>NC_069081.1:79301579-84262181 GCF_025698485.1 Gossypium arboreum | reverse complement strand
TAATTTGTCAATTCAAATGACACATATGACAAAATACTCAAAGCTCTATACATGCCATTAACAAAGTAGAAGTGTCTTTATACCAAAGCTTGACTAGTTGAGAGTGTGTTGCTTCTCCAACCGTCTTCCAATCCTTATGAGTCCTCGAGCTCTGTAAAACGGGGAAAAGAGAGGGGATAAGCATTTTCATGCTTAGTAAGCTCGAATAACAGGGAAGTAAACTTACCGAGTAATTAGCATACATCCACACTTAAATCAGGAAACAATCAATTATGAAATGATTTCCTATCACATGCACTCAATCCATAAGTTACTCACATAACAAAACATCATGTAATTTATATAGATGAGCTCATCATTCATCATCTTATTGACATACATCATATTAATCCCGTTGAGTTTCTAGGAAATCTCGATGGAATACCCATTATCCGTCAATTATTATGAATGATCATTTCACATATATGCACTCCCGCGAACCTCACATCTCATGGCAGGATTACCAATCCATGCTAAATCCCCTATATCATAAACTCATAAGGTGATGTCGGGATTACCAGTCCAGGCTAAATCCCTTAAAGCGAAAAACACCCTTAATGAGCTCAGATCTGAATTACTAATCCAGGCTAAATTCAAACCCTAATAGGGTTACCCATCTGGGCTAAATCCTCAATGTACATATATTCTTCGGGAGGCTCGATCATTCAAGGAACACACACCTAGGCTAGATCCTTTCCATACTCGAGATCACGGATTACCCATCTGGGCTAAATCCTTATTTTAACACATGCAGGATCTCTTTACACATATCAATGAGGGTTTATCCATTGAACTCCTTTTGTCAACTTCATCCGAGACATTTTTCACATATTACCATCAAATATGCATTTCCATGATATTTCATGCTAATAATAAATGCAATCATCATGCATTCACAAATCATTCAACTATGCATATTTGGGGTTTACTTTCAATTATCCGAAGTTACCAGGTATTCTTCTCGGGATTGTGTTTCGGTTATTCCGAAACCTTGCGTTTACCACGATCGACCTCTGAAATTTATTCCTCGGGGTCTATAATAGCAAAAATTAACTCATTAATACCCCACATTATACATTTCAAGTTTAATATCTACCCCCGGTCCAAATGACCATTTTGCCCCTAACCTTTGACATTTTTACGATATAGTCCCTAGGCTCGTATAATGAAACACATTCACTTTCTATCTTACCCAAGTCTAGCCGAACACTTTTCCTACTTATGGTAGCCCACATTACCCATTATTTTCACATTTCTACCACACATTTACATCTTTTGCAAAATAGTCCCTATAAGGGTTTTTCATTAAAATTAACTAGGAAAAGATGTTTAATACACATTCATCTTCCATATTCCTCCATAATCCATCAAAATACAAGCAACTCATGCATGGGTAAATTTTTAAACATGAACCCTAGCATGAAATATGGTAGAAATGGAGAGAGCAAGCTACCGAGATTTCAAAAATACATAGAGCATGAAAAACAGGGCTTGAGAGCACTTACTATTAAGCTTGAAAAGCCTGAAACCCTAGCTATGGAGAACCCAAAATTTTTGGCTAGATGAAGGAGAATATGGCTGATTTTGGCTTGAATTTTCCCATTTTAATCCATTAAAATGACAAATGACCAAAATGCCCATATGTCCCTTTCTTTAAAATTTCATCCATGCAAGCCCATTTTTGTCCAAAAATTTAGAATTTGGGCAAATTGCTCCCCAAGACCTTCTAATTCATAATCTAAAGCAATTTCATACAAATTTATTCTAGAATCCAAGTTTTTCAATTTATTCAATTTAGTCCCTAATTTCCAATTGGACACCTTATACTTAGAATTTCTTCATAAAACTTTAACACATGTATATACTCATATTCTAGGCCTCATAATAATCATAAATTAAATATTTTGATGTCATATTTGTGGTCCCAAAACCACTATTCCGACTAGGCATATTTCAGGATGTTACATTTCTCCCTCCCTTAGGGACTTCCGTCCTCGAAAGTCTTACTAAAAAATAGATTCGGATATTGACTTCTCATTATTTCTTCCTGCTCCCATGTGGCCTCTTCTACACCATGTCGATGCCATAAAACTTTTACAAGAGGCACATCTTTATTTCTCAACTGTTTAACTTCATGAGCCAATATCTTAACCCATTCCTCTCCATAAGTCATGTCTGGTCTAATTTCAATCTCAGTTAGTGAAATCACATGGGAGGGATCTGATCGGCATCTCCTTAACATGGATAAATGGAACACGTCATGAATCTTTTTCAGTTCGGGTGACAACGCCAAAAGATAGGCTAATGGTCTAACTCTTTCGGTAATCTCGTACGGTCCGATAAATCGTGGACTCAGTTTACCTTTCCAACCAAATCTCAATACTTTTTTCCATGGGGATACTTTCAAGAATACTTTATCTCTAACTTGAAATTCAAGTTCCCTTCTTTTCAGATCAGCATAAGACTTTTGCCTATCTGATGCCGCTTTTAAACAATCCCGTATCACTTTAACTTTTTCTTCAGTTTCTTTGATCAGATCAACTCTATAAATCTAATTTTCCTTGAGTTCTGTCCAGTATAATAGAGTTTGGCACTTCCTACCATATAAGGCCTCATAAGGTGCCATCTTCAAACTTGTTTGGAAACTATTATTGTAGGCAAATTCTACCAATGGCAGGTATTTTTCCCAAGTATCCTGAAATTCGAGGATGCAACAATACAACATGTCGTCAAGAATCTAAATCATCCGCTTAGACTGACCATTGGTTTGAGGATGAAAAGCTGTGCTAAAACTCAACTTCGTACCTAAGGCTTCTTGTAACTTCTTCTAGAATCTAGAAGTGAACCTCGGGTCTCTGTCTGAAATAATCGACAGTGGTACTCTGTGCAATCTTACTATCTCAGAAATGTACAAATCAGCCAATCTATCAAGAGAATAATCCGTCCTTACAAGAATGAAATGAGCCGACTTCATCAATTTATCCACTATAACCCATATGGCAATTTTCTTTTTCAGAGTCACAGGTAGTCCTGTCACGAAGTCCATGGTAACTTTGTCCCACTTCTATACGGGGGCCATTATAGGCTGTAACAAACCTGAAGGCACTTGGTGTTCAGCTTTAACTTGCTGACATACCAGGCATTTAGATACAAATTCAGAAACATCTCTTTTCATACCGTTCCACCAGTACATCTTGGTACTTCCCGGGTGAACAGACAAACGACTGTTATGTGCTTCTTACAAAATCTTTCGAATAAGTTCATGTTCTTTGGGTACACAAACCCTATCTCTAAACATCAAACATCCATTGGGACTGATTCGAAAATCTGACTCAACTCAAACTCACATTGAGCCTTTTTTGCTTGCAAGTCATCATCATTAAGCTGAGCATCATGAATTTCCTGCAGAAATGTCGGCCTAGCCTCCAGCTCGGCCAAAACTGAACCATCATCAAGCAATGTCAAATGAGTATCCATGGCTCTCATAGTATACAGGGATTTTCTATTCAATGCATCGGCGACCACATTCGCCTTTCCCAGGTGATAGTCGATATTCAGATATAATCCTTAATTAATTCTAGCCATCTCATTTGTCTCAAATTTAATTCTTTCTAAGTCATCAAGTATTTAAAACTCTTGTGGTCTGTGAATATACAACAAGTCTCGTCATACAAATAATGCCTCCAAATTTTTAAGGCAAAAACAATAGCGGCAAGCTCTAGGTCGTGGGTTGGATAATTCTTCTCGTGGGGCTTCAATTGCCGTGAAGCATAGGCTATCACCTTGCCATCTTGCATAAGCACACAACCCAATCCATTTAAGGATGCATCACTGTAGACCACAAATTCTTTTCCCTATTTAGGTAGCACTAAAACAGGAGCTTCAGTCAGCAATGTCTTTAACTTCTCAAAACTTTGCTGACACTTCTCTTTCCATTCAAACTTAATGTCTTTCTATAGCAACTTTGTCATTGGAGTCGCTATCATGGAAAATCCTTTTACAAATCTTCAATAGCAACCGGCTAAGCCCAAAAAGCTTTTAACCTCGGTTACATTCTTAGACGATTTCCATTCGACAATTGCAGAAATCTTACTTGGATCAACTCGGATGCCTTCACCCGAAACCATATGACCCAAAAATCCAACTTCCTGGAGCCAAAACTCAGTCTTGCTAAACTTAGCATACAGTTGCTTTTCCCGCAAGGTCTGCAACACAATTCTCAGGTGCTTCGCATGCTCTATCTCATCTTTAGAGTAGATAAAAATGTCGTCAATCAACACAATGATGAACTTATCCAAATTTGGGCAAAAGATCCAATTCATTAGATCCATAAACACAGCCGGTACATTCGTCAACCCAAACGGCATGATAAGAAATTCATAATGGCCATACCTTGTTCTAAAAGCTATCTTGGGTACATCCGAGTCTTTGACTCGCAGCCGATAATAGCCAGATTTTAAGTCTATCTTAGAGAATACGGTGGCTCCTCTCAACTGGTCAAACAAATCATCGATCCTTAGCAAAGGATACTTATTCTTGATAGTCACCTTGTTTAGTTGCCAATAATCAATACATAACCTCATCGAACCATCTTTCTTCTTTATGGAAAACACGGGGGCAACCCAAGTTGAAAAACTTGGGCTAGCAAATCCTTTATCCGTTAGCTCTTGCAACTGTGCTTTTAACTCATTCAGCTCGGTAGGTGCCATTCTATACGGGGCAATAGAAATGGGAGTTGTCCCTGCCACAAATTCAATACCAAACTCTATCTCCCTTTCAGGAGGCAATTCGGGTAATTCCTCTGGAAACACATCTGAATACTCACATACTATTAGCACAGATTCAATCTTCAATTCAGTTTTCTTAGTGTTCAACACGAATACAAGGTAAGCTTCGTATCTTTTCCTCATATATCTCTGGCCAACCATTGCCGTGATTACAACCGGTGACAAACCCAATTCTCTTAATTCAACCCGTAGAATCTTACTATCCTGGCATTTCAATTTAATATACTTACTACCAAAATTTACAATTACATCATGTAAGGCTAACCAATCCATGCCCAGTATCACAACGAACTTGTCAAATGGTAACAACATAAGGTTAGCCGAAAAACAATGACCATGAATCGTTAAAGGACAATTCTTACAGACTTTATCAACCAGGACTGATCTGCCTAATGGGTTCGACACTCTAATGATAAATTCCGTAAGTTCAACGGGTATGTTCATATTAGACACCAATCTCATGCAGATATATGAATGCGTCGACCCCGGGTCAATTAAAGCAATAACACTTGTTTCAAAAAGAGAGAAAGTACCTGTAATAACATCAGGAGAAACGGCTTTCTCTCGAGCACGTATCGCATATGTTCTTGCTGGGGCTCGAACCTCTGATTTTCCAGCGTCTTTAGTCACGACTCGACTGCCGCTAACACTCCCAGGGTATCTTAGAGGTCTACCTCGTAGAATGGGAGCACCTGACTTCAGAGCTATGTCCTCATCTTTTTTAACTTATTTCGGGTAGTATTTGAGGAAGTGATCAAGGGAACCAAATCTGAAACACGCGCCGATCTTCATTCGGCACTCTCCGAAGTGAAATTTGTTGTAGCTCTTACACTTCAGTTTTTGATCATCTACACTCCCCACACTAGTCACCATCGGGGAGGAAGACTTTTGACCTCGTCGTTTAGAGCTTCTCGATCTACCCGAATATCCCACTGACGAAGTGGTGCGTTCATGCAGGCTCCTAGCCTTCTTCGTGGAGAACGAGAGTGTTTTACCTCTAGACCTCTTGCTCGCAACTCGAGCCTTTCTCTTAGCTCGTTTCCTTTCATTATTAAGTTCTTCGGCCTTCTTGGCTTGATCAGCCAATACGGCAAACTCCCGTATTTCTAAGATCCCAATCAACAATTGGATGTCCTTATTCAATCCTTCCTCGAAGAATTTACACATTTTCGATTCAATTTGGACACATTTAGTCGCGTACTAGCTTAGTCGTACGAACTCTCTCTCGTATTCCGCTACAGTCTTGTTACCTTGTTTGAGTTCCAGGAACTCCTTTTGCTTCGAGTCTAAAAACAGTTGGCTAATGTATTTCTTCCTAAATTCTGCATGGAATAAATCCCAAGTAATATTTTCTTTCAACACTACCGAGGATACGGTCTTCCACCAATTGTATGTAGTGTCCTTCAAAAGGGACACAGCACACTTCAAACAATCTTTGGGTGTGCATTACAAATCGTCTAGCACCCGCGTAGTATTTTCGAGCTAGAACTCGACTTTTTCAGTGTCATCATCAAATTTCACTCTAAATTCCTCAGCCCCATACTTTCTAAGCTTATCTACGGGGGCCTTACCGGCTCTTACCGATGCCATACCTCGTGGCACATCCTCATCAGGTTGGTTAGGAGGCAGGGGAGGTCTTGTTATACTGGGGCGATTTCTTAGATAATCCCCAAACCATTCATCCATCATATCAAAAAAGGCAGCTCGGGCCTCTTCTCGACCTTCTGACATTAGCCTTCTACTACTACTAGATACAACTTGTTGTACGGAAGCTGGAGCATGGCTTTCGGCTCCATCAGACTCATCTTGTGCTTGATTGGAAGACATTCACTATATTCAAAATAGTTTAAACAATTAGGAGACGTCACACTATCAACATTCGAACAATGACATGTATAGCAAACTTTAACATCCTCTATGGTAGTCCTAGAACTGACTAAATCGTAGCTCTGATACCAATAAATGTAACACCTCTCACCCGTATCCGTTATCAGGATAGGGTTCGAGGTATTACCGAAACTTTACATTTCAAACATATTGAATCGACTCACCAGGTTTAGCTCAGATCTGAAACTTTCAGGTATTCACATCTTGTCCCTTAAATGGGCCTTCAAGGCCCTAAATATACATAGAGATAGTTCGGGATAGGACCGGGAACATTTAATAACTTTAAAAAAAATTCCTTATTTAGAAGTGTCACACGCCCGTGTATGAGGGGCTGTGTGTTCACCCACGCCCGTGTGGCCTAGGGTACGTCCATGCCTTTAACTCGTGGGCAACATTGACTTTTAGGCACGGCCAAGACACACGCCCATGGGATCACCCTGTGTCCAAAACTTGAGCATTCTATTAAATTAACACGGCCCAGACACACGCCTGTGTTACTACTCTTGTGCTAATTTGACTTAAAGTTTTAGGTGCAGAGGACACACGGCCATACCACACGCCCATGGGGATGGACCGTGTGTCACACACGGCCTAGACACACGCCTGTGTATCTAACCATGTGGGCCTTAATAGGCTATTTTCCAAGCCTTTAGTCACCCCTTTCTACTTCTTTTTCTTAATAGATACAAATTCAAAGTAAAACATGATTAATACACTTGTAAACGATCTTGATGAAGTTAGTTGTATGGAAACCTCATATCATTGGTTTCATACAAAAAGGTTATTTCTCATCTAGTATTTATGGGTTCTTATGTTATTGTAGCACATTCAAAATTTGGCTCGTTTTTTAACTCATTGCCAATTATAGCAACCCATCAAATAAGAACATAAACATGCATATAAAGGTAGGTCATAGCCTACTTCCAAATATGCCAATTTTCATGGCCTTATACAAAACGATGAATACATCTTTACATGCCTTAATTTGTCAATTCAAATGACGCATATGACAAAATACTCAAAGCTCTATACATGCCATTAACAAAGTAGAAGTGTCTTTATACCAAAGCTTGACTAGTTGATAGTTTGTTGCTTCTCCAACCGTCTTCCAATCTTTATGAGTCCTCGAGCTCTGTAAAATGGGGAAAAGAGAGGGGATAAGCATTTTCATGCTTAGTAAGCTCGAATAACAGGGAAGTAAACTTACCGAGTAATTAGCATACATCCATACTTAAATCAGGAAACAATCAATTATGAAATGATTTCCTATCACATGCACTCAATCCATAAGTTACTCACATAACAAAACATCATGTAATTTATATAGATGAGCTCATCATTTATCATCTTATTGACATACATCATATTAATCCCGTTGAGTTTCTAGGAAATCTCGATGGAATACCCATTATCCGTCAATTCTTACGAATGATCATTTCACATATATGCACTCCCGTGAATCACACATCTCATGGCAGGATTACCAATCCAGACTAAATCCCCCATATCATAAACTTATAAGGTGATGTTGGGATTACCAGTCCAGGCTAAATCCCTTATAGCGACAAACACCCTTAATGAGCTCGGATCTGAATTACTAGTCCAGGCTAAATTCAGACCCTAATAGGGTTACCCGTTCGGGCTAAATCCTCAATGCACATATATTCTTCGGGAGGCTTGATCATTCAAGGAACACCCGTCTGGGCTAGATCCTTTCCATACTCGAGATCACGGATTACCCGTTCGGGCTAAATCCTTACTACAACACTTGCATGATCTCGTTACACATATCAATGAGGGTTTATCCATCGAATTCTCTTTGTCAACCTTATCTGATACATTTTTCACATATTACCATCAAATATGCATTTCCATGATATTTCATGCTAATAATAAATGCAATCATCATACATTCACAAATCATTCAATTATGCATATTAGGGGTTTACTTTATGTTATCCGAACTTACCTGGTATTCTTCTCGGGATTGTGTTTCGGTTATTCTGAAACCTTGCGTTTACCACGATCGACCTCCGAAATTTGTTCCTCGGGGTCTATAATAGAAAAAATTAACTCATTAATACCCCACATTATACATTTCAAGTTTAATATCTACCCACGGACCAAATGACTATTTTGCCCCTAACCTTTGACATTTTTATGATACAGTCCCTAGGCTCGTATAATGAACCACATGCACTTTTTATCTTACCCAAGTCTAGCCGTACACTTTTCCTTCTTATGGTAGCCCACATTACCATTATTTTCTCATTTCTACCACACATTTACTTCTTTTGTAAAATAGTACCTATAAGGGTTTTTCATGAAAATCAACTGGGAAAAGATGTTTAATACACATTCATCTTCCATATTCCTCCATAATCCATCAAAATACAAGCAAATCATGCATGGGTAAATTTTTAAACATGAACCCTAGCATGAAATATGGGTAGAAATGGAGAGAGCAAGCTACCGGGATTTCAGAAATACATAGAGCATGAAAAACAGGGCTTGGGAACACTTACTATTGAGCTTGGAAAGCTTGAAACCCTAGCTATGGAGAACCCCAAATTTTTGGCTGTATGAAGGAGAAAATGGCTGATTTTGGCTTGATTTTTCCCATTTTAATTCATTAAAATGATAAATGACCAAAATGCCCTTATGCCCCTTTCTTTAAAATGTCATCCATGCAAGCCCATTTTTGTCCAAAAATTTAGAATTTGGGAAAATTGCTCTCCAAGACCTTCTAATTCATAATCTAAAGCAATTTCATACAAATTGCTTCTAGAATCCAAGTTTTGCAATTTATTCAATTTAGTCCCTAATTTCCAATTGGACACCTTATACTTAGAATTTCTTCATAAAACTTTAACACATGCATATACTCATATTCTAGGCCCCATAGTAATCATAAATTAAATACTTTGATGTCGAATTTTTGGTCCTGAAACCACTATTCTGACTAGGCCCTATTTCGGGATGTTACATAAGTAGTTGTAAAAAGCAGATTCATTCAAGATTTAAGGAATGATGATAGTCATCCATTACTAATGCAACCTAATACAGTCATCAAAGAATTGAACCTACAACCTTCTATCAATTTTATCCATCTCATTCATTGATAATTTACATGATTCAAGATTTAAGCATCAAATGTAACAGAACAATTTTCATTAATTATAATTAAACCTTGCATTTTTCATTTTCAAATTTCTTTTGAAATGTGGGTGCATTTCCAAGCCCCATGTGCATTCCCTAAACTTAAAGTTTGCATTGCTTCTAATGCACTAACATGAAAATATAATAACAATATATATTTGTCAAAATAAAACCTACGGCTACATGCTATGCATGAATACTGTAACTAAAGCTTAAAATAAACTAACTCAATTATCCGCAGCCATCGATATGGTTGCATGATATTTCTTTCTCCTCTTTTCTTCTTCTCATTCTTTCATTTTTTATCCTTGGAGTGCTTCCTTTTCTTTTATTTGGGCTTTGCACGATCTTTGGATTGCTCCTTACGCCTGGCTCTGCCTCGGCATCATCGGCTGCTGTTTGTGTAGGAGAGGCCACTTGGAGTGGTCTAATGTAGACCACTATTGCCAATGAATTACATTGCTCCTCACTGGTTACCTCAGCAACTTCTTTGATTGGTCCCTTATTTTCCAAGACTTCCTCACCAACACGGGGCATGATTTCTCTTTGTTGGCACAATAACATCACCAGTGATGGGAAAACCAAGATCCCAGTTTGCCTTGTGGTGTAGTCAGCTA
The DNA here is from genome assembly GCF_025698485.1 of Gossypium arboreum. Lineage (NCBI taxonomy): Eukaryota > Viridiplantae > Streptophyta > Magnoliopsida > Malvales > Malvaceae > Gossypium > Gossypium arboreum. The sequence goes on along the minus strand of NC_069081.1, from coordinate 84,251,692 downwards.
TTTCTTGGTGAAGTATTATGCCTACATCAATTTTTCTACCCTTGACAATAGAATGTATCAGACACCTTATGTAGCAGCCGATTTAGACCCTAATCGAACAATGATTTTGGGACCACAAATCTGAGTCAGAAAAATATTTTAATATTATATTCTATTCTTAAAGTATTTGAATTGATATGTATGAAATTTTATTATGAAAATTTTATCGTTTGAGTGTCGATTTGTGAAAAAGGACTTAATTGTGTAAAATGTAAAAGTAGCGTGCTATATGTTAAAGTACCTATTTGCTTTGACTAATTAATTATCAAGTCCATAAAATGAAATTTAGCCATTGGATAATGGGATGGATGGTAATGGACAAACATTATATGGTTTTATTATTAATTTATTAAGGTTAATATAGTAAATTATGTATTAAAGTTAATAAAAAAAACATAAAGAATATTTTTTCATGTTCATATTTTATTTTTGATAGCCGAATATGGAGAAGAAAGAAACCATCTTGAAAGTTTGGAGTTCGACACTTAGGAGGCTTGATTCGGGTATGTGCTTTGCTCAGTTTTTGATAACTTTTATGTTTTTGAGATCGTTGCTTCGAATATTACTTAGCCCATGCTTCAATTTTCAGAATTGATAATGAATTTGAGACTTTCCATTGTTGATAATGTGATGAAATTGTTGTTTGATGATGAATAATAAATCTTTGATGTTTGATTTTCATGTTTAATTAAGTAATTTTTGATAAAAATGTGTATTAAGGACTAAATTGAGAAATTTGTAAATTGAGAGGTCAAAATGTGAAATAAATGAAAGAAATATGTTGCTAGAGGCCTAAGGTAAATTCAGCCTAACATGGGTTTGATGAAATTTTGAGTAATTTGAGTTATTTTGAAATAGGGACTAAATCGTGAAAATGTGAAATGTTAGGGACTAAAATAAAAAATGCCTAAATTATGTGTTCTTGGATAAAATTTAATGAAATGTTGAACAAGTGAGTTAATTTTGATATTAATTAGATTGGCAAAAGCCGAGTTCAAATATAGATCGAGGGAAAATCAAAGTATTGGATCAGTCGACTTAATTTGTCGTTTCTCCAAAGGAGGTAAGTTCTTATTTTAATAAATGTTACGAAATCATATTATAAATGCATACTATTTGTATGATTGATTCAATGTCGAATGCTAATACAAATATATATATTTTGAATAAGTTATATCTATGTTATTATGATATTAAATTGTTCGAGAAATAGAATATATGAATACGAGAAAGTTCTGATAATGTGACGAGGTTCGAAAAGCCCCGTACGAACCATAAGAATAGTTAGGATATATATGTCATGACATAGTATTCCAATATGTGTTATCGTGTAAGACCATGTCTAGGACGTTGGCATCGATTTGTGATTTACGTGTAAGACCATGTCTGGGACATTGGCATCATAAATAATTTCGTGTAAGACCCTGTCTAGGATGGTGGCATCGATACATGACTACATGTAAGACCACGTCTGGGACGTTGGCATGGTATGATCTTATGAGTGATCCGAGTATCCTTATTGATTCTAAACGGTTCAACGGGCATTCTGAGAAACAAATGATTAAGTGAAAAACATTTCAATTAGGTACGTTAAAATGTATACAATATTTGAAAATGAAAGGTAAGTATATATGTGCAAAGAATGTTATGTGATGTATATGGAAATGAAATGCGAATATGTATAAATGAAATATGAATAAATAAATAAGATATGGTTTATAAAATGGCATACATGAAATTTTCAGATGTTATATGTATGAAAGGTGAAATTTGAGTATAAATGATGATATGAGATTTATGTATATATATATGCTTAGATGTGTTATTTCCATAATGTGCTCATTTGGCTATATGAAATTGTGAATTGAATGATATAGGAGAATTGAGTTGAATAAGCTTGTGAAAGCTAAAGTTTTTGTAGTAAGAAAGTATAATATTGGATGTTGATAATTCAATATGAGAATTTTACAACTTGGAAAAGTTATATAAGATAGCATATTATGCATATGGCTTTGTAATGAAATTATTTGTTATGTTAAGTGTAATAGCCCAAATTTAACCGGGTCTTAAAACCAAATGAAATAAATAAGTAAATAAAAGATTGTTTATTTAACAGTCCATATAAAGTCCAGTTTACAAGAGCCCAAACACAGGCCCAAGTACCTCAGACCCATTATACCCAAGCAGACCGGTTACAACCCAGCAGGCCTAAAAAACTACACAACAAACCAGACTTAAACTGGACCAGCCAACTTAAACCAGACCCAAACAGACCTACCTAATACTAATAAACCTGAAGGCCCAAATAGCAGGGGCCCAAATGACTTTCAGATAGGGTTAGAAACCCTAGCTCTCCTTCTCCTCAGCGCCGCAACGAAGTTCTGGAAGCTTCGAGCCATCCCAAGCGTCTCGAACCTTCGACGCATGTCGTTCTAGTAGCCCCATAAGCACCGTGATTCCAGGATCCGTGATCGGCGCACTAATTAGAGGCCAGAGATTCCCTCGCTCGATTGCCTGGAAGAAAAGGAAAGAAGCAAGAATCAAAATTGGGGTTTACTTTTTTAGATTTATTTGTAAAGCAGTATAAATAGATGTAAAATACGATGTAAAAGGGGGCGGATTTTGACAAAATAGAAAATATACTTACACATATTCATTCAGAGAAATACAAACAGTTTCTAAAAAGGTGATTTAATCGTTATCTCGTTCTTTATCTTTGAGTGCATATATATGAATTGTTTTAGCAAAACCTATTGATGTTCAAAGGAAAAAGGAGTTACCTGTGGAAGGACGAAGGTTTTAGACCCTCAGACCAACGTGTACGACGGCGCGTGGGTGCGTGTAGGACTGATGACTGGAGCGTGGCCTACGGAGGCCATATCCCGGAGGGCCTCTCCTCTCCCCTCTTTCAGAGGGTTTTTTAACTTTTTTTTTTTTTAAAACTTAGGTTTCAAATGATTTAAAACTAAGAATTTGGCTTATATAGCCTTGACGAAACGACGCCATTTCGGCGTAAGTCAATAAGCCTAAAAACGGCATCGTTTTAAGACCCCAGGATCCGCGTGTTGACCCGATTACCCGGGGAGGATCCGCGTGTTTATGAGGATTGGGTTAATGACCCAATTAGTCCCTCCACCCTTTTTATGTTTACAATTTTGTTTTATTTTATTTATGATTTGGCCCTGATATTTTGTTTCAGTTTAAATTTAGTCCTTGCAGTAACCGTTTTAAGTCCTAGATTAAAACGATGCCGTTTAGGGACAAGGGAAAATTTCCCGATGAGTCCCTAGGGTTTTAATGGCCGTTTCAATTAGGCCTGATCTCAGTTATTTTCTTATTAAACTAGCTACTGACTTTTATTTATGTTCAATTTAATCCTTTTTATCCCTTTTAATCTATTTATGACCTATTTATTTTAAACTTTATACATATACTATTATATTTTAATATGAACATACGTATTATATATCTTTAAATTATTTACTTATATTTTATTATATTATATTACTTCATATCTTTCTATTATCATATTAATTAACATATATCATTACTTATTATTTATTATAATATATTTTTATCACATAATGTTTATATATCTTTATATTATATATTATATAATTATTTTATTATACATTATTTTATATTGTTATTATTTATTATATATTATTTTTACAAACTATTATTATTTTACATTATTATTTATATACTATTATTATATTTCTACTTGTATTACGTATTCGTATATTCTTTATATTATTTTTACATATATACTTTCATATTATATATTATAATTATTTTATATTATTATGTCATCTTTTATACCATTATATATATTTTTATCAATATATTATTATCATTAAAAGTTTTAACTTGTATTATATACTTATTTTTATTTATATGTTAATAATTACTTTACTTATATTCTATTATTACACGTTTTGAAGATATTATAATATTATTCTAAACTTATATTTATATATATTATACAATTATTTTATTATAAATATAAATTCTTTCATATTTGATATTTTATACATTATTTTTCTAAACCATTATATTTTATATTTTTATATAATTATTATTCTTATAAATATTTTTATATTATATATTATATCACATTTTTTATATATGCTCATTCTATTTATCAATCATTTGTATTATACAAATATTTTTTTAAAACTTATGTTTTTATTATTATACAATATTTGCTTTTACTTTAGAATTAATGTATTATTGCTATGTTATGTATTTTATATGTTATGTAATACCTTAGACTTTTATAATTTATTTTCAAATGCTTTTTTTTCATATATGTGTTAAAATTGTATATCATGCATCATTTAAATATATGTTGAGTTATATGTTTAGGATTTTACCTATTCTTCTTAAATATGCATTGTGTTTTATGTATATTTTTCTTATTTAAAATTGTCATGTTTTATTTCTTATATATGTTGGTTAGTGTATGATATTTATGCTGTTACGCTTTTACTTACCTATTATTATAACATGTTATCTTGTATTTTTTGTTAATATGCTCCTTCGTGCATCGGTTTTTAAAAAAGAGACTTCAAAGTTTTCAAAAATAAAAAGGCAATGCTTGGTATTTGGAAGCTTCGAGAAAAGTAGTGCCCTAACTTATTGGGTTGCAACTTTTCTCGTTGAGTTTGAATAGTCAAGTACCCTTCTAAGTTTTTTTTAAGATTTTCAAAATACGAGCAACTGTCTTGGAGTTTCAAAGCATTGTGTCCTAACTTACTGGATGTGGCATTTTGTCGTTTCGAGATAAGGATTTCCAAAAAGGCTAACTTAATGTCAATATTTTGATACAAGTGAATCCCAATTTTCAAAATCAAAATATTTTAAAGAGGATTGTATGTTAAAATTTTTAAAGTTTCCGACCTTAAAGACATTTGATAATTAATTAGGTACCAATTTTTGGGCGTTACGAGGGTGCTAATCCTTCCTCGTACGTAATCGACTCCCGAACCTGTTCTTTTTATTTTGTAGACCAAAACTAATGATTTTAAAACAAAATGTTTTAAAGGTGATCCAATCACACCTAAAAAGATTGGTGGCGACTCCCATTTTTGTTTTTCTTAAAGTTGATTCTCATTTTCCAAAACTCGATTTAAAAATGGTTTCGATAGCTTGGCGACTCCGCTGGGGACAAAGAAGAGAGTCAAGCTGTGTAATTGATTATCTCTTGTCTTAATGTCAAAAATTAAAATTTTAAAATTTAATCCTCTTTACATTACATGTGTTTGTATTATTGCATGTGTTGCTATATTTTGATACGCATTGCATTTGCATGACCGTTGTGGTCACACCCTTAAGTGGGAGTGAGAAACTACGCCTTCGTGAGGCTTTGGCCTCCGTGCAGGATAGTGGATCACTTTCAGGATACATCCGTACCTATGGTTTCGTGAGATTTTCATCTCCGTGTAGCCATAGGGAAATGTATTCCCCTGAACTGAACTCGATTCAAATGAGCATATAATGGGTGAGAATCAAGGAATCTGCTGGTTCGGGTACCTTAAACTTTGGAACCAACCTCATATCGAAAAATCGTAAGAGCCTAACTTAGTTAGAGTTGAACTTTAGATATTACCCTTATAAAATATCGGAGATTTATTGATATCATGTTATACTAACTATTTCTTTTCTTTTGTTTTGTGCATGTCATTTTGCATTTAAAAGGTATAGATTCACAGTCAGTTTCTAAGTTAGGAAGTTTTATTATGGAGAACGAACTTCTTGATAGAGTGGAGGGCAATGCCAACGTCCATAGATGGTCTGAGCAAACTCAACTAGAAAAGGGAGATAGTATAGCTGTGGGGTATATGTCGGAGCTATCAGACTACACTCGCATCACTGTCACACAGAATAATCTGCAAGAGCTTAAGGAGATTTGGGATCAGTGGGGCAATAAGACTAAATAGTCATTCTACGGTAATTACGGAGATTTACCTCACTTACTTGATATTCAGATTGATGAGAACTTGTTTCGAGCTCTCGCTCAGTTTTGGAACCCTCCATATAGTTGTTTTACCTTTGGGGAGGTGGATTTAGTGCTTACAGTGGAGGAGTACACCGCCTTACTTCGGTGTCCTAGATTTCAGTGTGATAGGATTTATTCTTGAGCTGCTTGTGTCCTAGCCTTTGGTAAGAAGCTGATGACCATTACGGGGATGAGTGAGCAGTGGATCATGGCTAGAGTCAAGGAAAAGGGTGAGAGTAAATGCATTCTATGGGGGGCTCTGAAAGAACTGATCCAGACGCATCCAGACGAGGCGAAGAGGGTAGACATTTTTGCTTTAAGCTTATACGGATTGATGGTTTTTTCCAGGGCCTTGGGATATGTAGACGAGGCGACCACGGATCTCTTCCATCGACTTAGTAAACAGGTCACTTCTATTCCTGTAATCTTGGCAGAGACATTCAGATCTTTGAATGCATGTAGGAGGGCCAGTGCAGGTAGGTTTGTTGGTTGTGCTTAGTTACTTTTAGCTTGGTTCTATAGTCACTTCTGATTAATAGACAAAATGGTTTGTCAGGTCTTCTTCAAGGATTACTCACCGTTGAAAGATATAGTAGCCTCATCTAGGAAAGTGGATGTACCAAAGGAGAATTGGATAGCACTACTTCAGAACCTTCAGTCAAAAGATGTTGAGTGGAGGGCTCCGTGGATGATTCCTGGTGAGATTCTTTACCGATGCGGCAATATTGATCGGGTTCCTCTGTTGGGAATTTGGGGTGCCATTGGTTATGCCCCTTTGCTTGTGTTGAGGCAGCTTGGATTGAGGCAGTTCGTACCAGCAACTCATTGGCTGTCTCAAAGTGAGTTCGTGTATAGAGGAGCTGACTACAAGAGGAAAGTCAGTGAGATCTCTAGTGCTTGGAATAAGACTTGTCGATTAAAAGGAGTAGCTATTAGCCCTGCTACGACTCTAGAGTATGTTGAATGGAGAGGCAGAAGGATTAATGATAACATCCCTAAGCCAAGCATGGAAGGAGCTCGACCGATAGAGGAATATTTACAGGTGATGCCTTCGAAGTTAGAAATTATGAAGCAAGAGTTCGAGAGAAAGAACTTGGAGCTCAAAAAGAGGATAGCAAAGCTTGAAGAAGAAAAGATGTACTTGAGCTTAGACATCGATGTTCAAAAGATGGAAGTCGAGAAAGAGAGGAAAGAAAAGAGGAAGATTGAGGAAGATCGAGATGATCTAAAGGAGCATTACAAAAAGGCACAAGTATCCTTGAAGAGAGCCAGAGTAGGAGGGTCTTTAGATCAGTTGCAGAAAGAGGCCCAAGAAGAAAAAGCTAGAGCCGAGTATTGGGAGAGGAAGTTCCAAGAGATGCGGTCGCAGAATTTGGCATTAGAGGAAGAGAATAAAGGGTTGAAGACCAAGGTAACTGAGCTTGGAAGATCCCTTCACTGGCATCGAAACCATGATCCTACGATCGAGTTAAAAAAGGTAAGAAGTAAAGTTGAAGATTGGGAAGTGGCATTGCATGATGGTGAACTTTGGATTGAGCAGCTCGAGGCGCGAGAAGATTATCTAAAGGGAGAACTTCAGCAGTCTAAAGGACAGGTTGGAGAAAGGGACCACGTCATTGGTGAAGCCTTAGCCTAGATTCGAGAGGTTGCTGAATATGTTCGAGACTTAGCAGTACGAGCTGATGCTTTGAGTACGATGTATGAGTCAGCGTCTAATAAAGGTCGAGAGTTAGCACTTTTGTTAGAAAAAGTTAGAACTTTGGGCATTAGGGCAAAGGCGTATGTGTAATCCATTTATATGTAAAGATATTCTTTTTCTAAATAAAGTTTTCTAAATGAGATTGAATCAAGATCGATGCCTTTTTGCATTCATGCATTTGCATTACATCATATCATATGCATTCAAAGTTATAAAAAGACCCTAATTAGTTAAAGTTTACTTCCAGAGAGGTAGAAAAAAAATCTGGAAATCACACATCCTTACGGCACTTGCACTAAAACTAAGAATATGGATCAAAAGTTCAAACAATTGCAAAAGGATATGCAAGACCAATTGCAAGAACAGTTGGCCAAAATACAGAATGACATGAGGGAGCAAATGCTAGAGGCTCAGAGGAATATGATGGCTGAAATGGCCCAGCTGTTAAAGGCCACTGATAAAGGAAAAGCTCCCATGGCAATCACTAAAGAGGAGAATAAGGGTCCTCCTCCGGGTTTTACTCTGCCTCATGTGCCACTGCAAACCGAAGCACCTCCTAGAAGGCCATCTGTCACTGTGAGACCTCAACATGGGCCGGTTGATACTGGAATCCTTTAAATTTCCCATCTAGGTCGGGAAATAATTTAGGCGATAGCCTAATCAACCCTATCACTCCTGATCTGGATCTTATGGAGAAGAAAAGGATGGCAATCGAATCCTCAAAACAGTTGGAGGATCGTTGCAAGTGGTTGGAGGAAAAGTTTAGGGTTTTGGAAGGTGCTGGCAATCATCATGGGATTTATGCCAAAGACTTAAGTTTGGTCCCAGACTTGGTACTTCCTCACAAATTCAAGATGCCAAAGTTTGAAAAGTACAACGGGACTACTTGCCCAGAGGCACACATAACAATGTTTTGTAGAAGAATGACTGGATATGTGAACAATGATCAACTATTGATCCATTGTTTTCAAGATAGCTTAATAGGAGCAGCGGCTAGGTGGTACAATCAGTTGAGCCGTGCAAGAATCAGTTCATGGAGAGATCTTGCACAAGCCTTCATGCAACAGTACAACCATGTGACTGATATGTCGCCAGACAAGATCACGCCTCAAAACATGGAGAAAAAGCCTAATAAAAGTTTTAGGCAATGCGCACAACGATGGAGGGAGGTGGCAATGCAAGTACAACCACCACTGTTAGAAAAGGAGACCACCATGTTATTTATTAACACTTTGAAGGAGCCGTTCATCACTCACATGATTGGAATCACCATGAAAAGATTCGTGGATATAGTTATGGCAGGAGAAATGATTGAAAATGCTGTAAGGGGCGGTAAAATTGAGGGGGAAGCGGCTAAAAGATCGGCCCCAAGGAGAAATGATAACGAGGTGAATAATATGAATAGCCGGGCAATCACAGTTGGTCAACCCAAAGCAGCTGCGGTCAAGCAACAAAGTACTCGAAGACAGGAGTCGGGTACAAGACAGAATTCAGAGATGATGCAATTCACGCCTATCCCTGTGACGTATCGTGAGCTTTATGAAAGCTTATACAATGCACATGCCATTGCTCCATTTCACTTGAAACCGCTACAGCCACCGTACCCCAAATGGTATGATGCAAATGCTAAATGCGAATATCACGAGGGAATACCGGGGCATTCGATTGAAAATTGCACCGGATTCAAGAAGGTCGTGGAGAGGCTTATCAAGATGGGGGTTGTGAAATTCGACAGTACCCTTAATACTAAAAATCTGTTACCAGATCATGGCAATCAAGGAGTGAATGCCATCGATGAAACAAGGGAAGAAAAAATCAAGGAAGATATTGCTGAGGTGAAGACACCCATAAAGGTAATATGGGGGGGAGATGGTGAAGAAAGGCATGTTGACCTCTGGAAAAGGTAGAAGAAGAATAGAGAATTATTGTGAATTCCATGGAGAGGAGGGTCATATGATCCAAATTTGTGAGGAGTTCAAGGCCATGGTGCAAGGCCTTATGTTTAGCAAAGAGCTACAGATTTTTTAGGGTAGTTCTTACAAAAGACAAATATCTGTGCTGGAAAATGAGCGACAAGGAACCAGCCGGCCAAGAATTATTATTTCCTTACCAGGGAATAATGAAGTAGGGGTGCAAACCGGGCCCAGGGTTGTCATCCATAAACCCAATCCTTTCCTTTACAAGGATGGCAAGAGGGTGCCATGGAGTTATGATTGCAGTGTAACAGTACCTGAAGGGGAGAGTATAGCCAGTGGGTTTAGGGGCGTGCAAAATGAAGGTTCCCATACGCGGAGTGGGAAACATTATAATATAAGGGGCGTCGAAGTGGAACCCACAAAGACAAAAGGTGTCGAGGTTGAGAAGGAGAAAGAGACTGAAGTACTCATCAATGAGCCAATGAAGGAGGAGGAGGCTAAGGGGTTCCTAAAGTTCCTTAAGCATAGCGGGTATAGTGTGGTCGAGTAGTTGCATAATCAGCCAGCGCGTATATCAGTATTAGCCCTACTTCTGAGTTCTGAGGTACATCGGGATGCATTATTGAAGGTGCTTAACGAAACATATGTCACCCATGACATATCCGTTAACAAGTTAGACCGGTTGGTAAATAACATTAGTGTTGAGAATTTCATCTACTTCAATGATGATGAAATTCCACCTGGGGGCATAGGGTCAACCAAAGCCTTGCACATCATTACTCGATGCAAAGGATACATGCTGCCAAGTGTACTCGTTGATAATGGGTCTGCTTTGAACGTCCTTCCATTATCCACATTGAACAGATTACCCATTGACAGTTCGCATATGAAAACATGTCACAACGTGGTAAGAGCTTTTGATGGAACTGAAAGGAAAGTGATGGGACGAATCGACATCGCTTTGGAAATTGGGCCAAATACATATGAAGTTGATTTCTTGGTAATGGATATCAAGCCCTCCTATAATTGTTTATTGGGGAGACATGGATACACTCGGCAGGAGCGGTGCCCTCCTCATTGCACCAAAAATTGAAGTTAGTGACAGATGGACGGTTACTAACCATCAATGCGGTGGAAGACATAGCAGCAGTCACTAGCAAGGCCCCTTACGTCGAGGCAAATGAAGAGGCTATTGAGTGTTTTTTCCGCTCTTTAGAAATCATCAATGCAACCTTCATTTTAGAAGGAAGTGAGGTGTCGGTACCCAAAATGTCTAGAGCCACAAGGATGGCCCTGCAAATGATGATGGGGAAGGGAGCATTACCAGGAAAAAGATTAGGAAGATGGTTTCAAGGAGGGATTCAAATCCCAAAACTAATTGAGAAGAAGGATCGCTTTGGTTTGGGCTTCAAACCAGGCCATAAGCACAAGATGCAAGAAATTGAGAGGCGCCAAGTGAGAAGAAAGGCGCATTTGAACGGAGGAGAAGTGGAGTGGGAACCGATGACATTCCCACCTATATCCAAATCCTTTAAGTCAGGAGGATTACTGGTAGAAGAAAGTCATCAAATTAATGCTGTACACAATGAGGGATTGGAGCAAGGAAGCCTCGAGGGCATTCGTCCTTACGAACTGGGGAGCTCTCTGAACAATTGGACTGCGGAGGACCTTCCTGTAGTCTTTAGGAATTTTTCAGAGTAATTCTCGAAACATGTCTGTTACTCTAGGGCCTGGGGGTAGTAAGATTACGTTTGTGAAAATAAGCTTATGTTCATCTATTATTATTTAAATAAAACATAACTTTTATCAATTTAAACGAGTATTGTATCATTTTTATCAACCAATATTCCTTTAAATTTTGGCAATTCTTATTCTTTTATTCATAGCACATAAACAATCATTCTTAGATTCATTCATTCTTTGTATATTCTTTCATACCTCCACAGGTCTCTAGATATCAATGATATGAGCACTGATACTGCAGCTCCTAATTTCTCTTGCGAGCAAAACATGTGTTTAGAGGAACCTCAGGATTTTGAAGATGTTCAAGATTGTGACGTATCTCTTGATCTATTAAGAATGGTAAAGCAGGAGGAGAAAAAAATCATGCCACATGAGAAAGAGGCAATAGAGAATATAGCCCTAGAGGAAGGGAAGGAGTTGAAAATTAGAACACTGATTACCGAGGACATAAGGCATGGTCTGGTTGAGTTGCTTCGAGAATTCAAGGATATCTTCGCCTGGTCATATCAGGATATGCCCAGATTGAGTACTAACATTGTAGTACATCATCTTCCGATAAGACAGGATTGTAAACCAGTCCAACAAAAGTTACGAAGAATGAGGCCAGACATTGTTCTAAAAATAAAAGATGAGGTCAAGAAGCAGTTCAATGCAGGATTCTTACAAGAGGTCAAGTACTCCGAATGGGTAGCTAATATTGTGCCGGTCCCTAAAAAGGACAGGAAGGTATGAATGTGCATTGATTATAGAAATTTAAATAAACCTAGCCCCAAAGATAATTTCCCCCTGCCACACATAGACACTTTGGTGGACAACACAGCAAGATATTCATTGTTCTCCTTCATGGATGGTTTCTCAGGATACAATCAGATAAAGATGCATCCTGAGGACATGGATAAAACCACATTTATAACATTGTGGGGCACTTTTTGTTACAGGGTAATGCCTTTTGGGTTGAAAAATGCAGGGGCAACATACCAACGGGCCATGGTGAACTTGTTTCACGACATGATGCATAAGAATATTGAGGTATATATTGATGATATGATTGCTAAGTCGCGTACAGAAAAAGTGCACATTGAGGTCTTGAGAAGATTGTTCTTGAGATTGAGAAAATTCCAGTTGAAGCTCAATCCAGCAAAGTGTACCTTTGGAGCCTGATCAGGAAAGCTATTGGGTTTCGGAGTCAATGAAAAGGGAATAGAAGTTGATTCAGATAAAGTCAGAGCAATACAAGAATTATCTCCTCCACAAACTCAAAAAGAAGTTCGAGGATTCCTAGGAAGGTTAAATTACATCGCTCGGTTCATTTCACAACTAACTAAGAAATGTGATCCTATCTTTCGCCTCCTCAGAAAACACAATCAAGGTACTTGGGATAAGGAATGCCAGAATGCTTTTGAAAAGGTCAAGCAGTACTTGTTGAATGCTCTGGTATTATCTCCACCCAGCCCAGATAAACTGTTAATACTGTACTTGTCAGTGTTCAGAAATTCTATGGGATGTGTGCTTGGTCAGCATGACGAATCAGGGAAAAAAGAGAAGGTAATTTATTATCTCAGTAAGAAATTCACTGACTGTGAGATGAGATATTCACCGATTGAAAAGTTGTGCTGTACGCTGATTTGGACAACTCGGAGATTAAGACAGTATATGCTATACCATACCACTTGGCTCATCTCAAAGCTTGATCCATTGAAATACATGATAGAGTCAACAGCTCTAAATGGGAGAATGGCGAGATGGTAAATTTTGCTTTCAGAGTTTGATATAGTCTACATAAGTCAGAAGGCTATAAAAGGAAGTGCAGAAGCAGACTTTTTGGCCAGTAGGGCTCTAGAAGATTATGAGCCATTGAACTTTGATTTTTCAAATGAGGAGTTAATGTGTATAACAATGACTGAAGATTCTCCTTGGAAGCTAAATTTTGATGGGGCTTCTAATGCAGTTGGAAATGGAATTGGGGCAGTCTTGGCATCCTCGAATAGTGATCATTACTCGTTCACGTGCAAGTTGGAATTTGATTGCACGAACAATATGGGTGAGTATGAAGCGTGCATCATGGGACTGCAAGTAGCTATAGAGCTTGGTATAAAAATCCTTGAAGTATATGGAGATTCTGCGTTGGTAATTTATCAGCTTAGAGGTGAATGGGACACAAGGGACCCTAAATTGATCAATTACCGAAAGATAGTTTTGGGGTTACTTAAGGAATTCGATGACATCACCTTCAATTATCTCCCACGAGACGAAAATCAGATGGCGGATGCTTTAGCATCCCTGGCCTCAATGATTAAGGCGAATAAAGAGGAAGAGATGAGACCAATTAAAATGAGTGTCTATGAGGTTCCAGCTCATTGTTGTAACATTGAGAAGGAAGAAAAGGATGATAACCCTTGGTATCAGGATATATTACGATATGTAAGAGATCGTAAATACCCTGAACAGGCCAATAAAAATGACAAACGAACTTTGAGAAGGTTAGCTTGCGACTATGTCTTGGACGGGGATATCCTGTACAAGAGAAGGAAAGACCAAGTACTTTTGAGATGCGTCGATGCTGTGGAAGCTAAGCTAATTTTAGAAGAAGTTCATGAAGGTGTATGTGGGACGCATGCAAATGGGTTCACGATGGCAAGGCAAATCATGAGTTTTGGCTATTATTGGGCCACTATGGAAGGGACTGTATCAACTATACCAAGAAATGCCATAAGTGTCAGATTTATGGGGACAAAATTCATGTACCACCTTCACCTTTGCATGTTATGACCTCTCCATGGCCCTTCTCCATGTGGGGCATGGATGTCATTGGACCAATATCACTGAAAGCTTCGAATGGACATCGGTTTATCTTCGTGGTAATTGACTACTTTACAAAATGGGTAGAGGCCGCTTCTTATGCAAATGTTACTAAGTCAGTTGTGAGTCGATTCTTAAAGAAGGAGATCATTTGTCTGTATGGAATGCCTGAAAGGATCATATCCGACAATGCATTGAACTTGAACAACAAAACAATAGCAGAGGTTTGCGACCAGTTCAAGATCAAGCATCACAATTCTTCTCCTTATCATCCATAAATGAATGGGGCAGTGGAGGCCGCCAACAAGAACATTAAGAAAATAGTGGGGAAGATGACTGAGACCTAGAGAGATTGGCATGAGAAGTTACCGTTTGCACTCCTAGCCTATCGAACATCTGTCAGAACCTCTACTGGGGCAACCCCATTCTCGTTCGTTTATGGGATGGAGGTAGTGTTACCTATTAAAGTAGAAATACCTTCTCTTCGAATTTTGATGGAGATAAGGTTAGATGAAGCTGAATGGGTTCAATCCCGATATGACCAGTTTGACTTGACTGGGGAAAAGAGGCTAAGAGCCATTCGACATGGTCAGATGTATCAAAAGCGAATGATGCGAGCTTATGACAAGAAAGTTCGACCAAGAGAGTTCCACGAAGGAGACCTTGTACTGAAAAAGATCCTTCCTATTCAAAAAGACTTTCGGGGGAAATGGATGCCGAATTGGGAAGGGTCGTACGTCATGAAAAAAGCTTTCTCTGGCGGTGCGTTGATCTTAACGGAAATGGATGGGAAAAGTTTACCTAATCTAGTGAACTCAAACTCAGTTAAAAAATACTTTGTCTAAAGGAGAAGAGAATCCAAGGTGAAAACCCACAAAGGGCGCTTTGAGGTTTCAAAAATTTTAAAAAACAAATGGAGAGACCAAGGTGAAAACCCGCAAAGGGCGCCTTGTGACCAAAGGGGTTTTTGAGTTGAAAACCCGAAAGAGCGACTCAAATTTTGAAGCATCCGGTAATCTTGCTCAACAAAGAATGAAGAACGTTGCATACTGGGGCATCGACAGAGTACTTTGAATCTTCTAAACACATGCCTTCATGAAGTTGATATATAAGCGCTCAAGCAGCGATATCTAGGTTATCTAATTCTGGCCTGTTTGCTATCTTTAGATTTTTTTTTCTCTTCTCAAAGATAGGCTTTCAGATTAATTTCCTTTGTATATTTTTCGATAATTCATTCAAATCCAATTATTCTTAGAGTTTATTCATCTTCCATTGTTCTTTAAGTATGTTGCATTGAAATAATGATAGATGAACTAAATATGTTCATAAAAGAAGTTTTACGCATTACTCTGGAATTTCTAGATAATACAAGAAACTAAAACAGGACAATTGTTCAAGAAATTCACGTAAGTAAGGAATGAAGGAACTCAAGGAATTTCTTTCTTCCAGTCCAAAAGGAAAATGGACAAAACCAACAATTCAATTCCAAGGAAAAGATTATCTTACAGACATCCTCAGTGGATCGTAGCATTGGAGGAGGGAGTATAGGCCTACAGGCTGAGCAATAATAATACTTTGAGAAAAGAAAAGACAAATGAAGGAATGAGTGGTGACGTGTAGGATAGGAATCATGTTCACAACATTTTGCATCATAACATATTTAATTAGGAACATCCGACTCACTTCGATCATAGCATCCTAATTATCAGGCATAATCATTCTACAGGTTATCAAAGACGACGTGCCTTAATCCACTAAGCAGTAGGGTAATAGGCCGCAGCATAGCAGATCTGGCCTTCAAATGTTTATACTGAAGCAAGATCCAAGATGATTTGGCATCCTTGTGCTTACAAGGAACAAATCAAAGACATAGCTGATTTGGCTTTCACGTTTTTACGATGAAGCAAATCTAAGATGATTTGGCATCTCTGTATTGTCAAAGAACAAATCGAAGTCTGGCATCTCTACTTCGACGGGGAGAAGATACATAGCAGATCTCACCTTTAGATGTTTATACTGAAGGAGATCCGAGATGATTTGGCATTCTTGTGCTTACAAGGAGTGAATCGAAGACATAGCTAATTTGGCTTTCATGTGTTTACGATGAAGCAAATCTAAGATGATTTGGCATCTCTGTATTGTCAGAGAACATATTGAATTCTGGCATCTCCACTTCGATGGGGAGCAGATACACAGCAGATCTCACCTTCAGATGTTTATTCTGAAGAAGATCCAAGATGATTTGGCATCCTTGTGCTTACAAGGAGCGAATCGAAGACATAGCCGATTTGGCTTTCACGTGTTTACGATGAAGCAAATCTAAGTTGATTTGGCATCTCTGTATTGTCAGAGAACAAATTGAAGAAACAGATTTGGCGTCTCTATGTTCGATGGAGAGAAGATCGAAGATATCAACATGGCAGTCATAAGTTTACAAGAAGATTGAAGACCATGATAAGACCGGTCAAATTTGGTCTTTCTAAATCTTTGCTCGATTCCCGTTACACAGCAATGAGCAAAGAGGAGCAGCTGTAATAGCCCAAATTTAACCGGTCCTTAAAACCAAATGAAATAAATAAGTAAATAAATGATTGTTTATTTAACAGTCCATATAAAGTCCAGTTTACAAGAGCCCAAACACAGGCCTAAATACCTTAGACCCGTTATACCCAAGCAGACCAGTTACAACCTAGCAGGCCTAAAAACTACCCAAAGAAACCGACTTAAACTAGACCAATTAACTTAAACCAGACCCAAACAGACCCACCTAATACTAATAAACCCGAAGGCCTAAATAGAAGGGGCCCAAATGACTTTCAGATAGGGTTAGAAACCCTAGCTCTCCTTCTCCTCAGCGCCGCAACGAAGTTCTGGAAGCTTCGAGCCATCCCAAGTGTCTGGGCCCTTCGACGCATGCCGTTCCAGTGGCCCCATCAGCGCTGTGATTCCAGGATCCGTGATTCCAGGATCCGTGATCGGTACACTAATCAGAGGCCAAAGATTCCCTCGCTCGATTGCCTGGAAGAAAAGGAAAGAAGCAAGAATCAGAATCGGGGTTTACTTTTTTAGATTTATTTGTAAAGTAGTATAAATAGATGTAAAGTACGATGTAAAAGGGGGCGGATTTTGACAGAATAGAAAATATACTTACACATATTCATTCAGAGAAATACAAACAGTTTCTACAAAGGTGATTTAATCATTATCTCGGTCTTTATCTTTAAGTGCATATATATGAATTGTTTTAGCAAAAACTATTGATGTTCAAAGGAAAAAGGAGTTACCTGTGGAAAGACGAAGGTTTTAGACCCTTAGACCATCGTGTACGATGGCGCGTGGGCGCGTGTAAGACTGATGACCGGAGCGTGGCCTACGGAGGCCAGAGCCCGGAGGGCCTCTCCTCTCCCCTCTTTCAGAGGGTTTTTAAACTTTTTTTAAAAAAAACTTAGGTTTCAAATGATTTAAAACTAATAATTTGGCTTATATAGCCTTGACGAAACGACGTCGTTTCGGCTTAAGTCAATAAGCCTAAAAACGACATCATTTTAAGACCCCAGGATCCGCGCGTTGACCCGATTACCTGGGGAGGATCCGCGTGTTTATGAGGATTGGGTTAATGACCCAATTAGTCCCTCCACCTTTTTTATGTTTACAATTTTGTTTTATTTTATTTATGATTTGGCCCTGATATTTTGTTTCAGTTCAAATTTAGTCCTTGCAGTAACCGTTTTAAGTCTTGGATTAAAACGATGTCGTTTAGGGACAAGGGAAAATTTCCCGATGAGTCCCTAGGGTTTTAATGGCCGTTTCAATTAGGTCTGATCTCAGTTATTTTCTTATTAAATTGGCTACTGACTTTTATTTATGCTCAATTTAATCCTTTTATCCCCTTTAATCTATTTATGACCTATTTATTTTAAACTTTATACATATACTATTATATTTTAATATGAATATATGTATTATATATCTTTAAATTATTTACTTATATTTTATTATATTATATTACTTCATATCTTTCTATTATCGATTAATTAACATATATCATTACTTATTATTTATTATAATATATTTTTATCACATAATGTTTATATATCTTTATATTATATATTATATAATTATTTTATTATACATTATTTTATATTATTATTATTTATTATATATTATTTTTACAAACTATTATTATTTTACATTATTATTTATATATTATTATTATATTTCTACTTGTATTACGTATTATTTATATTATTTATATTATTTTTACATATATACTTTCATATTATATATTATAATTATTTTATATTATTATGTCATCTTTTATACCATTATATATATTTTTATCAATATATTATTATCATTAAAAGTTTTAACTTGTATTATATACTTATTTTTATTTATATGTTAATAATTACTTTACTTATATTCTATTATTACACATTTTGAAGATATTATAATATAATAACTTGTAATATTATATTTCATCATTAATTACTTATTTCATATTATTCTAAACTTATATTTATATATATTATACAATTATTTTATTAAAATATAAAATCTTTCATATTTGATATTTTATACATTATTTTTCTAAACCATTATATTTTATATTTGTATATAATTATTATTCTTATAAATATTTTTTATATTATATATTATATCACATTTTTTATATATGCTCATTCTATTTATCAATCGTTTGTATTATACATATATATTTTTAAAACTTATGTTTTTATTATTATACAATATTTGCTTTTACTTTAGAAATAATGTATTATTGCTATGTTATGTATTTTATATGTTATGTAATACCTTAGACTTTTATAACTTATTTTCAAATGCATTTTTTATATATGTGTTAAAATTGTATACCATGCATCATTTAAATATATGTTGAATTATATGTTTAGGGATTTTACCTATTCTTCTTAAATATGCATTGTGTTTTATGTATATTTTTCTTATTTAAAATTGTCATGTTTTATTTCTTATATATGTTGGTTAGTGTATGATATTTATGTTTGTTATGCTTTTACTTACCTATTATTATAACATGTTATCTCGTATTTTTTGTTAATATGCTCCTTCATGCATCGGTTTTTAAAAAAGAGACTTCAAAGTTTTCAAAAATAAAAAGGCAATGCTTGGTATTTGGAAGCTTCGAGAAAAGTAGTGCCCTAACTTATTGGGTTGCAACTTTTCTCGTTGAGTTTGAATAGTCAAGTACCCTTCTAAGTTTTTTTTAAGATTTTCAAAATACGAGCAACTGTCTTGGAGTTTCAAAGCGTTGTGTCCTAACTTACTGGATGTGGTGTTTTATCGTTTCGAGATAGGGATTTCCAAAAAGGCTAACTTAATGTCAATATTTTGATACAAGTGAATCCCAATTTTCAAAATTAAAATATTTTAAAGAGGATTGTATCTTAAAATTTTTAAAATTTCCGACCTTAAAGACATTTGATAATTAATTAGGTACCAATTTTTGGGCGTTATGAGGGTGCTAATCCTTCCTCGTACGTAATCGACTCCCAAACCCGTTCTTTTTATTTTGTAGACCAAAACTAATGATTTTAAAACAAAATGTTTTAAAGGTGATCCAATCACACCTAAAAAGATTGGTGGCGACTCCCATTTTTGTTTTTCTTAAAGTCGATTCTCATTTTCCAAAACTCGATTTAAAAATGGTTTCGACATTAAGTTTATTAAGATACGAGCTTACTAAGCTTTAAAGCTTACTCTGTTAGCATTTTTCCTATGTTTATAGAGTTTCGGTGACTTTCTTAGGTTGTAAGTCAGAGGAGATCTCATCACACTATCCAATTATCGTTTCAGTAAATTAAAGTTTTGAATTTTAGTTATGTGGCATGTATAGGCTAGTTTTAATATAGTTTATTTTGGAATTAGTATATGTATATAGCCATGAAAAAATGGCTTATTCATGATACAAATGTTGGTATTTATATTAAGTCACATTATAAGCTTAATTTAAGAGGTATGATTCATGGTAAATATGTGGTGATGTTGGTTACATGAAATTGGTTTTGAGTAATGATTTGTAAGGTTTATAACCGGTTTATTATGGTAAAATCGATTCATAGTATTTCTTACATTTATGGATTGTTATATTTAAGTTTAAGTAAAGTAAATATGGCTGATGGATATGAGTAGGTTGTGGTTCATTATTGACCTGCTTGGTTGTATAATTTATCTTGTGAATTGGTTTGGCAGTAGTAAATAATAAGTATGCTTTGTGGTCGTAAGGTTATTTTATAATGTGTCGTG
The DNA here is from genome assembly GCF_025698485.1 of Gossypium arboreum. NCBI lineage: Eukaryota > Viridiplantae > Streptophyta > Magnoliopsida > Malvales > Malvaceae > Gossypium > Gossypium arboreum. Next base: position 84,231,210 of record NC_069081.1, on the reverse strand, counting down.
ACATTAACTTAGTTAATCGAATCGATGAGAAATGAATTGGATATGTATAGGTAATATTTGTTATTTAACACATAAGTTTTGTATATTGGTTCAGCAATTGAGCTAGAAAATAGATATTAATAACATGGTAACTATGCACTTATATATATATATATATATGGTATTAAAAGCATATTTGTCGATTTGGTAAGGTTGGTTTTTGGTTCATGTATGGATGCTTGTTAAGCTACATGGTTATTTTTTGATTTTGACTTAATATTAAATGCACATACGATTATGTTGTTTAAAATATGTACTTGACTATTTTGTGAAGTTGGTTTTGCCAAATATCCAAAAAGAACCATAAGCCATGTGATATGAATTATTCTGTTTGATATGTGCATGAATTGAAGTAATAAGTTCGATAATTAGCTTATGAAATATATGTAATGTTATATGCTCGGTTATAAGTTAAGCATTAGATAGTTGTGATTTATTGGACATAATGTTTGAATATTACTTTAGGAAATATATGAATGGCTGCCTATTAATTGGTTTGAAATGATTCATAATGAGATGGATTAGATATGCATGAGTAGGAGAAGAAATGTGGCTTAAATCAAGCCAAATTTTATACCACACGGTTTGGACACACGAGCGTGTTTGACTGCTCGTGTGACTAAGTCAGTATTTATGCCCTGTTTTGCCATGGCCTAGACACACTGGCGTGTCTAATGCCGTGTAAGGCACATGGCCTGTTCACACGGGTGTGTGACCTTTATGACTTTGAAAAATTTTAAGTTTTGGAAAAAATTTGCATGTGTTCGATTTAGTCCCGATCCCTTTCTAATACATGTTTTATGTCTCGTTGGCCTATATAAGGGACTATGTGATGATGTGTGATTATGTTAATATGATGATTATGAAATGTTTTTAAATTATTCTGATTTGTCTGGTAATGCCTTTAACCCTAGTCCGGTGACGGACACGGGTAGGGGTGTTACACATTCTGTCTAAGATAACTGTGGTGCTATGAGTAGAGGGCTTTAGCTTGTAGTTGAAAAAATGAAACCAAATTTTGCCTTGCAACATTAGGAAGCGACGTGCATCGTGTAATTCTTTTGATGGGAACCTATATACACTGCTCCCTCGACACACAAGTCTCTCACCAACAGATCTCGTTTTTCATCTATGATTTCATCCATGAACTCAGAGTGTTCGTCAACATCGACCTTGGTGTTGTACAGGTTGTTGATTGTTGCAGCATCCCATGGCATTAAACCTTCTTGAATGAAAATGAAATCTAACTCATGATCGTAGAGATTAGCATAAAACTCATGTACAAGTGAAGGAGAGTAGCTACTAGGATGGGTGCAAAAGGTTTTCCATTTTAATTTTGATATGGTTTTGGAGACTTGCTTACCCAAGTCTTGTTGTGGCGAAAGGGAAATGCCCTGCTCGGGATGGAATTCTGATGAGCTATAAAAGGTAGTACAGACTTACGGAATGGACTGAAAGTAAGATTTCAATGCGTCGACAATGGTACCTAATTATTCTGAAAAAAGGAAGGAAAACTAACTTTAACAAAACATAAATAAAGCAAACTAAAATTATAGGGTAATAATTAAAAATTAAACCTTTCCAACCAATTTAATGGTCTCTGCCTACTTTTGATCATTGTTGCCAAAATAGTGTTTTATCCTCTATCCATTCACTTTGAATTGGTGTCCATCACGTAAATCTCAATTTGTGACTACACCATGAGGAAATACGTTGACAACCTCAAAAGGTCTAGACCAACATGAACGCAATTTACTTGGGTGCAATTTGAGTCGAGAATTGAATAATAAAATCTGTAAACTTGCGATAAATTGTCACTGCAAAATAATCTTGTCATGCCATCGTTTGGTCTTTTCCTTGTAAATTGCAGCATTTTCATAAGCATTTCTCCTAATCTCCTCTAGTTCAGTGATATCCAACAATTTGTTCTTTTTAGCCGCTTTATCGTCCATGTTCACTTGCTTAATTGCCCACATTGTTTTGTGTTCTAGTTCGACTAGCAAATGGCATGCTTTCCAAAAAACCAATTAATACGACAACATCCTTAATGGAGTTTTCTATGCTGTCCAAATGCCCATTGGTTGGTCTATTCAAAGCTTTGGTTTTTCCATTGCTGTACGGATGATAAGTAGTAGCCATTCTATGATTAACTCTATATATTTTTCGTGCAGTCACCACTTGGTTGCAATGAAAGTGTGTACCCTGACCACTGATCAATACCTTTGGTGTGCAAAAGTGAGTGAGTATATGCTTATGAAAAAAAAATTAGCACTGTCTTTGCATCATCCTTTGGGACTGCAACAGCTCAACCCACTTCGAGACGTAGTCAACAGCTACTAATATATAAGGATTTCCAAATGAACTCAGAAACGGTCTCATAAAATCCATACTCCAAACATCAAATAATTCAACCTCCATAATTGGTTTATGCAACATTTCATTGCGTCGGGATATGGAACCGGTGCGCTGCCACCTATCATATTGGTTCACAAAATTGTAGGTGTCTTTCAATAATGTTAGCCGGTAGAATCCTGATTGGAGAACTTTAGCAACAATTCTCATACAACCGAAATGACCTCCATAATGAGCATCATGACAATGCTTTAGGATTGAAAGCATCTCCTCTTCTGGAACACAACGTCGAATGATGTTGTCATTGCATACCTTGAATAAATATTGCTCGTTCCAATGATACTTCACTACTTCACGAAGAAATCTTTCTTTTTTATGGCCTGTGACACCCAATGAGAGTTTTCCACACACAAGATAATTAACAAAATATACATACTAAGAAGTTGAATCTACAGCAAATAACTTCTCATCTGGGAATGTGTCGACAATTTAAAGTATGTTTCGTCTTCACTACCAACTTCCAATCGAGACAGATGGTCTGCAACTTAATTCTCTGAACCCTTACGGTCTTTTATCTCGATGTCAAATTTCGCAACAGTAATATCCAATGTATCAATCTTTGGTTTGGCATCCTTTTTTGCAAACAGATATCTCAGCGTAACCTTTGCTATGTCAAGATTAGAATGAAACTTGTCGAAAGCAAAGACTATAGGAAAATTCTTTCTCAATGGTGGTATAATCGATTTGAGCCCTTGTAAGAGTTTTGCTAGCATAATAGATGGTGTGAAATATTTTTCCCTTCCGTTGTCCTAGAACCGCACCCACGGCAAAGTCACTTGCATCGCACATAACTTCAAAAGGTTGAGACCAATCAGGTGCAACGACAATGGGTGCTTTTACTAGCCTCTTTTTTAATTGAATAAAGGCATCCAAACATGTATCGTCAAAGAAAAATTTTCAAGTCTGTTCCAGCAATGAGCACAAGGGCTTTGCAATTTTTGAAAAATATCTAATAAACCTTCAGTAAAACCCTGCATGTCCCAAAAAACTGTGAATACCCCTCATGTTTGTTGGTGGAGGTAATTTATCAATAATTTCCACCTTAGCTTTGTCAACTTGATTACCTTGACTAGAGATGTGATGTCCTAACACAATACCTTCAATTTCCATGAAATGACATTTTCCCAATTCAGAACAAGATGTGTGTCCTCACATCACTTCAGTACTTTATCCGAAATGACAATGCAATGATCAAAATTATTCGCATAGACTGAGAACATCCATAAATACCTCTAAAGAGTCTTTGATCATATATGAGAATATGGCCATCATACACCTATAAAATGTGGCTGGTGCAATGTAGAAACCGAAAGGCATATGGAAAAAAGCGAAAGTACCGAAAAGGCAGGTGAAGGTTGTTTTCTCCTGATCCTACAGTGCAATAGGAATTTTATTGTACCCAGAATAGTCATCTAAAAAGAAATATTAGACCTTTTTTGTAAGTCGATCCAGTATTGGTTAATGAAAGGAAGCGAGAAGTGATCCTTCTTTGTGGCCGCATTCAATTTGCGATAATCCATACAAACTCACCATCTTGTGGGAATACGTGTAGGAATTAATTCATCCTTATCGTTGCGAACCACAGTGATGCCACTCTTTTTAGGTATGCATTGCACTGGACATACCCAGTTGCTATTAGAAATCAGGTAAATAATTCCAACATCAAACTATTTTATGATTTCCTTCTTGACAAATTCCTTCATCTTCTCATTTAATCTTCTTTATTGTTCAATCAATTACTTGCCTTCATCTTCCAACTTGATCTTGTGCATGGAGAAAGAAGGACTAATACCTTGAATATCGACAATACTCCAAGAAATAGCTCGTTTATGTTGCTTAAGAATATGGACCAATTTCTCTTCTTGAGTTACATCTAGTGTTGCAGAGACAATAACTAGGAGAGTATTGTGATCACCTAGAAAGACATATTTAAGATGAAGAGGTAGTGGTTTCAATTCTAGAGTAGGAGCTTCTTCAATAGATGGTTTTAAAATTGGGGTTGTTCTGCTGGCTAGGTGTAAGGATTCAATCTGCCATCCATGCTTGAGTTCAAGATTATTAGCTTCAACCATGCTGTCACAATTGTTCAAACATTTAGCATTAGATGTCCCAGCAAACTCTTCAGAAAGTATTGTGCTTTGGTCATTAAATTCTTCTTTATTTAGATCATCTAGCACATCAACAATATGGCATTCTTCTTTGTCCTTTCATTGAATAGATTCAAAAAACTGAAGGTAACTTGCTCTTCATTAAGTCACATGGTTAGTTCACCTTTATAAACATCAATCAGAGTTAGGTTGATGGCTAAAAATGGTCATCCCAAGATTATGGAAACCTCATTGTTTGCCTCGCAGTCAAGTATATAAAATCAACCAAAAAATGAATTTATCCACACAAACTAAGACATCTTTTATTTGCCCTTCAAGTTGAGCCAACGATCGATCGACTAGTTGTAATGTCATTGCAGTAGATTTCATGTGACCAATTCCCAACTTTCTGAAAGTGGATAATGGCATTAGGTTAATGCTAGCTCCCAAGTCTCATAAAGTCTTACCCAAATACTGATTGCAAATTGAACATGAGATGGTAAATCTCCTTGGATCTTTCAATTTAAGGGGCAATTTGTTTGTCAAAACAAAACTACAGCCTTCTATGAGTGCAATAGTTTCAATATAAGTAAGCTTCTTCTTCTTGGACAGGAGGTCTTTCATAAATTTCCCATAACTCAAAATTTGTATCAGAGCATCTACTAAAGGAATGTTAATCTGTAGTTGCTTCAGTGTGTCCAGGAACTGTTGATACTGCTTTTCATGCTCATTCTTCCTGAATCTTTGTGGGAAGGGTAAAGGTAAAGATATATCTGTTTGCACTGACTTCTTTAATTACATTGACAGTTTTGAAGGTCTGACAGTAGGTACTTGAGTGATAATTTGTGGAACTTCTTTGTCTGATGCATTGACAAATTCTTCAGATTCAACCTTCTCACATATGATCACTCCATCGTATCTTGAAGTGTCATAGGAGAGTCGATAAATGGTTAACTAGTTTGTTTACCCCTCCTAAGAGTGATAGCCTTACAATGGTCTTTCCCCCTCAGACAAGGATTTTCCGTGTCACTAGGTAATGAACCTAATTGCACTTCCTATGCTCTAATGGAAGATGAATTCCCTTGTACGATAGCTTCCGTGTGGGTAATATGCTCCGCATTAAACCTCAAGATTTGCTAATGGGTCGAAGTAGAAGCTTGAGTGCATGGTTGCTGTCGATGTCCTTGAAGATGTTGATTTGGTAGTGAAGAGTGTTATGGTTGCATCAGATTTTGGTGTGGATGTGTCTGGCCTTATTGTGGATGCATTTGAGTGTGCTAATTGTTGTTCTACTATTATTGATTGCAGTTCCCTTGCCTGGGATTATAATTTCCCTGAGTAGATGTATTCCCATATTTGAGTGTCGCAACATTTTGTTCAGCATTTTGAGTTCCCGAAAACTATTGGTTGCGTGCAAAGTTGTTGTAAGAATTTCCATAAGAATTGTTGCGGATGTTACTAATATAACAGGCATTCTCTGCATGTTGCGGACAATCTTCATAGCTATGGTTGTCACTACAGATCTTACAACAAAATGTAGGAACATCAACTTGCAGAGCGACTTGTATAGGTGCAACACCACTAGTCCATTGCATATTTTTAATCATTTTTGTGAGAGAAGAAACTTGTGTAATGGCCCGATTTTGAGTCAAAACGAAATAGTGGTTTTGAGACCACAAATTCGAGGTCAAAATATTTATTTTATTATTTTATTAAAGTTGACAGCATGATAGAATTATTGTTTGAAAGTTTCATAAAGAAATTTTACTGTTTAAATTCTTAATTCGAGAAAAAGGACTAAATCGTATAAAATGTAAAATGCATGTTCTATTAGTTAGAGGTGTCTAATAGCTTTGGCTTTTAAATATGATGGCCTTAAATGGTAATTAAACCATTTGAAACCTTAGTGGACATATATGGACACATTTTAAGTGTTTTAAATGATGTATATTTAAGGTTATTATAGTAAATTACTTATTAATTATGAAATAATAATAAAACATAACAATTTGGCTTCATTATCATCTTGATAGCTGAAAATTAGGGCTTAGAAAAGCATTGAAACACTTTGAAGGTTCGGTCACATTAAAGCTTAACTATAAGTTCATTTTAGCTCGGTTTTTAATGATTTTTATGTTTTTGAGATCGTTGCTTAGTATTCTAGCTACCTCGTACCTTAGATTTTGAAATTTCTAAAGATTTAACATGTTTCCATTGTTGAACGCTTGGGTAAATTGATGTTTAATGATAGATTATGAAGGTTTATTGATAGTTAAACTAGTTTTCTAAAGTGTTGACAAAAATGCCAAAAAGGGATGAAATTGAGAAATTGTAAAATTAGGTGGGTAAAAGTGTGAATAAATAAAATATATAGGCTACTAGGGACTCCATGAAAATTCGGCTAAGCATGGGTTGTACTAAATTGCATGAATTTTCAATTTTATGTGATAAGGACTAAATTGTATAAAGGGTGAAAGTTTAGGGGGAAAAGTGTAAATTTGCCAAAATATGAATTATGGGCTAAATTGAATGGATTGGTTACTGAATGTAATGAATTTGATAATATATATAGATCAAGATAAGCTGAGATCGGAATTAGGTAGGGGAAAAAGAAAAGTGGACGGATAGCCGATATTTGCTATCCAAGCTATACGAGGTAAGTTCGTATAATTAGAATCGAACTTTTAAATACTTGTAATTATTTGAAATGTATGTATAAAATTGATTAATTGATATACTTGGAATAAGAATGCCTTATTGATATAGACTGACAGTTACCGAGCCCCGTTTGAACTGTATGAATTCGTAGGATACGAGTGACATGTCACTAGGGTTACCGTTTTAGTCGAGATCCTACATGTGTTGTGGACTCACCACAGCTCGAATGAGCTTATCGATATTTCAGCTCATAAGAGCTTATTGTTTTCAGCTCGTTGGAGCTTACTGTTTCAGCTTGTAAAAGCTTACTATTTTCAGCTCGTCAGAGCTTACCGTTTAAGCTCAATAGAGATTGCTGTTCATAGCTCGAAAGAGCGGAAAATGATGATGAATTGATGGATTACTAATTTATACGTAATGTATATTACCCGAGTATCCCTCGATATTCTAATAAGTTCAACTGGTATAAATATTGTTTATATGGATGAATTATTGTTTATATGGATGAGCTACTGTTTGCAAATGGATTATTGTTTATATGATGGAGAATGAAATGTTACTAATGTTGTACATGATATATGAATTTGGTATAATGCAATATATTGAGTATTGAATTGAAATAATGGATGGTTATATGTACTTATATGGCTAACTTATTGATGAATGTTTGTGTTTAGGGATTTGGAAACTGAATTGAGTATACCTTATTTATTGCCTTAATTGTAACAACCCGATTTTGGGCCTAGTCGAAACAGTGGTTTTGAGACCACAAATTCGACATAAGAAAATTTATTTTTATTATATTTTTATGGTCTAAGATTTCACGAAATGATTTTGTGAAAATTTCGTTCGAAAATTTTAACGTTTGGCCACTCAATTTAGTCAAAATGACTAAATTGTAAAATGCACAAAAGTTGAGTTCTACATGCTAGAGGTGTCCAATTGTTATGAAATTTTAAATTGGAGGTCCTTAAATGGTAATTAGACCATTGGATAATTTTTTGGACAAAAATGGACATGAAATAGGAGAAATAGAATATTTTTAAATTAAGGGCATTTTGGTCATTTAGTAATTAAAAGAATTAAAAAGCCAAAATCAAAGCAAAATTGTGTCCATCTTCAAGCTATGGCGGAATTTCACAAGGGGAAACCATGGCTAGGGTTTTTCAAGCTTCCAAGCTCGATTGTAAGTACGATTTAGCCCCGTTTTTAATGTTCTTTACATTTTTTAGATCCTCGTAGCTCGGTTTAGCTATTTCCACCATTATTTTGAGCTAAGGTTTGTGTTTAAAAATTTACCTATGGATGACATGCATGTGTTTTGATGTTTAATGGTAGAATATGAATGCTCGGTGTGTAATTAACGACTTTTACTAAGTGATTTTCAATGAAATTGTCAAAAAGGACTAGTTTGTAAAAAGTTGTAAAATGTGTGTAAGTGTGTGAATAAATGGAAATTGTGGACTGCTATAGTTATGAAAATGGTTTGCCTAGGCTTAAAATATAAATAAATTTAATAAAAATCATTTTACGAGACTAAGGGAAAAACTGTAAATATGACAAAGTTTAGGGGTAAAAATGTAAATTTTCAAAAATGTGAATTTAGGCTAATTTGATTAGCAGTATGAATAAATAAGTTAAATTTGTTGTTATAGATCAAGGAAAATGAGATTTAGACTTAGAACGAGAGGAAAACAAAGAATATGACGAATAAGTCCTTTTCACCGATTGTGCTACTGAGGTAAGTTTGTGTGTAAATAATATATCGTTTTTACTTATGTTATAATATTTTTTTATTATATGAGAGGTGGTTGCATATTGAATGATCACTTGATGTAAATTATGAATTGGAATTGATTATGGATGAATTGGTAAAATGTTGAAAAGTGAGGAATTTCCCGGTTGGACCTTTGGAATAGAAAAGATATGAATGATCTGTTGTGAGAACACATGTGTAGTACTATGTGTAGGCTACTATGTGATTAAAATGTTTTTAGGTCACGTGTGTAGTACTAAGTGCAGGCTACTACGTGTACTAGATGGTTAGGTCGCATGTGTAGTACTAAGTGCAGGCTACTATGCGTACCCGATAGCTTCGATCACATGTGTGGTGCTAAGTGCAAGTCACTATGTGTTAAAGATAGCTTTGGTCATAAGTGTGGTACTATGTGAAAGCCACTTTGTGAAGAAGGTAGCTTTGACTACAAGGGTGGTACTATGTACAGGTCACCGGGCATCCGTTATTATTCCAATGTGTTCAACGGGAAATAACTAGGTGTAATTAAATATGACTATGTGATGAATAAGTGAAGGTTTGTGTGTGTAAACTTATGAGAAACATGCTCGATATGTGATCGAACTTTGGTAAGATTGATATGGAGTAAGTGTTACAATGAAAGTTACTACAAAGAAAACATGAAAGAGTGAAATTTAGTAATAAAACAGTTTTAGACAGCAACAGTTGTGTGACTTTGAAAAATCACCAAAAATGGTGAAAATTTAATTAGAAGTTGAATAAGATATGAAATAAAATCTTATTGAGTCTATTTTCATATAAAGGAAACGGTGTAAGAAAAAGAATTTCATTTTATGAGATATTTGAATTTTGTGAGACAGAGTCAGAATGATTTTGGAATCCACTATTCTGATTTGGGAAAATCATTAAACATTGTATAAAAATAATTATGGGTTATAATTTATATGCTTAAAATCCTTAATAAGTCTATCTTCAAAAGAAATAGATGGGAACATTATCCAAATCTTGTACGAAGAGATAATTAATTTTTAGTGCAAAGGGGTCGGAACTGTTCGATAGCAAAATAGGGATGATTTTAAAGAATAAAATGTTATTATTGGCTAAACCAAAAATTCTAGAAATTTTATGGTAAGAATATATATGAGCCTAGTTTAAGGGAAAATTAGAGGATCTTAATTTGGAGTTTAATTTGGAGTTACGTGGCTCAGGATATAAATAATTTAGTGACTGTGACTCGAGTAGACAGCTTGAGATGAACATGAATAAATAGTGAAACTATGTGCAATTATGATTGTATTATCTTGAGGACATGTTGTGAAGATTTATAAAAGCATGTTAATAGATTACTTATCATTTACATACCTACTTACTAAGCGATAATGCTTACACCCCTTCCTTTCATTTTTCCTATAGTGTCACAGATGCTAGCTCGAGTTGGAGCTCGTCATAGATTCTATCACACTAACAAGTTATTGATTGGTATAGTATTAACGATCTTCAAGTACTTTTAAGTCTATGGCATGTATAGGGACTTGATTATGTGTATATGTTATTATGAGTTGGCTTAAAATATTGGCCTATAGTTCATTATGTATAAGGCCATTGAGGATGGCTAACATTAGTTAAGTTATATGTTTATGATAATGTATTTTGTGGATGTGCAAGCTTGCATGACTTGGTTGAATGAGTGTGTGATGATTAATTATGGAAAGTGAAGCATGTGAATGGTTGTGTGAAGAAACACGGCCTTGGACATGGCGTATACCCCTATTTTCAAGAAATTTTCTAATGTTTTCCAAAGTTCACGGTTTAGTCCCAGACCACTTTCAAAGTATGTATTGGGCCTCGTAAGCCCGAATAAGGGATGATATGCATCTGTATGAATGATTTTAAATTGAATGAAATTTTATGACTCGATTTAATACGTTTACAAGCGTATGTGTTCCAGTAATGCCTCGTATCCTATTCCAGTGTCGAATACAGGTAAGAGGTGTTACATTAATTGTATAAATGGTAAGTTTAATTCTGAACTATACATGCTTACTAAGCTATAAAGCTTACGTTGTTTCATTTTCCATGTTTTATAGAGGTTTGATAGCTCGCTAGTTTTGGACAAGTCGAGTTATGCATCACACTATCCAGTTGTCGATTGGTACTTTTGAATTTGTGAATATATGTAAATATGGCATGAATAAGCTAGTATTAAAGATGATAAGTATGGTTACTTGAGATAATGAATTTTTGGTACATTTTGTGGTATAAGTCTAAGCCATGTGATTTGGCTATATTTGGTAAAATGTTTTTGTTCTATATAAGTGTTCAATTATGGTAGGATTTAATAAGTAATAGATGGAATGGAATTATGCAAATGTTATATTGATATGTGGTTGGCATATGATTGGAAAATGCATGATGTTAACTAGGTATTTGAATACTATGTTGAATTGATATCATATATGTATAAAATGTATTGGAATGACTACCTATTGAGTTATGAATTGATGAAATTTTATGCTTATGCATTTATGTGAAAATAAGGTGGCAAAATGGCTCTGCAAATAGCCTATTTTTATCCACACAGGTAGAGACACTGGCGTGTGTCTCGACCGTGTGTGACACACGGTCATGTTACACGGCTGTGTCCCCTGGTGTTGAATTAAAATAATGTCAGTATGTTCCACACGGTCTCACACACGGGCGTGTGACTGGCCACATGGTACAAGTCAGTATACCCCCTAATTGGCACACGGCCTAGCACACGGGCGTGTGACTTGGCTGTGTTACATAAGTCAATATACCCTACAGTTTTCACACGGCCTGTCACATGGGCGTATCTTTGCCCGTGTGATGCAAGTCAATATGTATGCCCTATTTCCACATGGTCTAAGACACGGGCATGTGATCCCTGTATGTTTGAAATTTTCCTAAGTTTCCAAAATTTTCATATGTTATCAATTTAGTCTTGAACCACTTCTAAAGCATGTTTAAGGCCTCGTAGGATATTATAAGGGATAAATTGATTGGAATTGAATGTTGGTTGTATGATTTAATCAAATGTATGAAAATAGTACTATTATATGTGTTTCTAGTCCAGTAATGCTCTGTAACCCTATTCCGGCATTGAATACAGGTGAGGAGTGTTACATTTGTTGGTATTAGAGTTATGGTTTAGTTGATTCTAGAACTAATGTAGCGTATATGAGTCTACCTATACATGCCATATATAAAACTGTGATAGTGTGATGACTCTTGACATTTTCGAATGTGTTTTTTATATAGTAATAGATCCTAAGCGAGCTGTAGCGGATGATGTAGAGAGTAACGCGCTAGATCCCGCTCAAGGGACAGTGCCTTCTCAATCTAGACCTATGATGAGTAGTCACGAAGGTGAGGCTAAAGAAGCCTTCTTTCAAACAATGAACGAGTGGTTCACACAATACATTCATACGAACCTGGCTGTTTAGCAACCTTTGCCCCCACCTATTCCCCAACCGACCCTTGTAGTTTTTCAAGGTATGGATCTTTTGTGATTGACTAAACCCCTTGTTGATAAGATACGGAAACACGAGGCTAAGGAATCGAGTTTTGGCTTGTGAACATGATTTTGGTATTTGATGAACTGTGATGCGTGATATTCGTAACAGGTTTTAAAAATTTATAAATGAATCGTTCTTGAGACTAACTTATTATCACGATTAAGGCAAGCGTACCTATCGAACAGTAGTATAGTTCAGCAAGACCGAATTGTCGAACCCAAAGGAACTACGAGTACTAGTATTTACTTCCTTTTTATTATCTAGTCTAAAAATTAAGAGGTTTGGTTATCTAAACTATTTACTAACAAAGAATGCACAGAAAGAAGATTTGGGAAAATACTTTTGGGAAAATTCGATTGATTGAGACAATACCTAAGGAAAAATCCATCTAGACTTCACTTGTTATTTGACTCTGAATCAGAGATTTATTCATTTGACTTGATTCGTAGAAATCCCTAAGTTATATTATTATCTCTCTCGAGACTAATAACGTCTAACCCAAGGTTGAATAATTGAAATCTCTTTCTAATTAACACCCTAGAATTGCATTAACTCGATCTATGGATTCTCTTATTAGGTTTCACCCTAATCCGGCAAAATCTTATCACCCTATCTCTAGGCGTGCAATCAACTCTGCTTAATTATGATAAATTTACTCTTAGACAGGGTTTATTCCTCCTCTGAATAAGAGCTTAACTTGAATCAATATCCTGGAATATCAAAACAAGAATTAAGAACACATAATTAAGAACAAGTCAAATATTTATCATACAATTTAGATAATAATAACAAGATCCGTCTTAGGTTTCATTCCCCTTAGGTATTTAGGGGGTTTAGTTCATACTTATGAAAGAAAACATCTCAAAAGCATAAAGATAACAAAACATAAGAAAACCCAAAACTGCTGAAGGAACTTGAAAGGAGATCTTCAGTCTTGACGATGAATCCAACTTTTGAAATGGATCAATCGGCTTTCTTTGAGTAATTCATCACTTCCTACTCTACCTCTCCCTTCTAAGTTCCTCATCAAGTGTTTAAATAAGCTTTAGAATGCCTAACAGCCCCAAAAATTGGCCTTTTTCGAATAGGGTTATACTTGGGCTCAGTAGGGACACACCCGTGTGACACGTCCGTGTGTGATTACTCCATCCCGTGTTCAAGGAAATTGAATAGGCACGGGCGTTTATTTTACCCGTGTAAGTCATGCTTCAATACTGCCAAAGGGACACGGCCATGTAACACACCCATGTGAGAATGTCCAGGCCATGTTGATTTTCGACGTGGGTCCATTTTCTCCGTTTTTGGACCGTTTCTCGTACTTTTTACTCTCCTATGCTCACTTAAGTATAAAACATGAAATTAAAGGATTAGGAGCATCGAATTCACCTATTCTAAGGAGAAACCATCCATAAATGAGCTAAGCATGGGATAAAAATATGTATAAATAACGGTTTATCAAATACCCCTACACTTAAGCATTTGCTTGTCCTCAAGCAAAAATCCTCAACTCATAATCAAAATAAATTCTTCTCAATTTATAATTCCTATCAATAATATCTCAAAATAATCCATAAGTACCCATACATTGAAAATTCAACTAAAAGTACGTCAAAGTTTCAAACATTCCAAGTTGAGCATTTTATCACGAAAACATAGGTGTCTCCCCTCATCTAAGTGATTACCTTTGACCAAAATATCACAGAGTTTAACATCCTCACTAAAGATTCACTCAAATCACTCAAGGTGTTTAGGGACATCAATAAAAGCACTCATTAGTCAATATGAAAAGTTTTTACCATAGGCTTGCTTGAAAATCAAATCTCTACCACTATTTATATTGAGCTGATACATCAATCAAAAAGGTCTTTATAGAGAGTTGTAACGTGGCTTTGGTTAGGGGGTGTAGTCACAAGCTGAAAGAAGATGTTAAAATCAAGATTGAATTGAAAAATTACCTAGCTAGAAAAATAACTAGTATCAGTTGAATACAAGTGAGCTTCTTCTCAGAATATGGAATTAACACTCAATCTCAAAAATGATGAATTACTACTAATATGTATGTAAGTATTTTTTTTTTTTTAAGAACAAGTCAAATATTTAGAAGCACAAAACATAACTAAGAAATTTATTCAAATCAAATGTCGACAAAAATAGGGATCAAATTAGGGGATTTCAACAATAATGGGTTATGGGTTAATATTGAGGGTAAATCAATTAATGGCTTGTTAGACTCAAAGGGGTTCACTAAGGGTTAATTATGGAGGTAGGCATTTGTGGAGTGAGTGGGTTAAACCTAAGTGCCTTTATCATCTTGACATATCAAATCAAATGGTGTGGTCTTGACATGCATAATCAAGCAAGTTCTAGAATAACAAATCAAAACTGACGCACTCATAATGAAAGTGAGCATGAAAGGAATAAAATATGCTCTAAAGGCTCAAGATCTCACAAAAATTATGGCTTTTTAATGTTCAATCTTGTGAATTTCAACTCAAGATAATACCTAAACTTAGGGAAACAACCTAAAAGTTTTTAATTCTTTAAAAATCAACTTATCATGCTTGATTCCCTAATGTCTTAAAGTTTAAACAATCAATGCATAAATACCTATGTTTTAATTCAAGACATATCAATAAAAATCATAAATTAATCAAAATTCATTCTAATAGTGATATGAGTGATTCACGTGAGAACAAGACAACATTCAGGGATTTCTAATGATGATATAAAAGACCCCCCCACACTTAAGATGTACATTACCCTCAATGTACAAAGAAAGATATATTGACAAAGATAGATTTATAATCATAAGATAGGGAGAGAAGTGAAACTTCCTAAATGATAAATGAACTCCTTGAATTGGGGTCATGGAGAATAAACGGCCAAAGTAATGATAAGGGTGGAGGAGGATACTCCGATGGTGGTAGAGGTTGGGTTCCACAATTGTTGTGCCAAAAGAATATTATATCTCATGTTGGCTATGGTCGTGGTCGACCAGGACATGGTAGTCGTGGAGAACCTTTCCCAGTGGAGTTCCAAGTTCCTAAGTAATAGTGAGCTTTAGAGCTCTTTATAACTGTGATAGAATTAGGAACTTTTTTAGGAAATATATAAAGAAGAATAATTACTCGTAATGAAATAGCGAAATTAAAAATTGTAAAATAATAATTATAAAACCTAATAAAAATAAGCTTAAAGAAAAATAAAAAGTAGTCTTAAAATAGAATAAAAGTAACAACATAAAATAATAAATAAAAGTTTTTAAACATCTTCATCGCTAGATGGTTCGCAAGGTGGGGGTGGCAATAAGATGTGGAAGTGCTGACAAATCTGTTGTAGAGTAGCATCAATGTTATCGAAGCACTAAAAACACTACTGCTCTAATCGAGTAAGGCGCTCAAAGATGTCAGCGTATAAAGGCACCGCATGAACTGGACGAGAGGGGGGTGGTGGCTGAAACAGTGGGTCCTCATGACGTGGAGGGACATAATTAGTAATGTCCTCTGGATCCTCCTCCTCGGTGGACTGGACGAGGCAGTACTGAGGAGGGTAGGTGCCACGTTGTTTCTCGATCATCCTCATACTTAGCATGCTTGAGATACCCTATGGGCACATCTGGCCGACGAAAGTGAGGGAGGATGATTAGGCTACTGTGTTGAGGAGCCCGAAGTGCCAAGCCAATTGAGTCACATAGGGCCCCATAGAGATGACTTCTCTCCTGTGCCGCTCCGTCTGGTGGCGAATAGCGAGGGCAATAAAGTAAGCGAGGTCGATGATGTGCCTATTTGCCATACTCCATAAGAAATAGGTATCGTGGGTGGTGACGATGTCAGTGCTCTCTTGTCTCCCTGTCAGAGTGTGAGCCAAGATGGCGTATAGATACCTCAAGGATGGAGGGAGAGCCAATGCCTTGGAGCGGCTAGGATCGTAGGTAGCTGAGGCAGGGACGAGGTCCCTCCAGCATTTTTAGAGGGAGTAGTGGATGTGGCAGTGAAGGGTTTTGAGTTCATTATCGTCCATGAATTCCTCCGTGTATAGCTCTAATGCAATCCCAAACTCGAGTACTCTTAACTAGCGTACTAGACCACCAAGGCAGAACTGGAGCGTTTCAGGATCGTCGAAGTTTGTCATGACGGTCTGAAGATGGAACTTCGAGTAGAGTTCCAATGTGAACTCGAGATACGTCGACTCGACGATCCTAAATAAGAGCCCCCACGGGTCAGTCGTTAGGCTCAGACCGCGTCAGCCAATTGTATCTATTCGAGGGCGGCCTAGTCAGTGCAGCAGCCCACACCTAGGGGTCGGGCCCGTAATATCTGATATAATTCCTCCTAGGGTCCTAAGGGAACCTGGAGGAACAGGTGCCTAATCTCTATGGTAGGACCCGAGGATGACGCTGCTCCTTTCCTCTTCTTCGAGGCAGGAACAACGGTCTTCTTACCACGTGAGGATGGCATTGTACCTGCATTGAAAAATCAAAGTTCAACCTAATATGCACCAAGAATAGTATGGAAAACAAATACTAAATATGAATATTTCATGAAATTTACGTACTAGATGATACAAACTAAAACAACTAAATATATCAAGTTATAGGATTATGGAAATAATGAAATGGGAATATGAATGAATGCATGTGGGTAAGCATAAATTTCATGGAAACAAGGAAAAATGAAAGAGTATAGCATAATGTAGTAACTAAAATGACAAAATTTTTATAAACCAAGCATGAGTATTTTAATATTCTAACTATGAATATTCATTCAAAATAGTTCAAGAGAGTAGAGAAAACATGAAATAAGTAACATATTAAAAAAATAGAGAGAAAGTGTAAACAAACGCAAAAATCTTGGGGCACCGGAATCGGTGTTGTAGGCGGCGCACGGGCATGGGGGTAGGGCGTGTGAAGTTGCAGCAGCTAGGGTTAGGGATTTTTGGGGAGGGAGATGATGAATAGTGAGAGGTTTATATAGATTTTGGGCCATACGGCTATGGGACACGGCCGTTTGGCCTAATTTTTGATTGTGTGTTTCGCGAATTTTGAATTTGGGCGCGTCTGACATTAGGCCCACGCCCGTGTTCTTTGGGTGTGTGGGTGCACATGGCCGTGTCACGTGGACGTGTCTTGCTTTGTTCGCTTCTCTCACGCCCGTGTTCGTTTAGACAGTGTAGACCACGAGTGGATGGCACGGGCGTGTCACACACTCGTGTTACATTCTCAGTTTTAACCACGGTTTCTGTGACAGCCTTAAAACGACCTTAGTCGGAATGTGGTTTCGGGACCACAAAACCGAGACATAAAAATAATTTGATATTTATTTTGATGCCTATAATATGTGTTAACTCATGTGTGACATTTTTGATGCTTTAATTTAGAGTTATAAATGTGAATTTCACTAGAAAGGACCTAGTAGTAAACTTTAAAAGTATGAGGGGGAAATGTGTAATGACTAGTTGATCATGCATGCAAAAATGAGAGGTTTGCATGTCAACTTCCCCATTTATTAGCTAATGGCCGCCATGACAAGGGTGTATGGGCTAAACATGTCATGAAACATGTTTTGTTGGTGCATTAGGGAGAAACAATAAACAAATAAGTATGGGTGATAAAGAAAGAAAAAAAAATGTGTGTATGTGAGTGAAACCCCTTGCAGTGTATTGAGGAAAAGAGAAGAAAAAATTTGTTCATCCATTTTTCTCCCTTGACCGAAAATACTAGAGGAAGGAAGGAATTTTGCTTCATGTTTGGTTTGGAAGAGGATTAGGAAGAGGTTGGCTAAACTTGCATCAAGATTAAGGTATGTTTGAGGTTGTGCCATGAGATTCATGCATGTTTTAGTTGCTAGCTTGATGTTCTTGTTAGCCCATGGTTCAAATCTTTGCTATGTCACGGAATGAAATTCGCCAAAGTGAATATGGTGTTAATGCCATTGCATGCTAAATATCAATCTTGATAATGAAACATGTGATGGGGATTGAGGACTCTTAGATTTTCTTTTAGCATTTTTGAAGGAGATACTAAGTTCTTTGTTTAATCATGACCAAAATTATGGTGTTGTGGTATTCGGCCATGGTATATCCATAAGTATGATTCATGCATGTTGCATCGTAAGTAAGATTTAAGCTTTGGATATGTGTGTATATTTGGATATAAGCCACTTGAGAATTCGGTCCTTGCACCTACATGAATATATGTTTGCACATGATGTATTGGTATGACATATATACTATTTCAAGTGTATATTTGCTTGTGATGATGTTTCAGTTATGAAGTAAATGAGAGAGGTGTATTGAGCTACGATATGTAATGCGTTAGTAGTAAAATGTATGCTGTTTTTGTGTGGTATTAAGTGTATAATTGGCCTCAACATGCACATGTATATTCGGCCATATGAGGGGAAATTGGTGTGCATGCATTCGGTTAGAGGCAAGCATATTGATGCCTATTCTTGGCTTAGAAAATTCGGCTAAGAGGAATATTAACTAATGTGTTGAGTTCGATTCATGATTTCGTACATATGCGACTTTTATGCCTAATGAGTATATATATTGACTAAGTACCTTGAATTCCTCTTCGATGCTCAAATGATTAAATCGATTTATTTGTCAAATTAAGCTCAAGAGCAAAGGGAGCTAAATCCGATAAAGGGAAGGAAAAAGTAGTCGAGTAGCCGTCGAAATCGCTCGACAACATCCAAGGTAAGTCTTGAGTAATGACCCTACTTGAATTATATTGAAATCATGCTCCTTGTGTGTGTGGCTATTGAGCGAAATTGTAAAGGTTTGATAAATATTTTGTGTTAGAGCCTTAGTAATGAAAATGAATTATGGATGTGTCTTGATTATTGATATATGTGTAAATGAACATTGGAATGATATCCTGGCTAAGTCCCGAAGGCAATTATGCTAGTAATTATATCCGGGCTAAGACCCGAAGGCATTCGTATGAAGTTGTTATATCCGGGCTAAGACCCGAAGGCATTTGTGCAAGTTACCAAATCCGGGTTAAGACCCAAAGGCAATCGTGCGAATCACTATAACCGGGCTAGGTCCCAAAGACAATCGAGCGAGTCGCTATATCTGGTTAAATCCCGAAGGTACGTGATTCGGAAGTGAGCAATCTTGCTGTAAAAATTTCAGTTTATACACTTGTGAAAATTCCAGCAATGAGGTATGTTTGTATGTGCTTGAATTAGTTGAGTCCCTTACAAGTAAGCATGCGCTCAGTTGATAAACGAGCTATCGGCCTTTGGCTAAGTTGTTCTTTTGTGTATGAACATAAGGGTCGGTAATGTGAAATAAGTATGATTATGGGAATGTGTATTAATAAAGTGATTCATTTAGCCATGTGAATGTAATACGTTAGTCAAAGCTGATTCCATTGCTTGAGACTTACTAAGCATTAAAATGCTTACCCCGTTGCTTTGGCTCTCTTTTATAGGTTTATTTCGTTAGCTATCGGATTCGGGATCAACGAAGTCGAAGTCATCCACACTATCAAAGCCCCTTTTGGTACAATTTTGGTTGAGCTTTGAAATGGCATGTATAGGACTACCCTTTTGTTGCGTTTTAAGTACTTTTGTGATGTATGTGTATACGACCATGCGAAAATGGCTCGTAAAAGTGGAGTATGGCATTAGACCATTTGTGCTTATGTATATATGTATGGTTTTATGATGTGACTACGGACTGAATGGAAGTGTGAGCAAATGATCAGCCATTGGAATGGCTAAAATGATTATATGTGGACCTATGTATGACAAAACTCTAGTTGGTCCATAGAAACCACGAAATAGGTAAGGTTTACGAAAAAGATCTTGACAGCAGCGGTGGTGTGGATTTCAAAATCACTAAAAATTTTAGGAATGGAATTAAATAGTGAATAAATTATGTAAATGAACTTTGATGAATCTACTTTCATATGGAAGAAACGAAACGGTCATATGAATTATATGTTAAGAGATATTAAAGTTCTCGTGAAACAGGGCCAGAACGGTTTCTGGATCCCCTGTTCCGAATTTAGAAATTCATTGTAAATTAACCAAAGATAATTAGGAGTCATTCCATATATGTATATATTCCTCTCTGAGTTTAGTTTCTATAGAAACAAACGGCATCAGTATTGAAGCCCTGTGCAGGGAGATATCCAATTAAATAACGCATACGAAGGTCGGTGTAGTCGATCCACGCAATGGGGGAGACTTTAACTAATAAACTGTACTAATTGGCTCGACCAAAAATTCTAGAAAAAAAATCTGTAGATGGAAATATGAGTCTAGTTTCAGGGAAAAATTATGAAACAAATTTTGAAACTCAAGATATGATTTTTAAGGCGACAATCGACGCAAAGAACCAACTTGTCCGAAATTTCTAAATGGATTTGTGAAGATAGTTAAACTAAGTTTGTGTGCACCTTGTGTTCGATTCCAGAATCGGACTCAGTGCAGGGTGTTACAATTTTATTAGTATCGAGCTACGGTTTAGTCGGTTCTAGGACTACCGTAATGTGTTTGGGTCTAGCTATGCATGCCATTTTCGTGATTATTTGATAGTGTGGTGATTTACGACGTTTGAAATTGTGTTTATTTATAGTAATGGATCCCGATCCCAACCGAAGCGATAGTGATGATGTGGAGAGTGTGGCGCTGCTCCCAAGACAAGGGACAGCGCCGGTGACTCTCAACTTGTTGCTAGCAATCCGAAGGATGAGGCTAGGCAAGCCTTTTATAGCGTGATGAATGATTGGTTCAACCAATACATTCGAACTAATACGGCTGTTCCACAACCTCCATTCTCAACAAACACAACCCCCGCACCTACAATGCCTCCGATAACTTACCAAATAAGGTCGAATAAGCCCCCAGTTGATAGAATCCGAAAACATGGGGCTACTGAATTTAAAGCTACGGATAGCGACGATGCCGAGCAAGCTGAATTTTGGTTGGACAACACTATCAGGGTACTCGATGAGCTATCTTGTACACCCGATGAATGCCTAAAGTGTGCTATCTCCTTGCTACGTGATTCTGCCTACTATTGGTGGAGCACTCGACTTCACAGTGCCCCGAGAGCAAGTAATTGGGAGTTTTTCCAAACCGAGTTTGGAAAAAGTATATCGATCGAGATTTGTTGATAAAAACGGAAGGAATTTCTTGAGCTTAAGCAAGGTTCTATGTCGATTCATCGATTCGACGAAAATTTGTTAGACTTAGTAGATACGCCGGAATGTGTTTCGTCCGAGGTCGTCATGTGTAAACGCTTGAGGATGGGCTAAATGAAGACATAAAATGTTCGTTGGCATTCTTGAAATACGAGAGTTCGTAGTACTTGTTGAGCGAGCTTGTAAAGTCAAGAGCTTAGAAAAGAAAAACAAAAAGTTGATGTGGGAACTGGAGAGTTTCAAAAGATCCTCGGAAAGTCTCTTCAACATGCATCGAACAAATTTAGAGATGATGTGGGCGGTCTAGAGGCGCTTGGCCTTTTAGACGAGATCGTGATCGACCCCACAATGGTACACGAGGCACTTGATGCCGCCGATGTTGGGAATGAACGTCAAGATAGAACGAGTGTCGACATTGTGGCAAATGGCATTCGAAGTCAGAGGTTCCGTGACCGCCTCGTTACAAGTGCGGATCGGTCAACCACTTTATTAAAGATTGCCCGAGGTTGTGCGAGCAGAATACAAATCGAGTGGGAAACCGGGTGCTACCACCGCCGAGGTAGACCATCCGAAATACGAGCAATGCTAGTGGTGGTCGAGAGGATCTAGAGATGTTACGACCAGATCCGAGGCTCGCGCTCTCGCTAGGGCTTATGCTATACTGAGCACGTGAGGATGCTTCCTCGCCGGATGTTATTACCGGTACTTTCACTCTCTTTGATACTAATGTGATTGCTTTGATTGACCTGGTTCTACTCATTCTTATATATGCGAAACCTTAGCATCCAAAGAAGACTTTACCTATTGAGTCTCTTGAGTTCGTAATTCGGTGTCAAATCCTTTGGGTCGTTACGTCTTTGGTCGACAAAGTGTGTAAGAAATGTCCCTAGTAATTGAGGTTCTTGTTTTCCGCGGACTTGATGCTTTTGCCGTTTGATGAATTTGATGCTATTCTTGGGTTAGATTGGTTGACCGCGCATGATGCGGTTGTGAATTGCAAAAGCAAGACTATTGATTTGAGGTGCGCAAATAACGAGACGATCCGAGTTGAACCTACGAACTTGAAGGAGTTGCCAGCTGTAATGTCATCAATGTTGGCCCAGAAGTATGTAAGAAAGGGGTGCGAAGCATACCTTGCGTATGTACTTGATGATAAGGAGTTAGAAATAAAACCCGAATCTGTGCCGGTGGTTTGTGAATACCCGAATGTTTTTCCCAAAGAATTACCGGGTTTGCCACCTGTTCGGGAGATAGAGTTTGGCATTGAGCTTGTACCTGGGACCACACCGATTTCGATAGCTCCGTATCGTATGGCACCAACGGAATTAAAGGAGTTGAAAGCTCAGTTGCAAGAGTTGGTGGATAGAGGCTTTGCTCGCCCGAGTTTTTCACCTTGGGGTGCACTAGTGTTGTTTGTGAAAAAGAAGGATGGAACCATAGGGTTGTGCATCGACTATCGTCAGCTTAATAAAGTGACAATAAAGAACAAGTATCTGTTATCACAGATCGATGATTTGTTCGATCAAGCAAAGAACCTCGGTGTTCTCAAAATAGATTTGAGATCGGGCTATTATCGATTCATGAATCCGAGATTCGGACATACCCAAAACCGCCTTGAGAATGAGATATGGTCACTACGAGTTCTTAGTGATGCCGTTTGGGCTCACTAATGCCCTACGGTATTTATGGATTTGATGAATCGGATCTTCGACCATATTTGGATCGGTTCGTAGTTGTGTTCATTGACGACATCTTGGTCTATTCAAGAGATGAGACCGAACATGCGAGCACACGAGATTGGTGTTGCAAATTTTACGGGATAAGCGGTTATATGCTAAGTTCAGAAGTGCGAGTTCGGTTAAGAGAGGTTAGCTTTTGGGTCATGTGGTATCGCATCGGTATTCAAGTCGGCAGAGCAAAATTACAACCATACTTAATCGAAACCTCCAAGAAATATTATCGAGGTTCGAGCTTTTTGGGACTTGCTTACATACTACCGACGGTTTGTAAAAGGATTCTCAATGATAGCCACACCCATGACGAAACCGCTTGAAGGATGTCAAGTTTGAATGGACGGAAAAGTGTTAGAAAAGTTTCGATCAATTGAAAACTCATTTGATGAAGCTCCAGCTTTAGTGCAGCCGAATCGGCAAAGAGTTTGTCATTTATAGTGACGCCTCCTACTTGGGTTAGGTTGCATATTGATGCAAGAAGGTCGAGTTGTGGCCTCTGGCGTCGAGACAATTAAAGCCACATGAGAAAAATTATCCGACCCATGATCTCGAATTGGTCGCCATCGTATTCGCCTTAAAGATATGGCGACATTACTTATTTGGTGAGAAGTGCCATGTGTATTCGGATCACAAAAGTCTCAAATATTTGATGACTCAAAGAGACTTAAATCTGCGACAAAGACATTGGCTCGAGTTGTTAAAAGATTATGAGCTCATCATTGATTATCACCCGGAAAGGCTAATGTGGTTGCGGACGCCTTAAGCGAAAATCACTTTTGCTTTACTGACGATGAATGTACACTTGTCTATCCTACCCGACTATGTGTTAGTAGCGAATTAAAGGCCAAACCATTGTTGACTCATCAAATTCGTGAAGCTCGTAAAGATGATGATGAGTTGCTTGCAAAACGGGTGAGTGTGATCCGAACAAGGAATCGGAGTTTCTAATTGATGATGACGATTGTTTGAGGTTCAAGATCGTCTGTGTGTTCCAAAGAATTGAACTTATTTCGATAATTCGAACGAAGCCTATTGTAGCCGAATGGCAATCCACCCGGGAGTACGAAGATGTACAACGATTTGAAACGCGTCGGTTTTGGTGGCATGGTATGAAACAAGACATCTCCGACTTTGTTTGAGATGTTTAATATGTCAACAGGTGAAAACGGAACATCAAGTGCCTTCAGGATTACTTTAGCCGATTACGATACCCGAGTGGAAATGGGATCGAGTCACAATGGACTTTGTGTCCGGACTGCCATTGTCAGCAAGTAAGAAGGACGCGATTTGGGTTGTTGTTGATAGATGACTAAGTCGGCTCACTTTATCCTGTATGCACGGATTTTCATTGGATAAACTAGCTGAATTATACGTTTCTCGATTGTGAGATTACACGGTAATCGATTTACATTGTGTCGGATAGAGATCCGAGATTCACCTTGCGATTTTGGAAGAAATTGCAAGAAGCTTTGGGTACCAAGTTGCATTTCAGCACCGCCTTTCACCCCCAAACCGATGGTCAATCCGAGCAAATAATTCAGATACTTGAGGATATGTTGAGATGTTGCATCCTCGAGTTCAGTGGTTCATGGGAACGGTACTTACCTTTGATTGAATTCGCTTACAACAATAGTTTTCAATCAAGTATTAAGATGGCACCTTACGAGGCCTTGTACGGGCGTAGATGCCGTACACCATTGTTTTGGACTGAGCTCGGTGAGAACAAAATTTTTGGAGTGGATTTGATTAAAGATGCTGAACAGAAAGTAAAAGTAATCCGTGAAAATCAAGATAGCCTCCGATCGTCAAGAAGTCGACGCGGATCTGAAACGAAAAGACATTGAGTATCAAGTGGGAGATAAAGTGTTTCTTAAAGTTTCACCTTGGAAAAAGATACTCAGATTTGGCCGTAAAGGCAAATTGAGCCCGAGGTTCATCGGGCCATATGAGATATCCGAACGAGTCGGTCCAGTTGCGTATCGTTTGATTTTTCCCCCTGAACTTGAAAAGATTCACAACGTCTTTCAGGTTTCGATGCTTCGGCGCTATAGATCTGATCCGTCGCACGTAATTAGTCCATCAGAGGTTGAAATTCAATCCGATATGAGTTATGAAGAAGAACCAATTCGTATCTTAGCTCGTGAAGTGAAGGAGTTGCGAAACAAAAGGGTTCCGTTAGTAAAAGTGTTATGGCTCAAACACGGGATGGAAGAAGCTACTTGGGAACCCGAGAGCTCTATGAAAGAGCGTTACCCAAACCTATTTACGGTAAGATTTTCGGGACGAAAATTTCTTAAGTGGGGAGAGTTGTGACACCCTTAAAACGACCCTAGTCGGAATGTGGTTTCGGGACCACAAAAACCGAGGCATAAAAATAATTTGATATTTATTTTGATGCCTATAATATGTGTTAACTCATGTGTGACATTTTGATGCTTTAAATTAGAGTTATAAATGTGAATTTCACTAGAAAGGACCTAGTAGTAAACTTTAAAAGTATAAGGGGAAATGTGTAATGACTAGTTGATCATGCATGCAAAAATGAGGGGTTTGCATGTCAACTTCCCCATTTATTAGCTAATGGCCGCCATGACAAGGGTGTATGGGCTAAACATGTCATGAAACATGTTTTGTTGGTGCATTAGGGAGAAACAATAAACAAATAAGTATGGGTGATAAAGAAAGAAAAAAAATGTGTGTGTGTGAGTGAAACCCCTTGCCGTGTATTGAGGAAAGAGAAGAAAAAATTTGTTCATCCATTTTTCTCCCTTGACCGAAAATACTAGAGGAAGGAAGGAATTTTGCTTCATGTTTGGTTTGGAAGAGGATTAGGAAGAGGTTGGCTATACTTGCATCAAGATTAAGGTATGTTTGAGGTTGTGCCATGAGATTCATGCATGTTTTTAGTTGCTAGCTTGATGTTCTTGTTAGCCCATGGTTCAAATCTTTGCTATGTCACGGGAATGAAATTCGCCAAAGTGAATATGGTGTTAATGCCATTGCATGCTAAATATCAAGCTTGATAATGAAACATGTGATGGGGATTGAGGACTCTTAGATTTTCTTTTAGCATTTTTGAAGGAGATACTAAGTTCTTTGTTTAATCATGACCAAAATTATGGTGTTGTGGTATTCGCCATGGTATATCCATAAGTATGATTCATGCATGTTGCATGGTAAGTAAGATTTAAGCTTTGGATATGTGTGTATATTTGGATATAAGCCACTTGAGAATTCGCCCTTGCACCTACATGAATATATGTTTGCACATGATGTATTGGTATGACATATATACTATTTCAAGTGTATATTTGCTTGTGATGATGTTTCATTATGAAGTAAATGAGAGAGGTGTATTGAGCTACGATATGTAATGCGTTAGTAGTAAAATGTATGCTGTTTTTGTGTGGTATTAAGTGTATAATTGGCCTCAACATGGACATGTATATTCGCCACATGAGGGAAATTGGTGTGCATGCATTCGGTTAGAGGCAAGCATATTGATGCCTATTCTTGGCTTAGAAAATTCGCTAAGAGGAATATTAACTAATGTGTTGAGTTCGATTCATGATTTCGTATATATGCGACTTTGATGCCTAATGAGTATATATATTGACTAAGTACCTTGAATTCCTCTTCGATGCTCAAATGATTAAATCGATTTATTTTTCAAATTAAGCTCAAGAGCAAAGGGGAGCTAAATCCGATAAAGGGAAGGAAAAAGTAGTCGAGTAGCCATCGAAATCGCTCGACAACATCCAAGGTAAGTCTTCGAGTAATGACCCTACTTGAATTATATTGAAATCATGCTCCTTGTGTGTGTGGCTATTGAGCCGAAATTGTAAAGGTTTGATAAATATTTTGTGTTAGAGCCTTAGTAACGAAAATGAATTATGGATGTGTCTTGATTATTGATATATGTGTAAATGAACATTGGAATGATATCCTGCTAAGTCCCGAAGGCAATTATGCTAGTAATTATATCCGGCTAAGACCAAGGCATTCGTCGAAGTTGTTATATCCGGCTAAGACCCAAAGGCATTTGTGCAAGTTACCAAATCCGGTTAAGACCAAGGCAATCGTATAATCACTATAATCGGGCTAGGTCCCAAGACAATCGAGCGAGTCGCTATATCCGGTTAAATCAAGGTACGTGATTCGAAGTGAGCAATCTTGCTGTAAAAATTTCAGTTTATACACTTGTGAAAATTCCAGCAATGAGGTATGTTTGTATGTGCTTGAATTAGTTGAGTCCCTTACAAGTAAGCATGCGCCGCTTGATAAACGAGCTATCGGCCTTTGGCTAAGTTGTTCTTTTGTGTATGAACATAAGGGTCGGTAATGTGAAATAAGTATGATTATGGGAATGTGTATTAATAAAGTGATTCATTTAGCCATGTGAATGTAATACGTTAGTCAAAGCTGATTCCATTGCTTGAGACTTACTAAGCATTAAAATGCTTACCCGCTGCTTTGGCTCTCTGCTTTATAGGTTTCGCTCGTTAGCTATCGGATTCGGGATCAACGAAGTCGAAGTCATCCACACTATCAAAGCCCCCTTTTGGTACAATTTTGGTTGAGCTTTGAAATGGCATGTATAGGACTACCCTTTTGTTGCGTTTTAAGTACTTTTGTGATGTATGTGTGTACGACCATGCGAAAATGGCTCGTAAAAGTGGAGTATGGCATTAGACCATTTGTGCTTATGTATATATGTATGGTTTTATGATGTGACTACGGACTGAATGGAAGTGTGAGCAAATGATCAGCCATTGGAATGGCTAAAATGATTATATGTGGACCTATGTATGACAAAACTCTAGTTGGTCCATAGAAACCACGAAATAGGTAAGGTTTACCGAAAACAGATGCTGACAGCAGCAGTGGTGTGGATTTAAAAATCACTAAAAATTGTAGGAATGGAATTAAATAGTGAATAAATTATGTAAATGAACGTTGATGAATCTACTTTCATATGGAAGAAACGAAACGGTCATATGAATTATATGTTAAGAGATATTAAAGTTCTCGTGAAACAGGGCCAGAACGGTTTCTGGATCCCCTGTTCCGACTTTAGAAATTCATTTTAAATTAACCAGAGATAATTAGGAGTCATGCCATATATTTATAGATTCCTCTCTGAGTCTAGTTTCTATAGAAACAAACAGTATCAGTATTGAAGCCCTGTACAGGGAAGATATCCAATTCGTAATGCATGATGGTCAGTGTAGTCGATCCCTGCAATAGGGGAGACTTTAACTAATAAACTGTACTAATTGGCTCGACCAAAAATTCTAGAAAAAAAATCTGTAGATGGAAATATGAGTCTAGTTTCAGGGAAAAATTACGAAACAAATTTTCGAGCTTTGAAACTCAAGATATGATTTTTAAGGCGACACTGATGCAGTAACCAGCTTGTCTGGAAATTTCTAAATGGACTGTGAAGATAGTTAAACTAAGTTTGTGTGCACCTTGTGTTTGATTCCGGTAACGGACTCGGGTACGGGGTGTTATAGTTTCAGCACGGGCGTGTCTCACGCCCGTGTTGTTTTGGTAGTTTTGTCCATGGCCATGTCGTACAGCCATGGCAACTTATCGCATCCCGTGTTAGAGAAAAAATATTTCCCTGTTTTCACACGGCCTAGTGCACGCCCGTGTGCCTAGCCGTGTGGTCTTTAGAAAGCCTGCGTTCCATGATTTGGTTAGTATGTTAGATGTTAAAAACTAAAATTTAAAGAAATTAACACTGTTAGTGGTCAGGTTGCCTCTTGAGAAGCGTTTATTTATAGTCTAAGCTTGACTTACCTCTCTTCTGCATGGTCAAGGTGGTGTGAGGAGTTTACACTCCTCATCCCTGCTATCAACTTTATCAACATAAGGTTTAAGACGAGTATTGCTTACCTTAAATATGTCGAATTTGGGATGAATTACCTCGACTGTACCATATGGGAAAATATTAAGTACCGTAAGAGGAATTTCTTCATTAGGTTCAGGAGTGGCAATGTAAGGATCTACTGCATCTAGTAGTACTTTGTCTCCAACCTTAAGTTGATTTGGTGAGGTATTGAGCTTGTCCTGGATCAGTTTTGATTTATCGGGTGTTCTCGATTTCTGTGTCCGGCATTCATCTAGCTCATTGATTTGTAGCCTTCGTTCTTCATAGATAGGTCTTTTATTGTTGTTTGAACACAGCTCATATGTGTTCTTCGAAATTGTTTCCTGCATAAAGGGTGTCTCCACTTGATTAGTGCTAGAAGAATGATTTATACAACCACCTTCAATTTTTGATGTGTTACTTGAATTATGAGCTTGAAGGGTCATTGTTTCGTCTCCCCCACGAAGTGTGAGTTCACCTGTACCAACATCAATAATGGTTCTAGCAGTCGCTAAAAAGGGTCATCCTAAAATTAAAGGTGTGGTACTATCCTCTTCCATGTCTAGAACAACAATGTCTACTGGGTATATAAATTTATTGATCATAACAAGAACATCTTCATTGTACCCCTAGGAAATCTAATGGTTTTATTAGCCAATTGAATGCTCATCCTAGTTTGTTTGTGTTTCCTAAGACCTAGCTGTTTAAACATTTTATAAGGCATAACATTAATGCTTGCCCCTAAGTCAGCCAATGCATTATGAACATCCAAACTACCAATTAAACAAGGAATCGTAAAACTCCCTGGATCCATCAATTTGTTGGGTAGCTTATTCTGTAATATGGCTGAACAAACTGCATTCAACTCCATATGCGGCACCTCATCCAACTTTGGTTTATTTGTTAAAAGCTCCTTTAAAAACTTTGCTGCGTTTGGCATCTGTGAAAGGGCTTCAATAAACGGTAAGTTAATATGTAGTTTCTTTAAAAGTTTAAGGAATTTACCAAATTGTTCATCTGATCAGTCTTTCCTTGTCACATTGGGGTATGGCACACGAGGTTTATATTCTGTGCTCACCGGCTTTGGGTTATTTTGGCCTACCTCATTCTTACCTTTGCTTACCACCGTTTTTGGCCTTGGTTTTGCAACTAACCCTTCCTCATCTTGAATGGAAATTGCGTTGAGTTGCTCCCTTGGGTTATATTTAGTGTTACTTGGCAGACTACCTTGTGGTCGTTCGGAAATCAACTTGGCGAGCTGTCCAATCTGAGTTTCGAGCCCTTAGATTGATGCTTGTTGATTTTTGAGTGCCGTCTAGGTATTCTGAAAATGAGTTTCTGACACCGAGATGAATTTGGTTAGCATCTCCTCAAGGTTTGGCTTTTTCTCCTACTGGTACAGTGGTTGCTGAAAGCCTGGAGAGGGTGGTGGTCTCTGATTTCCTTAGACTTCTCATAAAAAATTTGGGTGGTTCCTCCAATCTGCATTGTAAGTATTGCTATAAGGATTGTTTTGAGATCAAGGATTATTACCCATGTAATTTAACTGCTCGTTCTCCATGTTGTGGCCATAAGGTGGGTATTCTGAACTGCTTGATCCACCTCCACTTGCTTCGCACTTCATTACTAGGTGAACTTATGAAAAACGAAGAAAACCATCAATTTTTTTATTCAAGAGTTCTACCTGATTAGAGAGCATAGTGACCGAATCGACGTTATAAACGCCGGCTATTTTCGGTGGCTTTGTCCTCATGACTTGCCACTGATAGTTATTCAGTGACATCTCCTCTATAAATTCATATGCATCTTTAGGTGTCTTATTATTGATGGTTCCACCAGCAGTTGCATCAACCATCTGCCGAGTCGAAAGATTCAGGCCATTATGAAAGGTTTGAACCTGTAACTAGAATGGTAACCCATGGTGAGGGCATCTTCTCAAGAGGTCCTTGTATCTCTCCCATGCATCGTAGAGTGTTTCTAAATCCATTTGCACAAAAGAAGAGATATCATTACGTAATTTGGCTGTTTTAGCCGGCGGAAAATATTTTAATAAAAACTTTACGGTCATTTGTTCCCAAGTAGTGATTGATCCTTGTGGCAACGAGTTCAACCACTGTTTAGCCTTATTCCTCAATGAAAAGGGAAACAACCGAAGGCGAATAGCGTCATCAGAAATGCCATTGATTTTAAAAGTGTCGCAAAACTCTAAGAAATTTTCCAAGTGAGCGTTGGGATCCTCATCTTGCAAACCATCAAACTGAACAAATTGCTGTATCATTTGAATTGTGTTAGGTTTCAGTTCACAAGTATTTACAGCTACAGTAGGTCTAACTATGCTCGATTCAGTTCCTATTAAAGAAGGTTTAGCATAGTCATACATAGTACGCGGAGCAGGATTCTAACTAACAGCAGTTGTAGGAGGTAACGGATTTTCTTGGTTTTCAGCCATCTCCTCTGTTGTGGTTGAAGTATCGTTCTCTTGCTCTTCCTCTCTGTATCGTAAGCTTCGCCTTATTTCTCTTTGGTTTCTGTGAACTGTACGATTGAGCTCACTATCAAACAGTAACGGTTTTGACGGGTTTCTTCTAGTCATAAACTAGAAAAACCTGTCATAAAAAAATAAATGAAGAATTAGAAAAGAAAAGAAAATTTTAAATTGCAATAAAAGTAAAATGGCTAAAGTAATAAAAATCGGGTGTTCCTAGTATCCTAGTTCCCCGGAAACGGTGCCAAAAACTTGACGAGTGATATTCGTAAAAGGTTTTAAAAATT
Organism: Gossypium arboreum; assembly: GCF_025698485.1. Classification (NCBI taxonomy): domain Eukaryota; kingdom Viridiplantae; phylum Streptophyta; class Magnoliopsida; order Malvales; family Malvaceae; genus Gossypium; species Gossypium arboreum. The sequence goes on along the minus strand of NC_069081.1, from coordinate 84,199,182 downwards.
TATAAATGAATTGTTCTTGAGACTAACTTATTATCACGATTAAGGCAAGTGTACCTATCAAACAGTAGTATAGTTCAGTAAGACCGGATTGTCGAACCCAAAGGAACTACGAGCACTAGTATTTACTTCCTTTTTATTATTTAGCCTCAAAATTAAGAGATTTGGTTATCTAAACTAATTACTAACTAAGAATGCATAGAAAGAAGATTTGGGAAAATACTTTTGGGACAATTTGATTGATTAAGACAATACCTAAGGAAAAATCCACCTAGACTTCACTTGTTATTTGACTCTGAATCAGACGATTTATTCATTTGACTTGATCCATATAAATCCCTAAGTTATATTATTATCTCTCTCGAGACTAATAACGTCTAACCCTAGGTTGAATAATTGACATCTCTTTCTAATTAACACCCTAGAATTGTATTAACTCGATCTACGGATTCCCTTATTAGGTTTCACCCTAATCTAGCAAAATCTTATTACCTATCTCTAGGCGTGCAATCAACTCAGCTTAATTATGACAAATTTACTCTTAGACAGGGTCTATTCCTCCTCTGAATAAGAGCTTAACTTGAATCAATATCCTGGAATATCAAAACAAGAATTAAGAACACATAATTAAGAACAAGTCAAATATTTATCATACAATTCAGATAATAACAACAAGATCCATCTTAGGTTTCATTCCCCTTAGGTATTTAGGGGGTTTAGTTCATACTTGTGAAAGAAAACATCTCAAAAGCATAAAGATAACAAAACATAAGAAAACCCAAAACTCCTAAAGGAACTTGAAGGGAGATCTTCAGTCTTGATGATGAATCTGACTTCTGAGATGGATCAATCAGCTTTCCTTGAGTAATTCCTCTACTCTGCCTCTCCCTTCTAAGTGCCTCCTTAGGTGTTTAAATAGGCTTTAGAATGCCTAACAGCCCCCAAAATTGGCCTTTTTCGAATAGGGTTATACTTGGGCTTGGCAGGGACACGCCCGTGTACGATTACTCCAGCTCATGGTCAAGGCTATTGAACAGGCACAGGTGTGTAGTATACCTGTGTAAGTCGTGCTTCAATCCTGCCAAAGGGACACGGCTGTGTGACACGCCCGTGTGAGAAAGTCCAGGCTATGTTGATTTCCTATATGGGTTCATTTTCTCCGTTTTTGGCCCGTTTCTCGCTCTTTTTACTCTATTATGCTCACCTAAGTATAAAACATGAAATTAAAGGATTAGGAGCATCACCAATTCTAAGGAGAAACCATCCATAAATGTGCTAAGCATGGGATAAAAATATGTATAAATCATGGTTTATCAAACTGTCATGCACACCTGAAGAATGTTTAAAATGTGTTATATCACTGTGTAGAAACACTGCTTATAAGTGGTGGAATACCTTGATATCCATAGTTCCGCAAGAAAGAGTTACTTGGGAGTTCTTTCAGGTTGAATTCAGAAAGAAATACATCATCCAAACGTTTACTGATCAGAAAAGAAAAGAATTTTTTGAATTGAAGCAAGGTCGTATGTCGGTAATAGAATATGAAAGAGAGTTTGTACAACTTAGCAAATATGCTCATGAATGTGTTTCTTCCGAAGCTATAATGTGTAAAAGGTTCGAGGATGGATTGAATGAAGTAATCAGAATATTAGTTGGAATTCTTGAGCTGAAAGAGTTTGTTGTTCTGTTTGATAGAGCTTGTAAAGCTAAAGAGCTTTGCAAGGAGAAAAGAAAAGCAGATTTTAAGGCTAGAGAATTTAGAAAGAGATTTGCAGGCAAATCATATTAGTCAGTATCAAAGAAATCTAGAGAATATCATCCCGTTCTACTGCTTTCATAGGGATTTCGATCAGAGATAGAGATGCGAGACATTTCAGCTCTAAACTTGAGACGAAATCTGTTGCCAATAAGGGTAGTGTTAGAAATGCTAGACCTGAATGTAAGCACTACAATAAGCAACATTATGGTGAATGTCGATTAGTGAGTGAAACTTGTTTTAAATGTGGATCTCTTGATCATTATCTCTGGGACTATCCAGAAAAGTTTTTAGCTGAAAGAGATCAACTAGCAAAAGTAAGTAATACGGCTACTAAAGGGAGACCACCTCGAGACACTAAAAAAATGAGTGGTAACCGAGGTGTTACGAGAGATTCTGCTCTGAGATTTGAGGCTTTGAACAATTGTATGTATATATGTCTGGTAATGCCTCGTACTCTATCCTGGCCTCAGGTACGGGTAAGGGGTGCTACATTTAGTAGTATCAGAGCTACGGTTTACTCGATTCTCAGACTAACGTAGCATGTATCGAGTCTAGCTATACATTCCATTATATAAGTTATGATAGTGTGACATCTCCTAACCAATTTAAATGTATTTTTATATAGTAAATGTCTTCCAACCAAGCCCGAGATGAGTCTGAGGATGCCGAGAGACATGATCCAGCTTCAGTACAGCAAGCCACGTCTGGTAGTAGTAGGAGGCCCATGTCTAGGGGCTGGGAAGAGGCAAAGGTAGCCTTTTTGAAATAAGGGATGAATGGTTTAGTCAATACTTGAGGACCAACCCTATTATATCACGACCTCCCCCACCCTCTACCCGATCTAAAGAAGAAGTACTACAAGGTGTGGCACCAGTAAGAATTGGTAACGCTCTAATAGATAAATTGAGGAAATATGGGGCTGAAAATTTTAGAGCCACAATTGATGATGATCCGAAAAGGGCTGATTTATGGCTTGAGAACACCGTCGAGTTCTTGATGAACTATCGTGTACCCTTGAGGAATGTTTGAAATGCACGGTATCTCTCCTGAAAGACATTGCATACCACTGTGGAAGACTGTATCTTCAATGGCATCAAGAGAGAATATTACATGGGAGTTCTTTCAAGTTGAATTTAAAAATAAGTAAATTATTCAGAGATTCCTGGATCTGAAGAGAAAGAAATTTAAGCAAGTAGATTGGACTGTTGTAGAATACGAACGGGAGTTTGTTCGACTGAGCCAGTATGCTCAAGAGTGGGTTCAGACTGAAGCGGAAATGTGTAAGCGCTTCGAAGAAGGATTAAATGAGGATGTGATACTATTGATTAGGATACTTGAGATAAGAGAGTTTGCAGTGTTGGTCGACAAAGCCAAGAAAGCTGAAGAGCTAAGTAATGAAAAGAAACAAACAGAGAGGTATAGGTGTGGTTCTCTTGACCACTTCCTTAAGGATTGCCAGTGCAGGTCGTGGTACTGCAAAGGACTTGTAACATCCCATTTTTAGGGTTAATCAGAACAGTAGTTTCGGGACCACAATCTGAAGTCAAAATATTTATTTGATTATTTTATTAAGGTTTACAGTATGATAGAATGTTCGTGTGAAAAATTCGTAAAGAAATTTTCCGTTTAAGTGGTTAATTCGGTAAAAAGGACTAAATCGCACAAGGTACAAAACTTGAGTTCTATAAGTTAAATGCACCAAATGGCTATAGAAAGAAATTTTGAGCACTTGCATGGCAAATAACCCATAAATGTTGATAGTGGAATGTCATGGTTTGGCATTATTGAAATTATGATTTGGTTTTAAGGTTAATTTGGTAAATTGGTTATTAAAGGTTAAAATAAATAAAACAAAATTTTTGTCATCATCCATTATCATTTCCACCAAATGTTAGGGCTTAGAAAGCCATTTTTAAAGCTTCAAAGTTTTGACAATCTCATCTAGCAATTAGTAAGTAATTTTGATTCGGTTTTTAATGATTTCTATGTTTTTGAACTTGTTGCGCTTAATCTAGCTAGCCCGTATCTTCATTTTTGAAACTGTTATAAATTTTGAATGATGCTATTATTGAATGCCTGGTTAGATGTTTTATGATAGATTATTAAAGTTTGAAGTTAGATTAACAAGTTTTATTAAGTGTTTTTGAGTAAAAATGCAAAATAGGGATTAAATTGTGAAATATTTAAATTATGTGTTAAAAGTGTAATTATATAGAAAATGTGGGCTGCTAAGACAATAAGAAAAATTCAGCTAAGCATGGGTAGGATGAAATTGCATGAAATTGTTATTTTATGTGATAAGGACTAAATTGCAAAAAATGTGAAATAATAGGGGCAAAAGTGTAATTTTTCAAAATTGTGTATTTTGGGCCAAATTGTCTACAATGTATAATAAATGGATTGAATTTGATTATTTAGATCAAGTTAAGCCTCGTGCAAGTCTAGATTGAAGGAAAAGCAAAAACTTAGACTAGTTGATCCATTTCGTCATTCTGACGATTGGGGTAGGTTCATATGTAATAAGATGTTTTAAATGCTTTAATATTGTCTAAAATGTGAATACGAGATTATAGACCTGTTTGACGACAATTCGGTTATATATTGGCACTAAGTGTGCGAGACTGAGATAGCTTCGGCTAAATATATTGGCATTAAGTGTGCGAGACCAGATAACTTCAGTTATATACATATATTGGCACTTAGAGTGCGTGATTGAGATAGCTTCGGCTATATATACATATTGGCACTTAGTGTGCAAGATTGATATATCTTCGACTATTTATTTGGCACTAACTGTGTAAGTTTCTGGGTATCCAAAAACATTACAAATGGAAAACAGATATGCCAAAGATGTGATAAAGTAAGAGTTATATACGGGAAGATACAGGTATGTACATGGGTTATATGAGCATTGAATCAAAGAAACTTGTGAAATTCATATTTAATTTTGTGAATGAAATGTGAAAGGTTTATGAACTCATTATATTTATTAATATTGAATTGAGATGATGCGTTTTCATCGATGTGTAGACAAGTCAATGAGTAAAGATGATGTACAAAGAAATATATACGATGATGTGAATCAGTTTTGGTACTCATACAGAAACCGACAAGTAAATGACATGTGTGAAATTCATATGATGAGTAGCTGGAAATTTATGAGGTTTCCTATGGTTTATTTGGCTATATAAAGGTGATAGCTATTGATGTAACACCCCGAACCCGAGACCATCGCCGGTGTCGGACGCGAGGGGTTAACGAGCTAAATCCTCTTAAAGCACCGACCAACTTGGCATTTCCAGACAGGCTGGAAAACTGCGTCACTGTCGCCTTAAAAATCATATCTCGAGTTTCAAAACTCGGAAACTGATTCCGTAAATTTTCCCTGAATTTAGACTCATATATCCTTCCATGGATTTATTTCTAGAATTTTTGGTCGGGCCAATTGGTACATTTTATTAGTTAAAGTCACCCATGTTACAGGGATCGACTGATCTGACCTTCGTGCGCTACAACTTGAATATCTCTCTGTAAAGGGCTTTAATACTGGTGCCGTTTGTTTCTAATGAAACTAGACTCAAAATGGAATCTGCAAATATAATGCATGACTTCTAATTCTTTCTGGATAATTTATAGTAAATTTTTAAAGTCGCGACAGGGGACCCAGAAACCGTTCTGGCCCTGTCTCACAATAACTTTAATATCTCTTAACATGTAACTTCTATGACCGTTTTGTTTCTTCCATAAGAAAGTAGACTCATCAAGGTTCAATTACATAACTCATTCACTATTTAATACCATTCTTACAAATTTTGGTGATTTTTCAAAACCACACCACTGCTGCTGCCAGCATCTGTTTTCAAGGTAACCTTTACCTATTTCATGATTTCCACGATTCAATTGGCCCTTTTTGCATACATAGCATAAAGTGTGATCATGATTAACCATTCCAATGGCTAATCTTTTCAAAACAATTCCATACCCCATAATGATCATCATACAAACGATTATAGAATCATACTAAAACGATATAAGCCATTTTCGCATGGCTATCCAAGCTTACACAAACCGAAAGGTACATGACCTTCAACAATAGGGTAGTCCTATACATGCCATTTCAAAGTTCAACCAAAATTATACCAAAATGGAGGCTTTGATAGTGTAGATGACTTCGACTTTATTGATCCCGAATCCGATCGCTAACGAGCAAAATCTATAAAACAGAGAGCCAAAGCAACGGGGTAAGCATTTTTATGCTTAGTAAGTCTCAACAATAAAATCAGCTTTAACTAAGCATTACATTCACATAGCCAAATGAATCATTTCATTAATACACATTCACATAATCATACTTACTTCACATTTCATCATTATATACTTTCACAAGATATCAACCAATTCAATAGCTGAAAACTCGTTAGTCGATTGAGCGAATGTTACTCAAACATATCGACTTTTCCAATGCACATATAAACATACCTTATCCTTTGGGCTTTTCGAGCGTACTAATTAAATTTATTACAGCAACCAACGCTCACCTCCAGCCCAAGCTTCTTCGGGATACGACCGAATATAACCACATGCACGAATGCCTTCGGGTCTTAGCCCGGATAGAACGACTTGCACAAATGCCTTGGTATTAGCCCGGATTTAACAACTTCGACGAATGCCTTCGGTCTTAGCCCGATTTAACAACTCATACGAATGCCTTGGTCTTAGCCCGGATGTAGTCACTAGCACAATTGCCTTGGTCTTAACCGGATATAATTACCAGCATAAATGTCTTGGGACTTAGCCGGATATCATTCAATTGCTCATGCACACACATACATCAATAATCATTACACATCCATGTTTCATTTTCGTTACTAAGGCTCAAACACAAATATATCACTAGCATAATCGCCTTCGGGACTTAGCCCGGCTATCATTCAAATACTCATACACACATAATTCAACAATCATTACACATCCATATTTCATTTTACATAATTCGAGTAGGGTCATTTCTTGAGGACTTACTTGGATGTTGTCGAACAACTTCAACGGCTATTCGATCACTTTTTCCTTCCCTTTATCGGATTTAGCTCCCTTTGCTCTTGAGCTTAACGAATACAAGTAGAAGTATTCAATATTTTCTCAATAATGTTTACTAGTCAATCACATTCGCATCTCATATCATCTCACTTTATTATAATTTATCATTCAACCTTTGAACCAAATCGCCATTATATGGCCACATATACATACATCCATATATTTAAGCTCAAGAATTTTAACATAACATCAAGTGCTCAAATTACTCATGTGGCCTATTATACACGGTCATAAATACACAAAATCAAAAATAATTTCAAGGTTTTTTCACCCTATACATGTATTAGGCCGAATGTATATGCAAAATTTCACAACATTCTTCAACAAATTTCTTCTTTAAACAAACATATTTATCACTTTCTTCATCACCAAAATATCATGTGCAAACATATATACACATATAGGTGCAAGGCAATTTCAAGGTGTCCATAACCATCCAAAGCACAAATTTTAACTAACATGCAAGAAGCATAAACCATGCTCATGAATGCTTCATGGCGAATACATCACAATCATGCCCCTTTCAACTTCGGTCATGGTTAAACAAAAAAGAAAACTCAATGTCTTACTCAAGATTGCTACAAAGAAATTTCAAGAGTAGACAATCCATCATTGCATGCATCATTAGCAAGCTTCACATTTAGCAAGCAATGGCTTTAACACAATAACAACTTTGGCCAAATACCATTTCCATGGCATAACAAGGATTTGAACCATGGCTAACATGAACATCAAGTTAGCAACTAAAACATGCATGAAACTCATAACACAACCTCATACATACCTTAATCTTGATGCAAGTTTAGCCAAATCTCCTTCTAGATCTCTTCTAAACAAAGAAAATGAAGCAAAATCTCTTCTTCCTCTTATAATTTTCGCCAAAAGAAGGAGGAAAAGATGAACAATTTTTTTGTTTTTCTTTCTTAGTTACACGGCAATGGGGGAAAGAATGCTACACACATTTTTTTTTGTTTCTCTTCCCACATCTAATTATTTTATCACTTAATACATCATGCATTAACAAAACATGTCATAACATGTTTTCTTTGCCCATAATTCCTTGCTATGGCCGCCACCACCTATAAAAGGGGAATTTGACATGCAAGTCCATTGTTTTGCATGCATGCTTTAATTAGTCATCACACATTTCCTATCGTACTTTCAAAATTCACTACTAAGTCCCTTCTAGTGAAATTCACCTTTATAACACTAAATCAATCATCAAAAAATGTCACACATGAGCACACACATATTATAGGCATCAAAATAAATTTTAAATTATTTTTATGCCTCGGTTTTGTGGTCCCGAAACCACATTCTGACTAGGGTCAATTTTGGGCTGTCACAATTGAATTGAATGTAATATATGTCTAGTTGCTTATACATATGAAATGGTAAATGAAATGAGAACATGTGCACAAATCATATGAGCATGGAATTTAATAGATTAGTGAAATTCATGGTTGATGATACGAATGAGTATGTAATAGAATGATGAAATTATATGAGCTAAATTATACTTTGAGTAACTGTTTAAATTGTGGTTAATTGATATTATGAGTTTATTAGCCATACAAGCTTACTAAGCTTTATAGCTTACTTTGCTTTTCTTTTTCTATGTTTATAGTGTTTCATTGCCTCGCTCAGGTTGGAAGTCATTGGAGATCGTATCACACTATCCAGCTATCGTTTCGGTACTTAAAAGGTTTGTGAAATTATTTATATGGGATGTATAGTCTAGTTGGTTTATGAAGTGTATAAGTAATGTTGACAATTGATGCTTAACTGTTTGATGTAATTAGCCATGAGAGTTGGCTTAATAATGATGTAAGGTTTGATTTGTTTAAGCTATCTTCATGTTAGTTTGGTGTGTATATTGCTTTGTAAAATGTCATATCTTGGTATGATTGATTATGGTTCAAATAGCACAATAGACAATTGGTAAGTGATATGTATAGGTTTGGTTAGTTTTGATATTTGAAAGCCAATTTGGTATTCACATGCCTTGATTATGATAGATGTAATATAATGTGTTTTGAAACGATTGTTTTGGCAGCCAAATTGGATGTAAGTAAGGTGTTATATGTATGCTTTAAGGTGATTGAATTTGGGTAAGGAAAAGTGGCTTAAAACAAGCCTAATTTCACCCCACACGGTTGAGCACACGGGTGTGTAATTCGACCATGTGTCTGTTGTAGCCTAATTAATAAGTCAATGAGTTACACGACCTAGACACACGGGCATGTCTACTGGCCGTAGGTGGCACACGGGCGTGTGGTCAGCCGTGTGACCCAAGTCAATATGTATGCCCAGTTTCCACACGGCCTGGGCACATGGGCGTGTGACTCCTGTTCGAAAAATTTTCCAAATTTTCCTTAAATCCTCGTATGTTATCAATTTAGTCCTGTATGCATGTTTAAAGTTCATTATGCTCGATTTAAGCATGTTACAAGTTTACATGAATGACTTTGATTGAAATGAGAAGATGATTGATAATTGAATGTTCTGAATTGAGTTATTTGTACAATAATGCCTCTTAACCTATTCCGGCAACGGTCACAGGTTAGGGGTGTTACATTTATTGATATCAGAGCTATGGTTTAGTCGATTCCAGAACTAACATAGCATATGTGAGTCTAGCTATACATGCCATATTTAGCTTGTGATAGTGTGATATTTCCCGATTTTGACAAGAACTGTTTTAATTAGACAGATGTGCTTTCCAACTGAGCTAACTCTGATTGTGCAGAATGTTATACTCAAATGTTTGAGTGAAAATGTGCCGGTGATGAGTTGAAACTCATAAAGGTATGAACCAGAGTGCATGATATTCTACTATTGATAAATGTTATAATTATATGAGTATATGAGTTGTGATGTTTGGTCTATGACTGTTATTTGAATATTTTGATTTGGAATTAATGATTTGATTTAGCATATGAGCTATGAGTTAAGTACAAAAGTGATCATATGTAAATGATTGCTAGGTGTTTTGAGAGTGTGGAATTATTAATGAACTGGTCATTCATAATAGCATGTGTGATGTGCATGTTTATCTAAGAGTTAAATTGAGGCTTTACTACCCTTACCCCCTTATTAGTATAATGTTACAATGAAATCCATAAGATTTAGATTGAATTAGCTCACAAGTGTGGAATTACAGAGTTCCGTGATTGAAAGATTAATACTGTGGTCAAATAAGAGATTGAGTTAGCAGTAAAGATAGTACTAGAAAAGATATCGAATTGATTTGAAGGCCAATAGGATTATGCAAAGTCACTGTTAAAGAAGAAGTTGAATTCGATGAAACAAAATATTCAGGTATGATTGATAAATAATGTATTAATTGAAAGTTCTACTGAATTGATTTCTGTTAGTGATGGGATAATGAGAAATCAGTAATGATAGAATTAAACAATGGAATGATGTTTGAATTGTAAAGATATCTGAGTACAGTAGTATAGTCGAGTAATTTATGGAGATCTCTTTTGGGTATTCTATGTGTTCATGTATTCTCAGAAGTATATGTAGTTGCATATTTTCAGATGAAATACTTATCATATGAGAACGCCAGCTAATCATATTGATAGACGAAAGCATTATTGGTTTGTTTGGGTTATGATCGGCATTGCTCTATCTTTCTCTGGTATTCTATTCTATATTGTTGAAAGAAAAGTTGATGGTAAAATCCGTATGATGTTGGTATTCTGTTTCTACCGGTTATTATTCTGTTGAATATACATGAAGATTATATTGCTTCTGTTATTGTTGATTTCAATGCTTATGAATGATCTTTAGAATAAGCTGGCATCTTTTCCAAACTGTATTCCCTTGTCATACTATTCTTAACTCTGACCACATTATTAGTTATTCCGCTACTGAACTCTTTAGTCTCCCACTTTTGAGCTCATTCAACATAAATCTCAAGAAATTTTATATCTGCATTGGTAAGGGGGTGAGGTCGTAAAGCCTCTAACTCGACTCTCATATATACACACATGTGACTTAACATTCATCATCACCATAATATCATCACAGTTATACAATTTACTTCAAGAAAATTAACATGCATATTTGTATTACACGAACTTTCTGATTATCCTATTCAAACAAGTGTTCTTGTACATACATTCCATAATTTTGAGTAAGTTTACTTATCACATTCACTTAATCAAACAAGTAAGGCACATAAAATCATATGAATGCCAAACAAACATAGATGCTTATCACAATATAAACTTTCATTTCATGTTACTTTTCCATATTTCAAGAATAATTCCCATTGAACTATTGTAATTTTGATGGATATTTGGGTAGTATACCCAAGGCATGCATGTCAACAATTTGTCAATTCATATTCAAAAGTCTTCTTTTGGCATATATTCATAGAGCACACTCTAGAGCCACACATGACATAGCAGGATTGCCAGTCCAGGCTAAATCCTTTTCATAACATTTGTAACATTTTTATTCGTTTCATAAAATCACCTAATCCATCGAAATACAACGTTCAACAAAAACAATGACAGTTTATCCATATTTCTCAACGTATGGTTATTTCATTTTGTACGTCATCACATACATATCATGAACTATTATTCATACCTTTCTAAGTTGCAACTTATCACAAACACATTTTCGAATATCTTAGTATCACTTTCAGTGTTTTCAAAAGTAGCTCGGTTAGAAAGCATCTCCGTCTCAACAAAACGATTTCATCAGAGTCGAGAGATATCACATTATCACAGATTAGCTAGGCTCTCACACATGCTAGTTTAGTCCGAGAATCGACTAAAACATAGCTCTAAAACCACTAAATGTAACACCCCTTACTCGTATTCGATGCCGAACAGGGTACAAGTCATTACGGACTTCAACACAATCAAACATACACTTTTAGGTTGTAAATTTGTGTTCAAATTTAAAAGTTTTTGTATTCAATCATAATGTCCCTATTACGAGCCTACGAGGCCCAAAACATACTTTGGAAGCAGTTTGAGACTAAACCAAGAACTTTAGAAAATTTTACAAAATTTTACAAAACATACTTTGAAAGTTTTTGTATTCAATCACAATGTCCTTATTATAGGGGTCACACGCCCGTATGACTCAGGGCACGCTCGTGTGGGTAGGCCATGTGGTCACACATGCCTATGTCCCTAACCCGTGTAACTCTCTATTTTTCACCCAAGAACAAATTGAAGACACACGGCCAAGACTCAAGCCCATGTCTCGAGATCGTGTCCTCCACATGACCGAGACACAAGGCTGTGTCTCATACCCGTGTGCTCGATACTGAGCATTCTGTTTTGCAACAATTTAGGTGTAGGAGACACATGGCCGGGTCACACGCCCGTGGGGCTGACAATGTGTCACACACGGCCTAGACACATGCCCGTGTGTCTACCCGTGTGGACAAAAACAAAGGTATTTACCAAGCCATTTTCCACCCTTACTTGCACAAACACTTACATCAATTCAATGTCACAAAACATATTATAATTAGGTAACCAAAAACATATCCTACAAATGTCAAGGTAATATCAATATGTATGATACTTATAACGTTTATTATGCCCTTACTCAATCATGCTAATTTCATAATAAATTAAGATTCAATTATTTCCTTTCAAGATACCTAATTGTACACAAATCTATCATCTCATCCATGAATCACATTTCTAAACATTTCACAATCATACTATAATTCAACAAGCATACCATTACCATATCACTAAAGACATAGGAATATATATGAATATACTTAGGCTTACAACCATGTTTCCAATATAAGCCAACTTACATGGCCAAATAGCAAAACAAGCCTTTGACCATTACAAGCCATTACATTAGCTAAAATCATATGACGCATATAACAAAATGACCAAGTACCTATACATGCAATAACTCAAAATACTTGAATTCATCAATACCCAAAATGATAGCTTGATAGTGTAATAGGATCTTCGGAGACCTCCAACCTGAGCTAGCTTGACGGCACTATAAAACATGGGAAAGGAAGAAGGTAAGCTATATAGCTTAGTAAGTCCGTATGAAAATAATAAGCAACTCTTATTAGGCATTTATCAAGTTCAACAATTTAAACACAAAATAATACCAATTGCTATAAATTTCATAGTTATAGTTTTATTCTATCACTATGTTTACTCTATTAATTTATAAGAAAAATCTATCATACCTTGGCATTAGCCTAACAACCGTAACCTCACTTTCGTAATATATCACAGCACTAAACAAGTCATTTCAAACCTCATAGTAAACATGCACATAAAATATGAGTATTCACATTTCAAGCATATATTTTAACAATTTTCAATTATTCCAAGTTCATATCTTCTCATACTTCCATAATCATTTTAATATGCAATTATACTAATCTTTCCTTTTTCTCATATCCGATAGACCGCAACTTAGGTGAATAAAACACGCTATGTCATAACTCAATTTGGTTTGAAAGCCAATCACATGGTCTTCAACTGAATTTATCATGAATTTCATACATAACAAGCATAGGCCAATAATCACAAGGTTTTGCAAAATCATTCTCGTGGAAATTATGAACCCACAATTTCATGAAGTCAATGCATATAGACTTTACGTACATACCTGTACCAGTTCGTAATACTTACATACTTTTTTCTCTTCTTTGACATACCCACTGAATTTTCCGTTGAACCACTTAGAATACTAAAGGATACTCGGGAATCTCATACTCACAGTACCGTACCAATGCCATATCCTAGATATGGTCTTACATGTAATCTCGTATCGATGCCAATAGCCCAGCTATGGTCTTACATGAAGTCTCATATCGATGCCATATCCCAGATATGGTTTTACACGAAGTCTCATATTGATGTCATATCCTAGATATGGTTTTACACGTAGTCTTAGTAACCTTAATGTCATGACATTTGTATCCTATCTATTCCTATGGTTCAACTAGGAATAGATATAGCATTTACCACAATCATATCAATTAAGAAATTATACATATATAATTTAATGCTTATTAAACATATGAACTTACCTCGACATAAAAATGGCAATTAGGACCTAACCGTCACATACTCGTTTTTCCCCCGTTTTAATTTCGAATCTCGATTTTCTTGATCTATAACATCACATTTAACTTATTTAATCATTATTCTATTCAAATCAGCACAAAATCACATTATGGAAAAATTACATTTTTCCCCTAAAGTTTCACATTTTTACATTTTAGTCCCTAGGCTCGTAAAATGATTTTCATCAAATTTCTTCATTACCCAAGCCTAGCCAAATCTTTATTGTACTCATACCAGCCCAAATTTTTCATTAAATCACACTTTTACTACCTATTTTATAACTTTTACAAATAGGTCCTTTTAGGCATTTTCATCGAAAATCACTTAGCAAATTTCATTTATCAAACATCAAACTTGTATAATCTACCATTAAATATCAAAATACACAAATATCCATCATGGGTTAAATTTTATACTTTGATTATGTCTTAAATTAGTGGTAAAAATAGATAGATCTTGTTACGAGGATTTCAAAAACATAAAAATCATTAAAAACGGGGCTAGAATGGACTTACAATCGAGCTTAGAAGCTTGAAAAACCCTAGCCATGGTTTCTATTTGGTACATTTGGCCATGGGGTAGAAGATGGACAAAATTTGGCTTTTAATTTACTTTTTAATTCATTTTAATTACCAAATTACCAAAATGCCCTTAATGAAAAACTTTAAAAACATACCTAACCATGTCTATTTTTGTCAATCAACTTAGCCAATGGTCTAATTACCATTTAAGGACCACAAATTTAAAATTTCATAAAAATTGGACACCTCTAGCATGTAGAATTCAACTTTTATACTTTTTACAATTTAGTCCTTTTGACTAGATTGAGTGCCCAAACGTCAAAATTTTCGAATGGAATTTTCATGAAATCATTCCATAAATTGTAGACCATAAAAAATATAATAAAAATAAAGTTTTCTACATCGGATTTGTGGTCCCGAAACCACTGTTCTGACTAGACAAAAAATCAAGCTGTTACAAGGTGGGTTGTATTTGATATTTGTGGGAGTTCGGAGATCCGTTTATCCGATGTATGATCACATGATTAAGCCATGAGATATGAATGCCAATATATATATTTTTTTTATTCTTACTATATCAATTGATAATTGAAAGCCATGAATAATTGATTTTTGGTATTAAAAATGTTTATGAAAATTAAATTGACGTGTTTAATTATTTTGGCTGACAATTGGTGAATGATTGGTTGTGAATTAAGCATGAATTGGATGTTAATTTACTTGTTGTTTTTATTATCATTCACTGAGCTTTTTAAAGCTCACAACCTAACATTCATGCAGATATTCCTCGGGATTGAGGAGTTGAGGAGCCGAGCAAGAGAGTTCCTGTGATATCCCGAATTAGGGCCTAATTAGAATAGTGGTTTTCAGACCAAAAATACGAGATAGAAATAATTATTTTATGATTATTTTGAGGTCTATGATATGATTTCATGATTGTGTGAAAATTTCGTGAAGAAATTCTATGCATAAAGTGCTTAATTTGAAGTTAATGACTAAATTGAATAAGTTACAAAACTTGCATTCTAGGAGTTTCTAGTATGAAATTGCTTTCAAATATTAATTAGGAGGTCTTAAATAGCAATTTTACCAATTTCTAAGTTTATGGACAAAAATTGGATATGGACGGAATTTTTGAAAGTTTAATAAGGAAGGGTATTTTGGTCATTTTGATATTAAATGAAATAAAATGGGAAAAATAACACAAAAATGATCTTCTTCTCCATAAGTTGCTACCAAATTTTGCTCTCCACCATAGGTAGGGTTTCAACACTTTTAAGCCTTGATTGTAAGTGATTTCTATGCCCGTTTTTAATGTTCTTTATATTTTTTAAATCCTCATAACTCGGTTTACCTATTTCTACCAATATTTTGAGCTAGGGTTTATATTTAAAAAATTACCCATGAATTATATGCATGAATTTTGATGTTTCATGGTAGAATATGAAGTTTGAGATTGTGTTAAACAACTTTTGCTAAGTGATTTTTCGTAAAAACGAGTAAAATTACATAATCGGTAAAAATACCTAATATTCGTAAGTACATGTTAGAGTGTGAATTTGATATTGCTATAGAAGGGAAAATTGATCATCATATCATAAAACATAGGAAAATAGGATGAAGTTTAATTTACGAGATTTAGGGCAAAAGTGTAAATATGTGAAAGTTCAGGGGCAAAATTGTAATTTTTCTAAAATATGATTTTGGGTTGATTTGAATAATATGAGTCCTAATTAGGCTATATTTGAAATGATAGAGTAAGGAAAATCGAAATTTGGGCTAAAATCGGCAAAATACCAAGTTGTGGACAAAATGGTAAAAATGACCATTTTCGCATACGAGGTAAGTTCAAATGTAAATATTGTAATATAACTGTTATTTTAAATCATTTAATGCTATTTATACGATATTATGATTGTTGTCATGCAATTCTATGCTTTGTGGTCATTTTTGGACAACATGCAAAAATTTTATGAATTATGTGAAAAATGTGAAAGATTATCGAAGTATCGTCATGGGTATTCCAAGGAGAATGGTAAAAGAGTACAAACGAGGAAAGTCCCGTTGAACCTTAGGAATAGATTCAAATATTTGGGCGTCCAAACTCGTTGAGTTGAGTCCGAGTTCGTGAGATGTAACTAGGCATCCGAGCTCGTTGAGTTGAGTCCGAGTTCACTTATGGATGCGAACGTCCGAACTCGTTGAGCTGAGTCCGAGTTCGTGAAATGTAATTAGGCATCCGAGCTCGTTGAGTTGAGTCTAAGTTCACTTATGGATGTGAACGCCCGAACTCGTTGAGTTGAGTTCGAGTTCTCTTATGGGCGGGTTACATGGTAGCTTGGCTACATATGTGGCACTAATGTACAAACTTTCCATGTATCCGAGTTATATTTCGATATGTTCAACGGGTAAAATTCTAGTGAAATGGAAGAATACTCAAGATGCAAGTGACGTATTGGTAAGTGTTGTGGAATGGGCACTTTGGACAGGTATGTA
Organism: Gossypium arboreum; assembly: GCF_025698485.1. Lineage (NCBI taxonomy): Eukaryota > Viridiplantae > Streptophyta > Magnoliopsida > Malvales > Malvaceae > Gossypium > Gossypium arboreum. The sequence goes on along the minus strand of NC_069081.1, from coordinate 84,182,224 downwards.
CTTAACCCTCGGGTTGAGACTTGATACGACAACAATAATGTAGTAAGACGATGAATGATGAATAGAAATGTGATATATGTTTTGGTGATATTATGCTAATGTTGGTTGGTATAATTGCTTTGTTAAGTTATTTGTTATTTGCATGTGAACTTACTAAGCATTTATGCTTACTCCTTCCCTTCCATTCCTTGTAGTTTTGACAAGCCGGTTTGGAGATCGTGACTATTGGAGGCACACTCACAAAGATCAACGAACCATCTCGGTATGGTGGCTTGCATATTTTGGGAATATGGCATGTATAGCATTATAATTCTTTTGTGTATATAATCTTATGATATAGCTCATGGATGGCATGGAAATATTTGAGAATGATTAGCTATTGGAGTGGCTAATCGAGATTATATTTGATAACACGTGTGCTTTATGTGCTAACTAATCTATGGAAATCCATAAAATGGTGAATTGGCTATAAAACAGAATCACATAGCAGCAGTGACGTGAGTTTGAAAAATCACTAAAAATAGTAGAGATAGAATTAGATGATGAATAAAATATTGAATTGAATCTTAATGAATCTATTTTCATTTGGAAGAAACAAAATAGGTAAAACAGTTGTACTTAATGAGATAATTACATTTTGGTGAATCAGGGTCAGAGCAATTTTTGGATTCCCTGTTCTGACTTTAGTAATTCACCATGATTTGTGTAAAAATAATTAGGACTCAAAATTTATATGTATTAATTCCTTATTGAGTATATTTTTAAGTGAAACAAACGGCATAGTCATTGGATTTCTGTACGGAAAGAATTTTGATTCGTTGTGCATAGGGGTCAGAGTACCGAACCCTGAAACAGGGGATACTTTAACTAATAAACTGTACTAATTGGCCCAACCAAAAATTCTAGAAAAAAATTAGTAGATAGATATATGAGTCTAGTTTTAGGAAAAATTTACGGATCTTAATTTTTAGTTTTGGAACTCGATATATGAATTTTTAAGCGACTGTGATGCAGTTAGCAAGCTTGTCTGGAAATTTTAAAAATAAATTGTTTGAGCTGTTTAATTAATGAATTAAGTCCATTAACACCTTGTGCTAGACTCCGGCGATAATATCGGGTACAGGGGCGTCACATTTGGTGGTATCAGAGCTATGGTTTAGTCGATTCTCGGACTAACCTAGCATGTGTAAGAGTCTAGCTACACATGCCACGGATCTGTGATAGTGTAATGCCTCCCGACGTGTATGAGCACCATCTTGTTTAGACAGAGGTACTCTCCAACCGAGCTGCACTGACCATGTTCAATGTGATGCGAAGGTGTTTGAATAAAATTACGAGTATGATGAGTCTCGATTCAGAAATGTATGAATAAAAGTTTATGATTTGTATATGATAATGCACGAAATGAAAGTTGCGATTGTGATGCAAATATCTATGTTTGTTTAGCCCTTATATGATGTCATGAGTATGATTTGTTTGAGTAAATGAATGGATAAGTCATGTGACACCCCTAATGTGACCCTAGTCAGAAAGTGGTTTCGGGACCACAAAACCGAGTCACAAAAATAATTAGATGTTATATTCTGTGCTTATTGTATGTGGAATTTGTATGTGTGAATATTTCGTGCCTTGATTTTATCAATCAGGTGCTAATTTATAAGAAAGGACCCATGTGATAGGACTTGAAAATGTGATAGGTGAAATTTAAAGTGGCCAAATAATGCATGAGTTATTGACATGAGGGACTTGCATGTCAAATGGACCACTTTTAATTTAGTGGCCGGCCATAATGATGGTTGATAGATATTATATGCATTTTATTTTAGCATGACAATAGTTAATGGCTTTATAGTATGGAAGAAAGAATAATTGAAAGAATGGGAGAGTGATAGAAACAAGGTGTGTCATCCTTCTTCTCCCCCATCTTGCTGTACCTAGAAGAAAAAAAAAAAGAGGCTTCATCCTCTTTGTTCCTCTTGACCGAAAAAGGAAAGAAAGAAGAAAGTTTGGTTGCCTTGATTTTTGGCTTAGAAGATGGCTAGAATGAGGTATGTATTGAATGATTCTTGAAAATCTATGCATGTTTGAGATGATTAGTTCAAACTCTACTCATCCCATAGATTAAACTTAGAATTTTGAGGTTTGAGATTCGGTCAATAAGCTTGAAACTCATAGTAGTTTGTTTTGGTAAGCTTGGTATACGGATGATAGATGTGTTTTGGTTTTGGTTTGATAATGATGTTAATGATGGTGAGTTTCGGTCATGCATTAACTGAAATTGTAAGTATGATTTATGGTATAATTTGTGTGATGGAATGGTCTTGAGAGTTGGCTTGATTAAATGGGTAAAATGCTAAGTGTTTTAAAGATGATGTAATGGTTATTTCGGTTTATGTGAAGTAAATATAGATGATGGTTATAAGCTGTTTTATGATTTGATAATGGTGATTAAATCTTGTAGTTAAGTGTTTAGATATATATGTATATTAATAGTGAATTTAGTTGTACTTGCTATGTGAGAAATGTGCAATGCTATAGGTATTTGATTATTAGATATGGTTATTTTAAGTTGATTTGTGATGGTATGATTGCATTGATGAAATGGTGGGAAGAATTAGCTATTATGCTTGATACTAATGCCGAATATGAGAATGTTGTACTTGAAAATGTAGGTGAACATGACAAGTGTATTCGCTTAGGGCCTAAAGGATATGAAAATTTGGTATTTATTTTTGATTGTGTGTGTATGACCATGGATAATTGGCTGCACAAATATTATGAATACATAATGTATGATAAGTTTATTAAGTTACAAAACATTATACATGATCGGCCAATGTAAATTATTTGAGTAAAGTATATCTTGATGGTACATTTCGCTAGTATAAAATGTATATGGATGTTGTATGACTATGTTTAATCTGAAAGTAAATTGTTTGATCTAGCTCAAGAGCCTAGAGGATCAAAGTTGGATAAGGGAAAGAAAGAGGTGATCGAATAGCCATCGTAATCGCTCGGCAACTTCCGAGGTAAGTTTTAAGTGATTAAATGTCGAGTAAATTCAACTATAATAGGATATAATGAGTTGATTTAATAAGATATGATGTGGCCATGATATGTCTTAAACTCAAATGGTAAGTTCCCAAGTGTTTTGACTCGGAAATTTAAGAGCAAATTGTAATAATTTGCTCAAGACAGCAGCAGTAACGTGATTTTAGAAAATCACTATAAATGTTTAGTGTGGAATTATAGGCTGAATAAAATATGAAATCAAAGCTTAATTAGTCTAGTTTCTTATAAAAGATACCGTAAGTAAGGAAATTTCCTATAAAGAGATATTTAAAGTTGTGTGAGACGGTGTCGAATGACTCAAAATCCCTGTTTGGTTTTAAGAAAATCACTATAATTTGTACAAAAATGGTTACAAGATAAAATTTATATGCTTAGACTCCTTAATGAGTCTAGTTTCAAATGAAATCAAGTATAACATACTTTGAATTCTGTACAATGAGAATCTTGATTCGTAGTGAAGACTGGTCAAGTTAGTCAAATAGTGAAACAGGGGAAACGTTAAGAAAAATCTGGTATTGATTGGCCACACCTAAAATTCTGAAAATTTTATGGATGAAAGATACATGAGTCTACATTCGGGGAAAATTAACGGAAATTGATTTTGAGTTTTGTAGCTCCAGTTATAAACAATTTAGTGACTGTTGCTCAGGAAAACTGCTTGTAGTGAACATGTGATTTTGTTGTAAACTTTGATGAAACTATTTGAGTTGCTTATAAGCTATTGCTGAAATTGATGTACAAGAAAAATATGAAATATGTATGAGATGTATATATGTGATAAGGCCTAATGGCCGATGTGATGAATGTGAAAGTGTATATATCTGTGATAAGGCCTAATGGCCGATGTGATGAATGTGAAAGTGTGTATATATGTGATAAGGCCTAATGGCCGATGTGATGAATGTGAAAGTGTGTATATGTGATAAGGCCTAATGGCCGACGTGATGAATGTGAAAATGTATATATTTGTGATAAGGCCTAATGGCCGACGTGACGAATGTGAAAATGTATATATATGTGATAAGGCCTAATGGCTGACGTGACGAATGTGAAAATGTATATATATGTGATAATGTATATATATGTGATAAGGCCTAATGGCCGACGTGACGAATGTGAAAATGTATATATATGTGATAAGGCCTAATGGCCGACGTGACGAATGTGAAAGTGTATATATATGTGATAAGGATATATATGTGATAAGGCCTAATGGCCGACGTGACGAATGTGAAAGTGTATATATATGTGATAAGGCTGACGAATGTGAAAGTGTCTATATATGTGATAAGGCCTAATGGCCGATGTGATGAATGTGAAAGTGTGTATATATGTGATAAGGCCTAATGGCCGATGTGATGAATGTGAAAATGTATATATATGTGATAAGGCCTAATGGCCGACGTGATGAATGTGAAAATGTATATATATGTGATAAGGCCTAATGGCCGATGTGACGAATGTGAAAATGTATATATATGTGATAAAGCCGAATGGCTAATGTGAATGTTGTAACATGTGATTAAGTGTACACGAAACTTGGAAATATGTTCCGAGTGAGACCCGATGACTACGTGTGGAGATTATGTCCGGGTACGACCCGATGACTACGTGTGGAGATTATGTCCGGGTAAGACTTCGTAATAAGAATTGCTTATAAATATATGCAATGCGAAAGGTTAAACAGGTATGTACTCCAAGTTTATATATGATGCATACGAGAGCAATCTATGGGACTATTCCTATGATTATGTGACATCGGATTAGTGTGAGAGGTTATGTGAAATCATACGATATATCTATGTCACATGAGCTCACTTTTATGTGAGAGTTTATCTGCCTATTGTATATAATGAGATGTGCATATTCGGTAAAGGGATGGTATGCCCGAAGGAAGAGTGAAATAACAATACGAACAACTATGTTATAATTTGATTGTTATCTGTTGAAACTGCTTAAAACTTACTAAGCATTGTAATGCTTACTCCGTTTACTCTGTTTCCTCTGCCTTATAGGTCTCATTGCGAAGCTACAGTGCGGGGATCGTCAAGAACTAGTCACACTATCACTATCTACTGTTTGGTACTGCTATGTTTTGGAATATCTTATGGCATGTATAGAATAGACTAGTAGTGAGAGGATATTTTGGTTAATGTATAGCACTACTCTTTCGTTTGTTGGTCATAGACCCTTTGATTTTGTATAAATTTGGATAGCCATGCGAAAATGGCTTGTATACACTTTGGCATGGTATCATAATCATTTTGTATGTTGTTCATTAAGAGATGTGGAAAAGTTTGGAATCGATTAGCCCTTGGAATGGTTAATCGTGATCATCTTTTGTGCCATGTATGCTAAAAGGGCTAGTTGAATCAAGGAAATTATGAAGTAGGTAAAATCTACCTTAAGGATAGAGGTTGACAGCTGCAGTGATGTAGATGCGAAAAATCACTAAAAATAGTAGGAATGGAATTAAATAGTGAATAAATTATGTAAATGAACCTTGATGAATATACTTTCATATGGAAGAAACGAAATGGTCATATGAGTTGTATGTTAAGAGATATTTAGGTTTTCGTGAAACAGGGCCAGAATGGTTTCTGGATTCCCTGTTCCGACTTTGGAAATTCATTGTAAATTAACCAGAGATAATTAGGAGTCATTCCATATATGTATAGATTTCTCTTTGAGTCTAGTTTCTATAGAAAGAAACGGCATCAGTATTGAAGCCCTGTACAGGGAGATATCCAGGTCGTAATGCATGAAGGTCAGTGTAGTCGCACCCTGTAACAGGGGAGACTTTAACTAATAAACTGTACTAATTGGCCTGACCAAAAATTCTAGAAAAAAATTTGTAGATGCATATATGAGTCTAGTTTCAGGGAAAAATTACGAAACTGGTTTTTGAGTTTTTGAACTCAAGATATGATTTTTAAAGTGACAGTGACGCAGTTAGCCAACTGCCTGGAAAATTTTTAAAATAGACTGTGAAAGTGAATGGTTTAAGCCGTTAACCCCTCGTGTCCGACTCCGGCAGCGGACTCGGGTACGGGGTGTTACAAGTCAAGCTATCCAGAAAACATAGGATGCATGCATAAGTGTACTTGTCTAAATGGGATAACTAGAAAATTTGTGTAAACCAACATGAATGATGCATTGCCTAAATGAATGATATGATTTTGATGATGTTGTTATGATGATGGAAATTGTGTCACATGTATATGTATGAGAAAGTCGAGTTAGAGGCCCTACAACCCCTCCCCCTTACCGAAGTGGAGCTTATAATGGAATTTCATGAGATTTGTACTGAATAAGTTTCCGGTTGAGAAACCAAAGAGTTTAGTGATAGAATAATCATAAACATGATTAGAGACTGAGAATGAGTTAGAAAAGTATTAGGTTGATATAAAGATTATTGGAGCTATGCACTGTCCCAGTTAAAAAATGAATTTACTTTGGTAAGTTGAATTACTCAAATACAAGGTCGAGAAAAGTGTAAATCAAAATTTATTCAAAACTGGTTTTCTTTAGTGAAAGGTCTAACATGAAATTTGTGATGGCAGAACTAGTTGTGGGAAATGATATTTGAAATGTGTAATATCTGAGTGAGATAGTTACGGCTGGATAGATTTAACAATTTCTTCTGAGATGTTCTATGTATTTATCCGTTCTCAGAAAAAAATTTCTATGGCTGTTGATCTTTTGAAAAAATTCTTATTATATGGGAATGTTTTCTAATCCTGGTGTTAGATGGATGCATTGGTAGTCCAACTGGTTTATAATTTGTATTATTGTATTTCCTCGGGCATTTTATTACATTTCGTCTAATAAGAATTGATGAGAGGATATGTATGATATTATGATACTGTTTCTTCTACTTAATACTCCATTTGATATATATGTATGGGAAGATACATTGTTCTTGTTATATTTGATTCCGCTCAGATTAAATGATGTTTTCTTCTGGACTTCTTTTCTCTGAGGAATTTTCAAGATCTTCTATATTTTCCTATGAGTTAGGTTTTTGATTTTCCAGCATAGTATCTTATCTTGGATTTCTTTATTCGGTTTTCTTGTTATCTTTATTCCATAATTTTTCAATTATGACTTATGTTTAAAGTGCGCTCTTCAGCTCTTGATAATCATGACAAGCATGACTATACTTTTGATTTGATCTTGGTAATGTGGTGATTTTAATATTGGAATTTCTCAAATTTCTGTGTAAGGATTTGACAACAGTAAAGGCATAAGTGATAAAAGTGCGAGTTTCAATCGGTATGGTGGATTACTTCTCTCAAGTAAGTTAATTATAATTAATGAATTCAATTGAGATATTTTGGTTACTTAAGCTAATGCAATTGAGATGGTTTTGATTAGCGTAAGAAATGAATAGTAAAGGGCTACATGATGAATTGTTTAGTAACTAGAAGAAAGGATTACTTGAAATGTCATTCAACGGTGTTTAGATCAGCTCAGGTGTTTAATCTGTGTGAATTATTTATTCAAAAGATTTCATATGACAATTATGTCAGGATCATTTTTTTAAGTCTGATAATAGAATTTCATTTCTTTACGAGTAAAAGGCAAATAGTCTGAACAAGAAGTGTATATCTCTTAAAAAAATTTGATATGAGTTGAAGCTACTAAGAATGATAAAGTTTTCATCTTACGAAAGCTGAAAAGTTTATTACATGTTAGCAAGGTTTGGACAGATGAGAATATTGCTAACCAAAGCATCTGAACTAGACTAGTCTGCATTGAGTAAAGATTTCCTAATTTTTAGTAATGCACTGTTGTATGAATGGTGATGTGTTTCTTGAAAATAAGGTAATGTGATAGTTTGGAGCATTTAATGTCACAGAAAATTTGAGTTGTTGATGGGGTTAAAGCCGAGTATCAGGATCTACCAAAATTATATTTGCCAGTATTGATATTAGGATGAGAATGAGAAGGATTATTTTCGAGGCTATATCAGAATTATTTCTGTAGCGGAAAGAGTAAAATGTGATAGTGAGTAGTAAACTAAAAGAGTACAGTGAGGATCAACTTCTGATGTTGAATTTCAGATTGGATCTAATTCATGGTATTATTATTCCGAGGCTTATACAGAAAGAATTGTATGAAGCTTATAGTGAAAATTTGCCTATTCATTCAGAAAGTAATGACGTGTACTGTAATTTGATTCAGATGTTATTGGATTGTGATTTATCGATGATGAAAATTTGTATGATTATTTTGGGAAGAGTGCAAGTCCCTTTGATTGTTGGATTTCTTGAAATTCTAGTCTCTATTAACCAAATTGAGATCTGGGTTTTATGTCAAGATGACAAGGGAAACTGAGAAGGGTTGAAAATTTAAGAACAATTTAGAGATGAGTCCGTAGGCTTTCAGAATATATGAGAAATTAAAGAGATATATTGGAGGCACCGCCTGAGCGAAAGTTCTTCGGCACTGAATATGAAACTGAGGAATCTAAATGAAGACCACTTTTCCGGTAAGATTTTCGGGGACGAAAATCCCTAAAGGGGGAAGAGTTGTGATATCCTGAATTAGGGCCTAATCGAAATAGTGGTTTCGGGACCACAAATTCGAGATAGAAATAATTATTTTATGATTATTTTGAGGTCTATGATATGACTTCATGATTGTGTGAAAATTTCGTGAAGAAATTCTATGCATAAAGTGCTTAATTTGAAGTTAGGGACTAAATTGAATAAGTTACAAAACTTGTATTCTAGAAGTTTCTAGTATGAAATTGCTTTCAAATATTAATTAGGAGGTCTTAAATAGCAATTTGACCAATTTCAAAGTTTATGGACAAAAATTGGACATGGATGGAATTTTTGAAAGTTTAATAAGGAAAGCCATTTTGGTCATTTTGAGATTAAATGAAATAAAATGGAAAAAATAACACAAAAATGATCATCTTCTCCATAAGTTGCTGCCAAATTTTTCTCTCCACCGTAGCTAGGGTTTCAACACTTTTAAGCCTTGATTGTAAGTGATTTCTATGCCCGTTTTTAATGTTTTTTACATTTTTGAAATCCTCATAGCTCGATTTACCTATTTCTACCAATATTTTGAGCTAGGGTTTATATTTAAAAAATTACCCATGAATGATATGCATGAATTTTTATGTTTTATGGTAGAATATGAAGTTTGAGATTGTGTTAAACAACTTTTGCTAAGTGATTTTTCGTAAAAACAAGTAAAATTAAATAATCGGTAAAAATACCTAATATTCGTAAGTACATGTTAGAGTGTGAATTTGATATTTCTATAGAAGGGAAAAATGATCAGCATATCATAAAACATAAGAAAATAGGATGAAGTTTAATTTACGAGATTTGGGGCAAAAGTGTAAATATGTAAAAGTTAGGGGCAAAATTGTAATTTTTCCAAAATATGATTTTGGGTTGATTTGAATAGTATGAGTCCTAATTAGGCTATATTTGAAATGATAGAGCAAGGAAAATCGAAATTTGGGCTAAAATCGGCAAAATACCAAGTTGTGGCCAAAATGGTAAAAATGACCATTTTCGCATACGAGGTAAGTTCAAAAGTAAATATTGTAATATAACCGTTATTTTAAATCATTTAATGCTATTTATACGATATTATGATTGTTATCATGCAATTCTATGCTTTGTGGTCATTGTTGGACAACATGCAAAAATTTTATGAATTATGTGAAAAATGTGAATGACTACCGAAGTATCGTCATGGGTATTCCAAGGAGAATGGTAAAGGAGTACGAACGAGGAAAGTCCTGTTGAACCTTAGGAATAGATTCAAATATTTGTGCGTCCAAACTTGTTGAGTTGAGTCCGAGTTCGTGAGATGTAACTAGGCATCCGAACTCGTTGAGTTGAATCCGAGTTCACTTATGGATGCGAACGTCCAAACTCGTTGAGTTGAGTCCGAGTTCGTGAAATGTAATTAGGCATCCGAGCTAGTTGAGTTGAGTTCAAGTTCACTTATAGATGCAAAAACCCGAACGCGTTGAGTTGAGTCCGAGTTCGCTTATGGGCGGGTTACATGGTAGCTTGGCTACATATGTGGCACTTATGTGCAAACTTTCCATGTATCTGAGTTATATTCCGATGTGTTCAACGGGTAAAATTCTAGTGAAATGGAAGAATAATCAAGATGCAAGTGATGTATTGGTAAATGTTGTGGAATGGGCACTTTGGACAGGTATGTACTTAACCCTCGGGTTGAGACTTGATACGACAACAATAATGTAGTAAGACAATGAATGATGAATAGAAATGTGATATATGTTTTGGTGATATTATGCTAATGTTGGTTGGTATAATTGCTTTGTTAAGTTATTTGTTATTTGCATGTGAACTTACTAAGCATTTATGCTTACTCCTTCCCTTCCATTCCTTGTAGTTTTGACAAGTCAGTTTGGAGATCAGGACGGTCGGAGGCACGCTCACACTATCAAAACCATCTCAGTATGGTGGCTTGCATATTTTGGGAATATGGCATGTATAGCATTATAATCCTTTTGTGTATATAATATTATGATATACATCATGGATGGCATGGAAATATTTGAGAATGATTAGCTATTGGAGTGGCTAATCGAGATTATATTTGATAACACGTATGCTTTATGTGCTAACTAATCTATGGAAATCCATAAAATGGTGAAATTGGCTATAAAATAGAATCACATAGCAGCAGTGATGTGAGTTTGAAAAATCACTAAAAATAGTAGAGATAGAATTAGATGATGAATAAAATATGGAATTGAAGCTTAATTAATATATTTTCATGTGGAAGAAACAAAATAGGTAAAAGAGTTGTATTTTATGAGATAACTATGTTTTGGTAAATCAGGGTCAGAGCAATTTCTGGATTCCCTATTCTGACTATAGAAATTCACCATGATTTGTGTAAAAATAATTAGGACTCAAAATTTATATGTATGGATTCCTTATTGAGTATATTTTTAAGTGAAACAAACGGCATAGTCATTGGATTTCTGTACAAAAATAAATTTGATTCGTTGTGCACAGGGGTTAGAGTAGCCGAACCCTAAAATAGGGGAGACTTTAACTAATAAACTGTACGAATTAGTCCAACCAAAAATTCTAGAAAACAATTAGTAGATAGATATATGAGTCTAGTTTCAGGAAAAATTTACAGATCTTAATTTTGAGTTTCGGAACTCAATATATAAATTTTTAAGCGACTGTGACGCAATTAGCCAGCTTGTCTAGAAATTTTAAAAATAAATTGTTTGAGCTGTTTAATTAATGAATTAAGTCCGTTAACACCTCGTGCTCGACTCTGGCGATGGTCTCGGGTACAGGGGCGTTACAGTTCCAAGTGATTTAGGCTTGGTAGTGTAACACCCTTAACCTGTATCTGTCACCGGACTAGGGTTAAAGGCCTTACTAGACGAATCAAAGCATTTAACTTTCATTCAATAATCATCAAAGCATCAGAGATCAATATTAATATAGAGTCCCTTATATAGGTCATCGAGACCTTAAACATGCTTTAGAAAGGGGTTGGGACTAAACTAAACACATACAGAATTTTTCCAAAAAACCATTTTTCAAACAAGTACAGGTCACACGCCTGTGTGAACAAGCCATGTGCCTCGTACGGCATTAGACACGCCCGTGTGCTAGGCCGTGTGAAAATTAGGAAGGCTACTAATTTAGCCACACGGCCGACCACACGCCTGTGTGTCTAGGCCATGTTAAAACTAAAGGGTATACTGACTTTAATTCATAGGGTACCCCAAGAAACACACAGCCGTGTAACATGACTGTGTGTCACATAGGGCTGAGACACACGCCCGTGTCTCTGCCCGTGTGGACAAAAATATGTCATTTGAATAGCCAACTTGCTACCTCAATTTTGGTCAACCTACAAGCACCAAACCAAGCATATATGCACAACCATTTCAGCCAATATCTATACCAAACCATACATAATCCATGCTATAACATTACCAATCATTTCAAACCTCAATTCATCAATCAATTCATACCAAAATTTAAACTAAAATCATACCTAAACATATGATCTATACATCATTCAATCAAATGCTCAGAACTTACCAAAACTTCTCAACATTGACCATTTCTTTTGGCCAACCAAAACATACCACAATTTCATATGAGCATCACATATCATATACCATTATCAAACTATAAGTTCAAACACAAACTAGTCATATCACATGGCTAAATATGTACATCACAAAACATAATTCCACAACTTCTAGCCTATACATGCCATACTTTAATATATACATTTTCAAAGTACCAAAATAAGGTTCGATAGTGTGGTGACGATCCTCGACGATCCCCGAGCTCACAGTAGCTTCGATATCTATAAAACAATGCAAACACATACAAAGTAAGCTTTCAAAAGCTTAGTAAGCCATATACAATTAAACTTATCATTTAAAGCATATAAACATCATCAAATTATTTATGCTTTGGAGCCAAATACCAACACAAACCTCATATTCATATACTTGGATCATAGATCATCATTTGCACATATACTTACCTTTCATTTTCAAATATAGTACACAATTCGAGCGTACCTGAATCAGATACATGTTCACTTATTCATTCATTTTCTCAAAATGCCTGTTGAACCGTTCAGAAATGTAAGGATACGTGGATAGCTCAGAGAACATATACAATGCCAACGTCCCAGAGTGGTCTTACATGTAATCAAACATCGATGCCACTTTCCCAAACAGGGTCTTACACGAAATCAAATACGATGTTGATTTCCCAGACATGGTATTACACGTAAAACAAAAGTTGATGCCAACGTCCTAGACGTGGTCTTACACGAAATCACATGACGAAATCCTATGTCATGACATATGTATCCTAACTATTCCTAGGGTTCATACGGGGCTTTTCAGACGTCGAAACTTTGTCGATACTTTATCGAATAGTACATATTGAGCTTGAATATTCATTCATCACAATTCAATATCATATGAACAATAATAATTCAATTTAAACACGTTTATTTGTATATCAACTTACTTTGTAGGGATTCAGATAGATGGAATCGGTTACTCGTCGACTTTCGACTTTCCCCGATCTAAGTCTGTATTCTTTAGTTCTAGATCTAAATCAATTCAAATTTAACTTATTCAATCACACATTCATTCAAAACAATTCATATACACACAATTAGGGCATTTTGCAAACTAGCCCTCACATTTTTACATTTAAACACTTTAGTCCCTAATTCACAAAATCACAAAATACACACAATTTGCTTATACACAAGCCTAACTGAATTTTCATAGCTCTCATACAAGTCCATACATTTCATTTATTCACATTTTAGTCCCTCAATTTAAAAATTTCACAATTTAGCCCATTTTACTCAAAATCATCAAAAATCCAAAGACAAAATATATAAACCCAACATCAAACTTTCATATTTATCAATTAACAACATAAAGATCAAGAATTCATCCATGGAACATTTCAAAATCATCATCAAAATCAAAAATTGAGGCATCAGCTTGATAGTATTCAAAGCAACGATTACAAAAACGTAAAAATTATCAAAAATAGATCAAAACACATACCTAGTTTCAAATTCAAAGTGCCAAAACCCTAAAACAAGAATATAGTTTCTTCTTTCTTTGTGAATTCGGCAGAATGGATGATAATGTGACCAAAATTATGTTTTATTTTATTAATATATGTTTAATCAACCATTTACCAAATTACCTTTTTATAAAGCATTATAAATTCATATATATTAAGGCCATAAATGTCCATCATCCATGTGAATGGCTTAATATCCACATAAGGACCTCTCATTAACAATGACAAATCAAATAAGCACTTTTACAAACAGCAGACAACTTTTATATTTTACGCGATTAAGTCCTTTTTATCAAATCGGCACATAAACGATTAAATTTTCAGACGAAACTTTCACATGTGCTAATTCACACATCATAAGCAGAGAAAATAATATTTAACTATTTTTCTAACTCGGATATGTGGTCCCGAAACCACTATTCTGACTAGGGTCAAAATTGGACTGTTACATGTAGAGACTTTATTACTCATTTTAAAGACTGTAGTCGGGCATTGTGGTACTCCCAGGAATTAGTTTGATTTTGTTTGTAAATGGAATTTGGACATTGGACATTTATTTTGAATGGTTTTGTAATAATTTTGAGGCATGTTTGAGTTTAATTATTGATTGTTTTACGGTGTATTGTTGCTTGATAACATAGTGTGTGAAGCATGAAATTTATACTAATGATTGTTTAAATGAAGCTTCCATGGAGTGGTTTATTAGCGATTAAGGTATGCCACTTGTCTGAGTTATTTGGTGGTTGATGTGTATGAAATTAATTGCTTAATTCTATTGAATTGAGGTTTAATTGATGTCAATTAATTCAATTGAAATTGTGTGTATATATATGTCAATTAATCATAGTTAAATGAGGTTTAATTGGTCATTAAAATATGCAAAATTGGGTTTTAAAATGAGTTTTCTGCACCCAAAAAAAAACTGCAGTTGGTTTTTGGGGGTTTGAATTTTTTCTTTTTAAATTGGTATTCAAATTGTTTAAGTTACAATTTAGTTCCGAAAATTAATTAGTCTAATTAGAGCCCTAGATGGTAAGGAAACTTGGTAAAATTTCAAGATTAGTCTCGTAATGGGTAAAATTTGATAGAAACACACTTAATTTGTAATTCAAATAGGTACTGAAAGTTTGTGTTAGTTACAATTTGGTGCTTAATAGTAAAAATTGAATTAGTCATAGTAAACGAACTCGAATTAAGTTGAAATTTTATACTTGCATAAATTTGACTAAAAGAAGGTTGGTAAACATTTAGATCTAAAATTGGGTTAGTTTTACCATAGGTGGAAAAATGACAAAAATGCCTTTAGGTTAAATTACTTGGGAAAAGTTTAAAATTTGCTCATAGTTTGCTTCCGCATTAATAAATAGCAAATAATCAAATAAGATTGAGATGTTATAAGCTCAGGGTGTGTCACGAGTGGTTGTTAGCTGGAGAGTCACTTAGGTGGCAAATGTAACGCTTCGAATTCGGGCTAGTCCATCTCGATTGGTGTAATACCCTAACCTGTATTCGTCGCCGGACTAAGGTTAAGAGGCATTACCGGACATATCGGAATATTTAGAAATCAAAAGTCATACATCATCATTATACAATCAAATATCAACATAAAGTCCCTTTCTTAGGTCAACGAGACCTTAAACATACATTAGAAAGAGGTCGGGACTAAACCGAACACATACAAAATTTTTTTTGAAACTTAACATTTTCAAAGTTACGGAGGTCAAACGCCCGTGTGGTCAGGCCGTGTGCCTCACACGATAGTAGACACGCCCTTGTATCTAAGCCGTTACAAAGCAGAGCATACATACTGACTTCTCTACACGGCCACGAGACACGCTCGTGTACCCGACCGTGCTTAAAATTAAGGAAGCTACTGACTTGGCCATATGGCCTGGCACACGCCCGTGTATGCAACCTTGTGGTCTACCCAGGCTCACTTCGAAGTGGCCCTCGAGCAACACGATAGAGCCACACGCCCGTATCTCTGCCCGTGTGGGCACAAAATAGGCCATTTACAAGGCCAAAATGCCACCCAATTTGAGTCCTCCCTACAAACATCATTCAAACATCAATATACCACATTTTCAACCAATTTTAATCTTAAAACATACAATATTCAAGTCATGTAATCATCAATCTATTTCATGCTCAATATCTATACCAAAACATACCAAAATCATAAGCCACATTCGTTCAATCATACATTACCAATATCTCAATTTCTTATCCATCTTCATGCTAAATTTTTACCAAATTTAACAATTTAGCACATACCAATTTGACCATTTCATTTAGTCATTCATATGCCTCAAATTATACCATTTTCTCATCACATAAACCATAACAAAACCAAACCATATTCACATCCATTATCAGGCCATATCACTTGGCAAAACATATATTTACATCTCCAAACATATTCACATACTTCTAGCCTATACATGCCACATAACCAAATCTCAAAACATTATTTACCAAAATGATAACCGGATAGTGTGGTGACGTCTCCAACGACTTCCAACCCAAGCAGATCTTTGAAAATCTATAAACATAGGAAAAACACACACAGAATAAGCTTCGAGAGTTTAGTAAGCCATAACAATTAAATCTTCACAAGATCATGTATATAATTCAACTTGAATAAGCCAAATTTAGTTAACTTCATACACATTCAATCACTTATCTTATATAATCCAACATCACCACATTAAGTAACTTCTTTAGGCTTATTTATCGGTGAATAATTTCAAATAACGACCATTAGATCATTCATATAAATTAAGCTTGAACAATTTCATTACTTAACCAACCGAAACATGGTCATTTATTACATTTCATGCATAGAAATATATCAATTTCTTTTATGCATTTCAAAACCTGAATAACCATAACAAATCACACATCCAAACCATGTTCCATTTTTCATAATTCTCATGTTCGAAATATAAGACCACAATTTCATATGACGAGCATATATAACACATCGTTCATTGTCATATATTTCACATATCGTCATTTGAATCATACTCACATTTCATATCAGAGTTTCATATACACATCACATTTACCTGAATCATATATGGCAAAACACAATTATAATTCCACATTTCTCATATAATTCATTTGATCATAGTTTACTTGCTAGTATCCACATCTCATTTTTCACATAGTTCATATATCAACTGATCATAATCATACGCACTTTCATTGCTTAATTTTATATATATCGCAACATACCTGATTCGGATGCACATTCATATACTTATTTATTTCTCGGAACGCTCGTTGAACCATTCAGAATCAATAAGGATACTCGGATAGCTTTGGAATCTCGTACAATGCCAACGTCCCAGAGGTGGTCTTATAAGTAATCAATATCGATGCCACTATCTCAGAAAGGGTCTTATATGAAATTAAAAATGATGCCAATGTCCCAGACATGGTCTTACACGTAATCTTTAGTCAATGCCAGTGTCCCAAACACGGTCTTACACGATATCTCAAGTTGATGCCAACATCCCAGATGTGGTCTAATAAACTGTAATTTATACATATTTTTACCCCATGCTTAATGCATTTTATGGATGATTTTTCCTTAGAATTGCTAAATTCGATGCTCCTAATGCCTTAATTTCATGTTTTATACTTAGGTGAGCATAAGAGAGCGAAAGGAACGAGAAACGAGCCAAAAACTGAGAAAATGGGCCAAAGTACGAAATCAACACGGCTTAGACTTCCTCACAAGGGCAGACCACATGGCCGTGTCAATTTGACAGAATCGAAGCACGGCTCACACGGGTAGACCACATGCCCGTGCCTATTTAATAGGCTTGACCACGGCCTGAAGTAATCGCACACAGGAGTTGTAACACCCCGTACCCGAGCCCGTTACCGGAGTCGAACACAAGGTGCACACAAACTCAGCTAAATTATTTTCACAGTCCATAAAAAATTTCCAGACTAGCTGGTTACTGCATCACTGTCGCTTCAAAAATCATATCTTGAGTTTTAAAGCTCGAAAATCAGTTTCGTAATTTTTCCCCGAAACTAGACTCATAATTCCATCAACATATTTTTTTCTAGAATTTTTGGTCGGGCCAATTAGTACAGTTTATTAGTTAAAGTCTCCCCTGTTGCAGGGATCGACTACACTGACCTTCGTGCGTTACGAATTGGATATCTCCCTGTACAGGTCTTCAATGCTGATATCGTTTATTTCTATAGAAACTATACTCAGAGAGGAATCTATACATATATGGCATGACTCATAATTATCTCTGGTTAATTTAGAATGAATTTCTAAAGTCGGAACAGGGGATCCAGAAACCGTTCTGGCCCTGTTTCACGAGAACTTTAATATCTCTTAACATATAATTCATATGACAGTTTCGTTTCTTCCATATGAAAGTAGATTCATCAAGGTTCATTTACATAATTTATTTACTATTTAATTCCATTCCTACAATTTTTAGTAATATTTCAAATCCACACCACTGCTGCTGTCAGCATCTGTTTTTCAGGTAAACCTTACCTATTTCGTGGTTTCTATGGACCAACTAAAGTTTTGTCATACATAGGTCCACATATAATCATTTTTAGCCATTCCAATGGCTGATCATTTGCTCACACTTCCATTCAGTCCGTAGTCACATCATAAAACCATACATATATACATAAGCACAAATGGTCTAATGCCATACTCCACTTTTACGAGCCATTTTCGCATGGTCGTACACACATACATCACAAAAGTACTTAAAACGCAACAAAAGGGTAGTCCTATACATGCCATTTCAAAATCCAACCAAAATATATACCGAAAGGGACTTTGATAGTGTGGGAGACTTCGACTTCCTGAAATCCCGAGTCCGATAGCTGACGAGCCAAAATCTATAGACAGAGAAACAGAGAAACGGAGTAAGCAATTTATGCTTAGTAAGTTAGAGCAAGGATTCCAGCACAACAAAAGCATAACATTCATATAGCTAACGGATAATTTCATATGCACAAATTCTCAATATCATACTTATTTCACATTCCAACCCCTATATTCATACATAAGGGTTCATCTTAGCCAAATGCCGAAAGCTCATTTCTCGATTGAGCGAATATTATTCAAGGAATCAACTATTCCAAAGCACATACGAACATACCTCGTTGCTGGAATTTTCAAGCGTATTAGCTGAAATTTTACAGCAGGTTCATTCGTTCTTGAATCACGTATCTTCGAGTTTAACCGGATATGGCTACACATTCAAATGCCTTCGGACATAGCCCGTTACAAGAATCGCACAAATGCCTTCGGACTCAACCCGGATTTAGTAGCTTGCTCGAAAGCCTTCGGATCTTAGTCCGGATTTAGTAACTCGCACGTATGCCGTCGGATCTTAGTCCGGATTTAGTCACTTAGCACAAAGCCTTCGGACTTAGCCCGGATATCATTCGAATAACCATGTACATTTATCAATAAACCATAACACATTCACGCTTTCATTTTCATTAGCAAAATTCAGACACAAGTCACTTATCACATTTGTAATTTCGCTCAATAGCCATACACAAAGAGCATGATTTTAATTTGCTTTAAACATGATCTAATCAATTCGAATTTAAGCTCTATTGCTCAAGAACTTACCTCGGACGTGGTCGAACGATTTCGACGGCTATTCCATGACTTTTTCCTTCCCTTATCGGATTTAGCTCCCTTTGCTCTTGAGCTTAATTTAACAAATAAATTGGTTTTATCATGTGAGCATCGAAGAGGAATTCAAGATACTTAGCCAATATATATACTCATTAGGCATCAAAGTCGCATATGTACGAAATCATGAATCGAACTCAACACATTAGTTAATATTCCTCTTAGCGAATTTTCTAAGCCAAGAATAGGCATCAATATGCTTGCCTCTAACCGAATGCATGCACACCAATTTCCCCTCATGTGGCCGAATATACATGTCCAATTTGAGGCCAATTATACACTTAATACCACACAAAACAGCATACATTTTACTACTAACGCATTACATATCGTAACTCATTGCACATCTCTCATTTACTTCATAATCAAGCATCATCACAAGCAAATATACACCTTGAAATAGCATATATGTCATACCAATACATCGTAATGTAACATATATACATATATATATGCTAGAGCCAATTCTCAAGTGGCTTATATCCAAATATATACACATATCCAAAGCTTAAATCTTACTTACCATGCAACATGCATGAATCATACTTATGGATATAACATGGCGAATACCACAACACCATACCATTTCAATTTGGTCATGGTAAAACAAAGAACTTAGTATCTCATTCAAAAAAATGCTAAAAGAAAATCTAAGAATCCTCAATCCTCCATCACATGTATCATTATCAAGCTTGATATTTAGCATGCAATGGCATTAACACCATATTCACTTTGGCCGAATTTCATTCCCATGGCATAACAAAGATTTGAACCATGGGCTAACAAGAACATCAAGCTAGCAACTAAAAACATGCATGAATCTCATGGCACAACCTCAAACATACCTTAATCTTGATGCAAGTATAGCCAACCTCTTCCTAATCCTCTTCCAAACCAAGTATGAAGCAAAACTCCTCCTTATCCTTAGTATTTTGGCCAAAAGAGAGTGAAAATGGATGAACAAAATTTTTTGTTTTCTTTCCTACCTACACGGCAATGGGGAGGGAGAAGCCTTCACACACACACATTTTTTTTTTATTCCATACTCCTTATTTTATTTATTCCAACATAACCCACTTACCAAACATGTTTCATGACATGATTTTTGCCCATAATTCCTTGTCATGGCCGGCCACTAGCTATTGGGGGAATTTGACATGCAAGTCCATTGTTTTGCATGCATGCTTTAATTAGTCATCACACATTTCCCCATCATACTTTCAAAGTTTACTACTAGGTCCTTTCTAGTGAAATTCACATTTATAACTCTAAATCAAAGCATAAAAAATGTCACACATGGGTTAACACATTATAGGCAATAAAATAAATATTAAATTATTTTTATGCCTCGGTTTTGTGGTCCCGAAACCACATTTCGACTAGGGTCGTTTTAAGGCTGTCACAGGAGTGTCCCTACCGAGCCCAAGTTGAGTCCAATTCAGAAAAGGCTAATTTTGAGGGCTTTTAGACATTCTAAAGCCTATAAATACGCCTTAAAGGAAGAGGGAAAGGGACACGGAGAGAAGGAGGCAGGGAATTGCTCAAGGGAAGCCGATTGATCCATCTCAGAAGCCGGAGTCACCATCAAGACTGAAGATCTCCCCTCAATTTCCCTTCAGGAGTTTTGGGTTTTCTTTATGTTTTGTATTCATTATTCTTATGAGATGTTTTCCTTTTTAGTTATGAACTAAATCCCCTAAATACCTAAGGGGAATGAAACCTAAGACGAATCTTGTTATTATTTTCTGAATTGTATGATAAATATTTAACTTGTTCTTAATTATGTGTTCTTAATTCTTGTTTTGATATCCCAGGATACTGATTCAAGATAAGCTCTTATTCAGAGGAGAATATACCCTGTCTAAGAGTACATTTGTCATAATTAAGCGGAGTTGATTGCGCGCCTAGACATAAGGTGACAAGATTTTGCCGGATTAGGGTGAAACCTAATAAGGGGATCCATAGATCGAGTTAATTGTAACCCTAGGGTGTTAATTAGGTCTCAATTATTCAATCTAGGGATTAGATGTTAATAGTCCTGAATAGGGATAATAACATAACTTAGGATCTCTACGGGACAAGTTAAATGAATAAATCATCTGATTCGGAGCCAGAATAACAAGTAAAGTCTAGGTGAATTTTTTCTTAGGTATTGTCTTAATTCAATCGTTTTCCAAAAGTAATCCCCCAATTCTATTTTTTGCGAATTCTTAGTTTAGATAATTAGTTAGTTAAAACAAAACCCCCTTATTCTTAGGCTAGATAATAAAAAGACAGTTATTACTAGTACTTTTAGTTCCTTTGGGTTCGACAATCCGGTCTTGGTAAAACTATACTACTGTTCGATAGGTACACTTGCCTACATCGTGATAATAGTTAGTTTCAAGAACGATTCTTTATAAATATTTAAAACCTGTCACACGAAAATCGCGATCATGGTCTTACACGAAATCATATCTCAGAATCCTATGTCATGACATATGTATCCTCTACTATTCCTATGGTTCGTATGGGGCTTTCAGACGTCATAATTCTATCGATTCAAGCTCGTAACTAGTTCTTCAACTCTCAATTCAATTCGGCATAAACACATATATTTATTATAACTCAATTCAGCACATATAACACATATACATTTGAATTTAACAGCATTTATTTACTTATGAACTTACCTCGTACGGACACGAACGGACTAGAACGACTATTCGACAATTTTCGACTTTCCCCGATCCAAATCTATTTTTCCTCATTTCTAAATCTAATTAAATACAAATTCAACTTATTTAACCATATACTCAATCAAATTCATCCAAAAACACATAAATGGGCTAATTACACTTTTTCCCTTGACAATTCACATTTTTCGCAATTTAATCCCTATTTCACAACACACAAAATATTCAAAATTTGACCACACCCATGCTTGGCCGAATTTCACTAAGGCCCATAGTAGCTAATTTCTTTCATTTATTTCATATTTTGACCCCTCAATTTACAAATTTCTCAATTTAGTCCTTAATACACATTTTATCAAAAATCACTTAATTAAACATGAAAATCAAGCATCAAAGATTTATTCTTCATCATCAAGCAAAAATTTCATCACATTATCAACAATGGAAAATCACAAATTCTTCAAAATTAAAACATGGGCTAACTAATTTACGAAGAAACAATCTCAAAAACGTAAAAATTACTAAAAATCGGGTCAAAATGGACTTACAATTGCTCCGCCAAAGTGCCGAACGATTTTGAGCATTCAAACCCTATTTCTCATCGTGATATTCAGTCATTTAATGAAGAAGATGAACCAAAAATTGATTTTGGTTTTATTTATTAAGCATTAATTAAATAATTACTAAAATAACCTTAATAAAATAACACCAAAATCATCCACTTAATGACCATTACCGTCCATCAACGATAATAGTGGCATAATTCCATTTTAAGAACTTAGAAATTAATAAACCATAGCAATTTAGTGCTTTAAGAATTAGATTGCCACTTTTGCATTTTACCCGATTAAGTCCTTTTTGCAAATTGAGCACACAAACGATAAAATTTTCATACGAAACTTTCACACATATCAATTCACATATTTTAAGCACAGAATATAATATTAAAATATTTTTTGACTCAGATTTATGGTCCCGAAACCACTGTTCCGACTAGGGTCTAAACCGGGCTGTTACAACTCTCCCCCTTTAAGGATTGTGTCCCCGAAAATCTTATCAGAAAGTAGAGTAAGGATTTGCTTCCACATAGTACATTTCAAATTCACACATAACTTCAAATTTCAATCTCTTTAATCTTACAATTGAAATTTCAATCTGTCTTTCGCTATACGTCATATCAAGCTGAAACTGTTTCTAACTATATTGAATTACTTTCATCTTTTGCTCAATTTTTCTGATGGCATTAATCCTGTAAATCATTTTCTCACAAAGCTCTGTCCCAAAACAACGAAGTTCAGTAATTGCAACCATATGTTACCTCATACAATGTCATTTTTATAATCACATGTTAGCTTATCAAACAACAATAGTCTTTCTTAGTTTCTTTCAAACTTTAAAACACCGTGACAAATAAATATTTCAAAAATTTTCAAAACAGCCTCGTACTCACAACTTACTGTAGTTTCTCCCAAAATTACCAGATAAATTTTAGATTTTTAATCTAAGACAATGATGTCTAACACCATGTGCAATCTGACAATCTCTGAACGAATAACTCAGCTGATTTATCAAAAGAGAAATCCATGTGTACAGAAAAGACTTATTCAGACAGTTAACAAAAATTCAAATAACATCTATCTTTTTCAATGATAAAAGATAATCCCAATACAAAATTCATCAAAATTCTATTTCACCAGTACTCAGATATCAAAACATACTGAAATAATCCTGAAGACGATTAATAATTAACTTTAACCTGTTGATAGCTCAGACATTTAAACAGGATGTTAGAAATATTACGTTTTATACCCATTATCAATACCACTTTCTCAGATTATCATGCATCTTGTTACTCCTGTATGAACAGTCTAACTGACGTTGTGAGCCTCTTGCAACAATGGTTATACAATCTCAGAGCTTCTTGGTATACACACTCTATTTCAAAGCAACAAGCAATCATCAATTCCACATCTGAAGTTCTAAATAAGAAATCAATTTATGCTGAACCCCTTTTTAACTTATAATTTGATTACACATTTCTAAGTTTCACGAATTCACTTAGTAAACATCAATTTAACTTCTAATACAGCTAACATATAATCATCCTCTGATAAGATCAATCATGTATTCATCGCTCGTAAAGCACAAAAAAGTTTATTATTCAGATCATTCAAAACTATAATCATTTCCCTTGGATAATAATATTTACTTACAGAATCAAAAGTTGTTCGACGATTTGAGCTAGCTTTGCTGTGCCAAGTTCGGATCTCGCTCTGCAACATCAAACATTTTAAACTCTTGTAATCATCAAATATGTCACATAACTCTTTTTTATACAGCTTAAATTGTATGGAATCACATGATATCTCTATACACTCTATTATTAGAACACACTTCAAACCTTTCATTGACGGATGACTGAAGATCATAAACTTTTTCTTCAAATTAGACTGAACCAGTACTCATGTTTCGGTCAACAATATCTCCGTACAAAAAGGAAAACTTCAACAATCGAACTAACTTTAATTTACCACAACATTTCTCAGATAGAATTGTTCCGATAGATATAATTTTTTATCAAGTCTTGAATATGAATTCTTCCTCCAGACTATCCTTCAATTTACACATGTACGTTCAAAGTTTATTTCCAATCTGGTGGATAGATTCAAACACAAATAACCCAATTAAATTTTCAATCAAATACATTCAGATCATATTAAACTACTGAATCGGTCTTTTCGAAGAAATCTTTTCTTCTCGTTAAAAAGAATAACCCAGACATATAATGTCATAATAAAACCGACATCTTACCCGTAACAATAGATAATATCCCAACTGTTAATAAAGTAATTGAACTCAAAAGAAAATCAAATATGATTTGATCAACAACCAGTGCAGAAGTACAACTTTTATCTCTGATAACGGTACTACAGTACTTCCCAAATTTCAGAACAGAAATTATGACTATAATAGATATAACCATTTCCTTCAAATAGATATATCTTATAAATAATCACATAGAATCATAAGAAAACCAGAATAGCGAAATTTTCAACATCTGTAACTACATAGGATATCAGAAAATTACAACCCATACAGAATGATATCAACTCCGATGATATCCCAGAAAATGTCCAGAAAGTATAATATAACTCCTAAATACTGGAATCCAAAGTAACAGAAGCTATTTAATCTTCACATATTTTCAATAGAACAATAGCCAGTAGAAACAAAGTATTAACATCATACAGATTTTACCGTCGAATTTCATATCCACACAATGTAATAAATATTAGAGAAAGACGTAGCAATGTCGAACATAACTCAAACAGATCAATGATACTTTCATCTATTAGCATGTTTAGCTAATGTTCTCATATGATAAGAATTCCTTCTGAAATTAAATAGTCACATATACTTCTGAGGATAAATTTACACATAGAATGTCCAGAAGAAGTCATAGTAACTACCCGACTATAACCACTGCACTCAGCCATCAATATAATTCAAACATTATTCAACTGTCTAATTCTGTCATCATTAAATCCATATTATCCCATCAATAATAGAAACCAATTCAAAAGAACTTTCAGTTATTACTTTTCTTTAGATATCATACCTGAATACTTTTATTTCATCGAATTCAACTTCTTTGTTAACAATGACTTTGCATAATTTGAATAGTCTTCAGAACTTTTCAATATCTTCTTTAGTACTATCTTTATTTGTTGTTTCATTCATTTCTTTGACCACATTACTAATCTTCCGAACATGGACTTCTGTAATTCCACACTCGTAGGCTTATTCAACCCAAATCTTACAAATTTCATTGTAACATTTTACGGATAAGGGGGTAAGGGTAGTAAAGCCTCAAATAACATTTTACGGATAAGGGGGTAAGGGTAGTAAAGCCTCAAATTTAACTCTCTCATACATGCACTTAACACATACTATCACAAATAGTCAGTTCATTTCTAATTTCACATTTTTAAAACATTTAATAAACATTCGCTTTTACTCACTTTTGTACTTAACACATAGTTCATATGTCAACTCAAATCACTAATTCACGATCAAAGCATTTCATATAATAATCATAATCCAAATATCATAACCCACATGCTCATATAATTATAACATTTATCAATAACAATATGTCATACACTTTGATCCATACTTTTATGAGTTTCAACTCACAATCAAGACATTTCCATTCAAACATTTGAGTACACATTCCGTATTATCAGAATTGTCTTATCAAAACAATTTTCGTCAAAGTCGAGAGATATCACACTATCGCAGGTTAAATGTGGCATGTATGGCTAAACTCACATTAGCTATGTTAGTCCTAGAACCGACTAAACCATAGCTCTAATACCAACCAAATGTAATACCCCTAAACCATATCCGTCGCCGAACTAAGATTAAGAGGCATTACCGAACATGTCAAAATATTTAGAAATCAAAAGTCATACATCATCATTATACAATAAAATATCAACATAAAGTCCCTTTCTTAGGTCAACGAGACCTTAAACATACATTAGAAAGAGGTCGGGACTAAACCGAACACATACAATTTTTTTCGAAACTTAACATTTTCCAAAGTTACGGAGGCCACACGCCCGTGTGGTCAGGCCATGTGCCTCACACGGCATTAGACACGCCCGTGTGTCTAGGCCATGACAAAACAAGGCATACATACTGACTTGTCCACACTGTCACGAGACATGCCCGTGTACCCGGCCGTGCTTAAAATTAGGGAGGCTACTGACTTGGCCACGTGGCCTGGCACACGCCCATGTATATGACTGCGTGGTCTACCCAGGCTCACTTCAAAGTGGCCCTCGAGCAACATGGCAGAGACACACACCCGTGTCCCTGCCCGTGTGGGCACAAAATAGGCCATTTCAAGGCCAAAATGCGACCCAATTTGAGTCCTCCCTACAAAAATCATTCAAGCATCAATATACTACATTTTCAGCCAATTTCAATCTCAAAACATACACTATTCAAGTCATGTAATCATCAATCTATTTCATACTCAATATCCATACCAAAACATGCCAAAATCATAAGCCAAATTCGTTTAATCATACATTACCAACATCTCAATTTCTTATCCATCTTCATGCTAAACTTATACTAAAATTAACAATTTAACAAATACCAATTTGACCATTTCATTTAGTCATTCATATGCATCAAATTATACCATTTTCTCATCACATAAACCATAACAAAACCAAACCATATTTACATCCACTATCAGGCCATATCACTTGGCAAAACATATATTTACATCTCCAAACATATTAACATACTTCTAGCCTATACATGCCACATAACCAAATCTCAAAACATTATTTACAGAAATGATAACCGGATAGTGTGATGATGTCTCCAGCAACTTTTAACCTGAGCAGATCTCCGAAAATCTATAAACATAGGAAAAACACACACAGAATAAGCTTCGAGAGTTTAGTAAGCCATTTGCAAATAAATCTTCACAAGATCATGTATATAATTCAACTTGAATAAGGCAAATTTAGTTAACTTCATACACATTCAATCACCTATCTTATATAATCCAACATCACCACATTAAGTAACTTTATTAGGCTTATTTATCGATGAACATATAAACATGCTTTCAATTTCAAATAACGACCATTAGATCATTCATATAGATTAAGCTTGCACAATTTCATTACTTAACCAACCGAAACATGGTCATTTATTACATTTCATGCATAGAAATATATCTATTTCTTTTATGCATTTCAAAACCCAAATAACCATAACAAATCACACATCCAAACCATGTTCCATTTTTCATAATTCTCATGTTCGAAACATAGGACCACAATTTCATATGACGAGCATATATAACACATCGTTCATTGTCATATATTTCACATATCGTCATTTGAATCATACTCACATTTCATATCAGAGTTTCATACACACATCACATGTACCTGAATCATATATGGCAAAACACAATTATAATTCCACATTTCTCATATAATTCATTTGATCATAGTTTACTTGCTAGTATCCACATCTCATTTTCACATAGTTCATATATCAACTGATCATAATCATACTCACTTTCATCCTTTAATTTCATATATATCGCAACATACCTAATTCGGATGCACATTCATATACTCATTTATTTCTAGGAATGCCCGTTGAACCATTCGGAATCAATAAGGATACTCGGATAGCTTTGGAATCTCGTACAATGCCATTGTCCCAGAGGTGGTCTTATATGTAATCAATATCGATGCCACTGTCTCAGACAGGGTCTTACATGAAATTAAATATGATGCCGATGTCCCAGACATGGTCTTACACATAATCTTTAATCGATGCCAGTGTCCCAGACACAGTCTTACACGATATCTCAAGTCGATGCCAACATCCTTGACGTGGTCTTTCACGAAATCATATCTCAGAATCCTATGTCATGACATATATATCCTCTACTATTCCTATGGTTTTTATGGGGCTTTCAGACGTCATAATTCTATCGATTCAAGCTCGTAACTAGTTCTTCAACTCTCAATTCAATTCGACATATACACATATATTTATTATAATTCAATTCAGCACATATAACACATATACATTTGAATTTAATAGCATTTATTTACTTATGAACTTACCTCGTACGGACACAAATGCACTGGAACAACTATTCGACAATTTTCGACTTTCCCCGATCCAAATCCGTTTTTCCTCATTTCTAATCTAATTCAATACAAATTCAACTTATTTAATCATATACTCAATCAAATTTATCCAAAAACACATAAATGGGCTAACTACACTTTTGCCCCTTACATTTCACATTTTTTGTAATTTAATCCCTATTTCACAAAACACAAAATATTCAAAATTTGATCACACCCATGCTTGGTCGAATTTCACTAAGGTCCCTAGCAGCCCATTTCTTTCATTTATTTCATATTTTGACCCCTCAATTTACAAATTTCTCAATTTAGTCCTTAATACACAATTTTATCAAAAATCACTTAATTAAATATGAAAATCAAGCATCAAAGATTTATTCTTCATCATCAAACAACAATTTCATCACATTATGACAATGGAAAATCACAAATTCTTCATCAATTCTGAAAATTAAAGCATGGGCTAACTAATTTACGAAGCAAAGATCTCGAAAACGTAAAAATTACTAAAAATTGGGTCAAAATGGACTTACAATTGCTCCCCCAAAGTGTCAAACTATTTTGAGCATTCAAACCCTATTTTTCATTGTGATATTCAGTCATTTAATGAAGAAGATGAACCAAAAATTGATTTTGGTTTTATTTATTAAGCATTAATTAAATAATTACTAAAATAACCTTAATAAAATAACACCAAAATAATTCATTTAATGACCATTATCGTCCATCAACGGTAATAGTGGCATAATTCCATTTTAAGGACTTAGCAATTAATAAACCATAGCAATTTAGTGCTTTAACAATTAGATTATCACTTTTGCATTTTACATGATTAAGTCCTTTTTGCAAATTGAGCACACAAACGATAAAATTTTCGTACAAAACTTTCACACATATCAATTCACATATTTTAAGCATGAAATATAATATTAAAATATTTTTTTGACTTGAATTTGTGATCCCGAAACCACTATTCTGACTAGGGTCTAAATCGGGCTGTTACAATTAGGTTTGGAGTGTCACTGGCTAAGTAGAACAAGCTATGTCGCAACTACCGGAGGTGATATCTTGACCTTGGGAGTTAGAAAACTCCAAGTTGTGACATTGATCTTCCAAGGTTGCAGCACTGCAACTGTTTGCTTGCTTCTTTCCTTATTCTCCCTTGATTAAGTCCTTGAAAAAACCTTACCACACATTAAGTTCCAATTGACTTGTAATTGAGGTTTTTATTCATAAAAGCATAAAATAAAATAAAAATCTCAATTAAAGTACATTGTAACCTGAGTAAGGAAAAGTGATAAAATGACTTGAACACTGTTCAAAAACAAGCTTTTTCAAGTGTGAAAAGGGCTTAATTTCTCATACCAAGATACAGCGTATCAGTCTTCAAGCCTAGGTGGGTAGCTCAACTCATAAACAAGTCTACTTGAAGCCCACTTGCCCTACACATGGGCTTCACTTTGTCTCAACTCGTCACATGAGATCACAATCCCCCTCGATCTTGTCTGTTCATGGTTCACCACCATGTTGCTTGCTTATTGCTCACATGATGCTCGCCCCTCGTGGTACATCATTGGGGATCTCTCGTCCCTAGGCTCAAGTTTCATTTGGTCCGCCAAGTAGGACACAATTTCGAAACATGATAGCAAGCTTGGTTCAACCCAAAACACAAGCCTAAAATTTTACCCAAACAATCCATATTTGTAAATTTTTAACCCAAACTCATTTTAGGCCCACTCATATTATTTTTAGTTTAATATTTTATATTTTATATTTTTCCATTTATGAAAATATTATATATATTAAGATTATAGTATATTTTTACCATTGCAGGCAAGGGATATTATCTTTAATCGTTGGCATTTATGATATTTGGTGATGCGTGAGTCGAGTCAAAGAAAATAAGGTAAATTTTAGGAAAGTGCATAGCATGCATGGAAAGAGAGGAAAAAAGGGGTCAACAGACCTCGTCTTTATATGACGAATTCCCCGGGAACAAAGGGCGTCCATCAGAAAGCAGAGGATACAGAGAGGGAGGCCCAGCAAAGTAGTGGGAGAGGAAAAAGAAAGAGAAAACAAAAAAAAAAAAAGAAGCAAAGAGTTATCATCAATTGGCAGGGCAGCCTCTGACGACGTATCTCTGCTTGACCAGACCAGACCAGACCAGCAATTAGATATTCTTAAAAAAAAAAAAAGGAGCAAAATTAAGGATGGAGGCAACAGAACAACTAATGTGTCAACCATCGGACTCATTTAACCCCTTGATCACAACAAGCTTTCAGGTCTCTTGTATTCTTGTGATTTCACATATTTTTCATCTAGTCTTGAAACCCTTGGGACAACCTGGACCTTTTGCACAACTTCTTGTAAGCATTCATCTTCATATATCTATATCCATATTCATGATTCTTAAAGGCATGCAGTTATCCATATATAAAAAAATTATTTTATGAATGTATATATATATGTATTGTTGAATGCCTTCTGTATCAGGCTGGCGTTGTGTTAGGCCCCTCATTGTTGTCCCGTATACAAAGAGTTAAAGATTTTTTCATCCAGGCTTCTGCTGCAAAGTATTATCAGTTCTTTTCATTCGTTTGTCGAATGCTATTTATGTTCTCCATCGGCTTGGAAACAGATGTTCCTTATTTAAGACGCAACATTCGCGTTGTAAGCATAGTTGCAGGAGGGGGATCAATTCTGGCCTGCTTGTTTGGTGGACCATTCTTCTGGTTACTTATCAAGGTATTCAATGTCACCAAGGAGCGATTTGCATTTTACCTTCTTACCTTGACAGTTCTAGCAAATTCAGCCTCTCCTATAGTAATCCGGATGATTGCAGAAACCAAGTTTGACACGGCTGATTTAGGGCGAATGGCAATTTATTCTTCCTTGGTCAATGAAATGTCATGTGTAACAATCGTCAGTACACTTAAAGCTTTCTCCTCCTTCGGAAGATTTGGAGGTGCAATCCTTATTACTCTTGTTACAGTGGCTGTTATCTTTGTGAACAAGTATCTATCATACTTTTTCAATAAACGAAATCGGAATAATAGATTCGTTTCGAACAAAGAAATCTTCGTTATAATGTTCCTTCTTACGTGTCTTGCTCTATATGCCGAGTGGGTTGGCTACACAGCTATTTTTTGTTGTTTCCTGGTCGGCCTCATGTTTCCTAGAGAAGGCAAAACGGCTCGGACATTGTTGCACAAGCTCACTTACTCTGTAAATACCTTCATTCTTCCCGTCTACTTTGGCTACACGGGATTCCAACTTGATATTAGCAATATTTTCAATAAATTGACTCTTGCTCTCACTGTCCTTATGATCCTGGTGAGCGCTGGAACTAGAATTGTCGGCACCCTTGCTGCTTGTCACTATCTAATGATCCCGTGGAACGAATCTGTCATCCTTTCTTTGTTACTCTGCTTGAAGGGAAACTACGACCTTATACTCATTAATACAAACCCAAACCCCAATGTAAGCTTCTTCTCAATCTCACGTATGCTTGCATGCATGCATTTGAGTCCTTAGAAAGCTTGCTGTTGAAGAAAGGATCACAGTATCGGCTTTATGCCGCCAAATTGTCATCCTTGCTTTCCTCAATGCTGATTTTCTTGTTCTCTTTTGGTTGCAGATGGTCTGGGCTGCAGATCTTCATGATTTCCTTTTGACTGTAGTAGTGCTAAACACATTGATCATAGGCCCAGTGGCTGCAATTTTACTGAACAGAGAAGAGTCTAGTGCTCAGTATCCTACCATACTGGAAATACTTAATCCAGAGAGTGAGCTCAGAATATTGGCTTGTGTATATGTCCCAAGGCATGTTTCAGGACATGTTAGCCTCATCTCAGCATTAGGCGGCTGTCCAACTGCACCCATCAAGCCATACATGGTGCATCTAGTAGAACTTCCAAAGAAAAGGAAAAGCAAATTGATGTACCATCAACTAGAAGATGGTGATCAATACAGCGATGAAGAGGAGTATGGAGGAAATGATGTGCTAGAGATCAATGACGCTCTTGATGCCTTCATCTCAGAGACCAAAATATTGGTCCACCAGAGTAAAATTGTTGCATCGTTTCTGACCATAAATGAAGATGTATGCAATGGTGCAGAGGACTTGCGGGTGTGTATTATATTCCTTCCGTTTCACAAGCACCAGAGAATAGATGGGAAAATGGAAAACAGCATGGAGGAAATAAGGGCTATAAATCAGAAGGTGCTTCGGCATGCCCCATGTTCAGTGGGCATCTTTGTAGACAGAGGGCAAACAGGGTTCCAACAACCACATGGTTCTCAATGCGTGCAAAATATAGCAATACTGTTCTTTGGTGGGCCTGATGATCGGGAGGCTTTAGCATGTAGCAAGAGAATTTTGATGCATAGTAAAGTGAATTTGACAGTCATCCGCTTCCTGCAAAAAACGACAGCAAGTAGAAGCAGCAATTCATGGATTAACGATGCTTCCCAAAAGGATGAGGAGGTGATCATGGCAATATCAAATATTGGGACAGAGAACGAGATAGACAATGCCTTTGTGGAGACCTTCTATAACAGGTACGTACCGTACATGCATCCAACGGAATGAAAGCGTTAAAATAGATATATATATATATATATATGGCTTTTTTTTTTTTTTTTTTTTTTGATATTGGCTTCTCTTGTCTTGACTAGGTATGTGGCACAGGGTAGAGCCGGTTTCGTGGAGAAGTACGTGAGCAGTGGGCAGGAAACGGTAGCAGTTCTAAGAGAAATAGCGGATTCGTATTCATTGTTCATAGTTGGGAAGGGAGGGAGAGGAACATGCCCCTTGACATCTGGGATGAGCGATTGGGAGGAGTGCCCAGAGCTTGGGTTGGTTGGGGATCTTCTGGCCTCTTCAGAACTAGACATTAGCGGCTCGATCTTGGTCGTCCAACGACATCGGCACTCTGAGGCTGAGGGAGGCTTCCTTGATGACTAGTTACTACTTTTGCTGCCTTACACTTTTCCTCATTTACTGCAAATGTAGCCATACCTTCATGCATACATGTAAAATTAAAGTTTTCTAGATTAGTTTACTTGACCTGCCAAAGGTTCTGCTTTAGGTTTTTAAACTCCCGATAGATAGTGGAACTGTTAGGTACGTCAAAATTCAGTTCCTTGAGAATGAATGATCAAAGTTTGTTTTATTTTCCAGAAAGTAAAAATTAACAAAGAAAAGTACAAATTTATAACAAATTTGATTTGCCTGGTTGAGATTTGATAATAGTTGTGGACATAATAAGTAGAATGCTAGGAAAATTAAACATACAAGAGTTGTTTAGGCATTTTGAAATTAATCTACATTTATGGAGTCTTACTCAAGGAATCAATTTCAAGTTACAAAGAGAACAATGTTTTAAGTCCAATCCCTTTCACTCTAGTTGCAACTTTACATTTGTACACGAGTTATTTGTTTCGATCTCTATCTTTCTACCAGTAATAGGTATTGGTATTTATTCGACTTTCGTCCTCTCATTATCAAGTGAGAAGGTGGAAACTATTCTATATAATTGTTTTTATAGATAGTTTTCATGAATTAAAAAAAAATCAAAAAAGAATCCCAAGGTTTTTAAAATTCTTTGTTGTACAATGAAAAAGAAAAAAAAGACTTAGTTTGATTCATACACTTTACTCGGTTAATCACTTCACAAATGTCTTGATAGATCATTTAATAAAGATAAATATTCTCACAACTTAGTTTCCCAAATAAACAAAATAACCCTCAAAATATTATACTTAGTCACCCATCCCTTGAGACATTATTTGTTCATCATATAAGCCCATCCCTTGAGACATTATTTGTTCATCATATAAGCTTATTGAATGCCTTTTGTTCAACTTTTTAAAGGTTCAATTTACTCATAATTTGAAAAACCATTCTTTCTTAACTCTAATTGAAGAGAGTGCATAAGACTTCTAATCTATTAAGACTGTTCTTTAGTGTTGTTATTTGCATGTGACACTCTTCTTGTGTCAAATGTTTGAAGAGTCTTCATAGATTCTTATTCTTGGACCTAAACAAACCGTTTCTGCTGCTGATTTGCAAATATAAAATGAAAACAATAATAGCCAAAAACTGACAACTAAACGTATCAAGTTGTGGTTGGAAGTTGTGGATCGTAAAATGGGCACATGTAACCTCACACTATTCTTGCACAACTTACATTCTAAGTGTAACACCCCTAACTTGTATCCATCGCCGGAACAGGGTTATGGAACATTACCAAAATTTACAGATTAATTAACAGACATTTCATATCATCTAGCATACATATCAGAAACCAATCAAAATCAATTATATTGTCCCTTATGCAAGCCATCGAGGCTCAAAATACACATTGGAAATAAGCTGGGACTAGATCGGTTACTTAAAGAATTTTTTAGAAAACACCAAAATTTTTCAAAGGTGTAGGGGACACACGCCCATGTGGTTAGGCCATGTGACTCACACGGTCAAGAGACACGCCCGTGTCTCGGGCCATGTAGGTATTCAAAATAGGGATACACGGCTGTGTCCTAGCCCATGTCCAAACTTTTGAGCTCTCTGACTTGGGCCACATGGCCAAGCCACACGCCCATGTGCTAGGCCGTGTGAGCATTCTGTTTTGTGCAAATTAAGGATACAGGGGACACATGACCATGTCACCTAGCCGTGTGTCACACACGTCTCAGACACACACTCGTGTCTCTGCCCATCTGGACAAAATAGGTCATTTTCTAGCCACATTTCTCACCTAATTTGCAATCAGCCTAACTCAACATTTTTGCACAATAAGCAGCCTTAACAAGACACTTAAAACAAGCCAAACTCAAATCTTATACATGAGATAACATCACATAAATCCAAATATCCAAACTTACCTAATTGACCAAATACACATATATACGTATTTTACCAAAATATATACCAATTTAAACCAACCATCAACATACCTATAGGATTTTCATTATTCAATCATTTCAAACACACATCAAACATGGTAAAACAACTTATACACACATCAAAAGATATCCATAACAAGCCATTAAAATGGCTAGTCTCAATAAAACATCTACTTGCCAACATTGGCTAAGCTAACCTATACATGCCATTATAACCAAAATTAATTTACTATTTATACCGAATGAGTCATTGGATAGTGTGAATCTGCTCCGACCAGCTTCCAACCAAAACGAGCTTTCGAATTACTATAAAACATGGAAAATAAAACAGAGTACGCATTGAAGCTTAGTAAGTTTCGTATAACATGGAATTTAACTTACCATTTATTCACATTTAAAGTAAGCATACCAACATAACCAAACCAATTTGGCCAAAAGTCAAAACACATATCCTTAAAACATTAGCCATGTAAACACATATAATAGCTCATAAACATGGATGAACATAGTCATTAAGCATGTTCCACATACATGTATCAAGCATATCATGTTTCAATTTACAAAGCGATATCTTTTCCATGTATTTTAGGTATATAATGGTAATATTTCGTTTTGAACTTATATTGTCTCATATAGGAACTTTGCCTGTTGAACCATTTAAAATATCATTGGATACACAGGTAGTACACACGAAATATATAGATCTATAATCCGTCAATTCATATACACATATGCTCATATGAACATGTACACGGAAAGCTCTTCCGAGCCATATAACAGGAAGCTCATGTGAGCTAAGTAATGAGAAGATCATATGAGCTGTATATTAAGAAGCTCATGAGAGTCAAGTATTGGGAAGCTCAAGAGAGTTGTGGTGTATCCGCAACACATGCAGGATTACAACCATATCGGGAACCCTAATGACATGTCATTTGTATCCTTTGAATTTCTAAGGTTCAAACGGGACTCGATAATTATCGAATATGTGATCATAATTACACATAGAAATTTTTACAAATCGCACACAACAATATTCAATTTAGAAAATTTAAATATACAATTTAGTTACACGAACTTACCTCGATAAGTATATGTAGATACGAAAGTTACTAATTTGATACTTTTTCTTTGCCTCGATCTAACTCCGTATTAGGTCTATCCGGATCTATACGAATGAATTTGACTCAATTTAATATAATTCATATTCAATTTAATCCAACACACATCTTTGGAAAAATTAATATTTTGCCCATATACTTTTAATTAATTACAATTTAGTCCTTAGGCTCGAAAAATGAAATTCATACAATTTAATCCTTATTCAAGCCTAGCCGATTTTCATACATATCCATAACAGCCTATGTATTTCACAAAAATTTAGAATTGTTTTCCATTAAATTTTCATCTTTTCAATTTAGTCCCTAATTGACAATTTCATAAGAATTCTCTTTACAAAAGTTGTTTATCTTCAACTATACTCATCCATGACAAAACCCTATTACTTTAACAGTTTTGCAAATTAATCCCCGAGATACCAAGATTAAGCTATTACGATCTCAAAAATATAAAAATCATTAAAAACGAGACTATTCATACCTAATAAAGCCAAATAAGTTTGCTAGAATTCAAGCTTCCATGACTAGGGTTTCCATATTTTTGATGAAAGATGATGAGAATGAATGATAATAATAATTATTTAATTCATTTATCATCATTATTTTATTAACTTTCCAAAATTAACCTTATCAATTTCTTGAATTTCCAATGATCAATAATCATTCTTATCTACTAACTACTATAAGGACCTCTAATTCAAAATTCCATAGCTTTTGATACTTTTAACTACTAGAATTCAATTTTCACAATTTATGTAATTTAGTCATTTTTATCAAGTTAGGCATGTAAATGATAAAATTTCTTAATGAAATTTTATACTATATTTCTATCATCATAGACCATAAAATAATATTAAAATAAAATTTCTTCTGACCTCAGATTTGTGGTCCCAAAACTATTGTTCCAACTTCACTAAAAACGGGCTGTTACAACTCTCCCCTTAAAGGAATTTTCGTCCTCGAAAATTTTACTAGTAAAAAGGTTTGGCCTAAAGGAATTTTAACATTAGGGCACTCAATTTGGTGAAAAGGACTAAATTGCAAAAAGTGCAAAACTTGAGTTCTATAAGCTAGAAGTGTCTAATTATTATGAAATTTTAAATCGAAGGTCCTTAAATGGTAATTACACCATTGATTAAGTTGGTGGACAAAAATGGACATGGTTAGGTATGTTTCTAAAGTTTTTCTTAAGGGCATTTTAGTAATTTGGTAATTAAATGAATTAAAAAGCCAAATTAAAAGCCAATTTTTGTCCATCTTCCTCCCATGGCTGAACTTTACAAGAAGAAACCATGGCTAGGATTTTTCAAGCTTCCAAGCTCGATTATAAGACCGTAATAGCCCCACTTTTAATGATTTTTATGTTTTTGAAATCCTTGTAACATGATATATCTATTTCTACCACCAATTTAAGACATAATCAAAGTTTAAAATTTTACCCATGATGGATATTTGAGTATTTTGATGTTTAATGGTAGAAAAAGCATGTTAGTTGTGACAGCCCAAAATTGACCCTAGTCGGAAGGTGGTCTCGGGACCACAAAACCGAGGCATAAAAATAATTAAAAATTTATTTTGATGCCTATAATATGTGTGTGCTCATGTATGACATTTTATGATGATTGATTTAGTGTTATAAGGGTGAATTCCACAAGAAAGGACTTAGTAATGAACTTTGAAAGTATGATAGGAAATGTGTGATGACTAATTAAAGCATGCATGCAAAATAATGGACTTGCATGTCAAATTCCCCTTTATAGGTGGTGGCGGCCATGACAAGGAGGATGGGCTAAACATGTCATGAAACATGTTTTGTTGGTGCATTAGGGTGAAATAATAAACAAAGGTGTATGGGTGATAAAAAATGAAAAAAAATGTGTGTGAGTGTGGTAATCCCCCATTGCCGTGAGTCGTAGAGAAGGAAAGAAAAAATTTTGTTCATCCTTTCTTTGAGCCAAAACTAAGGAAGAAGGAGGATTTTTGCTTCATGCTTGGTTTGGAAGAGATCTAGAAGGAGATTTGGCTAAGTTTGCATCAAGATTAAGGTATGTATGAGGTTGTGTTAGGAGTTTCATGCATGTTTTGGTTGCTAACTTGATGTGCATGTTAGCCATGGCTCAAATCTTTGTTAAGCCATGGAAATGGTATTTGGCCAAAGTTGTTATGGTGATAAAGCCATTGCATGCTAAGTGTGAAGCTTGATGATGATGCATGCAATGATGGATTGTCTACTCTTGAGTAAGATTTTGAGCTTTCTTTTGTTTTATCATGATTGAAGTTGAAAAGGAGCATG
Organism: Gossypium arboreum; assembly: GCF_025698485.1. NCBI lineage: Eukaryota > Viridiplantae > Streptophyta > Magnoliopsida > Malvales > Malvaceae > Gossypium > Gossypium arboreum. The sequence continues at coordinate 84,143,139 of NC_069081.1, read as the reverse complement.
ATTGTCATATTCGCCATGATGCATTCATGAGCATGGTTCATGCTTCTTGCATGTTAGTTAAAATTTGTGTTTTGGATGGCTATGGACACCTTGAAATTCGCCATGCTCATATATGTATATATATGTTTGCACATGATGTTTTGGTTATAAAGGAAGTGATGAATAAGTTTGTTTAAAGAAGAAGATGTTGAAGAATAATTGTGAAATTGTAAGCACATTCGCCTAGCACACATATGAGTGCTTGATGCTATATTGTAAGTTTTGAGCTACAATATGCAAAGCATTAACTAGTAAAATGCATGCTGTTTTTGTGTGGTATTAAGTGCATAATTGGCCTCAACATGGACAAGTATATTCGGCCTTGGGTAGCCTATTGAAGGCCTTAGCTTTTCCTTGATGCTCGAATAAATTGTATTGAATTGCTTGATGTAGTATAAAATGTGCATGACCATTGTGTATTCAAGCTAAAGGGTGGCCATATGACCATTTAAATTCCTTGTCATATTCGCCATAAGCTAGCACAATGAGGTTTTGATAAATTGAATTTGTTTGAATTAGCTCAAGAGCTAAGAGGGCCACAATTGGACAAGGGAAGGAAAAGTGATCGAATAGCCGTAAAAGCCGTTCGACAACATCCGAGGTAAGTCCTCAAGAAGTGACCTTACTTGAATTATGTGGAATGAAATATGGATGTATTGATTATTGATTTATGTGTGTATGAGTATTGAATGATACCGGGCTAAGTCCCAAGGCGATTATGTTAGTAATTATAATTGTGTTTGAGCCTTAGTAACGAAAATAAATATGTATGTCCAATGATTATTGATGTATGTGTGCATGAGAAATTGATTGATATCCGGCTAAGCCCAAGACAATTATGCTGGAAATTATAACCGGTTAAGACCAAGGCAATTGTGCTAGTGGCTACATCCGGCTAAGACCAAGGCATTCGTATGCGAGTGATTCTATCCGGCTAAGACCAAGGCATTTGTGCAAATCGTGATATCCGGGTTAAGTCCCGTGAGGCCTTGGTGCGGGTTACCATAACCGGGCTATGTCCCAAGGCGATTGATCGAGTAGCGACATCCGGTTTAACTCAAGGTATGTGATTTGAAAATTATAAGCTTGCTGGAAAATTTCAGCTAATGCACTTGTGAAATTTCCCAATGACAAGGTAAGTGCGGTGTGTGCTTTGCGCTAGGAGTAAGAGCATGTGAATATCCGCTCCTATGATGGAACGAGTTATCGGCCTTAATGAAGCCGTTATTTGTGTATGAACATAAGAGTTGGGATGGTGAAGTAAGTATGATTATGTGAATGTGCATTAATGAAATGATGCATTTAACTATGTGAATGTATTGCTGTAATTAGAGTTGATTATATTCCTTGAGACTTACTAAGCATAAAATGCTTACTCACCGCTTTGGCTCTCGCTTTTCTAGATTTCGCTCGATAGCAATCGGATTCGGGATCGTTGAAGTCGAAGTCATCCACACTATCAAGCCCCCATTTTGGTATAAATTCTTGGTTGAACTTGAAATGGCATGTATAGGACTACCCTTGTTGGTTTAAATATGTTATGATGTATATGTGTACGGCCATGCGAAAATGGCTCGTAATAGTGAAGTATCAACTTAAACTATTTGCGGTTTGTATATATATATATGGTATCATGATGTGACTATGAATTGCAAATGGGAATGTTGGTCACATGATCAGCCATTGGCATGGTTAAAATGATCATATGTGGACCTATGTAAGGCAAGACTAGTTGGTTCATGGAGACTACAAAATAGGTAAGACCTACCTTAAAAACAGATGCTGCCAGCTGCAGTAACGTGAATGTGAAAAATCACCAAAATTTGTAGGAATAGTATTAAATAGTGAATCAGCTATGTAAATGAACATTGATGAGTCTATTTTCATATGGAAGAAACGAAATGGTCATAGGAGTTACATGTTAAGAGATATTAAAGCTATTGTGAGACAGGGCCAGAACGGTTTCTGGGTTCCCTGTTGCAACTTTAAAAATTTACTATAAATTATCCAGAAATAATTAGGAGACATACCTTATTTGTAAAGATTCCATTTTGAGTCTAGTTTCATTAGAAACAAACGGCACCAGCATTAAATCCCTTTAAAGAGAGATATTCAAGTTATACCGCGCAAAGGTCTGAGCAGTCGATCCCTGTAACATGGGTGACTTTAACTAATAAACTGTACCAATTGGCCCGACCAAAAATTCTAGAAATAAATCCATGGATGGATATATGAGTCTAAATTCAGGGAAAATTTACGAAACCAGTTTCCGAGTTTTGAAACTCAAGATATGATTTTTAAGGCGACAGTGACGCAGTTTTTCCAGCCTGACTGGAAATGTCCAATGGATGGGCAAAACAAGTGAACTTGGCTTGCTAACCCTCGTGTCCGACACGGCGATGGTCTCGGGTTCGGGTGTTACAATTTTATTGGTATCGAGCCACGGTTTAGTCGATTCTAGGACTACCGTGAGGTGTTTGGGGTCTAGCTATACATGCCATTAAATGATGAATCGATAGTGTGGTGATTTCGACAATTTGACTTTGAGTTTGTTTATAGCAATGGATCCCGATCCCAACCGAGCAATAGCTGATGATGTGGAGAGTGTGGCGCTGCTCCCGACAAGGGACAGCGCCGGACTCTCAACCTATGGCCAGCAATCCGAATGATGAGGCTAGGCAAGCCTTTTATAGTGTGATGAACGAATGGTTTAATCAATACATTCGAACTAACACGGTGTCCCACAACCTCCATTCCCGACAAATGCAACCCCGACCTACAATACCTCCGTGGCTGACCAAATAAGGTCAAGTAAGCCCCAATCGATAGGATTCAAAACATGGGGCCACTGAATTTAAAGCTACGGATGATGATGATGCCGAACGAGCTGAATTTTGGTTGGACAACACTATCCGGTGCTCGATGAGCTATCTTGTACACCGATGAGTGCTTAAAGTGTACCATCTCCTTGCTACGTGATTCCACCTACTATTGGTGGAGTACTCGACTTCTGTGGTACCTAGAGAGCAAGTGACTTGGGAATTCTTTCAAACCAAGTTCAAAAAAAAAAAAAGTATATCGATCGAGATTCATCGACCAAAAGCGAAGGAATTTCTTGATCTTAAGCAAGGTTCTATGTCGGTTCACGACTATGAACGAAAATTTGTGAGGCTTAGCCGATACGCCGAGAATGCATTTCGTCCGAAGCTATTATGTAAACGCTTCGAGGATGGGCTGAATGATGATATAAAGATGTTCGTTGGCATTCTCGAAATACGAGAGATCGTAGTACTTGTTGAGCGAGCTTGTAAAGTCGAAGAGCTTAGAAAGGAGAAACAAAAAGCTGATGTGGGAACCGGAGAATTCGAAGAGGTCCTCGGAAAGTCTCTTCAACAGCACCAAGAGATTTCGAGATGATGTGAACCGGTCTAGAGGCGCTTTGGGCTTTTCTAGACGAGGACGCGATCGACCCCTGTGACCACACGAGTCACTTCGATCGCCGATGGTGGAAATGATCGCCGAGAGAGGCGGAGTGTCAACATTGTGGCAAATGGCATTCGGGAGCTATTGGTTTCGTGATCGCTCCCGCTATAAGTGTGGATCGGCCGACCACTTTAGGAAGGATTGCCCGAGGATGCTTGAGCAGAATGTGAGTCGAGTGGAAACTCGGGTGCTACCATCGCCGAGGTAGGCCACCTAGAAATATGGGCAATGTCGTTGGCGGTCGAGAGGATCTAGAGATGCTACCATCAGATCTGAGGCTCGTGCTCCTGCGAGGACTTATGCCATACGCCAGCACGCCGAGGATGCTTGCCTCTCCGGATGTCATTACCGGTGCTTTCACTCTTTTCAATACTAATGTGATTGCTTTGATTGACCTGGTTCTACTCAATCTTATATATGTGAAACCTTAGCATCCAAGAAGACTTTGCCTATTGAGTCTCTTGAGTTTGTAATTCGGTGTCAAACCCTTGGGTCATTACGTGCTTGTCAACAAAGTGTGCAAGAAAAGTCCCCTAGTGTTCGAGGTTCTTGTTTCCGGCGGACTTGATGCTTTTGCCGTTCGATGAATTCGACGTTATTCTTGGTTTGGATGGGTTGACCATGCACGATGCGGTCGTAAATTGCAAAAGCAAGACTATCGATTTGAGGTGCTTGAATAACGAGATAATTCGGGTTAAGTCTACGGACTTAAAGGGTTGCCACCGTAATATCGCAATGTTGGCCCGAAAATATGTAAGAAAAGAGTGCGGCGCGTACCTTGCGTCGTGCTCGATGACAAGGAATCGAAAAGAAACCCGAATCGTGCGTGGTTTGTGAATACCGGATGTTTTCCTGAAGAATTGCCGGTTTACCACCGCTCGGAAATAGAATTTGGCATCGAATTGGTACCTGGTACCACTCCAATTTCGATAGCTCCGTATCGTATGGCACCAAAGGAATTAAAGGAGTTGGAAGCTCAGTTGCAAGAATTGGTGGATAGAGGTTTTGCTCGCCCGAGTTTTTCGCCTTGGGGTGCGCCGGTGTTGTTCGTGAAAAGAAGGATGGAACCATGCGGTTGCATCGATTATCGTCGGCTTAATAAAGCGACAATAAAGAACAAATATCCGTTGCCACGTATCGATGACTTGTTCGATCAACTAAAGGGAGCCTCAGTGTTCTCGAAAATAGATTTGAGATCGGGCTATTATCAATTGCGAATCCGAGATTTGGACGTACCCAAGACTGCCTTCAGAACGAGATATGGTCACTATGAGTTCCTAGTGATGCCGTTTGGGCTCACTAATGCCCTGCGGTATTTATGGATTTAATGAATCGGATCTTTAGACCATATTTGGATCGATTCGTAGTCGTGTTCATTGATGACATCTTGGTCTATTCAAGAAATGAGACCGAACATCTGAACACCGCGGTTAGTCTTGCAAATTTTATGGGATAAGCAATTATATGCTAAGTTCACAAGTGTGAGTTCGGTTAAGAGAGGTTAGCTTCTTGGGTCATGTGGTATCTCAGACGGGTATTCGAGTCGACCGAATAAAATTTCAGCCATACTTAATTGGAAGCCTCAGAAATATTAATGAGGTTCGAGCTTTTGGGGCTTGCCGTTATTATCGACGATTTGTAAAGGCTTCTCAATGATAGCCACGCCGATGACGGCTTACTCCAAAAGGATGTTAAGTTCGAATGGACGGAGAAATGCCAAAAAAGTTTCGATCAACTGAAAACTTATTTGACTGAAGCCCCAATTCTAGTGCAACCCGAGTCCGGCAAAGAGTTTGTCATCTATAGCGACGCCTCTCTACTTGGGTTAGGTTGCGTATTAATGCAAGAAGGTCGAGTTGTGGCCTATGCGTCGAGGCAATTAAAGCCACATGAGAAAAATTATCCGACTCATGATCTCGAATTGGCGCCATCGTATTCGCCTTAAAGATTTGGCGACATTACTTATTTGGTGAAAGGTGCCATGTATACTCGGATCACAAAAGTCTCAAATATTTGATGATCCAAAGAGACTTAAATCTGCGACAAAGACGTTGGCTCGAGCTGTTAAAGGATTACGAGCTGGTCATTGACTATCACCCGGGAAAGGCGAATGTGGTTGCGGATGCCTTGAGTCGTAAATCATTATTCGCTTTACGAGCGATGAACGTGCACTTGTCTGTTTGATCCGATAGTGTATTAGTAGCTGAATTGAAAGCCAAACCACTATTGATACATCAAATTCGAGAAGCTCAGAAAGTCGACGATGAGTTGGCTGCAAAACGGGCTGAGTGTGTTCCGAACAAGGATTCAGAGTTTCAAATCGATGATGACGATTGTTTGAGGTTCAAAAGTCGTCTGTGTGTTCCAAAGAATTCGGAACTCATTTCGATAATTCTGAATGAAGCCCATTGTAGCCGAATGGCAATCCACCCGGGGAGTACGAAGATGTACAATGATTTGAAACGTCGGTTTTGGTGGCATGGTATGAAGCGAGACATCTCCAACTTTGTTTGAGATGTTTAATATGTCAACAAGTGAAAGCGGAACATCGGTGCCTTGAGATTACTTCACCAATCACGATACCCGAGTGGAAATGGGATCGAGTCACAATGGACTTTGTATCCGGACCGCCATTGTCGACAAGTAAGAAGGATGCGGTTTGGGTCGTGGTAGATCGATTGACTAAGTCGGCCCACTTTGTCCCCATACGTCGGATTTTTCAATGGACAAATTAGCTGAATTGTACGCTTTCTCGATTGTGAGATTACACGGGTGCCTATTTCCATCGTGTCGGATAGAGATCCGAGATTTACCTCGCGATTTTGGAAAAAGTTGCAAGAAGCTTTGGGTACCAAGTTGCATTTCAGACCGCCTTTCACCCCCAAACCGATGGTCAATCCGGCGGATAATTCGGATACTTGAGGATATGTTAAGATGTTGCGTCCTCGAGTTTAGTGGTTCATGGGAGCGGTATTTGCCGTTGATTGAATTCGCTTACAACAACAGCTTTCAATCAAGTATTAAGATGGCACCCTACGAGGCCTTGTACGGTCCTAAATGCCGTACACCATTGTTTTGGACTGAGCTCGGTGAAAGCAAGATTTTCGGGGTGGATTTGATTAGGGATGCTGAATGAAAGTGAAAGTAATCCGTGAAAGTCTCAAGATAGCCTCCGATCGTCGAAGTCGTGACGCGGACTGAAGCGTAAGGATATCGAGTATCAGGTGGGTGATAAAGTGTTTCTCAAGGTATCGCCTTGGAAAAAGATACTCAGATTCGGCCGTAAGGGCAAGTTGAGCCCGAGGTTCGTTGGGCCATATGAGATATCCGAGCGAGTCGATCCAGTGGCATATCGTTTGATTTTGCCCCCTGAACTCGAAAAGGTTCACGATGTCTTTCACGTTTCGATGCTTCGACGCTATAGATTCGATCCATCGCACGTGATTAGTCCATCAGAAATTGAAATTCAAGCTAATATGAGTTATGAGGAAGAACCGATTCGTATCCTATCACGAGAAGTGAAAGAGTTGTGAAACAAGCGGGTTCCGCTAGTAAAAGTGTTATGGCTCAAGCACGGGATAGAAGAAGCTACTTGGGAGACCGAGAACTCTATGAAAGAGCGATATCCAAACCTATTTACGGTAAGATTTTGGGACGAAAATTTCTTAAGTGGGGAGAGTTGTGACACCAAAATTGACCCTAGTCGGAAGGTGGTCTCGGGACCACAAAACCGAGGCATAAAAATAATTAAAATTTATTTTGATGCCTATAATATGTGTGTGCTCATGTATGACATTTTATGATGATTGATTTAGTGTTATAAGGGTGAATTCCACAAGAAAGGACTTAGTAATGAACTTTGAAAGTATGATAGGAAATGTGTGATGACTAATTAAAGCATGCATGCAAAATAATGGACTTGCATGTCAAATTCCCCTTTTATAGGTGGTGGCCGGCCATGACAAGGAGGATGGGCTAAACATGTCATGAAACATGTTTTGTTGGTGCATTAGGGTGAAATAATAAACAAAGGTGTATGGGTGATAAAAAATGAAAAAAAATGTGTGTGAGTGTGGTAATCCCCCATTGCCGTGAGTTGTAGAGAAGGAAAGAAAAAATTTTGTTCATCCTTTCTTTGAGCCAAAACTAAGGAAGAAGGAGGATTTTTGCTTCATGCTTGGTTTGGAAGAGATCTAGAAGGAGATTTGGCTAAGTTTGCATCAAGATTAAGGTATGTATGAGGTTGTGTTAGGAGTTTCATGCATGTTTTGGTTGCTAACTTGATGTGCATGTTAGCCATGGCTCAAATCTTTGTTAAGCCATGGAAATGGTATTTGGCCAAAGTTGTTATGGTGATAAAGCCATTGCATGCTAAGTGTGAAGCTTGATGATGATGCATGCAATGATGGATTGTCTACTCTTGAGTAAGATTTTGAGCTTTCTTTTGTTTTATCATGATTGAAGTTGAAAAGGAGCATGATTGTCATATTCGCCATGATGCATTCATGAGCATGGTTCATGCTTCTTGCATGTTAGTTAAAATTTGTGTTTTGGATGGCTATGGACACCTTGAAATTCGGCCATGCTCATATATGTATATATATGTTTGCACATGATGTTTTGGTTATAAAGGAAGTGATGAATAAGTTTGTTTAAAGAAGAAGATGTTGAAGAATAATTGTGAAATTGTAAGCACATTCGCCTAGCACACATATGAGTGCTTGATGCTATATTGTAAGTTTTGAGCTACAATATGCAAAGCATTAACTAGTAAAATGCATGCTGTTTTGTGTGGTATTAAGTGCATAATTGGCCTCAACATGGACAAGTATATTCGCCTTGGGTAGCCTATTGAAGGCCTTAGCTTTTCCTTGATGCTCGAATAAATTGTATTGAATTGCTTGATGTAGTATAAAATGTGCATGACCATTGTGTATTCAAGCTAAAGGGTGGCCATATGACCATTTAAATTCCTTGTCATATTCGCCATAAGCTAGCACAATGAGGTTTTGATAAATTGAATTTGTTTGAATTAGCTCAAGAGCTAAGAGGGCCACAATTGGACAAGGGAAGGAAAAGTGATCGAATAGCCGTAAAAGCCGTTCGACAACATCCGAGGTAAGTCCTCAAGAAGTGACCTTACTTGAATTATGTGGAATGAAATATGGATGTATTGATTATTGATTTATGTGTGTATGAGTATTCGAATGATACCCGGCTAAGTCCCAAGGCGATTATGTTAGTAATTATAATTGTGTTTGAGCCTTAGTAACGAAAATAAATATGTATGTCCAATGATTATTGATGTATGTGTGCATGAGAAATTGATTGATATCCGGCTAAGCCCGAAGACAATTATGCTGGAAATTATAACCGGGTTAAGACCGAAGGCAATTGTGCTAGTGGCTACATCCGGCTAAGACCAAGGCATTCGTGCGAGTGATTCTATCCGGGCTAAGACCAAGGCATTTGTGCAAATCGTGATATCCGGGTTAAGTCCGTAGGCCTTGGTGCGGGTTACCATAACCGGCTATGTCCCAAGGCGATTGATCGAGTAGCGACATCCGGTTTAACTCAAAGGTATGTGATTTGAAAATTATAAGCTTGCTGGAAAATTTCAGCTAATGCACTTGTGAAATTTCCCAATGACAAGGTAAGTGCGGTGTGTGCTTTGCGCTAGGAGTAAGAGCGTGTGAATATCCGCTCCTATGATGGAACGAGTTATCGGCCTTAATGAAGCCGTTATTTGTGTATGAACATAAGAGTTGGGATGGTGAAGTAAGTATGATTATGTGAATGTGCATTAATGAAATGATGCATTTAACTATGTGAATGTATTGCTGTAATTAGAGTTGATTATATTCCTTGAGACTTACTAAGCATAAAAATGCTTACTCATTGCTTTGGCTCTCGGTTTTCTAGATTTCGCCGATAGCAATCGGATTCGGGATCGTTGAAGTCAAGTCATCCACACTATCAAGCCCCCATTTTGGTATAAATTCTTGGTTGAACTTGAAATGGCATGTATAGGACTACCCTTGTTGGTTTAAATATGTTATGATGTATATGTATACGGCCATGCGAAAATGGCTCGTAATAGTGAAGTATCAACTTAAACTATTTGCGGTTTGTATATATATATATGGTGTCATGATGTGACTATGAATTGGAAATGGGAATGTTGGTCACATGATCAGCCATTGGCATGGTTAAAATGATCATATGTGGACCTATGTAAGGCAAGACTAGTTGGTTCATGGAGACTACAAAATAGGTAAGACCTACCTTAAAACAGATGCTGCCAGCTGCAGTAACGTGAATGTGAAAAATCACCAAAATTTGTAGGAATAGTATTAAATAGTGAATCAGCTATGTAAATGAACATTGATGAGTCTATTTTCATATGGAAGAAACGAAATGGTCATAGGAGTTACATGTTAAGAGATATTAAAGCTATTGTGAGACAGGGCCAGAACGGTTTCTGGGTTCCCTGTTGCAACTTTAAAATTTACTATAAATTATCCAGAAATAATTAGGAGACATACCTTATATGTACAGATTCCATTTTGAGTCTAGTTTCATTAGAAACAAACGGCACCAGCATTAAAGCCCTTTACAGAGAGATATTCAAGTTATACCGCGCGAAGGTCAGAGCAGTCGATCCCTGTAACATGGGTGACTTTAACTAATAAACTGTACCAATTGGCCCGACCAAAATTCTAGAAATAAATCCATGGATGGATATATGAGTCTAAATTCAGGGAAAATTTACGAAACCAGTTTCCGAGTTTTGAAACTCGAGATATGATTTTTAAGGCGACAGTGATGCAGTTTTTCCAGCCTGACTGGAAATGTCCAATGGATGGGCAAAACAAGTGAACTTGGCTTGCTAACCCCTCGTGTCCGACACCGGCGATGGTCTCGGGTTCGGGGTGTTACATTAGTTGTTTGATAAATGACTTTTGCTAAGTGATTTTCGATGCAAATGGCTAAAAAGGACTTATTTGTAAAAAGTTGTAAAATGGGTGTTAATGTAACACCCCACACCCGTGCCCTACCCTTGGATGATATATGAGGCGTCATAAAACTTTAACACAAGCACACGATCATTTCCAAGTCATCAAGACTTGATCAAATTTTAAACTTTTTGAACTTTGTTTAAGCTTCCTAATACGAGTCTACAAGGCCACACACATTCATTAGAAATCACTCGGAACCAACTCGGGTCCTTAAATCAGCTTAAAAAAATGATTTTTGAAATAGGGCACACGTCCGTGTGGAAGGGCAACGCGCCCGTGTGGTCATTATAACATGGCCGTGCTGATGGCCCATGTGGTTCACATAGCCTAAGCAGAAGGGGACACGCCCGTGCCCCGAGCCCGTGTGAATGAAATTCTAAATTCGAACCTTGAAGGGTTTTCACACGGCTTGACACACGCCAGTGTGTATGCCCCGTGTCTTTCATACGGCCATTACACGCCCGTGTCCTAGTCTGTGTCTAAAAACCTTGACATTTTTTTCTGACGTCAGCACCCATTTTGGGGCACACGGCCAAGGCACACTCCCATGGCTAAAGGCCGTGTCCTCCACACGGCTGAGACACACGGCCGTGTCTCTGCCTGTGTGTTTACTACCATGCATTCTGACTTGTCAATTTTACGTGCAGGGGACACACGGTTGAACAACACGCCTATGGGGCTAACCGTGTGTCACACATGGCCTAGACACACGCCCGTGTGTCTACCCATATGGACAATATAAGGCTATCTTCCAAGCCTGTGCCACCCTGAAACAAAATCTAATATCAACCAACACATCAAAGATTAACTTAATATGATTTCTCAACCAAACAACCATAGTTAAGACCCATATACATTACATATATTCAACCATGCAAACAATTTCACATTCATGAAAGGCTAGCTTGCATTCATGTAATAATTTTCAATATTAGCCATTTTCCATTGCCTTATACAAAATAAATCAAATGCTAAAGTAAGCCAACATATTTGGCCAATTAACAATGACACAAACTCAAAAGTCAGAGTCCTATACATGCCATAATCTAACTATACCAAGTGCTTTGATTGATAGTGTGATTGATGCCTTCAACGTTCGTTGATCCACGAGCTAATTAGGCGGCACTATAAGAAAATGAAAAGAAACGGGGTAAGCATAAAGCTTAGTAAGTTGCATAAAAAAAACAACAACTACTTATCATAAAGTAATATGCTCATAACCTTTCAAAGTTTACTCATGAGTACCATAAATAAGTGTAAGTACAACTTACTCTTCACCATCCAATACAACTCATCTAGCATACATTGAGCCCATATCTCATACATCTCAATTAGGTACCTGTACCACTCACCACAAAATCATAACTTTCCTCATTTTGATATAATTCATAAACCTTTTTGTTGAACCCTTTGGAATACTACTAGATACTCAATAGCCCTAACATGGGTTAAGATGTCGACGCCATGTCCTAGACATGGTTTTACACTAGCTCTCATCTATCGGTGTTGATGCCATGTCCCAGACAGGTCTTACACTGACACACCACAAGCTGACGCCATGTCCTAGACAGGTATTACACTAGCTTGTATATCGCGAGGCCGATGCATGTCTCAGACATGTCTTAGCTAGCTCTAGTCTCAATGCCGATGCATGTCCCAGACATATTTTACACTGGCTTAAATATCTCGAGGCCGATGCATATCCCAAACGTGTCTTACACTGGATCTCATGTTGTGGCTGATGCAAGTCCTAGACATGTCTTACACTAGCACACTTATCACCCATTATCATGGTACAAATATACAAGCCTATTCCAAAGGTTCAACGAAAGTCTTTACTACGTAAATTTCTCAACATGTATTCTCATATTCAAAAATCAAGACAATTTATACCATATCACTCAATTACACATTATAAAGATATAGTTGCATTATTAACATACAACTTACCTCGGTATTAAAATATGGAGACTATTTTGACTTACTCCGCTAGCTTTGTTTTCCTCGGTCTAGTCCCAGATTTTGTAATTCTTGATCTAAAATGATAAAAATTCACAAGTTTAAGTCACTTTATCGATCTACGTACTCAAAAATTTATAATTGGGCAAAATGACCATTTTGCCCCTAGACTTTTACAAAATGACCGTTTTACCCCTAGACCCAAAAATCAATTTTTATCATATTTTCTCACTAACCAAGCCTAGCCGATTACTTTTTATACTAGAAACAATCCAAAATTCTCAATATTTCACTCACTTATCACCTATTTTACAACTTATACAAAATGGTCCTTTTTAAGGTTTTCATGAGAAATCTCTTCACAAAAGTTGTTTATTTCACAACCATGATTCATTTTATTCCATAAAATTTTAGAAAACAACATGTCTACTATCATGGAAAAACCCTAGACTTTCAACCATTTTGCAAAATAGTCCCTCTGTTAGAAAGCTCAAGATACAAGGATCTCAAAAATACAAAAATATTCAAGAAAATCCCTCAAAATCACTTTGTAGAGAGACTAAATGGCTGAAATTTCAAGCTTCAAAAACTCGTCTAATGGCTGATATTTTTCGTGGAAGAAGGAAAGGTAAAAAGAGATGACAACATTTTTCTTTTATTTTATTTCTAGACAATATTAAGTCATCATTTTACCTAACCCTTTGATTAGATAAGTTTTCTTGTCTCATGGCAGGGAAAGCCTCTCTAAAGGTTCTAATTTCCGTTTAAAGACTCCCAATTTAGGTTCTCTAGCTAATTGCTACCTTTAACTATCAAAATAAGACTTTTGCACTTTATGCGATTTAGTCCTTTTTTGCAATTATGCTCACAAATGCTAAAATTAATTCAGTAAAATTTCATGCACTATTATAATCAGGCTATAACACCAAAATAATAATAAAATAATTTCTCTGACTCTGAATTGGTGGTCTCGAAACCATTATTCTGACTAAGCCTAAAATCGGGCTGTTACAATTAAAATGCGAATAAAAGAAAAATGTGGGCTACTATAAGCATGTATAAGGTTCAACTAGGCATGAGTATTGAAGAAATTAAGTACATTTAATTTTACTAGCCTAGGGACTAGAAAGTAAAAACATGAAACTTTAGGGGCAAAATGTAATTTTTTCATAATATGATTTTGGGCTGATTTGAATAGTATAATGATTAAATAAGTTAAATGTGATATTATAGATCAAGAAAAATGAGGTTCAGAACTAGAACGGGAGAAAAACGAGTATTTGACGGTTAGGTCTTTTTTGCCATTTTTATGCCGAGGTAATTTTGTATGTTTAATAAGCATTAAATTATATATGTACAAATGCTTAATTGATATAATATTATTGAAATGAAATGTGAATGTTATTGAGTACAATACTACGAAAATGACCGACAGAGATTCGATACAGAGGAAGTTCCGGTTAAACCTTAGGAATAGATAGGATACAAATGTCATGACATTAGGGTTACAGTAAGACCATATTTGGGATATGGCATATTTGGGATATGGCATCCAGATGAGACTTTGTGTAAGACCATAGCTGGGCTATTGGCATTGATACGAGATTACATGTAAGACCATATTTGGGATATGGCATTGGTATGGTACGGTGTGCGCGAGATTCCCGAGTATCCTTTAGTATTCCAAATGGTTCAACAGGTAATTTAATGGGTATGCCAAAGAAAAGAAAGAGCATGTAAGTATTATGAATTGGTACAGGTATGTACGTAAAGTTTATAAGCATTAATTTCATTAAATTATGAGTTCATGATTTCCATGGGAATGATTTTATGAAAACCTTGTGATTATTGATTTATACTTGTGATGTACGATATACATGGTAAATTCGGTTAGCAATCGTGTAATTGGCTTCGGGGCAAATTGAGTTATGATATATCATGTTTTATTCACACAAATTGTGATATATCAAATATGAGAAAAGGAAAGATTGACATAATTGCCTATTAAAATGACTATGGAAGTATCGGAAGATATGAGCTTTAAACAATTGAAAGATGTTAAAATATATGCTTGAAATGTGAATACTCGTAATTAAAGTGTATGTTTATTATGAGGTTTGAAATGATTGGTTGATATTGGCAATCTGCTGTAATGGAGAGATTATGGTTGTTAGGCTATTGTCAAGACATGTTAAATTATGCTTGTGAATTTATAGAGCAAATAATATGACTGAATAAGTTATAACTATAAGTTCATAGCAAATTGTACTATCTTGTGTTTAAATTGTTGGACCTAATAAAAGATTAATAAGAGTTGCTTATTGTTTTCGTACGGACTTACTAAGCTATATAGCTTACCCCCTTCCTTTCCCTGTGAAGCTAGCTCAGGTTGGAGATCGCCGGAGATCCTATCACACTATCAAGCTATCATTCTGGGTATTAAAGATTCAAGTATTTTGAGTTTATGGCATTTATAGGAACTCGGTCTTTTGGTCATATGTATTGGTTTGTAAAGATTCATGGTTCATTTTGTATATAGTCTTGGAAGTTGGCTAATGTTGGTTATAAGTATATTCATATATATGTCAATGCCTTTGGTGAATGTGAATTGTTTGGAAATGTGATTTATGGCATGAATGTAAAATGTTTGGTAATGTGGTCTATTGATGAGGTGATAAATTTGTGTGTACAATAAGGTAACTAGAGAGTAGTTAAATAAAGCCTAACGAAGATGAAATTGACATGAATGATTTATGGCATGATAAATGTTGTGTGTGTGATAAATTTTGATATGGTATTGGTATGTGATGTTCATAGTTGTAAATGGTTTGGTTGATCTTACATGCTTGAATTTGTGCCATGTGATGTTGTATAGATGTGTGCATGTGAGGGTGGCAAAATGGCTTGGTAAATAGCCTTCTTTTTGTCCACACGGGTAGATATACGGGCGTGTGTCTGGGTCGTGTGTCCCCTGTACCTAAATTGTTGCAAAATAGAATGCTAAAAATCGAGCACACGGGTAGAGACATGGGCATGTGTCTCAGCCATGTGAAGGACACAGCCTCGAGATACGGGTGTATGTCTTGGTCGTGTGACTTCAATTTGTTCTTGGGTGACAAAAAAAGTTACATGGGTTAGGGACATGGGCGTGTGTGACCACACGGCCTACCCACACGGGCATGTCCCAAGCCGCACAGGCGTGTGACCCTTAAAACATGAAAAATTTTCTAAGTGTTGTGAAATTTTCTAAAGTTCTCGGTTTAGTTTCGAAATGCTTCCAAAGCATGTTTTGGGCCTTTTAGGCTTGATTTAGGGACGATAAGATTGGTCATTGAAAAGTTTTAATTTGATGCCAAATTTATGACTTGGAAATGTATGTTTGCTTGTGTTTAATTCTGATAATGCCTCGTACCCTATTCCGACATAAAACACGGGTAAGGGGTGTTACATTTAGTGGTATCAAAGCTATGGTTTAGTCAATTCTCAGACTAAACTAGCATGTGTGAGAGTCTAGCTATACATGCCATATATAACCTGAGATAGTGTGATATCTCCCGACTCTGATGAAATTGTTTTATTGAGACAGAGATGCTTTCCAACCGAGCTACTTTCAAAAATGCTGAAAGTGATACTAAGATATTTGAAAATGTGTTTGCGATGAGTCGAAACTTGGAAAGGTATGAATAAGAGTTCATGATATGTATGTGAGGATGTACAAAATGAAATAACCATAAGTTGAGAAATATGGGTAAAATGTCATTGTTATGGTTGAACTTTGATGTATTATGGTGATTTTATGAAATGAAATGACAGTTTATATTGTGATAAACTCATCCATTTTTGTTTGGCATTCATATGATGTTATGCGCCTGACTTGTTTGATTATGTGAATGTAATAAATAAACTTACTCAAAATTTATGGAATGCATGTATAAGTGCACTTGTTTGAATGAGATAATTGGAAAGTTCGTGTAACATAAATATGTGTGTTAATTTTCTTGAAGTGAATTATATAACTGTGATGATATTATGATGATGATGAATGTTAAGTCACATGTATGTATATATGAGAGTCAAGTTAGAGGCTTTACGACCTCACCCCCTTACCAATGTGGTATTTTATGAAGAAATTTCATGAGATTTATGTTGAATGAGCTCACAAGTGAGAGACTAAAGAGTTCAGTAGGGGAATACCTAATAATGTGGTCGGAGTTGAGAATAGTTTGGCAAGTGAGTACAATTTGGAAAAAATTCTAGGTTATTCTAAAAATATTCAGATTTCACAATGTCACTGTTAAAGAAAAAGTTAATCTCGGCTAATCGACTAATTCAGGTATGATGTCTAAAGTATGTATTCGCTGGAATTTCTTCTAGATTGATTTTCGTTAGTGAATGGAATAATACGGGATTAACGATGACAGAATTTGTTAGAGAAATGATATTGAATCGTGAAGAAGTCTGAGTGTAACAATTGTAATTGACTAGATTTGTAACATCCCAAATTAGGGCCTAGTCGGAACAGTGGTTTCGGGACCACAAATTTAGGACATTAATTTTTTTTTTTATATTTTTATGGTCTACAATTTCACGGGATGATTTCGTGAAAATTTCGATCGAAAATGTTGACATTTGGGCACTCAATTTGGTTAAAAAGACTAAATTGTAAAAAGTGCAAAAGTTGAGTTCTACATGTTAGAGGTGTCTAATTGTTATGAAATTTTAAATTGGTGGCCCTTAAATGGTAATTATACCATTGAATAATTTTTTGGACAAAAATGGACATGAAATGGGTGAAATAGAATATTTTTATGTTAGGGGCATTTTAGTAATCTAGTAATTAAAATGAATTAAAAACAAGATTAAAAGCCAATTTTTGTCCATCTTCTACCCCATGGTCGAAAATTTCATGGAGAAGAAATAGCTAGGGTTTTTCAAGATTCCAAGCTCGATTGTAAGTCCACTCTAGCCCCGTTTTTAATGATTTTTACGTTTTGGAAATCCTCGTAACAAGATCTACTCATTTCTACCCATATTTTGAGCTAGGGTTTGTGCTTAAAAATTTACCCATGGATGACATGCATGCGTTTTGATGTCTAATGGTAGAAAATGAATGCTCAGTGTGTAATAAACGACTTTTACTAAGTGATTTTTGGTGAAATTGTCAAAAAGGACCGTTTTGCAAAAGTTACAAAATTTGTCATAAAAGTTTGATTTAGTGGATATTAGGGGCTGCTATAGTTATGAATATGATCCAACTAGGCTTAAAATGCGAGGAAATTGGATAAAAATCATTTTACGAGCCTTGAGAAAAAGTGCAAATATGTGAAAGTTTAGGGGTAAAAATGCAAATTTATAAAAATATGATTTTTGGACCCATATGAATAATGTGACTAATTATTAAGCTAAATGTGATATTATAGATCAAGGAAAATAAGATTCGGGCATAGATTGGGAATGAATGAGATTATGGACTAAATCGGAATAAATAGTCGTACTCGCATTCGAGGTAAGTTTGTATGTAAATAATATATCGATTCTTTTTATGTTATTATATTTCATTATTATATGAGATGCGGCTGCCTATAGAATGATCATTTGATGTAAATTACGAATCGAAATAGACTATGAATGAGTTTGTTAAATGTTGAAAAGTGAGGAATTTTCCAGTTGAACCTTCAGAATAGAAATGATACGAATGATCCATTGTGAGAACTCTTGTGTAGTACTATGTGCAGGCTACTATGTGTTTAAGATGGTTTTAGGTCACGTGTGTAGTACTAAGTGCAGGCTACTACGTGTACCAAATAGTTAGGTCTCATGTGTAGTACTAAGTGTAGGCTACTATGCGTACCCGACAACTTCAATCACGTGTGTAGTACTAAGTGCAAGCTACTACGTGTATCAAATGGTTAGGTCACATGTGTTATACTAAGTGTAGGCTACTACGTGTACCAGATAGTTAGGTCCCATGTGTAGGACTAAGTGCAGGCTCCTATGCGTACTTGACAACTTCAATCACGTGTGTAGTACTAAGTGCAGGCAACTACGTGTATCAAATGGTTAGGTCATGTGTGTAGTACTAAGTGCAGGCTACTACGTGTAAAAGATTCTTGGTCGCATGTGTAGTACTAAGTGCAGGCTACTATGCGTACCAGATAGCTTCGGTTACAAGGGTGGTAATATGTGCAGGCAACCGTGTATCTGTTATTATTCTGATGAGTTCAAAAGGAAATCGACTAAGTGAAAATACATGTGAACATGACCATGTGATGAATAAGTGTAGGTATATGTTTGTGGAAATTTATAAGCAATGTGCTCGATAGTTGAGCGACCTTTCGGTAAGATGTTATGGAGTAAGTGTTACAATGAAAGTTACTACAAAGAAAACATGAAAGAGTGAAATTTGTAATAAAACAGTTTTGGACAACAGCAGTTGTGTAACTTTAAAAAATCACCAAAAATCATGAAAATCAAATTAGAGGTTAAATAAGATATGAAATTAAATATTATTGAGTCTATTTTCTTATAATGGAAACGATGTAAGCAGAAGAATTTCATATTATGAGATATTTGAATTTTTGTGAGACAGATTCAGAATGATTTCAGAATCCCCTATTTTGACTTGGAAATATCATTACAAATTGTAAAAAAATAATTATGGGTTATAATTTATATGATTAAAATCCTCAATGAGTATAATTTCAAGAGAAATAGATGGGAACATTAATCAAAGCCCGTACTATGAGGTAATCGATTTTTAGTAAAGAAAGGTTGAAGCTGTCAAGCAGCATATCAGGGGTAACTTTAAAGAATAAACTGTACTTATTGGCTAAACCAAAAATCTTGGAAATTTTATGGTAAAAATATATATGAGTCTAATTTCAGGGAAAATTTATGAATCTTAATTTGGTGTTTCGTATCTCCAGATATAAATAATTTAGTAACTATGACTCAAGAAAATAACATGACCAGAAAATAAGTAAAAGTGTAATTATGATTATATTTCCATGGAATCATGTTGATAATTTTCTTATTGTTTTCATATGGACTTACTAAGATTTAAGCTTACTCCCTCTTTTCCATTTTGTTTAGTGTTTCCAGGTCAGCTCGGGGTTGGAGATCTTCGGAGGCAGCATCACACTATCAAGCCAATACCTTTGGAATATTGTTACATATGTTAGAATTATCAAGTGAGTGGCATGTATAGGGACCTAGTTTTATAACATGTGTTATTATAATTTGGCCAAATGTATTGGCCTATATTGTGCTATTGATTATGACTTGTAAATCTAGCTATTCATGTTGTGTCTAATAATTGTGATGTGAATATGCCTATTTTCCATACATGGTTGGTAATATGTCATGTGTGTTGAATGCATATTTTATGACCAATCGAGGTGGTCATGACCATGAATTAAATGTGTAATGTGAAAATAAAATGATAATGCCTTGAACTTGGGTGTTTGATGGATAGTTTGGTAACCATAGTACAATGGTATAAAGTAAGAAATAGTAATAATGTTAAATTGAATATGGAATTGGTGTGGAATGCCTTAGTCAAGCATATTGTTTTATGCATGTGAAATGTCAACACTATATAAAGTTATGACTTGGCTAGAAGGTTATGCTTGCTGATAAGTTGAAATTAAATAGACATGAAGATAACTATGGTATAAAGGTATAAGTGGTAAGGTATTTGATAAAGCCAAATGAATAAGATATGGTGTGTCTAGACTTGATTTAATGTGAGAATGTGTAACACATGTATGTTTATAAGTAAATGAAATATATGCATCATAATTGAGGATGTTGAATGCTTTTGGATCCATGTTTGTGTGTGTGCATGTAAAGGGTGACAAAAAAGGCTTGGAAAATAGCCTATGTGCTGGCCACACTGGCAGAGACACGGCCGTGTGTCTCAGCCGTGTGGAAGACACGGTCTAACACACGGGCGTGTGACTTGGCCGTGTGACCCTTATTTGTTTGCTGACATCATAAATAAAGAGTTACACAGGCTGAGGACATAGGCGTGTCCAGAACCACATGGGCGTGTGAGGCCACACTGCCTACCCATACAGGTGTGTGACTCTCCAAAACATGAAAAATTTTCTAAGTGATGTAAAACTTTCAGAGGTTCTCGATTTTAAGTATTATTTGAGTTTCGTAGACCCAAATAAGAAACAATGTACATATGATTGAATATTTCGAAATATGAATGAAATTTTATGGCCGGGTTTGTATGATTGATTGCGTTTAAGTCCGGTAATGCCTCGTATCCTGTCCCGGCGTCGGACATAGGTAGAGGGTGTTACATTTAGTGGTTTCAAAGCTATGGTTTAGTATGTTCTTGAACTAACCTAGCATGAATAAGAGTCTAGCTATACATGTCACCAATCTGTGATAGTATGATGTCTCTCAACGCGAATGAGAACCATCTTGTTTAGGTAGAGGTACTCTCCAACCGAGCTACACCGACCATGTTAAATGTGATGCAAAGGTATTTTAGTAAATTACAGTTATGATAAGCCTAAACTCAGAAAAGTATGAATAAAATTTCATGATATATACGTGATAACATGTGAGATGAAAGTTCATGTCGTGATGTGTACCTATGCTTGTTTCATATTCATATGATGTTGTGCACTTGATTTACTTTATTAAGTGAACGTGATAAATAGAAATTCATGAAGGTATGAATAAAAGGTTCATAATAACATGATACAGATAAAATGTCATTGTCCCGATTGAACATTGAATGTTGATGGATTGCAGTGATATCTTTAAATGAGATAAAGGAAAACATTATGATAAGCTTATCTATGTTCAGTTGATAGTTCTATGATATATATGATCGATTTGCTCTAGCGAATGTATGTATTTGGGTAACACACCAACCTTATTGATGGAACAAATGTTCGTGTATACTTGTTTGGATAATTATAATGGGCAAACTCGTATAGTTCAAGTAAATGTGCTAAAATTGATTGAATTGAGTTATATGATGGCAATGATATGTATAGGATGATGAGCAAGATAAAAGTTTTGATTGTGACATACTTATCCATGTTTGTTTGGCCCTCATAAGATGTTTGTGCATGGCTTGTTTGATTGAATGAATGGCATAGGTAAAGTTATTCAATATCCATAGAACGCATGCATAAATGCACTGGTTTAAATAAGATAATTGGAAGGTTTGTGCCATATAGGTGTGAATAATAATTTTCCAGAAGTGGATGTTATGTTTGTGTAACACCCCAAACCCGGCCTGGAAGTTTGGCTCGAATCTAGCGTGTCACATTGAAGTGTTTTTCGAAAACCATGTTTCCATTAAAACCCTTCTTAATAATTAAAACTTATACCCTTTTAAACCTTGTTAGAAAACCTCAATTGAATAACATTCTTAACAACTTTGTAAAAATCACGGCGATTCTGGAAGCTTAATTTAAAAACAATTGCGGTTACGTGATGTTTTGAACAACAGTAGTTACTTTGGAAAACCGTGTTCTAATACTAGCAATTATAAGAACAATAAATAAAATTACAAATTTGAAATCCAGAAAATTGCAACGGCTTTACTACAACCCACATAAAACATTTAAAAGTAATAATCAAAATTGTAACATAAACAGTGTGTGTGGCTTCCTCCGAGCCCCTCGCAGCCCCGATCCGTCTAAGGCTGAAAATTACCTGAAAGGTTAATAAACGGGGTGAGTTTACGAAAACTCAGTGTGAAATCCCCTACTATAAAAGGAACAGTTAATCATATAAAAGAATTAAAAGTCCGCCTGACCTTACTTACAGTTTCAGTATCAATTGGGCCTTAGCCCACTATAACAGACAGTATCAGATGGGCTTTAACCCATTACAGAATAAGAAACATTATCAAAACTAGAATTAGAATCGAATCGAATCGAATCAAAATCGATGTCGTAATGTAATCAAAATCGAAATCGATGTCGATGTAAATCAAAATCGAATCGATATCGTGCAATGTAATCAAAATCGAATGTGAATGCAATCCCAACCCAATCCACCTATAACCAACCACTACACTCCACCGTACCAGCCCTACACTCCATGTAGGGAATAGCTCAACCCACCCACCCTACACTCCACGATTGCAAATTCTGTCGCTCGGTTATCGATATTGTGACAGAGTCACCAGATCTGAATATTGTGCGAGCCACGAGCAGATAATGTGGCAAAGCCACTTAACGAATCGTGGCACAAAGCCATCGATAATCGCATTATGTTAGGCACATAGCCATCAACTAGAGTAACATAACCGCACACGACCCTAGGTAAATGTGATCGACACAGAGTCGTCAATAACCATATATTGGCACATAGCCTTAGGCAAATACGTTTGGCACACAACCATAATCAGGTTGGCACAAAGCCATATGTAGGTTGACACAAAGCCATAATCAGAAGGCTTTAAGCCATCAGTAGCTGTATCATGTTAGGCACATAGCCATCAGCGACGGTAATATAGTCGGCACACAGCCTCGGGTAAATATGACCGGCACTCAGCCATTGATCGGTCCACAGTCATCTTGGGAGACTCGTGCGACCTTATCAAAACAGTACGAATATACGGCTCTTAAGCCTTCGGTGGATCCACAGTCGTCAAGCAACCATGCGATCCTAACAGATCAGATCTTCCTCCGTACAAAATCCCAACCCATGCAACATGTCATGTATGCAGAATGTCATACCCATATTTGAATCAAACAATCACAGTCAAGTCATTCATATACCAACATATATTCACAATCAAATTCGTCAACCACACAGTCCAAGTTAGTCACTTGACCACAAGGGCAAAACAGTCATTTAACACCTTAAGGGCAAAATGGTAATTTTACCCCACAAGGTATCTCGGTAATTCCACCCTACAGGGGTATTTTAGTAATTCTACCCTACAGGGGTATTTCGATAATTCTACCCTACAGGGGTATTTCGGTAATTCTACCCTACAAGGGGATTTCAGTAATTTTGTAAATCGAGGGTAAAATGGTAATTCTGTAAATCAATGGTACTTTGGTAATTTTACAAGTCGAGGGTATTTTCATAATTTTACAGGTCGAGGGTATTTCAGTAATTTCACAAATCAAGTTTATTTTGGTAATTTTACAAACTAGGGGTATTTTGATAATTTTACAAACCAGGGGTATTTTGGTAATTTTACAAACCAGTGGTATTTTGGTAATTTTATAAACAAAAGGTATTTTAGTAATTTTACAAACCAAGAGTATTTTGGTAATTTTGTAAACCAAGGGTATTTTGGTAATTTTACAAACCAGGGGTATTTTGGTGATTTTATAAACCAATGGTATTTTAGTAATTTTACAAACCAGGGGTATTTTGGTAATTTGGTAAACTAAAGTATTCTAAACAAGGATAACAATACGAATGGCCCTAAAGCCTATTCTCGACCCAAATGGGCCCATACGCTCGTGTGGCCCTTTTAGCCCAAATCTAGCCACAGATATGAGATTCACTTAGCCTAGTCCAATATTTACTACACAATCAAAGAACTTACCCAATTGGGCCCGTAGGCCCATTGGGCCCACATGGCCTCTTTCGGCCCATGCGGCCCAAGTAGCCATCCTACAGCTAGAGTAGTGAGAAATACACACCTGATTGGAGACTAGAGTTAATCCACGCTCCGAGCACTCTTGGCCAACGCCCAACCCAAACGAGCACGCCATAAAGCGAAAGGGATCAGCCAAGAAAGGTACCTTACTCTCCTCATGGTTCTCTCTATTTAAAGCCAGCTTCGCATCCGCTCTTATGTTAGCTTCCCGATGTGGGATCCCTCCATCATCAGAGTTTAAATTCAACACCAACTCTTGCCACCCCCTATTAGCAAAATAAATGCTCTTTGCTTACCATGGGATTCGAACCCATAACTCCCCTTAGATGCTCCACACGCTACTTGCCACTAAGCCACAAAGCTTTTTGTGTCACAATTTCTCCAACAATATTCTTAAGGCCTACCTACTACACCCAGGGTTTGATTCACCTTAAACCAAAATTTTTGCTAGAGTCTAGGTTTGAACCCAGGACTTCTCCAACACTTCTCAGCACACTTAACCACTAAAACAAGCCTTCAACTACGAAATTTTCATGCACAACAGAATATTATAAGCTGCCTTCAACCGCTCCCATGCTCAAGGCCCAAAACTTCTAGGCCCAAATTCAGGGTGTTACAGTTTGTGAAAATGTTGCTATGATGATGAAATAGTGTTATATGTATATGTATATGAGAGACGAGTTAGAGACCTTACGACCCCACCCCCTTACCAAAGTGGTGTTTTGTAAAGGATTTTATAAGATCGGTGTTGAATAAGCTCACAAGTATGAGACCAAAGAGTTAAACTGTAGAATGATTATAACTATGATCAAAGATTAATTGGATTGACAAGTAAAGACAGAGCTAGTAGAGTGCGATGTCGAGAAACGTATTAATTGGAATTTCTTCAGAACCAATCTTCTTCAATGAAAATCATATTGTGGGATTTGTAATGACAGAAATAGTTAGAGGAATAAATCTTGAAATGTAAGATATCCGAATGTGGTAATTATAATAAGCAGATTATGACTGTCTCTCTTGAGGTACTCTATGAGTTCATTTACTCTTGGAAGTATTACTGGGGCTATCTATTTTCAGATAAATTGTTATCGTGTGAGAATGTTTTCTAATTTTGGAATAAGACGAAAGTATTGATAGTTTGACTGGTATATAATCTGTATTGCTCTATTTTCCTTTTGGCATTCTATTACATTCCATCTGTTAGGATTTTATGAGAAAATGCACATGAAGCCATGATTATGTTTCTTCTAATTGATATTCTATTCGATATATATATATATATATATATATATATATATATATAGGGGAAGGTACATTATCCTTGTAGCATTTAATTTCAATGGGCTTGAATGATGTATTCTTCTTGACTTCTTTCCTCTAGGAAATTATCGAAATCTTCCATATTTTGTTATGAACTTTGTTCTAAGTCTTTAATTATGATATTGTATCTTGGATTTCTCTATCTTGGACTTCTTAATCCTGGTTTTCTTGTTATCTATATTCCAAAATTTATCAATCACAGCTCATATCTATAGTATGTTTTTCAATTGTGATAATCATGTCAAGTGTGACTATGGTTCTGGTTTGATCATAGTAATGAGGTAATTCTAGTATCTAGATTTCTCTAAATCCTCGTGAAGAATTTGACATCGGCAAAGGCATAAGTGGTGAAATTGCTAGTTACAATTTGTATGGTGGATTTCTTCTCTCAAGTAAGTTAATCGAAGTCGATGCCTTCAATTAAGATATCCTTGTTACTTGAATTAATGCTTTTGAAATGGTTTTTGATTAGTATGATAAGTGAACTTTGAATGATTACATATTAAATTGTTCTATTGATTGGAAGAGAGGATTTCTTGAAATGTCATTTATTGATGATTAAGACCGACTCAGTGGTTCAATCGGTATTGGTTACTGTTTGAAAGACTAAACGAGATATTCATGTCTGGGAATAAAATTTCATTCTTTTACAGGTAAAAGACAGATAGTTTGAATGAAAAGTGTATATTCCCTAGCAGACATTGATATGATTTAAAGTTGCTATGAATGATAAAGTTATCGCCTTGTGAAAGTTGAATAGTCTATTGCATGTTAGTAAAGTTTAGAATAGACAAGAACATTGTTAATTAGGACATTAGACTTGGTTTGGCCTACATCGGGCAAGAAATTCTTGATTTTTTAGTGATGTGTCGTTAAACAGAGTGTGATACGTTTCGAGACAAAAAGGCAATGTGATAGCTTAATGTATCTGCTGTCATAGAAAGATTTGAGTTTGAGATAGCGTAGATGATCTGAGATTGTTGTTGTATGATCTTTGAGAAAAGGAAAATGTGGTTACAAGTGCTTGGGTAGAAAGTCCAGAGCTATTATAGAGAGTTTGCAAGAAAGCTCACGGGAGTAATGTGTTGGTGTTCAAGTTTGGAACTCGACATTTCTAATCTTTGTATTTGATACATGAAATGTTATCAGGGTTAAAGTTGAATATCAGGTGATGTCAGAACGATTTTCACCAGTGGTGGTAATTGAATGGAAATGAGAATGAGATTATTATAGATTTCATATCAGGATTATTCCTATCTTTGAAAGAGAAAGATGTTGCATGACTTGTTGTTAAGTAATGATGAATCTGCAAATCATGTCGGTATGTACTAAATTTCCGTTCATCAGACTTATGGAATTAAGTATCTTTGAGGTTGTTGAATTTATTAAAATGCTAGTTTTTGTTAATTGGATTGAGATCTGGGATTTATATCGTGAATTATTGAAAAGGCTAAATAAGGTTTTGAATTTTAATGACGACCAGAGGTTGAATTAGTAAACTGTCGGGTTGTATAAATGATGGAGAACATAAGGCCATGATGATCAGGCTCGTTATGCCATTTGAATCCGAGAGGATTCAAGTATGATATGCACATATATATATTCTATGAACGGTATGGGTTTGACCCTTGTGTACATGAATTCTCTGATAGAAGTCAAGATTCGGTTGATGCGTCGTATAACACAGAATTATTCATGACTTTAGTATGAGAAATTAAAGAGCTAAGTATTAAGCATAGCCTGAGTAAAAGTTCTTCAGATATGATTATGAGATAGTGGTGTTTATGTGATAATTAAACCACTATTCTAGTAAGATTTTCGGGGACGAAAATCCCTAAAGGAGGGAGAGTTGTAACATCTCGAATTAGGGTCCTGTCGGAACAGTGGTTTCAGGACCACAAATTTGACACAGTAAATTTTTTTTTATTATATTTTTATGGTCTACAATTTCACGGGATGGTTTTGTGAAAATTTTGTTCAAAAATTTTGACGTTTGGCCACTCAATTTGGTCAAAAGGACTAAATTGTAAAAAGTGCAAAAGTTGAGTTCTACATGTTAGAGGTGTCTAACTGTTATGAAATTTTAAATTGGAGACCCTTAAATGGTAATTAGACCATTGAATAATTTTTTGGACGAAAATTGACATGAAATGGGTGAAATAGAATATTTTTAAGTTAGGGGAATTTTGGTAATCTAGTAATTAAAATGAATTAAAAACAAAATTAAAAGCCATTTTTTGTCCATCTTCTACCCCATGGCCTAAAATTTCATGGAGAAGACATATCTAGGGTTTTTCAAGCTTCCAAGCTCAATTGTAAGTCCTTGCTAGCCCCGTTTTTAATGATTTTTACGTTTTTGAAATTCTCGTAACAAGATCTACTCATTTCTACACATATTTTGAGCTAGGGTTTGTGTTTCAAAATTTTCCCATGGATGAAATGCATGTGTTTTGATGTCTAATGGTAGAAAATGAATGCTCGGTGTGTAATAAACGACTTTTAATAAGTGATTTTCGGTGAAATTGTCAAAAAGGACTATTTTGCAAAAGTTACCAAATTTGTCATAAAAGTGTGATTTAGCGGATATTAGGGGCTGCTATAGTTATGAAAATGATTCGTCCAGGCTTAAAATGTGAGGAAATTGGATAAAAATCATTTTACGAGCCTTGGGCAAAAAGTGTAAATATGTGAAAGTTTAGGGGTCAAAATGAAAATTTGTAAAAATATGATTTTTGGACCCATATGAATAATGTGACTAATTATTAAGCGAAAGGTGATATTATAGATCAAGGAAAATGAGATTCAGGCATAGATTGGGAATAAATGAGATTATGGACTAAATTTGAATAAATAGCCGTGCTCGCATTCAAGGTAAGTTTGTATGTAAATAATATATCGATTATTTTTATGTTATTATATTTCTTTATTATATGAGATGTGGCTGCCTATAGAATGATCATTTGATGTAAATTACGAATCGAAATAGACTATGAATGAGTTTGTTAAATGTTGAAAAGTGAGGAATTTTCCGGTTGAACCTTCGAAAGAGAAATAATACGAACGATCCATTGTGAGAACACATGTGTAGTACTATGTGCAGGCGACAATGTGTTTATGATGGTTTTAGGTCACATGTGTAGTATAAAGTGCAGGCTACTATGCGTACCCGACAACTTCAGTCACATGTGTAGTACTAGGTGCAGGCTACTACGTGTATCAGATGGTTAGGTCACGTGTGTTGTACTAAGTGCAGGCTACTACGTGTACCAGATAGTTAGGTCACATGTGTAGTACTAAGTGTAGGCTACTATGCGTACTCGACAACTTCAATCACGTGTGTAGTACTAAGCGCAGGCTACTACGTGTATCAGATGGTTAGGTCACGTGTGTAGTACTAAGTGCTGGCTACTACGTGTACCGGATTGTTGGTCGCATGTGTAGTACTAAGTACAGGCTACTATGCTACCAGTTAGCTTTAGTTATAAGGGTGGTAATATGTGCAGGCAACCGTGTATCTGTTATTATTCCGATGAGTTCAACGGAAAATCAACTAAGTGGAAATACATGTGAACATGACCATGTGATGAATAAGTGCAGGTATATGTTTGTGGAAATTTATGAGCAATGTGCCCGATAGTTGAGCGAACTTTCGGTAAGATGGTCTGAAGCAAGTGTTACAATGAAAGTTACAACAAAGAAAACATGAAAGAGTGAAATTTGTAATAAAACAATTTTGGACAACAACAGTTATGTAAATTTAAAAAATCACCAAAAATCATGGAAATCAAATTAAAGGTTGAATCAGATATGAAATGAAATCTTATTGAGTCTATTTTCTTATAATAGAAACGGTGTAAGCAATGGATTTTCATATTATGAGATATTTTAATTTTTGTGAGACAGAGTCAGAATGATTTTGGAATCCCCTGTTTTGACTTGGAAATATCATTAAAAATTGTAAAAAAATAAATATGGGTTATAATTTATATGATTAAAAATCCTTAATGAGTCTATTTTCAAGAGAAATAGATAGGAACATTAATCAAAACCTGTCCTATGAGGTAATCAATTTTTAGTAAAGAAAGGTTGAAGCTATCAAGCAGCAAAACAGGAGTAACTTTAAAGAATAAACTGTACTTATTGGCTAGACCAAAAATTTTGGAAATTTTATGGTAAAAAGATATATGACTCTAGTTTCAGAGAAAATTTATGGATCTTAATTTGGAGTTCTGTAGCTCCAGATATAAATAATTTAGTAACTATGACTCGAGAAAACAACATGACCAGAAAATAAGTAAAGGTGTAATTATGATTATATTTCCATAGAATCAGGTTGATAATTTGCTTATTATTTTCACATGGACTTACTAAGATTTAAGCTTACTCCCCCTTTCCATTTCTTTTAGTGTTGTCAGGTTGGCTCAGGGTTGGAGATCGTCGGAGGCAGCATCATACTATCAAGCCAATACTTTTGGAATATTGTTACATATGTTAGAATTATCAAGTGAGTGGCATGTATAGGGACCTAGTTTTATAACATGTGTTATTATAATTTGGCCAAATGTATTGGCCTATATTGTGCTATTGATTACGACTTGTAAATCTAGCTATTCATGTTGTGTATAATAATTGTGATGTGAATATGTCTGTTTGCCATGCATGGTTGGTAATATGTCATGTGTGTTGAATGCATGTTTTATGGCCAATCGAGGTGGTCATGACCATGAATTAAATGTGTAATGTGGAAATAAAATGATAATTCCTTGAACATGGGCATTTGATGGATAGTTTGGTAACCATGGTACAATGGTATAAAGTGAGAAATAGTAATAATGTTAAATTGAATATGGAATTGGTGTAGAATGTCTTAGTCAAGCATATTGTTTTATGCATGTGAAATGTGGACACTATATAAATTTATGACTTGGTTAGATGGTTATGCTTGATGATAAGTTGGAATTAAATAGACATGAAGATAACTATGTTATAAAGGTATAAGTGGTAAGGTATTTGATAAAGCCAAATGAATAAGATATGGTGTGTCTAGACTTGATTTAATGTGAGAATGTGCAACACATGTATGTTGATAAGTAAATGAAATATCTGCATCATAATTGAGGATGTTGAATGCTTTTGGATCCATGTTTGTGCGTGTGCATGTAAAGGATGACAAAAAAGGCTTGGAAAATAGCCTATGTACTGGCCACACGGGCAGAGACACGACCATATGTCTTAGTCTTGTGGAAGACACGGTCTAGCACACGGGCGTGTGACTTGGCCATGTGACCCTTATTTGTTTTCTAACATCATAAATAGAGAGTTACATGAGTTGAGGACACGGGCGTGTCCAGAGCCACACGGGCGTGTGACTCTCCAAAACATGAAAAATTTTCTAAGTGATGTAAAACTTTCAGAGGTTCTCGGTTTAGTCCCGAACCTCTTCTAATGTATGATTTGAGTTTCGTAGACCCAAATAAGGGACAATGTACATATGATTGAATATTTTGAAATATGAATGAAATTTTATGGCCGGGTTTGCATGATTGATTGCGTTTAAGTCCGGTAATGCCTCGTATCTTGTCCCGACGTCGGACACAGGTAGGGGGTGTTATAAGATTATGGTGATCTCTCCTGGGTATGTTATATATTCATTTATCCTCAAAGATTTATGTGATTGTTCGTTTTATGATGAAATTCTTATCGTATGAGAATACTAGCTGATTATAATGTTAGATGAAAGCATTATCCGTCTAGTTGGTTAATGGTCAATATATCTTATCTTTCTCTTCGAGGTTCTATTCTATTATGTTGGAATAAAAGTTGATGGTGAAAATTTATGTGAGGCTATTCTTCTGTTTCTACTAGATGTTGTTTTGTTTTATCTGTTTCTACTAGATGTTGTTTTGTTTTAGATACATATATCCGAAAAATATATTATCTCTGTTACAATTGATTCAAGAGTGTGTAAGCATTTTTTTCTTCTGGTTTTCTCTGAGGAATCATCAAGATCTTTATTATTTTCTTATGAGTTATGTTCTTGGACTTCTAGTATAGTATCACATCTTGGATTTCTTTATCTCAGTTTTTTTATCATCATTATTTCGTAAATTATAAATCTTGGCTCATGTTTAAAGTGTGTTCTTTGGCTTGTGATAACTATGTCTATTATGGGTGTATTTTTGGTTTGATCATAGGAACGTGGTGATTCTGGTATAAGGAATTCTTTAATTTTCTTGAAAAGAATTGACATCGGCAAAGGTATGGATAGTGAAAGTTCAAGCTCAAATTGTATGATGGTTTTCTTTTCTCATGTAAGTTTGATTAAGGTCAATAAGTTCAATCCGGATATTTTTCTTTCTTGAGCTAATGTAGTTGTAAAGATGCTTGATTAGCATGTTAAGGGAAACATCATGAAGAAAGGAGTATTTTGATATGTTATTATTTGATAGTTGAGGTCAACTCAGTTGTTTTTATCTGAGCTAGCTGGTAAGTTGAAAGGTAATTTGAGTTATATGCATTTAAGTTTATCCTCAGGTAAGAAAATAAAATCTTGTACATTCATGGGTAAATATATGGAAGGAAGAATTCATATTCTAGAAAGTATGATACGGAGATATACCTATTAGATTTGTTCTAACCAAATGATGTTATTATGAGTTAAAGCCGTTCTGATTGATAAAATTATCACATTTGTGAAAGTCTGAACTGTCTATTGCATGTTAGCAAAGTTGAAAACAGTTGAAGGTATTATTAACCAGAACACTTGTTTTGGGTTCTATTTGAATTGAGTAAATAATTTGTGAATTTTTCAGTGATGCACTATTGAATAGATTGGAATGTGTTTTCATACAAGAATGTAAAGTGACAATTTATGCTTGCATACAGTTAAAGTTTCATTAAAAGAATTGTTCGACGAGTGACTTAGAGTCGACCTTTGGTATGTCTGTGTTGAGAAATTGATAACATCGTTTGTTCGACAAAAAACATTATGTGCTTATCGATTCCAAGAGTATAAATTATCTAGTGTTACAGAAAAATCTAAAATTAAGACAGCGTTGATGACTTGAACTATTGACAGATTTTGAATAGTTAACGATTAACCTTTTGGGAAGTAAATCTAGTTACAGATGGTTGAATGGAAAACCTTTGTTCATTTGAGGAGTGTTGGTTACATGATTAATCTTACTTGATGGAAGTTTGAATCTAGCTAAATTAAAAACCTAAGGCGATGTTTTCTTTCCAAGATTGAGAACCTCAAGACTGTGATAGTAAGCGGTAAACTAAACGAGTACAGTGTGAGACACTTTTTTATTCTGATTTTTGTTATTATTACTTCGAGATAGAATTCGAAAAATGAATTATCCAAAGTTTATGCAGAAAATGTTGTACGAGACTCAGTAGTGGCTCGTTTATTCATTTAGCGAATAATAAATATGCAGTTATTCGAAGAAGATGTTCTGATGATCAGGAATATAATTTGACTATGCAGTTGCATCTTGACAATAGCTCAAAGGTGTTTGGGAAAAGATATACAAGGTGGAATTGATTCGTGATTCTGAGGAAAAAAGTGAAAGTGATTCATGAAAGTTGAAAGCAACTTCAGACTACATTAAGTAGTATACATGTTTGAAAATCTAAGATATTGGATTCCAGATCAACGACAAGTGTTTCTAGAAGTATTGCCATCGAACAGGACTCTTTGATGAGATAGAGGAAAATACGAGGGCATTACCCTAATCTCTTTTCTAGTAAGATTTTCAGGGACAAAAATCCTTAAAGAGGGAGAGTTGTAACAACACAATTTTGGGTCTAGTCAAAACAGTGGTTTCGGGACCACAAATCTGATGTAGAAAAATTAAATTTTTTTATATTTTTATGGTCTACTATTTTATGGAGTGATTTCGTAAAAAATTTGTTCAAAAATTTTAACGTTTAGGCACTCAATTTGATCAAAAGGACTAAATTGCAAAAAGTGCAAGACTTTAGTTCTATAAGCTAGAGGTGTCTAATTGTTATGAAATTTTAAATTGGAGATCCTTAAATGGAAATTAGACCAGTGGTTAAGTTGGTGGACAAAAATGGACATGGTTAGGTATGTTTCTAAAGTTTTTCAATAAGGGCATTTTAGTAATTTGGTAATTAAATAAATTAAAAAGCCAAATTAAAAGCCAATTTTTATCCATCTTCCTCCCATGGCTGAATTTTACAAGAAGAAAGCATGACTAGTGTTTATCAAGCTTCCAAGCTCGATTGTAAGTCCGTTCTAGCTCCCTTTTTAATTATTTTTATGTTTTTGAAATCCTTGTAACATGATCTATCTATTTCTACCACTAATTTAAGACATAATCAAAGTCTAAAATTTTACCCATGATAGATATTTGTGTATTTTGATGTTTAATGGTAGAAAATGCGTGTTAGTTGTTTGATAAACGACTTTTGCTAAATGATTTTCAATGAAAATGCCTAAAAAGGACTTATTTGTAAAAAGTTATAAAATGGGTGTTACAATGTGAATAAAAGAAAAATGTGGGCTGCTATAAGCATGTATAAGGTTTGGCTAGGCATGAGTATTGAAGAAATTGAATACATTTCATTTTACGAGCCTAGGGACTAAAATGTAAAAATGTGAAACTTTAGGGGCAAAATGTAATTTTTGTCATACTGTGATTTTGGGCTGATTTGAATAGTATAATGATTAAATAAGTTAAATGTGATATTATAGATCAAGAAAAATGAGGTTCGGAACTAGAACGGAGGAAAAACGAGTATTTAACGGTTAGGTCCTTTTTCGCCATTTTTATGACAAGGTAA
The DNA here is from genome assembly GCF_025698485.1 of Gossypium arboreum. NCBI lineage: Eukaryota > Viridiplantae > Streptophyta > Magnoliopsida > Malvales > Malvaceae > Gossypium > Gossypium arboreum. The sequence continues at coordinate 84,108,909 of NC_069081.1, read as the reverse complement.
GTTCGTATGTTTAATAAGCATTAAATTATATATGTATAAATGCTTAACTGATATAATTGTGGTAAATGCTATATTATTGAAATGAAATGTGAATGTTATTGAGTACGATACTACAGAAATGACCGACAGAGATTCGATACAGAGGAAGTCCTGGTTCAACCTTAGGAATAGATAGGATACAAATGTCATGACATTAGGGTTACTGAGATTATGTGTAAGACCATATCTGGGATATGGCATTGATATGAGACTTCGTGTAAGACCATAGCTGGGCTATTGGCATCAATACGAGATTACATGTAAGACCATATCTGGAATCTGGCATTAGTATGGTACGGTGTGTGAGAGATTCTCAAGTATCCTTTAGTATTCCAAATGGTTCAACGAGTAATTTAATGGGTATATCAAAGAAGAGAAAGAGCATGTAAGTATTACGAATTGGTATAGGTATGTACATAAAGTTTATAAGCATTGACTTCATGAAATTATGAGTTCATGATTTCCATGGGAATGATTTTGTGAAAACCTTGTGATTATTGATCTATACTTGTGATGTATGAAATACATGGTAAATTTGGTTGGCGATTGTGTAATTGGCTTCGAGGAAAATTGAGTTATGACATAGCATGTTTTATTCACATAAATTGTGATTTATCAAATATGAAAAAAGGAAAGATTGGCATAATTGCCTATTAAAATGACTATGGAAGTATGGGAAGATATAAGCTTTAAACAATTGAAAGATGTTAAAATATATGCTTGAAATGTGAATACTTGTAATTAATGTGTATGTTTATTATGAGGTTTGAAATGATTGTTTGATTATGGCAATTTGTTGTAATGGAGAGAATATGGTTGTTAGGCTAATGTCAAGACATGTTAAATTATACTTGTGAATTTATAGAGCAAATAATATGACTGAATAAGTTATAACTGTGAAATTCATAGCAAATTGTACTATCTTGTGTTTAAATTTTTGGACTTAATAAAAGATTAATAAGAGTTGCTTATTATTTTCATACGGACTCACTAAGCTATATAGCTTACCCCCTTCCCTTCCCTTCCCATATTTTATAGTGTCGTGAAGCTAGCTCGGGTTAGAGATCGTCGGAGATCTTATCACACTATCAAGCTATCATTTTGGGTATTGATGAATTCAAGTATTTTGAGTTTATGGCATGTATAGGGACTCGGTCTTTTGGTCATATGTATTGGTTTGTAAAGTTTCGTGGTTCATTTTGTATATAGTCTTGGAAGTTGGCTAATGTTGGTTATAAGTATATTCATTTATATGTCAATGCCTTTGGTGATATGATCATGGTATGCTTGGTGAATGTGAATTTTTTGGAAATATGATTTATGGCATGAATGTGAAATGTTTGGTAATGTGGTCTATTGATGAGATGATAAATTTGTGTATACAATAAGGTAACTAGAGAGTAGTTAAATGAAGCCTAACGAAGATGAAATTAACATGAATGATCTATGGCATGATAAATGTTGTGTGTGTGATAAATGTTGATATGGTATTGGTATGTGATGTTCATAGTTGTAAATGGTTTGGTTGATTTACATGCTTGAGTTTGTGCCATGTGATGTTGTGTAGATGTGTGCAAGTAAGGGTGGCAAAATGGCTTGGTAAATAGCCTTGTTTTTGTCCACATGGGTAGACACACGGGCGTTTGTGTGGGTCGTGTGTGACACACGGTCAGCCCCATGCGCGTGTGATCCAACCATGTGTCTGCTACACCTAAATTGTTGCAAAACAGAATGCTCAGAATCGAGCACATGGGCAGAGACACAGGCGTATGTCTCAGCCGTGTGAAGGATAGGGCCTTGAGGCACGGGCATGTTTCTTGGCCGTGTGACTTCAATTTGTTCTTGGGTGATAAACAGAGAGTTACACGGGTTAGGGACAGGGGCATGTGTGACCACACGGCCTACGTACACGGGCGTGTCCCAAGCCATACGGGCGTGTGACCCTTAAAACATGAAAAATTTTCTAAGTGTTGTGAAATTTTCTAAATTTCTCAGTTTAGTCTCGAACCACTTCCAAAGCATGTTTTGGGCCTCGTAGGCTTGATTTAGGGACTATATGATTGGTCATTGAAAATTTTTAATTTGATGCCAAATTTATGACTCAAAAAATGTATGTTTGCTTGTGTTTAAGTCTGGTAATGCCTCGTACCCTGTTCCGGCGTCTAACATGGGTAAGGGGTGTTATAGGTAAGTACTCTGAGGATCATACCCAAGGAAGGGAAGCACTAAATTAATTCTAATCTAAACAAAAATAGATCTAACTAGTACTTTAAATGAATTATATTAATATGAATAAAAAGAAAGGTTGTGGTAATCAATACTAATAATAATAAGAAAAAAAAATCAAATAAATAAAAAATCACAAGAAATCAAATAATAAAATATAAAACATGTGGAAATAGGTGATTAGCTCACTTCAACAATCATAACCAACTGTTGTTTCAGGTTTTCTTCTTCAATCAACTAGTTAATACCTATAATAGTCCATTTTTAGTGGTGTCGAAAACATTGTTTCAGGACCACAATTCTAATGATTGAGTTATTATTTTATTATTTATTTAATGTCCATGGGATTATTTTAAGGTCGTATTAAAAATTTGTTAAGAAATTTTGAAGTTTAAATGGTTAAATAGGTAAAAAGGACTAAATCGTAAACGGTGTACAAATTGAATTCTATTAGTTAAAAGGGCTAAATGGCTTTGGAAAGATAAGTTAATGGACTTGAGCGGTAAATATACCATACTTCAAGTTAGTGGATATGAATGGATAGGTTTTAATGAAATTTCAATAGATTTTAAAGGTTAATATGGTAATTTGATAATTAGGTTAAAAGATTAAGTTAATTAAAGGTAAAATAAGCTATCATCTTCTTTCTTTTCTTATGTTTGAATCAGAAATTTCCATTGAAGGGGAGAAGAGCTTCGTTTTTGATTTCTTCATGCATGGTAGGCTTTCAAGCCCCATGTTTAGTGATTTTTATGTTTTTGAGCTCGTTTTAGTTTAATCTAGCTAGCCCGGGCATTAATTTGTAAAATTGTTAAATGTTGAGGGACTTTCCATGGTTTTTTAATACATTTTGAAGTTATTTGATAGATTATTAATCTTGGATGTAACATAAACATGTTTTATTAAATGATTTTTGATGAATTTTGAAATAGGAATTAAATTGTTGAAAGTGTAAATCTATAGGTTTTAATGTGAAATGTTGGTAGTTATGGGTTGTACGAAAGTCCCTTATAGCATTGGTTAAATTGGATTTCGGGTAAAATGGTTAAATTTCAAGCTATGAGCTTAAGGACTAAATTGTGAAAAGTTAAAATATTAGGGGTAATTTTGTAGTTTTTCATAAACATGAATTATGGATTAAATTGAATCCTAAAAGTACTTAATTGAATGAAATTATCTATTTAGATCAAGATAAACAAAAATCAGACTTAAAATCGAGGAACGACTAAAGCTACGGATTAGTGTTCAACTCTACTTCTACAACTAAAGTTATCAAGGTAAGTTCATATGAATTTATGATTGTATTCATGTTAGCTAATTGATTATTTGTTATGTTGCATTAATATAAACGGACTTGAAATTGTATATGTATCGATGTATGAATAATTTATGTATAACGAATCCCATTTGAGCCTTAAGAACTCTTAGGATACGAATGACATGTCATTAGGGATTTCATGTTTTGGGTGCTAGTCTTGAATGTCCTACAGATGGCTGAGGTCTTGCGTTTGTTGCGGATTCTCAACAACTCGTGTGAGTAGCATCGTGTAGCTAACATTCTTACCCACAGCTCGCGTGAGTAGGCCTATTTCACAGCTCATGTGAGCATTATTGAAAAGGAAAGGTTAAAGTTATATAGAAAGGCACACTATGTGTGTGAGTATTCGAAAGTATCTGATGCAATTCTAGGTGGTTCAATGGGTAAGAAAAGGAAATGACATGCTAAGTATACAAATGAAATGGATCATTTTCATATGAAAAAGTTGATGAATTAAATGATGTATATGTGAAACTTACTTATTATATGATTGAATATATTTTTAACATGGATAAACATACTAACTTGTGAGTTTGATGGTGCTTGTATAAACTAATGCTAAGCTTATGGTCTTGGTTATGATATTGTGCTTATTCTATAAACTGTGCTAATGAAATGGTAAGTTTTGTTTGAGTTTACACGAGCTTACTAAGCACTAGCTGCTTACGTAGTTACTTTCTTTTGTTTTATAGATAATTGGAAGCTCAATCAGTTGCAAGCTTGTCAAAGACCTATCACACTATCCAGCAACCATTTCGATAGTTTTTTATTGTATTTTGGCCAAGGTTATATATATGTCATGTATAGGATCTTTTGTAACGGTAGTTTATTAATATGTTTATGGTTGATTTGTTATGTATATGCCTATGAAGTTTATGTTTGGTTTGATGGATCTGTAATGCCTTGTTAAGTTAGGTCATTTTGGCCACTTTTAGGAACTTGAAATGCATAACCTTTGTTGGTATGTTGATGATGATATGCAAATGTTTGTATGTGATATCATTTGGTAGGGAAAAGAACTTGGTTCTATGCTTTAAATGTAGCTATATTGCTTTCATTTGATCAATTATTTTTTAATGCAAAGTGGTGTTTTTGAATGACATATTGGTTAGATGAAATAGGATTTTTGAAATGGTATGTTTAGGTGTGTTTGAATGATGCTTAAGTCTCTTGAATGTGTGCAAAAATGGTATGGTTGGTTAGGTATGGTTTGGCCTTGAAAAGGCATGTTTCTAGGGTAAAAATATGGATCACACAGCCTGGGACACGGACTATCACATGGTCGTGTGACACCCACGGCCTGGCGACACGACCGTGTGACACCCTGTAATAGCTCGTTTTCAGTGAAATCGAAACAGTGGATTCGATGTGAAAATATTTATTTTATTATTATTTTAATGTCTACAGCATGATAATAGAGTCACATGAAAATTTCGTTAAGAAATTTTATCATTTGTATACTTAATTTGTGAAAAAGGACTAAATCGTGTAGAGTGCAAAAGTTAGGTTCTAATAGCAAAAGGTGTCTAATAGCTATAGAACTTTAAAGTAGAGGTCCTTATATGGTAAATAGACCATTAATGGTGTTAATGGATGAGCATGGCTTGGCATTTGTGTAAATTTGATTAATTTTTAAGGTTAATTAAGTAAATAAGTAAATAATGATAAAAACTAATTAAATAAAATATGCTATCATCTTTTATTCATCATCATCAATCGAAAATTAGGTTTTGGAAAGCCATTTTTATGCTTAAGCTTTCGGCAACTTCATCTTGTAAGTGATTTTTGTCCCATTTTTAATGATTTCTATGTTTTTGGAGTCGTTATAGCTTAATCTAGCTAGCCCAGGGACTAATTTCTGAAACTGTTAAAGTGTTAGGGCTTTATCATTGATGAATATGTATTTGTTTTGATGTTTGATGATAGAAACTGAATGGTTTTTGTTAGATAAACAAGTTTTATAAAGTGATTTTTGTTGAAAATGTCAAATAGAGATTTATTTGTAAAATGTGAAAATATTGGGTGAAATGTGTGAATTAACGAAATGTATGGGCAGCTATGGGTCTATATAGAATTCGGCTAGCATGGGTGTGGACTAAATTGAATGAATTTGCATTTTTATGTGCTAAGGACTAAATTGTAAAGTAGTCAAATGTTTAGGGGTAAAATGGTAATTTTTCCATAATATGAAATTGGGTTGAATTGAATAGAATAAATATTAAAGTGGTTAAATTTGATCATATAGATCAAGATAAGCCACGTTTGGAATTAGATCGGGGAAAAACAAAGTACTGGATTAATCGATCGATTTTATCCCTATTAATTCGAGGTACGTTTGTATGTTAAAAAGCATTAAACTAGTTGTGTTTTAAATACTTTATTATTGCATTCTTGATGAATATGACTTCACTGATATACTCGAAGAATATTTGGCAATGTATGAAATTCCGATTGAACCTTAGGAATAGATAGGATACGAATGACATGTCATTAGGGGTTACTATGTTTTGGGTGTTGCTCCCGTATGTTCTACCAGTGGCTGATTTTTTCGGCATGTGTTGCAATTACTCGTTAGCTTGTGTGAGCAGCATCGTGTAGCTACGTCTTAACCGTCAGCTTGTGTGAGCAGACCCAGTGATAGCTCGAGACTGAGCATTTATATGAGATATGAGATTGAGATGGTTTTGACCATGTATTGGCACTTAGTGTGTGAGATTCTCGAGTATCCAATATTATTCCAAATGGTTCAATGGGTATATTAATGATATGAAAGAGTAAGAGGTTGACATGTATTAGTATAGGTGTGTACTTGAATCATATGGAAATTGGATCTATGAGATTTGTGATTTCATAATTAACTTTATTGGTGGTAATATGTTAGGCTAATGAGACTAAATTGAGTTGCATTATGATTTAAATTACATGCTTAATTATGGTTGATTGGTAAGTTATATTTGCAGTTATACGAACTTACTAAGCTTAATTGCTTACTCTGTTTACTTTTTCATGTTTTATAGTGATTCGGAAGCTTGCTCATTTTAGAAGTTTTCGAAAATTGCATCACACTATCAAACTCTCATTTTGGTGCTTTTGGACTTAATGTATTTTGGTTATATGGAATGTATAGGTCAATTGGTTAATGGAAGCCTATATGTTTGGTTATGTAATTAGCCATTTAATGTTGCTTGATTTGGTACATGTTGGTATGTATATATATGTGTGGTTAGTCTCATTTTGTATGTTGTTTGGTGTGCCATGGGAATTCCTTGATTTTGATTTGGAAATTTTAAGTATCACATGGTTGAGACTGAGAAATGACATATAGGTTGTGTTTTAGGCACAAAAGTGTATATATGCCTTTGATCATTTAGGTAACTTTTGGGAGTGATATTGGTATGATTTTAAATGGTTAGTTGTGATGCTTAAGAGCTTACGATTGTTGGTGATGAAATTGCATGACTTAGACCTAATTTTTGGTTGGTTTAAATGCCTATCGATGATTTGGTGTAACATCTCGAATTAGGGTCTAGTCAGAACAGTGGTTTTGAGACCACATATATGACATAAGAAATTTATTTTTATTATATTTTTATGGTCTACGACTTCACAAAATGATTTCGTAAAAATTTCGTTTGAAAATTTTGACGTTTGGGCACTCAATTTAGTCAAAAGGACTAAACCGTTAAAAGTGCAAAAGTTGAGTTCTACATGCTAGAGGTGTCCAATTGTTATGAAATTTCAAATTAGAGGTCCTTATATGGTAATTAGACCATTGGTTAATTTGTTGGACAAAAATGGACATGAAATGGGTGAAATAGAATCTTTTTAGGTTAGGGGAATTTTGGTCATTTGGTAATTAAAATAATAAAAAGGGAAAATAAAGGCCAAATTTATTCTCATCTTTAACCTTTGGCCAAAATTTTCATGGAAGCCATGTCTAGGGTTTGTTCAAGCTTTCCAAGCGCAATAGTAAGTCCGTTCTTACCCCGATTTAAATGATTTTCACGTTTTTAAGATCCTTGAAGCATGATCTACCTATTTCTAGCCTTATTTTGAGTTAGGGTTCATGTTTAAAAATTTACCCATGTGTGACATGTGTGTATTTTGATGTTTAATGGAGGAATATGCAAGTTTGATGTTAGAGAATGACTTTTACTAAGTGATTTTCGGTAAAAATACATAAAAGGGCCTATTTGTAAAAGTTATAAAATTTATCATAAAAGTGTGATTTAGTGGAAATTGTGGGCTGATATAGTTATGAAAATAATTTGGCTAGGCTTAAAGAGTGAAGAAACTGAATAAAAATCATTTTACGAAACTAGGGGCAAAAGTGTAAATATGATAAAGTTTAGAGGCAAAAACGTAAATTTTCCATAATGTGATTCTTGGATCACATTGAATAATGTGGCTAATAAATCAGTTAAATGTGATGCTTTAGATTAAAGAAAACGAGATTTGGAAAATTTGATGGTTAGGTCATTTTCACTATTTTTGGTATCGAGGTAAGTTTGTATGAAAATAAAGCAACATTCTGTTATTATTATATGTCTAATGTTTAAATATTCCATGAATATGTATTTTTCTTTATGGAATGGATTCACAATGACTCGATGATATTCGAAAAAGTTTCGAGATAAGGTCCCGTGTAAGACCATCTCTGGGTTATGGCATCAGCATCGATATGTGAGCTAGTGTAAGACCATATCTGGGATATGGCATCGGCGTTGATATGTGACTAGGGTAAGACCATGTCTAAGATATGGCATCAACGTTGATATGTGAGCCAGTGTTAGACCATGTTTGGGATAAGGCATCGACGTTGAAATGTGAGCCAATGTAAGACCATGTTTCGGACATGGCATCGGCGTTGAAATGTGAGCTAGTGTAAGGCCATATCTAGGACATGGCGTCGGCTTGGATATGTGAGCCAGTGTAAAATCATGTCTAGGACATGGCATCGGCATTGATATGTGTGCTAGTGTAAGACCATGTCTCGGACATGGCATCGGCACTGACATGAGATTTCGTATAAGACCATATCCGAGATATGGCATCGACATGTGGATCCATGTGAGACCATGTTTAGAACATGGCTTTGGCACTCTATTTGGTGCATGATGATTCCCAACGTCCTTCAGTATTCCAAATGGTTCAACGGGTAATTCAAATATTATATCAAAGTTGTGATAAGGAATGATTATGTCATAATGTAGTATAGGCATGTACGCAAAACTCATGAGAAATGATTCGGTTTAAGATGCACCTTTGGTAAGGATGCAAATAAGTAAGTCATGTTTGTGAGAATGATTTTGTGATGACCTTGTGGTTATGGGTCTATGTTCATGCAGTATAAATATATGGTAAATTTAATTAATGATCATGTGTGAAGCTTTTAAGCCAAATCGAATTGAGATACTATGTGTTTATTCCTTTAATTTTGTGGTTTAATGAATAACAAAAAGAGGAAAGGATTGGCGTAAATGCCTATTAAAAATGGTTATGAATGTATGGATAGATAAGAGTTTTTGGACATTTGAATGATCTTAAGCTATATGCTTGGAAATGTGAATGTACAAAATTAATGTGTACTAAAACAGTCATGGACAGTAGCAGCAGTCCGACTTTGAAAATCCACCAAAAATTGTGAAAATCGAATTAAAGGGTAAATAAAATATGAAAATAAAGCTTATTGAGCCTAGTTTCACATAGAAGTACCGGTGTAAGGAAAAAGGAATTTATATTATGAGATAATTGAATTGTTGTGAGACAAGGTTAGAATGATTTTGGGTTCCCCTGTTCTAAATTTGGAAAATCATTAAAAATTGTAAAAAAATAATTATGGGTTATAATTTATATTCTTAGAATCCTTAATGAGTTTATTTTCAAAAGAAATAAACAGGAGCATCTTCCAAATTATGTATGAGGAGATAATTAATTTTTAGTGAAGTGGGGTCAGAACTATTAGACAGCAAACTAGGGTAAATTTGAAGAATAAAATGTACTTATTGGCCAATCCATAAATTCTAAAAATTTCATAGTAGAAAATATATATGAGTCTAGTTTCAGATGCTTTTAACGGATCTAAATTTAGAATTCTGTAGCTCAGTTATAAATAATTTAGTGACTATGACTCGAGCAGACAACTTGATTGGAATATGAGCAAATAGTGGAATTATGTGCAATTGTGTACCTTGAGAACATGTTGTAAGAATTTGGGAAAAGCACGATAATAAATTGCTTATTATTTTCATATGTTCTATAGGTCACTAAGCTAGCTCGGGTTGGAGATCACCCAAGATGCTATCACACTATCAAATTATCATCGTGGGGTAAAAGTGAATACAAACCTTTTAAGCTTATAGCATGTATAAGGACTAAGGCACTTTTTTTATATGTTATATTATTTAGCCATATGTATTGGCTTATGATGATTTAATACTCCAATTTGTATATATAGCCATGAAGGATGGCTTATGTTAATCTTATTATTATTCATGTGTATGTCAATGTATTATGAGGTGATTTATATTTGCTTGATGAGTGATGGTTGAATGTGTCCAAGTCGTTATGTTGTTGAGTGACTAGGTTTGATGTTGTATGTATGAAAATGATGGCATGTGGTTGACATGTTAATGTCTTAGTTGTGGATGTTCGGTAGTAAGAATATGCTTGAACTGGTGTCATATGAAGTGTGTATGTATGTGGGCATAAGAGGGTGGCAAATGACTTGGAAAATAGCCTTAAAATTGACCACAGGGCTGAGACATGATCGTTTCTTGGCCGTGCAAGGGACACGGCCATGGGACGTGGGTGTGTGCCCAGGTCGTGTGAAGTCTATATTTAATTTTGATAATTTAATTTGCGACACAGCCTAAATACACGGGCGTGTGCCTTGGCCGTGTGACCTCATTTGTTCATACATAAATGGCAGAGAATTACATGGGTCAGGGACACGGGCGTGTGTGACCACACGGGCATGCCTCTATCCATACGGGAGTGTGGCCCTGATTTATGAGAAAATTTCCTAAGTTTCCAAAGTTGTCGGTTTAGTCTCGAGCCACTCCTGATGTATGTTTTGGGCCCCTTAATTCCATATAAGGGACGATATGCATGTGAATGAAATGTTTTAAATTGAGTGAAATTTTATGGCTTGGTTATGCATGTGTGATTGTGATTAAGTTCAGTAATGCATGAAAATGATGCATGTGGTTGACATGTTAATGTCTTAGTTGTGGATGTTCGGTAGATAGAATATGGTTGAATTGGTGTCATATGAAGTGTGTATGTATGTGGGCATAAGAGGGTGGCAAATGACTTGGAAAATAGCCTTGAAATTGATGACACGGGCTGAGACACGATCGTGTGTCTTGGCTGTGCAAGGGACACGACCATGGGACATCGGCGTGTTCCCAGGCCATGTGAAGTCTGTATTTAATTTCGAGAATTTAATTCGCGACACGGCCTAAATACACGGGCGTGTGCCTTGGCCGTGTGACCTCATTTGTTCATACATAAATGGACAGAGATTTACACGAGTGAAGGACTCGGACGTGGGTGACCACACAGCCTACCCACACGGGCATGCCTCTATCTACACGGGAGTGTGGCCCTGATTTATGAGAAAATTTCCTAAGTTTCCAAAGTTATCGGTTTACTCTCAAACCACTCCCGATGCATGTTTTGGGCCCCTTAATCCCATATAAGGGACAATATGGATGTGAATGAAATGTTTTAAATTGAATGAAATTTTATGGCCTGGTTATGCATGTGTGATTATGATTAAGTTCGGTAATGCCTCGTATTCTGTCCCGACATCGAACATGGGTAAGGGGTGTTACATTTAGTGGTATCAGAGCTATGGTTTAGTCGGTTCTCGAACTAACCTAGCGTGTGTAAGTCTAGCTATACATACCATATTACTACTCGTGATAGTGTGATATCTCCCGGCTCTAACGAAATTGTTTTGTTAAAACAGAGGTGACTTCCAACCGAGCTAGTTTTTGGATAATGCTGAAAATGATATTGAGATGAATGAAATGTGCTTATGATGTGTCAAAATTTAAAAATGTATGAATAGAAGTTTGTGATATGTATGTGTTAATATACGAAATGAGATAACTATAAGCTAAGAAATGTGGAAATGTGGAAATGTGGATTGAAATGAAAATTTATATGGTGATAAGCCATCCATGTTTGTATGGCATGCATATGATGTTATGTGCCCAATCTATTTATTTAAGTGAATATGATAAGTAAACTTATCCAACGGGCGGAATGTGTGTACACTTGTTTGAATAATGCATAATCAGTATGTCCATGTAGTTGAATCTCATGTTTAATTGTTAAATTAGAGAATATATAATATTTTGTTTTATGGCTTACCCTAAATGTTATATGGTATGGAAATTGAACTGGGAGAACAAATTGAGTAGAACATAGGAGATGAGTACGATCGTTCAGTGATGAATTAACGAATAAGACCATGGTTGGACCATGGCAGTACATTTGAGTATGTGTAAGACCATAGCTGGGCTATGGCATCGTAATGACATGTAAGACCATAGTTGGACTATGGCATCAAGTAAACTATGTACTTGATCCGTAAGACATTCTCTAATTTGACAAATGAGATAAGTAAAATTGAAGCTAAGTGTTAGAATTTAATTAGATATTAATATTGAGCTTGAGTAAGTAAATTCACTGTTCGAAACTATGGATGACAGAAAACATTTGTAAAATTAATAAGTGTGATAATTTACTTGCGGTGAACTATGATATTATGATGATATGACGTTAATGATGAATCCTAAGTCATATGTGTGTAATTATGAGAGTCAAATTAGAGACTTTACAACCTCTCCCCCTTACCAGTGTTGCTTTTATGACGAAAATTCACGAGAATCATGTTGAATAAGTTTATAAGTAGGAAACTAAAGATTTCAGTGGTGAAATAATTAGTAATGCAAATAGAATTGAGTATTGTGTGAAAAATGAACTTAGTTTTAGAAGAAATACCAGATTGTTTTAAGGATTAGTGACTATGCAATGTCACTAGTAAAGAAGAAGTTAGTCTCAGCTAATCGACTCAATTAGTTATGGAGTCTAAAGTAAGTGTTTGTCGAAATCCCTCCCGAATTGATTTTAATCAATGAATAGAATAATAGAAGGTTTATTATAATAGAATTAGTCGGAGAAATGATGTTCGAATTGTAAAGTGTCTATGTGTAACAGTTATGATTGACTAAATTTGATGACCTTTTCTGGATATTCTATATATTACTTATTCTCAGAGATATGTCTATGATTGTTCATTTCTGATAAAGTTCTTATGTTGCTAGAATGTTAGCTAACTCTAATATTAATCGAAAGCACTATTAGTCTGGTTGTTTTATGATCAATATTATTTTATCTCTCTCTTCAGGACTCTATTCTAGTATGTTCAGAATAAAAGTTAATGGTGAAAACTTATGTGAGACTATTCTTCAGTATCTACTGGATGATATTTTATCTTATATGCATATTTAGGAAGTGCATTATCTTTGCTACGATGGAAATTCCAGAGCTGGTAAGTTTTATTAAAGTCGATGAATTCAATCAGGGTATTTGTTTCCAAGAGCTAATACAGTTGAAAAGAGTATAGTGATATGTTATTATTTGATAGTTGAAATCAACCCAGTTGTTTTTATCAGAATAAGTTGATTTGTTGAGATGTAGTTTGAGTTATATGTATTTAAGCATGTCCTCAGCTTAAGGAATAAATTATGTGAATTCATGAGTATATATATAGACGGATAGTCAGAATGAAGAAATTATATTCTAGAAAGTATGATATAGAGATACACTTACTGGATTGCTCTAAACGAATGATGTTATTACGAGTTAAAGTTGTTCAGGTTTGAAAGGTTAGCACATTTATGAAAGTTTGAGTAGTTAGATTCATGTTAGTAATGTAACATTAAAGTTTTTAAGAAAACCCATGCCTCTTTCAACGTCCTTCTTAGTGTTTTAAAAGATAGTCTTTGCTAAGTTAATAAAGTGAATGGAAGCTGTGCACCAGGTAGGTATCTGAAGCAGAGGAGGTGAGCCATGAAGGTTACTTAAGTACCAAGCTCTTGATTGGATCCAATCCTAGACATGCCCACAACCATTGCCACACTTTGGTGCGAGGTTAGGTTTTGAGAAAAACGAGTTGGAATTCATTTAAGTAGATATTTTTGATAAACCGATTAATTGTAGTTGCATTATTTTTGATAAACAATTATCATTTTGGAAACGCGCCCTAAGTCTAACCCATTTTGGATTGTTATCAGTAAAATATAGGGTATAAAATAAAATAATCCTAGAAAAATAATTAGAATGGCCTTATTACAACCCAAAACCAAATAATAATATTAATTAAGATAAAACTTATAAAAAAATAAATCGGTTTCTTATTGCAATTAAAAGAAACAGAAACAGTAGTGTGGCCATCTCCGAGTCCCTTGCAGCTCCAAACCATCTAAGCTTAGGGATTACCTGTGTGACAGCCCTAAATTGACCCTAGTCGGAAAGTGGTTTCAAGACCACTAAACCTAGTCACCGAAGTATTTGAATATGATATTTATTGTCTAAAATATGTGAATATGAATGTGTGAAAGTTTTAAGCTTCGATTTAGTCGATTGCATGTGAATTTAATTAATAGGACTTATGTGTGACACTTTTGAAATGTGATAGGTTAATCTATAAGGACCTATTAATGCATGTTGTATAAATGATGGGTTTGCATGTCAAATTACCCAAGTTTTAGATAGTGGCCGGCCATGCTATGGGGTAAAACATATTATAAACATTTTGTGACAACATGTTGTGTTAAGAACAATAAAATATGAGGGGAGTGGGAGGAGAAACCAAAGTTGTTTCATCCTTGCTCCCCCATTTTGCTGTAACTAGAAGAAAAAAAAAAGCTTCATCCTTTTTGATTCTTCTTGGCCGAATTGAAGAAAGAAAGAAGAGAAGGTTTCGGTCACTTTAAGCTTAAGGGAGGTTAGTAAGTTGTGTTAGATTTTTTTTAAATTTTAAGCTTGTTTCTAGTTGATTAGCTAATTTCTTACATAACCCATGTCAAAATTTTGAAATCTTGGTGATGGTTTGAGCATTCGGTTTTAGTTATTAAAGGATGAGATTGGGTTATAGCCTTTATGTTTTAGGAATAATTGTTGAAGAAAAGGGTTTAAGTTAGTCAAATTATAAATTTTAATGCTCATGGGTACAATGGCCAAACATAGATTTGTCTAATGAGTTGAACACATGCCGTGTGAGTGATTGAAATGATGAGGTATGAAAATGATTGAGTTTGAGTGCTTAATAAAAAGGATTGGAGGTGAGTATGGGTGAGAATTTGAAAAGGGTAGGTCTTGGCAACTTCATGAAGTGTTCGGCCATGGTGCTAAAATGTTGTATTGTGTTTAAACTTAGAATTTTTGGTTATATGGTTAGTATAGGCATGGATGATCGAATATGAGAGCATGAATAGATGAAGAGTCTTGTAATTATAAAAAAAAAAAGGTTGGTTAATTGATATGTGGTAAATGTTAAGTGTTAGATGAAATGGAAATGATATCATATTGGAATATGCATATTCGGCCACATGAATGAATACATAGATTGATGTTGTACGTTCGGCTATAGGTAAGCATATTGATGGCTTTATCTTGACTTAGATAATCTGCTAAAGGAGAACATTGGCTAATATGTTGAATTTGATTCATGATTTCATATATATATGACTCTAATGCCTAATATATATATGGGCTAAGTACCTTGAATTTCTCTTTGATGTTCGAAATGATTAAATCAATTTATTTGTTAAATTAAGCTCAAGAGCAAAGGGGAACTAAATCCGATAAAGGAAAGGAAAAAGTAATTGAATAGCCGTTGAGGTCGTTCGACAACTTCCGAGGTAAGTCTTCGAGTAATGAAACTTAGTTTATGATTTGATTAAGTCATGACATATAAGCATAACGAATAAACGAAGATATAATGATTCTACTTGAATGATACTTTGAGGTGATTAGTTTATACCTATGACGGGTAGCCGAATGTGTATAGAGATCATGTTATAAAGCCAATCAAAATCATGTTCCTCATATGTGGCTATTGAGCCGAAATTGGTAAGGTTTGATAATTGTCTTGTGTTTGAGCTTTAGTAATGAAAATGAAATATGGATGTGTCATGATTTATTAATATATGTGCATGATTATTCGAATGATATCCGGGCTAAGTCCCGAAGGCATTTGTGCTAGTGACTATATCCGGGCTAAGTCCCGAAGGCATTTGTGCTGGTGACTATATCCGGGCTAAGTCCTGAAGGCATTTGTGCTGGTGACTATATCCGGGCTAAGTCCCGAAGGCATTTGTGCTGTGACTATATCCGGGCTAAGTCCCAAGGCATTGTGCTATTGACTATATCCTGCTAAGACCAAGGCATTTGTGCGAAGTTGCTATCTCCGCTAAATCTCAAGGTACTTGGGTTTGGAAGTGAGCGATCTTGCTGTAATAATTTCAATTAATACGCTCGTAAAATCCAAATGATGAGGTACGTTTCGTATATGCATTGGAATAGTTGATTCCTTTTAAAATAGTATTCGCTCAATTGATTAACAAGCTTCTGTGATGCAGTTAACCAGCTTGTCTGGAAATTTTAAAATGAACTGTGTAAATCAATGAAATAAGTCTGTTAACACCTCGTGTTCGACTCTGGCAACGGTCTCGGGTACGGGGTGTTACAATTTTATTGGTATCAGAGCTATGGTTTAGTCGTTTCTAGGACTACCGTAATACGTTTGGGTCTAGCTATACATGCCATTATGTGTTTATTTGATAGTGTGGTGATTTCGACGCTTAAAATGTGTTTACTTATAGAAATGGATCCCGATCCCAATTGAGCGGTAGTCGATGATCTTGAGAGTGTAGCACCGCTCCCCGACAAGGGACAAATGACTCTCAACCTATTGCTAGTAATCGTAATGATGAAGTGGACAAGCTTTTTATAGCGTGATGAATGATTGGTTCAATCAAGATATTCAAACTAATACGATGCTCCACAACCTCCATTCCCGACTAATACAACCCCAAGACCTACAATACCTCCGAACTAACCAAATAAGGTCAAATAAGCCCCAGCTTGATGTAATCGAAAACACGGGCTCATCAATTTAAAGCTACAGACAATGACGATACCGAGCAAGCTGAATTTTGGTTGGACAACACTATTCGGTACTTGATGAACTATCTTGCACACCCGATGAATGCCTAAAGTGTACTATCTCCTTGCTACGTGATTCTGCCTACTATTGGTGGAATACGTTGATTTCTATTGTGCCCAGAGAGCAAGTAACTTGGGAGTTTTTCCAAACCGAGTTTCGAAAAAAGTATATCAGCCAGAGATTCATTGATCAAAAACGAAAAGAATTTCTTGAACTTAAACAAGGTTCCATGTCGGTTACTGATTATGAACGAAAGTTTGTAAGGCTTAGCCGGTACGCTCGAGAATTCATTTCTTCAGAAGCTGTGATGTGTAAATGTTTTGAAGATGGACTGAACAATGATATAAAGCTGTATGTTGGCATTTTAGAAATCAAAGAATTTGTGATACTTGTCGAGCGAGCTTGCAAAGCTGAGGAGCTTAGTAAGGAGAAAAGAAAAGCTGATATGGGAGCAAAGGAGTTTCATAAGAGATCTTCGGGAAAGCCCTTTCAACAGTCATCGAAGAAATTTAGAGATGATTTAGGCCGATCTAGAGACACTTCGGGCTTTTCTAGACGAGATCGTGATCGACCCCCTGCGAGTACACGAGTCACTTCGGTCGCTAGTGTTGGAAATGATCGTCGAGACAGAACAGAGTGCCAGTATTGCGGTAAATGGCATTCGGGGAGTTGTAGATTCCATGACCGCTCCTGTTATAAGTGCGGATCAGTTGACCATTTTATCAAGGATTGCCCGAGACCGATGAACAAAATGTAAATCGAGTGGGAAACCGGTACTACTACTGTTCGGTAGACCATCTAGAAATACGGCAATGCTAGTGGCGGTCGAGAGGATCTAGAGATGCTACAACTAGATCCGAGGCTCGCACTCTGCTAGAGCTTATGCTATACGCTGCACGCGAGGATGCTTCCTCGCCGATGTTATTACCGTACTTTTACTCTCTTTGATACTAATGTGATTGCTTTGATTGACCTCGGTTCTACTCATTCTTATATATGTGAAACCTTAGCATCCAAAGAAGACTTTACTGTTGAGTCTCATCGAGTTCGTAATTCGGTGTCAAATCCCTTGGGTCGTTATGTGCTTGTCGACAAAGTGTGTAAGAAATGTCCCTAGTAATCCGAGGTTCTGCTTTTCCGCCCGATTTGATGCTTTTACCATTTTATGAATTTGATGTTATCCTCGGTATGGATTGGTTGATCAGTACATGATGCAATTGTAAATTGCAAAAGAAAAACCATTGATTTGAGGTGTGTAAATAACGAGATAATCCGAGTTGAGTCTCTCGACTTGAATGGGTTGCCACCGTAATATCATCGATGTTGGCTCGTAAATATGTAAGAAAGGGGTGTGAAGCATACCTTGCGTATGTACTTGATGACAAAGAGTTAGAAAAGAAGCCTGAATCTGTGCCGGTGGTTTGTGAATATTTGGATGTTTTTCCCGAAGAATTACCGGGTTTACCACCTGTTCGGGAGGTAGAGTTTGGTATTGAGCTTGTACCTGGGACTACACTGATTTCAATAGCTCCGTATCATATGGCACCAACCGAGTTAAAGGAGTTGAAAGCTCAGTTGCAAGAGTTGACGGATAGAGGTTTCGCTCGACCAAGTTTCTCCCCTTGGGGTGCACCAGTATTGTTTGTGAAAAAGAAGGACGGAACCATGAGGTTGTGCATTGACTATCGTCAGCTGAATAAAGTGACAATAAAGAATAAATATCTGTTACCACGTATTGATGATTTGTTTGATCAACTAAAGGGAGCCTCAATGTTTTCAAAGATAGATTTGAGATCGGGTTATTATCAGTTGCGAATTCAAGATTCGGATATACCCAAAACTGCTTTCAGAATGAGATACGGTCACTATGAGTTCTTAGTGATGCCGTTTGGACTCACTAATGCCCCTTCGGTATTTATGGATTTGATGAATCGGATCTTCAGACAGTATTTGGACCGGTTTGTAGTTGTGTTTATTGATGACATCTTAGTCTATTCAAGAGATGAAACCGAACATGCTGAACACCTAGGATTAGTGTTGCAGATTTTACGGGATAAGCGGTTATATGCTAAGTTCAGTAAGTGTGAGTTCTGGTTAAGAGAGGTTAGCTTCTTGGGTCATGTGGTATCTGCATCGGGTATTCGAGGTGATCCGAGCAAAATTTCAGCCATACTTAACTGGAAGCCTCCGAGAAATATTACTGAAGTTCGAGCTTTTGGGACTTGCTTACATACTACGGACTCTTTGTAAAGGGTTTCTCGATGATAGCCACACCAATAACGAAACTACTTCGTAAAGATGTTAAGTTTGAATGGATGAAAAAGTGTCGAAAAGTTTCGATCAATCGAAAACTTATTTGACCAAGCTCAAGATTAGTGCAACTGAGTCGCAAGGAGTTTGTCATTTACAGTGATGCATCCTTACTTGGATTGGGTTGTGTATTGATGCAAGAAGGTCGAGTTGTAGCTTATGCGTCGAGACAATTGAAGCCACATGAGAAAAATTATCCAACCCATGATCTCGAACTGGCTGCCATCGTATTCGCTTTGAAAATATGGCGACATTACTTATTTGGTGAGAAGTGCCTTGTATATTTGTATCACAAAAGTCTCAAATATTTGATGACTCAAAGAGACTTGAATCTGCGATAAAGACATTGGCTCGAGTTGTTAAAAGATTATGAGCTTGTCATTGACTATCACCCGGGAAAGGCTAATGTGGTTGCGGATGCTTTAAGTCGTAAATCACTGTTTGCTTTACGAGCGATGAATGTACACTTGTCTGTCCTATCTGACAATGTGTTAGTAGCAAAATTAAAGGCTAGACCATTGTTGATTTATCAAATTCATGAAGCTCAGAAAGTCGATGATGAATTGGTTGTAAAACGGGCTGAATGTGTTCCGGATAGGGAATCAGAGTTTCAAATTGATGACGACGATTGTTTGAGGTTCAGAAGTCGTTTGTGTGTTCCAAGAAATTTAGAACTTATTTCGATGATTCTGAACGAAGCTCATTGTAGCCGAATGTTAATTCACCCGGGGAGTACGCAAATGTACAACGATCTGAGACGTCAGTTTTGGTGGCATGGTATGAAACGAGACATTTCTGATTTTGTTTCGAGGTGTTTAATATGTCAACAAGTGAAAGCGGAACATCAAGTGCCTACAGGTTTACTTCAGCCGATCATGATACCTGAATGGAAATGGGATCGAGTCACGATGGATTTTTTATCTGGGTTGCCATTGTCGGCAAGTAAGAAAGATGCGATTTGGGTTGTTGTTGATAGACTGACTAAGTCGGCTCATTTTATTCCCGTATGTACGGATTATTCATTGGATAAACTAGCTGAATTGTATGTTTCTCAGATTGTAAGATTACACGGGGTACCTATTTCTATTGTGTCGAATAGAGATCCGAGAGTCACTTCGCGATTTTGGAAGAAACTGCAAGAAGCTTTGGGTACCAAGTTGCATTTTAGCACCGCTTTTCATCCACAAACTGATGGTCGATCCGAGCGGATAATTCAGATACTTGAGGATATGTTAAGATGTTGCATCCTCGAGTTTAGTGGTTCATGGGAGCGGTATTTACCTTTGATTGAATTCGCTTACAACAATAGTTTTCAGTCAAGTATTAAGATGGCACCTTACGAGGCTTTGTACGGTCGTAAATGCCATACACCATTGTTTTGGACCGAGCTCGGTGAAAGTAAAATTTTCAGAGTTGATTTGATTAAAGATGCCGAGCAGAAAGTAAAAATAATTCGTGAAAGTCTGAAGGCAGCATCAGATCGTCAGAAGTCGTACGCGGATTTAAAACGAAGAGATATTGAGTATCAGGTGGGAGACAAAGTATTTCTTAAAGTTTCACCTTGGAAAAAGATACTCAGATTTGGCCTTAAGGGCAAACTGATTTCGAGGTTCATAGGGCCGTATGAAATATCCGAACGAGTTGGTCCGGTGGCATATAGATTGATTTTACCCCCTGATCTCGAGAAGATTCACAACGTTTTTCATGTCTCAATGCTTCGACGTTACAGATCTGATCCTTCGCACATAATAAGTCCCTCCGAGGTTGAAATTCAAGCTGATATGAGTTATGAAGAAGAACCGATTCATATCCTAGCTCGTGAAGTGAAAGAGTTACGAAACAAAAAGGTTCCTTTAGTAAAAGTGTTATGGCTCAAACATGGGATGGAAGAAGCTACTTGGGAACCCGAGAGCTCTATAAAAGAACGATACCCAAACCTATTTACCGGTAAGATTTTCGGGGACAAAAATTTCTTAAGTGGGGGAGATTTGTGACAGCCCTAAATTGACCCTAGTCGAAAGTGGTTTCGGACCGCTAAACCGAAGTCATCAAGTATTTGAATATGATGTTTATTGTCTAAAATATGTGAATATGAATGTGTGAAAGTTTTAAGCTTCGATTTAGTCGATTGCATGTGAATTTAATTAATAGGACTTATGTGTGACACTTTTGAAATGTGATAGGTTAATCTATAAGGACCTATTAATGCATGTTGTATAAATGATGGGTTTGCATGTCAAATTACCCAAGTTTTAGATAGTGGCCGGCCATGCTATGGGGTAAAACATATTATAAACATTTTGTGACAACATGTTGTGTTAAGAACAATAAAATATGAGGGGAGTGGGAGGAGAAACCGAAGCTGTTTCATCCTTGCTCCCTCATTTTCCCGTAACTAGAAGAAAAAAAAAGCTTCATCCTTTTTGATTCTTCTTGGCTGAATTGAAGAAAGAAAGAAGAGAAGGTTTCGGTCACTTTAAGCTTAAGGGAGGTTAGTAAGTTGTGTTAGATTTTTTTAAATTTTAAGCTTGTTTCTAGTTGATTAACTAATTTCTTACATAACCCATGTCAAAATTTTGAAAACTTGGTGATGGTTTGAGCATTCGGTTTTAGTTATTAAAGGATGAGATTGGGTTATAGCCTTTATGTTTTAGGAAGAATTGTTGAAGAAAAGGGTTTAAGTTAGTCAAATTATAAATTTTAATGCTCATGGGTACAATGGCCAAACATAGATTTGTCTAATAAGTTGAACACATGCCGTATGAGTGATTGAAATGATGAGGTATGAAAATGATTGAGTTTGAGTGCTTAATAAAAAGGATTGGAGGTGAGTATGTGTGAGAATTTGAAAAGGGTAGGTCTTGGCAACTTCATGAAGTGTTCGGCCATGGTGCTAAAATGTTGTATTGTGTTTAAACTTAGAATTTTTGGTTATATGGTTAGTATAGGCATGGATGATCGAATATGAGAGCATGAATAGATGAAGAGTCTTGTAATTATAAAAAAAAAAGGTTGGTTAATTGATATGTGGTAAATGTTAAGTGTTAGATGAAATGGAAATGATATCATATTGGAATATGCATATTCGGCCACATGAATGAATACATAGATTGATGCTGTACGTTCGGCTATAGGTAAGCATATTGATGGCTTTATCTTGGCTTAGATAATCGGCTAAAGGAGAACATTGGCTAATATGTTGAATTTGATTCATGATTTCATATATATATGACTCTAATGCCTAATATATATATGGGCTAAGTACCTTGAATTTCTCTTTGATGTTCGAAATGATTAAATCAATTTATTTGTTAAATTAAGCTTAAGAGCAAAGGGGAACTAAATCCGATAAAGGAAAGGAAAAAGTAATTGAATAGCCGTTGAGGTCGTTCGACCACATCCGAGGTAAGTCTTCGAGTAATGAAACTTAGTTTATGATTTGATTAAGTCATGACATATAAGCATAACGAATAAACAGAGATATAATGATTCTACTTGAATGATATTTTAAGGTGATTAGTTTATACCTATGACGAGTAACCGAATGTGTATAGAGATCATGTTATAAAGCCAATCAAAATCATGTTCCTTGTATGTGGCTATTGAGCCGAAATTGGTAAGGTTTGATAAGTGTCTTGTGTTTGAGCTTTAGTAATGAAAATGAAATATGGATGTGTCATGATTTATTGATATATATGCATGATTATTCGAATGATATCCGGGCTAAGTCCCGAAGGCATTTGTGCTAGTGACTATATCCGGGCTAAGTCCCGAAGGCATTTGTGCTAGTGACTATATCCGGGCTAAGTCCCGAAGGCATTGTGCTATTGACTATATCCGGGCTAAGACCCGAAGGCATTTGTACGAGTTGCTATATCCGACTAAATCCCGAAGGTACTTGGGTTTGGAAGTGAGCGATCTTGCTGTAATAATTTCAATAACGATGAGGTACGTTTCGTATATGCATTGGAATAGTTGATTCCTTTTAAAATAGTATTCGCTCAATCGATTAACAAGCTTCTGGCCTTTAGCCAAGTTGATTCCTTATGTATGAATATAAGGGTTGGAAATGTGAAGTAGGTGTGATTTTGAGAATATGTGTATATGAAATTATTCGTTTAGTCATATGAATGCTATACTTGATTGTGCATGATTTCATTACTCAAACTTACTAAGCATTAAATGCTTATTCCGTTGCTTTGATTCTCTGTTTTATAGATTTTGCTCGTCGACTATTGGACTCTGGAGTGTCAAGGTTGAAGTCGCCCACACTATCAAAGCCCTTTTGGTACTCTTTTGGTTGAACCTTGATAATGGCATGTATAGGACCGCCTTTGTTGTTAGTCAAGTACCTTTGGTAATGTGTATATATTCTGGATAGCCATGCGAAAGTGGCTTAAATATTTTGAGCATAGTATTAAAATCATTTTGTATATATATGGTTATTGAGAGGTGTGAAATGCTTGGCAATGACTAGCCATTGGAATGGTTAATCACGATCATATTTGGTGCTATGTATGTCAATGGCTAGTTGAATCATGGAAACTATGAAATAGGTGAAATTTACCTTAAAATAGATGTCGACAAAGAAGAAGTGATGTGAGTTTGAAAATTCACTGAAAATAGTAGGAATGTAATTAAATAATGAATAAATTATGTAATCGAACCTTGATGAGTTTATTTTCATTTGGAAGAAGCGAAATGACCATATGAGACGTATTTTTTTTGAGATGTTTAAGTTTTCGTGAAACAGGGCCAGAACTTTCACTGGATCCCCTGTTTTGAATTTGGAAATTTACCATAAATTAACCAGAAATAATTAGAAGTCATGCTTTATATGTACAGATTCCTTTTTGAGTCTAGTTTCATTAGAAACAAACGGCATAAGTATTGAAGCCCTGTACAGGGAGATATCTAAGTCGTACTGCATGAAGGTCAGAGTAGTCGAACCCTGTAAAAGGGGAGAATTTAACTAATAAACTTTACTAATTGGCCTGACCAAAAATTCTAGAAAAAAAATTTTAGATGGATATATGAGTCTAGTTTTAGGGAAAATTTACAGAATCAGTTTTCGAGTTTTGGAACTCGAGATATGACTTTAAGGTGACTGTGATGCGTTAACCAAATTGTCTCGAAATTTTAAAATGAACTGTAAATCAATGAAATAAGTCTGTTAACACCTCGTGTTCGACTCCAACAACGGTCTCTGCACGGGTGTTACAACCTGCACAGATTAGAAACGGGTGAGTTTACAAAACTCAAAGTGTAATCCCC
Organism: Gossypium arboreum; assembly: GCF_025698485.1. Taxonomy (NCBI): domain Eukaryota; kingdom Viridiplantae; phylum Streptophyta; class Magnoliopsida; order Malvales; family Malvaceae; genus Gossypium; species Gossypium arboreum. Next base: position 84,084,496 of record NC_069081.1, on the reverse strand, counting down.
AATAATAAACAAACAAAGAATAACACAAGTTGTCAAGACAATCGGGCCAAAGCCCTATTCAAGAATAAGATCAGGGCCTTAGCCCTTAAACAGTAGCAATGTGGGCTTAAGCCCTAATTCAGTCTCGACATATACTGGACCGAAGCCTTTTCATAAATCATATCACTGGCTGAAGCCTTTACTGTAAGCCAGGGCCTGAACCCTTTCTTAGGATCGAATTCTAAACCGACGTTGCTTGATGCTTCGGTATGGCCCATAGGCCCATTTCAATATCACATGTAATATTAATGAATGTATGCATGCCCATTTGGGGAGACTACTCAACCCACCATCCGCTACTCTCCACCCGTACCAACCAACACACCATGTGGGGAATAACTCAACCCACCCGACCAAACTCTCTCGGCAAAGATAGTCATGAAGATATAACCGAGGCCTAGCCTCTTTTAATAACTGGGGCAAAGCCCTTTTTGATAAACTGGGGCAAAGCCCTTTTCGGTAAACTGGGGCATAGCCCTTTTAGCACTTCCTCCATTTATAAAATCGAACCCATGCAACATGTCATGTATGCAGAATGTCATGCCCATATTTGAATCAAACAATCACAGTCAAGTCATTCACATCACCAATATATATTCACAATCAAATCCATCAACCACACAGTCCAAGTCAGTCATTTGCCCGCAAGGGCTAAACAATCATTTAACACCCTAGGGGCAAAATGATAATTTTACCCCACATGGGTATCTTGGTAATTCTACCCTACAAGGGTATTTCGGTATTTCTACCCTACAAGGGTATTTCGGTAATTCTACCTTACAGGGGTATTTTAGTATTTTACAAATTAGGGGTATTTTGGTAATTTTACAAACCAGGGGTATTTTAGTAATTTTACAAACCAGGGGTATTTTAGTAATTTTACAAACCAGGGGTATTTTGGTAATTTTACTGATCGAGGGTATTTTGGTAATTTTGTAAACTAAGGGTATTTTAGTAATTTTGTAAATCGAGGGTAAAACGGTAATTCTATAAATTGAGGATATTTGGGTAGTTTTATAAACCGGGGGTACTTTGGTAATTTTACAACTGGGGGTATTTCAGTAATTTGGTAAACAGGGATAACAATACGATTGGCCCTAAAGCCCATTCTTAGCCCAAATGGGCCCACACGCTCGTGTGGCCCTTTTAGCCCAAAACTAGCCACAGATATGAGATTCACCTAGCCTAGTCCAATATTTACTACACAATCAAACAACTTATCCAATTGGGCCCGTAGGCCCATTAGGCCCACATGGCCCATTTCGGCCCATCGAGGCCCGAAGTAGCCAACCTATAGCTAGAGTAGTGAGAAATACACACCTGATAGGAGACTGGAGTTAATCCACGCTCCGAGCACTCTTAGCCGACGCCCAACCCAAAATGAGCACGCCATAAAGCGAAAGGGATCACCAAGAAAGGTACCTTTACTCTCCTCATGGTTCTCTCTATTTAAAGGCAACAGATCCACTCTTATGTTAGCTTCCGATGTGGGATCCTTCCAACATCAGAGTTTAAATTCAACACCAACTCTTGCCGCCCCCTCTTAGCAAAATAAATGCTCTTTGATTGCCATGAGTTTCAACCTGGACCTCCTTGCCAACTCTATGACTAAGACCTTGCCACTTCACCACGTGCTCTTTTGTGTCATATTTTATCCCCAATTAATTATAAGGTCTAAAGGCCAAAGTCCAGGTTCCCTTAAAAAAAACAGAATAAATTGCAAGAGCCAAGGCTTAAACCCAAGCTCCCATACAACCTTAATTACGCCACTTCCACTAGACCACATTGCTCCTTGTGTCATTTATTTAACACAATAATTTAAAAGGCCCTCATCCAAGCATCCAGGTTTTTTTCACTTAATACCAAAATTTTTGCTAAAGCCCAAGTTTGAACCCAAGATTTCTCCAACACTTCTCAAAGCCATTAACCACTAAAGCAAACATTTAATTGTTTCATTTCATTGCACAATTAAATACCTATATACAACCTCCTTACGGACCCCCACTCAAGGCCCAATACTTCTAGGCCCAAATTCGAGGTGTTACAAGTAAAGTTCCAAACAATTAAAGGTATTGTTAACCGAAGTAATGATTCTAGAATCGGCTGAATTGAGTAAAGAATTTGTGATTTTTGTGATGTCCTATTAAACAGATTGGAATGTGTTTTAATACAAGAATATAAAGAGATAGTTTGTATTTTCAAACGATTAATGTCACATTAAAAAGAACTGTTAGACTGGTGATTTAGAGACGACTGCTATTATGTCTGTGTTGTGAATTGGATGACTTCGTGTGTTCAATGGGAAATGCCATGTGCTTCCTAGTCCAAAAAGTTAAAGTATCGAATGTCCTGGAAAGATCAGAAATTTAAAACAGTGTTAATGGTTTGTGATGATGAAAGATTTTGAGTAAGTTATTGATTTAATCTCAGAAAAAACAATTATAGTTATTGATGCCTGGATGGAAAATCTTTTATTTATTTTGTAAGTACTGGTTACTTGATTGACCTTATTTGATGGCGGTCTAATTTTAGCTATATTAAATGCTAAAGTAGGGTTTTCCTTGCGAAACTGAGAAAATTAGAAATGTGGTAGTGAATGAGTATGTACCATGATATTTGAAATCATGATCAGATATCTATTTGTTAGCAAGTAAGTTGAACATCGAGTGTATTCAGGACTAATACAGTCAGTGAATTGTGAGAGAGTAATAATGAAATAGAGTTACTATAGATTTTGTATCAAGATTGTAATTTTCTCCGAAAATGAAGATGTTATTTGGATTGTGGTTGATTGTTTGGAAAAGATCCGTATGATCATTTCTGTATATACAGAGTTCTTATTTAACAGAACAACTGAGTATATGAATTCTTGAGAGAGTAACTGAGATCTTTACGATATGCTCCAGCACTGTGTGTTAAAGCCCAAAGGTTATTGGAAAGAGATATACGAGGTGAATTCAGTTTTTGATTCTGAGAAGTTTTGTGAAAGTGTTTCATGAGAGTTGAAAACAACTTCTTCTGGTAAGATTTTCGAGGATGAAATCCCTAAAGGAAAAAGAATTGTAACATCCCAATTTAGGGTCTAGTCAGAATAATGGTTTCGAGACCTCAAATACGACATAAAAAAATTATTTTTATTATATTCACGAAACGATTTTGTGAAAATTTCGTTTGAAAATTTTAACGTTTGGGCACTCAATTTAGTCAAAAGGACTAAATCGTTAAAAGTGCAAAAGTTGAGTTTTACATGCTAGAGGTGTCCAATTGTTATGAAATTTCAAATTGGAGGTCCTTATTTGGTAATTAGACCATTGGTTAATTGTTTGGACAAAAATGGACATGAAATGGGTGAAATAGAATATTTTTAATTTAGGGGCATTTTGGTCATTTGGTAATTAAAATAATAAAAAAGGAAAATCAAATCCAAATTTATGCTCATCTTCAACCTTCGGCTGAAATTTGCATGGAAACCATGTCTAGGGTTTTGTTCAAGCTTTCCAAGCTCAATAGTAAGTTCGTTCTTGCCCCGTTTTTAATGATTTTCACATTTTTGATATCTTTGAAGCATGATTTACCTATTTCTAGCCTTATTTTGAGTTAGGGTTCATGTTTAAAATTTTACCTATGTGTGACATGTGTATATTCTGATGTTTAATGGAGGAATATATAATTTTGATGTTAGAGAAATGACTTTTACTAATTGATTTTCGGTAAAAATGCATAAAAGTGCCTATTTGTAAAATTTATGAAATTTGTCATAAAAGTGTGATTTAGTGGAAATTTTGGGTTGCTATAGTTATGAAAATGATTCGTCTAGGCTTAAAGAGTGAGGAAACTGAAAAAATCATTTTACGAGCCTAAGGGAAAAAATGTAAATATGATAAATTTTAAGGAAAAAACGTAAATTTTCCATAATGTGATTTTTGGATCACATTGAATAATGTGACTAATAAATAAGTTAAATGTGATGCTTTAGATCAAAGAAAACGAGGTTTGGACCAAGAACAGGAGAAAAACGCACATTTGACAGTTAGGTCATTTTCATTATTTTTGGTATCGAGGTAAGTTTGTATGAAAATAAAGCAACATGCTGTCATTAATATATGTCAAATGTTTAAATATTGCATGAATATGTATTTGTCTTTATGGAATGGATTCATGATGACTCAATGATATTCGACAAAGTTTCGAGATAAAGTCCAGTGTAAGACCATGTCTGGGACATGGCATCGGCATCGATATGAGACCCCATATAAGACCAAATCTGGGATATGGCATCAGTGTTGATATGTGAGCCAGTGTAAGACCATATTTGGGATATGGCATCGGCGTTGATATGTGAGCCAGTGTAAGACCATGTCTGGGACATGGCATCGGTGTTGAAATGTGAGCCAGAGTAAGACCATGTCTGGGACATGGCATCGGTGTGGATGTGTGAGCCAGTGTAAGACCATGTCAGTACATGGCATCGGCGCTTATATGTGTGCTAGTGTAAGACCATCTCTGGGATTTGGCATCAACATGTGGATCCATGTAGGACCATGTCTGGGACATGTCTTTGACACTCTATTTGGTGCATGATGATTCCCAATGTCCTTCAATATTCCAAGTGGTTCAACGGGTAATTCAAATATTATATCAAAGTTGTGATAAGGAATGATTATGTCATGATGTAGTACAGGTATGTACGTAAAACTCATGAGAAATGATTCGGTTTAAGATGCACATTTGGTAAGGATGCAAATAAGTAAGTCATGTTTGTGAGAATGATTTTGTGATGATCTTGTGGTTATGGGTCTATGTTCGTGAGGTATAAATATATGGTAAATTTAATTGATGATCATGTGTGAAGCTTTTAAGCCAAATCGAATTGAGATACTATGTGTTTATTCCTTTAATTTTGTGGTTTAATGAATAACGAAAAAAGGAAAGGATTGGTGTAAATGCCTATTAAAAATGGTTATGAATGTATGGATAGATAAGACTTTTTGGACATATGAATGATGTTAAGCTATATGCTTGGAAATGTGAATGTACAAAATTAATGTGTACTAAAATAGTCATGGACAGCAGTAGTAGTCCGACTTTGAAAATCCACCAAAAATTGTGAAAATCGAGTTAGAGGGTAAATAAAAAATGAAAATAAAGCTTATTGAGCCTAGTTTCACATAGAAGAAACGGTGTAAGGAAAAAGGAATTCATATTATGAGATAATTGAATTGATGTGAGACAAGGTTAAAATGATTTTGGGTTCCCATGTTCTGAATTTGGAAAATCATTAAAAATTGTAAAAAAAATAATTATGGGTTATATTTTATATGATTAGAATAAGTAAACGGTAACATCTTCCAAATCTCGTATGTGGAGATACTTAATTTTAAGTGAAGAGAGGTCGAAACTGTCAGATAGCAAAACAGGGGTAACTTTGAAGAATAAAATGTACTTATTAGCCAATCCATAAATTCTGAAAATTTCATGGTAGAAAGATATATGAGCCTAGTTTCAAATTATTGTAACGGATCTAAATTTTGAATTCTATAGCTCATGTTATAAACTATTTAGTGACTATGACTCGAGTAGATAGCTTGACTGGAATATGAGCAAATAGTGGAATTATGTGCAATTTCGATTGTGTTACCATGAGAACATGTTGTAAGAATTTGGAAAAAGCACGATAATAAATTGCTAATTATTTTCATATTGAATTACTAAGCTATATAGCTTACCCCTTTTTTTTCCTATTTCTTATAGGGTCACTAAGCTAGCTCAGGTTGGAGATCGCTCGAGATGCTATCACACTATCAGATTATCATTGTGGGGTAAAAGTGAATACAAACCTCTTAAGCTTATAGCATGTATAGGGACTAAGTCACTTTGTTTATATGTTATATTATTTAGCCATATGTATTGGCTTATGATGATTTAATACTCCAATTTGTATATATAGCCATGAAGGATGGCTTATGTTGATCTTATTATTATTCATGTGTATGTCAATGTCTTATGAGGTGATTTATATTTGCTTGATGAGTGATATTTGAACGTGTCCAAGTGGCTATGTTATTGAGTGACTAGGTTTGATGTTGTATGTATGAAAATGGTGGCATGTGGTTGACATGTTAATGCCTTAGTTGTGGATGTTCAGTAGTAAGAATATGTTTGAATTGGTGTCATATGAAGTGTGTCTGTATGTGGGCATAAGAGGGTGGCAAATGACTTGGAAAATAGCCTTGAAATTGATCGCACGGGCTGAGACACGACCATGTGTCTTGGTCGTGCAAGGGACACGGCCATGGGACATGGGCGTTTGTCCAGGCTGTGTGAAGTCTGTATTTAATTTTGAGAATTTAATTCTCCATAGAGCCTAAACAAGCGAGCGTATGCCTTGTCCATGTGACCTCATTTGTTCATACATAAATGGATAGAGAGTTACACGGGTTAGGGACACGAGCGCGTGTGACCACACGGCCTACCCATACGGGCATGCCGCTATCCACACGGGCGTGTGGCCCTGATTTATGGGAAAATTTCCTAACTTTCCAAAGTTGTCAGTTTAGTCTCGAACCACTCCTGATGTATGTTTTGGGCCTCTTAAGCCCATATAAGGGACGATATGCATGTGAATGAAATGTTTTAAATTGAATGAAATTTTATGGCCAGGTTATGCATGTGTGATTGTGATTAAGTCCGATATTACCTCGTATCCTATCCCAGTGTCGAACACGGGTAAGGGGTGTTACATTTGGTTATACGATAATGATGTGAGTAGGTTGAGGCAAATATTGGGTGAGAGATATGGCTTGGAAAATGGCCTATTTTTGTCCACACAGACAGAGACACGGACGTGTGTCTCAGCTGTGTGTGACACACAGCCATATGTCCCGTGATACTTACTTAGAAACGAAGTCAGTAGCTTTACACGGCCTAGCATACAGGCGTGTGTCTTGGCTGTGTGGCACAAGTCAGTATACCCTCCAGTTTTCACATGGCCTAGCACACGGGTGTGAGAGGCCATTTTGAAGGGTACACAGCCTGACACATGGGCGTATGGTCTGGCCGTGTGACCCAAGTCAGTGAGTTACACGGGGTCAGACACGGACTGGGACATGACCATGTGATCCCATTTCGGATGCTCACACGGCCTGACACATGGGCGTGTCCCTTGCCCGTGTGAGACACACGAGCGTGTCCCTTGGCCATGTGAGACACACGGCCTGGACACACGGGCGTGTGTTCCCTGCACTTTGAAAAATTTCCATGATTTCTTAAAAATTTCCTAAGTACTCAATTTAGTTCTGAACCATTTTTTAATGTCTATTTTGGGCCTCGAAGGCTCGTATTAGAGACTACATGATTGAAATTGAATGGTTTTAATTTAGAATGAAAAATGATTATGAAATGTATGATTGTGTGTTGTATAAGACCGGTAATGCTCCTTAACCTTATTCCGGCGTTGGATATGGGTTAGGGGTGTTACACACCCACGGCCTAACAACACGGTCATGTATCATTTATAGTATCTTATAGTTTTAAGTTAGTGAGTTACACGGCCTAGCACACGGCCTACGACATGGTAGTGTGTAGCAAGTACGAGAGTTACATGGCCTGGCACACAGCTTACGATACAGCCGTGTGACCCAACTCAGTGAGTTACATGGGTGAGGGACACGGCCGTGTGTCCCATATTCGATTGTTACACAACTTGGGCTATTTCACATAGCCGTGTGACCCCTGTTTTCACATTTTTGCAACCTTTTCTTAAAACTTAGTTTTTTTATTCTTTCTTATTTTCCTTTGATTTTCGGCAATATGAGATGAATATAACATTAATCCATGTTTTTCTTTTATTTAACACATATTAATTCATCATTTACCATTTTACCCTTCATTAATAACATATAAAATTTCATTAACCATAGGCATTTATGTCCATCCATTATTCAAATGGTCTATTCTCAACATAAGGACCTCTTATTTACAAACACATAAGAAATGGACACACTTAACATATGGCAAACTACTTTTACATTTTACGCGATGAGGTCTTTTTATCAAATTAAGCACACAAACGATTAAATTTTCATACAAAACTTTCACACATGTCAATTCACATACTATAAACACAAAAAATAATATTTAAATATTTTTGTCACTCAAATTTGTGGTTACACAACCACTATTCCTATTAGGGTCTAAACCGGACAGTTACAACCCTCTCCTCTTAGGGATTTTAGTCCCCGAAAAGCTTACCGTTGAACAGATTCGGATATTGTCATCTCATAACATCTTCAGGCTCCCATATAGCCTCTTTTACACCGTGTTGCCACATTCACGAGCTAAGATACTAATTGATTCTTCTTCGTAGGTCATATCGGACTGAATCTCAATTTCAGATGGAAAAATCACATGTGATGGATCAGATCTATACTGTCGAAGCATCGATACGTAGAATACATTATGAAGCTTTTCTAGCTCAGGTGGCAATAACAATTTATAAGCAACTGGCCAGATACGCTCGATGATCTCATACGGCCCAATGAACCTCGGACTCAATTTGCTTTTTCGGCCAAATCTGAGTATTTTCTTCCATGGTGAGACTGTCAAAAAGACTTTATCACCAATTTCAAATTCAATGTTTTTCCGTTTCAAATCTGCATATGATTTCTAACGATCGAAAGCTGCTTTCAGTCTATCTTAGATCACTTTTACTTTCTGTTCAGTCTCTTTTATCAAATCGACCCCATGTATTTTATTCTCACTGAGCTCGTTCCAATACAAAGGTGTTCGACATTTATGACCATATAAGGCTTCGTACGGTGCCATTATAATGCTCTATTGAAAACTATTATTGTATCTGAATTCAATCAATGGAAAATATTGTTCCCACGTACCTTCAAACTTAAGGATGCAACATCTCAACATATCCTTGAGAATCTAAATAATCTGCTCGGATTGACCATCCATCCGCTGATTAAAAGCAGTACTGAAATGAAATTTCGTACCTGAAGCCTCTTGCAGTTTCTTCCAAAATCGTGAAGTGAATCTCAGATCTCTATCTGACATGATAGATAATGGTACCCCATGTAATCTTCCTACATCAGAAATGTATAACTCAGCTAACTTATCAAGCAAGTAATCGGATCATACCGGAATAAAATAGGTTGATTCTGTCAATCGGTCAACCACGACCCAGATAACATTTTTCTTTCTCGGAGATAGGGGCAAACCCAAAACAAAATCCATTGTCACTCTATCCCATGTCCACCCCAAAATCATAATCGGCTGTAACAAACCGGATGGCACTTGATGTTCAGCTTTAACTTGCTGACAGATCAAACATTTCGAAACGAAATCAGAGATACCTATTTTCATTCCAGACCACCAGTAATGTTGTTTCAAATCATTATACATTTTCGTACTACCTAGATGTACAGATAAACGACTATTGTGAACTTCATTCAAAATCATCTGGATTAACTATGAATCTCTCGAACACAAATTCGATCTCGAAATCTCAGACAATCATCATTATCAACTCTAAATTCTAAATCAAAATTTAAATCACACTGAGTTCGTTTTGCTAATATCTCATTATCAACTTTCTGAGCTTCTCAATTCTTTAATTCGGCAAATACCGAACCATCATTGGACAAAACCAAATGAGCATTCATTACACGTAATGTAAACAGTGATTTTTGACTCAAAGAATCAACAACAACATTATCCTCTCCCGAATGGTAATCAATAACAAGCTCGTACTCTTTTAGAAATTCTAACCATCTTCTCTATCGCAGGTTCAAATCTTTCTGAGTCATCAGATATTCTAAACTCTTATGATCTGAATATACGTGACATTTCTCACCAAACAGATAGTGGCATCAAATCTTCAAAGCAAATAAAATCGCAGCTAACTCAAAGTCGTGTGTCAGATAGTTCTTTTCATGTGGCTTTAACTGTCTCGAAGCATAAGCAATGACTTTGTCTTCCTGCATCAAAAAACATCCCATACCATTTAACGAAGCATCATTATAGATCAAAAATTCTTTACCTAATTCGGGTTGCACTAATACCGGAGCTTTAGTCAATAGAACTTTCAACTGATCAAAACTTTTCTAACACTTTTCAGACCATTCAAATTTCACATCTTTCTGAAGTAGTTTTGTCAACGAAGTCACAATCATAGAAAAGCCTTTTACGAACCGTCTATAATAACCGGAAAGTCCTAGAAAACTGTGGACTTCAAAAACATTTCTCAGAGGCTTCCAATCCAAAATAGCTGAAATTTTACTCAGATCGACTCGAATGCCTGATGCTGACACAATATGGCCTAGAAAACCGACTTCTCGTAGCCAGAATTCCCATTTGCTAAACTTCACATACAGTTGCTTATCTCGTAAAGTCTGTAGCACTATTCCCAGATGCTCGACATGCTTGGATTTATCACGCAAATAAATCAATATGTCATCAATGAATACGACAACAAATTGATCTAAATACGGTCTGAAAATCCTGTTCATCAAATCCATAAAGACAGCAGGTGCATTTGTTAATCTGAAAGGCATAAATAAGAACTCATAGTGGCCATACCTCGTTCTGAATACAGTTTTCGGAATGTCTGAATCTTTTACTTGCAACTGATCATAGCCTGATCTCAGATCTATCTTTGAAAACACGGTAGCTCCTTTCACTTGATCAAACAAATCATCAACTTGAGGCAAAGGATATTTATTCTTAATAGTCATTTTGTTCAACTAACGATAATCAATACACATTCTCATTGTACCGTCTTTCTTTTTCACAAATAGAACTGGTGCACCCCAAGGTGTGAAACTAGATCTTGCAAATCCTCTATCGGTCAACACTTGCAACTGAGACTTTAATTCTTTTAGTTCGGTAGGATCCATTCTATACGGGCTATCGAAATCGGAGTAGTTCCCGGTACTAACTCAATGCCAAATTCTACTTCTCGAATCGGAGGTAATCCCGAAAGTTCTTCAGGAAACACATCAGATAATTCGCAGACAATAGGCACTGATTCAACTTTCCTTTCTGTTACTTTCGAATCAATCACATAGGCAAAGTAGGCTTCACAACCCTTTCTCATAATACTCAGAGCTTTCATTGACGAAATCACAGCCAGTAACCTGTTCAAATCACTGGATTCAATTCGTACTATTTCATCATTCTTGCATCTCAAATCAATTTTTTTCCATTTACAATTCACAATAGCATCGTACAAAGTTAACCAATCCATACCCAAAATTATATCAAACTCATCAAAGTGTAATAACATCAGATCAGCCGAAAAACAAATGTCTCGAAACATTAAAGGATAATTCATGCAGACTTTATCAGCCAAAACACATCTGCTTAGGGGGTTCGATACTCTAATCACAAATTCAGTAGACTCTACAGGAAAAGTCTTACTGGATACTAAATTCATGCATATATACGAATGTATTCCAGGATCTATCAAAGCAATCACATAAGTATCGTAACGAGTAAATGTACCCGTAATCACATCTGGAGTGAAGCTTCCTCACGAGCTTGGATGTCATAGGCTCTGGCAAGTGCTCTAGCCTCAGATCGAACAGTAGTGTCTTTAGTTTCTCTTTGACTACCACTCACATTTCCTGTATTTCTGGAAGGTCTACCTCGAGCTGAAGTGTTAATAAGTCTAGGATTTTGTACAATTTCTTGCTCAACAGACTCAGGGCAATCACGATTAAAATGGTCTAATGATCCACATTTGAAACAAGCCCAATCATACAGTCTACAATTTCTGATATGTCTTTTACCACAATGTCCACATTCGAGTCGATCAAATCTAGCATTTCCAACACTAGCAACAGAAGTAGCTGGAGCTCTGAAACTCAAATGCGATCTCGTACGATCTCTACTCACATGTCCCACATTAGCCTTTGAACGGATATAATGATCTCGAAATTTATCTCTAGCTTCTGAATCAGCTTTTCTTTTCTCTTTCTCGAGTTCTTCAGCTTTACAGGCTCATTCAACAAGCACAACTAATTCTTTCATCTCAAGAATCTCGACTAACAAACGAATGCATTCATTCAAACCATATTTGAATCTTTTACACATTATTACTTCGGTCGAGACACATTCTTATGCATACTAGCTCAATCTTACAAATTCTCGCTCGTATTCTGTAATAGACATATAGCCTTGTTTCAATTTAAGAAACTCTTTACGTTTCCGATCGATAAATCTTTGACTAATGTATTTCTTCCAAAATTCAGCTTGGAAGAAATCCCAGGTGACTCGCTCTCTCGGAACCACTGATATCAAAGTCTTCCACCAATGAAATGATGTATCTCTCAGAAGCGAAATAGCACACTTAAGATATTCATCCGAAGTCAATGTCAATTCATTGAATACTCTTATCGTATTTTCCAACTAGAATTCAGCTCTCTCAGCATTATCACTAGTGGTAGCTCAAAACTCTTCGGCCCCATAGTTTCTAATCTTATTAACTATTGGCTTTGTTAACTGAATCAAATTTGCTTGTGACATAGCAGGGGTTTGCGGAGGATTAGTCGGGGTTGGGGGTTGTTGAACAGCCAGATTTGTTCTAATGTACTGATTAAACCAATCATTCATCATTTGATAGAAGAATTGTCTAGCCTCTCTATCATGGCTACTTGTAGCCAGTCTAGAATCGGATGGCTCTGTCCCTTGTGCGGGAGCAGGTGCATTACTTTCAACATCGTCAGCTATGGCTCGTTCGGGATCTATTTACTATATAAAAACACATTTTCATTGTCAGCATTCATCACACTATCGCAATTCATAAATATGACATGTATAGCTAGACTCACATACGCTATGTTAGTCCTAGAATTGATTAAACCGTATCTTTGATACCAACAAAATGTAACACCCCTAACCCGTATCCGTCGCTGGACTAAGGTTAAAGGCGTTACCAAAAAAATCGAAATATTTTACAAACAATTCATATACATCATCCACAATCATAGTCAAATATTACCATAGAGTCCCTTATATAGGTCATCGAGACCTTAAGCATGCATTAGAAAGGGGTTGTGTAAGACCCTATACCCGTAACCTACTCCGGGTCAGAGTATGAGATATTACCTAACTTTATCTCATGCATACAAACAGTCTTAAGTCACTGAGACTTGGTCCAAATTAAAACCTTTTCAATTTCTACTTTAAACTTCTTATTTCAGGCTTACGAGCCCCAAATCGACCATTGAAAACTATTCGGAACCATTCCAGGTCCTTAAACTAACCTTAAGAAATTTTCCTTTAAAATAGGGCACACGCGCGTGTGATCATTTCGACATGGTCGTGCTGGTGGTCCATGTGGCTCACACGGCCTAAGGACCCTGGGACACACCAGTGTCCCACACCCTTGTGGAATTAAATTCTAATTCACACCTACAGCGGTTTTCACATGGCCAGACACATGCCCGTGTCAATGCCCCGTGTCCCTCACACAGCCACGATAGGCCCATGTCTTAGCCCGTGTGCAAAAACCTGGGTATTCTGTTTCTGACGTCAGCATCCCTAAAATGTCATACGGCCATGGTACACGCCCATGTACTAGGCCGTGTCCTCCAGACGGCTGAGACATAAGGTCGTGTCTTTTCCCATATTTTTATTATCATGCATACTGACTTGAAATTTTTACGTGCAGGGGACACATGGCTGGACCATACGCCCATGGGGATGACCGTGTGTCTACCTGTGTGGACAATATAATGCTATTTACCAAGCCTCATTGCTACCCTTGCATACCTATTTTTATATCAATACCAAAACAAGCATAATTTTCAAAATCAAATCAACCACAATAGACATTCACTCAACCATGAAGATGCATCTTTTATAAGCTCAAAATGAATGTTAGCCATCATTCAAGGCTTAAATGCAAAAATGTGGGATCTATCCCAAGCCAACACATTTGGCCAATTCTCAAAGACACAAAATATTAAGGTCTAGCCCTGTACATGCCATATTCAAAAATATAAATCCAACTATACCGAATGTTTCGGCTAATAGTGTGATCGATATCTCTGACTTCCGGTGATCCTTGAGCTAGTTAGGCGGCATTAAAAGGAAATGGAAAGGAAAGGGAGTAAGCATAAAGCTTAGTAAGTCACATATAAATAAGTATACCACAACATCTATTCATAATCAACATGCTCATAACACCAAAGTAGGCATAGGGGTAACTTACTCATTACCATCCGTACAAGTCACATATTATAATAATTGAGCTCATATCTTATACATACCAATTAGGTACCTATACCATTCACAACATGGTTATACTTTCCTCATTAGCTCAAGAACATAACATTCACCGTTGAACCATTTGGAATATCACTGGGTATTCATTAAGCCTCAAACATGGGTAAGGTGCCAATGCCATGTCCTAGACATGGTTTTACACTGGCTCATATCTCAAGTCGATGCCATGTCCCAGACATGGTCTTACACTGACTATCATCTCGTAGCTGATGCATGTCCCAGAGATGTCGTACACTGGCTTATGCCTCGAGGCCGATGCATGTCCCAGACATGACTTACACTAGCCCTCGTCTCAATGCCGATGTCATGTCTCGGACATGGTCTTACATTTGCTCTCATACTATGGCCGATGCATGTCCCAGACATGTCTTATACTAGCTCACACAAGTGACCCTAATGTCACGGCATGAATATCCGGTTTATTTCCTATGTTCAACAAGAACTCTACTATTTCTATTATCATCATGCTTTCTCAATTACACAATCAAGCAATTCATGCTATATTAAATTTAAATGCAATTCTACACATACATTAGAAATGTTGTTGTATTATTTATATACAACTTACCTCGGATTACAAAATACACACGACTAGTTGGTTTAGTCGATTTGCTTGGCTTTCCCCCGATATAGGTTCGGATTTGGAAAATCTTGATCTATATTAGCAAAATACACTCATTTAGTCACTAAATAAAATCAGGCAATCCAAAAATTCACGTATTAGGTAAAATGACCATTTTGCCCCTATGCTCAAAAATTAATTTTTATCGAATTTTTTCGTATTTCAAGCCTATCCAAACTCTTTTTACTCTTATAGAAACCCCGAATTCTCACTATTTCACACACTTGTCACCTATTTTGCAACTTATATAAAATAGTCCCTTTAGGTGTTTTCATGTTAACACCTTTCACAAATGTTGTTCATGACACAACTAGGACTCATTTTGTTCCATAAAAACGCAGCAAACACTACAAATCCATTCATGGCAAATCCCTAAACTCTTAATAATTTTGCAAAATAGACCCCTCATTTGAAAGCTTATGCTTCAAGGAGTCCAAAAATGTAAAAATCATTAAGAGAAACTATCAAAATCACTTACGTGCAAGTGCTTCCAGTTGCTAAAAAAAATTTAAGCTTTCAAACCCCTTTTCATAGGTGATATTTTAGGTGGAAAGAGATGACAAGAAAAGAAATTGACAACTTTTTCTATTTTATTTCTTTTTGGTCAAAAAAGCTACCAAATTTCCACCTAATTTTGAAAATTGTCTCCCCTATGTTTCATGGCCGGCTATACTATCAATTAAGGGTCTATTTTCCCATTAAAGACCCCCAATTTTGGTTCTCTAACAAAAGAACACCTTTAGCTATCAATTTAGGACTTTTACACTTTACGCGATTTAGTTCTTTTTCGCAATTAGGCTCACAAACGTCAAAATTAGCTTACCAAATTTTTCATGTACTAATATATTAATGCTAGAACATCAAAATAATTATAAAATAATCTTTTTAACTTCATATTTATGGTCCCAAGACCACTGTTCCGACTAGGCCATAAGTCGGGCTATTACATTTCTCCCCCTTAAGGATTTTCATCCTCGAAAATCTTACCGGCGAATAAGTTTGGCTACTGCTCTTTTATAGACTCCTTGAGTTCCCATATGGCTTCCTCGACTCCATGTCTATGCCATAAAACTTTCATAAGTGCTATACTCTTATCTCTCAATTGTTTGACTTCCCAGGCTAAAATCTTGACCGGCTCTTCACCATACGTCATGTCCTGAAGAATCTCAACCTCTGTTGGCTCAATCACATGTGAAGGGTTTGATATATTTCGACGTAGCATGGACACATGAAACACGTCGTGAATCTTTTCCAATTCCAGTGGTAAAGCTAATCGGTAGGAAACTGGCCCCACTCTTTCGGTAACCACATAAGGTCCTATGAAACGAGGACTCAACTTGTCTTTTCTACCAAATCTGAGAACTTTTCTCCATGGAGATACTTTCAAAAATACCTTATCACTGACTTGAAATTCAATTCTCTTTCCTTTCAAATCTGCATATGATTTTTGTCTATCTGAGGCGACTTTCAAGCAGTCACAAATCACTTTAACTTTCTCTTCAGTCTCTTTGACAAAATCGACCCCGTGAATCTGACTCTCTCTGAGCTCAGTCCAATATAAGGGCATTCGACACTTTCCCCCATACAAAGCCTTATAAGGCACCATTTTTAGACTTGTCTAATAACTATTATTATATGCGAATTCAACCAACGATATATGTTTTTCCCAACTTCTTTGGAACTCAAGGACGCAACACCGTAACATGTCCTCTAATATCTGTATTACCCTCTCTGACTATCCGTCGGTTTGCAGATGGAAAGCTGTGCTAAAACTCAACTTTGTTCCCAATGCCTCTTGTAACTTTTTTCAAAACCTCGAGGTAAATCTCAGGTCTCTGTCTGAAATAATTGATATGGGTACCCTATTTAGTCTCACAATCTCAGAGATATACAAGTCAGCCAATCTCTCAAGGGAGTAGTCGGTACGCACAGGTATGAAGTGTGCGACTTTGTTAGCCTATCACAATAACCCATACTGCATCTTTCTTTTTCGGGGTTACTGGCAAACCCGCCACAAAGTCCATAGTAATTCGATCCCACTTCCACTAGGGGACCAAGATAGGCTGAAGCCATACTAGGCACTTGGAGATGAACTCATAAATGTCTCTTTTCAAACCCGACCACCAATACATTTTCTTTAGGTCATTGTACATTTTCACACTACCCGGGTGAACGGATAAACAACCACTATGCGCCTCTCTCAGAATCTTCTGAATAAGTTCATTGTGCTTGGGTACACAAACTCTATCTTTGAACATTATGCATCCACCGGTACTAATACGAAAATCTGATTCAAATCTGAATTCTCTTGGCTTGTAATTTCTCATCACCTTTCTGAGCTTCTCGGATCTCTTGAAGAAATGTCGATCTAGCTCTCAACTCTGTTAAAACTGAACCATCATAAGACAAAGCCATATTGGCATTCATTACTTTCAACGCAAATAATGATTTTCTACTCAATACATCGACGACGACATTCGCCTTCCCCGGATGGTAGTCGATAATCAACCCACAATCTTTTAACAAATCTAACCATCAGCGTTGCCAAAAATTCAACTCCTTTTGAGTCATCAAGTACTTTAAGCTCTTATGGTCGGTAAATACCCGACATTTCTCTCCATACAAATGGTGTCTCCAAATTTTTCACGATAGCCGCTAGTTCCAAGTCATGGGTCGGGTAATTTTTCTCGTGTGGCTTTAGTTGTCTTGAGGCATAGGCTATAACATTACCTTCTTGCATGAGTACACACCGCAAACCATCCAAGGAGGCGTAGCTATATATCACAAATTTCTTGCCTGACTTCGGTTGCACTAACACTGGTGCTTCGGTCAATACAGCCTTTAGTTTCTCAAAACTTTGTTGGCACTTTTCTGTCCATTCGAACTTGACAACTTTTTGCAGTAATCTTGTCATCGGCGTAGCTATCATAGAGAATCCAGTTACAAACCGCCTATAGCATCTGGCCAAATCCAAAAAGCTTCGAACTTCTATTACATTCCTCGGCGGTTTCTATTCCACAATAGCCGAGATCTTGCTTGGGTCAACTCAGATCCCGTCACCCGACACAACATGTCCTAGGAACCTGACCTCTTTAAGCCAAAATTCACTATTGCTGAACTTGGCGTATAACTACTTGTCTCTCAAGGTTTGTAACACAACTCTCAAATGCTCCACGTGCTCGCTCTCATCACGTGAATAAATTAATATGTCATCAATAAAGACGACGACAAACTTATCTAGATACGGTCAGAAAATGCAGTTCATCAAATCCATAAATCGTCGGGGCATTAGTCAAACCAAAGGGTATGACGAAGAACTCATAATGCCCGTATCTAGTTTGAAATGTAGTCTTCAGCACATCTTCCTCTTTCACTCTTAATTGCTAGTAGCCAGACCTCAGATCAATCTTGGAAAATACAATGGCTGCTTTTAACTGATCGAACAAATCATGGATTCTTGGTAAAGGATATTTGTTGTTCACTATCACCTTATTGAGCTGTCTATAGTAGATACATAATCTCATTGACCCGTCTTTTTTTTTTCATGAAAAGTACCGAAGCACCCCATGTGTAATATCCCAAATGAGGGCCTAATCAGAACAGTGGTTTTGTGACCGTAAATCTGAGATAGAAATAATTATTTTATGATTATTTTGAGGTCTATGATATGATTGCATGATTGTGTGAAAATTTCGTGAAGAAATTCTATGCATAAAATGCTTAATTTGAAGTTAGGGACTAAATTGAATAAGTTGCAAAGCTTGCATTCTAGAAGTTTCTAGTATGAAATTGCTTTGAAATATTAATTAGGAGGTCTTAAATAATTTGACCAATTTCTAAGTTTATGGACAAAAATTGGACATGGATGGAATTTTTGGAAAGTTTAGTAAAAAGGGCATTTTGGTCATTTAGGGGTAAAATGAATTAAAATACAAAATTAAAAGCCAATTTTGTTCATCTTCTTCACCATGGACGTGTATACCAATGGAGACTCCATGGATAGGGTTTCCAAGCTTCCAAGTTCAATTGTAAGTCCGTTCTAGCCTCGTTTTTAATGATTTTTACGTTTTTGGAGTCCCGGTAACTTGATTTAGCTTATGCTAGCAATAATTCAACCTAGGGTTCATAATTGGAAAAATACCCATAGGTGAAATTTGTGTATTTTGGTGTTTTATGATAGAATATGAGGTTTTAAATTATGTTAGACAACTTGTGCTACTCGGTTTTAAGTGAAAACGAGTAAAAGGCCTTAATCGGTAAAAATACCTAATAGTCATAAGTACATGTTAGAGTGAGAATTTGATGTTGCCATAGAAGGGAAAAATGATCAGCATGTCATAAAACATAAGAAAATAGGATGAAGTTTAATTTCTGAAGGGGTCAAAATGAAAATTTGTAAAAATGTGATTTTTGGACCCGTATGAATAGTATGACTAATTATTAGGCTAAATGTGATATTATAGATGAAGGAAATCGAGATTCAGGCTTAAATCGGGAAAATACAGGGTTATGGACTAAAATGGTAAATTGTCGTTTCTGGATCGAGGTAAGTTCGTATGATAATAATAATGCAATGTTATGTTTGAATTATATTTCTTACTAATATTGCATATATTGTATGATTTAATATATTGGAAAAGTTGATGGAATGGTGTTTATGATGTAGAAATATGACATGAAAGAATGTTACATGAAATGCAAGAAAATGATGATACATGACAAGTGATATATGAAATATGTGATATATGTTATGTAAATTCTTAAAAACTGATTTGATATTTGAGTTGTGTCTTATTATACTATGAATGGACAATTGGTACTATGGATAGTGAGATCGACACTTCGAGTAAGTTCGTACATAAATAATCTATCGATTCTTTTTATGTTATTATATTTTGATATCATATGAAATGTGGCTGCCTATCAAATGGTTATTTGATGTAAGTTATGAATTTAAATTGATTACGGACAATTTAGTAAAATATTGAAAAGTGAGGAATTTCCCAGTTGAACCTTCAGAATAGAAACGATACAAATGAACTATTGTGAGGTCACGTGTGTAGTACTAAGTGCAGGCTACTACGTGTACCGGATAATTAGTCGCATGTGTAGTACTAAGTGAAGGCTACTATACGTACCCGAAAACTGTGATCACGTGTGTAGTACTAAGTGCAGGCTACTACGTGTACCAGATTATTGGTCACATGTGTAGTACTAAGTACAGGCTACTATGCATACCAGATAGCTTCGGCTACAAGTGTGGAAATGGGAAAATCTGCAGGCAATTGTGTATCTGTTATTATTCCGATGAGTTCAACGGGAAATCGATTAAATGAAAATACATGTGAAAGTGATTATGTGATGAACAAGTGCAAGTATATGTTTATTTGAATTTATGAGCAATATGCTTGATATTTGAGCGAACCTCGGTAAAATGGAATGGATTAAGTGAATTGTGTAAAAGTGAACTTTAGTAGTAAAATAGTATTGAACAGCAGTAGTGCATGACTTTGAAAATTTACCAAAAATTGTGTAAGTTGAATTAAATTTCAAAAAATTATTGAATTAAATATTAATGAGTCTATTTTCATATAAAAGAAACAGGGGTAGCAAAAGAGTTATATATTATGTGATATTATAGTTTTTATGAGACAGCATCAGAATAAATTCTAGATCCCATGTTCTGACTTTAGAAATTCACCATAAATTGTAAAAAAATTATTAAGAGTCATAACTTATATTCGTGGATTCCTTATTGAGTATATTTTTAAGGGAAACAAAATACATGGTCGTTGAAGTTCTTTACAGGGAGAAATTTGGTTCGTAGTGCACAGGGGTCAGAGTAGTCGTATCCTAAAACAGGGGAAACTTTAATGAATAAACTGTACTAATTGGCTAAACCAAAAATTCTGGAAATTTTATGGGAGAAATATATATGAATCTAGTTTCAAGTAAAATTAACAAAACTAAATTTTAAGTTTTTTAGCTTCATATATGAATGATTTAGTAACTGTAACTCGATAACACAGCTTAACCTGAACATGTGTAATTGTACAATTATAGTGTTTTATCTTGAAAAACGTGGTAGTAATTGCTTATTATTTTCATATGAACTTACTAAGCGTAAAGCTTACCCATCCTCTCCATTTTTTTAGTATTGGCAGGTCGGCTCGGGGTTGGAGATCATCGGAGGCTAAATCACACTATCAAACTATCATTTTTGGGAGAATTAATTCAAATATTAGAAATATCAAGTGAGTGGCATGTATAGGAAGTTGGTTTGTAATATGTATTTTTATTATGATTTTGACCAAACGTATCAGTCTGCATTGAGTTATCGTATATGATTATGAGATGTGGTCCTTATCCATTATGGTTTATAAGTTTAATTAATCGTGCCATGTCCTATGTTTTGATGTAATGATATAGTTAGCTTTGTTTGTTATGCGTGTGTTCGAAAAGTTTTGAATTAAATGAAATTTTATGGCCTGGTTTTCGTCTATGTGTATTGTTAAGTTTGGTAATGCCTCGTACTCTGTTCCAGCTTTGGATATGGGTAAGAGGTGTTACACCATGGTAAAAACTCGGTCTCGCAAAGCCCTTATTCGTTAGCTCTTGCAACTATGCTTTCAACTCTTTTAACTCTGTTGGAGCCATCCTATATGGAGCAATTGAGATGGGTGTTGTACCGAGGACCAATTCAATTCCAAACTCGATTTCCCTCACTGGAGGTAGTCTGGGTAATTCTTCCAGGAACACATCTGTAAACTCACAGACTACCGGTACTGATTCAATCTTCAACTCAGACACTTGAGTATTCAACAAAAAAGCTAAGTAAGCCTCACATCCTCTTCTCAAATATTTCTCAGCAGTCAAAGACGATACTATTACAGGCAATTTATCCGACTCATCTGGTCCAACCCGAAGAACATTCCCGTCTTCACATTTCAACTCAATAACTTTTCTCCCACAGTCAACTACAACACTATGAGAAGTCAACCAGTCCATCCCAAGGATTACATCAAATTCATTAAACGGCAATAACATCAAGTTAGCCGAAAAACAATAACCTTTAACTATCAAAGGACAATTTCTACACACTTGGTCCACTAGTACATATCTGCCTAAAAGATTAGACACTTTGATCACAAACTCAATGGACTCTACTACCATGCCTATATGAGGTATCAATTCCATACAAATGTACAAGTGGGTAGATCCTGAGTCAATTAAAGCAACAACAGTTAGATCATGGATAGAAAAAGTACCCGTAATCACATCGGGAGACTCTGCCTCTTCCCTAGCACGTATAGTATAAGTCCTTACAGGTGCTCTACCCTCAGACCTCACTGCTATATCTTTTGCTGCACCCCTATTGCTAGCCCCACTCTTGGGGTTCTTTTGTGGTCTACCCCTCAACGGTGCACTACTTGCCTTCACTTCTTACTTCTTTTCTCTTTCTTTCACTTCAGGACAATCACGGATAAAGTAGTCTAGTAACCCACACTTGAAGCAGCCCCTTTCGTTTCTTCAGCACTCGTCGAAGTGATGTCTTCCATAATGCGAACACTCCGGCTTATTTGGTCGAGCATTGCCGACACTCGCAACTGAAGTGGTCTGGGCTCCAGATGTTGTGTTTTGCTGATTCTTGTTTCTGTTTGAATACCCCACCGAAGTATTCAGTCGGGTAGAGAATTCCTTTAATCTCTTGGATGAGGACTGATGTGATTTCCCCATCTATCTCTTCTTCGAATCCCACAACTCAAATGCCGCTTTTCTCCTTTTTTTAATCAGCTCTTTGGCCTTACAGGCTCTTTCAACAAGGGCTACAAATTCACATAGCTCTAAAATGCCCACAAACACTCGGATGTCTTCATTGAGGCCATCCTCAAACCTCTTACACATGGTGGCTTCTGTAGATACACACTCCCTCATATACTTGCTGAGCCTCACAAATTCCCGCTCATATTCAGTCACTGACATACGACCTTACTTTAACTTTAGAAACTCCTTCCTCTTTTGATCTATGAATCTTTGACTAATATACTTTTCCGGAACTCTTCTTGGAAGATTTTCCAAGTGATCCTCTCTCTCGATACGACTGACACGAGAGTATTCCACCACTGATAATCCGAGTCTCGTAGGAGTGACACGGCACACTTTACGCACTCTTCAGGTGTGTATGACAGTTCATCGAATACCCTTATTGTATTTTCCAGCCAAAACTCTGCCCTCTCAGGGTCATCGTCTTTATTAGCCTGGAATCCTTTAACCCCTTGCTTTCGAATCTTGTCCACTGGAGGTTTCTCCCATCTAACCATAAACGCACCTTACGGAACTACAGGGGCATACTGAGGAATCAGAGGAGGTGGGGGAGGTGGAGTGTTCAGGTTCGCACAAAAAAACTCCGTGTACCAAGTATCCATCATTCGGAGGCAAGCTTCTCTAGCCCCTCTGCCTTGGCCCATAGTCACGGGCTCACTCTCAACCGGCGCGGTCCCTTCGGCAAGAGCCGGCACATTACTTTCTACGTCATCCATCGTGGCTCTATCAGGATCCATTTACTATATAAAAACATAATTATAATCATTAGAATTTGTCACACTATCAATATATAGTTATGGCATGTATAGTTAGACTCGTACTCTCGCTAGGTTAGTTCTAGAACTGACTAAACCATAGCTCTACTACCATTAAATGTAACACCCTATAACTGTAACCTACGTCAGGTCAGAGTATGAGGCATTACCTAACTTTATCTCATGCATACAAATAGTCTCAAGTCACCGAGACTTGGTCTAAATTAAAACTTTTTCAATTTCTACTTTAAACTTCTTATTATGGGCCTACAAGCCCTAAATCGACCGTTGAAAACTATTCGGAACCATTCCGGGTTTTTAAACTAACCTCAAGAAATTTGCCTTTAAAATAGGGCACACGCGCCTGTAGAAGGGTAACACGCCCGTGTGATCATTTCGACTTGGTCGTACTGATAGTCCGTGTGGCTCACACGACCTAAGCACCCTGGGACACGCCCGTGTCCCACACCCGTGTGGAATTAAATTCTAATTGACACTTATAGGGGTTTTCACACGGCCAGACACATGCCAGTGTCAATGGCTCATGTCCCTCACACGACCACAACATGCCAATGTCTTAGCTCGTATGCAAAAACCTGGGTATTCAGTTTCTGATGTCAGCATCCCTAAAATGTTACACGACCATGGCACACACCCGTGTACTAAGCCGTGTCCTCCACACGGCTGAGACACGTGGCTGTGTCTTTGCCTGTATTTTTATTATCATGCATACTGACTTGAAATTTTTACTTGCAGGGGACACACGGCCGGACCATACGCCAATGGGGCTGACCGTATGTCACACACGCCCGTTTCTACCCGTGTGGACAATATAATGCTATTTACCAGGCCTCATTACTACCCTTGCATACCTATTTTTATATCAATACCAAAACAAGCATAATTTTCAAAATCAAATCAACCACAATAAACATTCACTCAACCATGAAGATGCATCTTTTATAAACTCAAAATGAATGTTAGCCATCATTCAAGGCTAAATGCAAAATGTGGGATCTATCCCAAGCCAACACATTTGGCCAATTCTCAAAGACACAAAATAATAAAGTCTAGCCCTATAGATGCCATATTCAAAAATATAAATCCAACTATACCAAATGTTTCGTCTAATAGTGTGATTGATATCTCTGACTTCTGGTGATCCTTAAGCTAGTTAGGCAGCACTGAAAGGAAATGGAAAGGAAAGGGAGTAAGCATAAAGCTTAGTAAGTCGCATATAAATAAGTATACCACAGCATCTATCCATAATCAACATGCTCATAACACCAAAGTAGGCATAGGTGTAACTTACTCATTACCATCCATACAAGTCACATATTATATATATTGAGCTCATATCTCATACATACCAATTAGGTACATGTACCATTCACAACACGGTTATACTTTCCTCATTAGCTCAAGAACATAACATTCACCGTTGAATCATTTGGAATATCATCGGGTATTCATTAAGCCTCAAACATAGGTAAGGTGCCAATGTCATGTCCCAGACATGTTCTTACAGTGGTTCATATCTCAAGTCGATGCCATGTCCCAGACATGGTCTTACACTGACTATCATCTTGTAGCCGATGCATGTCCCAGACATGTCTTACACTGGCTTACGCCTCGAGCCCGATGCATGTCCCTAACATGTCTTACACTAGTCCTCGTCTCAATGTCGATGCCATGTCCCAGGCATGGTCTTACACTGGCTCTCATAATTTGGCCAATGCATGTCCCACACATGTCTTACACTAGCACACACAAGTGACCCTAATGTCACGGCATGAATATCCGGTTTATTTCCTATGTTCAACGAAAACTTTACTGTTTCTATTATCATCATGCTTTCTCAATTCCACAATCAAGCAATTCATGCTATATTAAATTTAAATGCAATTTGACACATACATTAGCAATGTTGTTGTCTTATTTATATACAACTTACCTCGGATTACAAAATACACACAACTAGTCGGTTTAGTCGATTTGCTTGGCTTTCCCCCGATCTAGGTTCGGATTTGGAAAATCTTGATCTATATTAGTAAAATACACTCATTTAGTCACTAAATAAAATCAGGCAATCCAAAAATTCATGTATTAGGTAAAATGAACATTTTGCCCCTAGACCTTGACAAAATGACCATTTTGCCTCTATGCTCAAAAATTGATTTTTATCGAATTTCTTTTTATTTTAAGCCTAGCCGAACTCTTTTTACTCGTATAGAAACCCCAAATTCTCACTTTTTCACACAATTATCACCTATTCTGTAAATTATGCAAAATAGTCTCTTTAGGTGTTTTCATGCTAACACCTTTCACAAAAGTTGTTTATGACACAACTAGGACTCATTTTCTTCCATAAAAACTCAGCAAACACTACAAATCCATTCATGGCAAAACCCTAAACTCTTAATCATTTTGCAAAATAGACCCATCATTTGAAAGCTTATCACTACAGGAGAACAGACTTTTAGTTGCGTTTTTTTTTTTTTTGCCTTTAAAAGCGCCGCTAGAACTATTAGCAGTGTTTTCACAAGCGTCGCAAAAAATGCCGTTATAGCAAATGCCGCAAAATTTTGCGGCATTTATTTAAAAAAACACCGCTAAAGACAATGACTTTTAGTGGCGTTTGCGTTAAAAGCGCCACTAAAAGTCATGGTCTTTAGCTGCGCTTTCCAAAAAACGCCGCTAAAATTCATGGTCTTTAGTGGCGTTCTTCCAGCAAACGCCGCTAAAGACCATGACCTTTAGCAACGTTTTTTTCACAAACACCGCTAAAGAATATAAACTTTAAAAAAAATTAAATTAAATAATATTTATTTTCTATGATAAATATTTTATGTTTTATTTTTGAAATTTGAACTTTAAACTATACACAATTTTTTAAAAAAATCATTTATATGTAACTCAACAGAAATTATGTTCAAAGATTCGTTGTCACTAAACAAAAGAAAATGATTTACACAAATAAAAAACAAGAGAAAATGACGTATCTAATGGGCAAATTTGAACTGCTTGTTCCCTTGTAATTTCCTTTTGCTGGCGAGAACGTTTGAGAAAGCCAATGCCTAAGATTCCTTGATAAATTATTATCAGTACAATCAAGGAGTAAACATAAACTCAACTCAAAATCACAGTTCAGAAGCCTTTGCTCAATTCCACCCCAAACTATATTTTATCAAGACATGAAAGTGAATGATAAACCTCAAACATCTCACTCTTTATTTTTCTTGAAGTAAACATATCCAGCATCACATTAGACACATTTTCATATTTTGCCCTGACAAATTCAAATTGTCCCTCTTTGAAGAGTCGGTTACCCTGTAGACAAATGGTTAAATATTCAAATTAATAGACTTACAGCACAACAAAACAAAAGACTAAACAACTAATGTGCATCACCATAACAGCTTGCAAGCATACACATGGAGACTGGTCTAATAACTTTTTTCGGATTAATGTCTCAGTTAATTTTCAATCTAAACCGTTTCAAACAATATTAGCTAAAATAAATTTTTTATTATTGTATTAATGGAAAAATCTTACCATTTTAAGATATTAAACTTTTCCATTAGAAAAGTTGAATTTGAAATCATAATTTTTATTTCTAAAAATGTACACTCAACAGATAAATGCAAACCGACAGGCATGGGTCATTCCCAAGAAATGAAAATTTACATTTTATTCCTTTTAAAAATTAAAAAAATAATTGCTCAATTTTTTAAAATAAAATAAAATCATAAATTAATACATGAAATTCTTTTTTATATCAACTGGAAATGAGAGTCAAATAGATTCCATCACCCATCTAGTTATAAAAACCTTTTAGCATTTATAAACTCCACAAAAATGATTCTTTATTTAATTCCCTAAATTACCTGTCCTCGCCTGGGTTGATAACAGTATCGTCGATGAACCTTTGGATCATATTCATGAATTTTTCGCCATTTTCTCTATGGCTTGTAAGCAATTCAAGAACACGAAAAAGCTAATTGGTTTTCCAACAAGAACTGATCCAAGTACACAAATGTCGGCAAATTGTTTTTAATAAACATTTTACCATCATCATCATCATTACCGTAACGCATGTAAACGCACTGTAAAATTGCGCAAATTGCCAACGAAGAACATCCAAGCCGCCTTGTTATCATCGCTATACTTCTCTAATTCCTGTGGATCATCTATCATAGAAATTATAGAAATATGCAATTATAGAAATATTATAGAAATATATCCATCATCTAGATATCCATCCTCAAATTCTCCTTTTATTCATTGATTATCAGAACACATTACATACACTCAAAAACATTTTCAAACCCCAGTTCATACCTGGATCAAGGAAAACCATAAATGATCTAAAAACATTCAATCTATAAACACAACCAATCAAATCAAACAAAAATCTCAATACAAAGAATAATTTTTTTCTCAATCCCATATTATATAAGCTAACAAACATTACTCTTAACACCATAAATAGATCCAATCAGCAGTTATTAGTAAATAATAATGAACACTATTAACAAAGAAAATAATGAAGAAAAATACCGCACTTGTTAACGAAAATAATGTAACGTGAAACCCAAATCTGTTAACTACAAAATTGCGGGAAAAGATAAAACAACTTAATATTTCGGTTAATTTGGTTGGTTTTCGTTAACGAAACAAAATTAACCTTCAACATTTTTTCAATGGATAATTATACATATCCGACCAAAATATCAGAACAAATCAAAATCTAGAAGCATAATACAATGAAGATATTAATCACCATCAGATGTTGAATTAACACACACTAAAAGTTCAAAACAAATAAAATGAAGGTATAAAAACTTAACAGGACTAATCCTAACTAATAACCAAAATAACATTCAAATATCAAATTTTCTTAAAATCTCTTCTGTTAACCAAACTGAATTTTTTATGGTTAACCAACAAACCGAATTTGGTCAGTTAATTCAACTAAAAATAAAAGAATATTAGCAACAAATTATAAATTGAATTTCAAGACCATGTCAAATTTTCCTAGAAAACTTCTAGTCAATAAAAATTTTGAGAAAGCAGTCCAAAAACTCCAACACTCAAATAAACTACATATACGAGAACAATATACCACAACTTGATATTTGTAGTGTCACCTTTAATAATAGACTGGTATGAATATAAGATAAGTTAAAATACACAAGATACTGCAAAATATATGAGATGAGCACACAAAGCTGATTACTACTGACCACATAAATTGCAGATAAACTTCCTTTCCTGATCAATGAACTTCATGAAAGGATTTATGTAACCTTTGCAACGGGACCATCGAACAAGACCACTTTCCCCAAAATCCACAACCTATAGTAAGAAATATTAAAAATATGATAAGCAGATCAAATTACAAAATGACTTAATTCATGGAATTCACGAATGTTAAAATCAGACATGAGTTTAAAACTTTGCCTTCGGAAGGATGTTTAAAACCAGAATCCACAATAGATCAAGCGACTCGGTTTAAGCGAAAGTCTCTAAATCTGAACGTGAATTCCAACATACCCCTACACCACATAAAAAGAAATGAAATAAATTAAAATCAAATTGCTTTACACTAAAACTAGCAGATTATATTAGAACATTGTTTTCTTAAAAATATGTATAAACTAAAATGACTAACTTCTTAGCAGAACTAGCAGCCTTAGTGAATAGCCTGACCATATTTATGTGCTGAATTAAAGAAAATCGAAAGCTTCAACACAATTGAACACAACGAAATTGCAAACATCACTATCATAATCCTCATACATGCATTTGACTATCCACATTCTGTACTTTCTCTATGCAGAATCAAACACTTTAACCCAATCAATATTCGATAAAACAAAATCAAAAATTTGTGATACTGAGATTTACATGCTCATTACATTGGTACCTTTAAATGCTTCATTGGCTTGTTCTTCAGCTCGTGAGAGGTTAGAACCTTCATTTTCCATACCGGGCATAACCTTTTTATCAACTTGTTTAAATCAAGTTAAAATGTTAGTAAAAAGCTTATTTTCTTCTCACAAACCTCTGCATCATCCACAACATTAAACAAACAACACATTAGCAAGACGACAATGCTTGATGCAGAAATTTCAAATCTAAAATATCATCAAAATTTTAATTAAAAAAATAACATGCATATACAACTGGAAAAAAAAAGCTAATACAACTTAAAGAAATTATTCATATCTTCTATACTAGGATATTCAAAATTTCATATTCAAAGACAGAAATTTCAAGCATAAGCGAACAATCAAAAGCAAAATAGAAATAAAAGTTGGGAATACCTTCAGGGATTGTGAGAAGAGGCTGAGAAGAGTAATCGCAAAGGCAAGGTGGGCAAGTGTTGGAAGTGTGGCTGAAGGCTACTAATCCTTCCATGAAATGCCAATAAGAGGTGGACCCACTATGTAGCTGAATAAACAGAGGCCCAATAGACACAACCCCACCTTCAACGCCGTCGTCTGGTTCACTGCCATCTCTTCTATCTCAGAGTCTAACTGGAAACCAAATCAAGACTGAAACAATTTAATGCAGTAGTCGGCAAAATATAGACTACAAAACATAGAGAAGGAAAACAAATGCATGCATGATTCAGATCATATTTATAAAATTCAATTATTTGTTTCTAAATTAGTGAAATAAATTATCATTTAAATAATTAATCTTTTTTCAAAACAAGATGTGAGCTGCACTTTAATTGATATTTACAAAATAACAAATAAATAAATAAACAGAATAAATAACAAAAGAAATGGTTTCAATTTTAAATTAGAAAGGAACTAGTTATGTTGCTATTTGCTTCAAGAAGTGCTGCAGCAGACAATGACAAAATCAAGAAGAGCATCCCAAGTGTTCTATTATTTGTCAAATTCTGAAAATAACTGGTTGCATGCTTGTCTCTAATTCACTATCTGATCGAACTACTTGCCTGTGACTAGGTAATAACAGTAATACCCAAATCTTTTGCCAGTCTATAAAGTTGCTCCTCAACATTGACACTCGTGGCACTGCCATTGGAAGAATACCAAGGTAAATTAGACAACTAGTTACTGGTTTTTTAAAAAGAATGCATAGTGATTAGTTACATACTTTGTACACTCGTCAAGGATACCAAATTTAGGCGTGTGGAAGAACAACCTTGCCTGGTAAAACAGAAAGTTTGACATCAAAATAACAGAACTCAGTCGGGAATGAAAAGTAAAATATTTTAGTCTGAAGTGTGGAAGTTAGCTTAACTCACCATGCCTAATCTCTGCTGTTCTTCGAGCGATAAGATGTCTTCCCAATTGAGATTAGCATCCCAACCACCTTCCTCCCGTTCTAAAAGATAATTCAATCGAACATTTTCAAGAATGGTTTTCAAACGTGCATCAAGAACACTGGCATTGTCCACTGGCTTTTTACCTAAAATTTTACATGTTCAGAATTCCCAAAACCATAGACAGTTTCAGTACATTGTTTTCCAAGAGGTCATTGAAGAAATAAACTTTTACCTTTGACACCATCACACAATAAATTATTTGCCATTCTACCACGCTTTCTAAACTGTTATGGTATTCTTAATGAATAGTGAAGGGAGACCAGATAAAATATCATGTGAACCGCCAAGATCAAAATTTGAGCATTTCAGACTTAATTATAGTCTATGTCCCTTGATAAACTCATCCCCAGAGAAAAAATGCAAATGTCAGTTGCCAAAATTCCAGATAATTTTGTTCTCTTTTGTAACACGAAAACTTAATGTAGTTTTCATTATCTAATTTTTGGGGAACAGGAAGACCAAAATGTTAATTGATGAAAATTGTATATATCAAAAGGGAAAAAGAAAAAGGACCTCAATCTTTACTGACTGTTAAAGTTGTATATTGAGGGAAAAGGCTCAGTTTCTTCTTGTAGCAAATTGTTAATGTCATTAGACAATTTACACATTGAAGTGGTACCTCTTTCTTTACGAAATTGAAGACGAAGATAAACAAGAAATTAAATAATTTATATTAGAATATAAAGAATTAAGATTTGAATATAGATTTAAAAAATTATTTTTCAAAAGGAAATAAAATGAAAAAAGGGAAGAGCGTACGGATTTGCAGTGTAGAGAATCAGCGAGGGCGAAATCTCGAACAGCCACTCACTAGATCCTCATCATATTTCTTCTTTTGGTCCTCAGCCGTATAGATCTTGGGAGGATCCGAAGCAGCTGCAGGACGGCTTCAGCATATGAGATCGAAAGACATGATTCCCTTTCCCCCCCCGATAGAAGTAAAAGGAAGAGGCTAGGGTTTTAATTGAACGTTGAAAGGAAAGTGGAACAGTCAAATTGCACACCGCGTCTCTTCCGTTGCTTGAGATTAAAGGTGGGTAGGCATGAAATCTTCAAGAGAGAAACTTTATGAGAAGGGGATTTTGATTGATAAAACCAAAGGGAATAGAATCAGGGTTTTTAGCAGCGCAAAATTGGGGATATAGGGGAGGGGTGAAAATAAAAAAACGAGGTTTAGATGGAAAGTGTATCTCAACTTTTTGCGGCGTTTTCTAAAAAAATTCCACTATAACTTAATTTTTTGCGGCATTTTTTCCAAAAAAATGCCACTATTGCTCAATGTTATTTTTTTATTTTAATATATTTTTTCTATTTTTTCTTTTAAAATTTTGTGTTGAGATTATTATTTTTAGAATTTTGTTTTTTAAATTTTGAATATTGATCTTTTAACTGAAATATGGACTAAAATATTAAATATTAAAATTTTAAGTTTTAAGTTTTTAATTTTAATTTTTAATTTTTAATTTTTCAATTTTTTGAAGATTTTTATCATTTTAAATTAACATATAAAATACAAAATGAAACTTTAATAGAAATAAAATGGAATCGATGAATTAAAAAATACAAAATGACAAAGCAATACAAGTATTATTCTTTTAAGTATAAATACATCAATATATTTTATATTGAATATATAAATATAAAATGATGTTATATCAATAATTGTGTTAATAATTTACAAGAACTGGATCAAATTAAAGTTCATGCATGTATACAATTGCACACTAAACCATTGTCAATGTACGCTTTTGGGATTTAACCCATTTTGATATATTTTTTAAAAATAATAATTTATATTTATCTTATTTAGATTTATATTATAAAAAAATCCAAGATACACAAGTAGTTCACCATATTTACCCCTAAATACTAAAAATTAAATCTCAAATCCTAAATCATAAACCCTAAATCCTAGACCATGAACATATATATATACTTAATATCCATATGAAATTTATTTTTTAGATTTTAGGGTTTACGGTTTAAAAATTTATTATTTATGGTTTATAGTTTAGGGTTTGGGATTTACGATCTATAGTTTATGGGTTTAGAGGTTAGTTTTCAGGCTTGGGTTTTAAGGGTTGGGGTTTAGTGGTTGGAGTTTTAAGAGTTTATGATTTGAGATTTAGGGTCTGGTGTTTAAAGAGTTCTTGATTAGTGTTTATAGTTTTAGGGGTTTATGATTAGAGATTTAGAGTCTGAGGGTTAAAAGGTTGTTGATTTAAGGGGTTAGGGGTTAGGGTTTAGAAAAAGCCATAAACATTGATTGTAACAGCTTCGTAACTTAATTAAACGAAAACTTCTAATTAAATAGTTTGGTTATCAATGTGTAACTTTTCATAATTAAGTAACTAAAATGAAATTAACTTTCCCATAGCTAAGTGAATGGTGTAGTTAATTTATATTGTTTATAAAGTCAGTTTTAGATATGATCAAAATAAAATCAATTCAAAATAAATATAAGACCTTATTTAATTTGTTATAATTGGTCTTATCCAAAATAGATAATTACCTATCCATATCAATCATACTTTTTTTATTTATTTTTCAATAAATAATTTGCTATAATTTTAAATTATTAAAATTAATATTATCTCTTTTATAATTTTATAAGAGATTATTTAATATATAAATTAAAAAACACTAATTAATCTAAACCCTAAACCTCAATCTATAGCGGCACTTTTGGAAAAAAACTGAGTAATAGCGGCGTTTTTCCAGAAGTGCCGCTAAAAACTGAGCAATAGTGGTGTTTTTCCAAAAGCGCAGCTAAAACCTCGATCTATAGTGGCGTTTTTCCAAAAGTGCTGCTAAAACCTCGATCTATAGCGGTTTTTTTCCAAAAGCGCCGCTAAAACCTCGATCTATAGCGGCGTTTTTTCAAAAGCACCGCTAAAATCTGAGCAATAGCGGCGTTTTTCCAAAAGCGCCGCTAAAAACTGAGCAATAGCGGTGTTTTTCCAAAAGTGCCGCTAAAACCTCGATCTATAGCGCCGTTTTTCCAAAAGCGCCGCTAAAACCTCGATCTATAGTAGCGTTTTTCCAAAAGCTCCGCTGTTGCTCAGTTTTTCGCGGCATTTGGACAAAAAATGCCACTATTGCTTAATTTTTAACGGCGTTTGGACCAAAAACGCCGCTATTGCTTAGTTTTTTGCGGTGTTTTCATAAACACCGCTAATGTATAATATTTGCGGCGTTTTTTGGTCCAAACGCCACTAAAAATGCCACTAAAGCCCTATTTTCCTGTAGTGTATGCTTCAAGGAGTCCAAAAATGTAAAAATGATTAAGGGAAACTATCAAAATCACTTACTTGCTAGTGCTTCTAGTTGCTGAAAAAACCTTAAGCTTTCAAACCCCCTTTCATAGCTGATATTTTTATGGAAAGAGATGACAGAATAGGTTTGGAAATTATTTTCTCATAGCATCCTCGGGTTCCCACGTGGCTTCTTCAGCTTTGTGTCGATGCCACAATACTTTCACTAATGCAATTTTCTTATTTCTCAACTCTTTAACCTCGCGAGCTAAGATACGGATAGGTTCTTCTTCATAAGACATATCAGGCTAAATTTCAACCTCAGTCAGGGAAATAACATACGAAGGATCTGATCTGTATCTTCGTAGCACCGATAAGTGAAACACGTTATGGATCTTTTCTAGCTCATGTGGCAATAGCAATTTATAAGCAGCTGGCCCGACACGCTCTATGATTTCATACGGTCCAATGAACCTCGGACTAAGTTTGCCTTTACAACCGAATCGAAGTATTTTCTTCCATGGAGATACTTTCAGAAACACTTTATGACCGATCTCAAATTCAATGTCTTTTCTTTTCAAATCTGCATACGATTTCTGACGATCCAGGCTGCTTTCAGACTATTACGTATTACTTTCACTTTTTCTTCTATTTTTCTGATCAAATCAACCCCGTGAATCTTATTCTCACTAAGCTCTGTCCAGTACAACGGTGTTCGATATTTCTGACCATATAAAGCCTCATAAGGAGCCATTTTGATACTCTATTGAAAGCTATTATTATATGCAAATTCAATCAATAGCAAGTATCATTCCCACATACCTTCAAACTCAAGAATACAACATCTCGACATATATTCGAGTATCTGAAAAATCCACTTGGATTGACCATCCGTCTATGGGTAGAAAGCAGTGCTAAAGTGTAGTTTCATACCTAATGCATCTTGCAGTTTCTTCCAAAATCGTGATATGAACCTCGGATCTCTATCCGAAACAATAGAAATAGGTACTCCATGCAATCTCACAATCTGAGAATTATACAACTCAACAAGCTTACCAAGTGAATAATCTGTACGAACCGGGATAAAATGAGCTGATCTAGTCAATCTATCAACAACAACCCAGATTGCATCTTTCTTACTCGGTGACAGAGGTAAACCCGATACAAAATCTATCGTGATTCTGTCTCATTTCCACTCAAGAATCATAATTGGTTAAAGTAACCCAGACGGAACCTGATGTTTAGCTTTAACTTGCTGACAATTAAGCATTTTGAAACAAATTCTAATATATCTCATTTCATATCATGCCACCAATAAAGATGTTTCAGATCATTATACAATTTAGGTTCAATATTCAGAATCAGAATCTAGATCACACTAGGCTCGTTTTGCTAAAATCTCATTATCAACCTTCTGAGCATCAATAATCTGCTGTAAGAATAAAGGTCCCGCTTTCAATTCCGTTAAAACCGAACCATCATTAGACAAAGCTAAATGAGCATTCATGGCATGTAATGCAAACAATGATTTTTGGCTCAAAGCATCAGCAACAACATTAGCCTTTCATGGATGGTAATCAATAACAACCTCATAGTCTTTTAGTAGTTCTAGCCATCTTCTTTATCGCAGATTCAAATCTTTCTGAGTCATTAGATATTTCAAACTTTTATGATCAGAAAATACGTGACATTTTTCACCAAATAGATAGTGGCGCCAAATTTTTAACGCAAATACAATCGCAGCCAGCTGAAGATCATGGGTTGGATAATTCTTTTCATGCGACATTAACTGTCTCGAGGCATAAGCTATGACTTTGCCTTCCTGCATCAAAACATGGCCAAACTATTCAAAGATGTATCGCTATAGATCAAAAATTCTTTACCCGATTCTGGCTGAACTAACACCAGAGTTTCAGTCAATAGGGCTTTCAACTGATCAAAACTTTTCTGACACTTTTCAGACCAATCAAATTTCACATCTTTCTAAAGTAGTTTCATCAAAGGAGTCGTGATCATTGAAAATCCTTTTACAAACCATCGGTAATAACTAGCAATTCTCAAAAAACCGCGGACTTCAGAAACATTTCTCGGAGGCTTCTAATCCAAAATAGCCGAAATCTTGCTTGGATCAAATCAGATACCAAATGCCGACACAACATGTCCCAGAAAACTAACTTCTCGTAACCAAAATTCACATTTGTTAAACTTCGCATATAACTGCTTTTCTCGCAAAGTCTGTAGCATTATTCTCAAATGTTCAGCATGCTCAGTTTCATCACACGAATAAATCAAAATGTCATCAATGAATACGACAACAAATTTATCTAAATACGGTCTGAAAATTCTGTTCATCAAATCCATAAAAACAGCAGGTGCATTCGTTAATCCGAAAGGCATAACTAGAAACTCATAGTGTTTGTAACTCATTCGGAATGTAGTTTTCAAAATGTCTGAATCTTTTACTCGTAACTGATAGTAACCTGATCTCAGATCTATCTTTGAAAACTCAGTAGCTCATTTCAACTAATCAAACAAATCATCTATTTGCGGTAAAGGATATTTGTTCTTGATCGTCACTTTATTGAGCTATCGATAATCGATGCACATTCTCATAGTTTCATCTTTCTTTTTCACAAACAATACCGGTGCACTCCAGGGAGAATAACTCACTCGTGAGAAGCCTTTATCTATCAATTCTTGCAACTGAGCTTTCAACTCTTTTAATTCAGTCGGTGTCATTTTGTACGGAGCTATCGATGTCGGAGTTGTTCCAAGCACTAACTTAATACCAAATTCAACCTCTCGGATTGGTGGTAAACCCGGTAACTCTTCAGGAAACAGATCTAAGTAATCACACACAACTAGCACTGATTCAATCTTCTTTTCAGCCACTTTCATGTCAAGCACATAAGCTAAATAAGCTTCGCAACCCTTTTTTACATATTTCTGAGCAAACATAATTGAAATCACTGCTGGCAATCCGTTGAAAACATCTAATTCAATTTGAATAATCTCATTATTCTGACATCTCAAATCAATCATCTTTCGTTTGAAATTTACAACGACATCAATAGCCAATCCATGCCCAGGATTATGTCAAACTCGTCAAATGATAGCAACATCAAATTAGCCAGAAAGCAATTACCCCAAATCATCAATGGACAATTCTTACACACTTTATCAACCAATACACACTTGCTTAAAGGGTTCGAGACTCTAATTAAAAATTTAGTAGACTCTACAAGCAAAATCTTACTGTATACTAAATTCACGTATATATACGAATGAGTAGACCCTAGATCTATCAAAGTAATAACTTTAGTATCATAAAGAGTAAAAGTATCGATAATAATATCTGGAGATGACGCTTCTTCTCGTGCTTGAATAGCGTAGGCTAGTACAGGTGCTCTAACATTAGATCTCGTTGTAGTGCCTCACGTCACACCTTTACTGCCACTCACATTTCCCGTGTTTCTCGGTGGTCTACCTCTAGCTGCAGTGTTACTCAGCCTTATGTTCTGACTATTATCTTTTTCAGCTAACTCTGGGAAATTCTTTATAAAGTGATCTCGTAAACCACAACTGTAACTAGCTCTGTTATTACTTTTTCCCCAGCAATCTCCAAAATGCCGTCTTTTACATTGTTTATACTCAGGCTTTACATCCTTTACATTACCAACACTCGATACTAAGGTAGTTTGAGCTTTAGGGTTGGTATATTGCTTTCTACAATCTCTATTCTGATATCCCGCTGAAGCTATCGATCAATCAATAAAATCTCTAGATTTCTTTGATGAAGAATGATAAGATTTATTCATTGATCTCTTTCTCGAATCTCTAGCCTCTGAATCAGCTTTTCTCTTTTCTTTGATGAGATCCTCAGTTTTATAGGCTCTCTCAACCAATACTACGAAATCTTTCAGTTCAAGTATCCCGACTAACAATTTTATGTCTTCGTTCAATCCATCAACAAATATTTTACACATGATCTCTTCAGTAGACATGTATTCTCGAGCATACTTTCTCAAACGTACAATTTCTCTTTTGTATTCTGTTATAGTCATCCGACCCTAATTCAACTCCAGAAACTCTTTATTTTTCTGATTGAGGAACCTCTGGCTTATGTATTTTTTTCGAAACTCAGTCTGAAAGAATTCCCAGGTAGCTCGTTCCCTAGGAACCACCGATGTCAATGTTTTCCACCAGCGATATGCATTATCTCTAAGCAAAGATACTACGCATTTGATACATTCTTCTAGAGTACAGGACAATTCATCAAATATTCGGATAATATTCTCAAGCCAGGACTCAGCCCTCTCAGCATCATCATCAACTATAGCCCGAAAATCTTCAGCCCCATGTTTATGAATCTTATCAACAAGTGGCTTACTCAATCGGATCAGATCTATTACTTGTGGCACACCGGGACTTGTTAAGGAACAGGTGGGGGTGGAGGTTGTTGAGCGGCCGGATTCGTTCGAACAAACTTTGTGAACCACTCAGTCATAATTTGGAAGAAAGCTTGCTTAGTCTCTCCTCCCTAACTACTAGATATCGGCCTAGATTCGGCCGGCGCTACCCCTTGAGCGGGAGCAGGCGCATTGCTCTCAACATCATCAACTATCGCTCGTTCGGAATCTATTTTCTATATGAAAAACACATTTTAACTGTTAGGAATCATCACAATATCGTAATTCATATATATGGCATGTATAGCTAGACTCACACACGTTGCGCTAGTCCTAGAATCGACTAAACCATAGCTCTGATACCAATCAAATGTAACACCCCTAACCCGTATCCGTCGCCGGACTAGATTTAAGAGGCATTACCAGAAATATCGAAACAATTAGTATTCATTTTGCAATCATCATAGAATCATGTTCATACATCAATACAGAGTCCCTTACATAGATCTTAAACATGTTTTAGAAAGGGTCAAGACTAAACCGAACGCATACAAAAAATTTTAAAACTTAAACATTTTTCAAAGTTATACAGGTCACACGCCCATGTAAACAGGCCATGTGCCTCACACGGTATTAGACTCGTCCGTGTGTCTAGGCTGTGCCAAAACAGGGCATACATACTGACTTCACCACACGGCCACAAGACACACCCATGTGCCTTGGCTATGGTCAAGACTGACTTGGGTCATACGGTCGATCACACGCCCATGTGTGTAGCCTATGTACCCTTCGATATGGCCACACACGCCTATGTGCTAAGGCTGTGTGCCTCACACGGCCACCAGACATGCCCATGTATCTAGGCTGTGCTTGAGACTGACTTGTATAACTAAGCTACAGCAGGCACACGGTCAAGACATACGCCCGTGTGCTCAACCGTGTGAGGTGAAATTAGGCTTGATTTAAGCCATATTTCCCACCTAACTCAAGCATACCAAATCACAACATTTTTGCATCATTTATAGGTAACCAAATCAACCATTTCATACATATTCCATAACATCCAAATAACCTAATTATACTAAAATCATTAAAACTCATATAAGTTTCAAAAGTATAATCTCATCATCTTATCACCTATTTCATAACACAAAATTTACCAATTCAACATTCCATATTCAAACCATCATATAAGCATTATATACTTCATATGACTTACCTATCAAACAAATCATTTAGGCCAACTCAAAAGGCCATACATACCAATATTTACAAGCCAAATCTCATAGCTAGATATTCATATCACAAAACCTATCAAAATAACTTTAGCCTGTACATGCCATATACCATATGTACAACTCTCAAAATGGTACCAAAATAGATTTCCAATAGTATGAATGAGTCGCTGAAAATCCCCGGATTCAAGCTAGCTTTATAACACTATAAAACAAAGAACATTTCACATGGTAAGCTTTAAAGCTTAGCAAGTTCGTATAAAAAATAATCAATAGTTTATATAATACGAAACATCAACTAACAATCACTTTGTAGTTCACAATTCATCCATCAATTCTATTCCATCTCATTTAATAAGTTCATACAAATTCATCAAGCTTCATACACATAGTATCATCTTCCACATAGGTATCGAACATACCTGAATTTTCTCGTGTTTATTTATTTCATTCTCACCTCTCGTTCAAATACATTAATTTATTCGAAAGTTTTTCCAAGCTTTAAGAATTCTTACACTTAGTGCATTAATGATTAGCCGAAGCTATAACAATCTCGCATACTTAGTACCATCTCAACTAACCAAAGTTATCTCGGTATTACACACTTAGTACCTCATATAGCCAAAGCTATTCCAAATCGCACACTTAGTGCTATTTATAGCCGAAGTTATTTGAATCGCACACGTAGTATCGAACATAGTCGATTTATCATCATGTTCAAAACAAGCTCAAATATATACAATTTATATATACTATCAAAACATTAAAACATAAATTGTAACATCATTTATCATGTACGAACTTACCTCGTACTCGGAATTGACGATTCGAATCGTTTACTCGATAATATTCGATTTTCCTCGATCTAAATCCAAGCTCCTCTTTTCTTGATCATATGTACTCAAAATTAACCCTTTTATTCAAAAAATCATTCAATTCAATTCATATACACATATTAGGGCATTTAACAAATTAACCCTCACATTTTTACATTTTTACACTTTAGTCCCTAATTCATAAAATCACGAAATACACATAATTTCAACAAACCCATAAAATGGTCGAATGTCATAGGGACCTCTAGCAGCCCAAAAATTTCATTTATTTTACATTTCAACCCCTCAATTTTACACTTTTCTCAATTTAATCCCTAATATACTTTTTTACTCAAAATCACTTTACAAAACATGTTTATTAAGCACCGAGCTTTCACAATTCATTATTAAACATCATAAAACACATGAATTCATCAATGGCATCTTTCAAAATCATCAAAAAATTCAAAAATCAAGACATGGGCTAGTTAGAACTCAAAGCAACGATTACAAAAACATAGAAATTATCAAAAATCGAACAAAAATGGACCTTTAATCCAGCTTAGTAGTAACCAAACCCTAAAAGA
Organism: Gossypium arboreum; assembly: GCF_025698485.1. NCBI lineage: Eukaryota > Viridiplantae > Streptophyta > Magnoliopsida > Malvales > Malvaceae > Gossypium > Gossypium arboreum. The sequence goes on along the minus strand of NC_069081.1, from coordinate 84,043,292 downwards.
TCTCCCTTGGTTTCTTCTCTTCTAATTTCAGTTGACATTCAACAAAGATGAACATGTTTTCATCTTTTGGTTTTATTTAATATACATTATTTATTTAATTACTAAATTAACCTTGATTAATAACAATAAAATTCCACTATCCCATGTCCATCTATGTCTATTCATGAATTCAATGGTCCATTTACAACATAAGGACCTCACATTTAAAAAGACACAACAATTCGACACTTAATCAAATAGAATGCCATTTTTGCATTTTCTACGATTAAGTCTTTTTTTCAAAATTAAGCACACAAATGATAAAATTTTCACACGAAACTTTCACACATGCTTACTGTAAACATGGAAAATAATATGTAAATATTTTTCTAACTTGGATTTTTGGTCCTGAAACCACTATTCCGACTAGGGTCTAAACTGAGTTGTTACAACGACCACCTGCCTATCCATTTACTCAATAGGTATATTGTAGAGCCCATGTTCATGTTGCAACAAATATTTTCACGGCAACTTGGTAATTTGTTAACTACTACACATACATACTTACTAAATTAACCAATCTCTTGAACATTTCTCAATGCCAATTCAAACAATTAATCAATCTTCATAAGCACATATAAGATTAAGTGAGGTAACAATATATTTCTATATTGTAACAGTTTAATCACAATAATCTTGCAAGTTATGCAAGGCTAATGTATCGTTTAATACCGTCACTAATTTAACCTTTAGCTACATCAGAAGATTAAACATGCACCAATTAAATACTGTGTCAATTAATTACAATTCAACACGTTTAATAATTAATTCATTCATTATCTTACATTTTAAAATGCAAGTATAACATATGCATGATTTTATTTAATTGAACAACTTGACAGAATGCAATCAATCCAACACGAATTAAATATAAGTCATTTTAATTAAAACAAGAACAACAACACAACTATTATTCATATTCATAATCACAACATAAACAAGAAAATTAAAGAGAAGGGAACTAGGAAGCAAATCCAGTGTTTCTCTGAAGCTAGACTAGTGCACTCCTCTTATTCTCTACTCGTTCTATTGAATCGACGCCTTTACAAAAAATTGAATGCTTCTATTCCAAGGTGGAAGAAGGTTGTTTTTCAAGATAGAAATTGGCAAGGGAATGAACAAGAATAAGGGGAAAACAAAGGAGAGAAAGTGAGTGAAAGAGAGAAAAATGTATGGGAATGAATGGTATGTTGAATGAAGTAGCAAAGAGGGGTCTTTATAGGTGGGAGTGGCTACTGAAAATAGCAAATAATTAGCAGCCATGAACTTTCCCTTGGCCGGCCACAAAAGGAGCAAGTTTGAATAATTCAAACTTTGCTAAATTTAGCTTAGGGCAAATATTCAAAAGCACAAAAAATGGAGGGGTTTAAATGGAGTTTAACGAAACTTTGAGGGCTATTTTTCAAGTAATTAAATCAGCTAAACAAGCTGATTGGGTCAACTTATTGGGATGGTTTTAGGCTGCCAATTTGCTTGTTAGATCAGTCTTCAATGCTTAGCACACTGGGCCACTTTCTCTTTCAGACTTTATATTAATTTTTAACCCAATTTAAGTTGGATAAAAATTAAATATAAAGTATATAAAATTATCATCATTTGGACTGTCCTTGGCTGGAAAAATATTCATCCTTGCTCTTGGTTCAGTTGATGCAAAAATTTCTCTCACGTTCAAGCCTTTCGAGGTGTTTGCCAAGTCAATTTTTACCTTTTGTACAAAACTGTCAAAAATAAACTAAATTTGTGAAAATTTATTATAAAAATAATTAAAATTTAATATTTTTTAAGTACAAATTAATTATTTTATAATTAAAGTATAATTTCGATAAAATTTACTACGAAACTGCATGAACTAGAGCTCAAAAGGTGCTGAAAAAGTCCATATATTTTTGTGTTTCCACCCACCACTTACGGCGGGTCTAATTTTTGTCCCCATCCCCACCCCACCACCCGTGAAACCTATACCGATCTCCGCCCAATGGGGTGCGAAGTGGGGCGGGACCCCGCATAAACTTGCCCCATTGACGCCCCTACTAACTCACATGCCTTTTATTTTCATAATTAACAAATGGTTAAATTCTAATTTTGGTCCTTTTAATTTTTAGATTATATTTATAGGTCAAATTTCAATTTCGATATCTATACAATATTTAAATTTGAGATTTGATTTTTCTATTTCAATACTACTATATATAATAAGGCCTTCCTTTTGTGATACATGTGCATTGCTTTTCCTTTATATAATGATTAAATTTTAATTTCAGTCCCTTTATTTTTTAGATTATATAAAAGATAATATTTTAATTTAGATCCATATTGTACACTTAGACTTGAGATTTAATCTTTATACTTTAAATTTTACATAATGTTGTACCTTAACATTTATAATGTTACTACTTAGTCTAAATATTTTATTCTAATTAGAATGCTAAAGTAAAATTTAAGAATTGTTAAATCTTTTAAAATTCCTTTTAAATTTAGGACCATTACAATGTCAATTTTTGGTCACATGACTACCAAGTAAGATTTGTTTTTAATATTAGAATGTCGGACAATGAATTTTAACAAAAATTGTAATGATGTTAACAACTAGACCTAAATTTTTAAATTCCAAAAATAGATAAAATAAAGTTTTGAAAATAAAAATATGAGAAGTAATACAAAGAGTATAGGAACTTTGAGCATATTGTATTCTTTAACTCTTAACTCTAGAATTTGGCCCAAAATATTAACCTAATGCAAAGTGTGGGTTTGAAGCCTTACTAGTAACAATATACAAAAGTAAGGCTTAATCCTCCATTGGCATGTTGGTGTACTAATACATTGGTGCTTATTGTAGACATAATAACAAATTTATCTCTCATCATTTACTTCTTTTGCCAAATTTGGCTCTTATTATTTTTTGAGCTAAATTTGACCAATAACTTCATAAAAAGAGTCAAATTGAGTTTTTTTAAATGAAAATACTAACTAAAATATTAATTTTTAATGATGTTGGTGTGACAACCTCGCATAATAGTTCACATTACTTCATGTTGAAATGACACTATTTATATTATATGACATGTCAATAAATAATTTAAAATTTATAAAAAAATATTCAAAAGTAAAAATTCAATATTCAATAAAATTCATATAAAACATGAAGTACATGTGAATTTCCATGCAAGCTGCTATGTTTAAAAATTAATATTTTAGTCATTATTTCCACTAAAAAATTAATTCAACTCTTTTTGAAAGGTTGATGGTCAAATTAACTTTTTTAATAGGTTGAAGGCCAAATACAGCTAAAAATAATAATAAAGGTCAAATTGACAAAAGATGTAAATATTAAGGTCTAAATTTGTCATTATGCCTTTTTTAACATTATAAAAAGTTGTTAAATTTCAATTTTGAACTCTCTATTATGCCTAGATTTGAGATTTGATCCTTATACTTTAATTTCTAACTTAATTTGGTCCCTTATTTTTATATTGTTATTAGTTAGTCCAAATAATTAATATTGTTAACTTTTCGATTAAAATATTATATGGTTGTCGATTGAGTCTTAGCTCGATTGGCATGAGAATTGTTGCCAATGCAAGAGGACATGGGTTCGAGTACGCTAAAGCGCATTATTCTCCTATTTATGGGTTGGGGGGAGGCTATAGATAGTTTGAAGTATTGTGTCAAAAAAAAAACAGATATAAGTTGAAGTCCTAAAGGTCTTAGCTACTGACATCCGACTTCTTATTTTTTTTAGGTTTACCTTGCTCTTTTTTTTCTTTTTCTTTTTTCTTTTTTTTTTGCACATAAGATAATGGTTAAATTTTAGCTTTGTCCCATATATTAAGCAAAAACTTTATATTTAATCTATATACTTTAATTTCCAACAAAATTTGGTCCCTTTACTCTTACAATATCATTGGTTAGTCTAAATAGTCAATATTTAAATATTTCAATCAAAATACTGACGTTAATTTTTCTTAACACTATTCGAACGAAAATTATTTTATCATAATGGTTTTCAATGGGCGCTTGTTTTCAATATTTTGTTACTCGACTATTAGGTGATTTTTTAAAAATTTTAAAATATTACACCGATAAATTTAATAAAATAATATTAACAATGGTAATAATTAAACTTAAATTTTAAATTCAAAAATAGATAAAGCTAAATGCCTAAAAAAATTAGGGTTGTAACTTTTAATATACAAACTGTATAAAAACTTAAATCCTACTTTATTTTGTATTCTATAATTTAACCCAAAAAACAATTAACCCGTCCATACTACTAGTAGTAATAATAATAAAGCTGTCATTCATAAACCTTTTTCACCAAAAGGTAAGCCAAGTTACTACTCAATACAAAGGGTTATGGATTTCCATTTCTTTCTCCGAAGAATCAATCTTTATTCTATAAAAGCATAAGACCTTCCTAATAAAAAAGACCATTACTTTCTCAAAAGAAACCCAATTTATTTTTTTACAGAACAATATCAATTAAGTCAAAGTTACCATTAAACTACAAGCCAAAAATAGTTAACAGTCTCGCATTAGAAAGTTGTTTGAACCAAGTATATAGCTTTTACCCCCAAAAAAAAAAACATAACTTAAAACTTTTACCCCCCAAAAAAAAAAATCAGTTTGCCATTTTTATATAATTAAAGCTGAAAGTGGAACAAAAGGTTAGGTCAAGTTGGACGACAACCCAGACACATGCCAATATCTCCAAATCTTAAAGTTTTAACAGTTTATAACTCAAAACATTAAGCTGAATTTGGTACATCTGCTCTATATGGTTGGACCATCAATAACTATAAAAGATAGTTACAACCCATACGTTGTTTTATATGTTTGTTTTCCTGTAAAAGTTCATAATTTATAAAGAAGTTATATTTAATGCATTGTAAGTGAATTAGATTTTAACATATCATTCATTGTAAACTAAATAACTTTTATTTATTTTTAGAAAAGTTTTAATGCTTTACAAAAAAAAATTAATGACGCATTATTATACAGTGTAGAAAATATAAAACTCATTTATAGATAAGAATGTCATGTTTTAATATAAATATCCCTATGTGGGTGGATGAAAATTTTAGTTGAAATTTGTCTTAAGAAAATATGAAAAGAAAGATTTAATATTCAATAAATTGATAGTGTATAACCTCTAATACATTTAGTTAACTATTATGTGACATTATATTAATGAAGTAAATAAAATTTTAATGTTAACATACATCCATCCTTCTGATAAGTTTTTATTGTACAAAAAACTATATTGTAAATAAAAACTTTTAATGGAGCAAATAAAATTTTAGAAGATCCTAAAATAAATATCATAATTTTATTTAGGACAAATAAAAAAATTAAATTGTTAATATGAAATTCCACTTTTTACTATGATACTATATTGATTTTTCTTTTATCAATACAATAGTTATCTAGGTATTTAGTAAAAATTCTAACTATTTCTCCACCCAATTGTTGACATTATCTAAAGTTATATATTATCAATTTATTAAATACTAATTCTATAAAATTTATATAAATCGTTTTAGACAAAAAGAAAAATTTGGATATTGTGATCGAGAAAAGCAAACAATAAAAGAATTTTTTACCTTGTGTTGATTGCACCTAGTTGTCTTATTTCTTTTATGGTGAAATTTCGTTCTGTTTTCTTTTTTTTTTTTTTGAGCAAAAAATTTCGTTCTGTTTTCTATACGTGTTTTATGGGGACATTGACGTCCTTCAGTTTTGTAACCTTTTTTGATTTTTTTTTTATTAGTAAGATTTATCCGCTTAGAAAAGTGACGGCAAATACTGGAGGGTATTAGGAAAGAAAAAGAAAAACCCAAATTGTTTGTAAGCCTTTTCTGTTTGAGATTAATAAATTGAATATGAAATCAAAGGGACCTTTTAGTTTGAGTTCATTTATTGTATTAAAATATTATGAAGTGAGAAAGTGAAACATCAAAGGGAAAGGAATATCCACATCAATCGGAGGGTCGAGATCGAAAAATAAAGCGACAGTAATGCATCCTTATGTGAGCCACAGGTTGATTGAAAACGATGCTAAGTCCAATCAATCCACTGCGCACCAATGGCCCTTACTTGGCTTAGATACCGCCCATACGCTCACCCAAGTTCATTATTTTATTATATACAAAACAAACAAATGGGTAATTTTACAGGCTCAAGCAACTTAAATCAGACATAATAATTAGGTAGCTGATTTTGAGAGCCTTCAATGCCACGTCCCACTCTTTATCTATTTCATCCTTTTTCATTAAGTTACATTCTAATTAATGATATTTTCTATTAGACACGAGGTTAAAAGATAAGGGGGAAAAAACATAGCCCTATAGAGCAAGTACATTACGTGCAAACATGGAATACGTGAGGATTCGGATTTTTAGGGTTAGGGTTTGGTTTTGTAGGGTCAAATACAGACCATATATGTATGGACAAAGACTCTTTAATTTTACATTCAACTTTATATTATAAAATTAATTTGTTTTTTAAAATTTATATAAAAATATATTTTATAATATTGGTTAAAAGTTTAATAATATTGTTTAGCTACTTCAATAACTATAGCCATCTTCTTTTTTTTTTTGATGGTTGCGGAGCGTAGTTAAGGTGTTGTTCAACTGATCTTTCTCCTCTTTGTTTCTGCTTTTCTTTTCTTTTCTTTTACGATATTATTTGAAATAATTAAAGTCTGAGAAGATAACAATGCTAGAAAAGCTGCGAATATATATATCGTTATCAGATAAAGTAGAAGATAACAGGAAAATATCATTATTTTCCACATACATTCAACAAGAGGAAGACTGTAAGATTCTCTGAAGTTCCTCTGAATCAATTACATAATATTAAACCCAGATTATGAATTGTTTTTTATTTCTTTTTTGGTATTTAATCAATGACTAGGTCAAAGGATGTGGCTAGGGAATTTTAATATATATTTTTCTAATGTTCATTTATTGTTTTTCTGAAGAAATGGATATAAACAGCGCACTGGCACCTTCTTTTCTTTCTGATCATTAAACCTAAGTTACCTAAACAATTTAAACATAAGAAAATACAGGCAGGGGGTTTTTCTTATGGGCTTTGAAGAGCAATCGTAGTGATGGCTGATATCTTATATATACCATTCAACAGCCATCTTCACAAATTTGTTTGCTTGCCCACCTCATTACTCCCCAACACCAAAGATTAAAAAGAAAATCTTATAAAAAAAATGAATAGTATATAATATGTATTTCTTTAAAAAAGATTTCCTCCCTACAGTACATCTTTTTTCTTCCTTTCACACTATGAGGACTGAAACCGTAACTTTCTTTTACTTTGACCGGTTGCTTATTATCAAAGCCGTTGGTTTTTCTTTTATATATGAAAAAGAATTTGATTAACGGAGGATGCTGCATGGTTGTAGAGTATAATTAAAATAGTTATATATATATATATATATATATATATAAAGAGACATGATAATTTTAACTCGTAAAGTTAAAAATAAAAAAGACACCAAGTAGCAAATAAATAAAAAGGGTAGCGAACCAACTTCTTTTTCTGTCCCTTAATTTCTCTTAAACAGACAGTACATTTTAGTTTTATTATTCTCCCCCAACCCTCAAAAATTGAAAGGAACCCTAGGTCTTTTCTTCTTAACCCGCAAGGCTAAAACGCAAAAAGGGGGGGGGGGGGAATATTAATAAAAAAGGGCCCTTTCCCTCTTCAAAGAAAGTTTACTTCCGTTTTATCTATCTTCTGCAAACCATTTAGTTTAATTGATGATTCTCTTGAAACTTTGTCAATTCCTTTGTTTAATTTACTACATACCTTTTTGGTGGAAGAGAAAGTAAAAAAGCAAGCCAAAGTACTGTCTTGTTTTTCAGATCAGAGCTTTAAAGACAACATGGGTACTTTCTGATAACTCTTCTTCCAGAAGATCTTCCTCTTTCTTCTCTCTTTTCTTTTCTTTTCTTTTTATATTGCTTTCATGCTTTGTTTTGTAGCTTCCTTCTTAAATGAGTGAGTAGTGAAGTAAGCAAAAAATCTCTTCTCTGAAAGAAAAAAAGAAGAAAAAACTCCATATCTGGTCTGTCTTTTGTCTCATGGATTCTGGTAACAGTGGTAGTGTGCAATCTCCGAGTGGTGGCAGTGAAGAGTTTAATTCAGGCGCTAACTCAATCTCAGCTTTCTTTAACAATAACCCATCGAGCCATATCGGTCATGCTCCCTTGGGTAACCAACAATCGCCGCCGCTTCTGCAACAGCAACACCAAAGTCCTTCTTCCTCATCTGTGTTGTTTGACCCTTTATCGAACTACTTCGATCATCCCTTATCAAGTGTGACAAACCCAAATTCACAACTCAATCTTGATGTGGTTTGGTCCAGAAATCCAAGATCTGAGCCCAACTGCAGTGATCTTGTTGGTGGCTTTATGGCCTCATCATCGCCACCACCAACCCAACAGTTGTTCACCAACCTGCAAGCACAAAGCAGAGCCACTTTTCCTTCTATCCAGATCCCTCAAGGACCTGAAAGTGGTACAAAAGGTTCAGGCACAAGTGGCCAACCCAACAACAACAATATAGTGCGTAACTCAAAGAAGAGATCCAGAGCTTCCCGGCGTGCACCAACCACTGTTTTGACCACAGACACCACCAATTTCCGAGCCATGGTTCAGGAGTTTACTGGGATCCCTGCACCACCCTTCACCCCCTCACCTTTCCCGAGAACCAGGCTTGATTTATTTGGTACAACTTCATCTCCTAATTATCTTTTAAGACCATTTGCTCAGAAACTTAATTATCCTCCTCCCTTATTTACTAGCTCTTCCATGGTTGATGCTATAGCTTCTACACCTAGCACTAATTCTACTTCTAGTACAACTTCTGTTAACTACCAACTGCCATCTGAGTTAGGCCTTTTAAAACAGCCTCAAAATCCACTCAACATCAACATGCAACAAAACCCAATTCTTAACTTTGTATCACTCCTTCAAGCCCCTCCCAAATACCCACTTTCCAATTCAACAGATATTCCATCAAATGTCTCTCCTCTCAAAATGGGCGCTTTTGAAGGGTTTGGTTTGAGCCAGGGGCATGTCAATCCCAATCTCAGCGGCGTTCAAAACATGGTATCATCATCAGATGGATCATTGCCAAGAAATGAAAATAGTGCTAATCCTCCATGCTGGGGAGAAGCAGCAGGGTCCCGTGAACATGATCAAAGTCTCCTAAGGTCCATCAATGGCAGGTACAACAACAGTAACACACCAGGACTTACGAATGGGAAAGCAAACAATTTGTCGGTGTCTTCATCGGATTTTCATGTCGATAAAGGGCCAGAAAATGTAGCTACAAGAAGTGACGGTATGGTGGAATCATGGATATGTTCATCTGATTAGGATTTATCTAAAATATTATCAACAAAATGATAAACTTTTCCACAAAGAATATCAAGGAAATGATGGTGAATATATCACATGATGCATGAAAAAGATGGAATCTTTCTTGTTCTCATATTAACCATGATTTTCAACATATATGTGAATCAAAACACTGTTTTTTTATCCCTTATTTAAACCCCTCCTTTTGATTTAATTATATGTAAATGATACTAGCCTCCCGATACCACATTTTATCATAGTACTATTACGTTCATCTTACATAGACGATCATGGCCTTTTTTCAACGTTGTCGTATCAATAGTACAAAAACAAATGGTAGTAGTTAAAATATTCAGTATTCTTTTCTTTTATCTTTGGAGAAATTTCTATTTTGGTTCTTTTCCTTTTTTTTTTGTTTTTTTAAATTTCCCTCTTTTGGGTTTTGATTGTAATGCAAGAATATAAAAGTAAAATCATCAGATAAGGGAAACCATGAAAATCTGTGTTTTACGTTTTTCATTGTGAAAATTTAATGCTAACAATTTGAAAAAAAAAAAAAAAACTAATAATTTACTGCTAAAAAGCAAATGGCCTGGAGCTGTCTGGTTCTTTGTTTCATTATTTAGCTGATTTTATTAAAACATGTCTTTTATTTATTTATATTTAATATTGTTTAAGAATAATATATATGATGCCTAAGATCTAATTCCAGTGGGAAGTTGTGCTTTAATATAGTTCTATATTTTCTTTATATAATTTGATGTTTGATTATTTTTACTCTTCCCATAATTTTATAAAACCATATAATAAAATTTCCCAGAATTAAAGAAATGATTAATTTTGCATAAAATAGTTTAGGAACTATTTGGAATTCCAATTATTTAAGTCCAAATCTTTTGGCTTTGGCTCATTTCTCACGTATAATCATATGGTTGTACATTTTGGACAAATACCATTTTTAATGGAATTTGAGGTACAACCAGGATTTTCTTACAGCCATTTTGTCATAGGCTATTCGCATTATGGGGACAACTTGCTGTTGGAATCTAAGATCCCATTTCAATAATACTCAACAATAAATTAATAATCACTATTAATTATTAAATATTTATAGTCTTCATATGAGATCTTGTATTAAAATTAAGGTGTTAATACAGTACCAGTGGATGTATTGTTTTTTATTGATACTATTAAGTATTGATTTTGATTTATTTCGATTTATTATTTTGAATTATTCTTATTTTTAAAAATATTTGATATATGTATATAAAAAGTATTTACAAATATCAAATAATGAGATTAAATAAATCTTACATATAAAATACTCATTAAAAATAAAGATTTGGCTATAAAATATTTTTAATAAGCTTTACAAATATAATCCATAATTAAGCAAACTCAAAATAAACAAGTAAAATATATTTCATAAATTAAACAATAAGATCATCTCATATTATGTATGTAATAAGTCATAATTCAACTAGTCCATAATAGATAATAAAATTCTAATTCTAATTCAAAATATATTTTAAAATTATTTTTAGTATAAGTAAATAATAAAAATTTAAAATATATTTTAAAATTAATCTTTTACACTATATTTCAATTAATACGAAGGAAATCAAATGATACAACCAATACCAACTAAAATTAACGTAACTGAACCTAAAATTTATAACTTACTACTCAAACGAAATATTTCGGCTAAAAGTTCAAACCAACTACCATTATCAAAACGATGATATTAGTAAATATATAACTTACCAATTTCTAGAAAACACAAACAAATTCATATAATACTATTAAAAGTTCACTTAATAATTTTTTTTGTCTTTATCTACCTTTAAAAATTAACATACCATATTGAAGTTATTTCTCACATCTAAAATTCCTTTTTATTTAATGTGAATTGAACCTTACCTTTAATTTTTGGGTTAATTACAACCTCAATTTTGTTTAAATTTTCCTTTTTCTCACTAATCTTTTAAAACTTATAAAAATATCACTAACATTTTCAGATTGTTACCAAAAAATTACTCAATCATTTTCCACCATTTGGGAGGACCATTTGGGAGGAAACAGGTGTCTAATATGGTATGCTAAATATACCATGTATTTAAGAAATTATTTCAATTCTTTTAAATATTTTTTAAGATTCATTTCTTTTTATTATTAAGTTATTTCTTTTTATATATTAAATATGTCATCCCTTTAAAAATTTATTCCTTTTATAAAATAAAGAGATAGAGAGAGTAAAGAATAAAGAAAATATAGGAAGCAATAAAGAATGTATTTTATTGATCAATAGAATGATTACAATACTTTTTAAAGTCTCTTTATAGGCATAAGAAGTATAAATGAAGTAGAGATCTAATTCTAAAAACTATTAGAATTTAAAGTACATCAAAACTTATCTTGATCTTGATGGATATCCACTTAATAAGATATTCATAACACTCCCCCTTGGGTGTCCATTGGTAGATAATGTGCCTCATTAAAACCTTATTAGGAAAAACCCTGTGGGATAAAAATCCTAATGAAGGAAAAAGAGTACACAATATTCTATTGGAAAACCTAATGAGACAAAACCTTGATTAAAGGAAAAGAGTATAACTTGTTTTTAGACTCCCCCTAATGGCAACATTACATTACATCTTTGAGTTAACACATTCCAATCTTGTGCAGTAGTTTTTCAAATGTTGAAGTTGGCAATGCCTTAGTAAAAAGATTTTCTAAATTATCATTAGAACGAATTTATTGAACATTTATATCATTTCTTTTCTCAAGATCATGGGTGAAGAATAATTTTGGTGAAATATGTTTCGTTTTGTCACCTTTGATGTAACCACCCTTTAATTGAGCTTAGCCAAACATTTAAAATCTTTTCTTGTAAAGGAAAATTACATATCTTTTGGATATGTTGGGTCAATAACCTTAGCCAAAAACACTCTCGACTTGCCTTATGCACTGTAATTATTTCTGCATGATTTGAAGAAGTGATAGCTAATGTTTGCTTTGTTGAATGCCATGATATGACGATACCCCCACATGTAAATAAATATCCTGTTTGAGATCGACCTTTATGTGGATTCGATAAGTATCCAGCATCAGCATAATCGACTAATAAGGATTTTGAATCATTTGAATAAAATAACCCCATATCAATGGTCCCTTTGAGATATCTAAATACATGTTTAATTCCATTCCAATGTCTACATGTTGGAGAAGAACTAAATCTTGCTAACAAGTATACAACGAAAGTTATATCAGGTCTTGTGTTGTTTGCGAGATACATCAGTGGCCCTATGACACTTAGTTATGGTACTTAAGACCAAGAAAATCTTCATCATTCTCGCAAAGATGAAATTGATCTTTATTCACATCTAACGATCGTACAACCATCGGAGTACTCGATAGATGTGTTTTTTCCATGTTAAATTTCTTTAATATTTTTTTCGTAAAAGTTGATTGATGAACATGAATTCTATCTTTTAAATACTCGATCTATAAGCCAAGACAAAACTTTGTTTTTCCAAGATTTTTAATCTCAAATTCTTTCTTTAAACAATTTACTGTATTTTGGAGCTCTTCAAGAGTTCCAATAATATTTAGATCATCAACATAAACAACAATTATCACAAAATCTGATCCAAACCTTTTTATATAAACACATGGACAAATTGGATCGTTTTTGTAACATTCTTTTAACAAGTATTCACTAAGACAATTGTACCACATACGTCCAAATTGTTTTAATCCATATAAACTTTTCTTTAATCTGATCGAGCAATTTTTTCGAGAAACTCTATATCCTTTTAGGATTTTAAATTCTTTTGAGATTTTCATATAAATTTCACTATCAAGTGTACCATACAAATAGGCTGTAACAATATACATTAGATGCATGTCAAGTTTTTCATGTACTGCAAAACTAATAAGATATCTAAACATGATTACATCCACCACAGGAGAATATGTCTCTTCATAATCAATGCCGAGCCTTTACGAAAATCCTTGTACTACAAGTCGTGCTTTATATCTTACGACTTCATTTTTTTCATTTTGTTTTTGCACAAATACCCATTTATATCTTACCGACTTTACACCTTTAGGTGTTTGGACTACAGGTCCAAAAAATTCACGTTTAGAAAGTGAATTCAATTCTGCTTGAATTGAATCCTTCCATTTTGGCCAATCTTTTCTATTTTTACATTCCTCAATAGAATTAGGCTCAGGATCCTTATTTTCTTTTGTTATTTCAATGGCAACATTATAAACAAAATTTTTTTTTGACAACTACATTTTTTTTTCGGTTCCATCTTTTTCTTGTATTGATATAACTTATCGAGGTCTCTTTATTTTCATTATTTTCATTTTCACTTATAGGTAGTTGAATCTCTTCTTGAGTTTTATAATTAGTTATGTTATGGGTCTCTTTAGTAACATCCACCTCCATTATATGACCGTATTAAATGTTTGCTCCTTTTCTTTTACGAGGATTTTTGTCTTTGGAACTGATCAGTCTTCCACAATTCATGCATGGATTAATTTCTTTTACACTAACAGTTTGCCTTATTAGGACATCAATTCGTATTGGAGCATTTTCAGCTGGTATGTGAGATTTAATAAATCTGACAGTTGATTTGTAAAATGAATTATCTGTTGAACTTCTGGTTCACATTGCTTTGTACAAAGAACTTAGGCATTGATAATTCATTTCAAGTACTTTATTAATCCAGCTTTTTATTATCTTCCCCTAATGTTGGAAAAACTGACAACTCATGTCATAACTAAATCTCGAATTAATAGCTCAAAAATATTTAATAAAATAAGGAGATTCATATAAATATATATTCTCAATTCTTATGATGATCCATCTTTTTGCGTTGTGGTAGAGCAGTTGGAACATATACCGCACATCCAAAAATTGTAAGATGGGAAATATTTAGCTGTTGACCAAAAATCAATTGTAGCTGAGAGTGTTTATAATTTATTGGTTTGATGCGTACAACATGTAAATCAATACAATCTCATGTTGAAATAGGAAGTTTTTTTCTCATAAGTAATGATTTAACTATTAGTTAGAGGCATTTGATAAATGATTCAGTTAAATCATTTTATGTGTAAACATGAGCTACAGGATGTTCAAATTTTATCCCGATTGACATACAATTATTTTTGAAAGCTTGGGATATAAACTCACCAACATTAGTAAGATGAATTGTTTTAATTGCATAATCTGAAATTAATCATTTAAACAAGCAATCTCGCAAATGACAGGTTACGAATTGATAACGCGTGTGATTAATTTGTAGATGCATCTACCAAAATCATATAATATCAAATTCATCCACATGGTGGATGAATGGGCCTATATTCATTTCAGAAATGCAAAACATTAAATCTCATATTTAGCCAGTGAGTTTGTAATAATCAATTATTATTGAGAACAAGCAACACATGAGAATTCTTTAAATTAAAGAATCTTCTAGTTATTTAATAAATGTCTATATCAATTCTCAGTTAATTTTTGCATCATATATAATTCAGGATAATCTAACTGGTCATGCCAAATAGTAAATGTATTTGTATCAAGAAACTTCGATTTACTTTAACATTTTTCAATTGTACTAATAATGTCAATATAAATTTTGACAATTGATAATTTTATTGTCATTCTTTTATTTGTATCCATGTATAAGCAATATTGTGATATTTACTCGAAATGTCTACATCAATGTAAAGTTCATAATGTTATTAACTCAAAAAGAAATATAATTTGCAAACAATTATTTGCAATATTCACTTCAAGGAATATGTCAAAATCTTCAAATGTTCAAATTGACATTAATTATCAAAAGTGATTAACAATTTGTTATTTATTGCAAACATTCACTTCAAGGAATGTGCAAAAAAATAGAAATTCGGACAATAATGTAAGCATATATCATATTCCTTACCAATAAGATTATATAGATATCATTCGCTTCAAGGAATGATTAATTAGTATGAATCATTGGTCATTTTGCCCTAAGAATGAACAATTGGCAACATTTTGAATCATTTATCTTCTTTTCATCTATTTTGCAATAATGACAAGAGGTTCCATCTTATAATTATTATGTATTGCTACATCCACTTCGAGGAATGGAGTAAAATCAGTGGAACAGACAATTCATTATTTTGTTTGGCCTTAAGAAGGCATTAAATTAATCCAAAATACTTTTTAAAGCCCTTTCACAAGAGATTTTCATCATCAATTAACTAGAAAGAAATAACCAAGTCATTCATGGAGTTTATTGCAAATCAAATGTACAGATACATTTAAAATATCAAACCTGATATAATGCTAGTGCCAACAAAAATTCATCAACCGTTGCAGACATGTATGAAATTTACTTCAAAATCATACATCTCATGTTCACTAAAACTTTTCCATTTATAATTTCTCATATAATTTCTCTAAATAATTAACAAATATAAAGTGCATGAACTACCTTTAACAACTTTACAAAAGTAACAAGTTTCCCAGAGTTGTATAGTAAGAAAATATAAGGCATTTATAAAATCAAATCACACGAGTTGTTTTAATGCTTCTTGTCAAACAATAATTAGTTAATACAAACAAGATTCATAGAAACGCAAACGGTCAAATTAATATAGTAATTCTCATTGTTAAGTGTATGAAAATGTTTTCGACCAAGATAATTCAAGAATTAAAAATTGCAAAAATTAAACTAGAAATTCAATATTAGAACCAACCCAAAAATCAATTTAGACATTCTTCAAAAAATTATCTTTAGAACTACGCATGTATAAGTGTTGAAAAATTTCAAATTGTATAACCAAAATAATAAGAGACATTAAAGGAATGTAATTTATATTCGAACTAAATCAAATCTAAATAATCATAAATTTCATAGGTTTATCAACACAAATTTACATACTAATATGTTTTTAGCCAAATACATTATTTAATTATAAACCATAGCAACATAAAAAGTCAATCAATATTCATTTTCATGAACAAATAAGATGTTTGAAGCCATAAGTAACCCATGAAACTAAACCTTAAAATAAAATCAACTCAAATATTTAAACCATATATCAAATTAATTTATTATCTAAAGATGCTATTTAAGAAAAAGTGTAAAGATAGAGGTCTAATTAAGTTGATGTACCTTACTTGTTCAATGAAATCTTGATGATTTTATCAACAAGTAAGCAAATTTAAACTCCAATAGTAGACTTTGAATCCAAAGAAAATTTATCAATATCAAACTTTGAGAATGATCTTATTTCACAATTTCATATGAATAACGATATCAAATCCTTCACCATCATTAATAACATAAAAGTAAAATAAGTTAATCAAAATAATTATAGTTGATCATGAATTAGCTAAAATAATCAAATATGAAACATTAAATAAAAGAAACTTCCTATAAAAACTTTACATCTTGCCATCTAAGATTTTAAAAATCATGAAGATAATTTGATTGTCGATAAAAGAACTATCACTTTGAGCAAGATCGTCATCGATAACGTGTTATAAAATAAAGAGAGAAAGAGAGAGTAAAGAACAAAGAAAATATTGGAAGTAATAGAGAATATATTTTATTAATCAATGGGATGATTACAATACTTTTTAAAAGTCTCTATTTATAGGCATAAGAAGTATAAATGAAGTACAAGTCTAATTCTATTTAAAGTACATCAAAACTTATCTTGATCCTGATGGACATCCACTTAAAAAGATATTTTATAACAATTTCATTTCTTTTTTAATATTAAATTATTTCTTTTCTTTTTTTCTTTTTTCTTTTTTCTTTCTCCTTCGTCAACACTCACCAACATCAACAATTTCATAGTCTAACTACTGCCAACACTCACCACCATCAATCTCATGATATCACCACCGCTAAACAGAACTAGCAATCACTCTCACTAAGCTTTCCACCACCATTGCTTAAACCAATACCACAAGTACTCTCAACCCTAACTCTTATTGAGTTTACCAGCCATAATAACAGTCATAAAATTTAGTTTCTTTTTACCAACCAAATCAAACTTCCTTTTGATTTAAGCTTACTCAAAACTAAAGAAATTTAGGTGAGCTCAATTTTTTTTCTTTTTGAAGCTATTTTCAGCTAACTCTTTAAACTATAGAATTTTAATTAAAATTTACACAAACTAGAGATAAATTAGATTAAATAGAAACAAAGTATAATCTCTCTCTCTATATATGTATGTGTGTATATACTGATTCAATAACAAAAATAGAAAGATTTTCAAATAAAAAAACTAAACAAAGGAAAAAAGGAGAAAAAAACCTTTGGAAAATCTTGAAAAAAATGAAAAATAAATGATTAAAATAAGGAGTAAACTTTTAGTAGAACCAAAAGTGAACATTCAAATACTAAGCATTTAGCTTATTGTCAAAGGGTATCTAATGCCTCAAAGGCTTCACATAGACGATAACTACAATGATAAGGTCTATTCGATTATGTGGATGATAGAAACTTGTGGTGCTAGATAGAAAATTAAGAGAAATAAGAACTAGAATTGAAGTGTGAATCACTTTCCTTAAGGCTTTAATTTTGCTTCTAAGATACAATAAGTTATAAAGCAATAAAGCAAAATTATGAAAATGGCTTGGGTCATAGTGAATGGTTGAAAACCAAAGTATGTGTCCCTTGGTACATACTTTATAGCACAAGGTGTAACACCTCTAACCCGTCTCCGTCGCTAGATTAGGGTTATGAAGCATTACCATACAATACAGAAACTTTAACATCAAAACAAAGATCAACATGCAATTTACATTGACAACATTATTTAACTATGAATAAATACTTTTATGGGTCTTAAATTGGAAGGACCAAATTGAGACAAATTAGAAATTTTAGGAGAAACATGAAAAATTGTAAAATAGGGGTCACACGGTCGTGTGGGCATTCGAACTATGGGACACATGGTCGTGTCCCAACTCATGTGTCAAATCGTGTAACTCACTAACTTGTGTCATATAGCCATGTCGTGGGTCGTATGAAACCTATACTTAAAATTTATTTAAAACACGGCTGTGTAGAGTGATTGTGCATGGCACACGGCTGTGTGGCAGCTTGTTTCCCAAGCCGTGTGTAGCACAAATTGCCCCAGAACAAGCCATTACAAACCCTATTCTTACACACCAATATACACCATTTCCACAAGCATTCATATGACCAAAACACAGTCCACACATACTTAAAATATACCAAATCAGTAGTCTTATAAGCTCTAATCAATGTACCCACAATGAGTACCACAATCACAATCAACCTTAGACCTAGTCAACAGTAAAGTTTCTATCACTTAGCATACTATATATACACCAAATGACCATATCACAAACATATAAAACAACCAAGTTATTTCTACTTACATGAGGGCATACAATATTAACTATCATCTTATATAGATACACATCATTTACAAGACTTCATCAAAAGGCATAAACATAAGGAAACTTGGCACCATTTGAAAACAAACCAATCACTAAGACAACATTTAAAAACTCTATTACATGCCAAAGCACATATATTGTTTAACCACTTTAGTGAATCAAGGGTTATCTAAATCGCAAGGCATACACAAGTGA
The DNA here is from genome assembly GCF_025698485.1 of Gossypium arboreum. NCBI lineage: Eukaryota > Viridiplantae > Streptophyta > Magnoliopsida > Malvales > Malvaceae > Gossypium > Gossypium arboreum. Next base: position 84,024,227 of record NC_069081.1, on the reverse strand, counting down.
TCAAAATTCATATTTACATATATACATTTGTAAACCAACATCAAGGTATATGGGCAGATAAACTTAAACCACATCGCATTGGTAAATAACACAAACTCAACTTCTAATACATGACATTTTTAACCATTAGCCAAAATAATCAAAACTACCAACATGATGAATGGATAGTGTGATGGTGCTCCGATGAGACTCCAATTGATCGAGCTTTCCAATGATCTACAAAACAGATAAAACACATACATAAGCAACTAGTGGCTAGTAAGCTCATATTAGGAACTTAAACTCACCGTGTACATTAAGTTAAACAATCAAAGATAAATTTCATTTTCTTATAGGCCAAACATCCTTTCCTATATACAAAAGTTCACAAGGTTAGTTAGTGAAACAATGTACTTATAAGATCAAATAAGGCATGGCAATAAACACATCAACATCTCAATTTCACCAACTAACATTTGTACTTATACCATGCAAATTCATCTTCTTTAAATTATGCATATCCAAATTCCCATATCATGTATTTAATACCATAGTTTAACACATACATGTTTTTCCATTTGAACCTTAACTACCCATTGAACTTAATAGAATAACATCGGATACTTGTAATAATATTTTCAGTACAAGTTACCTGATACAATACACTGGCACGAAGCTTGCTAGGCTCAAGGCCTGATACAATACACCGACATGAAGCTGGTTAGGCACAAAGCCTGAATCAATACACCAGCACAAAGCATGCTAGGCATAAAGCCTGAATCGCTATCCCCAATTCAATTCAATCTCATTATTAATTTTTCATCAATAAACATTCAAAATAACAAACACTACAATTGTTTGAATAACTCAATTAGTAAGCAATTTAACTTAACATATTACATATAGTACAAATGTGACAACCCTAATTTGACCTTAGACGGAATGTGGTTTCGAGACCACAAAACCGAGTCAAAAGTGATTTTAAAAAAAAAATTAAATTTGCGTATCTTTATGTGTGGAAGTGCATGTGTGAAAATTTGAGATTGTTAATTTAGTCTCATGAATGTGAATTTCATTTAATTGACTTAGTTGAGAACTTAGGAAAATATGATAGGTGAATATGTAAGGACGAAATAGTATTAAAATAGGAAAGTTTGGGTTTGCATGTCAAAATGCCAAGTTTATACAAAGTGGCCGGCCAAGTAAGGATTTTCTCCACTAAGTTTATATTATTTATAATTAAATATTGGTAAGTAATTTAAAATAGATGAAAAATAAAGATTAATAAAAGAGAAAATAGAAGAGGGTGTTCATCTTCTTCTCCACCTTGCCAAAACCGAAACAAAAAGGAAGGAAATAGGGAAGTTTTCATTAAGGCAATTCGGCAACCCTTTTTTTTATTGGAGGTAAGTTTTGAAATGTTGGTTTTAACTTCCTTTGTATGTTGAGCTAATTGTTAAAATGCATTTCGGCAATGTCATGAAAAATCAAACTTTTATGGTGGTTTGGGCATTAAGCCGTATATCAAGAGGTTAGGAGTAGAGGTTGTTTCATGTTGTATTGAATAAGTAGAGATTATTATGAGGTTGAAATTTGTGGAATTTTAGTTAAGTAATGCTTGGTACATTCGACCATATGGGTTAATGGAATGTTTATTTTATTTGTTAATTTCTTTTATGATAAATGGGTAATTGTTAAAGCCAAATGAGTTAGGATGGATAGGAGAGTACAAAATTTATGTTATGTGATAATTTAAGTAGTTGACAGAGACATGGAAGAAGGAATAAATTGATATTCTTATGTTTTGAGAGTGAAAGGTCTAATGAAGATATAGTACATTTAAATGCATATTTTAGTTTAAATGTTAAGTAGAATTTGGTTAAAATAGCTTGATATATGTGTGTTTGCCGATTATTTTGTTTATCAAGATAATTGAGTGACCAAATTTTTGTATTTGAAATTTTGTTTGATTAATTAAAATGGGCATTAAGATGTCGAATTCATGAAATTAGAAGTTTATGAGCTTGATAGATTTTAAATGATTGCTAACCGAAAATGAACTTAGCTACTAAAATATGAAAACGTGAGTTACCGAAGTTGATCTTGTAATGTGTCAAATTATTATAATAGATGAAAAATATGTTTGGATATGCATTAAGTTTAAAAGTTAAATTTTAAATTTATGTATGGGCAAATACCGAATCTTTGTGTGTGTGACTATGAGAAAGAAGTAGAAATTAGGGTTATGATGATTGAGTTATTTTATTTGCTTAGCTGGAGTTGAAGTTCAAGATCGAGGAACCAAGTTCGCTCAAAGGGAAAGCGAAAGCGGTGGAGTAGCCGATCTGAGTTGTTCATCCGATTAAAAAGGTAAGTCCTTAGGCAAATTAAGTTAGATAAGATATCATAGTATGTATGAGTTATTGGGAATAGAATGTGAAATTTTTGATCAATCTATGTCAATGGGATGATTAAAGGTAAGAAAATACAGCACTATGTGTGCTAGATTATGTGGCACTATGTGTGCGAGAAAACATTGCACTATGTGTGCGAATAAGTAAGAGCACTATGTGTGCGGGCTTTCAAATCGAGCACTAAGTGTGCAATGTTGATTATGGAGTATTGTGACAGCCCAAATTTGACCCTAGTCGGGAAGTGGTTTCGGGACCGCTAAACCGAGTCACCGAAATGTTTGAACGTAATATTTATTGTCTAGAATATCTATTTATGAATGTGTGAAAATTTCAAGCTTCGATTTAGTCGATTGCATGTGAATTCAGTTATTAGGACTTGTGTGACACTTTTGAAATGTGATAGGCTAATCTATAAGGACCTAATGGTGCATGTAATCAAAAGGAGGACTTGCATGTCAAATTTCCCCTTAATAGCTAGTGGCCGCCATGACAAGGATTATGGGCAAAACATGTCATGAAACATGTTGTGACAATGGTGTATGTAAGAAAAAATAAAATAATGAGCATGGGAATTGAATAATGAAAGGAAGAAAAAAAAGAAAGAATGTGTGTTTACCCCCATTGCCGTGAGTTGAAGAAAAGAGAGAAAAAAATTGTTGTTCATCCTTTTTTTCATTTCTTTGAGCTGAAAATTCTAAGTAAGAAGGAAGGGGTTTTTGCTTCATGCTTAGTTTGGAAGAGGATTAGGAGGAGGTTTGGCCATACTTGTATCTAGATTAAGGTATGTTGAGGTTGTGCCATGAGATTTATGCATGTTTTTAGTTGCTAGCTTGAGTTCTAATTAGCCCATGGTTCAAATCCTTGCTATGTCATGGGGGTGGTATTCAGCCAAGGTGGATTTTGTGTTAATGCCATTGCATGTTAAATATGAAGCTTGCTAATGATACATGTGATGGTGGATTGATGGCTCTTGGACTTTCTTTTTAGCATTTTTGAGTGAGACATTAAGTTCTTTGTTTAACCATGACCAAAATTGAAATGGTATGGTGTTGTGATGTATTCGGCCATGGTACATCCATAAGTATAATTTATGCTTATTGCATGTTAGGTAAGATTTGTGTTTTGGATTTATGTTCATGTTTAGTTATAATCAACTTTGAGATTCGGCTCTAGCATATATATATATATATATATGTTTGCACATGATGTATTGGTATGACATATGAACTATCTCAAGGTATATATTTTCATATGATGATGTTTCGGTTATGAAGTAAATGATTGATGCGTATTGAGTTACAATATGGAATGCGTTAGTTAGTAAAATGTATGCCGTTTATGTGTGGTATTAAGTGTATAATTGGCCTCAACATGGACATGCATATTCGGCCACATGAGGGGATTGGTGTGCATGCATTCGGTTAGAGGCAAGCATATTGATGCCTATTCTTGGCTTGGAAAATTCGGCTAAGGAAAGTACTAACTAATGTGTTGAGTTTGATTCATGATTTTCGTACATATGTGACTTTAATGTCTAATGAAAATATGTGGGCTAAGTACCTTGAATTCCTCTTCGATGCTCAAATGATTAAATCAATTTATTTGTTAAATTAAGCTCAAGAGCAAAGGGAGCTAAATCCGATAAAGGGAAGGAAAAGTGGTCGAATAGCCATCGGAATCATTCGACAACATCCGAGGTAAGTTCTTGAGTAATAGAGCTTAAATTATGATTTGATTAGATAATGTTTTAAGGAAATCAAATCATGCTCTTTGTGTGTGGATATTGAGCCGAAATTGCAAGTGTGATAAGTGTCTTGTGTTTGAGTTTTGCTAATCAAAATGAAATACTAATGTGTCATGATTTAGTGTTAAATGTGCATGATTATTCGAATGATGTCCTGCTAAGTCCCAAGGCTTTGTGCTAAGTGACCATATCCGGACTAAGATCCAAGGCATTTGTGCGAAGTTCCCAAATCCGGGTTAAGTCCCAAGGCATTTGTGCGAGCTATTATAACCGGCTATGTCCCAAGGCTTTTGAGCGAAGTCGCTATATCCGGATAAAATCCAAGGTACGTGATTCGGGAATGAGCAATATTGCTGTAAAAATTTCAGTTAATACGCTTGCAAAATTCCAGCAATGAGGTATGTTTCAGATGTGCTTTGAATTAGTTGAGCCCTTACAAATAAGTATTCGCCATTGATAAACGAGCTACCGCCTTTGGCTAAGTTGATCTTTTGTGTATGAACATAAGGGTTGGTAATGTGAAGTAAGTATGATATTGAGAATGTGTGCATATGAAATTATCCATTTAGCTATATGAATGCTATGCTTTTGTTGTGTTGAATCCCTTGCTCAAAACTTACTAAGCATAAATTGCTTACTCCGCTTTCTTTGCTCTCTGCTTTATAGATTTTGGCTCGTCACCATCGGACTCGGGATTTTTGGAAGTCGAAGTCTCCCACACTATCAAAGCCCCCTTTTGGTACAAATTTTGGTTGAACTTTGAAATGGCATGTATAGGACTACTCTTTCGTTTGTTGGTCATAGACCCCTTTGATTTTGTATAAATTTGGATAGCCATGCGAAAATGGCTTATATACACTTTGGCATGGTATCATAATCATTTTGTATGTTGTTCATTAAGAGGTATGGAAATGTTTGGAAACGATTAGCCATTGGAATGGTTAATCATGATCATTCTTTGTGCCATGTATGCAAAAAGGGCTAATTGAATCATGGAAATTATGAAATAGGTAAAGTCTACCTCAAAGGCAGATGCTGACAGCAGCAGTGATGTGGATGTGAAAAATCACTAAAAATATTAGGGATGGAATTAAATAGTGAATAAATTATTTAAATGAACCTTGATGAATCTACTTTCATATTGAAGAAACGAAACGGTCATATGAGTTATATGTTAAAAGATATTTAGGTTTTCGTGGAACAGGGCCAGAAAGGTTTCTGGAATCCCTGTTCCGACTTTTGAAATTCATTGTAAATTAACCAGAGATAATTAGGAGTCATTCCATATATTTATAGATTCCTCTTTGAGTCTAGTTTCTATAGAAACAAATGGCATCAGTATTGAAGCCCTGTACAGGGAGATATCGAAGTCGTAATGCGCGAAGGTCAGTGTAGTAGATCCCTGTAACAGGGGATACTTTAACTAATAAACTGTACTAATTGGCCTGACCAAAAATTCTATAAAAAAATATGTAGATGGAAATATGAGTCTAGTTTCAGGGAAAAATTACGAAACTGATTTTCGAGCTTTGAAACTCAAGATATGATTTTTAAGGCGACAGTGACGCAGAACCAGGTTGTCTGGAAATTTCTAAATGGACCGTGAAAATAATTGTTAAGTCTGTGCACTTTGTGTTCGATTCCGAACGGACTCTGCACGGGTGTTACAATTTTATTGGTATCGAGCTACGGTTTAGTCGATTCTAGGACTACCGTAATGCGTTTGGGTCTAGCTATACATGCCATTTTATGTGATTATTTGATAGTGTGGTGATTTCGACAATTTCAAATGTGTTTATTTATAGTAATGGATTCCGATCCCGACCGAGTGGTAGTGATGATCTTGAGAGTGTAGCGCTGCTCCCAAGACAAGGGACAAATACCATGGACTCTCAACCTAATGCTAGTAATCCAAATGATGAAGCTAGACAAGCTTTCTATAGCGTGATGAATGATTGGTTCAACCAATACATTCGAACTAATACTACTTGTTCCACAACCTCCATTCCCAACAAACACAACCCCGACCTACAATGCCTCCGTAACTAACCAAATAAGGTCGAATAAGCCCCAGCTGATGTAATCCGAAAACATGGGGCTACTGAATTTAAAGCTACGGATAGCGATGATGCCGAGCAAGCTGAATTTTGGTTGACAACACTATCCGGTACTGATGAGCTATCTTGTACACCCGATGAATGCCTAAAGTGTACTATCTCCTTGCTACGCGATTCGCCTACTATTGGTGGAGTACTCGACTTCACAGCCCCGAGAGCAAGTAACTTGGGAGTTTTTCCAAACCGAGTTTCGGAAAAAGTATATCACCGAGATTTGTTGATCAAAACGGAAGAAATTTCTTGAGCTTAAGCAAGGTTCTATGTCACCACCGACTACGAGCGAAAATTTGTTAGACTTAGTAGATACGCCGGGAATGTATTTCGTCCGAGGCTATCATGTGTAAACGCTCGAGGATGGGCTGAATGAAGATATAAAATGTTCGTTGGCATTGTTGAAATACGAGAGTTCGTAGTACTTGTCGAGCGAGCTTGTAAAGCCGAAGAGCTTAGAAAAGAAAAACAAAAAGTTGATGTGGGAACTGGAGAGTTTCGTAAAAGATCCTCGGGAAAGTCTCTTCAACAGGCATCAAAGAAATTTCGTGATGATGTGGGCCGGTCTAGAGGCACTTCGGGCCTTTTTAGACGAGATTGTGACCGACCCCCTGTGGGTACACGAGGCACTTCGGTCGCCAGTGTTGGGAATGAATGTCGAGACAGAACGGAGTGTCAGTATTGTGGCAAATGGCATTCTGGAAGTTGTAGATTCCATGACCGCTCCTGTTACAAGTGCGGATCAGTTGACCACTTCATTAAAGATTGCCCAAGGTTGCTTGAACAGAATGTAAATCAGAGTGGGAAACCGGGCGCTACCACTGCTCGGGGTAGACCATCTAGAAATATGGGCAATGCTAGTGGTGGTCAGAGAGGATCTAGAGATGCTACGACCAGATCCGAGGCTCGCGCTCCTGCTAGGGCTTATGCAATACGCGCACGCGAGGATGCTTCCTCGCCAGATGTTATTACGGGTACTTTCACTCTCTTTGATACTAATGTGATTGCTTTGATTGACCCCGGTTCTACTCATTCTTATATATGCGAACCTTAGCATCCAAGAAGACTTTACCTATTGAGTCTCATCGAGTTCGTAATTCGGTGTCAAATCCTTGGGTCGTTACGTGCTTGTTGACAAAGTGTGTAAGAAATGCCCCTAGTAATTCGAGGTTCCTGCTTTCCGCGGACTTGATGCTTTTTCCGCTCGATGAATTTGATGTTATTCTTGGTTTGGATTGGTTGACCGCTCATGATGCGGTTGTGAGTTGCAAAAGCAAGACTATGGATTTGAGGTGCGCAAATAACGAGATGATCCGAGTTGAGTCTACGAACTTAAAGAGGTTGCCAGCTGTAATATCATCAATGTTGGCCCAGAAATATGTAAGAAAGGGGTGCGAAGCATACCTTGCGTATGTACTTGATGATAAGGAGTTAGAAATAAAACCTGAGTCTATGCCGGTGGTTTGCGAATACCCGGATGTTTTTCCCGAAGAATTACCGGGTTTGCCACCTGTTCGGGAGATAGAGTTTGGTATTGAGCTTGTACCTGGGACTACGCCAATTTCGATAGCTCCGTATCGTATGGCACCAAACGAGTTAAAGAAGTTGAAAGCTCGCTTGCAAGAATTGACGGATAGAGGTTTCGCCGACCAAGTTTCTCACCTTGGGGTGAACCAAGATTGTTTGTGAAAAGAAGGACGGAACCATGAGGTTGTGTATTGACTATCGTCACCGAATAAAGTGACGATAAAGAATAAATATCCGCTACCACGTATTGATGATTTGTTTGATCAACTAAAGGGAGCCTCGGTGTTTTCAAAGATAGATTTGAGATCGGGTTATTATCGCTTGCGATTCGAGATTCTGGACGCACTCCAAAACCGCTTTCAAAACGAGGCACGGTCACTACGAGTTCTTAGTGATGCCGCTCGCTCACTAATGCCCTCTCGGTATTTATGGATTTGATGAATCGGATCTTCGCATGATTTGGACCGATTCGTAGTTGTGTTCATCGATGACATCTTGGTCTATTCAAGAGATGAGACCGAACATGCTGAACACCGAGATTAGTGTTGCAAATTTTACGGATAAGCGGTTATATGCTAGGTTCAGCAAGTGTGAGTTCGTTAAGGGAGGTTAGCTTCTTGGGTCATGTGGTATCTCAGACGGGTATTCGAGTCGATCCGAGTAAAATTTCAGCCATACTTAATTGGAAGCCTCCGAGAAATATTATCGAGGTTCGAGCTTTTTGGGACTTGCTTACTTACCGACGGTTTGTGAAAGGTTTCTCGATGATAGCCACACCCATGACGAAGCTACTTCAAAAGATGTTAAGTTCGAATGGACGGAAAAATGTCGAAAAAGTTTTGAGCAATCGAAAACTTATTTGACTAAGCTCAATTTTAGTGCAAATTAATCGTGCAAAGAGTTTGTCATCTATAGTGACGCCTCCCTACTTGGGTTGGGTTGCGATTGATGCAAGAAGGTCGAGTTGTGGCCTATGCGCCGAGACAATTAAAGCCACATGAGAAAAATTATCCGACCCATGATCTCGAACTAGCTGCCATCGTATTCGCTTTGAAAATATGGCGACACTACCTATTTGGGGAGAAGTGCCATGTATTTTCAAATCACAAAAGTCTCAAATATTTGATGACTCAAAGAGACTTGAATCTGCGACAAAGACGTTGGCTCGAGTTGTTAAAAGATTATGAGCTTGTCATTGATTATCACCCGGGAAAGGCTAATGTGGTTGCGGACGCCTTAAGCCGGAAATCACTGTTTGCTTTACGAGCGATGAATGTACACTTGTCTATTCTACCCGATAATGTGTTAGTGGCCGAATTAAAGGCCAAACCATTATTGATTCATCAAATTCGTGAAGCTCAGAAAGTCGACGATGAGTTGGTTGCAAAACGGGCTGAGTGTGTTCCGAACAAGGAATCGGAGTTTCAAATTGATGATAATGATTGTTTGAGGTTCAGAAGTCGTCTGTGTGTTCCAAGGAATTCGGAACTATTTCGATGATTCTGAACGAAGCCCATTGTAGCCGAATGTCAATTCACCCGGGGAGTACGAAGATGTACAACGATTTGAAACGTCGGTTTTGGTGGCATGGTATGAAACGAGACATCTCCGACTTTGTTTCGAGATGTTTAATATGTCAACAAGTGAAAGCGAACATCAAGTGCCTTCGTGGTTACTTCAATGATCACGATACTCGAGTGGAAATGGGATCGAGTCACAATGGACTTTGTGTCCGGACCGCCATTGTCGAAAGTAAGAAGGATGCGATTTGGGTTGTTATTGATAGATCGACTAAGTCGGCTCACTTTATCCTCGTATGTATGGATTTTCATTGGATAAACTAGCTGAATTGTACGTTTCTCGATTGTGAGATTACACGGGTACCGATTTCATTGTGTCGGATAGAGATCCGAGATTCACCTCGCGATTTTGGAAGAAATTGCAAGAAGCTTTGGGTACCAAGTTGCATTTCAAAGACCGCTTTCACCCCAAACCGATGGTCAATCCGAGCGGATAATTCAGATACTTGAGGATATGTTGAGATGTTGCATCCTCGAGTTCGAAGTGGTTCATGGAACGGATTTACCTTTGATTGAATTCGCTTACAACAATAGTTTTCAATCAAGTATTAAGATGGCGCTTACGAGGCCTTGTACGGGCGTAAATGCCGTACACCATTGTTTTGGACCGAGCTCGGTGAAAGCAAAATTTTCGAGTGGATTTGATTAAAGATGCTGAATGAAAGTAAAAGTAATCCGTGAAAATCAAGATAGCCTTCGATCGTCGAAGTCGACGCGGATCTCGAAATGAAAAGACATTGAGTATCGTGGGAGATAAAGTGTTTCTTAAAGTTTCGCTTGGAAAAAGATACTCGATTTGGCCGTAAGGCAAATTGAGTCCGAGGTTCATCGGGCCATATGAGATATCCGAACGAGTCGGTCCATTTATGTATCGTTTGAATTTGCCCCGAAACTTGAAAAGATTCACGACGCCTTTCATGTTTCGATGCTTCGACGTTATAGATCTGATCCGTCGCACGTAATTAGTCCATCGAGGTTGAAATTCAAGCCGATATGAGTTATGAAGAAGAACCGATTCGTATCCTAGCTCGTGAAGTGAAGGAGTTGCGAAACAAAAGGTTCCATTAGTAAAAGTGTTATGGCTCAAACACGGATGGAAGAAGCTACTTGGGAACCCGAGAACTCTATAAAAGAGTGATACCCAAACCTATTTACCGTAAGATTTTCGGGACGAAAATTTCTTGTGTGGGGAGAGTTGTGACAGCCAAAATTGACCCTAGTCGGAAGTGGTTTCGGACCGCTAAACCGAGTCACCGAAATGTTTGAACGTAATATTTATTGTCTAGAATATCTATTTATGAATGTGTGAAAATTTCAAGCTTCGATTTAGTCGATTGCATGTGAATTCAGTTATTAGGACTTGTGTGACACTTTTGAAATGTGATAGGCTAATCTATAAGGACCTAATAGTGCATGTAATCAAAAGGAGGACTTGCATGTCAAATTCCCCCAATAGCTAGTGGCCGGCCATGACAAGGATTATGGGCAAAACATGTCATGAAACATGTTGTGACAATGGTGTATGTAAGAAAAAATAAAATAATGAGCATGGGAATTGAATAATGAAAGGAAGAAAAAAAAAGAAAGAATGTGTGTTACCCCCATTGCCATGAGTTGAAGAAAAGAGAGAAAAAAATTGTTGTTCATCCTTTTTTCATTTCTTTGAGCTGAAAATTCTAAGGAAGAAGGAAGGGTTTTGCTTCATGCTTGGTTTGGAAGAGGATTAGGAGGAGGTTTGGCCATACTTGTATCTAGATTAAGGTATGTTGAGGTTGTGCCATGAGATTTATGCATGTTTTAGTTGCTAGCTTGAGTTCTAATTAGCCCATGGTTCAAATCCTTGCTATGTCATGGGGTGGTATTCGCCAAGGTGGATTTTGTGTTAATGCCATTGCATGTTAAATATGAAGCTTGCTAATGATACATGTGATGGTGGATTGATGGCTCTTGGACTTTTTTTAGCATTTTGAGTGAGACATTAAGTTCTTTGTTTAACCATGACCAAAATTGAAATGGTATGGTGTTGTGATGTATTCGCCATGGTACATCCATAAGTATAATTTATGCTTATTGCATGTTAGGTAAGATTTGTGTTTTGGATTTATGTTCATGTTTAGTTATAATCAACTTTGAGATTCGGCTCTAGCATATATATATATATATATATATATATATGTTTGCACATGATGTATTGGTATGACATATAAACTATCTCAAGGTATATATTTTCATATGATGATGTTTCGTTATGAAGTAAATGATTGATGCGTATTGAGTTACAATATGGAATGCGTTAGTTAGTAAAATGTATGCCGCTTATGTGTGGTATTATGTATAATTGGCCTCAACATGGACATGCATATTCGCCACATGAGGGGATTGGTGTGCATGCATTCGGTTAGAGGCAAGCATATTGATGCCTATTCTTGGCTTGGAAAATTCGCTAAGGAAAGTATTAACTAATGTGTTGAGTTTGATTCATGATTTCGTACATATGTGACTTTAATGTCTAATGAAAATATGTGGGCTAAGTACCTTGAATTCCTCTTCGATGCTCAAATGATTAAATCAATTTATTTGTTAAATTAAGCTCAAGAGCAAAGGGAGCTAAATCCAATAAAGGGAAGGAAAAAGTGGTCGAATAGCCATCGAATCATTCGACAACATCCGAGGTAAGTTCTTGAGTAATAGAGCTTAAATTATGATTTGATTAGATCATGTTTTAAGCAAATCAAATCATGCTCTTTGTGTGTGGATATTGAGCCGAAATTGCAAGTGTGATAAGTGTCTTGTGTTTGAGTTTTGCTAATGAAAATGAAATACGAATGTGTCATGATTTAGTGTTAAATGTGCATGATTATTCGAATGATGTCCGGGCTAAGTCCCGAAGGCTTTGTGCTAAGTGACCATATCCGGACTAAGATCCGAAGGCATTTGTGCGAGTTCCCAAATCCGGTTAAGTCCCAAGGCATTTGTGTGAGCTATTATAACCGGCTATGTCCCAAGGCTTTTGAGTGAGTCGCTATATCCGGATAAAATCCAAGGTACGTGATTCGGGAATGAGCAATATTGCTGTAAAATTTCAGTTAATACGCTTGCAAAATTCCAGCAATGAGGTATGTTTCAGATGTGCTTTGAATTAGTTGAGCCCTTACAAATAAGTATTCGCCGCTTGATAAACGAGCTACCACCTTTGGCTAAGTTGATCTTTTGTGTATGAACATAAGGGTTGGTAATGTGAAGTAAGTAAGATATTGAGAATGTGTGCATATGAAATTATCCGCTTAGCTATATGAATGCTATGCTTTTGTTGTGTTGAATCCTTGCTCAAAACTTACTAAGCATAAATTGCTTACTCCGCTTTTTGCTCTCTGCTTTATAGATTTTGGCTCGTCACCATCGGACTGGATTTTTGGAAGTCGAAGTCTCCCACACTATCAAAGCCCCTTTGGTACAAATTTTGGTTGAACTTTGAAATGGCATGTATAGGACTACTCTTTCGCTTGTTGGTCATAGACCCTTTGATTTTGTATAAATTTGATAGCCATGCGAAAATGGCTTATATACACTTTGGCATGGTATCATAATCATTTTATATGTTGTTCATTAAGAGGTATGGAAATGTTTGGAAACGATTAGCCATTGGAATGGTTAATCATGATCATTCTTTGTGCCATGTATGCAAAAAGGGCTAATTGAATCATGGAAATTATGAAATAGGTAAAGTCTACCTCAAAGGCAGATGCTGACAGCAGCAGTGATGTGGATGTGAAAAATCACTAAAAATAGTAGGGATGGAATTAAATAGTGAATAAATTATTTAAATGAACCTTGATGAATCTACTTTCATATGGAAGAAACGAAACGGTCATATGAGTTATATGTTAAGATATATTTAGGTTTTCGTGGAACAGGGCCAGAACGGTTTCTGGAATCCCTGTTCTGACTTTTGAAATTCATTGTAAATTAACCAGAGATAATTAGGAGTCATTCCATATATGTATAGATTCCTCTTTGAGTCTAGTTTCTATAGAAACAAACAGCATCAGTATTGAAGCCCTGTACAGGGAGATATCGAAGTCGTAATGCGTGAAGGTCAGTGTAGTCAATCCCTGTAACAGGGGATACTTTAACTAATAAACTGTACTAATTGGCCTGACCAAAAATTCTAGAAAAAAATATGTAGATGAACATATGAGTCTAGTTTCAGGGAAAAATTACGAAACTGATTTTCGAGCTTTGAAACTCAAGATATGATTTTTAAGGCGACAGTGATGCAGTAACCAGCTTGTCTGGAAATTTCTAAATGGACTGTGAAAATAATTAAGTTAAGTCTGTGTGCACCTTGTGTTCGATTCCGGTAACGGACTCGGGTACGGGGTGTTACAATTATTATTTGTGGAAATCTAAAATGCACATGGAAATTTAATTGGAAATTTGATTGATAGATGGAGTGACTTGGCTTACGCTTTAATATTTTTGGTTTGTATATTATATATATATATACATATATATATATATATATATATATACGTCAATGGTAGTATATGACAATTGTCATGGTATTTTAATTATGTATATTTAGATTAGGAGTACATGGTGAATTCGGGTAGGTATGTACCAAATGCATAAGGTACGTTTGTGACCTAATATTTCCTTGTGATATCATGGTTAAATTCGGTTAATATGGAGTTAATTATTTAGTTTATAGATGATTGAATTATTATAGTATTAAATTTTCTTAGGACTTACTGAGTTAACAACTCACTCGGTGTGTTTTTTTTTTTTTACATAGATCATCTTATCAAGGAGAGCTTGGGAACCATCACGAAGTCATCACAACTTTTGTCAACCTTTTTGGTACTTTTGTTTTAAACCTTAGTAGACATTATGGCATGTATAGGATAGAAATTTCTGGGAGGTTTGCTATTTTGGTATAATTGTATATAAAGCCATACGAATATGGCTAAAGTTCTATGTATGAAATTAAAAATGTTTGGTTACAAATCTCAAAATGTAAATTAACTTGATTTAGAACTTCATAATTGTGATAGGATTGAATCATATATTTTTACATTATGTACATGTATTTGGTCAATAGGGGATAAATCATTAAACGAACAGAAGGGTTTTAATCTGGTAATATTATTCATTAGATTTAAGGTTTCACTATTAAATATTTATTATTATTATTATTTTATCTCAAGTGTTCTATTGAAGAGTTGAGCAGGTTATGTTATATGACCCTATTTTAGTAATCGACTCGAATGTTGGGGTGTTACATTTTATTGGTATCAGAGCTATGGTTTAGTCGATTCTAGGACTACCGCAGTGCGTATGAGTCTAGCTATACATGCCTTAATGTTAGTATATGATAGTGTGATGACTTCTGACGGTTGAAATTATTGTTTTGATTAGTAAATGGAACCTAATTTAGAGAGAGCCTTAGCGGATGACGTTGAGAGTGTAGCGGCTGCTCCTGCGCAAGGGACACCGCCTGTGGAACCTCAAATAATCAAGATGATGGGGCAAAACAAGCTTTCTTTACTATGATGAACGAGTGGGTCGCACAATGTGCCCGAACTAACCCGGCTGCTCAACCATCCCCGAATTTAAATAATCCACCTCAGGTGCCTATAGTACCAAAGAATCATCGATCCTTTGAGGCCGAGCAAACCTCCTGTGGATTTGATTAGGAAGCGCGGGGCCAAGGAATTCCAAGCCACAGCTAATGATGATGCTGAAAGGGCCAAGTTTTGGCTTGATAACACTATCCGTGTCTTTGAAGAGCTGTCTTGCACGCCTGATGAGTGTTTAAAGTGTGGCGTATCCTTGTTACGGGACTCGGCCTACTATTGGTGGAGAACACTGATTTCTATTGTTTCAAAGGAACGAGTTACTTGGGATTTCTTTCAGGTGGAGTTTCGTAAGAAGTATATTGGTCAACAATTTATGGATCAAAAGCGTAAAGAATTTTTGGAGCTCAAACAAGGTCGTTTGACAGTATCTGAATACGAATGTGAGTTTGTAAGACTCAGTAGATATGCTCGAGAGTGTGTAGCTGATGAAATTGCCATGTGTAAAAGATTCGAAGAAGGATTGAATGAAGATTTAAAGCTACTGGTGGGTATTTTAGAAATAAAAGAATTTGTAACACTAGTCGAACGGGCTTGCAAGGCTGAAGAGCTGGGAAAGGAGAAAAAGAAAGCTGAATCGGAAGCAAGAGACTTTCGTAAAAGATCGGCGGGTAAAACTTATTTCTCAGCTGGAAAGAAATTTAGAGACGATACTAATAAATCAAAGACGACTGCAGGAATTTCTATTAGGGAGCGACCATCAACAGAATCTCGAGCTACTTCGGTTGCTAGTGTTGGTAATAATCGACAAGAAAAACCTGAATGTTCACAATGTGGAAGGCGACATGTAGGTGAATGTTGGGGTAAATCTATTAATAGAGCCTGTTATAGATGCGGTTCGAGGGATCATTTCATTCGAGATTGCCCGGAATCTGACGAGAAAAATAAGATGCAAGGTATGAGATCAAGTGGTACAGCGACTAGAGGTAGACCATCGAGAAACACAGGAGGTAGGGGCAGTAGTCAGAGAAGGATTTCTAATACGGCTGTTCGATCTGAAACTCGTGCTCCGGCCAGAGCTTATGCCATCCACGAGCGAGAGGAGGCATCCTCCCCTGATGTTATCACTGGTACTTTCACTCTTTTTGATACTGATGTGATTGCATTGATTGACCCTGGCTCTTCTCATTCTTATGTATGTGAGACTTTAGCATCCAGTAAGACTCTACCTGTTGAGTCTACTGAGTTTGTAATTCGAATGTCGAATCCCCTAGGTCGATATGTACTTGTCGACAGAGTGTGTAAGAAATGCCCCTTGATAATCCGAGATTCCTATTTTCCGGCTGATTTGATGCTTTTACCGTTTGATGAATTTGATGTTATCCTTGGTATGGATTGGTTAACCGTACATGATGCAGTTGTGAATTGCAAAAGAAAGACCATTGATTTGAGGGGTACAAATAATGAGATAGTACGAGTTGAGTCTACTGACTTGAACAGAATGACAGCAATAATATCCTCGATGACCGCTCAGAAATATGTGAAAAAGGGGTGTGAAGCATATCTTGTGTACGTACTTGATAACAGGGAGTCAGAAAAGAAAATTGAATCAGTACCAGTAGTTTGTGAGTATTCAGATATTTTTCCTGAGGAGTTACCGGGATTACCACCCGTTCGAGAGGTAGAATTCGGCATCGAACTGGCACCTGGTACCACACTAATTTCAATAGCTCCGTATCGTATGGCACCAACGGAATTGAAGGAATTGAAAACTCAATTGCAAGAGTTGACGGATAGAGGTTTCGTTAGACCGAGTTTCTCACCTTGGGGTGCACCAGTATTGTTTGTGAAAAAGAAAGACGAAACCATGAGAATGTGCATCGACTATCTTCAATTGAACAAAGTGACAATAAAGAATAAATATCCGTTACCACGTATTGATGATTTGTTTGATCAGCTAAAGGGAGCCTCAGTGTTTTCAAAGATAGATTTGAGATTGGGCTACTATCAGTTGCGTGTTCAAGGATCAGATATACCTAAGACTGCCTTCAGAAGGAGATATGGTCACTACGAGTTCTTAGTAATGCCGTTTGGGCTCACTAATGCCCCTGCGGTATTTATGGACTTGATGAATTGAATCTTTAGACAGTATCTGGATCGGTTTGTAGTGGTGTTTTTAGACGACATCTTTATTTATTCACGCAATGAATCCGAACATACTGAGCATTTGAAATTAGTATTACAGATTTTACGAGACAAGCAGTTATACGCGAAATTCAGTAAATGTGAATTCTGGTTGAGAGAAGTTAGCTTTTTGGGACATGTGGTATCCGCATCGGGTATTCGAGTTGATTCGAACAAAATTTTGGCCATAATTGATTGGAAGCCTCCGAGAAATGTTACTGAAGTTAGGAGCTTTTTGGGACTTGCCAGTTACTACAGACGGTTTGTAAAGGGTTTCTCGATGATAGCCACACCGATGACGAAACTACTTCAAAAAGATGTTAAGTTTGAATGGTCAGAACAATGTCAGAAAAGTTTTGACCGATTGAAAACCTGTTAATCAAGCTCCAGTGCTAGTACGACCGTAATCCGAAAGAGTTTGTTATTTACAGTGATGCATCCTTACTTAGGCTGGGTTGTGTGTTGATGCAAGAAAGTCGAGTTGTGGCATACGTGTCGAGGCAATTAAAACCGCATGAGAAAAACTATCCGACTCATGATCTTGAATTAGCGGCCATTGTTTTCGCTTTGAAAATATGGAGACACCACTTGTTTGGAGAGAGGTGTCATGTCTATTCTGACCACAAAAGCCTCAAATATTTGATGACTCAAAGATATTTGAATCTGCAACAAAGACATTGGCTTGAGTTGTTGAAAGATTATGAACTCATCATTGATTATCACCCGGGAAAGGCTAACGTGGTTACCGATGCTTTAAGTCGTAAATCGCTGTTTGCTTTGAGAGCGATGAATGTTCACCTGTCCATTTCATCCGATAATGTGTTAGTAGCTGAATTAAAGGCCAAACCATTATTAATTCATCAAATACTTGAATCCCAAAAAGTCGACGATGAATTGGTCGCTAAACGTGTTGAATGTGAATCAAATGAAGAATCAGAGTTTCGGATTGACGACAATGATTGCTTGACGTTTAAGAGTCGATTATGTGTTCCAAGAAATTCAGAACTTATTTTGATGATTTTGAACGAGGCTCATAGTAGTCGAATGTCAGTTCACCTGGGAAGTACAAAAATGTGCCACGATCTAAAACGTCAATTTTGGTGGCCTGGTATGAAACGAGACATTTCTAACTTTGTTTCGAAGTGTTTGATATGTCAACAAGTGAAAGCAGAACATCAAGTGCCTTCGGGATTACTTCAGCCGATCATGATACCCGAATGGAAATGGGATCGAGTCGCGATGGATTTTGTATCTGGTTTGCCGTTGACGCAGAGTAAGAAAGACTCAATTTGGGTTATTGTTGATAGATTGACGAAGTCTGCTCATTTTATCCCTGTCCGTACGGATTTCTCACTCAATAAATTGGCAGAATTATATGTCTCCCAAATTGTTCGATTACATGGAATACCTATTTCTATTGTGTCGGATAGAGACCCGAGATTCACATCATGATTTTGGAAGAAATTACAAGAAGCATTGGGTACCAAGTTGCACTTGAGCACCGCTTTTCATCCCCAGACTGATGGTCAATTCAAGCGGATAATTCAGATACTCGAGGACATGTTGAGATGTTGTATCCTAGAGTTTTGTGAGGAAAAAAGAAACAGAGAAAAGAGTGAAAATGTGAGGAAATTTGTGCTACAAGAGGAAAAAAGAAAAGAAAACCTCATATTCAAAAAAGGAAAGGAAATATTTTTTTAAAATACGTGGCATGCTTAATGTGCCAAATCATACACACATTACCTCTGTAATGATAGAAACTGATGGAATGACTTTTTTGATACAACCTGAAAACATTACTGATATTTTTGTAAATTTAAACAAAAACTAACAGAAAAAGGCTGATGAAAAAATTAAAATTTAAACTAAGTTAAAGGATTGTTGATTTAGTTTACCCATAGTTTTTCAATGCGTAAAGTGACATACAATTTACCTTTTTATTTTAATGTTGTAAGGATTAATTTTCTTTCAAATATTGCTTGAAATTGTTATGAATGCTATTAAGTGGATGTTCAACCTTTCATCTTCCTTAAAATAAATTACGCATTTACTAATGTTATATGATAAAATAATATTTTATTACATGCTCTTGAAGAGCTAATGAAAATTGCATTAGATTGTCAAAGCTCTAGAAGAGCTAATTTTGTGCCTCCTTATGATACAAAATTTTGCAAAACATAATATTATTATTTTTAGATTAAGAAGATACATGCTGAAGGTAATCTTTATGTTTTTTACATTAAAATCATGGATAGAAATGACATGAGATACTAGTGTTTTTATATGATAAACATTCCCTAAAGGAATACATTACACGTATATGATTGACATATAAGATAATGAAAAGAAGCTCATAGTGTTGGTATAACCAGTTAGACCATCCTGAGTCCATGATGATGAAAAACAATTTGATGAAAATTTATATGATTTATTGAAGAATTAGAAGTAGTATTTTAATAATTTTCATCAATACTAGTTATTTTGACAACATATTGAGCTAACACCAGCTAAAGTTAGAGGTCGATTGCATTTTTGGATGATAACCAACTAATATATGAGCTCATGTATCACATTTGTGCAACCCAAAGTTTGCGATTTTATTTTTTTAAATAATTTGATTGTGGACAATTTCTATAGTATGCAATTTGTGCTAACAACGCTTGTAACACCCATAGCCCGAATATGTTGCCGGAACAAGGTTACAGAGCATTACCAAAATTTATAGATCAAATAACAGATATTCTATTTTATATAGTATTCATATCAAAAATCAATCATAAAGTCCCTTATATGAACCTTCGAGGTCCAAAATATGCATTAGAAACGAGTCGGGACTAAACCGAGTACTCAGAGAATTTTTCGCAAAATCTCAAAAAAAATTTCTAGGTGCAGAGGTTACACACCCATGTGGTCAGACTGTGTGGTTCACACGGCCAGGGACACGTCCATGTCTCAGGCTATGTAACTCTCTGACTTGGGTCACACACCCGTGTGCAAGACCGTGTGTAGGTGCAGGGGTCACACGGCCAAGTCACACGCCCGTGTGCTAGTCCGTGTGATCAATTCTGGGCATTCTATTTCGACATTTTAAAGATGCAAGGGACACATACCGTGTGTCACACACGACCATGTGCTAGGCCGTGTGTCACACACGACTAAGACACGCACTCGTGTCTTTGCCCATGTGGATAAAAATAGGCTATTTTCCAAGCCACATTTCTCGCCTATCTTGTCTTCCACTTACACCAACACTTAACCACATTCACAAACCATATCAATGAATTCAAAACAAGTCCAAATCATGGCTTAAACATGACATAATATCACATACAACCAATGTGCCCTTAGGTACCTCAAATGACAATTTATTATCATGTTAATCTATCATTCATACTTATTTAGTTACCAAATGCATATATGCATGATTACATTCATTCTTCAAACATGATAGATCCATTTATAAACATATCAAAATATGTTAAACACAAGCCATTCCAATGGCTAGTTTCATTCAAAACATTTACATGTCATTATTGGTTAAATAACCTATACATGCCATTATAACCATAATTAATTTACCATATATATACCAAAATGGGTTGATGGATAGTGTGAGTGATCTCCGGCGGGCTTCCAATTTAACGAGCTTCCGAATTGCTATAGAACAGGGGAAAATAAAATAGAGTAAATATGAAATGCTTAGTAAGTACGTATAACATGGTAAATAACTTACCATATATTTATGTTCAAAATAAACATGTAAGGCACTATCAACTAATTTGGTTATAAGCCCTATACACATATCCTCATCATGTTAACCAAGTAATTCACATGTAATAGTCTTTAATCATAAATGAACAAAGTTATCAAGCATGTTCCACGTTCATGTAACAACCAATTCATGCATCATTTTATCAGGTAATGTCATTTCCATGTACTTCATGTACATACGAGTAATAGTTCGTTTCTAAGTCATACTATTTCATATAAACATCAAGAATCATGTATGGGCTCAATAATAACCAATTTCCCATATACATATACTTTCCACATCATGAATTCAAATAACATATAAAAATCATAGCCATGTATTTCAAGTACATTTTCATAATATTTTGTTTCAAGTTCAGATTGTTTCATGTCAGGATTATGCTCATTAAATCAATTAAAATATCAATAGAAATTTGGGAAAATACACTCGTAGTGTACAAATCTATAATCTTAGATGAACATATTCATCAAAAAAGTTCCATGTTCATATATCACAATCTTATACTTTCATATATCATGTATCATCATTTTCATGTATTTCAGGCAAATACATGTAATAATTCATTTCATGTTCATATTTTCTCTTGTTAGGATTTTGTCTATTGAATTATTAAAAACATCGATGGATACACAAGTAGTACACTCACAGTGTACAAATCAGAAATCGTCAATTCATATTCAGGGGTACCCAATTAGGGCACATAATCTGGAAACACACACTCGAGCCTTATAACGAGAAGCTCACATAGAGCCATTTCGGGAAGCTCATAAAGAGCCTATCGGGAAGCTTATTCGGGCTATATAACAGGAAGCTCATAAGAGCCATAATCGGGAAGTTCACAAAGAACCATATCGGGAAGCTTCTGATAGCCAATATCGGGAAGTTCAACCGAGCACTATCGGGAAGCTTACAATGAACCAATTTAACGGGAAGTTCACAAAGAACCTTTAATTGGGATGCTCATAAGAGCTAAGGTGTGTCCATAACAAATGTAGGATCACAACCTATCGGGACGCTTCGAAGAGCAATTATTGGGAAGCTCACAAGAACCTTATATGTGAAGCTCAAGAGGGCTTATAATGGGATGCTCATAAGAGCTGTGGTGTGTCCGCAACATATGCTGGACTACAACCAATACGGGAAGTCCTGTATCCATCGACTTTCATTTATTCAAATGGGATTTGACACTTTTCTGGCATTGTCGGATATGTGATCATTTCATATATTTATAACATTTATACAATTCATATAAATAAATTCAATACAAGCATATAAATATACACAATTTAGTCACACGAACTTACCTCAATAAATGTTTGTGTATGTAAAATCTACTAATTCGACATTTTCTCTTTTCCTCACTCTAACTTCGAATTTGGTCTATCTGTATCTATATGAGTAAATTTAACATCAATTTAACAATTCATACTCAATTTAGTCCAATTCACATCTTAGGAAAAATTACCATTTTTCCCCTAAACTTTTAATTAATGACGATTTCGTCCCTAGGCTCGAAAAATGAAATTCATGCAATTTAATCCTTATCCCAAGCCTAACCAAATTTTACATGTAACATTTTCAGTCCATGTATTTCCTAAAAATTTAGAATTTTCCATGAATTTTACAACTTTACAATTTAGTCCTAAAATCATAATTTCATCAAAATTCACTTTACAAAAGTTGTTTATCTATCAACAACCTTTCATTTTCTACCATAAATTCCAAAATTTCATCATTTACATCCATGAAAATTTTTTTATACTTTGATGTCTTTACAAATTAATCCCCAAAATAGATAGATTAAGCTATCCCGGTCTCAAAAATATAAAAATTACTAAAAACGGGACTTAAGTACTTACCTATTTTGGCCAAATAAGTTTTCTCTTTCTTCCATTCCCCATAGCTAGGGTTTCCATGTTTTATTTGGGAAAGATGATGATAAAATGATGATATTTCTTTATTTTATTATTTATCATCTTTATTTTTCATCTTTCCAATTTTATCCTTTTCTTAATTAATTTTCCATGGATGAATCATCATCCTTGACAACTAAGCATTTTTAATGGTCTAATTACCATATACAGACCTAAAATTTTGAATTCCATATCTATTTAATCCTTTTAGCTATTAGAACTCAACTTTTACACTTTGTGTAATTTGGTCCTTTATCAAATTAGACATGTAATCGATAAAATTTATTTACGAAATTTTTATACGACATTACTATTTTACTTTAGACCATAAAGTAATATTAAAATAAATTTATTTTCTAAAATCGGATTTGTGGTCCAGAAACCACTGTTCTGATTTTATCGAAATCGGGCTATTACAACGCTGGTGCATTATATCCCAAGCTTGATTTTCATAGTTTTATCTAGGATAGTAGTAAGTTGTCTATGCCTATATATGTTATACTTAATGGTTAGCAAAACTATGCCTCCATTTATTTTCTTAACCATTAATTTAAGAATAGCTTTACAATAAGCATGTATTATTTGCATCATGGCCAACATGTAAGAAATATTTGTCTCATGAGAATTGATTTTCATTTATAAACTAATAGGTTTCATCTAAGTATATTTGGATGTGCAATATCTATTTTATGTTCCACCATAAAGCACTGAGATGGATTATCAAGTATGAAGTTGATAAAATTTAGAATTTTCATTAGATGTGAAAAAGTGGAAGGGAGATATATTCATAATTTTGAAAAAGTATTGTCATGTTACAAATTTTCTTAATATTAAAGAGAGGCAAATTGGTTAAATAATTATGTCATCATTTTCTTATGATCCTCACTAATATTATATGCACAAAGTTTGAATGACGAAATTATTTATCAAACATGTTTAGTGATGATATTTAGAGATTGCATATACTAGCTGATACATATACTAGCTAAAATGCTCCAAATAATTAGATGTCCTAGAAGGACAATGTGATAATGCTAGAAGCATGAAAAACTAGTCGATTCTATAAAATGAAAAATTCTTGAAAGAAATGAAGATGGTCATATGCTAAAGGAGACTGGTACTCATGAAGAGACCCAAAGCATAACTCTTGATAAAATCCCAAAAGAGGTTCAAGTACCTAAAATTACGAATATAATGGGATATCCCAATTTATGTCTTAACTAAATATGATGGAGCTAACAAAAAGGAAATTGTTGTTGATAATGATAATATATATAGAAAACTTCAATATTATGGAAAAGTGGGGATCTTGAATGAAAATATATTTGAAAGCATTGAGATGAGAACAAGTCATCAAAATAAAAAAACACTTCTATTATAACTTATGAAATGCATCTCGAACAAAAAGTCCAAACACTTGGAAGGTGTAAAGCCAAGGGGAGTACATGTTAGCATAATAGAAAAAAAATGCAAGTTATAATATATAGAATTGACTTGTAACAAGAACATCCACAAGACACTTGGTTTTGGTTATGAAAAATGATTAATTTGTGGTAAATGCAAAAACCAAATAAAGTTATTTATTTACATCTAGTGAATTTGTATTAAACTAATATAAATGATTTGATGATATTGATGCCTAAAGTATAAAACTCGAGTTTCATGAGAAAATCATTAGAGTTCCTGACGAATTTCCAAGAGAAATACTTATTTGATAGATAAACTTTATAATGAAAGTATATCTAAAAAATGAAAATTTGTCTCGACATGTAGATCAAATGTTCAATAAGGACAAATTGTAACACAATGATATTATAAAGAATTGCTATTGAGTATCCAATAGTGTTTACATAATCAAAATTAATCAGGCTAATTTTTCATGTATATTGGAGATATTGAAAAGGAATACAAATGGTCAAACAATAATGTTATAAAATGATGGCCTTGAAGTACCATTTCTTTATGTGCTCAATGCACTCATTGTATTGGTAATAGTTAATGATACAATATATCATGCTTTATAAAGTTGTTTACAACATCTAAAGCATAAGAATGCAATTGAATTTTATTGCTATATTGATACGCATTAATAAAATTTTTTGTATATTTTGATGATTTATTATTGATAAATAATATTGAATGACTCAAATATTGAGTTATAAAATGATGTTCAAATAAGGGGAGCAAAATATGCATTATTGTAACACTCCTCACCCCATCAAAGAATAATCGAAAATTCAATTTGGCACTCCCTACCACTACACTTGAGAAGTTAATTTTCAGCATTGGATTGTGTTGTTTCAAAGACCTTAAATGATGCTTACTTGAGGGGTAGTAAATTCGCATTATATTTTTTCTTTTAAGGTTGTGACAAGTTGTATATTAAAGGATTATGTACTTTTTTTTCCTTCACTAGGTTTTTGTCCCACAGTGTTTTTCCTATTAAGGTTTTTAATGAGGCATATCCTGTATATAATGAACATTCAAGGGGAGTATTATGAATGTTATTAAGTGGATATTCAACATTTCATCTTCCTTAACTTTTCACCTTTTATCTTCTTGTAACCCCTTTCATATTTATGTATTAGAAAATGAGGAGTCTAATCTCCCAATATATATAGGAATATACTACTTGTAATGATGATAGACTAGAAGAGAAAGGTAATAAAATCTCTCTTATTCTTATATATTATTCTTGTGTTCTTTGCATTGTTATTACTATTTTATATCGAAATGACTTTTTTTTAAAATATTACTATGTGTATATTAATAAATTATATTTAAATATTACTTTTGATGTTGTACAAATTTTATTTGTCGGTTCTATCTAGATGTGTTCATGGGTCAAGTTATGTCACGAAATTAATCTAATGATGTGCAAGTGTACATAGTCGTCAACAAGTAATAAACTAGAGTAAAAAGTATCGTCTCCACAGGGGCTGTATATGTAAGTTAAAAATTGTGAAATTATTACATAACAAGTTGGTGGAGGAAATAAATAAAAGTGAATTTAGTAACTAATTTACCTAATTTAAAATCCCTAAATGTGCAAAGACAATTAAAGTAAATAACACAGAATAAAAATTAGTAAAACACAAGATTAAACTAATATGACGTGAAAGAGCTAGATTAATTACTTTCCTTTAATTTAAAATTATTACAGACAATGTTAATGATGTTACAGTCAATCCATTAGCAAATTGGCTAATTACTAATCCATAATTAGAAGTTATGAAATCAAACTTTTCAACCCTGAAGTCTCTTTAGTATATTTCTATGATCAATTAACCTCAAAATCTCACAAGCAGATATCATGGTTATACAAGGTAATAATAATTTAATTTCCAAGAAATCAAAAATGCACCATTCAAATATTGTGTCCACTAATTATTATCTAGTTCGAATTAAATAATTAGTTCAAATGTTTCTCAACATTAATTATGCATGAGTAAACATAGACATGATTTTATTTGAATGAGTAACAAACCAATGCACAAAACAAAATTAACAAAGTATAAATAAAATAAATCAAGGAATTGCAACTAAACTGGCATCAATAAAATTAGGCCATAAACATTGAATTGAAAGCAAAAGAATAAATTGCAATCATGTTTATCAACTTGAACAAAAATAAAAGAGTAGAAGAAAGAAGCTAGAAGCCGATTTTTTTTGACTTCTTTGACACTATTAGTATTAATCCTCCTTTGCTCCAATGCAAAAATATTCTCTCAATGTCGATTCTGGCAACTCTCAAAATCTTACTACTTTGCTTCTTTCAAATTTATGTTTCTTCTTTTAAGTGTAGTGCTAGCGAAGTGGAATAAAAAAATATACATGATATCTGATAAATGAATGATGGAATGATGCCTTATTTATAGTGGATAAAGCCCCAATGTCCCTCGCTAAAAATAACAAGGGAAATCCTTAAAAATCTCCCTTCTGTGGGCGACCCTTGATTAGTGGAAGAGAGGTGGATGGTTTACTATTTTTGGAGGATGAAGTTGCCATCCCCTTTATTCCCTCCAGTTGGTGGTTGCCTTCCCCTTTTATCTCTCTTAGTTGTTCGTTGATTCAAGGAACAAGGGAGGAGAAAGGGTATTGTGATGATTCTACCCTTGGATGGACAATTTGGGCCTCATTGTGGATGGTTTGGGCCTCCATCTCCCTTAGTGGGCTGTCCATGGATGTTAACTTCCTTCAAAGTTGAGCCTAATATGAATTTTGAAACCCAATAAATATTTTTAATGCTTTTAAAATTGTTAACAAATCAACGGAACACTAGATTTTCCTGACTATTTCCCCAATAAGTCAATTTATTTCCTAAAAAATATGGAAATGAAAGTATTCAGTATAAAATAAATTAAAATAACACATTTTCATAGTATTAAATTTATATAACAAAATTATAAATAAAAACTCCAATAAGTGTTATCAACTACAAAAAATTTGGATAATTTATATATTAAAAATTGCTAAAAATATCTCTATATTATAGAGTTATCACACCCTCAAACTTAAATCATTGCTCATCTTGGGTGTTGAAAAATACTAAAAACCTGTCAAACCAAAGAGAATTAATTCCCCCATGTGGTTATGTATTAACGAAATCAAGTCCTTAAATTAATTTTGCAAATATGCAACCCGTATATACTTATTATCCAAATTTCCTCAAATTTCGAATTGTTAATAAAATTATTATTTTAATGTTCCTTTTATTGATATGCATTTGATTTCCCTCCACTTAATTTTAGTTCCCTAAATTAAATTAAGCATCATTCATTAGGTTTAATACATGTCTTCATATGTTGAATTCAATAACTTCTCTCCACTAATGTTGTAACACCCCTTACCCATATTCAAAGCTGGAACAGGGTTCAAGGTATTACCGGACTTTAACACAAGCACATATACAAAATTGGGCCATAAAATTTTTGTTCAAAACAATTTTATTCATACATTTTCAAATTGTCCTTATATGGGCCTATAAGGCCCCAAACATACATCGAAGGTGTTTTAGGACTAAACCGAGAACTTTGGAAAACTTTAGGATAGCTTAGAAAATTTTCATACATTGGAGAGTCACACGCCTGTATGGGTAGGTCGTGTGGTCTCACACATCCGTATGGCTTGGACATGCCTATGTCTTCAGCCCGTGTAACTCTCTGGCTATGATGTCATCAACCAAAAAAGGTCATACGGCTAAGTCACACGTCCGTGTGTCTGGGCCGTGTGGCGAATTAAATTGCAAAAATTAAGTGCAGACTTCACACGGCCTGGGTACACGCCCATGTCCTAAGGCCGTATCTTTCACACGGATGAGACACATAGCCGTGTCTCTGCCCGTGTGTTTATTACTGGCAATCTGTTTCGCATAATTGGGGTGCAGGGGACACACGGCCAGATCACACACCCATGAGGTAGACCGTATGTCACACACAACCAAGACACATGCCCGTATGTCTAACCATGTGGACAATTTCTAGGCTATTTTTCAAGCCATTTGTCACCCTTAAACACTCACATACTTACAACACCTCATGGCATACAACATGGCACATTTGATTACTCAAGCATTCACATTCATGGTTAAATTATGACTTGGTAGTGTCAACACATCATCTATTCAAACTATCATGTTTTCATATAGCATTCCACACCAATTTCATATTTATTTATCATCTTTACTAACCTACTTTCAAGTTACCCACTTGCATCACCTTTATTGACATACACATTAATCATATCTCATACACCAAACATACATGCCATCCATCACACTCATTATCCATAGTAACCATAACCACATTAAAGCATAAGCACATTTGCATGCATACACCAATAATTAGGGTTACAACCCAAATAATCAATATGAGCCACCTCTCCTGGCCATATACAAAATAATCATAAAACCATCATGAGCCAACACATTTGGCTAACCAATATGACACATAACAAAAAGATCAAGTCCCTATACATGCCATACTCAAAATGATAAGACTAACTATACCCAAATGTTCAATTGATAGTGTGATCGAGTCTCCGACGTCTCCTGATCCCCGAGCTAGCTTGGCGACACTATAAGAAAAGGAAAGGAAATGGGGTTAGCATTAAAGCTTAGTAAGTTCACATGCAAATAAAAGGCAACTCAAACAAGCATTAATCATATATCTAACATAATGAACATAACCTTGCATATTATCAAAACTCTTAAACTTATTCTTCATATACAATACACATGTTCTTACCACAAGTTCATCATATCTCATGTCATTCTTATAAGTTCAATGTACATACCTGTGCCACTTGCACATGATAACATACTTTCTCGTATTTGGCGTATTCATCAAGATTACTCATTGAACTTCCTTGAGAACTACCCGGATACACTCGAAATACTATCGGATACATCGAAAGTTTGCACCCAACTGCCTTATATGTAGCCAGTGCTACTTCATATCTCA
Source organism: Gossypium arboreum (assembly GCF_025698485.1). NCBI lineage: Eukaryota > Viridiplantae > Streptophyta > Magnoliopsida > Malvales > Malvaceae > Gossypium > Gossypium arboreum. Next base: position 83,994,969 of record NC_069081.1, on the reverse strand, counting down.
AACAAAATGTTGCTCATTTATGAGCTACTCATGGGACTGCTCATGCAGGCTGTCAGGTATCCGCAACACATGCCAGACTACCTCGTCATCAATAACATATACGAGGCCAGTACCCGGACACCAAAACATGTGTCACATATATCACGAACTCAGACCATAACTCAATGAGTTCAGATGTCACATATATCATGAACTCAAACCACAACTCAATGAGTTCAGATTACATAATTCCTAGTGACATGTCACTTGTATCCTAAATTATTCCTAAGGTTCAAACGAGATTCTTTGATACCACAAACTTTCTCGTAACATCGAGTTCAATGCTCATAGCACCAATCACATATTCATGGAATTATCAAGCATAATTCATAATACAATTTAGGCAATAAACACATGATACAACATCACATTAAATATGTATGTACTTACACATGCAATATTAAAGCATGGTACATGTTGCATTATTTTCAAATGAACTTACCTTGATACAAAAATGATAGAAATGAGCCTAATCCTCGTAAACCTTGTTTTTCCCCCGATCAAGACTGTAACAGTAAGATTTTGGGCCTAACCGGAATAGTGGTTTTGGGACCACTAACCCGAGGTTAGAGAAATTATTTTTAATATTATTTTATGTGTTGTGGCATTATTATATGAGTGCATGAAAAATTTGGTGAAGTAATTTCAGCGTTAGCAAGCTAAATTATGAAAAAGGACTAAATCGCATGAAGTGTAAAAGTCCTATTTTGATAGTTAAAGGTGTTAAATAGCTAGAGAACCAAAACTAGGGGTCTTTAAAGAGCAAATAAACCCTTTAGAAGCTGATGGCTGGCCATAGGGGACAAGAAATTCAAATGGTCAATAGGTAGGTGACTTAATGTATAATAAAAAATACCCTCGTGTCTAGCCATCATCTTTTTCATTTTTTTTCCTTCTCTTCCACTGAAATTTTCAGCAAAAAATGGGGTTTTTGGAAGCTTGAAATTTCATCAACTTGTAACCCTCACAAGTAAGTGATTTTGATGGTCTTTCTTGATGATTTTTGTACTTCTAGGACCTTTGTAGCATGAGCTTTCAAATGAGGGGACGATTTTGCAAAATGGTGGAAAGTCTAGGGTTTTACCATGAGAGTGTTCATGTTTTTTCTAAAATTTTAAGGAAGAAAATGAATCATGGTTGTGAAATAAACAATTTTTGTGAAGTAGTTTTCATGGAAACCTTGACTAAGGACCATTTTGCATAAGTTGTAAAATAAGTGATAAATGTGTGAAATAATGAGAATTGTGGGCTGCTCCTAGTATGAAAAGTATTCGGCTAGGCTTGGTTAATGAGAAAATATGATAAAAATCGATTTTCGGATCTAGGGGTAAAATAGTCATTTTGTGAAAGTCTAGGGGAAAAATGGTCATTTTGCCCAATTATACATTGTTGAATACCTAGATCAATAAAATGATTAAATTTGTTAAGTTTTATCATTATAGATCAAGAATTACAAAATCTAAACCTAGACCGGGGAAGGCCAAGTAAGTAGACTAAAACCAACGAGTCGCCTACATTTTGTAATCCGAGGTAACTTGTGTGTAAATAATACAACTACATTGTTATCATGTATGAATGAATTGTTATAGCATAAATTATTTGATTGTGGATGTAACACCCCATACATATCCTAAGCCGGGGCGGAATACGAGGCGTTACCTAGCTTAAACTCATACTTACAACCAATTCCAAGTCTTCATGACTTGGAAAATTTAAAATTCTTAAACCTATCAATATATTCTTAATATGGGCTTACGAGGCCCAAAACACACATCAGAAAATCATGCGGGACCAAACTGGGTCCTTTTTGCCAACTATAGAAAAATGTCACTTGACACAAGGGCACACGCCCGTGTGACCATTCTAACATGGTCGTGTTATTGGCCTGTGTAACTTACATAGCCTAAGAAAAACAGGGACACGCCCGTGTCCCTCACCTGCGTAGAATTAATTCTAAATGCACACAGCCTGTCACACGCCCGTGTTCCTGGCTCATGTCCTTCACACGGCCATGACACGGCCGTGTCTTAGCCCGTGTGCAAAAACTTGGACATTCTATTTCTAACGTCATCATTTCATAAGGGTCACACGGCCAAGGCACACGCCCATGTGCTAGACCGTGCCGTTCATACGGTTGAGACACATAATCGTGTCTCTGCCTATGTGTTTACTATCATGCATACTGACTTGAAATTTTTACATGCAGGGGACACACGGCTGGACAACACGCCCATGGTGCTGGCCGTGCACGGCCTAGACACACACTCGTGTGTCTACCCGTGTGGACAAAATCAAGCTATTTACCAAGCCTCTTTGCCACCCTTACTTACACAACCTACATGAAAACAACCAAAAATAGTAGAAGACTATTTCATGCAATAAAATCAGCCGCAATGAATAACATTTCATTTGTGCATTCTACTCATCCATGATAAAAACACCATTTGCATATATCAAAATGAATATTAACCATCATTCAAGGCTTAATACAAAATGAGGAATTTATCCCAAGCCAACACATTTGGCCAAATTAATAACAACACAAATCTCAAGTATAGTTCCATATACATGCCATATTCTAAAATATAAATCAAACTATACCGAATGCTTCGATTGATAGTGTGATCGATATCTTTGACTTCCGTTGATCCTTGAGCTAGATAGACGACACTATAAGAAAAAGGAAAGGAGAAGGAGTAAGCATAAAGCTTAGTAAGTTGCATATAAATAATTATACAACAATGCTTTGCCATTCATCAACAAGTATCATAATACACAAGTGGGCATAAGCAAAACTTACTCATCAATACTCAATACACATCATATAGCATATAATGTGGCTCACATTTTATACATACCAAATAGGTACTTTTATCACTCACAACATGGTTATACTTTGCTCATTAACTAAAAATCAGAACTTCCACCGTTGAACCATTTGGAATGTTATCGGATATACCATAGCCTCAAACGTAGGGTAAGGTGCCGATGCCATGTCCCAGATGCGATTTTCACTGATTTATATCTCAAACCATGTCCCAGACATGTCTTACACTAGCACTCGTCTCAATGTCGATGCCATGTCCCAGACATGGTCTTTCACTATTTCTCACAAATGACCCCATCATCATGGAATGAATACTCGATTTATTTCCCTAGTGTTCTAACAGGAATTTTACTATCTCTATCCTATTCACTTTCTCATTTCCACAAGTCAAACAATTCATGCTATAATAATTTTGATACAATTTAAACACATATATCATCAATATAGTTGTATTATTTACATACAACTTACCTCGGATTACAAAATGTGACGACTAGTCGATTTACTTGGCTTTCCCTCGGTCTAGGTCCGAATTCGGTATTTCTTGATATATAATAGAAAAATACACTTATTTAGTCACTAAATAAAATTAGGCAATCGAAAATTCACTTCTTTGGTAAAATAACCATTTTGCCCCTAAACCTTGACAAAATGACCATTTTACCCTTAGGCTGGAAAAATCATTTTTATCAAATTTTTTATTTATCAAGACTAACCGAACCTCTTTGACTCTTATAGCAACTCCAAATTCCCATTATTTCACACATTTATTATCTATTTTACAACTTATGCACATTAGTCCTTTTAGGTGTTTTCATGCTAACACCTTTCACAAAAGTTGTTTATAAGACACCCAAGACTCATTTTCTTCCATAAAAACTCAGAAAACATCACAAATCCTTTCATGTCAAAACCCTAGACTCTTAATCATTTTGCAAAATAGTACCCTCATTTGAAAGCTTATGCTTCAAGGGCCTCAAAAGTACAAAAGCATTTAAGAAAAGCCATTAGGATCACTTACTTGTGAAGGCTTAAAGTTTCTAAAATTTCAAGCTCTTAAACCCCACTATTTGCTAAAAATTTCGGTGGAGGAAGAAGATGAAAAGGGATGATATCATCCTTCTTTTATCTATTTCTATTTTAGTCAAAATAAGCCACCTAACCCACCAAATTTTAAAATTTTGTCTCCTCTTTGACTCTATGGTCTGCTATGCACCTTTAAAAAGGTCTAATTGCCCTTTAAAATTCCCCAATTTTGATTCTCTAATAAAATAACACCTTTAGCTATCAAATTAGGACTTTTTCACTTTATGTGATTTAGTCCTTTTTCGTAATTGGGCTCACAAACGTTGAAATTAGCTCACCAAATTTTTCATGCACTAATATAAACATGTTGTGACTCTATATTAATAATAATAATATAATTCTCTGACTTCAAATTTGTGGTCTCGAGACCACTATTCTGACTAGCCCCAAAATCGGGTTGTTGCATTTCTCCCCCTTTAGGGATTTTCGGCCTCGAAAATCTTACCGGCGAATAAGTTTAGGTACGGATCTCTCATAGTTTCCTCAGGTTCCCATGTGGCTTCCTCAAATCCATGTCCATGCCACAAAAATTTCACAACTGCTATACTCTTATGCCTCAACTGTTTGACTTCACGAGTCAATATCTTGATCGACTCTTTGCCATAAGTCATGTCCAAATGAATCTCAACCTTTAATGGCATGATCACATGCGAAGGGTCTGATCTATATCGACGTAGCATGGACACATGAAACACATCGTGAATCTTTTTCAATTCTGGTGGCAAAGCCAATCGATAAGCAACCAGTCCTACTCTTTTGATAACCTCATAAAGTCCTATGAAACGAGGGTTCAACTTGTCTCTTCTACAAAATCTGAGAAGTTTTCTCCACGGTGTTACTTTTAAAAACACTCGATCACTGACTTGAAATTTGATCTCCTTCTGTTTCAAATCCGCATAAGATTTCTACCTATTTGAGGCAGCCTTCAAATAGTCGCGAATCACTTTAACTTTCTCTTCTGTCTCTTTGATTAAATCGACCCCATGAATCTGACTCTCTCTAAGTTCGGTCCAATATAAGAGCGTTCGACACCCTCGCCCATTTAAAGCTTCATAAGGCGCCATCTTCAAACTTGACTAATAGCTATTGTTGTAGGCGAATTCAACCAATGGTAAGTACCTTTCCCAACTTCCTTGAAACTCAAGAACACAACACCGTAACATGTCCTCTAAGATCTGAATCACTCTTTTCGACTAACCGTTGGTTTGTGGGTGAAATGTCGTGCTAAAACTCAACTTTATTCCCAGTGCCTCTTGTAACTTTTTCCAAAATCTCGAGGTAAATCTCAGATCCCTATCTGAAACAATCAACAAGGTACCCCGTGTAGTATCACAATCTCAGAAATATACAAGTCAGCCAATCTATCAAGGGAGTAGTCAGTACGCATCGGTATGAAATATGCCGACTTTGTTAGCCTATCCACAATAACCCAAACAACATCCTTTTTCTTCGGGGTTAATGGTAAACCCGTCATGAAATCCATAGTAATCCGATCCCATTTCTACTCGGGGATCGTGATTGGATGAAGTAGACCTGAAGGTACCTGATGTTCAGCCTTCACTTGCTGACACACTAGACACTTGGAAACGAACTCTGAAATGTCTCTTTTCATCCCCGACCACCAGTACACTTTCCTCAAGTCATTGTACATTTTCACATTACCCGAGTGGATGGACAAACAACCACTATGTGCTTCTCGTAGAATCTTCTGAATAAGCTCATAATCTTTGGAGACAGAAACTCTATCTTTGAACATTAGACATCTATCGGTGCCAATCCGAAAATCTAATTCAATCCCCGACTCACACTAAGTTCTCTTAACCTGCAAAAATTTGTCACTGTCCTGAGCTTCACGGATTTCCTGCAGAAACATCGGTCTAGCCCTCAACTCTGCCAGAACCAAACCATCATCCAACAATGCTAAATTGGCATTCAATGCTCTCAACGTAAATAATGATTTTCTACTCAATGCATCAGCAACCACGTTCGCCTTTCCCGGGTGGTAGTCGATAATCAACTCATAATCCTTTAATAGCTCTAACCATCGTCGTTGTCATAGGTTCAACTCTTTTTGAGTCATTAAGTACTTAAGACTCTTATGATCAGTGAATACTTGAAATTTCTCAGCATACAAATGGTGTCTCCAAATCTTCAACGCGAACACTACAATCGCTGGCTCCAAGTCACGGGTCGGGTAATTTCCCTTGTGTAGCTTTAGTTGTCTTGAGGCATAGGCTATAACCTTGCCTTCTTGCATAAGCACGCACCCCAAACCATTCAAGGAGGCATCGCTATAAATCACAAACTCCTTCCCCGACTTCGATTGCACTAACACTAGGGCTTCGGTCAACAAAGCCATTAACTTTTCGAAACTTTGTTGGCACTTTTTTGTCCATTTGAACTTGACATCTTTCTATAATAGCCTCGTCATTGGAGTACCAATCATAGAAAACCCTTGAACAAACCTTCTATAGTACCTGGCCAAGCCCAAGAAGCTTCGAATCTTAGTCACATTCTTTGGCGGTTTCCACGCCGAGATCTTGCTTGGGTCAACTCTAATCCCATAACCCAACACAATGTGTCTGAAAAATCCAACCTTTTTGAGCCAAAATTCACTCTTACTGAACTTGGCGTACAATTTCTTGTCTCTTAAGGTCTGTAACACAGTTCTCAAATGCTCCGTGTGTTCACCCTTATCACGCGAGTAAATATATGTTGTCAATAAAAATGACTACAAACTTATCCAGATACGATCGAAAAACACGGTTCATCAAATCCATAAACACCGTTGGGGCATTAGTCAAACCAAAGGGCATGACGAGGAACTCATAATGCCTGTATGTCATCCGTATAGCAGCATCTTGCTCTTTAACTCTCAACTGGTAATAACCAGATCTAAAGTCTATCTTGGAGAACACCGTTGCTCCTTTCAACTGATCGAATAAATCATCTATCCTTGGCAAAGGATACTTGTTCTTCACAGTTACCTTATTGAGCTGTCTATAGTCGATACATAACCTCATCGACCCGTCTTTTTTTTTCACAAAAAACATTGGTGCGCCCCACAGTAAATAACTAGGTCTCGCAAAAACTTTATCCTTTAACTCTTGTAGTTGTACTTTCAACTCTTTCAACTCTGTTGAGGCCGTTCTATAAGGAGCAATTGAGATAGGTGTCGTACCAAGGACCAACTCGATACCAAATTCAACTTCCCTAGTTGGAGGTAATTCAGGTAACTCTTTCGGGAACACATCTATAAACTCAACAAACCACCAGTACCGATTCAATCTTCGATCAGACACTTGAGTATTCAACACAAAAGTGAGATAAGCCTCATATCTTTTCCTCAAATATTTTTTAGCAACCAAAGACGATATCACCACAGGCAGTTTATTCGGTTCATTTGGTCCAACCTGAAGGACATTCCCGTCTTCACATTTCAACTCAATAACTTTTCTCCCACAGTCCACTACAACACTATGAGAAGTCAACCAATCCATCCCAAGGATCACATCAAATTCATTAAACGGCAATAACATCAATTTAGCCGGAAAATAATGACCTCTAATTGTCAAAGGACAATTCCTACACACTTGGCCTACAAGCACATGTTTACTTAAGGGGTTAGACACTTTTATCACAAATTCTGTGGGCTCTACTGACATGTTCACACGAGGTATCAATTCCATGCAAATATAGGCGTAGGTCGACCCTGGGTCAATTGAAGCAACAATAGATATTTCATGTAGAAAAGGTACCCGTAATCACGTCGGGAGACTCACCTCTTCACGGGCATGAATAGCGTAAGTCTTTGCAAGTGCTCTGCCCTCGGACCTCACCGCAGCGTCTCTGGGTGCACCTCTGCTAGAAGCCCCACTTTCGGGGTTCTTTTCCGGTCTACCCCTCAATGGAGCACTACTTGCCTTCAATTCTTGCTTTCTCTCATTCTTCTACATTGGGACAATCTCGGATGAAATGGTCCAGTGACCCGCATTTAAAAAACCGCCTTTTTTTACCTCGGCACTCACCGAAATGGAGTCTACCACATTGCGAACATTTTGGCCTATTTGGCTGAGTACTAGTGACACTCGCAACAGAAGTGGTCTGAGCTCTAGAAGTTGCGTTCTACCGGTTCTTGATTCTATTCAAAAACCCCAACGAAGCATACAATCGGATAGCGAACTCTCTTGATCTTTTAGACGAGGACTGATTGGATTTCCCCATTTGTCTCTTTTTTGAATCCCGCAACTCAATAGCCGCTTTCATCCTTTCTTTTACTAGCTCCTCTGCCTTACATGCTTTCTCAACGAGCACTACAAACTCTCATATCTCTAAAATACCAAAAACACTCGGATATCTTCATTGAGACCATCCTCGAACCTCTTAAACATGGCGGCTTCTGAGGACACGTACTCCTTCAAATATTTGCCGAGTTTCACAAATTCTCGTTCGTACTCTGTCACTGTCCTACTGCCTTGCTTCAACTCTAGGAATTCTTTCCTTTTCTGGTCTATGAACCTCTAGCTAATATTCTTTTTTCGAAACTCTTACTGGAAGAATTCCCATGTTATTCTCTCTCTTGGTACCATAGACACGAGTGTGTTTCACCACTGGTAAGCCAAATCTCGCAAGAGCAGTACGGTACATTTCATGTACTCCTCAGGCGTGAATGACAATTCATCGAATACCCTGATGGTATTCTCTAACCAAAACTCTACATTCTCTGGGTCATCATCGAGATTTGCCCAAAATTCTTCTGCCCCTTGTTTTCGGATCTTGCCTACCGGAGGTTTCTCTCTCCTAATTATGTTCACACCTTACAAAGCTATTGGAGCATACTGAAGAATCAGAGGAGGTGGAGGAGGTGGAGTGTTCGAGTTTGCACGAACAAAATCCATGTACCAAGCATCCATCATTCGGAGATAGGCTTCCCTACCCCCTCCACCTTGGCCCATAGTCACGGGCTCACTCTCAACTGGCGCGGTCCCTTCAGCGGGAGCCGGCGCATTACTCTCCACATCATCCATTGTGGTTCTATTAGGATCCATTTACTATATAAAAACATAATTTATAATCGTTAGAAATTGTTACACTATCAGTATACAGTTATGGCATGTACAGCTAGACTCGTACATCATGCTAGGTTAGTCTTAGAACCGACTAAACCATAGCTTTGATACCACTAAATGAAACACCTCATACCAATATCCTAAGCCGGGGCAGAATACGAGGCGTTACCTAGCTTAAGCTCATACTTACAACCAATTTTGAGTCTTCATGACTTGGAAAATTTAAAACTTTCTTAAACTTATCAATTTATTCTTAATATGGGGCTTACGACTCCCAAAACACACATCGAAAAATCATTCAGGACCAAACCGGGTCCTTCTTGCCAACTATAGAAAAATGTCACTTAACACAAGGGCACATGCCCGTGTAGGAGGGGCAAAATGCCCGTGTGACCATTCCAACATGGTCGTGCTATTGGCCCGTTTATCTTACACGGCCTAAGAAAAATAGGGAGAAGCCCGTGTCCCTCACCCGTGTGGAATTAATTCTAAATGCACACCTACAGGGGTTTTCACACTACTTGTCACACGCTCGTGTCCTTCACACGGCCATGACACGCCCGTGTCTTAGCCCGTGTGCAAAAACCTAGACATTCTATTTCTGACGTCAACATTTCATAAGGGTCACACGGCCAAGGCACACACCTGTATGCTAGACCGTGCCCTTCACAAGGCTGAGACACACGGCTGTGTCTCTACCCGTGTGTTTACTACCATATATACTGACTTGAAAGTTTTACGTGTCGGGGACACACTGCTGGACAACATGCCCATGGTGTTGGTCGTGTGTCACACACGGCCTAGACACAAGCCCGTGTGGACAAAATCAGGCTATTTACCAAGCTTCTTTGCCACTCTTACTTACACAACCTACACGAAAACAACCAAAACCAATACAAGACTATTTCATGCAATAAAATCAGCCACAATGGATAAGATTTCATTTTGTACATTCTACTCATCCATGATCAAAACACCATTTGCATATATCAAAATGAATATTAGCCATCATTCAAGGCTTAATACAAAATGAGGAATTTATCCCAAGCCAACACATTTGGCCAAATTAACAACAACACAAAACTCAAGTATAGTTCCCTATACATGCCATATTCTAAAATATAAATCAAACTATACCAAATGCTTCGATTGATCATGTGATCGATATCTCTGACTTTCCTTGATCCTTGAGCTAGATAGACGGCACTATAAGAAAAAGGAAAGGAGAAGGAGCAAGCATAAAGCTTAGTAAGTTGCATATAAATAATTATACAACAATGCTTTGCCATTCATCAACAAGTATCATAATACACAAGTGGGCATAAGCAAAACTTACTCATCAATACTCAATACACATCATATATCATATAATGTGGCTCACATTTTATACATACCAAATAGGTACCTGTATTACTCACAACACGGTTATACTTTCCTCATTAATTAGAAATCAGAACTTCCACTGTTGAACCATTCGGAATGCTATCGGATATACCATAGCCTCAAACATGGGGTAAGGTATCGATGCCGTGTCCTAGACGTGGTCTTACACTGGTTTATATCTCAAGTCGAAGCCATGTCCTAGATATGGTCTTACACTGACTATCATCTCGTAGTTGATGCATGTCCCAGACATGTCTTACACTAGCACTCGTCTCAATGCTGATGGCATGTCCCAGACATGGTCTTGCACTAGCTCTCACAAATGACCCCATCGTCATGGCATGAACATCTGATTTATTTCCCTAGGGTTCCAAGGGAATTTTACTATCTCTATCCTCATCACATTTTCTCATTTCCACAAGTCAAACAATTTATGCTATAATAATTTTGATACAATTTGAACACATATATCATCAATGTAGTTGTATTATTTACATACAACTTACCTCGGATTACAAAATGTGGCGACTAGTCGATTTAGTTGATTTGCTTGGCTTTCCCTCGGTCTAGGTTCAAATTCAGTATTTCTTAATCTATAATAGGAAAATACACTTATTTAATCACTAAATAAAATTAGGCAATCGAAAATTCACTTCTTTGGTAAAATGACCATTTGGCCCTTAGACCTTGACAAAATAACCATTTTACCTTTAGACTCGAAAATCAATTTTTATCGAATTTCTTTACTTTTCAAGACTAATTGAACCTCTTTGACTCTTATAGAAACTCCAAATTCCCACTATTTCACACATTTATTATCTATTTTACAACTTATGCACATTAGTCCTTTTAGGTGTTTTCATGCTAACACCTTTCACAAAAGTTGTTTATAAGACACCCAAGACTCATTTTCTTCCATAAAAACTCAACAAACATCACAAATCCTTTCATGGAAAAACCCTAAACTCTTAATCATTTTGCAAAATAGTACCCTCATTTGAAAGCTCCTGCTTCAAAGGCCTCAAAAGTACAAAAATATTTAAAAAAAGCCATTAGGATCACTTACTTGTGAAGGCCTAAAGTTGCTAAAATTTCAAGCTTTTAATTCCCATTCTTTGCTGAAATTTCGGTGAAGGAAGAAGATGAAAAGGGATGATATCATCCTTCTTTTATCTATCTCTATTTTAGTCAAAATAAGCCACCTAACCCACCAAATTTTAAAATTTTGTCTCCTCTTTGACTCTATGACTGGCTATCCTCTTTAAAAGGGTCTAATTGCCCTTTAAAATTCCTCAATTTTGATTCTCTAATAAAATAACACCTTTAGCTATCAAATTAGGACTTTTGCATTTTATGCGATTTAGTCCTTTTTCACAATTGGGCTCACGAACGTTAAAATTAGCTCACCAAATTCTTCACGCACTAATATAAACATGCTATGACTCTATATTAATAATAAAATAATTTCTCTGACTTCAGATTTGGGGTTCCGAGACCACTGTTCTGACTAGCCCCAAAATCAGTTTGTTACAGTGGATATGATCAAGCATTATGAGAATTGAGGTAGTAGAACTCTTGGTTGAGCCTTAGGAATCATCGGATATTCCTGCCATGAAATTTGGATCATCTGCGTGCTAGTGTAAGACATGTCTGGGACATGCATCGGCCACAATATGTTTGCCAGTGTAAGACATGTCTGGGACATGCTTCGGCCTCGAGATATTTAAGCCAGTGTAAGACATGTCTAGGACAGGCATTTTCATTGAGACGAGAGCTAGTGTAAGGCATGTCTAGGACATGCATCAGCCTTGCGATATACAAACTAGTGTAAGACCTGTCTGGGACATGGCATCAGCTTGTTGTGTGTCAGTGTAAGACCTGTTTGGGACATGGCGTCAACACCGATAGATGAGACATGTCTAGGACATGGCGTCGGCCTTGCTATATGAAAGCCAGTGTAAGACCATGTCTAGGACATGACGAGTATTCGGTAGTATTCCTAATGGTTTAACAAAAGATTTATGATTTAGATCGAAATGAGAAAAGTTATGATCATGTGATGAGTGGTACAGGTACCTAATTGAAATGTATGAGATTTGGACTCAATGTATACAATATGAGTTGTATTGGATGGTGATAAGTAAGTTGTACTTACGTCTATTTATGGTATTCATGAATAAGTTATGAAAGGTAGTGAGCATATTGATTTATGATAAATAGTTGTTGTTTATTTTCATGCAACTTACTAAGCTTTATGCTTACCCTATTTCCTTTCCATTTTCTTATAGTGCCACTTACTTAGCTCGTGGATCAATGGACATCGGAGGCATCAATCACACTATCAATCAAAGAACTTGGTATAATTAGTTCTTTTACTTTGATTATGGCATGTATAGGAACTTTTGATTTTGTGTTAGTGTCACATTGTTTTAGGGCCAAATGTGTTGGCTTGTTCTAGTATTTGACTCATTTTGTATAAGGCTATGGAAAAATGACTAATATTGAAAGTTATTATATGAATACAAGAAGATCTTTCATGAATGAGAAAGCTGTTGGTTGCTTAAGCAAATGTGAAATATGTAGAGACCATAAATGTGGTTGCTGGATTGAAAAATCATGTTATGTTAATCATTAGAATGGTGGATGTGGTTATATTGTGTTTCAGGGTGGCAAAGGGCTTGGTAGATAACCTTATATTGTCCACATGGGTAGACACACAGGCATGTGTGACACACGGTCAGCCCCACAGGCATGTTATTGGACCGTGTGTCCCCTGTACGTTAATTTTATAAGTCAGTATGCATGGTAGTAAACACACGGGCAGAGACACGGCCGTGTGTCTCAGCCGTGTGGAGGACACGGCCTCTGGCCATGGGCATGTGCCCCTAACTGGATGCTGACGTTAGAAACAGAATGTCAAGGTTTTTAGTTACGGGCTAAGACATGGGCGTGTCATAGCCATGTGAGGGACAGGGGCCATGGATACGAGCGTGTGTCAGGCCGTGTGAAAACCCTTGTAGGTTTGAATTGAAAAATAAATCTACACGGGCAGCGGGACACGGACATGTCCCAAGATGCTTAGGCCGTGTGAGCCACACGGGCCATCAGCATAACCATGTACAAGTTCCACACGGGCGTGTTGCCCTTCCATACGGACATGTGCCTTGTTTCAAGGGTCATTTTTCTAAAGTTGGTTAAAGGACTCGAGTTGGTCCCAAATGGTTTCCAATGGATGTTTAAGGCCTCGTAGGCCCATGTTAAGGAGTTTAGACAAAGTTCGAAAAAGTTTTAAATTTGAACAAGTCTTGATGACATCGAAAGGATTGTATGCATGTGTTTAAGTCAGGTAATGCTTTGTGCCCTATCCCGGCCTCAGACATGGGTAAAGGGTGTTACAAAGACTCGAATCACGTATTTCTTAATCTATAATGCCTAATTTGTCTTGTTCAATACACACATTGGACAACTCAACCCATAACACATACTTTGATAAAATTACTATTTTATCTCTAACTTTTCACTTATTTACACTTTAATTCGTAAGCCCGTAAAATGAAATGCATGCAATTTCTTGGTTACCCAAGCATAGTCAATTCATATTCTAACTCATATTAGCCCACATTTTCCTTCATTTCACATTTCTACTACTCATTTTTTACACCTTTTTCAAACAAGTCTTTTTTATGTGTTTCCATTAAAAATCACTTAGCAAAAGATGTCTATCACACATCAAACATTCATATTCCTCCATTAAACATCAAAATACAACCATGTTACACATGGGTCAAATTTCATACATGAACCCTAGCTCAAAATAATGGTAGAAATAGCTAGAACGGTTGATGAGAAATAGCTAGATCGGTTGATGACAACTTAAAAAATGTAATGAACATTAAAAACGGGGCCGAGGAGCACTTACGATCAAGCTTGAAAAGTTGAAAACCCTAGCTATAGAGAGCATGCAATTTTTGACTAGCACTTGGAGAAGATGGACACGATTTTTGCTTGATTTTTCTCTTTTTATTCTTTTATTAACCAAATGACCAAAATGCCCTTAAGGCCTTTCTTTCAAATTTTTCCTATTCATGCCGAATTTTGTCCAAAATTTTAGAACTTGGTCAAATTTATATTTAAGGATCTCTAATTAGTAATCTAATGCAATTTCATGCTTGAAGCTTCTAGAACAAAAGTTTTACAACTTATTCAATTTAGTCCCTAAAGTTAAATTGAACACTTTAGGCATAGTATTTCTTCATGAAAATTTCACACAAACATGAGATCATATCATGGATCATCAAATAATCATAAAATAATTATTTATATTTTGAATTTGTGGTCTCAAAACCACTATTTTGACTAGACCCTAATTTAGGATGTTACAAATGTAGTCAGCTCAGTGATTTAAATCAATAGGTCTTTATAGGGTTGTACTAGGGCTAGGTTTAAGGTGTGGGTTGGATTTGACATGTCTAGGCTTACAACCTCAAACTCAACTTGCCTCAGACCGATGCAATTCACCTTCTATTGGGGTGTTTTCCTAAAATCATCCAATTGAAATGCTCATAACTTTTTCTTTTTCTTTTTAACAATGACTACTCGAAGAAATAAATTTTTGAGCATGTCCCCCCTCTGAATTCCCCCAAACTTGTTCTCAAAACATATCCAAGACAAGCAAGGTTAAGATTTGGTTGTATAAAAGGTCGAGAAATTTCTTTAGGGAAAGCTACTTAATTTAGTGGTTAAATAGAAAAAATACGACCATATAGCTCAAATTGGGTTTCAAGGGATATCAATTGATAAGGTGGACTTGAATGGTTCAATCAATTCAAAAAACAATTATCTAAATCATTTTTAAACTACTACAGTTCCTAGGTTTTCACCTGAAGGAAATTATCAAATCAATTCTAATGACTAAACCCTCATTATACTTAAATTTTTCTAAGGAAATTTCAAAAATTTCATAGTGAAATCTATAAATACCTACTAAAATTAGCATTCATCTCATAATTTAATCAACATAAAATACTTGAAGTAAATAAAAGATTTATACTTGTACCTGAACTACATATTATGCAAAATTAACAGGTGTTGAGAAACGTTTCGCTTACATACCTCCATGAGAGAACCAATTTCCCAAAAAACTCCTAAGACATGTCCCCCCACACTTAAGAGAAACAATATACTCATTGCTTAAAAAAACATACATCAGAGAAAAGATTGATATGGAAACTAAAAATAGTGTAAATAATAAGCTTTTCCAAAGTAAATTTATAATTTCAACCACGTTTTATTGTGAAAAAAATGAATAGTATCTAAATAAATAATATGAATGTCTTAAATTTATTTTTAGAGCCATCACTGTCTGAATCTGTCTCCATTTCAACATCTTCATTACCTTGCCTCAATGTTTTTGAATCTTCCTGTTCTGCCCTACAACTTGGCTTACATGGCTCAAAAACAAAATTTGGAAACTCATGTAAAAATTCAAATAGACTAATTAAATTCTTTTGGAAGGTAGTCTGATTGGAATCATCTTAAATTTTAGCATATCTCCAGTATGCTTGTTGTTGCCTATGCATGTGCTGCAAAAAAAAAAAAAACCATTATCGTCAATTGATCTAACTATGTTACTTGGCTAGTAGAAGGTTGATTCAGTGTAGGATGAGGTGGTTTTGCATTATTTGGATCTTCTTGTAACACCTCTTACCCATATCCGATGCCAGGACAAGGTTCGACGCGTTACTGGCTTTAAACATTCACAAACCTGCAAGATCGGGTCACAAAATTTCACCCAAAATTAAAACTTTTCAAATACATGTATATCGTCCCTTATACGGGCCTTTGAGGCCTAAAACATACATCAGGGTGGTTCGGGACTAAACCGAGAACTTTAGAAAGTTTTGGGAAACTTATAAAAATTTTCATGAAACAGGGTCACACGCCCATGTGGACACAGGGACACGTCCGTGTGTCTCCAACACGCCTGTGTCTTCAAGCTGTATAACTCTCTATTTATGACATCAGCAAAACAGATTGAACCACACAGCCAGACCACACGCCCGTGTGCTAGGCCGTGTCCTCTACATGGTTGAGACACATGGCCGTGTCTCTACCCGTGTGGCTAGCACTTAGGCTATTTTCCAAGCCTTTTTGTTACTATTAATACCTCACATACTTAAATACATTATAGACACATACAATGTAGCATCAAGTAAATGATTAAACATCCTCCATTAAGACTCAATTGTAATATTCATATATCATCATACATGTGTTTTGCTTACTCATTTTATACCAAGTCTAAACATACCAATTCACAATAAATTGAACATGTCATTTTGATTATTACTTATACATTTATACCATGCTTGCCTAAGTCATTCCACACCAATTTCATGTTCAAGCATTATTGACTTATTGTCATATCACACTTTTATTCTCTAATTATGACTAGTTCGTTTGGTCATAAGACATTCATCAAGCATAGATACCGTGATACTAACCATTCATGTCAAACAATTATAATCACATGACCACATCACAAGGCATCAATAAATAGCTTGGATAAATAGGCTTACAAGCCATAACCTGTGACAGCCCAAAATTGACCCTAGTCGGGAAGTGGTTTCGGGACCACAAAACCGAGGCATAAAATAATTTAATATTCATTTTGATGCCTATGATACGTGTTAATTTGTGTGTGACATTTTTGATGATTTGATTTAGGGTCATAAATGTGAATTTCACTAAAAAGGACCTAGTAGTGAACTTTGAAAGTAGGATAGGAAATGTGTGATGACTAATTAAAGCATGCATGCAAAACAATGGTCTTGCATGTCAAATACCCCTTTTATAAGTGGTGGCGGCCATGACAAGGAGGATGGGCAAAACATGTCATAGACATGTTTTGTTGGTGCAATATGGGAGGAAAAATTAAACTAAGGTGAGGAATAAAGAATTGAAAAAAAAGGGAGAGAAGGTGTAATCCCCCATTGCTTAGTGAGTTGAAGGAAAAGAAAGAAAAATATTTGTTCATCCTTTCTTTGACCCAAAACTAGGAAGAAAATACAAAGAAGAAAAAGAAATGTGTGTGTCATCCTTGAACATCTTTTGGCGAAAATTGAAGGAAAAAGGGAGAAGGGAGTGAAGCATTCGGCTATCCTAGGTCACTATTAAGGTAAGTTTGATGTTTTGCCATGAGATTCATGTATATTTTAGTAGTTAGCTTGAGTTCTAACTAGCCATGGTTCAAATCCTTACTATGTCATGGAGATGATATTCGCTAAGGTGAGATTGTGTTGATATCATTTGCATGCTAAAAGTGAAGCTTTGCAATGGTGCATGTGATGGTGGATTAATGATTATTGAATATTCTTTTTAGCAATTTTGAGTGAGAGTTTGATAGATAATATAAGGTTAAACTTCATGAGATTGTAAGCTTGTAAGTTGGATGATGAAATTCATGCTTTGTGAAGGTAAATGGTGTAGAAGGAGCATTCGCCATAATGAAGATATATGAGATAGTCATAATCAGCCTTATGATTCGGCTATTATGTATATATATATATATATATATATATATATGTTTGCACATAATGTATTGGTATGACATATATACTATCTCAAGGCATATAATTACATATGATGGTGTTTGGTTATGAAGTAAATGATTGATGCGTATTGAGTTACAATATGGAATCGTTAGTTAGTAAAATGTATGCTGTTTTGTGTGGTATTAAGTGTATAATTGGCCTCAACATGGACATGCATATTCGCCACATGAGGGGAATTGGTGTGCATGCATTCGGTTAGAGGCAAGCATATTGATGCCTATTCTTGGCTTAGAAAATTCGGCTAAGAGGAATATTAACTAATGTGTTGAGTTCGATTCATGATTTCGTACATATGTGACTTTGATGCCTAATGAGTATATATATATTGGCTAAGTACCTTGAATTCCTCTTTCGATGCTCAAATGATTAAATCAATTTATTTGTTAAATTAAGCTCAAGAGCAAAGAGGAGCTAAATCCGATAAAAGGGAAGGAAAAGGTAGTCGAGTAGCCGTCGAAATCGCTCGACCACGTCCGAAGTAAGTCTTCGAGTAATGACCCTACTTGAATTATATTGAAATGATTTGTCATATTATGGCGGACAGCCGAATGTGCGTAGGGACTAAGTTATAAAGTTAATTGAAATCATGCTCTTTGTGTGTGGCTATTGAGCCGAAATTGGAAAGGTTTGATAAATATTTTGTGTTTGAGCCTTAGTAACGAAAATGAAATATGGATGTGTCGTGATTATTGATATATGTATACATGAGCATTTGAACGATACGGGCTAAGTCCGAAGGCATTTATGCTAGTGAATATATCCGGCTAAGTCCCAAGGCATTTATGCTAGTGATTATATCCGGGCTAAGACCAAGGCATTCGTATGAAGTTGTCATATCCGGCTAAGACCAAGGCATTTGTGCAAGATACCAAATCCGGGTTAAGACCAAGGCAATTGTGTTTGTGGTTATATCCGGCTAAATTCCGAAGAAGCTCGGTTTGAAGGTGAGCGTTTTGGTGCGGTAATAAATTCAATTAATACGCTCGAAAAACCCATATGATAAGGTATGTTTACATGTGCATCGGAAAAGTCGATTCGTTTGAAATAGTGTTCGCTCGATCGACTAACGAACTTTCGGCTCTTAGATAGGTTGATACCTTGTGTGTGTATATGACTATGAGAACGTGTATTACTAAAGTGATTCATTTAGCTATGTGAATGTAATACTTTAGTCAAAGCTGATTTCATTACTTGAGACTTACTAAGCATTAAAATACTTACCCCGTTGCTTTGGCTCTTTGTTTTATAGATTTTGCTCTTTAGCTATCGGATTCGGGATCATTGAAGTCGAAGTCATCCACACTATCAAAGCCCCCTTTTTGGTACAAATTTTGGTTGAACTTTGAAATGGCATGTATAGGACTACCCTTTTGTTGTAGGTCATGTACCTTTCGGTTTTGTGTAAACTTAGATAGCCATGCGAAAATGGCTTATATACGTTTTTAGCATAGTACTATAATCGTTTGTATGTTGATCATTATGAGGTATGGAATTGTTTTGAAACGATTAGCCGTTGGAATGGTTAATCGTGATCACACTTTGTGCTATGTATGCAAAAAGGGCCAATTGAATCATGGAAATTATGAAATAGGTAAAGTCTACCTTAAAGGCAGATGCTGTCAGCAGCAGTGGTGTGGATGTGAAAAATCACTAAAAATAGAAGGAATGGAATAAATTAGTGAATAAATTATGTAAATGAATCTTGATGAATCTACTTTCATATGGAAGAAACGAAAAGGTCATATGAGTTGTATGTTAAGAGATATTTAGGTTTTCGTGAGACAGGGCCAGAACGGTTTCTGGACCCCCTGTTCCGACTTTGGAAATTCATTGTAAATTAACCAGGTATAATTAGGAGTCATGCCATATATTTATAGATTCCTCTTTGAGTCTAGTTTCTATACAAACAAACTTCATCAGTATTGAAGCCCTGTACAGAGAGATATTCAAGTTGTAACGCTCGAAGGTCAGTGTAGTCGACCCTTGTCACATGGGAGACTTTAACTAATAAACTGTACTAATTGGCCCGACCAAAAATTCTAGAAAAAAATATGTAGATGGAAATGTGAGTCTAATTTTAGGGAAAAATTACGAAACTGATTTTTGAGCTTTGAAACTCAAGATATGATTTTTAAAGCGACAGTGATGCAGTAACCAGCTTGTCTGGAAATTTTTAAATGGACGGTGAAAATGATTAAGTCAAGTTTGTGTGCACCTTGTGTTCGACTCCGGTAACGGACTCGGGTACGGGGTGTTACAATTTTATTGGTATCAGAGCTACGGTTTAGTCGATTCTAGGACTACCGTAATGCGTTTGGGTCTAGCTATACATGCCATTTTATGTGATTATTTGATAGTGTGGTGATTTCTGACATTTGAATTTGTGTTTATTTATAGTAATGGATCCCGATCCTAACCGAGCGATAGCTGATGATGTGGAGAGTGTGGCGCTGCTCCTTTAAGGGACAGCGGCGGACTCTCAACCTGTTGCTAGCAATCCGAATGATGAGGCTAGGCAAGCTTTCTATAAGCGTGATGAATGATTGGTTCAACCAATACATTCGAACTAACACTACTGTTCCACAACCTCCATTCCCAGCTAATACAACCCCGCACCTACAATGCCTCCGTGCCCGACCAAATAAGGTCGAATAAGCCCCAGTTGATGAATCCGAAAACATGGGGCTACTGAATTTAAAGCTACGGATAGCGGCGATGCCGAGCAAGCTGAATTTTGGTTGGACAACACTATCCGGTACTCGACGAGCTATCTTGTACACCGATGAATGCCTAAAGTGTACTATCTCCTTGCTACGTGATTACGCCTACTATTGGTGGAGCACTCGACTTGTTGTGCCCGAGAGCAAGTAACTTGGGAGTTTTTCCAAAGCGAGTTTGGAAAAAGTATATCGATCGAGATTTGTTGATCAAAAGCGGAAGGAATTTCTTGAGCTTAAGCAAGGTTCTATGTCGATTCTCGATTCTGACGAAAATTTGTTAGACTTAGTAGATACGCTCGGGAATGTATTTCGTCTGAGGCTACCATGTGTAAACGCTTCGAGGATGGGCTTAATGAAGATATAAAAATGTTCGTTGGCATTCTTGAAATACGAGAGTTCGTAGTACTTGTCGAGCGAGCTTGTAAAGCCGAAGAGCTTAGAAAAGAAAAACAAAAAGTTGATGTGGGAACTGGAGAGTTTCGTAAAAGATCCTCGGGAAAGTCTCTTCTACAGGCATCAAAGAAATTTCGTGATGATGTGGGCCGGTCTGGAGGCACTTCGGGCCTTTTTAGACGAGATCGTGATCGACCCCACAATGGTACACGAGGCACTTGATCGCCGGTGTTGGGAATGAGCGTCGAGACGAGCGGAGTGTCGACATTGTGGCAAATGGCATTCGGAAGTTGTAGATTCCGTGACCGCTCTGTTACAAGTGCGGATCGGTTGACCACTTCATTAAAGATTTCAGGGTTGTCTCGCAGAATGTAGATCGAGTGGGAAGCCGGGTGCTACCACCGCCGAGGGAGACCATCTAGAAATACGGGCAATGCTAGTGGTGGTCGAGAGGATCTAGAGATGCTACGACCAGATCCGAGGCTCGGCGCTCTGCTAGGGCTTATGCTATCTGCGCGCGTGAGGATACTTCCTCGCCGGATGTTATTACCGGTACTTTCACCGTCTTTGATACTAATGTGATTGCTTTGATTGACCTGGTTCTACTCATTCTTATATATACGAAACCTTAGCATCTAGTAAGACTTTACCTATTGAGTCTACTTAGTTCGTAATTGGTGTCAAATCCTTGGGTCGTTACGTGCTTGTCGACAAAGTGTGCAAGAAATGCCCCTAGTAATTCGAGGTTCTGTTTTCCGGGACTTGATGCTTTTGCCGTTCGATGAATTTGATGTTATTCTTGGTTTGGATTGGTTGACCGTGCATGATGCGGTTGTGAATTGCAAAAGCAAGACTATTGATTTGAGGTGCGCAAATAACGAAATGATCCGAGTTGAGTCTACTGACTTGAAGGGTTGCCACCGTAATATCATCAATGTTGGCCCGAAATATGTAAGAAAAGGGTGCGAAGCATACCTTGCGTATGTACTTGATGATAAGGAGTTAGAAATAAAACCGAATCTATGCGGTGGTTTGTGAATACCGGATGTTTTTCCCAAGAATTACGGGTTTGCCACTGTTCGGAGATAGAGTTTGGTATTGAGCTTGTACACGGACCACACCGATTTCGATAGCTCCGTATCGTATGGCACCAACGAATTAAAGGAGTTGAAAGCTCGGTTGCAAGAGTTGGTGGATAGAGGTTTTGCTCGCCGAGTTTTTCACCTTGGGGTGCACCGGTGTTGTTTGTGAAAAAGAAGGACGGAACCATGAGGTTGTGCATCGACTATCGTCGACTTAACAAAGTGACAATAAAGAACAAATATCCGTTATCACGTATCGATGATTTGTTCGATCAACTGAAGAACCTCGGTGTTCTCAAAAATAGATTTGAGATCGGGCTATTATCGATTCTTGAATCCGAGATTCGACATACCCAAAGCGCCTTGAGCGAGATATGGTTACTACGAGTTCTTAGTGATGCCGTTTGGGCTCACTAATGCCCCTGCGGTATTTATGGATTTGATGAATCGGATCTTCAGACCGTATTTGGATCGGTTCGTAGTTGTGTTCATTGACGACATCTTGGTCTATTCAAGAGATGAGACCGAACATGCGGAGCACCTGAGATTAGTGTTGCAAATTTTACGGGATAAGCAGTTATATGCTAAGTTCGGCAAGTGTGAGTTCTGGTTAAGAGAGGTTAGCTTCTTGGGTCATGTGGTATCTGCATCGGGTATTCGAGTCGACCCGAGTAAAATTTCAGCCATACTTAACTGGAAGCCTCTGAGAAATATTACCGAGGTTCGGAGCTTTTTGGGACTTGCCGGTTACTACCGACGGTTTGTAAAAGGATTCTCGATGATAGCCACACTCATGACGAAACTGCTTCAGAAAGATGTCAAGTTCGAATGGACGGAAAAGTGTCAGAAAAGTTTCGATCAATTGAAAACTCATTTGACGGAAGCTCCAGATTAGTGCGGCCGAATCGGCAAAGAGTTTGTCATCTATAGTGACGCCTCCTACTTGGGTTGGGTTGCGTATTGATGCAAGAAGGTCGAGTTGTGGCCTATGCGTCGAGACAATTAAAGCCACATGAGAAAAATTATCCGACCCATGATCTCGAATTGGCCGCCATCGTATTTGCCTTAAAGATATGGCGGCATTACTTATTTGGTGAGAAGTGCCATGTGTATTCGGATCACAAAAGTCTCAAATATTTGATGACTCAAAGAGACTTAAATCTGGGACAAAGACGTTGGCTCGAGTTGTTAAAAGATTATGAGCTTGTCATTGATTATCACCCGGGAAAGGCTAATGTGGTTGTAGACGCCTTAAGCCGAAAATCACTGTTTGCTTTACGAGCGATGAATGTACACTTGTCTATTCTACCCGACAATGTGTTAGTAGCCGAATTAAAGGCCAAACCATCATTGATTCATCAAATTCATGGCTCGAAAGTCGACGATAAGTTGGTTGCAAGGCGGGTGAATGTGTTCGAATGTGGAATCGAGTTTCAAGTTGATGATGACGATTGTTTGAGGTTCGAAATCGTTTGTGTATTCCAAGAAATTGAACTTATTTCGATAATTCGAACGAAGCCCATTGTAGCCGAATGGCAATCCACGGGAAGTACGAAGATGTACAACGATTTGAAACGTCGGTTTTGGTGGCATGGTATGAAACGAGACATCTTCGACTTTGTTTGAGATGTTTAATATGTCAACAAGTGAAAGCGGAACATCAAGTGCCTTGAGATTACTTGACCGATTACGATACCCGAGTGGAAATGGGATCGAGTCACAATGGCCTTTGTGTCCGGACGCCATTGTCGACAAGTAAAAGGATGCGATTTGGGTTGTTGTTGATAGATCGACTAAGTCGGCTCACTTTATCCCGTCGCACGGACTCTTCATTGGATAAACTTGCTAAATTGTATGTTTCTCAGTTGTGAGATTACAC
Source organism: Gossypium arboreum (assembly GCF_025698485.1). Classification (NCBI taxonomy): domain Eukaryota; kingdom Viridiplantae; phylum Streptophyta; class Magnoliopsida; order Malvales; family Malvaceae; genus Gossypium; species Gossypium arboreum. The sequence goes on along the minus strand of NC_069081.1, from coordinate 83,970,878 downwards.
GGGTACCTATTTCTATTGTATCGGATAGAGATCCGAGATTCACCTCGCGATTTTGGAAGAAATTGCAAGAAGCCTTGGGCACCAAGTTGCATTTAGCACCGCTTTTCAGCCCCAAACCGATGGTCAATCCGGCGGATAATTCGGATACTTGAGGATGTGTTGAGATGTTGCATCCTCGAGTTCAGTGGTTCATGGGAACGGTATTTACCTTTGATTGAATTCGCTTACAACAATAGTTTTCAATCAAGTATTAAGATGGCACCTTACGAGGCTTTGTACGGTCGTAAATGCCGTACACCATTGTTTTGGACCGAGCTCGATGAAAGTAAAATTTTTAGAGTTGATTTGATTAAAGATGCTGAACAGAAAGTAAAAGTAATCCGTGAAAATCTGAAGATAGCCTCCGATCGTCAGAAGTCGTACGCGGATCTGAAACAAAAAGACATTGAGTATCAGGTGGGAGATAAAGTGTTTCTTAAAGTTTCACCTTGGAAAAAGATACTCAGATTTGGGCGTAAGGGCAAGTTGAGTCCGAGGTTCATCGGGCCATATGAGATATCCGAACGAGTCGGTCCAGTTGCGTATCGTTTGATTTTTCCCCTTGAACTTGAAAGGATTCACGATGTCTTTCATGTTTCGATGCTTCGATGCTATAGATCTGATCCGTCGCACGTAATTAGTCCATCAGAGGTTAAAATTCAAGCCGATATGAGTTATGAAGAAGAACCGATTCGTATCCTAGCTCGTGAAGTGAAGGAGTTGCGAAACAAAAGGGTTCCGTTAGTAAAAGTGTTATGGCTCAAACACGGGATGGAAGAAGCTACTTGGGAAACCGAGAACTCTATGAAAGAGCGTTACCCAAACCTATTTACCGGTAAGATTTTCGGGTACGAAAATTTCTTAAGTGGAGGAGAGTTGTGACAGCCCAAAATTGACCCTAGTCGGGAAGTGGTTTTGGGACCACAAAACCGAGGCATAAAATAATTTAATATTCATTTTGATGCCTATGATATGTGTTAATTTGTGTGTGACATTTTGATGATTTGATTTAGGGTCATAAATGTGAATTTCACTAAAAGGACCTAGTAGTGAACTTTGAAAGTAGGATAGGAAATGTGTGATGACTAATTAAAGCATGCATGCAAAACAATGGTCTTGCATTTCAAATACCCCCTTTATAAGTGGTGGCGGCCATGACAAGGAGGATGGGCAAAACATGTCATAGACATGTTTTGTTGGTGCAATATGGGAGGAAAAATTAAACTAAGGTGAGGAATAAAGAATTGAAAAAAAAAAGGGAGAGAAGGTGTAATCCCCCCCATTGCCGTGAGTTGAAGGAAAAGAAAGAAAGAAAATTTGTTCATCCTTTCTTTGAGCCAAAACTAGGAAGAAAATACAAAGAAGAAAAAGAAATGTGTGTGTTCATCCTTGAACATCTTTTGGCCGAAAATTGAAGGAAAAAGGGGAGAAGGGAGTGAAGCATTCAGCTATCCTAGGTCACTATTAAGGTAAGTTTGATGTTTTGCCATGAGATTCATGTATATTTTAGTAGTTAGCTTGAGTTCTAACTAGCCATGGTTCAAATCCTTACTATGTCATGGAGATGATATTCGGCTAAGGTGAGATTGTGTTGATATCATTTGCATGCTAAAAGTGAAGCTTTGCAATGGTGCATGTGATGGTGGATTAATGATTATTGAATATTCTTTTTAGCAATTTTGAGTGAGAGTTTGATAGATACTATGAGGTTAAACTTCATGACATTGTAAGCTTGTAAGTTGGATGATGAAATTCATGCTTTGTGAAGGTAAATGGTGTAGAAGGAGCATTCGGCCATAATGAAGATATATGAGATAGTCATAATCAGCCTTATGATTCGGCTCTTGCATGTATATATATATATATATATATATATGTTTGCACATGATGTATTGGTATGACATATATACTATCTCAAGGCATATAATTACATATGATGGTGTTTCGGTTATGAAGTAAATGATTGATGCGTATTGAGTTACAATATGGAATCGTTAGTTAGTAAAATGTATCTTGTTTTTGTGTGGTATTAAGTGTATAATTGGCCTCAACATGGACATGCATATTTGGCCACATGAGGGAATTGGTGTGCATGCATTCGGTTAGAGGCAAGCATATTGATGCTTATTCTTGGCTTAGAAAATTGACTAAGAGGAATATTAACTAATGTGTTGAGTTCGATTCATGATTTCGTACATATGTGACTTTGATGCCTAATGAGTATATATATATTGGCTAAGTACCTTGAATTCCTCTTCGATGCTCAAATGATTAAATCAATTTATTCGTTAAATTAAGCTCAAGAGCAAAGGGAGCTAAATCGATAAAGGGAAGGAAAAGGTAGTCGAGTAGCCGTCGAAATCGCTCGACCACGTCCAAGTAAGTCTTGATAATGACCCTACTTGAATTATATTGAAATGATTTGTCATATTATGGCGGACAGACCGAATGTGCGTAGGGACTAAGTTATAAAGTTAATTGAAATCATGCTCTTTATGTGTGGCTATTGAGCGAAATTGGAAAGGTTTGATAAATATTTTGTGTTTGAGCCTTAGTAACTGAAAATGAAATATGGATGTGTCGTGATTATTGATATATGTATACATGAGCATTTGAACGATACCCGGGCTAAGTCCCGAAGGCATTTATGCTAGTGAATATATCCGGGCTAAGTCCCGAAGGCATTTATGCTAGTGATTATATCCGGGCTAAGACCCGAAGGCATTCGTGCGAGTTGTCATATTCGGGCTAAGACCCGAAGGCATTTGTGCAAGATACCAAATCCGGGTTAAGACCCGAAGGCAATTGTGCTTGTGGTTATATCCGGCTAAATTCCGAAGAAGCTCGATTTGAAGGTGAGCGTTTTGGTGCGGTAATAAATTCAATTAATACGCTCGAAAAACCCATATGATAAGGTATGTTTACATGTGCATCGGAAAAGTCGATTCGTTTGAAATAGTGTTCGTTCGATCGACTAACGAACTTTCGGCTCTTAGATAGGTTGATACCTTGTGTGTGTATATGATTATGAGAATGTGCCGATTCGTTTGAAATAGTGTTCGTTCAATCGACTAACGAACTTTCGGCTCTTAGATAGGTTGATACCTTGTGTGTGTATATGTTGATGAAGTGTGAAGTAAGTATGATTATGAGAATGTGTATTAATAAAGTGATTCATTTAGCTATGTGAATGTAATACTTTAGTCAAAGCTGATTTCATTACTTGAGACTTACTAAGCATTAAAATGCTTACCCTGTTGCTTTGGCTCTTTGTTTTATAGATTTTGCTCGTTAGCTATCGGATTCGGGATCATTGAAGTCGAAGCCATCCACACTATCAAAGCCCCCTTTTTGGTACAAATTTTGGTTGAACTTTGAAATGGCATGTATAGGACTACCCTTTTGTTGTAGGTCATGTACCTTTCAGTTTTATGTAAACTTAGATAGCCATGCGAAAATGGCTTATATACGTTTTTAGCATAGTACTATAATCATTTGTATGTTGATCATTATGAGGTATGGAATTGTTTTGAAACGAGTAGCCATTGGAATGGTTAATCATGATCACACTTTGTGCTATGTATGCAAAAAGGGCCAATTGAATCATGGAAATTATGAAATAGGTAAAGTCTACCTTAAAGGCAGATGCTGTCAGCAGCAGTGGTGTGGATGTGAAAAATCACTAAAAATAGAAGGAATGTAATAAATTAGTGAATAAATTATGTAAATGAACCTTGATGAATCTAATTTCATATGGAAGAAACGAAACGGTCATATGAGTTGTATGTTAAGAGATATTTAGGTTTTCGTGAGACAGGGCCAGAACGGTTTCTGGACCCCCTGTTCCGACTTTGTAAATTCATTGTAAATTAACCAGGGATAATTAGGAGTCTTGCCATATATGTATAGATTCCTCTTTGAGTCTAGTTTCTATATAAACAAACTTCATCAGTATTGAAGCCCTGTAAAGAGAGATATTCAAGTTGTAATCCTCGAAGGTCAGTGTAGTCGACCCTTGTCACATGGGAGAATTTAACTAATAAACTGTACTAATTGGCCCAACCAAAAATTATAGAAAAAAATATGTAGATGGAAATGTGAGTTTAATTTCAGGGAAAAATTACGAAACTGATTTTCGAGCTTTGAAACTCAAGATATGATTTTTAAAGCAACAGTGATGCAGTAACCAGCTTGTCTGGAAATTTTTAAATGGACTGTGAAAATGATTAAGTCAAGTTTGTGTGCACCTTGTGTTCGACTCCGGTAACGGACTCGGGTACGGGGTGTTACATAACCCATACAAGCCACATCTTATGGCTATACACAACGAATCAATTTAAGCCAACATCTTGGCCAAATTAAAAGAATACACATCATAATGACTAAGTTCCTATACATGCCACTCACTTGAAGACATTAAGATTCAACAATACTCCAAAGGTGGTAGCCTGATAGTGTGATGGTGCCTTCGACGATCTCCAACCTGGAGCTGACCTGGCAACACTAAAGAAATGGAGAGGAGGGAGTAAGCTTAAAGTTTAGTAAGTCCATATGAAAATAATAAGCAAATTATCAACATGATTCCATGGTAATATAACCATAATTATACTTTTACTTATATTTTGGTCATGTTGTTTACTCGAGTCATAGTCACTAAATTATTTATATCTAGAGCTACGAAACTCCAAATTAGAATCCGCTAATTTTTCCTGAAACTAGACTCACATATCTTTTTATAATAAAATTTTAAGAATTTTTGGATCAGCCAATAAGTATAGTTTATTCTTTAAAATCACCCTTTTTCTGCTGTTTGATAGCTTTGACCCTTCTTTACTAAAAATAAATTATCTCTTAGTATGGGATTCAATTAATGTTCCCATATATTTTTCATGAAAATAGACTCATTAAGTATTTATTCAAATAAATTCTAACCCATAATCATTTTTGTACAACATTTAGTGATTTTCAAAATTTGAGATAGGGGAGCCCGAAAGCACTCTGACTATGTCTCACAAAAATTTAAATATCTCATAATATGAAACACTTTTGCTTACACCGTTTCTTCTATAGGAAACTAGATTCAATCAAATTTAATCTCATATATTATTCAGTCTCTAATTGAACTTCCATAATTTTTGGTGGATTTTCGAATTCACACAACTGCTGATGTCCAAAACTATTTTAGTAATAACATAATCACCAAGATTATTCCTCATTCAAGCATTCTAGCTCATTAATCAAATAATCGTATACATATACGTGAATATACCTTTTCGTCATATATCATCCTGTAACAAAGCATTACTCATAGTATAACATAAGTACATGTACGTATCTATAGCATATTGAATAACTTTACCTTCATTACCAAGCCCATCTCGTGACTTTCATCGCATCATTCATTATAATACCCGTTGAACACTTGGAATACTATTAGATACACGAAAACTTGCACATAAATGCCACATAAACATACGTAGCCAAAGCTACCTTATAACATGTAACACATCCATAATGAACTCGGACCTCTCAACGAGTTCGGATGTTACATGAATCGCATCCATTATGAACTCTGACCACTCAACGAGCTCAGATGCTCGCATCCATAATCAACTCGGACCTCTCAACGAGCTTGGATGCTGCATATCTTACGAACCCGGACCACTCAACGAGTTCGAATTTCTTAATTCCTAGTGACATGTCACTTGTATCCTAAACTATTCCTAAGGTTCAAACGAGATTTTCCTCATTGCACATAGCATCTTCATCGTACTTCTTTGTATCATCATGGACAACGACTGTAATATCATTCATGCTTACAAATTCACCATTCTCATATTCATGAAATAATCATGGCATTGTTCATAATAACATTTAGGCATTTGTTACATAATACAATCATCATACCAACTATATAAATATTCACCACATAATGTTAACACATCAATTTAAGTTCAAGCATAAATAATGATATTATTACATTATTATTGACATACGAACTTACCCCGAAAACAAGCACGGCTATTTATTCCGATTTAGTGCATAATCTCATTCATATCCAATCTATGCCCGAATCTCATTTTCCTTGATCTATAATATCACATTTAGCTTACTAATTAGTCACATTATTCATATGGGTCCAAAAACCATACTTTACAAATTTGCATTTTGACCCTTAAACTTTCACATATTTACACTTTTGCCCCAATGCTCATAAAATGATTTTCATTCAATTTCTTTGTACTTTAAGCCTAGCCGAACCATTTTCATAACTATAGCAGCCCCTAATTTCCACTCAATCACAGTTTAATGAAAAATTTTGTAACTTTTACAAAACGGTCCTTTTTGACAATTTCACCGAAAATCAATTAGTAAAAGTCGTTTATTACACACCGCGCATTCATATTCTACCATTAAACATCAAAACACATGCATGTCATCCATGGGTAAATTTTTAAACACAAACCCTAGCTTAAAATAATGGTGGAAATAACTAAATCGAGTTACCGAGACTTGAAAAATGTAAAGAACATTAAAAACAGGGCTCGGGATCACTTACAAATGAGCTTCGAAGCTTGAACAAAACCCTAGCCATGGCTTCCATGAAAATTTCGGCTGAATGGGGAAGAAGATGGACAATTTTGGCTTATTTTCCTTTTTTAATTCTTTTAATTATTAGATTACCAAAATGCCCCTAACTTAAAAATATTTTATTTCACCCATTTCATGTTTATTTTTGTCCAACAATTTACCAATGGTCTAATTACCATTTAAGGACCTCAAATTTAAATTTTCAAATTAATTTGACACTTCTAACATGTAGAACTCAACTTTTACAATTTAGTCCTTTTGACTAAATTGAGTCCCCAAACGTCAAAATTTTCGAACGAAATTTTCACAAAATCATCCCGTGAAATTATAGAACATAAAAACATTATAAAAATAAGTTTTCTTACGTCAGACTTGTGGTCCCGAAACCACTGTTCCTACTAGGCCCTAATTCGGGATGTTACAACTCTCCCCCCTTTAGGGAATTTCGTCCCCGAAAATCTTACCAGAAGAGTGGTTTAGCGTACACATAAACTCCACTATCACGTAATCATTGCTAAAGAATTTTTACTCAGGCTATGTTTAATACTTAGCTCTTAAATTTCTCATACTAAAGTCATGAACAATTCTGTGTTATACAACGCATCAATCGAATCTTGACTTCTATCAGAGATTTCATGTATAGAAGGGTCGAACCCATACCACCATAAAATATATATACATATCATACTTGAATCTCTCAGATTCAAATGGCATAGCCAGCCCGATTATCATGACCTTAAGTTCTCTATCATTTTATACAACCCGATAGTTTACTAATTGGACTTCTGGTCATTATTAAAATTCAGAGCCTTATTTAGCTTTTTTTCAATAATTCACAATATAAATCTCGGATCTCAATCTGATTAACAAAGCCTAGAATTTTAAGAAATTCAAAAATCTTAAAGATACTTAATCCCATAAGTCTGATGTGCGGAAATTCAGTACTTACCAACATGAATTTGCAGATTCATCAATTACTTAACAATAAGTCACTTGACATCTTTCACTTTCAAAGATAGGAGTAATTCTGATATGAAATCTATAGTAATTTCATTCTTATTTCCATTCAATTACCACCACTGGCGAAAATCGTTCTAACATCACCTGATATTAAACTTTAACCCTGAAAACATTTCATGTATCAAACACAAAGATCAGAAATGTCGAGTTCCAAACTTGAACACCAACACATTACTCCTGTGAGCTTCCTTGCAACTCTCTGTATAAGCTCTAGTCTTTCTACTCAAGAACTTGTAACCATATTTTCCTTTTCTCAAAGATCATACAACAATAATCTCATATCATCTACGCTATCTCAAACTCAAATATTTTTATGACAGCAGATACATTAAACTATCATATTGCCTTTTTGTCCCAAAACGTATCTGTAACACTCCGTACCCGAGACCGTTGCCGGAGTCGGACACGAGGGGTTAACGGGCTTAATCCACTTATTTTCACAGTCCATTTGAAAATTTTCCAGACAAGCTGGTTACTGCATCACTGTCGCCTTAAAAATCATATCTTGAGTTTCAAAACTCGAAAACCAGTTTCGTAAATTTTTCCTGAAACTAGACTCATATGTTCATCTAAAACTTTTTTTCTAGAATTTTTGGTCAAGCCAATTAGTACAGTTTATTAGTTAAAGTCTCCCCTGTTACAGGGTGTGACTACACTGACCTTCATGCATTACGACTTGGATATCTCCCTGTACAGGGCTTCAATACTGATTCCGTTTGTTTCTATAGAAACTAGACTCAAAAAGGAATCTATACATATATGGCATGACTTCTAAATGTCTCTGGTTAATCTATAATGAATTTCTAAAGTCAGATCAGGGGATCCAGAAACCGTTCTAGCCCTGTCTCACGAAAACTTTAACATCTCACAATATACTGTTAATATGAACGTTTCGTTACTCTCCTATGAAAATAGATTCATCAAGGTTCGATTACATAATTTATTCACTATTTAATTCCATTCCTTCTATTTTTAGTGATTTTTCACATCCACATCACTGCTGCTGCCAGCATCTATTTTTAAGGTAAACTTTACCTATTTCATGATCCTCCATGGATCAACTAGAGTTTATCATACATATACCAAAAGTGATCATGAATGACCATTCCCATGGCTAACCGTTACCAACATTTCCATACCTCTCGACGAACAACATACAAAACGATTATAATGCTATGATCAAAGTATATTTAAGCCATTTTCGCATGGCTATCCAAACTTACACAAAACCAAGGGTACATGACCAACAACAAAAGGGTAGTCCTATACATGCCATTTCAAAGTTCAACCAAAAGTATACCAAAAGGAGCTTTGATAGTGTGGGCGACTTCGACTTCAAAATCCAGTCCGATAGCTGAAGAACCAAAATCTATAAAAGAGAATTAAATAAGCGGAGTAAGCATTAAATGCTTAGTAAGTTTTGAGCAAAGAATTTAAGCACATCCAAGTATAACATTCATATAACTAAACGGATAATTCCATATATACATATTCTCAAATCATTCCTACTTCACATTCCAACCCCTATATTCATACATAAGGGATCATCTTAGCCAAATACTGGAAGCTCATTACTCATTGAGCGAATATTGTTCAAGGAATCAACTATTCCAATGCACATACTGAAACATACCTCATTGTTGGGATTTTACAAGCGTATTAACTGAAATTTTTACAGCAAGATCGCTCATTCCCAAATCACGTACCTTGAATTTAACGGATATAGCTACTCGTTCAAATGCCTTGGGACATAGCCGGTTATAGGAACTCGCACAAATGCCTTCGGGACTTAACCCGGATTTAGTGACTCGCACCAATGCCTTCGGGCTTAGCCCGGAATTAGTAACTCGCACAAATGCCTTCGGGACTTAACCCGGATTTAGTAACTCGCACAAATGCCTTCGGGACTTAACCCGGATTTAGTAACTCGCACCAATGCCTTCGGGCTTAGCCCGGAATTAGTAACTCGCACAAATGCCTTCGGATCTTAGTCTGGACATCATTTGAATAACCATGCACATTTATCAATAAATCATGACACATCCGTATTTCATTTTCATTACCAAAGCTCAAACACAAGACACTTATCACACTTGCAATTTCGGCTCAATAGCCACATACAAAGAGCATGATTTTGATTTGCTTAAAACATGATCTAATCAAATCATAATCTAAGGTCCATTACTCGAAAACTTACCTCGGATGTGGTCGAGCGATTTCGTGACTATTCGATAACTTTTCCTTTCCCTTATCCAACTGTGGTCCTCTAAGCTCTTGAGCTAATTCAAACAAATTTAACTTATTAAAGTCTCATTATGCTAGCTTATGGCGAATATGACAAGGAGTTTAATAGGTCATATGGCCACCCTTTAGCTCAAATACACAATGGTCATGCGCATTTTTAATCACATTAAGCAATTTAACACAATTCATTTGAACATCAAAGAGGACCTCAAGGTACTTAGCCCATATATACATTAGACATTAGAGTCACATATGTACGAAATCACGAATCGAATTCAACATATTAGCTAATATTTCCCCTTAGCCGAATTTTCTAAGTCAAGATAAAGCCATCAATATGCTTACCTTTGGTCGAACATACACATCAACTTATGTACTCATTCATGTGGCCGAACATACATGTCTATGTTGAGGCCGATTGCAACACTTAATACATTCTGCAAGTATGGTCACTTGTATGGACTAAACACCATTTTGTTTCAAGTTCAAAACTTGGCCAATACACATATATACACTAGTAAAGCATCCTCTCCCTTTCCATCAATTCAACACATGCATTACTCATGAATATACAAAATTATATTCGGCCTTAGCACACAACTTGCTAGCCGATTCTTCTCCATCTAGCAACTAATGCACATATGTGCTCATTTGTTAGACTCTACTTCATCTAACAACAACCATATTTTCCTTCTACTTCCTACCATGGCGGGATGCTCAAGATACCTCAAGCCTCATAACACATCCATATAGCTAACATGCTAATAGTCTCAAGGCTTCAACTAAAACTTTTGAAGCCTCTTAGTGAATACTAACTCTCTAATAATCCCAAATCCATCCGTGAGATAGTTAGAATTTAGACTAATCATCCAAGGATGTATGAACTTTCAAAGCAACATTAAACATAACTTAATCTAGTGAGCCTTCATAGCCGATTTTTCTCCAAGCTCATTCCTTCCTTTCTTTCTTCTATTCGCCAAAGATGTTCAAGGATGAACACATTTTTTTCTTTGTTTTCTTTCTTCCATTCACGGCAAAGGGGGGGCATGGATGAGACCATTTTTTTTTCATCACTCCTCCCTTTCATTATTTAATTACCATGCTCCTTATTTTATTTTTCCTAACATACATCACTAACATAACATGTTTGTGACATGTTTCCACCCATAGCATGGCCGGCCACTATGCTTTAATTTGGCTAATTTGACATGCAAGGACAAGCACTTTCCCACATATATTAATAGGCCACTTGAACACTTGCCTAGCATATTTCTAAATTGTCTCACATAAGTCCCTAATAATAAATTTCACATACACTGACCAAATTAAAGTATGGAACTATCACAGAAGCATTTACGCACATCATAAACACAGAATATAACCTTTAATTATTTATAAGACTCGGTTTCGTGGTCCTAAAACCACTTTCCGACTAGGGTCAATTTAGGGCTGTCACAGTATCTCAATTCGTTTAACAACATATCACAAAAAAAATCAAGAATTTCTTGCTCGATGTAGGCTAAACCAAGTCTAATGTTCTGATTAATAATGTTCTCGTCTGTTCTAAGCTTTACTAAAATGCAATGGACAGTTCAACTTTCATAAGGCGATAACTTTATCATTCATAACAGCTTTAAATCATATCAAAGTCTGCTAGGAAATCTACACTTTTCATTCAGATTATTTGTCTTTTACCCATAAAGAAATGAAATTTTATTCCCAGGCATAAATATCTCATTTACTCTTTCAAACAATAACCAACATTGATTAAACAATCAAGTCAGTCTTAATCATCAATAAATGACATTTCAAGAAATCATCTCTTCCAGTCGATAGAACGATTCAACATGTAATCATTCAAAGTTCATTTATCATGCTAATCAAAAACCATTTCAAATGCATTAACTCAAGTAACAAGGATATCTCGACTGAAGGCATCAACTTCGATTAACTTACTTGAGAAAAGAAATCCACCATGCAAATTGTAACTAGCAATTTCACCACTTATGTCTTTTTCGATATCAAAACCTTACACAAAGTTTAAAGAAATCCGAATACTAGAATCATCACCTTACTACTATCAACCCAGAGGCATAATTATAATTGACATAGTCATCATAGGCCAAAGTATACACTTTAGATACAAATTATGATTAATAATTTTCGGAATAAAGATGACAAGAAGACCAAAATAAAGAAATCCAAGATAGAAAAATCCAAGATGAAGAAATCCAAGATACAGAAATCCAATATATGATACCGTACCAATAGATCGAGAGTAGAACTCTTAAGAAAATATGAAAGATCTCGAAAATTTCTCAGAAAAAGAAGTCCAGAAGAATACATCATTCAAACCCATGGAATTAAATGCTACAAGGATAATGTACCTTCCCATATATATATCGAATAGAATATCAATTAGAAGAAACAGAATCATAGCATCATATGCATTTTCTCATAAAACCCCAACAGACAAAATGTAACAGAATACCAGAGAGAAATAGAGCAGTGCTAATTATATACCAATCAGGTTATCAATAGTTTCGTCTATACATCATGATTAGAAAACATTCCCATACAATAAAATTTTATTAGAGGATAGATAGCCACAAGAATACCTCTGAGAACAAATATTCATATAGAATGCCCTAGAAGAGACTGCCAAAATCTGTTCAGTTATAACTGCCACACTCAGATATTTTATCTTTCAAATATTATTCTTTCAACCATTATGAATAGATCTATTCACCGAAGTTAACTTCTTCACCAACTGTGATATCATATAAACTGAGAGATTCTTTAGATCAATCTGATACAATTCTAATACTGCCTGTACTCATTAACCGATCTCAATCTCTAATCATATTTGTAATCATTCTACAACTGAACTCTTAGGTCTCATACTTATGAACTTATTCAATACGAATCTCATGAACTTCCTGTACAAAATACCACTCTCGTAAGGGGGGTGGGGTCGTAAGGTCCCTAACTCGTCTCTCATATACATTTATATATAACACCATTTTATCATCATAGTAATATTTTTCACAAGCACATCATTCACCTCAGACAAATCATCATTCACGTTTGCATTACTCCAACTTTCCAATTAACTTAGTTAAACAAGTGCACTATGCACACATTCTGTGAATTCTGATTAGCCTTTCTTATCATTTTCATTTACCTGAACAAGTCATACACATGACATCACATGGGTGTCAAGCAAACATGAATAAGCATATCGCAATCTAAACTTTCATCTTGTACATCATCATATACATATCATTACATTCTTATGAATCAATCCATCAATTTAACATAGATAAGCTCATTACATTATAATCCTTTGTCTCATTTAAAGATATTGTTAAAATTCATCAATATTCAGCGTCCAACCGGGAAAATGACATTTTTATCCGTAATATGATATTATAAACCTTTATTCATACCTTTATGAATTTCTTATCACATTCACTTAACAAGTCAAGTGCACAATATCATATAAGCATCAAACAAGCATGAGTATTCCTCGCAACATAAACTTTTATCTCACATGTTATCACATACATATCATGAACTTTTATTCATACTTTTCTGAGTTTAGGCTCATCATAACTGTACTTTACCCGAATACCTTAGCTTCACATTTAACATGGTCAGTGTAGCTCGGTTGGAGAGTACCTTTGTCTAAACAAGAGGATTCTCATTCGTGCCAAGAGACATCACACTATCACAGATTGGTGGCATGTATAGCTAAACTCTCATACTTGCTAGGTTAGTTTGAGAACCGACTAAACCATACCTTTGATACCACTAAATGTAACACCCCTTACCCGTATCCGATGCTGGGACAGGATTCGAAGCTTTATCGGATTTAAACATTCACAAACATGCAAAATCGAGACACAAAATTTCGCCCAAAATTAAAAATTTTCAAATACATGTATATCGTCCCTTATACGGGCCTTCGAGGCCTAAAACATATATCGGGGTGGTTCGGGACTAAATCGATAACTTTAGAAAGTTTTGGGAAACTTATAAAAATTTTCATGAAACAGGGTCACACACCTGTGCGGACACAGGGACACACCCGTGTGTCTCCAACACGCCCGTGTCTTTAGGCCGTGTAACTCTCTGTTTATGACGTTAGCAAAAAAAAATTGAACCACATGGCCAGGGCACACGCTCGTGTGCTATGTAACACCCCGTACCCGAGACCGTTGCCGGAGTCGGACACGAGGTGCTAACAGACTTAATTCATTTATTTTCACAGTCCATTTTAAAAATTTCCAAACAAGCTGGCTAACTGCGTCACTGTCACCTTAAAAATCATATCTTGAGTTCCAAAACTCGAAAACTAGTTTCGTAAATTTTTCCTGAAACTAGACTCATATATCCATCTACAAATTTTTTTCTAGAATTTTTGGTCAAGCCAATTAGTACAGTTTATTAGTTAAAGTCTCCCCTGTTTCAGGGTTCGACTACTCTGACCTTCATGCATTATGACTTAGATATCTCCTTGTACAGGGCTTCAATACTTATGCCGTTTCTTTTTAAAGAAACTAGACTCGAAAAGGAATCTGTACATATAGGGCATGACTTGTAATTATCTCTGGTTAATTTATAGTGAATTTCCAAAGTCGGAAAAGAGGATCCAGAAATCACTCTGGCCCTATTTCACGAAAACTTAAACATCTCATAAAATACGGCTCATATGATCGTTTTGTTACTTTAATATGAAAATAGATTCATCAAGGTTCGATTACATAATTTATTCACTATTTAATTCCATTCCTACTATTTTTAGTGATTTTTCAAATCCACACCACTGCTGCTGTCAGCATCTGTTTTTAAGGTAAACTTTATCTATTTCATGGTTTTCCATGAATCAACTAGAATTTGTCATACAAAGCACCAAAATGATCATGATTAACCATTCCAATGGCTAATCGTTACCAAACATTTCCATACCTCTCAATGAACAACATAAAAAATGATTATAATCTTATGCTCAAAGTATATATAAGCCATTTTCGCATGGCTATCCAAATTTATACAAAACCAAAGGGTACATGACCAACAACAAAAGGGTAGTCCTATACATGCCATTTTCGAGTTCAACCAAAAGTGTACCAAAAGGGCTTTGATAGTGTGGGCGACTTGACTTTGACACTCCGAGTCCGATAGGTGACGAACCAAAATCTATAAAAGCAGATTTATAGAACGGAATAAGCATTTAATGCTTAGTAAGTTTTGAGCAATGAAATTAGGCACAATTGAAGTATAGCATTCATATGACTAAACGGATAATTCATATACACATATTCTCAAAATCATTCCTACTTCACATTTCCAACCCTTATATTCATACATAAGGGATCAACTTAACCAAAGGCGGAAGCTTATTAATCGATTGGCGAATAATATTTAAAAGGAATCAACTATTCCAATGCATATACAAAACATACCTCATCATTGGGATTTTACGAGCGTATTAATTGAAATTATTACAGCAAGATCTCTCATTCCCCAACCAAGTACCTTCGGGATTTAGCCGGACATAGCTACTCGCTCAAATGCCTTCGGGACTTAGCCCGGTTATAGTAACTCGCACAAATGCCTTTGGGACTTAGCCCGGATATAGTAACTCGCACAAATGCCTTCGGGACTTAGCCCGGTTATAGTAACTCACACAAATGCCTTTGGGACTTAGCCCGGATATAGTAACTCGCACAAATGCCTTCGGGACTTAGCTCGGATATAGTAACTCGCACAAATGCCTTCGGGACTTAGCCCGGTTATCATCCGAATATTCATGCACATATCCATAAATCATGACACATCTATATTTCATTTTCATAATTAGAATTCAAACACAAGTCACTTATCAAGCATTACCATTTTCGGCTCAATAGCCACATACAAGAGCATGATTGTGATTTGCTTATAACATGATCTAATCGAACCATAATCTAAGTTCCATTACTCGAAAACTTACCTCGGATGTTGTCGAGCGATTTAACGACTATTCGATCACTTTTTCCTTCCTTTTATCGGATTTAGTTCCCTTTGCTCTTGAGCTTAATTTAACAAATAAATTGATTTAATCATTTGAACATCAAAAAGAGAAACTCAAGGTACTTAGCCCATATATACATTAGACATTAGAGTCACATATATATGAAATCATGAATCAAACTCAACATATTAGCCCACACTCTCTTTTAGCCGATTATCTAAGCCAAGATAAAAGCATCAATATGCTTGCCTCTAACCGAATACATGCAACACCAATCTATCTCATGTGGCCAAATATGCATGTCTATGTTGAGGCCAATTATATACTTAATACATTCTACAAATATGGTTACTTGTATTGACTAAATACCATTTTGTTTCAAGTTCAAAACTCAGCTAATACCATATATACACTAGTAATCACATACTAACATTTGCACTTCACCTTAATAGCTAGCTTAGCAAACCTTAATTTAACATATAATTGTTCATAACACAATTAAAGCATCCTCTCCATTCCATCGATTCAAAACACATACATTACTCAATAATGTTCAAAATCATATTCGCCTTAGTACACCCCTCATTAGCGATTTTTCTTCATTTAGCAACTAGTGCACATATGTGCTCATTTGCTAGACTCTACTTCACCTAACTACCCTTTCTCATCCAAATAACATGAACAACATTTACTCTTGACATCAAGCATTCTTTAATTCGGCTATTACTAGTATGAGCTTTAACCATTCATATTTTTAGAAAGACTAAGTTCTTTCCTCAATACATTCATCATCAAGATTCAAGTAAAACAATCAAAATTCCTTCCCTTATAACCATAGCCGAAGGCTCTATTCACCCATCAATAGTGGAAATTTTTGCATGGGCTAAGCAAGAACAATAATAATTTACCTAAAACAAGTAATTATTTCACAATTTCAACACAATATACTAACCTTCCAAAGGATTCAAGTGACCGAAATTCTTCCCCTCCTTTGTTTCTTCTATTCAGCCAAGTTGAACAAAAAAGAAAGAACTTTGTTTTTCCTCCTCTTTCTCTAGTCAAGGCAATGGGGAGTAAGGGGGAGACAACTTTTGTTTCTCCTCCCACTCACCTCATGTTTTATCATTCTTAATTCACTATTTTATTTTCTAAACCCATAATGCTAATAGAAAATTCATATTATCATCTATGACCCATCCATGGCCGGCCACTACTCATAATAAATGGATATTTGACATGCAAACCCTTCATTCTTATAACATGTATTAATTGATCCTTATAGATTAAACTATCACATTTTAAAAGTGTCATACATAAGTCCTATTAGCTGAATTCACATGCAATCGACTATATCAAGCTTAAAACTTCCACACATTCATATTCACACATTTTAGACAATAAATATCATATTCAAATACTTCGGTGATTCGGTTTAGCGGTCCCGGAACCGCTTTCCGACTAGGGTCAAATTAGGGCTGTCACAACTCTCCCACACTTAAGAAATTTTCGTCCCCGAAAATCTTACCGGTAAATAGGTTTGGGTATCATTCTTTCATAGAGTTCTCGGGTTCCCAAGTAGCTTCTTCCATCCCGTGTTTGAGCCATAACACTTTAACTAAAGGAACCTTTTTGTTTCGCAACTCTTTCACTTCACGAGCTAGGATACGAATTGGTTCTTCTTCATAACTCATATCGGCTTGAATTTCAACCTCGGAGGGACTTATTATTTGCGAAGGATCGATCAGAACGTCAAGCATCGAAACATGAAAAACATTGTGGATCCTTTCAAGTTCAGGGGGTAAAAGCAACCTATATGCAACTGGACCAACTCGTTCGGAGATTTCATATGGCCCAATGAATCTCGGACTCAATTTGCCCTTACGGCCAAATCTGAGTATCTTTTTCCAAGGTGAAACTTTAAGAAACACTTTGTCTCCCACCTGATACTTAATGTCTTTTCGTTTCAAATCCGCGTACGACTTCTGACGATCTGTGGCGCCTTGGACTTTCACGGATTACTTTTACTTTACATTCAGCATCTTTAATCAAATCAACTCTGAAAATTTTACCTTCACCGAGCTCGGTCCAAAACAATGGTGTCGGCATTTGCGACCGTACAAAGCCTCGTAAGGTGCCATCTTAATACTTGATTGAAAACTATTGTTGTAAGCGAATTCAATCAAAGGTAAATACCGTTCCCATGAACCACTAAACTCAAGGATGCAACATTTCAACATATCCTCGAGTATCTGAATTATTCGCTCGGATTGACCATCGGTTTGGGGATGAAAAGCAGTGCTAAAATGCAGCTTGGTACCCAAAGCTTCTTGCAATTTCTTCCAAAATCGCGAGGTGAATCTCGGATCTCTATCCGATACAATAGAAATAGGTACCCCGTGTAATCTCACAATCTGAGAAACATACAATTCAGCTAGTTTATCCAATGAAAAATCCGTACGTACGGGGATAAAGTGAGCCGACTTAGTCAGTCTATCAACAACAACCCAAATCGCATCCTTCTTACTTGCCGACACTGGCAACCCAGATACAAAATCCATCGTGACTCGTTCCCACTTCCATTCAGGTATCATAATCGGCTGAAGTAAACTTGTAGGCACTTGATGTTCCGCTTTCACTTGTTGGCATATTACACACTTCGAAACAAAATCGGAAATGTCTCGTTTCATACCATGCCACCAAAATTGACGTCTCAGATCGTTGTACATTTTCGTACTCCCCGGGTGAATTGACATTCGGCTACAATGAGCTTCGTTCAGAATCATCGAAATAAGTTCTGAATTTCTTGGAACACACAAACGACTTCTGAACCTCAAACAATCGTCATCATCAATTTGAAACTCTGATTCCATATTCGAAACACATTCAGCCCATCTTACGACCAATTCATCGTCGACTTTCTGAGCTTCACGAATTTGATGAATCAACAATGGTTTGGCCTTTAATTCTGTTACTAACACATTGTCGGATAGAATAGACAAGTGTACATTCATCGCTCGTAAAGCAAATAGTGATTTACGACTTAAAGCATCCGCAACCACATTAGCCTTTCCCGGGTGATAGTCAATGACAAGTTCATAATCTTTCAACAACTCGAGCCAACGTCTTTGTCGCAGATTCAAGTCTCTTTGAGTCATCAAATATTTGAGACTTTTGTGATCCGAATATACATGGCACTTCTCACCAAATAAGTAATGTCGCCATATTTTCAAAGCAAATACGATGGCAGCTAGTTCGAGATCATGGGTCGGATAATTTTTCTCATGTGGCTTCAATTGTCTCGACGCATAAGCTACAACTTGACCCTCTTGCATCAATCGCAACCCAACCCAAGTAGGGATGCATCACTATAAATGACAAACTCTTTGCACGATTCGGTCACTACTAGCTGAGCTTCGGTCAAGTAAATTTTAGTTGATCGAAACTTTTCGACATTTTCGACCATTTGAACTTAACATCTTTACGAAGTAGCTTCGTCATTGGTGTGGCTATCATCGAAAACCCTTTACAAACCGTCTGTAATAATCGGCAAGTCCCAAAAGCTCGAACTTCAATATTTCTGAGGCTTCGGTTAAGTATGGCCAAAATTTTGTTCGGATCAACTCGAATACCGATGCGATACCACATGACCCAAGAAGCTAACCTCTCTTAACGAACTCACACTTCTTGAACTTAGCATATAATTGCTTATCCGTAAAATTTGCAACACTAATTCCAGGTGTTCAGCATGATCGGTTTCATTTCTCGAATAGACCAAAATATCATCGATAAACACAACTACAAACCGATCCAAATACGGTCTGAAGATCCAATTCATCAAATCCATAAATACCGCGGGGGCATTAGTGAGCCCAAACGGTATCACTAAGGATTCGTAGTGACCGTATCTCGTTCTGAAAGCACTTTTGGGTATATCCGAATATCGAATTCGCAACTAATAATAACCCGATCTCAAATCTATCTTTGAAAACACCGAGGCTCCCTTTAGTTGATCAAACAAATCATCAATAAGCGATAACGGATATTTATTCTTTATTGTCACTTTATTCAGCTGACGATAGTCGATGCACAATCTCATGGTTCCGTCCTTCTTTTCACAAACAATCTTTGGTGCACCCAAGGTGAGAAACTTGGTCGGCGAAACCCCTATCCGTCAACTCTTGCAACCGAGCTTTCAACTCTTTTAACTCGGTTGGTGCCATACGATACGGAGCTATCGAAATCGGTGTAGTCCCAGGTACAAGCTCAATACCAAACTCTACCTCCCGAACAGGTGGTAAACCCGGTAATTCTTCGGGAAAAACATCCGGGTATTCACAAACCACTGGCACAGATTCAGGCTTCTTTTCTAACTCTTTGTCATCAAGTACATACGCAAGGTATGCTTCACACCCCTTTCTTACATACTCTTTGTCATCAAGTACATACGCAAGGTATGCTTCACACCCCTTTCTTACATATTTCTAAGCCAACATCGATGATATTACAGGTGGCAACCTATTCAAGTCGATGAGACTCAACTCGGATTATCTCGTTATTTACACACCTTAAGTCGATGGTTTTCTTTTGCAATTTACAATTGCATCATGTACTGATCAACCAATCCATACCGAGGATAACATCAAATTCGTCAAGCAAGAAAAGCATCAAATCGGTAAAAAAAGCAGGACCTCGGATTACTAGGGACATTTCTTGCACACTTTGTCGACAAGCACGTAACGACCCAAAGGATTTGACACCGAATTACAAACTCGAGAGACTCAACGGTAGAGTCTTCTTTGGATGCTAAGGTTTCACATATATAAGAATGAGTAGAACCGGGGTCAATCAAAGCAATCACATTAGTATCAAAGAGAGTAAAAGTACCAGTAATAACATTTGGCGAGGAAGCATCCTCGCGTGCGTGTATAGCGTAAGCTCTAGCAGAGCACGAGCCTCGAGATCTGGTTGTAGCATCTCTAGATCCTCTCGACCGCCACTAGCATTGCCGTATTTCTAGATGGTCTACCCGAGCGATAGTAGCACCGGGTTTCCCACTCGATTTACATTCTGTTCGGACAATCTCGGGCAATCTTTAATAAAGTGGTCACTGATCCGCACTTATAACGAGGCGGTCATGGAATCTACAACTCCCGAATGCCATTTACCACAATCTCGACACTCAGTTACGTCTCGACGATCATTTCCAACATCGGCGATCAAGTGACTCGTGCACTCATACGGGTCGATCACGATCTCGTCTAGAAAAACCGAAGTGTCTCTAGATTGGCCTAAATCCTCTCTAAATTTCTTCGATGATGTTGAAAGGGCCTCCCAAGACCTCTTCTGAAACTCCTTTGCTCCCATATCGCCTTTTCTTTTCTCCATCTTGAGCTCCTCGGCTTTACAAGCTCGCTCGACAAGTACCACAAATTCTCGGTTTCTAAAATGCCAACATACGACTTTATATCATCATTCAGGTCCATCCTTGAAACGTTTACACATCACGGCTTCGAAGAAATGCATTCTCGGCGTCTGGCTAAGCCTTACAAACTTTCATTCATAATCGATGTGACATGGAACCTTGTTTAAGTTCAAGAAATTCCTTCCGTTTTGATCCATGAATCTCGGTGATATACTTTTTCCAAACTAGGTTTGGAAAAACTCCCAAGTTACTTACTCTCTGGGCTGTGAAGTCAACGTATTCCACCAATAGTAGGCGTAATCACGTAGCAAGGAGATAGTACACTTTAGGCACTCATCGGTGTGCAAGATAGCTCATCGAGTACCGAATAGTGTTGGCCAACCAAAATTCACTTGCTCGGCATCATCATTTGTCCGTAGCTTTAAGTTCGATAGCCCGTGTTTTCGGATTACATCAAGCTGGGGCTTATTTGACCTTATTTGGTCGATTCTGGGAGGTATTATAGGTACTGAGGTGGTATTAGTCGGGAATGGAGGTTGTGGAGCAGTAGTATTAGTTCGAATGTATTGGTTGAACCAATCATTCATCACGCTATAAAAAGCTTGTCTAGCTTCATCATTCGGATTACTAGCAATAGGTTGAGAGTCCGCCAGCGCTGTCCCTTGTGCGGGAGCAGGCGCTACACTCTCAAGATCATCAGCTACCACTCGGTTGGGATCGGGATCCATTACTATAAATAAACACATTTTTTAATTGTCAGAAATCACCACACTATCAAATAATCACATAATGGCCTGTATAGCTAGACCCAAACGTATTACGATAGTCCTAGAATCGACTAAACCGTGGCTCTGATACCAATTTAATTGTAACACCCCGTACCCGAGACCGTTGCCAGAGTCAAACACGAGGTGCTAACAGACTTAATTCATTTGTTTTCACAGTCCATTTTAAAAATTTCCAGACAAGCTGGCTAACTGTGTCACTGTCACCTTAAAAATAATATCTTGAGTTCCAAAACTCGAAAACCAGTTTCGTAAATTTTTCCTGAAACTAGACTCATATATCCATCTACAAATTTTTTTCTAGAATTTTTGGTCAAGCCAATTAGTACAGTTTATTAGTTAAAGTCTCCCATGTTTCAGGGTTCGACTACTCTGACCTTCATGCATTATGACTTAGATATCTCCTTGTACAGGGCTTCAATACTTATGCCGTTTCTTTCTAAAGAAACTAGACTCGAAAAGGAATCTGTAAATATAGGGCATGACTTCTAATTATCTCTGTTTAATTTATAGTGAATTTCCAAATTCGGAACAGAGGATCCAGAAATCGCTCTGGCCCTGTTTCACGAAAACTTAAACATCTCATAAAATACGGCTCATATGATTGTTTCGTTACTTTAATATGAAAATAGATTCATCAAGGTTCGATTACATAATTTATTCACTATTTAATTCCATTTCTACTATTTTTAGTGATTTTTCAAATCCACACCACTGCTGCTATCAGCATCTGTTTTTAAGGTAAACTTTATCTATTTCATTGTTTTCCATGAATCAACTAGAATTTGCCATACAAAGCACCAAAATGATCATGATTAACCATTCCAATGGCTAATCGTTACCAAACATTTCCATACCTCTCAATAAACAACATACAAAACGATTATAATGTTATGCTCAAAGTATATATAAGCCATTTTCGCATGGCTATCCAAATTTATACAAAACCAAAGGGTACATGACAAACAACAAAAAGGGTAGTCCTATACATGCCATTTTCAGAGTTCAACCAAAAGTGTACCAAAAGGGCTTTGATAGTGTGGGCGACTTTGACTTTGACACTCCGAGTCCGATGGTGACGAACCAAAATCTATAAAAGAGATTTATAGAACGGAATAAGCATTTAATGCTTAGTAAGTTTTGAGCAATGAAATTAGGCACAATTGAAGTATAGCATTCATATGACTAAACGGATAATTCATATACACATATTCTCAAAATCATTCCTACTTCACATTTCCAACCCTTATATTCATACATAAGGGATCAACTTAACAAAGGCGGAAGCTTATTAATCGATTGACGAATAATATTTAAAAGGAATCAACTATTCCAATGCATATACAAAACATACCTCATCATTGGGATTTTACGGCGTATTAATTGAAATTATTACAGCAAGATCGCTCATTCCCCAACCAAGTACCTTGAGATTTAGCGGACATAGCTACTCGCTCAAATGCCTTCGGGACTTAGCCCTGGTTATAGTAACTTCGCACAAATGCCTTGAGACTTAGCCCGGATATAGTAACTTCGCACAAATGCCTTGGGACTTAGCCGGTTATAGTAACTCGAACAAATGCCTTGGGACTTAGCAGGATATAGTAACTCGGACAAATGCCTTGAGGACTTAGCCGGAATTAGTAACTCACACAAATGCCTTGGGACTTAGCAGGTTATCATCCGAATATTCATGCACATATCCATAAATCATGACACATCTATATTTCATTTTCATAATTAGAATTCAAACACAAGTCACTTATCAAGCATTACCATTTTCGGCTCAATAGCCACATACAAGAGCATGATTGTGATTTGCTTATAACATGATCTAATCGAACCATAATCTAAGTTCCATTACTCGAAAACTTACCTCGGATGTTGTCGAGCGATTTAACGACTATTCGATCACTTTTTCCTTCCTTTTATCGAATTTAGTTCCCTTTGCTCTTGAGCTTAATTTAACAAATAAATTGATTTAATCATTTGAACATCAAAAAGAGAAACTCAAGGTACTTAGCCCATATATACATTAGACATTAGAGTCACATATATATGAAATCATGAATCAAACTCAACATATTAGCCCACACTCTCTTTTAGCCGATTATCTAAGCCAAGATAAAAGCATCAATATGCTTGCCTCTAACCGAATACATGCAACACCAATCTATCTCATGTGGCGAATATGCATGTCTATGTTGAGGCCAATTATATACTTAATACATTCTACAAATATGGTTACTTGTATTGACTAAATACCATTTTGTTTCAAGTTCAAAACTCGGCTAATACCATATATAAACTAGTAATCATATACTAACATTTGCACTTCACCTTAATAGCTAGCTTAGCAAACCTTAATTTAACATATAATTGTTCATAACACAATTAAAGCATCCTCTCCATTCCATCGATTCAAAACACATACATTACTCAATAATGTTCAAAATCATATTCGGCCTTAGTACACCCTTGTTAGCTGATTTTTCTTCATTTAGCAACTAGTGCACATATGTGCTCATTTGCTAGACTCTACTTCACCTAACTACCCTTTCTCATCCAAATAACATGAACAACATTTACTCTTGACATCAAGCATTCTTTAATTCGGCTATTACTAGTATGAGCTTTAACCATTCATATTTTTAGAAAGACCAAGTTCTTTCCTCAATACATTCATCACCAAGATTCAAGTAAAACAATCAAAATTCCTTCCCTTATAACCATAGCCGAAGGCTCTATTCACCCATCAATAGTGGAAATTTTTGCATGGGCTAAGCAAGAACCATGATAATTTACCTAAAACAAGTAATTATTTCATAATTTCAACACAATATACTAACCTTCCAAAGGATTCAAGTGACCGAAATTCTTCCCCTCCTTTGTTTCTTCTATTCGGCCAAGTTGAACAACAAAGAAAGAACTTTGTTTTTCCTCCTCTTTCTCTAGTCACGGCAATGGGGAGTAAGGGGGAGACAACTTTTGTTTCTCCTCCCACTCACCTCATGTTTTATCATTCTTAATTCACTATTTTATTTTCTAAACCCATAATGCTAATAGAAAATTCATATTATCATCTATGACCCATCCATGGCCGGCCACTACTCATAATAAATGGATATTTGACATGCAAACCCTTCATTCTTATAACATGTATTAATTGATCCTTATAGATTAAACTATCACATTTTAAAAGTGTCATACATAAGTCCTATTAGCTAAATTCACATGCAATCGACTATATCGAAGCTTAAAACTTCCACACATTCATATTCACACATTTTAGACAATAAATATCATATTCAAATACTTCGGTGATTCGGTTTAGCGGTCCCGAAACCGCTTTCCGACTAGGGTCAAATTAGGGCTGTCACATGCTAGGCCGTGTCCTCCACACGGTTTAGACACATGGCCGTGTCTCTACCCGTGTGGCTAGCACTTAAGCTATTTTCCAAGCCTTTTTGTTACTATTAATACCTTACATACTTAAATACATTATAGACACATACAATGTAGCTTCAAGTAAATGATTAAACATCCTCCATTAAGACTCAATTGTAATATTCATATATCATCATACATGTGTTTTGCTTACTCATTTTATACCAAGTCTAAACACACCAATTCACAATCAATTGAACATGTCATTTTGGTTATTACTTATACAGTTATACCATACTTGCCTAAATCATTCCACACCAGTTTCATGTTCAAGCATTATTGACTTATTGCCATATCACACTTTTATTCTCTAATTATGACCACTTCGTTTGGTCATAAGACATTCATCAAGCATACATACCGTGATATTAACAATTCATGTCAAACAATTATAATCACATGATCACATCTAAAGGCATCAATAAATTGCTTGGATAAATAGGCTTACAAGCCATAACCCATACAAGCCACATCTTATGGCTAAACACAACGAATCAATTTAAGCCAAAATCTTGGCCAAATCAAAAGAATACACATCATAATGACTAATTCCCTATACATGCCACTCACTTGAAGACATTAAGATTCAACAACACTCGAAAGGTGGTAGCCTAATAGTGTAATGCTACCTTCGGCGATCTCCAACCCCGAGCCGACCTGGCAATACTAAAGAAATGGAGAGGAGGGAATAAGCTTAAAGTTTAGTAAGTCCATATGAAAATAATAAGCAAATTATCAACATGATTCCATGGTAATATAACCATAATTATACTTTTACTTATATTCTGGTCATGTTGTTTTCTTGAGTCATAGTCACTTAATTATTTATATCCGAAGCTACAGAACTCCAAATCAAGATCCGATAATTTTTCCTAAAACTAAACTCACGTATCTTTTTATCATGAATTTTCAGAATTTTTAGATTAGCCAATAAGTACAATTTATTCTTTAAAGTCACCCTTGTTTTGCTATTTGATAGCTTCAACCCTTCTTTACTAAAAATTGATTATCTCTTAGTACGGGAATCAATTAATGTTCCTGCCTATTTATTTTTAAAATAGACTCATTAAGTATTTATTCATATAAATTCTAACCATAATCATTTTTGTAAAATTTTTAGTGATTTTCAAATTTTTGAGATAGTGGAGCCCGAAAGCATTCTGACTCTGTCTCACAAAAGTTCAAATATCTCATAATATGAAACTCTTTTGCTTATACCGTTTCTTCTATGTGAAACTAGATTCAAAAATATTTAATCTCATATCTTATTAAGTCTCTAATTCAATTTCCACAATTTTTGGTGGATTTTAGAAATCACACAACTGTTGATGTCCAAAACTGTTTTAGTGCAATATCATGATAACTATCATATGATGGCATAATAACATAATAACATAATCACCAATATTATTCATCATTCAGGAATTCTAGCTCACTAAAGAAATATTCATATACATATATGTGAATATACCTTTTTGTCATATATCATCCTGTAACAAAGCATTACTCATGAGTATAACATACGTACCTGTACGTTCTGTAGCATATCGAATAACTTTAACTTCATTACCAAGCCCACCTCAGGACTTTCATTGCATCATTCATTATAATACCCATTGAACACTTGGAATACTATTGGATACACGGAAACTTGCACATAAGTGCCACATAAACATACGTAGCCAAAGCTACCTTATAACATGTAACACATCCATAATGAACTCGGACCTCTCAACGAGCTCGGATGTTACATGAATTGCATCCATTATGAACTCGGACCACTCAAAGAGCTCGGATGCTCACATCCATAATGAATTCAAACCTCTCAAAGAGCTCGGATGCCACATATCTCACGAACCCGGACCACTCAATGAGTTCAGATTTCTTAATTCCTAGTGACATGTCACTTGTATCCTAAACTATTTCTAAGGTTCAAACAGGATTTTCCTCATTGCACATAGCATCTTCATCGTACTTGTTCTTATCGTCGTGGATTATGACCGTAATATCATTCATGCTTACAAATTCACCATTCTCATATTCATGAAATAATCATGGCATTGTTCATAATAACATTTAGGCATTTTTCACATAATACAGTCATCATATCAACTATATAAATATTCACCACATAATGTTAACACATTAATTTAAGTTCAAGCATAAACAATGATATTATTGCATTATTATTGACATACGAACTTACCTAAAAAACGAGCACGGCTATTTATTTCGATTTAGTCCATAGTCTATTTCATTTTCAATGTATGCCCGAATCTCATTTTCCTTGATCTATAATATCACATTTAGCTTACTAATTAGTCACATTATTCATATGGGTCCAAAAATCAAACTTTCACAAATTTTCATTTTGACCCCTAAATTTTCACATATTTGCACTTTTGCCCCAATGCTCATAAAATGATTTTCATTCAATTTCTTTGTACTTTAAGCCTAGCCGAACCATTTTCATAACTATAGCTTCCCCTAATTTCCACTCAATCACACTTTAATGACTAATTTTGTAACTTTTACAAAACAGACCTTTTTGACAATTTCACCGAAAATCACTTAGTAAAAGTCGTTTATTACACACCGAGCATTCATATTCTACCATTAAACATCAAAACACATGCATGTCATCGATGGGTAAATTTTTTAATCAAAACACATGCATGTCATCCATGGGTAAATTTTTTAACACAAACTCTAGCTTAAAATAATGGTTGAAATAGCTAAATCGAGTTACCAGGACTTGAAAAATGTAAAGAACATTAAAAACAGGGCTCGGGATCACTTACAAATGAACTTGGAAGCTTGAACCAAACCTTAGCCATGGCTTCCATGCAAATTTCGGCTGAATGGGGAAGAATATGGACAATTTTGGCTTATTTCCCCTTTTTAATACTTTTAATTATTAGATTACCAAAATGCCTCTAACTTAAAAATATTCTATTTCACCCATTTCATGTTTATTTTTGTCTAGCAATTAACCAATGGTCTAATTACCATTTAAGGACCTCAAATTTAAAATTTTAAATAAATTTAACACCTCTAACATGTAGAGCTCGACTTTTGCACTTTTTACAATTTAGTCCTTTTGACTAAATTAAGTGCCCAAACGTCAAAATTTTCAAACGAAATTTTCACAAAATCATCCCGTGAAATTGTAGAACATAAAAATATAATAAAATAAGTTTTCTTACATCGAATTTGTGGTCTTGAAACCACTGTTCTGACTAGGCCCTAATTCAGGATGTTACACTTCTATCGGTTCCACTAAAGATGGTTCTTATATTGGTTCTGCTTTTTCTAGATCGTTAGTTGACTTTGTTGTTTCATCCTCATCAATCTGAATTGTTTGCCTTTGCCAAGTCATGTTTCCTACTACTCTTGTAATATCATGAGCAGTAATCATACTTTTGCCGAAATGTTCTTCTGTAGTATCTTGCATCCGTACTTTCACTCAATGACATAACGTGGTGTTGAGTGATGGAAAGTAAGCACAAGCTGTCTTTCTTACTACAGATTCCCAAATTTCTTAAAGAATTATCTTCCCCACATTAATTGACCTTTCGATTATTATGCAATATAAAAGAAGCATTTGTTCCATTGAAATAGTCTTACTATGTGTTAAAGGCATAAAACTCAACTGAATAAAATAGAACCATACATTTTCCTTTCGGGTCAGAATTTCTCTCTGACAAGAATGAGTACCATGCCTTGTAATCGTTCATCTAGTTCCAGGAACTGTAATTACTTTTAATATATCTTGAATCGTCTCCTCATCAACATCTTCACACATTGTCAAGTAATTGTCATTATCAATTTAGGAAAATCAAACATGTCATTGATAACGGATGATGTTAAAGACAACTCCTTTTCTCGTATCTGGAGTGTTGTTACTGTGGACGGATTAAGATAAGAATAGAATTCCAAAACAAAGTTTTCATCTAAAAAAGGTCAAACATCACAAAACAACTTCCAACTTAGTTCTTCAATGGTTTTCTGAATGAATGTTGGCACAACAACATTGTCATTGCTAGCAAGCATGAAACCCTTATCCAAGAACATTGGTTTTTTCTTAAAAATTGTGATAAATCGCACTTTTACACCTGGATTTCGAAACCAAGGCTGGAATTCATCAATCTGAATAGCCAAACTTTTCATTTTTCGAGACATATCACTTAACAAAATAGTTAACACTTAAAGAGGAATGAACAATGAAATCCAGTGCACTGTCAATTAACCAAACAGGTAGCATGCAAAAGTAAAAAAAAAACTACCCTAGTTACCTTGTTAATGTGCATAGAAGCTTGATGCACAAAGATGGGTTGCCATGAATTGCTGGCGTGGATGACTTGTTGCTACCATGAGTCACCAAGTGCTGTTGGCTGCCCGACGTTAATAGTTGTTGCTGATGGTGGTGTGAGATGGTGGGAGGGAATAGAGTGGTGGATTGGGATGAAAAAGAAAGGCGATGGTGATGGAAAAGAAATGGAGGAGCGGTGATGATGGAGAAGGAATAGAGGGTGGCGGCAAGCTGTAAAAAATAAAAAATAGGAGGGAAAGAAAAAAATGTAATAGTAATATAAGAGTAAACCCTAATTTAACCTAGGTCAAATTTAATCCCTTATTAAGTAGGGTTTCAACTTTTTATTACTATTATGATTATTATTTTATTTCCAACAGCTTATAAAATTCTCATCTTTTGAAAGATTGTAGCTGTCAATCATGAAATTTCTCATAGATCAAATAAAGTGAGTGAAGTTTTATTTCGCTCAACTTCACCACCCCAGTAGTGTTTCAACCATTGACCATTTACCCCAAACCTATCTCCCTTACCATCTTGTAGTTTGACCAATCCATATGGAAATACCTGATTGATAGTTAAAGGTCCAGGGCATCTAGATTTTAATTTTCCAAGAAATAATCTCAATCTAGAGTTGAACAATAGGACTTGCTGACCTACTTCAAACTTACGATATTAGATGTGCATATCATGTCACTTATTTGTTTTTTCTTTAAATATTTTGGCATTTTTTGTAGGAGAACATTCTGAATTCCTTTAATTCATCAAGTTGCAACATCCATTTCTCTCCAGCATGCTTTAGACCCAGATTAAGCTGCTTGAGAGCCTGATAATATGTATGCTCAAGCTCTACGGGTAAATGACAAGCTTTTTTGAACATTAACCGATAGGGTGACATATTTAAAAGAGTTTTGAATGATGTTTGCTAAGCGCATAGAACATCATCAAGTCTTCTATACCGATCTCTGTGCCTTAGACATACCATATTTTCTAGTATCCCTTTTTTTTTTTCCAGCTCAAGTTGCCTATTTTTTTACAGATTATAGGCTGTAGCAATCTTGTGTCCCACATCATATTTATTGAGTAATCATTTTAACCACTTATTCATAAAGTGAGATCCCTCATCGTTAATTATAGACCTCGAAATTCGAAACCTTGTGAATATTTGCTTATGTAAGAATCGCATGACCACTTTGGCATCATTTGTTGGACATGCCTCAGCCTCTACCTATTTAGACACGTACTCAACCACCACTAAAATGTACCTGTTACCATAAGAGGGAGGAAATGGACCTAAAAAGTCAATGCCCCAAACATCAAATAATTCTACTTTAAGGATATTGTTTAGAGGCATCTTGTTTCTTCTTGAGATATTTCCCACTTGTTGGCACTAATCACAATTCTTTAAATAGGTGTACGTATCCTTAAACAAAGTTGGCCAATATAATCTAGCTTGCAAAAACTTGGCTGCAGTGCATGATCCTCCAAAATGTCCTCCCAATTAGGCATGAAAGAAAATGGAAAAGAATATCAGCCACCTTACTTTTAGCAACACACCTTCTGATGGTTTGATTTGCACAATGCTTAAACAAAAATGACTCTTCCCAAAAATAATGTCGCGTCTCATGAAGGAATTTCTTCCTTTGTTGGTATGACATTTCGGACGGCATTATTCCACTAGCTAAAAAGTTAACAATGTCAACAAACCAAAGAATTTCATGAATTTGGTTTACCTCAAAGATATGCTCATCCAGAAAATATTCATTGATAAGAACAGTGGAGTGATTTTCCTCTTGTTGTTCCAATCTTGATAGATGGTTTGCCACTTGATTCTCAACCCTTTTCCTATCTTAGATCTCATGTAATAGCCCGTTATCTAATAATGTTAAAAATTGTAACACCCGAACCCGGCTTGGACATTATGGTCGAATCTGGTGGTGTCACATTGAAGTGTTTTTTGTAAAGTGAGATATCGTTTAAAAACCCATTCTATATTTAACCTCTTTGTGATCTTAACAATGATTCTAGGATGTCTCGTTCATTTTCAAAATGTAAGTCGTTTGGTAAAAAGTTAATCCCGTTAAAACGTCATTAATTTTTAAAACATTATTTCTTGCGGAAGCTCTTAAAACAGGTTGCGTATTCGTGGTATTTTTTTTCTAAAAAGCATTTATCTTTTTTGAAAACCCGCGTCTTTCCCTACTGCTAACAGTTATAAATCAAAACAAATAAAATCCCAAATTAAAGTAAAAATCCATAAAGGCCTTATTATAGAAAAAAAACCCAAAATAAAATTACTTATAATTTAAAAATCAAATATGAAAGTATGTGCGGTTGGGTGGCCACCTTTGAGTCCCTTACAGCACCGATCCACTTAAGACTGGGGATTACCTGTACAGATAAATAGATGGGTGAGTTATGAAAACTCAGTGTGTAATCCCATGTCAAATAACCAAACAGTGAGCATATATAGTCTGGGCCTAAGCCCAATTTAGTAATGGTTTAGTCTCAGTTAGGGCCTTAGCCCATTACAATATCAGTATCAGTTTGAGGCCAGAGCCCATCTTAGTGACAGTAACAGTACAAATATGCAATCAAGAGATCCTACCCAGCCAGCCTCTACACTCTATCTCCAACCAACCCTGCACTCCATGTGGGGATATAATCAACCTACCCATCTCTACACTCCAAATAGTACCGGTTGCAGCACTAAATAGTATTTGCAGTAGAGCTGCCAGTACAGTACACTTCCTCCAATCATAATAAAACCCAACCCTATGCAAGACATCATGCATCATGTCATGTCATGTCATAGTATCATACATGTACTCAATACGTCTAAAATGGCATGTTTAATTACAATCATACATCACATAAGGGCAAAACAACCATTTTATCACATAGGGGCATAACAGTCATTTTATCAATTAGAGGGTCTAGGTAAACTTACCGACCCAACAGTAGGTCCACAGTCGTCTCGGGTGACCTGTGCAACATTAGCAATCCAATAGTGAAAATGGCCCTAAGGCCCATATTGCGGGCCATTGTGGGCCCACCGCCCGTGTGGCCCACACGGCCTATAATGGCTTTGGCCATGTGTATTACACAGCCTGGCCCAATAATTTCCATTAGTCTGTGATTTACCCGTGTGGGGCCCACACGGCCCGGTTCGACCCAAAATGGCCCAATACGGCCTCAGCCCATGAAATCACTCATGACCGGCCATGTCGACAATACGCCCATGTTTAATCACATGGCCTACCTATAAGGCTGCGAACACGCCCGTGTGGCATCAACATTCACTCATTCTAGCTTTTTCCGATTTCTATAGCTGGAGTTGCGATTGTACATACCTTGTTGCGAACATGCGTAAATAGTCCACAAGCACTCCAAACCAACATTCAACACGATACACCATCAGTCACTTAACAACAGGATTAAACAACGCTTCTAATAACGCTTATCCAAAAGATTAATCATCACTTTCCTTGATCGATCGATTGAGGTTTGCACACTTAACCCGTTGCAGGAAACTGATTACTAGGCCTTAGAGATTACCTGCATTCCAACTAAATCATATTAACCATTATTCATATGAATAGTTTGAACTAACCGAATATTCACTTACCGAAAATGCAACCCAAGCGTAGGGGAAAAGGGATTATCGGCCTACAACAAAAAGAAGGCCAACAAAATGACACTTAGTCACTCACAGCTGTGCTAGGTCAAGCGCACAAACCAACACCAAAGATTAAACTCATAAACATTACCTTCACACACACACCAACAGGATTTTGAACACTCCACACGCCAATCAAAGATCACCAACCTGCTGAGTAACTCCTACCAACAACAAACTCCTCTTAAAAGGTATTCCAAAAAGAGAGACAGAGTTAGCACTAAACCAAACTTACCGAACCAACAGAAATTTAGAGTTGAGAGCAAGAAAAGGGAAGAATTGGCCAAAGGATGAAGAAGATTAATGGACAGAGGACAAAGGTTTGCCCACAAGAAAGGAGGAAGAAAACGATTGTGAGAGGAGGAGAAGAATAAAAGAGAATCGGCTAACTAGGGCGATAGCCGAAAGGAAGAACAAAGTCAAAAAAGCAGAAAAAGATGATACTCGTATGAACCCAATCAATATTCGGCCAAAGTTTGGAAAGGTAGAGGAGAAAAGAATCGGTAGACAAGAGGATTGTGGGAAAAGCAAAGTTGAAAAACAAAATAAAACTGAATGATCCCTGAAGTCCCTAGCAAAATCAGCCTCCCAGCAGAGAAAAACGAAAACAAAAGCCGAAGAATCAGTAGCAAATACCAACCACAACCGAAATTCTCTAAGTAAGAGTTCAAATTTGGCACTATCTTCCACTCCTTTTAAAATCCCAAAAATTTCTCCCCAATTCCCTCAAAACCGACCACTCCTCCCTCAACCGCCTAATTCAAATTCTACTCAAACACCTAAGTGTTTCGGTCAAACCACAATACTCGCATGGCAACAGCAATAAAATAAAACACTCCACTATGGCTACCAGGACTCGAGCTCAAGTCCCCCAGCACTTTGCCACACTACTTAACCACCAGACCTACAAGCCCATTCTGACATAAAATTCTCACATTTATTTAAAAGCCTACTGACTAGAGATAGAGTTTATCCATTTTAAAAACAAAAATTTTGCACAAGCCAGGGCTTGAACCAAGACTTCTCAAACTCTTCCCAGGACATTTAACCACTGAAACAGACATGCATTTGTTTATCACAAACATGCAAAAAATAAATACTTAGGATTTTTGGGGTGTTACAAAAATAGTGGTTTTGGGACCACAATTCCAACATTTGAGTCCATTTATTTAATATTTATAAGGTCATTAGTGTCATATTGAAATTTGGTCCAATAATTTTGATGTTTGATTTGTTAATTAAAGAAAAAGGACTAAATCGTAAAAGCTACAAAAGTTAATCGTTGTTAGTTTTTATAGGCTAAATGGGTCTAAAAGTATGTTTGGATGAATTTATATGGAAATTAAGCCATTGTTAAAGCTACTGGTCAGTTTTAAGCTTAATTAACTAAGTTTTATAAATAAAAATGTTAATTAAAATAAAGTTAAAGTAATAAGAATAATAAAACATAATAAAACAAGGTCATCTTCCCCATTTCATTTTATTTTTCAATCGAAACTCCATTGAAGTAGCTAAGGAAGCTTTGGCCTTGCATATGTCCTTGTATGTAAGTTAATTCCACACCCATTTTTCATGAATTTTATGTTTTAAGATAATTGTAGCTTAATCTAGATAACCCAAGGACTATTTTGAAATGAGTTTAAAGTTTTGAAAACTTACCATTGATTTTCTTGAAGTTTTTTAGTTGTTAATGGTTGCGCTTGAAGCTTGATGATGAAATAGAACTATTTTGTAAAGTGATTTTGAATAGTTTTTAAATTTAGGGATTAAATCAAAAGTATGTTAAATTTGGCATGGTTTTCTTGTAAAATTTTTGAGCACTTGAGGGTGTAATATGGTTGTATAAAATTTTGCATGTTACTCTAGGGCTTAATTGTGAAAAATAAGCTTGTTTCGATTTTAGTTACTAAATTGAACAAAATGCAAAACTTTAGGAAAATTATGAAAAATATTAATATGAGGTCATATGCATCAAATTAGATGTTTTACTATAATAGGAATTGATAAATTGAAATAAAATTACTGTTTAGATAAGAACCGATAAATAATCGTGGAAAAAAAATTACAGACCAGTCCCTGATACTGCTATCTTTGTTGTTTGGCCCTGGTAAGTTCATACATTATTGTTTTGTGTATTTTGGTAATTTTTTATTGAAATATGTATATTGTGAATGTTAAATGTAAATTTGAATGTTAAAATTGGGACAAAGTGAGAAAAATGGATTGAAATGGAAACTGTTATAGGATATATGTATCGAGCCCAAATAAACATAGAATAGGATAAATTGGCATACCAATAGGTTATTATGCACGCTGTACAGGATTGATATGTGATAAGATGATGATATATGACATGATACTATACACTAAATGTACTAGAATCCAACATTTTTTGTGAATTATCGAGTTATATTTACTGTGATCCTGGTGTGTTTTTGGGGGTGGATGTAAAGCTTACGTGCTTAACACTTGGTGCCCAGGCGTGTTTCTGGAGGGATGTTAGCCTTTGGGCTAGGCTTTCAGTGCCTAGGTGTGTTCTTGGTTGGATTAGCTCGGTTGAGCATTCTGGTGTGTTTTAGGTGGATTATTGTGCATCCATATCTATTATTATTAGTTCATCGAGTTGACTCGTGACTGTTAAACGATTTAATGAATTGTATGGATGTAAGGTGATAATAACTTTTTGAATGACTTAAAAATTTACTCATATCTATAGATGTTATATAATGTGTTGGTATTGAATGAACCTGTTTACCTGAAATGTTCATATGATTTGAAGTGTGAGACACTCACCTCTTGATATGGTTGTGGTGATAGGGTTAATACAATTAATTGTTTGTTAATAAAATTTGAATATAACGTATGTATATTGCTTTGACCTATGAACTTACTAAGCTCAATTGTAGCTTACTTTGTTGTTTTCCTATTTTCTTATATATATTATTTTGCGGAATCGAGCAATCAAATCAACTAGAAGATCACACTCTCCAGTCTTTTTTTGGTAGATTTTGAAATTGTTATATTTTAGTTTTGTGGTATGTAATAAAGGTAACTTGTATATGTATAAAAGTGTTCACTACAAGTGGTAAGTTTTGTGCTTGTATAAAAGTTGTATACTTGTTAGCTAATAATGTGGTTGATCATAGCTTAGTATGGGATTTGAATGTGGTATAAAGCTTGATATGTGATGGAATATTTGTGTTGGAATGAGATACATATAGATGAGTTATAATGTGATATTGAATACTTGGATAGGTAAAACCTTGGTTGGATATTTTCTTTGAATGTCATGAAAATGATATGTGTATTTGTTTTTTTTTATGGCAATAGTGTTAGGGATTGTACCTTGATAAATGATCGTTGGTTGGTGATAGAAATTATAGCATTTTGACACCTTACATGAAATTGTTTGGTTAAGTGTAAATTTGATAGAAAATGGAGTTGAACATTAGGTTTGAATGTTGTTTGTGATGGTGCCCTATGGTATATTGGTTAGAATTAGGCAAATAACATGTTTTGGTACGTTTTTTGATGTGATTTGAATAGGTTGATTGAATGATTAATGGTATGCTTGAGCTTACGTAAGCAAATACATGCATGACTTGCTTCTAAAAGGTACTTTATGACACACACGAGCTGTCACAGGGTTGGACACACAGCCATGTGCCACACATGGGCATGTGGCACAATTGGGTGGTTCTTAGGTTTTGGGAGTCACACATGACATCAGCGAGTTACACAGCCTGGGCACACGACTATGTACCTCTAGCTTACATGGCATTAGTTTGTTACATGGTCCAGTACACAACCGTGTGACTTTTGTTAGGAATTTTGCATTTAGGTCCACACAGCCTCAACCTATCATAAGGCTTGGCCACACGGCCGTGTGACCCCTATTTTCTATTTTTATCCTACTTTTATGTTATGTTTCGAATTAGTCCCTGCTTATTTCTGAATTAATTTTAAGGCTTCATAGGATCGATTTAAGCCCCGTCTTTGTATGAATGTTATGACTATTGAATGATTATCTATTAATATTTGTTTTGAAGAAAATTTTGAATTGAAATAACATATTCCTATTTTTTTAATTATTGTGGCATCTCATAACCCTAATCTGACAACGAATACAAGTGAGGGGTGTTACATCTCAAGATCAAATTCTTGGAGTAAAATACCCATCCAATTAATCTTGGCTTGGCATCTTTCTTTGTAAGCAAGTGTTTGTTTGCCAAATGGTCCGTATAGGCTATCACTTTAATATATACAAGAAAAGATCAAAATTTATCAAAAGCAATAACAATAACAAGTAGAACTTTTTCCATTATCATATAGTTTAATTGGGCTCCAGTCAAAGTTTGACTTGTATAGTAAATTAGATGAAAGACATTTTTCCTCCGCTGACCCATTACAACTCCTATTGCAAAGTTGCTAGCATCACACATCAACTCAAAAGAAGAACTCTAATCTGGTGTAATGATAATGGGTGCCAAGAATAATTTCAACTCATCAAAGGCTTCCAAGTACACTTTATCGAAATTGAATGTTATGTCCTTTTCTAACAAAGTACATATTAGCTTGGAAAACTTTGAAATATCTTTGATGGACCTCCGATAAAAACTGACATGTGCTAGGAAACTTCTAATGCCTTTTACAGACACCAGAGGCAACAACTTTTCTATCACCTCAATTTTTTCTTTATCAACTTCGATTCATCTACTTGATATTCTGTGCCCCAAAACAATACCTTCCCT
This sequence comes from Gossypium arboreum, assembly GCF_025698485.1. Classification (NCBI taxonomy): domain Eukaryota; kingdom Viridiplantae; phylum Streptophyta; class Magnoliopsida; order Malvales; family Malvaceae; genus Gossypium; species Gossypium arboreum. Next base: position 83,932,569 of record NC_069081.1, on the reverse strand, counting down.
AACCATAAAATGACATTTCTCTCAATTAAGGAGAAGGTTCATCACTTCACACCGTTTTAGCACCTTAGCTAAATTATCTAAACAATCATCATATTATCTCCAAACACTTGAAAATCATCCATGAATACTTCCAAGAAACCCTCAACCATGTCAGTGAATATCGCCATCACGCATCTTTGAAAAGTTGCAGGTTTATTACATAAACTAAAAGGCATTCGCCAAAAGGAAAACATACCATATGGACAAGTAAAAGTGGTTTTATGTTGGTCCTCTGGGGCTATAACTATCTGATTGTACCTCGAATATCTATCTAAGAAACAATAGTTGTCTCTACCTGTAACACCCTTAACCCATATCCGTCGTCAAAATAGGGTTTCAGAGTATTACCAAAACATTCAGAACATTTTCAGATAATTCTTGTAATTTATTATTCATCTACTGAGATCATTCAAAACGACCCTTAATTGGACCCTCGAGGCCTAATGCGAGCATTAGAATCAAGTTGGGACTTAATCGAAAAATCATAAAATTTTTTGCGACATTTCTAAAAAGTTTTCCAAGGTGCAGGACTTACACGCCTGTGTGGTCTAGGGACACGCCCGTGTGGTCAGGCCATGTACTACACACGCCCGTGTCCCTAACCCGTGTAACTCTCTGAGTTTTAAGGCATGAAGAAATTAAATTCACATGGCCAAGTCACACATTCATGTACTAGGCCGTGTGGTGAATTCTATTCTCAAAATTTAGGTGCAGTTTTCACACGGCCATGTAACACACTCGTGTTCAAGGCCTTGTCAACCACACGGTTGAGACACATGCCTATGTCTCTGCCCATGTGCCTAATTCTGAGCATTCTATTTCTCATTTTTAAGATGCAGGGGACACATGGCAGGACCACATGCCCATGGTGTAACATCCCGAAATAGGGCCTAGTCAGAATAGTGGTTTCGGGACCACAAATCTGACATCAAAATGTTTATTTTATGATTATTATGAGGCCTAGAATATGAGCATATGCATGTGTTAAAGTTTTATGAAGAAATTCTAAGTATAAGGTGTCTAATTGGGAATTCGAGACTAAATTGAATAAATTGCAAAACTTGGAATCTAGAAGCAATTTGTATGAAATTTCTTTAGATTTTGAATTAAAAGCTCTTGGAGAGAAATTTTCCCAAATTCTAAAGTTTTGGACAAAAATGGGCTTGCATGGATGAAATTTTAAAGAAATGGCATAAGGGCATTTTGGTCATTTGTCATTTTAATGAATTAAAATGGGAAAAATCAAGCCAAAATCAGCATTTTTTCTCCTTCATCCAGCTGAAAATTTGGGGTTCTCCATAGCTAGGGTTTCAAGCTTTCCAAGCTCAATAGTAAGTTCTCCCAAACCCCGTTTTTCATGCTCTATGTATTTTTGAAATCTCGCTAGCTTGCTCTCTCCATCTCTACCCATATTTCATGCTAGGGTTCATGTTTAACAATTTACCCATGCATGAGTTGCTTGTATTTTGATGGATTATGGAGGAATATGGAAGATGAATGTGTATTAAACATCTTTTCCTAGTTGATTTTCATGAAAAACCCTTATAGGGACTATTTTGCAAAAGATGTAAATGTGTGGTAGAAATGAGAAAATAATGGGTAATGTGGGCTACCATAAGAAGGAAAAGTGTTCGGCGAGACTTGGGTAAGATAGAAAGTGCATGTGTTTCATTATACAACCCTAGGGACTATATCGTAAAAATGTCAAAGGTTAGGGGCAAAATGGTCATTTGGATCGGGGGTAGATATTAAACTTGAAATGTATAATGTGGGGTATTAATGAGTTAATTTTTGCTGTTATAGACCCTGAGGAACAAATTCCAGAGGTCGATTGTGGTAAACGCAAGATTTCGGAATAACCGAAACACAATCCCGAAAAGAATACCAGGTAAGTTCGGATAACTTAAAGTAAACCCCTAATATGTATAATTGAATGATTTATGAATGCATGATGATTGCATTCATTATTAGCATGAAATATCATGGAAATGCATATTTGATGGTAACATGTGAAAAATGTCTCGGATGAGGTTGACAAAGGGAATTCAATGGATAAACCCTCATTGATATGTGTAAAGAGATCATGCATGTGTTACAGTAAGGATTTAGCCCGGACGGGTAATCCATGATCTCGAGTATGGAAAGGATCTAGCCCAGACGGGTGTTCCTTGAATGATCGAGCCTCCCGAAGAATATATGTGCATTGAGGATTTAGCCCGGACATGTTATCCTATTAGGGTCTGAATTTAGCCTGGATTGGTAATTCAGATCCGAGCTCATTAAGGGTGTTTGTTGCTATAAGGGATTTAGCCTGGACTGGTAATCCCGACATCACCTTATGAGTTTATGATATGGGGGATTTAGCCTGGACTGGTAATCCTGCCATGAGATGTGAGGTTTGCGGGAGTGCATATATGTGAAATGATCATTCGTAAGAATTGACGGATAATGGGTATTCCATCGAGATTTCCTAGAAACTCAACTGGATTAATATGATGTATGTCAATAAGATGATGAATGATGAGCTCATCTATATAAATTACATGATGTTTTGTTATGTGACTAACTTATTGATTAAGTGCATGTGATAGGAAATCATTTCATAATTGATGATTTCATGATTTAAGTGTGGATTTATGCTAATTACTCGGTAAGTTTACTTTCAGGTTATTCGAGCTTACTAAGCATGAAAATGCTTACCCCCTCTCTTTTCCCCGTTTTACAGAGCTCGAGGACTCATAAGGATTGGAAGACGGTTGGAGAAGCAACACACTATCAACTAGTCAAGCTTTGGTATAAAGACACTTCTACTTTGTTAATGGCATGTATAGGGCTTTGAGTATTTTGTCATATGTGTCATTTGAATTGCCAAATGAAGGCATGTAAAGATGTATTCATCTTTCTGTATAAGGCCATAGAAATTGGCATATTTGGAAGTAGGCTATGACCTGCCTTTATATGCATGTTTATGTTCTTATTTGATGGGTTGCTACAATTGGCAATGAGTTCAAAAACGAGCCAAATTTTGAATGTGCTACAATAACATAAGAACCCATAAATACTAGATGGGAAATAACCTTTTTGTATGAAACCAATGATATAAGGTTTCCATACAACTAACTTCATCAAGATCATTTACAAGTGTATTAATCATGTTTTACTTTGAATTTGGTATCTATTAAGAAAAAGAAGTAGAAAGGGGTGACTAAAGGCTTTGGAAATAGCCTATTAAGGTCCACATGGTTAGATACACGGATGTGTGTTTAGGCCGTGTGTGACACACGGTCTATCTCCATGGGCGTATGGTATAGCCGTGTGTCCCCTGCACCTAAAACTTTAAGTCAAATTAGCACACGGGTAGGACACACGGGCGTGTGTCTGGGGCATGTTAATTTAATAGAATGCTCAAGTTTTGGACACAGGGTGAGCCCACGGGTGTGTTCTTGGCCGTGCCTAAAAGTCAGTGTTGCCCATGGGTTAAAGGCATGGACGTGCCCTAGGCCACACGGGCGTGGGTGACCACACGGCCCCCCATACACTGGCGTGTGACACTTTTAAATAAGAAAGTTTTTTTTAAAAAGTTATTAAATGTTCCCGATCCTATCCCGAACTATCTCTATGTATATTTAGGGCCTTGAAGGCTCATTTAAGGGACAAGATGTGAATGCCTGAAAGTTTCAGATCTGAGCTAAACCTAGTGAGTCAATTCAGAATACTTTAAGTGTAAAGTTTCGGTAATACCTTGAACCCTATCCTGATAACGGATACGAGTGAGGGGTGTTACACATGGGATAGCCTGTGTGTCACACATGGCCAAGACACACGCTCGTGTGGACAAAATGAAGCCATTTCCTAGTCTCATTTGTCAACCAAAACTTACCATTTTCCTGCACCAAAACTCACAAACATATATCCACCAATCCAATATCATATTCACATAAATTTAGCCATCAACTATGTGGTATTATCTTATGCATCAAAGGATATAAACTTACTCTTATCATACACTTATATGCTAACATAATTCCAACAATCTAACACATAATAAGCACTTATGTGATTACCAAAATATTACTTCAAAAATAGCCAAACTTAGACCACCACTAACCACTCCAATGGCTAGATTACAAAACAAAAATTACAAGCCATCATTGGCTAAATAAGTTTATACATGCCATTATACCAAAATGAGATAGTGGATAGTGTGATGATTGCTCCGACCAACTTCCAACATTCGCGAGCTTTGAGCACTATAAAATAGGGAAAATTAAACAGAGTAAGCATTTTATGTTTAGTAAGTTCGTATAACGAAAAATAAACTTACTGGTCATATTTATTAATGCAAGCATAAATAAATTTACATTCCATCGATTTTGGATAAGTTGCCTAAACACATACACTTATTCAACAAGTTAGTCACATAACCTCATATGAATATCAAGTAAACATAGATGAGCTCATTACATTACAAACTTCTAGTAATTTCACCTTTCCACACTTCAGGAGTCTTTTCCGTCGAACTATTGAAATCTCAATGGATGTTCGAGTAATATACATATGTGCAAAAGTACCTATTAAGGTACATAATAAAAAGGCACACTCTTGAGCCGTACATTTTATAGTAGGATTACCAGTTCATGCTAAGTCCTATCCGAAGCATATGCTCTAGATAGCTTAAAATGGATTACCCGTCCGGGCTAAATCCAATTTACAACCTAAGCTCAAGAGGGCTTACATTAGAATTATCCGTCCGGGATAAATTCTATTTGCAACATATGCACTATTATTCTCAACCCATCGAAATTCAACATTCAACCAGAACATGATTTATCCATATTACACAACCTAAGACTATTTCATTATGTATATATCATCTCACACATATCAACACAATCATACAATTCAATTCAAGCATATTAACATACATTTTTAAGTTACACGAACTTACCTTGAAAATGGTTCGTATTTAAATTTCAACTAATCCGTAACCTTTTGCTTTCCTCAATCTAGTTCCATGGTTGGTCTTTCCGGATCTATATGGGTAAATTTAACTATTAATCTATCACATTTCATATACATTGGCATCCTATTACATCCTAGGCAAAATTACCATTTTGCCCTTATCTTTTTCAAAAAATTCGATTTTGTCCCTAGACTCGAAAAATGAAATTCATGAAATTTTACCCTCTTTCCAAGCCTAGCGAAAATTTATATACTACATTTACAGCACTTACATTTCACAAATTTCAGAATTTTCCATGGGTTTTTCCACTTTTTCATTTTAGTCCCTAAATCATGTTTTCATCAAAATTTGCTTTGTAAAAGTTGTTTATCTATGAATAACGTTTCATTTTTTACCATAAATTTCAAATTTTCAACATATTCATCCATGACCCAAATTTCATACCTTGATAACTTTTCAAATAAATCCCTTAAATAGAAAGATTAGACTATCCCGATTCCAAAAATATAAAAATTACTAAAAACGGGACTTGATTTCATACCTTATTAAGCTTGAAAATTTTTCTTCCTCTCTCCTAGGGTTTCCATAGAAAAATTGAGGAAGATGATATGAAAATAGATGATTTTTTTTTCTTTTTAACTAATTATCATCTATTAATTTTATTAATTTCCAATTTAGTTCTTACCTTTTTCTAATTTTTCCATGGATGAGTCATTAAAATATCTACTAACTACTCTTCAATGGTTTAATTACCATATAAGGACCTTAAGTTTTGAATTCCATAGCTATTTGATACCTATAACTACTAGAACCCAACTTTTTCATTTTATGCAATTTAGTCCTTTCCCTAATTAAACACTCAATCGGTAAAATTTTCATACCAAAATTTTCATGTGACCTTCCTATCATAATACCAACCATAAAATAAAATAAAATAAAATAAAATTTTATTTTGGCCCAGATTTGTGGTCCCGAAACCACTATTCTGATCTCACCGAAAATGAGCTGTTACTGTAACACCCCTAACTCGTGACCGACGCCGGTGTCGGACACGAGGGGTTAACGAGACAAATCCTCTAAAAGTACCGACCAATTTGGCATTTCTGGACAGGCTGGAAAGCTGCGTCACCGTCGCCTTAAAAATCATATCTCGAGTTCCATAACTCGGAAACTGGTTTCGTAAATTTTCCCTGAATTTAGACTCATATATCCATCCATGGATTTATTTTTAGAATTTTTGGTTGGGCCAATTGGTACAGTTTATTAGTTAAAGTCACCCATGTTACAGGGATCGACTGCTCTGACCTTCGCGCGTTACAACTTGAATATCTCTCTGTACAGGGCTTTAATACTGGTGCCGTTTGTTTCTAATGAAACTAGACTCAAAATGAAATCTGTACATATAAGGCATGACTCCTAATTCTTTCTGGATAATTTATGGTAAATTTTCAAAGTCGCGACAGGGGACCCAGAAACCGTTCTGGCCCTGTCTCACGAGAACTTTAATATTTCTCAGTATACTGCTCATATGGTCGTTTCGTTTCGTCCATATAAAACTAGATTCATCAAGGTTCAGTTCCATAATTTACTCACTATTTAATTCTACTTCTACTATTTTTAGTGATTTTCAATCTCATCCCACTGCTGCTGTCCGCAACAGTTACTGCAGTAGACTATGCCAATTTCATGAATTTTTCCTTGGCCTTAATCATCCATCATACATGACACAAATTATGGCCACCTTATCAAAATTTGAGTTTCTAAGACTCGTGGCTATAGGTTCTAGCATCCCACTCGGCGACCACATAGGCCATTTTCACATGGCTTAAAGTTTACAACCCACAATTCGACAAAATATAATAGCCTATACATGCCAAATGTTCTTCAACAACAAAAACAATACCACAAGATTTCAGCCGGTGTGATGACTTCAACGACGGTTCGAGCACGCATAACAGATCGAGTCCCGAGACCTAAAATGGGTGACAAGACAACACCGAGTGAGTTTACAACTCAGTAAGTCATAAGCATTCGTCAATCCATGATAAAATTACTACTACATGTACAACAAATGAAACTAGGTACTCGTCCATATCGAATCTATACCATAATACCTCGAACCTTTCGGTCCAATCTCGTACCAATTCATACATCCACATTTCATATTCTACACAACAAGATAATCAAGCATTTTTACACATTAACTCAATTTCCAGCACAACCATACAATTTCAATCATCACATAGATTTAAGGCTTACGAATTCAACCCCAAGCATGAGCGTATTCTCTATTCGTCATGAGCTCGAGGTACTTACCGATCCGCTGTCCGTGATCAACTCGATAATATCGCACACTCAGTGCCAATAGTGATGCAAAAGCATATAATAAGTCCGCACACTTAGTGCTATATAATCAGCTCGCACACATAGTGCTATATAATCAAATTCGCACACTTAGTGCTGTACAAATTTTAAACCCGCACACTTAGTGCCAATCTTGTCACCGTGTCCATTTATACCCGCACACTTAGTGCCAAGACCAATACTTTATGCATTTTACTACCTTTATACATTCAACGATGGCATCATTCCATACACATACATTTCCACTTACACATCAATTCATTAAACACAATTGCATATATATTATGATCATTTAAATCAATACCAAATATATGCTTTATGACTTACCTCGGATGTTATCGCATGCGTCTTCAACGGCTATTCAATTACTTTGTCTTTCCCTTGTCCAACTTTGATCCTTTGAGTTCTTGAGCTAAATCAAACAAATTTACTTCTCAATCAAACACACACATACGGCAACCATATTTTGCTTTTAACACATTCGGTCACTTGGGTGACCTATTTAACTTTCAAACATTCATTTTAAATTCTTAGTTAAATAATGCGAATACCATTAACTACTAATGCCACACACTCACGTATGCATAAAATTAACCCTTACATGACCTATAGCTAATTCGGTCATTCGTCTTTCAAGCTTATCAAGCTTCATATCATGCTTCCTTGGCCGAATATACATATAAGCACAATGTAGCATTTTTATTCATTTCATGATACATTCGGCCTTGGCATAATTTTCATTAAAATTCCCTATTAGCCACTTTTAAAATGCTAATGTTACAAGAAAGGTTACCCAAATTCACATTCGGCAACTACACATACACAAGCCAATTTTTCTTCCTATCATCAAATTTAACACGAATCACAAACTTAAACCCTCAATAGCTACTATGGTCGAATAGATCCTTTCAATTCCATTTAACTACCATAAATTTAAAGTATTTAAATCAAGTTCATGAGTTTCTAATGCAAGAATTAGGCCAACCTACTAACCTTAACACCCACATTCGGCAAGTGACCACATGCACACTCTCATAGCCGAATTTCCATATTACCAAAATCCTCAATACACATATTCCCCTTATTCAACTTTAATCTAAGCTCCCTACTCACAAAACACAAGGAATAGAAATCATCTTCTAAGTTTCCTACCTTAGCCGAATGGCCAAATCACCACAAGGATCTAAATACACACATGGGCTCAATCAAAGACCTATCCATCAACTAAATTTTATGAAATCTCAAAGAATTTACTTAAAACTTACCTCAATCAAACAAGTAGAAGACCGAATACCTAGCTTCTTCTCCCCTTTTTCTCTTCCTTTAGTTCTTGACAAGAAGAACAAAACATAACCAAATTTCTCCTTTCTTCCCTTTATCAATTTCCCTCTTCTATTCGCCAAGACACCAAGGATGAGCAACAAAACTTTTTTTCTTTCTTTCTTTGCTTTTGTTTCTCTCATGTACTGCAAGGGGGGGAAAAGCATCCACACTCTTTTTTTTTTGTTATCATCATTTTCCTTTTTCCATTTCTTTAATGCTAACTTTCTTATTTTATTGTTTCCTACATGCATCACTAGTCTAACATGTTGGAGACATGTTTCCACCCATAGCATGGCCGCCATCTTGCTTCATTTTGGCTAATTTGACATGCAAGGACAACACCTTCCCACATGTATTAATAGTCCACCTTACATTTGCCTAGCACATTTCTAAATTTTCTCACATAAGTCCTATTTGATAAAAATTCACTTACAATTAACAAAATCCAAACATGAAATTTTCACACATGCATGTATACATATAATGAGCATCAATTATGATGGTTAATTATTTTTATGACTCGGTTTAGTGGTCCCGAAACCACTTTCCGGCTAGGGTCAATTTAGGGATGTCACAGTTACACTACCAGCAAGTCTATCCAGCATTTGATCTATGAACGATAGCAGAAAATGGTCCTTCTAGGTTAATTTGTTCAGTTTTCTATAATCTACGCAAATTCACCAACCTGTAACTGTTCTTGTTGGAATCATCATTATTCCATTCTCCACAATCGTGATTCCCATTTCTTCGGAACACATTGGATTAAACTTACACAAAAGCTATCAGAAATAGGATAGATGATCCCCGCATCCAACCACTTAATGGTTTCCTTCCTGATGCCTCTTTCATGATTGAATTTAGCCTTATTTGCCCATCAATTGTTGCTTTCTCCCTATCTTTTAATAGAATTTTATGTATGTTAAGAGACGGACTAATTCCTCAAATATGAGCTATAGTCCACCCGATTTCCTTTTTGAACTTCTCCAGAACATCAATCAATTTCTCTTCTTGGCTCTTGGTTAACTTAGCTGAAATTACGACAAGCAAAGTAGAAGAGTTACCCAAATAACATATTTCAAATGGAATGGGAGTACCTTTAACTCCAATTTAGGTGGCTCTTCAATTGACACCTTTGGCTGAATATGCTCATGGTTTGTCAACTCCAATGGTTCGTGTCCTAGCCTAGACGTTATGGTTGAATTCGGAAAGCTACACTGGCTACCAGAATGGCCGAAGTAAACTTTTGGAATTCCAAACGTACTTTTTTAAAAACATTTACTATTTAGTTCAAATTTTATGAAAAATGAACATTTATCTTTATTTTCAATCATATTGTAAAACCATTTTGTCCATGAAAAATGGCCTAAAACAAACTTCTGTAATTTGAACATATTTTAAAATCATTAATTTATCAATTCAAAACAAGTGAAATCAAATGTTTTTTTTAATTTCCTAAAAACCTATTAATTTTAGAAATTGAAACAGATAATTTTTAATTTTTAAAAATTCAATCATTTATTTAAATCTATTTCAGATTTTATTTAAAACCTCATTTTTCGGTATTTGTAGCCAAAAATGTATTGTTGACAGATTCTATTTAAAAACCAAGTTCTATGCGAAATCATTTTTGGCAGCCCAAATTAGGTCTTCAATATGTCCTAAGTCTATTTATAAGTTTGATTGCGTGAACGAAAATAACTTCGATGAACTTGGGCAGCATGTCGATGTGTGTCGTGTAACACCCCGTACCCGAGACCGTTGCCGGAGTCGGACACGAGGGGTTCACAGACTAAATTCACTTATTTTTACAGTCCATTTAAAAATTTCCAGACAAGCTGGTTACTGCATCACTGTCGCCTTAAAAATCATATCTTGAGTTTCAAAACTCGAAAACCAGTTTCGTAAATTTTTCCTGAAACTAGACTCATATATCCATCAATAATTTTTTTTCTAGAATTTTTGGTCGACCCAATTAGTACAGTTTATTAGTTAAAGTCTCCCCTGTTTCAGGGTTCGACTACACTGACCTTTGCGCATTACAACTTGGATATCTCCCTGTACAGGGCTTCAATACTGATGCCGTTTGTTTCTAATGAAACTAGACTCAAAAAGGAATCTATAAATATAAGGCATGACTTCTAATTATCTCTGGTTAATTTATGATGAATTTCCAAAGTCGGAACAAGGAATCAAGAAACCGTTCTCGTCCTGTCTTACGAAAACTTAAATATCTCATAATATACTGTTAATATGATCATTTCGTTACTATCCTATGAAAATAGATTCATCAAGTTTCGATTACATAATTTATTCACTATTTAATTCCATTCCTACTATTTTTAGTGATTTTTCACATTCACATCACTGCTGCTATCAGCATCTATTTTTAAAGTAGACTTTACCTATTACATGGTTTCCATGATTCAACTAGCCCTTTTGCATGAATAGCACAAAATATGATCATGATTAACCATTCCAATGGCTAATCGTTCCCAAACATTTCCATACCTCTTAATGAACATCATACAAGACGATTATAATACTAAGCTCAAAGTGTATATAAGCCATTTTCGCATGGCTATCCAAATTTATACAAAACCAAAGGGTCCATGACCAACAACAAAACGGGTAGTCCTATACATGCCATTTCAAAGTTCAACCAAAAGTGTACCAAACCAAAAGTGTACCAAAGGGGCTTTGATAGTGTGGGCGACTTCGACTTCAATAATCCCGAGTCCAATAGCTGACGAACCAAAATCTATAAAACAGAGATTCAAAGAACGGAGTAAGCATTTAATGCTTAGTAAGTTTGAGCCATAAAATTAGACACAACTAAAGTGTAGCATTCATATGGCTAAACAGATAATTTCATATGCACAAATTCTCAATATCATACTTACTTCACATCACCAACCCTTATATTCATACACAAAAGATCAACGTAGCCAAAGGCCAGTAGCTCATTTATCGATCGAGCGAATACTAATTGTAAGGGCTCAACTAAATCAATGCATATCTGAGACATACCTCATTGCTTGGGATTTTACGAGCATATTAATTGAAACTATTACAGCAAGGTCGCTCATTCCCAAGCCAAGTACCTTGATTTAACCGGATATAGCTACTCGCTCAATGCCTTCGGGACATAGCCGGATATAGTAACTCACACAATTGCCTTGGGACTTAGCCGGATATAGTAACTTCGCACAAATGCCTTGGGACTTACCGGATATAGTAACTCGCACAAATGCCTTGGGACTTAGCCGGATGTAATAACTCACGCAAATGCCTTGGGACTTAGCCGGAACTAGTCACTAGTGCAAAATGCCTTCGGGACTTAGCCCGGTTATCATCCAAATATTCATGCACATATCAATAAATCATGACACATCTATGTTTCATTTTCATCATTAGAGTTCAAACACAATTCGCGTATTAAGCAAACCCATTTTCAGCTCACTAGCCACATACAAACAGCATGGTTTACTTTGCTTTATGACACTATCTCTATGCACATACATTATGACTTAATCAAATCATAAACTAAGTCTCATTGCTCGAAAACTTACCTCGGATGTAGTCGAACGATTTCGATGGCTATTCGACCACTTTTTCCTTCCCTTTATCGGATTTAGTTCCCCTTTGCTCTTGAGCTTAATTTAACAAATAAATTGATTTAATCATTTGAGCATCAAAGAGGAACTCAAGGTACTTAGCTCATATATATACATTAGACACTAAAGTCACATACATATGAAATCATGAATCAACTCAACATATTAGCCAATATTCACCTTAGCGAATTTTCTAAGTCAAGATAAAGCCATCAATATGTTTACCTATGGCCGAACATACACATCAACCTATGTACTCATTCATGTGGTCGAGTATACATATTCCAATATGATTTCATTTCCATTTCGTTTAACACTTAACTTTTACCACATATCAAATAACCCATTTCTTTACTCATGTGGCCGATTATATTCGGTCATGCATACACACATAAAAAAATCAATTTGGAGACTCTATCAATCCAACATACATTCGGCAATAGTCCATAATTCTCTCTCTCGGCCACTCATTTCCCACTTAACAAAGCTTCCATTCGAACTCATTAGTGAGTATCAATTAACTTAAGCTATCTTTTAAACCTTTATTTATCACTTCATGCCAAACCAAAGACCACATTCGGCACTTTCATCCACCATTCTACCAAGCATGCAATATTCAACCACAACCAACTCACATTCGGCCCTAGTTCATAACAAGGTAGCCGAATTCTTTTTATGGTTCAAACACTCATCCATCATCATTCACCTAACTTTAACATGAAACAACAAAACTCACCAACACAACATCGAGCATCCACCAAGAAGACAACACCCATGGCCGAGTATCATCTCCCTCACATAGCAAAGATTTAGACCATGGGCTAGGTAGGACTCAAGCTAACAACTAAAATATACATGAATCTCATGGAGCAACATCAAACATACCTTAGCCTAGTTACATGCATGGCCAAACCTCTTCAACCTTTCTTCTTCCTTTCTCCTTAAAGTTTTCGGCTAAAGATGTTCAAGGATGAACACTTTTTTTTTTTTTCTTTTCTTCAACTCACGGCAATGGGGAAACAATCACACATATTCTTTCTTTTTTTTCATCATATTCCTTTCATTATTTTATTACCATGCTCCTTATTTTATTTTTCCTAACATACATCACTAACATAACATGTTTGTGACATGTTTCCACCATAGCATGGCCACCACTATGCTTTAATTTGGCTAATTTGACATGCAAGGACAAGCACTTTCCCACATATATTAATAGGCCACTTGAACACTTGCCTAGCATATTTCTAAATTGTCTCACATAAGTCCCTACTAATAAATTTCACATACACTGACCAAATTAAAGTATGGAACTATCACACAAGCATTTAGGCACATCATAAACACAGAATATAACTTTTAATTATTTATAAGACTCGGTTTCGTGGTCCCGAAACCACTTTCCGACTAGGGTCCATTTAGGGCTGTCACATGTCGCGCCACACCCGTTACGCGGCTTGACAAAACACCAAAGATATGCATTGTGTCGTCCATTTGGTACTCTGACGTCCTAGGAAGCCAATTAGCACAACCTAAAGCTCGTGTCGGCCTATTAGGTCACAACACCTACAAAAATGTGTTAAAAAACACTTATTTTATTAACTTTCTATCTTAAGACCTAATTATTGAAACGTAATATAAAATCCTAATTGCCTAGAAAACAAGCTCTTTAAGTTCGGAATTGACCTGAATTGACTATTACATTTGACGGCATGTCACACTTCTGTTGAGTGATGTACCTCCACCTCATGTATAGCAAAACCACCGCCATTGCTAAAGACCTTTATCAATAAAACCTCCATCCTTTATCACTAGCTCAATCTATAACGTCACATCACTATCCTATAAAGTTACACTGTCGCCTTCACTAAAAGATCATAAGGTAACCCATCTACCAATAGGATGCTTCCATGTGGCACCCCAATCCCCTATATATATACCCATCGAAGACAAACATATGGGCATAAGAACATCCCTCTTCTCTCTCTTCCACTTTTCTTCTTCGTCCTACAGCTCTCTCTACCCATTTGGGTGACTTGATGTTGCACCAACACTTGTATCCCTCTCCTGTTAACACTTGATATCAACAATCTATAAATTTTTCTTATATTTTAAATATTGGAAAAATATATAAAAAATTCTTAGAATTCTTGAAGGAAGAAGAATAATAAGAGAAAATTTGATATGGAAGAAAAAAATTCTTGGTTTCTCATTGTCAAAAAATAAACATAAAGAAAAAGATTTGAAATATTTAAATCGAGTTTTTGAATATAAAAGAAAAAGGAAAAATTGGAATATTTAATTTAGGTTTATGGGAAAATATTTGGTACATTACGAGTAAATTTTAAACTCCACAAATAGAATCAAAGAATTAATAAATGTCTTATAAATGTATAATAAAATATTAAAAATAAATATTTAAAAAGAGGTGTGACAATTTTTGAGAGTGCTTGTGAAAAAAAAAATACACTACCACAATACTAAAACTAACCCTAAGTTTATTATCAAATTGTTTCCTTTAAAATAGAAATTGATATAATTATTTCTAGATACTTTGACTTTAAAGAGTAGTTTTTTTCTTACACATAGTGCCACATGGCAGAATAGTAGCGATCCATGTGTTAAACGATTTCAAGTATCACAATAAAAAGTTTAAAAGTAGAGACACCACATTGAAAGATTTGTTAAAGAATAGGGTGAAAATTTGTCATTATCCCTATTAACTTCTATACTTAAGCCTACTTTATAATCTCTGCTAATAAAATTCAAAATCACATTTCAAATCCCCATGCTTCCCGCCCTCACCAAAACAGCAAATCACAAAGTTCTTGCTCATTAGAAATTAAAACCCTTACTTCAAAAAAAAAAAAAAAAATCTCACCCAGTTTTTTGTTTCTCCTAATGCATTTTCATTTTCCGTTCATTTTAGCTTCTCAACTCGATATATTTTCAGTATCTGATATCCCATTTGTTTTTTTTTTTAATTTTCATTTCTTTTGTATGAACCTTATTTGTGTTTTAGAAATTTTCTTTTGTTTTCAACCGATTTTAAGCTGAATTGAGGATTTTATTTTTGATATATTTCATAATGAGCGGAGACAATTTTACGGACGGGATACCCAAAGTCCGTCCGGTTTTGGGTGACATTTCAAATCGATCAGTTAAAAGAGGGTTTTCGTCGATTTCGGAAAAGTTAGGGTTTGATTCTCAAGAAGAAGCAGATTCGCAATTTGCAAAGCAAGTTCGTATAGGTGTAGAAACAATTATCAAAGAGAAATCTCAAAAACCCGAATTTGAACCAAACCCTAATTTTTTGCTTAGTTGTTGTGGTGACATTGACATATTAAAAGAGGATTTAGTGTCGGTCAATGACAAATTTAGTGAGGCTAAAGAAGGGTTTGAATTGTCTGATAGTGATGATACGTTAGAAGAAGGTCAAGGTGTTGCGGAAGTAGGGTGTACATTGAATGAGAATTGTAGGAATGGGGGTGAGGATTTGGGCTTCGGTAGACTGGCATCGAGTGAAGGTGGGTGTATTGAGTGGTGGAGGTTGCCGAAGTCGTCCTCGCAGAGTTCTAGATCATTTGAGTTGGAGAGGTGTCTGGGACTCAAGATTGGTGGTGTGAATTTGAATGCCGATAGCATCCTCAAAGCTTGCACTTGTTCTTTTTGCTTGAAAGGTAACTACTTTAGCATCTTATCTTGGATTTGTTGTTTGCTACATTTGTGGATAAGAACGTGTTATCTTGTAATGTGTTATCTAATGGGTTATGCCTGTTTTACACTGATTATCAGCTGCTTACATTTGGTCGGACCTTCATTATCAGGATATCAAGGGTCGAATAGCTGGTAAAGTTGAACAAGTGCTTTGCTCTAGTTTCCTTAGGTTTCTTTTGGTTGTAGTGACAGAACATGTTCCTTTCTGTATTAATGGTTCTGACATTGTCAGTTTTGAAGAAAAGTCAGAAAGAAGCAAGAATTTTAGTTCAGAAAAGTGGCAGGGGGAAACAAAATGACATGAATAGCCAGGGAAATGCCAATAAATCTTCAAAATTAGAATCTGACCTCACTAGTCAGTGGAGATCACTCTTTCTTAACATGGAGGATATATTTGTCCATGAAGGCAACCAGCTTGTAAGTTTGATATATCTTCTTTAGACTGGATCTTAATTGTTCACTTCTTGTTGTACATGTTCTGCCTTTCCTTTTTCCTTGTTCACCATATTGCTTGAATGATCTATAAAAGAAGCCTGATTCGTACTGTTTGATGCAAGTCACATTTGACTCTTTGTTCATTCTGATTTCTTAGTTTTTGGACCCTGTTGAGAATCTTTAGTTGATGCTTCATTGCTAGAGTTATTGGCTATAACAGGATACATTCATATGATTTCTAATTTTCATTATCCTGAGTATGAATTTTTATTTATGTTCTCATGTGTGATGGATACAATTGAACTTTGAGTTGCAGCAAGCCAGTTACACTGCACTAAAAGATTTGAGGGAGGATTGTAAGATGGATCTGGAGCGAATAACAGGGATGCCTTCAGAGAAATAGAAGTGTGCTTGTGATGCTTTGTCGATTGTTTGTACTCCAAATTCCAGCCATTTGTATTTGTATGTCTGCGCCTCTGTGTGTCTATAACAGATTCTATGTTATTGTTTGGTAAACTCTAATGTGTTTGCAGTTGTCTAAAAGTATAAAATGTATGATCTCATTTTGTAATGACTGTTGTTTCTTAGTATGTGCTTAAAGGTATTATCCATTTAGTGAATCTCTCATCTTATAAGTTTGTTATGCCTTCTACTTTGTCCTGAATTCTATGTGGTTAGAGGTGATAAATGTTGAATTGATCTATCCAGTTTTCTTGGTACCTATCTGATCCTTCTAATTTACTAGAATAATCAATTATAATGAACTCAAACCTGCACTTGAAGTGGACTAAACCAAATTTGATTTTGAATTGAATTACTATCTAATTTTTCAGTAAAATGTGCTAAAATTCAACCTAAACACAAAAGATATTCCAACTTGCTTGAAACCCAACTCGGTTTGATTGTAAGCACCAATAACTTAAGCGAAAGAAATTTTAAAACTCAATGAGATCTGCACCACCTAATGGTAACCACTACATGTGGTTGAGCCTATGACTGGTTTGGGTGGATTTCTTTGCTACCGAGTACCATTAATGTCTTATGTGCCTCTTGTCTTGGTTGATTATGCATTATTGTACTTCTTGTGGATTAGGCAAGTGAGTATAGACTATAGAGTGGCATCTTTTTAGTGGTGAAAAAGCAGGAAAGATTAATTGTTTGGCTAACCATGATACTTAGTACTTAATAGTGAAGCCAATATTTTACGGTAGAAGTAATTTAAGCATTATGATTCTAAGGTTAAAAGTTGGGGAGCCGATTTTAAAAAGATTAGGAATCCAAAAATATGCCCTATATTTGTTGAATTTTAGTATGAACTATATCTGTTGGCTGCTTATTTTTTCAGATTTCCAAATTGAAGAGTTGAGACATTTGTTGGTTTCTTTGTAAATTATTATTGATGAATATTGATTCAGTCTGACACTTGATTATTAAGCTGTTAGATCAGATGTAATTGAGCTTCTCTTTTATGTTACTGGTCTATAGTGTTTCCCTTGAGCTGCTTTGTTACATTGAGTACTTTCTTGATAACTTGCTTCTCTGCAATACCAACGAATAGATAATGCTGATACCATTTGCAGCAAAAGTGCAAAACATAAACAAGAAACATCTCTGATCTCCCCTAGGGCACACGCAGCAGTATTTTTAATTTTTATTCCCTTTACAATGTAAAATCGAAATTTGGGTCCTTTTTGGCACATAGGAAAATGCAATTTATTTTTGTGTCATCAGATATCCACACAGGTTCTTCATGATTTCTAACTTTCTGTCAGTGTCAAAAATATTTAAGCCTGTTTGGATGCTTAAACAGCCTTGTAGTTAGAGTCGTCCATCCTAGCAAGGTAGGTATTAAAGTGAAGGGGGTACCAGTGTCACTAGTCAAATTTTAGCATTGAATAAAAAAGTTTGGTTACCTAGGTGGTTAGGCCATAGAAGCCTGGTAGAACCTTCTCTGTCTAGATTGCAAGTTGGGTTATTTCTTCATGTTTAGCCTCTTCTGCAGCAGATGTTGCTAAAGTTGGTTTTGCTTTGCTTGAGGGTGGTCCAGTAGGAGATATAAAGCAGCTATGCCATATTGAATTTTCATTTTTTGGAGTTGTGTTTGAAACGTGTTTGATAGAGATTGGGATATTTATAAATACAAGAAACTTTAAAAAGTTGAACATATTAGTGTCAAACACGTATCTATATCCAACATTTACCTGATGGAGGTACGAAATGGAGACCATCATGCATTTTACTTGACGTCAAGGGTTAATAAAGATGTTTTGTTAGGAACATGCTTAAACGAGAGGTGACATGCTAATATGCTATGCTATACACAGTTGAGATTGGTATCAATCACTGTGAATTATATATAAAACTTTTACTCTTTGCAGTTGGGTATGGTTTGGATATTTATAATTTTTAAATATTTAAATTTAAATGTTAAATATCCAGCGTTTTTAAGTAAAAAAATTTCCAGAATGAAACTTTTAAAAGTACAGTTGATATTGGATTCATATGTTTGAATTCAAATATATTACGCACAAAAGTCAAGAAGATTAGGATAATAGATATCTTAATATGAATATGGTATTTTTAAAAGTAAATTTAATTCAAATAATGAATATTCGTCTGTTAATATTTTTATCTGTTTCAAAGCAGTAGATAATAATTAAAATATTTAAATTTGAATGATTTGAATTAGATCTCATGGCAAAACATCCAGCTAACGTTTTTGAGATCTTTGGCTGCCAAATAAGCATTATTAACTATTGGATTATGGCACATTTGTAGTGTGCGTGAAAAAGAATCTATATAAAATATATTTATAAAAATGTGATGTAAAAGATAAATAAGATTTTTGTTTAAATAGAAAATTGAGACTTGAGAATTATGATGTAAGTTTAAATGACAATATTAAAAGCATAAAAAATATTTTAATAATAATAAATTAATTATTTTTAATTAAATTAATATTCAATTGGCTTTCAACACTAATTTAATAATTTTTTATTTAATTCAATCATCAAATATATAGTTTTTTGGATAAAATGTTGAATGGTTGTCCTATCAATCACCATTAAATGGTGATAGACGCGAATTAATGAAAAAGTTGAAAACTGAAACATTTCCTAAAATACTTCAATCGTCAAAAACAAAAAGAAACATTTCCTACAACCATAAACTCAAAAAACACCCTAACATCAGAAACCATTAAACGAAATGAAATCAACTTAACCCTATTCTAAATTTTGAGGAAAACCCCCACAGTTCAAATTTTCAGGCAATCCACCCCTTGATTCTACTTCCATCATCATATCTTCAGTTGATATGTAGTAGTGATGCCGTCAATGGAACTTTCGAGAAAGAAATCGTCAGAGTACTTTTATTCTATTTCTCTGACTCATTTCAAATGCCGATCCGAGCACTTCTATTAAGTATGACAGATATGTCTAATGATTACTTATTTTATTCTCTTTTGATAAAAAAATATTTTCTAGTTTTTATTCTTTTTCATTTTAAAAGAGAATTATTTTATGAATATAATTACTCAGGTGAAGTCATTTTCATCGTTAACTTCCTTTGATAGAATTCTTGTTCATATCCAAAAGAAAATTGGTTCAAATCCACTCACGTACATGATGAATAGAATACTTAATGATAGTTTTTTTCCTATTATTATTAAGATATAAATTTCATCTTATTTTAAGGAAAGGAGCAATTAACCATCATAGATAGATAACGTAACATTTTAATATTATATTAATTTTTATTTTATTTTATGAAATGTTGGATTCAATGAAATGAAATAGAGTGAAATTTAAATACATATTCAGTGAGAATAGAATAGAAAAATATTAGGTATTAAATTATTTGGTTTATTAAATGGAATAAATTAGTATAATATTATTTCGTTAGATAAAATGATTTTAAGGAATAAGTAACCATCAATTAAATAAACCATATTTTAATATAATTGTATGAAATAATAAATTATAAAATAAAATTAATAGAAATATTTATAAAACTTTTAATAAAAATTAATATCTATAAATATTTTAAAAATTATTATATCCAATATAAATTAATAATATTTAAATATAAAATATTAATTTAATATATAAAACAAAATATCTTATTATTTGAAAATAAATTTGTATTCATATCATAAAATGGTATTGAATATATTAAACTATAAAACTAGTTTATGTTAAACAATATATCATAAAAACATATAAAATACTTTTTAACATGACTAAATAATGACCATAGTCCCTTTTTTATTAATTAAGCTTGTAGGTTGGTTTTAAAATTAATTAGAGAAATAGGCCGATTTAAATGGAAAGCACATTCAGCTGGGCGAACTTTCTGCACAAGTGTCAAGAAAGCGCGTCTAGCTGGATGCGCTATCCTTCAAAGGTAAAAAAGCAATGACTTTTTAAACGTTGTCGCGCAAACGTTAAAAAAAAAATCCAACGGTAAGTTGTTTTTTACCCTATAAATACACCCCCAAATTTCATTTTTTTCATTCACATCCTTTTCTCAACTCTCTCAAACCCTCTCAAGTCTCTCAACTTTCTCAACTCTCTCATTTTGATTGTGTTCGATATTTTCATTTAAAAATAATATTTTTATTAATTATCTCGTATTGTATTTATTCAAAATCAATTTTTCACGAATTATCACCTTTCTAATCCGCTTCGACGATAAGCATATTTCTGCCGCTTAAGTAGTAATGGTAAGATGGAAATTTAAATTTTGTTAATTTCAATAATATTAAATTTATTTATTTTTAATTTGAAATTATTTTTATTGTGTAAATAGGCGGATGATCGTGTTCTAGAGGGCTTCATTCATAATTTGGGAAAGCCTACGATCCCTTAAATTCGTGGCCACTTGCAAGCGACTGGATTCTTACATGTGTCTTGCATGTCCGGGGGTTGCAAACTAAATTTGGCACTAACCAACGCGTTGGTGGAAAGATAAAGGCTCGAAACATACACTTTTCTACCTTTCATGAGGTGAGTGTACAATCACACTCGATGATGTAGCGCTACAACTCGGTCTACCGGAGGATGGGCCAGTCATCACCGGATCAACGCTTGTTCCTGGTAAACTGGACCTCTATAGATCACTATTAGGGAAGGTTTCGAGCAAGTTTAAAGGTGTTTGAATATCGATAAACTGGTTAAAAGATAATTTCGATGAGCTCTTTGAAGACTGAATAGAGGAGGTCATAAAACAATACACTCGAGCATACATCATGAGGTTAATCGGGGGTATTTTAATGCCCGAAAAACCTCAAAAGTTGGTGCACATAAGGTGGCTACTACATCTAGTGGACAGTAACGAGTGCAGAAGACTACGTTAGCGATCTTCCGTATTGTCCACATTATACCAGGAGATGTGTCGAGCCACGGTACTGAGTGTAGCGTCGATTGATAATTCCCTACACCTGTTGCAGTCATGGACCTGGTGGCGACTACCGTTTCTACATCCTAAGGTAACCGACCCATACATGTTCTCGTTAGTGACAAGGTAAATATTATTTATTAACAAATACGTAGTCTGTACAATAAATTTTTTTATTATACGTTTGGACTAATATATCGTTTGTACATGTAGAACTATGGGCTTAGCTACATGGGATTGCCTGAGGAGCTAAAAGATATTAGGCTGTTGTTAGATCAACGCTCGTTACTTATTGTTTCGAACCTATATTAATTTACGTAATGATTCATAAAATAAATTTCATACATAACGATATTTACAAAATTAGTTTCCAATTTGAATGGATGTCGTACGCTGACATCGATGTCATATTTTGCATCCCACTAAAAGTGTTGGACAATTGGCAGATGTAGGAGGCCAAAGTGCGATTTGTAGTGTACATGACGAAAGAAATGCACAAATTGAATCAAGTTTTGTGACAGTTCGGGTGGAGGCAAAAATTTCTATCGCCACTATGAGACCTGAAGGAGCTGCACAAGGTGGACATGCGGGGGAAGGACAACAACGACTAGGTGGTGCGGCATGGGGAAAAAATTAAGGTGTGGGATCGCAGGATGCTATCTTTACTCGTTTGCAAACCATTTTTCTCAATAGAAACAACGGCAGTTGATGATTACTTGGCATAGTTCAGAGTTGGAAGCAAGCCATATCTTTCACCATCGAATGTGAGGAGTCGGTAAAATCGAGCGAAGAGGCAACATCGATCGCCACAGCAGCATAGGAAGGGATGTAGTCGCACAACTGGTTCATCTGCTCTAGCAGAAGATGCGCCGCTTGTGGCTACACAATATTCATGTCAGTTTGCTCCACTTATTCCTATTCAATTAAGTAACCCTATATTTTTCTCACAAGCACCACCGTACTATGGACCATCACCACACGTGATCGGTTATTCTATTCCCGCAGATACTTATTTCGTGAAATTGATGTCCCCCACATACTACACCCCCATGCAGATGTTAGTGCCAAACCCTATGTCGGGACAGACGTTGACATATGCACTGCCACCGATGACGATATTAATGCAGGCCACCGATGACGATATTGATGTAGACGCCCATTCAGCAGTCGATGACAATGTCAATGCCTGGTGCCTTTCTAATATGCTCGGGATTTAGAGCACCTTATGGTTACACACCTATAGTGACCCAAACATTACTGTTTTATGAGGGTGGCTCATCGTCGCAACCACCAGACCCGGGAGTGGCAGATACACAATGGTAGGCAAAGATGATGCAGTAATCGACCATGGAGGAAGATGATGGCGCTGCCGATCCCGAAGAAACAATTGCCTAATGGGCCGTGCTAAGTACATATTTAGGCGATGATGATGACAAGGAGGAAGTTTACAAGTCCCCACTTCCAGATATACCTCCGGTCGAACTTCTAGTTGTACGTAGAAATCCTCCACGTGACCATTGTCCACCGCCTTGCAGCACACATTAAGTGTATTTTTTCTTATAAATATTGTGATGTAAATATAGATATGTCATAAATAGAAAAATCGGAGTTATTTATTCAAACAATACATTTGTCTTTATTACTATCTATCATGAGTTATGCGTAAGTTAATAATAAATAACAAATTGAACCAATTGGTGTAACACCCCTAACCCGTAACTGTCGCTGGAATAGGTTAAGAGGTATTGTCGGACTTATAACTCAGTTCAGAACGATAATTTATCAAATAACATTACATTTTAGTAAACAATGCTCATTTACATTCATTATATACTTAAATCAAGCATACAAAGCTTTAATCAAGCATTCGGGACTAAATTGATAACATATAAAAATTTCAGAAACTTATAAAATTTTCAACATTTCAAATATCACACGCCCATGTGAACAGGCCGTGTGCCTCACACAGTTAACAGACATGCCCGTGTCTTAAACTGTATGGAAACAGGGCGTACATACTAACTTGTGTCATACGGCTGAGGATATGCCCGTGTGAAAACTGGAGAGGATACTGACATGGGTCACACGGCCAACCATACGCCTGTGTGTCTAGCCTGTGTGCCCTTCGAAATGGCCTCACACGCCCATGTACTAGGCCATGTACCATATAAGAGGGTATACTGACTTATGTCACACGGTCAATCACACGCCTGTGTGTGAATCCATGTTACACATACTGCCAATAGACACGCCCGTATGTCTAAGCCGTGTCAAACCTGTAGGGTATACTGACTTAATTTGTAGGGTACCCCAAGGGACGCACGGCCGTGTAACTTAACCGTGTGTCGCACACGGCTGAGACACACGCTTGTGTCCCTGCCCATGTGGACAAAAATAAGCCATTTGCAAAGCCATTTTGCCACCCTATAACATAAGCATTTACAATCATTTTAGACCACATTTCATAACTCAATTGGCAAACATTTCATAACCATTTCATATACAATATGTACCAATTCAACTTGTTATGCAATTACCTATTTAATACCATGCAATATCCATTCATCTAACAAATACTTATCAATAACTTACTTGCATATTTTCATTCAAACATTTCCATACCAAAACTTACCATATTCAAACATACATATATACAACCAAAACATGATACCAAATAAGCCAAATCACATGACTTAGCTTATACACAAAAACATACCAAAAATCAAGTTGTCAAGTATCATAACTAACATCATTTAAACTAGCCTATACATGCCATATTTACATATATTCACAAGTTCAAAATACCAATCAGAAATTGGATAGTGTGACGTGCAACTCCTACTTGTCTGGAACGAGTGAGCTAATGAACCTCTATAAAACATAGAAAAAGAAACTGAGTAAGCTTATAGCTTAGTAAGCCCGTATAATTCAGAATTAAACTTACCATTTATACATAATCAAAGCAATATAAATATGCAAACAATTCAATTAACCAACACCTAATCGCAAGTATTCATCAAATGTTAGTCATTGTAAACATACGTGAAATCATCCATTAATACAATGCTTCTTATCTTTCTAGATTCATATATCATGTATAACATTAATAACATTTATAAACCGTAACTCATCTATGTAACATTATTTAGGCCAGTTGAACCTATTAGAACTTCAAAGGATAGTCGAGTGATCAATAACAGTAATCCGCCAATTCGTCATCATACATGCTCTTTCGAGTTATGGTCGGTAAGCTTCTCCTGAGCTGATAAACAATAAGCTCTATTGAGCTAGAAACGGTAAGCTCTATTAAGCTGAATAGCAAGCTCTTTTGAGCTGAATCGGTAAGCTCCAATAGGTTGAAATAGTAAGCTCTTACGAGCTGAATCAGTAAGCTCATACGAGCTGTGGTGAGTTTGCAACAAATGCAAGAGCTTGACTAACACGGTAATCCCAATAACATATCACTCGTATCCAATGAATTCATATAGTTCAAACGGGGCTCAGTAACGAATACAATATATCATTAATGCATTCGTATTTCAAGTATTCCAATTATATATATTCATTTCAACAAATACAAGTATAGAAAAGTTCGACTCTAATTATACGAACTTACCTCGTATTAACTCATATAACCATCATCTACTCATCAACCTTTTGTTTCCCTCAATCTAATTCCGATAATTGTTTATCTTGATCTAAATATATTATTAAATTCAATATTTTTAGAAACCATTTAATACAATTCACACAAATACTTGAAAAATTACACATTTTCCCCTATACTTTTAACTACTATGCAATTTAATCCTTTTTACACAAAATGGAAAATTTATACAATTTATCCTTAACCCAGGTATAGCCGAATTTCACTTAATCTCATAGCAACCCATATTTTCATTTTATTCACATTTTTAACCACAACATTTGTAACACCCCTTACCCGTACCCGAGGTCGGGGTAGGATACGAGGCGTTACCGAATACATACACAGTCATTTATGCAAAAACCTAGCTATAAAATTTTTCTTCAAAGAAATTTCATTCATACATATACAATTTGTCCCTGATATGGGCCTACGAGGCCCAAAACAGCCATCAGAGAAGATCTGGGATTGAACCGAGGACTTTGGAAAAATTTGGGAGGTTTTCCCTAATACAGAGCCACATGCTCGTGTGAGACAAGGAACACGCTCGTGTGCTCTCAACACGCTCGTGTCCTCCAGCTGTGTAACTCTCTGACTATGACGTCAGCACCAATTTAGGGTCACAAGGCCGTATCACACGCCCGTGTGGCCAGACCGTGTGGTCGATTAAAATTAAATGAATTTTTCATAAAAAGGTGCAGACTTCACAAGACTAGAGTACACGCCCATATGGGTAGGCTGTGCCTCTCACACGGCCAAGACACACGCTCGTGTCTTAGCCCGTGTGTTTACTACTGAGCATACTGACTTGCAAAATTAGGGTGCAGGGGATGCACAGCCATTCAACACGCCCGTGAGGCAGACCGTGTGTCACACACAATCTAGACACATGCCCGTGTGTCTACCCGTATGGACCATTTAAAGGCTATTTTCCAAGCCAATTGTCACCCTCAATCATTCATACACTCAAGTATATTCCCTAGCATACAACATGACATATTTAGACACTCAAATATTCAACACCATGGCACTTTCACTCCTTCATAATGTCATTTTATTGCACATTCATTTTGTTACAACATTTAGAAACATTCCACACCAATTTCATGCATAATCAAACTTGTTACCATAACTTCAAATTATGCCTTCATGACTATAGTCATTTTAAGCCATTAAGTCATCCATTATCTTTTAGCATCTAATCCATACTGTATCATACATTCACCCAGCAATAACATATCACATCATAAAGGCATTAACACATGCATGCATGGGTAATTAAATTATAACCCAATGATCAAATATAAGCCATATCAGATGGACATTACAAAATAAATCATCAACATTATAGGCCTTCACAATTTGGCCAAATAGCATGATAGATATCACAAAATAACCAAGTCCCCTATACATGCCATACTCAAAATAACAATTTCACTATATCTAATAATCTTTTGATAGTGTGATCGAACACTTCAACAGCTTCCGATCCCTGAGCTTGCATAGTTGAACTACAAAGGATGGAAAAGAAATGGAGGAAGCATTAAGACTTAGTAAGTCCACATGCAAATAATATGCAATGATAGTAAACCACAATCACACAAAGACATAATATCATAACCACAAAGATTATTCATTATCCAATCACTTTGGCTCTTTTCTCAAGTGTTCATGTACGTACTTTCTCATCACATATCACCTTTATCAAGGCATTATTCATAGGTTTAGCATACATACCTGTACTTATCGTAATATATCATGTAACCATACCTTTTTAACATGCCTTCATCGGGACTTTTATCACATCCATTGCATTACCCGTTGAACACTCGGAATACTATTGGATACTCAGAAAGCTTGCACATAAGTGCCACATATACATACGTAGCCAAAGATACCTCATAACATGTAACGCTCGCAATGGAGCTACTCATGGGCTTGCTCATTAAAGCTATCGGCCAAGGTGTAACTACACGGGCTGCTCACAAAAGTTGTTATGTATCCGACCAACTTATGGATTACCTAGCCACTGGTAGGACACACAAGACCATTGCCCGGAACCCAATTAAATGTATCGAATCTCTTTTGAACTCAGACCAACTCAACAAGCTCAGATGGTCTCATCCATAATGAACTCGGACCGACTCAACGAGCTCGGATGCCTTATACATATCACGAACCCGAACAAACTCAACAAGCTCGGATTTCTAAATTCCTAGTGACATGTCACTTGAATCCTAGACTATGCCTAAGGTTCAAATGGGATTTTCTTCACTTTCACAAGACATACTTTGTCGTACTTGCTCGTGATGTTGTATGTAACAACCTTAATATCATTCATGCTTTCATAACAACCAATAAGCATATAACTCATAATAATAAGACAACATTTATCACATAATATCAAAACATTAAAAACATGCTACAACACCACATTATCTGCATATGAACTTACCACGGTACAAAATGATAGAAATCGAGCCTAATCGTCGTATACTTTATTCTTCCATTGATCAAGACCCTGTTCACGTTTGTCTTGATCTATAATGCCAAATTTAACTTGTTTATTAATAACATTACTCAAATTGATCCATAATTCATGTTTTGGTAAAATTACCTTTTTACCCCTATCTTTCCAATTATTTACGATTTAGTCTCTAGGCTCGTAAAATGAAATGCAAGCATTTTCTTGGTTACCCAAGCCTAGCCAAATCTATACCATACTCATATCAGCTTACATTTTCCTTTATTTCATATTTTCACTACTCCCTTTTACACTTTTATAAACAAGTTCCCTTTTTTGATGTTTTCACTAAAAATCACCTAGTAAAAGATGTTTATCATGCATCAAACATTCATATTCCTCCATTAATCATCCAAACACATTTATGTTACACATGGGTCAAATTTCATACATGAAACCTAGCTCAAAATATAGCTAGAAATGGGTAGATCATGCTTCAAGGACTTTAAAAATACAAAGAACATTAAAAATGGGGCTTAGGAGAACTTACAATCAAGCTTGAAATGTTGAACAAAAACCCTAGCTATGGTTATTGAGAACCATCAATAATCTAAGAAGAAAATTCTACCTAAGTATTCAACAATGACATATCTCAAAATCTTTAGACATTTCAAAATCTAAGGACGAGCTAGCTAGATTGAGCTGTAACGAGCTCGAAAACGTAAAAATCATTAAAAATCGAGCAAAAACCGTACCTAGATGAGCATAAATAGTTTGGCTGAACCTTAAGCTCTCCAATGACTATTTTCTTTCTCTAATTTCGGTGATGAAGAGATGATGGAAGAAGATGATACAATTTGTTTAATTAAAAATTAACCTTATTTACTAATTTACTATATTAAACTTTAATAAAACATTAGAAAATCAAACTATAACATGTCCAAGATTGTCCACTTACATTATAAATGGGCTAATTACATAATAAGGACTTCCATATTAATAAACCATAGCTATTTAATACTTTTACATAATAGAACTCAACTTTTATGCATTACGCAATTTAGTCTTTTTTACCGAATTAAGCATTAAATAGTAAAATTTCTTTATGAAACTTTCACGTAATTAATCTATCATGCTATAAACCTTATTAAAATAATAAAATAAATATTTTAGCTTCAGATTTGTGGTCTCGAAACCACTATTCTGATTTGACCTAAAAATGGGTTGTTACAATTGGAATATGCGAATCACACTAATGAATATGAAATTTGGTAGAAAGTAATGTTATCGATGCTGAAGCCCCAATGTATCCCTATAAAGGGAAGATATTGGTTTTCTGTGCCTTAGGTTTCTACAATACCTACATAATTTCTATTGATCGTCCCTCTCACGAATATCCATATTGTTTCTTATCTAGGTAGAATTTGGGTAACCTTTCGGGACATGATACATGTCCTTGTTTGACACTAAATTTAACGATGTGTTGGACACAGGTAGCGACATACTCTCATCTGGGGCGAGTGGGAATTCAGGACTCAACACACTGTGAATGCATTGTAATTAGTAGACATTATTGATGTAAGGCACGTACTCAATTTGTATATTCCCATATACGGTAATTGCATGTGTGCATGGGAATTAAAGTGCTTAAAATCTCCCAAAATTGTATGTCCCTTCCGTTAGGTTCACACAATAGGATGCACCTGACATTTCCTAGTTGAGCTTAGCATTCTCTGTGACTCAAAAATTAAGGTTTCGATACGACTGACACACTACATACATGGTGTTTGCTCTCGCTATACTTCGCCGAATCTCTTTCACCACATCATCATAGAATGTATCGCTGCCCGCTATCTATCCAACATAAGCTGACTCCCTCTTAGGGAATAAGGCAGCTAATCGAAAGTTTGTCTATTTGACAATTGATGTTACCGACAAATGATGCGTCCCCTTCAGTACAAGACGTCATGTGCCTGTATCGTAAACCCCCATCATACGACTGCGTTTACTATTTGAACGGTATATTCGATACGTATGCCACACTCTAGGCGCTAATGGTGCTCAAGTTGTTCAACTTTTGATAGAATTAGTGTTGGACGGGCTCGTAACCTGTCGAGAAATACCTACCAGTTTGTATAATAAAATAACCCGGTATGAATATTCGATGTGCAGTGAATACATAGTTCGAACTAAAAACCCATGTTGATGACTAGATCTCGCTCACCTGTCGAAGGATATTTTTGGTGGTAGTTGGATCCTACATTTCGTATGTAGTACTAATGATGACTGCTGTGACAGCCCAAAATTGACCCTAGTCGGGAAGTGGTTTCGGGACCGCTAAACCGAGTCACCGAAATGTTTGAACGTGATATTTATTGTCTAGAATATGTAATTATGAATGTGTGAAAATTTCAAGCTTCGATTTAGTCGATTGCATGTGAATTCAGTTAGTAGGACTTGTGTGACACTTTTGAAATGTGATAGGCAAATCTATAAGGATCTAATAGTGCATGTAATCAAAAGGGAGGACTTGCATGTCAAATTTCCCCCCTAATTAGCAGTGGCCGGCCATGGTATGAGTGGAAACATGTCACAAACATGTTATGTTAGTGAGGTATGTTAGGAAAAATAAAATTAAGAGTATGGGTAATAAAGAAATGGAAAAAAAAAAAAGAAAGAATGTGTGTGAGTGTTTCCCCCCCCATTGCCGTGAGTTGAAGAAAAGAGAAAAAAAAAATTTTGTTCATCCTTTTTCATTTCTTTTGGCCGAAAATTCTAAGGAAGAAGGAAGGAGTTCTTGCTTCGTGTTTGGTTTGGAAGAGGATTAGGAAGAGGTTTGGCCATACTTGTATCTAGATTAAGGTATGTTTGAGGTTGTGCCATGAGATTCATGCATGTTTTAGTTGCTAGCTTGAGTTCTAATTAGCCCATGGTTCAAATCTTTGCTATGTCATGGGGATGATATTCGCCAAGGTGGATTTTGTGTTAATGCCATTGCATGCTAAATATGAAGCTTGATAATGATACATGTGATGGTGGATTGATGACTCTTGGATTTTCTTTTTAGCATTTTTGAGTGAGACATTAAGTTCTTTGTTTAACCATGACCAAAATTGAAATGGTATGGTGTTGTGATGTATTCGCCATGGTATATCCATAAGTATGATTTATGCTTATTGCATGGTAGGTAAGATTTGTGTTTTGGATTTATGTTCATGTTTAGTTATAATCAACTTTGAGATTCGCTCTTGCACATATATATATATATATATGTTTGCACATGACGTATTGGTATGACATATACAATATCTCAAGGTATATACTTACATATGATGGTGTTTCGGTTATGGAGTACATGATGGATGCGTATTGAGTTATAATATGTAATGCATTAGTTAGTAAAAGGTATTCCATTTGTGTGTGGTATTGAGTATATAATTGGCCTCAACATAGACATGCATAATCGGCCACATGAATGAGTACATAGGTTGATGTGTTGTTCGGCCATAGGTAAGCATATTGAAGGCTTTATCTTGACCTAGAAAATTTGGCTAAGGAGAGTATTAACTAATGTGTTGAGTTTGATTCATGATTCCGTACATATGTGACTTTAATGTCTAATGAATATATGTGGGCTAAGTACCTTGAGTTCCTCTTTTCGATGCTCAAATGATTAAATCAATTTATTTGTTAAATTAAGCTCAAGAGCAAAGGGGAACTAAATCCGATAAAGGGAAGGAAAAAGTGGTGGAATAGCCATCGAATCGCTCGACAACATCCGAGGTAAGTTTTGAGTAATGGAACTTAAATTATGATTCGGTTAGATTATGTCTTAAGTAAATCAAAATCATGCTCTTGTATGTGGCTATTGAGCCGAAATTGTAAATGTGATAAGTGTCTTGTGTTTGAGCTTTGGTAATGAAAATGAAATATGAATGTGTCATGATTTATTGATATATGTGCATGGTTACTCGAGTGATATCCGGCTAAGTCCCAAGGCTTTTGTGCTAAGCGGCTACATCCGGACTAAGATCCGAAGGCATTAATGCTAGTGACTATATCCGGCTAAGTCCCAAGGCATTTATGCTAGTGACCATATCTCGGCTAAGACCCAAAGGCCTTGTGCGAGTGGTTATATCCGCTAAACCCGAAGATGCTTGATTTGGGAATGAGCGATCTTGCTGTAAAATTTAAATTAGTACGCTCGTAAAATCCCAAATGATGAGGTATGTTTCGTGTGTGCTTGAATTAGTTGATCCCTCACAAATCAGTATTCGCCAATCGATAAATGAGCTACCGCCTTTGGCTAAGTTGATCTTTTGTGTATGAACATAAGGGTTGGTAATGTGAAGTAAGTATGATATTGAGAATTTGTGCATATGAAATTATCCGTTTAGCTATATGAATGCTATGCTTTTGTTGTGCTGAATCCCTTGCTCAAAACTTACTAAGCATAAATTGCTTACTCCGTTTCTTTGTTTCTCTGTTTTATAGATTTTGGCTCGTCACCATCGACTGGATTTTTGGAAGTCGAAGTCTCCCAAACTATCAAAGCCCCTTTGGTACAATTTTGGTTGAACTTTGAAATGGCATGTATAGGACTACCCTTTTTGTTGTTGGTCATGTACCCATGGATTTTGTGTAAATTTGGATAGCCATGCGAAAATGGCTTATATATGTTTGAGCATAGTACTATAATCGTTTTGTATGTTGATCACTAAGAGGTATGGAAATGTTTGGAAACGATTAGCCATTGGAATGGTTAATCATGATTATACTTTGTGCTATGTATGCAAAAAGGGCTAATTGAATCATGGAAACTATGAAATAGGTAAAGTCTACCTTAAAGGCAGATGCTGACAGCAGCAGCGATGTGGATGTGAAAATCACTAAAAATAGTAGGAATTGAATTAAATAGTGAATAAATTATGTAAATGAACCTTGATGAATCTACTTTCATATGGAAGAAACGAAACGGTCATATGAGTTGTATGTTAAGAGATATTTAGGTTTTCGTGAAACAGGGCCAGAACGGTTTCTGGATTCCCTGTTCCGAATTTGGAAATTCATTATAAATTAACCAGAGATAATTAGGAGTCATGCCATATATTTATAGATTCCTATTTGAGTCTAGTTTCTAGAGAAACAAACGGCATCAGTATTGAAGCCCTGTACAGGGATATATCCAAGTCGTAATGCGCGAAGGTCAGTGTAGTCGATCCCTGTAACATGGGAGACTTTAACTAATAAACTGTTCTAATTGGCCCGACCAAAAATTCTAGAAAACAATTTGTAGATGCATATATGAGTCTATTTTCAGGGAAAAATCACGAAACTGATTTTCGAGTTGTGGAACTCAAGATATGATTTTTAAGGTGACAGTGACGCAGTTAGCCAACTGCCTGGAAATTTTTAAATTGGACTGTGAAAGTAAGGGGATTAAGCCCGTTAACCCCCGTGTCCGACTCCGGCGACGGTCTCGGGTACGGGGTGTTACAATTTTATTGGTATCAGAGCTACGGTTTAGTCGATTCTAGGACTACCGTAATGCGTTGGGTTTAGCTATACATGCCATTTTATGTGATTATTTGATAGTGTGGTGATTTCTGACATTTGTAAATGTGTTTACTTATAGTAATGGATCCCGATCCCGACCGAGCGGTAGCTGATGATCTTGAGAGTGTAGCGCCTGCTCCCGCACAAGGGACAGCGCCGGCAGACTCTCAACCTAATGCTAGTAATCCGAATGATGAAGCTAGACAAGCTTTCTATAGCGTGATGAATGATTGGTTCAACCAATACATTCGAACTAATACGGCTGTTCCACAACCTCCATTCCCGACAAATACCACCCCCGCACCTACGATACCTCCGGTAGCTGACCAAATAAGGTCAAATAAGCCCCTAGTTGACAGAATCCGAAAACATGGGGCTACTGAATTTAAAGCTACGGACAGCGATGATGCCGAGCAAGCTGAATTTTGGTTGGACAACACTATCCGGGTACTCGACGAGCTATCTTGCACACCCGATGAGTGCCTAAAGTGTACTATCTCCTTGCTACGTGATTCTGCCTACTATTAGTGGAACACGTTGACTTCATTGTGCCTAGAGAGCAAGTAACTTGGGAGTTTTTCCAAACCGAGTTTCGGAAAAAGTATATCAGTCAGAGATTCATTGACCAAAAACGGAAGGAATTTCTTGAACTCAAACAAGGTTCCATGTCGGTTACCGACTATGAACGAAAATTTGTGAGGCTTAGCCGGTACGCGCGAGAATGCATTTCTTCAGAAGCTGTGATGTGTAAACGCTTCGAAGATGGACTGAATGATGATATAAAGTTGTATGTTGGCATTTTAGAAATCCGAGAATTTGTGGTGCTTGTCGAGCGAGCTTGCAAAGCCGAGGAGCTCAGTAAGGAGAAAAGGAAAGCTGATGTGGGGGCAAAGGAGTTTCGTAAGAGATCATCGGGAAAGCCCTTTCAACAGTCATCGAAGAAATTTAGAGATGATCTAGGCCGATCTAGAGACACTTCGGGCTTTTCTAGACGAGATCGCGATCGACCCCCTGTGAGCACACGAGTCACTTCGATCGCTAGTGTTGGAAATGATCGTCGAGACAGAGCGGAGTGCCAGTATTATGGTAAATGGCATTCGGGGAGTTGTAGATTCCATGACCGCTCCTGTTACAAGTGCGGATCAGTTGACCACTTCATTAAAGATTGCCCGAGGTTGTCTGAACAAGATGTAAATCAGAGTGGGAAATCGGGTGCTACCACTGCTCGAGGTAGAGCATCTAGAAATACGGGCAATGCTAGTGGTGGTCAGAGAGGATCTAGAGATGCTATGACTAGATCCGAGGCTCGCGCTCCTGCTAGGGCTTATGCTATACGCGCACGCGAGGATGCTTCCTCGCCAGATGTTATTACCGGTACTTTTACTCTCTTTGATACTAATGTGATTACTTTGATTGACCCTGGTTCTACTCATTCTTATATATGCGAAACCTTAGCATCCAGTAAGACTTTACCTATTGAGTCTACTGAGTTCGTAATTCGGGTGTCAAGTCCTTTGGGTCGTTATGTGCTTGTCGACAAAGTGTGTAAGAAATGTCCCCTAGTAATTCGAGGTTCCTGTTTTCCGGCGGACTTGATGCTTTTGCTGTTTGATGAATTTGATGTTATTCTTGGTTTGGATTGGTTGACCGTGCATGATGCGGTTGTGAATTGCAAAAGCAAGACTATGGATTTAAGGTGCGCAAATAACGAGATGATCCGAGTTGAGTCTACGGACTTAAAGGGGTTGCCAGCTGTAATATCATCAATGTTGGCCCAGAAATATGTAAGAAAGGGGTGCGAAGCATACCTTGCGTATGTACTTGATGATAAGGAGTTAGAAATAAAACCGAATCTGCGCGGTGGTTTGTGAATACCGGATGTTTTCTCGAAGAATTACCGGGTTTGCCACTGTTCGGAGATAGAGTTTGGTATTGAGCTTGTACCTGGGACTACGCCGATTTCGATAGCTCCGTATCGCATGGCACCAACCGAGTTAAAAGAGTTGAAAGCTCGGTTGCAAGAATTGACGGATAGAGGTTTCGCCGACCAAGTTTCTCACCTTGGGTGCACCAAGATTGTTTGTGAAAAGAAGGACGGAACCATGAGGTTGTGCATTGACTATCGTCAGCTGAATAAAGTGACGATAAAGAATAAATATCCGTTACCGCGTATTGATGATTTGTTTGATCAACTAAAGGGAGCCTCAGTGTTTTCAAAGATAGATTTGAGATCGGGTTATTATCGATTCTGATTTGAGATTCGGATGTACCCAAAACTGCTTTCAGAACGAGGTACGGTCACTACGAGTTCTTAGTGATGCCGTTCGGGCTCACTAATGCCCCTGCGGTATTTATGGATTTGATGAATCGGATCTTGAATGATTTGGACCGGTTCGTAGTTGTGTTCATTGATGACATCTTGGTCTATTCAAGAGATGAGACCGAACATGCTGAACACCTGAGATTAGTGTTGCAAATTTTACGGGATAAGCAATTATATGCTAAGTTCAGCAAGTGTGAGTTCTGGTTAAGAGAGGTTAGCTTCTTGGGTCATGTGGTATCTGCATCGGGTATTCGAGTCGACCCGAGCAAAATTTCAGCCATACTTAACTGGAAGCCTCAGAAATATTACGAGGTTCGAGCTTTTTGGGACTTGCTTACACTACCGACGGTTTGTAAAAGGTTTCTCGATGATAGCCACACCCATGACGAAGCTACTTCAAAAGATGTTAAGTTCGAATGGATGAAAAATGTCGAAAAGTTTTGATCAACTGAAAACTTATTTGACTAAGCTCAATTTTAGTGCAAATTTTAATCGGGCAAAGAGTTTGTCATCTATAGTGACGCCTCCCTACTTGGGTTAGGTTGCGTATTGATGCAAGAAGGTTGAGTTGTGGCCTATGCGTTGAGACAATTAAAGCCACATGAGAAAAATTATCCGACCCATGATCTAGAATTAGCTGCCATCGTATTCGCCTTGAAAATATGGCGACATTACTTATTTGGTGAGAAGTGCCATGTATTTTTGGATCACAAAAGTCTCAAATATTTGATGACTCAAAGAGACTTGAATCTGCGACAAAGACGTTGGCTCGAGTTGTTAAAAGATTATGAGCTTGTCATTGATTATCACCCGGGAAAGGCTAATGTGGTTGTGGACGCCTTAAGCCGAAAATCACTATTTGCTTTACGAGCGATGAATGTACACTTGTCTATTCTACCCGACAATGTGATAGTAGCCGAATTAAAGGCCAAACCATTATTGATTCATCAAATTCGTAAAGCTCAGAAAGTCGACGATGAGTTGGTTGCAAAACGGGCTGAATGTGTTCCGAATGTGGAATCGGAGTTTCAAATTGATGATGACGATTGTTTGAGGTACAGAAATCGGTTATGTGTTCCAAGAAATTCAGAACTCATTTCGATGATTCTGAACGAAGCTCATTGTAGCCGAATGTCAATTCACCCGGGGAGTACGAAAATGTACAACGATCTGAGACGTCAGTTTTGGTGGCATGGTATGAAACGAGACATTTCCGATTTTGTTTCGAAGTGTTTAATATGTCAGCAAGTAAAGGCGAAACATCAAGTGCCTACGGGTTTACTTCAGCCGATCATGATACCTGAATGGAAATAGGAAGGAGTCACGATGGATTTTGTATCTGGGTTGCCAGTGTTGGCAAGTAAGAAAGATGCGATTTGGGTCGTTGTTGATAGACTGACTAAGTCGGCTCACTTTATCCCCGTACGTACGGATTTTTCATTGGATAAACTAGCTGAATTGTATGTTTCTCAGATTGTGAGATTACACGGGGTACCGATTTCTATTGTGTCGGATAGAGATCCGAGATTGACCTCACGATTTTGGAAGAAATTGCAAGAAGCTTTGGGTACCAAGTTGCATTTTAGCACCGCTTTTCACCCCCAAACCGATGGTCAATCCGAGCGGATAATTCAAATACTCGAGGATATGTTGAGATGCTGCATCCTTGAGTTTAGTGGTTTATGGGAACGGTATTTACCTTTGATTGAATTCGCTTACAACAACAGTTTTCAATCAAGTATTAAGATGGCACCTTACGAGGCTTTGTACGGTCGTAAATGCCGTACACCATTGTTTTGGACCGAGCTCGGTGAAAGTAAAATTTTCGGAGTTGATTTGATTAAAGATGCTGAGCGAAAAGTAAAAGTAATCCGTGAAAGTCTGAAGGCAGCCACAGATCGCCAGAAGTTGTACGCGGATCTGAAACGAAAAGACATTGAGTATCAGGTGGGAGACAAAGTGTTTCTTAAAGTTTCACCTTGGAAAAAGATACTCAGATTTGGGCGTAAGGGCAAATTGAGTCCGAGGTTCATAGGGCCATATGAAATATCCGAATGAGTCGGTCCAGTTGCGTATCGATTGATTTTGCCCCCTGAACTTGAAAAGATTCACAACGTCTTTCATGTTTCGATGCTTCGACGCTATAGATCTGATCCATCGCACATAATTAGTCCATCAGAGGTCGAAATTCAAGCCGATATGAGTTATGAAGAAGAACCGATTCGTATCCTAGCTCGTGAAGTGAAGGAGTTGCGAAACAAAAGGGTCCCGTTAGTAAAAGTGTTATGGCTCAAACACGGGATGGAAGAAGCTACTTGGGAACCCGAGAACTCTATGAAAGAGCGATACCCAAACCTATTTACCGGTAAGATTTTCGGGGACAAAAATTTCTTAAGTGGGGGAGAGTTGTGACAGCCCAAAATTGACCCTAGTCGGGAAGTGGTTTCGGGACCGCTAAACCGAGTCACCGAAATGTTTGAACGTGATATTTATTGTCTAGAATATGTAATTATGAATGTGTGAAAATTTCAAGCTTCGATTTAGTCGATTGCATGTGAATTCAGTTAGTAGGACTTGTGTGACACTTTTGAAATGTGATAGGCTAATCTATAAGGATCTAATAGTGCATGTAATCAAAAGGGAGGACTTGCATGTCAAATTTCCCCCCCTAATTAGTAGTGGCCGGCCATGGTATGAGTGGAAACATGTCACAAACATGTTATGTTAGTGAGGTATGTTAGGAAAAATAAAATAAGGAGTATGGGTAATAAAGAAATGGAAAAAGAAAGAAAGAATGTGTGAGTGTTTCCCCCCATTGCCGTGAGTTGAAGAAAAGAGAAAAAAAAAATTTTGTTCATCCTTTTTCATTTCTTTTGGCCGAAAATTCTAAGGAAGAAGGAAGGAGTTCTTGCTTCGTGTTTGGTTTGGAAGAGGATTAGGAAGAGGTTTGGCCATACTTGTATCTAGATTAAGGTATGTTTGAGGTTGTGCCATGAGATTCATGCATGTTTTTAGTTGCTAGCTTGAGTTCTAATTAGCCCATGGTTCAAATCTTTGCTATGTCATGGGGATGATATTCGGCCAAGGTGGATTTTGTGTTAATGCCATTGCATGCTAAATATGAAGCTTGATAATGATACATGTGATGGTGGATTGATGACTCTTGGATTTTCTTTTTAGCATTTTTGAGTGAGACATTAAGTTCTTTGTTTAACCATGACCAAAATTGAAATGGTATGGTGTTGTGATGTATTCGCCATGGTATATCCATAAGTATGATTTATGCTTATTGCATGGTAGGTAAGATTTGTGTTTTGGATTTATGTTCATGTTTAGTTATAATCAACTTTGAGATTCGGCTCTTGCACATATATATATATATATATGTTTGCACATGACGTATTGGTATGACATATACAATATCTCAAGGTATATACTTACATATGATGGTGTTTCGGTTATGGAGTACATGATGGATGCGTATTGAGTTATAATATGTAATGCATTAGTTAGTAAAAGGTATTCCATTTGTGTGTGGTATTGAGTATATAATTGGCCTCAACATAGACATGCATAATCGGCCACATGAATGAGTACATAGGTTGATGTGTTGTTCGGCCATAGGTAAGCATATTGAAGGCTTTATCTTGACCTAGAAAATTTGGCTAAGGAGAGTATTAACTAATGTGTTGAGTTTGATTCATGATTCCGTACATATGTGACTTTAATGTCTAATGAATATATGTGGGCTAAGTACCTTGAGTTCCTCTTTTCGATGCTCAAATGATTAAATCAATTTATTTGTTAAATTAAGCTCAAGAGCAAAGGGAACTAAATCCGATAAAGGGAAGGAAAAAGTGGTGGAATAGCCATCGAATCGCTTCGACAACATCCGAGGTAAGTTTTCGAGTAATGGAACTTAAATTATGATTCGGTTAGATTATGTCTTAAGTAAATCAAAATCATGCTCTTGTATGTGGCTATTGAGCGAAATTGTAAATGTGATAAGTGTCTTGTGTTTGAGCTTTGGTAATGAAAATGAAATATGAATGTGTCATGATTTATTGATATATGTGCATGGTTACTCGAGTGATATCCGGGCTAAGTCCCAAGGCTTTTGTGCTAAGCGGCTACATCCGGACTAAGATCCAAGGCATTAATGCTAGTGACTATATCCGGCTAAGTCCCAAGGCATTTATGCTAGTGACCATATCTCGGGCTAAGACCCAAAGGCCTTGTGCGAGTGGTTATATCCGCTAAACCTCAAGATGCTTGATTTGGGAATGAGCGATCTTGCTGTAAAATTTAAATTAGTACGCTCGTAAAATCCCAGCGATGAGGTATGTTTCGTGTGTGCTTGAATTAGTTGATCCTCACAAATCAGATTCGCTCGATCGATAAATGAGCTACCGCCTTTGGCTAAGTTGATCTTTGTGTATGAACATAAGGGTTGGTAATGTGAAGTAAGTATGATATTGAGAATTTGTGCATATGAAATTATCCGTTTAGCTATATGAATGCTATGCTTTTGTTGTGTGGAATCCCTTGCTCAAAACTTACTAAGCATAAATTGCTTACTCCGCTTCTTTGTTTCTCTGTTTTATAGATTTTGGCTCGTCACTATCGACTCGGGATTTTTGGAAGTCGAAGTCTCCCAAACTATCAAAGCCCCCTTTTGGTACAATTTTGGTTGAACTTTGAAATGGCATGTATAGGACTACCCTTTTTGTTGTTGGTCATGTACCCATGGATTTTGTGTAAATTTGGATAGCCATGCGAAAATGGCTTATATACGTTTTGAGCATAGTACTATAATCGTTTTGTATGTTGATCACTAAGAGGTATGGAAATGTTTGGAAACGATTAGCCATTGGAATGGTTAATCATGATTATACTTTGTGCTATGTATGCAAAAAGGGCTAATTGAATCATGGAAACTATGAAATAGGTAAAGTCTACCTTAAAGGCAGATGCTGACAGCAGCAGCGATGTGGATGTGAAAAATCACTAAAAATAGTAGGAATTGAATTAAATAGTGAATAAATTATGTAAATGAACCTTGATGAATCTACTTTCATATGGAAGAAACGAAACGGTCATATGAGTTGTATGTTAAGAGATATTTAGGTTTTCGTGAAACAGGGCCAGAACGGTTTCTGGATTCCCTGTTCCGAATTTGGAAATTCATTATAAATTAACCAGAGATAATTAGGAGTCATGCCATATATTTATAGATTCCTATTTGAGTCTAGTTTCTAGAGAAACAAACGGCATCAGTATTGAAGCCCTGTACAGGGATATATCCAAGTCGTAATGCGCGAAGGTCAGTGTAGTCGATCCCTGTAACATGGGAGACTTTAACTAATAAACTGTTCTAATTGGCCCGACCAAAAATTCTAGAAAACAATTTGTAGATGCATATATGAGTCTATTTTCAGGGAAAAATCACGAAACTGATTTTCGAGTTGTGGAACTCAAGATATGATTTTTAAGGTGACAGTGACGCAGTTAGCCAACTGCCTGGAAATTTTTAAATTGGACTGTGAAAGTAAGGGGATTAAGCCCGTTAACCCCCGTGTCCGACTCCGGCGACGGTCTCGGGTACGGGGTGTTACAAGTGCAATCCTAGAGGGATCCGCAATGATCAATTATTGAGAATATACTGGGTCCCTTGTCCGGTATGACACAAATGTCGAGATGTGTGCAAACGCGGCAGTGCAATCAAATCAGGAAGAAATCCCAGTCATCTGACAATTCTTCGAGAGTTATTACGAACGCCATAGGAAGAATCTTCCAATAACCATCCTAAGCAATAGAAACTGTTGGTACCTTCGACATTGCTAGGTGTCGTCAATTTAGACCATAGGCTTGTAGTGCTGAAATCCTCTCTACATTGCTCAAAGGTCCAAAAAGGCCAATAGAATACTCTTTTTCCAAGGACCAACTAATCATCGTAGTACCTTGGGTGCATTTTGAGATCAATTATGGAACCTGGTACGTACCGATCCAATACCTGGCACCATTGCCATAGATAGTTATACGAACCCTCCTACACGTAATGCAATTTTTCCGTAGCCTTCTGTTTTGCAACCCACACTTTGTAGTACATTGGAGTGTACCGGTACTGGCTATGTATGTTCACAATCAACATCGGTATTTGAATTCGGGGACTAGCCTTCACTACCAATAGAATAATGGTAACAATCATGTCTGAGTCTAGCCTCAGATGGTCTTGACTTACACTCGTCACAACATAGGTATGGGGACTGGGATGCTTTTTT
The DNA here is from genome assembly GCF_025698485.1 of Gossypium arboreum. Taxonomy (NCBI): domain Eukaryota; kingdom Viridiplantae; phylum Streptophyta; class Magnoliopsida; order Malvales; family Malvaceae; genus Gossypium; species Gossypium arboreum. Next base: position 83,890,447 of record NC_069081.1, on the reverse strand, counting down.
ATCGTCCATATCTCGGGTTTCTTCCGGTAAGATGCCAAGTTTTTCTACTTACACCTCTTGTCTTTCCTTGTGCGCTTTCTTTTGAATTTCTTAGAACTAGAGTTTGTAATGTAGCAGTTCATGTCGTTCTTGAAGCTGTACCACTTCAATGTAGCAAGAAAAACATCTTTGTTGGTGTATTTTATTCCAACTTCTAGTACCCATACATGACGATATGTGCTTGCATGACTAGGTGTTTTGTGCAGAAGCAGTAAAAACTCTAAACCACCCTTGGCCGATATATCAATATTCGTTATGTGGGGCAAAGGTTCATACGCCTTGAATCACGCATCTAGATTTGAGGCGTCATCATCAAACTCACAAGGTTTCGACTCTGTCATAACCGGATTCGATTCAGAAAATAATGCCATTTCTAAACCATCCAACCCGCGCTACCAGATTGGCTCAGGTTTTGAATCCTCCCCCTCATTTACATTCACAAGCTTCTTCCTCACTTGCATCTCCTTCCTCCTCTAAGCTTTCATTGTCACTTCGAGCACGGTGTTAGACGTAACCTCGCTGGCCCCTGTTGGAAGAAGTAGGTCATTGGTTCTCTTGTGACCCATGTGCCGGCTAGAATATTCAACGGGTGGTATAACTGCTTCCTCCCCATAACATTGACCCAGTGCCGATGTTGAAACTGAGTGCACCGATTGAATGTCAAGCTCAAGTGTCTAGATTTGGGTTATGCTAATAGCCCAATTAGGACAAACTAGACCTATTCATGAGTTGGGCCACTCGGATTGGCCTGAAGGCCAGCTTGAAATGTGGAAGGGTTTGGGAAAAAATATAGGTTTGAAAAATAGGCTTGGACAAAAAAAAGGCCTGCTTAAAAAATAGGCCGAGCCTCGAGTAAGGAATTTTTGGCTCGAGCCAGGCCCGACCTAGCCCGAATTCACTAAATGACAAGAAAATATATTTTTTATTTTTTAATATTATTTTCTTATTGTTTTCTCCCTATTTTGCTACCATTTTACTATTATGTTGCTCCTATTTTGTTGTTATTGTTTGGATATTATATAAAACTTATTTTATTATTAATTTTATTATTATTTTAAAGATATCTATTAAATTTGTTATTATTTTAGAGGCATTTGCTAGTTAAGTTGCATCTATCTTAGTGTTATTTAAGTATACATAATTTTTAAAATTTATTTTCAATTTGCTAGGAAATATTATTTTGATGTTTTTAGTATTTTTGATGTATTATATATATTTTAAAATAATATAAAATTAATATGGTGGGTCGGGTTGGGCTCGAGTTTAACATTTTTATTCGGGTCAGGCTTGGGTAAAATTTTAGGCCCATTTTTCTTGCAGAGCCCGGGCCTAAATTTTTAGTTGAGTCAGACCCGAACTCGACCCAGCTCGGCCCATGCATACCTCTAGTACTGACCCACAAAGTTTAGATCGATGCTGGAGACCGATGAGTGTCTGCCCATAGATGTTTCGAGAACATTGTAGTAGCAATTTTGAAGGAGGCCAGAAATCCCACCGCAGAACCGTGTAGTAGGACTTTCTCATTCAGCTTCGGCACCTGTATTTGCTGTGGCGGTCGTCGAAGATGGGCCAAATCCATCAGCACCAGTGAACTCGACATATAACTCAAGAACATTTCTGCTTGAGATGTGTGAAGATATGACCCTCTTGAGATGCACCTTGCGAAACACATTAAATAGCTCATACATATAGGGGTCAATGGATGCAAGAAACCTGTATTGCAACCTTGTAATTCTTCTCCAGGTCGATCCCCTGACTTTTCTCCTAATTCTAGTTCGTAGCTTACGCATTTGAATGGTACTATTGAATGCAAATTCCACAGATTTTTCTCCTACAAACACCACCCCGAACTCTGTATTACAAATTTGACTATCGTAGTATATAATAGATTTCATTTGTTGACTCATTTCAATATTGGTCATGATTTGGACGAATAAATGCAAAAAAATAAGTAGAGAGTTTGTAACACCCCTAACTCGTATGCGTTACCAGAATAGAATTACGAGGTATTATCGATCAATACATATCATTCACATACATAACGTATTCATTTATGCATTCATAAATAAAATTCATTCAAATAATTCACATTGTCCCTTTTAAGGCTCTACAAGACCTTAAAACATGTTTAGAAGAGGTTCGGGACTAAACCGATAACATTAACAAACTTTGGGAAACATAGAAAATTTTCAAACATTTAAGGGTCACACACCCGTGTGAACAGGTCGTGTACCTCACACGGCTACCAAACACGCCTGTGTCATAGTCCGTGTGAAAACAGGGCATACATGTGACTTGCACCACACGACCGAGGACATGCCCGTGTGCCATCACCGTGGGAAAATTAGAGAGCTTACTGACTTGGCCATACGGTCGACCACACGCCCATGTGCCAACCCGTGTGCCATATACGGCCAATAGACACGCTCGTGTGTCTAGGCCCTGTCAAAACTGTAGGGTATACTGCCTTAATTCAAAAGGGTACCCTACGGGACACACGACCGTGTAACATGACGTGTTTCGCACACGGATGAGACACACGCCTGTGTCTCTGCCCGTGTGGACAAAAATAGGCCATTTGCAAAGCCAATTTGCCACCCTTTTCTGAAGCACACAAAGTAACCAAATTTGGTACCATTTCATCACATATATGGGCAGCCAAAACATGTAATTTATACACAAATCATTCCATTTATCCACAACCATTTCAACTACTCAATTTCATATTCAAAACATACCAAATCATTGTACCAAAATCATCAAACTCACATAACTTCTAAATGCATTTATATTACCTTTCCATCAACTAGATCATGCTTTTCAAATATATCAATTCATCATCCTCAAATCATACCAAAATACACCATTCCTCAAGCAATAATACCGCAACATATAACTATCCAAAAGAGCATCCATACAACCATTCCAAACAAGCCAACACTTAGGACATTATATACATCACATATATCATTTATCAAACATATAATTCAAGCCAATTTAAATGGCCATAATCCAACATTTAGAAGCCAAATATCATGGCTAAAATCACAACTCAAAACATACCAAGATGACACTAGCCTATACATTCCATATACCATATAACAAAGCTTCAAAAGTACCAACGAGATTATCGATAATGTGATGATGTTTCCTGACAATTCTCGAGTCCAAGCTAGCTTCGATAATCTATAAAACATGGAAAGAACACACAAAGTAAGCTTTAAAAGCTTAGTAAGCCATATAAAATAAGCTATCATATAAATCTTTACATATCAATTCAAATATGCTAAACTTAATTAATCACATACAAGTTCACAAACCTTTCACATTGAACATATATTCAATATCATAATCAAATTCATCATTTACTTCATTTCTCATTACTCGTATGAAACTTGTACGTACCTGAGTCACTTAGCTTATTCACATATTCTTTCTCAACTTGACTTTGCCTGTTGAACCGTTCGGAATCATTAAGGATACTCAAAAATCACATAAGCTCGTACAATGCCATATCCCAGATATGGTCTTACATGTTATCATATAATGATGCCACTGTCCCATACAAGGTCTTACACGAAATCGATTAACGATGCCAATGTCCCAGACATGGTCTTACACTGTAATATCCTAATTTTGGGCCTAGTCGAAATAGTGGTTTCGTGACCACAAAATCCGAGATAGAAATAATTATTTTATGATTATATTGAGGTCTATGATATGATTGCATGATTGTGTGAAAATTTCCTGAAGAAATTTTATGCAAAAAGTGCTTAAATTGAAATTAGGGACTAAATCGAATAATTTGCAAAACTTGCATTCTAGAAGTTTCTAGTATGAAATTGTTTTGAAATATTAATTAGGAGGTCTTAAATAGAAATTTTACCAATTTCTAAGTCTATGGACAAAAATTGGACATGGATGGAATTTTTGGAAAGTTTAGTAGTAAGGGCATTTTGGTCATTTAGGGGTAAAATGAATTAAAATACAAAATTAAAAGTCAATTTTTCTCATCTTCAACCCCATGGCCGAATATAGCAAGGAGAAACCGTGGCTAGGGTTTTTCAAGCTTCCAAGCTCGATTGTAAGTCTGTTCTAGCCTCGTTTTTAATGATTTTTACGTTTTTGGAGTCCCGGTAGCTCGATTAAGCTTATGCTAGCAATAATTCAACCTAGGGTTCATATTTGGAAAAATACCCATAGGTGAAATTTGTGTATTTTGGTGTTTTATGATAGAATATGAGGTTTAAAATTATGTTAGACAACTTGTGCTACTCGGTTTTAAGTGAAAACGAGCAAAAGGGTTTAATCGGTAAAAATACCTAATAGTCATAAGTACATGTTAGAGTGAGAATTTGATGTTTCCATAGAAGGGAAAAATGATCAGCATGTCATAAAACATAAGAAAATAGGCTGAAGTTTAATTTACGAGCTTTGGGGCAAAAGTGTAAATATGCAAAAGTTTAGGGGCAAAATTGTAATTTTTCCAAAATATGATTTTGGGTCAATTTGAATAATGTGAGTCCTAATTAGACTATATTTTAAATGATAGAGCAAGGAAAACTGAAATTCGGGCTAAAATGGGGAAAATACCAAGTTGTGGACGAAATGGTAAAAGAAGCCATTTTCGCATACGAGGTAAGTTCATGTGTAAATGTAGTAACATAATTGTCATTTTAAGCAATTTAATGTTGTTTATATGATATGATGCTGATTATTATCATGAAATATTATGCTTTGTGGTTATTGTTGAATAATATGTAATTATGTGAATTACTTGATGAGTATGAACTATCACCGAAGTATCAATTTCGATATTCCATGGAAGATGGCAAAGATGTGTGATCAAGGAAAACGCCCGTTTGAACCTTAGGAATAGATTAGGATACAAGTGACATGTCACTAGGATGTTTGGGCATCCGAACTCGTTGAGTTGAGTCCGAGTTCACTTATGGATGCAAATGTCCGAACTCGTTGAGTTGAGTCCGAGTTCGAGAGATGTAACTAGGCATCCGAGCTCGTTGAGTTGAGTCCGAGTTCACTTATGGATGCGAACGCCCGAGCTCGTTGAGTTGAGGCCGAGTTCACTTATGGGCGGGTTACATGGTAGCTTGGCTACATATGTGGCACTTATGTGCAAACTTTCCATGTATCCAATTATATTCGATGTGTTCAACGGGTAAAGTTCTACTGAAATGGAGGAATACTCAAGATGAAAGGGATGTATTGGTAAGTATTGTGAAATGAGTACTTTGAACAGGTATGCACTTAACCCTCGGGTTGAAAACTCGATATAACAATAATATGGTAAGATGATAAATGAAAATGTGATATGAATGTCTTGGTGATGATTATGCAAATGATGTTTTATGTTTGCTTATATGGTTATGTTACTTGCTATTTGCATGTGAACTTATTAAGCATTTATGCTTACTCCCTCCTTTTCATTCCTTGTAGTTTTGACAAGCCAGCTCGGAAATCGGGAACGGTCGGAGGCTCGCTCACACTATCCGTATACCATCTTGGCATAATGACTTGTATATTTTGAGTATGGCATGTATAGCATTATAATCATTTTGTATATATGGTCTTATGATATGGTTATTGAGTGGTATGGAAATGCTTGGTAATGATTAGCCATTGGAATGACTAATCATGATCATATTTGGTGTTATGTATGTCAAATTGCTAGCTAATCCATGGAAACCATGAAATAGGTAAAATTTACCATAAAATAGATTCAGACAGCAGTAGTGACGTGAATTTGAAAAATCACTAAAAATAGTAAAAATGGAATTAAATAATGAATAAGTTATGGAATCGAATCTTGATGAGTCTATTTTCATATGGAAGAAGCGAAACAGGTAAATGAGCTATATTTTATGAGATGTTTAAATTTTTGTGAAACAGGGCCAGAGCGATTTCTGGATCCCCTGTTCTTATTTTGGAAATTCACCATAAATTTTACAAAGATAAGTAGAAGTCATGATTTATATGTACAAATTCCCTATTGAGTCTAGTTTTATTAGAGACAAACGAAATAGTCATTGAAGCTCTGTACAGAGAGATATCTGATTCGTAATACACAGAGGTCAGAGTAGTCGAACCTTGAAACAGGGGATATTTTAACTAATAAACTGTACTAATTGGCTTGACCAAAAATTCTAGAAAAAAATTAGTAAATATATATATGAGTCTAGTTTCATGAAAAATTTACAGAATTTGATTTTGAGTTTCGTAACTCGAGATATGAATTTTTAAGCGACTGTGACACAGATTGCTAGCTTGACTAGAAATTTTAAAAATAAATTGTTTGAGCTGTTTAAGTAATGAATTAAGTCTGTTAACACCTCGTGTTCGACTCCGGCGACGGTATTGGGTATGGGGCGTTACATTTGGTGGTATCAGAGCAGGTTTAGTCGGTTCTCGGACTAACCTAGCATGTGTAAAAGTTTAGCTATACATGCCAATGATCTGTGATAGTGTGATGTCTTCCGACGCGTATGAGTACCGTCTTATTTAGACAGGGTACTCTCCAACCAAGCTGCGCCGACCATGTTCAATGTTATGTGAAGGTATTTGAGTAAAATTATGATTGTGATAAGTCTCGGTTCAGAAAAATATGAATAAAAGTTTATGATACATATGTGATAAATATTCATATTTGCTTAATGCTCATATGATGTAGTATATGTGGCTTACTTGATAAGATGAACGGAATAAATAGAAAGTAGTAGAGGTATGAATAAAAGTCATAATATTATGATACGAAAGAAAATGTCCTTATCTTGATTTGGACGTCTAATGTTGATGAATGCTAATGATATATAATTTTTATGAGATAAAGGATTATAATGAAATGAACTTATCTATGTTAAATTGTTGGACTGAATTACATGATTGTAATGATATGTACATGATGATGCACGAAATGAAAGTTGTGATTGTGATGCTAATATCTATGTTTGTTTGGCCTTATATGATGTCATGGGCATGAATTAATTTAATTAAATGAATGGATAAGTAAAGCTATCTAGAAAACATAGAATGTATGCATAAGTATATTGTCTAAATGGGACAATAGGAAAATTTGTGTAAGCCAACATGAATGTTGCATTGCCTGAATGAATGACATGATTTTGATGATGTTGCTATGATGATGGAAGTTGTGTCATATGTGTATGTATAAGAAAGTCGAGTCAGAGGTCCTACAACCCCTCCCCCTTACCGAAATGGTACTTATAATGGAATTTCATGAGATTTGTATTGAATAAGTTTCCGGTTGAGAACCCAAAGAGTTCAGTGATAGAATAATTATAAGTATGATCAGAGATTGAAAATGAGTTGATAAGTAAAGTCAAATTTAGTAAAGTATCGGATTGATATAACGATTATTGGAATTATGCACTGTCCCAGTTAGAGAAGGAATTCTCTTTGGTAAATCGAATTACTCAGGTGCAAGGTCGAGAAAAGTGTAAATCGAAATTTATTCAGAACTGGCCTTCTTTAGTGAATGGTTTAATATGAAATTTGTGATGGCAGAACTAGTTGGGGAAATGATAATTGAAATGTGAACTATCTGAGTGTGACAGATTATGACCGACAGATTTAGCAGTCTCTTTTGAGATGTTCTATGTGTTTACCCGTTCTCAAAAATATTTCTATGGCTATTTATCTTCTGAAGAAATTCTTGTTATATGGGAATGTCTTCTAATTCTGGTGTTGGATGAAAGCATTGGTAGTCTGACTGGTTTATAATTTATATTGCTCTATTTCATCGGGTATTCTATTTCATTTCGTCTGATAAGAATTGATGAGAGAATACATATGATATTTATGATTCTGTTTCTTCTACTTGATGCTTCATCTGATATATATGTATGGGAAGATATATTGATCTTGTTATATTTGATTTCAGTGGGATTAAATGATGTTTCTTCTGGACTTTCTTTCTTTGAAGAATTATCGGGGTATTCCGTATTTTCTCTATGAGTTTGGTTTTCGATTCTCCGGCATAGTATCGTATCTTGGGTTTCTTTATCCTGGATCTCTTTATTCTGGATTTCTTTATTCTGGGTTTCTCTATCTTGGATTTCTTTATTCGGTTTTCTTATTATCTTTGTTCTATAATTTGTCAATTATGACTCATGTTCGAAGTACGTTCTTCAGCTCGTGATAATCATGTCAAATATGACTATACTTCTAATTTGATCTTGGTAATGTGGTGATTTTAGTATTGGGGTTTTTTCTAATTTCTGTGTAAGGATTTGACATCAGTAAAGGCATAAGTGATAAAAGCGCGAGTTTCAGTAGGTATGGTGAATTATTTATTTGAAAGATTTCATGTGACAATTATGTCAGGATTATTTTTCTCAAGTCTGATAATATAATTTCATTTTTGTACTGATAAAAGAGTAAATAGTCTAAAAGAGAAGTGTATATTTATTAGAAAGAGTTGGATATTAGTTAAAGTCACTATGAATGATAAGGTTTTCGTCTTGTGAAAGTTGAAAAGTTTATTACATGTTGACAAAGTTTGGATAGATGAGAATATTGGTAATTGAAGCTTCTGAACTAGACTAGTCTACATTGAGTAAAGACTTCCTGACTTTCAGTAATGTACTGTTATATGAATTGTGATGTGTTTCAAGATAGTGAGGTAATGTGATAGTTTAGAGCATTCGATGTTACATAAAATCGGAGTTGTTAAAGGGGTTAAAGCCGAGCATTGGGATCTATCAAAATTATCCTTGTCAGTGTTGATATTGGGATGGAAATGAGAAGGATTATTCTTGAGGCCATATCAGAATTATTTCCATAGCGGAAAGAGGAAAATGTGATGTATCCTATTGTTAAATGTTTGGCGAGATCTATAAATCATATCTATATTGAATGAATTCCTACTTATCAGATTCATGGAATTTCAGGTCTCTTTGATCGTTGGATTTCTTGGAATTCCGGTCTCCATTAATCAAGTTAAGATCCGGATTTTATGTCATGATATCATGGGAAACTGAGAAGGGTTGAAAATTTAAGAACTGTTGAGAGTTGAGACTGTAAGCTTTCAGATCATATGAGAAATTAAAGAGATGTATTGGAGGTACAGCCTAAGTGAAAGTTCTTTGGCACCGAATATGAGATTTAAAGTGAAGACCACTTTTCTGGTAAGATTTTCGGGGACGAAAATCCCTGAAGGGGGGGAGAGTTGTAATATCCTGATTTTGGGCCTAGTCGGAATAGTGGTTTCGTGACCACAAAATCCGAGATAGAAATAATTATTTTATGATTATCTTGAGGTCTATGATATGATTGCATGATTGTGTGAAAATTTCGTGAAGAAATTTTATGCATAAAGTGCTTAAATTGAAATTAGGGACTAAATCGAATAATTTGCAAAACTTGCATTCTAGAAGTTTCTAGTATGAAATTGTTTTGAAATATTAATTATGAGGTCTTAAATAGAATTTTACCAATTTCTAAGTCTATGGACAAAAATTGGACATGGATGGAATTTTTGGAAAGTTTAGTAGTAAGTGCATTTTGGTCATTTAGGGGTAAAATGAATTAAAATACAAAATTAAAAGTCAATTTTTCTCATCTTCAACCCCATGGCCGAATATAGCAAGGAGAAACCGTGGCTAGGGTTTTTCAAGCTTCCAAGCTCGATTGTAAGTCTGTTCTAGCCTCGTTTTTAATGATTTTTACGTTTTTGGAGTCCCTAGCTCGATTAAGCTTATGCTAGCAATAATTCAACCTAGGGTTCATATTTGGAAAAATACCCATAGGTGAAATTTGTGTATTTTGGTGTTTTATGATAGAATATGAGGTTTAAAATTATGTTAGACAACTTGTGCTACTCGGTTTTAAGTGAAAACGAGCAAAAGGGTTTAATCGGTAAAAATACCTAATAGTCATAAGTACATGTTAGAGTGAGAATTTGATGTTTCCATAGAAGGGAAAAATGATCAGCATGTCATAAAACATAAGAAAATAGGCTGAAGTTTAATTTACGAGCTTTGGGGCAAAAGTGTAAATATGCAAAAGTTTAGGGCAAAATTGTAATTTTTCCAAAATATGATTTTGGGTCAATTTGAATAATGTGAGTCCTAATTAGACTATATTTTAAATGATAGAGCAAGGAAAACTGAAATTCGGGCTAAAATGGGGAAAATACCAAGTTGTGGAGGAAATGGTAAAAGTAGCCATTTTCGCATACGAGGTAAGTTCATGTGTAAATGTAGTAACATAATTGTCATTTTAAGCAATTTAATGTTGTTTATATGATATGATGCTGATTATTATCATGAAATATTATGCTTTGTGGTTATTGTTGAATAATATGTAATTATGTGAATTACTTGATGAGTATGAACTATCACCGAAGTATCAATTTCGATATTCCGTGGAAGATGGCAAAGATGTGTGATCAAGGAAAATGCCCGTTTGAACCTTAGGAATAGATTAGGATACAAGTGACATGTCACTAGGATGTTTGGGCATCCGAACTCGTTGAGTTGAGTCCGAGTTCACTTATGGATGCAAATGTCTGAACTCGTTGAGTTGAGTCCGAGTTCGAGAGATGTAACTAGGCATCCGAGCTCGTTGAGTTGAGTCCGAGTTCACTTATGGATGCGAACGCCTGAGCTCGTTGAGTTGAGTCCGAGTTCACTTATGGGCGGGTTACATGGTAGCTTGGCTACATATGTGGCACTTATGTGCAAACTTTCCATGTATCCGAATTATATTCAGATGTGTTCAACGGGTAAAGTTCTACTGAAATGGAGGAATACTCAAGATGAAAGGGATGTATTGGTAAGTATTGTGAAATGAGTACTTTGAACAGGTATGTACTTAACCCTCGGGTTGAAAACTCGATATAACAACAATATGGTAAGATGATAAATGAAAATGTGATATGAATGTCTTGGTGATGATTATGCAAATGATGTTTTATGTTTGCTTATATGGTTATGTTACTTGCTATTTGCATGTGAACTTATTAAGCATTTATGCTTACTCCCTCCTTTTCATTCCTTGTAGTTTTGACAAGCCAGCTCGGAAATCGGGAACGGTCGGAGGCTCGCTCACACTATCCGTATACCATCTTGGCATAATGACTTGTATATTTTGAGTATGGCATGTATAGCATTATAATCATTTTGTATATATGGTCTTATGATATGGTTATTGAGTGGTATGGAAATGCTTGGTAATGATTAGCCATTGGAATGGCTAATCATGATCATATTTGGTGTTATGTATGTCAAATTGCTAGCTAATCCATGGAAACCATGAAATAGGTAAAATTTACCATAAAATAGATTCAGACAGCAGTAGTGACGTGAATTTGAAAAATCACTAAAAATAGTAGAAATGGAATTAAATAATGAATAAGTTATGGAATCGAAGCTTAATGAGTCTATTTTCATATGGAAGAAGCGAAACAGGTATATGAGCTATATTTTATGAGATGTTTAAATTTTTGTGAAACAGGGACAGAGCAATTTCTGGATCCCCTGTTCTGACTTTGGAAATTCACCATAAATTTTACAAAGATAAGTAGAAGTTATTATTTATATGTACAAATTCCTTATTGAGTCTAGTTTTATTAGAGACAAACGGCATAGTCATTGAAGCTCTGTACAGAGAGATATCTGATTCGTAATACACAGAGGTCAGAGTAGTTGAACCCTGAAATAGGGGATATTTTAACTAATAAACTGTACTAATTGGCTTGATCAAAAATTGTAGAAAAAAATTAGTAAATATATATATGAGTCTAGTTTCAGGAAAAATTTACAGAATTTGATTTCGAGTTTCGTAACTCGAGATATGAATTTTTAAGCGACTGTGACACAAATTGCTAGCTTGACTGGAAATTTTAAAAATAAATTGTTTGAGTTGTTTAAGTAATAAATTAAGTCTGTTAACACCTCGTGTTCGACTCCGGCGATGGTCTCGGGTACGGGGCGTTACATACACGTAATCTCAATACAATGCCGTCCTAGACACGGTCTTACATGTAATCACATCTCGATAACCTAATGTCATGACATCTGTATCCTGTACTATTTCTAAGGCTCGTATGGGACTTTCGGATATCGTAACTCTGTCAATTCTTGCTCCTAATTGCTCGTTAAAAAATCATTGCAATTCAATCAGAATAAAAAAATATATAACTCAATGTAAAGACATTTATTTGCATATTGCATATGAACTTACCTCGTATTTGGGATAAACGGACTGAATCGACTATTCGTCAACTTTCGATTTTCTGCAATCTAAATTCGTTTTCTTTCGTTCTTAACCTATATACATTCAAAATTAACTCTTTTATTCATCAACACATTCAATTTAGTCAAGAAACACATATTTGGGCATTTTTACACTTTAGCCCCTAAAGTTACACATTTATTCAATTTAGTCTTTATTTCATAAATACACAAAATTACACAGTTTCTTTCAAAAACAAGCTAGCCAAATTTCTATAGGTTCCCTAACAGCCCATATTTTTATTTATTTCACACATTTAAACCTTGAATTTACACTTTTCACAATTAAATCCCTAATGTGCATTTTGACTCAAAATCACTTTACAAAACCTGTATATCAAACACCAAGCCTTCATAATTCATCATCAAACATTATAAAAGTCATGGATTCATCAATGGTATTTTTCAAAATCACTAACAAATTCAAAAATTAGGGCACGGGCTAGCTAGTACTCAAAGCAACGATCGTAAAAACATAGAAATCATCAAAAACCGAACAAACAACATACCTTAATCAAGATATCAAGTTGCAAAAATTCAAAGCCCTATTTTATCTTCTTCTTCTTCGTTATTCAGCTATGAATGATGATAATATGTCTTATTTTTATCTTTATTTTAATTAATATTAACATTAATAATCATTTTACAATTTTAACCTTAATGTAACCATTATAAAATCATCAAATATATGCCCATTTATGACCATTCCCACTATCAATGGTCTAATATCAACATAAGGACCTCTCATTTAATGCTTTATAGAAAATAGACACTTTTAACTTGTAAAATGCAACTTTTGCATTATACGCGATTTAGTCTTTTAGTCAAATTAACTACTTTAATGATAAAATTATCACATGAAACTTTCGCACATACATAATCACATGTTGTAAATATAAATAATAATATTAAAATAATTTTAAGACCTCAGATTTGTGGTTTCAAAACTACTATTCTGATTTAGCTAAAATCGGGCTGTTACAGAGTTGTCTGAACCTCACATATATGCACTCCCACGAACCTCACATCTTATGGCAGGTGGCAGGATTACCAGTCCAGGCTAAATTCCCCATATCATGAACTCATAAGGTGATGTCGGGATTACCAGTCCAAGCTAAATCCCTTATAGACATACACCCTTACTGAGCTCGGATCTGAATTACCAGTCCAAACTAAATTCAGACCCTAATTGGATTACCCGTCCGGGCTAAATCCATAATGCACACATATTCTTCGAGAGGCTCAATCATTCAAGGAACACCCGTCCGGGCTAGATCCTTTTCATAATTGAGATAAACGGATTACCCGTCCGGGCTAAATCCTTACTGCAACACATGCAGGATCTCAAATCACATGTAATTACGGATTACCATCGAATTCCCTTTGTCAACCTCAACCGAGACATTTTTCACATGTTACCATCAAATATGCATTTCTATGATATTTCATGCCAATAATAAATGCAATCATCATGTATTCATAAATCATACAATTATGCATATTAGGGATTTACTTTAAGTTATCCGAACTTACCTGGTATTTGTTTCGGAGTTGTGTTTCAGTTATTCCGAAACCTTGTGTTTACCTCGATCGACCTCCCGAATTTGTTCCTCGGGGTCTATAACAAAAAAATTATATCATTAATACCACACATTATACATCACAAATCAAATTCTCACCCCCGATCCAAATGACCGTTTTGCCCCTAACCTTTGATATTTTTACGATTTAGTCTTTAAGCTTGTGTAATGAAACACATGCAATTTCTACCTTACCCAAGCCTAGCCGAACACTTTTCCTTCTTATTGTAGCCACCAGTTTCCATTATTTTCACACTTCTACCACATATTTTACAACTTTTACAAAATGGTCCCTACAAGGGTTTTTTTCATGAAAATCACCTAGGAAAAGATGTTTAACACATATTCATCTTTTATGTTCCTCCATAATCAATCAAAATACAAGTGACTCATGCATGGGTAAATTTTTAAACATGAACCTTAGCATGAAATATGGGTAGAATTTGAGAGAGCAAGCTACCGAGATTTCAAAAATACAAAGAACATTAAAAACGGGGCTTGGGAGCACTTACTATTGAGCTTGGAAAGCTTGAAAACCCTAGCTATGGTGATAAAGGAATTTCAGCAGCATGGAGAAGAAGAATGGATGATTTTGGCTTGATTTTCCCGTTTTATTTCATTAAAAAGCCAAATGACCAAAATGGCCTCATGCCCTTTCTTTAAAATTTCATCCATGCAAGCCCATTTTTGTCCAAAAATTTAGAAATTGGGCAAATTACTCTTCAAGACCTTTTAATTCATAATCCAAAACAATTTTACAAATTGCTTCTAGAATTCAAGTTTCGCAATTTATTCAATTTAGTCCATAATTTCTAATTGAACACCTTACTCAAAGAATTTCTTCATGAAACTTTAACACATGCATATACTCATATTCTAGGCCTCTTAATAACCATAAAATAAATATTTTGATGTCGGATTTGTGGTCCCGAAACTACTATTCCGATTAGGCCCTATTTTGGGATGTTACACTTCTTCCCCCTTAGGGACTTTCGTTCTCGAAAGTCTTACCAGTAAACAGGTTCGGATATTCGCTTCTCATGGTTTCTTCCGGCTCCCGTGTAGTCTTGTCCACACCATGTTGATGCCATAAAACTTTTACTAGAGCAACACCTTTATTTCTCAACTGCTTAACTTCATGAGCCAATATCTTAACCGGTTCCTATCCATAAGTCATGTCTGGTTGAATTTCAATCTCAGTAGGTGAAATAACGTGTAAGGGGTCTAATCGGTATCGCCTTAACATAGATACATGGAACACATCGTGAATCCTTTCCAGTTCAAGTGGAAATGCCAAGCGCTAGGCTAACGGTCCACCTTTTTCAATGATCTCGTACGGTTCGATAAATCACGGACTCAGTTTGCCTTTTTGGCCAAATCTCAACACCTTTTTCCATGGAGACACTTTCAAGAATACTCTATCTCCAACTTGAAACTCAATTTCCTTTCTTTTCAGATCAGCATATGACTTTTTCCTATCCAATGCCGTTATTAAATAATCCCGTATTACTTTAACTTTCTCTTCAATTTCTTTAGTCAAATCAACTCCGTGAATCTGATTTTCCTTAAGTTCCGTCTAGTACAATGGAGTTCGGCACTTCCGGCCATATAAGACTTCATAAGGCGCCATCTTCAAACTTGTTTGAAAACTATTGTTATAGGAAAATTCTACCAATGGCAAGTATTTTTCCCAGCTACCCTGAAATTCGAGGATGCAACAACGCAACATATCCTTGAGAATCTGAATCATCCACTCAGACTGACCATCAGTCTGAGGGTGAAAAGCTGTGCTAAAACTCAACTTCGTACCCAAGGCTTAACTTCTTCTAGAATCTTGAAGTGAACCTCGGGTCTCTGTCTGAAATAATCGACAATGGTACCCCATGTAATCTTACAATCTCAGAAATGTACAAGTCGGCCAATCTATCGAGGGAGTAATCTGCCTTCACCAGAATGAAATGAGCTGACTTCGTCAACTTATCCACTACAACCCATACTGCATCTTTTTTCTTCGGAGTCAATGGCAATCCTGCCCTCACCTGAAGGCACTTGATGTTCAGCTTTAACTTGCTGACATACAAGGCATTTCGATACAAATTCAGAAACATCTCTTTTCATGCCGCTCGACCAATACATCTTCTTTAAATCATTGTACATCTTGGTACTTCCCGGGTGAATAGACAAACGGCTGTTATGTGCTTCTTGCAAAATTTTATGAATAAGTTCATTTTTTTTGGGTACACAAACCCTATTTCTGAACATCAAACATCCTCAGGACTAATTTAAAAATCTGACTCAACACCAGACTCACATTGAGTTCTTTTAGCTTGCAAGTCATCATCATTAGTTTGAGCATCATAGATTTTCTAAAAGAATGTCGGCCTAGTCTCTAGCTCAGCCAAGATTAAGCCATCATCAAGCAATGCCAAATGAGCTTCCATGGCCCTTAATGTAAATAAGGATTTTCTATTCAACGCGTCAGCGACCACATTCGCCTTTCTCGGGTGATAGTCAATGATCAGTTCGTAATCATGGATTAACTCTAGCCACCTCCGCTGCCTCAAATTTAATTCTTTTTGAGTCTTCAAATACTTCAAACTTTTGTGGTCAGTGAATATACGGTAAGTCTCACCATATAAATAATGCCTCTAAATTTTTAAAGCAAAAACGATGGCGGCAAGTTCTAGGTCGTGTGTAGGATAGTTCTTCTCATGCAGCTTCAATTGTCGTGAAGCATAGGCTATTACCTTGCCATCTTGCATAAGTACACAACCTAGTCCATTTAAGGACGCATCACTGTAGATTACAAATTCTTTTCCCAACTCAGGAAATACTAAAATAGGAGCTTCAGTTAACAGTGTCTTTAACTTCTCAAAACTTTGCTGACACTTCTCTGTCCATTCAAACCTAACTTCTTTCTGTAGTAACTCCATCATCGGAGTCACTATCATAGAAAATCCTTTCACAAACCTCCGATAATAACTGGCTAAGCCTAAAAGGCTCATAACCTTGGTTACATTCTTAGGTGGTTTCTATTCGATGATATCAGAAATCTTACTTGGATCGACTCGGATGCCTTCACCCGAAGCAACATGACCCAAAAATCCAACTTCCTGAAGCCAAAACTCACTCTTGCTAAACTTAGCATACAACTACTTTTCCTGCAGAGTCTGCAACACAATTCTCAAGTGCTTTGCATGTTTCGACTCATCTTTAGAATAAATCAAGATGTCGTCAATGAACACAACAACAAACTTATCCAAATATGGCTGGAAGATCCTATTCATTAGATCCATGAATACGGCCGGTGCATTCGTTAACCCAAATGGCATGACGAGAAATTCATAATGATTGTACCTTGTTCTGAAGGATATCTTAGATACATCTGATTTTTTAACTCGCAGCTGATAATAGCCAAACCTCAAGTCTATCTGAGAGAACACGGTGGCTCCTCTCAACTGGTCAAACAAGTCATCTATCCTTGGTAAAGGATACTTATTCTTGATAGTTACCTTATTCAGTTGCTGATAATCGATACATAACATCATCGATCCATCTTTCTTCTTTACAAACAATACGGAGGCACCCCAAGGTGAAAAACTTGACCTTACGAATCCTTTATCTGTCAGCTCTTGCAACTGTGCCTTCAACTTTTTAAGCTCAGTTGGTGCCATTCTGTACAGAGCAATAGAGATAGGAGCTGTCCCTGGCACCAGCTCAATACCAAATTCTATTTCCCTCTCTAGAGGTAATCCGGGTAATTCTTCTGGAAATACATCTGGGTACTCACATACTATAGGCACAAACTCAATCTTCAACTCTATTTTCTTAGTGTTCAATACAAATGCAAGATAGGCTTCATGCTCTTTTCTCATATATCTCTGAGCAACCATTACCGTGATCACAATCGGAGGCATATCCAACTCTCTTGAATCAACCCGTAAAATCTCACCATTCGAACATTTCAATTTAATATACTTACTACCACAATTTACAATTACATCATGCAGTGCTAATCAATCTATACCAAGTATTACATCAAATTCATCAAATGGTAAGAACATAAGATTAGCCGGAAAACAATGACCCTGAATCGTCAAAGGACAATTCTTACAGACTTTATCAACCGTGACTGATCTGCCTAGTGGGTTCGACACTTTAATAATAAATTCCATAGGCTCAATGGGTATGTTCATTCTAGATACCAAGCTCATGCAAATGTATGAACACATCGACCCCGGGTCAATTAAAGCAATAACATTTGTATTAAAAAGGGAAAAAGTACCCATAATAACATCAGCAACAGAGGCTTTCTCTCGGGCGCGTATCGTATACGTTCTTGCTAGGGTTCGAACCTTTGATTTTGCAGCATTTTTAGTTACAACTCGACTGCCACTAGCACTCCCAAGGTATCTCGAAGGTCTACCTCAAGGAATAGGAGTACTCGATTTTAGAGTTACATCCACTTCTTTTTCGACTTGTTCTGGGCAGCCTCTGAGAAAGTGATGAAAAGAACCACACCTAAAACATGCGCCACTCTTCATTTGACACTCTCTGAAATGAAATTTGTTGCAAATCTTACACTTCGGCTTTTGATCATCTACACTCCCCGCACTAGTTACCATCAGGGAGGAAGATTTTTTGACCTCGTCGTTTAGAGCTTCTCGCTCTACCTAAATATCCCACTGATAAAGTGGAGCGTTCATACTGGCTCCTGGCTTTTTTTCGTGGAGAACGAGATTGTTTACCACTAGACCTCTTGCTCGCAATTTGAGCCTCTCTTTTAGCTTGTTTTCTTTCATTATTAAGTTCTTCAGCCTTCTTGGCTCGATCGGCCAATGCGGTAAACTCCCGTATTTCCAAGATCCCAATCAACAACTTGATGTCCTCATTCAAGCCTTCCTCGAAGCGTTTACACATTTTCAATTCTGTTTGGGCCCATTCAGTTGCGTACTGACTTAATCGTACGAAGTCTCTCTTGTATTCCGTTACAGTCTTGTTCCCTTGTTTGAGTTCCAGGAACTCATTTTGCTTCGAGTCCAAAAATCGCTGGCTACTGTATTTCTTCCTGAACTCTGCTTGGAAGAAATCCCAAGTAATATTTTCCTTCGGCACTACAGAGGATACGGTCTTCCACCAATAGTATGCAGTGTCCTTCAAAAGGGACACAGCATACTTCAAGCATTCCTCGGGTGTGCACGAAAAATCATCTAGCACCCGCGTAGTATTCTTAAGCCAGAACTTGGTTCTTTTAGCATCATCATCAACTTTAGCTTTGAATTCCTTGGCCCTATACTTTCTAAGTTTATCTATAGGGGCCTTACCAATTCTAATCGGTGTCATACCTTGCAGCACATCATCATCAGGTTGATTAGGGGACGGGGAGGTCTTGGTATGTTGGGGCGATTTCTCAGGTAATCCCCAAACCATTCATCCATCAAATCAAAGAAGGCAGCTCGGGCCTCTTCCCGGCCTTTTGATAAGCCTTCTACTACTATTAGATACAGCTCGTTGTATGGAAGCTGGAGCATGGCTCTTGGCTCCCTCGGACTCATCTTGTGCTCGATTGGAAGACATTTACTACATTCAAAACAATTTGAATAGTTAGGAGACGTCACACTATCAATATTTGAATAATGGCATGTATAGCAAACCTCAATACTCTCTACGATAGTCCTAGAACCGACTAAACCGTAGCTCTGATACCACTAAATATAACACCCTTACCCGTATTTGACGCCGAGATAGGGTTCGAGGCATTACCGGGGCTTTACACTTATAACACACTATTTGGGTCGCAAATTTTTTTTTGCTCAAATTTAAAACCTTTTAACCATGAATATCTCGTCCCTTATATAGCCTTTCGAGGCCTATAACGTACCTAGAGGCAGTGCGAGACAAATTTGGGCACGTTCGATAAACCTTAGGCTCCTCAAAAAAATTTCCCTTATCTTAAAGTGTTACACGCCTATGTAGATGGGCCGTGTGGACTCACATGCCCATGTGACTTGGGACACGCCCATGCCCTTCGGCCGTGTGCAACACTGACTTATCAACACGGCCGTGGCACACACCATGCTACCTGCTCGTGGACAACACTGTCTTTTAGACACGGTAAGGATAGACACCCGTGTGGCCTACTCGTGTGCGTTTTTTATTTAAAATTTTAAGTGCAGAGGACACATGGCCTAGATACACGCCCGCGTGTTCGACTATGTGGACCCTAATAGTCTATTTTTCAAGCCTTAAGTCACCCCATTCTACTCTTTATACCTAGTGATTACCAAGTTAGAAGGAAAACATGATTATACACTTGTAAATAATCTTGATAAAACTAGTTGTATGGAAACCTCATATCATTGGTTTCATACATGAAAGGTTATTTCCTATTTAGTGTTTATGGGTTTCTGTGTCACTTTAATTCGTCTGAAATTGGCTCGTTCATGTAACTTATTTCCAATTGGTAACAACCCATCACTTGTAAATAAAACCATACAAAAATTTACAGTTCAAAGCCTACTTCAATTAAGCCAATTTTCATGGCCATATACAAAAAGATAAACATATTTTTACATGCCTTCATTTGGAAAATCGAATGACACATATAACAAAATACTCAAAAATCCTATACATGCCATTGAACAAAATAAAAATGTCTTTATACCAAAGCTTGACTAGTTGATAGTGTGCTGACTTTCCAATCGTCTTCTAGTCCTTATGAGTCCTCGAGCCCTATGAGATAGGAAAAAAGAGAGGGGTAAGCATTTACATGCTTAGTAAGCTTGAATAACCGGAAAGTAAACTTACCGAGTAATTATCATACATCCATATTTAAATCATGAAATCATCAATTATGAAATGATTCCCTATTACATGCACTCAATCAATGAGTTAGTCATATAACAAAGCATCATGTAATTTATGTAAATGAGCTCATCATTCATCATCTTATTGACATGCATCATATTAATCCCTTTGAGTTTGTAGGAAATCTTGATGGAATACCTATTATCCGTCAATTCTTACGAATGATCATTTCACATATATGCACTCCCGCGAACTTCACATCTTATGGCAGGATTACTAGTCCAGGCTAAATTCCCCATATCATGAACTCATAAGGTGATGTCAGGATTACCAGTCAAGGCTAAATCCCTTATAGACATACACCCTTACTGAGCTCGGATCTGAATTACCAATCCAAGCTAAATTCAGACCCTAATTGGATTACCTATCTGGGCTAAATTCATAATGCACACATATTCTTCGGGAGGCTCGATCATTCAAGGAACACCCATTCGGGCTAGATCCTTTTCATAATTGAGATCAATAGATTACCCGTCTGGGCTAAATCCTTACTGCAACACATGCAGGATCTCAAATCACATGTAATTACAGGTTACCATCGAATTCCCTTTATCAACCTCAATCGAGACATCTTTCACATGTTACCATCAAATATGCATTTCTATGATATTTCATGCCAATAATAAATGTAATCATCATGCATTCATAAACCATACAATTATGCATATTAGGGGTTTACTTTAAGTTATCTGAACTTACCTGGTATTTGTGTTCGGAGTTGTGTTTCAGTTATTCCGAAACCTTGCGTTTACCTCGATCGACCTCCGAAATTTGTTCCTCGGGGTCTATAACAATAAAATTATATCATTAATACCACACATTATACATCACAAATCAAATTCTCACCCTCGGTCCAAATGAACGTTTTGCCCCTAACCTCTAATATTTTTACGATTTAGTCCTTAAGCTCATATAATGAAACACATGCAATTTCTACCTTACCCAAGCCTAGCCGAACACTTTTCCTTCTTATGGTAGCCCTGATTTTGCATTATGTTAACACTTCTACCACACATTTTACAACTTTTGCAAAATGGTCCCTACAAGGATTTTTCATGAAAATCACCTAGGACAAGATGTTTAACACATATTCATCTTTCATGGTCCTCCATAATCCATCAAAATACAAGTGACTCATGCATGGGTAAATTTTTAAACATGAACCTTAGCATGAAATTTGGGTAGAAATGGAGAGAGCAAGCTACCCAGATTTCAAAAATACAAAGAACATTAAAAGTAGGGCTTGGGAGCACTTACTATTGAGCTTGGAAAGCTTGAAAACCTTAACTATGGTGACAAAAGAATTTCGGCAGCATGGAGAAGAAGAATGGCTGATTTTGGCTTGATTTTTCCAATTTTATTTCATTAAAAAGCCAAATAACCAAAACGCCCTCATGCCCTTTCTTTAAAATTTCATCCATGCAAGCCTATTTTTGTCCAAAAATTTAGAAATTGGGAAAATTACTCTCCAAGACCTTCTAATTCATAACCCAAAGAAATTTTATACAAATTTCTTCTAGAATTCAAGTTTTGCAATTTATTCAATTTAGTCCCTAATTTCCAATTGAACACCTTACTCAAAGAACTTCTTCATGAAACTTTAACACATGCATATACTCATATTCTAGGCCTCATAATAACCATAAAATAAATATTTTGATGTCATATTTGTGGTCCCAAAACCACTATTCTGACTACGCTCTATTTTGGGAAGTTACATTCATGTTTCCCGGATGAACAGACAAATGACTACTATGTGCTTCGTTCAAAATCATTTGAATCAACTCTAAATTTCCTGGAACATATATTCAGCCTCTGAATCTTAAACAATCATCAGCGTTAACTTAAAATTTTGAATCAGGGTTTGAATCACATTGAGCTCTTTTTGCTAACATTTCATTATTAACTTTCTAAGCTTCGTAAATCTTCTGTAAAAACAATGGTCTCGATTTTAACTCAGCTACAATTGAGCTGTCATCAGATAGAGCCAACTGAGTATTCATTGCATGTAGAGCAAACAAAGATTTTCAGCTTAATGCATCAGCAATAACATTTGCTTTTCCCGGATGATAATCAATCACTAGCTCGTAATTCTTTAGCAATTCTAGCCATCTCCACTGTCTCAAATTCAAATGTTTCTGATTCATAAGATGATTCAAACTCTTGTGATTTGAATAAACATGGCATTTCTCACCGAACAGATAATGGCGCCAAATATTTAATGCAAACACAATGGCTGCTAACTCTAAATCATGCATCCGATAATTCTTTTCATGCGGCTTCAACTATCTCGAGGCATAAGCTATTACTTTGCCTTCCTGCATCAAAATGCAACCCAGACCATTCAACGATGCATCACTATAGATCACGAATTCTTTACCCGATTCTGGCTGTACTAATACTAGAGCTTTAGCTAAAAGAGCTTTCAGCTGATCAAAACTTTTCTGATATTTATCTTACCACTAAAACTTTACATCTTTCTGAAGCAATCTCATCAACGGAGTTGCAATCATCGAAAATCCTTTTACAAACCGTCGGTAATAGCCAGCTAGTCCCAGAAAACTGCAGACTTCAGATACATTTCTCGAAGGCTTCCAATGCATTATTGCAAAAATCTTGCTTGGATCGACTCGGATGCCCGATGCTGACACAATATGCAGTAGAAAATCGACCTCATATGACCAGAATTCACATTTACTGAACTTTGTATATAACTGTTTATTTCGCAGAGTCTGCAATACAGTTCTCAATGCTCAACATGCTCAGTTTCATCTCATGAATATATCAAATGTCATCAATGAATACAATGACAAATCGATCTAAGTACGGTCTGAAAATCCAGTTCATTAAGTCCATAAATGTAACACCCCGTACCCGAGTCCGTTACCGGAATCGAACACAAGGTGCACACAAACTTAGTTTAACTATCTTCACAGTCCATTTAGAAATTTCCAGACAAGCTGGTTACTGCGTCAGTGTCGCCTTAAAAATCATATCTTGAGTTTCAAAGCTCAAAAATTTGTTTTGTAATTTTTACATGAAACAAGACTCATATTTCCATCTACAGATTTTTTTCTAGAATTTTTGGTCAAGCCAATTAGTACAGTTTATTAGTTAAATTCTCCCCTGTTTCAGGGATCGACTACACTGACCTTCGTGCTTTACGAATTGGATATCTCCCTGTACAGGGCTTCAATACTGATGCCGTTTGTTTCTATAGAAACTAGACTCAGAGAGGAATCTATACATATATGGAATGACTCCTAATTATCTCTGGTTAATTTACAATGAATTTATAAAGTCGGAACAGGGGATCCAGACACCGTTCTGGCCCTGTTTCACGAGAACTTTAGTATCTCTTAACATATAATTCATATGACCGTTTCGTTTCTTCCATATGAAAGTAGATTCATCAAGGTTCATTTACATAATTTATTCACTATTTAATTCCATTCCTACAATTTTTAGTGATTTTTCAAATCCACACCACTGCTGCTGTTAGCATCTGTTTTTCAGGTAAACCTTACCTATTTCGTGGTTTCTATGGACCAACTAAAGTTTTATCATACATAGGTCCACATATAATCATTTTTAGCCATTCCAATGGGTGATCATTTGCTCACACTTCCATTCAGTCCGTAGTCACATCATAAAACCATACATATATACATAAGCACAAATGGTCTAATGCCATACTCCACTTTTACGAGCCATTTTCGCATGGTCGCATTACGCATACATCACAAAAGTACTTAAAACGCAACAAAAGGGTAGTCCTATACATGCCATTTCAAAATCCAACCAAAATATATACCGAAAGGGACTTTGATAGTGTGGGAGACTTGACTTCCGAAATCCCGAGTCCGATAGGTGACGAGCCAAAATCTATAGACAGAGAAAGCAGAGAAACGGAGTAAGCAATTTATGCTTAGTAAGTTAGAGCAAGGATTCCAGCACAACAAAAGCATAACATTCATATAGCTAACGGATAATTTCATATGCACAAATTCTCAATATCATACTTATTTCACATTCCAACCCCTATATTCATACATAAGGGTTCATCTTAGCCAAATGTCAAAGCTCATTTCTCGATTGAGCGAATATTATTCAAGGCAATCAACTATTCCAAAGCACATACGAACATACCTCGTTGCTGGAATTTTCAAGTGTATTAGCTGAAATTTTACAGCAGGTTCATTCATTCTTGAATCACGTATCTTCGGAGTTTAACCGGATATGGCTACACATTCAAATGCCTTCGGGACATAGCCCGGTTACAGTAACTCGCACGAATGCCTTCGGGACTTAACCCGGATTTAGTAGCTCGCTCGAAAGCCTTCGGATCTTAGTTCGGATTTAGTAACTCGCACGTATGCCGTCGGATCTTAGTCCGGATTTAGTCACTTAGCACAAAGCCTTCGGGACTTAGCCCGGATATCATTCGAATAACCATGTACATTTATCAATAAATCATAACACATTCATATTTCATTTTCATTAGCAAAATTCAAACACAAGTCACTTATCACATTTGCAATTTCGGCTCAATAGCCACACACAAAGAGCATGATTTTAATTTGCTTTAAACATGATCTAATCAATTCAGAATTTAAGCTCTATTACTCAAGAACTTACATAGGATGTCGTCGAACGATTTCAATGGCTATTCGACCACTTTTTCCTTCCCTTTGTCGGATCTAGTTCCCCTTTGCTCTTGAGCTTAATTTAACAAATAAATCGGTTTAATCATTTGAGCATCGAAGAGGAATACAAGGTACTTAGCCAATATATATACTCGTTAGGCATCAATATGCTTGCCTCTAACCGAATGCATGCACACCATTTCCCCTCATGTGGCGAATATGCATGTCCATGTTGAGGCCAATCATACACTTAATACCACACAAAAACAAGATACATTTTACTAACTAACGTTTTACATATCGTAGCTCAATACACATCTCTCATTTATTTCATAACCAAACATCATCATATGCAAAATATATACCTTGAGATAGTATATATGTCATACCAATACATCATGTGCAACATATATGCATGTAGGTGCAAGGGCCGAATCAAATTGATTATAACTATCCCATATATTTTCATCATGGCGAATGTTCCTTCCACACCATTTACCATCACAAAGCATGGATTTCATCATCCAACTTACAAGCTTACAATGTCATGAAGTTTAATCTCATAGTATCTATCAAACTCTCACTCAAAAGTGTTAAAAGAATATTCAAAATCATCAATCCACCATCACATGCACCATTACAAAGTTTCACTTTCAGCATGCAAATGATGTCAACACAATCTCACCTTAGCCGAATATCATCTCCATGACATAGTAAGGATTTGAACCATGGCTAGTTAGAACTCAAGCTAACTACTAAAATATACATGAATCTCATGGCAAAACATCAAACTTACCTTAATCTCAACACAAGTATGGCCAAACCTCCTCCTAATCCCCCCTCCAAACCAAGCATGAAGCAAGACCCCTTCCTTCTTCCTTAGAATTTCAGCTCAAAGAAAGTGAAAAAAAAGATGAACAACAATTTTTTTCTTCTCTTTTCCTCTACTCACGGCAATGGGGGGGGAGAAGCCTTCACACACATTTTTTTTTCTTTCTTTCTTTATCACCCATACTTATTTGTTTATTGTTTCTCCCTAATGCACCAACAAAACATGTTTCATGAAATGTTTAGCCCATACACCCTTGTCATGGCCGGCCATTAGCTAATAAATGGGGAAGTTGACATGCAAACCCTCATTTTTGCATGCATGATCAACTAGTCATTACACATTTCCCCCTCATACTTTTAAAGTTTACTACTAGGTCCTTTCTAGTGAAATTCACATTTATAACTCTAAATTAAAGCATCAAAAATGTCACACATGAGTTAACACATATTATAGGCATCAAAATAAATATCAAATTATTTTTATGCCTCGGTTTTGTGGTCCCGAAACCACATTCCGACTAGGGTCGTTTTAAGGCTGTCACAATAAAGATAGCAGGCGCATTTGTTAATTCGAAAGGCATAACTAAAAATTCATAGTGACCATACCTTATTCTGAAAGCAGTCTTCAGCACATCAAAGTCTCTGACTTGTAACTGATAATAGCCCGATCTAAAATCTATCTTTGAAAACACTATAGCCCCTTTCAATTGATCAAACAAGTCATCAATCCGCGGTAAAGGGTATTTATTCTTGATTGTCACTTTATTCAACTATCGGTAGTCTATACACATTCTCATTGTGCCATCTTTCTTTTTCACAAATAATACGGGAGCACCCCAAGGTGAGAAACTCGGTCTTGCTAACCCTCTGTCTTTCAACTCTTGCAACTGAGCTTTCAATTCTTTTAACTCTGTTGGTGCCATTCTGTATGGAGCTATCGATATCGGCATAGTTCTTGGCATTAATTCAATGCCAAACTCAACCTCTCGGACTGGTGGTAATCTTGGTAACTTTTCAGGAAACACATCTGGGTATTCATACACAACTGGCACTGATTCGATTTTCTTTTCAGTGACTTTCAGATCAAACACATAAGCAAAATAAACTTCACAACCCTTTCTCACATATTTCTGAGCTAACATCGATGAAATCACTGCTGGCAAACCATTCAGATCATCTGACTCAATTTGGATAATCTCATTATTCTGACATCTCAGATCAATCATATTTCGTTTGCAATTCACAAAAGCATCATGCAGCGTTAACCAATCCATACCCAGAATTATATCAAATTCATCAAATGGAAACAACATCAGATCAGCCGGAAAACAAATATCCCAAATCATCAATGGAAAATTCTTGCACATTTTATCAACCAACACGCACTTGCCTAAGGGGTTCGATACTATAATTACAAATTTAGTAGACTCTACAGGCAAAGTCTTACTGGATTCTAAATTCATACATATATATGAATGAGTTGATCTTGGATCTATCAATGCAATAAATTTAGTATCATAGAGAGTAAATGTACCAGTAATAATATTTGGAGATGACACTTCTTCGCAAGCGCGAATAGCATAGGCTCATGCAGGTGTTCTAGCATCAGATCTCGCAGTAGTGCCTCTTATCACGCCTCTTGTAACATCCCAAAATAAGGCCTAAATGGAACAGTGGTTGTGAAACCACGAATTCAAGATAGAAAAGTTTATTCCGATTAATTTTTATAATTTATCGAGTGATTAGATGCATGTTTTAAAGTATCGATGGAAAAATTTTATAGACAGCATGCTTAATTTACCTACTAGGGCTTAATTGTAAAAGTTGATAAATATGAGTTTTAGATGCTAAAGGATGAAATTGAATAGTATAATTGAAGTAGAGGTCCTTAAATGGTAATTAGACCATTAGGTTTTCATGGACAAAAATAGACATACATAGATAAAAATAACTAATGTTTTAATGAAGGGTATTTTAGTCATTTGGTAATTAAAAGATTAAAAAGGGAAAAAGATGGCAAAATGTGCCCATCTTCTTCATTAGGCCTAAATTTCAATGGTTCTTCATAGCTAGGGTTTTTTCAAGTTTCCAAGCTTCATAGTAAGTGATTCCAAGCCCCGTTTTTAATGTTCTTTACGTTTTTAAAGTCCTTGTAACTTGATTTAGCTTATTCTAGCAATAATTTAACTAGGGTTCAAATTTGGAAAAATACCCATAGGTGAAATGTGTTTATTTTGATATTTTATGGTAGAATATGAAGCTTGAAATTATGTTAAACGACTTGAGCTAAGCAATTTTAAGCGAAAACGAGTAAAACGACATAATCGATAAAAATATCTAATGGTCATAAGTACATGTTAGAGTGGGAATTTGATGTTGTCGTAGGTAAATAAATGATCAGCATGTCATAAAACATTAGAATTAGGGATAAAGTTTCATTTCCGAGCCTTGGGGAAAAAGTGTAAATATGCAAAAATTTAGGAGCAAAATCATAATTTTGCCAAAGTTAGAGTTAAGGACTATTTTGATAAATGTGAATATTAAATAAGTTAAATTTTCTATTATAGATCAAGAAGAATGAAATTCAGGGTTAGACCGAGGAAAGAAAAAGGTTGAGGACTAAATTAAAATATTTGATCGTATTTTGTATCGAGGTAAGTTTGCGGTAAATAAATGCAATGTTTTATTATTTATAATTAATGATGTTATTTTTCAGCATCTATATATTTATTTTGTAAATTTATTCCTTGATGATTCAAGAAAGAATTGATGGAGAAATGATACTTAAAAGTCTCGGTTGAACCTTAGGAATGTGTAGGATACAAATGTCATGGCATTAGGGTTTAAGGATACCAAGTAAGACCATGCCAAGACATGGCATTGGTAAGTTTTACAAGGCAAAGAAATCATGTAAGACCATGTCAAGACATGGCATTCATAAACTACGATAACACAAAGATCCCATGTAAGACCATGCCAAGCCATGGCAATGGTGAGTTCATAAGGCAAGGATACCACGTAAGACCATGTCAAGACATGGCAATGGTAAGTTTAAAAAAGAAAGGTACCCGTGTATCCTTAGTATTCCAAGTGGTTCAACGAAAAATTTAAAGAGTGTACCAAAGGGAAGGTAAGATAAGTCCATGTTCGAAAGGTTCAGGTTATCTTGATAATTCATTTAGAATGTTGTTATTTATTTACATGCAAACTTACTAAGCTTTATGCTTACTCCCTTTCTTTTCTCTTTTTTTTATAGTATAGCAAAGCCAACTAGAAAAATAGTAAGGACGTCAGAGATAGCCTCACACTATCAACGAGTTATCTCGGTATTTTGTGACTAGAAATACTTTAAGTTATGGCATGTATAGGGACTTGGCTATTTTGTTTGTATGTCCTTATGATATGATTAAAGAATGGAAAGTGAATACTTGGTAATGATTAGCTTATGATATAGCTAAATAAGAACATGTTTTGGTATTATGTATGCCTAAATGAGGTTTGATGCAAATAAATTATGAAGGAGTAAGAGTTGGCCATGGAATAGTTAGGAAATAACAGCAGTGATGTGGTTTTGAAAAATCACTAAAAATTATAGAAATGGAATTAAATGGTGAATGAGATATAGAATTAAACCTTATTGAGTTTATTTTTATAGGAAAGAAACAGAGCAAGCAAAGAAAGTCTATATTCTGAGATATTAAATTTTTGTAAGACTGGTTCAAAGTGACTTCGTGATCCCTTATTCCAACTTTGGAAAATCACTAGAAATTGTACAAAAAGAATTATAAGTCATAGTTTATATGTATAGATTACGTAGTGAGTCTATTTTTATTAGAAACAAATGGAAACATTATCTGAGTTCTGTGTAATGAGATAATTGGTTTTTAGTTAAGAGAGGTCAGGTCCGCTAAACTGTGAAATAGGGGAACCTTTAATGAATATACTATACTAATTTGAACCAAAAATTTTGGAAAAATTATGGTAAGAAGATATATGAGTCTTGTTTCAGGGAAAATTTACGGATTTAAATTTCAAGTTTTGTAACTTGAGTTATAATTAATTTAGTGACTGTTACGCAGATGAACAATTTTATTATGAATAGTGAAATAAATTATTTTGATTTGTGTAAGTAATTGGAAAATTTTTATTGTTCCCGGTTTGGTCTTGAACCATTCCAATTGCAAGTTTTAGGGCCTCGAGGGCCCTTTTTGGGGATTTATTGGATGAACATGAGCAAATTAAATTTTTTTTAAAAGGAAAACTTTTTTATGCCCCGAAGAGGTAAGATAAGTTTGGAAACGCCTCGTGCTTGACTCCGGTGACGGTTTCGGGTAAGGGGTGTTACACCTCTACCACTACCCACATTTCCCGTGTTTCTGGGTGGTCTACCTCTAGCTGCAGTGCTACTTGGCCTTGTATTTTATACTATATCTTGCTCAGCCAACTCAGAACAATCACGGATAAAAAAATCCAAGGATCCACATTTAAAACAAGCCCTATCATTTAATCTACAATCACCGAGAGACCATTTGCCAAAATGTTTACATTCAGGTCGGTTAGGTCTCGCATTCCCAACACTAGCTATCGAAGTAGCTGGAGCTTTGAAGCTCGACTGTTGTCTCACTCGATCTTTGTTTGAATGCCCCACAGATGCATTGTAACGATTAAACGAGTCTCAAAATTTCTTCGATGCAGACTGATAAGATTTACTGGTTGATCTCTTTCTCGAATCTCTTGCTTCAAAATCAGCTTTTCTCTTTTCTTTGTTGAGATCCTCGGCTTTACAAGCCCTTTCAACTAAAACAACAAATTCTTTGATTTCTAGAATCCCAACCAGAAGTTTTATATCTTCATTCAGACCATCAACAAATCTTTTACACATGATCTCTTCAGTGGAGACATATTCTTGTGTATACTTACTTAAACGTATGAACTCTCTTTCATACTCAGTGACAGTAATTTGTCCTTGTTTCAATTCTAGAAACTCTTTATGTTTCTGATCGAGAAATCTTTTCCTTATTTACTTCTTTCAAAACTTGGAATAGAAAAACTTCCAGGTAACTCGTTCTCTAGGAACCACCGATGTCAAAATTTTCCACCAATGATATGAATTAACTTTAAGCATAGATACTACACATTTGATACATTCATCTGAAGTACAGGACAATTCATCAAATACTCTGATTGTGTTCTCGAGCCAGAACTCAGCCCTCTCAGCATTATCATCAAATGTAGCTCAAAAATCTTCAGCCCCGTGTTTACGTATCTTATCCACTGACAGCTTACTCAATCGAATCAGATCCATCACTTGTGGCACAATTGGGACTTGTTGAGGAACAGGGGGTGAAGGTTGTTGAGTAGCCGAATTCATTCGAACGAACTCTGTGAACCACTTACTCATCATTTGGAAGAAGGCTTGCTTAGCCTATCCCCCTTGGCTACTTGAAATCAGCCTAGAATCAACCGACACTGCCCCTTGAGCGGGAGCGGGCGTATTACTTTCCACATCATTAGCTATTGCTCGTTCAGGATCCATTTCCTATATAAAAACACATTTTAACTGTCAAAAATCATCACACTATCGTAGTTTATATATATGACATGTATAACTAGAATCTCACATGCTACATTACTCCTAGAATCGACTAAATCGTAGCTCTGATACCAATTAAATATAACACCCCTAACCCGTATTCATTGCCGAAATAGGATTACAAGCATTACCGATCAGTACACATCATTCACATACATAACGTATTCATTTATGCATTCATATATAAAACTCATTCAAATCATTCACATTGTCCCTTTTAAGGCTCTAGAAGACCTTAAAGCAGGTTTAAAAGAGGTTCAGGACTAAACCAATAACATTTACAAACTCTAGGAAACATAGAAAATTTTCAAACATTTAAGGGTCATACGCCCGTGTCACAAACCGTGTGAAAACAAGGTATACATACTGACTTGCACCACATGACTGAGGACACGCCCGTGTGCCATGGCCATGGGAAAATTAGGGAGGTTACTAACTTGGCCACACGGCCGACCACATGCCCATGTGCCAGCCCGTGTGCCATATACGGCCAATAGACACGCTTGTGTGTCTAGGCTGTGTCAAAACTGTAGGGTATATTGCCTTAACTAGAAAGGGTACCCTATGGGACACACGGCCATGTAACATAACCG
Source organism: Gossypium arboreum (assembly GCF_025698485.1). Lineage (NCBI taxonomy): Eukaryota > Viridiplantae > Streptophyta > Magnoliopsida > Malvales > Malvaceae > Gossypium > Gossypium arboreum. The sequence continues at coordinate 83,858,026 of NC_069081.1, read as the reverse complement.
TGTGTCACACATGGCTAAGAAATACACTCGTGTCTCTACCCATGTGGACAAAAATAGGCCATTTGCAAAGCCAATTTGCAACCCTTTTCTCAAGCACACAAAGTAACCAAATTTGGTAACATTTCATCACATATATGGGCAGCCAAAACATGCAATTTATACACAAATCATGCCAATTATCCACAACCATTTCAACTACTCAATTTCATATTCAAAACATACCAAATCATTGTACTAAAATCATTAAACTCACATAACTTCTAAATGCATTTATATTACCTTTCCATCAACTAGATCATGCTTCTTAAATATATCAATTCATCATCCTTAAATCATACCAAAATATACCATTTCTCAAGAAATAATACCCCAACATATAACTATCCAAAAGAGCATCCACACAACCATTCCAAACTAGCCAACACTTAGGACATTATAAACATCACATATATCATTTATCAAACATATAATTCAAGCCAACTTAAATGGCCATAATCCAACATTTAGAAGCCAAATCTTATGGCTAAAATCACAACTCAAAACATACCAAGATGACACTAGCCTATACATGCCATATACCATATATACAAGGCTTCAAAAGTACCAACGAGATGATCGATAGTGTGATGATGTTTCCCGAAAATTCCTGAGTCTGAGCTAGCTTTGATAATCTATAAAACATGGAAAGAACATATAAAGTATGCTTTAAAAGCTTAGTAAGCTATATACAAATAAGCGGTCATATAAATCTTTACATATCAATTTAAATATGTTAAACTTAATTAATCACGCACAAGTTCACAAACCTTTCACATTGAACACATATTCAATATCATAATCAAATTCATCATTTACTTCACTTCTCAATACTTGTATGAATCTCGCACGTACATGAGTCACTTAGCTCATTCACATATTCTTTCTCAACTTGACTTTACCTGTTGAACCGTTCAGAATCATTAAGGATACTCAGAAATCATATAAGCTCGTACAATGCCATATCCCAGTTATGGTTTTATATGTTATCACATATGAATGCCACTGTCCCAGACAAGATCTCTCACGAAATCGATTAACAATGCCAATGTCCCAGACATGTTCTTACACGTAATCTCAATACAATCCCAACGTCCCAGACATGGTCTTACATGTAATCGCATCTCTATAACCTAATGTCATGACATCTATATACTGTACTATTCCTAAGGTTCGTACGAGGCTTTCAGATATCGTAACTCTGTCAACTCTTGCTCGTAATTGTTCATTCAACATTCATTGCAATTCAATCATAATAAAAAAATATATAATTCAATGTAAAGACATTTATTTGCATATGAACTTACCTCATATTTGGGATAAACGGATTGAATCGACTATTCGTCAACTTTTGATTTTCCCCAATCTAAATTTGCTTTCTTTCATTCTTGATCTCTTTTATTCATCAACACATTCAATTTAGTCAAGAAACGCATATTTGGGCATTTTTACACTTTAGCCCTTAAAGTTACACATTTATTCAATTTAGTCATTATTTCATAAATACACAAAATTACACAGTTTCTTACAAAAACATGGTAGCCAAATTCCTATAGGCTCCCTAACAGCCCATATTTTCATTTTTTTCACAATTTAACCCTTGAATTTACACTTTTCACAATTAAATCCCTAATGTGCATTTTTACTCAAAATCACTTTACAAAACATGTATGTCTAACACCAAGCCTTCATAATTCATCACCAAACATCATAAATTCAAGGATTCATCAATGGTATTTTTCAAAATCACTAACAAGTTCAAAAATTAGGGTAGAGGCTAGCTAGTACTCAAAGCAACGATCACAAAAATATAGAAATCATCAAAAATTGAACAAAGAATATACCTTAATCAAGATATCAAGTTGCCAAAATTCAAAGCCCTAGTTTATCTTCTTATTCTTTGTTATTCAGCTATGAATGATGATAATATGTCTTATTTTTAGCTTTATTTTAATTAATATTAACATTAATAATCATTTTACAATTTTAACCTTAATGTAACCATTATAAAATCATCAAATATATGCCCATTTATGACCATTCCCACTATCAATGGTCTAATATCAACATAAGGACCTCTCATTTAATGCCTCATAGCAAATAGACACTTTTAACATATAGAATGCAACTTTTGCATTATATAAGATTTAGTCCTTTAGTCAAATTAACTACTTAAATGATAAAATAATCACACAAAACTTTCACACATACATAATCACATGCTGTAAACATAAAAAATAATATTAAAATAATTTTACAACCTCAAATTTTTGGTTTCAAAACCACTATTCTGATTTAGCTAAAATCGGGCTGTTATAGAGTTGTCCGAAGGAGTACACACAACTCTCACCTGGAATGCAAAGTTCTTCTATTTGATATTAACTTACACTGATTTTATAAGAGAATTATGTAGGGAGAAAAAGAATACGTGCTATGAATTTCATTTATGAATGCACACATTCGTTTCATATTATATGGTGCAAATAATTTTTATCACGCATTTAGAAGTCATATAATTTCATTGAGATTTTGTGCTGCATAACGTAGTCAACAAACATTTGAAAATGTACTTTTACCTTCAGAAGATAGGAAACTTGTTAGAGAAAGCTCACCTAGCTAGGGGCCTTTCCTGCAAACATGGTAGGAAAGCATGCCAAGCTAGACGTGCTTTCTAAAAGCGTGGCCAACTAGGCAAGTTTTCCTGCGTTGCTTTCTTGCCATGTCCGCAGGAAATCTGCCCCAGCTGGGTGAGCTTTCTGTAACAAATTTCCTATTCCCCGGGAGAAAAGCCCGACACTTCGAATAGTTCAGATGCTTTAAACACATTTAGAATATATTCCAGTACGCTCACAAGGTTTTTCTTTACAGATAGACCCTTCCTTGCGGTTATAAAAGGGCTCACACACACTAAGCTTCATCATTTCTTAGTCATATAATTTCTCCTCAATCCTCTCCATTCTCCACTATAAACCATTTTTTGGTCTTAAAAATTTCAGTCGCTAAAAATATTTGGTTTACATTTGAGGTATTCTTGAGTCGTCGGTGATGGGATATCGCTCTAAGCATCATGCATTTCATATATCATGCTGAGGTGAGATCATTGCCTCCAAAGCCTATCCTAGGAAAGTCAATTATTGGGTGATTTTACTTTCTACAATCAATGGTGGAAGTCGACGTAGAGGTCTCAATCGACAGTCGTTATGTGGTAATGGATCAGGGTATAATGGGGAAGCCAATTGATGGTTGTTACGTGGCCATGAGCTCAATATTTTTGAATACCCGAAAATGATGTCCTATAAATACCATACAGAATTTTGATGGCACATTCATAGGGAAAAACTATAGGGCTTCCCGCTATAATCGGTGTAATTTTTTTCTCAATTTTTAGGCAACTGGTACCTTTAACCTTCCTTTTTATTCAAAGGTCGGCACCATCATAGACGCAAGAGGACTCTTAAGCAAGGAACAATTATTGCAGTGCAATAAAAGTGATGCTTCTTTTAGGGCGATGACTATTGTCATTATTACACAACCTATTAATAACTACAACTGTTGCCGCGCCAACCTTAGTTTGACTTCTACTGTGTCGGCACATCTACTTTCCACCTAAGATCCCTCTTGTGTCCACCTCGGTGTCAGACTTCGTACAAAAATGAAAGTTTAAACATACCGATTGCTTGGAAATAGAGAAAAAAATTACGTTGGTTACATTGAAAGTTCCCAGAGTTTTTCTGATCAATTATGACATTAATCTTATGTATGATATAAGGGCATTATTTGCGGGTATCCAAAAAGCTTAAACTCCTGACCCGTAACTACCATCACCTAGCCCCTCGGTTATACTCTAACCTATGACCACATCGCGGCTAGCGACTGGGATCTCTACCTAACTTCGACCCCTAATCATATCAAGCATTATTACCCTAAAATTGGATTTCCCCACGATGTGTTTCAAAGATAATGGTCTTATCCCACCATGACATAAGAAATGTATGTGTGCTAAGGCATGTTATCACATCCCGGACCCCTCAAAACTATCTAAGAACTTTCGTCATTTTAGTCGAATACCCTAAAGACTTTCAAAATACCCTAAACCCTAACTTTAAAAAATAAAAACCTAACCTTAAAAAAAGCCCTAACCTTGGAGAGAGAAAGGGAAAGCACGTCTATTTCCTAATTAAATTTAAAAATGGCCTAAAGGTCTTATTATTAATAATAAACGTCTATTTCCCTACAGCTATCTTCATTGTGCTAATTCGTTGGCTTCTAATGTCACTGTCTTTTGATCCCTGAATCATACCAAATTTTTTCTATAGCTTCCTCTCAACCTCTTCTTTTAATATTTCTAATTTTTCCATAAAACTCTCTCATAAATTATAGATCTAAAAAAAGTCACAACCTTAACATTTTTTTTCTCCAAAATTTGCTACCTCAAATGCTTTGGTTTCTTAATTTGGTGTTAATCTTTGCTTCATCTCGTTCTTTTCCTATCAGATTATGATTTTTCTAGTGTATTGTTGATTGTTGTTGATTTCTTTTATATTTTTGTTTGGTGTCTTTCGTGTTTTTTGTTATTAGTATTTTTGGAACAAATAATTTGGGGTATTCAAGGGTTAATTGTAATAGCCATTTAAAGGGAGTCTAATAGCTATTATATGACTTTTTGTAATAGAGCCTGAATTAACAATTTCATGGAATGGTGATTCGTGAACCAAATGACTATGTGACTGTAGTGCGTTAAATTTAAATTAAAGTTTAAATTATTTCATTCAACCAAACGTGTTAAATTCTTCTATAAGCACTTTGTATGTGTATTTTAAATGCTTTTAAAGTTTAAATTATTTTGTTTTTCTTTCCCTACTTATAGTATATCTTAAATTTTTATTCAATATATTGAATTAAAATTAATTTTTAAATTAAAAATTCTGTTAATTAATATTGTTTAAGGTTTAAGGTTACAAAGTATCAATTTCAAACATCTACTCACTAGGTGGTAGCCATTAACGTTGCTTTGACATTTACTCATCTAGATCCTCTTCGAGATTTTCCTCCACTTTCAAGACTAGATCATTGTCAAGATCCTCTATTTCTAAATTCGAATCCTTTTTGGAATCTTCCTCTACGTTCCAATTTGGATATTCTTCTGGGTCTCTCCATAGAACATGGATGGAACTCACCAATTTTCTAGGAAACTTTTCAACATTTAAATTGTCCAACCATGGTACATCCATGATCCTTTACTTGTTATTACATTTTCAAAAGCCAATGCTTAATGTAACATACCTTTTTGTGCCATAAGAGATTATTGTTAATGTAAAACTTGTAACCATATTCTCATATGTTTGTAGTGACACTATCTTGCATAGTTCATATAAGAGTTCTTGTTGTTTACAATTCACGAACATCCTGCTCAAGGTTAGATATTGTGCTTCATCCCTTTGAATTAGTTTATGACCCTTCCAGATCACATATTGTATCTTGTAATTCACTATTATAATGTGTTAGATGATATCATCATTACATCCTATTCCGTATTCTTGAACCTCCTTCATAAACTTATCATCATTGTGTTGGAGTAGTGATGAGCTTAAGTAATTGTATCCATTCTACTATCCTTATGTGGCTATAAAAAAATAAATTCTATTAGATGCTCTAATTTGTATACTTCTTAACTCCATCCAATTTCTAGCTTATATATCAAGTCACATCAGAATCATTACCAAATCGATAAATATTTGGTCACAAGTTGACAAAATTTGATCTTAGGATCACATCACCCTTATTTTCTTGTGTGCCATGTACATCTAGGCTTAGTCTATTGATTCAATTTCGTCCTAGGATTAACAAAATCCAAGTTTTGATACCACTAAATATGACATCCCTTATTTAATCCAGCTGCTATCACGAATAAATGATCTCACATCGACAATACATTTGACTTAATAAAATAATTTATTTTATAAAAATGACATTTTCTTGACTTATTTAAAATCCCATAAATCAATTTTCAACTTTTGATAGACTTTAAAAACATTTTTATAGCATATGAAATCATTTTTAGATGCTAGGTTAAGCAAATGCGTAAACGAACTCCTATTACCTAAATGGTTTAAAAATACAAACTTTTTAGGTGTTGTAGGCCTTTTCTCAAGACATTAGGTCTATTTCTTGAGGCATGTCCATGAAACTGTTAGGATTTTGTGCCTTTAATGTAGTGGTTTCGTAATTCTATTTGTAACTTTTGAACGGATTTAATAAATAAAATTTCATAATTAATTTATTATATCTTTGTATGATTATCCTCAATGGTTTTTGCATGAACAATATAATGAATAAGTAAATATTCGCTCATTGATTACCCAAGGGTTTAACCAGTACTAAGTTGTACGATATGAAAGGGTTATGATATGAGAAGACAACTTATATTAGTAGGTAATATAAATTGTCAATAAATAAGGATGTAACACCCCTCACTCATCTCAACAATTGGTACAGATGGGAGATGTGATCGCCTTTAAACGTGTTATCATTTAGAGTATAAATACCATAAAAAAATATTAGCGGTTGACCTGACATCAAATGTAATAGTTATTTTAGGTCATTTCTGTACGCAATGATCTTATTTTATAAATCTTTTAAACTTAATTATTATATTTTCAGTATTAGTAGGTTAGGAACTAAAAGTTAATAAAACAAGCATTTTTGCTCATTTTCTGCTATATTGATGACCCGTAAGGTCAATTTGGGTATTGTGAGTGACTAATGGCTAATTAAGTGTGCAGGGTGCCAATTTAAGTCCAAGAATACAAGGGATGATGAGCGGGCCGCAAGATAACGGAGCTCGATAAGCCAACAATGCTGCCAAGGCTTGAAACACACTCGAGATTATGACGAAGAGCATTCTCTTGTCACGACGACATGATAATGGTAGGCCAAAATGAAGCTGATTTCCTTATTTGGACCTTAGAATTTATTAGAATATTGTATTTATTGGTATCTAAGTGTATCTCGGGTTGAGTGGTCACCAAGTAGGTCGTTGCCTATATAAGCAACCTTAGGGTCATCGAAATTAGATGTAGGTTTAGACAAACAATTTTACTATTCATTGTTCTTTTCTTTTCATGTTCATGTAGTCGGAACTTTTCTATTTTGATATGAAGACAATTACGAGCGGATATTGCTCTGGATTTGCGCTTCAATATATATTAATGAACATTCTCTTATCGCTTATTTTCTATTCATTTATTTATCTTCTGTTAATTTGGTTAATTGATCGTTGTATAAATATTCAAATAGATTATTATGCTTCACTTATATTTTACATGATTCGGTTAATAAACTAATTTATTTGTTAAGTGATTATATATCCAAAATTGATTGTTTATTCAAGAGTACTTAGTATATTAGGGAGTGATGCCCCTAGTAGATATCGAGACAGGTGAGACCAGAAGGGTATCCTATCGTGTATAACTTGTGTCGAGCGAAGAGACCAAAAGGATATCCTTATGTCTAGGAAGAGATTGGAAGGGTGACTTAGGTGGTAATCCTCAATGAAGATGATCTGGTAGGGTAATCTTAGCTGAAAGGATAACTAAATCAATTTAGGATAATTAATTATTTGATTAGATAATTAGGGATTTAATCAATCATAGACTAGAGGCTCGCATTGCTGGCACTAGGAATAGGAAAACCCTTTAGGTTAATTTAAGTTTAATAATTTAATTAGTTTACTTATTCTATTAATTTGGATTTACACTATTAATTTGTAACCCGATTAGATTAATAATTATTTCTGTAATTAATTTAATAATAATTTCTTCAATCTGTAATCCCTTGGGTACGATCCTCGAAATACTTACTGATGTTCCGTTGTAACATAATACTATATTACAATTTGACTCGTACGCTTGCAGACACCGCTAATTTAATTTTATATATTTTGGTGTGCTATTTATACTATAAATGATAACACGTTTATAGACGGTCAAGTTGTTGGTACCGTTGTAAGGGATTGGGACGGTAAAATTTTTAATAGATTATTTACTATAAAATAATATTAATCGAAAGACGAATGAGCTACATAGTGTTCTAACTTTTATTTAATTAATTTTATTTTATTTTAGTGTAAAAAATTATTTTGAATTTTTGTAGTTAAGCAAATAGTTTTATTTTAATATTTTTATTTACCTTGTTAATTATCAAATTTAGTTATGAATATTGATTTTTATAGGTCGGTGTATGAGCTATCCAAATCAAGTTGGTTGTACGGAGATTCGACAAACCAATGGAGTCGAGATTGCAAAGACGAGTAGCCTGAGTGTTCAAATGAACTTCCACCGAAGTCGAGCAAGTATACATACGAGAGGGACGGAGATTCAATGAACCTATGGGATGAAGACGAAGTATACGAGGAGGGATTATACGAACAATGAGAGATTATAGAAATGGATGGAGGACTCTCTATATTGCCATAGTCGAGATATGGTTTTACACATTATACCCCATCTTTAATATCCCGGCGAACTCACTATGTTGCCATAGTCTAGCTATTGTCTTACACATTATACCCCATTACAGCCCATCCATTTCGCCTCACTTCTAGCCTTGATGCTTGAACACCATAGTGTCCTCTTCGCAAGGCTCGGAGTTTTGCAAATCACAGTTTGCACCTAACAATTCCGGATTGTGGTAAATGGAAACTCTATCTCCCAAACAATCCACCTAATCCCCCACATTGTCAAATCTGAACTTCATCTAATTCGTCAATAATTTTTCTCTCTGTACTCCACCGTTATAAACATGCAATATATATGCATTTCATAAACATATTGTCTTGGAGTACACTACTTTTTAGGCATAGAATCATAACCATTTCATACATATTGGAATACATTTGTGGATATTCATATACCTACATAATCTTATACATGCAAAGCATTCTTTATCAGTAGAGATCATACATCATCACAGGGCTCTCTCTGAACTCAACACAAATTCATGTCAACCATACAACAACCCAAGAATGGAGTATAAAAACTCATCTAATACTTCTTTGCTTCCTCAGCTTAGCTTTTTTGAACACTAGAGCTTCCATTCTCCTAGTAACTAAGCACTACAACCAAGTCATAAGTTAAACTCAACATTCCAACTGAAAAAAATTGTTTCCAGAAACATTCAAAACCCCTTCAAAGGTTCTGAAAATTATTAACTCTATTTTCTCAAATTTATGAACACCGAAAGACTTAGAAGCTTACCAGTCCCTTTGCTTATCTATAGTCCTGACTCAATCTTCAAGAATATTGCTCCATGCAAAGCTCTATTATATTCTCATTTTTCATAGTAACTGAATAAGATGACTAAGAGAACAAAACAGGGTTGAGAAGAATTCACCCCGAAAATTCATTTCCCTACTATTTATAACCCTTCACGCCCGATTATCAACCCTATAAAAATGATCCATTGGTAATCATTTTGTCTCCCACTAAGGAACCAGTTGGTTTTAATCCAATTGAACTAGAATTTGGAACCAGAATTGGAAACTCAATTATATCCAAGTCAGCCATTAAATTTTCCTGATTTTTCAATAGAAGTTGTTAATTTACGATTTCTTTCAATTTAACCCCAATTATTCCTAAATTTTGAAGTTAAGGACAACTGGGTGTGACATGTATTATGCGTGTTCTATTACCTCCATAAAATGTGTATTTATACTTACTATTATTTAAGTCCTTAATTGAGTTGTTATCACGAGTCAAATGAGTACCAACTCGATTAGGGAATTATGAAAATATCCTTTTCTAATTAAAATATGTTATATTAATCAAGGGTACTTTAGTCTTTTTATTTTAAAGAACTATAAAAAGATATGCAAATGATGTGATTTAAACTCATGCCGATTATATTAGAAAAACATCAAAGTTACCACTCTACCAAAGCTTTATTATAATATTTTTATACATTTTAATTTTATTATATACGCTTTATTACCTTCATCAATTGTATATATATACTATTATTTATGCCCCTAATTGAATTGATATCGCATGTCAACTTAATACACTAAAGAATGATAAAAACACCATGATAAAAAATTGTAGTGCATTTAGTAGTTTTAATATGATGTATTTTCGTGTGAAATTTCATTTTACACACAATTTAATTTTTTTCATTTTAATAACATATATATTTCATGTGTTATTATTAATTTTTTAAATATATGATTCGTTATTTATTTTATGTCATTTTTAAACTAACAACTATGTTTTAATTACGTAGTTTCCACAAACATACACGTATGATAGAAATTTCTAATATATATATGTATATAATGTTGTTAATTGAGTTGGTGTCACAAGTTAACTCAACACTAACTCAAGATTGATGACATCATGATAAACAATTATAGTAGATTTAGTATTCTTAATATGATATATTCACATGTTTAAACTTTATTTTACTAGTAATTTAATCTATTTTTCATTTTAATATTGTGTATATTTCATGTGTTATATCAATTAGTTTTGAGTCATATATTTTATTATTTATTGTTTGTATTTTAAATATGCGTTTCCATAAGCATATGTGTGTGATAAATTTTAATATATATTAATATTGTTGTTGATTGAGTTGGTGTCACAAATTAACTCGACACCAACTTAGGATTGATGACAATGCCACGATAAACAATTGTATTCATTTAATATTCTTAATTGGATGTATTTATATATTTTAATTTTATTTTACTCACAATTTAACCTAATATTTACTTATTATCGTTTATATTTCACATCCTATTATTTTTAATTAGTTTATACCGTACATTTCATTTTTTATTTTATGTTATTTTAAATACACATTTATATTTTAAATATGTGATTTCCACACGCGTATATGTGTGATAGAATTTCTAATTTAATTTAAATATTTTTTTAAAATTGGATTAACTATTTATTTATTTTTGAAAGATTATAATTATCTTATTGATACCCTTGCAATTGCCTTCTTCGAACTAAAGATGACCAAATCATTTTTTTTTCATTTATATAATCAATAGTTATAAATTTCATTTTTATGATAGACTTCTAATTGTCGAACAAATAGTTCTATTCATATATATTGTTGCAATTTTTGAAGAATGAACCATACAAAACTACAAGAGAGAAGGTTTAAAGTTTAAAGTTGAGAGAGAGGAAATCGAATATAAGAGTAATTTTATGATATCTAATGCTTTTTACTTATAATTTAATTATTTGATAATTAGTTTGATATAAAATTGTGATGAAATTTAAAAGAAAAACAACACCGCTACTTCTAGACTATACATATTTTTAAAAATAATGTTATCATATTTGAGGTTTGATTTTCTTATATTATAGGTGATTGACTTGTATAATTTTATACTATTAATGGAAATTTAAATTTAAATTTAAGTGTAATAGATTATTAATAACAATTAATATGAAAGTAAAAATAATATTTGATATAAAATTAATAAATTTAAAAATTTTATAAGTTAAATTAAATTAATGTCGAATATATTTAAAATATAATAAAAGAATTATAAAAATAAATATATAAAATTAATACACACGTGACAAATTTATAATTAATTTGTGAAGTTAAAAAATATTTTACTTGTATACTAAAAATTCATCCATAAAACTATACGTTATATTTTTAAGAAGATATTTTTCTAAAGCTGCCTTTGGAGTATTTTTCTTGACATATAATTTATTTTAGATGTTACAATATATAATATAACACTTTATCTAGATTTTTTTCATTTTATAATCCTATTTTAAAGAAAGAAAGAACCGTAGTAATCATTACTGTCTTAATGGACGCATGATTTTTTAATCTAATCAAAACTTGTATGTATCGATGTTGGTGTTACAAAATGAATGATTGAAAATATTTAATATTTTATCGGTATTATGAAAATGAATGATTGAAAATATATTTTCTTTTTAATTTTCCGGGATTAACCGGTTAAAGTTGAGCTAACGTGAAGCTCACGAACCAATTTGTAGGAAATGTTTCCTTCAAAATGGGGGGCAAAATTCTCATGGCATCGAATAATGGCATGTTCAAAGTGATACATGCTTAGGATAAATTGAAATATTATATTTTAGTTATTTAAGTTAATATGTTATAACATTTTAGTTATTGAGCTGTTAATTGCGTTAATAATATAATGGTAATAAATTAACGTGGTATCTTAAATTATTATTTCAAACAAAATTTTAGGTTAATTTATATAATTAGTCCCCATATTTTTTCGTTTTGAGCAATTTAATTTTTTATGTTCTTTTAACTTATTTTTTTTCTTTATTTTTCATTTTATTCTGTTTCTCCTTTTGTTTTTCTCCCTTCTTCATTTCTTTTAACATTGTTTTCTATTTTTTCTATTTGTTAAAACTTTTTTTATGTTTATGAAAAAAGAAAATGTGAAAGCTAAAACTAAAATAAAACTTGCTTTGCATATTCTTACCCCACAATTACAAACCCTCATTGTCTATCATCGCTTTAACGAACTAATTTGGATCTCTCAATGACCTAATCCACAAGGTCGTCTCACTCAAAGACCTTGCCAGTTGTGATTTATGGTAGTTCACCCTCAACAGAGTTTCCAGAGCCTGTTCCCTTAACCTTCCAACCAACTCCCACGACCACCTTTTCTATGTTACTTGCAACATTCTCACCCTCTCGAAACGATGTTGTTTCACGAATTCTTTAAATGAGCTCTATACTCTCAATGCTTAAAATAATCACCATACGAAATTTACCTTCAACTTTACCCAAACCAGTTTGGTTCCATGCTCCCTTTCTCTCTTCGGTTCATCTATGCTTGGCTCCCAATCAAGTTTTCTTGGGAATATCCAAGAAGGTTTAGATCAATTTTATTGTTTGCTTGATTTTATTTATAAAAAAAGAAGAGAAAAGGAGATGAATAATCTACATGATTCTGTAAAAATTTGGAAACAAAAAAAAAATTTGAATATAAAGAATTCAACTTATGTTTAGATTTGATTAATGCTATGATTTTTATATTTGATTAGTTAGATCCAATTTTAGTTTCAAAATTAGGTTATATGTAAATTGAGATTTGATTAAGAATTATTGATATTCGGTTTCGAGTTAAATTCAAATTAGGAATCATGTGAAAGAAACAAGGACTTGGTTTATTTGGTGGGCAAAGATTATGTTTCTGCAGCGAAGAATATGATAAGAGAGAAAAATAAATGGGAAGAAGAAAAGAAAAATAAAAAAAGAAAAAGAAAAAAATTAAATTGTTCAAAAAATTAAAAGTATAGAGATTGGTTTTAACAAATGAAAAATATAGAAAAACTATGCTAAAAGAAATGGAAAAGGGAGAAAAACAGAGAGAGGAGAAGAGAATGGAAAAGAAATAAAAAAAAAGAAAGTTTAAAGACATAAAAGAAATTGCTCAAAACCAAAAAATATAGGGACCAATTATATAATTTAACCTAAAATTTTGGTTGAAATGATAATTTAACGTGCCAGGTTAGCTTACCATTACACCTTTACGGATAATTAATGCTTAATGACTAAAATGTTACAACACGATAAAGCAAGTGAATAAATCGTAACATTTCAAAGATAAGTGATTAAAATGTAACCTGACACGAATAAAAGTGACTATTTTGATAGTTTACCCATAAACTAATATTAATCCATAAATTAAGTGATTAATGAAAATTAATTAAAAATTGTTAAAAATCTATACGATATGTAAGGGAAGCACATTGGGTAGAGTAAAGCAGAGAATTTTTTATAAGAAGAGATAAGGTGATCCTGGAAATGCAAGAGAGTAAACACGAAAGTGAGGACACCCAAAATAGAAATTGAGAGTTTTCAGATTTTCCAGCAGTGTTTGATGTGTATAATTCCCCTTCATTTTCTGCAATTCACCGCTTCTCTGAATCCCTTTCTGTCATCGCTTGTCTTTCAAGCTGAAATTATTTGTGTTAAAAACAAAGCTTAAACAAGGCTACCAGGTTGGTTTTTAAAAGCAAGGTGATTCAGAATTGAGATCCAGGTTTCAGTTTTTTTATTTTATTTCATCAAGTAAATAGTTTTTAAGCTTTATTTTCATCAGCTAAGAGGGTTTGTTTTTGGTCCCTCAAGGTTGGTTTTTATCAGAAACTATTTCCTATTCTTTTAGTTTTGATTAAGAAACAGGTTTGCTTTTAACTAGTTTTTGGATATGTATAATAGCAGCGGCAACTCAGTTTTCTCAGATTCCTCTAGGGAAGAGTTAATGAAAGCACTTGAGCCTTTTATGAAAAGTTCTTCATCTACCTTTCCTTTATCTTCTTCTTCTTCTTCTCCTTCATCTTGCTCATATTCTCAACTGACACCTTCTCAGCCTTACATGGATCCTGAATTTTGCTCCCCATCATCGAGCAACCACTTGTTTCCTAACCATGGGTTCTTCAACTATAACAATCTGATGGGTTTTAACCAACTCACCCCTTCTCAAACCTTCAAATTCAAGCTCAAATCTATCAACAGCAGCAGCTTGATTCTATGATTGCAGCAACATCCCTTCAATATCTAAACCAGGGGCTCAACTTTCTTTCCACGAAGGCTGTCTCCTCAACTGCTCCAAAGCCTGCAAAACTCTACAGGGGAGTGTGACAGAGGAATTGGGGCAAATGGGTTGCTGAAATCAGACTTCCCAAGAACAGAACCCGACTTTGGCTTGGCACTTTCGATACAGCTGAAGAAGCAGCTTTAGCTTATGACAAGGCTGCTTACATGCTTAGAGGAGACTTTGCCAGGCTCAGCTTCCCCCACCTCAAGCATCAAGGAGCTCATGTTTCCGGGGAATTTGGTGGATTCAAGCCTCTCTATTCCTTTGTTGATGCAAAGCTCCAGGCCGTTTGTCAGAGCTTGCAGAAGCAAGAGAACTCAGCAAAGACCTCTTATGTTTTTAATTCAAAACCTAAGGTGGAGTTTGATTACTCTGTGAAGAGTTAGGAGTTTGATCAGTCTCCAAGGTTCTCTGACCCTAAAGTGGAGAATCCATTGGTATCATCATCAACAACTCCGGATTTATCCGATGAATCATTGGCTGGATCTTCCTCGCCAGAATCTGATATCACTTTCTTGGATTTCTTTAATTCAAAGTGGGATGATAATGAGACCTTCAGTTTGGAAAAGTACTCTTCAGTGGAAATTGATTGGGAAGCCATCAGGAAACTGTCTTGAGACTTAAATTGCAGCTACTATCATGTAATTTTCTTTGTATTTTCATAGGTCCAAGCATCTTTTCTGTTGTCATTTAGGGTTTCCTAGTGTATCTCTGCAATGAAATATTTTACATTTGTAGAGCTGCTAGAGAGTTTTAATTAGGTGTCGCGAGTTTAGGATGTGTTATGTGAATGTGTAAGAGAGAGGTATCTACTTACGGTATTGGTCTTGCTGGTACCTTTTTTCCTAGCAATGGCCATCGGAGACCACCAAGTTTATGTTTGGTTGCATTATTATAGGCCCAGTGTAAGTTAAGAAATCTATTATCAGTTCAATATGTACGTAGCTTTTTTAAACAGTTCCTTTTTCCCTGTATCTTTATGTAAATCTAAATGGTTGCATGTGTTGCTGTTTGATTCTCCTCCTTCACATGTTTAGACTCTGCTTGGTATTCAATCTCCAATTTAGGTAAATGCCTTTCTAATTTGATCAGCAGTCAAAAGGTAAAAGCTTCACAATAATATATCTCTAAACTTGAACCTTTGTGGCGGTAAAACTATAAAATCAAAATCCACAATGCTTGTGTTAGTCACATTTAAAATCCTAACAATATTTTTATTCTTTTGAAACGCTTTTGTGAAACAAAACTACCGAACTTTCAAATTATAGCCAACAATATTTTGCAAATTGGGGGTGGATGTTAATTCATTTTATCTCCTCTAAATTTGGATAAAAAATTGAGAGTAATCTGCCACTAAATCAATGGCTAGGCAAACAGAAAATTTGGATAGGTAAACAGAAAATTCTGCTAAATATATTTCTATTCTGCTTAATTGTGTGTCATTGTTAATAGAGAAGAGAAAGGATGAAGGAAAAAGATAGAGAATTTGGAAGATAAGAGAGAGAATTCTGAATTGTTGGTATACAATTTTTCATCACTACCTTGAAAAGGGATTGTATGAAATTGTGATTCCACGTCATCCTTATCCCTTTCCAATGGGAGGATAAAAAATCAGATTTTTCTTCCTGATTTTCAGCTTTTTCCTTATGAAAAAATTCAAATCCAACTAAAAATGCTAAAAATCAAGAGGAAAAATATGATTTGTCATCCTCCCATTGGAAAGAGATAAGGATGACGTGGAAGCACAGTTTTATACAATCATTTCTCAACTGCCTTTGGTCCTTTACACCATATTTATAAGAAAGGAAAGAAAAAGGAAATAAAGCTTTAAAAGTTGGT
Organism: Gossypium arboreum; assembly: GCF_025698485.1. Lineage (NCBI taxonomy): Eukaryota > Viridiplantae > Streptophyta > Magnoliopsida > Malvales > Malvaceae > Gossypium > Gossypium arboreum. The sequence goes on along the minus strand of NC_069081.1, from coordinate 83,841,534 downwards.
TAAAATAAATGGTAAACTAAACAAAATTAATTAAACCAAACGCTGCGTTTAAATAACTCATTCTGTACATCGTTTCATTAATCAGTTCCCCGAAATGCATCGTTTTTCTGTGGTAGTATTTTAGCTCGTGACAAATACCCCCTTGCTCGAGAGAATCCTCGACCTCAAGGATCAATGTGTGGGAATTTCTTCTTGAGTTGTAGCAAGGGCTCCCATGTGGCATCTTTTGGAAATAAGTGTGCCCATTTTACCAAGATCCTGGTGACAACAACATTTCCCTGATTCATCATGCTCATTTCTAAGATCCTAATAGTTTTTTTACCCAGTTCCTTACTCATCGATCATTGGCAGTTTTGCTTGAACAAGAGCTGCACCCATATGCTTTTTTAATTGTAACACGTGGAAGGTGGGATGCACAAGACCTTCGGGGAAGCTGGATTTTGTAGGCTACTTTCCCAACTCTACTTTCTACTCGAAAGGACCAGAAAAACTGAGGTGCCAGTTTCTGATTCAAGATCCTTCTCACTGTGTGTTGCCTATAAAGTTGGAGCTTTAAGTAAAAAAAATCCCTAACGTCAAAGTGCCTTTCAGTTCTGTGCTTGTCTGCTTGCTGCTTCATCTATCTTGGGATATTTTCAAATGAAATTGTAGCAATCACTTTGCAGCCTCTCTCTGTTTCAGTTTTCTGTCTATAGTAGCTACCATGGATGCTCCAACTAGGTAAGGCATATGTAAGAGAGGGGTTTGCTCGTACAATGCTTTATATAAGGTGACTTAGATAGTTGAATGGAAGGTGTTATTGTATGACCACTCAGACAAAGGAAACCAATTTTTCCAGTCTTGTAACCTCTCTCCTGTCATACCCCTCAAGTATCCTTCAAGACACTTGTTCACTACTTCAATTTGCCCATCTATTTCTAGGTGATATGCCGTGGACAGTTGAACCTTGGTACTCACCCTCTTGAAGAGATCTTGCCAAAAGATATTGACAAAGACCTTACCTCTATTAGAAATTATGGAATCTGGCATCCCATGCAGCCTATACACATTACCCATGAACTCTTGAGCTACAACTATAGCAGTGAAGGGGTGTGCCATGGCTACAAAATAAGCATACTTAGTGAGGCGGTCAACCACACAAAGATGACATTCTTACCTCCGGAATTTGGAAGCCCCTCGATGAAGTCCATGGAAATAGAGGACTAAGCTCTTTCTGGAATTGGGAGTGGTTGTAAAAGGCCCGGGGGTGCTATTGTTTCTGACTTGCATTTTTGAGATATCTGACATTCTCTTACCTATCTCTTGACATCAGTGGTAAGGCTTTTCTAGTATACAAGGCTTGTTAGTCTCTTCTTAGTTGCATTTACCCTTGAATGTCCCTCTAGAGTGCTATTACAGAAGAGCTAAAACAATTCCTTCTTGAGACCAGCAACATTTCCCACCATAATCTTCCCTTTTTTTTCTGAGGAACCTTCCATCCAGGAGTATTTTGGATGTTTGGAACCTTACTGTTGTACCTCTGAACATAACCTCTGAGCTTTAGGGTACACCAAATATGATTCTTGCACTTGAGCCAATAAATTGAAACTAATAGTGCTTCTAGTGAGCTGAAAATATTGCCTATCTGACATTCTCTTACCTATCTTTTGACATCAGTGGTAAGGCTTTTCTAGTATACAAGGCTTGTTAGTCTCTTTTTAGTTGCATTTACCCCTGAATGTCCCCCTAGAGTGCTATCACAGAAGAGCTGAAACAATTCCTTCTTGAGACCAGCAACATTTCCCACCATAATCTTCCCTTTTCTTCTGAGGAACCTACCATCCCAGGAGTATTTTGGATGTTTAGAACCTTACTGTTGTACCTCTGAACATAACCTCTGAGCTTTAGGGTCCACCAATTATGATTCCTGCACTCGATCCAATAAATTAAAACTAATAGTGCTTCTAGTGAGCTGAAAATATTGCCCTTCTTTCAATGCTTGATGCCTTGATAGTGCATCAGCAGCCAAGTTACCAGACCCCTTTCTGTAGATCATCTTATAGTCATACCCAAGCATCTTTGCTATTCACTTTTGTTGGAAAAGAGTGATTTCCATTTGATTAGCTAGAAACCTTAAACTTTGGTGGTCAGTTTAGATTTTAAAGTGTTTGCCCAGTAGATAAGAATGCCAATTTCTCACAGTTAGAAGCACAACCAACATTTCTTTCTCATATATGGAAAGGGCTTGATGCCTTATTCCTAGTCCCTTGCTGAAGTATGCCATAGGCTTACCTTGTCGCTGAAGGACTGCCCCCACCTTATAACTTGAATTATCCATGTCTACATATAACTCTAAGTTGAAATTAGGTAGAGCCAAAATAGGTGTTGAGTATAAAGCTTGCTTCAATTGCTCAAAGGCAACAGTGGCCTGCTCACACTATCCCCAAGCATTTTTCTTAAGAAAATTGGTAAGTGGCCTTGCAATAACACCAGAATTTCTTATGAACTTTCTATAGTAGCCCGAGAGCCCTAAGAAGCCTCTTAACTCCTTGATGGAAGAAGGGATAGGCCAAGCTACTATATTTTCTTCCTTAGTATTTTCAATAGAGACAGTCCAATTGTAGATGATATGCCCCAAGTACTTCACTTGATCTATTCCAAATGGGCATTTATTTATTTTTTCACAAAAAGCTAGTGTTGTCTCAACAGCTCAAAAACCTCCTTTAGAAGGCCCAAATGTTCTAACCAGGTGGGTGAGTAAACAAGAATATCATCAAAGAAGACCAATACTGTTCTCCTTAACAATGGTCTAAAGATGGTATTCATCAGCCCTTGAAAGGTAAAAGGGGAATTGGTGAGCCCAAAGGGCATCACTAAGAACTTGTAGTGGCCATCATGCATTTTAAAAGCTGTCTTGGGAATGTCAGCTTCATGCATTCGGATATGGTGATAACCAGATTTCAAGTCCAGCTTGGAAAAGATTCGAGCTTTCTCGCGCTCATCCTAGAATTCTTCAATGATGGGAATGGGGAACCTGTCTTTTATTGTGTGCTGGTTAAGGTGCCTGTAATCAACACAAAGCCTCTATGTTCCATCTTTTTTCTTAACCATAACCGCAAGAGAAGCAAAAGTGCTAGAGCTATCTCTAATTATCCTAGCTTTAAGCATTTCCCCAACAAACTTTTCCAATTCTAATTTTTGAATCATAGGGTACATGTTTGGTCTTACTTTAACCAGTACCCCTTCATATTTAAGAGGAGTCCGATGGTCTTGTAGTCGTGCAGGGGGTAGCCCTAAAACAAATTGAAAAATGTCTTAGAACTCATTAAGAAGTATTTGCAATTCCTTTAATACCATCTGAGTGGAGGCTGTTGAGAGAGCCACTTGCTCCACACTAGTTAAAACTTGCGCATATGTGTCCAATTCCCTTTCCACTATGAAAAAACACTTGACTAATTGTCCCTAACTTAGCATTTTGATGTTGCCTGGTAAGATGCCCTTGATAGTACAACGGGTTCTCTTGAAAGTGAACTGCATGGTCATGGAGCTAAAGTTCCAATTAATGGACCGAAAGGAGAGTAACCATTGTATCCCAAGGACCACATCACATCCCTTGAGGGGTAAAACCATGAAGTTAATAATAAATCTGGACCCTTGAACCTCCCATTTTATCTCTTTGCACATGTCAACAGTTAATAAATATCTCTTATCAACTATAGTGACCTTTATCTGTTGTTGTTGCCCCACAGGTAAGGACAACCTGGACACTTGTGACAGCCCTAAATTGACCCTAGTCAGAAAGTGGTTTCGGGACCACAAGACCGAGTCATAAAAATAATTAACCATTATATTTGATGCTTATTATATGTATATAGGCATGTGTGAAAATTTCATGTTTGAATTTTGTTAATTGTAAGTGAATTTTGCTAAATAGGACTTGTGTGAGAAAATTTAGAAATGTGCTAGGCAAATGTTAAAGTGGCCTATTGATGCATGCTAGAAAATGTTGTCCTTGCATGTCAAAATACCTAAAACTTGGGATGGTGGCCAGCCATGCTATGGGTAAAAAGGTATTATAAACATGTTATGTTAGTGTTTCATGGGAGGAATGATAAAATAAGGAGCATGGTAATAAAATAATGAAAAGGAAAATGATGAAGAAAAAGTTCTCATGTTGTTTAACTTGGCCGAATAGAAGAAAGAAAAAGAAGGGAAAGAGCTTGGAGAAAATCGGCTATTGTGGTTCACTAGACTAAGGTATGTTGATGTTGTTCCATGAGATTCATGCATATTTTTAGTTGTTAGCTTGAGTTCTACCTAGCCCATGGTTTAAATCTTTGCTATGAGATGGAGATGATATTCGGCCATGGGTGTTGTCTTCTTGGTTGGTGTTTGATGTTGTGGTGATGAGGCATGAAGATGAGTTAAGTTTCGGCTAAGGTGGACTTGTGTTGATGTCATTTGCATGCTAAGTGTGAAGCTTTGTAATGATACATGTGATGGTGATTGATGACTCTTGGATTTTCTTTTAGCATTTTTTAGTTAGACATTAAGTTCTTTGTTTAACCCATGACCAAAATTGAAATGGTATGGTGTCTTGATGCATTCGGCCATGGTAGGAAGTAGATGAGAATTGGTAGTAAGGTGAAGTGCAAATGTTAGTATTTGATTACTAGTGTATATATGTGTATTAGCCGAGTTTTGAACTTGAAACAAAATGGTATGTAGTCAATACAAGTAACCATATTTGTAGGAAGTATTAAGCATATAATCGGCCTCAACATAGACATGCATATTCGGCCACATGAGGTAGATTGGTGTTGCATGTATTCGGTTAGAGGCAAGCATATTGATGCTTTTATCTTGGCTTAGATAATTTGCTAAAAGAGAGTGTGGGCTAATATGTTGAGTTGATTCATGATTTCATATATATGTGACTCTAATGTCTAATGTATATATGGGTTAAGTACCTTGAGTTTCTCTTTTTGATGTTCAAATGATTAAATCAATTTATTTGTTAAATTAAGCTCAAGAGCAAAGGGGAACTAAATCCGATAAAGGGAAGGAAAAAGTGATCGAATAGCCGTCGAAATCGTTCGACAACATCCGAGGTAAGTTTTCGAGTAATGAAACTTAGTTTACGATTTGATTAAGTCATGACGTATAAGCATAACAAATATACGGTGATATAATGATTCTACTTGAATTATATGTTGAGTTAATTAGTCTATACGTATGATGGGTAGCCGTATGTGCATAGAGATCATGACATAAAGCGAACCAAATCATGCTGTTTGTATGTGGCTATTGAGCTGAAAATGGGAATGCTTAATAATTGACTTGTGTTTGAATTCTAGTTATGAAAATGAAATAAAGATGTGTCATGATTTACTGATACGTGCATGAATATTTGGATGATAACGGGGCTAAGTCCCGAAGGCATTTGTGCGAGTTACTAATTCCGGGCTAAGTCCCAAAGGCATTTGTGCGAGTTACTAATTCCGAGCTAAGTCCCGAAGGCATTTGTGCGAGTTACTATATCCGGGCTAAGTCCCGAAGGCATTTGTGCTAGTTACTATATCCGGCTAAGTCCCAAGGCATTTGTGCGAACTACTATATCCGGCTAAGTCCGAAGGCATTTGAGCGAGTAGCTATATCCGGTTAAATCCCGAAGGTACTTGGTTTGGGAATGAGCGATCTTGCTGTAATAATTTCAATTAATATGCTCGTAAAATCCCAACGATGAGGTATGTTTCGGATATGCATTAGATTAGTTGATTCCTTTTAAATAGTATTCGCTCGATCGATTAATGAGCTTAGGCTTTTGGTTAAGTTGATCTCTTATGTATGAGTATAAGGGTTGGTAATGTGAAGTAGGTATGATTTTGAGAATGTGTGTATATGAAATTATCCGTTTAGTCATATGAATGCTATACTTCAATTGTGCCTAATTTCATTGCTCAAAACTTACTAAGCATTAAATGCTTATTCCGTTTCTTTGATTCTCTGTTTTATAGATTTTGGTTCGTCACCATCGGACTCGGGATTGTCAAAGTCAAGTCGTCCACACTATCAAAGCCCTTTTGGTACTCTTTTAGTTGAACTCGCTAATGGCATGTATAGGACCGCCTTTTGTTATTAGTCAAGTACTTTGGTGTTGTATATATTTGGATAGCCATGCGAAAATGGCTTATATATTTTGAGCATAGTGATATAATCATTTTGTATGTATATGGTTTTTGAGAGGTGTGGATATGCTTGGCAATGATTGGCCATTGGAATGGTTAATCATGATCATATTTTGTGCTATATATGCTAAAGGGCTAGTTGAATCATGGAAACTATGAAATAGGTAAAGTCTACCTTAAAGGCAGATGCTGACAGCAGCAGTGATGTAAATTTGAAAAATCACTAAAAATAGTAGGAATATAATTAAATAGTGAATAAATTATGTAATCGAACCTTGATGGATCTACTTTCATATGGAAGAAACGAAACGATCATATGAGTCCTATTTTAAGAGATATTTAAGTTTTCGTGGAATAGGGCCAGAGCGATTTCTGGATCCCCTGATCTGACTTTGGAAATTCACTATAAATTAACCAGAGATAATTAGAAGTCATTCCATATATGTATAGATTCCTTTTTGAGTCTAGTTTCATTAGAAACAAACTTCATAAGTATTGAAGCTCTGTACAGGGAGATATATAAGTCGTAATGCATGAAGGTCAGAGCAGTCGAACCCTGAAACAGGGGAGACTTTAACTAATAAACTGTACTAATTGGCCTGATCAAAAATTCTAGAAAAAATTTTTAGATGGATATATGAGTCTAGTTTCAGAGAAAATTTACGGAATCAGTTTTCGAGCTTCGGAACTCGAGATATGATTTTTAAAGTGACTGTGATGCAGTTAGCCAGCTTGTCTGGAAATAAAAAAAAAATGAACTGTGTAAGTCAATGAAATAAGTCCGTAAATACCTCGTGTTCGACTCCGGCAACGGTCTCGGGTACGGGGTGTTACAACACCAACTTAGAATCTAAAAATTTGTGTACTCCCTAAATACACCAAAAATATAACATTAGGTACCTTGATTATTTCCACAAACCTCATGGTATGGGGATCTTAAGATCCTTTTATTACATGTAAAGATAATACTGGACTTGGTGCTTCTTCAGTAGGAAGATCTTCCAACTTATCTGAACATTTTTGAAACTCTTCAATATTTTCTTTACTAGGAGAATACAACAACATTTGGTAGAGCTGGCTCTTTACACATTTATTGCCAACATGATATTTGGCCCTACCTCAGAAACAAAGCCCCTTTTGTTTCCTCTCTACCATAAGTGCAGCTGACCTCTTTGGAGGGTGCTTTAAATGCAACAAATCCTATTGGAGGTGGATGTACAGAGGAGCTTAGTTAGAAACAAGTGCTTGGGTGGACACAATAGTAGGCTAAACCTGGTGACTTGGTGAGTTCCAGTTAGGAATCCTTTCCTAGGAGAGGTCTCTGAGACACTCTCTACCTGTTGAGCAATGTGGAAACATTCTACCAAGGACTGGGGCCTATACAACTGCAGATAATGTCTGTCTTAGGATTACTAAAATATATGCTGATGGCATAAGATTTGGTTAACTACAGTTAGTTCAGAAGACTTACAAACTGGTTGTGATAGTGCTCCGTTGTTCCCAGTTGTTTCAAGTCACCAACTCAACCGTCGTGTCCTTAAAAATTCTAGTCCCAAAACTTTCCCTCAGCCTGCGAGCATAGCAGACCTAGTCCAACAAAGGGAGACCACCGTGCTTTTGGGCATAGAAATGGTGCCAATCCAAGGTGCAGCGTTCAAGGTAAAGCATCACTGTCCGAACTTTGTCACCATCAGGTACTCCCTCTGCAGTAAAAAACTGCTTTAACTTTGACCACCATTCCCGAAAATCAGTGCCATTGAAATGCGGACATTCCAACATGTAGCTATGCTCCTGAGAGAACCTAGTTCTTGGTGGGTTTAGGTCCAGCTACCCCGCAATCTATGGAAGGGCTTCCAAGCTGTCTTTGGCTGGAAAACCTAGTGGTATTCCTCCCAAGACACTCATTCCCTTGGCTTGAGCAGTGGTCGAAGTGTTTGAAGTGGTTGCGTTACCCAGGTATTTTTCAAACAGGTAATGCATTTCCACCTAAAACTCTTCCTTAAACCCTTGAAAACGATCCTCCATTTTGGTGTCTTGCTTAGAATCCAGTTGAGAAAGTTCATTTTAGACCTTCCCTATTTCCTATTAGAGGACGACAATGTCCTTTTGCAGCCTCGTTGTCACTCCATCATCGGCCATTGTTGAGATTTGATAACTTTGGTATGATTGTTAACAGAGAAAAGAAAGGACGATGGAAAAAGACAGAAAATCTAGAAGAAAGGAGAGAATTCTGAATTGTTGGTATTCAATTTTTCATATCTGCAATTGGTCATTACACTATATTTATAGGAAAGGAAACAAAAAGGAAATAAAGCTTTAAAAGTTGGTTAAAATAAACAGTAAACTAAACAACATGAATTAAACCAAAACACTCCATTTAAATAACTCCTCCTGCGCAACATTTCATTAATCAATTCCTCCAAAACGCATCGTTTTGCCACGATTGTATTTTAGCTCGTGACTTATCCTTTACAAATTTACAAAGTCTTGGTTATAATCACTTGTTGATATCCCTCCCTAAATATCTATTTTAACTTTTTTTTTCCAGAAATTTGAATATAAAAATTCTCATTGATATCATGCTCTTCTTAAAGTATTGTGAAATAAAGATTCCTTCTAACTTTAGAAGTTGCTAAAGAAAGAGAGTAAATCATGTTAAGCAACACATCATTACTGAGATTTTATATTTCTTTCTTTCTTAACTAAAGGCTAAAAGATGGTTTTTTTCTCTTATTTGAATATAGAACACAAATATCAAAATATGTACAGGTAGATGTTAATTTTCAAAACATGTTTTTTTAACTAGTGGGTGTTGAGTTCTATTATTTGTCTTGCCTTGCGTGGAACTAGGCTAACAAATATGGAATGAGTATTTGGATTTGTCTTTATAATATGTTAAAAGTTTAAATTGTAATCGTTTATGCATTTTGTAATTGTTGTGGATATATTTAAACACACCTCGACATGTGTGTCGGGGTCCATGTAAAATTTAAAAAATGTAAATTGTAATTTGTAACTGATTATTTTAAAAAGAGAAGATCTTTGAAATTTAAATTGGCCTCACCATCCATGGGTGTTGAGGTCGTCTTAAAACCCTTAACGGAACCCTAACACTAAATCATATAAATATCTTATTCCACTTGTTTATGTTTCACATAAAACGAAAAACATTCCTCATTTATAATCTATACCATCCTACATGCCTATGATTTTCTAAATCCTAATTTCAAAGCATACCATAATGGATTCCCTTTATTGAGATATGAAGAATGACAAGTCAATCAAAATGTTTTTTAAAAAAATTGAGTGTTCTTTAGCAACTCAGTGGATGCACCTATGCACGTTTGTGTTTTAAGCGTGTGCACCCCTTTTATAGTCTCTCTTACATTGTGATAAGAGTATCAATGCCCAGTTTTAGGGCCATGGATTTAATGGGCATACACTACCTCAAGGCCTAACAACAAGGTCAAAGGTCAAGCAAAACAAACCAAGATTTGATCAAAGCTAGTATATGTGGATGAATTTTTCGAGAAAACGAGGAATGATACATCATGGAATTGGTGACATGTATTAAAGTCAATTCAACCAAGCTGTTAATTATCAACTTGCGAAAAAATTTTGGATGGGGTCCAGGCATTTCTGGATTAAAATGTCTTCATAGTATTTGAAGACCTATCTCTTTGTTTTGAAATGCATTTTGAATCACTCGATCTAGAGTTTGAGAACTCAAGTTATGACCATTTTAGTGATGAACGCACGAGTATAATTTTTGGACGGGATTATCACAGAAATTATGAGTTTTGAGCTTTTAGTTCAAGTTTAAATTATATTGGGTTCGTGTTTTAGGTTTAATTTTTTATTATATATGAGCCCAATGTTGTATTTATTAGCTCTTATTATTTTATTATTTTTTATTTTGAGTTTTTGATAATTATGACCAATTTAGTGATGAACGCACGAGTACAATTTTTGGACGGGATTATTACGAAAATTATGAGTTTTGAGCTTTTAGTTCGAGTTTAAATCATACTGGGTTCGTGTTTTAGGTTTAATTTTTATTATATATAAGCCCAATATTGTATTTATTAGCTATTATTATTTTATTATTTTTTATTCTGAATTTTGATAATTATTAAGTATTTAAAATTATTTAGGAGTTTTATGTGAATAAGAAAGTTTATTTTAAAACTACTTCTTGTATAGGTTAATTAGAGTTTTAGTATACTTAAGAGTTTTATTTAGATTTATTTAGCTAGCCTATATAAAACATTTTCATTGTACAAAAATCAATTCATTATTATTCAACAACTTCGCTTTTGAATTAATAAATTATCTTTGAGTTTTTCTTTTTAGGAAATTTTCTTGAGTTTTCTTTTAGAAGAGTCTTAACAATCTTTTTAGATTGTGGGAATCATCTTCAAACTTTTTATTGCCAAGTTTTCTTTCTTAGAGGGGAAATTAGAGCTGCTTAAAAGGGGTTGTGAATTTTTCTTGTTTCCAAAGCTCCTTAGAACTTCTATACGCCACGTTTCATCTTTTCCATCTATCTTCTTTATTGTTCTACTATTTGATTTATTGTTCTATTTTATTTATCTTAATTATTTATTTTAATTACTTTCTTTAACTTTTTTTATCTGACGTGGACTTGTTTGTGTTTCAAGTTGTCAAAATCAAAGTTTCTTTCCCAACGTGTAGAGCCCTAAGTCAAATCCGCAACTTGGATAGGCTTACAATCCTTTTTCGCTCTCATTCATATCACATTGAGTAGCATCTTCTACAATAGTTCAAGATAGTCTAAGAAATTTAGACATATTTAAAGAACATAGATATGCATCACGATAAGGATTTGTATACAGAGATGGAGCACAATTGGAAAATTGTTCATGCCTATCACGTCATGTGTTGAACCAATCATCTTCATGATATCTTATAATTTGTAATCAAGTTAAAGTATATATATTTGTAATCTTTGTGTTAAAACTCTCAAGAGATGCTTAATCATCAAGTTTTATAATGAATATAGTTGGGCATGATTGGATTTAAAGCTTTTCTCAGATTTGATGCATTGAGTGTAGTATATTCTTTTGTAAACTCGAAATTTTTTTGAATAAATTGGCTACTAAAATATATTCATGGATTAAATTCATATAATTTGTATAATTACCTTCATATGGCTTTTGCACGGAAAGTAAAATAGAAGAAAATATTAGCTTACTAGTTGTCTAATGTTTAAACTAATACTAAGCGGTATTACATAATCAGATTATAATACATAATGACTGCATCTATTAGTAAACAAACCTAAACATGTTTTCAGTCTAATCAGAAATGAGCAAACCGACTAAAAGACTAATATGTTGTTTATCAAGTCCAATTGGGAAGATTCTTTATCTTGGGCATCGGAGCGGATGACTCCCAGAAGATAGAGACATAGATGTGACCAAATAGATTAAAAGTACATTGGACATGACCTAAGAATAGTAGATCCTGAATCTGTTTATGGATTTATTTACTTGTAACATTCATAGTGTGGCATACCTAAATCTTGATTGGATGACAGACTATGTATCCACAACTTGTATACTTTGATGTAAGTAAAAGCTCTAGTTCAAATAGATATGGAATCGAACACTAGTGAGTTGGGTATACGAATTTTGCAATTTGTAGCATCAGTCACATGGAATTCATAGCTTGAGACAGGGGTAAATGATATCCTCTCATTGACATTATATGGTTAATGAAAAGTAAACATGGCTATGTGTCATTCGTCTTTGTGATGAATGAATTGATTACTACATGATACTAATTGGCTTTTCATGATGGAAGATGTAATGGTTACCATGAGATAAAATAGTATCATATTGGGAGAATGAATACTATCCCAAAGGGATTAAGGATATACTATGAGGGTAACACATTTATGACAAGGTTATTAGATGAGTACTAATCGAGTTGCTTTCATAATGGTATGTTATTGAGGAGAGCTCAGTCATAATACTATAGTGGAATGAAATCATTTAGAAATGAATGTGGTTTTCTCTACAATGAAAATGAAAATGAAAATGAAAAATGAAAAATGAAAATGACTTAAAAATGAATTTATGTTTTTTGAAATAAATGAAGTTAAAAAATAGAATAAATCATTTGATCATAGTGAACCATTGGATGTAGAAATATTAAATATATTTTCTCATAGATCTTTTAATGCTAAAATCGTCATGATTTTAACAGAATTTGAATTGGATTGAGAAGATTATTTAATTGGAAATGTATTGAGATGTTTATTTTGGGAAATAAAAAACCAAATATAAAGTTGGATCGAATTATAAAGTATTAAGTTAAAAGCCCAAGAAGTACTTGTAATTGGTGTAACACCCCATACCCTATCCTAAGTCGGGGCGAAATACGAGGCGTTACCTAGCTTGAACTCATACTTACAACCAATTCCGAATCTTCATGACTTGGAAAATTTAAAACTTTCTTAAACTTATCAATATATTCTTAATTTGGCCTTATGAGGCCCAAAACACACATTGGAAATCATTCAAGACCAAACCGAGTTCTTTTTGCCATAGAAAAATGTCACTTGACATAGGGCACACGCTCGTGTGGGAGGGGCAACACGCCCATGTGACCATTTCAACATGGCCGTGCTAATGGCCTGTGTGTTCACACAGCCTAAGCAAAATAGAGACATGCCCATGTCCTCCACCAATGTGGAATTAATTCTAAATGCACACTTACAGGGGTTTTCACATGGCCTGGCACACGCCCGTGTCCCTGGCCCATGTCCTTCACACGGTCATGACACGCCTGTGTCCTAGCCCGAATGCACAACCTTGGACATTTTGTTTCAGACGTCAGGATTTCATAAGGGTCACATGGCCAAGGCATACGCCTATGTGCTAGACCATGCCTTTCACACGGTTGAGACACACGACCGTGTCTCTGCCTGTGTGTTTACTATCATGCATACTGACTTGAAATTTTTACGTACAGGGGACACACGGCTGAACAACACGCCTATGGTGCTGGTCGTGTGTCACACACGGCCTAGACACATTCCCGTGTGGACAAAATCAAGCTATTTACCAAGCCACTTTACCACCCTTACTTACACAAAAGCAACCAAAGCCAGTACAAGACTATTTCATGCCATAAAATCAGCCACAATAGACAACATTTCATTTGTGCATTCTACTCATCCATGAACATAACACCATTTGCATATATCAAAATGAATATTAGCCATCATTTAAGACTTAATACAAAATGAGGAATTTATCCCAAGCCAACACATTTGGCCAAATTAATAACAACACAGAACACAAGTCTAGTTCCCGATACATGCCATATTCAAAAATATAAATCAAACTATACCGAGTGCTTCGATTGATAGTGTGATTGACATCTTTGACTTCGTTGATCCTTGAGATAGATAAACGACACTATAAGAAAAAGGAAAAGAGAGGGAATAAGCATAAAGCTTAGTAAGTTGCATATAAATGATTATACAACTATACTTTGCCATTCATCAACAAGTATCATAATAGACAAGTGGGCATAAGCAAACTTACTTATCAATACTCAATACACATCATATAGCATATAATGTGGCTTACATTTTATACATACCAAATAGGTACCTGTATCACTCACAACACGGTTATACTTTCCTCATTAACTAGAAATCAGAACTTCCACCGTTGAACCAATCGAAATGTTATCGAATATACCATAGCCTCAAACATGGGGTAAGGTGCCAATGCCGTGTCCCAGACATAGTCTTACACTAGCTTATATCTCAAGTCGAAGCCATGCCCCAAACATGGTCTTACGCTGACTATCATCTCGTAGCCAACGCATGTCCCAGACATGTCTTACATTGGCTTATGTCTCGAGGCCGATGCATGTCCCAGACACGTTTTACACTAGCACTCGTCTCAATGCCAATGCCATGTCCCAGACATGGTCTTACACTAGCTCTCACAAATGACCCCATCGTCATGGCATGGATATCCGATTTATTTTCTTAGGGTTCCAACAGGAACTTTACTATCTCTATTCTCATCACATTTTCTCATTTCCACAAGTCAAGCAATTCATGCTATAATAATTTCGATACAATTCAAACACATATATCATCAATGTAGTTGTATTATTTACATACAACTTACCTCGGATTACAAAATATGGCGACTAGTCGATTTAGTCGATTTGTTTGGCTTTCCCTCAATTTAGGTTCATATTCAATATTTATTAATCTATAATAGCAAAATACACTTATTTAATCACTAAATAAAACTAGGAAATCAAAAATTCACTTTTTTGGTAAAATGACCATTTTACCCTTAGGCTTGAAAATCAATTTTTATTGATTTTCTTTATTTTTCAAGACTAGCCAAACCTCTTTAACTCTTAAAGCAACTTCAAATCCCCACTATTTCACACATTTATTATCTATTTTACAACTTATGCACATTAGTCCTTTTAGGTGTTTTCATGCTAACGCCTTTCACAAAAGTTGTTTATAAGACACCCAAGACCCATTTTCTTCCATAAAAACTTAGTAAACATCACAAATCCTTTCATGCTTCAAGTACCCTCATTTGAAAGCTCATGCTTCAAGTATCTCAAAAGTACAAAAATATTTAAGAAAAGGCATTAGGATCACTTACTTGTAAAGGCTTAATGTAACACCCCAAACCCGGCCCAAACGTTATGGCTGAATCTGGCGCATGACATTGAAGTGTTTTAGTGAAAACCTTGTTTTCATTGAAAACCCTTCCTTAAGATATGAAACCCTAGTTTACTTATGAAAACAATTTTTTCAGTTGCGAAAGCTTTGTTAAAAACATTTGATTTAAGAAAGTTTATCAATTAAAAGTTTGGTTGCTGAAACGTAGTATATAAAAACTATGGTTTAAAAAATCCATGTTCAACTTCTCGTAATCACAACGCAGAAAAATAATAATCCAAATAATAATAAGAAGGAAGCCTTATTACATTCTGGTCCGAAAAATACTTAATAAAATAAAGAACTTATATGCTTTTAAAAGAGAAACAAGATCAAATTGTCTTGCTAGCTGGCCACCCAGAGTCCCTCCAAACATCGAACCTCCTACTGAGCATCATCTGAAAATAAAATAAAAGAGGGGGTGAGTTTTCGCAAACTCAGTGTGTACAACCCTCAACAAAAAATAAGCATTCAAAAATCATCATACATCAAACATGCAATGCAATCCCATCCCAATAATCCATCCGCTACACACCAGCTCTGTCTCCCGTCACATCATGTGGGGATATAAATATCACCCTACCCAATCGACACATCAAGGGTAGCCTGGTTGCAGAACTACCTTCATTTACATATTGGGCTTAAAAGTCGTCTGTGGATCCACGATTGTCAAGCAACCATGCGATCCTCATATACTTCCTCCGTTCGATATTTCCTAACCTATATGCTACCTAAGCAGGATATTATATGTATGTAGCAGATATGCATGTCATATCCATAAAACCTGCATTCAACACATAGGGGTATTTTGGTCATCTTCGCCCTTAAGGGCCTTTCGGTAATTTTCCCATTATTTTGGTTTTCACTTACCTTGGCCCATTAACAAATCCCGTGAGCTAAGATGAACGAATACTATGCACCAGGTAGGATTCCAGAGAAGAGGAGGTGAGTCATTAAGACCGCTTAAGTACCAAGCTCTCCCTAGATCCAATCCTAGACATGCATATACTCGTTGCCACACCTTAACCCTATGACTTGTCCACGGTCGCATTAAATTAATTAAGTTTTATGTAGTCATCATATACTAGTCCCAAAACCTCTTACAAAGCCTAGACAAATTCACATACCTATATATAGCCCACTATACCCAATTATATTCTCATGGCCCATTAGGCCCAAATCACATTTATATGGCCTTTTAGGCCCAAATCACATTTATATTCATGCTCATACACGAATTTTTATCACATAGCATCAATGATCAATTTTTGACCTATTATGGGCCCAACAGCCCATCGGGCCCTTTAAGCCTATTTTGGCCCGGTTGGCCAATTCACAGCCCAAGTCCATGGAGTCGCCCATGGGCCTCAGATAACCTATCGGTTTTCACCTCATGAGTGTTTGCGCACTCGCAAGACTATCATAATATTAGGGGACTAGCATCCAACATAATTCACCCCCTTATCTCAGTTAAGACTATTCGGCCAACCTTAGCCAATAAGAGAGAAATACTTACCAAAACCGCAAAACACCTAAGGAGCAATTTGACAGAGAGCTAAAATTTGAGATCCGATACTGTAACAGTCTGGTTTTGACCCTAGTCGGAATAGTGGTTTCGGGACCACAAATCCGAGTCTGAAAAATATTTTAATATTATTTTTTGTGTCTGTGATATGTGAATTTATGTCTATGAAATTTCTGTGATTTAATTTGTCTGTTTCTGTGCTTAATTATGAAAAAGGATTATATCGCGTAAAGTGTAAAAGTTGTCTGCTGTTTGTTAAAAGTGCCTATTTGTTTTGGCTCTTTAAAGGTAAGGTCCTTATGATGAAATAAATCCAATTATATGATAGTGGAATATATGGTTTGGCATAATGGTTAATATGTTTTTTTTAAAGGGTGGTTAGGTAAATGGTTTATTAATGTATATTATAATAAAACCAAAGCATAAAATATTTCCATTATGCTTCATGTTTGCCGAAAATTAGAAGAAAAAGGAAGCCATTGAAGCTTCAAGGTATTTGGCCATTGCATGAGTGAATAGGTTAGTCTATTTTGTTCGGTTTTTTATGATTTTTACGTTTCTGTGATCGTTGCTTTGTGTTTTTCAAAACCCATTCTGAATTTCTATTTCTGTTAAAGATTTCATGAAATTCCATTGTTGATATCATGAGTTTTGTGATGTTTTTGGATGAATTATAAAGGCCTGGTAGATGATTTATAAGTTTTGTCTTTAAATTTTGATGAAATAGAGCTATTTGGGCTAATTTATGAAAATGAGGTTTTGAAGGACTAAGTTGTGAATTAAATATGTTATTTGGGCTGGTAAGGAAGCCATGTATATTCGTCCAAGCTATAGTCTTGGCGAATTTTGCATATTTGTGATTTTGTGAAAAATGGATTAAATTGTCAAAGTGTGAAAATGTAAGGGCTAAAATGAAAAGTGCCCTAAATATGTGTTCACGGATTATTTTGAGTGAAATCAATGATTGAATGGTTGAATTTGAATTGTATTAGATCAAGAACAAAGATAATCAGACTTAGATCGAGGGACGTCCAAAATAGTTGAATAGTCGACTCGTTCCGTCCGAAATCCGTACGAGGTAAGTCAAATTACAATTACATGTTAAATTGATTAAATCCTGCATATAAAAACTTTAATTTCTATTGGATGGCCTTGAGATCCTGATGAATACCTTTTGAGTAAATTCTGTTAATATGTTGGTATCCGAAAAGCTATGTATGCTTCTAAAGGAACGTTGACATCTATTTGAGATATTGTGTAAGACCGTGTCTGGGACATAGGCTTCGATTGATATTTACGTATAAGACCATGTCTGGGACATCGGCATCGTATCTGATTTTGTGTAAGACCCTGCCTGGGACAGAGGCATCGATATTAAATTACATGTAAGACCACGTCAGGGACGTCGACATTGTACTTGTTTGTGAGTATCGGTATCGTATTTGAACTGTCTGATGATAGAGTACGAAATATGAGAATGATTATATGAAATGTATAACCTATACAGGTATGTTTGTATTGTATTAAATTTCTGAATATGAAAGACTCTGTCTCTGTGAAATATGTATGGAATTTGGAAATGAGGCATGACATATAAGCAAAGAAAGGAGCATGGTTAAGTTTATGAATTATTCTATGAAATAGCTATGAATCTTTATGGTTGAATTGTACTTATAAGCTTTAGTAGTTAGACCAATTGTATTCGGCTTACCAAGCTCCTTTAGCTTACTCTGTGTGATTTCTGTCTGTTTTACAATTATCGTAGCTACTAAAGGCTCGGGGGTAGTCGAGGATCGTCAACACACTATTGAACTCGTTTTGGTACTTTTAAAAGTGTAAATTTTAAAGCATGGCATGTATAGGCTAGAATTTCTAAGTATGTAAGTTTTGAATTGTATATATGTTAGGCAATGAGAGTTGGCTAACAAATGATAAGTTTGTGCATAGTTTTGGTGTATGTTTGTAATGTGCTATGTTCTAATGTAATTTGGCCATTTTGAACATAGAATTGGTTAAAAATTTTGGTATGATTGATGTATATTATTGCTTGTAGGATTGAACCCAAAAAGGGGTGGCAAAATTGGCTTAAACCAAGCCTGCATTGTGCCACACGGTCAAGGGACACGGGCGTGTCATATGGCCGTGGGCTTAAGTTAGTATCTAGCTAAGTAACATACGCCATGGCACATGGCTGTGTGAAAAAGTTATTATAGGACCTCTTTTTGGCACTGTTGGATCTCATGGGCGTGTCTAGTGCCTGCGTGTATCACGCGGCTTAGTCACACTGGCGTGTGACTTTAATAGTTTTGAAAGATTTGGTTAAGTTTTAAAAATTCTGAATGTGTTCGGTTTAGTCCAGGCCTTTCTTAAATGTATGTTTTCGGTTTCGTAGACCTTCTTAATGGATGAATTGTTGATGAATACCTAAGTATCATTGTTATATAATATTTGTGATTGTATATTGTTCTGAAATGTTCTGTCCATCCGATGATGCTCCTCACCTATTTCGACAACGGTTAGAGATAGGGGTGTTACATTTTATTGGTATCAGAGCTATGGTTTAGTCGGTTCCAAGACTACCATAGCGTATGTGAGTCTAGCTATACATACCATATATCTGAATCTGTGATAGTGTGATGACCCTAGACATTGAAATGTGTTTTTATATAGCAAATGGATCTTGATAGAGCTGTAGCTGACGATGTAGAAAGTAATGCGCCTGCTCCCTCGCAAGGAATGGTGCAAGCTGATTCTAGACCAGCTACAAGTAGCCGTGATGGTGAGGCTAAGTAAGCCTTCTATCAGATGATGAATGATTGGTTTACTCAGTATATTAGAACCAATCCGACTGCACAACAACCTCTACCCCTGGTTAATCCTTCTTAAACTCCTGATATGCCACGAGTGAATCCGGTTCAGTCTAGTAAACCACCAGTTGATAAAATTAAAAAGTATGGGGCTGAAGTGTTACGAACTACAACAAATGATGATGCTGAAAGAGCCAAATTCTAGTTAGAGAATACAATACGAGTGTTTGATGAAATTTTTCTAAATCCTGAGGAATGTATAAAATGTGCCGTTTCACTTCTGAGAGATACGACGTATTATTGGTGGAAAACTTTAACATCTATGGTTCTGAGTGAACGAGTTATGTGGGATTTCTTCCAAACTGAATTTCGAAAGAAATATATCAGTCAAAGATTCATCTATCAGAAACGCAAAGAGTTTCTCAAGCTTAAACAAGGTCATATGTCTGTCACTGAATACGAACGTGAATTTGTGAGATTGAGTTAGTTTGATCGAGAATGTGTATCGATTGAAGCAATAATGTGCAAAAGGTTTGAAGATGGACTAAACGAAGATATTCGTTTGTTTGTGGGATTTTTAAGATTAAAGAAATGGTAGTGCTCATTGAGCGAGCTTGTAAAGCTGAAGAATTAAGTAAAGAGAAAAGAAAAGCTAATTCTGAAGCTAGAGATGCTAGAAAGAGATCTTTGAGTAGACCATTTCAGTCTGTGTCAAAGAAATTTTGAGATGATCAAAGTTGTCCAAATGCTATAGTGGGACATTCTAATTGAGATCGAGCTAGATCACATTCGAACTTCAGAGTCCCTGCTATTTCTGTTGCAAGTGTCAGGAATGTTCGATCTGAGAGACCTGAATGTAAACACTATGGTAAAAGACATTCGGGAAATTGTAGATTGAATGACTGAGCCTGTTTCTGATGTGGATCTGTGGACCATTTTGTATGAGATTGTTCTGAACCTGCTGAACAAGAGAATGTACAGAATCTGAGATCGAGCAACACCTCAGCTAGAGGTAGACCTTCTAGAATTATGGGAAATGTTAGCCGTGGTCAAAGAGCTACTAGGGATATTGCTGTTAGATCTGAGGCCAGGGCACTTGCCAGAGCCTATGCTATCTAAGCTCGTGAGGAAGCCTCGTCTCCAGAGGTGATTACTGGTACTTTTACTCTTTATGATACTTCTGTGATTGCATTGATAGACCCTGGATCAATGTATTCTTATATCTGTATGAATTTAGTGCACAGTAAGACTTTGCCTGTAGAGTCTACTGAATTCATAATTAGAGTATCGAACCCCTTAGCAAAAAGTGTCCTGGTTGATAAAGTCTGCAAGAATTGCCCGTTAATGATTTGAGATGTTTGTTTTCCTGCTGATCTGATGCTTTTGCCTTTTGACGAATTTGATATAATTCTAGGAATGGATTGGTTAACCCTACATGATGCTATTGTGAATTGTAAACGGAAAGTCATTGATTTGAGGTGTAAGAATGATGAGATAATTCAAATTGAGTCTAGATATCCGAATGGATTACCAACTGTGATATTTGCAATGAAAGCACAGAAATTTATAAAGAAAGGCTGTAAAGCCTACTTAGCTTATGTGTTAGACTCGAAAGTGGATGATAGGAAAGTTGAATCAGTGCCTGTTGTCTGCGAATTTTCTGATTTGTTTCCTGAGGAACTATCGGGTTTTTCTCTGATTCGAGAAGTTGAGTTTGCCATTGAATTAGTACCTGGTATTACTCTAATTTCGATAGCTCCGTATAGAATGGCTCCGACTGAGTTAAAGGAATTAAAATCTCAGTTGCAAGAATTAATTGATCAAGGGTTTGCTAGACCGAGTTTTTCACCATGGGGTGCTCCTGTTTTGTTTGTGAAAAAGAAAGATGGCACAATGAGAATGTGTATTGATTACCGTCAGCTTAACAAAGTGACTATAAAGAATAAATATCCTCTGCCCAGAATTGATGACTTATTTGATCAGTTGAAAGGTGCAACTGTATTTTTAAAGATAGATCTGAGATCGGGTTATTATCAGTTGTGGGTAAAGGACTCTGACATTTCGAAAATTACTTTCAGAACGAGGTATGGGCATTATGAATTTTTAGTTATGCCTTTTGGATTAACGAATGCACCTGCTGTATTTATGGATTTAATGAATAGAATTTTCAGATCGTATCTAGATCAATTTGTTGTTGTATTCATTGATGATATATTGATTTATTCATGTGATGAATCTTAGCATGCCAAGCATCTGAGAGTAGTGCTACAAACTGTGTGAAATAAACAATTGTATTCAAAGTTTAGTAAATGTGAATTCTGGTTGTGAGAAGTTGGTTTCTTGGGTCATATTGTATCAGCATCTGGTATTCGAGTTGATCCAAGCAAAATTTTCGCTATTGGAAGCCTCTGAGGAATGTATCTGAAGTTCGCAGTTTTTTGAGACTTGCCGGTTACTACAGACAATTTGTAAAAGATTTCTCAGTGATAGCAACTCCGTTGACAAAATTTCTTCAGAAAGATGTGAAATTTGAATGGTCTGAGAAATGTCAAAAAAGTTTTGATCGGTTAAAAGCTGTGTTAACTGAAGCTCCGGCGTTGGTACAACCCGAGTCAGGTAAATAATTCGTTGTTTACAGCGATGCTTCGTTGAATGGACCAGGTTGTGTTTTAATGCAAGAAGGAAAAGTTGTTGCTTATGCTTCGAGACAGCTGAAGCCGCATGAGAAGAACTATCCAACACACGATCTTAAGTTAGGTGCCATTGTGTTTGCTTTGAAGATATGGCGTCACTATCTGTTTGGTGAGAAATGTCACGTGTTTTTTGATCATAAAAGTCTGAAGTATTTAATAACGCAAAAGAATTGGAATCTGCGGCAGAGAAGATGGTTAGAACTATTAAAAGACTACGAACTTGTAATTTATTATCATCCGGGAAAAGTAAATGTTGTTGTTGATGCTTTGAGTCGAAAATCATTATTTGTTTTGAGTACGATGAATGCTCATTTAGTTCTGTCTGATGATGGTTTAGTTTTAGCTGAATTAAAAGGGAGACCTTTGTTTTTACAACAAATTTGTGAGGCTCAGAAGATTGATAATGAGATTATGGTTAAACGAACTCAATGTAATTCTGATTCTGATTCTAAATTCTGAATAGATGTTGATGACTGTCTGAGATTCAGAAATAGACTTTGTATTCTGAAAAATCTAGAGTTGATTCAAATGATTTTGAGTGAAGCTCACATGAGTAGATTTTCTGTACATCCGGGGAGTACGAAAATGTATAATGATCTGAAGAAGCATTATTGGTGGTCCGAAATGAAAAGAAATATCTCTGATTTTGTTTCTAAATGTTTAATCTGTCAGCAAGTTAAAGTTGAACATCAGGTGCCATCTGGGTTATTACAACCAATTATGATTCCGGAATGGAAATAGGATCGAGTGACTATGGACCTTGTTTCGAGTTTGCCCTTGTCTTCGAGAAAGAAAGATTCGATCTGGGTCGTAGTTGACAGATTAACGAAGTCAGCTCATTTTATTCTAGTACAATCTGATTTCTCACTCGATAAATTAGCTGAGTTATGTATTTATGATATTGTGAGATTACATGGTGTGCCACTATCGATAGTGTCAGATAGAGACCCGAGATTTACATCGTGTTTTTGGAAAAAGTTGCAAGATGCTCTGGGTACTAAATTGCATTTTAGCACTGCTTTTCATCCACAAACTTATAGTCAATCTGAACGGATTATTCAGATACTCGAGGATATGTTGAGATGTTGCATTCTTGAGTTTGGAGGTGCGTGGGAACAATATCTACCTTTGATTGAATTCGTTTATAATAATAGGTTTCAATCGAGCATTAAAATGGCACCGTACGAAGCCTTATACAGTAGAAAGTGTAGAAATCCGTTATACTAGACTGAACTTAGTGAGAATAAGATTTACGGTATTGATCTGATAAAATAAACAGAACAAAAAGTGAAAGTAATCCGAGATAGTTTGAAAGTTTCCTTTGATCATCAGAAATCTTATGCGGATTTAAAAAGAAAAAATATCGAATTTAAGATCAGTGGTAAAGTGTTTCTGAAAGTATCTCCGTGGAAGAAACTGTTCCGATTTGGCAAAAAGGGCAAGTTAAGTTCGAGGTTCATCAAGCCACATGAAATCATCGAACGAGTTGGGTCGGTTGCTTATAGATTGAGGCTACCATCAGAGTTAGAAAAGATTCATAATATGTTTCACGTATCAATGCTTCGACGATACAGATCTGATCCTTCGCATGTAATTTCACCATCTGAGATTGAAATTTAGTCCAATATGACCTACGAAGAAAAGCCGATCCGTATTTTAGCTCGTGAGGTTAAAGAGTTGCGAAACAAGAAAATTTCATTGGTTAAAGTGATGTGGCATCGACACGGTGTTGAAGAGTTCACGTGGGAGTCTGAAGATGCTATGAAACAGCATCCGAATTTGTCTAATTGTAAGATTTTCGGGGACGAAAATCCCTAAGGGGGGAGAATTGTAACAGTCTGGTTGACCCTAGTCGAAATAGTGGTTTCAAGACCACAAATTTGAGTCAAAAAAATATTTTAATATTATTTTCTGTGTCTGTGATATGTGAATTTATGTCTGTGAAATTTCTGTGATTTAATTTATCTATTTCTGTGCTTAATTATGAAAAAGGATTAAATCGCGTAAAGTGTAAAAGTTGTCTGCTATTTGTTAAAAGTGCCTATTTGTTTTGGCTCATTAAAGGTAAGGTCCATATGATGAAATAAATCCAATTATATGATAGTGGAATAAATGGTTTGGCATAATGGTTAATATGGTTATTTTTAAAGAGTGGTTGGGTAAATGGTTTATTAATATATATTATAATAAAACCAAAGCATAAAATATTTCCATTATGCTTCATATTTTCCAAAAATTAGAAGAAAAAGGAAGCCATTGAAGCTTCAAGGTATTCGACCATTGCATGAGTGAATAGGTTAGTCTATTTTGTTCGGTTTTTTGATTATTTTTACGTTTCTGTGATCGTTGTTTTGTGTTCTTCAAAACCCATGTCTGAATTTCTATTTCTGTTAAAGATTTCATGAAATGCCATTTTTGATATCATGAGTTTTGTGATGTTTTTGGATGAATTATAAAGGCTTGGTAGATGATTTATAAGTTTTGCCTTTGAATTCTGATGAAATAGAGCTATTTGGGCTAATTTGTGAAAATGAGGTTTTAAAGGACTAAATTGTGAATTAAATATGTTATTTGGGCTGGTATGGAAGCCATGTATATTCGTCCAAGCTATAGTCTTGGCAAATTTTGCATATTTGTGATTTTGTGAAAAATGGATTAAATTGTCAAAGTGTGAAAATGTAAGGGCTAAAATGAAAAGTGTGCTAAATATGTGTTCATGGATTATTTTGAGTGAAATGAATGATTGAATGGTTGAATTTGAATTTTATTAGATCAAGAACAAAGAAAGTCAGACTTAGTTCGAGGGACGTCCAAAAGTGCGCTAAATATGTGTTCATGGACGTCCAAAAAAGTCAGTATAAGACCTCTTTTTGGCACGGTTGGATCTCATGGGCGTGTCTAGTGCCCGTGTGTATCGCACGGCTTAGTCACACGGGCCTGTGACTTTAACAGTGTTGAAAGATTTGGTTAAGTTCTGAAAATTCTGAATGTGTTCGGTTTAGTCCAGACCTTTCTTAAATGTATGTTTTAGGTTTCGTAGACCTTCTTAATGGATGAATTGTTGATGAATACCTAAGTATCACTGTTATATAATATTTGTGATTCTATATTGTTCTGAAATGTTTTGTTGATCCGGTGATGCTCCTTACCTATTCCGGCAACAGTTAGGGATAGGGGTGTTACATATACTAGCTCCCTACCATAGTTGATTAGAAAGAGTGAGGAAAGAACAACGTAATAGATTCTTAGCAAAACCGGTTGGAAAAGCAAACACTTACACTAGATTCGGTCAAAGAGTATTCGGCCCTTGGAAGATTCAGCTTCCAAACTTAGTATGGTGAATAAGGTATATTTGGCACAGATTAAAGAAGAAGAGTAGAAGAAGAAATTGGCAGAAAGAAAGAAAAACAAAAGGGTTTTCGGCTTTTTGGATCATGAAGCGAAAAGTGTTTTCGATAACAGGGTGAAGGAAATTCAGCACTAGCCTGGCAACCCTGCATTCGGCAGTTATTTATTGTCTGGCTCTCAATACCCCATTCGGCTCCAACACTTCCCCCTTCTCATCTCCTCGTTTTTCTCCCTGATAACCCCTTGATCCTTTCCTTAATTTTCTCTCCTAAAGACTCCCCTTAGAGTCCATCTTCTCGCCACTTTCAACCTTCTAAAAGGCCAAAATTAAACTTCTAAAAACACTAAGCTAGGATTCGAACCTAGGATCTCCTTGCTAGCTACTAACGCCACCTCCCTACACTCTAAGTGGCGTCACTTAGCAATTGACCCACTAGGCTTTTTGATGCCATTTTTCCCTTATTTTTATTTAAAAGCCCAATTACTCACAACCCGGGTTCTTTTATTAATTAAATTAAAATTCTTCCACCATAAAACTCAAGCCCAGAACTTCTCCAACACACCTAGACACTCAAAATTCATTAAACCTTTAAAGCCAACATATCATTTGTCATTTTCTTGCTCACTTAAAAATTTTATGAGACCTAAAGCCTAAAGCCCAATTCCTCTAGACCCAAAATTTAGGGCGTTGCACTTAAAGTTGCTAAAATTTCAAGCTCTTAAACCCCATTCTTTGCTGAAAATTTTGGTGGAGGAAGAAGATGAAAAGGGATGATATCATCCTTCTTTTATCTATTTCTATTTTAGTCAAAATAAGCCACCTAACCCACCAAATTTTAAAATTTTGTCTCCTCTTTGACTCTATGGCCAACTATGCTCTTTTAAAAGGGTCTAATTGCCCTTTAAAATTCTCTAGTTTTGATTCTATAATACAATAACACCTTTTGCTATCAAATTAGGACTTTTGCACTTTATGCGATTTAGTCCTTTTTCGCAATTGGGCTCACAAACGTTAAAATTAGCTCACCAAGTTTTTCATGCACTAATATAAACATGCTATGACTCTATAACAATAATAAAATAATTTCTCTGACTTTAGATTTGTGGTCCCGAGACCACTATTCTGACTAGCCCTAAAATCGAGCTATTACATTTCTCCCCCTTAGGGATTTTCATCCTCGAAAATCTTACCGGCAAATAAGTTCGGGTATTGATCTCTCATAGTCTCCTCAGGTTCCCATGTGGCTTGCTCGACTCCATGTCTATGCCATAAATCTTTCACAAGTGCTACATTCCTATTCCTCAACTGTTTGACTTCACGAGTTAATATCTTTAGCGAATCTTCGCCATAAGTCATGTCCGGATGAATCTCAACCTCTAACGGCGCAATCACATGCGAAGGGTCTAATCTATATTGACATAGCATGGACATATGAAACACATCGTGAATCTTTTCCAATTTTGGTGGCAAAGCCAATCAATAGGCAACCGGCCCTAGTCTTTCAGTAACCTCATAGGGTCTTATGAAACGGGGACTCAACTTGCCTCTTTTACCAAATCTGAGAACTTTCCTCCATGGGGATACTTTCAAAAATACTTGATCACCGACTTGAAATTCAATCTATTTTCGTTTCAAATCCGCGTAAGATTCCTGTCTATCCGAAGCGGCTTTCTAGCAGTCGTGAATCACTTTAACTTTCCCTTTAGTCTCTTTGATTAAATTGACCCCGTGAATTTGACTCTCTCTGAGTTCGGTCCAATATAAGGTCCTTCGACACCTTCGCCCATATAAAGCCTCATAAGGCATCATCTTCAAACTTGACTGATAGCTATTGTTGTAGGCGAATTCAACCAATGGTAAGTACCTTTCCCAACTTCCCTGAAAGTCGAGAACACAATACCGCAACATGTCCTCTAAGATCTGAATCACTCTTTCCGACTGACCGTCGGTTTATGACTCAAATGCCGTGCTAAAACTCAACTTTGTTCCTAGTGCCTCTTGAAACTTTTTCCAAAATCTCGAGGTAAATCTCATATCCCTATCCGAAATAGTTGACAAGGGTACCCCGTGTAGTCTCACAATCTCGAAAATATACAAGTCAGCCAAGCTCTCAAGTGAGTGTCAGTACGCACCGGTATGAAATGTACCGACTTTGTTAGCCTATCCACGATAACCCAAACAACATCCTTTTTCTTCGGGGTTAATGGAAAACCCGCCACGAAATCCATGGTAATCCAATCCCACTTCCACTCAAGGATCGTGATAGGCTGAAGTAGAGCCGAAGGTACCTGATGTTTAGCCTTCACTTGCTGACACACTAAACACTTGGAAATGAACTCTAAAATATCTCTTTTCATCCCCGACCACCAGTACACTTTCCTCAAGTCATTGTACATTTTCACACTACCCGGGTGGATGGACAAACAACCACTATGTGCTTGTCGTAGAATCTTCTGAATAAGCTCATTATCTTTGGGTACACAAACTCTATCTTGGAACATGAGACATCCATCGGTGCCAATCCAAAAATCTGATTCAATCCCCGACTCACACTGAATTCTCTTAACCTACAAATCTTTGTCATTGTTCTGAGCTTCACGAATTTTTTGCAGAAACATCAGTCTAGCTTTCAACTCTGCTAGAACCAAACCATCATCTAATAATGCCAAATTGGCGTTCAATGCTCTCAACGCAAATACTAATTTTCTACTCAATGCATCGGCGACCACGTTCGCCTTTCCCGAGTGGTAGTCAATAATCAACTCATCATCCTTTAATAGCTCTAACCATAGTCGTTGCCGTAGGTTTAACTCCTTTTGAGTCATCAAGTACTTAAGACTCTTATGATCATTGAATACTTGGCGTTTCTCACCATACAAATGGTGTCTTCAAATCCTCAATGTGAACACTACAGCTGCTAGTTCCAAGTTATGGGTCGGGTAATTTCCCTTGTATGGCTTTAGTTGTCTTGAGGCATAGGCTATAACCTTGCCTTCTTGCATAAGCACACACCCCAAACCATTCAAGGAGGCGTCACTATAAATCACAAACTCCTTCCTGACTCCGGTTGCACTAACTCTAGGACTTCGGTCAACAAAGCCTTTAACTTCTCAAAACCTTGTTGGCACTTTTCTGTCCATTCGAACTTGACATCTTTCTGTAATAGCCTCGTCATTGGAGTAGCGATCATAGAAAACCTTGAACAAACCTTTTATAGTACCCGGCCAAGCCTAAGAAGCTTTGAACTTCAATCACATTCTTCGACGGTTTCCACTCAACAATAGCCGAGATCTTGCGTGGGTCAACTCCAATCCCATCAACCGACACAATGTGTCCTAAACATCCGACCTCCTTGAGCCAAAATTCACACTTACTGAACTTGGTGTACAATTTCTTGTTTCTCAAGGTTTGTAACACAGTTCTCAAATGCTCCGCGTGTTCATCCTCATCATGTGAGTAAATCAATATGTCATCAATAAAAATGACTACAAACTTATCCAGATACAGTTAAAAAACGTGGTTCATCAAATCTATAAACACCTCCGGGGCATTAGTCAAACCAAAGGGCATGACGAGGAACTCATAATGCCCATCTCGTTTTAATAGCAGTCTTCAGTACATCTTGCTCTTTAACTCTGAACTGGTAATAACCAGACCTCAAGTTTATCTTGGAGCACACCATGGCTCCCTTCAACTGATCGAAAAAATCATCCATCCTTGGCAAAGGATACTTGTCCTTCACAGTTACCTTATTGAGCTGTCTATAGTTGATACATAACCTCATTGACCCATCTTTCTTTTTCAAAAACAACACTGGTGCGCCCTATGGTGAATAACTAGGTCTTGCAAAACCTTTATCTGTTAACTTTTGCAGCTGTACTTTCAACTCTTTCAACTCTGTTGGGGCCATTCTATAAGGAGCGATCGAGATAGGTGCAGTACCGGACCAACTCGAAACCAAATTCAACTTCCCTAATAGCAGGTAATCCGGGTAACTCTTCTGAGAACACACCTATAAACTCACAAACCACC
The DNA here is from genome assembly GCF_025698485.1 of Gossypium arboreum. Lineage (NCBI taxonomy): Eukaryota > Viridiplantae > Streptophyta > Magnoliopsida > Malvales > Malvaceae > Gossypium > Gossypium arboreum. The sequence goes on along the minus strand of NC_069081.1, from coordinate 83,812,224 downwards.
GGCACCGATTCAGTCTTTGACTTAGACACTTGAGTATTCAACACAAAAGTGAGATAAGCGTCATATCTTTTCCTCAAATATTTTTCAGCAACCAAAGACGATATCAGCACAGGTGGTTTATTCGGTTCATTTGGTCTAACCCGAAGGACATTCCCGTCTTCACATTTCAACTTAATAACTTTTCTACCACAGTCCACTACAACACTATGAGAAGTCAACTAATCCTTTCCAAGGATCACATCAAATTCATTAAACGACAATAACATTAAGTTAGCCGGAAAACAATGACCTTTAATTGTTAAAGGACAATTTCTACACACTTGGTCTACAAGCACATGTTTACTTAAGGGGTTAGACACTTTTATCACAAATTCTGTGGGCTCTACTAACATATTCATACGAGGTATCAATTCCATACAAATTTAGGAGTGGGTCGACCCGGGTCAATTAAAGCAACAATAGATACTTCATGGATAGAAAAGATACCCGTAATCATGTCAGGAGACTTTGCCTCTTCACAGGCACAAATAACGTAAGTCCTTGCAGGCGCTCTGCCCTCGGACCTCACTGCAGCATCTCTGGGTGCACCTCTACTAGAAGCTCCGCTTTTAGGGTTCTTTTGTGGTCTACCCCTCAATGGAGCACTACTTGTCTTCACTTCTTGCTTTTTCTCTTCTTCTTCTACATCGGGACAATCTCGGATAAAATGGTCTAGTGACTCGCATTTAAAACACCCCTTTCTTTACCTCGGCACTCACCGAAATGGCGTCTACCACATTGTGAACATTCTAGCCTATTTGGCCAAGCACTACCGACACTCGCGACAGAAGTAGTCTGAGCTTTAGAAGTTGCATTCTGCCAGTTCTTATTTCTATTCGGAAACCCCATCGAAGCATTCGATCGGGTAGTAAACTCTCTTGATATTTTAGACGAAGACTGATGTGATTTTCCCGTTTGTCTCTTCTTTGAATCCCACGACTTAATAGCCGTTTTCCTCCTTTCTTTTACTAGTTCCTCTGCCTTGCATGCTCTCTCGACTAGCACTACAAACTCTTTTATCTCTAAAATATCAACAAACACTCAGATATCTTCATTGAGGCCATCCTCGAACCTCTTACACATGGCGATTTTTGAAGACACGTACTCCCGCGCATATTTGCTGAGTTTTACAAACTCTCGTTCGTACTCTGTCACTATCTATTGCCTTGCTTCAACTCTAGGAATACCTTCCTTTTCTGATCTATGAAACTCTGGCTAATATACTTCTTTCGAAACTTTTCTTGAAAGAATTCCCACGTTATTCTCTCTCTTGGTACCATAGACATGAGAGTGTTCCACCACTGGTAAGCTGAATCTCGCAAGAGGACACAGCACACTTCACGCACTCCTCAGGTGTGCATGACAATTCGTCAAATACCCTGATGGTATTCTCTAACCAAAACTCTACTTTCTCTGGGTCGTCATCGAGATTTGCCCAGAATTCTTCAGCCCCTTATTTTTAGATCTTGTCTACCGGAGGCTTCTCTCTCCTAATTATGTCCACACCTTGCGGAGCTACCGGGGCATACTGAGGAATCGGAGGAGGTGGGAGAGGTGGAGTGTTCGGGTTCATACGAACAAACTCTGTGTACCAAGCATCCATCATTCAGAGGTAGGCTTCTCTAGCCCCTCCGTCTTGGCCCACAGTCATGGGCTCATTCTCAACTGGAGCAATCCCTTCAGCGGGAGCCGGCGCATTACTCTCTACATCATCCACGGTGGTTCTATTAGGATCTATTTACTATATAAAAAAAACATAATTTATAATCATCAGAAATCATCACACTATCAGTATACAGTTATGGCATGATTAGCTAGACTCGTAGTCATGCTAGGTTAGTCCTAGAACCGACTAAACCATGGCTTTGATACCACTAAATGTAACACCCCATAACCATATCGTAAGCTAGGGGAGAATACGAGGTGTTACCAATTCCAAGTCTTCATGACTTAGAAAATTTAAAACTTTCTTAAACTTATCAATATATTCTTAATATGGGCATACGAGGCCCAAAACACACATCGAAAATCATCCGGGACCAAATTGGGTCCTTTTTGCCAACTATAGAAAAATGTCACTTGACACAGGGGCACACACCCGTGTGGGAGGGGCAACATGCCCGTGTGATCATTTCAACATAGCCGTGCTAATGGCTCGTGTGTCTCACACGGCCTAAGCAAAACAGAGACACGCCCGTGTCCTTCACCCATGTGGAATTAATTCTAAATGCACACCTACAGGGGTTTTCACACGGCCTAGCACACGCTCGTGTCTCTGGCCCATGTCCTTCACACGGCCATGGAACGTCCGTGTCCTAGCCCGCGTGCACAAAATGGGACATTCTATTTTTGACGTTAGCATTTTATAAGGGTCACACGGCTAGGGCACAGGCCCTTGTGCTAAACCGTGCCCTTTGCACTGCTGAGACGCACAGCTGTGTGTTTACTATCATGCATACGGACTTGAAATTTTTACGTGCAGGGGACACATGGCTGGACATCACGCCCATGGTGCTGGCCGCGTGTCACACACGGCCTTGACACATGCCGTGTGTCTACCTCTGTGGACAAAATCAGGCTATTTACCAAGCCTCTTTGCCACTCTTACTTACACAAAAGCAACCAAAGCCAGTACAAGACTATTTCATGCAATAAAATCAGCCACAATAGACAACATTTCATTTGTGCATTCTACTCATCCATGAACATAACACCATTTGCATATATCAAAATGAATATTAGCCATCATTCAAGACTTAAAACAAAATAAGGAATTTATCCCAAGCCAACACATTTGGCGAAATTAATAACAACACAAAACACAAGTCTAGTTCCCTATACAAGCCATATTCAAAAATATAAATCAAACTATACCAAATGCTTCGATTGATAGTGTGATCGATATCTCTGACTTTCGTTGATCCTTGAGCTAGATAGATGACACTATAAGAAAAAGGAAAGGAGAGGGAGTAAGCATAAAGCTTAGTAAGTTGGATATAAATAATTATACAACTATACTTTTCCATTCATCAACACTTATCATAATACACAAGTGGGCATAAGAAAACTTACTCATCAATACTCAATACACATCATATAGCATATAATGTTGCTCACATTTTATACATACCAAATAGGTACCTGTATCACTCACAACACGGTTATACTTTACTCATTAACTAGAAATCAGAACTTCCACCGTTGAACCATTCGGAATGCTATTAGATATACCATAGCCTCAAATGTGGGGTAAGGTGCCAATGCCATGTCCCAGACACAGTCTTACACTGGCTTATATCTTAAGTCGAAGCCATGTCCCAGACGTGGTCTTACACTGACAATCATCTCGTAGCCAACGCATGTCCTAGACATGCCTTACACTAGCTTACGTCTCCAGGCCAATGCATGTCCCAGACACGTCTTACACTAGCACTCATCTCAATACCGATGCCATGTCCTAGACATGGTCTTACACATGCTCTCACAAATGACCCCATCGTCATGGCATGAATATCCGATTTATTTCCTTAGGGTTCCAACGGGAATTTTGCTATCTTTATTGTCATCACATTTTCTCATTTCCACAAGTCAAGAAATTCATGCTATAATAATTTTGATACAATTCAAACACATATATCGTCAATGTAGTTGTATTATTTACATACAACTTACTTCGGATTACAAAATGTGGCGACTAGTCGATTTAGTCGATTTGCTTGACTTTCCCTCGGTCTTGGTTTGGATTTGGTATTTCTTGATCTATAGTAGCAACATACACTTATTTAATTTAGGAAATTAAAAATTCACTTCTTTGGTAAAATGACCATTTTACCCCTAGACCTTGACAAAATGACCATTTTAACCTTAGGCTTGAAAATCGATTTTTATCGAATTTCTTTATTCCTCAAGACTATCCAAACCTTTTTGACTTTATAGCAACTCCAAATCCCCACTATTTCACACATTTATTATCTATTTTACAACTTATGCACATTAGTCCTTTTAGGTGTTTTCATGCTAACACCTTTCACAAAAGTTGTTTATAAGACACCCAAGACCCATTTTCTTCTATAAAAACTTAGCAAACATCACAAATCATTTCATGGAAAAGCCCTAGACTCTCAATCATTTTGCAAAATAGTACCCTTATTTGAAAGCTCATGTTTCAGGGATCTCAAAAGTACAAAAATATTTAAGAAAAGGCATTAGGATCACTTACTTGTGAAGGCTTAAAGTTGCTAAAACTTCAAGCTTTTAAACCCCATTCTTTGCTAAAAATTTCAGTGGAGGAAGAAGATGAAAAGGGATGATATCATCCTTCTTTTATCTATTTCTATTTTAGTCAAAATAAGTCACCTGACCCACCAAATTTTAAAATTTTGTCTCCTCTTTGACTCTATGGCCAGCTATGCTCCTTTAAAAGGGTCTAATTGCCCTTTAAAATCCCCCAATTTTGATTCTCTAATAAAATAACACCTTTTGCTATCAAATTAGGACTTTTGCACTTTATGCAATTTAGTGCTTTTTCGCAATTGGGCTTACAAACGTTAAAATTAGCTCACCAAAATTTTCATGCACTAATATAAACATGCTATGATTCTATATCAATAATAAAATAATTTCTTTGACTTTGAATTTGTGGTCCCGAGGCTACTATTCTAACTAGCCCCAAAATAAGGCTGTTACAATTGGACCTAATATGAGAGAGGCCCAAAAGCTCCTTATGTTAACGAGGGGATGATAAACCCTAGTATTATTAATAAGGATTATTGCCCCTTATACTCTTATATACACTAGGAGTTCATTTTTCTAGTTGAAATAAACTTCTACAATTCAACAAATGTTCTACCTCCTCTCCCTATAAATAGATGACACCAAATGATTATATACAAAACTTTAAGATATTGTTACTCTGCCCAGAAATAAAGAGAACTTATTTTCAACCATTGAAATCTAACAATTCTGCCGATTTGAATTTGAGAAGAGATATTTTTTTTTTCGCAGTTAAACAAAGAAAACTATTTCTAGTTCTGTGTTTTGATTTAAATCTCTTGAGCCCACACTCGAAGTAGCTCGTGGTACGAGAATAGAGGTGAAGGCCATGTGGTTGAAAGCTCAAAACGACAAGGATCCGTCTATCCAAAAACACATGTGCAAATTTAGTTTAGGGTTTATTGCTATAAATATCACAAACTAGGTCAGTTTTCAAAATTTTAAATTTTAAATTTTCACTGTACAAGAAAACCGTTTTCAAACTAAATTTTTTCCGAAAACTTTTGCGAAATATTTTCTCTATTTTTTCAAGAAATTATCTCATTAAATTTTAATTATTTTGCTTTTTTTTTAAATCATGATTAATATAGATAATTGTGATTTAGTTTTCATTCTAATAGTTTAGAATAGCTAGTTTTTAGTCAAATCGGAACAGTGGTTTTGGGACCACAAATTCGAGGCCAAAATAATTATTTTATTATTATTTTAATGTTTACAGTATAATAATATGATTGTGTGAAAATTTCGTTTAGAAATTTATCGTATGAGTCCTTAATTTGATAAAAAGGATTAAATCACATAAAGTGTAAAACTTGAGTTCTATTAGCTAAAGATGTCTAATTGCTATAGAACCTTAAAGTGGAGGTCCTTATGTTGTAATTAGACCATTTTTAATATGAGTGGACAAAGATGGCCATCTTTTTAATGGTTTTAAAGGTTAATGTTTAAGGTTAATTATGTAATTAGATAATTAAATGATAAATTAATAAAACAAAAGGCCACTTATTTCATTCATCACCTTCCCTAGCTTGCATGTAAGAGATTTTGATTCGGTTTTTAATGATTTGCAAAATTGTTAAAGGTTTAGGGTTTTTTCATTGATAAATACGTGTATGTTTTGATGTTTGATGATATAAATTGTATGGTTGTTAGACAAACAACATTTGTAAAGTGATTTTTGGTAAAATTTCCAATTAGGGATTAAACTGTGAAATGTGTAAAATTTGTGGTTAAATTGTGAAATAAATGAAAAATATGTTCTGTTATGGTAATGAGAGAAATTCGGCTAGCATGGGTAGGACTTAGTTATATGAATTTGTATTTTTATGAGATAAGAACTAAATTGTAAAAAAATTAAAATATTAGGGGCATAAGTGTAAAGTTGCTATAATGTGTATTTTTGGGCTAAATTGAATAGATTGATGATTAAATGAGTTAAATATGATATTATATAGATCAAAAAAAGAAAAATTCAGATTTAGATCATGGGAAAAACAATGTGTTGGATTAATTGATCAATTTCATCGTTTTTGCATTCAAGGTAAGTTCATATGTAATAAACATTATTATAATTGTGTTTTAAATGCTTTAATATTGAATAAATTGTGAATACGACCTTGCGGTCATATTTGACGAAAATTTGGCAAAAGTGAAATCCCGATTGAACCTTAGGAATAAATTAGGATAAAAATGTCATATTATTAGGGGTTATGCGATTTGGGTGCTGGTCCGTACGTCCTACTGGTGGCTGAGTTATCTGGCATGTAATGCCCCAAATCCCGAAAATGCCTATTAAATTTATTTTTGTGTGTTTGTGTTGTGGATGTTTGCTGCCTTAGTGGTTTAATGCTTTGGGAGTGTCTGGGAAGTCATGGGTTTAAGCCTTGGCTTGAGAAAAATTTTTGCTCCTACTTGAATAAACCCTTGTCTCCAGCTGGTAGACTCTTAAATTAATGTGAGTAAAGCAAGACATAAAAAGCCTGCTAGCTTAGTGGTAAGTGGCGTGTGGAGTGAGCAAGGGGGTTTGGGGTTCGAATCCCTACTTCTACTTATGGAGATTATTTTTGCTGGTGACCATGGGAGGAGGTTGTGTTTGACCGAAACACTAAGGGTTTGAACAGATTTGAATGGAGTTGTTGGTAGCTAAATTTGAGGAGATAGTGGGGAGGAAACTAAGGAGAATATCGAGGAAGTTTGAATTTGGTAAAGAGTCATGCCGGTTTTGAACTCTGGCACTTAGTGTTCGGTTGTGTAGAGGTGTGAGGGGGTGTTTAGTGTGTTGAAGACTGCCGATTATGTGGAGTTATTTTGGTCAAATTCGACTATAGGCCCTGGGTGCCGATTTGTGCTAGCTAACGAAAGGGTTAACTTCATTTTCAATATTTCGTGTTGGCAACTTTATTTCTTTTGTTTATTGGATTTAGTCAAATACTCCTGAAAACCTCTATCAGTCTTTTGTTTCCTCTTTTTGGCCGTATACCTAAGTGACATTTTACTCTCTATCCTTTTTTTGATTCAAACCGATTACCTGAAATTAGTGAAGGTCGATTATCCCGATTGAGTATTTTCTTCTTCTCCTCCTCTTCTCTGAAACTGAGTACTTCCTTTTCTATTTTTATTCTTACTTTCTCTATTGGGCCGAATACCATATTCTCCCCCTCTCAAATCTTTTGTTTGTCTTACTTTGGCCGAATCTCTTTGATTGACTGTTGCCAAAATTCACTGGATTTATTGGTAAAGGTGAGTTATAATCACTTTATTATTTCTTTTCCTAGCTGAATTTCTGTTGGCTCTACTATTAAGTTTCAGTTTTCCCTCCTCTTGCTCTTTGGGGAGGCTAAATGTATGTTTTTCTTCTAACGGCTGTGATTTGCCAAATCATACTAGGAGTGTGGACACTATTGTGGAAGCTTGGGCCGATTACTCTTTGCATTTCAGGTGATCTATCCACTGTTGGGGTAAGTGCTTTAAGTTTTAGTTATGGTTATGATGGGTTATTGGATCTTATGAATCAGTTAACTGTTTCATGTGAAGGATAAAGCAGTGAGAGGTAAGTGTTGGTTTTGGAACAAACGGGGTTTTGTGATTGGTCGATTGGTAAGTAGTGATAAATCGGTTAAAGTATTTTCAATGCTATGGTTTTGGATTGACCATGAATATGGATTGATGGTGGGGTTGTTGTGAATCATAGGTGTTGATCTTGGAAGCGTTGCAGCTACAGTTTCATAACAGGTGTGTGTAACACTGCCATTAGATGTGGAACAGTAAAAATCGAAAAGTCAAAAAGTGTGCTGTCACACCACACGGGCGTGTGGCTGCTCGTATGGCAGGCCGTGTAACAGAACATGGCTGTGTGGTTGATGAGATGGCCATGAGCGCTTCATGGACTAAAACGATATTGGGCCATTTTGGGCCGAACTGGGTCGTGTAAGCCTAATAGGCCTGTGGGCCCCACACGGGAAAATCGCACAAAAGTGTGGTAGTTAGTGGGCCAGGCTGTGTATACCACAGGCTAAGGCCATGTTTGGGCTATGTGGGCCATACGGGCGTGTGGCCCCACATGGGCTAGCGATATGGGCTGTAGGCCTATTATTACTGATTAACTTTTAAGGTTGCACAGGTCGCCCGAGACGACTGTGGATCTAGTTTTGGGTCGATAAGTATACCTGGGCACTTATTTTGGTAAGATGACTGTTTTACCCTTATGGGATGTATTACTATTTGAGCATGCCATTTTTACTGTATTTACATTTATATTCTGTTGCATTGCATGGGGTGGGATATATGATTTTAGAGGAAGTGTACTGAAAGGCTATATGCCTATTACTGGTAGCTCTGCTGCAAAGACTATTTTAGTGCCGCAATCGGTACGACTTCGTGTGTAGGGTTGGGTAAGGAAATTTTATCCCCACATGGTGTGTAAGGTTGGTACAGAGATGGTGTGTAGCGGATGGATTGGGTAGGATTCCTTGTTTGCATACTATACTGAAATAAGCTAAGGCCCAGACTGCCACTGATACTGAAATGGTGTAACACCTCAAACCCGGCCAGAGTTATGGCCAGATCTGACATGCCACATCGAAGCGTTCAAAACATTTCAGGTTGTTGTTCTAGAAAAACTTACCTAGTGTTTTAAAAGACAATTTTCAATGCAGGTTAAAGTGAATGGAAGCTGGGCACCAGGTAGGAAACCAAAAAAGAGGAGGTGAGTCCATCGGACTGCTTAAGTACCAAGCTCCGTTCGGATCCAATCCTAGGCATGCACACCACCATTGCCACACTCTAACATCGTGTATGCTTTTAGGTTACCAAGGTAATTATGTTCGTTCTAAAAAAATATTTGAATTTGGAAAACGTTATCATAGTGGAAGCCTTGCTTGTAATCGTGTTACGTTGAAATCAATTTATGTCTTTGAAAGCACGTCTTAGATCTACCCAATTTTGATAGTTAAAATAAATTAGGTTCGTCAAAATAAAATGTAAATCAAAACTATAAATTAAATGAGCGGCCTTATTACATTTAAAAAAAAACCAAAACCATAAATGAAAATAAAAGGACGTCCAGTTCATCTGAAAGAAATCGAATTTGCAGACTTCGTGGCCACTCGAATCCTCACGCTCCAAGCCCACTATGGTTGGGGATCACCTGCGTGGATGAAAAAGAAGGGGTGAGTTTTTGGGAAACTCAGTGTGTAAGTTAACCCAACCATAGCCTATATCAGCTTAAACCACAAAAACATAATCAGTTGGCCTTAGCCCAGAACAGAAGTCAGAATAGAGCCCATAGGCCCATAACAGAATAGAACAGATATCACATGTTATGTAAAACCCAAACCCATCCAGCCACATGCACCCCCATACCAACCTTTCACCATGTTACACGCCACAGAAATATGCAGCATGGCTGCCAGAACAGATAATGTGACAGAGCCACCAGAACAGATATTTGTGGCAGAGCTACCAGAACAGATATATGTGGCAGAGCCACCAGATCAGATAATTTTGGCATAGCCACCAGGACGTTTCCTCCATAATATAACCCATGTCCCCATCCAACAGATATACAGTCATGGCATACATCATACAGAATTAAATCATCATGCTTTTCAGTCAAAAGTATCCCTAGGGGTATAATGGTAATTTTGCACCTAGGGGTATATCAATAATTTCCATACATAGGGGTATTCAAGCAATTTAACTATTCTTAGGGTTTTCATGCATAGCATAGCCATTTTCATACAACCAGAAACACTTACTACGTTTTCTTACCGAATTGGGCCCGATGGTCCATTAACCCGTTTTCGGCCCGTTAAGCCCAAAATATCATTAATACACTAAATTGTACGTACTGCAGTTTTATCACTTTAGATTACCAAAAGTATTAACCCACTTATCTTACGAGCATTCGCACACTCGTAAGTTCCCAAAATACCGACTTTTCGGCATTTCGGCTTTTCGGCTTTCGCCGATCTAGTCTATGAGAGGTGTCAGTTACACACCTATTTGCAACGATTCATTGACGAGATCCACGCACGAACTGCCTACAATCATATTACTACCACGTTAATCTAACTACCAAGTTCCCAAAATACCGACTTTTCGGCATTTCAACTTTTCGGCTTTCGCCGATCTAGTCTATGAGAGGTGTCAGTTACACACCTATTTGCAATGATTCATTGACGAGATCCACGCACGAACTACCTACAATCATATTACTACCACGTTAATCTAACTACCGAAATGAACTACATATTAACCCCCTTACCTTACTCGGCCAATAACACCTTAGGCACTAGCAATCCTACCTTTGCCGAAGTTAGCGACTAGATTTAGATCCAGTTGTTCCCCTTGTCCAAGTCCTTGATCAGTAGCCTCTATATCACACTATCATCAAGATAAAACAGTTATCACAACCCCTTAGGGCTACAAGTCCAAAATCGACAGCCTCCCTAACCTTTAGGGATCTCAACTTTTCCTAAAACACGAAATAAAGACTAGGTTGAAAAGACATACCACCGATTCCTTCAGTCAACAATTCCCCTTAATCCCCACTCGATTCTGATGTCGATCTAAGCCCTCAAATGATAGCAAAAGCTGAGCCTTCAATGATCTCAATTTTCGACTAAGTCCCTAGGAGTGCGGAGTTTTTGATTTTTCTCTTGCAACTATATAACGAAAGATGAAATAGGAGAGTTTTACTGTGGTCTTGTCGACAAAAACTTGAGGTTTAGAGAACTAAAGAATCGGTCAAGAATGATGAAAAAGATGAGAGAATTGGCTAGGAAAAATCGTCACAAAAGAAAGTATAGTTTTCGGGATTTCGGCTTTTTATGGAAAATGGCTTTAAGGGTTTTAGAAATGTCTGAAGAAAAGATGGAGATGCATAGGAGGATAGAAAGATTCAACTATAGAGAAAAGAAGAAAAAGAAAAAGTTGATGGGGAGAGAACAAAAAGAAAAGAAAAGGAGAAGAGTCAGGAAACGGCACAACTTACCCCTAGTGTCGAATTTATACTGGCACTTAACCTAGCCGAAATTTTCCCCCCTAAAGCACCCCTTGGCCGGCCAACTCTTGCTCCTCAAGAGTCCACCATTCGACCAACACCGTTCTCCCTAACCAACTCCTAAATCCTCTCCCTTATCAGCTTCTAAATCCTCTCCCTTATCAGCTCCTAAATCTTCTCCTGACAGCCTTTAACTTTCATTCCACTGCTTACCTTTTCTGTTCATAAAAATTAATATCACTAATTTGCTTACCTTGCGACTCGAACCTTAGCTCACCTTGGTTATCCACACGCCACCTCTAAAGCCCCCAAGTGGCGTCACATGCCAACTTACCACAGGCTTCCTTGTGCTTTATTTTACCCAATTAATACTTAAAAGCCCAGTTAATCCAGAACCCCTTTTCCCTATGGATTAAAATTACTTAAATTTTCGAGTTTTAGCTTAAGCTTGGGCCTTCTAAAGGCCCACTAACATAATTAAACCTACACCTACGCAGACAGAACACAGAAATTTTAAATTTACCAACATACACAGAATTCCCAAAAATTGGGGCATTACAAATCGGCTCAGGCTTAGACTGTTTCTGCTACTGAAAGAGGGGCTAAGGCCCTAATTGAAACTGAAAGGGCTTAGGCCCAAATTGTGTTTACTCTGACTGTATGCTTTTAGGGGATTTCACAAGCTGAGTTTTTGTAAACTCGCCCATCTGTTAACTTTGCAGGAAATCCCCAGACTTAGATGGGCCATGGAGGACTCAGAGGTGTCCACTCGACGAAGTTTCTTCTATTAAAATAAAGTGTTTATTTTGGGTTTTCATTTTGTAATAAGGCCTCTTTAATTTTATTTTTATTTTAATTTGGGGATTTAGTTACTTAAATTTTGAATCTGGTAGTAGTAGGTCTCGGGTTTTCAGGAAAGTATAAACAAATGGTTTTTTTTAAAACACCTCGTTTATGCAACACATTTTGAAAGCTTCTGCAACAAACACTATTTTAAAAATTAATAACAAACTAATATAATTAATGTTTTTGCTAAGACAACTTGAGTTTTCACAATGAACCAGACATCCAAAACTTTTGTTAAGAACCTAAAGCAGTTTTATGTAGAACAAATTGTCATGCAATTTATGTTTTGGAAAAACACTCCAATGTGACATAACAAATTCGGCCATAACATCTAGGTCGGGGTTGGGGTGTTACACGGCATGTGTTGCTGATTCTCTCGTCAGCTTGTATGAGCAGCACTGTGTAGCTTTGTCACGACCGTGAGCTTGTGTTAGTAGACCTGTTGATAGCTCGAAAGTGAGCATTATATGTGATATGAGATTAAGATAGCTTTGGCTATATATGTGGCACTTAGGGTGCGAGATTCTTGAGTGTTCAATATTATTCCAAATGGTTCAACAGGTATATCGCAGATATGATATGGTGAGAAATAGATACGTATCAGTATAGGTATATAAGGAAACTATATGAGCATTGAATCTATGGAAGTTGTGAGTTCATGGTTAATTATGTGATTGAATATAGGATAACATTATGATTAAATGTTTTGTAGTATAATATGTTCATATTACTTGAATGGTAAATCAATGGTGAGTTTTGCTTATTAATTCATACGTGCTTACTATGCTTAATGGCTTACTCTATTTATTTTTCCCGTGTTTTATAGAGATATTGAAGCTAGCTCGGATTTGGAAATCGTCGGAGACCTCATCACACTATCAAGCTATAACTTTGGTACTTTTGAATCTATGTATTTTGGTTAAATGGCATGTATAGGAGCTTTAGTCATTTTGGTATATGTTAGTAATGGATTTAGCCATTTGAGTTTGTCTTATAAATGTTAAGTGCTTGGTTTTGTATATAGCCATGAGAGTTGCTTATTTTGGCATATTTGGTGATATATATATATATATATATATATATATATATATATATATGTGCATATGGCTTTTCTTATGTGTTTGATGATGGGCATGTGATGCTTGTTGAAAATTGGCAATTAGGGATACTAGATGGTTGAGATTTGAATTTGGTATGTTTGTGAATTTTTGGTAAAATAATACATAATTGAAAGTGACCATATTGATGATTTAAGAATGTGAATTTTTGGTATGAGATTGAATGGTATATTGTGGTATTAGTGTGCCTTGTAGTTGTTGGTATTGAAATGGTATGAATTATGCTTGGTTGAGATTGGTTATGTGAAAATTAAATGTTATACATTTAAGGTTAATTTTGTAATTTGGTTATTAAAGTAAAATAAATAAAACAAAAATAAAATTATTAATGCTATCATCTTTTTTAGCCGATTTTTAGGAAGAAGAAAATCCATTTCCAGGGCTTGAATTTCAGCCAGCTAATCTCTTTCAATGAGGTATGCATTTTTAACCCATTTTTAATGATTTCTACATTTTTGAGATTGTTGCAGCTTAATCTAACTAGCCCAGGGACTATTTTGCAAAATTTTTAAATATTGAGGATGTTTCCATTGATTAATATGCATGTATTTTGATGTTTAATCATAGATTATGAATGATTGATGCTAGTTATATAAGTTTTGTTAAGTGATTTTTAGTGAAAATGCAAATTAGGGATTAAATTGTGAATTGTGGAAACTTTATGGTTAAAATATGAAAAAAATGAAAAATATGGGCTACTAGGGACCTAATTGAAATTTGGCTAGCATGGGTTTGGGTGGAATTGTATGAATTTGTGATTGTATGAAATAAGGACTAAACTGTAAAAGTTGTGAAATATTAGGGGCAAAAGTGTAAAAGTGCTTTAATGTGAACTTTGGATTAAATTGAATAGTGAGATAATTAAATAAGCTGAATTTGATATTAATTAGATCAAGAAAAGCAAAGTTCGGATCTTGATCAGGGGAAAAATAAAGTATCGGACTAGTCGGTTCATTCCATCGTTTTTGTGAATTGAGGTAAGTTCGTATGTAATAAGTTTCATTGTAAATATATTTTAAATACTTTGATATTGCATAAACTGTGAATATGAGACTACGGGCATGTTCAATGATGATTCGACAAATGTGAAAATTCTGGTTGAACCTTAAGAATAGATTAGGATACGAATGATATGTCATTAGGTGTTATTGTGATATTATGATCTGGGTGCTGGTCCTGTACGTCCTCCCAATGGCTGAGTATACCGGCATGTGTTACGGTTACTTGACAGCTTGTGTGAGCAGCACCGTGTAGCTACGTCTTGACTTACAGCTTGTGTGAGCAGGCCCGTTGATAGCTGGGGGGTGAGCATGTATTTGATATAAGATTGAGATAGCATTGGCTAAGTATGTGGCACTTTGGTGCGAGTTTCCCGTGTATCCGATAGTATTTCGAATGGTTCAATTGGTAAATGAAAGACGTGGTTGAGTATGAGATTGATACGAGATGGTACAGGTATGTACATGAACTGTAAAAGCTTTACATCGAAGAAACTTGTGAAAGACACGTTTAAATCTTATAATTGAATATATGGAAGGTTTGTTAGATGATATGAGTTACATGTTGATATATTTCAATTTGAAGAATTGTGCATTTATGAATAGATTGAGTTTATTTCATACGAGCTTACAAAGCTATAAAGCTTAATTTGTTTATTTTATCATGTTTTATAGTGATTTCAAAGCTAGCTCAGATTCGGGGATCTTCAGAGACTTCATCACACTATTCTACTATCACTTTGGACTTTTGAGCTTATGTTTTGATTATATGACATGTATAGGGACTTTGGTCATTTTGGTTTTGAGTTGTTAATGATTTTGGTCATTTAAAATGGCTGGTAAATGTTAAATATTTTGGTATTGTAAATAGCCATGAAAGTTGGATTAACTTGGTTGGTTTGATTGTGTATATATTTGTGCATATGGTTCTTATTATGTGCTTGGTTGATGGTTGTGTGATGCTTGATGGTAATAGGTATTATGATTATCAAATGGTTGAGGTGTGGATATTGGTATACTTGTGAAATTAGGCTAAATAATGCATATTTGAGTTTGGTCATTTTTGATGTTTAAGTAAGTGAAATTTGGCATGAATTGGATGGCATACTGGGATATTGTGTGTCTTATATATTGTTGGTATTGAAATGGTATAATGATTCTTGGTTGAGGATGATTTAATGCCTATTTATTCCTTGTTTTAGTGCCATTTGGTTTGGTGTAGGCATGCATAAGTTTGGGTGGAAAAATTGCTTGGTAAATAGAGTATTTTTGTCCACATGGGCAAAGACACAGATGTGTGTCTCAACCGTGTGTGATACACGGTCATGTACACGGATGTGTGTCCCCTGGTGTTGAAATAGAAATCGAGTCAGTATGCTCCACACGGCCTCACACACGGCTTTGTGACTTGGCCATATGGCATAAGTTAGTATACCCTACAGGTTTGGCACAGCATAGCACACTGCTTGGCACACAGGCATGTATGGCCATTTTTAGGGCATACGGGCTAGCCACGCGTGTATGTGTGTTGGCTGTGTAACCCATGTTAAAGAGTTACATGGGGTCAGACACGGGCTGGGACACGACCATGTGCTTCCATTTCGAAAGTCCACTTGGCCTGTGACACGGGTGTGTCTTTAGCCATGTGAGACACATGGTCGGGCCACACGGGCGTGTGTACCCTGTTTTTGAGAAAAAAATTCTAAGTTTCTTAGAGTTTCCAAACTTATCGGTTTAGTCCCGAATCACTCCAATGCATGTTTAGGGCCTCATAGACTCGTATTAAGGACAATATGATTGGTTGTGGTTGAATTGTATTTGAATTGATTAAACTGTATGTGAAATGTATGTTTAAATGTGTGATAAGTTCGGTAATGCTCTTTAACCTTATTCTGGTGTTAAATACAGGTGAGGATCGTTACATGCTTGAGATTGGTTTGAATGCCTATTTATGCCATGTTATGTGTCAATTGGTTTGGTGTAGGTGTATGCAAATTGGGTGAGAAAAATGTCTTGGTAAATAACCTATTTTTGTCCACCCGGGTAGAGACACGGGCATCTTAGACGTGTGTGACACATGGTCAGGTGACACGGCCGTGTGTCCCCTGGTGTTTAATTAGAAATCAAGTCAGTATGCTCCAAATGACTCAGCACATGAGCGTGTGACTTGGCCGTGTGGCATAAGTCAATATACCCTACAGGTTTGGCATGACCTAGCACAAGGCCTGGCACACGGGCGTGTGGTTAATCGTGTGACCCGAGTCCGACGATTACACGGGGTCAGACACGGTCTGGGACACAGCCATGTGATTCCATTTTGAATGTCCACATGGCCTATGACACGGGTGTGTCTTTGGCTGTGGGAGACAAATGGCCAGGCCATATAGGCATGTGTCCCCTGAATTTTGAAAAATTTTCTAAGTTTTCTAAAAGTTCTCTGAGATATCAGTTTAGTCTTGAACCACTCCTAATACATGATTTGGGCCTCGTAGGTTCGTATTTAGGGACGATATAGATGTTTGTGAATGATTTATATTTAAAATAGAAAAATGTTTGAGAAATGTATGTTTAATTGTGTAATAAGTCCGGTAATACTCTATAACCTGATTCTGACGTTGAATACGGGTGAGTGATGTTACATTTATTGTGAGAGTCTTGCTATACATGCCATATATAACCTATGATAGTGTGATATTTTGTGACAATTTAAATTGTGTTTTCATATAGTAAATAGATCCCAATCGAGCTGTAGCTGATGATGTTTAGAGTAATGCACTAGCCTCCATTCACTAAGTAATGCAATTTGAGTCGAGACTCGTATCGGGAAGTCAGGGAGGTGAGGCCAAAGAAGCCTTCTTCCAAATGATGAACAAGTAGTTTACTAAGTTTGTTCGAACTAACCCAGCTGCTCAGCAACCTCCACCCCTACCTATTCCCCAACCTGTTCTCGTAAGCCCTCAAGGTGTGGAACATTTACGATTGAGTAAGCCATCATTTGATAAAATCTGAAAATATGGGGCTGAAGAGTTTAGAGCTACCATTGATGACGATCTTGAGAAGGCCGAGTTTTGGCTTGAGAATACTATCAGAATATTTGATGAGTTATCCTGTACACCAGCAGAATGTGTAAAATGTGTCGTATCACTTCTGAGAGACACTGTGTATCAATGGTGGAATACTTTGGTTTCTATAGTACCGAGAGAACAGATCACATGGGAATTCTTTCAAACCAAATTTAGAATGAAATACATCAGCCAACGGTTTATCAACCAAAAACGCAAAGAGTTTCTGGAGCTAAAATAGGGTCGAATGTCTGTAACTGAGTACAAGAAAGAGTTTGTGAGACTTAGTAAATATGCTTGAGAATGTGTTTCCATAGAGGAAATTATGTGTAAGAGATTTGAAGACAGGTTGAATGAGGGCATTAGACATCTAGTCGGGATTTTGGAGTTGAAAGAATTTGTGGTGCTTGTTGATCAAGCTTGCAAAGTCGAGGAACTCGACAAAGAAAAGAGAAAAGCTGATTTCGAGGCTAGAGATTCGAGAAAGAGGTGAATGAGTAGACCATATCAATCTTCGTCAAAGAAATCACTAGGTACTAGTTCGAATGCTTCAATCGGGTATCCAAATAGAGATCATGGGAAGCAATACTCGAATCCTAAAGCTCAAGCTACTTTGGTGTCAAGTGTTAGTAGTGTGAGAAACAGTAAACCCGAGTGTCAATAGTGTGGACGACGACATTTTAGAGATTGATAGATGAATAATAAAGCTTTTTTCAAATGTAGTTCATTAGATAACTTTATTCGAGATTGCCCTGAGTTAATCGAGAAACCCTGAGTTAACCAAGAAAGATAAATTTTAGAGTGCAAGACTGTAACAACTCAATTTGGACCCTAACCGAAACAGTGGTTTCGGGACCATGAATTCGAGTTAGAAAAATATTTTAAAATTATTTTCTACGTTTATTTTGTGTCAATTTATATCTGTAAATTTTTCGTGATTTAATTTTATCGTTTGAGTGTCCAATTAAATAAAAGGACTTAATCGCGTAAAATGAAAATTTGGTGGTTATTTTTAAAAGGGGGCCAAGTTGCATTTGGCTTTTTTAATGGAAGCCTTTATGTTGCAATTAGCCAATTTTTAGCTAAAGTGGACGATAATGGCCATACTTGTAATGGTTTTATAATTTAATAAATAAGGTTAAAATTGTAAATAAAATAAAATGTTATAATATATCATTTTATAACATAATTAAGAAAGCCATGTTCATCATTTTTATTTTCTAATTGCTGAAAGAAAAGGAAAGAACAACAGGTTAGGGTTCGACCATCTATTTAGCTCAATCAAGGTTTGTTTTTTGTTCAGTTTTTGATAATTTCTACGTTTTTGAGATCGTTACTTCGAGTACTACAAAACCCATGCTTGAATTTTTTATTTTGATGAATATTTTGAGTTGTGCCATTGTTGAAAACTTGTGATTTTTGTTGTTTGATGATGAAAAATGAAAGATATGTTTTAGATTAACATGTTTTGTATTGGAGTTTTTGATGATTTTGAGTAATTAGGACTAAATTGCAAAAATAATAATTTGAGGGACTAAAATGTGAAATAAATGGAATATATGGACTTGAAACATTCAGCCTAACATGAGTATCTTAAGATTTTGCATATTTTAAGTTTTGTGCAATAGGGACTACATTGTAAAAATTATAAATTTTAGGGGTAAAATGGTAATTTGCCTATATATGTGTTTTTGGATTAAATTGAATGAAAATATGTTTGAATGAGCTTAATTTGAATATGTTTAGATCAAGAACCAAAGAAATTGGATTTGGATCGAGGGAAAGCGAAAATTGTCGACTAGCTGCCTTTTTCCATTTTGTATCGTCCGAGGTAAGTTTATAAGCAAATAGACGTGCCTAATTGTAATTAAATGCTAAATATATATGCTGGTATGTAATGTATGAATTTATACATGCTATTTTCGAATGTGTATAAGCTTGGTAATCATGTTCAAGCATTCGTTTCGACCGAGTTACGACATCCGAAAGCCTCGTATGAACCTTAGGAATAGTTAGGATACATATGTCATGACATAGGATTCCAATATATGTGTGTGAATAAGACCATGGCATCGATATGTGATTCCAACATATGTGTCTGAGTAAGACCCTGTTTTGGACAGTGGCATCGATATGTGATTACATGTAAGACCACGTTTGGGACGTTGGCATTGTACGATGTGTGTGATTATCCGAGTGTCCTATCCAATTCTGAATGGTTCATCGGGCATTGATAAGTGGTGAACAAATATGTAAAATTAGCTAAGTGATCAGGTATGTATTAGCCTTGTACTTATTTGAAATAAGGTAAGTGAGTATTATGATATTAGTTACAAGCATGTGTAATATGAATGAAATGTATATGTGAATATGACAAGTGTATTCGGCCTTGTGAACAAGAAGTATGATTCATTTTGAAATGATTTTTATTAAGCATATATATATGATCTTGCATAATCGACCATTTAGTTAATGTATGTATATAAAATTTTATCTTGATTTAAGAGCTTATGTATACAAATACATGTGCATTAGGTTTTATAATGACAATTTGGCTTTTGAAAATTGAACAATGATTTGATGACTTAACCCTGTGAATATTCGGTCAAGGTAATGGTTATGTGTATAGGTATATTATTTATGAAATTTGTAAGTTGAGAATAAGCTTGATATTGATAATGTAATTTGGTTAGATAAAATAAGTTGATTACATCATCGGTTTGTTTGTTTGCTTATGACTTACTAAGCTTAAGTAGCTTATTGTGTGTATATGTTTGTCTTTGTTTTATAGATTTTGGATTCAAGTTACAAGCTCGAGGATCGTCAGCAAAGTCTATCACACTATCGACTGCTTTAGGTATTTTATAAGTTGCATTTTGAAACTATGGCATGTATAGGCTGGATTACGTTTGGAAATATTGAACTTTAGTTATGTATAAAGGCCATGCGAAAATGGCTTAATTCCCATGTTTAAATTCGGTCATGCTTGGTTGTGGCTTGAGTTTGTTTTAGCAATATTGTTTAGTGCTATGAAGGAAATGATGTTTATGATAAGTGTTTAATGTTTTAGTAATGATTAATGATTTTGGTTGAACATAAAATTGATACAGCTAAGTATACAAAGAGTAAAATATATGTGATTGTGGTGAGTATATTTGGCCATTGTATTAAATGTGATTCGGCATCATAGACTTGGCTAAGTCCGAACATAGCTTAAATTAATTTAATATGGTCATTACATGGCATGTAATGTAACACCCCATACCCGAGTCCGTTACCGGAGTCGAACACAAGGTGCACACAAACTTGACTTAATCATTTTCACAGTCCATTTAAAATTTCGGACAAAAGTTGTTATTGCATCACCGTCGTTTAAAAATCATATCTTGAGTTTCAAAGCTCGAAAATCAGTTTCGTAATTTTTCCTGAAATTAGAATCACATTTCCATCTACATATTTTTTCTAGAATTTTGGTCGGGCCAATTAGTACAGTTTATTAGTTAAAGTCTCCCATGTGACAAGGGTCGACTACACTGACCTTCGCGCGTTACAACTTGAATATCTCTCTGTACAGGGCTTCAATACTGATGCCGTTTGTTTCTATAGAAACTAGACTCAAAGAGGAATCTATACATATATGGCATGACTCCTAATTTGTAACACCCCGAACCCGAGACCATCGCCGGTGTCGGACGCGAGGAGTTAACGAGCCAAGTCCTCTTAAAGCACCGACCAATTTGTCATTTCCAGACAGGCTGGAAAACTGCGTCACTGTCGCCTTAAAAATCATATCTCGAGTTTCAAAACTCAGAAACTGATTCCGTAAATTTTCCCTGAATTTAGACTCATATATTCTTCCATGGATTTATTTCTAGAATTTTTGGTCTGGCCAATTGGTACAGTTTATTAGTTAAAGTCACCCATGTTACAGGGATTGACTGCTCTGACCTTCACGCGTTACAACTTGAATATCTCTCTGTGCAGGGCTTTAATACTGGTTTCGTTTATTTCGAATGAAACTAGACTCAAAATGGAATCTGCACATATAATGCATGACTTCTAATTCTTTCTGTATCATTCATAGTAAATTTTTAAAGTCGCAACAGGGGACCCAGAAACCGTTCTGGCCCTGTCTCACAATAACTTTAATATCTCTTAACATGTAACTCCTATGACCGTTTCGTTTCTTCCATATGAAAGTAGACTCATCAAGGTTCATTTACATAACTTATTCACTATTTAATACCATTCCTACAAATTTTGGTGATTTTTCAAAACCACACCACTGCTGCTGCCAGCATCTGATTTCAAGGTAACCTTTACCTATCTCATGATTTCCACGATTCAATTGGCCCTTTTTGCATACATAGCACAAAGTGTGATCATGATTAACCATTCCAATGGCTAATCTTTTCAAAACAATTCCATACCCCATAATTATCATCATACAAATGATTATAGAATCATACTGAAAACGTGTATAAGCCATTTTCGCATGGCTATCCAAGCTTACACAAAACCGAGAAGTACATGACCTTCAACAATAGGGTAGTCCTATACATGCCATTTCAAAGTTCAACCAAAATTATACCAAAATGGAGGCTTTGATAGTGTAGATGACTTCGACTTTAATGATCCCGAATCCGATCGCTAACGAGCAAAATCTATAAAACAGAGCCAAAGCAACGGGTAAGCATTTTTATGCTTAGTAAGTCTCAAGCAATAAAATCAGCTTTAACTAAAGCATTACATTTACATAGCCAAATGAATCATTTCATTAATACACATTCACATAATCATACTTACTTCACACTTCATCATTATATACTTTCACAAGATATCAACCAATTCAATAGCGGAAAACTCGTTAGTCGATTGAGCGAATGTTACTCAAACGTATCGACTTTTCCAATGCACATATAAACATACCTTATCCTTTGGGCTTTTCGAGCGTACTAATTAAATTTATTACAGCAACCAACGCTCACCTTCAGCCCAAGCTTCTTCGGATTACAACCGGATATAACCACATGCACGAATGCCTTCGGTCTTAGCCCGATATAACGACTTGCACAAATGCCTTGGGTATTAGCCCGGATTTAACAACTTGCACGAATGCCTTCGGTCTTAGCCGGATGTAGTCACTAGCACAATTGCCTTGGTCTTAACCGGATATAATTACTAGCACAAATGTCTTGGGACTTAGCCGGATATCATTCAATTGCTCATGTACACATACATCAATAATCATTACACATCCATGTTTCATTTTCGTTACTAAGGCTCAAACATATCACTAGCATAATCACCTTCGGACTTAGCCCGGTATCATTCAAATACTCATACACACATATATCAATAATCATTACACATCCATATTTCATTTCACATAATTCGAGTAGGGTCATTACTTGAAGACTTACCTCGGATGTTGTCGAACGGCTTCAACGGCTATTCGATCACTTTTTCCTTCCCTTTATCGGATTTAGCTCCCCTTTGCTCTTGAGCTTAACGAATACAAGTAGAAGTATTCAATATTTTTCTCAATAATGTTTACTAGTCAATCACATTCGCATCTCATATCATCTCACTTTATTATAATTTATCATTCAACCTTTGAACCAAAACGCCATTATATGGCCACATATACATACATCCATATATTTAAGCTCAAGAATTCTAACATAACATCAAGTGCTCAAATTACTCATGTGGCCGATTATACATGGTCATAAATACACAAAATCAAAAATAATTTCAAGGTTTTCACATTATAAGGTACTAAGCCGAATACACTTGCTAGGTTCACATACATTCTTCACCAATTTCTTCTTTAAACAAACACATTTAAGCATTCCTTTCGTATTATCAACTCCAACCACATTCATTACTCAAGTATAGTATTTTCACATTCGCAATAGTATTACATACAATAGCCGATTCTTCTTACTTTGTATTTGTGCATCTATTTGATCATTAGTTTAGTTCAAACACCCATACACCAAGATTCATCAAGTTTAGCATGAAACATAAACCTTAATCCTCAATGACCACTATGGCGAAAATCCTAGTCAACCCAAAATCACAATTTCTAGCCTAGAGAACTTGGTAACTAGCTCAATTTCATCTAACGTTTCAAGAATTCACATGAATTTCTCACTTAATTTATAGCTTAGAAACCGAATGGTTGCTCCCTTAGAATCGCCAAGAAGAAACAAGAATAAAACTTGTTTCTTTCACCCATCCACCATTTCTCCTTAAAACACAAGACAACAATCATTTTCCTCCATTTCTTCCATGGCCGATTACCCACTATCACCACACAATCAAGATTTTGACAAGGCTAAGTAGGAAACTTAGTAACTAGCTTAATGTATGCTAATATTTCAAGAACTAACATGAAATCACTTACCTTGTTCCAAGCTTAAGGGTGACCGATTGGCTATCTCCCTTCTTCCTTTGAGTTTCGCCAAGCTAAGGAGGATGAACACTTTTCTTCTTTTTTTTTTCTAGTTACGGCACAATGGGGGGCAAGGATGAAACAACCTTGGTTTCTCTTCCCACTCCCTCATATTTTATTGTTCCTCCCACAACATGTTATCACAACATGTTTATTATATTCTTTACCCATCACATTTTGTCTATCTTCATTACCATGGCGGCCACTTCCTATAGTTTGGCTAAATTGACATGCAAATCCCTCATGTCTTTACTTCATGCATTATTTGGCCACTTAAAATTTCACCTATCACATTTTCAAGTCCTATCACATGGGTCCTTTCTTATAAATTAGCACCTAATTCATAAAATCAAGGCACGAAATATTTACACATACAAATTCCACATACAATAAGCACGAATATAACACCTAATTATTTTTGTGACTCGGTTTTGTGGTCCCAAAACCACTTTCGACTAGGGTCAATTTTGGGCTGTCACAACTCTCCCCACTTAAGAAATTTTCGTCCCGAAAATCTTACCGTAAATAGGGTTGGGTATCGCTCTTTCATAGAGTTCTCGGTTTCCCAAGTAGCTTCTTCTATCCCGTGTTTGAGCCATAACACTTTCACTAGCGGAACCCGCTTGTTTCGCAAACTCTTTCACTTCACGTGCGGATACGAATCGGTTCTTCCTCATAACTCATATTGGCTTGAATTTCAACTTCGATGGACTAATCACGTGCGATGGATCAAATCTATAGCGTCGAAGCATCGAAACATGGAAGACATCGTGAATCTTTTCGAGTTCGGGGCAAAATCAAACGATATGCCATCGGACCGACTCGCTCGGATATCTCATATGGCCCAATGAACCTCGGGCTCAACTTGCCCTTACGGTAGAATCGAGTATCTTTTTCCAAGGCGAAACCTTGAGAAACACTTTATCTCCCACCGATACTCGATGTCCTTACGCTCAGATCCGCGTGCACGACTTCGACGATCGGAGGCTATCTTCGACTTTCACGGATTACTTTCACTTTCGCTTAGCATCTCTAATCAAATCCACCCGAAAATTTTGCTTTCACCGAGCTCGGTCAAAACAATGGTGTACGGCATTTACGACCGTACAAAGCCTCGTAAGGTGCCATCCTAATACTTGATTGAAAACTATTGTTATAAGCGAATTCAATCAAAGGCAAATACCGTTCCCATGAACCACCGAACTCGAGGATGCAACATCTCAACATATCCTCAAGTATCCGAATTATCCGCCGGATTGACCATCGGTTTGGGGTGAAAGGCGGTCTTGAAATGCAACTGTACCCAAAGCTTCTTGCAACTTCTTCCAAAATCGCGAGGTAAATCTCGGATCTCTATCCGACACGATAGAAATAGGCACCCGTGTAATCTCACAACTGAGAACGTACAATTGGCTAATTTGTCCATTGAAAAATCCGTGCGTCACGGGGACAAAGTGAGCCGACTTAGTCAGTCTATCTACCACGACCCAAATCGCATCCTTCTTACTTGCTGACAATGGCAGTCCGAATACAAAGTCCATTGTGACTCGATCCCATTTCCACTCGGGTATCATGATCGGCTGAAGTAATCCTGAAGGCACTTGATGTTCCGCTTTCACTTGTTGACATATTAAACATCTCGAACAAAGTCGGAGATGTCTCGTTTCATACCATGCCACCAAAACCGACGTTTCAAATCGTTGTACGTCTTCGTACTCCCCGGGTGGATTGCCATTCGGCTACAATGGGCTTCGTTCAGAATTATCGAAATAAGTTCTGAATTCTTTGGAACACACAGACGACTTCTGAACCTCAAACAATCGTCATCATCGATCTGAAACTACGATTCCTTGTTCGGAACACACTCGGCCCGTTTTGCAACCAACTCATCGTCGACCTTCTGAGCTTTACAAATTTGATGTATCAATAATGGTTTGGCTTTCAATTCAGCTACTAACACGTTGTCGGATTGAACGGACAAGTGCACATTCATCGCTCGTAAAGTGAATAATGATTTACGACTCAAGGCATCCGCAACCACATTCGCCTTTTCCGGGTGATAGTCAATGACCAGCTCATAATCCTTTAACAGCTCGAGCCAACGTCTTTGTCGCAGATTTAAGTCTCTTTGGGTCATCAAATATTTGAGACTTTTGTGATCCGAGTACACATGGCACCTCTCACCAAATAAGTAATGTCGCCAAATCTTTAAGGTGAATACGATGGCAGCCAATTCGAGATCATGGGTCGGATAATTTTTCTCATGTGGCTTTAATTGCCTCGACGCATAGGCCACAACTCGACCTTCTTGCATCAATACACAACCTAACCCAAGTAGGGAGGCGTCACTATAGATGACAAACTCTTTGCCGATTCGGGTTGCACTAGAATTGGGGCTTCATCAAATAAGTTTTCATTGATCGAAACTCTTCGACATTTCTCCGTCCATTCGAACTTAACATCCTTTTGGAGTAGCCGTCATTGGCGTGGCTATCATTGAGAAACCTTTACAAATCGTCGGTGATAACCTAAGAAGCCCCAAAAAGCTCCGAACCTCGGTAATATTTCTCGGAGGCTTCCGATTAAGTATGGCTGAAATTTTGTTCGGTCGACTCGAATGCCCGATGCGATATCACATGCCCCAAGAAGCTAACCTCTCTTAACCGAACTCACACTTGCTGAACTTAGCATATAATTGCTTATCCCGTAGAATTTGCAGACTAACCTCGGTGTTCAGATGTTCGGTCTCATTTCTTGAATAGACCAAGATGTCATCAATGAATACGACTACGAACCGATCTAAATATGGTCCAAGATCCGATTCATCAAATCCATAAATACCGCAGGGCATTAGTAAGTCCAAACGGCATCACTAGAAACTCGTAGTGACCATATCTCGCTCAAGGCGGTCTTGGGTACGTCCGAATCTCGAATTCATGAATCGATAATAGCCCGATCTCAAATCTATTTTCGAGAACACCGAGGCTCCCTTCAGTTGATCGAACAAGTCATCAATACGCTGTAACGGATATTTGTTCTTTATCGCCGCTTTATTAAGTCGACGATAGTCGATGCACAACCTCATGGTCCCATCCTTCTTTTCACAAACAACACCGGCGCACCCAAGGCGAAAAACTCGGGCGGCAAAACCTCTATCCACCAATTCTTGCAACTGAGCTTTCAACTCCTTTAATTCCGCTTGCCATACGATACGGAGCTATCGAAATTGAGTGGTACCAGATACCAATTCGATGCCAAACTCTATTTCCGAACAGTGGTAAACCCGCAATTCTTCGTGGAAAACATCCGGTATTCACAAACCAGCGCACAGATTCGGGTTTCTTTTCGACTCCTTGTCATCGAGCACATACGCAAGGTACGCCGCACCCTTTTCTTACATATTTCCGCCAACATTGCTGATATTACACCGGCAACCCTTTAAGTCCGTAGACTCAACCCGAATTATCTCGTTATTCGCACCTCGATCGATAGTCTTGCTTTTGCAATTTACAACCGCATCGTGCATGGTCAACCAATCCAAACCAAGAATAACGTCGAATTCATCGAACGGCAAAAGCATCAAGTCCGCCGGAAAACAAGAACCTCGGAATACTAGGGGACTTTTCTTGCACACTTTGTTGACAAGCACGTAATGACCCAAGGGGTTTGACACCCGAATTACAAACTCAGTAGACTCAATAGGCAAAGTCTTACTGGATGCTAAGGTTTCACATATATAAGAATGAGTAGAACCAGGGTCAATCAAAGCAATCACATTAGTATCGAAAAGAGTGAAAGTACCGGTAATAACATTTGGTGAGGCAGCATCCTTGCGTGCGCGTATGGCATAAGTCCTAGCAGGAGTACGAGCCTCGGGTCTTGTTGTAGCATCTCTCGACCCTCTCTGACCGCCACTAGCATTGCCCGCATTTTTGGATGGCCTACCTCGAGCAGTGGTAGCACCCGGGTTTCCACTTTGACTTACATTTTGTTCAAGAAACCTCGGGCAGTCCTTGATAAAGTGGTCAGCCGATCCACACTTATAGCAGGAGCGATCACGGAACCTACAGCTCCCCGAATGCCATTTGCCACAATGCAGACACTCCGCTCTCTCTCGGCGATCATTTCCACCACTGGCGATCGAAGTGACTCGTGTGGTCACAGGAGGTCGACCACGATCTCGTCTAGAAAAGCCCAAAGCGCCTCTAGACCGGCTCACATCATCTCGAAATCTCTTAGATGCCTGTTGAAGAGACTTTCCCGAGGACCTTTTTCGGAATTCTCCAGTTCCCACATCAACTTTTTGTTTCTCCTTCCTAAGCTCTTCGGCTTTACAAGCTCGCTCAACAAGTACTACGAACTCTCGTATTTCGAGAATGCCAATGAACATCCTTATATCATCATTCAGCCCATCCTCGAGCGCGTACACATAATAGCTTCGGATGAAATGCATTCTCGCGTCTTGGCTAAGCCTCACAAATTTTCGTTCGTAGTCGGTGGCGACATAGAGCCTTGCTTAAGATCAAGAAATTCCTTTCGCTTCGGTCGATGAATCTCGATCGATATACTTTTTTCGAACTCGGTTTGAAAGAACTCCCAAGTCACTTGCTCTCTAGGCACCACAAGTCGAGTACTCCACCAATAGTAGGCGGAATCACGTAGCAATGAGATGGTACACTTTAAGCACTCATCGGTGTACAAGATAGCTCATCGAGCACCGGATAGTGTTGTCCAACCAAAATTCAGCTTGCTCGGCATCGTCATCATCCGTAGCTTTAAATTCAGTGGCCCCATGTTTTGAATCCTATCGACTGGGGCTTACTTGACCTTATTTGGTCGATTCTGGGAGGTATTGTAAGTCTTGGGGTTGCATTTGTCGGAAATGGAGGTTGTGGAACAGTAGTGTTAGTTCGAATGTATTGGTTAAACCACCATTCATCACACTATAAAAGGCTTGCCTAGCCTCATCGTTTGGATTGTTGGCCATAGGTTGAGAGTCCGCCGCCATTGCTGTCCCTTGCGCGGGAGCAGGCGCCACACTCTCCACATCATCAGCTATTGCTCGGTTGGGATCGGGATCCATTGCTATAAATAAACACAAAGTCAAATTGTCAGAAATCACCACACTATCAATTCATCATTTAATGGCATGTATAGCTAGACCCCAAACATATCAAGGTAGTCCTAGAATCGACTAAACCGTGGCTCTGATACCAATAAAATTGTAACACCCCGAACCCGAGACCATCGCCGGTGTCGGACGCGAGGAGTTAACGAGCCAAGTCCTCTTAAAGCACCGACCAATTTGTCATTTCCAGACAGGCTGGAAAACTGCATCACTGTCGCCTTAAAAATCATATCTCGAGTTTCAAAACTCAGAAACTTATTCCGTAAATTTTCCCTGAATTTAGACTCATATATCCTTCCATGGATTTATTTCTAGAATTTTTGGTCGGGCCAATTGGTACAGTTTATTAGATAAAGTCACCCATGTTACAGGGATCGACTGCTCTGACCTTCGCGCGTTACAACTTGAATATCTCTCTGTGCAGGGCTTTAATACTGGTGCCGTTTGTTTCTAATGAAACTAGACTAAAAATGGAATCTGCAAATATAAGGCATGACTTCTAATTCTCTCTGTATCATTCATAGTAAATTTTTAAAGTCGCGACAGGGGACCCAGAAACCGTTCTGGCCCTGTCTCACAATAACTTTAATATCTCTTAACATGTAACTCCTATGACCGTTTCGTTTCTTCCATATGAAAGTAGACTCATCAAGGTTCATTTACATAACTTATTCACTATTTAATACCATTCCTACAAATTTTGGTGATTTTTCAAAACCACACCACTGCTGCTGCCAGCATCTGATTTCAAGGTAACCTTTACCTATCTCATGATTTCCACGATTCAATTGGCCCTTTTTGCATACATAGCACAAAGTGTGATCATGATTAACCATTCCAATGGCTAATCTTTTCAAAACAATTCCATACCCCATAATGATCATCATACAAACGATTATAGAATCATACTGAAACGATATATAAGCCATTTTCGCATGGCTATCCAAGCTTACACAAAACCGAGAAGTACATGACCTTCAACAATAGGGTAGTCCTATACATGCCATTTCAAAGTTCAACCAAAATTATACCAAAATGGAGGCTTTGATAGTGTAGATGACTTCGACTTTAATGATCCCGAATCCGATCGCTAACGAGCAAAATCTATAAAACAGAGAGCCAAAGCAACGGGGTAAGCATTTTTATGCTTAGTAAGTCTCAAGCAATAAAATCAGCTTTAACTAAAGCATTACATTCACATAGCCAAATGAATCATTTCATTAATACACATTCACATAATCATACTTACTTCACACTTCATCATTATATTCTTTCACAAGATATCAACCAATTCAATAGCGGAAAACTCGTTAGTCGATTGAGCGAATGTTACTCAAACGTATCAACTTTTCCAATGCACATATAAACATACCTTATCCTTTGGGCTTTTCGAGCGTACTAATTAAATTTATTACAGCAACCAACGCCACCTTCAGCCCAAGCTTCTTCGGATTACAACCGGATATAACCACATGCACGAATGCCTTGGTCTTAGCCCGGATATAACGACTTGCACAAATGCCTTCAGGTATTAGCCCGGATTTAACAACTTGCACGAATGCCTTCGGGTCTTAGCCCGGATGTAGTCACTAGCACAATTGCCTTTGGGTCTTAACCAGGATATAATTACTAGCACAAATGTCTTCGGGACTTAGCCCGGATATCATTCAATTGCTCATGTACACATACATCAATAATCATTACACATCCATGTTTCATTTTCGTTACTAAGGCTCAAACATATCACTAGCATAATCACCTTCGGACTTAGCCCGGTATCATTCAAATACTCATACACACATATATCAATAATCATTACACATCCATATTTCATTTCACATAATTGAGTAGGGTCATTACTTGAAGACTTACCTCGGATGTTGTCGAACGGCTTCAACGGCTATTCGATCACTTTTTCCTTCCCTTTATCGGATTTAGCTCCCTTTGCTCTTGAGCTTAACGAATACAAGTAGAAGTATTCAATATTTTTCTCAATAATGTTTACTAGTCAATCACATTCGCATCTCATATCATCTCACTTTATTATAATTTATCATTCAACCTTTGAACCAAAACGCCATTATATGGCCACATATACATACATCCATATATTTAAGCTCAAGAATTTTAACATAACATCAAGTGCTCAAATTACTCATGTGGCCGATTATACATGGTCATAAATACACAAAATCAAAAATAATTTCAAGGTTTTCACATTATAAGGTACTAAGCCGAATACACTTGCTAGGTTCACATACATTCTTCACCAATTTCTTCTTTAAACAAACACATTTAAGCATTCCTTTCGTATTATCAACTCCAACCACATTCATTACTCAAGTATAGTATTTTCACATTCGGCAATAGTATTACATACAATAGCCGATTCTTCTTACTTTGTATTTGTGCATCTATTTGATCATTAGTTTAGTTCAAACACCCATACACCAAGATTCATCAAGTTTAGCATGAAACATAAACCTTAATCCTCAATGACCACTATGGCCGAAAATCCTAGTCAACCCAAAATCACAATTTCTAGCCTAGAGAACTTGGTAACTAGCTCAATTTCATCTAACGTTTCAAGAATTCACATGAATTTCTCACTTAATTTATAGCTTAGAAACCGAATGGTTGCTCCCTTAGAATCGGCCAAGAAGAAACAAGAATAAAAACTTGTTTCTTTCACCCATCCACCATTTCTCCTTAAAACACAAGACAACAATCATTTTCCTCCATTTCTTCCATGGCCGATTACCCACTATCACCACACAATCAAGATTTTGACAAGGCTAAGTAGGAAACTTAGTAACTAGCTTAATGTATGCTAATATTTCAAGAACTAACATGAAATCACTTACCTTGTTCCAAGCTTAAGGGTGACCGATTGGCTATCTCCCTTCTTCCTTTGAGTTTCGCCAAGCTAAGGAGGATGAACACTTTTCTTCTTTTTTTTTTTTCTAGTTACGGCACAATGGGGGGCAAGGATGAAACAACCTTGGTTTCTCTTCCCACTCCCTCATATTTTATTGTTCCTCCCACAACATGTTATCACAACATGTTTATTATATTCTTTACCCATCACATTTTGTCTATCTTCATTACCATGGCCGGCCACTTCCTATAGTTTGGCTAAATTGACATGCAAATCCCTCATGTCTTTACTTCATGCATTATTTGGCCACTTAAAATTTCACCTATCACATTTTCAAGTCCTATCACATGGGTCCTTTCTTATAAATTAGCACCTAATTAATAAAATCAAGGCACGAAATATTTACACATACAAATTCCGCATACAATAAGCACAGAATATAACACTTAATTATTTTTGTGACTCGGTTTTGTGGTCCCAAAACCACTTTCCGACTAGGGTCAATTTTGGGCTGTCACATAATTATCCCTGGTTAATTTACAATGAATTTCCAAAGTTGGAACAGGGGGTCCAGAAACCGTTCTGGCCCTGTCTCACGAAAACCTAAATATCTCTTAACATACAACTCATATGACCGTTTTGTTTCTTCCATATGAAAGTAGATTCATCAAGGTTCATTTACATAATTTATTCACTAATTTATTCCATTCCTGCTATTTTTAGTGATTTTCACATCCACACCACTGCTGCTGACAAAGATCCGCCTTTAAGGTAGACTTTACCTATTTCATAATTTCCATGATTCAATTGGCCCTTTTTGCATACATAGCACAAAGTGTGATCATGATTAACCATTCCAATGGCTAATCGTTTCAAAACAATTCCATACCTCATAATGATCAACATACAAACGATTATAGTACTATGCTAAAACGATATAAGCCATTTTGCATGGCTATCTAAGTTTACACAAAACCGAAAGGTACATGACCTACAACAAAAGGGTAGTCCTATACATGCCATTTCAAAGTTCAACCAAAATTTGTACCAAAAAGGGGGCTTTGATAGTGTGGATGACTTCGACTTCAATGATCCCGAATCCGATAGCTAACGAGCAAAATCTATAAAACAAAGAGCCAAAGCAACGGGGTAAGCATTTTAATGCTTAGTAAGTCTCAAGTAATGAAATTAGCTTTGACTAAAGTATTACATTCACATAGCTAAATGAATCACTTTAGTAATACACATTCTCATAATCATATACACACACAAGGTATCAACCTATCTAAGAGCCGAAAGTTCGTTAGTCGATCGAACGAACACTATTTCAAA
Source organism: Gossypium arboreum (assembly GCF_025698485.1). Classification (NCBI taxonomy): domain Eukaryota; kingdom Viridiplantae; phylum Streptophyta; class Magnoliopsida; order Malvales; family Malvaceae; genus Gossypium; species Gossypium arboreum. The sequence continues at coordinate 83,779,088 of NC_069081.1, read as the reverse complement.
CGAATCGACTTTTTCGATGCACATGTAAACATACCTTATCATATGGGTTTTTCGAGCGTATTAATTGAATTTATTACCGCACCAAAACGCTCACCTTCAAACCGAGCTTCTTCGGAATTTAGCCGGATATAACCACAAGCACAATTGCCTTCGGGTCTTAACCCGGATTTGGTATCTTGCACAAATGCCTTGGTCTTAGCCGGATATGACAACTCGCACGAATGCCTTCGGGTCTTAGCCCGGATATAATCACTAGCATAAATGCCTTCGGGACTTAGCCCGAATATATTCACTAGCATAAATGCCTTCGGGACTTAGCCCGGGTATCATTCAAATGCTCATGTATACATATATCAATAATCACGACACATCCATATTTCATTTTCGTTACTAAGGCTCAAACACAAAATATTTATCAAACCTTTCCAATTTCGGCTCAATAGCCACACACAAAGAGCATGATTTCAATTAACTTTATAACTTAGTCCCTACGCACATTCGGCTGTCCGCCATAATATGACAAATCATTTCAATATAATTCAAGTAGGGTCATTACTCGAAGACTTACTTCGGACGTGGTCGAGCGATTTCGACGGCTACTCGACTTCCTTTTCCTTCCCTTTATCGGATTTAGCTCCCCTTTGCTCTTGAGCTTAATTTAACAAATAAATTGATTTAATCATTTGAGCATCGAAGAGGAATTCAAGGTACTTAGCCAATATATATACTCATTAGGCATCAAAGTCACATATGTACGAAATCATGAATCGAACTCAACACATTAGTTAATATTCCTCTTAGCCGAATTTTCTAAGCCAAGAATAGGCATCAATATGCTTGCCTCTAACCGAATGCATGCACACCAATTCCCCTCATGTGGCCGAATATGCATGTCCATGTTGAGGCCAATTATACACTTAATACCACACAAAAACAGATACATTTTACTAACTAACGATTCCATATTGTAACTCAATACGCATCAATCATTTACTTCATAACCAAACACCATCATATGTAATTATATGCCTTGAGATAGTATATATGTCATACCAATACATCATGTGCAAACATATATATATATATATATATATATATACATGCAAGAGCCGAATCATAAGGCTGATTATGACTATCTCATATATCTTCATTATGGCCGAATGCTCCTTCTACACCATTTACCTTCACAAAGCATGAATTTCATCATCCAACTTACAAGCTTACAATGTCATGAAGTTTAACCTCATAGTATCTATCAAACTCTCACTCAAAATTGCTAAAAAGAATATTCAATAATCATTAATCCACCATCACATGCACCATTGCAAAGCTTCACTTTTAGCATGCAAATGATATCAACACAATCTCACCTTAGCGAATATCATCTCCATGACATAGTAAGGATTTGAACCATGGCTAGTTAGAACTCAAGCTAACTACTAAAATATACATGAATCTCATGGCAAAACATCAAACTTACCTTAATAGTGACTGGATAGCCGAATGCTTCACTCCCTTTTTCCCTTTTTCCTTCAATTTTCGGCCAAAAGATGTTCAAGGATGAACACACACATTTCTTTTTCTTCTTTGTATTTTCTTCCTAGTTTTGGCTCAAAGAAAGGATGAACAAATTTTTTTCTTTCTTTTCCTTCAACTCACGGCAATGGGGGATTACACCTTCTCTCCTTTTTTTTCAATTCTTTATTCCTCACCTTAGTTTAATTTTTCCTCCCATATTGCACCAACAAAACATGTCTATGACATGTTTTGCCCATCCTCCCTTGTCATGGCCGCCACCACTTATAAAGGGGGTATTTGACATGCAAGACCATTGTTTTGCATGCATGCTTTAATTAGTCATCACACATTTCCTATCCTACTTTCAAAGTTCACTACTAGGCCCTTTTAGTGAAATTCACATTTATGACCCTAAATCAAATCATCAAAAATGTCACACACAAATTAACACATATCATAGGCATCAAAATGAATATTAAATTATTTTATGCCTCGGTTTTGTGGTCCCGAAACCACTTCCCGACTAGGGTCAATTTTGGGCTGTCACATGTAAAATTTGTGATTTGATTATGTCTATTTGTAGTTAATGCCTTATTCTTGAAGGGTATAAATTGTAATAGAAGTTGGTTTGATAATAATATGATAATGCATTACAAATATTTATGCGTATGATAAGGTGACTTGATTTGTTTGTATATGATATGTATGATTTAAGTTTTGGGTATGTTTATATATATATATGGATTGCGTTTTACAATGATAGAAATAATTACTCTTAGTTGATAAGTATTTTCAGTCAAACATATTAGATTATGGTTGCATGTTTAGACTTGATTATCATGATTATGCTATTAAAGTTGAGTCTTAAATGTCAATGAGTAAACCAAAGCTTAAGTTGACCGAGTGTTAATAGTTATTTGGCTTTTGAGTGTGTAACCTCAAACATATTGATTAGCATAAATAATTAGTGTACTTTTGGATGGAATGTGTATTCATAGAATGATTAAATTTACTAAGGTTAATTGAGCATGTTTTAATGACCTAGAGTAAATACGTATACTCTTTTATGAGTAAATTTTTAAAAGAAGTAAATGGTAGTACTTGGTTAATGTCGAATGGATGTTTAACTTTTATATTTGAGTGCAAAGCATGCAAATTCAAAATTGACCTTAACCCTAGTTGCATATGTAAGTAATTTTTATTTATGTGTATTATGGCTTATTAAATTATAAGAACATGTGTGTGATATTTAGTGATTCAAGCATAATTTCATAAGTGAATTAATAATATGTTAAATCATGTACTCAATGATTAATGCCTATATATGTATATAAATATATATATGCATTATATGCAGTGAGTTTTAAGTTAAAATTTGACATGATCTGTGTTTACAATGAGCAAAACAGAATATGTTCTGAAATGTTAGTTAACTATATTTTATTTATAAATAAGTTTGACTTGGGTGAAAATTTATTAATGTTCGAATCTGCGCTTTTAATCGGTAATGCCTCATAACCCTAGTTTGGTGACGGATATGAGTTAGGGGTGTTACAAAGACAGACCAACACAGCTGCTAGAGGGAGACCACCTAGAAATATAGGAAATGTAACTAGTAGCAAAGGTGTGACAAAGGATTCAGCTGTGACATTTGAGGCTCGAGCGCCAGCCAGAGCTTACGCTATTCACGCTAGCGAAGATGCATCGTCACCAGATGTTATCACCTATACATTTTCTCTCTATGACACTAATGTAATTGCCTTGATTGATCTTGGATTGACTCATCATATATCTGTATGAATTTAGTATCTAGGAAGAGTTTGCCTGTTGAGTCTACATAATTTGTGATGAAAGTATTGAACCCTTTAGTCAAGTATGTCCTAGTAGATAAACTTTGCAAGAACTGTCCTTTAATGACTCGGGGTTACAGTTTTCCAGTAAATTTGATGCTATTACATTTGATGAATTCGATGTAATTTTGGGTATGGATTGGTTGACGGTGCATGATGCTGTTGTGAATTGTAGATAAAAGACCATTGAATTGAAATGACAGAATAATGAAATCCTTTGAATTGAATCTGTAACACCCCAAACCCGGCCCAAACGTTATGGCCGGATCCGACGTGTCACATTAAAGTTTTTCAGAAAACCAATGCCTCTTTCAACGTCCTTCTTAGTGTTTTAAAAGATAGTCTTTGCTAAGTTAATAAAGTGAATGGAAGCTGTGCACCAGATAGGTATCCGAAACAGAGGAGGTGAGCCATGAAGGCTGCTTAAGTACCAATGCTCTTGATTGGATCCAATCCTAGACATGCCCACAACCATTGCCACACTTTGGTGTTAGGTTAGTTTTGAAAAAAACGAGTTGCAATTCATTTAAGTCGATATTTTTGATAAACCGATTAATTGTATCATTGTGTTTATTTTGAAAACAATTATCATTTTGGAAATGCGCCCTAGGTCTAACTCATATTGTTATCAGAAAAATATAGGGTATAAAATAAAATAATCCCAGAAAAAAAATTAAAATGGCCTTATTACAACCCAAAACCAAATAATAATATTAATAAGATAAAACTTATAAAGAAATAAATCGGCTACTTATTGCAATTTAAAGAACCAGAAACAGTAGTGTGGCCATCTCCGAGTCCCTCGCAGCTACAAACCATCTAAGCTTAGGGATTACCTTCACAGTTAGAAATGAGGTGAGTTTACGAAAACTCAGTGTGTAATCCTAATAACAAACAAACAGTGAAAACACAGTGTCAGTACAATCTGGGCCAAAGCCCTATTTAGTCTTGGCATATACTCCACCGAAGCCTTTTGTTTAACAGTTACTGGGCCGAAGCCTTTTCATAAATCACATCACTGGGCCGAAGCCTTATCATAAATCATATCACTGGGCCGAAGCCTTATCATAAATCATATCACTGGGCCGAAGCCTTATCATAAATCATATCTCTGGGCCGAAGCCTTTACTGTAAAAGGTATGGCCCTTAGGCCCATTTAAATATCACATGTAATGTCAATGGATGTATGCAAGCCCATTTGGGGAGACTACTCGACCCACCATCCGCTACTATCTACTCGTACCAACCAACACACCATGTGGGGAATGATTCAACCCACCAACCAACACACCACTGGCAGCATAGCTGCTTTATCATATATCTAGAGGCCTAGCCTCTTTTAATAACTGGGCTAAAGCCTTTTTGATAAACTGGGGCAAAGCCCTTTTCGGTAAATTGGGGCAAAGCCCTTTTCGGTAAACTGGGGCATAGCCCTTTTAGCACTTCCTCCATTTATAAAACCCAACCCATGCAACATGTCATGTATGCAGAATGTCATGCCCATATTTGAATCAAACAATCACAGTCAAGTTATTCATATCACCAACATATATTCACAATCAAATTCGTCAACCATACAGTCCAAGTCAGTCACTTGCCCAAAAAGGCAAAATAGTCATTTTTCACATTATAAGGGTAATTTCGTAATTTTCCCAAATATCAGGGTTTTCCATGTTCATAAAAATTATCAATATTTCCGAGTGTTTAAACAATGATCTTTAACCCACTTTATCAAACTCGGGCTTTTGGGCCCAAAACTTCTAACGGGCCCTACGAATGCCGATTTAGCCCATTAAGCCCATATAATCCAAATTTTACAACAGTACTAACCGTGTTAACCTGCAACTTTTCTAGATTCCATTTTCTATCAATTTTACCCAAATGGGCCTGAAGCCCATTGGGCCCGATTCCAGCCCATTGAGGCCCAACTTACCATCGTGCACAAAATTGAGTTCTTACATGTTCCATCGAACCAAACATCGATCTTATCGTATTTATCTCATCTATACCCAAACGCAACATTACAAGTTCCCAAAATACTGGTATTTTAACATTTTGGCTTCTCAGCAAATATTAATCTAAGCTATTACGAGGGTTAGTACACACCTGTTACGGGTTGAAGTTGAAACGTTTCCAAAATCAATCGCCTATGATAACCACCACCTCTCACTCAAACTTAACTAATCCAATATCAATATATGTAAATCCTAAGCACATCAATCATACGGAACATAAGGGCATATTCGTCATTTTACCATACAGGGGTTTTACGGTCACCTTACCTTACAGGGGCTTTACGGTCTTTTTACCTAATAGGGGTATTTTAGTCATTTCACCCTACAAGGGTGTTTTGGTAAATCTACAAACCAAGGGTATTTTAGTAATTTTCTAAACCAATGGTATTTCTATAATTTTCAGAAAGTCAAGGGTATTTCTGTAAATTTGTAAATCAGGGGTATTTTGGTAATTTTACAAATTGAGGGTATTTCGGTAATTTCACAACCAGTGGTATTTTGGTAATTTTACAAACTAGGGGTATTTTGGTAATTTTATAAACTAGGGGTATTTTAGCAATTTTACAGACCAGGGTATTTTGGTAATTTTACTGATCGAGGGTATTTTGGTAATTTTGTAAACCAATGGTATTTTAGTAATTTTGTAAATCAAGGGTAAAACAGTAATTCTGCAAATCAAGGGTAAAATAGTAATTCTATAAATCGAGGTTAAAACGATAATTCTGTAAATTGAGGGTAAAACGGTAATTATGTAAATCGAGGGTAATTTGGTAATTTTACAAGTCGAGGGTATTTCAATAATTGGTAAACTAAAGTATTCTAAACATGGATAACACTACTAATGGCCCTAAAGCCTATTCTCGGCCCAAATGGGCCCACACGCTCATGTGGCCCTTTTAGCCCAAATCTAGTCACAAATATTAGATTCACCTAGCCTAGCCCAATATTTACTACACAATAAAACAGCTTATCCAATTGGGCCCGTAGGCCCATTAGGCCCACATGACCTCTTTCGGCCCATCGCGGCCCGAAGTAGCCATCCTACAGCTAGAGTAGTAAGAAATACACACCTGATAGGAGACTGGAGTTAATCCACGCTCTGAGCACTCTTAGCCGACACCCAACCCAACGAGCACGCCATACAGCGAAAGGGATCAGCCAAGAAAAGTACCTCTACTCTCCTCATGGTTCTCTCTATTTAAAGCCAGCTTCGCATCCCCTCTTATGTTAGCTTCCCGATGTGGGATCCTTCCAACATCAGAGTTTAAATTCAACACCAACTCTTTCCCCCCCCTGTTAGCAAAATAAATGCTCCTTGCTTGCCATGGGATTCGAACCCATGCCTCCCCTCAGATGCTCCACACGCTACTTGCCACTAAGCCACAAGGCTTTTTGTGTCATATTTTATCCCCAATTAATTATAAGGTCTAAAGGCCAAAGTCTAGGTTCCCTTAAAAAAAACCAAAATAAATTGCAAGAGCCAAGGCTTGAACCCAGGCTCCCATACAACCTTAATGACGCCACAACCACTAGACTACAAGCTTCCTTGTGTCATTTATTTAACACAATAATTTAAAAGCCCTTATCCAAGCATCCAGGTTTTTTTTTTCCTCTTAATACCAAAATTTTTGCTAAAGCCCAAGTTTGAACCCAAGATTTCTCTAACACTTCTCAGGGCCATTAACCACCAAAGCGGACATTTAATTGTGTTATTCCATTGCACAATTAAATACCTATATACAACCTCCTTACAGACCCGCACTCAAGGCCCAATACTTCTAGGCCCAAATTCGGGGTGTTACAATTCTACCCCCCTTAAAGAAATTTTGTCCTCGAAATTTTCCACTCTTAGACTACACCACCACATTTCCGCTGCGCACTCTGATACTAATAATACTAACATACACCCAAAACATTTATCCATTGAAGCTGATAGATTTCACATGCAAACAATTTCTACATTTCCAGAATGCACACCAAATAAATACTAAATCTAAATTCAAGTGTTACAATTTACTCTAACTAGAGAGTTCTAGTATTGTGCTACTATCTATAGTAGTTTCTCAATATAGCATTTCAATCTATAACAGTAAACAAAGTTAGAGAACTTACAGATTTGGTGCCGGAAACTCGGTGTGCCACACCTCCAGTAACTTCTTTTTAGAAACAAGTCAAGTTTCGTTGAGAGATTTCAAAACAAAATTTTAGAAAAACCCTTTTTAAACCCCAATTTTAAAAAAAGCACAGAAAAGAAAAAAATAACAATAATTTTCTGCTACCCATACCACAGTCGAGTTTTGTAACCTGGCTCTAATACCACTAAATGTAACACCCTAAACCCTGCCCAGACGTTATGGCCGGATCCGACATGTCACATTGAAGTTTTTAAGAAAACCAATGCCTCTTTTAACATCCTTCTCAGTGTTATAAAAGATAGTCTTTGCTAAGTTAATAAAGTGAATGGAAGCTGTGCACCAGGTAGGTATCCGAAACAGAGGAGGTGAGCCATGAAGGCTGCTTAAGTACCAATGCTCTTGATTGGATCCAATCCTAGACATGCCCACAACCATTGCCACACTTTGGTGCTAGGTTAGTTTTGAAAAAAATGAGTTGCAATTCATTTAAGTTGATATTTTTGATAAACCGATTAATTGTATTATTGTGTTTATTTTGAAAACAATTATCATTTTGGAAATGCGCCCTAGGTCTAACTCATATTGTTATCAGAAAAATATAGGGTATAAAATAAAATAATCCCAGAAAAAAAATTAAAATGGCCTTATTACAACCCAAAACCAAATAATAATATTAATAAGATAAAACTTATAAAGAAATAAATCAGCTACTTATTGCAATTTAAAGAACCAAAAACAGTAGTGTGGCCATCTCCGAGTCCCTCGCAGCTCCAAACCATCTAAGCTTAGGGATTACCTGCACAGTTAGAAACGGAGTGAGTTTACGAAAACTCAGTGTGTAATCCCAATAATAAACAAACAGTGAAAACACAGTGTCAGTACAATCTAGGCCAAAGCCCTATTTAGTCTTGGCATATCTTTGGTCAAGCCTTTTGTTTAACGATTCTTCGGGTCAAGCCTTTTCATAAATCACATCACTGGGCCGAAGCCTTATCATAAATCATATCACTGGGCCGAAGCCTTATCATAAATCATATCTCTGGGCCGAAGCCTTTACTGTAAACGGTATGGCCCTTAGGCCCATTTCAATATCACATGTAATGTCAATGGTTGTATGCAAGCCCATTTGGGAGACTACTCGACCCACCATCCGCTACTCTCCACCGTACCAACCAACACACCATATGGGGAATGATTCAACCCACCCAACCAACACACCACGGCAAGATAGCTTTATCATATATCTGGAGGCCTAGCCTCTTTTAATAACTGGGCAAAATCAAGCAAAGCCCTTTTCGGTAAACTGGGGCATAGCCCTTTTAGCACTTCCTCTATTTATAAAACCCAACCCATGCAACATGTCATGTATGCAGAATGTCATGCCCATATTTGAATCAAACAATCACAGTCAAGTCATTCATATCACCAACATATATTCACAATCAAATCCGTCAACCACACAGTCCAAGTCAGTCACTTGCCCACAAGGGCAAAATAGTCATTTTTCACATTATAAGGGTAATTTTGTAATTTTCCCAAATATCAGGGTTTTCCATGTTCATCAACAGTTATCAATATTTCCGTGTGTTTAAACAATGATCTTTAACCCACTTTATCAAACTCGGGCTTTTGGGCCTAAAACCTCTAATAGGCCCTACGAATTCCGATTTAGCCCATTAAGCCCACATAATCCAAATTTTACAACAGTATTAACTGTGTTAACATGCAACTTTTCTAGATTCCATTTTCTATCAGTTTTACCCAAATGGGCTCGAAGCCCATTGGGCCCGATTCCAGCCCATTGAGGCCCAACTTACCATCGTGCAAAAAATTGAGTTCTTACATGTTCCATCGAACCAAACACCGATCTTATCGTATTTATCGCATCTATACCCAAACGCAACATTACAAGTCCCAAAATACCGGTATTTTAGCATTTCGGCTTCTTAGCAAATATTAATCTAAGCTATTACGAGGGTTAGTACACACCTGTTACGGGTTGAAGTTGAAACGTTTCTGTAACATCCTGATTTTCGGGTTTTTCGTGATTCTTGATATTTTAAGTAAGTTTCTAAAATTTGGTATGGGATTATGGAATTCGTAATTTGAGTATGTAAATGGGCTTATGGAAGGCCCATGTGTTGGCCAAAACCCGGTAGAATTTTCAAATTTTGGACTTAAGAGTTAGGGGTTCTTGCTAGGTGATCTTATGTAAAGTTGTGGGAGAAATGTATCACAAAAAGAGCTATAGTAAAGTGGCAAGGGTGATGCTACTAAGCTCCTAAAAAGGTGGCGTGTGGAGCATAGGGGAAGACATGGGATCGATTCCCTGTGTTGGCAAATAAGGTTATTTATTTTTATGAGCAGGAAGGGTAAGTGATGGAACCTAGGTGGATTTTGTTGGAGGAGTTTGAATTAGTCAAGTGCATGGATTAAGGAGTGATAAGAGGAGAGATTTTAGGGATGATGGAGAGATAAGGGGGAGCGTATCTAGGAGAGATTTTAGGAGATTTGAAATGGGGGAAGTGATGGCAGGCCAAGGGGGAAGGTTAGTGTAAATTCGGCTATTGGGTTTTAGGGTGGCATTTTCTTCTTTTGTTTTGTTTCTTTCCTCCCACTTGTGCCAATTTTTCTTAAGTAATTCCTCTCTTTTCTCTTCTATTATTTCGTCCATAAACTCTTTACCCCCATTCTTCCTCTCTTTCATTTATAGTAAAAGCCGAACTCATCCTTCTTTTCATTGCTAACCAAATAGCATCAAGCCAAATCCCAAAGGAGGCAAAGGAAGTCGATTTCTCCATAAAGGTATACACTTGTTCTTTTTTTTCTTTTAGCCGATTCATGTTATGTCAGAAGCCTTTCAACTCTTTTGTCAACACCCTTTTTGGTCCACAACCACTTCTTCTTCAGTGATCCAAAAGCCGAAAGCACAGCATCCTTGGGTGACTTAGTGGCTGATTCTTAGGATTCTTGTGGTGCGATTTTTGCTAGTGTTTTGAAGCTGGGACTGTGTTGAATCGGAGTTGACACGGGATTGGAACCGTTTGGGTAGGTAAACCTTGGTAAGTGCTTGTAGCTTTAATCAATTCAGTATTATGGAGGTTAAGAAAAGCCGAAACCCCTCTAGTTTAGGGAGGTGGCCGAATATGGGTGTAGACTTTATGGGGTTCTTCTTTTAACATTTTTATGGTTTCTATAGTGGAGGAGCAGTAAGGCATAGTGTCAATTTGGATTAGCTTGGATCACCGGAGTGGCTAGATCTCGTCATAAATCTCGGCAAAGGTAAGGTGCCTAAGGCCATTATGGATGGTGGCCGAATGTGTAAGTGTTAATATTAGATGGTTCTTGGTTTGGTTCAATTATTGTGAGCTGATTTATTAAACGGTTGATTATAGGAGAAATCGTGTAGGAGATCTCGTCGAGGAATATCACAAAACAGGTGTGTAACGAACCCTTTTTCATAGCTTAAAGCGATAAATGCCGAAAAGCCGAAATGCCGAAATTCTGGCATTTCGAGGACTTGTGAGCAAGCGAACGTTCATTAGTTAGTTAGATTCGTTGAGATGATGATTGGGAACATTGGAAACGGTAAGAGCACGATTTTTGGCGTTCACGATAAGTTGGGCCTCGAAGGGCTGAAGTGGGGCCTAATAGGCTTTCGGGCCCATTTGTAAAAAAAATTGGTAGAAAAGGAAAACCTGCTAAGTTGCGCATCGAGACTGATAAAACCGTTATGGAATATAGGCTAAATGGGCCTAGATGACAAAATCGGCTAAGTAGGGCCCATTAGGGGTTTTAGGCCCAATAACTCGATTTCACTAAAAATGGGCCAGAATCACTGTTTGCACCCATGAATTGTTAGTAACCGGTAATAAACATGGAAACCCTAATTTTTGGTAAAATTACAGGATTACCTTTATAACATGAAAATGACCGTTTTGCCCCTAGGTAAAAATGACCATTATATCCCTAGGGTTTATATATGAATTTAATACATGGGATTTTGATAAACATGATATGTATGATATGCACATGATTTATTCATAAATGCATTAGGTTGGGGTTTTATATGGATGGAGGAAGTGCAAAAGGGCTTATGCCCCAGTTATCAAAAGGGCTTATGCCCCAGTTATAAAAAGGGCTTATGCCCTAATTACTAAAAGGGCTTATGCCCCAGTTATTAAAAGGGCTTATGCCCTAGTTATTAAAAGGGCTTTTGCCCCAGTAATTAAAAAAGGCTAGGCTTCCAAGATATGATAAAGCGACTATGCTTTGCCAAAGGAGAGTTATGGTTGGATGGGTTGAGTTATTCCCCACATGGTGTGTTGGTTGGTACGGGTGGAGAGTAGCGGATGGTGGGTCGAGAAGTCTCCCCAAATGGGCTTGCATTCATTTGTTTTTATTGACGATACATGCGATATTGAAATGGGCCTATGGGCCATACCGTTTCTGATAAAGGCTTGGCCTAGTTATATGATTTATGAAAAGGCTACTGCCCAAGATATATATATTGAGATTGGACTTGGGCTAAGGCCCAAAGAAGTGATATTGATTTGGGCTCTGAAAGGGGCTTGTTGCACACTGAGTTTCCAAACTCACCCCCTTTCCTTAACCTTGTAGGTGAGCCTTGATGTGGGGACTTGGAGCCGGAGGGGATTCAGAGTGGCCACGGTGATCGCCTTTGGGCTTTTAAATAAGCATTGGTTTTCTTTAAATTTCCTTTAATTATTATTTATTCTTGGGTTGTAATAAGGCCATTTTAACTTTTCTTTTACTTCTTTTCGGGATTATTTTGTTTTTAATAACTTTAAAATTGGTTGATAATTATTCAAATGGGCTAGACTTAGGACGTGATTTCGAAACGATACTTGATTTCAAAATATCACAACACCACGATTATTCGATTTATCAAAGAGGTCCACTTAAACAAATTTAAACTCGATATAACAAAGTGTGGCAATGGTTGTGGGCATGTCTAGGATTGGATCCAACTGAAGAGCTTGGTACTTAAGCAGCCTTCATGGTTCACCTCCTCTGTCTTGGATACCAATCTGATGTCCAGCTTCCATTCATTTTGTTAACTCAACAAGATATATGGTTTTTAAAACACTAAAACGGAAGATGGGCTTTCAACTCCAATGTGGCACATTAGATTCGGCCATAACGTCTGGGCCGGGTTTGGGGTGTTACAGTTTCCAAAATCAATCGCCTATGATAACCACCACCTGTCACTCAAACTTAACTAATCCAATATCAATATATGTAAATCCTAAGCACATCAGTCATACGGAACATAAGGGCATATTCGTCATTTTACCATACAGGGGTTTTACGGTCACTTTACCCTACAGGGGCTTTACGGTCTTTTCACCTAATAGGGGTATTTTAGTCATTTCACCCTACAAGGGTATTTTGGTAAATCTAAAAACCAAGGTTATTTCAGTAATTTTGTAAACCAAAGGTATTTCTATAATTTTCAGAAAGTCAAGGGTATTTCTGTAATTTTGTAAATCAGGGGTATTTTGGTAATTTTACAAATTGAGGGTATCTCGGTAATTTCAAAACCAGTGGTATTTTGGTAATTTTACAAACTAGGGGTATTTTGGTAATTTTATAAACCAGGGGTATTTTAGCAATTTTACAAACCAGGGTATTTTGGTAATTTTACAGATCGAGGGTATTTTAGTAATTTTGTAAACCAAGGGTATTTTAGTAATTTTGTAAATCGAGGGTAAAACAGTAATTCTATAAATCAAGGGTAAAATAGTAATTCTATAAATGAAGGGTAAAACGGTAATTTTGTAAATCGAGGGTAAAATGGTAATTATGTAAATCGGGGGTACTTTGGTAATTTTACAAGTCGAGGGTATTTCAATAATTGGTAAACTAAAGTATTCTAAACATGGATAACAATACTAACCCAAATCTAGCCACAAATATTAAATTCACCTAGCCTAGCCCAACATTTACTACGCAATCAAACAACTTATCCAATTGGGCCCGTAGGCCCATTAGGCCCACATGACCCCTTTTAGCCCATCGCGGCCCGAAGTAGCCATCCTACAGCTAGAGTAGTAAGGAATACACACCTGATAGGAGACTGGAGTTAATCCACGCTCCGAGCACTCTTAGTCAACGCCCAACCCAAACGAGCACGCTAGACAGCGAAAGGGATCAGCCAAGAAAGGTACCTCTACTCTCCTCATGGTTCTCTCTATTTAAAGGCAGCTTCGCATCCCCTCTTATGTTAGCTTCCTGCTGTGGGATCCTTCCAACATCAGAGTTTAAATTCAACACCAACTCTTGCCACCCCCTGTTAGTAAAATAAATGCTCCTTGCTTGCCATGGGATTCGAACCCATGCCTCCCCTCAGATGCTCCACACGCTACTTGCCACTAAGACACAAGGCTTTTTGTGTCATATTTTATCCCCAATTAATTATAAGGCCTAAAGGCTAAAGTCCAGGTTCCCTTAAAAAAAACCAAAATAAATTGTAAGAACCAAGGCTTGAACATGACGCCACAACCACTAGACTACAAGCTTCCTTGTGTCATTTATTTAACACAATAATTTAAAAGCCCTCATCCAAGCATCTAGGTTTTTTTTTCCTCTTAATACCAAAATTTTTGCTAAAGCCCAAGTTTGAACCCAAGATTTCTCTAACACTTCTCAAGGCCATTAACCACCAAAGTGGACATTTAATTGTGTTATTTCATTGCACAATTAAATACCTATATACAACCTCCTTACAGACCCGTACTCAAGGCCCAATACTTCTAGGCCCAAATTCGGGGTGTTATAGAATCTGATGAGTTGAGTGGATTACCTATTGTGATATCATCGATGTTAGCTCAGAAATATGTGAGAAAAGGGTGCGTTGCTTACCTTGCATATGTACTAGATACAAAAGTGTATGAATCAATGATTGAATTAGTACCAGTGGTATGTGAATATCTGGATGTGTTTCTAGAAGAGTTGCCTGGGTTGCCACCGATCAGAGAATTTGAGTTTTCTATTGAATTAGTGCTAGGAACATCACTGATATCGATAGCTTCGTACATAATGGCTCTAACAGAATTGAAAGAGTTGAAAGCTCAGTTGCAAGAGTTAACAGATAGAGGTTTTGGGTGACCTAGTTTCTCACATTGGGGTGCACCAGTGTTGTTTGTAATGAAGATAGATGGATCAATGATATTGTGTATTGACTATCGTCAGCTCAACAAGGTTTCGATTAAGAATAAATATCCGTTGCGAGTTAAAGATTCAGATGTACCAAAGACCGCATTCAGAACAAGGTACGGGCATTATGAATTTCTTGTTATGCCTTTTGGATTAACTAATATGCTCCTACAGTTTTTATGGATTTGATGAATCAGATCTTTAGACCGTATTTAGATAGATTTTTTGTTGTATTCATTGATGACATTCTGATCTATTCCTGAGATGAGTCTGAACATGTTGAACATTTAAGAATTATATTACAAACATTGAGAGATAAGCAATTGTTTGTTAAATTCAGTAAATACAAATTTTGGCTTCGGGAAGTCAGATTTTTGGGGCATATTGCTTCAGCGGAAGGTATTCGAGTTGATTCGAGCAAGATTTTAGCAGTTGTTGATTGGAAACCACTAAGACATGTGTCTGAAGTCCAAAGCTTTTTAGGATTCTCGATTATTACTACACCTATGACTCGATTGCTACAGAAAGATGTAAAGTTTGAGTGGTCCGAGAAATGTCAACAGAGTTTTGAACAGCTGAAGGCATTGTTAACTGAAACACCAGTTCTAGTTCAACCTATGTCGGGTAAAGAGTTTGTGATTTTCAGCTACACGTCATTGAATGGTTTGGGTTGTGTTTTGATGCAAGTGGGAAAAGTGATAGCTTATGCTTCCAGACAATCGAAACGACATGAAAAGAATTATCCGATGCACGATTTAGAGTTGGCCACTATTGTTTTCGCATTGAAAATTTGGCGACATCTTTACCGATCATAAGAGTTTGAAGTATTTAATGACTTACTAAGATTTGAATTTACGACAATGAAGATGGCTTGAGTTGCTGAAAGACAATGAATTAGTGATTGATTATCATTCGGGGAAAACGAATGTAGTCACGGATGCTATGAGTAGAAAATCTTTGTTTGCATTGCGAGCGATAAATACGCAGTTAACTTTGTCTGATGATGGTTCGATTTTAGCTAAGTTAAAAGCTAAACCATTGTTCCTTCAGCAAATTTGTGAAGCTTAGAAATGTGACGATGAATTACAAGCTAAAAGAGTATAGTGTGAATCTACTACTGATTTAGAATATCAGATCTGATTCAATGATTGATTGATGTTCTGAAATAGAATTTGTGTACCAAAGTATTTCGAGCTTATTTAGAAAATTCTACACGAAGAACACAATGGTTGTTTGTCTGTTCATCTGGGAAGTACTAAAATGTACAATGATTTGAAACAATTATACTAGTGGTCAGGCATGAAACGAGACATTTCAGAGTTTGTGTCGAGGTGTTTAGTTTGTCAACAAGTTAAAGCCAAACATCAAGTGCCTTTGGGATTACTACAGCCTGTGATGATACCAGAGTGGAAATGGGATAGTATTACGATGGATTTCGTATCGGGATTACCCTTGTCTCCGAAAAAGAAAGATGTTATTTGGGTTGTCGTTGATCGACTGACGAAGTTTACACACTTCATTCTGGTACCTACAGACTTTTCACTTGATAGATTAGCTGAGTTGTACATATTTGAGATCGTTAGATTGCATAGGGTGCCAGCTTCTATTATTTTGGATAGAGATCTGAGGTTTACATCATTATTTTGGAAGAAATTGCGTGAAGCCTTGGGTACGCGATTGCACTTTAGTACTGTATTTTATCCATAAACCGACGGTCAGTCTGAGAGAGTAATTCATATTCTTGAAGATATGCTTCGTTGCTGTGTTTTAGAGTTTGAAGGCAACTGGGAGAAATATTTACCGTTGGTTGAATTCGCGTATAACAACAATTTTCAATCGAGTATAAAGATGGCACCATATGAAGCATTATATGGTCACAAATGCCGAACTCCGTTGTATTGGACTGAGCTTAGTAAGAAAAAGATTCACAGAGTTGATTTGGTTAGAGAGACCAAAGATAAAGTGAAAGTAATTTGCGACAGTTTGAAAGCAGCTTCAGATCGACATAAATTGTACGCAAATTTGAAACGCAAAGACATTGAATTTCAAGTCGGCGGCAAATGTATTTTTGAAAGGATCTCCATGGAAGAAGATTCTTCGATTCGGTTGTAAAGGAAAATTGTCGGGCCGTATGAGATTATTGAAAGAATAGGTCCAGTGGCATAGCGACTAGCTTTACTGTCAGAGTTAGGAAAGATTCACAATGTATTTCATGTTTCAATCCTGCGTCGATATAGATCAAATCCATCAAACGTAATTTTTTCGGCAGAGATTGAAATTCAGCTTGATAGGACGTATAGCGAATAACCGATCAGAATTCTAGCTCTAGAGATTAAAGAGTTGAGAAAGAAAATGATAACTTTAGTGAAGATACGTTGGCAACGTCATGAGGTTGAAGAAGCTACGTTGGAACCCGAGGAAGCTATGAGAAAATAATACCCTATCCTCTTTTCTGGTAAGATTTTCGGGGATGAAAATTCCTAAAGGGGAGAGTTGTAACAGTCTATTTTTAGTCAAATCGGGACAGTGGTTTTAGGACCACAAATCTGAGGTCAAAATAATCAATTTATTATTATTTTAATGTTTACAGCTTGATAGTATGATTGTGTGAAAATTTCGTTAAGAAATTTTATTGTTTGAGTGATTAAATTGATAAAAAGTGTGACATCTCGAATTAGGGCCTAGTTGGAGCAGTGGTTTCTGGACCAAAAATCCTACGTAAGTTTATTTTTATTATATTTTTATGGTCTACAATTTCACGGGATGATTTCGTGAAAATTTCGTTCGAAAATTTCGACGTTTGGACACTCAATTTGATCAAAAGGATGAAATTGTAAAAAGTGCAAAAGTTGAGTTCTACATGTTAGAGGTGTCCAATTGTTATGAAATTTTAAATTGAAGGTCCTTAAATGGTAATTAGACCATTGGTTGATTTGTTGGGCAAAATGGACATGAAATGGGTGAAATAAAATATTTTTAAGTTAGGGGCATTTTAGTCTTTTAGTAATTAAAAAATAAAAAGGGAAAATAACCCAAAATTGTCCATCTTCTTCCCCATTCAGCCGAAATTTGCATGGAAGCCATGGCTAGGGTTTGGTTCAAGCTTCCATGCTCATTTGTAAGTGATTTCAACCTCGTTTTTAATGTTCTTTACATTTTTGAAGTCCCAATAACTCGATTTACCTATTTCTACCATTATATTGAGCTAGGGTTCATGTTTAAAATTTTAACCATGAGAGATATGCATGTGTCTTGATGTCTAATGGTAGAAAACGAATGTTGGGTGTTAAATAAACGACTTTTGCTAGGTGATTTTCGGTGAAAATGCTTAAAAGGACCGTTTTGTAAAAGTTATAAAATTTGTCATAAAAGTGTGATTTAGTGGAAATTGTGGGCTGCTATAGTTTTGAAAATTATTCAGCTTGGCTTAAAGTGCAAAGAAATTGACTAAAAATCATTTTACGAGCCTTGAGGCCAAAGTATAAATAAATGAAAGTTTAGGGCTAAAAATGCAAATTTGTAAAAGTATGATTTTTGGGTCAATTTGAATAATGTGAACAATAAATAAGCTATATTTGAAATATTAGATCAAGAAAATCGAGATTCAGGCTTAAATCAGGAAAGTTCGAGATTATGGATGAAATTGGAATAGTTGGTCATAATTGCATTCGAGGTAAGTTTGTGTGACTAATTAAGCATGTTATTCGTGTTATTGTTATTATACTTGAAATCCACTTTGCTATGATTGTATTGAATTATATGTTAATGATATTGTGTATGGCAAAGTAATGAACCCCATGAAGTAATTGATAGCTTAAATGTCGTTAACATGATACGTGATGATTGGATATATTGGAAGTTTGATGGACTATGATGTTTCTTTGAAACAAGTAAGTTTGTGTGAAAGTAATTCATCAACTTCATTATCATGTGCTTAATACTTGATATTGTACGAAATGTGGATTTATGCCTTTATTGAAATTGACTTGTGATGTTTTAATGAAAACATGATGATAGCTTTATATCTCGGAAATCATAGGTGACTCTGAGGAATGCTTAGGATTCGGGTATCATGACACCATATTAATGTGTGCCTGTGTAAGACCATGTCTGGGACATGGCATCGGTGATGATATGTGTGCCTGTGTAAAAACATGTCTGGGACATGGCATTGACTATGATATGTGGATTCATGTAAGACCATGTCGGGGACATGGCATTGGTACTTTATTTGGTGTATGATAATCCCGAGTGTCCTTTAGTATTCCGGTGGTTCAACGGGTCAATCAAGATGTTGGGATAAAAAGTGGAATAAAATGGGTAAGAATGTATGGTACAAGTATGTACACTAAGCTTATGGTTATTGAGACTTTGAAATGTCGAGATATCGGTGAGCTAAGATGTATGAATTATATTATGAATTTTGTTGCAATATCATGTTAACTTAAATTGTGAATTTGAACATGGAATTCATGAAATGGTGAGTTCACGATTAGTTGAAAGTGAACTTATGATAGTTATCATTATATTGCACTAAAACAATTTTGGGACAACAGTAGTAGCCCGACTTTGAAAATCCACCAAAAATTTTGGAAATCAAATTAGAGACTGAATAATATATAAAATTAAAGCTTATTGAGTCTAGTTTCACATAGTGGAAAAGTGTAACAAAAGAGCTTCATATTATGAGATATTTGAACTTTTTTTAGACAGGGTCAGAGTGATTTTGGGCTCCCCTATCTTAGCTTTTGAAAATCACTAAAATTGTAAAAAAAATATTATGGGTTAGAATTTATATGAATAAATTCTTAATGAGTCTAATTTCAAGAGAAACAGACGGGAACACCATCTGAATCCCGTACTAAGAGATAATTATTTTTAGTAAAAAAGGGTCAAAGCTGTCAAACAGCAAGACAGGAGAAACTTTAAAGAATAAATTGTACTTATTGGCTAGATAAAAAATTCTAAACATGTTATGGTAAGAAGATATGTGAGTCTAGTCTTAGGGAAAATTAGTGGATCTTGATTTGGAGTTCAGTAGCTCCAGATATAAATAATTTAGTAACTATGACTCGAGAAAACATCATGACCGGAATATAAGTAAAAGTGTAATTATAGTTGTATTACCTTGAGAAGTATGTTGGCATATAGCTTATTATTTTCATATGGACTTACTAAGCGTAAAGCTTATTCCCACCTTTTCATTTCTTTAGTGATGTCAGGTTAGCTTGGGGTGGGAGGTCGTCGGAGGCAGCATCACATTATCAAGCCATCACCTATGGAGTATTGACATATGTGTACTAAACACCTTCAAGTGAGTGGCGTGTATAGAGACTTAGTTTTTATGATAGATGTTGTTATGATTAGCCAAATGTATTGGCTTATATTGATTCACTGTATATAGCCATGAGATGTGGCTTATAATTGTTATGGCTTGTAATCCTATTTATCCATTCTATGTGTTAATGTCTTGTGATGTGGTTTTGTGATTTTGCTTGATTAATATGAATGGGAAGTGTATGGAATATGTGCATAATGAATGCGTTAGGACCATTCGAAGTGGCCAGGGCTATGGAATAAATACGTGACATGGTAATAAATTGATAATGATTGAACATGAACCTTTGTTGAATAAGTAGAGATTGAGTGTTGGGTAAAATGTTGTGGTTAATTGGTAAAAGTGGTCATCAATATGACAAGGCTATTGACTGTGAATTGGAATGTCTAACTTGGTGTTACATGATTGAAAAACACATGTATGAAAAAATAAAAATGCTTTAATTGGGTTTTATTAAAGAATGATTGACCATTGAATTGGTGTTATAACATGTGTTTATGATATGTTTAAGTATGAAAGAGACTAAGGGCAGCAAAAAAAAGGGCTTGGAAAATAGCCTAAGTGTTGGCCACACGGGCAGAGACACGACCGTATGTCTCAGCCGCATGGATGACACGGCCTAACACACGGGTGTGTGGCTTGGCCTTGTGGTTAAATTTCGTTTGCTGATGTCATAGTCAAAGAGTTACATGGCCTGAGGACACAGGCGTGTCTATGGCACACGGGCATGTCCCTGTGTCCACATGAGCGTGTGACCCTATTTCATGGAAAATTTTCCTAATTTTTCCCAAAACTTTCTAAAGTTCTCGGTTTAGTCCCTAATTACTTTCAACACATGTTTAGGGCCTCGTAGGCTCATTTAAGGGACATCGTGCATATGTATGAATGTTTTTAAAAAGAATAAAATTTTATGGCTCAAATTTGCATGTGTGTTTACAATTATGTCCGGTAATGCCTCGTACCCTGTTCTGGCCTTGGATATAGGTAAGGGGTGTTACAAAAAGGACTAAATCGCATAAAGTGTAAAACTTGAGTTCTATTAGCTAAAGGTGTCTAATAGCTATAGAACCGTAAAGTGGAGGTCCTTATGTTGTATTAAACCATTTTTAATATGAGTGGACAAAGATGGACATCTTTTTAATGGTTTTAAAGGTTAATGTATAAGGTTAATTAAGTAATTCGATAATTAAATGATAAATGAATAAAACAAAAGGACATTTATTTCCTTCATCATCTTCCTAGATGAAAATTTGGGTTGAAAAAGCCATTAAAATAGCTTGAAGCATTTGGCACATTCCCTAGCTTGCATGTAAGTGATTTTGACTTGATTTTTAATGATCTCTATGTGTTCGGAGTCGTTGTAACTTAATATAGCTAGCCCAGGGACTAATTTGCAAAATTGTTAAAGGTTTAGGGTTTTTTTCATTGATGAATATATGTATGTTATGATGTTTGATGATAGAAATTGTATGGTTGTTGTTGGATAAACAACATTTGTAAAGTGATTTTTGGTAAAATTTCCAATTAGGGATTAAATTGTGAAACGTGTAAATTGTGGTTAAATTGTGAAATAAATGAAAAATATGGGTTGTTATGGTAATAAGAGAAATTCAGCTAGCATGGATAAGGACTTAGTTACATGAATTTGTATTTTTATGAGATAGGGACTAAATTGTAAAGAAATTGAAATATTAGGGGCAAAAGTGTAAAGTTGCTATAATGTGTATTTTTGGGCTAAATTGAGTAGACTGATGATTAAATCAGTTAAATTTGATATTATATAGATTAAGAAAAGCGAAATTCGATTTAGATCGGGGGAAAAACAATGTGTTAGATTAATTGATCAATTTCGTTGTTTTTGCATTCGAGGTAAGTTCGTATGTAATAAGAATTATTATAATTGTGTTTTAAATGCTTTAATATTGAATAAATTGTGAATACGACCTTTCAGACATATTCGATGATGATTCGGCTAAAGTGAAATCCTGATTGAACCTTAAGAATAAATTAGGATACAAATGACATGTCATTAGGGGTTATTTGATGTGGGTGCTGGTCCGTACATCCTACCAGTGGTTGAGTTATCTAACATGTGTTGCGGATTCTTGTCAGCTTGTGTTAGCAACATCGTGTACTTCGTCATGACCATGAGCTTGTGTGGGCAGACCCGTTGATTGCTCGAGAGTGAGCATTATATGTGATATGAGATTAAGATAGCTTCGGCTATGTATGTGGCATTTAGGGTGCGAGATTCCCAAGTATCCGATATCATTCGAAATGGTTCAACGGTTATATCGAAGATATGATATGGTGAAAAATAGATACATACTAGTGCAGGTACGTACGGAAACTATATGAGCATTGAATCTATGGAAGTTGTGAGTTCATGGTTAATTATGTGATTGAATATAGGATAACATTATGATTTAATGTTTTGTAGTATAATATGTTCATGTTACTTGAATGGTAAATCAATGGTGATTTTTGCTTATTAATTCATACGAGATTACCATGCTTTATGGCTTACTCTATTTATTTTTCCGTGTTTTATAGAGATATCGAAGCTAGCTCGGATTTGGAAATCGTCGAAGACCTCATCACACTATCAAGCTATCACTTTGGTACTTTTGAATCTATCACACTATCAAGCTATCAGTTTGGTACTTTTGAATCTATGTATTTTGGTTATATGGCATGTATAGGAGCTTTAGTCATTTTGGTATATGTTAGTAATGGATTTAGCCATTTGAGTTGGCTTATAAATGTTAAGTGTTTGGTTTTATAAATAGCCATGAGAGTTGGCTTATTTTGGCATATTTGATGATATATATATATATGCATATGCCTTTTGTTATGTGATGCTTGTTGAAAATTGGCCAATAGGGATACTAAATGGTTGAGATTTGAATTTGGTATGTTTGTGAATTTTTGGTAAAATAATGCACAGTTAAAAGTGACCATATTGATGATTTAAGAATGTGAATTTTGGTATGAGATTGAATGGTATATTGTGGTATCAGTGTGCCTTGTAGTTTATGGTATTGAAATGTTATGAATTATGCTTGGTTGAGATTGGTTTGAATGCCTATTTATGCCATGTTATGTGTCAATTGGTTTTGTGTAGGTGTATGCAAATTGGGTGAGTAAAATGGCTTGGTAAATAGCCTATTTTTGTTCAAACGGACAGAGATATGAGCGTGTGTCTCAGCCGTGTGTGACACATGGTTAGGTGACACAGCTGTGTGTCCCTAGTGTTTAATTAGAAATCAAGTCAATATGCTCCACATGGCTCAGCGCACAAGTGTGTGACTTGGTCGTGTGACATAACTCAATATACCCTACAGGTTTGGCACGGTCTAGCACAAGGCCTGGCACATGGGCATGTATGGCCATTTCGAAGGGCACACGGGTTGGTCACACAAGCGTGTGGTTGACCGTGTGACCCAAGTCAGAGTTACACGAGTCGAGCACGGGCAGGGACACGACCATGTGATTCCATTTCGAATGTCCACACGGCTTGTAACATCCCAATTTTGGGCCTAGTCGAAATAGTGGTTTTGGAACCACAAATCCGATGAGGAAAATTTAATTTGTTATTATATTTTTATGGTCTAAAATTTCACGGAATGATTTTGTGAAAATTTCGTTCGAAAATTTTGACATTTGGGCACTCAATTTAGTCAAAAGGACTAAATTTTAAAAAGTGCAAAAGTTGAATTCTACACGCTAGAGGTGTCCAATAGTTATGAAATTTTAAATTTGAGGTCCTTATATGGTAATTAGACCATTGGTTAAGTTGGTGGACAAAAATGGACATGGTTAGGCATGTCTCCAAAGTTTTTCATTAAGGGCATTTTGGTCATTTAGTTATTAAAATGAATTAAAAACAAAATTAAAAGCCAATTTTTGTCCATATTGAACCTCTTGGCTGAAGCTTGCATGGATAAACCATGGCTAGGGTTTTTCAAGCTTTCAAGCTCGATTGTAAGTCTGTTCTAGCCCTATTTTTAATTATTTTTATGTTTTTACAATCCCCGTAACAAGATCTATCTATTCCTACCATTAATTTGAGCTAGGGTTCATATTTAAAAATTGAACCATGTGTGACATGCATGCATTTTGATGTCTAATGGTAGAAAATGAGTGTTGGGTGTTAAATAAACGACTTTTACTAAGCGATTTTCGATGAAAACGTCTAAATGGACCATTTTGTAGAATTTGTAAAAATAGTATAAAAGTGTGTTTTGATGAGAATTGTGGTTTGATATAGTTATGAAAATGGTTCGGCTAGGCTTAAAGAGTGAGGAAATTGAATAAAAATTATTTTACGAGCCTAGGGGTAAAAGTGTAATTTTTACAAAGTTTATGGGCAAAAAAATAATTTTTCCAAAATATGATTTTTGGATCACATTAAATAATGTGACTAATATTTAGACTAAATGTGATATTATGATCAAGGAAATTGAGGATTGGACCTAGATCGGGTGAAATATGGAAAATCGACGGTTAAGTTCCTTTTTGCTATTTTGGTGTCGAGATAAGTTTGTGTGCCAAAATATTGCAATGCTATATTTGAATTGAAAATTCTATATTATTATTGCACGAATGGCATGATTTAATATATTGAAAAGTGATGAAAGAATGGTATATAAAATTTGTGAGAACAATGATATATGACTAGTAGCACATGAAATGTTTGATGGTTAAATCATAGATGGCTTGCTATATAATAGCTGAATATATTGAGAATTTGATATAACATGATGTTTTATTAAATTGGATAACTTGTGAAAGAGTGAAAAGGAAGGTAAGTCCATTTAGAAGTAAATACGATGTGTGAGGTATGTTAATTACTTAAATGACGATTATATGATAAATGTATGCTCTTGATAAGAATATGATTTGAGTGCTCAATGTATGAAAATTTATGAAACATTGACATGATTGAAAATAAGAGGAAGAAAAATCTCGGTTGAATGAAATAGGATATTCGATGGATTTTTGAAAAGGAATTGATGGTAAAAAGGATTTAGCCCGAACGGGTGATCCAATCCCTATATAGCCCTCTCGAAGAATATGTGTGAACGGATTTAGCCCAAATGGGTAATTCAAATTAGGTTCTGAATTTAGCCTACACTGCTAATTCAGATCTGATCTTATTTGAGTATATGTCGTTGTAGGGGATTTAGCCTGGACTGGTAATCCCGACAATACTCTATGAGTTTATATTATAGGGGATTTAGCCTAGACTGGTAATCCCCCTGTAAGAAAGGAGGTTAACAGGAGTGTGCTTTTTGGAAAAGGAAAATACTAATTGATGGACATGAACTTGTAAAGTGATCTAGCCTCCCGAAGAATATATGGTAATATGGATTTAGCCCGAACGGGTAATCCGATTAGGGTCTGAATTTAGCCTGGACTAGCAATTTAGATCTGAGCTAATGAGAGTAATTGTCATTACAGGGGATTTAGCCTGGACTGGTAATCCCGCCGTAAGAGCGAGGTTCACGGGACTGCGTACTTGAAATGATCACTTGTATGAATTGACAGTGAATGGGATATCCGTCGAGATTCTGAGAAATTCAACGAGATTAATATGAGAAATGAAACAAAAGGGTTCTTGCCATGATAAACTCATTTATGTTATATGATACTATTATGATGCATATGAGTTGTCATGTTTGGACAAGTGTTGAGCTAAGTGATAGCACAAGTAAGTACTCGAAACCCATGGACTTGTGATAAGAATGAAAATGAATGAGTGATACTTATGAGAGTAATTTTATGAAAATCTTGTGATGGTATCATTATATTGTACTAAATTAGTTTGGATAGCCGCAGTAGTCCTAATTTGAAAATCCACCAAAAATTGTGAAAATCGAATTAGAGATTGAATAAGATATAGAATTAAAGCTTATTGAGTCTAGTTTTACATAGAGAAACGGTGTAAGTATAAGAATTTCATGTTATGAGATATTTGAATTTTTGTGAGACAGGGTCAGAGTGATTTTGGGCTCCCTTATCTTAAATTTGGAAAATCATTAAAAATTTTATGAAAATAATCATAGGTTATAAATTACATGCTTAAAATCCTTAATGCGTTTATTTTCAAGGGAAATATATAAGAGCATCATCCAAGTCTCGTACTATGAGATAAATAAATTTTTGTGAAGAAAGGTCGAAGCTGTCAAACAGCAAAATAGGGAAGATTTTAAAGAATAAACTGTACTTATTGGCTAGACTAAAAATTTTGAAAATTTTATGATAAGAAGATATGTGAATTTAGTTTCAGGGAAAATTAGCAGATCTTATTTTGGAGTTCCTTAGCTCTAGATATAAATAATTTAGTGACTGTGACTCGTGAAAACAACTTAATTGGACTTTGAATAAATAAAGAGAAATTGAAAAATAGCATGTTAATACATTGCTTATTATTTTCATACGAGCTTACAAAGTGTACAACATACTCCTTCCTTTCCATTTCTTTTAGTGTTGTTAGGTCAGCTCGACGTTGGAGATCGTCAGAGGCAGCATCACACTATCAAGCCAATACCTTTGGAGTATTGAATACATATGTTAGAATCATCAAATGAGTGGCATGTATAGGGACCTAGTTCAATGACATGTGTTATTATGATTTGGCCAAATGTATTGGCCCATTTTGAGCTATTGTATATGGCCATGAGATGTGGCTTATATTGATTATGGCTTGTAAGTCTAGCTAGTCATGTTATGATTTATTACTTATGATGTGAAGATATGATTATGTTTTTTTGTCATGCATGGTTGGCAATATGTCATGTGTGTTGAATGCATGTTTTATGGCCATGAATTAAATATGTAATATAGAGATAAAATAATAATGCTTTGAACATGGAAGTTTGATGATAAGTTGAAATAAATTGGCACAAAGATAATTATGGTATGGCTAGTCTTGGTTTAATGTGGAAATGTGTAACACATGCCTGTTGATAGGTAAATGATATTTTTGTATCATAATTGAGGATGTTGAATGCCATTGGATCCATGTATATGTGTGTACATGTAAGGGTAACAAAAAGACATGGAAAATAGCCTAAGAGTTAACTACAAGGATGAGACATGACAGTGTGTCTCCACCGTGTGGCCTGACGTCATAAAAAAAGAGTTCCACGGCCTAAGGACAAGGGTGTGTTGATGGCATACGGGCGTGCCCCTGTGTCCAAACGAGCGTGTGACCTTGGTCCATGAGAAAAATTTCTAAGTTTTCCAAGAACTTTCCAAAGTTCTCAATTTAGTCTCGAACCTTTTCTAAAGTATGTTTTGGGTTTCGTAAACCCAAACAAGGGACTATGTGCATGTGATAGAATGATTTAATATATGAATGAAATTTTATGGCCCGGTTTGCATGATTGTTTGTGTTTAAGTCCGGTAATGCCTCGTACCCTGTCCCGGCGTAGGATACGGGTAAGGGGTGTTACATTTAGTGGTATCAGAACTATGGTTTAGTTAGTTCTTGGACTGACCTAGCATATGTATGAGAGTCTAGCTATACATGCCACCGATCAAAGATAGTCTGATGTTTCCCGATGCATATGATAGCCACTTTGTTTAGATAAAGGTACTTTCCAACCGAGTTACATCCGACCATATTGGTTGTGATAAGGAGGTATTTGAGTAAAGCGTACTTATGAGAAGTTGAACTTGGAAAAGTACGAAAAAGATTCATAATACCCTGTTACGGATAAAATGTAATAGTCCTGATTGGATATTAAAATTTGATGGATTGCAATGAATTATTGAAATGAGATAAAGGATTATATGGCATAATGAGCTTACCTGTATTGATAGATAATTCCATGATGTACGTGGCTAAATTGCTCGAGCTGTTTAGATAACTTATCAAAAATATTACTGGGATGAATATTCGTGTATATTTGTTTGGATGATTATGATTGATAAGCTCGTATAGCTTGAGTAAATGTGTTAAGTTGCTTTGACTGGTTTATATGATTGTAGTGATATGTCTAAATGATGGTGCATGAGGTAAAAGTATAGATTGTGATAAACTTATCCATGTTTGTTGGCCTTTGTATGATATCATATGCATGACTTGTATGATAAAATGAATAAATAAGTAAAGTTATCTAGAAAACATTGAATGCATGCATAAGTATACTTGTTAAAATGAGATAACTGGAAAGTGGGCGTAAAATCAATATGAAAGTTAGTTTACCCAAAATAAAGGACATGATTGTGATGATGTTGCTATGATGATGAAAACTGTGTTACATGTATATGTATATGAGAGTCGAGTCAGAGGCCCTACAACTCCCTCCCCCTTACCAAAGTGGTGTTTTATAATGGAAATTCCTGAGATTTGTGTTGAACGAGTTCTAGTGTAAGAAAATAAAGAGTTCAGTGATAGAATGGTTATAAGCATAATTAGTGATTGAAAATGGGTTGATAAGTATAGACAAAGCTAGAAAGATATCGGATTAACTAAAAGATTGTTTAATTTTCGTAACATTGCAGTTAGTGAAAAATATTGATTTTGGTAAAACGATCTATCCTGGTATGAAGTCAAGAAATGTATTAGTTGAAATTCCCTCATGAGCTGATTCCCTTTAGTGAAGGAATAAAATGGAATTTTTGATGTAGAAAATAGTTAAAGGAATAATGTTTGAATGTGAGATGTTAGGTATGATAATTACAGTGAGTAGATGATGGCAGTCTCTCTTAAGGCACTCTATGAGTCCATTTATTTCTGGAAATTTGTTGTAGTAGCTGTATATTCTCTGATCAATTTTTGTAATATGGAAATGTTCCCTGATCTTAATGATAGACACAGGCATTGTTAGTCTAATTGGTACATAATCTACATGATCCTATTTCTTTCTGGTATTCTGTTACCATACGTTTGATGGGAATTGATGAAAAAGGTGCGTATGATGATATGATTTGGTTTCTTCTAATAATTGATTTGTCCGATATGTATATGGCAAGGTATTATTCTTGCTGCATCTATCTTTGGTGGTTAGAATAATATTTTCTTCTAGATTTGTTTTCTCTAAGGAACCATTGAGGTCTTTCATATTTTCTTATGAACTTTATTCTCGGTCTTTCAATACAGTATCATGATTGGATTTTCTCGTTTTGGATTTCTTTATGTTGTATTTCTATATTCTGGATTTCTTCGTTATGGATTTCCTATAAACATTGGGCTTAGCTTGCATTTCTGACCAAATCTTAGGACCTTTTTCCATGGTGACACCTATAGAAATACTTGATCCTCGACACTAAGCTCTATGTCCTTTCTCTTCGAATATGCAAAAGACTTCTATCGATCTGAAGCCATTTTCAATTTGTCTTGAATCAACTTAACAATACCCTTTGTCTCTTGAACCAGTTCTGGACCCAACATTTTCTTTTCACCCAACTCGATCCAACCTAAAGGTGTTTGACACCTTCGACCATACATTGTCTCATAAGATGCCATTTATATGCTCGACTGAAAGCTGTTATTATACAAAAACTCTGCTAACAACAAATGCTTCTCCCAACTACCTTGGAAGTCGATAACACAACTCCTCAGTATATCCTCAAGGATCTGAATAACCTACTGAAATTTCTCATTAGTCTATGATTGCGTGATTTCGTGATACGTTTTAAATATTTATAATTAATCATTCTTAAAACTAACTATTATCACGATGTAGGTAAGTGTTCCTATCGAACAGTAGTATAGTTTTAGCAAGACCAGATTGTCGAACCCAAAGGAACTTAAAGTACTAGTAATGACTGTCTTTTTATTATCTAGCCTAAGAATAAGGTGGTTTTGTTTTAACTAACTAATTAACTAATCTAAGAATTCACAGAAAGTAGAATTGGGGGATTAATTTTGGAAAATGATTGAATTAAGACAATACCTAAGGAAAAATCTACATAGACTGTACTTGTTATTCTGTCTTCGAATTGGATGATTTATTCATTTAACTTGTTCCATAGAGATCCCTAAGTTATGGTATTATCCCTATTCAAGACTAATAACGTCTAATCTCTAGATTGAATAATTGAGACCTTTCTCTAATTAACACCCTAGGGTTGCATTAACTCGATCTATGGATCCCCTTATTAGGTTTCACCCTAATCCGACAAAATCTTGTCACCCTATGTCTAGGCACGTAAACAACTCCGGTTAATTATGAAAAATGTACTCTTAGGCAGGGTCTATTCCTCCACTGAATAAGAGCTTATCTTGAATCAGTATCCTGGGATATCAAAACAAGAATTAAGAACACATAATGAAG
Organism: Gossypium arboreum; assembly: GCF_025698485.1. NCBI lineage: Eukaryota > Viridiplantae > Streptophyta > Magnoliopsida > Malvales > Malvaceae > Gossypium > Gossypium arboreum. The sequence continues at coordinate 83,748,764 of NC_069081.1, read as the reverse complement.
AACAAGTTAAATATTTAACATACAATTCAAAAAATAATAACAAGATTCGTCTTAGGTTTCATTCTCCTTAGGTATTTATGGGTTTTAGTTCATAACTAAATAAGAAAACATCTCAGAATAATAAAGAATACAATACATAAAGAAAACCCAAAACTCCTGAAGGGGAAATTGAGGAGAGATATTCAGTCTTGATGGTGAATCCAGCTTCTGAGATGGATCAATCGGCTTCCTTGGAGTAATTCCTTACTCCCTATTCTGTCTATCCCATTTTCTTCCTCCTCTAGGGTGAATTTATAAGCTTTGGAATCCCTAAGAGCCCTCAAAATTAGCCTTTTTCGAATTGGACTCAACTTGGGCTAGGCAGGGACACGCCCGTGTGCCACTCCCGTGTGAATCATGCTTCGAATCTGCCAAATTGACACGGCCGTGTGGTCTACCCGTGTGAGGAGGTCCAGGCCGTGTTGTTTTTGTACTTTGGCCCATTTTCTCCGTTTTTGGCCCGTTTCTCGTTCCTTTCGCTCTCCTATGCTCTCCTAAGTATAAAACATGAAATTAAGGCATTAGGAGCATCAAATTCACCAATTCTAAGGAAAAATCATCCATAAAATGCGTTAAACATGGGATAAAAATATGTATAAATTATGGTTTATAAAATACCCCCACACTTAAACATTTGCTTGTCTTCAAGCAAAGTTCTCAACTCATAATCAAAATAAATTCTTCTCAACTTATAATTTCTATCGATAATATCTCAAAATAATCTATAGGTAATCATACATTGAGAATTCAACTAAAAGGACATAAAAGTTTCAAACATTCCAAGTTGAGTATTTAATCATGCAAACATAGATGTCTCCCCTCATCTAAGTAATTACCTTTGATTCAGAATATCATAGAGTTTCACATCCTCACTAAAGATTCACTCAAATCACTCGAGGTGTTTAAGGACAATAAATGAAGCACTCAATAGTCAATAATGAAAAGTTATTACCATAGGCTTGCATGAAAATTAAATCTCCACCACTATAATTTAAGATGATACATCAATCAAATAGTCTTTAGAGGGTTGTAATGAGGCTTGGTTAGGGGGTGTGGTCACAAGCTAAAAGAAAGGGTTAGAATCGAGATTGAGTTGAAAAATTACTTAACTAGAAAAAAATATTTAATCATCACTTACGTACAACATAACTCCTTCTCTGACTATGGAATTTAAATACTGAAGCTTACAAATAGAAGATTACTACTAATATGTATAAACATTTTTTTTAAGAACAAGTTAAATAACATAGACTAACTGTTAAGCACAAGACATAGCTAAGCGATTTATTCAACTCAAATCTCGACAAAAATATGATTAATTTAGGGGACTCCAACAATAATGGGTTAAGGGTTAATATTAAGGGTAATACAAGAAATGACTTGTTAGGCTCAAGGGGGTTTACTAGGGGTTAATCGTGGAGGTAGGCTTTTCATGGCATGAGTGGGTTAATCCTAAGTGCCTTAATCATTTTGACATATCAAATCAAATGGTGTGGTCTCGACATGCATAATCAAGTAAGTTCTAGAATAACAGTTCAATACTGATGCACTCGAAGCAATAATAAAAGTGAGCATGAAAGAATTAATAGATGCTCAAAAGGCTCAAAAATCTCACAAAAATTATGGCTTTTTTATGTTTAAAACTTGTGAATTCCAACTCAAAGTAATACCTAAACTTTGGGGAAACAACCTAAGATTTTAAATTCTTAAAAATCAACTTATCATGCTTGATTCTCTAATGTCTTGAGGTTTAAACAATCAATGCGTAAATGCCTATGTTTTAATTCAACATATATCAATCAACGTCATAAATCAATCAAAACTTATCCTAAATACGATATGAGAGCTTTTCAAGAGAACAAGGCAGTCATTCAAGGATTTTTCTGATAATGAAATAAATATCCCCCCTACACTTAAGATGTACATTGCCCTCAATGTACAAAGATAGATATAGGAATATAAAAAAATAAGATAGGGAGAGAAGTGAACCTTCCTAAGTTAAAAATGGATGGAATTCCTGGATTAGCGAGAGTGAGTTTTTGGAAATAAAGCTAGATGACAAACAGGATTCTGAAGGACAAAAGGAGAATTGGGGGAATAATTTGATAGTAATCATAAAGATAAGCCGTGTTTAAAAACAAAAGAATCTTCAAAAATTAATAAAATAAAAATTAAATAAAATAAGATAGATAATCTAATTTTTGAAGTGTTACGGCCGGTTCACAAGCCCGTGTGGATAGTGTCTCGCCCGTGTTTGTCGCGAAGTGAGGCATCGTCATACGGCCTTTGGGCACGCCCGTGTATATAGGCTGCGTGTCTTCATGATCATGTTACACGACCGTGGGTGATGTGGTTCGCTCCTCCCACAGTCGTGTAGGTCTTCGGATGCCCGTTTCATTTTGACAGTGTCGTCCACGAGTGCTAGACACAGGCGTGTCGCACACCCGTGTTCGTTTGGCAGATTTGACCATGGCCAGGTCGCATGCCCGTGGCCATTTATCGCATCCCGTGTTAGGAAAGATAACTTTTACCTTGTTTTCGCACGACCGTATCGCACGGCCTTGTTTCTGTCCGTGTTGGTCACACGGCCTTAAGCACGACTGTGTGGAGTTGGGAACCTGTGCTTCAAAGACTCTGGTAGTGACCTAGATGTTTAAAACTTGAACTTTAAATAATTTAAAACCGTTAGTACTCGGGTTGCCTCCCGAGAAGCGCTTGTTTATAGTCTAAGCTCGACTGTTACCTTGTTGGTTTATTCAGGGCAGTTTGTGGAGTCGTAGCTCCTCTCTATCATCTTTAAAATTCTCACCGTTATAGAGTTTGAGATGATGTCCATTTACTTTGAAAGTACTATGTGTTGGGTGACTTACCTCTATTGTGCCATATGGAAGAACAGATTAAATTACGAAAGGTCCTGACCATCATGATTTAAGTTTCCCAGGAAACAATTTGAGTCTTGAATTGTATAGGTGGACAAGATCTCCAACTTGAGATTGTTTTCATTGCTTTAAATGAGTGTCATGTCACTGCTTTGTTGCTTCCTTGTATAGGTGTGAGTTTTCGTATGCATTGGTTCGCCACTCATCAAGTTCGTTTAGTTGTATCAACCTGTTTTTTCCTACAAGTTCGGGATCAAGGTTTAGAAATTTAATAGCCCAAAAAGCTTTATGCTCTAGTTCGAATGCTAGATGAAAAATTTTTCCATAAAAAAGTCTGTACGGTGATGTCCATATGGGGGTCTTAAAAGCAGTTCTGTAAGCCCATAAGGCATCATCTACTTTCATTGCCCAATCTTTTTTGTTTGATTCTACTATTTTTTCAAGGTTCCATTTGATTTCTCTGTTTGCCACTTCAACTTGTCCATTAGTTTGAGGATGGTATGGGGTGGCTATTCTATGATGAACTCCATATTTCTTAAGAGTTTTTTCAAATTGGGTATTACAAAAATGAGTGCCCCTATCACTGATAATTTCTCTAGGCATTCCGAATGTCGAGAAGAGTTTCTTAAGGAAACTTACTACCACTCTAGCATCATTAGTAGGTAGAGCTTGGGCTTCCACCCATTTGGACATATAATCAACTGCTACTAAGATATATTTATTCCCAAATGAACTGGGGAATGGGCCAATGAAATCGATACCCTAAACGTCAAATATTTCACATGAAAGCATATAGTTTTGAGGCATTTCATCACGTTTAGATATGTTACCTGCCAGTTGGCATTTGCTACATGAAGTAACGTACCTGTTAGCGCCTTTGAATAATAAGGGCCAGTAAAAACCTGATTCAAGTATTTTATGTGCGGTCTTAGTTCCACTATAATGTCCTCCAGTTGGCCCTGAGTGGTAATGTTCCAGTATTTTTGATGTTTCTGATCTTGTAACGCATTTTCTAATGACTTGATCTACACATCTGCGAAAAAGAAAGGGGTCATCCCAAAAGTAGCTTTTCACATCATTAAAGAATTGCTTCTTTTGCTGATGTGTTAACCCTTTTGGGATAATGTTAGCGGCTAAAAAATTCGCGATGTCTGCAAACTAAGGTACCTCGGAGTCAGATATAGTGAAAAATTGTTCTTCTGAAAATGAATCATTTATTTCAACTTCATCTAGTTCTTTGGTATTGGAGTTCTTAAGCCTAGAAAGATGATCAGTCGTGAGATTTTCAGCTCCTTTCTTATCCTGAATTTCCAAGTCAAATTCCTGCAATAAGAGAATCCATCGAATGAGTCGAGGTTTTGCATTAGTTTTAGTTAAAAGGTAGCGAAGGGCGGAATGGTTAGTGTAAACAACAACTTTAGACAATATGAGATATATCGAAATTTATCAAATGCGAAAACCACAGCTAGCAATTCTTTTTCCGTAATAGTATAATTCTCTTGCGCGGCTGTCAAAGTTTTGCTAGCATAATAGATAGGTTGAAAATGCTTGTCTCTTCGCTGTCCCAATACTACATCTCCTGCAAAATCACTCGCGTCACACATTAATTCAAATTGTAAGTTCCAATCAGGTGCAATTATGATTGGAGCATTAATTAAGTTATTCTTAAAGTATTAAATGCTTCTACGCACTCCTGATTGAAATTAAAAGGTATATCTTTTTCTAGCAATTTAGTCAAAGGCTTAGCTATTTTAGAAAAATCCTTAATAAATCTTCTATAAAAACCAACATGTCTTAAAAAGCTTTTAATAGCCTTAACCGAACTAGGAGGGGGTAATTTTTCGATTGTTTCTATTTTAGATTTGTCCACTTCAATCCCTTTACTAGAAATTTTATGCCCTAATACAATACCTTCTTGAACCATGAAGTGACATTTCTCCCAGTTAAGGACAAGGTTCGTTTCCCCACATATTATTAAAACTCTTTTTAAAATTTTAAGGCAGAGATTGAAAGAGTTACCGAATACCGAGAAATCATCTATAAATACTTCCATGATATCTTCCACGAGTTCATCAAAGATGGCCATCATACAGCGCTGAAAAGTGGCAGGAACATTACATAATCGAAAAGGCATTCTACGATAAGCAAACGTACCATATGGGTATGTGAATGTCGTTTTTTCTTGATCTTCAGGAGCTATTGGGATCTGGAAGTAACCAGAGAGTCTGTCTAGAAAGTAGTAGTACATGTGCCTGGATAATCTTTCCAACATTTGGTCAATGAATGGAAAGGGGAACTGATCTTTTCTTGTGGCATCACTCAGTCTCCTGTATTCAATACAAACTCTCCATCCTCTGACTGTCCTTGTTGGGATTAATTCATTCTTCTCGTTGGTCACAACCATCATCCCTCCTTTCTTAGGGACAACTGCACTGGACTTACCCCAGAACGGTCAAAAATTGGATAAATAATTCCAACATCTAGAAGTTTAATTACCTCGACTTTAACAACTTCCTTCATGTTGGGGTTCAGTTGTCTTTGAGCTTGCACACACGGTTTGTATTCATCTTCCATCAAAATTCTGTGGGTGTAAAAAGAAGGGCTGATTCCTTTAATGTCAGAAATTTTCCAAGCTATGGTCTTTTTATGTTCCTTTAATACTTGGATTAATTCCTCTTTCTCCTTGGGCTGTAAGTTAGAAGCAATAATGACTGGTAATGTAGAATTATTTCCAAGGAATGCGTATTCCAAGTGGTTTGGTAATTGTTTAAGTTCCAGTTTGGGAGGCTCCTCAATAGAGGGTTTTTGCTTAAGTTCATCGCTTATCTTAATGCCCTCATAATCTACTTGTCTTGAAGAATGTTCATTAGGTTCATCATCTATCTCCTCTTCTTGAGCTAGATACAGTTTCGTTGTCTCTTTTTGTACAATTTCCTGAAAAGAGTCTTGAGTAGTATGATCAATAGAGTCAATAAAATAACATGAATCATCCTGTTCCCTAGAGATCCTCATAGAATCATAAATTTTAAAGATAATGTCCTTGTCACCTACTCTAAGTACCAATTTACCGTCACCCACATCGATTACAGCCCTGCCAGTGGCTAAAAATGGGCGCCCTAAAATTAAGGGCACTTCCACATCTTCATCCATGTCAAGCACAACAAAGTCAACAGGAAATATGAATTTATCTACTTTCATAAGTACGTCTTCTATAATACCCCTAGGATATTTAACATATCTATCGTCTAATTGAATACTCATCCTAGTAGGTTTAGGTTCCCCAAGACCAAGTTGTTTGAACATTTTATATGGCATCAATTTAATGCTAGCGCCTAAATCAGCTAGTTCTTTCTCAACATTCAGATTACCAATTAAGCAAGGGATAGTAAAACTTCCTGGATGTTTTAGTTTGGTTGGTAGCTTGTTTTGGAGTATGGTTGAGCACTCCTCATTGAGTTCTACTGCAGATAAGTCCTCGAACTTTCCTTTGGTTTGTTAGAAGCTCCTTCAAAAATTTTGCGTATGTAGGCATCTACGAGATGGCTTTAACAAAAGGTAAGTTGATACGTAATTGCTTAAAAAGTTTAAGAAACTTACCAAATTGTGCATCAATGTAGCTTTTTTTCAATTTTGCTGGGTATGGAACTGATGGTTTATATTCCTTCGATACTGGTTTGTCACTATTTTTGGGTTTTTCTTCCCCCCCTTTCGCTTACCACGGCTTCTTACGTTAGCTTCTTGTGTTAGCTTCTTTTCAGATTCTGCTAACACTTTCCCACTCCTTAGTGTAACTGATTCTACATGCTTTTTTGATTTGGTGTTACTAAGTAAACTTCCTTGTGGTCTTTCTGAAATCAGTTTGGACAGCTGGCCTATCTGAGTTTCGAGCCCTTGGATCGACGCTTATTGATTTTTAAGTGTTGTATCGATGTTCTAGAAATGGGTTTTTGACACCGAGATAAATTTAGATAGCATCTCTTCAAGGTTCAACTTCTTTTCCTATTGATAGGGTGGTTGTTGAAAACCCGGAGGATGTTGTGGTCTTTGATTTCCTTGACCGCCCCACGAGAAATTGGGGTGGCTCCTCCAACCTGTATTGTAAGTGTTACTATATGGGTTATTTTGGGATCGAGAGTTATTATTACCCATATATTGGACTTGTTCCTCCTCGATGCTAGGTTGAAGGGTTGATACTCTGTGCATGCTCCTCCTCCATTCATCTCGCACCTCATTACTAGATGTACCTGAGTAAAGCCAAGTAAACCATCAATCTTTTTATTTAGAAGTTCTACCTGATTTGACAGCATAGTAACCGAATCGATATTATAAATGCCTGCTGTTTTAGTTGGCTTAGTCTTCATGACTTGCCATTGATAGTTATTCAGTGACATCTCCTCTATAAACTCATAGGCATCTTTAGGTGTTTTACTATTGATGGTTCCGCCAGCAGCTGCGCCAAACATTTTTCGAGTCGAAAGATTCAAGCCATTATGGAACGTTTGAACCTGTAGCCAAAGCGGTATCCCATGGTGAGGGCACCTTCTCATTAAGTCTTTGTATCTCTCCCATGCATCGTAAAGAGTTTCTAAGTCCATCTGCACAAACGAAGAGATATCATTACGTAATTTAGCCATTTTAGCTGGCGGAAAATATTTTAATAGAAATTTTTCGGTCATTTGTTCCCAAGTAGTGATCGACCCTCGTGGTAATGAGTTCAACCACTGTTTAGCTTTGTTTCTCAATGAAAAATGGAATAATCAAAGACAAATGGCATCATCAGACACACCATTAATTTTAAATGTATCACATAGTTCTAAGAAGTTTGCTAAGTGAGCGTTGGTGTCCTCATCCTGCAAACCATCAAACTGAACAAATTGTTGTATCATTTGAATAGTGTTAGGTTTTAGTTCAAAAGTATTTGTAGCTACAGCAGGTCTAACTATGCTCGATTTAGTTCCTGTTAAAGAAGGTTTAGCATAATTATACATAGTGCGTGGAGCAGGATTTTGATTAACCGCAATTGCAGGAGGTAGCTGATTGTCTTGGTTTTCAGCCATCTCTTCATATAAACTCAAACATACCTGAATCGTTTAATTCAAACTCACATTGGGTTTACCATATCATTGCCTGTTGAACCATTTAGAATCAAATAGGATACTCGAATAACTCGAAAAGCTTGTACAATGCCAGCATCCTAGACGTGGTCTTACACGTAATCAAATATTGATGCCACTGTCCCAGACAAAGTCATACACGAAATCATATACGATGCCTATGTCCCAGACATGGTCTTACACGTAGATCTCAAGTCGATGCAAATTTCCCAGACATGGTCTTACACGAAATCACATGTCGGAATTCTATGTCATGACATATGTATCCTAACTATTCCTAAGGTTCGTACAAGGATTTCGGACGTCGTAATTCGATCGATTCAAGCTCGCAATTAATTCTCCCATGCTTATATCAAATTCGACATATACAGAAATATATTTAATAATTTAATTCGGCACTTATAATTCATATACATTTGAAATTAACAACATTTATTTACTTATGAACTTACGTCAGACAAAGACGAACAGACCAGAGCGACTATTCGACAACTTTAGATTTCCCTCGATCCAAATCTGATTTCCTCTTTCCTTGATCTAAATTAATACAAATTTGACTTATTTAATCATATATTCATTCAAATCCATTCAAAAACACATAAATGGGCTAATTACACTTTTGCCCCTGACATTTCACATTTTTTACAATTTAGTCCCTATTTCACAAAACACAAAATATTCAAAATTTCACCACACCCATGCTTGACCAAATTTCACCAAGGTCCCTAGCAGCCCAACTCTTTCATTTATTTCACATTTTGACCCCTCATTTTACAAAATTCACAATTTAATCCCAAATGGGTATTTTTACTTAAAATCACTTAATTAAACATGATAATCTAACATCATATATTTATATTTCATCATCAAACAACAAAAACAACAAGCTCTCTTCAATGGAAAATCACAAAATACACAACCAATTCAAAAATTCAAGAATAGGCTAGCTAAAACACAAAGCAACGATATCAAAAACATAAAAATTATAAAAAAACCGAGCTAAACACATACCTTAATCAATCTTAGACAAGGCCGAACCCTAGGAACTCTTTTTCTTTTCTTTTTCTTTTAAGTTTCGGCAATGGTGATGAAAAAGATGAACGAGTGATGTTTTTTTTATTTTTAATATTATCATTATTAATATAATTACCAAACCATCCTTAATGAAATAATATAAAAACTTAATAATGGTTGTCCACTACCGTCCATAATATCATTTAATGGCCTAATTTCATTTTAAGGCCTCCACATTAATAGAACATAGCAATATAGCACTTTAACAAATAGCAAGCCACTTTTACAATTTACGCAATTAAGTCCATTTATAAAATTAAACAACCAATTAGAAAAATTAATTCACAAAAATTTCACATGTAACACCCCGAACCCGAGACCATCGCCGGTGTCAGACGCGAGGGGTTAACGAGCCAAGTCCTCTTAAAGCACCGACCAATTTGGCATTTCCAGATAGGCTGGAAAAACTGCATCACTGTCGCCTTAAAAATCATATCTCGAGTTTCAAAACTCGGAAACTGATTCCGTAAATTTTTCCTGAATTTAGACTCATATATCCTTCCATGGATTTATTTCTAGAATTTTTGGTCTCGCCAATTGGTACAGTTTATTAGTTAAAGTCACCCATGTTACAGGGGTCGACTACACTGACCTTCGCGCGTTACAACTTGAATATCTCTCTGTACAGGGTTTCAATACTGATGACGTTTGTTTCTAATGAAACTAGACTCAAAAAGGAATCTGCACATATAAGGCATGACTTCTAATTCATTCTGGATAATTTATGGTAAATTTTCAAAGTCGCGACAGGGGACCCAGAAACCTTTCTGGCCCTGTCTCACGAGAACTTTAATATCTCTCGGAATACTGTTCACATGATCGTTTCGTTACTTTCATATGAAAATAGACTCATCAAGGTTTGATTTCATAATTTATTCACCATTTAATACCATTCCTACAAATTTTTGTGATTTTTCAAAACCACGTCACTGCAGCTGGCAGCATCTGTTTTTAAGGTAGGCTTTACCTAATTTGTAGTCTCCATGGGCCAACTATGGTCTTGCCATACATGGGTCCACATATGATCATGTTTAGCCATTCCAATGGCTGATCATGTGACCAACACTCCCATTCCAATCCATAATCACATCATGAAACCATATATAATTACAAACCACAAATGGTCTAATTCCATACTCCACTATTACGAACCATTTTCGCATGGCCGTACACATATACATCACAAGTACTTAAAAACAACCGAGGGTAGTCCTATACATGCCATATCCAAAACTCAACTAAAGGAGTACCAAAAAGGGCTTTGATAGTGTGGTTGACTGCAACTTCTATGATCCCGAATCCGATCGCTAACGAGCAAAATCTATAAACAGAAAAACAAAGAAACGGAGTAAGCAATTTATGCTTAGTAAGTTTCGAGCCATAATATACACACAACCAAAGCATAGCATTCAAGTAGCTAAACAATAATTCATATGCACAATTTCTCAAAGACATGCTTACTTCACAATCCCAACTCTTATATTCATACACAAATAACGGCCTAGTTAATGCCGATAGCTCATTTATCATTAGAGCGAATATTCATACGCACTTACTCATAGTGTGCAAAGCACACACAAAACATACCTTGTTGTTGGGAATTTCACAAGTGCATTAACTGAAAATTTTCCAGCAGCTTATAAACTTCAAATCACATACCTTCGGAGTTTATCCGGATATAGCTACTCGTTCAAAACACCTTCGGGACATAGCCCGTTATGGTAACCCGCACAAACGCCTTCGGACTTAACCCGGATATCACAACTTCGCACAATTGCCTTGGGCTTAGCCCGATATCACAATCGCACAATTGCCTTCGGGCTTAGCCCGGATATCACAATCGCACATTCATTCACATCTTTGTTTCAATTTCATAACAAACTTTTATGCACATTTTACTTAATCAAAATATCATTTCGCTCAATGGCCATATACAAGGGCACAATTTCGATTGCTTATTACTTCATTCAATCGAATCAAAATCTAAGTTTTGATACTCAAAACTTACCTCGGATGTTGTCGAATGATTCCGATGGCTATTCGACTACTTTTTCCTTCCCTTTATCGGATTTGGTCCTCTTTGCTCTTGAGCTTAATTTAGCAAATAAATTGATTCAATCATTTGAGTATCAAAAGAGGAACTCAAGGCACTTAGCCCACATATATTCACTAGACATTAAAGTCACATAAGTACGAAATTCATGAATCGACTCAACACACAAAGCCTTCAACATGCTTACTCATGGCCGAACAACACAACCTCTTAGGTACTCATTCATGGGCCGATTATGCATGTTGATGTTGAGGCCAATTACATGTTTAATACCACACATGCATGGCACACATTTTACTAGCTAATGCTTTACATATTGTAGCTCAATACACATCTATCATTTGCTTCATAATCAAAACACAATCACATGAAAATACATACTTTGAGGTAGTATATATGTCATTCCAACACATCATGTGCAAACATATATATATATATATAGGTGCATGGCCGAATCTCAAGGGGTTCATACCCATCCAAACACAAATTTTTACCAATCAAGTAACAAGCATAAATCATGCTCATGAATGCACCATGGCCGAATACATCACAACCATACCCTTTTAACTTTAGTCATGGTTAAACAAAGAATTCAATGTCCTACTCAAGAATACTAAAAAGAAATTTCAAGAGTAGTCAATCCATCATTGCATGCATTATCAACAAGTCATCACACATTTCCCCATCACACTTTCAAAGTTTACTACTAGCTCCTTTCTAGTGAAATTCACCTTTATAACTCTAAATCGAAACATCAGAAATGTCACACACAAACTAACACATATCATAGGCATCAAAATAAATTTTAAATTATTTTTATGCCTCGGTTTTGTGGTCCCGAAACCACATCCCGACTAGGGTCAATTTTGGGCTGTCACATCACACATGCATTCTAACATGTTGTAAACACATAAAATATGATTAAAATACTTTTCTGACTCGGATTCGTGCTCCCAAAACCACTGTTCTGACTAGGGTCTAAACCGGGCTGTTACAACTTTCCCCCCTTAGGGATTTTTGTCCCCGAAAATCTTACTAGAGAATAGGTTTGGGTACCGATCTCTCATAGCATCCTCAGGTTCCTATGTAGCTTCTTCAATCCCCGAAAATCTTAATCTCAGACAGTGAAATCACATGCGTTGGGTCGGATCGATATCGTCTAAGCATCGATATGTGAAATACATTGTGAATCTTTTCTAATTCAGGTGGCAATAACAATTTGTAAGCAACCAACTTGATACGCTCAATAATTTCATACGGCCCAATGAATCTCGGGCTTAATTTGCCTTTACGACTGAATCAGAATATTTTCTTCCACAGAGATACTTTCAAAAACACTTTATCCCCGATCTGAAACTCAATATCTTTTTGTTTCAAGTATGCGTAAGATTTTTGACAATCTGACCCTATTTTTAGACTTTCACGAATCACTTTTGCTTTTTGTTCAGTCTCTATGATCAAATCGACCCCGTGTATCTTATTCTCACTGAGCTCAGTCCAATATAAAGGTGTTCAACATTTACGACCGTACAAAGCCTCGTAAGGTGTCATTTTAATACTCGATTGAAAGCTATTATTATACGCAAATTAAATTAGTGGCAAGTATCATTCCCACGTACCTTCAAACTCAAGAATACAACATTTCAACATATTCTCAAGTATCTAAATAATCCGCTTGGATTGTCCATCCATCTGTGGGTGAAAAGTAATACTAAAATGCAGTTTCATACCTAATATATCTTGTAGTTTCTTCCAAAACCGCGATGTAAACCTCTGATCTCTATCTGAAACAATAGAAATAGGTACTCCGTGCAATCTTACGATCTGAGAAATGTACAACTCAGCAAGCTTATCAAGTGAATAATATGTGCGAACCAAAATGAAATGAGCTGATTTAGTCAATCTATAAACAACATTCCAGATTGCATCTTTCTTACTCGGGGACAGAGGCAAATCGGATACAAAATCTATCGTGATCCTATCCCATTTCCACTTGGGAATCATAATCAACTGAAGTAACCCAGACGGAGCCTGATGCTCAGCTTTAACTTGCTGAAAAATTAAGCATTTCGAAACAAATTCTGAGATATCTCGTTTCATATCATGCGACCAATAAAGCTATTTCAGATCATTATACATTTTAGTACTACTCGAATGAATAGGTAACTGATTGCTATGAGCTTATTTAAAATCAACTCTGAATTTCTTGGAACACATATTCGACATCTGAATCTCAAACAACCCTCAGCATCAACTTAGAATTCTGAATCAATATTCAAATCACATTGAGCCCGTTTTGCTAACAATTCATTATCGACTTTTTGAGCTTCACAAATATGTTGCATAAATAACAGTTCCACTTTCAACTCATCTACGATCGAACCGTCATCGGATAGAGTCATATGCACATTCATCGCATGTAGAGGAAACAAAGAGTTTTGACTTAGAGCATCGGCAACAACATTGGCCTTTCTTGGATGGTAGTCAATTACAAGCTCATAATTTTTAACAACTCTAAGCATCTTCACTGTCGTAGATTCAGATCTTTTTGAGTCATCAAATATTTTAAGCTTTTGTGATCAGAATAGACATTACATTTCTCACCGAACAGATAGTGGCGCCAAATCTTCAGTCAAACACAATAGCTGCCAATTCTAGGTCGTGTGTCAGGTAGTTCTTTTCGTGCAGCTTTAACTGCCTCGAGGCATAAGCTATGACTTTGCCTTCCTGCATCAGAACACAACCCAAACCATTCAAAGATTCATCACTATAAATGACAAGTTCTTTACCCGACTCTGGTTGAATTAGCACCGGAGCTTCGGTTAACAAAACTTTCAACTGATCAAAACTTTACTGGCACTTTTCTAACCATTTGAACTTAACATCTTTCTGAAGCAGTCTCGTCATCGACATTGCAATCATAAAAAATCCTTTTACAAACCATCTGTAATAACCAGCAAGTCCTAAAAAGCTTCGGACTTCGGAACCATTTCTTGGAGGCTTCCAATCTAGTATTGTCGAAATCTTGCTCGGATCAACCCGAATGCCCAATGCTGAGACAACATGTCCCAAGAAACCAACTTCACACAGCCAAAACTCATATTTACTAAACTTTGCATACAACTGTTTATCTTGCAAAGCTTGTAGCACAATTCTCAGATGTTCGGCGTGCTCAGATTTATCATGGGAATATGTAACACCCCAAACCCGGCCTAGACATTATGGCCAAGTCTGGTGTGTCACATTGAAGTGTTTTTCGAAAACTATGTTTTCATTGAAAACCCTTCTTGATGTTTAGAAACTTTTACCGTTTAAAATTGTATAAAACCTTAGCCTTATTTTTATTCCAAAACGTGATTCATTGTAATAATCAAAACATTGTTAACAACCTTGTAAAATCTTATGGGAAACTTTGAAAACTTGTAAACCTTTGTAGCGGCAGAAACATGTTATTTTAAAAACAGTTAAGTATCAAAAAATTGAACCTTCTTTGTTATGGCTTAAAGTGAATGGATACTACACACCAGGTAGGATTCAAGAAAAAAGGAGGTGAGTCAATTAGACTGCTTAAGTACCTAGCTCTTCCATGATCCCATCCTAGACATGCACACATCCATTGCCATACTTTAAGCTTATTACTTGTCCACGAACAACAAATTAAGTTTAAGTCTATTTAAAATATTTATTTCCTTTGAAAACATTTACGTTGCGGAAGCTTTGCTCGATTATCATGATATTTTGAAAATAAGTAACTTTTATAAAACGCGCTCTAGAGCTAACCAATTTTAAGGAATCAATTTAAGTGATATGAATCTCAAGTTGAAAACGATTTAAGTAATTTAAAAACCCAAAATAAAAATAATAGAGCGGCCTTATTACAACTTTAACCAAAATAGAAAAGATCAAAAATAAATGCGAAATTTAAAAGGAAGCTAATTGAAACTTATTTAAAACCGAAATTTAATCTTCGTACCACTCAATCCCGCACGGCTCCAAGTCCACCAACTAGGGCTCACCTGCAAGGATGGAAGAGAAAGGGGGTGAGTATGGAAAACTCAGTGTGTATGGAAAACCCATCCAAAGCCCAAGTTAGCTACAGCCCATTGGGCCTAAGCCTTATTCAGATAACAGCGGGTACTGGGCCAAGCCCTTTTCAGAATATAGTAAACTAGGCCTTAGCCCCTTTTCAAATAACAGTATGGCCCATAGGCCCATTCCAGAACAGAACATACATATTCGTGTATGTAAGCCCAACCCAACCTATAACCAACCGCTACACTCCACCCGTACCAGCCCTCCACTCCATGTGGGGAATAGCTCAACCCACCCAAATTTCTACACTCCACAGTTGCAAGATAGTCGTCAGATATCAGTAAGTTGAGGCAAAGCCTCCAGTACGTGGTCAAGCCACTTTCAGTACTTCCTCCATCAATAACCCAGTCCCATGCATCAGACAATAATAACAAGGCATGCAGTAAATAGTAACAGTCAAACATGCATTCAGGTCAACCTTAACCCTAGGGGTATATCAGTAATTTTGCTCCTAGGGGTAAAATTGTAAACTTTCCACCTATACAGGTATTTTAGTACTTTTATCAGTTTTAAGGGTTCTCATGAATGTTAGGGTCCTTACTAGCCCATTTTTCATCGCGGTAATTTATTTATCTCAATTTCACAATCTTAGCCACTGGGCCCTAAAACCCCTAATGGGCCCTACAGTGTCCATTAGCCATTTAAGCCCATTTAACTCAAGTTTTATGACCAGTTTACCGGTTTAAGCAGTTTCGATTCTATAGTCTAACAGAACATACTTATTGCCTATTTTTATACTATATATTTTTATTATTATTTTTTTATTAATTAACCCGTATGAGCCCGTAAGCCTATTCGGCCCAGTTTTAGCCTATCGAGGCCCAATTACTGAAGTGCACGAAATTTCACACACGACTAACTTACCACTTTGCGATTTCAGATCTAATGATTTCTAAACGTCTTGTGAGCACTCGCACACTCACAAGCCCACGAAATGCCGGAATTTTAGCATTTTTGGCTTTTGTCGAATTGAACTATGAGAGGGTGTCTGATACACACCTGTTTCACTATGACTGCTACTGAGATCCCTTACGATGTCCTACAATTGATTACCACAATTCTTAGATTGTACCCACAAGAACCAATCCCAATATTCAGTAACCCATATTCGAACTATGCCCCTAAAGCCTTTAGAATCTTACCTTTTTGCCGAAAACCGATGATTAGATCTAAGTATAGTTGTTCCAAAGATCCAAGCCTTCGATCAAACCTCTAGAAGACACTAATCACCAAAAGAAATTGTCGGTTAAAGACCCTTAAAGCCCTATGCCCAAATCGACAGCCTCCCTAGATTTTAAGGACTTCGGCTTTTCTAAATTGTAAAATAAGACTAGATCTGAGGTGATGAGCACTTACCACTTATTCCTTTTTGATTTCTACACAGATCTGATGCAGATCTTTCCTTTAAACGATACTAGAACTCGAATCCAGGAGATCTGAAGTTTTGACTATAAGTCCCTAAATCTATGGTATTTCGGCTTTTTAAGTGATGAAGAAGATGACGATTTGAGGCTATAACTTTGAAGTAATGTTGTTGATAGATACTAAGGGTTTAGAGAAGATGAAAGTTGATCAAAAAGAACAAAAATAACTGAAGGATTTTGGCTTGGAGAAATCGGCACGAGAAGTGAGTTTTCAGGATTTCGGCTTTTATGGCAATCGGCTATGGAGGTTTTGTGGAGGATGGGATTGACAGAGGAGGTGAGTAAGGTGATCAGAAGGTTTCGACTACAAAAAAAAATCAAAAAGGAAGAAAAAAATTGAGGAAAAAGAGAGGAAGAAGAAATTGGCACCAAGGAGAAGGAATTTACGTTTTCGACTTTTGTGAGAACTCAGAAAGGATGAATGGCAGTGAAAGCTTTCAGATGGCTAACCCTAATTCTCCAGGACAGAAAAAGAAAAGAACCTAACCCTAATATCAACTAAAAAAATTGGCCCAACCTCCCTAAGGCCCTTGCCGAAATACACTTAAGTGATCACATGCCTGGCATATGCCTAAAATTAAAAAGTAACCATATGCTTACCTTGCAACTTGAACCCTGGACCTTTAATTCTTTCCCAGACGCCATTTTTTTAGGAACTTAGTGGTGCCACCTTGCCACTTTACCAAGGCCTTATTTGTGTCGTAATTTACGAAGTTCTTCTTAAAAGCCCACTTAACCAAGTCTCCTATTCACTTAATATCCAACCTTGATATTTTACCGTGTTTAACTTAGGCTTGGGCCTTCTAAAGGCCCACTAACACATTTAAACACAATTCCAATATTCAAAACACCAAAATTTCAAAATTTACCAAAAATCACAGAAACCCAGAAAATCCCGAAAATCAGGGCGTTACAGAATAGATCAAAATGTCATCTATAAACACAAACACAAATCAATTCAAATACTATCTAAAGATCTGATTCATTAAATCCATAAAAATAGTAGGTGCATTAATAAGTCCAAAAGGCATAACTAGAAACTCATAGTGTCAGTACCTCGTTCGGAAAGCAATTTTTGGCATATCGGAGTCTTTAACTTGTACCTGATAGTAACCTGATCTTAAATCTATCTTTGAAAACACTGTAGCCCCTTTCAACTGATTGAAAAAATCATCAATTCGTGGCAAAGGATATTTATTCTTTATAGCCACCTTATTAAGCTATCGGTAGTCGATGCACATTCTCATAGTTCCGTTTTTCTTTTTCACAAACAAAACTGGTGCACCCCAAGGAGGAAAACTTGGTCACACGAAGCCTATATCAGTCAATTCTTGCAACTGAGCTTTCAACTCTTTTAATTCAGTCGGTGCCATTCTGTACGGAGCTATAGAAATCGGAGTTGTCCCCGGCACTAATTCAATACCAAACTCTACTTCTCGGATCGATGGCAAACCCGTTAATTTTTCAGGAAACACATTCAGATATTCACTCACTACTGGTACTGATTCAATCTTCTTTTCAACCACTTTAGAATTGAGTACATAGGCAAAACAAGCTTCACAACCTTTTCTCACATATTTCTGAACTAACATCGAAGAAATCACTGCCGGTAAACTATTCAGATCATTAGATTCAATCCAGATTATTTCATCATTCTGGCATCGCAAATCAATAGTCTTCCGTTTGCAGTTCACAATAGCATCATCCAACGTTAGCCAATTCATATCCAGAATTATATCAAATTCATCGAATTGAAACAACATCAAATTGGCTGGTAAACATGAATATCGAATCATTAACGAATAATTCTTACATACTTTATCAACCAAGATACTCTAATCACAAACTTTGCAAACTCTACAGGTAGAGTCTTACTAGATACTAAAGTCTCACATACATAAGAATGAGTTAATCCAGGATCAATCAATGCAATAACATTAGTATCATATTGAGTGAAAGTACTGATAATCACATCTGGAGACGAGGCATCTTCACAAGGGCTGATAGCATATGCTCTGGCAGGTGTATGAGCCTCAGATCTAACAGCCTTGTCTTTAGTTACCCTCTGGCTGCCACTCACATTACCTCAAGCTAACATGTTACTTGCTCTCGTATTCTGCACTATATTTTGCTCAGCTAACTCAGGGCATTCACAAATGAAGTGATCCATCGATCCACATTTAAAGCAACTCCGATCATTCAATCTACAACTATCGGGATGTTGTTTACCGCAGTGTTTGTACTAGGGCTCGTTCGATTAGATGTTACCAACACTAGCTACTGAGGTAGCTCTCGAGCTCATAGGTGGTCTATCTCAATCCCGTCTAGAATAACCCGCAGTAGCCTTTGAACGACTAAAGTCATCTTAGAATTTCTTTGATGCCGACTAAAATGTTTTACCCGACGATCTTTTTCGTGAATCTCTAGCTTCAAAGTTAGCTTTTCTTTTCTCTTTCCCGAGCACTTCAGCTTTACATGCTCGCTCTACTAGTACCACAAACTCTTTATTTCAAGAATCTCGACTAACAGCTTAATGTCTTCACTCAACCCGTCTTCAAATCTTTTACACATTATAGCTTTATTCGAAACACATTCCCTGACATATCTACTGAGTCTCACAAATTCTCGCTCATATTCTGTTACGGCCATACAATCCTGTTTCAACATGAGGAATTCTTTGCATTTTTAATCTATGAATCTCTAAATGATGTATTTCTTACAGAATTCAGTCTGAAAGAACTCCCAGGTAACTTGTTCTTTTGAAACACCGAAGCCAGTATATTCCACCAGTGATATACAGAATCTCAAAGCAAGGATACATCACATTTAATACACTCGTCAGGGGTAAAGGATAGCTCATCAAACACACAAATAGTATTATCAAGCCAGAATTCAGCTCGCTCACCATCATCATCAATAGTGGCTCTGAATTCTTCAGCCCCGTGTTTTCTGATTTTATCAACTAGGGGCTTATTTAATCTCATCGGATCAATTACTTGAGGTATTACAGGTATCTGAGGAAGATTAAGCGAGGGTGGGGGTTGTTGAGCGACTGAATTAGTTCTAATATATTGAGTGAACCACTCATTCATCATCTGGAAGAAGGCTAGTTTAGCCTCTCCCTCATGGCTAGTCATAACAGGTTTAGAGTCAGATTGCACTACCCCTTGAGCAGAAGTAGGTGCAATACTTTCCACGTCATCTGCTACGGCTCGACCGGGATCCATTTACTATACAAAAACACATTTTAATTATGAGGAATCATCACACTATCGCAGTATATAAATATGGAATGTATAGCTAAACTCATACGTGCTTCATTAGTCTTAGAACCGACTAAACTGTAGCTCTGATACAAATCAAATGTAACACCCCTAACTCGTATCCATCGTCAGATTAGGGTTATGAGGCATTACCAAACATAAGCACAGTTCATCACAATCACTTATTACAAATCATGCACAAAATTATATCGACTTCTTTATAATAATTTTGTACTTAATTAGCAACCAATCACTCATCCATATTGTAACACCCCTTACCCGTGTCCGATGCTGGAACAAGGTACTAGGCATTACCGAACTTAATCATTCACAAACATGCAAATACTAGGCCATAAAATTTCTTTTAACTCAAAACTTTTCAAACATATGCATGTCGTCCCTTATTTGGGTCTACGAAGCCCAAAACATACATCGAGACTGATTCGGGAGTAAACTGAGAACTTGAGAAGTTTCAGGAAAACTTAGAAAATTTTCCCCTAAAATAGGGTTACACGCCCGTGTGGACATAGGGACACGACCGTGTGCCTTTGGCATGCCCGTGTCCTCAGGCTGTGCAACTCTTTGTTTATGACGTCAGCATGCAAGTTGAACCACACGGTCGGGCCACACACCCGTGTCTCCAAGCCGTGTCCCTCATACAGTTGAGACACATGACCGTGTCTCAGCCCGTATAGTTAACACTTAGGCTATTTTCCAAGCCTTTAGGTTACACATAAACCCTTACAACCTTATACATATTAAAACCACAATGCATGGCCTCATTTTAGTGATTAAACACTCTTTATTTAGACATATTCATAACATTACCATGCCATCTTACAAGCAATGCATCTACTCATGCAATACCAAGTCTAGATTCCTTAATTCACATTCATAAGACTTGTCATTTTGATGATCACTTCTACCATTATACTATGGTTACCAACCATGCATGGCAAACAAACATAATCACATCATAACCATTAGACATGACACGAATAGCTAGGTTTACAAGCCATAATCAATATGAGCCACATCTCATGGCCATATACGTATAACTCAATATAAGCCAACACATTTGGCCAAAGCATAATAATACATGTCAATAAACTAGATCCCTATACATGCCACTCACTTGAAATTTCTAATATATGCTTCATTATTCCAATGGTAGTGACTTGATAGTGTGATATTGCCTCTGACGATCTCCAACCCCAAGCTAACCTAACAAAGCTAAAAAAACTGGAAATGAGAGGGTAAGCTTTATAGCTTAGTAAGACTGTATGAAAATAATAAGCAATTATCAACTTGCTTCTGAAGGTATACAACCATATTGCACTTTTACTTATGCTCAGGTCAAGCTGCTTTCTGGAGTCATAGTCACTAAATTTCTTATATCTAGAGTTATGGAAATCCAAATTAAGTTCCACTAATTTTCCTTGAAACTAGACTCAGGTATCTTCTTACCATAAAATTTTCAGAATTTTTGGTCAAGCCAATAAGTACAGTTTATTCCTTAAATTTACCCCTTTTTTGTTGTCTGACAGTTCCGACCCCCCTTCACTAAAAATTACATATCTCATGATACGGAACTCGGATGATGTTCCCATCTATTTATATTGAAAATATACTTATTAAGAGTTCTAAGTATATAAATTATAACCCATAACTATGTTTGTACAATTTTAAATGATTTTCTCAATTCAGAACAAGGGATTTCAAAATCATTCTGCTATGTCTCACATCAATTTAAATATTTCAGAATATGAAACTCTTTTTCTTACACCGTTTCTTCTATGTGAAACTAGACTCATCAAGATTTAATTTCATATTTTATTCAGCCTATAACTCAATTTTCACAATATTTAGTGGATTTTCAAAGTGGGGCTACGGTTACCGTCCAAAGCTGCTTTAATGTAAATTAATGATACTAAGTTTATCACACCTTATTAATTTATTTCCACCACATTGGTAAATATACATATTTATACATCATAGGTATAGACTTATAATCACAAGGTCATCACAAAATGATTCTCATAGGCATGAATTACCTATTTACATCTTCACCAAATGTGCATCATGAACTAAAATCATTTCTCATGAGCTTGGCATACATACCTGTGTTACTCAACATGCTCATATTCATTCCTTACTAATCGTACAACATTAATTGAGTTTGCATCTCCTCAATTTCATGTAAGTTCCTGTACCACTCACAACATAGCCATAAGCTCTATCATTGCGACTTAAACCATAAATTTCCTATTGAACCATTTGGAACAATACATGATATTCATTAGCCCCAAACATGGGATAAGATGCCAACGCCATGTCCAAGACATGGTCTTACACTAGCTAACACATCAAAGTTGATGCCATGTCCTAGACAAGTTTTACACTGAATTTCATATATCAAGGCCGATGCCGTGTCCCAAATAGGTCTTACGTTGGCTCTCATCTATCGGTGTCGATGCCATGTCTTAGACAGGTCTTACACTAACAAACAACAAGCTGACGCCATGTCCCAGAGAGGTCTTACACTAGCTTGTATATCTCGAGGCCGATACATGTCCCAGACATGTCTTACACTGGCTCTCATAATGTGGTCGATGCATGTCTCAGACATGTCTTACACTAGCACACATATCACCCAATTTCATGGTATGAATAATCAAGTCTATTCCAAATGTTCAACCAGAAGTCTTTGTTACAATAATTCTTATAATTCACGTTCTTATCACAACTCAACAATTCATGCCGAACTAATGATATAATACATGATAACATTTAATTTGCATTATTTACATACAACTTACTCGTTCCAGTGGAATATCGTATCCCATCAAATTTCCAAGCATTCAATCAACACATAAATGTTATTAACAATTTGGCATCACTTTCTCATATACAATATTATCAACATAAAATTTAATACAATCATAGCGAGATATATTTTCAAGTATATTAACAATAGCATGGATATCATGCTTATTTAATCATACGAACTTACCACGAATGTAATTTCGGCTAATTATGCCATTTTAGTCCATAACCTCGTACTTTTCGATTTAAGGCCGAATCTCGGTTCCTTGATCTAAAATGATGAAATTCACTCATTTAATCACTAAATAAATTTAGACAATAAAAAATTCACATTTTTGGTAAAATGACCATTTTGCCCCTAAACTTTCACAAAATGATCATTTTACCCCTAGGCTCGAAAATTGATTTTTATCAAATTTCTTCATGTCTTAAGCCTAGCCGAACCCTTTTTACTCTTATAGCAACCCAAAATTTCCATTGTTTCACCACATTACTATCTATTTTACAATTACTACAAACTAGTCCTTTTTAGGTGTTTTTCATGAACACCACTTCACAAAAGTTGTTTATTAAACAACTAAGATTCATTTTCTTCCATAAAATTTCAGCAAATATCATAGATGCTATCATGAAAAACCCTAGATTTTCATCCACTTTGCAAAATAGCCCCACCTTTAGTTAGCTCATGCTACAAGGGTCCCAAAAACACAAAAATCAACAAAAATGATCATCAAAATCACTTGTAAGGGATGGAAGTTGTTGAAATTTTGAGCTCTCAAAATGCCTATTTTGCTGGTATTTTCGGTGGAGGAAGGAAGAAAGATGTAAAGATGGCACCTTTTTTCTTTTTGTTTTATTTTTAGTCAAAATTAAGCTACTAACTACACCTAACTTTGACTTTTCCACTCCTATTTGTCTCTATGGCCGGCCAAGCCTATAGAATGGGTCTATTTGCACTTTAAACACCCCCAATTATGGTTCTCTAGCAATTTAACATATTTAGCTAGCAAATCACAACTTTTTCCCTTTATGCGATTTAGTCCTTTTTCTCAATTAAGCATGAAATCGCTAAAATTATTTCACCAAAATATTCGTGCAGTCATATAATCATGCTATAACACATAAAATAACATTAAAATAATTTCTCTGACCCTGGAATAGAGATTCCGAAACCACTATTCCGACTAGGTCTAAAATCGGGCTGTTACACATATAAGTCAAGTCTGCATATAAAAAGCACATGGCCAATATAAATCGAACATACATTATTAATCATATTACAAAAATAATCCATGCTATAAAATTAAACCATATCAATATCATTATCTTTTGTCAAATTAATATTTCAATTCAATTAATATGTATCAAACCTTACCACATATGTCTTATAAAATATTCATACGTGAGACATTTTTAAACATTACCAATTAATCAAATATAATCATGTGCATTACTAATTCAAGTGCATTCCACTATAATATCTTTAATCATTTTCGAACATCAAAGACATTTCATAGCATACCTAATGTGAATGCTGAAAAACCAATCCAAACCAAATATGCCTAGCCATTTTAACTCATCACATGACTATGCGTATAAGACCATATTAATTTAAACCATATAGTTCTCAAATTATAATATTCACACATTTGCATTACTTAACCAAACAAAAACCAACATGATTTTTACCACTTATAAAACATATACTAATCATGCTTTAGAAATTAAACATATCAATAATATTTATTTAATCATTTTACTGATCTCATTAACATAAAACATATCATATCGCATATACTTTATATTTCTATTAGCGAACATATTAACTAAATAACATGGCATTTGAACTCTTAAAATAATCATTAATCATAATTCATTATCATGTACTCAACTTACAACAATACATTCATTTATAAGCTTTCCCACATGCACATATTAGCCTAAGTTGAACTATACCTCATGGTTAACTAAGCAAAATTTTACAAATACATACAAGCATATCTAAATAACCGAATTTCACTTGCAACATAACCAATTCATACATTGCTCACTTGACTAATATCAATCATTTTTCATGTAATTTAGCCAAATCAAAACATGTCAATTCCATATGCTATAAATCATGCCAAAATTTCATATAAAAAACTAAATCAATTTATATATATTCGGTCATTTATATGACTTCGATATAACAGTTAAAACATATCCATTCTTGCCATCGTAAACCAAACATAGAACATACAATAACAGATATATATATATATATATCAATTTGACCTTTACATCCCAAATCACCAAAATTCATGACATAGGCACATATGTATTCATTTATCAATCATCAACCAAATATAACAGCTCATCACTGCCATTTCCCAAACTAATAAATAAACAAATTACTGTCCAAATGTAAATCAATAATAAACCATACCCAAAACACATCCAACAACCATGCTTAATCCACTTGAGCCAAATTATAACAACCACAAATGCATATCATACCAATTAACAATCTTACCAAGATGAGCTAATTATAAACCATACTTATCATTACTTCATACCAAATCATATATCGAGCACACCACAAACATATTTCATGAAACATAATTCCCAACATGAACTTATACCATAACCAAAAATGCATAAACATAAGCATCATTACTAGCCATTTCGCATTACTTTATATATGTACAACTTCAAAATCGACAACAACAATTGGTAGCCTATACATGCCATATGTTCAAAGATCAAGCTTTAAAAATACCAAAATAGTAATCGATAGTGTGACGGATTTTCTTGATGATCCCCGAGCTCGTAACTAGTTTCCAAAATCTATAAAACAACTGAAACAACAAACGAACACACAGTAAGCTTAAATAGCTTAGTAAGTCATAAGCAAATAAATTATTAAATGAACATTAGTATGATTATTTTAAGTAGGCCGAAAACTTCCAATCTCAAACACATGTATTTATAATCACATTTAAACAATTAATTCACATTATCATATTATACAACAACACTTACCTTTATTTCACAACTTCATATAAACTCAAACATACCTGAATCGTTTAATTCAAACTCACATTCGGTTTTACCGTATCATTTCCCGTTGAACCTTTCGGAATCAGATAGGATACTCGGATAACTCGAAAAGCCTGTACAATGCCAGCGTCCCAGACGTGGTCTTACATGTAATCAAATATTGATGCCACTGTCCCAGACAAGGTCATACACGAAATCATATACGATGCCTATGTCCCAGACATGGTTTTACACGTAGATCTCAAGTCGATGCCAACTTCCCAGACATGGTCTTACACGAAATCACATGTTGGAATTCTATGTCATGACATATGTATCCTAACTATTCCTAAGATTCGTACAGGGCTTTCGGACGTCGTAATTCGATCGATTCAAGCTCTTAATTAATTCTCCCATGCTTAAATTAAATTCGAAATATACAAAAATATTTTTAATAATTCAATTCGGCACTTATAATTCATATACATTGGAAATTAATGACATTTATTTACTTATGAACCTATCTCGGACAAACACGAACGGACCAGAGTGACTATTCGACAACTTTAGATTTCCCCCGATCCAAATCAGATTTCCTCTTTTCTTGATCTAAATTAAAACAAATTTGACTTATTTAATCATATATTTATTCAAATTCATTCAAAAACACATAAATAAGCCAATTACACTTTTGCCCCTGACATTTCACATTTTTCACAATTTAGTCCCTATTTCACAAAACACAAATTATTCAAAATTTCACCACACCCATGCTTGACCGAAATTCACCAAGGTCCCTAGCAGCCATTTGTTTCATTTATTTCACATTTTGACCCCTCAATTTACAAAATTCACAATTTAATCCCAAATAGGTATTTTTACTAAAAATCACTTAATTAAACATGATAATCTAACAACACATATTTATTTTTCATCATTAAACACCATAAACAACAAGCTCTCTTCAATGGAAAATGTAACACCCCAAACCTGGCCCAAACGTTATGGCCAGATCTGACGTGTCCATGTACTTACGACTTAGTATGCATTCGTTTGTTTAAGTGATTGGAGTGGTCTTGGTAAAAACAACAGCTGAGTCTTGGAAAACGTTCATTAATTTTGAAAACCCGCGTAGCCTAACATTAGCAGTTTCGACATAGTATAAATATAATCAGAAAGTAAAACCATAGCGGAAAAAAAAATTTAAATAGCGGCCTTATTACAACTTAAAACCCAAAATTAAATTAGAATATAAAATAATAAAAATAAACTAACTTAGAAAAACCAACTTTGCAGATGATGTGGCCACTCCGAATCCGTCACAGCTCCAAGCCCACTATGGTTGGGGATTTCCTGCAGAGATGAAAATAAAGTGTGAGTTCGGTAAACTCAGTATATAACATAACCCAACCATAGCCCAAAACAGATCAAACCTTAGAGTCAGACTTATCTGGGCCTTGGCCCAGTACAGAAATCAGAATGAAACCCATAGGCCTATAGCAGATATAGAACAAATATATCATGAATGCAGAAATCCCAACCCAGAGCTATCCATAACAACCCCGTACTAGCCTTACACCATGTGGGGAGACTACTTGACCCACCCAACCGCTACACACCACAGAAATTGCAGCTAGGCTGCCAGATATTGTGACGAAGTCACCAGATACAGATATTGTGGCTAGGCCACGAGCAGATATATATATATATATATATATATATATATATATATATATATATATATATATGTATGGCACCACACATACAAATGAGGTCATGCTGTAAGCTTCCTCTATCAATTTAAACCCATGTCCCATGCAATGTAAATAATATGTCATGGCATATGTATACAGAAACAGAACATCATGCTTTTTAGAAAAATTATAACCCTAGGCGTAAAATCGTAATTTTGCATGCATAAGGGTATTTCAGTAATTATTACCTATTGCTAAGGTTTCATGCTCATTCTAACGTTTACCATGTAATCAAAAGTACTTACCTCGTCCTTTTACCAAAGTGGGCCCGTTGGCCTATTGGCCCTTTTTCGGCCCATTAAGCCCAAAAATACCGTTGTGCACGAAAATGCACACCCTGTACTCTAATCCTACAAATGCACCATATTCATTAACAACTGTCTCACGAGCGCTCGCACGCTTGCGAGTTCACAAAATACCAACGTTTTGGTATTTCAACTTTTACCGGTTCAGTCTAAGGGAGGGTGTCGTTTACACACCTGGTTGATGACAATATCTCCCACACGATAATCTTGTTAGGAGACTGCAGTTAATCCACACTCCAAACAATCTTAGCTGGCGCTGAACCCAAACGAGCACGTCACAAAGCGAAAGGGATCAGCCAATAAGGGTATGCCTACTCTCCTCATGGTTTTCTCTATTTAAAGCCAGCCCTCTATCTACTCTTATGTTAGCTTCTCGATGTGGGATCCCTCCATCACCAGAGTTTAAAACCAATACCAACTATTGCCGTCCCAACATAGCAAAATAATCAACCTTTGCGTGCCAAGGGATTCGAGCCAAAGTCCTTTCACATGCCAACTCACGCCACCACCACTAGGCCATCAACTCATTTGTGTCATAAATCCAACATATTAAACTTTAAAGCGTACCTACTTGCCTCCAAATTTATTGAAAAGAAAAACCAAAATATATTGCAAGAGCCAAGACTTGAACCTTGGACCCCTTGTTTCCTCTATTGCGTCACTTCCTTGTCCCCTAAGTGGTGCCACCTTGCCACTACACCACACTCCTTTTTGTGTCATCTTTTACCCCTTTACTCTTAAAAGGCCAAACGCCAATTGCATCACCTGTTCATAAAATTAAAATTCCGAAGACTACCACGGATTTAACTTAAGTTTGGGTCTCCCAAAGGCCCACTAACCTACTAAAATATATATTTTAACCAACCAGAACACACACAAACTTTAAAAATCACAGAAACACAGAAAACCTAAAAATTGGGGCGTTACAACTCTACCCTCCTTAAAGAAATTTCGTCCTTGAAATTTTACCTGAATCAAACAGATGAGGATATTGTTGACGCATCGCCACTTCTGGCTCCCAAGTAGCTTCCTCTCTGCCATGATTACGCCACAGCACCTTTACTAGCAGAACTGATTTCCTCCTCAAAATCTTAACATCTTGATCCAAAATCTGCACATGCTCTTCCTCAAAAGTCAAGTCTATTTGGACCTCGATCTCTACAACCGGGACAACATGAGTAGGGTCAGAACGATTCCGCCTTAACATAGAGACGTGAAAGACATCATGAATCCTATCCAACTCTGGAGCTAGCTCCAACTGATAAGCCACTGGACCCACTCGCTTAAGAATCCGATAAGGCCCAATGAACCACGGACTTAACTTGCCTTTCCTCCCAAACCTTAATATTTTCTTCCAAGGTGAAACCTTCAAGAAGACCATATCACCCACAGAGTACTCAATTTCCTTGCGCATCAAATCTGCATATGACTTCTGTCTATCAGATGCTTCCTTCAACCGGTCTCTAATCAACTTGTCCTTATCCTCAATATCTGCCACCAACTCAGGTCCAAGAACCTATCATTCACCCAACTCGGTCCAACAACTAGGTATACGACATCTTCTGTAACACCCCGTACCCGAGTCCGCTGCCGGAATCGGACACGAGGGGTTAACGGCTTAAACCATTCACTTTCACAGTCCATTTTAAAAAAAAATTTCCAAGCAGTTGGCTAACTACGTCACTGTCACTTTAAAAATCATATCTTGAGTTCCAAGACTCGAAAACCAGTTTCGTAATTTTTCCCTGAAACTAGACTCATATATGCATCTACAAATTTTTTTCTAGAATTATTGGTCAGGCCAATTAGTACAGTTTATTAGTTAAAGTCTCCCCTGTTACAGGGTGCGACTACACTGACCTTCATACATTACGACCTGGATATCTCCCTGTACAGGGCTTCAATACTGATGCCGTTTGTTTCTATAGAAACTAGACTCAAATAGGAATCTATACATATATGGCATGACTCCGAATTATCTCTGGTTAATTTACAATGAATTTCCAAAGTCGGAACAGGGAATCCAGAAACCGTTCTGGCCCTGTCTCACGAAAACCTAAATATCTCTTAACATACTGTTCATATGATCATTTCGTTACTTTCCTATGAAAATAGATTCACCAAGGTTCGAATACATAATTTATTCACTATTTAATTCCCTTTCTACTATTTTTAGTGATTTTTCACATTCACATCACTGCTGCTACCAACATCTATTTTTAAGGTAAACTTTACCTATTTCATGATCCTCCATGAATCAGCTAGAGTTTGTCATACATATACCAAAAGTGATCATGAATGACCATTCCCATGGCTAACCGTTACCAACATTTCCATACCTCTTGACAAACAACATACAAACGATTATAAAGCTATGATCAAAGTATATCTAAGCCATTTTCGCATGGCTATCCAAATTTACACAAAACCGAAGGGTACATGACCTACAACAAAAAGGTAGTCCTATACATTAACCAAGATATCCTCTCACTACTAGTCTATTCTATATATGCCATAAGATATTCCAAAACATAACAGTACCAAACAAAGGATAGTGATAGTGTGACTAGTTGCGACGATCCCCGAGCCCAGTAGCTTCCAAATGAGATCTATAAAACAGAGGAAACAAAGTACACGGAGTAAGCATTACAATGCTTAGTAAGTTTCAAGCAAGGTCAACAGATAACAATCAAGTTATAACATAGTTGTTCGTATTTTATTTCACCCTTTCTTCTGGTATACCACCCTTTATCCGAATATGCACATCTCATCATAATCATAGGAATAGTCTCATAGATTGCTCTCGTATACATCACATAACTACCTTATGGTTTAGTTTAAATCAAGTTCACATATAAACTTGGAGTACATACCTGTTTAACCTTTCGCATTGCGTATATTTATAAGCAATTCTTATTACGAAGTCTTACCCGGACATAATCTCCACACGTAGTCATCGGGTCTTACCCGGTCATAATCTCCACACGTAGTCATCGGGTCTTACCCGATCATAATCTCCACACGTAGTCATCGGGTCTCACCCGGAACATATTCCAAGTTTCATGTACATTTAATCACATGTTACAACATTCACATTAGCCATTCGGCTTTACCACATTGCATATCACACATATATTTTACATTAGCCATTAGGCCTTATCACATATATATACACTTTCACATTCACCACATCGGCCATTAGGCCTTATCACATATACATACACTTTCACATTCACCACATCGGCCATTAGGCCTTATCACATATACATACACTTTCACATTCATCACATCGGCCATTAGGCCTTATCACACATATGCACTTTCACATTCATCACATTGGCCATTCGGCCTTATCACAATATATGTATATCATACATATTTCATATTTTTCTTGTACATCAATTTCAGCAATAGCTTATAAGCAACTCAAATAGTTTCATCGAAGTTTACAACAAAATCACATATTCACTACAAGCGTTTTCCGACCAACAGTCACTAAGTTGTTTATAATCGAGCTACAAAACTCAAAATCAATTGCCGTTAATTTTCCCTAATGTAGACTCATGTATCTTTCACCCATAAAATTTTCAGAATTTTAGGTTTGGCCAATCAATACCAGATTTTTCTTAAAGTTTCCCCTGTTTCACTGTTTGACTAATCTGACCACTCTTCGCTACGAATCAAATTTTTCATCAAAAATTTATCAGCATTCATCAAAAATTCTTACAAACTTCCGAATGTCGAAACTTAATCAAAGTAATTTCTTGAACAAGATTAACAAAATAGTGTCCATTCAGCAATTAGCACATATAATTTCATATGCCGAGAATCTCATAGACTAAATCCATAACACATTTTCAACTAAGCACTTTCGTGTACATAACGTAAATCCATTCCTTAAAAACATATCCACACATTTTTTTTTGTATCCACTTATAACAAAATTATAGCCGAGACAATAATCAATCAGTAATTTATATCTATTAATCCCCGATTCAAACTCAAATACCGAATATCAGTATCTAATTAAAATTCAACATCTAACTTCAATTCTACTTCTTAACATTAGTCAACTTAAGGAGCGTCGTACTTGTCTGAGTAAGTCATTTACTTAAAGCCATAGTCCAACTATGTTCTTACATGTTATCACATATCGAGTCGGTGCCATGTCCTAGACATGGTCTTACACAACATCTCAAATCAATGCCTTCGTCCCAGACGAGGTCTTACATGAGTCTCATTTCACACACTTAGTGCTCGTTGAAAAACTCGCACACACAAGGCCTCAATTCTTCGATCTCGCACACATAGTGCCTCAATTACTGATCTCGCACACATAGTGCCTCGATTACTGATCTCGCGCACATAGTGCCTCGATTATTGATCTCGCACACATAGTGCCTCGATTACTGATCTCGTACACATAGTGCCTCTAATCATTCGCACACGTAATGCCCATATTCATTCGTTATTACCCATTGAAAGGACTTAACCAAGTCTATAAAACATCATATATGTACACTTTTAAACATATCATCTCATTTAAGTTTGAATTCGTATAGAAATGAACACTTAAACTTTGCTCAAATTACCGGCACGAAGCCTACTAGGCACGAAGGCCCGAATACACGTCACCAGTATGATTGCTCTTCGGGGCCTAGCCCGGATACATCACTCTCAATTCTCATGTACATATACACATATAGCAATACACATTTGTATATCATTTACATTACTTGAATACAAACACAACATGCTTATCGACCATTCAACTTCCAGTTCCATAGCCACATACAAAAATCACATTTATAGTCATAACACTCGTTCAAAATTGCATCGCTTATACACTTAATTCAATCCAAATCGAAATTCAAATACGAGTACATGATACGTGCACTGATCAACTTAATAATTTAGGCATATCTAAGTGAAGTTATATCACAAATTCTCATAGTCGAAGCTTGCTACAAATGATCGGGATCAAGATTCATTACAATACAAAGAACCACATTTTAATAGTCAAAAATCATCACACTATCATTTTATCACTTTATGGCATGTATAAATAGACTCACGCGTGCTACGTTAGTCCTAGAATCGACTAAACCGTAGCTCGATACCAATAAAATTGTAACACCCGTGCACTCCAGTCCGTCACGGAGTCGGACACGAGGTTAACGCTTAAACCATTCACTTTCACAGTCCATTTTAAACTTTACCTATTTCATGATCCTCCATGGATCATCTAGAGTTTGTCATACATATACCAAAAGTGATCATGAATGACCATTCCCATGGCTAACCGTTACCAACATTTCCATACCTCTTGACAAACAACATACAAACGATTATAAAGCTATGATCAAAGTATATCTAAGCCATTTTCGCATGGCTATCCAAATTTACACAAAACCGAAGGGTACATGACCTACAACAAAAGGGTAGTCCTATACATTAACCAAGATATCCTCTCACTACTAGTCTATTCTATACATGCCATAAGATATTCCAAAACATAGCAGTACCAAACAAAGGATAGTGATAGTGTGACTAGTTGTCGACGATCCCCGAGCCCAGTAGCTTCCAAATGAGATCTATAAAACAGAGGAAACAAAGTACACGGAGTAAGCATTACAATGCTTAGTAAGTTTCAAGCAGTGTCAACAGATAACAATCAAGTTATAACATAGTTGTTCGTATTTTTATTTCACCCTTCCTTCTGTATACCACCCTTTATCCGAATATGCACATCTCATCATAATCATAGGAATAGTCTCATAGATTGCTCTCGTATACATCACATAACTACCTTATGGTTTAGTTTAAATCAAGTTCACATATAAACTTGGAGTACATACTGTTTAACCTTTCGCATTATGTATATTTATAAGCAATTCTTATTACGAAGTCTTACCGGACATAATCTCCACACGTAGTCATCGGGTCTTACCCGGTCATAATCTCCACACGTAGTCATCGGGTCTCACCCGGAACATATTCCAAGTTTCATGTACATTTAATCACATGTTACAACATTCACATTAGCCATTCGGCTTTACCACATATGCATATCACACATATATTTTACATTAGCCATAAGGCCTTATCACATATATATACACTTTCACATTCACCACATCGGCCATTAGGCCTTATCACATATACATACACTTTCACATTCACCACATCGGCCATTAGGCCTTATCACATATACATACACTTTCACATTCACCACATCGGCCATTAGGCCTTATCACATATACATACACTTTCACATTCATCACATCTACCATTAGGCCTTATCACACATATGCACTTTCACATTCATCACATTGGCCATTCGGCCTTATCACACATATATGTATATCATACATATTTCATATTTTTCTTGTACATCAATTTCAGCAATAGCTTATAAGCAACTCAAATAGTTTCATCGAAGTTTACAACAAAATCACATATTCACTACAAGCAGTTTTCCTGACCAACAGTCACTAAGTTGTTTATAACTGGAGCTACAAAACTCAAAATCAATTGCCGTTAATTTTCCCCGAATGTAGACTCATATATCTTTCACCCATAAAATTTTCAGAATTTTAGGTTTGGCCAATCAATACCAGATTTTTCTTAAAGTTTCCCCTGTTTCACTGTTTGACTAATCTGACCACTCTTCGCTACGAATCAAATTTTTCATTGTATAGAATTAATAATGTGTTCTATTTGATTCCATTTGAAACTAGACTCATTAAGGAGTCTAAGCATATAAATCTTATCTTATAACCATTTTTGTACAAATTATAATGATTTTCCAAAAACAGAACAGGGATTCCTGAGTCATTCCGACACTGTCCCTTACACTTTAAATATCTCTTTATAGGAAATTTCTTTGCTTCCACGGTCTCTTTTATAAGAAACTATACCAACTAAGCTTCGATTACATATCTTGTTCAGCCTATAATTCCACACCAACAATTTATAGTGATTTTCTAAAATCACGTTACTGCTGCTGTCCAAAGCAAATTATTACAATTTGCTCTTAAATTTCCAAGTCCAAACACCTATGAACTTACCATTTAGAACTATCAATACTTTACACCCTTTAACAAATTATAATCAATTGCCAAATGCATCTTTGACAATTTAAACCACACAACTCAATTTCTTACAATTTAAGCTTAGAAATTTCTATTCATGAAAATTTTAGCAACATGGAGTCCATTAAACACTCCAAAATTTCATTTGAACAACAATTGTTCAACCTTCTAGCAAAATTTCAATCTGGACAGCAAGCATTATTTTCTTTTATTTCAAGCATGCAGCAGACCAATTTCTCCACATTTTACAAAGACATTCAAATCAGCATTTACATGTTGGAACAATTTGTTTTCAAGCTGAAATTTCCAGCAGTCATTTATGCATTTAATTGTCAAATGGTTACGCCACTACTAACAATTGAAACTTAGTAAGATTAACATAATATTTTAGCTATTAAACTCAATTTATCAACCCTAATCGGCATGAAAATAGAACCATTAATTTGTTCAAATTTTGGACAGCATAACGAAGGCACAAAATTGACGGTAGTAATTTTTTACAACTTATCTAAGAACTTTTCTTTTCTACAACCCACATTCATGCCTTCCAACCACAATCCATCATCATTTTCTTTAAAACAAAGTTAAAGATAGAAGAGAGCTTGGAAAACTTACCAACTTAGGATACAACTCCTAAACAAGCTAAATCCTTAGTTTCCTTCAACATGCAAGTGTCTCCATTTTTCTTTTTGTTGCACCCTCTTCTTCTTCTTCGATGTTTTACTGAGTTACTTGAAATTTCAGCTACCTAACTAGCTAAAATCATAGTTTTCCTCCTTCTTGCCATCTTCTAAGCTAAAAATTAAAGCAACCCAACTTTCTTCTCCCCGCCCCAAGTCACGGCAATGGAGGAGCAAGGTGAGACAACTTTTTTTTTTTCATCACCCCTCTCTTTCATTTCTTTAATACTAACCTCTTATTTTATTCTTTCTAACATAACACACTAACACAACATGTTTCCAACATGTTTCCACCCATAGCATGGCCGGCCACTATGCTTAATTTTGGGTAATTTGCCATGCAAACCCATCTTTTTCGCAACATGCATTATTAGGCCACTTTACATTTGCCTAGCACATTTCTAATTTTTCTCACATAAGTCCTATTTGATAAAATTCACTTACAATTAACAAAATTCAAACATGAAATTTTCACACATGCATATGTACATATAATGAGCATCAACTATAATGGTTAAATATTTTTTTATGACTCGGTTTTGTGGTCCCGAAACCACTTTCCGACTGGGGTCACTTTAGGGGTGTCACATCTTCGCCCATATAGTGCCTCATAAGGAGCTATTCGAATACTTGCCTGATAACCGTTGTTGTATGCAAACTCTGCCAATGGCAAGTAATCCTCCCAACTGCCTCGAAAGTCGATAACGCATCCCCTCAACATGTCTTCCAGAATCTGAATAACCCTTTTCGACTGACCATTAGTCTGAGGATGAAAGGCTGTACTAAAGTTCAACCGCGTACCCAATGCCTCATGCAACTTTTGCAAAAATCGAGATGTGAATTTAGGATCTCGATTAGAAATAATCAACACTGGCACTCCGTGAAGTCGCACTGTTTCTGCCACATACAATTTGGCCAACTTCTGAAGTGAATAATCAGTGCGGACAGGTATGAAATGAGCAGATTTGGTCAACCTATCCACAATTACCCAATTCGAGTCCTTCTTCGACGGTGTCAAGGGTAACCCACTCACAAAATCCATGGTTACCCTCTCCCACTTCCAAAGTGGTACTTTCACTGGTTGCAAAAGTCCGGAAGGTAATTGATGTTCAGCTTTCACTTGCTGACAAGTCAGACATTTTCCCACAACTTTCGTTACCTCTCCCTTCAATCCAGGCCACCAATACAACTCCTTTAAATCGCAATACATTTTACTCCCTCCAAGATGCATAGCACACAGACCTCCATGAGCTTCTTTCAAAATTGCTTGCCTCAAGTCAGAGTCCCTCGGAATACAAACTCTACCTCAGTAACACAGAACTCCCTCACTGTTCAGTCCAAACTCAGAAGTATCCCCATTCTTAACTTGCCGGAATCGAGAAACCAGGGACTCATCCCTCGACTGTTTTTCCTTAATCTCATCCACGCAGGTCGGTGTAACTTGTAGTTCTGCTAACAGACTACCGTCGTCATACAGACTCAAACAAGCAAACATGGCTCTCAGATCAGATACAGTTCTACGAATTAGGGCATCGCGCAGTCATAATCCTTAAGCAACTCTAACCATCTCCGCTGCTTAAGGTTCAGCTCCTTCTGAGTCAGCAAGTACTTAAGACTCTTATGATCTGTGTATATAATACACCTTTCTCCGTACAGGTAATGTCTCTAAATCTTAAGCGCAAAGATTACCGCTGCCAACTCTAGATCATGAGTAGGATAGTTAACTTCATGTGGTTTAAGTTGTCGCGATGCATAAGCAACCACTTTACCCTCTTGCATCAGCACACAGCCCAACCCTACATGTGATGCATCACTCCATACGGTAAAATCTTTTCCAGACTCTGGCTGAATCAGTACAGGTGCCTCGGTCAGAACTTTCTTCAGCTTCTCAATAGATTCCTGTTGTTTCTCAGTCCTAACAAACAGTACTCCCTTCCTTATAAGCTTTGTCAAAGGCGCTACCATCACAGAAAATCCTTCCACAAACCTTCTATAGTACCCAGCTAAACCCAGAAAACTTCAAATTTTTGACACTGACCTTGGTGGCTTCCATTCTAGAATCGCTTCAATCTTTCGAGGGTCCACCTTGATCCCTTCAGCAGAGACAACATGCCCCAAGAAAGTTACCTCTCTCAACCAGAACTCACACTTACTGAATTTCGCATAAAGCTCCTTCTCCCTCAGCACTTGTAGCACAATACGAAGGTGCTCATCATGCTTCTCCTCAGAGCGCACACCCAGCGACCCAGATATAGCACATGCAACATATGAATGGGTAGATCCAACATCTATCAACGCAGTGTATGGCATATTGGAAATCAAAAACACACCAACGCCAGCTGACGAGCCTCAGCAAATCCAGCACCCCTGCTAGGCGCTCCTCTTCCTGAACCGTTTCCATTACCACATCTGCCTTGCCCATGTCATCTCGAAAACTGTAGTCCACCCCTCACTGGTTAAGCGACCCTCTGCTCTAAAACTTGAACCTGATCTGGTTTTTAGGGACAATCCTTAACCCTATGCTCTATAGATCCGCATCGGAAACAAGCACCAGAACATTTTCGACACTCACCTATATGCATCTTCCCATAATTCCTACAACCCTGCGGTCTAACAGCATTCATCGATACTGCTCGAACTGGCTCTATTACCCTTGCTCTCTTAACATTCCTGTTCATACCACCTGAAAGTCCTGAATCTCTCCTAAAACGGTTCCGATCTTTCTGACGATTCTGTCTTTCTGTATGCTTCACTTCCTCAGCTATCTTAGCTTTCTCCACTAAAGCAGCGAAGGTACACTCCTTCTACGGAGCAATCAGCACCCTAAGTTCATCTCTCAGACCATCCTCGAAGCGTACGCTTGCTCATACTCCGTAGCGACAACCCCAAAAGCATACCCACTCAGTCTCAGAAACTCAAACTCATACTCAGCCACTGACTTACTCCCTTGGACCAGGTTCAGAAATTCTTTCCGGTGAGCGTCCAAGTAACTAGCCCCACCATACTTTCCTTTGAAGGCTGTCTTAAATAGCTCCCAAGTCACACTGTCAGCAGGAGTTCCATCTCTCACCGTGAACCACCACTGATAAGCTTCATCCTTGAGTAATGATATGGCTCCCTTCAGCTTCTGCTCCATAGAGTAGTCCAGATCATCCATAATCCGCTCTATGGCTTCTAACCAATACTCAGCCATATTCAGAGCTACACCAGATACGCCCCTAAATATGTCTACTCCATTGGCCCGGAGCCGCTCAGAAATAGACCTTCGAATTCTATTTCCTGTACTTGCCCCAGTAACCCTTTCCAAAAATCGGAGCATTGCCTGGGACAGAGCATCGTCCCCGGCACCTCGATCATGAGACTCTACCTCATGTTGCGGTGGTACGGTGCATCTGCTAAGACATGTCCTCAAGATGAAGATTCAGCCTGAGCATTACCTCAGCGACGTCCACAGCCTCTTCCACGAGCTGCTCATGTACTCATTTCGTATTATCTGGTTAAGAATTTTATGAATCAATTTAATATTTCAGTGTTTATTACAAATGTCGTATGAATAATAGTAATTTAGAGTTTGAGTTTGTTTCCTTTTGCGGTAGCCTAGCTACAGTCTCAGTCTACTTATTAGAATTTCTGCGGTTCTAGTGTTACCCTAACTAAAGTACCATGATAAGGTTTTGTACAAGCATATAACAGATATTTCAGAAACAATCAGAAAGGCTCAGAAAACTTACAGACTTGGGCTGAAGATTCGGTGTGCCACCTTTTAAAAAAAACCAAATTTTAGGAAACCGATTTTAATGTTTAAAATCATCTATTTGTAAAGAGAAAATATTGGAAACATTCTCGAAAACAATTTGTAACCAAGTTAAAAAAGACGATTTTCAAAAACCTTTATTCAGTGTTTCTTTACAAACTCTCATTTTTAGACCCGTTCCATAGCCGAGTTGTTGTAACTTGGCTCTGATACCACTAAATGTAACAACCCAAACCTGGCTCAGACGTTATGGCCAGATCTGACGTGTCACATGGACTTACGACTTAGTATGCATTCGTTGGTTTAAGTGATTGGGGTGGTCTTTGTAAAAATAGTGGTTGAATGAAAAAGAGGTTTATCAATCTTTAGGCTATCCATTTGTTGTGCTTGTTGAGTCTTGGAAAATGTTCATTAATTTTGAAAACCCGCGCAGCCTAACACTAGCATTTTTGACATAGTATAAATATAATCAAAAAATAAAACCGTAGCAGAAAAAGAAATTTAAATAGCGACCTTATTACAACTTAAAACCCAAAATTAAATCGAATATAAAATAATAAAATAAACTAACTTAGAAAACCAACTTTGCGTGATGAGTGGCCACTCAAATCCCTCATGCTCCAAGCCCACTATGGTTGGGGATTTCTGCAGAGATGAAAATAAAGTGTGAGTTCGGTAAACTCAGTGTGTAACATAACCCAACCATAGCCCAAAAAATATCAAACCTCAGAGTCAGACTTATCTGGGCCTTGGCCCAGTACAAAAATCAGAATGAAACCCATAGGCCCATAGTAGATACAGAACAAATATATCATGAATGCAGAAATCCCAACCCAGAGCCATCCATAACACCCCCGTACCAGCCTTATGTGACATCCCAAAATTGACCCTAGTCGGGATGTGGTTTCGGGACCATTAAAACCGAGGCATAAAAATAATTTATAATTTATTTTGATGCCTATAATATGTGTTAATTCATGTGTGACATTTTGATGTTTCGATTTAGAGTTATAAATGTGAATTTCACTAGAAAGGGCCTAGTAGTAAACATTGAAAGTATGATGGGAAATGTGGGATGACTAGTTGATAATACATGCAAAAATAAGGATTTGCATGTCAAATTTCCCCTAACATGAAGTGGCCGGCCATGACAAGGAATCATGGGCTAAACATGTCATGAAACATGTTTTGTTGGTGCACTAGGAGAAACAATAAACAAATGAGTATGGGTAATAAAGAAAGAAAAAAATGTGTGTGTGTGAGTGAAACCCCCTTGCAGTGCATTGTGGAAGAGAAAAGAAAATTTTGTTCATCCATTCTTCTCTTCTTTGGCCGAAAATACTAAGGAAAAAGGGAGGATTTTTGCTTCATGCTTGGTTTAGAAGAGAACTAGAAGGGGATTTGGCTATACTTGTATCAAGATTAAGGTATGTTTGAGGTTGTGTCATGAGATTCATGCTTGTTTTGGTTGCTAACTTGATGTGCATGTTAGCCATGGTTCAAATCCTTGTTATGCCATGGAAATGGTATTTGGCCAAGGTGGATTTTGTGTTAATGCCATTGCATGTTAAATATGAAGCTTGTTAATGGTGTACGTGATGGGGGATTGATGGCTCTTGGACTTTCTTTTTAGTATTTTTGAGTGAGACATTAAGTTCTTTGCTTAATCATGACCAAAATGATGGTGTTGTGATGTATTCGGTCATGGTATATCCATTAAGTATGATTCATGCATGTTGCATGGTAGGTAAGATTTGAGCTTTGAATATGTGTTTGCACATGATGAATTGGTATGACATATATACTATTTCAAGGTATATATTTGCTTGGGATAATGTTTTCGGTTATGTAGTACATGAGAGATGTGTATTGAGCTACAATATGTAATGCGTTAGTTAGTAAAATGCATGCTGTTTTTGTGTGGTATTATGCATAATCGGCCTCAACATGGACATGCATATTCGCCACATGAGGGGAAATTGGTGTGCATGCATTCGGTTAGAGGCAAGCATATTGATGCCTATTCTTGGCTTAGAAAATTCGCTAAGAGGAATACTAACTAAGGTGTTGAGTTCGATTCATGATTTTGTACATATGCGACTTTGATGCCTAATGAGTAGATATTTATAAATTGGCTAGGCATCTTGAATTCCTCTTCCGATGCTCAAATGATAAAACCAATTTATTTGTTAAATTTAGCTCAAGAAGCTAGAGGTGGAGAATCAAGCAAAGGCAAAGGAAAGATAATCGAGTAGTCGATTGGAAATCGTTTCATCCAATATAAGGTAAGTCATTAAGCATATATTTGGTGTTGATGTAAATGACCATAATATATACACAATTGTGTTTAAATGAATTGATGTGTAAATGGAAATGTATGTGTATGGAATGATGCCATTGTTGAATGTATAAAGGCAGCAAAATGCATAAGGTATTGGTCTCGCACTAAGTGTGCGGGTATAAATGGACACGGTGACAAGATTGGCACTAAGTGTGCGGATTTAAATTGTACAGCACTAAGTGTGCGAGTTTGATTATATAGCACTAAGTGTGCGAGCTGAAAATTATATAGCACTAAGTGTGCGAGCTGAAAATATATAGCACTAAGTGTGCGGATTCACTATATGCTCTTGTATTACAATTGGCACTGAGTGTGCGACATTATCGAGTTAATCCCGGACAGCGGATCGGGTAAGTACCTCGAGCTCATGATGAATAGAGAATACGCTCATGCTTGGGGTTGAATTGGTAAGCCTTAAATCTATGTGATGATTGAAATTGTATGGTTGTGCTGGAAAATGAGTTAATGTGTAAAAATGCTTCGATTATCTTGTTGTG
The DNA here is from genome assembly GCF_025698485.1 of Gossypium arboreum. NCBI lineage: Eukaryota > Viridiplantae > Streptophyta > Magnoliopsida > Malvales > Malvaceae > Gossypium > Gossypium arboreum. The sequence goes on along the minus strand of NC_069081.1, from coordinate 83,706,554 downwards.
TAGAATATGAAATGTGGATGTATGACTTGGTACGAGATTGGACCGAAGGTCCGAGGTATTATGGTATAGATTCGATATGGATGAGTACCTAGCCTCGCTTGTTGTACATGTTGTAGTGATCAGACAAGGATTGATGAATGCTTATGACTTACTGAGTTGTAAACTCACTCGGTGTTTTTTTTCTTGTCACCCATTTTAGGTCTCTCGGATTCGTATTGCTTGCGTGATCGGGACCGTCGTTGAAGTCATCACACCGCTGAAATCTTGTGGTATTGTTTTCGTTGTTGAAGAACATTTGGCATGTATAGGCTATTATATTTTGTCGAATTGTGGGTTGTAAACTTTAAGCCATGTGAAAATGGCCTATGTGGTCGTCGAGTGGGATGCTAGAACCTATAGCCACGAGTCTTAGAAACTCTAATTTTGATAAGGTGGCCACAATTTGTGTCATGTATGATGGATGATTAAGGCCAAGGAAAGATTCATGAAATTGGCATAGCCTACTGCAGTAACTGTTGCGGACAGCAGCAGTGAGATGAGATTGAAAATCACTAAAATAGTAGAAGTAGAATTAAATAGTGGGTAAATTATGAAATTGAACCTTGATGAATCTATTTTCATATGGATGAAACGAAACGACCATATGAGCACTATACTGAGAAATATTAGAGTTCTCGTGAGACAGGGCCAGAACGGTTTCTGGGTCCCCTGACGCGACTTTGAAAATTTACCATAAATTATCCAGAAAGAATTAGGAGTCATGCCTTATATGTACAGATTCCATTTTGAGTCTAGTTTCATTAGAAACAAACGGCACCAGTATTAAATCCCTGTACAGAGAGATATTCAAGTTGTAACGCGCAAAGGTCAGAGCAGTCGATCCCTGTAACATGGGTGACTTTAACTAATAAACTGTACCAATTGGCCCGACCAAAAATTCTAGAAATAAATCCATGGATGGGTATGTGAGTCTAAATTCAGGTAAAATTTACGAAACCAGTTTCCGAGTTTTGAAACTCGAGATATGATTTTTAAGGCGACGGTGACGCAGTTTTCCAGCCTGACTGGAAATGACAAATTGGTTGGTACCTTGAGAGGATTTGGCGTTAACCTCTCGTGTCCGACACGGCGACGGTCACGAAGTTAGGGTGTTACAATTTTATTGGTATCAGAGCTATGGTTTAGTCGGTTTTAGGACTACCATAGCGCGTGTGAGTCTAGCTATACATGCCAAATTGTTAGTGCTGAATAATGTGATGCCAAATTGTTAACGCTTCCTCCATCAATATAAACCCATGTCCCATGCAACAGATATAATATGTCATGGCATACGTATACAGAAACAGAACATCATGCTTTTTAGAAAAATTATAACCATATGGGTAAAATCGTAATTTTACATGCATAAGGGTATTTCATTTATTATTACCTATTGCTAAGGTTTCATGTTCATTCTAATGTTTACCAAGTAATCAAAAGTTCTTACCTCATCTTTTTACCAAAGTGGACCCGTTGGCCTATTGGCCCCCTTTTTGGCCCATTAAGCCCAAAAATACCGTTGTGCACGAAAATGCACACTCTGCACTCTAATCATCCAAATGCACCATATTCATTAACAACTGTCTCACGAGCACTCGCACGCTCACGAGTTCACAAAATACCAACGTTTCGGTATTTCGGCTTTTACCGATTCAGTCTAAGGGAGGGTGTCCTTTACACACCTGGTTGATGATGATTGATGACGATATCTCCCATGTGATAATCCTGTTAGGAGACTACAGTTAATCCACACTCCAAACACTCTTAGCTGACGCCCAACCCAAACGAGCACGTCACAAAGCGAAAGGGATCAGCCAAGAAGGGTATGCCTACTCTCCTCATGGTTTGCTTTATTTAAAGCCAGCCCTCCATCTACTCTTATGTTAGCTTCCCAATGTGGGATCCCTCCATCACCAGAGTTTAAAACCAACACCAACTCTTGCCGTCCCAACATAGCAAAATAATCAACCTTTGCGTGCCAAGGGATTCGAACCAAAGTCCTCTCACATGCCAACTCACGCCACCACCACTGGGCCATCAACTCATTTGTGTCATAAATCCAACACATTAAACTTTAAAGCGCACCTACTTGCCTCCAGATTTATTGAAAAGAAAAACCAAAATATATTGCAAGAGCCAAGACTTGAACCTTGGACCACTTGCTTCCTCTATGGCGTCACTTTCTTGTCCCCTAAGTGGTGCCACCTTGCCACTACACCACACTCCTTTTTGTGTCATCTTTTACCCCTTTACTCTTAAAAGCCCAAACACCAATTGCATCACCTGTTCATAAAATTAAAATTTCGAAGACTACCACGGTTTTAACTTAAGTTTGGGCCTTCCAAAGGCCCACTAACCTACTAAAATATATATTTTAACCAACTAGAACACACAAAAATTTTAAAAATCACAAAAACATAGAAAACCCAAAAATTTAGGCATTACAGAAAATCACAAAATGCACAACCAATTCAAAAATTGAAGTATGGCTAGCTAAAACACAAAACAAAGATCTCAAAAATGTAAAAATTATCAAAATCCGAGCTAAACACATACCATAATCAAGCTTAGACAAGGTCGAGCCCTAGGAACTCTTTTTCTTTTCTTTTTCTTTTAAGTTTTGGTAATGGTGATGAAAAAGATGAACAAGTGATTTTTTGTTTTATTTTTTTTATTATCATTATTAACATAATTACCAAACTATCCGTAATGAAATAATATAAAAACTTAATTTAGGTTGTCCACTACCAACTATACTATCATTTAATGGCCTAATTTCATTTTAAGTCCTCCAAATTAATAGATCATAACAATATAGCACTTTAACAAATAGCAAGCCACTTTTACAAATTACACGATTAAGTCTAGTTATAAAATTAAACAACCAATCAGTAAAATTAATTCACGAAAATTTCACACATGCATTCTAACATGCTGTAAACACATAAACTATAACTAAAATATTTTTTTGACTCAGATTCGTGGTTCCGAAACCACTGTTCTGACTAGGGCCTAAACTGGGCTGTTACACAATTTCCTCTACCCAACACCTAGTTTATCAGCCAACAGATGAGAAACATACGAGTGGGTAGATGTAATATCTATCAAAGCAAAGTACTGAACATAATTAATTGTAAAGGTACATGAGATGACATTAGCTGCATCTTGGTCCTCTCTACGTTTGGCTGCATAAACAAGAGCAGGCTGCCTAACCTCAGTTGTAACAACCCATTTTTAATAAAATCAGAACTGTGGTTTTGGGATCACAAATTTGATGAGTAAATTATTATTTGATTATTATTTTAATGTCTATGGGTTTTTAGTAAGGTTTTACTAAAATTTTGTTAAGAAATTTTAATGTTTGCATGATTAATCAAGTGAAAAGGGCTAAATCATAAAAAGTGTAAAAGTAGAGTTCTATTAGTTAAAAGGGTCAAATGGTTATGAAACTTTAACTAAAGGACTTAGATGGTAATTAGACCGATTGAGATAGTGGATGTTTATGGACATGGTTTTGATGTAATTATTAAAGTTTCTAACGGTTAAAATAGTAATTAGGTAATTAATGTTAAAACAAAAGAAAAGAAAATGGTATCATCTTCTTTAGTCTGTTCTCCACTGAAATTAGGGATAAGTGTAACAACTCGTTTTTGGGTTAAATCAGAACTGTGGTTTTGAGACCACAAATCCTAAGTCAAAATAATTATTTTATTATTTTATTAAGGTTTATAGTATGATAGAATACTCTTGTGAAAATTTCGTAAAGAAATTTTACCGTTTAAGTAGTTAATTCAGTAAAAAAGATTAAATTGCGTAAGGCATAAAATATGAGCTCTCTAAGTGAAATGAATCAAATGACTATGAAAATGAAAAGAATGAGTACTTGCATGGTAAATATGAATTAGTGGACAAATATTGGCTTATATCATGAGAATTATAAGGTTAATTAACAAGGTTATAATAGCAATTATGAAATAATTTTTTTATAAATAAAATAAAACATAAAAATTCAATTTTTGTCATCTTCCTTCCACTGAAAATCAAGCTTGAGAAAGCCATTAAAGAAGCTTAAATATTGGGTCACTTGGAAGCTTAATCAAGGTATGGTTTTTACTCAGTTTTTAATGATTTCTACGTTTTTGAGCTCGTTGCAGCTTAATCTAGCTAGCCCGTATCTCCATTTTTGAAACTGTTATAGATTTTGAATGAGGCCATTGTTGAATGCTTAGTTTTTTAGATGTTTTATGATAGATTATTAAAGGTTGAAGCTAGATTAACAAGTTTTATAAAGTGATTTTTGACAAAAATGTCAATTACAGATTTAATTGAGAAATTTGTAAAATCCATGAGTAAATGTGTGAATTAATGAGAAAAATGGGCTAATATGTCTATAAAGAAACTTCGGCTAGCGTGGGCTAGTATTGAATTGTATGAATTTGTATTTTTATGCGATTTGGACTAAATTGTAAAAATGTAAAACATTATGGGGCAAAAGTGTAATTTTGCCAAAATGTGTATAAAGTGTCAAATTGAATAGAAAGGAAGTTAATTTTCAGAATTTGATATATTATTTAGATCAAGATAAGACGAGATTGAGCTTAGATTGGAGAAAAAGGAAAAATGGACAAATAATTGAAAAATTCCATCTGAACAACTCGAGGTAAGTTCGTATAGCTAGAACTGAATTATTAAATACATGAAATTGTTTAAAATGTATGTGTATAAGTTGAATAAATAATCCATGTGAAATTCGAATTACCGGTTATATGATTGTATTACTATTTACTTGAATGGAAGTGAAATGTCACAAATGTTATATAGGTTACTTGGATTCGGTATGATCATATGCATTGGGTATGCAAATTGAGTATTTAAATCCATATATTTAACTGAATTGAATGTATATAATTTAATAAATTGAATTATTGATCATTAAATGCTTAAATGATGAAGTTGGATAATACCGAGCCCCATTCGAACTTTAGAAAATCATAGAATACGAGTGACATGTCACTAGGGTTATCGTTTTGGTCGAGCTCCTACATTTGCTGTGGACTCACCACAGCTCATATGAGCTTACCGATATATTAGCTCATAAGAGCTTACTATTTTCAACTCATTAGAGCTTACCATTTCAGCTAGTATGAGCTTACTGTTCAGCTTGATAGAGCTTACCATTTCAGTTCAATAGAGCTTACTGTTCATCCGATCAAGAGGAGCTTATTGATCATGGCTTGAAAGAGCATAAATGATAATGAATTGACGGATTACTGATTAATACACTTAGAGTGTATCACTCAAGTATTCTTCGATATTCTAATAGGTTCAGTTACTGTTACTGAACATATGAATAAGGTATGTGTTTATATTGATGAATTAGTGTTAATATGGTTTAATTACTATTATTTCTGATGAGCTATTGTTTATACGTATGAACTACTGGTTATATGAATGAATTACAGTTTATACGGATAGAAATGAATTACCATAATGTTATGTGAATTACATGGTATTGATGATTTTATATGCTTATGCATTTGGAAAATTTGGTTGGATTGTATTGAAATGGTAACATAGGTTATAATGATGTATGATCAAATGTTATATATGTGAATCGGGATATAGGTGGTTTAACCACATATATGCCCATTAGTGTACAAGATACAAAATATTTGATGTTATTTCCATGGTTCAACAGAGAATATAACGGTACAAGAACTGAAATGATGATATGGATTAGTTCAGGTATACGTGACACGTTTGACAAGTAAGTGATATTTAATATTTCATATGATATGTAAGTGAAAATCAATGAATATATACAGGAATTGCCAGGTTGTTATTTTATTACGCATTGATTTTGATGGAGCTGATTTATATGTCATCATGTTTCTCTAATTCTAAATTAATTGTTAAATTGTATATAGTACATACTAGTCATAAGAGCTTACTAAGCTTATTAGCTTACTTTGTTTATTTTTCGTATTTTACAGTGGTTTGAAAGCTCGCTCGGGTTGGAAGTCATCGAAGATTTCATCACACTATCCAGGAGTTGATTTAGTATTTTTGAATTATTTGAAATTGGTAATATGGAATGTATAGGCTAGTTGAAGATATGAGATGTATAAGTTATTTTAGCTATTGAAGCCTATATGTATTGTTGTGTTTAAGCCATGTGATTTGGCTTAACTTGGCTAAATATTTGGTTGTGTATATGTGTACTAAATATGGCATGTTCTGACAAATAGTTGATGAAATGAAGATAGGCAAATGGTTTGAATATGTGATGGTTATATTTGGATTGAAAATGTTTTGTTAAGTATGGCATATTGTATGATTAAAGGTTGAGTTATAGACATGTTATATATATATATATATATGTTTATTTGCTCATAAAACATGTCAAGTTAGTGATATATTTGGATGTGTAAATGATGATGATTGAGTATTCATATGATTAGATTATGATATGGTATGAAATGTGCCTAGAAGGATACTAATTGGTTGCACATATGTATATAGAATTAGTACCATTTGAATAATTGTGGGTACATGTGTGTTGGGTGAGAAATATGGTTTGTAAATAGCCTATTTTTGTCCACACAGGCAAAGCATGCAGGCATGTAACTCAATCGTGTATGACACATGGCCTTGATACACGACCGTGTGTCCTCTGAAGCTTAAATAAAAATCAAGTCTGTGAGTTACACGGCCTAGACACACGGGCGTGTCTACTAGCTGTGTGTGACACACAGCCATGGCACATTGACGTGTGTGGCCATTTTGAATGGGCACATGGGCCAGACACATGGGCGTATGGTCGACCGTAACCCAAGTCAGTATGTATGCCCTGTTTCCACATGATCTAAGACATGAGCTTGTCTATTAGCCATGTGGGGCACACGGGCGTGTGATACTTGAAATGTTAAAATTTTTCCAAGTTTCCAAAGTTTTCAAATGTTATCAATTTAGTCCCGAATGCATGATTTAAACTTTGTATGCTCGATTTAAGTACATATTGAATGTGAATGAATGATATTTACTGAAATGAGATGACATTTGATAAATGATTGTTTTGAATTGAGTTACAAGTTCAGTAATGCCTCTTAACCTATGCCGGTGACAGTTACGGGTTAGGGATGTTACAATAAGAAATCCAATTGTTGAAGTTTGAAGGTTCGGCTAAGCTCTTTTGCTTGCATGGTATGATTTTCAACCCCGTTTTTAATGATTTCTATATTTTTTAGGGCGTTTTAGCTTAATCTAGCTAGCTTAAAGGTCAATTTGTAAAACTTTTAAAGATTTGGGGTTATGCCATGAATGGTTTTGAATGGTGCTTGATGTTTAATGGTAGATTATAAACCTTTGTTGAGAAATAAACAAGTTCTGTAAAGTGATTTTTGATGAAATTTATATATAGGGATTGATTTGTAAAAATAGTAAAAGTTCATGAAAAATTTATGAAATTATGGTTTATATGGGTTGATATAAGTCCCTAATAAATTTAGTTAGCTTTAATGGGGGATTAAAATGCTTAGATTTCGATTTATGAGCTAATGACTAAATTGTGAAATGTTAAAATATTAGGGGAAAATAGTAATTTTGTGTAACTATGAAATGTGGACTAAGTTGAATACTAGAAGTATTAAATTGGCTAAAATTGTATATTTAGATCAAGATAAACCACGTACGAATCTAGATCGGGGAAAAGAAAAAGCCTTGGATTAGTTCGACTTAGTTTTTACGCCCCTAGTTGTCGAGGTAAGTTTGAATGAACAATTGTTATATTTATGTTATTCAAATGTATGTTATTATGTTTTCAAAATGTAATTGAATAATCAATATACAAATCAATGCTATGACGGTTACTAAGTCCCGGTTGAACCTTATGAAATTCGTAGGATACTAATGACATGTCATTAGGGATTTCATGTTTTGGGTGCTGGTCTTGAATGTCCTACCGATGGTTGAGGTCCTGCATTTGTTGTGGATACTCCACAACTTGTGTAGCTTACATTCTGACCCATAGCTCGTGTGATCAGGCCCATTTCATAGCTTGTGTCAGCAATGATGTAAAGGAAAGGTTACCGGTTATATGTTTAAGCACATTTCATGTGAGCTTTCCCGAGTATTTGATGAAATTCTAGATGGTTCAATGGGCAAGAAAAGGGATTGAAATGGTAAGCTTTCAAGTGGAATTATGTATATGTTCATGGAAAGAATGTATAAACCAAATGATGTATTTTACATGGTAATGACTTATCATATGGATGATTTAAAAGAATTATGTACAAATGCACTAACTTGTGTATTGATTGTAACAGCCCGATTTAGGGCCAAAATGGAACAGTAGTTTTGAAACCATGAATCTGAGGTTGAAAATTTTATGACTGGGTGTTTAATTTGATGTTTAGGACTAAATTGAAATAGGTGAAAAATGTGTGTTCTAGTTCAAAAAGTACTTGATTGAAATGGGGGTTTTAAGTAGAGGTCCTTAAATAGTAATTAGACCATTATACTAGTTTGGACAAAAATACCTAAAGGAAGATAAAACACCATAGTTTTTAATGAAGGGCAATTTAATCATTTGGTAAATAAAATAATAAAATCGGAAAACAAAGCCTAAATTGGTATCATCTTCACAAGCTTGGCTGAAACTCTCAAAAACACCATAGCTAGGGTTTTTCCCAAGCTTTCAAGCTCTATAGTAAGTGCATTCAAGCCCCGTTTTTAATGTTCTTTACATTTTTGAAATTCTCGTAGCTCGGTCTACCTATTTCTACCATTATTTTGAGTTAAGATTTATGTTTTAAAATTTACCCATGAATGATATGCATGTATTTTGATGTTTGATGGTATAATATGAATGTTTGAAGTTAGGAGAATGATCTTTTCTAAGCGTTTTTTAGCGAAAACGAGCAAAACGACATAATCGGTAAAAATACCTAATGTTCAAAAGTACATGTTAGAGTGAGAATTTGATGTTGTCATAGAAGAGAAAAATGTTCAGCATGTCATAAAACATAAGAATAAGGGCTGAAATTAAATTTCCGAGCCTATGGGAAAAATCATAATTTTGTAAAAGTTAGGGGGCAAAAACGTAATTTTTCCATAATGTGATTTTTGGATTGAAATAGATAGTATGAGTATTAAATGAGCTAAATGTGTTGTTATAGAACAAGAAAGGCGTGGAATCGACCTCGAACGGGGGAAGAAAAAGATTTTGGACTAAATTGCAAAATTTTCATACTTTGCGCCGAGGTAAGTTTTTATGTAAATAATACATTATCTTTATTTACGTTTTTATATTTTAGCATATTTTATATATTGTAGCTGATTTTGAATCATAATCGACTATTGGAAGAATGAAAATAAGTATTAGAAAGTGAAATACTTCCTGGTTGAACATTCAGAATCGAAAGATATAGATGGTATGTAGCTAGGTCACATGTATGGTGTCAAGTGCACATTATGTGTACAAGAGAGCTACGAGATACTATGTGGTAGCTAGGTCACATGTGTGATACGGGATGTATACCATGTAGACAAGAGAGCTACGGGATAAATGTAGCTAGGTCGCATGTGTGGTTCCAGGTGAAGGACACCATGTAGACAAGAGAGCTACGAGATAAAATGGCTAGGTCACATGGGTGGTAACTATGTGATGGGTGGAACTATGCGCTGAAACCACTAAGTATCGGAGACTCGATCCGAAGTGTTCAACGGGAAAATCGACTAAATGAAATTATGTATGACCTTGTAATGATAAGTGTAAGAAGACAGATGTGTAACGTATGAGTAATAAGCTCGATATGTGATTGGAAGTTGGAAAGATTGTTAAGGATAAGCAAAGAATGCAACCAAAGTGTTATTTGGACAGTCGCAGAGACGTGAATTTGAAAAATCACCAAAAATAGTAGGAATTTAATTATAGGCTGAATGAGAGATGAAATTAAAGCTTAATGAGTCTATTTTCATGTAAAAGAAGCAAACCAAGTAAAGGAATCCTATATTTTGAGATATTTATATTTGTGTGAGACTTGTGCGGAATGACTACGTGATCCCCTATTTTGACTTTAAAAAATCATTAAAAATTGTAAAAACTTAATTAAGAAATATAGTTTATATGCCTAGATTCCTAATTGAGTCTAGTCTTAAATGAAATACATTTCATGGATATTTGACTTTTGTACAAGGAAAAAATTAATTTTTAGTGAAAAGAAATCAGATCAGTCGAGCTGTATAACAGGGGAAACTTTAACTAATAAACTGTACTAATTGGCTGGACCAAAAATTATAGAAAAGTTTTAGTAAGAAGTAATGAGTCTAGTTTCAGGAAAATTATACAGATTTCAATTTTAGTTTTTTAACTCGAGTTATGATTTATTCAGTTAACATGATGCAGGAGGGACAGTTTGATCAAATTGGTGCAAATAGTGAAATTAAAAATAGATATAATTGAGTTATTTTGTAAACATATTAGATTCTTTATTTATTATTTATATACTTACTTACTAAGCTATAAGCTTACTTTATTCTCTCTCTTTTGTCTTATAGTGTCATCCAGCTAGCACAGGAGTTAGAGATCGTTGAAGATCTGCCCGCACTATCAATACTTTTGGTATTTGAACTAAACATTTTGAATTATAACATGTATAGTAGGCTTAGTTATTTTGTTACGTGTCATAATTTCCTAGGTTTAAAATATTGGTTATAGTATTTGACCGATTATTTTGTACAAAGCCATTGAAGTTGGCTAATATTGTTAAAGGCATATGTTATAACGATTAATGATCTAATTGGATGCCATATTTTTGGCTCGATTTTATTTAATGGTATGTGTTATGTTCTGGTAATGCCTCGTACCTTTTTTCGGTGTTGAATGCAGGTAAGGGGCGTTACATTTAGTGGTATCAGACCAAGTTTAGTTGGTTCTCGGACTAATATAGTGTGTGTAAAAGTCTAGCTATACATGCCATAAATATAATGTGATAGTGTGGTGACTCCTGAATATTCTAAACTATGTTTTGTTTTAATATAGTAATGGATCCCGATGAAACAGGGGCTGATGACGCTGCTAGTAATGCACCGGCTCCCGCACAAGGGACCACGCCTGTAGAAAGTAGACCTGAGACATTAAGACAGGGAGATGAGGCTCGGGATACCTTCCTCCAAATGATGAACAATTGGTATACTGAGTTTATTCGAGCAAACCCAAATGCTCAACCTCCGCCACCCCCTCCCATACCTCAGACGGTTCTCAGAATGCATGAGGCATAGATTTGGTAAGAATGAACAAGCCTCCGGTCGATAAGATTCGAAAACAAGGGGCCAAAGAGTTTAGAGCAAAGATCGATGATGATCCCGAGAAAGTGGAGTTCTGGCTTGAAAATTCTACCCGTGTATTTGATGAGCTCTCATGTACACCCGAGGAGTGTTTAAAGTGTGCTATATCACTTTTGAGAGATTCGGCCTACCATTGGTGGAAGACTTTGGTAGCAGTGGTGCCAAAAGAAAGGGTTACTTGGGATTTCTTCCACGAAGAATTTAGAAAGAAATACATAAGTCAGCGATTTATTGATCAAAAACGAAAGGAGTTCCTTGAATTGAAGCAGGGCAAGATGTCTGTGGCAGAGTATCAACGTGAATTTGTAAGACTCAGCAAGTATGCCCAGGAATGTGTGTCCACTAAGGCTATTATGTGCAAAAGATTTGAGGATGGGCTTAATGAGGACATTAAAGTGCTTGTGGGAATTTTGGAGCTGAAAGAATTTGTAGTATTGGTTGACCGAGCTCTTAAAGTCGAAGAACTGAACAAAGAAAGAAGAAAAGCTACTATTGAGGCCTGAGATGCCAGAAAGAGGCCGATAAGCAGGTCATTTCAATCTCAATCAAAGAGGTCCAAAGAGACAAACCCTCGAATGGTAGTTTCAGCTGGGGATTCACATAGAGATTGTGGTAAGGCATATTCGGGATCTAAAGCTCAAGCTACTTCAATGGCAAGTGTGGGTAATGTGCGGTCTAGAAAGCCCGAATGTCAGCAATGTGGCAGGCAACATTTTGGTGAGTGTTGGGGAAACGAGCGAGCTTGTTTCAGGTGTGGTTCTCGCGAGCATTTCATCAGAGACTATCCGGAGAAAGTTAAAGAAGAAAAATTTCAGAGTGCTAGACAGAGTACTACCGCTAGCAGAGGTAGACCACCGAGAAATATTGGAAGTGGAGCTAGCAGTAAAATAGTGATGAAAGATTTAGCGGTGAGATTAGAATCTATAGCGCCTGCTAGAGCTTATGCCATACGTGTCCGAGAGGATACATCATCTCTTGATGTGATTACTAGTACATTTTTTCTCTATGATACTATTATTATTACATTGATTGATCCCGGGCCTACTTATTCCTATATTTGTGTGAATTTAGTATCTAATAAGAAGTTACCTGTTGACTTTACTGAGTTTGAAATTAAAGTGTCAAACCCCTTAGGCCAATATGTGCTAGTTGATAAGGTTTGCAAGAATTGCCCATTAATGATTCAAGGTCACTGTTTTTCGGCTAATCTGATGCTGTTACCATTTGATGAGTTCGACGTTATCTTGGGAATGGACTGGTTGACATTGTATGATGCCAAGGTAAATTGTAAACAGAAAACACTAGAGTTGAAATGTGAAAATGATGAAATTCTGTGGGTTGAAACAGATGAATCAAATAAATTGCCTATGGTGATTTCGCACATGTCTGCACAAAAATACATAAGGAAAGGGTGTGAAGCTTATCTTGCCTATGTAATGAATACTAAGATGTCTGAATTGAAGCTTGAATCAGTGCCGATAGTCTGTGAATTTCCAGATATATTTCCAGAGGAATTGCCTGGGTTGCCTCCAAACAGAGAGATAGAGTTTTCCATTGATTTATTGTCGGGGACTGCACCGATCTCGATTGCTCCATATAGAATGGCTCCGACTGAATTAAAAGAATTGAAGGCTCAGTTGCAAGAGTTAACAGAAAGGGATTTGTGAGACTGAGTTTCTCTCCCTGGGGTGCTTCTGTATTGTTCGTAAAGAAGAAAGATGGCTCAATAAGGCTTTGCATTGATTACCATCAGCTCAATAAGGTGACTATAAAGAACAAGTACCCATTACCGAGGATTGACGATTTATTTGATCAGTTGAAGGGGGCAACAGTGTTTTAAAAGATCGATTTGAGGTCCGGTTACTACCAGTTGAGAGTTAAGGAGTCAGATGTGCCGAAAACCGCTTTTAGGACAAGGTATGGACATTATGATTTCCTTGTGATGCCTTTCGGCTTAACAAATGCTCCAGCTATATTTATGGACTTGATGACCCGAATCTTTCGACCATATTTGGATAAGTTTGTGGTAGTTTTCATAGATGACATCCTAATTTATTCTCGGGATGGATCTGAGCACGCCGAACACTTGAGAACCATATTGCAGATCTTGAGAGAAAAGAAACTATTTGCTAAGTTTAGCAAAAGTGAGTTCTGGCTTTGTGAAGTCGGATTTTTGGGACATATAGTCTCAAGTGATGGTATTCGGGTGGATCCGAGCAAAATTTCCGGGATCGTTGATTGGAAACTGCCAAAGAATGTATCCGAGGTTAGAAGCTTTTTAGGCTTGGTCGGGTATTATAGACGTTTTGTCGAGGGATTTTTGATGATTGCCTCTCCTATGACTAAGTTGCTGTAAAAGAATGTTAAGTTTGAATGGACTGATAAATGTCAGCAGAGTTTTGAAAAGCTGAAAGCACGATTGACTGAAGCACCTATTTTAGTACAGCTCGAGCCAGGGAAGGAGTTCGTAATTTATAGTGATGCATCATTGACAGGCCTTGGATGTGTGCTGATGCAAGAGGGTAAAGTGGTAGCTTATGCCTTGAGATAGTTAAAACCGCATAAGAAGAACTAGCGGCATTACTTGTATGGTGAAAAATTGTAACACCCAGAAACCGTGGCCGTCACCGGGATCGAACACGAGGTGTAATCTGGCTTAATTCATCACTTATACAGCTCAAACAATTTATTTTAAAACTCCCAAACAAACTGTCAATCTGCGTTACAGTCACTTAAAAATTCGTATCTTGAGTTCTGAAACTCAAAATTTAATTCTGCAAATTTTTCCTGAAACTAGACTCATATATATATCTACTAAAATTTTTCCACAATTTTTGGTCCGTCCAATTAGTACAGTTTATTAGTTAAAGTCTCCCCTGTTTCAGGGTTCGACTACTCTGACCTCTGTGTATTTCAAACCCGATATCTCTCTGTACAGAGATTCAATGACTATGTCGTTTGTCCCTAATAAAACTAGACTCAATAAGGAATCTTTACATATAAGGTATGACTTATAATTATCTTTTTAGAAATTATGGTGAATTTCCAAATTTGGAACAGGGGATCCAGAAATCGTTCTGACCCTGTTTCACGAGATTTTAAATATCTCATACAATATAGTTCATATTCTTGTTTTACTTCTTCCATGTGAAAATAGACTCATCAAGCTTCGCTTCCATAATTTATTAATTATTTAATTCCATTTCTACTATTTTTAGTGATTTTTCAATTTCACATCACTACTGCTGTCTGCATCTATTATTAGAGTAAATTTTACCTATTAGAGTAATTTAACAAACATATCACCAAGTATGATCATGACTAGCCATACCAACGGCTAATCATTACCAAGCATTTCCTTACTACTCAATAACCATATCGTGAGTGTAACACTGGAAATGATTAGCCATGACAAACGGCATAATAATCAAATAGACTTTAACTATTGCTTATAACTAAGTATCATAAGACCAAATCCAACTTAACATTTATGCCATTTTCGCATGGCTAAAAGTATACATACCAAAGTTCAAACAAAACATAATAGCCTATACATGCCGAAATGTTCTCTTAGACCAACTAAGAAGAAGATACCAAAAAGTTGCAAGCTGGTGTGATGACTTCGACGATGGTCCCGAGAACAAAAATGGATCAAAGGAACCTAAATAAGTGACAAATAAACACACCGAATGAGTATATAACTCAGTAAGTCATAAGCATTACACTGCTGTCCATTTATAAAATATCATAAAAGAAAACAAATAATGCAAGATTAGGTACTCCATCCATACCGACTATGCTATAATTTCACGCACATTTATCATTACATGCTCTCAACTAGCCAAGCCTCCATTGACATCTCGTATGATATTCGATATGATATTTGGTACATTTCCACACATCATTTTATTTTCGTTTAGATTATACTATTAATAGCATTTCATCTATTCCTCAATAATCTTATGTTCCTAACTTCAAATATAATCACCACATTGGTTCAAGACTTACCAAGCTCAGTTCCAAATATAAACATAACGTCTATTCCTTATGAACTCAAAATATCTGCTCATTCCGCTGTCCATGATTTACTCGATAAAGTTGCACACTTAACGTTAATAATTTTTCGAAAATATATAGTAAGTCCGCACACTTAGTGCTTAATAGTCAAACTCGCACACTTAGTGCTATACAATTAAACTCGCACACTTAGTGCCAATCTCATTATCGTAAATGTTTATACCCGCACACTTAGTGCCGAAATCAACAACTCAATACATCTCACTTCTTTTTACAATCGATAATTTTGTCACTACATGCATTTATATATCATCCCATTCGGCATAAGTACATAAGTATTATGATTATTTAAATCAATACAAAATATATGCTTAATAACTTACCTTGTGTTGGGTAAAACGGTTCCAACTCGGCTACTCGATGTTCTTTCCTTTGCCTTTGCTTGATTCTCCTCCTTTAACTTCTTGAGCTTAATCAATAAATTAACTAGTTTAACTGTCTTGCTAAATATTTATATCAAAATATTAATGATTTCATATCATAGGAGATACATGACTAATTCTTATCTTCCTACCATATGTTTTTGAGCTATTCGGCTAATAACCATATGCTATCACCCTACTATCAATAATCCAATCACACATGCATATATATATATATGGCCGAATGTGCAAAGCTTAGACTCAACATCACCTATGCTCTTAATTTGATGGCCGAATATGCATACATATATATATGATATCAACTATACTATCATCTTTAATTCACCTAAACACAAAATTTCATCTCATGAACACTTGACCTAATTTTTCCTAATCTAGCATGGCTTCACATCTATTTGTAACATCCTATAAATCCACATATACCACATTTCTACATAAATTTTCTTTTACTTTTCCACTACTTCCATTCACAACATCAAAAGCACCATACACTTAGCATTTACCTCTTCCTAACCATATGCCATCTAAGTACCCTTTTAGGTAGAAAATTAACATATGGGTTGTAATAAGACATTGGCTACTAACTAGATTTTTACAAGAATTTAGTAAAAGTAACATAAATCCTACCTTAATCAACCCCTTTTGAGTTGGCCGAATGTCTAGAGCATTTCTTCTTTCCTTCTCCTAACTCATGGCAATTGCAAGAAAAGAAAGAAGATGAATACTCCCTCTTCCTTCCTTATTTTATTCATCTTTTCTTTCTAATTCCTTTCTTTAATTTATTTTAATTGCTAACTAATAAAGAATTGCATTGAAATTCAACCTAGTGGATGGGCATCATGGCTTGGCCGGCCACTACTTGGGTTTTTGGGCAATTTGACATGCAAACCCAAGTTTCCTCACTTTGTTATTATTTGGTCCTTACATATCCCCCTATCATATTTTCTTAAGTTCTCAACTAAGTCAATCACATGAAATTCACATTCATAAGTCTAAATTAAAACATCAAATTTTCACACATGCACTAATACTCATAGAGGATATGCAACCAAATTTTTAAATAAATTTTGGGACTCGGTCTTGTGGCCTTAAAACCACATTCCGACTAGGGTCGAATTAGGACTGTCACAAAAATGCCGAATTTTTACTGATCATAAAAGTTTGAAGTATTTGATGAATCAAAAAGATTTGAATCTACGATAGCGGAGATGGCTTGAATTATTTAAAGATTATGAGCTAGTGATTGATTATCATCCGGGGAAAGCGAATGTAGTTGTTGACGCCTTGAGCAGGAAATCTATTTTTACTTTGAGAGCCATCAATATGAGGTTAGCATTGTCTGATGATGGGTCAATCTTGGCAGAGATGAGAGCTAAACCGTTATTTCTCCAACTAATTTGTGATGCTCAAAAGAACGATAGTGAGTTGCGAACCAAGAGAACTCAGTGCGAATCGGGTTACGACTCAGATTTTCGAGTTGGACCAGATGACTGTTTGATGTTTCGAGACAGGATATGTGTATCAAAAAATGATGAATTGATTCAGAAAATATTACATGAGGCGCACAGTGTCTGTTTATTAGTACACCCTGGTAGCACAAAAATGTATAATGATTTAAAGAAGTTATATTGGTGGCCAGGCAGGAAAAGGGATATTTCTGAATTTGTGACCAAGTGTTTGATCTGTCAAAAAGTAAAAGCTGAGCATCAAATGCCTTCAAGATTACTCCAACTGGTGATGGTACCTGAGTGGAAATGGGATAGGATTACCATAGATTTTGTAACTGGTTTGCCTTTGACTCCTAAAAAGAAGGATGCTGTCTGGGTAGTGGTTGATAGGTTAACAAAGTTGGCTCACTTTATACCAGTATGTACCGATTACTCACTTGATAAATTAGCTGAATTATATATTGCTGAAATTGTGAGGTTGCACAGGGTACCTATGTCTATAACATCAGATAGAGATCCGAGGTTTACCTCAAGATTCTGGAAAAAGCTACAAGAAGCTTTAGGTACAAAATTGAATTTTAGTATCGCGTTTCATCCACAAACAGATGGTCAGTCAGAAAGAGTAATCCAGGTACTCGAAGATATGCTTAGATGCTGTGTTTTAGAATTTGAAGGCAATTAGGAGAAATATCTACCTTTGGTTGAATTTACCTACAATAACTGCTTTCGATCGAGTATCTGATGGCACCATCTGAAGCCTTGTATGGTCGCAAGTGTCAGACTCCTTTATATTGGACCGAACTTAGTGAGAAACAGATTCACAGAGTTGATCTAGTTAAAGAAACTGAAGAGAAAGTAAAAGTAATTCGTAATTGCTTGAAATCTACTTGAGATCGACAAAAGTCATATGCTGACTTAAAAAGAAAAGAGATTGAATTTTAGGTGGGTGATAAAGTGTTCTTGAAGGTGTCACCATGGAAGAAGATTCTGAGATTTTCCCAAAAAGGCAAGTTGAGTCGGCGTTTTATTGGGCCGTACGAGATTATTGAAAGGATTGGACCAGTGGCATATTGGTTGGCTTTACCGGTAGAGTTAGAAAGAATTCATAATGTGTTTCATGTATCAATGTTGCGACATTATCGTTCTGATCCTTCACATGTGATTTCTCCAACAGAAATTGAGATTTGATCAGACTTGACCTATGATGAGGAACCGATTAAGATTTTGGCTCGAGAAGTGAAACAGTTAAGAAAGAAAAGCATACCTCTAGTGAAAGTGTTATGGCAAAGACATGGAGTAGAAGAAACTACGTGGGAACTGGAGGAAGCCATGAGAAAATAGTACCCAAACCTCTTTACCGGTAAGATTTTCAGGGGCGAAAATCCCTAAAGGGGGGGAGAGTTCTAATAGCCCTATTTAGGGCCAAAATAGAACAGTGGTTTTGAAACCACGAATCTGAGGTTGAAAATTTTATGACTGGGTGTTTAATTTGATGTTTAGGACTAAATTGAAATAGGTGAAAAATGTGTGTTCTAGTTCATAAAGTACTTGATTGAAATGGGGGTTTTAAGTAGAGGTCCTTAAATAGTAATTAGACCATTATACTAGTTTGGACAAAAATACCTAAAGGAAGATAAAACACCATAGTTTTTAATGAAAGGCAATTTAGTCATTTGGTAAATAAAATAATAAAATGGGAAAACAAAGCCAAAATTGGTATCATCTTCACCAAGCTTGGCCGAAACTCTCATAAACACCATAGCTAGGGTTTTTCCCAAGCTTTCAAGCTCTATAGTAAGTGCATTCAAGCCCCGTTTTTAATGTTCTTTACATTTTTAAAATTCTCATAGCTCGGTCTACCTATTTCTACCATTATTTCGAGTTTGGATTTATGTTTAAAAATTTACCCATGAATGATATGCATGTATTTTGATGTTTGATGGTAGAATATGAATGTTTGAAGTTAGGAGCGCTAAGCGATTTTTAGCGAAAACGAGCAAAATGACATAATCGGTAAAAATACCTAATGTTCATAAGTACATATTACAGTGAGAATTTGATGTTGTCATAGAAGAGAAAAATGTTCAGCATGTCATAAAACATAAGAATAAGGGCTGAAATTAAATTTTCGAGCCTAGGGGCAAAATCATAATTTTGTAAAAGTTAGGGGGCAAAAATGTAGTTTTTCCATAATGTGGTTTTTGGATTGAAATAGATAGTATGAATGTTAAATGAGCTAAATGTGTTGTTATAGATCAAGAAAGGCGTGGAATCAACGTCGAACGGGGGAAGGAGAAGATTTTGGACTAAATTGCAAAATTTCCATATTTTGCACCGAGGTAAGTTTGTATGTAAATAATACATTATCTTTATTTACGTTTTTATATTTCAACATATTTTATATATTGTAGCTGATTTTGAATCATAATCAACTATTGGAAGAATGGAAATAAGTATTAGAAAGTGAAATACTTCCTGGTTGAACCTTCGGAATCGAAAGATATAGATGGTATGTAGCTAGGTCACATGTATGGTGTCAAGTGCACATCATGTGTACAAGAGAGCTATGAGATACTATTTGGTAGCTAGGTCACATGTGTAATACGGGATGTATACCATGTAGACAAGACAGCTACGGGATAAATGTAGCTAGGTCGCATGTGTGGTTCCAGGTGAAGGACACCATGTAGACAAGAGAGCTACAAGATAAAATGGCTAGGTCACATGGGTGGTACTAAGTGTTTATGTTCACCATGTGTACAAGAGAGCCGAACTATGTGATGGGTGGAACTACGCGCTGAAACCAACAAGTATCAGAGACTCGATCCGAAGTGTTCAACGGGAAAATCGACTAAATGAAATTATGTATGACCTTGTAATGATAAGTGTAAGAATACACATGTGTAACGTATGAGTAATAAGCTCGATATGTGAGTGGAAGTTGGAAAAATTGTTAAGGATAAGCAAAGAATGCAACCAAAGTGTGAAAGATCAAAATTGATAATATAACTGTTTGGACAGTTGCAGGGATGTGAATTTGAAAAATCACCAAAAATATTAGGAATTTAATTAAAGGATGAATGGGAAATTAAATTAAATCTTAATGAGTCTAGTTTCATGTAAAAGAAACAGAGAAAGTAAAGGGATCCTATATTTTGAGATATTGATATTTGTGTGAGACTTGTTCAGAATTACTACGTGATCCCCTGTTCTGACTTTGAAAAATCATTAAAAATTGTAGAAAATTAATTAAGAAATATAGTTTATATGCCTAGATTTCTTATTAGTTTTAGTTTTAAATGAAATAAATTTCATGGCTATTTGAATTTTGTACAAGGAGAAAAGTAATTCGTAGTGAATAGAGGTCAGATCAGTCGAGCTGTATAACAGGGGAAACTTTAACTAATAAACTGTATTAATTGGCTGGGCCAAAAATTCTAGAAAAATTTTAGTAAGAAGTTATATGAGTCTAGTTTTAGGAAAATTATACAGATTTCAATTTCGAGTTTCGTAATTGGAGTTATGATTTATTCAGTGAATATGACGCAGGAGGGACAATTTGATCAAATTGGAGTAAATAGTGAAATTAAAAATAGATATAATTGAGTTATTTTGTAAACATATTAGATTCCTTATTTGTTATTTGTATACTTACTTACTAAGCTATAAGCTTACTTTCTTCTCTCTCTTTTGTCTTATAGTGTCATCCAGCTAGCACAGGAGTTAGAGATCGTTGAAGATCTACCCGCACTATCAATACTTTTGGTATTTGAACTAAACATTTTGAATTATGGCATGTATAGTAGGCTTAGTTATTTTGTTACGTGTCATGATTGCGTAGGTTTAAAATATTGGTTATAGTATTTAATTGATTATTTTGTACAAAGCCATTGAAGTTTGCTAATATTGTTAAAGGCATATGTTATAACGATTAATGATCTAATTGGATGCCATATTTTTGTCTCGGTTTTATTTAATGGTATGTGTTATGTTCTGGTAATACCTCGTACCCTATTTCGGTGTTGAATGCGGGTAAGGGGCGTTACATTGATGACGATGCATAGGTTGTTCCAAGCTTGTGATTTGGGTTTCTTGATGCTTATACTTTGTGTTATGCAAATATATGGTAAGGTATCTTTTACTTTCTATGTAGTTTCTTTCCAATGTTTTATAGATTATTGGAAGCTCATTAGAGATATATCACACTATCCAGCATAAATATCAGTAGTTTTTGAATGTTTTTGTCTAGGTTATATTGGCATGTATAGATGGACTTATAATGATGTTTAGTTGAATGTTTGCTTGATGTTTTGGCATCTATAAATTGTCTAAGTTAACTTTGTTGGTACATTTGATGCCTTGTGGGGTTGTGGTTATATTATGTTGCGTGTTTTGAATGGCTCAAATTATATGTATTGAATTGGTAAGATAATGGTCAAGTTATGGCATGATTGGATGGTATTGAAGCAGATATTGATGCTTGAAATTATGTAAAATTAGCATGTTTAGGTAAGTCCTGATGAATGCATTTGAGGTGCCTTTGAATGGCATATTGGTTAGTTGAATTATAACTTTCGAAATGGCAAATATATGTATGTTTTGATGTGGATTTGGTGCCTTGTAAATGTGAACAAAAGAATTATATGTTCATGCATGAAATGATATGGGAAATGGCTAGATTCTAGGCAAATTTATTTCCACATGGCCTAAGACACGGGCGTGTGACTCAGTTGTATGTGACACATGGTCTAGCGACACAGCCGTGTGTCATTTGAGAGTTCCTTTGTATGCAAGTTAGTGATTTACATGTCCTAGCACACAGCCTGGCACTCGAGCGTGTTTGGCAACTAAGAGAGTCATGGCCTGGCACATGGGCATTTGACACAGTTGTGTTACCCTACGCAGAGAGTTACATGGGTTAGGACACAGGCTTGGACATGGTCATGTGTTCCTAGGTCGAAGGTTACACGGCTTGAGACACGAGCGTGTATCTCAGTCGTGTGAGGTACATGGCCTGGTCACACGACTGTGTGGCCCTTATTCCAGATTTTAGCAAAATTTTCTTAGACTTTTCAAATGTTTTCGAACTGGTCCCAATTTGTTTCTAAAGTATTCTTTGGGCCTCGAGGGCTCAATTTATGGACAATATGTATATATATGATTGGCTTATGATATGTGTATGATAATGTGTGACGTTTATGTTTAAATGTTTTGTTTGTACGATAATGCTCTGTAACCCTAATCTGACGACTGATACGGATTAAGAGTGTTACATCATCCCTTTTCGCACCTTGACCCAGTGGTCACTATCCCTGCCCAACCTAATAAATTTGTTTTGACCTTGAACTCCTTGAGGCTGCTGCCTAGCTCTCTGATTCTGAACCCTGTTCTACATCGGAGCTTTCATCTGATCTCTTCGATGAGAACAATCCTTAATCTTATGATCTGTGGACCTACACCTCAAACAAGCACCCATCCTCTTCCAACATTCACTTGAGTGCTTCATACCGCAATAAGCACAGTCAAAGTCTTGCCTCTAGTACCAACTACTATATTATTTTTTTGAGGTCTGTCCTATCTTGCTCACTTTAGGGCTCGTGAAGTCATGCCAGTAAGACTAATATCTCTCTTAATTGGAGTCTTAGCCTTATCTCTATTCTCTCGCTCCACACACCTAATCTCCTCCACAATTTTGGTTTTCTCAACCAAAACCTTAAAAACTCTCTCCCAAGATAGAGCAATCTGGATAATCAAATCATAATGCAATCCGTTCTTGAATCTTACACACTTATCCTACTCAGTTGCAACCATCCCCTAAGCATAATGGCTAAGTATTAGGAATTCAGCTTCGTACTTAGCCACGATCATATCCCCTTGCTTTAACTCAATAAATTCAATCCTGCGGGCCTCCACATGTCTAGTGCCCACATATTTCTTTTGGAAAGGATCTTGGAAATAATCCCAAGACAATCTCTCAGCCTGTGTATCCCTCAAAATGGGTTCATCATCAACAAGCCTCGTCCCTTAACAGAGATACTGCACCCTTCAATTTTTTCTTTGGAGTACAATCCATTTCATCCAAGATCCTTTCTATAGTCTCTATCCAATACTTGGCTATAGTAGGGGTCATCCTAACAATACCCTTAAATAGTTTAGCCCGATTAGATTGAAGCCTCTCAGTTACTGACCCCCAATTGCCAGATCTGGTTTGGGCTCCAGCCACCTACTGAAGCCCTAAGCATAGCCTATGATACAGTGTCATCAATAGGCTCTTAATGACTACCTTCAGCTGTAGGTGCATTGTAAATGTGCTTGACTATGGGTTTAGGGGTACGCACTTGAGATAAAAAAAGCTCAACTTGGGCCGCACATCCTTGTGCTCAACAGGCTTACATACCACAAGTTCGTACACCTCAGGTATTCATATCACTTTCTTTATTTTATGATTTACCTACAATTTGGAAATAAAGTTTTGGTTATTAATCAGAGTATTTTTAGTCTAAAGTTCAACTACAATTTACAATCTATAGTTTTTCTATAGTTTCGGTAGTAACAACACTATGTAGGATCGGCTTCAGAGTCTCAAATTTTTGAAATCAAACTTTTAAAATTTATTTGTGGCATGGTTCCCAAAATACCCTTTTAAAATATGCATGCAAATTTTACTTAAAATCATAGTCCGAGTTTTAAACTATGACTTTGATACCACTAAATGTAACCTCCTTAACTCAGTCTAGAAGTTATGGCCTAATTTTGAAAACTACATTAACCATGAAAATGGTTTAAATTAAACTTTTGTAATTTCAAACATATTTTATAACATTTGACTTATTCGTTCAAACTTAGTGAAATGGAATGTTCATTTTAATTTCGTAAAAACATGATAATTTTGGAAATATTTAGATTTAGTATTTCATTTGTAAATATTTAATTATTTTTCAAAACAAATTTGGATTTGATTAAAAACCTCATCTTTCAATATTGCAGCGGAAAAGTTTGTTGTTGACGGATTTTATGTAGAAATCGAGTTTTATACATAAACACTTTCTAATATCAATTTAAGCAGTTTTAAAAATCCAAAATCATGCAATCAAATAATCCCAAAGTAAAGTCTCATGCGACAATCCAATTGAAAATTAATACAGTTGACCACCACTAGACCTGTGGAACAACAGAAATGTGCAAGTGTAAACAACCGTAACTAGTAAAAAAGTGACAAGTAAATGTCGAGTTATCGTACCCATAGGGACTGTGAAAAGAATTATTTATGAATGTAATTTAAAACACTTTGGTGAAAAAAATATTTTGATTTGAGGAGGTGATTAAAAAATAGGATTTTAACTAAGTAAAATAAAAGTTCCAATGCACGATTTAAGAGATGATTTTAATTAAGATGACATAATTGTGATAGATTAATTACATTTCTTAACTTAGAATTATTAAACTCATGTTTATGTTGTTACGAATAAACTCAGTAATTTGCTAACATATGAACATACTTACCTACCAAAAGTCCATTTATCTCTTGACTATATCTCTATGTCAATTCAATTGATTAAGCAAATTTTATTAAGCAAATGTGTTAGTACACATACATTTGAAATTAAAATAATCTCTTGTACATATCTCTATGCTAATTCAAACAATTAATTCAATCTCATAAGCACATAAAAGATTACATGAGGTAACAATGTATTCCTACCTTGAAATAGTTTAATCACAATAATCTTGCAAGTTATGCAAGGCTAATGTATCGTTAGATACCGTTGCTAATTTAACCCTCAACTACCATAGATGATTAAACATGCACTGATTAAGTATTATGTCAATTAATTTCAATTTCAATCTATTTAAATAATTAATTCATTAATTACCTTACAATTATAATGCAAGAATAACCTAGTCATGGTTTTACTTAATCAAACATCTTATCGAGACCTATAACAGCACAAATACAATTTTAATAACTCAAGCAGATGAATGCAATGAACCTAACATGAATTAAATTTAAGCCATACTAATTAAATTAAACATATTAACATCACTATTAGTTATAAGCATGTTCATACAGCAACAATAAAATTAAAAGGATATGGAACAAGAATCAAATCCGGTGTTTCTCCGAGGCTTGACTAATTTGCTCTGCTCCACCTTCTCCACTTGTTCTTGTTGAACCGAGGCTTCCACAAACACTTGAATGCTACTCCAAATGGTGGTTCAATGACTCTATTTCAAGAAGTGTAATTGGCAAGGGAATGGGGAAGAAAACAATGAAGAGAGAAAAGTGATAGAGAAGTGAAGAATGAATGGTTTTGAGATGTGTTTCAAATGAACAGCCAATGGGGTTTTTTTATAGGTTGAGTAGGCTGCTAAAATAGAAAAAATTAGTAGCCATAGAGTCCCCCATGGCCAGCCACACATGTGGCAAGTTTGAAGGTTTCAAACTTGTTATTTTAAGGTAGGGACAAATCTAGAAAGGCATAAATAGGGGAGGGGTTTGAATGAAAATTGAAGGAGTCTTGAAGGGTTATTTTGCAAGCCAAATAATCAGCCAAACAATCTGATTGGGTTAGCATATGGGATGATTTTGGGCTGCCCAGTGCTTGGGTGGATTGATTTTCTCAATTCAGCTCAACTAGGCCTCTTTTCAAAATTAATGAATAATAATTTATTTAACCCAAAGTAAATTGGATTAAAATTAAAATTTAATTCTATTATGAATTAATTTTCATAATTTGGACCGTTAGGTTGAAAAATTAATTTTCCTTGATGCCTCAAAATCGCATCTCAATTTTGCGCTTCTAGTAGTGTCTGCCGAGTCAATTTTTGCCCTTTATGCGATTCAGTCGAAAATTATCAAAATTAATTAAAATTTAATATAAATTTAATTAAAATTAAACATATTAAAAATTTAAGTGCAATTTAATTATTTTATAATTATTATATATTTTTCGACAAGAATTTTACCAAAACTGCATGAATTTGAGTTAAAAAGGGCATAAAAAAGTGTGTATATTTTCGTGTTTCTACACCCCCAAACTTAATTCATTGCTTGTCCCGAGTAATGCACAAATTAAAAATAATTTCTCGGAAACACCTTTGAAAAATTCGTTTAGAACAACATTCTTCCTAAAATTATGAATTTGGTATACTTATGCTCAAGAACAAGAATTTTGAGATTTATGCTACTTAAGTTTACATATCATTCAAACTACTCTCAATTATTATTATGATAGCAAAAATAAACTAAATGCTTACTCAATAAAGACATGTTAAATCCCTACCAATATGATTTTATTCCCTTATTTAAGATTAAGCTACAATCATCAAGTTTAATTTATGCCTTCATATGTTGAGCATAACAATTTCTCTCCACTAATATAGGTAGCATAGAAACTTGAATCAATAGGTCTTTCAATTCGGTTGTAACGTGGCTAGGCTAGGGGTAGGTAAAAGATAGATAAATTTAGGCTAAAAACCCTAGACTCAACTTCAATCGGACCTTCAAAATATTTACCTTCAATACACCAACTTATTTTGCTTTCACATGCTCTTTTGTACAACTATTTTCTTTCAAGTACAGATGCTCTCTTTTTTTCTCTCTCTTTTTTTTTAACATGAGCATTTTGCTGTATGTATTACAATCTTTGAGCATTTGATACTTCTTTTCAATTCCCCCAAACTATTTTCAAGGAATATTCTGAATGTATTAAGTCTAGTGTTTGAGAAAATTTAAAGATAATTAAGAGAAAAGTGATGGCTAAATATTGCAAGGGTTCAAATAAAATTAGGCCATATAGTCTCAAAGTTGGGTTTCAAGGGATAAAAATTCATCATGGTTGGATTGAAAGGCTTAAACGGTCCAAACAAAAGTTGCCTAAATCATTTTCAACATACCATGCTTTTTAGGATTTCGCCTCAAGAAATTACTAAGTCAATTCTAGAGACTTAAACTTTCATGCATGCCTAACTTTCCTAAGGAACTAAAATTTTATGATATGATTTGGATGCTTTATTAAAAATACATTTATGTTATAATTTAGCTAACATAACAATTATTGAAATAATCAAAATTTATTTATACTGAAGTTTAGCATACTTAACAAAATTTCAAATTTTTGAACAAAATATAACCTAATCATATTTAAAAGACAAATTTAATCTGAGAGGAAATAGTTTCAATTTTTTGGTGCCCCCTACTTAAGATGAACAATGTCCTCATTGTTAAAAGTGAATAGATACTATACATCAACTAAGATTCCAGAAAAAAGAAGGTGAGTCAATTTGACTGCTTAAGTACCAAGCTCTCTTTAGATCTCATCCTAGACTTGTATATATATCTATTGCCACACTTTGTACTTTGCAACTTTTTCATTTTCATTTATGATTTCCATGTCTTGTTTTACTATGCAAAAAAATAAAAATCCTAAATGAACCTAATCCTGACATAACCTAGGAAAGAAAATAACAAAAGGTAAAGATCCTTTATTTTTATTTATTTACAGAGCGAGTTGAATTGGAACAGAAGACTTTGCCTCTTCATTTGAAAAATGATTATTTGGGTTTATCTCCATTTTTAACTATCATGATTTCAGTTGAGTTCACCAGGAATCAAGAAGAAAAGTCATTTTTTATTTTGGAAAAAGCACAAGAAAGGAGTCGGATAGATTATTACAGATATTCGAGTCACGGGTTGGAGGATTTGTAGGATTTACAGGAAGTTAAACAAGGCCACCAGGAAAGATCATTCCGGGTTTTCTTTCCCTAATAAGATGGTGGACAGTTTTGATGGAAAAGAATATGACTACTTCCTAGATGGTTATGGTTGGTATGACAAATGGCCATTTGACACCGCCATGGTCAATGATGATCTTGAATAAAATAGAGGGTGTTCTCTTCACTTTCTCTATCCTTATTTTATTTTTTTTATTTTTTTCTCACTTGAATAAAATGGTAGAATTAGATAAAATTTTCTTTGGTTCCTTACATTAATTAGAACTCTATCTAAGAGATTAGGACTCAAGTGGGACCATATGTGACCCCTCTATTCTTTCCTAGGAGTTTAATTTAATGTAATGTTTTGAAAAATATTTTTCTAAATAGTCTGAAGAATTTAAGTATTTAGTCAAGCACTAATTTCTTTGAGTTTTCTTTAGTTTAACTTTAGTACTGGAGCTTAGGATCCAAAAAGGAGCTGCCATTGGGCTTAAGACTGCACAACCCTATAGCCATTACCTTGCTCCACAATCGCTCCCAAGTAGCTCAATAGTGCATCTCATTTAACCCCTTAAAAGGAGTTGCAAATAAATAAAAATAGGGGATCTTTACCAAGCTCTCTCTAGATCCAATTTGACTGCTTAAGTACCAAGCACTCTCTAGATCCAATCCTAGACATGTATATATATCTATTGCCACACTTTATACTTTGCAACTTTTTCATTTTTATTTATGATTTCCACCTCTTGTTTTATTATGCGAAAAATAAAAATCCTAAAAGAACCTAATCTGAACATAACCTAGGAAAGAAAATAACATAAGCTAAAAATGGAGATAAGCCCAAATAATCATATTTCAAATGAATAGGCAAAGTCTTCAGTTCCAATTCGACTGGCTCTTCAATCAACACTTTTGGTTTTGTGTACCCCCGAGATAATAACTCTAATGATTCTAGTGGAACTTCCTGAGTGAATCCCTTTATTTTAGCTTCTAGCTAAGCCAAATATTGCTCATCTTCATCATCACTTAGCGAATCCGCTAGTAGAATACATTCTAACGGATCATCTATAGAATTGAGCTCCAGTTCTATAGAAGCCAACGATTCCATCTTGGAAATAGCAGAATAGTCTTCAACTACATCTAGGGATTTAGCAGCATCAAAGTCATTAAAAGTCACCTCGTCATCAAAAATTTCTTTCAATTGAGTATCCCACTCCTGCTTCTAGTGCAATGTCCCAAATCCCCAAATCATTAAACCCCTATTAAAATTATTTTTGTGTGTTTGTGACGGAAAGTATGCCTGGCTTAGTGGTTGTGTGCTCTAGAAGTGTTTGGGAAGTCGTGGGTTCAAGCCTTGGCTTCTGCAAAAAAAATTCTTTTTAAGGATAAACCCCTATCTTTGGTCAGTTGTAACACCCCTTACCCATATTCGATGTCGGGACAGGGTTTGAGGCGTTACCGGACTTTAACATTTACAAACATGTAAAACCGGGCCACAAAATTCTGTCCAAATTAAAACTTTTCAAACACATGTATATCATCCCTTATACGGGCCTTTGATGCCTAAAACATACATCAGGGTGGTTCGGGACTAAACCGGGAAGTTTCAATAAACTTTGGGCAACTTAACAAATTTTCTTGCTTTGGATAGTTACACACCCGTGTGGGTCGGGCTGTGTGGTCACACACGCCCGTGTGGCATGGGACACTCTCTTGTTCTCAGCCCGTGTAACTCTTTATTTGTGACCTCAGCAAGTAAATTGAACCTCATGGCCAGGCCATATGCCTGTGAGCTAGGCCGTATCCTCCACACGGCTGAGACACATGGCCATGTCTTTATCCGTATGACCAACACTTAGGCTATTTTCCAAGCCTTCTGTTACCATTAATACCTCACATACTTAAATACATTATAGGCACATATATTGTAGCATCAAGTAGATAATCAAACATCCTCCATTAACACTCAATTGTAATACTCATATGTCGTCGTACATATGTTTTGCTTACTCATTTTATACCAAATCTAAACATACCAATTTACAATTAATTGTACATGTCATTTTGATTATCACTTATACATTTATACCATGCTTGACATTATTTCACATTCATAAACGACATGCTTACCTAAGTCATTCCACACCAATTTCGTTTTCCAGCATTATTGACTTATTCCATATCACACTTTTATTCTCTGATTATGACCACTTCGTTTGGTCATAAGACATTCATCAGGCATACATACCGTAACACTAACTATTCATATCAAACAAATATAAACACATGACCACATCGCAAGGCATCAATACATAGATTGGATAAATAGGCTTACAAGCCATCACCCATATAACCCACGTCTCATGGCTAAACACAATGAATCAATTTAAGCCAACATCTTGACCAAATCAGAAGATTACACATCATAATAACTAAGTCCCTATACATGCCACTCACTCAAATACACCTAAGGTTTATTAATACCCCAACGGTAATAGTTTGATAGTGTGATGCTGCCTCCAGCAATCTCCAACCCTGAGCCGACCTGACATGTAACACCCCGAACCCGAGACCATCGCCGGTGTCGGACACGAGGGGTTAACAAACCAAGTTCACTTGTTTTGCCCACCAATTTGACATTTCCAGTCAGGCTGGAAAACTGCGTCACCGTCGCCTTAAAAATCATATCTCGAGTTTCAAAACTCGGAAACTGGTTTCATAAATTTTCCCTGAATTTAGACTCATGTATCCATCCATGGATTTATTTCTAGAATTTTTGGTTGGGCCAATTGGTACAGTTTATTAGTTAAAGTCACCCATGTTACAGGGATCGACTGCTCCGACCTTCGCGCGTTACAACTTGAATATCTCACTGTACAGAACTTTAATACTGGTTCCATTTGTTTCTAATGAAACTAGACTCAAAATGGAATCTGTACATATAAGGAATGACTCCTAATTATTTCTTGATAATTTATAGAAAATTTTTAAAGTTACGACAGGGGACCCAGAAACCGTTCTGGCCCTGTCTCACAATAGCTTTAATATCTCTTAACATGTAACTCCTATGACCATTTCGTTTCTTCCATATGAAAATAGACTCATCAAGGTTCATTTACATAGCTTATTCACTACTTAATACCATTCCTACAAATTTTGGTGATTTTTCACATTCACGTCACTGCAGCTGGCAGCATCTGTTTTTAAGGTAGGTCTTACCTATTTTGTAGTCTCCATGAACCAACTAGTCTTGCCATACATAGGTTCATATATGATCATTCTAACCATACCAATGGCTGATCATGTGACCAACACTCCCATTTCCAATCCATAATCACATCATGACACCATATATATACATATACAAACCGCAAATAGTCTAAGTCGATACTTCACTTTTACGAGCCATTTTCGCATGGCCGTACACAAATACATCACAACATATTTAACCAACAAGGGGTAGTCCTATACATGCCATTTCAAAGTTCAACCAAAAATTTATACCAAAATAGAGACGTTGATAGTGTGGATGACTTCGACTTTATTGATCCCGAATCCGATTGCTATCGAGCGAAATCTATAAAACAGAGAGCCAAAGCAACGGGGTAAGCATTTTTTTATGCTTAGTAAGTCTCAAGGAATATAATCAACTCTAATTACAGCAATACATTCACATAGCCAAATGCATCATTTCATTAATACACATTCTTACTTCACACTTCATCATTATATACTTTCACAAAGTATCAATCAATTCAATAACTGAAATTCATTAGTCGATTGAGCGAATGTTGCTCAAACATGTCGACTTTCAATGCACATATAAACGTACCTTATTCTTTGGGCTTCTCGAGTGTACTAATTGAATTTATTACAGCAACCAACACTCACGTCCAGCCCAAGATTCTTGAATATAACCGGATATAACCACGTGCACAAATGCCTTGGTCTTAGCCCGGATAGAATGTCTCGCACGAATGCCTTCGGTCTTAGCCGGATGTAGCCACTAGCACAATTGCCTTGGTCTTAACCGGATATAATTTCAGAATAATTGTCTTCGGCTTAGCCCGGATATCATTCAATTTCTCATGCACACATACATCAATAATCATTGGACATACATATTTCATTCTCGTTACTAAGGCTCAAACACAATTATAATCACTAGCATAATCGCCTTCGGGACTTAGCCCGGGTATTATTCGAATACTCATACACACATAAGTCAATAATCAATACATCCATATTTCATTCCACATAATTCAATTAAGGTCACTTCTTGAGGACTTACCTCGGATGTTGTCGAACGGCTTTTACGGCTATTCGATCACTTTTTCCTTCCCCTTGTCCAATTGTGGCCCTCTTAGCTCTTGAGCTAATTCAAACAAATTCAATTTATTAAAACCTCATTGTGCTAGCTTATGGCCGAATATGACAAGGAGTTTAAACGGTCATATGGCCACTCTTTAGCTTGAATACACAATGGTCATGCACATTTTATACTACATCAAGCAATTCAATACAATTTATTCGAGCATCAAGGAAAAGCTAAGGCCTTCAATAGGCTACCCAAGGCCGAATATTCATGTACATGTTGAGGCCAATTATGCACTTAATACCTCACAAAAACAGCATGCATTTTACTAGTTAATGCTTTGCATATTGTAGCTCAAAACTTATAATATAGCATTAAGCACTCATATGTGTGCTAGGCCGAATGTGCTTACAATTTCACAATCATTCTTCAACATCTTCTTCTTTAAACAACCATATTCATCACTTAGTTCATAACCAAAACATCATGTGCAAACATATATATACATATATGAGCATGGCGAATTTCAAGGTGTCCATAGCCATCCAAAACACAAATTTTAACTAACATGCAAGAAGCATGAACCATGCTCATGAATGCATCATGGCGAATATGACAATCATGCCCTTTTCAACTTCAATCATGATT
This sequence comes from Gossypium arboreum, assembly GCF_025698485.1. Lineage (NCBI taxonomy): Eukaryota > Viridiplantae > Streptophyta > Magnoliopsida > Malvales > Malvaceae > Gossypium > Gossypium arboreum. Next base: position 83,673,582 of record NC_069081.1, on the reverse strand, counting down.
AAACAAAAGAAAACTCAAAATCTTACTCAAAAGTAGACAATCCATCATTGCATGCATCATCATCAAGCTTCACACTTAGCATGCAATGGCTTTATCACCATAACAACTTTGGCCAAATACCATTTCCATGGCATAACAAAGATTTGAGCCATGGCTAACATGCACATCAAGTTAGCAACCAAAACATGCATGAAACTCCTAACACAACCTCATACATACCTTAATCTTGATGCAAACTTAGCCAAATCTCCTTCTAGATCTCTTCCAAACCAAGCATGAAGCAAAAATCCTCCTTCTTCCTTAGTTTTGGCTCAAAGAAAGGATGAACAAAATTTTTCTTTCTTTCTCTACAACTCACGGCAATGGGGGAATACCACACTCACACACATTTTTTTGTTCATTCTTTTCTTACCCATACACCTTTGTTTATTATTTCTCCCTAATGCACCAACAAAACATGTTTCATGACATGTTTTGCCCATCCTCTCTTGTCATGGCCGGCCACTTCATGTTGGGGGGGGAATTTGACATGCAAATCCCTTATTTTTGCATGCATGAGCAACTAGTCATCACACATTTCCCCATCATACTTTCAAAGTTCACCACTAGGTCCTTTCTAGTGAAATTCGCATTTACAACACTAAATCGAAACATCAAAATGTCACACACAAATTAACACATATCATAGGCATCAAAATAAATTTTAAATTATTTTTATGCCTCGGTTTTGTGGTCCCAAACCACATCCCGACTAGGGTCAATTTTGGGCTGTCACAACTCTCCCCACTTAAGAAATTTTCGTCCCGAAAATCGTGCAGTAAATAGGTTTGGATATCGCTCTCTCATAGAGTTCTCGGTCTCCCAAGTAGCTTCTTCTATCCGTGCTTGAGCCATAACACTTTCACCAGTGAACCCGCTTGTTTCGCAACTCTTTCACTTCTCGTGATAGGATACGAATCGGTTCTTCCTCATAACTCATATTAGCTTGAATTTCAATTTCGATGGACTAATCACGTGCGATGGATCGGATCTATAGCGTCAAGCATCGAAGCGTGAAAGACATCGTGAACCTTTTGAGTTCGGGGCAAAATCAAACGATATGCCACCGACCGACTCGCTCGGATTTCTCATATGGCCCAATGAACCTCGGGCTCAGCTTGCCCTTACGGCCGAATCTGAGTATCTTTTTCCAAGGCGATACCTTGAGAAACACTTTATCACCCACCTGATACTCGATATCCTTACGCTTCAGATCCGCGTACGACTTCTGACGATCGGAGGCTATCTTCAGACTTTCACGGATTACTTTGACTTTCTATTCAGCATCTCTAATCAAATCCACCCCGAAAATCTTGCTTTCACCGAGCTCAGTCCAAAACAATGGTGTACGGCATTTACGACCGTACAAGGCCTCGTAGGGTGCCATCTTAATACTTGATTGAAAGTTTGTTGTTGTGGCGAATTCAATCAACGGCAAATCTGTTCCCATGAACCACTAAACTCGAGGACGCAACATCTTAACATATCCTCAAGTATCTGAATTATCCGCTCGGATTGACCATCGGTTTGAGGGTGAAAGGCGGTGCTGAAATGCAACTTGGTACCCAAAGCTTCTTGCAACTTTTTCCAAAATCGCGAGGTAAATCTCGGATCTCTATCTGACACGATGGAAATAGGCACCCCGTGTAATTTCACAATCTGAGAAACGTACAATTCGGCTAATTTGTCCATTGAAAAATCCGTACGTACGGGGACAAAGTGGGCCGACTTAGTCAATCTATCTACCACGACCCAAACCGCATCCTTCTTACTTGCTGACAATGGCAGTCCGGATACAAAGTCCATTGTGACTCGATCCCATTTCCACTCGGGTATCGTGATTGGCTGAAGTAATCCTGAAGGCACCTGATGTTCCGCTTTCACTTGTTGACATATTAAACATCTCGAAACAAAGTCGGAGATGTCTCGCTTCATACCATGCCACCAAAACCGACGTTTCAAATCATTGTACATCTTCGTACTCCCCGGGTGGATTGCCATTCGGCTACAATGGGCTTCATTCAGAATTATCGAAATGAGTTCCGAATTCTTTGGAACACACAGACGAATTTTGAACCTCAAACAACCGTCATCGTCGATTTGAAATTCCGAGTCCTTGTTAGGAACACACTCAGCCCGTTTTGCAGCCAACTCGTCGTCGACTTTCTGAGCTTCTCGAATTTGATGTATCAATAGTGGTTTGGCTTTCAATTCAGCTACTAACACACTATCGGATCGAATGACAAGTGCACGTTCATCGCTCGTAAGCGAATAATGATTTACGACTCAAGGCATCCGCAACCACATTCGCCTTTCCGGATGATAGTCAATGATCACTCATAATCCTTTAACACTCGAGCCAACGTCTTTGTCGCAGATTTAAGTCTCTTTGGGTCATCAAATATTTGAGACTTTTGTGATCCGAGTACACATGGCACCTTTCACCAAATAAGTAATGTCGCCAAATCTTTAAGGCGAATACGATGGCGGCCAATTCAAGATCATGGGTCGGATAATTTTTCTCGTGTGGCTTTAATTGCCTCGACGCATAGGCCACAACTCGACCTTCTTGCATCAATACACAACCTAACCCGAGTAGGGGCGTTGCTATAGATGACAAACTCTTTCTTGGACTCGGGTTGCACTAGAATTGGGGCTTCATCAAATAAGTTTTCAGTTGATCGAAACTTTTTGGCATTTCTCAAATCCATTCGAACTTAACATCCTTTTGGAGTAACCGTCATCGGCGTGGCTATCGTTGAGAAGCCTTTACAAATCGTCGGTAATAACCTAAGCAAGCCCCAAAAGCTCGAACCTCGGTAATATTTCTGGAGGCTTCCAATTAAGTATGGCTGAAATTTTATTCGATCGACTCGAATACGATCGCAGATACCACATGACCCAAGAAGCTAACCTCTCTTAACCAAAACTCACACTTGCTGAACTTAGCATATAATTGCTTATCCGTAAGATTTGCGGCACTAACCGCAGTGTTCAAATGTTCGGTCTCATTTCTTGAATAGACCAAGATGTCATCAATGAACATGACTACTGAATCGATCCAAATATGGTGCGAAGATCCGATTCATTAAATCCATAAATACCGCGGGGGCATTAGTGAGCCCAAACGGCATCACTAGGAACTCATAGTGACCATATCTCGCTCAAGGCGGTCTTGGGTGCGTCCGAATCTCGGATTCGCAATTGATAATAGCCCGATCTCAAATCTATTTTGAGAACACCGAGGCTCCTTCAGTTGATCGAACAAGTCATCGATCGTGGTAATGGATATTTGTTCTTTATCGCCGCTTTATTAAGTCGACGATAGTCGATCTGCACGTACCGCATGGTTCCATCCTTCTTTTCACAAACAACACCGGCGCACCCAAGGCGAACAACTCGGCGAGCAAAACCTCTATCCACCAATTCTTGCAACCGAGCTTTCAACTCCTTTAATTCCGTTGGTGCCGTGCGATACGGAGCTATCGAAATTGGAGTGGTACCAGTACCAATTCGATGCCAAATTCTATTTCCGAACAGTGGTAAACCCAATTCTTGAGGAAAACATCCGGTATTCACAAACCACGACACGATTCGGGTTTCTTTTCGATTCCTTGTCATCGAGCACGTATGCAAGGTACGCTTTGCACCCTTTTCTTACATATTTTGGGCCAACATCGGCGATATTACGGTGGCAACCCTTTAAGTCCGTAGACTCAACTCGAATTATTTCATTATTCGCGCACCTCAAATCGATAGTCTTGCTCTTGCAATTTACAACCGCATCGTGCATGGTCAACCAATCCAAACCAAGAATAACGTCGAACTCATCGAACGGCAAAAGCATCAAGTCCGCCGGAAAACAAGAACCTCGGAACACTAGGGGACTTTTCTTGCACACTTTGTTGACAAGCACGTAATGACCCAAGGGTTTGACACCGAATTACAAACTCGATGAGACTCAATAGGCAAAGTCTTCTTTGGATGCTAAGGTTTCACATATATATGAATGAGTAGAACCGGGTCAATCAAAGCAATCACATTTGTATTGAAAAGAGTGAAAGTACCGTAATGACATCCGGAGGCGGCATCCTCACGTGCGGCGTATGGCATAAGTCCTTGCAGAGCACGAGCCTCGATCCGATGGCAAGATCTCTAGATCCTCTCGACCGCCAATGACATTGCCCATATTTCTAGGTGGCCTACCTCGGCGATGGTAGCACCGGGTTTCCACTCGACTTACATTCTGCTCATGCATCCTCGGGCAATCCTTCATAAAGTGGTCGGTGACCCACACTTATAGCGGAGCGATCACGAAACCAACAGCTCCCGAATGCCATTTGCCACAATGTGGACACTCCGCCCTCTCGCGATCATTTCCACCATCGCAATCGAAGTGACTCGTGTGGTCACAGGGTCGATCGCGTCCTCGTCTAGAAAAGCCCGCAACGCCTCTAGACCGGCTCGCATCATCTCGAAATCTCTTTGATGCTTGTTGAAGAGACTTTCCGAGGACCTCTTCGAATTCTCCGGTTCCCACATCACTTTTTGTTTCTCCTTTCTAAGCTCTTGACTTTACAAGCTCGCTCAACAAGTACTACGAACTCTCGTATCTCGAGAATGCCAACGAACATCCTTATATCATCATTCAGCCCATCCTCGGCGTTTACATAATGGCTTGGACGAAATGCATTCTCGCGCGTACCGGCTAAGCCTCACAAATTTTCGTTCGTAGTCGGTAACTGACATAGAACCTTGCTTAAGGTCAAGGAATTCCCTTCGCTTTTGGTCGATGAATCTCTGACTGATATACTTTTTTCGGAACTCGGTTTGAAAGAATTCCCAAGTCACTTGCTCTCTAGGTACCACAGAAGTCAGAGTACTCCACCAATAGTAGGCGGACTCACGTAGCAAGGAGATGGTACACTTTAAGCACTCATCGGGTGTACAGGATAGCTCATCGAGCACCCGGATAGTGTTATCCAACCAAAATTCAGCTCGCTCGGCATCATCATCATCCGTAGCCTTAAATTCAGTGGCCCCATGTTTTCGAATCCTATCGATTGGGGCTTACTTGACCTTATTTGGTCGATCCACCGGAGGTATTGTAGGTGCGGGGTTGCATTTGTCGGGAATGGAGGTTGTGGAACAGTAGTGTTAGTTCGAATGTATTGATTAAACCATTCGTTCATCACACTATAAAAGGCTTGCCTAGCCTCGTCATTCGGATTGCTGGCCATAGGTTGAGAGTCCGTCGGCGCTGTCCCTTCGCGGAGAAGGCGCCACACTCTCCACATCATCAGCTATCGCTTCGGTTGGGATCGGGATCCATTGCTATAAACAAACACAAAGTCAAATTGTCGAAATCACCACACTATCGAGTTATCATTTAATGGCATGTATAGCTAGACCCCAAACACATCACGGTAGTCCTAGAATCGACTAAACCGTGGCTCGATACCAATAAAATTGTAACACCCGAACCGAGACCATCGCCGTGTCGGACACGAGGGTTAACAAACCAAGTTCACTTGTTTTGCCCACCAATTTGACATTTCCAGTCAGGCTGGAAAACTGCGTCACCGTCGCCTTAAAAATCATATCTCGAGTTTCAAAACTTGGAAACTGGTTTCGTAAATTTTCCCTGAATTTAGACTCATGTATCCATCCATGGATTTATTTCTAGAATTTTTGGTCGGGCCAATTGGTACAGTTTATTAGTTAAAGTCACCCATGTTACAGGGATCGACTGCTCTGACCTTCACGCGTTACAACTTGAATATCTCACTGTACAGAACTTTAATACTGGTTCCGTTTATTTCTAGTGAAAATAGACTCAAAATGGAATCTGTACATATAAGGCATGACTCCTAATTCTTTCTGGATAATTTATAGCAAATTTTTAAAGTTGCGACAGGGGACCCAGAAACCGTTCTGGCCCTGTCTCACAATAGCTTTAATATCTCTTAACATGTAACTCCTATGACCATTTCGTTTCTTCCATATGAAAATAGACTCATCAAGGTTCATTTACATAGCTTATTCACTATTTAATACCATTCCTACAAATTTTGGTGATTTTTCACATTCACGTCACTGCAGCTGGCAGCATCTGTTTTTAAGGTAGGTCTTACCTATTTTGTAGTCTCCATGAACCAACTAGTCTTGCCATACATAGGTTCATATATGATCATTTTAACCATACCAATGGCTGATCATGTGACCAACACTCCCATTTCCAATCCATAATCACATCATGACACCATATATATACATATACAAACCGCAAATAGTCTAAGTCGATACTTCACTTTTACGAGCCATTTTCGCATGGCCGTACACAAATACATCACAACATATTTAACCAACAAGGGGTAGTCCTATACATACCATTTCAAAGTTCAACCAAAAATTTATACCAAAATAGAGACATTGATAGTGTGGATGACTTGACTTTATTGATCCCGAATCCGATTGCTATCGGCGAAATCTATAAAACAGAGAGCCAAAGCAACGGGTAAGCATTTTTTATGCTTAGTAAGTCTCAAGGAATATAATCAACTCTAATTACAGCAATACATTCACATAGCCAAATGCATCATTTCATTAATACACATTCTTACTTCACACTTCATCATTATATACTTTCACAAAGTATCAATCAATTCAATAACTGAAATTCATTAGTCGATTGAGCGAATGTTGCTCAAACATGTCGACTTTCAATGCACATATAAACGTACCTTATTCTTTGGGCTTCTCGAGTGTACTAATTGAATTTATTACAGCAACCAACACTCACCTCCAGCCCAAGATTCTTGAATATAACCGGATATAACCACGTGCACAAATGCCTTGGTCTTAGCCGGATAGAATGTCTCGCACGAATGCCTTGGTCTTAGCCGGATGTAGCCACTAGCACAATTGCCTTGGTCTTAACCGGATATAATTTCCAGCATAATTGTCTTGAGGCTTAGCCGGATATCATTCAATTTCTCATGCACACATACATCAATAATCATTGGACATACATATTTCATTCTCGTTACTAAGGCTCAAACACAATTATAATCACTAGCATAATCGCCTTGGGACTTAGCCCGGTATTATTCAATACTCATACACACATAAGTCAATAATCAATACATCCATATTTCATTCCACATAATTCAATTAAGGTCACTTCTTGAGGACTTACCTCGGATGTTGTCGAATGGCTTTTACGGCTATTCGATCACTTTTTCCTTCCCCTTGTCCAATTGTGGCCCTCTTAGCTCTTGAGCTAATTCAAACAAATTCAATTTATTAAACCTCATTGTGCTAGCTTATGGCCGAATATGACAAGGAGTTTAAACGGTCATATGGCCACTCTTTAGCTTGAATACACAATGGTCATGCACATTTTATACTACATCAAGCAATTCAATACAATTTATTCGAGCATCAAGGAAAAGCTAAGGCCTTCAATAGGCTACCCAAGGCCGAATATTCATGTACATGTTGAGGCCAATTATGCACTTAATACCTCACAAAAACAGCATGCATTTTACTAGTTAATGCTTTGCATATTGTAGCTCAAAACTTATAATATAGCATCAATCACTCATATGTGTGCTAGGCGAATGTGCTTACAATTTCACAATCATTCTTCAACATCTTCTTCTTTAAACAACCATATTCATCACTTAGTTCATAACCAAAACATCATGTGCAAACATATATATACATATATGAGCATGGCGAATTTCAAGGTGTCCATAGCCATCCAAAACACAAATTTTAACTAACATGCAAGAAGCATGAACCATGCTCATGAATGCATCATGGCGAATATGACAATCATGCCCTTTTCAACTTCAATCATGATTAAACAAAAGAAAACTCAAAATCTTACTCAAAAGTAGACAATCCATCATTGCATGCATCATCATCAAGCTTCACACTTAGCATGCAATGGCTTTATCACCATAACAACTTTGGCCAAATACCATTTCCATGGCATAACAAAGATTTGAGCCATGGCTAACATGCACATCAAGTTAGCAACCAAAACATGCATGAAGCTCCTAACACAACCTCATACATACCTTAATCTTGATGCAAACTTAGCCAAATCTCCTTCTAGATCTCTTCCAAACCAAGCATGAAGCAAAAATCCTCCTTCTTCCTTAGTTTTGGCTCAAAGAAAGGATGAACAAAATTTTCTTTCTTTCTCTACAACTCACGGCAATGGGGGGAATACCACACTCACACACATTTTTTTTTCATTCTTTTCTTACCCATACACCTTTGTTTATTATTTCTCCCTAATGCACCAACAAAACATGTTTCATGACATGTTTTGCCCATCCTCTCTTGCCATGGCTGGCCACTTCATGTTGGGGGAAATTTGACATGCAAATCCTTATTTTTGCATGCATGAGCAACTAGTCATCACACATTTCCCCATCATACTTTCAAAGTTCACCACTAGGTCCTTTCTAGTGAAATTCGCATTTACAACACTAAATCGAAATATCAAAAATGTCACACACAAATTAACACATATCATAGGCATCAAAATAAATTTTAAATTATTTTTATGCCTCGGTTTTGTGGTCCCGAAACCACATCCCGACTAGGGTCAATTTTGGGCTGTCACATGACAACACTAAAGAAATGAAAAGGAGGGAGTAATATTTACACTTAGTAAGTTCACATGAAAATAATAAGAAATATGCCAACATGCTACTCAAGGTAATATGACTATAATTACACTTTTACTTATTTTCTGGTCATGCTATTTTTCTCAAGTCATAGTTACTAATTTATTTATATCTGGAGCTATGAAACTCCAAATTAAGATCCGCTAATTTATCCTGAAACTACACTCACATATCTTCTTACCATAAAATTTTTAGAATTTTTAGAATTTTTAGTCTAGCCAATAAGTACAATTTATTCTTTAAATTTATCTTTTTTTTTGCTGTCTGACAGTTCTGAACCCTCTTCACTAAAAATTAATTATCTCATAATACGAAACTCGATGATGTTTCCATCAATTTCTATTGAAAATAGACTCATTAAGGATTTTAAACATATAAATTATAACTCACAAATATTTTTTTAAATTTTCAATGATTTTCTCAAATCATAACAGGGGATTTCGAAATCATTCTAACTCTATCTCACAATAATTTAAATATCTCATAATTTGATATTCATTTTCTTACATCATTTCCTCTATGTGAAACTAGATTCAATAAGATTTAATTTCATATTTTATTCAACCTCAAATTAAATTTTTACAATTTTTGCTGAATTTTCAAAGTTGGACTACTGCTACTGTCCAAAACAGTTTTAGTACAAAAATGATGATGATTAAGTTCAGCACACCTTCATTTCTTTTAAATTAGAAATCTATGCATTCATAAACATATATCATGGTCCACAAAATTAACACAACATCATTTCACAATGCTCATGGACTTACCATTCATGGATTTCATATTCAATTGAGTTTTTGTACATACCTGTACTCATTCGTAACATAACTCAAGTTCGTTCTCACCAATGACATACCTTATTGGGAGCATCGCCAAATCATTCCTTGAATTACCCATTGAAACACTAGGAACACTAATGGATACACGAAAACTTACACATAGTGCCATATACGCAGCTAGAGCCAACTTATAGCGCATAACGTATGTAGCTAAAGCTACCACATATTATGTAATGCTCGCATTTGAGCTACTCACGGGTCTGTACACAAAGTCAGCACCCGGACCCCAAGGCATTAAGATGATATGCTCACTCAGCGAGTTTCTCATGGGCCTCATCACATAGTCAACACCCGGACCCATATTACATATATCACTTATCTCATGAATTCAGACATAACTCATGAGTTAAGACCATATAGTTCTTCATGACATATCCCGCGTATCCTATATTATTCTTGAGGTTCAAACGGGGTTTCTTGTCTAACTTAATGTCATCGCACTTGCTCATAATGTCATTTATTCTTCCATCATACATTTCACGCTTTCATGATAGTAATAAAACATTTAAATGTACATATTATCAAAGCATGAAAATATGCTACAGCATCACATTATTTGCTTATGTACTTACTTGTCGAATCTTCATCAAGATTATCCGTATAATCAATCGTACATTTTATATAATAATAACAATAAAACATTTAATATTCAATTATAACATTGCATTATTATTATCACATGAACTTACCTCGAATGAAAATTTGGGCCAATTATTCCATTTTAGTCCATAACTTTGTGCTTTCTGATTTAAGCTCAAATCTCGGTTTTCTTGATCTATAATGATAAAATCCACTATTTTAATCATCATATTAACCAATACATTTCATAATTTGTACTTTTTCAAAATTACCATTTTACCCCAGACTTTCACAAATTTACAATTTTACCCCTAGGCTCGTAAATCAATTTTTATCGAATTTCCTCACTACCGAAGCCTAGAAAAATTCTTTTTATACTAGGAGCAGCCTACAATTCTCATTATTACTCATACTTATCACTCATTTTGCCATCTTTATAAAATGGTCTATTTTAGGTGTTTTCATGAAAATCCTTTCACAAAAGTTGTTTATTACACAACCAAGATTCATTTTCTTCCATAAAATTTCAGTTAACAACACATATGCTTTCATGGAAAAACCCTAGACTCTTAACCATTTTGCAAAATATTCCCCTCAATAGCTAGATTAAGCTTTAGAGGTTCCAAAATCAAAAAAAATTATTAAGAAAGGCCACCAAGAAGACTTACTTGCAAGAGTATAAGGTTGCTAAAAATTTTTAGCTTCCATGGCTGTTTTCTTGAAGAAAAATCGGTGGAGAAAAAAGGAGAGAGATGAAAAAATGACAACTTTTTTTATTTGTTTTATTTTGTTCAATTTTATCACCTAATTTCCACTAAATGTTGAGTTTTCTATTTCTTTGTCTCCCACGGCCGGCCACCTCTCTCAAAAGGGTCTAGTTTCCCTTTAAAGACCTCCACAATATAATTCATAGTCAATTTACACCTTTAGCTAATAAAACAAGACTTTTGCACTTTATACGATTTAGTTCTTTTTCACAATTAAGCTCACTAACGCTAAAATTAACTCACCAAATTTTTCATGCACTTATCTAATCGTTCTATGACACATAAAATAATATTAAAAATAATTTCTCCTGCCTCAGAATAGTGGTTCTGAAACCACTTTTTTGGTAGGCCCAAAATCAGGCTGTTACACCAGTAGGGTTATAAGTTTATTTTGGTAAAAACATGACAGAATGGGCCTACCGGTCTAGTGGATAGTGGTGTGTGGAGTGTGCTAGTGGTTTGAGGTTCGAATCCTTGCTTGTGCAAATGGAGATTTTTTTTTTTACTGATGGCCATGGGAGGAAGTTGTGTGTGACTGAAACACTAAGAGTTTGGATAAGTGTCTATGGGGTTGTTGTTAGCTGAATCTGAGGAGTGGATGGGGGATTTCTATTGTTGAAGTTGTAAACAAGAGGGATTTTATGAGGAAATCAATGATTTTTGAACTTGAAAGAGAGTTGTACCGATTTTGAACTCTAATTATCAAAATTTCGACTGGGACTTGACTGCTCTCTTTTCAATTTCGGTTTCTGACATCACGCCAACTCTTTGTTCAGGTGGGAGGCCGAATTTGCTTCTACTTTCTTTTTTCATTTTTGGTTTCTAAAATTCCCAAAGAAAAGTGCTATTGAAATTTCCTCATTTCAAGTTTCGATTCCCCTCTCTCGCTTCTGCCCTTTTGTGCAGTCGTACTTTCAAATTTTCCTTTAGGCACTAGTGTTTTCTCTAGAAGTGGTTGATTCATCTCTTATCCTCTGTGGGCCGAAACACATTCTCCTTCGTCTCCTCTCTCTCAATCTTTTTGGTTTCTCTTGCAAAAACCAAATGCCTCTTTTCAATTGTGTCGACTTTTAGGCTTGGGTCTTGGCTGAATATTGGTTAGTCTTCTTCTCAGGAAATTTCGATTTCTTTTTTTGCGGGCCGAATGTATCCTTCTCGCTCATTCTTTATTCCACCTTATTGATTATCATTTAACACTGTGGTTCTCGCGATTGTTGCTAGGGGCTCGATCTCAGTAATCAAGGGGTTAGATTCAATCACCATAACCCAAAATCGAATGAGTTAGAGAAGAGAAGAGGGTACAATCAACTAGGGGAAAGCTGATTGAGAGAAAGGGAGAAGAGAGGAGGGAAGGTTCGGCTATGGCAAAGAAAATTAGAAGAAGTAAAAGTGATGGAGAGACGAATGTAGATTAAACAAGGTATCAGTCGGTAGAGCAGAGTCAAAGTAAATTAACACAAAGCGTCCCCAAATGATCACAAATAAGTGTCAGCTACTAAACCAGCATAAACAAAAGAGAACGAAAAGAAGCAAAAGGAGTCAGCTACCAAAAATGAGAGCAAGCAATAGCCAAATTTAGCACTAAGTGCCTATGACCGATTTTGGCACAAGAAAAGTCGTATTTCTGACAACCAACTCCCTCTCCCTTACTCCTTGATCCACTCCATGAATTTCCCCTAAATTTCCTCTTGTCCACCAATTCAAACATTCGAAAAATCCCTTTTTTTACTCCCTAAATTCAGCCAACAACAATACTATTCAAACCAGTTCAAATTCTTAGTGTTTCGATCAAACACAACTTCCTCCCATAGCCTTTAGCAAAAATAACCTCTTTTTTCTCAAAACCTCAGACCACTAGCATATACAACACGCCACTTAACACTAGATCAGTAAGCGTTTTGTGTCATACTTTTCCAAATTAAACTTATAACCCTACTGGCCAAAGATAGGGGTTTTATCCTTAAAAACCATTTTTTTTTGTGGAAGCTAAGGCTTGAACCTAGGACCTCCCACACACTTCCAGAGCACACAACCACTAAGCCAAGCACTCCATTGTGTCACTTGCTTACACAATTAAATATTTATGTGCAGTCTCCTAACTGCACCCACTTTTGACTAAAACCTTCTAGGCCCAAAATTCGGGGCGTTACAGATTTTATGAATGAGAATGAATTGTTATACATATGTTATACATGTTATATGAATTGGTATCATATAATACATTGATGTATGAAATTGAGATAAAGGTTGATTATATGTACTTACGAGACTAACATTTGATGAATGCTTGTGTATAGGCTTTTTGCAAGTGAATTTGACGTACTTTGTTTAATTATTTGATTATGTATAAATGGTAAGTTAAATTTTGAATTATACGGGCTTATTAATCTATAAAGCTTACTCTATTTTTTTCATGTTTTATATAGGTTTGATAGCTTGCTCGATTTGGATAAAGTCGGAGTTACGCATCACACTATCCAGTTGCTGATTGGTACCTTTGAACTCATGGATATATGTAAATATGGCATGTATTGGCCAGTTATAATGATGATAGTTATAGTTACTTAAGATAGTGATTTTGGTATAATGTTTTGGTGGTGTATAAGTATTCAAATATGGTACGTTTTATCAAGTAGTAGATGAAATAGAAATATGCAATGTTGTTTTGATATGTGATAGGCATATGAATGGAAAATGCATGATATTAATTAGGTATTTGAATATTATGTCGATCTGGTATGAAATGTGTATGAAATGTTGTGGATTGGCTGTCTATTGAGTTATAAATGTTTCAAATGATGTTTGTGCAGGTATGTAAGAAAAATAGGGTGGCAAAATGGCTTTACAAATAGCCTATTTTTATCCACACGGGTAGAGACACGGTATGTATCTCGGCTGTGTGTGACACACAGTCATGTTACATGGCCATGTGTCCCCTGGTGTTGAAATTAAAATGAAGTCAGTATGTTCCACACGGTCTTACACATGGGCATGTGACTAGCCGTGTCAGTATACCCCCTAATTGGTACACGGCCTAGCACACGGACGTGTGACTTGGGCGTGTTGCATAAGTCAGTATACCCTGTAGGTTTGGCACGGCCTAGTACACGGCCTAGTACACGGCCTAGGACACGGACGTGTATGGCCATTTTTAGGGCATACAGGGTAGCCACACGGGCGTGTGTGTTGGTTGTGTGACCCAAGTTAAAGAGTTACACGGGGTAGGACATGGGTTGGGACATGGCCATATGCTCCCATTTCGAATGTCCACACGGACTGTGACACGGCGGTGTCTGGTGCCCATGTGAGACACATGGCCTGGCCACACGGGCGTGTGTCCTCTGTTTTGACAAAAATTTTTTATATGTTTCAAATGTTTTAAAAGTTATCGGTTTAGTCCCGAACCAATCCCAATGCATGTTTAAGGCCTCGTAGGCTATTATAAAGGACAAATTGATTGTGATTGAATTCTGATTGTAAGAATTAATTGAATGCATGATAAAAATTCAGTTATATGTGTTATAAGTTCGGTAATGCTTCGTACCCCTACTCTGTCATTGAATACGAGTGAAGGGTGTTACATTTATTGGTATCAGAGCTACGGTTTAGTTAATTCTAGGACTAACATAGCGTATGTGAGTCTTGCTATACATGCCATATATATAAACTGTGATAGTGTGATGACTCTTGACGTTTTCAAATGTGTTTTTATATAGTAAATGGATCCTGATCGAGATGTAGTTGATGAGGTTGAAAGTAATAGGCCTGTTCTAGCTCAAGGGATAGCACCTTTTTATTCTAGACCCGATACGAGCAGCCAAAGGGGAGAGGCTAAAGAAGCCTTCTTCCAATTGATGAATGAGTGGTTCACATAGCACATTCGTACGAACTCAACTGCTCAACAACCTTTACCCCACCTATTCCCCAATCGATCCCTGTAGTTCCTCAAGGTATGGATCCTTTACGATTAAATAAACCACCTATTGATAAGATACAGAAACATGGGGCTGAGGAATTTAGAGCCACTGTTAACGATGACCCTGAGAGAGCTGAATTTTAGCTTGAGAACACGATTTGGGTATTTGATGAACTGTCTTGCACACTTGAAGAATGTTTAAAATGTGTTGTATCATTATTGAAAGAAACTACATATCAGTGGTGGAATACCTTGATATTCGTAGTTCCAGGAAAAAGAGTTACTTGAGAATTCTTTCAAATTGAATTCATAAAAAAGTACATTAGCCAAAGGTTCATTGATCAAAAATGAAAGGAATTTTTTGAATTAAAACAGGGTCATATGTCGGTAATAGAGTACAAAAGACAGTTTGTACAACTTAGCAAATATGCTCGTGAATGTGTTTCTTCTGAGGCTATAATGTGTAAAGGTTTGATGATGGATTAAATGAAGAAATTAGACTGTTAGTTGGGGTTATTGAGCTAAAAGAGTTTTTCTATTCTAGTTGACAGAGTTTGCAAAGCTAAAGAGCTTAGCAAAGAGAAAAGAAAAGTCGATTCTAAGGCTAGAGACTTTAGAAAGAGATTTGCAAGCAAACCACATCAGTCAACATCAAAGAAATCTAGAGAACATCATCCTTGTTCTACTGCTTCTGTGGGAATTTTGATCAAAGATAGAGATGTGAGACATTTCAACTTTAAACCTTAGACGACATCTGTTGCTAGTGTGGGTAGTTTTAGAAATGTTGGACTTGAAAGTAAGCACTGCAATAAGCGACATTACGGTGAATGTAGGATGATGAGTGGAGCTTGTTTTAAATGTGGATCTCATGGTCATTATCTCTGAGACTATCCAGAAAATTCTATAACTGAAAGAGATCAATCGACAAAAGTAAGTACTACGGCTGCTAGAGGGAGACCACCCGAAACACTGGAAATATGAGTGGTAACCAAGGTGCTACGAGAGATTCTACTATGAGATCTCAGGCATGAGCACCTGCTCGAGCTTATGCTATCTGTGCACAGGAGGAGGCATCATTGCCATACGTTATTACCGGTACATTTTCTCTTTTTGATACTGATATAATTGTGTTCATAGATCCTGGATCAACCCATTCATATATCTGTATGAATTTAGTATTTAAAAAGAGTTTACATGCCAAGTCTATAGAGTTTGTAATTAAAGTACCGAACCCCTTAACAAGTCTGTTTTAGTTGATAAAATTTATAAGAATTGTCCTTTGATGACTCGGGGTTCCTGTTTTCTGGCTAACTTGATTCTACTACCGTTCGATGAGTTTGATGTGATTCTGGGTATGGACTGGCTGACTATGCATGATGCAGTTGTGAATTATAGAAGAAAGATTATCCAACTGAAATGTCAAAATGGTGAAATTCTTCGAATTAAGTCTGATGATTCGAATGAATTACCTACTGTGATATCGTCTATGTTAGCTCAGAAATGTATGAAAAAGGGCTGTGATGCATATCTTGCATACATACTGGATACAAAAGTGTCTGAATCAAATATTGAATCTGTACCTGTTGTTTGTGAGTTTTTGGATGTATTTCCAGAAGAATTACCAGGTTTGCCACCAATCAGAGAGGTTGAATTTGGTATTAAATTAGTACCGGGAACAACACCTATATTGATAACTCCGTACAGAATGGCTCCAACAGAGTTAAAAGAGTTGAAAGCTCAGTTGCAAGAATTGATAGATAGAGGTTTTGCACAACCGAGTTATTCGCCCTGGGGTGCACCGGTATTGTTTGCAAAGAAGAAAGATGGCACGATGAGAACAAATACCTTCTACTTCGGATTGATGATTTATTTGATCAGTTGAAAGGGGCTACAGTATTTTCAAAGATTGATTTAAGATCGGGTTATTATCAGTTACAAGTTAAAGAGTTGGATGTGCTGAAAACTGCATTCAGAATGAGGTACGGACATTATGAATTCCTTGTTATGCCTTTCAAATTAACTAACAGTCCTGTAATTTTCATGGACTTGATGAACTTGATATTCAGACCGTATTTAGATAGATTTGTTGTTGTATTCATTGATGACATTCTGATCTATTCGCGAGGTGAATCTGAACATACCGAGCACTTGAAAGTTGTGTTACAAACTCTTCGTGATAAACAATTATTTGCAAAGTTCAGCAAATGTGAGTTTTGTCTCCGAGAGGTTGGATTTCTAGGCCATATTGTTTCAGTTAAAGGTATTAGAGTTGACCCAAGTAAGATTTCTGCTATTATTGATTAGAAACCTCCGAGAAATGTGTTTGAAGTCAGTAGTTTTTTGGGTTTAGTAGGCTATAATCGAAGATTTGTGAAAGGATTTTTGATGATTACGACACCGATGACACAACTGCTTCAAAAAGATGTGATGTAACACCCCTAACCTGTATCCGTCGCCGAAATAGGGTTACGAAGCATTACCAATCAAATCACATCAATATTACAAACTTTAAACATTCATAGTCATAATTATGCAGAAGATAATCATATTGACCCTTACGAGGCTCTTCAAGGTGTTAGAACATGCTTAGAAATGGTTCAGGACTAAAACGATAACATATGCAAACTTTGGGTAATTGATAAACTTTTCAAGCAATTAAGGGACACATGCCCGTGTGGATAGGCTGTGTGCCTCACACGGCCACCAGACATGCCCGTGTCATAAGCTGTGTGAAAATAGGACATACATTCTGACTTGCACCACACGGTCGAGGACACGCCCGTGTGCCAGGCCGTGTGAAAGCTGGAGGGGTTACTGACTTGGGTCACACGACTGACCACACGCCTATGTGCCAACCCGTGTGTCACACACAACTAGTAGACATGCCCTTGTGTCTAGGCCATGTCAAACCTATAGGGTATACTGACTTAATTTGAAAGGGTACCCCAGGGGAGACACGGCCGTGTAGCATGATCGTGTGTCGAACATGGCTGAGACACACGCTCGTGTAGACAAAAATAGGCTATTTGCAAAGCCAATTTGCCACTCTTTTCTCAAGCACACCTAGCAACCAATATGGTACCATTTCAATACATTTATAGGCAGGCAAAACATGCTAATACACACACATTTCATGCCATTTATAAACCATTCTCTTAACTATTCAAATCCATAACCAAAACATACCAAATCAATATGCCAAAATCATCAAACTTACATAATTTCTAAATGCATTTCCTCATCATCTTATTATCTATTTCATGCTTCAAATCATATCATTTCATCATCTCAAGACCAAGCCACAACATATAATTATTTAAGCATTAATTCACCAAATGACAACTAATTACTTGAGCAACCATATAACCATACCAAACAAACCAAAACATATGACAACTTATACATCAAGAATTACTAACCAAACACCTAATTCAAGCCAACTTAAATGGCCATACACACCAACGTTTACATCATTTCACAACTCAATATAAATGGCTAATATAATATCTCAAAACTTATCATCAAACTACTAGTCTATACATGCCATATACCATATTTACAAAGCTTCAAAAATACCAATAAGGTGATTGATAGTGTGAAGATGTTCTCAATGATGCCTAAGTCCGAGCTAGCTTCGATTATCTATAAAATATGGAAAGAACACACAAAGTAAGCTTTAAAAGCTTAGTAAGCCATGTAACCCCCAATTTTCGGGTTTTCGTGTTTCGTGATTTTTAAAATTTGTGTGTGTTACGGTTGGTTAAAATATATTTTTAGTAGGTTAGTGGGCCTTTGGAAGGCCCAAACTTAAGTTAAATTCATGGTAGTCTTGAATTTTAAACTTATGAACAGGTGATGCAATTGGTGTTTGGGCTTTTAAGAGTAAAGGGTTAAAAGATGACACAAAAAGGAGTGTGGTGTAATGGCAAGGTGGCGCCACTTAGGGGACAAGGAAGTGACACCATAGAGGAAGCAAGGGTCCAAGGTTCAAGTATTGCAATATATTTTGGTTTTCTTTTCAATAAATCTGGAAGCAAGTAGGTGCGCTTTAAAGTTTAATGTGTTGGATTTATGACACAAATGAGTTGATGGCCTAGTGGTGGTGGCGTGAGTTGGTATGTGAGAGGACTTTGGTTGAATCCTTGGCACATAAAGGTTGATTATTTTGCTATGTTGGGACAAACAAGAGTTGGTGTTGGTTTTAAACTCGGTGATAGAGGGATCCCATATCGGGAAGCTAACATAAGAGTAGATGGAGAGCGGCTTTAAATAGAGCAAACCATGAGGAGAGTGACATACCCTTCTTGGCTGATCCCTTCGTTTTGTGACGTGCTCGTTTGGGTTGGGCATCGCTAAGAGTGTTTGGGCCTGGATTAACTGCAGATCTCCTAACGGTGTGTATTTCTCATTACTCTAGCGATGGGGCGGCTATTTCGTCAGCGATGGGCTGAATGGGCCATGTGGTCCCAATGGGTCCGTAGGCCCAAGTGGATAAGTTGTAGAATTACTAAAATACCCCTGTAGGGTAGGACTACCAATTTACCCCTGGAGGGTAAAATGACTATTTTGCTTTTCGTGCGTAAATAACTAACTTGTGGGATGATTGGGTTAGTTGACGTGGATTTATGTTAGTTATCATTAATTCGTAAGTCTAATGTGTTAGTGATCGTTTGTAGGATTATCGCGTGGGAGATATCGTCATCAATCGTCATCAACCAGGTGTGTAAATGACACCCTCCCTTAGATTGAATCGGTAAAAGTTGAAATACCGAAACGTTGGTATTTTGTGAACTCGTGAGCGTGCGAGTGCTCGTCAGACAGTTGTTAATGAATATGGTGCATTTAGATTATTAGAGTGCGGTGTGCATTTTGTACTGCGGTATTTTTGGGCTTAATGGGCGAAAAAGCGGGCCAATAGGCCAACGAGCCCACTTTGGTAAAAAGACGAGGTAAGTACTTGATTACTTGGTAAGCGTTAGAATGAGCATGAAACCTTAGCAATAGGTAATAATTCTTGAAATACCCTTATGCATGCAAAATTACGATTTAACCCCTAGGGTTATTTTTTTTCGAAAGGCATGATGTTACATTTACGTATCGTATGACATGACATATTATTTACATTGCATGGGACATGGGTTTATATTGATGGAGGAAGTGTTCTAGCACCTCATTTGCAATCCAGTGGCCTTGCTACATATATACATCGGTGACTTGGTCACAATATCCGGCGACCTCATTTGCAATCCGGCTAACCGCCACATATATATATCTGATACGGTGGCCTAGTCACAATATCGTATCTAGTGACTTCGTCACAATATCCGCGACCTTGCTGCAATTTCTCTGTGTGTAGCGGTTGGGTGGGTCGAGTAGTCTCCCACATGGTGTAAAAATGATGCAGGGGTGTTATGGATGGCTCGGGTTGGGATTTACGCATTCATGATATATTTTTTACAGATCTGCTATGGGCCTATGGGTTTCATTCTAATTTCTGTACTGGGCCAAGGCCTAGATAAGTCTGACTCTGAGGTTTGATCTATTTCGGGCTATGGTTGGGTTATGTTGCACACTGAGTTTACCGAACTCACCCTTTATTTTCATCTCTGCAGGAAATCCCCAACCATAGTGGGCTTGGAGCTGTGAGGGATTCGGAGTGGCACATCATCTGCAAAGTTGGTTTTTCTAAGTTATTTTATTTTTATTATTTTTATATTTTGATTTAATTTTGGGTTTTAAGTTGTAATAAGGCCGCTATGTAAATTTCTTTTTTCCGCTATGGTTTTATTTTCTGATTATATTTATACTATGACAAAACTACTAGTGTTAGGCTGAGCGAGTTTTCAAAATTAATGAATGTTTTCAAGACTCAACAAGCACAACAAATGGATGGCCTAAAGATTGGTAAACCGACTTTTTATTCAATCGATGTTTTTACAAAGACCACCCCAATCACTTAAACCAGCGAATGCATACTAAGTCGTAAGTCCATGTGACACGTTAGATCGGCTATAACTTATGGGTCGGGTTTGGGGTGTTACAATTAGTGGTACGAGCCAAGTTACAACAACTTGGCAATGTAACAGTCTAAAATGGGAGTTTGTATAGAAACACTAAATAAAGGTTTTGAAAATCATTTTTTGGAGCTTGATTATAAATTGTTTTCGAGAATGTTTCCAATATTTTCTCTATACAAATAGATGATTTTAAAGAGGGTTCTTGACTTGGGTCACACGACCACCACACGCCTATGTGCCAACCCGTGTCACACACAACTAGTAGACATGCCCTTGTGTCTAGGCCATGTCAAACCTATAGGGTATACTGACTTAATTTGAAAGGGTACCCCAGGGGAGACACGGCCGTGTAGCATGATCGTGTGTCGAACATGGCTGAGACACACGCTCGTGTAGACAAAAATAGGCTATTTGCAAAGCCAATTTGCCACTCTTTTCTCAAGCACACCTAGCAACCAATATGGTACCATTTCAATACATTTATAGGCAGGCAAAACATGCTAATACACACACATTTCATGCCATTTATAAACCATTCTCTTAACTATTCAAATCCATAACCAAAACATACCAAATCAATATGCCAAAATCATCAAACTTACATAATTTCTAAATGCATTTCCTCATCATCTTATTATCTATTTCATGCTTCAAATCATATCATTTCATCATCTCAAGACCAAGCCACAACATATAATTATTTAAGCATTAATTCACCAAATGACAACTAATTACTTGAGCAACCATATAACCATACCAAACAAACCAAAACATATGACAACTTATACATCAAGAATTACTAACCAAACACCTAATTCAAGCCAACTTAAATGGCCATACACACCAACGTTTACATCATTTCACAACTCAATATAAATGGCTAATATAATATCTCAAAACTTATCATCAAACTACTAGTCTATACATGCCATATACCATATTTACAAAGCTTCAAAAATACCAATAAGGTGATTGATAGTGTGAAGATGTTCTCAATGATGCCTAAGTCCGAGCTAGCTTCGATTATCTATAAAATATGGAAAGAACACACAAAGTAAGCTTTAAAAGCTTAGTAAGCCATGTAACCCCCCAATTTTCAGGTTTTCTGTGTTTCTGTGATTTTTAAAAATTTGTGTGTGTTCTGGTTGGTTAAAATATATTTTTTAGTAGGTTAGTGGGCCTTTGGAAGGCCCAAACTTAAGTTAAATTCATGGTAGTCTTCGGAATTTTAAACTTATGAACAGGTGATGCAATTGGTGTTTGGGCTTTTAAGAGTAAAGGGGTAAAAGATGACACAAAAAGGAGTGTGGTGTAATGGCAAGGTGGCGCCACTTAGGGGACAAGGAAGTGACACCATAGAGGAAGCAAGGGGTCCAAGGTTCAAGTATTGCAATATATTTTGGTTTTTCTTTTCAATAAATCTGGAAGCAAGTAGGTGCGCTTTAAAGTTTAATGTGTTGGATTTATGACACAAATGAGTTGATGGCCTAGTGGTGGTGGCGTGAGTTGGTATGTGAGAGGACTTTGGTTCGAATCCCTTGGCACGCAAAGGTTGATTATTTTGCTATGTTGGGACAGCAAGAGTTGGTGTTGGTTTTAAACTCTGGTGATAGAGGGATCCCATATCGGGAAGCTAACATAAGAGTAGATGGAGAGCTGGCTTTAAATAGAGCAAACCATGAGGAGAGTGACATACCCTTCTTGGCTGATCCCTTTCGTTTTGTGACGTGCTCGTTTGGGTTGGGCATCAGCTAAGAGTGTTTGGGCCGGATTAACTGCTGATCTCCTAACGGTGTGTATTTCTCATTACTCTAGCATGGGGCGGCTATTTCAGTCGCGATGGGCTGAATGGGCCATGTGGTCCCAATGGGTCCGTGAGGCCCAAGTGGATAAGTTGTAGAATTACTAAAATACCCACATGGGTAGGACTACCAATTTACCTGGAGGTAAAATGACTATTTTGCTTTTAGATGCGTAAATAACTAACTTGTGGGATGATTGGGTTAGTTGGCGTGGATTTATGTTAGTTATCATTAATTCGTAAGTCTAATGTGTTAGTGATCGTTTGTAGGATTATCGCGTGGGAGATATCGTCATCAATCGTCATCAACCAGGTGTGTAAATGACACCTCCCTTAGATTGAATCGGTAAAAGTTGAAATACCAAACGTTGGTATTTTG
Source organism: Gossypium arboreum (assembly GCF_025698485.1). Taxonomy (NCBI): domain Eukaryota; kingdom Viridiplantae; phylum Streptophyta; class Magnoliopsida; order Malvales; family Malvaceae; genus Gossypium; species Gossypium arboreum. The sequence continues at coordinate 83,650,540 of NC_069081.1, read as the reverse complement.
TGAACTTCGTGGCGTCGAAAGTGCTCGTCGAGACGATTGTTAATGAATATGGTGCATTTAGATTATTAGAGTGCAGACTGTGCATTTTTGTGCACAACGGTATTTTTGGGCTTAATGGGCCGAAAACGGGCCAATAGGCCAACGAGCCCACTTTGGTAAAAAGCGAGGTAAGTACTTGATTACTTGGTAAACGTTAGAATGAGCATGAAACCTTAGCAATAGGTAATAATTCTTGAAATACCCTTATGCATGCAAAATTACGATTTAACCCCTAGGGTTATTTTTTTTCTGAAAGGCATGATGTTACATTTACGTATCGTATGACATGACATATTATTTACATTGCATGGGACATGGGTTTATATTGATGGAGGAAGTGTTCTAGCGACCTCATTTGCAATCTGTGGCCTTGCTACATATATACATTACGGTGACTTGGTCACAATATCCGCGACCTCATTTGCAATCCGGTAACCGCCACATATATATATCTGATACGGTGGCCTAGTCACAATATCGTATCTAGTGACTTCGTCACAATATCTGGCAGCCTTGCTGCAATTTCTCTGGTGTGTAGCGGTTGGGTGGGTCGAGTAGTCTCCCCACATGGTGTAAGGCTGGTGCAGGGGTGTTATGGATGGCTCGGGTTGGGATTTACGCATTCATGATATATTTTTACATGTCTGCTATGGGCCTATGGGTTTCATTCTAATTTACATCTTGGGCCAAGGCCTAGATAAGTCGACTCGAGGTTTGATCTATTTGGGCTATGGTTGGGTTATGTTGCACAATTGAGTTTACCGAACTCACCTTTTATTTTCATCTCTGCGAAATCCCCAACCATAGTGGGCTTGGGCATGAGGGATTGAGTGGCACATCATCTGCAAAGTTGGTTTTTCTAAGTTATTTTATTTTTATTATTTTTATATTTTGATTTAATTTTGGGTTTTAAGTTGTAATAAGGCCGCTATGTAAATTTCTTTTTTCCGCTATGGTTTTATTTTCTGATTATATTTATACTATGACAAAACTACTAGTGTTAGGCTGCGCGAGTTTTCAAAATTAATGAATGTTTTCAAGACTCAACAAGCACAACAAATGGATGGCCTAAAGATTGGTAAACCGACTTTTTATTCAATCGATGTTTTTACAAAGACCACCCCAATCACTTAAACCAGCGAATGCATACTAAGTCGTAAGTCCATGTGACACGTTAGATCTGGCTATAACTTATGGGTCGGGTTTGGGGTGTTACAATTAGTGGTACCAGAGCCAAGTTACAACAACTTGGCAATGTAACAGGTCTAAAAATGGGAGTTTGTATAGAAACACTAAATAAAGGTTTTCGAAAATCATTTTTTTTGGAGCTTGATTATAAATTGTTTTCGAGAATGTTTCCAATATTTTCTCTATACAAATAGATGATTTTAAAGATTAAAATCAGTTTTCTAAAATTAGATTTTTTTTAGAAGGTGGCACACCGAATCTCTGGCCCAAGTTTGTAAGTTTTCTGAGCCTTTCTAATTGTTTCTGAAATATCTGTTATATGCTTGTACAAAACCTTATCATGGTACTTTAGTTAGGGTAACATTGGAACTATAGAAACCCTGATAAGTAGACTGAGACTGTAGCTAAGCTATCACAAAAGGAAACAAACTCAAACTTTGAATTATTGTTATTCATAAGACATCTGTAATAAACACTGAAATATTAAACTGATTCATAAAATTCTTAATCAAATAATACGAAATGAGTACACGAGCAGCTCGTGGAAGAGGCCGTGGATGTGGCCAAGGTAATGCTCAGGCTAAATCTTCGTCTTCAGGACATGTACCGACAGCAGATGCACCGGTACCACTGGCAACAGAGGTAGAGTCTCATGATATAGGTCTTGGGGCGATGCTCTCCCGAGCAATGCTCGAGTTTTGGAAAGGGTTCTTTGGGGCAAATCGAGAAAAATTGGGGTCTATTTACGGCGGCTCTGGGCCAATAGAGTAGAGATATTTAGGGGCGTATCTGGTGTAGCTCCGAATGTGGCTGAGTATTGGTTAGAAGCCACAGAGCAGATTATGGATGATTTAGACTACTCTGTGGAGCAGAAGCTGAAGGGAGCCATATCGTTACTCAGGGATGAGGCTTATTAGTGGTGGCTCACGGTGAGAGATGGAACTCCTACTGACAGTGTGACTTGGGAGTTGTTTAAGACAGCCTTCAAAGGAAAGTATGTTGGGGTTAATTATGTGGACGCTCGCTGGAAAGAATTTCTGAACCTGGTCTAAGGAAGTAAGTCAGTGGCGGAGTATGAGTCTGAGTTTCTGAGACTGAGCCGGTATGCTTCTAGGATTGTCGCTACAGAGAATGAGCATAGCGTACGCTTCGAGGATGGTCTGAGAGATGAACTTAGGGTGCTAATTGAGCTGCAGAGGGAGCGTAACTTTGCTGCTTTAGTGGAGAAAGCTAAGATAGCTGAGGAAGTGAAACATACAGAAAGACAGAATCGTGAGAAAGATCAGAACCATTTTAGGAGAGATTCAGGACTTTCAGGTGGTATGAACAGGAATGTTAGGAGAGCAAGGGTAATGGAGCCAGTTCGAATAATACCGATGAATGCTGTTAGACCGCAGGGTTGTAGTAATTGTGGGAAGATACATATGGGCGAGTGTCAGAAATGTTCTAGTGCTTGTTTTCGATGTGGATCTATGGAGCATAGGGTTAAGGATTGTCCCCAGGAACCAGATCAAGTTCAAGTTTTAGAGCAGAGGGTCGCTCAACCAGTGAGGGGTGGACCATAGTTTCCGAGAGGACGTGGGCAAGGTAGAGGTGGTAATGGAAACGGTCGAGGAGGAGGACCGCCTGGCAGGGGTGCTGGATTTGCTGAGGCTCGTCAGCCGGCATTGGTGTATGCAGCTTGTCACCGAGAGGAGGATGATGCACCTAACATCATAGCTGGTACGTTTTCGATTTCTAGTATGCCATACACTGCGTTGATAGATGTTGGATCTACCCATTCGTATGTTGTATGTGCTATATCTGGGTCGCTGAGTGTGCGCTCTGAGGAGACCGTGAGTGGGGTATCTGTACTAAGTCCTTTGGGTCACTCGGTTAGGGTAGATAAACTGTATAGAGATGTGCCTATAGAAACTCAAGGAAAAGTTTTCTCTGGAGATCTGATGAAGCTACCTTTCAGAGAATTCGATCTCATTTTGGGAATGGATTGGCTTGTTAAGCATAGGGTTACTCTGGATTGTGCTGCTAAGCAAATAATTTTAAAGACCACAAAGGATGAGGAGGTTTTGGTGATAGGCGAGCGTAGGGATTATCTGTCTAATTTGGTTTCGGCATTGAGAGCCGAGAAGTGGATTTGAAACGGATGTGAGGCTTTTTTGGCATTTGTAAGCCAATCAAAAACTGAGGATCTGACAGTGGATAAAGTTAGAACCGTCAACGATTTTTAAGATTTTTTTCCAATGAAGCTTCAAGGTTTGCCCCCGAACCCAGAGGTTGAGTTTGGAATCGACTTGTTGCCTGGAATGGCACCGGTGTCCATTGCACCTTATGGGATGGCACCGAAGGAGTTGGTGGAGCTGAAAGCCCAAATTCAAGAGTTATTGGATAGAGGCTTCATTAGATCAAGTGTGTCTCCGTGGGGAGCACCAGTGTTGTTCGTAAAGAAGAAAGATGGGTCAATGCGGATGTGCATCGATTATCGGCAGTTGAACAAAGTGATGATTAAGAACAAGTAACCACTACCGCGAATCGATAATTTATTTGACCAACTTAGAGGAGCTTCAGTATTTTCCAAGATTGACCTTCAATCTGGGTATCATCAGTTGAGGGTTAAGGAGGTGGATATTCACAAGACGGCATTCAGAACTCGGTATGGTCACTATGAGTTCTTGGTTATGCCATTTGGGTTGACGAACGCACCTGCGGAATTTATGTATCTGATGAATCGAGTGTTCCAGCCATACTTGGATTGATTCATGATCATCTTTATTGACGATATTCTGGTTTATTCTGAAACTGAGGAGAAGCATGATGAGCATCTTCGTATTGTGCTACAAGTGCTGAGGGAGAAGGAGCTTTATGCGAAATTTAGTAAGTGTGAGTTCTAGTTGAGAGAGGTAACTTTCTTGGGGCATGTTATCTTTGCTGAAGGGATCAAGGTGGACCCTCGAAAGATTGAAGTGATTCTGGAATAGAAGCCACTGAGGTCAGTGTCGAAAATTTGAAGTTTTCTGGGTTTAGCTGGGTATTATAGAAGGTTTGTGGAAGGATTTTCTGTGATGGCAGCGCCTTTGACAAAGCTTATAAGGAAGGGAGTACCGTTTGTTTGGACTGAGAAACAACAAGAATCTTTTGAGAAATTGAAGAAAGTTCATTTGAGGCACTGTCTTGATTCAGTAGAGTCCGGAAAAGATTTTCTTGTATGCGATGATGCATCACATGTAGGGTTGGGTTGTGTGCTGATGCAAGAGGGTAAAGTGGTTGCTTATGCATCACGACAGCTTAAACCACGTGAAGTTAACTATCCTACTCATGTTCTGGAGTTGGCAGCGGTAATCTTTGCTCTTAAGATTTGGAGACATTACCTGTACGGAGAAAGGTGTATTATATATACAGATTATAAGAGTCTTAAGTACTTGCTGACTCAAAAGGAGCTGAACCTTAGGCAGCGGAGATGGATAGAGTTGCTTAAGGATTTTGACTGCGTGATTGAGTATCACCCAGGCAAAGCTAATGTGGTGGTGATGCCCTAAGTCGTAGAAGCATATCGATCCGAGAGCCATGTTTGCTCGTTTGATCTATATAATGACGGTAGTCTGTTAGCAGAACTACAAGTTAGGCTGACCTGGGTGGATGAGATTAAGGAAAAACAGTCAAGGGATGAGTCCCTGGTTTCTCGATTTCGGCAGGTTAAGAATAGGGATACTTCTGAGTTCGGACTAAATAGTGAGGGAATTCTGTGTTACCGAGGTAGAGTTTGTATTTCGAAGGGCTCTGACTTGAGGTAAGCAATTTTGAAAGAAGCTCATGGAGGTCTGTGTGCTATGCATCCCGGAGGGAGTAAAATGTATCGCGACTTAAAGGAGTTGTATTGGTGGCCTGGATTGAAGCGAGAGGTAACGAAAGTTGTGGGAAAATGTCTGACTTGTCAGCAAGTGAAAGCTGAACATCAATTACCTTCCGAACTTTTACAGCCAGTGAAAGTACCACTTTGGAAGTGGGAGAGGGTAGCCGTGGATTTTGTGAGTGGGTTACCCTTGACACCGTTGAAGAAGGATTCGATTTGGGTAATTGTGGATAGGTTGACCAAATCTGCTAATTTCATACCTGTCCGTACTGATTATTCACTTCAAAAGATAGCCAAATTGTATGTGGCGGAAATAGTGCGACTTCACGGAGTTCTAGTGTCGATTATTTCTGATTGAGATCCTAGATACACATCTCAGTTTTGGAAAAAGTTACATGAGGCATTGGGTACGTGGTTGAACTATAGTACAACCTTTCATCGTCAGACTGATGGTCAGTCGGAAAGGGTTATTCAAATTTTGGAAGACGTGTTGAGGGGATGCGTTATCGACTTTCGAGGCAGTTGGGAGGATTACTTACCGTTGGCAGAGTTTGCATACAATAACAGTTATTAGGCAAGTATTCGAATGGCTCCTTATGAGGCACTGTATGGGCGAAGATGTCGTACACCTAGTTGTTGAACCGAGTTGGGTGAACGATAGGTTCTTGGACCTGAGTTGGTGGCAGATACTGAGGATAAGGTCAAGTTGATTAGAGACCGGTTGAAGGAATCATCTGATAGACAGAAGTCTTATGCAGATTTGAAGCACATGGAAATTGAGTACTCTGTGGGTGATATGGTCTTCTTTAAGGTTTCGCCTTGGAAGAAAATATTAAGGTTTGGGAGGAAAGGCAAGTTAAGTCAACGGTTCATTGGGACTTATCGAATTCTTAAGTGAGTGGGTCTAGTGGCTTATCAGTTGGAGCTACCTCCAGAGTTGAATAGGATTCATGATGTCTTTCACGTCTCCATGTTAAGGTGGTATCGTTCTGACCCTACTCATGTTGTGCTGGTTGCAGAGATCGAGGTCCAAATAGACTTGACTTTTGAGGAAGAACCTGTGCAGATTTTGGATCGAGATGTTAAGATTTTGATGAGGAAATCAGTTCTGCTAGTAAAGGTGCTGTGGCGTAATCATGGGAGAGAGGAAGCTACTTGGGAGACAAAAGTGGTGATGCGTCAACAATATCCTCATCTGTTTGATTCAGGTAGAATTTCAAGGACGAAATTTCTTTAAGGAGGGTAGAGTTGCAACGCCCTAATTTTTGGGTGTTCTGTGTTTCTGTGATTTTTAAAAATTTGTGTGTGTTCTGGTTGGTTAAAATATATATTTTAATAGGTTAGTGGGCCTTTAGAAGGCCCAAACTTAAGTTAAATCTGTGGTTGTCTTCAGAATTTTAATTTTATGAACAGGTGATGCAATTGGCGTTTGGGCTTTTAAGAGTAAAGGGGTAAAAGATGACACAAAAAGGAGTGTGTGTAGTGGCAAGGTGGCACCACTTAGGGGACAAGAAAGTGATGCCATAGAGGAAGCAAGGGGTCCAAGGTTCAAGTCTTGGCTCTTGCAATATATTTTGGTTTTTCTTTTCAATAAATCTGGAAGCAAGTAGGTGCGCTTTAAAGTTTAATGTGTTGGATTTATGACACAAATGAGTTGATGGCCTAGTGGTGGTGGCATGAGTTGGCATGTGAGAGGACTTTGGTTCGAATCCCTTGGCACGCAAAGGTTGATTATTTTGCTATGTTGGGACGGCAAGAGTTGGTGTTGGTTTTAAACTATGGTGATAGAGGGATCCCACATTGGAAAGCTAACATAAGAGTAGATGGAGAGCTGGCTTTAAATAGAGCAAACCATAAGGAGAGTAGGCATACCTTTCTTGGCTGATCCCTTTCGCTTTGTGACGTGCTCGTTTGGGTTGGGCGTTAGCTAAAAGTGTTTGGAGCGCGGATTAACTGCAATCTCCTAACAGGTGTGTATTTCTCATTACTTTAGCAGTAGGACGACTATTTTGGGCTGCGATGGGCTGAAATGGGCCATGTGGTCCAAATAGGTTTGTAGGCCCAAGTGGATAAGTTGTAGAATTACTAAAATACCCCTGTAGGGTAGGACTACTGATTTACCCCTAGAGGGTAAAATGACTATTTTGCCCCTCGTGCGTAAATGACTAACTTGTGGGATGATTGGATTAGTTGACGTGGATTTATGTTAGTTATCATTAATTCGTAAGTCTAATGTGTTAGTGATCGATTGTAGGATTATCGTGTGGGAGATATCATCATCAATCGTCATCAACCAGGTGTGTAAACGACACCCTCCCTTAGACTGAATCGGTAAAAGCCGAAATATCGAAACGTTGGTATTTTATGAACTTGCGAGCGTATGAGCGCTCGTGAGACAGTTGTTAATGAATATGGTGCATTTGGATGATTAGAGTGCAGAGTGTGCATTTTTGTGCACAACAGTATTTTTGGGCTTAATGGGCCGAAAAAGGGCCAATGGGCCAACGGGCCCACTTTGGTAAAAGGACAAGGTAAGTACTTCTGATTACTTTGTAAACGTTAGAATGAGCATGAAACCTTAGCAATAGGTAATAATTACTGAAATACCCTTATGCATGCAAAATAACGATTTTACCCCTAGGGTTATTTTTTTTTCGGAAAGGCATGATGTTCTGTTTCTATATACGTATGCCATGACATATTATTTACATTGCATGGGACATGGGTTTATATTGATGGAGGAAGTGTTACAGCGACCTCATTTGCAATCTGTGTAACCTCGCCACATATATCTATTCGGTGACTTCGCCACAATATCGAGCGACCTCGCTACAATCTGGTGGCCATCACACATATATATATATATATATATATATATATACTGTTACAGTGGCCTAGCCACAATATCGTATCTAGTGATTTCATCACAATATCTGGCGACTTCACCGCAATTTACGTGGTGTGTAGCGATTGGGTGGGTCGAGTAGTCTCCCACATGGTGTAAAAGTGATGCAATGTACGTTATGGATGGCTCGGGTTGGGATTTACGCATTCATGATATATTTGTTCTGTATCTACTATGGGCCTATGGTTTTCATTCTGATTTCTATACAGGGCCAATGTAACACCCCAAACTCGTGACCGACGCCGGTGTCGGACACGAGGGGTTAACGGCCAAATCCTCTCAAGATACCAACCAATTTGACATTACCAGTCAGGCTGGAAAACTGCGTCACCGTCGCCTTAAAAATCATATCTCGAGTTTCAAAACTCGGAAACTGGTTTCGTAAATTTTCCCTGAATTTAGACTCATATACCCATCCATGGATTTATTTTTAGAATTTTTGGTTGGGCCAATTGGTACAGTTTATTAGTTAAAGTCACCCATGTTACAGGGATCTACTGCTCTGACCTTCGCGCGTTACAACTTGAATATCTCTCTGTACAGGGCTTTAATACTGGTACCGTTTGTTTCTAATGAAACTAGACTCAAAATGGAATCTGTACATATAAGGCATGACTCCTAATTCTTTCTGGATAATTTATGGTAAATTTTCAAAGTCACGACAGGGGACCCAGAAACCGTTCTGGCCCTGTCTCACGAGAACTTTAATACTTCTCAGTATACAGCTCATATTGTCGTTCCGTTTCGTCCATATAAAAATAGATTCATCAAGGTTCAGTTCCATAATTTACTCACTATTTAATTCTACTTATACTATTTTTAGTGATTTTTCAATCTCATCCCACTGCTGCTGTCCGCAACAGTTACTGCGATGAGACTATGCCAATTTCATGAATTTTCCCTTGGCCTTAATCATCCATCATACATGACACAAATTATGGCCACCTTATCAAAATTTGAGTTTCTAAGACTCGTGGCTATAGGTTCTAGCATCCCACTCGGCGACCACATAGGCCATATTCACATGGCTTAAAGTTTACAACCCACAATTCGACAAAATATAATAGCCTATACATGCCAAATGTTCTTCAACAACAAAAACAATACCACAAGATTTCAGCGGTGTGATGACTTCAACGACGGTTCCGAGCACGCATAACAATCGAGTCCAAGAGACCTAAAATGGGTGACAAGAAAACACCGAGTGAGTTTACAACTCAGTAAGTCATAAGCATTCCACAACCATCCATTAACAAAATTATTACCACATGAAATAATGAACGAGGCTAAGTACTCCATCCATATCGAACTATATCATAGTTCCTTGGACCTTCGGTTCAATCTCATACCAAGTCATACATCCACATTTCATATTCTATACAATAAGATATTTGGGGCATTTTACACACCAACTCATTTTCACCACAATCATACAATTGCAATCATCACATAGATTTAAAGCTTACCAAGCTCAACCCCGAGCATGAACATATTACCTATTCGTCATGAGCTCAAGGTACTTACCCGATCCGCTGTCCATACTCAACTCGATGGAGACACACCCTCCATATAATTGTTCGATCGGAGATATTTATATATATATATAGAGTACGCACACACGATGCTTAATACTCGATTTCGCACACTTAGTGCCATGCGATTTAAGCCCGCACACATAGTGCCATGCCCTTGAGCTCGCACACTTAGTGCCATATATTTCCAGCATGCACACTTAGTGCCATATATTTCCAACACGCACACTTAGTGCCAATCTAAATCACCGTACACACGTATTGCCCGCACACTTAGTGCCGAAAGCAAACTTTCTACACATTTCACTATTTCTTTTACATTCAACAATTGTCATCACTCCATACACATACAATTTCATTTATATATATATATAGCATCCCATTAAACACAATTGCATAGATTTTACAATCATTTAAGCAATATCAAACATATGTGCTTAATGACTTACCTCGAGACGTTGTGCATGCGTCTTCAACGGCTATTCAATTACTTTTCTTTTCCTTGTCCAACTTGATCCTTTGAGCTCTTGAGCTAAATCAAACAAATTTACTTCCCAATCAAACACACACATACGGCAACCATATATTGTTTTTAACACATTCGGTCACTTAGGCGACCCATTTAACTTTTAAGCATTCATTTCAAATTTTAGTTAAACAATGCGAATGCTATTAGCTACTAATGCCACACACACATATGCATAAAATTTAATCATACATGACCCATAGCTCATTTGGTCATTCATCTCTCAAACTTACCAAGCTTCATACCACACTTCCTTGGCGAATACATATATAAGCACAATTTAGCATTTTCATTTACTTAATATTTCATACCTATCATGCTAGCCGAATATTGTTTAATCAAGTTCAACATCCTCATATACTGCATTAGCATCCAAACAACCTATATGAACATTTAACTAATTCAAGCTTCACCCATCCACACTTATTCATTTAACATAAAGAAAATATATCAACCTCTTCACTATCAACCATGGCCGAATGCTTCATGGGTTTAAGGTAGATTCAAGAAAGAACCTCATAATTATTAAGATGTAAGCAACTACCCTTGTTCATCTAGATTTAGTATGAACAACAACTATCACCATTATTAATCACCATAGCGAAAACCTCACCCTCATGGCCGAATGTACCAAACATTTCCTAACTAAACTTTCACAAATTTTAACCTCATATCGACCTCAACTTGTTCAATACAACATGAAACAATCCCTTCTCCTAACCTCTTGATACACGGCTTGATGTTCAAACCCCATGAAAGTTTGATTTTCATGACATTACCAAAATGCATTATGACAATTAGCTCAACAAACTCAAGAAGTTAAAGCCAACATCTCAAAGCTTACCTCCAACTAGAAGAAGGGTTGCGAATTTGCTTAATGAAAAGCTCTCCCATTTCTTTCCTTTGGTTCACGGCAAGAAGAACAAAGCATAACCAAATTCCCTTTTTTTTTTTCTTTCTTTGGTTAGTCACGGCAATGGGGCATCCACACACTTTTTTTTTTGTCAACATTTTCTTTAATGCTAGCACATTATTTTATTGCTTCATACATCACTCACTAACCAAACATGTTGGGAGCATGTTTCCTTTGCCCATCAACACCCACCTTGGCGGCCACTATAGTCAAATTTGGGAAATTTGACATGCAAAGACAACATTTCCTAGTATGCATCAATAGGCCACTTCAACATTTGCCTATCTCATTTCTAAGTTTTCTCACAAATCCTTTCTAGTGAAATTCACCTTTATAACACTAAATCAAATCATCAAAATGTCACACACAATTTAACACATATCATAGGCATCACAATAAATTTTAAATTATTTTTATGCCTCGGTTTTGTGGTCCCGAAACCACATCCCGTCTAGGGTCAATTTTGGCTGTCACAACTCTCCCCACTTAAGAAATTTTCGTCCCAGAAAATCTTACCAAATAGGCTCGGGTATCGCTCTTTCATAGAGTCCTCAAGTTCCCAAGTGGCTTCTTCAATTCGTGTTTATGCCACAACACCTTCACTAACGGGATTTTCTTATTAGCGCAACTCTTTTACTTTACGCATCATAATGCGAACGGTTCCTCTTCATAGCCCAAATTAGGCTGAATCTCAATCTCGGGCAGGCGATTACGTGCGATGGATCGAGACCTATATCGTCAAGCATCGAAACATGGAAAACTTTGTGAATCTTTTCGAGCTCGGGGTAAAATTAATCGATGCGCCATCGCCCAACTCGTTCGAGATACTTCATACGGACCGATGAACCTCGGACTCAATTTGCCCTTACGGCCAAATCTAAGCACTTTCTTCCGTGGTGAGACTTTGAGAAATACCTTGTCTCCAACCTAATATTCAATATCTTTTCTTTTCAAGTCCGCATCGACTTTTGGCGATCCGGCGCTTTCAAACTTTCACGAATTACTCGAACTTTTTGCTCGGCATCCTTAACCAAATCAACCTCAAGATTTTTCCTTCACTAAGTTCATCCGAATAATGGGGTACGGCATTTACGACCGTAAAAAGCCTCGTAAGGCGCCATCTTGATACTTGATTGAAAGCTATTGTTGTGGCGAATTCAACCAAAGGTAAATACCGTTCCCATGCACCACTAAACTCAAGGATGCAACATCTCAACATATCCTCGAGTATTTGAATTATCCGTTCGGATTGACTATCGGTTTGGGGGTGAAAAGTAGTGCTAAAATGCAGTTTGGTACCCAAAGCCTCTTGCAATTTCTTCCAAAATTGCGAGGTAAATCTCGGATCTCTATCCGACACGATGGAAATAGGCACCCCGTGTAATCTCACAACCTGAGAAACGTACAATTCGGCTAGTTTGTCCTATTGAAAAATCCTTACGTACGGGGATAAAGTGAGCCGACTTAGTCAGTCTATCGACAACGACCCAAATCGCATCCTTCTTACTCACTGACAATGGCAGTCCGGATACAAAGTCCATTGTGACTCGATCCCGTTTTGCAACCAACTCATCGTCGACTTTCTGAGCTTCACGAATTTGACGTATCAATAATGGTTTGGCTTTCAATTCAGCTACTAACACATTGTCGGGTAGGATAGACAAGTGTACATTCATCGCTCGCAAAGCAAATAGTAATTTCCGGCTTAAGGCATCCGCAACCACATTAGCCCTTCCCGGGTGATAATCAATGACGAGCTCATAATCTTTTAACAACTCGAGCCATCGCCTTTGTCGCAGATTTAAGTCTCTTTGGGTCATCAAATATTTGAGACTTTTGTGATCCGAATACACATGGCACTTCTCACCAAATAAGTAATGTCGCCATATCTTTAAGGCGAATACGATGGCGACCAATTCGAGATCGTGGGTGGGATAATTTTTCTCATGTGGCTTTAATTGCCTCGATGCATAGGCCACAACTCGCCCTTCTTGCATCAATACGCAACCCAACCCAAGTAGGGATGCGTCACTATAAATGACAAACTCTTTGCCCGATTCGGTTGCACTAGAATTGGGGCTTCATCAAATAAGCTTTCAGTTGATCGAAACTTTTCTGACATTTCTCCGTCCATTCGAACTTAACATCCTTTTGGAGTAGCTTCATCATTGGCATGGCTATCTTGAGACCTTTTACAAATCGTCGGTAATAATCGGCAAGCCCCAAAAAGCTCCTAACTTCGTAACATTCCTTGGTGGTTTCCAATCGACTATGGCGAAATTTTGTTCGGTTCAACCTCGACACCGTCACGGACACCACGTGCCCCAAAAAGCTAACCTCTTTCAACCAAAATTCACATTCTTGAACTTTGCGTATAATCGCTTATCTCGTAAGATTTGCAACACTAGCCTCGGTGTTCAAAGATGTTCGGTTTCATCTCTCGAATAGACCAAAATGTCATCGATAAATACAACTACTGAACCGATCCAAGTATGGCCGAAAATTCTATTCATTAAATCCATAAACACCGCAGGGCATTAGTGAGCCCAAACGGCATCACCAAGAATTAAGTAGTGACCGTACCTCGTTCTAAAAGCGGTTTTGGGTATGTCCGATTCTCGGACCCTCAACCGATAGTACCCGACCTCAAATCTATCTTTGAAAACACCGAGGCTCCCTTTAATTGATCAAACAAATCGTCAATTCGTGGCAATGGATATTTATTCTTTATCGTCACTTTATTGAGTTGACGATAGTCGATGCACAACCTCATGGTTCCGTCCTTCTTCTTCACAAACAATACAAAAGCCCCATGGAGAAAAACTCGATCGGCGAAACCTCTATCCGTCAATTCTTGCAATTGAACCTTCAATTCCTTTAATTCCGTTAATGCCATGCGATACGGGGCTATTGAAATCGGTGTAGTACCGGTACAACTTTGATGCGAATTCCACTTCTCGAACCGATGGCAATCCCGGTAACTCCTCAGGAAAAACATCTGAATACTCACAAACCACTGGTACCGATTCGAGTTTCCTTTCCGTCTCTTTACTTCCAAACACATACGCAAGGTATGTTTCACACCCCTTTTTCACATATCTCCGAGTAGTCATAGAAGATATTATCGCTGGTACTCCTTTTAAACGATGAGACTCGACTCGGACTACCTCGTTATTTGCACTCCTCAAATCAATGGTTTTCCTTTGCGATCCACCATTGCATCATGTACGATCACCAATCCATACCAAGAATTACATCGAATTCATCAAATGGTAGAAGCATCAGATCGGTCGAAAAACAGGATTCTCGAATTATTAGGGGGCATCTCTTGCACACTTTATCAACTAGTACGTATTGACCCAAAGGGTTTGACACTCGAATTACGAATTCAGTAGACTCAACAGGTAGAGTCTTACTGGATGCTAAGGTTTCACATACATATGAATGAGTAGAGCCGGGGTCAATCAATGCAATCACAATAGTATCAAAGAGAGTAAAAGTACCATGATAACGTCGGGGAGGATGCCTCCTCTCGTGCTGCGGATGGCATATGCTCTAGCAGAGCACGGGTCTCGGATCGGACGGCCGTATTAGAGGCTCCTCTCGATTACCACCCCTACCTCCAGAGATTCTCGGGCCTACCTCCACCGTCGTTCCACTAGGTCTTGCACCTTGCGTCTTATTCCTCTCATCTAGCTCCGTGCAATCTCTAATGAAGTGGTCCTTCGAACCGCATCCATAACAGGCCCTATTAACAAACTTACCCCAACATTCACCTAGGTGTCGTCTTCCACATTGGGGGCATTCAGGTCTCTCTTGACGATTATTGCCCACACTAGCTACTGAAGTAGCTCGGGAGTCCGTCAATGGTCGGGCTCTAATGGAAATTCCCGCAGTCGTCCTCGACTTACTGGTGTCCTCCCTGAACCTCTTTATAGCCGAGAACGGAGCTTTACTCGTCGATCTTTTACGGTAATCTCTTGCTTCAAATTCAGCCTTCTTCTTCTCCTTCCCAAGTTCTTCCGCCTTGCAGGCTCGTTCGACTAGTGTCACGAACTCCTTTATCTCCAAAATTCCCACTAGTAACTTTAACTCTTCATTCAATCCTTCTTCAAATCTTTTGCACATCGCAACCTCATCAGCCACACACTCCCGAGCATACCGACTAAGTCTTACGAACTCATGTTCAGATTCGAATCTGATCATCCGCCTTGCTTGAGTTCTAAAAATTCCTTACGCTTCGATCGATGAACCGTTGACTAATGTATTTCTTTGAAATTGGATTGAAAGAAATCCCAAGTAACTCGTTCATTTGGGACTATGGAAATTAAAGTCCTCCACCAATAGTAAGTGAGTCTACTTAACAAGGATATAGCACACTTAAGACATTCATCGGGTGTGCATGACAGTTCATCTAACACTCTAATGGTGTTATCGAGCCAGAACTCGGCCTTTTCGGCATCATCAGTAACTATGGCCTTGAACTCCTCAGCCCCACGCTTCCTAATCAAGTCCACAGGTGGTTTACTCAGCCTCATAGGATCAGTAACTGGAGGCATTGCGGGCTCTTGGGGTGGAGTATTTAAATTCGGGAATGGTTGGACAGTAGGGTTGGTTCGGGCATATTATGCGACCCACTCATTCATCATGGTGAAGAAGGCTTGTTTCGCCCCTTCATTTTGATTATTCGCGGATGACTGAGGCTCAACAGGCGGTGTCCCTTGCGCGGGAGCAGCCGCTACTGTAACACCCCGAACCCGAGACCGTCGCCGGAGTCGAACGCGAGGTGTTAACAGACTTCAACCCACTTATTGACAATTTTCAGACAAGCTGCCAATCTGAGTACTAGTCGCTCCAAAATTCATAACTTGAGTTTTACAACTCGAAAATCAGTTCCGTAAATTTTCCTGAAACTAGACTCATATGTCCATCTACATATTTTTTCTAGAATTTTGGTCGAGCCAATTAGTACAGTTTATTAGTTAAAGTCTCGCCTGTTGTAGGGATCGACTACACTGACCTTTGTGCGTTACGAATTGGATATCTCCTGTACAGGGCTTCAATACTAATGCCGTTTGTTTCTATAGAAACTAGACTCAGAGAGGAATCTACACATATATGGAATGACTCCTAATTATCTCTGGTTAATTTACAATGATTTTCCAAAGTTGGAACAGGGGATCCAGAAACCGTTCTGGCCCTATTTCACAAGAACTTTAAAATCTGTTAACTTATAACTCATATGACCATTTCGTTTCTTCCATATGAAAGTAGATTCATCAAGGTACACTTACATAATTTATTTGCTATTTAATACCATTCCTACTATTTTTAGTGATTTTTCACATCCACGTCACTGCTGCTGTCAGCATCTGCCTTTAGTAGGCTTTACCTATTTCATACTTTCCATGATTCAATTGGCCCTTTTTACATACATAGCACAAAGCGTGATCATGATTAACCATTCCAATGGCTAATCGTTTCAAAATAATTCCATACCTCATAAGGGTCAACATACAAACGATTATAGTTCTATGCTAAAACGATATAAGCCATTTTCGCATGGCTATCCAAGTTTACACAAACCGGAAGGTACATGACCTTCAACAAAGGATGGTCCTATACATGCCATTTCAAAGTTCAACCAAAATTTGTACCAAAATGGGGCTTCGATAGTGTGGATGACTTGACTTCTTTGATCCCGAATCCGATAGCTAACGAGCGAAACCTATAAAACAGAGAGCCAAAGCAGCGGGGTAAGCATTTTAATGCTTAGTAAGTCTCAAGCAATGAAATCAGCTTTGACTAAGGTATTTTATTCACATGGCTAATTAAACCACTTTACTAATTCACATTCCCATACTCATACTTATTTCACATCACCGACCCTTATGTTCATACACAAAAGAACAACTTAGCCCAAGGCGGTAGCTCGTTTATCAACTTAGCGCATACTTACTTGTAAGAATTCAATTAGTACAAGCACATACAAACATACCTCATTGCTGGAATTTTCACAAGTGTATAAGCTGAAATTTTCACAGCAAGATTGCTCACTTCGAATCACATACTTTGATTTAACCGGATATAGCGACTCATACGATTGCCTTGGTCATAACCCGGTTTGGTGACTTGCACAAAGGCCTTGGTCTTAGCCCGGATATATCAACTTCGCACGAATGCCTTGGTCTTAGCCGGATATATCAACTCGCACGAATGCCTTGGTCTTAGCCGGATATATTTCCAATGTTCACTTACATATATATCAATATTCAAGACACGTCCATAGTTCATTTTCGTTACTAAAGCTCTAACACAAAATATCTATCAACCTTTACTATTTCGGCTCAATGGCCACACAAACAAGGAGCATAATTTTGATATAATTCAAGTAGGGTCATCACTCGAAGACTTACCTTGGATGTTGTCGGCGATTTCGACGGCTATTCAACTACTTTTTCCTTCCCTTTATCGGATTTAGCTCCCTTTGCTCTTGAGCTAATTTACACAAATTTAACTTATTAAAATCTCATCATGATAGCTTATGGCGAATATGACAAGGAGTGTAAATGGTCATATGGCCATCCTTTAGCTCAAATACACAATGGTCATGCACATTTTACATCACAACAAGCAATTCAATACATTCAAACATCAACGTGAAGTTCAAAGTACTTGGCCCTTATATACATTAGGCATCAAAGTTGTATATGTACGAAATCATAAATCGAACTCAACACATTAGTTAATATTCCTCTTAGCCGAATTTTCTAAGCCAAGAATAGGCATCAATATGCTTGCCTCAAACCGAATGCATGCACACTAATTACCCCTCATGTGGCGAATATACACTTAATACCACACAAAAAAAAACAGCATACATTTTACTACTAACACATTACATATCGTAATTCATTGCACATCTCTTATTTACTTCATAATCAACACATCATCACAAGCAAATATACACTTTGAATTAGTATATATGTCATACCAATCCATCATGTGCAAACATATATTCATGTAGGTGCAAGGGCGAATTCTCAAGTGGCTTATATCCAAATATATACACATTTCCAAAGCTTAAATCTTACTTACCATGCAACATGCATGAATTATACTTATGGATATATCATGGCGAATACCACAACACCACACCATTTCAATTTGGTCATGGTGAAACAAAGAACTTAGTATCTCATTCAAAAAAAAATGCTAAAAGAAAATCTAAGAATCTTCAATCCTCCATCACATGTATCACTTTCAAGCTTGTTATTTAACATGCAATGGCATTAACACCACATTCACTTTGGCCGAATTTCATTCCCATGACATAACAAGGATTTGAACCATGGGCTAACAAGAACATTAAGCTAGCAACTAAAAACATGCATGAACCTCAAACATACCTTAATCTTGATGCAAGTTTAGCCAACCTCTTCCTAATCCTCTTCCAAACCAAGTATGAAGCAAAACTCCTTCCTTAACCTTAGTATTTTCGGCCAACAAGAGAGTGAAAAGAGATGAACAAAATTTTTTCTTTCTTCCTTTAGGACATTCGCCAAGCTATGGAGGAAGATGGACACTTTTTTTTTTTGTTTCTCATCTACTAACATTAATTGTTTATTCCATACCCTTATTTTATTCTTTCCATCATAACCCATTTACCAAACATGTTTCATGACATGATTTTTGCCCATAAATCCTTGTCATGGCCGGCCACTAGCTATGGGGAAATTTGACATGCAAGTCCATTGTTTTGCATGCATCCTTTAATTAGTCATCACACATTTCCCTCATACTTTCAAAGTTTATTACTAGGTCCTTTCTAGTGAAATTCACATCTATAATTCTAAATCAAAGCATAAAAAATATCACACATGAGTTAACACACATTATAGGCAATAAAATAAATATTAAATTATTTTTATGCCTTGGTTTTGTGGTCCCGAAACCACATTTCGACTAGGGTCGTTTTAAGGTCATCACAACTCTCCCCACTTTAGAAATTTTCGTCCCGAAAATCTTACCGGTAAATAGGTTTGGATATTGCTCTTTCATAGAGTTCTCGGGTTCCCAAGTAGCTTCTTCTATCCCGTGTTTGAGCCATAACACTTTCACTAGCGGAACCCTTTTGTTTCGCAACTCTTTCATTTCACGAGCTAGGATACGAATCGGTTCTTCTTCATAACTCATATCGGCTTGAATTTCAACCTCTGATGGACTAATTACGTGCGACGGATCAGATCTATAGCGTCGAAGCATTGAAACATGGAAGACGTTGTGAATCTTTTCAAGTTCGGGGCAAGATCAAGCGATACGAATCGGGCCAACTCGTTCGAGATTTCAATGCGGCCCAATGAATCTCGGCTCAACTTGCCCTTACGGTAGAATCTGAGTATCTTTTCCACGGCGAAACTTTAAGAAACACTTTATCTCCCACGATACTCAATGTCCTTTCGTTTCAAATCCGCATACGATTTACGACGATCGGAGGCTATCTTGATTTTCACGGATTACTTTTACTTTCTTCAGCATCTTTAATCAAATCCACTCCAAAATTTTGTTCTCACCGAGCTCGGTCCAAAACAATGGTGTACGGCATTTACGCCCGCACAAAGCCTCGTAAGCGCCATCTTAATACTTGATTGAAAACTATTGTTGTGCGAATTCAATCAAAGGTAGGTACCGTTCCCACGAACCATCGAACTCGAGGATGCAACATCTCAACATATCCTCAAGTATCTGAATTATACGCTCGGATTGACCATCGGTTTGGGGGTGAAAGGCGGTCTTTGAAATGCAACTTGGTGCCCAATGCTTCTTGTAATTTCTTCCAAAATCGCGAGGTGAACCTCGGATCTCTATCCGACACAATGTAAATCGGTACCCGTGTAATCTCACAATCGAAACGTACAATTCAGCTAGTTTATCCAATGAAAAATTCATACGCACGGGGATAAAGTGAGCCGACTTAGTCGATCTATCAATAATAACCCAAATTGCATCCTTCTTACTTGTCGACAACGGCGGTCCGGACACAAAGTCCATTGTGACTCGATCCCATTTCCACTCGGGTATCGTGATCGGTGAAGTAACCTCAAGGCACTTGGTGCTCCGCTTTCACTTGTTGACATATTAAACATCTTGCAACAAAGTCGGAGATGTCTCGTTTCATACCATGCCACCAAAACCGACGTTTCAACTCATTGTACATCTTCGTACTCCCGGGTGGATTGCCATTCGGCTACAATGAGCTTCGTTCGAATTATCGAAATAAGTTCAATTCTTTGGAACACACAACGACTTCGAACCTCAAACAATCGTCATCATCAATTTGAAACTCCGATTCCTTGTTCGAACACACTCGGCCCGTTTTGCACGCAACTCCTCATCAACTTTCGAGCTTCACGAATTTGATGAGTCAACAATGGTTTGGTACATTAATTCGCTACTAACACATTGTCGGGTAGGATAGACAAGTGTACATTCATCGTCAGAAAAGCAAATGGTGATTTCGGCTTAAGGCATCCGCAACCACATTAGCCTTTCCCGGTGATAGTCAATGACCAGCTCATAATCCTTTAACACTCGAGCCAACGTCTTTGTCGCAGATTTAAGTCTCTTTGAGTCATCAAATATTTGAGACTTTTGTGATCCGAATACACATGGCACTTCTCACCAAATAAGTAATGTCGCCATATCTTTAAAGCGAATCGATGGCGACCAATTCGAGATCATGGGTGGGATAATTTTTCTCATGTGGCTTTAATTGTCTCGACGCATAGGCCACAACTCGACCTTCTTGCATCAATCGCAACCTAACCCAAGTAGGGGGCGTCACTATAGATGACAAACTCTTTGCCGATTCGGTCAGTACTAATCTTGGAGCTTCCGTCAAATGAGTTTTCAATTGGTCAAAACTTTTCGACACTTTTCCGTCCATTCAAACTTGACATATTTCGAAGCGGTTTACGTCATGGGTGTGGCTATCATCGAGAATCCTTTTACAAACCGTCGGTAATGTAACCAAGTCCCAAAAAGCTCGAACCTCGGTAATATTTCTTGGAGGTTTCCGATTAAGTATGGCTGAAATTTTGCTTGGGTCGACTCGAATACCCGTCATGCAGATACCACGTGACCCAAGAAGCTAACCTCTCTTAACCGAACTCACACTTGCTAAACTTAGCATATAACCGCTTATCCGTAAAATTTGCAACACTAATCTCGGGTGCTCGCATGTTCGGTCTCATCTCTCGAATAGACCAAGATGTCGTCGATGAACACAACTACGAACCGATCCAAATATGATCTGAAGATCCGATTCATCAAATCCATAAATACCGCAGGGGCATTAGTGAGCCCAAACGGCATCACTAAGAACTCGTAGTGACCATATCTCGTTCTTAAGGCAGTTTTGGGTATGTCCGAATCTCGGATTCACAATGGCGATAATAGCCCGATCTCAAATCTATTTTTGAGAACACTGAGGCTCCCTTCAGTTGATCGAACAAATCATCGATACGTGGTAACGGATACTTGTTCTTTATTGTCACTTTATTAAGGCGACGATAGTCGATGCACAACCTCATGGTTCCGTCCTTCTTTTCACAAACAACACCGGTGCACCCAAGGTGAAAAACTCGGCGAGCAAAACCTCTATCCATCAACTCTTGCAACCGAGCTTTCAACTCCTTTAATTCCGTTGGTGCCATACGATATGGAGCTATCGAAATCGGTGTGGTCCTGGTACAAGCTCAATGCCAAACTCTATCTCCGAACAGTGGCAAACCCGCAATTCTTCGAAAAACGTCCGGTATTCACAAACCACCGCACAGATTTGGGTTCTATTCCTAACTCCTTATCATCAAGTACATACGCAAGGTATGCTTCACACCTTTTCTTACATATTTACGGGCCAACATTGATGATATTACAACGGCAACCCTTCAAGTTCGTAGACTCAACTCGGATCATCTCGTTGTTTGCGCATCTCAAATCAATAGTCTTGCTTTTGCAATTCACAACCGCATCATGCACAATCAACCAATCCAACCCAAGAATAACATCAAATTCATCGAGCGGCAAAAGCATCAAGTCCGCGGAAAACAGTACCTTGAATTACTAGGGGCATTTCTTACACACTTTGTCGACCAGCACATAACGACCCAAAGGATTTGACACCGAATTACGAACTCGATGAGACTCAATAGGCAAAGTCTTCTTTGGATGCTAAGGTTTCGCATATATAAGAATGAGTAGAACCGGGGTCAATCAAAGCAATCACATTAGTATCAAAGAGAGTGAAAGTACCAGTAATAACATCCGGCGAGGAGGCATCCTCGCGTCTTGCGTATAGCATAAGTCCTAGCTGGAGCGCGAGCCTCGGATCTGGTCGCACATCTCTAGATCCTCTCGACCACCACTAGCCTTGCCCGTATTTCCGGATGGTCTACCTCGGCGGTGGTAGTACCGGTTTCCCACTCCGATCCACATTCATTCGGACAACCTCGGGCAATCTTTAATGAAGTGGTCAACTGATCCACACTTGTAACAGAGCGGTCACGGAATCTACACTTCAAAATGCCATTTGCCACAATCGGCACTCCGTCCTCTCTCGTCGATCATTCCCACTCATGGCGATCGAAGTGATTCGTGTGGTCACAGGGGTCGATCGCGATCTCGTCTAGAAAAGCCCGGTGTCTCTAGATCGGCCTAAGCCATCTCTAAGTTTCTTTGATGATGTTGGAAGGGCTTCCCGAATACCTCTTCTGAAACTCCCTTGTTCCGCTTCCGCTTTCCTTTTCTCCATACTAAACTCCTCGGCTTTGCATCGCTCGCTCGAGAGTCACAAACTCTCGATTTCCAAAATGCCAACATACAGCTTTATCTCATCATTCAGTCCATCTTGAGCGTTTACATCACGACTTCGAAGAAATGCATTCTCAGCGTGTCGGCTAAGCCTCACGAATTTTCGTTCATAGTCGAACCGACATGGAACCTTGTTTAAGTTCGAGAAATTCCTTTCGTTTTGGTCCATAAATCTCGATGATATACTTTTTCCGAAACTTCGGTTTGGAAGAACTCCCAAGTTACTTGTTCGCGGGCACAACAGAAGTCGAGTACTCCACCAATAGTAGGCGTAATCACGTAGCAAGGAGATGGTACACTTTAGGCATTCATCGGTGTACAAGATAGCTCATCGAGTACCGGATCGTGTTGTCCAACCAAAATTGACTTGCTCGGCATCATCACTATCCGTAGCTTTAAATTCAGTAGCCCCATGTTTTCGGATTCTATCAACTGGGGCTTATTCGACCTTATTTGGTCAATTACCGGAGGCATTGTAGGTCTTGAAATGTGTTTGTTGGGAATGGAGGTTGTGGAACAGTAGTATTAGTTCGAATGTATTGGTTGAACCAATCATTCATCACGCTATAAAAGGCTTGTCTAGCCTCGTCATTCGGATTACTAGCAACAGGTTGAGAGTCCGCCGCGCTGTCCCTTGTGCGGAGCAGCGCCACACTCTCCACATCATCAGCTATCGCTCGGTTGGGATCGGGATCCATTACTATAAATAAACACAAGTTCAAACGTCAAATCACCACACTATCATATAATCACATAAAATGGCATGTATAGCTAGACCCCAAACGCATTACGGTAGTCCTAGAATCGACTAAACCGTAGCTCTGATACCAATAAAATTGTAACACCCGAACCCGAGACCGTCGCGAGTCGAACGCGAGGTGTTAACGAACTTCAACCCACTTATTGACAATTTTCAGACAAGCTGCCAATCTGAGTACTAGTCGCTCCAAAATTCATAACTTGAGTTTTACAACTCGAAAATCAGTTCCGTAAATTTTTCCTGAAACTAGACTCATATGTCCATCTACATATTTTTTCTAGAATTTTGGTCGAGCCAATTAGTACAGTTTATTAGTTAAAGTCTCGCCTGTTGTAGGGATCGACTACACTGACCTTTGTGCGTTACGAATTGGATATCTCCTGTACAGGGCTACAATACTAATGCCGTTTGTTTCTATAGAAACTAGACTCAGAGAGGAATCTACACATATATGGAATGACTCCTAATTATCTCTGGTTAATTTACAATGATTTTCCAAAGTTGGAACAGGGGATCCAGAAACCGTTCTGGCCCTATTTCACAAGAACTTTAAAATCTGTTAACTTATAACTCATATGACCATTTCGTTTCTTCCATATGAAAGTAGATTCATCAAGGTACACTTACATAATTTATTTGCTATTTAATACCATTCCTACTATTTTTAGTGATTTTTCACATCCACGTCACTGCTGCTGTCAGCATCTGCCTTTAGTAGGCTTTACCTATTTCATACTTTCCATGATTCAATTGGCCCTTTTACATACATAGCACAAAGCGTGATCATGATTAACCATTCCAATGGCTAATCGTTTCAAAATAATTCCATACCTCATAAGGGTCAACATACAAACGATTATAGTTCTATGCTAAAAGCATTATATAAGCCATTTTCGCATGGCTATCCAAGTTTACACAAACCGGAAGGTACATGACCTTCAACAAAGGATGGTCCTATACATGCCATTTCAAAGTTCAACCAAAATTTGTACCAAAATGGGGCTTCGATAGTGTGGATGACTTGACTTCTTTGATCCCGAATCCGATAGCTAACGAGCGAAACCTATAAAACAGAGAGCCAAAGCAACGGGGTAAGCATTTTAATGCTTAGTAAGTCTCAAGCAATGAAATCAGCTTTGACTAAGGTATTTTATTCACATGGCTAATTAAACCACTTTACTAATTCACATTCCCATACTCATACTTATTTCACATCACCGACCCTTATGTTCATACACAAAAGAACAACTTAGCCCAAGGCCGGTAGCTCGTTTATCAACTTAGCGATACTTACTTGTAAGAATTCAATTAGTACAAGCACATACAAACATACCTCATTGCTGGAATTTTCACAAGTGTATAAGCTGAAACTTTCACAGCAAGATTGCTCACTTCGAATCACATACTTTCGGATTTAACCGGATATAGCGACTCGACGATTGCCTTGGTCATAACCGGATTGGTGACTTGCACAAAGGCCTTGGTCTTAGCCGGATATATCAACTCGCACGAATGCCTTGGTCTTAGCCGGATATATCAACTCATACGAATGCCTTGGGTCTTAGCCCGGATATATTTCCAATGTTCACTTACATATATATCAATATTCAAGACACGTCCATAGTTCATTTTCGTTACTAAAGCTCTAACACAAAATATCTATCAACCTTTACTATTTCGGCTCAATGGCCACACAAACAAGGAGCATAATTTTGATATAATTCAAGTAGGGTCATCACTCGAAGACTTACCTTGGATGTTGTCGAGCGATTTCGACGGCTATTCAACTACTTTTTCCTTCCCTTTATCGGATTTAGCTCCCTTTGCTCTTGAGCTAATTTACACAAATTTAACTTATTAAAATCTCATCATGATAGCTTATGGCGAATATGACAAGGAGTGTAAATGGTCATATGGCCATCCTTTAGCTCAAATACACAATGGTCATGCACATTTTACATCACAACAAGCAATTCAATACATTCAAACATCAACGTGAAGTTCAAAGTACTTGGCCCTTATATACATTAGGCATCAAAGTTGTATATGTACGAAATCATAAATCGAACTCAACACATTAGTTAATATTCCTCTTAGCGAATTTTCTAAGCCAAGAATAGGCATCAATATGCTTGCCTCAAACCGAATGCATGCACACTAATTACCCCTCATGTGGCGAATATACACTTAATACCACACAAAAAAAAAACAGCATACATTTTACTACTAACACATTACATATCGTAATTCATTGCACATCTCTTATTTACTTCATAATCAACACATCATCACAAGCAAATATACACTTTGAATTAGTATATATGTCATACCAATCCATCATGTGCAAACATATATTCATGTAGGTGCAAGGGCCGAATTCTCAAGTGGCTTATATCCAAATATATACACATTTCCAAAGCTTAAATCTTACTTACCATGCAACATGCATGAATTATACTTATGGATATATCATGGCGAATACCACAACACCACACCATTTCAATTTGGTCATGGTGAAACAAAGAACTTAGTATCTCATTCAAAAAAAAATGCTAAAAGAAAATCTAAGAATCTTCAATCCTCCATCACATGTATCACTTTCAAGCTTGTTATTTAACATGCAATGGCATTAACACCACATTCACTTTGGCCGAATTTCATTCCCATGACATAACAAGGATTTGAACCATGGGCTAACAAGAACATTAAGCTAGCAACTAAAAACATGCATGAACCTCAAACATACCTTAATCTTGATGCAAGTTTAGCCAACCTCTTCCTAATCCTCTTCCAAACCAAGTATGAAGCAAAACTCCTTCCTTAACCTTAGTATTTTCGCCAACAAGAGAGTGAAAAGAGATGAACAAAATTTTTTCTTTCTTCCTTTAGGACATTCGGCCAAGCTATGGAGGAAGATGGACACTTTTTTTTTTTTGTTTCTCATCTACTAACATTAATTGTTTATTCCATAACCCTTATTTTATTCTTTCCATCATAACCCATTTACCAAACATGTTTCATGACATGATTTTTGCCCATAAATCCTTGTCATGGCGGCCACTAGCTATGGGGGAAATTTGACATGCAAGTCCATTGTTTTGCATGCATCCTTTAATTAGTCATCACACATTTCCCTCATACTTTCAAAGTTTATTACTAGGTCCTTTCTAGTGAAATTCACATCTATAATTCTAAATCAAAGCATAAAAATATCACACATGAGTTAACACATTATAGGCAATAAAATAAATATTAAATTATTTTTATGCCTTGGTTTTGTGGTCCCGAAACCACATTTCGACTAGGGTCGTTTTAAGGCTGTCACAGCTACACTTTCAACGTCATCCGCCAAGGGTCTCTCTACCCCGGGTTCCATTTACTAATCAAAACAAAAATTTCAACCGTCAGAAGTCATCACATTTTTAAGCACTAACAATTTGGCATGTATAGCTAGACTCACACGCGCTATGGTAGTCCTAGAATCGACTAAACCATAGCTCTGATACCAATTTAATTGTAACACCCCAAACTCGTGACCGGCGCCGTGTCGGACACGAGGGTTAACGACAAATCCTCTCAAGATACCAACCAATTTGACATTACCAGTCAGGCTGGAAAACTGCGTCACCGTCGCCTTAAAATCATATCTCGAGTTTCAAAACTCGAAAACTGGTTTCGTAAATTTTCCTGAATTTAGACTCATATACCCATCCATGGATTTATTTTTAGAATTTTTGGTTGGGCCAATTGGTACAGTTTATTAGTTAAAGTCACCCATGTTACAGGGATCTACTGCTCTGACCTTCGCGTTACAACTTGAATATCTCTCTGTACAGGGCTTTAATACTGGTGCCGTTTGTTTCTAATGAAACTAGACTCAAAATGGAATCTGTACATAGAAGGCATGACTCCTAATTCTTTCTGGATAATTTATGGTAAATTTTCAAAGTCGCGACAGGGGACCCAGAAACCGTTCTGGCCCTGTCTCACGAGAACTTTAATATTTCTCAGTATACAGCTCATATTGTCGTTCCGTTTCATCCATATAAAAATAGATTCATCAAGGTTCAGTTCCATAATTTACTCACTATTTAATTCTACTTATACTATTTTTAGTAATTTTTCAATCTCATCCCACTGCTGCTGTCCGCAACAGTTACTGCAGTAGACTATGCCAATTTCATGAATTTTCCCTTGGCATTAATCATCCATCATACATGACACAAATTATGGCCACCTTATCAAAATTTGAGTTTCTAAGACTCGTGGCTATAGGTTCTAGCATCCCACTCGACGACCACATAGGCCATTTTCACATGGCTTAAAGTTTACAACCCACAATTCGACAAAATATAATAGCCTATACATGCCAAATGTTCTTCAACAACAAAAACAATACCACAAGATTTCAGCCGGTGTGATGACTTCAACGACGGTTCCGAGCACGCAACAATACGAGTCCAAGAGACCTAAAATGGGTGACAAGAAAACACCGAGTGAGTTTACAACTCAGTAAGTCATAAGCATTCCACAACCATCCATTAACAAAATTATTACCACATGAAATAATGAACGAGGCTAAGTACTCCATCCATATCGAACTATATCATAGTTCCTTGGACCTTTCGGTTCAATCTCATACCAAGTCATACATCCACATTTCATATTCTATACAATAAGATATTTGGGGCATTTTACACACCAACTCATTTTCACCACAATCATACAATTGCAATCATCACATAGATTTAAAGCTTACCAAGCTCAACCCGAGCATGAACATATTACCTATTCGTCATGAGCTCAAGGTACTTACCCGATCCGCTGTCCATACTCAACTCGATGGAGACACACCCTCCATATAATTGTTCGATCGGAGATATTTATATATATATATAGATACGCACACACGATGTGCTTAATACTCGATTTCGCACACTTAGTGCCATGCGATTTAAGCCCGCACACATAGTGCCATGCCCTTGAGCTCGCACACTTAGTGCCATATATTTCCAGCATGCACACTTAGTGCCATATATTTCCAGCACGCACACTTAGTGCCAATCTCGTCACCGTACACACGTATTGCCCGCACACTTAGTGCCGAAAGCAAACTTTCTACACATTTCACTATTTCTTTTACATTCAACAATTGTCATCACTCCATACACATACAATTTCATTTATATATATATATAGCATCCCATTAAACACAATTGCATAGATTTTACAATCATTTAAGCAATATCAAACATATGTGCTTAATGACTTACCTCGGACGTTGTCGCACGTCTTCAACGGCTATTCAATTACTTTTTCTTTTCCCTTGTCCAACTTCGATCCTTTGAGCTCTTGAGCTAAATCAAACAAATTTACTTCCCAATCAAACACACACATACGGCAACCATATATTGTTTTTAACACATTCGGTCACTTGGGCGACCCATTTAACTTTTAAGCATTCATTTCAAATTTTTAGTTAAACAATGCCGAATGCTATTAGCTACTAATGCCACACACACATATGCATAAAATTTAATCATACATGACCCATAGCTCATTTGGTCATTCATCTCTCAAACTTACTGAAGCTTCATACCACACTTCCTTGGCGAATACATATATAAGCACAATTTAGCATTTTCATTTACTTAATATTTCATACCTATCATGCTAGCGAATATTGTTTAATCAAGTTCAATATCCTCATATACGGCATTAGCATCCAAACAACCTATATGAACATTTAACTAATTCAAGCTTCACCCATCCACACTTATTCATTTAACATAAAGAAAATATATCAACCTCTTCACTATCAACCATGGCGAATGCTTCATGGGTTTAAGGTAGATTCAAGAAAGAACCTCATAATTATTAAGATGTAAGCAACTACCCTTGTTCATCTAGATTTAGTATGAACAACAACTATCACCATTATTAATCACCATAGCCGAAAACCTCACCCTCATGGCCGAATGTACCAAACATTTCCTAACTAAACTTTCACAAATTTTAACCTCATATCGACCTCAACTTGTTCAATACAACATGAAACAATCCCTTCTCCTAACCTCTTGATACACGGCTTGATGTTCAAACCCCCATGAAAGTTTGATTTTCATGACATTACCAAAATGCATTATGACAATTAGCTCAACAAACTCAAGAAGTTAAAGCCAACATCTCAAAGCTTACCTCCAACTAGAAGAAGGGTTGCCGAATTTGCTTAATGAAAAACTCTCCCATTTCTTTCCTTTGGTTCACGGCAAGAAGAACAAAGCATAACCAAATTCCCTTTTTTTTTTCTTTCTTTGGTTAGTCACGGCAATGGGGCATCCACACACTTTTTTTTTGTCAACATTTTCTTTAATGCTAGCACATTATTTTATTGCTTCATACATCACTCACGAACCAAACATGTTGGGAGCATGTTTCCTTGCCCATCAACACCCACCTTGGCGGCCACTATAGTCAAATTTGGGAAATTTGACATGCAAGGACAACATTTCTAGTATGCATCAATAGGCCACTTCAACATTTGCCTATCTCATTTCTAAGTTTTCTCACACAAATCCTTTCTAGTGAAATTCACCTTTATAACACTAAATCAAATCATCAAAAATGTCACACACAATTTAACACATATCATAGGCATCACAATAAATTTTAAATTATTTTTATGCCTCGGTTTTGTGGTCCCGAAACCACATCCCGTCTAGGGTCAATTTTGGGCTGTCACAGCCAAGGCCCAGATAAGTCTAACTCTGAGGTTTGATCTGTTTTGGGCTATGGTTGGGTTATGTTACACACTGAGTTTACCGAACTCACCCTTTATTTTCATCTCTGTAGGAAATCCCCAACCATAGTGGGCATGGAGCTGTGAGGGATTCGGAGTGGCCACATCATCTGCAAAGTTGTTTTTTCTAAGTTAGTTTATTTTTATTATTTTTATATTTTGATTTAATTTTGGGTTTTAAGTTGTAATAAGGCCGCTATTTAAATTTCTTTTTATCGCTATGGTTTTATTTTCTGATTATATTTATACTATGATGAAACTGCTAGTGTTAGGCTGCGCGGGTTTTCAAAATTAATGAATGTTTTCAAGACTCAACAAGCACAAAAAATGGATAACCTAAAGATTGATAAATCGACTTTTCATTCAACCCCTGTTTTTACAAAGACCACCCCAATCACTTAAACCAGCGAATGCATACTAAGTCGTAAGTCCATGTGACATGTCAGATCTGGCCATAACGTCTGGGTCAGGTTTGGGGTGTTACAAGCCATATACAAATAAAGTCATCATATGAATATTTTCATATCGATTCAAATATGCTAAGCATAGCTAAACACAATCAAGTTCACAAACCTTTCTCATTGTACACATATTCAATATCATAATTGAATTCATCAAATACTTCCCTTTTCAATACTCGTATGAATCTCGTATGTACCTAAGTCATTTAACTCATTCATACATTCTTTCTCAACTTGAATTTGTCCATTGAACCATCCAGAATCATTAAGGATACTCAAAAATCACAATAGGTCGTACAATACCATATCCCAGATATGGTCTTACATGTTATCACATATCGATGCCACTATTCCAAACAAGGTCTTACCGAAAATCATATAACAATGCCAATGTCCCAGACATGGTCTTACATGTAATCACATCTCTATAACCTAATGTCAGGACATTCGTATCCTATACTATTCCTAAGGTTCGTACGGGACTTTTGAATATCATAACTTCGTCGATTCTTGCTTGTATTTGCTTGTTCAACATTCATAGCAATTCAATGGTAATGAAACATATATAAATCAATTCAAAAACATTTATTTGCGTATGAACTTACCTCGTATTCGGGATAAACGGACGGGGTCGACTATTTGATAACTTTTGATTTCCCCCGATCTAAATCTGATTTCTTTTGTTCTTGATCTATATACATTCAAAATTAACCCATGTATTCATCAAATCATTCAATTTAATCCATAAACACATATTTGGGCATTTTTTCACTTAAGCCCCTAAAGTTCCATATCTATTCAATTTAGTCCTTATTTCATAAATACACAAAATTCACAAAACTCAATAAGACCCATGCTTCTTCGAATTACCATTACGCCCTTAGCAGCCCATATATTTCATTTATTCACACTTTTAACCCCACAATTTACACTTTTCACAAATTAATCCTATTTAGGCATTTTTGATACCTTTACCAAACATGAAAATCTATCAACAAAAATTCATTTTTCATCATCAAACATCCAAATACTCAAGCACTCATCAATGGCACTTCACAAAATCATCAACAACTTCAAAAATTAGGGCATGGGCTAGCTAGTATTCAAAGCAACGATCACAAAAACATAAAATCATCAAAAATCGAACAAATTTCATACCTCAATTGAGCTACAAGAGTGCTAAAATAACAAAGCTTCAAAGTCCTAACTTATTTTCTCATTTTCGATTGAAAAAGGATGAGAATGAATAATGAATTCTTTTTGTTTAATTAAATTACCTTATTTCACTAATTACTATTTTAACCTTATTTTATAACATTAAAAATCACTTATTGGATGACTATATTTGCCCATCCCATTAACCAAAGGTCAAATAACCACATAAGGACTTAGACATTTAAATTCCATAGCAATTAAAACACTTTTAACTTATAGCATGCTACTTTTTCATTTTACGCGATTTAGTCATTTTTCTCAAATTGAGCTATTAAATGCTAAAATTAACCCACAAAATTTTCACACATATATAATCACATGCTATAAACACTAAAAATAATATTAAAATAATTTTACGACCTCAAATTTGTGATTCTAAAACCACTATTTCGATTTAGCTAAAACGGGGCCGTTACATGTGAAATTTGATTGGTCAAAAAAATGTTAGCAGAGTTCTGAATAGTTGAAAGTACTGTTAACTGAAGCACCAGTTTTGGTTCTGTAACACGCCAAATCTTGAAAACCCTGTTAAAATTATTTTTTGTATGTTTGTGACATGGATGTATGTCTGCCTTAGTGGTTTAGTGCTCTGGGAGTGTTTGGGAAGTCATGGGTTCAAGCCTTAGCTTGAGCAAAAAACTTGTTTCTACCTAAATAAACTCTGGCTCTAGATAGTAGGCTTCTTAAATAAATGTGGTTAAGTTGTGTCATAAAAGGCCTGCTAGTCTAGTGGTAAGTGGCGTGTAGAGTGTTTTAGGAGATCTGAGGTTCGAGGCTTGTCAAGCAGAGGAACATTTTATTTTACTTTGCTGCTGACGCTGGGAAAGTGTTGTAGTTGGACTAAAACTGGGATGTTGAGGAGTGTAGTGAGTGTGGCAGAATTCTAGGGGCTTGTTGGAGAAAAATTTGGCTGTTAGAGATTTGGATAGGTGGGATATGCTTGAGGGATTTTAGAGTGATAAGGGGAGAGATTTTAGGAGTTTGAAGGGGGTGGAAGAAGGGTGTGCCGAATTGGGACTCTCACTCTTGAAGAATTTTGGTTTTTGTAGCCATTGTATGTTTGATCTTGTTTTATTTGGTTCTTTTTCCCTAAATGTCAAATTCTACTTTTGGTATTGCTTTGTTACCTTTCAACGGGTTTTTGGTATTACCTTTCTTGGTGCCGAGTGCAGCAGAGAACCTTCGGGGTGTGACAAAGTTTCTTCTCTCAATTTCTTTTCTTGATCAAACTTCTCCACCTTCTCCATCCCTCATTCAATTTGCTTGACCAAATACCTTTTTGATCCCTCTCCGCTCTTCTTCCTTCTCTCAACTGCGTCTTCCTATAATATCCTGAATTAGGGCTTAATCGGAATAGTGGTTTCGTGACCACAAATTCGAGATAGAAATAATTATTTTATAATTATTTTGATGATTATTATATGATTCCATGATTGTGTGAAAATTTCGTGATGAAATTCTATGCCTAAAGTGCTTAAATTGAAAGTAGGGCCTAAATCGAATAAGTTGCAAAACTTGCATTCTAGAAGTTTTAGTATGAAATTGTTTTGGAATATTAATGAGGAGGTCTTAAATAGCAATTTGACCAATTTTAAGTTCATGGACAAAATTAGGACATGGAAGGAATTTTTGGAAAGTTTAGTAGTAAGGGTATTTTGGTCATTTAGTTATTAAAATGAATTAAAAACAAAATTAAAAGCCAATTTTGTCCATCTTCTTCATTAGGCCGAAATTTCAAGGGTTCTCCATAGCTAGGGCTTGTTTCAAGCTTCCAAGCTCCATAGTAAGTGATTCCAAGCCCGTTTTAATGTTCTTTACGTTTTTGGAATCCGTGACTCGATTAAGCTTATGTTAGCAATAATTCAACCTAGGGTTTATATTTGGAAAAATACCCATAGGTTAAATTTGTGTATTTTGATGTTTTATGATAAAATATGAGGTTTTAAATTATGTTAGACAACTTGTGCTACTCGGTTTTGAGTGAAAACGAGTAAAGGGCTTAATCGGTAAAATACCTAATAGTCACAAGTATATGTTAGAGAGAGAATTTGATGTTGCCATAGAAGGAAAAGTGATCAGCATGTTATAAAACATAGGAATAAGGAATAAAGTTTAATTCCAGAGCCTAGGGGCAAAAGTGTAATTATGCAAAAGTTTAGGGGCAAAAGTGTAATTTTTCCAAAGTTCGTATTAAATGCTGTTTTGATGAATGTATGTATTAAATAAGATTAATTTGGCATCATAGATCAAGAGAAACGAGATTCAAGTCGCGATCGAGGAAAAGAAAAGATTGTGGACTAAATTGCAAAATCTTTATATTTTGGTACCAAGGTAAGTTCATGTGTAAATAATGTAGCATAATTGTTATTTTTAAGTTATTGATGTGAATTATATGATACGCTGATTTTTAATCGTGAAATATTATTGTGACAGCCCTAAAGTGACCCTAGTCGGAAAGCGGTTTCGGGACCGCTAAACCGAGTCACCAAATTATTTGGATGTGATATTTATGGTCTAAAATATGTGAATATGAATGTGCGAAACTTTTAAGCTTCGATTTAGTAAATTGCATGTGAATTTAGTCAAAAGGACTTGTGTGACACTTTTGAAATGTGATAGGCTAATCTACAAGGATCTAATAGTGCATGTAGTCAAAAGGGAGGACTTGCATGTCAATTTTCCACCCCTAAAATGTAGTGGCTGGCCATGAGCATGGGTGGACAAAGTGTTATGGCTAAAAACATGTCATAAACATGTTGGGACAATGCATTATGTAAAGGATAATAAAATAAAGAGCATGGGCAAAGTGTGTGTTTGTCCCCCCCCCTTTTGCCGTGAGTGGGAGGAAAGAAAACAAAAAAAAAATGAAAAAAATGTTCATTCTTGAACATCCTTGGCCGAATGTTGGAGAAAGAAAGAAGAAGTATGCTTTGATAATTTCAGCAAGATAGCAAGCTAAAAATCCAAGGTATGTGCATTGGGTCATAGAAAAATTGAATCAAAAATTGGTTGATCTTTGTCCTCCATTGCAGTAGCCTAAAGGGAGGAGAGGAAAGTTTGGTTGCTTTGATTTTTGGCTTAGAAGATGGCTAGAATGAGGTATGTATTGAATGATTCTTGAAAATCTATGCATGTTTGAGATGATTAGTTCAAACTCTACTCATCCCATAGATGTGTTTTGGTTTTGGTTTGATAATGATGTTAATGATGGTGAGTTTCGGTCATGCATTAACGAAATTGTAAGTATGATTTATGGTATAATTTGTGTGATGGAATGGTCTTGAGAGTTGGCTTGATTAAATGGGTAAAATGCTAAGTGTTTTAAAGATAATGATGGTTATAAGCTGTTTTATGATTTGATAATGGTGATTAAATCTTGTAGTTAAGTGTTTAGATATATATATATATATTAATAATGAATTTAGTTGTACTAGCTATGTGAGAAATGTGCAATGCTATAGGTATTTGATTATTAGATATGGTTATTTTAAGTTGATTTGTGATGGTATGATTGCATTGATGAAGTGGTGGGAAGAATTAGCTATTATGCTTGATACTAATGCCGAAAATGAGAATGTTGTACTTGAAAATGTAGGTGAACATGACAAGTGTATTCGACTTAGGGCCTAGAGGATATGAAAAATTGGTATTCATTTTGATTGTGTGTGTATGACCATGGATAATTGGCTGCACAAATATTATGAATACATAATGTATGATAAGTTTATTAAGTTACAAAACATTATACATGATCGGCTAATGTAAATTATTTGAGTAAAGTATATCTTGATGGTACATTTCGGCTAGTATAAAATGTATATGGATGTCGTATGACTATGTTTAATTTGGGAAGTAAATTGTTTGATCTAGCTCAAGAGCCTAGAGGATCAAAGTTGGATAAGGGAAAGAAAGAGGTGATCGAATAGCCGTCGTAATCGTTCGGCAACTTCCGAGGTAAGTTTTAAGCGATTAACCGTTGAGTAAATTTAATCATAATAGGACATAATGAGTTGATTTGATAAGATATGATGTGGCCATGATATGTCTTAAACCCAAATGGTAAGTTCATAAGTGTTTGGACTTGGAAAGTTAAGAGTAAATTGTAATAAACTGCTTGGACAGCAGCAGTAATGTGATTTTAGAAAATCACTATAAATTGTTGGTGTGGAATTATAGGCTGAATAAAATATGTAATCAAAGCTTAGTTGGTCTAGTTTCTTATAAAAGAGACCGTGGAAGCAAAGAAATTTCCTATAAAGAGATATTTAATGTTGTAAGGGACAGTGTCGGAATGACTCGAAATCCCTGTTCTGTTTTTGGAAAATCATTATAATTTGTACAAAAATGGTTATAAGATAAGATTTATATGCTTAGACTCCTTCATGAGTCTAGTTTCAAATGGAATCAAATAGAACACATTATGAATTCTGTGCAATGAAAAATTCGATTAAATGGCGAAGAGTGGTCAGATTAGTCAAATAGTGAAAAAGGGAAACTTTAAGAAAAATCTGGTATTGATTGGCCAAACCTAAAATTCTGAAAATTTTATGGGTGAAAGATACATGAGTCTACATTCGGGAAAATTAACGGCAATTGAGTTTGAGTTTTGTAGCTCAGTTATAAACAACTTAGTGACTGTTGGTCAGAAAAAACTGCTTGTAGTGAATATGTGATTTTGTTGTAAACTTTGATGAAACTATTTGAGTTGCTTATAAGCTATTGCTGAAATTGATGTACAAGAAAAAATATGAAATATGTATGATATACATATATGTGTGATAAGGCGAATGGCCGATGTGATGAATGTGAAAGTGTATGTATATGTGATAAGGCCTAATGGCCGATGTGGTGAATGTGAAAGTGTATGTATATGTGATAAGGCCTAATGGCTAATGCAAAATATATGTGTGATATGCATATGTGGTAAAGCCGAATGGCTAATGTGAATGTTGTAACATGTGATTAAATGTACATGAAACTTGGAATATGTTCCGGTGAGACCCGATGACTACGTGTGGAGATTATGACCGGTAAGACCCGATGACTACGTGTGGAGATTATGACCGGTAAGACCCGATGACTACGTGTGGAGATTATGTCCGGTAAGACTTCTTTTATAAGAATTGCTTATAAAAATACGCAATGCGAAAGGTTAAACAGTATGTACTCCAAGTTTATATGTGAGCTTGATTCAAAGTAAACCATAATGTAGTTATGTGATGTATCGAGAGCAATCTATGAGACTATTCCTATGATTATGATGAGATGTGCATATTTGGATAAAGGGTGGTATGCCCGAAGGAAGAGTAAAATAAAAATACGAACAACTATGTTATAACTTGATTGTTATCTGTTGACACTGCTTGAAACTTACTAAGCATTGTAATGCTTACTCCGTACTTTGTTTCCTCTGTTTTATAGATCTCATTTGGAAGCTACAGGCTCGGGGATCGTCAAGAACTAGTCACACTATCGCTACCCACTGTTTGGTACTGCTATGTTTTGGAATATCTTATGGCATGTATAGAATAGACTAGTAGTGAGAGGATATCTTGGTTAATGTATAGGACTACCCTTTTGTTGTAGGTCATGTACCCTTCGGTTTTGTGTAAATTTGGATAGCCATGCGAAAATGGCTTAGATATACTTTGATCATAGCATTATAATCGTTGTATGTTGTTTGTCAAGAGGTATGGAAATGTTGGTAACGGTTATCCATGGGAATGGTCATTCATGATCACTTTTGGTATATGTATGACAAACTCTATTGATCCATGGAGGATCATGAAATAGGTAAAGTTTACCTTAAAAATAGATGCTGGTAACAGCAGTGACGTGAATGTGAAAAATCACTAAAAATAGTATAAAGGGAATTAAATAGTGAAAAAATTATTTATCGAACCTTGATGAATCTATTTTCATAGGAAAGTAACGAAACGATCATACAAACAGTATGTTAAGAGATATTTAAGTTTTCGTGAGACAGGGCCAGAACGGTTTCTGGATTCCCTGTTCCGACTTTGGAAATTCATTGTAAATTAACCAGAGATAATTAGGAGTCATGCCATATATGTATAGATTCCTCTTTGAGTCTAGTTTCTATAGAAACAAACGGCATCAGTATTGAAGCCCTGTACAGGGAGATATCCAGTTCGTAATGCACGAAGGTCAGTGTAGTCGATCCCTGCAACAGGGGAGACTTTAACTAATAAACTGTACTAATTGGCCTGACCAATAATTCTAGAAAAAATTTTGTAGATGTATATATGAGTCTAGTTGCAGGGAAAAATTACGAAACTGGTTTTCGAGTTTTGGAACTCAAAATATGATTTTTAAAGTGACAGTGATGCAGTAGCCAACTGCCTGGAAAATTTTTAAAATGGACTGTGGAAGTGAATGGTTTAAGCCGTTAACTCCTCGTGTCCGATTCCGGCAGCGGACTCGGGTACGGGGCGTTACAATTTTATTGGTATCAGAGCTACGGTTTAGTCGATTCTAGGACTAATGTAGAACGCGTGAGTCTATTTATACATGCCATAAAGGGATAAAATGATAGTGTGATGATTTTTGACTATTAAAATGTGGTTGCTGTATTGTAATGAATCTTGATCCCGATCG
The DNA here is from genome assembly GCF_025698485.1 of Gossypium arboreum. Classification (NCBI taxonomy): domain Eukaryota; kingdom Viridiplantae; phylum Streptophyta; class Magnoliopsida; order Malvales; family Malvaceae; genus Gossypium; species Gossypium arboreum. The sequence continues at coordinate 83,611,866 of NC_069081.1, read as the reverse complement.
AGCTGTAGCAAGCTTCTGACTATGAGAATTTGTGATATAACTTCACTTAGATACGCCTAAATTATTAAGTTGATCAGTGCGTATCATGTACTCGTATTTGAATTTCGATTTGGATTGAATTAAGGGTATAAGCAATGCAATTTTGAAAGAGTGTTATGATTATAAATGTGATTTTTGTATGTGGCTATGGGCCCGGAAGTTGAGTGGTCGATAAGCATGTTGTGTTTGTATTCAAGTAATGTAAATGATATAGAAATGTGTATTGCTATATGTGTATATGTACATGAGAATTGAGAGTGATGTATCCGGCTAGGCCTCGAAGAGCAATCATACTAGTGGCGTGTATTAAGACTGCGTGCCTAGTAGGCTTCGTCTTTGGTAATTTGAGCAAAGTTTAAGTGTTCATTTCTATCTGAATTCAAACTTAAATGAGATGATATGTTTAGAAGTGTACATATATGATGTTTTATAGACTTGGTTAAATCCTTTCAATGGGTAATAACGAATGAATATGGGCATTACGTGTGCGAATGATTAGAGGCACTGTGTGCAAATTTCGTTAATCGAGGCACTATGTGTACGAGATCGATGTCGGGGCACTATGTGTGCGAGATCGATGTCGAGGCACTATGTGTGCGAGATCGATGTCGGGGCACTATGTGTGCGAGATCGATGTCGGGGCACTATGTGTGCGAGATCGATGTCGGGGCACTATGTGTGCGAGATCGATGTCGAGGCACTATGTGTGCGAGATCGATGTCGAGGCACTATGTGTGCGAGATCGATAATTGAGGCACTTGTGTGCGAGTTTTCAATAGAGCACTAAGTGTGAAATGAGACTCATGTAAGACCTCGTGCAGGGACGAAGGCATTGATTTGAGATAATGTATAAGACCATGCAGGACATGGCATCGGCTCGAGATGTGAGAATATGTAAGACCATATCTAGGATATGGCATTGTAAAACTATATGTGCTTGAATTAGTTGAGCCCTTACAAGTAAGTATTCGCTCGATCGATAAACGAGCTACCTAAGCTTTTGGCTAAGTTGATCTTTTGTGTATGAACATAAGGGTTGGTAATGTGAAGTAAGTTCTTGAGTAAATAGAGCTTAAATTATGATTTGATTAGATCATGTTTTAAGCAAATCGAAATCATGCTCTTGGTGTGTGGCTATTGAGCGAAATTGTAAATATGATAAGTGTCTTGTGTTTGAGCTTTGGTAATGAGAATGTAATAAGAATGTGTATTGATTTGTTGATATATGTGCTTGGTTATTCGAATGGTATCCGGCTAATTCGAAGGCTTTTGTGCTAAGTGACTAAATCCGGCTAATTCCGAAGGCAATTGTGCGAATCACTATAACCGGACTATGTCCGAAGACAATCGAGCGAGTCGCTATATCCGGTTAAGTCCCAAAGGTACGTGATTCGGAGATGAGCAATCTTGCTGCAAAAGTTTCGATTAATACGCTTGCAAAAATTCCAGCAATGAGGTATGTTCATATGTGCTGAATGAATTAAATGTTCGGTGTGTGGAAGTTGAATATTGAGATACGATGGAGTTATAAAGGATATTTATTGGGATGTTTGAGTATATGTGTATTTTCGCCGAGTTACTGACTTATACATGGATGAAAATGTTGGTTACAAATATGTGGGTTGATGATGTGAATTATACATGTTAGTATGTGCTTGATATGTGTTTGAAATGCAATTGTGAATTAAATTAAGTGATTATTGCTTATGAAATCAAGGAAATGAGATATATGTGCATACTTGTAGAAATGTTTATGTATTTGTTTTGAGATAAGAAAATGATTTTATAGATCGATGTGAAATCAATAATGAATTACAATTGCTATCGATGAGCTAATGTTTATATGAATATAATTCAATAAGAGGTCGCTATTCTAAACTATACACGGTAGAAATTTTCGGGGCGAAAATTTCTTAAGTGAGGAGAGTTGTGACAGCCCTAAAGTGACCCTAGTCGGAAGCGGTTTGGGACCGCTAAACCGAGTCACCAAATTATTTGGATGTGATATTTATGGTCTAAAATATGTGAATATGAATGTGCGAAAATTTTAAGCTTCGATTTAGTAAATTGCATGTGAATTTAGTCAAAAGGACTTGTGTGACACTTTTGAAATGTGATAGGCTAATCTACTGAGGATCTAATAGTGCATGTAGTCAAAAGGAGGACTTGCATGTCAATTTTCCACCCCTAAAATGTAGTGGCCGGCCATGAGCATGGGTGGACAAAGTGTTATGGCTAAAAACATGTCATAAACATGTTGGGACAATGCATTATGTAAAGGATAATAAAATAAAGAGCATGGGCAAAGTGTGTGTTTGTCCCCCCCCTTTTGCCGTGAGTGGGAGGAAAGAAAACAAAAAAAAAATGAAAAAAATGTTCATTCTTGAACATCCTTGGCCGAATGTTGGAGAAAGAAAGAAGAAGTATGCTTTGAGAATTTCAGCAAGATAGCAAGCTAAAAATCCAAGGTATGTGCATTGGGTCATAGAGAAAATTGAATCAAAAATTGGTTGATCTTTGTCCTCCATTGCTTGTAGCCTAAAGGGAGGGAGAGGAAAGTTTGGTTGCTTTGATTTTTGGCTTAGAAGATGGCTAGAATGAGGTATGTATTGAATGATTCTTGAAAATCTATGCATGTTTGAGATGATTAGTTCAAACTCTACTCATCCCATAGATGTGTTTTGGTTTTGGTTTGATAATGATGTTAATGATGGTGAGTTTCGGTCATGCATTAACCGAAATTGTAAGTATGATTTATGGTATAATTTGTGTGATGGAATGGTCTTGAGAGTTGGCTTGATTAAATGGGTAAAATGCTAAGTGTTTTAAAGATAATGATGGTTATAAGCTGTTTTATGATTTGATAATGGTGATTAAATCTTGTAGTTAAGTGTTTAGATATATATATATATTAATAATGAATTTAGTTGTACTTGCTATGTGAGAAATGTGCAATGCTATAGGTATTTGATTATTAGATATGGTTATTTTAAGTTGATTTGTGATGGTATGATTGCATTGATGAAGTGGTGGGAAGAATTAGCTATTATGCTTGATACTAATGCGAAAATGAGAATGTTGTACTTGAAAAATGTAGGTGAACATGACAAGTGTATTCGGCTTAGGGCCTAGAGGATATGAAAAATTGGTATTCATTTTGATTGTGTGTGTATGACCATGGATAATTGGCTGCACAAATATTATGAATACATAATGTATGATAAGTTTATTAAGTTACAAAACATTATACATGATCGGCTAATGTAAATTATTTGAGTAAAGTATATCTTGATGGTACATTTCGCTAGTATAAAATGTATATGGATGTCGTATGACTATGTTTAATTTGGGAAGTAAATTGTTTGATCTAGCTCAAGAGCCTAGAGGATCAAAGTTGGATAAGGGAAAGAAAGAGGTGATCGAATAGCCGTCGTAATCGTTCGGCAACTTCCGAGGTAAGTTTTAGCGATTAACCGTTGAGTAAATTTAATCATAATAGGACATAATGAGTTGATTTGATAAGATATGATGTGGCCATGATATGTCTTAAACCCAAATGGTAAGTTCATAAGTGTTTGGACTTGGAAAGTTAAGAGTAATTGTAATAAACTGCTTGGACAGCAGCAGTAATGTGATTTTAGAAAATCACTATAAATTGTTGGTGTGGAATTATAGGCTGAATAAAATATGTAATCAAAGCTTAGTTGGTCTAGTTTCTTATAAAAGAGACCGTGGAAGCAAAGAAATTTCCTATAAAGAGATATTTAAAGTTGTGCGGGACAGTGTCGGAATGACTCCGAAATCCCCTATTCTGTTTTTGGAAAATCATTATAATTTGTACAAAAATGGTTATAAGATAAGATTTATATGCTTAGACTCCTTCATGAGTCTAGTTTCAAATGGAATCAAATAGAACACATTATGAATTCTGTGCAATGAAAAATTTGATTCGTAGCGAAGAGTGGTCAGATTAGTCCAACAGTGAAACAGGGGAAACTTTAAGAAAAATATGGTATTGATTGGCCAAACCTAAAATTCTGAAAATTTTATGGGTGAAAGATACATGAGTCTACATTCGGGGAAAATTAACGGCAATTGAGTTTGAGTTTTGTAGCTCCAGTTATAAACAACTTAGTGACTGTTGGTCAGAAAAAAACTGCTTGTAGTGAATATGTGATTTTGTTGTAAACTTTGATGAAACTATTTGAGTTGCTTATAAGCTATTGCTGAAATTGATGTACAAGAAAAAAATATGAAATATGTATGATATACATATATGTGTGATAAGGCGAATAGCCGATGTGATGAATGTGAAAGTGTATGTATATGTGATAAGGCCTAATGGTGATGTGGTGAATGTGAAAGTGTATGTATATGTGATAAGGCCTAATGGCGATGTGGTGAATGTGAAAGTGTATGTATATGTGATAAGGCCTAATGGCTCATGCAAAATATATGTGTGATATGCATATGTGGTAAAGCCGAATGGCTAATGTGAATGTTGTAACATGTGATTAAATGTACATGAAACTTGGAATATGTTCCGGTGAGACCCGATGACTACGTGTGGAGATTATGACTGGTAAGACACGATGACTACGTGTGGAGATTATGTCAGGTAAGACTTCTTTTATAAGAATTGCTTATAAAAATACATAATGCGAAAGGTTAAACAGTATGTACTCCAAGTTTATATGTGAGCTTGATTCAAACTAAACCATAAGGTAGTTATGTGATGTATACGAGAGCAATCTATGAGACTATTCCTATGATTATGATGAGATGTGCATATTTGGATAAAGGGGTGGTATGCTGAAGGAAGAGTAAAATAAAAATACGAACAACTATGTTATAACTTGATTGTTATCTGTTGACCTTTGCTTGAAACTTACTAAGCATTGTAATGCTTACTCCGTGTACTTTGTTTCCTCTGTTTTATAGATCTCATTTGGAAGCTACGGGCTCGGGGATCGTCGACAACTAGTCACACTATCGCTACCCACTGTTTGGTACTGCTATGTTTTGGAATATCTTATGGCATGTATAGAATAGACTAGTAGTGAGAGGATATCTTGGTTAATGTATAGGACTACCCTTTTGTTGTAGGTCATGGACCCTTCGGTTTTGTGTAAATTTGGATAGCCATGCGAAAATGGCTTAGATATACTTTGATCATAGCATTATAATCGTTGTATGTTGTTTGTCAAGAGGTATGGAAATGTTGGTAACGGTTAGCCATGGGAATGGTCATTCATGATCAATTTTGGTATATGTATGACAAACTCTATTGATCCATGGAGGATCATGAAATAGGTAAAGTTTACCTTAAAAATAGATGCTGGTAGCAGCAGTGACGTGAATGTGAAAAATCACTAAAAATAGTAGAAAGGGAATTAAATAGTGAATAAATTATGTAGTCGAACCTTGATGAATCTATTTTCATAGGAAAGTAATGAAACGATCATACAAACAGTATGTTAAGAGATATTTAAGTTTTAGTGAGACAGGACCAGAACGGTTTCTGGATTCCCTGTTCCGAATTTGGAAATTCATTGTAAATTAACCAGAGATAATTAGGAGTCATGCCATATATTTATAGATTCCTCTTTGAGTCTAATTTCTATAGAAACAAACGACATCAGTATTGAAGCCCTGTACAGGGAGATATCCAATTAAAACGCACGAAGGTCAGTGTAGTCGATCCCTGCAACAGGGAGACTTTAACTAATAAACTGTACTAATTGGCCTGACCAATAATTCTAGAAAAAAATTTGTAGATGCATATATGAGTCTAGTTTCAGGGAAAAATTACAAAACTGGTTTTCGAGTTTTGGAACTCAAAATATGATTTTTAAAGTGACAGTGACGCAGTAGCCAACTGCCTGGAAAATTTTTAAAATGGACTGTGGAAGTGAATGGTTTAAGCCGTTAACTCCTCGTGTCCGATTCCGGCAGCGGACTCGGGTACGGGGTGTTACAATTATGCTTTGTGTTTAATTTTGTGTAATATGCAAATCATGTTTACTACTTGATAAATATGAATTGCTACCGAGTATCGGTTCCGATATTCCATGGAAGACGACAAATGTGAGATCGAGGGAAAAAGCCCGTTTGAACCTTAGGAATAGATTAGGATACAAGTGACATGTCACTAGGATGGTTGAGCATCCGAACTCGTTGAGTTGAGTCCGAGTTCACCTATGGATTCGAATGTCCGAACCAGTTGAGTTGAGTCTGAGTTCGTGAGATGTAACTAGGCATCCTAACTCGTTGAGTTGAGTCCGAGTTCACTTATGGATGCAAACGCCTGAGCTCGTTCAGTTGAGTCTGAGTTCACTTAGGGGCGGGTTACATGATTTCTTGATTACATATGAGCCACTTATGTGCAAATTATCCGTGTATCCGAGTTGTATTCCGATGTGTTCAACAGGTGAAATTTCTAGTGAAATGGAAGAACACTTAAATGCAAGTGACGTTTTGGTAAGTGTTGTGAAATGGACACTTTGGACAGGTATGTTCTTAACCCTCGGGTTGAAAATAGATACAACGATAAGGTGGTAAGATGATGAATGATGTTTAGAAATGTGATATATGTTTTGGTGATACCATGCTAAAGTTGTTTGGTATATTTGTATTGTTATGTTACTTGTTATTTACATATGAACTTACTAAGCATTTATGCTTACTCCCTCCTCTTTATTTACTGTAGTTTTGAACAAGCCAGCTCGGGAATCGGGATGGGTCGAAGGTTCGATCACACTATCCAAAGGACTTTCATCTGGGTAAATGGCTTGTAAAACTTAAGTATGGCATGTATAGCGATATACTTATTTTGTGTAAATAATTTTATGATATGGCCATTTTTGGTTGAGAAAATGTTTGATATTGATAAGTCATGGTGATGGCTAATTTAGATCATGTTTGATATTATGGAAGTTTAATAGGTTATGTAGTTCATAAAAATTCATGGAAAGATGAAACTTGCCTTAAAACAGAATATTGCTGCAGCAATGACATGAATTTGAAAAATCACTAAAAATAGTATAAATAGAACTAAATGATGAGTAAGTTATGAAATTTAAGCTTAATGAGTCTATTTTTATATGGATTGAACAAAACAGGAATATAAATTATATTTTATGAGATATTTAAACTTTTGTGAAACAGGGCCAGAGTGATTTCTGGATCCCCTGTTCTTACTTTAAAAATTCATAATAAATTTTACTAAAATAATTAGAAGTTTTTATTTATATTTACAGATTCATTATTGAGTCTAGTTTTAATAGAAACAAACCTCATAGTCATTGAAATTTTTTATAGAGATATATCTGATTCGTAATACACAGAGGTCAGAGTAGTCAAACCCTGAAACAGGGGATACTTTAATTAATAAACTGTACTAATTGGCCCAACCAAAAATTGTAGAAAACAATTAGTAAATAGATATATGAGTCTAGATTCTGGTAAAATTTACGGATCTTGATTTCGAGTTTCGTAACTCGAGATATGATTTTTCTTGTAACTGTGACGCGGGTAGTTACAAAGCTGTGAATGTAGAAACAAATGATTTGAAGATCTTAATTTGATAAATTATGTTCGGTAACCCCTCAAGCTCGACTCCGGTGATGGTCTCGGGCGTGGGGGCGTTATATTTGGTGGTATCAGAGCAGGTTTAGTCGGTTTTCGGACTACGTGTTGTATGTACGGATTTTGCTATACATGCCATATGTATGAATTGTGATAGTGTGATGACTTCTGACCTTTTTAAATGAATTTTTATATAGTAAATGGATCCCGATCCAGCTGTGGCAGATGAAGTAGAGAGTAATGCGCCAGCTCCGGCTGAAGGGGCAGCGCCGACTAAAAACCCACCTCCTACTGTTGGTCAGGGAGGAGGAGAAAGGGATCGGGAAGCCTTTTTCCAAATGATGAGTGCATGGTACACTGAGTTCGTTCGTACGAACCCAAATGTACTGTGACAGCCCAAAATTGACCCTAGTCGGAATGTGGTTTCGGGACCACAAAACCGAAGCATAAAAATAATTAAAAATTTATTTTGATACCTATAATATGTGCGTGCTCATGTATGACATTTTATGATGATTGATTTAGTGTTATAAAGGTGAATTTCACTAGAAAGGACTTGTGTGAGAAAACTTAGAAATGAGATAGGCAAATGTTGAAGAGGCCTATTGATGCACACTAGGAAAATGTTGTCCTTGCATGTCAAATTCCCCAAATTTGACTATAATGGCCGCCAAGGTGGGCATGATGGGCAAGGAAAACATGTTTCCAACATGTTTGGCTAGTGAGTCATGTAGGAAGTATTATAATAAAAATAAGCATAAAAAATGAAAAAAAAAAAGAGAAAGATGAGCTTGGATGCCCCTTGCCGTGAGTTGAGAAAGAAGGAAGAAAAAATTTTTGTTGTGTTCATCCATTTTCACTTCTTGGCGAAAATACTAAGGAAAAGGGGAGGACTTTTGCTTCATGCTTGGGTTGGAAGAGATCTAGAAGGAGATTTGGCTAAGTTTGCATCAAGATTAAGGTATGTATGAGGTTGTGTTAGGAGTTTCATGCATGTTTTGGTTGCTAACTTGATGTGCATGTTAGCCATGGCTCAAATCCTTGTTATGCCATGGAAATGGTATTTGGCCAAAGTTGTTATGGTGATAAAGCCATTGCATGCTAAGTGTAAAGCTTGATGATGATGCATGCAATGATGGATTGTCTACTCTTGAGTAAGATTTTGAGTTTTCTTTTGTTTAATCATGATTGAAGTTGAAAAGGAGCATGATTGTCATATTCGCCATGATGCATTCATAAGCATGGTTCATGCTTCTTGCATGTTAGTTAAAATTTGTGTTTTGGATGGCTATGGACACCTTGAAATTCGCCATGCTCATATATGTATATATATGTTTGCACATGATGTTTGGTTATGAACTAAGTGATGAATATGTTTGTTTAAACAAGAAGATGTTGAAGAATGAATGTGAAATTGCAAGCACATTCGGCCTAGCACACATATGAGTGCTCGATGCTATATTATAAGTTTTGAGCAACAATATGCAAAGCATTAACTAGTAAAATGCATGCTGTTTTGTGAGGTATTAAGTGCATAATTGGCCTCAACATGTACATGAATATTCGGCCTTGGGTAGCCTATTGAAGGCCTTAGCTTTTCCTTGATGCTCGAATAAATTGTATTGAATTGCTTGATGTAGTATAAAATGTGCATGACCATTGTGTATTCAAGCTAAAGAGTGGCCATATGACCATTTAAACTCCTTGTCATATTCGCCATAAGCTAGCACAATGAGGTTTTAATAGATTGAATTTGTTTGAATTAGCTCAAGAGCTAAGAGGGCCACAATTGGACAAGGGAAGGAAAAAGTGATCGAATAGCCGTAAAAGCCGTTCGACAACATCCGAGGTAAGTCCTCAAGAAGTGACCTTAATTGAATTATGTGGAATGAAATATGGATGTATTGATTATTGATTTATGTGTGTATGAGTATTGAATTCTACCCGGCTAAGTCCCGGCGATTATGCTAATGATTATAATTGTGTTTGAGCCCTAGTAACGAAAATGAAATATGTATGTCCAATGATTATTGAAGTATGTGTGCATGAGAAATTGAATGATATCCAGGCTAAGCCCCGAAGAGAATTATGCTGGAAATTATATCCGGTTAAGACCAAGGCAATTGTGCTAGCGGCTATATCCGGGCTAAGACCGAAGGCATTCGTATGAAGTCATTCTATCCGGCTAAGACCGAAGGCATTTGTGCACATGCTTATATCCGGTTATATTCGAAGAATCTTGGGCTGGAGGTGAGTGTTGGTTGCTGTAATAAATTCAATTAGTACACTCGAGAAGCCCAAAGAATAAGGTACGTTTATATGTGCATTGGAAAGTCGACATGTTTGAGCAACATTCGCTCAATCGACTAATGAATTTCAGTTATTGAATTGATTGATACTTTGTGAAAGTATATAATGATGAAGTGTGAAGTAAGAATGTGTATTAATGAAATGACGCATTTGGCTATGTGAATGTATTGCTGTAATTAGAGTTGATTATATTCCTTGAGACTTACTAAGCATAAAAATGCTTACCCCGTTACTTTGGCTCTCTGTTTTATAGATTTCGCTCGATAGCAATCGGATTCGGGATCAATAAAGTCGAAGTCATCCACACTATCAACGTCTCTATTTTGGTATAAGTTTTGGTTGAACTTTGAAATGGCATGTATAGGACTACCCTTGTTGGTTAAATATGTTGTGATGTATTTGTGTACGGCCATGCGAAAATGGCTCGTAAAAGTGAAGTATCGACTTAGACTATTTGCGGTTTGTATATGTATATATTTGGTGTCATGATGTGACCATGGATTGGAAATGGGAATGTTGGTCACATGATCAGCCATTGGCATGGTTAAAATGATCATATATGAACCTATGTATGGCAAGACTAGTTGGTTCATGGAGACTACCAAATAGGTAAGACCTACCTTAAAACAGATGCTGCCAGCTGCAGTGACGTGAATGTGAAAAATCACCAAAATTTGTAGGAATGGTATTAAATAGTGAATAAGCTATGTAAATGAACCTTGATGAGTCTATTTTCATATGGAAGAAACGAAATGGTCATAGGAGTTACATGTTAAGAGATATTAAAGCTATTGTGAGACAGGGCCAGAACGGTTTCTGGGTCCCCTGTCGTAACTTTAAAAATTTGTTATAAATTATCCAGAAATAATTAGGAGTCGTGCCTTATATGTACAGATTCCATTTTGAGTCTAGTTTCATTAGAAACAAACGGAACCAGTATTAAAGTTCTTTACAGTGAGATATTCAAGTTGTAACGCGCAAAGGTCAGAGCAGTCGATCCCTGTAACATGGGTGACTTTAACTAATAAACTGTACCAATTGGCCCGACCAAAAATTCTAGAAATAAATCCATGGATGGATACATGAGTCTAAATTCAGGGAAAATTTACGAAACCAGTTTCCGAGTTTTGAAACTCGAGATATGATTTTTAAGGCGACGGTGACGCAGTTTTCCAGCCTGACTGGAAATGTCAAATTGGTGGGCAAAACAAGTGAACTTGGTTTGTTAACCCCTCGTGTCCGACACCGGCGATGGTCTCGGGTTCGGGGTGTTACATGTACGACCTCCCCCACCTCCCCCAATTCCTCAACCTATGCCTCCGATGCCTCAGGGAGTGGATATGATAAAATTTCACAGAACCCCAGATTGTGAATTAAGTAAACAAGGGTGAAGAATTTAGAGTAAATATTGATGATGATGCAGAAAGCGAGTTACGGCTTAAAAATTCTATCCGGTATTTGATGAATTATCTTGTACACCTGAAGAATGTTTGAAATGTGCTACATCTTTGTTGAGAGATTCAGCCTATAATTGGTGGAAGACTTTGATTTCAATGGTACCAAAAGAGAGGGTAACACAGGAATTCTTTCAAGAAGAGTTTGGAAGAAATATATTAGTGAAAGATTTATTGATCGAAATGTAAAGAGTTTCTTGAGCTGAAGCAAGGTAATATGACAGTCTCAGAATATGAAAGAGAGTTTGTTCGATTAAGTAAGTATGCCAGGGAATATGTTCCTACAGAAGCCAAGATGTACCGACGATTTGAAGACGGGCTCAACAAAGACATTAAAGTATTTGTCGGGATCCTTGAACTGAAAGAAATGGTAGTCCTAGTTGATCGAGCTTGTAAGGCTGAAGAAATACTTAAAGAGAAGAGGAAGGTAGAGGTTGAGACGCGAAATTGGAAGAAAAGGCCAATGAGTAAGGCACCTTCACAGCAACCCGGAAAGTCAAGAAATATGAATCCTCGTTCCCAAGTTTCAGCTGGGCAATCATATGGAAATTTTAAGAAGCGAAATGTGGGTCCTAAATCTCGGACTACTACGGCTAGTGTGGAAATACGAGATTTGTTAAACCCGAGTGCCGTGATGTGGTAGAAATCATTTTCGTCCATGTAGAGCAAATGAATGTTTTCGATGTGGTTCTCCGGATCATTTTATTAGAGACTGCCCAGAGAGAGCTGAGAAAGAAAAATTTCAGAATGTAAAATCTAGTGGTGTAGACTCGAGGGGAAGGTATCCGAGAAAAGCTGGAACTGAAACAAGCAGTAAGAATGTAGCCAGAGATGCAACAGTTAGATCTGAAGGAAGAGCTCTAGCTAGAACTTATGCTATTAAAGCGCGTGAAGATGCTTCCTCACCCGATGTGATTACCGGTACATTTTCTCTTTATGATACTAATGTTATTGCTTTGATTGATCCCGGTTCTACTCATTCATATGTATGCATGAAATTGATGTCTAGTATGAATATACCTGTTGAGAACACAGAATTTATGATTAGAGTGTCGAACCCGTTAGGCAAATGCATGATAGTTGATAAAGTATGCAAGAAATGCCCTTTAATGATTCGGGTCATTACTTTCCGTGACTTGATGTTGTTGCCGTTTGATGAATTTGATGTTATTTTGGGTATGGATTGGTTGACATTGCATGATGCTATAGTAAATTGCAAAGAAAAGGTTATAGAATTAAAATGTGAAAGTGGTGAAATCTTGCGGGTTGAACCGGACAAATCGAGGCAATATTTAGTATGATTTCTTCGATGTCGGCTCGAGATATTTGAGAAAGGGTTATGAAGCTTATTTGGGGTATGTAATTAATACAAAAGAAGTTGAAAAGAAAGTTGAATCGATCTTGGGTTGTGTGTGAATTTGCGACGTATTTCGGAAGAATTGCGGGTTTGCCTCCGGTCGGGAAGTAGAATTTGGTATAGATTTGATACTGAGAACGACTCGATCTCGATTGCTCCATATAGAATGGCACCAACAGAGTTGAAAGAATTAAAGTCGAAGTTGCAAGAGTTGACTGATAAAGGCTTTGTGAGACCAAGTTTTTCACCTTGGGGTGCTCCCGTGTTATTTGTGAAAAAGAAGGATGGTTCTATGAGATTATGTGTTGATTATCGACAGTTAAACAAGGTGACAATCAAAAACAAGTATCTATTGCCGAGAATTGATGATTTGTTTGATCAGCTAAAAGGAGCGACATGGTTTTCAAAGATTGACTTGAGATCTGGGTATTATCAGCTGCGAGTGAAAGAGTCAGATGTGCCTAAAACTGCTTTTAGAACAAGGTATGGTCATTATGAATTTTTAGTTATGCCATTCGGTTGACAAATGCTCCTAGCTGTGTTTATGGACTTAATGAATCGCATATTTCGCCATACACGGACAGATTTGTTGTGGTGTTTATAGATGATATTTTAATTTATTCAAAAGATGAGACAGAGCATGCTGAGCATTTGAGGATAGTTTTACAAACTTTGAGAGATAAGCAGCTGTATGCTAAGTTTAGTAAAAGTGAATTTTGGCTCTGGGAAGTTAGATTTTTGGGTCATATTGTTTCAGGTGATGGTATACGGGTTGATCCTAGTAAAATTTCAGCCATTGTTGATTGGAAACCACCGAAAAATGTAACTGAAGTTAGGAGTTTCTTGGGGCTAGCTGGGTATTATCGGTGGTTCGTAAATGAATTTTCTATAATTGCTGCTCCTATGACTAGACTACTCCGAAAGGATGTTAAATTTGAATGGACGGAAGAATGTCAACAGAGTTTCGAAGAATTGAAAAAGTTATTAATTGAAGCACCAGTGTTGATACAACCCGAATCAGGTAAAGAATTTGTGGTGTATAATGATGCTTCTCTAAATAGTTTGGGGTGTGTCCTCATGCAAGAAGGAAAAGTGGTGGCTTATGCTTCGAGGCGTTAAAACCTCATGAGAGGAATTATCCTACTCACGATTTGGAATTGGTCTGCGGTGGTGTTTGCTTTGAAGATTTGGCGACATTATTTGTATGGTGAAAAGTGCCGAGTATATACCGATCACAAAAGTCTTAAATACTTGATGTCACAAAAGACTTGAATTTGAGACAATGAAGATGGTTAGAGTTATTGAAAGATTATGAGCTTGTTATTAATTATCATCCGGAAAAGTGAATGTGGTTCTTGATGCTTTAAGCGAAAAGTTGTTGTTTGCTTTGAGAGTTATGAACGCCGATTGAAAATTTCAGATGACGATTCGATTCTAGCGAGTTAAGAGCAAGATCGATGTTTTTACAAGAGATTTCGAAGCTCAAAAAATGATCAAGATTTGCTAGCCAAAAGAAAATAAAGTGAAGTCGTCACGGATCGATTTGAATCGATTCGATGGTTGTTTGATGTTTAAAATCAGATTTGTGTCTAAAAAATGATGAGTTGATTCAAAAGATTTTGCATGAAGCACATAATGGTTGTTTAGCGGTTCATCCGGCAAGACGAAGATGTATAATGACTTGAAGAAAATGTCTTGGTGGAGTGGAATGAAAAGAGATATTTCGAGTTTGTATCAAAGTGCTTAGTTTGTCAACAAGTGAAAGTGAACACCACTACCTTTGGGATTACTTCACCTATTATGGTTCCTGAATGGAAATGGGATAGGATTACTATGGATTTTATATCAGGGTTGCCGTTAACTCTAGGGAAGAAAAATGCCATCTGGGCAATAGTTGACAGACTAACTAAATCGGCTCATTTTATTCCTGCGTCATGATTATTCTCTTAATAAGTTGGCTGAATTGTATATCCGAGAGATTGTTAGACTTCATGGGATACCTTTGTCAATCATTTCGGATAGAGATCCGAGGTTTACCTCACGGTTTTGGCAAAAGTTGCAAGAGGCATTAGGTACAAAGTTAGATTTCAAAGACCGCCTTTCATCCACAAACTGATGGACAATCAGAGAGAGTAATTTAGATTCTTGAAGACATGCTCAGATGTTGCGTATTGGAATTTCAAGATAGTTGGGAAAGGTACTTACCATTGGTAGAATTTGCTTATAATAATAGTTATCAGACGAGTTTGAAGATGGCACCTTATGAAGCATTATATGGTCGTAAATGTCGGACGCCATTGTATTGGACTGAACTCAAGGAAAATCAGATTTATGGAGTTGATTTAATAAAAGAAACCGAAGAAAAGGTGAAAGTGATTCGAGATTGTTTGAAAGCTACTTCAGATAGACAGAAATCTTATGCGAATTTGAAATAAAAAGAAATGGAGTTTCAAGTTGGTGATAAGGTATTTTTGAAAGTGTTTCCATGGTAGAAAGTCCTTAGATTTGGACGAAAGGGCAAGTTAAGTCCGCGTTTTATTGGACCGTATGAAATAATTGAAAAAGTTGGACCGGTAGCATATCGGCTAGCGTTACCACCCGAGTTAGAGAAGATTCATGATGTGTTTCACGTATCTATGTTACGCCGGTATTGTTCGGATCCTTCACATATAATTTCACCGAAAGAAATTGAACTGCGACTGGATATGACTTATGAAGAAGAACCGATTAAGATTTTAGCTCGAGAAGTCAAACAACTAAGAAATAAAAGTGTTGCACTTGTGAAAGTGTTGTGGCAAAAGCATGGGGTAGAAGAGACTACATGGGAACCTGAAGAAACTATGAGAAACCAATATCCACACCTGTTTACCGGTGAGATTGTCGAGGACGAAAATTCTTAAAAGGAGGAGAGAGTTGTAATATCCTGAATTAGGGCTTAATCGGAATAGTGGTTTCGTGACCACAAATCCGAGATAGAAATAATTATTTTATAATTATTTTGATGATTATGATATGATTGCATGATTGTGTGAAAATTTCGTGATGAAATTCTATGCCTAAAGTGCTTAAATTGAAAGTAGGGACTAAATCGAATAAGTTGCAAAACTTGCATTCTAGAAGTTTTTAGTATGAAATTGTTTTGGAATATTAATGAGGAGGTCTTAAATAGCAATTTGACCAATTTTAAGTTCATGGACAAAATTAGGACATGGAAGGAATTTTTGGAATGTTTAGTAGTAAGGGTATTTTGGTCATTTAGTTATTAAAATGAATTAAAAACAAAATTAAAAGCCAATTTTGTCCATCTTCTTCATTAGGCCGAAATTTCAAGGGTTCTCCATAGCTAGGGCTTTTTCAAGCTTCCAAGCTCCATAGTAAGTGATTCCAAGCCCGCTTTTAATGTTCTTTACGTTTTGGAATCCGTAGCTCGATTAAGCTTATGTTAGCAATAATTCAACCTAGGGTTTATATTTGGAAAAATACCCATAGGTGAAATTTGTGTATTTTGATGTTTTATGATAGAATATGAGGTTTTAAATTATGTTAGACAACTTGTGCTACTCGGTTTTGAGTGAAAACGAGTAAAAGGGCTTAATCGGCAAAAATACCTAATAGTCACAAGTATATGTTAGAGAGAGAATTTGATGTTGCCATAGAAGGGAAAAGTGATCAGCATGTTATAAAACATAAGAATAAGGAATAAAGTTTAATTCCCGAGCCTAGGGGCAAAAGTGTAATTATGCAAAAGTTTAGGGGCAAAAGTGTAATTTTTCCAAAGTTCGTATTAAATGCTGTTTTAATGAATGTATGTATTAAATAAGATTAATTTGGCATCATAGATCAAGAGAAACGAGATTCAAGTCGCGATCAAGGAAAAGAAAAGATTGTAGACTAAATTGCAAAATCTTTATATTTTGGTACCAAGGTAAGTTCATGTGTAAATAATGTAGCATAATTGTTATTTTTAAGTTATTGATGTTAATTATATGATACGCTGATTTTTAATCGTGAAATATTATGCTTTGTGTTTAATGTTGAGTAATATGCAAATCATGTTTACTACTTGATAAATATGAATTGCTACCGAGTATCGGTTCCGATATTCCATGGAAGACGGCAAATGTGAGATCGAGAGAAAAAGCCCGTTTGAACCTTAGGAATAGATTAGGATACAAGTGACATGTCACTAGGATGGTTGAGCATCTGAACTCATTGAGTTGAGTCCGAGTTCACCTATGGATGCGAATGTCCGAACTCGTTGAGTTGAGTCCGAGTTCGTGAGATGTAACTAGGCATCCGAACTCGTTGAGTTGAGTCCGAGTTCACTTATTGTAACATCCTGATTTTCGGGTTTTTCGCGATTCTTGATATTTTAAGTAAATTTCTAAAATTTGGTAGGTGATGATGGAATTCATAATTTGGGTATGTAAATGGGCTTATGGAAGGCCCATGAGTTGGCCAAAACCTGGTGGAATTTTTAAATTTTGGACTTAGGAGTTAGGGGTTCTGGCTAGGTGCCCTTATATTAAGTTGTGGGTAAAGTGTATCACAAAAAGATCCTCTGGCAAAGTGGCTAAGTGACACCACTAGGGAGCTTTAAAGGTGGCGTGTAAGTGTTGGGGGAAGACCTGGGATCGATTCCCTGTATTGGCAAATAGGAGTATTTCTTTTTGTGTAGGAAGGGTAAGTGTTGGAACCTGAGTGGATTCTGTAAGAGGAGAGAGTTGGATCAAGTCAAATGCTTAAATTAAGGAGGGATAAGGGGAGAGATTTTAGGGATGTGATATGGAGATAGAGTTGGCCGAATAAGGGAGTTTGGAGAGGGATTTTCGGAGGAGGGTATTAGGTTAGTAATTTGGCATTAGGGTCTTAGTTGTGCCGATTTTGTTCTTTGGTGTGTAGCTTTTCTCTCTTTCTTTTCCAGCTGAATCTACCTCCTTCTACTCAATTTTCTTCCTTTTCTTTCTTTCAAATCAGCCCACTATTTCCTTTCATTCACCATTGTTTTCCTTTATCTCTATTTTTGCCGAAGTGCCGCAAAAAGCCGAATCAGTGAAGATAGGGGGTGCCGATTCTTTGTGACCAGCAACCTTTTCTTCCTTCTCAATAGTTGGCATTCGATTCCCTTACCTTTTAGGCATCCGGATTCAAGAGGAGAAAGACGTGGTAAGTGTTCAAACTCTAAACAATTCCTAGTGTAGCTTTGGTTAAAAGCCGAAACTCCAAGTTTAGGGAGATGGCGAATATGGGCATAGACTCTATGGGGTCTTCTTTTAATATTTTTGGTTTATTTATTGAAGGAGCAGCAAGGTGTAGTGTCGATTTGGAGTAGCTTGGATCACGGAGTAGCTAGGCCTAGTCATCAATCGCGACAAAGGTAAGGTGCCTAAGGCCATTATGGATGGTGGCGAATGTGTAAGTGTTAATATTGGAAAGTTCTTAATTTGGTTCAATTATTGCGAGCTAATCTATTTAACAATTGATTATAGGAGAAATCGCATAGGAGATCTCGTCAAGGAATATCGCAAATCAGGTGTGTAACGAACCCTTTTATAGCTTAAAGCGATAAAATGCCGAAAAGCGAAATGCCAAATTCGGCATTTCGAGGACTTGTGAGCAAGCGAACGCTCACTAGTTAGTTAGAATCGATGAGACGGTGATCAAGAACGATGGAAATGGTAAGAATGTGATTTTTGGCGTTCTTGGTAAGTTAGCCTCGAGGGAAGTGGGGCCTATTAGGCTTTCGGGCCCATTTGGGTAAAATTGGTAGAAAACGAAATCATTATATGGCATGATAAGACCGTTAAAACCGTTATGGAATATAGGCTAAATGGGCCTAGATGACGAAATTGGCTAAGTAGGGCCCATTAGGGTTTTAGGCCCAATAACTCGATTTCGCTAAAATGGGCCGAATCACTGTTTGCACCCATGGATTGTTAGTAATCGTTAATGAACATGGAAACCCTAATTTTGGTAAAATTATGAGATTACCCTTATACCATGAAAATGACCGTTTTGCCCCTAGGTAAAATGACCATTATACCCCTAGGGTTTATGTATGATTTTAATACATGGGATTTTGATAAATATGGTATGTATGATATGCACATGAAATGTATGATATGCACATGATATGTATGATATGCACATGAGGTAATCATAAATGCATTGGGTTGGGTTTTATATGGATGGAGGAAGTGAAAAGGGCTTATGCCCCGATTATCAAAAGGGCTTACGCCTGATTATAAAAGGGCTTATGCCCCGCTTATTGAAAGGGCTTTTGCCCTGATTATTAAAAAGAGGCTAGGCCTCCGGTTATATGATAAAGTAGCTATCTTTGCCAAATGGAGAGTTTGGCGGGGTGGGTCGAGTTAATCCCTACATGGTGTGTTGGTTGGTACGGGTGGAGAGTAGCGGATGGTGGGTTGAGTAGTCTCCCAAATGGGTTGCATTCTTTCATTGAAATTATATGTGACATTGAAATGGGCCTAAGGGCCATACTGCTTCTGATAAAGGCTTGACCAAGAATATGAAATATGAAAAGGCTTGCCCAAGAATATGAAATATGAAAAGGCTTGACCCAAGATTATGAAATATGAAATATGAAAAGGCTACTGCCCAATACATGATTGAGATTGGATTTGGGCTTAGACCCAACAGTAGTTATTATTTTGGGCTCGAAGGGGCTTGTTGCACATCGAGTTTCCAAACTCACCCCTTTTCCTTAACCTTGCGGTGAGCCTTGATGTGGGGACTTGGTAGGAGAGGGTTCAGAGTGGCCACGGTGATCATCTTTGGGCTTTTAAATAAGTGTTGGTTTTCATTTAATTTCCTTTAATTATTATTTATTTTGGGTTGTAATAAGGCCAATTTTAACTTTCCTTTTATTTCTTTTCGGAATTATTTTAATTTTAATAACTTTAAAAATTGGTTAATAATTATTCAAATGGGCTAGACTTAGGACGTGTTTTCAAAATGATACTTGTTTTCAAAATATCTCAACACCACGATTAATCGATTTATCAAAGACGTCCACTTAAACAAATTTAAACTCGATATAACAAAGTGTGGCTATGGTTGTGGGCATGTCTAGGATTGGATCCAATTAAAGAGCTTGGTACTTAAGCGACCTTCATGGCTCACCTCCTCTGTCTCTGGATATCTACCGGTGCCCGACTTCCATATACTTTGTTAACTCAATAAAATGTATGGTTTTAAAACACTAAAATGGAACGTGGGTTTTCAACTCCAATGTGGCACGTCAGATTCGGCCATAACGTCTGGGCCGGGTTTGGGGTGTTACATTTAGTGGTATCAGAGCCTAGGTTGCAACAACTCGGTTGTGGATCCGGTCCAAAAATTTTTTCAAAAACTTAGGCCTAAGAAGGGTATTTTTGGAGATGGTTTTTGAAAAGTTCATTTTAAAGATATTTTGCGGAGTATATTTGTTAAAATGGTACAAGTTTTTATGTTTTAAACAAGAGTTTCAAAATAAGGGTGCTTTCAAATCAAAATTTTAAATTTCTACCCTCTATAAGCAAAAATATGGCTTTTTGAGTTTTAAATGGATTGGAGAAAGAAGTGGCGCACTGAATCCCCGGCACCAAGTCTGTAAGTATATTTTCCTTACAATATATGATATTGATATGATATTATGAATAGTCTTGAGACCCTACTATGAGACTTTAGCTAGGGTAGAGTCAGAAGCAGTAGGAATGAGACTGTAGCTAGGCTACGATGATCGAAAAATCCTTGAACTGCTATATCTACATAAGACATTTTCTTAATAAACAATGGAACGTTATACTAATTTCATAAAATTCATAAATCGATAATTCGATATGAGTACTAGAGGAGCTCGTGGGCGAGGCCGCGGGCGTGGTCGCGAAGGGTGCAAGCTGAATCTTCATCCTCGTGGCATAGGCCACCGAGAAGCCACCGTGTGCATAAGCAACGGAGACTGGTCTTATGATCGAGGCTGCGAGGATGACGCTTTATCCCAAGCCATGTTAAGGGTTTTAGAAAGAGTGGTTGGAGCTAGTACTGGGACGGTGAATAGGGGGTCTATATGGAGCGACTCAAGCCAACGGAGCGAGGGTATTTAGGGGTGTATCTAGAGTGGCCCCAATGTGGCGAATATTGGCTAGAGGCAACAGAGCGGATCATGGACGACCTAGACCGCTCGGTGGAGCAAAAGTGAAAGGAGCGTGTCATTTGCTACGTGACGAGGCATACCGATGGTGGATCACCGTAAGGGAGAGTACCCCAATTGAGCAAGTAACCTGGGAATTGTTCAAAACTACCTTTAAAGGGAGGTATGTTGGAGCAAGCTATGTGGATGCTCGTCGAAGGAATTCTTGAATCGACTCAAGGTGATAAGACATGTAGCAGTATGAGGCGAAATTTTTGAGGTGAGTCGATATGCTAGTGGTATAGTGGCAATCGAATATGAGCACGATGTCCGCTTCGGATGGTCTCCGCGATGAGCTTAGGATATTGATAGCTCCACGGAGGGCGTGGTTTTGCTGCATTGGTAGAAAAGGCTAAGATAGCCGAGGAGGTGAAGCCGAGTGAGCGACGAATCGTGAGAAGGATCGACCTAGATTCAAGAGGGATTTCGGACCCTCGAGTGCCACGAATCGAAGTGTTAAAAGAGCAAGGATGGAGGAACCGGTTCGAGCGGTTCCAAGAAATACTTATAGACCGCAGCTTGCGGGGGACTGTGGTAGGGTGCATATGGGGAGTCTTTGAAACGAATGGAGCATGTTTTCGATGTGGGTCAAAGGAGCATAAGTTCGAGAGTGTCCTCGGAGGACAGCTCAGAGCTAGCGGCGAGCAAAGGGATGTCCAACCACGGCGAGGAGGACCACCACCACAGAGGGGTCGGGGCAAGGTAGAGGTGGCAATGGTAATGGACGAGGGCGTGAGGCACTGGCGGAGGTCTTGGACATCTTGGCTCGACAACCGGTGTTGGTTTATGCTTGCACGACATCGTGAGGAGGGTGACGCTCCGGATGTTATAAGCGATACGTTCTTCATTCATAGCATGCCTTACACTGCTTTGATTGATGTGGGTTCCACCCACTCGTATGTTGCTTGTGATGTATCTGGGGCTTTGGATGTGCTTCCTGAGAAGACTGTGAGTGGGGTATCAGTAATAAGTCTATTGGGACATTCGGTTAAGGTAGATAAAATTTTTAGGGCGATCAGATTAGTGACACAGGATAAAATCTTCGAAGGAGATTTGATGGAGCTGCCATTTCGGGATTTTGATCTTATTCTGGGAATGGATTGGTTAACTAAGCACAAGGCGACGTTGGATTGTGCTGCAAAGAGGATGGTACTAAGAACTGTCGAAGATGAGGAGATAATGGTCATAGGGGAACGAAGGGATTATTTATCCAATGTTGTTTCGGCGTTAAGAGCCGAGAAGTTGATCCGGAAAGGTTGTGAGGCGTACTTGGCCTTTGTAAGTCAAACGGGACTTGAGGAGATAACGGTGGAGTCGGTTAGGACTATTAGGAAATTTTAGGATGTATTCCCAGATGAACTTCCTGGATTACCCCCGAACAGAGAAGTCGAGTTTGGAATCGACTTACTACCTGGAACAGCTCTTGTGTCCATTGCGCCTTGTCGGATGGCACCAAAGGAGTTGGTAGAATTGAAAGCTCAGATTCAAGAGCTGCTGGATAGAGGGTTTATAAGACCAAGTGTTTCTCCGTGGGGTGCACCGGTGCTGTTCGTAAAGAAGAAAGATGGGACTATGCGAATGTGTATTGACTATCGGCAGTTGAATAAGTCGACTATCAAGAACAAGTATCCGTTACCAAGAATCGATGATCTGTTCGACCAATTAAAAGGAGCCTCGGTGTTTTCTAAGATCGACCTTCGGTCGGGATATCATCAATTAAGAGTTAAAGAGGGGGATATTTATAAGACGGCACTCGGGACTCGTCTGAGACATTACGAGTTTCGGTAATGCCATTTGGGTTGACTAATGCACCGGCGGCATTCATGGATTTGATGAATCGGGTATTCCACCATACTTGGATCGGTTCGTAGTCGTTTTATTGATGATATCTTGGTGTATTCGGAAGCGGAAGAGAAGCATGATGAGCATCTTCGTAGTCTTGCAAGTGTTAAGGGAGAAGCAACTTTATGCAAAGTTTAGTAAGTGCGAGTTTTGGTGAAGGAAGTTACCTTCTTGGGGCATGTTGTGTCTGCTGAAGGGATCAAGGTGGACCCTCGAAGATTGAAGCCATTTTGGAATGGAAGCCACTAAAGTCGATAATGAAATTCAAAGTTTTACGGGGTTGGCGAGTTATTATCGGAGATTCGTGGAAGGATTTTCGTGATGGCGAGACCGTTAATCTAAACTTATAAGGAAGGGAGCACCTTTTGTTTGGACGGATAAGCGAGAAGAGGCTTTTGAAAAGTTGAAGAAGGTTTTGACGAGCGCCAGTTTGATTCACCAGAGTCGGTAAGGATTTCACGGTATCTGACGATCGTCACATGTAGGTTTGGGTGCGTGTTGATGCAAGAGGGTAAAGTGGTCGCTTATGCTTCACGACGACTTAAGCCACATGAGGTGAACTACCCTACGCATGACTTGGAATTGGCGCGTAATCTTTGCACTTAAGATATGGAGGCATTACATGCGGAGAGAAATACATCATCTATACGGATCACAAGAGTCTTAAGTACTTGCGACTCAAAAGGAGCTGAATCTTAGGCGTGAAGGTGGATAGAGTTGTTAAAGCACTATGACTGCTTCGATTGAGTACCACCTGTAAGGCGAATATCGTGGCTGATGCGTTAAGTCGAAGGGTGTAAGCGAAATTAAAGGCGATGTTTGCTCGTCTAAGTTTGTATGCCGACGGGAGTTTGTTGGCGAGTTACAGTGAGACCGACTTGGGTAGAACAGATTAAACAGCAGCTTGGAGGGCGAGTCGTTGGTTGCTCGGTTTGCAAGTTAAGAAGGGAGAATCGACTTTGGGTTGAATAGTGAGGGAATTCTTTGTTTTCGAGGAGAATTTGTATGTCAAGAACTCCGATTTGAGATTGATGATTTTGAAAGAGGCACATAATGGACCTTGTGCTATGCATCCGGAGGGAGTAAGTTGTATCGAGACTTGCGAGAGCAATATTGGTGGCCTGGGCTTAGCGAGAAGTGACCGAATTTGTTGGGAGATGTTTGACATGTCAACAAGTGAAGGCCGAGCATTAACTACCTTCGGATTGTTACAGGTAGGTAAAGATACCACTTTGGAAGTGGGAAAGGGTAACTATGGACTTTGTAAGTGGGTTCCGTTGACACCTTCTAAGAAGGATTCGGTTTGGGTGATTGTGGATAGACTCACGAAATCTGCTCATTTCATACCGTCCGAACCGATTACTCACTTGAAGTTGGCGGATTGTATGTGGCGGAAATAGTCTTGTTGCATGGTGTGCCAAGATCGATAATTTCGCATCCAAGACCCAAGGTTTACATCTCGGTTTTGGCGAAGTTGCATGAGGCATTGGGAATGCGATTGGAATTGATCGGCTTTTCACCCTCGATCGGATGGGCGATCGAGAGGGTTATTCAGATTTTAGAGGATATGTTGAGGGTTGTGCTATTAAGTTTAAAGGCACTGGGAGGACCATTTGCCCTTAGCGGAGTTCGCGATAACAACAGCTTATCAAGCAAGTATTCAGATGGCTCCATATGAGGCACTATATGGGCGAAGGTGTCGCCGCCTACTTGTTGGGCGAATTGGGGAAAGGCAAATACTTGGACCAGAGTTGGTGGCGACATCAAGACAAGATTAAGGTAATCGGGAAGAGGTTAAAGAGGCGGGGATCGACAAAAGTCTTATGCCGATCTGAAGCGTAAGGATATTGAATATGCGGTAGGAGACATGGTCTTTTGAAAGTTTCGCCTTGGAAGAAGATCTTGAGATTTGGTAAGAAGGGTATGTTGAGCCCACGGTTTATTGGGCCTTACCAATCATTAAGCGGATAGGGCCGGTGGCTTATCACCTAGAGTTACCTCGAATGGATCGCATTCACGATGTCTTCCATGTGTCCATGCTAAGGCGATATCGTTCGACCCAACTCATATCGTGCGATTCAGTAAATTGAGGTACTGCCGGATTTGACCTTTGAAGAGGAACACTGCAAATACTTGATCGTGATGTCAAGGTGTTGAGAAGGAGGTCATCCAGTTGGTAAAGGTACTTTGGAGGAACCATGGCAAGGAAGAAGCTACTTGGGAGACCGAAGAGGCAATCGTCGTGATACCCTCAACTGTTTGGACGGAGTAAATTTCGAGGGCGAAATTTCTTTAAGGAGGGTAGAGTTGTAACATCCCGATTTTTGGGTTTTCAGCGATTCTTGATATTTTAAGTAAATTTCTAAAATTTGGTAGGTGATGATGGAATTCATAATTTAGGTATGTAAATGGGCTTATGGAAGGCCCATGAGTTGGCCAAAACACGGTGGAATTTTTAAATTTTGGACTTAGGAGTTAGGGGTTACGGCTAGGTGCCCTTATATTAAGTTGTAGGTAAAGTGTATCACAAAAGATCCTCCGCAAAGTGGCTAAGTGGCGCCACTAGGGAGCTTTAAAGGTGGCGTGTAAGTGTTGGGGAAGACACGGATCGATTCCTGTGTTGGAAAATAGGAGTATTTATTTTTGTGCAGAAGGGTAAGTGTTGGAACCCGAGTGGATTCAGAAGAGAGAGAGTTGGATCAAGTCAAATGCTTAAATTAAGGAGGATAAGGGAGAGATTTTAGGGATGTGATATGGAGATAGAGTTGGCGAATAAGGGAGTTTGGAGAGGGGATTTTCGGCAGAGGGGTATTAGGTTAGTAATTTCGGCATTAGGGCCTTAGTTGTGCCGATTTTGTTCTTTGGTGTGTAGCTTTTTCTCTCTTTCTTTTCCAGCCGAATCTACCTCCCTTCTACTCAATTTTCTTCCTTTTTCTTTCTTTCAAATCAGCCCACTATTTCCTTTCATTCACCATTGTTTTCCTTTATCTCTATTTTTGCCGAAGTCTTAAAAAGCCAATCGGTGAAAATAGGGGTGCCGATTCTTTGTGACCAGCAACCTTTTTCTTCCTTCTCAATAGTTGGCATTCGATTCCCTTACCTTTTAGGCATCCGGATTCAAGAGGAGAAAGACGTGGTAAGTGTTCAAACTCTAAACAATTCCTAGTGTAGCTTTGGTCAAAAGCGAAACTCCAAGTTTAGGAGATGGCGAATATGGGCATAGACTCTATGGGGTCTTCTTTTAATATTTTTGGTTTATTTATTGAAGGAGCAGCAAGGTGTAGTGTCGATTTGGAGTAGCTTGGATCGCGGAGTAGCTAGGCCTAGTCATCAATCGCGACAAAGGTAAGGTGCCTAAGGCCATTATGGATGGTGGCGAATGTGTAAGTGTTAATATTGGAAAGTTCTTAATTTGGTTCAATTATTGCGAGCTAATCTATTTAACAATTGATTATAGGAGAAATCGCATAGGAGATCTCGTCAAGGAATATCGCAAATCGTGTGTAACGAACCCTTTTATAGCTTAAAGCGATAAAATGCCGAAAAGCAAATGCCAAATTACGGCATTTCGAGGACTTGTGAGCAATGAACGCTCACTAGTTAGTTAGAATCGATGAGACAAAGGATCGAGAACGATGGAAACGGTAAGAATGTGATTTTGGGGTTCTTGGTAAGTTGGGCCTCGAGGGGTCAAGTGGGGCCCATTGGGCTTTCGGGCCCATTTGGGTAAAATTGGTAGAAAACGGAAATCATTATATGGCATGATAAGACCGTTAAAACCGTTATGGAATATAGGCTAAATGGGCCTAGATGACGAAATTGGCTAAGTAGGGCCCATTAGGGTTTTAGGCCCAATAACTCTATTTCGCTAAAATGGGCCGAATCACTGTTTGCACCCATGGATTGTTAGTAATCGTTAATGAACATGGAAACCCTAATTTTGGTAAAATTATGAGATTACCCTTATACCATGAAAATGACCGTTTTGCCCCTAGGTAAAATGACCATTATACCCCTAGGGTTTATGTATGATTTTAATACATGGGATTTTGATAAATATGGTATGTATGATATGCACATGAAATGTATGATATGCACATGATATGTATGATATGCACATGAGGTAATCATAAATGCATTGGGTTGGGTTTTATATGGATGGAGGAAGTGAAAAGGGCTTATGCCCTGATTATCAAAAGGGCTTACGCCTGATTATAAAAGGGCTTATGCCCCGCTTATTGAAAGGGCTTTTGCCCTGATTATTAAAAGAGGCTAGGCCTCCAGTTATATGATAAAGTAGCTATCTTTGCCAAAGGAGAGTTTGGCGGGGTGGGTCGAGTTAATCCTACATGGTGTGTTGGTTGGTACGGTGGAGAGTAGCGGATGGTGGGTTGAGTAGTCTCCCAAATGGGTTGCATTCTTTCATTGAAATTATATGTGACATTGAAATGGGCCTAAGGGCCATACTGTTTCTGATAAAGGCTTGCCCAAGAATATGAAATATGAAAAGGCTTGCCCAAGAATATGAAATATGAAAAGGCTTCACCCAAATTATGAAATATGAAATATGAAAAGGGCTACTGCCCGATGCATGATTGAGATTGATTTGGGCTTAGACCCAACAGTCGTTATTATTTTGGGCTCGAAGGGGCTTGTTGCACATGAGTTTCCAAACTCACCCCTTTTCCTTAACCTTGCGGTGAGCCTTGATGTGGGGACTTGGGCTTGAGAGGGTTCAGAGTGGCCACGGTGATCATCTTTGGGCTTTTAAATAAGTGTTGGTTTTCATTTAATTTCCTTTAATTATTATTTATTTTTGGGTTGTAATAAGGCCAATTTTAACTTTCCTTTTATTTCTTTTCTAATTATTTTAATTTTAATAACTTTAAAATTGGTTAATAATTATTCAAATGGGCTAGACTTAGGACGTGTTTTCAAAATGATACTTGTTTTCAAAATATCTCAACACCACGATTAATCGATTTATCAAAGACGTCCCACTTAAACAAATTTAAACTCGATATAACAAAGTGTGGCTATGGTTGTGGGCATGTCTAGGATTGGATCCAATTAAAGAGCTTGGTACTTAAGCGACCTTCATGGCTCACCTCCTCTGTCTCGGATATCTACCGGTGCCCAACTTCCATATACTTTGTTAACTCAATAAAATGTATGGTTTTAAAACACTAAAACGGAACGTGGGTTTTCAACTCCAATGTGGCACGTCAGATTCGGCCATAACGTCTGGGCCGGGTTTGGGGTGTTACACTTATGGATGCAAAGGCCTGAGCTCGTTCAGTTGAGTCCGAGTTCACTTAGGGGCGGGTTACATGATTGATTACATATGACGACTTATGTGCAAATTATCCGTATCCGAGTTGTATTCGATGTGTTCAACGGTGAAATTTCTAGTGAAATGGAAGAACACTTAAGATGCAAGTGACGTTTTGGTAAGTGTTGTGAAATGGACACTTTGGACAGGTATGTTCTTAACCCTCGGGTTGAAAATAGATATAACAACGATAAGGTGGTAAGATGATGAATGATGTTTAGAAATGTGATATATGTTTTGGTGATACCATGCTAAAGTTGTTTGGTATATTTGTATTGTTATGTTACTTGTTATTTGCAAATGAACTTACTAAGCATTTATGCTTACTCCCTCCTCTTTATTTACTGTAGTTTTGAACAAGCCAGCTCGGGAATCAGGACGGGTCGAGGGTTCGATCACACTATCCAAAGGACTCTCATCTGGGTAAATGGCTTGTAAAACTTAAGTATGGCATGTATAGCGATATACTTATTTTGTGTAAATAATTTTATGATATGGCCATTTTTGGTTGAGAAAATGTTTGATATTGATAAGTCATGGTGATGGCTAATTTAGATCATGTTTGATATTATGGAAGTTTAATAGGTTATGTAGTTCATAAAAATTCATGGAAAGATGAAACTTGCCTTAAAATGAATATTGCTGCAGCAATGACATGAATTTGAAAAATCACTAAAAATAGTATAAATAGAACTAAATGATGAGTAAGTTATGAAATTTAAGCTTAATGAGTCTATTTTTATATGGATTGAACAAAACAGGAATATAAATTATATTTTATGAGATATTTAAACTTTTGTGAAACAGGGCCAGAGTGACTTCTGGATCCCCTGTTATGACTTTAAAAATTCATAATAAATTTTAATAAAATAATTAGAAGTTGTTATTTATATGTACAGATTCCTTATTGAGTCTAGTTTTAATAGAAACAAACCACATAGTCATTGAAATTTTTTATAGAGATATATATGATTCGTAATACACAGAGGTCGGAGTAGTCGAACCCTGAAATAGGGGATACTTTAATTAATAAAATGTACTAATTGTCCCAACCAAAAATTCTAGAAAAAGTTAGTAGATTGATATATGAGTCTAGATTTATGGTAAATTTACAGATCTTGATTTTGAGTTTCGTAACTCGAGATATGATTTTTATTGTAACTGTGACGCGGGTAGTTAGAAAGCTGTGAATGTAGAAACAAATGATTTGAAGATCTTAATTTGATAAATTATGTTCGGTAACCCCTCAAGCTCGACTCCGGTGATGGTCTCGGGCGTGTGGCCGTTACACTTCCTTTTTGAGCCTTGGCTGAACATCACTTGCTTCCTCTCCCTCTCTACTCATTCAGTTTTCTCAATGCTAGTCGATTGTTCTCTTCTTTTTAAAACCAAATATCTTTGCTCTTTTTTAGGGTAATTGGTTTTTTCGTTTGGGTTGTTGAATCTGGGGAGTATAGTTAGACTTTACTGCTGCTGCTATTTGGGCTAAGGCTCATGACTATTCTTTTTCCTCTTTCTCTCTGTCGAAATAATTTTCCCCTCTAACACCATCTTTTATCTGCCATCTCTATTAGGGGTGTGACTGTTCATCTCGTGTTTTGATTTTAGAACGTATCTTTGCAAGCCGATTAGTCCTTGGTGGTGGTAAGTTGTTGTCCACTTGGATCTAATCATTTACGTTTACGGTTTAATTAACAAGGTTAGAATACAATGCAGATTTTGCCAAGGTTTTGGAAGGCAGCTTGATCAGTAGTTTAAGTGAGAAACCATTTACATATTCAAGGTAGGTAACAAATTACCATTGAGGATGACGTGCTATTAAAGGATGTTAACTTTATATGTTTGAATCTAGGTTCGGCATTATGGAGATTTGTGCATTTTTCGCAAACTGGTGTGTGCACATCATTGCCATTAGATGTGAAATCGGCAAAAGTCAAAAAGCCGAAAGGTGAACAGTCGACACCACTCGAGCGTATGACCGCCCGTGTGGCAGGTCGTGTGATAAAACATGGCCATGCAATCTATGAGATGGCCATGAGCGCTTTCATGGACTAAAACGATATTGGGCCATTTTTGACCAAGCTGGGCCGTGTAGGCCTAATGGGCCTGTGAGCCCTACATGAGAAAATCACATAAAAGTGTGGTAGTTAGAAGGCCAGGCTGTGTAACCCACACAGCTAAGGCCATGTTTGGGCTATGTGGGCCACATGGGTGTGTAGGTCCACATGGGCCTGCGATATGGGCTGTGGGCCCATTATCATGATTGATTGTTAAGGTTGCACGAATTGCCCAAGACGACTGTGGACTTGCTATTTGGTCGGTAAGTATACCTGGGCCCTTGTTTTGGTAAGATGACTATTTTACCCCTATGTGATGTATGACTGTTAGAGCATGCCATTTTTACCGTATGTACATTTATATTATGTTGCATTGCATGGGGTGGGATATATGATTTTGGAGGAAGTGTACTAAAAGGATATAAGCCTATTATTGGCAGCTCTGCTAGAAACACTATTTTAGCACCGCAACCGGTACAACTTGGTGTGTAGGGTTGGGTGGGTCGATTTTATCCCCACATGGTGTGTAGGGCTGGTACGGAGATGGTGTGTAGTGGATGGATTGGGTAGGATTCTTGTTTGCATACTGTAATGTAATGGGCTAAGGCCCAGACTACCACTGTTACTGAAATAGGCTCAGGCCGAGACTGCTACTGCTATTGAAAGAGGGTTTAAGGCCCTACCTGAAACTGAAAGGGCTTAAGCCCAAATTGTGTTTACTCTGACTGTATGCTTATATGGGATTTCACACACTGAGTTTTCATACACTCATCCATCTGTTAACTGTATAAGAAATCCCCAGGCATAAAAGGATCGAGGCGACGGAGGACTTAGAGGTGGCCACTCGACGAAGTTTCTTTTAATATTATAATTCAGATTTTATTTTGGGGTTTTCATTTTGTAATAAGGCCTCTTTAATTTTATTTTTATTTTAATTTGGGGATTTAGTTACTTGAATTTTTAATCTGGTAGTAGTAGGTCTTTTCAAGAAAGTATAAGCAAATGTTTTTTTGAAAACACCATGTTTACATAACCCATTTTGAAAACTTCCGAACAAACACTATTTTAAAATTTAATAACAAACTAATACAATTAATATTTCGCTAAGACAACTTAAGTTTTCACAATGAACCGAACATCCTAAACTTTTGTTAAGAACCTAAAAAAGTTTTATATAGAACGAATTTTCACACAATTTGTGTTTTGGAATAACACTCTAACGTGACATCACAGATTCGGCCATAACGTCTAGCCGGGTCTGGGGTGTTGCAGGTTCAACTTGAATCAGAGAAAGAGTTTGTGATTTATAGTGACGCGTCATTAAACAATCTAGGATATGTTCTAATGCAAGAAGGAAAAGTCATAGCTTATGCTTCCCGACAACTAAAACCACATGAAAAGAACTATCCGACGTATGAATTAGAATTGGCTGCAATTGTATTCGCATTGAAAATTTGGCGACATTACTTATATGGTGAAAAATGCCACATTTATAGGGATAAAAAAAGCTTAAAATATCTTATGTCACGGAAAGATTTGAATCTATGATAGCGAAGATGGCTCAAGTTATTGAAAGATTATGAATTTGTGATTGATTATCACCCGAGAAAAGCTAATGTTGTTGTTGATGCCCTGGGTCGAAAATCTTTATTTGCATTACGAGCAATAAACACCCAATTGATGATTTGTTTTGATGGGTCTATTTTAAATGAATTAAAAACTAAACCGGCATTTCCTCAACAAATATGTGAAGCTCAGAAAGATGATCGTGAATTGCAAGTTAAACAAATTCAATGTGGGACTATCCCTAATTTAGAGTTTTAGATTGGAACCGATGATTGTTTAAGGTTCTAAAATAGAATTTGCATACCAAGAAATTCAGAACTCATTTAGAAGATATTTCACAAAGCGCACAATAGTTGCTTATCGGTTCATCCAGGGAGTACCAAAATGTACAATGATTTGAAATAGTTTTACTGGTGGCAAGGCATGAAACGAGATATCTCAAAATTTGTTCCTAAATGTTTGATTTGTCAGTAAGTCAAAGCTACACATCAAGTACCATCTAGTTTACTGCAGCCTGTGATGATTCCCGAGTGGAAATGGGATTGAGTTACAATGGACTTTGTGTCAGGATTGCCCCTAACTCCGAAAAAGAAAAATGCTATCTGGGTTGTCGTTGATCGACTAACAAAATCTGCTAATTTCATACCAGTACGTACATATTTCTCACTTGATAGATTAGCAGAATTGTACATTTCTGAAATTGTTCGATTGCACAGGGTGCCACTATCAATTATATCTGATAGAGATTCAAGATTTATGTCACGATTCTGGAAGAAACTGCAAGAAGCTTTGGGAACAAAGTTGAATTTCAGTACAACTTTTCATCCTCAGACTGATGGGTAAACTAAGAGAGTTATTCAGATTCTCAAAGACATGTTGTGATGTTGTATTTTAGAGTTTGAGGTAGTTACAAAAAATACTTATCGTTTATTGAATTCGCGTATAACAACAATTTTCAGACAAGTATAAAGATGGCATCGGACGAAGCTCTATATGGTTACAAATGTTGAACTCCACTATACTGGATTGAACTAAGTGACAAAAAGATTCATGAGGTTAAATTGATTAGCAAACTGAAGAAAATGTGAAATTGATTTGCGATAATTTAAAAGCAGCTTCAGATCGACAGAAATCATATTCAGATTTGAAATGTAAAGAAATTGAGTTTCAAGTCAGGGACCGAGTGTTTCTAAAGGTGTCACTATGGAAAAAAGTTATTCGATTTGGCTGTAAAGGAAAGTTGAATCCGCAATCTATCGGACTGTATGAGATTGTTGAAAGAATAGGGTCTATAGCGTATCGACTAGCTTTACCATCAGAACTTGAAAAGATTCATAATGTCTTTCACATTTCTATGCTACATCCATACGATCCGATCCGTCACATGTGATTTCTCCTGTAAATCTTGAGAAACAAACTAATTTGATGTATAGAGAAGGGCTGATTAGGATTTTAGCTCGTGAAATAAAAGATTTGAGAAATAAGCGCATAGCTTTAGCGAAGGTTCTGTGGCATAAACACGGGATTGAGGAAGCTACGTGGCAACCTAAGGACGCTATGAGAAACCATTACCCTAACCTATTCACTGGTAAGATTTTCAGGGACGAAAATCCCTAAGGAGGGAGAGTTGTAATAGCCCGTTTTTAGTCAAATAGAAACAATGGTTTTGAGACCATAAATTCGAAGTCAAAATATTTATTTTATTATTTTAATAAATTTTACAACATGATAGAAATTTGATTTCGATATTAAAAGAGTTCATGGTACTTGTTGAGCGAGCTTGCAAAGCCGAAGAGCTCGGGAAAGAGAAAAAAAGATGATTTTGAAGCCAAAGATTCCCTTAGAAGATTATCGAGTAAGACTTTTCACTCAGCTTTGAAGAAGTTCAGAGATGGTTCTAGTCAATTTAAAGCCACCTCAGACTTTTCTAGACGAGATCGAGATTGACCTCCTATGAGTTCACGAGCTATTTCGATTGCTAGTGTTGGCAATGATCGACAGAACAGACTCGAGTGTAAGCATTGTGGTAAATGGGATTTTGGAAACTATAGATTGCATGATCAGTCTTGTTTTAAATGTGGAACAATGGATCATTTTATCCAAGATTATCCGATGTTAGCCGAGCAAAAATCTGTTCAGAACATGAGACCAAGTAACATGTCAGTGCGAGGTAGACCACCCAGATATTCGAGTAATGTAGGTGGTAGTCAGAGAGGGAAAAAAGATACAGTGGTTTGATTTGAGGCTTGTGCACCTGCCAGAGCATATGCTATACGCGCTCGTGAGAATGCTTCTTCCCCAGAAGTTATTACCGGTACTTTCACTCTTTATGATACTAGTGTTATTGCATTGATTGATCCTAGTTTGACTCATTCATATGTGTGTGAAACATTAGTATCTAGTAAGACTTTGCCTGTTGGGTCTACTGAGTTTGTGATTTGAGTATCAAACCCCCTGGGTCGGTGTTTCTGGTTGACAAAGTGTGTTTTTGGGTCGGTCGATTTGATGTTGTTACCTTTCGATGAGTTTTATATAATTTTGAGTATGGATTGGTTGACTTTGCACAATGTTGTTGTTAATTGCAAAAGAAAGACCATTGATTTGAGATGTCAGAGCAACGAGATTATTCAGATTGAATCTAATGATCTGAATGGTTTACCAGCGGTAATATCTTCGATGTTAGCTCGAAAATATGTGAGAAAAGGTTGCGAAACTTACCTTGCTTATGTGCTTGATAGTAAAGTAACTGAAAAGAAGATTGAATTTGTATCAGTTGTGTGTGAGTATCTGGACCGGGGACGACTCCAATTTCGATAGCTCCGTATCGAATGGCACCTATTGATTTAAAAGAGTTGAAAGCGCAGTTGCAAAAGTTAACAGATAGATGTTTTACACGACCAAGTTTCTCTCCCTAGGGTGCACCAGTTCTATTTGTGAAATAGAAAGTTGGAAATATGAGAATGTGTATTGATTATCTCCAGCTAAATAAAGTGACTACAAAGAAAAAATACCCGTTGCCACAGATTGACGACTTGTTCAATCAGTTAAAAGGGGCTTCAGTGTTTTAGAAGATAGACTTGAGAACGGGTTATTATCAGTTGCGAGTTAGAGACTTTGATGTGCCAAAAACTATTTTTCGAACGAGGAACGGACATTATGAGTTTCTAGTTATGTCGTTCGGACTTACTAATGCACATGCTGTTTTTATGGATTTGAGGAATCGGATCTTCAGGCAGTACTTAGATCGGTTTGTAGTTGTGTTCATTGATGATATACTGACCTACTCCCGTAATGAAACCGAACATGCTGAGCATTTGAGACTTGTGTTGTAGACCTTGCGAGAAAAACAACTGTATGCGAAGTTTAGTAAATGTGAGTTTTGTTTACACGAAGTTAGTTTTCTAGGACATGTTTTTTCAGCATAGGGTATTCGGGTTGATCCGAATAAAATTTCAGCAACACTTGACTGGAAACCTCTGAGAAACATTTCTGAAGTTAAAAGTTTTCTGAGACTTTCTGGTTACTATAGACAGTTTGTGAAAGGTTTCTCTATGATTGCAACTTCGATGACGAAGCTGTTGCAGAAAGATGTTAAATTCAAGTGGTCAGAAAAGTGCCAGAAAAGTTTTGATCAGTTGAAAGCCTTTTTGACCGAAGCTCCGGTGTTAGTTCAGCCAGAATCGGGTAAAGAATTTGTTATCTTTAGTGATGCATCTTTAAATGGTTTAGGATGTGTTTTAATGTAGGAAGGCAGAGTTATAGCTTATGCCTCGGGACGGTTAAAGCTAAATGAAAAGAACTATCCAACACATGACCTAGAATTGGCAGCTATTGTATTCAAGTTGAAAATACGGCGTCACTATTTTTTCGGTGAAAAATGTCATGTTTATTCTGATCACAAAAGTTTGAAGTATTTGATGACTTAGAAAGAATTGAATTTGAGACAGTGTCGATGGTTGGAATTGCTGAAAGACTATGAACTTGTAATTGACTATCACCCGGGAAAGGCTAATGTTGTTGCTGATGCTTTAAGCCGAAAATCACTATTTGCTTTGTGTGAAATGAATACACATATAGCTATGTCAGATGATGGTGCGATGATAGCTGAGTTAAAAGTAAGACCGTTATTTATTCAGCAGATTTGTGAGGATCAGAAAATCAACAACGATTTGATAGTGAAACGGGTTCAATGTGATTCAAATGTAGATTAAGAGTTTCGAGTTGATGTTGATGACTGTTTGAGATTCAGAAATTGAATATGTGTTCCGATAAATACAGAGTTGATTCAGATGATCTTGAATAAAGCTCACAACGTTCGATTATCTATACATCCGGATAGTACGAAGATGTATAATGATCTGAAATAGCATTATTGGTGGCAAGGTATGAAACGAGACATTTTTGACTTTGTATTGAAATGTTTAGTCTGTCAGCAAGTAAAAGCTGAGCATTAGGTACCTTCTGGATCGCTACAGCCGATTATGATACCTGAATGGAAATGGGACAAGGTCACGATGGATTTCGTATCTGGTTTACCGTTGACACTGAGCAAGAAAGATGCAATCTGGGTTATTGTTGATAGATTGACTAAATCTGCTCACTTTGTTCTAGTTCATACAGATTACTCGCTTGATAAACTGGCTGAATTGTATGTTTCTCAGATCGTGAGGTTACATGGTGTGCCTATATCTATTGTTTCAGATAGATATCCGAGATTTTGTTTCAGATAGATATCCGAGATTTACATCGCGGTTTTGGAAGAAACTGCAAGATGCATTAGGTACTAAACTATATTTTCGTACTGCTTTTCATCCCCTGACAGACTGTCAGTCTGAGTAAATTATTTAGATACTTGAGGATATGTTGAGATGTTGTATTCTCGTGTTCGAAGGTACATTGGAATGATATCTACCTCTGATTGAATTTGCGTATAATAATAGCTTTCAATCAAGTATCAAAATGGCACCTTATGAAGCTTTGTACGGTCGTAAATGTCGTACACCTTTGTACTGGACAGAGATCAGTGAAAATAAAATACACGGGTTCGATTTGATCAAAGAAACTGAACAAAAAGTAAAAGTGATCCGTGAAAGTTTGAAAGCAGCATCAGATCGTCAGAAATCATATGCAAACTTGAAACAGAAAGACATTAAGTTTCAGATCAAGGATAGAGTGTTTTTGAAAGTCTCACCATGGGAGAAAATACTTAGATTCGGTCGTAAAGGCAAATTGAGTCTGAGATTTATTGGACCGTATGAGATTATAGAGAGGATTGGGTCGGTTGCGTATAGACTGTTGTTGCCACCTGAGCTAGAAAAGATCCACAATGTATTCCATGTCTCGATGCTTCATAGATATCGATCAGATGCTTCACACGTGATTAGTCTGACCGAAGTTGAGATTAAGCCTGATATGTCGTACGAGGAAGAACCGATTCGTATTCTGGCTTGCAAGATTAAAGAGTTGCAAAATAAGAAAATTACATTGGTTAAAGTATTGTGGCATAAAAATGGAGTTGAGGAAGCAACGTGGGAGCTAAAGGATACAATAAAAGAGCATTATTTGAACCTATTCACCCGTAAGATTTTCGGGGACGAAAATTCCTAAAAAGGGAGTGTTGTAGCAATCCAGTTTAGACCCTAATCGGAACGGTAGTTTCAGGACCACTAATTCTAGTCAAAAAATATTTAAATACTATTTTTCGTGTTTATTATATGTGAATTTGCATGTGTGAAAATTTCGTACGAAAATTTGATTGTTTGTGTGCTTAATTTGATAAAAGGACTTAATCGCATAAGTTGAAAACATGATAGTTTAAATTATAAAGGTTGAATTGATAGTGGCTTTTAAATATGGTGTATTTATGTTGCAAATTTTTCGTGATAATATGCCTTGGACGGTTATAGCCTTATTAAAGTATGGTTTATTATTTTATTATAAAGGTTATTAAAGTAAATTATGAAATATTATGTAATATAATAAAACAAAATTAAAAAGACATGCATTATATACATGTTTTTGGGCAAATCTTAAGAAAGAAAAAGAAGTTAAAAGCTTTAGGAATTTTGACACTTTGGAAGCTTGATTCAAGGTTAGTTTGGTTTCAATTTTTGATGATTTTTACGTTTTTGAGATCGTTGCTTCGAGTACTATCCGACCCATGCTTAAATTTCTAATTTTGATGCATATTTTGAGTTATGCCATTGATGAATATTTGTGTTTTGTGATGTTTGATGATGAAATATTAAAAATATGTTTTAGATTAACATGTTTTGTATTTCAGTTTTTGAAGATTTTGAGTAATTAGGACCAAATTGCAAAAATAATAAATTGAGGGATTAAAATGTGAAATAGATGAAATATATGGACTAGTATGGTTATATGGAAAATTCATCCCAACTACATTGTTGTGAGATTTTGTGTATTTCGTGCTTTGTGCAATTAGGACTAATTTGTAAAAGTATGAAATATTAGGGGTAAAATGGTAATTTTCCCATTTATGTGTTGTTAGATTAAATTGAATGAAATTGTGTTTAAATGAGGTTAATTTGAAGTTATATAGATCAAGAGCAAAAGAAATCGGACTTGGATTGGGGAAAAATAAAAATAGTCGAATTGTCGATTTGCAACGTCCGTCGATATCCGAGGTAAGTATTTAAGCAATTAGACATCATTTATCTTGATTGTAACTTAGTTTAGTATGTTGTTATGGAATCTTTAGATTCATAAAGAGCTAGCCGAATGTGTTTGTGTATAGAAATTGAAATACTATATTTGAATTTAATTTGACAAGGTTATATCAGTTAAAAGTTCGTATGATTTATGAGGAATATATGGAATTTTTGTTACATGAATTGTGTATGAGACAACATTATAATAGTGATATTCGGGCTTTGAGCCTAGCAAGCTTTATGCTGGTGAATGTAATTAGGTTTTATGCCTAGTAGACTTATTACCGATGAAAAATATCAGACTTTGAGTCTAACAGGCCTTGTGCCGGTGTGTGATTTAGGCTTATGCCTAGCAGGTTTTATACCGGTGATTTATTTCAAGTATATGTCTATAAGACTTCACATTGATGTGGAAACTGAGCAAGTAAATTGATCTAAATGACTTTTATATTTGGCCACATAGGTAAGTAAATGTGAGGTTATATTGAACTTGTATATTCGGCTGCATGCGAGGTTATATTGAACTTGTATATTTGGCTGGATGTGAGGTTATATTGAACTTATGTATTCAATTACATGTGAGCTTATATTGAACTTGTATATTCGGTTACATGTGAGATTCTATTGAATTAGTATATTCGGCCATATGAGCTGGTTTATTGAACTTGAACATTAGGTTACATGTGATGATATATTGAACTTATATATTCGGCCATATAAAATAATATAATGAACCTTGTGCATTTGACCATATAGGTAAGGTTTTATGAGATGATACATTGGATTTTATATATATTTGGTTATATAGGTAAGTATTTATGTGGTGTTATAATTGACCTTGAATATTCGGCCAAGTTAAATTATTTGAGTTAAAGTATATCTTTAATGGTACAATTCGGCTTGTATGAAATGATTTGATTATTTGTTTGAGTTGTTTAATTTACTTAAGGCTTACTAAGCTAAGTTAGCTTACTCTGTGTGTTTTTGTTACTTTGTTTTATAGATTTTGGTTGTAAGTTACGAGCTTGGGGATCATTAACGAAGTCATCCACACTATCGTCAACTTTTGGTATTTTTAAAAAGTTTATTTTCAAACATATGGCATGTATAGGCTATATTCCTATAAATTTCAGTTATGTTTGAAGGGTTTTATATTTTATGCCATGCGAAAATGGCTAAATATTGATATATAAGTAATTGTCGTATTGATCATGGTAATTGTGCTTAGTCTTGCTTTTGTGTGGGTTTCATTATTAAGTTTAATGAGCTACGCATAAATGTCGTAAAAACTTATTTCAGTTAAAGTGCTAAGTACTATGGATGGATGATGTATTTGGTATGTGTTTCAAGCATTGAATATGGCTTTATTATTAGGTTTAAATTCGGTATTGGTTGGATTATAGTTAAAGTTTATTTGGTTATCACGTTGTATATCATGGATAAATATAATTTCTGGTATATAAAAGTATTGAAGATTGGATGTTGATTTTCTAATGCAGCATAAAGAAATTGGTTATGTTATATACTAAGATAATGATCTATGATAGTGAATGGACTAAAAAATAGAATGGAATTGTTTTTAAATGGAAGCTTATTATATTTGTTATTAATATGCAAATTATACATGTTTCATATAGATCAAAATGTCGTGTCATATATATATAAAATAATTTGACAATGTATATTTTATTTTAAATGGTTTATAATTTATGTATATGCAGGACTTTTATAAATATAGGTTTAGTATTGAAAAATAAAATTATTGATGTGTTATCGTTCTATATATGTATAAATGATGAGATATGTGTAATTTATATCATGCTATGAATGGCATATATTATGAGTTTCGTAAGTGGATTTAGTTATAATAATTGATGTGATTTAAAGTCTTGAACTATATGATGGTATGTATATCTGTATGAATTGTAATATGTTAGGTAATGCCTCATAACCTTAATCCGGCGACGAATACGGGTTAGGGCTGTTACATTTTATTGGTATCAGAGCTACGATTTAGTCAGTTCTAGGACTAACATAGCGTGTGTGAGTTTAGCTATACATGCCATAATTTATACTGCGATAGTGTGATGACTTCTGACATTTGAAAATGTGCTTTTATATAGTAAATGGATCCCGATTGAGCTGTAGCTGATGATGTTGAGAGTGTAGCGCCTGCTCTCGCGCATGGGACAGTGCCACTTGAATCTCGACCTATCTCTAGTAGCCATGAAGGGGAGGCTAAGCAAGCCTTCTATCAAATGATGAACGAATGGTTTACTCAGTATATGCGGACTAATCCGACTATACAACAACCTCCACCCCCGAATAATCCATCTCCGATACCTGTGATACCTCCGATGATTGATCCGATAAGATTTAATACGCCTCCTGTAGATAAAATCAGAAAACATGGGGCCGAAGAGTTTAAAGATAATGATTATGATGATGCTGAGCATGCTGAGTTGTGGCTCGATAATACCATTTGTGTGTTTGACGAGCTATCTTGTACTCCGGACGAATGTTTAAAGTGTGCCATATCCTTTTACGGGACACTGCATATCATTGGTGGAATACACTAGTATCGGTGGTTCCAAAAAGAGATAGTGACCTGGGAATTCTTTTAGACTGAGTTCCGTAAGAAATATTTTAGCCAGAGATTTATCGACCAGAAACGCAAAGAATTTCTAAAATTGAAATAGGGTCGTATGACCATATGAGACTTAGTCAATATGCTCGTGAATGTGTTTCAGCCGAAGCTATTATGTGTAAAAGATTCGAAGACGGTTTAAATGAAGACATTAAATTGCTGGTTGGTATACTTGAAATTAAAGAGTTTGTGGTACTTGTTGAGCAAGCTTGCAAAGCCGAAGAGCTCGAGAAAGAGAAAAAGAGCTGATTTTGAAGCCAAAGTTTGTCGTAAAAGATCATCGAGTAAGACTTTTCACTCAGCATCGAAGAAGTTCAGAGATGGTTCTAGTCAATTTAAAGCTACCTCAGACTATTCTAGACGAGATCGAGATTGACTTCCTATGAGTTCACGAGCCATTTCGATTGCTAGTGTTGGCAATGATCAACAGAACAGACTCGAGTGTAAGCATTATGGTAAATGGCATTCTAGAAATTGTAGATTGCATGATCGGTCTTGTTTTAAATGTGGATAGGTGGATCATTTTATCTAAGATTGTCCGATGTTAGCCGAGCAAAACACCGTTCAGAACGCGAGACCAAGTAACATGTCAGTGCGAGGTAGACCAGCCAGACATTCGAGTAATGTAGGTGGCAGTCAGAGAGGGACAAATGATACAGCGGTTCAATTTGAGGCTCGTGCACCTGCCATAGCATATGCTATATGCACTCGTGAGGATGCTTCTTCCCTAGATGTTATTACTGGTACTTTCACTCTCTATGATACTAGTGTTATTACATTCATTGATCCTAGTTTGACTCATTCATATGTGTGTGAAACATTAGAATCCAGTAAGACTTTGCCTGTTGAGTCTACTGAGTTTGTGATTCGAGTATCAAACCCCCTGGGTCGGTGTGTTCTGGTTGACAAAGTGTGTTAGAATTGCCCGTTGATGATTCTAGATTCATGCTTTTCGACCGATTTGATGTTGTTACCTTTCGATGAGTTTGATATAATTTTGGGTATGGATTGGCTGACTTTGCACAATGCTGTTGTTAATTGTAAAAGAAAGACCATTGATTTGAGATGTTAGAACAATGAGATTATTCAGATTGAATTTAATGATCTGAATGGTTTACCAACGATAATATCTTCGATGTTAGCTCAGAAATATGTGAGAAAAGGTTGTGAAGCTTACCTTGCTTATGTGCTTGATAGTAAAGTAACTGAAAAGAAGATTGAATCTGTATCAGTTGTGTGCGAGTATCCTGATGTGTTTCCTGAGGAATTTCTCAGTTTGCAACCTATCTGAGAGGTAGAGTTTGGTATTGAGTTAGTACCGGGGACGACTCTGATTTCAATAGCTTTGTATCGAATGGCACCTACTGAATTAAAAGAGTTGAAAGCGCAGTTCCAAAAGTTAACAGATAGAGGTTTTGCACAACCAAGTTTCTCTCTCTGGGGTGCACCAATTGTATTTGTGAAAAAGAAAGATGGAACAATAAGAATGTGTATTGATTATCGCCAGCTAAATAAAGTGACTAGAAAGAATAAATACCCATTGCCATGGATTGAAGACTTGTTCGATCAGTTAAAAGGGGCTTCAGTGTTTTCAAATATAGACTTGAGATTGGGTTATTATCAGTTGCAAGTCAGAGACTCCGATGTGCCAAAAACTGCTTTTCGAATGAGGTACGGACATTATGAGTTTCTAGTTATGCCGTTCGGACTTACTAATGCACCTGCTATTTTTATGGATTTAATGAATCGGATCTTCAGGCAGTATTTAGATCGGTTTGTAATTGTGTTCATTGATGATATACTGATCTACTCCCGTAACGGAACCGAACATGCTGAGCATTTGAGACTTGTGTTACAGACTTTGCGAGAAAAACAACTGTATGCAAAGTTTAGTAAATGTGAGTTTTGGTTACAAGAAGTTAGTTTTCTGGGACATGTTTCAACAACATGTATTCGGGTTGATCTGAGTAAAATTTCAGCAATACTTGACTAGAAACCTCTGAGAAACTTTTCTACAGTTAGAAGTTTTCTGGGACTTGCTGGTTACTACAGACAGTTTGTGAAAGGTTTCTCTATGATTGCAACTCCGATAACGAAGCTGTTGCAGGAAGATATTAAATTTGAGTGGTCAGAAAAGTCCCAGAAAAGTTTTGATCAGTTGAAAGCCCTTTTGACCGAAGCTCCAGTGTTAGTTCAGCCAGAATCGGGTAAAGAATTTGTTATCTTTACTGATGCATCTTTAAATGGTTTGGGCTGTGTTTTGATGCAGGAAGGCAGAGTTATAGCTTATTCCTCGAGATAGTTAAAGTTGCATGAAAAGAACTATCCAACATATGACCTAGAATTGGCAACTATTGTATTCACATTGAAAATACGACGTCACTATTTGTTCAGTGAAAAATGTCATGTTTATTCCGATCACAAAAGTTTAAAGTATTTGATGACCCAGAAAGATTTGAATTTGGGACAGCGTTGATGGTTGGAATTGCTGAAAGACTATGAACTTGTAATTGACCATCACTTGGGAAAGGCTAATGATGTTACTGATGCTTTAAGCCGAAAATCACTATTTGCTTTGCGTGCAATGAATGCACCTATAGCTATGTCAGATGATGGTACGATGATAGTTGAGTTAAAAGTAAGACCGTTATTTATTCAGCAGATTTTTGGAGCTCAGAAAATCGACAACGATTTGATAGTGAAACGGGTTCAATGTGATTCAAATGTAGATTCAGAGTT
Source organism: Gossypium arboreum (assembly GCF_025698485.1). Taxonomy (NCBI): domain Eukaryota; kingdom Viridiplantae; phylum Streptophyta; class Magnoliopsida; order Malvales; family Malvaceae; genus Gossypium; species Gossypium arboreum. Next base: position 83,568,074 of record NC_069081.1, on the reverse strand, counting down.
TCGAGTTGATGTTGATGACTGTTTGAGATTCAGAAATTGAATATGTGTTCCGATAAATACAGAGTTGATTCAGATGATCTTGAATGAAGCTTACAACGATCGATTATCTATTCATCTAGGTAGTACGAGAATGTATAATGATCTGAAATAGCATTATTGGTGGCAAGGTATGAAACGAGACATTTCTGACTTTGTATCGATATGTTTAGTCTGTCAGCATGTAAAAGCTGAGCATTACGTACATTCAGGATTGCTACAGCCGATTATGATACTTGAATGGAAATAGGACAAGGTCACGATGGATTTCATATCCAGTTTACAGTTGACACCGAGCAAGAAAGATGCAATCTGGGTTATTGTTGATAGATTGACTAAATCTGCTCACTTTGTTCTAGTTCATATAGATTACTTGCTTGATAAACTGGCTGAATTGTATGTTTCTCAGATCGTGAGGTTACATGGTGTGCCTATATCTATTGTTTTAGATAGAGATCCGAGATTTACATCATGATTTTAGAAGAAGCTGCAAGATGCATTAGATACTAAATTGCATTTTAGTACTGCTTTTCATCCCCAGATAGACTGTCAGTCTGAGCAAATTATTCAATACTTGAGGTTATGTTGAGATGTTGTATTCTCAAGTTCGAAGGTACGTGGGAACAATATCTACCTCTGATTGAATTTGCATACAATAATAGCTTTCAATCAAGTATCAAATTGGCACCTTATGGAGCTTTGTACGGTCGTAAATGTCGTAAACCTTTGTACTGGACTGAGCTTAGTGAAAATAAAATACACGGGGTCAATTTGATCAAAAAAACTGAACAGAAATTAAAAGTGATCCGTGAAAGTTTGAAAGCAGCATCAGATCTTCAGAAATCATATGCAGACTTGAAACGCAAAGACATAGAGTTTCAGATCGGGGATAGAGTGTTTTTGAAAGTCTCACCATGGAAGAAAATACTTAGATTTGGTCGTAAAGGAAAATTGAGTCCGAGATTTTTTGGACCGTATGAGATTATAGAGAGGATTGGGCTGGTTGCGTATAGACTGTTGTTGCCACCTGAGCTAGAAAAGATCCACAATGTATTCCATGTCTCGATGCTTTGTAGATATCAATCCGATGCTTCACACGTGATTAGTCCGACCGAAGTTGAGATTAAGCCTGATATGTCGTACGAGGAAGAATCGATTCGTATTCTGGCTCGCAAGATTAAAGAGTTGTAAAATAAGAAAATTCCATTGGTTAAAGTATTGTGGCATAAACATGGAGTTGAGGAAGCAACGTGGGAGCCAGAGGATACAATAAAAGAGCGTTATCCGAACCTATTCCCCGGTAAGATTTTCAGGGACAAAAATCCCTAAGGGGGGAGAGTTGTAACAGTCTGATTTAAACCCTAATCGGAACGGTGGTTTCAGGACCATGAATCTGAGTCAAAAAAATATTTAAATATTATTTTTCGTGTTTATTATATTTGAATTTACATGTGTGAAAATTTCGTACGAAAATTTGATTGTTTGTGTGCTTATTTTGATAAAAGGACTTAATCGCGTAAGTTGAAAACTTGATAGTTTAAATCATAAAGGTTGAATTGATAGTGGCTTTTAAATAGGGGGTATTTATGTTGCAAATTTTCCATGGTAATATGCCTTGGACGGTTATAGCCTTATTAAAGTATGGTTTATTATTTTATTATAAAGGTTATTAAAGTAAATTATGAAATATTATGTAATATAATAAAACAAAATTTAAAAAGACATGCATTATATACATGTTTTTGGCCGACTCTTAAGAAAGAAAAAGAAATTAAAAGCCGAATGGACTAAAAACTAGAATGGAATTGTTTTTAAATGGAAGCTTATTATATTTGGTGTTAATATGCAAAATATACATGTTTCATATAGATCAAAATGTTAGTGTCATATATATATAGAATAATTTGACAATGTATATTTTATTTTAAATGGTATATAATTTATGTATGTGCGGGACTTTTATAAATATAGGTTTAGTATTGAATAATAAAATTATTGATGTGTTATACGCTCGTATATGTTTAAATGATGAGATATGTGTAATTTATATCATACTATGAATGGCATATATTATGAGTTTCGTAAGTGGATTTAGTTATAATAATTGATGTGATTTAAAGTTCTGAACTATATTATGTTATGTATATATGTATGAATTGTAAGATGTTAGGTAATGCCTCATAACCTTAATCGGCAATAGATATGGGTTAGGGGTGTTACATACAAAACCTCATAAGGCGCCATTTTCAAACTCGATCGATAGCTATTGTTGTAGGGAAACTCTACCAGCGGTAAATACTTTTCCCAACTGCCTTCGAATTCAAGGACACAACACCGTAACATGTCTTCAAGAATCTGAATCACTTTCTGACTGACCGTCAGTTTGCGGATGGGAAGCTGTGCTAAAATTTAACTTTTTCCCCAAAGCTTCTCGTAACTTTTTCCAAAACTGCAAGGTAAACCTCGGATCTCTATCTGAAATAATCGACAAGGGCACTGTGTGGAGTCTCACAATTTTAGAAACATACGAATCAGTCAATTTTTCAAGCGGATAATCCATTTGCACTAGTATAAAATGAGCTGACTTTATTAGCCTATACAACACGACTCATACGACATCTTTCTTCCTTGGCGTCCAAGGTAACTTGGACACAAAATCCGTAGTAATACGGTCCCATTTCCATTTGGGGACCATCATAGGCTGAAGTAAACCTGAAGGTAATTGGTGTTTGGCCTTCACTTGCTGACAAATTAGGCATTTAGAGACAAACTCTAAAACATCTCTCTTCATTCCCGGCCACCAATACATTTTCTTCAAGTCATTGTACATTTTCACACTACCCGGACAGATAGACATACAACTGCTATGTGCCTCATGCAAAATTTTTTGAATAAGCTCATCATCTTCGGGTACACAAATTCTATCTCGAAACATTAAACAACCATCTGAACCAATCTGAAAGTCTGATTCTATACCCGTCTCGCACTGATTTATCTTAGCTTGCAATTCTTTATCACCTTTCTGAGCTCGAACATCTCTTGCAAAAACATTGGTTTCACTCTCAACTAAGCTAAAATTGAACCATCATCGGTTACTAACAACTGAGTGTTCATAGCCCCCAAGGAAAATAATGACTTCCTACTCAAAGCATCAGCGACCACGTTCGCCTTCCCTGGGTGATAGTCAATCACCAGTTCATAATGTATAAGTTCTAGCTATCTCCGTTGGTGAAGGTTCAATTCCTTTTGAGTCATCAAATACTTTAGACTTTTATGGTCAGTAAATACCCAGCATCTCTCACCATACAAATGGTCTTCAGTGCGACCACTATGTCGGTTAACTCTAAGTCATGAGTCTGATAGTTTTTCTCATGCGGCTTCAGCTTTCTCGAGGCATATGCTATTACCTTGCGTCCTTGCATAAGCACGCATCCTAATCCATTCAAGGATGCATCGCTATACACTATGAATTCCTTTCCCGGTTTCGGTTGCACTAAAATTAGAGCATCAGTCAACAATGCCTTTAGTTTCTCGAAACTCTGTTGGCATTTGTCCGTCCATTCGAACTTGACAACTTTCTGTAGCAACCTCGTCATTGGAGTAGCAATCATGGACAATCCTTTAACGAGTCGTCTGTAGTTACTCGCTAAGCCTAGAAAGCTTCTAATCTCTGATACATTCCTTGGTGGTTTCCACTCAACAATAGCCGAGATCTTACTTGGGTCAACTCTAATTCCATCACCCAACACAATGTGTTCTTAGAATTCGACCTCTCGCAGCCAAAACTCACTTTTACTAAACTTGGCATACAACTACTTATCTCTTAAAGTCTGCAAAATAGTTCTCAAATGCTCCGCATGTTCACTTTTATCACGGGAATAAATTAATATATCATCGATAAAACAACAACAAACTTATCCAAGTATGGTCAGAAAATACAGTCATGCAACACGGTCGTGACAACTTCACAGCCCTGTGCTGGGAAAAAAAGCTTTTGCCCTGTTTGCACATGGCCGTATCGCATGGCCGTGTCATTACCTGTGGTGTAGGTACGGCATAAGGCATGCCTGTGTGCCTAGCTGTGTGATTTTGGAAAGCCTGTGTTCAATAATTTGGTTTGTATGTTAGATTTTAAAAACTAAAATTTAAATAAAGCAATATTGTTAGTGTTCGGGTTGCCTCCCGAGAAGCGCTTATTTAAAGTCTAAGCTAGACTTTACCGTGTGAGTATACATAAGGAGATTTGTGGAGTCGTAGCTCCTCCCTGTCATCTTTAAATTTCTCACCGTTGTAAGGTTTGAGGCGATGTCCATTTACTTTGAGAGTACCTTGCGATGGGTGACTAATTTCTACGGTGTCGTATGGAAAAACTATTTTGACTATGAACGAACCTGACCATCATGATTTAAGCTTCCCAGGGAACAATTTGAGTCTCGAGTTATATAATAGTACAAGATCTCCAACTTCAAATTGTTTATTTTGTTTTAACCGAGCATCATGGCATAGTTTCGTTACTTCCTTGCATAGTCTTGAATTTTCATATACATAGGTTCACCATTCGTCTAACTCGTTTAACTGGATCAACCTGTTTTCACCTAGAAGTTTGGGATCAAAGTTTAGAAATTTTATAGCCCAGAATGCTTTGTGTTCTAACTCAAATGGTAGATGACAACTTTTTCTATAAACGAGTTTGTATGGTGATGTTCCTATGGGGGTTTTAAAAGCAGTTCTATAAGCCCATAATGCGTCATCTACTTTCATTGCCCAATCTTTCCTGGTTAATCCTACCGTCTTTTCTAGGATGCGTTTAAGTTCTCGATTTGCCACTTCGACTTGGCCACTAGTTTGAGGGTGGTAAGGGGTAACTGTTCGGTGGTAAACTCTATATTTCTTGAGGGTCTTTTCAAAGTGGGCATTACAGAAATAAGTCCCCCTATCACTGATGATTAATCTAGGTGCTCCAAATCGAGAGAAGAGTTTTTTAAGAAAGCGTACCACTACTCTAGCATCATTTGTAGGCAGAGCTTGGGCTTCAACCCATTTAGACATATAATCGACAGCTACAAAAATGTATTTATTCCCAAATGAACTAGGGAATGGACCCATGAAGTCGATACCCAAACATCAAATATTTCACATGAAAGCATATATGTCTGAGGCATTTCATCACGGTTAGAGATATTACCTGTCCTTTCGCATTTGTCACAAGAAATAACATACCTGTTGGCATCTTTGAATAAGGTGGGCCAATAAGTATTTTATGTGTAGTCTTATTGCCACCGTAATGTCCTCTAGTTGGTCCTGAGTGGCAATGTTCCACGATTTTTAATGCTTCTATTCTTGTAACACATCGCCGAATGACTTGATCTGGACATATACGGAAAAGAAAAGGATCTTCCCAAAAGTAGTTTTTCACATCAGTAAAGAATCATTTCTTTTGCTGATATGTCAAAACTTTTGGGATAACGTTAGCGGCTAAAAAAATCGCGATGTTTGCAAACCAAGGTACCTCCAAGTCAGAAATAGCAAAAAATTGTTCTTCAGGGAACGAATCATTTATTTCCACTTTATCTAGCTCTTTAGTACTTGAATTTTCAAGCCTGGATAAATGATCAACTGCGAGATTTTTTGCTCATTTCTTATCTTGTTTTTCCAAGTCGAATTCCTGCAATAACAAAATCCATAGAATGAGTCGGGGTTTTGCATCAGTCTTAGTTAACAGGTTGCGAAGGGTAGAATGGTCAGTATAAATGACAACTTTAGACAATATTAGATATGGCCTAAATTTATCGAATGCAAAAACCATAGCTAACAATTCTTTCTCCGTGGTGGTGTAGTTCTCCTGTGCAGCTGTCAAAGTTTTGCTAGCATAATAAATAGGTTGAAAATGCTTGTCCCTTTGCTGTCCCAAAACTACACCTACTGCAAAGTCACTCGCATCACACATTAGTTAAGAAGGTAAATTCCAATCAGGTGCTATTATAATTGGATAATTAATTAATTTATCCTTGAGAGTATTAAATGCTTCTAAACATTCCTCATCAAAATTAAAGAGCATATCTTTTTCTAGTAATTTGGTCAAAGGCTTAGCTATTTTAGAAAAATCTTTAATAAATCTTCTATAAAACCCAGCATGTCCTAAAAAACTTCTAATAGCCTTAACTGAACTAGGAGGAGGTAATTTTTCAATGATTTCGACTTTAGATTTATCAACCTCAATCCCTTTACTAGAAATTTTATGTCCTAACACAATACCTTCTTGAACCATAAAGTGACATTTTTCCCAGTTAAGTACAAGGTTCATTTCCTCACATTTTATTAAAACTCATTTTAAATTTTTGAGGCAAAGATCAAAAGAGTTACCGAATACTGAGAAATCATCCATAAATACCTCCATGATATCTTCTACGAGTTCATCAAAGATGGCCATCATGCAGCGCTAGAACATAGCAGGAGCATTACATAATCCAAAAGGAATTCTTCGATAAGCGAATGTACCGTATGGACATGTGAATGTCATTTTTTCCTGATCTTCAGGAGCTATTGGGATTTGAAAATAGCTAGATAGTCTGTCTAAGAAGTAGTAGTACATGTGCCCTGATAGTCTTTCCAACATTTGGTCAATGAATGGCAAGGGGAAATGATCTTTTCTCGTGGCATCATTTAGCTTCCTATAGTCAATGCAAACTCTCTAACCTGTGACTGTCCTAGTTGGAATTAGTTCATTCTTCTCATTGGCTACCATAGTCATGCCTCCTTTCTTAGGAACAACCTGCACTAGACTTACCTAAGAACTGTCAGAAATAGGATAAATAATTCTAGCATCTAGAAGTTTAATTACCTCAGCTTTAACAACTTCCTTCATGTTGGGGTTCAATCATCTTTGAGCTTGCACACATAGTTTATATTCATCTTCCATTAAAATTTTGTGGGTGCAAAAAGAAGGGCTGATCCCTTTAATGTTAGAAATTTTCCAAGCTATGGCCTTTTTATGTTCTTTTAATACTTGGATTAATTCCTCTTTCTCCTTGGGTTGCAAGTTAGAATTAATAATAACTGGTAATGTAGAATTATTTCTAGGGAATGCGTATTCCAAGTGATTTGGTAATTGTTTGAGTTCCAGTTTGGGAGGTTATTCAATAGAGGGTTTTTGCTTAAAATCATCGTTCCCTTTAATGTCCTCATATTCTTCTTGTCTTTCGAAAGATTTATTGAAGTTCAGTTTAGCTTTTATTTTACCTATCTCGAAATCATCGTCATCTATCTCCTCTCCTTGGGCATGGCATAGTCCAAAGTGGCCTTATGTATGATTTCCTGAAAAGAATCTTGAGCAGCATGATCAATAGAGTCAATAAAATAACATGAGTCATCCTGTTCCCTAAAAAATCTCATGGCATCATAAATTTTAAAAACGATTTCTTCGACACCTACTCTAAGTACCATTTTACCATTACCCACATCAATAACAGCCCTAATGGTGGCTAAAAACGGACGCCCTAAGATTAAAGGCACTTCAACATCTTCATCCATATCAAGCACAATGAAGTCAACAAGGAATATAAATTTATCTACTTTTACAAGTATGTCCTCTATAATACCCCTAGGATATTTAACAGATCTATCAGCTAGTTGCATACTCATCCTAGTGGGTTTAGGTTCCCCAAGACCAAGTTGTTTAAACATTTTATATGGCATCAAATTAATGCTAGCACCTAAATCAGCTAGTGCCTTATCAACGTTAAAACTACCAATTAAGCAGGGTATAGTAAAACTTCCTGGATCTTTTAGTTTGGTTGGAAGTTTGTTTTGGAGTATAGCTGAGCATTCCTCGTTAAGTTCCACTCTAGATAAGCCTTCAAACTTCTTTTTTTTGTTAGGAGCTCCTTTAAAAAATTTTCATATATAGGCATCTACAATATAGCTTCAACAAAAGGTAAGTTAATATGTAGTTTAAAAAGTTCAAGGAATTTACCAAATTGTGCATCCATGCGGTCTTTCTTCAACTTTTTTGGGTATGGAATTGGTGGTTTATATTCCTTCGGTATTGGATTGTCATTGCTTTCAGGTTTTACCTCCTCTCCTTTGCTTCTGTCAGCTTCTTGTTGTAGCTTCTTTTCTGATTCAGCTAACACTTTCCCACTCCTCAGTGTAACTGATTTCACATGTGCTTTTGGATTGGGTTCAGTGTTACTAGGTAGATTTCCTGGTGCTCTTTCTGAAATCATCTTAGCCAGCTGTCCAATTTGAATTTTGAGCCCTTGGATCGATGCTTGTTGATTTTTGAGTGCTGTCTCGATATTCTAAAAACGAGTCTTTGACACCGAGATGAATTTGGTTAGCATCTCCTCAGGGTTCAGCTTTTTCTCCTACTGGTATGGTGGTTGCTGAAAGCCTGGAGGGGGTGGTGGTTTTTGATTTCCTTGGCCTCCCCATGAAAAATTTGGGTGATTCTTCCAACTTGCATTGTAAGTATTGCTATAAGGATTGTTTTGAGATTGAGGATTATTACTCATATAATTCAACTGCTCGTTCTCCATGTTGTGGCCAAAAAGTGGGTATTCTGAATTGCTCGATCCACCTCCATCTGCTTCGTACTGCATTACTGGGTAAACCTGTAAAGAACTAAGAAAACCATTAATTTTCTTATTCAAGAGTTCTACCTGATTAGAGAGCATGGTAACCGAATCGACATTGTAAACACTAGCTATTTTCGTTGGCTTTGTCCTCATGACTTGCCACTGATAGTTATTCAGTGACATCTCCTCTATGAATTCATAAACATCTTTAGGTGTTTTATTATTGATGGTTCCGCCAACAGCTGCGTCAACCATTTATCGAGTCGAAGGATTCAGGCCATTATGAAAAGTTTGAACCTGTAGCCAGAGTGGTAACCCATGGCGAGGGCATCTTCGGAAAGGGTCCTTATATCTCTCCTATGCATCGTAGAGTGTTTCTAAATCCATCTGTACAAAAGAAGAGATATCATTACGAAATTTAGTCATTTTAGCCGGTGGAAAGTATTTTAATAAGAACTTTTCGGTCATTTGTTCCCAAGTAGTGATTCACCCCCGCGATAACGAATTCAACCACTGTTTAGCTTTGTTTCCCAATGAAAAAGGGAATAACAGAAGGTGAATGGCGCCATCAGAAATGCTATTAATTTTAAATGTATCACATAGTTGTAAAAAATTTGCTAAGTGAGCATTGGGATCTTTGTCCTACAAAAAATCAAACTGAACAAATTGTTGTATCATTTCAATTGTGTTAGGTTCCATTTCAAAAGTATTTGCAGCTACAGCAGGTCTAACTATGCTCGTTTCAGTTCCTATTAAAGAAGGTTTAGCATAATCATACATAGTGCATGGAGTAAGATTTTCATTAACAGCAATCGTAGGAGGTAGCGGGTTTTCTTGGTTTTCAGCCATCTCCTCGGTGGTGGTTGAAGTATCTTCCTATTGCTTTTCTATGTAACGTAAGCTTCACCTTATTTCCCTTTGGTTTTTACGAACTGTACGATCGATCACACTATCAAAAATTAATGGTCCTAACGAGTTTCTCCTGGTCATAAACTAGAAAAACCTATCAGAAGAAAATAAATGAAGAATTAGAAAAGAAAATAAAAATTTAAATTGCAATAAAAGTAAAATGGCTAAAGTAATAAAAATCGAGTGTTCCTAATATCTTAGCTCCCCGGCAACGGTGCCAAAAACTTAGTACATGATATTCGTGACAAATTTTAAATATTTATAATGAATCATTCTTGAAACTAACTATTATCACGATGAAGGCAAGTGTACCTATCGAACAGTAGTATAGCTTTAGCAAGATCGGATTATCGAACCCAAAGGAACTAAAAGTACTAGTATCAACTTTCTTTTTATTATCTAGCCTGAAAAATAAAAGGGTTTTGTTTACCTGACTAATTAATTAAACTAAGAAATCACAGAAAAGAAATGTGGGGAAAATACTTTTTGGAAAACTCGATTGATTAAGACAATACCTAAGGAAAAATCCACCTAGACTTCACTTGTTATTTGACTCTAAATCGGATGATTTATTCATTCAACTTGTTCCGTAGAGATCCCTAAGTTATATTATTATCTCTCTAGAGACTAACAACGTCTAACCCTAGACTAATAACGCCCTAGGGTTGCATTAACTCGATCTATGGATCCCCTTATTAGGTTTCACCCTAATCCGGCAAAATCTTGTCACCTTATCCCTAGGTGCACAATAAACTCCGCTTAATTATGACAAATTTACTCTTAGACAGGGTCTATTCCTCCTCTGAATAAGAGCTTAACTTGAATCAATATCCTAGAATATAAAAACAAGAATAAAGAACACATAATTAAGAACAAGTAAAATATTTATCATACAATTCATATAATAATAACAAGATCTGTCTTAGGTTTCATTCCCCTTAGGTATTTAAGGGTTTTAGTTCATACTAATGAAAGAAAACATCTTGAAAGAATAAAAGTAACAAAACATTAGAAAATCCAAAACTCCTGAGGGAATTTGAAGGGAGATCTTCAGTCTTGATGGTGAATCTGGCTTCTGAGATGGATCGATCGCTTTCCTTGAGCAATTTCTTGCTTCCGCCTATGCGTCCCCTCTTTTCTCCTCTTCTAGGGTGTATTTATAGGCTTTGGAATTCCTAAGAGCCCTCAAAAGTGGCCTTTTCCGAATAGGACTTTGCTTGGGCTCGACAGGGATACGCCCGTGTGCAATTACTTCAGGCCATGGTCAAGCCTGTTAAATAGGCACGGGCATGTGGTCTACCCGTGTCAGTCGTGCTTTGATTCTGCCAAATTGACATGGTCGTGTGGTCTGCCCGTGCGAGGAAGTCCAGGCCGTGTTGATTTCGTACGTTGGCCCATTTTCTCCTTTTTTGGCCCATTTCTTGTTCCTTTCACTCTCCTATGCTCACCTAAATATAAAACATGAAATTAAGGCATTAGAAGCATCGAATTCACCAAATCTAAGGAAAAATAATCCATAAAATGTGCTAAGCATGGGATAGAAATATGTATAAATTACGGTTTATCAACCTTCCTAAGCTTCACGAATCTCTTGTAGAAATGTTGGTCTAGCTCTTAACTCTGCTAGGACCGAACCATCACTAGACATAGACAGCTAAGTATTCATGGCTCTTAAAGCAAACAATGACTTTCTATTCAAAGCGTCGGCGACTACATTCGCCTTTCTCAAATGGTAATCGATAATCAACTCATAATCCTTTATTAGCTCTAACCATCATCGTTGTCGCAAATTTAACTTCTTTTGAGTCATCAAGTACTTAAGACTCTTGTGATCGGTGAATACTCGACATTTCTCTCCATACAAATGATGTCTCTAAATTTTCAGCTCGAACATGATGGCAGCCAACTCTAAATCGTGCGTCGGGTAGTTTTTCTCATGAGGCTTTAGTTGTCTCAAAACGTAAGCTATGACCTTACCCTCTTGCATAAGAACGCACCCCAAACCATTCAAGGAGGCATCGCTATATATCACAAACTCCTTGCCCGACTCTGGTTGCACTAACACTGGGGCTTCGGTTAGCAAAGTCTTTAATTTCTCTAAACTCCAATGGCATTTTCCTGTCCATTCGAATTTGACATCCTTTTGCAGCAGTCTAGTCATTGGAGTAGCTATCACGGAGAACTCATTTACAAACCGCCTATAGTATCTGGCCAAACCCAAAAAGCTTTGAATTTCTATCACATTCCTCAGCGGTCTCCACTCCACAATAGCCTTGATCTTGCTCAGGTCAACTCTAATCCCGTCACCCGACACAATGTGTCCAAGAAATTCGACTTCCTTAAGCCAAAATTCACTCTTACTGAACTTGGCGTACAATTTCTTGTCTCTCAATGTCTGTAACACAGTTCCCAAATGCTTTGCATGCTCATTCTCATCACACGAGTAAATCCGTATGTCGTCGATAAAGACAACCATGAACTTATCCAAATACGGTAGAAAAATACGGTTCATCAAATCCATAAACACCGCTGGGGCATTAGTTAAACCAAAGGGCATGACAAGGAACTCATAATGCCCATATCTTGTTCGAAATACAGTCTTCAGTACATCTTGCTCTTTCACCCTTAACTGGTAGTATCCTGACCTCGGGTCAATCTTGGAAAATACAGTGGCTCCCTTTAGCCGATCAAACAGGTCATCGATTGTAACACCCCGAACCCGAGACCATCGCCGGTGTCGGACACGAGGGGTTAACAAGCCAAATCCACATGTTTCGCCCATCAATTTGACATTTCCAGTCAGGCTAGAAAACTGCATCACTGTCGCCTTAAAAATCATATCTCGAGTTTCAAAACTCAGAAACTGTTTTCGTAAATTTTCCATGAATTTAGACTCATATATCCATCCATGGATTTATTTCTAGAATTTTTGGTCGGGCCAATTGGTACAGTTTATTAGTTAAAGTCACCCATGTTACAGAGATCAACTGCTCTGACCTTTGCGCGTTACAACTTGAATATCTCTCTGTACAGGGCTTTAATACTGGTGCCGTTTGTTTCTAATGAAACTAGACTTAAAATGGAATCTGTAAATATAAGGCATGACTCCTGATTATTTCTGGATAATTTATAGTAAATTTGTAAAGTTGCGACAGGGGACCCAGAAACCGTTCTGGCCCTGTCTCACAATAGCATTAATATCTCTTAACATGTAACTCCTATGACCGTTTCGTTTCTTCCATATGAAAGTAGACTCATCAAGGTTCATTTACATAACTTATTCACTATTTAATACCATTCCTACAAATTTTGGTGATTTTTCAAAACCACTCCACTGCTGCTACCAGCATCTGTTTTCAAGGTAGGTCTTATCTATTTGTAGTCTCCATGATCCAACTAGTCTTGCCATACATAGGTTCACCTATGACCATTTTAGCCATTCCAATGGCTGATCATGTGACCAACACTCCCATTTCCAATCCATAATTACATCATGAAACCATATATATATATATACAAATCACAAATGGTCTAAGTTCGTACTTGACTTCTACGAGCCATTTTCGCATGGCCGTACACATATACATCACAACACAATTGAACCGACAAGGGTAGTCCTATACATGCCATTTCAAAGTTCAACCAAAATTATACCAAAATGGAGGCTTTGATAGTGTAGATGACTTCGACTTTAATGATCCCGAATCCGATTGCTATCGAGCAAAATCTATAAAACAGAGAGCCAAAGCAACGGGTAAGCATTTTTATGCTTAGTAAGTCTCAAGGAATAAAATCAGCTTTAATTAAAGCAATACATTCACATAGCCAAATGCATCATTTCATTAATACACATTCACATAATCATTCTTACTTCACACTTCATCATTATATACTTTCACAAGGTATCAACCACTTCAATAGTTGATATTCGTTAGTCGATTGAGCGAATGTTGCTCAAACATGTCGACTTTTCCAATGCACATATAAACATACCTTATTCTTTGGGCTTTTCGAGCGTACTAATTGAATTTATTACAGCAACCAACACTCACCTCTAGCCCAAGCTTCTTCGGAATACAACCGGATATAACCACGTGCACGAATGCCTTCGGGTCTTAGCCCGGATAAAACGACTTGCACGAATGCCTTCGGGTCTTAGCCGGGATGTAGCCGCTAGCACAATTGCCTTCGGGTCTTAACCCGGATATAATTTCCAGCATAAATGTCTTCGGGACTTAGCCTAGATATCATTCAATTGCTCATGCACACATACATCAATAATCATTAGACATTCATGTTTCATTTTCGTTACTAAGGCTCAAACACAAAGGTAATCACTAGCATAATCGCCTTCGGGACTTAGCCCGGGTATCATTCAAATACTCATGCACACATAAATCGATAATCATTACACATCCATATTTCATTTCACATAATTCAAGTAGGGTCACTTCTTGAGGTCTTACCTCGGATGTTGTCGAACGGCTTTTACGGCTATTCGATCACTTTTTCCTTCCCCTTGTCCAATTGTGGCCCTCTAAGCTCTTGAGCTAATTCAAACAAATTTAATTTATTAAAACCTCATTATGCTAGCTTATGGCCGAATATGACAAGGAGTTTAAATGGTCATATGGCCACCCTTTAGCTTGAATACACAATGGTCATGCACATTTTATACTACATCAAGCAATTCAATACAATTCATTCAAGCATCAAGGAAAAGCTAAGGCCATCAATAGGCTACCTAAGGCCGAATATACATGTCCAATTTGAGGCCAATTATCCACTTAATACCACACAAAAAAACAGCATGCATTTTACTAGTTAATGTTTTACATATTGTGGCTCAATACTTATAATATAGCATCAAGCACTCATATGGCCGATTATACTTGCAATTTCACAAACATTCTTCAACATTTTCTTCTTTAAACAAACATATTCATCACTTACTTCATAACCAAAACATCATGTGCAAACATATATATACATATATGTGCATGGTCAATTTCAAGGTGCCCATAGCCATCCAAAACACAAATTTTAACTATCATGCAAGAAGCATGAACCATGCTCATGAATGCATCATGGCGAATACATCACAATCATGCCCTTTCAACTTCAATCATGGTTAAACAAAAAGAAAACTCAAAGTCTTACTCAAGATGGCTACAAAGAAATTTCAAGAGTAGACAATCCATCTTTGCATGCATCATCATCAAGCTTCACACTTAGCATGCAATGGTTTTATCACCATATTCACTTGGGCCGAATTTCATTCCCATGACATAACAAAGATTTGAACCATGGGCTAACAAGAACATCAATCTAGCAACCAAAAACATGCATGAATCTCATGGCACAACCTCAAACATACCTTACTCTTGATGCAAGTATAGCCAACCTCTTCCTAATCCTCTTCCAAACCAAGTATGAAGCAAAACTCCTTCCTTATCCTTAGTATTTTCGGCCAAAAGGAGAGTGAAAATAGATGAACAAAACATGTTTAAGACATGTTTTCTTTTGCCCATCTTCATCACCATGGCTGGCCACTTCCTTCTCTTTGGGTAAATTGACATGCAAAACCATTCTTTTGCATGCATATACTATTAGACCATTGAAGATTGGCCTATCACCTTTCAACAATGTTTCATATAAGTCCATCTTAATAAATTCACATAGAAATGATCAAATTAATGCATGCAACTTTCACACATGCATTTGCTAACATCATAAACATAGAATATAACTTTTAATTACTTATAAGACTCGGTTTAATGGTCCCGACACCACTTCGACTAGGGTCAAATTAGGGATGTCACAACTCTCCCCACTTAAGAAATTTTCGTCCCAAAATCTTACCGGTAAATAGGTTTGGATATCGCTCTTTCATAGAGTTCTCGGTCTCCCAAGTAGCTTCTTCTATCCCGTGCTTGAGCCATAACACTTTCACTAGCGGAACCCGCTTGTTTCGCAACTCTTTCACTTCCCGTGATAGGATACGAATCGCTTCTTCCTCATAACTCATATTAGCTTGAATTTCAATTTCGATGGACTAATCACGTGCGATGGATCGGATCTATAGCGTCGAAGCATCGAAACATGAAAGACATCGTGATCCTTTTCGAGTTCAGGGGGCAAAATCAAATGATATGCCTCTGGACCGACTCGCTCGGATATCTCATATGGCCCAATGAACCTCGGGCTCAACTTGCCCTTACGGTCGAATCTGAGTATCTTTTTCCAAGGCGATACCTTGAGAAACACTTTATCACCCACCGATACTCGATATCCTTACGCTTGAGATCCGCGTCGACTTCGACGATCGGAGGCTATCTTCGACTTTCACGGATTACTTTCACTTTCATTCAGCATCTCTAATCAAATCCACCCCAAAAATCTTGCTTTCACCGAGCTCAGTCCAAAACAATGGTGTACGGCATTTACGACCGTACAAAGCCTCGTAGGGTGCCATCTTAATACTTGATTGAATGATGTTGTTGTGCGAATTCAATCAACGGCAAATACCGCTTCCCATGAACCACTAAACTCGAGGACGCAACATCTCAACATATCCTCAAGTATCTGAATTATCCACTCGGATTGACCATCGGTTTGGGGTGAAAGGCGGTCTGAAATGCAACTTGGTACCCAAAGCTTCTTGCAACTTTTTCCAAAATCGCGAGGTAAATCTCGGATCTCTATCCGACACGATGGAAATAGGCACCCGTGTAATCTCACAATCGAGAAGCGCATAATTTGGCTAATTTGTCCATTGAAAAATCCGTGCGACGGGGACAAAGTGAGCCGACTTAGTCAATCTATCTACCACGACCCAAACCGCATCCTTCTTACTCACGACAATGGCGGTCCGGATACAAAGTCCATTATGACTCGATCCCATTTCCACTCGGGTATCGTGATTTGGTGAAGTAATCTCAAGGCACTTGATGTTCCGCTTTCACTTGTTGACATATTAAACATCTCAAACAAAGTCGGAGATGTCTCGTTTCATACCATGCCACCAAAACCGACGTTTCAAATCGTTGTACATCTTCGTACTCCCGTGGATTGCCATTCGGCTACAATGGGTTTCATTCAGAATTATCGAAATGAGTTCAATTCTTTGGAACACACAGACGACTTTTGAACCTCAAACAATCGTCATCATCGATTTGAAACTCCGAGTCCTTGTTCGAACACACTCACCCGCTTTTGCGCCAACTCGTCGTCAACTTTCGAGCTTCTCGAATTTGATGTATCAATAATGGTTTGGCTTTCAATTCAGCTACTAACACACCGTCGGATCGAGCAGACAAGTGCACATTCATCGCTCAGAAGCGAATAATGATTTACGACTCAAGGCATCCGCAACCACATTCGCCTTTCCCGGTGATAGTCAATGACCAGCTCATAATCCTTTAACACTCGAGCCAACGTCTTTGTCGCAGATTTAAGTCTCTTTGGGTCATCAAATATTTGAGACTTTTGTGATCCGAGTACACATGGCACCTCTCACCAAATAAGTAATGTCGCCAAATCTTTAAGGCGAATACGATGGCGGCCAATTCGAGATCATGGGTCGGATAATTTTTCTCATGTGGCTTTAATTGCCTCGACGACAGGCCACAACTCGACCTTCTTGCATCAATACACAACCTAACCCAAGTAGGGAGGCGTCACTATAGATGACAAACTCTTTGCCGGATTCGGGTTGCACTAGAATTGGGGCTTCAGTCAAATAAGTTTTCAGTTGATCGAAACTTTTCTGACATTTCTCCGTCCATTCAACTTAACATCCTTTTGGAGTAGCCGTCATCGGCGTGGCTATCATTGAGAAACCTTTACAAATCATCGGTAATAACCGCAAGCCCCAAAAAGCTCGAACCTCAAGAATATTTCTGAGGCTTCCAATTAAGTATGGCTGAAATTTTATTCGGTCGACTCGAATACCCGTCAGATACCACATGACCCAAGAAGCTAACCTCTCTAACCGTAACTCACACTTGCTGAACTTAGCATATAATTGCTTATCCCGTAAAATTTGCAGCACTAACCTCGGTGTTCAAATGTTCGGTCTCATTCCTTGAATAGACCAAGATGTCATCAATGAATACGACTACGAATCGATCCAAATATGGTCGAAGATTCGATTCATTAAATCCATAAATACCGCAGGGCATTAGTAAGCCCAAACGGCATCACTAGGAACTCATAGTGACCATATCTCGCTCAAGGCGGTCTTGGGTACGTCCAAATCTCGGATTCGCAATTGATAATAGCCCGATCTCAAATCTATTTTCGAGAACACCGAGGCTCCCTTCGATTGATCGAACAAGTCATCGATACGTGGTAACAGATATTTGTTCTTTATCGTCGCTTTATTAAGTCGACGATAGTCGATCTGCAACCTCATGGTTCCATTCTTCTTTTCACAAACAACACCGGCGCACCCTAAGGCGAACAACTCGGCGAGCAAAACCTCTATCCACCAATTCTTGCAACCGAGCTTTCAACTCCTTTAATTCCGTTGGTGCCATACGATACGGAGCTATCGAAATTGAGTGGTACCGGTACCAATTCGATGCCAAAATCTATTTCCCGAACAGGTGGTAAACCCGGCAATTCTTCAGGGAAAACATCCGGGTATTCACAAACCACGGGCACAGATTCGGGTTTCCTTTCTGATTCTTTGTCATCGAGCACGTACGCAAGGTACGCTTCGCACCCTTTTCTTACATATTTTCGGGCCAACATTGCTGATATTACAATTGGCAACCCTTTAAGTCCGTAGACTCAACCCGAATTATCTCATTATTCGCGCACCTCAAATCGATAGTCTTGCTTTTGCAATTTACAACCGCATCGTGCATGGTCAACCAATCCAAACCAAGAATAACGTCAATTCATCGAACGGCAAAAGCATCAAGTCTGCGGAAAACAAGAACCTCGGAACACTAGGGGACTTTTCTTGCACACTTTGTTGACAAGCACGTAATGACCCAAGGGTTTGACACCGAATTACAAACTCAAGAGACTCAATAGCCAAAGTCTTATTGGATGCTAAGGTTTCACATATATAAGAATGAGTAGAACCGGTCAATTAAAGCAATCACATTAGTATTGAAAAGAGTGAAAGTACCGGTAATGACATCCGGAGAGGCGGCATCCTCAAGTGCGCCGTATGGCATAAGTCCTAGCAGAGCACGAGCCTCAGATCTGATGGTAGCATCTCTAGATCCTCTCTGACCGCCACTGACATTGCCCATATTTCTAGGTGGCCTACCTCGAGCAGTGGTAGCACCCGGGTTTCCACTTTGACTTACATTTTGTTCAAGCATCCTCGGGCAATCCTTCATAAAGTGGTCGGCCGATCCACACTTATAGCAGGAGCGATCACGGAACCAACAGCTCCCCGAATGCCATTTGCCACAATGCAGACACTCCGCCCTCTCTCGGCGATCATTTCCACCACTAGCGATCGAAGTGACTCGTGTGGTCACAGGGGGTCGATCGCGTCCTCGTCTAGAAAAGCCCGAAGCGCCTCTAGACCGGCTCACATCATCTCGAAATCTCTTCGATGCCTGTTGAAGAGACTTTCCCGAGGACCTCTTTCGGAATTCTCCAGTTCCCACATCAGCTTTTTGTTTCTCCTTTCTAAGCTCTTCGGCTTTACAAGCTCGCTCAACAAGTACTACGAACTCTCGTATTTCGAGAATGCCAACGAACATCCTTATATCATCATTCAGCCCATCCTCGAAGCGTTTACACATAATAGCTTCGGACGAAATGCATTCTCGCGCGTACCGGCTAAGCCTCACAAATTTTCGTTCGTAGTCGATGACTGACATAGAACCTTGCTTAAGATCAAGAAATTCCCTTCGCTTTTGGTCGATGAATCTCTGACTGATATACTTTTTTCGGAACTCGGTTTGAAAGAATTCCCAAGTCACTTGCTCTCTAGGCACCACAGAAGTCAGAGTACTCCACCAATAGTAGGCGGAATCGCGTAGCAAGGAGATGGTACACTTTAGGCACTCATCGGGTGTACAAGATAGCTCATCGAGCACCCGGATAGTGTTGTCCAACCAAAATTCAGCTCGCTCGGCATCATCATCATCCGTAGCTTTGAATTCAGTGGCCCCATGTTTTCGAATCCTATCGATTGGGGCTTACTTGACCTTATTTGGTCGATTCTGGAGGTATTGTAGGTGCGGGGTTGCATTTGTCGGGAATGGAGGTTGTGGAACAGTAGTGTTAGTTCGAATGTATTGGTTAAACCATTCATTCATCACACTATAAAAGGCTTGCCTAGCCTCATCATTCGGATTGTTGGCCATAGGTTGAGAGTCCGCGGCGCTGTCCCTTGCACGGAGCAGCGCCACACTCTCCACATCATCACTATCGCTCGGTTGGGATCGGGATCCATTACTATAAACAACACAAAGTCAAATTGTCGAAATCACCACACTATCGATTCATCATTTAATGGCATGTATAGCTAGACCCCAAACACATCACAAGAGTCCTAGAATCGACTAAACTGTGGCTCGATACCAATAAAATTGTAACACCCGAACCCGAGACCATCGCCGCGGTGTCGGACACGAGGGTTAACAAGCCAAATCCACATGTTTCGCCCATCAATTTGACATTTCCAATCGGTGGAAAACTGCATCACTGTAGCCTTAAAATCATATCTCGAGTTTCAAAACTCGGAAACTGTTTTCGTAAATTTTCCTGAATTTAGACTCATATATCCATCCATGGATTTATTTCTAGAATTTTGGTTGGGCCAATTGGTACAGTTTATTAGTTAAAGTCACCCATGTTACGTAGATTGACTGCTCGACCTTTGCGCGTTACAACTTGAATATCTCTCTGTACAGGGCTTTAATACTGGTGCCGTTTGTTTCTAATGAAACTAGACTTAAAATGGAATCTGTAAATATAAGGCATGACTCCTGATTAGTTCTGGATAATTTATAGTAAATTTTAAAGTTATGACAGGGACCCGAAACCGTTCCGCCCTGTCTCACAATAGCATTAATATCTCTTAACATATAAAAGTAGACTCATCAAGGTTCATTTACATAACTTATTCACTATTTAATACCATTCCTACAAATTTTGGTGATTTTTCAAAACCACTCCACTTCTGCTGCCAAGATCTGCTTTCAAGGTAGGTCTTATCTATTTGTAGTCTCCATGATCCAACTAGTCTTGCCATACATAGGTTCACCTATGACCATTTTAGCCATTCCAATGGCTGATCATGTGACCAACACTCCCATTTCCAATCCATAATTACATCATGAAACCATATATATATATATACAAATCACAAATGGTCTAAGTTCGTACTTGACTTCTACGAGCCATTTTCGCATGGCCGTACACATATACATCACAACACAATTGAACCGACAAGGGTAGTCCTATACATGCCATTTCAAAGTTCAACCAAAATTATACCAAAATGGAGGCTTTGATAGTGTAGATGACTTGACTTTAATGATCCCGAATCCGATTGCTATCGAGCAAAATCTATAAAACAGAGAGAGCCAAAGCAACGGGGTAAGCATTTTTATGCTTAGTAAGTCTCAAGGAATAAAATCAGCTTTAATTAAAGCAATACATTCACATAGCCAAATGCATCATTTCATTAATACACATTCACATAATCATTCTTACTTCACACTTCATCATTATATACTTTCACAAGGTATCAACCACTTCAATAGTTGATATTCGTTAGTCAATTGAGCGAATGTTGCTCAAACATGTCGACTTTTCCAATGCACATATAAACATACCTTATTCTTTGGGCTTTTCGAGCGTACTAATTGAATTTATTACAGCAACAAACACTCACCTCCAGCCCAAGCTTCTTCGGAATACAACCGGATATAACCACGTGCACGAATGCCTTCGGGTCTTAGCCCGGATAGAACGACTTGCACGAATGCCTTCGGGTCTTAGCCGGGATGTAGCCGCTAACACAATTGCCTTCGGGTCTTAACCCGGATATAATTTCCAGCATAAATGTCTTCGGGACTTAGCCCGGATATCATTCAATTGCTCATGCACACATACATCAATAATCATTAGACATTCATGTTTCATTTTCATTACTAAGGCTCAAACACAAAGGTAATCACTAGCATAATCGCCTTCGGGACTTAGCCCGGGTATCATTCAAATACTCATACACACATAAATCGATAATCATTACACATCCATATTTCATTTCACATAATTCAAGTAGGGTCACTTCTTGAGGACTTACCTCGGATGTTGTCGAGCAGCTTTTACGGCTATTCGATCACTTTTCCTTCCCTTGTCCAATTGTGGCCCTCTAAGCTCTTGAGCTAATTTAAACAAATTTAATTTATTAAAACCTCATTATGCTAGCTTATGGCGAATATGACAAGGAGTTTAAATGGTCATATGGCCACCCTTTAGCTTGAATACACAATGGTCATGCACATTTTATACTACATCAAGCAATTCAATACAATTCATTCAAGCATCAAGGAAAAGCTAAGGCCATCAATAGGCTACCTAAGGCCGAATATACATGTCCAATTTGAGGCCAATTATCCACTTAATACCACACAAAAAAAACAGCATGCATTTTACTAGTTAATGTTTTACATATTGTGGCTCAATACTTATAATATAGCATCAAGCACTCATATGGCCGATTATACTTGCAATTTCACAAACATTCTTCAACATTTTCTTCTTTAAACAAACATATTCATCACTTACTTCATAACCAAAACATCATGTGCAAACATATATATACATATATGTGCATGGTCGAATTTCAAGGTGCCCATAGCCATCCAAAACACAAATTTTAACTATCATGCAAGAAGCATGAACCATGCTCATGAATGCATCATGGCCGAATACATCACAATCATGCCCCTTTCAACTTCAATCATGGTTAAACAAAAAAGAAAACTCAAAGTCTTACTCAAGATGGCTACAAAGAAATTTCAAGAGTAGACAATCCATCTTTGCATGCATCATCATCAAGCTTCACACTTAGCATGCAATGGCTTTATCACCATATTCACTTGGGCCGAATTTCATTCCCATGACATAACAAAGATTTGAACCATGGGCTAACAAGAACATCAATCTAGCAACCAAAAACATGCATGAATCTCATGGCACAACCTCAAACATACCTTACTCTTGATGCAAGTATAGCCAACCTCTTCCTAATCCTCTTCCAAACCAAGTATGAAGCAAAACTCCTTCCTTATCCTTAGTATTTTCGCCAAAAGGAGAGTGAAAATAGATGAACAAAAAATTTTTTTTTCTTTGTTTTGTTTCTCTTATGTACGGCACAAGGGGGGAAAGCATCCACACTCATTTTTTTTCATTTTTTACCCATGCTCTTATTTTATTATTTCTAACATCCACCACTAGCAAAACATGTTTAAGACATGTTTTCTTTTGCCCATCTTCATCACCATGGCCGCCACTTCCTTCTCTTTGGGTAAATTGACATGCAAAACCATTCTTTTGCATGCATATACTATTAGACCATTGAAGATTGGCCTATCACCTTTCAACAATGTTTCATATAAGTCCATCTTAATAAATTCACATAGAAATGATCAAATTAATGCATGCAACTTTCACACATGCATTTGCTAACATCATAAACATAGAATATAACTTTTAATTACTTATAAGACTCGGTTTAATGGTCCCGACACCACTTCCCGACTAGGGTCAAATTAGGGATGTCACATCGATCCTTGGTAGAGGATACTTATTCTTTATCGTTACTTTGTTCAGTTGGCAGTAGTCAATACATAGCCTCATCGAACCATATTTCATTTCCACAAACAACATTGGTGCGCCCCATGGTGAATAACTAGGTCTCGCGAAACCTTTTTCCATCAATTCCTGAAGTTGAGCCTTTAACTCCTTTAATTCGGTCGAAACCATCCTATATAGAGCAATAGAAATCGGTGCCATCCCCGGTACCAACTCGATTCCAAACTCGACTTCCCTCACTGGAGGTAGTTCGGGTAATTCTTCTGGAAACACATCTATAAACTCACGAACCACTGGTACCGATTCTACCTTCGATTCAGACACTTAAGTATTCAGGATAAAAGCGGATAAGCCTCATATCCTTTCCTTAAATATTTCTCAGCAATCAACGACAATATTATCACGGGAAAATTATTCGATTCATCTGACCCAACTCAAAGAATATGTAACACCCTGAACCCGAGACCGTCGCCGGAGTCGAACACGAGGTGTTAACAGACTTCAAACCACTTATTGAGAATTTCCCAGACAAGCTGCCAATCTGTGTACTAGTCGCTTCAAAAATCATAACTTGAGTTTTACAACTCGAAAATCAGTTTCGTAATTTTTCCCTAAAACTAGACTCATATTTCCATCTACATATTTTTTTCTAGAATTTTTCGTCAAGCCAATTAGTACAACTTATTAGTTAAAGTCTCCTATGTTACAGGGGTCGACTACACTGACCTTCGTGCGTTACAACTCGAATAACTCCCTGCGCAGGGATTCAATACTGATGCCGTTTGTTTCTATAGAAACTAGACTCAAAGAGGAATTTATACATATATGGTATGACTCCTAATTATCTCTGGTTAATTTATAATGAATTTTCAAAGTTGGAACAGGGAATCCAGAAACAGTTCTGGCCCTGTTTCACGAAAACCCAAATATCTTTTAACATACAACTCATATGACCGTTTCGTTTCTTCCATATGAAAATGGATTCATCAAGGTTCATTTACATAATTTATTCACTATTTAATTCCATTCCTACTATTTTTAGTGATTTTTCACATCCACATCACTGTTGCTGCCAGCATCTATTTCTAGGGTAGACTTTCTCTAACACATAGTTTCTATGATTCAACCACCCCTTTACATATATAGTCCAAAATATAATCATGATGACCCATTCTAATGGCTGGTCGTTGCCAAACATTTCCGTGCTTCTTAATGAGCATATACATACCAAATGATTAAAACATTATGCTCAAAACATTTATAAGCCATTTTCGCATGGCTATTCAAAATTTTACATACCAAGTTCAAACAAAACATAATAGCCTATACATGCCGAAATGTACTCCAAGACCAACTACGAAGAAAATACCAAAAGTTGTTAGCCGGTGTGATGACTTCGATGACGGTCCCGAATACGCAAAAAGTTGAGTCCAAGAAACCTAAAATAGGTGACAAGCAAACACCGAATGAGTATATAACTCAGTAAGTCATAAGCAATGCACTAACAACCATTAATAACATTATCGCAAGAGGAAACAAAATGGAACGAGGCTAATTACTCCATTCAAACCGAACTATACCATAGTTCCTTAGACCTTTCGATTCAATCATACATCTACATGACCTTTCACTTATTCCGCGATAATTCTTATGTACGTGACTTCAATTTACATTGTCACATAGGTTCAAACTTACCAAGCTCGACCCCAAATATAAACTTAGCGCCTATTAGCCATGAACTCAAGGTAGTTACCCGACCCGCTGTCCGTGATCAACTTAATAATGTCGCACACTCAGTGTCAATAGTGATTCAAAAGCATATAGTGAGTCCGCACACTTAGTGCTATATAATCAACTCGCACACTTAGTGCTACATGATCAAACTCGCACACTTAGTGCTGTACAAGTTTTAAACCCGCACACTTAGTGCCATTCTCATGATCACAAATGTTTATACCCGCACACTTAGTGCCGAAATCAACAACTCAATACATCTCACCTCTTTTCCTTCCATTCAATACTTCCATCACCACATACACACATGTATATAAATTCATCATTCCTTTCGGCATAATTACATAGACATTATGTCTATTCAAATCAATACAAAATATATGCTTAGTGACTTACCTTGTGTTGGGTAAAAGCAGTCCAAGTCGGCTACTCGATGACCTTCGTCTTTCCCTTGCTTGATTCTCCTTCTTTAACTCCTTGAGCTTAATCAATAAATCAACTAGTTTAACCATCTTGCTAAACATTCATAATTCAATTACACATGCATATGTATGTTTGTATATTCGCAACCATCCTCACTTATTACCCATTTAGTCAATTATCTAAGCCAAGATAAGGCTTCAATACGGTTGCCTCTAACCGAATACATGCACACCAATCTACTTCATTTGGCCGAATATGCATGTCTATGTTGAGGCCAATTTTACACTTAATACCACACAAAAAAACAGCATACATTTTACTAACTAACGCATTACCTATTGTAGCTCAATACACATCTCTCATTTACTACATAACCAAACATCATCACAAGCAAATATACACCTTGAAATAGTATATATGTCATACCAATTCATCATGTGCAAACACATATTCATGTAGGTGCAAGGGCGAATCTCAAGTTGTTTATATCCAAATATAAACACATATCCAAAGCTCAAATCTTACCTACCATGCAACATGCATGAATCATACTTATGGATATACCATGACCGAATACATCACAACACCATAATTTTGGTCATGATTAAGCAAAGAACTTAATGTCTTACTCAAAAATACTAAAAAGAAAGTCCAAGAGCCATCAATTCACCATCACATATACCATTAACAAGCTTCATATTTAACATGCAATGGCATTAACACAAAATCCACCTTGGCCAAATACCATCCCCATGATATAACAAAGATTTGAACCATGGGCTAATAAGAACATCAAGCTAGTAACTAAAACATGCATGAATCTCATGGCACAACCTCAAACATACCTTAATCTTGATGCAAGTATAGCCAAACCCTTCCTAATCCTCTTCCAAACCAAACATGAAGCAAAAATTCCTATTCTTCCTTAGGATTTTCGGTCAAGAGAGAATGAAAGGATGATCAATTTTTTTCTTTTCTTTTCTTCAATACACGGCAATAGGGGGTTCACTCACACACATTTTTTTTCATTCTTTATTACCCATGCTTATTTGTTTATTTCTTTTCTCCCTAATGCACCAACAAAACATGTCTATGACATGTTTTGCCCATCCTCATTGTCATGGCCGCCACCTCTTATAAAAGAGGGATATTTGACATGCAAGGCCATTGTTTTGCATGCATGCTTTAATTAGTCATTACACATTCCCCATCATACTTCCAAAGTTTTCTACTAGGTCCTTTCTAGTGAAATTCACATTTATAGCTCTAAATCAAAACATCAAAAATGTCACACATGAGTTAACACATATTATAGGCAATAAAATAAATATTAAATTATTTTTATGCCTCGGTTTTGTGGTCCCAAAACCACATTCCGACTAGGGTCGTTTTAAGGCTGTCACAGAATATTCCTGTCTTCACATTTCATTTCAATAACTTTTCTCCCATAGTCCACTACAACACTATGAGAAGTCAACAAATCCATCCCAAGGATTACATCGAATTTATTAAATGGCAACAACATCAAGTTGGCCGGAAAGTAATGACCCTTAATTGTCAAAGGACAATTTCTACATACTTGGTCTACTAGCACATATCTACTCAATGGGTTGGACACTTTTATCAAAAATTCTGTAGGCTCTACTAACATGTTCATACGGGATATTAATTCCATACAAATATAGGAGTGGGTAGACCCCGGGTCAATTAATGCAATAATAGATATATCGTGGATAGAAAAGGTACCCATGATCATGCTGGGAGACTCTACCTCATCACGAGCATGAACAGCGTAAGTCCTTGAAGGCGCTCTGCCCTCGGACCTCACTGCAACATCTCTTTGCGCACTTCTGCTAGCACCCCACTTCCAGGGTTCTTTTGTAGTCTACCCTTCAAAGGAGCACTACTTTCCTTCGCTTCTTGCTTTTTCTCTCTCTCTTCCATTTCAGGATAGTCTTGGATGAAATGTTCTAATGATCCACACTTAAAAAAACCCCTTTCATTACCCCGACACTCACCAAAGTGACGCTTGCCACATTGTGAACATTCTGGCCTATTCAGCCGAGCACTACCGACGCTCGCGACAGAAGTGGTTTGGGGTCTGGAAGTTATGTTCTACCGATTCTTGTTTCTAATCGAAAACCCCATTGAAGCATTCGGTCGGGTAGCAAATTCCTTCGATCTATTAGTTGATGACTGATGTGATTTCCCTATCTGTCTCCTCTTTGAATCTCGCGACTTAATAGCAACTTTCCTACTCTCTTTTCCTAGCTCTTCTACCTTTCATGCTCTCTCAATGAGCACTACAAATTCTCTTAGTTCTAGGATGCCAACAAATACTCGGATATCTTCATTAACACCATCTTCGAACCTCTTACACATAATGGCTTCTATAGACATGCACTCCCGCGCATACTTACTGAGCCTCACAAATTCACATTCATATTCCGTCACCATCATTCGGCCTTGCTTTAGCTCTAGAAATTCCTTCCTCTTTTAATCTACGAAACTTTTGCTAATATACTTTTTTTGGAATTCTTCCTAGAAGAATTCCCAAGTGACCCTCTCTCTCGATACAATAGACACGAGAGTATTCCACCACTGATAAGCCGAATCTAATAGGAGTGACCCTGTAAACTTCACACACTCTTCAGGTGTGCACGATAGTTTTTCTAATACCCTAATGGTATTCTCCAACCAAAACTTTGCCTTTTCTGGGTCATCATCTATACTAGCCCGAAATTCCTCAGCCCCTTATTTCTGAATCTTATCCACTGGAGGTTTCTCCCTCCTAATCATGTTTGCGCCTTGCGGAGCTACTAGGGTATACTAAGGAATCGAGGAGGTGGGGAAGGTGGAGTGTTCAGATTCGCATGAATGAACTCCATATACCAAGCATTCATCATTCAGAGATAGGCTTCTTTAGCCCCTCCGCCTTGGCCCATAGTCACGGGCTCACTCTCAACTGGCGCAGTCCCTTTGGCGGGAGCCAGCGCGTTACTCTCCACGTCATCTACCGTGGCTCTCTCAGGATCCATTTACTATATAAAAAAATATAGTTTATAATCATCAGAAGTCGTCACACTATAAATATACAGTTATGGCATGTATTGCTAATGTAATAGCCCGATTTAGGGCCTAGTCAGTATAATGGTCTTGGGACAACAAATCTGGAGTCAAATAAATTATTTTATAATTATTTAGATGTTATAGCATGCTTTTAAGAGTGCATGAAAAATTTGGTGAGTTAATTGTGACATTTATGAGCCCAATTGTGAAAACGGACTAAATCGCATGAAAGGCAAAAGTCCTATTTTGATAGCTAAAAGTGTCAAATAGCTAGAGAATAAAAATTGAGGGTCTTTAAAGGGAAATTAGACCCTATTGTGATAGCTTGGTTGGCCATGAGAGATGAAAGTGTGGTAAAGTCAACATTAGGTAATGTTGATGACATAAAGTGTATTATTATAATGCCAAAAAGCCTAGCTATCATTTTCTTTTCTCCATCCTTTCTTTTGACCGAAATTTTCTGTAAAGAAATGGGGTTTTAAGAGCTTGAAATTTCAGCAACTTTAAGCCTTCATAAGTAAGTGAATTTAATGGTTTTTCTTGAATATTTTTGTACTTTTGAGACCCTTGAAGCATGAGCATTCAAATAGAGGGCTATTTTGCAAAATGATCAAGAGTGTAGGGTTTTTCCATGAAAGGGTTTGTAATGTTTGCTGAGTTTTTCTAGAAGAAAATAAGTCTTGGGTGTGTTATAAACAACTTTTGTGAAAGGTGTTAGCCTGAAAACACCTAAAAGGACTATATTGCACAAGTTGTAAAATAGATGTTAAGTATGTGAAATAGTGGGAATTTGGAGTTGCTATAAGAGTAAAAAGGGTTTGGCTAAGCTTAAGATGTAACACCCCTCACCTGTATCCAACACCGGGACAGGGCTCGAGGCATTACCAGACTTAAACATTCATAATCATACAAAATCGGGTCACCAAATTTCGCTCAAAAATTAAAACTTCTAGAACATATGCATATCGTCCCTTATATAGGCCATTGAGGCCTATAATCTACATTAGGGCGGTTCGGGACAAAACCAAAAACATTCGGTAAACTTGGGCAACTTAAAAATTTCTAGCTTAGGAGTGTCACACGCCCGTGTAGATGAGCCGTGTGGACTCACAAGCCCATATGGCTTGGGGCACGCCCATGCCCTTAGTCTGTGGGCAACACTGACTTTTAAACACGGCCATGGCACACGCCTGTGTGGATTGCCTGTGTTCAATACTGACTTTGGGAAATGGCTATGGGACACGCCCGTGTGGCCTACCCGTGCCCTATACTTACTTATAAATTAAACATCCATGTTCAGGGCACTAACAACTTACTACCATATCACACATTTATTCCATGGCCATGACCACCTCGAATGGTCCTAAGGCATTCACCATGTACATATGCCATATACTTCTTATACATAGTGAACAAGCATAATCACATACCTACATCACAAGACATTTACACATATCATGGATGAATAGGCTTACAAGCCAAAATCATTATAAGCCAATAAATTTGGCTAATCACAACAACATCGATCATAGAAAAACTAAGTCCCAATACATGCCATTCACTTGAACACGTTTAACATATACATGTCAATACTCCAAGGGTAAAGGCTTGATAGTGTGGTGCTGCCTCCGACGATCTCTAACCCTGAGCTGACCTGTCAAAACTAAAAAAAAATGGAAAGGAGGAGTAAGCTTGATGCTTAGTAAGTCCATATGAAAATAATAAGCATTATAATAACATGTTTCCTTAGGTAAAATAACTATAATTATGCTTTTATTCATATTCTGGTCAAGCTGTCTACTCGAGTCATAGTCGATAAATTGTTTATAACTCGAGCTAAGGAACTCCAAATTAATATCTGTTAATTTTTCCAGAAACTAGGCTCATATCTATTCTTATCATAAAATTTTCAGAATTTTTGGTTTATCCAATAAGTACAGTTTATTATTCAAAGTCTCCCCTGTTTTGCTGTTTGACAGCTTCGACCTTTCTTCACTAAAATTTATTTATCTCCTAGTACGAGACTTGGATAATGTTCCCGTATCTTTCTCCTGAAAGTAGATTCATTTCATTCATATGAATTTTAACTCATAATTATTTTTGTACAATTTCTAGTGATTTTCCAAAGTTTAGACAGGGGAGTCTGGAATCACTCCGACTTTGTCTCACAAGAATTCAAATATCTCATGATACAAAATTTTTTTGATTACACCGTTTCCTTTATTGAAACTATACTCATTAAGCTTTAATTCCATATTTTATTCAGTCTTTAATTCAATTTCCATAATTTTTGGTGGATTTTCAAAGTCGGACCAATGCTGCTGTACCAAATCTCTCTTAGTGCAACAAGATAATAACCATCACAAATTTGTCATAGAAATTATTCTCACAAATATCATTCATTCATTTGCACCATCGTCATAAGTCCATTTCATTTCACATGTCAAACACGTGCTCATGGGTTTCGAGTATTTACCTGTGCTATCATTTAGCACTGCACTCGTCCAAACATGACAACTCACATGCATCACAATATTTAGACATTAGTCCATAAGATAAATATGGTATTGCATATAATTATAATTTGGCATTTGTTACAATATATAATCTTCATATCAACTAAATAAATATCCATCACACAATGTTAACACATCAATTTAGGTTCAAGTATGAACAATAATAATATCATTGCATTATCATTGACATATGAACTTACCTCGGTTTCGAGTACGACTATTTATTTCGAGTTTGTGCTTAACCTTGTTCAACCTCGTTCTAAGCCCGAATCTTATTTTCCTTGATCTATAATATCACATTTAGCATACTAATTAGTCACATTATTCATAGGGGGTCCAAAAATCATATTTTTACAAATTCTCATTTTGACCCTAAACTTTTGTATATTTGCACTTTTGTCCTAATGCTCGAAAATTAAACTTCATCCTATTTTCTTTTGTTTTATGACATGCTGATCATTTTTCATAACTATGAAAGCCCCCAATTTCCACTAAATCACCCATTTATGGCCAAATTTACAACTTTTACAAAACGGTCCTTTCAGACGTTTTCATCAAAAATCGCTTAGTAAAAGTTGTTTATTAAACACCCAACACTCATTTTCTACCATTATACATCAAAATACTAGCATTTCATTCATGGTTAAATTTTTAAACACAAACCCTAGCTCAAAATAATGGTAGAAATAGCTAAAGCATGTTACCAGGATTTTAAAAATGTAAAGAATATTAAAAATGGGGCTCGGAATCACTTACTATTTAGCTTGGAAGCTTCGCCAAACCCTAACCATGGCTGCCCTAGGTAAATTCGGCTGAAGCAAGAAGAAAGGGACACATTTGGGTTTTAAAAATTATCTTTTAATGCATTTTACCCTTAAATGACCAAAATACCCTTTTTGCCTTTCTTTGAAATTTTACCCATCCAAGGTCATTTTTGTCCAATAAGTTATACAATGGTCTAATTACCATTTAAGGACCTCCCATTTAAAATTTCATAACAATTTGATACGTCTAACATGTAGAACTCAACTTTTGCACTTTTTACAGTTTAGTCCTTTTGACCAGATTGAATGCCCAAACATCAGAATTTTTGAATGAATTTTTCACGAAATCATTCCGTGAAATGGTAGACCATAAAAATATAAAAAATAAATAAATTTTCTTGCATTAAATTTGTGGTCCCAAAACCACTGTTCCGACTAGGCCCTAATTCGAGATGTTACATAAGATATGAAGAAATTCGATAAAAAAACAATTTTTAGGCCTAGGGGTAAAATGTTAATTTTACCAAAGACATGAATTTTTGATTGTTTAATTTTATTTAGTGACTAAATAAGTGCATTTTGCGATTATAGATTAAGAATCTCCAAATCCGAACTTAAATCAGAGGAAAGCCAAGCAAATCGATTAAATCGACTAGTCGCCACATTTTGTAATCCCAGGTAAGTTGTATGTAAATAATACAACTACAATGTTAATGTATGTCTTGAATTGTACTTGAATTTAATATAGCATGAATTGCTTGATTCTGTAATTGAGAAAGCATGATGGTAATAGAGATAGTAGAGTTCCCTTTTGAACCTAGGAAATAAATCGGATAATCATGCCATAACATATGGTTACTGTGAGCTAGTGTAAGACATATCAAGGACATGCATCAGCGACATTATGAGAGCCATTGTAAGACCATGTCTGGGACATGGCATCGGCATTGAGACGAGTGCTAGTATAAGACATGTCTGGGACATGCATTGGCCTCGAGACGTAATCAGTGTAAGACATGTTTGGGACATGCATCAGCTACGAGATATGTCAGTGTAAGACCATGTCTGGGACATGGCATTGGCACCTTAACCCCATGTTTGAGGCATAATGAATATCTGATAGTGTTCCAAATGGTTCAACGGTGAAAGTTATGATTTCAAGTTAACGAGGAAAGTATAACTGTGTTGTGAGTGGTACAGGTACCTGTTTGGTATATATTGAATGTGAGCCCATTTTCTGATATACGATGTGTATTGAATACTGATAAATAAGTTTTACTTATGTCCAATTGTATGTTATGAGCTTGTTGATGAATGGTAAAGTTATGTTGTATATTCATTTATGTGCAACTTACTAAGCTTTATGCTTACTCCCTCTCATTTTCTATATTCTTATAGTGTCGCCTATCTAGCTCAAGGATTAACGAAATTCAGAGATATCTATCACACTATCAATCAAAGCATTCGGGATAGTTTGATTTATATTTTTTAATATGGCATGTATAGGGAACTAGACTTGTGTTTTGTGTCATTATCTATTTGGCCAAATGTGTTGGCTTGGGATAAATCTCTCATTTTGTATTAAGCCTCAAATTATGGCTAATATTCATTTTGATTTATATACAAGGATGTTATCTTCATTGATGAGTAAAATGCACACATGGAATGTTGTTTATTGTGGCTACTTTGGTTGCATGAGATAGCCTTGTATTGGTGTTGGTTGCTAATGTGTAGGTTGTGTAAGTAAGGGTGACAAGGAGGCTTGGTAAATAGCCTTATATTGTCCACATGGGTAGACACACGGGTGTGTGTCTAGGACATGTGTGACACACGGTCTGCCTTATGGGCATGTGGTCCGGCCGTGTGTCCCCTGCACGTAAAAATTTTCAAGTCAGTATACATGGTAGTAAACTCACAGGAAAAGACACAGTCATACGTCTCAGCCATGTGAAGGGCACGGCCTAGTACACGGGTGTACTCCTTGGCCATGTGACATTTTAGGGTTGCTGACATCAGAAACAGAATGTCCATGTTTTTACACACGGGATGGGATAGGGGTGTGTCATGGTCTTGTGAAGGACATGGACGTGTGTTAGGCCATGTAAAAACCCCTGTAGGTGTGCATTTAAAATTTCCTCCACAAGGGTGGAAGACACGGGCGTGTCCTTGTATTGCTTAGGCCGTGTGAGACACACGTGTCATCAACACGACCATGACGAAATGGCCACATGGATGTATGCCATGTTTCAAAGACAAATTTTCTATAGATGGTTTAAGGGCCCGGGTTGATCCTGAATAGTTTCCAATAGTCAATTTAGGAATCGTAGGCCCATGATAAAAATTTTAGAGTAGAAATTGAAAAATTTTTAATTTGAACGGAGTTTTGGTGACTCGAAAATATATGAAAGCACGAGTTTAGTTAGGTAATGCCTCATATTTCATCCCGACGAAGGGTATGGGTGTGGGGTGTTATAGCTAGACTCATACTCTCGTTAGGTTAGTCCTAGAACCGACTAAACCATAGCTCTGATACCACTAAATGTAACACCCCACACCTGTACCCTTCGTCGGGACGAAATACGAGGCATTACCTAACAAATCTCATGCTTTCAAATATTTTCGAGTCACCAAAACACTGTTCAAATTAAAACTTTTTCAATTTCTACTTTAAACTTCCTATCATGGGCTTATGATCCCCAAATCGACTATTGGAAACTATTCGGGATCAACCCAGGCCCTTATACCATCTATAGAAAATTTGACTTTAAAACATGGCACACGTCCGTCTGGCCATTTCGACATGGTCGTGTTAATGAACTGTGTGTCTCACACGGCCTAAGCAAACAAGGACATGCTTGTGTCCTCCACCCGTTTGAAGATAATTTTAAATGCACACCTACATGGGTTTTCACACGGCCTGGCACACGCCCGTGTCCCTGGCCCTTGTCCTTCACATGGCCATGACACGCCCATGTCCCAGCCCGTGTGCAAAAGCATAGACATTCTGTAAAATCCCAAAATAGGGCCTAGTCGGAACAGTGGTTTTAGGACCACAAATTCTATGTTGAAATATTTATTTTATGATTATTATGAGGTCTAGAATATGAAAATATGCAAGTGTTAAAGTTTCATGAGGAAATTCTATGAGTAAGGTGTCCAGCCGGTAAATAAAGACCAAATTGAATAAATTGCAAAACTTGGATTCTAGAAGCAATTTGTATGAAATTGCTTTATATTATAAATTAGAAGGTCTTAAAGAGAAATTTTCCTAATTTCTAAGTTTTTGGACAAAAATGGGCATGTATGGATAAAATTTTAAAAAAAGGGCTTAAGGGCATTTTGGTCATTTGGCTAATTAATGAAATAAAATGGGAAAATGAAGGCAAAAATCAGCCATTCTTCTCCCTCATCCAGCCAAATTTCTCAAGCCCACCATAGCTAGGTTTTCAACATTTTCAAGCTCAATAGTAAGTGCTCTCAAACCTCGTTTTTAATGTTCTTCGTATTTTTGAAATACTGGTAGCTTACTCTCTCCATTTCTACCTATATTTTCAATTAGGGTTCATGTTTTTAAAGTGACCCATGTGTGGCGTGTTTATTCTTTGATGTTTTATGGAGGAAAATGAAAGTTGTATGTGTCTTAAACATCTTTTTCTAGGTGATTTTCATGAAAAACCCCTAAAAGGACCTTTTTGCAAAAGGTGTAAAATATGTGGTAAAAATGTGAAATAACAGAGTAATGTGGGCTACCATAAGAGGAAAGAACAATTGGCTAGGCTTGGATAAGGTAGAAATTGTATGCATTTTTATTATACTAGACTAGAGACTAAATCGTAAAAATGTGAAAGGTTAGGGGCAAAACGGTCATTTTGTCTAGGGGTGAAATTTAGGCTCAAAAAGAATAATGTGAGGTATTGATGATTCATTTTTATTGTTATAGACCCCGATGAGCAAATTTCGAAAGTCGATCGAGGAAAACGAAAGGTTTCGGAATAACCGAAACGTGAAACCGAGACGAATACCAGGCAAGTTCGAATAACTTTAAGTAAACTATTTAATATGCCTAATTACTTGTGTTATGAATGCATGATATTTAGTTATAATGGTGGCATGAAAATCCATGAAATACGTCAATAATAATAATATGATAATAAATGTCCCGGTTGAAGTAAAAAGGGAAATTCGATGGATAAACCATGGCTTACATTACTTGAGATCTTGTATGTGTTGCAGAAATGGATTTAGCCCGGACGGGTAATCTGTTGATCTAAAATTATGAAAGGATCTAGCCCAGACGGTTGCTTCTTGAGTGATCGAGCCTCTCGAAGAATATGTGTGCACTGTGGATTTAGCCCGGATGGGTAATCCGATTAGGGTCTAAATTTAGACTGGACTAGTAATTCAGATCCGTGCTCATTGAGGGTGTTTGTCGCTATAAGGGATTTAGCCTGGACTGGTAATCCCGACATCACCTTATGAATTTACATTACGGAGGATTTAGCGTAGACTGGTAATCCCACCGTAAGATGTGAGGTTCGCAGAAGTACATACATGAAATGATCACTCTTATGACTTTATGGTAAATGGATAATCTACCGAGATTTTTTGAGTAACTCAACGAGATTAATATGTGATACAAAAATGAAAACTTTGAATGATGAGCTCATCTTAGGTAAGTTACATGGTGTGATGTTATGTGACTAACTTGTTAATGGAGTGCATGTGATAGAGAAACCATTCCATACTTGTTGGTTTATTTGCCTAATATGGTTGCATGCTAAACAAATCGATAAGTTTATTTTCCAGTTATTTGAGCTTACTAAGTATGTAAATGCTTACCCCTCTCTTTTCCTTGTCTTACAGAGCTCGTGGACTCACGAAGATTGGAAGACGATTGGAGAGTCAACACACTATCATCTTGTCTAGCTTTGGTATATAGATACTCTTATTTTGCTCAATGGCATGTATAGGGCTTTTGTTAATTTTGTAATATGTGTTATTTGAATAGCCAATATGAAGGCTTGTAAGGTGTACATGTCGACATGTATATGGCCATAGGATTTGGCTCATTTTGTTATAAGGTATGACCTACATAATTGTGCATATTTGTGTTCTAATGTTATTGAGATGAATGAACATGGCGTATCACAAGTAGATACACATGTAACATGATCGTATTACATGGGATGGCTAGACCATAATTGGCAATGAGTTATAATAATGAGCCAGTCTTGAATGTGTTATAAGGAATAGACATTCTTGATACAAGAGATATAATCCTAGCATGTGTAAGACCGATGAAATGAGGTTTACATGCAATGAGGTTTATCGAGGTCATTTGAGAGTATAATTAGGCCTGGCTATATGTTATGCAATCCTATAAGTGAGAACATATGTTAGACGGTGACCAAAGGCTTGAAAACTAGCCTAACATTGTCCACACGAGTAGACACACGGGCGTGTGTCTAGACCGTGTGTGACATACGGACCAGCCCATGGCCGTGTGGCATAACTGTGTGTCCCTTGCACCTAAAATTTTAAGTCAAAATGCATGATAGTAAACACACGGGTAGAGACACAGCCGTGTGTCTCAACTGTGTGGAGGATATGGCCTAACACACGGGGGTGTGTCTTGGCCGTGTCCCCCTAAATGTATGCTAACGTCATAAACATACTGCTCGATTTTTTAGACACAGGTGACTACACGAGCGTGTTAAGGCCGTTTGAATAACACGTGCCTGAGACACGGGCGTGTGCTTGGCCGTGTGAAAACCCCTGTAGGTTCGAAGTAGAAAATCAATTCAATTAATTCCACGCGGGTAGGGGACACGGGCGTGTCCCAAAGCAAATGGGCATGTGCAATGTTTGCACACGGGCATGTAAGACTTTAACTCAGAATTTTTCTTAAATTTTTATTAGGTCTTTGGTTTAGTCCCGGATCAATTTCAATGTATGTTTAAGCCTCGTAGGCTCATAATAGAGACACCAAGATGCTATTGGATTGATTTCAAATTGGAACGAAATTTTATAACTCGTATTTCCTGAAAATGTTCAAGTACGTGCCTGGTAATGCCTCATTACTGGTCTCGGTCTCGGGTACAGGTAAGGGGTGTTACATTTAGTGGTATCAGAGCTACAGTTTAGTCGGTTCTAGGACTACCGTAGAGTGCATCGAGTTTAGCTATACATGCCATTATAAGAACGTTGATAGTGTGATATCTCCTAACTGTTTAATTATTTTTTA
The DNA here is from genome assembly GCF_025698485.1 of Gossypium arboreum. Classification (NCBI taxonomy): domain Eukaryota; kingdom Viridiplantae; phylum Streptophyta; class Magnoliopsida; order Malvales; family Malvaceae; genus Gossypium; species Gossypium arboreum. Next base: position 83,530,000 of record NC_069081.1, on the reverse strand, counting down.
ATATTGTAAATGTCTTCCAATCAAGAACAAGATGAGTCTGAGGGAGCCGAGAGCCATTCTCTAGCTTCCGTACAACGAGCTGTCTCTAGCTATAGTAGAAGGCCTATCTCTGAAGGTCAGAAAGAGGCCAGGGCCGCCTTCTTTAACATGATTGATGAGTGGTTTGGGGATTATTTGAGGAATTGCCCCAACATACTAGGACCTCCCCTGCCCCCTAACCAACTTGATGAGGAAGTGCCACAAGGTGTGGCACCTGTAAGAATTGGGAAAGCCTCTATAGACAAGCTTAGAAAGTACAGGGCTGAGGAATTTAGAGCTTAGATTGATAATGATGTTGAATGAGCTGATTTATGGCTCGAGAGCACTATACGAGTATTGGAAAAATTATCGTGCACACTTGAGGAGTGCTTAAAGTGTGCTGTGTCACTCCTAAAGGATACTGCATACCACTGGTGGAAGACTGTATCTTCAGTGGTGCCAAAGGAAAATGTCACTTGGAAATTTTTCCAAGTCAAGTTTAAGAAGAAATACATCAGCCAAAGGTTCTTAGACTTGGAACAGAAGGAGTTCTTGGAACTCAAACAAGGAAATAAGACTATATCGAAATACGAAAGGGAGTTTGTAAGGCTAAGTTAGTATGTGACTGAATGGTTCAAACAGAGTCATAAATGTGTAAACGCTTCGAGGAAGGTCTGAATAAGGAAATCAAGTTGTTGATTGGGATCCTTGAGATACGAGAGTTTACTGCATTAGCTAATCGGGCCAAGAAAGCTAAGGAGCTCAATAATGAATGGAAGCAATCTAAGAGATAAGCTCAAGTTACAAGCAAGAGATCTAGCGGTAAGAGGCTCTCATTTCTCACAAAGAAATCGAGGAGCCAACATGAACGCTCCACTTCATTGGTAGGATATTCGGGTAGAGCGAGAGGCTCCAAACAACGTAATCAGAAGTCTTCCTGCCCGATGGTGACTAGTATGGGGAGTGTAGATAACCAAAAGTCGAAGTGTAAAAAATGCAATAAATTTCACTTCGGAGAGTGTCAGATGAAAACCGGTGCGTGTTATAGATGTGGTTCTCTTGACCACTTCCTCAAAGACGGCCCAAAGTGAACCGATAAAGAGGTGGAAGTAAACCCGAAATTGAGTGGTTTTATTCCACGATCCGAAGTATCTTGGAAGTGTTAGTGGCAGTCGAGTTGTGGACAAAGACACCATGAAATCGGAGACTCGAGCCTCAGCAAGAATGTATGCAATACGCACTCGAGAAGAAGCCTCTGCTCCTGACGTTATCACGGGTACTTTTTCTCTTTTTAATACTAGTGTTGTTGCCTTAATTGATCTGGGGTCAACGCATTCATACATTTGCATAAGATTGGTGTCTAGCATGAATATATCCATTGAACCTACGAAATTTATATCAGAATGTCAAACCCATTAGGCAAGTCAGTACTGGTTGATAAATTCTGTAAGAATTGTTCTTTGATGATTCAGAGTCATTGTTTTTCGGCTAACCTTATGTTATTGCCATTTAACGAGTTTGATGTAATACTTGGCATGGGTTGGTTAGCCCTGCATGATGTAATTGTAAACTGTGGTAGCAAGTATATTGAATTGAAGTGCCTAGATGGTAAGGTTCTACAGGTTGTTTCAAGAGAATTGGATACACCATCTGTTGTAATCACAACAATTGTTGCTCAAAAATATATGAGAAAAAAGGTACGAAGCCTACCTTGCTTTTGTACTAAATACTAAGGAAACAGAGTTTAAGATTGAGTCTGTGCCAATAGTATGTGAATATCCAGATTTGTTCCTAGATGAATTACTCAGATTTCCTCCTGAAAGAGAGATAGAGTTTGGTATTAAACGGGTGCCAGGGATAGCTTCTATTTCTATTGCTCCATATAGGATGGCACCAACCTAGCTGAAATAATTAAAAGCATAGTTGGAAGAGCTGACGGATAAAGGTTTTGCAAGGCCAAGCTTTTCGCCTTGGGGTGCTCCCGTATTATTTGTAAAGAATAAAGATGGTTCAATGAGGCTAGGTATAGATTACCGACAATTGAGCAAGGTGACTATCAAGAATAAGTATCCTTTGCAAAGGATTGATGATTTGTTCGACCAGTTGAAGGGAGCTACTGTATTCTCTAAGATAGACCTGAGATCTGACTACTATCAATTGTGAGTTAAGGAGTTGGACGTGCCAAAGATAGCTTTTATAATGAGGTATAGCCACTATGAATTTCTTGTCATGCCGTTTATGTTAACAAATGCATCGGGCATATTTATGGACCTAATGAATAGTATATTTTGACCATACTTGGACAAGTTTGTCATTGTGTTCATTGATGACATTCTGATTTATTCCAAGGATGAGATGGAGCATGCAAAGCAATTGAGGACTGTGTTGTAGACTTTACGGGAAAAGCAATTGTATGCTAAGTTTAGCAAGTGTGACACTCCTAAGGAGACCCTAGTCGAAAAGTGGTTTCGGGACCACGAAACCGAGTTTTATAAATAATTGAAAGTTATATTCTATGTTCATGATGTGAGTAAATGCATGTGTAAAAAAATTTTTCAAGCATTAATTTTGCCATTTGTATGTGAAATTTTGAAACGGGACTTATGTGAAACATTGGTAAAATAGGTTAGGTAAATATATAAAGTGATCTAATAGAACATGTATTCAAAAATGGGGGTTCAAATTCCCCACTTTAGAGGAAGTGGCCGGCCATGATGGTATGGGATACAAAATATATGCATTTTGTATTAATATTATAATGACTACATGGTTTTATAATAGGAAATAAGTATTTAAAAAAAAAAGATATTAGATAATAGTTAGTGGGAGGAGAAACCAAAGTTGGTTCATCCTTGTCCTCCATTCTTTGTAGCCTAAAGAGAGGAGAAGAAAGTTTGGTTGCTTTGATTTTGGCTTAGAAGATGGCTAGAATGAGGTATGTATTGAATGATTCTTGAAAATCTATGCATGTTTGTGATGATTAGTTGAAACTCTACTTATCCCATAGATTAAACTTAGAATTTTGAGGTTTCAGATTCGGTCAATAAGCTTGAAACTCATAGTAGTTTGTTTTGGTAAGCTTGGTATACGGATGATAGATGTGTTTTGGTTTTGGTTTGATAACGATGTTAATGATGGTGATTTTCGGTCATGTATTAACTTAAATTGTAAGTATGATTTATGGTATAATTTGTGTGATGGAATGGTCTTGAGATTTGGCTTGATTAAATGGGTAAAATGCTAAGTGTATTAAAGATGATGTAATGATTATTTCAGTTTATGTGAAGTAAATATAGATGATGGTTATAAGCTGTTTTATGATTTGATAATGGTGATTAAATCTTGTAGTTAAGTGTTTAGATATATATATATTAATAATGAATTTAGCTGTACTTGCTATGTGAGAAATGTGCAATGCTATAGGTATTTGATTATTAGATATGGTTATTTTAAGTTGATTTGTAATGGTATGATTGCATTGATGAATTGGTTTGGAAATGGTGGATAATATATACATGAATATTAGGATAGGGCTTTAAGTTCATATTGATAAGTATGCAATATAGGTATTTGGTATGTATATATATTGTTGACGTCGTATGCATTGGTCATTTTTTTTATGATTTGTAATGGTAAAAATAAATTTGTATCACTTTGTGTTATTTATATAAGTGGCTGTATGTTCGGCCATGGTAATTGGCTATCTAGGTTCCATTTATAATGGCAAGTAATGTGAATTCTTGTTTGTGCATGTAAATTAGGTATTAGTGAAATAAACATAAAAGTTAGTCATGGTATATTTCATAAACACATTATGCACTGAAGTTATACGATTATCAACTGTGACTATTAAATAAGTAATGTTGAATAAGTAATGAAACAAATTCATTTGTTTTAATTAAGCTCATGAGCAAAGAGGATCTAAATCAGATAAGGGGAAAGAGAAAGCCGTCGAGTAGCCTATCCGCAGTTGCTCAAATAAATAAAGTAAGTTCTTAAGTAATTGAGTTTGATTCCTTTGTAAGTTTTAAGTTTTAAAACGGGATGAGTATGAATTATGTATATACGTTAAGGTCAATGACTTTTCTAAATGACGCCATATATGATATTATGTTTTAAATATGTGAATGAGAACTTTACTGAGTAAATTGTATAAATCTGCTAGGGACAGCAGAAGATGGCGTGTCTTGGAAAAATTACCATAAATTGTGGGAGTTGAGTTAAAGGCTGAATAAATTATGTAATTAAAGCTTGATGCGTCTAGTTTCGTATAAAAGAAATCGTAAGTAAAGGGGTTGCCGATAATGAGATTTTCAAAGTTGTGTGAGACAGAGTCGAATGGCTCAAAATCCGTATTTGGAAAATCATTATAAATCGTACAAAAATGAATATAAGATAAAATTATATGCTTAGACTCCTTAATGAGTCTAGTTTCAAACAAAATAAACGAAAACATATTTTGAATTCGGTACAATGAGAAATTAAATTCTTAGTGAAGAGTAGTCAGAGTAGTCAAGCAGTAAAATAGGGGAAACTTTAAGAAAAATTTGGTATTGATTGGACAAACCAAAAATTCTGAAAATTTTGTGGATAGAGGGTATACGAGTCTATTTTCATGGAAAATTAACGGCACATAATTTGGAATTTCGTAGCCCCAGTTACAAATAATTTAACGACTGTTGCTCAGGAAAATAGTTTGTAGAGAATTTGTGGTTATGTTGTAAACATGGATAAAACTTGTTTTAGTTGCTCATAAGCTATTGATTAAACCCATACGTGAATTCTAAATTGTGATATTGTAAAATGATATATGAGTGTTAGATTGATCTTTGATATTAAAATTTGTGAAATTGTAAGTTTATAAGTGTTCGAATATGAAATGATAGTATGGCATGAAATTGAATTATTCATTGGAAAATGATAGATGTAGATTCAGCCAAGACAAAGTGTATACATGAAAGTATATGAGGTATGTGAAGTATATTTGGATAATTGTGATGTGAATACATGAAAATTTATATTTTGATTTAGGATTTTATGAGATGAATGTGAATGTGTATATATGTGATAAGGCCGAATGGCTAATGTGATGAATGTGAACATGCATATATGTGCTAAGGCCGAATGGCCAATGTGATGAATGTGAACATGCATATGTGTGATAAGGCCGAATGGCCAATGTGATGAATGTGAACATGCATATATGTGATAAGGCCGAATGGCCAATGTGATGAATGTGAACATGCATATGTGTGATAAGGCCGAATGGCCAATGTGATGAATGTGAACATGCATATGTGTGATAAGGCCGAATGGCCAATGTGATGAATGTGAACATGCATATGTGTGATAAGGTAGAATGGCTAATGTGATAAATGTGGAAGTGTATATATGCGGCGAAGCCGAATGGCTAATGTGAGATATGTATGAGATGTGTATATATATATATATATATAGTGGCCAAATGACAGACGATGGAAGGTGTGTTTTATTAGATATTTGATGAGGTAAATGAATTAAAGATTTGATAGTCGATGTGAATGTTGTAACATGTGAATAAATATGCATGAAACTCTATGATGTAAACCCGGGATTAAAGACCAGATGACCATATGTGGTGACTATGTCTGGGTTAAGACCCGCTGACTTTGTGTGGAGATTTCATCTGCGCTAAAGGTCTCGCCGATAATCCGAGTAGAGTTTAAAGCTATAAGACTTCGCAATAAGAATTGCTTATAAATATATTCAATATGAAAGGTTGAATAGGTATGTACTCCAAGTTTATATGTGAGCTTGATTTGAACTAAATTATAAGGTAGTTATGTGATGCATACGTGAGCAATCTATGAGACTATTCCTATGATTATGTGACATCGGATCAGTGTGAGGGGTTATGTGAAATTATACAATATATCTATGTCACATGAGCTCACTTTTATGTGAAAGTTTATCTGCCTATTATATATGATGAGATGTGCATATTCGGTAAAGGGATGGTACGCTTTGAAGGAAGAGTGAAATAAAATACGAACAACTATGTTATAATTTGATTGATATCGCTTGACACTTGCTTAAAACTTACTAAGCATTGTAATGCTTACTCCGCTTACTTTGTTTCCTCTGTTTTATAGATCTCATTTGGAAGCTACAGGGCTCGGGGATCGTCGACAAGTAGTCACACTATCACTATCCACCGCTTGTTCTTGTTATGTTTTGAATTAATTTATGGCATGTAAAGAATAGACCAAAGGGTCAAGAATATTTTGGTTAATGTATATAAGCCATGCGAAAATGGCATCTTTTGAATGTGTACTTATAGAAGTTAAATTGTATCCCTGACTGTCTTTAGTATTTACCTAAAGGAATGTTTTTTATTAAAAGAAAAAAAAATATTCGAAATTTTTACTGTTCTGATATGAGTTTCAAGTCCGGTAATGCCCCTTTACCTATTCCGGCGACAGATGCGGGATAGGGGTGTTACAGCAAGAGTGAATTTTGGCTCCAAGAAGTAGGATTTTGGGGTCATATTGTTTCAGGTGATGGCATCCGAGTTGATCCAAGTAAAATCTCTGTAATTGTTGAATAGAATCCACCTAAAAATGTAACTGAGGTTAGAAGATTTTTGGGCTTAGCCGGTTACTACTGAAGATTTGTGAAAGGATTCTCCATGATCGCGAATCCGATGACGAGGTTACTAAAGAAAGATGTTCAGTTTGAATGGACAGAGAAGTGCCAGTAGAGTTTCGAAAAGTTGAAGACATTGCTGACTGAAGCTCCAGTTTTAGTATTGCCTGAGACGAGAAAAGAGTTTGTGGTCTATAGTAATGCATCTTTAAATGGGTTGGGTTGTTTACTTATGCAAGATGGCAAGGTGATAGCCTATGCTTCGTGGCATTTGAAGCTACACGAGAAGAATTATTCGACGCATGACTTAGAGCTTGTCGCCATTGTTTTTGCCTTGAAAATCTGGAGGCATTACTTATATGGTGGGACTTGTCGTATATTCACAGACCACAAGAGTTTGAAGTGTTTAATGACTCAAAAAGAACTGAATCTGAGATGGAGAAGATGGTTAGAATTAATTAAAGACTACGAGCTGATCATCGATTATCATCCCGGAAAGGCGAATGTGGTCACCGACGCATTGAGCAGAAAATCTTTATTTGCATTGAGGGCCATGAACACTCGATTGGCGTTGTTTGATGATGGTTCGGTCTTGGCAGAGTTAAGGGTCAGACTGACATTTCTTTAGGAAATTTATGATGCTCAGACTAATGATAGTATCTTGCAAGCTAAAATAGCTCAATGTGAGTCGGGCATTGAATCAGATTTTTAGGTTAGTCCCCGATAGATGTTCGATGTTCAGAGACATAGTTTTCATACTGAAGAATAATGAAATTATTCAGAAAATTTTGCAAGAGGCACATGATAGCCGTTTGTCTATTCATCCTGGAAGTACCAAAATGTACAATGATTTAAAGAAAATGTACTGGTGGAATGGCATGAAAAGAGACATCTCTAAATTCGTATTGAAATGCTTGATATGCAAGCAAGTTAAGGCTGAACATCAAGTACCTTCTGGTTTGCTACAGCCTGTGATGGTCCCTGAATGGAAATGGGACAGAATCACTATAGACTTCGTGACAGGATTACCATTGACCCCGAAAAAGAAAGATGCTATATGGGTTGTGGTTGATAAGTTGACAAAGTCAGCTCATTTTATTCCGGTAAGGGCAGATTATTCACTTGACAAGTTGGCTGACTTGTATATATCTGAGATTGTGAGATTACACGGGGTACAGCTAGTGATTATTTTAGATAGAGACTCAAGATTCACTTCGAGATTCTGGAAGAAGTTACAAGAAGCCTTGGGTACAAAGTTGAGCTTTAGTACAACTTTTCACCCGCAGATCGATAATTAGTCTGAGCAGATGATTCAGATTCTGGAGGATATGTTGCGATGTTGCATCCTTAAATTTCGGGCCAGCTGGGAAAAATACTTACCATTGGTAGAGCTTGCCTACAACAATAGCTTTCACATGAGTTTGAAGATGGCACCTTACGAGGCCTTGTATGGCAGAAAGTGCTAAACTCCATTATATTCGATGAAACTCAAGGAGAATCAGATTCACAGAGTTGATCTAATCAAGGAAACTGAAGAAAAGGTTAAAGTGATACGTGACTGTTTAAAAGCGACATCGGATAGGAAAAAGTCATATGCTGATCTAGAAAGAAAAGAGATCGAATTTCAAATTGGAGATAGAGTGTTCTAGAAAGTATCTCCATGGGAAAAGGTATTGACGTTTGGCTGAAAAGACGAACTGAGCTCGCGATTTATCGGACCATACGAGATCACTGAAAGAGTTGGACCATTAGCCTATCGCTTGGCACTGCCACCAGAACTAGAAAAGGTTCATGATGTGTTCCATGTATCTATGTTAAGACGATATCGATCAGATCCCTCTCATGTGATTTTACCGATGGAGATTGAAATTAGACTGGACATGACCTATGGTGAGGAATAAGTCAAGATTTTGGCTCGTGAGGTTAAACAACTAAGAAATAGAGATGTGGCTTTGGTAAAAGTCTTATGGCATCGGCATGGTATGGAAGAGGCTACATGGGAGCTAGAAGAAACAATGAGAAGCCAATATCTGAACCTGTTTACTAGTAAGTGATCACGTGATTCGTATCAAGTAATAAATATTTAAAATGAAGATAAAACCTAGACTAACTATTATCACGACAAAAAGGCAAGCACACTTATCAAACAGCAGTATAGTAATGGCAAGACCGGGATATCGTACCTAAGGGAACCAAAAGTACTAGTAATAACTATCTTTTTATTATTTAACCTAGAAATAAAGAGGGGTTGTTTATTAAACTAATTAACCAAACTAATTAACTAATTAAACTAAAGAAAAAAGAAAATTTGGAAAAAGACTTGAAGAAAAGTAATTGATAAAGACGACACCCAAGAAGGAATCCACTTAGATTTCACTTGTTATCTGACTCTAAACCAGACGATTTATTCACTTGACTTGATCCGTGAGACTCCCTAACCTATATTATTATCTCTTTCGAAACTAATAACGTCTAACCCTCAATTGAGTTAATTGAAATCTCTTTCTTAATTAAAACCCTTAGGGAAACAGTAAATCGATCTATGGACTCCCATATTAGGTTCCACCCTAATCCGGCAAAATCTCGTAACCCTATTTTTAGGCATTCGATCAACTCAGCTTAATTATGCCAAATCTACTCTTAGACAGGGACCTTTGCTCCTCTGTATAAGCACATCAAATCATGAATTAATACCCGAAATAGTAACTAAAGCATTAAGAACAAATCATTAAGAACAAATCAAGTATTTATCATACAGTTCAGAGAATAATAACAAGATCCATTATAGGTTTCAACCCCCTTAGGTATCTAAGGGGTTTAGTTCATAATAAAATAAGAGTACATCTCAAAAGTATGAAAATAACAAAACATAAAGAAAACTTTAAAACCCCTGAAGGAATTCTAAGAGAGATCTTCAATCTTGGAGTAGCTCCGGCTTTTGGGATGGATCGTCTGGCTTCCTTCAAGTAATTCCCGGCGTGTGGTTTTATACTCTAGAAAAGTTTTAGAGGGAGACCCCCTTTCTAAGTCATACTTAGGGTGTTTATATAGGCTTTGGATTGGCTTTCTTCCTCCCTAAGTATCCTTTTCCGTGTAAAATACAGCTTCTTGAAAAAGGGACACGCCCGTGTGGCACGGCCGTGTGACGTGATTGCCAGGCCGTGTTCGATCTATTAAATTGCACACGACCGTATGGGTCAATGGCTAGGCTGTGCGAATTGTGAAAGCCTTGGTCGACACCCTCGAAAGACACGGGCGTGTGAGCTGCCCGTGTGGCAAGGCTTAGGCCATGTCATCTTCTTGATTTGGTCTGTTTTGTCCCTTTTTTGCTTGTTTTTGGCTCTTTTTGACTCTTGGTGCTCTCCTGAGTACAAAACATGAATTAACCGAAATAAGAGCACCAAAATCCACAAATCTAGTAATAAACATCCATAAATATGCTAAGTATTTGGGGTAAAAATATGTATAATTTGGCGTTTATCAAATACCTCCACACTTAAGCATTTTCTTGTCCTCAAGAAAAACTCTCATTTACTGCTAGAATTCATTCCTTTCAATCATATAATCATTACTGATAATGTTATAAATTATACCACAGAAAATCATTGTGACAACCCGAATTAGGGCCTAATCGGAATAGTGGTTTCGTGACCACAAATCCGAGATAGAAATAATTGTTTTATAATTATTTTGGGGTTTATGATATGATTGCATGATTGTGTGAAAATTTCGTGATGAAATTCTATGCCTAAAGTGCTTAAATTGAAAGTAGGGACTAAATCGAATAAGTTGCAAAATTTGCATCCTAGAAGTTTTTAGTATGAAATTGTTTTGGAATATTAATTAGGAGGTCTTAAATAGCAATTTGACCAATTTTAAGTTCATGGACAAAATTAGGACATGGAAGGAATTTTTGAAAGTTTAGTAAGGAGGGCATTTTGGTCATTTGGATATTAAATGAAATAACATGGGAAAAATAACACAAAATTGGTCATCATCCTCCTTAGTTGCTGCGAATTCTCCTCTCTCCATAGCTAGGGTTTCTTCAACTTTCAAGCTCCATAGTAAGTGATTCCAAGCCCGCTTTTAATGTTCTTTACGTTTTTGGAATCCTTAAGCTCGATTAAGCTTATGCTAGTAATAATTTAACCTAGGGTTCACATTTGGAAAAATACCCATAGGTGAAATTTGTGTATTTTGATGTTTTATGATAGAATATGAGGTTTTAAATTATGTTAAATAACTTGTGCTACTCGGTTTTAAGTGAAAACGAGTAAAAGCAGATAATCGGTAAAAATACCTATTGTTCATAACTATATGATAGAGTGAGAATTTGATGTTGTTGTAGAAGAGAAAATGTTCAGCATATCATAAAATATAAGAATAAGGGCTGAAATTAAATTCCGAGCCTAGGGGCAAAATTGTAATTTTGAAAAGTTAGGGGCAAAATGTAATTTTTCCATGATGTGATTTTGGATTGAAATAAATAGTATGAGTATTAAATGAGCTAAATGTGTTATTATAGATCAAGAAAGACGCGAATTGATCTCGAGCAGGGAAGGAAAAAGTTTTGGACTAAATTGCAAAATTTCCACATTTTGCACCAAGGTAAGTTTGTATGTAAATATTACAATAATTTCATGTACATTCTTATATTTCAGCCTATTATATAAATATACTAGCTGATGTTAAAATATAAATCGACTATTGGAAGAATGGAAATAAATATAGAGAGAGATCCCGGTTGAACATTGGAGAGATCGAATGAAATAGAGGAGCGTAGCTAGGTCACATGTATGATGCTTGAGTGCACATCATGTGTACAAGAAAGCTACGAGACACCACAGTAGTAGCTAGGTCACATGTGTGATACGAGATGTATCCCATGTAGACAAGAGAGCTACGTGAAAGATAAATGTAGCTAGGTCGCATGCGTGATTCCAAGTGAAGGACACCATGTAGACAAGAGAGCTACGTGAAAGATAAATGTAGCTAGGTTGCATGCGTGATTCCAAGTGAAGGACACCATGTAGACAAGAGAGCTACGAGACAAATCGGTTGGGTCGCATGAGTGGTACTAAGTGTTCACCATGTGTACAAGAGAGCCAAACTAAGCGAAGTATGATGGTGGAGCTGTGTCTTTGAAACCATTAAATATCGAGGATTGATCCGAATTGTTCAACGGGATGGTTTTGTGGTGATATTGTGGTTTGGACCTACACTTATGGTGAATGAAATGTGGTGAAAATGATTTGTGGTATATACATATATAAGATAAAATGAGGTTAGCATAAAGAATGTGTGAAAGAGTGAAATTAGCATTAAAACTGTTTTTAGATGGTAGCAGTGACGTGATTTTGAAAAATCACCAAAAATAGGAGGAATATAATTAGAGGTTGAATGAGATGTGAAATTAAAGTTTAATGAGTCTACTTTCATATAAAAGAAACAGAGCAAGCAAAGGAATTCTATATTTTGAGATATTTACAATTGTATGTGACTTGCTCAGGATGAATACGTGATCCCCTGTTCCAACTTTGAAAAATCATTAAAAATTGTACAAGGAAAATTAAGAAATATAGTTTACATGCCTAAATTCCTTATTGAGACTATTTTTAAATGAAACAGACTTCTGGGTTGTTTGAATTGTGTACTGAGAGAAATTCAATTTGTAGTGAACAGAGGTCAGATCAGTCGAGCTGTGTAACAGGGGAAACTTTAACTAATAAACTGTACTAATCAGCTGAACCAAAAATTATAGAAAACAATTATCAAAAAGCTTTATGAGTCTAGATTCAGGGAAATTTTACGGATTTGAATTTCGAGTTTTGTAACTCGAGTTATGATTTATTTAGTGAATATGACGCAGCGAGAGACAAATTAAACAAAGTGGAATGAATAGTGAAGTTAAAGTAGATATACTTGAATTGTTGTGTAAACATGTTAGATTTTTTTATTAGTATTTACATACTTACTTACTAAGCTATAAGCTTACTTTGTTTCTCTCTTTTGTCTTATAGTGTTCTTGACTTGCTCAGGAGTTAAGGATCGTGAAGATCTACCCGCACTATCATACTTTAGGTATTTGAACTAAACGTTTTGAATTATGGCATGTATAGTAGGCTTAATTATTTTGTTACGTGTCATATTTGTCTAGGTTTAAAATATTAGTTACTGATGCTCGACCAGCTAATTTGTACAAGCCATTAAAGTTGGCTAATATTGTTCAAGACATATATTATACGATGCACTATCAAATTGGATGACATATTTATATTTCGGTTATGTTTAATGGTATGTGTTATGTTCTGGTAATACCTTGTATCCTGTTCCGACGACGGTAACGGGTAAGGGGTGTTACATTTAGTGGTATCAGAGCCATGGTTTAGTCGGTTCTTGGACTAATAAAGTGTGTGTAAAGGTCTAGCTATACATGCCATAAAAATATTGTGATAGTGTGGTGACTCCTGATTATTCTAAAGCGTGTCTTGTTTTAATATAGTAATGGATCCTGAAGGAACTGCGGTGATGATCTTTAGTAATGCGCCGGCTCCGCACAAGGGACCGCTACTGTGGAAAGTAGACTGAGACATTGAGACAAGGAGATGAGGCTCGGGATGCCTTTCTCCAAATGATGAACAATTGGTATCTTGAATTTATTCGAGCAAATCCAAATGCTCAACCTCCTCCACCCCTCCTATACCTCGGGCGATTCTCAGAATGCTCAAGGTATAGATTTGGTAAGAATGAACAAGCCTCCGGTTGACAAGATTCAAAACAAGGGGCAAGAGTTTAGAGCAAAGGTCGATGATGATTACGAGAAAGCGGAATTCGGCTTGAAAATTCTACCCGTGTATTTGATAAGCTCTCATGTACACTCGAGGAATGCTTAAAGTGTCTTGTATCACTTTTGAGAGATTGACTTACCACTGGTGGAAGACTTTGGTTGCATGGTGCCAAAAGAAAAAGTTACTTGGGATTTCTTCCAGGAAGAATTTAGAAAGAAATACATAAGTCAGTGATTTATTGATCAAAAACGGAATGAGTTCCTTGAATTGAAGCGGGGAAAATGTCATGAGCGAGTATGAACGCGAATTTGTAAGACTTAGCAAGTATGCCTGTGAATGTGTGTCCACCGAGGCCATTATGTGTAGAAGATTTGAAGATGGGCTGAATGAGGACATTAAAGTGCTTGTAGGAATTTTGGAGTTGAAAGAATTTGTAGTATTGGTTGATCGAGCTCTTAAAGTCAAGAATTGAACAAAGAAAGAAGAAAGATTTCAGGCGCTAGATGAAATACCACCGCTAGTAGAGGTAGACCACCGAGAAATCTGGAGGTGGGACTAGTAGTAAACTGTGATGAAAGATTTAACGGCAAGATCAGAAGCTAGAGCACCTGCTAGAGCTTATGCTATACGTGCCCGAGAAGATGCATCATCTCCCGATGTTATTACTGGTACATTTTCTCTCTATGATACTATTGTTATTGCATTGATTGATCTCGGGTCCACTCATTCCTATATTTGCATGAATTTAGTATCCAATAAAAAGTTGCCTGTTGAATTTACTGAGTTTACGATTAAAGAGTCGAACCCCTTAGGCCAATATGTGCTAGTTGACAAGGTTTGCAAGAATTGCCCATTAATGATTCAAGGTCACTTTTTTCCCTACCAACTTGATGTTGTTACCATTTGGTGAGTTTGACGTTATCTTGGGAATGGACCGTTAACATTGTATGATGCTAAGGTAGATTGTAAACAAAAGACACTAGAGTTGAAATGTGAAAATGGAGAAATTTCGTGGGTTGAAACAGATGAATCAAATAAATTGCCTATGGTGATTTCGCACATGTCCGCACGAAATACATGAGAAAAGGGTGTGAAGCTTATCCGCTTATGTAATGAATATTGAGTTGCCTCAACTGAAATTTGAATCGATCTGATAGTCTGTGAGTTTCCAGATGTATTTCCTGAGGAATTGCCTGGGTTGCCTCCGAATAGAGAGATAGATTTTGCCATTGATTTGTTGCCGGGTACTGCACCGATCTCGATTGCTCCATATAGAATGGCTCCGACTGAATTAAAAGAATTGAAGGCTCGATTCAGCGGGAGTTAACGGACAAGGGATTTGTGAGACCGAGTTTCTCTCCTGGGTGCTCTGTATTATTCGTAAAGAAGAAGGATGGTTCAATGAGACTTTGCATTGATTACCGTCGACAATAAGGTGACTATAAAGAACAAGTACCGTTCTCGAGGATTGATGATTTATTCGATCAGTTAAAGGGGGCCACAGTGTTTTCAAAGATTGATTTGAGGTCTGGTTACTACCAGCTGAGAGTTAAGGAGTCAGATGTGCCGAAAACCGCCTTTAGGACAAGGTATGGACATTATGAGTTTCTTGTGATGCCTTTCGCAACAAATGCTCCACTATATTTATGGACTTAATGAATCGGATCTTCCGGCCATATTTGGATAAGTTTGTAGTAGTGTTTATAGATGACATTTTAATTTATTCTCGAGATGAGTCTGAACATGCCGAACACTTGAGAACTATATTGCAAATCTTGAGAGAAAAGAAACTGTTTGCCAAGTTTAGTAAAAGTGAGTTACGCTTCGTGAAGTCGGATTTTTGGGGCATATAGTCTCGGTGATGGTATTCGGTGGATCCAAGCAAGATTTCTGCGATCGTTGATTGGAAACCGCCAAGAATGTATCCGAGGTTAGAAGCTTTTAGGCTTAGCCGGTATTATAGACGTTTTGTTGAAGGATTTTCGATGATTGCCTCTCCTATGACTAAGTTGTTGCAAAAGAATGTTAAGTTTGAATGGACTGATAAATGTCAACAAAGTTTTGAAAAATTGAAAGCACGATTGACTGAAGCACCAATTTTAGTACAGCCCGAGTCGTCGAAAGGAGTTCGTAATTTATAGTGATGCATCATTGATGTGCCTTGGATGTGTGTTGATGCAAGAGGGTAAAGTGGTAGCTTATGCTTGAGACAGTTAAAACCGCATGAGAAGAACTATCCTACACATGATTTGGAACGGCCATTGTTGTTTTTGCCTTGAAGATTTGGCGACATTATTTGTACGGTGAAAATGCCGAATTTTTACTGATCACAAAAGTTTGAAGTACTTGATGAATCAAAAGGATCTGAATCTGCGACAGCGAAGATGGCTTGAATTATTAAAGGATTATGATCTAGTGATTGATTATCATCCAGGAAAAGCAAATGTAAGTTCTTGACGCCTTGAGCGTAAAATTTCTTTTTACTTTGAGAGCCATGAACACGGGTTAGCATTGTCTCGATGATGGGTCAATCTTAGCGAAATGAGAGATAAACCGTTATTTCTCCGTTAATTTGTGATGCTCAAAAGAATGATAGTGAGTTGCGGATCAAGAGAACTCAATGCGAATCAAAGTTACGACTCGATTTTCGAGTTGGACCAGATGATTGTTTGATGTTTCGAGACAGGATATGTGTTCAAAAACGATAAATTGATTCAAAAAATATTACATGAGGCGCACAATGGTGTTTATCAGTTCATCCCGGTAGCACAAAAATGTATAATGATTTAAAGAAGTCAGATTGGTGGCGGTATGAAAAGGACATTTCAATTTGTAACCAAGTGTTTGATCATCAACAAGTAAAAGTGAACATCAAGTGCCTTCAGATTACTTCAACCAAGAATGGTGCTCGAGTGGAAATGGGACAAGATTACCATGGATTTTGTAACCGGTTTGCCTTTAACTCCTAAAAAGAAGGATGCTGTTTGGGTAGTGGTTGATAGATTAACAAAGTCAGCCCACTTTATACCAAGACGCACTGATTACTCACTTGATAAATTAGCGAATTATATGTTGCTGAAATTGTGAAGTTGCACGGAGTACCTATGTCTATAATATCGATAGAGATCCAAGATTTACCTCGAGATTTTGGAAAAGTTACAAGAAGCTTTGGGTACAAAATTGAACTTTAGTACCGCATTTCATCCACAAACAGATGGTCAAACGAAAGAGTAATCCAAGTACTCAAGATATGCTTAGATGTCGTGTTTTAGAATTTGGAGGTAGTTGGGAGAAATATCTATCTTTGATTGAGTTTGCCTACGATGAATGATTATCAATCAAGTATACAAATGGCACCGCATCTGAAGCCTTGTATGGTCGTAAGTGTCGGACTCCTTTATATTGGACCGAGCTTAGTGAGAAACAGATTCATGGAGTTGATCTAGTTAAAGAAACCAAGAGAAAATAAAAGTAATTCGGGATTGCTTAAAAGTCGCTTCAGATCGACAAAAGTCATATGCGATTTAAAAGAAAAGAGATTGAATTTCGGTGGGTGATAAAGTGTTCTTGAAGGTGTCACCATGGAAAAGATTCGAGATTTAGTCGGAAAGGCAAGTTGAGTCCGCGTTTTATTGGGCCGTCGAGATTCTTGAGAGAATTGGACCAATGGCATATCGGATGGCCTTACCGCAGAGTTAGAAAGAATTCATAACGTGTTTCATGTATCAATGTTGCGAGGTTATCGCTCGATCCTTCACATGTGATTTCTCCAACGAAATTGAGATTCGATCGGATATGACCTATGAGGAGGAACCAATAAAGATTTTGGCTCGAGAGGTTAAACAGTTAAGAAATAAAAGTATAGCTTTAGTGAAAGTATTGTGGCACGGACATGGGATAGAAGAGGCTACGTGGGAACCCGAGGAAGCTATGAGGAAACAAGACCCAAACCTCTTTACCGTAAGATTTTCGGGACGAAGATCTCAAAAGGGGGAGAATTGTGACAACCCGAATTAGGGCCTAATCGGAATAGTGGTTTCGTGACCACAAATCCGAGATAGAAATAATTGTTTTATAATTATTTTGGGGTTTATGATATGATTGCATAATTGTGTGAAAATTTCGTGATGAAATTCTATGCCTAAAGTGCTTAAATTGAAAGTAGGGACTAAATCGAATAAGTTGCAAAATTTGCATCCCGTAAGTTTTAGTATGAAATTGTTTTGGAATATTAATTAGGAGGTCTTAAATAGCAATTTGACCAATTTTAAGTTCATGGACAAAATTAGGACATGGAAGGAATTTTGAAAGTTTAGTAAGGAGGGCATTTTGGTCATTTGGATATTAAATGAAATAAAATGGGAAAAATAACACAAAATTGGTCATCATCCTCCTTAGTTGCTGCCGAATTCTCCCTCTCTCCATAGCTAGGGTTTCTTCAACTTTCAAGCTCCATAGTAAGTGATTCCAAGCCCGTTTTTAATGTTCTTTACGTTTTTGGAATCCCGGAAGCTCGATTAAGCTTATGCTAGTAATAATTTAACCTAGGGTTCACATTTGGAAAAATACCCATAGGTGAAATTTGTGTATTTTGATGTTTTATGATAGAATATGAGGTTTTAAATTATGTTAAATAACTTGTGCTACTCGGTTTTAAGTGAAAACGAGTAAAAGCAAGATAATCGGTAAAAATACCTATTGTTCATAACTATATGATAGAGTGAGAATTTGATGTTGTTGTAGAAGAGAAAATGTTCAGCATATCATAAAATATAAGAATAAGGGCTGAAACTAAATTCCGAGCCTAGGGGCAAAATTGTAATTTTGAAAAGTTAGGGGCAAAAATGTAATTTTTCCATGATGTGATTTTTGGATTGAAATAAATAGTATGAGTATTAAATGAGCTAAATGTGTTATTATAGATCAAGAAAGACGCGAATTGATCTCGAGCAGGGGAAGGAAAAAGTTTTGGACTAAATTGCAAAATTTCCACATTTTGCACCAAGGTAAGTTTGTATGTAAATATTACAATAATTTCATGTACATTCTTATATTTCAGCCTATTATATAAATATACTAGCTGATGTTAAAATATAAATCGACTATTGGAAGAATGGAAATAAATATAGAGAGAGATCCGGTTGAACATTCTGGAGAGATCGAATGAAATAGAGGGCGTAGCTAGGTCACATGTATGATGCCGAGTGCACATCATGTGTACAAGAAAGCTACGAGACACCCTGTAGTAGCTAGGTCACATGTGTGATACGAGATGTATCCCATGTAGACAAGAGAGCTACGTGAAAGATAAATGTAGCTAGGTCGCATGCGTGATTCCAAGTGAAGGACACCATGTAGACAAGAGAGCTACGTGAAAGATAAATGTAGCTAGGTCGCATGCGTGATTCCAAGTGAAGGACACCATGTAGACAAGAGAGCTACGAGACAAATCGGTTGGGTCGCATGAGTGGTACTAAGTGTTCACCATGTGTACAAGAGAGCCGAACTAAACGAAGTATGATGGTGGAGCTGTGTCAAACCATTAAATATCGAGGATTGATTCAATTGTTCAACGGGATGGTTTTGTGGTGATATTGTGGTTTGGACCTACACTTATGGTGAATGAAATGTGGTGAAAATGATTTGTGGTATATACATATATAAGATAAAATGAGGTTAGCATAAAGAATGTGTGAAAGAGTGAAATTAGCATTAAAACTGTTTTTAGATTGTAGCAGTGACGTGATTTTAAAAAATCACCAAAAATAGGAGGAATATAATTAGAGGTTTAATGAGATGTGAAATTAAAGTTTAATGAGTCTACTTTCATATAAAAGAAACAGAGCAAGCAAAGGAATTCTATATTTTGAGATATTTACAATTGTATGTGACTTGCTCAGGATGAATACGTGATCCCCTGTTCCAACTTTGAAAAATCATTAAAAATTGTACAAGGAAAATTAAGAAATATAGTTTACATGCCTAAATTCCTTATTGAGACTAGTTTTAAATGAAATAGACTTCAGGGTTGTTTGAATTGTGTACTAGAGAAATTCAATTTGTAGTGAACAGAGGTCAGATTAGTCGAGCTGTGTAACAGGGGAAACTTTAACTAATAAACTGTACTAATCGGCTGAACCAAAAATTATAGAAAACAATTAGCAAAAAGCTTTATGAGTCTAGATTCAGGGAAATTTTACGGATTTGAATTTCGATTTTGTAACTCGAGTTATGATTTATTTAGTGAATATGACGCAGCAGAGACAAATTAAACAAAGTGGAATGAATAGTGAAGTTAAAGTAGATATACTTGAATTGTTGTGTAAACATGTTAGATTTTTTATTAGTATTTACATACTTACTTACTAAGCTATAAGCTTACTTTGTTTCTCTCTTTTGTCTTATAGTGTTCTTCGGCTTGCTCAGGAGTTAAGGATCGTGAAGATCTACCCGCACTATCATACTTTAGGGTATTTGAACTAAACGTTTTGAATTATGGCATGTATAGTAGGCTTAATTATTTTGTTACGTGTCATATTTGTCTAGGTTTAAAATATTAGTTACAGTACTCGACCAGCTAATTTGTACAAGCCATTAAAGTTGGCTAATATTGTTCAAGACATATATTATACGATGCACTATCAAATTGGATGACATATTTATATTTCGGTTATGTTTAATGGTATGTGTTATGTTCTGGTAATACCTTGTATCCTGTTCCGGCGATGGTAACGGGTAAGGGGTGTTACATTTAGTGGTATCAGAGCCATGGTTTAGTCGGTTCTCGGACTAATAAAGTGTGTGTAAAGGTCTAGCTATACATGCCATAAAAATATTGTGATAGTGTGGTGACTCCTGATTATTCTAAACTGTGTCTTGTTTTAATATAGTAATGGATCCTGAAGGAACTGCGGCTGATGATGCTGCTAGTAATGCGCCGGCTCCCGCACAAGGGACCGCTACCGTGGAAAGTAGACCTGAGACATTGAGACAAGGAGATGAGGCTCGGGATGCCTTTCTCCAAATGATGAACAATTGGTATACTGAATTTATTCGAGCAAATCCAAATGCTCAACCTCCTCCACCCCCTCCTATACCTCAGACGATTCCTGTAGCTGCTCAAGGTATAGATTTGGTAAGAATGAACAAGCCTCCGGTTGACAAGATTCGAAAACAAGGGGCCGAAGAGTTTAGAGCAAAGGTCGATGATGATCCTGAGAAAGCGGAATTCTGGCTTGAAAATTCTACCCGTGTATTTGATGAGCTCTCATGTACACCGAGGAATGCTTAAAGTGTGTCAGATCACTTTTGAGAGATTCGACTTACCACTGGTGGAAGACTTTGGTTGCAGTGGTGCCAAAAGAAAAAGTTACTTGGGATTTCTTCCAAGAAGAATTTAGAAAGAAATACATAAGTCAGCGATTTATTGATCAAAAACGGAAGGAGTTCCTTGAATTGAAGCAGGGAAAATGTCTCAGAGCGAGTATGAACGCGAATTTGTAAGACTCAGAAAGTATGCCTGTGAATGTGTGTCCACCGAGGCCATTATGTGTAGAAGATTTGAAGATGGGCTGAATGAGGACATTAAAGTGCTTGTAGGAATTTTGGAGTTGAAAGAATTTGTAGTATTGGTTGATCGAGCTCTTAAAGCCGAAGAATTGAACAAAGAAAGAAGAAAGATTTCAGAGCGCTAGACAGAATACCACCGCTAGTAGAGGTAGACCACCGAGAAATACTGGAGGTGGGACTAGTAGTAAAACTGTGATGAAAGATTTAACGGCAAGATCGTAAGCTAGAGCACTGCTAGAGCTTATGCTATACGTGCCGAGAGAAGATGCATCATCTCCGATGTTATTATCGGTACATTTTCTCTATGATACTATTGTTATTGCATTGATTGATCCCGGTCCACTCATTCCTATATTTGCATGAATTTAGTATCCAATAAAAAGTTGCTCGTTGAATTTATTGAGTTTACGATTAAAGTGTCGAACCCTTAGGCCAATATGTGCTAGTTGACAAGGTTTGCAAGAATTGCCCATTAATGATTCAAGGTCACTGCTTTTCCGCCAACTTGATGTCATTACCATTTGGTGAGTTTGACGTTATCTTGGGAATGGACCGGTTAACATTGTATGATGCTAAGGTAGATTGTAAACAAAAGACACTAGAGTTGAAATGTGAAAATGGAGAAATTTCGTGGGTTGAAACAGATGAATCAAATAAATTGCCTATGGTGATTTCGCACATGTCCGCATGTAAATACATGAGAAAAGGGTGTGAAGCTTATCCGCTTATGTAATGAATATTGAGTTGCCTCAACTGAAATTTGAATCGATCTGATAGTCTGTGAGTTTCGGATGTATTTCCGAGGAATTGCTCGGTTGCCTCCGAATGGAGAGATAGATTTTGCCATTGATTTGTTGCCGGCATCGCACCGATCTCGATTGCTCCATATAGAATGGCTCTCATCAATTAAAAGAATTGAAGGCTCGATTCAGGGAGTTAACGACAAGGGATTTGTGAGACCGAGTTTCTCTCCCGGGTGCTCTGTATTATTCGTAAAGAAGAAGGATAGTTCAATGAGACTTTGCATTGATTACCGCTACCAATAAGGTGACTATAAAGAACAAGTACCGCTGTCGAGGATTGATGATTTATTCGATCGCTTAAAGGGGCCACAAAGTGTTTTCAAAGATTGATTTGAGGTCTGGTTACTACCAGCTGAGAGTTAAGGAGTTAGATGTGCCGAAAACCGCCTTTAGGACAAGGTATGGACATTATGAGTTTCTTGTGATGCCTTTCGGCTTAACAAATGCTCCAGCTATATTTATGGACTTAATGAATCGGATCTTCCGGCCATATTTGGATAAGTTTGTAGTAGTGTTTATAGATGACATTTTAATTTATTCTCGAGATGAGTCTGAACATGCCGAACACTTGAGAACTATATTGCAAATCTTGAGAGAAAAGAAACTGTTTGCCAAGTTTAGTAAAAGTGAGTTCGGCTTCGTGAAGTCGGATTTTGGGGCATATAGTCTCGGTGATGGTATTCGGTGGATCCAAGCAAGATTTCGCGATCGTTGATTGGAAACCGCCCAAGAATGTATCCGAGGTTAGAAGCTTTTTAGGCTTAGCCGGGTATTATAGACGTTTTGTTGAAGGATTTTCGATGATTGCCTCTCCTATGACTAAGTTGTTGCAAAAGAATGTTAAGTTTGAATGGACTGATAAATGTCAACAAAGTTTTGAAAAATTGAAAGCACGATTGACTGAAGCACCAATTTTAGTACAGCCCGAGTCAGGAAAGGAGTTCGTAATTTATAGTGATGCATCATTGACAGGCCTTGGATGTGTGTTGATGCAAGAGGGTAAAGTGGTAGCTTATGCTTGAGAGAGTTAAAACCGCATGAGAAGAACTATCCTACACATGATTTGGGCGGCATTGTTGTTTTTGCCTTGAAGATTTGGCGACATTATTTGTACGGTGAAAATGCCGAATTTTTACCGATCACAAAAGTTTGAAGTACTTGATGAATCAAAAGGATCTGAATCTGCGACAAATAAGATGGCTTGAATTATTAAAGGATTATGATCTAGTGATTGATTATCATCCAGGAAAAGCAAATGTAGTTGCTGACGCCTTGAGCAGAAAATTTCTTTTTACTTTGAGAGCCATGAACACGGGGTTAGCATTGTCTGATGATGGGTCAATCTTAGCGTAAATGAGAGCTAAACCGTTATTTCTCCGCTTAATTTGTGATGCTCAAAAGAATGATAGTGAGTTGCGGATCAAGAGAACTCAATGCGAATCAAAGTTACGACTCAGATTTTCGAGTTGGACCGGATGATTGTTTGATGTTTCGAGACGTGATATGTGTGCCGAAAAACGATAAATTGATTCAAAAAATATTACATGAGGCGCACAATGGTGCTTTTATCGCTTCATCCCGGTAGCACAAAATGTATAATGATTTAAAGAAGTCAGATTGGTGGCGGTATGAAAAGGACATTTCTGAATTTGTAACCAAGTGTTTGATCATCAACAAGTAAAAGTTGAACATCAAGTGCCTTCGGATTACTTCAACCAAGAATGGTGCTCGAGTGGAAATGGGACAAGATTACCATGGATTTTGTAACCGGTTTGCCTTTAACTCCTAAAAAGAAGGATGCTGTTTGGGTAGTGGTTGATAGATTAACAAAGTCAGCCCACTTTATACCAGTACGTACCGATTACTCACTTGATAAATTAGCTGAATTATATGTTGCTGAAATTGTGAAGTTGCACGGAGTACCTATGTCTATAATATCAGATAGAGATCCAAGATTTACCTCGAGATTTTGGAAAAAGTTACAAGAAGCTTTGGGTACAAAATTGAACTTTAGTACCGCATTTCATCCACAAACAGATGGTCAAACAGAAAGAGTAATCCGGTACTCAAGATATGCTTAGATGTCTTGTTTTAGAATTTGGAGGTAGTTGGGAGAAATATCTATCTTTGATTGAGTTTGCCTACAATAACAGCTTATCAATCAAGTATACAAATGGCACCGCATTTAAGCCTTGTATGGTCGTAAGTGTCGGACTCCTTTATATTGGACCGAGCTTAGTGAGAAATGTAATCATGGAGTTGATCTAGTTAAAGAAACCAAGAGAAAATAAAAGTAATTCGGGATTGCTTAAAAGTCGCTTCAGATCGACAAAAGTCATATGCGATTTAAAAAGAAAAGAGATTGAATTTCGTGGGTGATAAAGTGTTCTTGAAGGTGTCACCATGGAAAAAGATTCGAGATTTAGTCGGAAAGGCAAGTTGAGTCCGCGTTTTATTGGGCCGCACGAGATTATTGAGAGAATTGGACCATGGCATATCGGTTGGCCTTACCGCAGAGTTAGAAAGAATTCATAACGTGTTTCATGTATCAATGTTGCGAGGTTATCGTTCTGATCCTTCACATGTGATTTCTCCAACAGAAATTGAGATTCGATCGGATATGACCTATGAGGAGGAACCAATAAAGATTTTGGCTCGAGAGGTTAAACAGTTAAGAAATAAAAGTATAGCTTTAGTGAAAGTATTGTGGCACGTACATGGGATAGAAGAGGCTACGTGGGAACCTGAGGAAGCTATGAGGAAACAGTACCCAAACCTCTTTACCGGTAAGATTTTCGGGGACGAAGATCTCAAAAGGGGGGGAGAATTGTGACAACCCGAATTAGGGCCTAATCGGAATAGTGGTTTCGTGACCACAAATCCGAGATAGAAATAATTGTTTTATAATTATTTTGGGGTTTATGATATGATTGCATAATTGTGTGAAAATTTCGTGATGAAATTCTATGCCTAAAGTGCTTAAATTGAAAGTAGGGACTAAATCGAATAAGTTGCAAAATTTGCATCCCGAAGTTTTAGTATGAAATTGTTTTGGAATATTAATTAGGAGGTCTTAAATAGCAATTTGACCAATTTTAAGTTCATGGACAAAATTAGGACATGGAAGGAATTTTTGAAAGTTTAGTAAGGAGGGCATTTTGGTCATTTGGATATTAAATGAAATAAAATGGGAAAAATAACACAAAATTGGTCATCATCCTCCTTAGTTGCTGCGAATTCTCCTCTCTCCATAGCTAGGGTTTCTTCAACTTTCAAGCTCCATAGTAAGTGATTCCAAGCCCGCTTTTAATGTTCTTTACGCTTTTGGAATCCGGAAGCTCGATTAAGCTTATGCTAGTAATAATTTAACCTAGGGTTCACATTTGGAAAAATACCCATAGGTGAAATTTGTGTATTTTGATGTTTTATGATAGAATATGAGGTTTTAAATTATGTTAAATAACTTGTGCTACTCGGTTTTAAGTGAAAACGAGTAAAAGCAAGCATAATCGGTAAAAATACCTATTGTTCATAACTATATGATAGAGTGAGAATTTGATGTTGTTGTAGAAGAGAAAATGTTCAGCATATCATAAAATATAAGAATAAGGGCTGAAATTAAATTCCCGAGCCTAGGGGCAAAATTGTAATTTTGAAAAGTTAGGGGCAAAATGTAATTTTTCCATGATGTGATTTTTGGATTGAAATAAATAGTATGAGTATTAAATGAGCTAAATGTGTTATTATAGATCAAGAAAGACGCGAATTGATCTCGAAGGGGAAGGAAAAAGTTTTGGACTAAATTGCAAAATTTCCACATTTTGCACCAAGGTAAGTTTGTATGTAAATATTACAATAATTTCATGTACATTCTTATATTTCAGCCTATTATATAAATATACTAGCTGATGTTAAAATATAAATCGACTATTGGAAGAATGGAAATAAATATAGAGAGATCCGGTTGAACATTCGGAGAGTTCGAATGAAATAGAGGAGCGTAGCTAGGTCACATGTATGATGCTGAGTGCACATCATGTGTACAAGAAAGCTACGAGACACCTGTAGTAGCTAGGTCACATGTGTGATACGAGATGTATCCCATGTAGACAAGAGAGCTACGTGAAAGATAAATGTAGCTAGGTCGCATGCGTGATTCCAAGTGAAGGACACCATGTAGACAAGAGAGCTACGTGAAAGATAAATGTAGCTAGGTCGCATGCGTGATTCCAAGTGAAGGACACCATGTAGACAAGAGAGCTACGAGACAAATCGGTTGGGTCGCATGAGTGGTACTAAGTGTTCACCATGTGTACAAGAGAGCCGAACTAAACGAAGTATGATGGTGGAGCTGTGTCTTTGAAACCATTAAATATCGAGGATTGATCCGAATTGTTCAACGGGATGGTTTTGTGGTGATATTGTGGTTTGGACCTACACTTATGGTGAATGAAATGTGGTGAAAATGATTTGTGGTATATACATATATAAGATAAAATGAGGTTAGCATAAAGAATGTGTGAAAGAGTGAAATTAGCATTAAAACTGTTTTTAGATGGTAGCAGTGACGTGATTTTAAAAAATCACCAAAAATAGGAGGAATATAATTAGAGGTTGAATGAGATGTGAAATTAAAGTTTAATGAGTCTGCTTTCATATAAAAGAAACAGAGCAAGCAAAGGAATTCTATATTTTGAGATATTTACAATTGTATGTGACTTGCTCAGGATGAATACGTGATCCCCTGTTCCAACTTTGAAAAATCATTAAAAATTGTACAAGGAAAATCAAGAAATATAGTTTACATGCCTAAATTCCTTATTGAGACTAGTTTTAAATGAAACAGACTTCTGGGTTGTTTGAATTGTGTACTGAGAGAAATTCAATTTGTAGTGAACAGAGGTCAGATCAGTCGAGCTGTGTAACAGGGGAAATTTTAACTAATAAACTGTACTAATCGGCTGAACCAAAAATTATAGAAAACAATTAGCAAAAAGCTTTATGAGTCTAGATTCAGGGAAATTTTACGGATTTGAATTTCGAGTTTTGTAACTCGAGTTATGATTTATTTAGTGAATATGACGCAGCAGAGACAGCTTAAACAAAGTGGAATGAATAGTGAAGTTAAAGTAGATATACTTGAATTGTTGTGTAAACATGTTAGATTTTTTTATTAGTATTTACATACTTACTTACTAAGCTATAAGCTTACTTTGTTTCTCTCTTTTGTCTTATAGTGTTCTTGACTTGCTCGGGAGTTAAGGATCGTGAAGATCTACCCGCACTATCATACTTTAGGGTATTTGAACTAAACGTTTTGAATTATGGCATGTATAGTAGGCTTAATTATTTTGTTACGTGTCATATTTGTCTAGGTTTAAAATATTAGTTACAAGATTTCGACCAGCTAATTTGTACAAGCCATTAAAGTTGGCTAATATTGTTCAAGACATATATTATACGATGCACTATCAAATTGGATGACATATTTATATTTCGGTTATGTTTAATGGTATGTGTTATGTTCTGGTAATACCTTGTATCCTGTTCCGGCGACGGTAACGGGTAAGGGGTATTACAATCATACAGTGAGAATTCAACTATAGGGTTATTAAAAGCCTCAAACAATCTAAATCGAATATTTTAATAATAAAATCACAGGTAATCTCCTTCCTCTAAGTAATTAACTTTAGTCCTAAATATACAAGAGATGACATCCTCACTAAAGATTTACTCAAATCACTCAAAGTGTTTAAGGTTCAAGATTAAGCACTCGATTGTCTAACATTAGAAGTTATTACCATAGGCTTGCATGGAAATCAAATCTCCACCACTTGTAAATGATATGATACACAAATCAAAAGGTCTTTGCATGGTTGTAATAGGGTTTAGGTTACGGGTATGGATACAAGCTGAAAAGAAAAAGGTTAGAATCGAGATAATTTCAATATATTACCCCACTATCAAAAATTTAATTACTGAATCAAAAACAAATATCTAGAACTATATTACATGAGCTCTCTTTTTTTTTTCATGAAAACTTTAGCTTGCTGAGGATTACAATAATAATACTGAATTGTTTTTTTTTTAAGAAAAAATCAAGTTAATATAATATAGAAATCATACTTCATGATTCAGTAACAAAAAATGGTGAACATAGTGAGGTAACAATATTAAATTTAATCTCTATAAAAAAATTAAATTAAGTAAGAGGATTTCAACAATAATAGGTTAATGGGTTAATGATAAGGGTTACTCAATGAAAAGGGTTAGTAGGCTCAAGGGGGTTCACTAAGGGTTTAATTATGTGGGACGACTTTTTATGGAGTAAATGGGTTAAATCCTAAATGTCTTTATCATCTTAGTATATCAAATCATACGTGTGATCTCGACATGTATAATCGAAGCAAGTTCTAGAATAACAGTTCAATGTTGACATACTCAAACTACAAAAGAAGTAAGCAAGAAAGAAAGCTATATGCTCAAAAGGCTAAAAAATCTCACCAAAAATTTGGGTTTGTGATGTCATTCCTGTATACTTAAGATTTCAAGATAATACCTCAATTTAGGAAAATAATCTAAAAATTTTAGTTCTCAAAATATGAATTTATCATGCTCGATTTTCTAATGTCCTATAATCAAGTAATCATACATAATTCCCATGATCTAATTCATGACATATCAACAATAATTATAGATCAATTAAAATTCATTCGATCAATATTATGAGAAAATAACTTAAGCACAAGACCAAATTCAAGGATTTGAGAATAATGCAAAAAGTTAGGCATCATGTTCATGTTCACCCCCCCCACACTTAAGATGTACATTGCCCTCAATGTACAAAGATAGAATATTCAAAATAAAGAAAATCATAAGAGGGAAAGAGGTGAAACTCCCTGTTATATGGATGCGGAGCTTGATTCTAAGGCTAGAGTGTTTGGGGAAAGTGGTAGCTGCCACTGTTGTTGGCTAGATGAAGAAATTGGGTTGTTGAACATGGCACTCGTGGGGTATTGTTCCCTATTTGTTTGCTCATTCCGTAAAATATTCCTAGTAGCTTTGCTTGGAAGACTGTAGAATCATGAAGAGCTTATTAAGAGTGGGTGTAGAAGAGTGCGTAGTGGGATTACTTGTTAGAAATACCAGAAAAATAAAGTAAAATTTACTAATATAGATATGTCTTTCAAAAGAAAATAATAAAATTGAAATGAGAATAAAAAAAATAAAAAGATAGGAGGATTCAATGATCCTCGTAAGCGGGGCCCCAAGGTGGTGGCGCTGGAGCGGTGATGTGAAAGTGCTGGCACAGCTGCTGCATCATGGCCTGCATGTTGTCCATCTTTCTATCACGTCACCGATCTCGCTCGTGAATCATCTCGAACTATGTAGTGCAATACTACTTGAAGTGAGCAAGTCGGTCAGAAAGGTAGGCCAACAAAGTAGCCACATGAACTGGCCGCTCCCTCGGTGGCGTGGTAGAAGGCTCCTCGTGCTGTGGGGGGACATCATCAGGAACGTCCTCAAGATCTTCCTCGTCAATGACATGAGTGAGACAGTACTGAGCAGGATCGGTCCCACGTTGGCGCTCGATCATCCTCATGTGTAACATAGTCGTGATGCCCTATGGGGACATCTGACCTATCAGTGTAAGCGCTGATGACTAGGCCATGGTGTTGAGGAGGCCGAAGTGTCTGGCGAGGCATGTCACATAGGGGCTGATAAAGATTACTCCCTTCTGATGCCACTTGGTCTGATGGTAAATGGCGAAAGCGATGAAGTATGCCAAGTCAGCTACGTGTGCATTCGCCATGCACCATAAATAGTAGGCGTCGTGGGTGCTGACGACGCCGGTGCTCTCTCTACTTCTTGTCAAGGTGTGTGCCAATATGGCATGGAGATAGCGTAACGAAGGGAGGGGCGAGAGCTGAGGCCTTCGAGCGACTGGGGTCATAGGTGGAAGAGAGTTGTGCCAAAGCCTTCCAGCATAAGGAGAGAGAAATGTGGATATTGCGTGGTAGTGCATTCATGTCCTCCTCCTCCATAAACTCATCAGTGTAAAGTCCCAAAGCAACTCCAAACTCTGGGACACTCATCGTATGAACTAGACCGCCTAATCGGAATTGAATGGTGCTGGGGTCGTCATTGTTCACAATCACTACCTGTAGATGAAAAGTAGAGCATAATTCTAAAGTTAGCTCTAAATAAGTGGGTTCGGTAATAGCGAAGAACCGTTCCGATGGGTCTGTGGACAGGAGGGCGTGGATGGCATCAGCTAGCTGGACTTGCTCCACGGTAGCCCAATCGATGCAACGACCCGTAGTGAGGCATCGTGCGCGTAGTATCTGAAATAGCTCCTCCTACGAAGCTTGCGAAAACTCAATGAACGGGTGTCGAACTTCGACTGTAGCACGTACTGAGGAAGAACCCGGTCCCCTACATCTTTTTGATGATGGGACCGCAGCCTTCTTGCCTCTGGATGATGACATGATGTATCTGAAAATGTATGAGCATTGATATAATCTTATGACAGTAGTTCCAAGATGTGTTAACATTTAACGATATCAAGCGAGAAGTGAAAAATTTATGTGACTATTCAGAAACATTTACTGGAATCAAAGATGCATCAGCAGTTAAGCATCCTAAAACTAGTATATGCTATTTAGTAGCTTTAACAGTTCAAATATAGAAAATACTAAAGCATATTCTTAAATTATTTAGAACAAATTTGTAACAGTAACAATATCTGTGTAAGGCATAAAGAATACCAATGTAGCAACACAGATTGGAAAAACAAGGGTGAGAAAATGAACCAAAAGCTGCTGTAGGGTAGTGCACGGGCGTGTTATAGGCGAGCACGGGCGTGTGGCATAGGGGTACAGTCGTGTGGAGGGAAAACGGAGGGAAAAAAGATGGGAAAGTGAGGATTAATTTAGGGGGAGTGGATTTTAGGATGGTTTGGGGGTTGGGGAAATGAGAATCTGGGGAATGGTGGCCAGAATAGGGGTTAGAGAGTGGAGAAGGGGAGATTGTGGCTAGAGTTTTGAAAGGGGGGAGAAGATGAATAGTGGTTTGCTTATATAGGGGAGGGTTACACAGCCTAGGGCCATGCCTGTGTACTCTGAAGGTGAGCCCGTGTTTTTCAAATTTTTGCGATTTAGGTCATGCCTGGCTACTATCCCAAGCCCGTGTGTCTTGGGCGTGTGTGGCACACGGCCATGTCGTACGATCGTGCCTAGCTTTGTTTGCTTCTCCTACGCCCGCGTGTTAGGGTACCACACCCATGTATTGTTGTCCACGGCTTAACGGTATGGGCCTGTCTCACCCCTGTGTCGAAGAAATAGAATCGACCCTTACCCCTGGCACACCCGTGTTTTTCTATTCCCACACCCGTGTTCACCTATCAAGTTCACCCACGGCCATGTCGCACGGCAATGGGGATTTATCGCATCCCGTGTTTTGAGGAAATCATGTCCTGCTTCCACACGGCCATATCGCACGACCGTGTCTCTTCTCCTATTTGGCCACGACTTTAGGCACGCCCATGTGCCTGGCCGTGTGTGCTGAAAAACTTTGCAATTCAAATATAAAGTTAATGATTTAAAGTGTTAGAAATTAAAAATAAAGAAATTGAAATATGTTAGTGCTAGGATTGCCTCCCGAGAAGCGCTTATTTATAGTCTAAGCTCGACTTACCTCTCTAGTAAATGGTCAGGGTGGTTCGAGGAGTTTATACTCCTCATTCCTACTATCAATCTCATCAAAATAGTGTTTTAATCGGGTGTTGTTTACCTTAAAAGTGCCGAACTTGGGGTGACTCACCTCCACCCTACCGAATGGAAAAATACTGAGTATCGTAAGAGGGATTTCCTCATTCGGTGTGGTAGTGACGATATGAGGATCTGTGGCATCTAGTAACACCTTATATCAACCTTAAGTTTATTTGGAGAGGTATCAGCCTTGTTTTGGCGTAGTTTCGGTTTATCATGTGTTCTCGGTTTGCGTGCTCACTATTTGTCTAGCTCCTCTATCCGTAGCCTTCATTCTTCATGAGTGTGTCCTATATCATTGCTGGAACATGGCTTGTGAACTTCTTTGAAGCTCAATTTCTGAAAAGTCATATTGTCAGTTTTAGTAGATTGGTGTGGACTATTACGTTTAATGTTCGATGTTATGCCAGAATTATGAGCTTGAAGGGTGATCGTGTCGTCTCCTACGTGAAGCGTGAGCTCACCTATGCTAACATCAATAATTGTTTTAGCAGTTGCTAAAAAAAGCCTCCCTAAAATCAAAGGGGTGCTATTATCCTCCTCTATGTCTAGAACAACGAAATCAACGGGAAATATGAACTTATCTACTTTCACTAGTACATATTCAATAATACCCCTATAAAATCTTATAGTTTTATCTGCCAATTGAATGCTCATCCTGGTTTGTTTAGGTTTCCCAAGACCTAGTTGCTTAAACATTTTGTAAGGCATGACATTAATACTAGCCCCTAAATCAGCTAATGCATGACTTATATCTAAACTACTGATTACTTAATGGATTGTAAAACTCCCTGGATCTTTCAATTTGTGGGGTAGCTTATTCTGTAGAATAGCTGAGCAGACTGTGTTTAGCTTTACATGCAACGCTTCGTCTAACTTTTTCTTATTTACTAAAAGCTCTTTTAAAAATTTCATTGCATTTGGCATCTACGACAAAGCTTCAATAAACGGTAAGTTAATATGTAATTTTTTTTCAAAAGTTTAAGGAATTTACTGAATTGTTCTTCTGAGTGATCTTTCCTTGTAGCGTTAGGATATGGGACACGAGGTTTATATTCTTCATTCACCATTTTGTTATGACTTACCTCACTTTTACCTTTGCTCACCATAGTTTCTTGCATCAATTCTGGCTCAGGCACAATGAATCCTTCCTTATCTTGAGTACTAATTGCGTTGAGGTGTTCCCTCGGGTTAGGTTTAGTATTACTTGGTAAGCTACCTTATGGTCATTCGGAGATTAGTTTGGATAGCTGGCCTATCTGAGTTTTGAGCCCTTGGATCGATGCTTGTTGATTCTTAAGTTCCGTCTCGATATTTTGGAAATGGGTTTCTGATATCGAGATGAATTTAGAGAGCATCTCTTCAAGGTTCAGTTTCTTCTCTTGTTGATACGGTGGCTGTTGAAAACCCTGAGGATTTTGTGGCTTTTGATTCCCTTGACCACCCAAGGAGAAATTTGGGTGGTTCTTCTAACCTGCATTATAAGTATTACTGTATGGGTTATTCTGAGATCTAAAGTTATTGTTACCCATATAGTTGACTTGTTCCTCTTCGGTTGTAGGATTGAAGGATTGATATTCTGTATGTACACCTCCTCCACTTGAGTCACACCTCATTACTGGATGTATCTGTGTAGAAACAGGTAAACCATCAATCTTTTTATTGAGGAGTTCTACTTAATTTGACAGCATAGTAACTGAGTCGACGTTATAAACGCCGACCGTTTTTGTTGGCTTAGTCCTCATGACTTGCCACTGATAATTATTCAGTGACATTTCTTCAATGAATTCATAAGCTTCTTCAGGAGTTTTGTTGTTGATGGTTCCTCTAGCAGCTGCATCAATCATCTGTCTTGTTGAGGGATTTACACCATTGTAAAACGGTTGAACTTGTAGCCATAAAGGTAACCCGTAGTGAGGGCACCTTCGCAGTAGATCCTTGTATCTCTCCTATGCATTGTAAAGTGTTTCTAAGTCCATCTGCACAAAAGAAGAAATATCATTACGTAAATTAGCTGTTTTAGCCAGAGAAAAATATTTTAGTAGAAATTTTTTGGTCATTTGTTCCCAAGTAGTGATGGACCTTCGTGGTAACGAGTTCAACCACTATTTAGCTTTCTTTCTCAGTGAGAAAGGGAACAACCGAAGGTGAATTGCATCATCAGAAATGCCATCAATTTTGAAAGTGTCGCAAAACTCCAGAAAATTCACCAAGTGAGTGTTGGGATCCTCATCCTACAAACCATCAAATTGAACAAACTGTTGTATCATCTAAATTGTGTTAGGTTTCAGTTTGAAATTATTTGCAGTGATAGCAGATCTAACTATACTAGATTCAGTTCCTATTAAAGAAGGTTTAGCATAGTCATACATAGTGCGTGGAGCAGGATTTTGATTAGCCGCAATTGCAGAAGGTAGCTGATTGCCTTGGTTTTCAGCCATCTCTTCGGTTGGGGGTTGAGTATCGTCTTCTTGCTCGTTTTCTGTGTATCTTAAGGTGCACCTTATTTCTCTTTGGTTTCTAAGAACTGTGCGATCGATTTCTTCGTCAAAAAGTAATTGTCCTGGCGGGTTTCTTCTAGACATAAACTAGGAAAACCTACCAAGAGAAAGAAAAAGTAAATTAATTAGTAATAATTAAATTGCATGAAAAAAATAAATGGCTAAAGTAATAAAAATTGAGTGTTCCTAATATTTTAGTTCCCCGGCAACGGCGCCAAAAACTTAATCGCGTGATTCGTAACAAGTAATAAATATTTATAATGAAGATCATCAAACCTAGACTAACTATTATCACGACGAAAAGGCAAGCACACCAATCGAACAATAGTATAGTAATGGCAAGACCGGGATATCGTACCCAAGGGAACCAAAAGTACTAGTAATAACTATCTTTTTATTATTTAACCTAGAAATAAAAAGGGGTTGTTTATTAAACTAATTAAATAAACTAATTAACTAATTAAACTAAAGCAAAGAGAAAATTTGGAAAAAGACTTGAAGAAAAGCAATTGATAAAGAAGACACCCAATGAGGAATCCACCTAGATTTCAATTGTTATTTGACTCTGAACCAGACGATTTATTCTCTTGACTTGATCCGTGAGACTCCCTAACCTATATTATTATCTCTTTTGAGACTAATAACGTCTAACCTTCAGTTGAATTAAGTGAAATCTCTTTCTTAATTAAAACCCCTAGGGAAGCAGTAAATCGATCTATGGACTCCCATATTAGGTTTCACCCTAATCTGGCAAAATCTCGTAACCTTATTTCTAGGCGTTCGATCAACTCCGCTTAATTATGCCAAATCTACTCTTAGACAAGGACTTTTGCTCCTCTACATAAGCACATCAAATCATGAATTAATACCCGTAATATTAACTCAAGCATTAAGAACACATAATTAAGAACAAATCAAGTATTTATCATACAATTTAGATAATAATAACAAGGTCCATCATAGGTTTCAACCCCCTTAGGTATCTAAGGGGTTTAGTTCATAATAAAATAAGAGTACATCTTAAAAGTATGAAAATAACAAAACATAAAGAAAACTCTAAAACCCCTGAAGGAATTCTGAGATAGATCTTCAGTCTTGGAGTAGCTCCGGCTTTTGGGATGGATCGTCTGGCTTCCTTCAAGTAATTCCTGGCGTGTGGTTTTATACTCCAGAAAAGTTCTAGAGGGAGACCCCCTTTCTAAGTCATACTTAGGGTGTTTATATAGGCTTTGGATTGGCTTTCTTCCTCCCCAAGTATCCTTTTCCGTGTAAAATACAGCTTCTTGAAAAAGGGACACGCCCGTGTGCGACGGCCATGTGACGTGATTGCCAGGCCGTGTTCGATCCATTAAATTGCACACGGCCGTGTGGGTCAATGGCCAGGCCATGTGAATCGTGAAAGCCTTGGTCGACACCCTCGAAAGACACAGGCGTAAGAGTTGCCTATGTGGCAAGGCTTAGGCCTTGTCATCTTCTCGATTTTGTCCGTTTTGTCCCTTTTTTTCTCGTTTTTGGCTCCTTTTGACTCTTGGTGCTCTCATGAGTACAAAACATGAAATAACCAGATTAAAAGCACCAAAATCCACAAATATAGTAATAAACATCCATAAATATGCTAAGTATTTAGGGTAAAAATATGTATAATTTGGTATTTATCAGTAAGACTTTCGAGGACAAAAGTCGTTAAAGGGGGGAGAAATGTAATATCCAAAAATAGGGCCTTGTCGAAACAGTGGTTATGGGACCACAAATTTGACGTTAAAATATTTATTTTATGATTATTATGAGGTCTAGAATATGAAAATATGCATGTGTTAAAGTTTCATGAGGAAATTCTATGCGTAAGGTGTCTAATTGGTAAATAAGGACCAAATTGAATAAATTGTAAAACTTCGATTCTAGAAGCAATTTGTATGAAATTGCTTTAGATTATTAATTAGAAGGTCTTAAAGAGCAATTTTCCAAATTTCTAAGTTTTTGGACAAAAATGGGCATGTATGGATAAAATTTTAAAGAAATGGCTTAAGGGCATTTTGGTCATTTGGCTAATTAATGAAATAAAATGGGAAAAATGAAGGGAAAAATCAGCCATTCTTCTCCCTCATCCAGCTAAATTTCTCAATTCCTTCATAGCTAGGGTTTTCAACATTTTCAAGCTCAATAGTAAGTGCTCCTAAGCCCCGTTTTTAATGTTCTTCGCATTTTTAAAATCTCGGTACCTTACTCTCTCCATTTCTACCCATATTTTGAGTTAAGGTTCATGTTTGTAAAGTGAAAAATGTGTGACGTGTTTATTCTTTGATGTTTTATGGAGGAATATGAAAGTTGTATGTGTGTTAAACATCTTTTTCTAGGTGATTTTCATGAAAAACCCCTAAAAGGACCTTTTTGCAAAAGGTGTAAAATATGTGGTAAGATGTGAAATAATGGAGAAATGTGGGCTGCCATAAGAGGAAAGAACAATCGGCTAGGCTTAGGTAAGGTAGAAATTGCATGTATTTTATTATACGAGCCTAGGGACTAAATCGTAAAAATGTGAAAGGTTAGGGGCAAAACGGTTATTTTGTCCCAGGTGAAATTTAGGCTCAAAAAGAATAATGTGAGGTATTGATGATTCATTTTTATTGTTATAGACCCCGAGGAGCAAATTTCAGAGGTCGATCGAGGAAAACAAAATTTTCGCAATAACCGAAACGCGAAACCAAGACGAATATCAGGTAAATTCGAATAACTTTAAGTAAACTATTAACATGCCTAATTACGTGTGTTATGAATGCATGATATTTAGTTATAATGACTGCATGAAAATCCATGAAATATGTCAATAATAATATGATAATAAACATCCCGATTGAAGTAAAAAGGGAAATTCGATGGATAAACCATGGCTTACATGACTTGAGATCCTGCATGTATTGCAGAAAAAGATTTAGCCCAAACGGGTAATCTGTTGATCTCAGATGAAGAAAGGATCTAGCTCAGACGATTCTTCCTTGAGTGATCGAGCCTCCCGAAGAATATGTGTGCATTGTGGATTTAGCCCGAACAGGTAATCCGATTAGGGCCTAAATTTAGCCTGGACTGGTAATTCAGATCCGAGCTCATTGAAGGTGTTTGTCGCTATAAGAGATTTAGCCTGGACTGGTAATCCCGACATCACCTTATAAGTTTACATTACGGGGGATTTATCTTGGACTTGTAATCCCGCCATAAGATGTGAGGTTCGCAGGAGTGCATACATGAGATGATCGCTCTTATGACTTGACGGTAAATGGATAATCCATCAAGATTTTCTGAGTAACTCAATGGGGTTAATATGTGATACAAAAATGAAAACGTTGAATGATGAGCTCATCTTAGATAAGTTACATGGTGTGATGTTATGTGACTAACTTGTTGATGGAGTGCATGTGATAAGGAAACCATTCCATACTTTTTGGTTTATTTGGCTAATATGGTTGCATGCTAAACAAATCGGTAAGTTTATTTTCCAGTTATTCGGGCTTACTAAGCATGTAAATGCTTACCCCTCTCTTTTCCCTGTCTTACAGAGCTTGTGGACTCACAAGATTGAAAGACAATTGGAGAGTCAACACACTATCATCTTGTCTAGCTTTGGTATATAGATACTCTTATTTTGTTCAATGGCATGTATAGGGCTTTGGTTAATTTTGTAATATGTGTCATTTGATTAGCCAATATGAAGTCCTGTAAGGTGTACATGTCCACATGCATATGGCCATAGGATTTGGCTCATTTTGTTATTAGGTATAACCTATATAATTGTGCATATTTGTGTTCTAATGTTATTAAGATGAATGAACATGGCGTATCACAAGTAGGTACACATGTAACATGACTGAATCACATGGGATGGCTAGACTAAATTGGCAATGAGTTATAATAATGAGCCAATCTGGAATGTGTTATAAGGCATAAACATTCTTCATATAAGAGAAATAATCCTAGCATGTGTAAGACCGATGAAATGAGATTTACATGCAATGAGGTTTATCGAGGTCATTTGAGAGTATAATTAGGCCTGGATATATGTTATGGAAACCTATAAGTGAGAACATATGTTAGAGAGTGACCAAGGCTTGGAAAATAGCCTAACATGGTCCACACGGGTAGACGGACGGGCGTGTGTCTAGACTGTGTGTAACACACGGACCACCCTATGGGTGTGTGGCATAACCGTGTGTCCTCTGTAGCTAAAATTTTAAGTCAGAATGCATGGTAGTAAACACACAGGTAGAGACATGGCCATGTGTCTCAATTGTTTGGAGGACACGGCCTAACACACGGGCGTGTGTCTTGGCCGTGTGCCCCTAAATTCATGCTGATGTCATAAACAGAATGCTCGAGTTTTTAGACACGGGCGACCACATGGGCGTGTCAAGGCCTGTGAAGGACACGGGCCAGAGGCACGAGCTTGTGCTTGGCCGTGTGAAAACCCTTGTTGGTTCGAAATAGAAAATAAATTAAATTAATTCCACACGGGTAGGGGACACGGACGTGTGAGACATTAACTCAAGATTTTTCTTAAATTTTTATTAGGTCTTTGGTTTAGTCCCAAATCAATTTCAATGTATGTTTGAGCCTCGTACGCTCATAATAGAGACAACAAGATGCTATTGGATTGGTTTCAAATTAGAACGAAATTTTATAATTCGTATTTCCCGAAAATGTTCAAGTACATGCCTGGTAACGCCTCATACCTGGTCCCGGTCTCAGGTACGGGTAAGGGGTGTTACAAATTCTATTTCTGACATCAGGACCCCAAAATGTCACACGGCCAAGGCACACACCCGTGTACTAGGCCGTGTCCTTTACACGGCTGAGACGAACGGCCGTGTCTCTGCCCATGTATTTACTACCATGCATACTAACTTGAAAATTTTACGCGCAAGGGACACACGGCCAGACCACGCGCCCATCGGGTAGACCATGTGTCACACATGGCCTAGACACATGCTCGTGTGTCTACCCGTGTAGACAATATAAGGCTATTTACCAAGCCTCTTTGTCACTCTTACTCACACAACCTATACATTAGCAACTAACACCAATATAAGGCTATCTCATGCAACCAAAGCAGCCACAATAAACAACATTCCATGTGTGCATTTTACTCATCTATTGAAGATAACATCCTTGTATATAAATCAAAATGAATATTAGCCATAATTCAAGCCTTAATACAAAATGAGAGATTTATTCCAAGCCAACACATTTGGCCAAATTGATAATGACACAAAACACAAGTCGAGTTCCCTATACATGCCATATTCAAAAATATAAATCAAACTATACCGAATGTTTTGATTGATAGTGTGATCGATATCTCTGACTTCCTTTGATCCTTGAGTTAGATAGGCGGCACTATAAAAAAATAGAAAAGGAGTAGGAGTAAGCATAAAGCTTAGTAAGTTGCACATAAATGAATATACAACATAACTTTACCATTCATCAACAAGATCATAACATACAATTGGGCATAAGTAAAACTTACTCATCAGTATTCAATGCACATTGTATATCATAAAATGGGC
The DNA here is from genome assembly GCF_025698485.1 of Gossypium arboreum. NCBI lineage: Eukaryota > Viridiplantae > Streptophyta > Magnoliopsida > Malvales > Malvaceae > Gossypium > Gossypium arboreum. Next base: position 83,490,372 of record NC_069081.1, on the reverse strand, counting down.
TCATATTCTATATATACCAAATAGGTACCTATACCACTCACAACACAGTTATACTTTCATCGTTAACTTGAAATCATAACTTTCACCGTTGAACCACTTGGAACACTATCAGATATTCATTAAGCCTCAAACATGGGATAAAGTGCTGATGCCATGTCCCAGACATGGTCTTACACAAGCTCTAGCATATATGTGCCAATACCATGTCCCAGACATGGTCTTACACTGACACATCTTGTAGCCGATGCATTTCCTAGACATGTCTCACACTGACTTATGTCTCAAGGCCGATGCATGTCCCAGACATGTCTTACACTAGCACTCGTCTCAATGCCGGTGCCATGTCCCAAACATGGTTTTACACTAGCACTCATAATGTGGCCGATGCATATCCCAGACATGTCTTACACTAGTTCACAATAACCCATATGTTATGGCATGAACATCCGATTTATTTTCTAGGTTCAAACGGGAACTCTACTATCTCTATTACCATCATGCTTTCTCAATTCAACAATCAAGTAATTCATGCTATATTAAATTCAAGTACAATTCAACACATACATTAACATTGTAGTTGTATTATTTACATACAACTTACCTCGGATTACAAAATGTGGCGACTAGTCGATTTAATCGGTTTGCTTGGTTTCCCCCGGTTTAAGTTCAGATTGGGTGATTCTTAATCTATAATCGTAAAATGTACTTATTTAGTCACTAAATAAAATTAAGCAATCGAAAATCCATATCTTTGGTAAAATGACCATTTTGCCCCTAGACTTTGACAAAATAATCATTTTACCCTTAGGCCATAAAATTGATTTTTATCTTATTTCTTCATATCTTAAGCCTAGCCGAACCCTTTTTACTCTTATAGCAACTCCAAATTCCCATTATTTCACATTCTTAACATCTATTTTACAACATATGCAATATAGTCATTTTAGGTGTTTTCATGATAACACCTTTCATAAAAGTTGTTCATAACACACCCAAGACTTATTTTCCTCCATAAAAACTCAGCAAAGATTACAAACCCTTTCATGGAAAAACGCTACACTCTTGATCATTTTGCAAAATAGCACCCTCATTTGAAAGCTCATGCTTCAAAGGTTTCAAAAGTACAAAAATATTCAAGAAAAGCCATTAAAATCACTTACTTGTGAAGGCTTAAAGTTGTTAAATTTTCAAGCTTTTAAAACCCCATTTCTTTGCTGAAAATTTCGGTCAAAAGAAAGGATGGAGAAAAGAAAATGATAGCTAGGATTTTTGGCATTATAATAATACACCTTATGTCATCAACATTACCTAATGTTGACTTTACAACTCTTTTCATTTCTCATGGCTGGAAAAGCTATCACAATAGGGTCTAATTTCCCTTTAAAGACCCCATATTTTTATTCTCTAGCTATTTTAGACTTTTAGCTATCAACATAGGACCTTTGAATTTTATGCGATTTAGTCCTTTTTCACAATTGGGCTCACAAACGTCACAATTAACTCACCAAATTTTTCATGAACTCTTAAAAACATGCTATAACATCTAAATAATTATAAAATAATTTATTTGACTCTATATTTGTGGTCTCGAGACTACTATTCTGACTAGGCCCTAAATCAGGATATTTAGAATTTAGTCCAAATTGCACAAAACACAAAACATGCAAAATTTGAGTATACCATGCTTAGGCCAAATCTTCCTTATGTTCATACAAGTCCATACATTTCATTTATTTCACATTTTATTTCCTTAATTTATTATTTTTGGAATTTAGTCCTAAATAATCAAAATCATCAAAAATTCCAATACAAAACATGTTAATCCAACACATATCTTTCATATTTCATCAACTAACATCACAAAGCTCAATTATTCATCAATATCAGAAATTCAAGCATGGGCTTTGTACATTACACTACAACGATCTCAAAAACATAAAAATCATCAAAAACCGAGCTAGTTACATACCTTAATCAAGCTTAGCTTTGGTCGAACCCTTGAAAACCTTTTTCTTTCTCTTTTATTTTAACATTCGGTCAAGATTATGAACATTATGCATGTCTTTTAAATTTTATGTTTTATTATAATAACATTTTATTATTCTTTTACCAAAATAACCTTAATAGTTTAATATCACTACTTAATAATGCATGCCATTACCATCCATACATTTATTCAATGGCATAATTGCAACATAAATACTTCAAATTACAAAGACACATTCAATTTGGTCATCACACATTAAACCATCAAATTTTCATTTTACGCGATTAAGCCCTTTTATTAAATTGGGCACTCAAGCAACAAAATTAAAATACAAAAATTTCACAGATATTAATTCACACATAATAAACACAAAAAAGAATTTTTAAATATTTTTCTGACTCAAATTCATGGTCCCAAAACCACCGTTTTGATTAGGGTCTAAATCAGGCTGTTACACCCGTGTCCATGGCTCGTGTCCTTCACACAGCCATGACACGCCCCTATCTCAACCCATGTACAAAAACCTTGACAATCCATTTCTGACGTCATCGACCCTTCAGGGGTGCATGGCCAAGGCACACGCCCGTTTGCTAGGCTGTGTGGTGCATTTTGTGACAGCCCAAAATTGACCCTAGTCGGGATGTGGTTTCGGGACCACAAAACCGAGGCACAAAAATAATTTAAAATTTATTTTGATGCCTATGATATGTGTTAATTTGTGTGTGACATTTTTGATGTTTCGATTTAGTGTTATAAATGCGAATTTCACTAGAAAGGACCTAGTAGTGAACTTTGAAAGTATGATGGGGAAATGTGTGATGACTAGTTGCTCATGCATGCAAAAATAAGGATTTGCATGTCAAATTTCCCCCAACATGAAGTGGCCGCCATGGCAAGAGAGGATGGGCAAAACATGTCATGAAACATGTTTTGTTGGTGCATTAGGGAGAAATAATAAACAAAGGTGTATGGGTAAGAAAAGAATGAAAAAAAAATGTGTGTGAGTGTGGTATTCCCCCCATTGCCGTGAGTTGTAGAGAAAGAAAGAAAAATTTTGTTCATCCTTTCTTTGAGCCAAAACTAAGGAAGAAGGAGGATTTTTGCTTCATGCTTGGTTTGGAAGAGATCTAGAAGGAGATTTGGCTAAGTTTGCATCAAGATTAAGGTATGTATGAGGTTGTGTTAGGAGTTTCATGCATGTTTTGGTTGCTAACTTGATGTGCATGTTAGCCATGGCTCAAATCTTTGTTATGCCATGGAAATGGTATTTGGCCAAAGTTGTTATGGTGATAAAGCCATTGCATGCTAAGTGTGAAGCTTGATGATGATGCATGCAATGATGGATTGTCTACTTTTGAGTAAGATTTTGAGTTTCTTTTGTTTAATCATGATTGAAGTTGAAAAGGGCATGATTGTCATATTCGCCATGATGCATTCATGAGCATGGTTCATGCTTCTTGCATGTTAGTTAAAATTTGTGTTTTGGATGGCTATGGACACCTTGAAATTCGGCCATGCTCATATATGTATATATATGTTTGCACATGATGTTTTGGTTATGAACTAAGTGATGAATATGGTTGTTTAAAGAAGAAGATGTTGAAGAATGATTGTGAAATTGCAAGCACATTCGCCTAGCACACATATGAGTGCTTGATGCTATATTATAAGTTTTGAGCTACAATATGCAAAGCATTAACTAGTAAAATGCATGATGTTTTTGTGAGGTATTAAGTGCATAATTGGCCTCAACATGAACATGGATATTCGGCCTTGGGTAGCCTATTGAAGGCCTTAGCTTTTCCTTGATGCTCGAATAAATTGTATTGAATTGCTTGATGTAGTATAAAATGTGCATGACCATTGTGTATTCAAGCTAAAGAGTGGCCATATGACCATTTAAACTCCTTGTCATATTCGGCCATAAGCTAGCACAATGAGGTTTTAATAAATTGAATTTGTTTGAATTAGCTCAAGAGCTAAGAGGGCCACAATTGGACAAGGGGAAGGAAAAAGTGATCGAATAGCCGTAAAAGCCGTGCGACAACATCCGAGGTAAGTCCTCAAGAAGTGACCTTAATTGAATTATGTGGAATGAAATATGGATGTATTGATTATTGATTTATGTGTGTATGAGTATTCGAATAATACCCGGGCTAAGTCCCGAAGGCGGTTATGCTAGTGATTATAATTGTGTTTGAGCCTTAGTAACGAGAATGAAATATGTATGTCCAATGATTATTGATGTATGTGTGCATGAGAAATTGAATGATATCCGGGCTAAGCCCCGAAGACAATTATGCTGGAAATTATAACCGGGTTAAGACCCGAAGGCAATGGTGCTAGTGGTGATATCCGGCTAAGACCAAGGCATTCGTGCGAGTCATTCTATCCGGCTAAGACCAAGGCATTTGTGCAATCGTGATATCCGGGTTAAGTCCCGTGAGGCCTTGGTGCGGGTTACCATATCCGGCTATGTCCCAAGGCGTTTGAACGAGTAGCTATATCCGGTTAAGCTCAAAGGTATGTGATTTGAAAATTATAAGCTTGCTGGAAAATTTCAGCTAATACACTTGTGAAATTTCCCAATAACAAGGTAAGTGTGGTGTGTGCTTTGCGCACTAGGAGTAAGAGCGTATGCATATCCGCTCCTATGATGGAACGAGTTATCGGTCTTAACGAAGCCGTTATTTGTGTATGAACCTAAGAGTTGGGATGGTGAAGTAAGTATGATTATGTGAATGTGTATTAGTGAAATGATGTATTTGGTTATGTGAATGTAATGCTTTAATTAAAGCTGATTTTGTTCCTTGAGACTTACTAAGCATAAAAATGCTTACCCGTTGCTTTGGCTCTCTGTCTTATAGATTTGCTCGATAGCAATCGGATTCAGGATCATTAAAGTCAAGTCATCCACACTATCAACGCCTCTATTTTGGTATAAATTTTGTTTGAACTTTGAAATGGCATGTATAGGACTACCCTTGTTGGTTTAAAAATGTGGTGATGTATATGTATACGGCCATGCGAAAATGGCTCGTAAAAGGAAGCATGAACTTAGACTATTTGTGGTTTGTATGTATATATATGGTGTCATGATGTGATTATGGATTGGAAATGGGAGTGTTGGTCACATGATCAGCCATTGGTATGGTTAAAATGATCATATATGAACCTATGTATGGCAAGACTAGTTGGTTCATGGAGACTACAAAATAGGTAAGACCTACCTTAAAACAGATGCTGCCAGCTGCAGTGACGTGAATGTGAAAAATCACCAAAATTTGTAGGAATGGTATTAAATAGTGAATAAGCTATTTAAATGAACCTTGATGAGTCTATTTCCATATGGAAGAAACGAAATGGTCATAGGAGTTACATGTTAAGAGATATCAAAGCTATTGTGAGACAGGGCCAGAACGGTTTCTGGGTCCCCTGTCGCAACTTTAAAAATTTACTATAAATTATACAGAAAGAATTAGGAGTCATGCCTTATATGTACAGATTCCATTTTGAGTCTAGTTTCATTAGAAACAAACAGAACCAGTATTAAAGCCCTGTACAGAGAGATATTCAAGTTATAACGCGCGAAGGTCAGAGCAGTCGATCCCTGTAACATGGGTGACTTTAACTAATAAACTGTACCAATTGGCCCGACCAAAAATTCTAGAAATAAATCCATGGATGGATATATGAGTCTATATTCAGGGAAAATTTACGAAACCAGTTTCCGAGTTTTGAAACTCGAGATATGATTTTTAAGGCGACGGTGACGCAGTTTTCCAGCCTGACTGGAAATGTCAAATTGGTGGGCAAAACATGTGAACTTGGCTTGTCAACCCCTCGTGTCCGACACCGGCGATGGTCTCGGGTTCAGGGTGTTACACATTTAATTTCACATTTATGGTGCAGAGTTCACACGGCTTGGGCACATGCCCATGTACTATGGTCGTGTTCTCCACATGATTGAGACACATAGTTGTGTCTCCGCCCGTGTGGTTACTACTAGGCATTCTGATTTGCCAAATTTAGGTGCAGGGGACACACAGACTGACTACACGCCCATGGGGAAGACCATGTGTCACACACTACCTAGACACACGCCCATGTGTCTGCCCGTGTGGACAAAAACAAGGCCATCTACCAAGCCTTTTTTCCACCCTTACTTGCACCAACCTACACAACATCAAACATCTCCAATCCAAGCATAATCACACATAACCAAAATAGCCACAACCAAACATCCACATCCATGATAATCCTCATTAAATTAATTTAGAAATAGTAAATATTAGCCATCATCCATGGCCTTATACAAAAAGAAACAACCTTCATGACAAGCCAACATATTTGGCTAAAACAATATGACACTTAGCAAAAAGATCAAGTTCCTATCCATCCCATACTCAAAATAATAAATCTAACTATACCAAATATTCTAATTGATAATGTGATCAAGCCTCTGACGTCCTTTGATTCCCGAGTTAGCTTGGGATGCTATAAGAAAAAGGAAAGGAAAGGGAGTAAGCATAAAGCTTAATGAGTTTGCATGTAAATAAGTAATAACATCAATCTTGCACTAACACGTGCACAATATATTATAAACTTACACAAAATTTTCATATGATCATAGGCATAACTTACTCATTTCCATCCTCACAATTCATATAACATAAACTGATGCTCAATTCTCATGAGTTCTATGTAGGTACTTGTACCACTTACAACATAATCATAACTTTTCTTATTTGATAAAATCTTTAAATTACCCATTGAACCAGTTGAAATACTAAAGGATACCCAAGAAACCTCATAACAAAATAGTAAGATGTCAATGTCATGTCCCAGACATGGTCTTACAATGGTTCTTGTAACAAAGCCAATGCCATGTTCCAAACATGGTCTTACACTGGCTCACATATTGAGGCCAATGCCATGTCCCAAACATGGTCTTACACTAGCTTTCATAATAATGCCGATGCCATGTTCAAAACATGGTCTTACACTGGCTCACAAATTGAGGCCGATCCCATGTCCCAGGCATGGTCTTACAGTAGCTCTCATAACAATGCTGATGCCATGTTCCAAACATGGTCGTACACTGGCTCACATATTGAGGCTAATGCCATGTCCCAGACATGGTCTTACACTAGCTCTCACAATAATACCGATGCCATGTCCCAAACATGGTCTTACACTGGCTCACCTATTGAGGCCGATGCCATGTCCTAGACATGGTTTTACACTATCTCTCATAACAATGCCAATGCCATGTTCCAAACATGGTCTTACACAGGCTCACATGTACCATAACGTCATGACCTCAGTATCCTAATATTCCTAGGGTTCAACCGGAAATTTATCACAGCACGTCCCTTTGGACGTATTAGTAAACATTAATTAAACAAATCATTCAACATCCATTATTAATTGCATAATAAAAGGTACATCATTTACACACGAACTTACCTGGGTATGCAAAATATGGCGACTAGTTTGATTTAGTCCACTAGCTTGGTTTTCCCCCGGTCTAAGTCTGGATTTCGTATTTCTTGATATATAATGATAAAATCCACTAATTTAATCATCACATTAATCAAGACATTTTATAAACCATATTTTGGCTAAATGACCATTCTGCCCCTAGACTTTTACAAAATTATGATTTTACCCCTAGGCTTGTAAATTGATTTTCATCAAATTTTCTCACTAACCAAGCCTAGCCGAATTCTTTTTATATTAGAAGTAGCCCATAATTCCAATTATTTCACACATTTACCACATAATTTATAACTTATACAAAATGGTCTTTAGTTAGGGTTTTCTTGAAAACTACTTCACAAAAGTTGTTTATTTAACAACCATAACTCATTCTCTTCCATAATATTTCAGAAAAAAACACAAAGGCTTTCATGACGGAGCCCTAAACTTTCAACCATTTGCAAAATAGCCGCCATTAGTTAGCTTATGCTACAAAGGTCCCAAAAGTACAAAAATTATCAAGAAAGGCCATCAAAATCACTTACTTGCAAGAGTGAAGAGTGACTGAAATTTTGAGCTCTCAAACCCCTATGTTGGCTAAAAATTTCTGTGGATGGAGAAAGAAGATGATGGCCTTTTTCTTTTTGTTTAATTTTATTACCAAATAAGTCACCTAATGCCACTAACCTTTGACTTTTCAATTTCTTTGTCTCCATGTTCAGCCACTGATAACTTTGGGGTCCATTTATTCAATAAGGAATTCTAATTTAATGCTTCATATCCATTTAACACTTTTATCTAGTAAAACAAATCTTTCGCACTTTATGTAATTTAGTCCTTTTTTTGAAATTAAGCAAGCAATCGCTAAAATTATTTCACCAAAGTTTTCATACAGTCATATAATCATGCTATAACACATAAAATAATATTAAAAACAATTTTTTTGGGCTCAAATTAGTGGCTTCGAAACCACTGTTCCAACTAGGCCCAAAATCGAGCTGTTACACTTGAAATACGAATACCTTATGGATATAGTCTGATGGTTACCGAGCCCCGTTTGAGCCATAACAATTCAAACGATACTAGTGACATGTCACTAGGGTTACTGTTTAGGTCGACATCTTGCATGTGTTGCGAACTCACACCTCAGCTCGTATGAACTTTCCAATAAATAAGTCATAAGAGCTTACTGTTACAGCTCAATAGAGCTTACTGTCCATTAACTCAGGTTGAGCTTATCGATCATAGCTCGAAAGAGTGAATACGATGATGAATTGACGAATTACCGATTAATACACCTAGAGTTTATCACCCGTGTATCTATCGACATTCTAATAGGTTCAACGGGCATAAATCTACTAATGGTTATACGGATGAATTCTTGGTTATATAAATGAATTATCGATTATATGAATGAGAATGAATTGTTACATATGTTATACATGTTACATGAAATGATATAATACATTGATGTATGAAATTATGATAAAGGTTGATTATATGTACTTATGCGACTAACATTTGATGAATGCTTGTGTATAGGCATTTTGTAAGTGAATTTGACATACTTTGTTTAATTAATTGGTTATGTATAAATGGTAAGATATCTTCTAAATTATACGGGCTTACTAAGCTATAAAGCTTACTCTGTTTCTTTTCTGTGTCTTATAGAGGTTTGATAGCTCGCTCGATTCGGATAAAGTCGGAGTTACACATCACAGTATCCAGTTGTCGATTGGTACCTTTGAACTTATGGATATATGTAAATATGGCATGTATAGGCTAGTTATAAAGATGATAGTTATAGTTACTTAAGATAGTGATTTTGGTATAATGTTTTGCTGGTGTATAAGTATTCAAATATGGTATGTTTTGGCAAGTAGTAGATGAAATAGAAACATGCAATGTTTTTTGATATGTGATAGGCATATAAATGGAAAATGCATGATATTAATTAGATATTTGAATACTATGTTGAATTGGTATAAAATGTGTATGAATTGTTGTGGATTGGCTGCCTATTGAGTTATAAATGTTGCAAATTATGTTTGTGCAAGTATGTAAAAAAAATATGGTGGTAAAATGGATTTTCAAATAGCCTATTTTTGTCCACACAGGCAGAGACACGGGTGTGTGCCTTAGCCGTGTGTGACACAAGGTCATGTTACACGGTCGTGTGTCCCCTGGTGTTGAAATTAAAATCAAGTCAGTATGTTCGACACGGTCTCACACACGGGCGTGTGACTGGCAATGTGGTACAAGTTAGTATAGCCCCTAATTGGCACACTGCCTAGCACACGGGTGTGTGACTTGGCTGTGTTGCGTAATTTAGTGTACCCTATAGGTTTGGCACGGCCTGGTACACAAGCATGTATAGCCATTTTTAGGGCACACGGGCTAGCCACAAAAGCGTGTGTGTTGGTTGTGTGACCCAAGTAAGAGAGTTACACAGGGTAGGACACGGGTTGGGACAGGGTCATATGCTCCCATTTTAAATGTCCACATGGCCTGGCAACACTTGTGTGTGTCCCCTGTTTTGAGAAAAAATTTCTCTGTGTTCCAAATGTTTTAAAAGTTATTGGTTTAGTCCTGAACCAATCCCAATGTATGTTTAGGGCCTCGTAGGCTATTATAAGGGACAAATTGATTATGATTGAATGATGATTGTGTGAATTAATTGAATGCATGAGAAAAGTACGGTTATATGTGTTATAAGTCCGATAATTCTCCATACCCCTATTTCAACATTGAATACAGGTGAGGGGTGTTACAAATCGGATCAGTATCGGCTTAGCGTCTTTCATGGCAAGTAAATACTTAATTGCTAAATGGTCTATACAAACAGTCACTTTGGTACCTACAAGATAAAATCGAAACATGTCAAAAGCAAACACAATAGCAAGTAACTCTTTTTCTGTTACCGTATAATTCAATTGAGCTCCTATCAGAGTTCAACTTACGTAGTAGATAGGATTAAAAACTTTGTTCCTTTACTGGCCCATGACAGCTCCTATCGCAAAGTCACTTGCGTCACACGTCAATTCAAATAGTAAATCCCAGTCTGATGTGAAGATTATGGGTGCCGAAACTAACCGACTGCTCAAATCTTTGAAGCTCTTAAGCACTCCTCATCAAATTTGAATGTCGATCCTTCTCCAATAATTTGTATAAGGGTTTAGCAATTTTTTAGAAGTCCTTGATAAATCGTCGATAGAAATCGGCATGGCACAAAATCTCCTAACACTCTTTACAGGTGTTAGAGGTGGGAGTTTCTCAATAATGTCTACCTTTGCTTTATCTACCTCGATTCCATGTCTCGTTATCCAATGCCCTAGAATAATACCTTCTCGTATCGTGAAATGACACTTTTCCCAGTCGAGTACAAGGTTTGTTTCTTCGCATTGCTTTAGTACATTGGAAAGTTGGCTAGGCAATCATCATATGTATCTCCGAATGCTGAAAAATCATCCATAAAGACTTCCAAGTATTTCTCAACCATACTAATAAAAATAGACATCATACATCTTTCAAATGTAGCAGGTGCATTACATAAACCAAATAGCATGCGTCTAAATGCAAATGTACCGTACGGGCAGGTGATTGTTGTCTTGTGTTGATCTTCCAATGCTACTGTAATCTGATTATACCCTAAGTATCCATCAAGAAAATAGTAATAGTCTTGCCTTGCGAGTCTATCCAGCATCTGGTCCAAAAATGGCAAAAGAAAGTGATCTTTACTAGTCGCCTTGTTCAGCTTCCGATAATCAATGCAAATTCTCCATCCCGTAACCGTTCTAGTTGGTATAACTAGTTATTCTCGTTCTTAACGACAATACCTCTTTTTTTTGGCACGCACTGGACCAAACTTACCCATGAACTATCTGAGATGGGGTAAATTATATCCGTATCTAACCACTTGATATTTCTTTCTTTACCACGTCCTCCATGATAGGGTTTAGTCTTCATTGTCAATGAATCATCCCTTTTTTTCCATCTTCCAAGACGATCTTATGCATGGAAACAGACAGACTAATGTCGCAAATATCGACTATGGTCCATCCGATAATCTTCTTGAATTGTTTCAATACTAGGATGACTTTCTCTTCTTGCTCAAAGGTTAATCCTGCTGAAACAATCACAGGCAAAGTAGAAGCGTTACCTATATAAACATATTTTAAATGTGAGGGAAGTACCTTCTGTTATAATTTAGGGGACTCCTCAATTTACACTTTTGGTTGGGCATAATTTCTATTCTCTAACTTCAAAGATTCAAAGCGGGATTGCAGATTAAATCCCCTTTAATTAGCTTCTAGCAAAGCTAAGTATTCATCCTCCTCTTCATCACTTGGAGGGTCTGATGTCAAAATTTGTTCCAATCGGTCCTCAACATTGTTGAGTTCCTTTTCCATGATTAATTCCTCCAAATCAAACATTGTAGAACAATCATCAACTGTATTAGGAAATCGCATAGACTTAAAAACATTAAATGTTACAAGATCATCCAGAACATGCATAGTAAGCTCGCCCTTTTGCACATCAATAATAGTCCTTCCAGTTGCTAGGAAAGACCTTCCTAGGATGATTGACACTTTTTTGTCTACTTCAAAGTCTAGAATAACAAAGTCAACAGGAAGAATAAATTTATCTACAGGTACCAATACGTCCTCAATTTTTCCTTTTGGATGTGCTAAGGATTGATCTGCTAATTGAAGTGTAATCGTAGTAGGTCTACCTACACCTATACCCAACTTCCTAAATATTGACATAGCCATCAAGTTGATACTCACACCCAAATCACATAGTGCCTTACCACAATATGTTGCTCCAATGTTGCAAGGATGGTAAAACATCCAGGATCCTTCAATTTTGGGGGTAGTTTGTCTTGAAGATATGCACTGCAGTCCTTTCTCAGGGCTACCGTCTCAAATTTTCCAAGTTTTATTTTTTTGATAGGATATTGTTCATGAATTGGATGTAGTTTGGTATTTGTTCAAGTGCTTCAACCAAGGGAATGTTGATATGAAGCTACTTGAGTATGTCTAGGATCTTCTTGAATTGAACTTACCACTTCTGCTTCTGAAGTCTTTGAGGGAAGGGTGGTGGAGGCTTCTTCACTGGAATTGGTTGATTCATCTTTTGTGGCGATTTTGCATCTAACAAAGTTGTTAGTTTATCACAATTGATTGGTTTAAAAATTACCTTATCGGGTTTTACAAATTCTGGTTCCAGTGAAACTTAAATTTCAACACTCGATTGAACTTCCTCTGAGTATTGAGCATCAGTTGGCTCCTCTTCAACTTCGACGGTGTTGGGCTCTAATGTCTTTCCGCTCCTTAATTTCCATGCTTTACAATTCTCCTTCCTTAGATTCCTCAGATTCTCCGTATCACTAGGTAAAGCACCTTGTGGTTGGTTTTTGAGTTCAGTTGCAAGTTGGCCCATTTGGTTTTGTAGGTTTTTCAATGTATCTGCTTGGCTTTGGATTAAGGCATCATTCTTGACTATGTATGCCTTCAACAAGTCTTCTAAGCCATTTGATGGTTCAACTTAAGGCTGTTTCTGAACTTGTTGGGTAAAATAGGTGGCTGGGTCAGTCTAGGTTGGGCGTACGTGTTACTTGGTCCAGCCCCTTGGTTACTCCAGTACAAATTTAGGAGGTTTCGCCACGATGGGTTATAGGAATTGGATTGTAGTCCTTGCCTTCCTCAGTTTTGGATCTGGTTACCCATGTAATGCACGGATTCTGGGCTCGATGGGCATTCTTCGTGTAACGCCCCTTACCCATGTTCAACACTGAAACAGGGTACTAGGTATTACCAGATCTTAACACATACCATTAAACAAAACTGAAATAGAAATACGTCATCCAAATAGATAATGTATCATTATAACATATGTCTTGAACAATATTAGCCAACTTTAATGGCTTTGTACAAAATAATTGGTCAAATAATTTAACTAATATTTTAAACCTAGGCAATTATGACACGTAACAAAATAACGAAGCCTACTATACATGCCATAATTGTGACAGCCCAAAATTGACCCTAGTCGGGATGTGGTTTCGGGACCACAAAACTGAGGCATAAAAATAATTTAAAATTTATTTTGATGCCTATGATATGTGTTAAATTGTGTGTGACATTTTTGATGATTTGATTTAGTGTTATAAATGTGAATTTCACTAGAAAGGGCCTAGTAGTAAACTTTGAAAGTATGATAGGAAATGTGTGATGACTAATTAAAGCATGCATGCAAAACAATGGACTTGCATGTCAAATACCCCCTTTTATAGGTGGTGGCGGCCATGGCAAGAGAGGATGGGCAAAACATGTCATAAACATGTTTTGTTGGTGCATTAGGGAGAAATAATAAAAAAGGAGTATGGGTAAGAAAAGAATGAAAAAAAATGTGTGTGAGTGTGGTATTCCCCCCCCTCCCATTGCCGTGAGTTGTAGAGAAAGAAAGAAAAAATTTGTTCATCCTTTCTTTGAGCCAAAACTAAGGAAGAAGGAGGATTTTTGCTCCATTTTGGTTTAGAAGAGATCTAGAAGGAGATTTGGCTATACTTGCATCAAGATTAAGGTATGTTTGAGGTTGTGTCATGAGATTCATGCATGTTTTAGTTGCTAACTTGATGTTCATGTTAGCCCATGGTCCAAATCCTTGTTGTGCCATGGAAATGGTATTTGGCCAAGGTTGATATTGTGTTAAAGCAATTGCATGCTAAATGTGAAGCTTGTTGATGATGCATGCAATGATGGATTGACTACTCTTGAAATTTCTTTTAGCATTCTTGAGTAAGACATTGAATCCTTTGTTTAACCATGACCAAAAAATTAAAAGGGTGCGGTGTGTGATGTATTCGGCCATGGTATGCTCATGAGCATGGTTTATGCTTCTTGCATGTTAGTTAAAATTTGTGTTTTGGATGGTTATGGACACCTTGAAATTGGCCTTGCACATATATGTGTATATATGTTTGCACATGATGTTTTGGTTATGAAGTAAGTGATAAATATGTTTGTTTAAAGAAGAAAGTGTTGAAGAATGTTTGTGAAATTGCAAGTACATTCGGCCTAGTACACATATGATGTGAAAATCTTGCAATTTATTGTTGATTTTGTGCAAGTATGACTAAGTATAATCGGCCACATGAGGGGAATTATTGTGCATGCATTCGGTTAGAGGCAAGCTTAATGGTGCCTATTCTTGACTTAGGTAATCGGCTACCTTGTTGTGAGCTAAGGCCGAATGTGTGCGTAATTAAAGAAAATTGACTAAAGTGCTTAGTTATGTGATGTTGAGTCAATGATGTGTGTATTCGCCAAGGCTAGCAAGCGAGACTTTAATAAATTGAATTTGTTTGAATTAGCTCAAGAGCTTAGAGGGCCACAATTGGATAAGGGGAAGGAAAAAGTGATCGAATAGCCGTTGAAGCCGTTCGACAACATCCGAGGTAAGTCTTCAAGTAATGACCCTACTTGAATTATGTGAAATGAAATTATGGATGTGTAATGATTACTAATATACGTGTGTATGAGTATTTGAATGGTACCGGGCTAAGTCCCAAGGCAATTACGCTAGTGATTATATTTGTGTTTGAGCCTTAGTAACGAAAATGAAACATGAATGTGTAATGATTATGGATGTATGTGTGCATGAGCAATTGAATGATATCCGGGTTAAGACCCGAAGGCAATTGTGCTAGTGACTTTATCCGGGCTAAGACCCGAAGGCATTCGTGCAAGTTATTATATCCGGGCTAATACCCGAAGGCATTTGTGCGAGTCGTTATATCCGGGCTAAGACCCGAAGGCATTCGTGCGTGTGGTTATATCCGGTTGTATTCCGAAGAAGCTTGGGTTGAAGGTGAGCGTTGGTTGCTGTAATACATTTAATTAGTACGCTCGAAAAGCCCAAAAGATAAGGTATGTTTACATGTGCAATGGAAAAGTCGATACGTTTGAATAATATTCGTCAATCGACTAACGAATTTTCAGCTCTTGAATTGGTTGATATCTTGTGAATGTATATGTTGATGAAGTGTGAAGTAAGTATGATTATGTGAATGTGTATAAATGAAATGATTCATTTGGCTATGTGAATGTAATGCTTTAGTTAAAGCCGATTTCATTGCTT
Source organism: Gossypium arboreum (assembly GCF_025698485.1). NCBI lineage: Eukaryota > Viridiplantae > Streptophyta > Magnoliopsida > Malvales > Malvaceae > Gossypium > Gossypium arboreum. The sequence continues at coordinate 83,474,762 of NC_069081.1, read as the reverse complement.
GAGATTTACTAAGCATAAACATGCTTACCCGTTGCTTTGGCTCTCTTTTATAGATTTTGCTCGCTAGCGATCGGATTCGGGATCATTGAAGTGAAGTCATCCACACTATCAAACCCCTTTGGTACTCTTTTAGTTGAACTTTGGATATGGCATGTATAGGACTACCCTCGGTTGTTTTCAAGTGCTTTTGTGATGTATATGTGTACGGCCATGCGAAAATGGTTCGTAAAAGTGGAGTACGGAATTAGACCATTTGTGGTTTGTAATTTTATATGGTTTCATGATGTTATTATGGATTGGAATGGGAGTGTTGGTCACATGATCAGCCATTTGAATGGCTAAACATGATCATAGGTGGACCTATGTATGACTAGACTATAGTTGGTCCATGGAAACTACAAAATAGGTAAGGCCTACCTTAAAAACAGATGCTGCCAGTTGCAGTGACGTTGATGTGAAAAATCACCAAAATTTTTAGGAAGGGTATTAAATTGTGAATAAGTTATGAAAATGAACCTTGACGAGTCTATTTTCATATGAAAGTAACGAAACGATCATATGAACAGTATACCGAGAGATATTAAAGTTCTCGTGAGACAGGGCCAGAACGGTTTCTGGGTCCCCTTATGCGACTTTGAAAATTTACTATAAATTATCCAGAAATAATTAGAAGTCATGACTTATATGTGAAGATTCCATTTTGAGTCTAGTTTCATTAGAAACAAACGGCACCAGTATTAAAGCCCTGTACAGAGAGATATTCAAGTTGTAACGCGCGAAGGTCAATGTAGTCGACCCCTGTAACATGGGTGACTTTAACTAATAAACTGTACCAATTGGCCCAACCAAAAATTCTAGAAATAAATCCATGGATGGATATATGAGTCTAAATTCAGGGAAAATTTACGGAATCAGTTTCTGAGTTTTGAAACTCAAGATATGATTTTTAAGGCGACAGTGACGCAGTTTTCCAGCCTGTCCGGAAATGCCAAATTGGTCGGTACTTTAAGAGGATTTGTCTCGTTAACCCCTCGTGTCCGACACCGGCGATGGTCTCGGGTTCAGGGTGTTACAATAATTCAAAATGTTTAGTTCAAATACCCAAAAGTATTGATAGTGCGGGCAGATCTTCAACGATCCTTAACTCCTGTGCAAGCTGGACGACACTATAAGACAAAAGATAGAAAAGAAAGTAAGCTTATAGCTTAGTAAGTAAGTATATAAATAATAATTAAAGAATCTAATATGTTTACACAATAACTCGAGTGTATCTACTTTTAATTTCAATATTTACTCCACTTTGATCAAGTTGTCTCTCCTGCATCATGTTCACTAAATAAATCATAACTCGAGTTACAAAACTCAAAATTCAAATCCGTAAAATTTTCCTGAAACTATACTTATATTACTTCTTACTAACATTTTTCTAGAATTTTTGGTCAAACCAATTAGTACATTTTATTAGTTAAAGTTTCCCCTATTATACAACTCAATGGATCTGATCTCTGTTCACTACGAATTGATTTTATCCCAGTAAAAAGGTCAAATAGCCATGAAATTTGTTTCATTTAAAACTAGACTCAATAAGGAATCTAGGAATATAAACTATATTCCTTAATTATTTTTTTACAATTTTTAATGATTTATCAATGTCAGAACAGGGGATCACATAGTCATTCTGAACAAGTCACACACAAATATAAATATCTAAAAATATAGAGTTCCTTTACTTTCTCTGTTTCTCTTAAATAAGAATAGACTCATTAAGATTTAATTTAATATCTCATTCAGCCTCTAATTCTATTCCTACTATTTTAGGTGATTTTTCAAATTCACATTACTGCAACTGTCCAAAACAGTATTATTGCAAATTCACTCTTTCACACTTTCTTTGTATTAACCTCATTTAGCATACATATCACAATTCATTTTTACCACATTTCATACATCACAAGTATAGGTCCATGATTACAATGTCACCGTAAAATCATCCCGTTGAACACTTCGGATCAATTCTCGATACTTGGTGGTTTCAGCACATAGCTCTACCCATCATATATCATATAATTCAGCTCTCTTGTACACATGGTGAACACTTAGTACTACCCATGTGACCTATCCAATTTATCTCGTAGCTTTCTTGTCTACATGGTGTCCTTCACTTGGGATCACACATGCGACCTAGCTACATTTATCTCTCCCGTAGCTCTCTTGTCTACAGGGGATACATCCCGTATCACACATGTGACCTAGCTACTACATATTATCTCGTAGCTCTCTTGTACACATGATGTGCACTCAGCACCATACATGTGACCTAGCTACTTCTATCTATATTATTCAATCTTTTCGAATGTTCAACTGGGATTTCTCTCTCTATTACTTATTTCCATTCTTTCAATAGTCGATTTATGCTTCAAAATCAACTAAAATATATATAATAGGCTGAAATATAAGAATGTAAATGAACTTAATGTATTATTTACATACAAACTTACCTTGGTGAAAAATATGGGAATTTTGCAATTTAGTCCAAAATCTTTTCCTTCCCCCGTTCGAGGTCGATTCCACGTATTTCTTGATTATTGAGCTTGAAAGCTTGGAAAAGCCCTAGCTATGGAGAACATGTATGTTTCGGCCAAGCTTGAATGAAGATGAACACATTTTTGTGTTATTTTTCCCATTTTATTTCATTTAATAAACAAATGACCAAAATGCTCTTACTACTAAACTTTCTAAAAATTCCATCCATGTCCAAATTTTTGTCCATATAAAGTATAATGGTCTAATTCTCATTTAAGGACCTCTAATTAAAACCCCCATTTCAATCAAGTACTTTATGAACTAGAACACACATTTTTCACCTATTTCAATTTAGTCCTAAACGTCAAATTAAACACCCAATCGATAAAATTTCGCAACGAAATTTTCAGACAATTATGCAATCATAATATAAACACTAAAACTAAATCAAAATAATTTTTTTTCAACCTCAAATTCGTGGTTTCTAAAGCACTATTCCGTTTTGGCCCTAAATCGGCCTGTTACGAACAAATGTCCTTCCCCATAATAGACACAAGCTACATTTTCAAATTGATTCGGTGGTTGTGCTACAAAAATATTAAAACCATTAGTGGTAAAATTTTTAAGCGTTGAGGAAATCGAGGATAGCTGAGATGTGAGTGAAGTGAAAGCGTCTACCTCATGTATTCCAGTGACTCGTCTTACTACACTGCTCGATTGGTTGGCCATTGATAATTTTTGTTGGAAATCCTCTCAATGATTTCATAAACCTCATTATAAGACTTAGGAAGGAGAGCACCATTAGCAGAAGCATCCACTACCATCCTCGTGTGAGCATTTTATCATTTTAGGAGTGTCTGCTGAGCTGTTTTTTGCCCTTTGTTTGAATATGTCGAAAATGATCAAAATTAATCAAAATTTATTATAAAATTAAGTGAAATTCAACATGTTAGTATTTTAAGTACAATTTAGTTATTTTATAATAATTATATATTTTTCGACAAGAGTTTTACCGAAACTGCATGAATTTGAGTTTAAAAGGGCATGAAAAAGTGTGTATATTTTCATGTTTCCAATATGCTAAAGGTATTAAATAGCTATATAATTTTAAAGTGGAAGTCCTTATATGATAATTAGACCATAATAGTGATAGTGGATTATAATGGCTGGGCATTTTGTGTAATTTGTAAGGTTAATAAAGGTTAAATAAGTAATTAGGTAATTGAAGTTTATAATAAATAAAACCACATTAAACACCATTTTGTATCATCTTTCTTCAATCGGATTTTAGAAAGAAGAAAGCCATTTTTTCTGTTTAACTTTCGGCAAACTTATTTCCTTCAATTAGATATGCATTTCTAATCCGTTTTTAATGATTTTTATGTTTTTGGGATCATTGTAGCTTAATCTAGCTAGCTCGGGGACTAATTTGTGAAATTGTTAAACTGTTAGGAATTGATGAACATGCTTGAGTTTTGAAGTTTCATGATAGAAAATGAATGGTTGTTGACAGATAATCAACTTTTGTAAAGAAATTTTTAGTAAAATTATCAGTTAGGGGCTAAATTGAAAAACAAAAAATATTCTATGTGAAATTGTGAATTTATGAAATATATGGGCTACTACTAATATGTATAAAAATTTGCTAGGCTTGGGTAGGGGTTAAATTGCATGAATTTCATTTTTTGAGTGTAGGGGGACTAAATTGCAAATAAGTTAAAAGTATAGGGGCAAAATGGAAATTTTTCCAAAAATATGTTTTGGATTAAATTGAATGAATTGTGAGTTAAATTTATCCGTATATATCCAGTTAGACCTCGTATGCAGTTAGATCGAGGCAAAGAGAAAGTCACAGAATAATCACATCCATATTTATGTTGTAACAGTCCAGTTTTGACCCTAGTCAGAACAGTGGTTTCGAGACCACGTAACCGATTCTGAAAAAATATTTTAGTATTATTTTCTGTGTCTGTGATATGTGAATTTATATCTGCAAAGTTTCTGTGATTTAAATTGTCTGTTTCTGTGCTTAATTATGCAAAAAGGACCTAATCGCGTAGAATGTAAAAGCTGTGTGCTGATTGATAAAGTACCTCTGTGAAGTGGATTTTTAAGTATGAAGTCCTTATGATGCAATTGGACCATTATACTATTGCATGGACAAGTGTAGACATTAGTAGGTGGATTTTCATATGTTAATAACAAGGCAAAGTTGGTAAATGGCATATAATGTTAAATAAAATAAAACAAAGCATGAAAATGGCCATTATCATCTTGTTCATACCGAAATTGAGAAAGAAAAGTTAGGTTTTTATGTTTTAACATTCGGCCATTGAAGAACTTGATTAAGGTATGAGTTTTACTCAGTTTTTGATAATTTCTACGTTTCTGTGATCGTTGCTTTGTGTTCTTGAAAACCCATGTCTGAATTTCTATTTCTGTTGAAGGTTATGAAATGTGCCATTGATGATTATATGAGCTTTGTAATGTTTTTATATGGATTATGAAAGATATATGTGAGATTATCATACTTTCTTATTGAATTTTTGATGGAATTGAGCTATTTGGGCTAATTTGTGAAAATAAGGTTTTGAAGGACTAAATTTTGAATTAAATATGTTATTTGGGCTTGTATGGAGCTATGTATATTCGTCCAAGCTATAGTCTTGGTGAATTTTGCATATTTGTGATTTTATGAAAAATGGACTAAATTGTCAAAATGTGAAAATATATGGGTTAAAATGCAAAGTGCCTAAATATGTGTTCATGGATTATTTTGAATGAAATGAATGATTGAATTTGAATTGTAATAGATCAAGAACAAAGAAAATCAGACTTAGATCGAGGGAAGTCTAAAATAGTTGAATAGTCGACTCGTTTTCGTCTGAAATTTGTACGAGGTAAGTCAAATTACAATTACATGTTAAATTGACTAAATTCTACGCATACCAACTATAATTTGTATTGGACGGCCTTGAGAGCTTTATGAACAAATTTCGAGTAAACTCCGATAATATGCTAGTATCTGAAAAGCTCTGTATGTTCTAAAGGAACGTTGACATCGATCTAAGATATCGTGTAAGACCGTGTCTGGGACACAGGCCTCGATTTGAGATTTACGTGTAAGACCATATCTGGGACATAGGCATCGTATCTGATTTTGTGTAAGACCTTGTCTGGGACAGAGGCATCGATATTGAATTACATGCAAGACCACATTCGGGACGTCGGCATTGTACCCATTTATGAGTATCTGTATCGTTTCTGAACCATCTGATGATATAATACGTGATATGGGAGTGAATATATAAAATGTATAATCTATACAGGTACGTTCTGTGACAGCCCTGATTTGACCCTAGTCGGGAAGTGGTTTCGGGACCACAAAACCGAGTTATAAAAATAATTAAATGTTATATTCTATGTCTTTGATGTGAGTAAATGCATGTGTGAAAGTTTCATGCTTTGATTTGGTCATTTGTATGTGAATTTATTAAATAGGACTCATGTGAGACACTTTCGAAATGTGATAGGTTAATTTTATAATGGTCTATTAATGCATGTATTGAAAAGAAGGGCTTTGCATGTCAAATTACCCATTTCAGATAGTGGTCGGCCATGTTACTAGTTAATATATAATATAAGAATTTTCTATTAGCATTATTTTAATTAAATGGCTTTATATTATAGAATAATAATAATTAAAAAAGGGGAAAATGGGTGAAGAAAACAAAGTGTTCCTCGTTGTTTCTTCTAAGCCGAATGTGAAGGAATAATAGGGGAGAAACACCATTCGTTCATCCTAGGCTTAAATTAAGGTAAGAAGTTTATGTTAATTCTTGAAATTTTAGAAGTTACCAAGTTCTTTATTTGACCCATGTTAAATTTTTGATTTTGGGAATGAATAAAGCTTTCAGCCATAGTAGTCAATAAAGAATATGGTTATTGTTTCATGTTAATTTGGACGAATCATGGTGGATCGGTGTTTGAGCCAAACAAATGATCATATGTATGCATTAGATGCTAAGTGAGAAGAATCGGCTATCATGTTGGATGTTATTGCCGAATATGAACTTGGTTATATTTGAGTAATGTATGTGTTTTGAGTTGATGGAATGAAAAGAATGCTTAAAATGTGTTATAAACAAATTATATGTTAAACTAAGGTTTGCTAAATTACCATTTTCCTTGCCGAATATGTGCTTAATTAAAGAAGAGTTTGTGTTGAATGTTTTAAATAATTTAGATAATAATTAATCTAAGTCTAAGCTAGGTAAATTAAATGATTGTGGCTTAATTATTTTATGGCAAGTGGTTATTATGGTGAATTGCAAAGTCGGTCATGGAATTTAATGTATTTCTTATTGAAATTTGTTAAATTTTGTTATAAGAGATATTAAGGATGAAATTGAGTTGGCTATTAGTGTTTTGTGTGGAACTTTTAACTAAGTGAGGTGTTCAGCTAGGTCCTTTTGAACAAATGTTTTTGTGTTGGCTATTTAAATGACATTAATTTTTGGTATTAAGTTGAATTGGAAAGTTGATGAATGTGTAAAGATGACATAGGGCTTATATAAGCATTCGACATTAGCTTAGGAGTGAGAATTTGATAGTTGATGTATATGTAAATGGGTAGTGTTATTTGTATGTGATTTATTTGGTAATAATCGTAGTGGTTAAACTAGTGTATAAGAAAACAAGATAAACTATGTGAGTTTTGCTTGTGTATGCGAAACTAGTGTAAGTTGAATGATCGGTTATTAGGGTTTTATGATCATTTTGAGTTGAGTTATAAATGACTATTGTGGCTTGATAAGTTCTTGCCATTTTTGGTTATAAATAAGTATGAAACTTGAATCATGGAATATTTATAAATAATAATACATATTGAATTTGTTATGTGATTGCCGAATGTGAATAATAAGTAAACAATATTGGTTAAGATATTAAACAAATCTATTTGCATTTATTAAGCTCAAGAGCAATGAGGATCAAAGTTGGATAGGGGAAAAGAGAAAGCAATAGAGTAGCCAATCTACAACCGTTCGAATATACCAAGGTAAGTTTTGAGTAGTCTCCTCTAGTATACATAATTGATGATGCCTTATAAGAGTATAATAGGTGAATCGCAAACTTTGGTTTACATTGGAATAAAGTTGTTTATTAAAAAATGCGTGTATATGATTTATAGTGATGGTCACTCTGAGTTTAAGCTGGAATAGTGAAATGAATGTGTGATATTAAGTATAACTTTTGAGCTGAAATGTGAATGATGATGTGCATATCGAGTTTATATCCGAACATATTAAATGATTTCTAAAGTGATAGGTTGAATGAAATATGCTAAATTATGATTAAGTATGCATGGTATTTGAAATACATCTGGACATGAGGTCTGCAAGCTATATGCTGGAAATATATCCGGACATGAGGTCCGCAGGCTATATGCTGGGAATATATCCGGACATGAAGTCCGCAGGTTATATGCTGGGAATATATCCGGACATGAGGTCCGCAGGCTATATGCTAGGAATATATCTGAACATGAGGTCCGCAGGCTATATGCTGGAAATATATCCGGACTTGAAGTCCGCAAGCCACGTGCTAGAATGGTATACGGGGTAAAGAACCGTGAACTTGTGTTATAAATGTGTTTCAAGTTCTAAGACTCGACCGGGATGAAGCCAGTAAGTTAAGTAAGATTACTTAATGTTCATTTAAATGACAAGCTTTTATAGTATGAAATGCTTAAATCTTACTAAGCGTCGAAAGCTTACTCTGTTTCTTATTTTCTCTGTTTTATAGATTATCGATATTGGCCACCTACTCGGGGATCGTCAACGGATCATCATACTATCGACCTTTTTGGTATAGTTATATTTTGGTCTCGATATGGCATGTATAGTTTGGACTGTTGACAAAATACGTTTTGTAATTGTAAATATCTTGGCCGTATGAAAATGACATTTTATAACTTATAAATCGGTATGTATTCAGTTTGATTTTTGCTTTTGTCGTATAATTATTGATTGAAATTAAAGGTTTAGCTCGGTAATACCTCATAACCTAAACTAGCGATCGGACTCGGGCTAGGGGTGTTACATTTTAATTAGTATCAGAGCTACGGTTTAGTTGATTCTAGGACTAACGTAGAGTGTTTGAGTCTAGCTCTACATTCCATATGGTATTAATACGATAGTATGATGAATTCTGATAGTTGAAAATGTGTTTTCGTATAGTAATGGAACCCGATCCCAATCGAGCGGTAGTCGATGATGTTGAGAGTGTAGCGCCTACTCCCGCGCATGGGACAGTGCCAATGGACTCTCAACCTATTGCAAGCAATCAGAACGATGAGGCTAGATAGGCTTTTTATAGTGTGATGAATGATTGGTTCAACCAATACATTCGAACTAATACGGCTGTTCCACAACCCCTACTCCCGAATAATACGCCCCCTGCACCTACAATACCTCTGGTAATTGATCAGATAGGGTTAAATAATCCTTCAGTTGACAGAATTAGAAAGCACGGGGCTACAGAATTTAAAGCTACAGATAGTGATGATGCCGAGCAAGCTGAATTTTGGTTGGACAACACTATTCGGGTACTTGATGAACTATCTTGCACACCCGATGAATGCCTGAAATGTGCTATATCCTTGCTACGTGATTCTGCTTACTATTGGTGGAACACATTGGTTTCTGTTGTACCCAAAGAACGGGTGACATGGGAGTTCTTTCAAACTGAATTCTGAAAAAAATATATCAGTCAGAGGTTTATTGATCAGAAACGAAAAGAATTTCTTGAGCTTAAACAGGGTTCCATGTCAGTTACTGATTATGAACGGAAGTTTGCCAAACTTAGTAGATATGCTCGGGAATGTGCATCATCTGAGGCTATTATGTGTAAACGTTTTAAACATGGGCTGAATGAAGATATAAAGATGTTTGTTTGCATTCTTGAAATACGAGAGTTCATAGTACTTGTCGACCGAGCTTGCAAAGCCGAAGAACTTAGTAAAGAAAAAAAGAAAGCTGATGTCGAAGCTGGAGAATTTCGTAAAAGATCTTCAGGAAAGTCTTTTCAACAATCATCGAAGAAATTTTGAGATGATTCAGGCCGATCAAAGAATACTTCGACCCCCTTTCAGTACATGAGCCACTTCAGTTGCCAGTGATGGAAATGATCGTCGGGACAGGACAGAGTGCAAGTATTGTGGTAAATGGCATTCGGGGAGTTGTAGATTTCATGACCGCTCCTGTTATAAATGCGGATCAGCCGACCACTTTATTAAGGATCGCCGAGATTGTCTCGAATGAGAATATGAATCGAGTGGGAAACCGAGTACTACAGCACGAGGTAGACCACCTAGGAATGCGGGAAATGTTAGTGGCGGTCAGAGAGTGTCTAGAGATGCTACAACCAGATCCGAGGCTTGTGCTCCTGCGAGAGCTTATGCTATATGCGCACGCGAGGATGCTTCTTCGCCTGATGTTATTACCGGTACTTTCACTCTCTTTGATACTGATGTGATTGCCTTGATTGACCCTGGTTCTACTCATTCATATGTATGTGAGACTTTAGCATCCAGTAAGACTCTACCTGTTGAGTCTACTGAGTTCGTAATCCGAGTGTCAAATCCCTTGGATCGATATGTGTTAGTCGACAAAGTGTGCAGGAAATGTCCCCTGATAATCTGAGATTTCTGTTTTCCGGCCGATTTGATGCTTTTACCGTTTAATGAATTTGATGTTATTCTCGGTATGGATTTGTTGACCGTTCATGATGCAGTTGTGAATTGCAAAAGAAAGACTATTGATTTGAGATGTGCAAATGATGAGATAATCCGAGTTGAGTCTACTGATATGAACGGGTTACCAACAGTTATATCCTCGATGTTGGCTCAGAAATATATCAAAAAGGGGTGTGAGGCGTATCTTGCGTACGTACTTGATAGTAAAGAATCAGAAAAGAAAATTGAAGCATTGCCAGTGGTTTGTGAGTATTCAGATGTTTTTCCTGAAGAGTTACCGGGATTACCACCTGTTCGAGAGGTAGAATTCGGCATCCAACTTGTACCTGGGACTACACCAATTTCGATAGCTCCGTACCGTATGGTACCCACGGAATTAAAAGAATTGAAAACTCAGTTGCAAGAGTTGACGGATAGAGGGTTCGCTCGACCGAGTTTTTCACCTTGGGGTGCACCAGTATTGTTTGTGAAAAAGAAGGATGGAACCATGAGATTGTGCATCGACTATCGTTAGTTGAATAAAGTGACAGTAAAGAATAAATATCCATTACCGCGTATTGATGATTTGTTTGATTAGCTGAAGGGAGCCTCAGTGTTTTCAAAGATAGATTTGAGATCGGGTTATTATCAGTTGCGAGTTCAAGACTCAGATATACCTAAAACTGCTTTCAAAATGAGATACGATCACTACGAGTTCTTAGTGATGCTGTTTGGGCTCACTAATGCCCCTGCAGTATTTATAGACTTGGTGAATCGGATCTTCAGACCGTATTTGGATCGGTTTGTAGTTGTGTTTATCGATGACATTTTGGTCTATTCGCGAGATGAAACCGAACATGCTGAACACCTGAGATTAGTGTTGTAAATTTTACGGGATAAGTAGTTATATGCTAAGTTCAGTAAATGTGAGTTCTGGTTAAGAGAAGTTAGCTTTTTGGGTCATGTGGTATCCGCATCGGGTATTCGAGTTGATCCGAGCAAAATTTCGACCGTACTTAACTGGAAGCCTCCAAGAAATATTACTAAGGTTCGAAGCTTTTTGGGGCTTGCCGGTTACTATAGACGATTTGTAAAGGGTTTCTCGATGATAGCCACACCAATGACGAAACTACTTCAGAAAGATGTTAAGCTTGAATGGTCAGAAAAATGTCAGAAAAGTTTCGATCAATTGAAAACTTTTTTGACTGAAGCTCCAGTACTAGTGCAGCCCGAATCCGGTAAAGAGTTTGTCATTTACAGTGATGCATCCTTACTTGGGCTGGGTTGTGTGTTGATGCAAGAAGGTCGAGTGGAAGCTTACGCATCGAGGCAGTTGAAGCTGCATGAGAAAAACTATCCGACCCATGATCTCGAATTAGCTACCATTGTTTTCACTTTGAAAATATGGTGACATTACTTGTTTGGAGAGAAGTGCCATGTATATTCGGATCACAAAAGCCTCAAATATTTAATGACTCAAAGAGATTTGAATCTTTGTCAAAGATGTTGGCTTGAGTTATTGAAAGATTATGAACTTGTTATTGACTATCACCCGGGAAAGGCTAATGTGGTTGCTGATGCTTTAAGTCGTAAATCACTATTTGCTTTACGAGCGATGAACGTACACCTGTCCGTTTCATCCGATAATGTGTTAGTAGCAGAATTAAAGGCCAAACCATTATTGATTCATCAAATTCGTGAAGCTCAGAAAGTCGATGATGAATTGGTTGCTAAACGAACCGAATATGTCTCAAATGTAGAATCAGAGTTTCAAATCGACGACAATGATTGTTTGAAGTTCAGAAGTCGATTGTGTATTCTAAGAAATTCGGAACTTATTTTGGTGATTTTGAGCGAGGCTCATAGTAGCCGAATGTCAGTCCACCCGGGAAGTACGAAAATGTACAGCGATCTGAAACGTCAGTTTTTGTGGCCTAGTATGAAACGAGACATTTCTCATTTTGTTTCGAAGTGTTTGATATGTCAACAAGTGAAAGCGAAACACCAAGTGCCTTCGGGATTACTTCAGCTGATCATGATACCTGAATGGAAATGGGATCGAATTACGATGGATTTTGTATCTGGGTTGCCATTATCGTCAAGTAAGAAAGATGCGATTTGGGTTGTTGTTGATAGACTGAAAAAGTCGGCTCATTTTATTCCCATATGTACAGATTATTCACTTGACAAACTAGCCGAGTTGTATGTTTCTCAGATTGTGAGGTTACACGGAGTACCTATTTCTATTGTGTCAGATAGAGATCTGAGATTCACATCGCGATTCTAGAAGAAATTGCAAGAAGCTTTGGGTACCAAATTGCATTTTAGCACCGCTTTTCATCCCCAGACTGATGGTCAATCCGAGCGGATCATTTAGATACTCGAGGATATGTTGAGATGTTGCATCCTTGAGTTTTGTGGTTCATGGGAACGATATTTGCCTTTGATTGAATTCGCTTACAACAATAGTTTTCAATCAAGCATTAAGATGGCACCTTACGAGGCTTTATATGGTCGTAAATGCCATACACTGTTGTTTTGGACCGAGCTTAGTGAAAGTAAAATCTTCAGGGTTGATTTGATCAAAGATGCTGAGCAGAAAGTAAAAGTAATCCGTGAAAGTCTAAAAGCAGCTTCAGATCGTCAGAAGTCGCATGCGGATTTAAAATGAAAAGACATTGAATATCAGGTCAGAGACAAAGTGTTTCTTAAAGTTTCACCTTGGAAAAAGGTGCTCAGATTGGTCGTAAGGGCAAATTAAGTCCGAGGTTCATCGGGCCGTATGAAATATTCGAACGAGTTGGACCGGTCACATACTGATTAATTTTACCCTCTGAGCTTGAAAAGATTCACAACGTTTTTCATCTTTCGACGCTTCGACATTATAGATCCGATCCATCGCACATAATTAGCCCATCAGAGGTAGAGATTTGATCTGATTTGAGTTATGAAGAAGAACCGGTTCGTATTTTGGCTCGTGAAGTAAAAGAACTACCAAATAAGAAAATCTCATTAGTGAAAGTACTGTGGCTCAAACACGGGGTTGAAGAAGCGACTTGGGAACTAGAGAACTCTATAAAAGAACGTATTCCTAACTTATTCACTGATAAGATTTTCGGGGACAAAAATTCCTTATGTGGGGGAGAGTTGTGACAACCCTGATTTGACCCTAGCCGGAAAGTGGTTTCGGGATCACAAAACTGAGTTATAAAAATAATTAAATTTTATATTCTATGTTTTTTATGTGAGTAAATGCATGTGTGAAAGTTTCATGCTTTGATTTGGTCATTTATATGTGAATTTATTAAATAGGACTCATGTGAGACACTTTTGAAATGTGATATGTTAATTTTATAATGGTCTATTAATGCATGTATTGAAAAGAAGGGTTTTGCATGTCAAATTACCCATTTTAGATAGTGGCCGGCCATGTTACTAGTTAATATTATAGAATAATAATAATTAAAAAAGGGGAAAATGGATGAAGAAAACAAAGTGTTCATTTTTGTTTCTTCTAAGCCGAATGTGAAGGAAGAATAGGGGAGAAACACCATTCGGTCATCCTAGGCTTAAATTAAGGTAAGAAGTTTATGTTAATTCTTGAAATTTTAGTTAATTTTGAGTTAGTTACCAAGTTCTTTATTTGACCCATGTTAAATTTTTGATTTTGGGAATGAATAGAACTTTCAGCCATAGTAGTCAATAAAGAATATGGTTGTTGTTTCATTTTAATTTGGACAAATCATGGTGGATAGGTGTTTGAGCCAAACAAATGATCATATGTATGCATTAGATGCTAAGTGGGAAGAATCGGCTATCATGTTGGATGTTATTGTCGAATATGTGCTTAATTAAACTAAGGTTTGCTAAATTACCATTTTCCTTGCCGAATATGTGCTTAATTAAAGAAGAGTTTGTGTTGAATGTTTTAAATAATTTAGATAATAATTAATCTAAGTCTAAGCTAGGTAAATTAAATGATTGTGGCTTAATTGTTTTATGGCAAGTGGTTATTATGGTGAATTGCAAATTCGGTCATGGAATTTAATGTATTTCTTTTTGAATTTTGATAAATTTTGTTATAAGAGATATTAAGGATGAAATTGAGTTGGCTATTAGTGTTTTGTGTGGAACTTTTAACTAAGTGAGGTGTTCGGCTAGGTCCTTTTGAACAAATGTTTTGGTGTTGCCTATTTAAATGACATTAATTTTTGGTATCAAGTTGAATTGGAAAGTTGATGAATATGTAAAGATGACATAGGGCTTATATAAGCATTCGGCATTAGCTTAGGAGTGAGAATTTGATAGTTGATGTATATGTAAATGGGTAGTGTTATTTGTATGTGATTTATTTGGTAATAATCGTAGTGGTTAAAATAGTGTATAAGAAAACAAGATAAACTATGTGAGTTTTGCTTATGTATGCGAAACTAGTATACGTTGAATGATCGGTTATTAGGGTTTTGTGATCATTTTGAGTTGAGTTATAAATGACTATCGTGGCTTGATAAGTTCTTGCCATTTTCGGTTATAAATAAGTATGAAACTTGAATCATGGAATATTTATAAATTATAATACATATTGAATTTGTTATGTGATTGCCGAATGTGAATAATAAGTAAACAATATTGGTTAAGATATTAAACAAATCTATTTTCATTTATTAAGCTCAAGAGCAAGGAGGATCAAAGTTGGATAGGGGAAAAGAGAAAGCAATAGAGTAGACAATCTACAACCGTTCGAATATACCAAGGTAAGTTTTGAGTAGTCTCCTCTAGTATACATAATTGATGATGCCTTATAAGAGTATAATAGGTGAATCGCGAACTTTGTTTACACTGGAATAAAGCTATTTATTAAATAATGCGTGTATATGATTTATAGTGATGGTCACTCTGAGTTTAAGCTGGAATAGTCAAATGAATGTGTGATATTAAGTATAACTTCTGAGCTGAAATGTGAATGATGATGTGCATATCGAGTTTATATCCGAACATATTAAATGATTTCTAAAGTGATAGGTTGAATGAACTGTGCTAAATTATGATTAAGTATGCATGGTATTTGAGATACATCCGGACATGAGGTCCGCAGGCTATATGCTGGAAATATATCCGGACATGAGGTCCGCAGGCTATATTATGGAAATATATCCGGACATGAAGTCTGCAGGCTATATGCTGGGAATATATCCGGACATGAGGTCCGCAGGCTATATGCTGGAAATATATCCGGACTTGAAGTCCGCAAGCCACGTGCTGGAATGGTATACGGGGTAAAGAACCGTGAACTTGTTTTATAAATGTGTTTCAAGTTCTAAGACTCGACTGGGACGAAGCCAGTAAGTTTAGTAAGACTACAATAATGAATATCCGTGGTAATCATTGTAGAAAAGTAATATTTATATACTTTGCATGTTAAGGTACGTATAATGTGCTCATAGGAGAATTGATTTCAAGATAATTTATTAGTATCAAAGAATGATGTATATATATATTTAAATGTGTGTGGATGAATTCGGTAATTGGGGTTATGACAATGACATACTCGGTCAATGTAAGTTATTACAGGAAAATATATGAATAAAAGTAATTGTTTAAGCCATGTAGATAATGAAGCATGTGCTAGAAATCTTCTTGTGTATATTCGGCCAAGTGGGTCAAGAATTGGAATATGAGGTTTGATTACTTAATGTTCGTTTAAATCACAAGCTTTTATAGTATGAAATGCTTAAATCTTACTAAGCCTCAAAAGCTTACTCTGTTTCTTATTTTCTCTGTTTTATAGATTATCGATATTGGCCACCGACTCGGGGATCGTCAGCGGATCATCATACTATCGACCTTTTTGGTATAGTTATATTTTGGTCTCGATATGGCATGTATAGTTTGGACTGTTGACAAAATACGATTTGTAATTGTAAATATCTTGGCTGTATGAAAATGGCATTTGATAACTTATAAATTGGTATGTATTCAGTTTGATTTCTGCTTTTGTTGTATAATTATGTGATTGAAATTAAAGGTTTAGCTCGGTAATACCTCATAGCCTAAACCGGCGATCGGACTCGGGCTAGGGGTGTTACACGTTCATATCGTACTAAATTTCTGAATACGAAAGACTCTGTTTCTTTGAAATAATGAATGCGAAGTATGTATGAAATCATGGAAATGAAATATGATACGTATACAAGCAAATGAGCATGGTTAGGCTCATGAACTATTCTGTGAAATGCTTATGAATTCTTGCTGTTGATTTATACTTTACATGATTTAATACTTAAACTAATTGTATTTGGCTTACTAAGCTCTTTGTAGCTTACTCTGTGTGATTTATGTCTGTTTTACAGTTATCATAGCTACTAAAGGCTCGGGGATAGTTGAGGATTGTCACCACACTATCGAACTCATTTTGGTATTTTTGAAAGTGTAAATATTTTAAGTATGACATGTATAGCCTGGAATGTCTATGTATTTAAGTTTTGATATGTATATATGTTATGCCATGAGAGTTGGATAGCAAATGATATGTTTGTGTTTAGTTTTGGTATTGATTTGAATAAGTTATTGAATGATGATGATTTAGTTATAGTAAAGCATGTTTTGAGCATGGAATTGGCTAAAAATTCTGGTATAAATGTTGTTTAATGTTGCTTGTAGGAATGACCCAAAAAAAAGGGGTGGCAATTTGGCTTAAACCAAGCCTGCATTGTGCCACACGGTTAGGGCACACAGGCGTGCCTTGTGGCCATGTATGCAAAGCAGTAACCTCCTAAGACCACATGGCTAAGACACATGGGCGTGCCATATGGCCATGGGCTTAAGTCAATATCTAGCTAAGTATTACACGGCCATAGCACACAGGCGTGTCTATTGGCCGTGGGTAAAAGTCAATATGTATGCCTTGTTTTGGCACGGCTGGTTCACATGGGCATGTCTGGTGCCTGTGTGAGGCACACGGCCTGGTCACACGGGTATGTGACCTCAACAGAATTGAAAAATTTTTCGAGTTCTGAAATTTATGAATGTGTTCGGTTTAGTCCCGACTATCCTTAAGAATATGTTTTAGGTCTCGTAGACCTTCATAATAGATGGGTTGTAGATGACTGTCTATGTATTAATGTTATGTGATAACTGTGATTTTGAATTGGTCTACAATGTTTTGTCTGTCTAGTAATGCCTCATAACCCTAATCTGATGACGGTTACGGGTTAGGGGTGTTACATATGTATACTCGTTGAGGTAAAATCCTATAATTAAATTGAGTATTTATATATTTTAATTGAATTATATGTATGTGATTTGTATAATTTCCTTGTATAAATACCAATCTCATATCCGACGATGTATGATGATTACCGAGCCCTATATGAACCTTAAGAATTCGTAGGATACAAATGACATTTCATTAGGGTTACCGATTTGGTTGTAGTCTTGAATGTGTTGTGAGCACACCACAGCTCGTATAAGCTTACTGATTTCAGCTTCTGAGAGCTTACCAATTTACAGCTTGTAAGAGCATACCGATTCATAATTCGTATGAGCACACATGTACAGGAATTGATGTATTACAGTTTAGCACACTATGTGTGAGCTATCCTACATATCCAACAATATTCTAAATGGTTCAACAGGCAATATTCTGTTAAGAGATGATATGATTTCGATACGAACTATTATTGTAACACCCTGAATTTGGGCCTAGAAGTTTTGGGCCTTGAGTATTGGAGTGGTTGAAGGCAGCTTATAATATTTTGTTGTGCATGTAAATTTCGCTAATGAAGGCTTGTTTTAGTGGTTAAATATGTTGAGAAGTGTTGGAGAAGTCCCGGTTTAAACACGGACTCTAGCAAAAAATTTTTGGTTTAAGGTGAATCAAACCACGGTGTAGTAAGTAGGCCTTAAGAATATTGTTGGAGATATTGTGACACAAAAGCCTTGTGGTCTAGTGGCAAAGTAGCGCCACATAAGAGGGAGGAAGGTTGCGTTATAGAGGTGGCAAGGAGGTCCAGGTTCAAACTCATGGCAAGCGAAGAGCATTTATTTTGCTAACAAAGGGTGGCAAGAGTGGTGTTGAATTTAAACTCGATAATGGAGGATCCCACATCGGAAGCTAACATAAGAGTGGATGTGAAGTGGCTTTAAATAGAGGAACCATGAGGAGAGTAAAGGCACCTTTCTTGGCTGATCCTTTCATTGTATGGCGTGCTTTCGTTTGGGTTGGGCGTCGGCTAAGAGTGCTCGGGCGTGGATTAACTCCGATCTCCTATCGTGTGTATTTCTTACTACTCTAGGCAGTAGGATGGCTACTTGGGCCGCGATGGGCGAAAGGGGTCATGTGGGCCTAATGGGCCTCAGGCCCAATTGGATAAGTTATTTGATTGTGTAGTAAATATTGGGCTAGGCTAGGTGAATCTCATATTTGTGGCTAGATTTGGGCTAAAAGGGCCACACGAGCGTGTGGGCCTATTTGGGTCGAGAATAGGCTTTAGGCCCATTTGTATTGTTATCCATGTTTAGAATACTTTAGTTTACCAATTATTGAAATGCCCTCGACTTGTAAAATTACCATTTTACCCTCGATTTACAGAATTACCATTTTACCCTCGGTTCTGAAATTCTTGTTTTACCTCGATTTACTGAATTACTGTTTTACCCTCGGTTCTGTAATTACTATTTTATCCTCGATTTACGAATTACCATTTTACCCTCGGTTTGTAATTACTATTTTACCTCGATTTATAGAATTACCGCTTTTACCTCGGTTTACGTAATTACTGTTTTACCTTCAATTTATAGAATTACCAAAATACCCTTGGTTTATAAAATCACCAAAATACCCTAGTTTGTAAAATTACTAAAATACCCTTGGTTTACAAAATTACCAAAATACCCTGGTTTGTAAAATTACTAAAATACCCTTTGTTTATAAAATTACCGAAATACCCTTGTAGGGTAGAATTACCATTTGCCCCTAGGGTGTTAAATGACTATTTTGCCCTTGTGGGCAAGTGACCGACTTAGACGGTGTGATATAGACAACTTTGGAGGAGCAATGAGGCTTGGAGTATCGACTTGGATAAGCTTGAATCGTATTATTGGACCTGTGAAGGTAAGCAACTTATAGTCAATAAGGGTTCTTTGGTAGAATAAGGTAGGGTGGATTTTGAGTTTGTTAAGCATAACTTGTATGCTAAAAATGGTGATGAATAATTGTAGGACATCGTAAGGGATCTCGATGGCGATCGTCATGAAAGCGGTATGTACCAACACCCTTTCTTAGTTCAATTGAAAAAAGTTTAAATGCCAAATTCCGGCATTTCACGGTCATGTGAGTATCTGAATGCTCTCAAGGCATAGAGTAATTGTTAGATCCGCACCGCAAGGTGGTAAGCACGTTCGCATGACGTTTTGGCGTATTTGGAAAAAGGGCTCGATGGGCCAAAATCGGGCCCAATGGGCTTACGGACCAACATGGGTAAGAGATGGGCAAATTAGCCTGCTAGGTAGATGGTGGAATCAAATTGCATAAAACCGATAAAATTATGAATTAGCTTGTGCAAGAGCGTAGATCACGAAATTACCCTAAAGAGCAAAATTACCAAATTACCCTAAAGAGCAAAATTACCGATATACCCCTAGGGTTTTAAATTGGTGAATCGCTTGATTGATTACTACCGTATTTTGCATGATATGCATTTATTAATATCTGTTGCATGGGATTGGGGTATTAATGGAGGAAATCTTGAAAGTGGTTCATCCACGTCTTGGAGGCTTTGCCTCAACTAATCGAAATTTGAGTGCTGCTGTCTTTAACTGTGGTGTGTAAATTTGGGTGGGTTGAGATATTCCCACATGGTGTGTAGGGTTGGTGCAGGCGGTGTAGCGGTTGGTGGGTTGAGTAGTCTCCCGGATGGGCTTGCATTCATTATTCTTGTTGTTACTCATGTTCTTGAACGGGCCTATAGGCCACATTGTTATGTAAAAAGGGCTAAGGCCTTGTTCTCAGATTCGAAAAGGGCTTGACCTCTTGTGTCTTATTATCTGAATAGGGCTCAGCTGAATGGGCTCGAGTGAATTGGGCTTTGGATGGGTTTCAGATACACCGAGTTTTCCCAAACTCACCCCCTTCCTCTTCCATCCTTACAGGTGAGCCCTAGAATTGGTGGACTTGGAGTGGGCGGGATTCGAGTGGCCATGAAGATTGATTGCCGATTTTAAATAAGTTTAATATTTATTTTGGATTATTTTTATTATGCTTAAAGTTGTAATAAGGTCGCTCTTTTAATTACTTATATTGTGGGGATTATTAAACTGGCTAGCACTAGGGTTCGCTTTTATAAAATCTACTTGTTTTTAAAAAGATCACGATGACGCATAAAGTTTCGGCAAAGTAAATGTTTTCCCAAGAAAATAAATATTTTAAGCAAACGATTTGCAACCTTAATCATTTTCTTAAGTGGTCATAATCAAACGGTTTTCTCAAAATTATACGAGATGTTAGATTGTGGCAATGGCGGTGTGCATGTCTAGGATTGGATCTGAAGAGAGAGCTTGGTACTTAAGCAGTCCGACGGACTCACCTCCTCTTCGTCCTGGTTTCCTACCTGGTGCGCAGCTTCCATTCACTTTAACCTACCTTTAAAAGTGTCTTTTACAACACCAACTCAGCTTTTCCAAACTAAGTAATACGGAATGTTTTGAACGCATCAATGTGGCGCATCAGATCCGGTCATAACGTCCAGGCCGGGTTTGGGGTGTTACAATTATAGGTATAGATATGAATTACATGGAAAATGACATTACATGGTATATAGGTATATAAAATGGATGATAAATGTATATGGAATTTGATTAATTGTTGAGCTCATCCATGACTTAGTTTAAATATGTGTTTTACATAGCTAACATGTTGGTGAATATGTGCTTAGGCATTTGGCCAAATTAAGTTGGGATATGCTATGTTTACTTACCTAAATTGTGACTAAATGGTAAGTTAAATTCTAAGTTATACGAACTTACTAACCTTAAATTCTTATTGTGTGTATTTTCTGTGTTTTATAGTGAATCAAAAGCGAATTAGGGCTGGAATCTTGCCGAAGCTATATCACACTATCCATCAGCTTTTTTGGTACATTCGGTTTGTTTAATTTTGGTTATAATGACATGTATAGGTTATTTTAGCTAATGTTGGCCTATATGCTTCGTTGATATTTTGGTCATTTGTTTGGCTTGTGTTTTGGCATTTTGATGATAGAATAAGTCTAGTATATGGTATGTAAATATTTTACCTCTAATGGCTGATGAATAACTTAATATGGTTGAATTATGGAAGATGAAAACTGTGGCATGATTATGCATATTGAATATGTTCTTTTTGATAGGATGTAATTATGGTAAATTGATGCTTTGGTGCAAATGATTTACATGGTTATTTGATGCTAGTTTTAGATTGGAGTTTTGGTACCAAATGGTATGTTGTGTTAAGTGATCTACATGGTAGGTTTTGGTAAAAATATGCATATATGTAAGTTGAACAATTAGTTATATTGAACACATTATTAGTCATGTTTATAAATTATTATTTAAGGTGCCTAAGGGTATATTGATTGTATGTTATTATGCCATTTGTATAAGGCTTGATCATGCTTGTTTTGGATGCCTTATTATAGCTTATGTACATGTGCATTGTTGGGAGTAGGTACATGTCAAATTGGGTGAGAAATATGGCTTGTAAAATGCCTATTTTCATCCACACGGGTAGAGACATGGGCGTGTGTCTCAGCCGTATGTCCCCTGTAGTTTTCAAAAGGTTGTAAGTCATGTTGTTTGTAAACTAAAAACTGTATAGGATTTTTCCTATGTAATTTATCACTTTTTACTTAAATTAGTTGTTAAAACTAAGTAATTGGTTAATAAATTAATGAAGTATTGAAAATATGAAATTAGGACATAAAATTATTAAAATGTGATTTTATGCTTTTATATAGTTTTCATACATAAAATGGCTTATTTTATACTTATTTGGACATATTATATTTTAATACATAAAATGGGCCATGCATGATTAAATTGAATAATAAAATATAAAATTATATTTAATAAATTATTTTAAATATTTCATTAATAATTTGGGTTGTAATTAATTATTTAAATTGTATAAATTTTATTCCTTGGTCCTTTAACTTATTGATTTATTTTGGATAGGTCTGATAGCTTTGTTGAATTACAGAAACCACTCAAATTGAAGACCAATTCAACCCAATTTCGGCTACACATGGCTGTCCACTTAAACCACTTTTTGGTTTAATTACATAAGGTCCTTCTATTGTTGAAGAAATTAGAGATTTTCCCGAAGATTTACATTGGACCGAGTCCCAGTCCTGAGTTATTATGGCATTTAAATTGCTTAAAAGTAAAGCAAAACTCAACTCAAGTTCCACTAATTGTGGTTGACCACTCATGGAAGAAGTGTGAAGAGACTAAACCCAGCTATTTTTAGCAAACTACCCACCTCTCTTCACCTATAAATAAGACCCCTTCATTCCCTTATTCATCATCCCTCATCCATCATCATTCTCTCTTCTCTCTCAATTCTCTTAGCATTTCCATTTCCCATGCCTAACATCATCTCTTAATAGAGATTTTAGCAATTAAATTCTCTTAAAGAGCCTTTGGTCGGCCGCCTTGGAGAGTCATCAGCAAAGGAGCAAAATGAAGAAGCGAAGGAGCCTCATCAGTCAAAGTCTTGGGTGACGTCCACTTTGATTTGGGTTTAATCTTTCTTTTCTTTAATTTAATCTAAAAATGTTTGCTATGTGTTTTTTGTTCTTGATTTCAACAATGTTAGCTTAATTTTATTTAAGCTAGGATGATTGCTTTTATTAAATAATATTTATTTAATTCATGCTTATAAAGTTCGTGCCTCAATCGATCATGTTTTCAATTAAAATAAACTCTTTATTGCGTTCATACATGATTGAAATGCACTTGAATTTGCTGAATGATCCTAAGCAGACGACGGCTAGTGGACGCATAATTGAAATGTGCATGCTCAATTTTGATCCTAACCTTATTAAATTGCAGGTTGCATAAGAACTCTAACCAAGCTTTGTTATCTGCATAGTTTTTAAATTTGTGTGAAACTATTTCAAACTTAACACGTCCCTGTTACCTCACACGAATGCTAAGACACCTTTAGTAAATTAGGATCAGTAAAATGCATATTTACTAAGTAAAGGATTCCGAAAGGACCTAATGTGGTTTCCAAACTCATGAAAGATCAAGTTTCAATAGAATTATTTTCCAAATGTTATTATGTAACACCCCAAACCTGACCTGGACATTATGGCCGAATCTAGCGATGTCACATTGAAGTGTTTTTCATAAAGTTTGATACCGTTGAAAACCTCTTCTCTATTTAATCACTTGTGATCTTAAAGATGATATTAAGATGTGTCATTCATTTTCAAAATGTGAGTCATTGTCAAAACGTTATCCACATTAAAACGTTATTAATATATTATTATTTTACAACATTATTTCTTGCGGAAGCTCTTAAAACCGATTGAGTGTTCGTGGTATCCTTGAAAAACATTTATCTTTTTGAAAACCTGTGTCTTTTCCTACTGCTAGCAGTTATAAACCAAAGCAAATAAAAATCCAAAATTAAAAATAAAATCCAAAGGGGCCTTATTACAATAAAAATATCCAAAATAAAATAACTTATAATTTAAAAATCAAATATGAAAGTATGTGTGGCCACATTTGAGTCCCTCACAGCACTGATCCGCCTAAGACTGCAGAGTACCTGTACAAATAAAACGATGGGTGAGTTACGAAAACTCAGTGTGTAATTCCATATCAAATAACCAAACAGTGAGCATATATAGTCTGGACCTAAGCCCATTTCAATAATGGTTCAATTTCAGTTAGGGCCTTAGCCCATTACTGATGTCGATGTCGGTTTAGACTGAGCCCATCTCGATGTGATAAACATAGATATGCAATCAAGAGATCCTACCCAGCTAGCCTCTACACTCCATCTCTGTCCAACCCTGCACGCCATGTAAGGATATAATCAACCCACACTTCAAATACTACCGATTGCGGTACTAAACAGCATTTGCAGCAAAGTTTCCAGTACAGTACACTTCCTCCAATCATAATAAAACCCAACCTTATGCAACACATCATGCATCATTTCACGTCATGTCATAATATCATACATGTACTGAATGCGTCTAAAATTGCATGCCTAAATATAATCATACATCACATAGGGGCAAAACAGTCATTTTACCACATAGGGGGTCTAGATAAACTTACCGACCCAACAGTAGGTCCATAGTTGTCTCGGGCAACCCGTGCAATCTTAACAGTCAAATAATGAAAATGGGCTCACGGCCCATTTTACGGGCCCATGTGGGCCCACACGCCCATGTGGCCTACATAGCCTAGAAATGGCTTTGGCCTTATGGATTACACAGCCTGGCCCGATTATTTCCAACCGTTCGTGTGGTTTGCCCATGTGGGGCACACATGCCCGTGATGCCCATACGGCCTAGTCTGGCCTGTTACAACCCAAAATAGCCTCGGCCCATGGAATCGCTCATGGCCAGCCTCGTCGATCATCCACCCATGTTTAGTTGCACGGGTAACCGCACAGGTAGGTCCACGCCCGTGTGGTGTCGACTATTTGCACTTGTTGGCTTTATGTCGATTAACGAATAAGGGTAATGTTTACACACATGATATGGTTTTTGATACGCAACGCTCCTGAAACAAACCACACCTAAAAAAAATGGCAACTCCATGCCCAACATTAGTCACACTTAGAACCAATACCAATAAACAACAACAATCAAACTTCAGTTATGTTGCTTACCCCTACTGGTCCAAAAAGATATAGCCTACGATTCCGCTGGTAAGCTGAGTCCGCTGTGATTTGATGCTGTCAAATCAACATTCGACACTGTCAAATCAACATTCGACACAACAGAGGATTAGGAATTTAACACAATTAACAAAAGAAAACTCCCTCAAATCAAATGGGGCACAAAGCCCACCTTACCAAAAGACTTTCCAACCGAAGTAGCCCATGTTGAATAAAAATAACCAATTAAGGGGAAGTCAAGAATTCAGCCAAAGAAATAGAAAAGAACCAACGCCAACTTTTCCACTTTTCAGAGAGAACCCGAAAGGCAGGAGAGGGGTAGAAAAGAAGTATTCGGCAATAGCACAAAAGGAAAAGGTAACTGCTAAGAACCGATTGAGAGAGGGAAAAAGAATAAGAAGTAATCGATCAAGGGAAAACGATTGAGAAAGGGAAAAAGAACTAGAAGCAATCGGTCAAAGGGAAACCGATTGAGAAAGAGGGAAGAAGAGATATTCGGCCAAAGAGGGAAAATCAATTGGAAAAGAGGGGAAGAAAGAAAATCAGTGGGTAAGGGGATTGAAAGGAAGAGCAAAAATGATGACAAATCAGAACCAAAAGGTACCCAAACTCCAATTCGGCACAAAGCAAAAGGTGAAAAGAATGTTGTCAGCAACTGAAAAGGAGAGAAAATGCCCTACACAAAGCGAACTCCCCAAAGTCAAGAGTACACATTCGGCCCCAACACTCCCACTTCATTCAAAATCCCACATTTTCCTCCTCAAATCCCTCAAAACTATTCACTCCTCCCTCTACCACCTAGTACAAATTCCACACAATTGCCTCTTCAGGTTCCCACGTGGCCTCAACATATCTATGATTACGCTAAAGCACCTCAACCAGTGCAATACACTTCTTCCTTAAAATCTTTACATCATGATACAATATCTGAATCGGATCCTCCTCAAAAGTTAGATCTTGCCTAACCTCAATCTCCTCAACCGAAATAACATGCGTGGGATCAATACGGTAGCACCTCAACATAGAGACGTGGAACACATCGTGAATCCGGTCTAACTCTGAAGGTAACTCTAGCTGATAGGCAACCAGTCCCACACGTAAGGCCCAATGAACCTAGTGCTCAACTTGCCCTTCCATCCAAACCTCTGTACCTTCTTCCATAACGAGGCCTTGAGAAAAACGGAGTCCCCCACAGAATACTCAATCTCTTTATGCTTTAGATCCGCATACGACTTTTGTCTATTTGATGCCGCCTTCAGTCGATCCCAAATTAGTCTAACTTTATCCTCAGTGTCAGAAACTAATTCAGGGCCCAGAACACACTGCTCGCCCAACTCAGTCCAATACGAGGGAGTACAACACCTACGACCGTATAATGCCTCGTAAGGTGCCATCTATATGCTAGACTAGTAACTATTGTTATATGCAAATTCTGCTAGCGTCAAGTAATCCTCCCAACTGCTTCAGAAATCAATCACGCAACTCCTTAGCATGTATTCTAGTATCTGAATCACCCTGTCTGACTGACCATCTCTCTAAGGATGAAACGCAGTACTGAAGTCCAACCTTGTAGCCAGAGCTTCATGCAACTTCTTCCAAAACTGAGACGTGAAGCGAGGATCCCTATCAGATATTATGGAAATTGGTACCCCATTCAGTCTTACTATCTTAAAACATACAGTTTAACCAGCTTCTACAAAGATTAATTAGTATAAACTGGTATGATATGGGCAGATTTGGTCAATCGATCCACGATGACCCATACTGAGTCCTTTTTAGTAGGTGTTAGGGGTAGCCCACTAACGAAGTCCATAGTCACTCTCCCCTACTTCCAAAATGGAATTTTAACTGGCTGAAGCAACCCTGAAGGTAACTAATGTTCAGCTTTAACCTACTGGCAAGTCAGACATTTTTACTCACGAAATCGGTAACTTCACGCTTAAGACATGGCCACCAATATAGCTCATAAAGGTTTCGGTACATCTTGTTTCCACAAGGATGCATAGTATAAGGACTACTATGCGCCTCTCGCAGTATAGACTACCTCAAATCAGTATCTTTCAGTACATAGATTCTCCCATAGAAACAGAGCACCCCTTCACTATTTAGTCCAAAATCCACAGTATCTCCATACTGAACTTGTTGGAAGCGACGATCCAGTGACTCATCCTTCAATTGTTTACCCTTAATCTGCTCAATCCGTTTCTGTTTAACTTGAAGCTCGATCAACAAGTTACCATCATCAAATAAACTAAGGCGAGCAAACATCGCCTTCAGATCAGTCATAGCTCTACGACTCAGTGCGTCCACCACCAGATTAGCTTTCCCAGATGGTATTCGATCGTACAGTCATAATCTTTTAGCAGCTCAATCCATCTACGCGGCCTAAGATTCAGCTCCTTCTGAGTGAGGAGATACTTGAGGCTCTTCTTATCAGTGTAAATGATACACTTCTCACCGTACAGGTAATGCCTCCAAATCTTCAGTGCGAATACCATCGCAACAAACTCCAAATCATGCACCGCATAATTCGCCTCATGAGTCTTAAGCTGACGAGATGCATATGCCACCACCCCACCCTCTTTCATCAACACACATACCAACTCGACATGTGATGCATCGTTGTAGACAGTGAACTCTTTCCCTGACTCTGGCTGTATCAAGATAGAGGCCTCAGTCAGAACTTTCTTGAGCTTCTCGAAGCTCTCTTGCTGCGCATCAGTCCAGTTAAACGACACCCCTTTATGCAACAACTTAGTCATAGGTGCTACAATCAATGAAAACCCCTCAACAAATCACCGATAATATCCTACCAGTCCTAGAAAAATGCGGATCTCAAATACAGTCTTAGGCAACTTCCAATCCAGAATAGCCTCAATCTTTCAAGGATCAACCTTAATCCCCTCAGCAAATACCACATGGCCCAGGAATGTTACCTCACGTAACCAGAACTCACTTTTATTGAACTTGGCGTATAGTTGTTTCTCCCTCAGATTCTACAAAACCTCTCGAAGATGTCATCATGTTCATCCTCATTCCTCGAATACACCAGAATGTCATCAATAAAAACCTCTACGAACTGATCCAGATAGGGCTAGAACACTTAGTTCATCAGATCCATAAAAGCCACTAGTGCATTCGTCAGTCTAAATGGCATCATTAGGAACTCGTAATGACCATAATGAGTCCTAAACACTGTCTTGTATACCTCAGTCTCTTTGACCCTCAATTGATGATACCCAGATCGGAGATCAATCTTGGAGAAAACTGAAGCTCGAAACTGGTTGAACAAATCATCTATCCTCAGTAGGGGTACTTATTCTTAATGGTAAATTTATTCAATTGTCGGTAATCAATGGACATACACATGGATCCATCCTTCTTTTTCACAAACAAAACTGGTACTCCCTATGGAAACACAAGGTCGGATGAACCCACGATCCAATAATTCATGAATCTGAGCCTTAAGCTCCACAAGCTACTTCAGTGCCATTCTATAAGGGGCGATGGACACCAGAGCTGTACCAGGCAGGAGCTCAATCCCAAACTCAACTTCACAATTTAGAGGTAACCCAGGTAGCTCATTAGAAAAAACATCCGAAAAGTCTTTAACTGTTCTAATATGCTTAACAAAAGAAACCCCAGAATCTGAAACACCGATGTAGGCTAGATACACCTCACAACCCTTACGAACCAATTTCTCGGCCCTTAATACAGAAATCACATTTGACAAGTAATTCTGATGCTCCCAAATTACAACTACATTGTCATCCTCCTCAGTTCTTAGTACCATCCGTTGAGTAGCACAATCCAAGCTCACTCAACGTTTAACCAGCTAGTCCATTCCTAGTATTAAGTCAATTTCCCCAAAGGGAAGTTCCATCAAATTTGCCAAAAAGATAACTCTTTGAACCTCCAAATGCATGTCTCTGAATAGTTTATTTACCCTCACTGACTGCCCCAACAGACTTAGCACAGCAAACTCACTCGTAGTTCTCTCAACCAAAATACCCAAAGTCTCAGACACATTAAAAGCTATATAGGAATGAGTAGATCCTATATCTATCAGTGTAGTATAAGGTACATTATAGATAAAGAACATACCTGTGATAACATCTAGGGCATCTCCATCCTCTTGGTGACATGCAGCATAAATCAGAGATGGCTGCCTTGCCTCAGTATGACCAGCACCTCTGCCCGGTGCCCTCTGACCATGGCCCAAACCATTACCACCTCTGGCTTGACCACAGCCTCTCAATGGCTGCTGAACACCCATCAGCGGCTATATAGTACCCAAACTTGTAGCTTGCACCTACTCCGGCCTTGATGGACACTCTCTAATACGGTGCTCTAATAATCCACACCTTAAACAAGCCCCAGTCCTTTTCCAACACTTGCCCTAATGGGGTCTCTTATAATCAGCATAGGGTTGCAGTCTAGTAACAGTAATAGGGGCCCCAACTCTGACCGACCCATCAACTCTGGCCTTTTTCTTAGGCCTCAGAAAGGAACTCGAGGGCTCCAAATCCTTCTTATTCCTACCCTTCTCCTTCTCATTGTTCTGGCACTCAGTGCGCTTCACCTCCTCGGCAGTATTCACCTTATCAACCAAAGAAGTAAAATCTCACTCCCTCTATAGAGCTATCAGAACCCGTAGACTATCTTGAGGATGTCCTCAAAATGAACACACCGCTCGTACTCCGTCGCCACCATCCCTCATGCATAGCAGCTTAATCGTAAAAATTCAACCTCATATTCAACCACTGATTTATCCCCCTGAGTTAGATTCAGAAACTCTCTCCTTTGGGTATCCACATAACTAGCACCCACATACTTTCCTTGAAAAGCAATCTTGAAAAATTCCTAGGTATCGGGCTGAGTGCCCTCTTTAACCGTCACTGGTAAGCTTCATCTCTTAGCAATAACACTGCACCCATTAGTTTTTACTTGGGGGTGCAGTCGAGATCATCCATGATCATCTCTGTGGCCTCAATCCAATACTCAGCCACACTAAGGGCAACTCCAGTAATACCCTTAAAAATCTCAGCTCCTTTGACCGGAGTCCTTCTATACCCGACCCACAGTCCACAGCACTAGTATTGGGCCCAGCAACCCTCTTCAAAATTCGCAACATAGCTAGGGACAGCACATTGTTCCCAGCCGCACGATCATGAGACCCAGTCTCAGTCACATGTGAAGCCAGTGCCTCCCTAGCTTCAACATTAGGCATGTGACAAGATGACGAAGACCCAGCTCGAGCCCCTCCATTGCCTCCGCCACGGCCTCTTGTACCCCTTCTATGAGTACCTCTGGTGCTCATTATCGAATTGTGTTTTATCTGTATTAATAGTTTTATGCAACAGTTTACAGTTTCAGTGTTTATTAACGCATGTTTTATGGGAAAAAGTATTAGTAATTCAGAGTTTATTTTTGCAGATCGCAGTCTTACTATAGTTTTTGGTTTACCCTAAATAAAGTGTTTCAGTAGAGTCTTACTACCTACAGTAGTCTTATCATTTCAGTTTAAGCATACAACAATTTTAGAAGACTTATAGAATCAGCACCGGAGACTCAGTGTACCATACATTCAGTAACACATTTCAAAATATTTAAATCATTTGAAATAGTTCTTTTTAGAAATTCCAAGTTTTAAAGAAACCCAAATCCACAGCCGAGTTTTGCAACCTGGCTTGATACCAATAAATGTCACACCCCAAACTCGGCCTGGACATTATGGCCGAATCTGGTAATATCACATTGAAGTGTTTTTCATAAAGTGTGATGTCATTGAAAACCCCTTCTCTATTTAATCACTTATGTGATCTTAAAGATGATTTTAAGACTTGTCGTTCATTTTCAAAATGTGAGTCATTGTCAAAAAATTGTTCACATTAAAACTTTATTAATATATTATTATTTCAAAACGTTATTTCTTGCGGAAGCTTTTAAGACCAATTGTGTGTTCGTGGTAACTTTGAAAACCCACGTCTTTTCCTACTGCTAGCAGTTATAAACCAAAGCAAATAAAAATACCCAAAATAAAATTACTTATAATTTAAAAATCAAATATGAAAGTATGTGCGATTGTGTGGCCACCTTTGAGTCCCTCGTAGCACCGATCCACCTAAGGCTAGGGAGTACCTGTACAGATAAATAGATGGGTGAGTTATGAAAACTCAGTGTGTAATCCCATTTTAAATAACCAAACAGTGAGTGTAACACCCCTTACCCGTTCTATCATCATTTAAGCAGATACAAGGTATTACGAACATAACATATACCAAGATAGAAATATGTCATCCCATTTGATAATGCATCGTATAACATATATCTTGAACAATATTAGCCAACTTTTATGGCTTGTACAAAGTAACTGGTCGAGCAATCTTGTAACTAATATTTTAAACCTAGACAAATATGACACATAACAAAATAATTTTTTGCCTACTATACATGCCATAATTCAAAACATTTAGTTCAAATACCCCAAAGTATGATAGTGCGGGTAGATCTTCACGATCCTTGACTCTGAGCAAGTGGAGAACACTATAAGACAAAAGAGAGAAAACGAAGTAAGCTTATAGCTTAGTAAGTAGTATGTAAATACTAATTTAAGAATCTAACATGTTTACACAACAATTCAAGTATGTCTACTTTAACTTCACTACTTATTCCACTTGATTAAGCTGTCTCTGCTGTGTCATATTCACTAAATAAATCATAACTCGAGTTACAAAACTCGAAATTCATATCTGTAAAATTTCCTGAATCTAGACTGATAAAGCTTCTTGCTAAATTTTTTTATAATTTTGGTTCAGCAGATTAGTACAGTTTATTAGTTAAAGTTTCCCTGTTACACAGCTCGACTGATCTGACCTCTGTTCACTACGAATTGAATATCTCTCAGTACACAATTCAAACAACCCTGAGGTCTGTTTCATTTAAAACTAGTCTCAATAAGGAATTTAGGTATGTAAACTATATTTCTTAATTTTCCTTGTACAATTTTTAATGATTTTTCAAAGTTGGAACAGGGGATCACGTATTCATCCTGAGCAAGTCACATACAATTGTAAATATCTCAAAATATAGAACTCCTTTGCTTGCTCTGTTTCTTTTATATGAAAGTAGACTCATTAAACTTTAATTTCAAATCTCATTCAACCTCTAATTATATTCCTCCTATTTTTGGTGATTTTTCAAAATCACGTCACTGCTACCATCTAAAAACAGTTTTAATGCTAATTTCACTCTTTCACACATTCTTTATGCTAACCTCATTTTATCTTATATATGTATATACCACAAATCATTTTCACCACATTTCATTCACCATAAGTGTAGGTCCAAACCACAATATCACCACAAAACCATCCCGTTGAACAATTCGGATCAATCCTCGATATTTAATGGTTTCAGCGCACAGCTCCACCATCATACTTCGTTTAGTTCGGCTCTCTTGTACACATGGGGAACACTTAGTACCACTCATGCGACCTAGCCGATTTGTCTCGTAGCTCTCTTGTCTACATGGTGTCCTTCACTTGGAATCACGCATGCGACCTAGCTACATTTATCTTTCACGTAGCTCTCTTGTCTACATGGTGTCCTTCACTTGGAATCACGCATGCGACCTAGCTACATTTATCTTTCACGTAGCTCTCTTGTCTACATGGGATACATCTCGTATCACGCATGTGACCTAGCTACTACAGGGTGTCTCGTAGCTTTCTTGTACACATGATGTGCACTCAAGCATCATACATGTGACCTAGCTACGCTCCTCTATTTCATTCGATCTCTCCAATGTTCAACCGGATCTCTCTCTCTCGTATTTATTTCCATTCTTCCCATAGTCAATTTATATTTTAACATCAGCTAGTATATTTATATAATAGGCTGAAATATAAGAATGTACATGAAATTATTGTAATATTTACATACAACTTACCTTGGTGCAAAATATGGAAATTTTGCAATTTAGTCCAAAACTTTTTCTTTCCCAGCTTCGAGGTCGGTTCAGCCTTTCTTGATCTATAATAACACATTTAGCTCATTTAATACTCATACTATTTATTTCAATCCAAAATCACATTGTAGAAAAATTACATTTTGCCCCTAACTTTTACAAAATTACAATTTTGCCCCTAGGCTCGGAATTTAATTTCAGCCCTTATTCTTATGTTTTATGATATGCTGAACATTTTCTCTTCTACAACAACATCAAATTCCCACTCTATCATATAGTTATGAACATTAGGTATTTTTACCGATTATCTTGCTTTTACTCGTTTTCACTTAAAACCGAGTAGCACAAATTATTTAACACAATTTAAAACCTCATATTCTATCATAAAACATCAAAATACACAAATTTCACCTATGGGTATTTTTCCAAATATGAACCCTAGGTTAAATTATTACTAGCATAAGCTTAATCGAGCTTAAGGATTCCAAAAACGTAAAGAACATTAAAAACGGGGCTTAGAATCACTTACTATGGAGCTTGAAAGTTGAAGAATCCCTAGCTATGGAGAGAGTGAAGTTTCGGCAGCAACTAAATGGGGAAGATGACTATTTTGTGTTATTTTCCCATTTTATTTCATTTAATATCAAAATGACCAAAATACCCTTACTACTAAACTTTCCAAAAATTCCTTCCATGTCCTAAATTTGTCCATGAACTTAAAATTGGTAGAATTGCTATTTAAGACCTCCTAATAAATATTTCAAAACAATTTCATACTAAAAATTTCTAGTATGCAAATTTTGCAACTTATTCGATTTAGTCCCTACTTTCAATTTAAACACTTTAGGCATAGAATTTCATCACGAAATTTTCACACAATCATGCAATCATATCATAAACCCCAAAATATTTATAAAACAATTATTTCTATCTCGGATTTGTGGTCACAAAACCACTATTCCGATTAGGCCCTAATTCGGGTTGTCACAGTGAGCATATACAGTCTTGGCCTAAGCTTAATTCAGTAATGGTTCAGTTTCAGTTAAGGCCTTAGCCCATTACAGTATCATTATCAGTTTAGGCCTGAGCCCATCTTAGTGACAGTAACAGTACAGATATGCAATAAAGAGATCCTACCCAGCCAGCCTCTACACTCCATCTCCGTCCAACCCTGCACTCCATGTGGGGATATAATCAACCCACCCATCCCTACACTCCAAACAGTACCGGTTGCGGCACTAAACAGTATTTGCAGCAGAGTTGCTAGTACAGTACACTTCCTCCAATCATAATAAAACCCAGCCCCATGCAACACATCATGCATCATTGCATGTCATGTCATAATATCATACATGTACGTAATGTGTCTAAAATGGCATGCTTAAATACAATCATACATCACATAAGAGCAAAACAGTCATTTTACCATATAAGTGGTCTAGGTTAATTTACCAACCCAACAGTAGGTCCACAGTCGTCTCGGGCAACCCCTACAACCTTAACAGTCAAACAGTTAAAATGGGCTCGTGGCCCATTTTACGGGCCCGTGTGGCCTACATAGCCCAGAAATGGCCTTGGCCGTCTGGATTATACAGCCTGGCCTGATTATTTCCACACGCTTGTGTGGTTTACCCATGTGGGGGCCACATGCCTATTACGGCCCAAAATAGCCTCAGCCCATGAAATAGCTCATGGTCAGCCTTCTAGATCATCTACCAATGTTTAGTCGCACGGGCTACCACACGGGTAGGTGCACGCCCGTGTGGTGTTGACTGTTCGTACTTTTCGGCTTTATACTGATTAACGAATAAGGACAGTGTTTACACACATGATATGATTTTTGATACGCAACTCTCCTAAGACAAACCACAACTAAAACAAATGGCAGTTCCAAGCCCAACATTAGTCACACTTAGAACCAATACCAATAAACAACAACAATCGAACTTCAGTTATAATGCTTACCCCTGCTGCTCCAAAAAGATATAGCCTACAATTCCACTGGTAAACCAAGTCTATTGAGATTTGATGTTGTCAAATCAACATTCGACACAATAGAGGATTAGGAATCTAACACAATTAACAAAAGAAAACTCCCCCAAATCAAATGGGGCACAAAGCCCACCTTACCAAAAGACTTACCAACCAAAGCAGTCCACGTTGAACAGAAGTAACCAATTAAGGGGAAGACAAGAATTCGACCAAAAAAACAGAGAAAAACCAATGCCAACTTTTCCCCTTTTCAGAGAGAAACCAAAAGGTAGGAGAGGGGGAGAGAAGAAGTATTTGTCAATAGCACAAAGGGAGAGGGTGACTGTCAAGAACCTATTGAGAGAGGGAAAAAGAATAGGAAGCAATCGGTCAAGGGAAACCGATTGAGAAAGGGAAAAAGAACTAGAAGCAATCGGTCAAAGGAAAACCGATTGAGAAAGAGGGAAGAAGAGATATTCGGCCAAAGAGGGAAAACCAATTGGAAAATAAGGGAAGAAAGAAAATCGGTGGGCAAGAGGATTGAAGGGAGGAGCAAAAATAAAGACAAACTAGAACCTAAAGGTACTCGAAGCCCCAATTCAGCACAAAGCAAAAGGTGAAAAGAATGTTGTTAGCAACCGAAAAGGAGAGAAAATGCCCTACTGAAAGCCGAACTCCCCAAATTCAAGAGCACACATTCGGCCCCAACAATACCATTCCATTCAAAATCCTACATTTTCCTCCTTAAATCCCTCAAAATCGTCCACTCCTCCCTTAACCACCTAGTTCAAATTCCACTCAAACACTTCAGTGTTTCAGTCAAACCACAACACTCCCATGGCACCAGCAGCAAAATAAAACACCCCAATATGCCTACCAATACTCGAACCTCAGACCACAGGTAGCCACCACACGCCACTTATCCCCTAGATGAGCAGGCCCTTTTTGACATAAAATACCCACATTTATTTAAAAGCCTATTGACTAAAGACAGGGTTTATTCATATAAAAACAATACTTTTGCACAAGCCAAGGCTTGAACCCAAGACTTCTCACTCTTTTTAGGACACTTAACCACTAAAGCAGACATGCATTTGTGTGCCACAACATATAAAAATAAATACTTAGGATTTTGTGGCGTTACATATTAAGCATGTTGATAATAAATAGAGTTTAATTAAAGTAATTGTCCTAGTTTATTTATGTTATAATTATTGCAAGTCGTGTTCAATTTTGATAAAATCTATTTCATTTGTATAATTTGCATACTTAGGCTAATTTGCATTTGGGATCATTGCATTTAGTTTAATATATTTAATTTTAATCATCACTTCTCAACCATATTGTGTTTTTATTTACAAGTTGTTGGTATAATTTTACAATTAAGTGATTTAACAAAAATACAATCCTTGTGGAGACGATAACTCCATACTTATTTATTACTTGATAACGACTGTGTACACTTGCACAAACCTATATGTTACACTATTACACGGACTGGCAGAGGAGTGTGTGAGATTACTTCAAAGAGTACACAGCCTAGCGCACGTGCATGTGGCTTGGCCATGTAGCCCAAGTCAGTGAGTTACATGGGCACAGACATGGGCTGGGACACAGCCGTGTGTCCCTATCTCGAATGTCCACATGGCCTAAGATACAGGCGTGTCTCTTGGCCGTATGAGTCATACGGCCTCAAGGGCTTGTAGATGGAACAATATGAATTATTTTTTATTGATTTTCGATATGAATATTGGCATGCTATGAAATGTTCAAAATTTTGTTTGTTTGTACTGTAAACTCTAGTATTACTCTGTAAGCCTGTTTTGGCAACGAATACGGGTTAGGAGTGTTACAGTGTGTCTCAAAGATGGGAGAAGTGACTACCCAATTTTGGCATTAAAGATCCTCAGATATGGTTGAGTAGTCCTCCTTATGTCGGTTTAACTTCGAAATGTAGTGCCTCATGTCGTACAAGGTTTCTACTGAAAAATGAACTAAACGAACATTAAAGCAAAAAATAAAGAAACAAATTCCAAAAAAAATATATATATATCAAAAAAATAAAAATTTACAAGTTTGAAACTTTTTTTTTTTTGCAATATGTTACAAATAGTATTCGAGTCCTATCCTATGTGTGACTTCCTGATTCATCTGAATTCCAAATCTAGCTTTAAGAACAATTTTCTGTGTCATCTTGCATTTCCACCACCACTCTGTATTCCAAATTTGTCTATCGCTGATCTTTTCAATGTCACCCCCGAAATAGTGTTTCAATCTCTGTCCATTAACAATGAATGTCTCACCCTCCATATTTTTAAGCTCCACTGCTCCGTAAGGGGATACATGTTTAACAATGTATGGTCTTGTCCATCTTGATCGTAGTTTCCCCAAAAATAATTCTAGCCTTGAGTTGAACATTAGAACTTGTTGTCCTTGTTTGAAGGATCATTTCTTGATAATGGAATCATGTCTTAGCTTACTCTTCTTTTTATACATCTTTGTGTTTTCATAAGTCGCAAATTAAAATTTGTCCAACTCATGTAACTGAAATATGTATGCTTCTTTGAATAAGTAAGGATCTAAATTACATTCCTTAATGGCCTAGTAGGCTTTCTTTTTTAATTGGATTGGCAAATGATTTTTTTCCATAAACTAATCTATATAGAGACATACTAATCTGTAACAATTCATTGCAGTAGATTAAACTTATTTTTATACTTAAGAAGCTTGAACATAAGCATTTCTATTATGTTTTATTTTGTTTTTCACTTTTAACCTCAAATAATAAAAAGTGTGATTTGAGCTGTTTATATAACCTTAAGGGCGAAAGTGGGCCTAAGGTAAGCTAATGTGTTTGGTGAATGTGTAGGAGGCCATTCAAATTGATGAGAACATGAGACTGGTAGCCTTGTTACAACACAAAGGTTTGATGTCGCAACAAGTGACTAGAATACTAAAATAGCAAGACTACCTTGGGTGTCACGACATAGCCCTGAATCTGAGCCTAACCAAAGCAAACTGCCATCAGTGTCGCAACATAGGGCAGAGGATGTCGCGACACCGACCCTATACATGAAGAATTAATCAACTAAGGGCATTTTGGTCCACACAATGAATTTTAATGTGAAAATGTTAGCCGAGCAAGGACTAAGGATGACAACCAACCCTAAAGTTATAAATAGGGCTCATTAAACACTTAAGAAGCATCTTTTCTGTATCTTAGAACTTGTCTTTCAGTTTAGGCTTCAGTTTTTAGTTTCTTTATTATTTATGATTTCTTTTCAGTTTTATTTTCATTCATGTTCTTCGGAGAATTTGACTTGTGGATTCAACAAACTCTTTGTGGATTTTTGCACTTCAATATCAATACAATTCAAATTTTCTCTTAAACTTTTACTCTTGATTTATTCTTAATGTCTATTTTCTTTATCAAAATTATATCCTTTATGAGATCCATAAGGAACTAATCCTTTTATAGGGGATTAGTGAACGGATGTGAGAGTAATTAATTTTTATGTAGGGATTCTTAGTGGATTAGCTGGTTTGGATAGGAAGAACATAAACCCTAGGCTTGACAACCCTAAGAAGTCATTTAGGTGAGAATTAACCCAAAATCGATATTACCTATTCGTGAACCCCTTACCCCAATCCAGTCTGGACTGTGAGGTTAAGAGATAAATAGTTCTTATTGACTCGTTAGTTTAATGGAAGATCGAGGATCTTGCTAGGTTAGCAACTAGTTGATTGAATAGAATCCGACATAGGAATTAGGTATAACCACCGAAGCGAGTTAGTCTCCCATGCTTAGATTTGATTGAATCAACAAATTAGTTTTTCCATTTTATTCTTTTACGCAATTTATTTATTTTCTTATAAAAAAAATTCTTTTCAATTTATGTTCTATCATAATATAATTTAATTAAAATACTAGTTAGATCTATTAACATTTAGATTATTATTAATTTAGTACTCGCCTTCGTTGGGTACGATCCTTGGAGTATTACCTACTTCATTGTAAAAAATATATTACAACCTGGCCCGTATACTTGCCAGAACTACCAAAGTTTCATATTTGGTTGCAGGAAATTTACTCTAGACGTTAGTACGTCTCGAGGAGGTCAAGTTGTTGGCCCCATTACTGGAGAGGCAACGTTACTGAATTAGTTTTAAATTTTCCATTAATAGAATAATTAGGAGATTTTTAAATTATAGGTATGATTTTTATTTTTCTTTACTAAAGATTTTATTTTATTTTTTTCTTTGAGGTTTTAGTGTATGACTCGCAATAGGGGTACATTTATAAAGCCACCTACTGATCCTGAAACAATAATTTGTAGAAATCGTCGACAACAGTAATAGCAAAAATAGATGCAAAATAACCCACTTGCTGTGGGTAATGCACCATGGGAAAACCTACTATTCGGTGAACCTGACAAAGCTAACAGACAAGATTTACCACCACCACAATTACTGTTGAACCCATAGATGGTACAAGAAAAAAGAACACTAAGAGATAATGAGCTACCAAATTTAGGTATGGTACAAGGTAGCATTGCAAGGCCAGCCATCACGACAAATAACTTTGAAATTAAACCAACTATGATCCAGAACAACCTATAGTTTAAAGGAACAATGACAGAAGATCAAATCAACACTTTAAATGGTTTTTCCAACTTTGTGACATGTTTAAATTTAACAAGGTCACTGATGATGCTATTTATTCTC
Organism: Gossypium arboreum; assembly: GCF_025698485.1. NCBI lineage: Eukaryota > Viridiplantae > Streptophyta > Magnoliopsida > Malvales > Malvaceae > Gossypium > Gossypium arboreum. Next base: position 83,434,943 of record NC_069081.1, on the reverse strand, counting down.
GGTTGTTGCCCTTCTCCTCAATTGATAATGTTTTTTATTGGTTAGATTCATAGGCACCAAGATTTATCATTATATGGAATGAACTTGCTGAGAAGTTTCTACACAAATGTTTTCCTATTAGCAAGACGATCCAACTCAGGAGAGAGATTGTCAGCTTTAAGCAACTAGAAGGAGATAGCTTTCACTAAGCTTGGGAGCGATTTAAGATGTTGATCCAAAGATGTCTGCATTATGGTTTACTCGAATGGTTGAGGTTGCAGATGTTCTATAATGGGTTGGATGCACACATGCGATCAGTATTAGATGGAGCCACAAGAGGAACCTTGATGAACTAAACATACGAGGATGCATATGATCTTATAGCAAACATGGCGATGAATTCCTACCAGTGGCCAAACTAAAGATTCACTTATTATCGAAGACCATCTACGGTGAAAGTTATTCAGGAGGATGATAGATATCAATAGATTTTGGACAGACTGAACTGGATAGAGTTAACATCTAGGGGATCCAAAATATTTTGTGGAGATAAACCTCTTAGCCAATATTTTGATAACCCAGTTGAGAACATGAATTGCATAGGGAATAAGGTAAGAAATACTTATTCAAATACTTCAAATGTTGGCTGGAGAGATCACTCTAATTTGAGATACTGTGGAAATCAGAGAGAAGGTAATAATTCTAACCATGTTAAACAAAATGCTACTTACCAACCTCTAAAAGGGCCAACATAAATGGTTGTACTGTATGTGTAACACCTCTAACCTGTCTCCGTCGTCGGATTATGGTTACGGAGCATTACTGAACATTTGGAATAACATTTAACATTATAACATTAAATAAATTAATCTTGTTAAAAAAACTATCAAAGATATATAATTGGTCACTAAATCAAGCCTTTGAGGCCATAAAAATAGATTGAAGCAATTCGAGACTAATTTGTTGGGAAAAGTTGCAAATTTTGAAAATAGGGGTCACACAGCTGTGTGACACACCTCAGGCCGTGTAACAATTGAACAAAGGGACACATGGCTGTGTCTAGCTCGTATCTCTAGCTGTGTAACTCATTGAGTTGGGTCACACAGCAGTGTCGCAGGCCGTGTACCAGACCGTGTAACTCTCTGACTTGAAAAACACGGCCATGTCGCAGGTCGTGTAACTTATTGACTTAATACATTAAGAATCTGCAAATGACACACGGTCGTGTGATCCATATTTTGACTGTAAAAACATGCCATCTCAAGGTAAAAACACACCTAACTATCCATCCCATTTGTGCACACATTCAATTGACCTAAACATCATTCAAACACTCATAATTATCCTATTTCATCTAACCAATATGCCACTGAAAGGCACCATATATATAAACCAAAACATCATTAATAAACAAATCAATATGACCAACTTCAAGCACAAAACCTAGTTCATTTATCTACCAAATGGTATCATCAATGACCATTTACATGCCATCACAACATACCAAAAAGAGTCTTATAAACAAGCACTTAAGAATGACCAAAATGATCAAGCTTGTCAAGGTTCCAAAGCTCATCAAACAAAACATAAACTTCAAAAGCATATACATACAAATCAACCAATACAAATTCAAGAACCACCATAATAAAAGGGTCCTAGACATGCTGTAACACCCCGTACTCAAGACCGTTGCCGGAGTCGAACACGAGGTGTTAACAGACTTATTTTATTTATTAACACAGTTCATTTTAAAATTCCAGACAAGCTGGTTAACTACATCACAGTCACTTTAAAAATCATATCTCGAGTTCCAAAACTCGAAAACTGATTCCGTAAATTTTCCCTGAAACTAGACTCATATATTCATCCACAAATTTTTTTTCTAGAATTTTTAGTCTGGCCAATTAGTACAGTTTATTAGTTAAATTCTCCCCTGTTACAGGGTTCGACCATTCTGACCTTTGCGCATTACGACTTAGATATCTCCCTGTACAGGGCTTCAATACTTATGCCGTTTGTTTTTAAAGAAACTAGAATCGAAAAGGAATCTATACATATATGGCATGACTTCTAATTATCTTTGGTTAATTTATAATGAATTTCCAAAGTCGGAACAGGGGATCCAGAAATTGCTCTGGCCCTATTTCACGAAAACTTAAACATCTCATAAAATACAGCTCATATGATCGTTTCGTTACATTCATATGAAAATAAACTCATCAAGGTTCGATTACATAATTTATTCAATATTTAATTCCATTCCTACTATTTTTAGTGATTTTTCAAATTTACATCACTGCTGCTGTCACCATCTGTTTTTAAGGTAGACTTTACCTATTTCATAATTTCTATGATTCAACTAGCCCTTTAACATACATAGCACGTAAATATGATCGTGATTAACCATTCCAATGGCTAATCATTGCCAAGCATTTCCACACCTCTCAATAACCATATATATACAAAATGATTATAATGCTATGCTCAAAATATTTAAGCCATTTTCGCATGGCTATCCAAATATATACAATATCAAAGTACTTGACTAACAACAAAAGGGCAGCCCTATACATGCCATTATCAGAGTTCAACTAAAAGAGTACCAAAAGGGCTTTGATAGTGTGGGCGACTTCGACTTTGACACTCCTGAGTCCGATAGCTGACGAACCAAAATCTATAAAACAGAGAATCAAAGAAACGGAATAAGCATTTAATGCTTAGTAAGTTTTGAGCAATGAAATTAGACACAACTGAAATATAGCATTCATATGACTAAACGGATAATTTCATATACACATATTCTCAAAATCATACCTACTTCACATTTCCAACCCTTATATTCATACATAAGGGATCAACTTAACCAAAGGCCTAAGCTTATTAATCGATGACGAATACTATTTAAAAGGAATCAACTATTCCAATGCATATACGAAACATACCTCATCGTTGGGATTTTACGAGCGTATTAATTGAAATTATTACAGCAAGATCGCTCATTCCCAAACCAAGTACCTTCGAGATTTAGCCGGATATAGCTACTCGCTCAAGCGCCTTGACACTTAGCCCGGATATAGTAACTTCGCACAAATGCCTTCGGGACTTAGCCCGATATAGTAACTCGCACAAATGCCTTCGGACTTAGCCGGTTATCATCCGAATATTCATGCACATATATCAATAAATCATATCACATCTATATTTCATTTTCATCATTAGAACTCAAACACAAGACACTTATCAATCATTCCCATTTTCGGCTCAATAGCCACATACAAAGAGCATAAATTGATTTGCTTTATGACATGATCTCTATGCACATTCGACTACTCGTCATAGGTATAACTAATTATCTTGACATATAATTCAAGTAAAATCATTATATCACTATTTATTTGTTATGCTTATACGTCATAACTTAATCAAATCATAAACTAAGTTCCATTACTCAAAGACTTACCTCGGATGTTATCGAACGATTTCAACGGCTATTCGATCACTTTTTCCTTCCCCTTATCCAACTTTGATCCTCTAGGCTCTTGAGCTAAATCAAACAATTTACTTCCCAAATCAAACATAGTCATCGACATCCATATACATTTTATACTAGCGAAATGTACCATCAAGATATACTTTACTCAAATAATTTACTTTGGCCGAACATGTATAATGTTTTGTAGCTTAATAAATTTAACATACACCATGTATTTATAATATTTTTGGCAGACAACTATCCATAGTCATGCACACACAATCAAAAATAAATACCCAAAATTTTCATATCCTTATGCCCTAAGCCGAATACACTTGTCATGTTCACCTACATTTTCTTTTTTTTTCAAGTACAACATTCTCATATTCGGCATTAGTATCAAGCATAATAGACAATTCTTCCCACTTTGAATCTATGCATCCATTTAATCATAGTTTGTTCAAGCACTCATACAACAAGACACATCCATATGACTAAAAATTCTAAGTTTAAACACAATACAACATTTTAGCACCATGGCCGAATACTTCATGAAGTTGTTAAGACCCATCCTCTTCAAATTCTCACACACACTCACATTCAATCCTTTTTATTAAGCACTCAAATTCAATCATCTTCATGCCTCATCACCATAACATCAAACACCAACCAAGAAGACAACACCCATGGCCGAGTATCATCTCCATCACATAGCAAAGATTTAAACCATGGGCTAGGTAGAACTCAAGCTAACAACTAAAAATATGCATGAATCTCATGGAACAACATCAAACATACCTTAGCCTAGTTACAAGCATGGCCGAACCTCTTCAACCTTTCTTCCTTCCTTTCCTTTGATTTTTTGGTCAAGAAGAACAAAATGAGAACTTTTTTTTTCATCACCCCCAATTTCCATTATTTTATTACTAACCCTTTTATTTTATTATTTCTAACATAAAGCATTAACACAACATGTTTATAATAGGTTTTAACCCATAGCATGGCCGGCCACTAGTTCAAATTTTGGGTAATTTGACATGCAAACCCATCATCTTTATAACATGTATTAATAGGCCTCTTACATTTGCCTAGCACATTTCTAAATTTTCTCACATAAGTCCTATTAACTAAATTCACATGCAATCGACTAAATCGAAGCTTAAAACTTTCACACATTCATATTCACATATTCTAGACAATAAATATCACATTCAAATACTTCGGTGACTCGGTTTAGCGGTCCCGAAACCACTTTCCGACTAGGGTCAATTTAGGGCTGTCACAACTCTCCCCCACTTTAAGAAATTTTCGTCCCCAAAAATCTTACCAGTAAATAGGTTTGGGTATCGTTCTTTCATAGAGTTCTCAGGTTCCCAAGTAGCTTCTTCCATCCCGTGTTTGAGCCATAACACTTTTACTAAAGGAACCTTTTTTTGTTTCGTAACTCTTTCACTTCACGAGCTAGGATACGAATCGGTTCTTCTTCATAACTAATATCGGATTGAATTTCAACCTCTGATGGATTAATTATGTGCGATGGATCAGATCTATAACATCGAAGCATCGAAACATGAAAGACGTCGTGAATCTTTTCAAGTTCAGGGGGTAAAATCAATCTATACGCAACTGGACCGACTCGTTCGGATATTTCATATGGCCCGATGAACCTCGGACTCAATTTGCCCTTACGCCCAAATCTGAGTATCTTTTTCCAAGGTGAAACTTTAAGAAACACTTTATCTCCCACCTGATACTCAATGTCTTTTCGTTTCAAATCCGCGTACGACTTCTGACGATCCGATGCTGCCTTCAAACTTTCACGAATTATTTTTACTTTCCGCTCAGCATCTTTAATCAAATCAACTCCGAAAATTTTACTTTCACCAAGCTCGGTCCAAAACAATGGTGTACGGCATTTACGACCGTACAAAGCCTCGTAAGGTGCCATCTTAATACTTGATTGAAAACTATTGTTGTAAGCGAATTCAATCAAAGATAGATATCGTTCCCATGAACCACTAAACTCAAGGATGCAACATCTCAACATATCCTTGAGTATCTGAATTATCCGCTCGGATTGACCATCGGCTTGGGGATGAAAAGCGGTGCTAAAATGCAACTTGGTACCCAAAGCTTCTTGCAATTTCTTCCAAAATCGCGAGGTGAATCTCGGATCTCTATCCGACACAATAGAAATGGGTACCCCGTGTAATCTCACAATCTGAGAAACATACAATTCAGCTAGTTTATCCAATGAATAATCCGTACGTACGGGAATAAAATGAGCCGACTTAGTCAGTCTATCAACAACAACCCAAATCGCATCTTTCTTACTCGCCGGCAATGGTAACCCAGATACAAAATCCATCGTGATTCGTTCCCATTTCCATTCAGGTATCATGATCACCTGAAGTAAACCTGTAGGCACTTGATGTTCTGCTTTCACTTGTTGGCATATTAAACACTTCGAAACAAAATCAGAAATGTCTCGTTTCATACCCTGCCACCAAAACTGACGTCTCAGATCGTTGTACATTTTCATACTCCCCGGGTGAATTGACATTCGGCTACAATGAGCTTCGTTTAGAATCATCGAAATAAGTTCTGAATTTCTTGGAACACACAAACGACTTCTGAACCTCAAACAATCGTCATCATCAATTTGAAACTCTGATTCCATATTCGAAACACATTCAGCTTGTTTTGCAACTAATTCATCATCGACTTTCTGAGCTTTACGAATTTGATGAATCAACAATGGTCTAGCCTTTAATTCCGCTACTAACACATTGTCGGATAGAACAGACAAGTGTACATTCATCACTCGTAAAGCAAACAGTGATTTACGACTCAAAGCATCCGCAACCACATTAGCCTTTCCTGGGTGATAGTCAATGACAAGCTCATAATCTTTTAACAACTCGAGCCAACGTCTTTGTCGTAGATTCAAGTCTCTTTGAGTCATCAAATATTTGAGACTTTTGTGATCCGAAAATACATGGCACTTCTCACCAAATAAGTAATGTCGCCATATTTTCAAAGCGAATACGATGGCAGCTAATTCGAGATCATGGGTTGGATAATTTTTCTCATGTGGCTTCAATTGTCTCGATGCATAGGCTACAACTCGACCTTCTTGCATCAATACACAACCCAACCCATGTAAGGATGCATCACTGTAAATGACGAACTCCTTGCCTGATTCGGGCTGCACTAGTACTGGAGCTTCCGTCAAATGAGTTTTCAATTGATCGAAACTTTTCTGACACTTTTCTGTCCATTCAAACTTAACATCTTTCTGAAGTAGTTTCGTCATTGGTGTGGCTATCATCGAAAAACCTTTTACAAACCGTCTGTAGTAACCGGCAAGTCCCAAAAAGCTCCGAACTTTAGTAATATTTCTCGGAGGCTTCCAGTTAAGTATGGCTGAAATTTTGCTCGGATCAACTGGAATACCCGATGCAGATACCACATGTCCCAAGAAGCTAACCTCTCTTAACCAGAACTCACACTTATTGAACTTAGATACAACTGCTTATCTCGTAAAATTTGCAACACTAATCCCAGGTGTTCAGCATGATCGGTTTCATTTCTCGAATAGACCAAAATATCATCGATAAACACAACTACAAACCGATCTAAATATGGTCTGAAGATCCGATTCATCAGATCCATAAATACCGCGGGGGCATTAGTAAGCCCAAACGGCATCACTAAGAATTCGTAGTGACCGTATCTCGCTCGAAGCGCTTTTGAGTATATCCGAATCTCGAATTATGAATCGATAATAACCCGATCTCAAATCTATCTTTGAAAACACCGAGGCTCCCTTTAGTTGATCAAAGAAATCGTCAATGCGCGGTATCAGATATTTATTCTTTATTGTCACCTTATTCAGCTGACGATAGTCGATGCACAACCTCATGGTTCCATCCTTCTTTTTCACAAACAATACTGGTGCACCCCAAGGTGAGAAACTTGGTCGAGCAAAACCTCTATCCATCAACTCTTGCAACTGAGCTTTCAATTCCTTTAATTCCGTTGGTGCCATACGATACGGAGCTATCGAAATCGGTGTAGTCCCAAGAACAAGCTCGATGCCAAACTCTACCTCCCGAACAGGTGGTAAACCCGGTAATTCTTCGGGAAAAACATCCAGATATTCACAAACCACCGGCACAGATTCAGGCTTCTTTTCTAACTCTTTGTCATCAAGTACATACGAAAGGTATGCTTCACACCCCTTTCTTACATATTTCTGAGCCAACATCGATGATATTACAGCTGGCAACCTATTCAAGTCAGTAGACTCAACTCGGATTATCTCGCTATTTACACACCTCAAATCGATGGTTTTTCTTTTGCAATTTACAATTGCATCATGTACGGTCAACCAATCCATACCGAGGATAACATCAAATTCATCAAACAAGAAAAGCATCAAATCGGTAAAAACATGAACCTCAGACACTAGGGACATTTCTTACACACTTTGTCGACAAGCACGTAACGACCCAAGGGATTTGACACCGAATTACAAACTCGATGACTCAACAGTAAAGTCTTCTTTGGATGCTAAGGTTTCACATATATAAGAATGAGTAGAACCAAGGTCAATCAAAGCAATCACATTAGTATCAAAGAGAGTAAAAGTACGGTAATAACATCCGGCGAGGAAGCATCCTCAGCGTCTGCGTATAGCATAAGCTCTAACAGAGCACGAGCCTCGAGATATGGTTGTAGCATCTCTAGATCCTCTCGACCGCCACTAGCATTGCCGTATTCGAGATGGTCTACCCCGAGCGGTGGTAGCACCGGTTTCCCACTCGATTTACATTCTGCTCAAACAATCTCGGGCAATCTTTAATAGTGGTCAATCGATCCGCACTTATAACAGAGCGGTCATGGAATCTACAACTCCCGAATGCCATTTACTACAATCGCACTCTGTTCGTCTCGACGATCATTTCCAACATCGGCGATCAAGTGACTCGTGTACTCACAGGGGGTCGATCACGATCTCGTCTAGAAAAACCCGAAGTGTCTCTAGACCGGCCTAAGTTATCTCTAAATTTCTTCGATGACTGTTGAAAGGGCTTTCCCGAAGATCTCTTACGAAACTCATTTGCTCCCATATCAACTTTTCTTTTCTCCTTACTGAGCTCTTCGGCTTTGCAAGCTCGTTCGACAAGTACCACAAATTCTCAGATTTCTAAAATGCCAACATACAGCTTTATATCATCGTTCAGTCCATCCTCGAAACGTTTACACATCACAACTTCTGAAGAAATGCATTCTCGAGCGTACCGGCTAAGCCTTACAAACTTTCGTTCATAATCAGTAACCGACATGGAATCTTGTTTAAGTTCAAGAAATTCCTTCCATTTTTGATCAATGAATCTTTGATTGATATACTTTTTCTGAAACTCGGTTTGGAAAAACTCCCAAGTTACTTGCTCTCTGGGCACAACAGAAATCAACGTATTCCACCAATAGTAGGTAGAATCACGTAGCAAGGAGATAGTACACTTTAGGCATTCATCGGTTGTACAAGATAGTTCATCAAGTACCCGAATAGTGTTGTCCAACCAAAATTCAGCTTGCTCGGCATCGTCGCTGTCCGTAGCTTTAAATTCAGTAGCCCCGTGTTTTCAAATTCTGTCAACCGGGGGCTTATTTGACCTTATTTGGTTAGTTACCAGAGGTATTGCAGGTGCGGGGGTTGTATTAGTCGGGAATGGGGATTGTGGAACAGCCGTATTAGTTCGAATGTATTGGTTGAACCAATCATTCATCACGCTATAAAAAGCTTGTCTAGCTTCATCATTCGGATTACTAGCAATAGGTTGAGAGTCCGCCGTGCTGTCCCTTGTCGCGGAGCGAGCTCTACACTCAAGATCATCACTACCGCTTCGGTTGGGATCGGGATCCATTACTATAAATAAACACATTTTCAATTGTCAGAAATCACCACACTATCAAATAATCACATAATGGCATGTATAGCTAGACCCAAATGTATTACGGTAGTCCTAGAATCGACTAAACCGTAGCTCTGATACCAATAAAATTGTAACACCCCGTACCCAAGACCGTTGCCAGAGTCGAACACGAGGTGTTAACAGACTTATTTCATTTATTAACACAGTTCATTTTAAAATTCTAGACAAGCTGGTTAACTGCATCACAGTCACTTTAAAAATCATATCTTGAGTTCCAAAACTTGAAAACTGATTCCGTAAATTTTCCCTGAAACTAGACTCATATATCCATCTACAAATTTTTTTTCTAGAATTTTTGGTCTGGCCAATTAGTACAGTTTATTAGTTAAATTCTCCCCTGTTACAGGGTTCGACCACTCTGACCTTTGCGCATTACGACTTCGATATCTCCCTGTACAGGGCTTCAATACTTATGCCGTTTGTTTCTAAAGAAAGTAGACTCGAAAAGGAATCTATAAATATATGGCATGACTTCTAATTATCTCTGGTTAATTTATAATGAATTTACAAAGTCGGAACAAGGGATCCAGAAATAGCTCTGGCCCTGTTTCATGAAAACTTAAACATCTCCTAAAATACGGCTCATATTATCGTTTCGTCACTTTCATATGATCTCATCAAGGTTCGATTACATAATTTATTCAATATTTAATTTCATTCCTACTATTTTTAGTGATTTTTCAAATTCACATCACTGCTGCTGTCGGCATCTGTTTTTAAGGTAGACTTTACCTATTTCATAATTTCCATGATTCAACTAGCCCTTTAACATACATAGCACGTAAATATGATCGTGATTAACCATTCCAATGGCTAATCATTGCCAAGCATTTCCACACCTCTCAATAACCATATATATACAAAATGATTATAATGCTATGCTCAAAATATTTAAGCCATTTTCGCATGGCTATCCAAATATATACAATATCAAAGTACTTGACTAACAACAAAAGGGCAGCCCTATACATGCCATTATCAGAGTTCAACTAAAAAAATACCAAAAGGGCTTTGATAGTGTGGGCGACTTTGACTTTGACACTCCCGAGTCCGATAGTTGACGAACCAAAATCTATAAAACAGAGAATCAAAGAAACGGAATAAGCATTTAATGCTTAGTAAGTTTTGAGCAATGAAATTAGGCACAACTGAAGTATAGCATTCATATGACTAAACGGATAATTTCATATACACATATTCTCAAAATCATACCTACTTCACATTTCCAACCCTTATATTCATACATAAGGGATCAACTTAACCAAAGGCCTAAGCTTATTAATCGATCGAGCGAATACTATTTAAAAGGAATCAACTATTCCAATGCATATACGAAACATACCTCATCGTTGGGATTTTACGAGTGTATTAATTGAAATTATTACAGCAAGATCGCTCATTCCCAAACCAAGTACCTTCGGGATTTAGCCCGATATAGCTACTCGCTCAACTGCCTTCGGGACTTAGCCCGGATATAGTAACTCGCACAAATGCCTTCAGGACTTAGCCCGGATATAGTAACTCGTACAAATGCCTTCGGGACTTAGCCCGGTTATCATCCGAATATTCATGCACGTATATCAATAAATCATATCACATCTATATTTCATTTTCATCATTAGAACTCAAACACAAGACACTTATCAATCATTCCCATTTTCGGCTCAATAGCCACATACAAAGAGCATAAATTGATTTGCTTTATGACATGATCTCTATGCGCATTCGACTACCCGTCATAGGTATAACTAATTATCTCGACATATAATTCAAGTAAAATCATTATATCATTGTTTATTTGTTATGCTTATACGTCATAACTTAATCAAATCATAAACTAAGTTCCATTACTCAAAGACTTACCTCGGATGTTGTCGAATGATTTCGACGGCTATTCGATCACTTTTTCCTTCCCCTTATCCAACTTTGATCCTCTAGGCTCTTGAGCTAAATCAAACAATTTACTTCCCAAATCAAACATATTCATACGACATCCATATACATTTTATACTAGCCGAAATGTACCATCAAGATATACTTTACTCAAATAATTTACTTTGGTAGAAAATGTATAATGTTTTGTAGCTTAAAAATTTAACATACACCATGTATTTATAATATTTTTGCGACAACTATCCATAGTCATGCACACACAATCAAAAATAAATACCCAAAATTTTCATATCCTTATGCCCTAAGCCGAATACACTTGTCATGTTCACCTACATTTTCTTTTTTTTCAAGTACAACATTCTCATATTCGGCATTAGTATCAAGCATAATAGCCAATTCTTCCCACTTTGAATCTATACATCCATTTAATCATAGTTTGTTCAAGCACTCATACAACAAGACACATCCATATGACTAAAAATTCTAAGTTTAAACACAATACAACATTTTAGCACCATGGCGAATACTTCATGAAGTTGTTAAGACCCATCCTTTTCAAATTCTCACACACACTCACATTCAATCCTTTTATTAAGCACTCAAATTCAATCATCTTCATGCCTCATCACCATAACATCAAACACCAACCAAGAAGACAACACCCATGGCCGAGTATCATCTCCATCACATAGCAAAGATTTAAACCATGGGCTAGGTAGAACTCAAGCTAACAACTAAAAATATGCATAAATCTCATGGAACAACATCAAACATACCTTAGCCTAGTTACAAGCATGGCCGAACCTCTTCAACCTTTCTTCATTTCTTTCCTTTGATTTTTCGGTCATGAAGAACAAAATGAGAACTTTTTTTCTTTTTTTTTTTCATCATCCCCCCCCCCAATTTCCATTATTTTATTACTAACCCTTTTTATTTTATTATTTCTAACATAAAGCATTAACACAACATGTTTATAATAGGTTTTAACCCATAGCATGGCCGCCCACTAGTTCAAATTTTGGGTAATTTGACATGCAAACCCATCATGTTTATAACATGCATTAATAGGCCACTTACATTTGCCTAGCACATTTCTAAATTTTCTCACATAAGTCCTATTAACTAAATTCACATGCAATCGACTAAATCGAAGCTTAAAACTTTCACACATTCATATTCACATATTCTAGACAATAAATATCACATTCAAATACTTCGGTGACTCAGTTTAGCGGTCCCGAAACCACTTCCCGACTAGGGTCAATTTAGGGCTGTCACACATGCCCTTTATAACCTTGACCAAAATATACAAAAATTACCAAAATGGTTGTTGGATAGTGTGATTGATCTCGGACAAGCTTCCAATTTGTCAGCCTTCCGACAGTCTATAAAAAAAAGGAAAATAACCATGTAAGCAACGAGTACTTAGTAAGCTCGTATAAACTAAAACATAACTTACCATTTCCTTAACACAAATGATAAAATATGCACAATGTCATTAGAAAGACCGCAAGTTTAGTAAAAGCCTATACAAGCACCATCAAACTCGCAAGTTAGAAAGTTCATCCATGATATCTATGTCATAAAATTGCCATCCTATCAAGGGTGTCACAACATCGAACCCCTTTGTCATGACATCGCTGCAATTTTCTATAAGGCTAGCCTGACCCGCCATGCAACCTATCGATATTAACACTTGTTTAACCTGATTTTTAACCTAAACACACCAAAATTTTTAAACTTAAAACACTTTTAACCTTTTTTTAAATCCTCCCTAAACTTAAACTCTCTCTAAAACCTCTCAAGATATTAAATCCCAAAACCTTATTTTCTTTATTTTCCCCTATTTTGCTGCAAATCTTCTTCTTTTTTGTGTTCTTATTTAGTGTAGGTCCAACACACCACATTAACAAGGAATTTGCATCAAGCTTTCGCAAGGAATCACAAACTTTTAAGCCAAGGTTTAGGGTTCCTAACTTTACTATTCCATTGTATTATTCTTTCCTTAAATTGAATATATTGTTTGATTTTGATTAGTCTTCTAGTTAAAAGACTATTGAAAATGCCTCCTAGAAAATCTAGAAGAACTAGTGAACAAGAACCACCGGTGGCTATGAATCCCTTGAAATTTCCAAATAAAAATGTTAAAAAATACATTTTAAAACAACTAGTAAAGACATTCATTCAAAAATGGGGTTTTGAACCATCAATGATTCTTTGTAAAGAAATTTAGGTGTTAGTTCGGTATCATAGATGGGAGAGATTTTGCATAACTCCCAAAGAAAAAGCTGTTATCTCTGTCGTATAAGAATTTTATGAATCTTTTAGGGAATAATAATCTAGATGACCATTAGATGATGAAATTTGGGAAAACATAACAGTTAGGGGCAAGAAAGTCCATGTCACCCCTCGTGAAATTTGTGAATGCTCCATACTATGGAACTGATTTTTTAGAAAGCATTCATTTAACAAACTTTAATGACATAGATATGGATAACATTGTAAAGTGCCTGACCGAGGATAGGGGTGAGTGGAACCACCGACCGTTCTAACAAATTTTAATCAAGGAATTATGTTTTTGGTAGCTAAAATGTGGATGAGAATTTTTTGTACTAGACTTACACGTCTATGAATGTATCTAATGTCAATAATTGTTGAGCTATTTTTTTATATGGTATCTTATAGAAATAGCAGATATGGATCGGGGAATGGATCTATCACAGCATGTAACGCTGTATCAACTGCAGAAGGTCAGGTTTTTCTTCTCTCCCCTAGTGATGACATTATCCAAATAGGGTGGAGTTCCAATGGAACCAAATAAATAGTTCATCAAGTTGACGAAAATTTTATTAGGTGATTCCATGTATGCACAATACGTCAAGCTCAATTGGAAACAAATAAGGATTGGAACCAGTGAAGAAAGCAAAAGATGGATGTCCCAGCATCTCTAAAAAGAAAAGAGGTATCAAAAGCTCAGAAAGGAAGTGAAATCTTAGATAACAACTAGATGATCAGATGGATGCTGGAAACGAGCCCGATGTTTCCAGAGTTTGCATGACAAAATGGTATGAGAATACTGAATTTACCACAAAACAAATATGCCCAATGACTTCCCATCAGAGTTTCGAGGAGCAAGAAAAAGAAGAAAGGAAGGAAATGATAATGAGGAAGCTACAGAGAAGGATGACGAGATGAAACAAGATTCTCAAGAGGATAATTTTGATGATTAACAAACTTTTTAATTTTAAAGATTGGTAAAATAATGAATTATGAGGGTTTTTATTTCATTGATTTAGGAGTACGAGGAATAGTAACTTTATACATATTTGCTATTTTTGTTTTTGAATTTTCTATGTAGGAACCTTACATTAAGGAAGTGCTACATTTACAAGCTTTCAATTAACAAGGAATGAAAACTCACCGTAAGTTTATGTTAACATCACGATCAATTGAGTAACCTCTTTCTTTATTTACTTAAGGCTTGCACATTAAGGGCAATGTGTTGTCTAAAGTGTAGGGGTAACATAGGAAGTGTTTTATTTTATGTCTTTTGTTTTATTTTTCTGGTGAAATGTGTGCTTCAGCTTATAGAAATACAACTGATTGGTTAGGAGCATATATTTAGGTTGATTGTATTTACTATAAATTTGGCATGATAGTGAATAATTTTTAATTTTCAGTTATTAGACTAATAAGTTCTATATATTTCACAAGAAATAGACATTAAGTAATTGAATATACCAAATTAAATAAAGAATATAGGAAACAAGCATTCTAATATGTATGATAAATGGTTAAAATTGTGATTGCTTGATTGATTAAAAAATTTGTGAATACTGAGATACTTACAGATGAATTAAAGCATTGTTTAGTATAACCTAAAGCCAAAATTCTAACCTTATTCATTAATCCTTAGTACTTAATTTTGAACCAGAAAATGCTCCTTGATGAACCTTTATGCAAAACTTAAACCAAAATGCAAATTTGTACTTACCCTTTTTCTTTGGTGCTTAAAATGAACAAATTTAGACGTCTGGCCATAGTATTGAGGAATAGGTAGATATATCATGGCGGTTTTGTTAAAATGAGAGTGAAATAGGAGAAGTAGTGTGGTAGAGTACTTATAGGTCTAGTAAAAAAGAGCGAAACAAAAATATAAAAAAAGTCAAAACAAGTAGAAAAAGTACTTGAACAATGAAAAGCAAAAGCACTGTGAGTGAGAAATGTTGAAAAGAGAATCAAAAGTGACTAAAAAATAGTGTCACAAAATTAGCAACCTCAGTCATCTATGCGCAAAAACTTGTGAGCTAACTGTAGTTACTTTATTATGTTATGATTCCTACATGGAGAAATAAAAAAGGTGAGAGAAGGAGAAATAGGGTGGTGAATGGGCAAAGGTTATAAAGGTGGAGAATAGGGGACAATACGAAGTGCCAAACTAATTTCGTGCTTGAAACTATTTGGATGCTCATTTTCTTCAATTCTATACCAACCTTAAGCCTTAGAATGTTACAAGTCAAAAAGTCCTATGTGACCTTTGTAAATCTATTCATGAATGGACATTACATCGAGTAACTGTAGTTATGATTGTTTGTATTTTGCTAGGATAATCAAATTACCTATATGATTTATCGACGGATCAATATATTTGAGAACTTTATTATTTATATACTTTGTAATATACTGAATATAAGTGTTTGAAACTGAGAACGGTAAGTCATTTATATATCGTACCAAAATTACATGTGCGTATGGTTAGTCCTAATTATGTGTTCCAAAATTTTTCCTTGTATCATATTTGCTCAAGAGTTGTATTTAATTTTAGTTTTCCTGTTTTCTTGCTCGAGGGCAAGCAATGAATTAAATGTGGGGTAGTTTGATCTATAGCAAATCCTTGTAGTAGATTAAACTAGTTTTCATACTTAAGGAGCTTGAACATAAGCAACTATATTATGTTTTATTTAGTTTTTCACTTTTAGCCTCAAATAATAAAAAGTGTAATTTGAGCCATTAATATGACCTTAAGGCCAAAGTAGGCCTAAGGGAAGGCTAACATGTTTGATGAGTATGCATGACACCATTTGGAGGCATAAGAACACAAGACTGGTCACCATGTTGCAACATAGAGGTTCGACATTGCAACATAGTGAGCAAAATACCAAAATAGCAAGACTGCCTTTGGTGTCACAACATCTTCTGGCTGTGTCACGACATTGCAAGTTTTGGTTTGCATGAATTTTATTTAGAAATGATTAAATTGCAAGTTTTAGGGACTAAATTGTAAAAAGGGTAAAGTTTGGGGGTAATTTTGTAAAAATGTCAAAAGGACTTAACTGCATAAAATGAGTTGATGTTTCTGTTAGAAATAGTGAATTGAATATAATTATTATTTTAGATCAAGAACGAGTGGAAAATAAAAAAGAGATTATTATTTTAAAAATAGTGAATTGAATAGAATTATTATTTTAGATCATTGCTACGATATAGTCAGGTAAGTTCATATGAACAGTTATTGAATTAATGTTGTTAATTTGAATGTTTATTATGTTATCTTAATGGAAATAGATCGATGTATAATCATACCAAAGCTATGATGAATTGATAGATGTTGAGTCTCGGTCGAACCTTAGGAATTCATACGATACAAATGGAATGTCATTAGGGATTTCATATTTCGGGTGTTGGCGTTGAATGTCCTACTGATGGCTGAGGTCTTGCATTTGTTGCGGATACTCCATAGCTCGTGTGAGCAACATCATGTAGCTTACATTCCAACCCACAGTTAGTGTGAGCAAGCCCATTTCACAGTTAGTGTGAGATTTCCCAAGTATCCGATGATATTTTAGATGGTTAAACGGTTATAAAAAGGAAACAAAATGGTAAGTGTTCAAAAGGAAATGAAAGGGTAAGTGTTCAAAGGAAATGTGATTTTGGTTTCTTTAAAGTACTTGTTGATATGGATACCTTGGCATGTTGATGATGGTTTGAAAATGGATACTTGTGACATGTTTTAGTTCATTTTGAGTTAGGTTAGTATGTATGAAAAATTGCAATATTATCATGTATAGGCCTTTTGTATTGATGGCTCATGGGTATACTAAATGGTTGATTTATTATGCTTATGTCTTGAAGTTATGTTTATATGATGGACTTGTATGGCTTGATAAATAAGGTCATCTTGACCACTTATAGTGATGAAAATCAAGATCTTATAGTATGTTTTGAACATTTGATAATGGTTAAATGTGGTATGATTTAGTACATATATGTGCTAAGTTGATAAGTATGAAATGTAGCTTATGAATATGTTAGGTAATTGATGTACATGGTCATATGATATGATAATGATGGTTTGGAAATGGTCTTTTGTGATGTGATCTAGTTACATAATGAAGTTAGGTATTCATGCTTGAAATAAAGAAATATTGACATGTTAGATAGATGATGTTTGGATGCATATGTGGTGTCTTTGAATGACAAATTGGTTAGTTAACTTAGGACTTTGAAATGACATTTTGGTGTATGTGTTGGTAATTTTTAGGTTTTCTTGAACTATGCTTAAATAGGTTGAAAGGCCATGTATGATATGGACTAGAAATGGTTTGATTTTAGGTAGATTTGGGTCCACATGGCCTGAGACATGGGTGTGTGACTCAGCCATGTAAGACACATGGCTTAGCAACACGACCCTATGTTATTTGATGATTTTTTTAGGATGCAGGTCAGTGTGTTACATGGCCTGACACACGGGCATATGACACGGCCACGTGACCCTACTCAAAGAGTTACACATGGGTAGACATAGGTTGGGACACGGCTATGTGTCCCTAGTTTGAAGGCTACAAGGCTTGAGACAAGGGCGTGTGTCTCAGCCATGTGAGGTACATGGCTGTGTGACAGCTGTTTCACAAATTTTGTAACTTTTCCTAAGCTTTCCAAATTATTTCAAATTAGCCTCGATTTGCTTCTAAGCTATTTTTAAGGCCTCAATGGCTCAATTTAGGGACAATATACATGCGTATGAATGATTTATGATATGATTTAAATTATTGAATGTTTAATTGTTAAAATGTTTTTGATTGTATGGTAATACTCCGTAACCCTAATTTGGCTACGAAGATGGGTTAGGGGTGTTACAATAGTGCCATGTGGTAATGCCTTCAACCATTTCCTAACTTGACCTCCAAGTGCAAAAGGGATTAAAATATCCCACGGTACTGCAAATTTATTTAAATCTCCTCAAGAACACCACTGGATCCAAATCCACCTCATCATTGTATTGAAGGTTCATTGACACCCAAGTTAGCAATGTAGGGTTAATCGCAAAGTGATTCGCATGAGTAATAGGTTTTGCTATACTTGGTTGAATCCAGCTTGTGTTGAATATAGTTTGTCCCAAAATAGTTTTCATCATTTACTTCAAAATAATCAACACCCTAATTTCAAGAAAAAAAATGGAAGTTAAAATTAATAGTGTATGGAAACATGAAAATTTACACACTTTTTCATGCCCTTTTTAACTTAAATTCATGAAGTTTCAATAAAATTCCTGTCGGAAAATAATTAATTTTTATAAAATAATTAAAATATTAAAATATTTAATTTTAATTAATTTTATAATTAATTTTGATGAATTTTGGTTATTTTTGACAGATTTGCGCAAAGAGCTAAAAATGGATCGGCAGACACTGCTAGAAGCACAAAATAGAGAAGCAGTTTGAACAATCAAGGCGGATTAATTTTCAGCCTAAGATGGTCCAAAATTATGTGTATTAATTCATAATATAATTAATTTTAATTTATATCCAATTAAATTATTATTAATACATTATGAAAAGAGGTCCAGTTGAGCTGAACCGAGTGAACCGAACAGACCAAGTAATGGACAGCCCAAAACCACCCCTTGTGCTCACCCAAATCAGCTTATTGGCTGATTATTTAGCTTGCAAAGAGGCCCTTGAAGACTTGTTCAAATAGCATTCAAATCCCTCCACAAATGGTGGCTTTCTGGATTTGCCTCAAGCTTAATTTAGCAAGTTTGAAATCGTCAAACTTGCCACATGTGTGGTCGGCCAAGGGAGGGTTCTTTGGATGCTAATTTTAGCTATTTTTAGCAGCCCTCTTCAGCTATAAAAACCCCCTTAAGCTGGTCATTTGAAACACACCTCAATCCATTCACATCTCTTCTATCCTCTCTCACTTTCTCCTCTCATTTTTCCATTTCAAGTCCCTTGCTCTTGTGCCGATTTCTCCCCTTAGGAAAAGGGTTATTCTTCAGCCATTTTGGAGCAACATTGAAGTGTTCATAGAAGCCTTGATGGACAAGGGCAACAAAGAATGAAGACGGAGCAACCTAGTCAAGCCACAGAAAAACATCGGATTTGATTCTTGTTCCCTATCTCTTTAATTTTTGTTGTTGTCATGATGAGCATATCTATGAATATTGATGTTGTTGGAATGGTTAATTTAATCAGTTTAGCTTGAATTTAATTCGTGTTGGTTTGATTGCATTTCATCTGCTTAAATTATTAAAATTGTGTTTATGCTATTATAGGCCTCAGTAAAATGCTTGATTAAGTAAAATCATGGCTAAGTTATTCTTGCATTACAATTGTAAGGTAGCTAATGAATTAATTATTTAAATGGATTGAAATTGTAATTAATGGATGCAATACTTAATCAGTGCATGTTTATTCTTCTAAGGTAGCTGAAGGTTAAATTAGCAATATATTTGGTGATACACTTGCCTTGCATAACTTGCAAGATTATTATGATTAAACTGTTTCAAGGTAGGGATACCTTATCACCTCACATAGTCTTTTATGTGCTTATTCGATTTAATTAATCGATTGAGTTAACAAAGGGATATGCAAGATATTAGTTCAATTTAATGAGAATGTATGTTCCATAACATGTTTGCTTATTAAAATTTGTTTAATCGTTTGAATTAACATAGGGATATCTTAAGAGATGAATGGATTTGTGTAGGTGAATATGTTCATAAGTTAGCAAATTACCGAGTTGCCGTGAATTTATTCGTAAGAACATCAGCATGAGTTTAATAATTCTAAGTTAAAGAAATGTAATTAAATCAACACAATTATATCATCTTGATTGAATCATATTTTGAAATCGTGCGTTTAAGATTTATTTCTTTAGTTATTTAGTTTAAAATCTTATTTTTCTTTGTAACACCCCGAACCCGAGACCATCGCCGGTGTCGGACACGAGGGGTTAGCAAGCCAAGTTCACTTGTTTTGCCCATTCATTGGACATTTCCAGTCAGGCTGGAAAAACTGCGTCACTGTCGCCTTAAAAATCATATCTCGAGTTTCAAAACTCGGAAACTGGTTTTGTAAATTTTCCCTGAATTTAGACTCATATATCCATCCATGGATTTATTTCTAGAATTTTTGGTCGGGCCAATTGGTACAGTTTATTAGTTAAAGTCACCCATGTTACAGGGATCGACTGCTCTGACCTTCGCGCGGTATAACTTGAATATCTCTCTGTACAGGGCTTTAATGCTGGTACCGTTTGTTTCTAATGAAACTAGACTCAAAATGGAATCTGTACATATAAGGTATGTCTCCTAATTATTTCTGGATAATTTATAGTAAATTTTAAAGTTGCGACAGGGAACCCAGAAACCGTTCTGGCCCTGTCTCACAATAGCTTTAATATCTCTTAACATGTAACTCCTATGACCATTTCGTTTCTTCCATATGAAAATAGACTCATCAATGTTCATTTACATAGCTGATTCACTATTTAATACCATTCCTACAAATTTTGGTGATTTTTCACATTCACGTTACTGCAGCTGGCAGCATCTGTTTTAAGGTAAGTCTTACCTATTTTGTAGTCTCCATGAACCAACTAGTCTTGCCTTACATAGGTCCACATATGATCATTTTAACCATGCCAATGGCTGATCATGTGACCAACATTCCCATTTCCAATTCATAGTCACATCATGACACCATATATATATATACAAACCGCAAATAGTTTAAGTTGATACTTCACTATTACGAGCCATTTTCGCATGGCCGTACACATATACATCATAACATATTTAAACCAACAAGGGGTAGTCCTATACATGCCATTTCAAGTTCAACCAAGAATTTATACCAAAATGGGGGCTTGATAGTGTGGATGACTTCGACTTCAACGATCCCGAATCCGATTGCTATCGGCGAAATCTAGAAAACGAGAGCCAAAGCAATGGAGTAAGAATTTTTATGCTTAGTAAGTCTCAAGGAATATAATCAACTCTAATTACAACAATGCATTCACATAGTTAAATGCATCATTTCATTAATGCACATTCACATAATCATACTTACTTCACCATCCCAACTCTTATGTTCATACACAAATAACGGCTTCATTAAGGCCGATAACTCGTTCCATCATAGGAGCGGATATTCACACTCTTACTCCTAGCGCGCAAAGCACACACCGCACTTACCTTGTCATTGGGAAATTTCACAAGTGCATTAGCTGAAATTTTCCAGCAAGCTTATAATTTTCAAATCACATACCTTGAGTTTAACCGGATGTCGCTACTCGATCAATCGCCTTGGGACATAGCCGGTTATGGTAACCCGCACCAAGGCCTACGGGACTTAACCCGGATATCACGATTTGCACAAATGCCTTGGTCTTAGCCGGATAGAATGACTTCATACGAATGCCTTGGTCTTAGCCGGATGTAGCCACTAGCACAATTGCCTTGGTCTTAACCCGGTTATAATTTCCAGCATAATTGTCTTGAGGCTTAGCCGGATATCAATCAATTTCTCATGCACACATACATCAATAATCATTGGACATACATATTTATTTTCGTTACTAAGGCTCAAACACAATTATAATCACTAACATAATCGCCTTCGGGACTTAGCCGGGTATCATTCGAATACTCATACACACATAAATCAATAATCAATACATCCATATTTCATTCCACATAATTCAAGTAAGGTCACTTCTTGAGGACTTACCTCGGATGTTGTCGAGCGGCTTTTACGGCTATTCGATCACTTTTCCTTCCCTTGTCCAATTGTGGCCCTCTTAGCTCTTGAGCTAATTCAAACAAATTCAATTTATCAAAACCTCATTGTGCTAGCTTATGGCGAATATGACAAGGAATTTAAATGGTCATATGGCCACCCTTTAGCTTGAATACACAATGGTCATGCACATTTTATACTACATCAAGCAATTCAATACAATTTATTCGAGCATCAAGGAAAAGCTAAGGCCTTCAATAGGCTACCCAAGGCGAATATACTTGTCCATGTTGAGGCCAATTATGCACTTAATACCACACAAAAACAGCATGCATTTTACTAGTTAATGCTTTGCATATTGTAGCTCAAAACTTACAATATAGCATCAAGCACTCATATGTGTGCTAGGCAGAATGTGCTTACAATTTCACAATTATTCTTCAACATCTTCTTCTTTAAACAAACTTATTCATCACTTCCTTCATAACCAAAACATCATGTGCAAACATATATATACATATATGAGCATGGCGAATTTCAAGGTGTCCATAGCCATCCAAAACACAAATTTTAACTAACATGCAAGAAGCATGAACCATGCTCATGAATGCATCATGGCGAATATGACAATCATGCTCCTTTTCAACTTCAATCATGATAAAACAAAAGAAAGCTCAAAATCTTACTCAAGAGTAGACAATCCATCATTGCATGCATCATCATCAAGCTTCACACTTAGCATGCAATGGCTTTATCACCATAACAACTTTGGCCAAATACCATTTCCATGGCTTAACAAAGATTTGAGCCATGGCTAACATGCACATCAAGTTAGCAACCAAAACATGCATGAAACTCCTAACACAACCTCATACATACCTTAATCTTGATGCAAACTTAGCCAAATCTCCTTCTAGATCTCTTCCAAACCAAGCATGAAGCAAAATCCTCCTTCTTCCTTAGTTTTGGCTCAAAGAAAGGATGAACAA
Organism: Gossypium arboreum; assembly: GCF_025698485.1. Lineage (NCBI taxonomy): Eukaryota > Viridiplantae > Streptophyta > Magnoliopsida > Malvales > Malvaceae > Gossypium > Gossypium arboreum. The sequence goes on along the minus strand of NC_069081.1, from coordinate 83,411,587 downwards.
AATTTTTTCTTTCCTTCTCTACAACTCACGGCAATAGGGGGATTACCACACTCACACACATTTTTTTCATTTTTTATCACCCATACACCTTTGTTTATTATTTCACCCTAATGCACCAACAAAACATGTTCCATGACATGTTTAGCCCATCCTCCTTGTCATGGCCGCCACCACCTATAAAGGGGAATTTGACATGCAAGTCCATTATTTTGCATGCATGCTTTAATTAGTCATCACACATTTCCTATCATACTTTCAAAGTTCATTACTAAGTCCTTTCTTGTGGAATTCACCCTTATAACACTAAATCAATCATCATAAAATGTCATACATGAGCACACACATATTATAGGCATCAAAATAAATTTTAATTATTTTTATGCCTCGGTTTTGTGGTCCCGAGACCACCTTCCGACTAGGGTCAATTTTGGGCTGTCACAACTCTCCCCACTTAAGAAATTTTCGTCCCGAAAATCTTACCGTAAATAGGTTTGGATATCGCTCTTTCATAGAGTTCTCGGTCTCCCAAGTAGCTTCTTCTATCCCGTGCTTGAGCCATAACACTTTTACTAGCGGAACCCGCTTGTTTCACAACTCTTTCACTTCTCGTGATAGGATACGAATCGGTTCTTCCTCATAACTCATATTAGCTTGAATTTCAATTTCGATGGACTAATCACGTGCGATGGATCGGATCTATAGCGTCGAAGCATCAAACGTGAAAGACATCGTGAACCTTTTCGAGTTCGGGGGCAAAATCAAACGATATGCCACTTTGGATCGACTCGCCGGATATCTCATATGGCCCAACGAACCTCGGGCTCAACTTGCCCTTACGGTACCGAATCGAGTATCTTTTCCAAAGGCGATACCTTGAGAAACACTTTATCACCCACGATATTCGATATCCTTACGCTTCAGTCCGCGTCGACTTCGACGATCGGAGGCTATCTTCGACTTTCACGGATTACTTTCACTTTCGCTCAGCATCCCTAATCAAATCCACCCGAAAATCTTGCTTTCACCGAGCTCGGTCCAAAACAATGGTGTACGGCATTTACGACCGTACAAGGCCTCGTAGGTGCCATCTTAATACTTGATTGAAAGCTGTTGTTGTAAGCGAATTCAATCAACGGCAAATACCGTTCCCATGAACCACTAAACTCGAGGACGCAACATCTTAACATATCCTCAAGTATCTGAATTATCCGCTCGGATTGACCATCGGTTTGGGGGTGAAAGGCGGTGCTGAAATGCAACTTGGTACCCAAAGCTTCTTGCAACTTTTTCCAAAATCGCGAGGTAAATCTCGGATCTCTATCCGACACGATGGAAATAGGCACCCCGTGTAATCTCACAATCGAGAAACGTACAATTCAGCTAATTTGTCCATTGAAAAATCCGTACGTATGGGGACAAAGTGGGCCGACTTAGTCAATCGATCTACCACGACCCAAACCACATCCTTCTTACTTGCTGACAATGGCAGTCCGGATACAAAGTCCATTGTGACTCGATCCCATTTCCACTCGGGTATCGTGATTGGTGAAGTAATCTCAAGGCACGATGTTCCGCTTTCACTTGTTGACATATTAAACATCTCAAACAAAGTCGAGATGTCTCGCTTCATACCATACCACCAAAACCAACGTTTCAAATCATTGTACATCTTCGTACTCCCCGGGTGGATTGCCATTCGGCTACAATGGGCTTCATTCAGAATTATCGAAATGAGTTCCGAATTCTTTGGAACACACAGACGACTTTTGAACCTCAAACAATCGTCATCATCGATTTGAAACTCGAATCCTTGTTCGAACACACTCAAATTTCGTTTTGCGCCCAACTCGTCGTCGACTTTCGAGCTTCTCGAATTTGATGTATCAATAGTGGTTTGGCTTTCAATTCAGCTACTAACACACTATCGGATCAAACAAACAAGTGCACGTTCATCGTCAGAAAGCGAATAATGATTTACGACTCAAGGCATCCGCAACCACATTCGCCTTTCCCGGTGATAGTCAATGACCAGCTCGTAATCCTTTAACACTCGAGCCAACGTCTTTGTCGCAGATTTAAGTCTCTTTGGATCGTCAAATATTTGAGACTTTTGTGATCCGAGTATACATGGCACCTTTCACCAAATAAGTAATGTCGCCAAATCTTTAAGGCGAATACGATGGCGCCCAATTCGAGATCATGAGTCGGATAATTTTTCTCATGTGGCTTTAATTGCCTCGGCGCGATAGGCCACAACTCGACCTTCTTGCATTAATACGCAACCTAACCCAAGTAGAGAGGCGTCGCTATAGATGACAAACTCTTTGCTTGGACTCGGGTTGCACTAGAATTGGGGCTTCAGTCAAATAAGTTTTCAGTTGATCGAAACTTTTTGGCATTTCTCCGTCCATTCAACTTAACATCCTTTTGGAGTAACCGTCATCGGCGTGGCTATTGTTGAGAAGCCTTTACAAATCGTCGGTAATAACCTAAGCAAGCCCCAAAAAGCTCGAACCTCGATAATATTTCTGGAGGCTTCCAATTAAGTATGGCTGAAATTTTATTCGGTTAACTCGAATACCCGTCAGATGCCACATGACCCAAGAAGCTAACCTCTCTTAACCGTAACTCACACTTGTTGAACTTAGCATATAATTGCTTATCCCGTAAAATTTGCGGCACTAACCGCAGTGTTCAAAGATGTTCGGTCTCATTTCTTGAATAGACCAAGATGTCATCAATGAACCCGACTACGAATCGATCCAATATGGTCTAAAGATCCAATTCATTAAATCCATAAATACCGCAGGGGCATTAGTGAGCCCAAACGGCATCACTAGGAACTCATAGTGACCATATCTCGTTCTGAAGGCAGTCTTGGGTACGTCCGAATCTCGGATTTGCAATTGATAATAGCCCGATCTCAAATCTATTTTCGAGAACACTGAGGCTCCCTTTAGTTGATCGAACAAGTCATCGATACGTGGCAACGGATATTTGTTCTTTATTGTCGCTTTATTAAGATGACGATAATCGATGCACAGCCGCATGGTTCCATCCTTCTTTTTCACGAACAACACTGGCGCACCCCAAGGCGAAAAACTCGGGCTAGCAAAACCTCTATCCACCAATTCTTGTAACTGAGCTTCCAACTCCTTTAATTCCGTTGGTGCCATACGATACGGAGCTATCGAAATTGGAGTGGTACCAGGTACCAATTCGATGCCAAATTCTATTTCCGAACAGTGGTAAACCCGGCAATTCTTCGAGGAAAACATCCGGTATTCACAAACCACGGCACAGATTCGGGTTTCTTTTCGATTCCTTGTCATCGAAAGCGTCGCAAGGTACGTTTCGCACTCTTTTCTTACATATTTTCGGGCCAACATTGCGATATTACGGTGGCAACCCTTTAAGTCCGTAGACTTAACCCGAATTATCTCGTTATTCGCGCACCTCAAATCGATAGTCTTGCTTTTGCAATTTACGACCGCATCGTGCATGGTCAACCCATCCAAACCAAGAATAACGTCGAATTCATCGAACGGCAAAAGCATCAAGTCCGCGGAAACAAGAACCTCGGAACACTAGGGGACTTTTCTTGCACACTTTGTTGACAAGCACGTAATGACCCAAGGGTTTGACACCGAATTACAAACTCGAGAGACTCAATAGGCAAAGTCTTCTTTGGATGCTAAGGTTTCACATATATAAGATTGAGTAGAACCGGGGTCAATCAAAGCAATCACATTAGTATTGAAAAGAGTGAAAGCACCGTAATGACATCCGGAGAGGCAAGATCCTCGCGTGCGTGTATGGCATAAGTCCTCGCAGGAGCACGAGCCTCGATCGATGGTAGCATCTCTAGATCCTCTCGACCGCCAATGACATTGCCCATATTTCTAGGTGGCCTACCTCGGCGATGGTAGCACCCGAGTTTCCACTCGACTCACATTCTGCTCAAGCATCCTCGGGCAATCCTTCCTAAAGTGGTCGGCCGATCCACACTTATAGCGAGGCGATCACGAAACCAACAGCTCCCGAATGCCATTTGCCACAATGTTAACACTTCGCCTCTCTCGGCGATCATTTCCACCATCTGGCGATCAAGTGACTCGTGTGGTCACAGGGGTCGATCGCGTCCTCGTCTAGAAAAGCCCAAAGCGCCTCTAGACCGGTTCACATCATCTCGAAATCTCTTGATTGCTGTTGAAGAGACTTTCCCAAGGACCTCTTCGAATTCTTCGGTTCCCACATCAGCTTTTTGTTTCTCCTTTCTAAGCTCTTCGACTTTACAAGCTCGCTCAACAAGTACTACGATCTCTCGTATTTCGAGAATGCCAACGAACATCCTTATATCATCATTCAGCCCATCCTCAAGCGTTTACACATAATAGCTTCGGACGAAATGCATTCTCGCACAGCGTATCGGCTAAGCCTCACAAATTTTCGTTCATAGTCGGTAACCGACATAGAACCTTGCTTAAGATCAAGAAATTCCTTCGCTTTTGGTCGATGAATCTCGATGATATACTTTTTTTTTTTTTTTTCGAACTTGGTTTGAAAGAATTCCCAAGTCACTTGCTCTCTAGGTACCACAAGTCGAGTACTCCACCAATAGTAGGTGGAATCACGTAGCAAGGAGATGGTACACTTTAAGCACTCATCGGTGTACAAGATAGCTTATCGAGCACCGGATAGTGTTGTCCAACCAAAATTCAGCTCGTTCGGCATCATCATCATCCGTAGCTTTAAATTCAGTGGCCCCATGTTTTCAATCCTATCGACTGGGGCTTACTTGACCTTATTTGGTCGATTCCATCGGAGGTATTGTAGGTGCAGGGTTGCATTTGTCGGGAATGGAGGTTGTGGGACAGCCGTGTTAGTTCGAATGTATTGATTAAACCATTCGTTCATCACACTATAAAAGGCTTGCCTAGCCTCATCATTCGGATTGCTGGCCATAGGTTGAGAGTCCGCCGGCGCTGTCCCTTGTGCGGGAGCAGGCGCCACACTCTCCACATCATCAGCTATTGCTCGGTTGGGATCGGGATCGATTGCTATAAACAAACTCAAAGTCAAATTGTCAGAAATCACCACACTATCGATTCATCATTTAATGGCATGTATAGCTAGACCCCAAACACCTCACGGTAGTCCTAGAATCGACTAAACCGTGGCTCTGATACCAATAAAATTGTAACACCCCGAACCCGAGACCATCGCCGGTGTCGGACACGAGGGGTTAGCAAGCCAAGTTCACTTGTTTTGCCCATTCATTGGACATTTCCAGTCAGGCTGAAAAAACTGCGTCACTGTCGCCTTAAAAATCATATCTTGAGTTTCAAAACTCGGAAACTGGTTTCGTAAATTTTCCCTGAATTTAGACTCATATATCCATCCATGGATTTATTTCTAGAATTTTTGGTCGGGCCAATTGGTACAGTTTATTAGTTAAAGTCACCCATGTTACAGGGATCGACTGCTCTGACCTTCGCGCGGTATAACTTGAATATCTCTCTGTACAGGGCTTTAATGCTGGTGCCGTTTGTTTATAATGAAACTAGACTCAAAATGTAATCTGTACATATAAGGTATGTCTCCTAATTATTTCTGGATAATTTATAGTAAATTTTTAAAGTTGCGACAGGGAACCCAGAAACCGTTCTGGCCCTGTCTCACAATAGCTTTAATATCTCTTAACATGTAACTCCTATGACCATTTCGTTTCTTCCATATGAAAATAGACTCATCAATGTTCATTTACATAGCTGATTCACTATTTAATACCATTCCTACAAATTTTGGTGATTTTTCACATTCACGTTACTGCAGCTGGCAGCATCTGTTTTTAAGGTAGGTCTTACCTATTTTGTAGTCTCCATGAACCAACTAGTCTTGCCTTACATAGGTCCACATATGATCATTTTAACCATGCCAATGGCTGATCATGTGACCAACATTCCCATTTCCAATTCATAGTCACATCATGACACCATATATATATATACAAACCGCAAATAGTTTAAGTTGATACTTCACTATTACGAGCCATTTTCGCATGGCCGTACACATATACATCATAACATATTTAAACCAACAAGGGGTAGTCCTATACATGCCATTTCAAGTTCAACCAAGAATTTATACCAAAATGGGGGCTTGATAGTGTGGATGACTTCGACTTCAACGATCCCGAATCCGATTGCTATCGGCGAAATCTAGAAAACCGAGAGCCAAAGCAATGGAGTAAGCATTTTTATGCTTAGTAAGTCTCAAGGAATATAATCAACTCTAATTACAGCAATACATTCACATAGTTAAATGCATCATTTCATTAATGCACATTCACATAATCATACTTACTTCACCATCCCAACTCTTATGTTCATACACAAATAACGGCTTCATTAAGGCCGATAACTCGTTCCATCATAGGAGCGGATATTCACACGCTCTTACTCCTAGCGCATAAAGCACACACCGCACTTACCTTGTCATTGGGAAATTTCACAAGTGCATTAGCTGAAATTTTCCAGCAAGCTTATAATTTTCAAATCACATACCTTCGAGTTTAACCGGATGTCGCTACTCGATCAATCGCCTTCGGGACATAGCCCGGTTATGGTAACCCGCACCAAGGCCTCACGGGACTTAACCCGGATATCACGATTTGCACAAATGCCTTCGTCTTAGCCGGATAGAATGACTTCGCACGAATGCCTTCGGTCTTAGCCGGATGTAGCCACTAGCACAATTGCCTTCGGTCTTAACCCGGTTATAATTTCCAGCATAATTGTCTTCGGGGCTTAGCCCGGATATCAATCAATTTCTCATGCACACATACATCAATAATCATTGGACATACATATTTATTTTCGTTACTAAGGCTCAAACACAATTATAATCACTAACATAATCGCCTTCGGGACTTAGCCCGGGTATCATTCAATACTCATACACACATAAATCAATAATCAATACATCCATATTTCATTCCACATAATTCAAGTAAGGTCACTTCTTGAGGACTTACCTCGGATGTTGTCGAACGGCTTTTACGGCTATTCGATCACTTTTTCCTTCCCCTTGTCCAATTGTGGCCCTCTTAGCTCTTGAGCTAATTCAAACAAATTCAATTTATCAAAACCTCATTGTGCTAGCTTATGGCCGAATATGACAAGGAATTTAAATGGTCATATGGCCACCCTTTAGCTTGAATACACAATGGTCATGCACATTTTATACTACATCAAGCAATTCAATACAATTTATTCGAGCATCAAGGAAAAGCTAAGGCCTTCAATAGGCTACCCAAGGCCGAATATACTTGTCCATGTTGAGGCCAATTATGCACTTAATACCACACAAAAACAGCATGCATTTTACTAGTTAATGCTTTGCATATTGTAGCTCAAAACTTACAATATAGCATCAAGCACTCATATGTGTGCTAGGCCGAATGTGCTTACAATTTCACAATTATTCTTCAACATCTTCTTCTTTAAACAAACTTATTCATCACTTCCTTCATAACCAAAACATCATGTGCAAACATATATATACATATATGAGCATGTCCGAATTTCAAGGTGTCCATAGCCATCCAAAACACAAATTTTAACTAACATGCAAGAAGCATGAACCATGCTCATGAATGCATCGTGGCCGAATATGACAATCATGCTCCTTTTCAACTTCAATCATGATAAAACAAAAAGAAAGCTCAAAATCTTACTCAAGAGTAGACAATCCATCATTGCATGCATCATCATCAAGCTTCACACTTAGCATGCAATGGCTTTATCACCATAACAACTTTGGCCAAATACCATTTCCATGGCTTAACAATGATTTGGGCCATGGCTAACATGCACATCAAGTTAGCAACCAAAACATGCATGAAACTCCTAACACAACCTCATACATACCTTAATCTTGATGCAAACTTAGCCAAATCTCCTTCTAGATCTCTTCCAAACCAAGCATGAAGCAAAATCCTCCTTCTTCCTTAGTTTTGGCTCAAAGAAAGGATGAACAAAATTTTTTCTTTCCTTCTCTACAACTCACGGCAATAGGGGGATTACCACACTCACACACATTTTTTTCATTTTTTATCACCCATACACCTTTGTTTATTATTTCACCCTAATGCACCAACAAAACATGTTCCATGACATGTTTAGCCCATCCTCCTTGTCATGGCCGCCACCACCTATAAAAGGGGAATTTGACATGCAAGTCCATTATTTTGCATGCATGCTTTAATTAGTCATCACACATTTCCCTATCATACTTTCAAAGTTCATTACTAAGTCCTTTCTTGTGGAATTCACCCTTATAACACTAAATCAATCATCATAAAATGTCATACATGAGCACACACATATTATAGGCATCAAAATAAATTTTTAATTATTTTTATGCCTCGGTTTTGTGGTCCCGAGACCACCTTCCGACTAGGGTCAATTTTGGGCTGTCACATTCTTAATCACCCTTTTTAAAAAAATATATTTTTCTTCACCAAAGTGTTTTAAATTTCATTCATAAATAATCCTTTTCACAGTCCCTGTGGGAATGATAACTCGACACTTACTTGTCACTTTATTACTTGTTGCGATTGTGTACACTTGGACATTTCTGTCGTTCCAGTGTAAAATTAATAAATTAAATTAAATTAAATTTCATATCTATAATCCTAAATTTTCCTATTTATCTTATCAAGTAAAGAAAATTAAATTCGAGTCTAATGTTGAAACCTCCTCGACAACGCCACCAACAGCTTGACCACCGCCAGACGTGCGAATGTGTGGAGTGGAAATACTGCAGCAAAATAGATAAAAGATTGAACAGAGGTGTCTGCAAGTGTACAGGTCAAATTTTAATATAGAACAATGTTACAATGAAACACTCCTAAAAGTATTCTAAGGATCGTACCCAAGGGAGGTTGATGAAACTGAAATTAATTCTCCACACTAACAAGTGTAAATAGTACCGATTTAAAATTATATTATGAAAAAAAAATTATCATCAATTAATCTAATTAACCTAAAAATGAATTAAAATAAAAATCAACCAATTTAACAATTGAAAATAATCTAATATAACAAGTAGGAGCTTAACTAACTTTAGTGATCCTAATTAACTTTAGAACTTAGGTTTTATCAAGTTAGCTATTAATTAACTAGTTATTACCTCTCGGCCTCTAACTAATTAACTAGTCGACTAATACATACTTACCTCTCGACCTCACTTTCTTGATCGGGATAAATTATGAGGTACTCAGTAAACTTATCCCTTGATCCCGTTTATCCTAAATTACTTCCTATGAGCATCACTTCCTAGGGTATAATCGTAACATAATTTAAACCAACTAACCCAATTTTCAACCCTCATTCATTCGTCAATTATTCACACATCCTTTCATTAAACTCTCTAAGGAAATTAGCTACTCACTGATCGGAATAAAAAAAAATCCTAAGCTTATATTTAACATGCAAATCAACAAATTAAATAAATATAAGGAGGATAGAAATAAATTCATTTTCGATATCGATTGAAGCTCGACAGTGGATTCTCCTTTAACAGTTATGAAGATCACCTCGATTGCAATTGGAATCAACACAAAAATAATGAAAAACTAATATATTAAAGCCTTGGATCGAAATCAAATCCAAGTTAGAATAGTAAAAAAAATACAAAAGGATTAAACTGAAAAGAAAATAAAATGAAACTAAAAATCATAAAATACTAAAACAGCTCACTTGGCCAAGCCTCCTAAAGTGAGACTTAAAATACCTATATATAGAGTTTATGCTCAGACCTAACTAGGATTGCTAAATAACCCAAAAATCTGATTAAGATACATTGTGAGGTCTAAAATACCCTTAATTAAATTTTCTTGTTTGTCTCCCACTGTCGCGACACCACAGGACCGGTGTTGCAACACTACCTTCCTTTCTTAGGTATTTTGGCTTTGAAGTTCGGTGTTGTGACATCACTTCTTGGCGTCACGATGATGTAGCCATCCCTCACCTTCTAAGCCTGAAAATATTGTCTTACACACTAGATAGAACTATTAGATTATCCTTAGGCCCATAGTGGCCTATTAGGTCATAACATAACTCAAAATTGCATAAAAATGCTTATTTTTCATAAATCAACACAAAGAAATAAAAACTAAAAATGAAATAAAAACATATAAAAATGTTATAAAACAAGCTCGTTAAGTGCTGGAAACTTAATTTGCCACAAAAAAATTTGGTAGATCAACAGTCCCAAAACAAATAAGAGAAATAAGTTTTAAAGTACTTTAATACAAAGAACATCTAAGTTGCTCCTCCAAAGTTCGTCCAAATCCTAACCTCATAGGTTATCTGAAAACTAATCAAAAAAGTAAAAAGTGCGCTAAAAAGCTCAGTGTGAGTCATAACGTGAGTAATCAGTATAAGATAATATAATAGTAGTCAAGACAATAATTAAACAAAGAACAATACTGATTCAAAGTCTTAATATGCATGACCATGCCATTGAAATATTTACAGAGAAGTTCCTACCCAATGCCGCTACACACCGTAATAAGAGTTCCCCAGAACTCATCTATCCAATAACACACAAGTTGTGTACAAGCCACCAGTAATTGCAAATAAACTGCTAGTATTATGGACAAGCCTCCAGTAATTGCAAACAAGCTGCCAGAATTGTGGACAAACAACTGGTATTGCAGTCAAGCTGCCAAAATTATGGACAAGCCACAAGTATTGCAGCCAAGTTGTCTATACTACCTCCTTTCATAATCATCCCAACCCCAATACAGTATGACATGCTTTATCAATAACAGAAACAATACAGTAGGCATGATTTGAACATGTGATTAGTGATAGAAACAGTGGCATGAGTTATCATGTATTTGGTAAGCAATATAGTGAGCATAATTATTGATGCTTTTAGTAATATTGGTATCAGTAAACACAATTTTAATCATATGATTAAAATATCAGTAACAATGTACATGATTTATCATGTAATCAGAACAACAGAGATAATAGACTTGCTTACATAACAAAATGTGCAAATTAGTACAACATATATAATATCATATGACATTAATGGCCAACATAATCTTTAAAGATCGAGGTACTTACGTTCATCCAACCTTAAAATAGGGCACTAATTTCATTTAAATATTCTTCCAAAGGTATTCTTGCCATCAATTAGTCATAGTTAAAAATATAGTTTTACACGAATTTCAGTAGTCACACAAAGATATTTAGTTATAACACACACCTTGTTGTGTATGTTTGAACCATTCTAGATCTGATACTAAACAAGACACACACCAATACATGTATTCGTTTTGGCTAACGCGATGTATTTAGATCCTTATGAAAATGAGGAACATTTACTTACACAATTTTTTGTTTATAGCTTTGCTACGATAGCACTTCAAACAACTTAAATCTGGTCAAAAGCATCCACAACTGCATCTTGATCGATAAATACACATAATAAAATCAGACATTATATTCAGTTAAACTAGATCCAAAATGAGATCTATAATTCCAATTGAAAACTTAAAAAGATAGAGATTGAACATGGAAGATCTTCTTACACTTTTCTTACACAAGGTTTGATGGAGATGAGAAGAGAAAGAGGACATGGTTTCGATCAAAGAAGTAAAATTAAAAGAAATAAGAGTAAAGTATATTTTGTTACAACTAAAAGAAAGAAGAGATGGGAAGAAAGGGAGAAAAATTGGTGGCAATGAAAATAGCGGTGGCGGTGGTGGAGGTTCGGTGGTATGTTGGAAAAAATTCAGTTTGAAAATGATTTTCTTGCATAGCAGAAAATTAAAATTTTAAAACTGAACTAATTTGTGATTTTTATAGCAATAAACATTAACTAAATTCATACCTATTTTTCAGCTTAGCGAACGTTTGTTGTTCTCCATTTTCAACCAAATGATCTTCTCCGCTATTCTCGTACCATGAACTACTTTGAATGTGGGCTCAAACCAATTGAATTGAAACACAAAACTAGAAAAAAATTTCTCTCCTTTTATGGTGAAAACAAAAATTCTCTCTTCTAAATAAAAACAGGTAGAATTGTTATCTGGAAAAAAATGTAATAGTTTAGAATTAATTATGTCTATATTTAAGTAGAATAACAATCTCTCAAAAGTTATGTTAATAGCTCTACCGGTGCCATCTATTTATATGAAGAGAAGGTAGAACCCTTGTAGAGTTGTAGATAATTATCGTAAATATAAAAACAACATCCTACTTAAAGTAGGAGAGGGTTGAACGACTAACCCTTGTATTTCTACTAAGGTTGCTGCTCCCTTCATGTTATATGATGGGTTTTTGGTCTCTCAAACATCTGATCCAATTACAAGTACTTCTTAGCCCTTTTTGACCTAGTACTCTATAATGTGATCCAAATCGATTCATTTTTCTATTACCCAAAAATAAACTTTAATATTTACATATTAAATAATTTTCTCATCCCAATTTTACTTCAATAAAATTTTGCCATTTTATCCTCTGTAAAATTTCGCAAAAATTGTAACATCCTGAATTAGGGCCTAGTCAGAATAGTGGTTTTGAGACCACAAATCTGAATTAAAAATAATTATTTTATAATTCTTATAAGGTCTATGATATGTTTATATGATTGTGTAAAATTTTCATGAAGAAATTTTTTGTGAGAAGTGTTTAATTTGGCTTTAAGGACTAAATCGCGTAAAGTGCAAAAGTTGCATTCTAATAGCTAAAGGTATTAAATAGCTATAGAATTTTTACTGGAAGCCCTTATGTGGAAATTAGCCCATTAATAAGTTAGTGGAAGATATTTGTTTGGTATTATTGAAATTAGTTAGAAATTAAAAGGGTAAATGGGTAATTAAGTTAAAAAGGTATAATAAGATAAAATTGCAAAAAGCTATCATCTTTTTTATTACTCTTTCTTCTCCATCGATTTTTACCCAAGGAAATGGCCATGGAAGCTTGAAAATTTTAGTAACTTCTAACCCTCACAAGTAAGTGATTTTGACGGTCATTTTTGATGATTTTTGTATTTTTGGAACCCTTGTAGCTTAATTTAGCTAATGAAGGGACTATTTTGCAAAATGGTTGAAAGTCTAGGGATTTGCAATGAGAATATTCATGTGTTTTTGGCTACATTTTTATGGAATAAAATGAATCTTGGTTGTTATAAACAACTTTTGTTAAGTGATTTTCATGGAAACACCTAAAATGGACCATTTTGTAAAAGTGGTAAAAATAGAAGGTAAAGGTCTGAAATAATGAAATATGTGGGTTGCTGTAAGTAAGATAAATATTCGACTAGGCTTGGGTTGGGATAAAATTGAATGAATTTTTACTTTTTGAGCTTAGGGACTAATTGGCAAATAAGTGAAAGTTTAGAGGTAAAATTGTAAATTTTGCCAAAGTATGATTTTTGGGTCCATTTGAATATTGTGAGTAATAAATAAGCTATATTTGAAATGTTAGATCAAGAAAATCGAGATTCGGGCTTAAATCGAGAAAGTACGTGGTTAAGGGCAAAAATGGATTAATTAGCCGTTTTTGCATTCGAGGTAAGTTCATGTGATAATAATAATGCAATGTCTTATTTAAATTGAAATGCCTAATTATTATTATATAATTTGAATGATTTATTAAGGACATATTCGACGAGGAATCAACAAACGAGTCGTGTGATAAAATTGGTAAGACAATAATGTTATTGTGATTTGTGATTGTAATCTGAATTGATATGAAAATGCAGATGTAACACCCCAAACCCGGCCCAGACGTTATGGTCGAATCTGACGTGCCACATTGGAGTTGAAAACCCACGTTTCGTTTTAATGTTTTAAAAACCATATATTTTATTGAGTTAACAAAGTGTATGGAAGCTGGGCACCAGGTAGGTGTAACACCCCGAACCCGAGACCATCGCCGGTGTCGGACACGAGGGGTTAGCAAGCCAAGTTCACTTGTTTTGCCCATCCATTGGACATTTCCAGTCAGGCTGGAAAAACTGCGTCACTGTCGCCTTAAAAATCATATCTCGAGTTTCAAAACTCGGAAACTGGTTTCGTAAATTTTCCCTGAATTTAGACTCATATATCCATCCATGGATTTATTTCTAGAATTTTTGATCGGGCCAATTGGTACAGTTTATTAGTTAAAGTCACCCATGTTACAGGGATCGACTGCTCTGACCTTCGCGCGGTATAACTTGAATATCTCTCTGTACAGGGCTTTAATGTTGGTGCCGTTTGTTTCTAATGAAACTAGACTCAAAATGGAATCTGTACATATAAGGTATGTCTCCTAATTCTTTCTGGATAATTTATAGTAAATTTTAAAGTTGCGACAGGGAACCCAGAAACCGTTCTGGCCCTGTCTTACAATAGCTTTAATATCTCTTAACATGTAACTCCTATGACCATTTCGTTTCTTCCATATGAAAATAGACTCATCAGTGTTCATTTACATAGCTGATTCACTATTTAATACCATTCCTACAAATTTTGGTGATTTTTCACATTCACGTTACTGCAGCTGGCAGCATCTGTTTTAAGGTAGGTCTTACCTATTTTGTAGTCTCCATGAACCAACTAGTCTTGCCTTACATAGGTCCACATATGATCATTTTAACCATGCCAATGGCTGATCATGTGACCAACATTCCCATTTCCAATTCATAGTCACATCATGACACCATATATATATATACAAACCGCAAATAGTTTAAGTTGATACTTCACTATTACGAGCCATTTTCGCATGGCCGTACACATATACATCATAACATATTTAAACCAACAAGGGTAGTCCTATACATGCCATTTCAAGTTCAACCAAGAATTTATACCAAAATGGGGGCTTGATAGTGTGGATGACTTCGACTTCAACGATCCCGAATCCGATTGCTATCGAGCGAAATCTAGAAAACCGAGAGCCAAAGCGGCGAGTAAGCATTTTTATGCTTAGTAAGTCTCAAGGAATATAATCAACTCTAATTACAGCAATACATTCACATAGTTAAATGCATCATTTCATTAATGCACATTCACATAATCATACTTACTTCACCATCCCAACTCTTATGTTCATACACAAATAACGGCTTCATTAAGGCCGATAACTCGTTCCATCATAGGAGCGGATATTCACACGCTCTTACTCCTAGCGCAAAGCACACACCGCACTTACCTTGTCATTGGGAAATTTCACAAGTGCATTAGCTGAAATTTTCCAGCAAGCTTATAATTTTCAAATCACATACCTTCGAGTTTAACCGGATGTCGCTACTCGATCAATCGCCTTCGGGACATAGCCCGGTTATGGTAACCCGCACCAAGGCCTCACGGGACTTAACTCGGATATCACGATTTGCACAAATGCCTTGGGTCTTAGCCGGATAGAATGACTCGCATACGAATGCCTTGGTCTTAGCCCGGATGTAGCCACTAGCACAATTGCCTTCGGTCTTAACCCGTTATAATTTCCAGCATAATTGTCTTGGGGCTTAGCCCGGATATCATTCAATTTCTCATGCACACATACATCAATAATCATTGGACATACATATTTATTTTCGTTACTAAGGCTCAAACACAATTATAATCACTAACATAATCGCCTTGGGACTTAGCCCGGTATCATTCAATACTCATACACACATAAATCAATAATCAATACATCCATATTTCATTCCACATAATTCAAGTAAGGTCACTTCTTGAGGACTTACCTCGGATGTTGTCGAACGGCTTTTACGGCTATTCGATTACTTTTTCCTTCCCCTTGTCCAATTGTGGCCCTCTTAGCTCTTGAGCTAATTCAAACAAATTCAATTTATCAAAACCTCATTGTGCTAGCTTATGGCCGAATATGACAAGGAATTTAAATGGTCATATGGCCACCCTTTAGCTTGAATACACAATGGTCATGCACATTTTATACTACATCAAGCAATTCAATACAATTTATTCGAGCATCAAGGAAAAGCTAAGGCCTTCAATAGGCTACCCAAGGCCGAATATACTTGTCCATGTTGAGGCCAATTATGCACTTAATACCACACAAAAACAGCATGCATTTTACTAGTTAATGCTTTGCATATTGTAGCTCAAAACTTACAATATAGCATCAAGCACTCATATGTGTGCTAGGCCGAATGTGCTTACAATTTCACAATTATTCTTCAACATCTTCTTCTTTAAACAAACTTATTCATCACTTCCTTCATAACCAAAACATCATGTGCAAACATATATATACATATATGAGCATGGCGAATTTCAAGGTGTCCTTAGCCATCCAAAACACAAATTTTAACTAACATGCAAGAAGCATGAACCATGCTCATGAATGCATCATGGCGAATATGACAATCATGCTCCTTTTCAACTTCAATCATGATAAAACAAAAGAAAGCTCAAAAATCTTACTCAAGAGTAGACAATCCATCATTGCATGCATCATCATCAAGCTTCACACTTAGCATGCAATGGCTTTATCACCATAACAACTTTGGCCAAATACCATTTCCATGGCTTAACAAAGATTTGAGCCATGGCTAACATGCACATCAAGTTAGCAACCAAAACATGCATGAAACTCCTAACACAACCTCATACATACCTTAATCTTGATGCAAACTTAGCCAAATCTCCTTCTAGATCTCTTCCAAACCAAGCATGAAGCAAAAATCCTCCTTCTTCCTTAGTTTTGGCTCAAAGAAAGGATGAACAAAATTTTTTCTTTCCTTCTCTACAACTCACGGCAATGGGGGGATTACCACACTCACACACATTTTTTTTCATTTTTTATCACCCATACACCTTTGTTTATTATTTCACCCTAATGCACCAACAAAACATGTTTCATGACATGTTTAGCCCATCCTCCTTGTCATGGCCGGCCACCACCTATAAAGGGGAATTTGACATGCAAGTCCATTATTTTGCATGCATGCTTTAATTAGTCATCACACATTTCCTATCATACTTTCAAAGTTCATTACTAAGTCCTTTCTTGTGGAATTCACCCTTATAACACTAAATCAATCATCATAAAATGTCATACATGAGCACACATATTATAGGCATCAAAATAAATTTTAATTATTTTTATGCCTCGGTTTTGTGGTCCCGAGACCACCTTCCGACTAGGGTCAATTTTGGGCTGTCACAACTCTCCCCACTTAAGAAATTTTCGTCCCAAAATCTTACCGTAAATAGGTTTGATATCGCTCTTTCATAGAGTTCTCGGTCTCCCAAGTAGCTTCTTCTATCCCGTGCTTGAGCCATAACACTTTTACTAGCGGAACCCGCTTGTTTCACAACTCTTTCACTTCGTGATAGGATACGAATCGGTTCTTCCTCATAACTCATATTAGCTTGAATTTCAATTTCGATGGACTAATCACGTGCGATGGATCGGATCTATAGCGTCAAAGCATCAAACGTGAAAGACATCGTGAACCTTTTGAGTTCGGGGCAAAATCAAACGATATGCCACCGGATCGACTCGCTCGGATATCTCATATGGCCCAACGAACCTCGGGCTCAACTTACCCTTACGGTACCGAATCGAGTATCTTTTCCAAGGCGATACCTTGAGAAACACTTTATCACCCACGATACTCGATATCCTTACGCTTCAGTCCGCGTCGACTTCTAACGATCGGAGGCTATCTTCAGACTTTCACGGATTACTTTCACTTTCTTCAGCATCCCTAATCAAATCCACCGAAAATCTTGCTTTCACCGAGCTCGGTCAAAACAATGGTGTACGGCATTTACGAATCGTATAAGGCCTAGTAGGTGCCATCTTAATACTTGATTGAAAGTCGTTGTTGTGCTTAATTCAATCAACGGCAAATATCGTTCCCATAAACCACTAAACTCGAGGACGCAACATCTTAACATATCCTCAAGTATCCGAATTATCCGCTCGGATTGACCATCGGTTTGGGGTGAAAGGCGGTCTGAAATGCAACTTGGTACCCAAAGCTTCTTGCAACTTTTTCCAAAATCGCGAGGTAAATCTCGGATCTCTATCCGACACGATGGAAATAGGCACCCGTGTAATCTCACAATCGAGAAACGTACAATTCAGCTAATTTGTCAATTGAAAAATCCGTGACGTCGACGGGGACAAAGTGGGCCGACTTAGTCAATCGATCTACCACGACCCAAACCGCATCCTTCTTACTTGCGACAATGGCGGTCCGGATACAAAGTCCATTGTGACTCGATCCCATTTCCACTCGGGTATCGTGATTGGTGAAGTAATCCGAAGGCACGATGTTCCGCTTTCACTTGTTGACATATTAAACATCTCAAACAAAGTCGGAGATGTCTCGCTTCATACCATGCCACCAAAACCGACGTTTCAAATCATTGTACATCTTCGTACTCCCGGGTGGATTGCCATTCGGCTACAATGGGCTTCATTCAGAATTATCGAAATGAGTTCAATTCTTTGGAACACACAGACGACTTTTGAACCTCAAACAATCGTCATCATCGATTTGAAACTCAATCCTTGTTTGGAACACACTCGGCCCGTTTGCGCCCAACTCGTCGTCGACTTTTGAGCTTCTCGAATTTGATGTATCAATAGTGGTTTGGCTTTCAATTCAGCTACTAACACACTATCGGATCGAATGCAGAAGTGCACGCTCATCGCTCAGAAGCGAATAATGATTTACGACTCAAGGCATCCGCAACCACATTCGCCTTT
This sequence comes from Gossypium arboreum, assembly GCF_025698485.1. Taxonomy (NCBI): domain Eukaryota; kingdom Viridiplantae; phylum Streptophyta; class Magnoliopsida; order Malvales; family Malvaceae; genus Gossypium; species Gossypium arboreum. The sequence goes on along the minus strand of NC_069081.1, from coordinate 83,392,823 downwards.
CCCGTGATAGTCAATGACCAGCTTCGTAATCCTTTAACACTCGAGCCAACGTCTTTGTCGCAGATTTAAGTCTCTTTGGATCATCAAATATTTGAGACTTTTGTGATCCGAGTATACATGGCACCTTTCACCAAATAAGTAATGTCACGAAATCTTTAAAGGCGAATACGATGGCGGCCAATTCGAGATCATGAGTCGGATAATTTTTCTCATGTGGCTTTAATTGCCTCGACGCATAGGCCACAACTCGACCTTCTTGCATTAATACGCAACCTAACCCAAGTAGAGAGCGTCGCTATAGATGACAAGCTCTTTCTTGGACTCGGGTTGCACTAGAATTGGGGCTTCATCAAATAAGTTTTCAGTTGATCGAAACTTTTTGGCATTTCTCCGTCCATTCGAACTTAACATCCTTTTGGAGTAACCGTCATCGGCGTGGCTATCGTTGAGAAGCCTTTACAAATCGTCGGTAATAACCAAAGCCCCAAAAGCTCGAACCTCAGAATATTTCTGAGGCTTCCAATTAAGTATGGCTGAAATTTTATTGGTTGACTCGAATACCCGATCTGAATACCACATGACCCAAGAAGCTAACCTCTCTTAACCGAACTCACACTTGCTGAACTTAGCATATAATTGCTTATCCGTAAAATTTGCAAAGACTAACCGCGGTGTTCAAAGATGTTCGGTCTCATTTCTTGAATAGACCAAGATGTCATCAATGAACACGACTACGAATCGATCCAAATATGGTCTAAAGATCCGATTCATTAAATCCATAAATACCGTAGGGCATTAGTGAGCCCAAACGGCATCACTAGGAACTCATAGTGACCATATCTCGCTCAAGGCGCCTCTTGGTACGTCCAAATCTCGGATTCGCAATTGATAATAGCCCGATCTCAAATCTATTTTCGAGAACACCGAGGCTCCCTTTAGTTGATCGAACAAGTCATCGATACGTGGCAACGGATATTTGTTCTTTATTATCGCTTTATTAAGTCGACGATAATCGATGCACGTACCGCATGGTTCCATCCTTCTTTTCACGAACAACACCGGCGCACCCCAAGGCGAAAAACTCAAGCGAGCAAAACCTCTATCCACCAATTCTTGCAATCGAGCTTCCAACTCCTTTAATTCCGTTGGTGCCATACGATACGAGCTATCGAAATTGGAGTGGTACCGGTACCAATTCGATGCCAAATTCTATTTCCGAACGGTGGTAAACCCGGCAATTCTTCGGGAAAACATCCGGTATTCACAAACCACGCACGATTCGGGTTTCTTTTCGATTCCTTGTCATCGAAAGCACGTCGCAAGGTACGCTTCGCACTCTTTTCTTACATATTTTCGGGCCAACATTGCGATATTACGGTGGCAACCCTTTAAGTCCGTAGACTTAACCCGAATTATCTCGTTATTCGTGCACCTCAAATCGATAGTCTTGCTTTTGCAATTTACGACCGCATCGTGCATGGTCAACCCATTCAAACCAAGAATAACGTCAATTCATCGAACGGAAAAAGCATCAAGTCCGCGGAAACAAGAACCTCGAACACTAGGGGACTTTTCTTGCACACTTTGTTGACAAGCACGTAATGACCCAAGGGGTTTGACACCGAATTACAAACTCAAGAGACTCAATAGGCAAAGTCTTCTTGGATGCTAAGGTTTCACATATATAAGATTGAGTAGAACCAGGGGTCAATCAAAGCAATCACATTAGTATTGAAAAGAGTGAAAGCACCGTAATGACATCCGGAGAGGCAGATCCTCGCGTCGGCGTATGGCATAAGTCCTCGCAGGAGCACGAGCCTCGAGATCCGATGGTAGCATCTCTAGATCCTCTCGACCGCCACCGACATTGCCCATATTTCTAGGTGGCCTACCTCGGCGATGGTAGCACCCGAGTTTCCACTCGACTCACATTCTGCTCAAGCATCCTCGGGCAATCCTTCCTAAAGTGGTCGGCCGATCCACACTTATAGCAGAGCGATCACGAAACCAACAGCTCCCCGAATGCCATTTGCCACAATGTTGACACTCCGCCTCTCTCGGCGATCATTTCCACCACCGGCGATCGAAGTGACTCGTGTGGTCACAGGGTCGATCGCGTCCTCGTCTAGAAAAGCCCAAAGCGCCTCTAGACCGGTTCACATCATCTCGAAATCTCTTGATTGCTGTTGAAGAGACTTTCCGAGGACCTCTTCGAATTCTCCGGTTCCCACATCAGCTTTTTGTTTCTCCTTTCTAAGCTCTTCGACTTTACAAGCTCGCTCAACAAGTACTACGATCTCTCGTATTTCGAGAATGCCAACGAACATCCTTATATCATCATTCAGCCCATCCTCGAGCGTTTACACATAATAGCTTCGGACGAAATGCATTCTCGCGTGTATCGGCTAAGCCTCACAAATTTTCGTTCATAGTCGGTAACCGACATAGAACCTTGCTTAAGATCAAGAAATTCCTTCGCTTTTGGTCGATGAATCTCGATCGATATACTTTTTTTTTTCTAACTTGGTTTGAAAGAATTCCCAAGTCACTTGCTCTCTAGGTACCACAGAAGTCGAGTACTCCACCAATAGTAGGTGGAATCACGTAGCAAGGAGATGGTACACTTTAAGCACTCATCGGTGTACAAGATAGCTCATCGAGCACCGGATAGTGTTGTCCAACCAAAATTCAGCTCGTTCGCATCATCATCATCCGTAGCTTTAAATTCAGTGGCCCCATGTTTTCAATCCTATCGATTGGGGCTTACTTGACCTTATTTGGTCGATTCACGGAGGTATTGTAGGTGCGGGGTTGCATTTTTCGGAATGGAGGTTGTGGGACAGCCGTGTTAGTTCGAATGTATTGATTAAACCATTCGCTCATCACACTATAAAAGGCTTGCCTAGCCTCATCATTCGGATTGCTGGCCATAGGTTGAGAGTCCGCCGCGCGCTGTCCTTGTGCGGGAGCAGGCGCCACACTCTCCACATCATCAGCTATTGCTCGGTTGGGATCGGGATCCATTGCTATAAACAAACTCAAAGTCAAATTGTCAGAAATCACCACACTATCGATTCATCATTTAATGGCATGTATAGCTAGACCCCAAACACCTCACGGTAGACCTAGAATCGACTAAACCGTGGCTCGATACCAATAAAATTGTAACACCCGAACCCGAGACCATCGCCGTGTCGGACACGAGGGGTTAGCAAGCCAAGTTCACTTGTTTTGCCCATCCATTGGACATTTCCAGTCAGGCTGGAAAAACTGCGTCACTGTCGCCTTAAAATCATATCTCGAGTTTCAAAACTCGGAAACTGGTTTCGTAAATTTTCCTGAATTTAGACTCATATATCCATCCATGGATTTATTTCTAGAATTTTGGTCGGGCCAATTGGTACAGTTTATTAGTTAAAGTCACCCATGTTACAGGGATCGACTGCTCTGACCTTCGCGCGGTATAACTTGAATATCTCTCTGTACAGGGCTTTAATGTTGGTGCCGTTTGTTTCTAATGAAACTAGACTCAAAATGGAATCTGTACATATAAGGTATGTCTCCTAATTCTTTCTGGATAATTTATAGTAAATTTTAAAGTTGCGACAGGGAACCCAGAAACCGTTCTGGCCCTGTCTTACAATAGCTTTAATATCTCTTAACATGTAACTCCTATGACCATTTCGTTTCTTCCATATGAAAATAGACTCATCAGTGTTCATTTACATAGCTGATTCACTATTTAATACCATTCCTACAAATTTTGGTGATTTTTCACATTCACGTTACTGCAGCTGGCAGCATCTGTTTTAAGGTAGGTCTTACCTATTTTGTAGTCTCCATGAACCAACTAGTCTTGCCTTACATAGGTCCACATATGATCATTTTAACCATGCCAATGGCTGATCATGTGACCAACATTCCCATTTCCAATTCATAGTCACATCATGACACCATATATATATATACAAACCGCAAATAGTTTAAGTTGATACTTCACTATTACGAGCCATTTTCGCATGGCCGTACACATATACATCATAACATATTTAAACCAACAAGGGGTAGTCCTATACATGCCATTTCAAGTTCAACCAAGAATTTATACCAAAATGGGGCTTGATAGTGTGGATGACTTCGACTTCAACGATCCCGAATCCGATTGCTATCGAGCGAAATCTAGAAAACCGAGAGCCAAAGCAAATGAGTAAGCATTTTTATGCTTAGTAAGTCTCAAGGAATATAATCAACTCTAATTACAGCAATACATTCACATAGTTAAATGCATCATTTCATTAATGCACATTCACATAATCATACTTACTTCACCATCCCAACTCTTATGTTCATACACAAATAACGGCTTCATTAAGGCCGATAACTCGTTCCATCATAGGAGCGGATATTCACACGCTCTTACTCCTAGCGCATAAGCACACACACCGCACTTACCTTGTCATTGGGAAATTTCACAAGTGCATTAGCTGAAATTTTCCAGCAAGCTTATAATTTTCAAATCACATACCTTCGAGTTTAACCGGATGTCGCTACTCGATCAATCGCCTTCGGGACATAGCCGGTTATGGTAACCCGCACCAAGGCCTACGGACTTAACTCGGATATCACGATTTGCACAAATGCCTTGGTCTTAGCCGGATAGAATGACTCGCACGAATGCCTTGGGTCTTAGCCCGGATGTAGCCACTAGCACAATTGCCTTCGGTCTTAACCGGTTATAATTTCCAGCATAATTGTCTTGGGGCTTAGCCCGGATATCATTCAATTTCTCATGCACACATACATCAATAATCATTGGACATACATATTTATTTTCGTTACTAAGGCTCAAACACAATTATAATCACTAACATAATCGCCTTCGGGACTTAGCCCGGTATCATTCAATACTCATACACACATAAATCAATAATCAATACATCCATATTTCATTCCACATAATTCAAGTAAGGTCACTTCTTGAGGACTTACCTCGGATGTTGTCGAACGGCTTTTACGGCTATTCGATTACTTTTTCCTTCCCCTTGTCCAATTGTGGCCCTCTTAGCTCTTGAGCTAATTCAAACAAATTCAATTTATCAAAACCTCATTGTGCTAGCTTATGGCCGAATATGACAAGGAATTTAAATGGTCATATGGCCACCCTTTAGCTTGAATACACAATGGTCATGCACATTTTATACTACATCAAGCAATTCAATACAATTTATTCGAGCATCAAGGAAAAGCTAAGGCCTTCAATAGGCTACCCAAGGCGAATATACTTGTCCATGTTGAGGCCAATTATGCACTTAATACCACGCAAAAACAGCATGCATTTTACTAGTTAATGCTTTGCATATTGTAGCTCAAAACTTACAATATAGCATCAAGCACTCATATGTGTGCTAGGCGAATGTGCTTACAATTTCACAATTATTCTTCAACATCTTCTTCTTTAAACAAACTTATTCATCACTTCCTTCATAACCAAAACATCATGTGCAAACATATATATACATATATGAGCATGGCGAATTTCAAGGTGTCCATAGCCATCCAAAACACAAATTTTAACTAACATGCAAGAAGCATGAACCATGCTCATGAATGCATCATGGCCGAATATGACAATCATGCTCCTTTTCAACTTCAATCATGATAAAACAAAAAGAAAGCTCAAAAATCTTACTCAAGAGTAGACAATCCATCATTGCATGCATCATCATCAAGCTTCACACTTAGCATGCAATGGCTTTATCACCATAACAACTTTGGCCAAATACCATTTCCATGGCTTAACAAAGATTTGAGCCATGGCTAACATGCACATCAAGTTAGCAACCAAAACATGCATGAAACTCCTAACACAACCTCATACATACCTTAATCTTGATGCAAATTTAGCCAAATCTCCTTCTAGATCTCTTCCAAACCAAGCATGAAGCAAAAATCCTCCTTCTTCCTTAGTTTTGGCTCAAAGAAAGGATGAACAAAATTTTTTCTTTCCTTCTCTACAACTCACGGCAATGGGGGATTACCACACTCACACACATTTTTTTTCATTTTTTATCACCCATACACCTTTGTTTATTATTTCACCCTAATGCACCAACAAAACATGTTTCATGACATGTTTAGCCCATCCTCCTTGTCATGGCGGCCACCACCTATAAAGGGGAATTTGACATGCAAGTCCATTATTTTGCATGCATGCTTTAATTAGTCATCACACATTTCCTATCATACTTTCAAAGTTCATTACTAAGTCCTTTCTTGTGGAATTCACCCTTATAACACTAAATCAATCATCATAAAATGTCATACATGAGCACACACATATTATAGGCATCAAAATAAATTTTTAATTATTTTTATGCCTCGGTTTTGTGGTCCCGAGACCACCTTCCGACTAGGGCCAATTTTGGGCTGTCACAGTAGGTATCCGAGACAGAGGAGGTGAGCCATGAAGGCTGCTTAAGTACCAAGCTCTTTGATTGGAACCAATCCTAGACATGCCCACAACCATAGCCACACTTTGTTATATCGAGTTTAAATTTGTTTAAGTGGACGTCTTTGATAAATCGATTAATCGTGATGTTGAGATATTTTAAAACAAATATCATTTTGAAAACACGTCCTAAGTCTAGCCCATTTGAATAATTATTAACCAAATTTTTAAAGTTATTAAAATTAAAATAATCCCGAAAAAAATGAAAGGAAAGTTAAAATTGGCCTTATTACAACCCAAAAGTAAATAATAATTAAAGTAATTAAAATGAAAACCAATACTTGTTTAAAAGCCCAAAGATGATCACCGTGGCCACTCAATCCTCTCCTACCCAAGTCCTCACATCAAGGCTCACCTGCAAGGTTAAGGAAGGGGGTGAGTTTGGAAACTCGATGTGCAACAAGACCCTTTCGAGCCCAAAACAATAACGGCCTATTGGGTCTAAGCCCAAATCCAATCTCAATCATGCACTTTGGTCGTAGCCCTTTTCAGTATTTCATATTTCATAATCTTGGTAGAAGCCTTTTCATGTTTCATATTTCATAACTTGGGTCAAGCCTTTTCATATTTCATATTCTTGGGCGAAGCCTTTATCAGAAATCAGTATGGCCCTTAGGCCCATTTCAATGTCACATATAATTTCAATGAAAGAATGCAACCCATTTGGGGAGACTACTCAACCCACCATCCGCTACTCTCCACCCGTACCAACCAACACACCATGTGGGGATTAACTCGACCCACCCCGCCAAACTCTCCACCGGCAAAGATAGTCTTTATCATATAACCGGAGGCCTAGCCTCTTTTAATAATCGGGCCAAAGCCCTTTCAATAACTGGGGCATAAGCCCTTTTATAACTGGGGCATAAGCCCTTTTCACTTCCTCCATCCATATAAAAACCCAACCCAATGCATTTATGATTACCTCATGTGCATATCATACATATCATGTGCGTATCATACATTTCATGTGCATATCATACATACCATATTTATCAAAATCCCATGTATTAAAATCATACATAAACCCTAGGGGTATAATGGTCATTTTTACCTAGGGGCAAAACGGTCATTTTCATATTATAAGGGTAATCTTGTAATTTTATCAAAAATTAGGGTTTCCATGTTTATTAATGATTACTTAACAATTCATGGGTGCAACCAGTGATTCTGGCCCATTTTTAGCGAGAACGAGTTATTGGGCCTAAAACCCTTAATGGGCCCTACTTAGCCAATTTCGTTATCTAGGCCCATTTAGCCTATATTCCATAATGGTTTTATCAGTCTCGATGCGTAATTTAACTAGTTTTCATATTCTACCAATTTTACCCAAATGGGCCCGAAAGCCCAATGGGACCCACTTCGACCCCTCGAGGCCCAACTTACCAAGAACGCTAAAAATCACACTCTTACCGTTTCCATCGTTCTCGATCATCGTCTCATCGATTCTAACTAACTAGTGAGCGTTCGCTTGCTCACAAGTCCTCGAAATGCCAGAATTTCGGCATTTCGGCTTTTCGGCATTTATCGCTTTAAGCTATGAAAAAGGGTTCGTTACACACCTGATTTGCGATATTCCTTGACGAGATCTCCTACACGATTTCTCCTATAATCAATTGTTAAATAGATCAGCTCGCAATAATTGAACCAAAATAAGAACTTTCCAATATTAACACTTACACATTCGGCCACCATCCATAATGGCCTTAGGCACCTTACCTTTGTCGCGATTGATGACTAGGCCTAGCTACTCCGGCGATCCAAGCTACTCCAAAACGACACTACACCTTGCTGCTCCTTCAATAAATAAACCAAAAATATTAAAAGAAGACCCCATAAAGTCTATGCCCATATTCGGCCATCTCCCTAAATTAGAGAGGTTTCGGCTTTTCTTAAACTCCCTAATATTGAATTGATTAAAGCTACGAGCACTTACCAAGGTTCACTTACCCAAACGGTTTCAATCTCGTGTTAACTCCGATTCAACGCAGTCGCAGCTCTAAAACACTAGCAGAACCCGTACCACAAGGATCCTACGAATCGGCCACCAAGTCACCCAAGGGTGCTGTGCTTTTGGCTTTTGGGTCACTAAAGAAAAAGTGGTTATGGACCAAAAAGGATGTTGACAAAAGAGTTGAAAGGCTTTTTAAAATAACAAGAATAGGCTAAAAAGAAAAAGAACAAGTGTATACCTTTATAGAGCAATCGACTTCCTTTGACTCCTTCGGGATTTGGCTTATTGATATTCGGTTAGAAACGAGAAGAATGATAGGTTCGGCTTTTACTATAAACGAAAGAGAGGAAGAATAAGAAGTAGAGAGTTTGTGGAAGAAATAACGAAAGAGAAAAGAGAGGGATTAGCTTAAGAACAATCGGCAAGAGGAGAAAGAAAAGAGAAGAAGGCTACATACCAAAGAAGAAATCGGCACACTCAGACCCTAATGCCGAAATTAACTAGCCTGATATCCTTCTGCCGAAAATCCCCTCTCAAATCTCCCTTCCAAACGGCTAAGCTCTATCCTTCTCTCAAATCCCTAAAATCTCTCCCCTTATCCCTCCTTAATTTATGCATTTGACTTGATCCAACTCTCCTCTTACAGAATCCACTTAGGTTCCAACACTTACCCTTCCTGCACATAAAAAATAAATCCTCTTATTTGCCAACACAGGGAATCGAACCCAGGACTTCCCTTATGCTCCACACGCCACCTTTTTAGGAGCTTAGTGGCGTCACCCTTGCCACTTTACCAAAGCTCTTTTTTGTGATACATTTTACCCACAACTTAATATAAGGGCACCTAGCCAGAACCCCTAACTCCTAAGTCCAAAATTTTAAAAATTCTACCGGGTTTTGGCCAACTCATGGGCCTTCCATAAGCCCATTAACATACCCACATTATGAATTCCATAATCACATACCAAATTTTAGAAATTTACTTAAAATATCAAGATTCGCGAAAACCCGAAAATCAGGATGTTACAACTCTACCCTCCTTAAAGAAATTTCGGCCTCGAAATTTACCTGGTCCAAACAGTTGAGGGTACTGCTGACGCATTGCCTCTTCGGTCTCCCAAGTAGCTTCCTCCTTGTCATGGTTCCTCCAAAGTACCTTCACCAACGGATGACCTCCTTCTCAACACCTTGACATCACGATCAAGTATTTGCACAGTTCCTCTTCAAAGGTCAAATCGATTGTACCTCAATTTACGCAATCGCACGATATGAGTTGGGTCGAACGATATCGCCTTAGCATGGACACATGGAAGACATCGTGAATGCGATCCAGCTCGAGGTAACTCTAGTTGATAAGCCACCGCCCTATCCGCTTAATGATTCGATAAGGTCCAATAAACCGTGGGCTCAACTTACCCTTCTTTCCAAATCTCAAGGTCTTCTTCCAAGGCGAAACTTTCAAAAAGACCATGTCTCCCACCGCATATTCAATATCCTTACGCTTCAGATCAGCATAAGACTTTTGTCGATCCGCCGCCTCTTTTAACCGCTTCGATCACCTTAATCTTGTCTTCAAGATTCGCCACCAACTCGCCCAAGTATTTGCCTTTCCCCAATTACGCCCAACAAGTAGGCGGCGACACCTTCGCCCATATAGTGCCTCATATGGAGCCATCTGAATACTTGCTTGGTAATCTGTTGTTATACGCGAACTCCGTTAAGGGCAAATGGTCCTCCCAAATGCCTTTAAACTCAATAGCACAACCCTCAACATATCCTCTAAAATCAAATAACCCTCTCGATCGCCCATCCGACCGAGGGTGAAAAGTCGTCTTGAAATCCAATCGCGTTCCCAATGCCTCATGCAACTTCGCCAAAACCGAGATGTAAACCTTGGGTCTCGATGCGAAATTATCGACATCGCATACCATGCAATCGCACTATTTCCGCCACATACAATCCGCCAACTTCAAGTGAGTAATCGGTTCGGACGGTATGAAATGAGCGATTTCGTGAGTCTATCCACAATCACCCAAACCAAATCCTTCCTAGAAGGTGTCAACGGCAACCCACTTACAAAGTCCATAGTTACCCTTTCCCACTTCCAAAGTGGTATCTTTACCTACCGTAATAATCCGAAGGTAGTTGATGCTCGGCCTTCACTTGTTGACAACAAACATCTCCCAACAAATTCACCACTTCTCTAAGCCCAGGCCACCAATATTGCTCTCGCAAGTCTCGATACAACTTACTCCCTCCCGGATGCATAGCACAAGGTCCATTATGTGCCTCTTTCAAAATCATCAATCTCAAGTCGAGTCTTTCGGCATACAAATTCTTCCTCGAAAACAAAGAACTCCCTCACTATTTAACCCAAAGTCGATTCTCCCCTTCTCAACTTGCGAACCCGAGCAACCAACGACTCGCCCTCCAACTGCTTTTAATCTGTTCTACCCAAGTCGGTCTTACCAGAACTCCGCCACTAAACTTCCGTCATCATACAAACTTAGACGAGCAAACATCGCCTTTAATTACGCCACCGTCCTTTGACTTAGCGCATCACCACGACATTCGCCTTACGGATGATACTCGATCGAATAGTCATAATCCTTTAACAACTCTATCCACCTTCGCGCCTAAGATTCACTCCTTTTGAGTCGCAAGTACTTAAGACTCTTGTGATCCGTATAGATGATGCATTTCTCCCCATACGTAATGCCTCCATATCTTAAGTGCAAAGATTATCGTTGCCAATTCCAAGTCATGAGTAGGGTAGTTCACCTCATGTGGTTTAAGCCGTGAAGCATAAGCGACCACTTTACCCTCTTGCATCAACACGCACCCAAACCTACATGTGACGCATCATCAGACAGTGAAATCCTTACCAGACTCTGGTGAATCAAACTGGCGCTTCACAAAACCTTCTTCGATCTCTCAAAAGCCTCTTGCTTGCTTATTTGTCCAAACAAAAGGTGCTCCCTTCCTTATAAGTTTAGATTAGCAGTCTTGCCAACACGAAAATCCTTCCACGAATCTCGATAATAACACGCCAACCCCGAAAACTTGAATCTCCGTTCATCGACTTGGTGGCTTCCATTCCGAATTGCTTCAATCTTTCGAGGTCCACCTTGATCCCCTGCAGACACAACATGCCCCAAGAAGGTAACTTCCTTCACCAAAACTCGCACTTACTAAACTTTGCATATAGTTGCTTCTCCCTTAACACTTGCAAAGACTACTACGAAGATGCTCATCATGCTTCTCTTCCATTTCCGAATACACCAAGATATCATCAATAAAACGACTACGAACCGATCCAAGTATGGTGGAATACCGATTCATCAAATCCATGAATGCCACGGTGCATTAGTCAACCCAAATGGCATTACCGAAACTCGTAATGTCCGTGACGAGTCCTGAACGCCGCCTTATGAATATCCCCTCTTTAACTCTAAATTGATGATATCCCGATCAAGGTCAATTTTAGAAAACACCGAGGCTCCTTTTAGTTGGTCGAACAGATCATCAATTCTTGGTAACGGATACTTGTTCTTAATAGTCGACTTATTCAATCGCCGATAGTCAATGCACATGCGCATAGTCCCATCTTTCTTCTTTACGAACAGTACCGGTACACCCTACGGGGAAACACTTGGTCTTATAAACCCTCTATCCAAGAGCTCTTGAATCTGAGCTTTCAATTCTACCAACTCCTTTGGTGCCATCCGATAAGGTGCAATGGACACAGGAGCTGTTCCCGGTAGTAAGTCGATTCCAAACTCGACTTCTCTATTCGGGGGTAATCCAAGAAGTTCATCTGGGAATACATCTTGAAATTCCCTAATAGTCCTAACCGATTCCACCGTTATCTCCTCAAGTCCCGTTTGACTCACAAAGGCCAAGTACGCTTCACAACCCTTCCGGATCAACTTCTCGGCTCTTAACGCCGAAACAACATTAGATAAATAATCCCTTCGCTCCCCTATGACCATTATCTCCTCATCTTCGGTAGTTCTTAGTACCATCCTCTTTGCCGCACAATCCAACGTCGCCTTGTGCTTAATTAACCAATCCATTCCCAGAATAAGATCAAAATCCCGAAATGGCAGCTCCATCAAATCTCCTTCAAAGATTTTATCTTGTGTCCCTAACAGATCGCCTAAAAATTTTATCTACCTTAACCGAATGTCCTAATGGACTTATTATCGATACCCCACTCACGCCTTCTCGGAAGCACATCCAAAGCCCCGATACATCACAAGCAACATACGAGTGGGTGGAACCCACATCAATCAAAGCAATGTAAGGCATGCTATGAATGAAGAACGTACAGCTTATAACATCGGAGCGTCACCCTCCTCACGACGTCGTGCAAGATAAACTAACGCCGGTTGTCGAGCTTCAAGATGACCAGCACCTCTCGCCAGGGCCCCACGTCCTCGTCCATTACCATTGCCACCTCTACCTTGCCCACGACCCTCGTGGTGGTGATCCTCCTTGCCGTGGTTGGACATCCCTTTGCTCTCCGCCGCCAGCTCTGAGCATCCCTCCGAGGACACTCTCTGAACTTATGCTCTTTTGACCCACATCGAAAACATGCTCCAGTTCGTTTCTAGCACTCCCCCATATGCACCCTACCGCAGTCCCTGGAAGCCTGCGGTCTATAAGTATTTACTGGAACTGCTCGAACCGGTTCCTCCATCCTTGCTCTTTTAACACTTCGATTCGTGGCACTTGAGGGTCTAAAATCCCTCTTGAATCTGGGTCGATCCTTCTCACGATTCTGTCGCTCACTCAGCTTCACCTCCTCGGCTATCTTAGCCTTTTCTACCAACGCAGTAAAACCACGCTCCCTTTGTGGAGCTATCAATATCCTAAGCTCATCGTGGAAACCATCCTCAAAGCGGACACTGCGCTCATATTCGGTTGCCACTATACCACTAGCATATCGACTCGACCTCAAAAATTACGCCTCATACTGCTACGCCTTATCACCTTGAGTCGATTCAAGAATTCCTTCGACGAGCATCCACATAGCTTGCTCCAACATACCTCCCTTTAAAGGCGCTTTTGAACAATTCCCGTGTTACTTGCTCAATTGGGGTACTCTCCTTACGGTGATCCACCATCGATATGCCTCGTCACGTAGCGACACACGCTCCCCTCGCTTTTTGCTCCACCGAGTAGTCTAGGTCGTCCATGATCCGCTTCATTGCCTCCACCAATATTCGCCACATTCGGGGCCACTCGAGATACACCCTAAATACCTCCGCTCGTTGGGTCTCGAGTCGCTCCGATATAGACCCCTTATTCACCGTCCCAGTACTAGCTCCAGCCACTCTTTCTAAAACCCTTAACATGGCTTGGGATAAAGCGTCATCCCCCGCAGCCCGATCATAAGACCCAGTCTCCGTTGCTTGCAGGCACGGTGGCTCCTCACCGGCCTATGCCCCGAGGATGAAGATTCAGCTTGCACCCTTCCACGACCACGTCCGCGGCCTCGTCCACGAGCTCCTCTAGTACTCATATCGAATTATCTGATTTATGAATTTTATGAAATTAGTATAACGTTCCACTGTTTATTAAGAAAATGTCTTATGTAGATATAGCAGTTCAAGGATTTTTCGTATCATCGTAGCCTAGCTACAGTCTCATTCCTACTGCTTACTGACTCTACCCTAGCTAAAGTCTCATAGTAGGGTCTCAAGACTATTCATAATATCAATATCATATATTGTAAGGAAAATATACTTACGACTTGGTGCCGGGATTCATCGCCACTTCTTTCTCTAATCCATTTAAAAAACATGTTTTTGATTATCGAAAATAGTAATTCAAAACTTTGATTTGAAAACTCCTTTATTTTGAACTCTTGATTTAAAAGCAGAAAAATTGGTACCCTTTTACCTATATTTCTCATAACCATATTTAAAATGAACTTTTCAAAACTATTTTCAAAAAAAATACCCTTCTTAGGCCTAAGTTTTCAAAAACATTTTTGGACCCGATCCACAGCCGAGTTGTTGCAACCTGGCTCTGATACCACTAAATGTAACACCCCAAACCCGGCCCAGACGTTATGGTCGAATCTGACGTGCCACATTGGAGTTGAAAACCCACGTTTCGTTTTAATGTTTTAAAAACCATATATTTTATTGAGTTAACAAAGTGTATGGAAGTTGGGCACCGGTAGGTATCCGAGAGAGAGAGGAGGTGAGCCATGAAGGTCGCTAAGTACCAAGCTCTTTGATTGGAACCAATCCTAGACATGCCCACAACCATAGCCACACTTTGTTATATCGAGTTTAAATTTGTTTAAGTGGACGTCTTTGATAAATCGATTAATCGTGATGTTGAGATATTTTAAAACAAATATCGTTTTGAAAACACGCCCTAAGTCTAGCCCATTTGAATAATTATTAACCAATTTTTTAAAGTTATTAAAATTAAAATAATCCCAAAAAAATGAAAGGAAAGTTAAAATTGGCCTTATTACAACCCAAAAGTACATAATAATTAAAGTAATTAAAATGAAAACCAATACTTGTTTAAAAGCCCAAAGATGATCACCGTGGCCACTCCAATCCTCTCCTACCAAGTCCTCACATCAAGGCTCACCGCAAGGTTAAGGAAGGGGGTGAGTTTGGAAACTCAGTGCAACAAGACCCTTTCGAGCCCAAAACAATAACGGCCTATTGGGTCTAAGCCCAAATCCAATCTCAATCATGCATTGGGTCAGTAGCCCTTTTCAGTATTTCATATTTCATATCTTGGGCAAGCCTTTTCATGTTTCATATTTCATAATCTTGGGCAAGCCTTTTCATATTTCATATTCTTGGGCGAAGCCTTTCTCAGAAATCGGTATGGCCCTTAGGCCCATTTCAATGTCACATATAATTTCAATGAAAGAATGCAACCCATTTGGGGAGACTACTCAACCCACCATCCGCTACTCTCCACCGTACCAACCAACACACCATGTGGGATTAACTCGACCCACCCCGCCAAACTCTCCACCGGCAAAGATAGTCATTTTATCATATAACCGAGGCCTAGCCTCTTTTAATAACTGGGGCCAAAGCCCTTTCAATAACTGGGGCATAAGCCCTTTCATAACTGGGGCATAAACCCTTTTTCACTTCCTCCATCCATATAAAAACCCAACCCAATGCATTTATGATTACCTCATGTGCATATCATACATATCATGTGCGTATCATACATTTCATGTGCATATCATACATACCATATTTATCAAAATCCCATGTATTAAAATCATACATAAACCCTAGGGGTATAATGGTCATTTTTACATAGGGGCAAAACGGTCATTTTCATATTATAAGGGTAATCTTGTAATTTTATCAAAAATTAGGGTTTCCATGTTTATTAATGATTACTTAACAATTCATGGGTGCAACCAGTGATTCTAGCCCATTTTTAGCGAGAACGAGTTATTGGGCCTAAAACCCTTAATGGGCCCTACTTAGCCAATTTCGTCATCTAGGCCCATTTAGCCTATATTCCATAATGGTTTTATCAGTCTCGATGCGTAATTTAACTAGTTTTCATATTCTACCAATTTTACCCAAATGGGCCCGAAAGCCCAATGGGCCCCACTTCGACCCCTCGAGGCCCAACTTACCAAGAACGCTAAAAATCACACTCTTACCGTTTCCATCGTTCTCGATCGTCTCATTGATTCTAACTAACTAGTGAGCGTTCGCTTGCTCACAAGTCCTCGAAATGCCAGAATTTCGGCATTTCGGCTTTTCGGCATTTATCGCTTTAAGCTATGAAAAAGGGTTCGTTACACACCTGATTTGCGATATTCCTTGACGAGATCTCCTACACGATTTCTCCTATAATCAATTGTTAAATAGATTAGCTCGCAATAATTGAACCAAAATAAGAACTTTCCAATATTAACACTTACACATTCGGCCACCATCCATAATGGCCTTAGGCACCTTACCTTTGTCGCGATTGATGACTAGGCCTAGCTACTCCGTGATCCAAGCTACTCCAAAACGACACTACACCTTGCTGCTCCTTCAATAAATAAACCAAAAATATTAAAAGAAGACCTCATAAAGTCTATGCCCATATTCAGCCATCTCCCTAAATTAGAGAGGTTTTGGCTTTTCTTAAACTCCCTAATATTGAATTGATTAAAGCTACGAGCACTTACCAAGGTTCACTTACCCAAACGGTTTCAATCTCGTGTTAACTCCGATTCAACGCAATCATGACTCTAAAACACTAGCGTAACCCGTACCACAAGGATCCTACGAATCGGCCACCAAGTCACCCAAGGGTGCTGTGCTTTTGGCTTTTGGGTCACTAAAGAAAAAGTGGTTATGGACCAAAAAGGATGTTGACAAAAGAGTTGAAAGGCTTTTTAAAATAACAAGAATCGGCTAAAAAGAAGAAGAACAAGTGTATACCTTTATAGAGCAATCGACTTCCTTTGACTCCTTCGGGATTTGGCTTATTGATATTCGGTTAGAAACGAGAAGAATGATAGGTTCGGCTTTTACTATAAACGAAAGAGAGGAAGAATAAGAAGTAGAGAGTTTGTGGAAGAAATAACGAAAGAGAAAAGAGAGGGATTAGCTTAAGAACAATCGGCAAGAGGAGAAAGAAAGAGAAGAAGGCTACATACCAAAGAAGAAATCGGCACACTCGCACCCTAATGCCGAAATTAACTAGCTCGATATCCTTCTGCCGAAAATCCCCTCTCAAATCTCCCTTCCAAACGGCTAAGCTCTATCCTTCTCTCAAATCCCTAAAATCTCTCCCCTTATCCCTCCTTAATTTATGCATTTGACTTGATCCAACTCTCCTCTTACAGAATCCACTTAGGTTCCAACACTTACCCTTCCTGCACATAAAAATAAATCCTCTTATTTGCCAACACAGGGAATCGAACCCAGGACTTCCCTTATGCTCCACACGCCACCTTTTAGGAGCTTAGTGGCGTCACCCTTGCCACTTTACCAAGGCTCTTTTTTGTGATACATTTTACCCACAACTTAATATAAGGGCACCTAGCCAGAACCCCTAACTCCTAAGTCCAAAATTTTAAAAATTCTACCGGGTTTTGGCCAACTCATGGGCCTTCCATAAGCCCATTAACATACCCACATTATGAATTCCATAATCACATACCAAATTTTAGAAATTTACTTAAAATATCAAGATTCGCGAAAACCCGAAAATCAGGATGTTACAGCAGATCCGTTGAATTATATGTTTGTGGTACTCTGCACGTGATGGTGTTATGCTTCACGAAATTAAATTGTAAGCTATGAATATGCAATGACCTAAAACATATGTCTATGATGTTTGATGACATTGTAATGAATGGTAACTTGGTGTTAAAGAGTGATATTACATGGAATACGTATGACAAGATTTGTTGTGGTAAAACTCCCGGTTGAACCTTAGGAATAGATTGCATATCCATGCCAAGACATTTGGTTGATATGTGTGCTAGTGTAGGACCATGTCTGGGACATGACATCGGTAACATTATGAGAGCCAGTATAAGACCATGTCTGGGACATGGCACCGGCATCGATATGTGTGCTAGTGTAAGACCATGTCTGGGACATGGCATCAGCCTCAATATGTGAGTCAGTGTAAGACCATGTTTGGAGCATGGCATCAGCATTGTTATATGTGTCAGTGTAAGACCATGTCTAGGACATGGCACCGGCACCAATGTATGAGAGCGAGTGTAAAACCATGTCCGGGACATGGCATCGGCATTTTACCCTTTTGTATGAGGCTTATCGGGTATCCTTTAGTATTCTAATTGGTTCAACAGGTGATTTAAAGATTGTGTCATGATTGAGAAAAGTTATGATGATGTTGCAAGTGGTACAACTATGTGTGCAAAACTCATGAGAAATGATCTCGGTTTATGATGCACCTTTGGTAAGGATGTAAATAAGTAAGTCGTGCCCATGAGAATGATTTTGTGATGACCTTGAGATTATGGGCCTATGCTTATGATGTATAAATATGTATTTTTACCATGAAGGTTGAAATGATTTGTAAAGGTGCTATAAACTTAGTTATCTTTATTCTACACTAAAATAGTTTTGGACAGCAACAGTAGTCCGAATTTGAAAATCCACTAAAAAATGTGAAAATTCAGTTAGAGGTTGAATAAAATATTAAATTAAATATATTTGAGTCAAGTTTCACATAGAAGAAATGATGTAAGCAGAAGAATTTCATGTTATGGGATATTTGGATTTCTGTGAGACAGGGCTAGAGTGATTTCGGGTTCCCTTGTCTTAACTTTGGAAAATCATTAAAAATTGTATGAAAATAATTACGAGTTAGAATTCATATGGATAAATCTTTAATGAGTCTATTTTTAGGATAAATAGACAGGAACATTATCCGAATTCTGTACTGTGAGATAATTAATTTTTAGTGAAGAAGGGTTGAAACTCTCAAACAACAGAATAGGGGAGACTTCAAAGAGTAAACTGTACTTATTGGCTAGACCAAAAATTCTAAAAATTTTATGGTAAGAAGATATGTGAGTCTAGCATCAGGGAAAATTAGCAGATCTTAATTTTGGATTTTGTAGCTCGAGATATAAATAATTTAGTGACTGTGACTCGAGTAGACAGCTTGAGATGAACAAGAGTAAATAGTAGAATTTTGTGCAATTATGATTGTATTAACTTGTGATGTTGTGAGAATTGTTAAAAATATGTTAATAAATTGCTTATTATTTTCATATGGACTTAATAAGCTATATAGCTTACCCCTTTCCTTTCCTTTCTTTCATAGTGTCACAGATGCTAGCTCGGGTTGGAGATCGTCAGAGATCCTATCACACTATCCAGCTATTGAAGGGTATAAATGATTTCAAGCACTTTAAGTCTATGGCATGTATAGGGACTTAGTCAATTTGATATGTGTCATTTTATTCGGCCAAATGTATTGGGTCATAATGAGAATATGATTCGTTTTATATATGGCCATGTGATGTGGCTCATATTGGTTATTGGGTTGTAAACCTATCCATATATGCATGCTTGTGCTACAAGGTTTCATAGGGTATGGTCATGAGTGTTTGGTATGGATGACTTTTGAATGTTCCCTAAATTACTTGATGGTTTAAAAGTGACTAAATTGGTCTATGGATAGACCTTAGCATAAGTATGAAGTATAAGAATGTGTTAACGATAATTATGGCATGAAGTTGATAAGTTTAAACTAGGTAAATTATGGCGCCTTATGCATGAATAAATCGATATGAAATTTCCTCGAAAGTGCCATTGAAGTTATGTTTAAGTAAGTGCTAACGAGGGTGCCAAGTGGTTTGGTAAATAGCCATTTTTTGGGCCACACGGGCAGAGACACGGCCGTGTGGAGAACACGGTCTAGAACACGGGCGTGTGACTTGGTCGTGTGACCCTATATCGCTGCTGATGTCATAAACAGAGAGTTACATAGGTGGAGGACACGAGCGTGTCCTGAGCCACATGGGTGAGTCTTGAGCCACACGAGCGTGTACGATCAGATGGCCTGCCGACATGGGTGTGTGACTCTCTAAAATATGAAAATTTTCTAATGTTGTAAAAAGTTCGTAAGTTCTCGGTTTAGTCCCAAACCACCCCCGATGTATGTTTTGGGCATCGTAAGCCCATATAAGGGACATTATGAATATGAATGAACGTTTTTAATTTGAACAAAATTTTATGGCCCAGATTTTCATAGTTGTGTACGTTTAAGTCCAGTAATACCTCATACCCTCTCCTGACCTCGGACTCAGGTAAGGGATGTTACATTTAGTGATATCAGAGCTATAGTTTAGTCGCTTCTCAGACTAACCTAGCATGTGTGAAGGTTTAGCTATAAATGCCACGTATTTGTGATAGTGTGATGTCCCCCAACGCGAATGAGAACCATCTTGTTTAGACAAAGGCACTCTCCAATCAAGCTACACCCGACCATTTTGATAGTGGTACTAAAGTAATTGAGTAAAGTGCAATTATGATGAGTTAAAACTCGAAAAGGTACGAATAAGAATTCATTATATATATATGTATGTACATATATGAGACATGAGAAACATGAAATAGAATGTGTAAGTGGCATAATGAGCTTATCTACGATTGATCGATAATTCCATGATGTATAAGACTGATTTGCTAGAGTGAATGCATGTGTTCAGGTAACTTACCAAAAATATTAGTGGAACGAATGTTCATGTATACTTATTTGAATAATTATGATTGACAAACTCGTATAGTTTAAGTAATGTGTTAAATCGATTGGATTGATTTATATAATTGTAATGATATGTTTATGATGATGTGTGAGATGAAAGTTTTGATTGTGATACATTTATTCATATTTGTTGGCCCTCACATAATGTTATGTGTTTGATATGTTTGATTAAGTCAATGTGACGAGAAAAGACATTCGAAATTCATAAAATGTATACATAAGTGAACTAGATTGAATAAAATAATCGAAAAATCTGTGAAATAACAAATGTGAACAATAGTTTGCCTGAAATGAATGATATAACTGTGACGATGTTACTTTGATGATGAAAGTTGTGTCATATGTATATGTATATGAGAGACGAGTTACGGACCTTACGACCTCACCCTTCCCCCTTACCAGAGTGGTATTTTGTAATGGAATTTTGTGAGAAATGTATTGAATAAACTCACAGGTGTAAAACTAAAGAGTTTAGTGATAGAATAGCTATGAATATGATCAGAGATTGAGAACAGGTTGATAAGTGAAGCCAAAATTAGTAAAGTATCATATTGACCCAGAAAAATTTTGTGATTCACGCAATATCACAGTTGGTGAAAAAGTTAACTTTGGTAAATCGATCTATTCTGATACGATGTCGAGAAATGTATTAATCGAAATTTCTTCAAAACTGATCTCCTTTAGTGAAAAGAATAATATGAAATTTGTAATGGCTGAACAGATTATGGCAGTCTCTTCTGAGATGTTCTATGTGTTTATTTGTTCTCAGAAATATATCTATGGCTATTGATCCTCCGATGAAATTCTTGTTATGTGGGAATGTTTTATTATTGTGATATTAGACGAAAGCATTGTCAGTATGACTGGTTTATAATCTATGTTGCACTATTTCCCTCAGGCATTTTCATACATTTTGTTTGTTGCGAATGGATAGGAAAATGTGTATGAAGCTATGATTATGTTTGTTCTAAATATTGCTTTATCTGATTTATATATGGGAAGGTACATTGTTATTGTTACATCTAATCCCAGTGGGTCTGTATAATGTTTTTCTAGAGTTCTTTTCTCTGGAGGATTATCGAAATCTTTCATACTTTCTTGTGGGCTATGTTTTTGATATTTCAATATGGTATCATGTTTTGGATTTTTTTTATTTTGGAATTTTCCAACTTAGATTTCTTCCTCTTGGTTTTCATGTCATCTTTATTTCATAAATTATCAATCTTGACTCATGTCTAAAGTGTGTTTTTTGGCTTATGATGACTATGTTGACTATGATTATGCTTTTGGTTTGATTATTGGTAATGTGGTGACCTTAGTATTTGGATTTCTCAAATTTTCATGTAAGGATTTAACATCGGTAAAGACTTCTTGATTTCAGTAATGTGTTGCTGAATGAATTGTGAAATGTTTTAAGACCATAAGGCAACGTGATAGCTTAGAGTGTCTAATGTTATGAAAAGATCTGGGTTTGATATAGTGAAGATGACTTGGGTATTAAAAGATGATAAGATAATATCGAATGATCTTAGAGGAAACAAATTTCTTATACTAAGATTCTGCAAGAAAACTCACAGAAATAGTGTGTTAGTGATTGAGTTTGGAACTCGATATTTCTGATATTTTTGTATGAGTAATTGAAATGTTAATGGAGTTAAAGCCGAACAACAGGTTTTACCAAAACTACCTCCATCAGTATTGATATTAAAATGGAAATAAGAAAGCGATCATTCTCGAGGCCATACCAGGAATTTCCCCTGTCTTGTAAAGAGAAAAAAAAATGTTATGTGGTTTGTTGATTAAATGTTTGATGAGATATGTAAAATTTTCTCTCATCAAATTAATGGGATTTCATGTATTTATGATTGTTGGAATTCTTGGAGTGCTAAGTCTTCATTAATCGAATTGAAATATGGGTTTTATATTCTGATTTCTTGAGGAAGCTAAAAGAGACTATGAAATTTAGCACTATAGGAAAACAAAATTTTAGCGGTGTTTTTTTGGCCTTTAACAGTGCTTTTAAGCGCTGCTAGAACTATTTGCGGCGTTTTTACAAGCGCCGCAAAAAACGCTGCTATAGGAAACGTCGCAAAAATTTGCGGCATTTATTAGAAAAAAATGCCACAAAAGATCATGACTTTTAGCGGCGTCTGCTGGAAAAGCGCCACTAAAAGTCATGGCTTTTAGCGGCGTTTGTGGGGGAAGCGCCGCTAAAAGTCATGACTTTTAGTGACACTTTTGTTACAAACGCCACTAATTTTGGCAGATTTGCAATATACATTTTTCACCAATATTCAACCCTTCCTGCATTAAATCCAACCAAAACCAGCAAATATAGTGTGAAATCCAACCAAAAACAGCAAATGTAGCATAAAAAATACAACCAAAAACATTAAATCTAAATGATACTTCAAATTCAACAAAAAATATATGATGTAAATTAATAAATGAAGTATAAGTCAAAATATTCTTACAATAGTGTTAAATGTGACAATGTTAAAAATATTCTTACAACGAGAAAACAAATGTCTAAGCTGGCGACTTTTGCAACTGCTAAAACATCTTCATCATATCTCAAGTCAGAAAGGAGCTCATCGTACTTCTGTTCTACTCTCGCCGCCATCGCTGCCTCTCGCCTCCTCGTTGCTGCTGCTTGCCACCCTCACTGCTGCATCCGCTCTAAGTTGTAGCTGGAATTCTTCATATTTTCTTTGAACCTTGGCAATTTGCTCAACTGTGCTCACTTGCATCTGAGCTTTCTGGTCTCTTAACCTCTGAACTTCAACTTGAGCTTGACTCTCGGAAGGCATGTATTGCTGGGAGCTGGATCCAAAATATTGGGTCGAGGTAACACCAGATCCTTGAAATCGAACCCGACCATACTTTTCAGGACCCAAAACTTTAGTAATAATTTTGTTATCAATATTCTCAAGATTAACGGAACTATCAGTCGCAACAATCGTTTCATACTCCGCCTTCTTCTCCTTTAGTTTCTCCTAATAAATCAATCAAAGAGTTAGAAACGAAATATATAATAAAAAGGAATGCAACATAACTTAACATTATTTAAAACTACTAACGACGAATTAAACCATTATAATTAAACATTATAAATATTTATAATAAATCAAATTTTATTAAGTAAATATACCATAATTTCTCCAGCTTCGGATGTCATAGGAGATCCATCTTTCTTCCTATGCGTAATCTCAAAAAGCCGAAGGCATCCAACTTTTTGACTAGATGAGACTTCCTACAATATAGTAGTAAAAATATTATTTAATAGTTGAAAGTCATTAATACTTGACAGGATTAATAAATTCATAATACCTCGGCCTCAGCTACAGAAGCAAAACTTCTCGACCCTGTCGTGTGCGTGAATTTTTGTTTTTGCCTGCTGCTTCTTCCAACTCAGTCACAGTCCTACATAATGAAATTATTATTATGTATATAGTAAAAACTATATACCAAAAAATTTATAAGAATTTGGAAGTATGTAATACCTCTCTTTTCTTTGAATTCCAGAATCTAACCGCATCTTCCCATTGGTACCTCAGCATTCCCGGCGGGACATTTCGTAATTTTTCTTCG
This sequence comes from Gossypium arboreum, assembly GCF_025698485.1. Lineage (NCBI taxonomy): Eukaryota > Viridiplantae > Streptophyta > Magnoliopsida > Malvales > Malvaceae > Gossypium > Gossypium arboreum. The sequence goes on along the minus strand of NC_069081.1, from coordinate 83,368,509 downwards.
AGGCTTATGTTTTTCTTAAAATATTCTTTTTTCAAAGTGCTTTTATGGTCTCTCCATTTTTTACCTAATACCTTCTTGATATAGTCATCCGAGACCTCTAAAGCAAATCTCTCCTAAAAAAACACAAGTTTAGAATGTAAATATAAATGAAACTTAAACCAAAATATTATAAATTACATTCACGTTTTGTTACCTTAATATTATTGAGAGCTTGAATTTTGTTGCTATCAGGCATGTGATGCCATGATTCGTAGTTGACGGGCAACATATTGGCATTTCGCGCTATAATGCCCAAATAGCCTGCTAAAAGTCGAGCTTCAGATCCAACAGGCTGACCGTGACTGTTTCTACTTACTTTGACACGCTCGACAGGATTTAAGTCGTATAAATCTTTAAGTAGCATACGTCCTCGACCTCTGCGCATCCCAGCACTTTCAAACAAAAAATGATATATTATTATATTAAAATTGAAAAATAAATCAATAATAAAAGTCAACACACATGTAAAATAAACTTAACATTACTTTGATATTCTCCATGCTCGTCAAGTGTCTCTGGCACATTCGAAGATCCAATAACTGTCTGCTGTTCACTATTTACTTCCTTCAAATTTGGAGTATTCTGGACAATACTTAAATCTCGTAATCTTCTTCTACGCATTTTTCCTACAATACACATAAAATAGTTGAAATTTTAGTAAAACATTACAACAATAATAGTACATATAAATTAGTTAAATTATATAACATGACCAAGATTAAAATTATAATATTACATATAATTAAAAAATCTTAAAATCTTACTATATCATAATTCGTAAATATCTTCATCCACATCCTGACGAACCATTGAAATTGTATACTAGTACTAGGGATATTTTCATTTAAGTTTTTTCGGGAAAAGGCAAAGTTTCTGATATTTCGACGATGTCATCTCTACTTCCATTGCCCATGTCAAACAAGTCTCTAGGGGTGTTTAGGAGTACAACATACCAACCCTCATCAGTTGGATCTTTCGAGTAAAAAACTTGTTTCACTTGAGAAGAAAATACATATGGCTCGTCTATCAATTGTTCTCCAGTGTGAATCAATCAAGAGAAATTCACCATTGTAAAACCAAATTGATCGTTTTTAATTCCGCGAGTAGTATTAACATCAGCCCAATCATATCAAAATAAGACAACTTTCTATTTTCCATAGTAATCCAACTCAATAATATCAGTATAAAGTCCGTAATGCTCCACTTTTCCCTCAACGGGATTACTGTCCCGAGCACTAGCATAACTTGTAATTGAAGAATTAACAACTATTCCACAATTTTGAGTTCTCCTCAATCTCTCGCGATATTTTGTATGAAATCTGAATCCATTGATGATGAAGGCACTATATCTTTTTACTACTCTATTCGAACCTTAGGAAAGACGTTTAACTTCATCATTAACGTCCTTCCCACTCCAAACCTATTGAATCGAAAGTAAATTTAGTAATTATAAATGTTATGAGAAAACATTATTATTTGTCAATAAAAGGTTGAGTTGCATACCGTTTGGCTTAACCATGCATGAAAAGATTCTGTGAATAACTTATTAATCTCTCTTTGTTGTAATCTTTGGGAGTGTGAACAAGATCTCAAGATTTGTTTGTACTCACTATGTTAAAAAGAGGTTTAATTGGTTAGAAAATAAACAAATCAAAAAGATGAATATTTATCATGTTCTAGAACTTACTTGCGTAATGGTTCAATTGAATCGTGGTGAAAAAGAACATATCTATGTGCTTGTACCCAAGATCTTTCATCTAATTCTACAATTTCAACTTTACTGATTGGTTCTCCATAACTTTGAAATAAATAAGTTTCGGTCAAGTTGGGTTCATTGAGCCTAGCATTTCTACTTGGTCTATTCAATCTTGTTTCAACATCTTCTAAATATCTAGAACAAAAGGTCATACACTCCTCTTCCAAGTAGCCTTCAGCAATTGATCCTTCTAGATTACACTTATTTCGACAATAAGACTTCAATTTGCTTAGGAACCTAAACACGATATACAACATTATCAAAAGTTGTAACTAAATGTATAGAGGTGAATGAATGAATATTTTACAAATAAATTAGCACCTTTCTATAGAAAACATCCATCGATAGATAACCGGTCCACCAATTATTGCTTCACGAGGGAGATAGATTACCATGTACACCATAATAGTGAAGAAGGAAGGTGGAAAGATCTTCTCCAAATTTCATAAAGTCAAAGCGGCTCGATCCTGTACTTTCTCAAGTTCTTCAACATCCAAAACTTTTCCTTAAATAGCTTTCATTATATTGGAAAGTTCAATTATACAGGACGTCACCTTTTTTGACATACAGCACCGTAAAGCAAGTGGCAGTAAATCTTGCATCAAGATGTGATAATCATGTGATTTTAAAGAATATAGTATTCGATCTTTAAGACTCACACATTGAGATATATTTGATGCATACGCATCTGGGACCTTTATATCCTTCAACACCATGCAGAACACTTCTTTCTTTTCCTTCGACATTGCAAAAATTGGAGGTGGCAACCGATATTTCCCATTTAGATGTACTTAGGGATGAAGATCACGCTGAATTCCCATGTCAACTAAATCAAGTCAACTCAGAAGATTGTCTTTTGATTTTCCACCGACATTTAAAATTGTCCCTATGATGTTCACGCAAACATTCTTCTCAATATGCATGACATTAAGATTGTGTCGTAAAATGTGATGCCCCCAATAAGGCAACTCAAAAAAATACTTTTTTTTCCACAAGTCTGCCTCATTAGGATCATCCACCTCATCAGATTCATTATCAGATTCATCCCTCGTTCTTCTCTTTGTTTGTATGTTGGATGGTTGATTCATCTTCCAATAACTAAAATCTAGATCTTTTAACATGAACAAGATTTCAAATCCAATGGTCTGCTCAGGAGCTTTTCTAAACTCTTCAGTGCTGTCAAATAAAGTCCTCTGAAATCTAAATCTATGATTTCCATCCAACCACCGACGATGCCCCATATAAGAGAACTTCTTCCCATTATATAACCATTTCAAACATGTTTGCGTAGCTTAACAAGGACAAGCATAAAGTCCTTTGGTACTTCAACCAGATAAATTGGTATAAGCCGAGAAATCATTAATTGTCCACAACAAAGTTGCACGTAAATTGAAGTTCTCCTTTCTGAATACATCATATGTCTCAACACCCGACCATAACTGTTTTAACTCTTCAATAAGTGACTGCAAATAAATGTCAATATCATTTTTGAGACCTTTCTCTCCAGGGATAATCATAGATAATATAAAAGAAGATTGCTTCATGCAAATCGATGGAGGCAAATGGTAAGAAACAAACACTATAGGCCAAGTACTGTACGAAGTACTCATGATTTTAAAAGGATTAAAGCCGTCAACTGCTAGCCCAAGCCTCACATTCTAAGGATCACTTGCAAAGCTTTGAAATTTACTATCAAATGATTTCCAAGCTAAAGAATCAAGAGGATGCCTTAATAATCCATCATCGGTTCGTTGATCATTATGCCACCTCATAGAATCGACTGTCTTTGACGACATAAAAAGCCTTTGAAGTCTTGGTCTTAGGGGAAAATATCGCAAAACCTTGACTGGCTTCTTTCTTAACTATGCCCCACCTTCATTCGCATTCACATCTTTTGTATTTCTATTCATCCAACGAGACTTACCGCAAACATGACAAGACTATTGGTTTTTCTGATCACCCCAGTACAACATACAGTCATTTGGGCAACTATGAATTTTATTGTACCCAAGGCCTAAATATTTTATTAGTCTCTTCATATCTTGACAAGACTAAGGGATTTTTGCATACGGAAACATCTCTCTCAGAAACTCTAGCAGCATTGTAAAAGAGTTTTCAGTCCACCCCTCCCAAACATTTTAAGTGAAATAAACGAATGCAGAAGGACAATTTTGAATATTTTGATCCCTCGTAAAGTTCTTTGTTCATTTCATTAAGTAAATTGTAGAACTTCGCCGATTCTTCATTTGGCTCCTCATCAGGTGCACTTGTTCCCGTTTCGAAAAAAACATTTCCACTAATTTTACAATTATCGGATGCAATAAAGTCAGGTGGAAATGATTGTTTACCATGACTGTGCATATTAAATGCATCCTGCAACATACCTTCCATGTCATCTTGTCTAACATACTGATGGTAAGCAGTATCAGGATAAGTCGGATTAATCATTGAAGAAGTTCCACTAGATGTACACTCTCTATGGAAAATTCATTTTTTATACCCTCGAATAAAGTTATCAACAATTAGATGTTCGTAGACAACTTCACAAAAATGCCAATTGATGTTGCCACACGACTTACACGGGCAAAGAATCATATTCTCTTGGCTTCCATTTTGAAATGCAAAATTTACAAAAGTTTGTAATCCATTTCGATAGTCGCTGCTTACCCTTGAAAAATTCATCCAACTCCTATCCATTTCTGTAACACCTCAAATTTGGGCCTAGAAGTATTGGGCCTTGAGTGCGAGTCCGTACGGAGGTTGTATATAGGTATTTAATTGTGCAATGAAATAACACAATTAAATGTCTGCTTTGGTGGTTAATGGCCCTGAGAAGTGTTAGAGAAATCTTGGGTTCAAACTTGGGCTTTAGCAAAAATTTTGGTATTAAGAGAGAAAAAAAACCTGGATGCTTGGATGAGGGCTTTTAAATTATTGTGTTAAATAAAAGACACAAGGAAGCTTGTAGTCTAGTGGTTGTGGCATCATTAAGGTTGTATGGGAGCCTGGGTTCAAGCCTTGGCTCTTGCAATTTATTTTGGTTTTTTTTAAGGGAACCTGGACTTTGGCCTTTAGACCTTATAATTAATTGGGGATAAAATATGACACAAAAAGCCTTGTGGCTTAGTGGCAAGTAGCGTGTGGAGCATCTGAGGGGAGGCATGGGTTCAAATCCCATCGCAAGCAAGGAGCATTTATTTTGCTAACAGGGGGCGGCAAGAGTTGGTGTTGAATTTAAACTCTGATGTTGGAAGGATCCCACATCGGGAAGCTAACATAAGAGGGGATGCGAAGCTGGCTTTAAATAGAGAGAACCATGAGGAGAGTAGAGGTACCTTTCTTGGCTGATCCCTTTCGTTGTATGGCATGCTCGTTTGGGTTGGGCGTCGGCTAAGAGTGCTCAGAGCGTGGATTAACTCCAGTCTCCTATCAGGTGTGTATTTCTTACTACTCTAGCTGTAGAATGGCTACATCGGGCTGCGATGGGCCGAAAAGGGTAATGTGGGCCTAATGGGCCTACGGGCCCAATTGGATAAGTTGTTTGATTGTGTAGTAAATATTGGGCTAGGCTAGGTGAATCTAATATTTGTGGCTAGATTTCGGACAAAAGGGCCATACTAGCGTGTGGGCCCATTTGGGTCGAGAATGGGCTTTAGGGCCATTAGTATTGTTATCCATGTTTAGACTACTTTAGTTTACCAATATTTTGAAATACCCTCGACTTGTAAAATTACCAAAGTACCCTCGATTTATAGAATTACCATTTTACCCTCGATTTACAGAATTACCATTTTACCCTCGATTTATAGAATTACTGTTTTACCCTTGATTTACAGAATTACTGTTTTACCCTCGATTTACAAAATTACTAAAATACTCTTGGTTTATAAAATTACCAAAATACCCTCGATCAGTAAAATTACCAAAATACCCTAGTCTGTAAAATTGCTAAAATACCCCTGGTTTGTAAAATTACCAAAATACCCCTAGTTTGTAAAATTACCAAAATACCACTGGTTTGTGAAATTACTGAAATACCCTCAATTTGTAAAATTACCAAAATACCCCTGATTTACAAAATTACAGAAATACCCTTGACTTTCTAAAAATTATAAAAATACCATTGGTTTACAAAATTACTGAAATACCCTTGGTTTGTAGATTTACCAAAACACCCTTGTAGGGTGAAATGACTAAAATACCCTTATTAGGTAAAAAGACTGTAAAGCCCCTGTAGGGTAAAGTGACTGTAATACCCCTGTTTGGTAAAATGACGAATATGCCCTTATGTTCCGTATGACTGATGTGCTTAGGATTTACATATATTGATATTGGATTGGTTAAGTTTGAGTGATAGGTGGTGGTTATTGTAGGCGATTGATTTTGGAAATGTTTCAACTTCAACCCGTAATAGGTGTGTACTAACCCTCGTAATAGCTTAGATTAATATTTGCTGAGAAGACGAAATGCTAAAATATTGGTATTTCGGGAACTTGTAATGTTGCGTTTGGGTATAGAGGCGATAAATATGATAAGATCGGTGTTTGGATCGATGGAACAGGTAAGAACTCAATTTTGTGCACGATGGTGAGTTGGGCCTCAATGGGCTAAAATTGGGCCCAATGGGCTTTGGGCCCATTTGGGTAAAACTGATAGAAAATGGAATCTGGAAAAGTTGCATGTTAACACGATTAGTACTGTTGTAAAATTTGAATTATGTGGGCTTAATGGGCTAAATCGACATTCGTAGGGCCCATTAGAGGTTTTAGGTCCAAAAGCCCGAGTTTGATAAAGTGGGTTAAAGATCATTGTTTAAACACTCGAAAATATTGATAATTGTTGATGAACATGAAAAACCCTGATATTTGGTAAAATTACGAAATTACCCTTATAATGTGAAAAATGATTGTTTTGCCCTTGTAGGCAAGTGACTGACTTGGACTGTGTGGTTGACGAATTTGATTGTGAATATATGTTGGTGATATGAATGACTTGACTGTGATTGTTTGATTCAAATATGGGCATGACATTCTGCATACATGACATGTTGCATGGGTTGGGTTTTATAAATGGAGGAAGTGCTAAAAGGGCTATGCCCCAGTTTACCGAGAAGGGCTTTGCCTCAGTTTACCGAAAAGGGCTTTTCCCCAGTTTATCAAAAGGGCTTTTCCCCAATTATTAAAAGAGGCTAGGCCTCCAGATATATGATAAAGCAGCTATGCTGCCAGTGGTGTGTTGGTTGGGGTGGGTTGAATCATTCCCCACATGGTGTGTTGGTTGGTACAGGTGGAGAGTAGCGGATGGTGGGTCGAGTAGTCTCCCCAAATGGGCTTACATACATCCATTGACATTACATGTGATATTGAAATGGGTTTAAGGGCCATACCGTTTATAGTAAAGGCTTCGGCCCAATGATATGATTTATGAAAAGGCTTCGGCCTAGTGATATGATTTATGATAAGGCTTCGGCCCAGTGATATAATTTATGATAAGGATTCGGCCCAGTGATATGATTTATGAAAAGGCTTCGGCCCAGTAACTGTTAAACAAAAGGCTTCGGCCCAGTATATGCCAAGACTAAATAGGGCTTTGGCCTATATTGTACTGACACTGTGTTTTCACTGTTTGTTTGTTATTGGGATTACACACTGAGTTTTCGTAAACTCACCCCGTTTCTAACTGTGCAGGTAATCCCTAAGCTTAGATGGTTTGGAGCTGCGAGGGACTCGGAGATGGCCACACTACTATTTCTGGTTCTTTAAATTGCAATAAGTAGCCGATTTATTTCTTTATAAGTTTTATCTTATTAATATTATTATTTGGTTTTGGGTTGTAATAAGGCCATTTTAATTATTTTTCTGGGATTATTTTATTTTATACCCTATATTTTTCTGATAACAATATGAGTTAGACCTAGGGCGCATTTCCAAAATGATAATTGTTTTCAAAATAAACACAACGATACAATTAATCGGTTTATCAAAAATATCGACTTAAATGAATTGCAACTCTGTTTTTTCAAAACTAACCTAGCACCAAAGTGTGGCAATGGTTGTGGGCATGTCTAGGATTGGATCCAATCAAGAGCATTGGTACTTAAGCAGCCTTCATGGCTCACCTCCTCTGTTTGGATACCTACCGGTGCATGACTTCCATTCACTTTATTAACTTAGCAAAGACTATCTTTTAAAACACTAAAAAGGACGTTGAAAGAGGCATTGGTTTTCTTAAAAACTTCAATGTGACACGTCGGATCCGGCCATAACATTTGGGATGGGTTTGGGTTGTTACAATTTCGTTGTTCTTGAAGTCTAAAGTTGACAATAAATTGCGTTTACTAAAATAAATAATATATATCAAGTATAAATTATCTAATGGGTGCAAACTAATTCAGGTAGCGGGGTTTTCAAGTGTATATTTATGTATTACGTAAGTTAAGTAAGTTTAGTAAGTTATGTAAGTTATGTAAGTTATTATATGATATATATCTAACATAAAGATAAATATTATTTCCTTTAAAAAATTATTTTAATTAAATAAAATTAAAATGAATTAATCCAAAATATGTAATTTAAAAATTGTGTATAAAAAGTTGAAAACCGTATAAGATGAAATGTCAACTTTGTTCCATAAAAAATAAAATTTGACAATGTGGAAAATCACATGAAAAAAAAATCACATGGAAATTCACATGAATAAATTTTGTTCTTCAACTTGGAGCCTTGTTGTTGGATCCGTGTGGTGGGATAGTTCATTTTTATGTTGAGGATTGGAGCAGAGGTAAACCAAGGCCTTCATGTCACTGTTCCTTAATGCCAAATTTAGATCCCAACATCCTCATCCCCACCTTCCTCTCATTTCTCTAGATAAGTAATGGTGCCACTGCCTGCTATTTTTTTCATCTCCAATTTTAATACCATTTTGATCTCCATATGCAACCTTTCTTTGTTTCTATTTTTGATTAATATTATTTTTAAATTTTCATATTATTGATACACTGTAAGCTTATCTATTGACGTATCCAGAATAAATATTTTCTTAACTTATATACCTTCATAAAAAATGGGGTTCGGGGCATTAGGTTACTAGAATTGGCCCATTTGATAATCAGCCACTGCATTTCACATTATCCAAGCTGGCTATTGGGCAACATTCATTATAGTTCATTCCCTTTTACATTTCAACGTTTTCTTTTAATAATATCATTTTAAAGTTTAAAACTAGCTTTATTTTTTTAGTATGCAATTTGCTGATAAAGTTTTCAATATTTAATATAAGATAAATCTCTTCTACTTAAAAGAGTTGAATGGACCTACTGTGCCATAAATAGCATGGTGGAATATATGCATGCATATGATGATAATATTTCTGCTACAATGGGGGCAAGAGAAATAGTTTTGTACTTGATGACTTCTAAATTTGGGTATTATTATATCTATGTATTGTTGAGGAAAACAATGACAAATTAAATATACATACCTCTTAGAAATTGTAAATTGGATGGTAGAGTCGATTAAATTGGATGGCAAATTGAATTACACCTGCAAATAATGAACAACCATGAAATTAAAAAATAATCTAAAGATAAACAAGAATAGTAATTTAAAAAATGAAAAAAAAAAGAAAAAAAAAGATTAACTAACCTTTTGGCTATCTAGGCTTTCTGTGTATTGCTTTAGTGTATGAAAGCTACCAAATTTGCCAGTTGAGCAGGAATCCCTCCAGCAAAATTTGAATCCCACTAACTTTATGATCTGTCACAATTTCATCCAAAAATTGCTTCAAACTTCTCAGATTCCATGATTTTAAAAGAATTTTTGCACTTATATTTTATATATCCCTTTGTCCTAATATATTCAAAAAAAAAAATTAGAGAATGCAATAGCTTGTCATTGTTCTCCTATATCAATCGGGAACTCCATATCCTTACAAATTCGTGTTACTTTTTCATGTAGGTTGATATCACTGCTATAGCTACATGTCATAGGTGAAACAATGTCAACTTACAGGAGTTGAAGTTTGATTACATTATCATTGAGAGTTTATACTTATCTATGCTTCCAATAAAATTTTGTATTCAAAGATACAATATAATTATAAATGATCAAAATGATGATTTCTAGTCGCTAACATCTAGAACCTTGAAAATTAATAATTTATCATTCTCATGGAATACATTTACTTGTCATACAGAATTACTTGTCATTGAAAGTGTGTTCAAATCAAACACCAAAGCTTGCCTTGTCATTGTATCCACTTTATTAGATTCCCCAAAAGGAAATGTTGTTTTAAAACCATTTTTAAACATGGGGTTTAATTTAATCACTGTAAGTCCTGATTTTCATTCTATTTTCAAGCACATATATGCAGAAACATGGTTTAATCGATTAAAGACGGGCAATATCAATCCAGGTGAGGTTTCTTTAGGACAAAACCTGTCTAATCTACTCTGATTGGTCTTGTTATACAATTACAGCGGCGTTTATATCGACACAGATGTTATTGTTTTAAAAAGTTTCAACAATTTGAGCAATGTAATTGGTGCACAGTCCATGCAAATTTCATCCAAAATGTGGAGTAGATTAAACAATGCTGTGTTGACTATGTAAAATATACCACACTAAGATAGCAAAACAAATGCAAAAAAACGCAGAAAACGCACATAAACCCAATTCGTATTTTTAACAAATTCATATTTATTTATTACCTATAGGAAACCAAAACGCACATAAACCAAAACTCAAAACGCAAAAAATAATACAGGAAAGGGGAAGTCAATCGTAAATACCTATAGCACTGAAAATTCCAGGGCCAGCGGCGAAGAGAAGAGGCTGTGACAGAGAGAAGAGTATTCGCCGGAGAGAACAGATTTCAGAAATTGGGGATTTCGATCAGTTGGGGATTGGGAAATTGTGGAAAATAATTTAAGGAAGACGTCATCGTGGAAAATAGGAGAAAATAAATTGGGAAATTGGGAAACTAAAGCTACATGAAATCGGGGTAATCTGATTTTAGAGGGAAATGAAAGAAAAGAAGCTGGGAAACTGGGGAATGAAATCAAGGTTATCTGATTTAGGGGAAAATTAAAGAAATTCGAGGCTAAACAAATGACGCTGTTTCAGTTAGTTGAGTTAAGCCTTGCGGCGTTTATCACAAACACCACCAACGCAGATAAAATGACAATGTTTTGGCTACCCATAATAAATATTTGCGGCATTTTAGTAAAAACGCCACTAAAACAATGCTTTAAAACGTCAACGTTTTGCAATCATTTTGCCATTGTACTTTTTTTTCCTTTTTTATTGTTTGTGTTTTGTTTTTTGCTCTTACATTAATATCTATATATATATACTTAATATCCATATGAAACTTATTTTTTAGAATTTAGGGTTTATGGTTTAAGATTTTATGATTTATGGTTTATAGTTTAGGGTTTAAAATTTAGGGTCTATAGTTTATAGGTTTAGAGGTTAGTGTTAGAGTTTGGGGTTTAAGGGGTTGGGGTTTTGTGTTTGGAGTTTTAAGGGTTTATGATTTGAGATTTAAGGTTTAGGGTGTATGGGTTAGGGTTTATTGTTTAGAGTAATTTTAAAAGTTTATGATTTGAGATTTAGGGTCTGGTGTTGAATGGGTTATTTGTTAGTGTTTATAGTTTTATGGGTTTATGATTAGAGATTTAGGGCTTTGGGTTTAAAGGGTTATTGATTTAAGGGGTTAGGGGTTAAGGTTTAGAGAAAGCCATAACATTGATTTTAACAGCTTCTTAACTTAATTAAATGAAAACTTCTAAATAGTTTAGTTATCAAAGTGTAACTTTTCATAATTAAGTAACTAAAATGAAATTAACTTTCACGTAGCTAACTGAATGGTGTAGTTAATTTATATTGTTTATAAAGTCGGTTTCAGATATGCTCGAAATAAAATCAAATTCAAAATAAAAATAAGACCTTATTTAATTTGTTATAATTTGGTCCTATCCAAAATAATGGTGTAGTTAATTTATATTGTTTATAAAGTCGGTTTCAGATATGTTCAAATAAAATCAAATTCAAAATAAAAATAAGACCTTATTTAATTTGTTATAATTTGGTCCTATCCAAAATAGATAGTTACCTATCCATATCAATCATTATTTTTTATTTATTTTCAATAAATAATTTGTTATAATTTTAATATATTAAAATTAATATTATCTCTTTACAATTATGTAAGAGATTATTTAATGTATAAATGAAAAAACACTACTTAATCTAAACCCTAAACCCTTAACTACAATCCCTAAAACCCTAAATCATAAAACATAAACCATCAACCCTAAACCCCAACCTTTAAACATATAATTCCTAAACCCATAATCCATAAACCTTAAAATAGTTTAGATCTATAGCAGCTTTTTTCAAAAAGCGCCGCTAATGCCACTAAAGCTCAAAGTAAAACATTGTCATTCTATTTAATCTTTTAGCGGCATTTTTATAGCGGCGCTTTCTGAAAAACGGCGCTAATACTCAATCTTTTGCGGCGTTTTAAGGAAAGCGCCGCTAATGCCACTAAAGCTCAAAATAAACGACGTCGTTCGGCTTAATCTTTTTGTGGCGTATTTAAAAAAATGCCACTATAGGTCGACCTATAGCGGCGCTTTCCTAGAAACGCCACTAATGCTCGATCTATTGCGGCATTTTTAGGAAAGCGCCGTTAATTCCACGAAAGCTTGATTTAAACGACGTCGTTTGGCTTAATCTTTTACCAGCGCTTTCTTAAAAAAGCTACTAATGTTCGATTTATTGTGGCATTTTTAGGAAAGCACCTCTAATGCTACATAAGCTCAATGCAAATGATGTCGTTCGGCTGAATCTTTTAGTGACATTTTTAAAAAACGCCATTATAGGTCGACATATAGTGGCGTTTTTGAGGAAGCGTCGCTAATACTCGATTTATTACGGCGTTTTGAGGGAATCGCTGCTAATGCTCAATCTTTAGTGGCATTTTCTATTCAAACGCTGTTAAAAACCTATTTTGTTGTAGTGTAAGAGCAACTGAGAGTTGAGTCCGCAAGTTATTGGGCCGTATTAAATTATAGAGAGTATAAGGTCGAGATGAACTGGCTAATTTCACTATTTGAATTTAAATAGATTCAAGTACGTGTGTATATGTGTTACGATGACATGGATCTGACCTTTCTTGTGTTTGAACTCTTCAATAGAAGTGATATTCAGTTGATGTGTTGTATAGTGAAAGAATCGCTCATGATTCGAGTATGAGAAAGTAAAGAGATAAGTATTGAAGGTAGAACTGAGTGAGAGTTCTATGAAAATGATTATGATAAGAGAAGTTTTTGCGAAAACCAAACCACTTTTTTGGTAAGATTTTCGAGGACAAAAATCCCTAAAAGGGGAGAGTTGTAACATCCCGAATTAGGACCTAGTCAGAATAGTGTTTTCGAGACCACAAATCCAAATTAGAAATAATTATTTTATAATTATTATGAGGTCTATGATATGTTTATATGATTGTGTAAAATTTTCATGAAGAAATTGTATGTGAGAAGTGTTTAATTTGGCTTGAAGGACTAAATCGCATAAAGTGCAAAAGCTGCATTCTAATAGCTAAAGGTATTAAATAGCTATAGAATTTTTAGTGGAAGCCCTTATGTGGAAATTAGCCCATTAATAAGTTAGTGGAAGATATTTGTTTGGTATTATTGACACTAGTTAGAAATTAAAAGGGTAAATGGGTAATTAAGTTAAAAAGGTATAATAAGATAAAAATGCAAAAAGCTATCATCTTTTTTATTTCTCTTTCTTCTCCACCGATTTTTTCCCAAGGAAATGGCCATGGAAGCTTGAAAATTTCAACAACTTCTAACCCTCACAAGTGATTTTGATGGTCATTTTTTATGATTGTTGTATTTTTGGAACATTTGTAGCTTAATTTAGCTAATGAAGGGACTATTTTGCAAAATGGTTGAAAGTCTAGGGAATTTTCATGAGAATATTCATGTTTTTATGCTGCATTTTTATGGAAGAAAATGAATCTTGGTTGTTAAATAAAGAACTTTTGTTAAGTGATTTTCATGAAAATACCTAAAATGGACCATTTTGTAAAAGTGGTAAAATAGATGGTAAAGTTGTCAAATAATGAAATATGTGGGTTGCTGTAAGTAAGATAAATATTCGACTAGGCTTGGGTTGGGATAAAATTGAATGAATTTTTACTTTTCGAGCTTAGGGACTAATTGGCAAATAAGTGAAAGTTTAGAGGTAAAATTGTAAATTTTGCCAAAGTATGATTTTTGGGTCCATTTGAATATTGTGAGTAATAAATAAGCTATATTTGAAATGTTAGATCAAGAAAATCGAGATTCAGGCTTAAATCGAGAAAGTACGTGGTTAAGGACAAAAAGGGATTAATTAGCCATTTTTGCATTCGAGGTAAGTTCGTGTGATAATAATAATGCAATGCCTTATTTGAATTGAAATGCCTAATTATTATTTTATAATTTGTATGATTTTTTACGGACATACTCGACGAGGAATCGACAAACAAGTCGTTCGATAAAATTGGTAAGACAATAATGTTATTGTGATTTGTGATTGCAATCTGAATTTATATGAAAATACGGATCCGTTGAATTATATGTTTGTGGTACTATGTACGTGATGTGTTATGCTTCATGAAATTATATTGTAAGCTATGTATATGCAATGATCTAAAACATAGTAATGAATGGTAGCTTGGTGTTAAAGAGTGATATTACATGGAATATGTATGACAAGATTTGTTGTGGTAAAACTCCTGGTTGAACCTTAGGAATAGATTGGACATCCATGACAAGACATTTGGTTGATATGTGTACTAGTGTAAGACCATGTCTGGGACATGCCATCGGCAACATTATGAGAGCCAGTGTAAGACCATGTCTGGGACATGGCACCGGCGTTGATATGTGTGCTAGTGTAAGACCATGTCTGGGACATGGCATCGGCCACATTATGAGATCCAGGGTAAGACCATGTCTAGGACATGGCATCGGCCTGAATATGCGACCCAGTGTAAGACCATGTTTGGAACATGGCATCGGCATTGTTATACGTGTCAGTGTAAGACTATGTCTAGGACATGGCATCGACACCGTATGAGAGCCAGTGTAAGACCATGCCCGGGACATGGCATCGACATTTTACCCTTTTGTATAAGGCTTATCGGGTATCCTTTAGTATTTCACCTGGTTCAACGAGTTATTTAAAGATTGTGTCATGATTGAGAAAAGTTATGATGATGTCGCAAGTGGTACGGGTATGTGTGCAAAACTCATGAGAAATGATCTCGATTTATGATGCACATTTTTGATAAGGATGCAAATAAGTAAGTCGTGCCCATGAGAATGATTTTGTGATGACCTTGTGGTTATGGGTCTTTGCTTATGATGTATAAATATGTATTTTTACCATAAAGGTTGAAATGATTTGTAAAGGTGTTATAATCTCAGTTATCATTATTCTACACTAAAATAGTTTTGGACAGCAACAGTAGTCCGAATTTGAAAATCCACCAAAAATTGTGGAAATTGAGTTAGACGTTGAATAAAATATGAAATTAAATATTTTCGAGTCTAGTTTCACATAGAAGAAACGATGTAAGCAAAAGAATTTTATGTTATGAGATATCTGGATTTTTGTGAGATAGGTCTAGAGTGGTTTCGGGTTCCCTTGTTTTAACTTTGGAAAATAATTAAAAGTTGTATGAAAATAATTATGGGTTAGAATTCACATGAATAAATCCTTAATGAGTCTATTTTCAAGAGAAATAGACGGTAACTTTATCCGAATTCTGTACGGTGAGATAATGAATTTTTGGTGAAGAAGGGTTGAAACTCTCAAACAGCGGAACAAGGGAGAATTTAAAGAATAAGATGTACTTATTGGATAGATCAAAAATTCTAAAAATTTTATGGTAAGAAGATATTAAGTATATTTTCAGGGAAAAATTCACGAATCTTAATTTGGAGTTCCGTAACTCAAGATATAAATAATTTAGTGACATGATTCGAGTAGATAGCTTGAGATGAACAAGAGTAAATAGTAGAATTTTGTGCAATTATGATTGTATTAACTTGTGAACATGTTGAGAGAATTGTTAAAAACATGTTAATAAATTGCTTATTATTTTCATATGGACTTACTAAGCTATATAGCTTACCCTTTCCTTTCCTTTCTCTCATAGTGTCACAGATGCTAGCTCAGGTTGGAGATCGTCAGAGATTCTATCACACTATCCAACTATTGAAGGGTATAAGTGATTTCATGCAATTTATGTCTATGGCATGTATACGGACTTAGTCAATTCGATATGTGTCATTTGATTTGGCCAAATGTATTGGCTCATAATGGGATTATGATTCGTTTTGTATGTTGTCATGTGATGTGGCTCATATTGGTTATTGGGTTGTAACCTATCCATATATGCATGCTTTTGCTAAAAGGTTTCATAGGCTGTGGTCATGTGTGCTTTTTATAGATGAATTGTGAATGTGCCCTAGATTACTTGATGATTTAAAAGTGACTAAATTGGTCTATGGATAGACCTTAGCATAAGTATTGTAACAGCCTGATTTAAACCCTAGTCGGAATAGTGGTTTTGGGACCACAAACCCGAGTCAAAAAAATATTTTAATATTATTTTTCGTGTTTAAAATATTTGAATTGATATGTGTGAAATTTTCGTATGAAAATTTTGTCGTTTGAGTAATCGATTTAGTAAAAGGACTAAAGCACGTAAAATGCAAAAGTTTCATCTAATTGTTCAAGTGTCTATTTGCTATATTCTACTAAAATAGAAGTCCCTATTTATTAATTAAACCATTATTTTATGATAGTGGATATTGGTGGTTCGGCATATATGAAATTATGTATTATTATAAAGGATAAAAAGGTAAATGGTATATTAAAATGTAATTAATAAAAACAAAACATAAAATGGCCATGCAAATTGATCTTTTGGCTGAATATTGATGAGAAAAAGAAATCCATTGAAGCTTCCTTAGTTTCGGCACCTGCATAAAGTGATTGAGGTATGTTTTGTGCTCGGTTTTTGATAATTTTTACCTTTTTGAGATCGTTGCTTCGAATACTATCCGACCCATGCTAGAATTTCTGATTTTAATGAATGTTTTGAGTTGTGCCATTGATGAATATTTTTGTTTTGTGATGTTTGATGATGAAATATTAAAGATATGTTTTAGATTAACATGTTTTGTATTGGAGTTTTTGATGATTTTGAGTAATTAGGACTAAATTGTAAAAATAAAAAATTGAGGGACTAAAATGTGAAATAAATGAAATATATAGACTAGTATGAGTATAAGGAATATTCGGCCTAACTATGTTGTTGTGAGATTGTGCATATTTTGTGTTTTATGCAATATGGACTAAATTGTGAAAAATGTGAAATATCAGGGGTAAAAGTGTAATTTTCCCATTTATGTGTTTTTGGATGAATTTGGTTGAATATTAGATTTAATAAGTTTAATTTATATTAATTTAGATCAAGAAAAGAGAAAATCAGATTTAGATCGAGGGAAAATTAAAGTTGTCGACTAACTGATCCGTACCAATTTTTCATCGTTCGAGGTAAGTCTATAAGCAAATAGATATTGTTAATTCTGATTATGTATGAGTTAATATGCTGATTTGGAATTTATAGATTTATAGTAAAGTTAGCCGAATATGATTAAGCATGGAAATAATGTATTTGAGCTAATTTGACTGAGTTATAACATCTGAAAATCTGTATGAACTATGTGGTATATTTGGAAACTTTGATATATATAAATTGTTTATGAGATAACTTTTTAATATTGATATTCATGCTTTGAGCCTAGCAAGCCTTGTGCTGGTGAATTAAATCAGGCTTTATGCCTAGCAGGCTTATTGTCGGTGTATAAAATCAAACCTTGAGTTTAGCAGGCCTTGTGCCGATGTAAAATACAAGCTTATGCCTAGCAGGCTTTATGCCGGTGATTACTTTTAAGTTTATGCCTAAAAGACTTCATGCTAATGTGGTATTTGAATACATTAAACAAGCTAAATGGCCAGGTATGAATTAACTTGTTACCAAATTAAAATAAGGTAAGTAAGTAACTTGATTATTTGTTACAAATCATGTATGATGCAAATGAAATATATATGTGATTATGGTATGTGTATTCGGTCTTATGATCGAATGATATGAATAGTATTGATTTGGTCTTTGAATATGTGTATACAAGACCATGTATATTCGGCCATATGGATAGTTCGTGTACGTGATGTTATATTACGATTTTTGAGCTTGTGTATATGAGTGTATGTACATTTAGTTATATATTAATAGCTTGATTTTAAAGGTTGGATGATAATTAATTATTTTAATTATATGAGCATTCGGTCAAGGAGGAATTGTTCAATGAAATTATATGTTATATATTTATGGAATTAAAAGTTTGAAATTAAATGTGATTACAAATGTATAAGTTGAATTATTTGATTGAAATGATTTAGTATTGAGATGATATTATGCATTACTTGTTAATTTGCTTAAGGCTTACTAAGCTAAGTTAGCTTACTCTGTGTATTTTCGTTTACCCTGTTTTATAAATTTTGGATTCAAGTTACAAGCTTGGGGATCGTCAGCAAAGTTCATCACACTATCCACTACTTTGGTATTTTTATAGTTGAACTTGAACTATGGCATGTATAGGCTGGAATATACTTTTTAAATGTTGGATTTTGGTTTTTATGTATATAAGCCATGCGAAAATGGCTTGTTTATTCATGATAATTTTGGTTCTAAGTTTTGAATTTGCTATGAACATGTTTGATTGTGGCTTTGATGTTGCGGTTATTATATGTGTTTATATGTGAACCATGGTTAAAATATTGGTAATGTTGATAAAGTTATGCCAAAGTATATGTGATTGATATAATTGGTTTGATGTGAAATTTTGGTTAGATATTTTTTTGAATGATATGCTTGATATATAAAGGATATATATTAGGTAAATGGCTATTATTTGAAGTATTGATATTTGGTTATGTGATGAAGTAGGTAAGGATAATATATATATGTCTTTGATCATTGATTTTAAATATGAATTTAGGTGTGTGAATAGCATGTGAAACAACCATGTTTTGATTCGGCAAAAAGGTGAATTAGTTTTTGGTGGATGTTAGACAAATTGGGATAACATGTATTTGATATTAAAAGTGGATTGTTTTGAATATATGGATACATATATATACATATTTAGCCGAATATGTGAATGTTGAATTAGTTTTGGAACATGACTACTGTTACTTTGCTTGATAAGTGATAATAATATGTGTGATTATTTGGTTTAGTTCTTGGAAATGTTTTATGCGTGTAAAGCGATAGAGTATAATGGAAGTTGACATCAAATAAGCCATAGTATTTTTGCATGTGATACATATATTCGACTATAGTTTTAATAAATGACAATATGAATAGGAACTTAGTTTTTTAATGAGTAAGTTGGTTGGGATAAAACTTATAATAAGGTTGTCTGTATGTATGGTCTTAAATAATGTGTAATGAGATGTTTTAATCCTTATGCTTATATTCGGCCTTTTAATAACGATTATGGTGGAATGTTATTTAATTGATGTGTAACCTGTAAAATTTAGTTTGATTTAGTATTTAATCAAATGTAATGTATTAAGATAATTAATTTCTATATATATCCATGAATGTCCGAAAGTTGTGATTCGTTTGGTAATACCTCGTAACCCCTTTCTGCCAATAGATACAGGTTAGGGGTGTTACAAGTAGGAAGTGTAAGAATGTGTTAATGATAATTACGGCATGAAGTTGATAAGTTTAAACTAGGTAAAGTATGGTGCCTTATGCATGAATAAATTGATATGAAATTGCCTCAAAAAGTGCCATTGAAGTTATGTTTAAGTAAGTGCTAATGAGGGTGCCAAGTGGTTTGGTAAATAGCCATTTTCTGGGCCACACAGGCAGAGACACGGCCGTGTGTCTCATCCGTGTGGAGGACACGGTCTAGCACACGAGCGTGTGACTTGGCCATGTGAGCCTATATCGTTGTTGACGTCATAAACAGAGAGTCACATGGGTGGAGGACACGGGCGTGTCTTGAGCCACACGGGCGTGTGTGATCACATGGCCTGCCCAAACGGGCATGTGACTCTCTTAAATATGAAAATTTTATGAGTGTTGTAAAAAGTTCGTAAGTTCTCGGTTTAGTCTGAAACCACCCCCGATGTATGTTTTGGGCCTCGTAAGCCCATATAAGGGACATTATGAATATGAATAAATGTTTTTAATTTGAACGAAGTTTTATGGCCCAGTTTTACATATTTGTGTACATTTAAATCCGGTAATGCCTCTACCTTATCCCGGCCTCAGACTTGAGTAAGGGTGTTACAAAAATTCATTCAATATGTCATAACTCAACATGTTCACTATGACTAAATAGTTTATTTTCATTTCTAGGCTTCAAAACAGTCCAAAAACATTAACTTATTCTTCCATGATTTTTTAAGTACTCCTGTATAGGACTGGAAATTTCTATTTTCATTTCCATTTCAATTTTTGGAAACCTACATTCATTTCCAAATGATTCCATTTTTACATTTCGGAGAAAACCATAATCATTCCTGAATGTTACCCATTTCTATTTTTCTATTCATTCCGTTCATTTCTATTCAAACATGAAATTCATTTCTGGTTTCAACGAGCTAGCAGAGGGACCAGTTGAACATATGTAGTTGAGACTCAAGTGATTTATAATTAAGTTTCTGCTTTTTTCCTATTAACTATAAACTCATTTAGTCACAAAGTCATTCCATCGTAGTATCGTGATTGAGCTCTCCTCAACGACATACCATTACGAAATAAACTACTCAGTGCTTGTCCAATGACATTGTCATAAGTGTGTTTCCCTCATAGGATATCCTTGATCTCTTTGGGATAATATATTTTTCTTCCAATATGATCCTATTTTATCTTATGGTAACCATTACATCTTCCTTCATGAAAAGTCAATCACTATTGTCTAACCATTTTTTGGTGAAACGGGAATCAACTTGGATTTTGAAAATGAACACAAAAACGGGAGTCACCACCGATCCTTTTTGACAAGGTGTGATCGGGTCACCTTGTTACAGTGGTTGTTTTTAATAAATAACTTGATTTATTAAAAAATAACTTTGGTCTACGCAAATCAAGAAAACAGGTTCGGGAGTCGGTTACGCACGAGGAAGGATTAGCGCCCTCGATACGCCCAAAATTGGTACCTAGTTGATTAATTAGTGTCTTAGTGTCGAAGATTGAAAACTTGGAAAACTTTTGAAATACGATCCTTTTTTGTAAAGTGAACATTGAAATGTTAAAGATATTCTCGTCTCAAAGCAACGACATGTTATATCCAGTGAGTTAGGATACGGCATTTCGAACTTTTGAGAATGAGCTTGCCATTTAAAATAAATATATTTTGACCTCTTTTAAAAGGATATTCGGTTAGTTAGGGTGAACGAGGAAGATCGAGACCCAGTAAGTTAGGGCACGTTTCCTCGAATTCCCAAACACCGAACATTGCCTTTACTTGTAAAAGGTCTTGTTTCGAAGTTTCAAAGTGTCATACCCAGTAAGTTAGGGCACCACGCTTCGTATCTCCGAAAACAAGCATTTTTAAGACTTGTATCGTGATTTAAAAAGAATATTCTGTTATTTAGGTTAAATGAGAAAAGTCGAAACCCAGTAAGTTAGGGCACGATTATCTCGAATTACCTAATAACGGATTTTGCTTTTATGAAAGAATTGTTTTAATATATTGAGCAAGAAATAACGCGATTTATAGTAAAATGTAAAAGCATAATATGGTATTAACACGTATAAGAACAGAATAATAGGTGTGACTATGTCGAAGATAATAATATGAGCAAGTATAAAAGGCGAAATAATATTGAACCTTAGAAATATGTGAATGTAAACACGTACGTGAGGAAGATGAAGTAATTGAATGCAAAGCAAATAAATAGATAAATGTAACAAAAATGGAAAAATAAAATGAAAATGATGACTATGAGTAGTATATACATATATGTATTAAGGTACATACATAATAATGAAGTAATAAGAAATATATGAAAAAAGTATATATATACATAATGATAAACATTTAAAATGCATATGCATGGCGTATATATAAAAACGTATCGTAATATAATAAAAATATATAGTATATATACATGTTAGTAATAATAATAATGATGAAAGTGATAATGCAATAGTGACGACAACGAAAGATATAATAGCGATAGTAACAATACAAAGATAATGATAATACTAAAACATTACATAAACATATATTGAAAATAGATATATGTATAACTAATAACACGAGCGATATATGCATACTATATATAAAGGCATATACGATATATATATATTAGAAATGGTAATAATAAAAAATAATTATTAGTAATATTATATAAATATATATATAAATAAATACCTAATAATATTAAAGGCATATACGTAATATATACATAGTATACAAAATGAACATACACGTAATATATCAAAATATATGCATAGTATTAAAAGGAGGAATATACATATATACCAATATATAAAAAAATAGACAAAATATATTATTAACATACATATGCGTTAATAAGAATAATAATATTGAAACTATTAATAATATTTTATAACATATTTATAATAAAATGATAATAATAAACTATTAATAAAAATACAACAATAATAAAATATGATATTATAAATAATATTAAAATTAAATTAGAAAAATGAGGAAAAGTAAAAAAAGGATGAGATTGAATTAACAGTGGAATTTTGAGGCGAATTTCAAATAAATGAAGGAAAAAGGGGATTAATTTGAACACGCGAGCAACCAGGAGGGACCAAAGGAGTAAATATCCCGATCTACTAAAAGCAGTGCAGTTCAAAAGGTACCAAATTGAAAACGAAGTAAATTTTAGAGCCAAATTAAAATTAAATAAGACTCAATTGTGAAGCCTTGGAAAAGCGGAAGGACTGAGGGTGCAAATAACCCCTCAGTCTAAAAACACGCGGACCCTGGGCATAGGCGGGTCGGGTCCTCGGGTCATTGCCTGAAACGGGGTCGTTTCTGTGTTTTAAACTGGGCACCAAAACGGTGCCGTTTTGGTAGGCTATAAAAGCCTGAAAATTTCTAAAAAACTTCATTTTAGCTGCTGAGGAGAGAAAAAAAAGGGAGAGAGAGGAGAGGGCAATTCGGCCGGGGCGGTCACCGACCGATCATTTAACGTCATCATGCGCCATTGTCTTGACCACCGTGCAGTGGCGGAGTTCAAAAAGGTAAAATTTTCCCCTTTTTTTTCTGTGTTTTCTACATGTTTGTATTTAGTATATATGTTGTTTTAAAATAGGGTGAAAATTGTATATGCGAATGGATTCAAAAAAAGAAAAAAAGAATGAATAGAAATAAGGATAAACCTTTGGCTTAGTGTCCGATCGATCTGTTTTTGGTGTGATTCTTGAGTTTTTTGCTTTGTGTTTTTTTTCTTTTGTCTAATATTGCTTATTATTACATCAAAATGTCTGAATCCCCTTTACAGTTTTTGGATCTGGCTTTTAAATAGCCATTACATTTCTTTCTTTTTGCTTTCTGTCCACTCCTATTAATGCTTGCAGGTGCAACTTGGGCGGTGAGGCGGTGGACGTGACAGACTGTGGCAGACCTGGCACGGGGAGGCAACAGCTAGGTTTTTTGTCCTTTTGTTTCTGATTTGTTAATTTAGGCTAGGGTTAAGGTTATTTGGGCCCGGGAGTTATTTGGGCTTTTGTTTGGGCATTGGGCTTGAGGGTTAGGAAATGGGTTTTGGGCTAGGGGGTCAAACGGGCTTGTACAACTATCAAATAGTGATAAAGTCATCCATCACAAAGATGGATGACCTGTGGCCACATTTATTTTTCATCAACCATGTAATGCCAAATAGAGGATATCATTTACCCATGCTTTGAGCTATGAATTCCATCGTTGCGAATGACGCTACATGCTACAAAAGTTGTACACCCAATACATCAGCTTTTGGCTCTTTATCTATTTAAACTCAGGCTTTTACTTATGTTAAAGTGTACGAGTCACCCATACATAGTTTGACATCCACTCAGGATTTGGTTATGTCACGCTATGAACGTCATAATTGAATAAATTCATAAACAGATTAAGGATCTATTCTGCTTGGGTCCTACCCGATGTACTGTCTATCCAGTCAGTCACATCTATGTCTCTATCTTCTAGGAGGCTTTGATGCCCAAGACAAGGCATTTCCCCAATTGGACTTGATAGACGACATATTAATCTTTCAATTAGTTTACCCATATTTGATTAGACTAAGGACATATTTAGGTTCGTCTATTTATACAAGCTATTTTTATGTACTATGATCCAACCACATAATACCTCTTAGTATTAAATAAACATTTAGATAATCAATCAGCAACATTTTCTTCTATCTTGATTTGCATGCAAAAACCATGTAAGGACAATAATACAAATTATATTAATGTAACCAATGAATTTTTTTATTAACCAATCTGTTTGAAAAATTACAAGTGTATATTGATGAAAATACTACGCTTAGGGCACTAGATCCAACATAGTGGAGTAGTGGCGGCATAAGAGAGGGATAGAAGGAAGGGTGGTGGTGAAACGGTGGTTATGTGATGATATAAGGATGACGATTGGTGAAGGTGTGGTGGCAAAATGAAATAACTATGGTGGCACAAGGTGGTGGTGAAGAGAGAAAGGAGGTAAGGAGAAAAAGATGAAAAGAAACAAAATGAATGGTGGTGTCTATGGTGATAAAGGTGACACAACCAATTCAACTAGGTGTAAAAATAAAATGAGAGAAAAAGGGGAAATTAATAAAAGGGAGGGAACATAGGGAGTGAAAAGAGGAAGAAAAAAGCAAAGGAGAAGGAAGAAAAGGGAGGAAAGATTCCTAGCTCATGACAACTATGAATAGGCGGCAAGGAGGGGAGTTGACCAAAGAGTGCCAAATTTAAAAAAAAATTACAATAGGGGTATTCGAATTTAGGTCTCAAGGATAAGTAAGCTTATTCTTAACGACTAGGCTGGCACTTGATCTTTTTCAAATACTAATGATAACTAAATAAAAATGGGGCATGACAGAGCTAGTGAAAGATGCCAAGCATTGGTGGCTCATTCTGGATACGACAATTGACCACCCTCGGACATACCAACATCTAAAGTAGAAATTCTACACAAAATATATTAAAAAGGCGATTTTCACAAGTATAAGGTTCAGGTTGTAATATAGTTACAATGGAGTAGGTGAGTACTCCAAGGATCGAACCTAGAGAGGCTAGTACTAAGTTAACGTTAACCTAAGCACAAATAGATATAATTAGTACTTTAGATAGATTATATTACGATGAAATATAAAGAAGGTTTTTTTGGAATTTTTAATAATAATAGTAAAAGAAAATAAATAAATAAATAACAAGAAATCAAATAGCATAATCTGTGAAATCTAAGCATGGGTGATTAGCTCCCTTTGGTGATCAAAATCAACCGTCGCCTCAGGCTTTCTTGTTCAACCAACTAGTCGATACCCTAGTAGGATCTCCCGATCTTCTAATAGAATAATGAGTCAATAACAACTACTTATCTCTCAACCTCATAGTCCAGACTGATTTAGGGTTAAGGTGTTCACAGATAGACCATACCAATTTTGCGTTAATTCCCACCTTAATGACATCCTAGGGTCACCAAGCCTAGGGTTGAAGTTTTTCATTTCCCGAACAATTGATTTGCTAAGAAAACCCTACTAAACATTTAATTAATCATACCTCCACTCACTAATCCCACACCAAAGGATTAGTTCCTCATGGATCTCATAAACAGTATAGACTTGATATGTAAAATAGACATGAGTAATAATTCAAGAGTATAAAGTTTCGAAGCAGCCTGATTTGTGCTAATAAAATGCCAAATCCTCATAGAGTTTGATCAAGTTCACAAATCTGATCTCTTCCACAAAAGCAAAAGAAAAAATTGAAATAAGCCTAAAACCCAAGAAAAAAGAAAGACTAAAGACTAAAACTATGAAGAAAATTATAAATATGAAAAGCTATCCATAACATGTGTTAAATGAGCTATTTATAGACTAAAAGTGGTCATTATCCTTAACCCTAGGTCAGCTACCATCCTCACTCTTAATGTTTGATTGTGTATACCAAAATGCCCTTGGATCATAATTATTTCTTGTATAGAGGTAATTTTGCGACACACCAAGTCTTGTATCATGACATTGAAGGTAGTTCTTCTAGTTTTCTTCGGGGGTGTGTCGTGACATCCCTAGGCTATGTCGTGACACTGAAGGCAGTCTTGAAATTCTTCTATTCTACTCCTTATGTTGTGACATCCAACTCTCAGTGTTGCAACACAATGACCACTGTCGAGTTAGCACACCTTCTAATGGTCTCATGCATGCTCATAAAGCATATTAGCTCACCCTTAGGCCTAAGCCGGACCCTAAGTTCAATAAAAGATTAAATTTACATATTTTACTGAATGTAAATAGAATTATGAAAACTTAACTAAAACTTAACCAAAGAGCTTGTATTCAAGCTCCTAAAGTGTGAAACCTAGTTTAATCTGCTACACCGAATTACAATAGATCAAACTCCCCATCAGTTATGTCATTCCTTGTTATCAAGCAAAGAAAAAAAAAGAAACACAGTAAATGAAAAGACGACCCTTGAGTAAGTATGGTATAGATGTTAGCCTTGAAGCACATGAATAAGCATTTCATATTTACATATAATCTTGGCATGCTATATAGCTGATTTACCACTTTTGATATCAAGAACCTAAGTTCAGTATATTACAAAACATACAAGCATTAAGGGTTTCAAATGTAGGGATCCATCAATAAGTTATACAAATAATTTGATTACCCTAGCAGAGTACAAATAGTCATAAATGCAATTACTCAATATGATATCAAGTTGTAAATAAGTCAACCTAGACTACATAGGCCTTTCCGCCTTGTAATGTTCTGAGGCTCCGGGTAGGTATGGAATTCAACAATAGTAAGCATTAAATAGTTTCAAGTGAAAATAGTTTCGCGCTGTAACACCCCTTACCCAAGTTCGACGCCAGAACAGGATACAAGGTGTTACCGGACTTAAACACATACAAACATTCATTTCCTTGATATGAAATCGCGCTCCAAATTAAAACTTTTCACAATACCTTAATGTCCCTACTATAGGCCTATGAGGCCCTGAACACACTTTCGAATTGATCCGGGACTAGTCTGTGCACCCTAGAAAACTTTGTAAAATTTCAAGCTGACAGGGGCACAAGCATGTGTGGAAGGGCGACACACACGTGTGTCTTCTTAACATGGCCATGTTGAAGGCCCGTATGACTCGCATAGCCTAAAGCCGTGTCCTAGCCCGCACGAATTTATTTTTCGATTCGAACCTATAGGGGTTTTCACAAGGCTTGGCACACGCCCTTGTCCAAGACCTGTGTCTCCCACGCAGCCATGACACGCCCGTGTCCAAAAACCTTGACATTCTGTTTCAGACGTCAACAACCAATTAACAGCATATAGCCAGGGCACACGCCCGTGCGTTAAGCGGTGTCCTCCACACAACTGAGACACATACCCATGTCTCTGCCCGTGTGTTTACTACCATGCATACTGACTTGTAAAATTGAGGTGCAAGGGACACACAACCGGACTACACATTCACGGGGCAGACTGTGTATTACACTCGGCTTAGACACATGCCCATGTGCCTACCCATGTGGACAAAAATAAGGCTATTTTCCAAGCCTTTTTGCCACCTTTACTTGCACCAACCTACACAACATCAACCAAAACCAATCCAAGCATAACACATATAACCCAAACCACCACAACCATGAGAAATTTACATCAAATGCATTTAATAATAATCAATATTAGCCAACATTAATGGCCTACACAAAATGAATATCACATCTATCATATGAGCCAACTCTTATGGCTAAACTAACAAGACACTAAACAAAAGATTCAAGTCCTTATACATGCCAAAATCAAAATACTAAACTAGCTATACCAAAGCATTAGGTGATAGTGTGATTGAGCCTCCGACGTCCCTGGATGCCCGATACTAGCTTGGCGGCACTATAAAAAAAATGGAAAAAGAGGGAGTAAGCATAAAGCTTAGTAAGTTGCATATAAATAAGTAACAACATCAACCATGCATGTCATAAATCAACACAACATTCTTGAGTGAACATGGTAAATATCACTACATGGTTATATATATCACAAGCATAAACCAAAGATTTCAATATTGTCCCAAGATCATATTCATAACTAGAACTTACTCATGTCATTCTTACCATCAAGGCAACATAACTAGACTCATATCTCATGAGTTTCGAATAAGAACCTGTACCACTCACAACATGATTATATCATTCCATATCATTGTCATCAGCTTTTAAAATAACCCGTGAAACCATTTGGAATACTAAAGGATATCTGACAAGCTTTACACAAAAGGGTGGATTATCGATGCCATGTTCCAAACATGGTCTTGCACTGGCTCACATGTCGAGGCCAATGCCATGTCCCAGACATGGTCTTACACTGGCTCTCATAAGGTGGCCGATGCCATGTCCCAAACATGGTCTTACACTAGCACACATATCAATACCGATGCCATGTCCCAGACATGGTCTTACACTAGCACACATGTCAATGCTGATGCCATGTCCCAAACATGGTCTTACATTGGCTCTCATGTTGTGGCTGATGCCATGTCCCAGACATGGTCATACACTGGCTCTCATAAGGTGGCCGATGACATGTCCCAGACATGGTCTTACACTGGCTCTTATGTTGTGGTCGATGCCATGTCCCAGCCATAGTCTTACACTAGCACAGACATCAATGTTGATTCCATGTCCCAGAATGGTCTTACATTGGCTCTCATATCACCCAAATGTCATAGCAAAAATATCTAATCTATTCCTAGGTTCAATCGGGACTCTACTACATTGAATTTCATTATGCATTATTCATAAGCAATTTCAACCATATTACATAAAATTAATCATTCAACACATAATGATGATAAAGTTACCTTACTTACGTACAATTTACCTCGGTATACAAAAAGTGGATAACTAATTGGCTTTAGTCTACTAGCTTGGCCTTTCCCCGGTCTAGGTCCAGATTTCGTATTTCTTGATCTAAAATGATAAAAATTCACTAATTTAATCATCATATTAATTAGAGCATTTAAAAAATCATATTTTTGCAAAATGACCATTTTGCCCCTAGACTTTTACAAAATTACTATTTTACCCCTATGCTCGTAAATTAATTTTTATCAAATTCTCTCACTACCTAAGCCTAGCTGAATTCTTTTTATACTAGAAGCAGCCCACAATTACCATTATTTCACTCATTCACCACATAATTTATAGCTTATGAAAAATGATCCCTAGTTAGGGTTTTCATGAAAACTACTTCACAAAAGTTGTTTGTTTAACAACCATGATTCATTTTCTTCCATAAAAAATTCAGCAAACAACATGAAAACTCTCATGGAGAAACCCTAGACTTTCAACCGTTTTGCAAAATAGTCCCCTCATTAGCTAGATTATGCTACAAGGGTCCCAAAAGTACAAAAATTATCAAGAAAGGCCATCAAAATCACTTACTTGTATGGGTAAAGAGTGGCTGAAATTTTGAAGCTCCAAAACCCCTATTTTTTTGGAATTTTCGGTGGAGAGGAGAAATATGAAAGGTGATCTCTTTTTCTTTTTATTTTATTATATCTCTAGTCAATTCAGTAACCCAATTTCACCTAACTTTGACCTTACAATTTCTTTGTCCCTATGATCAGATATTAACAAATTTGTGGTCTATTTACTCAATAAAGGCCTATAATTTAATGTTCCATAGCTATTTGACACCTTTAGCTAGTAAAACAAAACTTTCACACTTTATGTGATTTAGTCCTTTTTCGCAATTAAGCATAAAATCGCTAAAATTATTTCAATTTTTATGCACTCATATAATCATGCTACAACATATAAAATAATATTAAAAAAATTTATCCAACCTCAGGTTAGCGGTTTCTAAACCATTGTTCTAACTAGGCCCAAAAATCGGGTTGTTACAATTCTCCCCCATAGGGCTTTTCATCCCCGAAAATCTTATCGTTAACAAGGTTTGGGTATTGTCTCTCATAATTTCCTCGGGCTCCCATGTGGCCTCTTCAACCCCATGTCGAAGCCACAGTACTTTCATGAGTGCGATGCTTTTATTTCTCAATTGCTTGGCCTCTCGGGCTAAGATCTTAGCCAGCTCTTCGCCAAAGGTCATGTCTGGTCGAATCTCAACCGCTGTTGGCAAAAGAACGTGCGAAGGGTCAGAACGGTAACAGTGCAACATCGAAAAATGGAAAATATCATGGATCTTCTCTAACTCGGATGGCAAGGCTAGTCGATAAGCTACCAGTCTAATTCGCTCCGTCACCTCATAGGGTCCAATAAAACGTGGACTTAATTTTCCTTTCTTACCAAATCTGAGGACTTTCTTCCACGGGGATACTTTTAAAAACACCTTATCACCTACTTGAAACTCAATTTCCTTTCATTTCAAATCCACGTAGGATTTTTGTCTATCCGAAATGGCCTTCAAACAATCATGAATTACCTTAACTTTTTCTTCGGTCTCTTTTTCTTCTGAGCTTCACAAATCTCTTGAAGAAACATAGGTTTAGCTCTCAACTCTGCTAGAATTGAAACATCCCCGATTACAGACAACTGAGTATTTATCTCTCTCAAGGCAAACAATGGCTTCCTACTTAATGCATCAACGACCACGTTCGCCTTTCCTAGGTCATAGTCAATTACTAACTCAAAATCTTTAATCAACTCCAGCCACCTTCATTGTCGTAGATTCAAATCCTTTTGAGCCATCAAGTATTTTAGGCTTTTATGGTCAGTGAATACCCGGCATTTCTCTACATACAAGTGGTGACTCCAAATCTTCAGTGTGAACACTATGGCTGCTAACTCTAAGTCGTGAGTCGAATAATTTTTCTTATGCGGCTTCAGTTGTCTCGAGGCATATGCTATCACCTTGCCCTCTTTCATGAGCATGCATCCTAATCCATTCAAGGATGCATCACTATATACTACGAATTCTTTTCCCTGTTCTAGTTGCACTAAAATTGGGGCTTCAGTCAACAACACCTTAAGTTTCTCAAAACTCTGTTGCCATTTTTCGTCCACTCGAACTTGATATCCTTCTGTAGCAACCTCGTCATTGGAGTAGCAATCGTGGAGAATCCTTTAACGAATCTTCTATAGTAACCCGCTAAACCTATAAAGTTTATAATCTCTGATACATTCCTCGATGGTTTCCACTCAACAATGGCCGAGAGCTTACTCGGGTCAACTCTAATCCCATCACTCAACACGATGTGTCCCAAGAATCCAACCTCTCGGAGCCAAAACTCACTTTTACTAAACTTCGCATATAGCTGCTTATCTCGTAATGTCTTCAAAATGGTTCTTAAATGCTCTGTGTGCTCACTCTCATCACGAGAATAAATTAATATATCATCGATAAAAACAACTACGAACTTATCCAAGTATGGCCAAAAAATACAATTCATCAAGTCCATAAACATGGCGGGGGTGTTCATTAAGCCAAAGGGCATGACAAGGAACTCATAGTGCCCGTATCTCGTTCGAAATGCAGTTTTCGGCACATCTTGCTCTTAACTCTTAGCTGGTAATAGCCGGATCTCAAATCTTTTTTTCACAAAAAGTACCAGAGTACCCCACGGAGAATAGCTCGGTCTCGCGAAACCCTTATTTGTTAATTCCTGTAAATGTACTTTTAACTCCTTTAACTCAGTCGGAGCCATCCTATACGGAGTAATGGAGATAGGTGTTGTACTAGGGACTAACTCAATACCAAATTCAACTTCTCTGGTTGGAGGTAATCCGGGCAATTCTTCTGGAAACACATCTGGGTGCTTACATACTACTGGCACTGAGTCAATCTTTACTCTCGACTCTTGGGTATCCAACACAAATGCAAGATAGGACTCATACCCTTTTCTCATGTATTTCTCAACAGTCATAGAAGAAATCAATACTAATACACTGTCTGATTCACCTGATTAAACCCGAATAATATCCCCATTTTCACATCTCAATTCAATAAATTTACTACCACAATTTACTAACATGTTATGAACAATTAGCCAATCCATGCCAAGAATTAGGTCAAACTCATCAAACGGTAGTAACATGAGGTTAGCCGGAAAATAGTGGCCTCTAATCATTAAAGGAGAGTTTTTACTCACTTTGTCAACTATTACATGTTTACCTAACGGGTTGGACACTTTTACCACAAATTTAGTAGACTCCACTAGCATACTCGTACTAGATACCAATTTCATGAAAATATAAGAGTGGGTAGACCCCGAGTCGACCAAAGTAACTACAAATATATCATAGATAGAAAAGGTACCCGTAATTACATCAAGAGATGCAGCATCTTCGCAGGCGCGAATGGCGTATGTCCTTACAGGCACTCTACCCTCGGACCTCACAGTAGAGTCTCTAGGTAGACCTCTGCTGCCAGCCCCACTCCTAAGGTTCTGCTATGGTCTACCCCTCGAGGGAGCATTACTCGCTCTCACATATTTCTTTTTGTCTTTCTCCTCTATCTCAGGACAGTTTCGAATAAAGTGGTCTAATGAATCACACTTGAAGCAGCCTCTATCATTACCTTGGCACTCACCAAAGTGTCGTCTACCACACCGTGAACACTCTGGTCTATTCGGTCGAGCACTACCAATGTTAGCAATGGAAGAGTTCTGAGCTTAAAATGACGTATACTGCTTATTCTTGTTTCTGCTCAAGAACCCGTCGACGCATTTGTTCGAGCAGGGAACTCCATCAATTTCTTGGATGAGGTCTAAAATGATCTTCCCATCTGTCTTTTCTTGGAGTCACATGACTCAATATCAGCTCTCTTCTTCTCTTTAGCCAATTATTCAACCTTACACGCTCTCTCAACAAGTACTACAAATTCTCTTAACTCAAAAAATATCAACCAACAATTAGAAGTCTTCGTTCAACCCATCCTCAAACATCTTGTACATAGTGGCTTTGGTAGATACACACCCTCTAGCATATTTCCTGAGTGTCATGAACTCACGCTCATACTCTGTTACTGTCATTCAGCCTTGCTTCAATTCTAGAAATTTTTTCCTCTTCCTGTCTATAAACCTCTAACTAATATACTTTTTTCAGAATTCTTCTTAGAAAAACTCCCATGTAATCCTTTCCCTTGGTACAACTGACACAAGGGTGTTCCACAATTGGTAGGCCGAGTCTCGTACGAGTGACACAATACACTTCATGCACTCCTCAAGGGTGCAAGACAATTCATCGAATACCCTAATGGTATTTTCCAACCAAAACTCTGCTCCCTCTAGGTCATCATCAATTTTGGCCCAAATTTCCTCAGCCTCGTGCTTACGAATTTTATCTACCAGAGGTTTTTCTCTCCAAACCATTTCTACTCCTTAGGGAGCCATATGTCCAGGCTAAGGAATCGGAGAAGGCAGGGGAGGTGGAGTGTTCGGATTTGAACAAACGAACTCCGAGTACCAAGCATCCATCATATAGAGGTAGGCTTCTCTAGCCCCTCTGCCCTGACTCAATGTCACGGGCCCACCTTCGACTAGCGCAGTCCCTTCAGCGGGAGCCGAGGCATTACTTTCTACATCATCCACCATAGCTCCGTCAAGATCCATTTACTATATGAAAACACAATTTAAATTTGTCAGGAGTTGTCACACTATCACATTATATTTATGGCATGTATAGCTAGACTCGTACTCATTCTAGGTTAGTCTGAGAATCGAGTAAACCATAGCTGTAATACCACTAAATGTAGCATCCCTTACCCGAGATCAACGTGGAACAGGATACGAGATGTTACCTACCTTAAACACATACAAATATTCACTTCCTTGATATGAAATCTCGTTCCCAATTAAAACTTTTCACAATACCTTAATGTCCCTACTATAGGCCTACGATGCCCCGAACACACTTTGAAATTGATTCGGGACTAACCTGTGCACTCTAGAAACTTTGTAAACTTTCAGGTTGACAAGGCACATGCCCGTGTGGAAGGGCGGCACAACTATATGTCTTCTTAACATGGCCATGTAACAGCCTGATTTAGGGCCAAAATAGAATAGTGGTTTCGAAACCATGAATCCAAGGTTCAAAGAAATTGTTTTGATTAAGTTTTAGTGTTTATATTATGATTTCATAATTTTTTGAAAATTTCGTTGCGAAATTTTATCGATTGGGTGTTTAATTTGATATTTAGGACTAAATTGAAATAGGTAAAAAAAATGTGTGTTCTAGTTCATAAAGTACTTGATTGAAATGGGGGTTTTAAGTAGAGGTCCTTAAATGGAATTAGACCATTATACTTTATAAGGACAAAAATTAGGACATGGATGGAATTTTAAGAAAGTTTAGTAGTAAGGGCATTTTGGTCATTTGTATATTAAATGAAATAAAATGGGAAAAATAACACAAAAATGTGTTCATCTTCATTCAAGCTTGGCCGAAACTTACATGTTCTCCATAGCTAGGGTTTTTCCCAAGCTTTCAAGCTCAATAGTAACTGCATTCAAGCCCCGTTTTTAATGTTCTTTACATTTTTGAAATCCTCGTAGCTCGGTCTACCTATTTCTACCATTATTTCGAGTTAGGGTTTATGTTTAAAATTTTACCCATGAATGATATGCATGTATTTTGATGTTTGATGGTATAATATGAATGTTTGAAGTTAGGAGAATGATCTTTTCTAAGCGATTTTTAGCGAAAACGAGCAAAACGGCATAATCGGTAAAAATACCTATTGTTCATAACTATGTGTTAGAGTGAGAATTTGATGTTGTCATAGAAGGGAAAAATGATCAGCATGTCATAAAACATAATATTAAGGGCTGAAATTAAATTTCGGAGCCTAGGGGCAAATCATAATTTTGTAAAAGTTAGGGGGCAAAAATGTAATTTTTCCATAATGTGATTTTTGGATTGAAATAAATAGTATGAGTGTTAAATGAGATAAATGTGTTGTTATAGATCAAGAAAGGCGTGGAATCAATCTCGAACGGGGAAAGGAAAAGGTTTTGGACTAAATTGCAAAATTTCTATATTTTGCACCAAGGTAAGTTTGTATGTAAATAATACATTAACTTCATTTACATTTTTATATTTCAGCCTATTATATGTATTTTACCTAATTTTGAAGCATAAATCGACTATTAGAGGAATGGAAATAAGTAATAGAGAGAGAAATCCCGGTTGAACATTCGAAAAGATTGAATAATATAGATGGAGCGTAGCTAGGTCACATGTATGGTGCTGAGTGCACATCATGTGTACAAGAAAGCTATGAGATACTATGTAGTAGCTAGGTCACATGTGTGATACGGGATGTATCCCATGTAGACAAGAGAGCTACGGGAGAGATAAATGTAGCTAGGTCGCATGTGTGATTCCAAGTGAAGGACACCATGTAGACAAGAGAGCTACGAGATAAATTGGCTAGGTCACATGGGTGGCACTAAGTGTTCACCATGTGTACAAGAGAGCCGAATTATATGAAATATGATAGTGGGGTAGTGTGTTGAAACCATCAAGTATCGAGGATTGATCCGAATTGTTCAACGGGATAATTTTACGGTGGCATTGTAATCATGGATTTATACTTGTGATGTATGAAATGTGGTGAAAATGAATTGTGATATGTATGCTAAGTGAGGTTAATACAAGGAAAGTGTGAAAGAGTGAATTTGCAATAATACTGTTTTGGACAATAGCAGTGACGTGACTTTGAAAAATCACCAAAAATAGTATAAATTTAATTAGAGGCTGAATGAGAGAAGAAATTAAAGCTAAATGAGTCTATTTTCATATAAAAGAAACAGAGCAAGCAAAGGAGCTCTATATTTTGAGATATTTATATTTGTGTGTGACTTGTTCAGATTGACTATGTGATCCCCTATTCTGACTTTGATAAATCATTAAAAATTGTAAAAAAAATTATTAAGAAATATAGTTTATATGTATAGATTCCTTATTTAGTCTAGTTTTAAAAACTCGTAGTGAACAGAGGTCAGATCAGTCGAGCTGTATAATAGGGGAAACTTTAACTAATAAACTGTACTAATTGGCTGGACCACAAATTATAGAAAAACATCAGTAAGAAGTTATATGAGTCTAGTTTCAGGAAAATTTTATAGATTTGAATTTCGAGTTTTGTAACTCGAGTTATGATTTATTTAGTAAAGATGACGCAGGAGAGACAGCTCAATCAAAGTGGAGTAAATATGATTTATTTAATGTGTAAACATATTAGATTCTTTAATTATTATTTATATACTTACTTACTAAGCTATATAAGCTTACTTTCTTTTCTCTATTTTGTCTTATAGTGTCGTCCGGCGTTGCTCAGGAGTTAAGGACCGTTGAAGATCTGCCACACTATCAATACTTTTGAGTATTTGAACTAAACATTTCTTTTGAATTATGGCATGTATAGTAGGCTTCATTATTTTGTTACGTGTAATAATTGCCTAGGTTTAAAACATTGGTTACATTATTTAACCAAATTATTTTGTATAAGCCATTGAAGTTGGCTAATATTGTTCAAGACATATGTTATAATGATACATTATCTATTTGGATGATATATTTCTATTTCGGTTTCGTTTAATGATATATATTATGATCTGGTAATACCTCGTACCCTGTTTCAATGTGGAACATGGGTATGGGGCGTTACATTTAGTGGTGTCAGAGCTATGGTTTAGTCGATTCTTGGACTAATATAGTATGTGTAAAAGTCTAGCTATACATGCCATAAATATATTGTGATAGTGTAGTGACTCCTGATTATTCTAAACTATGTTTTGTTTTAATATAGTAATGGATCCTGATGGAACTGCGGTTGATGATGCTGCTAGTAATGCGCCGGCTCCCAGACAAGGGACCACGCCTGTAGAAAGTAGACCTGAGACATTGAGACAGGGAGATGAGGCTCGGGATGCCTTTCTCCAAATGATGAATAATTGGTATACTGAGTTTATTCGAGCAAACCCAAATGCTCAACCTCCTCCACCCCCTCCCATACCTCAGACGGTTCCTGTAGCTGCTCAAGGCATAGATTTGGTAAGAATGAACAAGCCTCCGGTTGACAAGATTCGGAAACAAGGGGCCGAAGAGTTTAGAACAAAGATCGATGATGATCCCGAGAAAGCGGAGTTCTGGCTTGAAAATTCTACCCGTGTATTTGATGAGCTCTCATGTACACCCGAGGAGTGCTTAAAGTGTGTTGTATCACTTTTGAGAGATTCAGCCTACCACTGGTAGAAGACTTTGGCATCAGTGGTGCCAAAAGAAAGGGTTACTTGGGATTTCTTCCAGGAAGAATTCAGAAAGAAATACATAAGTCAGTGATTTATTGATCAAAAACGGAAGGAGTTCCTTGAATTGAAGCAGGGCAAGATATCTATGGCAGAGTATGAATGCGAATTTGTAAGGCTTAGCAAGTATGCCCAGGAATGTGTGTCCACCGAGGCCATTATGTGTAAAAGGTTTGAGGATGGGCTAAATGAGGACATTAAAGTTCTTGTGGGAATTTTGAAGCTGAAAGAATTTGTAGTATTGGTTGACCGAGCTCTTAAAGCTGAAGAATTGAACAAAGAAAGAAGAAAAGCTGCTATTGAGGCTCGAGATGTCAGAAAGAGGCTGATAAGCAAGTCATTTCAATCTCAATCAAAGAGGTCCAAAGAGACAAACCCTCGAATGATAGTTTCAGCTGGGGATTCACATAGAGATCGTGGTAGGGCATATTCGGGGTCTAAAGCTCAAGCTACTTCAGTGGCAAGTGTGGATAATGTGCGATCTAGAAATCCCGAATGTCAGCAATGTGGCAGGAAACATTTTGGTGATTGTTGGGGAAACGAGCGAGCTTGTTTCAAGTGTGGTTCTCACGAGCATTTTATCAGAGACTGTCCGGAAAAAGTTAAAGAAGAAAAATTTCAGAGTGCTAGATAGAGTACTACTGCTAGCAGAGGTAGACCACCGAGAAATACTGGAGGTGGAGCTAGCAGTAAAACTGTAATGAAAGATTCAGCGGCGAGATCAAAAGCTAAAGCGCCTGCTAGAGCTTATGCCATACGTGCCCGAGAGGATACATCATCTCCCGATGTGATTACCGGTACATTTTCTCTCTATGATGCTATTGTTATTGCATTGATTGATCCCGGGTCTACTCATTCCTATGTTTGTATGAATTTAGTATCTAATAAAAAGTTGCCTATTGAGTTTACTGAATTTACGATTAAAGTGTCGAACCTCTTAGGCCAATATGTGCTAGTTGATAAGGTTTGCAAGAATTTCCCATTAATGATTCAAGGTCACTGTTTTCCGGCTAATCTAATGTTGTTACCATTTGATGATTTTGATGTTATTTTGGGAATAGACTGGTTGACATTGTATGATGCCAAGGTAGATTGTAAACAGAAAACACTAGAGTTGAAATGTGAAAATGGTGAAACTCTGTGGGTTGAAACAGATGAATCAAATAAATTGCCTATGGCGATTTCGCACATGTCTGCACAGAAATACATGAGGAAAGGATGTGAAGCTTATCTGGCCTATGTAATGAATACTGAGCTATCTGAATTGAAGCTTGAATCAGCACCGATAGTCTGTGAATTTCTAGATATATTTCCAGAGGAATTGTCTAGATTGTCTCCGAATAGGGAGATAGAGTTTGCCATTGATTTGTTGCCGGGTACTGCACCGATCTCGATTTCTCCATATAGAATGGCTTCGACTGAATTAAAAGAATTGAAGGCTCAGTTGCAAGAGTTAACAGACAAGGGATTTTTGAGACCGAGTTTCTTTCCCTGGGGTGCTCCCGTATTGTTCGTAAAGAAGAAAGATGGCTCAATAAGGCTTTGCATTGATTACCGTCAGCTCAACAAGGTGACTATAAAGAACAAGTACTCGTTGCCGAGGATTGATGATTTATTCGATAAGTTAAAGGGGGCCACAGTGTTTTCAAAGATCGATTTGAGGTCCGGTTACTACCAGTTGAGTGCTAAGGAGTCGGATGTGCCGAAAACCGCCTTTAGGACAAGGTATGGACATTATGAGTTCCTTGTGATGCCTTTTGGCCTAACAAATGCTCTAGCTATATTTATGGACTTGATGAACAGAATCTTTCGGCCAAATTTAGATAAGTTTGTAGTAGTGTTTATAGATGACATTCTAATTTATTGTCGGGATGAATCTGAGCACGCCGAACACTTAAGAACCATA
Source organism: Gossypium arboreum (assembly GCF_025698485.1). Lineage (NCBI taxonomy): Eukaryota > Viridiplantae > Streptophyta > Magnoliopsida > Malvales > Malvaceae > Gossypium > Gossypium arboreum. Next base: position 83,329,195 of record NC_069081.1, on the reverse strand, counting down.
TTACAGATCATGAGAGAAAAGAAATTTTTTGCTAAGTTTAGTAAAAGTGAGTTCTAGCTTCGTGAAGTCAGATTTTTGGTACATATAGTCTCAGGTGATGGTATTCGGGTGGATCCGAGCAAGATTTCCGTGATCATTGATTGGAAACCGGCAAAGAATGTATCCGAGGTTAGAAGCTTTTTAGGCTTGGTCGGGTATTATAGACGCTTTGTCGAGGGATTTTTGATGATTGTCTCTCCTATGACTAAGTTGCTGCAAAAGAATGTTAAGTTTGAATGGACTGATAAATGTCAGCAGAGTTTTGAAAAGCTGAAAGCACGATTGACTGAAGCACCAATTTTAGTACAGCCTGAGCCAGGGAAGGAGTTCGTAATTTATAGTGATGCATTATTGGTAGGCCTTGGATGTGTACTAATGCAAGAGGGTAAAGTGGTAGCTTATGCCTCGAGACAGTTAAAACCGCATGAGAAGAACTATCCTACACATGATTTGGAATTGGCCGCTATTGTCTTTGCCTTGAAGATTTGGCTACATTATTTGTATGGTGAAAAATACCAAATTTTTACTGATCACAAAAGTTTGAAGTATTTGATGAACTAAAAGGATTTGAATCTGCGACAGCGGAGATGGCTTGAATTATTGAAGGATTATGAGTTAATGATTGATTATCATCCGGGAAAAGTGAATGTAGTTGTTGACGCTTTGAGCAGGAAATCTCTTTTTACTTTGAGAGCCATGAATACGGGGTTAGCATTGTCTGATGATGGGTCAATCTTAGCAGAGATGAAGGCTAAACTGTTATTTCTCCAGCTAATTTGTGATGCTCAAAAGAACGATAGTGACTTGCGAACCAAGAGAACTCAGTTCGAATCGGGTTACGACTCAGATTTTTTAGTTGGACCGGATGACTGTTTGATGTTTTGAGACAGGATATGTGTTGATTAATTGATTCAGAAAATATTACATGAGGCACACAGTGGTTGTTTGTCGGTTCACCCTGGTAGCACAAAAATGTATAATGATTTAAAGAAGTTATATTGGTGGCCAGGCATGAAAAGGGACATTTCTGAATTTGTAACCAAGTGTTTGATCTGTCAAGAAATAAAAGCTGAGCATCAAGTGCCTTCAAGATTACTCCAACCAGTAATGGTGCCTGAGTGGAAATGGGATAGGATTACCATGGATTTTGCAACCGGTTTGCCTCTAACTTCTAAAAAGAAGGATGCTGTCTGGGTAGTGGTTGATAGGTTAACAAAGTCGGCTCACTTTATACCAGTACGTACCGATTACTCACTTGATAAATTAGCTGAATTATATATTGCTGAAATTGTGAGGTTGCACGGGGTACCTATGTCTATAATATCAGATAGAGATCCGAGGTTTACCTCGAGATTCTGGAAAAAGTTACAAGAAGCTTTGGGTACAAAATTGAACTTTAGTACCGCGTTTCATCCACAAACAGATGGTCAGTCGGAAAGAGTAATCCAAGTACTCGAAGATATTAGATGTTGTGTTTTAGAATTTGAAGGCAGTTGGGAGAAATATCTATCTTTGGCTGAATTTGGCTACAATAACAGTTTTTAATCAATTATACAGATGGCACCGTATGAAGCCTTGTATGGTCGCAAGTGTCGTACTCCTTTATATTGGACCGAACTTAGTGAGAAACAGATTCACGGAGTTGATCTAGTTAGAGAAGCTGAAGAGAAAGTAAAAGTAATTCGTGATTGGTTGAAAGCTGCTTCAGATCGACAAATGTCATATGCAGATTTAAAAAGAAAAGAGATTGAATTCCAGGTAGGTGATAAAGTGTTTTTGAAGGTGTCACCATGGAAGAAGATTCTGAGATTTAGCCGAAAAAGCAAGTTGAGTCCGCATTTTATTGGGCCGCATTTAGATTCTTGAGAGAATTGGACCAGATGGCATATCGGTTGGCCTTCTTGGCGAGTTTGAAAGAATTCATAACGTGTTTCATGTATCAATGTTGCGACATTATCGTTCTGATGCGTCACATGTGATTTCTCCAACAAAAATTGAGATTCGATCGGACTTGACCTATGGTGAGGAACCGATTAAGATTTTGGCTCGAGAAGTAAAATAGTTGAGAAAGAAAAGTATAGCTTTAGTGAAAGTGTTATGGCAAAGACATGGAGTAGAAGAAGCTACGTGGGAACTGGAGGAAGCCATGAGAAAACAGTACCCAAATCTCTTTACCGGTAAGATTTTCAGAGACGAAAATCCCTAAAGGGGGGGAGAGTTGTAACAGCCCGATTTAGGGCCAAAATGGAATAGTGGTTTCGAAACCGCAAATCCAAGGTTGAAAGAAATTATTTTGATTAAGTTTTAGTGTTTATATTATGATTTCATAATTGTGTGAAAATTTCGTTGCGAAATTTTATTGATTGGGTGTTTAATTTGATATTTAGGACTAAATTGAAATAGGTAAAAGAAAATGTGTGTTCTAGTTCATAAAGTACTTGATTGAAATGAGGATTTTAAGTAGAGGTCCTTAAATGGAAATTAGACCATTATACTTTATATGGACAAAAATTAAGACATGGATGGAATTTTAAGAAAGTTGAGTAGTAAGGGCATTTTGGTCATTTGCATATTAAATGAAATAAAATGGGAAAAATAACACAAAAATGTGTTCATCTTCATTCAAGCTTGGCCGAAACTTACATGTTCTCCATAGCTAGGGTTTTTCCCAAGCTTTCAAGCTCAATAGCAAGTGCATTCAAGCCCCGTTTTTAATGTTCTTTACATTTTTGAAATCCTCGTAGCTCGGTCTACCTATTTCTACCATTATTTCGAGTTAGAGTTTATGTTTAAAATTTTACCCATGAATTATCTGCATGTATTTTGATGTTTGATGGTAGAATATGAATGTTTGAAGTTAGGAGAACGATCTTTTCTAAGCGATTTTTAGCGAAAACGAGCAAAACGGCATAATCAGTAAAAATACCTATTGTTCATAACTATGTGTTAGAGTGAGAATTTGATGTTTTCATAAAAGGGAAAAATGATCAGCATGTCATAAAACATAATAATAAGGGCTGAAATTAAAATTTCCGAGCCTAGGGGCAAAATCATAATTTTGTAAAAGTTAGGGGGCAAAAATGTAATTTTTCCATAATGTGAGTTTTGGATTGAAATAAATAGTATGAGCGTTAAATGAGCTAAATGTGTTGTTATAGATTAAGAAAGGCGTGGAATTGATCTTGAACGGGGGAAGGAAAAGGTTTTGGACTAAATTGCAAAATTTCTATATTTTGCACCGAGGTAAGTTTGTATATAAATAATACATTAACTTCATTTACATTTTTATATTTCAGCCTATTATATGTATTTTAGCTTATTTTGAAGCATAAATCGACTATTGGAGGAATGAAAATAAGTAATAGAGAGAGAAATCCCGGTTGAACATTCAGAAAGATTGAATAATATAGATGGAGCGTAGCTAGGTCACATGTATGGTGCTGAGTGCACATAATGTGTACAAGAAAGCTACGAGATACTATGTAGTAGCTAGGTCACATGTGTGATACGGGATGTATCCCATGTAGACAAGAGTGCTACAGGAGAGATAAATGTAGCTAGGTCACATGTGTGATTCCAAGTGAAGGACACCATGTAGACAAGAGAGCTACGAGATAAATTGGCTAGGTCACATGGGTGGTACTAAGTGTTCACCATGTGTACAAGAGAGCCGAATTATATGAAATATGATAGTGGGGCAGTGTGCTGAAACCATCAAGTATCGAGGATTGATCCGAATTGTTCAACGGGATAATTTTAAGGTGGCATTGTAATCATGGACTTATACTTGTGATGTATGAAATATGGTGAAAATGAATTGTGATATGTATGCTAAGTGAGGTTAATACAAGGAAAGTGTGAAAGAGTGAATTTGCAATAATATTATTTTGGACAGTAGCAGTGACGTGAATTTTAAAAATCACCAAAAATGGTATTAATTTAATTAGAGGCTGAATGAGACATGAAATTAAAGCTCAATGAGTCTATTTTCATATAAAAGAAAAAGAGCAAGCAAAGAAAATCTATATTTTGAGATATTTATATTTGTGTGTGACTTGTTTAGATTGACTATGTGATCCCCTGTTCTGACTTTGATAAATCATTAAAAATTGTAAAAAAATAATTAAGAAATATAGTTTAGATGTCTAGATTCTTTATTGAGTCTAGTTTTAAATGAAACATGTTTCATGGCTATTTGAATTGTGTACTGGGATAACTTCAACTCATACTGAACAGAGTTCAGATCAGTCGAGCTGTATAACAGGGGAAACTTTAACTAATAAACTATACTAATTGGCTGGACCAAAAACTCTAGAAAAAAACTAGTAAGAATTTATATGAGTATAGTTGTAGGAAACTTTTACGGATTTGAATTTCGAATTTTGTAACTCAAGTTATGATTTATTTAGTGAACATGACGCAGGAGAGACAGCTCAATCAAAGTGGAGTAAATATTGAAATTAAAAGTAAATACACTTAAGTTAATGTGTAAACATATTAGATTCTTTAATTATTATTTATATACTTACTTACTAAGCTATATAAGCTTACTTTCTTTTCTCTCTTTTGTCTTATAGTGTCGTCCGGCATTGCTCGGGAGTTAAGGATCGTTGAAGATTTGCCACACTATCAAAACTTTTGGGTATTTGAACTAAACATTTCTTTTGAATTATGGCATGTATAGTAGGCTTCGTTATTTTGTTACGTGTCATAATTGCCTAGGTTTAAAATTTTGGTTACATTATTTAACAAAATTATTTTGTATAAGCCATTGAAGTTGGCTAATATTGTTCAAGACATATGTTATAATGATACATTATCTATTTGGATGATATATTTCTATTTCGGTTTCGTTTAATGATATATATTATGATCTAGTAATACCTCGTACCCTGTTTCGATGTGGAACACGGGTAAGGGGCGTTATAGGCCATACTAAAGGCCCTTGTCCCTAGTTCGTGTGAATTTATTTTTCAATTCGAACCTACAGGGGTTTTCATACTACTTGGTACACGCCCATGTCCATGACCTATGTTTCCCACATGGCCATGACACGCCCGTGTCTCAGCCTGTGTACAAAAACCTTGACATTCTGTTTCTGGCGTCAGCAAGCAATTAAGGGCACACAGCCATGGCACATGCCCGTGCATTAGGCTGTGTCTTCCACACTACTCAGACACACGCTCGTGTCTCCGCTCATGTGTTTACTACCATGCATACTGACTTATAAAATTGAGGTGCAGGGGACACACGGCAAGACTACACGCCCGTGCGGCAAACCCTGTGTCACACACGGCCTAGACACACACTCGTGTATCTGCCTATGTAGACAAAAATAAGCTATTTACCAAGCTTTTTTCCGCCCTTACTTGCACGAACCTACACAACATCAACCAAAACCAATCCAAGCATAACACATATAACCCAAACCACCACAACCATGAGAAATTTACATCAAATGCATTTAACAATAATCAATATTAGCCAACATTAATGGCCTATACAAAATGAATATCACATCCATCATATGAGCCAACTCTTATGGCTAAACTAACAAGACACTAAACAAAAGATTCAAGTCCTTATACATGCCAAAATCAAAGTATTAAACTAGCTATACCAGAGCTTCAGGTAATAGTGTGATCGATGCCTCTGACGTCCCTGGATCCCCGATACTAGCTTGGCGGCATTATAAAAAAAATGGAAAGGAGAGGGAGTAAGCATAAAGCTTAGTAAGTTGCATATAAATTAGTAACAACATCAACCATGCATGTCATAAATCAACACAACATTATTGAGTGAACATGGAAAATATCACTCCATGCTTATATATATCACAAGCATAAACCAAAGATTTCAATATTGTCCTAAGATCATTTTCATAGCTAGAACTTACTCATGACATTCCTACCATCAAGGCAACATAACTAGACTCATATCTCATGAGTTTCGAATAAGAACCTGTACCACTCACAACATGATTATATCATTCCATATCATTGTCACAAGCTTTTAAAATAACCCGTGAAACCATTTGGAATACTAAAGGATATCTGACAAGCTTTACACAAAAGAGTGAATTCTCGATGCCATGTTTCAAACATGGTCTTACACTGGCTCACATGTTGAGGCCAAATGCCATGTCCCAGACATGGTCTTACACTGGCTCTCATAAGGTGGCCGATGCCATGTCCCAAACATGGTCTTACACTAGCACATATATCAATGTCGATGCCATGTCCCAAACATGAGCTTACACTAGCTCTCATGTTGTAGCCAATGCCATGTCCCAAACATGGTCTTACACTGGCTGTCATAAGGTGGCCGATGCCATATCCCAAACATGGTCTTACATTGGCTCTCATGTTGTGGCCAATGCCATGTCCCAGACATGGTCTTACACTAGCACACACATCACTTCTGATGCCATGTCCCAGATATGGTCTTACACTTGCTCTCATATCACCCAAATGTCATAGCATAGATATCCAATCTATTCCTAGGTTCAATCGGGACTCTACTACATTGAATTTCATCATGCATTATTCATAAGCAATTTCAAACATATTACACAAAATTAATCATTCAACACATAATAATGATAAAGTTGCCCTACATACACAAAACTTACCTCGGTATACAAAAAGTGGACGACTAATTGGCTTTAGTCTATTAGCTTGGCCTTTCACTGGTCTGGGTCTGGATTTCGTATTTCTTGATCTAAAATGATAAAAAAATTCACTAATTTAATCATCATATTAATTAGTGCATTTCATAAATCATATTTTTGCAAAATGACCATTTTGCCCCTAGACTTTCACAAAATTACTATTTTACCCCTAGGCTCGTAAATCGATTTTTATCAAATTTTCTCACTACCCAAGCCTAGCTGAATTCTTTTTATACTAGAAGCAGCCCAAAATTCCAATTATTTCACACAGTTACCACATAATTTATAACTTATGCAAAATGGTCCTTAGTTAGGGTTTTCATGAAAACTAATTCACAAAAGTTGTTTGCTTAACAACCATGATTCATTTTCTTCTATAAAAAATTCAGAAAACAACATGAAAAATCTCATGGAGAAACCCTATACTTTCAACCATTTTGCAAAATAGCCCCTCATTAGCTAGATTATGCTACAAGGGTCCCAAAAGTACAAAAATTATCAAGAAAGGCCATCAAAATCACTTACTTGTATGGGTAAAGAGTGGCTGAAATTTTGAAGGTCCAAAACCTCTATTTTTTCTGGTATTTTCGGTGGAGAGGAGAAAGATGAAAGGTGATATCTTTTTCCTTTTATTTTATTTTATCTCTAGTTAATTTAGTCACCCAATTTCACCTAACTTTGACCTTACAATTTATTTGTCCCTATGATCAGCTATTAACAAATTTTTGGTCTATTTACTCAATAAAGGCCTCTAATTTAATGTTCCATAGCTATCTGACACCTTTAGCTAGTAGAACAAAACTTTTGCACTTTATGTGATTTAGTCCTTTTTTGCAATTAAGTATGAAACTGCTAAAATTATTTCACCAAAATATTCATGCACTCATATAATCATGCTACAACACATAAAATAATATTATAAACAATTTATCTGACCTCAGGTTAATGGTTTCGAAACCATTGTTTCGACTACGCCCAAAAATCGGGCTGTTACAGGCACATCATAGTGTCCCCTATTCTCCCCCGTAATGATCCTTTCCCGCTCACTACCTTATTTCTCCTTCTCTTACCTTCCTTATTTCTCCTTATAGGAAATCTTAGCATCATATAGTAACTATGGCTAGCTCACAAGTTTTTGTTCACTAATGAACGAGTTTTTATATTTTTGTGACTTTGTGACTTTTATTTCTTTTTCACGATACCTTACTCACAAATGCTTTTATTTTTCATGTCATTTCTCTACTTGCTTTATTTTTTCATTTTTTTTTACGTTTTATATTTTTAAGCTAACCTATAATCACCATACTACATTGATCTTTCCTATCACTTTGTTTTTACAAAACCACCATAATGTATCTACTTATCCCTTAATATGTATGGCTAAAATCATACAATTCAAGACCAGATAAAAGGGTAAGCACAAATTATTTTGTTTAGCTCGAGTTTTGTATAGAGGTTCATCAAGAAGTGTTTTCTAGCTCAAAATAGGTACTAAGTATTAACAAACAACGATTAGCTTTTTGCCTCTGAGTGTATACCAAACAACGTCTTAGTTCATCTCTAGGTATCTCAATATTCACAAATTTATTCAACCAAATAATAAAAAATTCAACAATTTATCATACATACTAACATGCTTGTTTCCTTGTATGCTCTATATCATTTGGTAAATTCAATCTCTTAATGTCTATTTACAATATAATATATAAAACTTAATAGCCTAATAGTAATAAAATTTAAAATCACCTATCATCATGCCAAAATTACCATAAATACAATCAGCCTATGTACATGCTCCTAACCAATCATTTGTATTTTCATAAGCTCAAGCACACAATCGATAAGAAAAATCAAAGAAAAGCGTAAAAATTAAATAGATTTTCTATGTTACCCCCCACACTTTAGATAACACATTGTCTTCAATGTGTAGCCCTAGAAAGATAGGGAACAAAGTTACCCGATTGATCGTAGTAGTTCCATAGTAGTTCCATAGGCTATTGATGGGTTCCTTCTCCTTTTACTATTGAAAGTTCAAGATTGTTGTGCCTCTTCCATTATGGGTTCCTACATAGAAAATTCAAACAAACCAAAAAATAAAAAACTAATAATCTACTATTACTTATATCCGTAACAATTTTTTAAATTAAAAATCATCCAAAAATTAATACAATCCCAAAATAGAAGAGAAAAAGTTCATTTTTAATCTTTATATGAATCATCAAAACAAGGTGAAGGCCTCCTTTCCATCAGTGCTTTTCCCTTTCTTGAACCATATTCGTGATGGGAAGTCCCACCCGTCGAAGGTGCATGTTCAGTTGGCCTTCGGATAATTGGCCCTTTTGGTATAGAGTATTTTGGTTGAAATGTTGCTTCATAATTGTTATCATTCCTTTTGAATTCCTAATCATCCACCTCATCCTTGTCCTTCGAGTTTGCCTCCTCCACTTCAACTGTATGATGGGTCTGTGTTGGGCTGAATATGTCTAACGGATAATTTGGTGCTCTTAACCTATTCAATCGGACGAAGTATTGAGCTCGTCTCCTATGCCCTCCTGATCTTTCCAACGAGTTTTTCTTTGATGTTCCCACTTGCCCTTTTTTGAGCTTTCGATTTCTCATTCCATTTGAGTGACACCAGAACATCCATCTTTTCATTCCTCCTCTAGTACTAATCAATAATTTGTTTCCTCTGAAGCTCAACATATTTCTTATATAATGATTCCCCAATTATGATATTTGTTAGATTCATGAACTACTTATTTTCTCCCATTAGAACTTTTGCTTTTCGATACAGAGCTGTCACAAGGTAGGGAAAGAAAATCCCAGCTTTTTGGCTATTCACATAGCACTTCACCTAGCAATAAATCCATTGACCACGCATAATTTCTTGTGCCAGAAAATGCCATATAAAAGTATAGATCCAAAAAGTATTAACGTTAGAAACATTCAATGTAGGCGCAGTTCTAGTACCTATGAATTGCATCCACATTTTCACTACCGAGAACATTATTACTTGATTGAAGTTAGCTGGTAAGACGGTATCCAGCCTATAGTTCCATATACTTCTACCTGAGTTAAGTACTTAATGACATCATACATTTTTATATCCTCAAATGTATTCAAATCAGGCTTATCAAGGAAGTATTTGCCATAGTAAGGTACATCGTAAAACTCACATACCTCTTTAAGAGCAATCGATACTTCTCCTCTTACCATTATAGTGTCCCAACTTTCATCTTGCATTTTCTCATTTCTTTCCCAACTTTCATCTTGCCTTTTTATCATTTCTTTCTCTCTAAAAGAGGCCTAAAATTCTTGTACTACTGGTATGATAACATTTTCCTTAGGAGTGACACAGAATCACTCCCATCGATGGTCTTTGACTATTGTCCAAATTTCTTTGCACAGAACCACTGAGGGTTTGAACCCTCATTCTTGTGTAAGAGGTCTTCCCTATAATTCCAGAAAATATTTCTTGACATTTGGGTTATGGAATTTTTTAGGGTCTGAAACAACCAGAGTTTCTTGGAACTTAGGTTTCCTACTCTTTTTAGGTGGCATTTTCCAATACTTTAGTTCTAAAATAATAAAATAAAAATTAGCAGTAATTGATAGAACAATAAAACAGGTAAAGGAATACTTAACCTTAGATTTCTTGCACTCTTTGATGCTTCCTGTCCAAGTGGTTAATGCTTTTTTTCCCAAATAAAGCTTGATGGGTGACAATGGATGTTTTGGGGATTTAGGGCTTTGATGAAAAGGAATTTTTGGGATGTTAGAGAGTTTTTAGAGTGTTCAGAATGTTGAGAATGATGAAGTTAAACTCTTTTTATGTTTTAAAATGAGGGTTAAAAACTCAGTCAAATAAGTTTTAATCTATCAAGTTGTGCAATTGAGTTGGGGCAACCCTATAGAAAATTGCATTTGGCAATTTGCCATTGTCACGGCAACAAGGTTCGATGTTATGGTACACTCTGAAATTTTGGAAACCTGTGTATACTACCTTCGGTGTCGTGACATAAAATCAGTTTTCTTTATTCCTTTGATTTCAGCCTTGGTGTTGCGACACTAACTCTATTTTTACCGAGAATTCAAAAGGGTCACAGTTCCTATAAAACGTAAATTTAATACAAGTTAGAATCTAAACTAAGTGGTTAGTTAAATGTACAATAATATACATAAAATTAAAATTTAATGAAATTTTTAGGTTTTGCTGTCGGATTCATTGTTAGCTCAATCAGTGTACCTGTGAATGCTCTTCCTATTTCTTTTCTATTGGTGTTCCTCCAGCATCCATCATGCCATTTTGCTCTTCTTCATTTATTTTTCTCATTGAATTTACTCTTCCGTCCAGCATTGGCCATCAAAAGTTCCTTTTGCAAGTCATGGCAGTTATCCATTTTTAAGATCAAATAATAGTGTAAAATCATTAGACATTTTTTCTATCCTAGTTTTCCATAATATAGTACGGATATTTTTCATGCCTGGGTCGGATAAAATTTTTAAAGAACTTATTCAGTGAGAGGAGTTTTTCACAGTTTACCTCAAACGTTCTAATAATAGATTTGTTACATACCACTTGACTTTATGGTGAATTCTAAGTGTCTTCAGGTTTTCCTACGTGTCAAGTCACATTTTTATTGGGTGGTTCTTGTAGGAATTGAGTGCTTTGTATTTTGTTTAACCTTTTTTCCAAATTTTTTGGTGGTACTGCATGTCTATTAACAAATTTTTAATTATAACTTTTGTCAATGCACACTTTCCCGATTTTTATTAGTATCCAGGAAACCCTTACATTATCTAACTTTTGAGGTGTTTGTGTTTGGTTGAAGATTAATACTTTGCAGAATATGATAAGGTTAAATATCTCCTTAAGAGTTGTACGTTTGTCCCTAATCTCTTTCACCAGTTTTCGATACTTCAAACATTCCTCCATCGAGTCGACAGTGAGTACTATTGTCTCTGATGATCGAGATAAATTCATAACTTTAGTACCATTTAGTTGGTTCTGATCTTGTACATTCTCCCCATCGAGGAAACTTGACGCCATTGGAAAGATGTACTCAACTCCTGATTGACTAGGGTATCTGCTCACTATCTCCTCCTCTGGCTCTACCCCTTCTTAAGTAACCTTTCATGGTGTTATTCTTACTAGCCCATCTTGGTACTCTTTCATACCCGAAACCTTTTGGTTATTTGAAGGTTCCCTCTCCTTATGGGTCCTGACTGGTTAGTTTTCTCCTCATCTAAACTTTGGGCTTACTCATATTAATGACCAATTGGATTTATGTTAATTTTGGTATCACCATCTTGTAAATTCAGTTCTAGTATGAGTAATCGCTTATTCTCCTAATTCTCCTAGTTCTCACAGACTCCTTCCTTGTAGATTTCATCGTCATAATTCAGTTCTTTATCCGACCACATGTACTCAAAATCGTCCATGATTTTTGCTAAACTGACTTTGGTAGTCACTACTATAAGTATCTTGGATGTGAGTGTACCTTAATGTTCCTTAAAGAACAAAAAAGTGTTAGTAATGTTAACAAGTAACTAAATAAAATGAACTAAAAATCATATTTATAACCTCAATATTTCCTAATTATTCTATTAAAATGCAAAAAAATAAAATCAAATTAGTGATCTTGCATCCCTGGCAATGGCGCCCATAACTTGACTGCCTCCGGACGTACCAACTATTGGATCACTAGTACACCCCATGGCGTAGCAGTAAAATTAAATCTAGTGATCACATCCAGGGATCCATATGTGACGAACGAACCAGGGTGAGAAATGTAATAGCCCGATTTAGGGCCTAGTGGGAATAGTGGTCTCGGGACCACAAATTCAAAGTTTGAAAAATTATTTTATTATTATTATAGAGTCATAGCATGTTTATATTAGTGCATGAAAATTTTGGTAAGTTAATTTTGACGATTGTGAGCCCAATTGCGAAAAAGGACTAAATTGCATAAAGTGTAAAAGTCCTAAATTGATTGCTAATGGTGTGATTTTGTTAGAGAACCAAAATTAAGGGTCTTTAAAGGGCAATTAGACCCTATTAGAATAGCATAGCCGGCCATGAGACTAGGGAAAACAATTAGTCAAAGTGTTAGGTTTTGATGACATGAGCAAATTGAATAAAATAAAGAAAAGTTGTCATCTTTCTTTTCTTCTTATGTACACCACCGAAAATATCAACCATTTTTGGGGTTTAAGAGCTTCAAAATTTTCAGCAACTTTGACCCCTCTGAAGTAAGTAATGTTGATAGTTTCACTTGATGATTTTTACATTTTTGAGACCCTTGAAGCATGGGCTTTCAAATGAGGGATGTATCTTGGAAAATGATTAAGATTTTAGGGTTTTACCATGAATAGAATTGTGATGTTTGCTGAGTTTTTGTGGACAAAAATAGGCTATTTACCAAGCCATCTTGCCACCCAAATTTGCATACACCTACATCAAACCAATTGGCACATAACAAGGCATAATTAGGCATTCAAAACAATCTCATTCAAGCCTAAATCATGGTAATGCTATACCATCATGCACAATACACACAAGTATAAAATTAGGCTATTCCATTCATGCCAAATTCTACATTTTCACATTACCTAAATGATCACTTTCCATTATGCATCAATTTTCCCAAACTCGTAAGCATACCAATTCTCAAATATCATCCATTTACCAAAATCATTTGCATAGCAGTTATCAACACAATACAAAGGCCATTTTCATAAATATATACAAACAAATCAACCAAAACAAGCCAACTCTCATGGCTATATACAAAACCAAACATTAAACATTTACATGTCAATCCAAATGACTAAATTCATTACTAACATATACCGAAATGACCCAAGCTCCTATACATGCCATATAACCAAAAACATAGATTCAAAAGTACCAAAGTGATAGCTTGATAGTATGTTGAGGTCTTCGACGATTCTCAAATCCGAGCTAGCTTTGATTTCACTATAAAACACAGAAAAATAAACAATGTAAGCTACAAAGCTTAGTAAGCTCGTATGAAATAATAAACAAAGCTCACCATTCAATTGTCATTCAAAATATGAACATAACATACTATAAAACTTTTAACCACAATGTTAACATATATTCAAGCACATAATTAACCATAAACTCACAACTTCCATAGAATCGATGCTTATGTAGTTTTCATACATATGCTGATATGTGTCTATTTCTCACCATTTCATATCTTCAATATACCCATTGAAACATTCGAAATACTATCGAATACTAGGAAACTCGCACCCTAAGTGCCACATATATATATAGCTGAAGCTATCTCAGTCTCATATGACATATAATGCTCACTCTTGAGCTATCAACGGGTCTGTTTACGCAAGCTGACAGTCATGACGTAGCTACACGGTGCTCACACAAGCTGACGAGCATCCGCAACACATGTCGGATAACTCAGCCACCGGTAGGATGTACGGACCAGCACCCAAATCACATAACCCCAATGACATGTCATTTGTATCCTAATCTATTCCTAAGGTTCAACCGGATTTTTCATTGCCGTATCATCGTCGAACATATCCGCAATCTCGTATACATAATATATTCAATATTAAAGAAATTTATAACACAATTATAATAATGCTTATTAACATACGAACTTACTTCGATCGCTAAAACGACGGAATGGATTGACTAGTCCAAAACCTTATTTTTCCCTAGATTTAAATCCGAATTTCACTTTTCTTGATCTATATGTAATCAAATTTAACTAATTCAATCATCATTATATTCAATTTAGTACAAAATATACATTAAGGAAACTTTACACTTTTGCCCCTAATATTTCAACATTTTTACAATTTAGTCCTTATCTCATAAAAGTACAAATTCATGAAATTCAACTTATACCCATGCTAGCAAAATTTCAATTAAGTCCCTAGCAGCCCATATTTTTCATTTATTTCACAATTTAACCACAAAATTTCAACATTTCTCAATTTAATCGTAAATGACAATTTTGTCAAAAATCACTTTACAAATGTTGTTTATCTAACAAAAAGCATAGATTTTCTATCATCAAACATCAAAATACACATAGATTCATCAATGGAAAAACCCTAAACCTTTAAAAATTTTGTAAAATAGTCCCTAGGCTAGCTAGATTAAGCTACAATGATTTCAAAAACATAGAAATCATTAAAAACGAGACAAAAATAAACTTAAATGCAAAGGTGAACTATGATCGAATTTTCAAGAGCTCAAAAATGGTGTATTTTCTTCCTTACATTCGGCTAGGTGAAGAAGATGAACAAAAATGTGGGTTTTGTTTTACTTAATTAATCTTTATTAATTAATTTACTATAATAACCTTATTTATTAACTTAAAAATTCTCCTAGTTCATGTCCATCTTTGTCCACTCATACTATAAATGGTCTAATTATCACATAAGGACCTTCACTTTAAGGTTCTATAGCTATTAGACACCTTTAGCTAAAAGAACTAAAGTTTTACACTTTATACAATTTAGTCATTTTTATCAAATTAAGCACTCAAATGATAAAATTTCTTAACAACATTTTCACACGATCATACAATCATACTGTAGATATTAAAATAATAATAAAATAATTAATTTGACCTCAAATTTTTTGTCCTAAAACTACTGTTCCGATTTGACTAAAAACGGGCTATTACATGTATTATCCAAAATTTCCATATATCACATATCATGAGTGTTAGGAAATTACACATCAACATTTATTATATAAAAATCACACAATTGCGTATTTCATCATAGATTTGAAGTTTTGGAAACACTTACTTGAAATCCTCCTTTCCCGAATTTTACAAATCCATACGGATACTTTTACATATTCGCTCAAGTACACTTTTTAGAGATTTATTTAAATGTTAATTAAATATTTATCATATATAATTCTATCTCGGTTAAATATAATATTAATTATTTTTATCAAAATAAATCACCACACCTGACTTTGTAAATCGAATCACAATGATTCTAATTCCAACTTCTAATGGACGAGTTTGATTCTCGAGCCTCTGTGGCTAAACCATTCACATGTATTAGAATGTGTTACTTAGATAAATAATCCTTCAATCTCATTATACGTTAGAATAATTATATAATAACAGAGGGAAAAGGGCTCAACACTTCCCACGAAATGTTGATTAGAGAGGAAGATTAGTCACTAATTAGAGAATAACATGATATAAAAATAAGTAG
This sequence comes from Gossypium arboreum, assembly GCF_025698485.1. Classification (NCBI taxonomy): domain Eukaryota; kingdom Viridiplantae; phylum Streptophyta; class Magnoliopsida; order Malvales; family Malvaceae; genus Gossypium; species Gossypium arboreum. Next base: position 83,313,246 of record NC_069081.1, on the reverse strand, counting down.
ATAGAAAATATGATGTGGAATAATCTTTTTATGAACAAATATTAGAATTGAGAGATTAAAGAAATTAATTACGAAAAGAGGAGAAAAGAAAAAGATTCAATGTAATATCCTGATTTTGGGCCTAGTCGGAATGGTGGTTTCGAGACCACAAATCTGAGATAGAAATAATTATTTTATAATTATTTTGAGGTCTATGATATGATTGCATGATTGTGTGAAAATTTTGTGAAGAAATTCTATGCATAAAGTGCTCAATTTGAAGTTAGGGACTAAATTGAATAAGTTGCAAAACTTGCATTCTAGAAGTTTCTAGTATGAAATTGCTTTGAAACATTAATTAGGAGGTCTTAAATAGAAATTTTACCAATTTCTAATTGATGGACAAAAATTGGACATGGATGGAATTTTTGAAAGTTTAGTAAGGAAGGGCATTTTGGTCATTTGGTAATAAAAAGAAATAAAAAGGGAAAATAAAGCCAAAATTGACTCATCTTTTTCATGGAGGACGAAATTAGCATGGGGGAAGCCATGGCTAGGGTTTTCAAGCTTTCCAAGCTCAATAGTAAGTCCGTTCTAACCCCGTTTTTCAAGTTCTTTACGTTTTTAGAATCTCGGTAATTTGATTAAGCTTATTCTAGCAATAATTTAAGCTAGGATTCATATTTGGAAAAATACCCATAGGTGAAATGTGTTTATTTTGCTGTTTTATGATATAATATGAGGTTTTAAATTATGTTAGACAACTTGTGCTACTCGGTTTTGAGTGAAAACGAGTAAAAGGGCTTAATCGGTAAAAATACCTAATAGTCATAAGTTTATGTTAGAGTGAGAATTTGATGTTGCCATAGAAGGGAAAAGTGATCAGCATGTCATGAAACATAAGAATAAGGGATGAAGTTTAATTCCCGAGCCTAGGGGCAAAAGTGTAAATATGCAAAAGTTTAGGGGCAAAATTGTAATTTTGTAAAATTTTGAGTTAAGGACTGTTTTGAATAGTACATTAATTAAATAAATAAAATATGATGTTTTAGATCCCGGAAAATGAGATTTGAACCTAGAATGAGAGAAAAATCGAAAATTGAGAAAGTTGGTAAAATAGTCGTTTTAGTATCGAGGTAAGTTCATATGTATAATAAGCATTAATTTATGCATGTTTCAATGTTAAATTGATATATTTACTATGATTTTCGAGGTTTTGAAAGTATGTAAGTTGATATGATAATAATACAACAATAATCTTTGTAATTTATATTTGAAAGTTAAATTTAGTGAATTAATTGAATTATGTTAAATTAAATGATTATGGTGCCAAGTTTATGAATTGATTTAAAAATATGTCTATGGTAAATGAAGTGCATTGAATTATCATACATAAATGTGATTTCTATGATTATGGATATTATGGGAAATTGTAAGTTCATATGATTTTTAATAAGGTAATGTGTAATTTAATGTTATTGCCTTGATATTAAATGAGACGTAAGTTTATATGTAAGTAATACATCAATATTACTTGTATTATGATATTTTATAATAATATTGGAAATATGTTTGTGGATAATTACTTGATTGGTGAAATTGTTGGAAAAGAGAGAAATCCCGGTTGAACCTTCGGAAAGATTGGATGATACAGATAGTATGTAGCTAGGTCACATGTATGGTGCTGAGTGCACATCATGTGTACAAGAGAGCTACAAGACATTATGATGTAGCTAGGTCGCATGGGTGATACTATGTGTACACCATGTAGACAAGAGAGCTACGGAATATATGTAGCTAGGTCGCATGCGTGGTTCCAGGTGAAGGACACCATGTAGACAAGAGAGCTACGAGATAAATTGGCTAGGTCACATGGGTGGTACTGAGTGTTCACCATGTGTACAAGAGAACCGAACTATATGATGGGTGGACTATGTGCTGAAACCACCAAGTATCAAGGGTTGATCCGAAGTGTTCAACGGGAGACTCTCTATGTATTGCTTTGTGAGTTTTGTGATGAATAAGTGCAGGAACTTGGTTATGTGAATGATATGTTCATTAAGTGACCAGGAGGTGGTAATGTTATAAACAAGTAAGTTATACATGAGGATGATTTTATGGTTACATTGTGATCATGGGCCTATACTTGTGATGTATGAAATGTGGTGAAAATGATTTGTAATATGTATGTTAAAATGAGGTTAATACAAAGAAAGTGTGAAAGAGTGAATTAGCAATAAAACTGTTTTGGACAGTAGCAGTAATGTGATTTTGAAAAATCACCAAAAATAGTAGAAATTGAATCAGAGACTTAATGAGATATCAAATTAAACATTAATGAGTCTCTTTTCAGATCAAAGAAATAGAGCAAGAAAAGCAGTTCTATATTTTGAGATATTTATGTTTTTGTGAGACTGGTTCAGAATGAATATGTGATCCCCTGTTCTAAATTTGGAAAATCAAAAAAATTTGGATAAAAATAATTAGAGGATTAAACTTATATTTTTAAAATCTTTAATGAGTTTATTTTCAAGATAAATCAACAAGAACATTATCCGAGTTCTCTTTGTGAGATAATTAATTTTTAGTGAAGAGAGGTCGAATCACGAAAAGTGAAATAGGGAAATTTTAATGAATAAACTGTACTAATTGGCTAAGCCAAAAATTATGAAAATTTTATGGTGGAAAGGTATGTGAGTCTAATTTTAGGGGAAATTTACGGATCTTAATTTTGAGCTCGGTAGCTTGAATTATAAATAAGTAAGTGACTATGACTCGTGTGGATAGTTTGATGTAAGAATTTATTAGTAAATTGTGAAATCGTACTTACAAGGATGCTATGTACATTAAGGATGTGGAATGGAGAGGAGGAGGAGGAAAATAAATATATGTGGAATACATGGAAACTATGGTATATGAAATATTGATATAATGAAATAAATGATATGTGTTTATAAGAAAAGCAGAAGAGAATGATATGTATCATGACATGTATATATATATATATATGACTAGTCTCAATGTAATGCTTGTTGGGTATGGAGTTGAATTGAAATGTTTCGAGCAAACATGTTATTTTATGATCTGAATTGTGGTATTTTATAAAGATATGATCTAGTTTTAAATATGAATGCTTGATGATTAAGTGAAGATATTTGGTAAGATGGTAATCTTGGTATAAATGTATAAGTGGTACTTTAATAAACAAGGTAAAATGAGTATGAGAGACACATGTATGATGACATACAAATGCTATGTTTGTGGTTTAATTGAGAATATTTAATCATTAAATGAATACCATGTTATATGCTTTTGATTTTGTATAAGTGTGTAAGAGATTAAGGTTGACCAAAGCTTGGAAAATAGCCTAGGTATATTCCACACAGGCAGAAACACGACCATGTGTCTCAGCCGTGTATGGAACACGACTTTGGGACACGGGCATGTGGAGCCTTAAAGCATGAAATTTTCAAGATTTTTGTATGTTCTCGGTTTAGTCCTGAACTCTTTCTAAAGTATGTTTTGGGCTTCGTAGACTCAAATAAGGGACTATGTGTAAGTGAATGAACATTTTGAAATATGAATGAAATTTTATGGCCTGTATTTTAGTTTAATGTTTGTATGTTTGTCCGGTAACGCCTCGTACCTTATCCCGACCTCGGGTACGGGTAAGGGGTGTTACATTCAAAATTTTTGGTAGTGGTCAACGGCAGTGGCGATGCAGTTACGATGTGACGGTAGCGGAGTTGAGGCGGTGGTTTGGTGGTGATGAGATGGAACTGCGGCGGCCTTATGTGGTGGTGGAGTGGAGGAGAAATGAGAAGAAAAGGGTGCCTTAGGTTGTGAAATAGAACAAAAAAGTGAGAAATAGGAAGCAACAAGGTGGTGGACAACAAAAAGAGGGTAGGAGAGAAAAAAATAAAAAAACAAAAAGTGAAATAGATATGTGTAGGTGCCTGGCTGACCAAGGTAAGGTAAGGGAGGAAATTTGGTATGTTGAGGGAACAAAGCCATGGAAAGGGGATCATAGGAGTGAAAAGGATGAATGTTGACCTTGTAATCAAGGAAAGAATCATCCCGAGTATGGAAAGATGTGGATTGGATGGAAAGGGTATTCACACTAGCCTAAGTTGTCAAAATTTTAATCAAAAAGGTGAGATTATGGGGACTTGATCTGCCATAATTTTGTGTAGCAAATTAAACTAGTTTTTCCACTAGGAGCTTGAAATTAAGCATTATCATTAGGATTTAATTATGTTTTATCTAGTTTTGTTAGAGTTCAATAAAATGTGCAAATCAAGTCTTTTATTGACCTTAGGGGAAAAATGAGGCCGAAGGGTGAGCTAACGCACTTTATGAGTGTGCAGGAGACCATTAAAAGGCGTGCGACATTAATACTGATCACTATGTCATGACGCAGAGTATGTGATGTCGCAACATAGTGAGTAGAATGAAGAAATTCTGAGACTTCCTTCGATGTTGTGACATACCCCTAAAGACACCTCGAAGAAGAGTATATTGACTATTGTGTCACGACACAGGTCCTGGTGTGCCATGGCATAGACTTTGGACAGGAAATAATTACAAGGTATGGGCGTTTTGGTCAGTACAATCCAACTTAAAGCTCATGAATGTCAGCTGACCTAGGGTTAAAGAGGACGACCACCAAAAATCTATAAATAAGCTCTTTTGGCACCTGTTTTAGACACCAACTCCTTAGCTTAGAATTTCTCTCTTAAGTTATGTTTAGTTTTTCTCTTTTTCTTAGGTTTTAGTTTCCTTATGTTTTGTCTTTATTTTATTCTGAGAGATCTGATTTGTGAATACAATCAGACATTATGGATTTTTCCTAAATCTTATATTTTAGGTTCACTTGTTATATTTATCTTTTATATTGATTTTATATTATTTACAAACACCATGGGAAACTAATCCCTCTATGGGGGATTAGTGAGTGGAGGTATGATGAATTGAAAATTTTGTAGGGTTACTCAATGGATCAACTGTTCTAGAAAGGACATGAAACAAACCCTAGGCTTGATGACCCTAGAAAGTTGTTAAGGTGGGAATTAACCCAAAATTGGTATGACCCATTCGTGATCTCCTTAACCTCATGCCAATCTGGGCTGTGAGGTCAAAAGATAAGTAGTCCTTGTTGAATCATTATTTTAGTGGAAGATCAAAAGATCCTGTCGAGATAGTGACTAGTTCATTGACAAGGAACCCAAAGCAATAGTTAATGCAGATTACCAAAGCGAGCTAATCTCTCCTATAACTAGATTTGATTAATTCTACTTTTCAATATCTTGATATTTATTACTTTATTTTATATAATTTATTATTATAAAAATCTTTAAAACTCTGTTTATTTTTACTTTCGTACTATAACTTATTTTGAATACTAATTAGATATTTTGGTGTTTAGGTTAAAATAGATTTAGCACTAGCCTCCCTTGGGTACGATCCTCAGAGTATTCACCTACTCTATTGTAACTATTTTACAATTGGATCCATATACTTATGGATACCACCTCATTTATATATCTTTTACTGTAATATTCACACTCTAGATGTTAGGACGTCCGAAGGCGGTCAGGGCTTGAACTTGGGACCACTAGGAATAAATTCTCACACCTAAACACTAGGCTATTTAATCCCTTGTGTCATGGACTAGTGCAAATAAATAAATAAAATATAGGGCATGACAACTCTATCCCCCCTAAAATAAATTTCATCCTTGAAATTTACTTGGTCAAAAAAACTTTCACCTTAAAACTTTCACAAGATGAATCTGGTTATTCCTCAATTTCTTGACCTCACTGTACAAAATCTGAATTGGTTCTTCCTTATATGAAAAATCAGGTCTCACCTTGACCTCAAAGATCAGAATCATTTGAGATGGATCAGAACGATATCTTTTAAACATAGAAACATGAACACCTCATGAATGCGTTCCAGCTTCAGAAGTAACTCCAATTGGTAAGCCACTGGTCCAACCCATCCAACAAATCTATAAGGTAAAATGAATCTTGGACTCAACTTGCCCTTGAACTGAAACCTCATTACTTTCTTCCACGGTAAGGAAGACTTGATCCCCAACACTAAACTCAATATCTTTCCACCTTAAGTTGGTGTAAGAATTGTGTTGATCAGATGTTGCTCTCAATTAATCCTAAATTAGTTTTACCACATTCTTAGTTTCTTGCCCTAAATTTGGACCAAATACTTTATTTTCCCCCAAATCAGTCCAACATAGAGGTGTACGACATCTGCGACCATCCAATGCTTCATAAGGAGCCATCTGAATGCTCGACTGAAAACTATTGTTGTATGCAAAATCGGCTAATGGCAAGTGTTCATCCCAACTACCACTGAAGTAAATCACACAACCCCTCAACATGTCCTCCAAAATCTGTATAACTCACTCAGATTGCCCATCAGACTGTGGGTGGAAAGTTGTACTAAAGTTCAATCAAGCTCATAAAGCTTCGTGCATATTTTTCCAAAATTGTGATGTAAACCGACGATCCTGATCGAAAATTATTGAAAATGATACACCATGAAGTCTCACAATCTCTGAAATGTACAACCTCACCAACTTATACAAAGGATAGTTAGTACGGATACGCAGAAAATGTGCTGACCTGGTCAGTCGATCCACCATAACCCAAACTAAATCTTTCTTAGTAGGCGTCAAAGGCAACCTAGTAACAAAATCCATGGTCACACATTTCCACTTTCATTGTGGAATTTGAATAGGCTATAACAAACTAGATGGGAACTAATGCTCAGACTTTACTTATTGGCATGCTAGACACTTACTCACATACTCGGTTACATCATGCTTAAGCCTTAGCGACCAATACAATTCTCTCAAGTCATGGTACATCTTATAACCTCCAAGATGCATAGCGTATGGGCTACTATACACTTCCCGAAGTATGGACTGCCTTAACTCTCGATCATTGGGCACACAATATCTCCCACAGAAGCACACAAATCCAATAGAATTAAGATTAAAGTTGGTAGCCTTACTTTCCTCAACCTACTAGAAATGAGATAAGAGAGATGCATCAACAGATTGCTTCGATCGAATCTCATCCATTTAGTTAGGCCACACTTGCAACTTTGCAAGTAAACCTCCAACATCAATCAAGCTTAACCTCGCGAACATCGCCTTCAAATTAGTCATCAACTTTCTACTTAGTGCATCGGCAGCAACATTTTCCTTTTTCAGATGCTACTCAATGGTAAAATCATAATCATTGAGTAGTCCAACCCATCTCTTTTGCCTCATGTTTAACTCTATTTGGGTGAGGAGATACCTAAGACTCTTGTGATTCGTGTAGGTGATACACTTCTGACCATAAAGATACTGCCTCCAAATCACGAAGGAAAAAACAACAATAGTAAGTTTGAGATCATGGGTTGGATAGTTATGCTCCTGAAGCTTAAGATGTCTCGAGGTGTAGGCTGCAACCTTACTATCTTGTATCAAAACACAACTAAGATCATTATAAGATGCATCACTATACACCACATAATCCTTCTCGGACCTTAGCTAAATCAGAAAAGGTGCTTGAGTCAACACGGGCTAAAGCTTTTCAAACTCTCTTGCTACATTACAGTCCACTTGAAAGGTACACTTTTCCTCAACAGCTTGGTCATTAGAGTTGCAATCAAAGAAAACCGTTCCAAAACATTCTATAACAGCCGATTAGTCCTAATAAAATTTAGATTTCACTAAGATTCTTAGGTTTCTTCAAGTCTAAGATAGACTCAATATTCTTTACGTTGACACGATACTATCAGCCAATACCACGTGTCCTAGAAACATCACTTTGTGGAACCAGAACCCACACTTACTTAGTTGGCATATAACTATTTCTCTCAGAGAATCTTCAAAACCACTCTCATATGTTCATCATGTTCTTCTCTAGACATGGAATACATTAAGATGTTGCTAATGAAGACCACAACAAATTGATCAAGGTATGGCTGAAATACCAGATTCATTAGGTCCATAAAGCCCACCGGAGCATTCGTAAGACCAAAGGGCATCACAAGAAACTCGTAGTGACCATACCAAGTCCTAAAAGCTATCTTAGGAATGTCCATCTCTTTCACTTTCAAACTATAGTTACGCTCTTGAGGCTTAAGCTGTCCCGAGATGTAGGCCGCAACCTTACCGTCTTGAATCAAAACACAACCTAGACCGTTATGAGATGGATCACTATACACAACATAATCCTTCTCGGACCCTAGCTTAATAAGAACAGGTGCTTGAGTCAACACAGAATTAAGCTTTTCAAACTCTCTTGCTGCTCTATAGTCTACTTGAAAGGTGCACTTTTCCTCAACTTCTTGGACATTGGAGTTGCAATCAAAGAAAACTGTTCCAAAAATATCCTACAATAGTCGACCAATCCTAATAAAATTTAGATTTCACTAAGATTCTTAGGTTTCTTACAGTCCAAGATAGACTCAATTTTCTTTAGGTAGACAAGAATACCCTCAGTTGATACCACGTGACCTAGAAGCATCACCTTGTGGAACCAGAACTCACACTTACTTAGTTTAGCATATAACTGTTTCTCTTAGAGAATCTTCAAAACCACTCTCAAATGTTCATCATGTTCTTCTTCAAACATGGAATAGATTAAGATGTTGTTAATGAAGACCACAACAAACTGATCAAGGTAGGGTTGAAATACCTAATTCATTAGGTCCATAAAGGCTACCGGAGCATTCGTGAGACCAAAGGGCATTACAAGGAACTCATAGTGACTATACCGAGTCCTGAAAGTTATCTTAGGAACAACCATCTCTTTCACTTTCAACTGATAGTTACGCTCCTACGGCTTAAGCTGTCTCAAGGCATAAGCCGCAACCTTACCGTCTTGTATTAAAACACAACCTAGAACGTTATGGGATGCATCACTATACACTACATAATCCTTCTCGGACCCTGGCTGAATCAAAATAGGTGCTTGAGTCAACATGGACTTAAGCTTTTCAAACTCTCTTACTGCTCTACAGTCCACTTGAAAGGTGCACTTTTCCTCAACTACTTGGTCGTTGGAGTTGCAATCAAAGAAAACTATTCCAAAAATATCCTACAATAGCCGACCATTTCTAATAAAATTTAGATTTCACTAAGATTCTTAGATTTCTTCAAGTCTAAGATAGACTCAATATTCTTTCCGCCGACATGATACTGTCATCCAATACCACATGTCCTAGAAACATCACCTTATGGAACCAGAACCCACACTTACTTAGTTTGGCATATAACTGTTTCTCTCAGGGAATCTTCAAAACCACTCTTATATGTTCATCATGTTCTTCTCCAGACATGGAATAGATTAAGATGTTGTTAATGAAGACCACAACAAATTGATCAAGGTATGGCTGAAATACCTGATTCATTAGGTCCAAAAAGCCCACCGGAGTATTCGTAAGACCAAGGGCATCACAAGGAACTCGTAGAGACCATACCGAGTCCTGAAAGCTATCTTAGGAATGTCCATCTCTTTCACTTTCAAATGATAGTTACGCTCTTGAGGCTTAAGCTGTCCCGAGGTGTAGGCCGCAACCTTATCGTCTTGAATCAAAACACAGCCTAGACTGTTATGAGATGGATCACTATACACTACATAATCCTTCTCGAACCCTGGCTGAATTAGAACAGGTGCTTGAGTCAACACGGACTTAAGCTTTTCAAACTCTCTTACTGCTCTACAGTCTACTTGAAAGGTGCACTTTTCCTCAACTTCTTGGACATTGGAGTTGCAATCAAAGAAAACTGTTCCAAAAATATCCTACAACAGCCGACCAGTCTTAATAAAATTTAGATTTCACTAAGATTCTTAGGTTTCTTCCAGTCCAAGATAGACTCAATATTCTTTGGGCATACACGAATACCCTTAGTTGATACCACGTGACCTAGAAACATCACCTTGTGGAACCAGAACTCACATTTACTTAGTTTGGCATATAACAGTTTCTCTTAGAGAATCTTCAAAACCACTCTCAAATGTTCATCACGTTCTTCTTCAGACATGGAATACATCAAGATGTTGTTAATGATGACCACAACAAACTTATGAAGGTAGGGCTAAAATACCTGATTCATTAGGTCCATAAAGGCTACCAGACCATTCGTGAGACCAAAGGGTATTACAAGGAACTCATAGTGACCATACAGAGTCCTGAAAGTTATCTTAAGAACGTCCATCTCTTTCACTTTCAACTGATAGTTATACTCCTAAGGCTTAAGCTATCTCGAGGCGTAGGCCGCAACCTTACCGTCTTGCATCAAAATACAACCTAGAACGTTATGAGATGCATCACTACACACTACATAATCCTTCTCAGACCCTGGCTAAATCAGAATAGGTGCTTGAGTCAACACAGACTTAAGCTTTTCAAACTCTCTTGCTGCTCTAAAGTCCACTTGAAAGGTGCACTTTTCCTCAACTACTTGGTCATTGGAGTTGCAATCAAAGAAAACTATTCCAAAAATATCCTACAATAGCCGACCAGTTATAATAAAACTTAGATTTCACTAAGATTCTTAGGTTCCTTCCAGTCCAAGATAGACTCAATATTCTTTGGGCCAACACGGATACCCTCAGCTGATACCACGTGTCCCAGAAACATCACCTTGTGGAACTAGAACTCACACTTACTTAGTTTGACATATAACTGTTTCTCTCAGAGAATCTTCAAAACCACTCTCATATGTTCATCATGCACTTCTTCAGACTTGGAATAGATCAAGATGTTGTTAATGTAGACCACAACAAACTAATCAAGGTAGGGCTAAAATACCTGATTCATTAGGTCCATAAATACCACCAGAGCATTCGTGAGACTAAAGGGTATTACAAGGAACTTATAATGACCATACCGAGTCCTAAAAGCTATCTTAGGAACGTCCATCTCTTTCACTTTCAAATGATAGTTACACTCCTAAGGCTTAAGCTATCTCAAGGAGTAGGACGCAACCTTACCATCTTGCATCAAAACACAACCAAGACCATTATGAGATGCATCATTATACACCATATAATCCTTCTCATACCCTGGTTGAATTAGAATAGGTGCTTGAGTCTACACAGACTGTAACACCCCTAACCCGTATCCGTCACCAGAATAGAGTTACGAGGAATTAACAGATAATGCACATCATTCACATACATTTATACATTCATACTCAAAATCCATTCAAAACATTTAGAATGTCCCTTGTAAGGCTCTGTGAAACCTTGAAACAAACTTAGAAGTGGTTCAGGACTAAACCGATAACATTCACAAACTTTGAGAACCTATAAAATTTTCTACCTTTTTAGGGTCACACGCCCATATGAACAAGCTGTGTACCTCACACGACTACCAGACACGCCCATGTCACGAGCCGTGTGAAAACTGGGCATATATACTAACTTGCACCACATGGCTGAGGACACGCCCGTGTGCCAACCCATGTGAAATCCAATGGGGGTTACTGACTTGGGTCACACGGCCCACCACATGCCCATGTGCCAACCCATGTGCTACACACAGCTAGTAGACACGCTCGTGTGTCTAGGCCGTGTTAGGTATACTGCCTTTAAATCGAAGGGTACCCCAGGGGACACACGGCCAGGTAACATGATCGTCTATCGCACATGACTAAGATACACGCTCGATTCTTTGCCCGTGTGGACAAAAATAGGCCATTTGCAAGGCCAATTTGCCACCCTTTTCTCATGCTCACCTAGCCATCAAAATGGTATCATTTCATCACAAATATGGACAGCCAAAACATGCCAATTCACAACAATTCATGTCATTTCATAATATCAACTACTTAATTTCCACAACCAAAACATACCATTTCATAATAAACCATATCAACTACTTAATTTCCACAACCAAAACATACCATTTCAATATATTCAAATCATTAAGTTTGCATAACAACTAAATGCGTTTCATCAATTCCTTATCATCTATATCATGCCAAAAAAGTTACCATTTCAATATCCTATAATTAAGCCATCACATAAGCATTATAGACATCACATAACTTAGTTACCAAACACATCATTTAGGCCAACTTTAAGGACCAAATACATATCAACATTTCTAACCAAAAGTAACCCAAATCTCATGGCTAAAATCTTAACACCAAACATATCATCAACTTACTCGCCATACATGCCATACACCATGTATACAAGACTTCAAAAATACCAACAAGTAGTTGATAGTATAATGATAGTTTATGATGATCCTCGATGTCTGAGCTAGCTTCAGTGATCTATAAAACATGGAAAGAACACACAAAGTAAGCTTTAAAAGCTTAGTAAGCCATATACAAATAAAGCTATCATATAAACATATTCATATCAATTCAAACATGTTAAACATAGCTTAACACATTCAATTACACAGACCTTTTCATTGTACACATATTCAATATCATATTTGAATCCATCAAATAAGTAATTCATGTATAAGCAAAACACAAACCTTTCTCAATGCATAATTATTCACATTCACATGTAAGTTCATCAGTTACTTCTCATCTAAATGCTCGTATGAATCTCATACGTACCTGAATCACTTAGCTCGTTCACATAATCTTTCTCAACTTGACTTTTCCCATTGAACCATTCGAAATCGTTAAGGATACTCGAAAATCACATAAGCTCGTACAATGCCATATCCCAGATATGGTCTTACATGTAAATACATATTGATGCCACTGTCCCAGACAAGGTCTTACATGAAATCACAATACGATGCCAATGTCCAAGACATGGTCTTACACGTAATCTCAATACAATGCCAATGTCCCATACATGGTCTTACATGTAATCACATCTCGATAACCTAATGTCATGACATTTGTATCCTATACTATTCCTCAGGTTCGTACAACTTCATCTTTTCTTACTTGTAATTTCTTGTTGAACATTCAAAACAAATCAATGGCAAGTAAACGCATATAATTCAATTTAAATACATTATTTGCATATGAACTTACCTCGTAGTCGGAATAGACGAATTGGATCGATTACTCGATAACTTTTGATTTTCCCTAATTAAAATCTGATTTCTTTCGTTATTGATCTATATACGTTCAAAATTAACTCTTTTATTCCTCAATTCATTCAATTTCATCCACAAACACATATTTAGACATTTTTACACTTTAGCCCTAAACTTTCACATTTATTACAATTTAGTCGTTATTTCATAACAACATAAAATACTCAAAATTTCCTTATACACATGCTTGGCCGAATATTCCCTTAGTTCATATAAGCCCATATCTTTCATTTATTTCACATTTTTACCCCTAAATTTGCAAATTTCACAATTTAATCCTTAATAAGCATTTTTTTCAAAAATCACTTAATTAAACATAATAATCTATCATCAGAGATTTATTTTTCATCATCAAACCTCAAAAATCTCAAGCTATCAATAATTAAAAATCACAAAATCCGCAATAAATTCAAAAATTCAGGCATGGGCTAGTTAGTGTTCGAAGCAACGATTTCAAAAATGTAAAAATCATTAAAAACGGAACAAAACGAACCTTCAATTGAACTTCAACATGGTCAACCACTAAAGCTTCCTATTTGTTTTCTTTTCTTTTGATTTTCGGCTAGGAAGGTTAAAAGACGACAGTAAATTTGATTTTTTTATTAATATTAACTTAATAACTAATTTACAAAATTAACCCTAATTAAAAGCCATCATATTCCATCTTATTAAACCCATTTATGTCAATTTCCACTTTCAATAGTCTAATAACAACATAAGGACCTTTCATGTAATAAGCCGTAGCAATTAGACACCTTTATCAACTAGAATGCAACTTTTGCATTTTACGCGATTAAGTCTTTTTTCTCAAATTGAGTTATTAAATGATAAAATTAGCTCACGAAATTTTCACACATACATATTCACATGCTGTAAACACAAAAAATCATATTAAAATAATTTTACGACCTTAGATTTATGGTTTCAAAACCACTATTCTGATTTAACTAAAACCGAACGGTTACAACTCTCCCCCCTTAGGGATTTTCGTCTCCGAAAATCTTACCAGTGAATAGGTTTGGATATTTCTTTCTCATGGCATCTTCAGATTCCCATGTAGCTTTTTCAACCCCGTGTCGATGCCATAAAACTTTCAGTAATGTTGTTCTTTTATTTCTCAATTCTTTGATCTCACGAGCTAGAATTAGGATCGGTTCTTCACTGTACGACAAATCTGACTGAATCTCAACTTCGGCCGGGGAAATAACATGTGAATGATCAAATCTATATCTTCAAAGCATCAATACGTGAAATACGTTATGAATCTTTTCTAACTCAGGTGGCAACGACAATCTATAACCAATCGACCTAATACGCTCAATAATCTCATACCGCCCAATGAATCTTGGACTTAGTTTGCCTTTACGACCGAATCGAAGTATTTTCTTCCACGGAGATACTTTCAAAAACACTTTATCCCCGATCTGAAACTCAATATCTTTTCATTTCAAGTTTGCGTATGATTTCTGACGATCTGACGCTGCTTTCAGATTTTCATGAATCACTTTCACTTTTTGTTTAGTGTCTTTAATCAAATCGACTCCGTAAATCTTATTCTCACTAAGCTCAGTCCAATACAAAGGTGTTCGACATTTACGACCGTACAATGCTTCATAAGGTGCCATTTTTATACTCAATTGAAAGCTATTATTATACTCAAATTCAACCAATGGCAGGAATCGTTCCCATGTACCTTCAAACTCAAGAATGCAACATCTAAACATATCTTCAAGTATCTGAATAATCCACTCAGATTGTCCATCCGTCTGTGGGTGAAAAGCAGTACTGAAGTGTAGCTTCATACCTAATGCATCTTGTAGTTTCTTCCAAAATCGCGATGTAGATCTCGAATCTCTATCCAAAATAATAAAAATAGGTACTTCATGCAATTTCACAACCTCAGAAATGTACAACTTAGTCAACTTATCAAGCGAATAATCCATTTGTACCTAAATGAAATGAGCCAATTTGGTTAGTCTGTCAACAACTACCTAGATTGCATCTTTCTTACTCGAAGATAGGGGCAAACCCAATACAAAATCCATAGTGATTCTGTCCGATTTCCATTCGGGAATCAAAATCGACTTCAAGAACCCAGATGGTACCTGATGCTCAGCTTTGACTTGCTAACAAATTAAACATTTCGAAACAAATTCTGAGATATCACGCTGTATACCAAGCCACCAGTAAGGCTGTTTCAGATCATTATACATTTTTGTACTTCCAGGATGAATAGATAAACGACTACTAAGTGCTTCATTCAAAATCATCTAAATTAACTCTGAATTTCTTGGAACACATATTCGACCTCTAAATCTTAAATAGTCATCTGAATCAACTTGAAACTCTGAGTCAAGGTTCGAATCACACTGACCTTATTTTGCTTACATTTCATTATCAATTTTCTGAGCTTCACAAATCTATTGTATAAATAATGGTTTCACTTTCAACTCGGCTACAATCGAGCCATAATCAGACAAGGTCAATTGAGTATTCATTGCACACAAAGCAAACAAAGATTTCCAACTTAATGCATCAGAAATAACATTTGCTTTTCCTGAATGATAGTCAATCACTAGCTCGTAGTCTTTTAACAATTCTAACCATCTCTGTTGTCTCAAATTCAAATCTTTCTAAGTCATGAGATATTTCAAACTCTTGTGATCTGAATAAATATGACATTTCTCAATTCATTCAATTTCATCCACAAACACATATTTAGACATTTTTACACTTTAGCCCTAAACTTTCACATTTATTACAATTTAGTCGTTATTTCATAACAACATAAAATACTCAAAATTTCCTTATACACATGCTTGGCCGAATATTCCCTTAGTTCATATAAGCCCATATCTTTCATTTATTTCACATTTTACCTCTAAATTTGCAAATTTCACAATTTAATCCTTAATAAGCATTTTTGTCAACAATCACTTAATTAAACATAATAATCTATCATCAAAGATTTATTTTTCATCATCAAACCTCAAAAATATCAAGCTATCAATAATGAAAAATCACAAAATCCGCAATAAATTCAAAAATTCAGACATGGGCTAGCTAGTGTTCGAAGCAACGATTCCAAAAATGTAAAAATCATTAAAAAGGGAACAAAATCGAACCTTCAATTGAACTTTAACATGGTCGAACACTAAAGCTTCCTATTTCTTTTCTTTTCTTTTGATTTTCGGCTAGGAAGGTGCCCTCACCATGGATTACCACTCTAGCTATAGGTTCAAACTTTTCACAATGGCCTGAATCCTTCGACTAGACAGATGATTGACGCAGCTGCTGGTGGGACTATCAATAATAAGACACCTGAGGAGGCTTATGAATTTATAGAAGAGATGTCACTGAATAATTATCAATGGCAAATCATGAGGACAAAGCCAACGAAAGCAGCCGGCGCTTTTAATGTCGAAGCGATCACTATGCTATCAAATCAGGTAGAACTTTTAAATAAAAATATTGACGGTTTGTTTGGTTCTACTCAGGTACATCCAGTGATGAGGTGCGATTCAAATGGAGGAGAAGTACACACAGAATATCAATCCTTCAACCCCAGCACCGAGGAGGAACAAGTTCAATATATGGGTAACAATAATTCTAGACCTTAAAATAACCCATAAAGTAATACTTATAATGTAGGTTAGAGGAACCATCCCAATTTCTCGTGGGTGGTCAAGGAAATCAAAGGCCACAACATCCCCTAGGTTTTCAACAACCACTTTACCAGCAGGAAAAGAAGCCGAACCTTGAGGAGATGCTAACGAAATTTATCTTGGTGTCAGATACTCGTTTTCAGAATACCGAAACAGCACCTAAGAATCAACAAGCGTCGATCCAAGGGCTCGAAACTCAGATAAGCCACTTGCCAAATTAATTTCTGAACGACCACAAGGTAGCTTTCCAAGTAACACTGAATCTAACCCAAGGGAACAACTCAATGCGATTATCGCTCGAGAAAAAGAAGGGTTAGTTGAACCTAAACTAGAATCGAGGCAATGAATTGTGGTAAGTAAAGGTAAGGATGAGGTGGACTGCAGTGAGCGAAAAACGGTAAGTAAAGAGTACAAACCTCGTGTGCCATACCCCAATGCGACAAGGAAAAACCACACAAGATGAACAATTTGGTAAATTCCTTAAATTATTAAAGAAATTACTTATTAACTTACCGTTTATTGAAGCTCTTTCACAGATGCCAAACGTAGTTAAATTTTTAAAGGAGCTTTTAGCAAATAAATGGAAGTTGGATGAGACGTCGCATGTAGAGTTGAACGCAGTTTTCTCAGCTGTTCTACAGAATAAGCTACCCAACAAGTTGAAAGATCTAGGGAGTTGTACGATTCCTTGTTTGATTGGTAGTCTGAACGTGAATAATGCATTGGCTGATTTAGGGGCGAGCATTAGTGTTATGCCCTATAAAATGTTTAAACAGCTAGGTCTTGGGAAACCCAAACAAACTAGGATGAGTATTCAATTGGCTGATAAAACCATTAGATTTCCTAGGGGTATCATTGAAGATGTTCTTGTTAAAATCGATAAATTTATATACCCAGTAGACTTTTTTGTTCTAGATATGGAAGAGGATAGCAACATACCTTTGATTTTAGGACGACCCTTTTTAGCAACTGCTATGTTGGTACAGGTGAACTCACAGTTCATGTAGGTGATGAAACAATCACTCTTCAAGCTCGTAATTCGAATAACAAATCGAATATTAAGGGTGGTTGTATAAATCATGCTACCAATACTAATCATGTGGTGCAACCTTCTTTGCAGGAAACATGTTCGAGGAGCATACATGAGCCATGTTCAAGTAACAACAAATGACCCATCTATGAAGAACGAAGACTTCAGGTCGATGAACTAGATGAATAGTAAACACCTGTCAAGCAGAAACCAAAAGCACACAAAAAATCGAAGCGACACCACAATGAACATAGGGATGAAACAAGGCAAATTAAAGTTGGGGACAAAGTATTGTTAGATGAAAATGACCCCCGAATTGCTACTCTAGAGCACAATACGGGCAAAGCGACTCCCTTCACGGTAATGAACATATTCCCACATGGTACAGTCGAGGTAACACATACTGTATTCGGAACTTTTAAGGTAAATAATACTTGACTCAGACCTTATTTTGATAAAATTGATAGCAGAGGTGAGGAGTTTCAACTCCTTAATCCACCATAATCACACGAAATTGAGGTAAGTCGACCTTAGACTATAAATAAGCGCTTCTCAGAAGGTAACCCGAGCAGTTGATTTCTTTATGTTTTTGTTTTTAACATCTAAATCACTAACTGAGTCCTTCAACACAGGTTTTCCACATCCACACGGCCAGGCACACGGGCGTGCCTTAGGCCGTGCTCATACTACGGACGGAGACACGACCATGCGATACGGTCGTGTGAGAACAGAGTAAATTTTTTTCCCAACACGGGATTTGATACATTGCCACGGCCGTACGACGTGGCCTTGGGCAATTCTGTCAAATCAATACAGGTGTGCAACACGCCTGTGTTTATAAACCATAGTTGAAACTGCCAAATTAGCACGGGCGTGCAACACGCCCGTGCCCACCACCCGTGGTCAAAACTTCCAAAATAACACGGGCGTGCGCATACATACATGGGCGTGGGAGAAGTGAACGAAGCAGGACACGGCCGTGCAACACAGCCGTGTGCACCAACACTCCCAAGGAACACGAACGTGGGCCGAATTTCAGACACGCCCAAATATGAAAATCACGAAATACACAGGCTAAAATAAGGGTACACAGGCGTGCCCCACAGCCGTATGCCCCAATATCTATATAAACCCCTCACTATTCATCATCCCCTTCCCCAAAAACCTTAACCCTAGCCGTCACAATCTTCTTCCTCCACCGACCGGCCACACCCTAACTCTCCTTTCTTCTTCCATTTTCTTCTTCCTCATACCCCCTTTCTCCTTTCTTTTCCATTTTCTCCCCTCTTTTCACCCTTGCGATCCCCATTGCGAACCACACGGCCTCACTACCCACGCCAATAGCCGTCACACTAGCACCACCACCGCACATCGACGCCGCAACCCTCTGCCGGTAAGCACGACCCTCGTTCATCAGTCGTTTGTCTCCCTTTTACCCTATTACTTTTATTTCTTTTACTGATTTCTTAACTTATTCTTATTATTCTTTCTATTATTAATAATTTGCATGTGTATTAACTATTATCCATGTTTAATAACTTTCAGTTTTCCCTAATGATAAAGATTTACTTACATAGTTGTGTTTTCATTGATCTTTACTCTTGTTTAATTTGCCCAATCACTTGATTGATCTTTTAGCATTCGCTTAGTTTAACCTTAGTACTATGTCCATCTATAACTTAACCCGTTGATTCATATGCAATATCACCACGTTTTTAGCATGCTTAAATGTGTGTCCTAGCAAGTCATTATTTTTGGATTTCTTAGATTTTAATTGAAGATGTGGGCATTATTGTTGACTTAATCTTTTCTTCTTGCAGGGATACCATGTCAAATCCATGTGGTAAGAAAACTACTATCCCCGCCTCAAAGAAACGAAAAGGAGCAGCATTCTCCTCCGGTCTTACCACCGAAATCGAGCATTCATTCCTCTAATTTCCACTAGGACCCCAGGAGGAACTATTTTAGATACTAAGCGCCCGACCCTTATGTAACATCCCCTACACGTATTTCGAGCCTAGAATAGGGTACGAGGCATTACCAAACTTAATATGATCAATCATGTAAAAATCATCCAAAAAATTTCTTCTAAATTAAAAACTTTAATACATATGTTTAACGTCCCTTATATGGGCCTATGGGGCCCAAAAAATACATTCAGGGTGGTTCGGGACCAAACCGTAAACATATGAAACTTTTGCAACACTGAGAAAATTTTCACACTTTGGAGAGTCAGACGCCCGTGTTTTCAACCCGTGTAACTCTCTGTTTATAACTTCATCACCCTTGTCAGTCGTACACTTCATATAAATAGCAAGAAACGTGTATGGGCTCATTTCTTAATAAATTTCTCATATATATACACAATTTCACGTTATGTAATCATACAACATATATCAGCCATATCTTTGTAATCTAAAGATATTTTTATAACAACTTATCTTGATTTCATACTGTTTCATATTTAAGCTTAAATAACCAAAGTATTTGAAATATCATCTTTATGCAAATAGTACACATGAGGTATATAATTCCATAATTATGAATAAACACATTTATCAAGCATTTTCCATATTCATATACCAATGTCTCATGTCTCCATATATCAATAACCGTCATTTTCATGAATTCCGAGTTTAATTTCATAATTATTTGTCTCGTATTCAATTTATTCCATGTCAGAACTTTATTCATTAATACGTTTGAATTATCAATACATATGGACAGTACATTCAAGATGAACAATTATATAATCACAAATGAATTCATTTATCAACCAAGTTCTATACTCATATCTTATCAACTCGTACTTCCTGTATCACATAATTCCATGTAACACTTACCAAACTTGTCAAATTAGTGAACGTCTTACGGAATTGAGTACTTCATTTTCTTGATGCCATAGTTCAACTATGGTCTTGCACATCTTCACATAATGATGCCATAGCCCAGCTATGGTCTTACACATATCCATATATCGATGCCATAGCTCAGCTATGGTCTTACACGTAATCACATATCACATATTGATGCCATAGCCCACTATGGTCGTATACCTAATCACATATCTCATCGATGCCATATCCGGATATGGTCTTATACAATAGCATATATCACATCGAGGCCATATCCCAAATATGGTCTTATACGAAATCACTTGTCACTTGTAGCGAAGCTACCACTATTCACTCATCCGTAGTTGGAGTCGCCATTTTCACCGATCAGTGTAACCGAGCTACCACTTTTCATCGATCGGTGTAGCGAAGCTACCACTTTTCATCGATCGGTGGCCAAGCTACCATTTTCACTTGTCATTTGTCCTTGATCGATAAGTATAGCCAAGCTATCACTTATCACTTTCACTTGTCTTTGATCAGATAAGTGTAGCTGAAGCTATCACTTATCACTTCTTGCCATGGTCCAACCATGGTCTTTTCTTTCAATTAATCTTGTCAGTAAACTAAAATGCTCAATTTGATCATTTATTCAATTCTCATGCTTTTACATTATTCACGATTTTATCATCAATACATATGAAATAACACATCATGAAATTCATAAAATTAACAAATAATCACCAAAATTTAGCCATATAAACTCACAAGTTCAATTTTTGTATTATACCGATAATCATAATTTCATAATAAATATTCCAAATAAAACTTTATATCATTTCTAATCCAACACTTATCAATTATAATCGGGCATGTGATCAATTTATACACGAGTCATTCATATATTTTTTCCTCCTCCTCCTCTCCATCCACATCCTTGGTATAAATAACACACTTGTAAGTAACTTTATCCATAATTTTCACTAATTACTTATGTGAATATACAAGCTATCCACCCGTGTCATAGTCACTAAATTATTTATATCTGAAGCTAAAGAACTCCAAATTAAGATCCGCTAATTTTTCATGAAACTAGACTCACATATCTTCTTACCATAAAAATTTCATAATTTTTGGTTGGGCCAATGTCTGATTTATTCATTGAAGTCTCCCCTGCTACTGTCTCGACGCTTCGACCCTTCTTCACTAAAAATTAATTATCTCCTTGTACAGGATTCGAATGATGTTCCCGTTTGTTTCACTATTTCTATATTTCTCGATTTATGACTATTTCATTTCGTACCTCATCACATCCATATCATGAACTTTTCTTCATACCTTTCCAAGTTTCGACTCATCATAAACACATTCTTACTCAGACACCTCAGTGTCACTTTCAACACTTTATGAAATAGCTCGAATAAATAGTATTTCTGTCTATATGTAAAACAAAGATTAGATTGGATCATACACATCACACTATCACAGATTTATATGGCTTGTATTTCTAGACACTTTAAACATCTCATTCGTTCCGAGAATCGACTAAACCGAAGCTCTGATACTAATAAATGTAACACCCCCTACCCGTATTTTGAGCCTAGAATAGGGTACGAGGCATTACCGAACTTAATATGATCAATCATGTAAAAATCATCCATAAAATTTCTTCTAAATTAAAAACTTTCATACATATGTTTAACGTCCCTTATATGGGCCTATGGGGCCCAAAAAATACATTCAGGGTGGTTCGGGACCGAATCGTAAACATATGAAACTTTTGCAACACTTAGAAAATTTTCACACTTTGGAGAGTCACACGCCCGTGTTTTCAACCCGTGTAACTCTTCGTTTATAACTTCATCACCCTTGTCAGTCGTACACTTCATATAAATAACAAGAAACGTGTATGGGCTCATTTCTCATTAAATTTCTCATATATATACACAATTTCACGTTATGTAATCATACAACATATATCAGCCATATCTCTGTAATCTAAATATATTTTTATAACAACTTATCTTGATTTCATACTGTTTCATATTTAAGCTTAAATAACCAAAGTATTTGAAATATCATCTTTATGCAAATAGTACACATGAGGTATATAATTCCATAATTATGAATAAACACATTTATCAAACATTTTCCATATTCATATACCAATGTCTCATGTCTCCATATATCAATAACCGTCATTTTCATGAATTCCGAGTTCAATTTCATAATTATTTGTCTCGTATTCAATTTATTCCATGTCGGAACTTTATTCATTAATACGTTTGAATTATCAATACATATGGACAGTACATTCAAGATGAACAATTATATAATCACAAATGAATTCAGTTATCAACCAAGTTCTATACTCATATCTTATCAACTCGTACATCCTGTATCACATAATTCCATGTAACACTTACCAAACTTGTCAAATTAGTGAACGTCTTACGGAATTGAGTACTTCTTTTTCTCGATGCCATAGTTCAACTATAGGCTTACACATCTTCACATATTAATGCCATAGCCCAGCTATGGTCTTACACATATTCATATATCGATGCCATAGCTCAGCTATGGTCTTACACGTAATCACATATCACATATTGATACCATAGCCCAGCTAAGGTCGTACACGAATCACATATCTCACTGATGCCATATCCCAGATATGGTCTTATACGGTAGCATATATCACACCGATGCCATATCCCAAATATGGTCTTATACGGAAATCACTTGTCACTTGTAGCCGAAGCTACCACTATTCACTGATCTGGTAGCCGGAGCTACCATTTTCATTGATCGTAATTGAGCTACCACTTTTCATCGATCGTGTGCGGCTACCACTTTTCACTGATCAGGTAGCCGAAGCTACCACTTTTCACTTGTCATTTGTCCTTGATCAGATAAGTATAGCCGAAGCTATCACTTATCACTTTCACTTGTCTTTGATCAGATAAGTGTAGCTGAAGCTATCACTTATCACTTCTTGCCATGGTCCAACCATGGTCTTTTCCTTCAATTAATCTTGTCACTGAACTAAAATGCTCAATTTGATCATTTATTCAATTCTCATGCTTTTACATTATTCACGATTTTATCATCAATACATATGAAATAACACATCATGAAATTCATAAAATTAACAAATAATCACTAAAATTTAGCCATATAAACTCACAAGTTCAATTTTTGTATTATACCGATAATCATAATTTCATAATAAATATTCCAAATAAAACTTTATATCATTTCTAATCCAACACTTATCAATTATAATCGGGCATGTGATCAATTTATACACGAGTCATTCATATATTTTTTCCTCCTCCTCCTCTCCATCCACATCCTTGGTATAAATAACACACTTGTAAGTAACTTTATCCATAATTTTCACTAATTACTTATGTGAATATTCAAGCTATCCACCCGTGTCATAGTCACTAAATTATTTATATCTGAAGCTAAAGAACTCCAAATTAAGATCCGCTAATTTTTCATAAAACTAGACTCACATATCTTCTTACCATAAAAATTTCATAATTTTTTGGTTGGGCCAATTAATACAGTTTATTCATTGAAGTCTCCCCTGCTCATTGTCTCGACAGCTTCCAACCCTTCTTCACTAAAAATTAATTATCTCCTTGTATAGGATTCGAATGATGTTCCCGTTTGTTTCACTTTTTCTATATTTCTCGACTCATGACTATTTCATTTCGTACCTCATCACATCCATATCATGAACTTTTCTTCATACCTTTCCAAGTTTCACTCATCATAAACACATTCTTACTCGAGACACCTCGGTGTCACTTTCAACACTTTATGAAATAGCTCGATTAAATAGTATTTCGTCTATATGTAAAACAAAGATTAGATTGGATCATACACATCAAACTATCACAGATTTATATGGCTTGTATTTCTAGACACTTTACATATCTCATTCGTTCGAGAATCGACTAAACCAAGCTCGATATTAATAAATGTAACACCCCTACCCTTATTTTGAGCCTAGAATAGGTACGAGGCATTACCGAACTTAATATGATCAATCATGTAAAAATCATCCACAAAATTTCTTCTAAATTAAAAACTTTCATACATATGTTTAACGTCCCTTATATGGGCCATGAGGCCCAAAAATACATTCGTGGTGGTTCGGGACCAATCGTAAACATATGAAACTTTTGCAACACTTAGAAAATTTTCACACTTTGGAGAGTCACACGCCCGTGTTTTCAACCCGTGTAACTCTTTGTTATAACTTCATCACCCTTGTCAGTCGTACACTTCATATAAATAGCAAGAAACGTGTATTGGCTCATTTCTTATTAAATTTCTCATATATATACACAATTTCACGTTATGTAATCATACAACATATATCAACCATATCTCTGTAATCTAAATATATTTTTATAACAACTTATCTTGATTTCATCTTGTTTCATATTTAAGCTTAAATAACCAAAGTATTTGAAATATCATCTTTATGCAAATAGTACACATGTGGTATATAATTCCATAATTATGAATAAACACATTTATCAAACATTTTCCATATTCATATACCAATGTCTCATGTCTCCATATATCAATAACCGTCATTTTCATGAATTCCAGTTCAATTTCATAATTATTTGTCTCAGATTCAATTTATTCCATGTCGAACTTTATTCATTAATACGCTTGAATTATCAATACATATGGACAGACATTCAAGATGAACAATTATATAATCACAAATGAATTCAGTTATCAACCAAGTTCTATACTCATATCTTATCAACTCAGACATCCTCAGATCACATAATTCCATGTAACACTTACCAAACTTGTCAAATTAGTGAACGTCTTACGGAATTGAGTACTTCTTTTTCTCGATGCCATAGTTTAACTATAGTCTTACACATCTTCACATATTGATACCATAGCCCAGCTATGGTCTTACACATATTCATATATCGATGCCATAGCTCAGCTATGGTCTTACATGTAATCACATATCACATATTGATACCATAGCCCACTATGGTCGTATACCTAATCACATATCTCATCGATGCCATATCCCGGATATGGTCTTATACTGATAGCATATATCACACCGATGCCATATCCCAAATATGGTCTTATACGGAAATCACTTGTCACTTGTAGCCGGGCTACCACTATTCATCGATCCGGTAGCCGAGCTACCATTTTCACCGATCGTAATTGAGCTACCACTTTTCATCGATCGGTGCGTGAAGCTACCACTTTTCATCGATCGTGGCCAAGCTACCACTTTTCACTTGTCATTTGTCCTTGATCAGATAAGTATAGCAGAAGCTATCACTTATCACTTTCACTTGTCTTTGATCAGATAAGTGTAGCTGAAGCTATCACTTATCACTTCTTGCCATGGTCCAACCATGGTCTTTTCCTTCAATTAATCTTGTCACTGAACTAAAATGCTCAATTTGATCATTTATTCAATTCTCATGCTTTTACATTATTCACGATTTTATCATCAATACATATGAAATAACACATACAATGAAATTCATAAAATTAACAAATAATCACTAAAATTTAGCCATATAAACTCACAAGTTCAATTTTTGTATTATACCGATAATCATAATTTCATAATAAATATTCCAAATAAAACTTTATATCATTTCTAATCCAACACTTATCAATTATAATCGGGCATGTGATCAATTTATACACGAGTCATTCATATATTTTTTCCTCCTCCTCCTCTCCATCCACATCCTTGGTATAAATAACACACTTGTAAGTAACTTTATCCATAATTTTCACTAATTACTTATGTGAATATTCAAGCTATCCACCCGTGTCATAGTCACTAAATTATTTATATCTGAAGCTAAAGAACTCCAAATTAAGATCCGCTAATTTTTCATAAAACTAGACTCACATATCTTCTTACCATAAAATTTCATAATTTTTGGTTGGGCCAATTAATACGCTTTATTCATTGAAGTCTCCCCTGCTCTTGCATCCGACAGCCTTCAATTCTTCTTCACTAAAATTAATTATCTCCTTGTATAGGATTCAATGATGTTCCCGTTTGTTTCACTTTTTCTATATTTCTCGACTCATGACTATTTCATTTCGTACCTCATCACATCCATATCATGAACTTTTCTTCATACCTTTCCAAGTTTCGACTCATCATAAACACATTCTTACTCAGACACCTCAGTGTCACTTTCAACACTTTATGAAATAGCTCGATTAAATAGTATTTCTGTCTATATGTAAAACAAAGATTAGATCGGATCATACACATCAAACTATCACAGATTTATATGGCTTGTATTTCTAGACACTTTACATATCTCATTCGTTCCGAGAATCGACTAAACCGAAGCTCTGATACTAATAAATGTAACACCCCTACCCTTATTTCGAGCCTAGAATAGGGTACGAGGCATTACCGAACTTAATATGATCAATCATGTAAAAATCATCCACAAAATTTCTTCTAAATTAAAAACTTTCATACATATGTTTAACGTCCCTTATATGGGCCATGAGGCCCAAAACATACATTCAGGGTGGTTCGGGACCAAACCGTAAACATATGAAACTTTTGCAACACTTAGAAAATTTTCACACTTTGGAGAGTCACACGCCTGTTTTCAACCCGTAACTCTTTGTTATAACTTCATCACCCTTGTCATCAGACACTTCATATAAATAGCAAGAAACGTGTATTGG
The DNA here is from genome assembly GCF_025698485.1 of Gossypium arboreum. NCBI lineage: Eukaryota > Viridiplantae > Streptophyta > Magnoliopsida > Malvales > Malvaceae > Gossypium > Gossypium arboreum. Next base: position 83,285,896 of record NC_069081.1, on the reverse strand, counting down.
CTCATTTCTTATTAAATTTCTCATATATATACACAATTTCACGTTATGTAATCATACAACATATATCAACCATATCTCGTAATCTAAATATATTTTTATAACAACTTATCTTGATTTCATCTTGTTTCATATTTAAGCTTAAATAACCAAAGTATTTGAAATATCATCTTTATGCAAATAGTACACATGTGGTATATAATTCCATAATTATGAATAAACACATTTATCAAACATTTTCCATATTCATATACCAATGTCTCATGTCTCCATATATCAATAACCGTCATTTTCATGAATTCGAGTTCAATTTCATAATTATTTGTCTCAGATAAATTTATTCCATGTCGAACTTTATTCATTAATACGCTTGAATTATCAATACATATGGACAAGACATTCAAGATGAACAATTATATAATCACAAATGAATTCAGTTATCAACCAAGTTCTATACTCATATCTTATCAACTCAGACATCCTCAGATCACATAATTCCATGTAACACTTACCAAACTTGTCAAATTAGTGAACGCCTTACTAATTGAGTACTTCTTTTCTCGATGCCATAGTTTAACTATAGTCTTACACATCTTCACATATTGATACCATAGCCCACTATGGTCTTACACATATTCATATATCGATGCCATAGCTCACTATGGTCTTACATGTAATCACATATCACATATTGATGCCATAGCCCAGCTATGGTCGTATACCTAATCACATATCTCACGATGCCATATCCCGTATATGGTCTTATACAAGAGCATATATCACAATCGATGCCATATCCCAAATATGGTCTTATACGGAAATCACTTGTCACTTGTAGCCGCTACCACTATTCATCGATCCGTAGCCGAGCTACCATTTTCACCGATCGTAACCGAGCTACCACTTTTCATCGATCGCAGCGGTTACCACTTTTCATCGATCGTGCCAAGCTACCACTTTTCACTTGTCATTTGTCTTGATCAGATAAGTATAGCCGAAGCTATCACTTATCACTTTCACTTGTCTTTGATCAGATAAGTGTAGCTGAAGCTATCACTTATCACTTCTTGCCATGGTCCAACCATGGTCTTTTCCTTCAATTAATCTTGTCACTGAACCAAAATGCTCAATTTGATCATTTATTCAATTCTCATGCTTTTACATTATTCACGATTTTATCATCAATACATATGAAATAACACATACAATGAAATTCATAAAATTAACAAATAATCACCAAAATTTAGCCATATTGTAACACCCCGAACCCGAGACCATCGCCGGTGTCAGACACGAGGGGTTAACAAGCCAAGTTCACATATTTTGCCCCCCAATTTGACATTTCCAGTCAGGCTGGAAAACTGCATCACCGTCGGCTTAAAAATCATATCTCGAGTTTCAAAACTCAGAAACTGGTTTCGTAAATTTTCCCTGAATTTAGACTCATATATCCATCCATGTATTTATTTCTAGAATTTTTGGTCGGGCCAATTGGTACAGTTTATTAGTTAAAGTCACCCATGTTACAGGGATCGACTGCTCTGACCTTCATGCGTTATAACTTGAATATCTCTCTGTACAGGGATTTAATACTGGTGCCGTTTGTTTCTAATGAAACTAGACTCAAAATGGAATCTGTACATATAAGGAATGACTCCTAATTCTTTCTGGATAATTTATAGTAAATTTTTAAAGTTGCGACAGGGGACCAAGAAACCGTTCTGGCCCTGTCTCACAATAGCTTTAATATCTCTTAACATGTAACTCCTATGACCATTTCGTTTCTTCCATATGAAAATAGACTCATCAAGATTCATTTACATAGCTTATTCACTATTTAATACCATTCCTACAAATTTTGGTGATTTTTCACATTCACGTCACTGCAGCTGGCAGCATCTGTTTTTAAGGTAGGTCTTACCTATTTTGTAGTCTCCATGAACCAACTAGTCTTGCCATACATAGGTTCATATATGATCATTTTAACCATACCAATGGCTGATCATGTGACCAACATTCCCATCTCCAATCCTTAATCACATCATGACACCATATATATATATACAAACCGCAAATAGTCTAAGTTCAGATTTCACTTTTACGAGCCATTTTCGCATGGCCGTATACATATACATCACAAGATATTTAAACCAACAAGGGTAGTCCTATACATGCCATTTCAAAGTTCAACCAAAATTTATACCAAAATAGAGGCGTTGATAGTGTGGATGACTTCGACTTTAATGATCCCGAATCCGATTGCTATCGAGCGTAGTCTATAAAACAGAGAGCCAAAGCAACGGGTAAGCATTTTATGCTTAGTAAGTCTCAAGGAATAAAATCAGCTTTAATTTAAGCAATACATTCACATAACCAAATGCATCATTTCATTAATACACATTCTCATAATCATTCTTACTTCACACTTCATCATTATATACTTTCACAAAGTATCAACCATTCCAATAGCTGAAATTGCTAGTCGATTGAGCGAGTGTTGCTCAAATATGTCGACTTTCCAATGCACATATAAACGCACCTTATTCTTTGGGCTTTTCGAGCATACTAATTGAATTTATTACAGCAACCAACACTCACCTCCAGCCCAAGCTTCTTCGAATACAACCGGATATAACCACGCACGAATGCCTTGGTCTTAGCCCGGATAGAATGACTCGCACGAATGCCTTCGGTCTTAGCCCGGATGTAGCCACTAGCACAATTGCCTTCGGTCTTAACCCGGATATAATTTCCAGCATAATTGTCTTCGGGCTTAGCCCGTATCATTCAATTTCTCATGCACACATACATCAATAATCATTGGACATACATATTTCATTTTCAGTTATTAAGGCTCAAACACAATTATAATCACTAGCATAATCGCCTTGGGACTTAGCCCGGTATCATTCAATACTCATACACACATAAATCAATAATCAATACATCCATATTTCATTCCACATAATTCAATTAAGGTCACTTCTTGAGGACTTACCTCGGATGTTGTCGAACGGCTTTTACGGCTATTCGATCACTTTTTCCTTCCCCTTGTCCAATTGTGGCCCTCTAAGCTCTTGAGCTAATTCAAACAAATTCAATTTATTAAAACCTCATTGTGCTAGCTTATGGCGAATATGACAAGGAGTTTAAATGGTCAAATGGCCACCCTTTAGCTTGAATACACAATGGTCATGCACATTTTATACTACATCAAGCAATTCAATACAATTCATTCGGGCATCAAGGAAAAGCTAAGGCCTTCAATAGGCTACCTAAGGCCGAATATACATGTCCATGTTGAGGTCAATTATGCACTTAATACCACACAAAAACAGCATGCATTTTACTAGTTAATGCTTTGCATGTTGTAGCTCAAAACTTATAATATAGCATCAAGCACTCATATGTGTGCTAGGCAATGTGCTTGCAATTTCACAAGCATTCTTCAACATCTTCTTCTTTAAACAAACATATTCATCACTTACTTCATAGCCAAAACATCATGTGCAAACATATATATACATATATGAGCATGGCGAATTTCAAGGTGTCCATAGCCATCTAAAACACAAATTTTAACTAACATGCAAGAAGCATGAACCATGCTCATGAATGCATCATGGCCGAATACATCATAATCATGCCCCTTTTATCTTCAATCATGGTTAAACAGAAAGAAAACTCAAAGTCTTACTCAAGATGGCTACAAAGAAATTTCAAGAGTAGACAATCCATCATTGCATGCATCATCATCAAGCTTCACAGTTAACATGCAATGGCTTTATCACAATACCAACCTTGACCAAATACCACTTCCATGGCATAACAAGGATTTGAACCATGGCTAACATGAACATCAAGTTGGCAACTAAAACATGCATGAATCTCATGACACAACCCCATACATACCTCAATCTTGATGCAAGTTTAGCCAAATATCCTTCTAGATCTCTTCTAAACAAAGGAAATGAAGCAAAATCTCTTCTTCCTCTTAGTATTTTTGGCCAAAAGGAGAGAACAAGGATGAACAAATTTTTTGTTTTCTTCTTGGTTGCACGGCAATGGGGAATGCTACTCTCTCACACACATTTTTTTTCATTCTTTTCTTACCCATGCTTATTTGTTTATTATTTCTCCTAATGCCCAACAAAACATGTTTCATGACATGTTTAGCCCATATCTCTTTGTCATGGCCAGCCATCACTTGTAAAGGGGAATTTGACATGCAAGTCCATTATTTTGCATGCATGCTTTAATTAGTCATCACACATTTCCTATCGTACTTTCAAAGTTCACTACTAAGTCCTTTCTTGTGGAATTCACCTTTATAACACTAAATCAATCATCATAAAATGTCATACATGAGCATTACACATATTATAGGCATCAAAATAAATTTTAATTATTTTATGCCTCGGTTTTGTGGTCCCGAAACCACATTCGATCGGGGTCAATTTTGGGTGTCACAACTCTCCCCACTTAAGAAATTTTCGTCCCAAAATCTTACCGTAAATAGGTTTGGATATCGCTCTTTCATAGAGTTCTCGGTCTCCCAAGTAGCTTCTTCTATCCCGTGCTTGAGCCATAACACTTTCACTAGCGGAACCCGCTTGTTTCGCAACTCTTTCACTTCTCGTGATAGGATACGAATCGGTTCTTCCTCATAACCCATATTAGCTTGAATTTCAATTTCGATGGACTAATCACGCATGATGGATCGGATCTATAGCGTCAAGCATCAAAACATGAAAGACATCGTGAACCTTTTGAGTTCGGGGCAAATCAAACGATATGCCACCGGACCGACTCGCTCGAATATCTCATATGGCCCAATGAACCTCGGCTCACTTGCCCTTACTACCGAATCGAGTATCTTTTCCAAGGAAATACCTTGAGAAACACTTTATCACCCACCGACACTCGATATCCTTACGCTTCAGATCCGCGTGACGACTTTTGACGATCGGAGGCTATCTTCGACTTTCACGGATTACTTTCACTTTCTGCTCAGCATCTCTAATCAAATCCACCTCAAAATCTTGCTTTCACCAAGCTCACCAAAACAATGGTGTACGGTATTTACGACAAGACAAAGCCTCGTAGGGTGCCATCTTAATACTCGATTCAAAGTCGTTGTTGTAAGCGAATTCAATCAACGGCAAATACCGCTCCCATGAACCACTAAACTCGAGGATGCAACATCTCAACATATCCTCAAGTATCCGAATTATCCGCCGGATTGACCATCGGTTTGGGGTGAAAGGCGGTGCTAAATGCAACTTGGTACCCAAAGCTTCTTGCAACTTTTTCCAAAATCGCGAGGTAAATCTCGGATCTCTATCCGACACGATGGAAATAGGCACCCCGTGTAATCTCACAACTGAGAAACGTATAATTCGCTAATTTGTCCATTGAAAAATCCGTGACGACGGGACAAAGTAATGACTTAGTCAATCTATCTACCACGACCCAAACCGCATCCTTCTTACTTGTCGACAATGGCGTCCGGATATAAAGTCCATTGTGACTCGATCCCATTTCCACTGGGTATCGTGATTGGTCAAGTAATCCTGAAGGCACCGATGTTCCGCTTTCACTTGTTGACATATTAAACATCTCAAACAAAGTCGGAGATGTCTCGCTTCATACCATGCCACCAAAACCGGCGTTTCAAATCATTGTACGCCTTCAGACTCCCGGTGGATTGCCATTCGCTACAATGGGCTTCATTCAGAATTATCGAAATGAGTTCAATTCTTTGGAACACACAGACGACTTCAACCTCAAACAATCGTCATCATCGATTTGAAATTCGAGTCCTTGTTCGAACACACTCAGCCGCTTTGCGCCCAACTCGTCGTCGACTTTCTCGAGCTTCTCGAATTTGATGTATCAATAGTGGTTTGGCTTTCAATTCAGCTACTAACACACTATCGGATCGAATGCATAAGTGCACGCTCATCGCTCGTAGTTTAATAATGATTTACGACTCAAGGCATCCGCAACCACATTCGCCTTTCCCGGGTGATAGTCAATGACCAGCTCGTAATCCTTTAACAACTCGAGCCAACGCCTTTGTCGCAGATTTAAGTCTCTTTGGGTCATCAAATATTTGAGACTTTTGTGATCCGAGTACACATGGCACCTTTCACCAAATAAGTAATGTCGCCAAATCTTTAAGGCGAACACGATGGCGCCAATTCGAGATCATGAGTCGGATAATTTTTCTCATGTGGCTTTAATTGCCTCGACGACAGGCCACAACTCGACCTTCTTGCATCAATACACAACCTAACCCAAGTAGGGAGGCGTCGCTATAGATGACAAACTCTTTGCTTGGACACGGGTTGCACTAGAATTGGGGCTTCACCAAATAAGTTTTCAGCTGATCGAAACTTTTTGGCATTTCTCCGTCTATTCAACTTAACATCCTTTTGGAGTAGCTTCATCGGCGTGGCTATCGTTGAGAAACCTTTACAAATCGTTTAATAACCTAAGCCCCAAAAAGTCTCAACCTCAAGAATATTTCTGAGGCTTCCAATTAAGTATGGCTGAAATTTTATTCGGGTTGACTCGAATACCGATGCAGATACCACATGACCCAAGAAGCTAACCTCTCTAACCGAACTCACACTTGCTGAACTTAGCATATAATTGCTTATCCCGTAAAATTTGCAAGACTAACCGCAGTGTTCAAGATGTTCGGTCTCATTTCTTGAATAGACCAAGATGTCATCAATGAACACGACTACTTAATCGATCCAAATATGGTCCAAGATCCGATTCATTAAATCCATAAATACCGTAGGGCATTAGTGAGCCCAAACGGCATCACTAGGAACTCATAGTGACCATATCTCGCTCAAGGCGCCTTGGGTACGTCCAATCTCGGATTCGCAATTGATAATAGCCCGATCTCAAATCTATTTTCGAGAACACCGAGGTTCTTCATTGATCGAACAAGTCATCGATACGTGGTAACGGATATTTGTTCTTTATCGTCGCTTTATTGTCGACGATAGTCGATGCACACCGCATGGTTCCATCCTTCTTTTCACAAACAACACCGGCGCACCCCAAGGCGAACAACTCAAGCGAGCAAAACCTCTATCCACCAATTCTTGCAACCGAGCTTTCAACTCCTTTAATTCCGTTGGTGCCATACGATACGGAGCTATCGAATTGGAGTGGTACCAGTACCAATTCGATGCCAAATTCTATTTCCGAACAGTGGTAAACCCGCAATTCTTCGTGGAAAACATCCAGTATTCACAAACCACGGCACGATTCGGGTTTCTTTTCGATTCCTTGTCATCGAAAGCACGACGCAAGGTACGCTTCGCACCTTTTCTTACATATTTTCGGCCAACATTGCCGATATTACACCGGCAACCCTTTAAGTCCGTAGACTCAACCCGAATTATCTCATTATTCGCAAGACTCAAATCGATAGTCTTGCTTTTGCAATTTACAACCGCATCGTGCATGGTCAACCAATCCAAACCAAGAATAACGTCAATTCATCGAACGGCAAAAGCATCAAGTCCGTGGAAAACAAGAACCTCTAACACTAGGGGACTTTTCTTGCACACTTTGTTGACAAGCACGTAATGACCCAAGGGGTTTGACACCAATTACAAACTCAAGAGACTCAATAGGCAAAGTCTTATCGGATGCTAAGGTTTCACATATATAAGAATGAGTAGAACCAGGGTCAATCAAAGCAATCACATTAGTATTGAAAAGAGTGAAAGTACGTAATGACATCCGGAGAGGCAAGATCCTCAAGGCGCCAGATGGCATAAGTCCTAGTAGGGCACGAGCCTCGGATCCGATGGTAGCATCTCTAGATCCTCTCCGACCGCCAATCGACATTGCCTATATTTCTAGGTGGCCTACCACGGCAAAGGGTAGCACCCGGTTTCCACTCGACTTACATTCTGCTCAAGCATCCTCGCAATCCTTCATAAAGTGGTCGGCCGATCCACACTTATAGCAGGAGCGATCACGAAACCAACAGCTCCCAATGCCATTTGCCACAATGTAGACACTCCGCCTCTCTCTACGCGATCATTTCCACCATCGGCGATCGAAGTGACTCGTGTGGTCACAGGGGTCGATCGCGTCCTCGTCTAGAAAAGCCCAAACGCCTCTAGACCGGCTCACATCATCTCGAAATCTCTTCGATGCTCGTTGAAGAGACTTTCCGTGGACCTCTTTCGAATTCTCCGGTTCCCACATCAACTTTTTGTTTCTCCTTTCTAAGCTCTTCGACTTTACAAGCTCGCTCAACAAGTACTACGAACTCTCGATTTCGAGAATGCCAACGAACATCCTTATATCATCATTCAGCCCATCCTCGGTTGCGTTTACACATAATGGCTTTGACGAAATGCATTCTCGCTGCATCGGCTAAGCCTCACAAATTTTCGTTCAGAGTCGGAATCGACATAGAACCTTGCTTAAGATCAAGGAATTCCTTCGCTTTTGGTCGATGAATCTCGACTAATATACTTTTTTCGAACTCGGTTTGAAAGAATTCCCAAGTCACTTGCTCTCTAGGCACCACGTAAGTCGAGTACTCCACCAATAGTAGGTCGACTCGCGTAGCAAGGAGATGGTACACTTTAAGCACTCATCGGTGTACAGGATAGCTCATCGAGCACCCGGATAGTGTTATCCAACCAAAATTCAGCTCGCTTCGCATCATCATCATCCGTAGCCTTAAATTCAAGTGGCCCCATGTTTTCGAATCCTATCGATCGGGGCTTACTTGACCTTATTTGGTCACCAACGGAGGTATTGTAGGTGCGGGGTTGCATTTGTCGGGAATGGAGGTTGTGGAACAGTAGTGTTAGTTCGAATGTATTGATTAAACCATTCGCTCATCACACTATAAAAGGCTTGCCTAGCCTCATCATTCGGATTGCTGGCCATAGGTTGAGAGTCATTGGCCTGTCCCTTGCGCGAGCAAGCGCCACACTCTCCACATCATCAGCTATTGCTCGGTGGGATCGGATCCATTGCTATAAATAAACACAAAGTCAAATTGTCGAAATCACCACACTATCGATTCATCATTTAATGGCATGTATAGCTAGACCCCAAACACATCACGGTAGTCCTAGAATCGACTAAACCGTGGCTCGATACCAATAAAATTGTAACACCCGAACCCGAGACCATCGCCGTGTCGGACACGAGGGTTAACAAGCCAAGTTCACATATTTTGCCCCCAATTTGACATTTCCAGTCAGGCTGGAAAACTGCATCACCGTCGGCTTAAAAATCATATCTCGAGTTTCAAAACTCAGAAACTGGTTTCGTAAATTTTCCCTGAATTTACACTCATATATCCATCCATGGATTTATTTCTAGAATTTTTGGTCGGGCCAATTGGTACAGTTTATTAGTTAAAGTCACCCATGTTACAGGGATCGACTGCTCTGACCTTCGCGCGTTATAACTTGAATATCTCTCTGTACAGGGATTTAATACTGGTACCGTTTGTTTCTAATGAAACTAGACTCAAAATGGAATCTGTACATATAAGGCATGACTCCTAATTCTTTCTGGATAATTTATAGTAAATTTTTAAAGTTGCAACAGGGGACCAAGAAACCGTTCTGGCCCTGTCTCACAATAGCTTTAATATCTCTTAACATGTAACTCCTATGACCATTTCGTTTCTTCCATATGAAAATAGACTCATCAAGATTCATTTACATAGCTTATTCACTATTTAATACCATTCCTACAAATTTTGGTGATTTTTCACATTCACGTCACTGCAGCTGGCAGCATCTGTTTTAAGGTAGGTCTTACCTATTTTGTAGTCTCCATGAACCAACTAGTCTTGCCATACATAGGTTCATATATGATCATTTTAACCATACCAATGGCTGATCATGTGACCAACATTCCCATCTCCAATCCTTAATCACATCATGACACCATATATATATATACAAACCGCAAATAGTCTAAGTTCAGACTTCACTTTTACGAGCCATTTTCGCATGGCCGTACACATATACATCACAAAGATATTTAAACTAACAAGGGTAGTCCTATACATGCCATTTCAAAGTTCAACCAAAAATTTATACCAAAATAGAGGCGTTGATAGTGTGGATGACTTCGACTTTAATGATCCCGAATCCGATTGCTATCGAGCGTAGTCTATAAAACAGAGAGCCAAAGCAACGGGGTAAGCATTTTTATGCTTAGTAAGTCTCAAGGAATAAAATCAGCTTTAATTTAAGCAACACATTCACATAACCAAATGCATCATTTCATTAATACACATTCTCATAATCATTCTTACTTCACACTTCATCATTATATACTTTCACAAAGTATCAACCATTCCAATAGCTGAAATTCGTTAGTCGATTGAGCGAGTGTTGCTCAAATATGTCGACTTTCCAATGCACATATAAACGCATTCCTTATTCTTTGGGCTTTTCGAGCATACTAATTGAATTTATTACAGCAACCAACACTCACCTCCAGCCCAAGCTTCTTCGAATACAACCGGATATAACCACGCAGCACGAATGCCTTGGTCTTAGCCCGGATAGAATGACTCGCACGAATGCCTTGGTCTTAGCCGGATGTAGCCACTAGCACAATTGCCTTCGGTCTTAACCCGGATATAATTTCCAGCATAATTGTCTTCGGGCTTAGCCCGGTATCATTCAATTTCTCATGCACACATACATCAATAATCATTGGACATACATATTTCATTTTCGTTACTAAGGCTCAAACACAATTATAATCACTAGCATAATCGCCTTCGGACTTAGCCCGGTATCATTCAATACTCATACACACATAAATCAATAATCAATACATCCATATTTCATTCCACATAATTCAATTAAGGTCACTTCTTGAGGACTTACCTCGGATGTTGTCGAACGGCTTTTACGGCTATTCGATCACTTTTTCCTTCCCCTTGTCCAATTGTGGCCCTCTAAGCTCTTGAGCTAATTCAAACAAATTCAATTTATTAAAACCTCATTGTGCTAGCTTATGGCGAATATGACAAGGAGTTTAAATGGTCAAATGGCCACCCTTTAGCTTGAATACACAATGGTCATGCACATTTTATACTACATCAAGCAATTCAATACAATTCATTCGGGCATCAAGGAAAAGCTAAGGCCTTCAATAGGCTACCTAAGGCCGAATATACATGTCCATGTTGAGGTCAATTATGCACTTAATACCACACAAAACAGCATGCATTTTACTAGTTAATGCTTTGCATGTTGTAGCTCAAAACTTATAATATAGCATCAAGCACTCATATGTGTGCTAGGCCTAATGTGCTTGCAATTTCACAAGCATTCTTCAACATCTTCTTCTTTAAACAAACATATTCATCACTTACTTCATAGCCAAAACATCATGTGCAAACATATATATACATATATGAGCATGGCCAATTTCAAGGTGTCCATAGCCATCTAAAACACAAATTTTAACTAACATGCAAGAAGCATGAACCATGCTCATGAATGCATCATGGCCGAATACATCATAATCATGCCCTTTTATCTTCAATCATGGTTAAACAAAAGAAAACTCAAAGTCTTACTCAAGATGGCTACAAAGAAATTTCAAGAGTAGACAATCCATCATTGCATGCATCATCATCAAGCTTCACACTTAACATGCAATGGCTTTATCACAATACCAACCTTGACCAAATACCACTTCCATGGCATAACAAGGATTTGAACCATGGCTAACATGAACATCAAGTTGGCAACTAAAACATGCATGAATCTCATGACACAACCTCATACATACCTCAATCTTGATGCAAGTTTAGCCAAATATGTAACACCCCAAACCCGAGACCATCGCCGGTGTCGGACCCGAGGGGTTAACAAGCCAAGTTCACATGTTTTGCCCACCAATTTGACATTTCCAGTCAGGCTGGAAAACTGCGTCACTGTCGGCTTAAAAATCATATCTCGAGTTTCAAAACTCGGAAACTGGTTTCGTAAATTTTCCCTGAATTTAGACTCATATATCCATCTATGGATTTATTTCTAGGATTTTTGGTCGGGCCAATTGGTACAGTTTATTAGTTAAAGTTACCCATGTTACAGGGATCGACTGCTCTGACCTTCGCGCGGTATAACTTGAATATCTCTCTGTACAGGGCTTTAATGCTGGTTTCGTTTGTTTCTAATGAAACTAGACTCAAAATGGAATCTGTACATATAAGGTATGTCTCCTAATTATTTTTGGATAATTTATAGTGAATTTTAAAGTTGCGACAGGGAACCCAGAAACCATTCTGGCCCTGTCTCACAATAGCTTTAATATCTCTTAACCTGTAACTCCTATGACCATTTCGTTTCTTCCATATGAAAATAGACTCATCAAGGTTCATTTACATAGCTTATTCACTATTTAATTCCATTCCTATGAATTTTGGTGATTTTTCACATTCACGCCACTGCAGCTGGCAGCATCTGTTTTAAGGTAGGACTTACCTATTTGGTAGTCTCCATGATTCAACTAGTCTTGCCATACATAGGTTCATATATGATCATTTTAACCATGCCAATGGCTGATCATATGACCAACATTCCCATTTCCAAGCCATAGCCACATCATGACACCAAATATATATACATACAACCCACAATTAGTCTAAGTTCATGCTTCCTTTTCGAGCCATTTTCGCATGGCCGTATATACTTACATTACAACATATTTAACAAACAAGGGTAGTCCTATACATGCCATCTCAAGTTCAACCAAAATTTATACCAAAATGGAGGCTTGATAGTGTGGATGACTTCGACTTCAACGATCCCAAATCCGATTGCCTCGAGCGAAATCTAGAAAACTGAGAGCCAAAGCAACGGGGTAAGCATTTTTTTATGCTTAGTAAGTCTCAAGGAATATAATCAACTCTAATTACAGCAATACACTCACATAGCCAAATGCATCATTTCATTTATACACATTCTTACTTCACACTTCATCATTATATAATTTCACAAAGTATCAATCAATTCAATAACTGAAATTCATTAGTCGATTGAGCTAATGTTGCTCAAACATGTCGACTTTCCAATGCACATATAACGATCTTATCCTTTGGGCTTTTCGAGTGTACTAATTGAATTCATTACAGCAACCAACACTCACCTCCAGCCCAAGATTCTTCGAATATAACCGGATATAATCACGTGCACAAATGCCTTCGGTCTTAGCCCGGATAGAATGTCCCGCACGAATGCCTTCGGTCTTAGCCCGATGTAGCCACTAGCGCAATTGCCTTCGGTCTCAACCCCGATATAATTTCCAGCATAATTGTCTTCGGATTTAGCCCGATATCATTCAATTTCCCATGAACACATACATCAATTATCATTGGACATACATAATTCATTTTCGTTACTAAGGCTCAAACGCAATTATAGTCACAAGCATATTCGCCTTCGGACTTAGCCCGTAGAATTCAAATACTCATGCATACACAATCAATAATCAATACACATCCATACTTTATTTCACACAATTCAAGTAGGGTCACTTCTTGAGGACTTACTTCGGATGTTGTCGAACGGCTTTTTCGGCTATTCGATCACCTTTTCCTTCCCCTTGTCCAATTGTGGCCTTCTAAGCTCTTGAGCTAATTCAAACAAATTCAATTTATTAAAACCTCATTGTGCTAGCTTTTGGCCGAATATGACAAGGAGTTTAAATGGTCATATGGCCACCCTTTAGCTTGAATACACAATGGTCATGCACATTTTATACTACATCAAGCAATTCAATACAATTTATTCCAGCATCAAGGAAATGCTAAGGCCTTCAATAGGCTACCCAAGGCCGAATATTCATGTACATGTTGAGGTCAATTTTGCACTTAATACCTCACAAAAACAGCATGCAATTCACTAATTAATGCTTTGCACATTGTGGCCCAAAACTTATAATATAGCATCAAGCACCTACATGTGTGCTAGGCTGAATTGTGCTTGCAATTTCACAAGCATTCTTCCACATCTTCTTCTTTAAACCAATATATTCATCACTTAGTTCATAACCAAAACATAATGTGCAATCATATATATGCATATATGAGCATGGCCGAATTTCAAGGTGTCCATAGCCATCCAAAACACAAATTTTAACTAACATGCAAGAAGCATGAATCATGCTCAAGAATGCATCATGGCCGAATATGACAATCATGCTTCTTTTCAACTTCAATCATGATAAAACAAAAGAAAGCTCAAAATCTTACTCATGAGTAGACAATCCATCATTGCATGCATCATCATCAAGTTTCACACTTAGCATGCAATGGCTTTATCACCATAACAACTTTGGCCAAATGCCATTTCCATGGCATAACAAAGATTTGAGCCATGGCTAACATGCACATCAAATTAGCAACCAAAACATGCATGAAACTCCCAACACAACCTCATACATACCTTACTCTTGATGCAAATTTAGCCAAATCACCTTCTAGATCTCTTCTAAACAAAGGAAATGAAGCAAAAATCCCTTCTTCCTCTTAGTATTTTTGGCCAAAAAGGAGAGAACAAGGATGAACAAATTTTTTTGTTTTCTCTTCTTGGTTGCACGGCAATGGGGGAATGCTACTCTCTCACACACATTTTTTTTCATTCTTTTCTTACCCATGCTTATTTGTTTATTATTTCTCCCTAATGCCCAACAAAACATGTTTCATGACATGTTTAGCCCATATCTCTTTGTCATGGCCGCCATCACTTGTAAAGGGACTTTGACATGCAAGTCCATTATTTTGCATGCATGCTTTAATTAGTCATCACACATTTCCTATCGTACTTTCAAAGTTCACTACTAAGTCCTTTCTAGTGGAATTCACCTTTATAACACTAAATCAATCATCATAAAATGTCATACATGAGCACACACATATTATAGGCATCAAAATAAATTTTACTTATTTTTATGCCTCGGTTTTGTGGTCCCAAACCACATTCCGACTAGGGTCAATTTTGGGCTGTCACAAAATATCCTTCTAGATCTCTTCTAAACAAAGGAAATGAAGCAAAATCTCTTCTTCCTCTTAGTATTTTTGGCCAAAAGGAGAGAACAAGGATGAACAAATTTTTTGTTTTCTCTCTTGGTTGCACGGCAATGGGGAATGCTACTCTCTCACACATTTTTTTTCATTCTTTTCTTACCCATGCTTATTTGTTTATTATTTCTCCCTAATGCCCAACAAAACATGTTTCATGACATGTTTAGCCCATATCTCTTTGTCATGGCCAGCCATCACTTGTAAAAAGGGGAATTTGACATGCAAGTCCATTATTTTGCATGCATGCTTTAATTAGTCATCACACATTTACCTATCGTACTTTCAAAGTTCACTACTAAGTCCTTTCTTGTGGAATTCACCTTTATAACACTAAATCAATCATCATAAAATGTCATACATGAGCACACACATATTATAGGCATCAAAATAAATTTTAATTATTTTATGCCTCGGTTTTGTGGTCCCAAACCACATTCCGATCAATTTTTGGGTCACACACATATAAACTCACAAGTTCAATTTTTGTATTATACCAATAATCATAATTTCATAATAAATATTCCAAATAAAACTTTATATCATTTCTAATCCAACACTTATCAATTATAATCGGGCATGTGATCAATTTATACACGAGTCATTCATATATTTTTTCCTCCTCCTCCTCTCCATCCACATCCTTGGTATAAATAACACACTTGTAAGTAACTTTATCCATAATTTTCACTAATTACTTATGTGAATATTCAAGCTATCCACCCGTGTCATAGTCACTAAATTATTTATATCTGAAGCTAAAGAACTCCAAATTAAGATCCGCTAATTTTTCATGAAACTAGACTCACATATCTTCTTGCCATAAAAATTTCATAATTTTTTGGTTGGGCCAATTAATACAGTTTATTCATTGAAGTCTCCCATGTTCTGCTGTCTGACAGTTCCGACCCTTCTTCACTAAAAATTAATTATCTCCTTGTACAGGATTCGAATGATGGTCCCGTTTGTTTCACTTTTTCTATATTTCTCGACTTATGACTATTTCATTTCGTACCTCATCACATCCATATCATGAACTTTTCTTCATACCTTTCCAAGTTTCGACTCATCATAAACACATTCTTACTCAGACACCTCAGTGTCACTTTCAACACTTTATGAAGTAGCTCGATTAAATAGTATTTCTGTCTATATGTAAAACAAAGATTAGATCGGATCATACACATCACACTATCACAGATTTATATGGCTTGTATTTCTAGACACTTTACACATCTCATTCGTTCCGAGAATCGACTAAACTGAAGCTCTGATACTAATAAATGTAACACCCCCTACCTGTATTTCGAGCCTAGAATAGGGTACGAGGCATTACCGAACTTAATATGATCAATCATGTAAAAATCATCCATAAAATTTCTTCTAAATTAAAAACTTTCATACATATGTTTAACGTCCCTTATATGGGCCTATAGGGCCCAAATCATACATTCAGGGTGGTTCGGGACCAAACCGTAAACATATGAAACTTTTGCAACACTTAGAAAATTTTCACACTTTGAGAGTCACACGCCTGTTTTCAACCCGTAACTCTTCGCTTATAACTTCATCACCCTTTTCAACAGACACTTCATATAAATAACAAGAAACGTGCATGGGCTCATTTCTCATTAAATTTCTCATATATATACACAATTTCACGTTATGTAATCAAACAACATATATCACCCATATCTCCGTAATCTAAATATATTTTTATAACAACTTATCTTGATTTCATCTTGTTTCATATTTAAGATTAAATAACCAAAGTATTTGAAATATCATCTTTATGCAAATAGTACACATAAGGTATATAATTCCATAATTATGAATAAACACATTTATCAAACATTTTCCATATTCATATACTAATGTCTCATGTCTCCATATATCAATAACCGCCATTTTTATGAATTCGAGTTCAATTTCATAATTATTTGTCTCAGATAAATTTATTCCATGTCGAACTTTATTCATTAATACGCTTGAATTATCAATACATATGGACAGTACATTCAAGATGAACAATTATATAATCACAAATGAATTCAGTTATAAACCAAGTTCTATACTCATATCTTATCAACTCGTACATCCTGTATCACATAATTCCATGTAACACTTACCAAACTTGTCAAATTAGTGAACGTCTTACGGAATTGAGTACTTCTTTTTCTCGATACCATAGTTCAACTATATTATTACACATCTTCACATATTGATGCCATAGCCCAGCTATGGTCTTACACATATTCATATATCGATGCCATAGCTCAGCTATGGTCTTACACGTAATCACATATCACATATTGATGCCATAGCCCAGCTATGGTCGTACACGAATCACATATCTCACTGATGCCATATCCCAGATATGGTCTTATACAGTAGCATATATCACACTGATGCCATATCCTAAATATGGTCTTATACGGAAATCACTTGTCACTTGTAGCCGAAGCTACCACTATTCACTGATCTAGTAGCCGGAGCTACCATTTTTCACTGATCAGGTAACCGGAGCTACCACTTTTCACTGATCAGGTAGCAGAAGCTACCACTTTTCATTGATCAGGTAGCCGAAGCTACCACTTTTCACTTGTCATTTGTCCTTGATCAGATAAGTATAGCCGAAGCTATCACTTATCATTTTCACTTGTCTTTGATCAGATAAGTGTAGCTGAAGCTATCAGTTATCACTTCTTGCCATGGTCCAACCATGGTCTTTTCCTTTAATTAATCTTGTCACTGAACTAAAATGCTCAATTTGGTCATTTATTCAATTCTCATGCTTTTACATTATTCACCATTTTATCTGTAACGCCCCGTACCCGAGACCATTGGCGGAGTCGAACACGAGGTGTTAACAGACTTATTTCATTTATTTACACAGTTCATTTTAAAATTTCCAGACAAGCTGGTTAACTGCATCACAGTCACTTTAAAAATCATATCTCGAGTTCCAAAACTCGAAAACTGATTCCGTAAATTTTCCCTGGAACTAGACTCATATATCCATCTACAAGTTTTTTTCTAGAATTTTTGGTCTGGCCAATTAGTACAGTTTATTAGTTAAAATCTCCCCTGTTACAGGGTTCGACTACTCTGACCTTCATGTATTACGACTTAGATATCTCCCTGTACAGGGCTTCAATACTTATTCCGTTTGTTTCTAAAGAAACTAGACTCGAAAAGGAATCTGTACATATAGACCATGGCTTCAAATTATCTGTGGTTAATTTATAGTGAATTTCCAAAGTCAGAACAGGGGATCCAGAAATCGCTCTGGTCCTGTTTCACGAAAACTTAAACATCTCATAAAATACGGCTCATATGATCGTTCGTTACTTTAATATGAAAATAGATTCATCAAGGTTCGATTTCATAATTTATTCACTATTTAATTCCATTCCAACTATTTTTAGTGATTTTTCAAACATACTACACTGCTGCTGTCAGCATCTATTTTAAGGCAAATTTCACCTATTTCACAGTTTCCATGTCACTTAATAACCATACTATAAGACCATGATGTTATACTTCAAAATATACGAGCCATTTTCGCATGGCTATACGAATATACATTACAAATGGGTACTCAATTAACAGCAAGGGTCAGCCCTATACATGCCATTTTCAAACTGAACTAAAAGAGTACCAAAAGTGGTTTAGATAGTGTGGACGACTTCGACTTTGACACTCCCGAGTCCGATAGCTGACGAACTAAAATCTATAAAACAGAGAATCAAAGAAACGGAATAAGCATTTAATGCTTAGTAAGTCTTAAGCAAAACAACACTCTATATATTAACATAACTTTGAATATCTATCAACTCAAATATCCAACTTAATTCCATGCGTTCGTAATATTATACAAATACAATTTAATAACTTCCATTAATGTGTATATATATATATATATATATATAGTACACATCATGCCTTTATATTAAACACTTTCATTTCGGCCGAATATATTCATGTACATTATCAATAAACTTTCAATTTCAAAGTTATAAACTCTTGCATCACAAGTTATTTAATTACATTCCTACCATCGCTGAATTTACTTGTATAAAATATAACCATAATTCAATTAATCACATGCTCATAAACGTTTAAGACTTAATTCCGCAAATGTTGCAATTTTTCTTTTCATCTCATGAAATTTGCACTATAATCACAATAACTAATTTACAGTATAACACAAACATAAACTTGCTAAAACATACCTGTTCCCTTTAGCTTATTGTTCATATTCATAAAGCACTTCAGATCAAAACTCTTTAACGTCAATTCCTTATAACTCACCGCAAGTAAGCTCTAAGTATCAATCAATTCATAACAGCACACGCCCTCTCGGCCTGTAGTTTGAATTAATAATTTTAACATTTCAAAATAAACAGATTTTATCAATGACGTTATACTTTTACTCAATCATATACTATTATCGAATGTTCAATCCCCAACTTTACATCACATAAATGTTTACCTATGTAATCATTTATACCATCTCATTTATATCATCACATAAATGTTTACCTAGGGGCCGAATACAAAGAAATAGTAAACGTTCAATGTCATCTTTAGTTTAATTTTTATATAACATCCCATTAACTGAATTTGCACATATATAACTAAGACCGCATGTTCATGTGGCCAAAATTAACATATTATATTTTAACTTCTAAAGCCAAATAGTTATTAAATCTAGTTCACATACATTCAAGTATATAAATTCATGTAATACCATATATTTTCACATACATAAATTAGCTACATAACCAAATACACATTATCACATATGCATACAATTAAGACTCATTCAATACTATTCACAAGGCCCAATATACTTAACTAGTTCACATAATAATCTTTACATTGAGTAAATATCAAACTGGTTCATACCTGCCATTCAGCTATATACATGCTAACTATATTACTTTCAATTTATACTTACCATTCGGCCATACAAACATATCTCGATCTTACTTTCATTTCATAGTAGCCAAATTAAACATTAACGACGTGCTTTAATCCCATTGAGTTAACTTGACCGAGTACTCAAAGTCAATTATACCATCATATAATTACTTACATATGTGGCCAAGTATATACAATTCACCATATATATATACATATATTTATACGATATATCCTTACATGAAATTCAACTTTAATTAAATGAAACACTTCATATGACCGAATATGCAATTTCTATTCAATTCCCCACATAAACAAATATATCAACTCAATATAGGCTTATATGTTTCACCAATTCAATATAACTTACCTTCAATTGGATATACCAAATCAATATCATTTAAATCATAGCCATCATTCAATCATAAATTACATACAAAAATTCTCATAACTATTCACATGCATGCATCTTATTACTTAATTAATAACAATTTAACTCATACTTGGCTTTACACTCATTTTAACTTGTTCAATAACACATCAATTCTTAGTCACTAAAATCATACCAGCATGTAGCCTGCTAGAATTATAACTCGAATCATATCACGGCAATATGCCTGCTAGGCTTTTAGCCCGATGTTACAATCATTCACTACTTAGCTCATTGCTAAGATTACACATAGTATGAGTCGTAACACAACTACTTTGATACACATCCATTTCATCAATCCTTTCATTTAAAAATACCTTCGCACCTTGTCTCAATGTCTATTTCAATTCAAAAGTATAACTACATTCGGCTCAATTTATTTATTCAAACACACATGCAGCATATTATATTTCTATGTCTATTTCGGATTAATAATTTAGCCACATTCGGCTCTAATCATTTCTCCAAACATATATCCATCACATTATATTTATACACCTATATAATCAAGCATTTTACCTTACTATGTTTATTCAAATTCTAAGCATACCGAATTGAATTTAAATTACTTAATAACTTACCTCGACAACTTCATACAATAGTGTCGACTACTCGGCTAACTACGCCTTTCCCGATCCAAATCTCGGTTCTTTGGGTCTTGAGCTTAAATTTTTAGCTTGCTATATTGCCGAAATCCTCAAAGCATATTTCTTCTTTCTTTCTCAAACATTTGGCAAGAACAAGGCAAGGATGTATGGCTTTCTTTTTTTTTTTTCTAATACTTATTTCCTATTATAAAACCATGTAGTCATTATAATATTAATACAAAATGCATATATTTTGTATCCCATACCATCATGGCTGCCACTTCCTCTAAAGTGGGGAATTTGACATGCAAGTCTACATTTTTTCCACCATGCATTATTTGCCCACTACCATTTAACCTATCACATTTCCAAAGTTTCACACATAAGTCCTTTCTAATTAATTTCACATTTAAAAGACAAAATCAAAGCATGAAATTTTCACACATACAATTTCAATTATAGCAGGCATAAAATATAACATTTAATTATTCTTTTGACTCGATTTTGTGGTCCCGAAACCACTTCTCGACTAGAGTCAAATTAGGGCTGTCACATTATCATCAATACATATGAAATAACACATCATGAAATTCATAAAATTAACAAATAATCACCAAAATTTAGCCATATAAACTCACAAGTTCAATTTTTGTATTATACCGATAATCATAATTTCATAATAAATAATCCAAATAAAACTTTATATCATTTCTAATCCAACACTTATCAATTATAATCGGGCATGTGATCAATTTATACACGAGTCATTCATATATTTTTTCCTCCTCCTCCTCTCCATCCACATCCTTGGTATAAATAACACACTTGTAAGTAACTTTATCCATAATTTTCACTAATTACTTATGTGAATATTCAAGCTATCCACCCGTGTCATAGTCACTAAATTATTTATATCTGAAGCTAAAGAACTCCAAATTAAGATCCGCTAATTTTTCATGAAACTAGACTCACATATCTTCTTACCATAAAAATTTCATAATTTTTTGGTTGGGCCAATTAATACAGTTTATTCATTGAAGTCTCCCTGTTCTCATTGTCCCGACAGCTCCAACCCTTCTTCACTAAAAATTAATTATCTCCTTGTACAGGATTCGAATGAGGTTCCCGTTTGTTTCACTTTTTCTATATTTCTCGATTTATGAGTATTTCATTTTGTACCTCATCACATCCATATCATGAACTTTTCTTCATACCTTTCCAAGTTTCGACTCATCATAAACACATTCTTACTCAGACACCTCAGTGTCACTTTCAACACTTTATGAAATAGCTCGATTAAATAGTATTTCTGTCTATATGTAAAACAAAGATTAGATCGGATCATACACATCACACTATCACAGATTTATATGGCATGTATTTCTAGACACTTTACACATCTCATTCGTTTCGAGAATCGACTAAACCGAAGCTCTGATACTAATAAATGTAACACCCCCTACCCGTATTTCGAGCCTAGAATAGGGTACGAGGCATTACCGAACTTAATATGATCAATCATGTAAAAATCATCCATAAAATTTCTTCTAAATTAAAAACTTTCATACATATGTTTAACGTCCCTTATATGGGCCTATGGGGCCTAAAACATACATTCAGGGTGGTTCGGGACCAAACCGTAAACATATGAAACTTTTGCAACACTTAGAAAATTTTCACACTTTGAGAGTCACACGCCTGTTTTCAACCCGTAACTCTTCGCTTATAACTTCATCACCCTTGTCGATTCGTACACTTTATATAAATAACAAGAAACGTGTATGGGCTCATTTCTCATTAAATTTCTCATATATATACACAATTTCACGTTATGTAATCATACAACATATATCACCCATATTTCGTAATCTAAATATATTTTTGTAACAACTTATCTTGATTTCATATTGTTTCATATTTAAGCTTAAATAACCAAAGTATTTGAAATATCATCTTTATGCAAATAGTACACATGAGGTATATAATTCCATAATTATGAATAAACACATTTATCAAACATTTTCCATATTCATATACCAATGTCTCATGTCTCCATATATCAATAACCGTCATTTTCATGAATTCCGAGTTCAATTTCATAATTATTTGTCTCGTATTAAATTTATTCCATGTCGGAACTTTATTCATTAATACGTTTGAATTATCAATACATATGGACAGTACATTCAAGATGAACAATTATATAATCACAAATGAATTCATTTATCAACCAAGTTCTATACTTACATCTTATCAACTCGTACATCCTGTACCACATAATTCCATGTAACACTTACCAAACTTGTCAAATTAGTGAACGTCTTACGGAATTGAGTACTTCTTTTTCTCGATGCCATAGTTCAACTATAGTCTTACACATCTTCACATATTGATGCCATAGCCCAGCTATGGTCTTACACATATTCATATATCGATCCCATAGCTCAGCTATGGTCTTACACGTAATCACATATCACATATTGATGCCATAGCCCAGCTATGGTCGTACATGAATCACATATCTAACTGATGCCATATCCCAGATGTGGTCTTATACAGTAGCATATATCACACCGATGCCATATCCCAAATATGGTCTTATTCTGAAATCACTTGTCACTTGTAGCCGAAGCTACCACTATTCACTGATCTGGTAGCCGGAGCTACCATTTTTCACTGATCAGGTAACCGGAGCTACCAATTTTCACTGATCAGGTAGCAGAAGCTACCACTTTTCACTGATCAGGTAGCCGAAGCTACCACTTTTCACTTGTCATTTGTCCTTGATCAGATAAGTATAGCCGAAGCTATCACTTATCACTTTCACTTGTCTTTGATCAGATAAGTGTAGCTGAAGCTATAACTTATCACTTCTTTCCATGGTCCAACCATGGTCTTTTCCTTCAATTAATCTTGTCACTGAACTAAAATGCTCAATTTGATCATTTATTCAATTCTCATGCTTTTACATTATTCACGATTTTATCATCAATACATATGAAATAACACATCATGAAATTCATAAAATTAACAAATAATCACCAAAATTTTGCCATATAAACTCACAAGTTCAATTTTTGTATTATACCGATAATCATAATATCATAATAAATATTCCAAATAAAACTTTATATCATTTCTATTCCAACACTTATCAGTTATAATCGGGCATGTGATCAATTTATACACGAGTCATTCATATATTTTTTCCTCCTCCTCCTCTCCATCCACATCCTTGGTATAAATAACACACTTGGAAGTAACTTTATCCATAATTTTCACTAATTACTTATGTGAATATTCAAGCTATCCACCCGTGTCATGGTCACTAAATTATTTATATCTGAAGCTAAAGAACTCCAAATTAAGATCCGCTAATTTTTCATGAAACTAGACTCACATATCTTCTTACCATAAAAATTTCATAGTTTTTTGGTTAGGCCAATTAATACAGTTTATTCATTGAAGTCTCCCCTGTTCTGCTATCTGACAGTTCCGACCCTTCTTCACTAAAAATTAATTATCTCCTTGTACAGGATTCGAATGATGTTCCCGTTTGTTTCACTTTTCTTATATTTCTCGATTTATGACTATTTCATTTTGTACCTCATCACATCCATATCATGAACTTTTCTTCATACCTTTCCAAGTTTCGACTCATCATAAACACATTCTTACTCAGACACCTCAGTGTCACTTTCAACACTTTATGAAAAAGCTCGATTGAATAGTATTTCTGTCTATATGTAAAACAAAGATTAGATCGGATCATACACATCACACTATCACAGATTTATATGGCATGTATTTCTAGACACTTTACACATCTCATTCGTTCCGAGAATCGACTAAACCGAAGCTCTGATACTAATAAATGCAACACCCCCTGTAACACCCCAAACCCGGCCTAGACGTTATGGCCGAATCTGACGTGCCACATCGGAGTTGAAAACCCACGTTCCGTTTTTAGTGTTTTAAAACCATATATTTTGTTGAGTTAACAAAGTGTATGGAAGTCGGGCACCGTGTAGGTATCCGAGATAGAGGAGGTGAGCCATGAAGGTCGCTAAGTACCAAGCTCTTTAATTGGATCCAATCCTAGACATGCCCACAACCATAGCCACACTTTGTCATATCGAGTTTAAATTTGTTTAAGTGGACGTCTTTGATAAATCGATTAATCGTGGTGTTGAGATATTTTGAAAACAAGTATCATTTTGAAAACACGTCCTAAGTCTAGCCCATTTGAACAATTATCAACCAGGTTTGAAGTTATTAAAATAAAATAATCCCGAGAAGGAATAAAAGAAAAGTTAAAATGGCCTTATTACAACCCAAAATAAATAATAAATAAAGGAAATTAAATGAAAACCAAAGCTTATTTAAAGGTCCGAAGCGATCACCGTGGCCATTCTCAATCCTCCGCCTAAGTCCCCATATCAAGGCTCACCTGCAAGGTTAAGGAAAGGGGGTGAGTTTGGAAACTCAGTGTGCAACAAGCCCCTTTCAGAGCCCAAAACAATGACAGCCTGTTGGGTCTAAGCCCAAATCCAATCTCAAACATGTACTGGGCCATAGCCCTTTTCATATTTCATATTTCATAACACTGGGCCGAAGCCTTTTCAAATTTCATATTACTGGGCCGAAGCCTTTACTGTAAACGGTATGGCCCATAGGCCCATTTCAATATCACATATAATGTCAATGAAAGAATGCAAGCCCAATTGGGGAGACTACTCAACCCACCATCCGCTACTCTCCACCCGTACCAACCAACACACCATGTGGGGATTAACTCGACCCACCCCGCCATAACTCTCCACCGGCAAATTTAGTGCTTTATCATATAACTGAGGCCTAGCCTCTTTTAATAATCGGGGCAAAAGCCCTTTTTATAATCGGGGCATAAGCCCTTTAATAATCAGGCGTAAGCCCTTTTGATAATCGGGCATAAGCCCTTTTGATAACAGGGCATAAGCCTTTAATAATCGGGCATAAGCCCTTTTCACTTCCTCCATTCATATAAAAACCCAACCTAATGCATTTATGAACATCTCGTGTGCATATCATACATATCATGTGCATATCATACATGTCATGTGCATATCATACATATCATGTGCATATCATACATATCATGTTTATCAAAATCCCATGCGTTAAGTTCATATATAAACCCTAGGGGTATAATGGTTATTTTTACCTAGGGGCAAAACGGTCATTTTCATATTATAAGGGTAATCTTGTAATTTTACCAAAAATTAGGGTTTCCATGTTCATTAACGGTTACAAACAATTCATTTGTTTAACCACGCTTTCTAGCCCACTTTAATCTAAACCGAGTTATTGGGCCTAAAACCCTAATGGGCCCTACTTAGCCGATTTTGTCATCTAGGCCCATTTAGCCTATATCCATAATAGTATTAATAGTTTTAACAGCAATTTAATGATTGCTTTTCTAGCAATTTTACCCAAATGGGCTCGAAAGCCTATTGGGCCTTATTTCACCCTCGAGGCCCAACTTACCGTGAACGCCAAAAACACGCCCTTACTGCTTCCATTGTTCCCATCATCATCTCATTGATTCTAACTAACTAGTGAGTGTTCGCTTTCATTAAGTCCTCGAAATGCCGTAATTTCTGCATTTTGACTTTTCGGCATTTATCACTTTAAGCTAAGAAAAAGGGTTCGTTACACACCTGATTTGCAATATTCCTTGACGAGATCTCCTATGCGAGTTGTCCTATAATCAACCACTTATAGATTAGACCATGTTATTATTAAACCAAATCAAAAACTACCTATTATCATCACTTACACATTCGGCCACCATCCACAATGGCCCTTGAGTTCATACCTTTGCCGGTTGATGACTAGATTTAGTCACTCCGATGATCCAAGCTTTTCACACACTCCTCGATCGGTAGCCTTTAATCCTCACTAGCACCAACAAACCAAATAACACCAAAACCCTTTTAGCCTTAGTCGACGAGGGTTTTCACTTTTCTTAAACCACAAGATACAAATGGAAAGAAGGTTCAATACTTACCAAGAGATCTACTCGTTGAAGAACGCTCCAAATACCTTCCTACCCCCATATCTGCTAGAATCCAACTTAAACATGCGTGAAAATAGATCTAAATATTAATTCCCGAATCACTAAAGTATGAAGCTTTCACTTTTCAAAGAAATATTAATCTAAGCTATTACGAGCGTTAGTACACACCTGTTACGGGTTGAAGTTGAAACGTTTCCAAAGTCAATCGCCTACCATAACCACCACCTGTCACTCAAAGTTAACTAATCCAATATTAATATATGTAAATCCTAAGCACATCAGTCATACGGAACATAAGGGCATATTCGTCATTTTACCATACAGGGGCATCACGGTCACTTTACCCTACAGGGGCTTTACGGTCACTTTACCTAATAGGGGTATTTTAGTCATTTCATCCTACAAGGGTGTTTTGGTAAATCTACAAACCAAGGGTATTTCAGTAATTTTGTAAACCAATGGTATTTCTACAATTTTTAGAAAGTCAAGGGTATTTCTGTAACTTTGTAAATCAGGGGTATTTTGGTAATTTTACAAATTGAGGGTATTTCGATAATTTCACAAACCAGTGGTATTTTGGTAATTTTACAAACTAGGGGTATTTTAGTAATTTTGTAAATCGAGGGTAAAACAGTAATTCTGTAAATTAAGGGTAAAATAGTAATTCTATAAATCGAGGGTAAAATGGTAATTCTGTAAATCGAGGGTAAAACGGTAATTCTGTAAATCGAGGGTAAAACGATAATTATGTAAATCGGGGGTAAAACGATAATTATGTAAATTGGGGGTAAAACGGTAATTCTATAAATCGAGGGTAAAATAGTAATTTTGTAAACTGAGGGTAAAACAGTAATTCTGTAAATCGAGGGTAAAACGATAATTTTACAAATCGAGGGTAAAACGGTAATTCTATAAATCGAGGGTACTTTGGTAATTTTACAAGTCGAGGGTATTTCAATAATTTTACAGGTCGAGGGTATTTCAGTAATTTCACAAATTAGGGGTATTTTGGTAATTTTACAAACTAGGGTATTTTGATAATTTTACAAACTAGGGTATTTTGGTAATTTTATAAACCAAGGGTATTTTAGTAATTTTACAAAGCGTGGTATTTTGGTAATTTTGTAAACCAAAGTATTTTAAATAGGATAAAATACGAATGGGCCTAAAGCCCTTTCTCATTAAATGGGCCCACACGCTCGTGTGGCCTTTTAGCCCAAATCTAGCCACGATATGAGATTCACCTAGCCTAGTCTAATATTTACTACACAATCAAACAACTTATCCATTGGGCCAGAGGTCTGTTAGTCTATTATGGCCCCTTTCGCCCATCGCGTCCAAGTAGCCATCCAACAACAAGAGTAGTGATAAATACACACCGATAGGAGACCTGAGTTAATCCACGCCCGAGCACTCTTAGCCGACGCCCAACCCAAACGAGCACGCCATACAATGAAAGGGATCACCAAGA
Source organism: Gossypium arboreum (assembly GCF_025698485.1). Taxonomy (NCBI): domain Eukaryota; kingdom Viridiplantae; phylum Streptophyta; class Magnoliopsida; order Malvales; family Malvaceae; genus Gossypium; species Gossypium arboreum. The sequence continues at coordinate 83,257,309 of NC_069081.1, read as the reverse complement.
AAGGTACATTTACTCTCTTCATGGTTCTCTCTATTTAAAGCCGACAGATCCACTCTTATGTTAGCTTCCGATGTGGGATCCTCCAACATTAGAGTTTAAATTCAACACCAACTCTTGCCGCCTCATTAGCAAAATAAATGCTCTTTGCTTGCCATGGGATTCGAACCTATGCCTCCCTTAAATGCTCCACACGCTACTTGCCACTAAGCCACAAGGCTTTTTGTGTCATATTTTATCCCCAATTAATTATAAGGTCTAAAGGCCAAAGTCTAGGTTCCTTTTAAAAAACAAAATAAATTGCAAGAGCCAAGGCTTGAACCCAGCTCCCATTCAACCTTAATGACACCACAACCACTAGACTACAAGCTTCCTTGTGTCATTTATTTAACACAATAATTTAAAACCCTCATCCAAGCATCCGTGTTTTTTCACTTAATACCAAAATTTTGCTAAAGCCCAAGTTTGAACCCAAGATTTCTCCAACACTTCTCAAAGCCATTAACCACTAATAGCAAACATTTAATTGTTTCATTTCATTGCACAATTAAATACCTATATACAACCTCCTTACAGACCCCCACTCAAGGCCCAATACTTCTAGGCCCAAATTCGGGGTGTTACACCCCCTACCCGTATTTCGAGCCTAGAATAGGGTACGAGGCATTACCGAACTTAATATGATCAATCATGTAAAAATCATCCATAAAATTTCTTCTAAATTAAAAACTTTCATACATATGTTTAACGTCCCTTATATGGGCCTATGGGGCCCAAAACATACATTTAGGGTGGTTCGGGACCAAACCGTAAACATATGAAACTTTTGCAACACTTAGAAAATTTTCACACTTTGGAGAGTCACACGCCCGTGTTTTCAACCCGTGTAACTCTTCGTTTACAACTTCATCACCCTTGTCAGTCGTACACTTCATATAAATAACAAGAAACGTGTATGGGCTCATTTCTTATTAAATTTCTCATATATATACACAACTTCACGTTATGTAATCATACAACATACATCAACCATATCTCTGTAATCTAAATATATTTTTATAACAACTTATCTTGATTTCATACTGTTTCATATTTAAGCTTAAATAACCAAAGTATTTGAAATATCATCTTTATGCAAATAGTACACATGAGGTATATAATTCCATAATTATGAATAAACACATTTATCAAACATTTTCCATATTCATATACCAATGTCTCATGTCTCCATATGTCAATAACCGTTATTTTCATTAATTTCGGGTTCAATTTCATAATTATTTGTCTCGTATTAAATTTATTCCATGTCGGAACTTTATTCATTAATACGTTTGAATTATCAATACATATGGACAGTACATTCAAGATGAACAATTATATAATCACAAATGAATTCATTTATCAACCAAGTTCTATACTCATATCTTATCAACTCGTACTTCTCAGATCATATAATTCCATGTAACACTTACCAAACTTGTCAAATTAGTGAACGCCTTACTAATTGAGTACTTCTTTTCTCGATGCCATAGTTCAACAATGGTCTTACACATCTTCACATAATGATGCCATAGCCCACTATGGTCTTACACATATTCATATATCGATGCCATAGCTCAGCTATGGTCTTACACGTAATCACATATCACATATTGATGCCATAGCCCAGCTATGGTCGTACACGAATCACATATCTCACTGATGACATATCCCAGATATGGTCTTACACAGTAGCATATATCACACCGATGCCATATCCCAAATATGGTCTTATACGGAAATCACTTGTCACTTGTAGCCGAAGCTACCACTATTCACTGATCTAGAAGCCGGAGCTACCATTTTTCACTGATCAGGTAACCGGAGCTACCACTTTTCACTGATCAGGTAGCAGAAGCAACCACTTTTCACTGATCAGGTAGCCGAAGCTACCACTTTTCACTTGTCATTTGTCCTTGATTAGATAAGTATAGCCGAAGCTATCACTTATCACTTTCACTTGTCTTTGATCAGATAAGTGTAGTTGAAGCTATCACTTACCACTTCTTGCCATGGTCCAACCATGGTCTTTTCCTTCAATTAATCTTGTCACTGAACTAAAATGCTCAATTTGATCATTTATTCAATTCTCATGCTTTTACATTATTCACGATTTTATCATCAATACATATGAAATAACACATCATGAAATTCATAAAATTAACAAATAATCACCAAAATTTAGCCATATAAACTCACAAGTTCAATTTTTGTATTATACCGATAATCATAATTTCATAATAAATATTCCAAATAAAACTTTATATCATTTCTAATCCAACACTTATCAATTATAATCGGGCATGTGATCAATTTATACACGAGTCATTCATATATTTTTTCCGCCTCCTCCTCTCCATCCACATCCTTGGTATAAATAACACACTTGTAAGTAACTTTATCCATAATTTTCACTAATTACTTATGTGAATATTCAAGCTATCCACCCGTGTCATAGTCACTAAATTATTTATATCTGAAGCTAAAGAACTCCAAATTAAGATCCGCTAATTTTTCATGAAACTAGACTCACATATCTTCTTACCATAAAAATTTCATAATTTTTTGGTTGGGCCAATTAATACAGCTTTATTCATTGAAGTCTCCCTGCTCACTGCCATCCAGACAGCCCGACCCTTCTTCACTAAAAATTAATTATCTCCTTGTACAGGACTCGAATGATGTTCCCGTTTGTTTCACTTTTCCTATATTTCTCGATTTATGACTATTTCATTTCGTACCTCATCACATCCATATCATGAACTTTTCTTCATACCTTTCCAAGTTTCGACTCTTCATAAACACATTCTTACTCAGACACCTCAGTGTCACTTTCAACACTTTACGAAATAGCTCAATTAAATAGTATTTCTGTCTATATGTAAAACAAAGATTAGATCGGATCATACACATCACACTATCACAGATTTATATGGCATGTATTTCAAGACACTTTACACATCTCATTCGTTTCGAGAATCGACTAAACCGAAGCTCTGATACTAATAAATGTAACACCCCCTACCCGTATTTCGAGCCTAGAATAGGGTACGAGGCATTACCGAACTTAATATGATCAATCATGTAAAAATCATCCATAAAATTTCTTCTAAATTAAAAACTTTCATACATATGTTTAACGTCCCTTATATGGGCCTATGGGGCCCAAAACATACATTCAGGGTGGTTCGGGACCAAACCGTAAACATATGAAACTTTTGCAATACTTAGAAAATTTTCACACTTTGGAGAGTCACACGCCCGTGTTTTCAAGCCGTGTAACTCTTCGTTTACAACTTCATCACCCTTGTCAGTCGTACACTTCATATGAATAACAAGAAACGTGTATGGGCTCATTTCTTATTAAATTTCTCATATATATACACAACTTCACGTTATGTAATCATACAACATATATCAACCATATCTCTGTAATCTAAATATATTTTTATAACAACTTATCTTGATTTCATACTGTCTCATATTTAAGCTTAAATAACCAAAGTATTTGAAATATCATCTTTATGCAAATAGTACACATGAGGTATATAATTCCATAATTATGAATAAACACATTTATCAAACATTTTCCATATTCATATACCAATGTCTCATGTCTCCATATGTCAATAACCGTTATTTTCATTAATTTCGGGTTCAATTTCATAATTATTTGTCTCGTATTCAATTTATTCCATGTCGGAACTTTATTCATTAATACGTTTGAATTATCAATACATATGGACAGTACATTCAAGATGAACAATTATATAATCACAAATGAATTCATTTATCAACCAAGTTCTATACTCATATCTTATCAACTCGTACTTCAGTATCATATAATTCCATGTAACACTTACCAAACTTGTCAAATTAGTGAACGCCTTACTAATTGAGTACTTCTTTTCTCGATGCCATAGTTCAACAATGGTCTTACACATCTTCACATAATGATGCCATAGCCCAGCTATGGTCTTACACATATTCATATATCGATGCCATAGCTCACTATGGTCTTACACGTAATCACATATCACATATTGATGCCATAGCCCACTATGGTCGTATACCTAATCACATATCTCATCGATGACATATCCCGGATATGGTCTTACACAGTAGCATATATCACACCGATGCCATATCCCAAATATGGTCTTATACGGAAATCACTTGTCACTTGTAGCCGAAGCTACCGCTATTCACTGATCTAGTAGCCGGAGCTACCATTTTCACTGATCAGGTAACCGGAGCTACCACTTTTCATCGATCGTAGCGAGAGCTACCACTTTTCACTAATCAGGTAGCCGAAGCTACCACTTTTCACTTGTCATTTGTCCTTGATTAGATAAGTATAGCCGAAGCTATCACTTATCACTTTAACTTGTCTTTGATCAGATAAGTGTAGCTGAAGCTATCACTTACCACTTCTTGCCATGGTCCAACCATGGTCTTTTCCTTCAATTAATCTTGTCACTGAACTAAAATGCTCAATTTGATCATTTATTCAATTATCATGCTTTTACATTATTCACGATTTTATCATCAATACATATGAAATAACACATCATGAAATTCATAAAATTAACAAATAATCACCAAAATTTAGCCATATAAACTCACAAGTTCAATTTTTGTATTATACCGATAATCATAATTTCATAATAAATATTCCAAATAAAACTTTATATCCTTTCTAATCCAACACTTATCAATTATAATCGGGCATGTGATCAATTTATACACGAGTCATTCATATATTTTTTCCTCCTCCTCCTCTCCATCCACATCCTTGGTATAAATAACACACTTGTAAGTAACTTTATCCATAATTTTCACTAATTACTTATGTGAATATTCAAGCTATCCACCCGTGTCATAGTCACTAAATTATTTATATCCAAGCTAAAGAACTCCAAATTAAGATCCGCTAATTTTTCATGAAACTAGACTCACATATCTTCTTACCATAAAATTTCATAATTTTTGGTTGGGCCAATTAATCAGCTTTATTCATTGAAGTCTCCCCATGCTACTGCTGTCTCGACAGCTCCAACCCTTCTTCACTAAAAATTAATTATCTCCTTGTACAGGACTCGAATGATGTTCCCTTTTGTTTCACTTTTCCTATATTTCTCGATTTATGACTATTTCATTTCGTACCTCATCACATCCATATCATGAACTTTTCTTCATACCTTTGCAAGTTTCGACTCTTCATAAACACATTCTTACTCAGACACCTCAGTGTCACTTTCAACACTTTATGAAATAGCTCGATTAAATAGTATTTCTGTCTATATGTAAAACAAAGATTAGATCGGATCATACACATCACACTATCACAGATTTATATGGCATGTATTTCTAGACACTTTACACATCTCATTCGTTTCGAGAATCGACTAAATCGAAGCTCTGATACAAATAAATGTAACACCCCCTACCCGTATTTCGAGCCTAGAATAGGGTACGAGGCATTACCGAACTTAATATGATCAATCATGTAAAAATCATCCATAAAATTTCTTCTAAATTAAAAACTTTCATACATATGTTTAACGTCCCTTATATGGGCCTATGGGGCCCAAAACATACATTCAAGGTGGTTCGGGACCAAACCGTAAACATATGAAACTTTTGCAAAGACTTAGAAAATTTTCACACTTTGAGAGTCACACGCCTGTTTTCAACCCGTAACTCTTCGCTTACAACTTCATCACCCTTGTCATCAGACACTTCATATAAATAACAAGAAACGTGTATGGGCTCATTTCTCATTAAATTTCTCATATATATACACAATTTCACGTTATGTAATCATACAACATATATCACCATATCTCCGTAATCTAAATATATTTTTGTAACAACTTATCTTGATTTCATATTGTTTCATATTTAAGCTTAAATAACCAAAGTATTTGAAATATCATCTTTATGTAAATAGTACACATGAGGTATATAATTCCATAATTATGAATAAACACATTTATCAAACATTTTCCATATTCATATACCAATGTCTCATGTCTCCATATATCAATAACCGTCATTTTCATGAATTCCGAGTTCAATTTCATAATTATTTGTCTCGTATTCAATTTATTCCATGTCTGAACTTTATTCATTAATACGTTTGAATTACCCATACATATGGACAGTACATTCAAGATGAACAATTATATAATCACAAATGAATTCATTTATCAACCAAGTTCTATACTCATATCTTATCAACTCGTACTTCCTGTATCATATAATTCCATGTAACACTTACCAAACTTGTCAAATTAGTGAACGTCTTACGGAATTGAGTACTTCATTTTCTCGATGCCATAGTTCAACAATGGTCTTACACATCTTCACATAATGATGCCATAGCCCAGCTATGGTCTTACACATATTCATATATCGATGCCATAGCTCAGCTATGGTCTTACACGTAATCACATATCACATATTGATGCCATAGCCCAGCTATGGTCGTACACGAATCACATATCTCACTGATGCCATATCCCAGATATGGTCTTATACATTAGCATATATCACACCGATGCCATATCCCAAATATGGTCCTATACGGAAATCACTTGTCACTTGTAGCCGAAGCTACCACTATTCATCGATCCGTAGCCGAGCTACCATTTTCACCGATCGTAACCGAGCTACCACTTTTCACCGATCGTAACCGGCTACCACTTTTCATCGATCGTAGCCAAGCTACCACTTTTCACTTGTCATTTTTCCTTGATCAGATAAGTATAGCCGAAGCTATCACTTATCACTTTCACTTGTCTTTGATCAGATAAGTGTAGCTGAAGCTATCACTTATCACTTCTTGCCATGGTCCAACCATGGTCTTTTCCTGCAATTAATCTTGTCACTGAACTAAAATGCTCAATTTGATCATTTATTCAATTCTCATGCTTTTACATTTTTCACAATTTTATCATCAATACATATGAAATAACACATCATGAAATTCATAAAATTAACAAATAATCACCAAAATTTAGCCATATAAACTCACGAGTTCAATTTTTGTATTATACCGATAATCATAATTTCAAAATAAATATTCCAAATAAAACTTTATATCATTTCTAATCCAACACTTATCAATTATAATCGGGTATGTGATCAATTTATACACGAGTCATTCATATATTTTTTCCTCCTCCTCCTCTCCATCCACATCCTTGGTATAAATAACACACTTGTAAGTAACTTTATCCATAATTTTCACTAATTACTTATGTGAATATTCAAGCTATCCACCCGTGTCATAGTCACTAAATTATTTTTATCTGAAGCTAAAGAACTCCAAATTAAGATCCGCTAATTTTTCACGAAACTAGACTCACATATCTTCTTACCATAAAAATTTCATAATTTTTTGGTTGGGCCTATTAATACAGTTTATTCATTGAAGTCTCCCCTGTTCTGCTGTCTGATAGTTCTGACCCTTCTTCACTAAAAATTAATTATCTCCTTGTACAGGATTCGAATGGTGTTGTCGTTTGTTTCTCTTGAAAATAGACCCATTCAGGATTCTAAAAATATAAATTTAAGCCCCTAATTATTTTTATCTAAGTTTTGATGATTTTACAAAATCAGAACAGGGGAACCCGGAATCATTCTGACCTTGTCTCACAAAATATATCATATCTCATGATTTACAATTCCATTGCTTACATCATTTCTTTTATCACAAACTAGACTCAATAAGCTTTAATTTCACATTTTATCCATCCTCTAATTACATTGATACAATTTTGTTTGTGATTTTTCAAAGTTAGACTACTGCTGCTGTCCAAAACAGTTTTAGTGCAAAATGTTGATTTCCATTTTGCCCCAAATTTCACAACTCATACAATTCAATCCTTACTCAATTAACCCCTCAATTAAGATAATTTTCTCGATTAATACTTTTCCTAGACATTATAAGTTATTTCATAACTATTGAAATTCAGCATTTCTACATAAAACTCTAACTTCAAACTCTTTTACAATTAGGTCCCAAACATTCACTTTCTATTCAATTCTTTTAATAAAATCAGCATATAAACAATTTAAAGCTCTAATTCCAAGCCAAATCATCATATACTTCCAGCACATATTCATAGCAATTTTCAATTTCTTTCATAGAATCAAAAACTAATGAATTTAACAAGTGGACCTAGTTGTAAAAGTCACAAAAACACAAAAAATTCAAGAAATAATCAAGAATTGAACTTACTTGAAGTAAAAATATGAAAAACCAGCTTCAGGGAACTCTTCCATGGTCTTTTTACTGATGAGAATGCAGAAAAATAAAGAGAAATCTAGATAATTCCACTTTATTCCTAGCTTTATTAAGTAAATTTTGCAATTTTTCAATTTTACCCTTAATTCTCCTTATTTTCTTGCTGATTTCATCCCATTGCCGTCCAGCCCAAAGAGACCTTGGGTCTATTTTCCTTTTAAACCCTCTTTCTTTTATCATTTAAGCTATTTAATTATTTCCCACAATTTTGCATTTAATACAATTTAGTCCTTTTTGTTCAATTAACTATCAGAACTTTAAAATTTCTTGACGAAACTTTAATACTGACTTATTAACACTCCATAAATATTTATAAAAATATTTGTGGCTTGATTTAAAATTCTTGAGGTCTCGATACCTCATTTTTTATTCTAATTATTTTAATATTTATTTTTAGTATACTATTCACTACTTCAAAATTTTTCCTAACTTCACATTTAACTTATACTCACTAAATTAATAATATTTCCTACTCATTTTTCCGATTTAAGGATCTCGAATCATTGTTCCGACACCACTGAAAATTAGGCTGTTACACCTTAGGTGTGGGTCTTTGCATTGATTGCGCCGCGCTAGAGCAGATCTAACTCGCTGACGCTATCCGAGCTCTTCTGACTATTGAACCGTGGGGGCTCTTTTTCGAAATCATTGAGCTGACATACCTCGAGCTCACACTCGAACTCTGCTCAACCTTCCACCTTCATGTTGTTATGGCAGAGTTTGATGATCTTGGAACAGTCTAATTCTGTCTCGGTAGTTTAGTTCGCCAACTGAGAGTGCCTGAGTTCAAAGTTGCACTGGGACTATGTACAGAGGAGTTCATGGATGACGAAGACTTCGCCGGCCTCATCGCCACATCCACTACTCTCCTTCAAACTACCGAAGGGCCCTCATCCCTGTTTTGGCCACCTATGACCCGAGTTACTCCAAGGCATCGGCTCTCACCCCATCCCTGAGATACCTACACGCTATCCTAGCCCACACTCTAACAGGACGGTGAAAGAGCATCGGTGTCGTCAACACTAACGACGCCTATTTTTTATGGAGCATGGCGCATGGGCACGTATTCGACCTTGCCTATTTTATTGCCCTCGCCATTCACCATCAGACGGAGCGGCACAGAAAGGGAGTCATTTCCATTGGCCCCTTATGTGACTCGCCTAGCATGGTACTTCAGTCTTCTCAACACGGCGGCGCAAGCATCCTCCCTCACTCTCATCGGTCAGATGTCCCCACAGGGCATCCCGAGTATGCTGCATATGAGGATGATCGAGCGACGACATGGATTTGATCCTCCCAAGTACCGCCTTGTCCAGTTAGTCGAATAGGAGGACCCAGAGGACAATGTCGATGATATCCCTCCGCCTCACGAGGATCTAGCCTCTCAGCCACCACCTATTCATCATCCAGTTCATGTGGTGGCTTCAGTCTCTGACATCTCTGAGCGCCTTACTCGATTCGAGCAGTAATGTGTCCAGTGCTTTGATCACATTGATGCAACTCTACATCAGATTTGTCAGCACCTTCACATCTCATTGTCGCCCCCACCTCGTGAACCATCTAGCGATGAAGATGTTTAAAGACTTGTATTTATTATTTTTATGTTTTTATTTTTATCTTTTTAAAACTAATTTTTATTTTATTTTTCTTTTCTTTTAATTTTATTTTATCCTTAGGTTTTATAGTTTATATTGAAAATTTTATACTTTCGGCCATTTCTTTATGAGTAATCATGCTTCTTTATATTTGCAAAAGAGTTATTGATTCTATCGCAGTTATAAAGAGCTCCAAAGCTCACTATTACTTAGGAACTTGAAACTCCACTGGAAAAGGTTCTCCACGACTACTATGTCCTGGCCAACCACCACGATAACCTCTTTGCTGGACACTGTGGTTGTGGAACCCGACCTCTACCACCATCGGAGTATCCTCTTCCAATCTCATCATTGCCTTTGCCGATTACTTTCCATGACTCCAAGTCAAGGATTCCATTCATCATTCAGGAAGTTTCACTTCTCTCCCTATCTTATGATCTTATATCTATATTTTTCAGTAAAGCTAACTTTGTACATTGAGGACAATGTACATCTTAAGTGTGGCGGGGATATTTATATCATTATCAAAAAAATCCTTGAATTTTGTCTTGTTCTCAAATAATCTTCTCATATCATTATTCCAATGAATTTTGATTAATTATGATTTTTATTGATATTTCTTGAATTAAAACATAGGCATTTAAGCATTGATTGTTAGACTTTAAGGAATTAGAGAATCAAGCAAGATAAAGTTGATTTTTGAGAATTAAAAATTTTTAGGTTGTTTCCCCAAGTTTAGGTATTATCTTGGCTGAAATTCACAGGTTAAACATAAAAAAAAAAAACTCATAATTTTTGTGAGATCTTGAGCCTTTAAAGCATATATTATTTCTTTCATGCTAACTTTTATTGTTGCTTTGAGTGCGTCAATATTGAATTGTTATTCTAGAACTTGCTTGATTATGCATGTCAAGACCACACCTTTGATTTGGTATGTTGAGATGATAAAGGCACCTAGGTTTAACCCACTCACTCCATAAAAGCCTACCTCCATAATTAACCCTTAGTAAAACCTCTTGAGCCTAACAAGGCATTAGTTGATTTACCCTCTATATTAACCCATAACCCATTATTGTTGAAATCCCCTCAATTAATTTGATCCCTATTTTTGTCGAGATTCAATTTGAATAAATTGCTTAGCTATGTTTTATTTTTTTTAGCAAAGTTCAATAATATTTGATTTGTTATTAAAAAAATTTACTATTAAATTATATAATGCTTAGATTAAAACAATGTTATCCATGAAGAAAATCTCAATTAGGAATGTAAATTGTCACTAGTTAGGTAATTTTTCAACTCAATCTTGATTCTAACCTTCTTTTTTAGCTTATAACCACACCCCATAACCAAAGCCACGTTACAACCCTCTAAAGACCTTTTGATTGATGTATCATCTCAATATATAGTGGTAGAGAGTTGATTTTCACACAAGCCTATGGTAATAACTTTTCATATTAACTAATGAGTGCTTCATTTGTTGTCCTTAAACACTTCGAGTGATTTGAGTGAATCGTTAGTGAGGATGTTGAACTCTGTGATATTTTGAATCAAAGGTTATTACTTAGATGAGGGGAGACACCTAATGTTTTCGTGATAAAATGCTCAACTTGAAATGTTTGAAACTTTGATGTTCTTCTAATCAAATTCTCAATGTATGATTACTTATGGTTTATTTTGAATTACTATTGAAAGGAATTATAAGTTGAGAAAAATGAATTCTTAATTGAGTTGAGGATTTTGCTTGAGGATAAGCAATCGCTTAAGTGTGGGGGTATTTGATAAATTTATACATATTTTTATCCCATACTAAGCACATTTATGGATGATTTCTCCTTAGATTTTGTGAATTCGATGCTCCTAATCTTTTAATTTCATGTTTTATACTTTGGTGGGCATAGGAGAGTAAAAAGAGCGAGAAATGGGCCGAAAACAGAGAAAATGGGCCAACGTGAGAAATCAACACGGCCTGGACTTCCCTACACAGGTAGGCCACATGGCCGTGTCTATTCCACAGACTCTAACACAGTTTGAAGTACTCGCACACGGGCATGTCCCTATCGAGCCCAAGTCTAGTTCTAATCGGAAAAGGGCACTTTAGAGGGCTTTAAGGCATTTTAAAGCCTATTTAAACACATAGAGGAGGACAAAAGGAGACACATGGAGTAGGAGGTAAGGAATTACTCGAAGAAAGCCGATTGATCCATCTCAGAAGCCAGATTATCCTTCAAGACTGAAGATCTCCCTTCGATTTTCTTCAGGAGTTTTTGGGTTTTCTTTATGTTTTGTTATCATTATTCTTTTGAGATGTTTTCTTTTACACTTATGAACTAAATCCCCTAAATACCTAAGGGGAATGAAACCTAAGACGAATCTTGTTCTTACTTTCTGAATTATATGATAAATATTTGACTTGTTCTTAATTATGAGTTCTTAAATCTTACTTTAATATTCCAGGATATTGATTCAAGTATTGATGTGCTTATTTAGAGGAGCAAAAGTCCCTGTCTAAGAGTAAATCGAGCATAATTAAGCGTGGTTGATTGCACCCCTAGACATAGGGCGACATAATTTTGTCGGATTAGAGTGAAACCTAATAAGGGAATCCATAGATCGAGTTAATGCAACACTAGCAGTTTTAATTAGAAAGAGATTTCAATTAATCAACCTAGGGTTAGACGTTGTTTGTCTCGAAAGAGATAATAATATAACTTAGGGATTTCTACGGATCAAGGTATGTGAATAAATCGTCTGATTCAGAGTTAAATAACAAGTGAAGTCTAGGTGGAATTTCCCTTGGGTATTGTCCAAATCAATCAGTTTTTCCCAAAAGTATTTCCCCAATTTTCTTCCTGTGCATTCTTAGTTTAGTTAATTAATTTAGATAAAACAAACCCCTTTATTTTTAGGCTAGATAATAAAAAGAGAGTTAATACTAGTATTTTTAGTTCCTGTGGGTTCGACATTTTGGTCTTGCTATAAACTATACTACTGTTTGATCGGTGCGCTTGCCTTTATCGTGATAATAGTTAGTTTTCAAGTATGATCAATCATAAATTTAAAACTTATCGTGATTTGTTCAACCAGTGCATTCATTAATCTGAAAGGCATAACTAAAAACTCATAATGTCCGTACCTCATTTGAAAAGTAGTTTTCCGTACATCAGAGTCTTTAACTCGCAGCTGATAGTAACCCGACTCAAATCTATCTTTGTAAACACTATAGCCCCTTTCAATTGATCAAACAAACCATCTATTTGCAGTAAAGGGTATTTGTTTTTTATTGTCACTTTGTTCAGTTGTCTATAGTCTATACACATTCTTATCATGCAATCTTTCTTTTTCACAAACAGAATAGGAGCACCCCAAGGCGAAAAACTCAGTTGTGCAAATCCTCTATCAGTTAATTCTTGCAACTAAGCTTTTAGCTCTTTTAACTCTATTGGAGCCATTCGATACGGAGCTATCGATATCGAAGTAGTTCCCGGCATTAAATTAGTGTCAAACTCAACCTCTCAAATCGGTGGTAAACCTAGTAACTCATCAGGAAACAAATCTGGATACTCACACACAATAGGCACTGATTCAATTTTCTTTTCAATCACTTCTGTATCAAGCACATAAGCCAAGTAAGCTTCACAACCCTTTCTCACATATTTTTGAGTTAACATCGAAGAAATCACTGTTGGTAAACCATTCAAATCATTTGATTCAATCTGAATAATCCCATTATTCTGACATCTCAAATCAATCGCCTTCCGTTTGCAGTTCACTATTGCATCATGCAATGTTAACCAATCCATACCCAGAATTATATCAAATTCGTCAAATGGCGGCAACATCAGATCAACCGAAAAATAGGAATCTCGAACCATTAACTGACAATTCTTACAAACTTTATCAACCAAGACACATTAGCCTAAGGGGTTTGATACTATAATCACAAATTCAGTAGACTCTATAGGCAAAGTCTTACTAGATACTAAAGTTTCACATATTTATGAATGAGTCGATCCTGGATCAATCAATGCAATTACAGTAGTATAATAGAGAGTAAAAGTACCGGTAATAACATTTGGAGACGAAGCTTCTTCGCAAGCGCAAATAGCATAAGCTCTGGCAGGTGCACGAGCCTCAGATCTAACAGCAGTGTCTTTAGTTCCCTTTTGGCTACTAACCACATTACCCGTGTTTCTGGGTGGTCTACCTCGAGCTTCCGTATTACTCGGCCTAGTATTCTGCACTATCTCATGCTCAATCAACTCAGGGCATTCAAAAATGAAGTGATCTAATGATCCACATTTGAAACAGGCCCGATCATTCAATCTACAGTTGCCGAGATGTCGTTTACCATAATGTTTGCACTTAGGTCGGTTAGGCCTAATGTTACCAACACTAGCTACTGAGGTAGCTTTCGAACTCACAGGTTGTCTGTCTCGATCACGTCTAGAATAACCCACAGTAGCCTTTGAACACCTAAAGTCATCTCAGAATTTCTTGGATGCCGAATGAAATGACTTATTCGATGATCTTTTTTGTATCTCTCTAGCCTCCGAGTCAGCATTTCATTTCTCTTTCCTGAGTTCCTTAGCTTTACATGCTCGTTCAACAAGCACAACAAACTATTTTATTTCCAGAATTCTGACTAATAAGCGGATATCTTCATTCAAGCCATCTTCAAATCTCCTGCACATTATTGCTTCAGTGAGACACAATCTTGTGCATATTGACTTAATCTCACAAATTCTCGTTCATATTCCGTAACAGACATACGACCCTATTTCAGCTCAAGAAACTCTTTGCGTTTCTGATCTATGAATCTCTGACTGATGTACTTATTTTTAAACTCAGTTTGAAAGAACTCCCAAGTGACTCATTATTTAGAAAACACAGATATCAAGTTTTCCACCAATGATACGCCGTATCTCTCAGAAGTGAAATAGCATAGTTAAAACATTCATCAGGAGTACACGACATTTCATCAAAAATCTCGTATCATATTCTCGAGCCAAAACTCAGCTCTCTCAGCATCATCATCAGTAGTAGCACGAAACTCTTCAGCCCTATATTTTCTAATTTTATCAACCAGAGGCTTACTCAATTGTATCATATTCACAGCTTGTGGTATAACAGGGACTTGTGGAGGATTAGATACGGGTGAAGGTTGTGGAGTAGCCGGATTAGTTCTAAAATGCTGAGTGAACCACTCATTCATCATCCAGAAGAAGGCTTGCTTAGCCTCTCCCTCATGGCTACTTGTAATCGGCCTAGAATCAGCCGACGCTATCCCTTGAGTAGGAACCGATGCATTACTTTCCACATCATCAGCTACAACTCGATCGGGATCCATTTGCTATATAAAAAATCACATTTTAACTGTCAAGAATCATCACACTATCACATTTTATATATATATGGCATGTATAGCTAGACTCTCACAGGCTACGTTAGTCCTAGAATCGACTAAACCGTAGCTCTGATACCAATTAAATGTAACACCCCTAACTTGTATCCGTTAGTGGAATAGGGTTACGAGGCATTACTAGATAACCCACCTCATTCACATACATTTATACATGCATACTCAAAATCCATTCAAAACATTCACAATGTCCGTTGTAAGGCTCTACGAAACCTTGAACATACTTAGAAGTGGTTCAGGACTAAATCGATAATATTCACAAACTTTGAGAAACCTGTAAAATTTTCTAACTTTTCAGGGTCACACGCCCGTGTGAACAGGCCGTGTGCCTCACATGGCTACCAGACATGCACGTGTCACGAGCCGTGTGAAAACAGGGCATACACGCTGATTTGCACCATACGGTCGAGGACACGCCCGTGTGCCAGGCCGTGTGAAATCTAAGGGGGGTTACTAACTTGGGTGACACGGCCAACCACATGCCCATGTGTCGCCCGTGTGCCACACATGGCCAGTAGACACACCCGTGTGTCTAGGCTATGTCAAAACTGTAGGGTATACTGACTTTAAATCGAAGGGTACCCCAGGGGACACACAACCATGTAACATGATCGAGTGTTGCACACGACTGAGACACACGCTAGTGTCTCAGCCCGTGTGGACAAAAATAGGCCATTTGCAAGGCCAATTTTCTGCCCTTTTCTCATGCTCACCTAGCCATCAAAATGGTATCATTTTATCACAAATATAGACTGGCAAAACATGCCAATTTACAACATTTCATGTCATTTCATAATCAACCATATCAACTACTTAATTTCCACAACCAAAACATACCATTTCAATATATTCAAGTCATTAAGTTTGTATAACTACTAAATGCATTTCATCAATTCCTTATCATCTATATCATGCCACAAAACTTACCATTTCAATATCCTATAATTAAGCTATCACATAAGCATTATATATATCACATAACTTACTTACCAAACACATTATTTAGGCTAACTTTCCAAATACATATCAACATTTCCAACCAAAAGTAAGCCAAATCTTATGGATGAAATCTTAACACAAACATATCATCAACTTACTAGCCTATACAAACTATACACCATATATACAAGACTTTAAAAATACCAGCAAGTAGTTGATAGTATAATGATAGTTCCTCATGATCCCCAATGTCCGAGCTAGCTTCGATGATCTAAAAAACATGGAAAGAACACACAAAGTAAGCTTTCAAAACTTAGTAAGCCATATACAAATAAAACTATCATATAAACATATTCATATCAATTCAAATATGTTAAACATAGTGTAACACATTCAATTACAAAAACCTTTTCATTGTACACATATTCAATATCATATTTGAATCCATCAAATAAGTAAATCATGTATAAGCACATATAGATACACAAACCTTTCTCAATGCATAATTATTCACATTCACATGTAAGTTCATCAATTACTTCTCATCTCAATGCTCGTATGAATCTCATACATACCTGAATCAATTAGCTCATTCACATAATCTTTCTCAACTTGACTTTGCCCGTTGAACCATTCAGAATCATTAAGGATACTCGAAAATCACATAAGTTCGTACAATGCCATACCCCAGATATGGTCTTACATGTAAATACATATTGATGCCACTATTCCAGACAGGGCCTTACACGAAACCACAATACGATGCCAATGTCCCAGACATGGTCTTACATGTAATCTTAATACAATGCCAATGTCCCAGACATGGTCTTACATGTAATCACATCTCGATAACCTAATCTCATGACATTTGTATCCTATACTATTCCTCAGGTTCGTAGGGACTTTCGGATCTCGTAATTACTCGTTCAACATTCATAACAATTCAATGGCAAGTAAACACATATAATTCAATTTAAATACATTTATTTGCATATGAACTTACCTCGTAGTCGGAATAGACGAATTGGATTGATTACTCTATAACTTTAGATTTTCCCCGATCCAAATCCGATTTCTTTCGTTCTTGATCTATATACATTCAAAATTAACTCTTTTATTCCTCAATTCATTCAATTTCATCCACAAACATATATTTAGACATTTTTACACTTTAGCCCTAAACTTTCACGTTTATTACAATTTAGTCCTTATTTCATAACAATATAAAATACTCAAAATTTCCTTATACACATGCTTGGTCCAATAGTATCTTGTTCATATAAGCCCATATCTTCCATTTATTTCATATTTTTACCCCTCAATTTGCAAATTTCACAATTTAATTCTTTATAAGCATTTTGTCAAAAATCACTTAATTAAACATAATAATCTATCACCAAAGATTTATTTTTCATCATCAAACCACAAAAATCTCAAGCTATCAACAATAAAAAATCAAAAAGTCCACAAGAAATTCAAAAATTCAAGCATGGGCTAGCTAGTATTCGAAGCACGATTTTAAAAACGTAAAAATCATCAAAAATAGAACATAAACGAACCTTCAATTGAGCTTTAGCATAGCCGAACCCCAAAGCTTCCTATTTATTTTATTTTCTTTTGATTTTTAGCTAGGAAGATTAAAAGATGATAAGAAATTTGATTTTGTTTTATTAATATTAATGTAACAATTAATTTACAACATTAAACCTAATTAAAAGCCACCATATTCCATCTTATTAAACCCATTTATGTCAATTTCCACTTTCAATGGTCTAATACCAACATAAGGACCTTTCATTTAATAAGCCATAGTAATTAGACACCTTTATCAATTAGAATGCAACTTTTTCATTTTACGCAATTAAGTCTTTTTTCTCAAATTGAGCTATTAAATAATAAAATTAGCTCATGAAATTTTCACACATACGTATTCACATGCTGTAAAAACATAAAATAATATTAAAATAATTTTACGACCTCAGATTTATGGTTTTAAAACCACTATTTCTATTTAACTAAAACCGGGCTTTTACACAGACTAAAGCTTTCCAAACTCTCTTGTTGCTCTATAGTCCACTTAAAAGGTGCACTTTTCCTCAATTTCTTGCTTACTAGAGTTGCGATTGAAGAGAACCGTTCCAGAAATATCCTACAATTGCAGACCAGTCCTAAGAAAATTTAGATTTCACTAAGATTCATAGGTTTCTTCCAGTCCAAGATAGACTCAATATTCTTTGGGCCAACAAAGATACCTTTAGTCGATACCACGTGTCCCAGAAACATCACCTAGTGGAACTAGAACTCACACTTACTTAGTTTGGCATATAACTATTTCTCTCAGAGAATTTTCAAACCCATTCTCAAATGTTCATCATGTTCTTCTTCAAACTTGGAATAGATCAAGATGTTGTTAATGAAGACCACAACAAACTGATCATGATAGGGTTGAAATACCTGATTCATTAGGTTCATAAAGGCCACCGGAGCATTCGTGAGACAAAGGGCATTACGAGAAACTCGTAGTGCCTATACTAAGTCCTGAAAGCTATCTTCGGAACATCCATCTCTTTCACTTTCAATTGATAGTTACCTCCTAAAGCTTAAGCAGTCTCGAGGCGTAAGCCGCAACCTTACCATCTTATATCAAAACACAACCAAGACCATTATGAGATGCATCACTATACACCACATAATCCTCCTCGGAGCCTGGCTGAATCAGAACAGATACCTGAGGCAACATGGACTTAAGCTTTTCAAACTCTCTTGTTGTTCTACAGTCCACTTAAAAGGTGCACTTTTCCTCAACTTCTTGATCATTGAAGTTGCAACCAAAGGAAACCGTTCCAAAAATATCCTATAATAGCCAACCAGTTCTAATAAAATTTAGATTTCACTAAGATTCCTCGGTTTCTTCCAGTCTAAGATAGACTCAATATTCTTTGGGCCGACATGAATACCCTCGGCCGATACCACGTGTCTCAGAAACATCACCTTGTGGAACCAGAACTTACACCTACTTAGTTTGGCATATAATTGTTTCTCTCAGAGAATCTTCAAAACTACTCTCAAATGTTCATCATGTTTTTCTTTAGACTTGGAATAGAGTAAGATGTTTTTAATGAAGACCACAACAAACTGATCAAGGTAGGGCTGAAATACCTGATCCATTAGGTCCATAAAGGCTACCGGAGCATTCGTGAGAGCAAAGGGCATTACAAGGAACTCGTAGTGACCATACCGAGTCCTAAAAGCTATCTTAGGAACGTCCATCTCTTTCACTTTCAAATGATAGTTACCCTCCTAAAGCTTAAGCTGTCTTGAGGCATAGGCCGCAACCTTACCGTCTTACTTCAAAACACAACCAAGATCGTTATGATATGCATCACTATACACCACATAATCCTTCTCAGACCCTGGCTGAATCAGAACAGGTTCTTGAGTCAACACAGACTTAAGCTTTTCAAACTCTCTTACTACTCTACAGTCCAATTGAAAGGTGCAATTTTCCTCAACCGCTTGGTCATTGGAGTTGTAATCAAAGAAAACCATTCCAAAAATATCCTATAATAGCCGACTAGTCCTAATAAAATTTAGATTTCACTAAGATTCCTAGGTTTCTTCTAGTGCAAGATAGACTCAATATTCTTTGAGCCGACACGGATACCCTCAGTCGATACCACGTATCCCAGAAACATCACCTTGTGGACCAGAACTCACACTTACTTAGTTTGGCATATAACTGTTTCTCTTAGAAAATCTTCAAAATGACTCTCAGATGTTCATCGTGTTCTTCTTCAGACTTGGAATAAATCAAGATGTTGTTAATTAAGACCACAACAAACTGATCAAGGTAAGGCTAAAATACCTCATTCATTAGGTCTATAAAGGCCATCGGAACATTCGTGAAACCATATCAAGTCCTGAATGCTATCTTAGGAATGTCCACCTCTTGCACTTTCAAATGATAGTTACACTCTTAAAGCTTAAGCTGTCTCAAGGCGTAGGGCGCAACCTTACCATCTTGCATCAAAACACAACTAAGATAGTTATGAGATGCATCACTATACACCACATAATCCTTTTCGAACCCTGGCTAAATCAGAACAGGTACTTGACTCAACACCGACTTAAGCTTTTCAAACTCTCTTTCAGCTCTACTATCCACTTTAAAGGTGCGCTTTTCCTCAACAGCTTGGTAAATGGAGTTGCAATCAAAGAAAACTGTTCCAAAAACATCCTATAATAGCCAACCAGTCTTAATAAAATTTAGATTTCACTAAGATTCTTAAGTTTCTTCTAGTCCAAGATAGACTCAATATTCTTTGGGCCGACAAGGATACCCTCTACCGATACCACATGTCCTAGAAACATGACCTTGTGGAACCAGAACTTACACTTACTTAGTTTGTAATATAACTGTTTCTCTCAAAGAATCTTCAAAACCACTCTCAAATGTTCATCATGTTCTCCTTCAGACTTGGAATAGATCAAGATGTTGTTAATGAAGACCACAACAAACTAATCATGGTAGGGCTGAAATACCTGATTCATTAGGTCCTTAAAGGCCACCAGAGCATTCGTGATACCAAAGGGCATTACAAGGATCTTGTAGTGACCATACGAGTCCTGAATGTTATCTTAAGAACGTCCATCTCTTTCAATTTCAACTGATAGTTATGCTCCTGAGGCTTAAGCTGTCTCAACGCGTAGGCCACCACCTTACCGTCTTGCATCAAAACACAACCAAGACTGTTATGAGATGCATCATTATACCCCACATAATCTTTCTCGTACCCTGGCTGAATCAGAACAAGTGCTGGATTCAACACAGACTTAAGCTTTTCAAACTCTCTTGCTACTTTACAGTTCACCTGAAAGGT
The DNA here is from genome assembly GCF_025698485.1 of Gossypium arboreum. Classification (NCBI taxonomy): domain Eukaryota; kingdom Viridiplantae; phylum Streptophyta; class Magnoliopsida; order Malvales; family Malvaceae; genus Gossypium; species Gossypium arboreum. Next base: position 83,236,126 of record NC_069081.1, on the reverse strand, counting down.
GTAATTTTCCCCAACAGCTTGGTCATTGGAGTTGCAATCAAACAAAACTGTTCCAAAAACATCCTATAATAGCCGACCAATCTTAATAAAATTTAGATTTCACTAGGATTATTAGGTTTCTTGACTCAATATTTTTTGGGCCGATACGGATACCCTCAGCTGATACCACGTGCCCAAGAAACATCACCTTGTAGAGCCAGAACTCTCACTTACTTAGTTTGGCATATAATTGATTCTCTCAAAGAATCTTCAAAACCACTCTCAGATGTTCATCATGTTCGTCTTCAGACTTGGAATAGATAAAGATGTTGTTAATGAAGACCACAACAAACTGATCAAGGTAGGGCTGAAATACCAGATTTATTGGGTCGATAAAGGCCACTGGAGCATTCGTGAGACAAAAGGACATTACAAGGAACTCGTAGTAACCATACCGAGTCCTGAAGGCTATCTTAGGAATGCCCATCTCTTTCAATTTCAACTGATAGTTTACAGACCTTAAATTGATCTTAGAGAACACCCTAGCACCCTTGAATTGATCGAATAAATCATTGATCCTTGGTAAAGGGTATCGATTCTTTACGGTCAACTTGTTCAATTGTCGATAATCAATGCATAACCTCATGGATCCATCCTTCTTCTTTACAAATAGAACAGAAGCTCCCCATGGTGACACACTCTGTAATACCCCTCACCTGTATTCATAGCTGGAATAGGGTTACGAGGCATTGTCGATCATTCGCAACATAATTCATACATTTTTACACAATCATCAATCAAATATAATCAAAATGTCCTCTATAAGGTTCTATGAGACCTTAAAACATGCTTAGAAGTGGTTCAGAACTAAACCGATAACATTTGCAAATTTTGGGAAACTTATAAAATTTTCAAGCATTCAGAGGTTACACGCCCGTGTAAATAAGTCGTGTACCTCACACGGCTACCAGACATGCTCGTGTCACAAACCTTGTGAAAACAAGGCATACATACTGACTTGCACCACATAGCTGAAGACATGCCCATGTGCCAGGCCGTGTAATATCTAAAGGGGTTACTGACTTGTAACACCCCTAACCCGTATCCGTCGCCGGAATAGGGTCCTAAGGTATTACTGAACAAAAGCACAACTCTGAACATTCACATAAGTCATATTCATATATGTAAATGTCCAATTAATTGTTAATCATGAATTTATTAGTACATAATATAAAAAAATACAAATCATATAATGAACATAGTAATGATATTTGAATATCTAGTAAACATCAATCATTTTAAGTCATATTTCTATACATGTATAAATTAAATCAAATAAAATCTAACACATGGCATTTTAGTCATTAACTTATACGGCATTAGTAATCTATAAATGGTCAAATAAATTTCAATAAATAAATAAAACTTATACACATTTTAATCATAATGAAATGGAACTATTTCCGAACATCAATAATGATGCTAATCAAGCTTAGTTCATATACTAAAAGTATACTTAATCATTTATTTATAGTTAACCATTTTATAACACAAGTAGCGACTTGAATTGCACTCATTTTACATGCCAAAATGTATATACACAAATAGTCTTTTTATCACCAATTCGGACATTTAAACATTTCATAAAACACATATACTCTTGAATATCACCTGTCTAATACATATTATACCTTAGTTAGCTTAATAACCATTATTTGCCTTGTGGCCGACGCATATAAACCAAACTCCTTAACATTATATATAATGGACATACCTTCTATATAAGTCCAAACCAAGGTCAATTGTATACATAACCATGAGCATTATAATCAACCGTATTCATTATCTCACTTTAACAAAGCATATCAACCAACTTCACACATATTTATATATATAAATACCATAGCCGAATCAACTAATATACTTATGAATAGATATATTTATTTGTACCATGACAGATACATCATATACTTAGATATATAAATGCAAAAGCCGAATCATCAATCAATTTATTCAATACAAAAATCCAGCATCACACCGAATATACTTGTCAACCAAATTTAACTATTACTATCATCATAAGTCATAACCGAATCATTTTAACTAAGAGTGACACATCAACATAATTCATACCATATGTATATCATGTCCAACTCTTTCAAACCACATCCAAATCAACAAGCAACTTCAGCGTACAAAGGCATATATCACATATACTTCTATCCATGAATAACTTTAGCCGAACCATTCACATGCACATCCTAAGTCGTCAACCATTTTTAAAGCATATAGTACCTAACACAAATATTATACATTCATAGCACATAACCACATGACTAAAATGAACATAAACCATACTTAGCATAACTGGATTCAAACATAAAAGATTAGCCATTTTCGCATGGCTTAGATTACACACAACCAAAATCCAACATTTCAAAACGTAATCCAACCTATACATGCCATAGGTCCAAATATTCAGCTTATAAATACAAAAGACAGTCGATAGTGTAATAAGCTTCTCTGGCAATTCCCGAGCTCGTAACTTGAATCCAAAATCTATATAATACAAAACAAACATATACACACAAAGTAAGCTTTTATACCTTAGTAATTCATAAGCAAATAAACCATTCTAGGACATAATCCATACATTTAAACTATATCAAATTATACTATCTGTAACACCCTTACCCGCTATCATCGTCATTTAACAGATACAAGGTATTACCGAACATAACACATACCATTAAACATAACCGAGATATAAATATGTCATCCAATTTGATAGTGCATCGTATAACATATGTCTTGAACAATATTAGCCAACTTTAATGGCTTGTACAAAGTAGCTGGTCGAGTACTGTAACTAATATTTTAAACCTAGACAATATGACACGTAACAAAATAATTAAGCCTACTATACATGCCATAATTCAAAACGTTTAGTTCAAATACCCTAAAGTATGATAGTGCGGGTAGATCTTCACGATCCTTAACTCCTGAGCAAGCCGGAGGACACTATAAAACAAAAGAGAGAAACAAAGTAAGCTTATAGCTTAGTAAGTAAGTATGTAAATACTAATTAAAGAATCTAACATGTTTACACAACAATTCAAGTATATCTACTTTAACTTCACTATTCATTCCACTTTGATTAAGCTGTCTCTGTTGCGTCATATTCACTAAATAAATCATAACTCGAGTTACAAAACTCAAAATTCAAATCCGTAAAATTTCCCTGAATCTAGACTCATAAAGCTTTTTGCTAATTTTTTTCTATAATTTTTGGTTCAGCCGATTAGTACAGTTTATTAGTGAAAGTTTCCCCTGTTACACAGCTCGACTGATCTGACCTCTGTTCACTACGAATTAAATTTCTCTCAGTACACAATTCAAACAACCCTGAAGTCTATTTCATTTAAGACTAGTCTCAATAAGGAATTTAGGCATGTAAACCATATTTCTTAATTTGCTTTGTACAATTTTTAATGATTTTTCAAAGTTGGAATAGGGGATCACGTATTCATCCTGAGCAAGTCACATACAATTGTAAATATCTCAAAATATAGAATTCCTTTGCTTGCTCTGTTTCTTTTACATGAAAGTAGACTCATTAAACTTTAATTTCACATCTCATTCAACTTCTAATTATATTCCTCCTATTTTTGGTGATTTTTCAAAATCACGTCACTGCTACCATCTAAAAACAGTTTTAATGCTAATTTCACTCTTTCACACATTCTTTATGCTAACCTCATTTTATCTTATATATGTATATACCACAAATCATTTTCACCACATTTCATTCACCAAAAGTGTAGGTCCAAACCACAATATCACCACAAAACCATCCCGTTGAACAATTCGGATCAATCCTCGATATTTAATGGTTTCAGCACACATCCCCACCATCATACTTCATTTAGTTCGGCTCTCTTGTACACATAGTGAACACTTAGTACCACTCATGCGACCTAGCCGATTTGTCTCGTAGCTCTCTTGTCTACATGGTGTCCTTCACTTGGAATCACGCATGCGACCTAGCTACATTTATCTTTCACGTAGCTCTCTTGTCTACATGGGATACATCTCGTATCACACATGTGACCTAGCTACTACAGGGTGTCTCGTAGCTTTCTTGTACACATGATGTGCACTTAGCATCATACATGTGACCTAGCTACGCTCCTCTATTTCATTCGATCTCTCCAATGTTCAACCGGATCTCTCTCTATATTTATTTCCATTCTTCCAATAGTCGATTTATATTTTAACATCAGCTAGTATATTTATATAATAGGCTGAAATATAAGAATGTACATGAAATTATTGTAATATTTACATACAAACTTACCTTGGTGCAAAATGTGGAAATTTTGCAATTTAGTCCGAACTTTTCCTTCCCCTTCGAGATCAATTCGCGTCTTTCTTGATCTATAATAACACATTTAGCTCATTTAATACTCATACTATTTATTTCAATCCAAAAATCACATCATGGAAAAATTACATTTTGCCCCTAACTTTACAAAATTACAATTTTGCCCCTAGGCTCGGAATTTAATTTCAGCCCTTATTCTTATGTTTTATGATATGCTGAACATTTTCTCTTCTACAACAACATCAAATTCTCACTCTATCATATAGTTATGAACAATAGGTATTTTACTGATTATGCTGCTTTTACTCGTTTTCACTTAAAACCGAGTAGCACAAGTTATTTAACATAATTTAAAACCTCATATTCTATCATAAAACATCAAAATACACAAATTTCACCTATGGGTATTTTTCCCAATATGAACCCTAGGTTAAATTATTACTAGCATAAGCTTAATCGAGCTTCCGGATTCCAAAAACGTAAAGAACATTAAAACGGGCTTGAAATCACTTACTATGGAGCTTGAAAATTGAAGAAACCCTAGCTATGGAGAGAGGAGAATTCGGCAGCAACTAAGGAGGATGATGATCAATTTTGTGTTATTTTTCCCATTTTATTTCATTTAATATCCAAATGACCAAAATGCCCTCCTTACTAAACTTTCAAAATTCCTTCCATGTCCTAATTTTGTCCATGAACTTAAAATTGGTCAAATTGCTATTTAAGACCTCCTAATTAATATTCCAAAACAATTTCATACTAAAACTTCGGGATGCAAATTTTGCAACTTATTCAATTTAATCCCTACTTTCAATTTAAGCACTTTAGGCATAGAATTTCATCACGAAATTTTCACACAATCATGCAATCATATCATAAACCCCAAAATAATTATAAAACAATTATTTCTATCTCGAATTTGTGGTCACGAAACCACTATTCCGATTAGGCCCTAATTCGGGTTGTCACACTATCATATTCAAATTAAACTTCAATTTTATGATTTAACATTTATATTATACTTTCACATATAACTTATTTATGGTTGTATACATATATAAATTATCAAAGCATCTTTCGGTTTCAAAACTCAATCATTAAATGACCACGTACATGTATACACATAAACATATACTCATGAATTAAAATATAGCTTATTATGCATAAGCATATCAATGGCCGAACATACCACCAATTGCACATATTCAAAAATCATTTCAATAATATTCATATTATTTATTCACAAGACCGAATACTTTTTTCACATTCTCTTACATTATTCCTTTACTTCAAATATGAGTTGCAACAAATATTAAGTAACTTACTTACCTTGTTCAAGTAGGTGATAAACCAATCCATACCTGATCACTTTATCTCGTTTTGCACATTTGATCACAACTTATCGATGCCCGATGAACCATTCGGAATTGGATAGGACACTCGGATAATCACACATATCGTACAATGCCAACGTCCCAGACGTGGTCTTACATGTAATCACATATCGATGCTACTGTCTCAGACAGGGTTTTACTCGCACATGTATATTGGAATCACATTTTGATGCCAACGTATAAAACGTGGACTTACTCGCACACATATATCAGAATCACATATTGATTCCATGGTCTTACTCACACATCACATATCGGAATCACATATCAATGCCAACGTATTAAATGTGGTCTTACTCGCGCATATATATAGGAATCACACATCGATGCCATGGTCTTACTTGCACATTACATATCAGAATTCACATGCCGATGCCTCATATACATCCTTGTATCAACTTTAAATTGGTCAAAGAATACATATGTTCATTAACAAAATTATCATTTACTACCAAGATGACAATATCATCATATAATCGAATGTACATATATATATGTTCATGATTCATACTTTAACATCACATACATAAACATATCTTATTTAGCCAAATATAAACTTGCAATTTATATACAAATAATCAATATTTTAATATGTATAGCTCATGTCACCACTTTCAATACTAGAGCTCATTCATTACTTTATCATCAAACATAAATTATTTTCATTACTCAATGCCGATTTAGAATTTACTTCATATTATTTCAGCTATTTATTGATCACATATATATTAAAATTTAACCACATCTATTTGGTTATAAACTTACCTCGGACGATTTAAAAAGGAACGGGACAACTAGTTGACAACTTTCGTTTTCCCCCGATTCAAATTCGATTTCTTTGGTTCTTGATCTAAATATATTCAAATTAAGCTCATTCAAACATATTTTCATTCAATTTAGTCCAAAAACACATAAATGGGAAAATAACCATTTTACTCCTAACATTTACACTTTTTATAATTTAGTCCCTATTGCATAAAACACAAAATATGCAAAATTTCAACACACCCATGTTAGGCCGAATCTTACCCACATTCATACAAGTCCATATATTTTATTTATTTCACATTTTAGTCCTTCAAATCATTATTTTTGCAATTTAGTCCTAATTACTCAAAATCATCAAAAATTCCAATACAAAACATGTTAACCCAAAACATATCTTTCATATTTCATCATCAAACATAAAAAATCAAAAGCTTTCAACAATGGCATAACTCAAAATATTGACCAAAACAAAAAATTCAAGCATGGGTTTACTAGTACTCGAAGCAACGATCTCAAAAACGTAAAAATTATCAAAAACCGAGTAAAAACGAACTTTGAATCAAGCTTGGAAGGTGGCTGAATATTTGAAAGCTTCAAAACCCATTTTCTTTTCTTTTGTTTCGGTAAGAACATGATATAAACACTAAATGGCTTTTTATTTTTATTTTATAATATAACATATATTACTTAATGTTTAATTTACATTTTTAACCTTAATAAATTAATATGGAAACTAAATAATATATGCCTAATGTAGTCCATTCATTTGGTCAATGACATAATTGCAACATAAAACCTCCATATTAAAAGAACAACAAAATTTTGTCCCTTTTACAATTAACCATCAAATTTTCATTTTACGCGATTAAGTCCTTTTATTTAATCTGGCACTCAAACGATAAAATTAAATCACGAAAATTTCACATATATTAATTCACACATAATAAACACAGAAAATAATTTTAAAATATTTTTTAGCAACGGATTCATGGTCTCGAAACCACCGTTCCGACTAGGGTCTAAATCGGGCTGTTACATGACTTGGGTCACACGGCCGGCCACACGCCCATGTGCTAGCCCGTGTGCCACACACGACCAGTAGACACGCCCTTGTGTCTAGGCCGTGCCTGTAACACCTCATACCCATGTTCTAAGCCGGAACAAGGTACGAAATATTACAGATCACGAAAACATGAATTCACACATTTACCTGACCTTACATAATTAATTCTTCTAGCTTGAACAAAATAGATAACATTAATGAGATATACATAAATACAAGTAAATTATCAAATTTTGAAAAGTAATATTTTAAACCAAATTAATTATAACATATAACAAAATGATTTAGCCCTCTATACATGCCATAATTCCAAAATAGTGTTTACAAAGTACCAAAAAGTATTGATAGTGCGGATGGGTCTCCGACGATCTCCAAATCCCGAGCTGGCTTAGTAACTCTATAAGATAAGAAAAAGAAAAGAAGATAAGCATATAGCTTAGCAAGTAAGTACGAAATTGATATATACAATTTATCAAAGTAAAACAATCATACTAGTATATAATCACATATTCAGGACAGGATGTTTTCTGGAGTCCCGGTTTAAAAAAAATCATATCTCGAGCTACAAGACTCGAAATTCAATTCCTTAAATTTTCCCTTAAACTAGACTCATATGTATACTTACTAATTTTTTTCCAGAATTTTTGGTCTAGCCAATTAGTACAGTTTATTAGTTAAAATCTTCCCTATTTCAGGGCATGACTACTCTGACCCCTGTGCACTACGAACAAAATTTCTCCCTGTACAGAATTCCAACGACCATGCTGTTTATTTCTATTAAAAATAAACTCAATAATGAATCCATGCATATAAAGTATGACTCTTAATAATTTGTTTACAATTTATGGTGAATTTATAAAATCAGAATATGGGATCTCAAATTCATTCAGACCCTATTTCATAAGAATTCAAATATTACACAATATAGAATTCTTTTGCTTCCCATGCTTCTTTTATGTGAAAATAGACTCATTAAGCTTTATTTTAATATATCATTTGAATTTTTATTCAACTTCCACGATTTTTGGTAAATTTTTAAAATCATGTAACTGCTGTTGTCCAACACTGTTTTATTTCTAACATTCACTCTCGCATAATTCCACCTAGTCCTTTTTGTTATACTAGAATTCACTCAATTATCGAGCACATAGCTCCTAAATTTTCATATATTACCACTTTATTGATTTTCCCCGTTGAACTCAACGGAAAAATAACAAATATACCATTGTTTACACTTATAGCCGAAGCTATCTGATACGCATAGTAGCCTGCATTTAGTACTACACATGCGACCAACAATCCGGTACACGTAGTAGCCTGCACTTAGTACTACACATGTGACCTCACCATCTGATACACGTAGTAGCCTGCACTTAGTACTACACATGTGATCGAAGTCATTGAATACGCATAGTAGCCTGCACTTAGTACTACACATGCGACTTAACAGTATGGTACACGTAGTAGCCTGCACTTAGTACTACACACGTGTACTCCCAATGGGTCATTCGTATTGTTCCTGTTCCGAAGGTTCAACCAGGAAAATCTTTCCTTTTTCACTGTTAACACCTATTCACAATCTAATTAAATTTGCAAATTTCCATCATTTAATCGTTCTATGGACAGCCACCAATTCATATGATAACAACATAAAATAACATAAAAAATTGATAAATTATTCATGTACGAACTTACCTCGGTGCAAACTTTAGAAATGTTATAATTTAGTCCGAAAGCTTTTTTTTTCCCTGATCATGATTGATTCCACATCTTTCTTGATCTATAAAACCACATTTAGTTATTTTAACATTCATACTATTTATTTCAATCCAAAAATCACATTATGGAAAAATTACGTTTTTGCCCCCTAACTTTTTCAAAATTACGATTTTGCCCCTAGGCTCGGGAATTTAATTTCAACCCTTATTTTTATGTTTTATGACATGCTGATCATTTTTCCTTCTATGACAGCATCAAATTCACACTCTAACATTCACTTATGACTATTAGGTATTTTTACCGATTAAGGCCTTTTACTCGTTTTCACTTAAAACCGAGTAGCACAAGTTGTCTAACATAATTTAAAACCTCATATTCTAGCATAAAACACCAAAATACACAAATTTCACCTCTGGTTATTTTTCCAAATATGAACCCTAGGTCAAATTATTGCTAACATAAGCTAAATCGAGCTACTGGGATTCCAAAAACGTAAAGAACATTAAAAACGGGGCTTGGAATCACTTACTATGGAGCTTGAAAGCTTGAAACAAACCCTAGCTATGGAAAACCCTTGAAATTTCGGCCTAATGAAGATGATGGACAAAAATTGGCTTTTAATTTTGTTTTTAATTCATTTTAATAACTAAATGACCAAAATGCCCTTACTACTAAACTTTCCAAAAATTCCATCCATGTCCAATTTTTGTCCATAGACATTGAAATTGGTCAAATTGCTATTTAAGACCTCCTCATTAATATTCCAAAGAATTTCATACTAAAAACTTCTAGAATGCAAGTTTTGCAAATTATTCGATTTAGTCCCTAATCTCAACTTAAGTACTTTATGCATAGAATTTCATCACGAAATTTTCACACAATCATGCAATCATATCATAAACCTCAAAATAATTATAAAATAATTATTTCTATCTCGAATTTGTGGTCACAAAACCACTATTCCGATTAGGCCCTAATTCGGGATATTACAACTCTCCCCCCTTTAAGGATTTTCGTCCTCGAAAATCTTACCGGAAAATAGATGTGGGTATTGGTTTCTCATAATTTCCTCAGGTTCCCACGTAGCCTCTTCTATTCCATGTCTGTGCCACAGTACTTTCACTAAGGCTATACTTTTATTTCTCAACTGTTTAATTTCCCGAGCCAAAATCTTTATTGGTTCCTCCTCATAGGCCATATCCGGTCGAATTTCAATTTCTGTCAGAGGAATCACATGTGAAGGATCAGAACGGTAACATCGCAGCATCGACACATGAAACACATTATGAATCTTTTCGAACTCGGTTGGCAAGGCTGGCCGATAAGCCACTGGTCCAACCCTTTCAATAACCTTATAAGGCCCAATGAAACGCGGACTCAACTTGCCTTTTCGACCAAACCTTAAAATTTTCTTCCACGGAGATACCTTTAGAAAAACTTTATCACCCACTTGGAACTCGATCTCTTTTCTCTTCAAATCTGCATATGACTTTTGTCGATCTGAAGTAGCTTTCAAACAATCACAAATCACTTTTACTTTTTCTTCAGTTTATCTAATCAAGTCAACTCCGTGAATCTATTTCTCACTGAGCTCGGTCCAATATAAAGGAGTCCGACACTTGCGACCATACAATGCTTCGTACGATGCCATCTGTATGCTCGATTGAAAACTGTTGTTGTAGGCAAATTCGACCAAGGGTAAATATTTCTCCCAACTGTCCTGAAATTCTAAAACATAACATTGGAGCATATCCTCGAGTACCTGAATTACTCTTTTGGATTGACCGTCAGTTTGTGGATGAAATACGGTACTGAAATTCAATTTCGTACCCAAAGCTTCTTGCAATTTTTTCCAAAACCTCGAAGTAAATCCCGGATCTCTATCTGAAATAATAGACATAGGTACTCCGTGTAATTTTACAATTTCAGAAATATATAATTCAGCCAACTTATCAAGGGAGTCGTCGGTACGTACTGGTATAAAGTGAGTCGATTTTGTTAATCTATCAACCACAACCCAGACTGCATTTTTCTTTTTCAGAGTCAGAGGCAACCCTATCACAAAATCCATCGTAATTCTGTCCCATTTCCACTTGGAAATAATCACTGGTTGAAGTAAACCTGAAGGTACCTGGTGTTCAGCTTTCACTTGCTGGCAAATCAAGCATTTTGCTACAAACTCAGAGATATCTCTCTTCATATCGTTCCACCAATATATTTTCTTTAGGTCGTTGTACATTTTCGTACTACCAGGATGAACTTGCAAACAACCATTGTGTTCCTTATGTAAAATCTTCTGAATCAACTCAGCATCTTTCGGTACACATACTCGATCACGGAACATTAAGCAACCCTCTGGTTTGATTCAAAAGTCTGAGTTACAATCCAACTCACACTGAGCTCGCTTGGCTCGCAATTCCCTGTCATTCTTTTGAGCTTCACAAATTTGCTGAAGAAATAGCGGCCTAACTCTTAACTCGGCCAAAATCAAACCATCATCAGACATAGCCAAATCGGTACCCATAGCTCTCAAAGCAAACAAAGATTTTCTACTTAAGGCATCTGCGACTACATTCGCTTTCCCAGGATGATAATCAATTATTAATTCATAATCCTTTAATAATTCAAGCCATCTCCGTTGTCGTAAATTCAAATCTTTTTGATTCATCAAATATTTCAAGCTTTTGTGATCGGTAAAGATTCGGCATTTCTCACCGTATAAATAATGACGCCAAATCTTCAAAGCAAAGACAATGGAAGCCAACTCTAAATCATGCATCAGGTAATTTTTCTCATGCGGTTTCAACTGTCTTGAGGCATAAGCTACTACTTTACCTTCTTGCATTAAAACACAACCAAGACCAATTGATGACGCGTCACTATAGATCACAAATTCTTTCCCCGACTCAGGTTGCACTAACACTGGTGCTTTGGTCAACTGCTCTTTCAACTTCTCAAAACTTTGTTGACACTCTTCAGTCCAATCAAATTTAACATTCTTTTGCAACAGCTTAGTCATAGGAGAGGCAATCATTGAAAATCCCCTGACAAAGTGTCGATAATATCCAGCTAAGCCCAAAAAGCTTCTAACCTCAGATACATCTTTTGGCGGTTTCCAATTAACAATTGCCGAAACTTTGCTCTGATCGACCCGAATACCATCACTCGAAACTACATGTCCCAAAAATCTGACTTCATGAAGCCAAAATTCACTTTTAATGAATTTAGCAAACAATTTCTTTTCTCTTAGATTCTGTAATACCATTCTTAAATGTTCAGCATGCTCGGACTCGTTTCGAGAATAAATCAGGATATCATCTATGAACACAACCACAAACCTATACAAGTATGCCCGAAAGATTCAATTCATCAAATCCATAAAGATAGCCGGAGCATTGGTTAAACCGAAAGGCATCACAACAAATTCATAGTGTCCTTACCTCGTTCTGAAAGCAGTTTTTGGCACATCCGACTCTTTAACTCTCAGCTGATAGTAACCGGATCTCAAATCAATCTTTGAAAACACTGTCGCCCCTTCTAACTGGTCAAATAAATCATCGATTCTCGGTAATGGATACCTGTTCTTTATCGTCACCTTGTTGAGCTGTCGATAGTCAATACAAAGTCTCATAGATCCATCCTTTTTCTTTACAAAAAACATGGGGGCACCCTAGGGAGAAAAAATCGATCTCACAAACCCCTTATCTGTTAACTCTTGCAACTGAGCTTTTAATTCTTTCAATTCAGTCGGAGCTATTATGTATGGAGAGATCGAAATTGGTGCAGTTCCAGGTAATAAATCAATAGCAAATTCTACCTATCTGATCGGAGGCAACCCCGGCAATTCTTCTAGAAATACATCTGGGAATTCGCAGACTACCGGTACTAATTCAAGCTTCGACTCAGACATTTTAGTATTTAATACATAAGCAAGATAAGCTTCACACCCTTTTCGCATATATCGCTGAGCAGACATGTACGAAATCACCATAGGCAATTTATTTGATTAATTTGTTTCCACCCGAAGAATTTCACCATTTTCACATTTCAACTCAATAGTTTTCTATTTGCAATTTATTCTGGCATCATGTAATATCAACCAATCTATCCCCAAAATGACATCAAACTCGTCAAATGGTAGTAACATTAGATTAACAGGAAAACAGTGACCTTGAATCATCAAAGGGCAAGTTTTGCAAACCTTATCTACTAATACATATTAGCCTAAAGGGTTTGACACTTTAATCACAAATTCAGTAGATTCTACAGGCAAGCTCTTACTAGATACCAAATTCACACAAACATAAGAATGAGTAGATCCGGGATCAATCAATGCAATAACAATAGTATCATAAAGAGAAATGTACCAAGAATCACATCGGAGATGACGCCTCTTCCCGAAACACGTATGGCATAAGCTCTAGCAGTACTCTAGCTTCCGGTCTCCCGCTTGATTCCTTTGTCACACTTCATTGCTAGCTCCACTTCCAGATTTCTGAGGTCTACTTTTATTAACAGCACTAGTCTGTCTGGCACTCTGAAATTTTTCTTCTTCAACCCTTTTTGGACAATCCTTAATATAATGTTTTCGGGAACCACATTTGAAACAAGCCCAGCTAATTGTCCAACACTCCCCGAAATGTTGTTCACCACAGTGCTGACACTCAGGTCTATTAGATCTCACATTACCTACACTCGCCATTGAAGTAGCTTGAGCTTTAGAACCCGAATATGATCTTCCACGATCCCGATACAAATGTCCAGTTGAAACAGTCAACCGAGGATTCATTTCTTTAGACTTCTTTGACTGAGATTGAAATGACTTACTCATTGGCCTCTTTCTTGCATCTCTGGATTCATTCGTAGCTTTTCTCTTCTCGTTACTCAGTTCTTCAGCTTTACAAGCTCGATCGACCAATACCACAAACTCTTTCAATTCTAAAATCCCAACTAGTAGCTTGATGTCTTCATTTAGCCCATCCTCGAACCTCTTACACATAATAGCTTCTGTGGACACACACTCTTGGGCATACTTGCTAAGTCTGACAAATTCAAGTTTATATTCTGCCACAGACATTTTACCTTGTTTCAGCTCAAAAAACTCTTTCCGTTTTTTATCAATGAACCGCTGGCTTATATACTTCTTTCTAAACTCCTCTTGAAAGAAATCCCATGTAACCCTTTCTTTCGGAACCACAGATACCAGTGTCTTCCACCAATGATATGCTGAATCCCTTAGTAAAGATATAGCACATTTCAAACATTCTTCGGGAGTGCAAGAAAGCTCATCGAATACCCTGATAGAATTTTCAAGCCAGAACTTTGCTTTCTCGGGATCATCATCTAGATTAGCCATAAATTCTTCAGCCCCTTGCTTTCGAATTTTATCAACTGGGGGTTTGCTCAATCTTGTCATTTCGGCACCTTGAGGAACTACGGGAACTGGTTGAGGAATAGGAGGGGGTAGAGGAGGCTGAACGTTCGGATTTGCCCGAACAAATTTTGTGTACCAATTACTCATCATACTGAGAAAGGCTTCCCAGGCCCCATCTCCCTGATCATGCGTCTCATGCCTGCTCTCAACTGGCGTAGTCCCTTGTGCGGGAGCCGGCGCACTACTTTCTACATCATCAGCTACAGCTCAGCCGGGATCCATTTACTATATAAAAACACGATTTAAATTGTCAGGAGTCATCACACTATCATAATATAATTATGGCATGTATAGATAGACTTCCACACACAGTACGTAAATTCGAGAATCGCCTAATCCTTGGCTCTGATACCAATAAATGTAACACCTCATACCCATGTTCTACGCCGGAACAAGGTACGGAATATTACAGATCACGAAAACATGAACTCATACATTTACCTGACCTTACATAATTAATTCTTCTAGCTTGAACAAAAATAGATAACATTAACAGATATACATAAATACAAGTAAATTATCAAATTTTGAAAAGTAATATTTTAAACCAAATTAATTATAACATATAACAAAATGATTTAGCCCTCTATACATGCCATAATTCCAAAATAGTGTTTACAAAGTACCAAAAAGTATTGATATTGTGGATGGGTCTCCGACGATCTCCAAATCCCGAGCTGGCTTAGTAACTCTATAAGATAAGAAAAAGAAAAGAAGATAAGAATATAGCTTAGTAAGTAAGTACGAAATTGATATATACAATTTATCAAAGTAAAACAATCATACTAGTATATAATCACATATTCAGGACAGGATGTTTTCTAGAGTCCCGGTTTTAAAAAAATCATATCTCGAGCTACAAGACTTGAAATTCAATTCTGTAAATTTTTCCTGAAACTAGACTCATATGTATACTCACTAATTTTTTTCTAGAATTTTTGGTTGGGCCAATTAGCCTAGTTTATTAGTTAAAATCTCCCCTGTTTCAGGGTATGACTACTTTGACCCCTGTGCACTACGAACCCAATTTCTCCCTGTACAAAATTCCAATGACCATGCCGTTTGTTTCTGTTAAATATAGACTCAATAATGAATCCATGCATATAAAGTATGACTCTTAATAATATTTTTACAATTTATAGTGAATTTATAAAATCAAAACAGGGGATCTCAAATTTATTCAGACCCTATTTCACAAGAATTCAAATATTACACAATATAAAATTCTTTTGCTCTCCTGCTTCTTTTATGTGAAAATAGACTCATTAAGCTTTGTTTTCATATATCATTTGCATTTTTATTCAGCTGCCACGATTTTTGGTAAATTTTTAAAGTCATGTAACTGCTGCTGTCCAACACTGTTTTATTTCTAACATTCACTCTTGCATAATTCCACCTAGTCCTTTTTGTTATACTAGAATTCACTCAATTATCGAGCACATAGCTCCTAAATTTTCATATATTACCACTTTATCAATTTTCCCCGTTGAACTCAATGGAAAAATAACAAATATACCATTGTTTACACATATTTCCCCCTTCTACACTTATAGCCGAAGCTATCTGATATGCATAGTAGCCTGCACTTAGTACTACACATGCGACCAACAATCTGGTACACGTAGTAGCCTGCACTTAGTACTACACACGTGACCTCACCATCTGATACACGTAGTAGCCTGCACTTAGTACTACACACGTGATCGAAGTCATTGAATACGCATAGTAGCCTACACTTAGTACTACACATGCGACTTAACAGTATCGTACACGTAGTAGCCTGCACTTAGTACTACACATGTGTACTCACAATGGGTCATTCGTATTGTTCCTGTTCCGAAGGTTCAACCGGGAAAATCTTTCCTTTTTTACTGTTAACACTTATTCATAATCTAATTAGATTTTGCAAATTTCCATCATTTAATCGTTCTATGGACAGCCACCAATTCATATGATAACAACATAAAATAACATAAAAAAATCGATTAATTATTCATGTACGAACTTACCTCGGTGCAAACCTTAGAAATGTTATAATTTAGTCCGAAAGCTTCTCTTTTCCCCGATCACGATCGATTCCACCTCTTTCTTGATCTATAAAAACACATTTAGTTCATTTAACACTCATATTATTTATTTCAATCGAAAAATCACATTATGGAAAAATTACGTTTTTGCCCCCTAACTTTTACAAAATTACGATTTTGCCCCTAGGCTCGGGAATTTAATTTCAGCCCTTATTATTATGTTTTATGACATGCTGATCATTTTTCCCTTCTATGACAGCATCAAATTCACACTCTAACATTCACTTATGACTATTAGGTATTTTTACCGATTAAGGGCCTTTTACTGTTTTCACTTAAAACCGAGTAGCACAAGTTGTCTAACATAATTTAAAACCTCATATTCTAGCATAAAACACCAAAATACACAAATTTCACCTATGGGTATTTTTCCAAATATGAACCCTAGGTCGAATTATTGCTAACATAAGCTAAATTGAGCTAGTGGGATTCCAAAAACGTAAAGAACATTAAAAATGGGGCTTGGAATCACTTACTATGGAGCTTGAAAGCTTGAAACAAACCCTAGCTATAGAGAACCCTTGAAATTTCGGCCTAATGAAGATGATGGACAAAAATTGGCTTTTAATTTTGTTTTTAATTCATTTTAATAACTAAATGACCAAAATGCCCTTACTACTAAACTTTCCAAAATTCCATCCATGTCCAATTTTTGTCCATAGACTTAGAAATTGGTCAAATTTCTATTTAAGACCTCCTCATTAATATTCCAAATAATTTCATACTAAAAACTTCTAGAATGCACGTTTTGCAAATTATTCGATTTAGTCCCTAATCTCAACTTAAGCACTTTATGCATAGAATTTCATCACGAAATTTCCACACAATCATGAAATCATATCGTAAACCTCAAAATAATTATAAAATAATTATTTCTATCTCAAATTTGTGGTCACAAAACTACTATCCCGATTAGGCCCTAATTTGGGATATTACAGCGCCAAACTTGTAGGGTATACTAACTTAATATCGAAGGGCTACCCCAGGGGACACACCGCCGTGTAGCATGACTGTGTGTCGCACACGACTGAGACACACGCCCGTGTCTCTGCCAGTGTGGACAAAAATAGACCATTTGTAAGACCAATTTGCCACCCTTTTTTCTCATACACACCTAGCAACCAAAATGATACCATTTCATCATACAATAGGCAGCCCAAAATCATCATTCATTGCATCATTTATACAATTCCAATTCAACCAAATTCAATACTCAATCAATACCAAATAACTATCCAAAGCTTATATCATAAGCCTCTATTCAAAAGCACATAACTTCTCAATTTCTTTACTTCAATCATACCATACAAATCATTTACCAAACTCAAAACATAACCATTTATCAACTATGTAACCTTGGCCACATTTCTACCAAAACATACCAAAATAAGCCATCATTCATGACTATACATACCATTCCAAACATAAACATTTATAAGCCAAATTTCATAGCCATATTCATAACCAAAGTACCTTAACTAGCCTATACATGCCATATACCATATATACATATCTCAAAAATACCAACATAGGTGTATGATAGTGTGATGATGTTCCCGACTACTCTTAGATCCGAGCTAGCTGTAATTATCTATAAAACATAGACAAATAACACACAGTAAGCTTCATAGCTTAGTAAGTTTGTAAGTGAATAACTCAATTCATCAAATAATGTAATTTAACTTTTTTCACATTACCAAATCAAAATCACATTAACCACAAACCTTTCTAATGTCTGAAAACACGATCAAATACCATATCATTGAACTTTCTCAACGTAATACTCGAGTAGGTTCCATACGTACCTGTATCACCTCGTACTAACCTCTTTCTCAACCACGTCATTTCTTTTTACCCATTGAACCATTTGGAATAGAAGTCGGATACTTAAGATCTCAATCGATAAGTACCTATACCATGGCCAGTAACTAAATCAAGGTACCTTATCTCAGAGCACCTATACCATGGCCCGTAGCCAAATCAAGGTATCACTAGCACCCAAAGTGCCGATATCATGGCCCGAAGCCAACACAATAGCCTAATGACATGTCATTAGCATCTTAACTATTCTTACGGTGCAACCTGGAAGTTTCGCTTGTCTATTTCATTGTCGAACACATCTGTATAGTCATATTCACAATTCAAACATTGTCTGTAATCTCACAATCACATTTTATTCAATACCAAAGCATATAACATACATTTATAATGAAATTATCACATATGAACTTACCTCGATCGTAAAAACAACGAAACTAACTAATTAATCAAGTACTTTGTTCTTGCCTTGATCTAAGTTCGAGTTCCTCATTTCTTTATCTATATAATATCAAATTCAACTTGTTTATTCAACCACACATTCAATTTAATCCAAAAAAACCTATTTGGGCATTTTTTCACTTTAGCCCCTAAAGTTTTATATTTTTACAATTTAGTCCCTAACTCACAAATACACAAAATTCACAAAATTCAATTTAACCCATGCTTAGCCAATTTATACTTGAGTCCCTAGTAGCCCAAAACTTTCATTTATTTCACATTTCAACCCTTCAATTTACAAATTTTACAATTTAATCCTTATTTGACATTTTTGTCAAAAATCACTTTACAAAGCATTAAAATCCATCCACAAATATTCATTTTCCATCATCAATATTCAAAATCATCAGGCTATCATCAATGGCAACTTACAAATTCATCAACCAATTCAAAAATTAGGGTACAAAATAGCCAAATTACTAAGCAATGATCTCAAAAACGTAAAAATCCTTAAAAATCGAGCTCAAAACACTTACCTATTTAACCATGAAAGTGTCGAATGTTAAAACTCTATAATAGCTTTCTCTTCTCTTCAATTTTGGCAAGAGATGAATGAAATAACATGATTTTGGTTTTGTTTTATTATTATTAACTTAATACATAAATTACTATATTAACCTTAACAATAAAACATTTAAATCCAATAATGGTTGTCCATATTTGTCCACTACTATTATCAATGGTATAATTATCACTTAAGGACCTTAACTTTAAGGTTATATAGCTATTAAGCACCTTTAGCCATTAGAACTCAAGTTCTATGCTTTATGCGATTTAGTCCTTTTTACCAAATTAAGCATTTAAACGGTAAAATTTCTTAACTCAACTTTCACATAATAATTCTATCATGCTGTAAACTTTAATAAAATATTAAAATAAATATTTTGACCTCAGATTTGTGGCCTCGAAACCCCTGTTCTGATTTGACCTAAAAATGGGCTGTTACAACTCTCCCCCTTAGAGATTTTAATCCCTGAAAATCTTACCAGTGAATAGGTTTGAATATTGCTTTCTCATATCATCCTCAAGTTCATATGTAGCTTCTTCTACCCTGTGTCGATGCCATAATACTTTCACTAATAGTATTCTTTTATTTCTCAGCTTTTTGATCTCACGAGCTAAAATTTAAATTGGTTCTTTACTGTACGATAAATTTGGCTGAATATCAACTTCGATTGGAGAAATAACATGCGAGGGATTAGATCTGTATCTTCATACCATCGATACATGAAATACATTATGAATTTTCTTTAACTCAGATGGTAATGCTAAACGATAAGCAACTGGTCTGACTCACTCAATAATCTCATACGACCCGATGCATATCTGACTTAATTTGCCTTTACGACTGAATCGAAGTATTTTCTTCCATAGAGATACTTTGAAAAACACTTTATCCCCTATCTGAAACTCAACATCTTTCTGTTTCAAGTTTGTATATGATTTCTGATGATCTGGCGCTGCTTTCAAACTATCACAAATTACTTTCACTTTCTGTTTGGACTCTGTTATCAAATCGACCCCAAGAACCTTATTCTCACTAAGTTCATTCCAGTACAACGGCGTTCAACATTTCTGACCGTATAAATCTTTGTATGGTGCCATTTTAATACTCAATTGAAAACTGTTGTTATACACAAATTCAATCAACGGCAAATACTTTTCCCACATACCTTCGAACTCAAGAATGCAACATCTCGACATATCCTCAACTATCTATATAACTCGCTTGATTGACCATCTGTCTGCGGGTGAAATGTGGTACTAAAATGTAGTTTTGTACCGAGTGCATCTTGTAGTTTCTTCCAAAACCTCGACGTGAACCTCAGATCTCTATCTAAAACAATAGAAATATGTACCCCGCGTAATCGAACAACCTCTAAAATATACAACTCAGCAAGCTTGTCAAGCAAATAATCCGTACGCACCGGAATAAAATGAGCCGATTTTGTCAACCTGTCAACAACGACCCAGATTGTATCTTTCTTACTCGAAGATAGGGGCAAACCCGAAATAAAATCCATAGTCTCTCAATCCCATTTCTACTCGGGAATCATAACCGATTGCAATAAACCAGATAGTACCTGATGCTCAACTTTAACTTGCTGACAAAATAAACATTTAGAAACGAACTTTGAGATGTCACATTTCATACCAAACCACCAATAGAGCTGTTTCAAGTTGTTATACATTTTCGTACTTCCTAGATGAACAGATAAACAACTACTATATGCTTCATTCACAATCATCCGAATCAATTTTGAATTTCTCGGAACACATATTTGGCCTTTGAATCTTAAACAATCATCAGCGTCAACTTGAAATTTTGGATCAAGGTTCGAATCAAATTAAGCTCGTTTTGCTAACATTTCATTATCAACTTTCTTAGCATCATAAATCTGCTATAAAAACAACAGTCTCGCTTTCAACTCAGCTACAACCGAGCCGTTGTTAGATAAAGCCAACTTGTAACTCCCCAAAATATAAGTATTTATTTTTGTATGTTTGTGTCATACAATTGCATGTCTGCTTCAGTGGTTAAGTGTCCTGGGAAGAGTCTGAGAATTCTTGGGTTCAAGCCTTGGCTTGTGCAAAAATTTTGTTTCTTACTTGAATAAACCTTGTCTCTAGTCAGTAGGCTTTTAAATAAATATGGGTAAAACATGACAGGATGGGCCTGCTGGTCTAAGGGATAGGTGGCATGTTGTTGTTTCCTAAGGACTGAGGTTCAAGTCCTGTTAGGCAGAGAGGAGTGTTTATTTTGCTGTTGTGCCATTGGAGTGTTGTGGTTTGACCGAAACACTAAAGTGTTTGAATGGATTTTGAATTGCATAGTTGAGAGGGGAATGGACGGCATAGAGGGATTTTAGGAGAAAAATATCGGGTTTTGAAGTTGGCTAAGTGTTGTGCCAAATTTGAACTTTGGCATTTTTTACCTTGGTTTGTATTGCTCTCCATTTTGGTTGCTGTGAACTTTTTGGTTGCTTTCTTTCCTCGTTTTCGGTTTCTGACAATTGCTTTCGAGTTCTTTTGACTCTTTGATTTCGTAGCCAAATATTGCTATTGACCATTCAGGTACTTTTCATGTTGGTTTTGCTTTTCACTGCAATGCCTTTACTGATTAATTTTCTTCTCTTCTTTTACTCCTCTAGCAACCATTTTCTCGATTTTCTTTTCTTTTGCCAAATCTTCATTCTCTCCCCTCCCTCAACGGTTTTGTTTTGGCCGATTCTTTACTCTTCTCCCTCTCTCAAGGTTTGGCTGAATACTCTTTTTTCCCTTTTCTCTTTCTCTCAATTCTTTTTTCTCTCTTCATTTTGTTGTTTGGTTGAATACTCCACCTCTCCTCTTCCTGTTCTTTCGATTTTGGCATTCTCATTTGACCAATCGGTTTGTGTGTACGGTTGCTTTCTCTTTCTTTTTCTCTCTTCCATGCTAGTCTTTTATTTAACATTTTCTTTTACTGTCGATTTGCTAGGAGTGTATTGGTGCTAGCTTTTTGCCTCTATGTATCGTGTGCCTTTGACTATTGTTTTGGGCGTGGGCCGGTTGTGTCTTTCCCCTATTCTGAGATTCGCGCTTTTGGTAAGTTGGTATGTGTTTGGATCAAACTATTGGTGTATTTGATATGGGTTAAGGTTAATAGGATTCGGTTGGAATACAGGTGTTCTCTAAGGGCTAGTTATTGGTTTTCTGCAACAGTTGAAGGGTACAAGCCTAAATCGGTTGATTAAGGCAAGTGATAATCTACCTTTTTGGATAAGTAATTTTAGAGGGGTCTAGTAACCCTATCGTGAAAGGACTAATGCTGTGTTATGATTGACTTTAGGTTGGAGTGCTCTAGAGTGGTGTGTGCACTTTCACAGCAAGGTGTGTAACGCAATCCCAAACTTTGGAAATCGGCAAAAACCAGAATGAGTGGATGATGACTCCACACAGGCGTCCGCTCACTCGTGTGATAGTCCATGTGACTAAACATGGGTGTATGATCGTCAAGGCCATCCGTGAACGAATTCATGGATCGAGGCTGTTTTGAACCTTATTAGGCCAAACTGGACCGAGTGGGCCGCACGGGCATGTGGGCCCCATTCGGGTAAACCACATGAATATGTGGTGAATATTGGGCCAGGCTGTGTAATCCACACGACCAAGCCCATTTCTGGCTATATAGGCCACACGGACGTGTACGCCCATATGGGCCCGTATTGTGAGCCTTGGGCCCATTTTCACTGTTTGACTGTTAAAGTTGCACGTGTCGCTTGAGACGAATGTGGACCTACTGTTGGGTTGGTAAGTGTACTTGGACCCCTAATCGATAAAGTGACTATTATGCCCCTATGTGATAAAATGACTGATATGCCCCTATGAGATGTATGATTACATTTGAGTATGCCACTTTAAACATGTTGAATACACGTATGATATTATAACACGACATGACATGATGCATGATATGTTGCATGGGGATGGGTTTTTTATGATGATTGGAGGAAGTGTACTGTTCTGGCAGCTCTACTGCAAATACTGTTTAGTGCCACAACCGGTACTACATAGAGTGTAGGGATGGGTGGGTTGATTATATCCCCACATGGAGTGCAGGGTTGGACGGAGATGGAGTGTAGAGGGTGGTTGGGTAGAATCTCTTGATTGCGTATCTGTATTATACTGTCACTGAAATGGGCTCTGACCCAAACTGATATTGATACTGTAATGGGCTAAGGCCCTGACTGATACTGAACCATCATTAGATTGGGTTTAGGCCCAGACTGTGTTTACTCACTGTTTGATTATTTGATATGAGATTACACACTGAGTTTTTGATAACTCATCCATATGTTTATCTGTATAGGTAATCCTCAGACTTAGGTGGATCGGTGCTGCGAGGGACTCAAAGGTGGCCACACAATCACACGTGCTTTCGTATTTGATTTTTAAATTATAAGTAATTTTATCTTGGGTAATTTATTTTTCATAAGGCCTCTTTGGATTTTATTTTTAATTTGGGATTTTAATTTGCTTTGGTTATCACTGTTAGTATTAAGAACGTAGGTTTAAAAAAAAAAGAAACAACGTTTTTACAAAATAAACGCAAAAACGCAATTGTTTTAGAAAACTTCTGCTATAAAACGATATCTTGACATTAAATGAGTCTTTACAGTAATACCTTTTGATTGAGATGCAATTTTAAAATGAACAACACATTTTCTAATCATCATTAAGATCATACAATGAAGATAAATGTGGAAAGGGCTTTTCAACGATATCACTTTACGAAAAACACTTCAATGCGACATCACCAAATTTGGCCATAACGTCCAGGTTGGGTTTGGGGTGTTACATTTAGTGGTATCAGAGACAGGTTCTATAACTCGACTGTGGATTTGGGTTTTTTCTAAAACTTGGAATTTTCAAAAAGAATTGTTTCAAATGATTTGAAAGTATTTTGGAATGTTTTTATTGAATGTGTGGTACACCAAGTCTCCTGCACCGATTCTGTAAGTCTTCTAAAACTGTTGTATGTGTAAATTGAAATACTGAGACTACTGTGGGTAGTAGATTGCACTGAAATACTCTATTTACGTTTAACTAAAAACTGCAGTAAGACTGCGATCTGCAAAAACGAACTCTGAATTACTAATACTGTTTTCCATAAAATATCTGTTAATAAAAATTGGAATAGTAAAACTGATGCATAAAATTGTTAATATAGATAAAACGCATTTCGATAATAAGCACTAGAAGTACTCGTGGTAGGGGTACAAGAGGCCGCAGTGGAAGCCATGGAAGTGCTCAAGCTGGGTCTTTGTCATCTAGCCAAATGCCTAATGTTGAGGCTAGAGAGGCACCGGCTTCACCTGTGACTTAGACTGGGTCTCATGGTCGTACGGCTGGGGATGATGCACTATCCCAAGCTATGTTACAGATTCTAGAGAGGGTCGTTGGGCCTAATACTGGTGCTGTGGGCCGTGGGTCGGTTACAGAACAACTCCAGTTAAATGGAGCTGAGATTTTTAGAGGTATTGCTAGAGTTGTCGCTACTGTGGCTGAATTTTGGATTGAAGCCATAGAGAGGATCATGGATGTTCTCGACTGCACCCCTGAGCAGAAACTAAAGGGTGCAGTGTCACTGCTGTGAAATGAGGCCTACCAGTGGTGGCTTACGGTTAAAGAGGGCACTCAGCCTGATCGGTTGACCTAGGAATTTTTCAAGACTGCTTTCCAAAGTAAATTTGTGGGTGCTAGCTATGTGGATGTTTGGAGAAAAGAGTTTCTGAATTTGACTCAGGGGGATAGATCAGTGGCTGGATATGAGGCTGAATTTTTGCGGTTAAGCCGCTATGCGCGAGGGATGGTAGCAACCTAGTATGAGCGGTGTGTTCATTTTGAGGATGACTTCAAGGATAGTCTTTGGGTTTTGATAGCTCCACAGAGGGAGCGAGATTTTACTGCTTTGGTTGATAAGGTAAATATCAACGAGGAGGGAAGCGCGTTAAGCGCCAGAACCGTGAGAAGGAGAGAGGTAGGAACAAGAGGGATTTGAAGCCCTCAAATTCCTTTCTGAGGCCTAAGAAAAAGGTCAGAGTTTGGGCCCCTATTGCTGCTACTGGACCGCAGCCCTGTGCTGATTGTGAGAGACGCCATTAGTGTGAGTACTGGAAAAGGATTGGGGCATGTTTGGGATGCGGATCATTAGAGCATTGTATTAGAAATTGTCCACGGAGGCTTGATCAGATGCAAGCTACTGGTACCAGTACTGTACATCCGCTGATGGGTGTTCAGCAGTAATCGAGAGGCCGTGGTCAGGCCAAAGGTGGAAATGGTTTGGGTCATGGTCAAAGGGCACCAGGCAGAGGTGCGAGTCATACTGAAGCGAGGCAGCTAGCTCTGGTTTTTGCTACACGTCGTTGAGAGGATAGAGATACCCCAGATGTTATCACGGGTACGTTCTTTATCTATAATGTACCTTATACTGCACTAATAGATATAGGATCTACTCATTCCTATATAGCTTGTAATGTGTCTGAGACTTTGGGTATCATGGTTAAGAGTACTACGAGTGAGGTGAATGTGTTTAGTCCATTGGGGTAGTTAGTGAGGGTAGATAAACTGTTCAGAGATGTGCCTTTGGAAGTTCAAAGGGTTATCTTTTTGGTGGATTTGATGGAACTTCCTTTTGGAGAATTTGACTTAATTTTGGGAATGAACTAGCTGGTTAAGCATCGAGTGAGCTTGGATTGTGCTACGAAATGGATGGTACTGAGAACTGCGAAGGATGTCGAGGTAGTTGTAATTGGGGAGTGTCAAATGTGATTTCTACATTAAGGGCCGAAAAATTGGTTCGTAAGGGTTGTGAGGCATACCTAGCCTATATTAGTGTTCCAAATCCTAGGGTTTCTACTCTAAAGGATATCAGAACAGTTAAAGACTTTCCGAATGTTTTTCCTGATGAGCTACCTGGATTACCTCTAAACCAAGAAGTTGAGTTTGGGATTGAGCTCCTGCTTGGTACAGCACCGTTGTTGATCGCCCCTTATGGAATGGCATTGAAGGAGCTTGTAGAGCTTAAGGCTCAGATTATCTTTGATCGGAGTACCATCAGTTGAGGGTTAAAGAGACTGATGTTTATAAGACAACATTTAGGACTCGTTATGGTCATTACGAGTTCCAAGTGATGCCGTTTGGATTGACGAATGCACCAGCGACTTTTATGGATCTGATGAACTGAGTGTTCCAGCCCTATCTAGATCGGTTCATAGTGGTTTTTATAGATGACATTCTGGTGTATTCGAGAATCGAGGATGAACATGATACACATCTTCGAGTGGTTTTTTAGATTCTGATGGAGAAACAATTGTACGCCAAGTTCAGTAAGTGTGAGTTCTAGTTACGAGAGGTAACATTTCTGGGCCATGTGGTATCTGCTAAAGGGGTTAGGGTTGATCCGCGAAAAATCAAAGCTATTCTGGATTGGAAGCCGCCTAAGACTGTATCAGAGATCCGCAGTTTTCTAGGACTGGCAGGATATTATTGGTAATTTTTTCAGGGGTTTTTGTTGACTGCGGCACCTCTGACTAAGTTATTGCGTAAGGGGCTGCCATTTAACTAGACCGATGTGCAGCAAGAGAGCTTCGAGAAGCTCAAGAAAGTTTTAACCGAGGCCCTTATCTTGATTCAGCCAGAGTCTGGGAAAGGGTTCATTGTCTACAGCGATGCATCACATGTTAGGTTGGGATGTGTGTTGATGCAAGAGGGTAAGGTGGTGGCATATGCGTCTCGTCAGCTTAAGACTCATGGGGCAAATTATCCGACGCATGATTTGGAGTTGGCTGCGGTGTTATTCACACTGAAGATTTGGAGGAATTACCTGTATGTTGAGAAGTGTATCATTTACACTGATCACAAGAGCATCAAGTATCTTCTCACTCAGAATGAGCTAAATCTTAGGCAGCGCAGATGGATTGAGCTGCTAAAAGACTATGATTGTACAATCGAATACCATCTTAAGAAGGCCAATATGGTGGCAGATGCACTGAGTCGTAGAGCTATGACTGATTTGAGGGCGATGTTTGCTCGTCTCAGTTTATTTGATGATGGTAACTTGTTGGTCGAGCTCCAGGTTAAACCGATGTGGATTGACTAGATTAAGGGTAAACAACTAGTAGATGAGTCACTGGGTTGTCATTTTTGTCAAGTTGAGAGTGGGGATACTGTGGATTTTGGGCTGAATAGTGAAGGGGTGCTCTATTTTCGTGGGAGAGTCTGTGTACCGAAGGATACTATTTTGAGGTAGTCTATACTGCGAGAGACGCATAGTATCCCTTATGCTATGCATCCTGGTGGAAGTAAGATGTACCGTGACCTTCGTGAGTTGTATTAGTGGCCAGGTCTTAAGCGTGAAGTTACCGACTTTGTGGGTAAATGTCTAACTTGTCAGCAGGTTAAGGCTAAACATTAGGTACCTTCAGGGTTACTTCAACCAGTTAAAATTTTGCTTTGTAAGTGGGAGAGAATGACTATGGACTTCGTTAATGGGCTACCCTTAATGCTTACTAAGAGGGATTCAGTATGGGTCATCATGAATCAATTGACCAAATCTGCCCATTTCACACTAGTTTGTACTGATTACTCCTTACAGAAGCTGGCTAAACTGTATGTGTCTGAGTTAGTGAGACTGCATAGGATACTAGTTTCCATAATTTCTGATAGGGATCCTTGCTTCACGCCTCTATTCTGGAAGAAGCTACAAGAAGCTCTGGGTACAAGGTTTGACTTCACTACTGCGTTCCATCCTCAGACAGATGGCCAGTCAGAGAGGGTGATTCAGATACTGGAGGACATGTTGAGGAGTTGTGTGATTGATTTCCATAGCATTTGGGAGGATTACTTGCCACTAGCAGAGTTTGCTTATAACAATAGCTATCAGTCTAGCATACAGATGGCACCTTATGAGGAATTATATGGTCGTAGGTGTCGTACTCCTTCGTGTTGGACTGAGTTGGGCAAGCGGCTTGTTCTAGGCCTTGAATTGGTTTCTAATACCAAGGATAAAGTTAGACTAATACGAGATCGACTGAAAAAAGCATCAGACAGACATAATTCATATACAGATCTGAAGCGTAAAGAGATTGAGTATTCTATGAGGGACTTCATTTTTCTCAAGGTCTCACTATGGAAGAAGGTATAGAGGTTTGGACGGAAAGGCAAGTTGAGCCTTAGGTTTATTGGGCCTTACCACATACTGAAACGTGTGGGGCCAGTTGCATATCAGTTGGAGTTACCTCCAGAGTTAGACCGAATTCACGATGTATTTACGTCTCTAAGCTGAGGCACTACCGCTCTGATCCCACGCATGTTATTTCAGTTGAGGAGGTTGAGGTTGAGCCAGATCTGACATTTGAGGAAGAGCCAGTTCAGATTTTGGATTGCAATGTAAAGATTTTAAAGAAGAAGTCTATTCCACTAGTTAAGGTTCTTCAGCTTAATCACAGCTTTAAGGAGGCCACGTGGGAACTTGAGAAGGCGATGCGAAAAAAATACCCTCATCTGTTTTAAGTAGGTAAATTTCAAAGTCGAAATTATCTTTTAGGGGGTAGAGTTGTAACGCCCCAAAACCTAAGTATTTATTTTTGTATGTTTGTGTCATAAAATTGTATGCTTGCTTCACTGGTTAAGTGTCCTGGAAGAGTTTGAGAAGTCTTGGGTTCAAGCCTTGGCTTGTGCAAAAATTTTGTTTCTTACTTGAATAAACCCTGTCTCTAGTTAGTAGGCTTTTAAATAAATATGGGTAAAACATGACCAAATAGGCCTGCTGGTCTAAGGGATAAGTGGCGTGTTGTTGTTGCTTGAGGACTGAGGCTCAAGTCCTGTT
Organism: Gossypium arboreum; assembly: GCF_025698485.1. Lineage (NCBI taxonomy): Eukaryota > Viridiplantae > Streptophyta > Magnoliopsida > Malvales > Malvaceae > Gossypium > Gossypium arboreum. The sequence continues at coordinate 83,206,610 of NC_069081.1, read as the reverse complement.
GGGCGCAGAGGAATGTTTATTTTGCTGCTGTGCCGTGGGAGTGTTGTGGTTTGACTGAAAAACTGAAGTGTTTGATTGGATTCTAAATTGAGTAGTTGAGAGGGAGTGGATAGCATGAAGGGATTTTAGGAGAAAAATATGGGGTTTTGAAGTTGGGGAAGTGTTGTGCCAAATTTGAACTCTGGTATTCAGAATTCGACCTTGGTTGGTATTGCTCTCCATTTCGGTTGCTGTGAACTTTTTGGTTGCTTTCTTTCCTCATTTTTAGTTTCTGACAATTACTTTCGGGCTCTTTTCATTGTTTGTTTTGGTAGCCGAATATTGCTATTGACCATTCGGGTACGTTTCGTGTTGGTTTTTCTTTTCACTGCAGTGTCTTTACTGATTGATTTTATTCTCTTCCTCTACTCCTCTAGCAGCCATTCTCTTAGTTTTTTTTTTTTGCTTTTGCCGAATCTTCATTCTCTCCCCTCCCTTAATTGGTTTTATTTTGGTCGATTCTCTGCTCTTCTTCCTCTCACAAGGTTTGGTCACATACTCTCTTTTCACTCTTCTCTTTCTCCCAATTTTTTTTCTCTCTTCATTTTGTTGTTTGGCCGAATACTCCACCTCTCCTCCTACTATTCTTTCGGTTGCTACATTGTCATTTGATCAATCAGTTTGTGTGTACGGTTGCTTTCTCTTTCTTTTTCTCTCTTTCGTTCTAGTCTTGTATCTAACATTTTCTTTTACTACCGATCTGTTTGGAGTGTATTGGTGCTAGCCTTTTGCCTCTGTGTATCATGTGCCTTTGGCTATTATTTTGGGTGTAGGCCGATTTTGTCTTTCCCCTATTTTGAGATTCGCGCTTTTGGTAAGTTGGTATGTGTTTGGATCAAACTATTGGTGTATTTGATATGGGTTAAGGTTAATAGGATTTGATTGGAATGCAGGTGTTCCCTAAAGGCTAGTTATTGGTTTTCTGCAACATTTGAAGGGTGCAAGCCTAAATCGGTTGATTAAGGCAAGTGACAATCTACTTTTTTGGATAAGTAATTTAAGAGGGGTCTTGTAATCCTATCGTGAAGGGACTAATGGTGTGTTATGATTAACTTTCAGTTGGAGTGCTCTAGAGTGGTGTGTGCATTTGCATAGCAAGGTGTGTAACGGAATCCCAAACTTTGGAAATCAGAAAAAGCCAAAATGAGTGGACGAGAACTCCACACAATCGTGCGCTCGCTCGTGTGGTAGTCCATATGACTAAACATGAGCATAAGATCGTCAGGCCATCCATGAACGAATTCATGGGCCGAGGCCGTTTTGGGCCTTATTGAGCCAAACTGGGCCTAGTTGGCCCCACAGGCATGTAGGCCCCACTCGAGTAACCCACACAGATGTGTGGTGAATATTGGGCCAAGCTGTGTAATCCACACGGCCAAGCCCATTTCTGCCTATGTGGGCTATAAAGATGTGTGGGCCCATATGGGCCCGTATTATGGGCCTTGGGCCCATTTTCACTGTTGCACAGGTCACCCGAGACGACTGTGGACCTACGGTTGTCTCGAAAAATGTACCTGGACCCCCAATCGATAAAATGACTATTATACCTCTGTGTGATAAAATGACTGATATGCCCCTATGAGATGTATGATTACATTTGAGCATGCCACTTTAAACATGTTGAATACACGTATGATATTATGACACGACATGACATGATGCATGATATGTTGCATGGGAATGGGTTTTATTATGATGATTGGAGGAAGTATACTATTTTGCTAGCTCTGCTGCAAATACTGTTTAGTGTCGCAAGCGGTACTACATGGAGTGTAGGGATGGGTGGGTTGATTATATCCCCACATAGAGTGCAGGGTTGGACGGAGATAGAGTGTAGAGGCTAGTTGGGTAGGATCTCTTGATTTCATATCTATACTGTATTGTCACTAAAATAGGCTCTGACCCAAACTGATACTGATACTGTAATGGGCTAAGGCCTGACTGATACTGAACCGTCATTGGATTGGGATTATTACTCATTATTTGGTTATTTGATATGGGATTACTAGAACGACGGAAATGTGCAAGTGTACATAGTCGGAATAAGTAATAAAGTGACAAGTAAATGTCGAGTTATCATACCCACAGGGACTGTTAAAAGGATTATTTATGAATGTAATTTAAAACACTTTGGTGAAGAAAAATATTTATTTTTAAAAAGGGTGATTAAGAAAAATAAGATTTTAAACTAAATAACTAAAGAAATAAATCTCAAATGTATGATTTCAAAATATGATTTAATCAAGATGACATAATTATGTTGATTTAATTATATTTCTTTAACTTAGAATTATTAAACTCATGCTTATGTTGTTACGAATAAATTCACGGCAACTCGGTAATTTGCTAACTTATGAACATATTCACCTACACAAATCCGTTCATCTCTTAACATATCCCTATGTTAATTAAAACAATTAAACAGATTTTAATAAGCAAACATGTTATGGCACATACATACTCATTAAATTGAACTGATCTCTTGCATATATCTATGTCAATTCAACCGATTAATTAAATCTAATAAGCACATAAAAGACTATGTGAGGTAAAAAGGTATTCCTACCTTGAAACAGTTTAATCACAATAATCTTGCAAGTTATGCAAGGCAAGTGTATCGCCAGATACATTGCTAATTTAACCTTCAGCTACCATAGAAGAATAAACATGCACTGATTAAGTATTACATCCATTAATTACAATTTCAATCCGTTTAAATAATTAATTCATTAGCTACCTCACAATTGTAATGCAAGAATAACTTAGGCATGATTTTACTTAATCAAGCATTTTACCGAGGCCCATAACAGCACAAACACAATTTTAATAATTTAAGTAGATGAAATGCAATCAAACCAACATGAATTAAATTCAAGCTAAACTAATTAAATTAACCATTCAAAAAACATAAATATTCATAGATATGTTCATCATAACAACAACAAAAATTAAAGAGATAAGGAACAAGAATCAAATCTGGTGTTATTTCGTGGCTTGACTAGGTTGCTCCGTCTTCGTTCTTTGTTGTCCTCACCAATCAAGGCTGCTATGAACACTTCAATGTTTCTCACTAAAGAATAACCCTTTCCCAATGGGAGAAATCGGCACAAGAGCAAAGGACTTGAAATGGAAAATGAGAGGAGAGAAGAGATATGAATGAATTGAGGTGTGCTTTGAATGATCAGCCAAGGGGGGGTTTATAGCTGAATGGGGCAGCTAAAATTTGCTAAAAATAGCAGCCAAAGAGCCACCCCTTGGCCGGCCATCTATGTGGCAAAGTTGATGGCTTCAACTTTGCTAAATATGGCTTGGGGCAAATCCATAAAGCCACCAATTCTAGAGGGGCTTGAATGCAACTTTGACAAGTCTTCAAGGGCTTCTTTGCAAGCTTAATTAATCAGCTAATAAGCTGATTTGGAACAGCATATGGACAGCTTTGGGCTGCCCAATCCTTGGCCGGTTCAGTTCAATCAGTTCGGTTCAACTGGATCACTTTTTTCATAATTAATTAATAACAATTTATTTAGCCCAAATTAAATTGGGTATAAATTAAAATTAAATATATTATGAATTAATATACATAATTACACCATCTTATGCTAGAAATTAATTCGCCTCGATACTTCAAATTGCTTCTCAATTTTGTGCTTCCAGCAGTGTCTGCCGAGACATTTTTCGCCCTTTGCGTAAATCTATCGAAAATAACCAAAATTCATAAAAAATAATTATAAAATTAAATAAATTTCAACATGTTCATATTTTAAGTGCACTTTAACTATTTTATAAAAATTAATTATTTTTTGACATGAATTTTAACCGATTTCGCATGAATTTAAGTTAAAAAGGGTATGAAAAAGTGTGTAAATTTTTTTGTTTCCACACCCCTAAACTTAATTAATTGCTCGTCCCAAGTAATGCACAAATTTGGAAAGGAATTTCTCGAAAACACCTTTGAAACATTCCTTCAGAACAACATTTTTCTCAAAATGTGATTTTGTTCCCTTTATTCAAGATTAAGCTGCAATCATCAAGTTTAACTTATGTCTTCATATGTTGTACGTAGCAATTTCTCTCCACTAATGTAGGTAGCATTGGAACTTTTGAATCAATAGGTCTTTAACAAGGTTGTAACGTGGCTGGGCTTAAGGGTAGGTAAAAGATAGATAAATTTAGGCTTTTAAATCCTAGATTTAGCTTGCACCGAACCTTCGAAATAATTACCTTTAATAAATCAACTTTCTTTGCTTTCACATGCTCTTTTGTACATCTTATTTTAAGAACTCATGTTTTTTTTTATAAATTGAGGATTTTGCTGAATGTACTACAATTTTAGAGCATTCGATACTTCTTTTCTTCTTTTCAACTCCCCCAAACTTATTTTTAAAGAATACTTCGAATAGTATTGAGTCTAGTGTTTGGGACAATTTTAAGATAGTTAAGAGAGAAGTGATGGCTAAATTTGCAAGGTTCAAATAAAATCAAGCCATATAGTCTCAAAGTCAGGTTTCAAAGGATAAAAATTTCATCATGGTTGGCTTGAAAGGCTCAAACAGTCCAACAAAAGTTTCCTAAATCATTTTCAATGTTCCATGCTTCCTAAGATTTCGCCTCGAGAAACTACTAAATCAATTCTAAAGACTTAAACTTTCATGCACGCCTAACTTTCATAAGGAACTAAAAATTTATGGTACGATTTGCATGCTTTATTAGAAATACATTCATATCATTATTGAGCTAACATAATAATTTATTGAAATAATAGAACTTTATTTATACTAAAGTTTAGCATACTTAACAAAATTTCAAATTATTGAACAAAATATATACTAATCATAATTAAAAGAAAAATTTATTCTGAGTGGAAATAATTCAAATTCAATTTTTCAGTCCCCCCTATTTAAGATGAAAAATGTCCTTATTGTGTAAAGTGAATAGATACTATACACCAGGTAGGATTCTAGAAAAGAGGAGGTGAGCCAAATTGACTGCTTAAGTAATAGGCACGCCTTTGTACTATGGTTGTGTGATACTTAGCTAGCTACTGAGTTTAGCCCACGGCCATATAAAACGCCAGTGTGTCAAGACCGTGTGGTTCTTAGGAGAATACTGCTTTTCTTACACGGCCACAAGGTACGCCCGTGTCCCCTGACCGTGTGGCACCAAGCAGGCTTAGTTTAAGCCAACTTGCCACCCCTAAATGGGTCTTTTCTACTATAAATATTTACAACATTCATGTGACCATTAACAACCAATTTCATGCTCAAAACATGCTTCATTATAACAAAAACATATTAGCTCAAAAAACACTACAAACAAACACCATTTGGCACCATCAACCAAATACCAAAACCATATACAACATTTCATTTACTAGCCAGCTCTCATGGCATAATATATACACATCAAAACTTATAAACATACACCTTCTAGCCTATACACACCATACTTTAAAATATGTACACTTTCAAAAGTACCAAAATGAGATCTATAGTGTGGTGACGATCCTCAACTATCCCTGAGCCATCAGTAGCTACGATAACTGTAAAACAGACAATAATCACACAGAGTAAGTTGCAAAGAGCTTAGTAAGCCAAATACAATTGGTCTAACTACTAAAGCATATAAGTACAATTTAACTATAAAGATTCATAACCATTTCATAAAATAATTCATACTTAACCATGAACCTTTGTTTGCATATATGTCATGCTTCATTTCCCATTCCATACATATTTCACAGAGACAGAGTTTTTCATATTCAAAAATTTAGTACGATACTAACGTACCTGCATAGGTTATACATTTCATATACTCATATTTCGTACGCTATCATCAGATGGTTCAGAAACGATACAGATGCTCATAAACAAGTACAATGCAGACATCCCGGACATGGTCTTACATGTAACTCAATATCGATGCCACTGTCCCAGACAGGGTCTTACATAAAATCAGATACGATGTCGATGTCCCAGACATGGTCTTATACGTAAATCTCAATCGGGGCTTGTGTCCCAGACACGGTCTTACATGATGTCTCAGACAGTTGTCAACTTAGCTTAGGAACATACAGAGCTTTTCAAATATTATCATATTATCATACTTTACTCCATAGATATTCATCAGGCACTCAAGGCCATCCAATACAGATTACAGTTCATATGTGTAGAATTTATTTCAATTAACACGTAATTGTAATTTGACTTACCTTAGACGATTTCGGATAAAACGAGTCGTCTATTCAACTATTTTAGACTTCCCTCGATCTAAGTCTAATTTTCTTTGTTCTTGATCTAATACAATACAAATTCAACCATTCAATCATTCATTTCATTCAATTTAATCCATATACACATATTTAGAGCACTTTACATTTTAGCCCTTATATTTTCACACTTTGACAATTTAGTCCATTTTTCACAAAATCACCAATATGCAAAATTTCTTTGCAACAAGGGCTAGCCGAATTTTTATGGCTTCTATATAAGCCCATACAACATGTTTATTTCACAATTTAGTCCTTCAAAGCCTCATTTTCACAATTTAACCCAAATAGCTCAATTTCATCAAAAACTCAAGGACAAAACTTATGAACCATCTACCAAGCCTTCATAATTCATTCAAAAACATCACTAAACTCATGATATAAACAATGAAATTTCATTAAATCTTTAACATAAATAGAAATTCAGACATGGGTTCTGAAGAACACGAAGCAACGATCACAGAAACGTAGAAATTATCAAAAACAGAACATAAATTCTAACCTTAATCAAGCTTGGACAAGGCCGAACCTAGCTTGTTCTTTTTCTTTCTTTTTCCTTTGAATTTTCGGCCAAAGATGAACTAATATGCATGGACATTTCATGTTTATTTTATTATAATATACATTAATATGCATTTTCCAATTTTTCCCTTTAATTAACAATTAAAAATTCCATCCACTAGTGCCCATACTTGTCCATGCATTAGTACAATGGTCTAGTTGACATGCAAGGACCTTTATTTTAAAAGCCAAGCCAAATAGGTGCTTTAGCATGTAGCATTCAACTTTTATACTTTACGCGATTTAATCCTTTTTCATAATTAAGCACAGAAACAAACAAATTATATCACAGAAATTTCACAGATGTAAATTCACATATCACAGACACAGAAAATAATATTAAAATATTTTTTAGACTCGGATTTGTGGTCCCAAAACCACTATTTCGACTAGGGTCAAAACTGGACTGTTACATACCTATTGCCACACTTTATATTTTACGACTTGTTCAAATTTTATTTATGATTTTCCTCTATTATTCTGTGAAAATAAAAATTCCTAATTAGACCTAATCCAAAAATGACCTAAGAACAAAAATAAAATAAGGTCAAGATCCCCCTTTTTATTTATTTGCAGACCCTTTCGAATTTGACTCATCTTTTGCTCCATCATTATTGCCTTTGCATGAATCACTTTGCTCTTTCTTCGATAGTGGACTCCATGGTTCAAATATAAAATCTGGAAATTCAGGCACAAAAATAAATGGGTCATTGTAAATTTTCTTAAGAGCACTTCTCATCGAGTCATCCCTTATTTTTTAGTATCTCCAGTAAGCTTGTTGATACCAATGCATAAACTGCATTATTATCCATCAATTTTGACAGCTTATCTCGAAGATCTAGGCTAGCCAGTTGAGCTCTGAACATTGAGGTTTTGTCATCAGGTTCAACTTCTGGTTCTAGCGGTTCCACCTTATCAGGGACTTTAGCCGATTACATTAGTTCGATCTCTGTGGAATCTTCTTCCTCTTCTTCGGGATCCTCACTTTCTGCAATTCACTGCTGTAGAGCAGAATCTCCAGCTATTCTTTAAAGGTCCCAATCTATGATTGTGCCCTGGCCATAACCTATCTTTTTTTACGTTTGCAAGAATTTTAGCTTTCAAGTACATAATTGTTATCGTAAAGGGAAAGTAGGCTGGGCCAGAACGTCTAACGGCACAATTTCGCATCACTCTCAGGATGATTTTTCCGACATCAATGGTCTTTCCAGTTAAGATCGAGTATAATAAGACCATTCACTCTAATGAAATTGTAGTTGTAACACCCCTTACCCATATCTGGCGTGGAACAGGGTACGAGGTATTACCAGACTTGAGTACTTGTAATAATTTAAAAGCGAGACATAAAATTTCATGAAATTTTAAAATTTTTCAAACATATATAATTTGTCCCTTAAAAGGGCATACGAGGCCCAAAACAATCATTGAAATTGGTTCGGGAACAAATCGAAATCTTTCAGACACTTAGAAAATTTTTCACCAAAGCAGGGTCACACGCCCGTGTGGCATGTGACACGACCGTGTGAGTAGACCGTGTGGTCTTCACACTCCCATGTCTGAACCCCGTGTAAAAATTAGCTAGCTACTGACTTGCTCACATGGCTAGACCACACACCCGTGTGATGGCCGTGTTCTTCACACGGTTGAGACACACGGCCATGTCTCAAGCCCATGTGTATCACATTAGGCTATTTTCCAAGCCCTTTTTGTGTTCTTAACTTAGCCACACTAAGAAATTTATCTATGCATACATAAAATAAGTTTACATAACTTTAACCATTATGAGCCAAATCTTATGATTATATACAATGAAGCAAAATGAGCCTATACATTTGGCTAAATCATAATATTACTTAATATCAATAACTAATTATCTATACATGCCACTTATTTGACAATAAATAAGAATTACCATTATTCTAATTTGATAAACTAATAGTGTGATGATACTTTCGACGATCTCCAACCCTGAGCTAACCTGACAACACTAAGAGAAATGGGAAAATGGTGTAAGCTTAAAAGCTTAGTAAGTTGGCATATTAACAATAATAAGCAATTAATTAACAATATTATCCCATTCCTCAATAAATATGCTCAAGAAAATAGAATCATTAATCACATGATTTCATCTTTTTAAACAAGATCAGCTAACGATGTTTTCCTGAATCATAGTCACTAATTTAATTATTTCTTAAGCTACAGAACTCAAAATTAAGTTTCATAAATTTTCCTTGAAACTATACTCATATAAAGTTCTACCATAAAACTTTCAGAATTTTTGGTTTTGCCAATCAATACCAGATTTATATAAAAACTCATATAAATTAAGTTTCATAAAGTTTCATCTATTTCACTTCTGACAATTCTGACCTATCTATATAAAAACTCAGTTATCTCATTGTACAGAATTTAAATAATGTTTTTGATTATTCCAATAAAAAATATACTCATTCAGGTTTCTAAGCATATAAACCATGCCCCATAATTATTTTTGTACAATTTATGATGATTTTACCAAGTCAGAACAGGGGATCACGTAATCAGTCTGATCCAGTCTCACAAAAATATAAATATCTCAAAATATAGAATTATTTTGCTTGCTCTGTTTCTTTTATATGAAAATAGACCCATTAAGATTTAATTTCACATCTCATTCAGCCTCTAATTAAATTCCTACTATTTTTGGTGATTTTTCAAAGTCATGTCACTGCTACTGTCCAAAACAGTTCTATTGCTAATTCACTCTTTCACACTTTCTTTGTATTAACCTCATTTTAACATACATATCACAAATCATTTTCACCACATTTCATACATCACAAGTATAGGCCCATGATTACAAGGTCACCATAAAATCATCCTCATGTATAACTTACTTGTTTATTACCTTACCACATCCCAGTCACTTAATGAACACATCATTCACATAACCAAGTTCCTGCACTTATTCATCACAAAACTCACAAAGCAATACATAGTAAGTCTCCCGTTGAACACTTCGGATCAATCCTCGATACTTGGTGGTTTCAGCACATAGCTCCACCCATCATATAGTTTGGCTCTCTTGTACACATGGTGAACACTTAGTACCACCCATGTGATCTATCCAGTTTATCCCGTAGCTCTCTTGTCTACATGGTGTCCTTCACCTGGAACCACGTATGCGACCTAGCTACATATATCCCGTAGCTCTCTTGTCTACATGATGTACACATAGTTTCACCCATGTGACCTAGCTACATCATAATGTCTCGTAGCTCTCTTGGACACATGATGTGCACTCAGCACCATACATGTGACCTAGCTACATACCATCTATATCATCCAATCTTTCTGAAGGTTCAACAGGGATTTCTCTCTCTTTTCCAACAATTTCACCAATCAAGTAATTATCAACAAACATATTTCCAATATTATTATAAAATATCATAATACAAGTAAAATTGATGTATTAATTACATATAAACTTACATCTCATTTGTCGAAACCATTTTTAAATCGAGTTTTGGAAAATGGGAATCAACTTTAAGAAAAACGAAAACGGGAGTCGCCACCAATCTTTTTAGGTGTGATTGGATCACCTTATAAAATGTTTTGTTTTAAAACATTAATTTTGGTCTACGAAATTCAAGAAAACGGATTCGGGAGTCGGTTACGTACAAGAAAGGGTTAGCACCCTCGTAACGTCCAAAAATTGGTACCTAATTGATTATCAAGTGTCTTTAATGTCGGAAATTTAAAAATTTTAAGATGCAATCCTCTTTTAATATTTTTTATTTTGAAAATTAGGGTTCACTTGTATCAAGTAAATCAAAATATTACATCCAATAAGTTAGGACACAATATTTTTAAGATATCTGACACTAAGTTAGCCTTGTTGGAAATCCCTATTTCGAAACGACGAAATGCCATATCCAGTAAGTTAGGACACAACGCCTTGAAATTCTGAGATAGTTGCTTGCACTTAGAAAACCTTAAAAACTTAGAAGGGTGCTTGACTATTCGAACTCAACGAGAAAAGTTGCAACCCAATAAGTTAGGGCACTACTTTTCTCGAAATTTCCAAACACCAAGTATTGCCTTTATTTTTGAAAACTTTAAAGTCTCGTTTTTTAAAATTGATGCATGAAGGAGCATATTAACATAACATACGAGATAACATGTTATAATAATAGGTAAACGAAAGCACAATAGCATAAATATCATACATTAACTAACATATATATAAGAAATAAAACATGGAAAATTTTAAATAAGTAAAATATACATAAAACACAATATATATTTAAGAAGAATAGGTAAAACACATAAACATATAATTCAACATATATTTAAACATATTAATAATAAAAATGATGCATGATATACAATTTGACGTATAAATATACAAAACAAATGTGATAATATACAAAAAAATAATGTAGTAACATATATCAAACAAACAACACCTAATAATATTATGAGACTAGCATTTAATGAATAAATGATATAATAATATATAAAAGATTTAATACAATAATTATAATATATAATATAAAAGTATATATGTAAAAAAATAATATATAATATATATAAATAATAACAATTTAGAAAAATAATATATAATAAATATAAATAATATAAATAATATATAATAAAATACTTGTATAATATATAATATGAAAATAAGGTTAAAATTAAAACAAATAACAATATAAATATATATATATATAATAATAATAATAATAAATATATAGGGTTAGATTTGAAGTTCAATAAAATTACAGGGCGAATTTAAAAAAATAAAGCTGAATTAAGGTCCTAATTAAAACACACGTAAAACGAAAGGGACTCATTGGGCAAAATGCCCTATTCCCAAAACGGCAGCGTTTTAATTCTGTGTTTAAAAGGGTCGGGGATCAAATTGAAACCAAAATAAAAATAATGGGCAAAAATTAAAAAAATTGCAATAAACTTAATTTAAATGATGAAAAAGACGGAAGGACTAAAGGGATAAATATCCCATTTTCTTAAAACACGCGAACCCTTCGAGTCGGATCGGGTCGGATCCTGGGCCCTATATATTAAATTTTAATTTTAAATTTCATTTCTAACACCCCGTTAAAAAAAAACCAAAAAAAGACTCTGAAACCCTCTCTCCAATCCTCTGGCCTGAGTTCTAACAACGGCAGATGGCCACCGCTCCAAGCGCCCACGTGCCGCCGTGCACGGTGGTCGGAAGGCCAAAAATCCTTCCTCTTGCAGTCGAAACACAGGTAGTACTTCTCCTCTTTATTTTAAAAAGTATTTGTGTATTACAACTTAAAAAAAGTGAACTGTTTTCCCTTTGATTTTCAAATCTGTTTTTGGATCGTCTGTTGTATTAAAAATACATGTATATATAAAAATAAAATAAAAAATAGAAGGAAATAATAGAGAAAAACAAAACCTTTGAATCTACCGTGAGTTTTTATTTCTTCTATACTGTTTGTACATGTGTGTTTAAAACCAAAAAAAAAAAAACTCCTCTCCTTTTACAATATTTAGATCCGGGCTTTATAGCCACTGTTAACCGATACAAATTTGGTATAAAACTCTTTTCCTATTTCTTGTCGTGTTTTGCTTCTTTCCTTTGCTATTTTCTCTTCCTTTTTTGCAGGTAATCACAAGATCTCAAGCGGAGATGAGGGGGACCTTCGTTTGGTGCTTGCGGCGCGATGAGAGGGCTAGGGTTTCTAACCCTAGCCGAATGCTTCTAAATTTTGGGCCTCTGAGAGTTTGGGTCTGTAACAGATAGGGATGGTTTAGATTTGTTAGGTCGGGTTAGGTATTGGGTTAAGTTTTGGCTGATGAATTTGTGTATTTGGGCTACGGGACTGCTTTGAGGTTTTGGGTAGTAACAGTGGGCCTACTGGGTTTTAAGTATTTGGGCCAGTAGTGTTTAGATATTGGGCTTCGGATGTGAATGGGTACACGGGTAGCGACCGGATTAAATGTTTGGGCTCTGTTGTATTTTGGTGCTTTGTAAATGGACTCTTAATAAATTAATATTTATTTGCCCATTTATTTTCTTCTGTTTAAGCCCGGTCAAATTTGGTCTACTACAACTGCCCCTCTTTGCTCATTGCTGTGTGACGGGAATCGAGCAAAGATTTAGAAAGACCAAATTTGACCGGTCTCATCAAATCATGGTCTTCAATCTGCTTCTTGTAAACTTATGACTGTCATGTTGATATCTTCGATCTGCTCTTCGCCGAACACAGAGACGCCAAATCTGCTTCTTCGATTTGTTCTCTGAAAATACAGAGATGCCAAATTATCTTAGATTTGCTTCAGCGTAAGCACGCGAAAACCAAATCAGCTATGTCTTCGATTTGCTCCTTCTAAGCACAAAGATACCAAACCATCTTGGATCTGCTTCAGTCTAATCATCTGAAGGTTAGATCTGCTATGTGTCTGCCCTCCGTCGAATATGGAGATTCCAAACTTCGATTTGTTCTCTGACAATACAGAGATGCCAAATCATCTTAGATTTGCTTCATCGTAAGCACATGAAAGCCAAATTAGCTATGATTTCGATTTGTTCCTTGTAAACACAAGGATGCCAAATCATCTTGGATCTGCTTCAATATAAACATATGAAGGCCAGATCTGCTATGTGTCTGCTCTCCGTCGAATATGGAGACACAAAACTTTGATTTGTTCTCTGACAATACAGAGATGCCAAATCATCTTAGATTTGCTTCATCGTAAGCACGTGAAAGCCAAATTAACTATGATTTCGATTTGTTCCTTGTAAACACAAGGATGCCAAATCATCTTGGATCTGCTTCAATATAAACATATGAAGGCCAGATCTGCTATGTGTCTGCTCTCCGTCGAATATGGAGACACCAAACTTTGATTTGTTCTCTAACAATACAGAGATGCCAAATCATCTTAGATTTGCTTCATCGTAAGCACGTGAAAGCCAAATCAGCTATGATTTCGATTTGTTCCTTATAAACACAAGGATGCCAAACCATCTTGGATCTTGCTTCAGCCAGATCTGCTATGCTGCGGCCTATTACCCTACTGCTTAGGGGATTAAGGCGCGTCGTCTTTGATAACCTTTGAATGATTATGTCTGATAATTAGGATGCTATGATCGAAGTGAGTCGAATGTTCCTAATTAAACATGTTATGATGCAAAATGTTGTGAACATGACCCCTATCCTAGACGTTACCACTCATTCCTTCATTTGTCTTTTCTTTTCTCAAAGTATTATTCTTGCTCAGCCTGTAGGCCTGTACCCTTCCTCAAATGCTATGATCCACTGAGGATGTCTGTAAGATAATCTTTCCTTAGAATTGAATCGTTGGTTTTGTCCATTTTCCTTTTGGACTGGAAGAAAGAAATTCCTCGAGTTCCTTTATCCCTTACTTATGTGAATTTCTCGAACAATTGTCCTGTTTTAGTTTCTTGTATTATCTAAAAATTTCAGAGTAATACGCAAAACTTCGTTTGTGAACATATTTAGTTCATCTATCATTATTTCAATGCAACATACTTAAAGAATAATGGAAGATAAATAAATCTCTAAGAATAATTGGATTTGAATGAATTATCAAAAAAAATACAAAGGAAATTAATCTGAAAGCCTATCTTTGAGAAGGAAAAAAATCTAAAGATAGCAAACAAGCCAAAAACTAGATGCCCTAGATATCGCTGCTTGAGCGCTTATACATCAACTTCATGAAGGCATATGTTTAGAAGATTCAAAGTACTCTATCGATGGCCCAGTATGCAACGTTCTTCGTTCTTTGTTGAGCAAGATTACCGGATGCTTCAAAATTTGAGTCGCCCTTTTGGGTTTTCAACTCAAAACCCCTTTGGTCACAAGGCGCCCTTTGCAGGTTTTCACCATGGCCTCTCCATTTTTCTCTTTTTTTTCCTCTTCTTTCTTTCTCTTTTTTTTTTGAAACCCCAAAGCACCCTTTGCGGGTTTTCACATTGGATTCTCTTCTCCTTTAGACAAAGTATTTTTTAACTGAGTCTAAGTTCACTGGGTTGGGTAAACTTTTCCCATCCATTTCTGTTAAGATCAATACACCGCCAGAGAAAGCTTTCTTCACGACATACGGCCCCTCCCAATTTGGCATCCATTTCCCCCTAAAGTCTTTTTGAATAGGAAGGTTCTTTTTCAGTACAAGGTCTCCCTCATGGAACTCTCTTGGTCGAACTTTCTTATCATAAGCTCGCATCATTCACTTCTGATACATCTGACCATGTCGAATAGCTCTTAGCCTCTTTTCCTCAATCAAGTTCAACTGGTCATATCGGGATTGAACCCATTCAGCTTCATCTAACGTTATCTCCGTCAAAATTTGAAGATAAGGTATTTCTACTTCAATAGGTAACACTGCTTCTATCCCATAAACTAACGAGAATGGGGTTGCCCCAGTAGAGGTTTTGATAGATGTTCGATAGGCCAGGAGTGCAAACGGTAACTTCTAATGCCAATCTCTATAAGTCTCAGTCATCTTCCCCACTATTTTCTTAATGTTTTTATTGGAGGCCTCCACTGCCCCATTCATTTTTGGACAATATGGAGAAGAATTGTGATGCTTGATCTTGAACTGGTCGCAAACCTCTGCTATCGTTTTGTTGTTCAAGTTCAATGCATTGCCGGATATGATCTTTTCAGGCATTCTATACCGACAAATGATCTCCTTATTTAAGAATTGACTCACAGCTGACTTAGTAACATTCGCATAAGAAGCGGCCTCTACCCATTTTGTAAAGTAGTCAATTACCACGAAGATAAACTGATGTCCATTCGAAGCTTTCGGTGATATTGGTCCAATGACATCCATGCCCCACATGGAGAAAGGCCATGGAGGAGTCATAACATGCAAAGGTGGCCCAATATGAATTTTGTCTCCATAAATCTGACACTTATAGCATTTCTTGGTATAGTTGATACAGTCCCCTTCCATAGTGGCCCAATAATAGCCAAACCTCATGATTTGTCTTGCCATCGTGAACCCATTTGCATGCGTCCCGCATACACCTTCATGAACTTCTTATAAAATTAGCTTAGCTTCCACAGCATCGACACATCTCAAAAGTACTTGGTCTTTCCTTCTCTTGTACAGGGTATCCCCGTCCAAGACATAGTCGCAAGCTAACCTTCTAAAAGTTCGTTTGTCATTTTCATTGTCCTGTTCAGGGTATTTACGATCTTTCACATATCGTAATATATCCTGATACCAAGGGTTATCATCATTTTCTTCCTTCTCAATGTTACAACAATGAGCTGGAGCCTCGTAGACACTCATTTGAATTGGTCTCATCTCTTCCTCTTTATTCACCTTAATCATTGAGGCCAAGGTTGCTAACGCATCTGCCATCTGATTTTCGTCTCGTGAGATATAATTGAAGGTGATGTCATCGAACTCCTTAAGTAACCCCAAAACTACTTTTCGATAATTGATCAATTTAGGGACCCTTGTCTCCCATTCACCTCTAAGTTGATAAATTACCAAATCAGAATCTCCATATAATTCTAGGGTTTTTATACCTCACTCTATAGCTGCTTGAAGTTCCATGATGCATGTTTTATACTTAGCCATATTGTTCGTGCAATCAAAGTCCAACTTGCATGTGAACGGGTAATGATCGCTATTCAGGGATACCAAGACTGCCCTAATTCCATTTCCAACTGCATTAGAAGCCCCATCAAAATTTAGCTTCCAAGGAGAATCTTCAGTCATTGCTATACACATTAAATCCTCATTTGGAAAATCAAAATTCAATGGCTCATAATCCTCTAGAGCCCTACTGGCCAAGAAGTCTGCTACCACACTTCCTTTTATAGCCTTCTGACTTATGTAGACTATATCAAACTCTGAAAGCAAAATTTGCCATCTCGCCATCCTCCCATTTAGAGTCGTTGACTCCATCATGTATTTCAATGGATCAAGCTTTGAGATAAGCCAAGTGGTATGGTACAACATGTACTGCCTTAATCTCCGAGTTGTCCAAATCAACGCACAGCATAACTTTTCAATTGGTGGATATCTCATTTCACAGTCAGTGAATTTCTTATTGAGATAATAAATTGCCTTCTCCTTTTTCCCTAACTCGTCATGCTGAACAAGCACACATCCCATAGAATTACTGAACACATCCTATAGACAATACCGGAGCATTCAATAAATATTACTTGACCTTTTCAAAAGCATTCTGGCATTCCTCATCCCAAGTTTCTGAGGAGGCGAAAGATAGGATCACATTTCTCGGTTAGTTGTGAAATGAACCGAGCGATGTAATTCAACCTTCCTAGGAATCCTTGAACTTCTTTTTGAGTTTGTGGTGGAGGAAATTCTCGTATTGCTCTGACTTTGTCTGAATCAACTTCTATTTCATTTTCACTGACTACGAAACCCAATAGCTTTCCCGATCTAGCTCTGAAGGTGCACTTTGCCGGATTGAGCTTTAATTGAAACTTCCTCAACCTCAAGAATAGTCTTCTCAAAACTTCAATATGCTCTTTCTCTGTTCGGGACTTAGCAATCATGTCATCAACATATACTTCAATGTCCCTATGCATCATGTCGTGGAACAAGTTCACCATGGCCCGCTGGTAGGTTGCCCCTGCGTTCTTTTGTCCAAACAGCATTACTTTGTAGCAAAAGGTGCCCAAAAGGTTATGAAGGTGGTTTTATCCATGTCCTCTGGATGCATCTTTATCTGCTTGTACCCCGAGAAACCATCCATAAAGGAAAACAACGAATGTCCCGCCGTGTTGTCTACCAAATTGTCGATGTGCGGCAAAGGAAAGTTGTCTTTTGGGCTAGCTTTATTCAAATCTCTGTAATCAACGCACATTTGTACCTTTCCGTCCTTCTTAGGGTCCGGCACAATATTAGCTACCCATTCGGAGTACTTGACCTCTTGTAAGAATCCTGCATCGAACTACTTCTTAACCTCATCTTTTATTTTTAGAACAATGTCTGGCAGCATTCTCCGCAACTTCTGTTGGACTGGTTTGCAATCCTGTCTTATTGGAAGACGATGTACTATAATGTTGGTACTCAATCCAGGCATATCCTGATATGACCATGCGAAGATATCCTTGAACTCTCGAAGCAACTCAACCAGACCATGCCTTGTGTCCTCAGTAATTAGTGTTCCAATTTTCAACTCCTTCCCTTCCTCTAGGGCTACATTTTCTATTGCCTCTTTCTCATGCGGCATAATTCTTTTTTCCTCTTGTTTTACCATTCTTAACAGATCAAGAGACACATCACAATCTTGAACATCTTCAAAATCCTGAGATTCCTCTAAACACATGTCTTGCTCGCAAGAGAAATCAGGAGTTGCACTATCTGTACTCATATCATTGATATCTAGGGACCTGTAGGGGTATGAAAGAATATACAAAGAATGAATGAATCTAAGAATGATTGTTTATGTGCTATGAATGAAAGAATGAGAATTGCGAAAGTTTAACGAAATATTGATTGATAAAAAAAACCATATTCGTCCAAATTGATAATAAAGTTATGTTTTATTAAAATAATAATAGATGATCATAAGCCTTTTTCACAAACGTAATCTTACTACTCCTAGGCCCTAGAGTAATAGACATATTTTGAGAATTACTCTGAAAAATTCATAAAGACTACAGGAAAGTCCTCCGCAGTCCAACTGTTCAGAGAGCTCCCCGATTCGTAAGGACGAATGCCCTCGAGGCTTCCTTGCTCCAATCCCTCATTGTGTACAACATTAATCTGATGAATTTCCTCTACCAGTAACCCTCCTAACTTAAAGGATTTGGATATAGGTGGGAATGTCATCGGTTCCCACCCCACTTCTCCTCCATTCAAACGCGCCTTTCTTCTCGCTTGGCGCTTCTCAATCTCTTGCCTCTTGTGCTTATGGTCTGGCTCGAAGCCCAAACCAAACCGATCTTTCTTCTCAATCAATTTTGGGATTTGAACCCCTCCTTGCAACTGTCTTCCTAGTCCTTTTCCTGGCAATGCTCCCTTCCCCATCATCATTTGCAGGGCCATCCTTGTAGCTCTAGACATTTTGGGTACCGACACCTCACTTCTTCCAAAATGAAGGTTACATTGATGATTTCTAAGGAGCAGAAAGAACACTCAATAACCTCTTCATTCGCATTGACATAAGGGTCCTTGCTAGTGACTGCTCCTATAATGTCTTCCTCTGCATTGATGGTTATTAACCGTCTATCTGTCACTAACTTCAATTTTTGATGCAATGAGGAGGGTACCGCTCCTGCCGAGTGTATCCATGGTCTCCCTAATAAACAATTATAGGAGGGCTTGATATCCATCACCAAGAAATCAACTTCATATGTATTTGGCCCAATTTCCAAAAGGATGTCAATTCGTCCCATCACTTTCCTTTCTGTTCCATCAAAGGCTTTTACCACATTGTGACATGTTTTCATATGCGAACTGTCAATGGGTAATCTGTTCAATGTAGATAATGGAAGGACGTTCAAAGCCGACCCGTTATCAACGAGTACACTTGGAAGCGTGTATCCCTTGCACCGAGTAGTGATGTGTAAGGCCTTGGTTAACCCTATGCCCCCCGGTGGAATTTCATCATCATTGAAGTAGATGAAATTGTCAGCACTGATGTTATTCACCAACCGGTCCAACTTGTTAACAGATATGTCATGGGTGACATATGTTTCGTTAAGTACCTTCAACAAGGCATCCCGATGCACCTCAGAACTCAGAAGTAGGGCTAATACTGATATACGTGCTGGTTGCCTACGCAACTGCTCGACCACACTATACTTGCTATGCTTAAGGAACTTTAGAAACTCCTTAGCCTCCTCCATTTTTACCGGCTCCTTGACAGGCACTTCAACCTCTTTCTTTTTCTCAACGTCAACATCCTTCGTTTTCGTGGGCTTCACTCTGATGCCCCCCTCATCATAACGCTTCCCACTTCGTGTATGGGAACCTTCATTTTGCACGTCCCTAAACGCACTGGCTATACTCTCCCCCTCAGGTACTGTTACACTACAGTCACAGCTCTATGGCACCCTCTTGTCATCCTTGTAAGGGAAATGAGTGGGTTTATGGATGACGATCTTGGGCCCGGTTCGCGCCCCCACTTCATTATTCCCTGGCAAGGAAATAATAATTCTTGGTCGGCTGGTTCCTTGTCGTTCATTTTCCATCACACATATTTGTCTTTTGCAAGAACTACCTTCAAAAATTTGTAGCTCTTTGTTAACCATAAATACTTGCACCATGGCCTTGAACTCTTCACAATTTTGGATCATATGACCCACCTCTCCATGGAATTCACAATAGTCTCCTATTCTTTATCTACCTTTTCCAGAGGTTAACATACCTCTCTTCACCATCTCCTCCCATATTACTTTCATGGGTGTCTTCACCTTAGCAATATCTTCCTTGATTCTTCCTTTCCTAGTTTCATCAATGGCATTCACTCCTTGATTGCCATGATCTGGTAATGGATTTTCGGTATTAAGGGTACTGTCGAATTTCACAACTTGATAAGCCTCTCCACGGCCTTCTTGAATCTGGTGCAGTTTTCAATCGAATGCCCCGATATTCCTGCATGATATTTGCATCATACCATTTGGGGTACGGTGGCTGTAGCGATTTCAAATGAAATGGAGCAATAGCATGTGCATCGTACAAGCTTTGATAAAGCTCACAATACGTCACAGGGATAGGCGTGAATTGTATCCTTTCCGAATTCTGTCTTGTGCCCGATTCCTGTTTTTGAGTACTTAGTTGCTCGACCGCAGCTGCTTTGGGTTGACCAACTGTGATTGCCATCAAGTTGAGACTATTCATGTTATTCACCTCATTGTCCTTTCTCCTTAGGGCCGATCTTTTAGCCATTTCCCCCTCAATTTTACTGCCCCTTATGGTGTTCTCAATCATCTCTCCTACCATAACTATATCTGCGAAAATTTTCGTCGTGCTTCCAATCATGTGAGTGATGAACGACGCCTTCAAAGTGTTGATAAATAACATGGTGGGCACCTTTTCTAACAGTGGTGGTTGTACTTGCATTGCCACCTCCCTCCATCGTTGTGCGTATTGCCTAAAACTTTCATTAGGCTTTTTCTCCATGTTTTGATGCGTGATCCTGTCTGGCGTCATATCAGTCACATGGTTGTATTGTTGCATGAAAGCTTGTGCAAGATCTCTCCATGAACCGATTCTCGCATGGCTCAACTGATTGTACCACCTAGCCGCTGCTCCTACTAAGCTGTCTTGAAAATAATGGATCAATAGTTGATCATTATTCACATACCTAGTCATTCTCCTACAAAACATTGTTATGTGTGCCTCTGGGCAAGTCGTCCCGTTGTACTTTTCAAACTCTGGCATCTTAAATTTACGAGGAAGCACCAAGTCGGGGACCAAACTTAAGTCTTTGGCATCAATCCCATGATGATTACCAGCACCTTCCAAAACCCTAAATTTCTCTTCCAACCACTTGCAACGATCCTCCAACTGTTTTGAAGATTCAGTTTCCATTCTTTCTTTCTCCATCATATCCAGATCAGGAGTGATAGGGTTGATCGGGCTATCGCCCAAATTAATTCCTGACCCAGATGGGAAATTCATGGGTATTCCAGCATCAATCGGCCCATGTTGAGGCTTCACAGTGATAGATGGCCTTCTAGGAGGTGCCTCGGTTTACGGTGGCACATGAGATGGAGTAAAACCCAGAGGATGATCCTCACCCTCCTCACCAGTGATAGCCATGAGGGCCTTCCCTTTATCAGTGGCCCTTAGAAGCTGAGCCATTTCGGCCATCATATTCCTCTGAGCCTCTAGCATTTGCTCCCTCATGTCATTCTGCATCTTGGCCAACTGCTCTTGCAATTGGTCTTGCATATCCTTTTGCAATTGTTCGAACCTTTGATCCATACTCTTAGTTTTAGTGCGGGTGCCGTAAGGATGTGTGATTTCCATATTTTCTTTTCTACCTCTCTTGAAGTAAACTTTAATTAATTAGGGTCTTTCTATAACTTTGAATGCATATGATGTGATGTAATGCAAATGCATGAATGCAAAAAGGAATCGATATCGATTCAATCTCATTTAGAAAACTTTATTTAGAAAAAGAATATATTTATATATAAATGGATTACATATACGCCTTTGCCTTAATGCCCAAAGTTTTAACTTTATCTAATAAAAGGGCTAACTCTCGACCTACATTAGACGCTGACTCATACATCATACTCAACGCATCAGCTCGTACTGCTAAGTCTCGAACATATTTAGCAATCTCTCGGATCTGGGCTATAGCCTCCCCAATAATGTAATCCCTATCTCTGACTTGACCTTTAACTTGATGGAGCTCTCCTTTTATACAATCTTCTTGCACCTCGAGCTGCTCAATCTGAAGTTCACCATCATGTAATGCCACTTCCAAATCTTCAACCTTACTTTTTAGCTCCTTTAACTCGACCGTAGGATCATGGTTTCGGTGCCAACGAAGGGATCTTCCAAGCTCAGTTATCTTAGTCTTCAAACCTTTATTCTCTTTCTCTAATGCCAAATTCTGCGACCACATCTTTTGGAACTTCCTCTCCCAATACTCGGCTCTAGCTTTTTCCTCTTGAACTTCTTTCTACCACTATTCCGAAGACCTTCCTAACCCCACTCACTTTAAAGATATTTGTGCCTTTCTATACTCCTCTTTTAAATCATCTCGGTCTTCCTTAACCTTCATCTTTTCTTTCCTAACTTTTTCTACCTCCTTCTTTTGCAGGTCAACATCTAGACTCAGGTACATCTTCTCCTCCTCAAGCTTTTCTATCTTCTTTTCGAGTTCCAAATTCTTTCTCTTAAATTCTTGCTTCATGATATCAAGTTCCTAAGGTATCACTTGTAAATATTCCTCCATTGGTCGAACTTCCTCCATTTTTTTCATAGGGATATTATCATTAATCTTTCTACTCCTCCTCTCGACATATTCTGGGGTCATAGTAGGATTAATGGCCACTCCCTTCAACCGCTAAGTCTTGTTCCAAGCACTAGAAACTTCGCTAGCCTTCCTCTTGTAATCGGCTCCTCTGTATACAAACTCACTTTGAGCTAACCCATGAGTCACTGGTACAAACTGTCTCAATCCATGCTGCCTCAGCACGAGCAAAGGGGCATAACCAATGGCACCCCAAATTCCCAACAGGGGAACCCAATCAAAGTTGCCGCATCGATAAAGTATCTCACCAGGAACCATCCATGGAGCTCTCCACTCAACATCCCCCGACTGAATATTCCGAACTAATGCTATCCAATTCTCTTCCGGCACATCCACTTTTCTAGATGAGGCTACTATATCTTTCACTAGGGAGTAGTTCTCAAAGAAAACTCGACAAACAATCCTATCAATCAACCAGAAGTGACTGTAGAGTACGCCCTATAAACCTGCCTGCACCAGCCCTCCTACATGCACCTAAGGACCTGAATGTCTCCTCCAAAATCTCAAGGACAGAAGTGAACCTTTTGCTGAGTCGATGAAAAAGATCCATGGTTGCCTCGTCCACATATCCCAAAGCCCTAGGGAAAATTATCAGTCCATACAAACTTAAGGCAAAAATGTCTACCTTCTTCGTCTCATCGGGGTGTGTCAAAATCAAATCTTTCAAAGCGTCCCACGAAATGCACTTGCACTCACCCTTCTTTTTAATTCTGGCCGTGATCCACTGCTCGCTCATCCCCGTAATGGCTATTAATTTCTTCCAAAAGGTAGGGACACAAGCAGCTCGAGAATAGATCCTATCACTCTGAAACCTGGGACAACGAAGTAAGGCGGTGTACTCCTCTATGGTAGGTAACAAGTCTACTTCCCCAAAGGTGAAACAACTGTACACCGGGTTCCAAAACTGAGCAAGGGCTCGGAACAAGTGCTCATCTACCTGAATATCGAGCAAGTAAGGTAAATCTCCATAATTATCGTAGAATAACTGCTTGGTCTCATTGCCCCACTGATCCCAAATTTCCTTAAGCTCTTGGAGATTATTCTGTGTGACACTAATACGAGTATAATCCGACAGTTCTGACACATATCCCATAGTTATACTGTCTCCCTTTTCTAGCTGAGTTTGCTCTGACCATCTATGAACATCGGCGTTGCCCTCCACTCTATCAAGAAGTCCATTCTCCATAATAAAACTTCCTAACTTAGAAACTGACTGTGAATGATACCTTTGTAAATGCAAAATGACATGCAAACAAAAGAAAAGAAATAGTCAGTATCACATGATATCAATAAATCTCAACGATAATTTATAAGGGTAATATCTAAAGTATAGCTCTAACTAAGTTGGGCTCTTACGGTTTTTATATGAGGTTAGTTCTAAAGTTTGAGGTACCCGAACCAGCAGATTCCTCGATTCTCACCCATTATAGGCTCATTTGAAACGAGTTCAGTTCAAGGGAATACATTTCCCTATGGCTACACGGAGATGAAAATCTCACGAAATCATAGGTACAGATGTATCCCGAAAGTGATCCACTATCAAGCACGAAGGCGAAAACCTCACGAAGGCGTAGTTTCTCACTCCCACTTAAGGGTGTGACCACAACGGTCATGCAAATGCAATGCGTATCAGAATATATAACATATGCAATAATACAAACACATGTAATGCAAAGAGGATTGAATTTTAAAATTTTTCAAATATCCGACATTAAGACAAAAGGTAATCAATTATACGGCTTGACTCTCTTATTAGTCCCTAGCGGAGTCGCCAAGCTATCGAAACCATTTTTAAATCAAGTTTTGAAAAATGGGAATCGACTTTAAGAAAAACAAAAACGGGAGTCGCCACCAATCTTTTTAGGTGTGATTGGATCACCTTATAAAATGTTTTGTTTTAAAACTTAATTTTGGTCTACGAAAGTCGAGAAAATGGATTCAGGAGTTGGTTACGTACGAGGAAGGGTTAGCACCCTCGTAACGCCCAAAAATTGGTACCTAATTGATTATCAAGTGTCTTTAATGTCGGAAATTTAAAAATTTTAAGATGCAATCCTCTTTTAATATTTTTGATTTTGAAAATTAGGGTTTACTTGTATCAAATAAATCAAAATATTACATCCAATAAGTTAGGACACAATATTTTTAAGATATCTGACACTAAGTTAGCCTTGTTGGAAATCCCTATCTCGAAACAACGAAACGCCATATCCAGTAAGTTAGGACACAACGCCTTGAAATTCCGAGACAGTTGCTTGCACTTAGAAAACCTTAAAAACTTAGAAGGGTGTTTGACTATTCGAACTCAACGAGAAAAGTTGCAACCCAATAAGTTAGGGCACTACTTTTCTCGAAATTTCCAAACACCAAGTATTGCCTTTATTTTTGAAAACTTTGAAGTCTCGTTTTTTAAAATCGATACATGAAGGAGCATATTAACATAACATATGAGATAACATGTTATAATAATAGGTAAACGAAAGCATAATAGCATAAATATCATACATTAACTAACATATATATAAGAAATAAAACATGGCAAATTTTAAATAAGTAAAATATACATAAAACACAATATATATTTAAGAAGAATAGGTAAAACACATAAATATATAATTCAACATATATTTAAACATATTAATAATAAAAATGATGCATGATATACAATTTAACGTATAAATATACAAAACAAATGTAATAATATATAAAAAAATAATGTAGTAACATATATCAAACAAACAACACCTAATAATATTATGAGACTAGCATTTAATGTATAAATGATATAATAATATATAAAAGATTTAATACAACAATTATAATATATAATATAAAAGTATATATGTAAAAAATAATATATAATATATATAAATAATAACAATTTGCTAAAAATAATATATAATAAATAATAATAATATAAATAATATATAATAAAATACTTATATAATATATAATATGAAAATAAGGTTAAAAATTAAAACAAATAACAATATAAAAATATATATATATAATAATAATAATAAATATATAGGGTTAGATTTGAAGTTCAATAAAATTACAGGCTTAATTTAAAAAATAAAGTTGAATTAAGGTCCTAATTAAAACACGCGAAGTTTAAAGGACTCATTGGGCAAAATGCCCTATTCCCAAAACGGCAGCGTTTTAATTCTGTGTTTAAAAGGGCCGGGGATCAAATTGAAACCAAAATAAAAATAATGGGCAAAAATTAAAAAAATTGCAATAAACTTAATTTAAAAGATGAAAAAGACGGAATGACTAAAGGGATAATTATCCCATTTTCTTAAAGCACGCGGACCCTTCGGGTCGAATCAGGTCGGATCCTGGGCCCTATATAAGTTAAATTTTAATTTTAAATTTCATTTCTAACACCCCGTTAAAAAAAACCAAAAAAAAGACTCTGAAACCCTCTCTCCAATCCTCTGGCCTGAGTTCTAACAACGGCCGATGGCCACCGCTCCACGCGCCCACGCGCCACCGTGCACAGAGGTCGAAAGGCGAAAAATCCTTCCTCTTGCAGTCGAAACACAGGTAGTACTTCTCCTCTTTATTTTAAAAAGTATTTGTGTATTACAACTTAAAAAAAGTGAACTGTTTTCCCTTTGATTTTCAAATCTATTTTTGGATCGTCTGATGTATTAAAATACATGTATATATAAAATAAAATAAAAAAATAGAAGGAAATAATAGAGAAAAACAAAACCTTTGAATCTTCCGTAAGTTTTTATTTCTTCTATACTGTTTGTACATGTGTGTTTAAAACAAACAAAAAAACTCCTCTCCTTTTACAATATTTAGATCCGGGCTTTATAGCCACTGTTAACCGATACAAATTTGGTATAAAAATCTTTTCCTATTTCTTGCCGTGTTTTGCTTCTTTCCTTTGCTGTTTTCTCTTCCTTTTTTGCATGTAATCACAAGATCTCCAGCGGAGATGAGGGGGACCTTCGTTTGGTGCTTGCGGCACGAGGAGAGGGCTAGGGTTTCTAACCCTAGCCGAATGCTTCTAAATTTTGGGCCTCTGAGAGTTTGGGTCTGTAACGGATAGGGATGGTTTAGATTTGTTAGGTCGGGTTAGGTATTGGGTTAAGTTTGGCTGATGAATCTGTGTATTTGGGCTACGGGACTGCTTTGGGGTT
The DNA here is from genome assembly GCF_025698485.1 of Gossypium arboreum. Classification (NCBI taxonomy): domain Eukaryota; kingdom Viridiplantae; phylum Streptophyta; class Magnoliopsida; order Malvales; family Malvaceae; genus Gossypium; species Gossypium arboreum. The sequence goes on along the minus strand of NC_069081.1, from coordinate 83,179,600 downwards.
TTGGGTAGTAACAGTGGGCCTGCTGGGTTTTAAGTATTTGGGCCAGTAGTGTTTAGATATTGGGCTTCGGATGTGAATGGGTACACGGGTAGCGACCGGATTAAATGCTTGGGCTCTGTTGTATTTTGGTGCTTTGTCAATGGACTCTTAATAAATTAATATTTATTTGCCCATTTATTTTCTTCTATTTAAGCCCGATCAAATTTGGGCTACTACATCATTTAATATCAAGGCAATAACATTAAATTACACATTGCATTATTAAAAATCATATGAACTTACAATTGCTCATAATATCCATAATCATAGAAATCACATTTATGTATGATAATTCAATGCACTTCATGTACCATAGACTTATTTTTAAATCAATTCATAAACTTGGCACCATAAACATTTAATTTAACATAATTCAATTAATTCACTAAATTTAACTTTCAAATATAAATTACAACATTATTGCAATATTATTATCATACCAACATACCTCAAATGCCGAAACGGCTAACTTTCCTGACTTAGAACATACCTTTGTTCTTCCCCGATCTTAATCCAAAATTTCATGTTTTCTTCATCTAACATGTCAAATAAGACTTATTTAACACATTTTATCAACACACTAACCAATTCAATTCATATATCAAATTTTGAAAAATTTACAATTATGCCCCCTAACTTTTCAAAAATTACGCTTTTACCCCTAGGCTCGTAAAATAATTTTTATTCAATTTCTATAAGGTTTAAGACACGCTGAACATTTTTCTCTTCTATGAAAACTCCAATTTTTCACTAATTCACACACTAATGACCAATTTATAACTTTTACAATTTAACCCCTTTTTGACATTTTTACCGAAATTCATCGAATAAAACTCGTATTTAACACATCAAACAACCATTATCTACTATAAATCATCAAAACACAACCATATCATGAATGGGTAAATTTTTAAACTCTAATTTCTCTTCAATCAATTGGTAGAAATAGAAAATTTAAGCTTCGGGGATCTCAAAAATACGAAAATCATTAAAAACGGGACAAAAACCGTACCTATATAAGCCATAGAAGCTTAGCCGAATGGAGCTCATCCATGGCTGTCATTTTTTGTTCTTTCCCACGGTTGAAGAAGAAAGATGAAAAAAAATGATAGCTTTTATCATTTTTGTCTTATTAGGTCATTTTAATTAATTTACAAAATTACCCATTTTATTTCAACCAAATTTCAAAAATACCAAACAAATATCCATCCACTAAATTATTAAAGGACTAATTATCACATAAGGACTTTCAATTTAAAACTCATAACAATTAGGCACCTCATATATAAAGAACTCAACCTTTGTAGTTTTTACAATTTAGTCTTTTTGACTAAATTGAGTGCCCAAACGTCAAAATTTTCGAACGAAATTTTTACGAAATATTTTCATAAATTTATAGACTATAAAATTATAATAAAAATAAAATTTTTCTCGTCGGGTTTGTGGTCCCGAAACCATTGTTCCGACTAGACCCAATTTGGGGCTGTTACAGTAGTCCCATGTGAGCTAGGCATAAGGCTGAAAACGGATGAAATAGAAACATACCTTTGCAAGTGGTGTCAGATATTCTCTTCGACAAGTGTGGATTGCTTGCTTTGACACAATCCACTTAGAACCTGGAACTGTAAGTTCCTCAAGAATTTCTTGCAAATTTTCAGGCTTGATATTGCTCATCAAGGAAGAATAATCATCGTTTTCGAAATCTGGTGTAACACCCCTAACTCGAGACCGACGCCGGTGTCGGACACGAGGGGTTAACGGCCAAACCCTCTCAAGATACCAACCAGTTTGACATTACCAGCCAGGCTGGAAAACTGCGTCACCGTCGCCTTAAAAATCATATCTCGAGTTTCAAAACTCGGAAACTGGTTTCGTAAATTTTCCCTGAATTTAGACTCATATACCCATCCATGGATTTATTTTTAGAATTTTTGGTTGGGCCAATTGGTACAGTTTATTAGTTAAAGTCACCCATGTTACTGGGACCGACTGCTCTGACCTTCGCGCGTTACAACTTGAATATCTCCCTGTACAGGGATTTAATACTGGTTCTGTTTGTTTCTAATGAAACTAGACTCAAAATGGAATCTTTACATATAAGGCATGACTCCTAGTTCTTTCTGGATAATTTATGGTAAATTTTCAAAGTCGCGACAGGGGACCCAGAAACCGTTCTGGCCCTGTCTCACGAGAACCTTAATATTTCTCAGTATACCGCTCATATGGTCGTTTCGTTTCGTCCATATAAAAATAGATTCATCAAGGTTCAGTTCCATAATTTACTCACTATTTAATTCTACTTCTACTATTTTTAGTGATTTTTCAATCTCATCTCACTGCTGCTGTCCGCAACAGTTACTGCAGTAGACTATGCCAATTTCATGAATTTTTCCTTGGCCTTAATCATCCATCATACACGACACAAATTATGGCCACCTTATCAAAATTTGAGTTTCTAAGACTCGTGGCTATAGGTTCTAGCATCCCACTCGACGACCACATAGGCCATTTTCACATGGCTTAAAGTTTACAACCCACAATTCGACAAAATATAATAGCCTATACATGCCAAATGTTCTTCAACAACAAAAACAATACCACAAGATTTCAGCCGGTGTGATGACTTCAACGACGGTCCCGATCACGCAAACAATACGAGTCCGAGAGACCTAAAATGGGTGACAAGAAAACACCGAGTGAGTTTACAACTCAGTAAGTCATAAGCATTCATCAATCCATCGATAAAGTTACTACAACATGAAACAATAAACGAGGCTAGGTACTCATCCATATCGAATCTATACCAAGTCATACATCCACATTTCATATTCTACACAACAAGATATTTGAGGCATTTTCACACACTAACTCATTTCCACCACAATCATACAATTTCAATCATCACATAGATTTAAGGCTTACCAAATTCAACCCCGAGCATGAACATATTTTCTATTCGTCATGAGCTCGAGGTACTTACCCGATCCGCTGTCCGGATTAGCTCGATAATGTCGCACACTCGATGCCAATTGTAATGCAAGAGCATATAGTGAATCCGCACACTTAGTGCTATATGTATTCAACTCGCACACTTAGTGCTATATAATCAAACTCGCACACTTAGTGCTGTACAATTTTAAACCCGCACACTTAGTGCCAATCTTGTCACCGTGTCCATTTATACCCGCACACTTAGTGCCGAGACCAATACCTTATGTATTTTGCTGCCTTTATACATTCAACAATGGCATCATTCCATACACATACATTTCCATTTACACACCAACTCATTTAAACACATTTGCATATATATATTGATCATTTAAATCAACACCAAATATACGCTTAATGACTTACCTTGTGTTGGGTAAAACAGTCCAAGTCGGCTACTCGATGACCTTCGTCTTTCCCTTGCTTGATTCTCCTTCTTTAACTCCTTGAGCTTAATCAATAAATCAACTAGTTTAACCCTCTTGCTAAACATTCATAATTCAATTACACATGCATATGTATGTTTGTATATTCGCAACCATCCTCACTTATTACCCATTTGGTCAACAATCTAAGCCAAGATAAGGCTTCAATATGGTTGCCTCTAACCGAATACATGCACACCAATCTACTTCCTTTGGCGAATATGCATGTCTATGTGGAGGCCAATTTTACACTTAATACTACACAAAAAAACAGCATACATTTTCCTAATTAACGATTACATATTGTAGTTCTATACACATCTCTCATTTATTTCATAACTGAAACAACATCACAAGCAAATAGACACCTTAAAATAGTATGCATGTCATACCAATTCATCATGTGCAAACATATATTCATGTAGGTGCAATGGTCGAATTCTCAAGTGGCTTATATCCAAATATACACACATATCCAAAGCTTAAATCTTACTTACCATGCAACATGCATGAATCATACTTATGGATATAACATGGCCGAATACCACAACACCATACCGTTTCAATTTGGTCATGGTTAAACAAAGAACTTAGTATCTCATTCAAAAATGCTAAAAGAAAATCTAAGAATCCCCAATCCACCATCACATGAATCATTATCAAGCTTGATATTTAGCATGCAATGGCATTAACACCATATTCACTTTGGCGAATTTCATTCCCATGACATAACAAAGATTTGAACCATGGGCTAACAAGAACATCAAGCTAGCAACTAAAATATACATGAATCTCATGGCAAAACATCAAACTTACCTTAATCTAGGTACAAGTATGGCCAAACCTCCTCCTAAACCTCTTCCAAACCAACATGAAACAAGAATTCCTTCCTTCTTCCTTAGAATTTTCAGCCCAAAGGAAATGAAAATGATGAACAAAAATTCTTCTTTCTTTCTCCACACTCACGGCAATGGGCATGCATGAGACCATTTTTTTCTTTTTTTTTTTTTGTTCCCTTTCATTATTAAATTCCCATGCTCACTATTTTATTTTTTTCTTACATACACCATTGTCCCAACATGTTTTATGACATGCTTTTACCCATAATCTCTTGTCATGGCGGCCACTAACTATTAGGGGGGAAATTTGACATGCAAGTCCTCCCCTTTGACTACATGCACTATTAGGTCCTTATAGATTAGCCTATCACTTTTCAAAAGTGTCACACAAGTCCTACTAACTGAATTCACATGCTATCGGCTAAATCGAAGCTTGAAATTTTCACACATTCATAATTACATATTCTAGACAATAAATATTACGTTCAAACATTTCGGTGACTCGGTTTAGCGGTCCCAAACCACTTCCGACTAGGGTCAATTTTGGGCTGTCACAACTCTCCCCACTTAAGAAATTTTCGTCCCGAAAATCTTACCGTAAATAGGTTTGGGTAACGCTCTTTCATAGAGTTCTCGGGTTCCCAAGTAGCTTCTTCCATCCCGTGTTTGAGCCATAACACTTTTACTAATGGAACTCTTTTGTTTCGCAACTCCTTCACTTCACGAGCTAGGATACGAATCGGTTCTTCTTCATAACTCATATCGGCTTGAATTTCAACCTCGATGGACTAATTACGTGTGACGGGTCGATCTATAACGTCAAGCATCGAAACATGGAAGACGTTAGAATCCTTTCAAGTTCGGGGGCAAAATCAAACGATACGCGATCGGACCGACTCGTTCAGATATTTCATATGGCCCGATGAACCTCGGGCTCAATTTTCCTTACGGCCAAATCTAAGCACCTTCTTCCAAGGTGAAACTTTGAGAAAGACCTTGTCTCCAACCCGATATTCAATATCTTTTCTTTTCAAATCCGATACGACTTTTGGCGATCCGGCGACTTTCAAACTTTCACGAATTACTCGAACTCTTTGCTCGGCATCCTTAACCAAATCAACCTCAAGAATTTACCTTCACTAAGTTCACCCGAATAATGGGGTACGGCATTTACGATCCGTATAAAGCCTCGTAAGGCGCCATCTTAATACTTGATTGAAAGCTATTGTTGTGCGAATTCAATCAAAGGCGATACTGCTCCATGAACCACTAAACTCAAGGATACAACATCTCAACATATCCTCGAGTATTTGAATTATCCGTTCGGATTGACCATCGGTTTGGGGGTGAAAGGCGGTCTTGAAATGCAACTTGGTACCCAAAGCTTCTTGAAATTTCTTCCAAAATCGCGAGGTAAATCTCGGATCTCTATCCGACACAATAGAAATCGGTACCCGTGTAATCTCACAACTCGAGAAACGTACAATTGGCTAGTTTATCCAATGAAAAATCCAGACGCGACGGGATAAAGTGAGCCGCCTTAGTCGATCCTATCAACAACAACCCAAATCGCATCCTTCTTACTAGTCGACAATGGTAGCCCGGACACAAAGTCCATTGTGACTCGATCCCATTTCCACTCGGGTATCGTGATCGGTGAAGCAATCTCAAGGCACTTGATGTTCCGCTTTCACTTGTTGACATATTAAACATCTCAAACAAAGTCGGAGATGTCCCGCTTCATACCATGCCACCAAAACCGACGTTTCAAATCGTTGTACATCTTCGTACTCCCGGTGGATTGCCATTCGGCTACAATGGGCTTCGTTCAAAATTATTGGAATAAGTTCAATTCTTTGGGACACACGACGACTTCAACCTCAAACAATCGTCATCATCGATTTGAAATTCGAGTCCTTGTTCGAACACACTCATCCCGTTTTGCAACCAACTCATCGTCGACTTTCTCGAGCTTCACGAATTTGACGTATCAATAATGGTTTGGCTTTCAATTCAGCTACTAACACATTGTCGGGTAGGATAGACAAGTGTACATTCATCGTCATAAAGCAAATAGTGATTTCGCTTAAGGCATCCGCAACCACATTAGCCCTTCCCGGGTGATAATCAATGACGAGCTCATAATCTTTTAACAACTCGAGCCATCGCTTTTGTCGCAGATTTAAGTCTCTTTGGGTCATCAAATATTTGAGACTTTTGTGATCCGAATACACATGGCACTTCTCACCAAATAAGTAATGTCGCCATATCTTTAAGGCGAATACGATGGCGACCAATTCGAGATCATGGGTCGGATAATTTTTCTCATGTGGCTTTAATTGCCTCGACGCATAGGCCACAACTCGCCTTTCTTGCATCAATACGCAACCCAACCCAAGTAGGGATGCGTCACTATAAATGACAAACTCTTTGCCCGATTCGGGTTGCACTAGAATTGGGGCTTCATCAAATAAGCTTTCAGTTGATCGAAACTTTTCGACATTTCTCCGTCCATTCGAACTTAACATCCTTTTGGAGTAAGCCGTCATTGGCGTGGCTATCGTCGAGAAACCTTTACAAATCGTCGGTAATAATCGGCAAGCCCCAAAAAGCTCCTAACTTCGGTAACATTCCTTGGTGGTTTCCAATCGACTATGGCGAAATTTTGTTTGGGTCCACCGACACCGTCGGACACCACGTGCCCCAAAAGCTAACCTCTTTCAACCAAAATTCACATTTATTGAACTTTATGCGATAATCGCTTATCTCGTAAGATTTGCAACACTAGCCTCGGTGTTCAAAGATGCTCGATTTCATCTCTTGAATAGACCAAAATGTCATCGATAAATACAACTACGAACCGATCCAAGTATGGCCTGAAAATTCTATTCATTAAATCCATAAACACCGAGGGCATTAGTGAGCCCAAACGGCATCACCAAGAATTCGTAGTGACCGTACCTCGTTCTAAAAGCGGTTTTGGGTATGTCCGATTCTCGGACCCTCAACCGATAGTACCCGACCTCAAATCTATCTTTGAAAACACCGAGGCTCCCTTTAATTGATCAAACAAATCGTCAATTCGTGGCAATGGATATTTATTCTTTATCGTCACTTTATTGAGTTGACGATAGTCGATGCACAACCTCATGGTTCCGTCCTTCTTCTTCACAAACAATACAAAGCGCCCCATGGAGAAAAACTCGGTCGAGCGAAACCTCTATCCGTCAATTCTTGCAATTGAACCTTCAATTCCTTTAATTTCGTTAATGCCATACGATACGGGCTATTGAAATCGGCGTAGTACCGGTACAACCGATGTCAATTCCACTTCTCGAACCGGTGGCAATCCGGCAACTCCTCGGGAAAAACATCCGAATACTCACAAACCACTGTACCGATTCGAGTTTCCTTTCCGTCTCTTTACTTCCAAACACATACGCAAGGTATGTTTCACACCCTTTTCACATACCTCCGGCGGTCATAGAAGATATTATCACTGGCGTTCCTTTTAAATCAAGAGACTCGACTCGGACTACCTCATTATTTGCACTCCTCAAATCAATGGTTTTCCTTTTGCGATCCACCATTGCATCATGTACGGTCACCAATCCATACCAAGAATAACATTGAATTCATTAAATGGTAGAAGCATCGATTGGTAGGAAACAGATTCTCGAATTATTAGGGGCATCTCTTGCACACTTTATCAACGAGCACGTATTGACCCAAAGGGTTTGACACTCGAATTACGAACTCAAGAGACTCAACGGTAGAGTCTTCTTTGGATGCTAAGGTTTCACATACATATGAGTGAGTAGAGCGGGGTCAATCAATGCAATCACAATAGTATCAAAGAGAGTAAAAGTACCGGTGATAACGTCGGGGAGGATGCCTCCTCTCGTGCGCGGATGGCATATGCTCTAGCAGAGTACGGGTCTCGGATCGGACAGCCAGATTAGAGGCTCCTCTCGATTACCACCCCTACCTCCAGAGATTCTCGGGGCCTACCTCCACCGTCGTTCCACTAGGTCTTGCACCTTGCGTCTTATTCCTCTCATCTAGCTCGTGCAATCTCTAATGAAGTGGTCCTTCGAATCGCATCCATAACAGCCCTATTAATGACTTACCCCAACATTCACCTAGGTGTCGTCTTCCACATTGGGGGCATTCAGTCTCTCTTGACGATTATTGCCCACACTAGCTATCAAGTAGCTCGAGTCCGTCAATGGTCTGGCTCTAATGGAAATTCCCGATCGTCCTCGACTTCACCGGTGTCCTCCCCGAACCTCTTTACAGCCGAGAACGGAGCTTTACTCGTCGATCTTTTACGGTAATCTCTTGCTTCAAATTCAGCCTTCTTCTTCTCCTTCCCAAGTTCTTCCGCCTTGCGTGCTCGTTCGACTAGTGTCACGAACTCCTTTATCTCCAAAATTCCCACTAGTAACTTTAACTCTTCATTCAATCCTTCTTCAAATCTTTTGCACATCGCAACCTCATCAGCCACACACTCCGAGCATACCGACTAAGTCTTACGAACTCATGTTCAGATTCAGATATCTGATCATCCGGCCTTGCTTGAGTTCCAAGAATTCCTTACGCTTCGATCGATGAACTGTTGACTAATGTATTTCTTTCGAAATTGGATTGGAAGAAATCCCAAGTAACTCGTTCATTTGGGACTATGGAAATTAAAGTCCTCCACCAATAGTAAGTGAGTCTCATAACAAGGATATAGCACACTTAAGACATTCATCGGGCGTGCATGACAGTTCATCTAACACTCTAATGGTGTTATCGAGCGAACTCGGCCTTTTCGGCATCATCAAGAACTATGGCCTTGAACTCCTCCCCACGCTTCCTAATCAAGTCCACGGTGGTTTACTCAGCCTCACGGATCGATGAATCGGAGGCATTGCGGGCTCTTGGGTGGAGTATTTAAATTGGAATGGTTGGACAGCCGGGTTGGTTCGGGCATATTATGCGACCCACTCATTCATCATGGTGAAGAAGGCTTGTTTCGCCTTCATTTTGATTATTCGCGGATGATCGAGGCTCAGCAGGCGGTGTCCCTTGCGCAGGAGCAGCCGCTACACTTTCAACGTCATCCGCCAAGGGTCTCTCTACCCCGGGTTCCATTGCTAATCAAAACAAAAATTCCAACCGTCAGAAGTCATCACATTATTAAGCGCTAACAATTTGGCATGTATAGCTAGACTCACACGCGCTATGGTAGTCCTAGAACCGACTAAACCATAGCTCTGATACCAATAAAATTGTAACACCCCTAACTCGAGACCGACGCCGGTGTCGGACACGAGGGGTTAACGGCCAAACCCTCTCAAGATACCAACCAGTTTGACATTACCAGTCAGGCTGGAAAACTGCGTCACCGTTGCCTTAAAAATCATATCTCGAGTTTCAAAACTCGGAAACTGGTTTCGTAAATTTTCCCTGAATTTAGACTCATATACCCATCCATGGATTTATTTTTAGAATTTTTGGTTGGGCCAATTGGTACAGTTTATTAGTTAAAGTCACCCATGTTACAGGGACCAACTGCTCTGACCTTCGCGCGTTACAACTTGAATATCTCCTGTACAGGGCTTTAATACTGGTACCGTTTGTTTCTAATGAAACTAGACTCAAAATGGAATCTTTACATATAAGGCATGACTCCTAGTTCTTTCTGGATAATTTATGGTAAATTTTCAAAGTCGCGACAGGGGACCCAGAAACCGTTCTGGCCCTGTCTCACGAGAACCTTAATATTTCTCAGTATACCGCTCATATGGTCGTTTCGTTTCATCCATATAAAATAGATTCATCAAGGTTCAGTTCCATAATTTACTCATTATTTAATTCTACTTCTACTATTTTTAGTGATTTTTCAATCTCATCTCACTGCTGCTGTCCGCAACAGTTACTGCAGAGACTATGCCAATTTCATGAATTTTTCCTTGGCCTTAATCATCCATCATACACGACACAAATTATGGCCACCTTATCAAAATTTGAGTTTCTAAGACTCGTGGCTATAGGTTCTAGCATCCCACTCGACGACCACATAGGCCATTTTCACATGGCTTAAAGTTTACAACCCACAATTCGACAAAATATAATAGCCTATACATGCCAAATGTTCTTCAACAACAAAAACAATACCACAAGATTTCAGCCGGTGTGATGACTTCAACGACGGTCCCGATCACGCAAACAATACGAGTCCGAGAGACCTAAAATGGGTGACAAGAAAAACACCGAGTGAGTTTACAACTCAAGAAGTCATAAGCATTCATCAATCCATCGATAAAGTTACTACAACATGAAACAATAAACGAGGCTAGGTACTCATCCATATCGAATCTATACCAAGTCATACATCCACATTTCATATTCTACACAACAAGATATTTGAGGCATTTTCACACACTAACTCATTTCCACCACAATCATACAATTTCAATCATCACATAGATTTAAGGCTTACCAAATTCAACCCCGAGCATGAACATATTTTCTATTCGTCATGAGCTCGAGGTACTTACCCGATCCGCTGTCCGGATTAGCTCGATAATGTCGCACACTCGGTGCCAATTGTAATGCAAGAGCATATAGTGAATCCGCACACTTAGTGCTATATGTATTCAACTCGCACACTTAGTGCTATATAATCAAACTCGCACACTTAGTGCTGTACAATTTTAAACCCGCACACTTAGTGCCAATCTTGTCACCGTGTCCATTTATACCCGCACACTTAGTGCCGAGACCAATACCTTATGTATTTTGCTACCTTTATACATTCAACAATGGCATCATTCCATACACATACATTTCCATTTACACACCAACTCATTTAAACACATTTGCATATATATATTGATCATTTAAATCAACACCAAATATACGCTTAATGACTTACCTTGTGTTGGGTAAAACAGTCCAAGTCGGCTACTCGATGACCTTCGTCTTTCCCTTGCTTGATTCTCCTTCTTTAACTCCTTGAGCTTAATCAATAAATCAACTAGTTTAACCCTCTTGCTAAACATTCATAATTCAATTACACATGCATATGTATGTTTGTATATTCGCAACCATCCTCACTTATTACCCATTTGGTCAACAATCTAAGCCAAGATAAGGCTTCAATATGGTTGCCTCTAACCGAATACATGCACACCAATCTACTTCCTTTGGCGAATATGCATGTCTATGTGGAGGCCAATTTTACACTTAATACTACACAAAAAACAGCATACATTTTCCTAATTAACGATTACATATTGTAGTTCTATACACATCTCTCATTTATTTCATAACCAAACAACATCACAAGCAAATAGACACCTTAAAATAGTATGCATGTCATACCAATTCATCATGTGCAAACATATATTCATGTAGGTGCAATGGCGAATTCTCAAGTGGCTTATATCCAAATATACACACATATCCAAAGCTTAAATCTTACTTACCATGCAACATGCATGAATCATACTTATGGATATAACATGGCGAATACCACAACACCATACCGTTTCAATTTGGTCATGGTTAAACAAAGAACTTAGTATCTCATTCAAAAATGCTAAAAGAAAATCTAAGAATCCCCAATCCACCATCACATGAATCATTATCAAGCTTGATATTTAGCATGCAATGGCATTAACACCATATTCACTTTGGCAATTTCATTCCCATGACATAACAAAGATTTGAACCATGGGCTAACAAGAACATCAAGCTAGCAACTAAAATATACATGAATCTCATGGCAAAACATCAAACTTACCTTAATCTAGGTACAAGTATGGCCAAACCTCCTAAACCTCTTCCAAACCAACATGAAACAAGAATTCCTTCCTTCTTCCTTAGAATTTTCAGCCCAAAGGAAATGAAAATGATGAACAAAAATTCTTCTTTCTTTCTCCACACTCACGGCAATGGGCATGCATGAGACCATTTTTTCTTTTTTTTTTTGTTCCTTTCATTATTAAATTCCCATGCTCACTATTTTATTTTTTCTTACATACACCATTGTCCCAACATGTTTTATGACATGTTTTTACCCATAATCTCTTGTCATGGCGGCCACTAACTATTAGGGGAAATTTGACATGCAAGTCCTCCCTTGACTACATGCACTATTAGGTCCTTATAGATTAGCCTATCACTTTTCAAAAGTGTCACACAAGTCCTACTAACTGAATTCACATGCTATCGGCTAAATCGAAGCTTGAAATTTTCACACATTCATAATTACATATTCTAGACAATAAATATTACGTTCAAACATTTCGGTGACTCGGTTTAGCGGTCCCGAAACCACTTCCCGACTAGGGTCAATTTTGGGCTGTCACATCTGGCAATTCAAAGAACTCATTAATAGCATTTGAAGTTATTGGTACCTTGATTCCGTGAACTGGAACTTCCGTCAACTCGCTTGAGGTTAAATTCACATAGAACTCGTGAACTAGTTCCTCATCCACACTAGGTCTCATCTCACAAAATAATTCCCAATTGAGGGTTTAAGCAACTTGACAAATACGTGCCATAAGATCTTTGTAGTTGCTCTCTTTCAATGTAAAGCCTTTCTTTGGATGCATCTATTGATTTTGAAGATACACTCGTATCTTACTTTGGCTTCTTCACAATGGAACTTGTTTTGTATTTCATCAATTTGGGCTCAGGCACGAGTTCTCTTGCGAGGCATGATTAACCTGAACAAAAGATGAAAAAAAATTATTTTCTCAAAAATTAATTAAATAAAAATGATTAATGATTCAATAAATTGAAAAATTAAATAATTAAATAAAATTAAAAATTTAGGAGAAAATTCGGTCTTACCACCTTTTTTTTTATAACTCTTAAAAAATAATAGTTAAAAAGCAAAAGAGGTCAAATGGAAGTAGGTTGGAGGATTTGCCTAAGGATGGGTGAGAAGGTGGTGTTGTTCGGGTGTGTGAGGTAGTAGTGCTCAGCAAGCGTTGGGAGTGAGCAGCAACCCGCGCAGGCTAGGCTGGATGTGAGAGCAGCGTGCAGATCCTCATCGAGCAGACCTGGCATGAGTGCGCGCAGGACATGGGTGCAGGTAGCAATGCACGGGACGAAGGCCTGGTGTGGACGCAGTGCGCGTTGAGGGTAGGTGTACGCAAGGTGGGCTTGCAGCATGCGACGGAGCTAGGGCTGCTGGCAGAATGACTGATTTTTAGCTAGGAGGTTTCGGCACTTGAATGTTTTTGGTGCTTTAGGATTTTGAGTGATGAATGATGAAAAAGGTGGTATTTATAATGAAGGGAATAGGACTTAAAGTAGAATTCTTAGAGAAATTTAATAACTAAAAACTCTAAGTTCTAATTCTAATCCAGTTAACAACAATTAATAATTAAATATATGCATATTAAATTATTAATGCTATTAATTTATTTAAAAATACGATAAACTAATCACAATTCTATGCTAAATTGATAAAAATTAATATATAAATTATAATATATATAATTATATATTAAAGATTATCATCTTAAAAAAACTTATCAAATAAAATATGATTAAATTAACACTAATCCTAACTCTATATAAAGTTGATAACAATTAATATATATTATAATGGATATAATTATATATTAATAATTATCATATTTTTTATTAAAAACATTTATTCTAGAAGCTTTTGAAAATATTTACAAAAAGAGGCATCTAATTTTATTATTTACAAAAGAGCAACCAAATTTTAAAAATACTTCAATTAAGTCTCTAAACTTAATGAAAATTTGAAATTGAGTTGCAATTTAAAACTTGGATCAAAATTGACCCTCTTATTTGGAAAACCAAAAATTAAATTTTATTTAGAGAATAATTTCTTGGGAAATTATGTTAAAATCAATTCCCAGGAAAGATTGGAGGGGTCACAAGCGGTCCCGCTTAAGTTCCAATCTCCTAGACAGAATTTATTTAAACATACTAATCCCGAAAATATACCCTAAATCATTTATTAAAAAGGAAAATAAAAAAATTCAAACATCTGATAAAATGAACGAAATTTGATTCCGTTCAGTCTTATCTTCTTAGTAATGTTTCAGACACTGAGCATTAATTTGAAAATTACCTCCCTTACCTTGGAGTTCAACAACTCCGTATGGATAGACGTAATGAATCGTAAATGGACCAGACCAACGTGATTTTAATTTACCTGGAAAGAACCTTAATCTGGAATTAAATAAAAAGACTTGCTGACCTGCTTCAAATTCTTGAACTCGAATGTGCTTGTCATGCCATTTCTTAAGTCTATCTTTGAGTAATTTGGCATTTTCGTACGAGAACATTCAGAATTCCTCTAGCTCATTGAGTTGGAGCATCCGTTTCTTTTTAGCAAGCTTAAGATCCAAGTTGAGTTGTCATAGGGCCAAGTAAGCTTTATGCTCTAACTCCAGGGGTAGATGACAGGCTTTCCTAAAGATCAACCTGTAGGGTGACATCCCTAAAGGTGTCTTGTATGCTGTTCTTTTAAGCCCACAAAGCATCATCCAATCTTTTGGACTAATCTCGTCAGTTCGGGCAAACTACCTTCTCAAGTATGCCTTTGATCTCTTTGTTTGCCAGTTCAGCTTGCCTATTTGTCTGCGGATGGTAAGCTGTAGCGACCTTGTGTTTCATTCCATGTTTATCTAATAACCATTTCAACCACTTGTTCATAAAATGGGACCCTTCATCACCGATAATAGCTCTTGGGGTTCCAAACCTTGTGAACACGTGTTTCTGTAAAAACTTAATTACAACCTTAGCATCATTTTTCGGATAAGCTTCAGCCTCGACCCACTTAGACACATAGTCTACTGCTACTAATATGTACTAGTGACCAAAAGATGACGGAAAAGGACCAAGAAAGTCAATACCCCATACATCTAACAATTCTACCTTAATGATATGTTTTCGAGGCATCTCAATTCTATTGGTAACATTTCTAACCCTTTGACATCAATCACAACTCTTTACGTAAGCATATGCGTCCTTGAACAGTGTTGGCTAAAAGAATCTGGCTTACAATACTTTGGCCACAATACGAGTACCTCTGAAGTGTCCCCCACTTGGAGCTCAGTGACAATGGTATAGAATCTTTTGTACTTCATCTTCCGCCATGCATCTCCTGATCATTTGATTTGTGCACTTTCTAAACAAGTATGGTTCTTCCCAGAAATAGTACTTCACATCGTGAATAAACTTTTTCCTTTGATGATATGTCTTATCAATCGGCATCAAACCACAAGATAAATAGTTAGCAATATCAGTAAACCAAGGGGTATTATGGACATGATGTAATAGCTTGCACTTAGTACTACACACGTGATCGAAGTTAACGGGTACACATAGTAGCCTGCACTTAGTACTACACATATGACCTATCAATCTAGTACACGTAGTAGCTTGCACTTAGTACTACACATGTGACTTAACTATCTGATACACATAGTAGCCTACACTTAGTACTACACACGTGATCGAAGTTAACAGGTACGCATAGTAGCCTGCACTTAGTACTACACATGCGACCTATCAATCTGGTACACGTAGTAGCCTGCACTTGGTACTACACACGTGACTCACAACGAATCATTTGTATTTCTATTCCGAAGGTTCAAGCGGGAAATTCTTCACTTTTCAACATTTTACTAACTCGTTCTTAGTCAATTCCGATTCGTAATTCACATCAATTGATCATTCTATAGGCAGTCATATCTCATATAATAACAAAAGATAATAACATAAAAAGAATCGAAATATTTTACATACAAACTTACTCATTTCAAAGAAATATCATATTCCATCAAACTTGCAAACCTTTACCGGACGTACTCAAATTGTGGCTTCATTCACATAGCAAAATCTCATAATCACATGGCATTGCAACATTTTCATCATAATAGCAAAACATCAAGAACATGTTATATCATCAAATAATCACATAATATCAAATTATTCACATATATATACTTACAAATCATGTAATATCAAAGTATTACCATTCAAATATAATATTGCATTAGTAAAATCACATGAACTTACCTCGAGTTCGAGTACGACTATATATTCTAATTTAGTCCATAATCTCATTCATTTCCAATCTATGCCCGAATCTCATTTTCCTTGATCTATAATACAACATTTAGCTTACTAATTAGTCACATTATTCATATGGGTCCAAAAATCATACTTTTACAAATTTTCATTTTGACCCCTGAACTTTCACATATTTACACTTTGGCCCCTAGGCTCGTAAAATAATTTTTATTTAATTTTCTTACATTTTAATCCTAGCCGAATCATTTTCATAATTGTAGCAACCATTAATTTCCACTAAATCACACTTTTATGACAAATTTTGTAACTTTTACAAAACGGTCATTTTTGACAATTTCACCAAAAATCACTTAGTAAAAGTCGTTTATTACACATCGAGCATTCATATTCTACCATTAGACATCAAAACACATGCATTTCATCCATGGGTAAATTTTTAAACACAAACCCTAGCTCAAAATATGGGTAGAAATGAGTAGACCTTGTTACGAGGATTTCAAAAATATAGAAATCATTAAAAACGGGGCTAGAACGGATTTACAATCGAGCTTGAAAGCTTGAAAAACCCTAGCTATGTCTTCTCCATGCAAGTTTCGACCATGGGGTAGAAGATGGACAAAAATTGGCTTTTAATTTTGTTTTTAATAAATTTTAATTACTAGATTACCAAAATGCCCCTAACTTTAAAATATTATATTTCACCCATTTCATGTCGATTTTTGTCCAAAAAATTATCCATTGGTCTAATTACCATTTAACAGTCTCCAATTTAAAATTTCATAACAATTAGAAACCTCTAACATGTGAACTCAATTTTTGCACTTTTTACAATTTAGTCCTTTTGACCATATTGAGTGCCCAAACATCAAAATTTTCAAACGAAATTTTCACGAAATTATCCCATGAAATTGTAGACCACAAAAATATAATAAAAATAAATTTTATTTTTTCGGATTTGTGGTCCCGAAACCACTGTTCCGACTAGGCCCTAATTCGGGATGTTACATCCTCAAAGAGAATGGGAACAGCTGTAAGCGTATGGCATCATCAGTAGCATCATTAATCTTGAAAGTGTCGTAAATCTCTAGAAAGTTAGCCAAATGAATATTATGATATTCATCCTACAAACTATCAAACTGAACATACTATTGTACCATCTAAATTGTGTTCGACTTCAGCTCGAAATTGTTTGCAGCAATTGTAACACCCCGTACCCGAGTCCGTTACCGGAGTCGAACACAAGGTGCATACAGACTTAACTTAATTGTTTCACAGTCCATAAAAAAAAAATTTCCAGACTAGCTGGTTACTGCGTCACTGTCGCCGTAAAAATCATATCTTGAGTTTTAAAGCTCGAAAATCAGTTTCGTAAATTTTCCCTGAAACTAGACTCATAATTCCATCAACATATTTTTTTCTAGAATTTTTGGTTGGGCCAATTAGTATAGTTTATTAGTTAAAGTCTCCCCTAATCCAGGGTTTGACTGCACTGACCTTCACGCATTACGAATTGGATATCTCCCTGTATAGGGCTTCAATACTGATTCCGTTTGTTTCCATAGAAACTAGACTCAGAGAGGAATCTATAAATATATGGCATGACTCCTAATTATCTCTGGTTAATTTACAATGAATTTCCAAAGTCGAAACAGGGGATCCAGAAACCGTTCTGGCCCTGTTTCACGAGAACTTTAATATCTCTTAACATATAACTCATATGACCGTTTCGTTTCTTCCATATGAAAGTATATTCATCAAGGTTCATTTACATAATTTATTCACTATTTAATACCATTCCTACTATTTTTAGTGATTTTTCACATCCATATCACTGCTGCTGTCAGCATCTGCCTTTAAGGTAGGCTTTACCTATTTCATGATTTCCATGATTCAATTGGCCCTTTTTGCATACATAGCACAAAGTGTGATCATGATTAACCATTCCAATGGCTAATCGTTTCAAAATAATTCCATACCTCATAATGATCAACATACAAACGATTATAGTACTATGCTAAAAATGTATATAAGCCATTTTCGCATGGCTATCCAAGTTTACACAAAACCGAAAGGTACATGTCCTACAACAAAAGGGTAGTCCTATACATGCCATTTCAAAGTTCAACCAAAATTGTACCAAAATGGGGGCTTTGATAGTGTGGATGACTTCGACTTGATGATCCCGAATCCGATAGCTAACGAGCAAAATCTATAAAACAGAGAGCCAAAGCAACGGGTAAGCATTTTAATGCTTAGTAAGTCTCAAGTAATGAAATCAGCTTTGACTAAAGTATTACATTTACATAACTAAATGAATCACTTTATTAATACACATTCTCATAATCATACTTACTTCACATTACCGACCCTTATGTTTATACACAAAGAACAACTTAGCTAAAGGCCAGTAGCTCGTTTATCAACCGAGCGAATACTTACTTGTAAGGACTCAACTAATTCAAGCACATACGGACATACCTCATTGCTGGAATTTTCACAAGTGTATAAACTGAAATTTTTACAGCAAGATTGCTCATTTCGAATCACGCATTACCTTGATTTAACCGGATATAACCACAAGCACAATTGCCTTCGGTCTTAACCCGGATTTGGTAACTTGCACAATTGCCTTGGTCTTAGCCGGATATAACAACTTCATACGAATGCCTTGGTCTTAGCCCGGATATAATCACTAGCATAAATGCCTTGGGACTTAGCCCGGGTATCATTCAAATGCTCCTGCACACATATATCAATAATCACGACACATCCATATTTCATTTTCAGTTATTAAGGCTCAAACACAAAATATTTATCAAACCTTTACAATTTCGGCTCAATAGCCACACACAAGGAGCATGATTTCAATATAATTCAAGTAGGGTCATTACTCAAGACTTACCTTGGATGTTGTCGAGCAATTTCGATGACTACTCGACTACTTTTTCCTTCCCTTTATCGGATTTAGCTCCCTTTGCTCTTGAGCTTAATTTGACAAATAAATTGATTTAATCATTTGAGCATCGAAAGAGGAATTCAAGGTACTTAGCCAATATATATACTCATTAGGCATCAAAGTCGATATGTACGAAATCATGAATCGAACTCAACACATTAGTTAATATTCCTCTTAGCCGAATTTTCTAAGCCAAGAATAGGCATCAATATGCTTGCCTCTAACCGAATGCATGCACACCAATTCCCTCATGTGGCGAATATGCATGTCCATGTTGAGGCCGATTATACACTTAATACCACACAAAAAAACAGCATACATTTTACTAACTAACGATTCCATATTGTAACTCAATACGCATCAACCATTTATTTCATAACCAAACATCATCATATGCAAATATATACCTTGAGATGGTATATATGTCATACCAATACATCATATGCAAACATATGTACATATAGGTGCAAGGGTCAATCTCAAGTTGCTTATATCCAAATATAAACACATATCCAAAGCTCAAATCTTACCTACCATGCAATAAGCATAAATCATACTCATGGATCTACCATGGCCAAATACACCACAACACCATACCGTTTCAATTTGGTCATGGTTAAACAAAGAACTTAGTGTCTCACTCAAAAATGCTAAAAGAAAATCCAAGAGTCCTCAATCCCCCATCACATGTATCATTATCAAGCTTTATATTTAGCATGCAATGGCACTAACACAACATCCACCTTGGCCGAATATCATTCCCATGACATAGCAAAGATTTGAACCATGGGCTAATAAGAACATCAAGTTAGCAACCAAAAACATGCATGAATCTCATGGCACAACATCAAACATACCTTAATCTAGGCACTAGTATGGCCAAACCTCCTCCTAATCCTCTTCCAAACCAAGCATGAAGCAAAATTCCTTCCTTCTTCCTTAGTATTTTCGGCCAAAAAAAGAATGAAAAAGGATGAACAATTTTTTTTTTCTTTGCTTTCCTTCAACTCACGGCAAAAGGGGGGTTCACTCACACATTCTCTTTTCTTTTTTTTCATTCTTTATTACCCATACTTATTTGTTTATTTTTTTTTTCTCCCATGATGTTCCAACATAACATGTCTAAGACATGTTTTGCCCATAATTCCTTGTCATGGCCGCCACTAGCACTTGGGGGAATTTGACATGCAAGTCCTCCTTTTGACTACATGCACTATTAGGTCCTTATAGATTAGCCTATCACTTTTCAAAAGTGTCACACAAGTCCTACTAACTGAATTCACATGCAATCGACTAAATCGAAGCTTGAAATTTTCACACATTCATAATTACATATTCTAGACAATAAATATTACGTTCAAACATTTCGGTGACTCGGTTTAGCGGTCCCGAAACCACTTTCCGACTAGGGTCAATTTTGGGCTGTCACAGCAATAGTCGATCTCACTAAGGCAATTTCGAGCAAAGACATCGTTCCCACTATGACTAAAAGTACTACTAACTATTGTTTTTTTATTATTTAACCGAGAGATTGATTAAAACTAAAATTAAAACTAAAATTAACTAAATTAATTAACTAAAGAACATGACAAAGAACGAATCAGGAAAACAAACGAATAACAACCAAAAAGCGAAACAATATCCAGGAAAGAATCTACCTAGATTTCATTTATCATTATCAATCTAAATTAAACAATTTCTTCACTTAGTATCTTGATTCGTAGAAATCCCTAAATTATGCTAATATCTCTCTTCAGGACTAAGAGCAACTGACTCTAGGTTGATTAATTGAATTTTGTTTCTAATTAAAACCTCTATTATCGCATTAACTCGATCTATGGATCCCCTTATTAGATTTAACTCTAATATGGTAGATTTATGTCATCCTATTTCTAGGATTTTATACAACTCCACTCAATTACACTAGATCTACTCTTAAATAGGGTCTGTTCCTCCTCTGATTTAAGCACATCAAACATGGATTAATAATCTAGAAATATTAAACCAAGAATTAAGCACATATAATTGAGAACAAGATCCAAGTATTTATTGCGTAAAACAGAAATCAAAAGACATAATTCATTATAGAGTTCATCTTCCCTAAATATTTAGAAAAATAGTTCATAATCGCAAATAAAAACATTCAAAAGACAGTATAACCACAAGAAATAAAGAAACTCATAATAAATTTTAAAGAAATCAAGAGGAGATCTTCAATCGTAATGGAAATCTACTTCAGAGCCTACTTCAATAGTGTTTTTTGAGTTGTTTTCTTCAATATTCTGACGGCTTACTCACCTCTTCTTATATTTTGTATATATAGGTTTTAGAATGCCAAAAAAACCTAAAAATTGTGTTTTTTTTTTGCATTTCCGGAGTGTTTTTTACAATTTTGACACGGTCTGACGCATGGCCGGGTGGCAACTTGTGTGGCTCACATGGCTGCGTGTCCAGCTCGTGTGGCTTCTGATACTTGCTCTGATTTTTCGTTTTTCGCTTATTTTGCTCTCAAATGCACTCCTAAATATATAAACATAAATTTAAAGGATTAGAAGCATAAAACTCATCATTTTAAATCGAATAATCATCCAAAAACGCATTAAGAGTAAGGCTACAATATGTTACTTTTAGTATTTATCAAAGGCTCAAATAAGAATTATTAGAATCCATAATTTTCATGTTAAAAAATTTTGAATTTTTTTCTTTCCGTATAAGATGTGTTCGGAGAGAAGAATAGAGCGGATTTAGTGAAATTAATTCTTTGTCCGATAGCTCTTTGAAAATCATCCAGAATTTTTTAATTAAAAGCAAATTATTGACTTTTAGAGTGGTGAAAATAAGACAATCATCGTAAAAAAAATAAATGATTGATAACCGGACAATTTTTGCGTTTATTTATTTGTTCGACTTTGACGAAAAAAATTTCCTAATCATGTTAACAGGAAATTAGATAGACTACCGTAATTTTAATATCTCCAAACTATTGAGTCTAACATGTGACTTGGTCTGACATGTGGGTGAAATCCATGAGATGGGAGTCAACAATGCAATGTATTCAACGGGGCAGAACTGCAAGGTTGGTTTTACTGTGAACTCCAAAATGTATACCAAATTTTTTTATTTATACTAATACTAAAATTTCTAACAAATATTAAAAATTTTAATAAAAATTAGAAATTTTGATGTAAGCTTAGAGTTTAGTATATATAAAACAGTTCCCACAGCTCTGTGACTGCTTCCTTCAATACGGCTGTATAACCACGAATTGTAAAGTTTCATTTCATGTTAAATGAACAAGAAAAAAATTAAAGCATGAAAATGTTCCTTTATCTCTGCGTTTACTTACCCGGTTTCTCTTAATCTCTCAGAAAGTGGGGACCAGAGTGGATCCCGCAGAAAATATTTAAACAGGATATTGGTCGGTCCCATAGTTTTAAGAGTTTGGGGCCGAGGGGGCATTAGTTGGTTTCGTCGGTTAGTGTTTGGTTTCCTATAAAATGGGCTTCAATGATCAAACCCCGTGTGTCTCTCACATACATTCCCTTCACTTCTATGCATAATTTCTCTGCCTTCTGCCTCCGTTCGTTAAAATATCTTTCAATGTTTTCTCATTTTTAGCCTTGCAATCTGGTTTCGTTTCCTTAATCTTTCAGGCTTCCTCAAAACAAAACAGAGTACTCTGTAAAATTCCTCTGTTTGAAGTTATCTTAACATTAGCATCCAAGCACTTGTTCTTTTAACTACCTTAATTTACCAAAATGGGTAAGTTTTGTTTTTGGAGTTTGGAGGCTTGGAGTCTTTAGTTTTCATGCTAAAAGCTTTACCGAAAGTGTTTCTATGGGTTTTATTTTTCTTTTGAAGTGAGTTTCTTTGAAGATAGTGCAAAGAATATTGCTGGTCAAAATGTGATGATCACTGATGCAAAATCTGTCCTCAACATGTCGATCACAGTAACCGTATCAACGCAAAATCCGCTAGCGTCTCCAGGACATAATATCTCCATTAAAACAAAGAAGTTGCTGCAAAACCATGAAATCAGCGCTGGAGCAAGAGTTAATGCATGGGTTGATTCCATGAGAGCTTCTTCTCCAACTCATACAAAATCCACATCTTCCGTTACTGATGACCAAGTTACCTGGAATGTAAGTGCTAAGCTATCCGGCTGGTGCCTTTGGTATTTACAACATCAAAAGATTCTGAAAATTTTATGGTTTATGAAAATATTCAGCTCCATCATCCATCTGCCCTTGAGATGTTCGAACAAATAATAGATGCATCAAAAGGGAAACAAATAGTAATGTTTCTTGATTATGATGGCACTCTTTCACCAATTGTTGAGGATCCAGATCGAGCTTTCATGTCCAAGAAGGTTGGCTATTTGTTTATATGAAACAGACAGTGTTTAGCCCTTTCTATAATTAGTTTCCGGTTAACGAACTTTTCATGTTTGTGTAATAAATCAGATGAGAAATACTGTGCGAAAGCTTGCCAAGTGTTTTCCTACTGCTATAGTGAGTGGCAGATGCAGAGACAAGGTACATTTTAATGCCTTAGATCTTGAGAATAAGCAATCGCCATTTTTTTCCTTGTTGTCCATTTAGGTATTCACATTTGATAACTGTTTCCTTGTTTTGCAAATTACAGGTGTATAAATTTGTCAAATTAGCTGAGCTGTACTACGCTGGAAGTCACGGCCTGGACACTAAAGGGCCAGAGAAACGCTCCAAATCTAAAAACGTAAGTGAGATGCATTGGTAACCTTTTCTTTTTCTCTTTCACTGCAGGAAAGAGTATGTTCGCTCGTAAAAGTGATGGTATGAACTAGCTAGATTAACTCGCTCGTGCGTTTCAGTGCTTGTACCTAATGGTTAAAAGGAACATAAACTTTTCCCAACTCTTTCAACTCGTTTATCCTGTGCTTTTGCACTTACAGGATGGTGAGTCTGTTCTCTTCCAACCAGCTAGTGAATTTCTTCCCATGATTGATGAGGTTGGTGTTCTTCACAGTCTTGATTACTTCAACCACTCCATGGGAATTAAAGCAAAGAGCTTAATTTCCATTTTTGTTTGTGAACTTTCCAGGTTTACAAACAATTGGTTGATACTACAAAATCAACTCCAGGAGCTAAGGTTGAGAACAACAAGTTTTGTCTTTCAGTACACTTCCGTTGTGTTGATGAAAAGGTAAAACCCCAATAGCAATTAATATTATCATCTTATTATCAGAAATCACTGTTTGCTTACACTGAAATTTTCTTTATTAAAAATACAGAAATGGAGTGAACTAGCACAGCTGGTTAGGTCAGCTTTAACGGAATACCCCAAACTTCGGTTAACTCAAGGCAGAAAGGTAGGAACGGGGATGCAATCTGATCTTTTTTTTCCTCACCTTCGATGATATTCAGATATAAGTTAGAGATATCTGAGTTTGAATGATATTTGCTGCAGGTTTTAGAAATTCGTCCTACAATTAAATGGGACAAAGGGAAAGCCCTTGAATTTTTGTTAGATTCTCTTGGTAAGTACTACATAATTTATTACATGATGTTTGATTGTTGACCATCCCCACTTCATGTCTGCAAATATATATTATATACTACTCATGAAGTGTTAAAACAGCAGCCACCTCCACTTGAATACTTTATTTCCCATAAAATTGTTAATGCTAGCAAAATAATGACATGATATTCTCCGCTCACTAACCATGATTATAAAATGTTTTTCTACAGGATTCGCTAACTGTACCGATGTTTTTTCCCGTCTACATTAGATATGATCGCACAGATGAAGACGCATTCAAGGTGTCCAATGCTCAAAATCAAAGCCAAGGCATCTCTTTAATTTATAAACTAGTGGATCTTGCTAATACTTTGATTTTTATTATTTTTATAGATATTGAGAGACAGAGGACAAGGCTTTGGTATTCTTGTGTCCAAGTTTCCCAAGGAAACCAGTGCATCATATTCTTTACAAGAACCAGACGAGGTGAGCTTCTAAACCAGTGCATCATTTTACATTTATTGCATTTGACCGAAAATGTTATTATGGTCAATTGCAATAAATATCGAACGTAATATCATAACAGAAATAGTAAATCTTGTTTCTTTTTGCAGGTGATGGATTTTTTACGGCGCTTGGTTGAGTGGAAACAATTATCTTTACAAGCTCAATCCAGAATGTAAAGACAGAAGATATGGGTAAAATAATACTAGTCCACCACCCTAGCAAGAACCTTAAAAGGTCGGACTTAGATTATGTTGTAAATTTGTGTTCATGATAATTAAGAAAGGGTGAACAAGAACGGAGGAAAAATTATTATACAGAATTCTGCCTTGATTTTTGGCTTGAAAGTCTTGTACAGCTTGTAACTAGTTGATTACAAGGGAAAAAGACTTGTAGCTTTCACGACTTGTCTATCATGCATAGAAATTTTACTCCGTCTCTTTTACCTCTCATCAAAAAAGAAACAAAAGAAAGCTATTTGAGCTCAAAGCCTGACTTTATTCTTTCATGTATTTATCCGTAAGATATGACAGGGTTGGAATTCCATCAGTTTCAATCCTCTACCTACCCAAGTTGTTGCCAAGAAAATAAAAAACTATATATTCATTTTGACCGTAAACATAACTATGATGAATCCAAAACCTTCTTGTGGTAGGAAATTATTAAAGCAGGTCCACATCATGTGATTCTAGAAATTTTTTTTTACAATAATGATTTGCTTTCAGATTATTCTTAAAAAAAAAATAGCATTTTTTTACTAAATTTCAGGTAGTTTGCATATCCATCTGCTAAATTGATTTGAGTTATTGCTTTAACTGTTTTCTTAACTCGAGAAGAGAACAAGAAAGTTAAACCAATATTTCTGTTTCCTTTTCCTTTTTTCCTTTTCCACATGATACGTGTTTTTCTTAAATATCTATTTTAAATATTTTATTATACACTTATTAACTCTCTAATTCTATTTGTCGAGTCAAAAATTTCATTAGTGTACCAACTATTTTCTCAGTATATATACATATATATAGAAAAGACATTCAACAATTAATATTAGGTAAACTATAAAAATAGTCACTTTTGTTTACCTTAAGTTACATTTAGTTACTTATGTTTGAAATATTACGTTTTAGCCATTTACTGTAATATTTTAGTCACTGAGTGATTAATTGTCGTTAATAGTTTAATGGTAAGTTGACATGCATGTTAAATCACCATTTTAAACAAAAATTTTAGATTAATTTATACAATCGGTCCCCATATTTTTTTCATTTTGAGCAATTTAATTTTTTCTTTTATGTTTTTTTTATCTTTCCTCTTTTTTTTTTTTTTTTCATTTTCTTCTACTTCTCCCTTTATTTTCCTTCATTCTCCATTTCTTTTAACGTAATTTTTCTATGTTTTCCATTTGTTAAAAATAGCTTGCCTCACTCGAAAAAATTAAGTTGTTCAAAAAAATAAAAGTATAGAGATTAGTTTTAACAAATGGAAAACATAGAAAAAAAAACTATGTTGAAAGAAATGAAGAAGGGAGGAAAACAAAGGGAGAAGCAGAAAAGAATGAAAAAAAAATTAAAACAGCATAAAAGAAAAAAAATTAAATTGCTCAAAATGAAAAAATATAGGAACCAATTGTACAATTTAACCTAAAATTTTTGTTTGAAATGATGATTTAACGTATCACGTCAGCTTATCGTTACACTGTTAATGACAATTAACGGTTTAATGACTAAAATGTTACAACACGATAACATAAGTGACTAAAACGTAACATTTCAAACATAAGTGACTAAAATATAACCTAAGGCAAAAAAAAAATGACTATTTTTATAGTTTACCCCTTAATACTTGGTACATTGGCAGTGTACCAAATATTACACAAATAGTTTTAAAAATGTAATCACTTTAATCCTGCTTGTGAAGTTTAAAAACTTCAAGAATAATATACAAAATATTTGCTCCATATATATAATAGTTATAATAACACATGTAGATATTATCAAATTATAATAAAATAATCTAATTGAATAATTTTATTGAAATATAAATAAAATAACTTATTTTATTTTGTTTTATTTAAAAGTGTTATAAGTAGAATACAAATACATGTTTGAATGACCACAAATATCAATTTATTACAATATGGAACTGTCTATCCAAGTATTTACAAAAAAAAATCAAACAATTACAAGCACAAACAAAGAATTGGTACAATCCAAATTAAAGATAACAAGCTGAACTAATTGGACTAAAACATAAAATATATAATATTTCTCAAATTTTACATTTTTTTCCTTAACTGTACATGAATTATTTAAGATGTGAATATTATAATATTTTATTAATTAAAATTGATGTATTTTGATTAGCACTCGTTTTCAATTATGTATTAAAAATAATAATATTTATAAAAACTATACAGTTTCTACTTAATTAATAAGTTATATAATTTCTTGCAATTATAATTATAATGTTTGCTGTTATCTTCTATTAATTATTTAGTTTAATATTATATATCATTATTTATTATATATTCGTTTACCATAATTTATATAGAAACACTATCAAAATAATATTCATTATATTACACTAATAAAAATTCTACATTTAAATTCAAAATATGAATAAATATAACAAAAATTAAAGCATAATATCAGTTAAAAATAAATATCTAGTCTTTAGGGCTAAGCCGAACAAACTTTAAGGGGGTCGAATGAAATTTTAATTTTTATAGTCTATATCTTTATAAGTTTTAAAGGATTAAATCAAATTTTTATAATTTTAGGGGGGCCAAAGTATAATTTTACCTTTATTAATTTAAAACTTTAAAAAAAATTCAAAGGCTTAAATATAAATTTTCCATTTTAAAGGGGCTGGGGCCTCTCGCCAAATTTCTCAGATCCTCTCTGCTAGTATTTCTTTATTATATATTTACACTTGAATTATTTAAAATATAAGTTCTATAATATTTTATGATAAAATTTTATTAATTAATTTGATGTAACAAATTTTAAAACATAAAATTTACAATTTAATTGTAAGTTGATTTTTCAAAATTATATTTTAATATAATTAAATATTATTTTCAATTAAATATTATATTATATATAACCCTTTCACTAATAATTTTGTTTCAAATTTTAGCATCTAAAAGAATATAAATCGAAAATTATTATGAGTTAACGCATTAGTAAACTTTTTAATCTAAAAATATGCAATTTAATAAATGAAACTATTAAATATTATATTAGAAGCATTAAAGTATAGCTACACTTTGGAACTATAAAATTATGGTTCATAATCAATAATTTATTTATATACTATCAAATATCTATCATGTCCAATTATAACTTTTTACTACAATTTATTAGTTATTATTGTATTATTATTCATTTACTATTTTTCATCAATCATTTATTATTTTGTTATTTATCATATGTTAGCACTATATTTTATTTTAATTAATTTATGTTTTTTTATGTTTTTAAGTTAATACCACATCATCAGTGATAAATTGGACTCATTTTTTAGTCCTTTTTTACCCAATGTAGGCCTGACATAATATAGAAAGATGATAGCTTGACATATGCAAGTAAGATAGTTTTTTGCTCTAGCAAAATATTCTCCTTCTCTAGTGTACGTAAGCAGACAACTAGAGTGGCGCAAGTACCTGAACAATTTTTAAATGTTGTGATTTTTAAGTGGATGTAAAAGGGAAAAAAGAGACCTAAAACTCGAGGGAAGGAAAGGAAAAGAGGAGAAGTTGCCAAAGCCTTCATGCATCAAGTGTAACACTCCTAACCCATATCCGTCGCCGAAATAGGGTTACAGAACATTACCGGACTTATTTCATAAACGATCATACATTTCTCATACAATTATCAATCCAAATTTAAATCATTCACAATCATTCATATCATCCCTAATACGAGCCTACGAGGTCGAAAATATGCTTTAGAAGTGGTTCGGGACTAAACCAATATCTCAAGAAATTTTTAGAACACTTAGAAAATTTTACAAATTGTAAGGACACACGCCTGTGTGGCCCGGCTGTGTGTCTCACATGGACAAAGACATGCCCATGTCACAAGCCATGTGGACTTTCAAAATGGGATCACATGGCCATGTCCCGGCCCATGTTTGACCCCGTGTAACTCTTTGAGTAAGGTCACACGGCCAACACCGACTAGCCCGTGTGCCTTTTGAAATGGCCACACATGCCCGTGTGCCAGGCTATGTGCTAGGTTGTGCTAAACCTGTAGGGTATACTGACTTATGCCACACAGCCAAGTCTGTAACATCCCGATTTTGGGCCTAGTCGGAACAGTGGTTTCGGGACCACAAATCCAATGAGGAAAATTTTGTTTTTATTATACTTTTATGGTATACCACTTCACGAAATGATTTTTGAAAATTTCTTTCAAAAATTTTGACGTTTGGGCACTCAATTTAGTCAAAAGGACTAAATCGTAAAAAGTGCAAAAGTTGAGTTCTACATGCTAGAGGTGTCCAATTGTTATGAAATTTTAGATTGGAGGTCCTTATATGGTAATTAGACCATTGGTTAAGTTGGTGGAAAAAAATGGACATGATTAGGCATGTTCCAAAGTTTTTCATTAAGGGCATTTTGGTCATTTAGTTATCAAAATGAATTAAAAACAAAATTAAAAGCCAATTTTTGTCCATCTTCAACCTCTTGGCCGAAACTTCCATGGAGAAACCATGGCTAGGGTTTTTCAAGCTTCCAAGCTCAATTGTAAGTTCGTTCTATCTCCGTTTTTAATGATTTTTACGTTTTTGCAATCCTCATAACAAGATCTATCTATTCCTACCATTAATTTAAGCTAGGGTTTATGTTTAAAAATTGACCCATGTGTGACATGCATACATTTCGATGTTTAATGGTAGAAAATGAGTGTTGGGTGTTAAAGAAATGACTTTTGTTAAACGGTTTTCGATGAAAATGTCCGAAATGACCATTTTGTAAAAGTTGTAAAATGGTATAAATGTGTGTTTTTTTTATGAGAATTGTAGTTTTCTATAGTTATGAAAATGATTCGGCTAGGCCTAAAATTCAAGGAAATTGAATAAAAATCATTTTCGAGCCTAGGGGCAAAAGTGTAATTTTGACAAAGTTTAGGGGCAAAAATGTAATTTTTCAAAAATATGATTTTTGGGTCAATTTGAATAATGTGAGTCCTAAATGGGCTATATTTGAAATGATAGATCAAGGAAATCGAGATTCGGGCTTAAATCAGGAAAATACAAGGTTTTGGACTAAATTGATAAATTGTCGTTTTCGTATTCGAGGTAAGTTCGTGTGATTTAATAAGCATATTATTCATGTTAATATTGTTATACATGAAATATATCTTGCTATGATTGTATTGAATTTGATGTTAATAGAAATTTGGTGGAATACGATATTTTAAATGAAATGAGTATGTTTGTATAGAAACAAGGTGACATGTTATTTTGATTGTATGGATTTATGCTCAAATAAACATGAAAATGTGTTGATTTGAATGTACATTGCATGATAATCTATGTATATTGATATACTTGATGAAAAGAGAAAATCTCGGTTGAATAAAAAGGATAATCGATGGATTTCTATAAATGAATTGACAGTAAAAAGGATCTGGCCCGGACGGGTGTTCCTATAGTGATCAAGCCTCCCGAAGAATATCACTGCATTATGGATTTAACCCGGACGAGTAATCCGATTAGGGTCAAAATTTAGCCTGGAGTGGTAATTCAGATCCGAGCTCATGAAAGTAATTTTTCGTCACAAGGGATTTAGCTTGGACTGGTAATCTCGACATTTACTCTATGAGTTTATACTACGGGGGATTTAGCCTAGACTGGTAATCCCGCAGTAAGAGCAAGGTTAGCGGGAGTACGTACTTGAAATGATCACTTGCATGATTTGACGGTAAATAGGATATCTATCGAGATTTCGAGAAATTCAACGGGATTAATATGAGAAATGAATAAAAAGGGTTTTTGCCATGATAAACTTATTTATGTTATAAGATACTATTATGATGGATATGATTGTCACGATTGGATGAGTGGTGGTGCTAAGAGATAACATAGGGACATCCTCAAAACACACGAACATGTGTTGGACATGGGAAGTGAAATGGACTTGTGGTAAGAATGCTAATAAATGAGTGATACATATGAGAATAATTTTTATGGCAATCTTATGATGATTATCATTTTATTACTGTAAAACTGTTTGGCTAGCAGCAATAGTCTGACTTTGAAAATCCACCAAAAATTGTGGAAGTCGAATTGAATGCTAAATAAAATATTAAATTAAAGCTTATTAAGTCTAGTTTTAGATAAAGGAAATGGTATAAGCAAAGGAATCTAATATTATGAGATATTTGAATTTTTGTGAGACAGTGTTAGAATGAGTTTGGAATCCCCTATTCTGTCTTGGGAAAATCACTAGAAATTGTAAAAAAATAATTATAGGTTAAAATTCATATTATTAAGTCCCTAATGAGTCTATTTGCAATAGAAATAGACGGTAACATTATTTGAATCTCGTACTAAGATATAAATAAATTTTAGTGAATAAAGTTTGAAGCTATCAAATAGCGAAACAAGGGAGATTTTGAATAATAAACTGTACTTATTGGCTAGACCAAAAATTTTTAAAATCTTATGGTAAGAATATATCTGAGTCTAGTTTCAAGTAAAATTAAAAGATCTTAATTTGGAGTTTAGTAGCTCCAGATATAAATAATTTAATCACTGCGACACGGGAAAACAGCTTGACTGGACTTTGAATAAATAGAAAGAATTTGAAAATAGCATGTTAATACATTGCTTATTATTTTTCATGTGAGCTTACTAAGCGTAAAGCTTACTCCCTCGTTTCCATTCCTTAGTGTTCTTAGGTCAGTTCGGGGTTGGAGATCGTCGGAGGTAGCATCACACTATTAGGGCAATACCTTTGGAGTATTGATACATAAGTTAGAAATATCAAGTGAGTGGCATATATAGGGACCTAGTTTTATAACATGTGTTATTATAATTTGGCCAAATGTATTGGCTACAACTTGTAAATCTAGCTATTCATGTTGTGTCTAATAATTGTGATGTGAATATGCCTATTTGCTATGCATGGTTGGTAATATGTCATGTGTATTGAATGCATGTTTTATGACCAATCGAGGTGGTCATGACCATGAATTAAATGTGTAATGTGGAAATAAAATGATAATTCCTTGAACATGGATGTTTGATGGATAGTTTGGTAACCATGGTACAATGGTATAAAGTGAGAAATAGTAATAATGTTAAATTAAATATGGAATTGGTGTAGAATGTCTTAGCCAAGCATATTGTTTTATGCATGTGAAATGTGGACACTATATAAAGTTATGACTTGGCTAGAAGGTTATGCTTGATGATAAGTTGGAACTAAATAGACATTAAGATAACTATGATATAAAGATATAAGTGGTAAGGTATTTGATAAAGCCAAATGAATAAGATATGGTGTGTCTAGACTTGATTTAATGTGAGAATGTGTAACACATGTATGTTGATAAGTTAATGAAATGTCTACATCATAATTGAGGATGTTGAATGCTTTTGGATCCATGTTTGTGTGTGTGCATGTAAAGGGTGACAAAAAGGCTCAAAAAATAGCCTATATGCTGGCCACACGGGCAGAGACACGACCATGTGCCTCAGCCGCGTGGAAGACACGGTCTAGCACACAGGCTTGTGACTTGGCCGTGTGACCCTTATTTGTTTGCTGACGTCATAAATAGAGAGTTACACGGGCTGAGGACACGGGTGTGTCCAGAGCCACATGAGCGTGTCCAGAGCCACACGAGCGTGTGAGACCACACTGCTTACCCATACGGGCGCGTGACTCTCCAAAACATGAAAAATTTTCTAAGTGATGTAAAACTTTCAGAGGTTCACGGTTTAGTTCCGAACCCCTTCTAAAGTATAATTTGAGTTTCGTATACCCAAATAAGGGACTATGTACATAGGATTGAATATATCGAAATATGAATGAAATTTTATGGCCTGGTTTGCATGATTGATTGCGTTTAAGTCCGGTAATGCCTCATATCCTTTCCCGACGTCGGACATGGGTAGGGGATGTTACAAAGTCACACACCCGTGTGCTGAGCTGTATGGAGCATAATGACTTGATTTCTAACTAAGCACCAGAGGACACAGGGCTGTGTCACCTGACCGTGTGCCACACACTTCTGAGACACACACACGTGTCTCTGCCCGTGTGGACAAAAATAGGCTATTTACCAAGCCATTTTTCTCACCCTAAATTTCATTCACGTACACCAAACTAAAAGGCATATAACATGGCATAAATAAGCATTCAAACCAATCTCAACCAAGCTTAATTCATGTTATTTTCATACCAAGAACTATATGACTCATTACATCATATTTTGCCAATTTAAAACATACCAAATCCACATTCTCAAATCATCAATATGATAGCTTTCAATTATGCATCACTTTACCTAAAACCACAAACATACCAATCTCAAATTCAACCATTTGATACTCCAAATACCAATTCACAACAAGCATATAAATGGAAATTATACACAACATAACAAAAGGCCTTTTTCACATATATACATACATCACCAAACATGCCAAAATAAGCCAAATCACATGGTTATACACTTGACAAACCATTCATCATTTACAAGCCAACTCAAATGGCTAAATCCATTACTAACATATACTAAAATGACCATAACTCCTATACATGCCATATAACCAAATACACAAGTTCAAAAGTACCAAAATGAAAGCTTGATAGTGTGATGAGATCTCCGACGACACCCAATCCTAGCTAGTTTCGATAAACACTATAAAACACAGAAAAGTAAACAGGGTAAGATATAAAACTTAGTAAGCTCATATGAATTAAGAAACAAAAATTCACCATTCAAGTAATATGAACATAATATACTACAAAATCATTAAATCATAAGGTTAACTTATATTCAACCACATAAGTAATCATGAACTCACAACTTTCATAGGTTGAATGCTCAAATAGTTTTCATACAAACTTGTACTGATACTTATCTACTTCTCACCTTTTCATATCTTCAATATACCCATTGAACCATTTGGAATAATATTGGATACTCAGGAATCTCGCACCCTAAGTGCCAAATACATAGCTGAAGCTATCTTAATCCATATCTCATATAATGCTCACTCTGGAGCTATCAACGGGTCTACTCACACAAGATGACGGTCATGACGTAGCTAGACGGTGCTGCTCACACAAGTTGATGAGAATCCGCAACATGCCACCGGTAGAACGTACGGGCCAGCACCTAAACACATAACCCCTAACGACATGTCATTTGTATCCTAATCTATTCTTAAGGTTCAATTGGGATTTCACATTGCAGAATCTTTGTCAAACATATCCATAAGGTCGTATTCACAATTAATTAAATAATAAAGCATTTAAAACACAATTATAACAATGCTTATTAACATACGAACTTACCTCGATCGCAAAAACGATGAAATGGATCGACTAATTAAATACTGTATTCTTTCCCTGACCTAAATTTGAACTTCGCTTTTCTTTATCTATATATAATCAAATTTAACTTATTTAATTATCATTCTATTCAATTTAACCCAAAATGCATATTATGGAAACTTTACTCTTTTACCCCTAATATTTCAACATTTTTACAATTTAGTCTTTAACTCATAAAAATACAAATTCATGCAATTAGATCCCTACCCATGCTAGTCAAATTTCTCTTATTACCAAAGCAGCCCATATTTTTCATTTATTTCACATTTTTACCACAAAATTTCCACATTTCACAAATAAATCCCTAATTGACAATTTTACCAAAAATCAGTTTACAAATGTTGTTTATCTAAAAACAACCATACATTTTCTATCATCAAACATCAAAATACACATACATTAATTAATGAAAAAACCCTAAGCCTTTAAAAATTTTGCAAATTAGTCCTGGGCTAGCTAGATTAAGCTGTAACAATATCAAAAACATAAAAATCATTAAAAACCGAGCAAAAATCCAGTTACATGCTCTAGTAAAAGTTGGCTGAATGCTCTCTCCCTTTCTCAACAATGGTGGACGGTTCTTAGGGTAAAAATATGAAGAAGATGACATTTTATTTCAACTTTTATTATTTAGACTAACTTATTTTA
Organism: Gossypium arboreum; assembly: GCF_025698485.1. Lineage (NCBI taxonomy): Eukaryota > Viridiplantae > Streptophyta > Magnoliopsida > Malvales > Malvaceae > Gossypium > Gossypium arboreum. Next base: position 83,144,044 of record NC_069081.1, on the reverse strand, counting down.
TCTAATTACAAAATTAACCTTAAAAATTAATTCAATTTACAACAGTACCAAGCCATTATCATCCATTATCAAATTATTGGGCTATTTACCACATAAGGACCTCCACTTTAAGGTTCTATAGCTATTAGACACCTTTAGCTAATAGAACTCAAGTTTTACGCTTTACACAATTTAGTCCTTTTTATTGAATTAAGCATTTAATCGATAAAATTTCTTAACGAAATTTTCACACAATCTTACTATCATGCTGTAGACATTAAAATAATAATAAAATAATTATTTTGACCTCAGATTTGTAGTCCCAAAACCACTGTTCTGATTTGAATTAAAACAGGTTGTTACAACTCTCCCCCCTAAGGAATTTTCGTCCCTGAAAATCTTGCCAAAAAATAGGTTAGGGTACTGTTTTATCATAGCTTCCTCGGGTTCCCCACGTAGCTTCTTCGATACTGTGACGTTGCCATAGAACCTTAACTAAAGTTATGCTTTTATTTCTCAATTCTTTAATCTTTCGAGCTAGAATTCTAATAGGTTCTTCGTTATACTTCATATGAGGCTGAATTTTAATCTCTGTCAGAGAAATTACGTGTGACGGATCTGATCTATATCGGCGTAACATCTCCACATGAAATACATTATGGATCTTTTCTAATTCTAAAGCTAGTCGATATGCCATTGGCCCTATTCTCTCAATAATCTCATACGACCCGATAAATCGAAGACTTAATTTTTCTTTGCAAGCAAAATGAATAATCTTTTTCCACGGAGATACTTTCAAAAATACTTTATCGCCGATTTGAAATTCAATGTCTTTATGTTTCAAATCAGCATACAATTTCTATTGATCAGAAGCTGCTTTCAAACTGTCAGAATTACTTTCACTTTATCTTCGGTCTCTCTAACCAAATCAACCTTGAGAATCTTTTTCTCACTAAGCTCGGTCCAGTACAATGGAGTTCGGCATTTGTGACCATACAATGCTTCATACGGTGCCATCTTTATTCTCAAGTGAAAATTGTTGTTACACGCGAATTCAACCAACGGTAAATATTTCTCCCAGCTGTATTCAAACTCTAAAACACAGCAACAAAGCATATCTTTGAGAATCTAAATTACTCTCTTAGATTGATTGTCAGTTTGGGGATGAAATGCGATACTAAAGTGCAACTGCGTACCCAAAGCTTCTTGCAATTTCTTCCAAAATCGTGACATAAATCTCATGTCTCTATCCAAAATAATAGAAACTGGAACCCGTGCAATCTAACAATTTTAGAGATGTACAATTCAGCTAATCTATCAAGCGAAAAGTCTGTACGTACCAGAATGAAGTGTGCAAACTTCGTCAGTCGATCAACGACAACCCAAATAGCATCTTTCTTTTTCGGAGACAGAGGTAATCCTAATACAAAATCCTTCGTAACTCTATCCCATTTTCATTCTGGTATCATCACTGGCTGTAGTAATCCCGAAGGCACTTGATGTTCGGCTTTGACTTGTTGACGAACTAAGCATCTCAACATAAACTTTGAAATGTATCGTTTCATGCTCGACCACCAGTACAACTATTTCAAATCATTGTACATTTTAGTACCCCCTGGATGAACAGATAAATAACCACTGTGTGCTTCGTGTAGAATTCTCTAAATTAGCCCGAGATTCTTTGGTACGCAGATTCTACCTCAGAACATTAAATAATCATCGAATCCGACCTGATAATTTGAATCAGCAATCGATTCGTATTGTACTCTTTTAGCTTGTAACTCGTTGTCACATTTTTGAGCTTCACAAATTTCCTAAAGGAATAATGATTTAGCTTTTAACTAAGCTAAAATTGAACCATCATTTGACAAAGTTAACTGTGTGTTCATCACCTGCAAAGCAAATAAAGATTTTCTACTCAGAATATCCACGACTACATTCGCTTTCCCCGGATGATAATCAATTACTAATTCATAGTCTTTCAACAATTCGAGCCGTCTTCGTTGTCGTAAATTTAAATATTTTTGAGACATTAAATATTTCAAGCTCTTGTGGTCAGTAAACATGTGGCATTTCTCACCGAATAAATGATGTCGCCAAATTTTCAATGCGAAACCAATAGCGGCCAACTCTAAATTATGTGTTGGATAATTCTTTTCATGCGGCTTTAACTGTCTGGAAGCATAAGCTATCACTTTGCCTTCTTACATTAAAACACATCCTAAACCGTTCAATGACGCAACACTGAAAATCATAAATTCTTTACTCGATTCAGGTTGAACTAAAATTGGTGCTTTAGTTAACAATGCTTTCAGCTTTTCAAAACTCTGTTGACATTTATCAGACCACTCGACTTCACATCTTTCTGTAGCAATCGAGTCATCAATGAAGCAATCATCGAGAACCCTTTTACAAAACAATGATAGTAGCTAGCTAATCCTAGAAAGCTTTTGACTTTGGACACATTTCTTGGTGGTTTTTAGTCAACAACTACAGAAATCTTACTCGGATCAACTCGGATACCTTCCGCTGAAACAAGATGTCCCAAAAATCCAACTTCTCAGAGACAAAACTCACATTTACTGAATTTAGCAAACAATTGATTATCTCTTAATGTATGTAATACAATTTCAAATGTTTAGCATGCTCAGACTCATCTCAAGAATAGATCAGAATGTCATCAATGAATACAACAACAAATCTGTCTAAATACGGTCTAAAGATTCGATTCATCAAATCCATAAAAATTACAAGAGCGTTAGTTAGTCCGAAAGGCATAACAAGAAATTCATAATGGCCGTACCTTGTTCTGAAGGCATTCTTTGGCACATCCGAATCTTTAACTCTGAACTGATAATAACTAGACCGCATATCAAACAAATCATCAATTCTCAGCAAAGTATATATATTTATTCTTACTTGTAACCTTGTTGAGCTGATGATAATCAATACACAATCTCATCAATCCATATTTCTTCTTTACAAACAAAACTGGTGCACCCTAGGGTGAAAAACTAGGTCGCACAAAACCTCTATCTGTTAATTCTTACAATTAAGATATCAACTCTTTCAATTCTATCGAAGCCATTTTATACGAAGCTATCGATGTCGGTGATGTTCTTGGTACTAATTCAATAGAAAACTCAACTTCTCTGATCGGTGGCAACCTAAGCAACTCTTCTGGAAACACATCCGGATATTCACAAACTAAGGGCACTGATTTAATCTTCAATTCAGACACTTTTTTATCCAATACATACACAAATCACAACCTTTTCTCACATATTTCTGAGCTAACATCGTTGATATCACAATAGGCAACTCACTCGACTCATCAGATTCAATATGAAGAGTTTCATTATTCTAACATTTCAATTCAATAGTCTTTCGCCTACAATTCACAACAACATCATGCAAAGTCAACCAATCCATACCCAAAATCACATCGAATTCATCAAATGGTAAAAGTATCAAATTTGTCAGAAAACAGTAACCTCGAGTCATCGAAGGACAATTCTTGCAAACTTTATCAATTAGGACATACCTGCCTAAGGGGTTCGATACTTTAATCACAAATTCAGTAGACTCAATATGCAAACTCTTACTAGACACTAAATTCATACAAACATATGAATGAGTCGATCTAGGATCAATCAAGGCAATTATATTAGTGTCATAGAGAGAAAATGTACCGGTGATAACATCTGGTGATGACGCATCTTCGCGAGCACGAATAACGTAAGCTCTGGCTAGTGCTCCACCTTGGATCTCATAGCAGAGTCCTTTGTCGCTCATTTCCTACTAGTCACATTTCTCGTATTTCTAGGTGGTCTCCCTCTAGCAGCTGTATTACTCGATCTTGCATTTTAAAATTTTACTTTCTCGATTAACTCAGGACAATCCCGAATAAAGTGATCTAACGAGCCATATTTAAAACAACCTTTATTATTCATCCAACAGTCTCCAAAATGTCATCTTCCACACTGTTGACACTCGGGTTTGTTGGTTCTAACACTACCAACACTCGATACTGAAGTGGCTTGAGCTTTAGGACTCGTGTATTGCTTTCCACGATCTCTATTACAATACCCTACTGAAGTTGTCGAACGATTATACGAATCTTGTGATTTCTTTGAAGAGGAGTGATAGGGTTTACTCATCAACCTCTTTCTTGAATCTCAAGCCTCGAAATTAGCTTTTCTCTTTTCTTTGCCAAGTTCCTCGGCTTTGCATACTCTATCGACTAACACTACAAATTCTGTTAATTCTAGAATCTCGACTAGAAGTCTAATGTCTTAGTTCAACCCGTCTTCAAATCTCTTCACATAATTCCCTCAGTGGAAAAACATTCTCGAGCATATTTACTGAGTCTCACAAATTCTATCTCGTACTCAGTCATAGACATTTGACCCTGTTTCAATTCCAGAATTTTTTTTTTTTGATCGATAAACCGCTGACTGATGTATTTCTTTCTAAACTCAGTTTGAAAGAATTCCCACATGACATTTTCTCTCGGTACCACAGATATCAAAGTGTTCCACCACTGATATGTAGTCTCTCTCAGAAGTGATATGACACATTTTACACATTCAGCTGGCATGCAAGCTAGTTCATCAAATACACGAATTGTATTCTCAAACCAAAACTCGTCTCTCTCAGGATCATCATCAACTGTAACTCTAAACTCTTTAGCCCTGTATTTTCAAATTTTATCAATAGGTGGTTTACTTAAACGTAAAGGTTCCAAACCTTGAGGAGCTACGAGGACCGGTTGGGGAATAGGTAGGGGTGGAGGTTGCTGAGCAGCCGAATTTGTTTAGACAAACTCAGTGAGCCACTCGTTCAACATTTGGAAGAAGGCTTCCTTGGCCTCTCCTCCCTGACTACTCGACATCTATCTCGACTCAGATTACGCCACTCCATGAACGGAGGCTGGCGCATTACTATCAACATCATCAGCCATTGCTCGATTAGGATCTATTACTATATAAAAACACAATTTTAAAATTGTCAGGAGATATCACACTATGACAGGTTATATATGGCATGCATAGCTAGACTCACATACGCTATGTTAGTCTTAGAATCGACTAAACCGTAACTCTGATACCAATAAATGTAACACCATTAACCTGTATCCGTCGCCAGAATAGGGTTATGGAGTATTACCAGACTTATTTCATAAACGATCATACATTTCTCATAAATTTATCAATCCAAATTTAAATCATTCACAATCATTCATATCGTCCCTAATATGAGCCTACAAGGCCCAAAACATGCTTTAGAAATGGTTCGAGACTAAACAGATATCTCAGGAAATTTTTAGAACACTTAGAAAATTTTACAAAATACAGGGGACACACGCCCGTGTGGCCTGGCTATGTGTCTCACATGGCCAAAGACATACCTGTGTCACAGGCCGTATGGACATTCGAAATGGGATCAGATGGCCGTGTCCCAGCCCGTGTCTGATCCCGTGTAACACTCTGACTTGGGTCACATGGGCAACATACACGCCCGTGTTACTAACCCGTGTGCCCTTCGAAATAGCCACACATGCCCATGTGTCAGGCCGTGTGCTAGGTGTAACACCCGTCGCCCCTATTAACTCTACCTTGGCCCATACTTACGGGCTCACTCTCTACCGGCATGGTCCCTTCTGCAGGAGCCGGCGCATTACTTTCCACGTCATCTGCCATGGTTCTATCAGGATCTATTTACTATGTAAGAAAAACACAATTTTTAATCGTCAGGAATCGTCACACTATCAATATGCATAAACGTGGCATGTATAGCTAAACTCGTACTCTGGCTAGTTTAGTCCTAGAATCGGCTAAACCATGCTCTGATACCACCAAATGTAACACCCCTCGCCTGTATCCGACACTATGATAGGGTTCGTGGTGCTAACTGACTTAAACTGAACAAACTATATAAAACTGGGCCGTGAAATCTCAAATAATCTAAAAACTTTTCTTTTCACAAGCAATCTGTCTCATATACAGGCTTATGAGGCCCAAAACATACATCTAGGGTGGTTCGGAACCCAACCGAGAACTCATGAAAAACTTAGAAAATTTCATGCATCAAGGCTCCACACGACCGTGTGGGTATAGAACACACGACCGTGTGCTAGGGACACGCCCATGTCCCAAACCCGTGTCTGAAAACCTGGGCATTCTGTCAAAACCACATGGCCCAAGAACACGCCCGTGTCCTATAACCGTGTCCTTCCCACGGCCCAAGAACACGCCCTTGTTCTATAACCATATCCTTCCCACGGTCAAGACATATGGCCGTGTCTCTTGTCTGTGTACTACTAGCATGCATACTGACTTTATGACACGGCCTGGGCACACGCCCGTGTGGCCTGCCCGTGTACTAAAATGACTTAAAAGTTTTAAGTGCAGGAGACGCACGACCATAACACACACCCATGGGCGTGAGCCATGTGTCACACACTGCCTAGACACATGTCTGTGTATCTTACCCGTGTGGAAACTCTAGGCTATTTTCCAAGCCATTTTGTCACCCATTTTGCACGACCTAAACAAGATCATGTCAATATACAAATTTCATCACAATGGACACCAATTCATCTATAGAAAGAATATTATATGCATTCATCAAAATGAATAATAGCCATTATTCCAGGCTTGATACAAAGTGAAGGGCCTTTGACTTAAGCCAAAAATACATGAATAATTTTCTTAATACAACATCCTAGTCTAGACCTATACATGCCACCTTCAAAAATATAAATCAAAGTATACTGAGTGCTGCGGCTGTTAGTGTGATCGATATCTCTGACTTTATGGGATCTTTAAGCTAGCCTGGCGATACTGAAAGAAGAGGGAAATGAAAAAGAGTAAGCATAAAGCTTAGTAAGTTGCATATAAATAAATAAACGACAACAATCTCACCTTTTGCCATCATGCTTATAGCTCAAAGGTAAACATAACTTAACTTACTCATTATCATCTACTCGAGTCTAATTTTCTAAATTAACCTCGTTACTCATGCTTATCATATAGGTACCTGTAACGCTCACAACATGATCATCCTTTCTTTATCAAAATTGAACTATAACTTTCACCATTGAACCCTTTGGAATACTACTGGATATTCTATGAACCTTCAACATGGGATAAATTGCCGATGCCATGTCCAGACATGGTCTTACACTTGCTTTCGTATATACGTGTTGATGCATGTCCCAAACATGTCTTACATTAGCACAACTCTTAACCGATGCGTGTCCCAGACACGCCTTACACTGGCTATCTCTGTCGAGGCCAATGCATGTTCCAGGCATGTCTTACTCTGGCACTCATAATATGGCTGAAGCATGTCCCAGACATGTCTTACACTAGCCCTCGTCTGGATGCCGATGCCATGTCCCAGACATGGTCTTACACTGGCTCTTATAATGTGCCGAAGCATGCCCCAGACATGTCTTACACTGGCAGACAAATCACCCAATGTCTTGGCACGAATATCCAGTTCATATCCTACGGTTTCAACAGGATATTTCTACTATCTCAATTATTATAAGGCATTCTCAATTATAACTTAACAATTTGTACAATATCAATTCAATGACAATACGAATACAAGTATTAAAAGTGTAGTTGTATTATTTACATACAACTTACCTTGGTTTACAAAAAGTTCTTGGCTAATTGGCTTATCCGGATTGCTTGGCTTTGCCCCGGTTTAGGCTCGATTTTGGCAAATCTTGATCTATAATAACAATATGCATCCATTTAGTCACTAAATACAATTAGACATTCATAAATTCACAACTTTGGTAAAATGACCATTTTGCCCCTAAGCCTTGGCAAAATGACCATTTTACCCCTATGCCCGAAAATCAATTTTTATCAAATTTCTTCGTATTTCAAGCCTAGCTAAACTCTTTTTACTACTACGGCAATCCCAAATTCTCATTATTTCACACACTAACCACCTATTTTGCAACTTATGCAAAATAGTCCCTTTAGGTGATTTCATGCTAACATTTTTAACAAAAGTTGTTGATAACACAACTAGGACTTATATTCTTCCATAAAAAACCTCAGCATATATCACAAATACATCCATGGAAAGATCCTAAACTCTTGACTATTTTGTAAGATATCACCCTCATTTGAAAGCTCATGCTTCAAGGGTTTAAAAAATGAAAAAATCATTAAGAGAAACTATCAAAATCACTTACTTATGAGTGCTTCAAGTTGCTAAAATTTCAAGATATTAAACCCCAAATATTTTTTGATAGTTTCAGCTAATATTTTCTGCTAAGAAGGGAGAAGTGATGATAGCTCTTTCCTTCTCTTTCTTTTTCTTTTATTAAAAATGAAACTAGTCAAAATTGGTGATCTAAGCTTCACCTAACTTTGACAATTTTGTCTCCCCTAGCTCCATGGCTGGCTATCACTATTAAAAAGGGTGTAATTGCCCTTTAAAAGCCCTCAATTTTGATTCTCTAGCTATTTAACACATTTGGGTACTAAAATGTAACTTTTGCCTTTTATGGGATTTAGTCATTTTTCGAAATTGGACTAGAAATCGCTAAAATTAACTTACTAAAATTTACATGCACTTATATAATGGTACCATAACCTCATAAAAATAATAAAAATAATTTTATAACTTCGAATTTGTGGTCCCGAGACCACTGTTTTGACTAGGCCCTAAATCAGGTTGTTACATTCCCCCCTTAGGGATTTTTGTCCTCGAAAATCTTACTGGTGAATAAGTTCGGATACTGCTCTCTCAGAGACTCCTCGGGTTCCCATGTGGCTTCCTCAATTCCATGTCTATGCCACAAAACCTTCACAAGTGGCATATTCTTATTCCTTAACTGTTTGACCTCTCGAGCTAAGATCTTGACTGGTTCTTCACCATAAGTCATATCTGGAAGAATATCAACTTCAGTTGGTGTAATTACATGCGAATGATCTGATCTATATCGGTGTAGCATGGACACATGAAATTCATCGTGAATCTTTTCTAACTCTGGTGGAAAACCCAAACGGTAGGCAACAGGCCCTACTCTCTCGGTAACCTCATAAGGTACTATAAAACGAGGACTCAACTTGCATTTTCTACCAAATCTGAGGACTTTCCTCCATGGAGAAACTTTCAAAAATACCTTATCCACGACTTCAAATTTAATCTCCCTTTGTTTCAAATTCGCGTAGGATTTTTGTCTATCCGAGGCGGCTTTCAAACAGTCACGAATCACCTTAACTTTTTCCTCAGCCTCTTTGATCAAATCAACCCCGTGAATCTGACTCTCTCTCAACTCAGTCTAGAATAAGGGAATTCAACACTTTTGCCCATACAAAACCTCATAAGGCGTCATTTTCAGACTCAATTGATAGTTATTGTTATAGGAGAATTCAACCAATGGTAAGGATTTTTCCCAACTTCCTTGGAATTCAAGAACACAACATCTCAACATGTCCTCTAAGATCTGTATTACTCTTTCTGACTGTCCATTAGCCTATGGATGAAAAACCGTGCTAAAACTCAACTTGGTTCCAAAAGCCTCTTGCAACCTCTTCCAAAATCTCGAGGTGAATCACGGGTCTCTATTTGAAACAATCGACAACGGTACACCATGTAGTCTTACAACTTCCAAAACATATAAGTCAGCTATTTTCTCAAGGGAGTAGTCGGTATGCACTGGTATGAAGTGGGCTGACTTAGTGATTCTATCGACAATAACCTATACTACATCTCTCTTTTTCGGGGTTAGAGGCAAACTGGTCACGAAATCCATGGTAATACGATCCCATTTCCACTTTAGAACCATAATAGGTTGAAGTAGCCCAGAAGGCACTTGGTGTTCAGCCTTTACTTGCTGACACACTAAACACTTGGAAACAAACTCTGAAATATCTCTTTTCATTCCAGATCACCAATACATTTTCTTCAGGTCGTTATACATTTTTACACTGCCGGGATGGACGGAAAAATTACCACTATGTGCCTCTCGTGAAATCTTCTAAATGAGCTCACTATCTTTAGGTACACAAACTCTACCTTTGAACATTAAACATTTGTTGGTACCAGTCTGAAAATCTAATTCAACACCTAACTCACACTGACTTTTCTGAGCTTGCAACTTCTCATCACTCTTCTAAGCGTCTCGGATCTCATGAAGAAAAGTCAGCCTAACTCTCCACTCTGCTTGGATCGAACCATCATTAGATACAGTCAAGTGAGCGTTCAAAGCTCTCAAAGCAAACAACGACTTTTTACTCAAAGCATCGGCGATTACGTTCATTGATAAATGCCAAATTATACATATCTATACCACAAATACTTAGCATATTTATGGATGTTTACTACTAGATTTGTGGATTTTGGTGCTCTTAATCCGATTATTTCATGTTTTGTACTCAAGAGAGCACCAAGAGTCAAAAGGAGCCAAAAACAAGCTAAAAAATGACAAAACAGACCAAATCGAGAAGACCACACGGCCTAAGCCTTTCCACACGAGCTGCTTACACACCCGTGTCCTTCGAGGGTGTCGACCAAGGCTCTCACGATTCATACGGCCTGGCCATTGCCCCACATGGCCTTGTGCAATTGAATGGATTGAACACGGCCTGGCAATCACGTCACACGGCCATGGCACACGGGCGTGTCCCTTTTTCAAAGAGTTGTATTTTACACGGAAAATGATACTTAGGGAGGAAGAAAGATAATCCAAAGCCTATATAAACACCCTAAGTGTGACCTAATGAGGGGGGACCTCTTCCAGACCTTTTCTAGAATACAGAACCACACGTCAGGAATTACTTGAAGGAAGCCAGACGATCCATCCCAAAAAGTCGAAGCTACTCCAAGACTGAAGATCTCTCTCAGAATTCCTTCAGGGGTTTTAGAGTGTTCTTCATGTTTTGTTATTTTTATACTTTTGAGATGTAATCTTATTTTATTATGAACTAAACCCCTTAGATACCTAAGGGAATGAAACCTAAGACGAATCTTGTTATTATTTTCTGAATCGTATGATAAATATTTAACTTGTTCTTAATTATATGTTCTTAATTCTTGTTTCGATATCCCACGATACTGATTCAAGACACGCTCTTATTCAGAGAAGGAATAGACCCTGTCTAAGAGTGCATTTTCCATAATTAAGCGGAGTTGATTGCGCGCCTAGAAATAGGGTGACAAGATTTTTTCGGATTAGGGTGAAACATAATAAGGGGATCCATAGATCGAGTTAATGCAACCCTAGAGTGTTAATTAGATAAAAGTCTTGGTTATTCAATCTAGGGATTAGACGTTATTAGTCTTGAATAGGGATAATAACATAACTTAGGGATCTCTACGGAACAAGTTGAATGAATAAATCGCCCGATTCGGAGCTAGAAAAACAAGTAAAGTCTAGGTGGATTTTTCCTTAGGTATTGTCTCAAGTCAATCGATTTTTCCAAAAGCAATTCCCCAATTCTTTTCTCTGTGCGTTATTAGTTTAAATAATTAGTTAATTAAAACAAATCCTTTTATTCTTAGGCTAGATAAAAAAAAGATAGTTATTACTAGTACTTTCGGTTCCCTTGGGTACGATATCCCGGTCTTGCCATTACTATACTATTGTTCGATAGGTGCACTTGCCTTTTCGTTGTGATAATAGTTAGTCTAGGTTTCATCTTCATTATAAATATTTATTACTTGTTACGAATCACGCGATCAAGTTTTTGGCGCCGTTGCTGGGGAACTAAAATATTAGGAACGCTAAATTTTTATTACTTTAGCCATTTATTTTTCTTGAAATTTTATTTTATTTTATTATTTATTAATTTATTTTTTCTCTCTTTTAGCAGGTTTTTATAGTTTATGACTAGAAGAAACCCATCGGGACCATTACTTTTTGACGAAGAAATTGATCGTACAATTCGAAAAAATCAAAGAGAAATAAAGCGTAGCTTACGATACATAGAGAACGAGTGAGAAGAGGATACTCAAACCCCAATCGACGAGATGGCTGAAAACCAAGGCAATCAGCTACCTCCTGCAATTGCTGCTAATCAAAATCCTGCTCCACGTACTATGTATGATTATGCTAAACCTTCTTTACAGGAACTGAATCTAGAATAGTTAGACCTATTGTAGTTGCAAATACTTTTGAATTAAAACCTAACACTATTCAGATGATACAACATTTGTTCAGTTTGATGGTTTGCAGGATGAAGATCCCAACGCTCACTTAGCAAATTTCCAAGAATTTTACGATACATTCAAAATTAATGGCATTTTTTATGATGCCATTCGTCTTCGGTTATTTCCCTTTTCACTGAAAAACAAAGCTAAATAGTGGTTGAACTCGTTACCACGAGGGTCTATCACTACTTGGGAACAAATGACCGAGGAATTTTTACTAAAATATTTTCCGCCGGCTAAAACGGCTAAATTACGTAATGGCATCTCTTCTTTTGTGTAGATGGATTTAGAAACACTTTAGGATGCATGGGAGAGATACAAATACTTACTAAGAAGGTGCCCTCACCATGGGTTACCACTTTGGCTTCAAGTACAAACATTCCATAATAGTTTGAATCCCTCGACTCGGCAAATGGTTGACGCAGCTGCTGGTGGAACCATCAACAATAAAACACAGGAAGATGCCTATGAATTTATAGAGGAGATGTCACTGAATAACTATCAGTGGCAAGTTATGAGGACTAAGCCAACAAAAGCAGCCGGCATTTATAACATCGATTCAGTCACCATACTCTCTAATCAGGTAGAACTTTTCAATAAAAAGATTGACAGCTTACTTGGTTCTACGCAGGTACATCTAGTAATGAGGTGTGACTCAAGTGGCGGAGGTGTACATACAGAATACTAATCCTTCAATCCTACAACTGAAGAAGAACAAGTCAACTATATGGGTAACAATAACTTTCGATCTCAAAATAACCCATATAGTAATACCTATAATACAGGTTGGAGGAACCACCCAAATTTCGCCTATGGTGGTCAAGGAAATCAAAAGCCACAAAATCCTCAGGGTTTTCAACTGCCATGTGACAGCCTTAAAACGACCCTAGTCGGAATGTGGTTTTGGGACCACAAAACCGAGGCATAAAAATAATTTGATATTTATTTTGATGCCTATAATATGTGTTAACTCATGTGTGACATTTTTGATGCTTTAATTTAGAGTTATAAATGTGAATTTCACTAGAAAGGACCTAGTAGTAAACTTTAAAAGTATGAGGGGAAATGTGTAATGACTAGTTGATCATGCATGCAAAAATGAGGGGTTTGCATGTCAACTTCCCATTTATTAGCTAATGGCCGCCATGACAAGGGTGTATGGGCTAAACATGTCATGAAACATGTTTTGTTGGTGCATTAGGGAGAAACAATAAACAAATAAGTATGGGTGATAAAGAAAGAAAAAAAATGTGTGTGTGTGTGAAACCCCATGCCGTGTATTGAGGAAAAGAGAAGAAAAAAATTTGTTCATCCATTTTTCTCCTTGACCGAAAATACTAGAGGAAGGAAGGAATTTTGCTTCATGTTTGGTTTGGAAGAGGATTAGGAAGAGGTTGGCTATACTTGCATCAAGATTAAGGTATGTTTGAGGTTGTGCCATGAGATTCATGCATGTTTTTAGTTGCTAGCTTGATGTTCTTGTTAGCCCATGGTTCAAATCTTTGCTATGTCACGGGAATGAGATTCGCCAAAGTGAATATGGTGTTAATGCCATTGCATGCTAAATATCAAGCTTGATAATGAAACATGTGATGGGGGATTGAGGACTCTTAGATTTTCTTTTAGCATTTTTGAAGGAGATACTAAGTTCTTTGTTTAACCATGACCAAAATTATGGTGTTGTGGTATTCGGCCATGGTATATCCATAAGTATGATTCATGCATGTTGCATGGTAAGTAAGATTTAAGCTTTGGATATGTGTGTATATTTGGATATAAGCCACTTGAGAATTGGCCCTTGCACCTACATGAATATATGTTTGCACATGATGTATTGGTATGACATATATACTATTTCAAGTGTATATTTGCTTGTGATGATGTTTGGTTATGAAGTAAATGAGAGAGGTGTATTGAGCTATGATATGTAATGCGTTAGTAGTAAAATGTATGCTGTTTTGTGTGGTATTAAGTGTATAATTGGCCTCAACATGGACATGTATATTCGCCACATGAGGGGAAATTGGTGTGCATGCATTCGGTTAGAGGCAAGCATATTGATGCCTATTCTTGGCTTAGAAAATTCGCTAAGAGGAATATTAACTAATGTGTTGAGTTCGATTCATGATTTCGTACATATGCGACTTTGATGCCTAATGAGTATATATATTGACTAAGTACCTTGAATTCCTCTTCGATGCTCAAATGATTAAATCGATTTATTTGTCAAATTAAGCTCAAGAGCAAAGGGAGCTAAATCCGATAAAGGAAGGAAAAAGTAGTCGAGTAGCCGTCAAAATCGCTCGATAACATCCAAGGTAAGTCTTGAGTAATGACCCTACTTGAATTATATTGAAATCATGCTCCTTGTGTGTGTGGCTATTGAGCCAAATTGTAAAGGTTTGATAAATATTTTGTGTTAGAGCCTTAGTAACGAAAATGAATTATGGACGTGTCTTGATTATTGATATATGTGTAAATGAACATTGAATGATATCCGGCTAAGTCCCAAGGCAATTATGCTAGTAATTATATCCGGCTAAGACCCAAAGGCATTCGTATGAAGTTGTTATATCGGGGCTAAGACCAAGGCATTTGTGCAAGTTACCAAATCCGGGTTAAGACCAAGGCAATCGTAAGAATCACTATAACCGGCTAGGTTCAAGACAATCGAGCGAGTCGCTATATCCGGTTAAATCAAGGTACGTGATTCAAAGTGAGCAATCTTGCTGTAAAATTTCAGTTTATACACTTGTGAAAATTCCAGCAATGAGGTATGTTTGTATGTGCTTGAATTAGTTGAGTCCTTACAAGTAAGTATGCGCCGCTTGATAAACGAGCTACCGGCCTTTAGCTAAGTTGTTCTTTGTGTATGAACATAAGGGTCGGTAATGTGAAATAAGTATGATTATGGGAATGTGTATTAATAAAGTGATTCATTTAGCCATGTGAATGTAATACGTTAGTCAAAGCGATTCCATTGCTTGAGACTTACTAAGCATTAAAATGCTTACCCGCTGCTTTGGCTCTCTGCTTTATAGGTTTCGCTCGTTAGCTATCGGATTCGGGATTAACGAAGTCGAAGTCATCCACACTATCAAAGCCCCCTTTTGGTACAATTTTGGTTGAGCTTTGAAATGGAATGTATAGGACTACCCTTTTGTTGCGTTTTAAGTACTTTTGTGATGTATGTGTGTACGACCATGCGAAAATGGGTCGTAAAAGTGGAGTATGGCATTAGACCATTTGTGCTTATGTATATATGTATGGTTTTATGATGTGACGACGGACTGAATGGAAGTGTGAGCAAATGATCAGCCATTGGAATGGCTAAAAAAATGATTATATGTGGACCTATGTATGACAAAACTCTAGTTGGTCCATAGAAACCACGAAATAGGTAAGGTTTACCTGAAAAACAGATGCTGACAGCAGCAGTGGTGTGGATTTGAAAAATCACTAAAAATTGTAGGAATGGAATTAAATAGTGAATAAATTATGTAAATGAACCTTGATGAATCTACTTTCATATGGAAGAAGCGAAATGGTCATATGAATTATATGTTAAGAGATATTAAAGTTCTCGTGAAACACGGCCAGAACAGTTTCTGGATCCCCTGTTCCGACTTTAGAAATTAATTGTAAATTAACCAGAGATAATTAGGAGTCATGCCATATATGTATAGATTCCTCTCTGAGTATAGTTTCTGTAGAAACAAATGGAATCAGTATTGAATCCCTGTACAGGGAGATATCCAATTCGTAATGCACGAAGGTCAGTATAGTCGATCCCTGCAACAGGGGAGAATTTAACTAATAAAATGTACTAATTGGCTTGACCAAAAATTCTAGAAAAAAATATGTAGTTGGAAATATGAGTCTAGTTTCAGGGAAAAATTACGAAACAAATTTTCGAGCTTTGAAACTCAAGATATGATTTTTAAGGCGACACTGATGCAGTAACCAACTTGTCTGGAAATTTCTAAATGGACTGTGAAGATAGTTAAACTAAGTTTGTGTGCACCTTGTGTTCGATTCCGGTAACGGACTCGGGTACGGGGTGTTACAATTTTATTGGTATCAGAGCTACGATTTAGTCGGTTCTAGGACTACAGTAATGTGTTTGGGTCTAGCTATACATGCCATTTTCTGTGATTATTTGATAGTGTGGTGATTTACGCGTTTGAAATTGTATTTATTTATAGTAATGGATACCGTTCCCAACCGAAATATAGCTGATGATGTGGAGAGTGTGGCGCTGCTCCCTTTAAGGGGCGATGCCGGGACTCTCAACTTTGTTGCTAGTAATCCGAATGATGAGGCTAGGCAAGCCTTTTATAGTGTGATGAATGATTGGTTCAACCAATACATTCGAACTAATACTACTGTTCCACAACCTCCATTCTCAACAAACACACCCAAGACCTACAATGCCTCCCAGAATCGACCAAATAAGGTCGAATAAGCCCCAGTTGATAGAATCCAAAACATGGGGCTATTGAATTTAAAGCTACGGATAGCGGCGATGCCGAGGAAGCTGAATTTTGGTTGGACAACACTATCCGATACTTCGATGAGCTATCTTGTACACTGATGAATGCCTAAAGTGTGCTATCTCCTTGCTACGTGATTACGCCTACTATTGGTGGAGCACTCGACTTCTTGTGCCCCGAGAGCAAGTAATTGGGAGTTTTCCAAACCGAGTTTGGAAAAAGTATATCGATCGAGATTTGTTGATCAAAAACGGAAGGAATTTCTTGAGCTTAAGCAAGGTTCTATGTCGATTCTCGATTCGAGCGAAAATTTGTTAGACTTAGTAGATACGCTCGAATGTGTTTCGTCCGAGCACATCATGTAAACGCTCGAGGATGGGCTGAATGAAGACATAAAATGTTCGTTGGCATTCTTGAAATACGAGAGTTCGTAGTATTTGTTGAGCAAGCTTGTAAAGTCAAGAGCTTAGAAAAGAAAACAAAAGTTGATGTGGGAACTAGAGAGTTTCAAAAGATCCTCGGAAAGTCTCTTCAACATGCATCAAGAAATTTAGAGATGATGTGGGCGGTCTAGAGGCGCCGGGCCTTTTAGACGAGATCATGGTCGACCCACAATGGGTACACGAGGCACTTGATGCCGCCATGTTGGGAATGAACGTCGAGACGAGCGGAGTGTCAAGATTGTGGCAAATGGCATTCGAAGTCAGGGTTCCGTGACCGCTCTGTTACAAGTGCGGATCGGTCGACCACTTTATTAAAGATTGCCCGAGGTTGTCTCAGCAGAATACAAATCGAGTGGGAAATCGGGTGCTACCACCGCCGAGGTAGACCATCCGGAAATACGGCAATGCTAGTGGTGGTCGAGAGGATCTAGAGATGTTACGACCAGATCCGAGGCTCGCGCTCTGCTAGGGCTTATGCTATACGCCAAGCGTGAGGATGCTTCCTCGCCAGATGTTATTACCGGTACTTTCACTCTCTTTGATACTAATGTAATTGCTTTGATTGACCTGGTTCTACTCATTCTTATATATATAAACCTTAGCATCCAAAGAAGACTTTACCTATTGAGTCTCTCGAGTTCGTAATTCGGTGTCAAATCCTTTGGGTCGTTACGTCTTTGTCGACAAAGTGTGTAAGAAATGTCCCTAGTAATTGAGGTTCTTGTTTTCCGGGACTTGATGCTTTTGCCGTTCGATGAATTTGATGCTATTCTTGGGTTAGATTGGTTGACCGCATGATGCGGTTGCGAATTGCAAAAGCAAGACTATTGATTTGAGGTGTGCAAATAACGAGACGATCCGAGTTGAACCTCTGAGACTTGAAGGGTTGCCACCGTAATGTCATCAATGTTGGCCCGTATATGTAAGAAAGGGTGCGAAGCATACCTTGCGTATGTACTTGATGATAAGGAGTTAGAAATAAAACCGAATCTGCGGTGGTTTGTGAATACCGGATGTTTTTCCCAAGAATTACCGGGTTTGCCACTGCTCGGAGATAGAGTTTGGTATTGAGCTTGTACAGGACCACACCGATTTCGATAGCTCCGTGTCGTATGGCACCAACTAATTAAAGGAGTTGAAAGCTCGGTTGCAAGAGTTGGTGGATAGAGGCTTTGCTCGCCGAAGTTTTTCACCTTGGGGTGCACCAAAGTTGTTGTTTGTGAAAAGAAGGACGGAACCATGAGGTTGTGCATCGACTATCGTCGACTTAATAAAGTGACAATAAAGAACAAGTATCCGCTATCACAGATCGATGATTTGTTCGATCAACTGAAGGAGCCTCAATGTTCTCAAAATAGATTTGAGATCGGGCTATTATCGATTCTTGAATCTGAGATTCGGACATACCCAAAACGCCTTGAATCGAGATATGGTCACTACGAGTTCTTAGTGATGCCGTTTGGGCTCACTAATGCCCTACGCAGATTTATGGATTTGATGAATCGGATCTTGAGACCATATTTGGATCGGTTCAGTAGTTGTGTTCATTGACAACATCTTGGTCTATTCAAGAGATGAGACCGAACATGCGAGCACACGAGATTGGTGTTGCAAATTTTACGGGATAAGCGGTTATATGCTAAGTTCAACAAGTGCGAGTTACGTTAAGAGAAGTTAGCTTTTTGGGTCATGTGGTATCTCGCATCGGTATTCGAGTCGACGAGCAAAATTACAACCATACTTAACCGAAACCTCCAAGAAATATTCTTGAGGTTCGAGCTTTTTGGGACTTGCTTACTTACCAACGGTTTGTAAAAGGATTCTCGATGATAGCCACACCCATGACTGGCCGCTTGAAGGATGTCAAGTTTGAATGGACGGAAAAGTGTCGAAAAGTTTCGATCAATTGAAAACTCATTTGATGAAGCTCCAGCTTTAGTGCGGCCGAATCTGGAAAAGAGTTTGTCATTTATAGTGACGCCTCCTACTTGGGTTAGGTTGCGTATTGATGCAAGAAGGTCGAGTTGTGGCCTCTGCGTCGAGACAATTAAAGCCACATGAGAAAAATTATCCGACCCATGATCTCGAATTGGTCGCTATCGTATTCGCCTTAAAGATATGGCGACATTACTTATTTGGTGAGAAGTGCCATGTGTATTCGGATCACAAAAGTCTCAAATATTTGATGACTCAAAGAGACTTAAATCTGCGACAAAGACGTTGGCTCGAGTTGTTAAAAGATTATGAGCTCGTCATTGATCATCACCCGAAAGGCTAATGTGGTTGCGGGCGCCTTAAGCGAAAATCACCGCTTGCTTTACTGACGATGAATGTACACTTGTCTATCCTACCCAACAATGTGTTAGTAGTGAATTAAAGGCCAAACCATTATTGACTCATCAAATTCGTGAAGCTCGAAAAGATGATGATGAGTTGCTTGCAAAACGGGTGAGTGTGATCCGAACAAGGAATCGGAGTTTCAAATTGATGATGACGATTGTTTGAGGTTCGAAGTCGTCTGTGTGTTCCAAAGAATTGAAACTTATTTCGATAATTACGAACGAAGCCCATTGTAGCCGAATGGCAATCCACCGGGAGTACGAAGATGTACAATGATTTGAAACGTCGGTTTGGTGGCATGGTATGAAACGAGACATCTCCAACTTTGTTTGAGATGTTTAATATGTCAACAAGTGAAAGCGGAACATCAAGTGCCTTCGGATTACTCTAGCCAATTACGATGCAGTGGAAATGGAATCGAGTCACAATGGACTTTGTGTCCGGACCGCCATTGTCGACAAGTAAGAAGGATGCGATTTGGGTTGTTGTTGATAGATCGACTAAGTCGGCTCACTTTATCCTGTGCATACGGATTTTCATTGGATAAACTAGCTGAATTATCGTTTCTCAGTTGTGAGATTACACGGGTACCGATTTACTGTTGTGTGGATAGAGATCCGAGATTCACCTCGCGATTTTGGAAGAAATTGCAAGAAGCTTTGGGTACCAAGTTGCATTTCAGCACCGCCTTTCACCCCAAACCGATGGTCAATCCGGCGGATAATTCGGATACTTGAGGATATGTTGAGATGTTGCATCCTCGAGTTCGATGGTTCATGGAACAGTACTTACCTTTGATTGAATTCGCTTACAACAATAGTTTTCAATCAAGTATTAAGATGGCGCCTTACGAGGCCTTGTACGGCGTAGATGCCGTACACCATTGTTTTGGACCGAGCTCGATGAGAACAAAATTTTTGGAGTGGATTTGATTAAAGATCTTTGATGTAGTAAAAGTAATCCGTGAAAATCAAGATAGCCTCCGATCATCGTCGAAGTCGACGCGGATCTCAAACGAAAAGACATTGAGTATCAAGTGGAGATAAAGTGTTTCTTAAAGTTTCGCCTTGGAAAAAGATACTCGATTTGGCCGTAAAGGCAAATTGAGCCCGAGGTTCATCGGGCCATATGAGATATCTGAACGAGTCGGTCGATTCGCGTGATCGTTTGATTTTGCCCTGAACTTGAAAAGATTCACGACGTCTTTCATGTTTGATGCTTGGCGCTATAGATCTGATCCACGTGCGTAATTAGTCCATCGAGGTTGAAATTCAATCCGATATGAGTTATGAAGAAGAACCGATTCGTATCCTAGCTCGTGAAGTGAAGGAGTTGCGAAACAAAAGGGTTCCGTTAGTAAAAAGTGTTATGGCTCAAACACGGGATGGAAAAAGCTACTTGGGAACCCGAGAGCTCTATAAAGAGCGTTACCCAAACCTATTTACCGGTAAGATTTTCGGGGACAAAAATTTCTTAAGTGGGGGAGAGTTGTGACAGCCTTAAAACGACCCTAGTCGGAATGTGGTTTCGGGACCACAAAACCGAGGCATAAAAATAATTTGATATTTATTTTGATGCCTATAATATGTGTTAACTCATGTGTGACATTTTTGATGCTTTAATTTAGAGTTATAAATGTGAATTTCACTAGAAAGGACCTAGTAGTAAACTTTAAAAGTATGATGGGGAAATGTGTAATGACTAGTTGATCATGTATGCAAAAATGAGGGGTTTGCATGTCAACTTCCCCATTTATTAGCTAATGGCCGGCCATGACAAGGGTGCATGGGCTAAACATGTCATGAAACATGTTTTGTTGGTGCATTAGGGAGAAACAATAAACAAATAAGTATGGGTGATAAAGAAAGAAAAAAAAATGTGTGTGTGTGGTGAAACCCCTTGTGCAGTGTATTGAGGAAAGAGAAGAAAAAAATTTGTTCATCCATTTTTCTCCCTTGACCGAAAATACTAGAGGAAGGAAGGAATTTTGCTTCATGTTTGGTTTGGAAGAGGATTAGGAAGAGGTTGGCTATACTTGCATCAAGATTAATGTATGTTTGAGGTTGTGCCATGAGATTCATGCATGTTTTTAGTTGCTAGCTTGATGTTCTTGTTAGCCCATGGTTCAAATCTTTGCTATGTCACGGGATGAAATTCGCCAAAGTGAATATGGTGTTAATGCCATTGCATGCTAAATATCAAGCTTGATAATGAAACATGTGATGGGGATTGAGGACTCTTAGATTTTCTTTTAGCATTTTTGAAGGAGATACTAAGTTCTTTGTTTAACCATGACCAAAATTATGGTGTTGTGGTATTCGCCATGGTATATCCATAAGTATGATTCATGCATGTTGCATGGTAAGTAAGATTTAAGCTTTGGATATGTGTGTATATTTGGATATAAGCCACTTGAGAATTGGCCCTTGCACCTACATGAATATATGTTTGCACATGATGTATTGGTATGACATATATACTATTTCAAGTGTATATTTGCTTGTGATGATGTCTCGGTTATGAAGTAAATGAGAGAGTGTATTGAGCTACGATATGTAATGCGTTAGTAGTAAAATGTATGCTGTTTTGTGTGGTATTAAGTGTATAATTGGCCTCAACATGGACATGTATATTCGCCACATGAGGGAAATTGGTGTGCATGCATTCGGTTAGAGGCAAGCATATTGATGCCTATTCTTGGCTTAGAAAATTGCTAAGAGGAATATTAACTAATGTGTTGAGTTCGATTCATGATTTCGTACATATGCGACTTTGATGCCTAATGAGTATATATATTGACTAAGTACCTTGAATTCCTCTTCGATGCTCAAATGATTAAATCGATTTATTTGTCAAATTAAGCTCAAGAGCAAAGGGAGCTAAATCCGATAAAGGGAAGGAAAAGTAGTCGAGTAGCCGTCAAAATCGCTCGACAACATCCAAGGTAAGTCTTGAGTAATGACCCTACTTGAATTATATTGAAATCATGCTCCTTGTGTGTGTGGCTATTGAGCCAAATTGTAAAGGTTTGATAAATATTTTGTGTTAGAGCCTTAGTAACGAAAATGAATTATGGATGTGTCTTGATTATTGATATATGTGTAAATGAACATTGGAATGATATCCTGCTAAGTCCCAAAGGCAATTATGCTAGTAATTATATCCTGCTAAGACCCAAAGGCATTCGTATGAAGTTGTTATATCGGGCTAAGACCAAGGCATTTGTGCAAGTTACCAACCGGTTAAAACCGAAGGCAATCGTGCGAATCACTATAATCGGCTAGGTCTCAAGACAATCGAAGCGAGTCGCTATATCCTGTTAAATCCAAGGTGCGTGATTCTAAGTGAGCAATCTTGCTGTAAAATTTCAGTTTATACACTTGTGAAAATTCCAGCAATGAGGTATGTTTGTATGTGCTTGAATTAGTTGAGTCCTTACAAGTAAGTATCTTTCCGTTGATAAACGAGCTACTGCCTTTAGCTAAGTTGTTCTTTTGTGTATGAACATAAGGGTCGGTAATGTGAAATAAGTATGATTATGGGAATGTGTATTAATAAAGTGATTCATTTAGCCATGTGAATGTAATACGTTAGTCAAAGTGATTCCATTGCTTGAGACTTACTAAGCATTAAAATGCTTACCCGTTGCTTTGGCTCTCTTTTTTATAGGTTTCGCTTTCGTTAGCTATCGGATTCGGGATCAACGAAGTCGAAGTCATCCACACTATCAAAGCCCCTTTTGGTACAATTTTGGTTGAGCTTTCAAATGGCATGTATAGGACTACCCTTTTGTTGCGTTTAAGTACTTTTGTGATGTATGTGTACGACCATGCGAAAATGGCTCGTAAAAGTGGAGTATGGCATTAGACCATTTGTGCTTATGTATATATGTATGGTTTTATGATGTGACTACGGACTGAATGGAAGTGTGAGCAAATGATCAGCCATTGGAATGGCTAAAAATGATTAAATGTGGACCTATGTATGACAAAACTCGGTTGGTTCATAGAAACCACGAAATAGGTAAGGTTTACTGAAAAGCAGATGTTGACAGCAGAAGTGGTGTGGATTTGAAAAATCACTAAAAATTTTAGGAATGGAATTAAATAGTGAATAAATTATGTAAATGAACCTTGATGAATCTACTTTCATATGGAAGAAACGAAAGCGGTCATATGAATCATATGTTAAGAGATATTAAAGTTCTCGTGAAACACGGCGAACGGTTTCGGATCCCTGTTCCAACTTTAGAAATTCATTGTAAATTAACCAGAGATAATTAGGAGTCATTCCATATATTTATATCTCGAGTCTAGTTTCTATAGAAACAAACGGCATCAATATTGAATCACATGCAGGGAGATATCTAATTAAGAACGCACAAAGGTCGGTGTAGTCGATCCACGAAATAGGGAGACTTTAACTAATAAAATGTACTAATTGGCTTGACCAAAATTCTAGAAAGAAATCAGAGATGTAAATATGAGTCTAGTTTCGGGAAAATTACGAAACAAATTTTTGAGCTTTGAAGCTCAAGATATGATTTTAAGGAGACACTGATGCAAGAACCACTTGTCCGAAATTTCTAAATGGATTTGTGAAGATAGTTAAACTAAGTTTGTGTGCACCTTGTGTTCGATTCGATATCGGACTCCTGCACGGGTGTTACATGCCACCTTATCAACAAGAGAAGAAACCAAACCTTGAAGAGATGCTTTCTAAACTCATCTCAGTGTCAGAAACCCATTTTCAAAATACCGAGACAACACTTAAGAATCAACAAGCATCAATCCAAGGACTCGAAACTCAGATAGGCCAGCTATCCAAACTAATCTCTGAACCACCACAAGGTAGCTTACCAAGTAACACAGAAACTAATCTAAGGGAACACCTCAATGCAATTAGCACTCAAAATAAAGACGGACTCATTGCACCTGAGCCAGAAATACAACAAAACAACGCGATGAACAAAGGACGAAAAGAGGTAAACAATAATGATCCCAAACAGGTAAGTACGAACCATGAACCTCGTGTGCCATACCCTAAAGCGATGATGAAAGACAGAACAGAAGAACAATTTAGTAAGTTTGTCAAATTCTTAAAAAAATTACATATTAACTTACCCTTTATTAAAGTTCTTTCACAGATGCCCAACTCAGCAAAATTCTTAAAGGAACTTTTGACCAATAAAAGAAAATTAGACGTTACATCGCATGTGGAACTAAATGCAGTCTGCTCAGCTATTCTAAAGAATAAGCTACCTAACTAATTGAAAGATCCAGGGAGTTTTACAATTCCTTGCTTAATTGGTAGTTTATCTGTGAATAATGCTTTAGCTGATTTAGGGGCAAGTATAAATGTTATGCCATATAAAATGTTTAAACGACTAGGTCTCAGTAAACCCAAATAGACTAGAATGACCATACAATTGGCTGACAAAATAGTTAGATTTCCTAAGGGTATTATTGAAGATGTTCTCGTTAAAATTGATAAATTTATTTACCCAGAAGACTTTGTTGTCTTAGATATGGATGAGGATAACAAGGTACCTTTAATTTTAGGACGACCCTTTTTAGCAACTGCCAAAACTATCATTAATGTAGGCACATGAGAGCTAACACTTCGTGCAGGTGACGACATAGTAACACTCCAAGCACGCGACTTAGTCAAAACCTCTAAAACTCAAAATAATGCTATAAAACCTGTCGATGATAAAACTAATATTCAATCGTCCTTGCAGGAACTTCCTCGAACCAAGACAATAGAGACAGTGTGCTACTATCATTAAGAGAACAAAGACATCCATGAAGAACGAAGACTACGGATAGAGGAGCTAGACGAATAGGGAGAACACAAACCGAGAACACATGATAAACCAAAACTACGCCAAAACAAGCCCGATACCTCTCCTAATCAACTTAAGGTTGGCGATAAAGTCTTACTAGATGCCGTTGATCCTCACATTGTCACTACCATACTGAATGAGGAAATCCCTCTTACAGTACTTAGTATTTTTCCATTCGGTACGGTGGAGGTGAGTCATCCCAAGTTCGGCACTTTTAAGGTAAACAACACCCATTTTAAACCTTATTTTAAGATTGACAACATGAATGAGGAGTATGAAAACCTCGAACCATCATAATCATTCAACGGAGAGGTAAGTCGAGCTTAGACTATAAATAAGTGCTTCTCGGGAGGCAACCCAAGCACTAACATATTTTGATTTCTTTATTTTTAATTTTTATTTCTAACACTTTAAATCATTAACTTAATCTTTGAATTGAAAAGTATTTCAGCACACACAGCCAAGCACACGGGCGTGCCTAAAGCCGTGACTAACCAGGGGAAGAGGCACGGTCGTGCGATACGGCCATATGGAAGTAGGACATGCTTTTCCCAAAACATGGGGTGCGATAAATCCCCCATGGCCGCGCGACATGGCCGTGGGTGAACTTGATAGGAGACCACAGGCGTGGGAATGAAAAACCATGGGCATGCCAGGAACAAGGCTTGATTCTGTTTCTTGGACACGGGCGTTAGACACGCCCGTGCCATTCAGTCGTGTACAATACTACACGGGCGTACTACCATAAAACAAGAGTGTGGCAGAAGCGAACAAAGCTGGGCACAGCCGTGTGACATGGTCGTGTTTGACACATGCCTAAGAGACATGGGGGTGTGATAGTAGCCGGGTACGACCTAACTGGCAAAATTTGAAAAACACGGTCTTACCCTCAAAGTACATGGGCGTGGCCCTAGGCCGTGTGCCCCTCCCCTATATAAGCAAACCATTGTTCATCTTTTTCCTCCTTTCAAAACCCTAGCCGAAATATACCCTTCCCCAACCCCTAATCCCTACTCCGGCCACCATTCCCCAGATTCTCACTTCCCCAACCCTCAAACCACCCTCAAATTCACTCCTCTTGCATTAATCCCCATTTCTCCCTCCCTATACCCTTTATTTTCCCACCACATGGCTTCATCCCTGCGTCACACGCCGGTGCACCGCCTTACAACTGCCTTTGGTTCCCTTTCTCAACCTTATTTTTCCAATTTATGTTACATTAGTATTCTACATGTTTTGCATAGATATTGTTACTATCACAAATATGTTTTAGACAAGTTAGGAATTTTCATTAGAATTTTCTATATTTGAATTGTTTAAGCTATTAAATTGCATATATTAGTTTTAGGCCTCTTGCTTAACTACTGAAGTATCTTTGATTCTATCAATGCTAATGTATTATTAGGAACATTATGTCGTCATCGAGAGGCAAGAAGGCCGCGGTTCCATCCTCAAAGAGTCATAGGGGACCAGGTTCTTCCTCAACACGTGCTACAGCCGAATTTTGGCACCCGTTCCTTGAATTTTCACAAGCTACGCAAGAGGAGCTATTTCAGATATTACGCGCACGACCCATCACCACAGGTCGCTGCATCGACTGGGCTGCCGTAGAGCAAGTCCAGCTCGCTGATGCCATCCACGCCCTCCTGTCCGCAGACCCATGGGAATGGTTCTTCGCTATTATTGAACCCACTTATTTAGAGCTAACTTTAAAATTATGCTCTACTTTTCATTTACAGGTGGTGATGATGAACAATGACGACCCAGGAACCATTCACTTTCGATTAGGTGGTCTAGTTCGTGCGATGAGTGTATTAGAGTTTGGAGTTGCTCTAGGACTTTACACCGATGAGTTTATGGAGGAGGAGGACATGAATGCACTACCACGCAATATCCACATCTCCCCTCCTTGTGCTAGAAGGCTTTTGTACCACTCTCTTCCACCTATGACCCCAACTGCTCAAAGGCCTCAGCTCTCCCCCCTTCCTTACGATATCTTCATGCCATATTGGCACACACCTTGACCGGAAGGAGAGAGAGCACCGACATCGTCAACACCTATGATGCCTACTATTTATAGTGCATGGTGAATGCGCATGTGATTGACTTGGCATACTTCATTGCTTTCGCCATTCGCCATCAGATCGAGCGGCATAAGAAGGGAGTGATCTCTATCGACCCCTACGTGACGTGTCTTGCCAGACACTTCGGCCTCCTCAACACCGTGGCCCAGTCATCAGTGCTTACCCTGATAGGTCAGATGTCACCACAGGGTATCATGACTATGTTAGGATGATCGAGCGCTGATATGGGACCAATCCTCCTCAGTACTGTCTCTTGCATGCCATTGACGAGGAGGACCTTGAGGACATCCTTGATGATGTTCCCCCACAGCATGAGGAGCCTTCCACCGCACCACCTAGAGAACAACCAGTTCATGTGGCTGCTTCATTGGCACATCTTTCCGACCGACTCGCCCACTTTGAGCAGTATTGCATTACACAATTCGAGATGATTCACGAGTGAGATCGGCGACGGGACCGACAGATGGACGATATGCAGGCCATGATGCAGCAGCTGTGCCAGCACTTTCACATAGCCACTCCAGCACCACCACCTGAGGGCCCCACGG
This sequence comes from Gossypium arboreum, assembly GCF_025698485.1. Lineage (NCBI taxonomy): Eukaryota > Viridiplantae > Streptophyta > Magnoliopsida > Malvales > Malvaceae > Gossypium > Gossypium arboreum. The sequence goes on along the minus strand of NC_069081.1, from coordinate 83,116,126 downwards.
ATGAGGATCATTGAATCATCCTATCTCTTTTTTTATTCTTATTCTTATTTTTATTTTTATTTTTATTTTTATTTTCATTTCAATTTTATTATTTTATTTTGAAAGACATATCTATATTAGTAAATTTTACTTTTTCCATTTTCTAGTATTCTTAACAAGTAATCCCACTACGCTCTCTTCCACACCAACTCTTAATAAGCTCTTCATGATTCTACTGACTTCCAAGCAAAGCTGCTAGGAATATTTTACGGAATGAGGAAACAAATGAGAAACAATACCTCACGAGTGCCATGTTCAACGACCCAATTTCTTCATCTAGCCAAGAACAATGGCAGCTACCACTTTCCCCGAACACCCCATCCTCATAATCAAGCTTCACATCCATATAACAGAGAGTTTCACCTCCTTTCCTCTTATGATTTTCTTTATTTTGAATAATCTATCTTTTTACATTGAGGGCAATGTACATCTTAAGTGTGGGGGGTGAACATGAAACCTAACTTTTTGCATTATTCTCAAATCCCTGAATTTGGTTTTATGCTTAAGTGATTTTCTCATAATCTTGGTCGAATGAATTCTGATTGATCTATAATTATTGTTGATATGTCATGAATTAGATCATGGGAATTATGCATGATCATTTGATTATAGGACATTAGAGAATTGAGCATGATAAATTGATATTTTGAGAACTAAAATTTTTAGACTATTTTCCTAAATTGAGGTATTATCTTGAAATCTTAAGTAAACATGAATGACATCAAAAACCCAAATTTTTGGTGAGATTTTTGAGCCTTTTGAGCATATAGCTTTCTTTCTTGCTCATTTCTTTTGTGGTTTGAGTGTGTCAACATTGAATGTTATTCTAGACTTGCTTCGATTATACTTGTCGAGATCACACGTATGATTTGATATACTAAGATGATAAAGACGCTTAGGATTTAACCCACTTACTCCATAAAAAGCCTTCCTACATAATTATACCCTTAGCGAACCCCCTTTGAGCCTACTAACCTTTTTTATTGATTAACCCTCTTCATTAACCCATTAACCCATTATTTTTGAAATCCTCTTTCTTAATTTACCTTTTTATCGAGATTAAATTTAATATTGTTACCTCACTATGTTCACCATTTTTTGTTACTAAATCATGAAGTATGATTTCTAAATTGTATTGACTTAACTTGTTCTTAATTAAAAAAAAAACTCAGTATTATTATTGTAATTCTCAGCAAGCGAAAGTTGTCATGAACTCATGTAAAATAGTTCTAGATATTTGTTTGTGGTTCAGTAATTAAGTTTTTGATAGTGGGGTAACATTTTAAAATTATCTCAATTCTAACCCTTGTTTCTTTAGCTTGTATCCATACCTGTAACCTAAACCCCATTACAACCATGTAAAGACCTTTTGATTAGTATATCATATCATTTACAAGTGGTGGAGATTTGATTTTCATGCAAGCCTATGGTAATAACTTTTCACGTTAGACAATCGAGTGCTTAATCTTGAACCTTAAACACTTTGAGTGATTTGAGTGAATCTTTAGTGAGGATGTCATCTCTTGTATATTTAGGACTAAAGTTAATTACTTAGAGGAAGGAGATTACCTATGATTTTATTATCAAAATATCTGATTTAGATTGTTTGAGGTTTTTAATGACCCTATAGTTTAATTCTCACTGTATGATTCTCTGTGGAATAGTTTGTAACATTATCAATATTGATCATGTGATTGAAAAGAATGAATTCTGGCAGTAAATGAGAATTTTGCTTGAGGACAAGCAAATGAATAAGTGTAGGGGTATTTGATAAATGCCAAATTATACATATCTATACCCAAATACGTAGCATATTTATGGATGTTTACTACTAGATTTGTGGATTTTGGTTCTCTTAATCCGGTTATTTCATGTTTTGCACTCAGGAGAGCACCAAGAGTCAAAAGGAGTAAAAAATGAGCTAAAAAGGGACAAAACGGACCAAATCGAGAAGACCACACGACCTAAGCCTTTCCACACGGGCTGCTTACACACCCGTATCCTTCGAGGGTGTCGACCAAGGCTCTCACGATTCACACGGCCTGGCCATTGACCCACACGGCCGTGTGCAATTTAACGAATCGAACATGGCCTGGCAATCACGTCACACGGCCGTGGCACACGGGTGTGTCCCTTTTTCAAAGAGTTGTATTTTACACTGAAAAGGATACTTAGGGAGGAAGAAAGATAATCCAAAGCCTATATAAACACCCTAAGTGTGACCTAATGAGGGGGGCCTCTTCCAGAACTTTTCTGGAATACAGAACCACACGCCAGGAATTACTTGAAGGAAGCCAGACTATCCATCCCAAAAAGCCAGAGCTACTCCAAGACTGAAGATCTCTCTCAGAATTCCTTCAGGGGTTTTAGAGTTTTCTTCATGTTTTGTTATTTTTATACTTTTGAGATGTACTCTTATTTTATTATGAACTAAACCCCTTAGATACCTAAGGGGAATGAAACCTAAGAGAATCTTGTTATTATTTTCTAAATCGTATGATAAATATTTAAATTGTTCTTAATTATGTGTTCTTAATTCTTGTTTTGATATTCCAGGATACTGATTCAAGACACGCTCTTATTCAGAGGAGGAATAGACCCTGTCTAAGAGTACATTTGCCATAATTAAGCGGAGATGATTGCGCGCCTAGAAATAGGGTGACAAGATTTTGTCGGATTGGGGTGAAACCTAATAAGGGGATCCATAGATCGAGTTAATACTGTAACACCCCTAACTCGTGACCGTCGCCGGTGTCGGACACGAGGGGTTAACGGCCAAATCCTCTCAAGGTACCAACCAATTTGACATTACCAGTCAGGCTGGAAAACTGCGTCACCGTCGCCTTAAAAATCATATCTCGAGTTTCAAAATGTGGAAACTGGTTTCGTAAATTTTTCCTGAATTTATACTCACATACCCATCCATGGATTTATTTTTAGAATTTTTGGTCGGGCCAATTGGTACAGTTTATTAGTTAAAGTCACCCATATTACAGGGATCAACTGCTCTGACCTTCGCGCATTACAACTTGAATATCTCTCTGTACAGGGATTTAATACTGGTGCCGTTTATTTCTAATGAAACTAGACTCAAAATGGAATCTGTACATATAAGGCATGACTCCTAATTCTTTCTGGATAATTTATGGTAAATTTTCAAAGTCGCGACAGGGGACCCAGAAACCGTTCTGGCCCTGTCTCACGAGAACTTTAATATTTCTCAGTATACTGCTCATATGGTCTTTTCGTTTTGTCCATATAAAAATAGATTAATCAAGGTTCAATTCAATAATTTACTCACTATTTAATTCTACTTCTACTATTTTTAGTGATTTTTCAATCTCATCTCACTGCTGCTGTCCGCAACAGTTACTGCAGTAGACTATGCCAATTTCATGAATCTTTCCTTGGCCTTAATCCTCCATCATACATGACACAAATTATGGCCACCTTATCAAAATTAGAGTTTCTAAGACTCGTGGCTATAGGTTCTAGCATCCCACTCGACGACCACATAGGCCATTTTCACATGGCTTAAAGTTTACAACCCACAATTCGACAAAATATAATAGCCTATACATGCCAAATGTTCTTCAACAACGAAGACAATACCAAAAGATTTCAGCCGGTGTGAAGACTTCAACGACGGTTCCGATCACGCGAACAATACGAGTCCGAGAGACCTAAAATGGGTGACAAGAAAACACCGAGTGAGTTTATAACTCAGTAAGTCATAAGCATTCAACAATCATCCATTGATAAAGTTATCACAACATGAACAATAGACGAGGCTAGGTACTCATCCATATTGAAGCTATACCATAAATCCTCAGACCTTTCGGTTCAATCTCATACCAAGTCATACATCCACATTTCATATTCTATACAACAAGATATTTGAGGCATTTTCACACACTAACTCATTTCCACCATAATCATACAATTTCAATCATCACATAGATTTAAGGCTTACCAAGTTCAACCCCGAGCATGAACGTATTTTCTATTCGTCATGAGCTCAAGGTACTTACCCGATCCGCTGTCCATACTCAATTCAATGGAGACACACCCTCCATATATATAGAGTACGCACACACAGTGCTTACCACTCGATTTCGCACACTTAGTGCCACGCATTTAAGCCCGCACACATTGCCATACCCTTCGAGCTCGCACACCCAGTGCCGTATTTTTCCAGCTTGCACACATAGTGTCATATTTTTCCAGCATGCACACTTAGTGCCTTATATTTCCAGCACGCACACTTAGTGCCATATATTTCCAGCACGCACACTTAGTGCCAATCTCGTCACCATACACACGTATTGCCCGCAGACACATAGTGCCGAAAGCAAACTTTCTACACATTCCACTATTTCTTTTACATTCAACAATTATCCTCACTCCATACACATACAATTTCATTTATACATATATAGCATTCCATTAAACACAATTGCATAGATTTTCCAATCATTTAAGCAATATCAAACATATGTGCTTAATGACTTACCTTATATTGGATGAAACGATTTCCAATCGACTACTCGATTATCTTTGTTTTGCCTTTGTTTGATTCTCCCCTTTTGATGTCTTGATTTCCTAGTATAAATACATTTAGTAGTTAAAATTCTTGCTGGATACTTATGTGTATAATTTAATGGTTTTCACTCCATTCACAACTATCCTTGTTCAAAATATCAAAACCTTAGCCAACATTCAATTAATGCATCAAGGCGAATGTATTATCACTATTAAGGTAATCTAGTCTCAAGTATTTTCAATTCTAATGTACAACATCTCAAATTCCCATGACCGATCACACCTATTCTTACTTTTCAATATTCAAATATTCAAAATCACATCTTAAACACAATAGTCATGGACAATGCTGAATCCTCAAGTGTTTGAACATAAATTATTTTACTAATATAAACATTCACGAATCATATTCATAGGAAGACCAATTTCTTTCCATAGCACATTCATCATCCATACTTAGATGAAACAACCAAAATCCCTTCCTTTATACCCTAGCCGAATGCTCCAATCATCCATACAAATTACAAATTTTGCATGGCTAAGTAGAAGCCATTTAACATGCAAGAAAAATAATTATAGGAGAAGAATTTATCATTCTAAGTAAGCTCCTATCTCCAACACTTAATCATTTGGCATTTTGCCTAGACACACAAAGAAATCTCAACTTCCTTGACCTTACCAAGAGTGCATCCACCATTCAACTTAGCATATTACAAAACCAAATCAACAAATTCAATGCTTACCTCCTAGTAGCCAAGATGCTTGCGAATTGACCTAGGTAATCTTCCTTCCTTTCATTTTTTTTCTCAAGAACAACCAAAAGAATGAACAATGAATGAACAAAACCTTTTTTTTTTTTTCTTTCTCTCTAGCTACGGCACAATGGGGGCATCCATGCTCATTTTTTCTCATTTCTTTAATGCTAGTTTTTATTTTATGGCTTCCTACATACACCACTAGCAAAACATGTTGGAAACATGTTTCCTTTGCCCATAATCTTGTCATGGCGGCCACTCACCTTAGGAAAGGGGTTATTTGACATGCAAGGACAACCATTTTCCCACATGTATTAATAGGCCACCTTACATTTGCCTAGCACATTTTTAAATTTTCTCACATAAGTCCTATTTGATAAAATTCACTTACAATTAACAAAATCCAAACATTCAATTTTTCACACATTCATATTCACATATTCTAGACAATAAATATTACGTTAGAACATTTCGGTGACTCGGTTTAGCGGTCCCAAAACCACTTCCCGACTAGGGTCAATTTTGGGCTGTCACAAATACAACCCTAGAGTTTTCATTAGAGAAAAGTCTCGATTATTCAATCTAGGGATTAGATGTTATTAGTCTTGAATAGGGATAATAACATAACTTAGGGATCTCTACGGAACAAGTTGAATGAATAAATCGTCCGATTCGGAGCCAGAATAACAAGTAAAGTCTAGGTGGATTTTTCCTTAGGTATTGTCTCAAGTCAATCGATTTTCCCAAAAGCAATTCCCCAATTCTTTTCTCTGTGCGTTCTTAGTTTAAATAATTAGTTAATTAAAACAAACCATTTTATTCTTAGGCTAGATAATAAAAAGATAGTTATTAATAGTACTTTTGGTTCCCTTGGGTACGATATCCCGGTCTTGCCATTACTATACTATTGTTCGATAGGTGCGCTTGCCTTTTTGTTCTGATAACATTTAGTCTAGGTTTGATCTTCATTATAAATATTTATTACTTGTTACGAATCACGCGACCATTCGCCTTTGCTGGATGGTAGTCAACGATCAACTCATAATCTTTTATTAGCTCTAACCATTGTTGTTGCCTCAAATTCAACTCTTTCTAAGTCATTAAATACTTTAGACTCTTGTCATTAGTAAATACTCAGCATCTCTCACCATACAAATGGTGTCGCCAAATCTTCAGTGCGAACACTATAGTTGCTAGCTCTAAATCATGGGTCGGATAATTCCTCTCATGAGGTTTTAGCTGTCTCAAGGCATAGGCTATAACCTTGCCTTCTTGTATGAGCACACACCCTAAACCATTTAGGGAGGCAGCACTAAAAACTACAAATTCCTTGCCCGACTCAGGTTGCACCAAAATTAGGGCTTCAGTCAAGAAAGCCTTTAATTTCTCAAAGCTCTATTGGCACTCTTTTGTCCATTCAAACTGGACATATTTTTGCAGTAGCTTTGTTATCAGTGTAGCTATCATGGAGAATCTATTTACAGATCGTCTATAGTATCCCGCTAGCCCCAGAAAACTACGAACCTTTGTCACATTCCTCTGTGGTTTCCACTCCACAATGGCAGAGATCTTATTTGGATCAACTCGGATTCCATCACCAAACACTATATGTCCTAGAAACCCGACCTCTTTGAGCCAAAACTTGCTCTTACTAAACTTGGCATAAAGTTGTTTATCCCTCAAGATCTACAACACAGTTCTCAAATGCTCCGCGTTCTCATTCTCGTTACGCGAATAAACCAAGATGTCATCAATAAAAACGATACTGAACCTATCCAAATACGGTTAGAAAATGAGGTTCATCAAGCCTATAAATACCGCTGGGGCATTTGTCAATCCAAAAGGCATAACAAGAAACTCGTAATGCCCATATCTCGTCCGAAAAGCAGTCTTCGGTACATCTTGTTCCTTGACTCTTAACTGGTAGTAACCCGACCTCAAATCTATTTTAGAAAATACATTGGCTCCTCTCAGTTGATCGATGAGATCATCAATCCTTGGTAAGGGATACTTGTTCTTTACAGTTACTTTGTTAAGTTGTCTATAGTCGATACATAACCTCATCGACCCGTCCTTATTTTTCACAAAAAGCACTGGAGCACCACATGGTGAGTACCTCAGTCTAGCAAAAGCTTTATCTGTTAATTCTTGCAATTGTACCTTCAACTTCTTTAACTCGATGGGCACTATTCTATAAGGTGCAATCGAGATTAGTGTCGTACCAGGAGCCAACTCGATACCAAACTCAACCTCTCTCTCTGGGGGTAACCCTGGTAACTCCTCCGAAAAGACATCTATAAACTCACAAACCATTGGTACTGACTCAATCTTCGACTTGGAAACTTGAGAATTCAACACAAAAGCTAGATAAGCTTTATAATATTTTATCAAATATCTTTCGGCTGCCAAAGACAATATTACTACAGACATGTTATCTGACTTATCAGGCCCAACTCGAAGAACATTTCCATTCTCGCATCTTCACTGAATTACTTTTCTCCCATAGTTTACTACAACGCCATGGGAGGTCAACTAATCCATCCCAAGAATTACATCGAATTCATTAAACAGCAATAACATCAAGTTGGCCGGAAAACAGTGGCCTCTAATCATCAAAGGATAATTTTCTACATACTTGGTCCACTAATACACGCTTGCCTAACGGGTTAGACAATTTTATTACAAACTTAGTGGATTCTACTAGCATGTTTATACAAGGTATTAATTTCATACATATGTAAGAGTGGGTAGATCCCGGGTCATCTAAAGCGACAACAGTTATATCGTAAATAGAAAAGGTACCCGTGATCATGTCTGGAAACTCTGCCTCTTCTCGGGCTCGTATAGCATATGTCCTCGCTGGCACTTTACCTTCAGACCTTATCGCGGCATCTCTCGGTGCACCTCTACTACTAGTCCCACTCCTAGAGTTCCTTTGAGGCCAGCCCCTCAAGGGAGCACTGCTTGTTTTCACATCTTGTTTTCTCCCTCTCTTATCTATCTCAGGACATTTGTGAATAAAGTGGTTAAGTGACCCACACTTGAAACAGCCCCTTTCGTTTGCCCAGCATTCACCCAAGTGACGTCTTCCACATTGCAAACACTCCGGCCTATTTGGCTGAGCACTACCGACACTTGCAACTGAAGTAGTTTGGGCTTTAGATGCCATGTTCTGTTGATTCTTATTCCTCCACGAAAATCCCACTGAAGTGTTCGATCAGGTATTAATTTCTTTATACCTCTTAGAGGAGGACTGATGCGTCTTCCCCATCTGTCTTCTCTTTAAATCTCGCGACTCGAAGGCTGCCTTCCTCCTCTCCTTCATCAGCTCTTCTGCTTTACATGCTCTCTCAACGAGCACCACAAATTCTCTTAACTCTAGGATGCCCACAAACACTCGAATGTCTTCATTGAGGCGATCCTCAAACCTCTTACACATAATAACTTCAGTGGATACGCATTCTCGCACATATTTGCTGAGCTTCACAAACTCACGCTCATATTCTATCACAGTCTTATTATCTTGCTTCAACTCTAGAAATTCCTACCTTCTCTAGTCCATGAACCTCTGGCTAATGTGCTTCTTTCGGAACTCTCCTTGAAAGAATTCCCAAGTTACTCTTTCTCTCGATACCATAGACACAAGAGTATTCCACCACTGATAAGTCGAGTCTCGTAGAAGTGACACGGCATACTTTACGCACTCTTCAGGCATGCATGACAGTTCATCGAATACCCTCATAGTATTTTCTAGCCAAAACTCCGCTCTCTCCGGGTCATCATCTACACTAGCCTGAAATTCCTTGGCCCTTTACTTCCGAATCTTGTCTACCGGCAGCTTCTCTCGTCTAAACATGTCTGCACCTTGCAGAGCCATCGGGGCATACTGAGGAATCGGGGGAGGTGGGGGGAGGTGGAGTGTTCGGGTTCGCACGAACGAACTCCGTATACCAAGTATCCATCATTCAGAGGTAGGCTTCCCTATCCCGTCCACCTTACCTTCTGCGGGAGCTGGCGTATTACTTTCCACGTCATCTGCCGTGGTTCTATCAGGATCCATTTACTATGTAAGAAAAACACAATTTATAATCATCAGGAATCGTCACACTATCAATATACATAAACGTGGCATGTATTGCTAGACTCGTACTCTGGCTACTTTAGTCCTAGAATCGACTAAACCATGCTCTGATACCACCAAATGTAACACCCCTCACCTGTATTCGACACTAGGATAGGGTTCGTGGTGCTAACTGACTTAAACTCAACAAACTGTATAAAAATGGGCCGTGAAATCTCAAACAAATTAAAAACTTCTCTTTTCACAAGCAATCTGTCTCATATACGGCCTTACGAGGCCCAAAACATACATCCAGGGTGGTTCGGAACCCAACCGAGAACTCATGAAAAACTTAGAAAATTTCATGCATCAAGGCTCCACACGACCGTGTGGTTATAGAACACACGACCGTGTGCTAGGGACACGCCCATGTCCCAAACCCGTGTCTGAAAACCTGGGCATTCTGTCAAAACCACACGGCCCAAGAACACGCCCGTGTCCTATAACCGTGTCCTTCCCACGGTCAAGACACATGGCCGTGTCTCTTGTCCATGTACTACTAGCATGCATACTGACTTTATGACACGGCCTGGGCACACGCCCGTGTGGCTTGGCCGTGTACTCAAATGACTTAAAAGTTTTAAGTGCAGGGGATGCACGACCATAACACACACCCATGGGCGTGAGCCGTGTGTCACACACGGTCTAGACACACGGCCGTGTCTTACTCGTGTGGAAAAACTAGGCTATTTTCCAAGCTATTTTGTCACCTATTTTGCACAACCTACACAAGATCATGTCAATATACAAATTTCATCACAATGAAAACCAATTCATCCATAGAAAGAACATTATATGCATTCATCAAAATGAATAATAGCCATTATTCCAGGCTTGATACAAAGTGAAGGGCCTTTGACTTAAGCCAAAAATACATGAATAATTCTCTTAATACAACATCCTAGTCTAGACCTATACATGCCACCTTCAAAAATATAAATCAAACTATACCGAGTGCTGCGGCTGTTAGTGCGATCGATATCTCTGACTTTATGGGATCCTTAAGCTAGCTTGGCGATACTGAAAGAAGAGGGAAAGGAAAAAGAGTAAGCATAAAGCTCAGTAAGTTGCATATAAATAAATAAACGGCAACAATCTCACCATTTGCCATCATGCTTATAGCTTAAAGGTAAACATAACTTACTCTATATCATCTACTCGAGTCTCATTTTTTAAATTAAGCTCGTTACTCATGCTTATCATATAGGTACCTGTAACACTCACAACATGATCATCCTTTATTTATCAAAATTGAACTATACCTTTCACCATTAAACCGTTTGGAATACTACTTGATATTCTATGAACCTTCACATGGCATAAATTGCTGATGCCATGTCCCATACATGGTCTTGCACTGGCTCTCGTATATGCGTGCTGATGCATGTCCCAGACATGTCTTACACTAGCACAACTCTTAGCCGATCGTGTCCCAGACACGTCTTACACTGGCCATCTCTGTCGAGGCCAATGCATGTTCCAGGCATGTCTTACTCTGGCACTCATAATATGGTTGAAGCATGTCCCAGACATGTCTTACACTAGCCCTCGTCTGGATGCCGATGCCATGTCCCAGACATGGTCTTACACTGGCTCTCATAATGTGGCCGAAGCATGTCCTAGACATGTCTTACATTGGCGCACAAATCACCCAATGTCTTGGCACGAATATCCAGTTCATATCCTACGGTTTCAATGGGATATTTCTACTATCTCAATTATTATAAGGCATTCTCAATTATAACTTAACAATTCGTACAATATCAATTTAATGAAAATATGAATACAAGTATTAACAATGTAGTTGTATTATTTACATGCAACTTACCTCGGTTTACAAAAAGTTCTTAGCTAGTCTGCTTATTCGGATTGCTTGGCTTTGCCCCGGTCTAGGATCGGTTTTGGCAAATCTTGATCTATAATAACAATATGCATCCATTTAGTCACTAAACACAATTAGGCATTCATAAATTCACAACTTTGGTAAAATGACCATTTTGCCCTTGGGCCTTGGCGAAATGACCATTTTACCCCTATGCCCGAAAATCCATTTTTATTGAATTTCTTCGTATTTCAAGCCTAGCTAAACTCTTTTTACTACTAGGGAAATCCCAAATTCTCACTATTTCACAAACTAACCACCTATTTTGTAACTTATGCAAAATAGTCCCTTTAGGTGATTTCATGCTAACATTTTTCACAAAAGTTGTTTATAACACAACTAGGACTCATATTCTTTCATAAAAAAAAACTCAGCATATATCACAAATACATTCATGGAAAAATCCTAAACTCTTGACTATTTTGTAAGATATCACCCTCATTTGAAAGCTCATGCTCCAAGGGTCTCAAAAATGCAAAAATTATTAAGAGAAACTATCAAAATCACTTACTTATGAGTGCTTCAAGTTGCTGAAATTTCAAGATCTTAAACCCCAAATATTTGCTGATATTTTTGGCTGATATTTTTGGCTAAGAGGGGAGAAATGATGATAGCTCTTTCCTTCTCTTTCTTTTTCTTTTATTAAAAATGAAACTAGTCAAAATTGGTGACCAAAGCTTCACCTAACTTTGACAATTTTGTCTCCCCTCACTCCATGGCCAGCTAAACTATTAAAAAGGGTGTAATTTCCTTTTAAAAGCCCTCAATTTTGATTCTCTAGCTATTTAACACATTTGGGTACTAAAATGTAACTTTTCCCTTTTATACGTTTTAGTCACTTTTCGAAATTAGACTAGAAATCGCTAAAATTAACTTACCAAAATTTACATGCACTTATATAACCGTACCATAACCTCATAAAAATAATAAAAATAATTTTCTAACTTCAAATTTGTGGTCCTGAGACCACTGTTTCGTCTAGGCCATAAATCGGGTTGTTACCCTAGGCCATGCTAAACCTGTAGGGTATACTGACTTATGTCACGTGGCCAAGTCACACGCCCGTGTGTTGAGCTGTGTGGAGCATAATGACTTGATTTCTAATTAAACACCAAAGGACACAGGGCCGTGTCACCTGACCGTGTGTCATACATGGCTGAGACACACACACGTGTCTCTGCCCGTGTGTACAAAAATAGGCTATTTACCAAGTCATTTTTCTCACCCTAAATTTCATTCACTTACACCAAACCAAAAGGCATATAACATGGCATAAATAAGCATTCAAACTAATCTCAACCAAGCGTAATTCATGCTATTTTCATACCAAGAACTATATCACTCATTACATCATATTTTTCCAATTCAAAACATACTAAGTCCACATTCTCAAATCATCAATATGATCACTTTCAATTATGCATCACTTTACCTAAAACCACAAACATACCAATCTCAAATTCAACCATTTGATACTCCAAATACTAATTCAAAACAAGGATATAAATGGAAATTATACGCAAAAGGACTTTTTCACATATATACATACATCACCAAACATGCCAAAATAAGCCAAATCACATGGCTACATACTTAACAAACCATTCATCATTTACAAGACAACTCAAATGGATAAATCCATTACTAACATATACTAAAATGACCATAACTCCTATACATGCCATATAACCAAATACATAAGTTCAAAAGTATCAAAATGAAAGCTTGATAGTGTAATGAGATCTTCGATGACACCCAATCCGAGCTAGCTTTGATAAACACTATAAAACACGAAAAAGTAAACAAAGTAAGATATTATGAATAAATAAACAAAAAATCACCACTCATTCACCATTCAAGTAATATGAACATAATATACTACAAAACTATTAAATCATAAGGTTAACTTATATTCAACCACATAAGTAATCGTAAACTCACAACTTTCATAGGTTGAATGCTCAAATAGTTTTCGTACATACCTGAACTGATATGTATCTACTTCTCACCATTTTATATCTTCAATATACCCATTGAGCCATTTGGAATAACATCGGATACTCAGGAATCTCGCACCCTAAGTGCCAAATACATAGCCAAAGCTATCTCAATCTCATATATTATATAATGCTCACTCTCGAGCTATCAACGGGTCTGCTCACACAAGCTAACGAACATGACGTAGCTATACGGTGCTGCTCACACAAGTTGACGAGAATCTGCAACACATGCCAAATAACTCAGCCACCGGTAGAATGTATAGACCAGCACCCAAACACATAACCTCTAATGACATGTCATTTGTATCTTGATCTAGTCCTAGTGTTCAACCGGGATTTCACATTACCGAATCTTCGTGGAACATATTCTTAAGGTCATATTCACAATTAATTCAATAATAAAGTATTTAAAACACAATTATAACAGTGCTTATTAACATATGAACTTACCTCAATTACAAAAACGATGAAATGGATCGACTAATCCAATACTTTATTCTTTGCCCGATCTAGATCCGAACTTCGCTTTTCTTGATCTATATGTAAACAAATTTAACTTATTTAATTACCATTCTATTCAATTTAACCAAAAATGAATATTATGGCAACTTTACTCTTTTTCCATTAATATTTCAATATTTTTACAATTTAGTCCTTAGCTCATAAAACTACAAATTCATGCAACTAAATCCCTACCCATGCTAGCCGAATTTCTCTTATTACCAAAAAAGCCTATATTTTTCATTTATTTCACATTTCTACCACAAAATTTCCATATTTCACAAATAAATCCCTAATTGTCAATTTTACCCAAAATCACTTTACAAATGTTATTTATCCAACATCAACCATACATTTTCTATAATCAAACATCAAAAAACACATACATTCATTAATGAAAAAACCCTAAACCTTTAACAGTTTTGCAAATTAGTCCCTGGGCTAGCTAGATTAAGCTGCAACAATCTTAAAAACATAGAAATCATTAAAAACCGAGCAAAAATGCATTTACATGCTCTAGTAAATGTTGGCCAAATGCTCTCTCCCTTTCTCAACAATGGTGGACGATTCTTAGGGTAAAATATGAAGAAGATGATATTTTATTTCATCTTTTATTATTTACACTAACTTATTTTATCTAATTACAAAATTAACCTTAAAAACTAATTCAATTTACAACATTACCAAGCCATTATCATCTACTATCAAATTATTAGACTATTTACCACATAAGGACCTCCACTTTAAGGTTCTATAGCTATTAGACAGCTTTAGATAATAGAACTCAAGTTTTACGCTTTATGTGATTTAGTCATTTTTTATTGAATTAAGCATTTAATCGATAAAATTTCTTAACAAATTTTCACACAATCTTACTATCATGCTGTAGACATTAAAATAATAATAATAAAATAATTATTTTAACCTCGGATTTGTGGTCACGAAACCAGTGTTTCGATTTGACTAAAAATGGGCTGTTACATCAATGATCGATAGATTTCATCGATTTTCTTCTTATTTTCTTTATCGATTTTCTTCTTATTTTCTTTTTTTAAGACTAATTATTGTTTTTATTTCAAGATGTTTTTCAAATCCTCTTTAAACTAAACTCTCTTTTTGGGATTGTAATAGGTTCCCTGTTTAGTTAATTGAATAGTTTTCTATTTCCATCTATTTTATTTTTAATAGAGAATTGATTATTCATTCATTCTTGTTCCTTAATGATAATAGTTTGATTAACTATTAATTTGAAAAACCTAAAGAAATTAGAAAAGAACTTTTCATTTTTTTTTTGTTTAAAATGAATACCTCTTGGTCTGAATTAGATGAGCCAATTCGTAATTCGTAACTAGGATAGGAATATACCTGATTACTTTGGGTAGCCATAGTTGGAGTTTGTTCTTAATCAATTTGGTCTAAATTATTGGCATATGAATATAACCCAATGGTTGGATTAAATTAATTCTTTATTTGATTAGAAAAAATCAAGGAAATTTTAGTACATCATGTTAGGAACAAATTCTATTAGGATAAATTGGGTGGAGATAGAATCATTAGTTAATAGTGGATGAAGTTGTAATCCTAGATTTTTATTATTGATTGATTATTTCATTTTAATTTGTCTTGTATATTTCTATTTATTTGAACTCATTTGAGAAATTATATTATCGATTTATTTGAATAAGTATCAGAGCAAGAATTGGTGATTAGTGTCATAAAAGCAAACTACACCAATTGCCCATAAACTTTATATAAAATTACATTTCAACCTCCCAACTTTTAAAAACTTACATAATAGCCATTAATGTTATTGAATTGTTACATTTTTACAACTCATCTATTATCTGAGAGTCGATTGCTAGTTTAGTTAACATCAATTTAATTACTTTTCGCCTAGCTCAAATTTCTTTTTGTTTTTATTTTCAAGTATTTTTTTTTATGCATAGAAGTCAAAATCCAGATTTGGTACCACTTGATTTAGAGATTGAGATAACTCTATGAAGACTCGGACAATTAAATATAAATTCTGAGGTTGAATATGAAGAGTCAATAATGGCTAACCCTAGGGAGAGTAATAATGATAATGAAAAGATTAATGTAAGAGTTCTTCTTGTTGATCCTTTTCACCTAGTTCTATCAAAGATTATGTCGTACCGTATGCTAAAGGGCTCTATACTAGTATTCGCTTTCTATTTGTAGAAGAAAACAATATTAAGATTAAGTCAATGGTGATTCAAATGGTCAAAGATAATCAATTGTCTAGTTTTTCCCATGAAGATCCCAACCAACATCTGTAGATGTTCATCAAATTATGCAATACATTCAAATCTAATGGTGTTTCAAAAGAGGTTGTGGAATTAAGTTTGTTTTCATTCTCTTTATCTAGATGAGCTACTAATTAGTTAGATGGCCTACCGAATAAGTTGATTACAACTTGGGTTCAGGTTGTGGAAATATTTTTAACTAAGTTCCTTCGTCTAGCTAAGACAACTAATTTTTGGAACGATATCACTAGTTTCCAATAGTATCAAGAGGAAACATTACATAAGGCATGGGAACAATTCAAGGATATGCAAAAGAATTGTTCTTAGCACCAAGTGCCAGATTGGTTGTTAATCTAGACTTTCTACACTAGTTAATTTGGATACAATAGCTAATGGGTCATTACTTGTAACACCCCTTACTTAGATTGAACTGATATATCTTGAGTAAGGCATATCACATTTGAGCAAAAAGACCACATAACTTAAAACATTGTGTTAAACACTTTATAATAACATATTTCAGATTGTTTGAAGTGATTAGATTTGTCTCTAAGATTATTTTAAAGTTTGGTTGCATTTGAGGGTCATTGGCGACCTTTTCGGAGTAAATATTGTTGGTGTTGCGGCACTAGAAAATGGGTGTCGTGAAACTCAGAGCAGAATACTCCAATGACAACAATGTCATAACACTAACTTTTGGTGTAATGAAATTGAGACCAAAATTGTCCAATATTACATCGCTGACTAGTGAATGTCACAACACCAAGGAGAAATTTCCGAAAACATGATTTGTGTTGAAACAAAGGGGTTTGGAAAACATAGCAAAAAATAGATTTGAGGAAAAACCCCAGAGTTTTAATTTTTTTTTACAAAAACAAGAACTTGGTTGTGATATCTAAAGTAATAAACACTTAATCAAAATTGTACCTTTTCGATTTGTCTAGGTTGAACATTTCGACCAAGTAGTATTCTTTCCTATCCTCAAGCTCACGTCTTTTCGAGTGTAGGCTCGTTTCGAATCAAAATTTTTTTTGCAAAATTATCAATGGGAAATTTTCCAATTTCTCAACACTTCTAGGTTAAGTTGAAAATAAGAAAAATATCTCTAGAAATCTTCTGAAATAATTTCTTTAGAGAATTTTCTCTCTACAGCTTTCTCTTGAATTCAAGTGTGTGAAAAATAATAACTCATGACTTTCTTTATATAGGGAGAGTTTAGAGAGTTCAAGTATGATTATACTTAACCATTTTAATATTAAATTAATATAATACTTGTCAAGATAAATATTAGATTAAATTTAATATTAAACCTATTAAAATATTAAAATATTTATCTACAAGATAAATGTAACACCCCAAACCCCGCCTGGATGTTATGGCCGAATCTGGCATTGTCACATGAGGCTGTTTCTGAAAATGCATCGATACATTAAAATAGTTTCAGTTATTATCTTTTACTTAGTCCAAAAAAACGTGTTTTCACTAATTTGCTTTAAAACATATCTCTTTATCGCGGAAGCTTTAGAAAATCTTCTATTTTAGGAAAACTGTTTGCTTTAGAGAAAACCAGATTTAAATCGTGCTTATCAGTAATAAAAACACCAATAGTTCAAAAGCTGAAATTAAAAGCCAAACTAAAGTCTAGAAATCACAACAAAACCCCAAATAAACAAGTAATCCAAAATCGGGAAAACCAATGAAAATAGTCTAAAGCTATTACGTGTGGCCACCGTTGAGTCCTCCAATACACCGATCCGCTAATGCTGGGGAGTACCTGAATAGATAAAACAGAAAAGAGTGAGTTTCACAACTTAGTGTGAACTCCCACAGATATCAAACATACAGAATAATCATCAGAACTCAGAAATAGACAGTCTAGGGCCAGAGCCCTTTACAGAATTAGGTTGGGCCTTAGCCCATTTAGATGCAAAATCATATATAAATTAGGGCTTTAGCCCAATTAGATACAGATGCAGAACGGAATATCAGACTCCCACCCATTAGCCTCTACACACTATCTCCGTCCAGTTCTACACACCATGTTGGGATATAATCAACTCACCCAACCCTACACCATATTGTACCGAAATGCAGCACATAAATAGAATTATGGAGCTGAGCTGCCAGATAATAGGCTTAAACCTTTCAGACGCTTCCTCCGAAATATCATCAACCCAATCCCCGATACAATGCAACATACCAATATGACATGCTATAATGCAACTTAACAGATCACACAATCGGTCAGATACACATGCTAAAAGTAACATGCTTAATACATACATTTCATAGTCAAATCACAGAATTAGGGGTCTAAGTAATGTTTACCGACCCTACCGTAGGTCACAGTCGACTTGGGCCACCCGTGCAACCTTATGGATTATTTCAGAAAATTAGGCTCATATGCCAATGTGGCCTGCCCGTGTGGGCCCACACGCCCCTGTGCCCACACAATCCAAATTGGCCTTGGCCGTGTGGATCACACGATCTGTCCCAGAATCCCACACGCCCGTGTCGTTCACCATTATGGGCCCACATAACTCAATAGGTCAAGACTGTGTGTCGCACACGGTCTCTCCGGCCATCACACGTCTGTGTCATGCGCCTGTGTCTTGCCCGCATGGCCTGTTTTGTAGATCACATGCCCGTGTACCATCACACGGCCTACCACATGGGTGACCACACGCCCGTGTGGCGTCGAAAAGTTCATTTTTTGGCTTTTGCCGTTTCTCGTTTTCCATGGTTTCAGGTACACACTTGGTTCGAATTCGTTGTTTATAGAATCCTGAGAACACCAACACCTATAATTAGAATATTCAACCCCTTTAGAAACCCAAAAACGAGTTTTAACACTAATCCCAAAATGAAAAGTCAACTTACCACTACCAGAACGTTAATGACTTCAAATCAACTCGATGAACCATTGATACCAACCTTACGAATGACTTTTAAATAGTAACAAAAACTATATTAAACACATAATCAGAGTAACATACTATTAGTGAACCGAAAACTTACCACACGTGCCACAAGAGTGAAAAAGCAGGACGATTGCAAGCAAGGAAGAATGTAAAGTCGAACAAGGAGGGAAGCAAAAGAAATTAGGCATCACAAGGCAAATGGAGGGAATTCGGCAGCAAAAAGAGAGGAAAGGGAGAACGGTAGCCGAATTTTCTAAAAAGAAAATAGCATTCAACCAAAATGTTAACCCCCCATGTATTTCCCCTTAATTCTCTCCACCAACTACCCATTACTCAAATTTTTGGTCAAACACAAAATCTAGCCGAGATTTTGTAGCAAAAATAATACCCTTGGTTTAGCAGAGATTCGAACCCCAGACCTCCAACACACCAACAGACATCTTAACCATCGAACCAGCAAGCCTATTCTGATACACTTTTACTAACAATTATTTATAAGCCTATTAACCAAGGGTTGGGCTTTATTCATAAAAATATGCCAAAATTTGCCCAAGTCAGGCTTGAACTTGGGACCTCTCACACACACCCAGAACATATAACCACTGAAGTAGATAGATAGTTGTGTCAAATTAACTTAAAAAAATATATAGTTATTTTTGGGGCGTTACAATTCTACCCCCTAAAAGAAAATTTCGGCCTCGAAATTTACCTAATCAAAAAAGGTGAGGATACTAATGACGCATCGTATCCTCAGGCTCCCATGTAGCCTCCTCTGTGCTATGATTATGTCATAAAACCTTAACAAGTGGAATATATTTCCTCCTTAGAACCTTTACGTTGCGATCTAGAATTTGAACTGGCTCCTCCTCGAAGGTCAGATCTAGCCAAACCTCAATTTCCTCTACAGTAACAATATGCATGGGATCAGAACGGTAACGTCTCAACATCGAGACATGGAAAACATCGAGGCAATTCCAACTGATAAGCGACTGGTCCCACTCGTCTCATAATACGGTACAGCCCAATAAACCGAGGGCTCAGCTTGCCCTTATAACTGAACCTCAGTACCTTCTTCCATGGTGAGACCATGAGAAAAACAAAGTCTCTCACAAAATAATCTGTCTTTTGACGCTTCAGATCCGTATATGACTTCTGCCTATCAGCAGCCACTTTCAGTCGATCTCGAATCAAATGAACGTTGTCCTCGATCTCAGAAACCATCTCTGGACCCAGAATACATTGCTCACCCAACTCAGTCCAGCATAAGAGAGTGCGACACTTACGACCATACAGTTCCTCGTAAGGTGCCATCTGTATACTAGACCGGTAGCTATTATTGAAAGTGAACTCTGCTAAAAGCAAGTACTCCCAACTGCCTCAGAAATCAGTAATACAGCCCCTCAACATGTCCTCCAGTATCTAAATCAGCCTCTTCGACTGACCGTGTGACACCCCTAATTTGACCCTAGTCGAAAAGTGGTTTCGGGACCACGAAACCGAGTTTTATAAATAATTGAAAGTTATATTCTATGTTCATGAGGTGAGTAAATGCATGTGTAAAAATTTCAAGCATTAATTTTGCCATTTGTATGTGAAATTTTGAAACGGGACTTATGTGAAACATTGGTAAAATAGGTTGGTAAAAATATAAAGTGATCTAATAGAGCATGTATTCAAAAATGTGGACTTGCATGTCAATTAGACCATTTTTGAATGTAAATGGCCGGCCAACACATGCATGTAACAATGTGTTCTCTTGTCTCCATTTTTAATTGGTGGGAATTATGTATAATAATAAAATTTATATTAGTGGTGGTGATAAAAAACAAAGTCCCATCATCTTTTTTTCATCTTGCCGAAACCATAAGGAAAGGAAAAAGAAAAATGGAAGGAAGAACACCTAAGGCATTCGGCCATCTTGTGTTGGGAATTAAGGTATGATTTCATATGTTTTTCTTTGGATTTTGAGAAATTTAAATTGGTTTTAAAGCTCCTAAAATGACCGATGTATGTGATTTTGTGTTTGTGATGCATGAAGCATTCGATCATGAGCTCAATGGGTTACATTGTGTATGTTTTGATAATTTGTGAGGAGAAATGTTTCTAATTGAGTATAAACAAACTAAATTACTATATGTGGCTCAAATGAGCTTGAGTAGTCAGCTAATGAAGTTAGTTGAGTTATAATACTTGCTTAATAATGAAAAGAACATGAGCTTAATGCTCAAATAGCATTCGGCTTTGGACTAAGTTAAATTAGCTAGGAAATGAGTTCCAAGATAGTGAATTATGTGTTAAAAGAGGGATTTAGGTTGTATATACGTGTTTAGATTGAAAACAAGAGGCTATGTTAGCTAATTGAGGGATTCGGCCATAGTATTATAGTGAATAATAATTTGAACAAGGGTTTTAATTGTATGATAGGTTTTCGGATATGGTTGATTGGATAATAAATTGGTGTGGGTGTTTTGAATGAGATATGTACAATTATAAGTTAAATTTAAGGTTTGTTAAATTTGTCCTTATCATTGCCGAATGAGTTCAATGGCTAAAGAAAATTGTTAAGTGCTTAGTTAATGTGCATTCGGTCATTTAGGATGAGTATACATTTGATAATGTTTTGATACTTTGAAATGGAATTTAATTATTAATGAGTTATAAGCTTGTTGAATTTTGAGATGTAATTGGGAGTAAATTTGATATGAGCATATTTTGTTAATGACATATTGATAAATGTTGAGTTACGATACCATGATATTAAGCTTCAAGGCATTCGATCATGAGATGGATTAAGGTGAACTAAATGATATTCGGCAATGGTACTTTTTACATGAGGAATTCGGTGTTAATTGTATTAAATAAGGTTTTTGTTTCTTGTTAAATTGGATGTATCTTGTTGTATGAGTGCTTGAACAAACTATGATTAAATAGATGCATAGATTCAAGGTGGGAAGAATTGGCTATTATGCTTGATACTAATGCCGAATATGAGAATGTTGTACTTGAAAAATGTAGGTGAACATGACAAGTGTATTCGGCTTAGGGCATAAAGGATATGAAAATTTGGTATTTATTTTTGTTTGTGTGTGTATGACCATGGATAATTGGCTGCACAAATATTATAAATACATAATGTATGTTAAATTTATTAAGCTACAAAACATTATACATGATCGACCACGGTAAATTATTTGAGTAAAGTATATCTTGAAGGTACATTTCGGCTAGTATAAAATGTATATGGATGTCGTATGACTATGTTTAATTTGGGAAGTAAATTGTTTGATTTAGCTCAAGAGCCTAGAGGATCAAAGTTGGATAAGGGAAAGGAAAAAGTGATCGAATAGCCGTCGTAATCGTTCGGCATCTTCCGAGGTAAGTTTTAAGTGATTAAACGTTGAGTAAATTCAATCATAATAGGACATAATGAGTTGATTTAATAAGATACGATGTGGCCATGATATGTCTTAAACTCAAATGGTAAGTTCATAAGTGTTTGGACTTGGAAATTTAAGAGCAAATTGTAATAATTTGCTTAGGACAGCAGCAGTAACGTGATTTTAGAAAATCACTATAAATTTTTGGTGTGGAATTATAGGTTGAATAAAATATGTATTCAAAGCTTAATTAGTCTAGTTTCTTATAAAAGAGACCGTGTAAGCAAAGAAATTTCCTATAAAGAGATATTTGAAGTTGTGTGAGACAGTGTCGAATGACTCGAAATCCCTGTTCTGTTTTTAGAAAATCATTATAATTTGTAAAAAAATGGTTATAAGATAAAATTTATATACTTAGACTCCTTAATGAGTCTAGTTTCAAATGAAATCAAATAGAACATATTTTGAATTCTGTACAATGATAAATTTGACTTGTAGTGAAGAGTGGTCAGATTAGTCAAACAGTGAAATAGGGGAAACTTTAAGAAAAATCTGGTATTGATTGGCAAAACCTAAAATTCTGAAAATTTTATGGATGGAAGATATATGAGTCTATATTTAGAGAAAATTAACGGAAATTGATTTTGAGTTTTTTAGCTCCAGTTATAAATAATTTAGTGACTATTGCTTAGGAAAACAGCTTGTAGTGAATATGTGAATTTGTTGTAAACATTGATGAAACTATTTGAGTTGCTTATAAGCTATTGCTGAAATTGATGTACAAGATAAATATATATGTGTGTGGTAAAGCCAAATGGCTAGTGTGAAATATATATGAGATATGTATATGTGGTAAAGCCGAATGGCTAGTGTGAAATATGTAGGAGATGTGTGTATATTGTGGCCGAATGACCAAATGTGAAAGGTGTGTATTATTAGATATTTGATGAGGCAAATGAATTACAAATATGACAGTCGATGTGAATGTTGTAACATGTGATTAAATGTACATGAAACTTGAAAATATATTCCGGGTAAGACCCGATGACTACGTGTGGAGATTTTGTCCGGGTAAGACCCGATAACTACGTGTGGGGACTATTCGAGCTAAAGGTTTCGCTGAAGATTCGAGTAAAGCATAAGATTATACGACTTCATAGTAACAATTGGTAATAAATACGTTCAATGCGTTAAGTGGGTCAGGTATGTATTTTGAGATTATATTTAAGCTTGATTTGGACTAAATCACAAGGTCGTTATGTGATGCATATGTGAGTAAAGCAATAAGACTGTTCTATGATTATTGTGCGTTTGGTCAATGTGGAAAGTTAGGTGAAAACATGTAATGTACCTATGTTTATAAGAGATCACTATCAAGTGAGAATTTATCTGCCTATTATATATGATGAGATGTGCATATTCGGTAAAGGGATGGTATGCTCGAAGGAAGAGTGAAATAAAGATACGAACAACTATGTTATAATTTGATTGTTATCTGTTAACACTGCTTAAAACTTACTAAGCATTGTAATGCTTACTCCGTTTACTTTGTTTCCTCTGTTTTATAGATCTCATTTGGAAGCTACAGGCTCAGGGATCGTCAGCAACTAGTCACACTATCACTATCCATTGCTTGTTACTGTTATGTTTTGAATTATTCTATGGCATGTAAAGAATAGACCAGTGGCCGAAGAATATTTTGGTTAATGTATATAAGCCATGCGAAAATGGCATCTTTTGAATGTATACTTATAGAAGTTAAATTGTATCCCTGACTGTCTTTAGTATTTACCTAAAGGAATGTTCTTTATATAAATATATATATATATATATTCGAAATTTTTACTGTTCTGATATGAGTTTCAAGTCCGGTAATGCCCCTTTACCTATTCCGGTGACGGATACGGGGTAGGGGTGTTACAGACCGTCTGTCTGAGGATAGAAAGTAGTACTGAAGTCTAACCTTGAACCCAAAGCCTCATGAAGCTTCTTCCAAAATCGAGACGTGAAACGTGGAGCCCTATCAGAGATGATTGACACGGGTACCCCATGAAGTCTCACTATTTTTTATATGTAGAGCTTAGTGAATTTCTGCAGAGATAAGTCCGTCCTGACTGAAATGAAGTGAGCAACTTGGTCAATTGATCTACGATGACCCATACAGAATCCTTCTTAATAGGTGTTAGAGGCAACCCATTAACGAAGTCCATTATTACTCGCTCCTATTTCCACATCGGTATCTTAACCAGCTGCAGCAAACCCAAAGGTAACTGATGCCCAGCCTTAACATGCTGACAAGTCAAACAGCAGGCAACGAAGTTAGTAACCTCACACCACCAGTATACATCTTACAGATCTCGGTACATTTTATTTCCTTCGGGATACATAGCATAGTGGCTACTATGCGCTTTCCTCAGAATCGACTGTCTCAAATCCTCATTATTCGGTACACAAATCTGACTGTGGAAACACAATACCCGCTCTTTATTAATCTCAAAATCCATAATAACACCACTCTCCATCTGACTGAGACGCAACTCTAGAGACTTGTCACCCATCTGTTTATTTCTGATCTGATCAATCCACACCTGAAGTCTAGCTAGCAGACTCCCATCATCGAAAAGAATCAGTTGAGCGAACATCGCTCTCAGATCGGCCATAGCCCTATGGCTTAACGCATCGGCCACCACATTAGCCTTACCAGGATGGTACACGATAGTGCATTCGTAATCCTTAAGCAGTTCAACCCATCTACGCTGCCTAAGGTTTAACTCATTCTAAATGAGGAGATATTTGAGACTCTTATGATCAGTGTAGATAGTACACTTCTCCCCGCACAGATAGTGCCTCAAGATTTTCAGAGTGATGACTACCGCTGCCAATTCCAAATCGTGCGTCGGGTAATTAGCCTCATGCGTATTGAGTTGTCAAGACGCATAAGTAACCACCTTTTCATCTTGCATTAGGACACAACCCAAAACCACATGCGACGCATCACTGTACACCACAAAGTCTTTACCGGGCTCAGGCTAAATTAGAACAGGTGCCTGAGTTAAAATAGTCTTGAGCTTATCAAAGCTCTTCTACTGTGCATCAGTCCATACGAAAGGAACTCCCTTTCACAACATTTTAGCCATCGGAGCCGCGATCAAAGAGAACCTTTCTACGAAACGTCGGTAGTATCCTGCCAACCCTAGAAAGCTGTGGATTTCAGACACATTCTTTAGTTGTTTACAATCTAAAACCACTTAAATCTTACAAGGATCGACTCGTATCTCCTCAGCAGAAACTACATGTCCTAGAAATGTCACTTCCGGAAGCTAGAACTCACACCTGCTGTACTTCGTATACAATTGTTTCTCACGAAGATTCTGTAAAACCACTCTGAGATGTTCATCGTGCTTGTCCTTAGACTTAGAATACACAAAAATGTCTTCGATAAATACCACCACAAATTAGTCCAGATAAAGTTGGAACACACGGTTCATCAAGTTCATAAATGCCGCAGGTGCATTAGTCAACCCAAAGGGCATAACTAGGAACTCGTAATGTCCATATCGAGTCCTAAATGTCATTTTATATACGTCAGCCTCCTTTACCCTTAACTGATGATACCTAGAATGTAAGTCAATCTTGGAGAACACAGAAGCCCCTCTAAACTGGTCGAATAAATCATCAATCCTTGGAAGTGGGTATTTATTCTTAATTGTTAGCTTATTCAGTTGTCGATAATCGATGCACATCCTCATTGTCTCATCTTTTTTCTTTACAAATAGAATAGGTGCTCCCCATGGAGACACACTAGGAATCTAATAGTTCTTGAATCTGAGCCTTAAGTTCTGCCAGCTCTTTCGGTGCCATTCGATAAGGGGCAATAGGCACCGGAGCTATTTCAGGAATCAACTCAATCCCAAACTCCACCTCACAGCTCGAAGGCAACCCTAGTAGCTCCTCAAGAAACACATCTAGAAAATCCCTTACTATTCTGATGTCTCTAATTGAAGAGTCCCCAGAATCATAAATACCAACGTTGGCTAAGAATGCCTTACACCCTTTCCGAACCAACTTTTTCGCTACCAAAGCAGAGATTACGTTAGTCAGGTAGCCTCTTCGTTCCACAATCACCAATACCTCACTGTCCTTCTCGGTCCTCAAGACAACCCTTTTCGTCGCACAATCTAGACTCACCCGGTGTTTAACCAGTCAGTCTATTCCTAGAATCAAGTCGAACTCCCCAAATGGAAGCTCCATCAAATCAGCTCGAAACATTGTCCCTTGAACCTCTAACGGGACGTCTCTAAACAGTTTACTCACTTAAATTGACTGCCCCAACAGACTCACCATAGTTACCTTACTGAAAGTACTCCTAATCGGAATCACCAAGGTTTCAGACACAGTACTAGCTACGTATGAGTGCGTAGAGCCTATGTCTATCAATGCTAAATAAGGTACATTAAATATTAAAAATGTACCCGTAATGACGCTTGGAGCATGTCAATCCTTACGGCGACGAGCAACATAAACCAAAGCAGGCAGCCTCGCCTTAGTCGGTCTAGCACCTATACCCGGTGCCCTCTTTCCTCAGCCCATTCATTACCACCCCTGGCCTGACCTCGGCCTCTAGATGGCTGCTGAACTATTCTCGGTGGCTGTACAGTATTAGAACCTAGAGCTTGTACCTAATCAGTTCTCAATAGACAATCCCGAACACGGTGCTTAGTCGACCCACATCTCAAGCACGCGTTAGTAGTCTTCAAACACTCGTCCGAATGGCATCTACCACAATGCCCACACAGTGCCACCCCAATAGGTACAACAAGAGGCCCAACTCTCATGGGCCCATCAGATCTGGCCTTTTTCTTAGGCCTCATCCAAGAACTCGAGGGCTCCGAATCCCTCTTGTTCTTACCCCTCTCCGATCCCTGTTCTGGCACTCCGTGCGCTTAACATCCTCAGCAATCTTGGCTTTCTCGACCAAAACAACAAACTCATGCTCCCTCTGTGGAGCTATCAGCACCTTCAGGTTATCCCTAAGGCCGTCTTCAAACCGAACACATCTCTCATATTTAGACAACACCATGCCTCGCGCATAATGGCTTAGTCTCAGAAATTCAGCCTCATATTTAGCTACTAATCGGTCTCCCTGCGTCAGATTCAGAAACTCCGGTCTCTTGCCATCAATATAGATGGCCCCCACGTACTTGCCCTGGAAGGTAGTCTTAAAGAGATTCCATGTCAATCAATCGAGTTGGGTGCCCTCCTTAATTGTCAACCACCATTGATATGCTTCGTCGCGAAGTAGAGAAATAGCCCCCTTAAGCTTTTGCTCAGCATAAAATCCAGGTCGTCTATAATTCTCTCCGTGGCCTCCATCCAATACTCGGCCACATTAGGGGCGACTCCAGCGACCCCTCTTAATAACTCAGCCCCATTGGACCGGAGTCTTTCCGTAACCGACCCATGGCCCCCAGATCTAATGTTGGGCCTAGCGACCATCTCTAAAATTCGTAACATGGCTTGGGACAGTGCGTTTGATAAACATGTTAATTTGCATATTTTTTGTGTTTAAATTAGTTTATTTTTGAACTGAACTCTACTAATTAAGGGCTTTTATGATTTAATATTGTCAAGGATGCAATTAGTCAAAAACAAGCTAAAAAGGCCCAATTTGAAAGACAATCATTGAAATGGGGCCAAATAAAAAAGGTGGAGGAAGCCAAGGACACATCAAATATTTTGACTTTGTAAAAACCAAAAATAGGAAAATCTTATTTTATTTTATTTATTTTTATTTTAATTTCATTTTGATTTTATATTAAATTAGTTTAGGCTAAACTTAGTAAACCACATGTATATAAATAGGGGTTTTATGTTCTTAAGAAATCATCCATTCATTTTTTATTCCTACTCCAATTTGGAATAGAATTACTTTTATTTTTCTTTCACTTTGACGTTAACATTCTGTAGCTTTATTTCAAATCTTTACTTCTTTTATAAAATTGGGCTAATTGCCTTCTAAGTACTTTTCCTTCCCAATTTCCATCACCTTTCATACAAATCCCATCATCTTCCACAACTTTCAAGCATGAATAATTTTATGCTTCACTAAATTTCCTCTTAGCTTTAGGCCAGTGTTCTTTCCAGTTAGGAATCGTGTGATACGAATTCGTGTTAAAAATTCGTCCCATCAGTATTCATTTTTTTCCTCAGTATCGGGATAGACTAATCATCCCTTAAAGTTAAATTCGATTTCAAGTCAAAGTGCACGCTGGGTTGAGTCGTGTTTGCTTACAGTTGGAGATTCGAGTTGGCCGTCTTGTATTCAGATTTTTGAAAACAAATCGAGGAAGAAGTGATCGTGTTTAAACGGCCCATGCGGTTGAGGCCGTTAATTCTAGTTGGGTTCTTCAGAACGTAAGGCTGCCGGAATCTTGAATCGGGAACACGTGTATCTCGGTTAGATAATCGGTAAGGGTTGGTTTGCAGGTCATACCGGAACCAGCTACTAAAGGAAGAATTAGTGGTTAGGACGTTCTTAACTGCTATAACCAGCTTATCAATTGGAGGAGAAGATTAATTTTCGAGAATCGATTCTTGATACAAAGTTTACCGAGTCTAAGGCTAAAACTTATTTTATCTGTTTATTCAAATCTGAACTTATTTCCAGTTTACATTTATTTTCAATAGTATTCAATCATTTATTTAAGCTGATTAGATTATTTTACTTTCTTAAACCTTCTCAAACTCCCCCAATTTACTTGTTTATTTTTGTTATAGGTACGTTTGGACTCGTGGGCACGACTCTTGCCATGACTCTTGACATGATGAAACACAGAAGTTGATCACGACATCCAAACCCTATAGACTCGACCCTACTACCACTCTTTACTAGAATTTAAAGTTATTTTAGTAAGAATTATTTTTGGTGGTTTCAACGCCCATCAGCGTCATCCTCAGCTGCACTATCATGAGTCCCAGACCCAATCTCTGTCACAAATGATACTGGCGTCTCGCTAATATCCAGATTAGGGATAGTATTAGATGCCAAGGATTCAGCTCGAGCCCCTCTACGGCCCCTACCACGGCCTATAGTACCCCGTCCACCAATACCACGTGCGCTCATCGTAAATTTTAGAATTTATTTGTATTAACAGTTTTATGCATTAGTTAACAATTCTAATATTTTATTAACAGATATTTTAGGTGGTACAATATCAGAATATTCAGAGTCGGTTATTGCAAGTAGTACTCTCACTACGGCTTTTAGTTTACCCTACATAGAATGTTTCCAGTGTAATATACTACCTAAAGTAGTTTCAGTATATTCTAATCATACTTTCAGACAATTCTAAATAGAGTTTTAGGAACTCACAAGATCAGCACCGGAGACTCGGAATACCATAAACTTATTTCAAAAATATTTCAAATTATTTACAAATCATTTCTTTAAAACCAATAATTAAAACCCAAATCCACAGTCGACTTTTGTAATCTGGCTTTAATACCACTAAATGTAACACCTCAAACTCGGCCTGGACATTATGGCCGAATCTGGTGTTGTCACATGAGAGTGTTTTTGAAAATGCATCAATGCATTAAAATCGTTTCAGTTATTATCTTTTACTTAGTCCAAAAAAACGTGTTCTCACTGATTTGCTTTAAAACATATCTCTTTATCGCGGAAGCTTTAGAAAATCTTCTATTTTAGGAAAACTGTTTGCTTTAGAGAAAACCTTATTTAAATCGTGCTTATCAGTAATAAAAACACCAACAGTTCAAAAGCCAAAATTAAAAGCCAAAAACTTCAAAGTCTAGAAATTACAACAAAACCCTAAATAAATAAGTAGTCCAAAATCAGAAAAACCAATGAAAACAGTCTAAAGTTATTACGTGTGGCCACCTTCGAGTCTTCCGATACACTGATTTGCTAATGCTAGGGAGTACCTGAATAGATAAAACAGAAAAAAGTGAGTTTCGCAACTCAGTGTGAATCCTCACAGATATCAAACATACAGAATAATCGTCAGAAGTCAGAAATAGACAGTCTGAGCCCTTTACAGAATTAGTTTGGGCCTTAGCCCATTCAGATGCAAAATTAGATATAAATTAGGGCTTTAGCCGAATCAGATACAGATACAGAATGAAATATCAGACTCTTACCCACCAGGCTCTACACACCATCTCCGTCCAGCCTTATACACCATGTGGGGATATAATTAACCCACCTAACCCTACACACCATACTGTACTGAAATGCGGCACATAAACAGAATTATGCAGCTGAGCTGCCAGATAATAGGCTTAAAGCCTTTCAGACACTTCCTCTGAAATATCGTCAACCCAATCCCCGATGCAATGCAACATACCAATATGACATGCTATAATGCAACTTAACAGATCACACAATCGGTTAGATACACATGCTAAGAGTAACATGCTTAATACATACATTTCATAGTCAGATCACAGAATCAGGGGTCTAAGTAATGCTTACCGACCCTACGGTAGCTCACAGTCGACTTGGGTGACCTGTGCAACCTTAAGGATTATTTCAAAAAATTGGGCTCACAAATCCATGTAGCTTACCCGTGTGGGCCCATACGCACATGTAGCCTACACGACCCAAATTGGCCTTGGCCATGTGGATCACACGGCTTAGCTCAGAATCCCACACGCCTTTGTGGTTCATCCGTATGGGTTCACACACCCGTGTGGCCCACATGGCCCTATAGGTTGAGCCCATGTGTCGCACACGGTCTCTTCGGCCATCACACAGTCGTGTCATGCGCCCGTGTCTTACGCACATGGCCTGGCTCGTTGATCACATGCCTGTGTACTGTCACACGCCTACCACACGGGTGACCACACGCCTGTGTGGCATAGACAAATTCATTTTTTGGCTTTCGTCGTTTCTCATTTTTTGTGGTTTTGGGTACATACCTGGTTCGAATTCACTGTTTACAGAATCTTGAGAACACCAGCACCTATAATCAGAATATTCAACCCCTTTAGAAACCCAAAAAATGAGTCTTAACACTAATCCCAAAATGAAAAGTCGACTTACCACTACCAGAACGTTAACCAATTCAAATCAACTCGACGAACCGTTGATACCAGCCTCACGAGTGACTCCTAAACAGTAACCAAAACCCCATTAAACACTTAATCAGAGTAACATATGAGTTAATGAACTGAAAACTTACCATACGCGCCCCAACAGTGAAATCAAGACGATTACAAGCAAGAAAGAATGTAAAGTCGAACAAGGAGGGAGCCAAAGGAATTTTGGCAGCACAAGGAGTAAAAGGTAGAGAAATCGACAGCAAAAAAAGAGGAAAGGGAGAATGGTAGCCGAATTTTCTAAAAAGAAAATAGCATTCAACCAAACTATTAACCCCCCATCTATTTCCCCTTAATTCTCTCCACCAACTACCCACTACTCAGATTTTCGGTCAAACACAAAATCTAGTCAAGATTTTGTAGCAAAAATAATACCCTTGCTACAGCAGAGATTCAAACCCCAGACCTCCAACACACCAAAACACATCTTAACCACCAGACCAGCAGGCCCAATCTGATACACTTTTACAAGCAATTATTTATAAGCCTATTAACCAAGGGTTGGGCTTTATTCATAAAAATATGCCAAAATTTGCCCAAGTCAGGCTTGAACTTGGGACCTCTCACACACACCCAGGACATATAACCACTGAAGCAGATAGATAGTTGTGTTAAATTAACACAGAAACATATACAGATATTTTTGGGGCATTACAATAAACATTAAATTTAATTTAATATTAAATCTATTAAAATAATATTATTTTTGAAATAGTTAATCTGAATCAAATTATCCAGTAGGGTCCTAATAGGAGTGTGATTCCTCCACTGCTTAACTGCTGAAGGACCACCCGTCGACCACTAGAATGCTATCGTCACCACTGCCAACACCTTCGTGTTCAGTGGTGCCGTCACAAGTGTGACACCCTCACGGTACCTCGAGCTGTTTTGGCTGTTGTCGATTTGATCCAGGCCAGTGATAGGCCAAAAATTTTGGTCCAACCACCGATTGGACCATCGACCTGGTTTCACATACTTAACCCGATTTAACCAATTTTTGGGTCTCGATATCGGTTATAGGTTGTTAGACCCAATTTTCGATCTCAATTCCAAAAACCCATTGGGTTAATTGTCTGACTTGAAAATTAATTTCCAAAAATATCATATTAATTTTAGTTAATTTGATTAATTTAATTTTAGTCGATGAAAATTAATTTTCTCGAAAAACATTTAGATTTTACAAAATAATTTTTTTAAAAAATTCTTTAATCAAATTCTCTAGTTGAAAAATTCTCACGACCACCTAATTTAATTCCACATCGAATGAATCAACTCAATTAAATTATTTACAAAGTCGTAGAATTTTCTTCTGATTCAAATGCAGTCCGATCGAGCTTTTGTCAAGCTAGCAAATAGACCAATTGAATATACACAATTAGGCTCAAGTAATTGTAATTATGTCGAGAAGCATCGTTCTAATAATTCGCAATTTACTTAATCATGGAGTCAGCCCACAAGAAGTACCATGATTAAAAACTCCTTATTGTATACTATTTACGAAAGCAATTCATTTAATTGCTTTATTCAATGACCTCGTCATGTATGTGTTACACTCATATGATATCCTTGATTCCATTGAGTTAAATCTATTCACTCAATACAATCCTATTTTACCTCGTTGTCACCATTGTGTATCACTATCAACAAATGAATGTAATAAATTGCTCGTTCGAGAATAAGCAACCCGTGGCCACGTTCCATCTTTATCTATCCACACAATATCAATGAAAGGATATTGTTAACTCTTTAATCAAGCTATCAGTCCCATTGTTGCTATTAAATCCATGGCATACACAAGTCATGCACCCAACATATCGATCATGGGCTCGATCATCTTTAGAGCATAAGTTTTCACTTATATCAAAGCACATGAGTTACATACGCATGGTCAATGACTGTCTCGGGCTTTAGCTAAATCACACCATGAACATCACAAGCGAATTAATTCACAAACAGATCCAAAATTAATTCAACTTGGGTTTGGTCCAATGTATCATTCTTCCAATGAAAACATTTATGTCTCTACTCATGGAGTCAACTGTTTAGATATACGATAGCCAAGACTAACCATCTCCCCAATTGAAATTGTAGACGACATAATAATCTTTCTATGTAATTGAATGAAATGCTCACTTTGATTCTTTTAGGGTTTACAGACTTGTTTAAATTATCTACTGAAGTAAGTTGTCTTTCTCTCAATGTAAACGTTCTTACGGTGCCACTTATCATCAGTTTAAACTTAAACAATCAATGAGCTAATATTTGCTTGTCACAATTTTGCTATGTATACAAAAATTGAAAGACAGAAACACAAAAGATATAACAGTGAAATGTGAAATTAGTTTTATTTATTTATTCATTATTCAAATATATAAAAAGTAGTTACATGTTTACTACAATATGGGCACATTTCCCAACAACTTAAACACCTAAAACTAAGTTAAAATTTTCTTCAATCATTCCGTAAAATTTCTAAACAATTTTAAAATTTAATTATATCAAAATATCATTCAAAAATCTTATATAACACATATATATATCCACCTAAGAAAGATCATCTCAAGGTATAAAATGATGTTAAACATGCATGACATAGCTTTGGAACCACCTAGCTAATTTACTAAAAATATTCCAATGATTCTAATCCTATTTACATGCTATTCAATTACCAAAATACAAGTTCCATACACTTCAATCCTTGCTTAGTGGTAAGATGAAGATGAGGATGGCCATTTCAAAAGATATCTTCAAAATGATCTTTACCTATGCGTTCAAAACAATACATTAAGCTTGTGAAAATTTAGTAAGTACTCAAGAATTCAAATCTTACCATTGAGTTCAATTACCTAATTTAATGAATAAATAAATATATTTAACATGATTACAAGAACTAAACTAAAGATAAATTACACAATAGTAACAAGGTTAATTAATACATTTTCATTTACCATACTTTCATCATTCACTTATAATTCATGTACCACTCACTTTACCCATTGTAGACTCGAGTGAACAAGGACATACGAAATGTAATCACAGAGTAGATAAGCACGTAAGTGGTAGACTTTCACGAATAGTAAAAGTGTTAAAACACGAGCAACAAGGTGTTAATTCGCGAGCGCGTTACAGAATTCCTAATGGCATTCCATTTGTATCCTACAATATCAAAACTTGTGTACAAGAGCTTTAACATTTTATAAATTCACTATTCATCACTAGCACAATCAAGTTTCATAATATCATAATCATATATAACTTTTCAACATTTAACAATTTAGTCATTTTCTTTACACATATAATCATATTAACAACAACCACATTCATTTACTACTTCTTTGAATTATTCACATATTTATTAAGTTACAAATACTTAAGTTCATGACATTAACATGTTCATTAGTATATAAATTTCAAAACCTAATTAAGTAAGAAATAATTCTAAAGTACTTACAAATCTTAACTAGGTTATGCTTTCTTCAAACTTTATATACTTGTTTCCCTTTGCCTATACTCCTTCCATCTTCTTTCTTGTCTTTCTCTTCTTTTCATATCAATTCCATAAAACATGAGAAATCAATATACTTATTTCACAACACTTTCATGCTCAAATAATTGAAATAAACATGATACTGTTATTAAATCATGAAAATCTTACCTTAGATATTTAGTTTCTCACACTATCTATATTTTCTCTCTCTTCAAGTATGAACACTTTACTTCTAACTTCAATTTTATGCTTTATAGCTTCTCGGTAATTTGTTTTAGCTAAGATTTTCAAAGAAAATTTGATGATTAATGACTTGGAATGGTCTTTAAAGGTGATGGAGGACTAAATTGAAAAGAAAAATAAAGTTTCTTTCTCCTACAATGGAGAAGATGTGAGAAAGAAGAAAATTATGGGGAAAGTTTTCCATACTCATTTAAAATATTTTTAATAACATAATAATATAAAATAAAAAATTAATAACTAAAAAAATCTTCCCATAAAATCTCTCCACAATTTCCGAACACATCCTATAGCTATGATTTTTGACAACGTTTGTCCTTTTTTTGTTTAAAAATTCCAATATTTATCCACTCAATTGCTGATAATAATTACATTTTATATCCTTTCATATTTCACCATCAATTCTATTTAATCCTTTTATACTTTGAATTTCTCACTTTGACCCCTAATACTTTGCAAAACCTTAAGATTTAATGTATACCCCAAATTAATATTCCTATATATATCAGTCTTTTCAATTTTATTTGGTCTCCTACTACCTTCTCCACTAGCACTAATAAATCACATTTTATTTATTTTGAAAAATTCAACTCGTACTTACTCAAAACAACACTGTTACGACCAAAGGGATTTTGAGTTTGTTACATTACTAAAAAGTTACCTAAATAAGTTGCCAAGATAATTAAAGACATAGCAAATAAATAATCCAAAATGGATTTTGAGCATAATTGGTGCAAGCTAAAAGAAATCGATTGGAGTAGTACAGGTTGATGCAATGACCACTATTGTTAATGAATTGGTTGTGTTAAGATGATATGTAAATGAGAAAATTGGCCTTAATAAGAAGCCACTAATTTATGTTATTTGTGATCAATGTGGTGATATTCATAACTCTTGGCAGTGCACAACTGAGTCAAAACTAGTTGAATATGTTGGGAATTCGAGAGGATAGGAGAATAACCTGTTCCCTAACATATATAATCCAGGGTAGAGAAATGCTGGAAAAATCAGTTTGAAAATAGTGGAATAGTGCACAAAAAAAGTTAAAATATATTCGTTCGAAGCCAACCAATTGTGATGTTTATAGCAATAAACCTATTTACTTGGACCGTACCTGTGTTTTATAAAAGGTGGACTAAATCATTCTTAACTTTCTGCCACTCAATCTTTTTCGCTACTCTCGACCTCGATTTGGTAGAGTGTGGACTCTATATGAAAATCAATGAATTTTTTTATGGAAATTTTAGGTTAGAAATCGAAGGACAAATTCTTGTCAAAAGATAGAATTTATTTGGATGATAAGTTTTTCTATATTTTTTCAGAATATCGACGTATGTAAGGTGTGTATTTGACCTAGCCCTTAGTCTCTATTTATAGAGAAAATAATAAGAGTCTTATTTGAACAAGTAGTAACCGAAAAATAATATTTTGAATAGGGAAATATGACTTCTACAAGAAGTACACTATAGGGACAACGACAACCCCCTTAGGGGACTAGGGTTTGCCACTAGTTGTTGTTAAACTGGGCTTGTTGGGCTTTGCCATGTATCGAGTCAATTATGTGTTATATGGTTTTTAAACCAACTCATATAATTTATCCAATATTGATAAATATATTTTCATATCCCAGAATATTATTTATTCTTTTAATTAAATAAAATAGTTAATTAAACTAATTAATTTATTTTCTCAATCAATTCTAATTTCATTAAAGTCATTAGACTTTACTATACTAGAAACTATGAGCAAATAAATTTAATTAACTTGTTCTCATGAAACTATGACGAATTAATTAATTTAATTTCCACTTCAAACGTCAATAATTTAATTTCATATTTAATTAAATAATAGTTTGAAGATATAAAGTAACTCTTGTGCCATCTCTTGTTTATGACGAGAAAACGTATTCACTACGGATAGTGATACATGCAATCCATTTCTCTTAATTCATCGTTTCAAATTTATCATTTCATAAATTAATGCAAACCATCAAGGTTATATTGATCTAGAGGAGGGGCCGATTGGACATACATAGTTAGTGCTCAAATAATTTGTAATTAAGTTCCAACTATTCGTTTGTTAATTACAACATCATATGGTCAGAAAGTTATTCCACTAAAGTAATATGACTCAGCTCTCCCCATCATATACCATTATGAAAGCAACTTTACTAAGATCTCATCCAATGACCTTATCATAATCTCTTTGGGATAAATTCGTTCTCCTAATACGATCCTATTTTATCTCACAGTAACCATTACATCTCATCCAATATGACTAAAGTAATATGACTGAGCTCTCCCCATCATATACCATTATGAAAACAACTTTACAAAGATCTCATCCAATGACCTTATCATAATCTCTTTGGGATAAATTCGTTCTCCTAATACGATCCTATTTTATCTCACAGTAACCATTACATCTTCCTTCATGAAAAGTCAATTACTAATAGAGAGTAATTAAATAATTTATCTTAATACAAATGACACATGGCCATGATACTTTCCATCTATCATGTAATGTCAATGAGAGGATATCATTTACCTTTTATCGGGCTATGAATTCTGCTATTGCAAGTTGTAACCAGTTGATTTTAGCTAATGTTAAAAAATGTGGTTTTGGAACCCAATTATGTAAACCGAGTCTGTGAGATTATAATAGGAGGATTTATGAAGTTAGTATGAAAATATATTAAAGAACGAGTAAGAAATTAAACTGAGAAAATCATTAATTAAATTTCAGGGATTAAATTATAAAAGTTTAATCGCTATTGAGTTTTAATTTAAAAAAAGCTTGAAGACCTAGTTAGCAATTATCCAAAAAACCTAAATTGTTAATAAACCATTGTTTTTTTGTGTGATAGTGGAAATTGACAATAATACCCACAGAGTTTTCATAACTAAAATTGATAAACAAATGTATGCCTTAAATAAGTGGATTAATCATGATTACTTAAGTTAATTAAATCATTAATCCTAGAATAAATATTAAATAATGGGGAGAAAGAGATGTGCCTTCATCTTCTTCAAGTCTTTTCAGTCCAAAAAAGGGGAAAAAGAAAGAATTTTCTCTTTTGCTCTCTTTATAGATTGGTCCAAAATCTTAAGGTAAACATAATTTTTCTTTGAAATTTTTATGTTTCCATGATCATCTAAGCTTGATTAAGCTTACCCATGTATTAGATTTTTTCAACTACTAAATATTTATCAAGTTAACATTAAAGGGTGATTGATGAAATTAAGCTTGATTTTGATGAGAATTTGAAGTATGAGTTTTGAGTATGTTAGGACTAAGTTGAAAAGTAGAGAAAAATGTTGGAATTCATTAAAAATATAACTAGGCTTGATAATTAATCTATAACATTAGGAACTAAATTTAATAAATTGAAAACTATTATGAGATTATACTATAGACTAAAAGTATTAGGTCCCTAATGAAAGGATATGAAATCATATTTTGATATGATGTTAAATAAAAAAAATATGACTATATCGAATATAGGGACTAAAATGAATAAAATGAAAAATATGTTTAATTATTCATGTGATTGAGTGGAAATTAATACTATTTTTTAAATTGAATCATCAAACGTAGCTAAAGACGATGTTGGGCCATCCCAGAGAAATAAAGGGCTCGAGTCGTAGACAAGTAACAATTACAGTTTGTACTTTCATTATTTGAATTCAATATACATATATGTCTTGTTACAAAGTAGCTTATTTGAGGTAAGTATCCTACTTGTCATTTGATTTGGATTGCATGTGATGATATGGAATATTGTGAATTGAATTGAGAAGAGCATGGTACAAACAAGTATTATATGAAACTATGATATGTGATAATGAATATATATGTGTTTGGATCATTGATTACCCCAGCAACTATCCTGGGCAGAGTCAGGTATAGTTGGTATACCGTAGGATTAATGTATGGGATCATACTTCATTTTTATAGATGAGGTGCAAAACACAAATTCTACTTCAGATATTTTGATGAGGCATTGGGTGCAGATATATTGGTGTGGTGGTTGGATGATCCTTGTATCCGTCTTGAGTTTGTGTTCGGTTAATAGGGATCATAAAACATATATCATACTAAATGATAATTGATATGAAATGTTAATAGCAAATGGTGTATCATGTATATAATTGATAGAGTCACAAAATATAGAATGTGAAAGATCATGCGAACTGGTTAGACAAGGTTTGAGGGACAATATGAGTGGAAATGAGAAAAAAAAAAGGAATGAACCTTGTAACATGCTATGATAAATAAGTGAATGTGATATGATGATAGAAAATATAGTATGATATTGACTGCCTCCAAATGTGTGAACATTTAGAGTAAAATTGTGCAAATAAAAAATATATAATTAAGTGTGGTATCTGCAGGTGAACAAGTCAAATTGTAATATAGTTTTTTGTTACAACAGAACATGGGTAAGTATTTCGAGGATCGTACCCAAGGGATTGCAGATTAGAGAATTTTTTATTAAATTAATTACCGAAAATAATTATTAATCTAATCAAGTTACGAATTAGTATTGTGAATCCAAATTAAAGTATTTATTAAACTAATTAAATTACTTAACCTAAATTAACCTAATGGAATTTCCTATTCCTAATGTCAACGATGCGAACTCTCGGTTTATAATTGATTAAATCTCTAATTATCTAATTAAGCCATTAAGTATCCTTAATTGAGTCTTTATCATCCTTAGGTTCGTCAGGTGTCATCTTTTCTAAGGATTACCACCTGCATCACCCTTTCAGTCTCTTCTTAGGCATATAGTTCTTTGTTAGGTCTCAGCGCTTGTGCCAAGTTTATACTCGACGGGATACCCTTTCGGTCTCACCTATATATCTAGATATTCTATTAGGGGCATCACTTCCTAATATACTAAGTATTCTTGAATAAACACTCAATTTTAGATAAATACTAACTCAGTTAATTAATTAGTTCCATAATCGAAACATGCCAAACATAAATAAATCACAATAATTTATTCCAATATTCATACAACAGTTAAGTGATCAGGTTAACGAAGTATAAATAAAAGAATAAGATATATGAGAAAGCTCATGAATAAATATAAGTGCAGTTCTGGAG
Source organism: Gossypium arboreum (assembly GCF_025698485.1). Lineage (NCBI taxonomy): Eukaryota > Viridiplantae > Streptophyta > Magnoliopsida > Malvales > Malvaceae > Gossypium > Gossypium arboreum. Next base: position 83,075,766 of record NC_069081.1, on the reverse strand, counting down.
CAATCTCCTCTTGCTATTGTCTTCATATTGAAATAAAATGGATTCCGACTATTGGAACATAAAAATAAAACTGAACTAAAATAAAGTAAAATAAAGTTGTTTGTCTAAGTCTAGGTCTCCCATTCTAATGAGGTTATAAAGTTGTTTATATAGGCATACATTAGGGTGCTATAAGCCTAAAATACCTTTGGAGTGATTAGGGTTCGATTAGAGAAAATAACTCTAAAAGTGCCCGTCCAAATTCAGCTAAATATTCCCAATTTTGGTTGTGTTGTCTGACATTGGGAAACTCCTCATCACAACGTCGCCGTGTAGATACTCTTTCCATGTTCATTGCATGGTTGTGATATGGGGAAAATCTCTCGTCATGACGTGGGGTGGTTTTCAACCCTAACAGTTTCGAAGTTTTGTGTTGTGATACAGACCTCCCTATGTCGCGACACGACCATTGTCCATTGTGCTCCTTTTTTAGGTTAGAAAGGAGAAGATGAAGAAAATGAGAGGTGATAGAAAAAATAAGAAAAAAAATGACAAAAGAGTGTTTTTAAAAGTGGATTTAATGGTGGAAGAGACAAATTTAATGGTTGAGTGACCAGTTTGATTAATTTCTTTAACCGCGATGACTAAAAAAATATTAAATGATCAAATAGAAATACCCAATTTTAGAGTGAGTAACTTCGTAGTTTAACCTTTTAACTTTTAGTTAATAAGCTTTATTCATGCTATGAATAAATGACATAGATAATTATTTAACTATTTGAGAAGCTTGGATTAACATTAAGGATATAAAAAATTGAGTCCATCAAACTATTATAGACTAATGATTGGATGGAGTTATGGTGTCATGACATGTGTATCTAATATCTAAATTCATTACTTGATGTATTTGATATCCAAATTATCAAATTTTTAAGTGTTTATTGCAATTATATCATCCAATCAAAAATTCAAATTGAAATATAAAATTTTAACAATGTCAAAAAATATCAATAATTTTATAAATATTAATGACCAAATTATAAACCTTTCAAAGTAAAATGACTTGAATAAAATTTTCAAAAAATCATCAAAATTTATTATAAATAAAAATAAAAATAAAACATTTTAGAAATAATAATGTTATGTGAACATTGACATGTAGCATGTTAAACATTGTGGCAATAGCATTTAACATCCTATAGATGTTAAATTGACATCTTATCCAATCATTTGTAACTAACAACTAAATGATTACAATTTTCAACGTCCTTAAATACCTAAATTATTACTAACATTATTCATCATGCATTATCATTTTACATTTATAAATATTTATAATTACAAAGTTTACATCAATATTTCTCATTATATGTTCTATTAATTACTAATTATAAAAAATAAACTAATTAATTTTATTTTAAGATATTGTGCAATATTAACCACGAGAGTTAAGTGATATGACAATGGTTTACAGAATGCTAAAATTAATTATTGAGCTCGTTTTAGTAGATATTTTGAGAAGTAAAAAAAAACTCTACAATATTAAAACATGTAATTTAATGATGTAATATTTGTAAGTAAACTTGCAAAATCAATATAATTTTAAACCTATATTGATGTTATAAGGACCATGCCATTTATAAATGTATAAAAGCTTATTAATAGCTTTTGCAGGTTTTAACATTTTAATAACGTCATTTATGATTATTATCCCATGTATTATAATATAGTACTTTGTTATGAATTTTAATAGTTGTGACATTCGTTACTTGTTATAATATTATTGATATGTTAATGCAATCTTTTTAGTTATTTGTTAATAAATTAATAATTTATTAGATATTTTATTAATTTAAAATTTGTAGTTTATAATTATTTAACATATTGGTAAAATTGTGAATTACGGTATTAGTTAAAATTAGGGCTAAACTAGGGGTTAACAGGCCTTAGTCTCTTAAAATAGAGAAATTTCTATTTATTTAAAATTTTATAATTTTAAATTAGTAAAGATAAATTTGCACTTTGACCTCCCTTAAAAATATAAAAATTTTATTTAATCATTTAAAATTATAAAGACATAGGCTATTAAAATAGTGAAATTGAATTTTGCTATCGTAAAAATTACTGTTTAATTTCAGCCCCTAAAAAGATTTTTGGTTTCATACTGATTAAAATAATTTCATAAAATATTATATGAAAAATTTTATATTTATAAATATGAAAGTAATTATATATATTTTATTAATAGCTTATTCAACTTTCACAATAATAATTTTAAATAAATTGTTATATTGTCAACAATTTAATGTTATTTTATATAAGTAGATTATAAATTGTTTATTTTAATAAGGATTTTAAGACATACTATGTAGAGTTAATTGTGAATTACTTACTTAGCTATTTATATTTTTAAAACTTAAATTTTAATAATACTTGTATACTTAAAAAATGATTATATTATTGAATTTGTACAACTTTCTTTTCATTTATATTAATCGCTTATCTAAAATTTTAAAATTATATATGGTTTTTATATTATTTATTAATTTACTATAAATTAATCCATAAATGATTAAATGTGCAAAACTTTCGTATAACAAATTTTATTAAAACAAATTCAAATGTTTTGAATAAATTAATAAAATTACAAAAAATGAAAATAAATCATTCTAAATATAAATTGAGATATATTATAGATTTAAATTTTATTTATTTTAACATAAATTAATATTACGTAAACGCTATTTGCCAATATTTTTAAATTTAAGCATAAAAAATTACATATATATAATAAATTATTTCAAAGAGTTTAATAATGTAATGGAGTCCAATGATTAAAATTTTAATAGAGAATTATATATCCCAAAATATTAAAATATTTTAATTTGAAAAAAATTGGTTAATCACTTTTAATATTAAAATATAGAATAGATTCAGATATGGTGTCTAGAAAACTCTCGTGACATTTTCGGTAGTATTACGATTAACACGGACATAAGAAATATTGTGGTAATAAGTGATGTGTTTAATTAGGGAGGAAAGTCAATGCTTTCTATAGAAATGTTGTTAATTTTTTTGACATTTGTGACGAATTGAGAAATGGGAATCATCTTTCGATAGCATAGCGTATAGTTTAGCTAGCTTTTATATTCCTTCATTATTGATCTTACTACTATTTTGCATTTGACAACTTTTTTGGAAAGTTAAAGGTACTAGATAATTGGAATTTGTTAAGTGAGCATTTGTGTATTCTATAACAATATTATGTAATTACATAATGATTTATTCAGTATTTTAATTTTATAAAAAGTTATTTTATTCTTTCATTTAAATTTTATTATCTATTTTAGTCATTGAATTTGTATTATTTATTAAATCACCTCTAAAATAGATAAAAAATTAATATTTGTTAACTTTACTTACGTAGCATTCATATAGAAATCAATGTATATGCCACATCCACAATTAATTAATTTTAAAAAATTTAAAAATTTAAATTTTTTATAATTTTATAATTTCTAACTTTTAATAGCTTTTATTTTTATTTTAAACTTTTTATTTAAAAATTAACTAATTGCAACCATGTCATTCTTATGGCAATCTACATATATGTCATATTAACAATGTTATCGATATTAACTTTTTCATCTATTTTGAGGTCATTTGCTAAATAATACATGTTTAAGTGTTAAAAGAAATAAAAATTAAATTAATAACTAAATTAATTTTTTATAAAATTAAAAACTAAATAAATCATTATATTTTATTTATTAATTAAACAGAAAGCCTACAAACCTGCAAACAATCTAGTAAATATTCAAAGGCAACCAGATTAGCTAATTCAATTGTTTTTAGTAAGATGATAAAAGGCGATTGGATAGGATCCAAATTTGAATTTTGGAGTTAGTGTCAACAAAAAATTTAATACAACAAAGTCTTTTGCCACTAAACTAATGTCATGGCTGACGCAGATATTTTAAAATTAACTTTGATTCAATCATTTTTTGATGGATTGGGCTTGAAGATAAACTTAGATGCTTTTAAGTTCCTGCAAAACAAAAGTAAGCTAGAGACTTGTCCCACCTTGTGTTCCAGAACACTTTTCAATGCTTAAATCAGTGAGGGATCATTGTAATTAAGGATGACAAAAGACTTCAAATCAGCAGGCTTCGAGTCGGTCCAACTCGACAAGGTCAGGTTTTTCTGAAATTAGATTTCGAGGTTTGTCAAATAGAGTTAATTTTAAAAAATGGTTAGGTTAGGGCTGGATTTACGTGAAACCAGTTTGTCCCACCTTAAATATTTACAAAATGCTCTTCCATATATTTAATATTAATTAAATAAGGTCCTTAAATTTTATTATTATCGCGCACGAACATCATTTTTATCACCTTTACTTTCATATAACATAGGTTTTTTTCCCTCTCTTTTTTATTTATTTCCCCAAGATTCCCTCTCATTTTCGTTCATTATTTTTTCTTATGTGATGTAAAATATATTTTTTACTTTTTTTTGATAAAAAAGATATATTTTTTACTTAATCATCATGGACTATTTTTTGTAAATCACAACTGCTCCAAAAGTAAACTATTAGCATAGCAAATTCGATGTTGACAGAAAAAGAACATAATAAATTCTAATGGGAAGTGGTGCCAAAATCTTTTTTTAATTGATCATACTTTAAAAAAAAAGTTGAATTTAAGTCGAATATTGAAATTGAATATATAATTAATTTTTAAATTTGAGATGGACTAAATATTTTTAAGATGGAGGCATGATAGTAGAACATTAAGTTAAAGTTAGAATGGGTAAAAATCCGACCAACCTTGCTCTGTTGCCATTACTAATAATAATAGAGAAATTAAATAAACAAAGTTGTAAAATATATGAGATGAGATGAAGAAGAAGATCTTGTGAAGAGATTAATACATGTCTTTTACGCTTAGTCTCAAAACTATTTTCTTATTGATTGGTCTGCAACATGGTTCTCATTGTACTATTTTTAGGTGAAAAGTGCTTAATGGCTGGCGTTCATAGCTGATGTGGAATAACACTATTTTAATAATACCATATCTTTGATACGTCAAGAGAAAAGATTGTATGAAACAGTGACGCTACGTCATCTGTATCTCTTTCCAATAGTTTTATGCCACATTAGTATTTTTATTCTGAATTTCAGGATTTTATCCTGAATTTTAATATTTTAATTTGGGCTTGATTTTTTTCAGGATAAAAGTACTGATGTGGCATAAAACTATTAGAAAGGGATACAGATAACGTTGCGTCACTTTTTATACAATCCTTTCCCTATATGTCAAATACAAAATATAAAGAAAAAATTAGAAAAATCCGGAGACATACGAACTTACTTTTTTTTTTTTTGTTGTTCTTTCTAGCTTAAGGATTGATCAACAGTATTGAAGGTAAGATAATCTCAATTAATCTGAATCATCGTTGGTTGGGCCAGGGAAGATTTGGCAGCTTGCAGTTAGGATCAAATAGCCCCAACTTTTTTTAATTCCTTTTTTAAACATGTGCCTCCTTACCAAAAACACTCTTTTTCTTGTTTTATTTAAATCAAACAAATAATAATTGAGATACCATTTGAGATTCTATATTGGTCTCTTTGATTCGTTTTTCTTGCACTATGGGATTTAAAGAGTAATAAATGCACGGGACAAGGAACCATATGAAGAAAAAATAACTTTTGGTCAATGTTAAAAAGATGTTGAACTCATGTGTAACTTGATACTGGTGAAGTTTGGGACACATTTTCTAGTTAGATAAATAATTGTCGCAAACACAGGGAATAAACTATAAGATTGCATTCTTACTACATTCATCCAGGTCTAGATTGACACTAATGTATGTTACTTGAAATGATTTAAATCTCCTAATTTTACAGGATGGTTTTTTTTTGAGAAAAAAAAAGGTAAGATATACAAATTTCAAAGAATATTTATATTAAATGAAAGGTAAAATATTGGCATTTGTGAGGTATAATATACATGTGAAGACTAATTTAGTTAATTCAATCCTACATTGTTATTAGTAGCTGCCTCTATTTTGACATATCATAGATCAACACACACCTTTTCTTAGAGAAGGCACAAGGGAGAGAAATAAACAAGAGTTTATTTGATTTATGAGATACTCTTTGATTTATAATCAAAAGCATTGAGTTGTCATCACAATAGTATATTTATAAAATTTAACATTAAAATTCATATAACACAAATAATTTGAATCTATACTTAAAAGCTGAACTGATGAATTTGATTGCTTTCTTGAAAACCCCACAAACAATGTAATTATTAGTTTATAACATATATAATTGGTCCCTGCGTCGGAGGAGCAGAACCATTGCTTACATACAGAAGAACAAGGATGTCTCCATTTGAGTACTTGGATTTGTAGGAACCCCACAAGAGAGGAGAGAAAGGAATCTGCTACTTCATATATATTTTGTTCTTATTTAGGGGCTCTCCTTGTTGTGAAACGAGAAATAATAATCTTTTTGTTTAGGTTTTTGAAAGGGAAACCCACTACTAAGGTTGGGAATCTATGGTTGAAAAAGGAGTTGGAATCCACTTCAACGCTTGTTTGATGTTTAAAAAAAAAAACATTTATTTCTTGAGTAAAGACATTAACATGGTTCCTAAGCTTCTCTTCTTTCTTTTTACAAATTCAGTTCTTTCGTACGTGGAAAGATGAAGTCCACTAGATTGATCATACTCCCATGATTGGTGCCTTAACTGAATTAAACTAATTCTTGTTAAAGCCTCAATTATTGGCAATGGCGGGAGAAAGAGGCACCTCTCTTCTTCTATTCCTGTTGTAGAATGCAATCAATAGAAAAACTTAATTTTATTAAGTATAACAAAGAAGTTAAATTATATTAATATGATCCTAAAATGTTATTTTTAAGTATTCAATATAAATGTGTCATGTTGTTGTGTGGAAGCGTATAAAAGAGTAAAATTATTGTACTAAAAATCACACTAAGTTCAATTCTTAGGAAAGAGAGGTAGATCACAAAGATCGCTTAAGTACCAGGTCTTTCCTAGTCAAAATATCCCTCTATCGTAATTTAATAGAATAATAAATCACTACAATCACATTCACAAAATATGCAAAATAATACAATAAAGAACACTAGAATTTTAATGAGGTTCAGCAAATTTTGCCTCCGTCCTCGGGCACTACCAAATATATTTCACTCCAAAATACAAGTGAAGATTTACAAAGAGAGAACAATGCCTTAAGTAGAGAATGGCAAATGTGGGTTGATAAAATGAGAAATGATTAGGCCTATTTATAGTTGAGGTTCAGGGATCAACTTGCAAAGTCACTATACAATTAGGGACCAAAAATTACAATTATCTCATGCCAAATGTCAATCTCACTTTTGGTCCCTTAAATGTAACACCCTAACCCATATCTGTCGCCGGAAAGGGGTTACAAGGTATTACCAAATGAAACAAAACTTTCTGACATTCATGAATACATATAGAAATTAATCTTTTTAATTCATCACATTTGAACATATACTAAATCAAATCAAATATTATAGGTTACATATAAATTAAAAACCAAGTTACTATTCATATGGTCATTTACCTAAACTTTAGTCGAAAATATATGTAACATGCCAAATACATATACTTTGTTCAATGTTAACTTTCATTCTTCTCTATTACTATATATGCATATAACATTTCTTATAAATGAAACATTATGTCAGTCATCATATGTTAAATCAACTACGAACCATTTCAAATGTAATTATTAAATCAAATATACCAAAATGTATATGCCAATATCATAACAAAAATTACAAATACATAATCAATTCATTTGCCCACATATTCGCTATTAAGGTTAATCATATATATATATATAATACAAATTATACCATTCAACCACAAGCTTAAATAAACCATTTTCTAATCAAACAAGGTTAATCATTTTAGAACCAATGACTTCATAAACATAATCTATTAACTAAATTTATTACCACCCGAACATAAAAGTGCATTTAGTTCACTTAATAACTATTCACATAACCAATACAACATTTATATAATATATATATGAAATCAAATCAACTCACCCTAATTTAAATGTACAAATGCGAATCCAAATATGATAGTTACACATACTATACCATATACCAAAATCTAACACAAAAACCAACTTTCTTCTTATCAATTCAAGTAGTAAAGTTAACCACAAAAATTCATACAAATTTTATATACTTTGTAACCAATATATATATACACATCACATTGTGCATTTCACAACGTAGAATTTTATGATTAAACACTATCACATATATGTCATATAATAAATTTATCAACATAATTAATTTGTAAGTCATACATACCGATATTAGACTAATTCAAATAATCAAAACACCATTCAAACATGTCATGGAATATACTTACCATAATATATTTATCCTCCGTGAAATTAATAATTCATCAATTAATCTAATAATCAAACCAAACCATATAGCCAAACACCACACATATATATATGCCATGAAATATACTTTAATATCAAGCTTATGCCATAACCGAATACACATATAAGTATTAATATTATGTCACATAACATAACCTTATCAAAGCATATCAACCTAGATTTACATATATATATACACATATACGCAATAGTAGAACACCAAAATCAAACATGACCATCATCAAAACAAAGCATTAAATCCAAACTTAACAAAGTAATAAGCCATTTTTGCATGGCTCATGATTTCATAAACCAAAATCCAACATTTCAACATACAATCCAGCCTATACATGCCATAGGTTCAAAAATTCAGCTTATAAAATACCGAAGGTAGTCGATAGTGTGATAGACTTTGCTGACGATCCCCAAGCTCGTAACTAGATCTTGAAATCTATAAAACAAATGAAAACATATACACACACAATAAGCTATCATAGCTTAGTAAGTCATAAGCAAGTAATAATCAAATGATCATTTGTATTTAATCAACTAAACCAAATCAAATAATCTTTAATCAAATACACATTTTTCATGCTTGAAACTCATATACCATCACATGAACGATGTTTAATTATATTAACTTGGCCGAATACACATAAGTTCATAAACATATATAATTCTTACTTTCATAATGCATATTTATCTATTCATCTCAAATATATATACTTACCTTATCTTTCAAATCAACTAATTTAGCACATACCTGACATTTTAGCTTAATTTCACTTTCGATCTTAACTTGATATTGCCCGTTGAACCATTCGGAATTGAATAGGGTACTCGGATAATCACATATATCATACAATGCCAACGTCCTAGACGGGGCCTTACATGTTATCTCATATCGATGCCATTATCCTAGACAGGGTCTTACACGAATCAAATACGATGTCGATGTCCCAGACATGGTCTTACACGTAACCACATATCGATGCCAACGTCCTAGATGTGGTCTTACACGAAAACACATATCGGATCCTATGTCATGACATATGTATCCTAGCTATTCCTAAAGTTCGTACGGGGCTTTTGGACGTCGTAACTCAGTTGAATCAAATCGTAATCCTTAATTCTCAAGCATGTACACATTCAGTCATTATGTATATATAATCATAAAATTCGATTCAGCATTTAAAACTTATATATATATATCCAAAATTAACAGCATTTATTTGCTTATAAACTTACCTCAGACGATGAAAATCGGAACGGGACGACTAGTCGACAACTTTAGTTTTTCCCCGATCCAAACCTGATTTCTTTGGTTCTTGATCTAAACATATTCAAATTAAACTCATTCAAAAATATTTTCATTCATTTTAGTCCAAAAACACATAAATGGGAAAATTACTATTTTACCCCTAACATTTTACACTTTTTACAATTTAGTCCCTGTTGCACAAAACAAAAAATATGCAAAATTTCAATATATTGGCCAAATCTTCCTTGTGTTCATACAAGTCCATACATTTCATTTTTTCACATTTTAGCCCCTCAATTTATTATTTTTGCAATCTAGTCCTAATTACTCAAAATCATCAAAAATTTTAATACAAAACATGTTAATCCAAAACATATCTTTCATATTTCATCAACTAAATTCACAAAGCTCAAATATTCATCAATGGCATAACTCAAAATATTCACCAAAATAAAAAATTCAAGCATGGGCTGTGTACATTACACTGCAACGATATCAAAAACGTAAAAATTATCAAAAATCGAGCTAAAACTCACCTTGAATCAAGCTTCAATATTGCCGAACCCTTAAACTCTTTTTTCCTTTTTCTTTTCTTTAGTTTCGGTCACCAAGAAAAAAGTATGAACACTTAATTTTTATTTTATGTTTTATGATATTATAACTTATTAATCATTTTAAATTTTTAACCTTTTTAATGAAATATAAAACCATTTTAAATCATGGTCATTACCGTCCCTTGCATGTTATCATGGGCAAATTGCAACATAAGTACCTTTATTTAAAAAGACAACAACAATTCAGCCCTTTTACAATTAACCATCAAATTTTCAATTTACGAGATTAAGTCCTTTAATCGGGCACTCAAATGAAAAAATTAAAGCAAGTAAATTTCACACACACAAATTCACACCTAATAAACACAGAAAATAATTTTTAAATATTTTTCTAACTTGGATTCGTGGTCCCGAAACCACAGTTCCGATTAGGGTCTAAATCGAGCTATTACAACTCTCCCCCTTATGGATTTTCGTCCCCGAAAATCTTACTGGTGAATAGGTTCGGATAACGCTCTTTCACTTTATCCTCTGGCTCCCACGTTGCTTCCTCAACTCTGTGTTTATGTCACAATACTTTTGTAACACCCCGTACCCGAGACCGTTACCGGAGTCGAACACGAGGTGCTAACCGACTAATTCATTTACTCTCACAAATTCAATTAAAATTTTCCAGGCAGTTGGCTAACTGCGTCACTGTCACCTTAAAAATCATAACTTGAGTTCCACAACTCGAAAATCAGATTCGAAATTTTTCCCCGAAACTAGACTCATATGTCCATCTACATATATTTTTGTAGAATTTTTGGTCAGGCCAATTAGTACAGTTTATTAGTTAAAGTCTCCACTGTTACAGGGTGCGACTACACTGATCTTTATGCATTACGACCTGGATATCTCCCTGTACAGGGCTTCAATACTGATACCGTTTGTTTCTATAGAAACTAGACTCAAAGAGGAATCTATACATATATGGCATGACTCCCAATTATCTCTGGTTAATTTACAATGAATTTCCAAAGTCAGAACAGGGAATCCAGAAACCGTTCTGGCCCTGTTTCATGAAAACCTAAATATCTCTTAACATACAACTCATATGACCGTTTCGTTTCTTCCATATGAAAGTAGATTCATCAAGGTTCATTTACATAATTTATTCACTATTTAATTCCATCTATACTAGTTTTAGTGATTTTTCACATCCACATCACTGCTGCTGCCAGCATCTATTTTTAGGGTGGACTTTATCTAACACATAGTTTCTATGATTCAACTAACCCTCTTGCATATATAGTCCAAAATATAATCATGATGAACCATTCTAATAGCTGATCGTTGCCAAACATTTCCATGCCTCTTAATGGGCATATACATACCGAATGATTATAACATTATGCTCAAAACATTTATAAGCCATTTTCGCATGGCTACCCAAAATTATACAAATCCAAAGGGTCCATGACCCACAACAAAAGGGGTAGTCCTATACATTAACCAAAATATCCTCTCACTACTAGTCTATTCTATACATGCCATAAGATATTCCAAAACATAGCAGTACCAAACAGTGGATAGTGATAGTGTGACTAGTTGCTGACGATCCCCGAGCCTGTAGCTTCGCAATGAGACCTATAAGACAGAGGAGACAGAATAAACAGAGTAAGCATTACAATGCTTAGTAAGTTTTAAGCATTGTCAACAGATAACAATCAAATTATAACATAGTTGTTCGTATTTTTATTTCACTCTTCCTTCGGGCATACCATCCCTTTACCGAATATGCACATCTCATCATATACAATAGGCAGATAAACTCTCACACTAATCCGATGTCACATAATCATAGGAATAGTCCCATAGATTGCTCTCGTATGCATCATATATAAACTTGGAGTACATACCTGTTTAACCTTTCGCATTGCGTATATTTATAAGCAATTCTTATTACGAAGTCTTACCCGAACATAATCTCCACATGTAGTCATCGGGTCTTACCCGGACATAATCTCCACATGTAGTCATCGGGTCTCACCCGGAACATATTTCCAAGTTTCATGTACATTTAATCACATATTACAACATTCACATTAGCCATTCGGCTTTACCACATATACATATCACACATATATTTCACATTAGCCATTCGGCTTTACCACATACACATATCTTATATATGTTTCACATTAGCCCTTGACTTTACCACATATACACATCACACATATATTTCACATTCATCACATCGGCCATTAGGCCTTATCACATATATATACACTTTCACATTCATCACATCGGCCATTAGGCCTTATCACATATATACACTTTCACATTCATCACATCGGCCATTAGGCCATATCACATATATACATACACTTTCACATTCATCACATCGGCCATTAGGCCTTATCACATATATACATACACTTTCACATTCATCACATTGGCCATTAGGCCTTATCACATATATATATCTCATACATGTTTCATATTTTTCTTGTACATCAATTTCAGCAATAGCTTATAAGCAACTCAAATATTTTCATCAAAGTTTACAACAAAATCACATATTCACTACAAACGGTTTTCCTGAGCAACAGTCACTAAATTGTTTATAACTGGAGCTACAAAACTCAAAATCAATTACCATTAATTTCCCCCGAATGTAGATTCATGTATCTTTCATCCATAAAATTTTCAGAATTTTAGGTGTGGCCAATCAATACCAGATTTTTCTTAAAGTTTCCCCTGTTTCACTGTTTGACTAACCTGACCAGTCTTCACTACAAATCAAAATTCTCATTGTACAGAATTCAAAGTATGTTCTACTTGATTTCATTTGAAACTAGACTCATTAAGGAGTCTAAGCATATAAATTTTATCTTGTAACCATTTTTATACAAATTATAGTGATTTTCTTAAAACCGAACAGGGATTTGAGTCATTCCGACACTGTCCCGCACAACTTTAAATATCTCTTTATAGGAAATTTCTTTGCTTCCACGGTCTCCTTTATAAGAAACTAGACCTTTGATTACATATTTTATTCAGCCTATAATTCCACACCAAAAATTTATAGTGATTTTCTAAAATCACATTACTGCTGCTGTCCAAGCAATTTATTACAATTTGCTCTTAAATTTCCAAGTCCAAACACTTATGAACTTACCATTTGGGTCTAAGACATATCATGGCCACATCATATCTTATTAAATCAACTCATTATATCCTATTATAGTTGAATTTACTCAACATTTAATCACTTAAAACTTACCTCGAAGTTGCCAAACGATTCTGACGGCTATTCGATCACCTCTTTCTTTCCCTTATCCAACTTTGATCCTCTAGGCTCTTGAGCTAGATCAAACAAATTACTTCCCAAATTAAACATAGTCATACGACATCCATATACATTTTATACTAGCCGAAATGTACCATCAAGATATACTTTACTCAAATAATTTACATTGGCCGATCATGTATAATGTTTTGTAACTTAATAAACTTATCATACATTATGTATTCATAATATTTGTGCAGCCAATTATTCATGGTCATACACACACAATCAAAAATAAATACCAAATTTCATATCCTTTAGGCCCTAAGCCGAATACACTTGTCACGTTCACCTACATTTTTCAAGTACAACATTCTCATATTCGGCATTAGTATCAAGCATAATAGCTAATTCTTCCCACCATTTCATCAATGCAATCATACCATCACAAATCAACTTAAAATAACCATATCTAATAATCAAATACCTATAGCATTGCACATTTCTCACATAGCAAGTACAACTAAATTCATTATTAATATATATATATATATATCTAAACACTTAACTACAAGATTTAATCACCATTATCAAATCATAAAACAGCTTATATCCATCATCTATATTTACTTCACATAAACCGAAATAACCATTACATCATCTTTAAAACACTTAGCATTTTATCCATTTAATCAAGCCAACTCTCAAGACCATTCCATCACACAAATTATACCATAAATCATACTTCCAAAATGAGCTACTTCCAAGGCCGATTATATTTCATCATTAACAAATCTCATTTTCGAATCATATAATCAATATCACATACACATCACCCAAACACAAATCATACCTATCATATAACAAGCATAACAAAATAAACCAACTATGTCAAATATAACCACAATTTGTTCAAACCTTAAAACCGAACTTAACAAAATAAACAAGCCATTGGTTGATTAGAACTTGAACTAATCATCTCAAACATGCATAGATTTTCAAGAATCATTCAATACATACCTCATTCTAGCCATCTTCTAAGCCAAAAATCAAGGCAACCAAACTTTTGATTCAATTTTCTCTATGACCGAATGCACATACCTCAAATTTTTAGCTTGCTATCTTGCCGAAATCCTCAAAACATATTTCTTCTTTCTTTCATTTTTTTTGTCAAGAAGAACAAAGAATGAAGCCTTTTTTTTTCTCTTCTAGTTTTGGCAAAATGGGGGAGCAAGGATGAAACAACTTTGGTTTCTCCTCCCACTCCCCACATATTTTATTGTTCTTAACACAACATGTTGTCATAAACTTTTCATAATATGTTTTTTCCCATCACAATTTGTCTATCCACCTTGTCATGGCCGCCACTACTATTAGGGGGAAATTGACATGCAAGTCCTCCTTTTGACTACATGCACTATTAGATCCTTGTAGATTAGCCTATCACATTTCAAAAGTGTCACACAAGTCCTTTTGACTAAATTCACATGTAATTTACTAAATCGAAGCTTAAAATTTTTGCACATTCATATTCACATATTTTAGACCATAAATATCACATCCAAATAATTTGGTGACTCGGTTTAGTGGTCCCGAAACCGCTTTCCGACTAGGGTCACTTTAGGGCTGTCACAACTTTAACTAACGAAATTCTCTTATTTTGCAATTCTTTAACCTCGCGAGCCAGAATGCGAATCGGTTCTTCCTCATATGTCATATCAGATTTAATCTCAATCTTCGACGGACTAATCACATGTGAGGGATCAGATTGATATCATATCTACAAAGTATCTAAACATGGAATATATTATGGATCTTTTCTAACTCAGGTCGCAACAACAGTCTATAAGCAACCGACCTGACACGCTTTATAATCTCATACAACCCATGTAACACCTTTAACCCGTATCCATTGCCGGAATAGGGTCATAAGGCATTACAAAATAAAACACGATTTCAAACAATTAAATATAAATATTCATATATTCACATAAACAAGTCTTGAAAGTTAATCAAAATTTATTTCATAAACTAATACAACTCTTAAGTTTGAACATTTCATATCATATGTATAAATGGTCATATCGTTCACATGAAACAATATAAAATATAATATATCAATAATTTCATATATGCGGCATTAGCATAGTAGTTTATATGAATCTATTATGCTTTACATATTAATACCAAATAAAAGCATGTATTTTGTTATGAGTCAACTCACTTAATTTCCTAGTCTATTCGGCTAATGTATCATTGTATACATTTGCAAACTTACATGAAATTAGCAAGTTCATATAGCCACACATAAGTATATAGCATCCATAATTATGAACATCTTTACTCACATATAAGGCACATAAAAACTTAACTAATATGATAAGACCAAATGTCATATACGCATATCTTAACTTAGTCCATAAGTGAACACCAAAATTTGTATCATGCATACGTCTTTCTCTTTACCTATCAATTTCATAATTTACCTTAACTCAATAACATTCATAATGAACCATACGACTAAACATTTATGTATAACCTAATCAATATATATATACATGCATGGTGCGTATTTACCCTAAAACCGAGGCTACATCTAACATTTGAACATATTTTAAAATGATTGATCAAAGCAAACATGGACATTTTTCATTACTCATCATCTTGCTTAGCTGAAACATACTACTTTAAAACTCATACACAATCAAAATTCTCATCATCGAATTATCAAAAATAAACTTATTAAACAATAATACTAAGAACATACTAAATCAAAACTGAGCATAATGGGCAAGTTCACATATATACCATTTCTTAGTATAAAGCACATCCAAAATAACCAAACATATTTATGACTGAAATCTTCGTACCTCATGCAAAATCATTAACCAAATTCAATATACAAACACAGAACACATATTATGTTCATTCATGACACATAGCATATTAATCAAAATAGACTCAAACCATTATTATACCGGAACCGAATTCAAGCATAGAAAAAAGCCATTTTCGCATGGCCTTTATACAAAACCAAATTTCATCGTTTCAAAACACATTCCAGCCTATACATTCCATAATTAAAGTTTGATTATTTAAATACCGAAGTTGTAGATAGTGTGATAAACTTTGCTGACGATCTCTGAGCTTGTAACTTGAATCCAAAATCTATAAAATACAATCATACATAAAAACAAAGAGTAAGCTTTTGAAGCTTAGTAAATCATAAGCAAATAAGCAACCCAATAATATATTCAACTCAATTAAATTGAATCAAACTATAATATCATTTTCACATCTAATTACAAACTTACCATCTCATAAATAATGTATAAACTCTTATACATAATTATTACCTTGGCCGAATGCTTATCTAGTTAAAATGGTAAAATATCATTCAACTACCAAAGCCATGATGCTATTTTATGTTCAAATATACCTATATTCACATACACAAGCTCATGAATCAAAGACAACATTTTATACATACATATATTATTTGGCCGAATATACAAGATCACATATACCCTTATTCAAACCTTGTTTCAATAATATTCACATTATTTATTCACAAGGTTGAATACTCTACCTTATTCACATACATTCTTCCTTTACTTCATACATGATTTATAACCAATATCAAACAAACTGACTTACCTCATTTCAATTATATATTAAGCTAATTCATACCTGATCATTCAACCCATTTATATGTTCGATCACAACTTATCATTGCCCGATGAACCATTCAAAATTGGATAGGACACTCGAATAATCACACACATCGTACAATGCCAACGTCCCAGACGTGGTCTTACATGTAATCACATATCGATGCCACTGTCCCAGATAGGGTCTTACTCGCACACATATATCTGAATCACATATCGATGCCTTGGTCTTACTCGCACACATAACTCAGAATCCTATGTCATGACATATGTATCCTAACTCCTACGGTTTATATGGGGCTTTCGGACGTCGTAACTCGGTCGAAAAGAATTCAGCAATGTAATAACCAAGCCTTTTCATATTCAACCATAACAAATGTAAATTCTAACATTTCATAACAGCATATATATTTAACATTTAACTACTATTAAACACATCTATTTGCTTATAAACTTACCTCGGACGATATAAAACGGAATGGAGCGGTTAGTCGACAACTTTCGTTTTTCCCCGATCCAAATATGATTTTTTTGGTTCTTAATCTAGACATATTCAAATTAAGATCATTCAAACATATTTTCATTCAATTTAGTCCAAAAAACATAAATGGGTAAATTGCCATTTTACCCCTAACATTTACAATTTTTACAATTTAGTCCCTATTGCACAAAACAAAAAATACACAAAATTTCTCCATACCCAAGCTAGGCCGAATATTACCCATATCCATACAAGCCCATATAATTCATTTATTTCACATTTTAGTCCCTCAAATTATTTTTTTTGCAATTTAGTCCTATTTACTCAAAATTATCAAAAACTCCAATACAAAACATGTTAATCTAAAACATATCTTCCATATTTCATCATCAAACAACAAAAATCACAAGGTCTCAACAATGGCACAACTCAAAATATTCATCAAAATAAAAAATTCAAGCATGGGTTTTGTAGTACTCAAAGCAACGATCTCAAAAACGTAGAAATTATCAAAAATCGAACAAAAACGAACCTTGATTGATCTTGAATAAGTGCCGAACCCTAGCTTTCATATTTCTTTCTTCTTTTGTTTAATTTTGGTTAAAGAGAATGAATAAAGAAAAACATGGCTTATTTTATGATATAATAACATATATTAACTTATTAACTAATTTACCTAATTAACCTTAATGAAATAATAATAAAATCATATAACATATGTCTATTACCATCCAAACAATATGCTAATGGAATATTTACAACATAAATACTCCAACTTAGAAAACCATTAACAATTCGGCCCTTATGCAAGTTACCACCTATTTTTCATTTTACACGATTAAGCCCTTTTATTTAATCGAACACTCAAATGATAAAATTAAAGCACAAAAATTTCATAGATATAAAGTCACACAAAATAAACATAGAATATAATTTTTAAATATTTTTTTGACTCAGATTCGTGGTCCCGAAACCACCGTTCCAGTTAGGGTTTAAATCGGGCTGTTACAGCCCAATAAATCTCGGACTCAATTTGCCTTTACGACCGAATCTGAGTATTTTCTTCCACGGTGAGACTTTCAAAAATACTTTGTCCCCGATCTGATACTCTATATCTTTTCGTTTCAAGTCTGCATACGATTTCTGACGATCTGATGCTATCTTTAGACTTTCACGGATTGCTTTCACTTTCTGTTCAGTCTCTCTGATCAAATCAAACCCGTGTATCTTGTTTTCACTGAGCTCAGTCCAATACAATGGTGTATGACATTTACGACCATACAAAAACTCGTAAGGTGCCAATTTGATACTCGATTGTACCTTCGAACTCGAGAATGCAAAATCTTAACATATCCTCAAGTATCTGAATGATTCATTCGGATTGACCATCTGTTTACGGATGGAAAGCCATTGCAGTTTCTTCCAAAATCGCGATGTAAACCTCAGATCTCTATCTGAAACAATAGAAATAGGCACTCTGTGGAATCTCAGAATCTGAGAAACATATAACTCAACAAGCTTGTCAAGCAAATAATCTGTACGAACTGGAACAAAATGAGCTGATTTAGTCAATGTATCTACAATAACCCAGATTGCATCTTTCTTGCTCGGTGTCAACGGTAAATCGGATACAAAATCTATTGTGACTTGGTCCCATTTCCACTCAGGTATCATGATCGGCTCAACCAACCCAGAAGGTACCTGATGCTCGGCTTTTACTTACTGACAAACTAAACATTTTGAAACAAAGTCAGAAATTTCTCTTTTCATACCATGCCACCAGTAAATCTGTTTCAGATAATTATACATTTTCGTACTACCCGGGTGAACAGATAACCGATTGTTTTGAGCTTCCTTTAAAATCATTTGAATCAACTCTGAATTCCTCGGGGCACATATTTGGTTTCTGAACCTCAGAAAACCCTCAGCATCAACTTGAAACTCGGATTCAACATTCGAATCACATTGAGCTCGCTTTGCTAACAAACCATCATCAACTTTCTGAGCATCACAAATTTGTTGAACAAATAACGGTCTTGATTTTAATTCAGATATTATCGAACCATCATCAAACATAGCCATATGCGCATTCATTGCATGCAAAGAAAATAGTGATTTTTGGCTTAAATAATCAGCAATAACATTAGCCTTTCCCAAATGGTAGTCAATCATAAGCTTGTAGTGTTTTAGCAACTCTAACCATCGGCGTTGTCTCAAATTTAGATCTTTTTGAGCCATCAAATATTTTAGGCTTTTGTGATCAGAATAAACATGACATTTTTCCCTGAATAGATAGTGACACCATATCTTCAATGCAAACAGAATAGCTGCCAATTCAAGATCGTGCGTCGGATAATTATTTTCATGCGGCTTTAACTGTCTCGAGGCATAAGCTATGACTCTATCTTCTTGCATCAAAACACAACCCAAACCATGTAAAGATGCATCACTATAAATAACAAATTCTTTACCTGATTTTGGCTGAACTAGCACTAGAGCTTCGGTCAAAAGGGCTTTCAACTGATCAAAACTTTTCTAGCACTTTTTTGACCATTCGAACTTAATATCTTTCTGTAATAGCTGTCATCGGGGTTGCAATCATAAAAAAACCTTTCACGAATGATCTATAGTAACTGGCAAGTCCCAGAAAACTTTGGACTTTAGAAACGCTTCTCAGAGGTTTCCAATCAAGTATAGCTAAAATTTTACTCGGATCAACCCGAATACCCGATGCTGATACAACATGCCCAAGAAAACTGACTTCGCGTAACCAAAACTCACATTTACTGAACTTTGCATACAACTGTTTATCTTTTAAAGTCTGTAACACAAGTCTTAAATGTTTGGCATGCTCGGTTTCATCACGGGAATCGATTAAAATATCATCTATGAACAAAACCACAAACCGATCCAAATACTGTCTGAAAATCTAATTCATCAAATCCATGAAAACAACAGGTGCATTAGTAAGTCTGAAAGCCATAACCAAAAATTCATAATGTCCGTATCTCGTTCGGAAAGTAGTCTTTGGCATATCGAAGTCTTTTACTCGCAGCTGATAATAACTTGATCTCAAATCTATCTTCGAAAACACTGTAGCCCCTTTTAGTTGATCAAACAGGTCGTCAATCCGTGGCAATGGATATTTATTCTTTATAGTCTTCTTATTAAGCTGTCTATAGTCGATACACATTCTCATAGTTCCATCTTTCTTTTTCACAAATAAAACTGGTGCAACACAGGGAGAAAAACTCGGTCGCGCGAAACCTCTATCCGTCAACTCTTGCAACTGAGCTTTCAATTCTTGTAATTCAGTAGGCGCCATTCTGTATAGATCTATCGGTATGGAAGTCATTCCTGGCACTAATTCAATACCAAATTCTACCTCTCGGATAGGTGGCAAACCCAGTAATTCTTTAGGAAACACATTTGGATATTCGCATACAACTGGTACTGATTCAAATTTTCTTTCAGTCACTATACTATCAAGCACATATGCAAAGTAAGCTTCACAACCTTTTCTCACATACTTTTGAGCTAACATCGAAGATATCACTGCTGGTAAACCATTCAGATTGTTAGATTCAATCCGAATAATCTCATCTTTCTGGCACCGTAAATCAATAGTCTTTCTTCTACAGTTTACAACAGCATCGTGCAAAGTCAACCAATCCATACCCAGAGTTATATCAAAATCATCAAATGGAAACAACATCAAAGCAGTCAGAAAACATGAATCTCGAATCATCAAAGGACAATTCTTACACACTTTGTCAACTAAAACACACCAGCCGAAGGGGTTTGATACTTTAATCACAAACTGAGTAGACTAAACAGGCAAAGTCTTACTGAATACTAAAGTCTCCCACACATAAGAATGAGTCGAACCAGAATCAATCAATTCAATTACACTAGTATCATAGAGAGTGAACGTACCAGTAATAACATCCGGGGATAAGGCCTCCTCGCTTGCGCTAATAGTATAGGCTCTGGCAAGTGCATGAGCCTCGGATCTAACGGCCGTATCTTTAGTCCCACTTCGACTGCTACTCACATTACCCATATTTCTGGGTGGTCTACCTCGAGATACAGTGTTACCCAATCTCGTATTCTGTACTGGATTTTGTTCAGCTAACTCAGGGCATTCACGAACAAAATGATTCGTCGATCCACATTTAAAACAGGTCCAATCATGCAATCTACAACTGTCAGGATGTTGTTTACCACAATGTTTACACTCGGGTTGATTTGATCTAACATTACCAATACTACCTACTGAGGTAGCTCTTGAGCTCATAGGTGGTCTATCCTGATTTCGTCTAGAATAACCCGAAGTAGCCTTAGAACGGCTAAAATCATCTCAGAACTTCTTTGATATCGACTGAAATGACTTACACGATGATCTCTTCCGTGAGTCTCTAGCTTTAAAGTTAGCTTTTCTTTTCTCTTTCCTAAGCTCTTCGGCTTTGCACGCTCGCTCAACCAGTACTACGAACTCTTTTATTTCAAGTATGCCAACTAGCAGTTTAATGTCTTCATTCAACCCGTTTTCAAATCATTTACACATTTTAGCTTCAGTCGAAACACACTCTCAGGCATACCGACTGAGTCTTACGAATTTTCGCTCATACTCTGTCACGGTCATCCGACCCTGTTTAAACTCCAAAAATTCTTTGCATTTTTTATCAATAAATCTCTAGCTGATATATTTCTTACGGAACTCAGTCTGAAAGAAATCCCAAGTCACCTGTTCTTTCGAAACCACCAATACTAGTGTATTCCACCAGTAATATCCACTGTCTCGTAGCAAAGACATGACAGATTTTAAGCACTCATCCGAGGTACAAGATAACTCATCAAACACACGGATAATATTATCAAGCCAGAATTCAACTCACTCAGCATCATCATCATCAGTAGCTCTGAACTCTTTAGCTGCTTGTTTTCTGATTTATCAACAAGAGGCTTATGTAATCTCAACAGATCACTCACTTGAGGTATAGCAAGTATTAGAGAAGGACTAATCGGGGGTGGAGATTGTTGTACAGCTGGATTCGTCTGGATATACTGAGTAAACTAGTTGTTCATCATTTGATAAAATGCTTGCTTAGCCTCTCCCTCTTAATTACTCAAGGTTGGTCGAGAATCAACCGGTGCTGTCCCTTGTGCAGGACAGGCACTATACTCTCGACATAATCAACTCTGGCTCTGTCGGGATCCATTAACACATTTTTAAATGTTAGAAGTCATCACACTATCGCAGTATATAATATGGCATGTATAGCTAGACTCACACATGCTACGTTAGTCCTAGAATCGACTAAATCGTAGCTCTGATACGAATCAAATGTAACACCCTTAACCTGTAACCATCACCGGAAAGGGGTTACGAGGTATTACCAAACGAAACAAAACTTTCTGACATTCATGGACACACATAGAGATTAATCTTTGTAATTCATCACATTTGAACATATATCAAATATTATAGGTTACATATAAATTAAAAATCAAGTTACCATTCATATGGTCATTTACCTAAACTTTAGCCGAAAATATATGTAACATACCAAATACATATACATTGTTCAATGTTAACTTTCATTCTTCTCTATTACTATATATGCATATAACATTTCTTATAAACGAAACATTATGTCAATCATCATATATTAAATCAACTACGAACCATTTCAAATGTAATTATTAAGTTAAATATACCAAAATGTATATGCCAATATCATAACAAAATTGCAAATACATAATCAATTCATTTGCCCAAATATTCGGCTATCAAGGTTAATCATATATATATATAATACAAATTATACCATTCAATCACAAGCTTAAATAAACTATTTTCTAATTAAACAAAGTTAATCATTTCACAACCAGTGACTTCATAGACATAATCTATTAACTAAATTTATTACCACTCGAACATAATAGTGCATTTAGTTCACTTAATAACTATTCACATAACCAAAACAACATTTATATAATATATTCATGAAATCAAATCAATTCACCCTAATTTAAATGTACAAATGCCGAATCCAAATATGATTGTTACACATACTATACCATATACCAAAATCTAACACAAAAACCAACTTTCTTTTATCAATTCAAGTAGTAAAGTTAACCACAAAATTCATACAAATTTTATATACTTTGTAACCAATATATATATACACATCACATTGTGCATTTCACAACGTAGAATTTTATGATTAAACACTATCACATATATGTCATATAATAAATTTATCAACATAATTAATTTGTAAGTATTACATACCGATATTCGACTAATTCAAATAATCAAAACACCATCCAAACATGTCATGGAATATACTTACCATAATATATTTATCCTCTGTGAAATTAATAATTCATCAATTAATCTAATAATCAAACCAAACCATATAGCCAAACACCACACATATATATATGCCATGAAATATACTTTAATATCAAGCTTATGCCATAACCGAATACACATATAAGTATTAATATTATGTCACATAACATAACCTTATCAAAGCATATCAACCTAGATTTACATATATATATATATACACATATACGCAATAGCAGAACACCAAAATCAAACATGACCATCATCAAAACAAAGCATTAAATCCAAACTTAACAAAGTAATAAGCCATTTTTGCATGGCTCATGATTTCATAAACCAAAATCCAACATTTCAACATACAATCCAGCCTATACATGCCATAGGTTCAAAAATTCAGCTTATAAAATACCGAAGGCAGTCGATAGTGTGATAAACTTTGCTGACGATCCCCAAGCTCGTAACTAGATCTTGAAATCTATAAAACAAATGAAAACATATACACACACAATAAGCTATCATAGCTTAGTAAGTCATAAGCAAGTAATAATCAAATGATCATTTGTATTTAATCAACTAAACCAAATCAAATAATCTTTAATCAAATACACATTTTCATGCTTGAAACTCATATACCATCACATGAACGATGTTTAATTATATTAACTTGGCCGAATACACATAAGTTCATAAACATATATAATTCTTACTTTCATAATGCATATTTATCTATTCATCTCAAATATATATACTTACCTTATCTTTCAAATCAACTAATTTAGCACATACTTGACATTTTAGCTTAATTTCACATTCGATCTTAACTTGATATTGCCCGTTGAACCATTCGGAATTGAATAGGGTACTCAGATAATCACATATATCATACAATGCCAAAGTCCCAGACGAGGCCTTACATGTTATCTCATATCGATGCCATTATCCTAGATAGGGTCTTACACGAATCAAATACGATGTCGATGTCTCAGACATGGTCTTACACGTAACCACATATCGATGCCAACATTCTAGACGTGGTCTTACACGAAAACACATATCGGATCCTATGTCATGACATATGTATCCTAGCTATTCCTAAGGTTCGTACAGGGCTTTTGGACATCATAACTCAGTCGAATCAAATCGTAATCCTTAATTCTCAAGCATGTACACATTCAGTCATTATGTATATATAATCATAAAATTTGATTCAGCATTTAAAACTTATATATATATATATGTATATATATATATATATATATCCAAAATTAACAGCATTTATTTGCTTATAAACTTACCTCAGACGATGAAAATCGGAACGGGACGACTAGTCGACAACTTTAGTTTTTCCCCGATCCAAACCTGATTTCTTTTGTTCTTGATCTAAACATATTCAAATTAAACTCATTCAAAAATATTTTCATTCATTTTAGTCTAAAAACACATAAATGGGAAAATTACCATTTTACCCCTGACATTTTACACTTTTTACAATTTAGTCCCTGTTGCACAAAACAAAAAATATGCAAAATTTCAATATATCATGCGTAGGCCAAATCTTCCTTGTGTTCATACAAATCTATACATTTCATTTATTTCACATTTTAGCCCCCAATTTATTATTTTTCTAATTTAGTCCTAATTACTAAAATCATCAAAAATTCCAATACAAAACATGTTAATCCAAAACATATCTTTCATATTTTACCAACTAACTTCAGAAAGATCAAATATTGATCAATTGCATAACTTAAAATATTCGCCAAAATAAAAAATTCAAGCATGGGCTTTGTACATTACACTGCAACGATCTCAAAAACATATGAACACTTAATTTTTATTTTATGTTTTATGATATTATAACTTATTAATCATTTTACATTTTTAACCTTTTTAATGAAATATAAAACCACTTTAAATTATGGTCATTACCGTCCCTTTCATGTTATCATGGGCAAATTGCAACATAAATACCTCCATTTAAAAAGACAACAACAATTCGGCCCTTTTACAATTAACCATAAAATTTTCATTTTACGCGATTAAGTCCTTTTATTTAATCAGCCACTTCAATGACAAAATTAAATCACGGAAATTTCACACATGTCAAACCGCTGTAGTCTCTTCTTCAAATATTGCTTCTGAGACAAGCTAACTTTTCCATGAGCTCTATCTCTACATATTTCCATGCTAAGAATCTTCTTAGCTTCACCTAGATCTTTTATCTCAAACTCAAGGTTAAGCTGAGTCTTCAATTCTGAATTTCAACTTTGCTCTTAGATACTATCAACATATCATCAACATATAAGAGCAAGTATATGAAAATTCCTTCTTGTAGCTTCTGAAAATACACGCAATGATCAAATTTACTTCTTGTGTACCTTTGCCCTTTCATGAACTGATCAAATCGCTTGTACCTCTGCCTCGGAGATTGTTTCAATCCATAAAGCGACTTTGTCAGTTTACAAACCCAATTTTCTTTATCAGCAACCTTGAATCCATCTGACTGAGTCATATAGATTTCTTCTTCCAAATCATCGTGTAAAAATACAGTCTTCACATTGAGCTGAACCAGTTCAAGATCATATTGCGCAACCAAGGCTAGCAAAATCCGAATAGACAAATGCTTCACAATTGGAGAAAATACGTCATTGTAGTCTATTCCTTCTTTCTGAGCGTAACCCTTTGCTACCAATCTAGCCTTGCATCAAATTTCATTTTTACCAGGAAATCCTTCCTTCTTTGCATATACCCATTTGCATCCAATTGCCTTCTTTCCTTTGGGCAGTGTCACCAACTCTCAAGTCTTATTTTTATGAAGAGACTGCATTTCTTCATTCATAGCTTGCTTCCACTTTACACCATCAGGGTTACTTCTTGCTTCTGTGTAATTAGAAGGAACATCATCTTCTGTAATTGGAAGTGCATAGGCCACCATATCATCAAAGTGAGTAGGCATACGAATCTCTCTCCTTGGCCTCCTATATGCAATTGAATCTTGTTGTTGTAGAAGTTCTTGAGTCAAAACTTCTTCATCATTTGTTCCTTTAATATTAGCTGGATCATCGTTAACTTTTTCAAGCCCACCTGCTACAAAGTACTACTGGTTTTGTCATCCTTTTGTGAATCCTTGTTCTTCATCATGGTTGATTCATCAAAAGTCATATCTCTACTGGAAATAATCTTCCTTGTATCAAGACACAAGAGACGGTATCCGTTTACTCCAACAGTTATACCCACGAATAATATTTTTTTTGCTCTTGGGTCTAACTTAGATTCTTTTACATGATAATATGCATTGGAACCAAAAACATGTAAAGAAACATAATCAGTAGCAGGTTTACCAGTCCATATCTTTATAACAGTTTTTCCATTTATTGCAGTTGATGGCAACGATTAATTCGATGGCACGCATATATAACTGCCTCAGCCCAAAATTTCTTGCCCAATCCAGCATTAGACAACATACATCGAACTTTCTCAAGTATAGTCTGATTCATATGTTCTGCCACCTTATTCTGTTGTGGTGTATCCCGAACAGTGAAGTGTCGCACATTGCCCTCATCTTGACATACTTGTAGAAATAGATCATTCTTGTACTCAGTACTATTGTCTGATCCGTTTGACCTTTCGACCAGTCTGAGTTTCCACCATCTTCTTCCATTTCAGAAATGCATCCAAAACTTCACTTTTCCTTTTCATTTGATACAACCATACTTTTCTTGAATAATCATCAACAAAAGTAACAAAATAGTGCATACCTCCCAAAGAAGCTACTTTGGTAGGTCCCCACACATTACTGTGAACGTAGTCCAAAATTCCTTTCGTATTGTGAATTGCTGAACCAAATTTTACCCTTGTCTGCTTACCCAGAACACAATGTTCACAGAATTCTAATTTGTAAGAATTTGCACCTTTCAACAAGCCTTGCTTTGCCAAATTCTACAAAGCTTTTTCACCAGTATGTCCCAATCGCATATGCCATAACCTGGTAGCCTCTAAATCTACATCTTTTGCAGAAGCTATTGATGTTGATCCAATAACTGTACTTCCATTTAAATAGTACAAGTTATTCCTTCTTGTACCTTTCATCACCGTCAATAACCCAACTACTACCTTTAGTAATTCATCCCTCAAAGTGATTGTGAGCCCTTTAGATTCTAGGGCCCCTAAAGAGATGAGATTTTTCTTCAAGCTAGGTATGTAGCGAACATCTGTCAAGACTTGGATTGAGCCGTCGTGATTCTTCAATTGGATTGTACCTATTCCCATTGTCTTACAAGAGTTGTTATTGCCCATAAAAACAACTCCACCTTCTAGTTCTTTAAGGCTAGAAAACCAATCCTTATTAGGACACATATGGTAAGTACATCCCGAATCCAAAATCTACTCATCTATATGACATGCCATGGTCATGCCAACCAAGCTAAAGTCAGACTCCTCATCATGCTCCACTACACGTACATCAGAAATAGCCTTGCCTTTTTGTAACTGAGGACAATTTTTGTTCCAATGCCCTTTCTTACGACAAAAAAACACATTCATCTTTGGCAGGTTTCCTTTTGGAATTACTCATTCTACCAGATTTGTTGCTGTGCGAACAACCTCTTACTGTTAAGACTTCGACAATTGTATCTCTGTGATCTCTTTTATCTTTTTTTCGAGTCTTAGATCTATACAATGCACTACAGACTGCATCAAATGTGATCGTATACTTCCCATGAAGCAATGTGGTAGTAAGATAATCATATTCATCAGGAAGAGGATTCAACAACAATAATGCCTTGTCTTCATCTTCAAATTTCTCATCCAAATTTAGCAAGCCTGCTAAAATTTGATTGAATGAGTTCACATGGTCATTGATCGACATATCGGGTGCATACATGAATAGATAAAGTTTCTTTTTCATATAAAGCCTATTTTCAAGACTTTTCGTTAGAAACTTTTCTTCCAGTGTATCCTACAACTTCTTCGCTGATGTCTCCCTCATGACAGATTACTTCTGCTCTTTGGCCAAACATAGGTGAATTGTATCACACGGCTGTCTATTGATCTTGGCCCACTCCTTATCATCCATCTTGTCAGGTTTTTCTTCAAGGGCTATATCCAGCTCTTGCTGACATAAGACATCCAGGATCTCACATTGCTGCATACCAAAATTATTGGTACCATCAAATTTCTCTACTTAAAATTTTGCATTGGTCACAGTAGTCTTTGCTGATGATGATGCCTTTGCCAGTTTTCTCCTCAATCCCAATTACTGTATATGTGAACAGTACCGTCAACATGAATAGTGTGACAGCCCTAAAGTGACCCTAGTCGGAAAGCGATTTCGGGACCGCTAAAATCGAGTCACCAAATTATTTGAATGTGATATTTATTGTCTAAAATATGTGATTATGAATGTGTGAAAGCTTTAGGCTTCGATTTAGTAAATTGCATGTGAATTTAGTCAAAAGAACTTATGGGTGACATTTTTGAAATGTGATAGGCTAATCTACAAGGACCTAATAGTGCATGTAATCAAAGGGGGACTTGCATGTCAATTTTCCCCTAATATGTAGTGGCTGCCATGAGCATGGGTGGACAAGATGTTATGGCTAAAACATGTCATAAACATGTTGGGGTAATGCATTATGTAAGGATTAATAAAATAAAGAGCATGGGCAATAAAATATTAGTGTTAGTAGGATGAGAAACAAAAAAAGGAAAGGATGTGTGTGATTGTCCCCCATTGCCGTGAGTTGAAGGAAAGAAAAACAAAAAAAAGTGTTCATCCTTTGGTTCATCCTTGGCGAAAATTTTAAGGAGGAAGGAAGAAGAAAGGTTGAAGAGGTTCGGCCATGCATGTAACTAGGCTAAGGTATGTTTAATGATGTTCCATGAGATGCATGCATGTTTTAGTTATTAGCTTGAGTTCTACCTAGCCCATGGTCTAAATCTTGCTATGTGATGGAAATGACACTCGCCATGGATGCATCATTCTTGCTTGGTGTTGATGTTGTGTTGGTGAGATATCAAGTTATTTTTGTGACCAAGTTGAGATTTGAATTTTGGAATGAGTAAGGTTTTCGCTATGGTAAATATAAGGGTGATGGATGTTGTGTCATGCTAAATCTAGATGAACAATGTTAGTGCTTATATCTCGATATTCATGAGTTTCTTTCTTGGTTTTACCTCAAACCCATGAAGTATTTTAATTGGTGTTGTTAGAGATTTCGGTCATGGGATTATAAGCTTGTTAGTTTTGATGGTGAAATTTATGCCTTGCAAGGGTAAATGGTGTCTTGATGCATTCGCCATGGTAGAAAGTAGATGTGAAATGGTAGTAAGATGAAATGCAAAATGTTAGTATTTGATTACTAGTGTATAAATGCGTATTAGCCGAGTTTTGAATTTGAAACGAAACGAGATATAATCAGTACAAGTAACCATACTTGTAGGAAGTATTAAGCATATAATTGGCCTCAACATATACATGCATACTCGGCCACATGAGAAGATTAGTGTTGCATGCATTCGGTTAGAGGCAAGCATATTGATGCCTTTATCTTGGTTAGGACAATCAGCTAAAAGGGAGTGTGGGTTAATATGTTGAGTTGATGCATGATTTCACATGTATGTGACTTTAATGTCTAATGTATAAATATGGGCTAAGTGCCTTGTGTTCCTCTTTTCGATGCTCAAATGATTAAATCAATTTATTTGTTTAATTAAGCTCAAGAGCAAAGGGGATCTAAATCCAATAAAGGGAAGGAAAAAGTGGTCGAATAGCCATCGAAATCGTTCGACAACATCCGAGGTAAGTTCTTGAGTAATAGAGCTTAAATTATGATTTGATTAGATCATGTTTTAAGCAAATCAAAATCATGCTCTTGTGTGTGGCTATTGAGCCGAAATTGCAAGTGTGATAAGTGTCTTGTGTTTGAGTTTTGCTAATGAAAATGAAATACGAATGTGTCATGATTTATTGTTAAATGTGCATGGTTATTCGAATGATGTCCGGGCTAAGTCCCGAAGGCTTTGTGCTAAGTGACCATATCCGGGCTAAGATCCGAAGGCATTTGTGTGAGTTACTAATTCCGGGCTAAGCCCGAAGGCATTGGTGCGAGTTACTAAATCCGGGTTAAGTCCCGAAGGCATTTGTGCGAGTTACTATAACCGAGCTATGTCCCGAAGGCATTTGAACGAGTAGCTATATCCGGTTAAATTCTGAAGGTACGTGATTCGGGAATGAACGATCTTGCTGTAAAAATTTCAGTTAATACGCTTGTAACATCCCAACATTGAGGTATGTTTCGTATGCGCTTTGAATTAGTTGAGCCCTTACAAATAAGTATTCACTCAGTTGATAAATGAGCTACCGGCCTTTGGCTAAGTTGATCTTTGTGTATGAATATAAGGGTTGGTAATGTGAAGTAAGTATGATATTGAAAATTTGTGCATATGAAATTATCTGTTTAGCTACATGAATGCTATACTTTGGTTGTGTCTAAATTCTTTGCTCAAAACTTACTAAGCATTTAATGCTTACTCCGTTTCTTTGATCTCTGTTTTATAGATTTTGGTTCTTCAGCTATCGGACTCGGGATTTTGAAGTCGAAGTCGCCCACACTATCAAAGCTCCTTTTGGTATACTTTTGGTTGAACTTTGAAATGGCATGTATAGGACTACCCTTATGTTGTAGGTCATGTACCTTTCGGTTTTGTGTAAATTTGGATAGCCATGCGAAAATGACTTAAGTATACTTTGGGCATGGTATTATAATCATTGTATGTTGTTCATTAAGAGGTATGGAAATGTTTGGAAACGGTTAGCCATTGGGATGGTTAATCATGATCATATTTTGTGCTATTTATGTTAAAGGGCTAGTTGAATCATGGAAACTATGAAATAGGTAAAGCCTACCTTAAAGACAGATGCTGACAGCTGCAGTGATGTGGATGTGAAAAATCACTAAACATAGTAGGAATGGAATTAAATAGTGAATAAATTATGTAAAAGAACCTTGACGAGTCTATTTTCATAGGAAAGTAACGAAACAATCATATGAATAGTATGTTAAGAGATATTTAAGTTTTCGTGAGACAGGGCCAGAACGGCTTTTGGAGCCCCTGTTCCGACTTTGGAAATTCTTTATAAATTTACCAGAGATAATTAGAAGTCATGCCATATATGTACAGATTCCTTTTTGAGTCTAGTTTCTGTAGAAACAAACGGCATCAGTATTGAAGCCCTGTACAGGGAGATATCCAAGTCGTAATGCACAAAGGTCAGTGTAGTCAATCCCTGTAATATGGGGGACTTTAACTAATAAACTGTACTAATTCGCCTGACCAAAAATTCTAGAAAAAAATTTGTAGATTCATATATGAGTCTAGTTTCAGGGAAAAATCACGAAACTGATTTTCGAGTTGTGGAACTCAAGATATGATTTTTAAGGTGACAACGACACAGTTAGCCGGCTGTCTGGAAATTTTTAAAATGAACTGTGCAAGTAGGTGGATTAAGCCCGTTAACCCCTCGTGTCCGACTCCGCGACGGTCTCGGGTACGGGGTGTTACAATTAAATTGGTATCAGAGCTACGGTTTAGTCGACTCTAGGACTACCGTAATACGTGTGGGTCTAGTTATACATGCCATTTTGTGATTATTTGATAGTGTGGTGATTTACGACATTTGCAAATGTGTGTATTTATAGTAATGGATCCGATCCCGACCGAAGCGGTAGTGATGATCTTGAGAGTGTAGCGCTGCTCCCAAGACAAGGGACAAAGACCGCGGACTCTCCACCTAATGCTAGTAATCCGAATGATGAAGCTAGACAAGCTTTCTATAGCGTGATGAATGATTGGTTCAACCAATACATTCGAACTAATACGGCTGTTCCACAACCTCCATTCCCGAAAAACAGAACCCCCGCACCTACAATACCTCCGGAAACTGACAAAATAAGGTCAAATAAGCCCTGAGTTGACAAAATTCAAAAACACGGGGCTACTGAATTTAAGGCTACGGATAGCGATGATGCCGAGCAAGCTGAATTTTGGTTGGACAACACTATCCGGGTACTAGATGAACTATCTTGCACACCCGAGGAGTGCCTAAAGTGTACTATCTCCTTGCTACGTGATTCTGCCTACTATTGGTGGAATACGTTGACTTCTGTGGTGCCCAGAGAGCAAGTAACTTGGGAGTTCTTCCAAACTGAGTTTCGAAAGAAGTATATCAGTTAGAGGTTCATTGACCAAAAACGGAAGGAATTTCTTGAACTCAAACAAGGTTCCATGTCGGTTACCGACTATGAACGAAAATTTGTGAGGCTTAGTCGGTACGCACGAGAATGCATTTCCTCAGAAGCCGTAATGTGTAAACGTTTCGAGGATGGACTAAATGATGATATAAAGCTGTATGTAGGCATTTTGGAAATCCGAGAATTTGTAGCACTTGTCGAGCGAGCTTGAAAGGACGAGGAGCTCAGTATGGAGAAAAGAAAAGCTGAGGAGGGAGCAAGGGAGTTTCGTAAGAGCTCTTCGGGGAAGCCCTTCCCACAGTCATCGAAGAAATTTAGAGATGGCTTAGGCCGGTCTAGGGACACTTCGGGCTTTTCTAGACGAGATCGCGATTGACCCCCTGTGAGCACACGAGTCACTTTGATCGCCAGTGTTGGAAATGATCGTCGAGACAGAACGGAGTGCCAATATTGTGGCAAATGGCATTCTGGGAGTTGTAGATTCCATGACCGCTCCTGTTACAAGTGCGGGTCAGCCGACCACTTTATCAAAGATTGCCCGAGATTGTCTCGAGCAGAATGTAAATCGAGTGGAAACCGGGTGCTACCACCGCCGAGGTAGACCATCTAGAAATACGGGCAATGCTAGTGGCGGTCGAGAGGATCTAGAGATGCTACCACCAGATCCGAGGGTCGTGCTCTGCTAGGGCTTATGCTATCTGGCAAGACGCGAGGATGCTTCCTCGCCGGATGTTATTACCAGTACTTTCACTCTCTTTGATACTAATGTGATTGCTTTGATTGACCCCGGTTCTACTCATTCTTATATATGCGAAACCTTAGCATCCAAAGAAGACTCTACCTATTGAGTCTCATGAGTTCGTAATTCGGTGTCAAATCCTTGGGTCGTTATGTGCTTGTTGACAAAGTGTGTAAGAAATGCCCCTAGTAATTCGAGGTTCTGTTTTCCAATGGACTTGATGCTTTTGCCGTTCGATGAATTTGATGTTATTCTTGGTTTGGATTGGTTGACCGTGCATGATGCGGTTGTGAATTGCAAAAGCAAGACTATTGATTTGAGGTGCGCAAATAACGAGATAATCCGAGTTGAGTTTACAGACTTAAAGGGTTGCCACCGTAATATCGCAATGTTGGCCCGAAATATGTAAGAAAGGGTGCGAAGCATACCTTGCGTATGTACTTGATGACAAGGAATTGGAAAAGAAACCGAATCTGTGCGGTGGTTTGCGAATACCGGATGTTTTCCCAAGAATTACGGGTTTACCACCTGTTCGGAAGTAGAGTTTGGTATTGAGCTTGTACACAGGGCTACGCCAATTTCGATAGCTCCGTATCGTATGGCACCAATCGAGTTAAAAGAATTGAAAGCTCAGTTGCAAGAGTTGACGGATAGAGGTTTCGCTCGACCAAGTTTCTCACCTTGGGGTGCACCAGTATTTTTTGTGAAAAAGAAGGACGGAACTGTAACACCCCATACCCGAATCCGTTACCGGAGTCGAACACAAGGTGCACACAGACTTAACTTAATTGTTTTCACAGTCCATAAAAAAAAATTTCCAGGCAAGCTGGTTACTGCATCACTGTCGCCTTAAAAATCATATCTTGAGTTTCAAAACTCGAAAATCAGTTTCGTAATTTTTACCTGAAATTAGACTCATATGTACATCCACACATTTTTTTTCTAGAATTTTTGGTAGGTCCAATTAGTACAGTTTATTAGTTAAATTCTCCCCTATTACAGGGTGTGACTACACTGATCTTCATGCATTACGACCTGGATATCTCCCTGTACAGGGATTCAATACTGATGCCGTTTGTTTCTATAGAAACTAGACTCAAAGAGGAATCTATACATATATGGCATGACTCCTAATTATCTCTGGTTAATTTATAGTGAATTTCCAAAGTCGGAATAGGGATTCCAGAAACCGTTCTGGCCCTATTTCACGAAAACCTAAACATCTCTTAATATACAACTCATATGACCATTTTGTTTCTTCCATATGAAAGTAGATTCATCAAGGTTCATTTACATAATTTATTCACTATTTAATTCCATTCCTACTATTTTTAGTGATTTTTCACATCCACACCACTGCTGCTGTCAGCATCTGTTTTCAAGGTAACTTTACCTATTTCGTGGTTTCCATGGACCAACTAGAGTTTTGTCATAGATAGGTCCACATATGATCATATTTAGCCATACCAAGGGCTGATCATTGCCCAACACTTCCATTCCAGTCCGTAGTCACATCATGAAACCATATATATATATACATAAACACAAATGGTCTAATGCCATACTCCACTTCTACGAGCCATTTTCGCATGGCTGTACACACATACATCACAAAAATACTTGAAAAACAACAAAGGGTAGTCCTATACATGCCATTTCAAAGCTCAACCAAAATTTGTACCAAAAGGGGGCTTTGATAGTGTGGGAGACTTCGACTTCCAAAAATCCCGAGTCCGATGGTGACGAGCCAAAATCTATAAAGCAGAGAACAAAGAAACGGAGTAAGCAATTTATGCTTAGTAAGTTTTGAGCAAGGGATTCCAGCACAACAAAAGCATAGCATTCATATAGCTAAGCGGATAATTTCATATGCACACATTCTCAATATCATACTTACTTCACATTACCAACCCTTATGTTCATACACAAAGATCAACTTAGCCAAAGGCGGTAGCTCGTTTATCAACGGAGCGAATACTTCCTTGTAAGGGCTCAACTAATTCAAGCACATACGAACATACCTCATTGCTGGAATTTTTGCAAGCGTATTAACTGAAATTTTACAGCAAGATTGCTCATTCCCGAATCACGTACCTTGAATTTAACCGGATATAGCGACTCGCTCGATTGTCTTGGGACATAGCCCGGTTATAGTGATTCGCACAATTGCCTTCGGGAATTAGCCCGGATTTAGTAACTCGCACAAATGCCTTCGGGACTTAACCCGGTTTTGGTAACTCGCACAAATGCCTTCGGGACTTAACCCGGTTTTGGTAACTCGCACAAATGCCTTCGGGAATTGACCCGGATTTAGTCACTTAGCACAAATGCCTTCGGGACTTAGCCCGGATACCATTCGAATAACCAAGCACATATATCAACAAATCAATACGCATTCTTATTACATTCTCATTACCAAAGCTCAAGCACAAGGCACTTATCATATTTACAATTTTGGCTCAATAGCCACACACAAAGAGCATGATTTCGATTTGCTTAAAACATGATCTAATCAAATCATAATTTAAGCTCTATTACTCAAGAACTTACCTCGGATGTTTTCGAATGATTCCGATGGCTATTCGACCACTTTTTCCTTCCCTTTATCGGATTTAGCTCCCCTTTGCTCTTGAGCTTAACTTAACAAATAAATTGATTTAATCATTTGAGCATCGAAAGAGGAATTCAAGGTACTTAGCCCACATATTTTCATTAGACATTTAAGTCACATATGTACGGAAATCATGAATCAAACTCAACACATTAGTTAGTACTCTCCTTAGCCGAATTTTCCAAGCCAAGAATAGGCATCAATATGCTTGCCTCTAACCGAATGCATGCACACCAATCCCCCTCATGTGGCCGAATATGCATGTCCATGTTGAGGCCAATTATACACTTAATACCACACATATACGGCATACATTTTACTAACTAACGCATTCCATATTGTAACTCAATACGCATCAATCATTTACTTCATAACTGAAACATCATCATATGAAAATATATACCTTGAGATAGTATATATGTCATACCAATACATCATGTGCAAACATATATATATATATGTATATGCTAGAGCCGAATCTCAAGGTTGATTATAACTAAACATGAACATAAATCCAAAACACAAATCTTACCTACCATGCAATAAGCATAAATTATACTTATGGATGTACCATGGCCGAATACATCACAACACCATACCATTTCAATTTTGGTCATGGTTAAACAAAGAACTAAATGTCTCACTCAAAAATGCTAAAAAGAAAGTCCAAGAGCCATCAATCCACCATCACATGTATCATTAGCAAGCTTCATATTCAACATGCAATGGCATTAACACAAAATCCACCTTGGCCGAATACCACCCCCATGACATAGCAAGGATTTGAACCATGGGCTAATAAGAACATCAAGCTAGCAACCAAAAACATGCATGAATCTCATGGCACAACATCAAACATACCTTAATCTTGATACAAGTATGGCCAAACCTCTTCCTAATCCTCTTCCAAACCAAACATGAAGCAAGAACTCCCTCTTCTTCCTTAGAATTTTCGGCCAAAAGAGAATGAAAAGGATGAACAAATTTTTCTTTTCTTTTCTTCAACTCACGGCAATGGGGGGACACTCACCATTCTCTTTTTTCCTTCCTTTCATTATTCAATTCCCATGCTCATTATTTTATTTTTTCTTACATACACCATTGTCCCAACATGTTTTATGACATGTTTTTGCCCATAATCCTTGTCATGGCGGCCACTAGCTATTAGGGGAAATTTGACATGCAAGTCCTCCCTTTGATTACATGCACTATTAGGTCCTTATAGATTAGCCTATCACATTTCAAAAGTGTCACACAAGTCCTAATAACTGAATTCACATGCAATTGACTAAATCGAAGCTTGAAATTTTCACACATTCATAAATACATATTCTAGACAATAAATATTACGTTCAAACATTTCGGTGACTCAGTTTAGCGGTCCCGAAACCACTTCCTGACTAGGGTCAATTTTGGGCTGTCACAGGAACCATGAGGTTGTGCATTGACTATCGTCAGCTGAATAAAGTGACGATAAAGAATAAATATCCGTTACCACGTATTGATGATTTGCTTGATCAACTAAAGGGAGCCTCAGTGTTTTCAAAGATAGATTTGAGATCGGGGTATTACCAGTTGCGAATTCTAGATTCGGATATACCCAAAACCGCTTTCGAGCGAGATCGACCACTACGAGTTCTTAGTAATGCCGTTTGGGCTCACTAATGCCCTGCGGTATTTATGGATTTGATGAATCGGATCTTGACACGATTTTGGACCGGTTCGTAGTTGTGTTCATTGCGACA
This sequence comes from Gossypium arboreum, assembly GCF_025698485.1. Lineage (NCBI taxonomy): Eukaryota > Viridiplantae > Streptophyta > Magnoliopsida > Malvales > Malvaceae > Gossypium > Gossypium arboreum. Next base: position 83,037,373 of record NC_069081.1, on the reverse strand, counting down.
TCTTGGTCTATTCAAGAGACGAGACCGAACATCTTGAGCACCGAGATTAGTGTTGCAAATTTTACGGGATAAGCGGTTATATGCTAAGTTCATGAAGTGTGAGTTACGGTTAAGAGAGGTTAGCTTCTTGGGTCACGTGGTATCCGCGATCGGTATTCGAGTTGACCGAGCAAAATTTCAGCCATACTTAATTGGAAGCCTCAGAAATATTATCGAGGTTCGAGCTTTTGGGACTTGTCGGTTACTACCGACAGGTTTGTAAAGGTTTCTCGATGACACCACACCCATGACGGCTACTTCAAAAGATGTTAAGTTGAATGGACGGAAAAATGTCGAAAAGTTTTGATCAAGCGAAAAGTTATTTGACTGAAGCTCAATTTTAGTGCAGGCCGAATCGGGCAAAGAGTTTGTCATCTATAGTGACGCCTCCCTACTTGGGTTAGGTTGCGTGTTGATGCAAGAAGGTCGAGTTACGGCCTATCGTCGAGACAATTAAAGCCACATGAGAAAAATTATCCGACCCATGATCTCGAATTAGTCGCCATCGTATTCGCCTTGAAAATATGGCGACATTACTTATTTGGTGAGAAGTGCCATGTATTTTCGAATCACAAAAGTCTCAAATATTTGACGACTCAAAGAGACTTGAATCTGCGACAAAGGCGTTGGCTTGAGTTGTTGAAAGATTATGAGCTGGTCATTGATTATCACCCGGGAAAGGCTAATGTGGTTGCGGACGCCTTAAGCCAAAAATCACTGTTTGCTTTACGAGCAATGAATGTACACTTGTCTGTTCTACCCGACAATGTGTTAGTAGCCGAATTAAAAGCCAAACCATTATTAATTCATCAAATTCGTGAAGCTCAGAAAGTCGACGATGAGTTGGTTGCAAGACGGGCTGAATGTGTTCCGAATGTGGAATCAGAGTTTCAAATTGATGATGACGATTGTTTAAGGTACGAAATCGGTTGTGTGTTCTAAGAAATTGAACTCATTTCGATGATTACGAGCGAAGCTCATTGTAGCCGAATGTCAATTCACCGGGAGTACAAAATGTACCACGACCTAAGACATCGGTTTTGGTGGCGGTATGAAACAAGACATTTTCGATTTTGTTTGAAGTGTTTAATATGTCGACAAGTGAAGGCGAACATCAAGTGCCTACGGGTTTGCTCCAACCGATCATGATACCGAATGGAAATGGGATCGAGTAACGATGGATTTTGTATCCGGGCCGCCAAATGTCGGCAAGTAAGAAAGATGCGATTTGGGTCGTTGTTGATAGGTTGACTAAGTCGGCTCACTTTATCCCCGTCACGCATCGAATTTTTCAATGGATAAATTAGTTTGAATTGTATGTTTCTCAGTTGTGAGATTACACGGGTACCTATTTCTATCGTGTCGGATAGAGATCCGAGATTCACCTCACGATTTTGGAAGAAATTGCAAGAAGCTTTGGGTACCAAGTGCATTTTAGCACCGCTTTCCATCCACAAACAGATGGTCAATCCGGCGGATAATTCGGATACTTGAGGATATGTTGAGATGTTGCATCCTCGAGTTTAGTGGTTCATGGGAACGGTATTTACCTTTGATTGAATTCGCACAACAATAGTTTTCAGTCAAGTATTAAGATGGCACCTTACGAGGCTTTATGCGATCGAAAATGCTTTGACGCCATTGTTTTGGACCGAGCTCGGTGAAAGTAAAATTTTGAGTGGATTTGATTAAAGATCTTTGAGCGAAAGTAAGAATAATTTGTGAAAGTCTGAAGGCGACATCGGATCGTCGAAGTCGTCGCGGATTTAAAACGAAGAGATATTGAGTATCGGGCGGAGACAAAGTGTTTCTTAAGGTGTCGCCTTGGAAAAAGATACTCAGATTTGGCCGTAAGGGCAAATTGAGTCCGAGATTCGTTGGGCCGTATGAGATCTCCGAACGAGTTGGCCCAGTTGCATATAGGTTGCTTTTACCCCCTGAACTCGAAAGGATCCACAACATTTTTCATGTTTCGATGCTTGACGTTCTGATCCGATCCTTCACACGTAATAAACCCTCCGAGGTCGAAATTCAAGCTGATATGAGTTATGAAGAAGAACCGATTCGTATCCTAGCTCGTGAAGTGAAGGAGTTGCGAAACAAAAGGGTTCCATTAGTAAAAGTGTTATGGCTCAAACACGGGATGGAAGAAGCTACTTGGGAACCCGAGAACTCTATGAAAGAGCGATACCCAAACCTATTTACCGGTAAGATTTTTGGGGACGAAAATTTCTTAAGTGGGGGAGAGTTGTGACAGCCCTAAAGTGACCCTAGTCGGAAAGCGGTTTCGGGACCGCTAAAACCGAGTCACCAAATTATTTGAATGTGATATTTATTGTCTAAAATATGTGATTATGAATGTGTGAAAGCTTTAGGCTTCGATTTAGTAAATTGCATGTGAATTTAGTCAAAAGAACTTATGGGTGACATTTTTTAAATGTGATAGGCTAATCTACAAGGACCTAATAGTGCATGTAATCAAAAGGGGGGACTTGCATGTCAATTTTCCCCCCCTAATATGTAGTGGCCAGCCATGAGCATGGGTGGACAAGATGTTATGGCTAAAAACATGTCATAAACATGTTGGGGTAATGCATTATGTAAGGATTAATAAAATAAAGAGCATGGGCAATAAAATATTAGTGTTAGTAGGATGAGAAACAAAAAAAAAAGGAAAGGATGTGTGATTGTCCCCCATTGCCGTGAGTTGAAGGAAAGAAAAACAAAAAAAATGTTCATCCTTTGGTTCATCCTTGGCCGAAAATTTTAAGGAGGAAGGAAGAAGAAAGGTTGAAGAGGTTCGGCCATGCATGTAACTAGGCTAAGGTATGTTTGATGATGTTCCATGAGATGCATGCATGTTTTAGTTATTAGCTTGAGTTCTACCTAGCCTATGGTCTAAATCTTGCTATGTGATGGAAATGACACTCGGCCATGGATGCATCATTCTTGCTTGGTGTTGATGTTGTGTTGGTGAGATATCAAGTTATTTTTGTGACCAAGTTGAGATTTGAATTTTTGGAATGAGTAAGGTTTTCGGCTATGGTAAATATAAGGGTGATGGATGTTGTGTCATGCTAAATCTAGATGAACAATGTTAGTGCTTATATCTCGATATTCATGAGTTTCTTTCTTGGTTTTACCTCAAACCCATGAAGTATTTTAATTGGTGTTGTTAGAGATTTCGGTCATGGGATTATAAGCTTGTTAGTTTTGATGGTGAAATTTATGCCTTGCAAGGGTAAATGGTGTCTTGATGCATTCGGCCATGGTAGAAAGTAGATGTGAAATGGTAGTAAGATGAAATGCAAAATGTTAGTATTTGATTACTAGTGTATAAATGCGTATTAGCCAAGTTTTGAATTTGAAACGAAACGAGATATAATCAATACAAGTAACCATACTTGTAGGAAGTATTAAGCATATAATTGGCCTCAACATATACATGCATACTCGGCCACATGAGAAGATTAGTGTTGCATGCATTCGGTTAGAGGCAAGCATATTGATGCCTTTATCTTGGTTAGGACAATCGGCTAAAAGGGAGTGTGGGTTAATATGTTGAGTTGATGCATGATTTCACATGTATGTGACTTTAACGTCTAATGTATAAATATGGGCTAAGTGCCTTGTGTTCCTCTTTTCGATGCTCAAATGATTAAATCAATTTATTTGTTTAATTAAGCTCAAGAGCAAAGGGGATCTAAATCCGATAAAGGAAAGGAAAAAGTGGTCGAATAGCCATTGAAATCGTTCGACAACATCCGAGGTAAGTTCTTGAGTAATAGAGCTTAAATTATGATTTGATTAGATCATGTTTTAAGCAAATCAAAATCATGCTCTTGTGTGTGGCTATTGAGCGAAATTGCAAGTGTGATAAGTGTCTTGTGTTTGAGTTTTGCTAATGAAAATGAAATACTGAATGTGTCATGATTTATTGTTAAATGTGCATGGTTATTCGAATGATGTCCGGCTAAGTCCCAAGGATTTGTGCTAAGTGACCATATCCGGGCTAAGATCCAAGGCATTTGTGCGAGTTACTAATTCGGGCTAAGCCCAAGGCATTGGTGCGAGTTACTAGATCCGGTTAAGTCCGAAGGCATTTGTGCGAGTTACTATAATCGGGCTATGTCCCAAGGCATTTGAACGAGTAGCTATATCCGGTTAAATTCAAGGTACGTGATTCGGGAATGAACGATCTTGCTGTAAAATTTCGTTAATACGCTTGTAACATCCCAACATTGAGGTATGTTTCAGTATGCGCTTTGAATTAGTTGAGCCCTTACAAATAAGTATTCACTCGGTTGATAAAGAGCTACCGCCTTTGGCTAAGTTGATCTTTGTGTATGAATATAAGGGTTGGTAATGTGAAGTAAGTATGATATTGAAAATTTGTGCATATGAAATTATCTGTTTAGCTACATGAATGCTATACTTTGGTTGTGTCTAAATTCTTTGCTCAAAACTTACTAAGCATTTAATGCTTACTCCGTTTCTTTGATCTCTGTTTTATAGATTTTGGTTCTTCAGCTATTGGACTCGGGATTTTGAAGTCGAAGTCGCCCACACTATCAAAGCTCCTTTTGGTATACTTTTGGTTGAACTTTGAAATGGCATGTATAGGATTACCCTTTTGTTGTAGGTCATGTACCTTTCGATTTTGTATAAATTTGGATAGCCATGCGAAAATGGCTTAAGTATACTTTGGGCATGGTATTATAATCATTGTATGTTGTTCATTAAGAGGTATGGAAATGTTTGGAAACGATTAGCCATTGGGATGGTTAATCATGATCATATTTTGTGCTATTTATGTTAAAGGGCTAGTTGAATCATGGAAACTATGAAATAGGTAAAGCCTACCTTAAAGACAGATCTTGACAATTGCGATGGCGTGGATGTGAAAAATCACTAAAAATAGTAGGAATGGAATTAAATAGTGATTATGTAAACGAACCTTGATGAGTCTATTTTCATAGGAAAGTAACGAAACGATCATATGAACAGTATGTTATAAGATATTTAAGTTTTCGTGAGACAGGGCCAGAACGGCTTCTAGAGCCCCTGTTCCGACTTTGGAAATTCTTTATAAATTTACCAGAGATAATTAGAAGTCATGCCATATATGTACAGATTCCTTTTTGAGTCTAGTTTCTGTAGAAATAAACGGCATCAGTATTGAAGCCCTGTACAGGGATATATCCAAGTCGTAATGCGCAAAGGTCAGTGTAGTAGATCCCTGTAACATGGGGGACTTTAACTAATAAACTGTACTAATTGGCCCGACCAAAAATTCTAGAAAAAAATTTGTAGATTCATATATGAGTCTAGTTTCAGGGAAAAATCACGAAACTGATTTTCGAGTTGTGGAACTCAAGATATGATTTTTAAGGTGACAACGACACAGTTAGCCGGCTGTCTGGAAATTTTTAAAATGAACTGTGTAAGTAAGTGGATTAAGCCCGTTAACCCCTCGTGTTTGACTCCGGCGACGGTCTCGGGTACGGGGTGTTACAAATAGTGCCATGGATGAACAATATCGTATACGAAAATAGTATAGTAAACGATCGTATTTCCCAAGTACGAATCTAGCTCTAATACCAATTGTTGTGCGGAAGCATGTAAAAGAGTAAAATTATTGTACTAAAAAATCACACTGAGTTCAATTCCCAGGAAAGAGAGGTGGATCACAAGGATCGCTTAAGTACCAGGTCTTTCCTAGTCAGAATATCCCTCTATCGTAATTTAATAGCACAATAAATCACTACATCACATTCACAAAATATGAAAAATAATACAGTAAAGAACACTAGAATTTTAATGAGGTTCAACAAATTTTGCCTACGTCCTCGGGCACTACCAAATATATTTCACTCTAAAATACAAGTGAAGATTTACAAAGAGAGAGAACAATGGTTAAGTAGAGAATGACAAATGTGGGTTGATAAAATGAGAAATGGTTAGGCCTATTTATAGTTGAGGTTCAAAGATCAACTTGCAAAGTCACTATACAATTAGGGACCAAAAATTGCAATTATCTCATGCTAAATCTCAATCCAACTTTTGGTGCCTTAAATCTCATATTTATAGTGTCAACATTTTGATACCCATATCTTTGACTTTCCAAATTATAGATGATTGCCAATTCATTTCATATTTTTTTAAAAGAATTTTTATTTAATTAGATAAATTCTACTTAATATTTTTGATTAATTAGATAAAACTAACAAGTAGTAATAGTATCGCAAAATTTATGGTTTTTTGTTCAACTAGATTTATGATTTCTGATTTTGTGGGTTAGAATTGATTTTAGGAAAGGGTAAGATTAGAATTTAGAGCTTACAACGTTCTATAGTTTAGGGCTTTAGAATTTTATAAAAATAGACTAATTTTATTTATTTTAGAGTTAAAAAATAATAATTAATTTGATATCTGTTAATGTATTATATTATTAATGTAGTTTAAAAATATGACAAAATTATTATCCAACGATTAAAATTGACTTTTTTTAAATCATTCTAATCTTAACTCTATAAGAAATGATTTATATACACTTATAAACTCAAATAATACATGATTCTCAAAATCATATTATAACCCATAGAACTCTAAAAATTTTCATTTAAATCTTTTTAAAGTGCGTGCAATATGCTTAAATTCCACGCCGAAAATAAAATGGGTGGTCTTGGATTAAATAAAATATTGTCATGCACGTCCCGATAAATTTATTTCGAAAGAAATAAACATTAATGCAGGCATAAAAGTGATAAAACTTTGTGAGTGAATTTAACATTATCCTCAATACATTTTAGGCCATGCTCATAACAAATGGTAGTGCTTTTTCCTATGAACATTTAAACAAATACGCCATACTCATCATAAATGGTGATACATGTATATGTACTTTTGGATATCGTTCTGTATATAGCTAGATTCATACCCTGTCAAGGGATAGGAACCTCTGGGGCATTGACTTGTCAGAGATCATGTTAGATCGATGGAGAGGGAATGGTCCTAAAATAATACGTGTCAAATACTTGGCATTACATAAGAAAGAGATTTCCAACACGGTTGATACACTACAGAATTGGTCCCCACCTTGAGGGTCGAGCCATAGGAGCGTAGTTTATATTGAAACTACATTATATTATACATATGTTATCATTATATAACTTCAAATGAGGGATGCATATTACCATGCATGATCATTGAATTGGTCATATGGGCGTAACTCTTGGTCTCACATGGATTCCCATATGACCGATATGTGATGGGGAACAAATGAGTAGTGCCGATGTGGAAATTGGGTCATTTCTTCCAAACTGTCAGCATTCGCCCCCCGGGTATATAATGTACAGAAGCCATGAAAGAGATTGGTGATAGAAAAAGAGATGAATAATTGATATTGTGTTGATGAATCGTTGGTCGAACTTCATATTGTCCGGGCAATACAAAGCAGTTACTTTGAGTATTGAGAAAATAAGTTACAACGTGTAAGAGAGTTTGGGGTTCATTTCCTTGCAGTAACTTTATTTCGAAGATACTTTTCGGAAAAATTCTTAAGACTAACTACTCGCAATCAGTCTTCGACCACATAGTGGAGCCCACACATTAATTATTATCCTTACATACAGTAATTATCACGTCTCATATGAACTAATTGACGATAAATCCAATCACCATCTTATCTAAATCTATGATAATAGGCTAGTGGTCAACATGTTTAAAGACCACCAATACAGACACAACACAAGGCACTTCAGAACCATAGCTATGGATAAATAAGATCTTAGCCTTGCCTATGAGAGGGAGACTGTCTCATTCTACTTTTGTAACATCCCTCATTTGTCTCGACGTACCGGATGAATGAAAGGTGCTACCAGAATATTAACATAGTAAATACCTTTGATTTATTCAATAAATTTTAAACTTGGAAAATATTATTGTAAAATTATAGAAAATATTTAAATTCTATTCAAAACAAGTTTTATACTTTTCCGAACAAAGTTCAAAAATCTTATATTGTCCATTTGAAAGAAAAGAATTAAGTAATTTGTAAAATATAGGAATCTTAATATGTTAAAGGTTACTTAAATCTTGAAGGGATTATTAAAAAAAAAAAAAGTGATATCATCAGCAACTTGCCACTTAAGGGGCCAAAGCTTTCCCCTATACAGTACTGGAGTTAATGTTTTTTTTCTCTCAAGTTACTGCTCAAGCGGCAATGTAGTTAATATTAATTTTAATAAGATGCCGCCTAGGCGGCATAAGTTATAGCTTAGGTGGTACTATAACCATTCATAATTTCATACTTCCATAAACATTGTCATATCATCTCAATGTGTTTTAAAGCACTATATGTATCGCCCTCGACCTAAACCGATGAACCGGATCCGAATCTCGGGTGTTATGCCTTATATAGATGTAATTGAAACTTTTCTTTCTTATTCATTGATTTAAACATCTATCTTTTTATAATAGAATTTCGTATGGCGTACATTGTTTGGCTACATTTACATCTCTTCTATGTACAAACTACTATCTATGGCTACTACTGAGTTTCTTGTAAAAATACATTATGTGGTTATCATTTCGACTCAATAATATTTCAGACTTTCCTACTTATCTCTTACTTTACTAGGTATACTTTGGGATGCTACTTAATAAACTTTAGCACAAACTTAGACATGCCAAATTTTTTTCTTGTATGCATAACAGCCCAGCTGTCGCTTCCTTGGCGTAGCCCTAGCATCCTCTTCCGACACTTATTCCTTTACAGACAAGAAAATAGAAACAACTTTTGTAAGTTCTTAAGAACTTAGTGAGCTAAACCTTAGATACCTTTTCCATTCATTCTACATTGCATATGTTGTTTTGCGCATCCTTGTAGTGTTTATTGACCTTTCTACCTTCTTTGGTGGGTACAATACTGAGGCCACCATCTCTTTTCCTTCAGAACCGTTTTCCTTATCTTGTGCGTACTATACTTCACATCTCTTTACCTTCTATATCCTTACTTAAATCTTATCTTTACATAATCCTTAACCTCTTCCCTTACCTTATTATCAGACTTAATAACTTATTTCATACTTACTAGTCTTTTCATTATCTACGAGCAGGGTAGACTATGCCTAATACTTATCTTATAATTTTCCCATATCTTACTTTAGTGCACTCTCTATACTTACTTTTAGCTAATATCTTTTCCTTGCCATGTACTTTGGCGCATACTAGCCCTTCTATTCATCCCTTGTAACTATACGAGGTTCGCCATTCATTCGGTGTCCACCTAAAGGCATTGTCTTCAGATGGTCATCATGAGATGTGTTCTTTAGATTCCGCCACGAAGGCGCTCTTTTGTAAAGATAGCCACAAAAGCTTTCCTTTTAAAGTCTTGCCACGAAGGTGTCCTTTTTAACAGAGTTTTCCATAAGGTATTCTTTTAATTGAGATAGCCATAAATATAATAGCTTGAATTTCAGTGATGTCAAAAACTATGGTTCGAGGCCACTAAATCTGGAAAATGAGCTTGTAAATTTTATTATTTAATATTTATGAGTTAAATGTGGTTTTAAAAGATTTTTGAATTAGTAAATTTGTGTTTATAAAAATTTATTAGGTCAATTAATTGAGAAAAAGAGATATCGAGACCTTGGTATTATAAACCGAGCTATAAATATTTTTATAAATATTTACGGAGTGTCAATATGGTAGTATTAAAGTTTCGTCAGAAAATTTTAACGTTTCGGTAGTCAATTAATTAAAAAGAACTAAATTGAAAAATGTGCAAAACTTGCTAAAGTAATTAAATAGCCTAATAGTAAATAAAGAAGGACTAAAAGGGCAAATAGACCATCTTAAATGGCTGAGGCGGCATAACATGAAAAAAATCAAAGATATTCATGTGATTAGGGACAAAATTGGAATTAAAATAAAGTTTATATGGCCAAATGTTTTTTAATAGTTTCTAGATATTTTCTTCATCAATTTTCTGTAAAAAACAACCATTGAAGAGGGTTTGAGCTGGTCTTTCATATTTTAGCTTAAAGTAAGTTCAATTCTTACTTTTTCTTTGAAATTTTTATGTTTTTGGACTTTTACAATTAGGTCCAACTTGTTATTTCATTATTGTTTGATTTTGTTGGAAGTTTTAGAAGATACCATTGATAAGTTCATAAGATTTTAGTTATTTGATGATGAAATTGAGATGTTAATGGATATGTAAAGGTACTTTATTAAAGAATTTTGAGTGAAATCATAGGGATAAAATTGTAAAGTTGTTGAATTTATGGAAAATTCTAAAATTTCATGGAATTCAAGGGCTGCTATTGTTATATATGAAAATTTTTAGGCTTGGAACAAGGAATAAATTGCATGAATTTCATTTTTCAAGCCTAGGGATGAAATCATCATTTATTAAAAATTTAGGGGCAAAATGGTAATTTTGCCTAAAATATAAATTGGATTAAATTGAGTATGAATTGCATTAAATTGATGTTAAATTTACTCGTATATATCCGGGTAGTCCGAATATAGAGTTAGAGTGAGGAAATGAGAAAATGTCGAATTAATAGATTTTATGTATACAAACAACGATCGAGGTAAGTTCGTGTAAATTAACTATGTATTTTAATATGCTTAAATTGAATTGTATGAATGTGATGGTATATATATATATATGTGTGTGATGATATATAAATCAATATATATTTTATGAAATTAAGGATATTCAATAAAGTCGAATAAATGATAATATCCCATAAATGGTAGGTCCCGGTTGAATAATGATTATCGATGGATAGTGGTGATTTCCCTATATGAAATGAGGTCCTGCATGTGTTGTAGAAAGGATTTAGCTCGGATGAGTAATCCATTGATCTCATTATGGAAAGGATTTAGCCCAGACGGGTAATCCAAAATGGGTCTCTCGAGCATATGTTTCAATTAGGATTTAGCCTGGACTGGTAATCCTAATTGACTGGATTTAGCCTGGGCTGGTAATCTAGATTGGACTCTATAAGGAATTCTTTGTCATAGAAAGGATTTATCCTGGACTGGTAATCCGACAAAGCCCTTAGAGTATATACGTTACAGACAAAATTTAGCTTGGACTGGTTATTCTGCTGTAAAATATGTGGCTCGAGAGTGTACCTAAAAGGTACTACTGTATATGAATTGATGGATTATGATTTGTACAATATGAGGGTACCACATGAGAATCTATTGATAATTTAAATAAATTCAATGGACAAAGTTCTAATATGAGAAAATATGAAATTGAGGTAAATGGTTATAGATTGAGACATGATATGTGGAAATATGAAAATATATTACATGAAATGAAATATGGAAGTGTGAGATGTTTATATATGAACCTGGAATGGTTTGATGAATACATTCATCTATGAGAATAGATTAGTACACCTTGAGTGTACTACCCGAGTGATTATCAATAGAGCAATTGATTATTGAGTAAAGTCCTGACATGAAATATACCGGAACTCGACATGAATTAATATAAAATATATCTGAAATACATGGAAATAATTTGTATATATGTTATGTGAATACATGTTGTGGAAAAACATGTGTGTATGAGAATCCAAATAGTGATGACTTCATATATGTGTTTCATGAAGTTTATATGAAATATGTGACTAACAAGGGTGATGAGAATAACAAGGGTGATGAGAATGTGTGATAGGGCTTGTGAGATTAAATAGCTTGATTATGCCCTTTATATTTATTTTGATGATGAATGGATGGTAAGTTATTACTAAGTTATAAGAACTTACTAAGCTTTATATGCTTACTCTGTTTTATTTTTCCCTGTCTTATAGTAAATCGGAATGCTCGCTGGATTGGAAGCTTGGCGGAGATCATTCACACTATCCAACAGTTCATTCAGTGGATAAGGTAAAACAATTATGGTTATAATGACATGTATAGGCCAATTAGACTAAATCTTGTCTTGTAAATTGTGGTTTGAAACCTCGCCATTTGAATGGCTAGTGATGATTGGTTTGGTATATTTATGAAATTATGATATGGTGATTATGTGTGTGTTAGCATAGTGTGAATTTGAAAATTTACAAAAAATTGTGGAAATCTAATTAGAGGTTGAATAAATATGAAATTAAAGTTTATTGAGTCTAGTTTTTCATAGAAGAAATGATTAAGCAATGGAGTTATAAATTATGGGATATAATAAATTTTGTATGAAAGGTCAGAATGAATTCGGGTTCACCTGTTTTGACTTTGGAAAATCATCGAAAATTGTAAAAAAATAATTAGGGGTTCAAATTTATATGCTTAAATTCTTAATGAGTTTATTTTCAATAAAAGCAAACAAAAGCATCGTCCAAACCCATACTAAGAGATAATTAATTTTTAGTAAAGAAAGGTCGAAGCTGTCAAACAACAGAACAAAGGTAAAATTGAAGATTTTACTGTACTTATTGGCTAAACCATAAATTCTAAAAGTTTTATGGTAGAAAGATATTTGAGTCTAGTTTCAGAAAAATCAAGCAGATCTTAATTTAGAATTTTTAGCTCACGATATAAATAATTTAGTGACAATGATTCTAGTGGAGAGTTTTACTATGAATAGTAATTTACTTTATTCTGTAATTACCGATAATGCTCCGTAACCCTATTTTGGCATTGGATACGGGTTGGTGTTACAAAAAAGGCATCCTTTTAACAATATCACCACAAAGGCTCCCTTTTAACAGAGATCGTCACAAAGGAATGCTTTTAATAGATATTGCCATAAAGCCTTCCTTTTAATAGAGACAGCCACAAAGGTTTCCTTATAACAGAAATCGCCATAAAGGCTTCCTTTTAACAAAGATAGCCACAGAGGTGTCCTTGTATTGAAATTGCCACAAAGGCACTTCTTTTTTATTGTGGCAAAAAAGTGTCAACTTACAGATTACCACAAAGGTATTCCTTATTAGAGATTTGCCACAAAGGCATTCTTTTAACAAAAATAACCATAAAGGCTCACTTTTTCGAAAATTGGTGTTTTTGACGATAGAGATTTGTCTAAACTCACATTCGTGAGGTTTTCCCCTCATTGTTGGTACTCACCTAACTGTTATTTACATATTCCATATAATGCCATGGCCCAACCATGGTCTTACATTATATGGTCTTCAGAGTGCCATGGACTTTTAGAGATTCTTGTTTTAGTTTCGACGGACCTCTTTAGACGACTCTAGAGACAGACATAGACATTTCATGTAGACTCATACTTGACAGACTTATTCACATATGATTTACTCATGATAGACTCTTTCACAACAGACTTGTTCATGTCATCATACACATAGAATCTTTACTCATTCAAACACATTATCCTCAGAGATCATATCCATATTCCATACGAATCATTCATGTAAGTTGATCAAACATACGTTTCTCACAGAATCATCACATTATGCATTTTTAGCTTATTTTCATAGATGATTCTAGCATGCATAATATATTTGCAATAGTTGGCTTAGAGACTCACCTGACTTTTGTCTTTAGTAGCTCTAAACACTAGATCTGAGCTTCTATTGAGTAGATCATCAACCCGTAATTGACAGCACATTGGAACTCATAAAGATCTGTACACTTAACTCACTTTCTTTCACTTTAAAAATCAAAAATCTTTAAATAAGACTTTACCATACTTATTTTACCAAGCTAAACTAAGCTGCTTCTTAATAACTTAGTATGTAAGGTTGCAGATCTTACCTTAACAAGGGGCATCTCAGAGCCTAGATTTATATCTTCAACTCAGCTTGAAGGATGATAGGTATTCTCTTCATTTCTCCCCTTTTTTTTTATAAGCAGAGATTATTTCTTGAAGAAGAAGGAGAAAGGTCCCTATTCTTACCCTGGTTACCTTGATATTTTATTTTTATCCCTATGGATATTTGACACACGTCCCAGTCCTTATAGTCCACTTGATAAATGATTGAGAATTGTAAAAAGACGTGTACGAGAACACATATATTTACATAACATACCCTTATGCCTTAATCCATCTTTTGTCCTTAGTCATTACGTTAGAGCGTAGCTGGTATCTTAACTAATCACACTTGGAGCGTCATGCCTTTTTAGAGACGACCTTATTATTCAAGTTTACTTAATATCTTATTAGACTTATTTTTCCTAATGACTTATTCCTTTCTAAAGCAACTTCTTGCCTTAGTCCACTATTGGTTACACACCTACTTAGCACACCAAGAGCATCAGTGGGGCAGACAACACTTCACCTTTTTAAAAACACATTTCCTTTTTCTTTTAAAAGGAAAAAGTATCTGAGAGGTCCTTGTAATATAGGAACTGAATTAAATTAGTCCTATTATTAAATGGATTAATTTAATCCTTATACTATCCAAAGAATCAAATAAGTCAAAATTGTAACAAATTTAACATTTACTGATGTCTTGAAAATCATTTTCTTTCTAATTGCAATTCAATTTCAAATGAAATATTTCATTTACAAAACCATAAAAACTTTATAAATATTAAATCATTAAATTGTAAATGATATTTTTAAACAATAAATGTTAACTCTATTTCAATTTAGCCTTATTTGATTTTTTTAAAAGTACAAAGATTAAATCGATCCATTTAAGAATAGAGAAAGTAATTTGGTCATATTCCTATAATAGAAGGACCTATAAAGTACATTCACCCTTTTAAAACATAAGTTATAAGAAATGTATATGAATAATTGTAACTAGAATTAAATAGTGCTCATATATAATAATATTTGAAAATCTACACACCGTCAAACTTAAACTTAATATATTAAAAGTTTTAAGACACCAATATGAATATTAAGTCAAAACCTCATTAGCAACAACTTAACAATATGAGTAATTATCGTCAGAATTAATTATTACAATAATTAATTTTGCTTACACATTTTCTACTTACCTTTTTTTTTGGTGAAAAGATAGTCTAAAGGAAAAACACGAGATTATGAGCTTGCCTAATTACTGGGCATTGCCCTACTTTTAAGGAAATATTGTTCAAACATCGTGGTCTCAGACTTAACTTAGAGGAGTACTTCACCTTTCTTCTAGTTCTATTATCTCAAGAAAAGGAAGAGAGAAGATATTTTCCCTTTAAGTTATCTTAAACACTTAGTTCAACCCAAATCTGTATTGAAAATTGTTAAACATCACATTAGTCATTGAGTGGTCTTATCCAAATCTACAATTTATCGAGTACCTACCTTTGGTCCTTAGCTATCTTGGTTCTCATTTGGTTGGTTCCTGACTATCATTCCTTCCATCTTGACTGGCTTAAAGCCAATCTTATAGGAGTCTTTACACTATTGACGTACGCTTAAAGCATAAAGATCATTTCCCTTATCTATAATGAAGTCCACCCACTCTATGTGCCATCAAAGCTTTTGGATGAATCTTTCCTAACTCGACACACTTCTTGATCACTACGTGCCAACCTAGTGCTCGCCAACATCAAGGCATCATAGACATGCTCAAAGGGTTCTTATACTTGGGCTAGTTCTAACACTATACCTATTTGAAACTTATCTCATCTGCCTTGTTTACCTAAACTATATCCAAACACTAAGGTTTTGCCAGGTGGGGTGTTACAGTATAAATCAATTTTTGAGATTATTTAAAACTCAAAAATACATGGTGCACATGAACATGAAATGAAGAGTAGAATAAAACTACTCTAAGAAAGCCAAAAGGAATTCAAATTAGAAATCAAATTTTCAAATATTATGAAAACCTAAGTCCTTATGTACATGCCAAAATTTTTGTAATGACCCAATTTTAGACGAAAATAGAAAATGTAGTTTCGAAAGTCAGTTTCATAAACTGAATAAATGAAAATATGAATTGAAGGATTTATGGAGTCAGTATGAAAATATATTAAAGAACGATAAATTAATTAAATAGAGAAAGTCATTAATTATAGTAAAGGGACTAAATTGTAAAAGTTTAATTGTTATTGAATTTTAATTTGGAAAATGCTTGAGGACCCAATTGACAATTAACCAAAGGACTTAATGGTTATTTAACCATTGTTTCTAATCACATAGTGGAAAATGATGATGATGTCCACTTAATTTTCATAATTGTGACTAATAAACAAATATGTATCTTAATTTAGAAAATTAATAATGATTAATTAAGTTAATTAAAACATTAATCTTAGTATAAATATGAATCATTTAAGAGAGAAAGATGAAGTCTTCATCTTCTCCAAGCTTGTGTCATCCAAGTAGGAAGAAAAACAAAGAAATTTCCCTTTTGCTTTCTTTACAAATTTGTTAAAAATCCAAAGTTAAACATGTTTTTCTTTTGAAACTTCCATGTTTTCATGATCATCTAAGCTTTGATTAAGCTTACCCATGCCTTAGATTTCTCAATTGTTAAATGTTTATCAAGTTGCCATTAATGCGTATTAAATGAAATTGAGCTTGATTATGATAGGAATTTAAAGTACGGATTTTAAGCGTGCTAGGATTAAGTTGAAAAGTAGAGAATAGTGTTTAAATTGATTAAAAAATTCAATTAAGTTATTTAGTTGATTTATGACATTAGGGACTAAATTTTATAAATTGAAAGCTATTTTGATAAAAGCTATAGAGTAAAAGCTCAAGGTCCTTAATGAAAGAATATGGAAGTTTATTTCAATTTTATATTAAATAGTAAAAAATATGAGTAATTTGGATATAAGGATTATAATAAATAAAATGCAAACTATGTTTGATTATGTGTTTTTCGTGTGATTAGGTGTAAACTAATATTGTTGCTAAACTTGAATTATCGTATGTAGCTAAAGACGACGTCAGATCGTCCGAAGATAAAAGAAAGGCAAAATTCATAGACGAGTAACTATTACGGTTTTTTCTTTCGTTGTTAGAATTCAATATATCTATATAACTTGTTACAAACTAGCTTGATTAAGGTAATGGCCTTACTTGTCTCATGATTTGGCATAGTTGTCATGCCATAGGATTAGTGTACGGGATTTTACTTCAGTTTATGCTGATGAGGCGCGGAGTGTATATTATACTTTGGATGTTCCAATGTGGTGCTCTGCACATTTATATACTTCAATTTATGCCAATGAGGCTCGAAGCGCATATTATACTTCAAATATACCAATGAGGCACTAGGTGCCAAATATTTTGGTGTACTAGTTGGATGATCCGTGTATTTGTCTTAAGTATATGTCTGATTAATAGGGATTATGAAACATATACCATGCTATATGATATTGTTATGATATGTTAATATTCAATGGTGTGTATTGAATGTCAATGTTAAAGTAGCAAAATATGGCATGTGAAAGATCATGCAAACCAGTTACAACAAGCCCTGAGAGCTGATATGGATATAAAACGAATCAATGGATTTGAGATTGAAATGAGAAAATTAAATGGACACTACAAATGCTATGACACATATGCAAATGCGATATGATGATAGAAGAGATTATATGTTCATATATGATATACTAAATGAAATTTGGTGCGGGACTATGCACATGAGGTATGAAATGCAAGCTTTATATTTTTTTATAGTTACATCACAAATTGATTCTATTTACTTTTTGTTCTATTTGATTGTGGATCTAAATCATGTTAGCACCACTGAGCCCTATTGTTCAACAATTTTTTTTTTTATTTTCGTGTTTAGGTATCGTAGATTTTGATGCATTGAAGTGATCGACAACATCTAGATTCCACTCTCGACTCAAAAATTTTGTATAGATGTTGAATTGGTTTTTAGGTCTATTTTGAATGTTTTGGTTCAAATGGTAGGAATATTACATTTTGAAATTTACAATATATACTGGATGGTATGTTCATGTTCTAATATAGTAAACCAAGGGTATAAATGTTCATTTTATATGTGAATACTTGGAATTGAGGTATGGTTTGTATGCTAAGAAATAGAGAAAAATGCAAATAACTAGAATGAATATGTTTATGCATGTAGTTATATGTTCAAGTATGTTTATAGGTGTTAACGATGTAGTTTTGGCATTTGAATTAATGCCTAAAATGAGATGTGTTAAAATTTTGGGTCATTTAGGCCATTTAGCATTGGTGCTTAGTTTGTTGAGGAAAAATGATGTTAAATTAGGAATCTGCCTTTATGGTCGCGACACTTCCATCTTAGGGTCGCGACATCAAGCTTCTATCCGTAGTCATGTTTCTTCCCTACTGTGCCTTCAATATCCCAACTTTCCCCTGTTAAATTCATGAGTCAAGATCCTATTTTCAAGGTTGTGCCACACTCTGTATGTGTCACAACATCATGCTTTTGTATTTCAGGTCGTGACATTTACCCCTTTGGTGTCACGACATTACCCCTTTTTTTTATTTTTTTCATTTTAGTCCCTCGTTTATTACCGAAGTTTAGTATAAGCTTTCGTAAGTTTGATTATAACCCAAATTTTAATAAATAATGCTATTAGAAGTTTGGAAACTTAATTTCTTGTATATTATGTGTTTTAAACATTGAAATAAAATTGTAGTTACTTTGGCAATGAATATGACATCTCATATCTCGGATCTTATGATTGGCTCGAGTGTCAGGTGCTACATTTAGTGATATCAAAGCTACAAATTTAGCCAAGTCTTGGACTAAATTGAGCTTCATGCTGAGTCTAGAGGTACATGCTAAGGTTAAGTTGAGTTTGAGTCGAAATTTGGATGCTGAGTATTCATTGGCCTTTTCTTTTATAGTTGAAATTGTTTGATGAATTGAGAAACGTTGCTGAGGAAAAGATTCATAGCAGTGAGCACTTCGTTAAGGGAGAAATCAGGTTGAAATTGTTGGATTTGGAGCTTTAAGTGTAGTATTTTCGTTTATGTACACTAGTATTTTTTCAAACAGTTTGGTTTAATAAAATTATTCATGAAATATATTAATACCCTTTGTATATTGCCCTCAATAATCTTTGTACGCAAAGGAAAATGGAAGTAAATATTATCTCACTGGTTATCTAATGTTTAACTAATATTAAGTGGTATTACATGGTCGGATCGTAATATGAAAAGACAACTTATATTAGTAGATGCACCACAACATGTCCTTAATCTAGTCAAAAACTGATTGAAAGGCTAATATGTCGTCTATCTAGTCTAATAGGGGATATGCTTTGTATTGTGCATCAGAGCATATGACTTTCAGAAGATAGCACATAAATGTGACTAATTCGACTAACAGTACATCAGACAAGACCTAACTAGATGAGATCCTAAATCCATTCATGAATTTATTCACTTGTGCCATTCATATTGTAGCATAACTTAATCCTGAGTGGATGATTGATTATGCATGTGTGATTCATATACTTTGATGTAAGTAAAAGCTTGAGTTTAAATGGATAAGGATTTGAAAGCTACTGCGTTAGCTATACGACATTTGCAACATGGTGCATCATTCATAATAATGTAATTCATAGCCTAAGACAAGGGTAAATGATTTCCTCTCATTGGCATTACATGATAGATGAAAAGTAAATGTGACCACGGGTCATTTGTCTTTGTGATGAATGACTTAATTACTATTTGATAGTAATTGACTTATCTTGAAGGAAGATGTAATGGTTACCATGTGATAAAATAGAATCATATTGGGAGAACATATTTGTCTAAAAGATATAAAGATATCTTATGAGGGTAGCACTCTTATGACAAGGTCATTGGATGAGAACTAACCGAATAGCTTTTATAATGATATGTAATTAGGGAGAGCTCAGCACAATAATATAGTGAAATGACTTCGTGAAAAAATGAGTTAAATTAATAGGCGAAAAGTTGGAACTTAATTATAAATCATTTGAGCCGTTGTTACATATGTCCAATTGGTCCTACTACTAGCTCGTTGAAACCAAAATTGAATTGCATTTAGAATCAGCTGAACAAAAATGGATAGAAATAATGAAGTTAGAGAAATGTGTTATATTCGAAAATGAATGTGGTTTCCAACCAAGTATGGAAATGACTTGAGAATTAATTTAAGTTTTTGAAATTATTATTTAAGTAAATAATTAAAGTTAAAAAATGGAATTAAATTAATTGGCCAGTTTAAACACATTGAATATGGAAATTGAATATATTTTCTCAAATATTATTTTATAGTAAAGTTGCCATGATTTTAATGAAATTGGAATTGGATTGAGAAAAGTATTTAACTAAAAAATTAATTTTGTAACACCCTAAACCCAGCCTAGAAGTTAGGCCCAAATCTGGCGTGTCACATTGAAGTGTTTTACGAAAACCATGTTCTCATTGAAAACCCTTCTTACTACTTAAAACCTCTAGCCATTTTAAAACTTGTGAAACATTAATTCCCTTAAAACCTTACTTCCTACGGAAGCTTACTTTTAAAAAGTTGCGAAAACGTGATATTTTGAAAACTAGTTGTTGTTTTGGAAAACTGTGCCCTACTTCTAATAGATATTAAGCATACTAAATAAATTTCCCAAATAAAAAGTTAAGAAAATAAAAAGGCCTTAATACAACCCAAAACAAAAACCAAATTGCTTAACTAAATAAACGAAATAGAAAGACATATGCAGTTGTGTGGTCGTCTCTGAGTCCCTCTGTGACACCGATCGACGTAACATTAGGGATTACCTTCACAGTTAATAAACGGGGTGAGTTTACGAAAACTCAATGTGTAATCCCCTTACTAGAGTAACAGTCAGTAAACAGACTTAATTTAGAATCAGTTTGGGCCGCAGCCCGTTACAATAACAGTACAGTCCAGTTCAGAGCATACGCGGGCCAAAGCCCGTTACAATATCATTTGGGTCATAACCCATAACAGAATCAATTGGGCCTAGCCCATCTTAGCCTCTGTTGGGCCGAACCCCACATGGTAATAATATCATGATATATCATACATGCAATGTTGTGCAACCCACCCCAATAATCCAACCCCTACACACCAATTCCGTCCCCAGGTACACATAATGTGGGGATATAAATATCGACCCACCTATCTGATACACATCAATGGTAGCCCGGTTGTGATACTACCTTCATTGCAGGAAGCTGCTAATCAAATATTAGGCTTAATAGCCATCGGTGGATCCACGGTCGCCAAACAACCAGGCGATCCTCATATACTTCCTCCATTCCATAATTCCCAACCCATGCAATATGTCGTGTATGTCATGCTCAATCATCACACGTGTATGCAGAATGACCATACTCAGTAACAGTATTTTAAACATATATTAAGAGCATATCAGTCATACAACCACAGTCAAGTCAATTAAAACGCAGTCATACATTCATAATCAAATCAGTCAACTTCGAAGTCTAAGTCGGTCATTTATCCTCAAGGGCAAAATAGTCATTTTACCCTACAGGGGTCTGTCAATCATTTTTCACTACAAGGATATTTCGGTAATTTTACACTACAAGGGTATTTTGATAATTTTACAAATCGAGGGTGTTTTGGAAATTTTACAAATCGAGGGTGTTTTGGTAATTTTACAAATCGAGGGTGTCTCGGTAATTTCACAAATCGGGGGTATTTTGATAATTTTACAAATTGAGGGAATTTCACTAATTTCACAATTGAGGGTATTTCTGTAATTTTACAAATCGGGGGTACTTCGATAATTTTACAAATCGAGGGTATTTCAGTAATTTCTCTTTTTTATGGGTGTATTACTTACTTTGGCCCATTAACAAGTCCTTATTGGCTAAAGTAAACAGATACTATGCATCAGGTAGGATTCCAAAGTAGAGGAGGTGAGTCATTAAGATCGCTTAAGTGCCAAGCTCTCCCTAGATCCAATCCTAGACATGCATATACCCATTGCCACACCTTAACCTGATGACTCGTCCACGGTCGTGATTAATTATTTATTTAAGTTTTATGTCTGCTTGAGTAGTTACCAAAAACTAGGTTCACAACCCTTTTTGTAAACACTAACAGATCCACACTTATTCATTTGGCCCCTTTAGGACTAATCTCGTTCACATGGCCCATCAGGCCCAATCACATTCATATGGCCCATCAGGCCCAATCACATTCATATGCTCTATCAGGCCCAACTACTTCCCACCTAACAGTTAATTTTACACAAGTGGGCCCACGGGCCCATCGAAGCACAGAATAGCCCTAGCATATGAGAACGCTCGTGGCGGCTTTTAGCTTTTGTCGATTTCTAACAAAGAAGGGCGTGAATACACACCTATTTATGAGAACGCACCGAAGTCCACGATCACCAACCTTGGCACATCTTGCATTAGGTTAATCACCTTTTTCTTTTTCCCCAACTCATCTGGTTCGCTCTATTTAAAGCCAGCTTCTCACCAATTCCCATGTTAGCTTCCTAATGTGGGATTACTTTCAACCATTAGGAAAATTCCTTATTTTCTTATGACCAAGTCAACCACAAAGTTCCAGTCCAACTCCACCTCCTACACAGCTCAACCAGCAAAGTAAATACTCTCACGCGCATCCCAAGACTTGAACTTTAGACCTCACAGTTACACAACACGCCACCTTGCCACTCCACCATAGGCTCTTTCTATGTCATATTTTATCCTCAATCAATTATAAGGTCTATAGGTCAAAGTCCAGGTTCCTTTAAAAGAAAAACCAAAATAAATTGCAAGAGCTAAGACTTGAACCTAGGCTCCCTTGCAACCTTAATGACGCCACAACCATTAGACCACAAGCTTCATTGGGTCATTTATTTACCACAATAATTTAAAACGCCTTCATCCAAGCACCCAAGGTTTTATTCACTTATTACCAAAATTTTTGCTAAAGCCCAGGTTTAAACCCAAGATTTCTCCAACACTTCTCAAGGCTATTAACCACTAAAGTAGACATTTAATTGTGTCATTTCCTTGTACAACTAAATGCTTATATACAACCTCCTTACAAACACATACTAAAGGCCCAATACTTCTAGGCCCAAACCCGGGCTAGAAGTTAGGACCAAATCTGGCGTGTCACATTGAAGTGTTTTTCGAAAACCATGTTCTCATTGAAAACCCTTCTTACTGCTCAAAACCTCTGGCCATTTTAGAACTTGTGAAACATTAATTCCCTTAAAACCTTACTTGCTGCAGAAGCCTACTTTTAAAAATTTGCGGAAACGCGATATTTTCAGAACCAGTTGTTGTTTTGGAAAACCGTGCCCTACTTCTAACAGATATTAAGCATACTAAATAAATTTACCAAATAAAAAGTTAAGAAAATAAAGAGGCCTTAATACAACCCAAAACAAAAACCAAATTGCTTAACTAAATAAACGAAATAGAAAAACATATGCAGTTGTGTGGTTGTCTCCGAGTCCCTCTACGGCACCAATCGACTTAACGCTGGGGATTACCTGCACAGTTAATAAACGGGGTGAGTTTACGAAAACTCAGTGTGTAATCCCTTTGCTAGAGTAACAGTTAGTAAACAGACAAAATTAAGAATCACTCTGGGCCAGAGCCCATTACAGCAACAGTACAGTCTAGTTCAGAGCATACATGGGCCAAAGCCAGTTACAATATCATTTGGGTCACAGCCCATAACAGAATCAATTGGGCCTAGCCCATCTTAGCCTCAGTTGGGCTAAACCCACATCGCAATAATATCATGATAATATCATACATGCAATGCTGTGCAACCCACCCTAATAATCTAACCGCTACACACCAACTCCGTCCCCCAGTTCACATCATGTGGGGATATAAATATCGACCCACCCATCCAATACACATCAATGGTAGCCTGGTTATGGTACTACCTTCATTGCAGCAAGCTGCTAATCAAATATTAGGCTTAATAGCCATTGGTGGATCCACGGTCATCAAGCAACCATGCGATCCTCATATACTTCCTCCGTTCCATAATTCCCAACCCATGCAATATGTCATGTATGTCATGCTCAATCATCACACGTGTATGTAGAATGGCCATATTTAGTAACAATCTTTTAAACATATATTAAGAGCATATCAGTCATACAACCACAGTCAAGTCAATTAAAACGCAGTCATACATTCATAATCAAATCAGTCAAATTCGAAGTCTAAGTTGGTTATTTACCCTCAAGGGCAAAACAGTCATTTTACCCTACAAGGGTATGTCGGTCATTTTACACTAGAAGGGTATTTCGATAATTTTACACTACAAGGGTATTTTGATAATTTTCCAAGTCGAGGGTGTTTCGGTAATTTCACAAATCAGGGGTATTTCGATAAATTTACAAATCGAGGGTATTTCACTAATTTCATAATCGAGGGTATTTTGGTAATTTTACAAATCGGGGGTTCTTTGAGAATTTTACAAATCGAGGGTATTTCAGTAATTTCTCTTTATTATGGGTTTATTACTTACCTTGGCCCGTTAACAAGTCCTCATTGGCTAAAGTGAACAAATACTATGCACCAAGTAGGATTCCAGAGAAAAGGAGGTGTGTCATTAAGACCGCTTAAGTACCAAGCTCTCCCTAGATCCAAACCTAGACATGCATATACCTATTGCCACACCATAACATTATGACTCGTCCGCGGACGCGATTAATTAATTATTTAAGTTTTATGTCTGCTTGAGTAGTTACCAAAAACTAGGTTCACAACTCCTTTACTAAACACTAATAGATCCACACTTATTCATTTGGCCCTTTTAGGCCTAATCTCGTTCACATGGCCCATCAGGCCCAATCACATTCATATGGCCCATCAGGCCCAAATACTTCCACCTAACAGTTAATTTTACACAAGCGGGCCCACGGGCCCATCAAGGCCCAGAACAGCCCTAGCACACGAGAATGCTCGTGGCGGCTTTCAGCTTTAGCCAATTTCTAACAAAGAAAAGCGTGAATACACACCTATTTATGAGAACGCGCTGAAGTCTACGATCACCAACCTTGGCACATCTTGCATTGGGTCTTAATCACCTTTGTCTTTTTCCCCAACTCATCTGGTTCACTCTATTTAAAGCCAGCTTCTCACCAATTCATATGTTAGCTTCTTGATGTGGGATTACTTTCAACCATTAGGAAAATTCCTTATTTTCTTATGACCACGTCAAGCACAGAGTTCTAGTCCAACTCCACCTCCTACACAGCTCAAATAGCAAAATAAATACTCTATTGCGCATTCCAAGACTTGAACCTTAGACCTCACAGTTACAGAACACGCCACCTTGCCACTCCACCACAGGCTCTTTCTGTGTCATATTTTATCCTCAATTAGATATAAGATCTATAGGCCAAAGTCTAGGTCCCTTTAAAAGAAAAACAAAAATAAATTACAAGAGCCAAGACTTGAACCCAGGCTCCCTTGTAACCTTAATGACGCCACAACCACTAGACCACAAACTTCCTTGTGTCATTTATTTATCACAATAATTTAAAAGGCCTTCATTCAAGCACCTAGGGTTTTATTCACTTATTACCAAAATTATTACTAAAGCCCAAGTTTGAACCCAAGATTTCTCCAACACTTCTCAGGGCCATTAACCACTAAAGTAGACATTTAATTGTGTCATTTCCTTGTACAATTAAATGCTTATATAAAACCTCTTACAGACCCATACGAAAGGCACAATACTTCTAGACCCAAATTCAAGGTGTTACAATTCTACCCCCTTAAAGAAATTTCGTCCTCAAAATTTCCAACTATCTGAACAAGCGCTTAGCTCAATCTACACCACTACCCTCCCATTGCGCACTCTAGTTCCAAACTACACGAATGTACTTTTAACTTAATCTCAAAACCTTTCACACCCAACAAAAACATCTAACCACGAAAGCAAACAGATATTTACCACACATGCCTAGAATTTTTATATTCAAACATCACATCCAAACAAAACACACCTGACTTAAAAGGAACTGTGATCCCTTTTCCTGTTGCACTCTAAGTGCCTAGCCTGAAGTGTTTCACCATACGCCTTAACTCTTGCCTCGAACACTTCTTCCAGCACTTCCTTACCAACTGGATAAGTGCCTCCGTACCAAGCTACGGGTTATTGTTACCCGAAGTTAGTGGACTTACCTTGACTACAGTTTCCTAAACCATCTCAGGTTCCAGGGAGACGGGCAACTCCTCGCGACCTTGCTTGCCTTTGAAATCTATCACAGTGTTGTTGCTAACTAAAAAAACATCTGATTTCCAGAACATACATTGAATAAATGCAAAATCTAACTTTAAATACAGTCTAACAGAAAACTTACGGATTCGACGCTGGAGACTCGGTAACCCCACTTTCAGGAAAATATTCAGAAAAATATTGCAAATACTTCAAATCTTTTCAAACCTTTTTGAAATAATTCTTTCAAAAATCTAAATTTAAAACCCATTCCACAGCCGAGTTTTGCAACTTGACTCTGATACCACTAAATGTAACACCCTAAACCTGGCCTAGAAGTTAAGCCTGAATCTGGCGTGTCACATTGAAGTGTTTTTCGAAAACTAGGTTCTCATTGAAAACCCTTCCTACTACTCAAAACCTCTGGCCATTTTAAAACTTGTGAAACATTAATTCTCTTAAAACCTTACTTGCTGCGGAAGCTTACTTTTAAAAAGTTGCAGAAACGTGATATTTGGAAAACCAGTTGTTGTTTTGGAAAATCGTGACCTACTTCTAACAGATATTAAGCATATTAAATAAATTTCTCAAATAAAAAGTTAAGAAAATAAAGAGGCCTTAATACAACCCAAATCAAAAACCAAAGTGCTTAACTAAATAAATGAAATAGAAAAACATATACAGTTGTGTAGTCATCTCCGATTCCCTCTGCGATACCGATCCACCTAACACTGGGGATTACCTGTATAGTTAAGAAACGGGGTGAGTTTACGAAAACTCAGTGTGTGATCCCCTTACTAGAGTAACAGTCAATAAACAGACAGAATTTAGAATCAGTCTGGGCCGGAGCCCATTGCAGTAATAGTACAGTCCAGTTCAGAGCATACGTGGGCCAAAGCCCATTACAATATCATTTGGGTCACAGCCCATAACAAAATCAATTGGGCCTAGCCCATCTTAGCCTCAGTTGGACCGAAGCCCACATCGTAATAATATCACGATAATATCATACATGCAATGCTGTGCAACGTACCCCAATGATCCAACCACTACACACCAACTCCGTCCCTCGGTACACATCATATGGGAATATAAATATCGACCCATCCATCTGATACACATCAATGGTAGCTGGGTTGCGATGCTACCTTCATTGCAGCAAACTGCTAATCAAGTATTACGCTTAATAACCATCGGTGGATCCACGGTCGTCAAGCAACCATGCGATCCTCATATACTTCCTCCGTCACATAATTCCTAACCCATGCAATATGTAGTGTATGTCATGCTCAATCATCACACATGTATGCAGAATGACCATACTCAGTAACAATATTTTAAATATATATTAAGAGCATATCAGTCATACAACCACAGTCAAGTCAATTAAAATGCAGTCATACATTCATAATCAAATCAGTTAAATTCGAAGTCTAAGTCGGTCATTACCTTCAAGGGTAAAATAGTTATTTTACCCTACAGGGGTATGTCGGTCGTTTTACACTATAAGAGTATTTCGGTAATTTTACACTACAACGGTATTTCGATAATTTTACAAATCGAGGGTGTTTCTGTAATTTTATAATTCGAGGGTGTTTTGGTAATTTTACCAATCGAGGGTATTTTGATAATTTCACAAATTGGGGGTATTTCGGTAATTATAAAAATCGTGGGTATATCAGTAATTTCACAATTGAGGGTATTTCGATAATTTTACAAATTGGGGTTACTTCGGTAATTTTACAAATCGAGGGTATTTCAGTAATTTCTCTTTACTATAGGTTTATTACTTACCTTGGCCCGTTAACAAGTCCTCGGTGGCTATAGTGAACAGATACTATGCACCAGGTAGGATTCCAAAGAAGAGGAGGTGAGTCATTAAGACCACTTAAGTTCCAAGCTCTCCCTAGATCCAATCCTAGACATGCATATACATATTGCCACACCTTAACCTTATGACTCATCCACGGTCGCGATTAATTAATTATTTAAGTTTTATGTCTGCTTGAGTAGTTACCAAAAACTAGGTTCACAACCCCTTTACTAAATATTAACAGATCTACACTTATTCATTTGGCCCCTTTAGGCCCAATCTTGTTCACATGGCTGATCAGACCCAATTACATTCATATGACCCATCAGGCCCAATCAAATTCATATGGCCCATCAGGCCAAAATACTTCTCACCTAATAGTTAGATTTAAATAAGCAGGCCCATGGGCCCATTCGGCCCATCGAGGCCCAAAACAGCCCCAGCACATGAGGACGCTCGTGACGGCTTTCAGCTTTGGCTGATTTTTAACAAAGAAGGGCATGAATACACACTTATTTATGAGAACGTGCTAAAGTCCACGATCACCAACCTTGGCACATCCTGCATTGGGTCTGAATACCTTTTCTTTTTCCCTAACTCATTTGGTTCGTTCTATTTAAAACCAGCTTCTCACCAATTCCCATGTTAGCTTCCCAATGTGGGATTACTTTCAACCATTAGGAAAAATTCTTATTTTCTTATGACCACCTTAACCACAAAGTTCCAGTCCAACTCCATCTCCTACATAGCTCAAACAATAAAATAAATACTCCATTGTGCAGCTCAAGACTTGAACCTTAGTCCTTACAGTTACACAGCAAGCCACGTTGCCACTCCACCATAGGCTCTTTCGGTGTCATATTTTATCCTCAATTAAATATAAGGTCTATAGGTCAAAGTCCAGGTTACTTTAAAAGAAAAACCAAAATAAATTGCAAGAGCCAAGACTTGAACCCAGGCTCCCTTGCAACCTTAATGACGCCACAACCACTAGACCACAAGCTTTCTTGTGTCATTTATTCACCACAACAATTTAAAAGGCCTTCATCCAAGCACCTAGGGTTTTATTCACTTATTACCAAAATTATTGCTAAAGCCCAGGTTTGAGCCCAAGATTTCTCCAATACTTTTCAAGGCCATTAACCATTAAAGCAGACATTTAATTGTGTCATTTCCTTATATAATTAAATGCTTATATACAACATCCTTACGAACCCATACTAAAGGCCCAATACTTCTAGGCCCAAACCCGGCCTAGAAGTTAGGCCCAAATCTAGCGTGTCACATTGAAGTGTTTTTCGAAAACCATGTTCTCATTGAAAACCCTTCTTACTGCTCAAAACCTCTGGCCATTTTAAAACTTGTGAAACATTAATTCCCTTAAAACCTTACTTCCTGCGGAAGCTTACTTTTAAAAAGTTGTGAAAATGTGATATTTTGAAAACTAGTTGTTGTTTTGGAAAACTGTGCCCTACTTCTAATAGATATTAAGCATACTAAATAAATTTCCCAAATAAAAAGTTAAGGAAACAAAGAGGCCTTAATACAACCCAAAACAAAAACCAAATTGCTTAACTAAATAAACGAAATAGAAAAACATATGCAGTTGTGTGGTCGTCTCCGAGTCCCTCTACGACACCGATTGACGAAATGCTGGGGATTACTTGCACAGTTAATAAATGGGGTGAGTTTACGAAAACTCAGTGTGTAATCCCCTTGCTAGAGTAATCGATGTGAAATGATTTACAATCACTGCGGGCGGAGCCCATTACGATAAAGACAAATCGATTCAAAGCATACATGGGCCAAAGCCCGTTACAATATCATTTGGGTCACAGCCCATAACAGAATCAATTGGGCCTAGCCCATCTTAGCCTCAGTTGGGCCGAAGCCCACATCGTAATAATATCACGATAATATCATACGTGCAATGCTGTGTAACCCACCTCAATAATCCAACCGTTACACACCAACTCCGTCCCCCGGCAGACATTATGTGGGGATATAAATATCGACCCACCCATCCGATACACATCAATGGTAGCCCGGATGCGGTACTACCTTCATTGCAGCAAGCTGCTAATCAAATATTAGGCTTAATAGCCATCGGTGGATCCACGGTCGTCAAGCAACCATGAAATCCTCATATACTTCCTCCGTTCCATAATTCCCAACCCATGTAATATGTCGTGTATGCCACGCTCAATCATCACACGTGTATGCAAAATGGCCATACTCAGTAACAGTCTTTTAAACATATATTAAGAGCATATCAGTCATACAACCACTGTTAAGTCAATTAAAACGCAGTCATATATTCATAATCAAATCAGTCAAATTCAAAGTCTAAGTCGATCATTTACCCTCAAGGGCAAAACAATCATTTTACCCTACAGGGGTATGTCGGTCTTTTTACACTAGAAGGGTATTTTGGTAATTTTACACTACAAGGGTATTTCAATAATTTTCCAAATCGAGGGTGTTTCGATAATTTCACAAATCAGGGGTATTTCGATAAATTTACAAATCGAGGGTATTTCACTAATCTCCCAATCGAGGGTATTTCGATAATTTTAAAAATTGAGGGTATTTCTGTAATTTCTCTTTATTATAGGTTTATTACTTTCCTTGACCCTTTAACAAGTCCTCGTTGGCAAAAGTGAACAGATACTATGCACCAGATAGGATTCCAAAGAAGAGGAGGTGAGTTATTAAGACCGCTTAAGTGCCAAGCTCTCCCTAGATCCAATCCTAGACATGCATATACCCATTGCCACACCTTAACCTGATGACTCGTCCATGGTCGTGATTAATTAATTATTTAAGTTTTATGTCTGCTTGAGTAGTTACCAAAAACTAGGTTCACAACCCTTTTTGTAAACACTAACAGATCCACACTTATTCATTTGGCCCCTTTAGGACTAATCTTGTTCACATGGTCCATCAGGCCCAATCACATTCATATGGCCCATCAGGCCCAACTACTTCCACCTAACAGTTAATTTTACACAAGCGAGCGCACGGGCCCATCGAGCCCCAGAACAGCCCCAGCACACGACAACTCTCGTGGTGGCTTTTAGCTTTTTTTGATTTCTAACAAAGAAGGGCATGAATACACACCTATTTATGAGAACGCACTGAAGTCCACGATCACCAACCTTGGCACATTCTGCATTGGGTCTTAATCACCTTTTTCTTTTTCCCCAACTCATCTGGTTCGCTCTATTTCAAGCCAGCTTCTCACCAATTCCCATGTTAGCTTCTCGATGTGGGATTAATTTCAACCATTAGGAAAATTCTTTATTTTCTTATAACCACGTCAACCACAGAGTTCCAGTCCAACTCCACCTCCTACACAGCTCAAACAGCAAAATAAAGACTCCATTGCGCAACTCAAGACTTGAACCTTAAACCTTACAGTTACACGACACGCCACTTTGCCACTCCACCACAAGCTCTTTTTGTGTCATATTTTATCCTCAATTAAATATAAGGTCTATAGGCCAAAGTCCAGGTTCCTTTAAAAGAAAAACCAAAATAAATTATAGGAGCCAAGACTTGAACCCAGGCTCCCTTGTAACCTTAATGACACCACAACCACTAGACCACAAGATTCCTTGTGTCATTTATTTACCACAATGATTTAAAAGGCCTTCATCCAAGCACCTAGGGTTTTATTCACTTATTACCAAAATTATTGCTAAAGCCCAGGTTTGAACCCAAGATTTCTCCAACACTTCTCAGGGATATTAACCACTAAAGCATACATTTAATTGTGTCATTTCCTTGTACAATTGAATGCTTATATAAAACCTCCTTACGGACCCATACTGTGACAGCCCAAAATTGACCCTAGTCGGAAGGTGGTCTCGAGACCACAAAACCGAGGCATAAAAATAATTAAAAATTTATTTTGATGCCTATAACATGTGTGTGCTCATGTATGACATTTTATGATGATTGATTTAGTGTTATAAGGGTGAATTCCACAAGAAAGGACTTAGTAATGAACTTTGAAAGTATGATAGGAAATGTGTGATGACTAATTAAAGCATGCATGCAAAATAATGGACTTGCATGTCAAATTCCCCTTTTATAGGTGGTGGCGGCCATGACAAGGAGGATGGGCTAAACATGTCATGAAACATGTTTTGTTGGTGCATTAGGGTGAAATAATAAACAAAGGTGTATGGGTGATAAAAAATGAAAAAAAATATGTGTGAGTGTGGTAATCCCCCCATTGCCGTGAGTTGTAGAGAAGGAAAGAAAAAATTTTGTTCATCCTTTCTTTGAGCCAAAACTAAGGAAGAAGGAGGATTTTTGCTTCATGCTTGGTTTGGAAGAGATCTAGAAGGAGATTTGGCTAAGTTTGCATCAAGATTAAGGTATGTATGAGGTTGTGTTAGGAGTTTCATGCATGTTTTGGTTGCTAACTTGATGTGCATGTTAGCCATGGCTCAAATCTTTGTTAAGCCATGGAAATGGTATTTGGCCAAAGTTGTTATGGTGATAAAGCCATTGCATGCTAAGTGTGAAGCTTGATGATGATGCATGCAATGATGGATTGTCTACTCTTGAGTAAGATTTTGAGCTTTCTTTTGTTTTATCATGATTGAAGTTGAAAAGGAGCATGATTGTCATATTCGCCATGATGCATTCATGAGCATGGTTCATGCTTCTTGCATATTAGTTAAAATTTGTGTTTTGGATGGCTATGGACACCTTGAAATTCGCCATGCTCATATATGTATATATATGTTTGCACATGATGTTTTGGTTATGAAGGAAGTGATGAATAAGTTTGTTTAAAGAAGAAGATGTTGAAGAATAATTGTGAAATTGTAAGCACATTCTGCCTAGCACACATATGAGTGCTTGATGCTATATTGTAAGTTTTGAGCTACAATATGCAAAGCATTAACTAGTAAAATGCATGCTGTTTTTGTGTGGTATTAAGTGCATAATTGGCCTCAACATGGACAAGTATATTCGGCCTTGGGTAGCCTATTGAAGGCCTTAGCTTTTCCTTGATGCTCGAATAAATTGTATTGAATTGCTTGATGTAGTATAAAATATGCATGACCATTGTGTATTCAAGCTAAAGGGTGGCCATATGACCATTTAAATTCCTTGTCATATTCGCCATAAGCTAGCACAATGAGGTTTTGATAAATTGAATTTGTTTGAATTAGCTCAAGAGCTAAGAGGGCCACAATTGGACAAGGGGAAGGAAAAAGTAATCGAATAGCCGTAAGAGCCGTTCGACAACATCCGAGGTAAGTCCTCAAGAAGTGACCTTACTTGAATTATGTGGAATGAAATATGGATGTATTGATTATTGATTTATGTGTGTATGAGTATTCGAATGATACCCGGCTAAGTCCCGGGCGATTATGTTAGTGATTATAATTGTGTCTCGAGCCTTAGTAACGAAAATAAATATGTATGTCCAATGATTATTGATGTATGTGTGCATGAGAAATTGAATGATATCCGGCTAAGCCCAAGACAATTATGCTGGAAATTATAACCGGTTAAGACCAAGGCAATTGTGCTAGTGGCTACATCCGGCTAAGACCAAGGCATTCGTATGAAGTCATTCTATCCGGCTAAGACCAAGGCATTTGTGCAAATCGTGATATCCGGGTTAAGTCCGTGAGGCCTTGGTGCGGGTTACCATAACCGGCTATGTCCCAAGGCGATTGATCGAGTAGCGACATCCGTTAAACTCGAAGGTATGTGATTTGAAAATTATAAGCTTGCTGGAAAATTTCAGCTAATGCACTTGTGAAATTTCCCAATGACAAGGTAAGTGCGGTGTGTGCTTTTGGCGCTAGGAGTAAGAGCGTGTGAATATCCGCTCCTATGATGGAACGAGTTATCGGCCTTAATGAAGCCGTTATTTGTGTATGAACATAAGAGTTGGGATGGTGAAGTAAGTATGATTATGTGAATGTGCATTAATGAAATGATGCATTTAACTATGTGAATGTATTGCTGTAATTAGAGTTGATTATATTCCTTGAGACTTACTAAGCATAAAATGCTTACTCATTGCTTTGGCTCTCGCTTAGATTTCGCCGATAGCAATCGGATTCGGGATCGTTGAAGTCAAGTCATCCACACTATCAAGCCCCCATTTTGGTATAAATTCTTGGTTGAACTTGAAATGGCATGTATAGGACTACCCTTGTTGGTTTAAATATGTTATGATGTATATGTATGCGGCCATGCGAAAATGGCTCGTAATAGTGAGGTATCAACTTAAACTATTTGCGGTTTGTATATATATATATGGTGTCATGATGTGACTATGAATTGAAATGGGAATGTTGGTCACATGATCAGCCATTGGCATGGTTAAAATGATCATATGTGGACCTATGTAAGGCAAGACTAGTTGGTTCATGGAGACTACAAAATAGGTAAGACCTACCTTAAAAACAGATGCTGCCAGCTGCAGTAACGTGAATGTGAAAAATCACCAAAATTTGTAGGAATGGTATTAAATAGTGAATCAGCTATGTAAATGAACATTGATGAGTCTATTTTCATATGGAAGAAACGAAATGGTCATAGGAGTTACATGTTAAGAGATATTAAAGCTATTGTGAGACAGGGCCAGAACGGTTTCTGGGTTCCCTGTCGCAACTTTAAAAATTTACTATAAATTATCCAGAAAGAATTAGGAGACATACCTTATATTTACAGATTCCATTTTGAGTCTAGTTTCATTAGAAACAAACGGCACCAGCATTAAAGCCCTGTACAGAGAGATATTCAAGTTATACCGCGTGAAGGTCAGAGCAGTCGATCCCTGTAACATGGGTGATTTTAACTAATAAACTGTACCAATTGGCCCGACCAAAAATTCTAGAAATAAATCCATGGATGGATATATGAGTCTAAATTCAGGGAAAATTTACGAAACCAGTTTCTGAGTTTTGAAACTCGAGATATGATTTTTAAGGCGACAGTGACGCAGTTTTTCCAGCCTGACTGGAAATGTCCAATGGATGGGCAAAACAAGTGAACTTGGCTTGCTAACCCCTCGTGTCCGACACCGGCGATGGTCTCGGGTTCGGGGTGTTACAATTTTATTGGTATCGAGCCAGGTTTAGTCGATTCTAGGACTACCGTGAGGTGTTTGGGGTCTAGCTATACATGCCATTAAATGATGAATCGATAGTGTGGTGATTTACGACAATTTGACTTTGAGTTTGTTTATAGCAATGGATCCCAATCCCAACCGAGCAATAGCTGATGATGTGGAGAGTGTGGCGCTGCTCCCAAGACAAGGGACAGCGCGCCGGACTCTCAA
This sequence comes from Gossypium arboreum, assembly GCF_025698485.1. Taxonomy (NCBI): domain Eukaryota; kingdom Viridiplantae; phylum Streptophyta; class Magnoliopsida; order Malvales; family Malvaceae; genus Gossypium; species Gossypium arboreum. The sequence continues at coordinate 83,002,140 of NC_069081.1, read as the reverse complement.
CCTATGGCCAGCAATCCGAATGATGAGGCTAGGCAAGCCTTTTATAGTGTGATGAACGAATGGTTTAATCAATACATTCGAACTAACACTACCGTCCCACAACCTCCATTCCCGACAAATGCAACCTCAAGACCTACAATACCTCCGAATCGACCAAATAAGGTCAAGTAAGCCCCTAGTCGATAGGATTCAAAACATGGGGCCACTGAATTTAAAGCTACGGATGATGATGATGCCGAACGAGCTGAATTTTGGTTGGACAACACTATCCGGGTGCTCGATGAGCTATCTTGTACACCCGATGAGTGCTTAAAGTGTACCATCTCCTTGCTACGTGATTCCACCTACTATTGGTGGAGTACTCTGACTTCTGTGGTACCTAGAGAGCAAGTGACTTGGGAATTCTTTCAAACCAAGTTCCGAAAAAAAAGTATATCAGTCAGAGATTCATCGACCAAAAGCGAAGGGAATTTCTTGATCTTAAGCAAGGTTCTATGTCGGTTACCGACTATGAACGAAAATTTGTGAGGCTTAGCCGATACACGCGAGAATGCATTTCGTCCGGGTTATTATGTGTAAACGCTTGAGGATGGGCTGAATGATGATATAAGGATGTTCGTTGGCATTCTCGAAATACGAGAGATCGTAGTACTTGTTGAGCGAGCTTGTAAAGTCGAAGAGCTTAGAAAGGAGAAACAAAAGCTGATGTGGGAACCGGAGAATTCGAAGAGGTCCTCGGAAAGTCTCTTCAACAGCAATCAAGAGATTTCGAGATGATGTGAACCGGTCTAGAGGCGCTTTGGGCTTTTCTAGACGAGGACGCGATCGACTTCTGTGACCACACGAGTCACTTCGATCGCCATGGTGGAAATGATCGCGAGAGAGGCGGAGTGTCAACATTATGGCAAATGGGATTCGGGAGCTGTTGGTTTCGTGATCGCTCTCGCTATAAGTGTGGATCGGCCGACCACTTTAGGAAGGATTGCCCGAGGATGCTTGAATGCAGAATGTGAGTCGAGTGGAAACTCGGTGCTACCATCGCCGAGGTAGGCCACCTAGAAATATGGGCAATGTCGATGGCGGTCGAGAGGATCTAGAGATGCTACCATCGATCGAGGCTCGTGCTCCTGCGAGGACTTATGCCATACGCCGCACGCGAGGATGCTGCCTCTCCGGATGTCATTACCGTGCTTTCACTCTTTTCAATACTAATGTGATTGCTTTGATTGACCCCGGTTCTACTCAATCTTATATATGTGAAACCTTAGCATCCAAAGAAGACTTTGCCTATTGAGTCTCATCGAGTTTGTAATTCGGTGTCAAACCCTTGGGTCATTACGTGTTTGTCAACAAAGTGTGCAAGAAAAGTCCCCTAGTGTTCCGAGGTTCTTGTTTCCTACGGACTTGATGCTTTTGCCGTTCGATGAATTCGACGTTATTCTTGGTTTGGATGGGTTGACCATGCACGATGCGGTTGTAAATTGCAAAAGCAAGACTATCGATTTGAGGTGCGCGAATAACGAGATAATTCGGGTTAAGTCTACGGACTTAAAGGGTTGCCACCGTAATATCGCAATGTTGGCCCGAAAATATGTAAGAAAAGAGTGCGGCGTACCTTGCGTCGTGTTCGATGACAAGGAATCGAAAAAGAAACCCGAATCTGCGCTCGTGGTTTGTGAATACCGGATGTTTTCCTCAAGAATTGCCGGTTTACCACTGCTCGAAATAGAATTTGGCATCGAATTGGTACCGGTACCACTCCAATTTCGATAGCTCCGTATCATATGGCACCAACGGAATTAAAGGAGTTGGAAGCTCGATTGCAAGAATTGGTGGATAGAGGTTTTGCTCGCCGAGTTTTTCGCCTTGGGTGCGCCAGGTGTTGTTCGTGAAAAGAAGGATGGAACCATGCGGTTGCATCGATTATCGTCGACTTAATAAAGCGACAATAAAGAACAAATATCCGCTGCCACGTATCGATGACTTGTTCGATCAACTAAAGGGAGCCTCAGTGTTCTCGAAAATAGATTTGAGATCGGGCTATTATCAATTGCGAATCCGAGATTCGGACGTACCCAAGACTGCCTTCAGAATGAGATATGGTCACTATGAGTTCCTAGTGATGCCGCTTTGGGCTCACTAATGCCCTCACGGTATTTATGGATTTAATGAATCGGATCTTTAGACCATATTTGGATCGATTCGTAGTCGTGTTCATTGATGACATCTTGGTCTATTCAAGAAATGAGACCGAACATGCTGAACACCGCGGTTAGTGCCGCAAATTTTACGGGATAAGCAATTATATGCTAAGTTCAAGAAGTGTGAGTTCGGTTAAGAGAGGTTAGCTTCTTGGGTCATGTGGTATTCTGATCGGGGTATTCGAGTCAATTCAATAAAATTTCAGCCATACTTAATTGGAAGCCTCAGAAATATTACGAGATTCGAGCTTTTTGGGGCTTGCGGTTATTACCGACGATTTGTAAAAGGCTTCTCAACGATAGCCACGCCGATGACGGTTACTCCAAAAGGATGTTAAGTTCGAATAGACGGAGAAATGCCAAAAAGTTTCGATCAACTGAAAACTTATTTGATGAAGCCCCAATTCTAGTGCAATTTCGAGTCCGGCAAAGAGTTTGTCATCTATAGCGACGCCTCTACTTGGGTTAGGTTATGATTAATGCAAGAAGGTCGAGTTGTGGCCTATGCGTCGAGGCAATTAAAGCCACATGAGAAAAATTATCCGACTCATGATCTCGAATTGGCAGCCATCGATTCGCCTTTAAAGATTTGGCGACATTACTTATTTGGTGAAAGGTGCCATGTATACTCGGATCACAAAAGTCTCAAATATTTGATGATCCAAAGAGACTTAAATCTCGACAAAGACGTTGGCTCGAGCTGTTAAAGGATTACGAGCTGGTCATTGACTATCACCCGGAAAGGCGAATGTGGTTGCGGATGCCTTGAGTCGTAAATCATTATTCGCTTCTGAGCGATGAACGTGCACTTGTCTGCTCGATCCGATAGTGTGTTAGTAGCTGAATTGAAAGCCAAACCACTATTGATACATCAAATTCGAGAAGCTCAGAAAGTCGACGACGAGTTGGCTGCAAAACGGGCTGAGTGTGTTCCGAACAAGGATTCAGAGTTTCAAATCGATGATGACGATTGTTTGAGGTTCAAAAGTCGTCTGTGTGTTCCAAAGAATTCGGAACTCATTTCAATAATTCTGAATGAAGCCCATTGTAGCCGAATGGCAATCCACCCGGGGAGTACGAAGATGTACAATGATTTGAAACGTCGGTTTTGGTGGCATGGTATGAAGCAAGACATCTCCGACTTTGTTTGAGATGTTTAATATGTCAACAAGTGAAAGCGAACATCGTGCCTTCAGGATTACTTCAGCCAATCACGATACCCGAGTGGAAATGGGATCGAGTGGAAATGGACTTTGTATCCGGACTGCCATTGTCAGCAAGTAAGAAGGATGCGGTTTGGGTCGTGGTAGATCGATTGACTAAGTCGGCCCACTTTGTCCCCGTCGCACGGATTTTTCAATTGACAAATTAGCTGAATTGTACGCTTTCGATTGTGAGATTACACGGGTGCCTATTTCCATCGTGTCGGATAGAGATCCGAGATTTACCTCGCGATTTTGGAAAAAGTTGCAAGAAGCTTTGGGTACCAAGTTGCATTTCAAAGACCGCCTTTCACCCCCAAACCGATGGTCAATCCGAGCGGATAATTCGGATACTTGAGGATATGTTAAGATGTTGCGTCCTCGAGTTTAGTGGTTTATGGGAACGGTATTTGCCGTTGATTGAATTCGCTTACAACAACAACTTTCAATCAAGTATTAAGATGGCACCCTACGAGGCCTTGTACGGTCGTAAATGCCGTACACCATTGTTTTGGACCGAGCTCGGTGAAAGCAAGATTTTCGGGTGGATTTGATTAGGGATGCTGAATGTAAAGTGAAAATAATCCGTGAAAGTCTCAAGATAGCCTCCGATCGTCGAAGTCGACGCGACTGAAGCGTAAGGATATCGAGTATCGTGGGTGATAAAGTGTTTCTCAAGGTATCGCCTTGGAAAAAGATACTCGATTCGCCGTAAGGGCAAGTTGAGCCCGAGGTTCGTTGGGCCATATGAGATATCCGACCGAGTCGATCCAAAGGCATATCGCTTGATTTTGCCCCGAACTCGAAAAGGTTCACGATGTCTTTCACGCTTCGATGCTTCGACGCTATAGATCCGATCCATCGCACGTGATTAGTCCATCGAAATTGAAATTCAAGCTAATATGAGTTATGAGGAAGAACCGATTCGTATCCTATCACGAGAAGTGAAAGAGTTGTGAAACAAGCGGGTTCCGCTAGTAAAAGTGTTATGGCTCAAGCACGGGATAGAAGAAGCTACTTGGGAGACCGAGAACTCTATGAAAGAGCGATATCCAAACCTATTTACGGTAAGATTTTCGGGACGAAAATTTCTTAAGTGGGGAGAGTTGTGACAGCCCAAAATTGACCCTAGTCGGAAGGTGGTCTCGGGACCACAAAACCGAGGCATAAAAATAATTAAAATTTATTTTGATGCCTATAACATGTGTGTGCTCATGTATGACATTTTATGATGATTGATTTAGTGTTATAAGGGTGAATTCCACAAGAAAGGACTTAGTAATGAACTTTGAAAGTATGATAGGAAATGTGTGATGACTAATTAAAGCATGCATGCAAAATAATGGACTTGCATGTCAAATTCCCCTTTATAGGTGGTGGCGGCCATGACAAGGAGGATGGGCTAAACATGTCATGAAACATGTTTTGTTGGTGCATTAGGGTGAAATAATAAACAAAGGTGTATGGGTGATAAAAAATGAAAAAAATGTGTGTGAGTGTGGTAATCCCCCCATTGCCGTGAGTTGTAGAGAAGGAAAGAAAAAATTTTGTTCATCCTTTCTTTGAGCCAAAACTAAGGAAGAAGGAGGATTTTTGCTTCATGCTTGGTTTGGAAGAGATCTAGAAGGAGATTTGGCTAAGTTTGCATCAAGATTAAGGTATGTATGAGGTTGTGTTAGGAGTTTCATGCATGTTTTGGTTGCTAACTTGATGTGCATGTTAGCCATGGCTCAAATCTTTGTTAAGCCATGGAAATGGTATTTGGCCAAAGTTGTTATGGTGATAAAGCCATTGCATGCTAAGTGTGAAGCTTGATGATGATGCATGCAATGATGGATTGTCTACTCTTGAGTAAGATTTTGAGCTTTCTTTTGTTTTATCATGATTGAAGTTGAAAAGGAGCATGATTGTCATATTCGCCATGATGCATTCATGAGCATGGTTCATGCTTCTTGCATATTAGTTAAAATTTGTGTTTTGGATGGCTATGGACACCTTGAAATTCGCCATGCTCATATATGTATATATATGTTTGCACATGATGTTTTGGTTATGAAGGAAGTGATGAATAAGTTTGTTTAAAGAAGAAGATGTTGAAGAATAATTGTGAAATTGTAAGCACATTCTGCCTAGCACACATATGAGTGCTTGATGCTATATTGTAAGTTTTGAGCTACAATATGCAAAGCATTAACTAGTAAAATGCATGCTGTTTTTGTGTGGTATTAAGTGCATAATTGGCCTCAACATGGACAAGTATATTCGGCCTTGGGTAGCCTATTGAAGGCCTTAGCTTTTCCTTGATGCTCGAATAAATTGTATTGAATTGCTTGATGTAGTATAAAATATGCATGACCATTGTGTATTCAAGCTAAAGGGTGGCCATATGACCATTTAAATTCCTTGTCATATTCGCCATAAGCTAGCACAATGAGGTTTTGATAAATTGAATTTGTTTGAATTAGCTCAAGAGCTAAGAGGGCCACAATTGGACAAGGGGAAGGAAAAAGTAATCGAATAGCCGTAAGAGCTGTTCGACAACATCCGAGGTAAGTCCTCAAGAAGTGACCTTACTTGAATTATGTGGAATGAAATATGGATGTATTGATTATTGATTTATGTGTGTATGAGTATTCGAATGATACCCGGGCTAAGTCCCGGCGATTATGTTAGTGATTATAATTGTGTCGAGCCTTAGTAACGAAAATAAATATGTATGTCCAATGATTATTGATGTATGTGTGCATGAGAAATTGAATGATATCCTGCTAAGCCCCAAGACAATTATGCTGGAAATTATAATCGGGTTAAGACCAAGGCAATTGTGCTAGTGGCTACATCCGGCTAAGACCAAAGGCATTCGTATGAAGTCATTCTATCCGGCTAAGACCAAGGCATTTGTGCAAATCGTGATATCCGGTTAAGTCCCGTAGGCCTTGGTGCGGGTTACCATAACGGGCTATGTCCCGGCGATTGATCGAGTAGCGACATCCGGTTAAACTCGAAGGTATGTGATTTGAAAATTATAAGCTTGCTGAAAATTTCAGCTAATGCACTTGTGAAATTTCCCAATGACAAGGTAAGTGCGGTGTGTGCTTTATGCGCTAGGAGTAAGAGCGTGTGAATATCCGCTCCTATGATGGAACGAGTTATCGGCCTTAATGAAGCCGTTATTTGTGTATGAACATAAGAGTTGGGATGGTGAAGTAAGTATGATTATGTGAATGTGCATTAATGAAATGATGCATTTAACTATGTGAATGTATTGCTGTAATTAGAGTTGATTATATTCCTTGAGACTTACTAAGCATAAAAATGCTTACTCATTGCTTTGGCTCTCGCTTTTCTAGATTTCGCCGATAGCAATCGGATTCGGGATCGTTGAAGTCAAGTCATCCACACTATTAAGCCCCCATTTTGGTATAAATTCTTGGTTGAACTTGAAATGGCATGTATAGGACTACCCCTTGTTGGTTTAAATATGTTATGATGTATATGTATACGGCCATGCGAAAATGGCTCGTAATAGTGAGGTATCAACTTAAACTATTTGCGGTTTGTATATATATATATGGTGTCATGATGTGACTATGAATTGAAATGGGAATGTTGGTCACATGATCAGCCATTGGCATGGTTAAAATGATCATATGTGGACCTATGTAAGGCAAGACTAGTTGGTTCATGGAGACTACAAAATAGGTAAGACCTACCTTAAAACAGATGCTGCCAGCTGCAGTAACGTGAATGTGAAAAATCACCAAAATTTTTAGGAATGGTATTAAATAGTGAATCAGCTATGTAAATGAACATTGATGAGTCTATTTTCATATGGAAGAAACGAAATGGTCATAGGAGTTACATGTTAAGAGATATTAAAGCTATTGTGAGACAGGGCCAGAACAGTTTCTGGGTTCCCTGTGGTAACTTTAAAAATTTACTATAAATTATACAGAAAGAATTAGGAGACATACCTTATATTTACAGATTCCATTTTGAGTCTAGTTTCATTAGAAACAAACGGCACCAGCATTAAAGCCCTGTACAGAGAGATATTTAAGTTATACCGCGTGAAGGTCAGAGCAGTCGATCCCTGTAACATGGGTGACTTTAACTAATAAACTGTACCAATTGGCCCGACCAAAAATTCTAGAAATAAATCCATGGATGGATATATGAGTCTAAATTCACGGAAAATTTATGAAACCAGTTTCCGAGTTTTGAAACTCGAGATATGATTTTAAAGGCGACAGTGACGCAGTTTTTCCAAATTTGACTGAAATGTCCAATGGATGGGCAAAACAAGTGAACTTGGCTTGCTAACCCCTCGTGTCCGACACCGGCGATGGTCTCGGGTTCGGGGTGTTACACATACGAAAGGCTCAATACTTTTGAGCCCAAATTCGAGGTGTTACAATTCTACCCCCTTAAAGAAATTTCATCCTCGAAATTTCCAACTATTTGAACAAGCCCTTATCCCCATCTACACCACTATGCTCCTGTTGCACACTCTAGTTCCAAACTACACGAATACACTTTTAACTTAATCTCAAAACCTCTCACACCCAACCAAAACATCTAACCACAGAAGCAAACAGATATTTACCACACATGCCTACAATTTCTATATTCAAACATCACATCCAAACAAAACACACCTGACTTAAAAGGAACTGTGATCCCTTTTCCTGCTACACTCCAAGTGCCTAGCCTGAAGTGTTTCACCATAAGCCTTAACTCTTGCCTCGAACACTTCTTCTAGCACTTCCCTTACCAACCAGATCAGAGCCTCCATACCAAGCTCCGGGTTATTGTTACCCGAAGTTAGCGGACTTACCTTGACTACAGTTTCCTAAACCATCTCAGGTTCTTGGGAGATGGGTAACTCTTCGCGACCTTACTTGCCTTCGAAATCTATCATAGTATTGTTGCTAACTAAAAAAAAAAATCTGATTTTTAGAACATACACTGAATAAATACAAAATCTAACTTTAAGTACAGTCTAACATAAAACTTACAGATTCGACGCTGGAGACTCGGTAACCACACTTTCAGGAAAATATTCAGAAAAACATTTCAAATACTTCAAATCTTTTCAAACCTTTTTGAAACAATTCTTTCAAAAATATAATTTTGAAATCCATTCCATAGTCGAGTTTTTGCAACTTGACTTTGATACCACTAAATGTAACACCCCAAACTCGGCCTAGATGTTAAGCCCGTATCTGACGTGTCACATTGAAGTGTTTTTCGAAAACCATGTTCTCATTGAAAACCCTTCTTACTGTTCAAAACCTCTAGCCATTTTAAAACTTGTGAAACATTAATTCTCTTAAAACCTTACTTGCTTCGAAAGCTTACTTTTAAAAAGTTGCAGAAACGTGATATTTTGAAAACTAGTTGTTGTTTAGGAAAACCGTGCCCTACTTCTAACAGATATAATGCATACTAAAGAAACTATCGAAATAAAAAGTTAAGAAAATAAAGAGGCCTTAATACAACCCAGATCAAAAACCAAAGTGCTTAACTAAATAAATGAAATAGAAAAACATAAGCAGTTTTGTGGTCGTTTTCGAGTCCCTCTGCGACACCGATCCACCTAACGCTGGGGATTACCTACACAGTTAATAAACGGGGAGTTTACGAAAACTTAGTGTGTAATCCCCTTACTAGAGTAACAACAAGAAATGTATGCATTCAGAATCACTGGCCGAGCCCATTATAGTAACAAAGACAAGTCCAGATTCAGAGCATACGTGGGCCAAAGCCCGTTATAATATCATTTGGGTCACAGCCCAAAACAGAATTAATTGGGCCTAGCCCATCTTAGCCTCGGTTAGGCTGAAGCCCACATCGCACTAATATCACGATAATATCATACATGCAATGCTGTGCAACCCACCCCAATAATCCAATCACTGCATACCAACTCCGTCCCCTGATACACATCATGTGGGGATATAAATATTGACCCACCCATCCGATACACATCAATGGTAGCCTCGTTGCGGTACTACCTTCATTGTAGCAAACTGCTAATCAAATATTAGGCTTAATAGCCATCGGTGGATCCACGGTCGTCAAGCAACCATGCGATCCTCATATACTTCCTCCGTTCCATAATTCCCAACCCATGCAATATGTCGTGTATGTCATGCTCAATCATCACACGTGTATGCAGAATGGCCATACTCAGTAACAGTCTTTTAAACATATATTAAGAGCATATCAGTCATACAACCACAGTCAAGTCATAGCAATGGTGGTGTGCGGTGGCAATAGTGACTATGTGCGAAAGTGACGTTGATACTCTGCTGATCTCTTTGCGACGGTTATAGTAGATTTTGGCAAACGGGTAGGAGAACTAGGGTTTCTTTCAAGATTTGAGGTTGACGGCACAAGAGAAAAGTTTAAAGATTTTTTGGGTTTAAGCAAATAGCTTTGAGGGATATAAAAAATAGTAGAATGAAGAGAGGTTTATACAGGGAAAAATTAGGGTAACATGTAGCAAAAACTTAGCTACATTAAGGTTACTTAGGCGGCAAGCAATGAAAGTGGCGGCAATAGGTATGGAGTTTTCCCTCTTTTTTGTTGTCTTGGGCCTCAAATTCAAACTGTATCTTACTTAAATAAAAAACTGATTAGTACTTGTGCCAAATTTGACCCTCTTTATTAATATAAAAAAATTAAAATGTAAACAAAACAAATGAAACTATAAAATTTTAAAAATTAGAAAATTTATTCTCAATAAATTACATTAAATTAATTCCTAGGAAAGGTTGGATGGGTCATAGTGGTCCCGCTTAAGTTCTAATCTCCTTAGACAAAATTAATTAAATGTACTAAATTAAGAAAATAAATCCTAATTGTTTATTTATTTACAAAACAAGTTTATGCAAAATTAAGGGTTTATTAATTTGAACGAGGATTCAACTCGCTCAATGTCACCATCCCAATAATGTTTGAGACATTGACCATTGACTTTAGACGTACATCTATAATTTTCGTATAATTCAACAGGTCCATAAGGATAAACTTGATAGATGGTATAAGGTCCTTTCCATTGGGATTTTAGCTTCCTAGGAAATAACTTCAACCTTGAATTAAACAACAAAACCTTCTAACCTTCTTTAAACTCACGAGGTCGTATATGACTATCATGCAATCTTTTTTATCTTTATTTATACATTTTGGCATTCTCATAGGAAAACAACCTCAGCTCTTCCAACTCATCCAATTGTAACATCCTTCTCTCACCGGCTTGCTCAAGATCAAAATTCAACTTCTTCAAAGCCCAGTGAGCTCTATTCTCCAACTCTAATGGTAAATGACATGCCTTCCCAAAATCCAACCAATAAGGAGTCATTCCTAATGGTGTCTTAAATGTTGTTCGATAGGCCCATAATGCATCATCGAGCCTTTGAGACCAATATTTTCTACTGGGGCGTCTACCTTTTCAAGGATACCTTTGATTTCACGGTTCACTCTTTCAACTTGCCCATTAACTAGGGGTGTTAAGCAGTAGCAGTCTTGTACTTCACATCATATCTGTCAAGCAACCATTTAAGCCACTTGTTCACAAAATGAGAACCTTCATCACTAATAATAGCTCTTGGTGTCCCAAATCATGTAAGCACATGTTTATGTAGGAATTGTATGACTACCTTAGCATCATTTGTAGGGTATGCTTCAGCTTCAACCCACTTGGATACATAGTCCACAACAACTGAGATGTATTTGTTCCCATATGAAGAAGGAAACGAGTCTAAAAAGTCAATGCCCCATACGTTGAATAATTCAATCTCCAAAATATTGGTTAAGGGCATTTCATTCCTCCTTGATACGTTTCCGCTCTTTTGGCATCTATCACAATTATTCACATAGGCATAAGCATCTTTAAATAGTGTAGGCCAAAAGAAACCTGCTTGTAAAACCTTAGCTGCAGTAAATGCACCACCAAAGTATCCCCCACTTGGAGATGAATGGCAATGATATAAGATCTCATCAATCTCACTTTCAGCTACACAGTTTTGGATTATATTATCTGCACACTATTTAAACAAGAACGGGTTTTCTTAGAAATAATACCGACTATCATGAAGGAATTTCTTCCTTTGTTGGTATGTCATTGCTTGAGGAATTATTCCACACGTAAGATAATTGGCAAAATCAGCAAAGCAAGGTGTTTCATGAATTCGACTCACCTCAAATAAATATTCATCTGGAAAATTCTTGTTGATAGGCAGATGCGATCAAGTTACCTCATCTTGCTCCAGCCTCGACAGATGATTAGCTACTTGATCTTCAACACCTTTTCTATCTTGGATCTCAAGGTCAAATTCTTGGAGTAAAAGTATCCAATGAATTAGCCTTAGTTTTACATCTTTCTTCGTGAGCAAGTATTTAATGGCCACATGGTCAATAAATATTGTAACTTTAATACCAATAAGATTATGAGCAGAATTTGTCAAAAGCAAAGACTATAGCAAATAGTTCCTTTTCAGTTACCATATAATTGAGTTGGGCTTTCGTCAAGGTTCTACTTGCATAGTAAATGGGGTGGAACACTTTATTTTTTCTTTGACCCATCACAGCTCCGATAGCATAATCACTTGCATCGCACATCAACTCAAAAGGTGTGCTCTAATCAGGTGTAATGATTATTGGGGCTGAGATTAACTATTTTTTTAGCTCTTCAAAAGCTTGTAAACATGCTTTATTAAAATCAAATACTATATCTTTCTCTAACAACAAACACAACGGTTTAGAAATTTTTGAAAAATCTTTAATAAACCTTCAGTAAAAATCGGTATGGCATAAGAAACTTTTGACTCCTTTCACATTCATTGGGGCCGGTACTCTTTCAATTACGTCCACCTTTGCTTTATTGACTTTAATTCCATTCTTTGAAATTCTATGCCCTAAGACAATCCTTTCCTTAACCATAAAATGACATTTCTCCCAGTTAAGGATAAGATTTGTCTCTTCACATCTCTTTAGTACCTTAGCCAAATTACTCAAACAAATATCATAAGTGTTACCAATAATAGAAAAATCATCCTTGAAAACCTCAACAAGATTTTCAACCATATCAGTGAATATTGCCATCATGCATCGTTGAAAGGGTGCAGGTGCATTGTATAAACCAAACGGCATTTGCCTAAAAGCAAACATACCATACAAACAAGTAAAGGTTGTTTTATGTTGGTCTTCCGAGGCTAAAACTATTTGGTTATATCCCGAATAACCATCTAAAAAAATAATAGAATTCATTACCTGCCAGTCGATCTAACACCTGATTCATAAAAGGCAACGAAAAATGGTCCTTCTAAGTGGCTTTATTTAGCTTTCTATAGTCAACACAAATTCCCCAACCAGTAATAATTCTTGTTGGGATCAATTCGTTACGCTCATTTTCAACAATCGTGATTCCACCTTTCTTCGGCACACACTGTACCAAACTTACCCACGAACTATCTGAAATAGGATAGATGATTCCTGCATCTAACCATTTGATCACTTCCTTTCTCACAACTTCCTTCATAGTAGGATTGAACCTCCTTTGCCCATCAATTCGAGCTTCTTCACCTTTCTATAGGATAATTTTGTGCATGCAAAATGAAGAACTTATAACGCGAAAATCAGTTATGGTCCAACCAATTTGATAAACCGTAATTTATACATATTTTTACCCCATGTTTAACACATTTTATGGATGATTTCCCATTATAATTGGTGAATTCGATGCTCCTAATGCTTTAATTTCATGTTTTATACTTAGGAGAGCATAGAAGAGCGAAAGGAATGAGAGACGGGCCAAAAACGGAAAAATGGGCCAAAGTACAAAATCAAGACGGCCTGGACCTCCTCACACGGGCGGACCACAGAGCTGTGTAAATTTGGCAAGCTCGAGCACGGCTTGAAGTAATCGCACACGGGCGTGTCCCTGCAGAGCCCAAGTTGAGTCCAATTCGAAAAAGGCTAATTTTGAGGGCTCTTAGGCATTCCAAAGCCTATAAATACACCCTAGAGGAGGAAGAAAGGGGGGCACATAGAATAGGGAGTAATGAATTACTCCAAGGAAGCCGATTGATCCATCTCAGAAGCCGGATTCACCATCAAGATCAAGATCTCTCCCAATTTCCCTTCGGAGTTTTGGGTTTTTTTATGTTTTGTATTCTTTATTATTCGAGATGTTTTCTTATTTAGTTATGAACTAAAACCCCTAAATACCTAAGGGGAATGAAACCTAAGACGAATCTTGTTATTATTTTCTGAATTGTATGATAAATATTTAACTTGTTCTTAATTATGTGTTCTTAATTCTTGTTTTGACATCCCTAGATACTGATTCAAGATAAGCTCTTATTCATAGGAGGAACAGATCTTGTCTAAAAGTACATTTGTCATAATTAAGCAGAGTTATTTGCGCGCCTAAACATAGGGTGACAAGATTTTTCCGGATTAGGGTGAAACCTACTAAGGGGATACATAGATCGAGTTAATGCAACCCTAGGGTGTTAATTAGAGAAAGGTCTCAATTATTCAATCTAGGGATTAGACGTTATTGGTCTTGAATAGGGATAATAGCATAACTTAGGGATTTCTACGGAACAAGTTAAATGAATAAATCATCCGATTCGGAGCCAGAATAACAAGTACAATCTAGGTGGATTTTTCCTTAGGTATTGTCTTAATTCAATCGATTTTCCCAAAAGCAATTCCCCAATTCCATTCTCTGTGAATTCTTAGTTTAGATAATTAGTTAGTTAACACAAAACCTCTTTACTCTTAGGCTAGATAATAAAAAGAACAGTCATTACTAGTACTTTTAGTTCCTTTGGGTTCGACAACCTGGTCTTGCTAAAACTATACTACTGTTCTATAGGTACACTAGCCTATATCGCAAGAATAGTTAGTTTCAAGAACGATTAATTATAAATATTTAAAACCTATCACGAAATCACGCGATCAAGTTTTTGGCGCCGTTGCCGGGGAACTAATATATTAGGAACGCTCAATTTTTATTACTTTAGCCATTTATTTTTCTTGAAATTTAATTTAATTTAATTTATTATTATTATTTATTAATTTACTTTTTTCTTTTTCTTGGCAGATTTTTATAGTTTATGACTAGAAGAAACCTGTTAGGACCACTACTTTTTGACGAAGAAATTGATCGCACAGTTCGCAGACGTCAAAAACAAATAAGGTGAAGCTTAAGGTACACAGAGAACGAGCAAGAGGACGATACTCAACCCCTAACCAAAGAGATGGCTGAAAACTAAGATAATCAGCTACCTCCTGTAATTGCGGTTAATCAAAATCTTGCTCCACGCACTTTGTATGATTACGCTAAACCTTCTTTAACAGGAACTGAATCGAGCATAGTTAGACCTGCTGTAGCTGCAAATAGTTTTGAACTAAAACCTAACACTATTTAAATGGTACAGCAATTTGTTCAGTTTGATGGTTTGTAAGATGAGGATCCCAACGCTCATTTAGCAAACTTCTTAGAACTATGCGATACATTTAAAATTAATGATGTTTCTGATGATGTCATTTATCTTCAATTATTCCCTTTTTCATTGAGAAACAAAGCTATACAGTTGTTGAACTCATTACCACGAGGGTCAATCACTACTTGGGAACAAATGACCAAAAAATTTCTATTAAAATATTTTTCACCGGCTAAAATGGCTCAATTACGTAATGATATCCTTCATTTGTACAGATGGACTTAGAAACTCTTTACGATGCATAAGAGAGATACAAAGACTTACTGAGAAGGTGCCCTCACCATGGGTTACCGCTTTGGCTACAGGTTCAAACGTTCCATAATGGCCTGAATCTTTCGACTCGACAAATGGTTTACGCAGTTGCTGGCGGAACCATCAATAATAAAACACCTGAAGATGCCTATGAGTTTATAGAGGAGATGTCACTGAATAACTATCAGTGGCAAGTCATGAGGACCAAGCCAATTAAAACAGCAGGCATTTTTAATGTCGATTCGGTTACTATGCTGTCAAACCAGGTAGAACTTCTAAATAAAAAGATTGATGGTTTACTTGGTTCTACTCAGGTACATCCAGTAATGAGGTGCGAGAAGAATGGAGGAGGAGCATGCAGAGAGTATTAACCCTTCAACCCTAGCATCGAGGAGGAACAAGTCCAATATATGGGTAACAATAACTCTCGATCCCAAAATAACCTATATAGTAACACTTATAATGCAGGTTGGAGGAACCACCCCAATTTCCCGTGGGGCGATCAAGGAAATCAAAGACCACAACATCCTCCGAGTTTTCAACAACCACCCTATCAATAGGAAAAGAAGCCGAACCTTGAAGAGATGATCTAAAAGTTTATATCGGTGTCAGAAACCTATTTTCAAAACACCGAGGCAACACTTAAAAATCAACAAGCGTCGATCCAAGGGCTCGAAACTCAGATAGGCCAACTTTCCAAACTAATCTCCGAATGACCACAAGGTAGCTTGCCAAGTAATACTGAACCCAACCTAAGGGAACAACTCAACGCAATTAATATTCAAGATGATGAAGGAGTCGTTGAGCCTGAACCAGAACCGAGGCAAGAAACTGTGGTAAGCAAAGGTCAAGGTGAGGTAGGTCATAATAAAAACAATTCAGTAAATGTCGAATATAAACCTCGTGTGCCATACCCCAACACGACAAGGAAATACCGCTTAGATGAACAATTTGGTAAATTGCTTAAACTCTTAAAAAAATTACACATTAACTTACCGTTTATTGAAGCCTTATTGCAGATGCCAAACACAATGAAAATTTTAAAGGAACTTTTAGAAAATAAGCGAAAGTTGGACGAGGCGTCGCATGTGGATCTAAATACAATTTCCTTAGCTATTCTGCAAAATAAGCTACCGAACAAATTAAAAGATCTAGGGAGTTTTACGATTCCTTGCTTAATTGGTAGTTTAGATGTTAATAATGCATTAACTGATTTAGGGGCTAGTATCAACGTCATACCTTACAAAATGGTTAAGCAACTAGGTCTTGGGAAACCCAAACAGACTAGGATGAGCATTCAATTAGCAGATAAAACTATAAGATTCCTTAGGGGTACTATTAAAGATGTGCTAGTTAAAATCGATAAATTTATATTTCCCATTGACTTCATTGTTCTAGACGTAGAGGAGGATAGCAACACTCTTTTAATTCTAGGAAGGCTCTTTTTAGCAACTGCTAAAACAATTATTGATGTTGGCATAGGTAAACTCACACTCTGTGTGGGAGACGAAACAATCACCCTTCAAGCTCGCAATTCCGGTAACACATTGGAAATTGAAGGTGATCGTCTAAACCATTCTACTAAAACTGACAATATAGTGCAACCTTCTTTGCAGGAAATGAGTCTGAAGAAAGTACATGAGCCATTCTCAAGTAATAGTAGAGGACCTATTCATGAAGATCGAAGGCTACAAATCGAGGAGCTAGATGAATGACAGACGCATAAACTGAGAACACCTGACAAACTGAATCTACGACAGAACGAGCTCAATAGCTTTCAAAATCAACTTAAGGTTGGAGATAGAGTCTTATTAGATGCCGTAGATCCCTACATTGTTGCTACCACACCAAATGAAGAAATCCCTCTTACGGTACTCAGCATTTTCCCATTCGGTACGGTCGAGGTGAGTCATCCCAAGTTCAGCACTTTTAAGGTAAACAACACCAGTTTAAAACCTTATTTTGATGAGATTGATAGCAGGAATGAGGAGTATAAACTCCTCAAACCACCATGACTATTCAACGGAGAGGTAAGTCGAGCTTAGACTAGAAATAAGCACTTCTCGGGAGGTAACCCGAGCAGTAACTGTATTAACTTCTTTAAAATTTAGTCTTTAACACCTAACTTACTAACGAAGCTCTTGAATACAGGTTTTCCATAGAGACATGGCCAAGCACACGGGCATGCTTAGGGCCGTGTGAAAATAGGGCAAAGATTTCCCCAAACACGGGCTATGATAAAATGCCACGACCGTGCGACATGGCCGTGGTCGAGCCTGCCAAAACAACACGGGCGTGCGACATGCCCGTGTGGAAGAACCGTGGGCGAACCTATTAAAACAGCACGGGTGTGCTACACGCCCATGTCTAGCACCTGTGGTCGAACCTATTAGATTGACACAGGCGCAGGCCTTCATACACGGGCGTGGGAGAAGCAAACAACGCCAGACACGGTCGTGCGACACGGCCATGTGCACCCACACGCCCAAGGAACACAGGCGTGGAGTAAATGTCAGAAGCACCCAAATTCAAAATTTGCGAATCAGACGGACTGAAATTGGGGATCACGGTCATGTTACCTATTCGTGTGCCCCAAAATCTATAAATACCCTACACTATTCATTGTCTTCCCCACTCAACAACCCTAACTCTAGTCACTGTAATTCCACACGGCCTCCTCGTCACGCCCGTGCGCCTCCCCCAACTCCATTTTTGACGCTCAATCCTCCCTTCCTAGCGTTTGTTTACTTCTTTCTTGTCTATTTTAATGATTTCTAAGACTTTTTATCATAATAATATGCAAGTTTTTATGTTACTTTCATACTTTTAAATGTCATAATCTAGAATAATTTTTTTTTCATGTTCAAGTTTTTTTTATTTCATTACGAGATTTCTTTACTCCATTTGATTAGTTAAAAGTAAAATATTCATGGTTAGGATAGGTGGAATGCTCATGCCTTTTTCAAATATTCTAACTCAATCCTTATACTTTTCAAATGCTTCTTGTTATTTGCCAATTTTTTTTATATATCTTTTATTATTATTCATGCTATTATCATGCAATGCCACAAAAGTATGCTATAAAATGGATTAGTTTGATTAGAATTGTTAAGTGATGATAGATGTGGCTGAAGTATTAGTCATAGTCTATGACTTTTTCAATTTAGATACATTCTTCCTTGTCCACTTATCAAAACAAAGTAATGGTTTTGATTGTAGGTTCAGAATATTGTCTTCACGTGGTAAAAAGGCTACTGTCCCTATTTCAAAGAAAAGGAAAGGAGCATCATCTTCCTCGGGTCCTACTGCAGAAGTTCGTCACCCTTTCCTGAGGTTCCCCATCGAGCCCCAAGAAGAACTATTCCGAATACTCTGGGCTCGACCTTTAATTGTGGGCCGCTGCATCAATTGGGCCGCGGTAGAACAAGTTCAGTTGGTTGAAGTGATTCGGGCCCTCCTAACCACTGACCCTTGGGAGCTATTTTTTGGGATCATTGAGCCAACGTACCTTGAGATCATGATGAAACTATGCTCAACGTTCCATCTTCAGACCATAATGATGAACTATGATGATCTCGGCACGGTTTAGTTTTGCCTAGGCGAGTTAGTCCGCCAGCTCAGCGTCCCAGAATTTAGTACGGCGCTGGGTTTATATACGGAAGAATTCAAGGAGGAGAATGACTTACATGCTCCCAACCGCCACATCAATCGTTCTCCTTCACGGTGCTGGGACGCACTAGTACCAGGTGGGGCCACCTACAATCCTAGTCGTTCCAAGGCATCGACTCTCCCTCCATCTCTGAGGTACCTACACGCTATTTTGGCTCACACAATTATAGGATGGCGAGAGAGCACTGCCGTCGTCAACACTCACGACGCCTACTTTTTATGGTGTATGTCGCATGGGTACATCATCGACCTTGCCTCTTTTATCGCCCTCGCGATTCAGCACCAGACGGAGCGGCATAGGAAGGGGGTCATCTCCGTTGGCCCCTATGTTACTCAGTTGGCTTGACACTTCAGCCTCCTCAGCACCACAGCCCAAGAATCATCCTTAACCCTCATTGGCCAGATGTCTCCATAAGGCATCTTGAGCATGCTTAGCATGAGGATGATCGAAAAGCGCCGAGGAACCTACCCTCCTCAATACTGTCTCGCCCAATCTACCGAAAAGGAGGCCTACGAGGACATTCCTGATGATGTCCCTCCACAGCACGAGGACCTATCGACTCAGCCACCACCACCCTCTCGTTCATGCGGCGGCTTCATATGCTGACATCTCTAAGCGCCTCACTCGATTCAAGCAACAGTTTTTCCAACGATTTGACAACATTGATGCTACTCTACAGTAGATTGGTCAGCACCTCCACATCTCATCGCCAGTCCCACCTCACGAACCATCCAGCGATGAAGATGTTTAAAAACATTTATTTATTATTTTATGTTTTTAATTTTTATTATAACTACTTTTTATTTTTATTAGATTTTAGAATTTTATTTTTAATTATCAATTTCGGTTATTTCTTTATGAGTAATTATTCTTCCTAATATCCCCTAAAAAGTTCCTGGTTTTATCACAGTTATATAGAGCTCTTAAGCTCATCATCGCATAGGAACTAAAAACTCCACCGGGAAAGGTTCTCCATGATTGTCATGTCCTGATCGACCACGACCATAACTACCACTAGATATAATATTCTTTTGGCACAGGACTTATGGACTAATGAACCTCTACCACCACCGGAGTATCCTCCTCCACTCTCGCACCTATTACTCTCCAAAACTCTAGTTCGACGAATTTATCATACAGGAAGTTTCACTTCTCTCCCTATCTTATTTTTATATTCTAATATCTATCTTTGTACATTGAGGGCACGGTACATCTTAAATGTGGGGGGTATTTATTTCATTATCAGAAAAATCCCTGAATGACTGCCTTGTTCTCTTGGAAAGCTCTCATATCGTATTTAGGATAAATTTTGATTGATTTATGACGTTCATTGATATATCTTGAATTAAAACATAGGCATTTATGCATTGATTGTTTAAACCTCAAGGCATTAGAGAATCAAGCATGATAAGTTGATTTTTAAGAATTTAAAATTTTAGGTTGTTTCCCCAAAGTTTAGGTATTACTTTGAGTTAGAATACACAAGTTTTAAACATCAAAAAGCCATAATTTTTGTGAGATTCTTGAGCCTTTTGAGCATCTATTAATTCTTTCATGCTCACTTTTATTATTGCTTTGAGTGCGTCAATATTGAACTGTTATTCTAGAACTTGCTTGATTATGCATGTCAAGACCACACCATTTGATTTGATATGTCAAAATGATTAAGGCACTTAGGATTAACCCACTCATGCCATGAAAAGCCTACCTCCATGATTAACCCCTAGTAAACCCTTTTAAGCCTAACAAGACATTTCTTGTATTACCCTTAATATTAACCCTTAACCCATTACTGTTGAAATCCCCTAAATTAATCCCTATTTTTGTCGAGATTTAAGTTGAATAAATTGCTTAGCTATGTCTTGTTCTTAATAGTTAGTCTACGTTATTTAACTTGTTCTTAGAAAAAAAAACATGTATACATATTAGTAGTGATCTTCTGTTTGTAAGCTTCAGTGTTTAAATTCCATAGTCAGAGAAGGAGTTATGTTGTACGTAAGTGATGATTAAATATTTTTCTAGTTAAGTAATTTTTCAACTCAATCTTGATTCTAACCCTTTCTTTCAGCTTGTGACCACACCCCCTAACCAAGCCTCATTACAACCCTCTAAAGACCTTTTGATTGATGTGTCATCTTAAATTATAGTAGTGGATTTTTGATTTTCATGCAAGCCTATGGTAATGACTTTTCATTATTGACTATTAAGTGCTTCATTTATTGTTTTTAAACACCTCAAGTGATTTGAGTGAATCTTTAGTGAGGATGTGAAACTCTGTGATATTCTGAATCAAAGGTAATTTCTTAGATGAGGGGATACATCTATGTTTGCATGATTAAATACTCAACTTGGAATGTTTGAAACTTTTATGTTCTCTTAGTTGAATTCTCAATGTATGATTACCCATGGATTATTTTGAGATATTATCGATAGAAATTATAAGTTGAGAAGAATTTATTTTGATTATGAGTTGAGAATTTTGCTTGAGGACAAGCAAATGCTAAGTGTGGGGGTATTTGATAAACCGTAATTTATACCTATTTTTACCCTATGTTTAACGCATTTTATGGATGATTTCTAATTAGAATCGATGAATCCGATGCTCTTAATGCTTTAATTTCATGTTTTATACTTAGGAGAGCATAGAAGAGCGAAAGGAACTAGAAATAGGCCAAAAATAGAGAAAATGGGCCAAAGTATGAAATCAACACAGCCTAGACCTCCTCACACAGACAGACCACACGACCGTGTCAATTTGGCAGGCTCGAGCACAGCCTGAAGTAATCGCACACGGGCGTGTCCCTGCCGAGCCCAAGTTGAGTCAAATTTGAAAAAGGCTAATTTTGAGGGCTCTTTGGCATTCTAAAGCCTATAAATACACCCTAGAGGAGGAAGAAAGGGGGCCACATAGCATAGGGAGTAAGGAATTACTCCACTGATGTCGATTGATCCATCTCAGAAGCCGGATTCACCATCAAGACTGAAGATCTCTCTTCAATTTCCCCTTCAGGAGTTTTGGGTTTTCTTTATGTTTTGTATTCTTTATTATTCTGAGATGTTTTCTTATTTAGTTATGAACTAAAACCCCTAAATACCTAAGGGGAATGAAACCTAAGAAGAATCTTGTTATTATTTTCTTAATTGTATGATAAATATTTAATTTTTTCTTAATTATGTGTTCTTAATTCTTGTTTTGATATCCTAGGATACTGATTCAAGATAAGCTCTTATTCAGAGGAGGAATAGAACCTATCTAAGAGTACATTTGTCATAATTAAACGAAGTTCGCGTGCCTAGACATAGGGTGACAAGATTTTACCGGATTAGGGTAAAACCTAATAAGGGGATCCATAGATCGAGTTAATGCAACCCTAGGGTGTTAATTAGAGAAAGGTCTCAATTATTCAATCTAGGGATTAGACGTTGTTAGTCTTGAATAGGGATAATAACATAACTTAGGGATCTCTACGGAACAAGTTAAATGAATAAATTGTCTGATTTGGAGCCAGAATAACAAGTACAATCTAGGTGGATTTTTCCTTAGGAATTGTCTTAATTCAATCGATTTTCCCAAAAGCAATTCCCCAATTCCATTCTCTGTGAATTCTTAGTTTAGATAATTAGTTAGTTAAAATAAAACCTCTTTATTCTTAGTCTAGATAATAAAAAGACAGTCATTAGTAGTACTTTTAGCTCCTTTGGGTTCGACAATCCAATCTTGCTAAAACTATACTAATGTTTGATTAGTACACTTGCCTACATCGCTATAATAGTTAGTTTCAAGAATGATGAATTATAAATATGTAAAACCTATCACGAAATCACGTGATCACAATTGCTTTCTTAAATTTCTTTAGAATAAAAATTAGTTGCTCCTCTTGATCTTTTATCAGTTCTACTGAAATAATCATAGGCAAAGTGGAACAGTCACCTAAATAAATGTATTTCAAATAGGAAGGAAGTACCTTTAGTTCGAGTGTAGGTGGTTCTTCGATTGACAGTTTGGGTTGCACAAATTCTCTGACTTCTAACTCCAACGGTTCAAACCATGTGGATTGAATAAAATTTCTCGGATTGGCTTTCAGTAGAACCATGTTTTCTTCACTTTCTTCATCCTCTAATGGGTCAAACCTTAAGGCTTTCTCCAATGGATCCTCTTCAAAATTTCTTTCCATAGAAATCAGGGTTTCTAACTCTTCCACAACTGAACACTCTTCTGTCGGATCAAAAAATTTCATTGCTTTAAGAATGTTAAAAGTTACCTGATCATCTTGAACTCGCATGGTGAGTTCGGCTTTCTGTACATTAATTAATGTTCTTTCCGTACCTAGGAAAGGTCTCCCAAGGATAATTGGCACTTCTTTATCTGCTTCAAAATCTAGAATAATGAAATTAGCAGGAAAAATGAATTTATCAACTCTTACCAAAACATCCTTGATCTTTCCTTTGGGGTATGCTAAAGATCGATTCGTTAGCTGGAGCGTCACAGTTGTAGGTCTTACTTATCCTATCCCTAGCATCTTGAAAATAGACTTAGGCATTAAGTTGATACTTGCTCCTAAGTCACACAAAGCTTTACCATAGTAAGATTTACCAATGTTACAGGGTATCGTAAAGCTTCTTGGATCCATCAATTTCAGTGGTAGCTTGTTCTGTAGGAATGCACTGCACTCCTTTTTCAAGGCGATAGTCTCATACTCACTAAGTTGTTTCTTCTTGGATAGTACATCCTTCGTAAACTTCACGTAATTCAAAATTTGTTCTAAAGCCTCCACCAATGGAATATTGATGTGTAATTGCTTCAAAACATCCAAAAATTTCTTGAATTACACCTCCTGTTTCTGCTTGTGTTTCTGCAATCTTTCTGAATATGGAGGTGGTGGAACTTTCGGTTGAACTGAACAACTCTTCTGAGTAGGTAAATCTGCATCTAAAGAAGAAGTTAAAGTATCTGAATTCATTAAGTTAGGATTTACCTTGTCAGTCTTTGTAGATTATGATTCCTTTGGTGTAGGAATTTTAATAGTTGGTTGACTTTCCTCCTTTTTAATAGGTTCGTCTTCGACATCAATCAATCAGGGTATTAGAATTTTGCCACTTCACAATGCCACTTCCTTGATATGTTCTTTACCCAAGTTTCTTGGATTCTCAGTATTGCTCAACAATGTTCGTTGCGGTCTATTACGAAGCTCCGTAGCTAACTGACCCATTTTGTTTTCCAAATTTTTCAGTGTTGGTGCTTGGCTCTAGATCAAAGCATCATTCTTTTCCATATACGCTTTCAACAAGTTCTCCAAACTATTTGATGCCTCAGCTTGAGGTGGTTTTGGAGCTTGCTGATTAAACCCTTGAGATTGGTTGGGTCTATGCTACATAAAGTTGTTGTTTGGTCCATTTCCTTGGTTGCTCCTAGAAAATTTAGGGTAATTACACCATGAAGGAGTATAGAAGTTGGACTGGGGTCCTTGTCCACTCCTATTTTGATGTTGGTTCCCCACATAGTACACTAACTCGGGATTCAATGGGCAATTCTTGAAAGAATGACCTTCCCCACATTACACACAGGAAACTACTTCAAATGGACTTGGTGACTGAGCTACAAAATTATTAGCACCATTAGCGGTAAACTGTTTTAAGATAGGGGAAATAGACGATACTTGAGCTGATAACGAAGTGAGAGCATCAACTTCATGAACTCCAGCTATACGTCTTCCTGAAGTTGTTCAATTTGTTGGCCATTGATAGGTATTGCTTGCGATCCACTCGATGATCTCATAAGCCTCATTATAAGAATTAGACAAAATTGCACCATTCACAGAAGCATCTTCCATCAATCTTGTATGTGCATTGAGACCATTATAGAATGTCTCCAACTGGATAAAATGAGGAGTCCTATGATGAGGACATTTACGAAGTAACTCCTTGAATCGCTCCCAAGATCATACAAAGACTTGTCATTCAATTGTTGGAAAGTTGTGATCTCATTCCTCAACTTAGCATTCTTGCTAGGCGGGAAATACTTTACCAAAAATTTCTCTGCTAATTCTTGCCATGTAGATATGGAACTTGGTGGCAATGAATTGAGCCATGCTCGTGCTTGATCTCGCAACGAGTATGGAAACAACTTCAACTTCAGTGCGTCTTTAATCACACTGGCTATCTTGAATGAATCACTCACCTCCATAAACAATCAAAGGTGGAGATGTGGATCTTCCGTGGGCATACCACTAAATTGGCCCACCGTTTGTAGCATTTGAAACATCACTAGTTTCAATTCGAATTGGGTTGCATTAATATCTAGCCTTCTAATTCCTGGATTTAACTCATTGAAATGCAGCACAGCATATTGTCTGATGCATCAATCCTTATCATCGATAATGAGGATGGGATTTCATACATGTTCGGCTTCATTACCTTGGTCTCGATTTTGATTTCCAAGGCCCATCTCGTTCTGTCTTTGAGCTATTCGTTCACGTCTTCTTTGTCTGAAAGTTTACTCAATTTTAGGGTCTACTAGGAGTAAATTGATAATCTGATCTATGCTCATAAGCACCTGAAAAAAATCACAAAATTAAAAAAAAATTTAGTAATGTTAGAAATAACCAAATTGACAATAAATAATTTCACAAAAAAATGACTATAGCAACAGTTGACAATCCCCGGCAACAGTGCCAAAAACTTGTAACGCTCGGGTTTGTGCAAGTGTACACAGTCATTATCAAGTAATAAGAAAGTATCGAGTAATAGGGATTGTATTTGTGCTAAGTCAATTAATTTGTAAAATTATATTAACAATTTGAAAAATAAAAACAATATAATTGAGAAGTGATGAAAAATTAAGTATATGAAACTAAATGCAATGGTCCCTGATGTGATTTATCTTAACATGCAACTATATGAATGAAATAGATTTTAGCAGAATTAACACAATAAGCAACAATTATAACATAAATAAGCTAGGATAATTACTTTA
Organism: Gossypium arboreum; assembly: GCF_025698485.1. NCBI lineage: Eukaryota > Viridiplantae > Streptophyta > Magnoliopsida > Malvales > Malvaceae > Gossypium > Gossypium arboreum. Next base: position 82,976,323 of record NC_069081.1, on the reverse strand, counting down.
ATTAAACTCAAATTATTATCAACATGCTTATCAATATTCGGAAAAACTTTGAACGGCAACTCAATCTTTCATGAGTTTAGAAACCATATTAGGTCCTTTCAAAATCCTTTACTAAATACGCATTTTGCTAATCCTTATTTACTAAGGGTTTCTTAGTATTCATGCGAGGTAATAAGGACGTGTTAGGTTTGAAACAGTTTAATCACACAAATCTAAAAACTATGTAGACAACAGAGCCTGGTCAGGGTTGTAATGTAACCTGCAATTTAACTGGGTTAAGATCTAAATTGAGCATGCACATGTCAATGATGTGTCTATTAGTTGTCGTCTGGAAAGGATCGCTCAGCTAATTCAGGTGCATTTTAATCACGTATGAATGAAATACAGACTCAATTTTAATTGAAAAGATGATCGATTGAGGCACAAATATTATAAGCATGAATCAAATAAATATTATTCAATCAAAATAATCATACTAGCTTAAATAAAATTAAGCTATCATTGTTGTAAACAAGAATAGTAAACACATAGCAAACATTCTTGAACTAAATTAAAGAAAAGAAAGATTAAACCCAATTCAAAGTGGCTGTCACCCAAGACTCTAACTGACGAGGGCTCATTCATTCCTTCTTTTCATTCCTTTGCTAATGGGTCTCTGAGGTGGCCGACCAAGGGCTCTTTAAGAGGCTAATTTGTTAAAAATCTTTATGCAAAGATGATGATAGGTGTGAGGGCTAAGAGAGTTAAGAGAGGAGAGAATGATGAATGAGTAAGGGATGAAGGATGAGGGATGAGGGATGAGGGATGATTAGAAAAGTGAGAAATGGGGTCTTATTTATAGGTGAGGCAAGGGAGCTAGTTTGTTAAAACTAGAAGTGTCCATCTTTTGCAAATTCATCCAAGGGTGGCCATGATTTGTGGAAATGTGGTTGATTTTTGCTTGATTTAAGTGCCACAACATCATTAGGACCAGGACTCGGTCAATTGCAAATCTCCGGGTAAATCTCCGATTTCTTCAACTCTTCAAGGACCATATGTAATTAAATCAAAATTTGATTTATGAACATCCGCATGTAGCCAAATTTTTGGTTGACTTAGTTCTCTATTTGGATGGTTTTGTAATCAACATAAAGCTTCTAGACCTGTCCAGCAATAGTAGATAATTTAAAGGACCAAAGAATGTAATTTAACCACTTTAATTAATCAATTTACTTAATTAATTAAAACCCAATTTATTAATGAAACATATTAAAATAAATTGTTAAATATAAATTTATATTTTATTATTTAATTTAATCATGCATGACCCATTTTATAGCTTGAAAATATAATATGGTAAAATTAATATAAAAGAAGCCATTTTCGCATGAAGACTATATAATAAAGCATAAAATCACTTTTTAATAATTTCAATGTCCCAATTTCAGATTTTCATATATTTCATTAATTTATTAAGCAATTACTTGGTTTTAACAACAAATTTAAGTAAAAAGGTGACAAATTATATAAGAAAATCTATATATTTTTCAGTTTACAATATTCACCAAAGTATATCTTTTGGTGCATAGAACGGGTGTATTTCGCCATATGGGTGTAAGATAATGGTGCTTGATAGGATGTCAGACAATTAAAAAGGTAATGTGGAATGAGTTCACACTTGAGAGGTAGTGCACCCTTTTATCTATAGCATTGTGCAAGTTAAGTTGTAAGGTAAGTTGGTTAGGAGCCAACTAGGTATCAATTAAAGTACTTTATTAGGTTTCTCGTAAGCTGTAGACCTTTGGAAAATACAATTCAATAAGGATGTGACGCATGTCAGGTTCCATTATGAGAACATAGGTCATAAATATATATTATGACATGGACTTGAGAAAAAGGGGGTTTTTTCTCTTCTTTTTTCCATTTAAGAAAATAAATATATTGTTGTGATTTCCTAGGAGGTGAGTATAGTTTTCTCTTTTTAAGCTGAAACTAAGGATCTGAGTTCATTTAGAAGGTTGTTTCATATCCTGGGTAAGCATTTTAGCCTTGCATGTTATCCACTAAAAGAGTAAGTCTATTTTATGGGATTGAATAGTAAAATGAAGAAATAAGGCTTTGCATAGGGGTCATCCGTGCTTGAGATGATGATATATAGTATTTGAATAAGTTTTAATGGTGCTCCTATGTTTTATAAGTAATGGTGACTGCAGTTACTTGTTAGAAGTTGAATCTGGAGTTGAAGTTGCTTTCTGAGGTGGTTAAGTAAGTCTCTATACTAACTCTTGCATGGGTGGTGTTCATACCATGATATATGTGAAAAACTAATTGAATCGAGATGTTTAGATTATAAAAGATGACGTATGACTAATGTTGAGTGAATTATGGTTGTATTTAAATGTTCAGAATGTATGATATGAGATATGTATTATAGTTTTTGGATATTAGTATATCCAGATGATTGTGCTTAGTTTGTTTTTATGCTTAAATAGTCTGTAAAGTGAGTCTGTGTCTGTTCTCCATGGAGTTATCTAAAAGGGGTCTATTGGGACTTTAAACCCAAACTCTGAAATGAAACTCTGAAGGAAAAGTCCATGGCCATGGCAGGCTTTGAAAGGAATTAAATAATGGTGATGACCTAATAGGGTTCTTTGCGTGTCCCAGAATGATGATAGGAAAACCTCACGTATTGTGAGTTTAGGCAAATCCATGTCGTAAACTTGTGAGGAAAGAATAAGTCTTTATGGAAAATTATGAAAGAATAAGCCTTTATGGTGAACTATGAAAGAATAAGTCTTTATTGAAAATTATGAAAGAATAAGCCTTTGTGGCGAATTGTGAAGGAATAAGCCTTTGAGGCGAACTATGATGGAATAAGCCTTTTTGGTGAATTATGAAGGAATAAGCCTTTGTGGTGGACTCCGTATGAAGTGATGTGGCGTATCCTACTTCACGATCAGAAAGACTAGAATAAGCTAAAGTGTTTGATGATTTGAAAATAAAGACCAAGTAAATTCAAGAGACGGTTGAAGATGATAGTTTGAAGAAATAATGAGAGGGATGAGCTCTTATTGACAGAACAAATCTTAATAAAGGTTGCGTCTAATAATTTGAAGAAGGGTGTCTGTTTGTAAATAGTAATAGAAAAGATAAGTAGAAGTTAAGGCTAGGTATGAAAAGGAAATTTTGAGCAATGGTTTGGAAACAATTCGGGTAAGGATCCATGATCAAGATGAGTTAAAAGAGATTCCTGAGAGAATGAAGTTTTTGATATATGATGGCAATGGATTCAGACTAGGATATAGCAAGTAGAGGGAATGAAAGTGTAACAACTCGTTTTTAGTCAAATCAGAATAGTAGTTTTGGGAACACAAATCTAAAGTCAAAATTATTATTTTATTATTATTTTAATGTTTACAGTATGATAATAAATTTGTGTGAAAATTTCGTTAAGAAATTTTATCGTTTGATTAGTTAATTTGATAAAAAGGACTAAATCGTGTATTGTGTAAAACTTGAGTTCTATTAGCTAAAAGTATCTAATAGCTATAGAACCTTAACGTAAGAGTCCTTAAGTAGTAATTAGACCATTATATTGGTGAGTGGACAATATTGGACATGTATTATGTGATTTTAACGTTTGTTTACTAGGGTTAATTAAGTAAAATGTTAATAATCATAAAATAAATAAAACAAAACCATTTTTTTATCATCTTCATCATTTCTTTCATTGAATTTTAAAGGAGGAAACCATGAAAGCAAGCTAGGGCATTCGGCCAAGCTATTTACCTTGCATTTGTATGATTTTTCATCCCATTTTTATTGATTTCTATGTTTTTGAGATGGTTGCAGCTAGGTCTAGCTAGCGCAAGGACTATTTTACAAAATTGTTAAAGATTTTGAATGATGCCATTGATGAATTAATGTGTGTTTTGATGTTTGATGATAGATTATGAATGTTGGTTGTGAATTATACAAGTTTTATAAAGTGATTTTTAGTGAAAATGAAAATTAGGGATTAAATTATGAAATGTGAAAACTTTGTGGTTAAAATGTGAAATAATTGAAAAATATGGTATGATATGAGTACTAGAGAAATTTGGCTAGCATGGGTTAGTATTAAATTTCATGAATTTGTGTTTTTATGAAATAAGGACTAAATTGTAAAAGATGTGAAACATTAGGGGAAATTGTGTAAAAATGCCTTAAAGTGAATTTTGGACTAAATTGAACAGAGAGATGATTAAATAATTTAATTTTGATTAAATATAGATTAAGAAAAGTGAAACTCGGATCTAGATCGAGGGAAAAACAAAGTTCTCAACTAATCGACCAATTTAGCCATTTTTACATCCGAGGTAAGTTCGTATGTAATAAGTATTATTATAATTATGTTATAAATGCTTTGATCTTGCATAAACTGTGAATACGAGACTACAAACATATTTGACAATGATTAGACAACGATTCGACATTCGAAATCCCAGTTGAACCTTAAGAATAGATTTGGATTTTCGGGGACAAAAATCCCTAAGAGGGGAGAGTTGTAACAGCCCGGTTTAGACCCTAGTCGAAATAATGGTTTTGGGACCACGAATCCGAGTTAGAAAAATATTTTAATTATATTTTATGTGTTTACAGTATGTTAGAATGCATGTGTGAAATTTTCGTGAATTAATTTTATAGATTGGTTGTTTAATTTTATAAATGGACTTAATCGCGTAAATTGTAAAATTTGCTTGCTATTTCTTAAAGTGCTTTATAGCTATGTTCTTTTAATATGGAGGCCTTAAAATGAAATTAGGCCAATAGATAATAGTATGGACGAAAGTAGACAACCATTATTAAGTTTTTATATTAATTTGTAAAGGTTACTATGGTTAATTATGGAATAATATGTATTATAACAAAACATAAATTAAAATAGCCATACATTTGTTCATCTTTTGATCGAATTTAACAAAGAAAAAGAAAGAAGAAGAATAAGTTAGGTTTGACCATTGTTTTCCTTGATTGATGTATGTAATTTGTTTGATTTTTGATAATTTTTACGTTTTTAAGATCGTTGCTTTGAGTACTAGCTAGCCCATGCCTTGATTTTCGAATTTGATGATGATTTTGTGTTTTGCCATTGTTGAAAGCTTGATGATTTTTGTGTTTGATGATGAAAAATAAGTATGTGTTAATAGATTTTCATGTTTAATTAAGTGTTTTTTAGTACAAGTGCTTGTTTGGGATTAAATTGTAAATTTTGTAAATTGAGGGGTCAAAATGTGAAATAATTGAAAGAAATGGGCTGATATGAACCTTAGTAAAATTTGGCTATACTAGAGTTTAGTGAAATTATGTATATTTTGTGTTTTGTGAAATAGGGACTAAATTGTGAAAAATGTGAAATATGGGGGGCTTAAGTGTAAATTGCCCTTTTATGTGTTGTTGTGTGAATTTGAGTATATGTGTAGTTAAATAAGTTTAATTTATACTAATTTAGATCAATAAAAGAGGAAATTGGATTTCGACCGGGGGAAATCTAAAGTTGTTGAGTAGTCATCCCAGTTGGTTTGTCTCCGTACGAGGTAAGTTTATAAGTAAATAAATATCCTTAAATTCGATTGTATATATTTTAATAGTGCCGAATTGAATTATTAATTGTGTATATGTATATGCCAAATTGAATTAAGCATGGGAGAAATATTTACAGGCTTGAATCAATCGAGTTACGACGTTCGAAAGCCTTGTATGAATCTTAGGAATAGTTAGGATACATATGTCCTGATATGTGATTTCGTGTAAGACCACGTCTGGGACGTTTTGTGATTTACCTGAAAGGCCATGTTTGGGACATTGGCATCTTATATGAGTTCGTGTAAGGCCCTATCTGGGACAGTGGCATCGATTTGTGATTACATGTAAGACCACGTCTAAGACATTGGCGTTGTATGAGCTTTTCGACTATCCGAGTATCCTTATTATTTTCGAATGGTTCAATGGGCAATATCGAGTTAAGATCGAATGTGAAATTGAGCTAAAAAGGTTCAGATACGTGCTAAGATATATGATTATGAAAGTAAGGTAAGTATATACTTGAAATGAATATATGAATCATGTATGATAAAAGTGAGATTTATATATGCTTATAAATATGATTGTATTCGGTAAAGTTTAGTATAATATGTTAATGTTTATATGATGACATATGAATTAGCAAGTGTGATAAATGTATATGTGATTAAGGTTTGTTTAATTTGGCTTAGTTTCATTGAATTATGTATGTTATTAAAATAAATTATTTGCTTATGACTTACTAAGCTATTTAAGCTTACTCTGTGTGTGTTCGCTTGTTGTTTTTTAGACTTTGGAAGCTAGTTACGAGCTCAGGGATTGTCAAGGAAATCCGTCACACTATCGATCACTATTTTAGTATTTTAAAAGTTTAACTTATGAACCTATGGCATGTATAGGCTAGCATTTGTTTTGGTCGACTTTGGATTTGTATATATATGAGCCATGCTAAAATGACTTGTAATGAAGCTTATGTTTATGCATTTTCAGTTGTGATATAAGTTCATGTTAGGCATATATTTATTTTGGCTTAAAGTAACCATTTATTATAACACCCCGAATTTGGGCCTAGAAGTATTGGGCCTTGAGTGCGGGTCCGTAAGAAGGTTGTATATAGGTATTTAATTGTGCAATGAAATAACACAATTAAATGTTTTCCTTAGTGGTTAATGGCTTTGAGAAGTGTTGGAGAAATCTTGGGTTCAAACTTGGGCTTTAGCAAAAATTTTGGTATTAAGTGAAAAAAACCCGGATGCTTGGATGAGGGCCTTTTAAATTATTGTGGTAAATATATGACACAAAGAAGCATGTAGTCTAGCGGTTGTGGCGTCATTAAGGTTGTATGGGAGCTTGGGTTCAACTCTTGGCTCTTGCAATTTATTTTGGGTTTTTAAGGGAACCTGAACTTTGGCCTTTAGACCCTATAATTAATAGGGGATAAAATATGACACAAAAGCCTTGTGGCTTGGTGGCAAGAAGCGTGTGGAGCATCTGAGGGAAGGCATGGGTTTGAATCCCATGGCAAGCAAGGCGCATTTATTTTGCTAACAGGGGCCGGCAAGAGTTGGTGTTGAATTTAAACTCTGATGTTGGAGGGATCCCATATCGGGAAGCTAACATAAGAGTGGATGCGAAGCTGGCTTTAAATAGAGGGAACCATGAGGAGAGTAAAGGTACCTTTTTTGGCTGATCCCTTTCGCTGTATGGCATGCTCGTTTGGGTTAGGCGTCGGCTAAGAGTGCTCGGAGCTTGGATTAACTCCAGTCCCCAATCAGGTGTGTATATTCTCACTACTCTAGCTGTAGGATGGCTACTTCGGGCCGCAATGGGCCGAAAGGGGTCATGTGGGCCTAATGGGCCTACGGGCCCAATTGGATAAGTTGTTTGATTGTGTCGTAAATATTGGACTAGGCTAGGTGAATCTCATATTTGTGGCTAGATTTGGGCTAAAAGGGCCACATGAGTGTGTGGGCCCATTTGGGCCGAGAATAGGCTTTAGGCCCATTCGTATTATAATCCCTGTTTAGAATACTTTAGTTTACCAAATTACTGAAATTGTAATATCTTGATTTTGGGCCTAGTCGGAATAGTGGTTTCGTGACCACAAAATTCGAGATAGAAATAATTATTTTATGATTATTTTAAGGTCTATGATATGATTGCATGATTGTATGACAATTTCGTGAAGAAATTTTATGCATAAAGTGCTTAAATTGAAATTAGGGACTAAATTGAATAATTTGCAAAACTTGTATTCTAGAAGTTTCTAGTATGAAATTGTTTTGAAATATTAATTAGGAGGTCTTAAATAGCAATTTTACCAATTTCTAAGTCTATGGACAAAAATTGGACATGGATGGAATTTTGGAAAGTTTAGTAGTAAGGGCATTTTGGTCATTTAGGGTAAAATGAATTAAAATACAAAATTAAAGCCAATCTTGCTCATCTTCAACCCCATGGCCGAATATAGCAAGGAGAAACCATGGCTAGGGTTTTCAAGCTTCCAAGCTCGATTGTAAGTCCGTTCTAGCCTCGTTTTAATGATTTTTATGTTTTGGAGTCCCAGAGCTCGATTTAGCTTATGCTAGCAATAATTTAAACTAGGGTTTATATTTGGAAAAATACCCCTAGGTGAAATTTGTGTATTTTGGTGTTTTATGATAGAATATGAGGTTTTAAATTATGTTAGACAACTTGTGCTACTCGGTTTTAAGTGAAAACGAGCAAAAGGGCTTAATTGGTAAAAATACCTAATAGTCATAAGTACATGTTAGAGTGAGAATTTGATGTTGCCATAGAAGGGAAAAATGATCAGCATGTCATAAAACATAAGAAAATAGGCTGAAGTTTAATTTACGAGCTTTGGGGAAAAAGTGTAAATATGCAAAAGTTTATGGGCAAAATTGTAATTTTTCCAAAACATGATTTTGGGTCAATTTGAAAAATGTGAGTCCTAATTAGACTATATTTTAAATGATAGAGCAAGGAAAACTGAAATTTGGGCTAAAATGGGGAAAATACCAAGTTGTGGACGAAATGGTAAAAGTAGCCATTTTCGCATACGAGGTAAGTTCATGTGTAAATGTAGTAACATAATTGTCATTTTAATCAATTTAATGTTGTTTGTATGATATGATGCTGATTATTATCATGAAATATTATGCTTTGTGGTTATTGTTGAATAATATGTAATTATGTGAATTACTTGATGAGTATGAACTATCACCGAAGTATCGGTTCCGATATTCCATGGAAGACGGCAAATGTGAGATCAAGGGAAAAAAAGCCCGTTTGAACCTTAGGAATAGATTAGGATACAAGTGACATGTCACTAGGATGGTTGAGCATCCGAACTCGTTGAGTTGAGTTTGAGTTCATTTATGGATGCAAATGTCCGAACTCGTTGAGTTGAGTCCGAGTTTGAGAGATGTAACTAGGCATCCGAGCTCGTTGAGTTGAGTCCGAGTTCACTTATAGATGCAAATGTCCGAACTCGTTGAGTTGAGTCCGAGTTCGAGAGATGTAACTAGGCATCCGAGCTCGTTGAGTTGAGTCCGAGTTCACTTATGGATGCGAACGCCCGAGCTCGTTGAGTTGAGTTCGAGTACACTTATGGGCGGGTTACATGGTAGCTTGGCTACATATGTGGCATTTATGTGAAAACTTTCCATGTATCCAAATTATATTCCGATGTGTTCAACGGGTAAAGTTCTACTAAAATGGAGCAATACTCAAGATGAAAGGGATGTATTGGTAAGTGTTGTGAAATGGGTACTTTGAACAGGTATGTACTTAACCCTCGGGTTGAAAAATCGATATAACAACAATATGGTAAGATGATAAATGAAAATGTGATATGAATGTCTTGGTGATGATTATGCAAATGATGTTTTATGTTTGCTTATATGGTTATGTTACTTGCTATTTGCATGTGAACTTATTAAGCATTTATGCTTACTCCTCCTTTTCATTCCTTGTAGTTTTGACAAGCCATTTCGGAAATCGAGGACGGTCGGAGGCTCACTCACACTATCCGTATACCATCTTGGCATAATGGCTTGTATATTTTGAGTATGGCATGTATAACATTATAATCATTTTGTATATATGGTCTTATGATATGGTTATTGAGTGGTATGGAAATGCTTTGTAATGATTAGCCATTGGAATGGCTAATCATGATCATATTTGGTGTTATGTATGTCAAATTGCTAGGTAATCTATGGAAACCATGAAATAGGTAAAATTTACCATAAAATAGATTCAGACAGCAGTAGTGACATTAATTTGAAAAATCACTAAAAATAGCAGAAATGGAATTAAATAATGAATAAGTTATAGAATCGAAGCTTGATGAGTCTATTTTCATATGGAAGAAGCGAAACAGGTATATGAGCTATATTTTATGAGATTTTTAAATTTTTGTGAAACAGGGCCAGAGCGATTTCTGGATCCCTTGTTCTGATTTTAGAAATTCACCATAAATTTTACAAAGATAATTAGAAGTCAGTATTTATATGTACAGATTCCTTATTGAGTCTAGTATTATTAGATACAAACAAAATAGTCATTGAAGCTCTGTACATGGAGATATCTGATTTGTAATACACAGAGGTCAGAGTAGTTGAACCCTGAAATAGGGGAGACTTTAACTAATAAACTGTACTAATTGGCCAGACCAAAAATTATAGAAAAAAATTAGTAGATAGATATATGAGTATAGTTTCAGAAAAATTTTACGGAATTGGATTTTGAGTTTGAACTCGAGATATGATTTTTGAAGCAACTGTGATGCGTTAGCCACTTGTCCGGAAATTTTAAAATGAATTGTATGAGCTGTTTAAGTAATGAATTAAGTCCGTTAACACCTCGTGTTCGACTCCGGCAACGGTCTTGGGTACGGGGCATTACATTTAGTGGTATCAGAGCAGGTTTAGTCTGTTCTCGGACTAACCGAGCATGTGTAAAAGTTTAGTTATACATGCCACTGATTTGTGATTGTGTGATGTCTTCCGACGTGTATGAGTACCGTCTTATTTAGACAGGGTACTCTCCAACCGAGCTGTGCCGACCATGTTCAATGTTATGTGAAGGTATTTGAGTAAAATTATTATTATGATAAATCTCGGTTCAGAAAAGTATGAATAAAGGTTTATGATACATATGTGATAAATATTCATATTTGCTTAATGCTCATATGATGTAGTGTATGTGGCTTACTTGATAAGATGAACGGAATAAATAGAAAGTAGTAGAGGTATGAATAAAGGTCATAATATTATGATACGAGTGAAAATGTCCTTGTCTTGATTTGGACATCGAATGTTGATAAATGTTAATGATATATAATTTTTATGAGATAACGGATTATAATGAAATGAACTTATCTATGTTAAATTGTTGGACTGAATTATATGATTGTAATGATATGTACATGATGATGCACGAAATGAAAGTTGTGATTGTGATGCAAATATCTATGTTTGCTTGGCCTTATATAATGTCATGAGCATGAATTAATTTAATTTTGATTGAATGGATAAGTAAAGCTGTCTAGAAAACATAGAATGTATGCATAAGTATATTGTCTAAATGGGACAATAGGAAAATTGGTGTAAGCCAACATGAATGAATGACATGATTTTGATGATGGAAGTTATGTCATATGTGTATGTATAATAAAGTCGAGTCAGAGGTCCTACAACCCCTCCCCCTTACTGAAGTGGTACTTATAATGGAATTTCATGAGATTTGTATTGAATAAGTTTCCGGTTGAGAACCCAAAGAGTACAATGATTGACGTAAAGATTATTGGAGTTATGCACTGTCCCAGTTAGAAAAGGAATTCTCCTTGGTAAACCGAATTACTCAGATGCAAGGTCGAGAAAAGTGTAAATCGAAATTTATTCAAAATTGGCCTTCTTTAGTGAATGGTTTAATATGAAATTTGTGACGGCAAAACTAGTTGGGGAAATGATAATTGAAATGTGAACTATCTGAGTGTGACAGTTATGACTGGACAGATTTAGCAGTCTCTTTTGAGATGTTCTATGTGTTTACCCGTTCTCAAAAATATTTCTATGGCTATTGATCTTCTGAAGAAATTCTTGTTATATGAGAATGTCTTCTAATTTCGGTATTGGATGAAAGCATTGGTAGTCTGACTGGTTTATAATTTATATTACTCTATTTCATCGGGTATCCTATTTCATTTCGTCTGATAAGAATTGATGAGAGAATACGTATGATATTATGATTCTGTTTCTTCTACTTGATGCTTCATCTGATATATATGTATGGGAAGATACATTGATCTTGTTATATTTGATTTCAGTTGGATTAAATGATGTTTTCTTCTGGACTTTCTTTCTTTGAAGAATTGTCGGGGTATTCCATATTTTCTCTATGAGTTTGGTTTTCGATTCTCCGGCATAGTATCGTATCTTGGGTTTCTTTATCCTGGATCTCTTTATTCTGGATTTCTTTATTCCGAGTTTCTCTATCTTGGATTTCTTTATTCGGTTTTCTTGTTATCTTTGTTCCATAATTTGTCAATTACGACTCATGTTCGAAGTGGGTTCTTCAGCTCGTGATAATCATGTAAAATATGACTATACTTCTAATTTGATCTTAGTAATGTGGTGATTTTAGTATTGGGATTTTTCTAATTTACGTGTAAGGATTTGACATCGAGAAAGGCATAGGTGATAAAAGTGCGAGTTTCAGTCGGTATGGTAAATTATTTATTTGAAAGATTTCATGTGACAATTATGTCAGGATTATTTTTCCCAAGTCTAATAATAGAATTTCATTTTGTACGGATAAAAGAGTAAATAGTTTGAACGAGAAGTGTATATTTATTAGAAAAGAGTTGGATATTAGTTTAAGTCACTACGAATGATAAGGTTTCCATCTTGTGAAAGCTGAAAAGTTTATTACATGTTGACAGGGTTCGGATAGATGAGAATATTGGTAACCGAAGCGTCTGAACTAGACTAGTCTACATTGAGCAAAGACTTCCTGACTTTTAGTAATGTATTGTTGTATGAATTGTGATGTGTTTCAAGACAGTGAGGTAATGTGATAGTTTAGAGCATCCGATGTTACATAAAATCGGAGTTGTTAAAGGGGTTAAAGCCGAGCATTGGGATCTATCAAAATCATCCTTGTCAGTGTTGATATTGGGATGGAAATGAGAAGGATTATTCTTGAGGCCATATCAGAATTATTTCTATGGCGGAAAGAGGAAAATGTGATGTATCCTATTGTTAAATGTTTGGCGAGATCTATAAATCATATCGTATTGAATGAATTCCTACTCATCGATTCATGGAATTTCGTGTCTCTTTGATTGTTGGATTTCTTGGAATTCGGTCTCCATTAAATCAAGTTGAGATCCGGGTTTTATGTCATGATATCATGGGAACCGAGAAGGGTTGAAAGTTTAAGAACAGTTGAGAGTTGAGACGTAAGCTTTTAGATCATATGAGAAATTGAAGAGATGTATTGGAGGTACAATCTAAGTGCAAGTTCTTGACCGAATATGAGATTAAAAGTGAAGACCACTTTTTGGTAAGATTTTAGGGACGAAAATCCACGAAGGGCGAGAGTTGTAATATCCTCGATTTTGGGCCTAGTCGGAATAGTGGTTTCGTGACCACAAAATCCGAGATAGAAATAATTATTTTATGTTTATTTTAAGGTCTATGATATGATTGCATGATTGTGTGAAAATTTCGTGAAGAAATTTTATGCATAAAGTGCTTAAATTGAAATTATTGACTAAATCGAATAATTTGTAAAACTTGTATTCTAGAAGTTTCTAGTATGAAATTGTTTTGAAATATTAATTAGGAGGTCTTAAAATAGCAATTTTACCAATTTCTAAGTCTATGGACAAAAATTGGACATGGATGGAATTTTTGGAAAGTTTAGTAGTAAGGGCATTTGGGTCATTTAGGGGTAAAATGAATTAAAATACAAAATTAAAAGCCAATTTTGCTCATCTCCAACCCCATGGCCGAATATAGCAAGGAGAAACCATGGCTAGGGTTTTTCAAGCTTCCAAGCTCGATTGTAAGTCCGTTCTAGCCTCGTTTTTAATGATTTTTACGTTTTTTGAGTCCCGGTAGCTCGATTTAGCTTATGCTAGCAATAATTTAACCTAGGGTTTATATTTGGAAAAATACCCATAGGTGAAATTTGTGTATTTTGGTGTTTTATGATAGAATATGAGGTTTTAAATTATGTTAGACAACTTGTGCTACTCGGTTTTAAGTGAAAACGAGCAAAAGGGCTTAATTGGTAAAAATACCTAATAGTCATAAGTACATGTTAGAGTGAGAATTTGATGTTGCCATAGAAGGGAAAAATGATCAGCATGTCATAAAACATAAGAAAATAGGCTGAAGTTTAATTTACGAGCTTTGGGGCAAAAGTGTAAATATGCAAAAGTTTAGGGGCAAAATTGTAATTTTTCCAAAACATGATTTTGGGTCAATTTGAATAATGTGAGTCCTAATTAGACTACATTTTAAATGATAGAGCAAGGAAAACCGAAATTCAGGCTAAAATGGGGAAAATACCAAGTTGTGGACGAAATGGTAAAAGTAGCCATTTTCGCATACGAGGTAAGTTCATGTGTAAATGTAGTAACATAATTGTCATTTTAAGCAATTTAATGTTGTTTGTATGATATGATGCTGATTATTATCATGAAATATTATGCTTTGTGGTTATTGTTGAATAATATGTAATTATGTGAATTACTTGATGAGTATGAACTATCACCGAAGTATCGGTTCCGATATTCCATGGAAGACGGAAAATGTGAGATCGAGGGAAAAAAAGCCCGTTTGAACCTTAGGAATAGATTAGGATACAAGTGACATGTCACTAGGATGGTTGAGCATCCGAACTCGTTGAGTTGAGTTTGAGTTCATTTATGGATGCAAATGTCCGAACTCGTTGAGTTGAGTCCGAGTTTGAGAGATGTAACTAGGCATCCGAGCTCGTTGAGTTGAGTCCGAGTTTGTTGAGTTGAGTCCGAGTTCACTTATGGGCAGGTTACATGGTAGCTTGGCTACATATGTGGCATTTATGTGCGAACTTTCCATGTATCCGAATTATATTCTGATGTGTTAAACGGGTAAAGTTCTACTGAAATAGAGGAATACTCAAGATGAAAGGGACGTATTAGTAAGTGTTGTGAAATGGGTACTTTGAACAGGTATGTACTTAACCCTCGGGTTGAAAAATTGATATAACAACAATAGGGTAAGATGATAAATGAAAATGTGATATGAATGTCTTGGTGATGATTATGCAAATGATGTTTTATGTTTGCTTATATGGTTATGTTACTTGCTATTTGCATGTGAACTTATTAAGCATTTATGCTTACTCCTCCTTTTCATTCCTTGTAGTTTTGACAAGCCACTCGTAAATCGGGAACGGTTGGAGGCTCGCTCACACTATCCGTATACCATCTTGGCATAATGGCTTGTATATTTTGAGTATGGCATGTATAGCATTATAATCATCTTGTATATATGGTCTTATGATATGGTTATTGAGTGGTATGGAAATGCTTGGTAATGATTAGCCATTGGAATGGCTAATCATGATCATATTTGGTGTTATGTATGTCAAATTGCTAGGTAATCCATGGAAACCATGAAATAGGTAAAATTTACCATAAAATAGATTCAGACAGCAGTAGTGACGTGAATTTGAAAAATCACTAAAAATAGTAGAAATGGAATTAAATAATGAATAAGTTATGGAATCGACGCTTGATGAGTCTATTTTCATATGGAAGAAGCAAAACAGGTATATGAGCTATATTTTATGAGATGTTTAAATTTTTGTGAAACAGGGCCAGAGCGATCTCTGGATCCCCTGTTCTGACTTTGGAAATTCACCATAAATTTTACAAATATAATTAGAAGTCATGATTTATATGTACAGATTCCTTATTGAGTCTAGTTTTATCAGAGACAAACAGCATAGTCATTGAAGCTCTTTACAGGGAGATATCTGATTCGTAATACACAGAGGCAGAGTAGTCAAACCCTAAAATAGGGGAGACTTTAACTAATAAACTGTACTAATTGGCCTGACCAAAATTATAGAAAAAAATTAGTAGATATATATATGAGTCTAGTTTCAGGAAAAAATTATGGAATTGGATTTTGAGTTTCGGAACTCGAGATATGATTTTTAAAGAGACTATGATGCAGTTAGCCAGCTTGTCTGGAAATTTTAAAATGAATTGTATGAGCTGTTTAAGTAATGAATTAAGTCCGTTAACACCTCGTGTTCGACTCCGG
Source organism: Gossypium arboreum (assembly GCF_025698485.1). Lineage (NCBI taxonomy): Eukaryota > Viridiplantae > Streptophyta > Magnoliopsida > Malvales > Malvaceae > Gossypium > Gossypium arboreum. The sequence continues at coordinate 82,960,451 of NC_069081.1, read as the reverse complement.
CAACGGTCTCGAGTACGGGGCGTTACAGAAATGCCCTCAATTTGTAGAATTACCATTTTACCCTCTATTTATAGAATTACCGTTTCATCCTCAATTTACAGAATTACCGTTTTACCCTCGATTTATAGAATTACCATTTTACCCTCTATTTACAAAATTATCGTTTTACCCTCGATTGTGAAATTACTAAAATACCCCTTTAGGATAGAATTACCAAAATACCTCTAGTTTGTAAAATTTCCAAAATGACTCTGGTTTGTGAAATTACCAAAATACCCTCAATTTGTAAAATTACCAAAATACCCTGATTTACAAAATTATAGAAATACCCTTGACTTTCTAAAAATTATAAAAATACTATTGGTTTACAAAATTACTGAAATACCCTTGATTTGTAAATTTTCCAAAACACCCTTGTAGGATGAAATGACTAAAATACCCCTAATAGGTAAAAAGACCGTAAAGCCCCTATAGGGTAAAGTGACCGTAATACCCTTATATGGTAAAATGACGAATATGCCCTTATGTTCCGTACGACTAATGTGCTTAGGATTTACATATATTGATATTGGAATAGTTAAGTTTGAGTGACAAGTGGTGGTTATCGTAAGTGATTGATTATGGAAACGTTTCAACTTCAACCCGTAACAGGTGTGTACTAACCCTCGTAATAGCTTAGATTAATATTTGCTGAGAAGCCGAAATGCTAAAATACCGGTATTTTGAGAACTTGTGGTTTTGCCTTTGCTTAAAGTGCGATAGATACGATATGATCGGTGGTTGGATCGATGAAACAGGTAAGAGCAAAATTTTGTACACGATGGTAAGTTGGGCCTCAATGGGCTGGAATTGGGCCCAATGGCCTTTCGGGCCCATTTGGGTAAAATTGATAGAAAATGGAATTTGGAAAAGTTGCATGATAAAACGGTTAGTACTGTTGTAAAATTTGGATTAAGCAGGCTTAGTGGGCTAAATCGGCATTCATAGGGCCCATTAGAGGTTTTGGGCCCAAAAGCCCGAGTTTGATAAAGTGGGTTAAAGATCATTGTTTAAACACTCGGAAATATTGATAATTGTTGATGAACATGGAAAACCCTGATATTTGGTAAAATTATGAAATTACCCTTATAGTATGAAAATAACTGTTTTGCCCCTAGGTAAAAATGACCATTATACCCCTATGGTTTAATTATAAATTTGATACGTGGGATATGATATACATGATTGATATGATATGCACATGATATGTATGAAATGCACATGATGTATTCATAAATGCATTGGGTTGGGTTTTTATATGGATGGAGGAAGTGCAAAAGGGCTTATGCCCCAGTTTATTGAAATGGGCTTATGCCCCAGTTTACCGAAAAGGGCTTATGCCCCAGTTTATTGGAAAGGGCTTATGGCCCAGTTTACCGAAAAGGGCTTATGCCCCAGTTTACCAAAAAGGGCTTATGCCCTAGTTTATTGGAAAGGGCTTTGCCCCAGTTTACCGAAAAGGGCTTTGCCCCAGTTATTAAAGAGGCTAGGCCTCTAGATATATGATAAAGTAGCTATGCTTCCAGTGGTGTGTTGGATGGGTGGGTTGAGTTATTCCCCACATGGTGTGTCAGTTGGTACGGGTGGAGAGTAGGGGATGGTGGGTTGAGTAGTCTCCCCAAATGGGCTTGCATACATCCATTGACATTACATGTGATATTGAAATGGGCCTAAGGGCCATACCATTTCTGATAAAGGCTTGACTCGATGATATGATTTATGAAAAGGCTTCGGCTCAGTGATATGATTTATGAAAAGGCTTCGGCCCAGTGAAATGATTTATGAAAAGGCTTCGGCCCAGTGATATGATTTAGGAAAAGGCTTCGGCCCAGTCATATGATTTATGAAAAGGCTTTGGCCTAGTAACCGTTAAACGAAAAGTGTCGGCCCAGTATATGTCAAGACTAAATAGGGCTTTGGCCCAAATTGTACTAATACTGTGTTTTCACTGTTTGTATGTTATTGGGATTACACACCGAGTTTTTGTAAACTCACCCGCTTCTAACTGCGGGTAATCCCTTAGCTTAGATGGTTTGGAGTCGAGGACTCGGAGATGGCCACACTCTTCTGCTTCTTTTTTTAATTACAATAAGTAGCCGATTTATTTCTTTATAAGTTTTATCTTATTAATATTATTATTTGGTTTTGGGTTGTAATAAGGCCATTTTAATTATTTTTCTGGGATTATTTTATTTTATACCTTATATTTTACTGATAACAATCCAAAATGGGTTAGACTTAGGCCGCGTTTTCAAAATGATAATTATTTTCAAAATAACACAACGTCACGAATATTCGATTTATCAAAGATATCTACTCAAAGAAATTTCAACTCGTTATAACCTAGTGTGGCAATGGTTGTAGGCATGTCTCGGATTTGATCCAATCGAAGAGCTTGGTACTTAAGCAGCCTTTATGGCTCACCTCCTCTGTTACGGATTTCTACCTGGTGCCCAGCTTCCATTCACTTTGTTAGCTTAACAAAAGTCAGTTTTTAAACATTAAAACGAATCATGGATTTTTAGACTTCTATATGGCACGTCAGACTCGGCAATAACGTTTGGACTGGGTTTGGGGTGTTACATTTAGTGGTATCAGAGCCAAGTTGCAAAACTCGGCTGTGGTATGGGTAGCAGAAAATTATTGTTGTTTTTTTTCTTTCGAAATTGGGGTTTGAGAAGGGTTTTTCTAAAATTTTGTTTTGAAATTTATTAATGAAACTTGACTTGTTTCTGAAAAGATGTTACTGGAAGTGTGGAACACTGAGTCTCCGGCACCAAATCTGTAAGTTCTCTAACTCTGTTTGCTGTTATAGATTGAAGTGCTATATTGAGAAACTACTATAGATAGTAGCACAATATTGGAACTCTCTAGCTAGAGTAAGCTGTAACACTTGAATTTAGATTTAGAATTTATTTGGTGTGCGTTCAGGAAATGTAGAAATTGTTTGCATGTGAAATCTATCCGCTCCGATGGATAAATGTTTTGGGTGTATGTTAGTATTATTAGTATTAGAGTGCGTAGCGGAAATGTAGTGGTGTAGTTTGAGAGGGGAAAATTTCGAGGACAAAATTTCTTTAAGGGGGCTAGAATTGTAACACCCCGAATTTGGGTCTAGAAGTATTGGGCCTTGAGTGCGGGTCCGTAAGGAGGTTGTATATAGGTATTTAATTATGCAATGAAATAACACAATTAAATGTTTGCCTTAGTGGTTAATGGCTTTGAGAAGTGTTGGAGAAATCTTGGGTTCAAACTTGGGCTTTAGCAAAAATTTTGGTATTAAGTGAAAAAAACCTGGATGCTTGGATGAGGGCCTTCTAAATTATTGTGGTAAATATATGACACAAAGAAGCATGTAGTCTAGTGGTTGTGGCGTCATTAAGGTTGTATGGGAGCCTGGGTTCAAGTCTTGGCTCTTGCAACTTATTTTGGTTTTTTAAGGGAACTTGAACTTTGGCCTTTAGACCTTATAATTAATGGGGGATAAAAAATGACACAAAAAGCCTTATGGCTTAGTGGTAAGAAGCGTGTGGAGCATCTGAGGGGAGGCATGGGTTCGAATCCTATGGCAAGCAAGGAGCATTTATTTTGCTAACAGGGGGCGGCAAGAGTTGGTGTTGAATTTAAACTCTGATGTTGGAGGGATCCCACATCGAGAAGCTAATATAAGAGTGGATGCGAAGCTGGCTTTAAATAGAGGGAACCATGAGAAGAGTCAAGGTACCTTTTTTGGCGGATCCCTTTCGCTGTATGGCGTGCTCGTTTGGGTTGGGCGTCGGCTAAGAGTGCTCGGAGCTTGGATTAACTCCAGTCACCAATCAGGTGTGTATTTTCTCGCTACTCTAGCTGTAGGATGGCTACTTCGGACTGCGATGGGCTGAAAGGGGTCATGTGGGCCTAATGGGCCTACGGACCCAATTGGATAAATTGTTTGATTGTGTAGTAAATATTGGACTAGGCTAGGTGAATCTCATATTTGGGGCTAGATTTGGGCTAAAAGGGCCACACGAGCGTGTGGGCCCATTTCGACCGAGAATAGGCTTTAGGCCCATTCGCATTGTTATCCGTGTTTAGAATATTTTAGTTTACCAAATTACTGAAATGCCCTCGATTTGTAGAATTACCATTTTACCCTCGATTTATAGAATTACAGTTTCACCCTTGATTTACAGAATTAACGTTTTACCCTCGGTTTATAGAATTACCATTTTACCCTCGATTTACAAAATTATCGTTTTACCCTAGATTGTGAAATTACTGAAATACCCCTGTAAGATAGAATTACCAAAATACCCCTAGTTTGTAAAATTACCAGAATACCATTGGTTTGTGAAATTACTAAAATACCCTCAATTTGTAAAATTACCAAAATACCCCTAATTTACAAAATTACAGAAATACCCTTGACTTTCTAAAAATTATAAAAATACCATTGGTTTACAAAATTACTGAAATACCCTTGGTTTGTAGATTTTCCAAAACACCCTTGTAGGATGAAATGACTAAAATACCCCTAATAGGTAAAAAGATCGTAAAGCCCCTGTAGGGTGAAGTAACCGTAATACCCTTGTATGGTAAAATGACGAATATGCCCTTATGTTCCGTATGACTGATGTGCTTAGGATTTACATATATTGATATTGGAATAGTTAAGTTTGAGTGACAGGTGGTGGTTATCGTAAGTGATTGATTATGGAAACGTTTCAACTTCAACCCGTAATGGTGTGTACTAACCTCGTAATAGCTTAGATTAATATTTCTTGAGAAGTCGAAATGCTAAAATACCGGTATTTTGAGAACTTGTGGTTTTGCCTTTGCTTAAAGTGCGATAGATACAATATGATCGGTGGTTGGATCGATGGAACAGGTAAGAGCACAATTTTATGCACGATGGTAAGTTGGGCCTCAATGGGCTGGAATTGGGCCCAATGGCCTTTCGGGCCCATTTGGGTAAAATTGATAGAAAATGGAATTTGGAAAAGTTGCATGATAACACGGTTAGTACTGTTGTAAAATTGGATTAAGCAGGCTTAATGGGCTAAATCGGCATTCGTAGGGCCCATTAAAGGTTTTGGGCCCAAAAGCCCGAGTTTGATCAAGTGGGTTAAAGATCATTGTTTAAACACTTGGAAATATTGATAATTGTTGATGAACATGGAAAACCCTGATATTTGGTAAAATTATGAAATTACCCTTATAGTATGAAAATAACTGTTTTGCCCCTAGGTAAAAATGACCATTATACCCCTAGGGTTTAATTATAAATTTGATACGTGGGATATGATATACATGATTGATATGATATGCACATGATATGTATAAAATGCACATGATATGTATGAAATGCACATGATGTATTCATAAATGCATTGGGTTGGGTTTTATATGGATGAAGGAAGTGCAAAAGGGCTTATGGCCCAGTTTATCGAAAAGGGCTTATGCCCTAGTCTACCAAAAAGGGCTTATGCCCTAGTTTATTGAAAACGGCTTTGCCCCAGTTTACCGAAAAGGGCTTTGCCCCAGTTATTAAAGAGGCTAGGCCTCTAGATATATGATAAAGCAGCTATGCTGCCAGTGGTGTGTTGGATGGGTGGGTTGAGTTATTCCCCACATGGTGTGTTAGTTGGTACGGGTGGAGAGTAGCGGATGGTGGGTTGAGTAGTCTCCCAAAATGGGCTTGCATACATCCATTGACATTACATGTGATATTAAAATGGGCCTAAGGGCCATACCATTTACAGTATAGGCTTCAGCCCAATGATATGATTTATGAAAAGGCTTCGGCCCAGTGATATGATTTATGAAAAGGCTTCAGCCTAGTGAAATGATTTATGAAAAGGCTTCGGCCCAGTGATATGATTTATGAAAAGACTTCAGCCAAGTGATATGATTTATGAAAAGGCTTGCCCAAGAATGTTAAACGAAAGGCTTGACCCAAAGATATGTCAAGACTAAATAGGGCTTTGGCCCGATTGTACTTGACATCGTGTTTTCACTGTTTGTATGTTATTGGGATTACACATCGAGTTTTCGTAAACTCACCCGTTCTAACTCGCGGTGTAATCCCTAAGCTTAGATGGTTTGGAGTCGAGGGACTTGGAGATGGCCACACTCATTTTTTTGTTTCTTTTAATTGCAATAAGTAGTCAATTTATTTCTTTATAAGTTTTATCTTATTAATATTATTATTTGGTTTTGGGTTGTAATAAGGCCATTTTAATTATTTTTCTGGGATTATTTTATTTTATACCCTATATTTTACTGATAACAATCCAAAATGGGTTAGACTTAAGCGGCGTTTTCAAAATGATAATTGTTTTCAAAATAACACGTCACGAATATTCGATTTATCAAAGATATCATATCTACTCAAAGAAATTTTAACTCGTTATAACCTAGTGTGGCAATGGTTGTGGGCATGTATAGGATTGGATCCAATCGAAGAGCTTGGTACTTAAAGCAGCCTTTATGGCTCACCTCCTCTGTTACGGATTCCTACCTAGTGCCCAGCTTCCATTCACTTTGTTAGCTTAACAAAATTCAGTTTTTAAACACTAAAACGAATCATGGATTGTTAGACTTCTATGTGGCACGTCAGATTCGGCCATAACGTCTGGGCCGGGTTTGGGGTGTTACATTTATGGCTTATGTTGAGTTCTTTGGGTAAGTTTGATATATGTGGTTGATGCATGTGTTTGAGATATAGAGTGTTAATGATTTATTATTGAGATACATATTCGAAACATGAATCAATTTGGAAATTGTTTTTAAAGTAAATTATGCATTCGGTTATGGCATAGACTTATTATGAAACTATATTTCATGATATATATATATATGTGTGTGGCATTGGGTTATATGGATTGGTTTGATTAATGAGTTACGTTACGGTTGAATATATATATGGTATTGTTATGTCCATTCAGTTATGTTTTAGACTTATTGTGGGAATTATGTTTCATGGTATATGTGTAATGTTTAGATATATGATTTGATAGTAGGTAATAAAATGAATGATGAATAATCGACCATGAAATTATCTCATTTGGAAGTGTATTTTATGGTATAATTTGTGTGGATGTATATGTGTTTTGGCTTGAATAATGATGTGGAAGTTGGATATGTTTAATTTTTTTAGTATCATTTCAATTATGAAAGTTGGTTATGCAAATAAGTTTATTTTGTAAACTGATAAATGGAAAATGATGTTTACTTTTAATCTTGTATATCGGTAAATTTGGTTTGGTAAAGACATGAATATGATTATTTAGTTAAATGTTAAAGTCATGCAAGGGTGTTTATAATTGCTTTGGTTATTTCATGAGTTAAATTAGGTTATAATGCATGTTTAAATTCGGATTATGATGGTAAAATGCTTATATATATTATACTTGAATGTTTTATCATATAGGTTTAGGTTTATATGGTTCTTTGGATGGTTGAAAGTTTTATGTTTGGACATCATTTATAGCAATCAAAATAGACATGAAAGTTTTATACTCGTGATACCTCAAGTAATTAATCGAATGAGATTAAATAAGCCCCCGATTGATAAAATTAGAAAATACGAGGCTGAAGAATTCAAAGCCACAGTTGATGATGATGCTGAGCGAGCTGAATTCCAGCTCGATAATACTAATCATGTGTTTGATGAGCTATCCTGTACCCCTGACGAATGTATAAAATGTGTTGTATCCTTACTTCAAGATTTTGTGAATCACTGGTGGAATACATTGATATCGGTAGTTCCAAAAGAATGAGTGACCTGGGAGTTATTTCAGACTGAATTCTATAAGAAATACATTAGTCAGAGACTCATTGATAAAAAACGCAAAAAATTCCTCGAGTTGAAACAGGGTCGAATGACTGTAACAGAATATGATCAGGAATTTGTAAGACTCAGTAGATATGCTTGGGAATGTGTTTCGACTGAAACTATAATGTGTAAAATATTTAAAGACTAGTTGAATGAATACTTGAAATAAAAGAGTTCATTGTACTAGTCGAGCGAGCATGCAGAGCCGAAGAGCTCGGAAAGAGAAAAGAAAAACTGACTTTGAAGCTAGAGATCCACAAAAAAGATTGTCGGGTAATACATTTCAGTTGGCACCAAAGAAATTCTAAGATGACTTTAGCCGTTCAAAGGCTAGTGCGATTATTCTAGACGGGATCGAGATAGCCACCTATGAGCTCGAGAGCTACCTCCGTAGCTAGTATTGGTAACATTCGACTAAACCAACCTTAGTGCAAACATTATGGTAAACGACATCCTGGTAGTTGTAGATTAAATGATCGGGCCTGTTTTAAATGTGGATCGATGGATCACTTCATTCGTAAATGCCCCGAGTTGGTTGAGTAAGAAATGAAGCAGAATACGAGGCTGAATAACACGGCAGCTCAAGGTAGACCACCGAGAAATACTAGTAATGTGAGTTGCAGTCAGAGAGGAACTAAAGACACGACTATTAGATCTGAGGCTCGCGCACCTGCCAGAGCTTATGCTATCCGTGCTCGCGAAGAAGCTTCGTCTCAAATATGATTACCGGTACTTTCACTCTCTATGATACTAGTGTTGTTGAATTGATTGATCCTGGATCGACTCATTCTTATGTATGTGAAACTTTAGTATCCAGTAAGACTTTGCTTGAAGAGTCTACTGAGTTTGTAATTAGAGTATCGAACCCCTTAGGCTGGTGTGTTTTGGTTGATAAAGTATGCAAGAATTGTCCATTGATGGTTTGAGATTTATGTTTTCTGATTGATTTGATGTTGTTCCCATTTGACAAGTTTGATATAATTCTGGTATGGATTGCTTAACGTTGCATGATGCTATTGTGAACTGCAAACAGAAGACTATTGATTTGTGATGCCAGAATGATGAGATTATTCAGATTGAGTCTAATGATCTGAATGGTTTACCGGAAGTGATATCTTTGATGATAGCTTAGAAATATGAGAGAAAAGGTTGTGAAGCTTACTTTGCCTATGTGCTTGATTCTAAAGTGACCGAAAAGAAGATTGAATCAGTACCAGTTATGTGTGAGTATCCGGATGTGTTTCCTAAAGAATTGCCGGGTTTGCCATCGATTCGAGTGCTAGAGTTTGGCATTGAGTTAGTGCCGGGGAAAACTTAAATTTCGATAACTTCGTACAGAATAGCACCGACCGAATTAAAAGAATTGAAAGCTCAGTTGCAAGAATTGAGAGATAGAGGATTCGCGCGACTGAGTTTTTCTCCCTGGGTGTACCGGTTTTGTTTGTGAAAAAGAAAGACGGAACTATGAGAATGTGCATCGATTATTGACATCTCAATAAGGTAACTATAAAGAATAAATATCCTTTGCCACGAATTGGCGACTTATTCGATCAGTTGAATTGGGCTACAATGTTTTCAAAGATAGATTTGAGATTGGGTTACTATCAATTGTGAGTTAAAGACTCTGATGTGCCAAAAATTACTTTCTGAACGAGGTACGGACATTATGAGTTTCTGGTTATGCCTTTCATACTTACTAATGCACCTGATGCTTTTATAGATTTAATGAATTGAATCTTCAGACAGTATTTGGATCGATTTATGGTTGTGTTTATAGATGACATTTTGATCTATTCCCGTAATGAATCCAAACATGTCGAACATTTGAGGATTGTGCTATAGACTTTGCGTGATAAACAGTTGTATGCAAAGTTTAGTAAATGTTAGTTCTGGTTGTGTGAAGTTGGTTTCTTGGGACATGTTGTATCAGCATTAGGTATTCGAGTTGATCTAAGTAAGATTTCCGTGATGCTAGATTGGAAGCCTTCGAGAAATGTATCTGAAGTTTAAAGCTTTTTGGGACTTGCTGGTTATTACAGACAGTTTGTAAAAGGTTTCTCTATGATTGCAACCCCGATAACAAGACTACTTTAGAAAGATGTTAAGTTCGAGTGCTCAGAAAAGTGCCAGAAAAGTTTTGATCAATTGAAAGCTTTATTGATTGAAGCTCCAGTGCTAGTTCAGCCAGAATGGGGTAAAGAATTCGTAGTCTTTAGTGATGCATCTTGGAATGGTTTAGGCTATGTTTTGATGCAAGAAGGCAAAGTTATAGCTTATGCCTTGAGACAGTTAAAGCTACACAAAAAGAACTATCCGACGCACGATTTGGAATTGGCAGCTATTGTGTTTGCGTTGAAGATTTGGCCCTACTATCTATTCGGTGAGAAATGTCACATTTATTCCGATCACAAAAGCTTAAAATACTTGATGACTCAAAAAGATCTGAATCTACAACAGCGAAGATGGTTAGAGTTATTAAAATATTATAAGCTTGTAATTGATTACCATCTGGGAAAGGCTAATATTGTTGCTGAAGCTCTAAGTCAAAAATCTCTGTTTGTTCTGCGTGCGATGAATGCACATATGGCTCTAGTTGATGATGGCTCGATTGTAGCTGAGTGCGAGACCTTTATTTATGTAGAAAATTTACAAAGCTCAAAAAGTCAATAATGAATTGTTAGCAAAATGGGTTCAATGTGATTTGAATACTGATTCAGAATTTTGAGTTGATGCTGAGGGTTGTTTGAGATTCAGAGGTCGAATATATGTTCCGAGAAATTTAGAGTTGATTCAGATGATTTTAAATGAAGCACATAGCAGTCGATTATCAGTTCATCAGGGAAGCACAAAAATGTATAACGATTTGAAATAGCTTTACTGGTGGCTTGGTATGAAATGAGATATTTCGAAATTTGTTTTGAAATGTTTAATTTGTCAACAAGTTAAAGCTGAGCATCAAGTTCTGCCTGGGTCACTTCAGCCGATTACGATTTTTAAATGAAAATGGGACATCATCGCGATGGATTCTGTATCAGGTTTACCTCTGTCACCAAGTAAGAAAGATGCAATCTGGGTTATTGTTGATAAATTGACTAAATCGGGTCATTTCATTCCCGTTCGCACAGATTATTCAATTGATAATCTAGCTAAGTTGTACATTTCTCAGATTGTGAGATTGCACGGAGTACCTATGTCTATTGTATCGGATAGTGATCGGAGGTTCACATCGCGGTTTTGGAAGAAACTACAAGATGCATTAGGTACGAAACTACATTTTAGCACTGCTTTTCAACCACAGACAGATGGTCAATCAAAGCGGATTATTCAGATAGTCGAGGATATGTTGAGATGTTGTATTCTTAAGTTTGAAGGTACGTGGGAACGATACTTACCACTGATTGAATTTACGTATAATAATAGCTTTCAATCGAGTATCAAAATATCTCCTTATGAGGCTTTGTACGGTCACAAATGTCGAACACCTTTATATTGGACTAAGCTCAGTAAGAATAAGATACACGGGGTCGATTTGATCAAAGAGACTGAACAGAAAGTGAAAGTGATTTGTGATAGTCTAAAAGCAGCATCAGATCATCATAAATCATATGCAGACTTGAAATGAAAAGACATTGAGTTTCAGATAAGAGACAAAGTGTTTTTTAAAGTTTCACCGTGGAAGAAAATACTCTGATTCGGTCGTAAAGGCAAATTGAGTCTGAGATTTATTGGGCCGTATGAAATTATTGAGCGTATTGGCGTAGTTGCTTACAGACAGTTGTTGGCACCTGAGTTAGAAAAGATCCATAATGTATTCCATGTTTCGATGCTTCGATGATATCGATCCAACCTATTGAATATGATTTCCTCGTCGGAGATTGAGATTCAATCTGATATGACATACGTAGAAGAACCGATCTGAATTTTCCATCGCGAGGTTAAAGAATTAAGAAATAGGAAAATCTCTTTAGTAAAAGTCTTATGGCATCGGCACGGGGTAGAAGAAGCTACGTGGGAGCCCGATGATACTATGAGAGAACGTTACCAAAACCTATTTGTTGGTAAGCTTTTCGGGGACAAAAATCCCTAAGAGGAGAGAGTTGTAACAGCCCAGTTTTGACCCTAGTCAGAATAGTATTTTTGGGACCACGAATCTGAGTCAAAAAATATTTTAATTATATTTTATGTGTTTACAGTATGTTAGAATGCATGTGTGAAATTTTCGTGAATTAATTTTACAGATTGGTTGTTTAATTTTATAAATGGACTTAATTGCGTAAATTGTAAAATTTGCTTGCTATTTCTTAAAGTGCTTTATAGCTATGTTCTTTTAATATGGTGGCCTTAAAATGAAATTAGGCCAATAGATTATGGACGAAAGTAGACAACCATTATTAAGCTTTTATATTAATTTGTAAAGGTTACTATGGTTAATTCTGAAATAATATGTATTATAATAAAAAATAAATTAAAATAGCCATGCATTTGTTCATCTTTTGATCGAATTTAACAAAGAAAAAGAAAGAAGAAGAATAAGCTAGGTTCAGCCATTGTTTTCCTTGATTGAGGTATGTAATTTGTTTGATTTTTGATAATTTTTATGTTTTTGATATTGTTGCTTTGAGTACTAGCTAGCCCATGCCTTCATTTTCAGATTTGATGATGATTTTGTGTTTTGCCATTGTTGAAAGCTTGATGATTTTTGTGTTTGATGATGAAAAATAAGTATGTGTTAATAGATTTTCATGTTTAATTAAGTGATTTTTAGTAAAAATGCTTATTTGGGATTAAATTGTAAATTTTGTAAATTAAGGGGTCAAAATGTGAAATAAATGAAAGAAATGGGCTGATATGAACCTTAGTAAAATTTGGCTATACTAGAGTTAGTAAAATTATGTGTATTTTGTGTTTTGTGAGATAGGGACTAAATTGTGAAAAATGTGAAATATTTGGGGCTTAAGTGCAAATTGCCCTTTTAAGTGTTTTTGGGTGAATTTGAGTATATGTGTGATTAAATAAGTTTAATTTATATTAATTTAGATCAATAAAAAAGGAAATCGGATTTGGATCGGGGGAAATCTAAAGTTGTTGAATAGTTGTCTCGGTTCGTTCGTCTCCGTATGGGGTAAGTTTATAAGTAAATAAATGTCATTAAATTTGATTATTTTAATAGTGTCGAATTGAATTATTAATTGTGTATATGCATATGCCGAATTAAATTAAGCATGGGAGCAATATTTACGAGCTTGAATCAATTGAGTTACGATGTTCAGAAGCCCTGTACGAACCTTAGGAATAGTTAGGATACATATGTCATAAGATAGGATTTTGATATGTGATTTCATGTAAGACCATGTTTGGGACGTTTTGTGATTTACGTGAAAGACCATGTCTGGGACATTGGCATCGTATATGAGTTCGTGTAAGACCCTGTCTGGGACAGTGGCATCGATATGTGATTACATGTAAGACCACGTCTGGGACATTGGTGTTGTACAAGCTTTTCGACTATCCGAGTATCCTTATGATTTTCAAATGGTCCAATTGGCAATATCAAGTTAAGATCGAATGTGAAATTGAGCTAAAAAGGTTCAGGTACGTGCTAAGATATATGATTATGAAAGTAAGGTCAATATATACTTGAGATGAATACATGAATCATGTATGATAAAAGAGAGATTTATATATGCTTATAAATATGTTTGTATTTGGTCAGGTTAAGAACAGTATGTTAATGTTTACGTGATGACATATGAATTTGAAAGTGTGATAATATGATTGAGGTTTGCTTAATTTGGCTTAGTTTCATTGAATTATGTATGTTATTAAAATAAATTATTTGCTTATGACTTACTCAACTATTTAAGATTACTCTGTGTGTGTGTTTGTTTGTTGTTTTATAGATTTTGGTAGCTAGTTACGAGCTTCGGGATCGTCAAGGAAATTCGTCACACTATCGATCACTATTTTGGTATTTTAAAAGTTTAACTTATGAACCTATGGCATGTATAGGCTACCATTTGTTTTGGTCGATTTTGGATTTGTATATATATGAACCATGTGAAAATGGCTTGTAATGAAGCTTATGTTTATGCATTTTTTGTTGTGATATAAGTTCATGTTAGGTATATATTTATTTTGGCTTAAAGTAACCATTTATGGCTTATGTTTAGTTCTTTGGGTAAGTTTGATATATGTGGTTGATGCATGTGTTTGAGATATGGATTGTTAATGATTTATTATTGAGATACATATTCAAAACATGAATCAATTTGGAAATTGCTTTTAAAGTAAATTATGCATTCGGTTATGGCATAAACTTATTATGAAACTATATTTCATGATATATGTATGTGTGGTATTGGGTTATATGGATTGGTTTGATTAATGAGTTAGGTGACGGTTGAATATATATATGGTATTGTTTATGTCCATTCGGTTATGTTTTAGACTTACTGTGGGAATTATGTTTCATGGTATATGTATAATGTTTAGATATATGATTCGATAGTAGGTAATAAAAAGAATGATGAATAATCGGCCATGAAATTAGCTCATTTGGAAGTTTATTTTATGGTATAATTTGTGTGGATGTATATGTGTTTTGGCTTGAATAATAATGTCGAAGTTGGATGTGTTTTATTTTTTTAGTATGATTTCAATTATGAAAGTTGGTTATGCAAATGAGTTTATTTTGTAAATTGATAAATGGAAAATTATGTTTACTTTTAATCTTGTATATCGGTAAATTTGGTATGGTAAAGACATGAAAATGATTATTTAGTTAAATGTTAAAGTCATGTGTGTGCAAGTGTGTTTATAATTGCTTTGGTTATTTCGTGAGTTAAATTAGGTTATAATGCATGTTTAAATTCAGATTATGATGGTAAGTATGCTTATATATACTATACTTGAATGTTTTATCATATAGGTTTAGCTTTATATGGTTTTTTTGATGGTTAAAAGTTTTATGTTTGGACATGATTTATAGCAATCAAAATAGACATGATGTGTTTAATATTGGTATTCATAAATGGTTCAAATAGATATGGTCATATGCGCATGGTTTTGTGACTAGAAAAAAAGTATGTTTAGTCTTAAATCATATTTCTTTAAATGAAATTATATGTAAATGTATGACCATTACCAATGCCGCATATGATGTTGGACATAAAGTTTTGTGATATGATTTGTTTGGTCTATTAAGTGCATGTGCATAATTATGAAGTAAAATGTTTGATTATTTATTAAGTATTCAAATACCATTTTAATAATGAGCATATGATTTGTGTATAAAAAATTTTATATACTTGTGTGAATATATTATGTTTGGTAATGCCTCTAATCCCTAGTCTGGCGACGGATACGGGTTAGGGGTGTTACATATAATTTGCATGATTTACATTTGAATTGGTTGGTTTAAATGCATATATATGCTATGTGTTGGTGCCAATTGATGTGGTGTAGGTACATGCAAGTTTGGGTGGCAAAATTGGCTTGGTAAATAGCCTATTTTTGTCCACACGGGTAGAGACACGGGCGTGTGTCTCAGCCATGTGTGACACACCATTATTTTACATTGTCATGTGTCCACTAGTGTTGAAATTTAAATCAAGTTAGTCTGCTCCACATGGCCTCATACATAGGCGTGTGATTTGGCCGTGTGGCATAAGTCAGTATACCCTACAAGTTTGGCACGGCCTGGCACACGGGCTAGCCACACGAGCGTGTGTGTTGGCCGTGTGACCCAAGTCAGAGAGTTACACGAGTTCAGACATGGGTTCAGACACGGCCATGTGCGGCACAGACGTGCCTTTGGCAGTGTGAGAGACACGGCCGAGCCACACGGGCGTGTGTCCCCTGTTTTTGATAAAATTTTCTAAGTATTTTAAAAGTTTCTAAAGTTATAAATTTTGTCCCGAAACAATCCCAATGCATGTTTAGGGCCTCGTAAACCCGTACTAGGGACAAAATGTTTGGTTGTGAATGGAATGTATACATTTTGATTAATTGTATGTGAAATGTATGTTTAAATGTGTTATAAGTTCGATAATTCACCTTAACCCTATTCCGGCATTGAATACGGGTAAGGGGTGTTACAGAAAGTGATTTGCAATTTGTGTGACAGCCATTGTGATAGAGAGTGGATGATAAAAGAAGAGAAGTTGGCGTGGATGAGCTATTTGGCACTTTATAGAAATGACGACTAAGGTGTAAGAGATTTTTTCTCACTGAGTTCTTATAAACTTATATGAGTTCTTATAAACTTATATGAGTTACACTTTACGGAATGTGAGTATGCACCAGGAGGGACAATCCCAAGACTACGCTAAATGAAGTGGCGTTTCGGGTTATTATGCATACAGAGCAAGTTTGGGGGTGTGTTCAAAGTTTGAAATGTAACTTAGAAAACCATATTTTGGGATAATTGTAATAGATTTGGGTTTCTCATTGTATGTCCTTGTAATTAAATTATCATGTGTCACAGTTGTATCTACCTATTGTACATACATATTTGTGTAATTTAGTTTAAATCTGTAAGATGTTAACTTGTGAGTTAATTGTAATTTATATAACTAGAATAAGCTTCTTGTGAATTAATTGTAATTTATATAAGTATAATAGGCTTTGTCTGTATTCATGTAGTAATACCCGAGATCTAGATCTGGAAAATTGGATCGGTTTGAAGGTTTTACAAATAGGAGGTTACTGGACTTCCCTAAAATGGAGCATCAAACTAGCCTAGGGTTCCACCTCCTCGTTGATGCTAGCAATTTTGTGTATTCTTTTAGGGTAATTCATTGCACATAAGACAAACAAACAAACAAAAACAACCAAACACAATACTAAAAATAAAAATAAAAATAAATCCAAAAGTAGATTATAGTTTATATGCCGCATAAATAAATATGAAAATAAATGCGAAAGCATGTAACTAATTAGAGTCATCCTCGGGACTCTTGTTGCATATGAATATGATATGCGAATTGTGCAAGTATACACGACAGATTAAGTAATAAAGCGGTGAGTGAGTATCGTTCCTACAAGGATCAGATTGAGGCACAAAAGTGCTCAATTTATTATAATAGAGTGTTATTAATGCTATGGGAAAAAAATGATAAGCATGCAGCGACAATTGAAGGAGCAGTGATGTATGCTATATGTGGAATTAATGAATAGTTGGAAATGCTATGGCAAAACAAGAGTAGAAATGTAATGGAAATTATGAGAATTACCATGGGAATATTATGTAAATGAATAAATAAATAACTAATAATGATGTGGCAAAAATACAATGACAAAGAATAAATGATATACGATGTTTATTTGGAAGGTTAGGATTATCCAGAATCGACCCTCATTGTCAATAATGCCTTGGCAAAATAATATCTACTTTACTGCACAGAAGAGTTCTAAAATGGCCAGCGTCTCGCGAGAGCAAAACCTCAAGTTACCTTGCCTGTGTCTATAGGCTTTTTAGATATCTTGCGTGGGTTCCTTTTGTATGATCGTGACTCTATGTCTAGAGTCAACTACAAGTGTCTATCAAATACTTGCTCATTTCATTTAATTTTAATCCAAACAATCCAACATTTTTGGAATTAGAATTAGTTTATAAGTATGCGAACAGACTTCTATGTCTAAAGATCGTTTGCATTTTACTACAGAAATAAGAATAATCAAAATAAAATAATAGAGTAAATTAGATATATACAGTACCCATAAGAATAGTTTAAGGTTTCATTGAAAGTAGTCCCAACCTTATGAGATTTAGCTCGTGGGTTGGAAAATAAAATTCCAAACCAAAATATTATCTGACATTATGTTTAACTACTTTAATTCAATATTTTGAAGGAACACTAATGGAAATAATAGAAGAACTTTAGGAAACAACTTTTGCTTGACCAGTACACACTTTGGCAGCACAACGTCCTGTGATGGCTAAGAAGGACTGCCTTCGACTTCTTTTCCTTTGCACAGCTGAACCGTTATTCAAGCCTAGGGATCTCTCCTTATTTTTTTTTTTTGCCTTTTTTGGGTTTCCTCTTTTAGCTTTTATAGGCTTTTTCCCCAGGGTAAATCTAACAACCCAAGATTATTTTCTCCTCTTTTTAAGTTCTTTTTTCAACAACCCAAGATTATCTTCTTCTTTTTTAATTTCTTTTTTCAACAACCTAAGATTATATTCTCCTTGTTTAAATTATTTTTTTCTAGGATAAAAACCAACAACCGAGGATTTTCTTCCCTCTTTTTAAGCCAGATTTTTATGGTAAAGTACAGTTAGGTAGGGATTGATATGCTTAATGTAACACCCCTTACCCGTATTCAACGCTTGAATAGGGTTAAGAAGCATTACCTAACTTACTATAAAATTAAACATACATTTCACATACATATTCCAATATGATGCAATCATCATTCAATATCAATAATATTGTCCCTATTACAAGCCTCCGAGGCCCAAAACATTCATTCAAGGTGGTTCAGGACTAAACTGATAACTTATGAAATTTTAGGAAAACATAGAAAATTTTACAAAATACAGAAGACACACGCCAGTGTGGCCCGGCCGTGTGTCTCACACAGCCAAAGATATGCTTGTGTCACAGGCTGTGTGGATATTCGAAATGGAATCACATGGCCGTGTCCTAGCCTGTGTCCGACCCCATGTAACTCTCTAACTTGGGTCACACGGCCAACACACACGCCTGTGTGGCTAGCCCGTGTGCCCTAAAAATGGCCATACACGCCCGTCTGTCAGGCCGTGTGCTAGGCCGTGTCAAACCTATAGGGTATACTGACTTATCCCACACGGTCAATTCACATGCCTGTGTGCAAGGCCATGTGGAGCATACTAACTTGATTTCAATTTCAACACCAGGGGACACATGGTCGTGTCCTGCCTGTGTGTGTAACAACCCGATTTTGGGCCTAGTCGGAATAGTGGTTTCTGGACCACAAATTCGACGAGGAAAAATTTATTTTTACTATTATATTTTTATGGTTTCTGATTTCACAGAATGATATTGTGAAAATTTCATTCAAAAATTTCGACGTTTGGGCACTCAATTTAGTCAAAAGGACTAAATTGTAAAAGGTGCAAAACTTGAGTTCTAGAAGCTAGAGGTGTCTAATTGCTATGAAATTTTAAATTGGAGGTCCTTAAATGGTAATTAGAAAATTTTTTAATTTTTTGGACAAAATTAGACATGAAATAGGTGAAATAGAATATTTTTAAGTTAAGGGCATTTTGGTCATTTAGTAATTAAAATGAATTAAAAAGAAAATTAAAAGCCAATTTTTTTCCATATTCAACCCCATGGCTGAATTTCACAAGGGGAAACCATGTCTAGGGTTTTTTAAGCTTCCAAGCTCGATTATCAAGAAAAACGAGATTCGGGCCTAGAACGAGGAAAAAATAAGTATTTCACGGTTAGGTCCTTTTCACCATTTTTTGTATCGAGGTAAGTTTGCATGTGAATATTGCAACGATATATTTATGTTTTAAATTTCTTTAATATTATATGATTTATATGATTTATATTTTGAGCAAGTTTGATAATGCCATGATAACGAAGAAGTCCCGGTTGAACCTTAGGAATAGACAGGATACAAATGTCATGACATTAGGGTTATGTGCGATTTCGTGTAAGACCATATTTGGGATATGGCATTGATATGTAATTTCATGTAAGACCATGTCTGGGATATGGCATCGATATGAGACATCGTGTAAGACCATAGCTCGGCTATCGACATCGATATGTGATCCCATGTAAGGCCATATCTGGGATATGGCATTGGCATCTTACTATGTGTAGATGTTTCCCAGGTATACTTTAGTATTCCAAATGGTTCAACGGGTAATTCAAAGATTATGTCAAAGATGTGAAAAGATATGACTGTGTTACGAGTTCTTACAGGTATGTACGTAAAGTTTATAAGCATTGGCTTCATGATATTATGAGTTCATGATCACTATGAAAGTGACCTTAAGTTAAACTTGTGAATAAGTATGTATGTTGATGATATGTAATTTCATGGTAAATTCAGTTGAGAATAATGTGTTAGGCTTTTGAGCCATATCAAATTCGGAGATAAGATGTTTAGTTCACTTGATTTGTGATTCACTAGATATGTGTAAAAAATGAAAGATTTGCATAATTGCCTATTAAAATGGTTATGAAAGTATGTGAAGTTAAGAGTTTAAATCATTGAAAGATGTTAAGCTTTGGGCTTGAAAATATGAATACGCATAATTAATGTGCATGTTACTATGAGGCTTGAAATGATTTGTTAATGATTATTATGGTATGTCATATTGGAGAGGTTACAATCGTTTGGCAAATGTTAAAATGTATTAAATTATGCTTATAAATTGAACAGGGTAAGCATTATGATTGAGTAAGTTATGCCTATGAAGATTTAATGACGTTTATGTTGTGTTATGTTATGTTTTTTGTATGAAAAATGTATGACTATTGTTGCTTATTATTTGCATACGAAATTACTAAGCTTTGTAGCTTACTCCCCTTCCTTTCCCATATCTTATAGGGTTGTATGCTAGGTCGAGTTGGAGATCGCCGGAGATGTTATCATACTATCAAGCTATCATGTTGGGTAAATGAATGCAAACCCTTGAGTCTATGGCATGAATAGGGACTTAGTCATTTTGTGTATGTGTCATTATGATATGGACAAATGTATTGGCTTGTAATGATTAAGGATTTGATTTGGTATGTAGCCACATAAATTGGCTTATATTGGCTAATGAGTTGCAAGCATATTAATTACTCATATGCCTATGTCAATGTCATTGTGTGATGTGGTTTATAATGGTATGTTAATGAAATTAGACTAGATGATACATGTGGGAAGTTGTTATGTTGAAGGTGATTGGGTATATGTGGACTTGATAAAGTATGATTTTATGAGCATGTATATGAAGGTAAGAAAATGATATGTTTAAGTCTTTAATGTTGATGTATAGGTTAAATTGGCCAATGAATAGCATGTAAATATTTGATAATGACTAGCTATTGGAATGGCTAGTTATCGTTAAGCTTTGGTGTTTATGGAAGTTAATACAAAGAAGTCATGAAAGAGTAAAATTAGCATTAAAATAGTTTTGGACAGCAGCAGTAGTATAAATTTGAAAAATCACAAAAAATTGTGGAAATCAAATTATAGATTGAATAAAATATGAAATTAAAGCTTATTGAGTCTAGTTTTACATAAAAGAAACGGTGTAAGCAAAAGAATTTCATTTTATGAGATATTTTAGTTTTTTGAGACAAGGTCAGAATGACTTCGGGTTCTCCTATTCTGAATTTGGAAAATCAATAAAAACTATATAAAAATACTTAGGAGTTAAAATTTATATGTTTAAATTTTGAATGAGTCTATTTTCAATAGAAACAAATGAGAACATCATCTGAATCCCGTACTAAGAGATAATTAATTTTTAATGAAGAAAGGTCAAAACTGTCAAACAGCAGAACAGGGATGAATTTGAAGAATAAACTGTACTTATTTGATATACCTTAAATTCAAAAAATTTTATGGTAGGAAGATATTTGAGTTTAGTTTCAAAGAAATCAAACAGATCTTAATTTAGAATTCTGTAGCTCAATATATAAATAATTTAGTGACTATGACTCAAGAGGATAGTTTTGTTATGAACAGTAGATAATTGTTTTTATATATTTAAGCCCTGATTATGGCTGTGTTGGTAGCTTAATTGTGCCATGCTAAGTGCCATTGAAAGTGTGTATGTGAGTGTGCAAATAAAGGTGGCAAATGGCTTGGTAAATAGCCATTTTCTTGGCCACACGGGCAGAGACACGATTGTGTGTCTTAGCCATGTGAAGGACATGGCCTCAGAACACGGGCGTGTGAACCCCAATTCGTGCATGACATCATAAACAAAGAGGTACACGGCTTGAGGACACGGGCGTGTGTGACCACACGACCTACCCACACAGGTGTGTCCCAAGCCACACCAGTGTGTGACCCTTGTTTTGATGAAAAATTTTGAGTTTTCCAAAGTTTCCGGTTTAGTCTCGAACCACTTCTAATGCATGTTTTGTGCCTCGTGGGCACATATAAGGGATGTTATGCATCTATATGAATGGTTTTAATTTATGGCCCAATTTTGTATGATTGGTTATGTTTAAGTCCGATAATGCCTCGTACCCTATCCCAACGTTGGACACGGGTAAGAGGTGTTACAGTGTGGACAAGAATAGGCTATTTTCCAAGCCAATTTGCCACCCAGCTTGCCTACACCTAAGCCAACCCATTTGGAACCAAAACATAGCATATATATAGGCACTCAACCAATCTCAACCAAGCATAAAACATACCATTTCAAAACAGACAACAACAAGTCTCACATGCATCACAAAATGCTATTTCATTTTATACGAAATTCACATTCCCAATTCAACTACATAGACACTTTCAAACAAGCATCAATTGGTCTAAACTCACAAGCATTTTTATTCTTAATTAATCAACTAATTAACATTCACTATACTTATTATCATCAAACATTACGTATCTATCATTTAACAAATAACCATATGCACAATTATAAACACAACCAAACTAAACCAACTACTATGGCTATATGCAAAAAAAAACTTTAAACATTTACAAGCCAATTCAAATGGCTAAATTCATAGCTAACACATATGTAACAAAATAACCAAACCCCTATACATGCCATGTAACACCCCTATCCCTAACTGTTGCAGGAATAGGTAAAGGGCATCACCAGATGGACAGAACATTTCAGAACAATATAGAATCACAGATATTATATAACAATGATACTTAGGTATTCATTAACAATTCATCCATTAAGAAGATTTACGAAACCTAAAACATACATTTAAGAAAGCTCTGGAATAAACCGAACACATTCAGAATTTTCAGAACTTAACCAAATCTTTCAAAACTGTTAAAGTCACACGTTCGTGTGACTAAGCCGTGTGACACACACGGGCACCAGACATGCCAATGTGATCCAACTGTGCCAAAAAGAGGTCCTATACTGACTTTTTCACACGGCCAACAGACACAGCCGTGTGCCATGGCCGTGTGGTACTTAACTAGTTATTGACTTAGCTAGTTATTGACTTAAGCCCATGGCCATATGACACGCCCGTGTGTCTTAACCATGTGGCACAATGCAGGCTTGGTTTAAGCCAATTTTTTTGCCACCCCTTTTTGGGTTCAATCCTACAAACAATAATATACAACAATCATACCAAAATTTTCAACCAATTCTATGCTCAAAATGGCCAAATCACATTAGAACATAGTACATTACAAACATACACGAAAACTATGCACAAACTTATCATTTGTTAGCCAACTCTCATGGCCTAACATATATATACAATTCAAAACTTACATACTTAGACATTCTAGCCTATACATGCCATACTTTAAAATTTACACTTTCAAAAGTACCAAATAAGATTGATAGTGTGGTGACGACCCTCAATTATCCCCGAGCCTTTAGTAGATACGATAACTGTAAAATAGACAGAATTCACACAGAGTAAGCTACAAAGAGCTTAGTAAGTCAAATACAATTATTCTAACTATTAAAGCATATAAAATGGAAGTCCATAGCATGAATTCATAGCCAATTCATAGCAATAGAGTCTTCTATATTCAGAAATTTAGTACGATACAAACGTACCTATAAAGATTATACATTTCATATATGTACATTCTCATTTCTCGTACTATATCATCGGACGATTCAGAAGTGATACAAATACTCATAATGGCGTACAATGCTGAAGTCCCAAACGTGGTCTTACATGTAATTCAATATCGATGCCTCTGTCCTTGATAGGGTCTTACACAAAATCAGATACGATGCCGATGTCCCAGACATTGTGATAAACCGTAAATTATACATAATTTTTACCTCATGTTTAATGCATTTTATGGATGATTTCCCATTAGAATTGGTGAATTCGATGCTCCTAATGCTTTAATTTCATGTTTTATACTGAGGAGAGCATAGGAGAGCAAAAGGAACGAGATACGGGCCAAAAACGGAGAAAATGGGGCAAAGTACAAAATCAACACGGCCTGGACCTCCTCACACGGGCATACCACATGGCCGTGTCAATTTGGCAGGCTCGAACACGGCCTGAAGTAATCGAACATGGGCGTGTGCCACGGGCGTGTCCCTACCGAGCCCAAGTTGAGTCCAATTCAAAAAAGGCTAATTTTGAGGGCTTTTAGGCATTCCAAAGCCTAAAAATACACCATAGAGAAGGAAGAAAAAGAACACGGAGAATAGGGGGTAAGGAATTACTCCAAGGAAGCCGATTGATCCATCTGAGAAGCCGAATTCATCATCAAAACTGAAGATCTCTCCTCAATTTCCCTTCAGGAGTTTTGGGTTTTCTTTATGTTTTGTATTCTTTATTCTTCTGAGATGTTTTCTTATTTAATTATGAACTAAAACCCCTAAATACCTAAGGGGAATGAAACCTAAGATGAATCTTGTTATTATTTTCTGAATCGTATGATAAATATTTAACTTGTTCTTAATTATTTGTTCTTAATTCTTGTTTTGATATCCCAGGATACTGATTCAAGACATGCTCTTATTTAGAGGAGGAATAGACCCTGTCTAAGAGTACTTTTGTCATAATTAAGCGGAATTGATTGCACGCCTAGAAATAGGGTGACAAGATTTTGTCAGATTATGGTGAAACCTAATAAGGAGATCCATAGATCGAGTTAATGTAACCCTAGAATGTTAATTAGAGAAAAGTCTCGGTTATTCAATCTATGGATTAGATGTTATTAGTCTTGAATAGGGATAATAACATGACTTAGGGATCTCTACGAAACAAGTTGAATGAATACATCGTCCGATTCGAAGCCAGAATAACAAGTAAGGTCTAGGTGGATTTGTCCTTAGGTATTGTCTTAAGTCAATTGATTTTTCCCAAAAACAATTCCCCAATTCTTTTCTCTGTGAGTTCTTAGTTTAGATAATTAGTGAATTAAAACAAAACCTCTTTATTATTAGGCTAGATAATAAAAAGACAGTCATTACTAACGCTTTTAGTTCCTTTGGGTTCGACAATCCGGTCTTGCTAAAACTATACTACTGTTCGATAGGTACATTTGCCTACATCGCGATAATAGTTAGTTCAAGAATGAGTAATTATAAATATTTAAAACCTATCATGAAACCTCGCGATTAAGTTTTTGGCACCATTGCCGGGGAACTAAGATATTAGGAACACTCAATTTTTATTACTTTAGCCATTTATTTTTCTTGCAATTTAATTTAATTTAGTTATTATTATTAGTTATAAATTTACTTTTTCCTTCTCTTGGCAGGTTTTTATAGTTTTTGACTAGAAGAAACCCGTGAGGACCATTACTTTTTGACGAAGAAATCGATCGTATAGTTCGCAGAAATTAAAGAGAAATAAGGCGAAGCTTACGATACACAAAGAATGAGCAAGAAGACGATACTCAACCCCTAATCGAAGAGATGGCTGAAAACCAAGACAATCAGCTACCTCCTGCAATTGCGGCTAATCAAAATCCTGCTCCACGCACTATGTATGATTATGCCAAACCTTCTTTAACTGGAACTGAATCTAGCATAGTTAAACCTGCTGTAGCTGCAAATACTTTTGAACTGAAACCTAACACAATTCAAATGATACAATAATTTGTTCAGTTTGACGGTTTGCAGGATGAAGATCCCAATGCTCACTTAGCAAACTTTCTGGAATTCTGTGATACATTTAAAATTAATGGTGTTTCTGATGATGCCATTCATCTTCGGTTATTTCCCTTTTCATTGAGGAACAAAGCTAAACAGTGGTTGAACTCATTACCATGAGGGTTAATTACTACTTGGGAACAAATGACCGAAAAATTTTTACTAGAATATTTTCTGCCGGCTAAAATGGCTAAATTACGTAATGATATCTCTTCTTTTGTGCAGATGGATTTAGAAACAATCTACGATGCATAGGAGAGATACAATGACTTACTGAGAAGGTGCCTTCACCTTGGGTTACCGCTTTGGCTCCAAGTTTAAACATTCCACAATGGCCTGAATCCTTCGACTCGGTAAACGGTTGACGCAGCTGCTGGCAGAACCATCAATAATAAAACACCTAAAGATGCCTATGAGTTTATAGAGGAGATGTCACTGAATAACTATCAATGGTAAGTCATGGGGACAAAGCCAATGAAAACAGTCGGTGTTTATAACGTCGATTCAGTCACCATGCTGTCAAATCAGGTAGAACTCTTGAATAAAATGATTGATGGTTTTCTTAGTTCTTCACAGGCTTACCCAGTAATACAGTGCGAAGTAAGTAGCGGTGGAACAAGCCATTCGGAGTACCAACCTTATGGTCATAACATGGATAACGAGCAACTAAACTACATGGGTAATAATCCTCGACCTCAAAACAATCCATTTAGTAACACTTACAATGCAGGTTGGAGGAACCATCCCAATTTCTCG
The DNA here is from genome assembly GCF_025698485.1 of Gossypium arboreum. Classification (NCBI taxonomy): domain Eukaryota; kingdom Viridiplantae; phylum Streptophyta; class Magnoliopsida; order Malvales; family Malvaceae; genus Gossypium; species Gossypium arboreum. The sequence continues at coordinate 82,934,061 of NC_069081.1, read as the reverse complement.
TGGGGAGGCCAAGGAAATCAAAGACCACAACATCCTCTGGGTTTTCAGCAACCACCCTACCAACAGGAAAAGAAGCCGAACCTTGAAGAGATGCTCTAAAAGTTTATATCGATGTCAGAAACTCATTTCCAGAACATATAGATAGCACTTAAGAATCAACAAGCATCGATCCAAAGGCTCGAAACTCAGATAGGCTAGCTTTCCAAACTTATCTCCGAATGACCACAAGGTAGTTTGCCAAGTAATACTGAACCCAATCAAAGGGAACAACTCAATGGGATTAATATTCAAGATGAAGGAGTCGTTGAACCTAAACCAGAACCGAGGAAAGAAACTGTAGTAAGTAAAGGTCAAGGTGAGGGAGATCAAAATACAAACAAATCAGTGAATGTCGAATATAAACCTCGTGTACCATACCCCAACGTGACAAGGAAAGACCGCTCAGATGAACAATTTGGTAAATTCCTTAAACTCTTAAAAAAATTACATATTAACTTACCGTTTATTGAAGCCCTATCGCAGATGCCAAACGTAATGAAATTTTTAAAAGAGCTTTTAGCAAATAAGCAGAAGTTGGACGAGGCATTGCATGTGGAGCTAAATGCAGTGTGCTCAACTATTCTGAAAAAAAAGCTACCGAACAAACTAAAAGATCCAGGGAGTTTTACGATTCCTTGCTTAATTGGTAGTTTAGATGCTAATAATGCATTAGCTCATTTAGGGGCTAGTATCAACGTTATGCCTTATAAAATGTTTAAGCAACTAGGTCTCGAGAAACCCAAACAGACTAGGATGAGCATTCAATTAGCAGATAAATCTATAAGATTTCCTAGGGGTATTATTGAATATGTGCTAGTCAAAATCGACAAATTTATATTTCCTGTTGACTTCATTATCTTAGTCATAGAGGAGGATAGCAATACTCCTTTAATCCTAGGAAGGCCCTTTTTAGCAACTGCTAAAACAATTATTGATGTTGGCACAAGTGAGCTCACACTTCGCGTAGGAGACGAAACACTCACCCTTCAAGCTCATAATTCTGAAAACACATCAAAAATTGAAGGTGATCGTCTAAACCATTTTATTAAAACTGACCACATGATATAACCCACTTTGCAGGAGATAAGTCTGAAGGAAGTACAAGAGCCACTCTCAAACAATAGTACAGGATCTATTCATGAAGAATGAAGGCTGCAAATAGAGGAGCTAGATGAATGGCGAACACACACACCGAGAACACACGATAAACCGAAACTATGCCAGAATGAACCCGATACCTCTCCAAATCAACTTAAGGTTGGTGATAAAGTCCTATTAGATGCCGCAGATCCCCACATTGTCACTACCACACCGAATGAGGAAATCCCTCTTACGGTACTCAGCATTTTTCCATTCGGTATGGTGGAGGTAAGTCATCCCAAGTTCAGCACTTTTAAGGTAAACAACACTCATTTAAAACCTTATTTTAAGATTGATAGCAGGAATGAAGAGTATAAAATCCTCGAACCACCATGATCATTCAACGGAGAGGTGAGTCGAGCTTAGACTATAAATAAGTGTTTCTCGGGAGGCAACCCGAGCACTAACTATATTAACTTCTTTCAAAATTTAGTGTTCAACATCTAACATACTAACGAAGCTCTTTAATATAGGTTTTCCACAGAGACACGGCCAAGCACACGGGCGAGCTTATGGCCGTGTGAAAATAGGGCAAGGATTTCCCCAATGCAGGATACAATAAAACGCCACGGCCGTGCGACATGCTCGTAGTCGATCCTGCTAAAACAACACGGACGTGTGACATGCCTGTGGTTGAAACTGAGAAACTAGGACGGGCGTCCGACACGCCCGTGTCTAGCACCCGTAGACCATACTCTCAGAATGACACGGGTGTGCGAAAACCTACACGGCCGTGGGAGAAGCAAACGACATCACACACGGCCATGTAACATGATCGTGAAGACCCACGCCCTATACACACGGGAGTGCGAGAAGGCCGTGTGACGACACCACAATTCGCAACGACACGGACGGGATGTGAACCACATGGGCGTGTGCACCGGCCGTGCTACTTGAAAAATTAGAATAATTATCTTATTTTATTTTCTTTTATTAAGTTTTTAAGATTCACTTATTTTCCTTTTAAAAATGGCTTACCTTCAGAGTCAAGCTTGCCATCCGGAGTTATCTCTAATACTCGATCTCGCCAATCCAATAATATCATCCATTCTTAATACTAGAAGTTTCACTTCTCCCCCTATCTTCTTTTTTTATTTTAATATCTATCTTTGTACATTGAGGGAAATGTACGTCTTAAGTGTGGGGGGGATATTTATTTCATTATCAGAAAAATCCTTGAATGATTGCCATGTTCTCTTGGAAAGCTCTCATATCATATTTAGGATAAATTTTAATTAATTTATGATTTTGATTGATATATCTTGAATTAAAACATAGGCAATTATGCATTCATTGTTTAAGCTTTAAGGCGTTAGAGAATCAAGCATGATGAGTTGATTTTTAAGAATTTAAAATCTTAGGCTGTTTCCCCAAAGTTTAGGTATTACTTTGAATTGGAATTCACAAGTTTTTGACATCAAAAAGCCATAATTTTTGTGAGATTTTTGAGCCTTTTGAGTATCTATTAATTCTTTCATGCTCACTTTTATTATTGCTTTGAGTGCGTCAGTATTGAACTGTTATTCTAGAACTTGCTTGATTATGCATGTCGCGACCACACCATTTGATTTGATATGTCAAAATGATTAAGGCACTTAGGATTAACCCACTCATGCCATGAAAAGCCTACCTCCACGATTAACCCCTAGTAAACCCCCTTGAGTCTAACAAACCATTCTTTGTATTACCCTTAATATTAACCCTTAACCCATTATTGTTGAAATCCCCTAAATTAATCCTTATTTTTGTCGAGATTTGAGTTGAATGGATTGCTTAGCTATGTTTTGTTCTTAATAGTTAGTCTATGTTATTTAACTTGTTCTTGAAAAAAAAAACTATGTATATTTATTAGTAATTCCATATTCTGAGAAGAAGCTTTGTTATACGCAAGTGAAAATTAACTCTTTTTCTAGTTAGGCAATTTTTCAATTCAATTTTGATTTTAACCCTTTCTTTCAGTTTGTGACCACACCCCTTAACCAAGCCTCATTACAACCCTCTGAAGACCTTTTGATTGATGTATCATCTTAAATTATAGTGGTAGAGATTTGTTTTCATGTAAGCTTATGGTGATGACTTTTCATTATTGACTATTGAGTGCTTCATTTATTGTCCTTAAACACCTTGAGTGATTTGAGTGAATCTTTAGTGAGGATGTAAAATTCTGTGATATTTTGAATCAAAGGTAATTACTTAGATAAGAGGAGACACCTATGTTTGCATGAATAAAATGCTCAACTTGGAATGTTTGGAGCTTTTATGTTCTTTTAGTTGAATTTTCAATGTATGATTACTTATGGACTAATGTGAGATATTATCATAGAAATTATAAGTTGAGAAGAATTTATTTTGATTATGAGTTGAGAATTTTGCTTGAGGATAAGCAAATGCTTAAGTGTGGGGGTATTTGATAAACCGTAAATTATACATATTTTCACCCCATGTTTAATGTATTTTATGGATGATTTCCCATTAGAATTGGTGAATTCGATGCTCCTAATGCTTTAATTTCATGTTTTATACTTAGGAGAGCATAGGAGAGTGAAAGGAAAGAGAAACGAGCCAAAAACGGAGAAAATGGGCCAAAGTACGAAATCAACATGGCCTGGACCACCTCACACGGGGATACTACATGGCCGTGTCAATTTGGCAGGCTCGAACACGGCCTAAAGTAATCAAACACGGGTGTGTGCCACGGGCGTGTCCCTATCGAGCCCAAGTTGAGTCCAATTCATAAAAAGGCTAATTTTGAGGGATTTTAGGCATTCCAATGCCTATAAATACACCCTAGAGGAGGAAGAAAAAGAACACGGAGAATAAGGGGTAAGGAATTACTCCAAGGAAGCCGATTGATCCATCTGAGAAGCAGAATTCATCATCAAGACTGAAGATCTCTCCTCAATTTCCTTTCAAGAGTTTTGGGTTTTCTTTATGTTTTGTATTCTTTATTCTTTTGAGATGTTTTCTTATTTAGTTATGAACTAAAACCCCTAAATACCTAAAGGGAATGAAACCTAAGATGAATCTTGTTATTATTTTCTGAATTGTATGACAAATATTTAACTTGTTCTTAATTATGTGTTCTTAATTCTTGTTTTGATATCCCAGGATATCGATTCAAGACATGCTCTTATTCAGAGGAGGAATAGACCCTGTCTAAGAGTACTTTTGTCATAATTAAGCAGAGTTGATTGCGCGCCTAGAAATAGGGTGACAAGATTTTGCTGGATTATGGTGAAACCTAATAAGGGGATCCATAGATCGAGTTAATGCAACCCTAGAATGTTAATTAGAGAAAAGTCTCGGTTATTCAATCTAGGGATTAGACATTATTAGTCTTGAATAGGGATAATAACATAACTTAGGGATCTCTACGGAACAAGTTGAATGAATACATCGTCCGATTCGAAGCTAGAATAACAAGTAAAGTCTAGGTGGATTTGTCCTTAGGTATTGTCTTAAGTCAATCTATTTTTCCCAAAAACAATTCCCCAATTCTTTTCTCTGTGAGTTCTTAGTTTAGATAATTAGTGAATTAAAACAAAACCTCTTTATTCTTAGGCTAGATAATAAAAAAACAGTCATTACTAGTACTTTTAGTTCCTTTGGGTTCGACAATCCGGTCTTGCTAAAACTATACTACTGTTTGATAGGTACACTTGCCTACATCGCAATAATAGTTAGTTCAAGAACGAGTAATTATAAATATTTAAAACCTATCACGAAACCTCGCGATCACATGGTCTTACATGTAAATCTCAAATTGAGGCCTGTGTCCCATACACGCTCTTACACGATATCTCCGATCAATGTCAACATTTCTTTAGAAACATACAGAGTTTTTCTAATATTAGCATATTATCTGAATTTATTCAGAATTCACTCATCAGGCTCTCACGGCCGTCTAATATAGATTATAACTAGTATATGCAACATTCAATCAATTTAACACGTAATCGTATTTTGACTTACCTCGTATTGGTTTCGAACGAAACGAGTCAACTATTCAACTATTTTGGACTTCCCCCGATCTATGTCTGATTTTCTTTGTTGTTGATCTATTATAATTCAAATTCAACCATTCAATCATTCATTTCATTCAAAATAATCCATTAACACATATTTAGAGCACTTGACATTTTAGCCCTTACATTTTCACACTTTGACAATTTAGTCCATTTTCCACAAAATCACAAATACGTAAAAATTCACCAAGACTATAGCTTAGCCGAATATACATGGCTTCCATACAAGTCCAAACAACACATTTAATTCACAATTTAGTCCCTCAAAACTTATTTTCACAATTTAGCCCAAATAGCTCATTTCATCAAAAATTCAAGAACAAACATGATAATCTCACATATATCTTTCATAATCCATATAAGAACACTAAAAGGCTCATATAATCATCAATGGCACATTTTAATATCTTCAATAAAAATAGAAATTTAGACATGGGTTTTGAAGAACACAAAGCAACGATTATAAAAACGTAGAAATTATCAAAAACCGAGCAAAATAAGCTCACCTATTAAGACATGCACTAGCCAAACATCAAAATGTTTCAATGCTTCTTCTTTCTCTAATTTTCGGCTGAACAAAGTGAAAATGCATGGCCATTTTATGTTTATTTTATTTAATTACACATTATAAGCCATATACCAACTTTACCCTTATTATTTACATGCAAAAATTCACCTGCTAATGTCAATATTTGTCCACCGTTAATACAAATGGTATCTTTGACATGCAAGGACCCTTATTTTAAAAGCCAAGGTCAATTAACTCCATTAACAAATAGCATGAAACTTTTTCATTTTACGCGATTAAGTCCTTTTTCACAATTAAACACAGAAACAGACAAATTAAATTTTAGAAATTTCACAGATGCAAATTCACATATCATAGACACAGAAAATAATATCAAAATATTTTTTGGACTCGGATTTATGGTCCCGAAACCACTATTCTGACTAGGGCCTAGACCGGACAGTTACATGCCATATACTTAAAATACCTAAATTCAAAAGTACCAAAGTGATGTAGGATAGTGTGATGAAGTCTTAGACAATTCCCGAATCTGAGCTGGCTTTGAAATCACTATGAAACACAGAAAAAAAACTATGTAAGCTATAAATATTAGTAAGCTCGTATGAATTAATAAGAAAACTCACCATTTATTCACAATCAAATAATATAAACACAATATGCTACAAAACATTCAAATCAAAATGTTAACTTGTATTCAATCACAAATATAACCATGAACTTATAACTTCCATAAATTCGATGCTCACATAGTTTCTGTACATCCCTGTACTGTTACGTATCTATTCTCACCATCTCATATCTTCGATATACCCATTGAACCATTGGGAATAAAACTGAATATTCAGGAACTCGCACCCTAAGTTCCAATACATAGCCGAAGCTATCTCAATGAATCTCGCACATGAAGTGCCAATGCATAACCAAAGCTAACTCAATGATGCTCACTCTCGAGCTATAACGGTTCTGCTCACACAAGCTGACGGTCATGACGTAGCTACACGGTGCTGCTCACACAAGCTAACAAGAATCTACAACATATGCCAGATATCTCAGCCATCTGTAGGACGTATGGACTAGCACCCAATCACATTGTAACCTCTAATGACATTTCATTCGTATCCTAATCTATTCCTAAAGTCCAATTGGGATTTCTCTTTTGCCAAATCTTCGTCAAATAAGTCAGTGATGTTGTGTTCACAATTTATGCAATATTAAAGCATTTAAAACACAAACATAAAGATATTAATTGTATAAGAACTTACCTTTGATGCAAAAACGACAAAACGAGTAGATTAATCCAAAACTTTGTTCTTTCCTTAATCTAAGTCGGTATTTCGCTTCTCTTGATCTATATAATATCAAATTTAGCTTATTTAATAATCTGTCTATTCAATTTAATCCGAAAAACCCATTAAGGCACTTTTACATTTTTACCCCTAATATTTCACATTTTTGTAATTTAGTCCTTATTTCATTAAATTGCAAATTCATGCAATTTAGCCAAAACCCATGCTAGCTAAATTTAAATTAGGTCCTAGCAGTCCATATTTTTCATTTATTTCACAATTTAACCACCAAATTTCATCATTTCACAAATTAATCCCTAATTGAACATTTTACTAAAAAAACACTTAACAAATGTTGATTACATAACGACAAGCATGCATTTTCTAACATTAGGCATCAAAACACACCAACATTCATCAATGGAAAAACCCTGAACCTTTAACAGTTTTGTAAAATAGTCCCTGCGCTAGCTAGATTAAGCTGCAACGATCTCAAAAACATAGAAACCATTAAAAACGTGAAAAAAATCGTTCCTAAATAGACAACAATGCTTTGGCTGAATATCAAGCCCTAACCATGGCTTTTCTTCTTCAAATCCGGTTGGAGAAGAACATAAAATATGATGACTATTTGTGTTTAATTATTTTATTAACATGTGCTTATAATTTACTAAAATAACCTTATTACATAACCATTTAATAACATCCATTTATGTCCATAAATGTCCACCCAATATAACAATGGTCTAATTGCAACTTAAAGACCTCTACTTTAATATTCCATAACTATTAGATACCTTTAACTAATAGAATACAAGTTTTATATTTTACGCGATTTAATCCTTTTTATCAAATTAAGCATCCAAACACTAAATTTCTTAACGAAAATTTTACACAATCATATTATCATGCTGTAGACATTAAAATAATAACAAAATTATTATTTTGACTACGGATTTGTGGTCCCAAAACCACTGTTCCAATTTGACTAAAAACGTGCTGTTACACTTAAAGTGCTGACTCGGTCTTCCCGATATTGCCATGACATTCATATTGACAAAATGTCCAACTCTTTGCCCTAAGAAACCTTCTCTCCTTTATTTGTCATTCCTCAACCTGCAACTACCAAACCAAACACAACCCTACCACAAGCAATTAAAAGTGCCTAATATTTAAATAAGTCCAAGCTTCTAACGAAATGATGAAAATACGAACAAAATGTCCTAAAATGAAACTAAATGTACCTAAGTATAGACAATTATCTAGGTCTAAAGGCATGAAATATAACTCTTTTCAAGAGTTATCACACCCCCAAACCTGAGTTATTGATTGTCCTCAATAAAAATACATATGAATGCATGAATGCACATGATTTTGCCATTGCATATAACTATCTTGTACTATTAATCTATTAAAAGAACAACATATACATCAATTCTCATCAGTATTTTTTCTCTAAGAACTTGGTCAAATGTCTAAGGTTCGTTTCAACAAAGGTAGTGCAAAAAATTTGTCCCTAAAAACAAAATTTCCTAAGTGCTTGTGTATGTTTTCTAGCCATAGCAAATATCTCCTAATTCACTCAGTTCATTTGTTACTTAAACTCAAGTTACTTTTTCACCCTTACTTAAAGCCTTTTCAAGATATTTATTTGTACTTGTTTTTTCTTTTCTTTTTTTCTTTATTATTATTATTATTTATTTTTTTAACATTAGGGGATTTAGCATGTCATAAAATTCTTTGACTTGATAATCACAATAGAGCATAAACTAACTTACCTAGTACTCAATCATGTTACAATTTAAATATATATCATTCTTGAAGCTAAGACTTATGAATAAAAAGATGGATAGAGCAAACAACTACCTCCTTAGCTACTTAACCTGGTGCAATAGTGGAGTGCCCCTTTTCTATATTACATACTCTTACTTGAACTCACCTTTTTAGTCAGCAGCACGATGGAGCAAACAAAGTGGTGTTGACTTACTAAGTAATTCTAAGCATTGGAATGCCTACTATCCTTTATTTAAGTAATGTCGTGGAAAAATGACTGAGTTTGGCTTCAAAAACCTTAAGTTCATCAAAAAACACTTGCTATAATTAAAAAAAAGAACTGAGTATAGAACATCCCATTTTTAAGAATAAATTTTCACGCAATCTAACCTAAGCTAAGCTTGCCTCATCCACTATCACATGTTCTAGATATACTGAATAATATAAGCTCATCATCGAACATCACAAGTAAAGGCTGAACTTCTCGTAGATAAAACGATACTTAATAATCACATGGCATTGGTAAACAACTTAATTATACCAGGATGAACATATATAATTGATAAGTAATGCAACCTAAATGCACAATACACCTCTAAACCTAAGGGATGCATTATCCTCAATACATGAATAGATATATGCAAACTATCTATATATAGACAATGCCATGGCAGAATATATATGATGCAATATGTAAGAAACAAAAAGGAAACTTTCCTTACTTGGATTGTACTTTAGATACTTCATTCTATCCGACGGGTTGATTTAGGAGTAGCAAGCTTGTACCTCTACTTCCTCTTTGTCCTTAAGATCAGTTTCAATGCTGGCAGACTATTTTTCTCTGGTTCTTCCTCCAATGCTTTGGGTACATTCTCTTTATTGGCAGGATTCGTCTCAACAGGCTCTGTATCATCGAACACTTCTCTTCTTGCAGTTTATTAAACAAAGGATATGAAATACTAAAAGAAATTTAAATCGACAAAATGAAATTAAAAGTAAAAAGAATTTTCAATATGCTGAAGTTAAACATCTTGAAGATCAATGGACTGTTTGTCTCGCTCTACATGAGCACCCTAGTAGTGCTTCAAGTGTTGTCCATTAACTTTAAATGTGTCCCTTGTTTTCATGTCTTTGACATCAATAGCTCCATGTGGATATACATGAGGTACTAAGCACTGTTTATCAAAATTAAGATGTAATATCCTGATTTTGGGCCTAGTTGAAATAGTGGTTTCGTGACCACAAAATCCGAGATAGAAATAATTATTTTATGATTATTTTAAGGTCTATGATATGATTGCATGATTGTGTGAAAATTTCGTGAAGAAATTTTATGCATAAAGTGCTTAAATTGAAATTAGGGACTAAATCGAATAATTTGCAAAACTTGCATTCTAGAAGTTTCTAGTATGAAATTGTTTTGAAATATTAATTAGGAGGTATTAAATAGAAATTTTACCAATTTCTAAGTCTATGGACAAAAATTGGACATGGATGGAATTTTTGGAAAGTTTAGTAGTACGGTATTTTGGTCATTTAGGGGTAAAATGAATTAAAATACAAAATTAAAAGCCAATTTTGCTCATCTTCAACCCCATGGCCGAGTATAGCAAGGAGAAACCATGGATAGGGTTTTTCAAGCTTCCAATCTCGATTGTAAGTCCGTTCTAGCCTCGTTTTTAATGATTTTTACGTTTTTGGAGTCCCGGTAGCTCGATTAAGCTTATGCTAGCAATAATTCAACCTAGGACTCATATTTGGAAAAATACCCATAGGTGAAATTTGTGTATTTTGGTGTTTTATGATAGAATATGAGGTTTTAAAATATGTTAGACAACTTGTGCTACTCGGTTTTAAGCGAAAACTAGCAAAAGGGCTTAATCGGTAAAAATACCTAATAGTCATAAGTACATGTTAGAGTGAGAATTTGATGTTTCCATAGAAGGGAAAAATTATCATCATGTCATAAAACATAACAAAATAGGCTAAAGTTTAATTTACGAGCTTTGGGGCAAAAGTGTAAATATGCAAAAGTTTAGGGGCAAAATTGTAATTTTTCCAAAATATGATTTTGGGTCAATTTGAATAATGTGAGTCCTAATTAGACTATATTTTAGATGATAGAGCAAGGAAAACTGAAATTCGGGCTAAAATGGAAAAATACCAAGTTGTGGATGAAATGGTAAAAGTAGCCATTTTCGCATACGAGGTAAGTTCATATGTAAATGTTGGTAACATAGTTATTGTTTTAAATGTTTTAATTTTATTTAAATGATATGATAATTATTATGAAATATCATACTTGTGACAATTGTTTGATAATATGTCAAATTATGTGATATACTTGGAAAATGTGAAATACTACCGAGTATCAGATCGACATTCCATAGAAGATGGTTGAGACATATGATTGGGAAAATGTCCGTTGAACCTTAGGAATGGATTAGGATACAAGTGACATGTCACTGGGATATTTGGGCATCCGAACTCGTTGAGTTGAGTCCGAGTTCACTTATGGATGCGAGCGTCCAAACTCGTTGAGTTGAGTCCGAGTTCGAGAGATGTAACTAGGCATCCGAGCTTGTTGAGTTGAGTCTGAGTTCACTTATGGATGCGAGCATCCAAACTCGTTGAGTTGAGTCCGAGTTCAAGAGATGTAACTAGGCATCCGAGCTCGTTGAGTTGAGTCCGAGTTCACTTATGGATGCGAACGTTCGCCCGAGCTCGTTGAGTTGAGTCCGAGTTCACTTATGGGCGGGTCACATGGTAGCTTGGCTACATATGTGGCACTTATGTGCAAACTTTCCATGTATCCGAATTATATTCCGATGTGTTCAACGGGTAAAGTTCTACTGAAATGGAGGAATACTCAAGATGAAAGGGACGTATTGGTAAGTGTTGTGAAATGGGTACTTTGAATGTATTTACTTAACCCTGGGTTGAAAAATCGATATAACAACAATATGGTAAGATGATAAATGAAAATGTGATATGAATGTCTTGGTGATGATTATGCAAATGATGTTTTATGTTTGCTTATATGGTTATGTTACTTGCTATTTGCATGTGAACTTATTAAGCATTTATGCTTACTCCCTCCTTTTCATTCCTTGTAGTTTTGACAAGCCATTTCGGAAATCGGAACGGTGGAGGCTCGCTCACACTATCCGTATACAATCTTGGCATAATGGCTTGTATATTTTGAGTATGGCATGTATAGCATTATAATCATTTTGTATATATGGTCTTATGATATGGTTATTGAGTGGTATGGAAATGCTTGGTAATGATTAGCCATTGGAATGGCTAATCATGATCATATTTGGTGTTATGTATGTCAAATTGCTAGCTAATCCATGGAAACCATGAAATAGGTAAAATTTACCATAAAATAGATTCAGATAGCAGTAGTGACGTGAATTTGAAAAATCACTAAAAATAGTAGAAATGGAATTAAATAATGAATAAGTTATGAAATCGAATATTGATAAGTCTATTTTCATATGGAAGAAGCGAAACAGGTATATGAGCTATATTTTATGAGATGTTTAAATTTTTGTGAAACAGGGCCAGAGCGATTTCTGGATACCCTGTTCTAACTTTGGAAATTCACCATAAATTTTACAAAGATAATTATAGGTCATACTTTATATTTACAGATTCCTTATTAAGTCTAGTTTTATTAGAGACAAAGGGAATAGTCATTGAAGCTCTGTACAGGGAGATATCTGATTCGTAATACATAGAGGTCAGAGTAGTCAAACCCTGAAATAGGGGAGACTTTAACTAATAAACTGTACCAATTTGCCCAACCAAAAATTCTAGAAAACTTTTAGTAAATAGATATATGAGTCTAGATTTATGGAAAATTTACGGATCTTGATTTCGAGTTTCGTAACTCAAGATATGATTTTTCTTGTAACTGTGATGCGAGTAGCTAGAAAGCTGTGAATGTAGAAACAAAAGATTTGAAGTTCTTAATTTGATAAATTATGTTCGGTAACTCCTCAAGCTCGACTCCGACGATAGTTTCGGGCGTGGGGGCATTACATAAGAGGTCTATTTTGCTCTAACAAAGTGCACAAGGGTCTCCGTTCAAATGAATCTTCATCACCATTAGAATTGCTATAGCAAAATCTTGTGAATTCTTCCTCCACTACTGTTTCTATCAAGTCAATGGCTCGACATTTTTCATTATCATCAACAAATTTCAGGGCATTAAATACATTGAATGTGATTTGTTGTTCATTCATCCTTATGGCCAATTCACCTTTCTGCACATCAAGTAAAGTCCTGCTAGTTGTAAGAAAAGGTCTTCCAAGAATAATTGGTACATCATGGTCAGTGTCATATTCTAAAATAAGGAAATCCATAGGAACAACAAATTTATCTACCCTTACCTATATGTCCTTAATGCATAAGATCGACTAGCTACTTGCAAAGTCACCGTTGTAGGTCTTACTTTCCCAATTCCTAGGTTCCTGAAAATAGACATAGGCATTAGATTTATACTCGCTCCTAATTCACATAACGCCTTACCAACATAACAATTTTGAATTGAACATGGGATAATGAAACTTCCTGGGTCCTTGAACTTTGGAGGCAGCTTATTCATCTACATTGCTGTACACCATTTAGTCAGAGTAACAGTCTCAAATTCTCCCAATCTGTGCTTCTTTGAGAGTATGTCTTTTATAAATTTCACATAGTTGGGCATTTGCTCCAAAAGCTTCTACTAACGGTATGTTGATATGGAGTTGTTTTTGTTGTTGATATTTGTTTGCTGTGCTTTTTTATTGGCAACATGATCTGATTTTGCAATAACATTTTTCTATTTACCCTTTTCAGGTGTTGTCTACTGTTCAGTAGGTTCTGAGATCTTGTCCTAATTGTGGCTGAGTTTGTCTTACTTTGTCATGGCATCTTGAACAACCTCATTTAACTAAGTCTCAATTCTAGGAGTGATGGCCTTGCACTGTTCCTTGCCTTGGTTCTCGAGTTTTCAGTATCACTTAGCAATGCTCCTTGTGGTCTTGAATTTAGAGCATTTGCTATTTGCCCCACTTGATTTTGAAGAGTTCATAGAGACGCAACTTGACTCTAAATCACAACATCATTTTTGGCCATATACTCCTTCAACAAAGATTCAATAGAATTAGAAGATGATACTCGACCTTTTTGAGCATTTTACCTCGGCATTGGATGATTATAATCAAGTGGTGCATTATGGATATTTTGTCTTGCAACATTGTGTGAACTCTTTACACATTAATTATTCCAACTAAAATTCTGATGTTACTTTCACCTCAGATTGTAAGTGTTAGAACACGAGTTACTATTCCAATTAAAATTACCCATGTAGTATACTAATGATGGGTTTGATGAGCATTCGTCAAACACATGATTTTCAACGTACACATGGTAACTCTGCTAATTTCATCTCATGGACTATAGTTGGATTTTTATGGTTTTAATTATATTAGCTAAAGAAGATATTTGAGCTGTTAACGAAGTGATTACATCAAGCTCAATGGTACCAACAACTCTCTTACCCATCCCAACTTTCATTGTCGGATATTGATAATTGTTGTTGGCAATCTTTTCCAAGATTTCATATGCTTCATTATACGTTTTATCCAGTAGAGCACCATTGGTGGAGGCATCAACTACCATCCTCCTATGTACATTCATTCTGTTATAAAATATCTCTATCTAAGTCTAGTGTTGATGTCCATGCATTAGACATTTCTGAATTAAGTCTTTAAATCGGTCCTAAGCTTCATATAGCATTTCATCCTCTAACCTGAAAAGACGCGATGTCGTTTCTCAACTTAGTAGTCATAGTTGGTGGATTATACCGTAGTAAAAGCCTCTGCCAATGTAACAGCCCGTTTCTTTCAATCAAATCAGAACAGTGGTTTCAGAACCACGAATCTGAAGTAGAAATATTTATTTTATTAATTCTTTAAGGTCTACACATGATAGAATAATTGTGTGAAATATCAATTGAATGCTCAATTTGACTAGAAGGACTAAATTGCACTAGGTGCAAAATTTGAGTTCTATAGATTAAAGGTGTCTAATTGCTATGAAATTTCAATTGGAAGTCTTTATGTGGTAATCAGGCCATTGTTTAAATTGGTGGACAAAAATGGGCATGGAGTAAGTGAATTTATAAAGTTCAAGGGAAGGATAAATTGGTAATTTGGTAAATAAAGATAAATAAACTAAATAAAAGATGGCCATCTTCATCAATTTAGTCCCCCTAGCTAAAATTTTGAGGAGAAGACATAGTTAGGGTTTGGCCAACTTTCAAGCTCGATTATCAAGAAAAACAAAGTTCGGATCTAGATCGGGGGAAAAATAAAATAATTGACGAATAGATCCATTTTACCATTTTTTCATTTGAGGTTAGTTCGTATGTAAATAAGCTTTGTTATAATAATATTTTAAATGCTTTAATTTTGTATAAATTGTGTAAACGACTCTATGGACACGTTCGACGATGTTTTGGCAAGCGAGAAATCCCAATCGAACCTTAGGAATAGATTAGGACACAAGTTACATGTCACTAGGGTATTATGTTATGATCCGGGTGTTAGTCTTATATGTCCTACCGGTGGCTGAGTATACTGGCATATGTTACGATTACTTACAACTTGTGTGAGCAGCACTGTATAGCTACATCTTGACTGACAGCTTGTGTGAGCAGGCCTGTTGATGGCTCAAGAGCGAGCATATATGTGTTATGAGATAGAGGTAGCAATGGCTACATATGTGAAACCTTGCGTGCAAGGTTTCCTGAGTACCCGATATTATTATTCAGAGTGGTTCATTGGGTATGCCAACGATGAGAATAAGTATGAAATTATTACGAGATGGTTCAGGTATGTACATCAGCTTATGATTATTAAATTCATGAAAAGATGATTTCAAGGTAAGTTTTTGAATGAATGAATTATGGTCATAAGATTATGGTAAATTACGTTATCTTATATTATATTACTTGAATGTAAAATGTATGGTAAGATTTGCTTATTTCTTTCATGCGAGCTGATCGCGTGGTTTCATGATAGGTTTTAAATATTTATAATTACTCGTTCTTGAACTAACTATTATCGCGATGTAGGCAGGTGTACCTATCGAACAGTAGTATAGTTTTAGCAAGGCCGGATTGTCGAACCCAAAGGAACTAAAAGTACTGGTAATGACTGTCTTTTTATTATCTAGCCTAAGAATAATGGGGTTTTGTTTTAATTAACTACTTATCTAAACTAAGAACTCACAGAGGAAAGAATTGGGAAATTACTTTTGGGAAAAATCGATTGACTTAAGACAATACCTAAGGAAAAATCCACCTAGACTTTACTTGTTATTCTGGCTCTGAATCGGACAATTTATTCATTCAATTTGTTCCATAGAGATCCCTAAGTTATGTTATTATCACTATTCAAGACTAATAATGTCTAATCCCTAGATTGAATAACCGAGAATTTTCTCTAATTAACACTCCAAGGTTGCATTAACTCGATCTATGGATCCTCTTATTAGGTTTCACCCTAATCCGGTAAAATCTTGTTACCCTATTTCTAGGCGCACAATCAACTCCGCTTAATTATGACAAATGTACTCTTAGACAGGGTCTATTCCTCCTCTAAATAAGAGCATGTCTTGAATCAGTATCCTGGGATATCAAAACAAGAATTAAGAACACATAATTAAGAACAAGTTAAATATTTATCATACAATTTAGAAAATAATAACAAGATTCATCTTAGGTTTCATTCCCTTTAGGTATTTAGGGGTTTTAGTTCATAACTAAATAAGAAAACATCTCAGAAGAATAAAGAATACAAAACATAAAGAAAACCCAAAACTCCTGAAGGGGAATTGAGGAGAGATCGTCAGTCTTGATGATGAATCCGACTTTTGAGATGGATCAATCGGCTTCCTTGGAGTAATTTCTTACCCCCCTTCTCCGCCTCATTTTTCCTCCTCCTCTAGGGTGTATGTATAAGCTTTGGGATGCCTAAAAACCCTCAAAATTGGCTTTTTCCGAATTGGACTCAACTTGGGCTCGGCAGAGACATGCTCGTGTAATAAGCCCGTGTTCGATTACTTCAAGTCCTGTTTGAGCCTACCAAATTGACACGGGGTCTGCTCGTGTGAGGAGATCCGGGCCGTGTTGATTTCGTACTTTGGCCCATTTTCTCTGTTTTTGGCCCGTTTCTCATTCTTTTCGCTCTCTTATGCTCTCCTAAGTATAAAACATGAAATTAAAGCATTAGGAGCATCGAATTCACCAATTCTAATAAGAAATCATCCATAAAATGCATTAAACATGGGGTAAAAATATGTATAATTTATAGTTTATCAAATACCCCCACACTTAAGCATTTGCTTGTCCTCAAGCAAAATTCTCAACTTATAATCAAAATTAATTCTTCTCAAATTATAATTTCTATACATTGAGAATTCAACTAAAAGAATATAAATGTTCCAAACATTTCAAGTTGAGTATTTAATCATGCAAACATAGGTGTCTCTCCGCATCTAAGTAATTACCTTGGATTCAGAATATCATAGAGTTTCACATCCTCACTAAAGATTCACTCAAATCACTCGAGGTGTTTAAGAACAATAAATGAAGCACTCAATAGTCAATAATGAAAATTCATTACCATAGGCTTGCATGAAAATCAAATCTCCACCACTATAATTTAAGATGATACATCAATCAAAGGGTCTTTGGAGGGTTGTAATGAGGCTTGGTTAGGGGGTGTGGTCACAAGCTGAAAGAAAGGGTTAGAATCGAGATTAAATTGATGGATTGCCTAACTAGAAAAAGAGTTAATCTTCATTTGTGTACAACAGAGCTTCTCTCAGAATATGAAATTACAGATATGTATACATAGTTTTTTTTTTAAGAACCAGTTAAATAATATAGACTAACTATTAAGAACAAAACATAGCTAAGCAATCCATTCAACTCAAATCTAGACAAAAATAGGGATTAATTTAGGGGATTTCAACAATAATGGGTTAATGGTTAATATTAAGAGTAATACAAGAAATGGCTTGTTAGGCTCAAGGGGGTTTATTAGAGGTTAATCGTGAAGGTAGGCTTTTCATGGCATGAGTGGGTTAATCCTAAGTGCCTTAATCATTTTGACATGTCAAATCAAATGGTGTGGTCTCGACATGCATAATCAAGCAAGTTCTAGAATAACAGTTCAATATTGACACACTCAAAGCAATAATAAAAGTGAGCATGAAAGAATTAATAGGTGCTCAAAAGGCTAAAAAATCTCACAAAAATTATGGCTTTTTGATGTTAAGACTTGTGAATTCCAATTCAAAGTAATACCTAGACTTTGGGAAACAGCCTAAGATTTTGAATTCTTAAAAATCAACTCATCATGCTTGATTCTCTAATGTCTTAAAGTTTAAACAATCAATGCATAAATGCCTATGTTTTAATTCAAGATATATCAATCAAAATCATAAATCGATTAAGTTTATCCTAACTATGATATGAGAGCTTTTTCAAGAGACCAAGGTAATTATTCAGGGATTTTTCTGATAATGAAATAAATACCCCCCACACTTAAGATGTACATTGCCCTCAATGTATAAAGATAGATATTAGAGTATAAAAATAAGATAGGGAGAGAAGTGAAACTTCCTGTATTAAGAATGCATGATATTCTTGGATTGACGAGATCGAGTATTGGAGATAATTCTGGATGGCAAGCTTGACTCTGAAGGTAAGCCATTTTTTTAAAAAGGAAAACAAATGAATGTAAAAAAAAATTAAAAAGGAAAACAAATGAATCTAAAAAAAATGAGTCTTAAAAACTTAATGAAAGAAAAAGGAAATAAAAATAAGATAATTATTCTAATTTTTCAAGTGGCACGGCTGGTGCACACACCTTTGTGGTTTGTGTCCCATCCGTGTTCGTCGCGAATTGTGATGTCCTTACGCGGCCTTCTCGCACGCCAGTATGTATAGGCCCTGTGGATACAAGATCCTGTCACACAGCCGTGTCTGGCGTGGTTCGTTTCTCCCACGGTCGTGTAGGTTTGCGCACACCCGTGTCATTCTGACAATATTGTCCACGGGTGCTAGACATGGGCGTGTCGGACACCCGTGTTTATTTGGCAGATTCGACCACGGCCATGTCGCACGGCTGTGTCATTTTATCGCAACCCGTGTTTGGGGAAATCTCCTACCCTGTTTCTGCACGGCCATATCACACGACTCTGTTTCTATCCGTATTGGTCACACGGCCTTAAGTACGGCTGTGTGCTAGGTAGTGTGGAGTTGGGAACCTGTGCTTTAAGTACTCTATTAGTGACCTATGTAACACCCCAAACCCAGCCTATACGTTACGACCGAATCTGGCGTGTCACATTGAAGCGTTATTAGAGAAGTCATGTTTTATCTAAAATCTTTCTTAGTGTTTAAAGAATATTTTTGTTTTAAATTAAAGTGAATGGAAGCTACGCACCAGGTAGGATTCAAGAAAAGAGGAGGTGAGTCAATTAGACTGCTTAAGTACTTAGCTCTTCCATGATCCAATCGTAGACATGCACACCTCCATTGCCACACTTTAAGCTTATTACTTGTCCACGAACAACAAATTAAGTTTAAGTCTATTTAAAATATTTATTTCCTTTGAAAACATTTACGTTGCGGAAGATTTGCTCAGTTATCATGATATTTTGAAAATATGTAACTTTTATAAAACGTGCCCTAGAGCTAACCAATTTAAAAACCCAAAATAAAAATAATAGAGCGTCCTTACTACAACTTTAACCAAAATAGAAATAATAAAAAATAAATGTGAAATTTAAAAGGCAGATAATTGAAACTTATTTAAAAAAAACCAGAAATTTAATCTTCGTGGCCACTCTGAATCCCGCCCAGCTCCAAGTCCGCCAACTAGGCCTCACCTGCAAGGATGGAAGAGAAAGGGGGTGAGTTTGGAAAACTCAGTGTGCATGGAAAACCCATCCAAAGCCCAAGCCAGCTCAAGCCCATTGGGCTTAAGCCCTATTCAGATAACAGTGGGTACTAGGCCGAAGCCCTTTCCGAATCTGATGAACCGGCCTTAGCCCCTTTTCAAATAACAGTATGGCCCATAGGCCCATTCTAGAATAGAACAGACATATTCGTGTATGCAAGCCCAACCCACCTATAACCAACCGCTACACTCCACCCGCATCACCCTACACTCCATGTGGGAATAGCTCAACCCACCCAAATTTCACACTCCACAGATTAAAAGAATGTCGCTCGAGATATCGATAAGTTGAGGCAAAGCCTCCAAGACGTGGACAAGCCACTTTCAATACTTCCTCCATCAATAACCCATCCCATGCATCGATAATAATAACATGGCATGCAGTAAATAGTAACAGTCAAACATGCATTCAGGTCAACCTTAACCCTAGGGGTATATCAATAATTTTGGTCCTATGGGTAAATCTGTAAATTTTCCACCTATAAAGGTATTTCAGTAATTTTATCTATTTTAAGGTTTCTCACGAATGTTACTGTCCTTACTAGCCCATTGTCATCGTAATAATTTATTTATCTCAATTTCACAATTTTAACTATTGGGCCCTAAAACCCCTAATAGGCCCTACAGTGTCCACTAGCAATTTAAGCCCATTTAATTCAAGTTTTATGACCAGTTTACCAGTTTAAGCAGTTTCGATTCTACAGTCTAACAGAACATACTTATTGCCTATTTTTATTATTTTACCCGTATGGGCCTATAAGCCCATTGGGCCCAATTTTTAGCCAATTGAGGCCCAATTACCGAAGTGCATGAAATTTCACACACGACTAACTTACCACTTTGCGATTTCAGATCTAATGATTTCTAAACATCTTTTGAGCACTCGCACACTCACAAGCCCATGAAAAGCCAGAATTTCGGCATTTCGGCTTTTGTCGAATTGAACTATGAGAGGGTGTTCGATACACACCTGTTTCGCAATGACTGCTACTGAGATCCCTTACGATGTCCTATAATTGATTACCACAATTCTTAGATTGCAACCCACAACAATCAATCCCAATATTCAGCAACCCATATTTGAACCATACCCCTAAAGGCTTTAGAATCTTACCTTTTTCCAGAAAACCGATGACTAGATCTAAGCCTAGTTGTTCCAAAGATCCAAGCCTTCGATCAAACCTCTTGAAGACACTAATCACCAAAAGAAATCGTCAGTTAAATGCCCTTAAAGCCCTATGCCCAAATCGACAGCCTACCGAGATTTTAGGGACTTCGGCTTTTCTAATTTGTAAAATAAGACTATATCTTAGGTGATGAGATCTTATCACTTATTCCTCTTTGATTTCTTTGCAGATCTAATGCATATCTATCCTCTAAACGATAGTAGAACTCAAATTTAGGAGATCTGAAGTTTCGGCTATAAGTCCCTAAATCTATTGTATTTCCGCTTTTTAAGTGACGAAGAAGATGACGATTTGAGGCTATAACTTTGAAGTAATGTTGCCGAAAGATACTAAGGGTTTAGAGAATATGAAAGTTGATCAAAAAGAACAAAAATAACCGAAGGATTTTTTCTTGGAGTAATCGCCACAAGAAGTGAGTTTTTGGGATTTCGGCTTTTATGGCAATAGGCTATGGAAGTTTTGTGGAGGATGGGATTGACAGAGGAGGTGAGTAAGGTGATCAGAAGATTTTCGATAGAGGAAAAAGAAAAAAGGAAGAAATAAAATGGAGGAAAAAGAGATGAAGAAGAAATCGGCACCAAGGAGAAGGAATTTGCGTTTTCGGCTTTTGTGAGAACTCAGAAAGGATAAATGATAGTGAAAGCTTTCAGGTGGCTAATCCTAATTCTCTAAGACAGAAAAAGAAAAGAACCTAACCCTAATATCAACTAAAACAATCGGCTCAACCTCCCTAAGGCCCTTGCCGAAATTCACTTAAGTGATCACATGTCCGGCACATGCCTAAAAAAAATAACAATATGTCTACCTTGTAACTTGAACCCTGGACCTTTAATTCCTTCCCAGACACCATTTTTTTAGGAACTTAGTGGTGCCACCTTGCCACTTTACCAAGGCCTTAGTTGTGTCCTATTGTACCACCTCAACTTTAAAAGCCCATATCGCCAGAACCCTTTCTCCCAAAATTAAAATTCAGGAATTGCCTCGAATTAAATTTACTCTTGGGCCTTTTTTTTCCCACACCATAAACCCTTCGTAATTTATTTAATTACTAAACTAAACATACAAAATAATAATAATAATATCCAAATTATTCGAGCCGTTTTTCACCCGAACCTAGACTCAACGGCCAATACTTCTAGGCCCAAAAATCGGGGCGTTACAACTCTACTTCCTTTAAAGAAGTTTCGTCCTCAAAATTTTGAAACTATCAACTAACCGTATTACTCAAGTCAAACCATTATGCTTCTGCTGCGCACTCTAATTAAAAATAATTCTTAGTACGACCCAAAATGTCTAATTACCAAAGTAAAGAAACATCTATCAAGTACGCATACAACTTGTAACACACACTTAAGTAAAATAAGCTTGGCAATCCTGAGCTCGATGCTCATTGGACCCACATCTAAAGCATGCTCCTGTCTTCCTATGGCATTCACCCGGATGATGTCCGTTGCAGTTCTTGCAGGTTGGAAAGTTTGGTCGTGTCTTAACGAGGCTCAGTCTTCTAAGAACTAGAATTCTTCCTCTTCTTACACTCCAAGCACCCTGCTTGAAGCGTTTCCCTAATTTCCTTAATTTTGGTATCCAATACTTCCTCTACCACTTTCTTTACTAACTCGGCCAGTGCCTCGGTACTAAGCTCCGAGTTACCGCTACTCGAAGTTGGCAGACTTCGCTTATCCTCAGAATCCATATCAACACTCTACATTATCAGCATGTATAACAATAACTACCAAGATCTCGATTAAAAAATTTTAGTATTTATATAGATGCATAAAGAATATTTTAAAGTTCTTGTTTTCATAGTATTGTATCCTAGCTACAGTTTCAGTCTTCTAAAGTTTTTAGTTTTCCCTACTGTCTCAGTTTCTACAGTTTCAGTATTACCCTAACTACAGAATCATAGTAGGGTTTCAGTACTACCTATAGTAGTATAACAATATTTTAGTAAAGTACAAAATAAAAATACTTATAGACTTGGTGCCGGTGATTCAGTGTGCCACTTCTTCGGTTATCAAATTTCAGAAACCCAAAAAACGTAAACCATTTTAAGATTGAACCATAAAACATGTATACCTTGTAAAATATCTTTGAAAAGAACTTTCCAAAACAGTTTCCAAAATACCCTTCTTGGGCCTAAGTTTAGCAAAGTTTTTCGAAAACTTTTCGAAAATTTATCCACAGCCTAGTTGTTATAACTGAGCTCTGATACCACTAAATGTAACACCCCAAACCCGGCCTAGACATTACGACCGAATCTGGCGTGTCACATTGAAGTGTTACTAGAGAAGTCATGTTTTATCTAAAATCTTTCTTAGTGTTTAAAGAACATTTTTGTTTTAAATTAAAGTGAATGAAAGCTGTGCACCAGGTAGGATTCAAGAAAAGAGGAGGTGAGTCAATTAGACTGCTTAAGTACCTAGCTCTTCCATAATCCAATCGTAGACATGCACACCTCCATTGCCACACTTTAAGCTTATTACTTGTCCACGAACAACAAATTAAGTTTAAGTCTATTTAAAATATTTATTTCCTTTGAAAACATTTACGTTGCGAAAGCTTTGCTCAGTTATCGTGATATTTTGAAAATAAGTAACTTTTATAAAATGCACTCTAGAGCTAACCAATTTAAAAACCCAAAATAAAAATAATAGAGCGGCCTTACTACAACTTTAACCAAAATAGAAATAATAAAAAATAAATGTGAAATTTAAAAGGAAGCTAATTGAAACTTATTTAAAAAAAAAAACCAGAAATTTAATCTTCGTGGCCACTCTGAATCCCGCCCAGCTCCAAGTCCACCAACTAGGGCTCACCTGCAAGGATGGAAGAGAAAGGGGGTGAGTTTGGAAAACTCAGTGTGCATGGAAAACCCATCCAAAGCCCAAGCCAGCTCAAGCTCATTGGGCTTAAGCCCTATTCAAATAACAAGGTACTCTTGGGTCAAGCCCTTTCCGAATCACATGAACGGGCCTTAGCCCCTTTTTAGATAACAGTATGGCCCATAGGCCCATTCCAGAACAAAACAGACATATTCATGTATGCAAGCCCAACCCAACCTATAACCAACCACTACACTCCACTCGTACTAGCCCTACACTCCATGTGGGGTGTAACACCCCAAACCCGGCCCAGATGTTATGGCCGAATCTGACGTGCCACATTGGAGTTGAAAACCCATGTTCTGTCTTAGTGTTTTAAAAACCATATATTTTGTTTAGTTAACAAAGTGTATGGAAGCTGGGCACCAGGTAGGTATCCGAGACAGAGGAGGTGAGCCATGAAGGCTGTTTAAGTACCAAGCTCTTTGATTGGATCCAATCCTAGACATGCCCACAACCATAGCCACACTTTGTTATATCGAGTTTAAATTTGTTTAAGTGGACGTCTTTGATAAATCGATTAATCGTGGCGTTGAGATATTTCGAATACAAGTATCATTTTGAAAACACGTCCTAAGTCTAGCCCATGTGAATAATTATCAACTAGGTTTAAAGTTATTAAAAATAAAATAATCCAGAAAAGAAATAAAAGGAAAGTTAAAATGGCCTTATTACAACCCAAAAATAAATAATAATTAAAGAAATTTAATGAAAACCAATGCTTATTTAAAAGTCCAAAGGCGATCACCGTGGCTACTCAATCCCTTCTACCAAGTCCCCACATCAAGGCTCACCGCAAGGTTAAGGAAAGGGGTGAGTTTGGAAACTCACAGTGCAACAAGCCCTTTCGAGCCCAAAACAATAACAACTGTTGGGCCTAAGCCCAAATCTAATCTCAACATGTACTGGGCCATAGCCCTTTTCATATTTCATATTTCATAACACTGGGCCGAAGCCTTTTCTTATTTCATATTACTGGGTTGAAGCCTTTACTGTAAACGGCATGGCCCATAGGCCCATTTCAATATCACATATAATGTCAATGAAAGAATGCAAGCCCATTTAGGGAGACTACTCAACCCACCATCCGCTACTCTCCACCCGTACCAACCAACACACCATGTAGGCATTAACTCAACCCACCCCGCCATAACTCTCCACTGGCAGCATAGCTGCTTTATCATATAAGTGGAGGCCTAGCCTCTTTTAATAAATGGGGCAAAACCCTTTTTAATAACTAGGGCATAAGCCCTTTAATAACTGGGGCATAAGCCCTTTTACACTTCCTTCATTCATATAAAAACCCAACCCAATGCATTTGTGATTACATCATGTGCATATCATACATATCATGTGCATATCATACATGTCATGTGCATATCATACATGTCATGTGCATATCATACATACCATGTTTATCAAAATCCCATGTATTAAATTCATACATGAACCCTAGGGGTATAATGGTCATTTTTACCTAGGGGCAAAACGGTCATTTCATGTTATAAGGGTAATCTTGTAATTTTACCAAAATTAGGGTTTCCATGTTCATTAACTACACTAACAATTCATGGGTGCAAACAAGTGATTCGGCCCATTTTTTTAGCGAAATCGAGTTATTGGGCCTAAAACCCTAATGGGCCCTACTTAGTGATTTTGTCATCTAGGCCCATTTAGCCTATATCCATAACAAGATAATAGTCTTAACATGCAATTTAATGATTTTCATTTTCTACCAATTTTTCCCAAATGGGCCCAAAAGCCTATTGGGCCCTATTGCAACCCCTCGAGGCCCAACTTACCGTGAATGCCAAAAATCACGTTCTTACCGTTTCCAACATTCCTGATCATCGTCTCAATGAATCTAACTAACTAATGAGCGTTCGCTTGCTCACGAGTCCTCGAAATGCCAGAATTTTGACATTTCAGCTTTTCAGCATTTATCGCTTTAAGCTTATGAAAAGGGTTCATTACACACTGCTTACGATATTCTCGATGAGATCTCCTACACAATTTCTCCTATAATCCATCGTTAATAATCAGCTTCCCATAATTGAACCGAACCAAAAATCATCTAATACTAATACTTACACATTCGGCCACCATCCATAATGGCCTTAGGAAACTTACCTTTGTCGCGATTGATGACTAGGTCTAGCCACTCCAGAGATCCAAGCTACCCCAAGTCGACACTACACCTTGCTGCTCCTCCACTAAATAAACCACAAAAAATATTAAAAGAAGACCTCATAAGGCCTATACCCATATTCGGCCATCTCCCTAAATTATAGGGTTTCGACTTTTTGGCCAACAGTTACTCTAGGAGTCATTTAGAGTTCGAGCACTTACCACAGTCTTTCTTCTCTTGAACCCGTATGCCTAAAAGGTAAAGGAATTGAACGCCAACAATTGAAAAGGAAAGAAAAGGTTGCTGGTCACAAAGAATCGGCACCCCCCTATCTTCACTGATTTCGGCTTTTGCGGTATTTCAGCAGAAGTAGAGATAAGGGAAAGAAACAATGGTGAATGGAGGGAAATAGTGGGCTGATTTGAAAGAAGGAAAAGGAAGAAAAAAATGAATGGGAGAGAGGTAGATTCGGATGGAAAAGAAAAGAGAGAAAAAGGCTACACACCAAAGGAGAAATCGGCACCATCTAGCCCCTAAAGCCGAAAATCCCCACCTAAAACCCCTCTGCTGAAAATCCCCTCTCCAATCTCCCTTATTCGGCCAACTCTATCTCCATATCAAATCCCTAAAATCTCTCCCCTTATCCCTCCTTAATCTATGCATTTGACTTGATCCAACTCTCCTCTTACAGAATCTACCTAGGTTCCAACACTTACCCTTCCTGCACATAAAAATAAATACTCTTATTGGCTAACACAAGGAATCGATCCCAGGTCTTCCCTTATGCTCCACACGCCACCTTTTTAGGAACTTAGTGGCGTCACCCTTGCCACTTTACTACAGCTCTTTTTGTGATGCATGTTACCCACAACTTTATATAGGGGCACCTAGCCAGAACCCTTAACTCCTAAGTCCAAAATTTAAAAATTCTACCGGGTTTTGGCCAACTCATGGGCCTTCCATAAGCCCATTTACATACCCAAATTATGAATTCCATAATCACATACCAAATTTTAGAAACTTACTTAAAATATCAAGAATCGCGAAAACCCGAAAGTCAGGATGTTACATGGGGAATAGCTCAACCCACCCAAATTTACACTCCACATTCTTGAAGATTGTCGTCAGATATCAATAAGTTGAGGCAAAGCCTCCAGTACGTGGACAAGCCACTTTCAATACTTCCTCCATCAATAACCCAGTCCCATGCATCAGATAATAATAACATTGCATGCAGTAAATAGTAACAGTCAAACATGTATTTAGGTCAACCTTAACCCTAGGGGTATATCAGTAATTTTGCTCCTAGGGGTAAATCTGTAAATTTTCCACCTATATAGGTATTTCAGTAATTTTATCAGTTTTAAGGTTTCTCATGAATGTTACTGTCCTTACTAGCCCATTGTCATCGCAATAATTTATTTATCTCAATTTCACAATTTTAGCCATTGGGCTCTAAAACCCCTAATGGGCCCTACAGTGTCCACTAGCAATTTAAGCCCATTTAATTCAAGTTTTATGACCAGTTTACCAGTTTAAGCAATTTCGATTCTACAGTCTAACAGAACATACTTATTGCCTATTTTTATTATTTTACCCGAATGGGCTCGGAAGCCCATTGGGCTTAGTTTTAGCATATCGAGGCCCAATTACCGAAGCGCATGAAATTTCACACATGACTAACTTACCACTTTGCGATTTCAGATCTAATGATTTCTAAACATCTTGTGAGCACTCGCACATTCACAAGCCCATGAAATGCCATAATTACGGCATTTCGGCTTTTGCCGAATTGAACTATGAGAGGGTGTTCGATACACACCTGTTTCGCGATGACTGCTACTGAGACCCCTTACGATGTCCTACAATTGATTATCACAATTCTTAGATTGCAATCCACAACAATCAATCCCAATATTCAGGAACCCATATTTGAACCATACCCTTAAAGGCTTTAGAATCTTACCTTTTTGCCGAAAATCGATGACTAGATCTAAGTCTAGTTGTTCCAAAGATCCAAGCCTTCGATCAAACCTTTTGAAGACACTAATCACCAAAAGAAATTTTCGGTTAAAGACCCTTAAATCCATATGCCCAAATCGATAGCCTCCCTAGATTTTAGGGACTTCGACTTTTCCAAATTGTAAAATAAGACTATATCTGAGGTGATGAGCACTTACCACTTATTCCTCTTTGATTTCTATGCAGATCTAATGTAGATCTATCCTCTAAATGATAGTAGAACTCAAATCCAGGAGATCTGAAGTTTCGGCTATAAGTCCCTAAACCTATGGTATTTCGGCCTTTTAAGTGAGGAAGAAGATGATGATTTGAGGCTATAACTTTGAAGTAATGTTGCTGACAGATACTAAGGGTTTAGAGAAGATGAAAGTTGATGAAAAGGAACAAAAATAACTGAAGGATTTTTGCTTGGAGTAATCGGCACAAGAAGTGAGTTTTTAGGATTTCGGCTTTTATGACAATCGGCTATGGAGGTTTTTTGTAGGATGGGATTGACAGAGGAGGTGAGTAAGGTGATCAAAAGGTTTTGGCTAGAAGAAAAACCAAAAAGGAAGAAAGAAAATGGAGGAATAAGACAGGAAGAACAAATCGGCACCAAGGAGAAGGAATTTACGTTTTCGGCTTTTGTGAGAACTCAAAAAGGATGAATGACAGTGAAAGCTTTCAGGTGGCTAACCCTAATTCTCCAAGACTAACCCTAATATCAACTAAAACAATCGGCCCAACCTCCCTAAGGCCCTTTCTAAAATTCACTTAAGTGATCACATGCCTGGCACATGCCTATAAAAAATAACAATATGCCTACCTTGCAACTTGAACCCTGGACCTTTAATTCCTTCCCATATGCCATTTTTTTAGGAACTTAGTGGTGCCACCTTGCCACTTTACCAAGGCCTTATTATTGTCCTATTTTACCACCTCAACTTTAAAAGCCCATATTGCCAGAACCCTCTCTCCCAAAATTAAAATTCAGGAGTTGCCTCGAATTAAATTTACTCTTGGGCCTTTTTTTCCCACACCATAAACCCTTCATAATTTATTTAATTACTAAACTAAACATATGAAATAATAATAACATCCAAATTATTCGGGCTGTTTTCCACCGAACCCAGACTCAAGGCCTAATACTTCCAGGCCCAAAAATCGGGGTGTTACAACCTAAATGTTTAAAACTTGAAATGTAAATAATTTAAAACCATTAGTATTCGGGTTGTCTCCTGAGAAGCGCTTGTTTATAGTCTAAGCTCGACTGTTACCTTGTTGGTTTATTCAGGGCTGTTTGTGAAGTCATAGTTCCTCTCCATTGACTTTAAAGTTCTCACCATTATAGTTAGAGGCGGTGTCCATTTACTCTGAAAGTACCGTATGATGGGTGACTTACCTCTATTGTGCCATATGGAAGAACAGATTGAATTACGAATGGTCCTGACCATCGTGATTTTAGTTTCCCGGGAAAAAAATTGAGTCTTGAGTTGTATAGTAAGATGAGATCTCCAACTTCAAATTGTTTTCGTTGCTTCAAATAAACGTCATGGCGCAGCTTTGCTGCTTCCTTGTATAGGCGTGAATTTTCATATGCATTGGCTCGCCATTCATCAAGCTCGTTCAGCTGCATCAACCTGTTTTTTCCCGCAAGTTCGGGATCAAGGTTTAGAAATTTAATAGCCTAAAAAGCTTTATGCTCTAGTTCGAATGGTAGATGACAACTTTTTCCATAAACAAGTCTGTAAGGTGATGTCCCTATGGGAGTCTTAAAAGCAGTTTTGTAAGCCCATAAGGCATCCTCTACTTTTGTTGCCCAGTCTTTTCTTTTTGATTCTACTGTTTTTTCAAGGATCCGTTTGAGTTCTCGGTTTGCTACTTCAATTTGTCCATTAGTTTGAGGATGGTATGGGGTGGCTATTCTATGCTGAACTCCGTATTTCTTAAGGGTTTTTTCAAATTAGGTGTTACAAAAATGAGTACCACTGTCACTGATAATTGCTCTAGATGTTCTGAATATCGAGAAGAGTTTTTTAAGGAAACGTACTACCACTCTAGCATCATTAGTAGGTAGAGCTTGGGCTTCTACCCATTTGGACATGTAGTCAACTATTACTAAGATGTATTTATTCCCAAATGAACTAGGGAATAGGCCCATGAAATCGATACCCCAAACATCAAATATTTCACATGAAAGCATATAATTTTGAGGCATTTCATCACGTTTAGATATGTTACCTGTCCATTGGCATTTTTCACAAGAAGTAACATACCTGATAGCGTCTTTGAATAACGAAGGCCAATAAAAACCTGATTCAAGTATTTTGTGTGCGGTATTAGTTCCACTATAGTGTCCTTCGGTTGGCCCTGAGTGGCAATGTTCCAATATTTTTGATATTTCTAATCCTGTAACGTATCTTCTGATGACTTGATCTACACATCTGCGAAATAGAAATGGATCATCCCAAAAGTAGATTTTCACATCATTAACGAATCACTTCTTTTGCTGGTGTGTTAACCCTTTTGGGATAATGTTAGCAGCTAAAAAATTCACGAGGTCTGCAAACCAAGGTACCTCGGAGTTAGATATAGCAAAAAATTATTCTTCAGGGAACGAAACATTTATTTCAATGTCATCTAGTTCTCTGGTATTGGATTTCTCAAGCTTGGACAGATGATCAGCCGCGAGATTTTTAGCTCCTTTCTTATCCTGAATCTCCAAGTCGAATTCCTACAATAGGAGAATCCATCGAATGAGTCGAGGTTTTACATCGGTTTTAGTTAAAAGGTAGCGAAGGGTAGAATGGTCAGTGTAAACAACAACTTTAGACAATATGAGATATGATCGAAATTTATCAAATGCAAAAACCACAGTTAGCAACTCTTCTTCCGTAGTAGTATAGTTTTCTTGTGCAGCCGTTAAGGTTTTGCTGGCGTAATAGATAGGTTGAAAATGCTTGTCTCTTCGCTGTCCCAATACTGCACCTACTGCAAAGTCACTCGCATCACACATTAGTTCAAATGGCAAGCTCCAATTAGGTGCAATTATGATTGGAACATTAATTAATTAATCCTTTAAAGTATTAAATGCTTCTAAACATTCCTGATCGAAGTTAAAAGGTATATCTTTTTCTAGCAATTTAGTCAAACGCTTAGCTATTTTAGAAAAATCCTTAATAAATCTTCTATAAAAACCAGCATGTCCTAAAAAGCTCCTAATAGCTTTAACTGAACTAGGGGGTGGTAATTTTTTGATTGTTTCTATTTTAGATTTATCCACCTCAATCCCTTTACTAGAAATTTTATGCCCTAATACAATACCTTCTTGAACCATAAAGTGACATTTCTCCTAGTTAAGCACAAGGTTTGTTTCCTTACATCTTATTAAAAGTCATTTTAAATTTTTAAGGCAGAGATGGAAAGAGTTACCGAATACCAAAAAATCATTCATGAAGACTTCCATGATAGCTTCCACGAGTTCGTCGAATATGGCCATCATACAGCGTTGAAAAGTGGCAGGAGCATTACATAATCCAAAATGCATTGTAACATCCCGAAATAGGGCCTAAACGGAACAGTGGTTGTGAAATCACAAATATGAGGTAGAAAATTTATTTTATTATTATTTTGAGGTTTATGATATGATTGCATGATTGTGTGAAAATTTCGTGATGAAATTCTATGTATAAAGTGCTTAAGTTGATATTAGGGACTAAATCGAATAATTTGCAAAACTTGCATTCTAGAAGTTTTTAGTATGAAATTGCTTTGGAAGATTAATTATGAGGGTTTAAATAACAATTTGACCAATTTCTAAGTTCATGGACAAAATAGGACATGGATGGAATTTTTGAAAGTTTAATAAGGAAGGGCATTTTGGTCATTTGGATATTAAATGAAATAAAAAGGGAAAAATAACACAAAATTCATCATCTTCTTCATTAGCACGAAATTTCAAGGGTTCTACATAGCTAGGGTTTATTTCAAGCTTTCAAGCTCCATAGTAAGTGATTCCAAGCCCTGTTTTTAATGTTCTTTACGTTTTCGGAGTCCCGGTAGCTCGACAAAGCTTATGCTAGCAGTAATTTAAGTTAGAGTTCATATTTGGAAAAATACCCATAGGTAAAAAGTGTTTATTTTGATGTTTCATGATTGAATATGAGGTTTTAAATTATGTTAGACAACTTGTGCTACTCAGTTTTAAGTGAAAACGAGTAAAAGGGCTTAATTGGTAAAAATACCTAATAATCATAAGTACATGTTAGAGTGTGAATTTGATGTTGTCATAGAAGGGAAAAAAGATCAGAATGTCATAAAACATAAGAAAATAGGATGAAGTTTAAATTACGAGCCTTGGGGAAAAAGTGAAAATATGTGAAAGTTTAGGGGCAAAAATGTAATTTTTCCAAAGTTTTGGTCAAGGACTGTTTTGATAAATGTGAATATTAAATAAGTTAAATTTGCTATTATAGATCAGGAAGATAAAAATTTAGGAGTAGATCGGGGAAAAGAAAAAGTAAAGGACTAAATTGTAAAGTTTAGTCACATTTTGTATCGAGGTAAGTTTACAGTAAATAAATGCAATATTCTTTTATTTTACATTATTATTGTCAATTTCCAGCATTTATATTCTTATTTTCTTTGAATATTTAAAGTCGAATTAAAGGCGAAGTGACAGAGAAAAAGAATTAGGAAGCCCCGTTTGAACCTTAGGAATGTTAGGATATTGTGGTTGACAGGATAGGATAGGACAGAAATGAACCATGTAAGTCCATATCAGTTATATGGATTTGGAGACAGGAATTAGCTATGTAAGCCCATATTATATATATATATATATATGGCATTGGAGACAGGAATAATTCATGTAAGTCCATGTCAAAGACATGACATTGGCAGGATATTGATAGACAGGAACGACCTTAGTATCCTTAGTTTTCTGAGTGGTTCAACGGGTCATTATACACGTTAAATTACAGTGAATTATCAGCAAAAGGGAAGGTAGATTATATTTATGAATAGTGAAAGGTCAGGTAAGAAAGAAGGTAAGTGAGTAAAGAAGAAGGTAGAAAATGAGAAGTAAATAAAGTTTATGAGGCTAGGTGACATTATGTATAATTATTCATTATGTTGAATGTTGTAATTTATTTGCTTGTAAGCTTACTAAGCCTAGTGCTTACTCTCTTTATTTTCTTTTTCTTATAGTTTTTATCAAGCAACTCGGGGATCGAAGGAAACGTCGGAGACCCGATCACACTATCGAAGAAATCACATTGGTATAGTTAGACGTTTCGTTTTGTGTATGGCATGTATAGGAACTTGGTTTCTTTTGATATGATATGATCAATTAATGATGTGTAAATACTTGCTAGTGATTAGCTAATAGAGTGGCTGATGATATACATGTTTAATAGTATGTATGATTAAGTAGTAACTATCACATGAAAACTAAGAAAAATGTGAAAGTAACTTAAAAACAGATTCAAGTATCAGAAATAACGGGATTTTGAAAAATCACAACAAATTGTAGAGACATGGGTTGATGGTGAATAATATATGTAATTAAAGCTCGTTGTGTCTATTTTCATATGGAATAATCAAAATAGCTAAACGTTTTGTATTTCATAGGGTATCTAAGTTTTGGTGAAATAGGGCCAGAGCAATTTCTGGATCCCCTGTTCCAACTTTAGAAATTAACCATAAATTTTACAAAAATAATTGCGTGGTTTAATTTATTCGATATTGAATCTAGTTTTAATAGAAACAAACGGTATAGTCTTATGATTTTTGTACAAAGAGAAAAGTGGTTCGTAGTAAGTAGAGGCCAGTGCAGTCGAATTCTAAAACAGGGGTAACTTTAACTAATAAACTGTACTAATTGGCTAAGTAAAAAAAAATCTAGAAAAATATTAGTAGATAGATATATGAGTCTAGTTTTAGGAAAAATTTACGAATCTTAATTTTGAGTTTTGAAACTCGAGAAATGAATTTTTGAGCAACCATGACGCAGAAAAATAGTTTATTCCAAAAATTAAAATAAGTGGTTTAGAGTTGTTTAAAAGGTAAGATAAGTTTAGTAACACCTCAAGCTTGACTCCGATGACGGTTTTGGGCGTGGGGGTGTTACATGCATTCTATGATAAAGTGAACGTACCATATGGGCATGTGAATGTCGTCTTTTCTTGATCTTCAAGAGCTATTAGGATTTGGAAGTAACCAGAGAGTCCGTCAAGAAAGTAGTAATACATGTGTCCAGATAATCTTTCCAACATTTGGTCAATGAATGGCAAGGGGAAGTGATCTTTTCTTGTGGCATCATTTAGTTTCCTGTAGTCTATGCAAACTCTCCACCCTGTGACTATTCTTGTTGGGATTAATTCATTCTTCTCGTTGGTCACAACCGTCATGCCTCCTTTCTTGGGGACAACCTGCACTAGACTTACCCAAGAACTGTCAGAAATAGGATAAATAATTCCAGTATCTAGAAGTTTAATTACCTCGGCTTTTACAACTTCCTTCATGTTGGGGTTCAGACATCTTTTAGCTTGCACACACGGTTTGTATTCATCTTCCATCAAAAATTTGTGGGTGCAAAAAGAAGGGCTGATTCCTTTAATGTCAGAAATTTTCCAAGCTATGGCCTTTTTATGTTCTTTTAATACTTGGATTAATTCCTCTTTCTCCTTGGGTTGACAATTAGAAGCAATAATAACTGGTAATGTAAAATTATTTCCAAGGAATACGTATTCTAAGTGGTCTGGTAATTGTTTAAGTTCCAGTTTGGGAGGCTCCTCAATAGAGGGTTTTTGCTTAAGTTCATCGTTTATCTTAATGCCCTCATATTCTACTTGTCTTGACGAATGGTCATTAGGTTCCTCACTTGTCTCCTCTTCTTGAGCTGGATACGGTTCCGTTGTCTCCTCTTGTACAATTTTGTAACACTCCTAACCCGTATCCTCGCCGGAATAGGGTCATAAGACATTATAGAATGATAACACAATTCTGAACAGTTATATATATATACATGAATGAATTCCGAAGATCGGTCAAATTTATTTCATAAACTAACACAACTCTTAAAATTTGAAAACATTTCACATCTCATGTTTATGTAGTTATATCACTTATAAGCAATAAAATATAATATATCATCGAAAATATTTAGCTTATGCTGATATAACAAGGATAAAA
Source organism: Gossypium arboreum (assembly GCF_025698485.1). Taxonomy (NCBI): domain Eukaryota; kingdom Viridiplantae; phylum Streptophyta; class Magnoliopsida; order Malvales; family Malvaceae; genus Gossypium; species Gossypium arboreum. Next base: position 82,898,850 of record NC_069081.1, on the reverse strand, counting down.
TCTAAACTCTAATGAACATCTAATTAATATAATGCATGAGTATTTATATATTAGCTATTAAATTAATACTTAAAAAATCAAATATCGTTATATTATACAAATTACTATCTTTATAAATATATACAAGTAACTAACAAAATTATTACATAGTATCTATTCAAAAACAACCACATGAGTCACATATTTTTTTTATATTTTTTAATAGTCCAATATTTATACATGCTATAATCATATAATGGCTCATTCATAAAACTAATCTCTATGACTTCATTGAATGTTACGTCATGGTGATCGAACATAATTACAACAAAGTACCTGTTTATAATATCTATCAATCAATATAAATTATACTCGATTTACCATTCATCTCAACTCTATCATTTATCTTGCAAGTATTTAATTTAAATAATATATATCAAGCCAACTCAATTATCATGCCTATTTTCTCCATCACTAAAGGAAATTAATTTATGCATTTCCACTACCGTACAACCAGGACATGTAGACCAACGTTCATTCAATTACAAAATATATACTATACCCAAATCAACTAATATGTCAATGAACAGAACATGTCTTGTACCTTGACCGATATGTCACAAACTCGGATGTATGCATAAGCAATACACGAAGCACCAACAAATTCCCAAACACACATCACATGATGGAACTAGTCAAATACTTTATTCGCAAGCATTATACTCATATATAACCTTAGTCAAACTAAGCACAAACATTTTTAGTAGTCATTATCCACTTCAAGCATATATGTTATTTACCACAACTACCATGCAAATATAGAACGTATCATTATAACTAAGGTATACTTAAATCTTAAGCAAAATATATAAATGCAAACATTAAATTAAGCCATTTTCGCATGGCTTTTATACAACCATATTTCCAAAATAACCAACTACAAAACCAGGCCTATACATGCCATAATTCGAGTTTAGCTTATTAAGTACCAAAGTAGTAGATAGTGTGATGAACTGGGCTGACAGTCCCCGAGCTCGTAGCTTGAATTCAAAATCTATAAAATGAAAACACATGTAAAACATAAAGTAAGCTATTGAAGCTTAGTAAATTATAAGCAAACAAATAACTCATTAATATTTTCCATTTTTTTTCTAACTAACATTTAACATTATCATTACCATACTTGATCTTGAATTACATTTTCATATTTAAAACACTTTTATCAACAATTTCCTATTTAAGCCGAATATTCACAAGGCTATTTAACATTTTTTTTTATCCACTTCCAAACAATTAATCTTAATAAACTATGCATCCAATTACCCACATATTTAAACGTAAGAATAACAGAATAACATCACTTATAAGAATCATATATAAAGCCGAATATACTAAATCATAAGTGCACATACGTAAGATACATTTCTATAGTACACGATTTATACATTCACAAGTCAAACACATATACCACTTACCCATATATTCTTTATTTGCACTACGCAATATTTACAACAAATATTCTTAATATTTACTTCCTTATCTCATGTAAATATCAAATAAATCCTTACCTGAGATTTAACTTGTTTTACAAATCCGATCACAATATACTTTTGCCCGATGAACCATTCGGAATCGGATAGGACACTGAGAGAATTACACAAGTCCTACACTGCCAACGTCCCAGACATGGTCTTACTCGTAACCACATATCGGAACCACATATCGATGCCATAGTCTTACTCGCACACATATATCAGAATCCTATGTTATGACATATGTATCCTAACTATTCCTAAGGTTCATACGGGGCTTTTGGACTTCGTATCTCAGTCGAATTAAACTCAAAAGTGTGGTAGCAACATTTATACATATTCGGCCATCGCACAATTAAATTCTAACATTCCATAACAAAATGTAATTATAACATTAATTTACTAATAAACACGTCTATTTGCTTATAAACGTACCTCGGATGGTACAAAATGGAATCGGGCAACTAGTCGACAACTTTCATTTTTCCCCGATCCAAATCCGATTTCTTTAGTTCTTGATCTAAAAATATTCAAATTAAGCTCATTCAAACATATTTTCATTCAATTTAGTCCAAAAACACATAAATAGGCAAATTACCATTTTACCCCTAACATTTATAATTTTTACAATTTAGTCTCTATTGCACAAAACACAAAATACACAAAATTTCGAATTAGCCATGTTTAGCCGAATCTTACCCATTACCATACGATTCCATATACTTCATTAATTTCACATTTTAGTCCCTCAAATTATTATTTTTGCAATTAAGTCCTAATTACTCAAAAATTATCAAAAATTCCAATACAAAATATGTTAAGCAAAAACATATCTTTCATTTTTCATCATCAAACCACAAAAATCACAAGCTATCAACAATGGCACAACTCAAAATATTCATCAAAATAAAAAATTTAAGCATGGGTTTTGTAGTACTTGAAGCAACGATCTAAAAAACGTAAAAGTTATCAAAAATCTAGCTGAACACTTACGTTAATCTAACTTGAACAAGGGCGAACCCTACTTTGTTTTCTTTCTTTTTTATTTGTTTTAGTTTCGGTGCAAGGATGAAGAAATAACATGGATATAGCTTTTTATTTTATAATATAATAACATACATTAACTTATTATGATGTTACTTTTTTTTTTCTTTCTTTTTAACTTTAGTTAATATATTATAAAATCATCCACTACCGTCCAACATCATATATATAATGGGATACTTTCACCATAAATACCCCCACATAGAAAGCCATTAACAAATAAGCCCTTTACAAAATAAACTACCCACTTTTCAATTTACGCGATTAAGTCCTTTTATTTAATCGGACACCTAAACGACAAAATTAAATGACGAAAATTTCACAGTTATAATTTCACACAAAATAAACATAGAAAATAATTTTTAAATATTTTTCTGACTCAGATTCGTGGTCCCAAAACCACCATTACGATTAGGGTCTAAATCGGGCTGTTACATGTCTCCACCCCTTAGGGATTTTCGTCCCCGAAAATCTTGCCAGTGAATAGGTTCGAATAACGTTCTTTCATTGTATCTTCTGGCTCCCATGTTGCTTCCTCAACTCCATGCTTATGCCATAATACTTTAACTAACGAGATCTTTTTATTCCGTAACTTTTTAGTCTCACGAGTCAAAATACGAATTGGTTCTTCTTCGTAGGTCATATCAGGCTGAATTTCAATCTCAGATGGACTGATCACATGAGAAGGATCAGATCGATCCCTCTGAAGCATCGAAACGTGGAATACATTGTGGATCTTTTCTAACTCAGGTGGCAATGATAATCTGTAAGCAACTGGTCCAATACGCTCTATTACCTCATACGGCCTAATAAATCTTGGACTCAATTTGCCTTTACGACCGAATCTGAGTATTTTCTTCCACGGTGAGACTTTCAAGAAAACTTTATCTCCAATTTGAAACTCTATATCTTTACGTTTCAAGTCCGCGTAAGATTTCTGACGATCTAACGCTGCTTTCAAACTTTCACGGATCACTTTCACTTTCTATTCAGTTTCTCTAATCAAGTCAACCCCGTATATCTTATTTTCACTGAGCTCAGTCCAGTACAATAGCGTACGACATTTTTGACCATACAAAGCTTCATAAGGTGCCATTTTGATACTCGATTGATAGCTATTATTGTACGCAAATTCAATCAGAGGCAAGTATTGTTCCCACGTACTTTCAAACTCGAGAATGCAACATCTCAACATATCTTCAAGTATCTGTATGATTCGCTCAGATTGGCCATCTGTTTGCAGATGGAAAGCAGTACTGAAATGTAATTTCGTACCTAGTGTATCTTGCAATTTCCTCCAAAACTGCAATGTAAATCTCGGATCTCTATCCGAAACAATAGATATAGGCACACCATGTAGTCTCACAATCTGAGAAACATACAATTCAGTCATGTTATCAAGTGAGTAGTCTGTACGTATCGGGACAAAATGAGCCGATTTGGTCAATCTATCAACAACAACCCAGATTGTATCTTTCTTGCTCGGTGTCAACTTTAAACCAGATACAAAATCCATTGTAACTCTATCCCATTTCCACTTAGGTATCATAATCAGCTGAAGTAACCTTGAAGGTACCTGATGCTTGGCCTTTACTTGTTGATAGACTAATCATCTTGCAACAAAGTCGGAGATGTCTCGTTTCATGCCAGGCCACCAATAGAGCTGTTTTAGATCATTATACATCTTTGTACTACCTGGGTGAACAGATAACCGACTGCTGTGAGCTTCATTAAAAATCACCTGAATCAGTTCTGAATTCCTAGGGATGCATATTCGGTCTCTAAACCTCAAATAGTCATCAGCATCAACTCTGAACTCTGAATCAGCATCCGTCACACACTGAGCTTGTTTTGCAACCAATTCATTATCAACTTTCTGGGCATTACATATTTGTTGAACAAACAACGGTCTAGCTTTCAATTCAGCCACTATCGAAACATCATCAGACATAACCAAATGCGTATTCATTGCACGCAAAGCAAACAGTGATTTTTGGCTTAAAGCATCAACAACAACGTTAGCCTTTCCCGGGTGATAGTCAATCATAAGCTCATAGTCTTTTAGTAGTTCTAACCATCGGCGTTGTCTCAAATTCAGATCTTTCTGAGTCATCAAGTATTTCAGGCTTTTACGATCAGAATAAACATGACATTTCTCACCAAATAGATAGTGACGCCAAATTTTTAACGCAAACACAATGGCTGCCAGTTCCAAGTCGTGTGTCAGATAATTCTTTTCATGTGGCTTCAACTGTCTCGAGGCATAAGCTATCACTCTGCCTTCTTACATCAGAACACAACCCAAACCATTTAACGATGCATCACTATAAATAACAAATTCTTTACCCAATTCCGGCTGAACTAGCACTGGAGCTTCTGTCAAAAGGGCTTTCAACTGATCAAAGCTTTTCTGGCACTTATCTGACCACTCGAACTTAACAACTTTTTGCAATAGCTTTGTCATCGGTGCTGCAATCATAGAGAAACCTTTCACAAATCCCCTATAATAACCAGCAAATCCCAGAAAGCTTCAGACTTCAGAAATATTCTTCGGAGGTTTCCAATCCAGTATAGCTGAAATTTTGCTCGGATCAACTCGAATACCCGATGCTAATACTACATGGCCTAGAAAACTGACTTCACTTAACCAGAACTCGCATTTACTGAATTTTGCATACAACTGCTTATCTCGCAAGGTCTGCAACACAAGTCTCAAATGTTCGGTATGTTCAGCTTCATCACGAGAGTAGATTGAAATGTCATCTATAAATACAACCACAATCTGGTTCAGATACGGTCTAAAGATCCGATTCATCAAATCCATGAAAATAGCAGGTGCATTAGTAAGTCCGAAAGGCACAGCCAAAAATTCATAGTGTCCGTACCTAGTTCTGAAAGTAGTCTTCGGCACATCTGAATCTTTAACTCACAGCTGATAGTAACCTGATCTCAAATCTATCTTCAAAAATACTGTGGCCCCTTTCAGTTGGTCAAACAGATCATCAATCCATGGAAACGGATACTTAGTCTTTATAGTCACCTTATTAATCTATCTGTAAATGATGCACATTCTCATAGTTCCATCTTTCTTTTTCACAAACAACACAGGTGCACCCCACGGAGAGAAACTTGGTCGTGCGAAACCTCTATCTGCCAATTCTTGTAATTGAGCTTTCAATTCTTTTAATTCTGTAGGTGCCATCCTATACGGCGCTATGGATATCGGAGTCGTCTCAGGCATTAACTCAATACCAAACTCTACTTCTCGAATAGGCAGAAAACCCAGTAATTCTTCTGGAAACACATCCGGATACTCACATACAACAGGTACTGATTCAATGTTTCTTTTAGCCAGTTTACTGTCGAGCACATAGGTAAAATAAGCTTCACACCCTTTTCTCACATATTTCTGAGCTAACATTGAAGAAATCACTGCTGGTAACCCATACAAATCACTAGATTCAAGCTGGATAATTTCATCCTTCTGGCTCCGTAGATCAATGGTCTTCCTTTCGCAGTTCACAACAGTATCATGTAAAGTCAGCCAACCTATGCCCAGAATTATATCGAACTCATCAAATGGCAGCAACATCAAATCAGCCAAAAAGCACAGATCTCGAACCATCAAGGGACAATTCTTACACACTTTATCTACCATAACAAACTGGCCCAAAGGATTTGACACTCTAATCACAAACTCAGTAGACTCAACAGGCAGAGTCTTGCTGAATACTAATGTCTCACATATATATGAATGAGTAGAACCAGGATCAATCAATGCAATTACATTAGTATCATAAAGAGTAAATGTACCAATAATAACATCTAGGGATGAAGCCTCCTCTCGTGCACGTATAGCATAAGCTTCGACAGGTGCACGAGCCTCAGATCTGATTGCCGTATCTTTAGTCCCTCTCTGATTGCCACTCGTATTACCAATATTTCTGGGTGGTCTACCTCGAGCTGTAGTGTTACCCGATCTTGTGTTCTGCACTGGATTTTCCTCGGCTAACATTGGACAATCTCGAATATAATGATCTGTCCATCTACATTTAAAATAGGCCCAATCATGTAACCTGCAATTGCCGGGATGTCGTTTACCACAGTGCTTACACTCGACTTGATTTGATCTGACATTACCCCACTCGCTACTAAGGTAGCTCTCGAGCTCACTGGTGGTTTATTCTGATCCCGTCTGGAGTAACCTAAAATGGCTTTAGAATGGCTAAAATCATCTCGAAACCTTTTTGATGCTGACTGGAATGACTTTTTGGATGTTCTTTTGCGTGCATCTCTAGCTTCAAAGTCAGCTTTCCTTTTCTCTTTCCCGAGCTCTTCAGCTTTGCTGAATTAGTACCACAAACTCTTTTATCTCAAGTATGCCAACTAACAGTTTGATATCTTCATTCAGCCTATCTTCAAATCTTTTGCACATTATGGCTTCAGTAGAAACACACTCTCGAGCATACCAACTGAGTCTCACTAACTTCCGTTCGTATTCCGTCACTGTCATCCTACCCTATTTCAGCTCTAGAAATTCTTTACGCTTCTGGTCAATAAATCTCTGAGTGATATATTTCTTACGGAACTCAGTCTAAAAGAATTCCCAAGTCACCTGCTATCTCAGAACTACTGATACTAGGGTGTTCCACCAGTGGTATGCTATGTCTCGAAGTAGGGATATAGCACATTTTAAACATTCATCTGGAGTGTAGGACAACTCGTCAAACACACGGATGGTATTATCAAGCCAGAACTCAGCTCACTTAGTATCATCATCATCAGTGGCTTTAAACTCTTCAGCTCTATGTTTTCTGATTTTATCAATAGGTGGTCTATTCATTTGCAATGGATCACTTACTTGAGGTACAGCAGGCACGAAAGATGGATTAGTCGGGGGTGGAGGTTGTTGTGCAGCCGGGTTAGTCCGGATATATTGAGTGAACCAGTCATTCATCATTTGATAGAAGGCTTGTTTAGCCTCACCTTCCGGATTACTCGAAGTCGGTCGAGAATTAGCTTGCGTTGTCCCTTGCGCGGGAGCAGGCACTACACTCTCGACATCATCAGCTATAGCTCTGTCGGGATCCATTTACTATATGAAAACGCATTTCAAATGTCAGAAGTCATCACACTATCACAATATATAATTATGGCATGTATAGCTAATCTCACACACACTACGTAGTCCTAGAACTGACTAAATCATAGCTCTAATACCAATAAAATGTAACACTCCTAAACTGTATCCTCGCCGGAATAGGGTCATAAGACAATACAGAATGATAACACAATTCTGAATTGTTATATATATATACATGAATAAATTCTGAAGATTGGTCAAATTTATTTCATAAACTAACACAACTCTTAAAATTTGAAAACATTTCACATCTCATGTTTATGCAGTTATATCACTTATAAGCAATAAAATATAATATATCATCGAAAATATTTAGCTTATGCCGATATAACAAGGATAAAATATAAACTCTAATGAACATCTAATTAATATAATGCATGAGTATATATATATATATATTGGCTATTAAATTAATACTTAAAAAATCAAATATCGGTATATTATACAAATTACTATCTTTATAAATATATACAAGTAACTAACAAAATTATTACATAGTATCTATTCAAGAACAACCACATGAGTCACATATTTTTTTATATTTTTTAATAGTCCAATATTTATACATGCTATAATCATATAATGGCTCATTCATAAAACTAATCTCTATGAATTTATTGAATGTTACGCCATGGTGATCGAATATAATTACAACAAAGTACTTGTTTATAGTTTCTATCAATCAGTATAAATTATACTTGATTTACCATTCATCTCAACTCTATCATTTATCTTGCAAGTATTTAATTTAAATAATATATATCAAACCATCTCAATTATCATGCCTATTTTCTCCATCACTAAAGGAAATTACTTTATGCATTTCCACTACAGTACAACCAAGACATGTAGACCAACGTTCATTCAATTACAAAAATATATACTATGTCCAAATCAACTAATATGTCAATGAACAGGAACATGTCTTGTACCTTGACTAATATGTCACAAACCTGGATGTATGCATAAGCAATACACGAAGCACCAACAAATTCCCAAACACACATCACATGATGGAACTAGTCAAATACTTTATTTGCAAGCATTATACTCATATATAACCTTAGTCAAACTAAGAACAAATATTTTTAGTAGTCATTATCCACTTCAAGCATATATGTTATTTACCACAACTACCATGCAAATATAGAACGTAGCATTATAACTAAGGAATACTTAAATCTTAAGCAAAATATATAAATGCAAACATTAAATTAAGCCATTTTTGCATGGCTTTTATACAACCATATTTCCAAAAGAACCAACTACAAAACCAGCCTATACATGTCATAATTCGAGCTTAGCTTATTAAGTACCAAAGTAGTAGATAGTGTGATGAACTTGGCTGACAGCCCCCAAGCTCGTAGCTTGAATTCAAAATTTATAAAATGAAAACACATATAAAGCATAAAGTAAGCTATTGAAGCTTAATAAATTATAAGCAAATAAATAACTCATTAATATTGTCCATTTTTTTTCTAACTAACATTTAACATTATCAGTACCATACTTGATCTTGAATTACATTTTCAAATTTAAAACACTTTTATCAACAATTTCCTATTTAAGTCGAATATTCACAAGGCTATTTAAAATGTTTTTTTATCCACTTCCAAACAATTAATCTTAACAAACTATGCATCCAATTACCTGCATATTTAAACATAAGAATCACAGAATAACATCACTTATAAGAATCATATATAAAGCCGAATATACTAAATCATAAGTGCACATACCTAAGAAACATTTCTATAGTACACGATTTATACATTCACTAGTCAAATACATATACAACCTACTCATATAATCTTTATTTGCACTGCACAATATTTACAACAAATATTCTTAATATTTTCTTACCTTCTCTCATGTAAATATCAAATAAATTCTTACCTGAAATTTAACTTGTTTTAGAAATCCGATCACAATTTACCTTTTCCCGATGAACCATTCAGAATTGGATAGGACACTGAGATAATTACACAAGTCGTACACTGCCAACGTCCCAGACGTGGTCTTACATGTAGCCACATACCGATGCCACTGTCCCAGACAGGGTCTTACTCGTAAACACATATCAGAACCACATATCGATGCCATGGTCTCACTCGCACACATATATCGGAATCCAATGGCATGACATATGCATCCTAACTATTCCTAAGGTTCATACGGGGCTTTTGGACTTCGTATCTCGGTCGAATTGAACTCGAAAGTGTAGTAGTCACATTTATACATATTCGGCCATAGCAAAATTAAATTCTAACATTCCATAACAACATATAATTATAACATTAATTTACTAATAAACATGTCTATTTTCTTATAAACTTACCTCGGATGGTACAAAACGGAATCGGGCGGCTAGTCGACAACTTTTCATTTTCCCCAATCCAAATCCGATTTCTTTAGTTCTTGATCTAAAAATATTCAAATTAAGCTCATTAAAACATATTTTCATTCAATTTAGTACAAAAACACATAAATAGGCAAATTATCATTTTACCCCTAACATTTATAAGTTTTACAATTTAGTCCTTATTGCACAAAACACAAAATACACAAAATTTCCAAGCGGAATCTTACCCATTACCATACGAGTCCATATATTTCATTAATTTCACATTTTAGTGCCTCAAATTATTATTTTTGGAATTAAGTACTAATTACTCAAAAATTATCAAAAATTCCAACACAAAATATGTTAAGCAAAAACATATCTTTCATTTTTCATCATCAAACCACAAAAATCACAAGCTATCAACAATGGCACAACTCAAAATATTCATCAAAATAAAAAATTTAAGCATGGGTTTTGTAGTACTTGAAGCAACGATCTCAAAAACGTAAAAATTATAAAAAACTGAGCTGAACACTTACCTTAATCTAACTTGAACAAGGCCGAACCCTACTTTGTTTTCTTTCTTTTTTCTTTGTTTTAGTTTCGGTGCAAGTATGAAGAAATAACATGGATATGGCTTTTTATTTTATAATATAAGAACATACATTAACCTATTATTATGTTACTTTTTTTTTCTTTCTTTTTAACTTTAGTTAATATATTATAAAATCATCCACTACCATCCAACATCATATATATAATGGGATAATTTCACCATAAATACCCCTACTTAGAAAGCCATTAATAAATAAGCCCTTTACAAAATAAACTACCCACTTTTCAATTTACGCGATTAAGTCCTTTTATTTAATCGGACACCTAAACGACAAAATTAAATCACGAAAATTTCACAGATATAAATTCACACAAAATAAACATAGAAAATAATTTTTAAATATTTTTATAACTCGGATTCGTGGTCTCGAAACCACCGTTTCCATTAGTGTCTAAATCGGGCTGTTACAAATTTCCTAAAAAGAGTCTTGAGTAATATGATCAATAGAGTCAATGAAATAACATGAATCATCCTGTTCCCTAGATAATCTCATAGCAACGTAAATTTTAAAGATAATCTCCTCGTCACCTACTCTAAGTACCAATTTACAGTCTCCCACGTCGATCACAGCTCTAGTAGTGGCTAGGAATGGGCGCCCTAAAATTAGGGGTATTCCACATCTTCATTCATGTCAAGCACAACAAAATCAATAAGGATATAAATTTATCTACTTTTATGAGTACGCCTTCTATAATACCCCTAGGATATTTAACAGATCTATCGGCTAATTGAATACTCATCCTAGTAGGTTTAGGTTCCCCAAGACCAAGTTGTTTGAACATTTTATATGGCATCAAATTAATGCTAGCACCTAAATCAACTAGTGATTTTTCAACATTCAGACTACCAATTAAGCAAGGGATAGTAAAACTTCCTGGATCTTTCAGTTTGGTTGGCAACTTGTTTTGGTGTATGGTTGAGCACTCCTCGTTAAGTTCTATTGTAGATAAGTCCTCGAACTTCCTTTTATTTGTTAGAAGCTCCTTCAAAAATTTTGCGTAGGTAGGCATCTGCGAAATGGATTCAACAAAAGGTAAGTTGATATGTAATTGCTTAAAAATTTCAAGAAACTTACCGAATTGTGCATCAATGCGATCTTTTTTTAATTTTGCTGGATATAGAACTGGTGGTTTATATTCCTCCGGCACTAGTTTGTCACTATTTTTGGGTTTTTCTTCCCTCCTTTCATTTTCCACGGCTTCTTGTGCTGACTTCTTTTCAGATTCCGCTAATAGTTTCCCACTCCTTAGTGTAACTGCTTTGACATGCTCTCTTGATTTGGTGTTACTAAGTAAATTTCCTAGTGGTCTTTCCGAGATCAGTTTGGATAGCTGGCTTATCTAAGTTTCGAGCCCTTGGATCGATGCTTGTTGATTCTTAAGTGCTGTCTCGGTGTTCTGAAAATGGGTTTCTGACACTGATATAAACTTTGAGAGCATCTCTTCAAGATTTGGCTACTTTTCCTGTTGGTAGGGTGGTTGTTGGTAGCCCGGAGGATGTTGTGGTCTTTGATTTCCTTGACCGCCTGCATGAAAATTGGGGTGGTTCCTCCAACTCGCATTATAAGTGTTACTATATGGATTGTTTTGAGGTCGAGAATTATTACCCATATAATTTAATTGCTCGTTATCCATGTTGTGGCCATAAGGTTGGTATTCCGAATGATTTGTTCCACCGCTACTTGCTTTATACTGTATTATCAGGTGAACCTGTGAAGAATTAAGAAAACCATTAATCTTTTTATTTAAGAGTTCTACCTGATTAGAGAGCATGGTGACTGAATCGACGTTATAAACATCGGTTGCTTTCATTGGCTTTGTCCTCATGACTTGCCACTAATAGTTATTTACTAACATCTCTTTTACAAACTCATAGGCATCTTCCGATGTTTTATTGTTGATGGTTCCACCAGCAACTGCATCAACCATTTTCCAAGTCGAAGGATTCAGACCATTGTGAAATGTTTGTACTTGGAGCCAAAGCAGTAACCCATGGTGAGGGCACCTTCTTAAAAGGTCTTTGTATCTCTCCCATGCACTGTAGAGTGTTTCTAAATCCATCTGCACAAAAGAAGAGATATCATTACGTAATTTAGCCGTTTTAGCCGGTGAAAAATATTTTAGTAAAAATTTTTCGGTCATTTGTTCCCAAGTAGTAATTGACCCTCGTGGTAACGAGTTCAACCACTGTTTAGCTTTGTTCCTCAATGAAAAAGGGAATAACTGAAGACGAATGGAATCATCAGAAACGCCATTGATTTTAAATGTATAGCAAAATTCCAGAAAGTTTGCTAAGTAAGCGTTGGGATCTTCATCCTGTAAACCATCAAACTGAACAAATTGTTGTATCATCTGAATAGTATTAGGTTTTAATTCAAAAGTATTTGCAGCTACAGCAGGTCTAACTATGCTAGATTTAGTTACTGTTAAAGAAGGTTTATCATAATCATACACAGTACGTGGAGCAGGATTTTGATTAACTTCAATTGCAGGACGTAGCTGATTGCCTTGGTCTTCAGCCATCTCTTCGGTTGGGGTATCATCTTCTTGCTCATTCTCTGTGTATCTTAAGCTTCACCTTATTTCTCTTTGGTTTCTACGAACTGTGCGATCAATTTCTTCGTCAAAAAATAGTGGCCTTGACGGGTTTCTTCTAGTCATAAACTATGAAAACTTGCCAAGAGAAAGAAAGAGTAGGTTAATAAATAATAATAAAAAAATTAAATTAAATTGCAAGAAAAATAAATGGCTAAAGTAATAAACATTGAGCATTCCTAATATCTTAGTTCCCTGGCAACGGCGCCAAAATACTTGATCGCGTGGTTTTGTGATAGGTTTTAAATATTTATAATTACTCGTTCTTGAACTAACTATTATCGCGATGTAAGCAAGTGTACCTATCAAACAGTAGTATAGTTTTAGCAAGATCGGATTGTCGAACCCAAAGGACTTAAAAGTACTAGTAATGACTGTCTTTTTATTATCTAGCCTAAGAATAATGGGGTTTTGTTTTAATTAACAACTTATCTAAACTAAAAACTCACAGAGAAAAGAATTGGGGAATTGCTTTTAAGAAAAATCGATTGACTTAAGACAATACCTAAGGAAAAATCCACCTAGACTTTACTTGTTATTCTGGCTCCGAATTAGACGATTTATTCACTCAACTTGTTCCGTAGAGATCCCTAAGTTATGTTATTATCCCTATTCAAGACTAATAACGTCTAATCCCTAGATTAAAAAACTGAGACTTTTCTTTAATTAACACTCTTGGGTTGTATTAACTCAATCTATGGATCCCCTTATTAGGTTTCACCCTAATTCGGCAAAATCTTGTCACCCTATTTCTAGGCGTGCAATCAACTCTACTTAATTATGACAAATGTACTCTTAGACAGGGTCTATTCCTCCTCTGAATAAGAGCATGTCTTGAATCAGTATCCTGGGATATCAAAACAAGAATTAAGAACACATAATTAAGAACAAGTTAAATATTTATCATATGATTCGGAAAATAATAACAAGATTCTTCTTAGGTTTCACTCCCCTTAGGTATTTAGGGGTTTTAGTTCATAACTAATTAAGAAAACACCTTAGCAGAAAAAAGAATACAAAACATAAAGAAAACCCAAAACTCCTGAAGAGGAATTGAGGAGAGATCTTTAGTCTTGATGATGAATCTGACTTTTTAGATGGATCAATCAGATTCCTTGGAGTAATTCCTTACTCCCCCTTCTCTGCCTCCTTTTTCCTCTTCCTCTAGGGTGTATTTATAGGCTTTGCAATGCCTAAAAACCCTCAAAATTGGCCTTTTCCAAATTGGACTCAACTTGGGCTCGACAGAGACACGCCCGTGTAACAGCCCCTATTCGATTACTTCAGGCCGTGTTCAAGCCTGCCAAATTGACACGGCTGTGTGGTCTGCTCGTGTGAGGAGGTGTAATAGCCCAAAATTGGGCTAGTTGGAACAGAGGTTTCAGGACCACAAAATCTGAGATTTAAATAATTATTTTATGATTATTTTGAGGTCTATGATATGATTGCATGATTGTGTGAAAATTTCGTGAAGAAATTCTATGCATAAAGTGCTTAATTCGAAGTTAGGGACTAAATTGAATAAGTTGCAAAACTTGCATTCTAGAAGTTTCTAGTATGAAATTGATTTGAAATATTAATTAGGAGGTCTTAAATAGCAATTTTACCAATTTCTAAGTTATGGAAAAAAATTGGACATGGATGGAATTTTTGGAAAGTTTAGTAGTAAGGGTATTTTGGTCATTTAGGGGTAAAATGAATTAAAATACAAAATTAAAAGCCAATGTTGCTCATCTTCTTCACCATGGACGTGTATACCAAGGGAGACTCCATGGCTAGGGTTTTCAAGCTTCCCAAGCTCAATTGTAAGTCCGTTCTAACCCCGTTTTTCAAGTTTTTTTTACGTTTTTGGAGTCTCGGTAACTTGATTTAGCTTATGCTAGCAATAATTCAACCTAGGGTTCATATTTGGAAAAATACCCATAGGTAAAATTTGTGTATTATGGTTTTTTATGATACAATATGAGGTTTTAAGTTATGCTAGACAACTTGTGCTACTCGGTTTTAAGTGAAAACAAGCAAAAGGGCTTAATCGATAAAAATACCTAATAGTCATAAGTATATGTTAGAGTGAGAATTTGATGTTGCCATAGAAGGGAAAAGTGATCATCATTTCATAAAACATAAGAATAAGGGATGAAGTTTAATTCCCGAGCCTAGGGGCAAAAGTGTAAATATGCAAAAGTTTAGGGGCAAAATTGTAATTTTTTCAAAGTTTGAGTTAAGGACTGTTTTGAATAGTACATTAATTAAATAAGTAAAATATGATGTTTTAGATCCCGGAAAACGAGATTTGAACCTAGAATGAGAGAAAAATTAAAAATTGGGAAAGTTGGTAAAATGGCTGTTTTAATATCAAGGTAAGTTCATATGTATAATAAGCATTAATTTATGCATGTTTCAATGTAAAATTGATATATTTACTATGATCTCCGAGGTGTTGAAAGTATGTAAGTTGGTATGATAATAATACAACAATAA
Source organism: Gossypium arboreum (assembly GCF_025698485.1). Taxonomy (NCBI): domain Eukaryota; kingdom Viridiplantae; phylum Streptophyta; class Magnoliopsida; order Malvales; family Malvaceae; genus Gossypium; species Gossypium arboreum. The sequence goes on along the minus strand of NC_069081.1, from coordinate 82,883,117 downwards.
TGTTGTAATTTATATTTGAAAGTTAAATTTAGTGAATTAATTGAATTATGTTAAATTAAATGATTATGGTGCCAAGTTTATGAATTGATTTAAAAATATGTCTATGGTACATGAAGTGCATTGAATTATCATACATAAATGTGATTTCTATGATTATGGATATTATGGGAAATTGTAAGTTCATATGATTTTTAATAAGACAATGTGTAATTTAATGTTATTGCGTTGATATTAAATGAGATGTAAGTTTATATGTAAGTAATACATCACTATTACTTGTATTATGATATTTTATAAAAATATTGGAAATATGTTTGTGGATAATTACTTGATTGGTGAAATTGTTGGGAAAGAGAGAAATCCGGTTGAACCTTCTGGAAGATTGGATGATACAGATGGTATGTAGCTAGGTCACATGTATAGTCTTGAGTGCACATCATGTGTACAAGAGAGCTACAAGACATTATGATGTAGCTAGGTCGCATGGGTGATGCTATGTGTACACCATGTAGACAAGAGAGCTACGGATATATGTAGCTAGGTCGCATGCGTGGTTCCAAGTGAAGGACACCATGTAGACAAGAGAGCTACGAGATAAATTGGCTAGGTCACATGGGTGGTACTAAGTGTTCACCATGTGTACAAGAGAGCCGAACTATATGAAGGGTGGAGCTATGTGCTGAAACCACCAAGTATCGAGGATTGATCCAAGTGTTCAACGGAGACTCTCTATGTATTGCTTTGTGAGTTTTGTGATGAATAAGTGCAGGAACTTGGTTATGTGAATGATGTGTTCATTAAGTGACCAGGATGTGGTAAGGTTATAAACAAGTAAGTTATACATGAGGATGATTTTATGGTGACCTTGTGATCATGGGCCTATACTTGTGATGTACGAAATGTGGTGAAAATGATTTGTGATATGTATGTTAAAATGAGGTTAATACAGAGAAAGTGTGAAAGAGTGAATTAGCAATAAAACTGTTTTGGACAGTAGCAGTGACGTGATTTTGAAAAATCACCAAAAATAGTATAAATTGAATCAGAGACTAAATGAGATATCAGATTAAATCTTAATGAGTCTATTTTCATATAAAAGGAACATACAAAGCAAAGGAGTTCTATATTTTTAGATATTTATGTTTTTATGAGACTGATTTAGAATGATTACGTGATCCCCTGTTCTGACTTTGGAAAATCACAAAAATTTGGAGAAAAATAATTAGAGTCTCAAAATTATATTTTTAAAATCCATAATGAGTCTATTTTCAAGATAAATCAAAAAGAATATTATCTGAGTTCTGTACTGTGAGATAATTATTTTTTAGTGAAGAGAGGTCAGAACTGTCAGAAAGTGAAATAGGGGCAATTTTAATGAATAAACTGTACTAAATGGCTAAACCAAAAATTATGAAAATTTTATAGTTCAAATATATGTGAGTGTAGTTTCAGGAAAAATTTACGGATATTAATTTGGAGCTCTGTAGCTCAAATTATAAATAATTAAGTGACTATGACTCATGTGGACAGTTTGATGTGAACATTTATTAGTAAATTGTGAAATCGTACTTACAAGAATGCTATATACATTAAGGATGTGGAATGGAGAGGAGGAGGAGGAAAATAAATATATGTGGAATACATGGAAACTATGGTATATGAAATATTGATATAATGAAATAAATTATATGTGTTTATAAGAAAACAAAAAGAGAATGTTATGTATCATGACATGTATATATATATATATATATATATATATATATATGACTAGTCTCAATGTAATGCTTGTTGGGTATGGAATTGAATTGAAATGTTTCAGGAAAACATGTTATCCTCATGATCTGGATCGTGGTATTTTATAAAGATATGATCTAGCTTTAAATATGAATGCTTGATGATTAAGTGAAGATATTTGGTAAGATGATAATCTTGGTATAAATGTATAAGTGGTACTATAATAAACAAGGTAAAATGAGTATGAGAGACACATGTATGATGACATACAAATGCTATGTTTGTGGTTTAATTGAGGATGTTTAATCATTAAATGAATACCATGTTATATGCTTTTGATTTTGTATAAGTGTGTAAGAGATCAAGGTTGACCAAAGCTTGGAAAATAGCCTAGGTATATTCCACAGTAGAGAGACACGACCATGTGTCTCAAATAGTGTATGGAACACGACTTTGGGACACGGCGTGTAGAGCCTTAAAGCATGAAATTTCCAAGATTTTTTTAAGTTCTCGATTTAGTCCCAAACCCTTTCTAAAGTATGTTTTGGGCTCTGTAGACTCAAATAAGGGACTATGTGTAAGAGAATGAACGCTTTGAAATATGAATAAAATTTTATGGCTCGTATTTTAGTTTAATGTTTCTATGTTTGTCTAGTAACGCCTCGTACCTTAGCCCGGCCTCGGATACGGGTAAGGGGTGTTACAGGAGGTCCAAGCCGTGTTGATTTTGTACTTTGGCCCATTTTCTCCGTTTTTGGTCTCTTTCTCGTTCCTTTTGCTCTACTATGCTCTCGTAAATATAAAACATGAAATTAAAGCATTAGGAGCATCGAATTCACCAATTCTAATGAGAAATCATCCATAAAATGCATTAAACATGGTGTAAAAAATTATATAATTTACGGTTTATCACGAGCTTACTAAGCTATATAGCTTACTCCATTATATTTTCCCATGTTTTATAGTGTTACCAAGCTAGCTTGGATTGGAAATCAAAGATCGCATCACACTATCAAACTGTCATTTTGGTTATCGATGATTTTAAACATTTTGAGTATATGGCATGTATAGGGTCTTGGTTATGTTGGTATATGTGTCATTATGAATTTGGCCAAATGTGTTGGGTTATATTTGTTTAAGGTGATTTGGTATTTAGCCATCTAATTGGCTTATTTTGACTAAAATGGTTGTAAGCCTATTTATATAAGTATACGTGCCAATGCCTTTTGTTTATGTATTTTATAATGGTTCGCTATATGTTTATTTATAATTATATAGCTTTGTTGTCAAATGATTGAGTTTGGCTCATTGATATGCTAGAAGATCTATATGATACAATGCATATTAATGGTAGCCATATTGAAGCTTGTAGAATGTGAGTGGTATGATTTGGTTTTGTAAAATATGATGTTATAAGTATGTTAGGTATTGAAATGACATGTTTTAGCCTTGATTGTGGATGTTTGGGCTGTCTTAGTATGCTATGATTTGTGCCATTTGATGTTGTGTAGTGTGTGCAAATAAGGGTGGCAAATTCGCTTGGTAGATAGCCTTTATTTTTGTCCACATGGATAGACAAACAGGAGTGTGTCTAGGCCACGGCCTGCCCCATGAGCAAGTGTTTTTGCCGTGTGTCCCCTGTACCTTAATTTTGAGAAACATAATGCTCAGAATTGAGCACACGGGCAGAAACACAGGCATGTGTCTCAACCATGTGAGGGACACAGCCCCAAACATGGGCGTGTGTCCTGGCTGTGTGAAGTCTGCACCTATTTTATGAAAATTAATTAATCACACGGCCAGGCACACAGGCGTGTGGCTTGGCCACGTGACTTCAATTTGTTCATGCCTTGCAAAAGGAAAGTTACACGGGTTAGGGAAACTGATACGTGATATTCGTGACAGGTTTTAAAAATTTATAATTAATCATTCTTGAAATTAACTATTATCAAGATGAAGGCAAATGTACCTACCAAACAGTAGTATAGCTTTAGCAAGACCAGATTGTCGAACCCAAAGGAACCAAGAGTACTAGTAATTACTTTCTTTTTATTATCTAGCCTAAAAGTTAAGGGATTTGTTTATCTAAACTAATTACTAAACTAAGGGTGCACAGAGAGAAAATTGGGGAAAAGCTTTTGGGAAAACTCGATTGATGAAGACAATACCCAAGGAAAAATCCACTTAAACTTCACTTGTTATTTGACTCTGAACCAGACGATTTATTCATTTGACTTGATCCGTAGAAATCTCTAAGTTATATTATTATCTCTCTCGAGACTAATAACGTCTAACCCTAGGTTGATTAATTGAAATTTATTTCTAATTAACACCCTAGTGTTGCATTAACTCGATCTATGGACTCCCTTATTAGGTTTCACCCTAATCTGAAAAAATCTTGTTACCCTATCTCTAGGCTGTAATCAACTCCGCTTAATTATGAAAAATTTACTCTTAGACAGGGACATTTACTCCTCTAAATAAGTGCATTAACTTGAATCAATATCCTGGAATATTAAAACAAGAATTAAAAACACATAATTAAGAGCAAGTCAAATATTTATCATATAATTCAGATAATAATAACAAGATCCATCTTAGGTTTCATTCCCTTAGGTATTTAGGGGGTTTAGTACATAATTATGAAAGAAAACATCTAAAAAGAATAAATATAACAAAACATAAAGAAAACCCAAAACTCCTGAAGGAAATTGAAGGGAGATCTTCAGTCTTGATGATGAATCCGACTTCTGAGATGGATCAATTGGCTTTCCTTGAGTAATTCCTTGCCTCCTACTCCGTGTTCCCTTTTCTAGTGCCTCCTTATGTGTTTAAATAGGCTTTAGAATGCCTAAGAGCCCTCAAAAGTGGCCTTTTCCGAATAGGACTATACTTGGGCTCGACAGGGACACGCCGGTGTGCGATCGATTCAGATCGTGGTCAAGGCTGTTAAATAGGCACGGGCATATGAACTACCCGTGTGAGGAAGCCCAGGCTGTGTTGATTTCTCATGTTGGACCATTTTCTTTGTTTTCGGCTCTTTTCTCACTCTTTTTATTCTTATATGCTCACCTAAGTATAAAACATGAAATTAAAGCATTAGGAGCATCGAAGTCATCAAATCTAAGGAGAAATCATCCATAAATGTGCTAAGCATGGGATAAAAATATGTATAAATTATGGTTTATCAAATACCCCTACGCTTAACCGTTTGCTTGTCCTCAAGCAAAATCCTCAACTCACAATCAAAATAAATTCTTCTAAACTTATAATCCCTATCGATAATGTATCAAAATAAACCATACATTGAGAATTCAACTAGAAGAACATCAAAGTTTCAAACATTGCAAGTTGAACATTTTATCACGAAAGCATAGGTGTCTCCCCTCATTTAAGCGATCACCTTTGATTCAAAATATCACAAAGTTTAACATCCTCACTAAAGATTCACTCAAATCACTCGAGGTGTTTAAGGACAATAAATGAAGCACTCATTAGTCAATATGAAACATTATTACCATAGGCTTGCATGAAAATCAAATCTCCACCACTATAAATTTAGATGATACGTCAATCAAAAGGTCTTTAGCGGGTTGTAACGTGGCTTTGGATAGGGGGTGTGGTCACAAGCTGAAAGAAAAGGTTAGAATCGAGATTAAATTGAAAAATTACCTAACTTGAAAAATAACTAATCATTAATTGAATACAAGTGAGCTTTAATTAACACTTAAGCTTAAAAAACGATGAATAACTACTAAAATATATGTATGTATTGTATTATTATTATTATTTAGAACAAGCCAAATAACATAGGCTATATATTAAACATAAAACATAGCTAAGTAATTTATTCAAATCAAATCTCGACAAAAATAGGGATCAAATTAATTTAGGGGATTTCAACAATAATGGGTTAAGGGTTAATGTTGAGGGTAAATCAATGATTGGGTTGCTAGGCTCAAGGGGATTCACTAAGGGTTAATTGTGAATGTAGGCTTTTATGGAGTGAGTGGGTTAAACCTAAGTGCCTTTATCATCTCGACATATCAAATCAAATGGTGTGGTCTTGACATGCATAATCAAGCAAGTTCTAGAATGAAAATTCAATATTGACGCACTCAATGCAACAATAAAAGTGAGCATGAAAGAAATAATAGATGCTCTAAAGGCTCAAGATCTCATAAAAATTATGGCATTTTGATGTTTAACCCTGTGAATTTCAACTCAAGATAATACCTAAACTTGGGGAAACAACCTAAAAAAATTTTAATTCTCAAAAATCAACTTTATCATGCTTGATTCTCTAATTCCTTAAAGTTTGAATAGTCAATGCATAAATGCCTATGTTTTTATTCAAGACATATTAATAGAAAATCATAAATCAATAAAAATTCATTCTAATAATGATATGAGAAGATCAAATGAGAATAAGACAAAATTCAGGTATTTTCTGATAATGATATAAAAGACCCCCCACACTTAAGATGTACATTACCTTCAATGTACAAAGTTAGATTTACGATGGTATAGATATAAGATCATAAGATAGGGAGAGAAGTGAAACTTCCTAAATGATGAATGGATTCCTTGAATTTGAGTTATGGAGAATAATCAACCAAGTGCCCTGATAAGAGGGGAGGTGTAACACCCCTTACCCGTTACCGTCGCCGGAACAGGATACAAGGTATTACCAGAACATAACACATACCATTAAACATAACCGAGATATAAATATGTCATCCAATTTGTTAGTGCATCGTATAATATATGTCTTGAACAATATTAGCCAACTTTAATGGCTTGTACAAAGTAGCTGGTCGAGTCTTCAAACTAATATTTTAAACCTAGACAAATATAACACGTAACAAAATAATTAAGCCTACTATACATGCCATAATTCAAAACGTTTAGTTCAAATACCCTAAAGTATGATAGTGCGGGTAGATCTTCACGATCCTTAACTCCTGAGCAAGCCGAAGGACACTATAAGACAAAAGAGAGAAACAAAGTAAGCTTATAGCTTAGTAAGTAAGTATGTAAATGCTAATTAAAGAATCTAACATGTTTACACAACAATTCAAGTATATCTACTTTAACTTCACTATTCATTCCACTTTGATTAAGCTGTCTTTGCTGCGTCATATTCACTAAATAAACCATAACTCGAGTTACAAAACTCGAAATTCAAATCCGTAAAATTTTCCTGAATCTAGACTCATAAAGATTTTTTCTAATTTTTTTCTATAATTTTTTGGTTCAGCCGATTAGTACAGTTTATTAGTTAAAGTTTCCCCTGTTACACAGCTCGACTGATCTGACCTCTGTTCACTACGAATTGAATTTCTCTCAGTACACAATTCAAACAACCCTGAAGTCTATTTCATTTAAAACTAGTCTCAATAAGGAATTTAGACATGTAAACTATATTTCTTAATTTGCTTTCTACAATTTTTAATGATTTTTCAAAGTTGGAACAGGGGATCACGTATTCATCCTGAGCAAGTCACTTACAATTGTAAATATCTCAAAATATAGAATTCCTTTGCTTGCTCTGTTTTTTTTATATGAAAGTAGACTCATTAAACTTTAATTTCACATCTCATTCAACCTATAATTATATTCTTCCTATTTTTGGTGATTTTTTAAAATCAGGTCACTGCTACCATCTAAAAACAGTTTTAATGTTAATTTCACTCTTTCACACATTCTTTATGCTATCCTCATTTTATCTTATAAATGTATATACCACAAATCATTTTCACCACATTTCATTCACCATAAGTGTAGGTCCAAACCACAATATCACCACAAAGCCATCCCGTTGAGCAATTCGGATCAATCCTCGATATTTAATGGTTTCAGCACACAGCCCCACCATCATACTTCGTTTAGTTCGGCTCTCTTGTACACATGGTGAACATTTAGTACCACTCATGCGACCTAACCGATTTGTCTCGTAGCTCTCTTGTCTACATGGTGTCTTTCACTTGGAATCACGCATGCGACCTAGCTACATTTATCTTTCACGTAGCTCTCTTGTCTACATGGTGTCCTTCACTTGGAATCACGCATGCGACCTAGCTACATTTATCTTTCACGTAGCTCTCTTGTCTACATGGGATACATCTCGTATCACACATGTGACCTAGCTACTACAGGTGTCTCGTAGCTTTCTTGTACACATGATGTGCACTCAAGATCATACATGTGACCTAGCTACGCTCCTCTATTTCATTCGATCTCTCCAATGTTCAACCGGATCTCTCTCTATATTTATTTCCATTCTTCCAATAGTCGATTTATATTTTAACATCAGCTAATGTATTTATATAATAGGCTGAAATATAAGAATGTACATGAAATTATTGTAATATTTACATACAAACTTACCTTGGTGCAAAATGTGGAAATTTTGCAATTTAGTCCAAAACTTTTTCCTTCCCCGCTCGAGATCAATTCGCGTCTTTCTTGATCTATAATAACATATTTAGCTCATTTAATACTCATACTATTTATTTCAATCCAAAATCACATCATGGAAAAATTACATTTTGCCCCTAACTTTACAAAATTACAATTTTGCCCCTAGGCTCGGAATTTAATTTCAGCCCTTATTCTTATATTTTATGATATGCTGAACATTTTCTCTTCTACAACAACATCAAATTCTCACTCTATCATATAGTTATGAACAATAGGCATTTTTACCGATTATCTTGCTTTTACTCGCTTTCACTTAAAACCGAGTAGCACAAGTTATTTAACTTAATTTAAAACCTCATATTCTATCATAAAACATCAAAATACACAAATTTCACCTATGGGTATTTTTCCAAATATGAACCCTAGGTTAAATTATTACTAGCATAAGCTTAATCGAGCTTCCGGATTCCAAAAGCGTAAAGAACATTAAAAGCGGGCTTGGAATCACTTACTATGGAGCTTGAAAATTGAAGAAACCCTAGCTATGGAGAGAGGAGAATTCGGCAGCAACTAAGGAGGATGATGATCAATTTTGTGTTATTTTTCCCATTTTATTTCATTTAATATCCAAATGACCAAAATGCCCTCCTTACTAAACTTTCAAAAATTCCTTCCATGTCCTAATTTTGTCCATGAACTTAAAATTGGTCAAATTGCTATTTAAGACCTCCTAATTAATATTCCAAAACAATTTCATACTAAAACTTTCGGGATGCAAATTTTGCAACTTATTCGATTTAGTCCCTACTTTCAATTTAAGCACTTTAGGCATAGAATTTCATCACGAAATTTTCACACAATCATGCAATCATATCATAAACCCCAAAATAATTATAAAACAATTATTTCTATCTTGGATTTGTGGTCACAAAACCACTATTCGATTAGGCCCTAATTCGGGTTGTCACAATTCTCCCCTTTTTGAGATTTTCGTCCCAAAAATCTTACCAGAAAGAGGTTTGGTATCTGTTTCCTCATAGCTTCCTTAGGTTCCCACGTAGCCTCTTCTATCCCATGTCTGTGCCACAATACTTTCACTAAAGCTATACTTTTATTTCTTAACTGCTTAACCTCTCGAGCCAAAATCTTTCTTGGTTTCTCCTCATAGGTCATATCCGATCGAATCTCAATTTCGTTGGGAAATCACATGTGAAGGATCGAACGATAACGTCGCAACATTGATACATGAAACACATTATGAATTCTTTCTAACTCTGCCGGTAAGGCCAACCTATATGCCATCGGTCCAATTCTCTCAAGAATCTCAGACGGCCCAATAAAACACGGACTCAACTTGCCTTTTCGACTAAATCTCGAATCTTTTTCCATGGTGACACCTTCAAGAACACTTTATCACCCACCGAAATTCAATCTCTTTTCTTTTAAATCAGATATGACTTTTGTCGATCTGAAGCGACTTTCAAGCAATCCGAATTACTTTTATTTTCTCTTCGTTTCTTTAACTAGATCAACTCCATGAATCTGCTTCTCACTAAGCTCGGTCCAATATAAAGGAGTTCGACACTTACGACCATACAAGGCTTCAGACGGTGCCATTTGTATACTTGATTGATAACTGTTATTGTAGGCAAACTCAATCACGATAGATATTTCTCCCAACTACCTCCAAATTCTAAAACACAAGATCTAAGCATATCTTCGAGTACGGATTACTCTTTCCGTTTGACCATCTGTTTGTGGATAAAATGCAGATACTAAAGTTCAATTTTGTACCCAAAGCTTCTTGTAACTTTTTCCAAAATCTCGAGGTAAATCTTGGATCTCTATCGATATTATAGACATAGGTACTCCGTGCAACTTCACAATTTTAGCAATATATAATTCGCTAATTTATCAAGTGAGTAATCAGACGCGTCTTGGTATAAAGTGGGTGACTTTGTTAATCTATCAACCACTACCCAAACAAAGATCCTTCTTTTAGGAGTTAAAGGCAAACCGGTTACAAAATCCATGGTAATCTTGTCCCATTTCCACTCGAGCACCATTACCGGTTGAAGTAATCCTCAAGGCACTTGATGTTCACTTTTACTTGTTGATGATCAAACACTTGGTTACAAATTCGAAATGTCCCTTTTCATACCGCCACCAATACAACTTCTTTAAGTCATTATACATTTTGTGCTACCAGGATGAACCGATAAACACCATTATGCGCCTCATGTAATATTTTCGAATCAATTTATCGTTTTTCGCACACATATCCTGTCTCGAAACATCAAACACTCATCCGGTCCAACTCGAAAATCGAGTCGTAACTTGATTCGCATTGAGTTCTCTTGATCCGCAACTCACTATCATTCTTCTTTATGAATAATACAGAGCACCCAGGGAGAGAAACTCGGTCTCACAAATCCCTTGTCCGTTAACTCCTGGCGAGCCTTCAATTCTTTTAATTCATGAGCCATTCTATATGGAGCAATCGAGATCGGTGCGATGCCGGCAACAAATCAATGGCAAAATCTATCTCTCGCTTTGGAGGCAACCTGACAATTCCTCGGAAATACATCCGAAACTCACAGACTATCAGATCGATTCAAATTTCAGTTGAGGCAACTCAATATTCATTACATAAGCGGATAAGCTTCACACCCTTTTCTCATGTATTTCATGCGGACATGTGCGAAATCACCATAGGCAATTTATTTGATTCATCTGTTTCAACCCACGAAATTTCTCCATTTTCACATTTCAACTCTAGTGTCTTTTGTTTACAATCTACCTTAGCATCATACAATGTTAACCACCATTCCCAAGATAACATCAAACTCACCAAATGGTAACAACATCAAGTTGGCGGAAAACAGTGACCTTGAATCATTAATGGGCAATTCTTGCAAACCTTGTCAACTAGCACATATTGGCCTAAGGGTTCGACACTTTAATCGTAAACTCAAGAAATTCAACAGCAACTTTTTATTGGATACTAAATTCATGCAAATATAGGAATGAGTAGACCGGGATCAATCAATACAATAACAATAGTATCATAGAGAAAATGTACCAAGAATGACATCGGAGATGATGCATCTTCTCGAACACGTATAGCATAAGCTCTAGCAGTGCTCTAGCTTCCGATCTTGCGTTAAATCTTTCATCACGCTTTACTACTAGTCCCACCTCCAGATTTCTCGGTGGTCTACCTCTACTAGCGGTGGTATTCTGCTAGCACTCAAATCTTTCTTCTTTAACTTTCTCCGGACAATCTCTAATAAAATGCTCGCGAGAACACACTGAAACAAGCTCGCTCGGTCCCCAACACTCACCATAATGTTGCTCGCCACATTGTCGACACTCGGGCTTTCTAGGTCGCACATTACCCACACTTGACACAAGTAGCTTGAGCTTTAGACCCGAATATGCTCTACCACGATCTCTGTGTGAATCCCCAATTGAATCATCATTCGAGGGTTTGTCTCTTTGGACCTCTTTGGTTGAGATTGAAATGGCTTGCTTATCTGTCTTTTTCGACATCTCGGGCCTCAATAGCGACTTTTCTTCTTTCTTTGTTCAATTCTTCGACTTTAAGAGCTCGATCAACCAATACTACAAATTCTTTCAACTCCAAAATTCCTACAAGCACTTTAATGTCCTCATTCAGCCCATCTTCAAATCTTCTACACATAATGGCCTCGGTGGACACACATTCTGGGCATACTTGTGAGTCTTACAAATTCGCGTTCATACTCGCTACGAGACATTTTCCCTGCTTCAATTCAAGGAACTCCTTCCGTTTTTGATCAATAAATCGCTGACTTATGTATTTCTTTCTAAATTCTTCTGGAAGAAATCCCAAGTAATTTTTCTTTTGGCACCATGCAACCAAAGTCTTCCACCAGTGGTAAGCCGAATCTCTCAAAAGTGATACAGCACACTTTAAGCATTCCTCGGGTGTACATGAGAGCTCATCAAATACACGGGTAGAATTTTCAAGCCAGAATTCCGCTTTCTCAGGATCATCATCGACCTTTGCTCTAAACTCTTCGGCCCCTTGTTTTCGAATCTTGTCAACCGGAGGCTTGTTCATTCTTACCAAATCTATACCTTGAGCAGCTACAGGAATCGTCTGAGGTATAGGAGGGGGTGGAGGAGGTTGAGCATTTGGATTTGCTCGAATAAATTCAGTATACCAATTGTTCATCATTTGGAGAAAGGCATCCCGAGCCTCATCTCCTTGTCTCAATGTCTCAGGTCTACTTTCCACAGTAGCGGTCCCTTGTGCGGAGCCGGCGCATTACTAAAGATCATCACCGCAGTTCCTTGGGATCCATTACTAAATTAAAACAAAACACAGTTTAGAATAATCAGGAGTCACCACACTATCACAATATTTTTATGGCATGTATAGCTAGACTTTTACACACACTTTATTAGTCCGAGAACCGACTAAACCATGGCTCTGATACCACTAAATGTAACACCCCTTACCCATTACCGTCATTTAACAGATACAAGGTATTACCGAACATAACACATACCATTAAACATAACCGAGATATAAATATGTCATCCAATTTGTTAGTGCATCGTATAATATATGTCTTGAACAATATTAGCTAACTTTAATGGCTTGTACAAAGTAGCTGGTCGAGTGCTGTAACTAATATTTTAAACCTAGACAAATATGACACGTAACAAAATAATTAAGCCTACTATACATGCCATAATTCAAAACGTTTAGTTCAAATACCCTAAAGTATGATAGTGCGGGTAGATCTTCACGATCCTTAACTCCTGAGCAAGCCGAAGGACACTATAAGACAAAAGAGAGAAACAAAGTAAGCTTATAGCTTAGTAAGTAAGTATGTAAATGCTAATTAAAGAATCTAACATGTTTACACAACAATTCAAGTATATCTACTTTAACTTCACTATTCATTCCACTTTGATTAAGCTGTCTCTGCTGCGTCATATTCACTAAATAAACCATAACTCGAGTTACAAAACTCGAAATTCAAATCCGTAAAATTTCCCTGAATCTAGACTCATAAAGCTTTTTGCTAATTTTTTTCTATAATTTTTTGGTTCAGCCGATTAGTACAGTTTATTAGTTAAAATTTTCCCTGTTACACAGCTCGACTGATCTGACCTCTGTTCACTACGAATTGAATTTATCTCAGTACACAATTCAAAAAACCCTGAAGTCTATTTCATTTAAAACTAGTCTCAATAAGTAATTTAGGCATGTAAACTATATTTCTTAATTTGCTTTGTACAATTTTTAATGATTTTTCAAAGTTGGAACAGGGGATCACGTATTCATCCTGAGCAGTCACTTACAATTGTAAATATCTCAAAATATAGAATTCCTTTGCTTGCTCTATTTTTTTTATATGAAAGTAGACTCATTAAACTTTAATTTCACATCTCATTCAACCTCTAATTATATTCTTCCTATTTTTGGTGATTTTTCAAAATCACGTCACTGCTACCATCTAAAAATAGTTTTAATGTTAATTTCACTCTTTCACACATTCTTTATGCTAACCTCATTTTATCTTATAAATGTATATACCACAAATCATTTTCACCACATTTCATTCACCATAAGTGTAGGTCCAAACCACAATATCACCACAAAGCCATCCCGTTGAACAATTCGGATCAATCCTCGATATTTAATGGTTTCAGCACACAGCCCCACCATCATACTTCGTTTAGTTCGGCTCTCTTGTACACATGGTGAACACTTAGTACCACTCATGCGACCTAACCGATTTGTCTCGTAGCTCTCTTGTCTACATGGTGTCCTTCACTTGGAATCACGCATGCGACCTAGCTACATTTATCTTTCACGTAGCTCTCTTGTCTACATGGTGTCCTTCACTTGGAATCACGCATGCGACCTAGCTACATTTATCTTTCACGTAGCTCTCTTGTCTACATGGGATACATCTCGTATCACACATGTGACCTAGCTACTACAGGTGTCTCGTAGCTTTCTTGTACACATGATGTGCACTCAGCATCATACATGTGACCTAGCTACGCTCCTCTATTTCATTCGATCTCTCCAATGTTCAACCGGATCTCTCTCTCTATATTTATTTCCATTCTTCCAATAGTCGATTTATATTTTAACATCAGCTAGTGTATTTATATAATAGGCTGAAATATAAGAATGTACATGAAATTATTGTAATATTTACATACAAACTTACCTTGGTGCAAAATGTGGAAATTTTGCAATTTAGTCCAAAACTTTTCCTTCCCCGTTCGAGATCAATTCGCGTCTTTCTTGATCTATAATAACACATTTAGCTCATTTAATACTCATACTATTTATTTCAATCCAAAATCACATCATGGAAAAATTACATTTTGCCCCTAACTTTACAAAATTACAATTTTTCCCTAGGCTCGGAATTTAATTTCAGCCCTTATTCTTATATTTTATGATATGCTGAACATTTTCTCTTCTACAACAACATCAAATTCTCACTCTATCATATAGTTATGAACAATAGGTATTTTTACCGATTATGCTGCTTTTACTCGTTTTCACTTAAAACCGAGTAGCACAAGTTATTTAACATAATTTAAAGCCTCATATTCTATCATAAAACATCAAAATACACAAATTTCACCTATGGGTATTTTTCCAAATATGAACCCTAGGATAAATTATTACTAGCATAAGCTTAATCGAGCTTCCGGATTCCAAAACGTAAAGAACATTAAAAGCGGGCTTGGAATCACTTACTATGGAGCTTGAAAATTGAAGAAACCCTAGCTATGGAGAGAGGAGAATTCGGCAGCAACTAAGGAGGATGATGATCAATTTTTGTTATTTTTCCCATTTTATTTCATTTAATATCCAAATGACCAAAATGCCCTCCTTACTAAACTTTCAAAAATTCCTTCCATGTCCTAATTTTGTCCATGAACTTAAAATTGGTCAAATTGCTATTTAAGACCTCCTAATTAATATTCCAAAACAATTTCATACTAAAACTTCCGGGATGCAAATTTTGCAACTTATTCGATTTAGTCCCTGCTTTCAATTTAAGCACTTTAGGCATAGAATTTCATCACGAAATTTTCACACAATCATGCAATCATATCATAAACCCCAAAATAATTATAAAACAATTATTTCTATCTCGGATTTGTGGTCACAAAACCACTATTCCGATTAGGCCCTAATTCGGGTTGTCACAGGAGGAGGATACTTTGGTGGTGGTAGAGGTTTATTAGGCCATAAGTCCTGCGCCAAAAGAATATTATATCTGGTAGTACCTATGGTCGTGGTCGAGCAGGACATGGCAGTCGTGGAGACCATTTGCCAGTGGAGGTTCGAGTTCCTAGGTAATGATGAGCTTTGGAGCACTTTATAACTATGATAATGTCAAGAACTCTTTAGGAAATATAAAGAAGCATAATTACTCGTAAAGGAATAGCCAAAACTATAAATTATTTAATAAAAATTATAAAACCTAAAAATGAAATAATATTAAAGGAAAAAAAATAAAAAGTACTTAAAGAAGATAAATAAAGATAAAAGTAAAAATAAAAATGATAATAAAAAAAAGTTCTTAAACATTGTCATCGCTGGATGGTTCGCGAGTTGTTGCGGCGATGAGATGTAAAGGTGCTAACAAATTTGATGAAGAGTAGCATCAATGTGATCAAAATGCTAAAAGTACTACTGCTCAAATTGAGTAAGGCGCTTAGAGATGTCAGAGTATGAAGCCGCCGCATGAACTGGACGATAGATGGGTGGTGGCTAAAACGGTAGGTCCTCATGACATGGAGGGACATCATCAGTAATGTCCTCTGGGTCTTCCTCCTTGGTGGACTAGATGAGGCAGTACTGAGGAGGGTAGGTTCCACGTCGTTTCTCGATCATCCTCATATGTAGCATACTCGAGATGCCCTGTGGGGACATCTGGCCGATGAGGGTGAGGGAGAATGATTGTGCTGCTATGTTGAGGAGCCCGAAGTACCGTGCCAGTCTAGTCACATAGGGGCCAATAGAGATGACTCCTCTCCTATGCCGCTCCATCTGATGGCGGATGGTGAGGGCAATGAAATAGGCAAGGTCAAAGACGCGCCCGTTCGCCATACTCCATAAAAAGTAGGAGTCATGAGTGTTGACGACGTCGATGCTCTCCCACCGTCCTGTCAGAGTGTGAGCAAGGATAGCATCCAGGTATCTCAAGGACAGGGCGAGAGCTGATGCCTTGGAGCGACTGGGGTCATAGGTGGCCAAGTCAGGGACTAAATCTTTCCAACACTGTGAAGGAGAATAGTGAATATGGTGATGAAGTGTATGCTCTCCATGAACTCCTCCGTATATAGCCCTAGTGCAATTTCGAACTCAGGTATGCTCAATTGGTGAATAAAACCACCGAGATGGAACTGGACCATTCCTGGACCATCAAACTCTATCATAACGGTTTGGAAGTGAAAGGTCGAATAGAGTTCCAGGGTAAGCTCGAGGTTCGTCGGCTCAATGATGCCAAAGAAGAGCTCTCACAAGTCAGTCGTCAGAAGAGCTCGGACCGCAGCCAGTTGGACTTGTTCAAGTGTGGCCCAGTCAATTCAGCGGCCCACACCTAAGAGTTGGGCCCGAAGTATCTGAAAGAGTTCTTCCTGGGGTCCTAAGGGGAACTGAAGGAAAGGGTGGCGAATCTCAACGGTAGGGCTTGAGGATAACGTTGCTCCTTTCTTCTTCTTCGAAGCGAGGACGGTGGTCTTTTTTCCATGTGAGGTTGACATGGTATACCTGCAATGAAAATTCAAACTTAAAACATTACTCCCCAAGAATGGCATAGAGAGGTATGCAAGTATGTTAACATTAAAGAAGAATACTTCATGGGCATCACAGGTAACAGGTAAGATGAAAAGTAACTAAATCCTAATGGAAATCATTATTAACAATACGAACATGGGAATAGTGCTAAATGGAATATCTACTAAATGAATGCATGTGGGTTTGATAATATGAAATATGGTATGGGTAAGCATGAAATCCATGTAAACAAGAGAAATGGATGAATGTAGCATAATACATTGACTAAAATGACAAATTTCTAACAAGAAGCATAAGTATTACTATCATTATAACTATAAATATTTACCCAAAATAGTAAAATAAAACAATAAAAAATCATGAAATAAGTAAAAAAAATTGAAGAGAATAGAAAGAAAAGAGTAGAAATACACAAGATGGAAGAGCTTGGGTCAGCGCACGGGCATGGGAAGGAGGGTATGGGAAAGAGTTGTGACGGCTAGGGTTAGGGATTTTGGGGAAGGGGATGATGAATAGTGAGGGGGTTATATAGATTTTGGGGTACACAGCCGTGGGGCACGCCTGTGTGCCCTTATTTCAGCCCGTGTTTATCGTGATTTTCAAATTTGGGTGCTGCTAAAATTCGTCCCACGCCTGTGTCCTTTGGGCGTGTCGATGCAAACGGCCGTGTCACACGGCCATGTTCTACTTCGTTCACTTCTCCCACGCCCGTGTATACAGGTGCACGCCCATGTTGTTTTGTCATTCTTGAGCACAGGTACCGTTTCGAGACACGGGCGTGTCTCACGCTCGTGTTGTTTTGACAGGCTCGCCCACGGCCACGTCGCACAGCTGTGGCAACTTATCGCATCTCGTGTTGGGAAAGGTTTTACATTGTTTTCACATGGCCGTATCGCACGGCCATGTATCCGTCTGTGGTGTGAGCATGGCTTAAGGCATGCCCGTGTACCTGACTCTGTAGATTAGAAGAGCTGTGTTTCAAGGACTCAGTTAGTGATTAGATGTTAAAAATTAAAATTTTAAAGAAATCAATACTGTTAGTGCTCGGGTTGCCTCTTGAGAAGCGCTTTTTTATAGTCTAAGCTTGACTTACTTTGATCTCGCATAATCATGGTGGTTCGAGTAGTTTACACTCCTCATCCTGCTATCAATTTTAACAAAATAAGGTTTTAGATGAGTGTTATTTACTTTAAAAGTGCCGAATTTGGGATGAATTACCTCGGTTGTACCGTATGGAAATATATTAAGTACCGTGAGAGGAATTTCTCCATTAGATCCAAAAGTGGCAATACAAGGATCTACTGCATCTAGTAGTACTTTGTCTCCAACCTTAAGTTGATTTGGTGGAATATTGAGCTCGTCGAGGCGTGCTTTTGGTTTATGTGTCCTCCATTCATCTAGTTCCTCAACTTGTAGCCTTTGTTCTTCATAGATAGGTCCTTTGTTGTTGCTTGAACACGGCTCATGTGCACTCTTCGAACCTGTTTTCTGCACAGAGGGTTTCACCACATGATCGGTACTAGGAGTATGATTTATGCAATCACCCTCAATTTTTGAGGTGTTACTCGAATTACAAGCTTGAAGAGTGATTGTTTCATCACTCACATGAAGTGTGATTCACCTGTACCAACATCAATTATCGTTCTAACAGTTGCTAAAAAGGGCCTTCGTAAAATTAAAGGCATGTTACTATCCTCCTCTATGTCTAGAACAATGAAATCAACTGGGAATATAAATTTGTCAATTTTAATGAGTACATCTTCAATGATACCCCTAGGAAATCTAATTGTTTTATCCGCTAATTGAATACTCATCCTAGTTTGTTTGGGTTTCCCAAGACCTAGTTGCTTAAACATTTTGTAAGGCATGACATTGATACTAGCCCCTAAATCAGCCAAAGCATTATTAACATCAAAGCTACCAATTAAATAAGGAATCGTAAAACTTCCTGGATCTTTTAATTTGTTGGCCAGCTTATTCTGTAGTATGGCTGAGCAAACCGCATTTAGCTCCATATGCGACGCCTCATCCAACTTCCGCTTATTTGTTAGAAGCTCCTTTAAGAATTTGACTACGTTTGGCATCTGCGAAAGAGCTTTAATAAACGGTAAGTTAATATGTAATTTCTTTAATAATTTAAGGAATTTACTGAATTGTTAGTCTGTGCGGTCTTTCCTTGTCGCATTGGGATATGGCATACGAGGTTTATACTCTTTACTTATCGGTGTTTGTTCACTGTGGTCTGCCTCACCTTTTCTTTTACTTACCACGATTCCTTGCCTTGGTTCTGGTTCAGGTTCCACTAACCCTTCCTTGTCTTGGATGGTAATTGCGTTGAGTTGTTCCCTTGGGTTAGATTCAGTGTTACTCGGCAGGCTACCTTGTGGTCGTTCAGATATTAATTTGGTGAGCTGTCCTATCTGAGCCCTTGGATCGACACTTGTTGATTCTTAAGTGCTATCTCGGTATTCTAAAAACGAGTTTCTGACACAATGATGAATTTTGTTAGCATCTTCTCAACGTTCGGCTTTTTCACTTGTTGGTAGGGTGGTTGTTGGAAGCCTGGATGTGGTGGTCTCTGATTCCCTTGGCCTCCCCATGAAAAATTTGGGTGGTTCCTCCAACCTGCATTGTAAGTGTTACTATAATGATTATTTTGAGACCGAGGATTATTACCCATGTAATTTAACTGCTCGTTCTCCATGTAGTGGCCATAGGGTGGGTATACTGAATTGCTTGATCCACCTCCACTTGCTTCACACTGCATTATTGGGTGAACCAGTGAAGAACCAAGAAAACAATCAATTTTTCTATTCAAGAGTTTTACCTGATTAGAGAGCATAGTGACTGAATCGACGTTATAAACACCGACTATTTTTGTTGGCTTTATCCTCATGACTTGCCACTGATAGTTATTCAGTGACATCTCCTCTATAAATTCATAGGCATCATCAGGTGTCTTATTATTGATTGTTCTGCCAGCAGCTGCGTCAACCATTTGTCAAGTCAAATAATTCAGGCCATTATGAAAGGTTTGAACCTGTAGCAAGAGTAGTAACCCATGGTGATGGCATCTTCTCAAGAGGTTCTTGTATCTCTTCCATGCATCGTAGAGTGTTTCTAAATCCATCTGCACGAAAGAATGGATATCATTACGTAATTTAGCCGTTTTAGCCGGTGGAAAATATTTTAATAAAAACTTTTCGGTCATTTGTTCCCAAGTTGTGATTGACCCTCGTGGTAACGAATTTAACCACTGTTTAGCTTTGTTTCTCAATGAAAAAGGGAACAACCGAAGGCGAATGGTGTCATCAGAAATTCCATTAATTTTAAATGTATCACATAGTTCCAAAAAGTTTGCCAAGTGAGCATTGGGATCCTCGTCCTGAAAACCGTAAAACTGAACAAATTGTTGTATCATTTGAATTGTGTTAGGTTTCAGTTCAAAATTATTTGTAGCAACAACAGGCCTAACTATGCTTGATTCTGTTCCTATTAAAGAAGGTTTAGCATAATCATACATAGTACGAGGAGAAAGATTCTGATTAGTAGCAATCACAGGATGTAGCGGATTTTCCTGGTTTTCAGCCATCTCCTCGGTTGTGGTGTGAGTACCGTTCTCTTGCCCTTCCTCTGTGTATCTTAAGCTTCACCTAATTTCTCTTCAGTTTCTACAAACTGTGCGATCAATCTCACTATTGAAATGTAATGGTCCTAACGGGTTTCTTCTGGTCATAAACTAGAAAAAACTGTTAGAAGAAATCAAAATAAAAGTTAGAAAAGTGAAATTAAACTAAAAATAGATTGCACTAAAAGTAAATCGAATGTTCCTAATATCTTAGTTCCCCGGCAACGGCGCCAAAAACTTCATACGTGATATTCGTGACAGGTTTTAAAAATTTATAATTAATTGTTCTTGAAACTAACTATTTTCAATATGAAGGCAAATGTACCTATCAAACAGTAGTATAGCTTTAGCAAGACTGGATTGTCAAACCCAAAGGAACCAAGAGTACTAGTAATTACTTTCTTTTTATTATCTAGCCTAAAAGTTAAGGGATTTGTTTATCTAAACTAATTAACAAAACTAAGGGTGCACAGAGAGAAAATTGGGGAAAACCTTTTGGGAAAACTCATTGATGAAGACAATACCTAAGGAAAAATCCACCTAAACTTCATTTGTTATTTGACTTTTAATCAGACGATTTATTCATTTGACTTGATCCGTAGAAATCCTTAAGTTATATTATTATCTCTCTCGAGACTAATAACGTCTAACCCTAAGTTCATTAATTGAAATCTCTTTCTAATTAACACCCTAGTGTTGCATTAACTTGATCTATGGACTCCCTTATTAGGTTTCACCCTAATCCGGCAAAATCTTGTCACCCTATCTCTAGGCGTGCAATCAACTCCGCTTAATTACGACAAATTTACTCTTAGACAGGGACTTTTACTCCTTTGAGTAAGAGCATTAACTTGAATCAATATCCTGAAATATTAAAACAAGAATTAAGAACACATAATTAAGAACAAGTCAAATATTTATCATACAATTCAGATAATAATTACAAGATCCATCTTAGGTTTTATTCCCCTTAGGTATTTAGGGGGTTCAGTTCATAATTATGAAAGAAAACATCTCAAAAGAATAAAGATAACAAAACATAAAGAAAATCCAAAACTCCTAAAGGAAATTGAAGGGAGATCTTTAGTCTTAACGATGAATCCAGCTTCTGAGATGGATCAATCGACTTTCCTTGAGTAATTCCTTGCCTCCTACTCCGTGTCCCATTTTATAGTGCCTCCTCAGGTGTTTAAATAGGCTTTAGAATGCCTAAGATCCCTGAAAAGTGGCCTTTTCCGAATAAGACTATACTTGGGCTTAACAGGAACACGCCCGTGTGTGATTGCTTCAGACCGTGGTCAAGGCTGTTAAATAGGCATGGGCGTATGGTCTGCCCATGTAAGTCATTCTTTGATTCTACCAAATGGACACGGTCATGTGGACTACTCGTGTGAGGAAGTCCAGGCCGTGTTGATTTCTCATGTTGGTCCGTTTTCTCCGTTTTTGGCACTTTTCTCACTCTTTTTACTCTCCTATGCTTACCTAAGTATAAAATATGAAATTAAAGGATTAAGAGCATCAAATTCATCAAGTCTAAGGAGAAATCATCCATAAATGTGCTAAGCATGAGACAAAAATATGTATAAATTACGGTTTATCAAACACGGACATGTGTGACCACATAGCCTAACCATACGAGCGTGTCCCAAACTATAAGGGCGCATGACCCCTGTACATGACAAAAATCTTCTAAGTTTTGTAACAATTTCCTAAGTTCTCTGTTTATTCCCGAACCACTGCCAAAGCATGATTTGGGCCTCGTAGGCTTGTATTAAGGACTTTATGATTGAAAGCAAATGGTCTTAAATTTGGTGGAAATTTATGACTCAATATTGCATGATTGTTTGTGATGTAAGTCTGGTAATGCCTCATAACCCTATTTCATCATCGAATATGGATGAGGGTTGCTACACTTAATGGTATCAGAGCTACGGTTTAGTCGATTCTCAGACTAATGTAGTGTATGTAAAAGTCTAGCGTACATGCCATATATATAATTGGTGATAGTGTGACGACTCCTGAAAATTTAAATTATATTTTTATATAGTAAATGGATCCCATCAGAGATGTAGCTGATGATGTTGAAAGTAATACATCGTTTTTTGCTCAAGAGACAGCGCCATGTAAAATTAGACCAGTAACAGTTAGCCAGGGAGGAGAGGCTAGGGAAGCTTTCCTCCAAAGGATGAATGAGTGGTTTACCGAGTTTGTTCGAACAAATTTGCCTACTCAACATCCTCTGCCCCCACCTAACCCCCAACCAGTTCCCGTAGCTCCTCAAGGTGTGGAATTGTTAAGATTGAACAAGCCTCTAGTTGATAAGATTAGAAAACAAGGTGTCGAAAATTTTAGAGCTAATGTTGACGATGATCCCGAGAGAGCGGAGTTTTGGCTTGAGAACTCTATCAGGGTATTTGATGAGCTTTCTTGCACACCGAATGAGTGCTTGAAATGCGCTATATCACTTCTGAGGGACTCGACATATCAGTGGTGGAATATTCTTGTATTCGTGGTACCGAGAGAAAGAGTTACTTGGAAATTCTTTCAAGATGAGTTTAAAAAGAAATATATCAGTCAACGGTTCATTGATCAGAAACACAAAGAGTTTTAAGAGCTGAAACAGGGTCGTATGTCTATGACTGAATATGAGCGAGAGTTTGTTAGGCTCAGTAAATAAGCTCGGGAATGTGTTTCCATCGAGGCCACCATGTGCAAAAGGTTCGAAGATAGGTTGAATGAGGATATCAGACTGTTAATTGGGATTTTAGAGTTGAAAGAATTTGTTGTACTAATTGACTGAGCTTGCAAAGCCGAAGAGTTGAGCAAAGGAAAAAGAAAAGCTGAGTTTGAGACTAGAGATTCGAGAAAAGACCACTGAATAAGTTGTAACACCCCTAACCTGTAACCATCACCGAAATAGGTTAAGAGGCATTACCAGACCTGAAACTCAATTCAAAACAATCATTTAATAAATTTCATCTCATTTCAGTATCCATCATTCATTCACATTCAAATGTGCTTAAATCAATCATATAAAGTTTTAATCATGCATTTGGGACTAAATTGATAACATATAAAAATTTCAGAAACTTAGAAAATTTTCAACTTTACAACTGTCACACGCCCGTGTGAACAGGGCGTGTGCTTCACATGGCATTAGACACGCCCGTGCGTCTAAACCGTGGCAAAACAGGGCATACATACTGACTTGTCCACATGGCCACAAGAAACGCCCGTGTGCCAGGCCGTGTGAAATTTAAGGAGGCTACTGACTTGGGTCACACGGCCTACCACACGCCCGTATGCCAGCCCGTGTGCCACACACGACCAATAGACACCCCCATGTGTCTAGGCTGTGTCAAAACTGTAGGGTATACTGACTTTAATTCATAGGGTAGCCTAGGGGACACACGGCCATGTAACATGACCGTGTGTCACACACGGTTGAGACACATGCCCGTGTCTCTGCCCGTGTGGACAAAAATAGGCTATTTGAAAAGCCAAAATTTCCACCCTAAAACATAAGCATTTTGTAACACCCCAAACCCAGCCTGGACGTTACGGTCGAATCTGGCATGTCACATCGAAACTACGTTCAAAAATCGATCTTGTCGATAAAAGTTTATTTCTAAGTTCCAAAGCCCTTTCTATTATTATTGTCGTTTCATCCAGACATTTTCTTAAAAGTTGTCTTTGTTTTATTCAGTTATTTTAAGAAAAAACAAAGGCAAAAGCTTCTAAAGTTTGGATTTGAAATGTGTGATTTTCTTGAAAACGTTTATTATTTCGAAAACTCGTTATCCTATTCTAGCAGTTTGAGATAATAAAATGAAAACCTAACTAGGAAAATTAAAACTCTTAAATGGCCTTATTACATAAATAAAAACCCAAACTTAAATTTTGAAATAATTAAAATCAAATCCAAAATAATAGTATTCATGTGGCCACCTCCAAGTCCCTCACAGCTCCAAATCGTCTATGGCTGGGGATTACCTGTACAGTTAAAAGGAAGGGTGAGTTTGTGAAAACTCAGCGTGTAATCCCTTAACAGACAATAGAAATTAGAATATGCGAAACAGTTTGGGCCGTAGCCTTATTCAGTAACAGAGCAGTCTAGCCTTTAGCCCTATAAAGTATCAGAGGGGGCCCAGACCCAAAACAAAATCAATGCAGAGCAAATATGCATCCCAACCCAATGCAACCAGCACACCACCCGTACTAGCCAACACACCATGTGGGGATTCGATAAACCCACCAATAACATAGCGAAGCTGCTAATAACAAAAAATGTGGCGGAGCCACTAAAATGAAAATGCGTGGCAAAACCACTAGTACAAAACTTCCTCCAAATTAGTCCCCAACCCCATGCAGAATGTCATGTCATAAATATATTCTGTATACAAAAGATCATACTCAGACACAATCATACGTATACCAAATGCTCATTAGTCAACCTACCTCTAAGGGTATAATGGTCATTTCGACAATTAGAGGTAAAATGGTAATTTTACCCCTCATGGATTTTTTGGTCATTTAGCTAATTTTGGTGTCTCGGTACATATTACGACCTCTTAAAGGGTCTACCGTCACCTCCAGCGACTCAGATAACCTACATGGCCAAAATAGCGAATATGGGCCCAAAACCCGCTTTTGTGCCCAAGTGGGCCCACACGCTCACGTGGCCCATCTAGCCCAAATTCAGACACGACAACGCGAGCCTCATAGTCCAATCCATTAATCGAGGATTTTACCCGTGTAGGGCCCACAAGCCCATTGGGCCTACATGACCCATTTTGACCCATCGAGGCCCATAACGGCCCAAGTCCACGAAAACGTACGAGGTAGCCTTTTCAGCCTATCGCCCACGTTTTGTGGGTTCAGATCGCCCCACATGTATTTGTACGCTCGTGAGGCCTCGAATGCTGAGGCTTCGGTATTTTGGCATTTCGACTTTTGTCGAATCACAGTTTAACAGGGGTATGATTACACGCCTCTCTTGCCTTTGACAATAATTAAGTGGTGTACGATTACACACATGTTCTCGAAAGCCTACGAATCACCTCTTAAATACCAACGTACATCATCCAAATTAATTATTCAGTCTTACAAATGCTAATATTCTCAAGAACTATGACCACGATCTAACAGTCATCACCTATCACGCTTAGATGATCTGGACTAATCCCTCCAAAATCGTCGACCAAAACAACCCTTGTACCCTGGCGATTAACTGCACCATAATGGTTTCTTGTTAAAAGAATATTTCCGTATAACCCATTTGAGTATTCGGTCAATACCTAAAACAAGGTGTCGAGTTTACCTTAAATGAATGATGAGAGATAGAAAAGTTTTAAGGCTTCACGATCACCTTACTCCAATGAGATCCCTAGAACCATCACATAATGCACCACGAAGAACGAATACGAATTGAAATTAGCATAGATAAGAGGAAAACATAACATTAGGCTTTCCCAAAAGCAAAGTTTCAATCAACAAGTTGAATACATACAAAATTGACCGAATAGTAAAAGGCGATCTTATGAGTACTTACCGATTACCAAAATATTTATGAAACTGATACCACCAAACTCTAGCATACCGAAACAATCCCACAACACCAAGTGACAGACAAGAAACTGAAAGAGAAGAAGAAGAAGAAATGGTCGGCTCAGAGAAAAATGAAAGAAAGATTGAAATGACTTAGAGAGAAAAACAAAAGAGACCATATTAGGCTATCTTGAAAAGAAAAGAAACAGTAAAAATGGTAAAGAAAAAGTTAAGAATGGGGAATTCAGTAAGGTATCCAGAATGTGACCTGAAGACAATGTCGACAACAGTAAAAGAGTCCAAATGGTCACTTGTGAAAATGACACTAAGGAGAAAAGAAGCCAGAAACATCAAAAGAACAAAACCCGAAATGTCAGAGAAGAAAATTGGCTCTTACACACCCACAAATTGCCGAAAAAGCACAGAGTGAGTTCCCTAGCCAAATTTACACAATCAAATTCCCCAATTCGGCTACAACTCTTCCCCTCTCAAACTCCACAATTTTCTCCCCTTATCTCTCCACCTTTTCCTCTTCCAAATCCCCAACAACCAACATCTTATCCCATAATACTCTTCCCCTTTTAACAAGTCTACAACTACTCCATAGAGTTCGAATCTACCACAAAGACTTGCCACCCAAGTAGCAAAAGAAAATCCCTTGTTTACCATGGGATTCAAACTTCTGCTCCCACCATGCCCAGTCATGCCATTTGCCACCAAGCCACAAGATCTCTTGTGTCACAAAACAAACACAACTTAATATATGCCGTATAAGCTAACATCCAGGTTTCCAAAAGAGCAAAAATCAAAATTTTTCCAAAGGCCATACTTGAACCCAGGATTCCTAAAAACCCCCCAAACATACCCAAATTACTTAACCAATAAAGCAAACATGATATTTACATCAAAGCTTGCGAAAACAAAGACCCTAAATTTTTGGGGCGTTACAACTATACCCCCCTTAAAGAAATTTTGGCCTCAAAATTTTCCTAATTGAAATAAGTGAGGGTATTGTTGTCGCATCACCTCTTCAGGCTCCCACGTGGCTTTCTCTGAACCGTGATAACGCCAAAGCACCTTGACCAATGGAATAGATTTCCTTCTCAGCACTTTAACATAACAATCCAGTATATGCACCTGTTCTTCCTTGAAAGTCAAATCAAACTTAACCTCAATTTCCTCAATGGCACAATATGCATGGGATCAGAGCAGTAATACCTCAGCATGGAGACGTGGAACACATCATGAATCCTGTCTAAATCTGGAGGCAACTCAAGCTTATAGAAAATTGGTCCCACTCGTTTTAGAACCCTGTAAGGCCCGGTAAACCTAGGGCTAAGCTTGCCCTTCCTCCCAAATCACATGATTTTCTTTCACGGTGAGACCTTCAGAAAGACATAATCCCTCACAGAGTGCTCGATCTTTTTACGTTTTAAGTCTATATATGATTTCTACCTAGTTGCTTCTTTTAACTAATCTCGAATTAACTTTACCTTTTCTTCAGTATTACAAACTACCTCTGGCCTCAAAACTCACCGCTCACCAAGTTCCGTCCAACAAGTAAGAGTACGACACCTATGACCATACAACGCCTCGTACAGTGCCATCTGAATACTGGACTGATAACTGTTATTGTAATCGAAATCTGCCAACGGCAAGTAGTCTTCCCAACTACCTCGAAATCAATTACACAACATCTTAACATGTCCTCCAGTATCTGAATCACCCTATTTGACTGACCGTCTGCCTGAGGATGGAACACAGCACTGAAGTCCAATCTTGTACCTAAAGCCTCATGCAACTTCTTCCAGAACTGAGATGTAAATCTAGGATCTCTGTCAGATATTGTAACACCCCGAACCCGAGACCGTCGCCGGAGTCGAACGCGAGGTGTTAACAGACTTCAACCCACTTATTGACAATTTTCAGACAAGCTGCCAATCTGAGTACTAGTCGCTCCAAAATTCATAACTTGAGTTTTACAACTCGAAAATCAGTTCCGTAAATTTTTCCTGAAACTAGACTCATATTTCCATCTACATATTTTTTTCTAGAATTTTTGGTCGAGCCAATTAGTACAGTTTATTAGTTAAAGTCTCGCCTGTTGTAGGGATCGACTACACTGACCTTTGTGCGTTACGAATTGGATATCTCCCTGTACAGGGCTTCAATACTAATGCCGTTTGTTTCTGTAGAAACTAGACTCAGAGAGGAATTTACACATATATGGAATGACTCATAATTATCTCTGGTTAATTTACAATGATTTTCCAAAGTTGGAACAGGGGATCCAGAAACCGTTCTGGCCCTATTCCACAAGAACTTTAAAATCTGTTAACTTATAACTCATATGACCATTTCGTTTCTTCCATATGAAAGTAGATTCATCAAGGTACACTTACATAATTTATTTGCTATTTAATACCATTCCTACTATTTTTAGTGATTTTTCACATCCACGTCACTGCTGCTGTCAGCATCTGCCTTTAGTAGGCTTTACCTATTTCATACTTTCCATGATTCAATTGGCTCTTTTTACATACATAGCACAAAGTGTGATCATGATTAACCATTCCAATGGCTAATCGTTTCAAAATAATTCCATACCTCATAAGGGTCAACATACAAACGATTATAGTTCTATGCTAAAACGATATAAGCCATTTTCGCATGGCTATCCAAGTTTACACAAACCGAAGGTACATGACCTTCAACAAAGGATGGTCCTATACATGCCATTTCAAAGTTCAACCAAAATTTGTACCAAAATGGGGCTTCAATAGTGTGGATGACTTGATTGCTTTGATCCCGAATCCGATAGCTAACGAGCGAAACCTATAAAACAGAGAGCCAAAGCAGCGGGTAAGCATTTTAATGCTTAGTAAGTCTCAAGCAATGAAATCAGCTTTGACTAAGGTATTTTATTCACATGGCTAATTAAACCACTTTACTAATTCACATTCCCATACTCATACTTATTTCACATCACCGACCCTTAGGTTCATACACAAAAGAACAACTTAGCCCAAGGCCGGTAGCTCGTTTATCAACCTAGCGCATACTTACTTGTAAGAATTCAATTAGTACAAGCACATACAAACATACCTCATTGCTGGAATTTTCACAAGTGTATAAGCTGAAATTTTCACAGCAAGATTGCTCACTTCGAATCACATACTTTCGGATTTAACCGGATATAGCGACTCAGACGATTGCCTTCGGTCATAACCGGTTGGTGACTTGCACAAAGGCCTTGGTCTTAGCCGGATATATCAACTCGCACGAATGCCTTCGGTCTTAGCCCTGATATATCAACTCGCACGAATGCCTTGGTCTTAGCCCGGATATATCAACTCGCATACGAATGCCTTGGGTCTTAGCCGGATATATCAACTCGCATACGAATGCCTTCGGGTCTTAGCCCGGATATATTTCCAATGTTCACTTACACATATATCAATATTCAAGACACGTCCATAGTTCATTTTCGTTACTAAAGCTCTAACACAAAATATATATCAACCTTTACTATTTCGGCTCAATGGCCACACAAACAAGGAGCATAATTTTGATATAATTCAAGTAGGGTCATCACTCGAAGACTTACCTCGGATGTTGTCGAGCGATTTACGGCTATTCAACTACTTTTTCCTTCCCTTTATCGGATTTAGCTCCCCTTTGCTCTTGAGCTAATTCACACAAATTTAACTTATTAAAATCTCATCATGATAGCTTATGGCCGAATATGACAAGGAGTGTAAATGGTCATATGGCCATCCTTTAGCTCAAATACACAATGGTCATGCACATTTTTACATCACAACAAGCAATTCAATACATTCAAACATCAACGTGAAGTTCAAAGTACTTGGCCCTTATATACATACATCCACATATTTAAGCTCAAGAATTTTAACATAACATCAAGTGCTCAAATTACTCATGTGGCCGATTACACATGGTCATAAATACACAAAATCAAAAATAATTTCAAGGTTTTTCACACTATACATGTACTAGGCCGAATGTACATGCAAATTTCACAACATTCTTCAACAAATTTCTTCTTTAAACAAACATATTTATCACTTTCTTCATAATCAAAATATCATGTGCAAACATAT
Organism: Gossypium arboreum; assembly: GCF_025698485.1. Taxonomy (NCBI): domain Eukaryota; kingdom Viridiplantae; phylum Streptophyta; class Magnoliopsida; order Malvales; family Malvaceae; genus Gossypium; species Gossypium arboreum. Next base: position 82,852,825 of record NC_069081.1, on the reverse strand, counting down.
ATACACATATAGGTGCGTGGCGAATCTCAAGGTGTTCATAACCCTCTAAAACACAATTTTTACCAATCAAGTAACAAGCATAAATCATGCTCATGAATGCATCATGGCGAATACATCACAATCATACCCCATTGAACTTTGGTCATGGTTAAACAAAGAACTCAATGTCTTACTCAAGATTGCTACAAAGAAATTTCAAGAGTAGTCAATCCATCATTGCATGCATCATTAGCAAGCTTCACATTTAGCATGCAATGGCTTTAACACAATATCAACCTTGGCCAAATACCATTTTTCATGGCATAACAAGGATTTGAACCATGGCTAACATGCACATCAAGTTAGCAACCAAAACAAGCATGAATCTCATGACACCACCTCGTACATACCTTAATCTTGATGCAAGTTTAGCCAAATCTCCTTCTAGATCTCTTCTAAACAAAGAAAATGAAGCAAAAATCTCTTCTTCCTCTTAGGAATTTCGGCCAAAGGAAGGAGGGGAAAAGATGAACAATTTTTTTGTTTTTTTTTCTTTCTTAGTCTTTGCTCAAAGAAAGGATGAATGACAACTTTTTTTTTTTCTTTCTCTCTAGCTACGGCACCAAGGGGGGCATCCATGCTCATTTTTTTTCATTTCTTAATTCTTTCTACATAATGCACTAACTAAACATGTTGGAAACATGTCCCTTGCCCATAATCTAGACATGGTCAACCACTCATTCAAAATAAATGGAGTATTTGACATGCAACTCCATTTATTTTGCTTCATTCCTTTATTAACCTCTTGAAATTAGCTACATATTTTAAATCCTTTCACATGAGTCCTTTTCTTTCAATTCACAATCAAATTAACTAAATCAAAGAATTCAAAATTCACACACGAGCACACACATATTATAGGCATCAAAATAAATTTTAAATTATTTTTATGCCTCGGTTTTGTGGTACCAAAACCACATTCCGACTAGGGTCAATTTTGGGCTGTCACAACTCTCCCTCACTTAAGAAATTTTCGTCCCCAAAATCTTACCGTAAATAGGGTTGGGTATCGCTCTTTCATAGAGTTCTCGGTTTCCCAAGTAGCTTCTTCTATCCCGTGTTTGAGCCATAACACTTTCACTAGCGGAACCCGCTTGTTTCGCAACTCTTTCACTTCACGTGCCGGATACGAATCGGTTCTTCCTCATAACTCATATTGGCTTGAATTTCAACCTCGATGGACTAATCACGTGCGATGGATCGATCTATAGCGTCGAAGCATCGAAACATGAAAGACATCGTGAATCTTTTCGAGTTCGGGGCAAAATCGGGCGATATGCGATCGACCGACTCGCTCGGATATCTCATATGGCCCGATGAACCTCGGGCTCAACTTGCCCTTACGGCCGAATCGAGTATCTTTTTCCACGGCGAAACTTTAAGAAACACTTTATCTCCCACCGATACTCAATGTCCTTTCGCTTCAAATCCGCATACGATTTCGACGATCGGAGGCTATCTTGATTTTCACGGATTACTTTTACTTTCTCGTTCAGCATCTTTAATCAAATCCACTCCAAAATTTTGTTCTCACCGAGCTCGGTCCAAAACAATGGTGTACGGCATTTACGCCCGTACAAAGCCTCGTAAGGCGCCATCTTAATACTTGATTGAAAACTATTGTTGTGCGAATTCAATCAAAGGTAGGTACCGCTCCCATGAACCACCGAACTCGAGGATGCAACATCTTAACATATCCTCAAGTATCTGAATTATACGCTCGGATTGACCATCGGTTTGGGGGTGAAAGGCGGTGCTGAAATGCAACTTGGTGCCCAATGCTTCTTGTAATTTCTTCCAAAATCGCGAGGTAAACCTCGGATCTCTATCCGACACAACAGAAATCGGTACCCCGTGTAATCTCACAACTGAGAAGCGTACAATTCAGCTAGTTTATCCAATGAAAAATCCATACGCACAGGGATAAAGTGAGCCGACTTAGTCAGTCTATCAATAATAACCCAAATTGCATCCTTCTTACTTGCTGACAACGGCAGTCCGGACACAAAGTCCATTGTGACTCGATCCCATTTCCACTCGGGTATTGTGATCGGCTGAAGTAACCCTGAAGGCACTTGATGCTCCGCTTTCACTTGTTGACATATTAAACATCTTGCAACAAAATCGGAGATGTCTCGTTTCATACCATGCCACCAAAACCGACGTTTCAACTCATTGTACATCTTCGTACTCCGGGTGGATTGCCATTCGGCTACAATGAGCTTCGTTCGAATTATCAAATAAGTTCAATTCTTTGGAACACACAAACGACTTCGAACCTCAAACAATCGTCATCATCAATTTGAAACTCCGATTCCTTGTTCGAACAACACTCATTTGCTTTTGCACGCAACTCCTCATCAACTTTACGAGCTTCACGAATTTGATGAGTCAACAATGGTTTGGCCTTTAATTCGCTACTAACACATTGTCGGGTAGGATAGACAAGTGTACATTCATCGTCAGAAAGCAAACGGTGATTTCGCTTAAGGCATCCGCAACCACATTAGCCTTTCCCGTGATAGTCAATGACCAGCTCATAATCCTTTAACACTCGAGCCAACGTCTTTGTCGCAGATTTAAGTCTCTTTGAGTCATCAAATATTTGAGACTTTTGTGATCCGAATACACATGGCACTTCTCACCAAATAAGTAATGTCGCCATATCTTTAAGGCGAATACGATGGCGACCAATTCGAGATCATGGGTCGGATAATTTTTCTCATGTGGCTTTAATTGTCTCGACGATAGGCCACAACTCGACCTTCTTGCATCAATACGCAACCTAACCCAAGTAGGGAGGCGTCACTATAGATGACAAACTCTTTGCCGATTCGGCCGTACTAGTAATGGAGCTTCCGTCAAATGAGTTTTCAATTGGTCAAAACTTTTCGACACTTTTCCGTCCATTCAAACTTGACATCTTTCAAGCGGTTTAGTCATGGGTGTGGCTATCATCGAGAATCCTTTTACAAACCGTCGGTAGTAACCGCAAGTCCCAAAAAGCTCGAACCTCGGTAATATTTCTTGGAGGTTTCAGTTAAGTATGGCTGAAATTTTGCTTGGGTCGACTCGAATACCCGATGCAGATACCACGTGACCCAAGAAGCTAACCTCTCTTAACCGTAACTCACACTTGCTAAACTTAGCATATAACCGCTATCCCGTAAAATTTGCAACACTAATCTCGGGTGCTCGCATGTTCGGTCTCATTTCTTGAATAGACCAAGATGTCGTCGATGAACACAACTACGAACCGATCCAAATATGATCTCAAGATCCGATTCATCAAATCCATAAATACCGAGGGCATTAGTGAGCCCAAACGGCATCACTAAGAACTCGAGTGACCATATCTCGCTCAAGGCGGTTTTGGGTATGTCCGAATCTCGGATTCAAGAATCGATAATAGCCCGATCTCAAATCTATTTTTGAGAACACCGAGGCTCCTTCAGTTGATCGAACAAATCATCGATACGTGGTAACGGATACTTGTTCTTTATTGTCACTTTATTAAGTCGACGATAGTCGATGCACAACCTCATGGTTCCGTCCTTCTTTTCACAAACAACACCGGTGCACCCCAAGGTGAAAAACTCGGCGAGCAAAACCTCTATCCATCAACTCTTGCAACGAAGCTTTCAACTCCTTTAATTCCGTTGGTGCCATACGATACGGAGCTATCGAAATCGGTGTGGTCCTGTGTACAAGCTCAATGCCAAACTCTATCTCCGAACAGTGGCAAACCCGGCAATTCTTCGGGAAAACGTCCGGTATTCACAAACCACCGCAGATTTGGGTTCTATTCCTAACTCCTTATCATCAAGTACATACGCAAGGTATGCTTCACACCCTTTTCTTACATATTTACGGGCCAACATTGATGATATTACACCGGCAACCCTTCAAGTTCGTAGACTCAACTCGGATCATCTCGTTGTTTATGCATCTCAAATCAATAGTCTTGCTTTTGCAATTCACAACCGCATCATGCACGGTCAACCAATCCAAACCAAGAATAACATCAAATTCATCGAACGGCAAAAGCATCAAGTCCGCCGGAAAATGTACCTCAATTACTAGGGGCATTTCTTACACACTCGTCGACCAGCACATAACGACCCAAAGGATTTGACACCGAATTACGAACTCAAGAGACTCAATAGATAAAGTCTTCTTGGATGCTAATGTTTCGCATATATAAGAATGAGTAGAACCGGGGTCAATCAAAGCAATCACATTAGTATCAAAGAGAGTGAAAGTACCGTAATAACATCTGGCGAGGAGGCATCCTCGCAGCAGATAGCATAAGTCCTAGCTGGGCGCGAGCCTCGGATCTGGTCGCAGATCTCTAGATCCTCTCGACCACCACTAGCCTTGCCCGTATTTCCAGATGGTCTACCTCGAGCGGTGGTAGTACCGGTTTCCCACTCCGATCTACATTCTGCTCGACAACCTCGGGCAATCTTTAATGAAGTGGTCAACTGATCCACACTTGTAACAGAGCGGTCACGGAATCTACAGACTTCCAAAATGCCATTTGCCACAATCATCGGCACTCGTCCTCTCTCGTCGATCATTCCCACTCTCGGCGATCGAAGTGATTCGTGTGGTCACAGGGTCGATCGCGATCTCGTCTAGAAAAGCCCGGTGTCTCTAGATCGGCCTAAGCCATCTCTAAGTTTCTTTGATGATTGTTGGAAGGGCTTCCCGAATACCTCTTACTGAAACTCCCTTGCTCCCGCTTCGCTTTCCTTTTCTCCATACTAAGCTCCTCGGCTTTGCATCGCTCGCTCGACGAGAGTCACAAACTCTCGGATTTCAAAATGCCAACATACGCCTTTATCTCATCATTCAGTCCATCTTGAAGCGTTTACACATCACGCCTTCAAGAAATGCATTCTCGCAGCATCGCTAAGCCTCACGAATTTTCGTTCATAGTCGATGAACCGACATGGAACCTTGTTTAAGTTCGAGAAATTCCTTTCGTTTTTGGTCCATAAATCTCGATCGATATACTTTTTCCAAATTCGGTTTGAAAGAACTCCCAAGTTACTTGTTCGCGGGCACAACAAGTCGAGTACTCCACCAATAGTAGGCGTAATCACGTAGCAAGGAGATGGTACACTTTAGGCATTCATCGGTGTACAAGATAGCTCATCGAGTACCGGATCGTGTTGTCCAACCAAAATTCGACTTGCTCGGCATCATCACTATCCGTAGCTTTAAATTCAGTAGCCCCATGTTTTCGGATTCTATCAACTGGGGCTTATTCGACCTGATTTGGTCAATTACGGGGCATTGTAGGTGCGGGGTGTGTTTGTTGGGAATGGAGGTTGTGGAACACCAGATTAGTTCGAATGTATTGGTTGAACCAATCATTCATCACGCTATAAAAGGCTTGTCTAGCCTCGTCATTCGGATTGCTAGCAACAGGTTGAGAGTCCGCCGCGCTGTCCCTTGTCTTGAGGGCAGGCGCCACACTCTCCACATCATCGCCTATCGCTCGGTTGGGATCGGGATCCATTACTATAAATAAACACAAGTTCAAACGTCGAAATCACCACACTATCATATAATCACATGAAATGGCATGTATAGCTAGACCCAAACGCATTACGGTAGTCCTAGAATCGACTAAACCGTAGCTCTGATACCAATAAAATTGTAACACCCGAACCCGAGACCGTCACGAGTCGAACGCGAGGTGTTAACAACTTCAACCCACTTATTGACAATTTTCAGACAAGCTGCCAATCTGAGTACTAGTCGCTCCAAAATTCATAACTTGAGTTTTACAACTCGAAAATCAGTTCCGTAAATTTTTCCTGAAACTAGACTCATATTTCCATCTACATATTTTTTCTAGAATTTTGGTCGAGCCAATTAGTACAGTTTATTAGTTAAAGTCTCGCCTGTTGTAGGGATCGACTACACTGACCTTTGTGCGTTACGAATTGGATATCTCCCTGTACAGGGCTTCAATACTAATGCCGTTTGTTTCTGTAGAAACTAGACTCAGAGAGGAATTTACACATATATGGAATGACTCATAATTATCTCTGGTTAATTTACAATGATTTTCCAAAGTTGGAACAGGGGATCCAGAAACCGTTCTGGCCCTATTCCACAAGAACTTTAAAATCTGTTAACTTATAACTCATATGACCATTTCGTTTCTTCCATATGAAAGTAGATTCATCAAGGTACACTTACATAATTTATTTGCTATTTAATACCATTCCTACTATTTTTAGTGATTTTTCACATCCACGTCACTGCTGCTGTCAGCATCTGCCTTTAGTAGGCTTTACCTATTTCATACTTTCCATGATTCAATTGGCTCTTTTACATACATAGCACAAAGTGTGATCATGATTAACCATTCCAATGGCTAATCGTTTCAAAATAATTCCATACCTCATAAGGGTCAACATACAAACGATTATAGTTCTATGCTAAAACGATATATAAGCCATTTTCGCATGGCTATCCAAGTTTACACAAACCGGAAGGTACATGACCTTCAACAAAGGATGGTCCTATACATGCCATTTCAAAGTTCAACCAAAATTTGTACCAAAATGGGGCTTCAATAGTGTGGATGACTTCGACTGCTTTGATCCCGAATCCGATAGCTAACGAAAAAACCTATAAAACAGAGAGCCAAAGCAACGGGTAAGCATTTTAATGCTTAGTAAGTCTCAAGCAATGAAATCAGCTTTGACTAAGGTATTTTATTCACATGGCTAATTAAACCACTTTACTAATTCACATTCCCATACTCATACTTATTTCACATCACCGACCCTTAGGTTCATACACAAAAGAACAACTTAGCCCAAGGCGGTAGCTCGTTTATCAACCTAGCGATACTTACTTGTAAGAATTCAATTAGTACAAGCACATACAAACATACCTCATTGCTGGAATTTTCACAAGTGTATAAGCTGAAATTTTCACAGCAAGATTGCTCACTTCCGAATCACATACTTTCGGATTTAACCGGATATAGCGACTCAAGACGATTGCCTTCGGTCATAACCCGGATTTGGTGACTTGCACAAAGGCCTTCGGTCTTAGCCCGGATATATCAACTCGCACGAATGCCTTCGGTCTTAGCCGGATATATCAACTCGCATACGAATGCCTTCGGTCTTAGCCCGGATATATCAACTCGCATACGAATGCCTTCGGTCTTAGCCCGGATATATCAACTCGCACGAATGCCTTCGGTCTTAGCCCGATATATTTCCAATGTTCACTTACACATATATCAATATTCAAGACACGTCCATAGTTCATTTTCGTTACTAAAGCTCTAACACAAAATATATATCAACCTTTACTATTTCGCTCAATGGCCACACAAACAAGGAGCATAATTTTGATATAATTCAAGTAGGGTCATCACTCAAGACTTACCTCGGATGTTGTCGAGCGATTTCGACGGCTATTCAACTACTTTTCCTTCCCTTTATCGGATTTAGCTCCCTTTGCTCTTGAGCTAATTCACACAAATTTAACTTATTAAAATCTCATCATGATAGCTTATGGCGAATATGACAAGGAGTGTAAATGGTCATATGGCCATCCTTTAGCTCAAATACACAATGGTCATGCACATTTTACATCACAACAAGCAATTCAATACATTCAAACATCAACGTGAAGTTCAAAGTACTTGGCCCTTATATACATACATCCACATATTTAAGCTCAAGAATTTTAACATAACATCAAGTGCTCAAATTACTCATGTGGCCGATTACACATGGTCATAAATACACAAAATCAAAAATAATTTCAAGGTTTTTCACACTATACATGTACTAGGCCGAATGTACATGCAAATTTCACAACATTCTTCAACAAATTTCTTCTTTAAACAAACATATTTATCACTTTCTTCATAATCAAAATATCATGTGCAAACATATATACACATATAGGTGCGTGGCGAATCTCAAGGTGTTCATAACCCTCTAAAACACAATTTTTACCAATCAAGTAACAAGCATAAATCATGCTCATGAATGCATCATGGCGAATACATCACAATCATACCCCATTGAACTTTGGTCATGGTTAAACAAAGAACTCAATGTCTTACTCAAGATTGCTACAAAGAAATTTCAAGAGTAGTCAATCCATCATTGCATGCATCATTAGCAAGCTTCACATTTAGCATGCAATGGCTTTAACACAATATCAACCTTGGCCAAATACCATTTTTCATGGCATAACAAGGATTTGAACCATGGCTAACATGCACATCAAGTTAGCAACCAAAACAAGCATGAATCTCATGACACCACCTCGTACATACCTTAATCTTGATGCAAGTTTAGCCAAATCTCCTTCTAGATCTCTTCTAAACAAAGAAAATGAAGCAAAAATCTCTTCTTCCTCTTAGGAATTTCGGCCAAAGGAAGGAGGGGAAAAGATGAACAATTTTTTGTTTTTTTTTTTCTTAGTCTTTGCTCAAAGAAAGGATGAATGACAACTTTTTTTTTTTTTCTTTCTCTCTAGCTACTGCACCAAGGGGGGCATCCATGCTCATTTTTTTTCATTTCTTAATTCTTTCTACATAATGCACTAACTAAACATGTTGGAAACATGTCCCTTGCCCATAATCTAGACATGGTCAACCACTCATTCAAAATAAATGGAGTATTTGACATGCAACTCCATTTATTTTGCTTCATTCCTTTATTAACCTCTTGAAATTAGCTACATATTTTTAAATCCTTTCACATGAGTCCTTTTTCTTTCAATTCACAATCAAATTAACTAAATCAAAGAATTCAAAATTCACACACGAGCACACACATATTATAGGCATCAAAATAAATTTTAAATTATTTTTATGCCTCGGTTTTGTGGTACCGAAACCACATTCCGACTAGGGTCAATTTTGGGCTGTCACAGATATGATAGAAACTGGTACTCCATGCAGTCTCACAGTCTCAGGCACATACAACTTGGCCAATTTTTGCAGCGAATAATCAGCGCGGACTGGTATAAAATGGGCAGATTTTGTAAGTCTGTCTATGCTAACCCATATCGAATCCTTCTTAGTAGATGTCAAGGGTAGCCCACTCACAAAATCCATGGTTACCCTTTCCCACTTCTAGAGTGGAATCTTAACTGGCTACAATAACCCAGAAGGCAGCTGATGCTCAGCTTTAACTTGTTGGCAAGTCAAACACTTACTCATGTAATCGGTAACTTCGCGTTTTATTCCAGGCCACCAATACAGCTCACAAAGATCTTGGTATAACTTGTTTCTTCCAAGAAGCATAGCATATGGACTACTATGTGCCTCTTGTAGTATAGACTACCTCAAATCAGAATCCATCGGTATACAAACTCTCGCATGGAAACATAATACTCCCTCACTATTCAGCCCAAAATTTGCAGTCTCACCATTCTTAACTTGTCGAAAGCAAGAAACCAGTGACTCATCTAACAACTATTTATTCTTAATTTGTTTAGTCCATGTCAGTTTCACTTGAAGTAAACTACTATCATGAAACAAGCTGAGATGAGCAAACATCGCTCTCAGATCAGATACAACCCTCTGGCTTAGTGCGTCAGCTACCATGTTAGCCTTACCAGGGTGGTACTCATTCGAGTAATCATAATCCTTAAGCAGCTCTATCCATCTTCGCTGCCTAAGATTCAACTCCTTCTAAGTAAGAAGGTATTTGCGGCTCTTATGATCTATGTAAATAATACACTTCTCACTGTATAAGTGGTGCCTCCAAATTTTTAACGCGAATACCACCGCAGCCAACTCCAAGTCGTGAGTAGGGTAATTCACCTCATGGGGCTTAAACTGACATGATGGGTAAGCAACCACTTTACCCTCCTGCATCAATACACAACCCAATCCAATGTATGACGCATCATTGTAGACAGTAAACTCCTTCTTAGCCTCCGGCTGTATTAAGACAGGGGCCTTAGTCAGAACCTTTTTCAATTTTTCATAACTCTCTTGTTGCTTATCAGTCAAACTAAACGATACTCCTTTTCGCAGTAACTTAGTCAGAGGTGCAACAATCATAGAAAACTCCTCAACAAAGCGTTTATAATACCCAGCCAAGCCCAAAAAACTTTGAATCTCCGATACAGTCTTCGGTGCTTTCCAATCTAATACGGCTTCGATCTTTCGAGGATCAACCCTAATCCCCTTAGTAGATACCACGTGACCCAAAAACGTCACCTCTCGCAGCCAGAACTCACATTTGCAGAACTTTGCATATAGCTGCTTCTCCTTCCAATTTTGCAAAACAGTCCGAAGATGCACATCCTAATCCTCCTCGGTTCTCGAATACATCAGAATATCATCTATAAAGACAACTACAAATTGGTCCAGATAGGGTTGGTACTGGAATGCCGGTGCCCCCAAGGCCCAGTAGAAAAATAAAATTTCGGCAATCTAACCATGGATACATGTGCGAGGAACAAATCGGGAAAACTGAAATAATGAAAATGGTTTCAAAATTACAGAAACTTCAATATGGGTAGATAGCAACGCCTCGGCAACGAGAACTTCAAATCATTATCAAACCAAGTAGTAACTTTTCAGATGCCGACCTCTACATAGTCCACCTAATTGACAATGAATGGAAGAAGTCCCCAAAACAGTTTTAGGGATTTCTTTGTTTTGACGGCTGCTAGAACACTCAAAAAACCAAAAAACTAGGTTTTCTTTTAGGGTTATTATCTATATATATAAATCCCCTTTTAAATTTGGTATATTTATATCAAATATTTTAAAATAAATAAATATAACGATGTGTTAACCAAAATTATAATTACATTAATTATAACAAAGATTTGATAAACTATATTTATTTAAATTTATATACTAACCAACTTCATATATTAATAGAATTATGTTCTCAATATGTGTACAACATTCTTGTAGATATAATATGTTTGATATTTAATTCATGTGACAGCCAAAAACAATACCAACTATGTTTTATTCTGATTATCTCAACCATATGGTGTGACCCTGTAGGCTCTTGTAACATTAACAGTAATACGAGAACGATTCTAATGTTACATACAATGAGTGGCATCTAGTAATGCATCATTGCTACCTAAGTTACAAGAAGTCATGATTCAACATAACCTTTTGTGATTTATCTTTCATGCATTAATCTTTAAGTCCTTTATCTCTGGAATGAACACAAGTCATGGAATAGTCATACTTGCATAGTCCATGTTATGTTTCTTGATATCTTGAGTAGACTATGATATACAAAAAAGTATGACATCTCATATCAACTTATTTGAGCATGGCCATGCATTTCTAGTCTCACTCAATCAAGTGGCCTAAGATATTACTCCCATTATGTAGGAGGGACCTATTCTATATTGATCAACCATATCCCTCTACATAGATTGTGGTATATCCAACATCAGCCTTTATAGAACAACTAGTTACGGTGTACATTTGACTGTATCAAAATATACAACTCGTGATGTTGAGATAATGATGATCTCAAGTCTGAGGATCATATACATGTTAATCACTGTGAGTAATGTTATGACAATTACATAATAATCCAAGAAACATACTCATAGCGGGTCAGTCTAATATGTTGTTCTCTAACACACATATTCATGCATTGATTTTGACACTCCATATCAATGACAACTCTTTATCATCAATCAACTACATGTTAGTCTCAAAGCATTATTGTTGTCCTAGTCAACAATAATACTTAACTAAGGATCTTTTAAGAACAATCATATTATTCTCAAGACATTATTATAAAATATTTTATTTATACACACAGAAAGAAAAACTGAAATAATACTGGAAACGCCTCATATTAAACCATGACAAATCAAGTATGTTATTATAACCATCTCAGGATTGATCTTTGGGCATACTCTTACAATCTCCCACTTGCACTAAGACTAATCACTCATATATCTAATACCAAGCGACTTAGTGTGACGATCATGCTTCTGCTGTGTCAGAGGCTTGGTCAGGGATCAGCAATGTTATCATCTGTATATACTCTGCATATCTCTACATCCCCATGATCGATAATCTATCGAATAAGATGGTAGCGCCTAAGTATATGTTTGGATCGTTGTTGAGGTTTGGGTTCTTTAACTTGTGCAATGGCTCCATTGTTATCACATCAGAGTTCTATAGAATCTGATATGCTAGGCACAACCCCTAGTTCAGTAATGAACTTTTTATTCCAAATCGCTTCTTTTGCTGCCTCACTGGCTGCAATATACTCGGCCTCTGTTGTAGAATCGGCTATTGTACTTTGCTTTGAACTCTTTGAAATCACAGCACCACCATTAAGGCAAAACACAAAACCTGATTGCGATCAAGAATCATCCTTATCAGTTTGGAAGCTAGCATTAGTGTAACCTTTTACACTTAACTCTTCCTCACCTCTATATATTAAGAACATATCCTTAGTTCTTCTTAAGTATTTAAGGATATTCTTGACCGTGGTCCAGTGACTTTCACCGGGATCTACTTGGTACCTGCTCATCATACTTAAGGCATAGGAAACATCTGGACGGATACATAACATGGCATACATGATAGATCCAATAACGGAAGCATATGGAATTTTACTCATGCGTTCTCTCTCTTGTGAAGTTGAAGGGCACATTTCCTTCGAGAGTGAAATACCATGTCTCATAGGTAGGAATCCTCTCTTAGATTCTTCCATACTGAACCTTTTCAGTACTTTATCTATATATGTACTTTGGCTTAGACCTAGTAGTCGTCTTGATCTATCTCTATAAATCTTGACTTCTAAGATGTAAGTGGCTTCACCCAAGTCCTTCATAGAAAAACAACTTCCTAACCAAGTCTTAATAGACTGCAAGGTAGGTATGTCATTTCCCATGATAAGTATGTCATCCACATACAGTACCAAAAATGTGATAGTGCTCCCACTAACTTTCTTCTAAACACATGGCTCATCTTCATTTTTGATAAAACCAAACTCTTTGATTGCATCATTAAAACGAAGATTCCAACTTCAAGATGCTTGCTTTAATCCATAAATGGATCTTTGTAGCTTACATATCTTTCTAACATCCTTTGGATTGACAAAACGTTCAGGTTGTGTCATGTACACATCTTATTCAAGTTTCCCATTAAGGAAAGCTATTTTGACGTCCATCTGCCATATTTCATAATCATGAAATGTAGCTATGGCAAGCAAGATCCTGATGGATTTAAACATAGCTATAGAAGAAAAGATTTCATCATAGTCAACACCATAAATTTGGCGAAACCCTTTAGTGACTAATCGCCCCTTGTATGTTTGTACATTACCATCCATGTCGGTTTTATTTTTGAAAACCCACTTGCACTCTATAGGTTTAACCCCTTCGAGTGGATCAATCAAAGTCCATACTTGATTTTCATACATGGAATCCATCTCAGATCTCATGGCCTCAAGCCATTTCTCAAAGTCTGGGCTCGTCACTACTTCTTGATAAGTCCTAGGCTCATCTTAATCTAAAAGAAGAATGTCACCATACGTTGTAATGAGAAATCCATATCTTTCAAGTGCATGATGTTCTCTTAAAGATCTGCGCGGTAGTTGTGTTTCTACAGTAGTTACTTGTTCCTCAATTTCTTGTGGAATTTGCTATTGTTCAATGTCTGGTTCAGTGGTATCTTGTGATTCTCGAATTTCTTCAAGTTCAATCTTTCTCCCACTTCCTTTTCTAGAAACAAATTCTCTCTCTAGGAAGACACCAGTTTGAACAACAAACACTTTGTTCTCAATGGAATTAAAGAAATAATATCCTTTGGTTTCTTTCGGATACCCTACAAAAATACACTTTTTAGATTTGGGTTCAAGCTTAGTAGACGTCTGAGGTTTAACATAAGCTTCGCAACCCCTAATTTTCATAAAGGACATACTGAGACGTTTCCCAGTCCACATCTCATATGGTGTCTTTTGAACCGATTTAGATGGAACACAGTTTAGTGTGGAAGTAGTTGTCTTAAGTGCATGTCTCCAAAAAGAAGTCGATAGATCGGTATGACTCATCATGGATCGAACCATGTCAAACAGAGTTCAATTTCTTCACTCAGAAACACCATTCCGTTGAGGAGTACCAGGAGGAGTAAGTTGTGCGACAATCCCACATTTCTTCAAAAGATTATCAAACTCTAGGCTCAAATACTCTCCACCTCGATCAGATCGAAGTGTCTTGATAGTTTTTCCTAGTTGATTTTGTACTTCATTTTTGAATTCCTTGAACTTTTCAAGGGCCTCTAACTTATGGCGCATGAGATAAACATACCCATATCTACTGAAATCATCAATGAAAGTAATGAAGTAGTGAAAACCACCTCTGGCCCGTGTATTTATTGGTCCACATACATCAAAATGTATTTAAGCCCAATAAATCACTAGCTCGTTCTCTTTTTCTAGTAAAAGGAGATTTAGTCATTTTTCCCAAATAAGCAAGATTCACATACTTCAAATTGTTCAAAAACAAATGAATCCAAGAGACCATCTTTATGGAGTTTGGATATGCATTTCTCACTTATGTGGCCCAAACGACAATGCCAAAGATAAGTTTGATTTGAATCATTATTTTAGATCTTTTAGTATTTATGTTGTAAATGGGATTCATTTTATCTAAAATATAGAGGCCATTTATTAATTGTTGATAAACCGTAATTTATACATATTTTTATCCCATGCTTAGCATATTTATGGATGGTTTCTCCTTAGAATTGGTGAATTCGATGCTCCTAGTCCTTTAATTTCATGTTTTATACTTAGGTGAGCATAAAAAAGTAAAAAGAGCGGGAAACGAGCCGAAAACAAAGAAAATAGACCCACATGGGAAATCAACACGGCCTGGACTTTTTAACACGGGCGTGTCACACTGTCGTGTCCCTTTGGCAGGATTGAAGCACGACTTACACGGGTATACTACATGCCTGTGCCTGTTCAACAGCCTTGAGCAAGGGCTGGAGTAATCGCACATGGGTGTGTCACACGAGCATGTCCCTGCCGAGCCCAAGTATAACCCTATTCGGAAAAGGCCAATTTTGGGGGCTCTTAGGCATTTTAAAACCTAGTTAAACACCTGAGGAGGCACTTAGAAGGGGGATGCAGAGTAGGAAGCAAGGAATTACTCAAGGAAAGCCGATTTGATTCATCTTAGAAGCCGGAATCATCATCAAGACTAAAGATCTCCCTTCAAGTTCCTTGAGGAGTTTTGGGTTTTCTTATGTTTTTTTTATTTTTATGCTTTTGAGATGTTTCTTTCATAAGTATGAACTAAACCCCCTAAATACCTAAGGGGAATGAAACCTAAGACGGATCTTGTTATTATTATCTGAATTGTACGATAAATATTTGACTTTTTCTTAATTATGTGTTCTTAATTCTTGTTTTGATATTCCAGGATATTGATTCAAGTTAAGCTCTTATTCAGAGGAGGCATAGACCCTGTCTAAGAGTAAATTTGCCATAATTAAGCGGAGTTGATTGCACGCCTAGAGATAGGGTGATAAGATTTTCCCAGATTAGGGTGAAACCTAATAAGGGAATCCATAGATCGAGTTAATGCAATTCTAGGGTGTTAATTAGAAAGAGATTTCAATTATTCAACCTAGGGTTAGATGTTATTAGTCTTGAGAGAGATAATAATATAATTTAGGGACTTTTACGGATCAAGTCAAATGAATAAATCGTCTGATTCAGAGTCAAATAACAAGTGAAGTCTAGGTGGATTTTTCCTTAGGTATTGTCTTAATCAATCGAATTTTCCAAAAAGTATTTTCCCAAAATTTCTTTTTAGGCATTCTTAGTTAATAATTAGTTTAGATAACCAAACCTCTTAATTTTTAGGCTAGATAGTAAAAAGGAAGTAAATACTAGTACTCGTAGTTCCTTTGGGTTCGACAATCTAGTCTTGCTGAACTATACTACTGTTCGATAGGTACACTTGCCTTAACCGTGATAATAAGTTAGTCTCAAGAATGATTCTTTCATAAATCTTTAAAACCAGTCACGAATATCACGTATCAAGTTTTTGGCGCCGTTGCCGGGGAACTAGGATATTAGGAACACTCGATTTTTAGTACTTTAGCTATTTTACTTTTATTGCAATTTAAATTTTTATTTTCTTTTCTAATTCTTCATTTATTTTCTTCTGACAGGTTTTTCTAGTTTATGACCAGAAGAAACCCATTAGGACCATTATTGTTTGATAGTGAGCTCGATCACACAGTTTGTAGAAACCGAAGAGAAATAAGGCGCAGCTTATGATACACAGAAGAGCAAGAGGATGATACTTCAACCACAACTGAGGAGATGGCTGAAAACTAAGAAAATCCACTACTTCCTGCGATTGCTGTTAATCAGAATCCTACTCCGCGCACTATGTATGATTATGCTAAACCTTCTTTTGTAGGAACTGAATCGAGCATAGTTAGACCTACTGTAGCTGAAAATACTTTTGAACTGAAACCTAACACAACTCAAATGATACAGCAATTTGTTCAGTTTAATGGTTTGCAGGACGAAGATCCCAACGATCACTTGGCAAACTTTTTGGAACTATGTGCTACATTTAAAATTAATGGCATTTCTAATGACGCCATTTGCCTTCGGTTATTCCCTTTTCATTGAGAAACAAAGCTAAATAGTGGTTGAATTCGTTACCACGGGGGTCAATCACTACTTGGGAACAAATGACCAAAAAGTTTTTATTAAAATATTTTTCGCCAGCTAAAATGGCTAATTTACGTAATGATATCTTTTCTTTTGTGTAGATGGATTTAGAAACACTCTACGATGCATGGGAGAGATAGAAGAACCTCTTGAGAAGATGCCCTCACCATGGGTTACCACTCTGGCTACAAGTTCAAACGTTTCATAATGGCCTGAATTCTTCGACTTGACAAATGGTTGATGCAGCTGCTGGCAGAACAATCAATAATAAGACACCTGAAGATGCCTATGAATTTATAGAGGAGATGTCACTGAATAACTATCAGTGGCAAGTCATGAGAATAAAGCCAACAAAAATAGCCGGTGTTTATAACGTCGATTCAGTCACCATGCTCTCTAATCAGGTAGAAATATTGAATAAGAAAATTGACGGTTTTCTTAGTTCTTCACAGGTTCACACAGTACTGCAATGCGAAGAAAGTGGAGGTGGATCAAGCAATTCAGAATACCCACCGTATGACCACAACATGGAGAACGAGCAGTTAAATTACATGGGTAAGAATCTTCGATCTCAAAATAATCTTTATAGTAATACTTACAATGTAGGTTAGAAGAACCATCCAAATTTCTCATGGGGAGGCCAAGGGAATCAGAGACCACCACCTCCAGGCTTCCAACAACCACCTTACCAAGAAGAGAAAAAGGCGAACCTTGAAGAGATGCTAACAAAATTCATCTCAGTGTCAGAAACTCATTTTCAGAATACCGAGACAAAAATTAAAAATCAACAAGCGATGATCCAAGGGCTCGAAACTCAGATAGGTCAGCTCGCTAAATTGATATCTGAAAGACCACTAGGAAGTCTACCTAGTAACACTGAACCCAACCCAAAAGAGCAAGTGAAAGCAATTACACTAAGAAGTGGGAAAGTGTTAGCTGAATCTGAAAAGAAGCCACCATAAGAAGGTGACAGAAAAGAGGTCGAACCTGAAAGAATGACAACTTAATGCCAAAAGAATATAAACCACCAATCCTATACCCAGCAAAGTGGAAGAAAGACCGCATGGATGCACAATTCGGTAAATTTCTCAAACTTTTTAAACAACTACATATTAACTTACCTTTTGTTAAAGTTATATCGCAGATGCCTACATATGCAAAATTCTTAAAAGAGCTTCTGACAAACAAAAGAAAGTTTGAAGACTTATCTACAGTGGAGCTTAATGAAGAGTGCTCAGCCATACTCCAAAACAAACTGCCAACCAAACTGAAAGACCCAGGAAGTTTTACTATTCCCTGTTGAATTGGTAGTTTTAATGTTGATAAAGCACTAGCTGATTTAGGTGCCAGCATTAATTTGAGTATTCAATTAGCTGATAGATCTGTTTTATATCCTAAGGTAATTATAGAGGACGTACTTGTAAAAGTAGATAAATTTATATTCCCTATTGATTTCGTTGTGCTTGACATGGATGAAGATGTTGAGGTGACTTTAATTTTAGGTCGGCTATTTTTAGCCACTACTAAAGCTGTAATTGATGTGGGTGATGGTAAATTGGTACTTGGAGTAGGTGACGAAGAGATTATTTTTAAAATTTATGATGTCATGAGATTCTCTAGAGAACAGAATGACTCATGTTATTTTATTGACTCTATTGATCATGCTACTCAAGATTCTTTTCGGGAAATCGCACACAAGGACATGATGGAACTGTGTCTTGCCCAAGGAGAGGGGATGGATAATGATTCTGAAATACGAATCAAACTAAACTCCAATGGAACCTCCCAAAAACTAGCAGAATATGAGGGAATTAAGGTAAAAGATAAACTTAAGCAAAAACCCTCTATTGACGAACCTCCCAAACTGGAACTTAAACAATTGCCTAATCACTTGGAATATGCATTCCTTGAAAATAATTCCACATTACCGGTAATTATTGCATCCAACTTGCAACCCAAGGAGAAAAAGGAATTACTCCAAGTTTTGAGAGAGCATAAAAGGGCCATAGCTTGGAAAATTTCTAACATTAAAGGGATCAACCCTTCTTTTTGAACGCATAAAATTTTAATGGAAGATGAATATGAACCATGCGTCCAAGCCCAAAGACGACTGAACCCCAATGAAGGAAGTTGTTAAAGTTGAGGTAATTAAACTCCTAGATGCTGGAATTATTTATCCTATTTCTGACAGCTCTTGGGTGAGTCCAGTGCAAGTTGTTCCTAAGAAAGGAGGCATAACTGTTGTAGCCAATGAGAAGAATGAATTAATCTCAACAAGGACAGTCACAGGTTGGAGAGTGTGCGTTGATTATAGGAAGCTAAATGATACCACGAGAAAAGACCACTTTCCCCTTCCATTCATTGACCAAATGTTGGAAAGATTGTCAGGACACATGTACTACTACTTTTTAGACGGACTCTCTAGCTATTTTCAAATCCCAATAGCTCCTAAAGATAAAAAAAGACGACAATTACATGTCCATACAGTACGTTTGCTTATCGTAGAATGCCTTTTGGATTATGTAATGCTCCTGCTACTTTTTAGCGTTGCATGATGGCCATTTTTGACGAACTCGTAGAAGACGTCATGGACATATTTATGGATGATTTTTTGGTTTTCGGTAACTCTTTCTATCTTTGCCTAAAAAATTTGAAACGAGTGTTAATAAGTTGTGATAAACAAAACTTGTGCTTAACTGGGAAAAATGTCACTTTATGGTTCAAGAAGGTATTGTGTTAGGGCATGAAATTTCTAGTAGAGGGATTGAGGTTGATAAATCTAAAATTGAAACCATTGAAAAACTACCCCCTAATTCGGTTAAGGCTATTAGGAGCTTCTTAGTACATGCTAGGTTTTATAGAAGATTTATTAAAGACTTTTCTAAAATAGCTAAGCCTTTGGCTAATATAACACCCCTTACCCGTATCCGACGCCGGAACAGGATACGAGGTATTACCGGACTTGAGTACTTGTAATCATTTAAAACTGAGACATAAAATTTCATCAAATTTTAAACTTTTCAAACATATTCAAGATGTCCCTAAAAAAACTTACAAGGCCCATATCATGCTTTAATTCAACCACAGACATAGGCAAGCATGCACATTCATAAATTGCATCATTTAATTAATAACATAATCAAGACTATCTACATTAAATGACTTTATACAATAGAGACCCTCAAATAACATAGGTCAGTATTTTAGGCCAACTCCTAGCAACTTAATAACAATTAAACGAGTCTCCATACATGCCATAGACTTAAAAAAACTTTAAAACCTTTATATATCTATCAATAGTTTGATAGTGTGATTTAACCTCCGGCGACCTCCAACTCAAGCTAACATCTGCGACACTATAGGAAAAAGGAAAGGAAGGGAGTAAGCATTATAGCTTAGTAAGTAAATATTTAAATATTAATAAACAATACATTATCATACATTAAACAAAGTCATAATATAAATTCCCGGAATATTACCATCACAAACACACGTACTTTCACTATTATAATTATAAACAGGTTCAAAATAAGCTATCTAGCAGAGTACCAACAGCTAAATTATTTATTTCTAGAGCTACAGAACACCAAATTACAAACCGTTAATTTTACTTGAACCTAGATTCACGTATATTCTTACCATAAAATTTTCAGAATTTTTTGTCTAGAAAATTAGTACAATTTATTCATTGAAGTTACCCCTATTTCACTGCTCAACTACCCTGACAACTCTTCACTGCAAATAAATTTTCTCTTAGTATAGAACTCATATGATGTTATCGTTTATTTTATTTGAAACTAGACTCATTATGGAATTCAAAAAATATAAATTATATCCCATGATTATTTTTGTACAATTTTTAATGATTTTTCAAAGTCAGAACAAGGGATCACTTAGTCATTCTAAACCAGTCTCATAGAAACTTAAATATCTCAGAATATAGAATTCCTTTGCTTGCTCTGTTTCTGTTATACGAAAATAGACTCATTAAGATTTAATTTTATGTCTCATTCAGTCTCTGATTCAATTTCTACTATTTTTGGTAAATTTTTTGATTCTCATCACTGCAACTATCCGAACAGTATTATTGTCAATTTTGATCTTTCACACTTCAATTGTATTCATCACTTATCCATAACAATCTTTCCAATTTCCAATCACATATCAAGCATATTTCTCATAAGTTACACACATATATACTTGCACTTATCATCACAAAGTCATACACAATTTCATTTAATCAATTTTCCAGTTGAACGCTTCGGAATAATAATAGATACGCGATGGTATCGCACACAGCCCACCTTTAAAATCGAAGCTCTCTTGTACACATAGTGGCCTTCACTTAGCACCACTCATGTGACCTAGCTCGATTATACACATAATTTTGGCTCTCTTTTACGCATGGTGAACACTTAGTACCGCCCATGTGACCTAGCCAGTTTATCTTGTAGCTCTCTTGTCTACATGGTGTCCTTCACCTGGAGCCACGCATGCGACCTAACTACATATATCCCGTAGCTCTCTTGTCTACATGGTGTACACATAGTATCACCCATGCGACCTAGCTACATCATAATGTCTCGTAGCTCTCTTGTACACATGATGTGCACTCAGCAACATACATGTGACCAAGTTACGTACCATCTGTATTATCCAATCTTTCCGAAGGTTCAACCAGGATTTCTCTCTCTTTTCCAATAATTTCACCAATTAAGTAATTATCAACAAACATATTTCCAATATTATTATAAAATATCATAATACAAGTAAAATTGATGTATTACTTACATATAAACTTACATCTCATTTAATATCAAGGCAATAACATTAAATTACACATTGCATTATTAAAAATCATATGAACTTACAATTGCTCATAATATCCATAATCATAGAAATCACATTTATGTATGATAATTCAATGCACTTCATGTATCATAGACATATTTTTAAATCAATTCATAAACTTGGCACCATAAACATTTAATTTAACATAATTCAATTAATTCACTAAATTTAACTTTCAAATATAAATTACAAAGATTATTGCAAGATTATTATCATACCAACTTACATACTTTCTCATTTCAATTTCGAATTAATATTGAACATTTAAATCATCATAATTATACTTACTTTCAACACCTCGTAAATCATAGTAAATATATCAATTTTACATTGAAACATACATAAATTAATGCTTATTACACATATGAACTTACCTCGATACTAAAACGGCCATTTTACCAACTTTCCCGATTTTCGATTTTTCTCCCATTCTAGGTTCAAATCTCATTTTCCGGGATCTAAAACATCATATTTTACTTATTTAATTAATGTACTATTCAAAACAGTCCTTAACTCAAACTTTGGAAAAATTACAAATTTGCCACTAAACTTTTGCATATTTACACTTTTGCCCCTAGGCTCGGGAATTAAACTTCATCCCTTATTCTTATGTTTTATGACATGCTGATCATTTTTCCCTTCTATGGCAACATCAGATTCTCACTCTAACACATAGTTATGAACAATAACAACTTTTACCAATTAAGCCATTTTACTCATTTTTGCTTAAAACCGCGTAGCAAAAGTTGTTTAACATAATTTCAGCCTTCATATGCTACCATAAAACATCAAAATAAACACATTTCACCTATGGGTTTTTTTTCAAATATGAACCCTAGCTTAAATTAATGCTAGAATAAGATTAATCAAGTTACCGAGATTCCAAAAACATAAAGAACTTGAAAAACGGGGCTAAAACGGACTTACTATTGAGCTTGGAAAGCTTGAAAACCCTAGCCATGGCTTCCCCCATGCTAATTTTGGCCTCCATGAAAAAGATGAGTCAATTTTGGCTTTATTTTCCCTTTTTATTTCTTTTAATTGCCAAATGACTAAAATGCCCTTAAGGCCTTCTTTAAAATTTTGTCCTATTCATGCCCATTATTGTCCAAACGAAATATAATGGTCTAATTACCATTTAAGGAACTCCTCTTTAAAGCCCCATTTCAATCAAGTACTTATGAATTAGAACACATATTTTGCAACTTTTGCAATTTAATCCTAAAAAGTGCAATTAAGCACTTTATCAGTAAAATTTCTTAACGATATTTTTACACAATAATTTAATCAATAAATAAACCTTAAAACTTAATCGGAATAAATTTTTTGACTTTGAATTTGTGGTTCTAAAACCATCATTCTGTTTAGGCCCTAAATCGGGCTGTTACAACAACTTCAGCAAATAAGCCCTAATAGGCAAATTAAACATGCAATCTATAAAATTTTTTATCAATACTCTAACACATGCATCTAATCACTCGGTAAATCATAAAAATTAATCGAAATAAACTTTTCTATCTCAGATTTGTGGTTTCGCAACCACTATTCCATTTAGGCCCTATTTCGAGATGTTACAACTAAATTACTAGAAAAAGATGTTCTTTTTAGTTTCAATCAAGAGTGTTTAGAAGCATTTAATACTTTAAAGGATAAACTGACTAAAGCTCCAATTATAATTGCACCTGATTAGAATTCACCTTTTGAACTAATGTACGACACGAGTGATTTTACAGTAGGTGTAGTTTTGGGACAGTAAAGAGATAAACATTTTCAACCTATCTATTATGCTAGCAGGACTTTTACAGCCGCACAAGATAACTACACCACCACAGAGAAAGAGATGCTAGCTATGGTTTTTGAATTCAATAAATTTAGGCCATATTTAATATTGTCTAAAGTTGTCGTTTATACTGACCATTCCACTCTTCGCCACCTTTTGACTAAAACTGATGCAAAACCTCGACTCTGTGACAGCCTTAAAACGACCCTAGTCGGAATGTGGTTTCGGGACCACAAAACCAAGGCATAAAAATAATTTAATATTTATTTTATTGCCTATAATATGTGTTAACTCATGTGTGACATTTTTGATGTTTTGATTTAGAGTTATAAATGTGAATTTCACTAGAAAGGACCTAGTAGAAAACTTTGGAAGTATGATGGGGGAATGTGTAATGACTAATTAAAGCATGCATGCAAAACAATGGCCTTGCATGTCAAATATCCCTCTTTTATAAGAGGTGGCCGCCATGACAATGAGGATGGGAAAAACATGTCATAGACATGTTTTGTTGGTGCATTAGGGAGAAAAGAAATAAACAAATAAGCATGGGTAATAAAGAATGAAAAAAAATGTGTGTGAGTGAACCCCTATTGCCGTGTATTGAAGAAAAGAAAAGAAAAAAATTGATCATCCTTTCATTCTCTCTTGACCGAAAATCCTATGGAAGAAGAGGGAATTTTTGCTTCATGTTTGGTTTGGAAGAGGATTAGGAAGGGTTTGGCTATACTTGCATCAAGATTAAGGTATGTTTGAGGTTGTGCCATGAGATTCATGCATGTTTTTAGTTACTAGCTTGATGTTCTTATTAGCCCATGGTTCAAATCTTTGTTATATCATGGGGATGGTATTTGGCCAAGGTGGATTTTGTGTTAATGCCATTGCATGTTAAATATGAAGCTTGTTAATGGTATATGTGATGGGGATTGATGGCTCTTGGACTTTCTTTTAGTATTTTGAGTAAGACATTAAGTTCTTTGCTTAATCATGACCAAAATTATGGTGTTGTGATGTATTAGGTCATGGTATATCCATAAGTATGATTCATGCATGTTGCATGGTAGGTAAGATTTGAGCTTTGGATATGTGTTTATATTTGGATATAAACAACTTGAGATTCGCCCTTGCACCTACATGAATATGTGTTTGCACATGATGAATTGGTATGACATATATACTATTTCAAGGTGTATATTTGCTTGTGATGATGTTTCGGTTATGTAGTAAATGAGAGATGTGTATTGAGCTACAATATGTAATCGTTAGTTAGTAAAATGTATGCTATTTTTTTGTGTGGTATTAAGTGTAAAATTGGCCTCAACATATACATGCATATTCGCCAAATGAAGTAGATTGGTGTGCATGTATTCGGTTAGAGGCAACCGTATTGAAGCCTTATCTTGGCTTAGATAATTGACTAAATGGGTAATAAGTGAGGATGGTTGCCGAATATACAAACATACATATGCATGTGTAATTGAATTATGAATGTTTAGCAAGATGGTTAAACTAGTTGATTTATTGATTAAGCTCAAGGAGTTAAAGAAGGAGAATCAAGCAACGGAAAGACGAAGGTCATCGAGTAGCCGACTTGGACTGTTTTACCCAACACAAGGTAAGTCACTAAGCATATATTTTGTATTGATTTGAATAGCCATAATGTCTATGTAATTATGCCGAAAGGAATGATGAATTTATATACATGTGTGTATGTGGTGATGGAAGTATTGAATGGAAGGAAAAGAGGTGAGATGTATTGAGTTGTTGATTTCGGCACTAAGTGTGCGGGTATAAACATTTGTGATCATGAGAATGGCACTAAGTGTGCGGGTTTAAAACTTGTACAGCACTAAGTGTGCGAGTTTGATCATGTAGCACTAAGTGTGCGAGTTGATTATATAGCACTAAGTGTGAGGACTCACTATATGCTTTTGAATCACTATTGACACTGAGTGTGCGACACTATTGAGTTGATCACGGACAGCGGATCGGGTAAGTACCTTGAGTTCATGGCTAATAGGCGCTATGTTTATATTTGGGGTCGAGCTTGGTAAGTTTGAACCTATGTGACAATGTAAATTGAAGTCACGTACATAAGAATTATCGCGGAATGAGTGAAAGGTCATGTAGATGTATGATTGAATCGAAAGGTCTAAGGAACTATGGTATAGTTCGGTTTGAATGGAGTAATTAGCCTCGTTCCATTTTGTTTCCTCTTGCGATAATGTTATTAATGGTTGTTAGTGCATTGCTTATGACTTACTGAGTTATATACTCATTCGGTGTTTGCTTGTCACCTATTTTAGGTTTCTTGGACTCGACTTTTTGTGTATTCGGGACCGTCATCGAAGTCATCATACCGGCTAACAACTTTTGGTATTTTCTTCATAGTTGGTCTTGGAGTACATTTCGGCATGTATAGGCTATTATGTTTTGTTTGAACTTGGTATGTAAAATTTTGAATAGCCATGCGAAAATGGCTTATAAATGTTTTGAGCATAATGTTATAATCATTTGGTATGTATATGCTCATTAAGAAGCACGAAAATGTTTGGCAATGACCAGCCATTAGAATGGGTCATCATGATTATATTTTGGACTATATGTAAAAGGGGTGGTTGAATCATAGAAACTATGTGTTAGAAAAAGTCTACCCTAGAAATAGATGCTGGCAGCAACAGTGACGTGGATGTGAAAAATCACTAAAAATAGTAGGAATGGAATTAAATAGTGAATAAATTATGTAAATGAACCTTGATGAATCCATTTTCATATGGAAGAAACGAAACGGTCATATGAGTTGTATGTTAAAAGATATTTGGGTTTTCGTAAAACAGGGCCAGAACGGTTTCTGGATTCCCTGTTCCGACTTTTAAAATTCATTATAAATTAACCAGAGATAATTAGGGGTCATACCATATATGTATAAATTCCTGTTTGAGTATAGTTTCTATAGAAACAAACGGCATCAGTATTGAAGCCCTGCACAGGGAGTTATTCGAGTTGTAATGCACGAAGGTCAGTGTAGTCGATCCCTGTAACATGGGAGATTTTAACTAATAAACTGTACTAGTTGGCTCGACCAAAAATTCTTGAAAAAAAATTGTAGATGGACATATGAGTCTAGTTTCAGGGAAAAATTACGAAACTGATTTTCGAGTTGTAAAACTCAAGTTATGATTTTTGAAGCAACTAGTACACAGATTGGCAGCTTGTCTGTGAAATTCTCAATAAGTGGTTTGAAGTCTGTTAACACCTCGTGTTCGACTCCGGCGACGGTCTCGGGTTCGGAGTGTTACAATTTTATTAGTATCAGAGCTATGGTTTAGTCGGTTCTAGGACTACCATAGCACGTATGAGTTTAGCTATACATGCCTTAATGTTAATGTTTAGATGTGTGATGACTTCTGACGGTTAAAATTATTGTTTTGATTAGTAAATGGATCCCGGTGTAGAGAGAACCTTGGCGGATGACGTTGAAAGTGTAGCGGCTGCTCCTGCACAAGGGACGCGGCCTATTGAACCTCAGTCATCTGCGAATAATCAAGGTGAGGGGGCTAGACAAGCCTTCTTTACCATGATGAATGAGTGGGTCGCATAATATGCCGAACCAATCCGTGTCCAACAATTCCCGAATTTGAATAATCCACCCAAGAGCACGTAATGCCATCGATTCTCGACCTGTGAGGCTGAGTAAGCCACCAGTAGACTTGATTAGGAAGCGGGGCTGAAGAGTTCAGGCCATAGTTATTGATGATGCCAAAAGGGCCGAGTTCGCTTGATAACACCATTCGGTGTTTGATGAACTCATGCACACCCGATGAATGTCTAAAGTGTGCTATATCCTTGTTGCGAGACTCACCTACTATTGGTGGAGGACCTTGATTTCCATAGTTCCAAACGAACGAGTTACTTGGGATTTCTTTCAAACGAAGTTTGAAAGAAATATATTAGTCAACAGTTCATCGATCAAAAGCGTAAGGAATTCTTGGAACTCAAGCAAGGCCAGTATGACAAGATCTCGAATCTGAACATGAGTTCGTAAGACTCGATCGGTATGCCCGGAGTGTGTGGCTGATGAGGTTGCTATGTGCAAGAGGTTTGAAGAAGGATTGAATGAAGATCTAAAGCTACTAGTGGGTATTTTGGAGATAAAAGAATTCGTAACACTAGTTGAACGAGCCTCGCAAGGCGGAGGAACTTGGAAAGGAGAAGAAGAAGGCTGAATTTGAAGCTAGAGACTATCGCAAAAGATCGACGGGTAAAGCTCCGTTCTCGGCTGTAAATAAGTTTAGGAGGACACCAATAAATCGAGGACGATCATGGGAATTTCCATTAGAGCACGACCATTGACGGACTCCGAGCTACTTGGTAGCTAGTGTGGGCAATAACCGTCAAGAGAAACCTGAATGCCCCAATGTGGGAGAAGACACATAGGTGAATGTTGGGGTAAGTCTACCAATAGGGCTTGTTACGGATGCGATTCAAGGACCACTTCATTAGAGATTGCACGAGCTTGATGAGAAGAATAGGATGCAAGGTGCAAGACCTAGTGGAATGACACTAGAGGTAGACCACCAAGAATTTCAGGAGGTAGGGGTGGTAGTCGAGAGGGGCCACCGATACGGTGTTCGATCCGAGACCGTACTCCTGCTAGGGCATATGCCATCCGTGCACGAGAGGAAGCATCCTCCCGATGTTATCACTTTGGTACTTTCACTCTCTTTGATACTAATGTGATTGCTTTGATTGACCCCGGTTCTACTCATTCTTATATATGCGAAACCTTAGCATCCAAAGAAGACTTTACCTATTGAGTCTCTGAGTTTGTAATTCGGTGTCAAATCCTTGGGTCGTTACGTGCTTGTCGACAAAGTGTGCAAGAAATGTCCCTAGTAATCCGAGGGTCCCGCTTCCGTGGACCGATGCTTTTGCCGTTTGATGAATTTTATGTTATTCTTGGTTTGGATTGATTGACCGTGCATGATGCGGTTGTGAATTGCAAAAGCAAGACTATTGATTTGAGGTGCGAATAACGAGATAATCCGAGTTGAGTCTACGGACTTAAAGGGGTTGGCAACTGTAATATCAACAATGTTGGCCCGAAACATGTAAGAAAGGGTGCGAAGCATACCTTGCGTATGTACTTGATGATAAGGAATTGGAAAAGAAACCGAATCGGTGCGGTGGTTTGTGAATACCGGATGTTTTCCTGAAGAATTACCGGTTTACCACATGCTCGAGAAGTAGAGTTTGGTATTGAGCTTGTACCTGGGACTACGCCAATTTCGATAGCTCCGTATCGTATGGCACCAACCGAGTTGAAGGAGTTGAAAGCTCAGTTGTAAGAGTTGACGGATAGAGGTTTCACTCGACCAAGTTTTTCACCTTGGGGTGCACCAGTGTTGTTTGTGAAAAAGAAGGACGGAACCATGAGGTTGTGCATCGACTATCGTCGACTTAATAAAGTGACAATAAAGAACAAATATCCGTTATCACAGATCGATGATTTGTTCGATCAACTGAAGGAGCCTCGGTGTTCTCAAAAATAGATTTGAGAGCGGGCTATTATCGATTCATGAATTCGGGATTCGGACATACCCAAAACTGCCTTCAGAACGAGATATGGTCACTACGAGTTCTTAGTGATGCCGTTTGGACTCACTAATGCCCCTGCGGTATTTATGGATTTGATGAATCGGATCTTCAGACCATATTTGGATCGGTTCGTAGTTGTGTTCATTGACGACATCTTGGTCTATTCAAGAGATGAGACCAAACATGTGGAGCACCTGAGATTAGTGTTGCAAATTTTACGGGATAAGAAGTTATATGCTAAGTTCAGCAAGTGTGAGTTCTGGTTAAGAGAGGTTAGCTTCTTGGGTCATGTGGTATCTGCAGATCGGTATTCGAGTCGACCGAGCAAAATTTCAGCCATACTTAACTGGAAGCCTCCAAGAAATATTACGAGGTTCGAGCTTTTTGGGACTTGCTTACACTACCGACGGTTTGTAAAAGGATTCTCGATGATAGCCACACCCATGACGAAACCGCTTGAGAAAGATGTCAAGCTTGAATGGATGGAAAAGTGTCGAAAAGTTTCGACCAATTGAAAACTCATTTGACGGAAGCTCCAAAGACTAGTACAAACCGAATCGGCAAAGAGTTTGTCATCTATAGTGATGCCTCCCTACTTGGGTTAGGTTGCGTATTGATGCAAGAAGGTCGAGTTGTGGCCTATGCGTCGAGACAATTAAAGCCACATGAGAAAAATTATCCGACCCATGATCTCGAATTAGCTGCCATCGTATTCGCCTTGAAAATATGGCGACATTACTTATTTGGTGTGAAGTGCCATGTATTTTCGGATTACAAAAGTCTCAAATATTTGATGACTCAAAGAGACTTAAATCTGAGACAAAGACGTTGGCTTGAGTTGTTGAAAGATTATGAGCTGGTCATCGATTATCACCCGGGAAAGGCTAATGTGGTTGCGGACGCCTTAAGCCGGAAATCACTGTTTGCTTTACGAGCAATGAATGTACACTTGTCTATCCTACCCGACAATGTGTTAATAGCCGAATTAAAGGCCAAACCATTATTGACTCATCAAATTCGCGAAGCTCAGAAAGTTGACGATGAGTTGGTTGCAAACGGGAGAGTGTGTTCAACAAGGAATCGGAGTTTTAAATTGATGATGACTATTGTTTGAGGTTCGAAATCGTTTGTGTGTTCCAAGAAACTCGAACTCATTTCGATGATTCGAACGAAGCTCATTGTAGCCGAATGTCAATTCACCCGGGAGTACGAAGATGTACAACGATTTGAAATGTCGGTTTGGTGGCATGGTATGAAACGAGACATCTCCGACTTTGTTTCGAGATGTTTAATATGTCAACAAGTGAAAGCGGAACATCAAGTGCCTTCGAGGTTACTTCAACCGATCATGATACCCGAGTGGAAATGGGATCGAGTCACAATGGACTTTGTGTCCGGCCGCCATTGTCGACTAGTAAGAAGGATGCGATTTGGGTTGTTGTTGATAGATCGACTAAGTCGGCTCACTTTATCCTCGTATGCACGGATTTTTCATTGGATAAACTAGCTGAATTGTACGTTTCACAGATTGTGAGATTACACGGGTACCGATTTACATTGTGTCGGATAGAGATCCAAGGTTCACCTCGCGATTTTGGAAGAAATTGCAAGAAGCTTTGGGTACCAAGTTGCATTTCAAAGACCGCCTTTCACCCCCAAACCGATGGTCAATCCGAGCGAATAATTCAGATACTTGAGGATATGTTGAGATGTTGCATCCTCGAGTTCAAGTGGTTCATGGAACGATATTTACCTTTGATTGAATTCGCTTACAACAATAGTTTTCAATCAAGTATTAAGATGGCGCCTTACGAGGCCTTGTACGGGCGTAAATGCCGTACACCATTGTTTTGGACCGAGCTCGGTGAGAGCAAAATTTTCGGAGTGGATTTGATTAAAGATGCTGAATGAAAGTAAGAGTAATCCGTGAAAATCTGAAGATAGCCTCCGATCGTCAGAAGTCCTACGCGGATCTGAAACGAAAAGACATTAAGTATCAGGTGGGAGATAAAGTGTTTCTTAAAGTTTCGCCTTGGAAAAAGATACTCAGATTTGGGCGCAAGGTCAAATTGAGTCCGAGGTTCATCGGGCCATATGAGATATC
Source organism: Gossypium arboreum (assembly GCF_025698485.1). Classification (NCBI taxonomy): domain Eukaryota; kingdom Viridiplantae; phylum Streptophyta; class Magnoliopsida; order Malvales; family Malvaceae; genus Gossypium; species Gossypium arboreum. The sequence continues at coordinate 82,821,744 of NC_069081.1, read as the reverse complement.
CGAACGAGTCGGTCCATTATGTATCGTCGATTTTGCCCCGAACTTGAAAAGATTCACGACATCTTTCATGTTTCGATGCTTCGACGCTATAGATCTGATCCGTCGCACGTAATTAGTCCATCGGAGGTTGAAATTCAAGCCGATATGAGTTATGAAGAAGAACCGATTCGTATCCTAGCTCGTGAAGTGAAGGAGTTGCGAAACAAAAGGGTTCCGCTGGTTAAGGTGTTATGGCTCAAACACGGGATAGAAGAAGCTATTTGGGAACCTGAGAACTCTATGAAAGAGCGATACCCAAATCTATTTACCGGTAAGATTTTCGGGGACGAAAATTTCTTAAGTAGGGGAGAGTTGTGACAGCCTTAAAACGACCCTAGTCGGAATGTGGTTTCGGGACCACAAAACTAAGGCATAAAAATAATTTAATATTTATTTTATTGCCTATAATATGTGTTAACTCATGTGTGACATTTTGATGTTTTGATTTAGAGTTATAAATGTGAATTTCACTAGAAAGGACCTAGTAGAAAACTTTGGAAGTATGATGGGGAATGTGTAATGACTAATTAAAGCATGCATGCAAAACAATGGCCTTGCATGTCAAATATCCCTTTTTATAAGAGGTGGCCGCCATGACAATGAGGATGGGCAAAACATGTCATAGACATGTTTTGTTGGTGCATTAGGGAGAAAAGAAATAAACAAATAAGCATGGGTAATAAAGAATGAAAAAAAATGTGTGTGAGTGAACCCCTATTGCCGTGTATTGAAGAAAAGAAAAGAAAAAAATTGATCATCCGTTCATTCTCTCTTGACCGAAAATCCTAAGGAAGAAGAGGAATTTTTGCTTCATGTTTGGTTTGGAAGAGGATTAGGAAGGGGTTTGGCTATACTTGCATCAAGATTAAGGTATGTTTGAGGTTGTGCCATGAGATTCATGCATGTTTTTAGTTACTAGCTTGATGTTCTTATTAGCCCATGGTTCAAATCTTTGTTATATCATGGGGATGGTATTTGGCCAAGGTGGATTTTGTGTTAATGCCATTGCATGTTAAATATGAAACTTGTTAATGGTATATGTGATGGGGGATTGATGGCTCTTGGACTTTCTTTTTAGTATTTTTGAGTAAGACATTAAGTTCTTTGCTTAATCATGACCAAAATTATGGTGTTGTGATGTATTAGGTCATGGTATATCCATAAGTATGATTCATGCATGTTGCATGGTAAGTAAGATTTGAGCTTTGGATATGTGTTTATATTTGGATATAAACAACTTGAGATTCGGCCCTTGCACCTACATGAATATGTGTTTGCACATGATGAATTGGTATGACATATATACTATTTCAAGGTGTATATTTGCTTGTGATGATGTTTCGGTTATGTAGTAAATGAGAGATGTGTATTGAGCTACAATATGTAATCGTTAGTTAGTAAAATGTATGCTGTTTTTTTGTGTGGTATTAAGTGTAAAATTGGGCTCAACATATACATGCATATTCGGCCAAATGAAGTAGATTGGTGTGCATGTATTCGGTTAGAGGCAACAAGTATTGAAGCCTTATCTTGGCTTAGATAATTGACTAAATGGGTAATAAGTGAGGATGGTTGCGAATATACAAACATACATATGCATGTGTAATTGAATTATGAATGTTTAGCAAGATGGTTAAACTAGTTGATTTATTGATTAAGCTCAAGGAGTTAAAGAAGGAGAATCAAGCAACGGAAAGACGAAGGTCATCGAGTAGCCGACTTGGACTGTTTTACCCAACACAAGGTAAGTCACTAAGCATATATTTTGTATTGATTTGAATAGCCATAATGTCTATGTAATTATGCGAAAGGAATGATGAATTTATATACATGTGTGTATGTGGTGATGGAAGTATTGAATGGAAGGAAAAGAGGTGAGATGTATTGAGTTGTTGATTTCGCACTAAGTGTGCGGGTATAAACATTTGTGATCATGAGAATGGCACTAAGTGTGCGGGTTTAAAACTTGTACAGCACTAAGTGTGCGAGTTTGATCATGTAGCACTAAGTGTGCGAGTTGATTATATAGCACTAAGTGTGCGGACTCACTATATGCTTTTGAATCACTATTGACACTAAGTGTGCGACACTATTGAGTTGATCACGGACAGCGGATCGGGTAAGTACCTTGAGTTCATGGCTAATAGGCGCTATGTTTATATTTGGGGTCGAGCTTGGTAAGTTTGAACCTATGTGACAATGTAAATTGAAGTCACGTACATAAGAATTATCGCGAATGAGTGAAAGGTCATGTAGATGTATGATTGAATCGAAGGTCTAAGGAACTATGGTATAGTTCGGTTTGAATGGAGTAATTAGCCTCGTTCCATTTTGTTTCCTCTTGCGATAATGTTATTAATGGTTGTTAGTGCATTGCTTATGACTTACTGAGTTATATACTCATTCGGTGTTTGCTTGTCACCTATTTTAGTTTTCTTGGACTCGACTTTTTGCGTATTCGGGACCGTCATCGAAGTCATCACACCGGCTAACAACTTTTGGTATTTTCTTCGTAGTTGGTCTTGGAGTACATTTCGGCATGTATAGGCTATTATGTTTTATTTGAACTTGGTATGTAAAATTTTGAATAGCCATGCGAAAATGGCTTATAAATGTTTTGAGCATAATGTTATAATCATTTGGTATGTATATGCTCATTAAGAAGCACGGAAATGTTTGGCAATGACCAGCCATTAGAATGGGTCATCATGATTATATTTTGGACTATATGTAAAAGGGGTGGTTGAATCATAGAAACTATGTGTTAAAGAAAGTCTACCCTAGAAATAGATGCTGGCAGCAACAGTGACGTGGATGTGAAAAATCACTAAAAATAGTAGGAATGGAATTAAATAGTGAATAAATTATGTAAATGAACCTTGATGAATCCATTTTCATATGGAAGAAACGAAACGGTCATATGAGTTGTATGTTAAAAGATATTTGGGTTTTCGTAAAACAGGGCCAGAACAGTTTCTGGATTCCCTGTTCCGACTTTGAAAATTCATTATAAATTAACCAGAAATAATTAGGAGTAATACCATATATGTATAAATTCCTCTTTGAGTCTAGTTTCTATAGAAACAAACGGCATCAGTATTGAAGCCCCGCACAGGGAGTTATTCGAGTTGTAACGCACGAAGGTAAGTGTAGTCGACCCCTGTAACATGGGAGAATTTAACTAATAAACTGTACTAGTTGGCTCGACTAAAAATTCTAGAAAAAAATCTGTAGAGGGACATATGAGTATAGTTTTAGGGAAAAATTATGAAACTGATTTTTGAGTTGTAAAACTCAAGTTATGATTTTTGAAGCGACTAGTACATAGATTGGCAGCTTGTCTGGGAAATTCTCAATAAGTGGTTTGAAGTCTGTTAACACCTCGTGTTCGACTCCGGCGACGGTCTCGGGTTCGGGGTGTTACAGACTCATTCGATGGATCTTATCATTGCAGGAATTTGACTTGGAGATTAAGGATAAGAAAGGAGCTGAAAATCTTGCGGCTGACCATCTCTCCAGGCTTGAAAACTCAAGTACCAAAAAACTAGATGACATTGAAATAAATGATTCATTTCCTGAAGAACAATTTTTTGCTATATCTGATTCTGAGGTACCTTGGTTTGCAGATATTGCAAATTTTTTAGCCGCTAACATTATCCCAAAAGGGTTCACACATCAGCAAAAGAAGCGATTCTTTACTGATGTGATAAACTACTTCTGAGAAGACCCTTTTCTTTTCTATAAATGTGCAGATCAAATTATTAGGATATGCGTTACAAGGATAGAAGCATTGAAAATTGTGGAACATTGCCACTCAGGACCGGCTAGAGGACATTACGGTGGAAATAAGACCGCACATAAAGTCCTCGAATCAGGTTTTTATTGGCCCACTCTATTCTAAAACACCAATAAGTATGTTACTTCTTGCGACAAATGTCAAAGGACAGGTAATATATCCAAACATGATGAAATGCCTCAGACATATATGCTCTCATGTGAAATATTTGACGTTTGGGGTATCGACTTCATGGGTCCATTCCCTAGTTCATTCGGGAATAAATACATCTTAGTAGCTGTTGATTATATGTCCAAATGGGTAGAAGCCCAAGCTTTACCTACTAATGATGCTAGAGTTGTAGTACGATTCCTTAAGAAACTTTTTTCTCGATTTGGTACACCTAGAGCAATTATCAGTGATAGGGGTACCCGTTTTTGTAACGCCCGATTTCACAAGACCCTCAAGAAATACGGAGTTCATCACAGAACAACTACCCCTTATCACCCTCAAACTAGTGGCCAAGTCGAAGTAGCGAACTGAGAGCTTAAATGTATCCTAGAAAAGACAGTAAAATTAAACAGGAAGGATTGGGCGATGAAAGTAGATGATGTTTTATGGGCTTATAGAACTGCTTTTAAGACTCCCATAAGAACATCACCTTATAGACTTGTTTATGGGAAAAGTTGTCACATATCGTTTGAGTTGGAACACAAGGCATTCTGGGCTATAAAATTTCTAAACCTTGACCTCAAACTTGCAGGTGAAAATAGGTTGATGCAGTTGAACGAATTAGATGAGTGGCGAGCCAATGCATATGAAAATTCATTCCTATACAAGGATGCAACGAAGCGCTGCCACGACACTCATTTAAGACAACGCAAGCAATTTGAAGTTGGAAATCTTGTCCTGTTGTATAACTTGCGACTCAATTTGTTCCCTGGGAAGCTTAAATCACGATGGTCAGTTCCTTTCATAGTCCAAAATGTCTTTCCATATGCCACAGTATAGGTAAGTCACCCATTACAAGGCACTTCCAAGGTAAATGGACATCACCTCAAACTTTACAACGGTAAGAATTTTAAAGACGATAGAGAGGAGCTACGGTTGCACAAACTTCCCTAAATATACCCACAAGGTAGAGTTGAGCTTAAACTCTAAATATACCCCCAATTTCTCTATAAACACCAATTATCTATTTTAGTTTTATCTTTATATTTTGAAATTACTTTTTATTTCCTGTTAATACTATTTTATCTTGAGTTTTTACAATTTTTATTTTTGGCTATTTTATTACGAGTAAATATGCTTCATTATATTTCCTAAAGAGTTCCTGATTTTATCACAGTCATAAAGATCTCCAAAGCTCATCATCGAATAGGAACTAAAAACTCCAACGGCGCAAGACCTATGGACTAATGAACATCTACCACCACCGGTGTATACTCCTCCACCCTCATCATTACTTTAGCCATTTATTCTCCATGACTCCAATTCAGGGAGTTCATTCATCATTCAGGAAGTTTCACTTCTCTCCCTATCTTATGGTTATAAATCTATCTTTGTCAATATATTTCTCTTTATACATTGAGGGAAATGTACATCTTAAGTGTGGGGGGTCTTTTATATCATCATTAGAAATCCCTGAATTTTTTCTTATTCTCACGTGAATCACTCATATCACTATTAGAATGAATTTTGATTAATTTATGATTTTTATTGATATGTTTTAAATTAAAACATAGGTATTTATGCATTGATTGTTTAAACTTTAAGACATTAGGGAATCAAGCATGATAAGTTTATTTTTGAAGAATTAAAAACTTTTAGGTTATTTCCCTAAGTTTAGGTATTATCTTGTGTTGAAATTCACAAGTTTGAACATCAAAAAGCCATTATTTTTGTGAGATCTTGAGCCTTTAGAGCATATTTTATTCCTTTCATGCTCACTTTCATTATGAGTGCGTCAGTTTTGATTTGTTATTCTAGAACTTGCTTGATTATGCATATCAAGACCACACCATTTGATTTGATATGTCAAGATGATAAAGGCACTTAGTTTTAACCCACTCACTCCACAAAAGCCTACCTCCATAATTAACCCTTACTGAACTCCTTTTGAGCCTAACAAGCTATTAATTGATTTACCCTCAATATTAACCCATAACCCATTATTGTTGAAATCCCCTAATTTGATCCCTATTTTTGTTGAGATTTGATTTGAACAAATTGCTTAGTTATGTTTTGCACTTCTAAATATTTGACTTGTTCTTAAAAAAAATACTTACATACATATTAGTAGTAATTCGTCATTTTTGAGCTTGAGTGTTAATTCCATATTCTGAGAAGATGCTCACTTGCATTCAACTGAGGACTAGTTATTTTTCTAGCTAGGTAATTTTTCAATTCAATCTCAATTCTAACATCTTCTTTTATCTTGTGACCACACCCCCTAACCAAAGCCATGTTACAACCCTCTAAAAGATCAATATATAGTGGTGGAGATTTAATTTTCAAGCAAGCCTATGGTAATAACTTTTCATATTGACTAATGAGTGCTTTTATTGATGTCCATAAACACCTTGAGTGATTTGAGTGAATCTTTAGTGAGGATGTTAAACTCTGTGATATTTTGATAAAAGGTAATCACTTAGATAAGGGGAGACACCTATGTTTTCGTGATAAAATGCTCAACTTGGAATGTTTGAAACTTTGATGTACTTTTAGTTGAATTTTCAATATATGAGTACTTATGGATTATTTTGAGATATTATTGATAGGGATTATAAATTGAGAAGAATTTATTTTGATTATGAGTAGAGGATTTTTGCTTGAGGATAAGAAAATGCTTAAGTGTGGGGGTATTTGATAAACCGTAATTTAAACATATTTTTATCCCATGCTTAGCACATTTATGGATGGTTTCTCCTTAGAATTGGTGAATTCGATGCTCTTAATCCTTTAATTTCATGTTTTATGCTTAGGTGAGTATAGGAGAGTAAAAAGAGTGAGAAACGGGCTGAAAACGGAGAATATGGACCCATATGGGAAATCAACACGGCCTGGACTTTCTCACACGGGCATGTTACACGGCTGTGTCCCTTTGGCAGGATTGAAGCACGACTTACACGGGTATACTACACGCCCGTGCCTGTTCGACAACCTTGACCATGGGCTGGAGTAATCGTACACGAGAGTGTCTCTGTCGAGCCCAAGTATAACTCTATTCAGAAAAGGCCAATTTTAGGGGCTCTTAGGAATTCTAAAACCTAGTTAAACACCTGAGGAGGCACTTAGAAGGGGGACACAGAGTAGGAAGCAAGGAATTACTCAAGGAAAGCTGATTGATCCATCTTAGAAGCCGGATTCATCATCAAGACTGAAGATCTCCCTTCAAGTTCCTTCAAGAGTTTTGGGTTTTCTTATCTTTTGTTATCTTTATGCTTTTGAGTTGTTTTCTTTCATAAGTATGAACTAAACCCCCTAAATAACTAAGGGAAATGAAACCTAAGATGAATCTTGTTATTATTATCTGAATTGCATGATAAATATTTGACTTGTTCTTAATTATGTATTCTTAATTCTTGCTTTGATATTTCAGGATATTGATTCAAGTTAAGCTCTTATTCAGAGGAGGAATAGACCATGTCTAAGAGTAAATTTGTCATAATGAAGCGGAGTTGATTGCATGCCTAGAGATAGGGTGATAAGATTTTGCCGGATTAGGGTGAAACCTAATAAGGGAATCCATAGGTCGAGTTAATGTAATTCTAGGGTGTTAATTAGAAAAAGATTTCAATTATTCAACCTAGGGTTCGACGTTATTAGTCTCAAGAGAGATAATAATATAACTTAGGGATTTCTACGGATCAAGTCAAATGAATAAATCGTCTGATTCACAGTCAAATAACAAGTGAAGTCTAGGTGGATTTTTCCTTATGTATTGTCTTAATCAATCAAATTTTCCTAAAAGTATTTTCCTAAATTTTTTTCTATGCATTCTTAGTTAGTAATTATTTTAGATAACCAAACCTCTTAATTTTGAGGCTAGATAATAAAAAGGAAGTAAATACTAGTACTCGTAGCTCCTTTGGGTTTGACAATCCGGTCTTGCTGAACTATACTACTGTTCGATAGGTACACTTGTCTTAATCGTGATAATAAATTAGTCTCAAGAACGATTCTTTCATAAATATTCAAAACCTGTCATGAATATCACGTATCAATTGTGCTGAACCATAGAAAACATTATTGAGATAAAAGGAAAAACAATTATTCTTAATAATTATCTCAAAAGCAATTTTGTCTAAACAAGAAATTGACATAATGTTTTTAGTCAAACTGGGCACAAAATAATAATCCTCTAAACATAAATCAAATCCACTAGCCAAAGATAAAATGAATGTAGCAACTCTTGCTCCATTTCCAACTCGCAGGTCCACATCTCCTCTAGCCAAAGTTATACTCCATTGTAGTCCCTGTACAGAAGTACAAATATGAGAACCAGTATCTAATACCCAATAAGTAGTAGTTGATAAATTAGTATCAATAACATAAATACCTGAAGTAGACGTTCTGCTTGTTTTGGCCTTCTTGATTTCCTTAAGATAGATAGGGCAGTTCCGCTTCCAACGTCCAGTCACACCACAATGAAAGCAGTTTCCTTCCTTAGACACCCCACCTTTAGGTCTCAGTCCAGCCTTTCCTTTTCTAGGCTTGGGCCTACCTTTCCTATTGGGCTTTGTCTAAACTTTGGCCTTTCCCTTGCCCTTGTTGTTACGGACCATCAATATAGGCTTGGGTCCAACCTTTTTCATGTTGCCTTCAGCAGTTCGTAACATACTGAGTAACTATGGAAGAGTCTTGTCAATTTCATTAATATTGAAATTGAGGACAAACTAGTTGTAGCTATCTGGCAACAATTGCAGAATAACATCAGTGGCCAACTCTTGGCCTAATGGAAACGCAAGCTTAGACAAGCTTTTAATATAGCCAATCATCTTAAGGACATGAGGTCCTACTGGGCTTCCTTCAGCTAGTTTACATTGGAATAGGGCCTTAGAGATATCGAACCTCTCTTGCCGTGCTTGCCCTTGATAAAGTTCTTTCAGGTGCTCGATCATATCATAAGCAACCATGTCCTCATGTTAGTTCTGAAGCTCAAGATTCATAGTGGCAAGCATAAGACATCCAACGTCTACCATGTCATCGAGATGCTTCTTGTGAGCATCTCTATCAGCTCTCGAGGCATTACCGAATGGTTCAATAGGAAGTTGTTGTTCAATGACATATAATTTCCATTCTTGTTTGAGGACAATCCTTAAGTTATAGAACCAGTCAAGAAAGTTCAAACCATTCAATTTGTCCCTCTCAAGGACTGATCACAATGAGAGTGTATTGTTTGCAGCCATAATATATCTATAACAATAACATATGCGTGTGAATAAATTTACCATGTTTATATCAATCATTAAAAGGACTTTATTAAACATGTTCCCGCTATTTTATTTCAAAATTAATAACCCTCATATATTAATTTCGAAAAAAATTTCTTAAAAGTATTTCTAGTGGGTTAAGGATCCATATTTCCCCTCTTCTTAAGTCAGCTTTGGCTTTACTCTTAAGATTATGGTTATTTAGATAAGCGATCATTTGCTAATTACATCTTATGTAACTCCTACAATTTGATGAACAACCCTTGTTCTAATTATCTTATGATTTATCCAAATTACTTGCCTCTAGGTTTCTAATCCTATTAGAGTAACCTAGTTAAGTCATTAATGTCTTTTTAACCAGTGAATATCACTTGTTTATTCTTCGTGTTTAACCAAGATAAATACTAATACTCTGCTTTGGCATAACCTACATAGTATTGATCGAGGCCTTAGCGAGGGCAAAATTTGAAGGCCATGATGACTTAATATTTTAATAGAGGGATTTTATTAAAGATGTTGCATCTCACCAATTATGGTCTACTTCAGTCCATTTAATCTTTTAATTGATCTCATCAATTAATGAGGTTTATTATTACCTAATTTGCATGCTTTAGACATCCATAGCATCTCATACATGAATAAATAAAGAAATAAATAAATGCAATAGTTACAACCCATAAACTATGGTGGTTCATCCCAAGCCAATGGGAGAACCAAAAGGAAACCTAAATGTGAAAGCTGTCTCACAAGCTGTTGATCCACACTGATTGGCCCATCTTCCTTCTCGTCAAACCCACAGTAACTTTTGCAAATTACAATATGTAGAAACTCGTTTTGCATATGAGGGAGTAAGATGAGAAGATAAAACAAGAGTATAATAGTAAGGCACGACACGCAGGCCGTATTTTATAAAATTACAACCTTTTATCAAATGGGTCATCGGGCTATAACTATGCATTTCAAACACCGTGCATGTCAAAAAATATCATACATCATTCAACGTTTTACTAAATGAATTATAAAAATATCCTTTCCATCTTTTATGGCCCATCAAGTTTTATTTATTACAAAACATACTGAACGATGATGGGGATCTGAGGTGGTCGGATGGAGCGGGCCGATTTGATAACTTTTATCAACAGAATCGTGATTTTTGGATTTTAATCCTTGAAGTTTCATACCAGAACAACCCTTGTTCCACTAGCTAGTTTACTCTTATTGGACATTGTAAATACAACCGTTCCATCATTACAGATTTGTCAAAGTTAAACAGTAATGGCATAAAACAAAATAGGCCATAACACCATGATTAACATGTAATCAATTATTGAAAGGAACAGATATCATAATATACTTGGACGATTTGAACATTCAAAAGCATAATAAAATTAAAGTATGCATCTCATACAATTGTATCACTCAAGTATTTAAACCCGAGTCCGTATCACACAAGTGGCTCTGATACTACTGCTGGAATGCCGATGACCCCAAGGCGTAGTAAAAAAATAAAATTTCAGTAATCCAACCATGGATCCATGTGCAAGGAACGATTCAAAAAAGTCGAAATAATGAAAATGGTTTCAAAATTACGGAAATTACCAAGTCTCAACTTTTCAGATGCCGACCTCTACGTAGTCCACCTAGTTGACAACGAATGGAAGAAGTCCCCAAAATAGTTTTAGAGATTTCTTTGTTTTGACAGCTTTTAGACCACTCAAAAACCAAAAAAACTTTAGGGTTATTATCTATATATATATATATAACTCCCCTTTTAAATTTGGTATATTTATATCGAATATTTTAAAATAAATAAATATAATGATGTTTTAACCGAAAATTATAATTACATTAATTATAACAAAGATTTGATAAACTATATTTATTTAAATTTATATCTGAACCAACTTCATATATTAATAGAATTATGTTCTCATTATGTGTACAACATTCTTGTACATATAATATGTTCGATATTTGATTGCCCAATTAAATTACTTCTATAATTAATTTAATTCATGTGACAACCCAAAACAATACCAACTATGTTTTATTCCGATCATCTCAACCATATGGTGTGACCCTGTAGCCTCTTGTAACGTTAGCAGTAATACTAGAATGATTCTAATGTTACATACAATGAGTGGCATCTAGCAATGCATCATTGCTACCTAAGTTACAAGAAGTCATGATTCGACATAACCTTTTGTGATTTATCTTTCGTGCATTAATCCTGAAGTCCCTTATCTCTGGAATGAACACAAGTCATGGAATAGTCACACTTGCATAGTCCATCTCATGTTTCTTGATATCTTGAGTAGACTATGATATACAAATAAGTATGACATCTCATATCAACTTAGTTAAGCATGGCCATGCATTTCTAGTCTCACTCAATTAAGTGGCCTAAGATATTACTCCCATTTTGTAGGAGGGACCTATTTTATATTGATCAACCATATCCCTCTACATAGATTGTGGTATATCCAACATTAGCCTTTATAGAACAACCAGTTATGGTGTACATTTGACTGTATCAAAATATACAACTCGCGATGTTGGGATAATGATGATCTCAAGTCTGAGGATCATTTACATATTAATCACTATGAGTAATGTTGTGACAATTACATAATAATCTAAGAAACATACTCATAGTGGGTCAGTCCAATATGCTGTTCTCTAACACACATATTCATGAATTGATTTTTACACTCCATATCAATGACAACTCTTTATCATTAATCAACTACATGTTAGTCTCAATGCATTATTGTTGTCCTAGTCAACAATAATACTTGACTAAGGATCTTTTAAGAACAATCATATTATTCTCAGGACATTATTATAAAATATTTTATTTATACACACTGAAAGAAAAACTGAAATAATATTGGAAACGCCTCATATTAAACCATGATAAATCAAGTATGTTATTAGAACCATCTCATGATTGATCTTTGGGCATACTCTTACAGTTGGAACACCCGATTCACGAGGTCCATAAGGCTGCTAGTGCATTCGTAAGCGCAAACAGCATTACTAGGAACTCGTAGTGTCCATACCAAGTCCTAAATGTTGTCTTGTACACATCAGCCTCCTAAATCCTTAGCTAATGGTACCCAGAGCGGAGGTCGATCTTGGAGAAAACTGAAGCTCCTTTAAGTTGATCAAAAAGATCATCAATCCTTGGAAGAGCGTACTTGTTCTTGATCGTCATCTTGTTTAACTGCCAGTAGTCGATGCACATGCGTATAGTCCCATCCTTTTTCTTTACGAACAACACCAGTGATCCCCACAGAGACACACTTGGTTGAATATACCCTCGGTCCAAAAGCTCTTGAATTTGAGCCTTTAATTCCACAAGCTCCTTCGATGCCATCCTATACGGGGAGATGGACACTGGAGTTGTTCCAGGCAGTAGCTCAATTCCGAATTAGACCTCACGATTCGAAGGCAACCTAGGAAGCTCATTAGGAAATATATCTAGAAATTCCTTAACAATTCTAACATCTCCCACCGAAGGACCCTCAGAATCAGAAATGCTCACATACGCTAGAAATGCCTCACAACCCTTGCGAACCTACTTTTCTGCGCTTAATGCTGAGATTACATTAGACAGATAATTCCTTCGCTCCCCTATCACAGCTACCTCCTTATCCTCAGTAGTCTTCAACAACATTCACTTAACAGCGCAATCCAAACTCGCACGGTGTTTCACTAGCAAGTCCATACCCAAGATAACGTTGAATTATCCAAATGGTAATTCCATCAAATTCGCTGGAAAGATTATGCCTTGAGGCTACACAAGAAACACCCCTGAAAATTTCCACTCCATTAGCCCAGTGTAGCTCAGAAATTGACCCCTGACCCACTGATCCAGTACTCGCTCCAGCAACCCTATCTGGAACACGAAGCATCGCTTGGGATAAAGCATATTCCCCTGCAGCTCAATCATGAGAACCCGTCTCAGTCACTGTAATGCTGGCGCCTCCCCAGCAGGCATGTGGTCAATGTTGAAGACCCAGCCCTAGCACTTCTTCGGCCTCTACCGCGGCCTCGTGTACCCCTTTCGCGAGTACCTCTTGCACTCATATCATTATAGCGTATTATCAATTTCAAGAGTCTTATGAATCAGTTCATAATTCCAGTAATTATTAACGGATATTTTATGATCAAGCAGTAGTTGAAGTTTTGTTTTCGTAGAACAGAATCTCACTATAGTTTTCAGTCATCTACAGTCTTTGTTAACTTAGACTCTAGGGTTTCCAGTATAGTACCACTATCTATAGTATAACATTTCAGTATATAATAGTAAACAGTGTAAGAGAACTTACAGATTTGGCGCAGGAGACTCGGTGTGCCACACCTTTAGTGTCAAGATTTTAAAACAATCCAAATTCTTTAAAATCATCTCTTTCAAAAACCAAGGTTTAGAAAAAACTTTTGAAAACTCAATTTTGAGAAAAATCTTCAAAAACCCATTCCATAGCCGAGTATTGCAACCTAGCTCTGATACCACTAAATATAACACCCCAAACCCGGCTTGGACATTATGACTGAATCTGGCATGTCACATTGAAACTACGTTCAAAAATCGGTCTTGCTGATAAAAGTTTATTTCTAGGTTCCAAAGCCCTTTTTATTATTATTGTCGTTTCATCAAGACGTTTGCTTAAAAGTTGTCTTTGTTTTATTCTGTTATTTAAAAAAAACGCAAAAGCTTCTAAAGTTTGAATTTGAAACGTGTGATTTTCTTAAAAACGTTTATTACTTCAAAAACCCGTTATCCTATTCTAGCAATTTGAGATAATAAAACGAAAACCTAATTAGGAAAATTAAAACTCTTAAATGGCCTTATTACATAAATAAAAACCCAAACTAAAATTTTGAAATAATTAAAATCAAATCCAAGTAACAGTATTCATGTGGCATATTTGAGTCCCTCGCAACTCCAAATCGTATATGGCTGAGGATTACCTGTACAGTTAAAGGGAAGGGTGAGTTTGTGAAAACTCAGTGTGTAATCCCCTAATAGACAACAGAAATCAGAATATGCAAAACAGTCTAGGCCGTAGCCTTATTTACTAACAGAGCAGTCTGGGCTTTAGCCCTATATAGTAGCAGAGTAGGCCCAAGCCCAAAATAGAATCAATATAGAGCAAATAAGTATCCCAACCCAATCCAACCAGCACACCACCTGTACCAGCCAACACACAATGTAGGGATTTGATCAACCCACCCAGCCAACACACTGATAACGCAGTGAAGCTACTAATAATAGAAAACATGGCGGAGCCACTAGAATCAGAATGCGTGGCAAAACCACTAGTACAGAACTTTCTCCAAATCAGTCCCCAACCCCATGTAGAATGTCATGTCATAAATATATTGTGCATACAAAAGATCATACTCAGACACAGTCATGCGTATACCAAATACTCATCAGTTAACCTACCTCTAGGGGTATAATGGTCATTTCGACAATTAAGGGTAAAATGGTAATTTTACCCCTCACGGGAATTTTGGTCATTTAGCTAATTTTGGTGTCTCGATACATATTATGACCTCTTAGAGGATCTACCATTGCCTCGAGCGACTTAGATAACCTACATGGCCAAAATAGAGAATATGAGCCCAAAACCCGCTTTTGGGCCCAAGTGAGCCCACACGCTCATGTGGCCCATCTAGCACAAATTCAGACACGACAACGTGAACCTCATAGTCCAATCCATTAACTATCTCTTACCGAGGATTTTACCCGTGTGGGGCCCACAAGCCTATTAGGCCCATAAGGCCCATTTTGACCTATCGAGGCCTATAACGGCCCAAGTCCATGGAAACACACATGGTGGCCTTTTCAGCCTATCGCCCACGTTTTGTGGGTTCATCTAACACCCCTTACCCGTTACCGTCGCCGGAACAGGATACAAGGTATTACTAGAACATAATACCTACCATTAAACATAATCGAAATATAAATATGTCTTGAACAATATTAGCCAACTTTAATGGCTTGTACAAATTAGCTGGTCGAGTACTGTAACTAATATTTTAAACCTAGACAAATATGACACGTAACAAAATAATTAAGCCTACTATACATGCCATAATTCAAAACGTTTAGTTCAAATACCCTAAAGTAGGATAGTGCGGATAGATCTTCACGATCCTTAACTCCCGAGCAAGCCGGAGAACACTATAAGACAAAGAGAGAAACAAAGTAAGCTTATAGCTTAGTAAGTAAGTATGTAAATACTAATTAAAAAAAATCTAACATGTTTACACAACAATTCAAGTACATCTACTTTAACTTCACTATTCATTCCACTTTGATTAAGCTGTCTCTGCTGCGTCATATTCACTAAATAAATCATAACTCGAGTTACCAAACTCGAAATTCAAATCCGTAAAATTTCCCTGAATCTAGACTCATAAAGCTTTTTGATAATTTTTTCTATAATTTTTGTTCAGCCGATTAGTACAGTTTATTAGTTAAAGTTTCCCTGTTACACAGCTCGACTGATCTGACCTCTGTTCACTACAAATTGAATTTCTCTCAGTACACAATTCAAACAACCCTGAAGTCTGTTTCATTTAAAATAGTCTCAATAAGGAATTTAGGCATGTAAACTATATTTCTTAATTTGCTTTGTACAATTTTTAATGATTTTTCAAAGTTGGAACAGGGGATCACGTATTCATCCTGAGCAAGTCACATACAATTGTAAATATCTCAAAATATAGAATTCCTTTGCTTGCTCTGTTTCTTTTATATGAAAGTAGACTCATTAAACTTTAATTTCACATCCCATTCAACCTCTAATTATATTCTTCCTATTTTTGGTGATTTTTCAAAATCAAGTCACTGCTACCATCTAAAAACAGTTTTAATGCTAATTTCACTCTTTCACAAATTCTTTATGCTAACCTCATTTTATCTTATATTTGTATATACCACAAATCCTTTTCACCATATTTCATTCACCATAAGTATAGGTCCAAACCACAATGTCACCACAAAACCATCCCGTTGAACAATTCGGATCAATCCTCGATATTTAATGGTTTCAAAGACACATTTTCACCATCATACTTCGTTTAGTTCGGCTCTCTTGTACACATGGTGAACACTTAGTACCACTCATGCGACCTAGCCGATTTGTCTCGTAGCTCTCTTGTCTACATGGTGTCCGTCACTTGGAATCACGCATGCGACCCAGCTACATTTATCTTTCACGTAGCTCTCTTGTCTACATGGTGTCCTTCACTTGGAATCACGCATGCGACCTAGCTACATTTATCTTTCACGTAGCTCTCTTGTTTACATGGGATACATCTCGTATCACACATGTGACCTAGCTACTACAGGTGTCTCGTAGCTTTCTTGTACACATGATGTGCACTCGGCATCATACATGTGACCTAGCTACGCTCCATCTATTTTATTCGATTTTTCCGAATGTTCAACCGGGATCTCTCTCTCTATTATTTATTTCCATTCTTCCAATAGTCGATTTATACTTCAACATCAGCTAGTATATACATATAATAGGCGAAATATAAGAATGTACATGAAATTATTGTAATATTTACATACAAACTTACCTTGGTGCAAAATGTGGAAATTTTGCAATTTAATCCAAAACTTTTCCTTCCCCTGCTCGAGATCAATTCGCGTCTTTCTTGATCTATAATAACACATTTAGCTCATTTAATACTCATACTATTTATTTCAATCCAAAATCACATCATGGAAAAATTACATTTTGCCCCTAACTTTACAAAATTACATTTTGCCCTAGGCTCGGAATTGATTTCAGCCCTTATTCTTATGTTTTATGATATGCTGAACATTTTCTCTTCTACAGCCACATCAAATTCTCACTCTATCATATAGTTATGAACAATAGGTATTTTTACTGATTATGCTGCTTTACTCGTTTTCACTTAAAACCGAGTAGCACAAGTTATTTAACATAATTTAAAACCTCATATTCTATCATAAAACATCAAAATACACAAATTTCACCTATGGGTATTTTTCCAAATATGAACCCTAGGTTAAATTATTACTAGCATAAGCTTAATCGAGCTTAGGATTCCAAAAGCGTAAAGAACATTAAAAGCGGGCTTGGAATCACTTACTATGGAGCTTGAAAATTGAAGAAAC
This sequence comes from Gossypium arboreum, assembly GCF_025698485.1. NCBI lineage: Eukaryota > Viridiplantae > Streptophyta > Magnoliopsida > Malvales > Malvaceae > Gossypium > Gossypium arboreum. Next base: position 82,804,325 of record NC_069081.1, on the reverse strand, counting down.
CCTAGCTATGGAGAGAGGAGAATTGGCAGCAACTAAGGAGGATGATGACCAATTTTGTGTTATTTTTCCCATTTTATTTCATTTAATATCCAAATGACCAAAATGCCCTCCTTACTAAACTTTCAAAAATTCCTTCCATGTCCTAATTTTGTCCATGAACTTAAAATTGGTCAAATTGCTATTTAAGACCTCCTAATTAATATTCCAAAACAATTTAGTCCCTACTTTCAATTTAAGCACTTTAGGCATAGAATTTCATCACGAAATTTTCACACAATCATGCAATCATATCATAAACCCCAAAATAATTATAAAACAATTATTTCTATCTCGGATTTGTGGTCACGAAACCACTATTCCGATTAGGCCCTAATTCGGGTTGTCACAATTCTCCTCCTTTTGAGATTTTCGTCCCAAAAATCTTACCGTAAAGAGGTTTGGGTCTTGTTTCCTCATAGCTTCTTCAGTTCCCACGTAGCCTCTTCTATCCCATGTCTGCGTGCCACAATACTTTCACTAAAGCTATACTTTTATTTCTTAACTGTTTAACCTCTCGAGCCAAAATCTTTATTGGTTCCTCCTCATAGGTCATATCCGATCGAATCTCAATTTCATTGGAGAAATCACATGTGAAGGATCGAACGATAACGTCGCAACATTGATACATGAAACACGTTATGAATTCTTTCTAACTCTGCCGGTAAGGCCAACCGATATGCCATGGTCCAATTCTCTCGAGAATCTCAATGCGGCCCAATAAAACGCGGACTCAACTTGCCTTTTCGACTAAATCTCGAAATCTTTTCCATGGTGACACCTTCAAGAACACTTTATCACCCACCGAAATTCAATCTCTTTTCTTTTAAATCTGCATATGACTTTTGTCGATCTGAAGCGACTTTCAAGCAATCCCAATTACTTTTATTTTCTCTTGGTTTCTTTAACTAGATCAACTCCATGAATCTGCTTCTCACTAAGCTCGGTCCAATATAAAGGAGTCCGACACTTACGACCATACAAGGCTTCAGACGGTGCCATTTGTATACTTGATTGATAAGCTGTTATTGTAGGCAAACTCAATCAAAGATAGATATTTCTCCCAACTACCTCCAAATTCTAAAACACAAGATCTAAGCATATCTTCGAGTACGGATTACTCTTTCTGTTTGACCATCTGTTTGTGGATGAAATGCGGTACTAAAGTTCAATTTTGTACCCAAAGCTTCTTGTAACTTTTTCCAAAATCTCGAGGTAAATCTTGGATCTCTATCTGATATTATAGACATAGGTACTCCGTGCAACTTCACAATTTCAGCAACATATAATTCGCTAATTTATCAAGTGAGTAATCAGACGTCTTGGTATAAAGTGGGCTGACTTTGTTAATCTATCAACCACTACCCAAACAGCATCCTTCTTTTTAGGAGTTAAAGGCAAACCGGTTACAAAATCCATGGTAATCTTGTCCCATTTCCACTCGAGCACCATTCTTTGGTTGAAGTAATCCTCAAGGCACTTGATGTTCACTTTTACTTGTTGATGATCAAACACTTGGTTACAAATTCGAAATGTCCTTTTCATACCGCCACCAATACAGACTTCTTTAAATCATTATACATTTTGTGCTACCAGGATGAACCGATAAACGACCATTGTGCGCCTCATGTAATATTTTCTGAATCAATTTATCGTTTTTCGGCACACATATCCTGTCTCGAAACATCAAACAATCATCTGGTCCAACTCGAAAATCTGAGTCGTAACCTGATTCGCATTGAGTTCTCTTGATCCGCAACTCACTATCATTCTTTTGAGCATCACAAATTAATTGGAGAAATAACGGTTTAGCTCTCATTTCTGCTAAGATTGACCCATCATCAGACAACGCTAACCCCGTGTTCATGGCTCTCAAAGTAAAAAGAAATTTTCTGCTCAAGGCGTCAGCAACTACATTTGCTTTTCCTAGATGATAATCAATCACTAGATCATAATCCTTTAATAATTCAAGCCATCTTCATTGTCATGATTCAGATCCTTTTGATTCATCAAGTACTTCAAACTTTTGTGATCGGTAAAATTCGCATTTTTCACCGTACAAATAATGTCGCCAAATCTTCAAGGCAAAAACAACAATGCCGTTCCAAATCATGTGTAGGATAGTTCTTCTCATGCGGTTTTAACTGCCTCAAGCATAAGCTACCACTTTACCCTCTTGCATCAACACACATCCAAGGCACATCAATGATGCATCACTATAAATTACGAACTCCTTTCCGACTCGGGCTGTACTAAAATTGGTGCTTCATCAATCGTGCTTTCAATTTTTCAAAACTTTGTTGACATTTATCAATCCATTCAAATTTAACATTCTTTTGCAACAACTTAGTCATAGGAGAGGCAATCATCGAAAATCCTTCAACAAAACGTCTATAATACCCGGCTAAGCCTAAAAGCTTCTAACCTCGGATACATTCTTGGCGGTTTCAATCGACGATCGCAGAAATCTTACTTGGATCCACCGAATACCATCACCGAGACTATATGCCCCAAAAATCCGACTTCACGAAGCGAACTCACTTTTACTAAACTTGGCAAACAGTTTCTTTTCTCTCAAGATTTGCAATATAGTTCTCAAGTGTTCGCATGTTCGGACTCATCTCGAGAATAAATTAAAATGTCATCTATAAACACTACTACAAACTTATCCAAATATGGTAGGAAGATCCGATTCATTAAGTCCATAAATATAGTGGAGCATTTGTTAAGCGAAAGGCATCACAAGAAACTCATAATGTCCATACCTTGTCCTAAAGGCGCTTTTGGCACATCTCGACTCCTTAACTCTCACCGGTAGTAACCAGACCTCAAATCAATCTTTGAAAACACTGTGGCCCCTTTAACCGATCGAATAAATCATCAATCCTCGGCAATGGGTACTTGTTCTTTATAGTCACCTTATTGTCGACGGTAATCAATGCAAAGTCTCATTGAACCATCCTTCTTTTTACGAATAATACAGAGCACCCAGGAGAGAAACTTCGGTCTCACAAATCCCTTGTCATTAACTCCTGCAATGAGCCTTCAATTCTTTTAATTCATGAGCCATTCTATATGGAGCAATCGAGATCGGTGCGGTGCTAAGCAACAAATCAATAGCAAAATCTATCTCTATTCGAGGCAACCCAGGGCAATTCCTCCGAAATACATTTGGAAACTCACGGACAATCGGCCTCGATTCAAATTTCAGTTAGGGCAACTCAATATTCATTACATAAGCGGATAAGCTTCACACCCTTTTCTCATGTATTTACATGCGGACATGTGCGAAATCACCATAGGCAATTTATTTGATTCATCTGTCTCAACCCACGAATTTCTCCATTTTCACATTTCAATTCTAGTGTCTTTTGTTTACAATCTACCTTAGCATCATACAATGTTAACGGTCCATTCCCAAGATAACGTCAAACTCACCAAATGGTAACAACATCAAGTTGGCGGAAAACAGTGACCTTGAATCATTAATGGCCAATTCTTGCAAACCTTGTCAACTAGCACATATTGGCCTAAGGGTTCGACACTTTAATCGTAAACTCAAGAAATTCAACAGCAACTTTTTATTGGATACTAAATTCATGCAAATATAGGAATGAGTGGACCCGGATCAATCAATGCAATAACAATAGTATCATAGAGAGAAATGTACCAAGAATAACATCGGAGATGATGCATCTTCTCGCACGATAGCATAAGCTCTAGCAGTGCTCTAGCTTCGATCTTGCCGTTAAATCTTTCATCACGGTTTACTACTAGTCCCACCTCCAGATTTCTCGGTGGTCTACCTCTACTAGCGGTGGTATTCATCTAACACTCAAATCTTTCTTCTTTAACTTTATCCGGACAATCTCTAATAAAATGCTCATGAATCAGACTGAAACAAGCTCGCTCGGTCCCCAACACTCACCATAATGTTGCTCGCCACATTGCGACACTCGGGCTTTCTAGGTCGTACATTACCCACACTTGCCACCAAGTAGCTTGAGCTTTAGACCCGAATATGCTCTACCACGATCTCTGTGTGAATCCCCAATTGAAACTGTCATTCGAGGGTTTGTCTCTTTGGACCTCTTTGGTTGAGATTGAAATGGCTTGCTTATCTGTTTTTCGACATCTCGGGCCTCAATAGCGACTTTTCTTCTTTCTTTGTTCAATTCTTGACTTTAAGAGCTCGATCAACCAATACTACAAATTCTTTCAACTCCAAAATTCCTACAAGCACTTTAATGTCCTCATTCAGCCCATCTTCAAATCTTCTACACATAATGGCCTCGGTGGACACACATTCTCAGGCATACTTGCTGAGTCTTACAAATTCGTTCATACTCGCTACTCTGACATTTTCCCTGCTTCAATTCAAGGAACTCCTTTCGTTTTTGATCAATGAATCGCTGACTTATGTATTTCTTTCTAAATTCTTCCCGGAAGAAATCCCAAGTAACTTTTCTTTTGGCACCATCGCAACCAAAGTCTTCCACCGTGGTAAGCCAAATCTCTCAAAAGTGATACTGACACTTTAAGCATTCCTCGGGTGTATATGAGAGCTCATCAAATACACGGGTAGAATTTTCAAGCCAGAATTCCGCTTTCTCAGGATCATCATCGATCTTTGCTCTAAACTCTTCAGCCCCTTGTTTTCGAATCTTGTCAACCGGAGGCTTGTTCATTCTTACCAAATCTATACCTTGAGCAGCCTGGGAATCGTCCGAGGTATAGGAGGGGTGGAGGAGGTTGAGCATTTGGATTTGCTCGAATAAATTCAGTATACCAATTGTTCATCATTTGGAGAAAGGCATCCCGAGCCTCATCTCCTTGTCTCAATGTCTCGTGTCTACTTTCCACAGTAGCGGTCCCTTGTGCGGGAGCTGCATTACTAGCAACATCATCACCGCAGTTCCTTCAGATCCATTACTATATTAAAACAAAACACGCTTTAGAATAATCAGAGTCACCACACTATCACAATATTTTTATGGCATGTATAGCTAGACTTTTACACACACTTTATTAGTCCGAGAACCGACTAAACCATAGCTCGATACCACTAAATGTAACACCCTTACCTCTTATCGTCATGGAACAGATACAAGGTATTACTAGAACATAATACCTACCATTAAACATAATCGAAATATAAATATGTCTTGAACAATATTAGCCAACTTTAATGGCTTGTACAAATTAGCTGGTCGAGTATCAGAACTAATATTTTAAACCTAGACAAATATGACACGTAACAAAATAATTAAGCCTACTATACATGCCATAATTCAAAACGTTTAGTTCAAATACCCTAAAGTAGGATAGTGCGGATAGATCTTCACGATCCTTAACTCTGAGCAAGCCGGAGAACACTATAAGACAAAAGAGAGAAACAAAGTAAGCTTATAGCTTAGTAAGTAAGTATGTAAATACTAATTAAAAAAAATCTAACATGTTTACACAACAATTCAAGTACATCTACTTTAACTTCACTATTCATTCCACTTTGATTAAGCTGTCTCTGCTGCGTCATATTCACTAAATAAATCATAACTCGAGTTACCAAACTCGAAATTCAAATCTGTAAAATTTCCTGAATCTAGACTCATAAAGCTTTTTGCTAATTTTTTCTATAATTTTGGTTCAGCCGATTAGTACAGTTTATTAGTTAAAGTTTCCCCTGTTACACAGCTCGACTGATCTGACCTCTGTTCACTACAAATTGAATTTCTCTCAGTACATAATTCAAACAACCCTGAAGTCTGTTTCATTTAAAAATAGTCTCAATAGTGAATTTAGGCATGTAAACTATATTTCTTAATTTGCTTTGTACAATTTTTAATGATTTTTCAAAGTTGGAACAGGGGATCACGTATTCATCCTGAGCAAGTCACATACAATTGTAAATATCTCAAAATATAGAATTCCTTTGCTTGCTCTGTTTCTTTTATATGAAAGTAGACTCATTAAACTTTAATTTCACATCTCATTCAACCTCTAATTATATTCCTCCTATTTTTGGTGATTTTTCAAAATCACGTCACTGCTACCATCTAAAACAGTTTTAATGCTAATTTCACTCTTTCACAAATTCTTTATGCTAACCTCATTTTATCTTATATTTGTATATACCACAAATCCTTTTCACCATATTTCATTCACCATAAGTATAGGTCCAAACCACAATGTCACCACAAAACCATCCCGTTGAACAATTCGGATCAATCCTCGATATTTAATGGTTTCAAAGACACGCCCCACCATCATACTTCGTTTAGTTCGGCTCTCTTGTACACATGGTGAACACTTAGTACCACTCATGCGACCTAGCCGATTTGTCTCGTAGCTCTCTTGTCTACATGGTGTCCGTCACTTGGAATCACGCATGCGACCCAGCTACATTTATCTTTCACGTAGCTCTCTTGTCTACATGGTGTCCTTCACTTGGAATCACGCATGCGACCTAGCTACATTTATCTTTCACGTAGCTCTCTTGTCTACATGGGATACATCTCGTATCACACATGTGACCTAGCTACTACAGGGTGTCTCGTAGCTTTCTTGTACACATGATGTGCACTCGGCATCATACATGTGACCTAGCTACGCTCCATCTATTTTATTCGATTTTTTCCGAATGTTCAACCGGGATCTCTCTCTCTATTATTTATTTCCATTCTTCCAATAGTCGATTTATACTTCAACATCAGCTAGTATATACATATAATAGGCTGAAATATAAGAATGTACATGAAATTATTGTAATATTTACATACAAACTTACCTTGGTGCAAAATGTGGAAATTTTGCAATTTAATCAAAACTTTTTCCTTCCCCTGCTTCGAGATCAATTCGCGTCTTTCTTGATCTATAATAACACATTTAGCTCATTTAATACTCATACTAGTTATTTCAATCCAAAATCACATCATGGAAAAATTACATTTTGCCCCTAACTTTACAAAATTACATTTTTGCCCCTAGGCTCGGGAATTGATTTCAGCCCTTATTCTTATGTTTTATGATATGCTGAACATTTTCTCTTCTACAACCACATCAAATTCTCACTCTATCATATAGTTATGAACAATAGGTATTTTTACCGATTATGCTGCTTTTACTCGTTTTCACTTAAAACCGAGTAGCACAAGTTATTTAACATAATTTAAAACCTCATATTCTATTATAAAACATCAAAATACACAAATTTCACCTATGGGTATTTTTCCAAATATGAACCCTAGGTTAAATTATTACTAGCATAAGCTTAATCGAGCTTAGGATTCCAAAACGTAAAGAACATTAAAAGCGGGCTTGGAATCACTTACTATGGAGCTTGAAAATTGAAGAAACCCTAGCTATGGAGAGAGGAGAATTCGGCAGCAACTAAGGAGGATGATGACCAATTTTGTGTTATTTTTCCCATTTTATTTCATTTAATATCCAAATGACCAAAATGCCCTCCTTACTAAACTTTCAAAAATTCCTTCCATGTCCTAATTTTGTCCATGAACTTAAAATTGGTCAAATTGCTATTTAAGACCTCCTAATTAATATTCCAAAACAATTTCATACTAAAACTTCGGGATGCAAATTTTGCAACTTATTCGATTTAGTCCCTACTTTCAATTTAAGCACTTTAGGCATAGAATTTCATCACGAAATTTTCACACAATCATGCAATCATATCATAAACCCCAAAATAATTATAAAACAATTATTTCTATCTCGGATTTATGGTCACGAAACCACTATTCCGATTAGGCCCTAATTCGGGTTGTCACAGTTCAGATCGCCCCACGTGCATTCACACGCTCGTGAGACCTCGAATGTTGACGTTTCAACATTTTGGCTTTGCGGCTTTTGTCGAATCACAGTTTAATAGGGGTATGATTACACACCTCTTTTGGCTTTGACAATAATTGAATGGTGGACGATTACACACTTATTCACGAAAACCTACGAATCACCCCTTGAACACCAACCTACAGCATCCAAATTAATTATTCAGTCTTACAATTGCTAATATTCTCAAGAACTAAGACCACGATGTAACAGTCATCACCTATCACGATTAGATGATCTGGACTAATCCCTCCAAAATCGCCAGCCAAAATAACCCTTACACCCTGGCAATTAACTGCACCATAATGGTTTCTTGTTAAAAGAATATGTCCCTATAACCTATTTGAGTACTCGGTCAATACCTAAAATAAGGTGTTGAGTTTACCTTAAATGAATGATGAGAGATAGAAAGGTTCTAAGGCTTCACGATCACCTTACTCCACTGAGATCCCTAGAAACATCGTATATTGCACCATGAAGAACGAATAAGAATTGAAATTAGCAAAGATAAGAGGAAAACATAACATTCGGCTTCCCCAAAAGCAAAGTTTCCATAAATAGGTTGAATACATACAGAATTGACTGAATAGCAAAAGGGGATCTTATGAGTACTTACCGATTACCAAAATATTTATGAAACCGATACCACCACACTCCAGAGTATCAAAAGAATCCCACAACACTTAGTGACAGACAAGACTCTGAAAGAGAATAAGAAGAAAAAATGGTTTGCTTAGAGAAAAAACGAAAGAAAGATTGAAATGACTTAAAGAGAAAAACAAAAGAGACCATATTTGGCTATCTTGAAAAAAAAGAAACAGTAAAAATGGTAAAGAAGAAGTTAAGAATGGGGAATTCGGTAAGGTAACAAGAATGTAACCTAAAGACAATGTCAATACAAGTAAAAGAGTCTAAATGGTCACTTGTGAAAATGACACTAAGGAGAAAAGAAGCCAAAAACGTCAAAAAAACAAAACCCAAAATGTCAGAGAGGAAAATTGGTTCCTACACACTCACAAATTGCTGAAAAAGCAAAAAATGAGTTCCCTAGCCGAATTTGCACAATCAAATTCCCCAATTCAGCTACAACTCTTCCCTTCTCCAACTCCATGATTTTCTCCTCTTATCTCTCCACATTTTCCTCCTCCAAATCCCCAACAACCAACATCTTATCCTATGATACTCTCCCCCTTTTACCAAGTCTACAACTACTCCATAGAGTTCAAATCCACCACAAATACTTGCCACCCAAGTAGCAAAATAAAACCCCTTTGCATACCATGGTATTCAAATTCCTGCTCCTACCATGCCCAACCATGCCACTTACCACCAAGCCACAACATCCCTTGTGTCATAAAACAAACACAACTTAATATATGCCATATAAGCTAACATCCAAGTTTCCAAAAGAACAAAAGTAAAAATTTTGCCAAAGGCCATACTTGAACCTAGGCTTCCTAAAAACCCTTAAACATACCCAGAGTACTTGACCAACAAAGCAAACTTGATATTTACGTCAAAGCTTACAGAAACAAATACCCTAAATTTTTAATGCGTTATACATTTACATTCATATTTGACCACAATTATGTAACTCAATTGGCAACCAAAATAACCAATTCAATATACATTAAAAGCCATAACCAAACTTACCATTTACAAATCCAAATGCATATTTAACCACATATACCATTCATTCATCTAACATCTATATATCAAGACTTTATTTACATAATTTCATTCAAATATTACCATACCAAAACATACACCATTAAGCTCAAATATGAAACCAAAATATGATACCAAAATAAGCCAAATCACATGGCTTAACTTATATACAAATTCATTCTTAAACCATGATACCAAAACATAACTATTATCATCAAACTAGTCTATACACGCCATATTTACATAAGTTCATAAGTTCAAAATACCAATCAAAAATTGGATAGTGCAATGTGCAGCTCTGACTTATCCAAAACGAGCGAGATAACGAACCCTATAAGATATAGAAAAATGAAATAGAGTAAGCTTATAGCTTAGTAAGCCCGTATAATTCAAAATTTAAACTTACCAGTTATACATAATCAAAGCAATACAATTATGCAACCAATTCAATTAACCAACACCTAAACACACATATTCATCCAAAGTTAGTCATTGTAAACATACATGGAATCATCCATTTATACAAAGCTTCATCATTTTAGATTCATAAATCATGTATAATATTAATAACATTTATAAACCGTATCTCGTCAATATAACAATATTTAGGCCTGTTGAACCTACTAGAACTTTAAAGGATAGTCGAGTGAACAATGTCAGTAATCCGTCAATACATCATCATACATGCTCTTTCGAGACATGGTCGGTAAGCTCTTCATGAGCTAATAAACAGTAAGCTCTATTGAGTTGAAAATGGTAAGCTCTATTGAGATGATCAATAAGCTCTTTCGAGCTGAACCGATAAACTCAAGTGATCTGAAAAAGTAAGCTCTTACGAGCTATGCTGAGTCCGCAAAAGATGCAGGAGCTCGACCATTTTGGTAATTCTAATAACATGTCACTCGTATTCAATGAATTCAAATAGTTCAAACAGGACTCGGTAACAAATCCAATATAACACTCAGACTTTAATAAGTCAAATATTTCAATTACACACATTCTTTTCAATAATCACAAGTATAGTAAAGTTCGATTCTAATTATACAAACTTACCTTGTATTTGCTCGTATAACCGTTGTCTACTCGTCTTCCTTTCGTTTCCCCTGATCTGTAACACCCCATACCCGAGACCGCTGTCGGAGTCGGACACGAGGGGTTAACGGCTTAAACCATTCATTTTCACAGTCCATTTTAAAAATTTCCAGCCAGTTGGCTAACTGCATCACTGTCACTTTAAAAATCATATCTTGAGTTCCAAAACTAGAAAATCAGTTTCGTAAATTTTCCCTGAAACTAGACTCATATGTTCATCTACAGATTTTTTTCTAGAATTTTTGGTCGGGCCAATTAGTACAGTTTATTAGTTAAAGTCTCCCCTGTTGCAGGGTACGACTACACTGACCTTCATGCATTACGACCTGGATATCTCCCTGTACAGGGCTTCAATACTGATGCCGTTTGTTTCTACGCAAACTAGGCTCGAAAAGGAATCTGTAAATATATGGCATGACTTCTAATTATCTCTGGTCAATTTATAATGAATTTCCAAAGTCGGAACAGGGACTCCAGAAACCGTTCTGGCCCTGTCTCACGAAAACTTAAATATCTCTTAACATACTGTTCATATGATCATTTCGTTACTTTCCTATGAAAATAGACTCGTCAAGGTTCGTTTACATAATTTATTCACTATTTAATTCCATTCCTACTATTTTTAGTGATTTTTCACATCCATGTCACTGCAGCTGTCAGCATCTGTCTTTAAGGTAGGCTTTACCTATTTCATAGTTTCCATGATTCAAGTAGCCCTTAAACATAAATAGCACAAAATATGATCATGATTAACCATCCCAATGGCTAATCGTTTCCAAACATTTCCATACCTCTTAATGAACAACATACAATGATTATAATACCATGCCCAAAGTATACTTAAGCCATTTTCGCATGGCTATCCAAATTTACACAAAACCGAAAGGTACATGACCTACAACAAAAGGGTAGTCCTATACATGCCATTTCAAAGTTCAACCAAAAATATACCAAAAGGAGCTTTAATAGTATGGGTGACTTCGACTTCAAAAATCTCGAGTCCGATAGCTGAAGAACCAAAATCTATAAAACAGAGAATCAAAGAAATGGAGTAAGCATTTAATGCTTAGTAAGTTTGAGCCATGAATTTAAACACAACCAAAGTATAGCATTCATGTAGCTAAACAGATAATTTCATATGCACAAATTCTCAATATCATACTTACTTCACATTACCAACCCTTATATTCATACACAAAGATCAACTTAGCCAAAGGCCGGTAGCTCATTTATCAACTGAGCGAATACTTATTTGTAAGGGCTCAACTAATTCAAAGCACATACCGAAACATACCTCATTGTTGGGATTTCACAAGCGTATTAACTGAAATTTTTACAGCAAGTTCATTCATTCCCGAATCACGTACATTCGGAGTTTAACCGGATATAGCTACTCGTTCAAATGCCTTGGGACATAGCCGGTTATAGTAACTTCGCACAAATGCCTTCGGATCTTAGTCCGGATTTAGTAACTTCGCACAAATGCCTTGGATCTTAGTCCGGATTTAGTAACTCACACGAATGCCTTCGGATCTTAGTCGAGATATAGTCACTTAGCACAAAGCCTTGGGACTTAGCACGGACATCATTCAATAACCATGCACATTTATCAATAAATCATGACACATTCGTATTTCATTTTCATTAGCAAAACTCAAACACAAGGCACTTATCACACTTGAAATTTCGGCTCAATAGCCACACACAAAGAGCATGATCTAATCAAATCATAATCTAAGTTCCATTACTCGAAAACTTACTTGGATGTTGTCGAGCGATTTGATTGCTATTCGACCACTTTTTCCTTCCCTTTATCGGATTTAGTTCCCTTTGCTCTTGAGCTTAAATTGACAAATAAATTGATTTAATCATTTGAGTATCAAAAGAGGAACTCAAGGTACTTAGCCCATATATATTCATTAGACATTAAAGTCACATATGTACGAAATCATGAATCTAACTCAACACAATAGTCCACACTCTCTATTAGCCGATTATCTAAGCCAAGATAAGGCATCAATATGCTCGCTCTAACTGAATGCATGCACACCAATCCACCTCATGTGGCCGAATATGCATGTCTATGTTGAGGCCAATTATATATAATACCACACATAAATGGCATACATTTTACTAACTAACGCATTACATATTGTAACTCAATACGCATCAATCATTTACTTCATAACCAAACATCATCATATGTAAATATATACCTTGAGATAGTATATATGTCATACCAATACATCATGTGCAAACATATATATATATGTGCAAGAGCCGAATCACAAGTTGATTTTAACCAAATATAAACATATATCCAAAACACAAATCTTACCTATCATGCAATAAGCATAAATCATGCTTATGGATATACCATGGCCGATACTTTCAACAACACCAAATAAAAATATACTTCATGGATCTAAGGTAGACCCAAGAAAGGAACTCATAATCATCAAGATTTAGCATGAAACACAACCATCACCCTTATTAATCTCCATAGCCGAAAACCTTACCTATTCCAAAATCACAATTTCAACATGGGTTACCAACAATAACTTGATATCTCACTCAAAATCAACTAGGATTTCAAGAACTAGTATCAACTTCCTTACCTTAATATCGACCTAAGATGACCGATTGCTTCACTCCTTTCTTCCCCCTCTCAAATCGGCCAAGAAGAACCAAAGAACACAACTTGTTTTCTTTCTTCCTTAGAATTTTCAGCCAAAAGAAGTGAAAAATGATGGACACTTTTTTTCTTCTTTCCCTCAACTCACGACAATGGGGGAACACTCACACCATTCTTTTTTTTCCCATTTCTTTATTACCCATACTCCTTATTTTATTTTTTCCTAACATACACCATTGTCACAACATGTTTTATGACATGTTTTGCCCATCACCCTTTGTCATGGCCGGCCACTAGCAATTAAAAAGGGGGAAATTGACATGCAAGTCCACCCCTTTGATTACATGCACTAATAGATCCTTATAGATTTACCTATCACATTTCAAAAGTGTCACACATAAGTCCTATCGACTAATTTCACATGCAATTTACTAAATCGAAGCTTAAAACCTTCACACATTCATAATCACATATTTTAGACAATAGATATCATATTCAAATAATTTGGTGACTCGGTTTAGCGGTCCCGAAACCGCTTTCCGACTACGGTCACTTTAGGGCTGTCACAACTCTCCCCCACTTAAGAAATTTTCGTCCCCGAAAATCTTACCGGTAAATAGGTTTGGGTATCGCTCTTTCATAGAGTTCTCAGGTTCCCAAGTAGCTTCTTCCATCCCGTGTTTGAGCCGTAACACTTTTACTAATGGAACCCTTTTGTTTCGCAACTCCTTCACTTCACGAGCTAGGATACAAATCGGTTCTTCTTCATAACTCATATCGGCTTGAATTTCGACCTTTGATGGACTAATTATGTGCGATGGATCAGATCTATAGCGTCAAGCATCGAAACATGAAAGACGTCGTGAATCTTTTCAAGTTCGGGGCAAAATCAATCGATCGCAATCTGGACCGACTTCGTTCGGATATTTCATATGCCCCGATGAACCTCGGACTCAATTTGCCCTTACGCCCAAATCGAGTATCTTTTCCAAGGTGAAACTTTAAGAAACACTTTGTCTCCCACGATACTCAATGTCTTTTCGTTTCAGATCCGCTCGACTTACGGCGATCTGTGGTTGCCTTCGATCTTTCACGGATTACTTTTACTTTCCGTTCAGCATCTTTAATCAAATCAACTCCGAAAATTTTACTTTCACCGAGCTCGGTCCAAAACAATGGCGTACGGCATTTTCGACCGTACAAAGCCTCGTAAGGTGCCATCTTAATACTTGACTGAAAACTATTGTTGTAAGCGAATTCAATCAAAGGTAAATACCGTTCCCACGAACCACTAAACTCGAGGATGCAACATCTCAACATATCCTCAAGTATCTGAATTATCCGCTCGGATTGACCATCTTTTTGTGGATGAAAAGTGGTGCTAAAATGCAGCTTGCTACCCAAAGCTTCTTGCAATTTCTTCCAAAATCGTGAGGTGAATCTCGGATCTCTATCCGACACGGTAGAAATAGGTACCCCGTGTAATCTCACAATCTAAGAAACATACAATTCAGCTAATTTATCCATTGAAAAATTCGTGCGTACGGGGATAAAGTGAGCCGACTTAGTCAATCTATCCACAACGACCCAAATCGCATCTTTCTTACTTGCCGACACTGGCAGCCCAGATACAAAATCCATCGTTACTCGATCCCATTTCCATTCAGGTATCATGATCGGTTGGAGCAAACCCGTAGGCACTTGATGTTCCGCCTTCACTTGCTGACATACTAAGCACTTCGAGACAAAATCGGAAATGTCTCGTTTCATACCATGCCACCAAAACTGACGTCTCAGATCGTTGTACATTTTCGTACTCCGGGTGAATCGACATTCGGCTACAATGAGCCTCGTTCGAATCATCGAAATGAGTTCGAATTTCTTGGAACACACAAACGACTTCGAACCTCAAACAATCGTCATTATCAATTTGAAACTCGATTCCATATTCGAACACATTCAACCCGTCTTGCAACCAACTCATCGTCGACTTTACGAGCTTCACGAATTTGATGAATCAATAATGGTTTGGCCTTTAATTCGCTACTAACACATTGTGGGGTAGAAACGGATAAGTGTACATTCATTGCTCGTAAAAAAAGCGGTGATTTCGGCTTAAGGCGTCCGCAACCATATTAGCCTTTCGGGTGATAATCAATGACCAGCTCATAATCTTTCAACAACTCAAGCCAACGTCTTTGTCACAGATTTAAGTCTCTTTGAGTCATCAAATATTTGAGACTTTTGTGATCCAAAATACATGGCACTTCTCACCAAATAAGTAATGTCGCCATATTTTCAAAGCGAATACGATGGCAACTAATTGAGATCATGGGTGGGATAATTTTTCTCATGTGGCTTTAATTGTCTCGACACATAGGCCACAACTCGACCTTCTTGCATCAACACGCAACCTAACCCAAGTAGGGAGGCGTCACTATAGATGACAAACTCTTTGCCCGATTCGGGCATTTGCACTAAATTGGGGCTTCACCAAATAAGTTTTCGATTGATCAAAACTTTTCGACATTTTTCCGTCCATTCAACTTAATATCTTTTGAAGTAGCTTCATCATGGGTGTGGCTATCATCGAGAAACCTTTACAAACCGTCGGTAATGTAACCCATGAGTCCCAAAAGCTCGAACCTCAAGAATATTTCTCGGAGGCTTCCAGTTAAGTATGGCTGAAATTTTGCTCGGGTCAACTCGAATACCGATCGAGATACCACATGGCCCAAGAAGCTAACCTCTCTTAACGAACTCACACTTACTGAACTTAGCATATAACTACTTATCCCGTAAAATTTGCAACACTAATCTCAGGTGCTCAGCATGTTCGGTCTCATCTCTTGAATAGACTAAGATGTCATCAATGAACACAACTACGAACCGGTCCAAATACTGTCTGAAGATCTGATTCATCAAATCCATAAATACCGCAGGGGCATTAGTGAGCCCAAACGGCATCACTAAGAACTTGTAGTGGCTGTATCTCGTTCTGAAAGCAGTTTTGGGTATATCCGAATCTCGAATTCGCAACTGGTAATAACCCGATCTCAAATCTATCTTTGAAAACACTGAGGCTCTCTTTAGTTGATCAAACAAATCATCAATACGCGGTAACGGATATTTATTCTTTATCGTCACTTTATTCAGCTGACGATAGTCAATGCACAACCTCATGGTTCCGTCCTTCTTTTTCACAAGCAATACTGGTGCACCCCAAGGTGAGAAACTTGGTCGAGCGAAACCTCTATCCGTTAACTCTTGCAACTGAGCTTTCAATTCTTTTAACTCCGTTGGTGCCATACGATACGGAGCTAGGGAAATTGGCGTAGGTCCAGGTACAAGCTCAATACCAAACTTTACCTCCCGAACAGGTGGTAAACCCGGTAATTCTTCAGGAAAAACATCCGGGTATTCACAAACCACCGGCACAGATTCGGGTTTCTTTTCTAATTCTTTGTCATCAAGTACATACGCAAGGTATGCTTCGCACCCCTTTCTTACATATTTCTGGGCCAACATTGCTGATATTACAGCTGGCAACCCCTTTAAGTCCGTAGACTCAACTCAGATTATCTCGTTATTTGAGCACCTCAAATCAATAGTCTTGCTTTTGCAATTCACAACCGCATCATGCACGGTCAACCAATCCAAACCAAGAATAACATCAAATTCATCGAACGGCAAAAGCATCAAGTCCATCGGAAAACAGGAACCTCGAATTACTAGGGGCATTTCTTACACACTTTGTCAACAAGCACGAATTGACCCAAGGGATTTGACACCGAATTCTGAACTCGATGAGACTCAATAGGTAGAGTCTTCTTGGATGCTAAGGTTTCGTATATATAAGAATGAGTAGAACCAGGGTCAATCAAAGCAATCACATTAGTATCAAAGAGAGTGAAAGTACCGGTAATAACATCTGGCGAGGAAGCATCCTCGCGTGCGCGTATGGCATAAGCCCTAGCAGGAGCACGAGCCTCAGATCTGGTGGTAGCATCTCTAGATCCTCTCTGACCGCCGCTAGCATTGCCCGTATTCCTAGATGGTCTACCCCGAGTAGTGGTAGCACCCGGTTTCCCACTCTGATTTACATTCTGTTCAGACAATCTCGGGCAATCTTTTATAAAGTGGTCAACTGACCCGCACTTGTAGCAGGAGCGGTCATGGAATCTACAACTTCCAGAATGCCATTTGCCACAATACTGGCACTCCGTTCTATCACGACGATCATTTCCCACACTGGCGACCGAAGTGACTCGTGCACTCGAAAGGGGTCGATCGCGATCTCGTCTAGAAAAGCCCGAAGTGTCTCTAGACCGGTCTAAGCCATCTCTAAATTTCTTCGATGATCGGGGAAGGGCTTCCCAAGACCTCTTATGAAACTCCCTTGCTCCCACCTCAGCTTTTCTTTTCTCCATACTGAGCTCCTCGGCTTTGCAAGCTCGCTCGACAAGTGCCACAAATTCTCGGATTTCCAAAATGCCAACCTACAGCTTTATATCATCATTCAATCCATCCTCGAAACGTTTACACATTACGGCTTCTGAGGAAATGCATTCTTGCGTACCGACTAAGCCTTACAAACTTTCGTTCATAGTCGGTAACCGACATGGAACCTTGTTTAAGTTCAAGAAATTCCTTCCGTTTTTTATCCATAAATCTCTGACTGATATACTTTTTCCAAAACTCGGTTTGGAAAAACTCCCAAGTTATTTGCTCTCTAGGCACAACAGAAGTCAACGTATTCCACCAATAGTAGGCAGAATCATATAGCAAGGAGATAGCACACTTTAGGCACTCATCGGGTGTGCAAGATAGCTCATCGAGTACCTGAATAGTGTTGTCCAACCAAAATTCAGCTTGCTCGGCATCATCACTATCTGTAGCCTTAAATTCAGAGCCCCATGTTTTCAATTCACATCAACTGGGGCTTATTTGACCTTATTTGGTCGAT
Organism: Gossypium arboreum; assembly: GCF_025698485.1. Taxonomy (NCBI): domain Eukaryota; kingdom Viridiplantae; phylum Streptophyta; class Magnoliopsida; order Malvales; family Malvaceae; genus Gossypium; species Gossypium arboreum. The sequence goes on along the minus strand of NC_069081.1, from coordinate 82,786,080 downwards.
CTCTGGAGGTATGGTAGGTCTTGAGGTTGTGTTTGTCGAGAATGGAGGTTGTGGAACAGTAGTATTAGTTCGAATGTATTGGTTGAACCAATCATTCATCACGCTATAGAAAGCTTGTCTAGCTTCATCATTCAGATTACTAGCATTAGGTTGAGAGTCCGACTGTCATTGTCCCTTGTCTTGGAGCGGCGCTACACTCTCAAGATCATCACTCTCGCTTCGGTCGGGATCGGGATCCATTACTATAAATAAACACATTTCAATTGTCGAAATCACCACACTATCAAATAAATCACATAATGGCATGTATAGCTAGACCCAACGTATTACGGTAGTCCTAGAATCGACTAAACCGTAGCTCGATACCAATTTAATTGTAACACCCGCACAGAGACCGCTGCGAGTCGGACACGAGGGGTTAACGGCTTAAACCATTCATTTTCACAGTCCATTTTAAAAATTTCCAGGCAGTTGGCTAACTGCGTCACTATCACTTTAAAAATCATATCTTGAGTTCTAAAACTAGAAAATTAGTTTCGTAATTTTTCCCTGAAACTAGACTTATATTTCCATCTACAGATTTTTTTTAGTATTTTTGGTCAGGCCAATTAGTACAGTTTATTAGTTAAAGTCTCCCCTGTTACAGGGTACCACTACACTGACCTTCATGCATTACGACCTGGATATCTACCTGTACAGGGAATCAATACTGATGCCGTTTGTTTGTACGGAAACTAGACTCGAAAAGGAATCTGTACATATATGGAATAACTTCTAATTATCTCTGGTAAATTTATAATGAATTTCCAAATTCGGAACAAGGACTCCAGAAACCGTTCTGGCCCTGTCTCACGAAAACTTAAATATCTCTTAACATACTCTTCATATGATCGTTTCGTTACTTTCCTATGAAAATAGACTCGTCAAGGTTCGTTTACATAATTTATTCACTATTTAATTCCATTCTTACTATATTTAGAGATTTTCACATCCACATCACTTTGCAATTGTCAAGATCTGTCTTTAAGGTAGGCTTTACCTATTTCATAGTTTCCATGATTCAACTAGCCCTCAAACATAAATAGCACAAAATATGATCATGATTAACCATCCCAATGGCTAATCCTTTCCAAACATTTCCATACCTCTTAATGAACAACATACAATGATTATAATACCATGCCCAAAGTATACTTAAGCCATTTTCGCATGGCTATCCAAATTTACACAAAACCGAAGGTACATGACCTACAACAAAAGGGTAGTCCTATACATGCCATTGCAAAGTTCAACCAAAAATATACCAAAAGGAGCTTTGATAGTGTGGGCGACTTCGACTTCAAAAATCCAGTCCGATGGTGAAGAACCAAAATCTATAAAACAGAGAATCAAAGAAACAGAGTAAGCATTTAATGCTTAGTAAGTTTGAGCCATGAATTTAAACACAACCAAAGTATAGCATTCATGTAGCTAAACAGATAATTTCATACGCACAAATTCTCAATATCATACTTACTTCACATTACCAACCCTTATATTCATACACAAAGATCAACTTAGCTAAAGGCGGTAGCTCATTTATCAACCGGCGAATACTTATTTGTAAGGGCTCAACTAATTCAAAGCACATACGAAACATACCTCATTGTTGGGATTTCACAAGCGTATTAACTGAAATTTTTACAGCAAGTTCATTCATTCCCGAATCACGTACCTTCGGAGTTTAACCGGATATAGCTACTCGTTCAAATGCCTTCGGGACATAGCCCGGTTATAGTAACTCGCACAAATGCCTTCGGGACTTAACCCGGATTTAGTAACTCGCACAAATGCCTTCGGATCTTAGTCCGGATTTAGTAACTCGCACAAATGCCTTCGGAGCTTAGTCCGGATTTAGTAACTCGCACGAATGCCTTCGGATCTTAGTCCGGATATAGTCACTTAGCACAAAGCCTTCGGGACTTAGCCCGGACATCATTCGAAGAACCATGCACATTTATTAATAAATCATGACACATTCGTATTTCATTTTCATTAGCAAAACTCAAACACAAGACACTTATCACACTTGAAATTTCGGCTCAATAGCCACACACAAAGAGCATGATCTAATCAAATCATAATCTAAGTTCTATTACTCGAAAACTTACTTCAGATGTTGTCGAACGATTTCGATGGCTATTCGACCACTTTTTCCTTCCCTTTATCGAATTTAGTTCCCCTTTGCTCTTGAGCTTAAATTGACAAATAAATTGATTTAATCATTTGAGTATCAAAAAGAGGAACTCAAGGTACTTAGCCCATATATATTCATTAGACATTAAAGTCACATATGTACGAAATCATGAATCTAACTCAACACAATAGTCCACACTCTCTTTTAGCCGATTATCTAAGCCAAGATAAGGCATCAATATGCTTGCCTCTAACCGAATGCATGCACACCAATCCACCTCATGTGGCGAATATGCATGTCTATGTTGAGGCCAATTATATACTTAATACCACACATAAATGGCATACATTTTACTAACTAACGCATTACATATTGTAACTCAATACGCATCAATCATTTACTTCATAATCGAAACATCATCTTATGTAAATATATACCTTGAGATAGTATATATGTCATACCAATACATCATGTGCAAACATATATATAAATATGTGCAAGAGCCGAATCACAAGTTGACTTTAACCAAATATAAACATATATCCAAAACACAAATCTTACCTATCATGCAATAAGCATAAATCATGCTTATGGATATACCATGGCCGATACTTTCAACAACACCAAATAAAAATATACTTCATGGATCTAAGGTAGACCCAAGAAAGGAACTCATAATCATCAAGATTTAGCATGAAACACAACCATCACCCTTATTAATCTCACACTATTCTTTTTTTTTCCCATTTCTTTATTACCCATACTCCTTATTTTATTTTTTTCCTAACATACACCATTGTCACAACATTTTTTATGACATGTTTTGCCCATCACCCTTTGTCATGGCTGGCCACTAGTAATTAAAAAGGGGGAAATTGACATGCAAGTCCACCCCTTTGATTACATGCACTAATAGATCCTTATAGATTTACCTATCACATTTCAAAAGTGTCACACATAAGTCCTATCGACTAATTTCACATGCAATTTACTAAATCGAAGCTTAAAACCTTCACACATTCATAATCACATATTTTAGACAATAGATATCATATTCAAATAATTTGGTGACTCGGTTTAGCGGTCCCGAAACTGCTTTCCGACTAGGGTCACTTTAGGGCTGTCACATGATCCGCTTTCCGACTAGGGTCACTTTAGGGCTGTCACATGATCTAATTCTGGTATTTGCTTATCTTGATCTATATGATATCAAATTAGCTCATTCAACTTTCATTAAAATCAATTAGCCTAAAACATTCATTTTGGCTAAATTACAAATTTACCCCAAAACTTTAGGACTACTTTTTAATTTAGTCCATAACACATAAAAATGTAAAATTGCACAATTAAGCCCTAACCCAAGGTAGCCGAATTTCATCTAACCTCACAGTAGCCTATATTTTCATTTTATTCACATTTTTAACTACACAATTTTAAATTTTCACAATTTAATCCCTAATTCTCATTTTTGTCAAAAATCACTTGATAAAACTTGTATAACTATTAACAACCATCAATAATCTAACAAGAAACTTCAAAATACCTAAGTATTCAACAATGGAATATCATAAAATCTATAACAATTTCAAAAATAAAGGTACGGGCTAGCTAGATTAAGCTGCAACGAGTTCAAAAACATAGAAATCATTAAAATAGATCAAAAACCGTACCTTAATTGCTCACTCAAGCTTGGTCGAATATATGAAGTAAAAATAGTGTTTATTCACCCTAATTTTTGGCAAGAAGATGAATGATATAACAAAAAATTGATTTTCTTTTATTAATATAACAATAATTGACATTTTACTAAAATAACCTTAATGAACTTTAATAATTTCAAAAATACCAGGCCAACAACTTCCATTATATCATTTAAGGTCTAATTGACATGCAAGGACTCCCATATTAATAAACCATAGCTATTTAATACTTTTAAACAATATAACTTAACTTTTTCACGTTACGCGATTTAGTCCTTTTTACCGAATTAGGCATTTAAATGGTAAAATTTCTTTACGAAACTTTCACATAATTATTATAGCATGCTGTAGACCTTATTAAAATAATAAAATAAATATTTTGACTTCAAATTTGTGGTCCCAAAACCACTGTTCTGATTTGACCTAAAAACAGGCTGTTACAACTCTCCCCCCTTAGGGATTTTCGTCTCTAAAAATCTTACCGATAAAGAGGTTAGGATACAGTTTTTGCATAGCTTCCTCGGGTTCCCACGTAGCTTCCTCAATTCCGCGTTTATGCCAAAGAAACTTCACAAGAGCTATATGTTTATTCCTTAGTTCTTTAATTTCCTGAGCCAGAATCTTGATTGGTTCTTAGTTATACGATAAATCATACTACATCTATACATCAACGGGAGAAATCACATGTGACAAATCCAATCTATATCGATGTAGCATCGACACATGAAAAAAAATTATATCTTTTCTCGCTCAGATGGTAAGGATAGTCGATATGCTATAGGCTCTATTTTTTCAACAATTTTATATGGCCTCGATGAATCGCGGACTAAATTCTCCTTTACGGCTGAAATGGAGAATTTTCTTCCATGGTGACACGTTCAGAAATACTCAATCTCCGACCTGAAATTCTATTTCTTTATGTTTCAAACCTGCATAGGATTTCTATCGATCTGAAGTTGCTTTTAAACTGTTGCAAATTACTTTCACTTTTTCTTCAGTCTCTTTGATCAATTCAACCCCATGAATTTTTTTCTCACTCAAATCAGTCTAATAAAACGGTGTTTGACACTTGCGACCATATAAAGCTTTGTACGATGCCATATTTATACTCGTTTGGAAACTTTTGTTATAAGAAAATTCAATTAGAGGCAAGTATTTCTCCAAATTACCTTTAAACTTGAGAATGCAACAACGCAACATACCCTCAAGTATCTGTATAACTCTTTTAGACTGATCATCCATTTGGGGATAAAAAGTTGTGCTAAAATTCAATTTCGTTCCAAGACCTTCTTGTAATTTCTTCTAGAATCTTAACGTAAATCTTGAGTCTTTATCAGAGATAATTGATAGTGGTACACTGTTTAATCGTACGATTTCAGACAAGTACAATTCAGCTAATCTATGTAGAGAGTAATCCGTACGTACCGATATAAAATGAGCAGATTTTGTTAGTCGATCAACTACAACCCATATAGCATCTTTCTTTTTCGGAGTTAGGGGCAGTCCCGATACGAAATCCATAGTGACTCTCATTTCCACTTAGGAACCAATACAGGCTAGAATAAACCAGATGGTACTTGATGTTTAGCTTTTACTTGCTGACAAAACAAACATTTCGATACAAACTTTGATATATCCCATTTCATTCCTGACCACCAATACTGTTGTTTCAAATCAATATACATCTTGGTACTACCCGGATGAACCGAAAAATGACTACTGTGTGCTTCATGCAGAATTTTCTAAATAAGTTTTGTATTTTTCGGTATACAAATCCTATTTTGGAACATTAAACAATCATCAGTTCCAATATGAAATTCTGAATCAGAATTAGACTCACATTGAATTCATTTAGCTTGTAGATCACGATCATTAGCTTCAAAATTTTTTTGCAGAAATACCGGTTTAGCTTTCAATAAAGCTAAAATAGACCCATCATCACATATCATGAATTGGGTATTCATAGCTAGTAACGCAAACAATGATTTGTAGCTCAAGGAATCAGCAACTACATTAGCTTTTCCAAGGTGATAATCAATCACAAAATGATAATCTTTCAATAAATTTAGCCATCTTCGCTGACGCAAATTCAAATCCTTCTGTGAGATTAGATATTTCAAGCTTTTGTGATATGTATAAATATGGCATTTCTCACCGCATAAATAGTGTCGCCAAATCTTCAATGCAAATACAATCGCAGCCAACTCTAAATCATGCATCGGATAGTTCTTTTCATGTGATTTCAACTGTCGAGAAGCATAAGCAATAACTTTTCCATCTTGCATCAAAACACACCCCAATCCGTTTAACTACTCATCACTATAAATCATGAACTTTTTACCTGATCCAGGTTGTACCAAAACTGGTGCTTCTGTTAATAGTGCTTTCAACTGTTCAAAACTTTGTTGACACTTTTCCGACCATTCAAACTTTACATCATTTTGAAGAAGTCGAGTGATTGGCGTCACAATTATTGAAAATATTTTTATGAATCTCTAGTAATAGCCAGCTAAGCCCAAAAACCTATGGACTTCAAATATGTTTCTAGGAGGTTTCCAACCAAAAATAGCATAAATCTTGCTCGTATCAACTCTAATACCGTCGGCTGAAACAATATGTCCCAAGAATCCAACCTTTTAAGCCAGAACTCGCATTTACTAAACTTTGCGAATAACTATTTTTCACGTAGAGTTTGTAACACAATTCTCAAATGCTCAGTATACTCAGTTTCATCTCGTGAATAGATCAGAATATCATCAATGAAAACCACAACAAATCTATCTAAATAAGATCTGAATATAAGTTTCATCAAGTCCATAAAAATGGCAGGAGCATTAGTTAAACCAAAAGGCATAACAAGGAATTCAAAATGGCCATACCTTGTTCTAAAAGTGGTTTTCGGTACATCCGACTCTTTATCTCGCAACTGATAGTAACCTAATCTCAGATCAATCTTTGAAAATACTGTAGCCCCTTTCAACTGATCAAATAATTCATCAGTCTATGGTAGAGGGTATTTGTTCTTTATAGTCACTTTATTTAACTATCTATAATCAATACAGATGTGCATTGTTCCATCTTTCTTTTTCACAAACAAAACTGGTGCACCCCAAGAAGAATAACTCGGTTGTACAAAACCTCTGTCAGTCAATTCTTGCAACTGAGCTTTCAATTCTGTTAATTCTATTGGATCCATTCTATACAGAGCTATCGATATTGGAGTTGTCCCCGGTATCAACTCAATACCAAACTCAACTTCTCTGATCGGCGGTAATCCCGGTAATTCTTCTGGAAATACATCCGTGAACTCACAAACAACAGGTACGGATTCAATCTTTTATTCTGACACTTTTGTATCCAATACGTATGCAAGATATGCATCATAGCCCTTTCTCAAATATTTTTGAACTGATATAGATGATATCACAGTAGGTAATTCATTTGAATCGTTAGACTGAATCTGAAAAATCTCATCACTTTGAAATTTCAATTCTATAGTCTTCAGTTTACAATTCACAAGGACATCGTGCATAGTCAACCAGTCCATACCCAGAATCATATCAAACTCATCAAATGGTAGAAGCATCAAGTCAGCTCAAAAACAGTAACCCCGGATCATCAGAGGACAATTCTTACAAATTTTATCCACTAAAACAAACTTGTCTAAAGGGTTTACAAATTCTATAGACTCGACATGTAAACTCTTTTTAAATATTAAATTCATACAGATATATGAATGGGTTGATCTAGGATCTATCAACGCAACTATATTAGTATCTAAGAGAGAAAAAGTATTGGTAATAATGTCTGGTGATGATGCTTCCTCTCATGCACGTATAGCATAAACCCTGGCAGGTGCTCATGCCTCGGATCTCACAATCAAGTCTCTCGTAGCACTTCGATTACCACTTACATTTCTGGTGTTTCGGGGCAGTCTCCCTCTAGCAGTCGTGTTTCTTATTTTCACTGGTTGTTCTCTTTCAGCTGTGAACTTTTCTGGACAATCAAGGAGAAAATGATCAAAAGATCCACATTTAAAGCAAGCTCTGCTCACTAATCTGCATTCATAGTAATGTCATTTATTGCAATGTTTACATTTAGATCCAGTGTTTCCAGCGCTTCCCACACAGGCCACGAATGTCGCTTTAGGTTTTAAACCCGCTTGTCTCGTATTTCTATCTCTAATAGAAATTCCCATTGAGGTTATATAATGAGGATGATATTCTCTAAATTTATTTGATGCTGACTGATGTGATTTGCCCGTAAATCTTTTTCTACGCTCTCTAGTCTCAGAATCAGCTTTTCTTTTCTCTTTATAAAGTTCTTGGACTTTACAGGCTAAGTCAAACAAAACAAAAAACTCCTTCAGCTCAAGAATTCCAACTAACACTCTGATTTCTTCATTCAATCCATCATCGAATCATTTTCACATTATAGGTTAAGAAGAAACACATTCACGAGCGTATTTGATGAGTCGTACAAACTCTCGTTCATACTCTGTAACTAACATACGACCCTATTTCAATTCAAGAAACTCTTTTCTCTTCTGATCAATGAACCTTTGGCTAATGTATTTCTTTTTAAATTCAAATTGAAAGAAATCCCAAGTGACTCATTCATACGGAACTACAGATATCAAGGTATTCCATCACTGATACGCAATATCTTTCAACAATGATACAACACACTTCATACATTCTTCGGGTGTACAGGATAATTCATCGAACACCCGAATCGTGTTCTCAAGCCAAAATTTGGCCCTCTCAGGGTCATCATTAACAGTGGCTCTAAATTCCTCAGCTCTGTGTTTCCGTTTATTTAATCGGAAGGGATCAATACCTTGAGGAACTACTGGGATTGGTTGGGGAACAGGTGGGAGTAGAGGTTGCAGAACAGCCAAATTTGTACGAATGTACTATGTAAACCACTCATTTAATATCTAAAAGAAGGCTTCTTTAGCCTCACCTCCGTGACTACTCGTCACAGGTCTAGATTCAGTAGTCGCTGCTCCTTGAGCAGAGCCGACGTGTTACTTTCTACGACGTCCACTACAATTCATTTGGGATCTATTACTATATAAAAACACATTTAAGAACGTCATGAGTTATCACACTATCACAGTTTTATATATGGCATGTATAGTTAGACTCACATACGCTACGTTAGTCCTAGAATCGACTAAACCATAACTCTAATACCAACAAATGTAACACCCCTAACCTATAACCGTTGCCAGAATAGGTTAAGAGGCATAACCAGACCTGTAACTCAATTCAAAACAATCATTTAATAAATTTCATCTCATTTCGATAACCATCATTCATTCACATTCAAAATGTACTTAAATCAATCATACAAAGTCTTAATCATGCATTTGGGACTAAATTGATAACATATAAAAATTTAAAAAACTTAGAAATTTTCAAATTTACAAGTGTCACACGCCCGTGTGAATAGGCCGTGTGCCTCACACAGCATTAGATCCGCTCACGTGTCTAAACCATGGCACAACAGGGCTTACATACTAACTCGTCCACACGACCACAAGACACGCCCGTGTGCCAGGCCGTGTGAAATTTAGGAAGGCTATTGACTTGGGTTACACAGCCGACCATACACCTGTGTGCCAGCCCGTGTGCCACACACGACCAATAGACACACCCATGTGTCTAGGCCGTGTCAAAACTGTAGGGCATATTGACTTTAATTCATAGGGTACCCTAGGGGACACACGGCCGTGTAACATCACCGTGTGTCACACACAATTGAGACACACACCCGTGTCTCTGTCCATGTGGACAAAAATAGACGATTTGAAAAGCCAAATTTGCCACCATAAACATAAACATTAGCATTTACATTTATATTTAACCACAACTATGCAACTCAATTGGCAACCAAAATAACCAATTCAATATACATTAAAAGCCATGACCAAACTTACCATTTACAAACCCAAAATGCATATTTAACCACATATACCATTCATTCATCTAACATCTATATATCAAGACTTCATTTACATGATTTCATTCAAATATTACCTTACCAAAACATATACAATTAAGCTCATATATGATATCACAATACGATACCTAAATAAGCCAAATCACATGGCTTAACTTATATACATATTCATTCTTAAACTATGATACCAAAACATATCTATTATCATCAAACTAGCCTATACATGCCATATCTACATAAGTTCATAAGTTCAAAATACCAATCAAAAACTGCACAGTGTGACGTGTAACTCTAACTTATCCAAAACGAGCGAGCTAGCGAACCCTATAAGACATAGAAAAATGAAATAGAGTAAGCTTATAGCTTAGTAAGCCCATATAATTCATAATTTAAACTTACTATTGATACATAATCAAAGTAATACAATTAGCAACCAATTCAATTAACCAACACCTAAACACACATATTCATCCAATGTTAGTCATTGTAAACATACATGAAATCATCCATTAATACAAAGATTTATCATTTTAGATTCTTAAATCATGTATAACATTAATAACATTTGTAAACCGTATCTCGTCAATATAACAATATTATGCCTGTTGTGCCTATTAGAACTTCAAAGGATAGTCGAGTGAACAATGTCAGTAATCTGTCAGTACATCATCATACATGCTCTTTTAAGACATGGTTGGTAAGCTCTTCATGAGCTAATAAACAGTAAGCTCTATTGAGCTAAAAATGGTAAGCTCTATTGAGCTGATTAATAAGCTCTTTCGAGCTGAATCGGTAACTCCAGTGAGTTTAAATAGCAAGCTCTTACGAGCTATGGTGAGTCCGCAACAAATGCAGGAGCTCGACCATTTTAGTAATTCTAGTAACATGTCACTCGTATCCAATGAATTCAAATAGCTCAAACGGGACTCGATAACACATATAATATAACAATCAGACATTCATAATTCAAGTGACAGCCCTTAGTGACCCTAGTCGGAAAGCGGTTTCGGGACCGCTAAACCGAGTCACCAAATTATTTGAATGTGATATTTATGGTCTAAAATATGTGAATATGAATGTGCGAAAATTTTAAGCTTCGATTTAGTTAATTGTATGTGAATGTAGTACATAGGACTTGTGTGACACTTTTGAAATGTGATAGGCTGATCTATAAGGATCTAATAGTGCATGTAATCAAAAGGGAGGACTTGCATGTCAATTTCCCCCCTAATTAGTAGTGGTCGGCCATGAGCATGGGTGGACAAAATGTTATGGCTAAAAAAATGTCATAAACATGTTAGGTTAATGCATTATGTAAGGAATAATAAAATAAAGAGAATGGGCAATGTGTGTGATTGTTTCCCTCCCCCCCCATTGCCGTGAGTTGAAGGAAAGAAAACAAAAAAAAAAAAATGTTCATTCTTGAACATCTTTGGCCGAATAGAGGAAAGAAAGGAAGGGGAAGAGCTTGAGAAAATCGGCTATGGTGGATTGCTAGACTAAGTTATGTTTGATGTTGTCCATGAGATTCATGTATGTTTTTAGTTGTTAGTTTGAGTTCTAACTAGCCCATGGTTCAAATCTTTACTATGTCATGGAGATGACATTCGGCTGAGGTGGATTGTGTTGATGTCATTTGCATGCTAAAAGTGAAGCTTTGTAATGGTGCATGTGATGGTGGATTGATGACTCTTGAATCTTCTTTTTAGCATTTTTGAGTGAGACATTAAGTTCTTTGTTTAACCATGACCAAAATTGAAATGGTATGGTGTTGTGATGCATTCGGCCATGGTAGGAAGTAGAAGGGAAATATGGTTGTTGTTAGATGAAGTAGAGTCTAACAAATGAGCACATAAGTGCATTAGTTGCTAGATGGAGAAGAATCGGCTAGCATGTTGTGTGCGAAGGCCGAATATAATTTTGTATATTAATGAGTAATGCATGTGTTGAATTGATGGAAAGGGAGAGGATGCTTTAATAGTGTATATATGTGTATTAGCCAAGTTTTGAACTTGAAACAAAATGGTGTTTAGTCAATACAAGTGACCATACTTGTAGAATGTATTAAGTGTTGCAATCGGCCTCAACCTAGACATGTATATTCGGCCACATGAAATAGATTTGTGTTGTATGTGTTCGGTTAGAGGCAAGCATATTGATGCTTTTATCTTGGCTTAGATAATCGGCTAAAAGAGAGTGTGGGCTAAAATGTTGAGTTTGATTAATGATTCCATATATATGTGACTCTAATGCCTAATGTATATATGGGCTAAGTACCTTGAGGTCCTCTTTTGATGTTCAAATGAATTGTGTTAAATTGCTTAATGTGATTAAAAATGCGCATGACCATTGTGTATTTGAGCTAAAGGGTGGCCATATGACCTATTAAACTCCTTGTCATCTTCGGCTATAAGCTAGCATAATAAGACTTTAATAAGATAAATGTGTTTGAATTAGCTCAAGAGCTTAGAGGACCACAGTTGGATAAGGGAAAGGAAAAAGTTATCGGATGGCCGCCGAAATCGTTCGACCACATCCGAGGTAAGTTTTCGAGTAATGAAACTTAGATTATGATTTGATTAGATCATGTTTTAAGCAAATCAAAATCATGCTCTTTGTATGTGGCTATTGAGCTGAAATTGCAAGTGTGATAAGTGTCTTGTGTTTGAGCTTTGGTAATGAAAATGAAATACGGATGTGTCATGATTTATTGATAAATGTGGATGGTTATTCGAATGATGTCCAGGCTAAGTCCCGAAGGCTTTGTGCTAAGTGACTATATCCGGACTAAGATCCAAAGGCATTTGTGCGAGTTACTAATTTCGGGCTAAGCCCGAAGGTATTGGTGCGAGTTACTAATTCCAGGCTAAGCCCGAAGGCATTGGTGCGAGTTACTAAATCTGGGTTAAGTCCCGAAGGCATTTGTGCGAGTTACTATAACCGGGCTATGTCCCGAAGGCATTTGAATGAGTAGCTATATCCGGTTGAATTCTGAAGGTACGTGATTCGGGAATGAGCGATCTTTCTATAAAAATTTCAGTTAATACGCTTGTAAAATCCCAACAATGAGGTATGTTTCGTACGTGCATTGGAATAGTTGATTCCCTTCGAATAATATTCGCTCACTCAAGTAATGAGCTTACGGTATTTGGCTAAGATTATCCCTTATGTATGAATATAGGGGTTGGAATGTGAAGTAGGAATGATTTGAGAATATGTATATATGGAATTACCCGTTTAGTTATATGAATGCTATACTTGATTTGTGCTTAAACTCTTTGCTCAAAACTTACTAAGCATTTAATGCTTACTCTGTTTATTTAATTCTCTGTTTTATAGATTTTGGTTCTTCACTATCGGACTCGGATTTTTGAAGTCGAAGTCGCCCACACTATCAAAGCTCCTTTTGGTATACTTTTGGTTGAACTTTGAAATGGCATGTATAGGACTACCCTTTTGTTGTTGGTCATGTACCCTTTGGTTTTGTGTAAATTTGGATAGCCACGCGAAAATGGCTTAAATTGACTTTGATCATAGCATTATAATCGTTTTGTATGTTGTCCGTCGAGAGGTATGGAAATGTTGGTAACGGTTAGCCATGGGAATAGTTATTCATGATCACTTTTGGTATATGTATGACAAACTCTAGTTGATCCATGGAGGATCATGAAATAGGTAAAGTTTACCTTAAAATAGATCTTGCCAGAGCAGATGATGTGGATGTGAAAATCACTAAAAATAGTAGGAATGGAATTTAATAGTGAATAAATTATGTAATCGAACCTGGATGAATCTATTTTCATAGGAAAGTAACGAAACGTTCATATGAGCAGTATATTATGAGATGCTAAAGTTTTCGTGAGACAGGGCGAAACGGTTTCGGATCCCCGATCTCGAATTTGGAAATTCTCTATAAATTAACCAGAGACAATTATAAGTCATACCATATATTTATAGATTCTTTTTTGAGTCTAGTTTCATTAGAAACAAATGGCATAAGTATTGAAGCCCTGTACACGGAGTTATCTAAGTCACAATGCCAGGGGAGACTTTAACTAATAAACTGTATTAATTGACCCAACCGAAAATTCTAGAAAAAGATTTGTAGATGGACATATGAGTCTAGTTTCAGGGAAAAATTTTGAAACTGATTTTTGAGTTTTAAAACTCAAGATATGATTTTTAAAGCGACAATGGACGCAGATTAGCCAACCGCTCGAAATTTTAAAATGGACTGTGAAAGTAAGTGGATTAAGCGTTAACCCCTCGTGTCCGACTCTAAACGGTCTCGAGCACGGGTGTTACAATTTATTGGTATCGAGCTACGGTTTAGTCGATTCTAGGACTACCGTAATGCGTTGGGTTTAGCTATACATGCCATTTTATGTGATTATTTGATAGTGTGGTGATTTCGACATTTGCAAATGTGTTTATTTATAGTAATGGATCCCGATCCCGACCGAAGCGATAGTGATGATCTTGAGAGTGTAGCGCTGCTCAAGACAAGGGACAAATACGCCATGGCTCTCAACCTAATGCTAGAAATCCGAATGATGAAGCTAGACAAGCTTTCTATAGCGTGATGAATGATTGGTTCAACCAATACCTTGAACTAATACGGCTGTTCCACAACCTCCATTCCCGACAAATACCACCTCACCTACAATACCTCCGAATCGACCAAATAAGGTCAAATAAGCCTCCAGTTGATGAAATCTAAAAACACGGGCTCTCAATTTAAAGCTACGGACAATGATGATGCCGAGCAAGCGGAATTTTGGTTGGACAACACTATCCGGTACTCGATGAGCTATCTTGCACACCGATGAGTGCCTAAAGTGTACCATCTCCTTGCTACGTGATTACGCCTACTATTGGTGGAACACGTTGACTTCACAGTGCCCAGAACAAGTAACTTGGGAGTTCTTCCAAACCGAGTTTCAAAGAAGTATATCGATCGAGATTCATTGACCAAAAGCGGAAGGAATTTCTTGAACTCAAACAAGGTTCCATGTCGGTTAACGATCGTGAACGAAAATTTGTAAGGCTTAGCCAGTGCGCGAGAATGCATTTCTTGAAGCCGTGATGTGTAAACGTTTGAGGATGGGCTGAATGATGATATAAAGTCAGTATGTTGGCATTTTGGAAATCGAGAATTTGTGGCACTTGTCGAGCGAGCTTGCAAAGCCAAGAGCTCGATATGGAGAAAAGAAAAGTGAGGTGGAAGCAAAGGAGTTTCAGTAAGAGGTCTTCAGGGAAGCCCTTCCCACAGTCATCGAAGAAATTTAGAGATGGCTTAGGCCGGTCTAGAGACACTTCGGGCTTTTCTAGACGAGATCGTGATCGACCCCCTGTGAGTGCACGAGTCACTTCGGTCGCCAGTGTTGGAACTGATCATCGAGACAGAGCGGAGTGCCAGTATTGTGGTAAATGGCATTCGGGGAGTTGTAGATTCCGTGACCGCTCCTGTTACAAGTGCGGGTCAGTTGACCACTTCATTAAAGATTGCCCGAGGTTGTCTGAACAGAATGTAAATCATAGTGGGAAACCGAGTGCTACCACTGCTCGAGGTAGACCATCTAGAAATACGGGCAATGCTAGTGGTGGTCAGAGAGGATCTAGGGATGCTACGACCAGATCTGAGGCTCGTGTTCCTGCTAGGGCTTATGCTATACGCGCACGCGAGGATGCTTCCTCGCCAGATGTTATTACCGTACTTTTACTCTCTTTGATACTAATGTGATTGCTTTGATTGACCTGGCTCTACTCATTCTTATATATGTGAAACCTTAGCATCCAAAGAAGACTTTACCTATTAAGTCTCTTGAGTTCGTAATTCGGTGTCAAATCCTTGGGTCGTTCGTGCTTGTCGACAAAGTGTGTAAGAAATGTCCCTAGTAATTCGAGGTTCTGTTTTCCGGCGGACTTGATGCTTTTGCCGTTTGATGAATTTGATGTTATTCTTGGTTTGGATTGGTTGACCGTGCATGATGCGGTTGTGAATTGCAAAAACTAGACTATTGATTTGAGGTGCGCAAATAACGAGATAATCCGAGTTGAGTCTACGGACTTAAAGGGTTGCCACCGTAATATCGCAATGTTGGCCCGAAATATGTAAGAAAGGGTGCGAAGCATACCTTGCGTATGTACTTGATGACAAAGAGTTAGAAAAGAAACCCGAATCTGTGCCGGTGGTTTGTGAATACCTAGATGTTTTTCCTGAAGAATTACCGGGTTTACCACCTGTTCGGGAAGTAGAGTTTGGTATTGAGCTTGTACCTGGGACTACGCCGATTTTGATAGCTCCGTATCATATGGAACCAACCGAGTTAAAAGAGTTGAAAGCTCAGTTGCAAGAATTGACGGATAGAGGTTTCGCTCGACCAAGTTTCTCACCTTGGGGTGCACAGTATTGTTTGTGAAAAGAAGGATGAACCATGAGGTTGTGCATCGACTATCGTCGGTGAATAAGGTGACAATAAAGAATAAATATCCGATGCCATGTATTGACGATTTGTTTGATCAACTAAAGGGAGCCTCAGTGTTTTCAAAGATAGATTTGAGATCGGGTTATTACCAGTTGCGAATTCGAGATTCGGATATACCCAAAACTGCTTTCAGAACGAAATACGGTCACCACGAATTCTTAGTGATGCCGTTTGGGCTCACTAATGCCCCTGCGGTATTTATGGATTTGATGAATCGGATCTTTAGACCGTATTTGGATCGGTTTGTAGTTGTGTTTATCGATGATATTTTGGTCTATTCGAGAAATGAAACCGATCATGCTGAACACCTGGGATTAGTGTTGCAAATTTTACGGGATAAGCAGTTATATGCTAAGTTCAGTAAGTCTGAGTTCTGGTTAAGAAAGGTTAGCTTCTTGGGCCATGTGGTATCTGCATCGGGTATTCGAGTTGACCCGAACAAGATTTCGGCCATACTTAACTGGAAGCCTCCGAGAAATATTATTGAGGTTCGAGCTTTTTGGGACTTGCCGATTACTACGACAGGTTTGTAAAGGTTTCTCAATGATAGCCACACCCATGACGAAGCTCTTCAAAAAGATGTTAAGTTCGAATGGACGGAAAAATGTCAGAAAAGTTTTGATCAACTGAAAACTTATTTGACTGAAGCTCCAATTCTAGTGCAGCCCAAATTAGGCAAAGAGTTTGTCATTTATAGTGATGCCTCCCTACTTGGGTTGGGTTGCGTATTGATGCAAGAAGGTCGAGTTGTGGCCTATGCGTCGAGACAATTAAAGCCACATGAGAAAAATTATCCGACCCATGATCTCGAACTAGCTGCCATCGTATTCGCTTTGAAAATATGGCGACACTACTTATTTGGTGAGAAGTGCCATGTATTTTCGGATCACAAAAGTCTCAAATATTTGATGACTCAAAGAGACTTGAATCTGCGACAAAGGCGTTGGCTTGAGTTGTTGAAAGATTATGAACTTGTCATTGACTATCACCCGGGAAAGGCTAATGTGGTTGTGGATGCCTTAAGTCGTAAATCACTGTTTGCTTTACGAGCGATGAATGTACACTTGTTTGTTCTACCCGACAATGTGTTAGTAGTTGAATTAAAGGCCAAACCATTATTGATTCATCAAATTCGTGAAGCTCAGAAAGTCGACGATGAATTGGTTGCAAAACGGGCTGAATGTGTTCCGAATATGGAATCCGAATTTCAAATTGATGATGACGATTGTTTGAGGTTCAGAAGTCGGTTGTGTGTTCCAAGATATTCAAAACACATTTCGATGATTCTGAACGAAGCTCATTGTAGCCGAATGTCAATTCACCCGGGGAGTACGAAAATGTACAACGATCTGATATGCCAGTTTTGGTGGCATGGTATGAAACGAGACATTTTCGATTTTGTTTCGAAGTGCTTAGTATGTCAGCAAGTGAAGGCGGAACATCAAGTGCCTACGGGTTTGCTTCAGCCGATCATGATACCTGAATGGAAATAGGAACGAGGCACGATGGATTTTGTATCTGGGTTGCCAATGTCGGCAAGTAAGAAAGATGCGATTTGGGTCGTTGTTGATAGACTGACTAAGTCGGCTCACTTTATCCCCGTATGTACGGATTTTTCATTGGATAAACTAGCTGAATTGTATGTTTCTCAGATTGTGAGATTACACGGGGTACCGATTTCTATTGTTTCGGATAGAGATCTGAGATTCACCTCGCGATTTTGGAAGAAATTGCAAAAAGCTTTGGGTACCAAGCTGCATTTTAGCACCGCTTTTCATCCACAAACTGATGGTCAGTCCGAGCGGATAATTCAGATACTTGAGGATATGTTGAGATGTTGCATCCTCGAGTTCAGTGGTTCGTGGGAGCGGTATTTACCTTTGATTGAATTCGCTTACAACAATAGTTTTCAATCAAGTATTAAGATGGCACCTTATGAGGCCTTGTACGAGCGTAAATGCCGTACACCATTGTTTTGGACCGAGCTCGGTGAAAGAAAAATTTTTGGAGTGGATTTGATTAAAGATGCTGAACAAAAAGTAAGAATAATTCGTGAAAGTCTGAAGACAGCATCAGATCGTCAGAAGTCGTATGCGGATTTAAAACGAAGAGATATTGAGTATCAGGTGGGAGACAAAGTGTTTCTTAAGGTCTCACCTTGGAAAAAGATACTCAGATTTGGCCGTAAGGGCAAACTGAGTCCGAGGTTCATCAAGCCATATGAGATATCCGAACGAGTTGGTTCAGTTGCGTATCGTTTGATTTTGCCCCCTGAACTTGAAAAGATTCACGACGTCTTTCATGTTTCGATGCTTCGACGTTATAGATCTGATCCGTCACACGTGATTAAACCATTAGAAGTTGAAATTCAATCTGACTTGAGTTATGAAGAAGAACCGATTCGTATCCTAGCTCGTGAAGTGAAAGAGTTGCGAAACAAAAGGGTTCCGTTGGTAAAAGTGTTATGGCTCAAACACGGAATCGAAGAAGCTACTTGGGAAACCGAGAACTCTATGAAAGAACGATACCCAAACCTGTTTACCGGTAAGATTTTCGTGGGACAAAAATTTCTTAAGTGGGGGAGAGTTGTGACAGCCCTATAGTGACCCTAGTCGGAAAGCGGTTTCGGGACCGCTAAACCGAGTCACCAAATTATTTGAATGTGATATTTATGGTCTAAAATATGTGAATATGAATGTGCGAAAATTTTAAGCTTCGATTTAGTTAATTGCATGTGAATGTAGTACATAGGACTTATGTGACACTTTTGAAATGTGATAGGCTGATCTATAAGGATCTAATAGTGCATGTAATCAAAAGGGAGGACTTGCATGTCAATTTCCCCCCTAATTAGTAGTGGCCGGCCATGAGCATGGGTGGACAAAATGTTATGGCTAAAAACATGTCATAAACATGTTGGGTTAATGCATTATGTAAGGAATAATAAAATAAAGAGCATGGGCAATGTGTGTGATTGTTTCCCCCCCCATTGCCGTGAGTTGAAGAAAAGAAAACAAAAAAAAAAGTGTTCATTCTTGAACATCTTTGGCTGAATAGAGGAAAGAAAGGAAGGGGAAGAGCTTAAGAAAATCGGCTATGGTGGTTTGCTAGACTAAGGTATGTTTGATGTTGTCCATGAGATTCATGCATGTTCTTAGTTGTTAGTTTGAGTTCTAACTAGCCCATGGTTCAAATCTTTACTGTGACAGCCCAAAATTGACCCTAGTCGGGATGTGGTTTCGGGACCACAAAACCGAGACATAAAAATAATTTAAAATTTATTTTGATGCCTATGATATGTGTTAAATTGTGTGTGACATTTTTGATGATTTGATTTAGTGTTATAAATGTGAATTTCACTAGAAAGGGCCTAGTAGTAAACTTTGAAAGTATGATAGGGAAATGTGTGATGACTAATTAAAGCATGCATGCAAAACAATGGACTTGCATGTCAAATACCCCCTTTTTATAGGTGGTGGCGGCCATGGCAAGAGAGGATGGGCAAAACATGTCATAAACATGTTTTGTTGGTGCATTAGGGAGAAATAATAAACAAAGGAGTATGGGTAAGAAAAGAATGAAAAAAAAAATGTGTGTGAGTGTGGTATTCCCCCCATTGTCGTGAGTTGTAGAGAAAGAAAGAAAAAAAAATTGTTCATCCTTTCTTTGAGCCAAAACTAAGGAAGAAGGAGGATTTTGCTCCATTTTGGTTTAGAAGAGATCTAGAAGGAGATTTGGCTATACTTGCATCAAGATTAAGGTATGTTTGAGGTTGTGTCATGAGATTCATGCATGTTTTAGTTGCTAACTTGATGTTCATGTTAGCCCATGGTCCAAATCCTTGTTGTGCCATGGAAATGGTATTTGGCCAAGTTTGATATTGTGTTAAAGCCATTGCATGCTAAATGTGAAGCTTGTTGATGATGCATGCAATGATGGATTGACTACTCTTGAAATTTCTTTTAGCATTCTTAAGTAAGACATTGAATCCTTTGTTTAACCATGACCAAAAAATTAAAAGGGGTATGGTGTGTGATGTATTCGGCCATGGTATGCTCATGAGCATGGTTTATGCTTCTTGCATGTTAGTTAAAATTTGTGTTTTGGATGGTTATGGACACCTTGAAATTGACCTTGCACCTATATGTGTATATATGTTTGCACATGATGTTTTGGTTATGAAGTAAGTGATAAATATGTTTGTTTAAAGAAGAAAGTGTTGAAGAATGTTTGTGAAATTGCAAGTACATTCGGCCTAGTACACATATGATGTGAAAATCTTGTAATTTATTGTTGATTTTGTGCAAGTATGACTAAGTATAATCGGCCACATGAGGGGAATTATTGTGCATGCATTCAGTTAGAGGCAAGCTTAATGGTCCTATTCTTGACTTAGGTAATCGGCTACCTTGTTGTGAGCTAAGGCCGAATGTGTGCGTAATTAAAGAAAATTGACTAAAGTGCTTAGTTATGTGATGTTGAGTCAATGATGTGTGTATTCGCCAAGGCTAGCAAGCGAGACTTTAATAAATTGAATTTGTTTGAATTAGCTCAAGAGCTTAGAGGGCCACAATTGGATAAGGGGAAGGAAAAAGTGATCGAATAGCCGTTGAAGCCGTTCGACAACATCCGAGGTAAGTCTTCAAGTAATGACCCTACTTGAATTATGTGAAATGAAATTATGGATGTGTAATGATTACTAATATACGTGTGTATGAGTATTTGAATGGTACCGGCTAAGTCCCAAGGCAATTACGCTAGTGATTATATTTGTGTTTGAGCCTTAGTAACGAAAATGAAACATGAATGTGTAATGATTATGGATGTATGTGTGCATGAGCAATTGAATGATATCCGGGTTAAGACCCGAAGGCAATTGTGCTAGTGACTTTATCCGGGCTAATACCCGAAGGCATTCATGCAAGTTGTTATATCCGGGCTAATACCCGAAGGCATTTGTGCGAGTCGTTATATCCGGGCTAAGACCCGAAGGCATTCGTGCGTGTGGTTATATCCGGTTGTATTCCGAAGAAGCTTGGGTTGAAGGTGAGCGTTGGTTGCTGTAATACATTTAATTAGTACGCTCGAAAAGCCCAAAGGATAAGGTATGTTTACATGTGCAATGGAAAAGTCGATACGTTTGAATAATATTCGTCAATCGACTAACGAATTTTCAGCTCTTGAATTGGTTGATATCTTGTGAATGTATATGTTGATGAAGTGTGAAGTAAGTATGATTATGTGAATGTGTATAAATGAAATGATTCATTTGGCTATGTGAATGTAATGCTTTAGTTAAAGCCGATTTCATTGCTTGAGATTTACTAAGCATAAACATGCTTACCCGTTGCTTTGGCTCTCTGTTTTATAGATTTTGCTCACTAGCGATCGGATTCGGGATCATTGAAGTGAAGTCATCCACACTATCAAACCCCCTTTGGTACTCTTTTAGTTGAACTTTGGATATGGCATGTATAGGACTACCCTCGGTTGTTTTCAAGTGCTTTTGTGATGTATATGTGTACGGCCATGCGAAAATGGTTCGTAAAAGTGAGTACGAATTAGACCATTTGTGGTTTGTAATTTTATATGGTTTCATGATGTTATTATGGATTGGAATGGGAGTTTTGGTCACATGATCAGCCATTTGAATGGCTAAACATGATCATAGGTGGACCTATGTATGACTAGACTATAGTTGGTCCATGGAAACTACAAAATAGGTAAGGCCTACCTTAAAAACAGATGCTGCCAGTTGCAGTGATGTGGATGTGAAAAATCACCAAAATTTGTAGGAAGGGTATTAAATTGTGAATAAGTTATGCAAACGAACCTTTACGAGTCTATTTTCATATGAAAGTAACGAAACGATCATATGAACAGTATACCGAGAGATATTAAAGTTCTCGTGAGACAGGGCCAGAAAGGTTTCTGGGTCCCCTGACGCGACTTTGAAAATTTACTATAAATTATCCAGAAAGAATTAGAAGTCATGCCTTATATGTGCAGATTCCATTTTGAGTCTAGTTTCATTAGAAACAAGCGGCACCAGTATTAAACCCTGTACAGAGAGATATTCAAGTTGTAATGCGTGAAGGTCAGTGTAGTCGACCCCTGTAACATGGGTGACTTTAACTAATAAACTGTACCAATCGGCCCAACCAAAAATTCTAGAAATAAATCCATGGATGGATATATGAGTCTAAATTCAGGGAAAATTTACAGAATCAGTTTCCAAGTTTTGAAACTCAAGATATGATTTTTAAGGCGACAGTGACACAGTTTTCCAGCCTGTCTGGAAATGCCAAATTGGTCGGTACTTTAAGAGGATTTGTCTCGTTAACCCCTCGTGTCCGACACCGGCGATGGTATCGGGTTCGGGGTGTTACATTTACTATGTCATGGAGATGACATTCGGCTAAGGTGGATTGTGTTGATGTCATTTGCATGCTAAAAGTGAAGCTTTGTAATGGTGCATGTGATGGTGGATTGATGACTCTTGAATCTTCTTTTTAGCATTTTTGAGTGAGACATTAAGTTCTTTGTTTAACCATGACCAAAATTGAAATGGTATGGTGTTGTGATGCATTCGGCCATGGTAGGAAGCAGAAGGGAAATATGGTTGTTGTTAGATGAAGTAGAGTCTAACAAATGAGAACATATGTGCATTAGTTGCTAGATGGAGAAGAATCGGCTAGCAAGTTGTGTGTCATGGCCGAATATAATTTTGTATATTAATGAGTAATGCATGTGTTGAATTGATGGAAAGGGAGAGGATGCTTTAATAGTGTATATATGTGTATTAGCCAAGTTTTGAACTTGAAACAAAATTGTGTTTAGTCAATACAAGTGACCATACTTGTAGAATGTATTAAGTGTTGCAATCGGCCTCAACCTAGACATGTATATTCGGCCACATGAAATAGATTTGTGTTGTATGTGTTCGGTTAGAGGCAAGCATATTGATGCTTTTATCTTGGCTTAGATAATCGGCTAAAAGAGAGTGTGGGCTAAAATGTTGAGTTTGATTAATGATTCCATATATATGTGACTCTAATGCCTAATGTATATATGGGCTAAGTACCTTGAGGTCCTCTTTTGATGTTCAAATGAATTGTGTTAAATTGCTTAATGTGATTAAAAATGCGCATGACCATTGTGTATTTGAGCTAAAGGGTGGCCATATGACCTATTAAACTCCTTGTCATATTCGGCTATAAGCTAGCATAATGAGACTTTAATAAGTTAAATTTGTTTGAATTAGCTCAAGAGCTTAGAGGACCACAGTTGGATAAGGGAAAGGAAAAAGTTATCGAATAGCCGCCGAAATCGTTCGACCACATCCGAGGTAAGTTTTCGAGTAATGGAACTTAGATTATGATTTGATTAGATCATGTTTTAAGCAAATCAAAATCATGCTCTTTGTATGTGGCTATTGAGCCGAAATTGCAAGTGTGATAAGTGTCTTGTGTTTGAGCTTTGGTAATGAAAATGAAATACGGATGTGTCATGATTTATTGATAAATGTGGATGTTTATTCGAGTGATGTCCGGGCTAAGTCCCAAAGGCTTTGTGCTAAGTGACTATATCCGGACTAAGATCCGAAGGCATTTGTGCGAGTTACTAATTTCGGGCTAAGCCCGAAGGCATTGGTGCGAGTTACTAATTCTGGGCTAAGCCCAAAGGCATTGGTGCGAGTTACTAAATCCGGGTTAAGTCCCGAAGGCATTTGTGCGAGTTACTATAATCGGGCTATGTCCCGAAGGCATTTGAACGAGTAGCTATATCCGGTTGAATTCCGAAGGTACGTGATTCAGGAATGAGCGATCTTACTGTAAAAATTTCAGTTAATATGCTTGTAAAATCCCAACAATGAGGTATGTTTCGTACGTGCATTGGAATAGTTGATTCCCTTCAAATAATATTCACTCAGTCGAGTAATGAGCTTCCGGTATTTGGCTAAGATGATCCCTTATGTATGAATATAGGGGTTGGAATGTGAAGTGGGAATGATTTGAGAATATGTATATATGGAATTACCCGTTTAGTTATATGAATGCTATACTTCAGTTGTGCTTAAACTCTTTGCTCAAAACTTACTAAGCATTTAATGCTTACTCCGTTTATTTAATTCTCTGTTTTATAGATTTTGGTTCTTCAGCTATCGGACTCGGGATTTTTGAAGTCGAAGTCGCCCACACTATCAAAGCTCCTTTTGGTATACTTTTGGTTGAACTTTGAAATGGCATGTATAGGACTACCCTTTTGTTGTTGGTCATGTACCCTTCGGTTTTGTGTAAATTTGGATAGCCATGCGAAAATGGCTTAAATATACTTTGATCATAGCATTATAATCGTTTTGTATGTTGTCCGTCGAGAAGTATGGAAATGTTGGTAACGGTTAGCCATGGGAATGGTTATTCATGATCACTTTTGGTATATGTATGACAAACTCTAGTTGATCCATGGAGGATCATGAAATAGGTAAAGTTTACCTTAAAATAGATGCTGGCAGCAGCAGTGATGTGGATGTGAAAATCACTAAAAATAGTAGGAATGGAATTTAATAGTGAATAAATTATGTAATCGAACCTTGATGAATCTATTTTCATAGGAAAGTAACGAAACGTTCATATGAGCAGTATATTATGAGATGTTAAAGTTTTCGTGAGACAGGGCCAGAACGGTTTCTGGATCCCCTGATCTGACTTTGGAAATTCTCTATAAATTAACCAGAGACAATTAGAAGTCATACCATATATGTATAGATTCCTTTTTGAGTCTAGTTTCATTAGAAACAAATGGAATAAGTATTAAATCCCTGTACAAGGAGTTATCTAAGTCGCAATGCAAGAAGGTCAGTGTAGTCGAACCCTGTAACGGGGGAGACTTTAACTAATAAACTGTACTAATTGGCCCAACCAAAAATTCTAGAAAAAAATATGTAGATGGACATATAAGTCTAGG
This sequence comes from Gossypium arboreum, assembly GCF_025698485.1. Taxonomy (NCBI): domain Eukaryota; kingdom Viridiplantae; phylum Streptophyta; class Magnoliopsida; order Malvales; family Malvaceae; genus Gossypium; species Gossypium arboreum. The sequence continues at coordinate 82,760,782 of NC_069081.1, read as the reverse complement.
TTCAGGGAAAAATTTCGAAACTGATTTTCAAGTTTTGGAACTCATGATATGATTTTTAAGGTGACAGTGACGCAGTTAGCCAACTGCCTGGAAATTTTTAAAATGGACTGTGAAAGTAAGTGGATTAAGCCCGTTAACCCCTCGTGTCCGACTCCGGAAACGGTCTCGGGTACGGGGTGTTACAATTCAAATATCTCAATTATACAAATTCTTTTCAATAATCACAAGTATAGAAAAGTTTGATTCTAATTATACGAACTTACCTCATATTTTCTCGTATAACTGTCGTCTACTCGTCTACCTTTCGCTTCCCCCGATCTAATTTCGATTTTTGCTTATCATGATCTATATGATATCAAATTAACTCATTCGACTTTCATTCAATTCAATTTAGCCTAAAACATTAGTTTTGGCTAAATTAAGAATTTACCCTAAACTTTTGACTACATTGCATTTTGGACCTTAACATATAAAAATGCAAAATTGCACAATTAAGCCCTAACCCAAGGTAGCAAAATTTTATATAACCTCATAGTAACTCATATTTACATTTTATTCACATCTTTAACCACACAATTTCACAATTTAATCTATAATTCTCATTTTTGTAAAAAATCGCTTTATAAAACTTGTATAACTATTAACAACCATCAATAATCTAACAAGAAACTTCAAAATACCTAAGTATTCAATAATGACATATCCCAAAATCTATAACAGTTTCAAAAACGAAGGTACTGGCTAGCTAGATTAAGCTGCAACGAGTTCAAAAACGTAAAAATCATTAAAAATAGATCAAAAACCGTACCTTAATTGCTCACTCAAGCTTGGCCGAATATATGAAGTAAAAATGGTGTTTATGCACCCTAATTTTCGGTAAGAAGATGAATGATATAACAAACTTTTGATTTTCTTTTATTAATATAACAATAATTGACATTTTATCAAAATAACCTTAATGAACTTTAATAATTTCAAAAATACCAAGCAAACAATTTCCACTATATCATTTAAGGTCTAATTGACATGCAAGGACTCCCTTATTAATAAACCATAGCTATTTAATACTTTTAAATAATAGAACTCAACTTTTTTACGTTACGCAATTTAGTCCTTTTTTGCTGAATTAAGGATTTAAACGGTAAAATTTCTTTACGAAACTTTTGCGTAATTAATCTAGCATGCTGTAGACCTTATTAAAATAATAAAATAAATATTTTGACTTTAGATTTGTGGTCCCAAAACCATTATTCTGATTTAACCTAAAAACGGGCTGTTACATAAGTCATTTCAATCTTCATCAAAGAAATCGTGGGATTTGTATACTCGTTCAGATGTTTTAGCAAGGTATCCTAACAGAGATTGTGGGAAGCAATATTCAAGTTCTAAGGCCCAAACTACGTCAATAGCGAGTGTTGGTAATGCTAGGTCTAATAGACCTGAATGTTAACTCTGTGGTAGATGATATCCCGGTGAATGCAGAATGAATAACCAGGCTTGCTTTAAATATGGATCCTCAGGTCATTTCATTAGAGATTGCCCTGAGGTGGCTGAGAAAGATAATTTTTAGAATGCAAAGCCAAGCAACACTGCCACTAGAGGAAGACCACCGAGAAATACAGGAAATGGGAACAGTAGCAGAAGTGTAACGAAAGATTTAACTGCGAGATTAGAGGTTAGAGTACCTGCTAGAACCTATGCTATTCGTGCTCGCGAAGATGCGTCATCCCCTGATGTTGTCACTGGTACATTTTCTCTCTATGAAACTAATGTAGTTGCATTGATTGATCTTGGATCAACTCATTCTTATATTTGCATTGAAACTAATGTAGTTGCATTGATTGATCTTGGATCAAAACATATTTTCCTGTTGAGTCTACTGAGTATGTGATTAAAGTGTCGAACCCCTTAGGAAAATATGTTTTAGTTGATAAAGTTTGCAAGAGTTGCCCTTTAATGATCTGGGGTCACTGTTTTCTGGCTGACTTAATGCTTTTACAGTTTGATGAGTTTGATGTAATTCTTGGAATGGATTGGTTGACTTTACATGATGTCGTAGTGAATTGTAGGCAAAAGATTATTGAATTGAAATGTCAAAATAATGAAATTCTTTGGATTGAATCAGATGACTCGAGTGAGTTGCCTACTATGATTTCATTGATGTCGACTCAAAAGTATATAAGAAAAGGGTGTGAAGCTTATCTTGCATATGTACTGAATATGAAAGTGTCTAAATTGAAGATTGAATCTGTGCCAGTAGTTTGTGAATACCTGGATGTGTTTCCAGAGGAGTTTCTTAGGTTACCATCTATCAGAGAAGTCAAGTTTGCTATTGATTTAGTATCGGGGACTTCACCGATATCGATAGCTCCGTATAGAATGGCTCCGACTGAACTGAAGGAATTGAAATATCAGTTGCAAGAGTTAACAGATAGGGGTTTTGTGAGTCTGATTTTTTTGCCCTGAGATGCACCAGTGTTATTCGTTAAGAAGAAAGATGGATTTATGAGACTTTGTATTGATTATCGTTAGCTTAACAAGGTTACAATAAAGAACAAGAATCCCTTATCGAGAATTGATGATTTTTTCGATCAGTTGAAAGGGGCAACAGTGTTCTCAAAGATAGACTTGAGATTAGGCTATTACTAGTATAGAATTAAAGATTCGGATGTGCCGAAGACCGCATTTAGAACAAGGTACGGGCATTATAAATTCCTTGTTGTACTGTTTGGATTAACAAATGCTCCTGCAGTTTTTATGGACTTGATGAATCGAATCTTCCGACCATATTTAGATAAGTTTGTGGTTGTATTTATTGATGACATCCTAACTTATTCCCAAGAAGAGTCTGAGCATGCCTGTAACATCCCAAAATAGGACCTAAATGGAACAATGGTTGCGAAATGATAAATCGTAATTTATACATATTTTTACCCATTCTTAGCATATTTTTGGATGAATTATCCTTAGATTTTGTGAATTCAATGCTCCTAACCCTTTAATTTCATGTTTTATACTTAAGTGAGCACATGAGAGTAAAAAGAGTGAGAAACGGCCCAAAAACAAAGAAAATGGGTCAACGTGAGAAATCAACACGGCCTCGACTTCCTCACATGGGTAGACCACACACCCGTGTCTATTTAACAGCCTTAAACACAGGTTGAAGCACTCGCACACGGACGTGTCACACGGGCGTGTCCCTATCGAGCCCAAGTCTAGTTCTAATCGAAATAGGGCACTTTGGAGGGCTTTGAGGCATTCTAAAGCCTATTTAAACACACTAGAGGAGGACTAAAGGAGACATATAGAGTAGGAGGTAAGGAATTACTCGAAGAAAGCCAATTGATCCATCTTAGAAGTCGGATTCTCCTTCAAGACTGAAGAGTTCCCTTCGATTTCCTTCAGGATTTTTGGGTTTCTTTATGTTTTGTTATTATTATTCTTCTGAGATGTTTTCTTTTACACTTATGAACTAAATCCCCTAAATACCTAATGGGAATGAAACCTAAGATTGATCTTATTATTATTTTCTGAATTATATGATAAATATTTGTTTTGTTCTTAATTATGAGTTCGTAATTCTTGCTTTAATATTCCAGGATATTGATTCAAGTTTTGGTGTGCTTATTTAGAGGAGCAAAAGTCTCTGTCTAAGAGTAGATCTAGCATAATTAAGCGTAGTTGATTGCACCCCTAGACATAGGGCGACATAATTTTGCCAGATTTGGGTGAAACCTAATAAGGGAATCCATAGATCGAGTTAATGCAACACTAGGGGTTTTAATTAGAAAGAGATTTCAATTAATCAACCTAGGGTTAGATGTTGTTAGTCTCGAGAGACGTAATAATAGAAATTAGGGATTTCTACGGATCAAGTCAAGTGAATAAATCGTCTGATTTAGAGTCAAATAACAAGTGAAGTCTAGGTGGATTTTTCCTTGGGTCTTGTCCAAATCAATCAGTTTTGTTCCCAAAAGTATTTCCCCAATTTTCTTTCTGTGCATTCTTAGTTTAGTTAATTAATTTAGATAAAACAAACCCCTTTATTTTTTAGGCTAGATAATAAAAAGAAATTTAATACTAGAACTTTTAGTTCCTGTGGGTTTAACATCCCCGTCTTGCTATAAACTATACTATTCTTCAATAGGTGCGCTTGCCTTCATCGTGATAATAGTTAGTTTTCAAGTACGGTCAATTATAAATTTAAAAACTTATCACGATTTGACGATTATAAAAGTTTTTGGCACCGTTTCCGAGGAACTAAGATATTAGGAACACTTATTTTTTATTACTTTAGCCATTTATTTTATTACAATTTAAATTTTATTTTGATTTTTGTTACTAAATTTTCATTTTCCTTCTGGTAGGTTTTTATAGTTTATGACTAGAAGAAACCCATAAGGCCAATACTTTTTGATAGTGAGATCGATTGCACAGCCCGCAAAAACTGAAGAGAAATAAGGCGAAGCCTAAGATACACAGAGGAAGAGCAAGAGAACGATATTCACACCACAACTGAGATGGCTGAAAATCAGGAAAATCCGCTACCTCCTGTGATTTCTGCTGATCCAGTAAATCAGAATCTTGCTCCACGTACTATGTATGACTATGCTAAACCTACTTTAACATGAACTGAGTCAAGTATAGTTAGGCCTGCTGTTTTTGCAAATAATTTTGGACTGAAACCTAACACGATTCAAATGATAGAACAGTTTGTTTAGTTTGATGGTTTGCAGGATAAGGATCCAAACACTCATTTGGTGAATTTTCTGGAACTTTGCGACACATTTAAAATTAATAGCATTTCTAACGATGCCATTCGCCTTCGGTTATTTCCCTTTTCATTAAAGAATAAGGCTAAACAGTGGTTGAACTCGTTACCACAAGGGTCAATCACTACTTGGGAACAAATGATCGAAAAGTTTTTACCTAAATATTTTCTGCCGGCTAAAACACTAAATTGTGGAATGATATCTCTTCTCTTGTGCAGATAGATCTAGAAACATTCTATGATGCATGGGAGAGATACAAGGATCTATTGAGAAGGTGCCCTCACCATGGGTTACCACTATGGCTGCAGGTTCAGACGTTTTACAACGATGTGAACCCCTCAACAAGGCAACTTCTGGATGCAGCTGTCGGTGGAACTTTGAACAACAAAACACCTGAAGAGGCTTATGAATTTATTGAAGAGATGTCATTGAATAACTATCAGTGGGAAGTCATCAGAACAAAGCCGACAAAAGCAGCCGGGGTTTTCAACCTTGACACGGTCACTATGCTATCAAATTAGGTAGAACTTTTAAATAAAAGATTGACGGTTTGTGTGGTTCTACTCAGGTACATCCAGTGATGAGGTGCGATTCAAATGGAGGAGGAGTACACACAGAATATCAATCCTTCGACCCCAACACCAAGGAGGAACAAGTTCAATATATGGGTAAATAATAATTCTAGACCACAAAATAACCCATAAGTAATACTTATAATACAGGTTGGAGGAACCATCTCAATTTCTCGTAGGGTGGTCAAGGAAATCAAAGGCCATAAATATCCTTCGGGTTTTCAACAACCATCTTACCAATAGGTAAAGAAGCCGAACCTTGAGGAGATGCTAAAGAAGTTTATCTCGATGTCAAAAACTCATTTTCAGAATACTGAAACAGCACTTAAGAATCAACAAGCGTCGATCTAAGGGCTCAAAACTCAGATAGGACAGCTCGTTAAATTAATTTATGAATGACCACAAGGTAGCCTACCGAGTAACACTGAATCTAACCTAAGGGAACAGCTCAATGCGATTAACATTCAAGATGAGGAAGGGTTAGTTGAACCTAAACCAGAATCGAGCTAAGGAATTGTGGTAAGTAAAGGTAAAGGTGAGGTAGACCATAGTGAGCGGAAACCGGTAAGTAAAAAGTCCAAACCTCGTGTGCCATACCCCAATGCGAAAAAGGAAAGACCACACGGACGAACAATTTGGTAAATTCCCTAGATTATTAAAGAAATTACATATTAACTTACCGTTTATAGAAGCTCTTTCACAGATGCCAAACACAATTAAATTTTTAAAGGAGCTTTTAGCAAATAAGCGAAAGTTGGATGAGGCGTCGCATGTGGAGTTGAATGTAGTTTCTTAGCCATTCTATAGAATAAGCTAGCCAACAAATTGAAAGATCCAGGGAGTTTTATGATTCCTTGTTTAATTGGTAGCTTAGATGTTAATAACGGATTGGCTAATTTAGGGGCTAGTATTAAGGTCATGCCCTATAAAATGTTTAAACAACTAGGTCTTGGGAAACCCAAACAAACTAGGATAAGCATTCAGTTAGCTAATAAAACCATTAGATTTCCTAGGGGTATCTTTGCAGATGTACTTGTCAAAATCGATAAATTTATATTCCCAATTGATTTTTTTGTTCTAGACATGGAAGAGGATAGTGACGTACCTTTGATTTTAGGACTACCCTTTTTAGCAACTGCTAGAACTATTATTGATGTTGGTATAGGTGAACTCATGCTTCGTGTGGAGGATGAAACAATCACTCTTCAAGCTCGAAATTTTACTAATACTGATCATGTGGTGCAACCTTATTTGCAGGAAACACGTTCGAAGAGTATACATGAGCCTTGTTCAAGTCACAATAAAGGACCCATCTATGAAGAACGAAGGCTACAAATCGAGGAACTAGATGAATGGGGGACACAGAAATCGAGAACACATGATAAACCAAAACCACGCCATGACGGGCTCAATGTTTCACCAAATCATCTTAAGTTTGGAGGCAAAGTACTATTAGATGCAGCAGACCCTCGTATTGCCACTTCTGAACCTAATGGAGCAATCCCTCTTACGGTACTTAGCATTTTTCCATATGGTACAGTCGAGGTAATTCATCCCAAATTCGACACTTTTAAGGTAAATAGTACTCGTCTAAAACCTTATTTTGATGAGATTGATAGCAGGAAGGAGGAGTGTAAACTCCTCGCACCACCATGACCACACAACAGGAGGGGTAAGTCGAGCTTAGGCTCTAAATAAGCGCTTCTCGAGAGGCAACTCGAGCACTAACAATGTTGATTTCTTTAAATTTTAGTTTTTAACATCTAAATCACTAACTGAGTCCTTGAACACAGGTTTTCCACATCCACACGACTAGGCACACAGTCGTGCCTTAGTCTGTACTCATACCACGGGAGACAACACGGCCGTGTGAAAATAGAGCAAAATTTTTCCCCAACACGGGATTCGATACATTGCCACGACCGTGCTACATGGTCGTGGGCAATCCTGCCAAATTAACACAGGCATGTGAGACGCTTGTGTCTATAAGCCGTGGTTGAAACTGCCAAAACAACACGGGCATTCGACACGCCCGTGTCTGGAAGCCCTGTTCGATACTGTCAAACTACACGGCCGTGCGACACGGCCGTGTGCACCAACATGCCCAAAGAATACTGGCATGGGCAAAATTTTAGACGTGCCTAAATTTGAAAATCACGAAACACACGGGCTAAAATAAGGGCACAAGGGCGTGCCCCATGACCGTGTGCCCTAAAATCTATATAAACCCCCACTATTAATCAACATTTTCCCCCAATACCTAACCCTAGCCATCGAAATCCCTTCTCCCACCACTGACTGGCCACTCCTTTCTCCTTTCTCCTTCCATTTTTCTTCTCTCTCTCTCCCTTCTCCCCTCTTCTCATCCTTGCACACCATATAGCCTTACTGCCCACACCCAAGGCCGACCCACATCACCCACTCCTCGGACGACCAACCTTCTCCCTCTACCAAGCACTATTACGTTTGTCCATTCATTTCTCACTATTATCTTGTTATTTCTTGTTTTATTTGAATGGTTCTAATGATAATCATGCTTATACTCTTTGTTCTTATTTAGAAATTTACCATTTTAGTTGATGCATTATGGTACATTCATTTATTCTTATATTTCCATAGATTTCATGTAACGCCCCGTACCCGAGTCCGCTGCCGGAATCGGACACGAGGGCAAACGGCTTAAACCATTCACTTTTACAGTCCATTTTAAAATTTTTCCAGGCAGTCGGCTAACTGCGTCACTGTCACTTTAAAAATCATAACTTGAGTTATACAACTCGAAAATCAGTTTCGTAATTTTTCCCTGAAACTAAACTCATATATGCATCTACAAATTTTTTTCTAGAATTTTTTCTTGGGCCAATTAGTACAGTTTATTAGTTAAAGTCTCCACTGTTACAGGGTGCGACTACACTGACCTTCATGCATTAAAACCTGGATATCTCCCTGTACAGGGATTCAGTACTGATGCCGTTTGTTTCTATAGAAACTAGACCCAAAGAGGAATCTATAAATATATAGCATGACTCCTAATTATCTCTGGTTAATTTACAATGAATTTCCAAAGTCAGAATAGGGAATCCAGAAACCGTTCTGGCCCTGTTTCATGAAAACCTAATTATCTCGTAACATACAACTCACATGACCGTTTCATTTCTTCCATATGAAAGTAGATTCATTAAGGTTCATTTACATAATTTATTCACTATTTAATTCCATTCGTACTATTTTTAGTGAATTTTCACATCCACCTCACTGCAGCTGTCAACCTCTGTCATTAAGGTAGATTTTACCTACTTCATAATTTCCTTGATTCAACTAGCCCTTTTAACATACATGGCACAAAAGATAATCACGATTAACCATTCCAAGGGCTAATCGATTCCAAATATTACCACATCTCTTAATGAACAACATACAAAATGATCATGATACCATGCCAAGGTGCATACAAGCCATTTTCGCATGGCTAAAAGTTTACATACCAAATTTTCAACAAAACATATTAGCCTATACATGCCAAAATGCTCTCCTAGACCCACTAAGAAGAAAGTACCAAAAGTTGCTAGCCGGTGTGATGACTTTGGCGACGGTCTCGAGCACACCAAAATGGATCAATAACCTAGGTAAGCAACAAACAAGCACACCAAATGAGTACATAACTCAGTAAGTCATAAGCACTACTCTACCATCCAACATTAATAATCATTTTTTTGTTTCTTTCAAATCATAACAACTATGCTACAGTTTCTTAAATTCTTGGTTCGATCTCATGCCAAGTCTTTCAATTAATTCAATGCCAAGTCAGCCCAATTATTGTAGACCCATTTCCTCAAGTTTGGAACAACGATGCACTAGATAAATCTATGCATACACCGCACAACCTCAAATTCGATATTTAGTTAATAGCTCAATCACTTACCTCATTCATCACAATTTATACCAACAACCAAACGTTGCACACATAGTGCTTATTATGTTCGCACACATAGTGCCATAGTAAATCGCACACATAGTGCTATAGTAAATCGCACACATAGTGCCATAGTAAATCGCACACATAGTGCATTTGAGATTCCTCATGCTTCAACCTCCCAATCGGCACACATAGTGCCACTTAATTTTGCACACATTGTGCCCTATGTCAATTCATCATGGTAAAGCAATTTGCTAAATTCAAATTGTACATATGGTCATATTAACAAGTAGGAGAATCACTCAAAAATATCTATCCAAGGAGTTCTCACAACAAGTGCTTAAGGACTTACCTTGCGTTGAGTATAACGGTTCCGACCTGGCTACTCGATGTCCTTGGCTTTGCCCTTGCTTGTTTCTCCTTCTTTAACTTCTCGGGCTTAATAGATAAATAAACTAGTTTAATCATCTTCTGTACATTTATAATTCAATTACACATGCATATGTATATTTGCATATTCGCAACCCTCTTACTAATTACCCATTTAGTCGATTATATACATGATTAAAGGTAACATCATGAATGGGCATACTTATATATATATATATATACCCGATTGTGCACCAAAAATTTGACTCAACATCACCTACATACTCACTTTGATGGCCGAATATATATATACATGTATAGTGTTATCTACAACATCATCTAAACACCTAAATTTTTCTCATGCACACTTGATCAACCTTTTTCCCAATCTAGCATAGCTTCACCTCCATTTGTGATATCATATAAATTTGCATGTTGCTACATTTCTTAAGTTCAACATCTCTATGCCCATTATAGCCACTCCCATAATCAAATTCTAAAAATCGGCAACATCCCCTTTCAACTATGTTAGCCGAATACTCCTCCCCTTCTTAGTCCCAACTTCGGCACCTCCAACAAAAGGACTTAACATCTTCCCTTTCATGCTAACATAACAAGCAACTTAGTTCATCCATACAACTAACATGTTAATAGCATCAAGGTATCAACTAAAATTTTTAAGCTTCTTGTCAACTTCCAACTCTCCAACAACCCCAAATCCAACCTTGGGATAGATAGTATTTAGACCCATCACCCAAAGGTTGTGTAAACTTCCAAAAAAAAAATATCATTGAACATACCTTGATCTAAAGGACCACCTTGGCCGAATCTTGCTTCCTCTTCTTCCTCTAGTTACGACAATTGCAAAAGAAAGAAAACATGAGCACTCCTTCTTCCCTCCTTATTAAGCATTCAAACTCTCTCATTTTCATGCCACAAGAAGTGAAAGAAAATGATGAACATTTTTTTTTCTTCCCTCCCTCAACTCACGGCAATGGGGGGTACACCCACACCATTCTCTCGTTCTTTTTTTTTTTTTATTACCCATGTTTCTTATTTTATTTTTTTCTACATACCCACTAACTAAACATGTTTGCAACATGTTTCCACCCATAGCATGGCCGGCCATCATGCTTAAATTTGGGTAAATTGACATGCAAACCCACCTTTTTTCACAACATGCACTTATAGGCCACCCTACATTTGCCTAGCACATTTCTAAATTTTCTCACATAAGTCCTATTTGACAAAATTCACTTATAATTAACAAAATTCAAACATGAAATTTTCACACATGCATATGTACATATAATGAGCATCAACTATGACAGTTAATTATTTTTATGACTTCGGTTTAGTGGTCCCGAACCCACTTTCCGACTAGGGTCAATTTAGGGCTGTTACAACTCTCCCCACATAAGGAATTTTGTCCCAAAAATCTTACGGTAAATAGGTTTGGGTAACGCTCTTTCATAGAGTTCTCGGGTTCCCAAGTAGCTTCTTCCATCCGTGTTTGAGCCATAACACTTTTACTAACGGAACCCTTTTGTTTCGCAACTCCTTCACTTCACGAGCTAGGATACGAATCGGTTCTTCTTCATAACTCATATTGGTTTGAATTTCGACCTCGATGGACTAATTACGTGTGACGGATCGGATCTATAACGTCAAGCATCGAAACATGGAAGATGTTGTGAATCCTTTCAAGTTCGGGGCAAAATCAAACGATACGCAACCGGACCGACTCGTTCGGATATCTCATATGGCCCGATGAACCTCGGACTCAATTTGCCTTTACTACCAAATCGAGTATCTTTTCCAAGGCGAAACTTTAAGAAACACTTTATCTCCCACGATACTCAATGTCTTTTCGCTTCAAATCACGTCACGATTTCTTACGATCTGTGGCGCCTTCAGACTTTCACGGATTACCTTTACTTTCTGCTCAAAGATCTTTAATCAAATCCACTCGAAAATTTTGCTTTCGCGAGCTCGGTCCAAAACAATGGTGTACGGCATTTACGCCCGCACAAGGCCTCGTAAGGCGCCATCTTAATACTTGATTGAAAATTATTGTTGTGGCGAATTCAATCAAAGGTAAATACCGTTCCCATGAACCATCGAACTCGAGGACGCAACATCTCAACATATCCTCAAGTATCTGAATTATCCGCCCAGATTGACCATCGGTTTGTGGATGAAAAGCAGTGCTAAAATGCAGCTTGGTACCCAAAGCTTCTTGCAATTTCTTCCAAAATTGCGAGGTGAATCTCGGATCTCTATCCGACACAACAGAAATCGGTACCCCGTGTAATCTCACAATCTGAGAAACGTACAATTCAGCTAGTTTATCCAATGAAAAATCTGTACTCACGGGGATAAAGTGAGCCGACTTAGTCAGTCTATCAACAACAACCCAAATCGCATCCTTCTTGCTCGCTGACAATGGGAGTCCGGACACAAAGTCCATTGTGACTCGATCCCATTTCCACTGGGGTATCATGATCGGTTGAAGTAACCCTGAAGGCACTTGATGTTCCGCTTTCACTTGTTGACATATTAAACATCTCGAAACAAAGTCGGAGATGTCTCGTTTCATACCATGCCACCAAAACCGACATTTCAAATCGTTGTACATCTTCATACTCCCCGGGTGAATTGACATTCGGCTACAATGAGCTTCGTTCAGAATCATCGAAATGAGTTCTGAATTTCTTGGAACACACAAATGATTTCTGAACCTCAAACAATCGTCATCATCAACTTGAAACTCTGATTCCACATTCGGAACACATTCAGCCCGTTTTGCAACCAATTCATCATCGACTTTCTGAGCTTCATGAATTTGACGAATCAACAAGGGTTTGGCCTTTAATTCCCCCATTAGTACATTGTCGGATAGAACGCACAAGTGTACATTCATCGTCATGAGGCAAACAGTGATTTACGACTTAAGGCATCCGCAACCACATTAGCCTTTCCCTGGTGATAGTCAATGACAAGCTCATAATCTTTCAGCAACTCGAGCCAACGTCTTTGTCGTAGATTCAAGTCTCTTTGAGTCATCAAATATTTGAGACTTTTGTGATCCGAATACATGACACTTCTCCCCAAATAGGTAGTGTCGCCATATTTTCAAAGCGAATACGATGGCGACTAGTTCGAGATCATGGGTCGGATAATTTTTCTCATGTGGCTTTAATTGTCTCGACGCATAGGCCACAACTCGACCTTCTTGCATCAATACGCAACCCAACCCAAGTAGGAGGCGTCACTATAGATGACAAACTCTTTGCCCGATTCGGCTGCACTAAAATTGAGCTTCCACAAATAAGTTTTCAGTTGATCAAAACTTTTCGACATTTTTTCGTCCATTCGAACTTAACATCTTTTGAAGTAGCTTCGTCATGGGTGTGGCTATCATCGAGAATCCTTTTACAAACTGCCGGTAGTAACCGGCAAGTCCCAAAAAGCTCGAACCTCAAGAATATTTCTGAGGCTTCCAGTTAAGTATGGCTGAAATTTTGCTCGGTCGACTCGAATACCCGATGCGATACCACATGACCCAAGAAGCTAACCTCTTATCCGAACTCACACTTGCTGAACTTAGCATACAACCGCTTATCCCGTAAAATTTGCAACACTAATCTCGTGTGCTCGCATGTTCGGTCTCATCTCTCGAATAGACCAAGATGTCGTCAATGAACGTAACTACGAACCGATCCAAATATGGTCGAAGATCCGATTCATCAAATCCATAAATACCGCGAGGGCATTAGTGAGCCCAAACGGCATCACTAAGAACTCGTAGTGACCATATCTCGCTCAAGGTAGTTTTGGGTATGTCCGAATCTCGAATTACAGAATCGATAATAGCCCGATCTCAAATCTATTTTTGAGAACACCGAGGCTCCTTCAGTTGATCGAACAAATCATCGATACGCTGATAACAGATATTTGTTCTTTTTGTCACTTTATTGTCGACGATAGTCGATGCACAACCTCATGGTTCCGTCCTTCTTTTCACAAACAACACAGTGCACCCCAAGGTGAAAAACTCAAGCGAGCAAAACCTCTATCCACCAACTCTTGCAACCGAGCTTTCAACTCCTTTAATTCCGTTGGTGCCATACGATACGGAGCTATCAAAATCGGTGTGGTCCCGGTACAAGCTCAATACCAAACTCTATCTCCGAACAAGTGGCAAACCGGTAATTCTTGGAAAAACATCCGGTATTCACAAACCACCGCACAGATTCGGTTTTATTTCTAACTCCTTATCATCAATTACATACGCAAGGTATGCTTCGCACCCTTTCTTACATATTTCGGGCCAACATTGATGATATTACAGCTGGCAACCCCTTTAAGTCCGTAGACTCAACTCGGATCATCTCGTTATTTGCGCACCTCAAATCCATAGTCTTGCTTTTGCAATTCACAACCGCATCATGCACGGTCAACCAATCTAAACCGAGTATAACATCAAATTCATCAAACGGAAAAAGCATCAGGTCCGCCGGAAAGCAGGACCCTCGGATTACTAGGGACATTTCTTGCACACTTTGTCGACAAGCACGTATTGACCCAAAGGGTTTGACACTCAATTACGAACTCAAGAGACTCAACGGTAGAGTCTTCTTTGGATGCTAAGGTTTCACATACATATGAATGAGTAGAGCCGGGTCAATCAACGCAATCACACTAGTATCAAAGAGAGTGAAAGTACCAGTGATAACATCGGGAGGATGCTTCCTCTCGTGCACGGATGGCATATGCCCTAGCAGAGTACTGGTCTCGGATCGAACAGCCGTATCAGTGGCCCCTCTCTGACTACCACCCCTACCTCCTGAAATTCTTGGTGGTCTACCTCTAGCTGTCATTCCACTAGGCCTTGCACCTTGCATCCTCTTCTTCTCATCAAGCTCCGTGCAATCTCTAATGAAGTGGTCCTTCGAACCGCATCCGTAACAAGCCCTATTGGTAGACTTACCCCAACATTCACCTATGTGTCTTCTCCCACATTGGGGGCATTCAGGTTTCTCTTGACGGTTATTGCCCACACTAGCTACTGAAGTAGCTCGGGAGTCCGTCAATGGTCGTGCTCTTATGGAAATTCTCGCAGTCGTCCTCGATTTATTGGTGTCCTCCCTGAACTTCTTTACAGCCGAGAACGGAACTTTACCCGTCGATCTTTTGCGATAGTCTCTAGCTTCAAATTCAGCCTTCTTCTTCTATTTTCCAAGTTCTTCCGCCTTACAGGCTCGTTCAACTAGTGTTACGAATTCTTTTATCTCCAAAATACCCACTAGTACCTTTAAATCTTCATTCAATCCTTCTTCAAACCTCTTGCACATAGCAACCTCATCAGCCACACACTCCGGGCATACCGATCGAGTCTTACGAACTCATGTTCAGATTCGACATCTTGTCATACGGCCTTGCTTGAGCTCCAAGAATTCCTTACGCTTTTGATCGATGAACATTGATCGATATATTTCTTTCAAATTCTATTTGAAAGAAATCCCAAGTAACTCATTCGTTTGGGACTATGGAAATCAAAGTCCTCCACGAATAGTAAGTCGAGTCTCGCAACAAGGATATAGCACACTTTAGACATTCATCGGTGTGCATGACAGTTCATCAAACACCGAATGGTGTTATCAAGCGAACTTCGGCCCTTCGGCATCATCAAGAACTATGGCATTGAACTCCTCAGCCTGCGCTTCCTAATCAAGTCTACAGGTGGCTTACTCACCTCACGAGGTCGAATCGATGGCATTATGGGCTCTTGGGTGGATTATTCAAATTCGGAATTGTTGGACAGCCGGATTGGTTCGGGCATATTATGCGACCCACTCATTCATCATGGTAAAGAAGGCTTGTTTAGCCCCTCACCTTGATTATTCACAGATGACCGAGATTCAACAGGCGGCGTCCCTTGTGCAGGAGCAGCCGCTACACTTTCAACGTCATCCGCCAAGGTTCTGTCTACATCGGGATCCATTTACTAATCAAAACAAAAAATTTTAACCGTCAAAAGTCATCACACATTTAAACATTAACATTAAGGCATGTATAGCTAGACTCATACGTGCTATGGTAGTCCTAGAACCGACTAAACCATAGCTCTGATACCAATAAAATTGTAACGCCCCGTACCCGAGTCCGCTGCCGCAATCGGACACAAGGGGCTAACGGCTTAAACCATTCACTTTTACAGTCCATTTTAAAATTTTTCCAGGCAGTCGGCTAACTGCGTCACTGTCACTTTAAAAATCATAACTTGAGTTCTACAACTTGAAAATCAGTTTCGTAATTTTTCCCTAAAACTAGACTCATATATGCATCTAAAAATTGTTTTCTAGAATTTTTGGTCGGGCCAATTAGTACAGTTTATTAGTTAAAGTCTCCACTGTTACAGTGTGCGACTACACTGACCTTCATGCATTACGACCTGGATATCTCCCTGTACAGGGATTCAATACTGATGTCGTTTGTTTCTATAGAAACTAGACCCAAAGAGGAATCTATACATATATAGCATGACTCCTAATTATCTCTGGTTAATTCGCAATGAATTTTCAAAGTCAGAACAGGGAATCCAGAAACCGTTCTGGCCCTGTTTCACGAAAACCTAATTATCTCGTAACATACAACTCACATGACCGTTTCGTTTCTTCCATATGAAAGTAGATTCATTAAGGTTAATTTAAATAATTTATTCACTATTTAATTCCATTCCTACTTTTTTTAGTGATTTTTCACATCCACCTCACTGCAGCTGTCAACCTCTGTCATTAAGGTAGATTTTACCTACTTCATAATTTCCTTGATTCAACTAGCCCTTTTAACATACATGGCACAAAAGATAATCACGATTAACCATTCCAAGGGCTAATAAATTCCAAGCATTACCACATCTCTTAATGAACAACATACAAAATGATCATGATACCATGCCAATGTGCATACAAGCCATTTTCGCATGGCTAAAAGTTTACATACCAAATTTTCAACAAAACATATTAGCCTATACATGCCAAAATGCTCTCCTAGACCCACTAAGAAGAAAGTACCAAAAGTTGCTAGCTGGTGTGATGACTTTGACGACGGTCTCGAGCACACCAAAATGGATCAAGAACCTAGGTAAGCAACAAACAAGCACACCAAATGAGTACATAACTCAGTAAGTCATAAGCACTACTCTACCATCCAACATTAATAATCATTTTTTGTTTCTTTCAAATCATAACAACTATGCTACAGCTTAAATTCTTGGTTTGATCTCATGCCAAGTCCTTCAATTAATTCAATGCCAAGTCAGCCCAATCAATGTAGACCCATTTCCTCAAGTTTGGAACAACGATGCACTAGATAAATCTATGCATACACCTCACAACCTCAAATTCGATATTTAGTTAATAGCTCAATCACTTACCTCATTCATCACAATTTATACCAACAACCAAACGTTGCACACATAGTGCTTATTATGTTCGCACACATAGTGCCATAGTAAATCGCACACATAGTGCTATAGTAAATTGCACACATAGTGCCATAGTAAATCGCACACATAGTGCATTTGAGATTCCCTCATGCTTCAACCTCCCAATCGGCACACATAGTGCCACTTAATTTTTGCACACATTGTGCCCTATGTCAATTCATCATGGAAAAGCAATTTGCTAAATTCAAATTGTACATATGGTCATATTAACAAGTAGGAGAATCACTCCGAAAAATATCTATCCAAGGAGTTCTCACAACAAGTGCTTAAGGACTTACCTTGCGTTGAGTATAACGGTTCCGACCCGGCTACTCGATGTCCTTGGCTTTGCCCTTGCTTGTTTCTCCTTCTTTAACTTCTCGGGCTTAATAGATAAATAAACTAGTTTAATCATCTTGCTGTACATTTATAATTCAATTACAAATGCATATGTATATTTGCATATTCGCAACCCTCTTACTAATTACCCATTTAGTCGATTATATACATGATTAAAGGTAACATCATGAATGGGCATACTTATATATATATACATACCCGATTGTGCACCAAAATTTGACTCAACATCACCTACATACTCACTTTGATGGCGAATATATATATACATGTATAGTGTTATCTACAACATCATCTAAACACCTAAATTTTCTCATGCACACTTGATCAACCTTTTTCCCAATGTAGCATAGCTTCACCTCCATTTGTGATATCATATAAATTTGCATGTTGCTACATTTCTTAAGTTCAACATCTCTATGCCCATTATAGCCACTCCCATAATCAAATTCTAAAAATCGGCAACATCCCTTTTCAACTATGTTAGCTGAATACTCCTCCCCTTCTTAGTCCCAACTTCGGCACCTCCAACAAAAAGGACTTAACATCTTCCCTTTCATGCTAACATAACAAGCAACTTAGTTCATCCATACAACTAACATGTTAATAGCATCAAGGTATCAACTAAAATTTTAAGCTTCTTGTCAACTTCCAACTCTCCAACAACCCCAAATACAACCTTGGGATAGATAGTATTTAGACCCATCACCCAAAGGTTGTGTAAACTTCAAAAAAAATATCATTGAACATACCTTGATCTAAAGGACCACCTTGGCGAATCTTGCTTCCTCTTCTTCCTCTAGTTACGACAATTGCAAAAGAAAGAAAACATGAGCACTCCTTCTTCCCTCCTTATTAAGCATTCAAACTCTCTCATTTTCATGCCACAAGAAGTGAAAGAAAATGATGAACATTTTTTTTCTTCCTCCTCAACTCACGGCAATGGGGGTACACCCACACCATTCTCTCTTTCTTTTTTTTTTTTATTACCCATGTTTCTTATTTTATTTTTTCTACATACCCACTAACTAAACATGTTTGCAACATGTTTCCACCCATAGCATGGCCGCCATCATGCTTAAATTTGGGTAAATTGACATGCAAACCCACCTTTTTTCACAACATGCACTTATAGGCCACCCTACGTTTGCCTAGCACATTTCTAAATTTTCTCACATAAGTCCTATTTGACAAAATTCACTTATAATTAACAAAATTCAAACATGAAATTTTCACACATGCATATGTACATATAATGAGCATCAATTATGACAGTTAATTATTTTTATGACTTAGTTTAGTGGTCCCGAACCCACTTTCCGACTAGGGTCAATTTAGGGCTATTACATTTCATGCTATCATGCACTCATTCACTAGGTATTTCGTTAGCACTATTTTTGTATTCCTAATGCTAAGAATGATTTGATATATCTATTAGGACTTGGTTATTTTTTAGTAGATTTTCCCTTTAGTCAATAACCCCTATGAAGTATTTTTATTTAGTTTCAACATGCTTGCATACTTTTTACAACTTCGCCTTTTCATTGCAGATAGCATGACGAACCCAAAAGGTAAGAAGACTGCTGTCCCCACCTCAAAGAAGCGAAAAGGAGCAGCATCATCCTCGGGTCCTACCTCCGAGATAAGGTACCCATTCCTCCAATTTCTATTGGGACCACAGGAGGAACTATTTTAGATACTACAGGCCCGACCCTTAGGTGTGGGCCGTTGCATTGATTGGACTGCTCTAGAGCAGATCCAACTGGCTGACGCAGTCTTGGCCCTCCTGACAATTGACCCGTGGGGGCTCTTCTTCAAAATCATCGAGCCGATATACCTCGAGTTAACACTCGAACTCTGTTCAACCTTCCACCTTTAAGTCGTTATGACAGATTTTGATGATCCCGGAACGGTCTAGTTTCGTCTCGGTGGTTTAGTCTGCAGTTGAGTGTACCTGAGTTTAGAGTCCCACTAGGACTTTATAAAGAGGAGTTCATGGATGACGACAACTTCGACAGCCTCCATCACCACATCCACTACTCTCTTTCGAACTGCTAAAAGGCCCTAGTCCCTACTTCTGCCACTTATGACCCCAACCGCTCTAAGGCATCCGCTCTCGCCCCATCCCTGAGATATTTACACACCATCCTAGCCCACATCCTGATAAGGTGGAGAGAGAGCACCAGCGTCGTCAACACCAACGACGCTTACTTTTTATGGAGCATGGTGCATGGGCACATATTCGACTTGCCTATTTCATTGCCCTTGCCATTCGCCATCAGACGGAGCGGCACAGAAAGGGAGTCATTTCCATAGGCCCTTATGTAACTCACTTGGCGCGGTACTTCGGTCTTCTCAACACGGCGGTGCAAGCATCCTCTCTCACTCTCATCGGTCAGATGTCCCCACAGGGCATCTCGAGTATGCTGTGTATGAGGGTGATTAAGCAACGACATGGA
Source organism: Gossypium arboreum (assembly GCF_025698485.1). Taxonomy (NCBI): domain Eukaryota; kingdom Viridiplantae; phylum Streptophyta; class Magnoliopsida; order Malvales; family Malvaceae; genus Gossypium; species Gossypium arboreum. The sequence goes on along the minus strand of NC_069081.1, from coordinate 82,740,845 downwards.
TTGAATCCTCCTCAGTACCGCCTAGTCCAGTTAGCTGAGCAGGAGGACCCAGAAGACATTACTGATGATGTCCCTCCACGTCATGAGGATCCAGCCTCTCAGCCACCACCTATTCATCGTCCAGTTCATGCGTCGACTTCACTCCCTAACATCTCTGAGCGCCTCACTCAATTCGAGCAGTAACGTTTTCAGCGCTTTGATCACATTGATGCAAATCTACATCAGATTTGTTAGCACCTTCACATTTATTTTTCTTTAATTTTATTTTTACTTCATCCTTAGGTTTTATAATTTATATTAAACAATGTATACTTTCAGCCATTTCTTTTCGAGTAATCATGCTACTCTATATTTTCGAAAGAGTTATTGATTCTATCGCAGTTATAAAGAGCTCCAAAGCTCACTACTACTTAGGAATTTGCAACTCCACCAGAAAAGGTCCTCCACGACTGCCATGCCCTGCTTGACCACGACCATAGCTACCACTAGTTATAATATTCCTTTGGCGCAACACTTGTGGAACCCAACCTCTACCACCACCGGAGTATCCTCCTCCAATCTCATCCTTGCCTTGGCCGATTACTCTCCATAACTCCAACTCAAGGATTCCATTTAACATTCAGGAAATTTCACTTCTCTCCCTATCTTATGATCTTATATCTATATTTTTTAGTAAATATAATTTTGTACATTGAGGACAATGTACATCTTAAGTGTGGGGGGTTATTTATGTCATTATTAGAAAAATCCCTAAATTCTATCTTATTCTCACATAACTCACTCATATCACTATTAGAATGAATTTTGATCAATTTATGATTTATATCGATATGTCTTGAATTAAAACATAGGCATTTAGGCATTGATTGTTTAAACTTTAAGGAATTAAAGAATCAAGCACGTTAAGTTGATTTTTAAGAATTAAAAATTTTTAGGTTGTTTCCCCAAGTTTAGGTATTATCTTGAGTTGAAATTCATAGGTTTAACATAAAAAAGCCATAATTTTTGTGAGATCTTGAGCCTTTAGAGCATTTATTATTTCTATCAAGGTTTAACCCATTTACTCGATAAAATCCTAACTTCATAATTAACCCTTAGTGAACCCCCTTGAGCCTAACAAACCATTCATTGATTTACCCTCAATATTAACCCATAACCCATTATTAACCCATAACCCATTATTGTTGAAATCCCCTCAATTAATTTGATCCCTATTTTTTTTGAGATTTGAATTGAATAAATTGCTTAGCTATGTTTTATTTTTGATAGTTAGCAAAGTTCTACAATATTTGATTTGTTCTTAAGAAAAAATACATACTTACATATTAGTAGTAATTCGTTATTTAAAGCTTAAGTATTTAATTCCATATTCTGAAAAGAAGCTCACGTTTATTCAATCGATGATTAGTTATTTTTCTAGTTAGGTAATTTTTCAATTCAATCTCGATTCTAACCATTTCTTTCAGCTTGTGACCACACCCCCTAACCAAAGCCACATTACAACCCTCTAAAGACCTTTTGATTGATGTATCATCTCAATATATAGTGGTAGGGATTTGATTTTCACGCAAGCCTATGGTAATAACTTTTCATATTGACTAATGAGTGCTTAATTTGTTGTCCTTAAACACCTCGAGTGATTTGAGTGAATCTTTAGTAAGGATGTTGATTTCTATGATATTTTGAATCAAAGGTGATTACCTAGATGAGGGGAGACACCTATGTTTCCATGATAAAATACTCAAATTGGACTGTTTGAAACTTTAATGTCTTCTAGTTGAATTCTCAATGTATGATTACTGATGGTTTATTTTGAGATATTATTGATAAGAATTTTAAGTTGAGAAAAATAAATTCTTAATTGTGAATTGAGGATTTTGCTTGAGGACAACCAAATGCTTAAGTGTAGGGGTATTTGATAAACCGTAATTTATACATATTTTTATCCCATGTTTAGCATATTTTTGGATGAATTATCCTTATATTTGGTGAATTCGATGCTCCTACACCTTTAATTTCATGTTTTCTACTTAGGTGAGACGAGAGAGTAAAAAGAACGAGAAACGGGCCAAAAATGGAAAAAATGGTTCAACGTGAGAAATCAACACGGCCTGGACTTCCGTACACGGGTGGACCACATGCCCGTGCCTATTCAACAGACTCTAAACACAGCCTGGACTTCCTCACCTAGGTAGACCCCACACCCATGTCTATTTAATAGCCTTAAACACGTGTTGAAGCACTCACACACAGGCGTGTCACACGGGCATGTCCCTATCGAGCCCAAGTCTAGTTCTAATCGGAAAAGGGCACTTTAGAGGGTTTTGAGGCATTCTAAAGCCTCTTTAAACACACGAGAGGAGGACTAAAAAAGACACATAGAGTAGGAGGTAAGGAATTACTCGAAGAAAGCCAATTGATCCATCCTAGAAGCCGGATTCTCCTTCAAGACTGAAGAGTTCCCTTCGATTTTCTTCAGGATTTTTGGGTTTCTTTATGTTTTGTTATTATTATTCTTCTGAGATGTTTTCTTTTACACTTATGAACTAAATCTCCCAAATACCTAATGGGAATGAAACCTAAGACGGATCCTGTTATTATTTTCTGAATTATATGATAATTATTTGATTTGTTCTTAATTATGAGTTCTTAATTCTTCCTTTAATATTCCAGGATATTGATTCAAGTATTGATGTGCTTATTCAGAAGAGAAAAAGTACCTGTCTAAGAGTAGATCTAGCATAATTAAGCGGATTTCATTGCACCCCTAGACATAGGAGACATAATTTTGCTGGATTAGGGTGAAACCTAATAAGGGAATCCATAGATCTAGTTAATGCAACACTAGGGGTTTTAATTAGAAAGTGATTTCAATTAATCAACCTAGGGTTAGATGTTGTTAGTCTCGAGAGAGATAATAATATAAATTAGGGATTTCTACAGATCAAGTCAAGTGAATAAATCATCTGATTCAGAGTCAAATAACAAGTGAAGTCTAGGTGGATTTTTCCTTGAGTATTGTCCAAATCAATCAGTTTTTTTCCCAAAAGTATTTCCCCAATTTTCTTCCTGTGCATTCTTAGTTTAGTTAATTAATTTAGATAAAACAAACCCCTTTATTTTTTAGGCTAGATAATAAAAAGAAAGTTAATACTAGTACTTTTAGTTCCTATGGGTTCGACATCCCGGTCTTGCTATAAACTATACTGCTGTTCGATAGGTGCGCTTGCCTTCATCGTGATAATAGTTAGTTTTCAAGTACGGTCATTTATAAATTTAAAAACTTATCATGATTTGATGATCATCACGAAACCACGAATCCGAGATAGAAAAGTTTATTCCGATTAATTTTTATAATTTATCGAGTGATTAGATGCATGTGTTAGAGTATCGATGGAAAATTTTATAGATAGCATGCTTAATTTTCCTACTAGGGCTTAATTGCAAAAGTTGATAAATATGAGTTTTAGATGCTAAAGTATTAAATTGAAGAGTATAATTGAAGTAGAGGTCCTTAAATGGTAATTAGACCATTGAGTTTTCCTTAAATGGTAATTAGATCATTAGGTTTTCATTGACAAAAATGGACATACTTAGATAAAAATAACTAAAGCTTTAATTAAGGGTATTTTAGTCTTTTGGTAATTAAAAGATTAAAAAAGGGAAAAGGATGACAAAATGTGCCCATCTTCTTCATTAGCCCGAAATTTCAAGGGTTTTTCATAGCTAAGGTTTTGTCAAGCTTCCAAGCTTCATAATCAAGAAGAATGAAATTCGGGGTTAGACCAAGGAAAGAAAAAGGTTGAGGACTAAATCAAAATATTTGATCGTATCTTGTATTGAGTATCATAAGTCCAATTTGAAAAACCGTAAGGACGCCGGAGATTGCCTCACACTATCAACGAGTTATCTTGGTATTTTGTGACTAGAAATACTTTAAGTTATGGCATGTATAGGGACTTGGCTATTTTGTGTGTATGTCCTCATGATATGATTAAAAAATGGAATGTGAATACTTGGAAATGATTAGCTTATGATGTAGCTAAATAACAACATGTTTTGGTATTATGTATGCCTAAACAAGGTTTGATGCAAAGAAACTATGAAAGAGTATGAGTTGACTATGGAACAGTTAAGAAACAACAGAAGTGATGTGGTTTTGAAAAATCACTAAAAATTGTAGAAATGGAATTAAATGGTGAATAAGATATAGAATTAAATCTTGTTGAGTCTATTTTCATAGGAAAGAAACAGAGCAGGCAAAGGAATAGGAAAGAAACAGAGCAAGCAAAGGAATTCTATATTCTAAGATATTTAAATTTCTGTAAGACTGGTTCAGAGTGACTTCGTGATCCCCTATTCCAACTTTAGAAAATCACTAAAAATTGTAACGAAAGAATTATAATTCAAAGTTTATATGTATAGATTTCTTAGTGAGTTTATTTTCATTTAAAACAAAAAAAAATTATCCGATTTCTGTATAATGGGATAATTTATTTTTAGTGAAGAGAGGTCAAGTCCGCTGAACTGCGAAACAGGGGAACCTTTAATGAATAAACTGTACTAATTGGACAAACCAAAAATTCTGAAACAAGGTAAGAAGATATATGAGGCTAGTTTCAGGGAAAATTTATGGATTTAAATTTCGAGTTTCGTAACTCAATTTATAATTAATTTAGTGACTGTTACGGAGATGGACAGTTTTATTATGAATAGTGAAATAAATTGTTTTGATTTGTGTAAGTAATCGAAATTTTTTTTAATGTTCTCGGTTTGGTCCTGAACCGTTTCAATTGCATGTTTTAGGGCCTCGAGGGCCCTTTTAGGGATTTTATTAGATGAATGTGAGAGAATTAATATTTTTTTTAAAAAGTAATTTTTTTATGCCCCGAACAGGTAAGATAAGTCTGGTAACGCCTCGTGCTCGACTTCAGTGATGACTCGGGTAAGGGGTGTTACATTTATTGGTATCAGAGAAAGATTTTAGTCGATTCTCGGAATATTCAGTAAGAGTAAGAGTTTAGCTATACATGCCGTACTTATATTTTGATAGTGTGACGACTCTTGACGATTTTAAAATGTTTTTCTTTTATAGTTATGGATCTCGAATGAGTTGGTGCAGATGATGTAGAAAGTAACACACCCGCTCCTGTAGAAGGAATGATGCCACCAGATAGTAGTGAAAGGCCCGTTACAGTTAGTCAAGGAGGAGGGGCTCGAGAAGCCTTCTTCCAAGCTATGAATGAATGGTTTGCCGAGTTTGTTCATACGAATCCAACCGCTAGACCTCCACCCTCTCATGATCATCAGGCTACCTATGTGGCTTCCCCAATCACAGATACAGCCAGAAGAGAGAAGCCACCAGTTGATAAAATTAGAAAACAAGGGGCCGGAGATTTTCGGGCTACTAAAGATGACGATGCAGAGAAAGCTGAATTTGGGCTCGAGAATACTATCAAGGTCTTTGATGAGTTATCCTGCACACCTGAAGAGTGCATGAAATATGTTGTATCACTTTTACGAGACTCGGCCTACCATTGGTGGAAGACACTTGTGTCTGTAGTACCGAAAGAGAGGGTTACTTGGGATTTCTTTAAAGAGGAGTTACGTAAGAAATACATTAGTTAGAGGTTCATCGACCAGAAAAGAAAATAATTCCTTGAACTAAAGTAGGGTAAGATGACAGTGATTGAATATAAACGTAAATTTGTCAGACTTAGTAATTATGCTCGAGAGTGTGTGTCTACTGAAGCTATTATGTGCAAGAGATTTGAAGATGGGCTCAATGATGATATTCAACTATCAGTCGGTGTTTTAGAAATAAAATAGTTCGTCATTATAGTTGAAAGAGCTTGTAAGGCAGAAGATTTGCTAAAAGAAGAGGGTAAAGTTGAAATTGATATGCAAGAATGAAGAAAAGATAGATGAGCAAGTCGTTTCAGTCTACATCCAAGAGGCCTAGAGAGTTCTCTACGAGATCTAATTTTTTAGCAGGGTATTCTAGTCGAAACAGAGGTAGAAGATTTATGGGTCTGAAAGCTCAAACCACTTCAATTGCGAGTGTTGGCAGTATCTAGCCTGATAGACCCAAGTGTCCTTAATGTGGTCGATGTCATCCAGGTCAATGTGGTGCATCGGATCATTTCATACGAGAGTGTCCTGAGATGGTTAAAAGAGAAGTAATACCAAGTGTAAGATCAGGAAATGCCCCAGTTAGAGGCAGACCTCAGAGAAGTTTGGGAATAGGGGCAGGTAAAGGTGAATCTAGAGATTCAGCAGCAAGACCTAACGTTAGAGAACCTGTAAGAACCTACGCTATCCTTGCTCGTTAAGAGGTATCCTCCCCCGATGTAATTACAAGTACGTTTTCTCTTCATGATCCTAATGTTATTGCTTTGATTGATCCGGGTTCAAACCATTCCTATGTTTGCATGAAATTGATGCCTCGTATGAACATGTCCATAGAGTCTACGGGATTTTTGATTAAAGTATCGAATCCATTGGGTCAGTATGTATTAGTAGACAAATTATGTAAAATTTCCCTTTGATGATTAGAGGTTACTATTTTTCGACCGATCTTATGTATTGCCATTTGATGAGTTTGATGTGTTTCTTGGTATGGATTGGTTGACTGCGCATGACGTGATAGTGAATTGTGGAAAGAAATTTATTGAGTTGAAATGCAAAAATGGTGAAATTCTTCAGGTTAATTCAGATGAGTCAAATAGTTCAATTGCCATGATTTCTGTTATGTCTGCTAAGAAGTGCTTGAGAAAATGATATGAAGCTTATCTTACTTTTGTATTGAATAATAAAGATCCAGATTTGAAAATTGAATCAGTACCTGTGGTATGTGAGTTTCCTGATGTGTTTCTGGAAGAACTACCAAGTTTGCCTCCTATCAGAGAAGTTGAGTTTGGTATTGAATTGGTTCCGGGTACAACACCCATTTCTATTGCTCCTTATAAAATGGATTCAATGGAATTGAGAGAATTGAAAGTTTAGTTGTAGGAAATAACAAAAAAAGGCTTTGCAAGACCTAGTTGTTCACCATGGGGTGCACCAGTGCTCTTTGTGAAAAAGAAAGATGGTTGGAAGAGATTGTGTATAGATTATCGGTAGCTTAACAATGTGACTATTAAGAACAAGTTTCCACTGCCTAGAATTGATGATTTTTTTGAACAATTGAAGGGAGCTATTGTGTTTTCCAAGATAGATCTGAGATCTGAATATTATCAGTTGCGAGTTAAAAAGTCAGATGTTCCGAAGACTGCTTTCCGGACTAGGTATGGCCATTATGAGTTCCTTGTGATGCCCTTTGGCTTGCCTAATGCTTTTGCCATTTTCATGGACTTACTAAATCAAATTTTCAGACCTTACTTGGATAAATTTTTAGTTGTGTTCATTGATGGTATCTTTATTTATTCTCATGATAAAACTGAGCATTCAGAGCATTTGAGAACAGTTTTACAGAATTTGAGAGATAATTAGCTTTATGCCAAGTTTAGCAAAAGTGAGTTCTGCTTACGGGAAGTTGGGTTTCTTGGACATATAGTCTCAGGTGAAGGTATTAGAGTTGATCCAAGCAAGATTTCAGTCATTGTTGATTGGAAGCCTCCCAGGAATGTATCAAAGGTCAGAAGTTTTCTTGGTCTCGCCAGTTATTATAGACGATTTGTAGAGGGATTTTCCATGATAGCTACTCCATTAACAAGATTGCTATGGAAAGATGTCAAGTTTGAATGGACTAAAAAGTGCCAGTAGAGTTTTGACAAGTTAAAGGCATTGTTGACTGAAGCTCCTGTCTTAGTACAACCAGAACCGGGTAAAGAGTTTGTGATTTATAGTGATGCGTCCTTGAATAGACTAGGCTGTGTACTTATGTAGGAAAGAAAGGTAATTACTTATACCTCTAGACAGCAAAAGCCACACGTGAAAATTTATCCGATACATGATTTAGAACTAGTTGCCATTGTATTTGCATTGAAAATATGGAGACATCACTTGTATGGTGAGAAGTGCTAAATATTTATTGATCATAAAAGTTTGAAATACTTGATGACTTAGAAAGATTTGAACTTGAGGCAAAGAAGATGGCTAAAGTTGATTAAAGATTATGAACTAGTGATCGATTATCACTCAGGTAAGGCAAACGTAGTTGCTGATACTTTGAGTAGAAAATCTTTATTTGCATTAATAGCTTTGAACACTAGTTTAAAGTTATCTGAAGATGGTTCTATCTTAGCCGAATTAAGAGCTAAGCTAATGTTTCTTGAAGAAATTTGTGAAGTTCAGAAAGATAACAGTGAGTTGCTAGCCAAAAGAGCTCAGTGTAAGTTGGGTATAGAGTCAAATTTTTAGATCAGTTGTGACAATTGTTTAATGTTCAGAAATCAAATATGTGTACCAAAGAATGATGAGCTTATTCGAAAGATTTTAGAGGAAGTACATAGCAATTCTTTGTCTATTCATCCAGGTAGTACAAAGATGTATAATGATTTGAAAAAAATATATTGATGGGTAGGAATGAACAGAGATATATTAGAGTTTGTTTCTAGATGCTTGATCTATCAGTAGGTAAAAGCCAAACATCAGGTACCTTCAAGTTTATTGCAGCCAGTGCTAGTTCCTGAGTGGAAATGGGATAGAGTTGCCATAGATTTTGTGACAGGATTGCCGTTGACACCGATAAAGAAAGATGCAGTATGGGTTGTGATTGATAAGCTAACGAAGTCGGCTCATTTTATTCCAGTTCATATGGATTATTCACTTGACAAGTTGGCCGAGTTATATATTTCAGAGATAGTCAGACTACATGGAGTACCGTTATCGATTATTTCAGTTAAAGACCCGAGATTCACTTCGCGATTTTGGAAGAAGTTACAGGAAGCTTTGGGCACAAAGTTGAGTTTTAGTACAACTTTCCATCCTCAGACCGATGGTCAATTAGAGAGAGTTATTCAGATACTTGAGGATATGCTCAGATGTTGTGTCTTAGAATTTTAAGTTAGTTGGGAGAAATATTTGTTGTTGGTAGAGTTTGCTTATAATAATAATTACCAGTCGAGTTTGAAAATGGCACCTTATAAAGCATTGTATTGACTTAAATGTCGCACACCTTTGTATTGGACAGAGCTTAAAGAAAATCAAATTTACGGGGTTGATTTAGTTAAAGAAACCAAAGAGAAAGTGAAAGTTATCAGAGATTGCTTGAAAGCAGCTTCAAACAGAGAGAGGTCTTATGCAAACTTGAAAAGAAAAGAGATTGAGTATCAAGTTGGTGACAAAGTGTTCTTGAAAGTATCCCCGAAGAAAGTCTTTAGATTTGGCAAGAAAGGCAAACTAAGTCCACGTTTTATTGGACCGTTTGAGGTGACTGAAAGAGTTGGACCATTAGCATATCGGTTAGCTTTGCCACTAGAGTTAGAGAAGATTCATGATGTGTTCCATGTGTCCATGTTACGTCATTATCGTTCTGATCCTTCACAGGTTATTTCATAGATAGAGGTTGAGATTTAGCAAGATATGACTTATGGTGAAGAACTGGTAAAGATTTTAGCTCGAAAGGTCAAGCAACTAAGGAACAAAAGTATTGCACTTGTGAAAGTATTATGGAATAGACATGGGGTAGACAAGGCTACATGGGAGCCTGAAGAGGTTATGCGAAAACAGTATCCAAATCTTTTCACAGGTGAGATTTTCGAGAACGAAAATCCCTAAATTGGGGGAGAAATGTAACATCCCAAAATAGGGCCTAAACGAAACAGTGGTTGTGAAACCACGAATCTGAGATAGAAAAGTTTATTCCGATTAATTTTTATAATTTATCGAGTGATTAAATGCATGTGTTAGAGTATCGATGAAAAATTTTATAGATAGCATGCTTAATTTGCCTACTAGGGCTTAATTGCAAAAGTTGATAAATATGAGTTTTAGATGCTAAAGAATTAAACTGAAGAGTATAATTGAAGTAGAGGTCCTTAAATGGTAATTCAGAAAATTGTAAGGACATCAAAGATCGCCTCACACTATCAACGAGTTACCTCAGTATTTCGTGACTAGAAATATTTAAGTTATGGCATGTATAGAGACTTGGCTATTTTTTGTGTATGTCTTTATGATATGATTAAAGAATGGCATGTGAATACTTGGTAATGATTAGCTTATGATATAGCTAAATAAGAACATGTTTTGGTATTATGTATGCCTAAATGAGGTTTGATGGAAAGAAACTATGAAAGAGCAAGAGTTGGCTACGGAACAGTTAGAAAATAGCAGTAGTGTTGTTGATAAACCGCAATTTATACATATTTTTACCCCATGCTTAACACATTTTATGGATGATTTTTCCTTAGATTTGGTGAATTTGATGCTCCTAATGCCTTAATTTCATATTTTATACTTCGGAGTGCATAGGAGAGTGAAAGGAATGAGAAACGAGCCAAAAACGGAGAAAATGGGCCAACGTACGAAATCAACACGGCCTGGGCTTCCTCACACGGGCAGACCACACAGCCGTGTCAATTTGGTAGAATTGAAGCACGACTCACACGGGTAGACCACACGCCCGTGCCTATTTAACAGGCTTGACCAGGGCCTGAAGCAATCGAACACGGGCGTGTCACACGGGCGTGTCCCTGCCGAGCCCAAGTTTAGTCCAGTTTGAAAAAGGCCAATTTTGAGGGCTCTTAGGCATTCCAAAGCCTATTTAAACACCTGATGAGGCACTTAGACCAGGGATGCATAGGAGAAAGCAAGGAATTGCTTAAGGAAAGCCGAGCGATCCATCTCAGAAGCGGGATTCACTATCAAGACTGAAGATCTCCCTTCAAATTTTCTCATGAGTTTTTGGGTTTTCTTATGTTTTGTTATTTTTATTCTTTTGAGATGTTTTCTTTCATTAGTATGAACTAAAACCCCTAAATACCTAAGGGGAATGAAACCCAAGATGGATCTTGTTATTACTATTTGAATTGTGACAGCCCAAAATTGACCCTAATCGGAATGTGGTTTCGGAACCACAAAACCGAGGCATAAAATAATTAAAAATTTATTTTGATGCCTATAGTATGTGTGTGCTCATGTATGACATTTTATGATGATTGATTTAGTGTTATAAAGGTGAATTTCACTAGAAAGGACTTGTGTGAGAAAACTTAAAAATGAGATAGGCAAATGTTGAAGTGGCCTAATAATGCATGAAGTGAAATAAATGGAGTTGCATGTCAATTATCCCATTTCCTAAGGTGGATGGCCGCCATGACAAATTATGGGCAAGGGAAACATGTTCCCAACATGTCTTGCTAATGGATGATGTTAGAATGGTTATTATATTGGTGTTAGTAGGAAGAAAAAAAAAGGGGTATGTGTGGTTGCCCCTCCCCATTGCCGTGTATTGAGCAAAGAAAAAAAAGAGAAGTTTGGTTCATCTTCCTCCTAGCTTAGCCGATCCTTCAAGAAGAAAAGGAAGACTTAGCATTCGGTCACTTGAGCTTGAACTAAGGTATGGAATCCATGTTAGTCTTTGAAATCTTTGCATGTATGAAGCTAGTTACTAAGTCCTTTACTTGCTCATGTCAAAAAAATTTGAAGGTGGTAGTAATACAAGTGTTCGGCCATGGAGGATGTTTAAGGAGATGGTTGTTGCCTTTATGATGTAAGGAATAATTAGAAATGGGTGAAAGAAACAAGTCCTTGTTCTTGATTCTTCTTGGCCGATTCTAAGGGAGAAAAGAGAGCAACCATGTGGTTTCTAAGCCATAAATAAGGTGACCCATGTTAGAAATTGTGATTTTGAGGTGACTAGAACATTCGGCCATGCATGTTGTCTTCCTTGGTGAGTGTTTTAATGTTGTTGTGATGAAAGCATGGAGATGAGTGAGTTGAATGTTTAACAAAAAGGAAATTTTGTGCCATTGAGTTCTTGTTGTTATGTGTGTGTGTGCATGAGTATTTGGCCATGCTATAGAATTTATGTTGCAAAATGATTAATTCTTAATGAGAAGTATAATAGAACTTGTGAATGAGCTTGAGAGTATTTAAACAATTAGACATGAAAAGGGTGGTAATGAGGCTGAAAAAATTGTTGGATGGTTAATTGGGTAAGGAATGAAGCATTCGGCCATATGGGGTATAAATGGGCATAGGTGTTAAATACCTTGTATTGGAAACTTTGATAAATAAGTAGCAATAAATTAAGATGAGATTGAGTAAATTTTCAGCTTAGTTGTGTTAAGTATTCGGCAATAACCATAATAATGCATGTGAATGCCGTATGTTTGTTTTTGATGGAGAGGTAAATTGTTTGATTTAGCTCAAGAGCAAAGGGGAACTAGATTGGACAAAGGAAAGGAGAAAGCAAACGAGTAGCCGATTTGGAACCGTTCTACCCCAAACAAGGTAAGTCATTAAGCACATATGTTTGATATTGCTTAAATGATTGGAAAATCTATGCAATTGTGTTTAATGGAATGCTATATATGTATAAATGAAATTGTATGTGTATGGAATGAGGATAATTGTTGAATGTAAAAGAAATAGTGGAATGTGTAGAAAGTTTGCTTTCGGCACTATGTGTCTGCAATACGTGTGTATGGTGACGAGATTGGCACTAAGTGTGCGTGCTGGAAATATATGGCACTAAGTGTGCGTGCTGGAAATATATGGCACTAAGTGTGCATGCTGGAAATATATGGCACTAAGTGTGCATGCTGGAAAAATACAGCACTGGGTGTGCGAGCTCGAAGGGTATGGCACTATGTGTGCGGGCTTAAATTTGCGTGGCACTAAGTGTGCGAAATCGAGTAGTAAGCACTTGTGTGTGCGTCGCTATATATATGGAGGTGTGTCTCCATTGAATTGAGTATGGACAGCGGATCGGGTAAGTACCTCGAGCTCATGACGAATAGAGAATTCGTTCATGCTTGGGGATTGAATTTGGTAAGCCTTAAATCTATGTGATGATTGAAATTGTATGGTTGTGCTGGAAAATGAGTTAATGTGTAAAAATGCTTGATTATCTTGTTGTGTAGAATATGAAATGTGGATGTATGACTTGGTGCGAGATTGGACCGAAAGGTCCGAGGTATTATGGTATAGATTCGATATGGATGAGTACCTAGCCTCGTTTGTTGTACATGTTGTAGTAACTTTATCGATGGATTGATGAATGCTTATGACTTATCGAGTTGTAAACTCACTCGGTGTTTTTCTTGTCACCCATTTTAGGTCTCTCGGACTCTTATTGTTTGCGTGATCGGGACCGTCGTTGAAGTCATCACACCGCTGAAATCTTGTGGTATTGTTTTCGTTGTTGAAGAACATTTGGCATGTATAGGCTATTATATTTTGTCGAATTGTGGGTTGTAAACTTTAAGCCATGTGAAAATGGCCTATGGGGTCGCCGAGTGGGATGCTAGAACCTATAGCCACGAGTCTTAGAAACTCTGATTTTGATAAGGTGGCCATAATTTGTGTCATGTATGATGGATGATTAAGGCCAAGGAAAGATTCATGAAATTGGCATAGTTCATCTGCGATGAATCGCTATGGACAGCAGCAGTGAGATGAGATTGAAAAATCACTAAAAATAGAAGTAGAATTAAATAGTGAGTAAATTATGAAATTGAACCTTGATGAATCTATTTTTATATGGACGAAACGAAACAACCATATGAGCAGATATCTTGAGAAATATTAAAGTTCTCGTGAGACAGGGCCAGAACGGTTTCTGGGTCCCCTGTCGCGACTTTGAAAATTTACCATAAATTATCCAGAAAGAATTAGGAGTCATGCCTTATATGTACAGATTCCATTTTGAGTCTAGTTTCATTAGAAACAAACGGCACCAGTATTAAAGCCCTGTACAGAGAGATATTCAAGTTGTAACGCGCGAAGGTCAGAGCAGTCGATCCCTGTAACATGGGTGACTTTAACTAATAAACTGTACCAATTGGCCCAACCAAAAATTCTAGAAATAAATCTATGGATGGCTTTGTGAGTCTAAATTCAGGGAAAATTTACAAAACCAGTTTCCGAGTTTTGAAACTCGAGATATGATTTTTAAGCCGACGGTGACGCAGTTTTCCAGCCTGACTGGAAATGTCAAATTGGTTGGTACCTTGAGAGGATTTGGCGTTAACCCTCGTGTCCGACACGGCGATGGTCACGAGTTAGGGTGTTACAATTTTATTGGTATCAGAGCTATGGTTTAGTCGGTTCTAGGACTACCATAGAGCGTGTGAGTCTAGCTATACATGCCAAATTGTTAGTGCTTAATAATGTGATGACTTCGACGGTTGAAATTTTTGTTTTGATTAGCGATGGAACCCGGATAGAGAGACCCTTGGCGGATGACGTTGAAAGTGTAGCGGCTGCTCTGCGCAAGGGACACCGCTGTTGAGCCTCGGTCATCCGTGAATAATCAAAATGAAGGGCGAAACAAGCCTTCTTCACCATGATGAATGAGTGGGTCGCGCAATATGCCCGAACCAATCCGGCTGTCCAACCATTCCCGAATTTAAATAATCCACCCCAAGAGCCCGTAATGCCATCGCCATCGATCCTGTGAGGCTGAGTAAACCACCGTGGACTTGATTAGAAGCGTGGGGCGGGAGTTTAAGGCCATAGTTACCGACGATGCCGAAGGGCCAAGTTCGCTCGATAACACCATTAGAGTGTTTGATGAACTGTCATGCACACCGATGAATGTCTTAAGTGTGCTATATCCTTGTTGCGAGACTCACCTACTATTGGTGGAGGACCTTGATTTCCATAGTCCCAAAGGAACAAGTTACTTGGGATTTCTTTCAAACGAATTTCGGAAGAAATATATTAGTCAACGGTTCATCGATCGAAGCGTAAGGAGTTCCTGGAACTCAAGCAAGGCCGTGTGATCAGATCTCAATCTGAACATGAGTTCGTAAGACTTAGTCGGTATGCTCGGGAGTGTGTGGCTGATGAGGTTGCTATGTGCAAAAGATTTGAAGAAGGATTGAATGAAGAGTTAAAGTTACTAGTGGGAATTTTGGAGATAAAGGAGTTCGTGACACTAGTCGAACGAGCCTGCAATGTGGAAGAACTTGGGAAGGAGAAGAAGAAGGCTGAATTTGAAGCAAGAGATTACTGTAAAAGATCAACGAGTAAAGCTCTGTTCTCGACTGTAAAGAGGTTCGGGGAGGACACCAATGAAGTCGAGGGCGATCGGGAATTTCCATTAGAGCCCCACCATTGACGGACTCGAGCTACATCGGTAGCTAGTGTGGGCAATAATCGTCAAGAGAGACCTGAATGTCCCCAATGTGGAAGACGACACCTAGGTGAATGTTGGGGTAAGTCTGTTAACCTGCTCATTACGGATGTGGTTCAAGGACCACTTCATTAGGGATTGCACGGAGATAGATGAGAAGAATAAGATGCAAGGTGCGAGATCTAGTGGGCGACAGCTAGAGGTAGACCCCGAGGGTTTCGGGAGGTAGGGGTGGTAATCGAGGGAGCCACCGATACGGCTGTTCGATCCGAGACCCGAGCTCCTGCTAGAGCATATGCCATCCGCGACGAGAGGAGGCATCCTCCCCGACGTTATCACGGTACTTTTACTCTCTTTGATACTAGTGTGATTGCATTGATTGACCCCGCTCTACTCATTCATATGTATGTGAAACTTTAGCATCCAAGAAGACTCTACTGTTGAGTCTCATGAGTTCGTAATTCAGTGTCAAACCCTTTGGGTCAATACGCACTCGTTGATAAAGTGTGCAAGAGATACCCCTAATAATTCGAGAATCTGCTTTCCCGCCGATCCGATGCTTCTACCATTTGATGAATTCGATGTTATTCTTGGTATGGATTGGTGACCGTACATGATGCAAAGGTGGATCGCAAAAGGAAAACCATTGATTTGAGGAGTGCAAATAATGAGGTAGTCCGAGTCGAGTCTCTCGATTTAAAAGGAGTGCCGATAATATCTTCTATGACCGCTCGGAGATATGTGAAAAGGGTGTGAAACATACCTTGCGTATGTGTTGGAAAGTAAAGAGACGGAAAAGAAACTCGAATCGGTATCGATGGTTTGTGAGTATTCAGATATTTTTCCGGAAGAGTTACCGGATTGCCACCGGTTCGAGAAGTGGAATTCGCATCGGTTGTGCCGCCACTACGCCGATCTCAATAGCTCCGTGTCGTATGGCATTAACGGAGTTAAAGGAATTGAAGGTTCAATTGCAAGAATTGACGGATAGAGGTTTCGCTCGACCGAGTTTTTCTCCGTAAGCACTCAAGGTATTGTTTGTGAAAAGAAGGACGGAAGCATGAGGTTGTGCATTGACTACCGTCAACTCAATAAAGTGACGATAAAAATAAATATCCGCTGCCACGAATTGACGATTTGTTTGATCAATTAAAGGGAGCCTCGGTGTTTTCAAAGATAGATTTGAGGTCGGGATACTATTAGTTGAGGGTCCGAGAATCGGACATACCCAAAACCGCTTTTAGAACAAGGTACGGTCACTACGAATTCTTGGTGATGCCGTTTGGGCTCACTAATGCCCTATGGTGTTTATGAATTTAATGAATAGAATTTTCAGCCATACTTGGATCGGTTCGTAGTTGTATTTATCGATAACATTTTGGTCTATTCGAGAGATGAAACCGAACATGCTTTGAACACCTAAGGCTAGTGTTGCAAATCTTACGAGATAAGCGATTATACGCAAAGTTCAAGAAATGTGAATTTTGGTTGAAAGAGGTTAGCTTTTGGGGCACGTGGTGTCCGCATCGGTGTTAGGTGGACCGAACAAAATTTCGCCATAGTCAATTGAAACCTCCAAGGAATGTTACCAAGTTAGGAGCTTTTGGGGCTTGCTAGTTACTACCGACGGTTTGTAAAAGGATTCTCGGTGATAGTCACACCCATGACAAAACCGCTTGTAAAGATGTCAAATTTGAATGGACGGAAAAGTGTCGAAAAAGTTTCACCAATTGAAAACCCATTTGACGAAAGCTCGGTTCTAGTACAAATTTAATCGGCAAAGAGTTTGTCATCTATAGTGATGCCTCCCTACTTGGGTTAGGTTGCGTATTGATGAAAGAAGGTCGAGTTGTGGCCTATCGTCGAGACAATTAAAGTCACATGAGAAAAATTATCCAACCTATGATCTCGAATTGGTCGCCATCGATTCGCCTTAAAGATATGGCGACATTACTTATTTGGTGAGAAGTGCCATGTGTATTCGGATCACAAAAGTCTCAAATATTTGATGACTCGAGAGACTTAAATCTGCGACAAAGACGATGGCTCGAGTTGTTAAAAGATTATGAACTCGTCATTGATTATCATCCGGAAAGGCTAATGTGGTTGCGGATGCCTTAAGTCGAAATCACCGCTTGCTTTATTTAGCGATGAATGTACACTTGTCTATCCTACCCGACAATGTGTTAGTAGCGAATTAAAGGACAAACCATTGTTGGCTTATTAAATTCGGGAAGCTCGAAAGTTGATGAGGACTTGCTTGCAAAACGGGTGAGTGTGTTCGAACAAGGAATCGAGTTTCAAATTGATGATGACGATTGTTTGAGGTTCGAAGTCGTCTGTGTTCCAAAGAATTGAACTTATTTCGATAATTCTAAATGAAGCCCATTGTAGCCGAATGGCAATCCACTCGGGAGTACGAAGATGTACAACGATTTGAAACGTCGGTTTTGGTGGCATGGTATGAAACGAGACATCTCTGATTTTGTTTCAAATGTTTAATATGTCAACAAGTGAAAGCGAACATCAAGTGCCATCGGGATTACTTCACCGATCACGATACCCGAGTGGAAATGGGATCGAGTTACAATGGACTTCGTATCCGGACTGCCATTGTCAGCAAGTAAGAAGGATGCGATTTGGGTCGTTGTAGATAGATTGACTAAGTCGGCTCACTTTGTCCCCAGACGTCGGATTTTCAACGGACAAACTAGCCGAATTGTACGCTTCTCGATTGTGAGACTACACGGGTGCCTATTTCCATCGTGGTCGGATAGAGATCCGAGATTTACCTCGCGATTTTGGAAGAAGTTGCAAGAGGCTTTGGGTACCAAGCGCATTTTAGCACTTTTCATCCCCAAACCGATGGTCAATCCGAACGGATAATTCAAATCTGGAGGATATGTTGAGATATCGCATCCTTCAGTTTAGTGGTTCATGGGAAAGATATTTGCCGTTGATGGAATTCGCACAACAACAACTTTCAATCAAGTATTAAGATGGCACCCTACGAGGCTTTGTACGGTCGTAAATGCCGTACACCATTTTTTGGACCGAGCTTGGTGAAAGCAAGATTTTCGGTGGATTTGATTAGAGATGCTGAACAAAAAGTGAAAGTAATCCGTGAAAGTCCAAGATAGCCTCCGATCGCCGAAGTCGACGCGGATCTGAAGCGTAAGGATATCGAGTATCGTGGGTGATAAAGTGTTTCTCAAGGTATCGCCTTGGAAAAAGATACTCGATTCGGCCGTAAGGGCAAGTTGAGCTGAGGTTCGTTGGGCCATATGAGATATCCGAAGCGAGTCGATCCGGTGGCATATCGTTTGATTTTGCCCCGAACTCGAAAAGGTTCACGATGTCTTTCACGTTTGATGCTTGACGCTATAGATCCGATCCATCGCACGTGATTAGTCCATCAAAATTGAAATTCAAGCTAATATGAGTTATGAGGAAGAACCGATTCGTATTCTATCACGAGAAGTGAAAGAGTTGCGAAACAAGCGTGTTCCGCTAGTGAAAGTGTTATGGCTCAAGCACGGATAGAAGAAGCTACTTGGGAGACCGAGAACTCTATGAAAGAGCGATATCCAAACCTATTTACCGGTAAGATTTTCGGGGACAAAAATTTCTTAAGTGGGGGAGAGTTGTGACAGCCCAAAATTGACCCTAATCGGAATGTGGTTTCGGAACCACAAAACCGAGGCATAAAATAATTAAAAATTTATTTTGATGCCTATAATATGTGTGTGCTCATGTATGACATTTTATGATGATTGATTTAGTGTTATAAAGGTGAATTTCACTAGAAAGGACTTGTGTGAGAAAACTTAAAAATGAGATAGGCAAATGTTGAAGTGGCCTAATAATGCATGAAGTGAAATAAATGGAGTTGCATGTCAATTATCCCATTTCCTAAGGTGGATGGCGGCCATGACAAATTATGGGCAAGGGAAACATGTTCCCAACATGTCTTGCTAATGGATGATGTTAGAATGGTTATTATATTGGTGTTAGTAGGAAGAAAAAAAAAGGGGTATGTGGTTGCCCTCCCCATTGCCGTGTATTGAGCAAAGAAAAAAAAAAGAGAAGTTTGGTTCATCTTCCTCCTAGCTTAGCCGATCCTTCAAGAAGAAAAGGAAGACTTAGCATTCGGTCACTTGAGCTTGAACTAAGGTATGGAATCCATGTTAGTCTTTGAAATCTTTGCATGTATGAAGCTAGTTACTAAGTCCTTTACTTGCTCATGTCAAAAAAATTTGAAGGTGGTAGTAATACAAGTGTTCGGCCATGGAGGATGTTTAAGGAGATGG
This sequence comes from Gossypium arboreum, assembly GCF_025698485.1. Lineage (NCBI taxonomy): Eukaryota > Viridiplantae > Streptophyta > Magnoliopsida > Malvales > Malvaceae > Gossypium > Gossypium arboreum. The sequence goes on along the minus strand of NC_069081.1, from coordinate 82,721,288 downwards.
TTGTTGCCTTTATGATGTAAGGAATAATTAGAAATGGGTGAAAGAAACAAGTCCTTGTTCTTGATTCTTCTTGGCCGATTCTAAGGGAGAAAAAGAGAGCAACCATGTGGTTTCTAAGCCATAAATAAGGTGACCCATGTTAGAAATTGTGATTTTGAGGTGACTAGAACATTCGGCCATGCATGTTGTCTTCCTTGGTGAGTGTTTTAATGTTTTTGTGATGAAAGCATGGAGATGAGTGAGTTCGAATGTTTAACAAAAAGGAAATTTTGTGCCATTGAGTTCTTGTTGTTATGTGTGTGTGTGCATGAGTATTTGGCCATGCTATAGAATTTATGTTGCAAAATGATTAATTCTTAATGAGAAGTATAATAGAACTTGTGAATGAGCTTGAGAGTATTTAAACAATTAGACATGAAAAGGGTGGTAATGAGGCTGAAAAAAATTGTTGGATGGTTAATTGGGTAAGGAATGAAGCATTCGGCCATATGGGGTATAAATGGGCATAGGTGTTAAATACCTTGTATTGGAAACTTTGATAAATAAGTAGCAATAAATTAAGATGAGATTGAGTAAATTTTCAGCTTAGTTGTGTTAAGTATTCGGCAATAACCATAATAATGCATGTGAATGCCGTATGTTTGTTTTTGATGGAGAGGTAAATTGTTTGATTTAGCTCAAGAGCAAAGGGGAACTAGATTGGACAAAGGAAAGGAGAAAGCAAACGAGTAGCCGATTTGGAACCGTTCTACCCCAAACAAGGTAAGTCATTAAGCACATATGTTTGATATTGCTTAAATGATTGGAAAATCTATGCAATTGTGTTTAATGGAATGCTATATATGTATAAATGAAATTGTATGTGTATGGAATGAGGATAATTGTTGAATGTAAAAGAAATAGTGGAATGTGTAGAAAGTTTGCTTTCGGCACTATGTGTCTTGAGCAATACGTGTGTATGGTGACGAGATTGGCACTAAGTGTGCGTCTTGGAAATATATGGCACTAAGTGTGCGTGCTGGAAATATATGGCACTAAGTGTGCATGCTGGAAATATATGGCACTAAGTGTGCATGCTGGAAAAATACTGACCTTTGGGTGTGCGAGCTCGAAGGGTATGGCACTATGTGTGCGGGCTTAAATTTGCGTGGCACTAAGTGTGCGAAATCGAGTAGTAAGCACTTTGTGTGTGTGACGCTATATATATGGAGGTGTGTCTCCATTGAATTGAGTATGGACAGCGGATCGGTAAGTACCTCGAGCTCATGACGAATAGAGAATTCGTTCATGCTTGGGGATTGAATTTGGTAAGCCTTAAATCTATGTGATGATTGAAATTGTATGGTTGTGCTGGAAAATGAGTTAATGTGTAAAAATGCTTGATTATCTTGTTGTGTAGAATATGAAATGTGGATGTATGACTTGATGCGAGATTGGACCGAAGGTCCGAGGTATTATGGTATAGATTCGATATGGATGAGTACCTAGCCTCGTTTGTTGTACATGTTGTAGTAACTTTATCGATGGATTGATGAATGCTTATGACTTCTTGAGTTGTAAACTCACTCGGTGTTTTTCTTGTCACCCATTTTAGGTCTCTCGGACTCTTATTGTTTGCGTGATCGGGACCGTCGTTGAAGTCATCACACCGCTGAAATCTTGTGGTATTGTTTTCGTTGTTGAAGAACATTTGGCATGTATAGGCTATTATATTTTGTCGAATTGTGGGTTGTAAACTTTAAGCCATGTGAAAATGGCCTATGGGGTCGCCGAGTGGGATGCTAGAACCTATAGCCACGAGTCTTAGAAACTCTGATTTTGATAAGGTGGCCATAATTTGTGTCATGTATGATGGATGATTAAGGCCAAGGAAAGATTCATGAAATTGGCATAGTCTCATGCGATGAATCGCGGACAGCAGAAGGAGATGAGATTGAAAATCACTAAAAATAGAAGTAGAATTAAATAGTGAGTAAATTATGAAATTGAACCTTGATGAATCTATTTTTATATGGACGAAACGAAACGACCATATGAGCAGATATCGAGAAGTATTAAAGTTCTCGTGAGACAGGGCCAGAACGGTTTCTGGGTCCCCTGTCGCGACTTTGAAAATTTACCATAAATTATCCAGAAAGAATTAGGAGTCATGCCTTATATGTACAGATTCCATTTTGAGTCTAGTTTCATTAGAAACAAACGGCACCAGTATTAAAGCCCTGTACAGAGAGATATTCAAGTTGTAATGCGCGAAGGTCAGAGCAGTCGATCCCTGTAACATGGGTGACTTTAACTAATAAACTGTACCAATTAGCCTGACCAAAAATTCTAGAAATAAATCTATGGATGGGTATGTGAGTATAAATTCAGGGAAAATTTACAAAACCAGTTTCTGAGTTTTGAAACTCGAGATATGATTTTTAAGCCGACGGTGACGCAGCTTTTCCAACTTTGACCGAAATGTCAAATTGGTTGGTACCTTGAGAGGATTTGGCGTTAACCCTCGTGTCCGACAATCCATGACGGTCACGAGTTAGGGGTGTTACATGAATTGTATGATAAATATTTGACTTGTTTTTAATTATGTGTTCTTAATTCTTGTTTTGATATTCCAGATATTGATTCAAGTTAAGCTCTTATTCAAAGGAGGAATTGACCCTGTCTAAGAGTAAATTTGTCATAATTATGCGGAGTTGGTTGCGCACCTAGAGATAGGGTGACAAGATTTTACCAGATTAGGGTGAAACCTAATAAGAGGATCCATAGATCGAGTTAATGCAACCCTAGGGCATTAATTAGAAAGAGATTTCAATTATTGAAACTAGGGTTAGACGTTGTTAGTCTCGAGAGAGATAATAATATAACTTAGAGATCTCTACGGAACAAGTTGAATAAATAAATCGTCCGAATTAGAGTCAAATAACAAGTGAAGTTTAGGTGGTTTTTTCCTTAGGTATTGTCTTAATCAATTGAGTTTTCCAAAAAAATATTTTCCCTATATTTCTTTTCTATAATTTCTTAGTTTAATTAATTAGTTAGATAAACAAAACCTTTTTATTTTTTAGGCTAGATAATAAAAAGAAAGTTAATACTAGTACTTTTAGTTCCTTTGGGTTCGATAATATTGTCTTGCTAAAGCTATACTACTGTTCGATAGGTACTCTTGCCTTCATCGTGATAATAGTTAGTTTTAAGAACGATTCATTATAAATATTTAAAACCTGTCACGAATATCACGTATCAAGTTTTTGGCGCTTTGCCGGGGAACTAAGATAATAGGAACACTCGATTTTATTACTTTAGCCATTTTATTTTTATTTCAATTTAAAATTTTATTTTCATTTCTAATTCTTCATTTATTTTCTTTTAACAGGTTTTTCTAGTTTATGACCAGAAGAAACCCGTCAGGACCACTACTTTTTGACGGTGAGATCGACCGCATAGTTTGCAGAAACTGGAGAGAAAAAAGGCGAAACCTAAGATACATAGAGGACAAGCAAGAGGAAGATACTTCAACCACAACTAAGGAGATGGCTGAAAACCAAGAAAATCTACTACCTCTTACGATTGTTGTTAATCTAGTAAATCAGAATCCTGCTCTGCTCACTATGTATGATTATGCTAAACCTTCTTTAACAAGAATTGAATCAAGCATAGTTAGAACTGCTGTAGCTGCAAATACTTTTGAACTGAAACCTAACACAATTCAAATGATATAGTAATTTGTTCAGTTTGATGGTTTTCAGGATGAAGATCCCAACGCTCACTTGGCAAACTTTTTGGAATTCTGCGATACATTTAAAATCAATGGAATTTCTAATGATGCCATTCGCCTTCGGTTATTACCTTTTTCTTTGAGAAATAAAGTTAAACAATGGTTGAACTCGTTACCACGAGGGTCAATCACTACTTGGGAACAAATGACCGAAAAGTTCTTATTAAAATATTTTCCACGGGCTAAAATGGCTAAATTAGGTAATGATATCTCTTCTTTTGTGTAGATGGATTTAGAAACACTCTACGATGCATGGGAGAGATATAAGGACCTTTTGTGAAAATGCCCTCACCATGGGTTACCACTTTGGCTACAGGTTCAAACGTTTCATAATGGCCTGAATCCTTCGACTCGAAAAATGGTTGATGCAGCTGCTGGAGGAACTATCAATAATAAAACACCTGAGGCGGCTTACGAATTTATTGAGGAGATGTCACTAAATAACTATCAGTGGCAAGTTATGAGAACAAAGCCGACAATAGTAGCCGGTGTTTTCAACCTCGACACAGTTACTATGCTATCTAACCAAGTAGAACTCTTAAATAAAAAGATTGACGGTTTGTGTGGTTCTACTCAGGTACATCCAGTTATGAGGTGCGATTCGAATGGAGGAGGAGTATGCACAGAATATCAACCTTTCAACCCTAGCATCGAGGAGGAACAAGTCCAATATATGGGTAATAATAACTCTAGATCCCAAAATAACCCATATAGTAACACTTATAATGCAGGTTGGAGGAACCATCCCAGTTTCTGCGGGGCAGTCAAGGAAATCAAAGGCCACAACATCCTTCGGGTTTTGAATAACCACCTTATCATTAAGAAAAGAAGCCGAACCTTAAGGAGATACTAACCAAATTCATCTCAGTGTCAAAAACTCGTTTTCAGAATACTGAGACAGCACTCAAAAATCAACAAGCATCAATCCAGGGGCTCGAAACTCAGATTGAATAACTCGCTAAGTTAATTTCTGAATGATCACAAGGTAGCCTGCCAAGCAACACTGAATCTAACCCAAGGACCAACTCAACGTGATTGCCATTCAAGTTGAGGAAGGGTTAGTTGCAAAACCAAGGCCAGAAACGGTGGTAAGCAAAGGTAAGAATGAGGTCGGCCAAAATGACCCAAAGCCGGTATGTACAGAATATAAACCTCGTGTGCCATACCCCAATACTACAAGGAAAGACCGCTCAGACGAACAATTTGGTAAATTCCTTAAAATTTTAAAGAAACTACATATTAACCTACCGTTTATTGAAGCACTTTCACAGATGCCGAACGCAGTCAAATTTTTAAAGGAACTTCTAGCCAATAAATGAAAGTTAGATGAAAGGTCGTATGTGGAGCTGAACACGGTTTGCTCAGCCATTCTTCAGAATAAGCTACCCAACAAACTAAAAGATCCAGGGAGTTTTACGATTTCTTGTTTAATTGGTAGTTTAGATGTTAATAATGCGTTGGCTGATCTAGGGGCTAGTATCAATGTTATGCCTTACAAATTTTTTAAGCAACTAGGTCTAGGGAAACCCAAACAAACTAGGATGAGCATTCAATTGGCTAATAAAACCATTAGATTTCCTAGGGGTAACATTGAAGATGTTCTTGTGAAGATCGATAAATTTATATACCTAGTAGATTTTGTTGTTCTAGACATGGAAAAGGATAATAACGCACCCTTAATTTTAAGAAGACCCTTTTTAGCAACCGCCAGAACAATTATTGATGTTGGCACAGGTGAACTCACACTTCGTGTGGGAGATGAAACAATCACCCTTCAAGCCCGTAATTTGAATAACACATCTAAAATCGAAGGTGATTGTACAAATCATTCGGCTAAAATCAGGAAACAGGTTCGAAAAACATACATAAGCCAAGCAAAACAAAGAACCCATCCATAAAGAACGAAGGTTACAAATCAAGGAGCTAGATGAATGGAGGACACATAAACCGAGAAAACACGATAAACCAAAACTACACCATGATGAGCCTAATTCTTCCAAAAATCAACTTCAAGTTGGAGACAAAGTACTACTAGATGCAGCAGATCCTCAAATCGCCACTTCTGAATCGAATGAAGAAACCCTTCTTACAATAACTAGCATTTTTCCATATGGTATGGTCGAGGTAAATCACCCCAAATTTGGCACGTTGAAGGTAAATAGTACTAGTCTTAAACCTTATGCTGATAAAATTCATAGTAGGGGATGAGGAGTATAAACTCCTCGAACCACCATGACCATTCACCAGAGAGGTAAGTTGAGCTTAGACTATAAATAAGCACTTCTCGGGAGGCAATCCGAGCACTAACAATATTAATTTCTTTAAATTTTAGTTTTAACATCTAACATACTAACCGACTCATGGAACGCAGGCTTTCTAAATCACACACGGCAGGGCAAAATTTTCCCTAACACGGGATGCGATAAGTCACCACGACCATGCGTTAGGACCGTGGGCGTGTCGTAGAACCATGGTTGAACCTGAGAAAAAAAGCACGAGCATTTGCCACGACCGTGTCTAGAACCCGTGGTCGAACTTGTCAGATTAACATAGGCATGAGCCTACATACACGGGCGTGGGAGAAGCGAACGAAGACAGACACAACCGTGTGACACGGCCGTGTGAACCCACACGTCCAAGGAACACGGGCATGGGTCAATTTTCAGATGCACCCAAATTCAAAATTCGCGAATCACATGGGTAAAAATTGGGGAACACGGGCGTGTCCCCTGGCGGTGTGTCCCAAAATCTATAAATGCCCTTCACTATTCATCATCTTCCGCACCCAAAATCCCTAACCCTAGCCGCTACAGATTCACACAGCCTCCTTCCACGCCCATGCGCCGCCTTCAACCACATTTTTTACGCCTAAGCTCCTCCCTCTTGCTTTTGTTTACTCTTTTATCTCAATCTTCTTCAATTATTTTTTCTTTTTTCATGATTTTTATGCTCCATTTGACTATTTTATGTGCACATTAATAGTTGGAATAGTAGATAAATTTATGTTTTTAAGTTTTGTTTTGGTAATATTTTATTTTCTTAGTCAGTGTATTAGGCTACATTCATTCATTATTTCTATGAGTTTCATGCTATTAACCCCACACAAATTCATTCTTTAGATATCTCCATTACTAATTCTCATAGGGTTATTTAGCACATTCATTTTGGTTGTTATAGTATAGGTTAATATGTAAGCCTCATGGAAAGTATTCACAGTCCATTTCAATTTCTATTACAGGTACATTATGTCTACCTCACGTGGCAAGAAGACTGCCATCCCCGCTTTGAAAAAATGGAAAGGGGCGTTATCCTCGGGACCTACCACAGAAATTTGCCATCCATTCCTCTAATTTCCACCAAGCAATTAAGAGAAACTATTTCAGATTCTACAGGCCCGACCCTTGGAACTGGGCCGCTATATAGACTGGACCGCGCTAGAACAAGTTCAACTTGCTGGTGCAATTCGGGCCCTCCTCACCACCGATCCTTGGGGACTTTTCTTCGAGATTGTTGAGCCAACATATCTCGAGCTCACGATGGAATTTTGCTCAACATTTTATCGTCAAACCGTGATGACCCGTTTTGATGATCCGAGAATGGTCCAATATCGCCTTGGTAGTCTAGTCTGCCAGTTGAGCGTCCTACAGTTCGGTACCGCACTGGGTCTTTACACGAAAGAGTTCATGGAGGAAAATGAGCTCTACACTTTCAATCGCCACATCCATCATTCTCCTTCATGGTGCTGGAACACCCTCGCCCCTGGCTTTGCTTCCTACAATCCTAGCCGCTCCAAGGCATCGGCTATCCCTCCATCTCTGAGGTACCTACACACCATTTTAGCTCACATGTTAACAGGAAGGCGAGAGAGCACTAGCGTCGTTAACACTCATGATGCCTACTTTCTATGGTGTATGTCGCATGGGCACTCCTTCGACCTTACCTATTTTATTGCCCTCGCCATTCAACATCAGACGGAGCGGCATAGGAAAAGGGTCATCTCTATCGGGCCTTATGTGACGCGGTTGGCTCGGCACTTCGGCCTCCTCAACACAGCAGCCCAATCATCCTCCCTCACTCTCATGAACTAGATGTCCCCATAGGACATCTCGAGCATGCTTAGTATGAGGATGATCGAGAAGCGCTGAGGAACCCACCCTCCTCAGTATTGCCTAGCCCAATCCACTGAGGAGGAGGATCCTGAGGACATTACTAATGATGTCCCTCCATGTAATAAGGATCCACCGTCTCAGCCACGACCACCCCCTCGTCCAGTTCATGCGGCGGGTTCATACGCTGACATCGTTGAGCGCGTTACCCGATTCGAGCAACAGTGTTTTCAACACTTCAATAACATTGATGCTACTCTACAGCAGATTTGTCAGCACTTCCACATCTCATCACCACCCCCACCTCACGAACCATCTAGCGATGAAGATGTTTAAAATTTTTTATTTATTATTTTATGTTTTCACTTTTATTTTATTTTAAGACTACTTTTTATTTTTCTTTCACCTTATTTTTATTAGGTTTTATAATTACTATTTTACAATTTTTAATTTCAGGCTAATTCATTATGAGTACTTAGTCTTCCTTATATATTTCTTAAAAGAGTTACTGATTTTATCACAGTTATAAAGAGCTCCAAAGCTCACTATTAGTCAGGAACTTGAAACTCCACTGGGAAAGGTTCTCCATGACTGCCATGTCCTGCTCAACCACGACCATAGCCAACTTGAGATATAATACTTTTTTGGCGCAGCATTTGTGGAACCCAACCTCTACCACCACTGGAGTATCCTCCTCCACTCTCACGCCGATTATTCTCCAAAACTCCAGTTTAAGGAATTCATTCATCATTCAGGAAGTTTCACTTATCTCCCTATCTTATGATTATAAATCTCTATCTTATGATTATAAATCTATCTTTTTCAATATATCTACCTTTGTACATTGAGGGCAATGTACATCTTAAGTGTGAGGGGTCTTTTATATCAGAAAAATCCCTAAATTTTGTTTTATTCAAATGCGATCTTCTCATATCATTATTAGAATGAATTCCAATTAGTCTATAATGTTTATGGATATATCTTGAATTAAAAAATAGGCATTTATGCATTGATTGTTTAAACTTTAAGACATTAGGGAATCAAGCATGATAAGTTGAGTTTTGAAAAATTAAAAACTTTTAGGTTGTTTCCCCAAGTGTAGGTATTATTTTGAGTTGGAATTCACAAGTTTAATCATCAAAAAGCCATAATTTTTGTGAGATCTTAAGCCTTTAGAGCATCTATTATTTCTTTTATGCTCAATTTCATTATGAGTGCGTCAGTATTGAATTGTTATTCTAGAACTTGCTTGATTATGCATGTCATGACCACACCATTTGATTTGATATGTCAAAATGATAAAGGCACTTAGGTTTAACCCACTCACTCCATAAAAGCCTACCTTCACAATTAACCCTTAGTGAACCCCCTTGAGCCTAACAACCCATTCATTGATTTACCCTCAATATTAACCCACAACTCATTATTGTTGAAATCCCCTAAATTAATTTGATCCCTATTTTTATCGAGATTTGAGTTGGAATAGTTGCTTAGCTATGTTTTATTCTATTTTGTAATTTGACTTGTTCTTAAAAAATATATATATACATGTATACATATTAGTAGTAGTGATCTTCTGAGTTAAAGAAGTTAAATTCCATATTTTGAGAAAAAGCTCTGTTGTACGCAATTGATGACTAGTCATTTTTCTAGTTAGGCAATTTTTCAATTCAATCTCGATTCTAACCCATTCTTTCAGTTTTTGACCACACCCTCTAACCAAAGCCACAGTACAACCCTCTAAAGACCTTTTGATTGATGATTCATCTCAATTTATAGTGGTGGAGAATTGATTTTCATGCAAGCATATGGTAATGACTGTTCGTTATTGACTATTGAGTGCTTCATTTATTGTACTTAAACACCTCAAGTGATTTGAGTGAATCTTTAGTCAGGATGTGAAACTCTATGATTTTTTGAATCAAAGGTAATTACTTAGATGAGGGGAGACACCTATGTTTTCATAATAAAATGCTCAACTTGGAATGTTTGAAACTTTGATGTTCTTTCAGTTGAATTTTCAATGTATGATTACCTATGGATTATTTTGAGATATTATCGATAAAAATTATAAGTTGAGAAGAATTTATTTTGATTATGAGTTGAGGGTTTTGCCTGACGGCAAACAAATGCTTAAGTGTGGGGGTATTTGATAAACTGCAATTTATACATTTTTTACCCCATGCTTAACACATTTTATGGATGATTTTTCCTTAGATTTGGTGAATCTGATGTTCCTAATGCCTTAATTTCATGTTTTATACTTAAGAGAGCGTAGGAGAGTGAAAGGAACGAGAAACGGGCCAAAAATGGAGAAAATGGGCCAACGTACGAAATCAACACGGCCTGGAGTTCCTCACATGGGCAGACCACACGGCTGTGTCAATTTGGCAGAATTGAAGCACGACTCACACGGGTAGACCACACGCTCGTGCATATTTAACAGGCTTGACCACGGCCTGAAGTAATCGCACACGAGCTTGTCACAGGGTCGTGTTCCTGCCAAGCCCAAGTTTAGCCCAATTCAAAAAAGGCCAATTTTGAGGGCTCTTAGGCATTCCAAAGCCTATTTAAACACCTGAGGAGGCACTTAGACGGGGGACGCACAGGAGGAAGCAAGGAATTGCTCAAGGAAAGTCGAGTGATCCATCTGAGAAGCCTGATTCACTATCAAGACTGAAGATCTCCCTTCAAATTCCCTCAGAAGTTTCTAGGTTTTCTTATGTTTTGTTATTTTTATTCTTTTGAGATGTTTTCTTTCATTAGTATGAACTAAAACCCCTAAATACCTAAAGGGAATGAAACCCAAAATGGATCTTGTTATTATTATCTGAATTGTATGATAAATATTTGACTTGTTCTTAATTATGTGTTCTTAATTCTTGTTTTGATATTCCAGGATATTGATTCAAGTTAAGCTCTTATTCAGAGGAGGAATAGACCCTATCTAAGAGTAAATTTGTCATAATTAAGCAGAGTTGGTTGCGCATCTAGAGATAGGGTGACAAGATTTTGCCAAATTAGAGTGAAAAATAAGAGGATCCAAAGATCGAGTTAATGCAACACTAGGGCGTTAATTAGAAAGAGATTTTGATTATTCAAACTAGGGTTAGACGTTGTTAGTCTCGAGAGAGATAATAATATAACTTAAGAATCTCTACGAAACAAGTTGAATGAATAAATCATCTAATTCAGAGTCAAATAACAAGTGAAGCCTAGGTGGATTTTTCCTTACGTATTGTCTTAATCAATCGAGTTTTCCAAAAAAGTACTTTCCCCATATTTCTTCTCTGTGATTTCTTATTTTAATTAATTAGTTAGATAAACAAAACCCTTTTATTTTTTAGGCTAGATAATAAAAAGAAAGTTAATACTAGTACTTTTAGTTCCTTTGGGTTCGATAATCTGGTCTTGCTAAAGCTATACTACTACTTGATAAGTACACTTGCCTTCATCGTGATAACAGTTAGTTTCAAGAACGATTCATTATAAATATTTAAAACTTGTCACGATTATTACATATCAGATGTGGTTTTGAAAAATCACTAAAAATTGTAGAAATGGAAAAATGGTTAATGAGATATAAAATTAAAGCTTATTGAGTCTATTTTCATAGGAAAGAAACAGAGCGAGCAAAGGAAGTCTATATTCTGATATATTTAAATTTCTGTAAGACTATTTTAGAGTGACTTTGTGATTCCCTGTTCCAACTTTGGAAAATCACTAGAAATTGTACAAAAAGTATTATAAGTCAAAGTTTATATGTATAGATTTATTAATGAGTTTATTTGTATTAGAAATAAACAAAAACATTATATGATTTCTGTATAATGAGATAATTGATTTTTAGTTAAGAGAGGTCAGGTCCACTGAACTACGAAACAGGGGAACCTTTAATGAATAAACTGTACTAATTGGCCAAACCAAAAATTCTAAAACAATTATGGTAAGAAGATATATGAGTCTAGTTTCAGGGAAAATTTATGGATTTAAATTTTGAGTTTCATAACTCGATTTATAATTAATTTAGTAACTATTATGCAGATAGATAGTTTTATTATGAATAGTAAAATAAATTGTTCTGATTTTTGTAAGTAATCAGAAAATTTTTAATGTTTCCGGTTTGATACCGAACCATTCCAATTGCACATTTTAGGGCCTTGGGGGCCCTTTTTAGGGATTTATTTGATGAATGTGAGGGAATTAATATTTTTGAAAAAAGTAAATTTTTTTATGCCTCGAACAGGTATGTCTGGTAACGCCTCGTGCTTGACTCCGGCGATGGTCTCCGGTAAGGGGTGTTACAATGTTGAACATTTAAGAATTGTATTACAGACGTTGAGAGATAAGAAATTTTTGCTAAATTAAGCAAAAGTGAGTTTTGGCTCTGAGAAGTCGAATTTTTTGGACACATTGCTTTAGTGGATGGTATACAAGTTGATCCGAGTAAGATTTCGACTTGGAATGACATGTTTTAGCCTTGATTGTGGATGTTTGGGTTGTCTGAGTATGCTATGATTTGTGCCATTTGATGTTGTGTATGTGTGTGCAAATGAGAGTCGCAAATTGGCTTGGTAGATAGCCTTTATTTTTGTCCACATGGATAGAGACACGGGCGTGTGTCTAGGCCGTGTGTGACACACGGCTTCCCCCCTGGGCATGTGTTTCACCTATGTGTCCCCTGTACCTTAATTTTGAGAAACAGAATGCTCAGAATTGAGCACACGGGCAGAGACATGGGTGTGTGTCTCATCCATGTGAGGGACATGGCCCTAGACATGGGCGTGTGTCCTGGCTGTGTGAATTCTACACCTATTTTATGAAAATTAATTAATCATAGGGCTTAGCACACGGGCGTGTGGCTTGGCCTTCTGACTTCAATTTGTTCATGCCATGCAAAATAGAGAGTTACATGGGTTAGGGACACCAGTGTGTGTGACCACAAGGCTTGACCACACGGGCGTGTGATCCCTATACATGGCAAAAATCTTCTAAGTTTTGTAAAAATTTCCTAAGTTCTCGGTTTATTCTCAAACCACTTCCAAAGCATGATTTTGGCCCCATAGGCTCGTATTAAGGACTTTATGACTGAAAGAAAATAGTTTTAAATTTGGTTGAAATTTATGACTCGAAATTGTATGATTGTTTGCGATGTAAGTCTGGTAATGCCTCGTAACCCTATTCCGGCGTTGAATAGAGGTGAGGGGTGTTACAGGCAAAGATCATTCCATAATGCCACTATTCTCGATGGCAAAGAATTCAACCATGCTCTCACACAATCTCTTAAAGATTATGAAATAGTTTAAGTCTCAGGGCATCTTTAGGCACACCCTGTTGTTTGAATGAATCACATACTTCTAGAAAAAGTCTTAAATGTAGTCTTGGATCTTCAGTGGGCAACCCACCAAATTGTCCTACTATTTGCAACATCTGAAACATTACCTGTTTCAGTTCAAACTACTTAGCTTGTATTTGTGGTTTGACTATCGTTAGATTTAAATCATCCAACATTGGAACAATATGCTCTCAAATTGGTCTATCTCGGTTATCTATCACACGTCCAATGGGTGGATTTTCATTGCGATCATTTGGATTACCATAAGATCATTTCATTGCGATCATTTGGATTACCATTAAGATCATTCTTGTTTCCAGCCATAAATCTCCTGCAAGGTTCTATAAATCTCCTGATCAAAAAGGTATTCTATGTTAGAAGGAATGTCTCTTCTCATGCACTGATGGCAAACCTGTAAAAATTGAATACACTTGTAATAGCCAGTTTTTCAGTGGTATCAAAAATAGTGATCTTGGAACCAAAAATCCGGTGAGTAAGTTCATAAATATTATTATTTAATATTTATAAGTTAAATATGGTTGTAAAAAGGTTTTTGATATAATAATTTATGTTATTTAAACGATTAATTAAGTTCAAGTGGTAAGACCCTAAAGTCAAATGGTTTTAGAAAATGAGGTATCAGGACCTTGTTTCTGTCAACCGAGCCGTAAATATTTTTATAAATATTTATGGAGTGTTATTAAGGTTGTATTATAGTTTCGTTAAAAAATTTTAATGTTTCGATAGTTAATTAAGCATAAAGGACTAAATTGTAAAAGTTAAAAAAGTAAATCGCTATTAGTTTAAAGGTGTTAATTGATTAAAGAATTATAATTGGATGGCCTTAATGGATAAATAAACGATTCTTAAAATAGTGGGACGGTTTGATGCTTTAATTTCTTTTAAGTATTAATTTTTGTTATGTTCTTATATTATGAAAATAATAAATAAAAGGTTAAAAAAATAAAAAAAAACATAAAAAAGGTATTTTCTTCTCTCCCATCGAATGTCACCATGGAAATGGAAATTGAAAAGCTTCAAGCTTCTGTTCTTCTATGGATGATGCATGGTAAGCCATTTCTCATCCGTTTCTAATAATTTTTGTGTTTTTGAGATCGTTGCAACTAGGTCCAACTAGCCCGTACCTTCGTTTTTGAAACTGTTAAAGATTTTGAATGTTTACATTGATAAATATTTATGATTTTATTTGTTAATTGATGATTATAAAGTATTATTTTTTATTTATAAGTATTTTATTAATTGATTTTTGATGAATTTATCGATTAGGGACTAAATTGTTGAAATAGTAATAGTTCAAGGACTTGAACTGAATTTGTTGCAAAAATGGGCTGAAATGGGTGCTATAACATTTGACTGGTACAAATTTTCAATGAAAATGATTTATTTGCATGATTAGAACATAGGGACTAAATTAAATAAAAATAAAAAGTTGAGCGTAATTTTGTAAAATGTCAAAAAGGAATAAATTGCATAAAATGATGTGATTGAGATATCTAAATTAATGAGTTGAATGAAATTATTAATTTAGATCAAGAACAAGTTGAAAATCGAGAAGAAGGGAAAATTACCAAATAGCCCTTATACTTTGTCCTTACAGTAATTTTGGCAGGTAAGTTCGTATGAACTATTAACACTTAAATATTTATTAAATTGAATGTTTAATGTGTTATTCTAATGTAAATGACTCAATATGTATATGTTATGTGTTATTATGCAAATTATCATATAAAGAAACAATGGAAATCCAACAGTGTACGACGACTATCGAACCCCGTTTGAACCTTAGGAATATATAGGATACAAATGACATATCATTATGGTTACCACGCTTCGGGTGCTTGTCTTGAATGTCCTATCGATGGTTGAGGTTCGACATTTGTTGCGGATACTCATCAGCTTGTATGAGTCGCATCGTGTAACTTACATTCTTACCATCTACTTGTGTGAGCAAAGGTTACTATGTTCAAGGTGCTGGTCTTGAATGTCCTACCGATGGTTGGGTTTTGACATTTGTTATAGATACTCACCAGCTTGTGTGAGCGGTATCGTGTAATTACATTCGGACTATCAACTTGTGTGAGCATACCCATTTATGGCTCGAGTGAGCAATGATGAAAAGGAATGGTTTCGACCATATGTTTAGTACACTTTGTGTAAGATTTCCCGAGTATCTGATATTATTCTAAGTGGTCAACAAGCATGAAAAAGGAAAGAATGTTAAGCATTCAATTGACTTATATCATGAAAGTTATGAAAAGGAATAAAAAGGAAATATTGAATGAAAGTATGTCTATGTTCATGAAATTGATGATTTCAAGTGTGATTATTCATGTTTAATGATTTAAATTATGTTAATTCAAGTGAATTATGAATTGATGCACAAACATGTGTTATTGATGATGCTTAGGCTTGTGTCAAGCAATTGATTAGATTGTATTATGTTAGTTTTAAAGATATGCATTGAAATGGTAAATGTCCAAATAGAAATATGCTTATGTTCATAAAAGGGTTGTAAGAATCAAAATATGTAATTTCTTATGAATGGTTTATGATGTAGTTTATTTTAAAAGAGTAATGTTTAAATGCACTAGCTTGTGGCTATGGTTGATGTTCATGCTTATGTCTTGCATGTTATGCAAATGAAACATGTGAGAATAGGTAATGAAATGGTAAGTTCAAAGTAGAGATGTAATATGATAAAATAAAAGGATTGTTGAGTTAAAGGACATACTTGTAAGGAAGAAATTTACTTATGCTATATGCCAGTTTACTTATGTCATGAATAAATACACTAATCTGTGAATTGATAACGTAATTAAGCTTATGCTAGGTAATGGAATAGTAAGTAAGTAAATGAGATGGTTCATAGATTTAAGAAAAGGTTGATGATTATGTAATTCAACTTATAATACCATATTATGTTAAATAGAGTATTCGAGATGTTAATGAACCTATTCATTTGTGAGATGATAGTTATGTTGTTTGATAAATCTTGAGGCATTGATATAGGTTTATTTATGACTTATAAAGTCCATATTTGAAATGGAATGTTATGTTTAAATTTTATACGAGCTTACTAAGCATTCATTGCATACGTAGTTAATTTCTTTTACTTTATAGATTATCGAAAGCTCAATCGATTTGGAAGCTTGTCGGAGATCTACCCTACTATCCAGCAATTATATTGGTAGATTTTGGTGTCTTGATCAAGGTTGTAATGGAATGTATTGGTGGACTTGTGGTTTATGTTAGTTGATGAGTTTGGCATGTATATGTTATTTTGGTTGATTCAACATTGGTACCTTTGATGCCTTATTGATGTGTGTTATTTGTACAATGTATTAATGCATGTTTGAATGGCTAAAATGGTAGGTGATGAATTGATCTCAACATGGTCAAGTTATGGTATGCTTTGGAAAGGTTTTGAATAGATGTGCATGATTAAAATATGGTATATATATGTTGGTTGTTGGAACCATTTCGAAATGGCTAGTTTTGTGTCATTTAGATGGTTTTGATCCATATGAGAAATGGTCCAAATGGTAAAGTTATTTTGATATGATATGAATCTAATATGATATGGTTTATATGTGTCAATTGAGATGTTTTTTGGTATGGAAACAAGTTAGTTGATAAATGGTTAAATATGCACAAGTTTTGGTATGTTTGATATATGTGCTTGAGGTGCCTATATGGCATATTTGTTGTATGGATTCTAGCCTATTGTATGGACATTTTTATGCAAGTTTTGAGCATTTTTAAAATTCTTGATCTTGTGTGCAAAAGTACTTAGGCTTATGCTTGAGAAGGGTGAAAGAAATGGCTTGATTTTAGCCATTTTCTTGTCCACACTGGTGTGTATCTCAACCATGTGTGAAACATGACCATGTGACATGGTCGTGTGTCCCTTGTAGGTTTTAAAGGTTGCAAGTCAGGCAGTTGCACGTCCTAGAACATGACCTGGCACATAGGCTTGTGGCTTGGTCATGTGACCCAAGTCAGAGAGTTACATGGGCACAGACACGGCCGTGTGTCCCTATTTCGTATGATACACAGCCTGGCCACACGACCGTGTGATCCCTGCTGTATGAAATTTTATATATTTTTCCTTAATGTTTCAAATGTTTCTGATTTAGTCCCGAATCATTTCTAAAGTATTTCTAAGGTCTCGAGGGCTTGAAGAAGAGACAATATGTTTATATTTGAATGAATTATAAATGATTTATAAAATGATTGAATGTGAATGTTTTTAAGTTTTGCTTTTACGGTGATGCTCTATAACCCTATTTTGGTGGCAGATATAGGTTAGGGGTGTTACAACAGTAAGTTAAACAAAACTATTAAGTAAAATAACCAAACCAAATTTCACCAAATTGCCAATCCTCGGCAACGGCACCAAAAACTTGTCACATGCAATTTGTGCAAGTACACACGTCAGATCAAGTAATAAAATAATGAGTGAGTATCGTTCCCACGAGGATCGGATTGATACGCAAAAGTGGTCAACTTATTATAATTGAGTGTTATTAATGCTATGGTAAAAACAATGATGAGTATGCAGTGGTAGTTAAAGGAATAGTGATGTATGCAATATGTGGAATTAATGAATACTTGGAAATGCTATGGCAAAACAAGAGTAGAAATGTAATGGAAGTTATGAGAATTACTATGGGAATATTATGTAAATGAACAAATAAATAACTAAAAATGATGTGACAAAGATGCAATGGCAAAGAATAAAAGATATACGATGTTGATTTGGAAGGTCGGGATTACCTAGAATCTACCCTTACTGTCAATAATGCCTTACCAAAATCGTATCTACTTTACTGCACAGAAGAGTTCTAAAATTGCCTGCCTCTCGCGAGAGCAAAACCTCAAGTTACCTTTCCCATGTCTATAAGCTTTTTAGATATCTTGCATGGGTTGCTTCTATATGATCGTGACGCTATTTCTAGAGTCGACTACAAGTGCCTATCGAATACTTGCTCATTTCATTTAATTTTAATGCAACAAATCAAACCCTTTCGGAATTAGAACTAGTTCATAAGTATGCGAACAGTCTTCTATGTCTAGAATTTGTTTTCATTTTGATTAAGAAATAAGAACAATCAAAGGAAATAATAAAGTAAATTAAATATATACAGTATCCATAAAAACAATTTAAGGTTTCATCAAAAGTAATCCCAACCCTATGTGATTTAACTAATGGGTTGGGAAATAAAATTCCAAACCAAAATATTATTTGACATTGTGTTCAATTAATTCAATTCAATATTTCAAAGGAACACTAATGGAAATAACAGAAGAACTTCGGGAAACAGCTTTCGCTTGCCCAGTCCACATTTTGGCAGCACAACATCCTATGATGGCTAAGGACTACCTTCGACTTCCTTTCCTCTACGCAGTCAAACCCTTATTCATGCCTAAGGATCCTTCTGTCTTTTTTTGTTTGTCTTTTTTAGGTTTCCTCTTTTGGCTTTTATAGGCTTTTTTCTTACGTTAAATCTAAGAACCCAAGTTTATCTTATCCTCCTTTTAAATTCTTCTTTCAAAAACCTAAGGTTATCTTCTTCTCTTTTTAAATTATTTTTTCAACAACCCAAGATTATCTTATCATTTTTTAAATTATTATTTTAGGATAAAAACCAATAGCCTAGGATTTTCTTCCCACTTTTTAGGCAGATTTTTCTGGTACAAGTATAGTTGGGTTAGGACCGATATGCATAAAGTGTTGACTCGGCTCTTCCAGGCATTGCCACGACACTCGTACTCACTAAATGTCCAACTCTTTGCCCCAAAAAACCTTCAGTCTTTTATTTCTCATTCGTCAACTTGCACCTACCAAACCAAACACAATCCTACCACAAGAATTAAAAGTATCTAATATTTAAACACATTCCAAGCTCCTAATGAAATTATGAAAATACAAATGAAATGTCCTAAAGTGAAACTAAATGTACCTAAGTACAAGCAATTAGCTAAGTCTAAAGGCATGAAATATAACTCTTTTCAAGAGTTATCAAACCTTACTCAATCACACAATTCAATTGCCCTTGCCCCTCATTGTTGGCATTCCAAAAGACATCCTGGGTCAAATACTTGGCTCACGGATGATGGGTCCCATCATGGGTCACTGTGCCGATGTGAAAACTCCCTCAAATTTGTCGCGATAGGATGAAAAATGGTCATTCGTCATTTCCTCGTCATTCTATTCTTCTTTTATTTCTTATTCTTGTTCCTCCCCGACTATATTGCCCTCTGATGAATTACTTAATCATTCGGGCAATTGTAAGCTCTATGCCCCATGACTTATCTCGAAAGTGTCCATGAATGGTTTCATGGCCTTTAGAAGTCTCATTTTGTAGTGCATATCTCTTTCCAGCCTATGTTCACACCACGTAGGCTCATCATAGATATTCTTTTTGGCACTTTTTTTCTTCACCATTGGAGGCACTTCCATTTTCTGTTTACGTTGCTGGTTCTATTCCTGTATTTCTTCTTGTGCAACTCCTAGAACTGGTGGAGTAATGTAATACCCCTTACCTATATCCCACGCCGAGACAAGGTACGAGGCATGGCTAGACTTAAACACATGCATACAAACATTTTCTGGTCATAGAATTTAGCTCAAATTTTAAAACTTCCAAACTCCATTTTTACGTCCCTAATATGGACCTACGAGGCTTAAAACACACTTTGGAAATGGTTTGAGAATAAACTAAACACTTTAGAAAAATTTGAATAATTTTAATAAAAACAGGGGCACACGCCTGTGTGGAAGGGTGACATGCCCGTGTATCCTTTTAATATAGCCATGTTAAAGGCTCGTGTGGCTCACACAACATGAACATATTGAGACACGCCCATGTCCCTAGCCCGTACAGATTTATTTCTCAATTCGAACCTACAGAGGTTTTCACACGGCTTGGTACTCTTACATGTCCATGGCCTGTGCCCCTTACACGTCCATGACATGCACGTGTCCCAGTCCATGTACAAAAACTGTGACATTTTGTTTCTGACGTCATCAACCATTTAGAGGCACATGGCCAAGGCACACGCCCATGTACTAGGTCATGTCCTCCACACGATTGAGACACGCGGCTGTGTCTCCACCTATGAGGTTACTACTGGGCATTCTGTTTTGCCAATTTTATGTGCAGGGAACACACGGCCTGACTACTCGCCCATGGGGCTGACCGTGTGTCACACACAGTCTAGACACACACTCGTGTGTCTACCTATGTGGACAAAAACAAGGCTATTTACCAAGCCTTTTGTCACACTTACTTACACCCACCTACAAAAACATCAAACAATACCAATAGCACATAAACACATGACCATATCAGCCAATACCTAGCCATCCATACATCATTTCCAAGCTATTTCCTATCACATACAACATCTCCTACTTATCAACACAAACCATGCAACAAACACGTCCATGAGAATTTTTATCAAATGCATTTAATAATAATCAATATTAGCCAACATCAATAGCCTATACAAAATGAATATCACATCCATATGAGCCAACATGTGTGGCTAAACCAATATGGCACTAAACAAAAAGACCAAGTCCTTATACATGCCATGCTCAAAAAATTTAAACTAATTATACCAAAAAATTTAGGTGATAGTGTGATCAATGCCTCTAACGTCCTTTGATTCCCAAGCTAGCTTGGTGGCACTATAAGAAAATGGAAAAGAGAGGAAGTAAGCATAAAGTGTAACGTCCAAATTTTGGGCCTAGATGAATTGGGCTTTGGGCTTTAGGCTTTGGGTTTCATAAAATTTTTAAGTGAGCAAGAAAATGACAAAAGACATGTTGGCTTTAAAGGTTTAAGGAATTTGAAGTGTCTAGGTTTGTTGGAGAAGTTCTGGGTTCGAGTTTTGTGGTGGAGGAATTTTAATTTAATTATTAAAAGAATCAGGGTTAGGAGTAGTTGGGCCTTTAAATAAAGATAAGGGAAAATGGCATCAAAAAGCCTTGTGGAGGAGTGGCTAAGTGATGACACTTAGGGTGTAGGGGGGTGGCGTTAGTGGCCAGCAAGGAGATCCAAGGTTCAAATCTTACCTTAGTATTTTTTAGGAGTTTAATTTTGGCCTTCTAGAAGGTTGGAAGTGGTGTGAAGATGGACTCTAAGAGGAGTGCTCAGAAGAGAAAATTTAGGAAATAGATTGGGGAGTTGTTAGGGAGAAAAACAAGGAGATGAGAAGGGGGAAGTGATGGAGCTGAATTGGGAATTGAGGGTCAGGCAGTTTGGCTAGAGGCTATAAATATGTGCTGAGTTTGGGATCCTAGGCTAATGCCAAATTCTTCATTTTTTTTTTAGTGTCGATTGGATTTTCCATCTTTGCTAGCTGATTCTTTTTCCATTCTTTCTCTCCTCAGATCTCTTTTTATTTACCCTTTGGGTTAGTCGATTCCTTCTTCTACTCTTCTTCTTTAATTTGTGCCAAATAAACCTTATTCACCATATTAGTTTAAAAGCTGAAAAGCCGAATCTCCCTTGGGCCAATTACTCTTTTGGGGTAAGTACCTTATCTATTTTTCAGCTAGTATTGTTAATACCGATTACTCCCCTCCCTCACTCTATTTAATCAACTTTGGTAGGGAATTAGTATCGGATCTCGAATTTTAGCTCTCTGCCGAATTACTCTTTAAGTGTTTTACGGTTTTAGTAAGTATTTCTCTCTTATTGGCTAAGGTTGGCCGAATGATCTTAAGTGAGATAAGGGGGTGAATCATGTTGGATGCTAGTCCCCTAGTATTTGGTTTTAATGAGTAAGATTAATGCAGATCTAAGGAGTAAGTGATCAAGGAAAAACTATTAAGGATTGGTGTTTAAGGTAAGGTTAAGGTGAGGTTTCAGTTTGTTTTGGGTAAAATATGTGTTAAGCATACGATTAATGGAAGGGTGATATCGTTTGTAGGTTGGTAACTAAGGGAATCGCAGCACACTTGCTTACTAGGTGTGTACATACACTGCACACAAAAGTAGATCGGCAAATCCCGCAAAGTTGAAATGCTGAAAAGTTGAAAGTTTGGCTATGGTAGTCTTGCGAGTGCGCGAACGCTCACAAGGGGGAATCCGATAGCTTGCCTGAGTCCCATGGGTGATTCCATGGGCTTGGATTGTGAATTGGCCAAACAGGCCGGAATGGGCTAAATGGGCCCGATAGGCTGTTGGGCCCATAATAGGAAAAAATTGATGATTGATGCCTTGTGATGGAAATTGTATATGAGTATAATTGTAAGTGTGATTTGGGCCTAGTCGCCATATGAATGTGATTTGGGCCTAATGGGCCACATAAATATGAATGGGGCAATGGGCTATATGAAAGAGATTGGGCCTAGTGGGCGATATATATAGGTATGTGGATTTGTCTGGGCTTTGTAAGAGGTTGTAGGCGTAGTATATGATGACTGCATAAAACGTAGTTAATTTATTAAGGACCGTGGACAAGTCATTCGGTTAAGGTGTGGCAACGGGTATGTGCATGTCTAGAATTGGATCTAGGGAAAGCTTGGTACTTAAGTGGTCTTAATGACCCACCTCCTCTTCTCTGGAATCCTACCTGGTGCATAGTATTCATTCATCTTAGATCACGGGATTTGTTAACGGGCCAAGGTAAGTAAAAACTTGAAATGAAAGAAAATTACTGAAATGCCCCTAAAGGGCGAAAATGACTAAAATATCCCTATGCGATGAGTGGAAGATTTATGATTGCTACATGTATATCTGTTGCATTCATATGATATTCTGCTTAGGATGCATATTCTGTTTACCATGCATATGGGTCGCATGGTTGCTTGACAACCGTGGATCCACCGGCGACTTTTAAAGCCCAATATGTGATTAGCAGCTTGCTGCAATGAAGGTAGGTCCGCAACCGAGCTACCATTGGAGTGTATCGGATGGGTGGGTCGATACTTATATTCCCACATGGTGTGTTCCGGGGGACAGAGTTGGTGTGTAGCGAATGGATTATTGGGGTGGGTTGCACTGTATTGCATTGCATGTATGTTGTATGGTGAATGATGTTTGCTTGTTAATTGTCGAGGGTTGTACACACTGAGTTTTCAAAAACTCACCCCCTCTTTTATTTTTCTCAGGTGATGCTCAGTAGGAGGTTCGATGTCTGGAGGGACTCTGGGTGGCCAGCTAGCAAGACAATTTGGATTCGTTTTAAAAGTATTTAAGTTACTCGTTTAATAAGTAATTTTCATTTAGTATGGATTGTAATAAGGCCTCCCCCTTTTATTATTGTTTGGATTATTAAATTCGTGCGTTGTAATTATAAGAATTGGAGCATGAATTTTCTAAGCTATAGTTTTCTTTTAATACTACGTTGCCGCAAATAAATTCTTAAATGATAAGTTTTCTTAAATCAAATGTTTTAAACAAAGCTTTTGCAACTGAAAAGAGTGTTTTCATAAGTTAACTAAGGTTTCATATCTTAAGGAAGGGTTTTCAATAAAAATAAGGTTTTCCCTAAAACACTTCAATGTGACACGCCAGATTCGACCATAACGTCTAGACTGGGTTTGGGGTGTTACATAAAGCTTAGTAAGTCACAAGTAAATAATTATCATCACTTTACCAAGTAATATCATACTCATAATGTATCATACACTTGCACAAGATTCTCGAATGACTATAGACATAACTTACTCATTTTCAACCTTACTATTCATATACATAACTCAAGCTCATTCTTATGAGTTTCGTGTAGGTACCTATACCACTTGCAACATAATTGTAACTTTTCTCAATCGTGATATAATCTTGAAATTTCCCGTTGAACCAGTTGGAATAATAAATGGATACCCGATAAGCCTCATACAAAAGGGTAAGATGTTGATGTCATGTCCTAGACATGGTCTTACACTGGCTCTCATATATTGGTGCTGATGCCATGTTCCAAACATGGTCTTACACTAGCTCACATGTTGAGGCCAATACCATGTCCCAGACATGGTCTTACACTAGCTCTCACATATAAATGCCGATGCCATGTTCCAAACATGGTTTTACACTAGCTCACATATCGAGGTTGATGCCATGTCCTAGACAAGGTCTTACATTAGCTCTCATATCAATGTCGATGCCATGTTCCAAACGTGGTCTTACACTAGCTCACATAACCCTGGTATCACGGCATGGATATCCGATCTATTCCTACGATTCAACCAGGAGTTTTAACACATCAAATCTCGTCATGCATATTCATAACAAAACCGGACATTTCATGCAATATCAATTATTAATGCATAATAACAATGGAATTGTGATAATTACGTGCAACTTACCTCATTATACAAAATATGGGCGACTAGTTTGATTTAATCCACTAGCTTGGTTTTCCCCGGTCTAAGTCCGGATTCCTTATTTCTTGATCTATAATGAAAAAATTTATTAATTTAATCATCACATTAATCAACACATTACAAAATTCCTAATTTGGTAAAATGACCGTTTTGCCCTTGCACTTTCACAAAATTATGATTTTGTCCTTAGACTCGTAAAATGATTTTTTTCTAATTTCCACATTAACAAAGCCTAGCCAAAACTACTTTAAGCCTATAGCATCTCACAATTTCAATTATTTCATACATTTGCAACCTATTTTATAAACTTCACAAAATGATCCTTTTAGGTGCTTTCATGAAAACCACTTTACAAAAGTTGTTTATTTAACAACCATGAATATACGATAACTCAATGCAGACTGATACGTATGGTCAAAATCATAATAATAATACATCTCACAAAGCAACTTCCTATACATGCCACTCACTTGATATTTCTAATATTTGAATTATTTCTCCCAAAAATGATAGTTTGATAGTGTGATTTTGCCTCCGACGATTTCCAACCCCGAGCCGACCTGCCAATACTAAAGAAATGGAGAGGATGAGTAAGCTTTACGCTTAGTAAGTCCATATGAAATTAATAAGCAATTACTAACATGCTTTTCAAAATAAAACACTATAATTGTACAATTACAAATGTTCAAGTTAAGCTGTTTTATCAAGTTATAGTTACTAAAACATTCATATCTGAAGCTAAAAAACTCAAAATTTAGTTTTGTTAATTTTCTATGAAACTAGACTCATATATCTTTCTCCCATAAAATTTATAGAATTTTTAGTTTAGCCAATTAGTACAGTTTATTCATTAAAATTTCAACTGTTTTGCTGTCCAACAGTTCTGACCTCTCTTCACTAAAAATTATTTATCTCATATTTCGGGACTCGGATGATGTTTCCATCCATTCCTTCTGAAATTAGACTCATCGAAGATTCTATTCACATAAATTATAACTCATAATTATTTTTGTACAAGTTTTAACAATTTTTCCAATTCAGAACAAGGGATCTCGAATTCATTCTAATACTGTCTCACAAAAATTAGAATATCACATAACATAGAACTCTTTTGCCCCCCCCCTGTTTCTTTTATATGAAAATAGACTCATCAATATTTAATTCCATAATTTTTTTTTAATTTAATTCAACTTATACAATTTTTGGTGAATTTTCAAAGTCACGCAACTGCTGCTGTCTAACACTATTTTACTACTAAAATTCACTCTTACATAATTTCACTTAATCCATTTTGTCTTATCGAAGTTCACTCAAATATTGAGCATATTTATCATAATTTTCATAAACATATACCTGCACTTATTCATCATATAATCATGTTCACATGTATTTTTACTTAATCGATTTTTCCATTGAACTCTTCGGAATAATAACTGATATTCAGTTGCCTGCACATATTTTCACACTTGTAGACAAGGCTATATAGTATGCATAGCAGCCTGCACTTAGTACTACACATGCGACCAATTATCCGATACACGTAGTAGCCTGCACTTAGTACTACACACGTGACCTAACCATCTGATACACGTAGTAGCCTGCACTTAGTATTACACACGTGATCGAAGTTATCGGGTACGCATAATAGCTTGCACTTAGTACTACACATGCGACCAATTATCCGGTACACGTAGTAGCCTGCACTTAGTACTACACACGTGACCTCACAATAGATCATTCGTATCGTTTCTATTCCGAAGGCTCAACCGGGAGATTCCTCACTTTCCAACATGTTACAAATTTATTCATAGTCCTTTTTCAATTTGCAATTTACAACAAATAGTCATTCTAGAGGCAGCCACATTTCATATGATAATAAAATATAATAAAATAAAAAGAATCGATAAATTATTT
Organism: Gossypium arboreum; assembly: GCF_025698485.1. NCBI lineage: Eukaryota > Viridiplantae > Streptophyta > Magnoliopsida > Malvales > Malvaceae > Gossypium > Gossypium arboreum. The sequence goes on along the minus strand of NC_069081.1, from coordinate 82,694,796 downwards.
ATGTACAAACTTGTGGAAATCTCATCAGGTACAACCGTGTAGAAATTCATACAACCCAGGTAATAGTAATTTAACACTCAATTCATGTAACAATAATTTGCCATTCAATTTCACATGACACAACAAGCATTACATTTTTCCTTATCATACATACCATCCATCAACTTCTTTTAACATATTAAATCATACAATTTATGCCATATCAATAGAGAATTACAATTCATGCATGGTATTGCATTATTATTAACACACGAACTTACCTCGATCCAGAAACAACAATTTACCATTTTAGTCCATAACCTTGTATTTTCCTGATTTAAGCTCGAATCTCGATTTCCTTCATCTATAATATCACATTTTGCCAAATAAATAGTCACATTATTCATACGGGTCCAAAAATCATATTTTTACAAATTTGCATTTTGACCACTAAACTTTTGCATATTTTCACTTTTTCCCCAAGGTTCAGAAATTAAACTTCATCCTATTTTCTTATGTTTTATGACATGCTAATCATTTTTCCCTTCTATGGCAACATTGAATTCTCACTCTAACATGTACTTATGAATATTAGGTATTTTTACCGATTATGTCGTTTTACTTGTTTTCATGTAAAATCACTTAGCAAAATTTGTTTAACACAATTTCAAGCTTCATATTCTACCATTAAACATCAAAATACAAGCATATCATTCATGGGTAAATTTTTAAACACAAACCCTAGCTGAAAATAATGGTAGAAATGGCTAGAACATGTTACCGGGACTTCAAAAATGTAAAGAACATTAAAAATGGGGCTCGGGATCACTTACAAATGAGCTTGGAAAGCTTGAAAACCCTAGCCATGGTGTTTTTCATGAAAAATTCAGCCATGAGGAAGAAGATGAGCAAATTTGGCTTATTTTGGCATTTTTAATTCATTTAATTACTAATTTACTAAAATGCCCTTAATGAAAAACTTTTAAAAACCTATCATACCATGTCCATTTTTGTCCACAAACTTTAATTACCATTTAAGGACCTTTAATTTAAAAAATCATAACAATTAGACACTTCTAACATGGAGAACTCAACTTTTGCACTTCTTTACAATTTAGTCCTTTTGACCAAATTGAGTGCCCAAACGTCGAAATTTTTGAACGAAATTTTCACGAAATCATTCCGTGAAATCGTAGACCATAAAAATATAATAAAAATGAATTTTTCTCATCGGATTTGTTGTCCCAAAACCACTGTTCCGACTAGGCCTAAAATCAGGATGTTACATTTCTCCCCCCTTTAGGGATTTTCGTCCTCGAAAATCTTACCAGGAAAGTGGTTTTGGTTTTTCACTTGGATTCCTCAATCCTATAATCGATGTCAAAGAACTTTCACTCAAATTGTGCTTTTACTGCCTATCTCTTTAAATTCCACATGCAAAAATCGTAAGTGGTATTCACTTTACAATACTTTCACCGAAACTTAATCTGTACTAGAAAGCTCATGTACTCAAAATTCTGATCCATACCATCATGTTACATATTCATTCGCACCTGAATCTTTTCGGATTCAAATAATGAAACTAGTCAGTTCATCTCGGCCTCATACTCTTTATAATTCCACACAGTCCAATTCAACTCTTAGTTACCTTTCATTTCAAAGCCTCCTCTAGCTTTCCCAAGAAATCATGCTATGAATCCCAGATCTAATCGGATTTGTGGATATTAAAATTCCATGATATCCAACATTCATAAAAACATGAAATTCTATGAATCTGGTGAGTAGACATTTGGGTATACCAGCATAATTTGCATATCTCATAACGTTTAACAACACTACATATTACTTTCCTCTTTCAAGGACAGGAACGATCCAGACAAGAAAATCCATATTAACATTTTCTATTTCCATTCTAATTCCCAAATGGCAAAAATAATTCTAATGATTCTTACTATACATCATTAACCTTTCAACATTTCAAGAATTTGTACTAAAAGATAAATAATGATCGTTTCAACATTTTTAAATACCCAGATTATCTTCACGTTATCAATATCAGATCTTCTTATCGCATTCGATTCTTCCAGGAAACATACACTTCTTAATTAGACTATTCGTCTTTTTACCCGTGAAGAAATAAAATCTTATTCTCAAGCATGAACATTTCATTAGATTCTAAACATATATTCCATACAGATTGAACAATCAAGTCAAACCTTATTCATCCGTAATTGATATTTCAAGAAATTCTCTCTTCTAATCAACAGAACAATTCAACATGCATCATTCCAAATTCACTCATCATGCCAATCGAAGACCATAACAAATGCATTAGCATAAGTAATACCGATACCTCAACTGAATACATTAACTCTAATTAACTTACTTGAGAAAAGAAATCCACTATACACATTGGGACTTGAAATTTCACCACATTATCAGGATCAATTCAGAGGTATAGTCATATTTGTTCTTTATATACATCAATCACAAGCTGAAGGTCATCTCTAAATGCGAGCCATGGTCAACAAGTTACAAGATAAAATATCCAGAAAAACCAAGATAGAGAAATCTAAAACAGAGAAGGCCAGAATAAAGAAATCCAAGATAAAGAAATCCATGATACGAGAATCCAATTTACAGCACTGCATCAGAAGACCGAGAACCAGATTCATAAAAACATGAAAGACCCCAATGGTTTTTCAAAGAAAATAAGTCCAGAATAACATTATTCCAAACCATTGACAACAAATACAACCAGAACTATATGCTTCTCGTATATATATAAAATCAATTAGAGCAATGATCGATAGAAATAGAATCATGGCACCATACACAATTTATCATTGATTCCCAACAGGCGGAATATAACAAAATACCAAAGAAAAACAGAACCATGCAGATTATAATCCAATTAGACTAACAACACATTCGTCTAACGTTAAGATCACGGAACATTTCCTTATTTTGAACATTATTCCTTTAACTATTTCTGCCATCCCAAATTCCATAATATTCCCTTCACTAAGAAAACCAGTTCATGAGGTAATTTCAATCAATACATTTCTCGACATCATACCAAGATAGATCGTTTTACCAAAATTAACTTTTTCGCTAACACGATGTTGCGAAAGTTAAACAATCTTTCGATCAATCCGATATCTTTCTAGCTCATGTCTGTACTTATCAACCCATTCTCAATCTCTAATCATGCTTATAACCATTCCATCATTGAACTCTTTGGTTTGTCACCTGGGAACTCATTCAACATAAATCTCAAGAACTTCCATTATAAAACACCACTTTGGTAAGGGGGAAGGGGTCATAGGGCCTCTGACTTAACTCTCATATACATATACATGTAACGCAGCTTTCATCATAGCAATCATATCTCAATCATGTCATTCATTTCGAATAACTAACATTCATATTGATTTAATGCCCACTTTCCAGTTATCTCATTTAGTCAAGTATAATTATGCATGCATTTCATGTTTTCTGGATAACTTTACTTATCTATTCATTTAATCATATAATTCATGCAAATGATATCATACGTGAGCCAACAAACACAGATAAGTTTATCACAATCCATACTTTTACCTCGTACACTATCATTTAGACATATCGTTACAATCATACGAATCAGTCCAAGCAATTACACATTTACTTAAGCTATACGAGCTTATCAACCATGATTTTTCATATAAGCTTACGTGAATATTAATTCCATCTATATCTTTGGTAAGTTATCTAAACACATGCACTCATTCAAGCAAATCAACCATTTACATCATAGAATTATCTATTAATCATAGCTAAGCTCATTTCACCATGTACACATTTCATGAATCCTCATTCGTACCTTTCCAAGTTTCAGTTCGTCATGCCTATACTTTACTCGAAAATTTTAGCATCACATTCAACATGGTCGGTGTAGCTCGATTGGAGTACCTTTTTCTAAACAAAATGGCTCTCATATGCGTCGGGAGACATCACACTATCACGGATCGGTGGCATGTATAGCTGGACTTTTACACATGCTAGGTTAGTCCGAGAACCGACTAAACCATAGCTCTGATACCACCAAATGTAACACCCTTTACCAGTATCCAAGGCCGGAACAGAGTACGAGGCATTACTAGACTTAACCATACACATAGATGAAAATCGGGCCATAAAATTTCATTTAATTCAAAACTTTTCGAACACATGCATAGACTCATATTTAAAGACATATAATGTGGCATAAATGAGCACTTACACATCCATAATCATGCAATAACATGTCATTCACTTTCAACATATTTGCTTACCATCATGTATATAATATACATTCTTACATTAACTAGAACTAGACATGCTAAATCTTATTCTCATTTTATACCATCATAATGTAGTTACCAATTTGTCCATTAAACATACATATTCAAGGCAACATTACTCATTTCCATTTAATTCATGATCTACTAGCCTGCCTTTAACTTACCTGATGTATTACCAATCATGCAAAACAAACAAAGCTAACTATATCATCACATCAAAACATAGGACATGTCATGATTAATTAAACTTATAAACCATAATGGATAAGGACCACATCTCATGATCATATACGATAACTCAATACAGACTGATACGTATGGTCAAAATCATAATAATAATGCATATCACAAACCAAATTCCTATACATGCCACCCACGTGATATTTCTAATATTTGAATTATTTCTCCCAAAAATGATAGTTTGATAGTGTGATTTTACCTCCGACGATCTCCAACCCCAAGCCGACCTACCAATACTAAAGAAATGGAGAGGATGGGTAAGATTTATGCTTATTAAGTCCATATGAAATTAATAAGCAATTACTAACATGCTTTTCAAAATAAAACACTATAATTGTACAATTACACAAGTTCTGGTTAAGCTGTTTTATTGAGTTATAGTTACTAAATCATTCATATCTGAAGCTAGAAAACTCCAAATTTAGTTTCCTTAATTTTCCTTGAAACTAGACTCATATATCTTTCTCTCATAAAATTTTTAGAATTTTTGGTTTAGCCAATTAGTACATTTTATTCATTAAAATTTCACCTATTTTGCTGTCCAACAGTTCTGACCTCTCTTCACTAAAAATTATTTATCTCATATTTTGAGACTCGGATGATGATTCCATCCATTCCTCCTGAAATTAGACTCATCGAAGATTCTATTCATATAAATTATAACTCATAATTATTTTTGTACAAGTTTTAACAATTTTTCCAATTCAGAACAGGGGATCTCGAATTCATTCTAATACTAACTCACAAAAATTAGAATATCACATAATATAGAACTCTTTTGCTCCCTTGTTTCTTTTATATGCAAATAGACTCATCAATATTTAATTTCATAATTTTTTTAAAATTTAATTCAAATTACACAATTTTTGGTGAATTTTCAAAGTCACGCAACTGTTGCTGTCCAACACTATTTTACTACTAAAATTCACTCTTACATAATTTCACTTAATCCATTTTGTCTTATCGAAGTTCACTCAAATATCGAGCACATTGCTCATAATTTTCATAAACATATTCCTACACTTATTCATCATATAATCATGTTCACATGTATTTTTACTTAATCGATTTTCCTGTTGAACTCTTCAGAATAATAACTAATACTCAGTTGCCTACACATATTTTCACACTTCTAGACAAGGCTATATAGTACGAATAGTACGCTGCACTTAGTACTACACATGTGACCAATTATCCGGTACACGTAGTAGCCTGCACTTAGTACTACACACATGACCTAACCATCTAATACACGTAGTAGCCTGCACTTAGTACTACACACGTGATCGAAGTTATCGGGTACGGATAGTAGCTTGCACTTAGTACTACATATGCAAGCAATTATCCGGTACACGTAGTAGCCTACACTTAGTACTACACACGTGACCTCACAATAGATCATTCTTATCATTTCTATTCCAAAGGCTCAACCGGGAGATTCCTCACTTTCCAACATGTTACAAATTTATTCATAGTCCTTTTTCAATTTGCAATTTACAAGAAATAGTCATTCTATAGGCAGCCACATTTCATATGATAATAAAATATAATAAAATAAAAAGAATCGATAAATTATTTACGTACAAACTTTTAGAAATCTCATCAAGTACAACCATGTAGCAATTCATACAACCCAGGTAATAGTAATTTAACACTCAATTCATGTAACAATAATTTGCCATTCAATTTCACATGACACAACAAGCATTACATTTTTCCATATCATACATACCATCCATCAACTTCTCTTAACATATTAAATCATACAATTTATGCCATATCAATAGAGAATTACAGTTCATGCATGGTATTGCATTATTATTAACACACGAACTTACCTCGATCCAGAAACGATAATTTACCATTTTAGTTCATAACCTTGTATTTTCTCGATTTAAGCCTGAATCTCGATTTCCTTCATCTATAATATCACATTTAGCCTAATAATTAGTCACATTATTCATACGGGTCCAAAAATCATATTTTTACAAATTTGTATTTTGACCCCTAAAATTTTGCATATTTGCACTTTTTCCCCAAGGTTTGGAAATTAAGCTCCATCCTATTTTTTTATGTTTTATGACACGCTGATCATTTTTCCCTTCTATGGCAACATCAAATTCTCACTCTAACATGTACTTATGAACATTAGGTATTTTTACCGATTATGTCCTTTTACTCGTTTTCACGTAAAATCACTTAGCAAAAGTTGTTTAACACAATTTCAAGCTTCATATTTTACCATTAAACATCAATATACAAGCATATCATTCATGAGTAAATTTTTAAACACAAACCCTAGCTCAAAATAATGGTAGAAATAGCTAGAACATGTTACCGGGACTTCAAAAATGTAAAGAACATTAAAAACGGGGCTCGGGATCACTTACAAATGAGCTTGGAAAGCTTGAAAGCCATGGTGTTTTTCATGAAAAATTCGGCCATTAGGAAGAAGATGAGCAAATTTGGCTTATTTTGGCATTTTTAATTCATTTAATTACTAATTTACTAAAATGCCCTTAATGAAAAACTTTTAAAAACCTATCATACCATGTCCATTTTTGTCCACAAACTTCAATTACCATTTAAGGACCTTTAATTTAATAAATCATAACAATTAGACACTTCTAACATGTAGAACTCAACTTTTTTACTTTTTTACAATTTAGTCCTTTTGACCAAATTGAGTGCCCAAACGTCGAAATTTTCAAACGAAATTTTCACGAAATCATTCCGTGAAATCGTAAACCGTAAAAGTATAATAAAAATGAATTTTTCTCATCAGATTTGTGGTCCCGAAACCACTGTTCCGACTAGGCCTAAAATCAGGAGGTTACACTTCACGAGTCCTCGAGCTCTATAAGACAGGGAAAGGAGAAGGGGGTAAGCATTTATATGCTTAGTAAGTCTGGATAATTGGAAAGTAAACTTACCAGTTAATTAGCATACAACCATATTTAGGCAATAATTCCAACGAGCATGAAATAGTTTTCTTATCACATACACTCAATCATCAAATTAGTCTCATAACAATACATCATGTCATTAGTCTTAGATGAGCACATCAATTCAATATTCCCATTCTTTATTTTAGCATGTTAATTACCGTTGAATTTCTAGAAAATCTCGATGGATTACAGTTTACCGTCAAATCATACAAGTGATCATCTCAAGTATGCACTCCCGTGAACCTTACACCTTATGGTGGGATTACCAGTCCAGGCTAAATCCCCTATAGTACTAACTCATAGAGCAATGTCGGGATTACCAGTCCAGGCTAAATCCCTTTTTAATGGCAATTGCTCTTATAAGCTTGGATCTGAATTGCCAATTTAGGCTAAATTCAGTCCTCAATCGGCTTACCCGTTCAGGCAAAATCCTTAATGCACCGTATTCTTCAGGAGGCTCGATCACTCTAGGAACACCCGTCCAGGCTAGATCCTTTCTATTTTGAGGTCATCGAATTACCCGTCTGGGCTAAATTCTTTTTTTGCAACACATGCAGGATCTTGTATCATGCAAGCCATAATTTATCCATCGGATTTTCCCTTTCTATTTCAACAGGGACATTTATCATTTTTCATTTACACAATCCCATTTCATGAATTATCATGTAATGAATATTTAAATTCTCATACATTCAAGAACATGCATGTTTAAGTATATTAAGAGTTTACTTCGGGTTATACGAACTTACCTGGTAATTGCTTCGGTTTCATGTCTCGACTATTCTGAAACCTTTCATTTTCCATGGTCAACCTCTAAAATTTGTTCCTCAGGGTCTATATTAATAAAATTAGATTATTAATACATCACACTATTCATTTTAGGCCTAAAACTCACCCCAGGCAAAATGACCATTTTGCCCTTAACTTTTCACAATATTTACAATTTAGTCTTAGGACTCGTATACTGAAATGCATATAATTCCTTGGCTACCCAAGCCTAGCCAAATGTTATACACACTTATAGCAGCCCATGTTTTCCATTCATTCTATATTTTCACACCCATTTCCACAAATTTTACAATTTAGTCCTTTAGGCCATTTCCATGAAAAACCACTTAGCAAAAGTTGTTTACCATCATTTAAACTCTCATGTCCCTCCATAAATCATCAAAAGACAACATCTCATGCATGGGTAAACTTTTGAACATGAATCCTAGCTTGAAATATGGGTAGAAATAGAGAGAGAATGTTATGAGGATCTCAAAATTACGAAAAACGTTAAAAACGGGGCTAGGGAGCACTTACTATTGAGCTTGAAATGTTGAAAACCCTAGCTATGGAGGGCATGCAAATTTTGGCAGCATGGAGAAGATGAATGACATGATTTTGACTTATTTTTCTCTTTTTATTCTTTAATTAACCAAATGACCAAAATGCACTTCATTACTAAACTTCCAAAATTTTCCACGCATGCCCATTTTTGTCCAAAAACTTAGAAATTGGAAAACTTACTCTTTAAGGAGCTCTAATTAATAATCCATAGCAATTTCATACTAATTGATTCTAAAACACAAGTTTTGTAATTTATTCAATTTGGTCCTTAATTTCCAATTGGACACCTTACACATAGAGTTTCTTCATGAAAATTTAACACATGCTTATTTTCATATCCTAGACCTCATAATAATCATAAAATAATTATTTTAACATCAGATTTGTGGTCTCAAAACCACTATTCTGACTAGGCCATAATTTGGGAAGTTATATTTCTCCCCCTTAGGGATTTCCGTCCTCGAAAGTCTTACCAATAAACAGGTTTGGATATTGACTTCTCATGGTTTCTCGCAACATGGATACATGGAATACATCATGAAACTTTTCCAATTCTGATGGCAATGTAAGCAGTAGGCCAACGGTCTAACTTTCTCAGTAATCTCGTAGGGTCCAATAAACCTTGGACTCAGTTTGCCTTTTCGACCAAATCTTAAGACCTTTTTCCATGGAGATACTTTCAAGAACACTTTGTCTCCAACTTGAAATTCAATCTCCTTTCTTTTCAAATTAGCATATAACTTTTGCCTATCCGATGCCTCTTTCAAACAATCACGTATTACTTTAACCTTTTCTTCAGTTTCCTTGATCAAATCAATTTCATGAATCTGGTGTCCTTTGAGTTCTGTCTAGTACAATGGTGTTCGACACATCTGGCCATACAATGCCTTATAAGGTTCCATTTTTAAACACGTCTAGAAACTGTTGTTGTAGGCAAATTCCAGTAATGGTAAACATTTTTTCCAACTGCCTTGAAGTTCAAGGACACACACCTTAACATGTCCTCGAGAGTCTGAATCGTACCGTTCAGACTAACCATCTGTCTACGAGAGGAATGTCGTACTAAAACTCAACTTTGTACCCAAAGCTTCTTGCAACTTCTTTGAAATCTCGAAGTGAATCTTGGATCCCTATCTAAAATAACCGACAACAGCATCCTGTGTAGTCTCACAATCTCGGATATGTACAAGTCAGCCAATCTGTTAAGAGAGAAATCTGTCCTTACAGGAATAAAATGAGCTGACTTCGTTAGTCTATCAACTATAACCCAAATGGCATCTTTGCTCTTCGGTGTTAACGGCAATCCTGTCACAAAATCCATTATAACCCTGTCCCATTTCCATTCGGGAACTATCACGGGTTGTAATAAACCTGAAGGTACTTGGTGTTCATCATTGACTTGTTGACATATCAAGCATTTCGATACAAATTCAGAGATGTCTCTTTTCATGCCATTCCACCAATACATTTTCTTCAAATCATTGTACATCTTGGTACTTCTCGGCTGAATAGATAAATAGCTATCATGCACCTCTTGAAAAAATTTCTAAATCAGCTCATCGTCTCTCAGTACACTGACCCTATCTCTGAACATCAAGCAACCGTTGAAACTAATCCAAAAATCTGATTCAGTGCCTGACTCGTATTAAGCTCTCTTGGCTTGCAAGTCACTATCATTGATCTGAGCATTGAAAATTTCTTGTAGAAACATTGGTCTGACTCTTAACTCTGCCAAAACTGAACCATCATCTAACAAAGCCAACTGCGTGTTCAATGCTCTGATGGCAAACAGGGATTTTCTACTTAGTACATTTGCGACCACATTCGCCTTTCCTGGGTGGTAGTCAATGATCAGTTCATAATCTTTAAGCAACTCTAACCATCTCCGTTGTCTCAAATTCAATTCTTTTTGAGTACTCAAATATTTCAAACTCTTGTTATCTGTGAAAATATGGCAAGTTTCACCATACAAATGGTGTCTCGAAATCTTCAAGGCCAATACAATAGCAGCTAGCTCCAAATCGTGTGTTGGATAATTTTTCTCGTGCGGGTTTAGTTGCCTTGAAGCATATGCTATTACTTTTCCCTCTTGAATAAGCACGCAACCTAGTCCATTTAAGGACGCATCACTATAGACCACGAATTCCTTTCCCGGCTCTGGTTGCACTAAAACTGGAGCTTCGGTTAGCAATGCCTTCAATTTCTCAAAACTCTGCTGATAATTTTCTGCCATTCAAATTTAACATCCTTTTGCAGCAACCTCGTCAAAGTAGTTGCAATCATCGAAAATCCTTTTACGAAGCATCGATAGTAACCGGCTAAGTCGAAAAAGCTTCTAAGCTCGGTTACGCTCTTCGGCAACTTCCACTCAACAATAGCAGATATTTTATTTGGACCAACTAGGAAGCCATCACCAAACACAATATGACCAAGGAATTCAACCTCTCGAAGCCAAAACTCACTCTTGCTAAATTTAGCGTTCAAATGTTTGTCCCGTAAGATCTGTAAAATCGTTCTCAAATGTCCCGCATGCTCAATCTCATCCTTGGAATAAATCATGATATCATCAATAAACACAACAACAAACTTGTCTAAGTATGGCTAAAAAACATGATTTATTAAGTCCATAAACACGGCGGAGGCGTTCGTTAGACCAAAAGGCATGACGAGGAACTCGAAATGACCATACCTCATCCTAAAAGCAGTCTTAGGTACATCTGACTCTTTTACTCGCAACTGATAGTAGCTAGATCTTAGATCTATTTTAGAAAACACAATGGCTCCCTTTAATTGATCAAACAAGTCATCGATTCTTGGTAACGGTTACTTGTTCTTGATGGTTACCTTGTTGAGCTGTCGGTAGTCTATGCATAACCTCATAGATCCATCTTTCTTCTTTGCAAATAATACTGGAGCACTGCAAGGTGAAAAAATCAGTCTTGTAAAACCTTTATCCATCAGTTCTTACAACTGTGCCTTTAACTCTTTCAGCTTGGTTGGTGCCATCTTATACGGAGCAATAGAAATGGGAGCTGTCTCAAGCACTAGTTCAATACCAAACTCTACTTCTCTAATGGGAGGTAATCTAGGTAGCTCTTCTGGAAACACATTCGGATACTCACATACTATCACCAATTCCAATTTCAACTCAGATTCTTTAGTATTCAACACAAAAGCAAGGTAGGCTTAATATCCTTTTCTCATATACCTTTGAGCCATCATTGAGATAATCACAACCGGCGGAGTATCCAACTCGCTTGAATCAATTCAGAGAATCTCACCATCTGAGCATTTCAATTCAATATACTTACTACCACAATTTATAATCACATCATGCATAGCTAACCAATCCATGCCAAGTATTACATCAAACTCATCGAATGGAAATAACATAAGGTTAGCCGGGAAACAATGACCTTGAATCATCAAGGGACAATTCTTACAAACTTTACCAACTAGAACTGACTTGCCTAGAGGGTTTGACACCTTAACCATATATTTCATAGGCTCTATAGACATGTCCATGCTAGAAAACAATTTCATGCAAATGTATGAATGGGTTGATCCTGGATCAATTAAGGCAATGACATGAGTATTATAAATAGAAAATGTACCCATGATGACATCGGGAGCAGAGGCTTCCTCTCGAGTGCGTATTGCATAAGTTCTTGTCGGGACTCGAGCCTCTGATTTTGCAGTAGCATCCTTGATAGTAGTTCGACTGCCACTTGCACTTTCGGGATGTCTCAGATGTCTATCTCGAGAAATAGGAGCATTCGGCTGCAGAGCTAATTCAACCTCTTTATTAGCTCGCTTCGGGCAGTCTTTGAGAAAATGGTCAGAGACCCACATCTGAAACACGCACCACTCTTCATTCGACACTCTTTGAAGTGAAATTCGTTGCAACTTTTACACTTCAGCATTTGATCATCTACGCGTCCCACACTAGTTACTATAGGGGAAGAAGACTTCGGGTTATGTCACTTGGACCTTCTTGCTCTACCCGAATATCCTACTAATTAAGTGGAACATTCTTGGTGACTTCTCGATTTCTTTGTGGGAAAGGAGCGTGCTCAGCCACTAGACCTCTTACTCGAAACTCGAGCTTCTCTCTTAGCTTGCTTTCTTTCATTATTTAGCTCTTCGGCCTTCTTGGCCCAGTCAACTAATGTGGCAAATTCTTGTATCTCAAGGATCCTAATCAGCAATTTAATTTCCTAATTCAAGCCTTCCTTGAAGTGCTTACACATTTTTGTCTTTGATTAGACCCACTCTGTTGCATACTGACTTAACCTTACGAATTCCCCTTCGTACTCTGACACAGTCTTATTTCCTTGTTTGAGTTCCAGGAACTCCTTTCGTTTCAAGTCCAAAAACCTTTGACTGATGTATTTCTTTTTAAACTTAGCTTAGAAGAACTCCCATGTAATGTCTTCCTTTGGTATATCTGAGGATATCGTCTTCCACCAATGATACACTGTATCGTTCAGAAGAGATACAACACACTTCAAGCATTCCTCGGATGTACATGACAATTCATCCAAAACTCGCACAGTATTCTAGAGCCAGAACTCAGTTCGTTCAACATCATCATCAACCTTATCTCTAAACTCTTCAGCCCCATATTTTCTAAGTTTGTCCACTAGGGCTTTACCAATTCTCGCGGGTGCCATACCCTGTGGCACTTCTCCCTCAGGCCGAACAGGGGGCGGAGGAGGTCGTGGTATGTTGGGGCTATTTCTTAAATAATCCCCAAACCATTCATCCATCATCTTGAAAAAGGCAGCTGTTGCCTCTTTCTAGCCTTCAGACAAAGGCCTTCTACTACTACTAGCAGTAGCTCACTGAACGGAAGCTGGAGCATGGCTCTCGGCTCCCTCAGACTCATCTTGTGCTTGATTGGAAGACATTTACTATATACAAATACAATTAAAAATGGATAGGAGATGTCACACTATCATAACTTTTATAATGGCATGTATAGCTATACTCAATACATGCTGACTAAATCGTAGCTCTAATAACATTAAATATAACACCCCTTACCCTACCCTAGACCGGGACAAGGTACAAAGCGTTACCAGACATATACTCAGATACTTTCAAAAAATATGGGTTATAAAATTTCATTTTAATTTAAAACCAAACAAGCAACGTCACAATGTCCCTATTATAGGCGTACGAGACCCAAAACATGCATTAAGAATGGTCCGGGACTAAACCGAGAGCTTAAGAAATTCTTAGGAAAATTTTTAGGTTTAAGCCTCACACGCCCGTGTGGAGGAAATGCACATGCCCGTGTGCTTGGGACACGCCCGTGTCCCTTCCCTATGTGGAATTAATTAAATTTATTTTCCAATTCGAGCCTACATCAGATTTCACATGGCCGCGCACACGCCCTTGTCCTTGGCCTGTGTCCCTCAGACGGCCTAGACACGCCCGTCTAGTCGCCCGTGTCCAAAAACCCAAACATTCTGTTTATGACGTCATCATTCATTTTGAGGCACATGGCCAAGGCATACGCCCGTGTGCTAGGACGTTTCCTCCACATGGCAGAGACACATGGCCGAGTCTCTACCCGTGTGTTTACTACCATGCAAACAGACCTAAAATTTTAGGTGCAGGGGACACACGGCTAGGCAACACGCCCATGAGGGCTGACCGTGTGTCACACACGGCCTAGACACATTCCCGTCTGTCTACCTGTGTAGACCCTTTGAGGGTTATTTTCCAAGCCTTTGGTCACCCTCTAAGATCCATACACACTTAAAGATTTCAAGGGTATTTAACATGGCCTAATTATACTCTTAATCAGCCTTAGCATAACTCATTTCCCTTTAACCTCATCTCATCTGTTTAATACATGCTAAATTATCCTTTTTATATAAAAAATTACCATACCATCAAACACATTTAGACTTGGCTATTTATAACTCATTGCCAGTTATGACCTAGCCATCTCCAAGTGGTTTGGCCACATTCCACTTGTCTATTCATGATATACCACATTTAACCATCTAATGAACATTTAAACACCAACATGCACAATTAGTAGGTTACAACCTACATCAAATTGAGCCATGTCTTATAGCCATATACAAAATGAATAGGTATATCATTCAAGCCCTTACATTGGCTAGCCAAATGACACATATAACAAAATAACCAAAAATCCTATACATGCCATTAAACAAAATGTAAGTATCTATATACCAAAACAGGACAAGTCGATATGTATTGATTCTCCAACCGTCTTCCAATCTTCACGAGTCCTCGAGCTCTGTAAGACAAGGAAAGGAGAAAGGGGTAAGCATTTATATGCTTAGTAAGTCTAGGTAACTGGAAAGTAAACTTACCCATTAATTACAATACAACCATATTTAGGCAATAATTCCAACAAGCATGAAATAGTTTCCCAATCACATACACTCAATCATCAAATTAGTCTCATAACAATACATCATGTTATTAGTCATAGATGAGCTCATCAATTCAATATTCTCATTCCTTATTTTAGCATGTTAATTCCCGTTGAATTTATAAAAAATCTTGAGGGATTACCATTTACCGTCAAATCATACAAGTGATCATCTCAAGTATGCACCCCCGTGAACCTTACACCTTATGGTGGGATTACCAGTCCAGGCTAAATCCCCCATAGTACTAACTCGTAGAGCAATGTTGAGCTTACCAGTTCAGACTAAATCCCTTTTTAACGACAATTGCTTTCATAAGCTTGGATCTGAATTGCCAGTCTAGGCTAAATTCAGTCCTCAATAGGATTACTCATTCGGGCTAAATCCTTAATGCATCATATTCTTTGGGAGGCTCGATCACTCAAGGAACACCCATCCGGGCTAGATTCTTTCTATTTTGAGATCATCGGATTACCCGTTCGGGCTAAATCCTTATCTGCAACACATGCAGGATCTCGTATCATGCAAGCCATAATTTATCCATCAAATTTTCCCTTTCTATTTCAACCGAGACATTTATCATCTTTTGTTTACACAAGCCTAGTTCATGAATTATCATGCAATGAATATCTAAATTCTCATACATTCAACAACATGCATGTGTAAGTATATTAAAAGTTTACTTCGGTTTATACGAACTTACCTGGTAATTGCTTCGGTTTCATGTCTCGATTATTCCGAAACCTTTCATTTTCCACGGTCAACCTTCAGAATTTGTTCCTCGGGTCTATATTAATATAATTAGATTATTAACACATCACGTTATTTATTTTAGGCCTAAAACTCACCCCCGACTAAAATAACCATTTTGCCCTTAACCTTTCATAATTTTTACAATTTAGTCCTAGGCTCGTATAATGAAATGCATGTAGTTCCTTGGCTACCCAAGCCTAGCCCAATATTATACCCACTCATAGCAGCCCATGTTTTTCCTTCATTCTATATTTTCCTACCCATTTGCACAAATTTTACAATTTAGTCCTTTAAGCCATTTCCATGAAAAAACACTTAGTAAAAGTTGTTTACCATCCTTTAAACTCTCATGTCCCTCCATAAATCATCAAAACACAACATCTCATGCATGGGTAAATTTTTGAACATGAACCCTAGCTTAAATATGAGTAGAAATAGAGAGAGCATGTTACGAGGATCTCAAAAATACGAAGAACGTTAAAAACGGGGCTAGGGAGCACTTACTATTGAGCTTCAAATGTTGAAAACCCTAGCTATGGAAAGCATACAAATTTCGGCAGCATGGAGAAGATGAATGACATGATTTTGGCTTATTTTTCCCTTTTTATTCTTTAATTAACCAAATGACCAAAATGCCCTTCATTACTAAACTTCCAAAATTTTCCATGCATGCCCATTTTTGTCCAAAAACTTAGAAATTGGGAGAATTACTCATTAAGGACCTCTAATTAATAATCCATAGTAATTTCATACTAATTTTGTAACACCCAAAACCCAGCTTAGATGTTATGGCCGAACCAGGCGAGGTTACATTAGAGGGCTTTTCGAAAACTTGCTCTTGTTGAAAACAAACCCGTTTGGAAATTTAAAGCTTCTTTGTTAGATCCCATTTCATTCTAGCTATTCGTTATTCATTTTAAATTGTCATTACTTTTTAAACTCCGTTTGTTGTGGGAGCATTTCAAAAGCGTTACAAAATCGTAGTGTTTTTAAAACATTTATCGTTTTGGAAAACCACGTTCTACATTCTCAACAAATATAAATCATAGTAACAAAAAACTGAATTTAAACAAGAAAATTAAAGAGGCCTTATAACATAACCCAAAACAAAATCTCATAGCAAATAAAAGAAAATAGAAGCAGTAGTGTGGCCATCTCCGAGTCCCTCGCAGCATTGACCCGCCTAAGGATTTCCTGCACAGTTAAGCAAAAAAGGTGAGTATGAAACTCAGTGTGTAATCTCTAACGAATAACAGTCACACAATCAGTGTTGAACAGTCTGGGCTTAAGCCCATGTCAGCAGCAATATCAGTGTGGGTCTTAGCCCAATCCAGTATAGTATCAATAATGCATAAAAAGATCCTACCTAACCATCCTCAACACTCCACTCCGTCCAGCCCTCCACTCCATGTGGGGAATAATCGACACACCCATCCCTACACTCCAGAATAAAGTATCGATTTTGGAACTACAGTATTTGCAGCAAAGCTGCCAGTAGTAGGCTTATAGCCTTTCAGTACACTTCCTCTAATATCATATATCCCACCCTATGCAATGCAACAGAATATAATGATTATACGATCAAAATGGCAAGCTCAAACGGTCATATATCACATAGGGGTATATCAATCATTTACCTCATAGGGGTATAACAGTCAATTCATAAATTAGGGTCTAGGAATACTTACCGGCCCAACCGTAGGTTAATAGTCGACTTGTGCGACCCATGAAACACTACCAGTTAAATAGTAGAAGTGGGCCCAAGCCCATAATACGGCCTATGTGGCCCACACACTCTTGTGGCCCAATAAACCCAGATAATGGCCTTGGTCGTGCAAACTACACAGCCAGCCCAACAATCTCCACACATTCATGCGGTTTGCCCGTGCGGGGCCCACGAGGCCATGGGGCCCACACGGCTCATTTTGGCTCACCGTGGCCCAAGCTCAACCTAAGCCTACGAATTTGTTCATGGTGGCCTCCTTGATTGAATGCCCGCATTTCGAGCATTCGACTCACCACACGTGCGTGCGTACGCTCGTGTAGTGTCAACAGTCAAACATTTCCGGCTTTTGCCGATCTATTACTAAAGACAGTACGATTACAGACCTATTGAGAGAAGAACGCCAATCTCCACGCATTCCAACCTAGATCCAAATATGATCCATTGTCAGTCCATAACTCACTAGGGTTATACCCCTCTTATTATCACTTAAATTCTCAATCGCACAATTCACTTACCTTGATTAAGGGAGTAAGGTTTGATCCTCCTTTAAGCCAGTGATCACCCACTCCTTATCAAAGATCTGCATAAAAACCTAACTTCATTAAATACCACTCTAAACATAAACTACTTGAACTAAGTGAACCACTTACCGAAATATATCACTATGAGTGAAGGGTAGCAACAAACGGCTCACCAAAGTACAGGATGGTGCAATCACCCCTGACAGCAAACGATCAAGTATAGTGAATATTAGAGAGGAAAACTATTAACCGAGAACAAGAGAACCAAGCAACCGAACTAACACCCACCATTGAAGGTTCAGCTAACCCTATAAAGTGCAAAGAGGGAAAGCCAAAAGAAAAGAAATAAGAACAAATGAGAAGTCGAGAGCACCTACCTCAAAGCCGATACAAAAGAGAGATATGAAGGGAGAGGATGAGATATTCGGCCAAGAACAAGGTAAAATAAAAGATATATTGAGAGGAAGAAAAGAGAACAGAGTCGGTCACACTGGGCTAAACTAAAAGAGCTTGAGAGATAAGGACACAATGGTATTCGACCAAAAAAGGGGTACTCCGTTTGGGGAAATGTGATAGAGAAAAAAAAGAATCTATGGACCAAAGGGTTGGACAAAGAGGTATATCCCCAAGTAAAAGAAAAAGAATCGATAGATTCCCAAGATAAAACCACTCGACTTTAGTTACCAAAAGAAAAGAACCCGAACTTCTGAAAACCTGAAAGAAAGATGGAGAGGGAGGAAGCCAAAAGAGAAAACAATGCCAAAAAGCTAGAGAATAGTAACACTGCTGAAAACTCTATGCTGACTACCCAAATTTGGCTCACAATCCCTACTACACTCCAGTTCCTTCCTTTTCTCCCCAAAATCCTCAACTGATAAGCTACCTATCCACTTCCCTATTGTGACAGCCCAAAATTGACCCTAGTCAGAATGTGGTTTCGGGACCACAAAACCGAGGCATAAAAATAATTTAATGCTCATTTTGATGCTTATGATATGTGTTAATTCGTGTGTGACATTTTTGATGTTTGATTTAGAGTTATAAATGTGAATTTCACTAGAAAGGACCTAGTAGAAAACTTTGAAAGTATGATGGGGAAATGTGTGATGACTAATTAAAGCATGCATGCAAAACAATGGCCTTGCATGTCAAATATCCCTCTTCTTATAGGAGGTGGCCGGCCATGACAAGGGAGTATGGGCTAAACATGTCATGAAACATGTTTTGTTGGTGCATTAGGGAGAAACAATAAACAAATAAGTATGGGTAATAAAGAAAGAAAAAAAAAATGTATGTGAGTGAACCCCCCCTTTGCCGTGCATTGAGGAAGAGAAAAGAAAAAAAAATTGTTCATCCATTTTCATTCTCTCTTGACCGAAAATACTAGAGGGAAGGAGGAATTTTGCTTCATGCTTGGTTTGGAAGAGGATTAGGAAGAGGTTTGGCTATACTTGCATCAAGATTAAGGTATGTTTGAGGTTGTGCCATGAGATTCATGCATGTTTCTAGTGGATAGCTTGATGCTCTTGTTAGCCCATGGTTCAAACCTTTGTTATATCATGGGGATGGTATTTGGCCAAGGTGGATTTTGTGGTAATGCCATTGCATGTTAAATATGAAGCTTGCTAATGATATATGTGATGGTGGATTGATGGCTCTTGGACTTTCTTTTTAGTATTTTTGAGTAAGACATTGAGTTCTTTGTTTAATCATGACCAAAATAATGGTAGTTGCTTACATCTTAATATCTATGAGTTCCTTTCTTGGTTCTACCATAGACCCACAAGTATATGTTTATTTGGTGTTGTTGGAGATTATGATAGAAGCTAATGAGTGAGAGTTTGATAGATACTATGAGGTTAAACTTCATGAGGTTGTAAGCTTGTAATTTGGATGATGAAATTTATGCTTTGTGAAGGTAAATGGTGTGGAAGGAGCATTCGGCCATGGTAATAAGATGAAATGCAAAATGTTAGTATTTGCTTTCTAGTGTATAAATGCGTATTAGCCGAGTTTTGAATTTGAAATGAAATGAGATATAATCAATACGAGTAACCATACTTGTAGGAAGTATTGAGCATAATTGGCCTCAACATATACATGCAGACTCGGCCACATGAGAAGATTAGTGTTGCATGCTTTCGGTTAGAGGCAAGCATATTGATGCCTTTATCTTGGTTAGGAAAATTGACTAAAAGGGATGTGAGTTAATATGTTGAGTTGATGCATGATTTCACATGTATGCGACTTTAATGTCTAATGTATAAATATGGGCTAAGTGCCTTGTATTCCTCTTTTCGATGCTCAAATGATTAAGTCAATTTGTTTGTTTAATTAAGCTCAAGAGCCTAGAGGATCAAGTTGGATAAGGGAAGGAAGAAGTGATCGAATAGCCATTAAATCGTTCGACCACATCCGAGGTAAGTTTTAAGCGATTAATCGTTGAGTAAATTCAATCATAATAGGACATAATGAGTTGATTTGATAAGATATGATGTGGCCATGATATGTCTTCAGCCCAAATGGTAAGTTCATAAGTGTTTGGACTTGGAAAGTTAAGAGCAAATTGTAATAAATTGCTTGGACAGCAGCAGTAATGTGATTTTAGAAAATCACTATAAATTGTTGGTGTGGAATTATAGGCTGAATAAAACATGTAATCAAATCTTAGTTGGTCTAGTTTCTTATAAAAGAGACTGTGGAAGCAAAGGAATTTCCTATAAAGAGATATTTAAAGTTGTGCGGGACAGTGTCGGAATGACTCGAAATCCCTGTTCTGTTTTGGAAAATCATTATAATTTGTACAAAAATGGTTATGAGATAAGATTTATATGCTTAGACTCCTTAATGAGTCTAGTTTCCAATGGAATCAAATAAAACACATTATGAATTCTGTACAATGAAAAATTTGATTCGTAGTGAAGAGTGGTCAGATTGGTCAAACAGTGAAATAGGGGAAACTTTAAGAAAAATCTGGTATTGATTGGCCGAACCTAAAATTCTGAAAATTTTATGGATGAAAGATACGTGAGTCTAAATTCGGGGAAAATTAACGGCAATTGATTTTGAGTTTTGTACCTCCAGTTATAAACAATTTAGTGACTGTTGCTCAGGAAAAGAAAACTGCTTGTAGTGAATAGGTGATTTTGTTGTAAACTTTGATGAAATTATTTGAGTTGCTTATGAGCTATTGCTGAAATTGATGTACAAGAAAAATATGAAATATGTATGAGATGTATATATGTGATACGGCCTAATGGCCAATGTGATGAATGTGAAAGTGTATATATATGTGATAAGGCCTAATGGCCAATGTGATGAATGTGAAAGTGTATATACATGTGATAAGGCCTAATGGCCAATGTGATGAATGTGAAAGTGTATATACATGTGATAAGGCCTAATGGCCAATGTGATGAATGTGAAAGAGTATATATGTGATAAGGCCTAATGGCCGATGTGATGAATGTGAAAGTGTATATACATGTGATAAGGCCTAATGGCCGATGTGATGAATGTGAAAGAGTATATATGTGATAAGGCCTAATGGCCGATGTGATGAATGTGAAGGTGTATATATATGTGATAAGGCCTAATGGTCGATGTGATGAATGTGAAATATATGTGTGATATGTATATGTGGTAAAGCCGAATGGCTAATGTGAAATATATGTGTGATATGTATGTGTGGTAAAGCCGAATGGCTAATGTGAATGTTGTAACATGTGATTAAATGTACATGAAACTTGGAAATATGTTCCGGGTGAGACCCGATGACTACGTGTGGAGATTATGTCCGGGTAAGACCCGATGACTACGTGTGGAGATTATGTCCAGGTAAGACCCGATGACTACGTGTGGAGATTATGTCCGGGTAAGACTTCGTAATAAGAATTGCTTATAAATATACGCAATGCGAAAGGTTAAACAGGTATGTACTCCAAGTTTATATATGATGCACACGAGAACAATCTATGGGACTATTCCTATGATTATGTGACATCGGTTTAGTGTGAGAGGTTATGTGAAATCATACGATATATCTATGTCACATGAGCTCACTTTTATGTGAGAGTTTATCGCCTATTGTATATGATGAGATGTGCATATTCGGAAAAGGGATAGTATGCCCGAAGGAAGAGTGAAATAAAAATACGAACAACTATGTTATGATTTGGTTGTTATCTGTTGACACTGCTTAAAACTTACTAAGCATTGTAATGCTTACTCTGCTTACTTTGTTTCCTCTGTTTTATAGATCTCATTGGAAGCTACGAGGCTCGGGGATCGTCAAGAACTAGTCACACTATCACTACCCACCGTTTGGTACTGCTACGTTTTGGAATATCTTATGGCATGTATGGAATAGACTAGTAGTGAGAGGATATTTTGGTCAATGTATAGGACTACCCTTTTGTTGTGGGTCATGGACCCTTTGGATTTGTATAATTTTGGATAGCCATGCGAAAATGGCTTATAAATGTTTTGAGCATAATGTTATAATCATTCGATATGTATATGCTCATTAAGAGGCATGGAAATGTTTGGCAACGATCAGCCATTAGAATGGTTCATCTTGATTATATTTTGGACTATATATGCAAGAGGGTTAGTTGAGTCATAGAAACTATGTGTTAGATAAAGTCTACCCTAAAAATAGATGCTGGCAGCAGCAGTGATGTGGATGTGAAAAATCACTAAAATAGTAGAGATGGAATTAAATAGTGAATAAATTATGTAAATGAGCCTTGATGAATCTATTTTCATATGGAAGAAAGGAAACGGTCATATGAGTTGTATGTTAAGAGATATTTAGGTTTTTGTGAAACAGGGCCAGAACGGTTTCTGGAATCCATGTTCCGACTTTGGAAATTCATTGTAAATTAACCAGAGATAATTAGGAGTCATGCCATATATGTATAGATTCCTGTTTGAGTCTAGTTTCTATAGAAACAAACGGCATCAGTATTTAAGCCCTGTACATGGAGATATCCCATTCGTAATGCATGAAGGTCGGTGTAGTCGAACCCTGGAATAGGGGAGACTTTAACTAATAAACTGTACTAATTGGCCCGACCAAAAATTCTAAGAAAAAAATATGTAGATGGACATATGAGTCTAGTTTCAGGGAAAAATTATGAATCTGATTTTCGAGTTGTGGAACTCAAGTTTTGATTTTTAAGGTGACAGTGACGCAGTTAGCCAGTCGTCTAGAAAAATTTTTAATTGGACTGCGAGAGTAAATGAATTAGTCGGTTAGCACCTCGTGTTCGACTCCGGTAACGGTCTCGGGTACGGGGTGTTACACCTATACAACAGAAAATCCCCCCAAACCTCCCAAATATTCGGCCACACTCCCCACACTTCTTAACCGCTCAGTGTTTCAGTGAAACACCAACACCCACATTGTACAAGTAACAAAAATAAAAATCCCTTGCTTTCTCAAGTACTCGAACATCAGTCTCCTAGCAACCAACAACAGGTCACCACCCCCTTGACCAGTAAGCTATTTATGTCAAGCAACCTTCACTTTAAATTAAAAGTCTACTAGCTGGCAACATAGGTTTATTAACTTAGAAGAGAAAATTTTGCTCAAGCCCAAGCTTGAACTTATGACTTCCCAGACACTCCCAAAGCAGCAAACCACTAAGGCAACCATACATCAATGTCACTACCACACAATACAAGAAAAATAAATTTTACACAAGGTTTTCGGGCGTTACAACTCTACCCTCCTTAAAAAAAATTTTGGCCTTGAAATTTGCTTGCTCAAAACAGATGAGGGTATTGCTGTTGCATCGCCTACTCGGGTTCCCATGTGGCTTCCTCAGGACTGTGATTATGCCATATTACCATAACCAGTGGAATGGAGTTCCTCCTCAAAACTTTCACATTGTGGTCTAAAATCTGAACTGGCTCTACCTTAAAGGTCAGATCTGGTCTAACCTCAAACTCCTCAGTCGAAATGATGTGTGAAGGATCAGAGAAATATCGCCTTAACATAGAGACGTGAAACACATCATGAATCCGGTCTAACTCTAGAGGTAACTCAAGTTGGTAGGCAATTGGTCCCAAGCGCTTCAATATACGGTAAGGCCCAATGAACCTAAGGCTAGCTTGACTTTTCGACCAAACCTCAGAACCCTTTTCCATGGCGAAATCTTAAAAAACACCAAGTCCTCCACAGAAAACTTGATCTCTTTCCGTTTCAGATCTGCATATGACTTTTTCCTGTCTAATGCTGCCTTTAGTCGATCTCGAATCAATCTGACCTTATCCTCGGTATCAGGTACTAGCTCCAAACCCAAAATACGCTGCTCACCCAACTATGTCCAAGAAGAAGGAGTACGACTCTTACGACCATATAATGCCTCATAAGGTGCCATCTGAATGCTAGACTGGTAGTTGTTGTATGCAAACTCTGCCAATGGCAAGTAATCCTCCCAATTGCCCTGGAAGTCAATCACACAACTTCTTAACATGTCCTCCAGTATCTGAATCACCCTCTCTAACTGACCGTCTATCTGAGGATGGAACGCAGTACTGAAGTCCAACCTTGTACCCAATGCCTCATGCAACTTCTTTTAGAATCGTGACGTAAAGTGAGAATCTCTATTGGATATGATAGAAATCGGTACCCCATGCAGTCTCACAATTTCAAACACATACAGCTTAGCCAGCTTCTGTAATGAGTAATTAGTACGAACAGGTATGAAGTGAGCAGTCTTGGTCAATCAGTCCATGATAACCCATACCGAATCTTTCTTGGAAGGTGTTAAGGGTAGCCCACTAACAAAGTCCATAGTTACTCTCTCCAACTTCCAAAGTGGAATCTTAACTAGATAAAGCAACCCTGAATGCAACTGATGCTCCGCCTTAACCTGCTGGCAAGTCAGACATTTACTCACAAAATCAGTAACTTCCCGTTTAAGTCCTAACGACCAATATAACTCCCGAAGGTCTCAGTACATTTTATTACCGCCAGGGTGCATAGCGTAAGGACTACTATGCGCCTCTTTCAGTATAGACTGCCTCAAATCCATATCCTTCGGTACACAGACTCTCCCACAGAAACAAAGTGCCCCTTCGTTATTGAGCCCAAAATCTGAAGTTTCCCCCTTCTCTATCTATTGGAAACGAGAACTCAGTGACTCATCCTCCAACTTCTTACCTTTAATATGTTCAATCCATCTCGATTTAACTTGAAGTTGGCCAGTAAACTACAATCGTTGAATAAACTGAGACGAGCAAACATCGCCCTCAGATCAGTAACAGCCCTACGGCTCAGTGTATCGGCTACTACATTAGCCTTTCCAGGATGGTATTCAATCGAACAGTCGTAATCCTTAAGCAACTCTATCCACCTTCGCTGCCTAAGGTTTAACTCCTTTTGGATGAGGATATACTTGAGGCTCTTGTGATCCGTATAAATAATACACTTCTCACCATACAGGTAATGCCTCTAAATCTTCAGTGCGAATACCACCGCAGCCAACTCCAAGTCATACATCGGGTAGTTCGCTTCATGTGTCTTAAGCTGACAAGAAGCATAGCCATTACCTTACCCTCTTGCATTAACATGCATCCCAGGCCAACATGTGATGATTCACTGTAGAAAGTGAATTCCTTCCCAAATTCTGGCTGTATCAAAACAGGGGCCTCAGTCAATACTTTCTTAAGCTTCTCGAAACTTTCCAGCTGTTTATCAGTTCGGTTAAACGGTACCCCCTTTTCTCAACAACTTAGTTAGAGTGCAACAATCAACGAAAACCCTTCAACAAACCGTCTAAAGTACCCTGCCACACCCAGAAAACTTCGAATCTCATATACTGACTTAGGATGTTTCCAATCTAGAACTGCTTCTATTTATTTAGGATCAGCCCTAATTCCCTCAATAGACACCACGTGACCCTAAAAAGTTACCTCTCGTAGCTAGAATTCACACTTGCTAAATTTAGCATAAAACTGTTTCTCCTTTAAAATCTACAGAACAACCCGGAGATGTGCATCATGCTCCTCCTCAGTCATCGAATACACCAGAATGTTTTCTATAAACACTACTACGAACTAATCCAGAGAGGGCTGGAACACTCAGTTCTTCAAATCCATAAAAGTAGCGGGTGCATTTGTCAACCTAAGCGACATTACTAGAAACTCGTAATGACCGTAACGAGTTCTAAATGTTGTCTTGTATACATCAATCTCCTTCACCCTCAGTTAATGGTACCCCGATCGAAGATCAATTTTAGAGAAGACCGAAGCTCCTCGAAACTGGTCGAATAGATCATCAATACTCGGTAGGGGGTGCTTATTCTTGATAGTTAATTTGTTCAGTTGCCGATAGTCGATGCACATCCTCATGGTTCCATCCTTCTTCTTCACGAACAAAATCGGTGCTCCCCATGGAGACACACTAGGGCAAATAAACCCTCGATCTAATAACTCTAGAATTTGAGCCTTAAGCTCTACGAGCTCCTTCTGTGCCATTCTATAAGGGGCAATAGACATCGGAGTTGTACCAGGCAAGAGCTCTATCCCAAACTCAACTTCACGATTAAAAGGTAACCCTGGTAGCTCATCAGGGAAAACATCCAGAAAATCTTTAACTGTTCTGATATCCTTAACAGACGCAATTTTAGACCCAGAAGCACTGACATAAGCTAAATACGCCTCACAACCCTTATACACCATATTCTCGGCTCTCAGCGTAGAAATCACATTTGAGAGATATTCCTGACGCTCCCCAATCATGACCACCTCGTCACCCTCTATAGTTTTTAGGACCACCTGCTTAGCCGTACAATCCAAATTTGTCGATGCTTAACTAGCCAATCCATACCCAGTATCAAGTCAAATTCCCTAAAAGGAAGTCCCGTCAAGTCGGCTAAAAAGATCTTTCCTTGAACCTCCAAAGGTACGTCCTTAATCAAATTATTCACTCTCACTAACTGCCCTAATAGACTCAACACAGTAATCTCACTTGTAGTGTTTTCACCCAAAACACCCAAAGTCTCAAACACAGTGCATGTTGTATAAGAATGCGTAGAACCAACATCAATCAATGCAATGTAAGGTACCTGATGAATAAAAATGTACCCGTAATAACATCTGAGGTGTCTTTATCCTCTCAGGGACGTGCAGCATAAACCAGTGCTGGCTGCCTCGCCTCAGTATGACCCTCACCTCTACCTGGTGCTCCACCACCACGGCCCATACCATTTCCACCTCTGGCCTCACCACGACTTCTCAATGGCTGTTAAAAATGCCTCTGTGACTGAACAATATCCCTACTAGTAGCTTGCATCTAATCGGGCCTCCGTAGACAATCCCTAATACGGTGCTCCATAGATCTGCACTTGGAACATGCCTCCATCTATACCCAGCACTCGCCCTGATGTCGTTTCCCACAAGCTATACAAGGCTGCGACCCAAAAGTAGCAACAGGGGCCGTAACCCTAGCTAGCCCATCATCCTTGGCCTTTTTTTAGGCCCAATAGCAGAACCTGAAGGCTCCCAAACCCTCTTGTTTCTCCCTTTATCCTTATCACGATTCTGGTGCTCAGCGCGCTTCACATTCTCAATGATCTTTGCCTTTTCTACTAACACTGCAAAATCTCGCTCCCTCCGTGGAGCTATCAAAACTCACAAATTATCCTCGAGGTTGTCCTCGAAACGAACACATCGCTCATATTTTTTGGCCACCATGGCTTGCGCATAGCGGCTCATTCGGAAAAATTCTGCCTCATTCAACCACAGACCTGTCCCCCTGGGTTAGATTCAAAAATTCCCTTCTGCGAGCCTCCACATAGCTAGAACCCACATATTTCCCTTGAAATGCATTCTTGAAAAACTCCCAAGTCAATCGGTCAGGTTGAGTACCCTCTCTCACTATAAGCCACCACTGATAGGCTTCATCCCACAACAACGATACTGCACCTTTTAGTTTCTACTTTAGGGTGCGGTCGAGGTCATCCATGATCCTCTCTATGGCCTCAATCCAATATTCAGCCACATTAAGGGCAACTTCAGCGATACCCAAAAGATCTCAGCCCTATTAGACCTAAGTCGTTCTGTTACCGATCCACGGCCCACAATACCAATATTGGGCCCAGTGACCCTTTCCAAAATTAGTAGCATTGCTTGGGATAGTGCGTCATCCCCAGCTGCCCGATTGTGTGACCCAGTCTCAGTCATAGGTGAAGTTGGTGCTTCCCTCGCTTCAATGTTAGGCATATGGCTCGATGTCGAAGACCCAGCCTGAGCACCTCCATGGCCTCCGCCGTGGCCCCTAGCACCCCTTCCACGAGTACCTCTAGTGCTCATAGTCGATTCACGTATTATCTGTATTAATAGTTTTGTAGCAGCCCAAATCTGTCTGGGCCTTAAAACCAAAAACAAAAAAAAAATGAATGTTTATTTATTACAGTCCATTTACAATACCACAGCCCACTAACCCGTAGACCCAAATACTTAGAACCCAATTAAACTAAACTACCCACTAACCCGTTTAGACCCAACCCACAAACAAGTACGGCCCAAATGGCCCAATTTGTTAACAAAGGATGGAAGACCTAGGGTTTTTGGAACCCTAGGCGCCGCAAACAGAAGGTTCCAGAAGTTGAGCGCCGCAACCATCCCAAGCGTCACACCTCTTCGCCTCACCTCGCAACTCTGGCCCAGAATCGCGCCGCAGTCAACGCGCAAATTAGCGCCAACATCATCATCATCAGCGCCCGATCATCATTGATCATCGCCGGATTCTCGCTTACCTGCAAAGAATGAAAGAAACAGCAGCAAACAAACAAAACAAATATGGAAAGAAATAAAAGATTTCTTCCCAAAATATGTAATAGAAACAGTGGCTATAAAAGCCTCCTTTGTAACCTGTAAACACACAGAGATTTTAACAAGGACTATAAAAGCCAAATACATACAGTTTTTTTTAGGTGAATCATCAATCTTTTATTATTTTCATTTTTTTTAGTATTCGAAGCATATATATACATATATAAATAGTTGGTAAACAGTTTTAAAAACAAGGAAGGAGTCTTACCTTCAGTATAAGCGAAAAAACGAAGCTTTTCAGCTTCCGGCTGTCGTAGATGGCAAAGTCGACGGTGACGCGTGGGTGCGTGCGGAGGTTGGAGACCGGGGCCGGAGGGCTCCCATTTCTCCTTATTTAGAGGATTTTTAAAGTTTTTTTTAAAACCCAGATTTCAAAATGAATTTTAAGTTAAAATTTGGCTTATATAGCCCCAACGAAACGGTGCCGTTTTGGTTTAACTCAATAAGCACAAAACGACGTCGTATCAATGCTAAGGATCTGCGTGTTGACTCGTGACCCGGGGAGGATCCGCGTGTTTTTAGAAAATGGGCTAATTGCCCAATTAGTCCTTCTGCATTTTTAATCTTTAAAATTTCATTTTATTTTTATTTTTAATTTGGCCCTAATCTTTTATAGTTGTTTCCATTTAGTCCCAGTGGTCATTAAACTCCATTCTGAGGAACGATGTCGTTTCCTGGGATAAGGGCTAATTGCCCAGTGAGTCCCTCTAGTTTAATGCGCTTTTCAAATAGGCCCAATTTTTTATTTATTTTCTAATTAATCCTAAATTCTTTAATTAAATTCAATTTTAATCCTTCTTTATATATTTAATTTATTTTAAATACCTTATATATTATTTATTTTATAAATATTAGTTATATAAAATAATGTATATTATTTTTATTATCCATTACATTATTTTATTATTATATATTTTACTTATAAATTATATTTTTTATATATATATATTTTATTTTCTGTAAATTATGTATTATTATTCATTAATTATGTAATTTTTTAAAAAAAATATTATTATTAAATAATAGTATATATTATCCTTATTTATATGGTAGCATTTTTATTTCATTATATTTTATTCATATTTTATTACATATCATATTTTATTATATATTATTCCTTATAGTATTTTTTCTTTTTATTATATATTATATTATATATTTTTTATTACTTATCATATGGTTTATATTATTATATATTTTGTTTACAAATTATATTATACACTATAAATTTTACCATATATTATACCTTACATTACTTTTATTTCATCATAAAATATATACTACTTTATCACTTGTTAATTATATAGGTTTTTATTTTATTATTAAATAAATATGTGTAATATTAATATTTAGTACATTATTTTGTTAATATATTAAGTTATTATACCCTATAATATGGTTTATATATAATCATTTTTAAAAAAAGTTTTCCTTTATTATTTTCATATTGTTCTAAAATTTATGAATATCTTTTTTATTTTATTTGATTTATATTTCATATGTTTATAATTTGCTTATTTACTTTTTGTTTTCTTTTTTATTTTGTTATTGTTTAGTAGGTTAAATTTTCATATAATATTTGTTATTGTTTTTACATATTTGCATGAAATTAATTATTTATGTTGATTTAAGTTACATTTGCATAAAACATTATGTATATTGCAATTTATATTTGTCGTATTCATTATGTACTACGTTGTATTTTGCATGTAATGACAATGCATGTATATTTTATATTATCTATGATCATATATGTGCAAAGTGATAACATATTGTGTAATTTATGTCCTTATTTGTCATCTTTATTATATTTGCATGGAATGTTAAAATAGGTATCATGTGGGTTAATTTATTTAATATTAATCCTTTATAATATGTTAAATGCATCATCACTACAAAGAATGTTTTTTTTTATATATATATTTCATTTGATTTTTTTTTAAAAAAAAAGGAGAAGGCAATGTTTTTGGTAGTTAGGAATTCGAGAAGTTGTGCCCTAACATGTTGGGTTGCAATTTCCCGTTTGTCTAAATGCCTAAAATACCCTTCTAAACGATTTTATAAATTACGAGGTGACTTCAGTTACAAGAGTTTTAGAATATTGTGTCCTATCATGCTGGATGTGATATTCATATTCTTTTGGAACGAAGAAATCTCGGTTTTCAACTCAAACTATTTTAATTTCAAAAAGGATCATATTTTTAAATACTTTCAAAATTCTAGCATTAAAGACGGAAAGTTATTCAATTTGGTACTAATTTTTTTTGGGCGTTTCGAGGGTGCCAACCCTTCTTCGTACATAACCGACTCCCGAACCCATTTTCTTGATTTCGTAGACCAAAGCAAATGATTTCAAACAAAAAGTGGTTTGAAGGTGGTTCAATCACACTTAAACTAATTGGTGGCGACTCCTTTTTTTTTTCATTTTTCAAAAAGTCGAACCTAATTTTTCCAAACTCGTTTTAAAAGGGTTTCGACAAGTTTTATGCATTAGTTTTATAGTTCCAGTGTTTATTAACAGATGTCTTATGAAAAGAAAAGCATCTATGATTCAGAGTTGTTTGTTTTCGCAGATCGCAGTCTTACTATAGTTTTAGGTTTCCCTAATAAGGGTTTCAGTACAGTGTACCATCTATGGTAATCTCATTTTAGTTAAATTAAGTAGTAGATTTAGAGCAGAATCGGCGCCGGAGACTCGGTAGACCATACATTCAGAAACTATTACTTTAAAATATTATTCGACCATTTAAAACAATTCTTTTTAGGAAAAACCCAAATCGACAGTCGAGTTTTTATAACCTGGCTCTCATACAACTAAATGTAACACACCAAACCTAGCCTAGAAGTTATGGCTAAATTAGGCGATGTCACATTGGAGGGCTTTTCGAAAACTTACTCTTGTTGAAAAACAAAAAACCCGTTTGGAAATTTAAAGCCTCTTTGTTAGATCCCAATTCATTCTAGTTATTTGTTATTCATTTTTAATTGTCATTATTTTTTAAACTCTGTTTCTTGGGGGAGCAGTTCAAAAGCATTACAAAAACGTAGTGTTTTTAAAACAGTTATCGTTTTAGAAAACCGTGTTCTACGTTTTCAATAGATATAAACCATAGTAACAAAAACCTGAATTTAAACAAGAAAATTAAAGAGGCCTTATGAAATAACCCAAAACAAAATCTCATAGCAAATAAAAGAAAACAGAAGTAGTAGTATGGCCATCTCCGAGTCCCTCGCAGCACTGACCTGCCTAAGGATTACCTGCACAGTTAAGCAGAAAAGGTGAGTATGAAACTCAGTGTGTAATATCTAACGAATAACAGTTACACAATCGGTGTTGAATAGTCTGGGCTTAAGCCCATGTCAGTAGCAATATTAGTGACGGCCTTAGCCCAATCCAGTATAGTATCAGTCTGCATAAAAAGATCCTACCAACCATCCTCTACACTCCACTCCATCCAGCCCTACACTCCATGTGGGGAATAATCGACCTACCCATCCCTACACTCCAGAATAAAGTACCGGTTTCGACACTGCGCAGCAAAGCTGCCAATAGTAGGCTTATAGCCTTTCAGTACACTTCCTCCAATATCATATATCCCACCCCATGCAATGCAACATAATAAAATGATCATATGATAAGAATGGCATGCTCAAATGGTCATACATCACATAGGGGCATATCAGTCATTTACCTTATAGAGATATAATAGTCAATTCATAAATTAGGGTCTAGGTATACTTACTGGCCCAACCGTAGGTTCATAGTCGACTTGTGCGACTCGTGCAACCCTACCAGTTAAATAGCAGAAATGGGCCCAAGCCCATACTAGGGCCTATGTAGGTCCACACGCTCGTGTGGCCCAATAAGCCCAAATAATGGCCTTGGCTATGTAAACTACACAGCCGGCCCAACGATCTCCACACATTAGTGCGGTTTGCCCGTGCGGGACCCACGAGGTCGTGGGGCCTACACGGCCCATTTTGGCCTACCGTGGCCCAAGCTCAGCCTAAGCCCACGATTTTGTTCATGGTAGCCTCCTTGATCGAATGCCCACATTTCGAGCATTCGACTCACAACACGTGCGTGCGTACGCTCATACAGTGTCAACAGTCGAACATTTTCAACTTTTGCCGATCTATTGTTAAAGACAGTGCGATTACACACCTATTGAGAGAAGAACGCCAATCTCCACGCACACCAACCTAGATTCAAATATGATCCACTACCATTCCATAACTCAATAGGGTTATACCCCTCTTATTAACACTTAAATTCTCAATCGCACAATTAGCTTACCTTGATTAAGCGAGTAGGGTTTGATCCTCCCTTAAGCCAATGATCACCCACTCCTTATCAAAGATCTGCATAAAAACCTAACTTTGTTGAATACCACTCTAAACGTAAACTACTTGAACTAGTGAACCACTTACTGAAATATGTCATTATGAGTGAAGGGTAGCAACAATCGCCCCACCAAAGTACAAGATGGTGCAGTCTCCCCAACAACAAATGATCAGGTATAGTGAATATTAGAGAGGAAAACTATTAACTGGGAATAAGGGAACCAAGCAATGGAACTAACACCCACCATTGAAGGTTCAGCTAACCCCATAAAGTGCAAAGATGGAAAGCTAAAAGAAAAGAAATAAGAACAAAAGAGAAGTCGAGAGCACCTACTTCAAAGTCGAAACAAAAGAGAGATATGAAGGGAGAGGATGAGATATTCGGCTAAGAACAAGGTAAAAGGAAAGAAATATTGAGAGGACGAAAGGAGAATAGAGTCTATCACACTAGGCTAAACCAAAAGAGCTTCGAAGATAGGGACACAACGGTATTCGGCCAAGAAGAGGGTACACAGTTTGGGGAAAAGTAATAGAGAAGAAAAAGAATCTGTGGACCAAAGGGTTGGAGAAAGAGGTATATTTCCAAGTAAAAGAAAAAGAATCGATAGATTCCTAAGATAACACCACTCGACTTTAGGTACCAAAAGAAAAGAACCCCAACTTGAGAAAACCCGAAAGAAAGATGGAGAGGGAGGAAGCCAAAAGAGAAAACAATGCCAAAAAGCTAGAGAATAGCAACACTACCGAAAAATCTATGCTCCCTACCCAAATTGGGCTCACAATCCCTACTACACTCCAGTTCCTTCTTTTTCTCCTAAAAATCCTCAACTGATAACCTACCTATCCACATCCCCACACAACCGAAAATCCCCCTCAAACATCCCAAATATTTGGCCACACTCCTCACACTTCTTAACCGCTCAGTGTTTCAGTCAAACACCAACACCCACATTGTACAAGTAACAAAAATAAAAATCCCTTGCTTGCTTAAGTACTCGAACCTTAGTCTCCTAGCAACCATTAACACGCCACCACCCCCTTGACCAGTAAGCTATTTATGTCACGCAAACTTCACTTTAAATTAAAAGCCTACTAGCTTCAACATGGGTTTATTAACTTAGAAACGAAAACTTTGCTCAAGCCCAATCTTGAACTTATGACTTCCCAGACTCTCTCAAAGCACCAAACCACTAAGGCAACCATACATCTATGTCACTTCCACACAATACAAGAAAAACAAAATTTTACACAAGGTTTTCGGGATTTGGGATGTTACAACTTGCTTCTAAAACCCAAGTTTTGCAATTTATTCAATTTGGTCCTTAATTTCCAATTGGATACCTTAC
Organism: Gossypium arboreum; assembly: GCF_025698485.1. Taxonomy (NCBI): domain Eukaryota; kingdom Viridiplantae; phylum Streptophyta; class Magnoliopsida; order Malvales; family Malvaceae; genus Gossypium; species Gossypium arboreum. The sequence goes on along the minus strand of NC_069081.1, from coordinate 82,660,021 downwards.
ACATAGAATTTCTTCATGAAACTTTAACACATGCTTATTTTCATATCCTAGACCTCATAATGATCATAAAATAATTATTTTAACATCGGATTTGGGGTCCCAAAACCACTATTCTGACTAGGCCCTAAATCGAGATGTTACACAATCAACACTAAATCAAAAATAAGATAGAAAAAATAGAAAATGCAACTAAAAGGAAGAAAGAGGAAACTTGAACCATGTTAGTTACGGTGGGTTTGTTGTATGATTCAACAAAGTTCTAGGTTTTCTAAGCCAAAATAGTTGTAACACTCCTTACCTGTGTCCGACGCCAGGACAGGATTCGAGGCATTACCGGACTGAATCACAATCACACATGCATAATCGGGCCATAAAATTTCATTCAATTTAAAACATTTCATTCAAATGCATATCGTCCCTTATATGGGCTTATGAGGCCCAAAACATACATAGGAAGTGGTTCGGGACTAAATCGGAAAACTTTGGAAACTTAGAAACTTTTCCCATAAATCAAGACCACACGCTCGTGTGGATAGGGGCATGCCCGTGCGAGTAGGCCGTGTGGTCACACATGCCCGTGTCCCTAACTCGTGTAACTCTCTGTCTATTTATGTATGAAAAAATGATGTCACGCGGCCAATACACACGCCCGTGTGTTTAGGCAATGTGGCGATTTAAATTCATGAAATTAAATACAGACTTCACACGGCTGGGGTACATGCCTATGACCCATGGTCATGTCCTTTGCACGGCCAAGACACACGGTCGTGTCTCAGCACGTGTGGTCAATTTCAAGACTATTTTCCAAGCCATTTTCCACCCTCTTATTCCCACAAGCATACACACTTCATATGACACCAATTTAAGCATGTTCTTACTACTGAACATCCACAACTAAGACATTAACATGTCAACCACATACCATCATTTTCATACATACAACATCAAACTTAGTCACTCAGTAACATAACCACTTGGACACATTCAACCATCACTCATTAAGCAAATATAAACCACCTCATAAGACATTGACATACACATGAATAATAATAAGATCAACATAAGCCATCCTTCATGGCTATATATACAAATTGGAGTATTAAATCATCATAAGCCAATAAATATGGCTAAATAATATAACACATAAACAAAGTGACTTAGTCTCTATACATACCCTAAGCTTAAGAGGTTTGTATTCACTTTTACCACATGATGATAATTTGATAGTGTGATAGTATCTTCGGTGAACTCCAACCTGAGCTAGCTTAGTGACCCTATAAGACATATGAAAAAGAGGGGGTAGGCTATATAGCTTAGTAAGTCCATCTGAAAATAATGAGCAATTTATTAACATGCTTTTACTAATTCTCACAATATGATCTCAAGGTAATACAAGCATAGTTGCACTTTTTACTTGTGTTCATGTCAAGCTATTTTCTCGAGTCAGAGTCACCAAATTATTTATAACTGGAGCTATGAAACTCAAAATTAAGATCCACTAATTTTTTCAGAAACTAGACTTGCATATAATCTTACCATAAAATTTTCAGAATTTTTGGTTTAGCCAATAACTACAGTTTATTCTTCAAAGTTACCCCTGTTTCGCTGTCTGACAGTTTCGACCCCTCTTCACTAAAAATTAATTATCTCCTCATACGGGATTTGGAAGATGTTACCGTTTGGTTATCTTAAAAATAGAATCATTAAGGATTCTAAGAATATAAATTATAACCCATAACTATTTTTTTTACAATTTTTAATGATTTTCCAAATTTAAGACAGGATAGCCCGAAATCACTCTGACCTTGTCTCACAACAATTCAATTATCTCATAATATGAATTCCTTTTTCTTACACCATTTCTTCTATGTGAACTAGGCTCAATAAGCTTTAATTTCATATTTTATTTACCCTTTAATTTTATTTTCACAATTTTTTGGTGGATTTTCAAAGTCGACTGCTGTTGCTGTCCATGACTGTTTTAGCACAGATTAATTTTGTACATTCACATTTCCAAGCATATAGCTTAACATCATTTAAATGTCCAAAAAATCTTATCGATCCATACATTCATAACCATTTTTAATAGGCATTTACACCGATCCTTTCCTCTTTTTATTATTCATTGAACCACAAAATTAAAGGAATAAACACAGTATCTCAATTCGATTTGGCTTAAAAGTTTCACACATGATTAGCAATTAAATTTACCATATATTTATACCTCATGAACATAGACCCATTGTAACACCCCTATCCCGTAGCCATCGTTGGAATAGGACGAGGCGTTACCAGAAATTAGGAATCGGATCAGAACAGTAAAATTTTGAGCCTTTTTCTTAAATAAAAGATCATTTATATATATAACTAATAGATACAAACAAAGATCGAATTTAAAACTTATAAAAGTAAACTTCTATAAGATGCCATATTCGCATGGCTTATATACAATAGTCAAAATATCATTCTACTTATAGTCTAACCTATACATGCCATAAACTAAGTCCAAAACACATGATAACCACAATAGTAGATAGTGTGACGAAGTGCTGACGATCCCCGTGCTAATAGTAAGAGTCAACGATCTACAAAAATAAAAAGAGAAACATAACATTCAAAGTAAGCTTTCATAAGCTTAGTAAGTCTTAAGCAATTTAAACAGTTGAACTTAAAAACAAACCAAATGTTCGAAATCACATAACACTTTCTGAGTACAATACATTTGACCGATTATGCACAAACACATATCATTTTACTCCGTTTATACTCTAACTCATATAAACATAGTATTTACAAGCCTCCGGATTAACTTTAATTCTTTCAAATTTCACTAGTGTATCATTTCTTACCCACACTTACTTTCAACATTCATAGTTAAATGGCAAATCGAAAACTATCTTGTAACTTTGCATAATAACTGAATGCACACATATACAAATATACATATGAATTTACCACATCTTTTCATATGCTTCTCATTACACATTCTTTATTCTCGTCAGATCAATCTCACATAAATAGTATATATTCTCGTCAGATTAATCTCACATAAATAATATATATATCACATACCCGAATCACTTAATGTGTAATACGAGTTCAATTTATCATCTTAGCATAGGATCTCGTAGTCATATGCTTTATCGAATTCACTAGCATTTGGCCTGCGAGGTATAAAACCCGAACATAACACCAGCACAAAGCCTACGGGACTTTAAACCCGGATACAATCTCAGCACAATTTATTTTATATACTTTTTTACCAACTTTGGCCGCATCAAATATCTAATAATACCCACATTTGATAATTGGTCATTCGGCCACATTATATACACATAAACATATGTACATTTCACACTTGCCCATTCGGCCACACCACATACACAAGATAATGCTTTTATCATTACTTGCTAATACATCATATACTTTGCTTTCATTTAAATAACCACTCAGCCATATTACATTTCTAAGTAACCATTCGGCCTCACTATACAAATAAGATAGCACACATTTTCATAAAGGCCCTTCAGATAACTTGCACACACTTAATATTAGCCATTTCGGCCTCACCACATATACATATCTTGTACATCAATTTCATCATATCAAAACCACTTATATATCATTTCCTAACATGACAATTCAAAATTCACATATGGTTCTAATCAATATCTTATAAGCAACTCAAACAGTTTTATCAATGTTTACAACATATTCTCAAGTTTACGACAAGCTGTCTTCCTGCACAACAGTCACTAAATTATTTATATCTGGAGCTACGAAACTCCGAATTAAGTTCCATAAATTTTCCCTGAAATTAGACTCATTTATCTTTCTTCCATAAAATTTTCAAAATTTTTGGTCGAGCCATATAGTACAGTTTATTAGTTAAAGTATTTCATGTTTCAGGGTATGACTACTCTGACCCCTGTACACTACGAACCGAATTTCTCCCTGTACAGAATTCCAATGACCATGCCGTTTTTTCCCGTAAAAATAGACTCAATAAGGAATCCATGCATGTAAGTTATGACTCTTAATAATTTTTGTAAAATTTATGGTGAATTTATAAAATCAGAACAGGGGATCTCGAATTCATTCAGACCCTGTTTTACAAGAATTCAAATATCACACAATATAGAATTCTTTTTCTTCCCCTGTTTCTTTCATGTGAAAATAGACTCATTAAGATTTAATCCCATATTTTGTTCTGCCTCTAACTCATTTTTCACTATTTTTAGTGTATTTTCAAAGTTACACTACTGCAGTAACTCAAATCTGTCAAGGCTAAGTTACTCATTCATGATCATTGTTCACAAAATTAATACAACATCATTTCAACCATCATGGTAAGAACACATATTATTTATCATAGATCATCACATATCAAGGCATTCTCATAGGCTTAGTATACATACTTGCACAACTCGTAACATAACTCAAGTGCATACTCACCAATGACTTACCTCATTGGGACCATCATCAACTCTTTCCTTGGATTACCCGTTGAACACTTGGAATACTAATTGGATACTCGGAAAAGCCTTTGCACATAAGTGCCTCAATTGTAGCTAAAGCTACCTCATATCTCATGAAATTTCAATGCTCACTCTCGAGCTAGTCATCTAGACTCATAATTCCTAGTGACATGTCACTCGTATCCTATTCTATTCCAAATGTTCAAACGAGATTTTTCCTCGTCTATTAAGGCTTTGTCTTATCATATTTCTATTAATCACATACACATTAATATTTGTACAATTCATGTAATGATAACATTTAAATACATGTATAACATGGTATTGTTTACATACGAACTTACCTCAATACCACAAAGGTAAAAAAAAAAGACGTAATTATCCCTTAATCGATTTCTTTCCGTTCTAGGTCCAAATCCGATTTTCATCATCTAAAACATCACATTCAACTTATTAAAACAATGTACTGATCAAATTAGTCCATTGACACACTTGGGCTATTTTTATAATTTTGCCCTATATTTTACCAAAATTACCAAATTACCCCTAGGCTCGTAAAATAATTTTTATCACATTTCTTTACTCCTTGAGTCTAGATGAACCATTTTCATAACTATAGCAACTCATAATTTCAACTATTTCACACATTTACAACTCATTTTACAACTTAGCAATCTAGCCCTTTTTAAGGTGTTTTCATGCAATTTCTTTCACAAAAGTTGTTTATTAGACAACTAGAACTCATAATCTTCCATAAAAACACAACAAACAACACATTTACTCTCATGGCAAAACCCTAGACTCTTCATCATTTTGCACAATAGTCCCCTCTTATGAAAGCTCATGATTTAGGGGTTACAAAAATGTAAAAATCTTCAAGAAAGACATTAAAATCACTTACTTGCTAAGCCTCAAAGTTGCTGAAAATATGAAGCTTTCAAAACCCATTTCTTGGCTGGAAAAATCGGTGGAGAGAAGATGAAAAAGGGATGATATCATCCTATTTTTATTTTATTACCTATTTGGTCAAAAGTCACCTAATATCCCATAAATTTTGGCTTTTTTAAAATTTTTGTCTCCCCTTGGCCGGCCACAACTTAAAAAGGGTCCAATTGCCCTTTAAAGGCCTCCAATTTTAGTTCTCTAGTCTATTAACACCTTTAGGCACTAAAATACAACTTTTACCTTTTACGCGATTTAGTCTTTTTGAAATTGGACTAGAAGTCGCTAAAATTAACTTACCAAAATTTACATGCACTTATAAAATTATATTATAACACATAAAATAATACTAAAATAATTTTCTCTGGCCTCGAATAGTGGTCCCGAAACCATTTGTTCGACTAGGCCCAAAATCGGTCATTACATTTCTTCCCCCTTTAGGGATTTTCGTCCCGAAAATCTTAGTAGCGACTAGGTTAGTCCTCTTATTGAATTATGTCCATATAAACATTAGCTCATCAATAACAATTGTAATTCATTACTGCTTTCACATCGATCTACAAAATCACTTTCTTATCTTAAAATAAATACATAAATATTTCTACAAGTATACACATACATCTCATTTTCTTGATTTCATAAGCAATAATCACTTAATTGAATTTATACTTGCATTTCAAACACATATAAATCACATATTAACATGTATAATACATAACATCAACTCACATATTCATAACCCACATTTTCATTCATGTATAAGCTGTAACCTGGCCGAAAGTACACATATTCTCAAACATCCCAATGAATATCTTTTATAACTTTATCACATCTCAATATTCAACTTAACTCATTTCCAAAAGAAAAGTCAACTTCCACGTACCTGAACATTTAGTTCATTTAGCACATTCAATCATAGTTAACGTTACCCGTATACAGTCGATTAGGCATAAAGCTTAATATAATACACTGGCATGAGATTTATTCTAGCGCATAACTCGTATATCCAAAATTATCAGCATTCATCAAAATTCTTACAAACTTTGAATGTCGAAACTTAATCAAAATAATTTCTTGAACAAGATTAACAAAATAGTATCCATTCAGCAATAGCACATATATCTTCATATACCGAGAATCTCATAGACTAAATCCATAACACATTTTCAACTAAGCACTTAAGTGTACATATAACGTAAATCCATTCCTTAACAACATATCCACCAATTTTTTTTACGTATCCACTTATAACAAAATTACAGCCTAAACAATAATTAATCATCAATTTATATCTATTAATGTAACACCCCGTACCCGAGCCCGTTGCCGGAGTCGAACACGAGGTGCTAACAGACATAATACATTTATTTCCACAGTCCATTTAAAAAAATTTCCAGACAAATGGGTTACTGCATCACTGTCGCCTTAAAAATCATATCTTGAGTTTCAAAACTCGAAAACCAGTTTCGTAAATTTTTCCTGAAACTAGACTCATATATCAATCTAAAAATTTTTTTCTAGAATTTTTGGTCCAGCCAATTAGTACAGTTTATTAGTTAAAGTCTCTCCTGTTTCATGGTTTGACTACTCTGACCTTCACACATTACGACTTGGATATCTCCCTGTACAGGGCTTCAATACTGATTCCAATTTTTCTATAGAAACTAGACTCGAATAGGAATCTAGACATATATGGCATGACTTCTAATTATCTCTGGTTAATTTATAATGAATTTCCAAAGTCGGAACAGGGAATCCAGAAACCGTTCTGGCCCTGTTTCACGAAAACTTAAATATCTCTTAACATACGACTCATATGATTGTTTCGTTTCTTCCATATGAAAATAGATTCATCAAGGTTCGATTACATAATTTATTCACTATTTAATTTCATTCCTACTATTTTTAGTGATTTTTCAAATCCACACCACTGCTGCTGTCAGCATCTGTTTTTTAAGGTAAACTTTTCCTATTTCATGGTTTTCCATGAATCAACTAGAGGTTGTCATACATAGCACCAAAATGATCATGATTAACCATTCCAATGGCTAATCGTTACCAAATATTTCCATACCTCTCAACGAACAACATACAAAACGATTATAATGTTATGATCAAAGTATATTTAAGCCATTTTCGCATGGCTATCCAAATTTATACAAAACCCAAGGGTACATGACCAACAACAAAAAGGGTAGTCCTATACATGCCATTTCAAAGTTCAACCAAAAGTGTACCAAAAGGGCTTTGATAGTGTGGGCGACTTGACTTCAATAATCCCGAGTCCGATGGTGACGAACCAAAATCTATAAAACAGAGGTTCAAAGAAGCGGAGTAAGCATTTAATGCTTAGTAAGTTTTGAGCCATAAAATTAGACACAACTAAAATGTAGCATTCATATGGCTAAACGGATAATTTCATATGCACAAATTCTCAATATCATACTTACTTCACATTACCAACCCTTATATTCACACAAAAAAGATCAACTTAGCCAAAGGCGGAAGTTCATTAATCGATCGAGCGAATACTACTTAAAAGGAATCAATTAATCCAATGCATGTACAAAACATACCTCATTGTTGGGATTTTACGGCGTATTAATTGAAATTATTACAGCAAGATCGCTCATCCCCAACCCAAGTATCTTGAGTTTAGCGGATATAACCACTCGCACAAGGCCTTGGTCTTAGCCGGATATGGTCACTAGCATAAATGCCTTCGGGACTTAGCCGGATATAGTCGCTAGCACAAATGCCTTGGGTTTTGGCCCGGATATAGTAACTCGCACAAATGCCTTGGATCTTAGTCCGGATATAGTCACTTAGCACAAAAGCCTTGGGACTTAGCCGGATATCATTCAATAACCATGCACATATATCAATAAATCATGACACATCCATATTTCATTTTCATTACCAAAGCTCAAACACAAGACACTTATCACACTTACAAATTTCGGCTTAATAGCCACATACAAAGAGCATGATTTTGATTTGCTTGTGACATAATCTAATCGAATCATAATCTATGTTCCATTACTCGAAAACTTACCTCGGAGGTGGTCGAACAATTTTGGCGGCTATTCGATCACTTTTTCCTTTCCCTTATCCAACTGTGGTCCTCTAAGCTCTTGAGCTAATTCAAACAAATTTAACTTATTAAAGTCTCATTATGCTTGCTTATGGCCGAATATGACAAGGAGTTTGATAGGTCATATGGCCACCTTTAGCTCAAATACAAAATGGTCATAGGCATTTTTAATCACATTGAGCAATTTAGTACAATTAATCAAACATTTCCTCATGTGCACCTTTATGACCAAATACACACATCATTAACCTAATATCAATTAACTAAGCACTTAACAAATTCTCCTTGAGCCGATTGTCTAAGTCAAGATAGGATCATCATTATGCTTACCTATAGCCGAATGTACAACATCAATCTATGCATTCATTCGTGTGGCCGAACATGCATGTCTATGTTGAGGCCGATTGCATACTTAATACATTCTACAAGTATGGTCACTTGTATTGACCAAATACCATTGTGTTTCAAGTTCAAAACTTGGCTAATACACATATATGCACTATTAAAGCATCCTCTCCATTCCATCAATTCAACACATGCATTACTCATTAATATACAAAATTATATTCGGCCTTAGCACACATCTTGCTGGCCGAATTTTTCTCCATCTAGCAACATTTTATGTACTATGCCGAACCAAAAAGATCAAACACCTAGCTTAATCATTTCCAAAACACTTAACTGGCCTTTGACCAAGACTTTAAACAAAGTCTATGTTCGACTATCACACATATGGGCGTTATTAGTTCAAAGTTTTAACAAGATTAATTTCTTTGATCTTAACCTAAATGACAACCCCCATTGTTCATCTAGATTTAGCATGAAACAAACACCAACCAAGAAAACAACACCCATGGCCGAGTATCATCTTCATCACATAGCAAGATTTAAACCATGGGCTAGGTAGAACTCAAACTAACATAAAAAAATATGCATGAATCTCATGGAACAACATCAAACTTACCCTAACCTAGCTCCAAGCATGGCCGAATCTCTTCAACATTTCCTCCTTTCTTCCCTTTTGAATTTCGGTCAAGAAGAATGAAAAAGGATGGACATTTTTTTTTCTTTGTTTTCATCATTTTCCTTTTTCCATTTCTTTATTACTAGCTTTTTATTTTATTGTTTCCTACATACCACATTAGCACACCATGCTTAAAATATGCTATGCCCCATAGCATGGCCGGCCACTAGCTCAAATATTGGGCAATTTGACATGCAAACCCACCATTTCTATAACATGCATTAATAGGCCACTTTACATTTGCCTAGAACATTTCTAAATTTTCTCACATAAGTCCTATTTACTAAAATTCACCTACAATTAAACAAAATTCAAATATAAAATTTTCACACATGCATATATACATATAATAAGCATCAAATATGACAGCTAATTATTTTTATGACTCGGTTTTGTGGCCCCGAAACCACTTCCCGACTAGGGTCACATTAGGGCTGTCACAATTAATCCCCAATTCAAACTCAAATACCGAATACCAGTATCTAATTAAAATTCAACATCTAACTTCCATTCTACTTCCTAACATTTGTCAATTTAAAGAGCGTCGTACTTGTCTGAGTATGTCGTTTAATTAAAGCCATAGTCCAACCATGTTCTTACATGTTATCACATATCGAGTCGATTCCATGTCCTAGACATGGTCTTACACAACATCTCAAATCAATGCCTTCATCCCAGATGAGGTCTTACATGAATCTCATTTCACACACTTAGTGCCCGCTGACCGATCTCGCACACATAGTGCTCGGTTGAAGAACTCGCACACACAGTGCCTCAATTACCGATCTCGCACACATAGTGCTCGGTTAAAGGAATTCGCACACACAGTGCCTCAATTACTGATCTCGCACACATAGTGCTCGGTTAAAGGAATTTGCACACACAGTGCCTCTAATCATTCGCACACATAATGGCCATATCCATTTGTTATTACACATTGAAATGGCTTAACCAAGTCTATAAAACATCATATATGTACACTTTAAACGTGTTCTTTCATTTAACTTTGAATTCATATAGTAATAAACACTTAAACCTTGCTCGAATCACCGGCATTAAGCCTGTTAGGGACGAAGACCCGAATACACATCACCGGCACGAAGCCTGCTAGGCACGAAGGCCCGAATACATATCACCGGCACGAAGCCTGCTAGGCACAAAGGCCCCAATACACATCACCGAGTTTCATGCATATTTATTCACATTTTAATACATTTCATATAGCATATCATATTTGTAATTCACTTACTTCGTTTCAATATATACATATCATATACACCTTGACATTATATCATAGATATCATTTACATGTAGGCTCATTCCAAATACATTATTTTCTCTTCAAAGTTCTCATTCACATATTTAAAACATAACATCATATATAACATTAACAAAGCATAAACTACACAGCAATTCCATCTCTAATAGATGACATATATATGTATATATTTCGCCCATTTACATAAAATCCTAAACCCAAATATAACTTATCATGCATACAATATACATCACTATTATCCTAATATACTTTTCCATATTTATTTCATAACACATTCAGCAAAATTACTTTGCATTTCAATACTTCAAATGTATATCATACTTCTATTCATACCTTTCTCAATTTTGACACATCATAAGCATGTTTCAATCCTCTCAATACCATCTGCTACAGCTTGATCGGGATTGGAATTCATTATAATACGAAAAAACACATTTTAACTGTCAGAAATCATCACACTATCATTTTATCACTTTATGGCATGTATAGCTAGACTCACACGTGCTACATTAGTCCTAGAATCGACTAAACCGTAGCTCTGATACCACTAAATGTAACACCCCTATCCCGTAGCCATCGCCGGAATAGGACGAGGCGTTACCAGAAATTAGGAATCGGATCAGAACAGTAAAATTTTGAGCCCTTTCTTAAATAAAAGATCATTTATATATATAACTAATAGATACAAACAAAGATCGAATTTAAAACTTATAAAAGTAAACTTCTATAAGATGCCATATTCGCATGACTTATATACAATAGTCAAAATATCATTCTACTTATAGTCTAACCTATACATGCCATAAGCTAAGTCCAAAACACATGATAACCACAATAGTAGATAGTGTGACGGCACTTGGCGATCCCGTGCTAATAGTAAGAGTCAACGATCTACAAAATAAACAGAGAAACATAACATTCAATGTAAGCTTTCATAAGCTTAGTAAGTCTTAAGCAATTTAAATAGTTGAACTTAAAAACAAACCAAATGTTCGAAATCACATAACACTTTCTGAGTACAATACTATTTGGCCGATTATGCACAAACACATATCATTTTACTCCGTTTATACTCTAACTCATATAAACATAGTATTTACAAGCTTCCGGATTAACTTTAATTCTTTCAAATTTCACTAGTGTATCATATCTTACCCACACTTACTTTCAACATTCATAGTTAAATGGCATATCGAAAATTATCTTGTAACTTTGCATAATAACTGAATGCACACATATACAAATATACATTTGAATTTACCACATCTTTTCATATGCTTCTCATTACACATTCTTTATTCTCGTCAAATCAATCTTACATAAATAATATATATTCTCGTCAGATTAATCTCACATAAATAATATATATATCACATACCTGAATCACTTAACGTGTAATACGAGTTCAATTTATCATCTTAGAATAGGATCTCGTAGTCATATGCTTTATCGAATTCACTAGCATTTGGCCTACGATGTGACAGCCCAAAATTGACCCTAGTCGGAAGGTGGTCTCAGGACCACAAAACCGAGGCATAAAAATAATTAAAAATTTATTTTGATGCCTATAATATGTGTGTGCTCATGTATGACATTTTATGATGATTGATTTAGTGTTATAAGGGTGAATTCCACAAGAAAGGACTTAGTAATGAACTTTGAGAGTATGATAGGGAAATGTGTGATGACTAATTAAAGCATGCATGCAAAATAATGGACTTGCATGTCAAATTCCCCTTTATAGGTGGTGGCCGGCCATGACAAGGAGGATGGGCTAAACATGTCATGAAACATGTTTTGTTGGTGCATTAGGGTGAAATAATAAACAAAGGTGTATGGGTGATAAAAAATGAAAAAAAATGTGTGTGAGTGTGGTAATCCCCCCATTGCCGTGAGTTGTAGAGAAGGAAAGAAAAAATTTTGTTCATCCTTTCTTTGAGCCAAAACTAAGGAAGAAGGAGGATTTTTGCTTCATGCTTGGTTTGGAAGAGATCTAGAAGGAGATTTGGCTAAGTTTGCATCAAGATTAAGGTATGTATGAGGTTGTGTTAGGAGTTTCATGCATGTTTTGGTTGCTAACTTGATGTGCATGTTAGCCATGGCTCAAATCTTTGTTAAGCCATGGAAATGGTATTTGGCCAAAGTTGTTATGGTGATAAAGCCATTGCATGCTAAGTGTGAAGCTTGATGATGATGCATGCAATGATGGATTGTCTACTCTTGAGTAAGATTTTGAGCTTTCTTTTGTTTTATCATGATTGAAGTTGAAAAGGAGCATGATTGTCATATTCGCCATGATGCATTCATGAGCATGGTTCATGCTTCTTGCATGTTAGTTAAAATTTGTGTTTTGGATGCCTATGGACACCTTGAAATTCGCCATGCTCATATATGTATATATATGTTGCACATGATGTTTTGGTTATGAAGGAAGTGATGAATAAGTTTGTTTAAAGAAGAAGATGTTGAAGAATAATTGTGAAATTGTAAGCACATTCGCCTAGCACACATATGAGTGCTTGATGCTATATTGTAAGTTTTGAGCTACAATATGCAAAGCATTAACTAGTAAAATGCATGCTGTTTTGTGTGGTATTAAGTGCATAATTGGCCTCAACATGGACAAGTATATTCGCCTTGGGTAGCCTATTGAAGGCCTTAGCTATTCCTTGATGCTCGAATAAATTGTATTGAATTGCTTGATGTAGTATAAAATGTGCATGACCATTGTGTATTCAAGCTAAAGGGTGGCCATATGACCATTTAAATTCCTTGTCATATTCGCCATAAGCTAGCACAATGAGGTTTTGATAAATTGAATTTGTTTGAATTAGCTCAAGAGCTAAGAGGGCCACAATTGGACAAGGGGAAGGAAAAAGTAATCGAATAGCCGTAAAAGCCGTTCGACAACATCTAAGGTAAGTCCTCAAGAAGTGACCTTACTTGAATTATGTGGAATGAAATATGGATGTATTGATTATTGATTTATGTGTGTATGAGTATTGAATGATACCGGGCTAAGTCCCGAAGGCGATTATGTTAGTGATTATAATTGTGTTTGAGCCTTAGTAACGAAAATAAATATGTATGTCCAATGATTATTGATGTATGTGTGCATGAGAAATTGATTGATATCCGGGCTAAGCCCCGAAGACAATTATGCTGGAAATTATAACCGGGTTAAGACCCGAAGGCAATTGTGCTAGTGGCTACATCCGGGCTAAGACCCGAAGGCATTCGTGCGAGTCATTCTATCCGGCTAAGACCAAGGCATTTGTGCAAATCGTGATATCCGGGTTAAGTCCGTGAGGCCTTGGTGCGGGTTACCATAACCGGGCTATGTCCCGGGCGATTGATCGAGTAGCGACATCCGGTTAAACTCGAAGGTATGTGATTTGAAAATTATAAGCTTGCTGGAAAATTTCAGCTAATGTACTTGTGAAATTTCCCAATGACAAGGTAAGTGCGGTGTGTGCTTTGCGCTAGGAGTAAGAGCGTGTGAATATCCGCTCCTATGATGGAACGAGTTATCGGCCTTAATGAAGCCGTTATTTGTGTATGAACATAAGAGTTGGGATGGTGAAGTAAGTATGATTATGTGAATGTGCATTAATGAAATGATGCATTTAACTATGTGAATGTATTGCTGTAATTAGAGTTGATTATATTCCTTGAGACTTACTAAGCATAAAAATGCTTACTCCGCTTTGGCTCTCGGTTTTCTAGATTTCGCCGATAGCAATCGGATTCGGGATCGTTGAAGTCGAAGTCATCCACACTATCAAGCCCCCATTTTGGTATAAATTCTTGGTTGAACTTGAAATGGCATGTATAGGACTACCCTTGTTGGTTTAAATATGTTATGATGTATATGTATGCGGCCATGCGAAAATGGCTCGTAATAGTGAAGTATCAACTTAAACTATTTGCGGTTTGTATATATATATAGTGTCATGATGTGACTATGAATTGGAAATGGGAATGTTGGTCACATGATCAGCCATTGGCATGGTTAAAATGATCATATGTGGACCTATGTAAGGCAAGACTAGTTGGTTCATGGAGACTACAAAATAGGTAAGACCTACCTTAAAAACAGATGCTGCCAGCTGCAGTAATGTGAATGTGAAAAATCACCAAAATTTGTAGGAATGGTATTAAATAGTGAATCAGCTATGTAAATGAACATTGATGACTCTATTTTCATATGGAAGAAACGAAATGGTCATAGGAGTTACATGTTAAGAGATATTAAAGCTATTGTGAGACAGGGCCAGAACGGTTTCTGGGTACCCTGTCGCAACTTTAAAAGTTTACTATAAATTATCCAGAAATAATTAGGAGACATACCTTATATGTACAGATTCCATTTTGAGTCTAGTTTCATTAGAAACAAACGACACCAGCATTAAATCCCTGTACAGAGAGATATTCAAGTTATACCGCGCAAAGGTCAGAGCAGTCGATCCCTGTAACATGGGTGACTTTAACTAATAAACTGTACCAATTGGCCCGACCAAAAATTCTAGAAATAAATCCATGGATGTATATATGAGTCTAAATTCAGGGAAAATTTACGAAACCAGTTTCCGAGTTTTGAAACTCGAGATATGATTTTTAAGGCGACAGTGACGCAGTTTTTCCAGCCTGACTGGAAATGTCCAATGGATGGGCAAAACAAGTGAACTTGGCTTGCTAACCCCTCGTGTCCGACACCGGCGATGGTCTCGGGTTCGGGGCGTTACATACGAGGTATAAAACCCGAACATAACACCAGCACAAAGCCTACGGGACTTTAAACCCGGATACAATCTCAGCACAATTTATTTTATATACTTTTTTACTAACTTTGGCCTCATCAAATATCTAATAATACCCACATTTGATAATTGGTCATTCGGCCACATTATATACACATAAACATATGTACATTTCACACTTGCCCATTCGGCCACACCACATACACAAGCACATATATAAGATAATGCTTTTATCATTACTTGCTAATACATCATATACTTTGCTTTCATTTAAATAACCACTCAGCCATATTACATTTCTAAGTAACCATTCGGCCTCACTATACAAATAAGATAGCACACATTTTCATAAAGGCCCTTCAGATAACTTGCACACATTTAATATTAGCCATTTCGGCCTCACCACATATACATATCTTGTACATCAATTTCATCATATCAAAACCACTTATATATCATTTCCTAACATGACAATTCAAAATTCACATATGGTTCTAATCAATATCTTATAAGCAACTCAAACAGTTTTATCAATGTTTAGAACATATTCTCAAGTTTATGACAAGCTGTCTTCCTGCACAACAGTCACTAAATTATTTATATCTGGAGCTACGAAACTCCGAATTAAGTTCCATAAATTTTCCCTGAAATTAGACTCATTTATCTTTCTTCCATTAAAATTTAAAAATTTTTGGTCCAGCCATTTAGTACAGTTTATTAGTTAAAGTATTCCATGTTTCAGGGTATGACTACTCTGACCCCTGTACACTACGAACCGAATTTCTCCCTGTACAGAATTCCAATGACCATGACGTTTGTTTCCCGTAAAAATAGACTAAATAAGGAATCCATGCATGTAATTTATGACTCTTAATAATATTTGTACAATTTATGGTGAATTTATAAAATCAGAACAGGGGATCTCGAATTCATTCAGACCCTATTTTACAAGAATTCAAATATCACACAATATAGAATTCTTTTTCTTCCCCTGTTTCTTTCATGTGAAAATAGACTCATTAAGATTTAATCCCATATTTTGTTCTGCCTCTAACTCATTTTCCACTATTTTTAGTGTATTTTCAAATTTACACTACTGCAGTAACTCAAATCTGTCAAGGCTAAGTTACTCATCCATGATCATTGTTCACCAAATTAATACAACATCATTTCATCCATCATGGAACGAACACATATTATGCATCATAGATCATCACATATCAAGGGATTCTCATAGGCTTAGTATACATACTTCCACAACTCGTAACATAACTCAAGTGCATACTCACCAATGACTTACCTCATTGGGACCACCATCAACTCTTTCCTTGGATTACCCGTTGAACACTTGGAATACTAATTGGATACTCGGAAAAGCCTTTGCACATAAGTGCCTCAATTGTAGCTAAAGCTACCTCATATCTCATGACATTTCAATGCTCACTCTCGAGCTAGTCATCTAGACTCATAATTCCTAGTGACATGTCACTCATATCCTATTCTATTCCAAATGTTCAAACGAGATTTTTCCTCGTCTATTAAGGCTTTGTCTTATCATATTTCTATTAATCACATACACATTAATATTTGTACAATTCATGTAATGATAACATTTAAATACATGTATAACATGGTATTGTTTACATACGAACTTACCTCAATACCACAAAGGTAAAAAAAAAAGCGTAATTATCCCTTAATCGATTTCTTTCCGTTCTAGGTCCAAATCTCGATTTTCATCATCTAAAACATCACATTCAACTTATTAAAACAATGTACTAATCAAATTAGTCCATTGACACACTTGAGTTATTTTATAATTTTGCCCTATATTTTACCAAAATTACCAAATTACCCTTAGGCTCGTAAAATAATTTTATCACATTTCTTTACTCCTTGAGTCTAGATGAACCATTTTCATAACTATAGCAACTCATAATTTCAACTATTTCACACATTTACAACTCATTTTACAACTTAGCAATCTAGCCCTTTTTAAGGTGTTTTCATGCAATTTCTTTCACAAAAGTTGTTTATTAGACAACTAGAACTCATAATCTTCCATAAAAACACAACAAACAACACATTTACTCTCATGGAAAAACCCTAGACTCTTCATCATTTTGCACAATAGTCCCCTCTTATGAAAGCTCATGATTTACGGGTTACAAAAATGTAAAAATCTTCAAGAAAGACATTAAAATCACTTACTTGCTAAGCCTCAAAGTTTCTGGAAATATGAAGCTTTCAAAACCCATTTCTTGGCTGGAAAAATCGGTGGAGAGAAGATGAAAAAGGGATGATATCATCCTATTTTTATTTTATTACCTATTTGGTCAAAAGTCACCTAATATCCCATAAATTTTGGCTTTTTTAAAATTTGTCTCCCCTTGGCCGGCCACACACTTAGAAAGGGTCCAATTGCCCTTTAAAGGCCTCCAATTTTAGTTCTCTAGTCTATTAACACCTTTAGGCACTAAAATACAACTTTTACCTTTTACGCGATTTAGTCTTTTTTCGAAATTGGACTAGAAATCGCTAAAATTAACTTACCAAAATTTACATGCACTTATAAAATTATATTATAACACATAAAATAATACTAAAATAATTTTCTCTGGCCTCGGAATAGTGGTCCCGAAACCACTGTTCCGACTAGGCCCAAAATCGGGCTGTTACACCCATAACCACAAGGAAATCACAAAATCATTCTCATAAACACGACTTACTTATCTGCATCCTTACCAAAGATGCATTTTAAACCGATTCATTTCTCATGAGTTTTGCGTACATACCTGTACTACACCATGACATAATCATTCCTTATCACAACTTTGATATCATCTTTGAATTACCTGTTGAACCACTTGGAATACTGAAGGACGTTCGAAATCATCATGCACCAAATAGAGTGCCAAAGCCTTGTCCTAGACATGGTCTTACATGGATCCACATATTGATGCCATATCCCAGATATGGTATTATACAAAATCTCATGTCAGTGCCGATGCCATGTCCCAGACATGATCTTACACTAGCACACATATCAGCACCGATGCCATGTCCCAGACATGGTCTTACACTGGCTCACATATCCACGCCGATGGCATGTCCCAGGCATGATCTTATATTGGCTCACATATCAACACCGATGCCATGTCCCAGACATGGTCTTACATGGGACCTTATCTCGAAACTTTGTCGAATATCATCGAGTCATCGTGAATCCATTTCATAAAGACAAATACATATACATATACATTTCATGCAATATTCAAACATTAGACATATAATAATAACAGCATGTTGCATTATTTTCATACAAACTTACCTCGATACTAAAAATGGTGAAAATGACCTAACCGTCAAATGTGCATTTATCCCTCGTTCTTGGTCCAAACCTCATTTTCTTTGATCTAAGGCATCACATTTAACTTATTTATTAGTCACATTATTCAATGTGATCCAAAAATCACATTATGGTAAATTTAAGTTTTTGTCCCTAGGATTGTAAAATAATTTTTATTCAATTTCCTCACACTTTAAGCCTAGCCGAATCATTTTCATAATTATAGCAGCCAACAATTTTCAGTAAATCACACTTTTATGACAAATTTTATAACTTTTACAAATAGGTCCTTCTATGCATTTTCACCGAAAAACACTTGGTAAAAGTCATTTCTCTAACATCAAACTTACATATTCCTCCATTAAACATCAAAATACACACATGTCACTCATGGGTAAATTTTTAAACATGAACCCTATCTCAAAATAAGGCTAGAAATAGGTAGATCATGCTTCAAGGATCTCAAAAATGTGAAAATCATTAAAAACGATGCAAGAACAGACTTACTATCGAGCTTGGAAAGCTTGAACAAAACCCTAGCCATGTCTTACATGCAAATTTTGGCCAAAGGTTGAAAGATCAGCATAAATTTGGCTTTTATTTTCCCTTTTTGTTATTTTAATTACTAAATGACCAAAATGCCCCTAACTAAAAAATATTCTATTTCACCCATTTCATGTCCATTTTTGTCCAAAATATTAACCAATGGTCTAATTACCATATAAAGACCTCCAATTTAAAATTTCATAACAATTGGACACCTCTAGCATGTAGAACTTAACTTTTACACTTTTTACGATTTAGCCCTTTTGAATAAATTGAGCCAAACGTCAAAATTTTCAAACGAAATTTTCACGAAATAATTTCGTGAAATTGTAGACCATAAAAATATAATAAAAATAAATTTTCTTACATCGTATTTGTTGTCTCGAAATCACTATTCTGACTAGACCCTAAATTGGGATGTTACAATAGTGGAATACCTACAAAAGAAGAAAACTAATAAAAAAAAAGCATAAAGAAAGTAGAAATTACAAAGAAAAATAGAGAAGATTGAAAGTGAGATTGAGAGAAAATAGAGAGGGGGGAGAGCTTTTAGGGATTTAAGTTTGAAGATTTGGGTAAGATGAAGAGAATAGGATGCTTAGGGGTGTTTGGAGGCTTAAAAGCCCTTTAAAACACACGGATCGTGATACCTAAAACTAGGTATCGCCTGACCCGACATGGATATCGTGATATGTCCTGTGTTTGGACCCTTCAAATTTCATTTTGTTTGAGGTATTTTAATATCGAGGCTTGGGTCCTACGATACCAATTTGTAAAACCAAAATTTTGACTTTTGAAACCTGATATCGTAATACGAAAAAGATTTTTGGCCTCCTATTGAACCACTCTTAGAAATCACTATAACCCCTTTGGGTATCGTGATTTCATTGACCAATCCCCGAATCATTTACAAAAAAATCAAAATTATATCCTAACAAGTCAAAAAGGCAAACAACTACTAATTAAAATCCTATACTACATGCAAAAACACTTGGAGTCCATGCTCAAAACATTTAATTATTTACAAATTTTTGGGTTCCTTTGCCACATGCGGCAAATTAAAAATGCAACTTGGGGAGGTTAGACACACCCCTGAAATGATGTTTCTTTAGTATTCTCAACACTTGGATATGCCTATTGTTCAATGTGCAGCTAAAGCCTCTTAAGAATTGTAATGTGCTCCTCATCCTTGTTTGCTTTCGGATTCTCTTGCGTAGTGAACAAACACCTGAAAAACTACACTATTCCATAAAAGTTGCAAACTTGTTAACACGATAAGGTGTTTTCTCAGCTACCTGACACACATACCCTTATGATGGTAACTCCTTTTTGGACTTAGGTTCGATCTCAACACATTTGAAAACTTTAGTCTATCACTCGATGTCCATAATCAACTCACCCCTTCCTACATCCATAGTAACCCTAGACATGTCCAAGAAAGGTTTACTTAAGAGGATAGGAATTTCAAGATCCTCTTTGAAATCCAACATGGTAAAGTTAATTAGAAAAATAAATTGCATAACCCTCACAAACATGTCCTCAAAGACTCCTCTAACCTCCTATAGATAGACAATGACATGAGGTTAATGCTTGCCCTTAAGTCACATAGGTCTTTCCTAAAACTAACTCTGCGTATCTCTATTGGGATGGTGAAGTCCTTGAGCTTAGGAGGAACTCTTCTAGACACAATCGCCCTACATTCCTCATTAAGTGCTATTTCTTCTCCTCTCCCTATTTTTTTTCCTACGGGACATGACATCCTTAAGGAACTTGGCATATTTGGTCATTTTCTTAAGGGTATCTAACAAGGGGAGGTTTAAATTCAAAGCTTTAAACATATTGAGGAATTGCATGAACTCCTTACTCTCTTTTTTCTTCTACTTCTCCTCTAGACGTAAAGGAAACGGAATGGACTTTGGACTTGGTGGTAGTCGTGGAATGGTTCTATCCTCTAGTTCAACTTGTGTAGGTTCACTTTCAGGTCCTTCCTTCTCTCCCATCCAATCTCCAACACTAAGTGTGCGGGTGCTCTCATCCTTTGCACTAGCTTCCTTCTCCCTATAATTTGGTCGAATAGGATCCTTAACCACAGCCTCAAATCTTAGGGTGATTGCCTAGGCATGTTCCTTTCCTTCCCTCTTCGGATTAGGTTTGGTATTACTAGGTATGCTAGAGGCTAAGTTGTTTTGCAACAATTGTAAGACTTGGTCTAATTGACCACAGATTTTGTGCACATCTACTTGCACCACATACAAGCCTTCCTCTACCTTATTTACCCTAATCAATAATGAAGGGCCATTACCATAGGCTGGCTTTCTCTCTTGATCATGGGGTGCCCTAAAAGATAATGGAGGTTGGTACGGTACATTGGGTTTTAGAGGATTAAGGTTTTGGTTCCCTTGATTTATAAGTCACCCTTGGTTTCCTCCCCACCTAAGGTTAGGATGATCATGCCATCCTAGATTATAGGTGTTGGAGTAAGGGTTATACCCTCTATTCCCCTATTATTTAGCCTCTATATGGTTGTCCTTATCATTGTGTCCTGCATTAAAATAGGCTAGATTTTGTTGATTTTGGACTTGTGTCTTGGCCAAACTCATCTCCAATTGATTAAGCCTTTCGAGGACTTGTTAATACTTGTCCTCGTTACCAGTAGTGTTCACTAACGATTGTTTGTCCCGATACGTGAACCGCTCAGCCAGCCACATGTAAGAATTCATTTCCATGTCCTCGATAAGTTGGCAAGCCTGGGCATATGTCTTTGACATGAATGCTCCCACGATTGCTCTGTCATGACTAGAGCGTCAGTTTCCTTTAAGCCCATTGTAAAAAGCTTAAAGTTGCAGCCAATCTTGTAAACCATGATATGGTCACTTGTGGAGCATTAGCTTAATGTGCTCCCATGCTTCGTTTAGTGACTCTCCTTCCAATTTCCAAAAAGCTGTAATATGCAGTCAAAGCTTCATTGTCTTGCTCGAGGGAAAGTACTTGGCCAAAAAGTTGCTTGCTAGCTCATCCCAAGTGTTGTGGAATCTACCAACTATGAATTTAACCAAATAAAAGCATCATCAATTGGATAGAATTGGAATAACCGAAGACGGATAGCTTTACTAAATACCCTATTATATTTAAAAGTATCACAAATTATTAGAATTTTCTTATGTTTGCTATGAATCCTCATTTATTGACCTTCAGAATTGAAGGTATCATTTTTATCATTGACGACTTGATTTCGAAGTTATTAGCATTAGTCATTACGTGATTAATGTTACCTCGAACAACATCTAAGTTGGGCATCATGTAGTCGTGCAAAGTTTGTTGCTCCATAGGTCAGTGTGGTGGTTCTTAAATCTCTACTCTCAAATCTTTAACAGACTACTCTCTTTGTAGAGGTAGGATGTCTCTAGGATTTTATATGCTCCTCGTCTATATGACGATATGCTCTGGTTCTAGCTCAAATGGTAAGACATTGTTACCAGTCCGAGTCATACAACGCCTCCTACAAGCATAAAATAGTGAAGAAAATTAACCAAAAATTACAAATGAAATAAAAGTAAATAAAAACAACATTGTATCTATAAATCCTAATTTTCCTACTTATCTCTACTTAACAAGTACACTAAAAATAACTAAATCTTGCACCATCTCCCCGGAAACGGTTCCAAAAACTTTAATCGTGTTTGCACATGCACATAAAACAAACAATTTTATAAATCAATTTTATAAGCGCATATTTACTGCAAGTGTACAAGTTAGTTATAATATTTGTAGTATTACAATGTAACATAAGAGTATTCCAAGGATTGTTACATTGTAATACTACAAATAAATATGCGCTAATACAATTTTATAGCATAATAAATCATAACAAGGAAATTTTGCAAGAAAATTACATATGCTAATCTAGGGACTAAATTGCAAAGAGTATAATTCTAAGATATCAACCAACTAAATGAATAAAAGTGGTTGGTTGATTTCAATGTGGTTCATTGGTTCCCCAAAAAGGGACTCAATTTGATCAAATTAGTAAGTGACTCCATTTTATCCTTCAATCTCAATTTTACCGACTTAGACGAATTAGTCTGATTTATCTCTGGATCTTACTGGTTAATCTTAGACTAATGAACAGGTGCACAACAATATTACCTTTCGATCTCACTTGCCTAGATATTCCCTTAGGGGCATCACTTCCGATGTTCTTAGGTCTATTCGATTTAGTCCAATTTGTTACGATTCAGTCCTTCGTCCTAAAAGTAGCTTACCCACATATCCATCACCCAACCCTTTTTAGATTTAGCTACTCATGCTGAAAATAAAAAGAATGAACATGAAAGTAAGAAACAAAGAAGCCATTAAAGCCAAGCTTAAGAAAAATAAAAAAGTTGGAAGTTTTATGCAAGAGCACTTAAGGAACATAAAAGTAAAAAAATAGAGACAAGTGAGATCGAAAGGTAATACTGTTGGGGCCTTCTTAAAAGGAATTTTTATACTCAAAGTGGAGATCGTGATACCACTAAATTGTAAAATCCTAAAATAGGGCCTAAACGGAACAGTGGTTGCGAAACCATGAATCCAAGATAGAAAAGTTTATTTCGATTAATTTTTATAATTTACCGAGTGATTAGATGCATGTGTTAGAGTATCATTGGAAAATTTTATAGATAGGATGCTTAATTTTCCAACTAGCACTTAATTGCAAAAGTTGATAAATATGAGTTTTAGATACTAAAGGATTAAATTGAAAAGTATAATTGAAGTAGAGGTCCTTAAATGGTAATTAGACCATTAGGTTTTCATGGACAAAAATGGACATACATAGATTAAAATAACTAAATTTTTAATGAAGGGTATTTTAGTCATTTGGTAATTAAAAGATTAAAAAAGGGAAAAAGATGACAAAATATGGCCATCTTCTTCATTAGGCTGAAATTTCAAGGGTTTTTCATAGCTAGGGTTTTGTCAAACTTCCAAGCTTCATAGTAAGTGATTCCAAGCCCTGTTTTTGATGTTCTTTCTATTTTTGAAGTCCAGTGACTTGATTTAGCTTATTCTAGCAATAATTTAACCTAAGGTTCATATTTGGAAATGTGATATCCCGAATTATGGCGTAATCGGAATAGTGGTTTTGGGACCACAAATTCGAGATAGAAATAATTATTTTATGATTATTTTGAGGTCTATGATATTATTACATGATTGTGTGAAAATTTCGTGAAAAACTTATATGCATAAAGTGCTTAATTTGAAGTTAGGGACTAAATTGAATAAGTTACAAAATTTGCATTCTAGAAGTTTCTAGTATGAAATTGCTTTGAAATATTAATTAGGAGGTCCTAAACTGAATTTGACCAATTTCTAAGTTTATGGACAAAAATTAGACATGGATGAAATTTTTGAAAGTTTAATAAGGAAGGGCATTTTGGTCATTTTGATATTAAATGAAATAAAATGGGGAAAATAACACAAAAATGGGGAAAACAACACAAAAATGATCATCTTCTCCATAAGTTGCTGCCAAATTTTGCTTTCCACCATAGCTAGGGTCTCAACACTTTTAAGCCTTGATTGTAAGTGATTTTTATGCCCGTTTTGAATGTTCTTTACATTTTTGAAATCCTCGTAGCTCGGTTTACCTGTTTCTACCAATATTTTGAGCTAGGGTTTATATTTAAAAATTTACCCATGAATGATATGCATGAATTTTGATGTTTTATGGTAGAATATGAAGCTTGAGATTGTGTTAAACAACTTTTGCTAAGTGATTTTACGTAAAAACGACTAAAATGACATAATCAGTAAAAATACCTAATGTTCATAAGTACATATTAGAGTGAGAATTGGATGTTGCTGTAGAAGGGAAAAATGATCAGCAACATAAGAAAATAGGATGAAGTTTAATTTACGAGATTTGAGGCAAAAGTGTAAATATGAGAAAGTTTAGGGGCAAAATTGTAATTTTTCCAAAATATGATTTTGGGTTGATTTGAATAATATGAGTCCTAATTAGGCTATATTTGAAATGATAGAGCTAGGAAAATCGAAATTCGGGCTAAAATCGGCAAAATACCAAGTTGTGGACAAAATGGTAAAAATGACCATTTTCGCATACGAGGTAAGTTCAAATGTAAATATTGTAATATAACCGTTATTTTAAATCATTTAATGCTATTTATACGATATTATGATTGTTATCATGCAATTCTATGCTTTGTGGTCATTGTTGGACAACATGCAAAAATTTTATGAATTATGTGAAAAATGTGAAAGACTACCGAAGTATCGTCATGGGTATTCCAAGGAGAATGGTAAAGGAGTACGAACGAGGAAAGTCCCGTTGAACCTTAGGAATAGATTCGGATATTTGGGCATCCAAACTCATTAAGTCGAGTCTAAGTTCACTTATGGATGCGAACGTCCAAACTTGTTGAGCTGAGTCCGAGTTCGTGAGATGTAACTAGGCATCCGAGCTCGTTGAGTTGAGTTCGAGTTCACTTATGGATGCGAACGTCCGAACTCATTGAGTTGAGTCCGAGTTCATGAGATGTAACGAGGCATCCAAGCTCATTGAGTTGAGTTTGAGTTCACTTATGGATACGAACGCTCGAGCTCGTTGAGTTGAGTCCGAGTTCGCTTATGGGCGGCTTACATGGTAGCTTGGCTACATATACAGCACTTATGTGCAAACTTTCCATGTATCCGAGTTATATTCCGATGTGTTCAACGGGTAAAATTCTAGTGAAATGAAAGAATACTCAAGATGCAAGTGACGTATTGGTAAGTGTCGGGAATGGGCTCTTTGGACAGGAATGTACTTAACCCTCGGGTTGAGACTTGATACGACAACAATAATATAGTAAGATGATGAATGATGAATAGAAATGTGATATATGTTTTGGTGATATTATGCTAATGTTGGTTGGTATAATTGCTTTGTTAAGTTATTTGTTATTTGCATGTGAACTTACTAAGCATTTATGCTTACTCCTTCCCTTCCATTCCTTGTAGTTTTGAAAAGCCGGTTTGGAGATCAGGATGGTCGGAGGCAGGCTCACACTATCAACGGACCATCTCGGTATGGTGGCTTGCATATTTTGGGAATATGGCATGTATAGCATTTTAATCCTTTTGTGTATATAATCTTATGATATAGCTCATGGATGGCATGGAAATGTTTAGAATGTTTAGCTATTGGAGTGGCTAATCGAGATTATATTTGATAACACGTATGCTATATGTGCTAACTAATCTATGGAAATCCATAAATTGGTGAAATTGGCTATAAAACAGAATCACACAGTAGCAGTGATGTGAGTTTGAAAAATCACTAAAAATAGTAGAGATAGAATTAGATGATGAATAAAATATAAAATTGAATATTAATGAATATATTTTCATGTGGAAGAAACAAAATTGGTAAAAGAGTTGTATTTTATGAGATATTTACATTTTGGTGAAACAGGGTCAGAGAAATTTCTGGATTCCCTATTCTGGATTTAGAAATTCACCATAATAGGTGTAAAACTAATTAGGAATCAAACTTTATATGTATGGATGCATTATTGAGTCTATTTTTAAGTGAAACAAACATCATAGTCATTGGATTTCTTTAAAGAAATAAATTTGATTCGTAGTGCACAGGGGTCAGAGTAGCCGAACCCTGAAACAGGGGAGACTTTAACTAATAAACTGTACTAATTGGCCCCACCAAAAATTCTATAAAAAATATTAGTAGATAGATATATGAATCTAGTTTTAGGAAAAATTTACGGATCTTAATTTAGAGTTTCTAAACTCGAGATATGAATTTTTAAGCAACTGTGATGCAGTTAGCCAACTTGTCTAGAAATTTTAAAAATAAATTGTTTGAGCTGTTTAATTAATGAATTAAGTCCGTTAACACCTCGTGCTCGACTCTAGTGATGGTCTCAGGTACGGGGGCCATACATTTGGTGGTATCAGAGCTATGGTTTAGTCGGTTCTCGGACTAACCTCGCATGTGTAAGAGTCTAGCTATACATGCCACGGATCCGTGATAGTGTGATGCCTCCCGACGCGTATGAGCACCGTCTTGTTTTGACAGAGGTACTCTCCAATCGAGCTGCACTAACCATGTTCAATTTGATGTGAAGGTGTTTGAATAAAATTACGATTATGATGAGTCTCGATTCAGAAAAGTATGAATAAAAGTTTATGATATATATATGTGATAACACGTGAGATGAAAGTTCATGTTGTGATAAATATCCATACTTGCTTAATGCTCATATGATGTAGTGCATTTGGCTTACTTGATAAGATGAACGGGATAACGAGAAATTCATAGAGGTATGAGTAAAGGTTCCTAATATCATGAAATGAATGAAAATGTCATTGCCTTGATTGAACGTTGAATGTTGATGAATGTCAATGATATTTTTTATGAGATAAATTATTATAATGAAATGAATTTATCTATGTTAAATTGTTGGGATTGAATTATATGATTGTAATGATATGTATATGATAATGCACGAAATCAAAGTTGTGATTGTGATGCAAATATCTATGTTTGTTTAGCCCTTATATGATGTCATAAGTATGATTTGTTTAAGTAAATGAATGGATAAGTCAAGCTATCCAGAAAACATAGGATGCATGCATAAGTATACTTATCTAAATGGGATAACTAGAAAATTTGTGTAAACCAACATGAATGATGCATTGCCTGAAGGAATGATATGATTTTGATGATGTTGTTATGATGATGGAAATTGTGTCATATGTATATGTATGAGAAAGTCGAGTCAGAGGCCTTGCAACCCCTCCCCCTTATCGAAGTGGAGCTTATAATGGAATTTCATGACATTTGTACTGAATAAGTTTCCGGTTGAGAAACCAAAGAGTTCAGTGATAGAATAATCATAAACATGATTCGAGACTGAGAATGAGTTGGTAAATAAAGTTAGAGCTAGAAAAATATTAGGTTGATATAAAGATTATTGGAGCTATGCACTGTCCCAGTTAAAGAATTAATTTATTGTGGTAAATTGAATTACTCAGATACAAGGTCGATAAAAGTGTAAATCAAAATTTATTCAGAACTGGTCTTCTTTAGTGAAAGGTCTAACATGAAATTTGTGATAACAGAACTAGTTGTGGGAAATGATATTTGAAATGTGTAATATCAGAGCGTGACAGTTACTGCTAGACAGATTTAATAGTTTCTTCTAAGATGTTCTACGTATTTATCCGTTCTCAGAAAATTTTTTTTATGGCTGTTGATCTTTTGAAGAAATTCTTGTTATATAGGAATGTTTTCTAATCCTAGTGTTATATGGATGCATTGGTAGTCCGACTAGTTTATAATTTGTATTACTGTATTTCCTCGGGCATTTTATTACATTTCGTCTGATAAGAATTGATGAGAGGATATGTATGATATTATGATACTGTTTCTTCTACTTAATGCTCCATTTGATATATATGCATGGGAAGATACATTGTTCTTGATGTTTTCTTCTGGAATTCTTTTCTTTGAGGAATTTTCGAGATCTTCTATATTTTCCTATGAGTTAGGTTTTTGATTTTCCAGCATAGTATCGTATCTTGGATTTCTTTATTCTGGGTTTCTCAAACTTGGATTTCTTTATTTGGTTTTCTTGTTAACTTTATTCCATAATTTGTCAATTATGACTTATGTTCAAAGTGCGCTCTTCAGCTCGTGATAATCATGACAAGTATGAATATAGTTTTGATTTGATCTTGGTAATGTGGTGATTTTAATATTGGAATTTCTCAAATTTCTATGTAAGGATTTGACAACAGTAAAGGCATAAGTGTAAAAGTGCGAGTTTCAATCGGTATGGTGGATTACTTCTCTCAAGTAAGTCAATTATAATTAATGACTTCAATTGAGATATTTTGGTTACTTAAGAAAATGCAATTGAGATGGTTTTGATTAGCATAAGAAATGAATAGTAAAGGGCTGCATGATGAATTATTTAGTAACTAGAAGAAAGGATTACTTGAAATGTCATTCAACGGTGTTTAGATCGGCTCGAGTGTTTAATCTGTATGAATTATTTATTTTAAAGATTTCATATGACAATTATGTCAGGATCATTTTTTTTAAGTCTGATATTAGAATTTCATTTCTTTATTAGTAAAAGGCAAATAGTCTGAACGAGAAGTGTATATCTCTTAGAAAATTTTGATATGAGTTAAAGCTACTAAGAATGATAAAGTTTTCATCTTACGAAAGCTAAAAAGTTTATTACACGTTAGCAAGGTTTGGACAGATGAGAATATTGCTAACCAAAGCATCTGAACTGGACTAGTTTGCATTGAGTAAAGATTTCCTAATTTTTAGTAATGCACTGTTGTATGAATGGTGATGTGTTTCATGAAAATAAGGTAATGTGATAGTTTGGAGCATTTGATGTCACAGAAAATTTGAGTTGTTGATGGGGTTAAAGCCGAGTATCAGGATCTACCAGAATTATCTTTGCCAGTATTGATATTAGGATGAGAATGAGAAGGATTATTTTTGAGGCTATATCAGAATTATTTCCGTAGGAAAGAGGAAAATGTGATAGTGAGTAGTAAACTAAAAGAGTACAGTGAGGATCAACTTCTGATGTTGAATTTTAGATTGGATCTGATTCATGATATTATTATTCTGAGGCTTATACAGAAAGAATTGTATGAAGCTTACAGTGAAATTTTGCCTATTCATTCAGAGAGTAATGACATGTACTGTAATTTGATTCAGATGTTATTGGATTGTGATTTATCGATGATGAAAATTTGTTTGATTATTTTGGAAGAGTGAAGGTCCCTTTGATTGTTGGATTTCTTGGAATTCTAGTCTATATTAACCAAATTGAGATCTGGGTTTTATGTCAAGATGACAAGGGAAACTAAGAAGGGTTGAAAATTTAAGAACAATTTAGAGATGAGTCCGTAGGCTTTTAGAATATATGAGAAATTAAAGAGATATATTGGAGGCACCACCTGAGTGAGAGTTCTTCGGCATCGAATATGAAATTGAGGAATCTAAATGAAGACCACTTTTCCGGTAAGATTTTCGGGGACGAAAATCCCTAAAGGGGGGAGAGTTGTGATATCCAGAATTAGGGCCTAATCAGAATAGTGGTTTCCGGACCACAAATCTGAGATAGAAAAAAAATGTTTTATGATTATTTTTAGGTCTATGATATGATTGCATGATTGTGTGAAAATTTCGTGAAGAAATTCTATGCATAAAGTGGTTAATTTGAAGTTAGGGACTAAATTGAATAAGTTACAAAATTTGCATTCTAGAAGTTTCTAGTATGAAATTGCTTTGAAATATTAATTAAGAGGTCTTAAATAGCAATTTGACCAATTTCTAAGTTTATGGAAAAAAATTGGACATGGATGGAATTTTTGAAAGTTTAATAAGGAAGGGCATTTATGTCATTTTGATATTAAATGATATAAAATGGGAAAAATAACACAAAAATGATCATCTTCTCCATAAGTTGCTACCAAATTTTGCTTTCCACCATAGCTAGGGTTTCAACACTTTTAAGCCTTGATTATAAGTGATTTCTATGCCCCTTTTTAATGTTCTTTACATTTTTGAAATCCTCGTAGCTCGGTTTACCTGTTTCTACCAATATTTTGAGCTAGGGTTTATATTTAAAAATTTACCCATGAATGATATGCATGAATTTTGATGTTTTATGGTAGAATATGAAGCTTGAGATTGTGTTAAACAACTTTTGCTAAGTGATTTTACGTAAAAACGACTAAAATGACATAATCGGTAAAAATACCTAATGTTCATAAGTACATGTTAGAGTGAGTACTGGATGTTGCTGTAGAAGGGAAAAATGATCAGCATATAATAAAACATAAGAAAATAGGATGAAGTTTAATTTACGAGATTTGGGGCAAAAGTGTAAATATGTGAAAGTTTAGGGGAAAAATTGTAATTTTTGGAAAATATGATTTTGGGTTGATTTGAATAATATGAGTCCTAATTAGGCTATATTTGAAATGATAGAGCAAGGAAAATCGAAATTCGGGCTAAAATCGGCAAAATACCAAGTTGTGGACAAAACGAAAAAAATGACCATTTTCGCATACGAGATAAGTTCAAATGTAAATATTGTAATATAACCGTTATTTTAAATCATTTAATGCTATTTATACGATATTATGATTGTTATCATGCAATTCTATGCTTTGTGGTCATTGTTGGACAACATGCAAAAATTTTATGAATTATGTGAAAAATGTGAAAGACTACCGAAGTATCGTCATGGGTATTCCAAGGAGAATGGCAAAGGAGTACGAACGAGGAAAGTTCCGTTGAACCTTACGAATAGATTCGGATACTTGGTCATCTGAACTCGTTGGGTTGAGTCTGAGTTCACTTATGGATGCGAACGTCCGAACTCGTTGAGTTGAGTCCGAGTTCATGAGATGTAACTAGGCATCCGAGGTCATTGAGTTGAGTCCGAGTTCACTTATGGATGCGAACGTCCGAACTCGTTGAGTTGATTCCGAGTCCGTGAGATGTAACTAGGCATCCGAGCTCATTGAGTTGAGTCCATGTTCACTTATGGATGCGAACGCCCGAGCTCGTTGAGTTGAGTCCGAGTTCACTTATGGGAGGGTTACATGGTAGCTTGGCTCCATATGCGGCACTTATGTGCAAACTTTCCATGTATTCGAGTTCTATTCCGATGTGTTCAACAGGTAGAATTCTAGTGAAATGGAAGAATACTCAAGATGCAAGTGACGTATTGGTAAGTGTTGTGGAATGGGCACTTTGGACAGGTATGTACTTAACCCTCAGGTTGAGACTTGATACGACAACAATAATGTAGTAAGACGATGGATGATGAATAGAAATATTATATATGTTTTAGTGATATTATGCTAATGTTAGTTGGTATAATTGCTTTGTTAAGTTATTTCTTATTTGCATGTGAACTTACTAAGCATTTATGCTTACTCCTTCCCTTCCATTCCTTGTAGTTTTGACAAGTCAGTTTTGAGATCAGGATGGTCGGAGGCACGCTCACACTATCAACAGACCATCTCGGTATGGTGGCTTGCATATTTTGGGAATATGGCATGTATAGCATTATAATCCTTTTGTGTATATAATCTTATGATATAGCTCATGGATGGCATGGAAATGTTGAGAATGATTAGCTATTGGAGTGGCTAATCGAGATTATATTTGATAACACGTATGCTATATGTGCTAACTAATCTTTGGAAATCCATAAAATGGTGAAATTGGCTATAAAACAGATTCACACAGTAGCAGTGATGTGAGTTTGAAAAATCACTAAAAATAGTAGAGATAGAATTAGATGATGAATAAAATATAGAATTGAATCTTAATGAATATATTTTCATGTGGAAGAAAAAAATTGGTAAAAGAGTTGTATTTTATGAGATATTTACATTTTGGTGAAATAGGTTCAGAGAAATTTCTGGATTCCCTGTTCTGGATTTAGAAATTCACCATAATAGCTGTAAAACTAATTAGGAATCAAAAAACTAATTTGGAATCAAACTTTATATGTATGGATGCATTATTGAGTCTATTTTTAAGTGAAACAAACTTCATAGTTATTGGATTTCTTTAAAGAAATAAATTTGATTCGTAGTGCACAGGGGTCAGAGTAGCCGAACCCTGAAATAGGGGAGACTTTAACTAATAAACTATACTAATTGGCGTGACCAAAAATTATAGAAAAAACTTAGTAGATAGATATATGAATCTAGTTTCAGAAAAAATTTACGGATCTTAATTTCGAGTTTCAGAACTCAAGTTATGAATTTTTAATCAACTGTGACGCAGTTAGCCAGCTTGTCAAGAAATTTTAAAAATAAATTGTTTGAGCTGTTTAATTAATGAATTAAGTCCGTTAACACCTTGTGCTCGACTCCGGAAATGGTATCGGGTACGGGGGCCTTATATTTGGTGGTATCAGAGCTATGGTTTAGTCAGTTCTCGGACTAACCTAGCATGTGTAAGAGTCTAGCTATACATGCCACGGATCCGTGATAGTGTGATGCCTCCCGACGCGTATGAGCACCGTCTTGTTTAGACAGAGGTACTCTCCAATCGAGCTGCACTAACCATGTTCAATTTGATGTGAAGGTGTTTGAATAAAATTACGATTATGATGAGTCTCGATTCAAAAAAGTATGAATAAAAGTTTATGATATATATATGTGATAACACGTGAGATGAAAGTTCATGTTGTGATAAATATCCATACTTGCTTAATGCTCATATGATGTAGTGTACTTGGCTTACTTGATAAGATGAACGGGATAGCGAGAAAATTGTAGAGGTATGAGTAATGGTTCCTAATATCATGATATGAATGAAAATGCCATTGCATTGATTGAACGTTGAATGTTGATGAATGTCAATGATATTTTTTATGAGATAAATATTTATAATGAAATGAATTTATTGATATTAAATTGTTTAGATTGCATTATATGATTGTAATGATATGTATACGATAATGCACATAATGAAAGTTGCGATTGTGATGCAAATATCTACGTTTGTTTAGCCCTTATATGATGTCATGAGTATGATTTGTTTGAGTAAATGAATGGATAAGTCAAGCTATCCAGAAAACATAGGATGCATGCATAAGTATACTTGTCTAAATGGAATAACTAGAAAATTTGTGTAAACCAACATGAATGATGCATTGCCTGAATGAATGATATGATTTTGATGATGTTGTTATGATGATGGAAATTGTGTCATATGTATATGTATGAGAAAGTTGAGTCGAGGCCACGCAACCCCTCCCCTTACCAAGTGGAGCTTATAATGGAATTTCATGAGATTTGTCTTGAATAAGTTTCGGTTGAGAAACCAAAGAGTTCGATGATAGAATAATCATAAACATGATTCGAGGCCGAGAATGAGTTGGTAAATAAAGTTAGAGCTAGAAAAGTATTAGGTTGATATAAAGATTATTTGAGCTATACCTTTGTCCCGTTAAAGAATGAATTTACTTTGGTAAATTGAATTACTCAGATACAAGGTCGAGAAAAGTGTAAATCAAAATTTATTCAGAACTGGTCTTCTTTAGTGAAAGTTCTAACATTAAATTTATGATGGCAGAACTAGTTGTGGGAAATGATATTTGAAATGTGTAATATCTGAGTGTGACAGTTACGGCTGGACAGATTTAATAGTTTCTTCTTAGATGATCTATGTATTTATCCGTTCTCAGCAAAAATTTTCTATGGCTGTTGATCTTTTGATGAAATTCTTGTTTTATGGGAATGTTTTCTAATCTTGGTGTTAGATGGATGCATTGGTAGTCCGACTAGTTTATAATTTGTATTACTGAGTTTCCTTGGGCATTTTATTACATTTTGTCGGATAAGAATTGATGAGAGGATATGTATGATATTATGATACTGTTTCTTCTACTTAATGCTCCATTTGATATATATGTATGGGAAGATACATTGTTCTTGTTATATTTGATTCCAGTGGGATTAAATGATGTTTTCTTCTAGAATTCTTTTCTTTGAGGAATTTTCGAGATCTTCTATATTTTCCTATGAGTTAGGTTTTTGATTTTCCAGCATAGATTTTATCTTGGATTTCTTTATTCTGGGTTTCTCCATCTTGGATTTCTTTATTTGGTTTTCTTGTTATCTTTATTCCATAATTTGTTAATTATGACTTATGTTCGAAGTGCGCTCTTCAGCTCGTGATAATCATGACAAGTATGAATATAGTTTTGATTTGATCTTGGTAATGTGGTGATTTTAATATTGGAATTTATCAAATTTCTGTGTAAGGATTTGACAACAGTAAAGGTATAAGTGATAAAAGTGCGAGTTTCAATCGGTATGGTGGATTACTTCTCTCAAGTAAGTCAATTATAAATGACTTCAATTGAGATATTTTGCTTACTTGAGCAAATGCAATTGAGATGGTTTTGATTAGCATAAGAAATGAATAGCAAAGGGCTGCATGATGAATTGTTTAGTAACTAGAAGAAAGGATTACATGAAATGTCATTCAACGGTGTTTAGATCGGCTCGAGTGTTTAATCTGTATGAATTATTTATTTGAAAGATTTCATATGAAAATTATGTCAGGATCATTTTTTTTAAGTCTGATAATAGAATTTCATTTCTTTATGAGTAAAAGGCAAATAGTCGGAACGAGAAGTGTATATCTCTTAGAAAATTTTGATATGAGTTAAAGCTACTAAGAATGATAAAGTTTTCATCTTACGAAAGCTGAAAAGTTTATTACACGTTAGCAAGGTTTGAATGAGATGAGAATATTGCTAACCAAAGCATCTGAATGGACTAGTCGCATTGAGTAAAGATTTCCTAATTTTCGATAATGCCTTTGTTGTATGAATGGTGATGTGTTTCATGAAAATAAGGTAATGTGATAGTTTGGAGCATTTGATGTCACAGAAAAATTGAGTTGTTGATGGGGTTAAACCGAGTATCAGGATCTACCAGAATTATTTTTGCCAGTATTGATATTAGGATGAGAATGAGAAGGATTATTTTCGAGGCTATATCAGAATTATTTCCGTAGCGGAAAAAGGAAAATGTGATAGTGAGTAGTAAACTAAAAGAGTACAGTGAGGATTAACTTCTGATGTTGAATTTCAGATTGGATCTGATTCATGATATTATTATTCCGAGGCTTATACAGAAAGAATTGTATGAAGCTTACAGTGAAAATTTGCCTATTCATTCAAAGAGTAATGACATGTACTATAATTTGATTCAGATGTTATTGGATTGTGATTTATCAATGATGAAAATTTGTATGATTATTTTGGAAGAGTGCAGGTCCCTTTGATTGTTAGATTTCTTGGAATTCTAGTCTCCATTAACCAAATTGAGATCTGGGTTTTATGTCACGATGACAAGGGAAACTAATAAGGGTTGAAAATTTAAGAACAATTTAGAGATGAGTCCATAGGCTTTCAGAATATATGAGAAATTAAAGAGATATATTGGAGGCACCACCTGAGGGAGAGTTCTTCGGCATCGAATATGAAATTGAGGAATCTAAATGAAGACCACTTTTCCGGTAAGATTTTCGGGGACGAAAATCCCTAAAGGGGGGAGAGTTGTGATATCCAGAATTAGGGCCTAATCAGAATAGTGGTTTCCGGACCACAAATCTGAGATAGAAAAAAATATTTTATGATTATTTTTAGGTCTATGATATGATTGCGTGATTGTGTGAAAATTTCGTGAAGAAATTCTATGCATAAAGTGGTTAATTTGAAGTTAGGGACTAAATTGAATAAGTTACAAAATTTGCATTCTAGAAGTTTCTAGTATGAAATTGCTTTGAAATATTAATTAGGAGGTCTTAAATATCAATTTGATTAATTTCTAAGTTTATGGACAAAAATTGGACGTAGATGGAATTTTTGAAAGTTTAATAAGGAAGGGTATTTTGGTCATTTTGATATTAAATGAAATAAAATGGGAAAAATGACACAAAATTGATCATCTTCTCCATAAGTTGCTGCCAAATTTTTCTCTCCACCATAGCTAGGGTTTCAACACTTTTAAGCCTTGATTGTAAGTGATTTCTATGCCCGTTTTTAATGTTCTTTACATTTTTGAAATCCTCGTAGCTCGGTTTACCTGTTTCTACCAATATTTTGAGCTAGGGTTTATATTGAAAAATTTACCCATGAATGATATACATGAATTTTGATGTTTTATGGTAGAATATGAAGCTTGAGATTGTGTTAAACAACTTTTGCTAAGTGATTTTACGTAAAAATGACTAAAATGACATAATCGGTAAAAATACCTAATGTTCATAAGTACATGTTAGAGTGAGTATTGGATGTTGCTGTAGAAGGGAAAAATGATCAGCATATAATAAAACATAAGAAAATAGGATGAAGTTTAATTTACGAGATTTGGGGCAAAAGTGTAAATATGTGAAAGTTTAGGGGCAAAATTGTAATTTTTGCAAAATATGATTTTGGGTTGATTTGAATAATATGAGTCCTACTTAGGCTATATTTGAAATGGTAGAGCAAGGAAAATTGAAGTTCGGGCTAAAATCGGCAAAATACCAAGTTGTGGACAAAATGGTAAAAATGACCATTTTCGCATACGAGGTAAGTTCAAATGTAAATATTGTAATATAACCGTTATTTTAAATCATTTAATGCTATTTATACGATATTATGATTGTTATCATGCAATTCTATGCTTTGTGGTCATTGTTGGACAACATGCAAAAATTTTATGAATTATGTGAAAAATGTGAAAGACTACCGAAGTATTGTCATGGGTATTCCAAGGAGAATGGTAAAGGAGTACGAACGAGAAAAGTACTGTTGAACCTTACTAATAGATTTGGATATTTGGCCATCCGAACTCGTTGGGTATTATAAACTAGTGGCATTACCAGACTTAATCACTAATCATCGTATAAAAACCAATTCATAATTAATAACATAATCAAGACTTTCTACATCAAATGACTTTATACAATAGAGACCTTCAAATAACATAGGTCAGTATTTGAAGCCAATTCCTAGCAACTTAATAACAATTAAACGAGTCTCCATACATGCCAAAGACTTAAAATACTTTAAAACCTCTATATATTGATCACTAGTTTGATAATGTGATTTAACCTCCGGCGACCTCCAACTCGGGCTAACATCTGCGACACTATAGGAAAAGGAAAGGAAGGGAGTAAGCATGTTTAACCTTAGGAATAAATTAAGATATTTGGGCATCCGAACTCATTGAGTTGAGTTTGAGTTCACTTATGGATGCGAACGTCTGAACTCATTAAGTTGAGTCTGAGTTCGTGAGATGTAACTAGGCATCCGAGCTTGTTGAGTTGAGTCCGAGTTCAATTATGGATGCAAACGTCTGAACTCGTTGAGTTGAGTCTGAGTTCGTGAGATGTAACTAGGCATCCGAGCTCGTTGAGTTGAGTCTGAGTTCACTTATGGATGCGAACGTCCGAACTCGTTGAGTTGAGTCTGAGTTCGCTTATGGTCGGGGAGAATGGTAAAGGAGTACCAACAAGGAAAGTCCCGTTGAACCTTAGGAATAGATTCGTATATTTGGGCATCTGAACTGGTTGAGTTGAGTCCGAGTTCACTTATGGATGCGAACGTCCGAATTCGTTGAGTTGAGTCCGAGTTCATGAGATGTAACTAGGCATCCGAGCTTGTTGAGTTGAGTTCGAGTTCACTTATGGATACGAACGCTCGAGCTCGTTGAGTTGAGTCCGAGTTCTTTTATGGGCGGCTTACATGGTAGCTTGGCTACATATGCGGCACTTATGTGCAAACTTTCCATGTATCCGAGTTATATTCCGATGTGTTCAACGGGTAAAATTCTAGTGAAATGGAAGAATACTCAAGATGCAAGTGACGTATTGGTAAGTGTTGTGGAATGGGCACTTTGTACAGGAATGTACTTTGTAACACCCCGTACCCGAGACCGTCGCCGGAGTCAGACACGGGGGTTAACGGGCTTAATCCCCTTACTTTCACAGTCCAATTTAAAAATTTCCAAGCAGTTGGCTAACTGCGTCACTGTCACCTTAAAAATCATATCTTGAGTTCCAGAACTCGAAAATCAGTTTCGTGATTTTACCCTGAAACTAGACTCATATATGCATCTACAAATTTTTTTCTAGAATTTTTGGTCGGGCCAATTAGTACAGTTTATTAGTTAAAGTCTCCCATGTTACAGGGATCGACTACACTGACCTTCGCGCATTACTACTTCGATATCTCCCTGTACAGGGCTTCAATACTGATGCCGTTTGTTTCTATAGAAACTAGACTCAAATAGGAATCTATACATATATGTCATGACTCCTAATTATCTCTGGTTAAGTTATAATGAATTTCCAAAGTCGAAACAGGGAATCCAGAAACCGTTCTGGCCCTGTTTCACGAAAACCTCAATATCTCTTAACATACAACTCATATGACCATTTCGTTTCTTCCATATGAAAGTAGATTCATCAAGGTTAATTTAAATAATTTACTCACTATTTAATTCCATTCCTACTATTTTTAGTGATTTTTCACATCCACATCGCTGCTGCTGTCAGCATCTGCCTTTAAGGTAGACTTTACCTATTTCATAGTTTCCATGATTCAATTAGCCCTTTTTGCATACATAGCACAAAGTATAATCATGATTAACCATTCAATGGCTAATCATTTCCAAACATTTCCATACCTCTTAGTGATCAACATACAAAATGATTATAGTACTATGCTAAAACGATATATAAGCCATTTTCGCATGGCTATCAAATTTACACAAAATCCATGGGTACATGACCAACAACAAAAGGGTAGTCCTATACATGCCATTTCAAAGTTCAACCAAAATTGTACCAAAGGGGCTTTGATAGTGTGGGAGACTTCGACTTCCAAAATCCTGAGTCCGATGGTGACGAGCCAAAATCTATAAAACAGAGAAACAAAGAAACGGAGTAAGCAATTTATGCTTAGTAAGTTTTGAGCAAGGGATTCCAAGACAACAAAAGCATAGCATTCATATAGCTAAGCGGATAATTTCGTATGCACAAATTCTCAATATCATACTTACTTCACATTACCAACCCTTATGTTCATACACAAAAGATCAACTTAGCCAAAGACCGGTAGCTCATTTATCGATTGGCGAATACTGATTTGTGAGGATCAACTAATTCAAGCACACACGAAACATACCTCATCATTTGGGATTTTACGAGCGTACTAATTTAAATTTTACAGCAAGATCGTTCATTCCCAAATCAAGCATCTTGAGGTTTAGCGGATATAACCACTCGCACAAGGCCTTGGGTCTTAGCCGGATATGGTCACTAGCATAAATGCCTTTGGGAATTAGCCGGATATAGTCACTAGCATTAATGCCTTGGATCTTAGTCCGGATGTAGCCGCTTAGCACAAAAGCCTTCGGGACTTAGCCGGATATCACTCGAGTAACCATGCACATATATCAATAAATCATGACACATTCATATTTCATTTTCATTACCAAAGCTCAAACACAAGACACTTATCACATTTACAATTTCGGCTCAATAGCCACATACAAGAGCATGATTTTGATTTACTTAAGACATAATCTAACGAATCATAATTTAAGTTCCATTACTCGAAAACTTACCTCGGATGTTGTCGAGCGATTCGATGGCTATTCGACCACTTTTTCCTTCCCTTTATCGGATTTAGTTCCCCTTTGCTCTTGAGCTTAATTTAACAAATAAATTGATTTAATCATTTGAGCATCGAAAAGAGGAACTCAAGGTACTTAGACCACATATATTCATTAGACATTAAAGTCACATATGTACGGAATCATGAATCAAACTCAACACATTAGTTAATACTCTCCTTAGCCGAATTTTCTAGGTCAAGATAAAGCCTTCAATATGCTTACTTATGGCCGAACAACACATCAACCTATGTACTCATTCATGGGGCCGATTATGCATGTCTATGTTGAGGCCAATTATATACTCAATACCACACACAAATGGCATACCTTTTACTAACTAATGCATTACATATTATAACTCAATACGCATCCATCATGTACTCCATAACCGAAACACCATCATATGTAAGTATATACCTTGAGATATTGTATATGTCATACCAATACGTCGTGTGCAAACATATATATATATATATATATATATATATGTGTGTGTGTGCAAGAGCCGAATCTCAAAGTTGATTATAACTAAACATGAACATAAATCCAAAACACAAATCTTACCTACCATGCAATAAGCATAAATCATATTTATGGATATACCATGGCGAATACATCACAACACCATACCATTTCAATTTTGGTCATGGTTAAACAAAGAACTTAATGTCTCACTCAAAAATGCTAAAAGAAAATCCAAGAGTCATCAATCCACCATCACATGTATCATTATCAAGCTTCATATTTAGCATGCAATGGCATTAACACAAAATCCACCTTGGCCAAATATCATCCCCATGACATAGCAAAGATTTGAACCATGGGCTAATTAGAACTCAAGCTAGCAACTAAAAACATGCATGAATCTCATGGCACAACCTCAAACATACCTTAATCTAGATACAAGTATGGCCAAACCTCTTCCTAATCCTCTTCCAAACCAAACACGAAGCAAGAACTCCTTCCTTCTTCCTTAGAATTTTCGGCCAAAAGAAATGAAAAAGGATGAACAAATTTTTTTCTCTTTTCTTCAACTCACGGCAATGGGGGAAACACTCACACACATTCTTTCTTTTTTTTCCATTTCTTTATTACCCATACTCCTTATTTTATTTTTCCTAACATACCTCACTAACATAACATGTTTGTGACATGTTTCCACTCATAGCATGGCCGGCCACTACTAATTAGGGGAAAATTTGACATGCAAGTCCTCTCTTTGATTACATGCACTATTAGATCCTTATAGATTAGCCTATCACATTTCAAAAGTGTCACACAAGTCCTACTAACTGAATTCACATGCAATCGACTAAATCGAAGCTTGAAATTTTCACACATTCATAATTACATATTCTAGACAATAAATATCACGTTCAAACATTTCGGTGACTCGGTTTAGCGGTCCCGAAACCACTTCCGACTAGGGTCAATTTTGAGCTGTCACAACTCTCCCCACTTAAAAATTTTCGTCCCGAAAATCTTACCGTAAATAGGTTTGGGTATCGCTCTTTCATAGAGTTCTTGGGTTCCCAAGTAGCTTCTTCCATCCCGTGTTTGAGCCATAACACTTTTACTAACGGAACCCTTTTTTTTCGCAACTCCTTCACTTCACGAGCTAGGACACGAATCAGTTCTTCTTCATAACTCATATCGGCTTGAATTTCGACCTCTGATGGACTAATTATGTGCGATGGATCAGATCTATAGTGTCGAAGCATCGAAACATGAAAGACGTCGTGAATCTTTTCAAGTTCAGGGGGCAAAATCAATCGATACGCAACTGGACCGACTCGTTCGGATATTTCATATGGCCCGATGAACCTCGGACTCAATTTGCCCTTACGCCCAAATCTGAGTATCTTTTTCCAAGGTGAAACTTTAAGAAACACTTTGTCTCCCACCTGATACTCAATGTCTTTTCGTTTCAGATCCGCGTACGACTTCTGGCGATCTGTGGCTGCCTTCAGACTTTCACGGATTACTTTTACTTTCCGTTCAGCATCTTTAATCAAATCAACTCCGAAAATTTTACTTTCACCGAGCTCGGTCCAAAACAATGGTGTACGGCATTTACGACCGTACAAAGCCTCGTAAGGTGCCATCTTAATACTTGATTGAAAA
Organism: Gossypium arboreum; assembly: GCF_025698485.1. Taxonomy (NCBI): domain Eukaryota; kingdom Viridiplantae; phylum Streptophyta; class Magnoliopsida; order Malvales; family Malvaceae; genus Gossypium; species Gossypium arboreum. The sequence goes on along the minus strand of NC_069081.1, from coordinate 82,617,176 downwards.
CTGTTGTTGTAAGCGAATTCAATCAAAGGTAAATACCGTTCCCATGAACCACTAAACTCAAGGATGCAGCATCTCAACATATCCTCGAGTATTTGAATTATCCGCTCGGATTGACCATCGGTTTGGGGTGAAAAGCGGTGCTAAAATGCAACTTGGTACCCAAAGCTTCTTGCAATTTCTTCCAAAATCGTGAGGTAAATCTCGGATCTCTATCCGACACAATAGAAATTGGTACCCCGTGTGTAACACCCCAAACCCGAGACCATCGCCGATTAGTCGGACGCGAGGGTTAACGAGCTAAATCCTCTTAAAGCACCGACCAATTTGGCATTTCCGACAATGCTGGAAAACGTGTCACTTATCGCCTTAAAAATCATATCTCGAGTTTCAAAACTCGGAAACTGATTCCGTAAATTTTCCTGAATTTAGACTCATATATCCTTCCATGGATTTATTTCTAGAATTTTTGGTCGGGCCAATTGGTACAGTTTATTAGTTAAAGTCACCCATGTTACAGGGATCGATTGCTCGACCTTCGGCGCTACAACTTGAATATCTCTCTGATAGGGCTTTAATATGGTACCGTTTGTTTCTAATGAAAATAGACTAAATGGAATCTGCACATATAAGGAATGACTTCTAATTCTTTCTGGATAATTTATAGTAAATTTTAAATTAGCGACGGGGACCCGAAACCGTTCGCCCTGTCTCACAATAACTTTAATATCTCTTAACATGTAACTTCTATGACCGTTTCGTTTCTTCCATATGAAAGTAGACTCATCAAGGTTCAATTACATAACTTATTCACTATTTAATACCATTCCTACAAATTTTGGTGATTTTCAAAACCACACCACTGCTGCTGCCAAATCTTTTCAAGGTAACCTTTACCTATTTCATGATTTCCACGATTCAATTGGCCCTTTTGCATACATAGCATAAAGTGTGATCATGATTAACCATTCCAATGGCTAATCTTTTCAAAACAATTCCATACCCATAATGATCATCATACAAACGATTATAGAATCATACTAAAAGCGTATATAAGCCATTTTCGCATGGCTATCCAAGCTTACACAAAACCGAAAGGTACATGACCTTCAACAATAGGGTAGTCCTATACATGACATTTCAAAGTTCAACCAAAATTATACCAAAATGGAGGCTTTGATAGTGTAGATGACTTCGACTTTAATGACCCGAATCCGATCGCTAACGAGCAAAATCTATAAAACAGAGAGCCAAAGCAGCGGGGTAAGCATTTTTATGCTTAGTAAGTCTCAAGCAATAAAATCAGCTTTAACTAAAGCATTACATTCACATAGCCAAATGAATCATTTCATTAATACACATTCACATAATCATACTTACTTCACACTTCATCATTATATACTTTCACAAGATATCAACCAATTCAAAAGTGAAAACTCGTTAGTCGATTGGCGAATGTTACTCAAACATATCGACTTTTCCAATGCACATATAAACATACCTTATCCTTTGGGCTTTTCGAGCGTACTAATTAAATTTATTACAGCAACCAATGCTCACCTCCAGCCCAAGCTTCTTGAATACGACCGAATATAACCACATGCACGAATGCCTTGGTCTTAGCGGATAGAACGACTTGCACAAATGCCTTGGTATTAGCCCGGATTTAACAACTTCGCACGAATGCCTTGGTCTTAGCCCGATTTAACAACTTCGCACGAATGCCTTGGTCTTAGCCGGATATAGTCACTAGCACAATTGCCTTGGGTCTTAACCGGATATAATTACCAGCATAAATGTCTTGGGACTTAGCAGGATATCATTCAATTGCTCATGCACACACATACATCAATAATCATTACACATCCATGTTTCATTTTCGTTACTAAGGCTCAAACACAAATATATCACTAGCATAATCGCCTTGGGACTTAGCCCGGTATCATTCAAATACTCATACACACATAATTCAATAATCATTACACATCCATATTTCATTTCACATAATTGAGTAGGGTCATTTCTTGAGGACTTACCTCGGATGTTGTCGAACGGCTTCAACGGCTATTCGATCACTTTTTCCTTCCCTTTATCGGATTTAGCTCCCTTTGCTCTTGAGCTTAACGAATACAAGTAGAAGTATTCAATATTTTTCTCAATAATGTTCACTAGTCAATCACATTCGGCATCTCATATCATCTCACTTTATTATAATTTATCATTCAACCTTTGAACCAAAACGCCATTATATGGCCACATATACATACATCCATATATTTAAGCTCAAGAATTTTAACATAACATCAAGTGCTCAAATTACTCATGTGGCCGATTATACATGGTCATAAATACACAAAATTAAAAATAATTTCAAGGTTTTTCACACTATACATGTACTAGGCCGAATGTACATGCAAATTTCACAACATTCTTCAACAAATTTCTTCTTTAAAAAAACATATTTATCACTTTCTTCATAACCAAAATATCATGTGCAAACATATATACACATATATGTGCAAGGCTGAATTTCAAGGTGTCCATAACCATCCAAAACACAAATTTTAACTAACATGCAAGAAGCATAAACAATGCTCATGAATGCTTCATGGTCGAATACATCACAATCATGCCCCTTTCAACTTCGGTCATGGTTAAATAAAAAACTCAATGTCTTACTCAAGATTGCTACAAAGAAATTTCAAGAGTAGACAATCCATCATTGCATGCATCATTAGCAAGCTTCACATTTAGCATACAATGGCTTTAACACAATAACAACTTTGGTCAAACACCATTTCCATGGCATAACAAGGATTTGAACCATGGCTAACATGAACATCAAGTTAGCAACTAAAACATGCATGAATCTCATGACACAACCTCATACATACCTTAATCTTGATGCAAGTTTAGCCAAATCTCCTTCTAGATCTCTTCTAAACCAAAAATGGAGCAAAATCCTATCTTCTTCCTTAGTATGTTCGGCCAAAAAGGAGAGAACAAAGATGAACAAATTTTTTTTTTTTGTTTTTCTTTCACTTGCACGGCAATGGGGGAAAGGATACTACACTCACACACACATTTTTTTTTTGTTTCTCTTCCCACATCTAATTATTTTATCATTTAATACATCATGCATTAACAAAACATGTCATAACATGTTTTCTTTGCCCATAATTCCTTGCCATGGCCGGCCACCACCTATAAAAAGGGGAATTTGACACGCAAGTCCATTGTTTTGCATGCATGCTTTAATTAGTCATCACACATTTCCCTATCGTACTTTCAAAATTCACTACTAAGCCCCTTCTAGTGAAATTCACCTTTATAACACTAAATCAATCATCAAAAAATGTCACACATGAACACACACATATTATAGGCATCAAAATAAATTTTAAATTATTTTTATGCCTCGGTTTTGTGGTCCCGAAACCACATTCCGACTAGGGTCAATTTTGGGCTGTCACAACTCTCCCCCACTTAAGAAATTTTCATCCTCGAAAATCTTACCGGTAAATAGGGTTGGGTATCGCTCTTTCATAGAGTTCTCGGTTTCCCAAGTACCTTCTTCTATCCCGTGTTTGGGCCATAACACTTTCACTAGCGGAACCCGCTTGTTTCGCAACTCTTTCACTTCACGTGATAGGATATGAATCGATTCTTCCTCATAACTCATATTGGCTTGAATTTCAACCTCCGATGGACTAATCACGTGCGATGGATTAGATCTATAGCGTCGAAGCATCGAAACATGAAAGACATCGTGAATCTTTTCGAGTTCAGGGGGCCACATCAGATGATATGCCACTGGACCGACTCGCTCGGATATCTCATATGGCCCAATGAACCTTGGGCTCAACTTGCCCTTACGGCCAAATCTGAGTATCTTTTTCCAAGGTGAAACCTTGAGAAACACTTTGTCTCCCACCTGATGCTCGATGTCTTTACGCTTCAGATCCGCGTACGACTTCTGATGATCGGAGGCTATCTTCAGACTTTCACGGATTACTTTCACTTTCTGTTCAGCATCTCTAATCAAATCCACCCCGAAAATTTTGCTTTCACCGAGCTCAGTCCAAAACAATGGTGTACGGCATTTACGACCGTACAAAGCCTCATAAGGTGCCATCTTAATACTTGATTGAAAGTTTGTTGTTGTGTTTAATTCAATCAAAGGCAAGTACTGTTCCCATGAACCACTGAACTCGAGGATGCAACATCTCAACATATCCTCAAGTATCTGAATTATCCGCTCGGATTGACCATCGGTTTGGGGGTGAAAGGCGGTGCTGAAATGCAACTTAGTACCCAAAGCTTCTTGGAACTTTTTCCAAAATCGCGAGGTAAATCTTGGATCTCTATCCGACACGATGGAAATAGGCACCCCGTGTAATCTCACAATCTGAGAAACGTATAGTTCGGCCAGTTTGTCCATTGAAAAGTCCATACGTACGGGGACGAAGTGAGCCGACTTAGTCAATCTATCTACAACGACCCAAATCGCATCCTTCTTACTCACTGACAACGGCAGTCCGGATACGAAGTCCATTATGACGCGATCCCATTTCCATTCGAGTATCGTGATCGGCTGAAGTAATCCTGAAGGCACTTGATGTTCCGCTTTCACTTGTTGACATATTAAACACCTCGAAACAAAGTCGGAGATGTCTCGTTTCATACCATGCCACCAAAACTGACGTTTGAAATCGTTGTACATCTTCGTACTCCCCGGGTGGATCACCATTCGGCTACGATGGGCTTCATTTAGTATTATCGAAATAAGTTCTGAATTCTTTGGAACACACAGACGACTCCTGAACCTCAAACAATCGTCATCATTGATCTGAAACTCCGATTCCTTGTTCAGAACACACTCGGCCCGTTTTGCAGCCAACTCATCGTCGACCTTCTGAGCTTCACAAATTTGATGTATCAATAATGGTTTGGCCTTCAATTCAGCTACTAACACGTTGTCAGATCGAACGGACAAGTGCACATTCATTGCTCGTAAAGCGAATAATGATTTACGACTCAAGGCATCCGCAACCACATTCGCCTTTCCGGTGATAGTCAATGACCAGCTCATAATCCTTTAACACTCGAGCCATCGTCTTTGTCGCAGATTTAAGTCTCTTTGAGACATCAAATATTTGAGACTTTTGTGATCCGAATACACATGGCACTTCTCACCAAATAAGTAATGTCGCCAAATCTTTAAAGCGAATACGATGGCGACCAATTCGAGATCATGGGTCGGATAATTTTTCTCATGTGGCTTTAATTGCCTCGACGCGCAGGCCACAACTCGACCTTCTTGCATCAATGCACAACCTAAACCAAGTAGGAGGCGTCCATTGTAGATGACAAACTCTTTGCCGATTCGGGTTGCACTAGAATTGGGGCTTTAGTCAAATAAGTTTTCGATTGATCGAAACTTTTCGACATTTCTCCGACCATTCGAACCTTACGTCCTTTTGGAGTAACCGTCATTGGTGTGGCTATCGTTGAGAAACCTTTACAAATCATCGGTAATAACCGCCAGCCCAAAAAGCTCGAACCTCGGTAATATTTCTGAGGCTTCCATTAAGTATGGCTGAAATTTTGTTCGGTCGACTCGAATGCCCGATGCAAATATCACATGCCCCAAGAAGCTAACCTCTCTTAACGAACTCACACTTGTGAACTTAGCATATAATTGCTTATCCGTAGAATTTGCGGCACTAACCTCGTGTGTTCCGCATGTTCGATCTCATTTCTTGAATAGACCAAGATGTCATCAATGAACACGACTACAAACCAATCCAAATATGGTCTAAAGATCCGATTCATTAAATCCATAAATACCGCAGGGCATTAGTAAGTCCAAACGACATCACTAGGAACTCATAGTGACCATATCTCGCTTCAAGGCGGTCTTGGAGTGCGTCCAGAATCTCGAATTACAATCGATAATAGCCCGATCTCAAATCTATTTTCGAGAACACCGAGGCTCCCTTCAGTTGATCGAACAAGTCATCAATACGTGATACGGATATTTGTTCTTTATCGTCGCTTTATTAAGCTGACGATAGTCGATGCACAACCTCATGGTCCCATCCTTCTTTTTCACAAATAACACTGGCGCACCCCAAGGCGAAAAACTCGGGCGAGCGAAACCTCTATCCACCAATTCTTGCAACTGAGCTTTCAACTCCTTTAATTCCGTCGGTTGCCATACGATACGAGCTATCGAAATTGGAGTGGTACCAGGTACCAATTCGATGCCAAACTCTATTTCCCGAACAGGTGGTAAACCCGGCAATTCTTCAGGGAAAACGTCCGGGTATTCACAAACTATTGGCACAGATTCGGGTTTCTTTTCTGACTCCTTGTCATCGAGCACATACACAAGGTACGCTTCGCACCCTTTTCTTACATATTTCTGGGCCAACATTGCTGATATTACAGCTGGCAACCCCTTTAAGTCCGTAGACTCAACCCGAATTATCTCGTTATTCGCGCACCTCAACTCGATAGTCTTGCTTTTGCAATTTACAACCGCATCGTGCATGGTCAACCAATCCAAGCCAAGAATAACGTCGAATTCATCGAACGGCAAAAGCATCAAGTCCGCCGGAAAACAAGAACCTCGGAATACTAGGGGACTTTTCTTGCACACTTTATTGACAAGCACGTAATGACCCAAGGGTTTGACACCGAATTACAAACTCGATGAGACTCAATAGGCAAAGTCTTCTTTGGATGCTAAGGTTTCACATATATAAGAATGAGTAGAACCAGGGTCAATCAAAGCAATCACATTAGTATCGAAAAGAGTGAAAGTACCGGTAATAACATCTGGTGAGGCAGCATCCTCGCGTGCGCGTATGGCATAAGTCCTAGCAGGAGCACGAGCCTCGGGCCTTGTTGTAGCATCTCTCGACCCTCTCTGACCGCCACTAGCATTGCCCGCATTTCGGGATGGCCTACCTCGAGCAGTGGTAGCACCCGGGTTTCCACTTTGACTTATATTTTGTTCAAGCAACCTCGGGCAGTCCTTGATAAAGTGGTCAGCCGATCCACACTTATAGCAGGGGCGATCACGGAACCTATAGCTCCCGAATGCCATTTGCCACAATGCGAGACCTCCTCTCTCTCGGCGATCATTTCCACCACTGCAATCAAGTGACTCGTGTGGTCACAGGGGTCAACCGCGATCTCGTCTAGAAAAGCCCGGCGCCTCTAGACCGGCTCACATCATCTCGAAATCTCTTGATGCTGTTGAAGAGACTTTCCGAGGACCTTTTCAAATTCTCCGGTTCCGCATCAACTTTTGTTTCTCCTTTCTAAGCTCTTGACTTTACAAGCTCGCTCAACAAGTACTACAAACTCTCGTATTTCGAGAATGCCAACGAACATCCTTATATCATTATTCAGCCCATCCTCGAGCGTTTACATAATAGCTTCGGACGAAATGCATTCTCGCGCGTCTGGCTAAGCCTCACAAATTTTCGTTCGTGTCGATGGCCGACATAGAGCCTTGCTTAAGATCAAGAAATTCTTTTCGCTTTTGGTCGATGAATCTCGATGATATACTTTTTGAACTCGGTTTGAAAGAACTCCCAAGTCACTTGCTCTCTAGGCACCACAAGTCGAGTACTCCACCAATAGTAGGCGGAATCGCATAGCAAGGAGATGGTACACTTTAAGCACTCATCGGTGTACAAGATAGCTCATCGAGCACCGGATAGTGTTGTCCAACCAAAATTCAGCTCGCTTCGGCATCGTCATCATCCGTAGCTTTAAATTCAGTGGCCCCATGTTTTCGAATCCTGTTGGTGGGGCTTACTTGACCTTATTTGGTCGATTCACGGAGGTATTGTAGGTCTGGGGTTGCATTTGTCGGGAATGGAGGTTGAGGAACAGTAGTGTTAGTTCGAATGTATTGGTTAAACCAATCATTCATCACACTATAAAAGGCTTGCCTAGCCTCATCATTCGGATTGCTGGCCATAGGTTGAGAGTCCGCCGGCGCTGTCCCTTGCGCGGGAGCAGGTGCCACACTCTCCACATCATTAGCTATTGCTCGGTTGGGATCAGGATCCATTGCTATAAACAAACACAAAGTCAAATTGTCAGAAATCACCACACTATCAATTCATCATTTAATGGCATGTATAGCTAGACCCCAAACACATCACGGTAGTCCTAGAATCGACTAAACCGTAGCTCGATACCAATAAAATTATAACACCCGAACCCGAGACCATCGCCGGTGTCGGACGCGAGGGGTTAACGAGCTAAATCCTCTTAAAGCACCGACCAATTTGGCATTTCCAGACAGGCTGGAAAACTGCATCACTGTCGTCTTAAAAATCATATCTCGAGTTTCAAAACTCGGAAACTGATTCCGTAAATTTTCCCTGAATTTAGACTCATATATCCTTCCATGGATTTATTTCTAGAATTTTTGGTCGGGCCAATTGGTACAGTTTATTAGTTAAAGTCACCCATGTTACAGGGATCGACTGCTCTGACCTTCGCGCGCTACAACTTGAATATCTCTCTGTACAGAGCTTTAATACTGGTGCCGTTTGTTTCTAATGAAACTAGACTCAAAATGGAATCTGCAAATATAAGGCATGACTTCTAATTCTTTCTGGATAATTTATAGTAAATTTTTAAATTCGCGACAGGGGACCCAGAAACCGTTCTGGCCCTGTCTCACAATAACTTTAATATCTCTTATCATGTAACTTCTATGACCGTTTCGTTTCTTCCATATGAAAGTAGACTCATCAAGGTTCAATTACATAACTTATTCACTATTTAATACCATTCCTACAAATTTTGGTGATTTTTCAAAACCACACCACTGCTGCTGCCAGCATCTGTTTTCAAGGTAACCTTTACCTATTTCATGATTTCCACGATTCAATTGGCCCTTTTGCATACATAGCATAAAGTGTGATCATGATTAACCATTCCAATGGCTAATCTTTTCAAAACAATTCCATACCCGTAATGATCATCATACAAACGATTATAGAATCATACTAAAACGATATATAAGCCATTTTCGCATGGCTATCCAAGCTTACACAAAACCGAAAGGTACATGACCTTCAACAATAGGGTAGTCCTATACATGCCATTTCAAAGTTCAACCAAAATTATACCAAAATGGAGGCTTTGATAGTGTAGATGACTTCGACTTTAATGACCCGAATCCGATCGCTAACGAGCAAAATCTATAAAACAGAGAGCCAAAGCAACGGGGTAAGCAATTTTATGCTTAGTAAGTCTCAAGCAATAAAATCAGCTTTAACTAAAGCATTACATTCACATAGCCAAATGAATCATTTCATTAATACACATTCACATAATCATACTTACTTCACACTTCATCATTATATACTTTCACAAGATATCAACCAATTCAAAAGCTGAAAACTCGTTAGTCGATTGAGCGAATGTTACTCAAACATATCGACTTTTCCAATGCACATATAAACATACCTTATCCTTTGGGCTTTTCGAGCGTACTAATTAAATTTATTACAGCAACCAACGCCACCTCCAGCCCAAGCTTCTTGAAATACGACGGATATAACCACATGCACGAATGCCTTGGTCTTAGCCCGGATAGAACGACTTGCACAAATGCCTTGGTATTAGCCCGGATTTAACAACTTCGCACGAATGCCTTGGTCTTAGGCGGATTTAACAACTCGCACGAATGCCTTGGTCTTAGCCGGATGTAGTCACTAGCACAATTGCCTTGGTCTTAACCGGATATAATTACCAGCATAAATGTCTTGGGACTTAGCCCGATATCATTCAATTGCTCATGCACACACATACATCAATAATCATTACACATCCATGTTTCATTTTCGTTACTAAGGCTCAAACACAAATATATCACTAGCATAATCGCCTTGGGACTTAGCCCGGTATCATTCAAATACTCATACACACATAATTCAATAATCATTACACATCCATATTTCATTTCACATAATTCGAGTAGGGTCATTTCTTGAGGACTTACCTCGGATGTTGTCGAACGGCTTCAACGGCTATTCGATCACTTTTTCCTTCCCTTTATCGGATTTAGCTCCCTTTGCTCTTGAGCTTAACGAATACAAGTAGAAGTATTCAATATTTTCTCAATAATGTTCACTAGTCAATCACATTCGGCATCTCATATCATCTCACTTTATTATAATTTATCATTCAACCTTTGAACCAAAACGCCATTATATGGCCACATATACATACATCCATATATTTAAGCTCAAGAATTTTAACATAACATCAAGTGCTCAAATTACTCATGTGGCCGATTATACATGGTCATAAATACACAAAATTAAAAATAATTTCAAGGTTTTTCACACTATACATGTACTAGGCCGAATGTACATGCAAATTTCACAACATTCTTCAACAAATTTCTTCTTTAAACAAACATATTTATCACTTTCTTCATAACCAAAATATCATGTGCAAACATATATACACATATATGTGCAAGGCAATTTCAAGGTGTCCATAACCATCCAAAACACAAATTTTAACTAACATGCAAGAAGCATAAACCATGCTCATGAATGCTTCATGGTCGAATACATCACAATCATGCCCCTTTCAACTTGGTCATGGTTAAATAAAAAACTCAATGTCTTACTCAAGATTGCTACAAAGAAATTTCAAGAGTAGACAATCCATCATTGCATGCATCATTAGCAAGCTTCACATTTAGCATGCAATGGCTTTAACACAATAACAACTTTGGTCAAACACCATTTCCATGGCATAACAAGGATTTGAACCATGGCTAACATGAACATCAAGTTAGCAACTAAAACATGCATGAATCTCATGACACAACCTCATACATACCTTAATCTTGATGCAAGTTTAGCCAAATCTCCTTCTAGATCTCTTCTAAACCAAAATGGAGCAAAATCCTATCTTCTTCCTTAGTATGTTCGGCCAAAAAGGAGAGAACAAAGATGAACAAATTTTTTTTTTTGTTTTTCTTTCACTTGCACGGCAATGGGGGAAAGGATGCTACACTCACACACACATTTTTTTTTTGTTTCTCTTCCCACATCTAATTATTTTATCATTTAATACATCATGCATTAACAAAACATGTCATAACATGTTTTCTTTGCCCATAATTCCTTGCCATGGGCGGCCGCCACCTATAAAAAGGGGAATTTGACATGCAAGTCCATTGTTTTGCATGCATGCTTTAATTAGTCATCACACATTTCCCTATCGTACTTTCAAAATGCACTACTAAGTCCCTTCTAGTGAAATTCACCTTTATAACACTAAATCAATCATCAAAAAATGTCACACATGAAGACACACATATTATAGGCATCAAAATAAATTTTAAATTATTTTTATGCCTCGGTTTTGTGGTCCCGAAACCACATTCCGACTAGGGTCAATTTTGGGCTGTCACACCGTGTAATCTCACAATCTGAGAAACATACAATTCAGCTAGTTTATCCAATGAAAAATCCGTACGTACGGGGATAAAGTGAGCCGACTTAGTCAGTCTATCAACAACGACCCAAATCGCATCTTTCTTACTTGCCGACACTGGCAACCCAGATACAAAATCCATCGTGACTCGTTCCCATTTCCATTCAGGTATCATGATCGGCTGAAGTAAACTCGTAGGCACTTGATGTTCCGCCTTTACTTGCTGACATATTAAACACTTCGAAACAAAATCAGAAATGTCTCGTTTCATACCATGCCACCAAAACTGACGTCTCAGATCGTTGTACATTTTCGTACTCCCCGGGTGAATTGACATTCGGCTACAATGAGCTTCGTTCATAATCATCGAAATGAGTTCTGAATTTCTTGGAACACCCAACCGATTTCTGTACCTCAAACAATCGTCATCATCAATTTGAAACTCCGATTCCACATTCGGAACACATTCAGCCCGTTTTGCAACCAACTCATCGTCGACTTTCTGAGCTTCACGAATTTGATGAATCAATAATGGTTTGGCCTTTAATTCGGCTACTATCACATTGTCGGGTAGAATAGACAAGTGTACATTCATCGCTCATAAAGCAAACAGTGATTTTCGGCTTAAGGCATCCGCAACTACATTAGCCTTTCCCGGGTGATAATCAATGACAAGCTCATAATCTTTTAACAACTCGAGCCAACATCTTTGTCGCAGATTCAAGTCTCTTTGAGTCATCAAATATTTGAGACTTTTGTGATCCAAAAATACATGGCACTTCTCACCAAATAAGTAATGTCGCCATATTTTTAAGGCGAATACGATGGCAGCTAATTCGAGATCATGGGTTAGATAATTTTTCTCATGTGGCTTTAATTGTCTCGACGCATAGGCCACAACTCGACCTTCTTGCATCAATACGCAACCTAACCCAAGTAGGGAGGCGTCACTATAGATGACAAACTCTTTGCACGATTCGGCTGCACTAAAATTGAGCTTCATCAAATAAGTTTTCAGTTGATCAAAACTTTTCGACATTTTTTCGTCCATTCGAACTTAACATCTTTTGAAGTAGCCGTCATGGGTGTGGCTATCATCGAAAACCTTTACAAACCGTCGGTAGTAACCAAGTCCCAAAAGCTCGAACCTCGATAATATTTCCGGAGGCTTTTAGTTAAGTATGGCTAAAATTTTGCTCGGGTCGACTCGAATACCGTCTGAGATACCACATGGCCCAAGAAGCTAACCTCTCTTAACCAGAACTCACACTTGATGGACTTAGCATATAACCGCTTATCCCGTAAAATTTACTGACTAATCTCGGTGTTCAAAGATGTTCGGTCTCATCTCTTGAATAGACCAAGATGTCATCAATGAACACAACTACGAACCGTCCAAATACTGTCTGAAGATCCGATTCATCAAATCCATAAATACCGTAGTGGCATTAGTGAGCCCGAACGGCATCACTAAGAACTCGTAGTGACCGTACCTCATTCTGAAAGCAGTTTTGGGTACATCCGAATCTCGAATCCGCAACTGATAATAACCCGATCTCAAATCTATCTTTGAAAACACTGAGGCTCCCTTTAGTTGATCAAACAAATCATCAATACGCTGATAACGGATATTTATTCTTTATCGTCACTTTATTCACCGACGATAGTCAATGCACAACCTCATGGTTCCGTCCTTCTTTTCACAAACAATCTTTGGTGCACCCCAAGGTGAGAAACTTGGTCGGCGAAACCTCTATCCGTCAATTCTTGCAATCGAGCTTTCAACTCTTTTAACTCGGTTGGTGCCATACGATCTGAGCTATCGAAATCGGCGTAGTCCTGGTACAAGCTCAATACCAAACTCTATCTCCGAACAATGGCAAACCGGTAATTCTTCGGAAAAACATCCGTGTATTCACAAACCACCAAGCAGATTCGGGTTTTATTTCTAACTCCTTATCAACAAGTACATACGCAAGGTATGCTTCGCACCCTTTCTTACATATTTACGGGCCAACATTGACGATATTACGGTGGCAACCCTTTAAGTCCGTAGACTCAACTCGGATCATCTCGTTATTTGCGCACCTCAAATCCATAGTCTTGCTTTTGCAATTCACAACCGCATCATGCACGGTCAACCAATCCAAACCAAGAATAACATCAAATTCATCAAACGGCAAAAGCATCAAGTCTGCCGGAAAACAGGAACCTCGAATTACTAGGGGACATTTCTTACACACTTTGTCGACAAGCACGTAACGACCCAAGGGACTTGACACCCGAATTACGAACTCAGTAGACTCAATAGGTAAAGTCTTACTGGATGCTAAGGTTTCGCATATATAAGAATGAGTAGAACCAGGGTCAATCAAAGCAATCACATTAGTATCAAAGAGAGTAAAAGTACCGGTAATAACATCTGGCGAGGAAGCATCCTCGCGTGCGCGTATAGCATAAGCCCTAGCAGGAGCACGAGCCTCGGATCTGGTCGTAGCATCTCTAGATCCTCTCTGACCACCACTAGCATTGCCCGTATTTCTAGATGGTCTACCTCGAGCAGTGGTAGCACTTGGTTTCCCACTCTGATTTACATCTTGTTCAGACAACCTCGGGCAATCTTTAATGAAGTGGTCAACTGATCCACACTTGTAACAGGAGCGGTCATGGAATCTACAACTCCCCGAATGCCATTTACCACAAGATCTGGTACTCGCTCTCTGTCTCGACGATCATTTCCAACACTAGCGATCAAGTGACTCGTGTGCTCACGGGGGTCGATCGCGATCTCGTCTAGAAAAGCCGAAGTGTCTCTAGATCGGCCTAGATCATCTCTAAATTTCTTCGATGATGTTGAAAGGATTTCCGATGATCTCTTCTGAAATTCCTTTGCCCCACATCAGCTTTCCTTTTCTCCTTCTCGAGCTCCTCGGCTTTGCAAGCTCGCTCGACAAGCACCACAAATTCTCGGTTTCTAAAATGCCAACATACAACTTTATGTCATCATTCAGTCCATCTTGAGCGTTTACATCACGACTTCGAAGAAATGCATTCTCGCGTCTGGCTAAGCCTCACAAATTTTCGTTCATAGTCGTGTAACCGACATGGAACCTTGTTTGAGTTCAAGAAATTCCTTCCGTTTTGGTCAATGAATCTCGGTGATATACTTTTTTCAAACTTCGGTTTGGAAAAACTCCCAAGTTACTTGCTCTCTAGGCACAATAGAAGTCAACGTGTTCCACCAATAGTAGGCGTAATCACGTAGCAAGGAGATAGTACACTTTAGGCACTCATCGGTGTGCAAGATAGCTCGTCGAGTGCGGATAGTGTTGTCCAACCAAAATTCAGCTTGCTCGGCATCATCGCTGTCCGTAGCTTTAAATTCATAGCCTCTGTTTTCGGATTCTATCAACTGGGGGCTTATTTGACCTTATTTGGTCAGCTCTAGGAGGTATCGTGAGGTCTTGAGGTGGTATTTGTCGGGAATGGAGGTTGTGGAACAGCCGTATTAGTTCGAATGTATTGGTTGAACCAATCATTCATCACGCTATAAAAGCTTGTCTAGCTTCATCATTCGGATTACTAGCATTAGGTTGAGAGTCTGCGGTCTGTCCCTTGTCTTGGGAGCAGCGCTACACTCTCAAGATCATCAACTACCGCTCGGTCGGGATCGGGATCCATTACTATAAGTAAACACATTTACAAATGTCAGAAATCACCACACTATCAAATAATTACATAAAATGGAATGTATAGCTAAACCCAACGCATTACGGTAGTCCTAGAATCGACTAAACCGTAGCTCTGATACCAATAAAATTGTAACACCCCGTACCCGAGACCGTCGCCGGAGTTGAACACGGGGGTTAACGGGCTTAATCCCCTTACTTTCACAGTTCAATTTAAAAATTTCTAGGCAGTTGGCTAACTGCGTCACTGTCACCTTAAAAATCATATCTTGAGTTCCACAACTCGAAAATCAGTTTTGTAATTTTTCCCTAAAACTAGACTCATATATGCATCTACAAATTTTTTTATAGAATTTTTGGTCGGGCCAATTGGTACAGTTTATTAGTTAAAATCTCCCATGTTACAGGGATTGACTACACTGACCTTCGCGCATTACGACTTGGATATCTCCCTGTACAGGGCTTTAATACTGATTCCATTTGTTTCTCTAGAAACTATACTCAAATAGGAATCTATACATATATGGCATGACTCCTAATTATCTCTGGTTAATTTATAATGAATTTCCAAAGTCGGAACAGGGAATCCAGAAACCGTTCTGGCCCTGTTTCACGAAAACCTAAATATCTCTTAACATACAACTCATATGACCGTTTCGTTTCTTCCATATGAAAGTAGATTCATCAAGGTTAATTTACATAATTTATTCACTATTTAATTCCATTCCTACTATTTTTAGTGATTTTTCACATCCACATCACTGCTGCTGTCAGCATCTGCCTTTAAGGTAGACTTTACCTATTTCATAGTTTCCATGATTCAATTAGCCCTTTTTGCATACATAGCACAAAGTATAATCATGATTAACCATTCCAATGGCTAATCGTTTCCAAACATTTCCATACCTCTTAGTGATCAACATACAAAATGATTATAGTATTATGCTAAAACGATATAAGCCATTTTAGCATGGCTATCCAAATTTACACAAAATCCATGGGTACATGACCAACAACAAAAAGGGTAGTCCTATACATGCCATTTCAAAGTTCAACCAAAATTGTACCAAAGGGGCTTTGATAGTGTGGGAGACTTGACTTCCAAAAATCCCGAGTCCGATGGTGACGAGCCAAAATCTATAAAGCAGAGAAACAAAGAAACGGAGTAAGCAATTTATGCTTAGTAAGTTTTGAGCAAGGGATTCCAAGACAACAAAAGCATAGCATTCATATAGCTAAACGGATAATTTCATATGCACAAATTCTCAATATCATACTTACTTCACATTACCAACCCTTATGTTCATACACAAAGATCAGCTTAGCCAAAGGCGGTAGCTCATTTATCGATCGACGAATACAGATTTGTGAGGATCAACTAATTCAAGCACACACGAAACATACCTCATCGCTGGGATTTTACGAGCGTACTAATTTAAATTTTACAGCAAGATCGCTCATTCCCAAATCAAGCATCTTGAGGTTTAGCGGATATAACCACTCGCACAAGGCCTTGGTCTTAGCCGGATATGGTCACTAGCATAAATGCCTTGGGACTTAGCCCGGATATAGTCCTTAGCATTAATTCCTTCGGATGTTAGTCCGGATGTAGCCGCTTAGCACAAAAGCCTTCGGGACTTAGCCCGGATATCACTCGAGTAACCATGCACATATATCAATAAATCATGACACATTCATATTTCATTTTCATTACCAAAGCTCAAACACAAGACACTTATCACATTTACAATTTCGGCTCAATAGCCACATACAAGAGCATGATTTTGATTTACTTAAGACATAATCTAACCGAATCATAATTTAAGTTCCATTACTCGAAAACTTACCTCGGATGTTGTCGAACGATTCCGATGGCTATTAGACCACTTTTTCCTTCCCTTTATCGGATTTAGTTCCCCTTTGCTCTTGAGCTTAATTTAACAAATAAATTGATTTAATCATTTGAGCATCGAAAAGAGGAACTCAAGGTACTTAGCCCACATATATTCATTAGACATTAAAGTCACATATGTACGGAATCATGAATCAAACTCAACACATTAGTTAATACTCTCCTTAGCCGAATTTTCTAGGTCAAGATAAAGCCTTCAATATGATTACCTATGGCCGAACAACACATCAACCTATGTACTCATTCATGTGGCCGATTATGCATGTCTATGTCGAGGCCAATTATATACTCAATACCACACACAAATGGCATACCTTTTACTAACTAATGCATTACATATTATAACTCAATACGCATCCATCATGTACTCCATAACCGAAACACCATCATATGTAAGTATATACCTTGAGATATTGTATATGTCATACCAATACGTCGTGTGCAAACATATTTATATATATATATATGTGCAAGAGCCGAATCTCAAAGTTGATTATAACTAAACATGAACATAAATCCAAAACACAAATCTTACCTACCATGCAATAAGCAAAAATCATACTTATGGATATACCATGGCCGAATACATCACAACACCATACCATTTCAATTTTGGTCATGGTTAAACAAAGAACTTAATGTCTCACTCAAAAATGCTAAAAAGAAAATCCAAGAGTTATCAATCCACCATCACATGTATCATTATCAAGCTTCATATTTAGCATGCAATGGCATTAACACAAAATCCACCTTGGCCGAATATCATCCCCATGACATAGCAAAGATTTGAAGCATGGGCTAATTAGAACTCAAGCTAGCAACTAAAAACATGCATGAATCTCATGGCACAACCTCAAACATACCTTAATCTAGATACAAGTATGGCCAAACCTCTTCCTAATCCTCTTCCAAACCAAACACGAAGCAAGAACTCCTTCCTTCTTCCTTAGAATTTTCGGCCAAAAGAAATGAAAAAGGATGAACAAATTTTTTTTTCTCTTTTCTTCAACTCACGGCAATGGGGGAAACACTCACACACATTCTTTTTTTTTCTTTCCATTTCTTTATTACCCATACTCCTTATTTTATTTTTCCTAACATACCTCACTAACATAACATGTTTGTGACATGTTTCCACTCATAGCATGGCCGGCCACTACTAATTAGTGGGGGAAATTTGACATGCAAGTCCTCCCTTTTGATTACATGCACTATTAGATCCTTATAGATTAGCCTATCACATTTCAAAAGTGTCACACAAGTCCTACTAACTGAATTCACATGCAATCGACTAAATCGAAGCTTGAAATTTTCACACATTCATAATTACATATTCTAGACAATAAATATCACGTTCAAACATTTCAGTGACTCGGTTTAGCGGTCCCGAAACCACTTCCCGACTAAGGTCAATTTTGGGCTGTCACATACTTAACCCTCGGGTTGAGTCTTGATACGACAACAATAATGTAGTAAGATGATGAATGATGAATAGAAATGTGATATATGTTTTGGTGATATTATGCTAATGTTGGTTGGTATAATTGCTTTGTTAAGTTATTTGTTATTTGCATGTGAACTTACTAAGCATTTATGCTTACTCCTTCCCTTCCATTCCTTGTAGTTTTGACAAGCCGGTTTGGAGATCAGGATGGTCGGAGGCACGCTCACACTATCAACGGACCATCTCGGTATGGTGGCTTGCATATTTTGGGAATATGGCATGTATAGCATTATAATCCTTTTGTGTATATAATCTTATGATATAGCTCATGGATGGCATGGAAATGTTTAGAATGATTAGCTATTGGAGTGGCTAATCGAGATTATATTTGATAACACGTATGCTATATGTGCTAACTAATCTATGGAAATCCATAAAATGGTGAAATTGGCTATAAAACAGAACCACACAGCAGCAGTGATGTGAGTTTGAAAAATCACTAAAACTAGTAGAGATAGAATTAGATGATGAATAAAAATGGAATTGAGTCTTAATGAATCTATTTTCATGTGGAAGAAACAAAATAGGCAAAAGAGTTGTATTTTATGAGATATTTACGTTTTGGTGAAACAGGGTCAGAGAAATTTCTGGATTCCATGTTCTTAATTTAGAAATTCACCATAATTTGTGTAAAAATAATTAGGACTAAAAGTTTATATTTATGGATTTCTTATTGAGTCTATTTTTAATCAAAAGAAATGCCATAGTCATTGGATTTCTGTACAGAAAGAAATTTGATTCTTAGTGCACAGGGGTCAGAGTAACCAAACCCTAAAATAGGGGAGACTTTAACTAATAAACTGTACTAACTGGCTCAACCAAAAATTATAGAAAAAGCATTAGTAGATAGATATATAAGTCTAGTTTCAGGAAAAATTTACGGATCTTAATTTCGAGTTTCGGAACTCGAGATATGAATTTTTAAGCGACTGTGATGCAGTTAGCCAGCTTGTCTGGAAATTTTAAAAATAAATTATTTGAGTTGTTTAATTAATGAATTAAGTCTGTTAACACCTCGTGTTCGACTCCGACGATAGTCTCGGGTATGGGGGCGTTACAGGAAAAAATACCCATAGGTGACATGTGTTTATTTTGATGTTTTATGGTAGAATATGAAGATTGAAATTATATTAAACGACATGAGCTAAGCGATTTAAGCAAAAACAAGTAAAACGACATAATCAGTAAAAATATCTAATGGTCATAAGTACATGTTAGACTGGGAACTTGATGTTTCCATAGGTAAATAAATGATCCGCATGTCAGAAAACATAAGAATTAGGGATAAATTTTCATTTCCGAGCCTTGGGGGAATAGTGTAAATATGTCAAAGTTTAAGGGCAAAATCATAATTTTTCCAAAGTTAGAGTTAAGGACTATTTTGATAAATATGAATATTAAATGAGTTAAATTTGCTATTATAGATCAAGAAGAATGAAATTCGGGGTTAGACCGAGGAAAGAAAAAGTTTGAGGACTAAATCAAAATATTTGATCGTATTTTGTATTGAGGTAAGTTTGCGGTAAATAAATGCAATGTTTTATTATTTATATTTAATGATGTTATTTTTCAGCATCTATATATTTATTTTGTAAATTTATTCCTTGAAGATTCAAGCAAGAATTGACGGAAAAATGATACTTAAAAGTCCCTGTTGAACCTTAGGAATGTGTAGGATACAAATGTCATGACATTAGGGTTGAAGGATACCAAGTAAGACCATGCCAAGGCATGGCATTGGTAAGTTCTACAAGGCAAGGAAATCATGTAGGACAATGTCAAGACATGGCTTTGATAAACTACTATAAGGAAAATATCCCATGTAAGACCATGCCAAGGCATGGCAATAGTGAGCTCATAAGGCAAGGATACCATGTAAGAGACGTGGCAATGGTAAGTTTAAAAAGGAAAGGTACCTGGGTATCCTTAGTATTCCAAATGGTTCAACGGAAAATTCAAAGAGTGTGCCAAAAGGAAGGTAAGATAAGTCCATGTTCGAAAGGTTTAGGTTATCTTGATAATTCATTTAGAATGTTGTTATTTATTTACATGCAAACTTACTAAGCTTTATGCTTACTCCCTTTCTTTTCTCCCTTTTTTATAGTATCGTAAAGCCAATTCGAAAAATCATTAGGACATAGGAGATCGCCTCACACTATCAACGAGTTATCTCGGTATTTTGTGACTAGAAATACTTTAAGTTATGACATTTATACGGACTTGACTATTTTGTGTGTATGTCCTTATGATATGATTAAAGAATGGAATGTGAATACTTGGTAATGTTTAGCTTATGATATAGCTAAATAAGAACATGTTTTGGTATTATGTATGCCTAAATGAGGTTTGATGCAAAGAAACTATGAAAGAGTAAGAGTTGGCCATGGAACAGCTAGGAAACAACAACAGTGATGTGGATTTGAAAAATCACTAACAATTGTAGAAATGGAGTTAAATGCTAAATGAGACATAGAATTAAATATTATTGAGTCTATTTTTATGGAAAAGAAACAGAGCAAGCAAAGGAAGTCTATAGTCTGAGATATTTAAATTTCTGTAAGACTGGTTTAGAGTGACTTCGTGATCTCGTGTTCCAAATTTGGAAAATCACTAGAAATTGTAAAAAAAGAATTATAAGTCAACTTTTATATTTTTAAATTCCTTAGTGAGTTTATTTTCATTAGAAATAAACGGAAACGTTATCTGATTTCTGTATAATGAGATAATTAATTTTTAGTGAAGAGAGGGCAGGTCCGCTGAATTGCAAAATAGGGGAACCTTTAATGAATAAACTGTACAAATTGACCAAACCAAAAATTTTTGAAAATTTATGGTAAGAAGATATATGAGTCTAGATTTAGAAAAAATTTACATATTTAAATTTCAAGTTTCATAACTCAAGTTATAATTAATTTAGTGACTGTTATGCAGATGGACACTTTTATTAGGAACAGTGAAATAAATTGTTTTGATTTGTGTAAGTAATCGAAAAAATTTTAATGTTCCCGGTTTGGTCCTGAATCATTCCAATTGCACGTTTTAGGGCCACGAGGGCCCTTTTTAGGGATTTATTGGATGAATGTGAGCGAATTAATAATTTTTTAAAAAGTAATTTTTTTTTATGCCCCAAACAGGTAAGATAAGTCTGGTAACGCCTCGTGCTCGATTCCGGCAACGGTCTCAGGTAAGGGGTGTTACATTTATTGGCATCAAAGCAAGAGTTAAGTCAGTTCTCGAAATATTTAGTATGAATAAGAGTGTAGCTATACATGCCATACTTATATTTTGATAGTGTGACGACTCCTGACGATTTTAAAATGTTATTCTTATATAGTTATGGATCCCGAACGAGTTGGTATAGATGATTTAGAAAGTAATACGCCCACTCCCGCAGTATGGACGGTGCCACCAGATAGTAGTGAAAGGCCCATTACAGTTAGTCAGGGAGGAGGGGCTCTAGAAGCCTTCTTCTAAGCTATGAATGAATGGTTTGCCGAGTTCGTTCGTACGAATCCGGCCGTTAGACCTCCACCCCCTCATGATCCTCAAACTACCCATGTAGCTTCCCCAATCACAGATACAGTTAGAAGAGAGAAGCCATTAGTTGATAAAATTAGAAAACAAGGGGTCGAAGAGTTTCGGGCTACTAAAAATGACGATGCAAAGAAAGCTGAATTTTGGCTTGAGAATACTATCAGGGTCTTTTTTAAGTTATCCTGCACACCTGAAGACTGCATGAAGTGCGTTGTATCACTTTTACGAGACTTGGCCTACCATTGGTAGAAGACACTTGTGTCAGTAGTGCCGAAAGAGAAGGTTACTTGGGATTTCTTTCAGGAGGAGTTCCATAAGAAATACATTAGTCAGAGGTTCATCGACCAGAAAAGAAAAGAATTCCTTGAACTAAAGTAGGGTAAGATGATAGTGACTGGATATGAACATGAATTTGTCAGACTCAGTAATTTTGCTAGAGAGTATGTGTCTACTGAAGCTATTTTGTGCAAGAGATTTGAAGATGGGCTCAATGATGATATTCGATTGTTAGTCGATGTTTTAGAAATAAAAGAGTTCGTCATTTTAGTTGAAAGAGCTTGAAAGGCAAAGGAGTTGCTGAAAGGAAAGGGTAAAGCTAAAATTCAGATGCAAGACACGAAGAAAAGACAGATGAGCAAGTCATTTCAGTTTACATCAAAGAGGCCTAAAGAGTTCTCTACGATATCTAATTTTTCAGCAGGGTATTCTAGTCGAAACAGAGGTAGAAGATTTATGGGTCAGAAAGCTCAGACCACTTCAATTGCGATTGTTGGCAATATTCAGCCTGATAGACCCGAGTGTCCTCAATGTGGTCAACGTCATCCAGGTCAATGTCGAGCAACTGAGACTGGTTGTTTCCGATGTGGTGCATCAGATCATTTCATTCAGGAGTGTCCTGAGATGGTTAAAAGAGAAGTAATATCGAGTGTAAGATCAGGCAATGCCCCCGTTAGAGGTAGACCTCAGAGAAGTTCAGGAATAGGGGCAGGTAGAAGTGCATCTAAAGATTCAAAAACGAGACCCGATGTTAGAGCACCTGCAAGTACCTATGCTATCCGTGCTCGTGAAGAGGCATACTCCCTAGATGTAATTTTGGGTACATTTTCTCTTCATATTGTTAATGTTATTGCTTTGATAGATCCGGGTTCGACACATTCCTATGTTTGCATGGAATTGATGCCTAGTATGAACATATTAAAGTATCGAATCCATTGGGCCAGTATGTATTAGTAGACAAAGTATGTAAAAATTGCCTTTTGATGATTAGAGGTTACTGTTTTCCGACCGATCTTATGCTATTGCCATTTGATGAGTTTGATGTGATTCTTGGTATGGATTGGTTGACTGAGCATGACATGGTAGTGAATTGTGGAATGAAATTTATTTAGTTGAAATGCGAAAATGGTGAAATTCTTTGGGTTAATTTAGATGAGTCAGATAGTTTAATTGCCATGATTTTTGTTATGTCTGCTCAGAAATGCTTTAGAAAAGGATATGAAGCTTATCTTGATTTTGTGTTGAATACTAAAGATCGAGAGTTGAAAATTGAATCAGTGCCTGTGGTATGTGAGTTTCCTGATGTGTTTCCAAAAGAACTACAAGGTTTGCCTCCTATCAGAGAAGTTGAGTTTGGTATTGAATTGGTTTCGGGTACAACACCCATTTCTATTGCTCCTTATAGAATAGCTCCAATGGAATTGAGAGAATTGTAAGTTCAGTTGCAGGAACTAACAGAGAAAGGCTTTGCAAGACCTAGTTGTTCACCATGGGGTGCACCAGTTCTCTTTGTGAAATTGAAAGATGGTTTGATGAGATTGTGTATAGATTATTGACAACTTAACAAGGTGACTATTAAGAACAACTATCCACTGCCTAGAATTGATGATTTGTTTGATCAATTGAAGGGAGCTACTGTGTTCTCCAAGATAGATTTGAGATCCAGATATTATTAGTTGCGAGTTAAAGAGTCAGATCTTCCGAAGACTGCTTTCTGGACTAGGGAATCTAATTTTCAAACATTACTTGGATAAATTTGTAGTTGTGTTCATTGATGATATCTTGATTTATTCTCATGATACGACTGAGCATTCAGAGCATTTGAGAATAGTTTTATAGACTTTGAGAGATAATTAGCTTTATGGCAAGTTTAGCAAAAGTGAGTTCTGGTTATGGGAAGTTGGTTTTCTTAGACATATAGTCTCAGGTGAAGGTATTAGAGTTGATCCGAGCAAGATTTCAACCATTGTTGATTGGAAGCCTCCTAGGAATATATCAGAGGTCAGAAGTTTTCTTAGTCCCGCCGGCTATTATAGACGATTTTTAAAGGGATTTTCCATGATAGCTACTCCATTGATAAGATTGCTATAGAAAGATGTCTAGTTTGAATGGACTGAAAAGTGTCAGCAGAGTTTTGACAAGTTAAAGGCATTGTTGATTGAAGCTCCTGTCTTAGTACAACCAGAACCAGGAAAAGAGTTTGTGAATTACAGTGATGCATCCTTGAATGGATTAGGTTGTGTACTTATGCAGGAAGGAAAGGTAATTGCTTATGCCTCTAGACAACTAAAGCCAGACGAGAAAATTTATACGATACATGATTTAGAACTAGCTGCCATTGTATTTGTGTTAAAAATCTGGAGACATCACTTGTATGGTGAGAAGTGCCGAATATTTACTGATCATAAAAGTTTGAAATACTTGATGACTCAGAAAGATTTGAACTTGAGGCAAAGAAGATGGCTAGAGTTGATTAAAGATTATGAACTAGTGATCGATTATCACCTGGGTAAGGCAAAGGAAGTTGCTGATGCTTTGAGTAGAAAATATTTATTTGCATTAAGAGCTTTGAACACTAGTTTAACCTTATCGGATGATGGTTCTATCTTAGCCGAATTAAGAGCTAAGCCAATGTTTCTTAAAGAAATTTGTGAAGTTCAGAAAGATGGCAGTAAGTTGCAAGCCAAAAGAGTTCAATGTGAGTCGGGTATAGAGTCAGATTTTCAGATCAGTTTTGACCATTGTTTAATGTTCAAAAATTGGATATGTGTACCAAAGAATGATGAGCTTATTCGAAAGATTTTGTGACAGCCCAAAATTGACCCTAGTCGGAAGGTGGTCTCGGGACCACAAAACCGAGGCATAAAAATAATTAAAAATTTATTTTGATGCCTATAATATGTGTGTGCTCATGTATGACATTTTATGATGATTGATTTAGTGTTATAAGGGTGAATTCCACAAGAAAGGACTTAGTAATGAACTTTGAAAGTATGATAGGAAATGTGTGATGACTAATTAAAGCATGCATGCAAAATAATGGACTTGCATGTCAAATTCCCCTTTATAGGTGGTGGCCGGCCATGACAAGGGAGGATGGGCTAAACATGTCATGAAACATGTTTTGTTGGTGCATTAGGGTGAAATAATAAACAAAGGTGTATGGGTGATAAAAAATGAAAAAAAAAATGTGTGTGAGTGTGGTAATCCCCCATTGCCGTGAGTTGTAGAGAAGGAAAGAAAAAATTTTGTTCATCCTTTCTTTGAGCCAAAACTAAGGAAGAAGGAGGATTTTTGCTTCATGCTTGGTTTGGAAGAGATCTAGAAGGAGATTTGGCTAAGTTTGCATCAAGATTAAGGTATGTATGAGGTTGTGTTAGGAGTTTCATGCATGTTTTGGTTGCTAACTTGATGTGCATGTTAGCCATGGCTCAAATCTTTGTTAAGCCATGGAAATGGTATTTGGCCAAAGTTGTTATGGTGATAAAGCCATTGCATGCTAAGTGTGAAGCTTGATGATGATGCATGCAATGATGGATTGTCTACTCTTGAGTAAGATTTTGAGCTTTCTTTTTGTTTTATCATGATTGAAGTTGAAAAGGAGCATGATTGTCATATTCGGCCATGATGCATTCATGAGCATGGTTCATGCTTCTTGCATGTTAGTTAAAATTTGTGTTTTGGATGGCTATGGACACCTTGAAATTGACCATGCTCATATATGTATATATATGTTTGCACATGATGTTTTGGTTATGAAGGAAGTGATGAATAAGTTTGTTTAAAGAAGAAGATGTTGAAGAATAATTGTGAAATTGCAAGCACAAATCGGCCTAGCACACATATAAGTGCTTGATGCTATATTATAAGTTTTGAGCCACAATATGCAAAGCATTAACTAGTAAAATGCATGCTTTTGTGAGGTATTAAGTGCATAATTGGCCTCAACATGTACATGAATATTCGGCCTTGGGTAGCCTATTGAAGGCCTTAGCATTTCCTTGATGCTCAAATAAATTGTATTGAATTGCTTGATGTAGTATAAAATGTGCATGACCATTGTGTATTCAAGCTAAAGAGTGGCCATATGACCATTTAAATTCCTTGTCATATTCGCCATAAGCTAGCACAATGAGGTTTTAATAAATTGAATTTGTTTGAATTAGCTCAAGAGCTAAGAGGTCCACAATTGGACAAGGGGAAGGAAAAAGTGATCGAATAGCCGTAAAAGCCGTTCGACAACATCCGAGGTAAGTCCTCAAGAAGTGACCTTACTTGAATTATGTGAGATGAAATATGGATGTGTATGATTATTGATTATGTGTGTATGAGTATTTGAATTCCACCGGGCTAAGTCCAGAAAGCGAATATGCTAATGATTATAATTGTGTTTGAGCCTTAGTAAGGAAAATGAAATATGTATGTCCAATGATTATTGATGTATGTGTGCACGAGAATTGAATGATATCCGGGCTAAGCCGAAGACAATTATGCTGAAAATTATATCCGGGTTAAGACCCGAAGGCAATTGTGCTAGTAGCTATATCCGGGCTAAGACCCGAAGGCATTCGTGCAAGTTGTTAAATCCGGGCTAAGACCCGAAGGCATTTGTGCAAATCGTGATATCCGGGTTAAGTCCCGTAGGCCTTGGTGCGGGTTACCATAACCGGGCTATGTCCCGAAGGCGATTGAACGAGTAGCGACGTCCGGTTAAACTCCGAAGGTATGTGATTTGAAAATTATAAGCTTGCTGGAAAATTTCAGCTAATGCACTTGTGAAATTTCCCAATGACAAGGTAAGTGCGGTGTGTGCTTTGCGCGCTAGGAGTAAGAGCGTATGAATATCCGCTCCTATGATGGAACGAGTTATCGGCCTTAATGAAGCCGTTATTTGTGTATGAACATAAGTGTTGGGATGGTGAAGTAAATGCGATTATGTGAATGTGCATTAATGAAATGATGCATTTGGTTATGTGAATGTATTGCTTTAATTAAAGCTGATTATATTCCTTGAGACTTACTAAGCATAAAATGCTTACCCGTTGCTTTGGCTCTCTGTTTTATAGATTTCGCCGATAGCAAGCGGATTCGGGATCAATAAAGTCGAAGTCATCCACACTATCCACGCCTCTATTTTGGTATAAATTTTGGTTGAACTTTGAAATGGCATGTATAGGACTACCCTTGTTGGTTTAAAAATGTGGCGATGTATATGTATACGACCATGCGAAAATGGCTCGTAAAAGGAAGCATGAACTTAGACTATTTGTGGTTTGAATGTATATATATGGTGTCATGATGTGATTATGGATCGGAAATGGGAGTGTTGGTCACATGATCAGCCATTGGTATGGTTAAAATGATCATATGTGAACCTATGTATGGCAAGACTAGTTGGTTGATGGAGACTACAAAAATAGATAAGACCTACCTTAAAACAGATGCTGCCAGCTGCAGTGACGTGAATGTGAAAAATCACCAAAAATTTTAGGAATGGTATTAAATAGTGAATAAGCTATGTAAATGAACCTTAATGAGTCTATTTTCATATGGAAGAAGCGAAATGATCATAGGAGTTACATGTTAAGAGATATTGAAGCTATTGTGAAACAGGGCCAGAACGGTTTCTGGGTCCCCTGTCGCAACTTTAAAAATTCACTATAAATTATCCAGAAAGAATTAGGAGACATACCTTATATGTACAGATTCCATTTTGAGTCTAGTTTCATTAGAAACAAACGGCACCAGCATTAAAGCCCTGTACAGAGAGATATTCAAGTTATACCGTGAGAAGGTCAGAGCAGTCGATCCCTGTAACATGGGTGACTTTAACTAATAAACTGTACCAATTGGCCCGACCAAATATTCTAGAAATAAATCCATGGATGGATATATGAGTCTAAATTCAGGAAAATTTACGAAACCAGTTTTCGAGTTTTGAAACTCGAGATATGATTTTAAATGACGGTGACGCAGTCTTCCAGCCTGACTGGAAATGCCAAATTGGTGGGCAAAACATGTGAACTTGGCTTGTTAACCCTCGTGTCGACACGGCGATGGTCTCGGGTTCGGGTGTTACAATTTTATTGGTATCGAGCCACGGTTTAGTCGATTCTAGGACTACCGTGATGTGTTTGGGGTCTAGCTATACATGCCATTAAATGATGAATCGATAGTGTGGTGATTTCTGACAATTTGACTTTGTGTTTGTTATTAGAATGGATCCCTATCCCAACTGAGCGATAGCTGATGGTGTGAGAGTGTGGCGCTGCTCCCGCGCAAGGGACAATGCGCCATGGACTCTCAACCTATGGCCAGCAATCCGAATGATGAGGCTAGGCAAGCCTTTTATAGTGTGATGAGCGAATGGTTTAATCAATACATTCGAACTAACACGGCTGTTCCACAACCTCCATTCCCGACAAATGCAACCCCCGCACCCACAATACCTCCGGTGACTGACCAAATAAGGTCAAGTAAGCCCCCAGTCGATAGGATTCGAAAACATGGGGCCACTGAATTTAAGGCTACGGATGATGATGATGCCGAGCGAGCTGAATTTTGGTTGGATAACACTATCCGGTGCTCGATGAGCTATCCATACACACCGATGAGTGCTTAAAGTGTACCATCTCCTTGCTATGTGAGTCCGCCTACTATTGGTGGAGTACTCTGACTTCTGTGGTGCCTAGAGAGCAAGTGACTTGGGAATTCTTTCAAACCGAGTTCCGAAAAAAGTATATTAGTCAGAGATTCATCGACCAAAAGCGAAGGGAATTTCTTGATCTTAAGCAAGGTTCTATGTCCGTTACCGACTACGAACGAAAGTTTGTGAGGCTTAGCCAGACGCGAGAATGCATTTCGTCCGAAGCTATTATGTGTAAACGCTTGAGGATGGGCTGAATGATGATATAAGGATGTTCGTTGGCATTCTCGAGATACGAGAGTTCGTAGTACTTGTTGAGCGAGCTTGTAAAGCCGAAGAGCTTAGAAAGGAGAAACAAAAAGTTGATGTGGGAACTGGAGAATTCCGAAAGAGGTCCTCGGGAAAGTCTCTTCAACAAGCATCAAAGAGATTTCGAGATGATGTGAGCCGGTCTAGAGGCGTTTCGGGCTTTTCTAGACGAGGACGCGATCGACCCCCTGTGACCACACGAGTCACTTCGATCGCCAGTGGTGGAAATGATCGCCGAGAGAGGGCGGAGTGTCCACATTGTGGCAAATGGCATTCGGGGAGCTGTTGGTTTCGTGATCGCTCTGTTATAAGTGTGGAACGGCCGACCACTTTATGAAGGATTGCTGAGGATGCTTGAGCAGAATGTGAGTCGAGTGGAAACCCGGTGCTACCGCTTGCTCGAGGTAGGCCACCTAGAAATATGGGCAATGTCGTTGGCGGTCGAGAGGATCTAGAGATGCTACCATCAGATCCGAGGCTCGTGCTCTGCGAGGACTTATGCCATCTGGCGCATGCGAGGATCTTGCCTCTCCGGATGTCATTACGGTACTTTCACTCTTTTCAATACAAATGTGATTGCTTTGATTGACCTGTTTCTACTCATTCATATATATGTGAAACCTTAGCATCCATAAGACTTGCCTATTGAGTCTCTTGAGTTTGTAATTCGGGTATCAAACCCTTGGGTCATTACGTGCTTGTCAACAAAGTGTGCAAGAAAAGTCCCCTAGTGTTCCGAGGTTCTTGTTTTCCGGCGGACTTGATGCTTTTGCCGTTCTATGAGATCGGCGTTATTCTTGGTCCGGATTGGTTGACCATGCGCGATGCGGTTGTAAATTGCAAGAGCAAGACTATCGATTTGAGGAGCGCGAATAACAAGATAATCTGGGTTGAGTCTACGGACTTAAAGGAGTTGCCACCTGTAATATCGGCGATGTTGGCCCGAAATATGTAAGAAAAGGGTGCGGCGTACCTTGCGTCGTGCTCGATGACAAGGAATCGAAAAGAAACCCGAATCTGTGCCCGTGGTTTGTGAATACCGGATGTTTTCCCAAGAATTGCCGGACTTACGACTGTTTGGGAAGTAGAATTTGGCATCGAATTGGTACCGGTACCACTCAATTTCGATAGCTCCGTGTCGTATGGCATTAACGGAGTTAAAGGAATTGAAGGTCCAATTGCAAGAATTGACGGATAGAGGTTTCGCTCGATTGAGTTTTTCTCCATGGGGCGCACCAGTATTGTTTGTGAAAAAGAAGGACGGAAGCATGAGGTTTTGCATCGACTATCGTCAACTCAATAAAGTGACGATAAAGAATAAATATATGTTGCCACGAATTGACGATTTGTTTGATCAATTAAAGGGAGCCTTGGTGTTTTCAAAGATAGATTTAAGGTCGGGTACTATCGGTTGAGGTCCGAGAATCGGACATACCCAAAACCGCTTTTAGAGCGAGGTACGGTCACTCTGAATTCTTGGTGATGCCGTTTGGGCTCACTAATGCCCTACGGTGTTTATGGATTTAATGAATAGAATTTTCAGGCCATACTTGGATCGGTTCGTAGTTGTATTTATCGATGACATTTAGGTCAATTCGAGAGATGAAACTGAACATGCTGAACACCTGAGGCTAGTGTTGCAAATCTTACGAGATAAGCAGTTATACGCAAAGTTCGGTAAATGTGAATTTTGGCTGAAAGAGGTTAGCTTTTTTTGGGGCACGTGGTGTCCGCATCGGGTGTCAGGGTGGACCTGAACAAAATTTCGGCCATAGTCAATTGGAAACCTCCAAGGAATGTTACCGAAGTTAGGAGCTTTTTGG
This sequence comes from Gossypium arboreum, assembly GCF_025698485.1. Lineage (NCBI taxonomy): Eukaryota > Viridiplantae > Streptophyta > Magnoliopsida > Malvales > Malvaceae > Gossypium > Gossypium arboreum. Next base: position 82,585,993 of record NC_069081.1, on the reverse strand, counting down.
GGCTTGCCGGATACTATCGACGATTTGTGAAAGGTTTTTCGATGATAGCTGCTACCGATGACGAAACTACTCCAAAAGATGTTGAGTTCGAGTGGTCGGAACGCTTGTCAAGAAAGTTTCGATCGACTAAAAACTTGTTTAACCGAGGCCCTAGTGCTAGTACAGTAGGATCGGTAAAGAGTTTGTCATATCTGATGGCGCATCCTTGCTTGGGTTAGGTTGTGTGTTGATGCAAGAAGGTCGAGTTGTGGCTTACGCGTCTAGACAACTAAAGCCGCATGAGAGAAACTATCCGACCCATGACCTTGAACTAGCGACCATAGTGTTCGCCTTGAAGATATGGCGGCATTACTTGTTTGGAGAAAGGTGTCATATTTATTCGGACCACAAGAGTCTAAAATATTTGATGACTCGAAAAGATTTAAACACAGGACAAAGACGTTGGCTTGAGTTGTTGAAAGACTATGAACTCATCATTGATTATCACCGGAAAGGCCAACGTGGTGGCCGATGCTTTAAGTCGCAAGGCACTTATGCGCTTTGAGAGCGATGGATGCTCATTTATCCGTTTCACCCGAGGAGGTGCTAGTAGTCGAATTAGAGGCCAAACCGTTATTGATTCATCAAATACTTGAATCTCGAAGGTCGACGCTGAATTGGTCGCTAAGCGAGCGAATGTGTTTGGATGAAGAATCGAATTTCAGATTGACGACAATGACCGCTTGACGTTCAAGGGTCGATTATGTATTCCAAGGAATTGAACTTGTTTGATGATTTTGAGCGAGGCTCACAGTAGTTCCACCCGGGTAGTACTAAAATGTACAATGACCTGAAATGCCAATTTTGGTGGCGGTATGAAATGAGACATTTCGAATTTGTTTCAAGGTGTCGATATGTCAACAAGTGAAAGCGGAACATCAAGTGCCATCGGGATTACTTGACCAATCATGATACGAATAGAAATGGGATCGAGTGACAATGGATTTTATATCCGGATTACCGATGTCGGCAAGTAAGAAAGATGCGATTTGGGTCATTGTTGATAGATGACCAAGTCGCTCATTTTATCCTGTCCGCACGGATTTTTCGCTCGATAAATTGGCAGAATTATACGTCTCCCAAATTATTCGATTGCATGGGGTGCCTATTTCTATCGTGTCGGATAGAGACCCAAGATTACATCGCGATTTTGGAAGAAATTGCAAGAGGCTTTGGGTACCAAGTTGCATTTCAAAGACCGCCTTTCACCCCAAACCGATGGTCAATCCGGCGGATAATTCAGATACTTGAGGATATGTTAAGATGTTGCGTCCTCGAGTTTAGTGGTTCATGGGAGCGGTATTTGCCGTTGATTGAATTCGCTTACAACAACAGCTTTCAATCAAGTATTAAGATGGCACCCTACGAGGCCTTGTACGGTCGTAAATGCCGTACACCATTGTTTTGGACTGAGCTTGGTGAAAGCAAGATTTTCGGGGTGGATTTGATTAGAGATGCTGAACAGAAAGTGAAAGTAATCCGTGAAAGTCGAAGATAGCCTCCGATCGTCGAAAGTCGTACGCAGCGAACTGAAGCGTAAGGATATCGAGTATCGGTGGGTGATAAAGTGTTTCTCAAGGTATCGCCTTGGAAAAAGATACTCGATTCAGCCGTAAGGGCAAGTTGAGCCCGAGGTTCATTGGGCCATACGAGATATCCGGCGAGTCGATCCGGTGGCATATCGTTTGATTTTGCCCCGAACTCGAAAAGGTTCACGATGTCTTTCACGTTCGATGCTTCGACGCTATAGATCCGATCCATCGCACGTGATTAGTCCATCAGAAATTGAAATTCAAGCTAATATGAGTTATGAGGAAGAACCGATTCGTATCCTATCACGAGAAGTGAAAGAGTTGCGAAACAAGCGGGTTCCGCTAGTAAAAGTGTTATGGCTCAAGCACGGGATAGAAGAAGCTACTTGGGAGACCGAGAACTCTATGAAAGAGCGATATCCAAACCTATTTACGGTAAGATTTTCGGGGACGAAAATTTCTTAAGTGGGGAGAGTTGTGACAGCCCAAAATTGACCCTAGTCGGAAGGTGGTCTCGGGACCACAAAACCGAGGCATAAAATAATTAAAATTTATTTTGATGCCTATAATATGTGTGTGCTCATGTATGACATTTTATGATGATTGATTTAGTGTTATAAGGGTGAATTCCACAAGAAAGGACTTAGTAATGAACTTTGAAAGTATGATAGGGAAATGTGTGATGACTAATTAAAGCATGCATGCAAAATAATGGACTTGCATGTCAAATTCCCCTTTTATAGGTGGTGGCGGCCATGACAAGGAGGATGGGCTAAACATGTCATGAAACATGTTTTGTTGGTGCATTAGGGTGAAATAATAAACAAAGGTGTATGGGTGATAAAAAATGAAAAAAAATGTGTGTGAGTGTGGTAATCCCCCATTGCCGTGAGTTGTAGAGAAGGAAAGAAAAAATTTTGTTCATCCTTTCTTTGAGCCAAAACTAAGGAAGAAGGAGGATTTTTGCTTCATGCTTGGTTTGGAAGAGATCTAGAAGGAGATTTGGCTAAGTTTGCATCAAGATTAAGGTATGTATGAGGTTGTGTTAGGAGTTTCATGCATGTTTTGGTTGCTAACTTGATGTGCATGTTAGCCATGGCTCAAATCTTTGTTAAGCCATGGAAATGGTATTTGGCCAAAGTTGTTATGGTGATAAAGCCATTGCATGCTAAGTGTGAAGCTTGATGATGATGCATGCAATGATGGATTGTCTACTCTTGAGTAAGATTTTGAGCTTTCTTTTGTTTTATCATGATTGAAGTTGAAAAGGAGCATGATTGTCATATTCGCCATGATGCATTCATGAGCATGGTTCATGCTTCTTGCATGTTAGTTAAAATTTGTGTTTTGGATGGCTATGGACACCTTGAAATTGCCATGCTCATATATGTATATATATGTTTGCACATGATGTTTTGGTTATGAAGGAAGTGATGAATAAGTTTGTTTAAAGAAGAAGATGTTGAAGAATAATTGTGAAATTGCAAGCACAAATCGGCCTAGCACACATATAAGTGCTTGATGCTATATTATAAGTTTTGAGCCACAATATGCAAAGCATTAACTAGTAAAATGCATGCTGTTTTTGTGAGGTATTAAGTGCATAATTGGCCTCAACATGTACATGAATATTCGACCTTGGGTAGCCTATTGAAGGCCTTAGCATTTCCTTGATGCTCAAATAAATTGTATTGAATTGCTTGATGTAGTATAAAATGTGCATGACCATTGTGTATTCAAGCTAAAGAGTGGCCATATGACCATTTAAATTCCTTGTCATATTCGCCATAAGCTAGCACAATGAGGTTTTAATAAATTGAATTTGTTTGAATTAGCTCAAGAGCTAAGAGGTCCACAATTGGACAAGGGAAGGAAAAAGTGATCGAATAGCCGTAAAAGCCGTTCGACAACATCCGAGGTAAGTCCTCAAGAAGTGACCTTACTTGAATTATGTGAGATGAAATATGGATGTGTATGATTATTGATTATGTGTGTATGAGTATTTGAATTCCACCGGGCTAAGTCCCAAGGCGAATATGCTAATGATTATAATTGTGTTTGAGCCTTAGTAAGGAAAATGAAATATGTATGTCCAATGATTATTGATGTATGTGTGCATGAGAAATTGAATGATATCCGGCTAAGCCCCAAGACAATTATGCTGAAAATTATATCCGGGTTAAGACACGAAGGCAATTGTGCTAGTAGCTATATCCGGGCTAAGACCCGAAGGCATTCGTGCAAGTTGTTAAATCCGGGCTAAGACCAGAAGGCATTTGTGCAAATCGTGATATCCGGGTTAAGTCCGTAGGCCTTGGTGCGGGTTACCATAACCGGGCTATGTCCCGAAGGCGATTGAACGAGTAGCAACGTCCGGTTAAACTCCGAAGGTATGTGATTTGAAAATTATAAGCTTGCTGGAAAATTTCAGCTAATGCACTTGTGAAATTTCCCAATGACAAGGTAAGTGCGGTGTGTGCTTTGGCGCTAGGAGTAAGAGCGTATGAATATCCGCTCCTATGATGGAGCGAGTTATCGGCCTTAATGAAGCCGTTATTTGTGTATGAACATAAGTGTTGGGATGGTGAAGTAAGTACGATTATGTGAATGTGCATTAATGAAATGATGCATTTGGTTATGTGAATGTATTGCTTTAATTAAAGCTGATTATATTCCTTGAGACTTACTAAGCATAAAATGCTTACCCGTTGCTTTGGCTCTCTGTTTTATAGATTTCGCCGATAGCAAACGGATTCGGGATCAATAAAGTCAAAGTCATCCACACTATCCACGCCTCTATTTTGGTATAAATTTTGGTTGAACTTTGAAATGGCATGTATAGGACTACCCTTGTTGGTTTAAAAATGTGGCGATGTATATGTATACGACCATGCGAAAATGGCTCGTAAAAGGAAGCATGAACTTAGACTATTTGTGGTTTGAATGTATATATATGGTGTCATGATGTGATTATGGATCGGAAATGGGAGTGTTGGTCACATGATCAGCCATTGGTATGGTTAAAATGATCATATGTGAACCTATGTATGGCAAGACTAGTTGGTTGATGGAGACTACAAAAATAGATAAGACCTACCTTAAAACAGATGCTGCCAGCTGCAGTGACGTGAATGTGAAAAATCACCAAAATTGTAGGAATGGTATTAAATAGTGAATAAGCTATGTAAATGAACCTTAATGAGTCTATTTTCATATGGAAGAAGCGAAATGATCATAGGAGTTACATGTTAAGAGATATTGAAGCTATTGTGAAACAGGGCCAGAACGGTTTCTGGGTCCCCTGTCGCAACTTTAAAAATTCACTATAAATTATCCAGAAAGAATTAGGAGACATACTTTATATGTACAGATTCCATTATGAGTCTAGTTTCATTAGAAACAAACGGCACCAGCATTAAAGCCCTGTACAGAGAGATATTCAAGTTATACCGCGAGAAGGTCAGAGCAGTCGATCCCTGTAACATGGGTGACTTTAACTAATAAACTGTACCAATTGGCCCGACCAAAAATTCTAGAAATAAATCCATGGATGGATATATGAGTCTAAATTCAGGGAAAATTTACGAAACCAGTTTCCGAGTTTTGAAACTCGAGATATGATTTTTAAGGCGACGGTGACGCAGTCTTCCAGCCTGACTGGAAATGCCAAATTGGTGGGCAAAACATGTGAACTTGGCTTGTTAACCCCTCGTGTCTGACACCGGCGATGGTCTCGGGTTCGGGGTGTTACAGATTTTAGAGGAAGCACATAGCAGTTCTTTGTCTATTCATCCAGGTAGTACAAAGATGTATAATGATTTGAAGAAAATGTATTGGTAGATAGGAATGAAAAGAGATAACTTAGATTTTGTTTCTAGATGCTTGATCTGTCAGCAGGTAAAATCCGAACATCAGGTACCTTCAAGTTTATTGCAGCCAGTGCTAGTTTCAGAATGGAAATGGGACCGAGTTGCCATGGATTTTGTGACAGGATTGTTGTTGACACCGAGAAAGAAAGATGCAGTATGGGTTGTGATTGATAAGCTAACGAAGTTGGCTTATTTTATTCTAGTTCTTATGGATTATTCACTTGATAAGTTGGCTGAGTTATATATTTCAAAGATAGTCAGACTACATGGAGAACCATTATATTTAATTTAGATAGAGACCCGAGATTTACTTCGCAGTTTTGGAAGAAGTTACAGGAAGCTTTGGGCACAAAGTTGAGTTTTAGTACAACTTTCCATCCTCAGACCGATGGTCAGTCAGAGAGAGTTATTCAGATACTTAAGGATATGCTTAGATGTTGTGTCTTAGAATTCCAAGGTAGTTAGGAGAAATATTTGTCGTTGGTAGAGTTTTCTTATAATAATAGTTACCATTCGAGTTTGAAAATGGCACCTTATGAAGCTTTGTATGGACGTAAATGTCGCACACCTTTGTATTGGATAGAGCTTAAAGAAAATCAGATTTACGGGGTTGATTTAGTTAAAGAAACTGAAGAGAAAGTGAAAGTTATCAGAGATTGCTTGAAAGCAGCTTTAGATAGATAGAAGTCTTATGCAGACTTGAAAAGAAAAGAGATTGAGTATCAAGTTGGTAACAAAGTGTTCTTGAAAGTATCCCCGTGGAAGAAAGTCTTTAGATTTGGCAAGAAAGACAAGATAAGTCCACATTTTATTGGACCGTTTGAGGTGACTGAAAGAGTTGGACCATTAGCATATCAGTTAGCTTTGCTACCAGAGTTAGAGAAGATTCATGATGTGTTCCATGTGTTCATGTTACATCGTTACCGTTCTGATCCTTCACATGTGATTTCACAGACAGAGGTTGAGATTCAACAAGATATGACTTATGGTGAAGAACCGGTAAAGATTTTAGCTTGAGAGGTCAAGAAACTAAGGAACAAAAGTATTTCACTTGTGAAAGTATTATGGAATAGGCATAGGGTAGACGATGCTACATGGGAGCCTGAAGAGGTTATGCGAAAATAGTATCCAAATCTTTTCATAGGTAAGATTTTCGAGGACGAAAATCCCTAAAAGGGGGAGAAATGTAACATCCCAAAATAGGCCTAAACGGAACCACAAATTTGAGATAGAAAAGTTTATTTCGATTAATTTTTATAATTTACCGAGTGATTAGATGCATGAGTTAGAGTATCGATGAAAAATTTTATAGATAGGATGCTTAATTTGCCTACTAGGGTTTAATTGCAAAAGTTGATAAATATGAGTTTTAGATGCTAAAGGATTAAATTGAAGAGAATAATTGAAGTAGAGGTCCTTAAATAGTAATTAGACCATTAGGTTTCATGGACAAAAATGGACATACATAGATAAAAATAACTAAAGTTTTAATGAAGGGTATTTTAGTCATTTGGTAATTAAAAGATTCAAAAAGGGAAAAAGATGGAAAAATGTGCCCATCTTCTTCATTAGGCCGAAATTTCAAGGCTTCTTCATAGCTAGGGTTTTGTCAAGCTTCTAAGCTTCATAATAAGTGATTCCAAACCCTATTTTTAATGTTTTTTACGTTTTTGAAGTCCCGGTATAATTTAACCTAGGTTCATATTTGGGAAAATACCCATAGGTGACATGTGTTTATTTTGATGTTTTATGGTAGGATATGAAACTTGAAATTATGTTAAACGACTTGAGCTAAGCGATTTTAAGCGAAAACGAGTAAAATGACATAATCGGTAAAAATACCTAGTGGTCATAAGTACATGTTAGAGTGGGAATTTGATGTTTTCGTAGGTAAATAAATGATCAAAATGTCATAAAACATAAGAATTAGGGATAAAGTTTCATTTCTGAGCCTTGGGGAAAAAGTGTAAATATGCAAAAGTTTAGGGGCAAAATCGTAATTTTTCTAAAGTTAGAGTTAAGGACTGTTTTGATAAATGTGAATATTAAATAAGTTAAATTTGCTATTATAGATCAAGAAGAACGAAATTCGAGGTTTGACCGAGGAAAGAAAAAGGCTGAGGACTAGAGGTGTGCATGGGCCAGGTGGCCCGGCCCGGCCCGAAGGCCCGCCCAAAAAATGGGAGGGTTTGGGTAAAAATATAGGCCGAAAAATGGGCTTGGACAAAAACGAGGCCCTTTAAAAAAGCGGGCAGACCTCGAGTAAGAATTTTTGGCCGAGCTTGGCTTACCGATTTTAATATTATATTTTTTCCCTTTTTATTTTTAAGTTTAAGTAACTTTTCTCCTTTTTTTTCCATTTTCGTTTAGTTCCTCCTGCTTCCTTCCTCCTTTATTCCCATTTTAAGCAAATCCTTAGCTCACTTTTTTTTTCTTTGCGTTTGGGTCTTTATTTTGGTGTTGTTTGGGTCTTTGTTTTGGTGCTATTTTCTTTGCTATTTTTGTCGTGTTTTATTGTTCTTTTACAACTATTTATTATGTTATATGTTGTCGTTTTAATATTATTTTGATATTGTAAATTTTTTGTTTTGTTATTAATTTAGTTATTATTTTAGTTCTAATTTGTTTCAATTTTAATATAACTACTTTTTATTATATTTTTAATTTATGTATTATTTTAAAATTGTTTATCTTGTTTTTATTTGTTTTATGTTTTAAATGTATTTGAATTTTTATTTTTAAAGTTTTTATTTTATAAAAAAGCAAAAAAATATAACTTAAAAATGGCGAACTCGAACCTATCAATTTTTCTGGTAGGGCTTGGAGAAAATTCGAGCCCATATTTCGGTTGGTCAGGGCTGAGCCTTGTAAAAGGCCTAAATTTTTTTATGGGCCCTGCCCGAACCCGGCCCAACCCGGCCCATGCACACCTCTATTGAGGACTAAATCAAAATATTTGATCGTATTTTGTATCGAGGTAAGTTTGCGGTAAATAAATGCAATGTTTTATTATTTATAATTAATGATGTTATTTTTTAGCATCTTTATATTTATTTTTTAAATTTATTCCTTGAGATTCAAGCAAGAATTGACAGAGAAAAGATACTTAAAAGTCCCGGTTGAACCTTAGGAATGTGTAGGATACAAATGTCATGACATTAGGGTTGAAGTATACCAAGTAAGTCATGCCATGGCTTGACATTGGTAAGTTCTACAAGGCAAGGAAATCATGTAAGACCATGTCAAGACATGGTATTGATAAACTACTATAAGGCAAATATCCCATGTAAGACCATGCCAAGGCATGGCAATGGTGAGTTCATAAGGCAAGGATACCACGTAAGACCGTGTCAAGACATGTCAATGGTAAGTTTAAAAAGGAAAGGTACCCGTGTATCCTTTGTATTCCAAATGGTTCAACGAAAAATTCAAAGAGTGTGCCAAAGGGAAGGTAAGATAAGTCCATGTTCGAAAGGTTCAGGTTATCTTGACAATTCATTTAGAATTTTGTTATTTATTTACATGCAAACTTACTAAGCTTTATGCTTACTCCCTTTCTTTTCTCCCTTTTTAATAGTATCGCAAAGCCAATTCAAAAAATCGTAAGGACATCGGAGATCGCCTCACACTATCAGCGAGTTATCTCGGTATTTTGTCACAAAAAATACTTTAAGTTATGGCATGTATAGGGACTTGGCTATTTTGTGTGTATGTCTTTATGATATGATTAAAGAATGGAATCTGAATGCTTGGTAATGATTAGCTTATGATATAGCTAAATAAGAACATGTTTTGGTATTATGTATGCCTAAATGGGGTTTGATGCAAAGAAACTATGAAAGAGTAAGAGTTGGCCATTGAACAGTTAGGAAATAGCAGCAAAGACGTGGATTTGAACAATCACTTAAAATTTTAGAATTGGAATTAAATGGTGAATGAAACATAGAATTAAAGCTTATTGAGTCTAGTTTCATAGGAAAGAAACAAAGCAAGAAAGGAAGTCTATATTCTGAGATATTTAAATTTATGTAAGACTAGTTTAGAGTGACTTCGTGATCCCCTATTCCAACTTTGGAAAATCATTAGAAATTGTACAAAAAGAATTATAAGTCAAATTTTATATTTCTAGATTTCTTATTGAGTCTATTTTCATTAGAAACAAAGAAAAAAAATCCACTTTCTGTATAATGAGATAATCAATGTTTGGTGAAGAGAGGGCAGTCCGCTGAACTGCGAAATAGGGGAAATTTTAATGAATAAACTGTACTAATTTGCCACACCAAAAATTCCAAAAAAATTAAGGTAAGAAGATATACGAGTCTAGTTTCAGGGGAATTTTACGGATTTAAATTTTGAGTTTCGTAACTCAAGTTATAATTAATTTAGTGATTGTAATGCAGATCAATAGTTTTATTATGAATAGTGAAATAAATTATTTTGATTTGTGTAAGTAATCGAAAAATTTTTAATGTTCCCGGTTTGGTCCCGAACCGTTCAAATTGCATGTTTTAGGGCCTGGAGGGCCTTTTTTAGGGATTTATTGGATGAATGTGAGTGAATTAATATTTTTTTTAAAAAGTAAATTTTTTATGCCCCGAATAGGTAAGATAAGTCTGGTAACGCTTCGTGCTCGACTCCAGCGACGGTCTCGGGTAAGGGGTATTACATAAATGGTGTCTCCAATCTTCCATACTGTTGGAGGTATCGTGATTCCCAAGTGTGGATATTGCGATACCCTTTTCTTTAGTACCATTCTTGCTCATTTTCAACCTCCAACACATCCCTACACCACTCAATCACTGTAACACCCCTAATCCGTAACCGTCACCGGAATAGATTAAGAGGCATTACCGAACTTATAACTTAGTTCAAAACAATCATATATCTAATACCATCTAATTTCAATAATATAAGTCATTCATATTCAATATGAATTTAAAATGAGCATACAAAGTCTAAGTCATACATTCGGGACCAAATTAATAACATATGAAAGTTTCAAAACTTAGAAAAATATTCAACTTCTCAAGGGTCACACGCCTGTGTGAATAGGCTGTGTGCCTCACACGGCATTAAACACGCCCGTTTGTCTAAGCCGTGGTGAAACAGAGCATACGTACTGACTTGTCCACATGGCCTCAAGACACGCCCATGTACCTGGCCGTGAGAAAATTAGGGAGGCTACTGACTTTGCCAAACGGCCAACCACACACCCGTGTGCTAGCCCATGTGACACACACACCAATAGACATGCCCGTGTGTCTAGGCCGTGTCGAAACTGGAGGGTATACTGGCTTTAATTCGTAGGGTACCCTAGGGGACACACGACCGTGTAACGTGACCGTGTGTCACATACGGCTGAAACACACGCCCGTGTCTCTGCCCGTGTGGACAAAAATAGGCCATTTGAATAGCCAAATTGCCACCCCAATTAGGTCAAACCTACAAGCACCAAACTAAGCATATTTGTACACCAATTTCAGCCAGTCTCTACACCAAAACATACATTTTTCATGCCTTTACATTATCAATAAATTCCAATCTCAATTCTTCAACCAAAACATACCAAAACCTAAACTAAGATCATACCAAAACATATGTTTCAATACATCAGTCAATCTCATGCTCAAAACTTACAAAACTTATCAGCATTAACCATTTCTTTTCGACATTCAAAATATACCATATAATTCATAATGCCTCACATACCATATAACATTCCCAACCATAAGTTTAAACACAAGCTAGCCATATCACATGGCATGGTATAAACATTACAAAACATATCCAAAATACTTCTAGCCTATACATGCCATACTTTACTATATACATTTCAAAAGTACCAAAACAAGGTTTGATAGTGTGGTGACAATCCTTGACGATCCCCGAGCTCACAATAGCTTCGATATCTATTAAACAATGAAAACACACACAAAGTAAGCTTTCAAAAGCTTAGTAAGCTCGTACTAAATATAATCAACATTTTATATAATATAATACATCATCATCTAATAAACACTTTGTAGTTCTCAAATCATTTATCAATTCTATTCCATCACAAATTAATATGTTCATACCAACTTATCAAGCTTTATACACACAGTTTCATCTACCACATAGTTTTTGTACATTCCTGAACTTTCTCGTATTTATTCATTTTCATTCTTACCTCCCATTCGAATACATTGACTCTTTCCGAAGTCTTTTCACACTTTAAGAATTCCCACACTTAATGCTTTAATGATTAGCCGAAGCTAAAATGATCCTGCACACTTAGTGCCATCTCAAATAGCCGAAGCTACCTTAGTATCGCACACTTAGTGCCTAATATAGCCAAAGCTAAAATGATCCTGCACACTTAGTGCTATTTAAAACCGCAACTGTTTCAAATCGCACACTTAGTGCCGAATACCTTCGATTTATCCACTTACATAAACCATAGTAAAACTCAAGCATCTTTAGAACATTAAAAGATGACTATAATATCATTTATTCCGTACGAACTTACCTCGTACTCTAAATTGTCGATTTGAATCGTCTACTCGATTATCTTCGACTTTCCTCGGTCTAAATCTAAATTCCTCTTTTCTTGATCTATATGTATTCAAAATTAACCCTTTTATTCACCATGTCATTCAATTCAATCCGCAAACATACATTTAGGGCATTTTTCAAACTAGCCCTCACATTTTCACATTTTGACACTTTAGTCCCTAATTCACAAAATCACAAAATACACATAATTTGCATATACTCATGCTTGGCCAAATTCTCGTAGTACTCATACTAGTCCACACATTTCATTTATTTCACATTTTAGTCCTTCAATTTAAAAATTTCACAATTTATCCCATTTTACTCAAATTCATAAAAAATCCAAAGACAAAACATGTTAACCCAAAACATATCTTCCATTTATCAACAACTAACTTCACAAAACTCATAGTTTCATCAATGGCACATTTCAAACTCATCAACAAAATCAGAAATTGAGACATAGGCTTGATAGCATTCAAAGCAACGATTACAAAAACGTAGAAATTATCAAAAACTGATCAAAACACATACCTTAATCAAAGATTACAAGTGTCGAACCTTAAGTAAACTTTTCTCTTTTCTTTTCTTGTATTTTTAGCCAAGGATGAGCATAAAATGATCCATTTTCATGCATTTGTATTATTATAATTATCATATTAACTAAATTCCCATTTTACCCTCATACTTTCAATGGTCTAATAACATAATAAGGACCTTATACTTAAAAAGCCATGTCAATTTGGCACTTTTAACCAGTAGCAAGCAACTTTTACCTTTTACGCGACTTAGGTTGTTGTCGAGAGGTTGACAAAATCGGCTCATTTCATTCCTGTGCGTATAGATTATTCGCTTGACAAGCTTGCTGAGTTGTAAATTCTAGAGTTTGTTCAATTATGCGGGGTGCCTATTTCTTTTGTTTCGGATAGAGATCCGAGGTTTACATCGCGATTTTGGAGGAAACTGCAAGATGCACTAGGTAGAAAGTTACATCTCCATACCGCATTTCACCCGTAGGTAGATGGTCAATCTGAACGAGGTATTCAAATACTCGAGGATATGTTACGATGTTACATTCTTGAGTTTGAAGTTAGCTGGGAGAAATATCTACCGCTAATTGAATTTGCTTATAATAATAGTTTCTAATCAAGTATTAAAATGGCACCGTATGAAGCTTTATATGGTCGTAAATGCCGAACACCATTGTACTGGACTAAGCTAAGCGAGAATAAGATTCATGGGGTTGATCTGATTAGAGAAACAAAAGAAAAAGTGAAGGTAATTCGCGATAGTTTGAAAGTAACTTCGGATCGACAGAAATCTTCCCAGATTTGAAATGGAAAGATATTGAGTTTCAGATCGGAGATAAAGTGTTTTTAAAAGTCTCACTGTGGAAGAAAATACTCAAATTTGGCAGAAAGGAAAGTTGAGCCTAAGATTCGTCAGACCTTATGAGTTTATTGAGTGAGTTGGACTAGTGGCATATCGGTTAGCATTATTGTCTGAGTTAGAGAAAATTCATAATGTGTTTCATGTATCGATGCTACAAAGATACAGATCTGATCCCTCGCATGTTATTTCCCCGACCGAAGTTGAGATTCAGTCAGAACCAATCCGAATTCTAGCTCATGAGATCAAAGAGTTGAGAAATAAAAGAATAGTGTTAGTGAAAGTATTATGGCATCGACACAGGGTTGAAGAAGTTACGTGGGAACCCGAGGATGCAATGAGAAAGCAATATCCAAACCTATTCACTAGTAAGATTTTCGGGGAAGAAAATCCCTACGGGGGAGAGTTGTAACAGCCCGGTATTAGCTAAATCGGGACAGTAATTTTAGAACCATAAATTCGATGTCAAAATTTTTTTTAATATTATTTTTGGTGTTTATAGCACGTGAATATGTATGTGTGAAAGTTTTGTGAAATAATTTTAGCGTTTAAATGTTTAATTTGATAAAAGGACTAAATCGCGTAAAATGTAAAAGTTGTATGCTATTAGTTGAAGGTGTCAAATTGCATTGGCTTTTAAATATAATGGCCTTTAAATGATAGTGGATTATTATGGACAACCATTACATGTTTTTAATGTTTATTCATTATGGACAATCCATCTTTTCTTCTTGTTGGCTGAATATTGAAGTAGAAAAGAAGTCATTTTGTTCCTTAAGGGTTCGGTACACACACATAGCTTGATTGAGGTATGTTTTAAGCTCGGTTTTTAATGATTTCTATGTTTTTGAGATCGTTGCTTAGTAATCTAGCTAGCCCATACCCTAATTTTTGAATTTGTTAATGAATTTGTGAGTTGCCATTGATGATAGCTTGATGTTTTTGAATGTTGATGATGGAAAATGAATAATTGTTGATAGATTAATTTGTTTTGTTAAGTGATTTTTAGAGAAAATACAAATTAGGGATTAAATTGTGAAAAGATAAAAATATGGGGTTGAAATATAAAATAAATGAAAAATATGGATGGCTAAGGTTATTATAGTAATTCGACAGACACAGGTTTGAATTGAATTGGTGTAATTTTATGTTTATTGAAATAAGGACTAAATTGTAAGAAATGTGAAAGTTTAAGGCCAAAGTGCAAATTGGCTTAAATATGTGTTTTTGGACTGAATTGAATGAATCAATGAATAAATGAGTTAATTTTGAATTCATATAGATTCTGAAAGAAAGAAATCAGATTTAGATCAGGGAAAATCGAAGGTTATTGAATAGTCAAACCAATACATCAATCCCTAATATGACGTAAGTTCATATGCAAATAAATACCTTTAAATTGATTTATATATGTTTATTTGTCCTTGAATTGCTATGGATGTTGAATAAGCCAATACGAGCAAGAATCAAAGAAGTTACGATATTTGAAGGTCCCGTACAAACCTTAGGAAAAGTATATGATACAAATGTCATGACATTGGGATTACCGAAATGTGATTACATGTCAGACCATGTCTGGGACATTGGCATTCTATTGTGATTACGTGTAAGACCATGTCTAGGAAATTGGCATTGTTATATGATTTTGTGTCAGACCATGTCTGGGACAGTGGCATCGATATGTGATAACATGTAAGACCATATCTGGGATATGGAATTTTACGAGCTTTATGTGATTTTCGAGTATACTTAACGATTTCGAATGGTTCAATGGGCAAAGTCAAGTCGAGAAAGAATGTGTGAATGAGTTAATTATGTAACACCCCTAACCCGTATCCGTTGTCAAACTAGGGTTAAAGGCATTACCGGACAAAATTGGAATATTAACATCCATTTCATAAACATTGAAGCATTAAAGATCAATCATCAATATAGAGTCCCTTATATAGGTCATCGAGACCTTAAACATGAATTAGAAAGGGGTCGGCACTAAACAGAACACATACAAAATTTCTACAAAATTTAAACATCTTTCAAACAAGTACAGGTCACACGCCCGTGTGACCAGGTTGTGTGCCTTACACAACATTAGACACGCCCGTGTGTCTAGGCCGTGACAAAACAGGGCATACATACTGACTTGCTCACACGGCCACAAGACATGCTCGTGTGCTTTGGCCGTGATTGAATCTGTCTTTTGCCACACGGCTAGCCACATGCCGGTGTCCCTTGGTCGTTCTCGAGTCTGACTTAAAATTATAAGGTACCCCAGTAGACACAGGGCTGAGACACACACCTATGTCCCTGCCCATGTGGACAAAAATAGGCCATTTGAATAGCCAACTTGCCACCCCAATTGGGTCAAACCTACAAGCACCAAACCAAGCATATTTGCACAACATTTTATGACCAATTCACAACCAAAACATAAGCCATTCATGACATATCATTGCCAAACAAATTTCCATCTCAATACATCAACCAAATCATAACAAATCAAAAATAAAATCATACTAAACATAAGTTTCAATTTCATGACCAAACCTTATCAATTACCTAGCTAACACTGGCAAAAGCTTATTGCCTCATAATTCATATACCATATTGCCTCATAATTCATATACCAAAACCATATCATAATCACATCCATACCAAGCCATATCACATGGCTAAATATATCCAATCACCAAACATAATCTAAACACTTCTAGCCTATACATGCCACACTTTAATATATACATTTTCAAAGTACCAAAATGAGGTTTGATAGTGTGGTGATGATCCTTGACAATCCCTGAACTCGCAGTAGCTTTGATATCTATAAAACAATGCAAACACATACACAAAGTAAGCTTTCAATAGCTTGGTAAGTTCGTACCAAAATCAACAATAGCATATAAAATATGAAACAACAACACATAAGTACTTATAAATTCTCTACTCATCTATCAATTTCATGCCAACATCATCCATATATTTACACCAATTCAATAAACTTTATATGCATAATACCATCTACCACATAGGTATTAAACTTACCTGAACATTTCCGTATTCATTCATTTTCATTTTCACCTATTGTTCGAATATTTTAAGACTTTTCGAAGATTAGCCGAAGCTATAACAATTCTGCACACTTAGTGCTTTAAAGATTAGTCGAAGCTATAATAATTCCGCACACTTAGTGCTTTCTCAATTAACAGAAGCTATCTCGGTATTGCACACTTAGTGTCTCATATAGCTGAAGCTAGTTTAAATCACACACTTAGTGCTAAACACCATTGATTTATAATCATATTCATCCAAACTAGATGTATATACAATCTATGTATAAACAAAGCGTCAAAACATACTTATAAAATCATGTTTTATGTACGAACTTACCTCGTACTCGGAGTTGTCGACTCGGATTGTTTACTCAATAACCTTCGACTTCCCTCGGTCTAAATTTGAATTCCTCTTTTCTTGATCTATATGCATTCAAAATTAACCCTTTTATTCACTAAATCCTTCAAACCAATCCATATACACACAATTAAGACATATTGCAAACTTGCCCTCACATTTTCACATTTCAACACTTTAGTCCCTATTTCACAATATCACAAAACACACAAAGCTTGCTAATACACAAATTTTGCTTGTACACAAGCTTAGCCGAATTTTCATAGCTCTCATACAAGTCCACAGATTTCATTTATTTCATATTTTAGTCCTTCAATTTACAAATTTCACAATTTAGCCCATTTTACAGATTTTTAATCAAAATCACTTTACAAAACAAGTATATCAAGCACTAAGTTTTCATAATTCATCATTTAATATCACAAAACTCATGAATTCATCAATGGAATCTCATCAAATCATCAACAATTTCATGAATTTAAGCATGGGCTAGCTAGAACACTTAACAACGATTACAAAGACGTAGAAATTATCAAAAATCGAGTAAAAAATCATACCTAATTGATGCTTGTAAATATCGAATGTTTAAAGATCAAGAACCATAATTCTTTCTTCAAAATTTCGGCAATAATGATGATAATGGACAAATTTTATGTATTTGTTTTATTAGATCAACATTTATTTATCAATTACTAAAATAACCTTTTTAATTTCATTCAAAATCCACTAACATTAATTAAATGGTCCAATTGCATCATAAGGACTTCATAATTAAAAAGCCATGTCAATTCAGCACTTTAACAAACAGCAAGAAACTTTTACATTTTACGCGATTAAGTCCTTTTTATCAAATCAGCACACAAACGATTAAATTTTCATACGAAACTTTCACACATACTAATTCACACATCATAAGCATGGAAAATAATATTTAACGATTTTTTTGACTCAGATATATGGTCCCAAAACCACTATTTCGATTAGGGTCTAAACCGGACTGTTACAATTCTCCCCCTTAAGGATTTTCATCCACGAAAATCTTACAGTTAAACAGATTCGGATATTGTCGTCTCATAGCATCTTCAAGGCTCCCACGTGGCCTCTTCAATACCATGTCAATGCCACATCACTTTTACTAATGAAATTTTTTTATTTCGCAGCTCATTAACCTCGTGAGCTAAGATACGGATCGCTTTTCTTCATAAGCCATATTACACTGAATTTCAATCTAAGACGGAGAAATCACATGTGACGAATCAGATCTGTATCGTCGAAGTATCGATACATGAAACACATCATGGATCTTTTCTAACTCTGGTGGCAACAACAATCTATATGCTACCAGCCCAAAACGCTCGGTAATCTCATATGGTCTGATGAACCTCAGACTTAATTTACCTTTTCCATCAAACCGAAGCACTTTCATCCATGAAGATACTTTCAAAAACACTTTGTCGCCAAGCTCAAACTCAATGTCTTTTCTTTTCAAATCTGCATAAGATTTCTGACGACCAGAAGCTGTTTTCAGACTATCTCAGATCACTTTCACTTTCTATTCATTTTCTTTTATCAAATCAATTCCATGAATCTTATTTTCGCTAAGCTTCATCCAATACAAAGGTGTACGGCATTTGCGACCTTATAAAGCTTCGTACGGTGCCATTTTAATGCTCGAATAAAAATTGTTATTATAAGCGAATTCAATCAAAGGCAAGTATTGTTCCCACGTACCTTTAAACTCAAGAATACAACATCTCAACATATCCTCGAGTATCTGAATAATCCACTCGGATTGACCATTCATTTGCGAGTGAAAAGCAGTATTGATATGCAATTTAGTACCCAGAGCATCTTGCAACTTCTTCCAAAATCGTGATGTGAATCTCGAATCTCTGTCTGATACAATAGATAATGGCACATCGTGCAATCTCACAATATTGGAAATGTATAACTCAACCAACTTATCTAGTGAGTAATCAGATCGCACCGGAATAAAATTGGCTAATTTCGTCAATCAATCAACTACAACCAGATAGTGTCTTTCTTTCTTGGAGACAGGGGTAAACCAGAAACAAAATCCATTGTTACTCACTCCCATTTCCACTCTAGAACCATGATTGGTTGAAACAAACCAGATGACATCTGATGTTCAGCTTTAACTTGTTGACAAATTAAACATTTTGAAACAAAGTCAGAAATATCTCTTTTTATTCCTGATCACCAGTAATACTGTTTCATATCATTTTACATTTTTGTACTACCCGAATGCACAGATAACCGACTATTGTGAGCTTCACTCAAAATCATCTGAATTAACTCCAGATTTTTTGAAACATAAATTCGATCTCGGAATCTCAGACAATCGTCTTTATAAACTCTGAATTCTGAATCAGACTCTAAATCACACTGAGCTCTTTTAGCTAAAATCTCATTATCAATCTTCTGAGCTTCGATAACCCGTTGTAAGCACAAAGGTCTTACTTTCAATTCAGGTAAAACTAAACCATCATCGGACAGAACCAAATGAGCATTCATCACACGCAAAGCAAACAACGATTTTCAACTTAAGGCATCAGCAATAACATTTACTTTTTTTGGATGATAATCAATCACAAGTTCGTAGTCTTTAGCAGTTCTACCCATCTTCTTTGTTGTAGATTTAGATCTTTTTGAGTCATCAGATATTTCAAACTCTTATAATCAGAATATACATGACATTCCTCACCGAACAGGTAGTGACGCTAATCTTTAGAGCAAACACAATCACGGCTAACTCAAGATCGTGTGTCGGATAGTTCTTTTCGTGCAGCTTCAACTGTCTCGAAGCATAAGCAATGACTTTGCCTTCTTGCATTAAAACACATCCCAGATCGATCAACAAAGCATCACTGTATATCACAAATTCTTTATCCAATTTGGGTTGTACCAATACCGGAGCTTCAGTCAACAAAGTTTTCAACTTATCGAGCTATTCTGACATTTTTCAGACCACTCAAATTTAGCATCTTTTTAGAGCAGCTTTGTCAACAAAGTCACAATCATAGAAAAGTCTTTTACGAACCTTCTATAATAACCGGCGAGTCCCAAAAAACTACAGACTTCAGAGAATTCCTCAGAGGTTTCCAATCCAGAATAGCCGAAATCTTGCTTGGATCAACTCAAATACTAGATGCTGATACAATATGACCTAGAAAACCAACTTTTCGCAACCAGAATTCACATTTACTAAACTTCACATATAACTGTTTATCTTGTAGAATCTGTAGCACTAATCTCAGATGTTCGGCATGTTCGAATTTATCACGTGAATAAATCAATATGTCATCAATGAATACAACAACAAATTGATCTAGATACGGTCTAAAAATTCTATTCATCAAATCCATAAAGATAGCAGGTGCATTAGTTAACCCGAAAGGCATAACTAAGAATTTATAATGGCCATACCTCGTTTTGAAAGCAGTTTTCGGAATGTCTGAGTCTTTTACTTACAACTAATAATAACCTGATCTCAAATCTATTTTTGAAAACAAAGTAGCTCTTTTCAACTGATCAAACAAATCATCAATTTGGGGCAGAGGATACTTATTCTTGATAGTCACTTTATTCAACTGACGATAATCTATACACATTCTCATCGTACCATCTATCTTTTTCACAAATAGAACCAGAGCACCCCAAGGTGAGAAACTCGGTCTAGCAAATCCTCTATCAGTCAAATCTTGCAAGTGAGATTTTAATTCTTTTAGTTTGGTCGGAGCCATTATATACGGAGCTATCGAAATCGGAGTAGTACCAGGCACCAATTCAATGCCAAATTCTACTTCTCTAACCGAGGTAATCCCAAAAGTTTTTCAGGAAACACATCAGGGAACTCACAGACAATAGGCACGGATTCAACTTTCTTTTCTGACATTCTCGAATCAATCACATAAGCAAAATAAGCTTCACAACCCTTTCTCACGATATTCAAAGCTTTCATCAAAGATATTACAGCAGGCAATCCATTCAAATCACTAGATTCAATTCTGACTATTTCATCATTCTTGCGTCTCAAATCTATAGTTTTCTGTTTGCAGTTCACAACAGCATCATGCAAAGTTAACCAATCCATACCCAGAATTATATCAAATTCATCAAAAGGTAACAACATCATATCAGCCAGAAAATAAATGTCTCAAAACGTTAACGAACAATTCTTGCAGACTTTATCAACCAAAACATCTGCCTAAGGGGTTCAAAATTCTAATTACAAATTCAGTAGACTCTACAGGAAAGTCTTACTGTTCACTAAGTTTTTGCATATATACAAATGTGTTGATCCAAGATCTATCAAAGCAATCAAAGAAGTATCATAAAGAGTAAATGTACCCATAATCACATCTAGTGACGAACCTTCCTCACGAGCTCGGATAGCATAGGTGCTGGCAGGTGCACGAGCCTCTAATCTAACAGCTGTATCTTTTGTCCCTCTTTGACTGCCACTTACATTTGCCGTATTTCTAGGAGGTCTACCACGAGAAGCATTGCCACTCGGCCTCAAATTCTAAACATTATTTTTTTCAGCTAAATCTGGGCAATCTTTTATAAATTGTTTCGTGAACCACAACTGTAACAAGCTCGGTTATTACTCTTTCCCCAGCACTCTCCAAAATGTCGTCTTCCACATTGATTACACTCAGGTTTTTCATTCTTTTCATTACCAACACTAGCAATAGACGTAGCTGGAGCTTTAATGCTTGATTGTGATCTAGCACGATCTCTATTCGAATGTCCCACAGTATCCTTTGAACGGCTATTATCATCTCTGAATTACTTTGTTGCAGACTAAAATGACTTGCCCGATGATCTCTTTTGTACCTCTCTAGCTTCAAGATCAGTTTTTCTTTTCTCTTTCCTGAGATCTTCAGCTTTACATGCTCGTTCAACAAGCACAACAAATTATTTGATTTCCAGAATTCTAACTAACAGACGAATATCTTCGTTTAAGCCATCCTCGAATCTTTTTCACATTATTGCTTCTGTTGATACACATTCATGAGTATACTAACTTAATCTTATGAATTACGGTATGTATTCTGTGACAAACATATGACCTTGTTTAAGCTCAAGAAACTCTTTACATTTCTGATCGATGAATCTCTGACTGATATATTTCTTCCAGAATTCAGCTTGAAAAAAATTCCAAGTAACCCGTTCATTTGGAACCACAGATGTCGAAGTCTTCCACCAATGGTATCCATTTCTCTCAGAAGGAAAACAACACATTTTATGCATTCTTTAAGATTTAATGATAATTCGTCAAAACTCTTATCGTGTTCTCTAGCTAAAACTCGACTTTTTTCAGCATCATCGCTCATTGTAGCTCAGAACTCTTCAGCCCCATATTTTCTAATCTTATTGACTGGTGGTCTACTTAACTGAACCTAATACACTGGTGGCATAATAGGAGTTTGAGGAGAATTAACCGGGGGTGGAGGTTGTTGTACAGCCGGATTGGTTCTAATATATTGGGTGAACCAATCATCCAGATAGAAGGCTTGTCTAGCCTCACCATCACGACTACTCGTAGCTGGTCAATAATTAGATGGCACCATCCCTTGTGCAGGAGCAGGCGCATTGCTTTCAACATCGTCCGCTATGGCTCTTTCAGGATCTATTTGCAATATAAAAGCACATTTCAATGTCAAGATTCATCACACTATCCCAGTTAAAAAATATGGCATGGATAGCTAGACTCACATACGCTATGGCAGTCCTAGAACTGACTAAACCATAGCTTTGATACCAATAAAATGTAACACCCCTAACTCGTATCCGTTGCTGAATTAGGGTTAAAGGCATTACCGAACAAAATCGAAACATTAACATCCATTTCATAAACATCGAAGCATTAAAGATCAATCATCAATATAGAGTCCCTTATATAGGTCATCAATACCTTAAACATGTATTAGAAAGGGGTTGGGACTAAACAGAACACATACAAAAATTTTCCAAAATTTAGACATTTTTCAAGCAAGTATAGGTCACACACCCATGTGAACAGGCTGTGTGCCTTACACGACATTAGATACGCCCGTGTGTCTAGGCCGTGACAAAACAGGGCATACATACTGACTTACTCACACTGCCACAAGACATGCCCGTGTGCTTTGGCCGTGGCCAAATCTGAATTGAGCCACACGGCTAGCCATACGTCCATGTGCCTTGGCCGTGCTCGAGTCTAACTTACAATTGTAGGGTACCTCAGGGGACACACGGCCGTGCAACGTAGCCGTGCATCACACACAGCTGAGACACACACCTATGTCCCTACTCGTGTGGAAAAAAATAGGCCATTTGAATAACCAACTTGACACACCAATTAGGTCAAACCTACAAGCACCAAACCAAGCATATTTGTACAACATTTTATGACCAATTCATAACCAAAGCATAAGCCATTCATGACATATCATTGCCAACCAAATTTCCATCTCAATACATCAACCAAATCATAACAAATCTAAAATAAAATCATACTAAACATAAGTTTCAATTTTATGACCAAACCATATCAATTACCATAGCTAACAAATGCCAAAAGCTTACATATCTTACCATTTATTATACTCATACACAAACACACTAAATATATCATATTGCCTCATAATTCATATACCAAAACCATATCATAATCACATCCATACCAAGCCATATCACATGGCTAAATATCTACAATCACCAAACATAATCTAAACACTTCTAGCCTATACATGCCATACTTTAATATATACATTTTCAAAGTACCAAAATAAGGCTCGATAGTGTAGTGATGATCCTTGATGATCCCTGAACTCGCAGTAGCTTTGATATCTATAAAACAACGTAAACACACACACAAAGTAAGCTTTCCAAAGCTTAGTATGTTCGTTCCAAAATCAACAACAGTATATAAAATATGAAACAACAACACATAACTACTTATAAATTCTCTACTCATTTGTCCATTTCATGCCAACATCATCCATATATTTACACCAATTCAATAAAATTTATATGTATAATACCATCTACCACATAGGTATTAAATTACCTGAACATTTCCCTATTCATTCATTTTCATTTTCACCTCTTGTTCGAATATTTTAAGACTTTTCGAAGATTACCAATGCTTTAAACATTTGTACACTTAGTGTTTTAAAGATAAGCCAAAGCTATAATAATTCCACACACTTAGTGCTTTCTCAATTAACTGATGCTATCTCGATATTGCACACTTAGTGCTTCATATAGCCGAAGCTAGTTTAAATCACACACTTAGTGCCAAATACCATTGATTTATCATCGTATTCATCCAAACTAGATGTATATACAATATATGTATAAACAAAGCATCAAAACATACTTATAACATCATGTTTTATGTACGAACTTACTTCATACTTGGAGTTGTCAACTCAGATTGTTTACTCAATAACCTTCGACTTCCCTCGGTCTAAGTCTGAATTCCTCTTTTGTTGATCTATTTGGATTCAAAATTAACCCTTTTATTCATTAAATCCTTCAAACCAATCCATATACACACAATTAAGACATATTACAAACTAGCCCTCACATTTTCACATTTCGACACTTTAGTCCCTAATTCACAAAATCACAAAATACACAAAGTTTGCTTGTACACAAGCTTAGCTGAATTTTCATAGCTCTCATACAAGCCCACACATTTCATTTATTTCACATTTTAGTCTTTCAATTTACAAATTTTAGAATTTAGCCCATTTTATACATTTTTACTCAAAATCACTTTACAAAACATGTATATCAAGCACTAAGCTTTCATCATTCATCATTTAAAGTTACAAAACTCATGAATTCATCAATGGCATCTCATCAAATCATCAACAATTTCATGAATTTAAGCATGGGCTAGCTAGAACACTTAACAACGATCACAAAAACGTAGAAATTATCAAAAATCGAGTCAAAAATCATACTTAATTGATGCTTGTAAATGCCGAATGTTTAAAGATCAAGAACCCTAATTCTTTCTTCAAAACTTCGGCAAGAATGATGATAATGGACAAATTTTATGTATTTGTTTTATTAAATCAACATTTATTTATCAATTAATAAAATAACCTTTTTTAATTCATTCAAAATCCACTAACTCATGTCCGTACTTGTCCATGCATTAATTAAATGGTCCAATTGCATCATAAGGACTTCATACTTAAAAAGCCATGTCGATTCAGCACTTTAAGAAACAATAGGCAACTTTTACATTTTACGCGATTTAGTTCTTTTTATCAAATCGGCACACAAACGATTAAATTTTCATACGAAACTTTCACACATACTAATTCACACATCATAAGCATTGAAAATAATAGTTAACTATTTTTCTAACTCGAATATGTGGTCTTGAAACCACTATTCTTACTGGTGTCTAAATCGAACTGTTACAAAGTAACTTAGGTACGTACAAGATTTATACAAGTATTGAAAAGTGAAGTATTTGATGAATTCAATTCTGATATTGAATATGTATACAATGAGAAAAGTTTGTGTAACTTGTATGTGTTTAGCTATGCTTAGCATATTTGAATTGAAATGTAAATATTAATATGATGACTTTATTTATATATGACTTACTAAGCTTTTAAATCTTACTTTGTGTGTTCTTTCCCTATTTTATAGATTATCGAGGCTAGCTCAGACATCAAGGATCATCAGGAACATCGTCACACTATCAATCAATTTGTTGGTACTTTTGGTGCTTTGTAAATATGGTATATGACATGTATAGGCTAGAGATATGATGATATGTTTTGAATTATGATATAGCCATGAGATTTGGCTTGTATATGATGTAAATGTTGGTGTGTATTTGGCCATTTAAGTTATGAGTTTGGCAAATGAAATGTGTTGTATTAAATACCATGTGTTTTGGTATGATTTTCATGGCATATTGTGGATTGGTATATTGATGATGAAATGGTATGTTATAAGGCATAAAATAGTTAGTAAGATGGTGAGAAAATGCTTATAGAAGTTAAGGTTATGACTTGTTGTTTTGGCATATGAAATTAATATGATTGGAGTAGTATATGTATTGAATTGGCTAGTGTTATTATGATATGAAATGTGCATGAGTTGATGATGTTTTGGATGCCTATAAATGTATTGAAATGGTATAAAATGTCTTGTTGTAGGAAGGCATGAGGAGGGTGAGAAATGTGGCTTTAATCAAGCTTATTTTTACTCCACACGGCTGAGCACATGGGCATGTGGCTTGACCATGTGTGACACATGGCCTGTGTACACGGTCGTGTGTCCCCTAGGGTAGCCCTTCGAATTAAGTCAGTATACCTTACAGGTTTGGCACTGCCTAGACACATGGGTGTGTCTATTGGCCGTGTGTGGCACATGGTGTAATATCTTGATTTTGGGCCTAGTCGGAATAGTGGTTTCAAGACCACAAATCTGAGATAGAAAGAATTTTTTTTATAATTATTTTGAGGTCTATGATATGATTGAATGATTGTGTTAAAATTTCGTGAAGAAATTCTATGCATAAAGTGCTTAATTTGAAATTAGGGACTAAATTGAATAAATTGCAAAACTTGTGTTCTAGAAGCATTTTGCATAAAATTGAATTAGATTATTAATTAGAGGTCCTTACAGAGCAATTTGACGAATTTGTAAGTCTACGGACAAAAATTGGGCATGGATGAAATTTTTGGAAAGTTTAGTAGTAAGGGCATTTTGGTCATTTGGATATTAAATGAAATTATGTAGTATAAGAAGTTGTAGATAAAACGAAAGAAAAACGAGGTATCGAGACCTTGAATTCATAAACCGAGCCATAAATATTTTTAGAAATATTTATGGAGTGTAAATAAGTTAGTATTAAAGTTTCGTCAAGAAATTTTAAGGTTTCGGTAATTAATTAGGTGAAAAGGACTAAATTGAACTAAGTGCAAAATTTGTGAGATGTGATTAAATAGCTTAAGTATTTAAAAAGATGGATTTAAAGAGCAATTAGACCCAAAGGTTAATGGCTGGACGGTTTGGGTATGAAATAAGCAAGAAAACATTGTGAACAAGGGGCAAAATTGGAAATAACATAAAACTTAGTAATTAAATAATGATGTAATTGAAAAATCTAGACATTTCTTTATCTTTCTCAGCCAGAAACGCCGTAGCAGTTCTCCTATGCTGGTTTTTCAAATTTTTGCACCATGTAAGTTCAATTTTTACTTTTCTTAGTAATTTTTATGTTTTTGTGACTTTTACAATTAGGTCCAATCATCTAATTCATTAGTTTTTGATTTGGTGGATGAAATTGGAAGTTCCCCTAGCTGAGTAAGGGCAGTTTATGATGAATTATTATGAAATTGAAGCTCTAATTTCATATTAAGGTTGTTTTATTAAATCATTTTGATAGAAAATGGTATTTAAAACCTAATTGTGAAAAAAATTGTGAATTAGATGTTGGTGTTGAAATTCAAAATATCAAAGGTTGTGAAATAGTTTATAATGATAAAATAAAGTGTTAATTGAGAAAAATTAGTTCAATTTATGGGTGAATTGAGTAGGGACTAAATTGTAAAAAACTATAAATTTTGGGGTAAAAGTGTAATTTCGAAATTTGAACAGCATAAATTGTGAAGTGAAATAGAAATCAAATAAATGCTAATGAGTAGAAATAATTTATATTATAGATCAAGAGAAACGAGATTCAAGTCGTGATCGAGGGAAAAATAAAGTTTACGAGGAATAGGCTCGATTGCTAATATTTTATATCGAGGTAAGTTCATATGATTTTTAATAATGCAATGTGTAATTTAATGTTTTGAAATGAAAATTTCACGAATGATATAGTATATTATTGCATATAAAATGTCATTAAACTGTGATAATTGTAAAATGATATTTGAATAAAAGTACAAATTAAATGGAACAACGGACTTGAGTACTTTCATTCAGTGGCTAAGACGAATTGACGGAAAAGACCATGGTTGGACCATGGCAGCATGTGAAATGTGATTTCCGTATAAGGTCATAGCTGGGCTATGGCTTCGGAGAAATATGATATGTGCTTCCGTATAAGACCATATCCGGGATATGGCATCGGTGTGATATGTGCTACTGTATAAGACCATATCTGGGATATGGCATCAGTGTGATATGTGATCCGTGTAAGACCATGGCTGGGCTATGGCCTCGGTATGTGATATGTGACTATGTGCAAGACCATAGTTTTACTATGGCATTGTGATAATGAGGTACTCAATTCCGTAATCGTTCCCTAATTTGATTATGAACGAAAATGTAAAATAGCTCGAAAAGATTAAGAATTGGTGAATACTATGAAAATGACACGATTTGGAATAAGTTATTGATACTTGATGACATTGAGATTATGGATCTATGCTTATGAAGCATAATTATGTGTTCTTACCATGATGGATGAAATGATATTGTATGGATTTAGTGAATAATAGTGGTGAATGAATAAATATGGCCTTGGCAGTTTTGGGTAACTGCAGTAGTGTATCTTTTGAAATTCACCATAAATTTTGGAAATTGAGTTAAGGGCTGAATAAAATATGAGATTAAAGCCTAATGAGTCTAGTTTCATATAGAGGAAACGGTGCATGCAATTGGATTTTATGTTATAATATATTTAAATTGTTGTGAGACAGAGTTTGAATGACTTCGAGATCCCCTGTTCTGATTTTAGAAAATCATTAGAAATTGTACAAAAATAATTATGAGTTTTAATTTATATATTTAAAATCCTTATCGAGTCTAGTTTCAAGAGGGATAGACAGGAACATCATCCAAGCCCGAATTATGAGATAAATAATTTTTAGTGAAGAGAGATCAGAACTGTTGGACAGCGAAACAGGGGAAACTTTGATGAATAAACTGTACTAAATGGCTAAACCAAAAATTCTGCAAATTTTTTTGGAGAAAGGTATATGAATCTAGTTTCAAGGAAAATTAACGGAACTTAATTTGGAGTTTCTTAGCTCCAGAAATAAATTATTTAGTAAATGTATCTCGATAAAACAGTTTAAGCTGAGTATGTATAATTGTACAATTGTGGTGTTTTATCTTAAGAGCATGTTGGTAATTGCTTATTAATTTCATATGGACTTACTAAGCATTTATGCTTACTCCCTCCTTTTCATTCCTTATAGTTTTGACAAGCCAGCTCGGAAATCGGGAACGGTCGGAGGCCCACTCACACTATCCGTATACCATCTTGGCATAATGGCTTGTATATTTTGAGTATGGCATGTATAGCATTATATTCATTTTGTATATATGGTCTTATGATATGGATATTGAGTGGTATGGAAATTCTTGGTAATGATTAGCCATTGGAATGGCTAATCATGATCATATTTGGTGTTATGTATGCTAAATTGCTAGCTAATCCATGGAAACCATGAAATAGGCAAAATTTACCATAAAATAGATTCAGACAGCAGCAGTGATGTGAGTTTG
This sequence comes from Gossypium arboreum, assembly GCF_025698485.1. Lineage (NCBI taxonomy): Eukaryota > Viridiplantae > Streptophyta > Magnoliopsida > Malvales > Malvaceae > Gossypium > Gossypium arboreum. Next base: position 82,556,718 of record NC_069081.1, on the reverse strand, counting down.
AAAAATCATTAAAAATAGTAGAGATACAATTAGATGATGAATAAAATATGGAATTGAAGAATTATTAGTCTATTTTCATATGGATGGAACAAAACAGGTATATGAGTTATATTTTATGAGAAGTTTAAATTTTTGTTAAACAGGGCTAGAACAATTTCTGGATCCCCTGTTTTGACTTTGGAAATTCACCATAAATTATACAAAGATAATTAGAAGTTATTCTTTATATTTAAAGATTTCTTATTGAGTCTAGTTTTATTATAAACAAACGGCATAGTCATTGAAACTCTGTACAGGGAGATATCTGATTCATAATACACAGAGGTCAGAGCAGTCGAACCCTAAAACAGGGGATACTTTAACTAGTAAACTGTACTAATTGGCCCTACCAAAAATTCTAGAAAACAATTAGTAGATATATATATGAGCCTAGTTTAAGGAAAAATTTACAGAATTTGATTTCGAGTTTCAGAACTCGAGATATGAATTTTTAAGCAACTATGACACAGTTGGACAGCTTGTCCGAATTTGTTTAAGTGCTCAAATAAGTTTAGTAATGCCTCGTGCTCGACTGCGGTGACTGTCTCGGGTAAGGGGGCGTTACATTTATTGGTATCAGAGCAGGTTTAGTCGGTTCTCGGACTAACTTATCATGTGTAAAATTTTAGCTATACATGCCATGCCACTGATCTGTGATAGTGTGATGTCTTCCGACGCGTATAAGTACCGTCTTATTTAGACAGGGTACTCTCCAACCGAGCTGCACTAACCATGTTCAATATTATGTGAAGGTATTTGATTAAAGTTATGATTATGATAAGTCTCGGTTCAGAAAAGTATGAATAAAAGTTTATGATACATATGTGATAATATGTGAGATGAAAGTTCATATTGTGATAAATATCCATATTTGCTTAATGTTCATATGATGTAGTGTATGTGGCTTACTTGATAAGATGAACGGAATAAATAGAAAGTAATAGAGGTATGAATAAAGGTCATAATATCATGATACGAATGAAAATGTCCTGGTCTTGATTGGACGTTGAATGTTGATGAATGTTAATGATATATAATTTTTATGAGATAAAGGATTATAATGAAATGAACTTATCTATGTTAAATTGTTGGACTGAATTATATGATTGTAATGATATGTACATGATGATACACGAAATGAAAGTTGTGATTGTGATGCAAATATCTATGTTTGTTTGGCCTTATATGATGTCAAGAGCATGAATTAATTTAATTAAATGAATGGATAAGTAAAGCTATCTAAAAAACATAGAATGTATGCATAAGTATATTGTCTAAATGGGACAATAGGAAAATTTGTGTAAGCCAACATGAATGTTGCATTGCCTGAATGAATGACATGATTTTGGTAATGTTGCTATGATGATGGAAGTTGTGTCATATGTGTATGTATAAGAAAGTCGAGTCAGAGGTCCTACAACCCCTCCCCCTTACTGGAGTGGTACTTATAATGGAATTTCATGAGATTTGTAATGAATAAGTTTCCAGTTGAGAACCCAAAGAGTTCAGTGATAGAATAATTATAAGTATGATCAGAGATTGAAAATGAGCTGATAAGTAAAGTCCGAGACAGTAAAGTATCAGATTGATGTAAAGATTATTGGAGTTATGCACTGTCCCAATTAGAGAAGGAATTCTCTTTGGTAAATCGAATTACTCAGGTGCAAGGTCGAGAAAAGAGTAAATCAAAATTTATTCAGAACTGGCCTTCTTTAGTGAATGGTCTAATATGAAATTTGTGACGGCAGAACTAGTTAGGGAAATGATATTTGAAATGTGAACTATCTGAGTGTGATACTTATGACTGGACAGATTTAGCAGTCTCTTTTGAGATGTTCTATGTGTTTACCCGTTCTCAAAAAATATTTCTATGGCTATTGATCTTCTGAAGAAATTTTTGTTATATGGGAATGTTTTTTAATCCTGGTGTTGGATGAAAGCATTGGTAGTCTGAGTGGTTTATAATTTATATTGCTCTATTTCATCGGGTATTCTATTTCATTTTGTCTGATAAGAATTGATGAGAGAATACGTATGATATTATGATTTTGTTTCTTCTACTTGATGCTTCATCTGATATATATGTATGGAAAGATATATTGTTCTTGTTATATTTGATTCTAGTGGGATTAAATGATGTTTTCTTTTAGACTTTCATTCTTTGAAGAATTATCGGGGTATTCTGTATTTTCTCTATGAGTTTGGTTTTCGATTCTCCGGCATAGTATCGTATCTTGGGTTTCTTTATCCTGGATCTCTTTATTCTGGATTTCTTTATTCTGGGTTTCTCTATCTTGGATTTCTTTATTCGGTTTTCTTCTTATCTTTGCTCCATAATTTGTTAATTACGACTCATGTTCGAAGTACGTTCTTCAGCTCGTGATAATCATGTCAAATATGACTATACTTCTAATTTGATCTTGGTAATGTGGTGATTTTAGTCTTGGGATTTTTTTTCTAATTTCTGTGTAAGGATTTGACATTAGTAAAGGCATAGATGATAAAAGCGAGTTTCATCGAGATGGTGAATTATTTATTTGAAAGATTTCATGTGACAATTATGTCGATTATCTTTCTCAAGTCGATAATAGAATTTCATTTTGTCTTGATAAAAGAGTAAATAGTCCGAACGAGAAGTGTATATTTATTAGAAAGAGTTGGATATTAGTTAAAGTCACTACGAATGATAAGGTTTTCATATTGTGAAAGCTGAAAAGTTTATTACATGTTGACAGAGTTCGGATAGATAAGAATATTGGTAACCAAAGCGTCTGAACTAGACTAGACTACATTGAGCAAAGACTTCCTGACTTTCAGTAATGTACTGTTGTATGAATTGTGATGTGTTTCAAGACAGTGAGGTAATGTGGTTGTTTAGAACATTTGATATTACATAAAATCTGAGTTATTAAATAGGTTAAAGCCGAGCATTGGGATCTATCAAAATTATCCTTGCCAGTGTTGATATTGGGATGGAAATGAAAAGGATTATTCTTGAGGCCATATCAGAATTATTTCTATGGTGGAAAGAGGAAAATGTGATGTATCCTATTCTTAAATGTTTGGTGAGATCTATAAATCATATCGGTATTGAATAAATTCCTACTCATTAGATTCATGAAATTTCAGGTCTCTTTGATTGTTGGATTTCTTGGAATTCTGGTCTCCATTAAATCAAGTTGAGATACGGGTTTTATGTCATGATATCATAGAAAACTGAGAAGGGTTGAAAATTTAAGAACAATTAAGAGATGAGTCTGTAAGCTTTCAGAATATATGAGAAATTAAAGAGATATATTGGAGGCACATGGCACTGCCTAAGTGAAAGTTCTTCGGCACCGAATATGAGATTAAAAGTGAATACCACTTTTCTGGTAAGATTTTCGGGGACGAAAATCCTAAAGGGGAGAGTTGTAATTTCACGATTTTGGGCCTAGTCGGAATAGTGGTTTGAGACCACAAATCTGAGATAGAAAGAATTTTTTTATAATTATTTTGAGGTCTATGATATGATTGCATGATTGTGTGAAAATTTCGTGAAGAAATTCTATGCATAAAGTACTTAATTTGAAATTAGGGACTAAATTGAATAAATTGCAAAACTTGTGTTCTAGAAGCATTTTGCATAAAATTGAATTAGATTATTAATTAGAGGTCCTTACAGAGCAATTTGACCAATTTGTAAGTCTATGGACAAAAATTGGACATGGATGGAATTTTTGGAAAGTTTAGTAGTAAGGGCATTTTGGTCATTTGGATATTGAATGAAATTATGTAGTATAGGAAGTTGTAGATAAAACGGAATAAAAACGAGGTATCGAGACCACGAATTCATAAATCGAGCCATAAATATTTTTAGAAGTATTTATGGAGTGTAAATAAGTTAGTATTAAAGTTTCATCAAGAAATTTTAAGGTTTCGGTAATTAATTAGGTGAAAAGGACTAAATTGAACTAAGTGCAAAATTTGTGAGATGTGATTAAATAGCTTAAGTATTTAAAAATATGGATTTAAAGAGCAATTAGACCCAAAGGTTAATGGCTGGACGGTTTGGGTATGAAATAAGCAAGAAAACAATGTGAACAAGGGGCAAAATTGGAAATAGTATAAAAGTTAGTAATTAAATAATGATGTAATTGAAAAATCTAGAAATTTCTTCATCTTTCTCAGCCAGAAACGCCGTAGCAGGTCTCCTATGCTGGTTTTTCATATTTTTGCACCATGTAGTTCAATTTTTACATTTTCTTAGTAATTTTTATGTTTTTGTGACTTTTACAATTAGGTCCAATCATCTAATTCATTAGTTTTTGATTTGGTGGATGAAATTGGAAGTTCCCCTCGCTGATTAAGGGCAATTTATGATGAATTATTATGAAATTGAAGTTCTAATTTCATATTAAGGTTGTTTTATTAAGTCATTTTGATAGAAAATGGTATTTAGGACCTAATTGTGAAAAAAATTGTGAATTAGATGTTGGTGTTGAAATTCAGAATATCAAAGGTTGTGAAATAGTTTATAATGATAAAATAAAGTGTTATTTAAGAAAAATTAGTTCAATTTATGGGTGAATTGAGTAGGGACTAAATTGTAAAAAATTGTAAATTTTGGGGTAAAAGTGCAATTTCAAAATTTGAACAGCATAAATTGTGAAGTGAAATAGAAATAAAATAAATGCTAATGAGTAGAAATAATTTATATTATAGATCAAGAGAAACGAGATTCAAGTCGTGATCGAGGGAAAAATAAAGTTTACGAGGAATAGGCTCGATTGCTAATATTTTATATCGAGGTAAGTTCATATGATTTTAATAATGCAATGTGTAATTTAATGTTTTGAAATGAAAATTTCACGAATGATATAGTATATTATTGCATATAAAATGTCATTAAAGCTGTGATAATTGTAAAATGATATTTGAATAAAAGTACAAATTAAATGGAACAACGGACTTGACTACTTTCATTCAGTGGCTAAGACGAATTGACGGAAAAGACCATGGTTGGACCATGGCAGCATGTGAAATGTGATTTCCGTATAAGGTCATAGCTGGGCTATGGCTTCGGAGAAATATGATATGTGCTTCCGTATAAGACCATATTCGGGATATGGCATCGGTGTGATATGTGCTACTGTATAAGACCATATCTGGGATATGGCATCAGTGTGATATGTGATCCGTGTAAGACCATGGCTGGGCTATGGCCTCGGTATGTGATATGTGACTATGTGCAAGACCATAGTTTTACTATGGCATTGTGATAATGAGGTACTCAATTCCGTAAACGTTCCCTAATTTGATTATGAACGAAAATGTAAAATGGCCCGAAAAGATTAAGAATTGGTGAATACTATGAAAATGACACGATTTGGAATAAGTTCTGGATACTTGATGACATTGAGATTATGGATCTATGCTTATGAAGCATAATTATGTGTTTTACCATGATGGATGAAATGATATTGTATGGATTTAGTGAATAATAGTGGTGAATGAATAAATATGGCCTTGGCAGTTTTGGGTAACTGCAGTAGTGTATCTTTTGAAATTCACCATAAATTTTGGAAATTGAGTTAAGGGCTGAATAAAATATGAGATTAAAGCCTGATGAGTCTAGTTTCATATAAAGGAAACGGTGCATGCAATTGAATTTTATGTTATAAGATATTTAAATTGTTGTGAGACAGAGTTTGAATGACTTCGAGATCCCCTATTCTGATTTTAGAAAATCATTAGAAATTGTACAAAAATAATTATGAGCTTTAATTTATATATTTAAAATCCTTATTGAGTCTATTTTCAATAGAGATAGACGGGAATATCATCCAAGTCTCGAATTATGAGATAAATAATTTTTAGTGAAGAGAGATTAGAACTGTTGGACAGTGAAACAGGGGAAACTTTAATGAATAAACTGTACTAAATGGCTAAACCAAAAATTCTATAACTTTTATGGGAGAAAGGTATATAAATCTAGTTTCAAGGAAAATTAACAGAACTTAATTTGGAGTTTCTTAGCTCCAGAAATAAATTATTTAGTAAATGTATCTCGATAAAACAGTTTAAGCTGAGTATGTATAATTGTACAATTGTGGTGTTTTATCTTAAAAGCATGTTGGTAATTGCTTATTAATTTCATATGGACTTACTAAGCATTTATGCTTACTCCCTCCTTTCATTCCTTGTAGTTTTGACAAGCCAGCTCGGAAATCGGGAACGGTCAGAGGCCTACTCACACTATCCGTATACCATCTTGGGATAATGGCTTGTATATTTTGAGTATGGCATGTATAGCATTATAATCATTTTGTATATATGGTCTTATGATATGGATATTGAGTGGTATGGAAATGCTTGGTAATGATTAGCCATTGGAATGGCTAATCATGATCATATTTGGTGTTATGTATGCTAAATTGCTAGCTAATCCATGGAAACCATGAAATAGGTAAAATTTACCATAAAATAGATTCAGACAGCAGCAGTGATGTGAGTTTGAAAAATCATTGAAAATAGTAGAGATACAATTAGATGATGAATAAAATATGGAATTGAAGAATTATTAGTCTATTTTCATATGGATGGAACAAAACAGGTATATGAGTTATATTTTATGAGAAGTTTAAATTTTTGTGAAACAGGGCCAGAGCAATTTCTGGATCCCCTATTTTGAATTTGGAAATTCACCATAAATTGTACAAAGATAATTAGAAGTTATTATTTATATGTAAAGATTCCTTATTTAGTCTAGTTTTATTATAAACAAACGACATAGTCATTGAAACTCTGTACAGGGAGATATCTAATTCGTAATACACAGAGATCAGAGTAGTGAAACCCTAAAACAGGGGATACTTTAACTAATAAACTGTACTAATTGGCCGAACCAAAAATTCTAGAAAAAAAATTAGTAGATAGATATATGAGTCTAGTTTAAGGAAAAATTTATGAAATTTGATTTCGAGTTTCGGAACTTGAGATATGAATTTTTAAGCAACTATGACGCAGTTGGACAGCTTGTCCGAATTTGTTTAAGTGCTCAAATAAGTTTAGTAATGCCTCGTGCTCGACTCTGGTGACGGTCTCGGGTAAGGGGGCGTTACACATGGGCTGGCACATGGGTGTGTGGCACATGGGCTGGCACATGGGCTTGTGACCCAAGTCAGTAACCCCTCTAGATTTCCCACGACCATGGCACATGAGTGTGTCTCCGGCCGTGTGGTGCAAGTCAGTACGTATGTCATGTTTCCGTACAGTCTGAGACACGGGCATGTCTGGTGGCCATGTGAGGCACACGGCCCATTCACATGGGCCGTGTGACCCCTGAATGCTTGAAAATTTTATAAGTTTCCCAAAGTTTGCAAATGTTATCGGTTAGTCTCGAACCACTTCTAAGCATGTTTTAAGGTCTTGTAGAGCCTTCTAAGGGACATTGTGATTATATTTGATTGATGTTTATGTGAAAATGTAACCCTATTCTGGCTACGAATACGGGATAGGGGTGTTACATAATCCACTCCAATTCAGTGCGAAGGATTTCATTATTTTGATATTTCAATTCAATAGTCTTTCATCTACAATTCAAAATGGTATCATGCAGAGTCAACCAATCCATACCCAGAATCTCATCAAATTCATCAAATGATAAAAGCATCAAATTTTGTGGAAAACAGTAACCTCGAGTTATCAAAGGACAATTCTTGCAAACTTTATCAACTAGGACATACTTGCCTAAGGGGTTCGATACTTTAATCACAAATTCTGTAGGCTCAACAGGCAGGCAAATTCTTACTAGACACTAAATTCATACAGACATATGAATGTGTCGATCTAGGATCTATCAAGGCAATTACATTAGTGTCATAGAGAGAAAATGTACTGGTGATAAGATTTGGTGATGATGCATTTTCGCAAGGGTAAATAGCGTAAGCTCTAGCTGGTGCTCTAGCCTCGGATCTCATAGTAGAGTCCTTTGTTATTCCTTTGCTACTAGTTACATTTCTCGTATTTATAGGTGGTCTCCCTCTAGTAGCTGTGTTACTTGATCTTGCATTCTGATATCTATCTTTCTTGGGTAACTCAGGACAATACCTAATAAAGTGACCTTGTGAGCCACATTTAAAACAACCTTTATTATTCATCCAGAAGTCTCCAAAATGGCACCTTCCACACTGTTGACACTCAGGTTTGTTGTTTCTCACACTACCTACACTCGACACTAAAGTAGCCTGGGCTTTAGGACTCATGTATTGCTTCCCACGATCTCTATTAGAATACCCTGTCGAAGCTATTGAACGGTTATACGAATCTCATGATTTCTTGGATGAGGATTGATAGGGTTTATTCATCGATCTCTTTCTTGAATCTCTAGCTTCAAAATCAGCTCTTTTTTTTAACCAAGTTCCTCGGCTTTACATGCTCTATCGACTAATACAACAAATTCTTTCAACTCCAAAATCCCGACTAGCAATTTGATGTCTTCGTTTAACCCATCTTCAAATTGTTTACACATAATTCACTCAATGGAAACACATTCTCCAGAATATTTACTGAGTCTGACAAACTCTCTCTCATACTCAGTCACAGACATTCGACCCTGTTTTAGTTCCAAAAATTCCTTATGCTTTTGATCAATGAACCGCTGATTGATGTATTTCTTTCTAAACTCGGCTTGAAAGAATTCCCATGTAACCCATTCTCTCGGTACTATAGATATCAAAGTATTCCACCAATGATATGTAGTGTCTCTCAGAAGTGATACGACACATTTAACACATTCAACAGGTGCACAAGATAGTTCATCAAATACTCTGATTGTATTCTCAAGGAAAAACTCGGCTCTCTCAAGATTGTCATCAACTGTAGCTCTAAACTCTTTAGCCCTGTATTTTTGGATTTTATCAACTACCGGCTTACTCAGTCGTAAAGGTTCCAAACCTTGAGGAGCTACAAGAACCTGTTGGGGAATAGGTGGGGTTGAAGGTTGTTGAGTAGCCAGATTAGTTCAGAAAAACTTAGTAAACCACTCGCTCATCATTTGGAAGAAGGTTTCCTTGGCTTCTCCTCCATGACTACCTGATACGGGTCTCGACTTCGATTGCGCTACTCTGTGAACAGAGGTTGGCGCATTACTCTCAACATCATCAACCACAACTCAATTGGAATCCATTTACTATATGAAAATACGATTTAAACTATTAGGAGATATCACACTATCACAGGTTATATATGGCATGTATAGCTAGACTCTCACACATGCTGTAACACCCCTTACCCGTATCCGAAATTTGGGCTAAGGTGCGAGCGTTACTGCACAAACATACAAACATTAAACTAAAATACGAGCCATAAAATTTTATTCATATTTCAAAGCGTTCATTCTCTTACACATAGTCCCTTATTTGAGTCTACAGAGCCTAAAACATACTTTACAAAGGGTTTGGGACTAAACCGAGAACTTACGAAAATCTTGGAAATTTCAAGGCTCCACACGCCCGTGTCCCAAAGTCGTGTTCCATACAATTTGAGACACATGGTTGTGTCTCTGCACATGTGGAATATACCTAGGCTATTTTCCAAGCTTTGGTCAACCTTGATCTCTTACACACCTATACAAAATCAAAAGCATATAACATGGTATTCATTTAATGATTAAACATCCTCAATTAAACCACAAACATAGCATTTGTATGTCATCATACATGTGTCTCTCATACTCATTTTACCTTGTTTATTATAGTACCACTTATACATTTATACCAAGATTATCATCTTACCAAATATCTTCACTTAATCATCAAGCATTCATATTTAAAGCTAGATCATATCTTTATAAAATACCATGATTCGGATCTTGAGAATAACATGTTTGCTGAAACATTTCAATTCAATTCCATACCCAACAAGCATTACATTGAGACTAGTCATATATATATATATATATATATATACATGTCATGATACATAACATTCTCTTTTGTTTTCTTATAAACACATATCATTTATTTCATTATATCAATATTTCATATACCATAGTTTCCATGTATTCGACATATATTTATTTTCCTCCTCCTCCTCTCCATTCCACATCCTTAATGTATATAGCATTCTTGTAAGTACGATTTCACAATTTACTAATAAATGTTCACATCAAACTGTCCACACGAGTCATAGTCACTTACTTATTTATAATTTGAGATATAGAGCTCCAAATTAAGATCTGTAAATTTGCCTGAAACTAGACTCACATATCTTTCCACCATAAAATTTTCATAATTTTTGGTTTAGCAAATTAGTCAGATTTATTCATTAAAATTTCCCTGTTTCACTTTTTGATAGTTCGACCTCTCTTCACTAAAAATAATTATCTCGAGTACAGAACTCGGATAATGTTCTTGTTGATTTATCTTGAAAATAGACTCATTATGGATTTTAAAAATATAATTTTGAGCTTCTAATTATTTTTTCCAAATTTTGTGATTTTCCAAAGTCGAAGGGGATCACGTAATCATTCGAATCAGTCTCACAAAAACATAAATATCTCAAAATATAGAACTCCTTTGCTTTCCATGTTTCTTTTATATGAAAATAGACTCATTAAGATTTAATTTTATATCTTATTAAGTCTCTGATTCAATTTATACTATTTTTGGTGATTTTTCAAAATCACGTCACTGCTTCTGTCCAAAACAGTTTTATTGCTAATTCACTCTTTCACACTTTCTTTGTATTAACCTCATTTTAACATACATATCACAAATCATTTTCACCACATTTCATACATCACAAGTATAGGCCCATGATCACAAGGTCACCATAAAATCATCCTCATGTATAACTTACTTGTTTATAACCTTACCACATCCTGGTCACTTAATGAACACATCATTCACATAACCAAGTTCCTGCACTTATTCATCACAAAACTCACAAAGCAATACATAGAGAGTCTCCCGTTGAACACTTCAGATCAATCCTCGATACTTGGTGGTTTTAGCACATAGCTCCACCCATCATATAGTTCGACTCTCTTGTACACATGATGAACACTTAGTACCACCCATGTGACCTAGCCAGTTTATCTCGTAGCTCTCTTGTCTACATGGTGTCCTTCACTTGGAACCACGCATGCGACCTAGCTACATATATCCCATAGCTCTCTTTTCTACATGGTGTACACATAGTATCACCCATGCGACCTAGCTACATCATAATGTCTTGTAGCTCTCTTGTACACATGATGTGCACTCAGCACTATACATGTGACCTAGCTACATACCATCTGTATCATCCAATCTTTCCGAAGGTTCAACAGGATTTCTCTCTTTTCCAACAATTTCACCAATCAAGTAATTATCCATAAACATATTTCCAATATTTTTATAAAATATCATAATACAAGTAATAGTGATGTATTACTTACATATAAACTTACATCTCATTTAATATCAACATAATAACAATAAATTACACATTGTCTTATTAAAATCATATGAACTTACAATTTCCCATAATATCCATAATCATAAAAATCACATTTATGTATGATAATTCAATGCACTTCATGTACCATAGACATATTTTTAAATCAATTCATAAACTTGGCACCATAATCATTTAATTTAACATAATTCAATTAATTCACTAAATTTAACTTTCAAATATAAATTACAGACATTATTGTTGTATTATTATCATACCAACTTACATACTTTCAACACCTCGGAGATCATAGTAAATATATCAATTTTACATTGAAACATGCATAAATTAATGCTTATTATACATATGAACTTACCTTGATATTAAAACGGCCATTTTACCAACTTTCCCAATTTTCGATTATTCTCTCATTCTAGGTTCAAATCTCGTTTTCCGGGATCTAAAACATCATATTTTACTTATTTAATTAATGTAATATTCAAAACAGTCCTTAACTCAAACTCGGAAAAATTACAATTTTGCCCTAAACTTTTGCATATTTACACTTTTGCCCCAGGCTCGGAATTAAACTTCATCCCTTATTCTTATGTTTTATGACATGATGATCACTTTTCCCTTCTATGCCAACATCAAATTCTCACTCTAACATATACTTATGACAATTAGGTATTTTTACCGATTAAGCCCTTTTGCTCGTTTTCACTTAAAACCGAGTAGCACAAGTTGTCTAACATAATTTAAAACCTCATATTGTATCATAAAACACCAGAATACACAAACTTTACCTATGGGTATTTTTCCAAATATGAACCCTAGGTTGAATTATTGCTAGCATAAGCTAAATCAAGTTACCGAGACTCTAAAAACGTAAAGAACTTGAAAAACGGGGTTAGAACGGACTTACAATTGAGCTTGGGAAGCTTGAAAACCCTATCCATGGAGTCTCCCTTGGTATACACGTCCATGGTGAAGAAGATGAGCAAAATTGGCTTTTAATTTTGTATTTTAATTCATTTTACCCCTAAATGACCAAAATACCCTTACTAATAAAATTTCCAAAAATTCCATCCATGTCCAATTTTTGTCCATAACTTACAAAATTGGTCAAATTTCTATATAATACCTCCTAATTAATATTTCAAATAAATTTCATACTAGAAACTTCTAGAATGAAAGTTTTGCAACTTATTCGATTTAGTCCCTAACTTCGAATTAAGCACTTTATGCATAGAATTTCTTCACGAAATTTTCACACAATCATGCAATCATATCATAGACCTCAAAATAATCATAAAATAATTATTTATATCTCAGATTTTGTGGTCTCGAAACCTCTGTCCCAACTAGACCCAATTTTGGGCTATTACACATGCTACTTTAGTCCGAGTGTAACAGCCCAATTTTGGGCCTAGTCGGAACAGTGGTTTTGGGACCACTGTTCCGAGGCCAGAGAAAATTATTTTAGTATTATTTTATGTGGTATAATATAATTTTAAGTGCTTGTAAATTTTGGCAAGTTAATTTTAAAGATTTCTAGTCCAATTTTGAAAAAGGACTAAATCGCGTAAAATGTAAAAGTTGTGTGTTAATGCCTAAATGTGTTAATAGACTAGAGAACTAAAATTGGAGGCCTTCAAAGGAAAATTAGACCCTTTTTTAGTGTGTGGACGGCCAAGGGGAGACCAATTGGTCAAAAAGCCAAATTTTGTGGCTTTTAGGTGTTTTATTTTGACTAAATTGTAATAAAATAAGAAAAAAGAAATAAAATGTCATTTTCTCTTTCATTTCTTATTCTTCCTCACGAAAATGGCAGCAAAGAATGATGGGTTTTGAGCTTTAAACTTTCAGCCACTTTAAGCCCTAACAAGTAAGTGATCTTTGGTTGTTTCTTGATGATTTTTACATTTTTGGAACCCCTAAAGTATAAGCTTTCAAATGAGGGGTCTAGTTTGCAAAATGATAGAGAGTTTAGGGTTTTGCCATGAATGTTTATGTGTGTTTTTTTTTGAGTTTTTTATGGAAGAATATGAGTTGTAGTTGTCTTATAAACAACTTTTGTGAAGGAAATTTGCATGAAATTACTTATGCAAAGTTGTAAAATGGGTTGTTAATGTGTGTAATAACGATTTTTGTGAGTTGTCATAGTTATGAAAATGGTTTATATAGTCTTAAGGAGTAAATAAATTGATAAAAATATTGTTTCGATCCTAGGGGCAATTTGGTAATTTTGGAAAAATAGATGGGCAAAATTGTTAATTTTGTCAAAGTGTGTCAATCGACTAATTTAATCAGTACATTGTTTTAATTAGCTAAATGTGATGTTTTAGATGTTGAAAAATGTGATTTGGGCCTAGAATGAGGAAAATCGATTTATGGACGGTTACGTCTTTTTCACCTTTGTGGTATCGAGGTAAGTTCATATGTAAACAATACCATGCTATACTTGTATTTAAATGTTATCATCCCATGACTTGTAAAAATATTAATGTGTACGTGATTAATAGAAATATGATAAGACAAAGCCTTGATATGCAAGGAAAAATCCCGTTTGAACCTTAGGAATAAAATAGGATATGAGTGACATGTCACTAGGAATTATGAGTCTAGATGACTAGCTCGAGAGTGAGCATTTAAATGTCATGAGATATGAGGTAGCTTTAACTAAAATTGAGGCACTTATATGAAAAGTTTTTTCTGATTATGCAATTAGTATTCTAAGTGTTCAACGGCTAATCCAAGGAAAGAGTTGATGTGGTCCCAATGAGGTAAGTCATTGGTGAGTATGCACTTGAGTTATGTTACGAGTTGTGTAGGTATGTACACTAAGCCTATGAGAATGCCTTGGTATGTGATGATCTATGATGCATAAATATGTGTTCTTACCATGATGGATGAAATGATGTTGTATTAATTTTGTGAACAATGATCATGAATGAGTAACTTAGCATTCACAGATTTGAGTTACTGCAGTAGTGTAACTTTGAAAATACACTAAAAATAATGGAAAATGAGTTAAAAGATGAATAAAATAAGGAAATGAATATTATTGAGTCTAGTTCATTATAAAAGAAACGGTATAAGCAAGAGAACTTCCTATGATGAGATATTTGAAGTTTCGTGAAACAGAGTCAAAATGACTTCGAGATCCCCTATTTTGGTTTGAGAAAATAATTATAAATTGTAAAAAAAAAAATTGCAAGCTATGATTTATATGATTAGAATCCTTGATGAGTCTAGTTTCAAGAGAAATAGATGAGAACATTATTCAAGTCCTGTGCTATGAGATAATTGAACCTTAGTGCAGAAGGGTTAGAACTATCAGATAGTGAATCAGGGATAACTTTTAGGAATAAAATGTATTAATTGGATAAACAAAAAATTCTGGAAATTTTATGGTAGAAAGATAAATGAGTCTAGTTTCAAGGAAAATTAACGAAACTTAATTTGGAGTTTCGTAGCTCTAGATATAAATAATTTAGTGACTATTGTTCAGGAAGATAGCTTGTTGTGAACTTGAGAATATGTTGTAAACATTGATAAAACATGTTAATGAGCTGCTTATTGTTTTCATATGAACTTACTAAGCGTAAAGCTTAGCCCACCTTTCTTTCTCATATTCCTTAGGGTTGCCAGGTTAGCTCGGGTTGGAGGCCGCCATATATATTATCACATTGTCGAGTTAACGCTATCAGCATAAGTAAATCCTAGTGTTTCAAGTCTATGGCATGTATAGGGTTTTAATGTTGAGTATGTGATATTATGATTTAGCCAAAGGCATTGGCTTGTTATTAAGGTAGTATATAGTCTTGTAAATTGGCCTATGTCGGCTAACGACGTTATGGGCCTATATGATTATTCTTATGCATGTATGTTATTATCTCTTATAATGTGGCTTACAGCATGTATGCCTAGAGATTAAATTGAGATTCATTTATGAGTTAGTAACTAATGCAAGATTAAGTGATTGGTAAATAGTTAATAATGCCTCATGAATAGTTTGTGGATATGATTATGCATGCCTAGTGATGGACATGAGGTTTGTGACGTAATGATAGTTATGACAAGTATGTGGTAATGATGTGAGTAAATTCTATGATTTTATTGCATAAGAAATTGATATGAGCATAACATGTTTGTAGATGTTTAAGAGCTCATTTATGCCATGTTGTATGTTATTGAATAAGTATGTCTGCATATGTTGTGAGGGTGGCGAATGGCTTGGAAAATAGCCTTGTAATTGTCCACACGGGTAGACACATGGGTGTGTGTCTAGACCGTGTGTGACACAGGGTCTGCCCCCATGGGCGTGTTGTCTAGCCGTGTGTCCCCTGCACTTAAAATTTTAAGTCAACCTTGTACATGGGTAGGTCACATGAACGTGTGTCATGGCCGTGTTTTAAAGTCAGTGTTGCACACGTGCTAAGGGCACGGGAGTGTCTCAAGCCACACGGGCGTGTGTGACTACACGGTCTATATCCACACGGGTGTGTGGAGCCTTAAAGCATGAAATTTTTCAAGTTTTTCTTAAGTTCTCGATTTAGTCCCGAACCGCCTCTAATACATGTTTTGGGCCTCGTGAGCCCGTTTAAGGGACAAAATGTATAAGAAATGGAAATTTTTAAATTGATTGAAATTTTATGGTCTGGTTTTTGTGTGATTGGTTGAGTTTAAGTTAGGTAACACCTTAAACCCTATCCCGGCGTTGGATACGGGCAAGGGGTGTTACACCGAGAATCGACTAAACTGTAGCTTTGATACTAATAAATGTAACACCTCTCACCCATATCTATCACCGGAATAGGGTTTCAGAGCATTACCAAAATTATTTTACAATCGAACATGCATTTCTCATACAATTATCAAATTTAAATGTAAAACATTCATAATCATTCATCAAGTCCCTAATACAAGCCTACGAGGCCTAAAACATGCTTTAGAAGTGGTTCGGGACTAAACCGATAACTTGGGAAACTTTTAGAAAACTTAAAAAAATTTTCAGAATACAGGGGACACACGGCTGTGTGAGGCAAAGACACGCCCGTGTCACATGCCGTGTGCACATTCGAAATGGGATCACATGGCCATGTCTCAGTCCGTGTCTGACCCCATGTTACTCTCTGACTTAGGTCACACGGCCAACCACACGCTCATGTGACCAGCCCATGTGTCCTTCAAAATGGCCTCATATGCCTGTGTGCCAGGCCGTATGCAAGGTCGTGTGCCCATATAACTCTCTGACTTATGCCACATGGCCAAGTCAGACACCAGTGTGTTGAGCCATGTGGAGCATACTGACTTGGTTTCTAATTAAACACCAAGGCATTACCATGTGTCACACACGGTAATGTCACTTGACCGTGTGTCACACAAGCCCGTGTCTCTGCCCGTGTGGACAAAAATAGGCTATTTACCAAGCCATTTTGCTCACCCAAATTTGCACACACCTACATCAAACCAAAAAGGCATTTAATATGGCATAATTAGGTATTCAACCAATCTCAACCAAGCATGATTGATACTATTTCAATACCAAAAACAACAAGGCACATATGTACCACAATATACCATTCAATTCATACCAATTCCACATTCTCAAATCACCTAAATGGTCACTTTCATTTATGCATCTCATTACCTAAATCACAATCATACCAATTCCCAATTATCAACTATATGATACTCAAATTACCAATTCACAAACAACCATACACCACAAGCATTTATATAGCAATTATAAAATGCAATACAAAGGCCATTTGCACATATATATATACACAACCAAATCAACAAAAAAAAGCCAAATCACATGGCCAAAAACATAACAAACCGTTCATAATTTACAAGCCAACTCAAATGGCTAAATCCTTTACCAAACATTACCAAAATGACCATAACTCCTATACATGCCATATAACCAAAACACAAGTTCAAAAGTACCAAAGTGAAATCTTGATAGTGTGATGAGATCTTCGGCGACTCCCAAATTCAAGCAAGCTTCAATTACACTATAAAACATGGAAAAGTAAACAGAGTAAGCTATAAAGCTTAGTAAGCTCATATAGTTAATAAGCAACCTCACCATTTAATCACCATTAAAGTAATATAACACAATATACCTCAAAATCATGTAATTATAAGGTTTACATATATTCAATCACATAATTTATTAAGATCTCACAACTTTCATAGTTTCAATGCTCATATAGTTTTCGTACATACTTGTACTGATACATATCTATTTCTCACCATTTCATATCTTCGATATACTCATTGAACCATTTGGAATACTATCAAATACTCGCGAATCTCGCACCCTAAGTGTCAATACATAGCCGAAGCTATCTCAATCTTATATCACATATAATGCTCACTCTCAAGCTATCAACGGGTCTGCTCACACAAGCTAACAGTCATGACGTAGTTACAGGGTGCTGCTCATACAAGCTGATGAGAATCTACAACACATTTCGGATAACTCAGCCACCAATAGGACGTACGGACCAACACCTAAATCACATAACCCCTAATGACATGTTATTCGTATCCTAATCTATTCCTAAGCTTCAACTAGGATTTTCAATTTGTCGAATAGTCGTCAAACATATCCGCGAGCTCGTATTCACAAGTAATCCAATAATAAATCATTTTAAAACACAATTATATTAATACTTATTAACATACGAACTTACCTCGAATGCAAAAATGATAAAATGAGTCAATTAGTCTAACACTTTGTTTTTCCCCCGATCTAAATCCAAACTTTGCTTTTCTTGATCTATATGTAATCAAATTTAGCTTATTTAATTATCATTCTATTAAATTTATCCCAAAATGCATTTTATGGAAACTTTATACTTTTGCCCCTAATATTTCAACATTTTTACAATTTAGTCCTTATCTCAAAAAAATACAAATTCATGTAATTAGGTCCATACCCATGCTAGCTGAATTTCATATAGACCCATAGTAGCCCATATTTTTCATTTATTTCACAATTTAACCACAAAATTTCAACATTTCTCAATTTAATCTGTAATTGACAATTTTACCAAAAACCACTTTACAAATGTTGTTTATCTAACAACAACCATACATTTTCTATCATCAAACATCAAAATACACCTATATTCATCAATGGAAAAACCCTAAAACTTTAACAATTTTGCAAATTAATGATCTAAAAAACATAGTAATCATTAAAAATCAAGTCAAAAATCACTTAAATGCACCTAGGATAGTTGCCGACCCTTGAAGCTTTTTTAATGGAATTTCTAATTCCTATTTTTGATGGTGCAAGCTTAGTTTGGAAAGAAGATACTTTGTTTTTACGTAAGTTGATTTATTAAATTACCTATTTAACCTTTGTTATAAAACATTAAAATCACTTAATATATGTCCATAAATGTCCACTCATATTTCAAATGGTCCAATTACCACATAAGGACCTTCACTTTCAAGTTCTATAGCTATTAGACACCTTTAGTTAATAGAACTCAAGTTTACACTTTAAACGATTTAGTCCTTTTTATCAAATTAAGCACTCAAATGATAAAATTTCTTAATGAAAATTTCATACAATCATGCTATCATGTTGTAGATGTTACAATAATAATAAAATAAATATTTTGACCTCAGATTTTTGGTCCCAAACTCACTTTTCCGATTTGACTAAGAATGAGCTATTACACTTCACTCCAATAGCCACAAGCTACATTTTCAAATTGATTCAGTGGCTGTGCTGCAAAACTATTAAACCTATTGTGGTAAAATTTTTAAGCATTGAGAAAATTGAGGATACCTGAGATGCGAGTGAAGTGAGAGCGTATACTTCATGTATTCCAGTGACTCGTTTTCCTAACACTGCTCGATTGGTTGGCCATTGATAATTGTTGCTGGGAATCCTTTCAATGATTTCATAAGCCTCGTTAAAAGACTTAGAAAGGAGATTACCATTAGAAGAAGTGTCCTCTACCATTCTCGAGTGAGCATTAAGACCATTATAAAACATCCCAAGTTGGATGCAATGTGAGATTCCATGATCAGGGCACTTCTACAATAATTCTTTAAACCTTTCCTATGCCTCATACAAGGACACATCATCAATTTGTTGGAAAGCAATGATCTCGTTCCTCAACTTAGCATTCTTGCTAGGCGAGAAATACTTTATAAGGAATCTTTCTGTTAACACTTACCATGTGGAAATTGAATTTGGTGGCAATGAGTTCAACCAGGATCGAGATCTTCCATTAGCAAATATGGGAGTAGATTCAATAGTAATGTATCTTCTAGTACTTCGGCTAACTTGAAAGAATCGCTCACCTCCATGAACAGTCTTAAGTGCAGGTGAGGATCTTCGGTAGGCATTCCACTGAATTGGCCCACTGTCTGAAACATCTAGAACATGGCTGGCTTCAGCTCAAACTATTGTGCCTCGATTTTGAGTCTCCTAATACCAAGATTAAGATCATGAAATACTGGCACGACATACTGTCTTAAAGCTCTATCCCTATCATCAGCAATAAGGATAAGATTTTGAGTAGGATTTGCTCTGTTTTCTTGATTCAAAATTTTGAAGTTCATCTCTTTGATCCTTCTCTAACTTGTTTGTCTTCTCCACTGTTGAAAAGTTCTTTCAATCTTAGGGACTACGGGGAGTAAATCAATGATTCGATCAATACTCATAAACATCCGAAACCAACACAGAAAAATTAATTAAGTTAAAATTGAACAGGAAAAAAAACCAAAATTTAAAGTTAACAAATTTACAAATACTGAAATTTTAAAATAGTCCACGGCAACGGTGCCGAAAACTTGAAATGACGGAAATATCCAAATGTGCACAATCACAACAAGTAATAAAGTGATAAGTAAATGTTGAGTTATCGTACCAATAGGGACTGTGAAAAGAATTATTTATGAATCAATTAAAAACACTTTGCTGAAGAAAAATATTTTGATTTGAGGAGGTGATTAAAAACTAAGATTTTAACTAAGTAAAATAAATAAAAATAAAATAAAAGTTCCAATTCATGATTTCAGAAGATGATTTTAATCAAGATTACATAATTGTGCTAGATTAATTACATTTCTTAACTTAGAATTATTAAACTCATGCTGATGTTGGTACAAATAAATTCAGAACAACTCGGTAATTTGCTAACTTATTAACGTACTTACCTACCAAAATCCATTTATCTCTTGACTATATCTCTACATGAATTCAACCAATTAAACAAATCTTAATAAGCAAATGTGTTAATTCACATACATACTTATAAAATTAAAATAATCTCTTGTACATATCTCTATGCAAATTCAAACAATTAATTCAATCTCATAAGCACATAGAAGATTACGTGAGGTAACAATGTATTTCTACCTTGAAAAAGTTTAATAACAATAATCTTGAAAGTTATGCAAGGCTAATATATCATTAGATACCGTTGCTAATTTATCCCTCAGCTATCTTAGATGATTAATGTAACATCCCGAATTAGGGCTTATTCGGAACAGTGGTTTTGAGACCATAAATTTGAGATAGAAATAATTATTATATGATTCTTATAAGGTCTATAATTTGAATTCATGCTTATGTGAATGTTTCGTGAAGAAATTCTATGCATAAAATGTCCAATTGAACTTTAAGGACCAAATTGAATACGATGCAAAACTTGCACTCTAGAAGCTTTAAGCATGAAATTGCTTTAGATTATGAATTAGAGGGTCCTAATTAGCAATTTGACCAATTTCTATAATTTTAGAAAAACACGGACATGCATAGGAAAAATTTGAAAGGAAAACCCTAAGGGCATTTTGGTCATTTGGTAATTAAAAGAATAAAAAGGGAAAATCAAATCAAAAATGTGTCCATCTTCTCCAAGTGCTAGCCGAATTTCTCAATAGACATAGCTAGGGTTTTGTTCAACATTTCCAAGCTTGATTATACCCTAGCCCCGTTTTTAATGTTCTTTGTATTTTTAAAGTCTTTGAAGCATGATCTACCTATTTTAGCTATATTTTGAGCTAGGGTTCATGTATGAAATTTTACCCATGTGTAACATGCATGTATTTTGTAACGCTCCAAATCTCGAAAACCCTATTAAAATTATTTTATGTGTTTGCGACGTGAAAGTTTGTCTGGCTTGGTGGTTTAGTGCTCTGTGGGCATCTAGGAAGTCGTGGGTTCAAGATTTGGCTTGAGTAAAATTTGTGTTTTACTTGAATAAACCATACCTCTAGATAGTAGGCCTCTTAAATTAATGTGGGCAAAGTATGTCATAAAAAGCTGGTTGGTCCAAGGGTTAGTGGCGTGTTTCTATTTGCCAAGGGACTTGAGTTCGAGTCCAATTGCAGGTAAGAAAGGGGAGTTTTCTTTTGCTTATGGCCGTGTGAGAATTTGTGTGCCAGTGGAACTCTGAAGCTTGGACAGTAGAGGAGTTTGAAAGGGGTTTGAATTGGTTTGTTGAGCACTGTGAGGAGAGATTTGGGGAGAAAGTTGAAGAGGGGATCATGGAGTGGTTGGGGTGTTAGAAGTTGGCTGAAAGTGGGATTCCCCATGATGCCATTCGGTTATAGTCCTTTGAGGTGCCGAAATTGTGGGGTTTATGTTCCCATTCTTGAAAACTGTCGTTACGTTTGGTTTCTTTTTGTTTTTCTTTTCCTCTTACAGTTTTGGGGTCTTTGGATAGCCAACTTCTTCTATTCACTTTGCAACTTCTTGGTTCCGTTTGGTTCTTACTCATTTTCTCCCTTCTTAGTTGACTTCCCTAAATTGAATATATCTTTTCTTCCTTTTCTTTTTATCTGGATACATTGGCCGAAATCTGCATCCCTTTTTTTTTAGGTTTCGGTTGTTGCAAGCTTTCTCTGGCGAATCTGTAAGAATTCAGTTTCTTTATGTGTCTCTCAACTCTTATCTATTCTCCTCTTTTTGCACTGTATTAGCCGATTATTCTCCTTTTATTGCCAAATCTCATCTTCCTTTTCTTTTGTGGTGTTCGTGATTTCCTAGTTTCTCGAGAAGGGTAGGAGTTGTAAACGATATTGAAGCTGTTGAACTTTCCCTACATCACTCGATCAAAGGTAACCCTTGTTGGTAATTATTTCTTTCGACTGGGATTGGTTGGCTTGCATCTTTTGGGGGGGTTGGCCATACGTTACCTTCTCTATGTTGAGGTTTTATGTTGTTTTAATTAGTGTGGGTTGATCTTACTCATGATTTTTGAGCAGTTGTAACTAATAGATCATGCTGGTAACGCAGGTTCCCGACAAGGAGTGGGTGATCAATCTTAGTCAGTGAACTAGGAGGACTAGACCTTCGTTCAACCAAAAGTTTGGTGCTCGTGGGCTTTTGGCACGTCTTCGTAAACAGGTGTGTGAACACTTGTGTGAACACTATCATTAGATGTGTGGCAACAAAAGCCGAAAAGCTGAAAAGTGGGCTATGGGCACCATACGGGCATATGGCCGCTCGTACTGCAGGTCTACTAGCAAAACGAGGTCGTGATGTCGATGGAATGGCCATGAGAAAAATCATGGGCCGAAACGATATTGGGCTATTTTGGGTCGAACTGGGCCGTGTGGGTGTAATGGGCTTGCAGGCCCCTTGCGGAGAAATTGCACAAAATATGGTAAATTGTGGGCTAGGTTGTGTGAACTACAAGGTTGAGGTCATTTTAGGGCTATGCGGGCCGTACGAGAGTGTAGGCCCAAATAGCCCCGCAATATGGGCTGTAGGCCCATTATCACTGTTTGACTGTTAAGGTTGCATGAGTCGCCTAAGACAACTGTGGACCTACTGCCGGGTCTGTAAGTATACTTAAACCCCATACTAATGAAATGACCATTATACCTCTGTGAGGTGAATTGACTGAAATACCCCTGTATTATGTATAATTGTTTCTGAGCATGATCTTATTGCATACACGTATGATTTTATGATGCTTTACATGGGTGGGATATATGATTTTGAAGGAAGTGTGCTAAAAGGCTATAAGCCTATTACTGGCAGCTCTACTGCAAATACTATTTTAGTATCGAATTCGGTACGATTTGGTGTGGAGGGTTGGCTGGGTCGATTTTATCCCCACATGGTGTGTAGGGCTGGTACGGAGTTGGTGTGTAGTGGATGGATGGGGTAGGATTCTTTGTTTGCATACTATAATGATATAGGTTGAGGCCCAGACTGCCACTATTATTGAAATGGGCTCAGGCCCAGTCTGCTACTGTACTGGAAAAGGGACTAAGGCACCTAAATGAAACTGAAAGGGCTGAGGGCTAGATTGCATTTACTGTAACTGGTTGCTATTATGGAATTTCACACACTGAGTTTTCGTAAACTCACCCATCTGTTAACTGTACAGGAAATCCTCAGGCTTAGATGGATCCAGGCGACGGAGGACTCAGAGGTGGCCACTCAACGTAGTTCTTTTAATATTATACTTAAGATTTACTTTTGGGTTTTCATTATGTAATAAGGCCTTTTAATTTTTATTTTGATTTGGAAATTTTATTTACTTTATTTTACCTACTAGTGATAGGATTTAGATTTTCAAGTAAACACAAACAATGATTTTCTGAACACCTCATGTTTACGCAACACATTTTGAAAGCTTTCGCAACAAGCATCGTTTTAAAGTTTAAATAACAAACTTATAAACAATATTTCGCTAAGCCAGCCTATGTTTTTGCAATGAACCAAACACTCTAAATTTTTCTTGAGAACTTATCATGTTTTGGAGAAAAATAGTCCAATGTGACATCACAGATTCAATCGTAGCGTCTAGGCTGGGTTTGGGCTGTTACATTTAGTGGTATCAGAGTCAAGTTGCAAAACTCGGCTGTGGATTTGGGTTTTTGAAAAACATGGAAATTTCAACAATGTTTTTTTTAAAATGGTTTAAAGAGATTATTTGGGTTTATGCTTACTAAAGGAGTGGTACGTCGAGTCTCCGCGCTGATCCTGTAAGTCTTCTGATTGTTATTTTTGAAAGAGTTATATTGAAATGTTATTACTGAGACTACTTAGGTAGTAAAGCTGTGCTAAAAATCTTTAGAGTATACTACGAATTGTAAGTAAGACTGCGAATGGCGAAAACAAACTCTGAAATAATATTGTTCATAAAACATTTGTAATAATCACTAGAATAATAGCTGACTAGCATAAAAATTGTAATATAGATAAAAGCGTAAGTGGATAATGAGCACTACAGGTACTCGTGGTAGAGGTCGCGGTAGAGGTCATGGTGGTGCTCAGGCTGGGTCTTCGTCTTCTGGGCACCAGCCTAATAAGGAGGTTAGAGAAGCACCAGCTTCACCTATGGCTGAGACAATGTCTCAAAATAGAGCAGCTGAGGACGATGCACTGTCCCAAGCAAAGTTAAAGATTCTGGAAAGGGTCGCTGGGCCTAGTACTGGTGGTCTAGGTCGTAGGTCAGTTACGAAATGAATCAGGTCTAATGGGGTAGAAATATTCAAGGGTATTGCTGGAGTTGCCCTTAATGTTGCTAAATATTGGATTGAGGCCACAAAAAGGATCATGGATGACCTTAACTGCACCCCTAATCAGAAGCTAAAAGGTGCAGTATCTCTTCTGAGAGACGAGGCTTATCAATGGTTGCTTACCGTCAAATAGGGCACTCAATCTGATCATTTGACCTGGGAGTTTTTCAAGACTACCTTCCAGGCTAAGTATATGGGTGCCAGCTATGTGGATGCCCGTAGGAGGGAATCCCTAAATTTAACTCAAAGAGATAGGACAGTGTCTGAGTATGCAACTGAATTTTTACGGATGAGCTGCTATGCACGTGGGATGGTGGCAACAGAATACGAGCAGTGTGTTCGATTTAAGGATCGCCTCAGAGATGGTTTAAGGGTTCTGATAACTCCACAAAGGGAGCGGGATTTTTGCTAAGGATGTGACGCGTGTTGAGCGTCAGAGCAGAGATAAAGGCAGAGGTAAGAGGGATGCTGAGCCCTCAAATTCTTTTTAGAGGTTTAAGACAAAGCCTAGAGCTGAGGGACCAATCAGAGTTAGGGCCCCTTTTGCTGCTACTGTTGGACCGCAATTCTGTGCTGATTATAGGAAACGCCATCAATACAAGTGTTGGAGGAAGTTAGGTGCATGTCTGAGGTGTAGATCATTGGAGCACTGGGTTAAAAATTGTCCGTGGAGGCCCGATCAGATGCAAGCTACAGGTATGGGTACAAGTTAGCCGCTGAGAGGTGTTTAGTAGCAATCAAGAGGTCGTGGTCAGGCCAGGGGTGGTAATGGTTTGGGTCGTGGTCACGGAGCACCAAGTAGAGGTGTTGATTATACTGAGGCGAGGCAGCCGGCACTGGTTTATGCTACACATATCCGAGAGGACAAGGATGCTTCAGATGTCATAACAGGTACGTTCTTTATCCATAAAGTACCTTTTAGTGCATTGATAGATGTAGGATCTACCCATTCCTATGTTGGCTGTAATGTTACTAAGAACTTGAGGATTCCAATTAAGAATACCTCGAGTGGAATTACTGTATTAAGTCCACTGGGATAGTCTATTTAGATAAATAGGATGTTTAGAGATGTTCCCTTGGAGATACAGGGAGTTATCTTTCTGGCCGATCTTATGGAGTTGCCTTTCGGAGAGTTCGAACTGATATTGGGCATGGATTGGTTAGTCAAACATCAGGTAAGCTTGGATTGTGCTGCTAAATGGGTTGTACTGAGAATTGAAATAGATGAGGAGGTAGTCATAATTGGGGAGCGACAAAACTATTTGAGTAATGTAATTTCTACACTGAAGGCCGAGAAGTTGGTTCGCAAGGGTAGTGAAGCATATTTGGCCTATGTTAGTGTTTCAGATGTTGGGAAATCTTCAGTAAAGGATATCAGGACTGTTATGGATTTTGAGGACGTCTTCCCTAAAGAATTACTAGGATTACCTCCAGAACATGAAGTGGAGTTTGGGATTGAGCTCCTTCCTGATACAGCTCCGGTGTTCATCGCCCCTTACAGAATGTCACCGAAGGAGCTAGTGGACCTCCTGGATTGTGGGTTTATCTGATCTAGTGTGTCTCCGTGGGGAGCTTTAGTCTTATTTGTGAAAACGAAGGACGAATCCATACGTATGTGCATCGACTATAGACAACTGAATAAGCTGACCATTAAGTATAAATATCCTCTATCGAGGATTGATGATTTGTTTGACCAACTGCAAGGAGCATCAGTTTTATCCAAAATGGATCTTTGATCGGGGTATCACCAATTGAGAGTTAAAGACGCTGATGTGCACAAGACAGCATTTAAGACTTGTTATGATCATTACAAGTTCCTGGTAATGCCTTTTGGACTGACAAATACACCGATAGCTTTTATGGATCTGATGAATAGAGTGTTTCAACCCTACCTGTATCGGTTTGTGGTAGTATTTATCGATGATATATTGGTGTATTCAAGGACTAGGAATGAACATGATGAACATGTACGAGTGGTTCTGTAAATCTTGAGGGAGAAACAATTGTTCGCCAAGTTCAGCAAGTGTCAATTTTGGTTACGTGAGGTAACTTTTCTTGGTCATGTGGTATCTGCTGAGGGAATTAGGGTTGATTCTCAGAAAATTAAAGCTGTTGTAGATTGTAAGCAGCCTAAGACTGTGTCAGAAATTCACAGTTTTCTGGGACTTACTGCAGATTTTTAGAGGGATTTTCATTGATTACCACGCCCTTAACTAAGCTGCTACGTAAAGGCGTGCCATTTAACTGGTCTAATGAGTAACAAGAGAGCTTCGAGAAGCTCAAGAAAGTTCTGACTGAGGCCCCTATCTTGATTCAGCCGGAGTCTAAGAAGGAATTTATTGTCTACAGTGATGCATCACACGTTGGTTTGGGTTGTGTGTTTATGCAAGAGGGTAAGGTGTTAGGTTATGCGTCTCGTCAGCTTAAGATGCATGAGGTGAATTACCTAACACATGACTTGGAGTTGGCTACAGTGGTATTCACATTGAAGATTTAGAGGTATTACTTATACGTTAGAAGTGTATTATTTACACGGATCACAAGAGCCTTAGGTATCTTCTCACTCAGAAGGAGTTAAATCTTAGGCAGCGTAGATGGATTGAGCTGCTTAAGGATTATGATTTTTTGATTGAATATCACCTTGGAAAGGCTAATGTGGTGGCCGACACATTGAGCTGTAGGGCTATGACTAATCTGAAAGCAATATTTGCTCATCTTAGCTTGTTTAAGGATGGTAGCTTGTTGGCTGAGCTTCAAGTTAAACCAGTGTGGATGGAACAGATTAAAAGTAAAAAGTTGGAAGATGAATCATTGGGTCTTCGGTTCCGTCAGATCGAAAATGGTAATACTGTGGATTTTAGGCTGAACAGTAAAGGGGTACTCTATTTTCGAGGTAGAATTTGCATACCTAAGGATACTAATTTAAGACAGACTTTGCTGCGAGAGGCGCATAGTAGCCCTTATCCTATGCACTCAGGTGGAAATAAGATGTACAGAGATCTCCTTGAGATTTATTGGTGGCCGGGTCTTAAGCGAGAGATTACCGACTTTGTAGGGAAATGTCTGACTTGCCAATAGGTTAAAGTGGAACATCAGTTGCCTTCTGGGTTGTTTCAGCCAGTTAAGATTCCACTATGGAAAGTTACCCCTAACGTCTTCTAAGAAAGATTCAGTGTGGGTCATCGTGGATCAATTGACCAAAACTACTCATTTTATATCGGTTCACGCAGATTATTCATTGCAAAAATTGGATAAGCTCTATGTATCTGAGATAGTGAGACTGCATGGAGTACTAGTTTCTATATTATCAGATAGAGATCCTCGCTTCACGTATCGGCTCTGGAAGAAGTTACATGAAGCTCTTGGCACACGGTTGGACTTCAGTACTGCGTTTCATCCTCAGACAGATGGTCAGTCGGAAAGGGTGATTCAGATACTAGAGGACATGTTCAGGAGTTATGTAATTGACTTCCAAAATAGTTGGGAGGAGTACCTGTCACTAGTAGAGTTTGCTTATAACAATAGTTACCAGTCTAGCATACAGTGGCACCTTACGAAGCACTTTATGGCCGCAGGTGTCGCACTCCATCACGTTGGACTGAGTTGGGCGAGCGGCGTGCTCTGGGTCCTGAGTTAGTATCTGATATGATGGTAAGGACAGATTAATTTGAGATAGAATGAAGGTGGCATCAGACAGACATAAGTCATATGCGGATCTGAAGCATAAAGAAATTGAGTATGCAGTGGGAGATTTTGTCTTTCTGAAGGTCTCGCCTTGAAAGAAGGTATTGAGATTAGGGCGTAAGGGCAAGTTGAGCCCAAGGTTTATTGGGCTTTACCGTATATTGAGATGAGTAGGACCTGTTACCTATCAGTTAGAGTTATCTCCAGAATTAGAGCAGATTTACGATGTGTTTCATGTCTCGATGCTGAGATGCAACCATTCTGATCCTACATATGTGGTACCGGTTGAGGAGATTGAAGTTAGACCAGACCTGACTTTCGAGGAGGAGCCAGTCCGAATTTTGGATCGAGAGGTGAAAGTATTAAGAAGGAAGCCAATACCATTAGTAAAAGTTCTTTGGCAGAATCACAGTTCTAAGGGGGCTACATGGAAACCCGAGAAGGCAATGTGACAACAATATCCTCACCTCTTCTGACCAAGAAAATTTTGTGTCCGAAATTTTGTTTTAGGAAGGTAGAATTGTAACGCCCCAAATCCTAGAAACCCTGTTAAAATTATTTTGTATACTTGCAACATGAAAGTATGTCTGGCTTGGTGGTTTAGTGCTCTGTGGGTATCTAGGAAGTCGTGGGTTCAAGATTTGGCTTGAGTAAAATTTGTGTTTTACTTGAACAAACCCTTGCTCTAGATAGTAGGCCTCTTAAATAAATGTGGGTAAAGCATTTCATAAAAAGTTGGTTGGTCTAAGGGTTAGTGGTGTGTTTCTATTTGCCAAGGGACTTGAGTTTGAATCCAATTGCACGCAAGAAAGGGGAGTTTTATTTTGCTTATGGCCGTGTGAGAATTTGTGTGCTAGTAGAAATCTGAAGCTTGGACGGTTGAGGAGTTTGAAAGGGGTTTGAATTGGTTTGTTGAGGATTGTGAGGAGAGATTTGGGGAGAAAGTTGATGAGGGGATCATGGAGTGGTTGGGGTGCTAGAAGTTGGCTGAAAGTGGGATTCCCCATGATACACATTTGGTCATAGTCCTTTGAGGTGCCAAAATTGTGAGGTTTATGTTCTCATTCTTGAAAACTATCGTTACTTTTGGTTTCTTTTGGTATTTCTTTTCCTCTTTCAGTTTTGGGGTCTTTGGATAGCTAACTTCTTCTGTTCTCTCTGCAACTTGGTAGTTTTGTGGCCCTTGTCTTTCTTTGGCTGAACACCTTTCTCTAACTTGTTTGGGTTTTCAGTCTTGGTTCCGTTTGGTTCTTACTCCTTTTCTCCCTTCTTAGTCGACTTCCTTAAATCGAATACATCTTTTCTTCCTTCTCTTTTTATTTGGATACATTGGCTGAATTCTACAATCCTTTTTTTTAAGTTTTGATTGTTGCAAGCTTTCTCTTATGAATCTGTAAGCATTCGGTTTCTTCATGTGTCTCTCAACTCCTATCTATTCTCCTCTCTTTGCACTGTTTTAGCTTATTATTCGCCTGTTATTGTCGAATCTCATCTTTCTTTTCTTGTATGGTGTTCGTGATTTCCTAATTTCTCGAGGAGGGTGGGAGTTGTAAACGATATTGATGCGGTTGAGCCTTCCCTTCATCACTCGATCAAAGGTAACCCTTGTTGGTATTTATTGCTTTCGACTAGGATTGGTTGGTTTGCATCTTTTGGGGGGGTGGCCGAATGTTACCTTTTCTATGTTGATGTTTTATGTTGTTTTAATTAGTGTGGGTTGATTCGACCCATGAGTTTTGGCTAGTTGTAACTAATAAATCACGCTGGTAATGCAGGTTCCCGATGAGGAGTGGGTGATCAATCTTAGTCAACGAACTAGGAGGACTAGACCTTTCATTCAACCAAAGGTTTGATGCTCGTAGGCTTTTGGCACGTCTTCATAAACAGGTGTGTGAACACTTGTGTGAACACTATCATTAGATGTGTGGTAGCAAAAGCCGAAAAGTCGAAAAGTGGGCTGCTGCCACCATATGGGCATATGGCCCCTCGTGCGGCAGGCCTGTGACATCCCAAAATTGACCATAGTCGGGATGTGGTTTCGGGACCACAAAACCGAGACACAAGAATAATTAATTATTATTTTCTATGTTTATTGTGCATGAACGTACATATGTGAAAATTTTGTGCCTTAATTTCGTCATTCGTAGGTGAAATTTATTAGAAAGGACTTATGTGAGGAAATTGAGAAATGTGCTAGGCTAATGTTAAAGTGGCCTATTGATACATATTAGAAAATGCTTGGACTTGCATGTCAAATTGCCAAATTTTCCTTATGGTGGCCGGCCAAGTTAGATTGATGATGGGCAATATATTTGTTTGCCTTAGATATTATAATAAGAAATTGGATTATGGGAGACAAACTAAAATAAAGAAAGGAATTTAAAAGAAAGGGGAATAAAATAAGAAAAAAAAAAAAGAGAGCTTCATTTCCTTTGGTTCTCTCTTAGCCGAATTGAAGAAAGAAAGGGGGAGGGGAGATTTCGGTCAACTTTAAGCTCAAAACAAGGTTAGTAATTCATGTTAGATTTTGAAATTTCAGCTTAATGAAAGTTGATTACTAAGTTCTTTAACTAGCCCATGTTAAAATTTTGGATTTGGGTGGTGCATGAAGTATACGGCTATGGTAGATAGTGAAGGGAGTTGATTATTTTCTTTGTGTTAAATGAGTGATTGTGGATGGGTGAAGTGTGAGCTAGTTAAATATTCATATAGTTAGGTTGGATGATAGGAAGAAAAAAATCAGCTTGTGTATGTGCACTAAGGCCGAATATGAAGTTGGAGATTTGTGGGAAATGTATGTGTCTTGAAGTGTTGGAATGGAGAGGATGCTTTAATTGTGTTATGAACAATTATGTGTTAGAAATTGTGATTTTGGGTTGACTAGGATTTTCGGCCATAGTGGTCATTGAGGATTAAGGTTATGTTTCATGCTAAACTTGATAAATCTTGGTGTATGGGTGTTTGAACTAAACTAATGATCAAATAGTTGCATAAATACAAAGTAAGAAGAATCGGCTATTGTATGTAATATTATTGCCGAATGTGAAAATACTATACTTGAGTAATGAATGTGATTGGATTATTGATAGAATAGTAAATTGCATAAGGCTATTGGCCGAATAGCCAAGAACATAAGGTAGCAAGATAAAAATTTTACCATGTCGTTCCGCATGTTATATTATCATTAGAATGTGGATACCAACATATGTACCCAAGCGATTGAATGAGTTGATTTATTTGTTCAAGCTCAAGATCCTAAAGGAGAGGCGTCCAACAAAGGGAAATCGAAGGTCAACGAGTAGCCGACTTGGAATTATTTGCCCAACACTAGGTAAGTCATTAAGCACATATGTTTGATATTGCTTAAATGATTGGAAAATCTATGCAATTGTGTTTAATGGAATGCTATATATATGTATAAATGAAATTGTATGTGTATGGAATGAGGATAATTGTTGAATGTAATAGAAATAGTGGAATGTGTAGAAAGTTTGCTTTCGGCACTATGTGTGCGGGCAATACGTGTGTATGGTGACGAGATTGGCACTAAGTGTGCGTTCGAAATATATGGCACTAAGTGTGCGTCTTTGGAAATATTTGGCACTAAGTGTGCAAGCTGGAAAAATACTGACCTTGGGTGTGCGAGTTCGGAGGGTATGGCACTGTGTGCGAGCTTAAATTACGTGGCACTAAGTGTGCGAAATCGAGTGGTAAGCACTATGTGTGCGTACTCTATATATATGGAGGTGTGTCTCCATTGAATTGAGTATGGACAGCGGATCGGGTAAGTACCTCGAGCTCATGACGAATAGAGAATTCGTTCATGCTTGGGGATTGAAATTGGTAAGCCTTAAATCTATGTGATGATTGAAGTGTGTATGGTTGTGCTGGAAAATGAGTTAATGTGTAAAAATGCTTGATTATCTTGTTGTGTAGAATATGAAATGTGGATGTATGAATTGGTACGAGATTGGACCGAAAGGTCCGAGGTATTATGGTATAGATTCGGTATGGACGAGTACCTAGCCTCATTTGTTGTACATGTAGTAGTAACTTTATCGATGGATTGATTAATGCTTATGACTTCTCGAGTTGTAAACTCACTCGGTGTTTTCTTGTCACCCATTTTAGGTCTCTCGGACTCGTATTGTTTGCGTGATCGGGACCGTCGTTGAAGTCATCACACCGGCTGAAATCTTGTGGTATTGTTTTTGTTGTTGAAGAACATTTGGCATGTATAGGCTATTATATTTTGTCGAATTGTGGGTTGTAAACTTTAAGCCATGTGAAAATGGCCTATGTGGTCATCGAGTGGGATGCTAGAACCTATAGCCACGAGTCTTAGAAACTCTAATTTTGATATGGTGCCCATAATTTGTGTCATGTATGATGGATGATTAAGGCCAAGGAAAGATTCATGAAATTGGCATAGTTCATCGCAAAGAATGGCTATGCGGACAGCAAAGAAGTGAGATGAGATTGAAAAATCACTAAAAATAATAGAAGTAGAATTAAATAGTGAGTAAATTATGAAATTGAACCTTGATGAATCTATTTTTATATGGACGAAACGAAACGACCATATGAGCAAGTTCTCGTGAGACAGGGCCAGAACGGTTTCTGGGACCCCTGTCGCGACTTTGAAAATTTTCCATAAATTATCCAGAAAGAATTAGGAGTCATGCCTTATATGTACAGATTCCATTTTGAGTCTAGTTTCATTAGAAACAAATGGCACCAGTATTAAAGCCCTGTACAGAGAGATATCCAAGTTGTAACGCACGAAGGTCAGAACAGTCAATCCCTGTAATATGGGTGACTTTAACTAATAAACTGTACCAATTGGCCCAACCAAAAATTCTAAAAATAAATCCATGGATGGGTATATGAGTCTAAATTCAGGGAAAATTTACAAAACCAGTTTCCGAGTTTTGAAACTCGAGATATGATTTTTAAGGCGACGGTGACGCAGTTTTCCACTTTGACCGGTAATGTCAAATTGGTTGGTATCTTGAGAGGATTTGGCCGTTAACCCCTCGTGTCCGACACCGGCGTCGGTCACGAGTTAGGGGTGTTACAAGGCCTAATAGCAAAACGAGGTCGTGATGTCGATGGAATGGCCATGAGCAAATTCATGGGTCGAAATGATATTGGGCCGTTCTAGGCCGAACTGGGACGTGTAGGTCCAATGGGCTTGTGGGCTCACTCGGAGAAATTGCACAAAATATGGTAAATTGTGGGTCAGGTTGTGTGAACTACATGGTTGAGGTCATTTTAGGGCTATGCAAGCCATACGAGAGTGTAGGCCCAAATGGGCCTGCAATATGGGCTGTAGGCTCATTATCACTGTTTGACTGTTAAGGTTGCACGGGTCGCCTAAGACGACTGTGGACCTACTGTCGGGTTGGTAAGTATACTTAAACCCCATACTAATGAAATGACCATTATACCTCTGTGAGGTGAATTGACTGAAATACCCCTGTATTATGTATGACTGTTTCTGAGCATGATATTACTGCATACACGTATGATTTTATGATGCATTACATGGGGTGGGATATATGGTTTTGGAGGAAGTGTGCTGAAAGGCTATAGGACTATTACTGGCAGCTCTACTGCAAATATTATTTTAGTACAGAATTCGGTACGATTTGGTGTGTAGGGTTGGGTGGTTCGATTTTATCCCCACATGGTGTGTAGGGCTGGTACGGAGTCGGTGTGTAGTGGATGGATTGGGTAGGATTCTTTTTTTGCATATTCTACTGATATGGGCTAAGGCCCTGACTGCCACTATTACTAAAATAGGCTCAGGCCCTGTTTGCTATTGTACTGGAAAAGGGGCTAAGGCCCCTAAATGAAACTGAAAGGGCTGAGGCCCAGATTGTGTTTACTCTGATTGGTTGCTATTATGGAATTTCACACACCGAGTTTTCATAAACTCACCCATCTGTTAACTGTGTAGGAAATCCTTAGGCTTCGACTGATCCAGGCAACGGAGGACTCAGAGGTGGCCACTCGACGTAGTTCTTTTAATATTATACTTAAGATTTAATTTTGCGTTTTGATTATGTAATAAGGCCTTTTAATTTTTATTTTGATTTGGAAATTTTATTTACTTTATTTTACCTGCTAGTGATAGGATTCAGATTTTCAAGTAAACACAAACAAATGATTTTTTGAACTCCTCACGCTTACGCAACACATTTTGAAAGCTTCTGCAACAAGCATCATTTTAAAGTTTAAATAACAAACTTATAAACAATATTTTGCTGAACCAACCTGTGTTTTTGCAATGAACCAAACACTCTAATTTTTTCTTGAGAACCTAAAGAAGTTTTTTTTTTCACAGAATTCATATTTTGGAGAAAAAGTCTCTATTGTGACATCACAAATTCAGCTGTAGCATTTAGGACGGGTTTGGGCTGTTGCATATTTTTTTTTATTAATGGAGGAATATGAATGTTTGATGCATGATAAACATCTTTTACTAGGTGATTTTTAGTGAAAATACATAAAAAAGGTACTTGTTTGTAAAAGTGGAAAAATGAGTAGTAATAATGTGAAATAAAGGAAAATATTGGCTAATATGAGCATAGTAAAGGTTCAGCTAGGCTTGGGTAACCAAGAAAATGCATGCATTTCATGTTACGAGCCTAGGGACTAAATCGTAAATAAATGGAAAGATAGGGGTAAAATGGTAATTTTATGAAAGCATGAATTATGGATCGATTTGCATAATGTGATTAATAAACAAGTTAAATTTGGCATTATAGATCAAGAAAAATGTGAACCGGGTCTTGATCGAGGGGAGAATAAAGTATACGATGATTAGGATCGATTACCAACTTTTTTGTACCGAGGTAAGTACATGTGTAAAGAATGTGACAATGTGGTATGTTATGTTGTGTTAACATTATGTGATAGTTATTTTATTTATTATTATGTATGCTATATCAAATGGTACTATTGTAAGCATGAATGATATTATGGTCGCTATCCACGATGTCACGAGCAAGTGCAATAGAGGTGCAATGTGAAGTGAGAAAAACCTGTTTGAACATTAGGAATTAAGAAGTCCGAACTCGTTGAGTGGTCCGAGTTCATAATGTATGCGATACATGTGATTGAGTTTCGGACAATGGTCTTGTGTGCCCTATCGGTGGCTAGGTAATCCTTGAGTGGTCGAATACCTGACAGCTTTTGTGAGCAGCTTGTGTATTTACACCTTAATTGATAGCTTATATGAGCAAGCCCGTGAGTAGCTCCATTGTGAGCGTTGCACGATACAGGTAGCTTCGGCTACGTATGTTTATGTGGCACTCATGTGCAAGTTTCCGTGTATCCAATAGTATTCTCAGTGTTCAACGGGTATTATAATGAATGATGCTGTAACATATCGAATTAGGGCCTAGTCAGAATTGTGGTTTTAGGACCACAATTCAACATTAAAATAATT
Source organism: Gossypium arboreum (assembly GCF_025698485.1). Lineage (NCBI taxonomy): Eukaryota > Viridiplantae > Streptophyta > Magnoliopsida > Malvales > Malvaceae > Gossypium > Gossypium arboreum. The sequence goes on along the minus strand of NC_069081.1, from coordinate 82,520,597 downwards.
ATTTTATGATCATTATGAGGTCTAGGATATGAAAATAAGTATGTGTTAAAGTTTTATGAAGAAATTCTATATGTAAGGTGTCCAATTGGAAATTAAGGACCGGATTGAATAAATTGCAAAACTTGGATTCTAGAAGAAAATTGTATGAAATTGCTTTGGAATATTAATTAGAGGTCCTTAAAGAGTAATTTGCCCCATTTTTAAGTTTTTGGACAAAAATGGGCATGCATGGAAAATTTGGAAAGATTAGTAAGGAAGGGCATTTTTAAAAAGGCAAAATCAAGCAAAAATTCACTCATTTTCATCTCCATGCTGCCGAATTTGAAGGAGTATCCATATCTAGGGTTTTCCAACATTTCAAGCTCAATAGTAAGTGTTCCCTAGCCCCGTTTTTATTGTTCTTCATATTTTTGAAACCCTTGTAACATGCTCTATCATTTCTACCCATATTTCAAGCTAGGGTTCATGTTAGAAATTTGACCCATGCATGAGACGGTTGTTCTTTGATGATTTATGGAGGGTTATGAAAGTTAGATGTTAGATAAACATCTTTTGCTAGGTGATTTTTCATGAAAACACCAAAAAGGGACCTAAATGAAAAAGGTATAAAATGTGGGGTAGAAATGTGAAATAGAGGAAAATGTAGGCTAGTATGAGCTTATAATACATTCGGCTAGGCTTGGGTAGCCAAGGAATTTCATACTTTTCATTATATGAGACTTAGGACTAAATTGTAAATATTATGAAAGGTTAGGGGCAAAATGGTCATTTTACCCGGAGGTGAGTTTTAGGCCTAAAACAAATAATGTGATGTATTAATAATCTAATTTTATTGATATAGACGCCTAGGAAACAATTTTAGAGGTCGACCTTGAAAAACTAAAGGTTTCGAAATAATCGAAATACGAAACCAAATCCATTACCAGGTAAGTTTGTATAACCCGAAGTAAACTCTTAATATACTTTAACATACGTGTTCTTGAATGTATGAAAATTTAGATATTCATTGCATGATAATTTATGAATGTGCTTGTGTAAAGGAAAAATGATAAATGTCTCGGTTTAAACAGAAAAGGAAATCAAATGGATTATGGCTTACATGACATGAGATCCTAAATATGTTATAGAAAAGGATTTAGCCCGGGCGGGTAATCTGACGATCTCAAAATAGAAAGTATCTAGCCCAGACGAGTGATCCTTGAGTGATCGAGCCTCCCGAAGAATATGGGCACATTAAGGATTTAGCCTGGACGGGTAATCTAATTGAGGACTGAATTCAGCCTAGACTGGCAATTAAGATTCGAGCTTGTGATAGCAATTGTTGTAGAAAGGGATTTAGCCTGGACTAGTAATCCCGACATTGCTCTACAAGTTAATACTATGGAGGATTTAGCCTGGACTGGTAATCCCACTATAAGATATAAGGTTCACGGGAATACGTACTAGAGATGATCACTTGTATAACTTAACGGTAATTGGGATATCCATCGAGATTTTTGAGAAATTCAATGGGATTAACATGAGAAATAGAAATGGAAATATTGAACTGATGAGCTCATCTAAGACTAATGACATAATGTATTGTTATGAGACTAACTTGATGATTGAGTGCATGTGATAGGGAAACTATTTCATGCTTGTTGGAATTAGTGTCTAATATGGTTGTATCTAATTAACCGATAAGTTTACCTTCCAGTTATCTGGACTTACTAAGCATATAAATGCTTACCCTCCTTTTGTTTTCCCTGCCTTACAGAGCTTGTGGATTCATGAAGATCGAAAGATGGTTGGAGAATCAACACACTATCGACTTGTTCTGCTTTGATATATAGATACTTCCATTTTATTAATGGCATGTATAGGATTTTTGGTTATTTTGTTATATGTGTCATTTGGCTAGCCAATGTAATGGCCTAAAAGGTATAATTATTCTTTTGTATATGGCCGTGAGATATGCCTTATATTGATGTAGGTAGTAAGCCTACCAATGATGCATGCCTATGTTTAAATGTTTCATGAGATATGATGATGAGGTTTATCATGACTGGATGATTAAAATGGAACCTAATAATTTGAGAGTGGACATAGCATACAATGGTTTTTGGTTATAATATGGCCTAAGTGTAAAAGGTAAAATGTGCTATGTTAATCCCTAACACGGAAAGGATAATTTAGCATGCATTAAACCGATAAGATGAGGTTAACATGCAATAAGTTATGTTAAGGTTGTTTAAGAGTATAATTAGGCCATGTTACATACCATTGAAATTTCTATGTGTATGGATGATAGGGGGTGACCAAAGGCTTGAAAAATAGCCTTAAAAAGGTCCACACAGGTAGACACACAGGCATGTGTCTAAGCCGTGTGTGACACACGGTCAGCCCCATGGGCGTGTTGCCCGGCCGTGTGTCCCCTGCACTTAAATTTTTAGGTCAGTTTGCATGGTAGTAAACACACGGGTAGAGACATGGCCGTGTGTCTCAACCATGTGGAGGACACAGCCTAGCACACGGGCGTGTGCCTTGGCCGTGTTCCTCAAAATGAATGATGACGTCATAAACATAATGTCTGGGTTTTTAGACACGGACATGTCTAGGCTATGTGAGGGACATGGGCCAGGAACACGAGTGTGCTTGACCGTGTGAAAACCCCTATAGGTTCGAATTGAAAAGTAAATCCAAATAATTCAACACGAGTGAGGGAAACGGGCGTGTCCCTAAGCACACGGGCGTGTGCTTTGCCTCCACACAGGCTTGTAAGGCATAACCCTAGTAAGTTTTCTAAAATTTTCTGTAATTCTCAGTTTAGTCCTGGATCGCTTTTAATATATGTTTTGGACCTTGTAGGTCCATAATCAGGACACCATGATGTTGTGTAGTCGGTTTTAAATTAGAATGAAAGTTTATAACCTGTATTTTTCGAAAGTGCCCAAGTCTATGTCTGGTAACGCCTCGTACTTTGTCCCGATCTCCGGTAAGCGTAAGGGTGTTACAGATGCGATGAAAGTCCCAAGATGGGCATGGTAATGAAGGTAAAGTTATTTGATATGCAACTGATATGTATAGGTATATATGTTATACTCATGAGTGATGCCTTGTTAAAGGATGATACATGAAGAGAAAGTATATTCATATATATATGAATACTTGATAAATGAGCTAGAATGCTTGAATGATGAATAATCTTGGTGGTTGTGCTATTATGTCTTACATGATTATGGTTTACTAATATTGCATATTATTTGCATGTGAACTTACTAAGCTTAAATGCTTACTCCCCTCTCTTTCCATCTTTTGTAGTTCCGCCAAGCTAGCTCAGGGATAAAAATTGTCACAGCATTCGATCACACTATCAAAAGAACATTGGGTATAGTGAATTTGTTATTTTGAGTATGGCATGTATAAGGGACTTGGTCATTTTGTAGTACGTCTCATACTATTTGGCCAAATTGTGAAGGCCTATAATGTTGATGATTCATTTTGTAATAGCCATGTGATATGGCTCATGATTGATTCTTGGGTTGTAATATCTAATTGTTCATGCATGCATGTGTTGATGCCTTGATGATGTTCTATGTGGTTGTATGATGGATATATGATGAGATATTGTCTTGATGATGTGGAATATGATTGCTTGGTCGATGTATGAAGATGTACGGATTACTAAGATGACAAAGGTTATAAATGTGCAACTTGAAATTTTCATAATTAAGTTAATTTGCATGAAGTTTGTATAAAATGCTCCGAAATGGTGTGATTAAGGGAATGTACAATAGGATGATATTATAAAGATGTGAAAGTGCTATGGTGTTGAATATTGAGTGTTTAAGTATGTCATGTTGCATGCTATGAAATATGCTTAAGTACATGAGTGATTAAGGGTGGCAATTGGCTTGGAAAATAGCCTTCAATTGTCCACATGGGTAGACGCACGAGCATATGTCTAGGCCGTTTGTGACACACAGTCTGTACCCACGGGTGTATGGAATGGTCGTATGTCCCCTGCACCCTATTTTTGCAAGTCAGTATGCTCAGTAGTAAACACACGAGCTAAGACAGAGTCGTGTGTCTTGGCCATGTGAGGGACACGACCTACCCACATAGGCGTGTACTCTAGCCGTGTGAAGTCTGCATCTTTTTATGAAAAATTCTTTTAATTTTAATTTACCACACAGTCTGGCCACACGGGCGTGTGATGTGGCTGTGTGACCCTAAATTGGTGCTGACGTCATAGTCAGAGAGTTACACGGCTGGAGGACACGGGCGTGTAGAGAGAACATAGGCGTGTGGCTCTATATTAGGAAAAATATCCCAAACATTTCTAAAAGTTCCCGATTTACTCCCGATCCTTTTTCGATGGCTATTTTGGGCCTCGTAGGCCCATATTAGGGACTATTTGTGTATGTATGAATGAAGTTGTTCTAAAGAAAATTTTTTATGGCCCGACTTTTTGCAGAAATGTATGAGTATAAGTTTGGTAATGCCTCGTACCTTGTCCCGACGTCGGATACGGGTAAGGAGTGTTACAATTAAACATGCAGTGATTAAGTATTGTGTCAATTAATTACAATTTCAATCCATTTAAATAATTAATTCATTAATTACCTTACAATTGTAATGCAAGAATAACTTAGTCATGGTTTTACTTAATCAAATATCTTACCGAGGCCTAGAACAACACAAACACAATTTTAATAACTCAAATAGATGAAATGCAATCAACCTAACATGAATAAAATTTAATTCATATTGTGACAACCCTAATTCGACCTTAGTTGAAAAGTGGTTTCGGGACCACAAAACTGAGTCGCAAAAATAATTAACTGTCATATTCGATGCTTATTATATGTGAATGTGCATGTGTGAAAATTTCATATGGTAATTTTGTCAATTGTATGTGAAATTATTAAATAGGACTTATGTGATAAAATTTTGAAATGTGATAGGTAAATTTATAAGTGGTTTATTAATGCATGTTTTAAAGAGTTTGGGCTTGCATGTCAAATGTCCCTTTTTGTTTATAATGGCCGGCCATGTTGATCTTTATGATAATATATATGTATTATTTATTAGTTTTAAGGAAACTAAATGGCTTTATAATTTTTATAATATTGATGAATAATAAAAGAATAATAAAAAAAAGAAAGGTGAAGAAAACAAAGTTTCATCTTTGTTCTTCTTGGCCGATTGAAAAGAGAGAAAAGGGGCAAACCTTCGGTCATCTTAAGCTTGAAACAAGGTTAGTAAATTATGATAAATTTTGAAATGGTAGCTTATTTTAAGTTAATTACTAAGTTCTTTACTTAGCCCATGTTAAAATTTTGGAATTTAGTAATGATATGAGTATACGGCTACAGGTGAATTTTGTAGAGAATGAATGTTGTTTTCAAGTTTTAATGAAAAATTTGCAAATGGGTGATGTTTGATATAGTTTAACGTTCATATTAGTAGTTGAGATGATAGAAAAAAATTCGGCTTGTGTTGTTGTGAAACTTGCCGAATGTGAACTAATGTAATCTTTGAGTAATGTTTGGGTGTTAAAGTAATTGATGGCTTAGGTAGTATCTATAAGTGATTCAGTCATGGTTTTTGCATGAGTATAAAATATATATGTTTTGGAAAGGGGAATTTGGATTGATTTTATTACATGTATTATAAATTATGTTCACTATGATGGTATATTAAAGTATAATTAACTGTTTTTCGATAGTATTATACATGTGATAAATAAAAATAAGTAGAAGTGTATTGGTTAAATAAATATGATTATTAATTTACAAATGTCGTATGTGGTTTGTGATTAGTTTAATGATTAAGCAATGTTTTATGTTTCGTTAAGGTTAAGTATGTGTTTGGTATATTAGTAAGTGTATATCATGTATGCATATGATTTGATTTGGCTGAATTTAAGTGGTAAAATTTATATTAAATTTATTTAAGGGTACGGTCATAATATACACATTTAACATGAATACATGTAAATTTGGTCATGAAATGGAATTGAATATGAAGGTTAAGTTTGCATAGTTAGGGCTAACTAGGTTATATATTAATCATAAATGGATCATATGCATATGAGTATGTATGTATTTGTGTGCAGCATTGCTGATAAATGGAAATAAGCAATGTGGTAAATGATTATTTTGTAATAGTCATATATAGGTATGAATATATGTATATGTGTTTTATGCATGTACCATGTACTTATAGGTACAATCGGATGTATGGTTGAATTCATGCATATGAAAACATAATAAGTTACTTAAATCCTTATTTGTGGATGTGAATTAGATATTGATTAAATAAGTATGAAATCGATTCATGACATATTTTATAAAATATGTTATGTATTGGAGTTTTATATGATTGTCAAATGTGACTACTAAGAAGTAAAATTGAGTAAGTAATTTAAATAAATCTATTTTGTTTTAATTAAGCTCAAGAGCAAAGGGGGTCTAAATCAGATAAAGGAAAGGAGAAAGCAGATGAGTAGATTATCCGCAACTGTTCAAAATATCCGAGGTAAGTTTTAAGTAGTTTCCTTTAGTATATAATTGACGATTCCATTATAAGAGTATAGTAGGTAAATTGTGATCTTTGGCTTGCACTTGAATTAAGATGTATAATAGATAATGCATGTATATGACTTATAGTTTGATGACCACTTTGAATTTAAGATTAAATGATGAAGACAATGAGTGATATGAGATATAACCATTGAGCTGAAATGTGAATGATGATGTGCGTATCGAGTTTATATTCGAATGTGATATACGATTATTAAGTGATAAGATGACTGAAATGTGTTATGATCAAATATGTATGAGATTGAAAATATATCCGGACATGAAGTCCGCAGGCTATATGGTGGAAAAATATCTGAACATGAGATCCGCAGGCTATATGCTAGAAATATATCCAGACTTAAGGTCTGCAGGCTACGTGCTGGAAAAATATCCGGGTTAAAAACCCGCAGGCTTATGCTAGTAATGTATTCCGAGCTCTAAGATTTGACAGAACCGATGCCAGTAAGTTAAATAAGATTTTGACTTCGAATGTCAGTGGTAAACATCGTTGCGTAAGTATTATATGTTTTACATGTTAAGGTTAGTGTTATGTGCTCATATTTGAATTGATTTCTAAGTGATTTACTACTATCAAAGCAATATATATATATATATATGTGTGTGTGTGTGAATGAATTCGGTATTTGAGGGTAAGACAACAATATATTTGGTTAATGTAAGTCACCATATGAAAGAATGTGATTAAAGGTATTAGTATAATCCATGTAAATAGTGAAACATGTGCAAGAAATCTTGTGTATACAAACATACATATTCGGCCAAGGGGTTTTGTAACTAATGTACTGGTGTATATTAGGTCAAGTGAATTACAATTAGAATACAAGTTTTGTGAAAATCAATGTTCAATTTTAATGACAAGCCTTAATGGTATGAATTGCTTAAAACTTACTAAGCCTCGAAAGCTTACTCTGTTTCTTATTTCTTTGTTTTATAGATTGTTGATTTTGGCTATCGACTCGGGGATCGTCAGCAGTTCTTCATACTATCGATCTTTTTGGTACAGTTATATTTTGGACTCGATATGGCATGTATAGGTTGGACTGTTGACAAAAATATGTTTTGTAATTGTAAATATCTTGACCGTATGAAAATGACACTTATGACTTATAAATCTGTATGTATTCAGTTCGATTTATACTTGTGTTGGTAGATTATGTGATTGAAATTAAATGTTTAGCTTGGTAATACCTCATAGCCTATACCGGTGATCGGACTCGGGCTAGGGGTGTTACACATATTAATTGATTTAAACATATCAACATCACAAGTATTCATAGACATGTTCATCATAACAACAACAAAATTAAAAGGATAATGAACAATAATCAAATCTGGTGTTTCTCCAGGCTTAACTAGTTTACTCCGCTCCTCCTGCTCCGCTTATTCTTGTTGAACCGAGGCTTCCATGAACACTTGAATGCTGTTCAAAATGGTGGTTGAATGAATCTTTTTCAAGAGGTGAAATCGGCAAGGGAATAGGGAAGGAAATAAAGAACAATGAAAAGAGAAAAGTGAGAGAAAAGTGAAGAATGAATGGTTTTGAGATGTGTTTGAAGTAAGCAGCCAATGGGGTATTTATAGGTTGAGAAGGCTACTAAAAATTTCCAAAATTAGAAGCCAAAGACTCTCCCCATGGTCGGGCACACATACAAACCTTCTATTTTTAGGTAAGGGATATCTTGAAAGGCATGAATAATGGAGGGTTTTGAATGCAAATTGAAGGAGTCTTCAAGGGCCATTTCGCAAGTCAAATAATCTACCAAACAAGCTGAATGTGTCAGCATGTGGGACGGTTTCGGGCTACCCAGTGCTCGGTTGGATCGGTTTTCTCGGTTCAGCTCAACTGGGCCCCTTTTCATAATTAATTAACAATAATTTATTTAATGAAAATTAAATTGGATTAAAATTAAAATTAATTATATTATGAATTAATACATTAAAATTGGACCATCTTAGGCTAAAAAATTAATTTGCCTTGTTGCTTCAAAATTGCTTCTCAGTTTTGTGCTTCCAGCAGTGTTTGCCGGGCCATTTTTTGCCTTTTGTGCGAACCTGTTGAAAATGATCAAAATTAATCAAAATTTATTATAAAATTAAGTGAAATTCAACATGTTAATAATTTAAGTACAATTTAATTAATTTATAATAATTATATATTTTTCGACAAGAATTTTATCGAAACTAGATGATACGAGATATGTTAGTACTTATAATTTTCGAAATAATAAAATTCAATACGAAATTTCTTGGCCCTATACCATTTAGCCATGTCATAATAATTCTAAAATAAATGATTTTCAATCCAAAACTTCACTTAAGCTTGTTTCATTACAAGATGATCGAAGGAATGAATATGGAGCGAAATCGATGGTTGGATGATCTAAAATAATAAAATAAAATAAAATAACATGTGCTTTACTCACTAGGGTAATCGAAAAAAGAAAGAGAAATTAAAAAGGAACAAATCGGTCACCAGTGGTGGTGGCAGTTTAGCGATGGTTCGATGGTGGTGTGAAACTACAAGCAGGGTGGAAGGTTCGGTCACTTTCAATTAAAAGAAAAGATAAAAGTGAGAAGAAAAAGGAAAATGGTGGAGAAGGAGATGGCCCACGGTGGTTGTGGTGGTAGCCACGGCAGCGAGCAGTGAAAGAGGGGAGAGGGAATGAAAGGAAAAGGGAAGTAGAGGTTGGTTGTGGACGGTGGTGATGTGGTGGTTCAATTAAGCTTACGGTGGAGAAAAGAAAAAGGGTGGTGGTGGTGGTTGTCAAAACAGAGAAAAAATGGTGCAGAGGAGAAAGAAAAAGAATAAAATGGTGGAAATAGGGGCTATGGTAAAAGAATAAAATTGTGGAAATGGGGGGTATGGTCGGTTTGGGTGTTTTTCATGGTCAACACTAGCACTTTTGGTAAGAGTGAGAAATGGGAAAGGTGAGGAAACATAGGAGCAATAAAGGGGATGTGTTTCACTTAAAAAGGAAAGTTTGGCTTGCTAATGGAGGAAAGGAATCCTGCTTATATGGCAACATAGGTGGACAACAAAGGCTTGAATGCATAAGCTAATAAAGTGAAAAGATTAAATAAAAAATAATTAGCACATAGGGGTTTAAACTAGGGACTTCAATGATAGCTAAGAAGCTTCATTCCACTAAGACACAACACTTCCATGTGTTTAATAATGCACAAATAATTTTATGATATAAGAGCCATCAGTTTTACCCTCTTTATTAAATTAAAACTATTTAAGAAAATGGGATGTGAGAACTCTACCCTCTTTACACGAAATTTCGTCCTCGAAATCACCTGATGGAAATAGGTGAGGATATTGTTACCGCAACCCATCTTTAGGTTCCCAAGTTACCTCACTCGAACCATGATTATAATAGCCCGTTTTTAGGCGCCACCAAATCCGACGAGTAGGTTTGTAAATATTATATTTAATATTTACGAGTTAATTGTAAGTTTAAAAAAGGTTTTTCATATTGTGATTTTTGTTTTATAAGTATTTATTAATTTCAAGTGGTATGACCCTAAGGTCAAGTGGGTTTAGAAAATGAGGTATCGAGACCTCGTTTCTATAAACTGAGTCGTAAATATTTTTATAAGTATTTACAGAGTGGCAATAAGATGGTATTAAAGTTTCGTTGAAAAATTTTATCATTTTGATAGTTAATTAAGCAAAAAGGACTAAATCGCGCAAAGTGTAAAAGTTGTGTTCTATAAGTTAAAGATATTAAATGGCTATGGAATTAAATAATGGGAGTCTTTAAGTGGTAATTATTCCATAATTGTTGATAGTGGAATTCCATGGCTTGGTATAATGGAAATTATTAATGTATATTAAGGTTAAATATGGTATTTGGTAATTATAATAAAATAAAATAAAACAAAAGCCAAACTACATGCTATCATCTTCATCAATAGCCAAATGTGAGAAAGAAAATAATGTTCTCAAAGCTTAGAAGGTTCGGCCATGGTTATTCATGCATATCAAGTTAAGCCTCATACGATTCTATATCGAGGGAAAAACAGAGTTACGGACTAGTCGATCCATTTCAACGTTTTGACGATCGAGGTAAGTTCATATGTATTAAGCATTGTTAAATATATGCTTTTAATGCTTGATATTGTATAAATTGTCTATACGCGATTATTGTTATGATTAACGACTTATCGGCTAAAATGGCACATAGTGTGTGGTTCGAAACAGCTTGGGCTAAAAGTGGCACTGGGTGTGCAATTTGAGATAGCTTCAGCTATATATATATAAATGGCACTTAGTGTGCAAAGTATCGAGGATGGCACTTAGTATGCGAAACATCCAGAATAGCACTTAGTGTGCGAGGTATCGAGTATGGTACATAGTGTGCAAGACATCGAAGATGCAATGGCATTATGTATATGTATGAAATGGTAAGTATCGGTACAGGTATGTACAGGAACTCAACTTAATATGAAATCCATGAATGGTAAGTCCATGAGCATTGTGAAATGATGTTGTGTTAATTTGGTGAATAATGATATATGTTTATAAATGTATGGATTTCTAATTGAAAGAAAGGAAGGTGTGGTAAATTTAGTTATTATCATTTTCTTACTAAAACAGTTTTGGATAGCAGGAGCAGTATGACTTTGAAAATACACCAAAAATAGTAGAAAGTGAGTTAGAGATTGAATAAAATATTAAATTGAAGCTTAATTAGTATAGTTTCTTATAAAAGAAACGGAGTAAGCAAAAGAATTTCATATTATGAGATATTTGACGTTGTGTGAAACAGAGTTAGAACTATTTCAAAATCCCTTGCTTTGATTTGAGAAAATCATTAAGCATTGTAAAAAAATATTTATGGGTTATAATTTATATGCATATAATTATTAATGAGTATATTTTCAATAAAAATAAATGTAAACATCATTCAAGTCCCGTACTATGAGATAATTAATTTTTAGTAAAGAAAGGTCGAAGCTATTGGACAGCGAAACAGGGGCGATTTTAAAGAATAAACTGTACTTATTGGCTAAACCAAAAATTCTAAAAATTTTATGGTAAGAATATATATGAGTCTAGTTTCAAGGAAAATTAGTGGAACTTAATTTGGAGTTCTGTAGCTCCAGATATTAATAAATTAGTGACTATGACTCGAGAAAATAGCTTGACCTGAACATAAGTAAAAAATGCAAATATGGTTGTATTACCTTGAGAAGCAAGTTAATAAATTGTTTATTATTTTCATATGAACTTACTAAGCTTTATAGCTTACTCCCCTTCCTTTTCATCTCTTATAGGTTTATTTAGCTAGCTCGGGTTGGAGATCGCCGGAGATTCAATCATACTATCAAGCTACCATTTTGGGCATAAGTATTCAAATACTGAAGTCTATGGCATGCATAGGCGCTTTATCTTTTGTAATTATGTCATTACTAATATGGCCAAATGTGTTGACCTATAATGGTTATAGGTCTATTTGTGTGTAGCCATGAAAGGTGGCTTATGTTGATTATATGATTATGCATGTGCCTACGTCATGGAGATGAGGCTTGTGATTGTGTGTATGTAATGAGTTATATTGTTGGTGGTGAATGCTTGATGGTTTAATTGAGATGAGATGATGTCTTGATAACTAAGGCTTAAATGTGTGATATGAGAGTAATCTTATAAACTTTGATGCATGAGAATTAGTAAATTTGAGCTTGACTAAGCATGATGTTTTAAGTATGTAAAATATGATATGAGGTTACCATGATCTTGTATTGTTTGTGGATGATTGAAAGTTCAAATGTGCCGTGTTAATGGTTAATAAAAGTAAGCATGTGAGTTTGTTATTGAGGGTGGCAATTAGCTTGGAAAATAGCCTAAAAATTGTCTACATGGGCCGTGTGTCCCCTGCATGTACTTTAGTTTCGAATTGGCCACACAGGCTGTGACACAGCCATCTGTCTCAACTGTGTGAGGGACACGGCCTGGAGACATGGGCATGTGCCTTGGCCGTGTGCCCTTAATTTTGTGATGATGTCATAAATAAAGAGTTACATGGGCTGAGGACACGGGCATATCCCGAGCCATACGGGCTTGTGACCCTGTTTCATGATGAAATTTTCTAAGTTTTCCAAAAGTTTCCAAAGTTCTCGGTTTAGTCTCGAACCACCCACGATGTATATTTTGGGCCTCGTAGGCCCGTATAAGGGATGTTATGTATGTGTATGAAAAGTTTTAATTTGGATGAAATTTTATGGCCTAGTTTTGTATGAATGTTTTGATGGAAGTCCGGTAATGCCCCAAACCCTGTTTCGATGTTGGATACGTGTAAGGGGTGTTACATTTAGTGGTATCAAAGCTATGGTTTAGTCGATTCTAGGACTAACCTAGCGTATTTGAGTCTAGCTATACATACCATATTACCACTCGTGATAGTGTGGTATCTCCCGGCTCTAACGAAATAGTTTTGTTAAGACAAAGGTGACTTCCAACCGAGTTATTTTCAGTAATGAGGAAAAATGATATTAAGAGGATTGAAAATTTCTTATGATATGTCAAAATTGAGAAAGGTATGAATAGAAGTTCATGATATTTATGTGCTAACGTAAGCAATGTGATAATCATAAGTTAAGAAATATGGAAACGTGGAATGAAATGAAGTTTATGTGGTGATAAGCTTATCTATGTGTGTTGGTATTAGTATGAAATGTGCCCAATTTATTTGATTAGGTGAATATGACAAGTTAATTTACTGAAGATGACAGAATGTGTGTTTATGTACACTTATCAAATGATGTATAATCAGTGTGTTTATATGATTAACTCTTATGTTTCAATTGATAAATTAAAGGTATTATAATGTTATGTTTTATGGTTTTGATATGGAATCATAAATAATATGATAATATGAAATTAAATTGGAAGATTAAATTGAGTAGAATACAGGAAATGAGTACAATCGTTCAATGATGAATTGATGGATAAGACCATGGTTGGACCATGGCAATACATCTGAGCTAGTCTAAGACCATGTTTGGGACATGGCATTGGCTTGATATGTGTCAGTGTAAGACCATGTCTGGGACATGGCATCGGCATGGATAAAGGAGAGCCAGTGTAAGACCATGTCTGGGATATGGCATCAGCCTTGATATAAGAGAGTCAGTGTAAGACCATGTCTGGGACATGGCATCGATATCTGATAAGATGTAAGACCATATCTAGGATATGGCATTGTACGAGCTATATGTGATTATCAAGTATTCGTAATGATTCTGAATGGTTCAACGGGCATATTCAAGACGAGAATAAAAGTATGATCAGAATAAGCAATATATCTAATAATATGTAAGACCATATCTAGAATATGACATTGTACGAGATATATGTGATTATCAAGTATTCGTAATGATTCTGAATGGTTCAACGAGCATATTCAAGACGAGAATAAAAGTATGATCAGAATAAGCAATATAGGTACGTACAAAACTTATGTGAGAAGCAAATGAAAGTAAAATTGGTGAGTTCATATTGTATTATGTATATTAAATAAGAAAGAATTGTGTATAGATATGTTTCATGTCAAAATGTGTTTATTTGACTATAATGAAGTATGTATTGAATGTTATGTGAGATATAAATTATAATTGCTTTTACTAAATATACATATGGCAATCAACTAATAAGACCATAACCGGGTTATGGCAAATGAAATAAAGACCACCGGAAGGCCTTAGCACTGTATGTGTAAGACCATAGTTAGATTATGGCTTTAAGTAAATGACGTATTTAGACTTGTAAGACACTCTTTAATTTGACAAATGTCGGTAAGTAGAATTGAAGTTAAATGTTGAAATTTAATTAGATACTGATATTGCGTTCAAGTAAGTAGATTTACTGTTTGAAATTGTGGATGACAGAAAGTTGTAAAATAAATAAGGATGTTAATTTGCATGGAGTAAACTATGTGATTGTGATGATATTATATTGACAGTGAATGTTGTGTCATAAGTGTGTGTTTATGAGAGTCAAGTTAGAGGCTTTACAACTTCCCCTTACCAGTGTTGCTTTTGTGATGAAAAAAAATTACGAGAATTATGTTGAATAAGCACACAAGTATGAGATTAAAGAGTTTAATGGTGGCATAATTAGTAATGCAAACAGAGTAGAGTACAGAGTAACAAATGAACTCAATTTTAGAAGAAATATCGGGATGTTTTAAAAGATCATACAAAGTATATAATGTTTTAGTTAAAGAAGAAAATTGGTCTCAGCTATTCTACTCATTTGGGTATGAAGTTTAAAGATATGTTTGCTGGGATTCCTTCCGAATTGGTTTTCGTTAGTGAGTGGGATAATACGGGGTCCTCAATGACAGAATTAGTCAGAAAAAGGATAAATGAGTTGTAAAGATGTCTGTGTGTAACGGTTAAAGTTGAATAAATTACGGTGACTTCTTCTGGGTGTTCTAAATATTCAATTATCCCCAGGGTTTTATATGATTGTTCTTTTTTTGATGAAATTCTTATTGTGTGAGAATATTAGCTAACTATGATATTAGACGTAAGCACTGCTGGACTCGTTGGTTTATGATCAGCATTTCTTTATTCTCTTCAAAATTCTATTCTATTAAGTTGGAATAAGGACGATGGTAAAAATTTGTGTGAGGCTATTCTTCCGTTCCTGCCAAATTATGTTTGTCTTATGTGTATACTCGAAAGATATGACATTTCTATTACAATGGAATTCCAAAATAGATAAGTACTATTTTTCTTCTGGTTTTCTCTGAGAAAATTTTTTGAGTCTTCATTATTATTCTCTTATGAGTTATGTTCTCGGGTTTCTAATGCGTGATCGTATCTGGGGTTTTCTTATCATCCTCATTGTGTGGATTATCTAATATGGCTCATCTTTCAACTGCATTCTTTGATCTATGATGATTATGTTTATTTGAAGGTATTTCTGGATTTGATAATAGGAATGTAGAAAATTCTAGTATCTGTATTTCTCTGATTTTCAGTGTAAAGAATTGTCATCGGCAAAGGCATAAATGATAGAAACTCAAGCCTGAAATGCGTAGTGGTTTCCTTTTCTAGGGTAAGCTTGAATAAGGTTAGTGAGTTTAATTGGAATATCTTCGCTTCCTTGAGCTAATATAGTTGTGAGATCTTTGATTTACATGACAAGAGAATTATGAACGAGTGCATGTACTTGGGTTGTAGTAGTGGAAATAAACTTAGTTGTTTATATCAGTGCAAACTGATTTATCGAGATGTGAATTGAGTTATATGTATTTAAATGATTCTCTGGTACGGTGATGAATTTTTGTACAATCATGAATATATAGATAGACGGATAGTTAGAATAAAGAAACTATGTTCTCAAGAGTATGATACGGAACTATGCTTATTGGAATATTCTAACCGAATGATGTTGTTATGAGTTAAAGTTGTTCTAGTTAATGAGATTATCATGTTTGTGAAAGTTGAATGATCGATGTGAGTTAGCAAAGTTGGAAATATTTGAAAGTATTATTAACTGAAGCTTTAATGCTAAGTTCAGTCTAGATTAAGTAAAGAAGTTATGATTTTCAGTAATATACTAGTGAACTGATTGGAATATGTTTCATTAAAAGAATATACAGAAAGTAGATATAATTACAGATGCTGAATAGAAAGATCTTTGCTTATTTTTGTGAGAATGATTACTCGATTGAATATCTGATGATGGAAAAAAAACCGCATGATTGTTTTAGTATATTTAGAGTTCCTATTTGATAGATCAACTGAGCTATGTGTTCTGAGTGAGTAATTCAAAATTTTGACAATATGCTCCGGCACTGTGTGTTAAAATACAAAGGCTATGGGAAAAAGATATGCGAGGCTGAAATCGATTTGTGACCTTGAGAAAATAGTGAAAGTGATTCATAAGATTTGGAAGCAACTTCTTCTGGTAAGATTTTCGGGGACGAAAGTCCCTAAAGGGGGGAGAGTTGTAACAGCCCATTTTTAGGGTTAATCGGAATAGTGGTTTTGGGCCCACCAAATCCGACGAGTAGGTTTGTAAATATTATATTTAATATTTACGAGTTAATTGTGAGTTTAAAAAAGGTTTTTGATATTGTAATTTTTGTTTTATAAGCGATTTATTAAGTTCAATTCGTATGACCCTAAGGTCAAATGGGTTTAGAAAATGAGGTATCGAGACCTCGTTTCTATAAACCAAGTCGTAAAGATGGTATTAAAGTTTCGTTGAAAAATTTTATCGTTTTGATAGTTAATTAAGCAAAAAGGACTAAATCGCGCAAAGCATAAAAGTTGTGTTCTATAAGTTAAAGATATTAAATGCCTATAGAATTAAATAGTGGGAGTCCTTAAGTGGTAATTATTCCATAATTGTTGATAGTGGAATTCCATGGCTTGGTATAATAAAAATTATTAATGTATATTAAGGTTAAATATGGTATTTGGTAATTATAATAAAATAAAATAAAACAAAAGCCAAATTACATGCTATTATCTTCGTCAATAGCCGAATGTGAGAAACAAAATAATTGTGACAGCCCTATAGTGACCCTAGTCGGAAATCGGTTTCGGGACCGCTAAACTGAGTCACTAAATTATTTGAATGTGATATTTATGGTCTAAAATATGTGAATATGA
Source organism: Gossypium arboreum (assembly GCF_025698485.1). Lineage (NCBI taxonomy): Eukaryota > Viridiplantae > Streptophyta > Magnoliopsida > Malvales > Malvaceae > Gossypium > Gossypium arboreum. Next base: position 82,503,375 of record NC_069081.1, on the reverse strand, counting down.
ATGTGCGAAAATTTTAAGCTTCGATTTAGTTAATTACATGTGAATGTAGTACATAGGACTTGTGTGACACTTTTGAAATGTGGTAGGCTAATCTACAAGGATCAAATAGTGCATGTAATCAAAAGGGAGGACTTGCATGTCAATTTTTCCCCCCTAATTAGTAGTGGCTGGCCATGAGCATGGGTGGACAAAATGTTATGGCTAAAAAACATGTCATAGACATGTTGGGTTAATGCATTATGTAAGGAAAAATAAAATAAGGGGCATGGTAATAAAATAATGAAAGGGAATATGATGAAAATAAAGAAAAAAAAAGTGTGTGGTTGTTCCCCCCCCCCCCATTTTGCCGAAACTAGAAAAAAAAAAAGGAAGGCTTCATCCTTTGGTTCATCCTTGGCCGAAAATTTTAAGGAGGAAGGAAGAAGAAGGGTTGAAGAGGTCCGGCAATGCATGTAACTAGGCTAAGGTATGTTTGATGAGGTTCCATGAGATGCATGCATGTTTTAGTTGGTAGCTTGAGTTCTACCTAGCCCATGGTCTAAATCTTGCTAGGTGATGGAAATGACACTTACCCATGGATGCATCATTCTTGCTTGGTGTGGATGTCATTTACATGCTAAAAATGAAGCTTTGTAATGATGCATGTGATGGTGGATTGATGACTCTTGAATCTTCTTTTTAGCATTTTTTGAGTGAGACATTAAGTTCTTTGTTTAACCATGACCAAAATCGAAATGGTATGGTGTTGTGATGCATTCGCCATGGTAGAAAGTAGAGGAAAAATATGGTTGTTGTTAGATGAAGTAGAGTCTAACAAATGAGCACATATGTGCATTAGTTGATATATGGAGAAGAATCGGCTAGCAAGTTGTGTGCCAAGGCGAATATAATTTTGTATATTAATGAGTAATGCATGTTTTGAATTGATGGAAAGGAGAGGATGCTTTAATAGTGTATATATGTGTACTAGCCAAGTTTTGAACTTGAAACAAAATGGTGTTTAGTCAATACAAGTGACCATACTTGTAGAATGTATTAAGTGTTGCAATCGGCCTTAGCATAGATGTGTATGTTCGGCCACATGAATGAGTACATAAGTTGATGTGTATGTTTGGCCATAGGTAAGCATATTGATGGCTTTATCTTGACTTAGAAAATTCGGCTAAGGGGAATATTAGCTAATATGTTGAATTCGATTCGTGATTTCGTACATATGTGACTCTAATGTCTAATGTATATATGGGCTAAGTACCTTGAGCTTCTCTTTTGATGTTCAAATGAATTGTGTTAAATTGCTTAATGTGATTAAAAATGCGCATGACCATTGTGTATTTGAGCTAAAGGGTGGCCATATGACCTATTAAACTCCTTGTCATATTCGGCCATAAGCTAGCATAATGAGACTTTAATAAGTTAAATTTGTTTGAATTAGCTCAAGAGCTTAGAGGACCACAGTTGGATAAAGGAAAGGAAAAAGTTATCAAATAGCACCAAATCGTTCGACCACATCCGAGGTAAGTTTTGAGTAATGGAACTTAGATTATGATTTGATTAGATCATGTTTTAAGCAAATCAAAATCATGCTCTTTGTATCTGCTATTAAGTAAAATTGCAAGTGTGATAAGTGTCTTGTGCTTGAGCTTTGGTAATGAAAATGAAATACTGGATGTGTCATGATTTATTAATAAATGTGCATGGTTATTCGAATGATGTCCGGCTAAGTCCCAAGACTTTGTGCTAAGTGATTATATCCGGACTAAGATCCAAGGCATTTGTGCGAGTTACTAAATCCGGTTAAGTCCCGAAGGCATTTATGCGAGTTACTATAACCGGCTATGTCCCAAGGCATTTGAACAGTAGCTATATCCGGTTAAATTCAAGGTACGTGATTTGGGAATGAGCAATCTTGCTGTAAAATTTCAGTTAATACGCTTGTAAAATCCCAACAATGAGGTATGTTTCAGTATGTGCATTGGAATAGTTGATTCCTTGAATAATATTCTCTCGATCGAGTAATGAGCTTCCGGTATTTGGCTAAGATGATCCCTTATGTATGAATATAGGGGTTGGAATGTGAAGTAGGAATGATTTGAGAATATGTATATATGGAATCATCCGTTTAGTTATATGAATGCTATACTTCAGTTGTACTTAAATTCTCTGCTCAAAACTTACTAAGCATTTAATGCTTACTCCGTTTCTTTGATTTTCTGTTTTATAGATTTTGGTTCTTCAGCTATCGGACTCGGTATTTTGAAGTTGAAGTCGCCCACACTATCAAAGCTCCTTTTGGTATACTTTTGGTTGAACTTTGAGATGGCATGTATAGGACTACCCTTTTTTTTGTAGGTCATGTACCTTTCGGTTTTGTGTAAATTTGGATAGCCATGCGAAAATGGCTTAAGTATACTTTGATCATAGCATTATAATCGTTTTGGATGTTTTCCGTCGAGAGGTATTGAGATGTTGGTAACGGTTAGCCATGGGAATGGTTATTCATGATCACTTTTGGAATATGTATGACAAACTCTAGTTGATCCATGGAGGATCATGAAATAGGTAAAGTTTACCTTAAAAATAGATGCTAGCAGCAGCAGTGATGTAGATGTGAAAAATCACTAAAAATAGTAGGGATGGAATTAAATAGTGAATAAATTATGTAATCGAACCTTGATGAATCTATTTTCATAGGAAAGTAACGAAACGTTCATGTGAACAGTATATTATAAGATGTTAAAGTTTTCGTGAGACAGGGCCAGAAAGGTTTCTGGATCCCCTGATCTGAATTTTAAAATTCATTATAAATTAACCAGAGACATTTAGAATTCATGCCATATATTTATAGATTCCTTTTTGAGTCTAGTTTCTATAGAAACAAACGGCATCAGTATTGAAGCCCTGTACAGGGAGATATCCAAGTCGTAATGCATGAAGGTCAGTGTAGTCGCACCCTGTAACAGGGGAGACTTTAACTAAAAAACTGTACTAATTGGCCTGACCAAAAATTCTAGAAAAAAATCTGTAGATGGACATATGAGTCTAGTTTCAGGGAAAAATTACGAAACTGATTTTCGAGTTTTGGAACTCAAGATATGATTTTTAAGGTGACAGTGACGCAGTTGGCCAACTGCCTGGAAATTTTTAAAATGGACTGTGAAAGCAAGTGATTTAAGTCTGCAAACCCCTCGTGTCCGACTCCCAAGAACGGTCTCTGCACGGGTGTTACAATTATATTGGTATCAGAGCTACGGTTTAGTCGATTCTAGGACTACCGTAATGCGTTGGGTTTAGCTATACATGTCATTTTATGTGATTATTTGATAGTGTGGTGATTTCTGACATTTGCAGATGTGTTTATTTATAGTAATGGATCCCGATCCCGACCGAGCGGTAGCTGATGATCTTGAGAGTGTAGCGCCTGCTCCCGCATAAGGGACAGTGCTGGTGGACTCTCAACCTATTGCTAGTAATCCGAATGATGAAGCTAGACAAGCTTTTTATAGCGTGATGAATGATTGGTTCAACCAATACATTCGAAGTAATACGGCTGCTCCACAACCTCCATTCCCGACAAATACCACCCCCGCACCTACAATACCTCTGGTAACTGACCAAATAAGGTCAAATAAGCCCCCAGTTGACAGAATTCAAAAACATGGGGCTACCGAATTTAAGGCTAGGGATAGCGATGATGCCGAGCAAGCTGAATTTTGGTTGGACAACACTATCCGGGTACTCGATGAGCTATCTTGCACACCCGATGAGTGCCTAAAGTGTACTATCTCCTTGCTACGTGATTCTGCCTACTATTGGTGGAACATGTTGACTTCTGTCGTGCCCAGAGAGCAAGTAACTTGGGAGTTCTTCCAAACCGAGTTTCGAAAGAAGTATATCAGTCATAGATTCATTGACCAAAAACGGAAGGAATTTCTTGAACTCAAACAAGGTTCCATGTCGGTTACCGACTATGAACGAAAATTTGTAAGGCTTAGCCGGTACGCGCGAGAATGCATTTCCTCAGAAGCCGTAATGTGTAAACATTTCGAGGATGGATTGAATGATGATATAAAGCTGTATGTTGGCATTTTGGAAATCCGAGAATTTGTGGCACTTGTCGAGCGAGCTTGCAAAGCCGAGGAGCTCAGTATGGAGAAAAGAAAAGCTGAGGCGGGAGCAAGGGAGTTTCGTAAGAGGTCTTCAGGGAAGCCCTTCCCACAGTCATTGAAGAAACTTAGAGATGGCTTAGGCCGGTCTAGAGACACTTCGGGCTTTTCTAGACGAGATCGCGATCGACCCTCTGCGAGTGCACGAGTCACTTCGGTCGCCAGTGTGGGAAATGATCGTCGAGATAGAACGGAGTGCCAATATTATGGCAAATGGCATTCTGGAAGTTGTAGATTCCATGACCGCTCCTGTTACAAGTGCGGGTCAGTTGACCACTTTATCAAAGATTGCCCGAGATTGTCTGAACAGAATGTAAATCAGAGTGGGAAACCGAGTGCTACCACTGCTCGAGGTAGACCATCTAGAAACACGGGAAATGCTAGTGGTGGTCAGAGAGGATTTAAAGATGCTACGACCAGATCTGAGGCTCGTGCTCCTGCTAGGGCTTATGCTATACGTGCACGCGAGGATGCTTCCTCGCCAGATGTTATTACCGGTACTTTTACTCTCTTTGATACTAATGTGATTACTTTGATTGACCCTGGTTCTACTCATTCTTATATATGCGAAACCTTAGCATCCAAGAAGACTTTACCTATTGAGTCTCTCGAGTTCGTAATTCGGTGTCAAATCCTTGGGTCGTTACGTGCTTGTCGACAAAGTGTGTAAGAAATGCCCCTAGTAATTGAGGTTCCTGTTTTCCGGCGGACTTGATGCTTTTTCCGTTTGATGAATTTGATATTATTCTTGGTTTGGGTTGGTTGACCGTGCATGATGCGGTTGTGAATTGCAAAAGCAAGACTATTGATTTGAGGTGCGCAAATAACGAGATAATCCGAGTTGAGTCTACGGACTTAAAGGGGTTGCCACCGTAATATCGCAATGTTGGCCCGTAAATATGTAAGAAAGGGTGCGAAGCATACCTTGCATATGTACTTGATGACAAAGAATTGGAAAAGAAACCCGAATCTGTGCGCTGGTTTGTGAATACCGGATGTTTTTCCAAGAATTACCGGGTTTACCACCTGTCGGAAGTAGTGTTTGGTCTTGAGCTTGTACAGGACTACGCCAATTTCGATAGCTCCGTGTCGTATGCACCAACCGAGTTAAAAGAATTGAAAGCTCAGTTGCAAGAGTTGACGGATAGAGGTTTCGCTCGACCAAGTTTCTCACCTTGGGGTGCACCAGTATTGTTTGTGAAAAAGAAGGACAGAACCATGAGGTTGTGCATTGGCTATCGTCAGCTGAATAAAGTGACGATAAAGAATAAATATCCGTTACCGCGTATTGATGATTTGTTTGATCAACTAAAGGGAGCCTCAGTGTTTTCAAAGATAGATTTGAGATCGGGGTATTACCAGTTGTGAATTCGAGATTCGGATATACCCAAAACTGCTTTCAGAACGAGATACGGCCACTACGAGTTCTTAGTGATGCCGTTTGGGCTCACTAATGCCCCTGCGGTATTTATGGATTTGATGAATCGAATCTTCAGATAGTATTTGGACCGGTTCATAGTTGTGTTCATTGACGACATCTTGGTCTATTCAAGAGATGAGATCGAACATGCTGAGCACCTGAGATTAGTGTTGCAAATTTTACGGGATAAGCAGTTATATGCCAAGTTCAGTAAGTGTGAGTTCTGGTTAAGAAAGGTTAGCTTCTTGGGTCACGTGGTATCCGCATCGGGTATTCGAGTTGCCCCGAGCAAAATTTCAGCCATACTTAACTGGAAGCCTCCGAGAAATATTACTGAGGTTCGGAGCTTTTTGGGACTTGCCGGTTACTACCGATGGTTTGTAAAAGGTTTCTCGATGATAGCCACACCCATGACGGCTACTTCAAAAGATGTTAAGTTCGAATGGACGGAAAAATGTCGAAAAGTTTTGATCAATCGAAAACTTATTTGATGAAGCTCAATTTTAGTGTAGCCCGAATCAGGCAAAGAGTTTGTCATCTATAGTGACGCCTCCCTACTTGGGTTAGATTGCGTATTGATGCAAGAAGGTTGAGTTGTGGCCTATGCGTCGAGACAATTAAAGCCACATGAGAAAAATTATCCGACCCATGATATCGAATTAGCTGCCATCGTATTCGCCTTGAAAATATGGCGACATTACTTATTTGGTGAGAAGTGCCACGTATTTTCAGATAACAAAAGTCTTAAATATTTGATGACTCAAAGAGACTTGAATCTGCGACAAAGGCGTTGGCTTGAGTTGTTGAAAGATTATGAGCTGGTCATTGATTATCACCCGAGAAAGGCTAATGTGGTTGCGGACGCCTTAAGCCGGAAATCACTATTTGCTTTACGAGCAATGAATGTACACTTGTCTGTTCTACCCGAGAATGTGTTAGTAGCTGAATTAAAGGCCAAACCATTATTGATTCATCAAATTCGTGAAGCTCAGAAAGTCGACGATGAATTGGTTGCAAAATGGGCTGAATGTGTTCCGAATATGGAATCCAAATTTCAAATTGATGATGATGATTGTTTGAGGTTCAGAAGTCGGTTGTGTGTTCCAAGAAATTCAGAACTCATTTCGACGGTTCTGAACGAAGCTCATTGTAGCCGAATGTCAATTCACCCGGGGAGTACGAAAATGTACAACGACCTGAGACGCCAGTTTTGGTGGCATGGTATGAAACGAGACATTTCGATTTTGTTTCAAGTGTTTAATATGTCGACAAGTAAAGGTGGAACATCAAGTGCCTACGGGTTTACTCCGACCAATCATGATACCGAATGGAAATGGGATCGAGTCACGATGGATTTCAGATCCGGGTTGCCGATGTCGGCAAGTAAGAAAGACGCGATTTGGGTTGTTGTGGATAGATCGACTAAGTCGGCTCACTTTATCGCCAGACGCACGGATTTTTCATTGGATAAACTAGTGAATTGTATATTTCTCAGATGTGAGATTACACGGGTACCTATTTCTATCGTGTCGGATAGAGATCCGAGATTCACCTCGCGATTTTGGAAGAAATTGCAAGAAGCTTTGGGTACCAAGCTGCATTTTAGCACCGCTTTTCATCCACAAACCGATGGTCAATCCGGCGGATAATTCAGATACTTGAGGATATGTTGAGATGTTGCATCCTCGAGTTTAGTGGTTCATGGGAACAGATTTACCTTTAATTGAATTCGCTTACAACAATAGTTTTCAATCAAGTATTAAGATGGCACCTTACGAGGCCTTGTACGGGCGTAAATGCCGTACACCATTGTTTTGGATCGAGCTCGATGAAAGTAAAATTTTCGAGTGGATTTGATTAAAGATGTTTGAATGTAAAGTAAGAATAATTTGTGAAAGTCCAAGGCGACATCGGATCATCGAAGTCGTATGCGGATTTAAAACGAAGAGATATTGAGTATCAGGTGGGAGACAAAGTGTTTCTTAAGGTCTCACCTTGGAAAAAGATACTCAGATTTGGCCGCAAGGGCAAGTTGAGTCCGAGATTCATTGGGCCGTACGAAATCTCCGAACGAGTTGGTCCAGTTGCATATAGGTTGCTTTTACCCCCTGAACTCGAAAGGATCCACAACGTTTTTCATGTTTCGATGCTTTGACGTTACAGATCCGATCCTTCACACGTAATAAACCCCTCCGAGGTTGAAATTCAAGCCAATATGAGTTATGAAGAAGAACCGATTCGTATCCTAGCTCGTGAAGTGAAAGAGCTGCGGAACAAAAGGGTTCCGCTAGTGAAAGTGTTATGGCTCAAACACGGGATCGAAGAAGCTACTTGGGAACCCGATAACTTTATGAGAGAGCGATACCCAAACCTATTTACCGGTAAGATTTTCGGGGACTAAAATTTCTTAAGTGGGGGAGAGTTGTGACAGCCCTATAGTGACCCTAGTCGGAAAGCGGTTTCGGGACCGCTAAACCGAGTCACTAAATTATTTGAATTTGATATTTATGGTCTAAAATATGTGAATATGAATGTCCGAAAATTTTAAGCTTCGATTTAGTTAATTACATGTGAATGTAGTACATAGGACTCGTGTGACACTTTTGAAATGTGGTAGGCTAATCTACAAGGATCAAATAGTGCATGTAATCAAAAGGGAGGACTTGCATGTCAATTTTCCCCTAATTAGTAGTGGCGGCCATGAGCATGGGTGGACAAAATGTTATATAAAAACATGTCATAGACATGTTGGGTTAATGCATTATGTAAGGAAAAATAAAATAAGGGGCATGGTAATAAAATAATGAAAGGGAATGTGATGAAAACAAAGAAAAAAAAAAAGTGTGTGGTTGTTTCCCCCCCCCATTTTGCCGAAACTAGAAAAAAAAAAGGAAGGCTTCATCCTTTGGTTCATCCTTGGCCGAAAATTTTAAGGAGGAAGGAAGAAGAAGGGTTGAAGAGGTTCGGCCATGCATGTAACTAGGCTAAGGTATGTTTGATGAGGTTCCATGAGATGCATGCATGTTTTAGTTGGTAGCTTGAGTTCTACCTAGCCCATGGTCTAAATCTTGCTAGGTGATGGAAATGACACTCGACCATGGATGCATCATTCTTGCTTGGTGTTGATGTCATTTACATGCTAAAATGAAGCTTTGTAATGATGCATGCGATGGTGGATTGATGACTCTTGAATCTTCTTTTAGCATTTTTTGAGTGAGACATTAAGTTCTTTGTTTAACCATGACCAAAATCGAAATGGTATGGTGTTGTGATGCATTCGCCATGGTAGAAAGTAGAGGAAAAATATGGTTGTTGTTAGATGAAGTAGAGTCTAACAAATGAGCACATATGTGCATTAGTTGATATATGGAGAAGAATCAGCTAGCAAGTTGTGTGCCAAGGCCGAATATAATTTTGTATATTAATGAGTAATGCATGTGTTGAATTGATGGAAAGGGAGAGGATGCTTTAATAGTGTATATATGTGTACTAGCCAAGTTTTGAACTTGAAACAAAATGGTGTTTAGTCAATACAAGTGACCATACTTGTAGAATGTATTAAGTGTTGCAATCGGCCTTAGCATAGATGTGTATGTTCGCCACATGAATGAGTACATAAGTTGATGTGTATGTTCGCCATAGGTAAGCATATTGATGGCTTTATCTTGACTTAGAAAATTTGGCTAAGGGGAATATTAGCTAATATGTTGAATTAGATTCGTGATTTCGTACATATGTGACTCTAATGTCTAATGTATATATGGGCTAAGTACCTTGAGCTTCTCTTTTGATGTTCAAATGAATTGTGTTAAATTGCTTAATGTGATTAAAAATACGCATGACCATTGTGTATTTGAGCTAAAGGGTGGCCATATGACCTATTAAACTCCTTGTCATATTCGCCATAAGCTAGCATAATGAGACTTTAATAAGTTAAATTTGTTTGAATTAGCTCAAGAGCTTTGAGGACCACAGCTTGGATAAAGGAAAGGAAAAGTTATCGAATAGCCACCAAATCGTTCGACCACATCCGAGGTAAGTTTTGAGTAATGGAACTTAGATTATGATTTGATTAGATCATGTTTTAAGCAAATCAAAATCATGTTTTTGTATGCGGCTATTGTCGAAATTGCAAGTGTGATAAGTGTCTTGTGCTTGAGCTTTGGTAATGAAAATGAAATACGGATGTGTCATGATTTATTAATAAATGTGCATGGTTATTCGAATGATGTCCGGCTAAGTCCCAAGGCTTTGTGCTAAGTGATTATATCCGGACTAAGATCCGAAGGCATTTGTGCGAAGTTACTAAATCCGGGTTAAGTCCCAAGGCATTTATGCGAAGTTACTATAACCGGCTATGTCCCAAAGGCATTTGAACGAGTAGCTATATCCGTTAAATTCAAGGTACGTGATTTGGGAATCAGCAATCTTGCTGTAAAATTTCAGTTAATACGCTTGTAAAATCCCAACAATGAGGTATGTTTCGTATGTGCATTGGAATAGTTGATTCCCTTCGAATAATATTCGCTCAGTCGAGTAATGAGCTTCCGGTATTTGGCTAAGATGATCCCTTATGTATGAATATAGGGGTTGGAATGTGAAGTAGGAATGATTTGAGAATATGTATATATGGAATCATCCGTTTAGTTATATGAATGCTATACTTCAGTTGTACTTAAATTCTCTGCTCAAAACTTACTAAGCATTTAATGCTTACTCCGTTTCTTTGATTTTCTGTTTTATAGATTTTGGTTCTTCAGCTATCGGACTCGGTATTTTGAAGTTGAAGTCGCCCACACTATCAAAGCTCCTTTTGGTATACTTTTGGTTGAACTTTGAGATGGCATGTATTGGACTACCCTTTTTTTTGTAGGTCATGTACCTTTCGGTTTTGTGTAAATTTGGATAGCCATGCGAAAATGGCTTAAGTATACTTTGATCATAGCATTATAATCATTTTGGATGTTTTCCGTCGAGAGGTATTGAGATGTTGGTAACGGTTAGCCATGGGAATGGTTATTCATGATCACTTTTGGAATATATATGACAAACTCTAGTTGATCCATGGAGGATCATGAAATAGGTAAAGTTTACCTTAAAAATAGATGCTGGCAGCAGCAGTGATGTAGATGTGAAAAATCACTAAAAATAGTAGGGATGGAATTAAATAGTGAATAAATTATGTAACCGAACCTTGATGAATCTATTTTCATAGGAAAGTAACGAAACGTTCATATGAACAGTATATTATGAGATGTTAAAGTTTTCGTGAGACAGGGCCAGAACGGTTTCTGGATCCCCTGATCTAACTTTGGAAATTCATTATAAATTAACCAGAGACATTTAGAAGTCATGCAATATATGTATAGATTCCTTTTTGAGTCTAGTTTCTATAGAAACAAACGACATCAGTATTGAATCCCTGTACTGGGAGATATCCAAGTCGTAATGCATGAAGGTCAGTGTAGTCGCACCCTGTAACAGGGGAGACTTTAACTAAAAAACTGTACTAATTGGCCTGACCAAAAATTCTAGAAAAAAATCTGTAGATGGACATATGAGTCTAGTTTCAGGGAAAAATTACGAAACTGATTTTCGAGTTTTGGAACTCAAGATATCATTTTTAAGGTGACAGTGACGCAGTTGGCCAACTGCCTGGAAATTTTTAAAATGGACTGTGAAAGCAAGTGATTTAAGTCTGCAAACCCCTCGTGTCCGACTCCGGCAACGGTCTCGGGTACGGGGTGTTACAATAATGTTCTCAAAGCTTAGAAGGTTCAGCCATGGTTGTTCATGCATAGCAAGTTAAGCCTCGTACGAGTATATATCGAGGGAAAAACAGAGTTTCGGACTAGTCGGTCCATTTCAACGTTTTGACGATCGAGGTAAGTTCGTATGTATTAAGCATTGTTAAATTTAGGCTTTTAATTCTTGATATTGTATAAATTGTCTATACGTGATTATTGTTATGATTAACGACTTATCGGCTAAAATGGCACTTAGTGTGTGGTTAGAAATAGCTTCAAATAAAAGTGGCACTTGGTGTGCAATTTGAGATAGCTTCGGCTCTATATATATAAATGGAACTTAGTGTGTAAAGTATCGAGGATGGCACTTAGTGTGTAAAACATCCAGAATAGCACTTAGCGTATGAGGTATCGAGTATGGTACATACTGTGTGAGACATCGAAGATGCAATGGCATTATGTATATGTATGAAATGGTAAGGATCAGTACAGGTATGTACAGAAACTCAACTTAATATGAAATCCATGAATGGTAAGTCCATGAGCATTGTGAAATGATGTTATGTTAATTTAGTGAATAATGATATATGTTTATAAATGTATGGATTTCTGATTGAAAGAAAAGAAGGTGTGGTAAATTTAGTTATTATCATTTTCTTACTAAAACAGTTTTAGATAGCAGGAGCAGTATGACTTTGAAAATACACCAAAAATAGTAGAAAGTGTGTTAGGGATTGAATAAAATATTAAATTGAAGCTTATTGAGTGTAGTTTCTGATAAAAGAAACGGTGTAATCAAAATAATTTCATATTATGAGATATTTGACGTTGTGTGAGACAGAGTCAGAAAGATTTCGAAATCCCCTGCTCAGATTTGAGAAAATCATTAAACATTGTACAAAAATAGTTATGGGTTATAATTTATATGCCTATAATTCTTAATGAGTATACTTTCAATAAAAAGATATGGTAACATAATCCACGTTCCGTACTATGAGATAATTAGATTTTAGTGAAGAAAGGTCAAAGCTATCAGACAGTGAAACAGGGTTGACTTTAAAGAATAAACTGTACTTATTAGCTAAACCAAAAATTCTAAAAATTTTGTGGTACTAATATATGTGAGTCTATTTTCAAGGAAAATTAGCAGAACTTAAATTGGAGTTCTGTAGCTCCAGATGAAAAAAGATTAGTGACTATGACTCAAGAAAATAGCTTGACCTGAACGTAAGTAAAAATGCAAATATGATTGTATTCCTTGAGAAGTAAGTTAATAAATTGCTTATTATTTTCATATGAACTTACTAAGCTTTATAGCTTACTCCCCTTCCTTTTCATCTCTTATAGGTTTATTTAGCTAGCTTGGGTTGGAGATCAGCAGAGATTCAATCATACTATCAAGCTACCATTTTGGGTATAAGTATTCAAATACTTAAGTCTATGGCATGAATAAGGGCTTTATCTTTTGTAATTCTTTCACTACTAATGTGGCCAAATGTGTTGGCCTATAATGCTTATAGTTCTATTTGTGTATAGCCATGAATGGTGGCTTATCCTGATTATATGATTATGCATGTGCCTATGTCATGGAGATGAGGCTTGTGATTGTGTGTATGTAAAGTTATATTGTTGGTGGTGAATGCTTGATGGTTTAATTGAGATGAGATGATGTGTTGATAACTAAGGCTTAAATGTGTGATATGGGAGTAACCTTATAAACTTTGATGCATGAGAATTAGTAAATTTGAGCTTGACTAAGCATGATGTTTTAAGTATGTAAAATATGATATGAGGTTACCATGATCTTGTATTGTTCGTAGATGATTGAATGTTCAAATGTGCCATGTTAATGGTTAATAAAAGTAAGCATGTAAGTTTGTTATTGGGGGTGGAAATTGGCTTGGAAAATAGCCTAAAAATTGTCCACAAGGGCCATGTATCCCCTGCATCATTTACTTTAGTTTCAAATTGGCCACACAGGCTGTGACACAGCCATGTGTCTTAGCTGTGTAAGGGACACGGCCTGGAGGCACGGGCGTGTGCCTTGGCCGTGTGCCCTTATTTTTGTGATGTGATGATGTCATAAACAGAGAGTTACATGGGCTGAGGACACGGGTGTGTCCCTAGCCACACGGGCGTGTGACCCTATTTCATGATGAAATTTTCCAAGTTTTCCAAAAGTTTCCAAAGTTCTCGGTTTAGTCCCAAACCACCCCCGATGTATGTTTTGGGCATCGTAAGCCCGTATAATGGATGTGATGCATGTGTATGAAAAGTTTTAATTTGGATGAAATTTTATGGCCTGGTTTTGTATGAATGTTTTGATGTAAGTCTGGTAATGTGTCGAACCCTGTTCGGACGTTGGATACGAGTAAGGGGTGTTACAATGACTGTAACACCCTTAACCAGTATTCATCGCCAAAATAGGCTTATAGAGCATTAGCATAAAGTCATAATTTAGAATCATCAATTTTCAAACATTTCATAAATCACAGCCTAATTCATTCAAACACATGCTTATTGTCCCTTGTTCGAGCCCTCGAGGCCTTAGAAACACTTTAGAAATGATTCAGGACTAAATCAAAAACATTTAGAATTTATCAAAAAGATGGAAAATTTCACACTAAGGGGTCACACAGTTGTGTGGCCAGCCCTTGTGACTCACACACCTATGTCTCAAGCTATGTCGACATTCGGAGTAGGGACACATGTCCATGTTCGTGCCTATGTAACTCTCTGACTTGGGTCACACGACCAAGCCACACGCCCGAGTGCTAGGCCGCGTAACTCTTGAAATGGCCTCACACACTCGTGTGCTAGGCCGTGTAACTTTCAAAAAACCACCTTTAAAACCTATAGGGAGACACGTCCGTGTCGCATGACCGTGTGTCATACACAACTGAGACATATTCCCGTGTCTTAGGCTGTGTGGACAAGAAATAGACCATTTTCAAGCCATTTCTTTCACCCAAATCAAGCTCACACCTACAAGCCATTTGCACATGCAATCAAGCTTCAAAACATACCTAAAACATGCATAATAGGACTAATTCAATATGGCATCTATCCATACAACGAATATGCCAAAAGGCACCTCAATCACAACAATTAAATATACTTAAGAATATGCATAATTTAGCCATTCATCAACCATACATTTATAACCTAGTTCCATACCAAACTTACCATAACGAACACATGCCAAAATCACATTCAAGCGTACCAAATTGGTTACTCAATACATAACTTTACTTGACCATTCCAACACCAACCATCAAAGCATTAAAATGCTAAAAGTTCATCAACCATAATGCCACATTTACAAGACAAACATAATGACAATCTCATCAAGCACAACTCACATATACATGCAATTATAACCATGACTAAAAACATCAAAATCTACCAAAATAGTCACTGGATAGTGTGATAGGTCTCTGACGAGCTTCTGATAATCTATAAGATATAGGAAAGAAAAATGACGTTAGCATATAATGCTTAGTAAATTCGTAAATCATGAACAAAACTTACCATTTTAATGCATAATCATAAAAATAGACATGAATCAATCCAACACAAGTTTGGCACAAGCCTAAGCATCACACAATACAAGTTAGTGCTTAATCATATAACTTAGTCAAAATTCATATCATAGTAAGGTAAATCTCATATTCATAATACATATAAAATTCATACTTTTCATAACATGGCTATACATACTTTGATCATTAATACTTCATACCTTTCGATAATTTCATAGTGTAATCAATCGGAACCCTTACCAATTCATCCCTTTACATGCTCTTTGAACCACTTGGATTAATACCGGATACATGGGAACCTCACACAAAGTGTGCTAATACATGGTCAAAACCATTCCTTTACTTTTCCTTTACATAAATGCTCATAAGAACCATAAATGGGCCTGCTCACACAAGCTGACGGTCGGAACATAGCTACACGATGCCGCTCACACAAGTTGATGAGTATCCACAACAAATGTCAAACCTCAACCATCGTTAGGACATTCAGAACCAGCACACGAATCATGGTAACCCTAATGACATGTCATTTGTATCCTATATATTCCTAATGTTTAAACGAGGCTCGATAGTCGTCGTAATGTCGTTGGATTTTCCGTTGAAGCATAATTTGATAAATAACATAGTATTACTTAAATCCAATACATTAAAACGTTATTTGAACATGAGAACTTACCTCGATCACAAAAACGATGAAATATGGTTGACTAGTCCAACACTTTATCTTTACCTCAATCTAAGTCCGTACGAGGCTTAACTTGATCTAAATGAAAAAAATTCAATCCATTCAATATTCATTCTATTCAATTCAGTCCAACAATCATATTTTTTTTAAAATACGCTTTTACCTCAATTATTTTAATTCCTTTACAATTTAATCCTTAAACCCGTAAATTGAAATTCATCCAATTTCATCCACCTACAAAGCTAGCCAAATTCAATACACACTCATAACAACTCATAAAATTCATTATTTCACAATTTCACCTTGTATTTTTACACATTTCACAAAAAAATCCTTAATTGACATTTTCAACAAAAATCACGTTACGGAAGTTGTTTATTTATCAACAAGGATTCATTTTCTTCCATTAAAAATCAAAAACCACATGAATACATTCATGGATAAACCCTAACCTTTTAACAGTTTTGCAAATTAGTCCTTAGGCTAGCTAGATTAAGCTACAACGACTTCAACAACATAAAAATCATTAAAAACGTTGCAAGCTAGAGATTGAACTGAATGCTTCAAAGCCCTAAAATGTTTTCTTTCTTCTTAATTTTAGTGGAATAACCCATGGTTGAAAATGATACAACCTTTTTCTTACTTTAATTATGATATATTTATTTAATTACTTATTTAACCTTTTATTTTTAACTACAAAATAACTTAATTCTTGCCCATAAGTGTCCACTCATATTAAAAATAGTATAATTACCATTTAAATCCCTTAATGTTTAATTTCATAGTCATTTGATACCTTTATCTTATAGAACTTAAATTTTGCATATTTTACAATATTCCTTTTCACAAAATTAAACATGCAAACGATAAAATTCCTTAACGAAATTTTTATATGACCTTGCTAAATTATTATAGACACTAAAAGATTAATAAAATAAATATTTTCACACTGAATTTGTGGTCTCAAAACCACTATTTGTATTTCACTAAAATTGGGTTGTTACTATGATTTCTCCACAACACTTTCACAAGCAGAACCTGCTTCCCTCTTAATACTTTAACATCACAGTTAATGATTAGTACTGGTTCTTCCTCAAATTTCATATTAGAACAGACCCTAATATCCTCTATTGGAATTACATTATAAGGGTTGGATAGATAATGTCGCAACATAGACACATGAAACACATCGTGAATATGATCCAACTCTGGAGGTAGCTCCAACTGATAAGGACTGGTCCAACCCTCCTAATGATGTGGTAAGGTCCAATGAACTTTGGGCTCAACTTTCCCTTGTTACTAAATCTCAGTACCCTCTTCCATGGTGAAACTTTAAGGAAGACTTGGTCACCTACATTATAGTCAATATCCCTTATCATTAAGTTGGAGTAAGATTTTTGTGGATCTGATGCTGCTTCCAACCGATCTTAAATAATTTTCACATTGTTCACAGTATCCTGTACTAAATTTGGTCCTAACACTTCATTTTCCTCTAAATTTATCCAACACAACAGTTTCCTACACTTGCACCCATAAAGTGCCTCATACGAAGCCATCTGAATGCTCAACTGAGAATTATTATTTAAGCAAACTCCGCAAGTGGTAAAGCTCCTCCCAATTGCCTCGAAAATGGATTACATAAGCTTGTAACATGTTTTTGAGAATCTAAATAACCCTCTCAGACTGTCCATCAAACTGTGGATGATAAGTTGTACTAAAATTCAACCTCATACTTAGTGCCTCATGCAGACTCATCCAAAAGTGTGATGTAAAAAAGGATCTCGATCAGAAATGATGGACAATGATACAACATGAAGTCTCATGATCTCAGCGATATACAACCTCTCCAACTTCTGCAATGAATAGTCAGTGCACACTAGTAAGAAATGGGTAGATTTTATCAATCCATCCAAAATCACCCAAAAAGAATCTTTCTTAGATGAGGTCAACGATAGCCCACTAACAAAATCCATAATGATAGGCTCCCACTTCTACTAAGGAACTTGAATAGGCTGAAGTAAACCCAAAGGAAATTGGTGTTCAACCTTGACTTGTTTGCACGTCAAACATCTTGCCACAAAGTCTGTCACGTCACGTTTCAGTCTCGGCCACCAATACCACTCACGAAGATCTCTATACATTTTTCTATCTGCAGGGTACGTGTCATAAGGACTACTATGCACGTCTCGAAGTATAGATTGCCTTAACTTAAAATTAGAAGGAACACAGAATCTTCCACGATAACATAAGACTCCTTTAGAATTATAAGCAAAATCTGATGTCTTACCCTCCTTAACAAGCTTCACATGAGGCTCTAACGACGAATTTAAAATCGGTTTCAACTTAATCCCCTCAATCAAAGCTGGTCGTATTTGTAGCTTCGCAAGCAAACCATCATTTCAACTAAACCTAGCAAACATTACCCTCAAATTCGACATGGACTTCCTACTCAATGCATCCGCCACAACATTAGCCTTACCCGGATGGTACAATCATAATCTTTCAGAAGCTCAATCCAATGCCTTTGTCTTAAGTTCAACTCCTTTTAGGAGAGAAGATACTTAAAAATCTTATGATTTGTATAAATGACACATTTTTTCGCGATAGAGATAGTGCATCCAAATTTTAAAGGAGAAAACAATACCAGCTAACTTCAGATTATGTGTCAGATAGTTCACTCATGTGGCTTGAGTTGCCTCGAAGCATAGGCCACAACTTTCCCATCTTGCATCAACATACAACCAAGACCAAAATAGGACGCATCACTATAGACCACATAGTCCTTCCTAGGCTCGAGTTGGAACAGCATAGGTGCCTGAGTCAAAACTACCTTAAGCTTCTCAAAGATAGCTTGTTGCTCGTCAATCCACTTAAATAGTACATTTTTTCTCAATAACTTGGTCATCGGAGTCACAATCAATGAGAATCCTTCCACAAACGTCTTATAATAGCTAGCAAGTCTAAGAAAACTCTGAACCTCACTAACATTCTTGGGTTGCTTCTAATCAAGGATAGCCTCAATTTGTTTTTTGATCCACATGAATACCCTCAGTAGATATTACGTGTCCCAAAAACATCACCTATCGGAGCTAAAACTCACACTTACAAAGCTTCACATAAAACTTTTTCTCAAGTAAGGTTTGAAGGACTAACCTTCAATGCTCCTCATGCTCCAACTCAAACTTGGAGTAGATCAGAATGTCGTCAATGAATACTACAACGAACTGATCAAGGTAGGGCTGAAAGACTCTATTCATTAAGTCCATGAAGGTGCTAGGTTCGTAAGACCGAAAGGCATTACTAAGAATTCGTAGTACCCATACCAAGTCCTAAAAGCACTCTTCAGCACATTAGCATCCTTCACTTGTAACTGGTAGTATCTCGACATCAGGTCGATCTCAGAGAAAACTGTAACACCTTGGAATTGATCGAATAGGCCATCAATACTCAGTATCGGGTACTTATTTTACACAATCAACTAGTTCAGTTGACAATAATTAATACACAGCCTCATAGACCCATACTTGTTTTTCACAAAAAGAATTGGAGCTCCCCACGATGACACAGTCGGCCTTATCAAGCCACGATCCAGCAACTATTGTAATTGAGCCTTAAGCTCCTTGAGCTCTTTAGGTTCCATGCAATAGGGTGCAATGGACACCGGTGCTGTCCCAGAAAACAACTCACTTTCAAGAGGTTGACTAGGTAGCTCCTCAAGAAAGACATCGGGAAACTCTTTTAACACACGAATATTCTACAATGCTGCACTATCCACATTTGTGTCCAAGGTGTATACGAGATAGGCGTCACATCCCTTACAGACCAATTTCTCCACTACCAAGCTAGAGATCACATTAGTGAGATAATTCTGACGCTCTCCAACCATGATTATCTCATTCCTAGAAAAAGTCCTCAAAGTAACTCGTTTAATGTTGGAGTCAAAGATGACCCGATGCTCACTCAACTAGTCCATTCCCAATATGAAATTAAATTCTCTGAAGGGTAGTTCCTTACCTTGCACTTGCAACAGACATTGCCTATAGATTTTACTATATGCACAGATTTTCTCAAATGACTAAGTACGGTCACATCACTAATAGTTTCCTTTACCTAAATACCACTTTTTTTGCCATCACACAAGATATATACGAATGGGTAGAGTCATTATCTATCAATGCAAAATAAGGAATAGCATTAATAGTAAAGGTATTTTTTATCACATCAAAAGCATTACGATCCTCTCAGCATCTAGTCGCATACACAAGCGTTGGCTGCCTTACATAAACTCGGTTAGCACCCTAACCCAGTGCTTGCTATCTCTAACCCGCATTACCTTTTCTATTTTGCCCCTTAACTCTCTGTGGCTGCTGACCAACTCTCTAATTTGATGCATGATTCTAACCCTGCGCTTGCATTTGCTCATTCAGTCGAGGACATTCTCAAATCTTATGGTCTACTGACCCACAATTTAGGCATGCACCCATGCCTTGCCAACACTCACTTAAATGTCTTTTGTCATAGGTGGCATAATCCTGGATCCTATCTCCTACTGTAACAAAGTTCTAGTGTGGTTGATGATCTTTGGCTCGCTTAACTGGACATAGAGCTTGTCCACTAGTATCAGAATCTCTCTTAGTTGGAGCTCTTACTTGCTTATTCCGTCCATGCTTAATGCGTCTAACCTCCTCACAAATATTGGTCTTCTCCACCAAAGCTTTGAAGACCCTCTCTTGTAGTAGAGCCACATACATCATTAAATCTGATCAAAGCCACCATTCCCAGAGCATATCAACTGAGCCTTGGGAACTCCACCTCGTAATCAGCTGTAGACATACTACTTACCTTAGCTCGATAAACTCAAGTCTCTTAACCTTGACGTATCTCACTCCCACATATTTCTTCTGGAAGGCCTCTAGAAAATAATCCCAAGTCAAGCAATCAATTTGGGTGCCCCTCACAATGGCCTGCCACCAGCCTCATCATATAGCAATGACACAGTCCCCTTAAGCTTCTATTCAGAGGTACACTCCATATCATCAAGGATGCTCTCTGTAGCCTCTAACAATTACTCGGCTACAGTAGGGGATGTCCCAGTAACACTCTTAAATAGTTCGGCCCTACTCAACCAAAGCCTCTCAGCAATAGTGCCATGACTGTTAACACCAGATTAGGCACCTGCCACTCGTTTCAAAACTTGTAACATGGCCTGGGATGCATCCTCGTTCGCAAGCTCTTGTTGACTCAAGTCAATAGTGCACGCACACTCTACATTCTTTGTAGCTGGCTCAACGGTTCACAATCGAGATGTGGATGAGTCGATTTGGGTTCCTTGACCCAGCTCTCCATGAGCTCTCATTCCTCTTGTTCTAACACCGTGAGTACTCATTTTTTAAGTTTTATGCAGGTTGTCAATAGAGATAAGTTTTATCGTTATCACTTGAATATTTTTCAATTGAATTTTCATTTTATCGTTTTATACAAGTCTCACAATTTATTATTTTCATGGTCTAAAGTTGCCTCAGTCTAAAGTTTTCTATAGTCTCCTATAGTTTCCCAATCTATTGTTTTCATAGTTCTATGGTTTTCAAAGTCTGAAATTTCACACTTAAAGATCAGTTACCTCGGATCAGCTTTGGGAGATCTCAGATTTCTTTATAACATATCACATGTGGCATGTTTTTCCCAAAATACCCCTTTTTATGATGTATTAAGTTTTTTTTAAAAACATTTTTACCTATGGTCCAAATTTTGAATCAGGCTTTGATACCACTAAATGTAACCCCTCAAACCGGGCCTAGACGCTATAGCCCAATTTGAGTAATTACATAGGCCATGGAGATGGCCAAAACGTTTTTATAAGAAAAAATCACTTATCTTGAAAATATATCATTTTTAAAACATCGTGTTCCTTTCAATAAAAAATTATTTGTTCCTTTTTTATTAAAAATATTCGTATTGTAACTTTGTTTTTAGATTACAAATTTGCAGTGGCTAATAATCATTACAATGTTTGTTGATCATCTAAAAATCATATAAAAATAATTCATGCAACATTATCCCAAAATATCAAAATATAACTCCCTTGCCATAGTTCATAATTTAAAAATAAAATCCAAAAAGTTATTAAGACAAACCCTAATTAAATTTCATAATCAAAATCCAAAATGAACTCATATAGTTCGTAAAAGTCCCATATTATTAAAAAAAAATACCCATGACCAAGAGATCATTAATCCGAGAAGCCTCAATTACGAGGATTACCTGAGATACACACATAACATGGGTGAGCATTAAAAGGCTCAGTGTAAGATAGTCACAAACATATATTCCAACACGTAGCATAACACATCAAAATCATCATAAATATAACTTTCACAAAATTCACATATCATCAGATTTAATTAACATAACAAGTTATGCTTATGTAATACTGCACATTTCAAAGGATTTCCCACCCATATCCGCTACACACCAATATCAAGTTCCTTAAAACTCGTCCATCCGAAAACACACCATTTATGGACAAGCCACCACATAGATACAGATAAATAGTCACGTAACACATCATGGACAAGCCACCACATGATTGTTGATAACTGAAATGACGGAAAAGTGCAAGTGTACACAATCGCAACAAGTAATAAAGTGACAAGTAATTGTCGAGTTATCGTACCCAGAGGGACTGTGAAAAGAATTATTAATGAATGCAATTTAAAACACTTTGGTGAAGAAAAATATTTTGATTTGAGAAATGATTAAAAACTACAAAACAAAGTAAAATAAATAAAATAAAATAAAGTTCTAATGCACGATTTCAAAAGCTGATTTTAATCAGGGTGACATAATTGTGTTAGATTAATTACATTTCTTAACTTAGAATTATTAAACTTATGTTTATGTTGTTACGAATAAATTCACAACAATTCGGTAATTTGCTAACTTATGTACATACTTACCTACAAAAATCAATTCATTTCTTGACTATATCTCTATGTCAATTCAACCGATTAAACAAACTTTAATAGGAAAATGTGTTAATGCACATACATACTTATGAAATTCAAATAATCTCTTGTACATATCTCTATGCCAATTCAAACAATTAACTTAATCACATAAGCACATAAAAGATTAAGTGAGGTAACAATGTATTTCTACCTTGAAACAATTTAATCACAATAATCTTGCAAGTTATGCAAGGCAATTGTATCGCTCGATACCATTGCTAATTTAACCCTCAGCTACCTTAGATGATTAAACATGCACTGATTAAGTATCGTGTCAATTAATCACAATTTCAATCCGTTTAAATAATTAATTCATTAGCTACCTTACAATTGTAATGCAAGAATAACTTAGTCATCGTTTTACTTAATCAAACATCTTACTGGGGCCTATAACAACACAAACACAAATTTAATAAATTATGAAGACGAAATACAATCAATCTAGCACGAATTAAATTTAAGCCATATTAATTAAATAAATCATATTAACAGAAACATTCATAGACATGTTGATCATAACAACAACATAATTTAAAAGGATAGGGAACAAGAAACAAATCTGGTGTTTCTCTGTGGCTTGGCTGGGTTGCTTCACTCTTCCTTCTTCACTTGTTCTTGTTGAACCAAGGCTTCTATGAACACTTGAATGCTGCTCCAAATGATGGATGAAAGACCCTTTTTCAAGAGGTGAAATCAACAACAGGACAAAGGAAAATAGATGGAAAAATAAACGGAGAAAGTCGAGAGAGAAGAGAAGAGATTGGGTCAACATGTGGGATGGTTTTGGGCTGCCTAGTACTCGGTTGGTTTGGTTTTATCTGTTCAGTTCAACTGGGCCACTTTTCTTAATTAATTAATAATAATTTATTTAACCCAAATTAAATTGGATATAAATTAAAATTAATTATATTATGAATCAATACGCATAATTTGGACCGTCTTATGCTGAAAAATTAATTCTCCTTGATGCTTCAAAATTGTTTCTTGGTTTTGCGCTTCTAGCAATGTCTGCCGAGTCGTTTTTCGCCCTTTGTGCAAATCTGTTGAAAATAATCATAATTAATTATAATTTTTTATAAAATTAATTGGAATTCATTATGTTAATTATTTAAGCCCAGAATAATTATTTTATAATAATTATATATTTTTCAACAATAATTTTACCGAAACTACATGAATTTGAGTTAAATAGGGCATGAAAAAGTGTGTATATTTTTGTGTTTTCACACCCCCAAACTTAATTCATTTGTAACACCCCGTACCCGAGTCCGTTACCGGAGTCGAACACAAGGTGCACACAAACTTGACTTAATCATTTCCACTGTCCATTTAAAAATTTCCAGACAAGCTGGTTACTGCGTCACTGTCGCCTTAAAAATCATATCTTGAGTTTCAAAACTCGAAAATCAGTTTCGTAATTTTTCCCCGAAACTAGACTCATATGTCCATCTACAGATTTTTTTCTAGAATTTTTGGTCGGGCCAATTAGTACAGGTTATTAGTTAAAGTCTCCCCTATTCCAGGGTTCGACTACACTGACCTTTATGCATTACGAATTGGATATCTTCCTATACAGGTCTTCAATACTGTTGCCGTTTGTTTCTATAGAAACTAGACTCAGAGAGGAATCTATAAATATATGGCATGACTCCTAATTATCTCTGTTTAATTTACAATGAATTTCCAAAGTCGGAACAGGAGATCCAGAAACCGTTCTGGCCCTGTTTCCCAAGAACTTTAATATCTCTTAACATATAAATCATATGGCCATTTCGTTTCTCCCATATGAAAGTAGATTCATCAAGGTTCATTTACATAATTTAATCACTATTTAATACCATTCCTACTATTTTTAGTGATTTTTCACATCCATGTCACTGCTGCTGTCAGCATCTGCCTTTAAGGTAGGCTTTACCTATTTCATGATTTCCATGATTCAATTGGCCCTTTTTGCATATATAGCACAAAGTGTGATCATGATTAACCATTCCAATGGCTAATCGTTCAAAACAATTCCATACCTCATAATGATCAACATACAAACGATTATAGTACTATGCTAAAACGATATAAGCCATTTTCGCATGGCTATCCAAGTTTACACAAAACTGAAAGGTACATGACCTACAACAAAAGGGTAGTCCTATACATGCCATTTCAAAGTTCAACCCAAATTGTACCAAAATGGGGGCTTTGATAGTGTGGATGACTTCGACTTGATGATCCCGAATCCGATAGCTAACGAGCGAAACCTATAAAAGAGAGCCAAAGCAACGGGTAAGCATTTTAATGCTTAGTAAGTCTCAAGCAATGAAATCAGCTTTGACTAAAGTATTACATTCACATAGCTAAATGAATCACTCTATTAATACACATTCTCATAATCATACTTACTTCACATTACCGACCCTTATGTTCATACACAAAAGAACAACTTAGCCAAAGGCGGTAGCTCGTTTATCAAGCGAGCGAATACTCACTTGTAAGGACTCAACTAATTCAAGCACATACGAACATACCTCATTGCTGGAATTTTCACAAGTGTATAAACTGAAATTTTACAGCAAGATTGCTCATTTCGAGTCACGTACCTTGATTTAACCGGATACAACCACAAGCACAATTGCCTTGGTCTTAACCGGATTTGGTAACTTGCACCATTGCCTTGGTCTTAGCCGGATATAACAACTTCATACGAATGCCTTGGTCTTAGCCGGACATAATCACTAGCATAAATGCCTTCGGGACTTAGCCGGATATCATTCAAATGCTCATGTACACATATATCAATAATCACGACACATCCATATTTCATTTTTGTTACTAAGGCTCAAACACAAAATATTTATCAAACCTTTACAATTTCGCTCAATAGCCACACACAAGGAGCATGATTTCAATATAATTCAAGTAGGGTCATTACTCAAGACTTACCTCGGATGTTGTCGAACGATTTCGACGGCTATTCAACTACTTTTTCCTTCCCTTTATCGGATTTAGCTCCCCTTTGCTCTTGAGCTTAATTTAACAAATAAATTGATTTAATCATTTGAGCATCGAAAGAGGAATTCAAGGTACTTAGCCCACATATTTTCATTAGACATTAAAGTCACGTAGGTACGGAAATCATGAATCAACTCAACACATTAGTTAGTACTCTCCTTAGCCGAATTTTCTAATCCAAGAATAGGCATCAATATGTTTGCCTCTAACCGAATGCATGCACACCAATTCCCCTCATGTGGCCGAATATGCATGTCCATGTTGAGGCCAATTATACACTTAATACCACACACAAAAAAAAAACAGCATACAATCTACTAACTAATGCATTCCATATTGTAACTCAATACACATCTATCATTTCCTTCATAACCGAAACATCATCATAAGTAAGTATATACCTTGAGATAGTATATATGTCATACCAATACATCATGTGCAAACATATATACATATATATATGCTAGAGCCGAATCTCAAGTTGATTATAATTAAACATGAACATAATTCCAAAACACAAATCTTACTTTCCATGCAATGAGCATAAATCATACTTATGAATGTACCATGGCGAATACATCACAACACCATAATTTTGGTCATGATTAAACAAAGAACTTAATGTCTTACTCAAAAATACTAAAAAGAAAGTCCAAGAGCCATCAATCCACCATCACATATATCATTAGCAAGCTTCATATTTAACATGCAATGGCATTAACACAAAATCCACCTTGGCCAAATACCATCCCCATGATATAACAAAGATTTGAACCATGGGCTAATAAGAACATCAAGTTAGCAACCAAAACATGCATGAATCTCATGGCACAACATCAAACATACCTTAATCTAGACACTAGTATGGCCAAGCCTCCTCCTAATCCTCTTCCAAACCAAGCATGAAGCAAAATTCCTTCCTTCTTCTTTAGTATTTTCGGCCAAAAGAATGAGAAAAGATGAACAATTTTTTTTCTTTGCTTTTCTTCAACTCACGGCAAGGGGGTTCACTCACACACATTTTTTTTTCATTCTTTATTACCCATACTTATTTGTTTATTTCTTTTCTCCCATGATGTACCAACATAACATGTCTAGGACATGTTTTGCCCATGATTCCTTGTCATGGCCGACCACTAGAACTTGGGGGGGGGGGGAAATTTGACATGCAAGTCCTCCCCTTTGACTACATGCACTACTAGGTCCTTATAGATTAGCCTATCACTTTTCAAAAGTGTCACACAAGTCCTACTAACTGAATTCACATGCAATCGGCTAAATCGAAGCTTGAAATTTTCACACATTCATAATTACATATTCTAGACAATAAATATTATGTTCAAACATTTCAGTGACTCGGTTTAGCGGTCCCGAAACCACTCCCGACTAGGGTCAATTTTGCTTTCACCGAGCTCGGTCCAAAACAATGGTGTACGGCATTTACGCCCGTACAAGGCCTCGTAAGGCGCCATCTTAATACTTGATTGAAAACTATTGTTGTAAGCAAATTCAATCAAAGGTAAATACCATTCCCATGAACCACTGAACTCGAGGATGCAAAATCTCAACATATCCTCAAGTATCTGAATTATCCGCTCGGATTGACCATATCTCGTTCTGAAGGCAGTTTTGGGTATATCCGAATCTCAGATTCGCAACTGATAATAGCCCGATCTTAAATCTATTTTTGAGAACACTGAGGCTCCCTTCAGTTGATTGAACAAATCATCGATACGCGGTAATGGATATTTGTTCTTTATTGTCACTTTATTAAGCTGACGATAGTCGATGCATAACCTCATGGTTCCGTCCTTCTTTTTCACAAACAACACTGGTGCACCCCAAGGTGAAAAACTCGGGCGAGCAAAACCTCTATCCACCAACTCTTGCAACTGAGCTTTCAACTCCTTTAATTCCGTTGGTGCCATACGATCGGAGCTATCGAAATCGGTGTGGTCCTGTACAAGCTCAATACCAAACTCTATCTCCGAACAGTGGCAAACCCGGTAATTCTTCGGAAAAACATCCGGTATTCACAAACCACCGCACAGATTCGGTTTTATTTCTAGCTCCTTATCATCAATTACATACGCAAGGTATGCTTCGCACCCTTTCTTACATACTTCGGGCCAACATTGATGATATTACGGTGGCAACCCCTTCAAGTCCGTAGACTCAACTCGGATCATTTCGTTATTTGCGCACCTCAAATCAATAGTCTTGCTTTTGCAATTCACAACCGCATCATGCACGGTCAACCAATCCAAACCAAGAATAACATCAAATTCATCGAACGGCAAAAGCATCAAGTCCGCGGAAACAGAACCTCGAATTACTAGGGGCATTTCTTACACACTTTGTCGACCAAAGACGTAACGACCCAAGGGATTTGACACCCGAATTACGAACTCAGTAGACTCAATAGGTAAAGTCTTACTGGATGCTAAGGTTTCGCATATATAAGAGTGAGTAGAACCAGGGTCAATTAAAGCAATCACATTAGTATCAAAGAGAGTGAAAGTACCGGTAATAACATCTGGCGAGGAAGCATCCTCACGTGCGCGTATGGCATAAGCCCTAGCAGGAGCGCGAGCCTCGGATCTGGTCGTAGCATCTCTAGATCCTCTCTGACCACCACTAGCATTGCCCGTATTTCTAGATGGTCTACCTCGAGCAGTGGTAGCACCCGGTTTCCCACTCTGATTTGTATTCTGTTCAGGCAACCTCGGGCAATCTTTAATAAAGTGGTCGACCGATCCGCACTTGTAACAGGAGCGGTCACGGAACCTACAGCTTCCAGAATGCCATTTTCCACAATGCTGACACTTCGTTCTGTCTCGACGTTCATTCCCAACACTGGCGACCGAAGTACCTCGTGTACCCACAGGGGGTCGATCACGATCTCGTCTAAAAAGGCCCGAAGTGCCTCTAGACCGGCCCACATCATCTCTAAATTTCTTCAATGCATGTTGAAGAGACTTTCCGAGGATCTTTTACTTAAACTCTCCGGTTCCCACATCAACTTTTGTTTTTCTTTTTCACTCTTGACTTTACAAGCTCACTCGACAAGTACTACGAACTCTCGTATTTCAAGAATGCCAACGAACATTTTATGTCTTCATTCAGCCCATCCTCGGCGTTTACAAATGACAGCCTCGGACGAAACACATTCCGGCGTATCTACTAAGTCTAACAAATTTTCGCTCATAATCGATGAATCGACATAGAACCTTGCTTAAGCTCAAGAAATTCCTTCCGTTTTTGATCAACAAATCTCGATCGATATACTTTTTCCAAACTCGGTTTGGAAAAATTCCCAAGTTACTTGCTCTCGGGCACAACAGAAGTCGAGTGCTCCACCAATAGTAGGCGTAATCACGTAGCAAGGAGATAGCACACTTTAGGCATTCATCGGTGTACAAGATAGCTCATCGAGTACCGGATAGTGTTGTCCAACCAAAATTCAGCTTGCTCGGCATCGTCGTTATCCGTAGCTTTAAATTCGGTAGCCCCATGTTTTCGGATTCATCAACTGGGGCTTATTCGACCTATTTGGTCGATTCTGGGAGGCATTGTAGGTGCGGGGTTGTATTAGTCGGGAATGGAGGTTGTGGAATAGTAGATTAGTTCGAATGTATTGGTTGAACCAATCATTCATCACGCTATAAAAGGCTTGCCTAGACTCATCATTCGGATTGCTAGCAATAGGTTGAGAGTCCGCCGGTGCTGTCCCTTGTGCGGGAGCAGGCGCCACACTCTCCACATCATCAGCTATCGCTCGGTTGGGATCGGGATCCATTACTATAAATAAACACAAATTCAAATGTCAGAAATCACCACACTATCAAATAATCACATAAAATGGCATGTATAGCTGGACCCAAACGCATTACGGTAGTCCTAGAATCGACTAAACCGTAGCTCTGATACCAACAAAATTGTAACACCCCGTACCCGAGTCCGTTACCGGAGTCGAACACAAGGTGCACACAAACATGACTTAATCATTTCCACTGTCCATTTAAAAATTTCCAGACAAGCTGGTTACTGCATCACTGTTACCATAAAAATCATATCTTGAGTTTCAAAACTTGAAAATCAGTTTCGTAATTTTTCCCCGAAACTAGACTCATATGTCCATCTACATATTTTTTTCTAGAATTTTTGGTTGGGCCAATTAGTACAGGTTATTAGTTAAAGTCTCCCCTATTCCAGGGTTCGAGTACACTGACCTTTATGCATTACGAATTGGATATCTTCCTATACAGGTCTTCAATACTGTTGCCGTTTGTTTCTATAGAAACTAGACTCAAAGAGGAATCTATACATATATGGCATGACTCCTAATTATCTCTTTTTAATTTACACTGAATTTCTAAAGTCGGAACAGGGGATCCAGAAACCGTTCTGGCCCTGTTTCACGAGAACTTTAATATCTCTTAACATATAACTCATATGACAGTTTCGTTTCTCCCATATGAAAGTAGATTCATCAAGGTTCATTTACATAATTTATTCACTATTTAATACCATTCCTACTATTTTTAGTGATTTTTCACATCCACGTCACTGCTGCTGTCAGCATCTGCCTTTAAGGTAGGCTTTACCTATTTCATGATTTCCATGATTCAATTGGCCCTTTTTGCATACATAGCACAAAGTGTGATCATGATTAACCATTCCAATGGCTAATCGTTCAAAACAATTCCATACCTCATAATGATCAACATACAAACGATTATAGTACTATGCTAAAAACGATATAAGCCATTTTGCATGGCTATCCAAGTTTACACAAAACCGAAAGGTACATGACCTACAACAAAAGGGTAGTCCTATACATGCCATTTCAAAGTTCAACCAAAATTGTACCAAAATGGGGGCTTTGATAGTGTGGATGACTTCGACTCGATGATCCCGAATCCGATAGCTAACGAGTGAAACCTATAAAACAGAGAGCCAAAGCAACGGGTAAGCATTTTAATGCTTAGTAAGTCTCAAGCAATGAAATCAGCTTTGACTAAAGTATTACATTCACATAGCTAAATGAATCACTCTATTAATACACATTCTCATAATCATACTTACTTCACATTACCGACCCTTATGTTCATACACAAAGAACAACTTAGCCAAAGGCGGTAGCTCGTTTATCAACCGAGCGAATACTCACTTGTAAGGACTCAACTAATTCAAGCACATACGAACATACCTCATTGCTGGAATTTTCACAAGTGTATAAACTGAAATTTTACAGCAAGATTGCTCATTTCCGAGTCACGCACCTTGGATTTAACCGGATACAACCACAAGCACAATTGCCTTGGTCTTAACCCGGATTTGGTAACTTGCACCATTGCCTTGGTCTTAGCCCGGATATAACAACTCGCATACGAATGCCTTGGTCTTAGCCCGGACATAATCACTAGCATAAATGCCTTCGGGACTTAGCCGGATATCATTCAAATGCTCATGTACACATATATCAATAATCACGACACATCCATATTTCATTTTTGTTACTAAGGCTCAAACACAAAATATTTATCAAACCTTTACAATTTCGCTCAATAGCCACACACAAGGAGCATGATTTCAATATAATTCAAGTAGGGTCATTACTCAAGACTTACCTCGGATGTTGTCGAACGATTTGACGGCTATTCAACTACTTTTTCCTTCCCTTTATCGGATTTAGCTCCCTTTGCTCTTGAGCTTAATTTAACAAATAAATTGATTTAATCATTTGAGCATCGAAAGAGGAATTCAAGGTACTTAGCCCACATATTTTCATTAGACATTAAAGTCACGAGGTACGAAATCATGAATCAACTCAACACATTAGTTAGTACTCTCCTTAGCCGAATTTTCTAAGCCAAGAATAGGCATCAATATGTTTGCCTCTAACCGAATGCATGCACACCAATTCCCCTCATGTGGCCGAATATGCAGGTCCATGTTGAGGCCAATTATACATTTAATACCACACACAAAAAAAAAACGGCATACATTCTACTAACTAATGCATTCCATATTGTAACTCAATACACATCTATCATTTCCTTCATAACCGAAACATCATCATAAGTAAGTATATACCTTGAGATAGTATATATGTCATACCAATACATCATGTGCAAACATATATACATATATATATGCTAGAGCCGAATCTCAAGTTGATTATAATTAAACATGAACATAAATCCAAAACACAAATCTTACTTTCCATACAATGAGCATAAATCATACTTATGAATGTACCATGGCCGAATACATCACAACACCATAATTTTGGTCATGATTAAACAAAGAACTTAATGTCTTACTCAAAATACTAAAAAGAAAGTCCAAGAGCCATCAATCCACCATCACATATATCATTAGCAAGCTTCATATTTAACATGCAATGGCATTAACACAAAATCCACCTTGGCCAAATACCATCCCCATGATATAACAAAGATTTGAACCATGGGCTAATAAGAACATCAAGTTAGCAACCAAAAACATGCATGAATCTCATGGCACAACATCAAACATACCTTAATCTAGACACTAGTATGGCCAAGCCTCCTCCTAATCCTCTTCCAAACCAAGCATGAAGCAAAATTCCTTCCTTCTTCTTTAGTATTTTCGGCCAAAAAGAATGAGAAAAGATGAACAAGTTTTTTTCTTTGCTTTTCTTCAACTCACGGCAAAGGGGGGTTCACTCACACACATTTTTTTTTCATTCTTTATTACCCATACTTATTTGTTTATTTCTTTTCTCCCATGATGTACCAACATAACATGTCTAGGACATGTTTTGCCCATGATTCCTTGTCATGGCGGCCACTAGAACTTGGGGGAAATTTGACATGCAAGTCCTCCCCTTTGACTACATGCACTATTAGGTCCTTATAGATTAGTCTATCACTTTTCAAAAGTGTCACACAAGTCCTACTAACTGAATTCACATGCAATCGGCTAAATCGAAGCTTGAAATTTTCACACATTCATAATTACATATTCTAGACAATAAATATTACGTTCAAACATTTCGGTGACTCGGTTTAGCGGTCCCGAAACCACTTCCCAACTAGGGTCAATTTTGGGCTGTCACATCATTGCTCGTCCCGAGAAAGAATTTCTCGGAAATGCCTTTGAAAAATTCCTTCAGAACAACATTCTTCCCAACAATCATGAATTTGGTATACTTATGCTCAAAAACAAGAAATTTGATATTTATGCTACTTATGTATACATATCATTCAAATTAATTTCAATCATTCTTATGATAACAAAAATAGACTAAATGTTTACTAATAAAGACATGTTAAATCCCTACGAATTTGATTTTATTCCCTTATTCAAGATTAAGCTTTAATCGTTAAGTTTAACTTATGCCTTCATATGTTGAAATGAGCAATTTCTCTCCACTAATATTGTAATGGCCCTCACCCTATCCAACGCTGGGACAGGGTTCGAGGCGTTACCAGACTTAAACATTCACAACATACAAAATTGGGACACAAAAATTATCACCAAAAATTAAAACATCTCGAACACATGCATATCGTCCCTTATATAGGTCTTCCAAACCTATAACATACATTAGAGTGGTTCGGTACTAAACCAAGAACTTTGAAAATCTTTAGGCAACTTAACTAAATTTTCTTGCTTCGGAGAGTCACTTGCCCCTGTGGAATTGGGCCATGTGGTCACACACGTCCGTGTGGCTTGGGACATGCCAGTGTCCTATGCCCATGGAGCTCTCTATCCATTTAGCCATGAAGAATTTAGGGTCACACGACCAAGGCACACGCCCGTGAGCTTAAGCCATATGTCTCACACGGCCTAGACACACGCTCGTGTTTCTATCCGTGTGGACAATTTCAATGATATTTTCCAAGCCAATTGTCACCCTTAATTACCTACATACACTTATACATTTTCATAGCAGTTGACATGGCATATTTGAGTAATTATATATCCACAATCAAGACACAAGCATGGCATTCTCACAACAACACATAACATATTACCAACCATGCATGGAAAACAAGCATATGCACATCACCAATATCAGACATAACATGAATAGTTAGATTTATAAGTCAGAATCATTAACTCACTAAAGACCAATATATTTGGAAAAATTATAAAACACATGTTATAAAACTAGGTCCCTATACATGCCACTCACTTGATAATTCTAGCATATTTGTTTATACTCTCAAGGTGTTGGCTTGATAGTGTGATCTTTGCCTCGCATTTATTCTCCAACCCCGATCTAACTTGACAACACTATAAGAAATGGAAAGGTGGGGGTAATCTTTACACTTAGTAAGCTCGCATGAAAATAATAAGCAATTTACTAACATGCTTTCCATAGTAAAACTATCCCAATTGTACATTTACACGTGTTCTGGTTAAGCTATTTTCTTGAGTCACAGTCACTAAATCATTTATATCTGGAGGTACAGAGCCTAAATTTAAGATCCGTAAATTTTCCCAGAAACTAGACTCATATATCTTTCCACCATAAAAGTTTTAGAATTTTTGGTACAGCCAATAAACACAGTTTATTATTTAAATTCTCCCCTATTTTTCTGTTTGACAGCTTCAACCTTTCTTTACTAAAATTTAATTATGTTATAGTACAAGACTCAGATAATGTTCCCATATCTTTATCCTAAAATTAGACTCATTAAGGATTTCATTCATATGAATTTTAACTCATAATTAGTTTTTTACAATTTCTAGTGATTTTCCAAAGTTGAGACAGGGGAGTCTGGAATCACTCCGACTCTGTCTCACAAGAATTCAAATATCTCATGATACAGAATTGTTTTGCTTTCACCGTTTCCTTTATGTGAAACTAGACTCATTAAGATTTAATTTCATAATTTATTAAGTTTCTAACTCAATTTCCACTATTTTTAGTGGATCTTCAAGGTCAGACCAATGCTGTTGTCCAAATCTGTTTTGGTACAATATAATGATCATTATCACAAGCTTGTCATAGAAATTATTCTCATAAATATCACTCATTCATTTGCACTCTCTTCACAAGTCCATTTCATTTCACATGTCAAACATGTACTCATGAGTTTCAAGTACGTACCTGTGCTATCTCTTAGCACAACCACTCATGCAAACAGTACAATCATATGCATCATATTAGTATCATACCATTTTTCTTTATATCACTATGTAGGTCATTACCGCTGAATTATTGAA
Source organism: Gossypium arboreum (assembly GCF_025698485.1). NCBI lineage: Eukaryota > Viridiplantae > Streptophyta > Magnoliopsida > Malvales > Malvaceae > Gossypium > Gossypium arboreum. The sequence continues at coordinate 82,468,583 of NC_069081.1, read as the reverse complement.
TTTCTGATGGTCTTTTCCAATTATACACTCGAGGTGTACGTTTCTTTCTGAGTGGTACACACAAAGTATACCTTTTCTTTTCATATGGTATACACAAAGTATACATTTCCTTTTCATATGGTATACACAAAGTATACATAACCTTTTCAAGTGTACACAAAAAGTGTACATAACTTTTTCATGTGATATACACAAAGTATACCTAACCTTTTCACATTCAATAGCCAAAGCTATCACTTTTCACATTCGATAGCCGAAGCTATCCCTTTTCACATTCGGTAGCCGAAGCTATCACTATTCACTGATCAGGTAGCTGGAGCTACCACTTTCCACTAATCAGGTAGCTGAAGCTACTACTTTTCACTGATTAGGTAGCCGAAGCTACCACTTTTCATCGATCGTAGTGAAGCTACTATTTTCACCGATCGTAGCCAAGCGACCACTTTTCATCGATCGTAGCCGGGCTACCACTTTTCACTAATCAGGTAGCCGAAGCTACCACTCTTCATATTGTACACACAAGGCGTACATTTCCTGTTCATAATGAGATCAAAAGATTATCCTTTAGGGACAACCTTTATTGCAACATATGCAAGATCTCATATTCTCGGTAATCACCAATTTCTTTTAAATATCATATCCCATCAAATTTCTATTAGCATCAAATTCAATAGAATTATAACAAAATATATTTCATGTATATCAATAATATAATGAATAATAGGCTTATTAAATCACGCGAACTTACCTCAGATCCAGAAATAGCAGTTTACCATTCTAGTCCATAACCTTTTATTTTCTCAATTTAAGGCTAAATTTCAATTTCCATGATCTATAATATCACATTTAGCATACTAATTAGTCACACTATTCATATGGGTCTAAAAATCATATTTTTACAAATTTTCATTTTGACCCCTAAACTTTTGCATATTTACTCTTTTTTCCCAAGGTTCAGAAATTAAAATTCTTCATATTTTGTTATGTTTTATGACATGCTGATCATTTTTCCCTTCTATGGCAACATCAAATTCTCACTCTAACATGTACTTATGAACATTAGGTATTTTTACCGATTATGTCGTTTTACTTGTTTTCACGTAAAATCACTTAACAAAAGTTGTTTAACACAATTTCAAGCTTCATATTCTAAAATTAAACATCAATACAAATGCATATAATTCATGGGTAAATTTTTAAACATAAATCCTAGCTCAAAATAATGGTAGAAATGAGCAGATCATGTTATCGGGATTTTAAAAATACATAGAACATTAAAAACGGAGCTCGAAATCACTTACTACTAAGCTTGGAAGCTTGGCCAAAACCTAACCATGGCTGCTCTTGGTACATTCTATTGTAGCAAGAAGAAAGGGACACATTTGGGGTTTAAAATTTGTCTTTTAATTCATTTTACCCCTAAATGACCAAAATGCCCTTTTTACTATTCTTTCAAATTTTACCCAACCAAGGCCATTTTTGTCCAAAATGTTATACAATAGTTTAATTATCATTTAAGGACCTCCCATTTAAAATTTCATGACAATTAGACACGTCTAACATATAAAACTCAACTTTTTCACTTTTTACAATTTAGTCCTTTTTTCTAAATTGAGTGCCCAAACGTCGAAATTTTTGAACAAAATTTTCACAAAATCATTCCGTGAAATCGTAGACCATAAAAATATAGTAAAAATGAAATTTTTCTCATTGGATTTATGGTCTCGAAACCACTATTCTGACTAAGCCTAAAATCGGGATGTTACATTTCTCCCCCCTTTAGGGATTTTTGTCCCCGAAAATCTTACCAGAAAAGTGGTTTGGGTTTTTCACTTGGATTCCTCAATCCTATAATTGATGTCAAAGAACTTTCACTCAGGCTAAACTTTTACTGCCTATCTCTTTAAATTTTACATACTATCTCTTTCACTCAGGTATTCACTTTACAATACTTTTACTGAAACTTAATCTCTACCAGAACGCTCATGTACTCAAAAGTCCGATCTATACCATCATGTTACATATACATTTGCACCCGAATCTTTTCAAATTCAAATAGTAAAACTAGTCAGTTCATCTCAACCCCATACTCTTTATAATTTCACACAGTCCAATTATTTATTAATTCAACCCTCAGTTATTCTTTATTTCAAGCCTCATATGGCTTTCCAAAGAAATCATGATATGAAACTTAGATCTCAGTTCGATTAGTGGAGATTAAAATTCCATGATATCCAATATTCATAAAGACACGAAATTCTATGAATCTGGTGAGCAGACATTCAGGTATACCAGCATAATTTACACTTCTCATAATGTTTAACAACGCTGCATATCACTTTCCTTTTTCAAGGACAGGAATGATCCAGACAAGAAAATTCATATTAACCTTTTCTATTTCCATTCTAATTCCCATACTGCAAAAATAATTCTGATGATTCTTGCTATACATCTTTAAACTTTCAACATTTCAAGAATTTGTACTAAAAGATAAACAATAATCGTTTCAGCATTTTTAAATACCCAAATTATCTTTACATTATCAATATCAGATATTCTTATCGCATACAATTCTTCTAGGAAACATACACTTCTTAATTGGACTATTCGTCTTTTTACCCGTGAAGAAATAAAATCTTATTCTCAAGCATGCACATCTCATTAAATTCTAAACATATATTCCATACAGATTGAACAATCAAGTTGACCTTATTCATCCGTAATTGATATTTCAAGAAATTCTCTCTTCTAGTCAACAGAACGATTCAACATGCATCATTCCAAATTCACTCATTATGCTAATTAAAGACCATAACAAATGCATTAGCATAAGTAATACTGATACCTCAACTGAATACATTAACTCTGATTAACTTACTTGAGAAAGGAAATCCACCATACACATTGGGACTTGAAATTTCACCACATTATCAAGATCAATTCAGAGGTATAGTCATACTTGTTCTTTATATACATCAATCACAAGCTGGAGGTCATGCTCTAAATGCAAGCCATGATCAACAAGTTACAAGATAAAATATCCAGAAAACCCAAGATAGAGAAATCTGAAACGAAGAAGCCTAGAATAAGGAAATCCAAGATAAAGAAATCCATGATAAGGAAATCCCATTTACAGCACTGCATCAGAAGACCGAGAACCAGAATCATAAAAATATGAAAGACCCTAATGGTTTTTCAAAGAAAAGAAATCCAGAATAACATCATTCCAAATCACTAACAACAAACACGACCAAAACTATATGCTTCTCATATATATATAAAATCAATTAGAGCAATGATCGGTAGAAATAGAATCATGGCACCATACACAATTTCTCATCGATTCCTAACAAGCGGAGTATAACAAAATACTAGAGAAAAACAGAACCATGCAGATTATAATCCAATCAGACTGAAAACACATTTTTCTAACGTTAAGATCAGGGAACATTTTCATAATATAAGAATTCATTAGGGATTAGATAGCCCTAATAATATTTCTGGTGTCAGATAATCTCATACCATATCTCAATAGACAATCACAAATTGTTCACTGTAATTACCATGCTTGGACATTTTATAATTCGAACATTATTCCTTTAACTATTTCTGTCGTCCCAAATTCCATAATATTCCCTTTACTACCAATTCATGAAGGAATTTCAATCAATACATTTCTCGACAACATACCACGATAGATCGTTTTACCAAAATTAACCTTTTTCGCTAACTGCGATGTTGCAAAAATTAAACAATCTTTCGGTCAATCCGATATCTTTCTAGCTCATGTCAGTACTTATCAACCCATTCTCAATCTCTAATCATGCTTATAACCATTCCATCATTGAAATCTTTGGTTTCTCACCTGGAAGCTCATTCAACATAAATCTCAGGAATTTCCATTGTAAAACATTACTTTGGTAAAGGGAAGAGGGTCGTAGGGCCTCTAACTCAACTCTCATATACATATACATGTAACACAGTTTTCATCATAGCAATCATATCTCAATCATGTCATTCATTTTGAGTAACTAACATTCATATTGATTTTACACTCACTTTCCAGTTATCTCATTTAAACAAGTGTAGTTATACATGTATTTCCATGTTTCTAGATAATCTTACTTATCCATTCATTAAATCAGACAAGTCAAGCACATAATATCATACAAGGGCTAAACAAACATGAATAAGTATATCACAGTCTAAACTTTCATCTTATACATCATTGTATACATATCATTACAATCATATATATCAATCCAAGTAATTTAATACATTTACTCAAGTTATACGAGCTTACCAATCATAATCATCCCAACCAATATACATGAATATTCATCTTATCAATATTTTTGATAAGTTACTCAAACACATGCATTTGTTCAAATAAATCGATCATATACATCATGTAATTATCTATTAATCATAGAAAAGCTCATTTCACCATGTACACATTTCATGAATCCTCATTCGTACCTCTCCAAGTTTCAGTTCGTCATGACTATACTTTACTCGAATATTTTAGTATCACATTCAACATGGTCGATGTAGCTCGATTGGAGAGTACCTTTGTCTAAACAAAGTGGCTCTCATACGTGTCGGAAGACATCACACTATCACGGATCGGTGGCATGTATAGCTAGACTTTTACACATGCTAGGTATGTCCGAGAACCGACTAAACCATAGCTCTGATACCATTAAATGTAATGCCCCTCACCTATATCCAACACCGGGACAGGGTTCGAGGCATTACTAGACTTAAACATTCACAATCTGCAAAATCGGGCCACAAAAATTATCCCTAAAAATTAAAACATCGCAAACACAAGCATATCGTCCCTTATATAGGTCTTCCAAACCTATAACATACATTGGAGTGGTCTGGTACTAAACCAAGAACTTTGAAAATCTTTGGGCAACTTAACTAAATTTTTTTACTTCGGAGAGTCACAGGCCCGTGTGGAATTGGGCCATGTAGTCACACACGTCCGTGTGGCTTGGGACAGGCCCGTGTCCTATGCCTATGGTGCTCTCTGTCCATTTGGTCATGAACAAGTTAGTGTCACATGACCAAGGCACACGCCCGTCAGCTTAACCCGTGTGTCTCACACGGCCTAGACACACGCTCGTGTTTCTATCCGTGTGGACAATTTCAATGCTATTTTCCAAGCCAATTGTCACCCTTAATTACCTACATACACTTATACATTTTCATAGCAATTGGCATGGCATGTTTGAGCAATTATATATCCACAATCAAGACACAAGCATGGCATTCTCACAATAACACATAACATATTACCAACCATGCATGACAAATAAGCATTTGCACATCACCAATATCAGACATAACATGAATAGTTAGATTTATAAGTCAGAATCATTAACTCACTAAAGACCAATATATTTGGAAAAATTATAAAACACATGTTATAAAACTAGGTCCCTATACATGCCACTCACTTGATAATTCTAGCATATTTGTTTATACTCTCAAGGTGTTGGCTTGATAGTGTGATGCTGCCTCGGACGATTCTCCAACCCCGATCTAACTTGACAACACTATAAGAAATGGAAAGGTGGGGGTAATCTTTACACTTAGTAAGCTCGCATGAAAATAATAAGCAATTTACTAACATGCTTTCCATAGTAAAACTATCCCAATTGTACATTTACACATGTTCTGGTTAAGCTATTTTCTTGAGTCACAGTCACTAAATCATTTATATCTGGAGGTACAGAGCCTAAATTTAAGATCCGTAAATTTTTCCCAGAAACTAGACTCATATATCTTTCCACCATAAAAGTTTTAGAATTTTTGGTACAGCCAATAAACACGGTTTATTATTTAAATTCTCCCCTATTTTTCTGTTTGACAGCTTCAACCTTTCTTTACTAAAATTTAATTATCTTATAGTACAAGACTCAGATAATGTTCCCATATCTTTCTCCTGAAATTAGACTCATTAATGATTTCATTCATATGAATTTTAACTCATAATTATTTTTTTTACAATTTCTAGTGATTTTCCAAAATTGAGACATGGGAGTCTGGAATCACTCTGACTCTATCTCACATGAATTCAAATATCTCATGATACAGAATTGTTTTGCTTTCACCGTTTCCTTTATTTGAAATTAGACTCATTAAGATTTAATTTCATAATTTATTAAGCTCCTAACTCAATTTCCACTACTTTTAGTGGATTTTCAAAGTCGGACCAATGCTACTGTCCAAATCTGTTTTGGTACAATATAATGATCATTATCATAAGCTTGTCATGGAAATTATTCTCATAAATATCACAATTTCATTTGCACCCTCTTCACAAGTCCATTTCATTTCATATGTGAAACATGTACTCATGAGTTTCGAGTACGTACCTATGCTATCTCTTAGCACAACCACTCATGCAAACATGACAATCATATGCATCATATTAGTATCAACTAAGTATAAATGAGTTTATCATACCATTTTTCTTTATATCACTATGTAGGTCATTACCGCTGAATTATTGAATTTCTGATGGTCTTTTGCAATTGTAAACTTGCGGTGTACGTTTCTTTCTGAGTGGTACACACAAAGTATACCTTTCCTTTTCATATGGTATACACAAAGTATACCTTTCCTTTTCATATGGTATACACAAAGTGTACATAACCTTTTCAAGTGTACACACAATGTGTACATAACCTTTTCATGTGATATACACAAAGTATACCTAACATTTTCACATTCGATAGCCAAAGCTATCTCTTTTCACATTCGATAGCCGAAGCTATCCCTTTTCACATTCGATAGCCGAAGCTATCACTATTCACTGATCAGGTAGCTGGAGCTACCACTTTTTACTAATCAGGTAGCTGAAGCTACTACTTTTCACTAATTAGGTAGCCGAAGCTACCACTTTTCACTGATCAGGTATCTGAAGCTACTATTTTTCACTGATCAAGTAGCCGAAGCAACCACTTTTCATTGATCAGGTAGCTGAAGCTACCACTTTTCACTGATCAGGTAGCCGAAGCTACCACTTTTCACGTTGTACACACAAGGCGTACATTTCCTTTTCATAATGAGATCAAAAGATTATCCTTTAGGGACAACCTTTATTGCAACATATGCAAGATCTCATATTCTCGGTAATCACCAATTTCTTTTAAATATCATATCCAATCAAATTTCTATTAACATCAAATTCAATACAATTATAACAAATTATATTTCATGTATATCAATAATATCATGAATAATAGCCTTATTAAATCACACGAACTTACCTCGGATCTGGAAATGGTAATTTACCATTCTAGTCCATAACCTTGTATTTTCTCGATTTAAGCCTAAATCTCGATTTCCTTCATCTATAATATCAAATTTAGCCAACTAATTAGTCATACTATTCATATGGGTCTAAAAATAATACTTTTATAAATTTTCACTTTGACCCCTAAACTTTTGCACATTTGCGCTTTTTCCCCAAGGTTCGAAAATTAAAATTCATCATATTTTCTTATGTTTTATGACATGCTGATCATTTTTCCCTTCTATGGCAACATCAAATTCTCACTCTAACATGTACTTATGAACATTAGGTATTTTTACCGATTATGTCGTTTTACTTGTTTTCACGTAAAATCACTTAGCAAAAGTTGTTTAACACAATTTCAAGCTTCATATTCTACCATTAAACATCAACATAAATGCATATAATTCATGGGTAAATTTTTAAACGTAAATCCTAGCTCAAAATAATGGTAGAAATGAGCAGATAATGTTATCAGGATTTCAAAAATACATAGAACATTAAAAACGGAGCTCGGAATCACTTATTATTAAGCTTGGAAGCTCGGCCAAACCCTAACCATGGCTTCTCTTGGTACATTTTGCTGTAGCAAGAAGAAAGGGACACATTTGGGGTTTAAAATTTGTCTTTTAATTCATTTTACCCCTAAATAACCAAAATGCCCTTTTTACTATTCTTTCAAAATTTTCCCAACCAAGGCCATTTTTGTCCAAAAAGTTATACAATGGTTTAATTATCATTTAAGGACCTCCCATGTAAAATTTCATGACAATTAGACACCTCTAACATATAAAACTCAACTTTTGCACTTTTTACAATTTAGTCCTTTTTTCTAAATTGAGTGCCCAAACGTCAAAATTTTCTAACGAAATTTTCACGAAATCTTTCTGTGAAATCGTAGGCCATAAAAATATAATAAAAATGAAATTTTCCTAATCAGATTTGTGGTCCCAAAACCACTGTTCCGACTAAGCCTAAAATCGGGATGTTACAAATATAAGTAGCATAGAAACTTGAATCAATAGGTCTTTAACAAGGTTGTAACGTGGCTAGGCTAGGGGTAGGTAAAAGATAAATTTTAGGCTAAAAACCCTAGACTCAGCTTCAATCGGACCTTCGAAAAATTTACCTTCAATACACCAACTTACTTTGATTTCACATGCTCTTTTGTACATTTTCTTTCAAGTATACATGCTTTTTTTTTTACGAAAATTTTGTTGTAGGTACTATAATTTTTTTGAGCATTCGATACTTCTTTTCAACTCCCCCAAACTTATTTTCAAAGAATGTTCTGAATAGTACTGAGTCTAGTGTTTGGGACAATTTAAAGATAATTAAGAGAGAAGTGATGGCTAAACATTGCAAGGGTTCAAATAAAATTAGGCCATATAGTCTCAAAGTTGGGTTTCAAAGGATAAAATTTCATCAAGGTTGGCTTGAAAGACTCAAATGGTCCAAACAAAAGTTGTATAAATCATTTTCAATGTTTCATGCTTCCTAGGATTTCGCCTCAAGAAACCACTAAGTCAATTCTAGAGACTTAAACTTTCATGTCTGCCTAACTTTCCTAAGGAACTAAAAATTTTATGGTACGATTTGCATGATTTATTAAAAATACACTTATGTCATTATTAAGCTAACATAACAATTATTGAAATAATTGAACTTTATTTATACTGAAGTTTAGCATACTTAACAAAATTTTCAATTATTGAACAAAATATATCCTAATCATAACTGAAAGAAAAATTTATTCTAACTGGAAATAATTTCAATTTTTTGGTCCCCCTACTTAAGATGAACAATGTTCTCATTGTTAAAAGTGAATAGATACTATACACTAGGCAAGATTCTAGAAAAGAGGAGGCGAGTCAATTTGACTGCTTAAGCACCAAGCTCTCTCTAGATCCAATCCTAGACATGTATACATTTATTGCCACACTTTGTACTTTGCAACTTGTTCATTTTTATTTATGATTTTCACTTCTTGTTTTATTATGTGAAAAATAAAAATCATAATAGAACCTAATCCTAAAACATTAAATAACCTAGGAAACAAAATGAAATAAAGTAAAGATCCCCCCTTTTTATTTATTTGTAAATCCCTCAGAATTTGACTCATTTTTTTCCTTCCTCGACATTGGAGTCCATGGTTAGAGTATAAAGTCTGGAAATTCAGGTACAAAAATAAACGGGTTATGAAATATATATTTTAAATGCATATCTGATTGAGTCATATTGTATTTTTGAGTATCTTTAGTAATTTTGCTGCTACAACTACGTGTGTTGCAGCATAGCCATTATACCAGATTGTTCACTTCGTGGAATGCTGCTAGATAAAGGGACTCTCAGTGTCGAACTTAGGAAATCTATTAAAGGTGGTTTCAGTTTTGGGCAGGTGGGTGACTAGCTGAGGGTAAGGTTTAGAGTTGAAGACGGTGGTAGTTTTAAGGATAGTTTAGGTGCGGTAGTTTGTGACTATGAATGAAGGTGTTTGGGGTGGTGATTCAAGGAGTTCAGGGGTACAACATTAAGGGGTTAAATGAGATGCACTTTTGGGCTACTTAGGAGTGGTGGTGGAGTAAGGTAAGGGCTATAGGTTTGTGAGGAAAAGGGTTGAATATTTCCCTTCTTAGTAGTGTCTTAAGCCCAATGGCAGCTCCTTTTTGGATCCTAAGCTCCTGTACTAAAAATAAACTAAAAAAAACTCAAAGAAATTAGTGCTTGGGTTAGAAGTTAACCCTTTATTTAACAGAACAAATACTTAAATTATTTGGGCTACTTAGAAAAGTATTTTTTTGAAAAATTGCATTAAATTAAACTCCCAGGAAAGACTAGAGGGGTCACGAATGGTCCCACTTAAGTCCTAATCTCCTGGACAGAGTTTTGATTAATGTAATAAACCAAAGAAAATCTTATCTAAGGCTACCATTTTATTCAAATGAGAAAAAGAACTAAAAATATAAAATAACGATAGAAAAAGTGAAGAGAGCTCCCTCTATTTTATTTAGGACTGTAATTAACCATGGTGGTGTCAAATGACCGTTTGTCATACCAACCATAATCATTTAGGAAGTAATCATATTCTTTCCCATCAAATCTATCCAACATCTTATTAAGGAAAGAAAACTCGTAATGACCTTTCCTGGTGGCCTTGTTTAACTTCCTGTAATTCTTATAAATCTTCCAACCCGTGACTCGAATATGTGAAATAATCCATCCAGTACCCTTCTTATGCCTTTCGAAAATCACAAGTGCCTCTTCTTCTTGATCTTTGGTGAACTCAACTGAAATAATGACAGGAAAATTTGAAGAAAGACCCAAATAGTTATATTTCAAATGAGGATACAAAATCTTCAGTTCCAATTTAGCTGGCTCTTTAATCACCGACTTTGGTTGCGTATACTCTTGAGGTTATAACTCTAATGACTCGAGTGGAACTTTTTGAGTGAATTCCTTTGAATTAGTTTCTAATCAAGCCAAACATTCCTTGTCTTCATCATCACTTGGTGAATCCTCCAGTAGAATATGTTCTAACGGATCATCTAAAGAATTGAGCTCTAATTCTTTAGAATCCAACGATTCCATCTTCGAAATAGCAGAGCAGTATTCAACTATATCTTGGGATTTAGCAGCATTGAATTCATTAAAAGTCACCTCGTCATCAAAGATTTCTTTCAACTGAGTATCATTTTGCTGCTTCTAGAATTGTTGAAGATATGGCAGTGGTGGAATCTTAGCTTTAACCGGACAACTCTTCTGTGGAAATTTTTTTGTATCCGACAAGGGTGTTTGGTAATCAGAACTAATTGGTTTAGATTTTACCTCATCAAGGATCAACGTATCTGACTTTTGTGGAACAGAAGTTTCAACACTCAGTTGAACTTCCCCTTTGTCGTGACCTACAATAGGCTTATCTTCAACCTCGACAGCTTTGGGTTCCCATGTCTTCCCACTTTGTAAAGTGACGGTTTTGCAATGCTCTTTGCCCATGCTTATTAGATTTTCAGTATCACTTGGCCACATACCTTGGGGTCTACTTTTGAACTCATTGGCTTGTTGTCTCACTTGGTTTTCTAAATTCTTCAATGTTGCTGCTTGGCTTTGGATTAGTTCATCATTATTCACTATGTACGCCTTCAGCAAATTCTCAAGATTACTTGAAGATTTAGTTGGTGTGGGTTGTTGCACTTGTTGAGAATATTCTGCCAAATAATTTGGTTGAAATGACATAGAAGAGTCGCTATGGTCCACCTATTGATTACTGCATGGAGAAATTGGATGATTCTGCCATGAAAAGTTGTAATAATGTGGAACATTCCAATTTTTATTTCCCATGTAATATTTTGACTCTTGATTCAATGGAAAATTTTTACAAAAATGGCCATCTCTACAGTATTCACAAAAAATATCCTCAAACTGGTTCAATTGCTGACCTGTTAGATTACTATTGAAACCATTAGCAGTTATGTTCTTAAGCATAGAAGATATAGAGGATACCTGGGCTACCAAAGAAGCAAGTGTGTTCACTTTATGTACTCCTGCTGCTCGTCTTTCTGAGGCTACTTGGTTGGTTGGCCACTAATAGTTATTGCTGGAAATTCTTTCAATAATCCCTTAAGCATCGTTATCAGACTTAGAAAGAAAGGCTCCATTTACTGAAGCATCCATCATCATTCTAGTATGCATATTGAGATCAATATAGAAAGTATTTATTTGAACACAACAAGGAATGCTGTGACGAGGGCACTTTCGTAATAACTCCTTGAATCGCTCCCATGCCTCACATAAAGATTCTTCATCAAGTTGCTAAAATGAAATAATTTCATTTCGTACCTTAGTGGTTAAAGATGGAGGGATATATTTCATTAAGAAACGTTCAACCAACTCTTGCCATGTAGTTATGGAACCGGACGGTAGTGAGTTCAACCACGTTCGTCCTCTATCTCTTAAGAAGTATGGACATAATCTCAGTCTCAAGGCATCCTCGGTCACCCCGACTAGTTTAAATGATTCACTCACTTCCATGAATAGCTAAAGATGAAGATGTGGATCTTCAGTAGGAATCTCACTAAATTGACCCATTTTTGCAACATTTGGAACATGACCGGCTTCAGCTCGAATTGTTGTGCCTCAATTTTGGGTCTCCTACTACTTGGATTGAGCTTGTTGAATAGAGGAATGACATATTATTGAATGGCACAGTTTCTGTCATCGGCAATAATGATCAGATTGTGAGTATTATAAGAGAATGTTCCTCTTGGATTTTGGTTTGGATTTTCAAAATTCATATCTTTGGTCCTTATTTGGTTCTCTTGTCTTCTCCTTTGTTAGAAAGTCCTTTCAATTTCAGGGTTTACGGGGAGTAAGTCAATGATTTGATAAATACTCATAAACACCTGAAACAAACACAAAAAAATGGAATTAAAATTTAACAATTTCACAAATGATGTCTTTTAAAACAGTCCCGGCAACGGCTCCAAAAACTTAGAACAACTGAAATGTACAAGTGTAAACAATCGCAACAAGTAATAAAGTGACAAGTAAATGTCGAGTTATCGTACCCACAAGAACTATGAAAAGAATTATTTATGAATGCAATTTAAAACACTTTGGTGAAGAAAAATATTTTGATTTGAGAAATGATTAAAAACTAGAAAACAAAGTAAAATAAACAAAATAAAATAAAGTTCTAATGCGCGATTTCAAAAGTTGATTTTAATCAAGGTGACATAATTGTGTTAGATTAATTGCATTTCTTAACTTAGAATTATTAAACTTATGTTTATGTTGTTAAGAATAAATTCATGGCAACTCGGTAATTTACTAACTTATGAACATACTTACCTAAAAAAATCCATTCATCTCTTGGTTAAATCTCTATATCAAGTCAACCAAATAAACAAGCTTTAATAGGCAAATGTGTTAATGCACATATATACTTATGAAATTAAAATAATCTTGTAACATCCCAAAAATCAGGGGTTAGTAGAATCAGGTTTGTGAATCGAGAGAGAGTTTTCATGCCTTAATTTTTTTGAAATTTATCTATACATTTTTAGGAAATTAATGAGGTATTGGTTTGTTGGTTAAGTGTTAGTGAAATGCTCCTTAAAACTCAAGTTCTAATCCCTTCTCTTTCACTATTTTTATTATTTTGCAAATTTCACTTAAATCCTAGTATGCGACATGCCTTATTTTTAAAATAAATATTGAAAAATTATTTCAAGAATGAGGAAAAAGCCTAATGGTTAAAAGAAATATGAGAAAGCATGGAAATTAAATGGGGTCCCAAGTTTGAATCCCTTCCCTTGCGAAATAATTAAATTTTACAAAATCCCTGGTTTTTTTAATGTGTGTGCCATCCATACACTTGAACCCTAGGAATAAATATAACTTTTTATTCTATTTTTCAGCCTTTAATTCAAAATTTACCTACCCAAGCTATTCACCCTCTTCCTCTCCTCTTTTCTCTTCAATTTCCTTTCTTTCTCCCATTGTTGTCGTCGCCTACACCTAGTTTTACCATCTCTTTCTTCTTTTTCTTTTTGCCACAAGATTTGTTAACATATTCTCCACCATATTTCTGTCACTTTTTCTCATTAAAATCAGCCCCAAATCTGAAATCTTAAACTCCAAGATCGATCCCGAACATTGCCAAGAAAGTGTCATTGTCGTTTTTTCTCGACTAGCTTGGGTAAGGTCTCTTCTCTCTTCAATTTCTTAATTAATCTTGTCCATTAAAAAATAAATTTCCAGATATGGAATTTGGGAGATTTTAAATGATTTCAAATGTATTTTTCCAGATTTTAATGAGATCTCAAACCATTTTAAAATTCAGCCCCAATTTTAGCCACCACAAGTGGTGGTGCGTGCACCTATAGGAAAGAAAAGGGGTTGTTTTGTTTCTTGGTTTTTGCCTATATTTTTCCAAAATTAATTTGAGTTCTTGAACCCTAATAATAAGCTGTTAAACCCATTTTAATTAGGTAAAAATGTTCTTGATCGATTGGCCATTCCAACCCCACAAATCATGAAGCGTAAGTGCAATTAAGGGTTACTAGTTTGTTATTTTGACATAATTTTTGGGTAAAGGTTATGAATTGATTAAATAAAGGAATTTAATCATTAATTAGCTACTGATTTTCCAGTATATTATTGAATTAGGTGCTGACCCAAATGCCCCAAATCATTCGTAAAGGTGAAGAATGATTGTACGTACGGTTTGCATCAATACAGTGTAAGGTATCTAACTAGTTTGGATTCATAAAATATCTATAATTTCAATGATTGGCTTGAACTCATAAGCGGGTGTTTGGCAGCTGGTTTAATGGTACTATTTAATTCGTACTAAATTTTGGTTTAGGTTTGTTTAAGGAATTATTAAGGAAAATTGGATGATTCGCTAGTACGCTGCAAGGAAGCGAAAAATAAGGTGTGGGTCCTAAACTCATAAAATTGTTTAAAAATGTTAAATATCATGTTATATTTGTTAAATTAGCTTGCTTATTGGATTGGCTTAATAGCCAAATTGTTAATTTTGTTAGTGACCGAACCAAGTATGTTTCGAGCCTTAAAAGATTGACATGTTGGCAAAATTGCTAGTTTTATAGTATGGATGTTTGATTGAGTTTGTAATTGCATATTGGAGTTATGAGATATGAGAATAGTTAACTGAATGATATAATGTGTTGAGATATTAAGCTTTTTTATTAGTTAAATGCATGAGATATTTGTTATATTGTGTATTGAAAAGGGTGTTATTTATGCATAATGAAAATCTGTACAGCATGTGAAATTGAACAATATTGATTGATACCAACTCAATGGTAATTTGAAAGTTTGGAAAATTGTTTCCATTTACTGAAAGTATGTGATTATGTATGAGATTGTGTGACATATTGCATATGCATTGGGTTGGGATTTTGTGGTAGACGGAGGAGTTCTGTGGAGTACTGGCGACATATTAAGTCCGCATTATTCGTAGTCAGTGCACTGCACCTGGAGTACTGAGGGGATTGATGATCTTATTGCATATTATATGTTATTGGTGATTGTATCGCACTATTTGATATCTGGTAGATTTTCTGCATTGTTGATTATTAGGTGGTTTTACCACATCGAGCTATGCTCATAATGTTTTGGAGTTCGGCAAACGGGTTCTGGGGAACTCGTGGTGTGTAGTGGATGGTATGGGTAGGAACCTTTTTGCATTGCATCATGTCCACGACATATTTGAATGTTATTGATTTATGCTACGCATTGTATTTTGTTATATTGGATGGTATCAAAATTAATGATTGTTACTCGAATGAATGATGACCTATGCTCATACACTATTTGACATCAATTTGATAATGGCTATGTAATGACATGAAATTCCTATGATGGTTTTGTTTTCTTCAATTAATGCTAATATGTTTCACTCTATTTGATGTTTTTGCTCATTTAAATAATTATTCGACTAACACTGAGCTTTTCATAAGCTCACCCCCCCAATAGTGTTTAACTTTTCAGGTAAACCTCAAAAATTAGGATTGAACTCGGCATTCCGAGAATCAACTTGGACCTCGGATTATTATTTTTAATTAAGTATTATTGAGTTTTTATTGGTTTTGGCTTGTAATTTTTAATTATATCTGGTCTGTGGCTTGGTAACTTTTCTTTTGGGGATTTTTACATGCATGATTACTCAAGCATAATTATCGGATAATGCATGATATCGGGCTTAAGTAAAATTTGATACTGCTCCCTAGTTTCCACTACATTGCAAAGGAATTGTTTCTGAAAAAAAAAATCGATAAGGTAACTAATTTTCCAAAATGACTTGGAAAATGGTTTTTCGGCTACATTAGTTTAACTTCCAATTTTCTTTTAAAGAAGGGTGATAAGCAAACGGTTTTTATAAAACAACACTGTCAACAATAAAATGAATGCTTTTAAGGTAACTCAAAGTACAACTACGGTTTTCTCTAAAACGAGTTTTTTTTAAGTCTTAAAAAGTAACGTAAGTTAGCTTAGCCATTTCAGTGGCTAATGTAGCCTTCTCAATCTAGCCATAACGTCTAGGTCGGGTTTGGGAGGTTACAAATCTCTTGTACATATCTCTACCAATTCAAACAATTAATTTAATCACATAAGCACATAAAAGATTACTTGAGGTAACAATGTATTTCTACCTTGAAACAGTTTAATCACAATAATCTTGCAAGTTATGCAAGGTAATTGTATCGCTCGATACTGTTGCTAATTTAATCCTTAGCTACCATAGATGATTAAACATGCACTGATTAAGTATCATGTCAATTAACCACAATTTCAATCCGTTTAAATAATGAATTCATTAGTTACCTTACAATTGTAATGCAAGAATAATTTAGTCATGGTTTTACTTAATCAAACATCTTACGAAGCCTATAACAACACAAACACAATTTTAATAAATTAAGAAGACGAAATACAATCAACCTAACACAAATTAAATTTAAGCCATATTAATTAAATAAATCATATCAACATAAACATTCATAGACATGTTCATCATAACAACAATAGAATTTAAAAGGATAGGGAACAAGAAGCAAATCTGGTGTTTCTCCGTGGCTTGGCTGGGTTGATCCACTCTTTCTTATTCACTTGTTCTTGTTGAACCAAGGCTTCTATGAAAACTTGAATACTGATCCAAGTGATGGATGAACGACTCTTTTTCAAGAGGTGAAATCAGCAAGAGGACAATGGAAAACAAATGGAAAAATAAAGAGAGAAAGTTGAGACAAAAGAGAAGTGATGAAAAAGTTGTGGTGTGTTGAAATGAGAAGCCAAGGGGGTTTTATAAGGTGAGAGGGTGCTAAAAATAGCCAAAATCAGCAGCCAAAGAGCCCTCCCATGGTCGGCCACACATGTGGCAAGTTTGAAGTTTTCAAACTTGTTATATTAAGGCTCAGGCAAATCTAGAAAGGCACAAATAGTGGAGGGGTTTGTTTGCAATTTGAAAAAGTCTTCAAGGGCCATTTTGAAAGATAATTAATCACCCAAGAAAGCTGATTGGGTCAGCATGTGGAACAGTTTTGGGCTGCCTAGTACTCATCGGTTCGGTTTTCTCAGTTCAGCTCAACTAGGCCACTTTTCATAATTAATTAATAATAATTTATTTAACCCAAATTAAATTGGATATAAATTAAAATTAATTATATTATGAATTAATACACATAATTTGGACCGTATTAGGCTGAAAAATTAATTCTCCTTGATGCTTCAAAATTGTTTCTCAGTTTTGTGCTTCTAGCAGTGTCTACCGAGTCATTTTTCATCCTTTATGCAAATCTGTCGAAAATAAGAAAAATTAATCAAAATTTATTATAAAATTAATAAAAATTCATTATGTTAATAATTTAAGTCCAGAATAACTATTTTATAATAATTATATATTTTTGACAATAATTTTACCGAAATTGCATGAATTTGAGTTAAAAAGGGCATGAAAAAGTGTGTATATTTTCGTGTTTCCAATAACGGCCACATAATCATAGTTAAGCTGCCACATAGCTTCATCCTTTCACAAACCCACCCCATGCATGTGGTATGTCCATTTTAACACATATATCTCACTTTGCACATTTTTCACATATTCATGCTCATAACTCATATTTCTCAGTTTTTACACATATGCATGTATCATGCCCAAATTTTCACATATCACATAGTTTTCACTTTAGCATGCTTTAATAGACATACTTATATTAAAACATGGATCTTAACATACTCATACATATATCGCATGTTTGGATCATCACATATCAATCTAGCCATAAATCACATAACATAGAGTTGAGATCAACATTACATGCATCACATATCGCAAAATCATGGATTTTCAGAACATTTAATAGTTTAGGACACTTACTTGGAGTCCTCTTTGATTGAGTTTTTCAACTCCACTCGAGTACTTAATGTACTCAGAAATTAGTTAATTAAATAATATTTTATTAAAGTAAATAACATTATATTTCACTCAAAACTAGAGTTAGATCCCACACCTTAAAAAAATCTACACCGTACGCTCCTTTGTAGAATTCTCGTTTCGATCTAGTCTCGATCACAAATCTAATCACACGATTAACCCATTTTAGTCATGATATAATTGAATAACATAACTTTTAATATGATATCTAATGTGGAAATATCACCTACACTTACCCTCAATTCGAATGTTGGGATTCGTCACTCTCGTGATGACACACTATTGGTTTCTTAAAAAATTATTGTTCAGTCCTTCATGTTGACACGAGATCATGTTAGTACTTATGATTTTCAAATAATAAAATAAAATACGAAATTTCTAGGCCCTATACCATTCGACCATATCACAATAATTCTAGGACGAAGGATTTTCAATCCCAAAACTTCACTTACACTTGTTTCGTTACAAGATGATTGAAGGAATAAAAATGGAGTAAAATCGATGGTTGGATAATATAAAATAATAAAATGAAATAAAATATGTGTTTTTGTCATTAGGGTAATAGCCAAATGAAAAAGAAAAAAAAAGCACCAGTGGGAACAGCAATGGCGACGGTTTGATGGTGAGATGTGATGGTTCGATGGTGATGCAAAAATGCAAGTAGGGAGGAGCGTTCGGTCACTTTCAATTGAAAGAAAATAGAAAAAAAAGGAAAATGGTGGAGGAACATATGGCTTGTAGTGGTTACGATGGCGACTTACAACGGCGCACGGTGAAAGAGGGGAGGGGGAGAGAAAGGAAAAATGAAGTATATTTTGGTTGTAGATGGTGGTGATGTGGTGGTGCAATCAAGCCTACGGTGGAGAAAAGAAGAAGGGTGGTGGTAGTGGTTGTCAAAAGAGAGGAACAAATGGTGGAAAGGAGAAAGAAAAGAATAAAATGGTGGAAATATGGGTGTATAGTTAACTAGGGTGGTTTTGGTGGTCAACACTTGCACTTTTGGTAAGGGTGAGGAATGGGAAAGGTGAGGGAACATAGGAGCAATGAGGGGGATGTGTTTCACTTAAAAAGGGATGTTTGACTTGCTAATGGAGAAAAGGAATTATCCTTATATGGCAACATAGAAGGATAGAAATTGCTTGAATGCACAAGCTAATAAAGTGCAAAATTAAAATAAAAATAATTATCACATATGGGTTCGAACTAGGGACTTCAATGATAGCTAAGGAGCTTCATTCCACTTAGCCACAACACTTCCTTGTGTTCAATAATGCACGAATAATTTTAAGATTTAAGAGCTAGTAGTTTCACCCGCTTTACTAATTTAAAATTAATTAAGAAACTTGGATATGACAACGTGTTTGGGTGGCATTCTCCTAGCCTTTATGGTGTAATATATATGGCCTTTGTGGTATTCTGCTAACCTTTGTGGCATAATCTGTATGATGCCTTTGTGGTGTAATTTATATGTCACCTTTGTGGCGTATCTTTTTTGGCCCTAGTGGCATACTATGGTAAGTTTGTATGAAGAATATGTCATGTCTGAAGCTCTAGTATGTGAAGTTTGTGATAAATACGAATAAGTTTTAAATGAAGTATGATTTAAAATGTTCAATGAGAGTATTTGATGTGGTTATCTGCCAACATAGTATATGGGTGTACTCGGTATAAGAGTCCATCAATTCGAGTAACAATTACTATGGTAGAATTTTGAGTTGTATGACATATTGTTTAGAATCATGTCTTTTTCTAAACTCTATTAGAATATATGATGTTTGATATATTGAATATCTAGTGTTCATGACAAAGATGTGTATGATTCTTATGAACGATCTAAAGAAACTTTTATCTATATGGTTATGTGTCGGGCTGAATTAGGGTTCAATGTAGATTATGATTCGATTTATCAATATTAGTAACGGTATCAGCAAAAAGTATGACCAGTAAGTGATATCAGCCAAGAATAGTGCTTGCGATTAACTGTTAGAGAATAACTATTGAAAGTTGTTTGAAGGGAAATGAAAAGTGTGACGTTCAGATGTCGAGGCCTAGAGCTAGTCAAATAGTTGAATGAATGAGATTATGGTACGAATGGTAAGTGGTGTATAAGTATGATAATATAGAATTGACACTGTGAATGTATTCGCCGAACACAAATGTGGGAATTCGAAATATTCAAAAAGAAGAAATTGTCAAGACAATTCAAAAGGTAAGGTGTTTTCAAAACTCACTAAATTTCTCTGACATACTGGTGTTGTATTTATGTTTCAGGTATTGCCGCGTCAGTGTAAGTAATTGGGGAGACGATGCCAGAAACATGCTAGAGTAGTAGCAAGTTGGGATACTATGCATATAGTAGGTATATAGGTAGGGTTGATGTTTAGGAAGACCATACCTTAGAGTTTGTCTTTTTATAACTTATGAGTTATGATAAAATTTTAGCAAGCCCATTACAATATATTAATTGCAAATACTTCCCTTTGTTCTGTTAGTATGAATTTTTAATCAATCTAATGATAAATGTCTTTAGTAAAGAGTTTTTGTCAATGGTTTTAAGATTTTCGTTAAGTTTTCTACGTAGTAATGCCTGAAAATTGGACTCTATGAATCGGGTCAAGTGAGGGCGTTACATAATTGATGCTCAAAATTGAAAAAGGGAATGTATACAGTTGAATTCATGTATAAATCATAATGTTCAAATTTCTTATTGATATGGATGAAAATTGAGGCCCATATGAACCTGTGAACAACTAGGATACAAATGACATGTCATTAGGGTTATTATGATTTCGAGTGCTGGTCTTGGATATCTTATCGATGACTAAGGTCTTGCATTTCTCGCGTATTCTTCATAACTTGTGTAAGCAGCATCGAGTAGTGTTATCATCCCACTGACCCATAGCTCATATGAGCAGGCCCATTTTCCTAACTCATGTGAGCATTTACATTCACAACTCGTGTGAGCATTTACATTCACAACTCGTGTGAACATTATCATCTCACGTATCCAACATTATTTCATTATAGTTTATCAGGTGGAAACAAGACATATGAAATGGAAATGATATATGATTTAATTACAAAGGAATGGGTATGAATTATGAATGATTGTGTTGTATTTGGTATATAAGCATGGATTATGATTTTAGTTTCAGATGTGAAGAAGCTAACTTTGTTGGGTTGTGATGTGCATAGGATAGATAATGCCATGATTTCTAATTGTATATATTTATGTGATCAATGCTTAGTTTAAACTGAGATTGGTAAGTTATGTTAAATTCCGTATGAACTTACTAAGCACTGTGTTGCTTACTTTTTCTTTGTTTGATTTATTGTAGATCATCAGAAGTTTTTTAATCGGTTGGAATCAAGTTAGAGCTAGCCCTATCCGTTCAACAACTCGGCAGATTTTTCATCATTTTGTAATAGGTTATAAGTGTCATGTAACTAAGTGTTTTGGTTATACATGTATATATGTAAGCTGTGGTTTAAAATGGTACATGAATGTTAAAATATTATCTTATTTAAGTTGGTAGCATTATAGACATGAATGTCTATTTATATATAATGTTTTGGTCTTGCTTCATAGGAGTGGATAGGTATGGCATGTATATAAGATGGATGTTGTATGTTTGAGCTTATATGCAACACTTTGGATGAGGTAGATTATGTTCTGGAATTTGAAATGGTAATTATGTGGGAATGTTTTGATATGTAATTTGTGTTAAGAATGATGATGAATGTGTGATTGTAAATGGTTGAATTAAGGTGTCATTTGTGGGGTATATTGGTTAGACACTTAGGATAGATGATTCAAGTTGTGTTTTGGTATATATATATATTGTATTTGAATATGTTGTATAAGGGTTTAATGCTTGCTTGTGGCATAGGAAAACTTAAAGATACATAACTTGTTTGGAAAGATTCTTATAGGTACACAGAATTTGATACACGGTATGCCACATGGTTGTGTAGTCTATATAATTTAGGTGTTAATTGGTGTGCACTTTCTCAATGAGTTACATGGCCTAACCACATGGCCATATGAAAGTTTGCAAAGTTTTACAATTTAGTCAAACATGATCACAGTTAGTTACATGGTCGTGTGACTCAATATTACATGTCATCAGTTGACAACACAACCATGCCACTTGGCTCCAAACGGCCTTAACCTGTCATACAGTTGTGTGATCAGTTGACAACACGACCATGTCACTTAGCTCCAAATGGCCTCAACCTGTCATACAGCCGTGTGACCCCTATTTGCTAAAATTTTTTTGTTGTTTGCATAGCTCACAAGCAAGTCCTTACATGTACTCAAGTTGATTTAATATTTTTCGTAAGTCTGTTTGAGATCCGAATTGAATATGAATGCCATGAAATCTTGTATGTTTAAGTGTATATGCAAATGTTAGATGTTTTGATTTCTATCATAACATCCTGTAGCTAGGTTCTAGCAATCAGACAGGGTTAGATATGTTACATCATCATTCTTAGCAAGGTATAAAATCGAAATAATGTTACTTGAAAACCATGGAACATAAAGACATTTTTTTAGTTCCATCTTTAAACCTGTAGGCAAAGGTAAGATGTAAGTCCCAATAGCCTGAACAACTTTTGCGCCATTTTCCATTCCAAGAATTGTTGTGTTCCTTCCTACACGTCTACTATTGCTAAGAAACCTAATGTCATTAAATAAGTGTACTCCACAACCTGAAACAATTATCTGAGTTTTAGTATCAACAATGGATAGGTTTAGCGCAATCATAAATAGACTAATATTAGCTACCTTCCTTTCTTTGAGAACGTCTCTAAAGCTATGTCATTTCTAATATTTTGGACTTAACAAATATCATCGATTAATAAGAAACATGTTTAACATCACATAACAACCTAAGGATGAGAAAAATGAAAATCAGTATTTGATTGTGTTGTTTATAATAATTTAAGATGAGAGATATTAAATCTTTAAATTAGTATTCCCACTATTTTTTTTCGTAATAGCCCTCACTATTATACGAAGGTCTTTACTAAGTACCTCTAATGAGCTGAGACCCCTTTCAACATGTTATAATCTTGAGTGACTCAATAAATTACAATATGCCTATTTGGGTAGGTAACATAGCTTACCAATTGCATCCAATGCAACTGTCAGATTAGTTAGGTGTTAACTCCTTACCTAAGCACATCATATGTGCTTCACGAAATCTTTTCCTCTAAAATCATGTGGTCAAGTTCTTAAGCATTCGGACAACATGACTTTAGATGAGTAAAACCTATTTCAGCATAACTCACACAATTCAAACGGAAGAGAAGTCTTAAGTGACTTAACAAACCCCCAATGATATGAATACCAAGGTATCTTGTTATAGAAATGGATGGCATTTTATCATGCTTGAAAACCATAGACTCAATATTTTTGAGGGATTTTTGTTTTATGGTCTGATAGAATTTACATGCATAACATTTATAATATTGCATAAAATAAATCTACTATCATGCATACTACTATGGACTGGTTATGGACTATCTAACTAAATTAATTTCCTTAAGCCACCAAAGGAAATTAGTTGGTCAGTTCGTAGGTAATTACAAACTAATCTTTATGTAACCTCCTCTCGCTTTCATGGTACCTTACTTCTTTTTACATCATCTTTGAGTTTACAAAAGATTCCTATCTAATCCTAGTTTACATTTATATAACTAATTACATTGAATATAAATAAACCTCAAGCTACATTCAAGGGGATTTAGAGGAGAAGTGAATGTACAACTCGAGAGGAAAAAGTAAGATTAAGGTAAGGTGTGCAAACCCTATTTAAGAAATAAATACCATTAATGTAAAATTAATCATCCATAACTATCCATCTTACATTCACAATATTTATGAACATATTTAAAAACATTTTATTTATTTTAGTTAACTTATGAAATTATTAATATTCCAAGTTAATTAAATAAATAAAGACAACTATCTTTATTTCGTGAACATTTTCCTTAATCAAATTAAGCCAAACCCAATCTTATTATGTTTAACCATAATTTAAATATTTTGGATTTAAAATAATTTTAAATCCAATTATATCAATCTACATCGATATAGTCAAAAACTACTAATATTTAAATATTCATGGATTTCAATTTCTAAAATTAAATTCCATAATTTTTAGATATTAATTAAAATTAAACTAAATTCCTAACATTTAAGATTTAATTAAATTCAATTTTAATTCTAATTTTAACAAATCAATAAAAATTTAAACTCTAACTTTTAGGTGTACAATTTTTGGTAACTCGTTATTGGAAATCCCAAATATGATCCAACCTCATCCATAGTTTGGTTAAATACTTGGAAACCATAAACTTCACAAGGAAAACAAAATATAGTAGATATCATTGTTAGAAGATGGCCTTCCATTCAGCTCATCCAGCAAGGTGCACCACATGCAGTCGAGCCATGCTTACAACAGCTGAAGCTTATTGATATTGTCCAAATTCAACTTGTTTTTGTTACTTCAAGTTCATATTTTGTAACTTAGCTTGATTTGAACTTAGTTGGTAAAGAATTTGATGTAATTAGGTAGTGATTGAGCTGATAAATCAGCTTTGTTTATGTGTACAAGTTATTTTACCAAGTTTCCATGTAATTAGTGGTATTAGGTAAGTATTAGGTGAGGTTTGCTTTGTTTTTTGCTCAGTCAATGACTGATTTATGTAATGGCAATATGCCAATTTTTTTAATGACAAATATTGGATTTCATTCACATATGCTCCATTATTTTCTTGCTTTTCGATTCTATTCCTATTCTGAAGCAAATTTCTGCTTTTGTTTCTTCACCAAGTCACGAGGCTTGTTGCACAAGCTTTCGACTCTGCTTGCTCAGCTTGGTTCCAAGCACCAACAATTGGTATCTAGAGCTTTTTTCTTAGAGGACCTGTTGTAGTTGAACCTTAAAGTGAATGGCTTCTTCAGAATTTTCTCCAGCAGCACCACCAGTCTTTAATGGTGAAGGGTTCCGCATATGGCTGGTTAAGATGATGACTTATCTGCAAGCCTTTGATCTGTGGTAAGTAGTAAACACTGATGCTGAACCAGCTCCACTCAAAGCTAATCCCACAGTAGCTCAAATTAGGCAGCACGTAGATGAGAGGACCAAGAGGCACAAAGCCATGTCTTGTATCCAAAACTGTGTGTCAGATGTCATTTTTACCAGAATCATGGCTTGTGAGACTCCAAAGCAAGCCTGGGACAAGCTCAAGGAGGAGTTCCAAGGCACAGAAAAGATAAGGCAGTAGTAGTTGCTAAACTTGAGAAGAGATTTTGAAAATTTAAAGATGAAGGAAGAAGAGACAGTGAAGTAGTACTCAGATAAGATAATGGCTGTGGTGAACAACATAAGGTTGCTAGGAGAACAGTTCAGTGAGGCAAGGATCATGGAGAAGGTGCTCTCAATACTGCCTAAAAGATATGAGGCAAAAATCTCATCCCTGGAGGATTCGAGAGATCTTGCAAGCATCTCCCTAACTGATCTTATTAATGCCCTCTATGCTCAAGAGCAAAGCAGAGCTAGCAGGATGGAGGAGCACCAAGAAGGTGCTTTTCAAGCTAAGGCCAAAGCTGCCTCGAGCACCTCTTCCTACAAAGGCAAAAAGTACTGGAGAAGTAGGCCTAAGCCAAATGCTGCAAGAAGAGGAGACCAACTCTATAGATATTGTAAAAGGCCTGGTTATCCAGAGGCCAAATACTGGTTCAGACTAGATGCTTTATGTTAACATTGCAAAAAGAAGAGGCATGTTGGAAGGGTTTGCAAAGAAATAAGTAGACCTGGGCAGAATCAATCACAACACAAGAATGTTGAAACTCAAGTGGCTGAAGACAGTAGTGACCATGACGAGCAAGTCTTTACTGTGACATGCCTAGCTGGTCAGAACAAAGGCTCAAAAGGGTGGCTATTGGACGGTGGTTGCACTAACCACATGTCATCAGTTTCAACCATTTTTAAGACTTTGGACAGAAGCTGCAAAACCAAAGTGAAAGTTGGCAATGGTCAGTTTATCAAAGCTGAAGGGAAAGGGGATGTGCTAATATGCACTTCCACAGGAGACAAGGTCATCACATATGTGCTGCCGGTGCCTAAGATTGACAGGAACCTTCTTAGCATTGCTCAGCTGCTCGGTAAGGGTACTCATTTGTGTTCAAGGGCCAGGAGTGCCAAATTGTTGTTCCAAATGGATCAAGCCTCATGACAGTCACTATGACTGATAAATACTTTGAAGTAAATTTGCCTAGTGATTCACACTCAGCATGTACTCCCTCTGGTAAAGATTCCAAGCTTCGGCACCAAAGGCTTGGTCATGCCAACTTTAGATGATGGCCCAAATAGTCAGCAATGAGATGGTTGAAAAGTTCACTAAGTCACTCCAAAATGAAGATGTTTGTGAAGTTTCTCAGATGGGAAAGTAAGCTAGGCTCCTATTTCCTACAAATACAACCTGGAGAACATCAGACAAGTTGCAGCTGGTGCACAGTGATGTGTATAGCCCCATGAAGACTGTATCATTTAATGGTAACAAGTACTTCATTCTCTTCATTAATGATTATACCAGATATTGTTGGATTTTCTTTTTAAAGCACAATTCTGAGGTACCTCAAGTGTTCTTGAAGTTCACAGTTGCACCTAAAATAGAAACAGGATGCAAACTAAAGACCATTAGATCAGAAAATAGAGCTGAGTACACCTCAGCTCAATTCCAAGCTCTCTGCAGTGATGCTGGCATCAAACATCAGCTGACAAATGTCTACACACCTCAGCAAAATGGGGTCAGTGAAAGGAAAAACAAGAGTTTATTGGATATGGCAAGATGCCTTCTATTTCAGAAGAATTTTCCTAAAACTATGTGGGTTGAAGTAGTTAACGCTACTGTGTATCTTCAAAATAGGCTCTCAATTCGAGGCCTGGTTTGGGTTTAAGCCATCTTTGGCTCACTTGAAGGTCTTTGGCTGCTTGTGTTATGCTCACACACCATCTGCAAAGAGGGACAAACTGTCAAAAAGGGCCCAGCCTGGTGTTTTACTAGGCTACAGCTCAGTTAAGAAAGGCTATAGGATTTTAGATCCTTCAACAAACAAGATCCAAGTAAGCAGAGATGTGATCTTTAAAGAAAAGGCATGTTGGAATAGGGAAAGAAATGAACCAGAGGCTATTTCTGAAAAATTGTTGGCTGATCCAAATGGTCCTGATATGGACATTGATAATGAACTAGTCAAGGGTACAAGGACTTTAGCTTACATCTATGAGAGGGCTCATGTTGCTCAAGAAGAACCAATTTGTTTTGAAGATGCTGAAGCTCATGAAGGATGGAAACAGGTAATGGCTGATGAGATAGCCATGATTGAAAAGAACCAGACATGAGAATTGGTTGAAAGACGAGCCAACAGGAAGGTCATTGGGGTGAAATGGGTTTATCGAGCCAATCAGAATGCTGATGGAAGTTTGAATAGAATGAAGGCTAGACTGGTTGTTAAAGGGTTTAGTTAGAGATATGGCCTAGACTAGCTGGAGACATTTGCACCAGTGGCCAGGCTAGACACCATCAGGCTACTGATTGCCTTAGCAGCATAGAAGCAGTGGAAAACCCACTAGCTTGACGTACAGTCTGCATTTCTCAATGGCTTCCTTGAAAAAGAAATCTACATTGACCAGCCCCAAGGTTTTATTGTGTCTGGCAAAGAACACATGGTGTACAGGCTTAAAAATGCCTTGTATGGCCTACAACAAGCTCCTAGAGCCTGGTATGTTAGGATTGATAGCTATCTAATTAGCTTAGGATTTGAGAGAAGCATCAGTGAGCCAAAATTGTATGTCAAGAATGAATAAGCTGAAACACAACTTATTGTGTCCCTTTATGTTGATGACCTCTTGGTGACAAGAGTAGATCAGATTATATTGACTGATTTCAAGGCCAAAATGGGGGACGTGTTTGAAATGTCTGACTTGGGCAGATGACATATTTCCTTCGAATGGAGGTGCTACAAACTCAAAGTGGAATCTTCTTGGGACAGAAGACATTTGCTGCAAAGATCTTAAACAAGTTCTCTATGGAAAATTGCAAGCCAAGAAGCACACCTATGGTTGTTGGAATGAAGCTGTCAAGCCAAAGGGACTATGTACAAGTCAGTGAATCTTCCTATAGAAGTCTAGTTGGTTGCTTATTGTACTTGTCAGCAACCAGAACAAATATCATGTTTGCTGTGAGTATGCTATTGAGGTTCATGCATTTCTATAACAAACAGCATCTTCAAGCAACAAAAAGAGTGCTCAGATACATCAAAGGCACCTTGAGCCATGGGTTATAGTTTAGCAAAACTGAAAACCTGAAGCTGTTAGGCTACACTGATAGTGACTGAGCTGGTTCAAAGGATGACATGAAGAGTTATGCATTCACACTTGGTTCAGCAATGTTTTGCTAGAGTTCAAAGAAACAATCGATAGTGGCTTAATCCACAGCTAGAGCTGAGTATGTGATTGCTGCTGGAGCAGTCAACCAAGCCATTTGGCTAAGGAAAATCCTAGCTAATTTGAACCTACATCAAAGGGAAGCAACAAAGATTTATTGTGATAACCAATCTGCTGTTGCAATTGCAAAGATTCTTGTTTTCCATGGTAAAACAAAGCACTTTAGCATCAAGCTACATGTGGTTAGGAAAATGGAGCAAGCTCAAGAGGTGGAGCTGATTTATTGCAATTCAAAGGAACAGGTTGCTGATATCTTCACAAAAGCCCTTGGAGTGTTAAGGTACACTAAATTGAGAAAGCAGTTAGGAGTTAGCAGCATGGAGATTGGTAAACCTTAATTTATACATATTTTTACCCCATGCTTAATGCATTTTATGGATGATTTTCCATTAGAATTGGTGAATTTGATGCTCCTAATGCTTTAATTTCATGTTTTATACTCAGGAGAGCATAGGAGAGCAAAAGGAATGAGAAATGGGCCAAAAACGGAGAAAATGGGCCTAAGTACGAAATCAACACGGCCTGGACCTCCTCATACGGGTAGACTACACGGTCGTGTCAATTTGGCAGGCTCCAGCACAGCTTGAATAAATCATACACGGGCGTGTCCCTACCGAGCCCAAGTTGAGTCCAATTCAGAAAAGGCTAATTTTGAAGGCTCTTAGGCATTTCAAAGCCTATAAATACACCCTAGAGGAGGAAGAAAGGGGCACAGAATAGGGAGTAAGGAATTACTTCAAGGAAGACGATTGATGCATCTCAGAAGCCAGATTCACCATTAAGACTGAAGATCTCCCCTCAATTTCCCCTTCAGGAGTTTTGGGTTTTCTTTATGTTTTGTATTCTTTATTATTCTGAGATGTTTTCTTATTTAGTTATGAACTAAAACCCTTAAATACCTAAGGGGAATGAAACCTAAGACGAATCTTGTTATTATTTTCTTAATTGTATGATAAATATATAACTTGTTCTTAATTATGTGTTCTTAATTCTTGTTTTGATATCCCAAGATACTGATTCAAGATAAGCTCTTATTCAGAGGAGGAATAGACCCTGTCTAAGAGTACATTTGTCATAATTAACCGGAGTTGATTGCGCGCCTAGACATAGGTTGACAAGATTTTGCCGGATTAGGGTGAAACCTAATAAGGGGATCCATAGATCGAGTTAATGCAACCCTAGGGTGTTAATTAGAGAAAGGTCTCAATTATTCAATCTAGGGATTAGACGTTATTAGTCTTGAATAGGTATAATAACATAACTTAGGGATCTCTACGGAATAAGTTAAATGAATAAATCATCCGATTCGGAGCCAGAATAACAAGTACAGTCTAGGTGAATTTTTCCTTAGGTATTGTCTTCATTCAATCGATTTTCCCAAAAGCAATTCTCCAATTCTATTCTCTGTGAATTCTTAGTTTAGATAATTAGTTAGTTAAAACAAAAACCTCTCTATTCTTAGGCTAGATAATAAAAAGACAGTCATTACTAGTACTTTTAGTTCCTTTGGGTTCGACAATCTGGTCTTGCTAAAACTATACTACTGTTCGATAGGTACACTTGCCTACATTGCGATAATAGTTAGTTCAAGAATGAGTAAGTATAAATATTTAAAACCTATCACAAAATCACGTGATCAAGTTTTTGGCGCCGTTGCCGGGGAGCTAAGATATTAGGAACGCTCAATTTTTATTAATTTAGTCATTTATTTTCTTGCAATTTAATTTAATTTTATTATTATTATTACTTATCAATTTACTTTTTCCTTCTCTTGGCAGGTTTTTATAGTTTATGACTAGAAGAAACCCGTTAGGATCACTACTTTTTGAAGAAGAAATAGATCGCACAGTTCGCAGAAACCAAAGAGAAATAAGGCGAAGCTTAAGATACAAAAAGAACGAGGAAGAGGATGATACTCAACCCCCAACTGAAGAGATGGCTGAAAACCAAGACAAACAGCTACCTCCTGTAATTGCGGTTAATCAAAATCTTGCTCCATGCACTATGTATGATTATACTAAGCCTTCTTTAACAGGAACTGAATCGAGCATAGTTAGACCTACTGTAGCTGCAAAAACTTTTGAACTGAAACCTAACACTATTCAAATGATACAGCAATTTGTTTAGTTTGATGGTTTGCAGGATGAAGATTCCAATGCTCACTTAGCAAACTTCCAAGAATTTTGCAATACATTTAAAATTTATGGCGTTTCTGATGATGATATACATCTTCGGTTGTTTGCTTTTCATTAAGAAATAAAGCTAAACAGTGGTTGAACTCGTTACCATGAGGGTCAATTACTACTTGGGAACAAATGACCGAAAAATCTTTACTAAAATATTTTTCGTCGGCTAAAATGGCTAAATTACTTAATGATATCTCTTCTTTTGTGCAGATGGATTTAGAAACACTCTACGATGCATGGGAGAGATACAAGGACCTTTTCAGAACATGCCCTCACCATGGGTTACGGCTTTGGCTACAGGTTCAAACGTTCTATAATGGTCTGAATCCTTCGACTCAACAAATGGTTGACGCAGTTGCTGGTGGAACCATCAATAATAAAACACCTGAAGATGCTTATGAGTTTATAGAGGAGATGTCACTGAATAACTATCAGTGGCAAGTCATGAGGACAAAGCCAGCAAAAATAGCCGGCGTTTATAACGTCGATTGGGTCACCATGCTCTCTAATCAAGTAAAACTCTTGAATAAGAAAATTGATGGTTTTCTTAGGTTTTCACGTTCACCCAGTAATGCAGTACGAAGCAAGTGGAGGCAGAACAAGCCATTCGAAATACCAACCTTATGGTCAAAACATGGATAACAAGAAATTAAATTACACGGGTAATAATCCTCGACCTCAAAACAATCCATATAGTAACACTTACAATGCAGGTTGGAGGAACCACTCCAATTTCTCGTGGGGCAATCAAGGAAATCAAAGACCACAACCACCTCTAGGCTACCAACAATCACCTTACTAACAGGAAAAGAAGCCGAACCTTGAAGAGATGCTCTCAAAGTTTATATTGGTGTCAGAAACCCGTTTTTAGACACCGAGACAGCACTTAAAAATCAACAAGCGTCGATCTAAGGGCTCGAAACTCAGATAGGCCAGCTTTCCAAACTAATCTTTGAACGGCCACAAGGTAGTTTGCCAAGTAATACCAAACCTAACCCAAGGGAACAGCTCAACGTGATTAATGTTCAAGATGAAGAAGGAGTCATTGAGCCTGAACCAGAACCGAGGCAAGAAACTGTGGTAAGCAAAGGTCAAGGTGAGGTAGATCAAAATACAAACAAATCGGTGAATGTCGAATATAAACCTCATATGTCATACCCCAACATAACAAGGAAAGACCGCTCAGATGAACAATTTGGTAAATTCCTTAAACTCTTAAAAAAATTACATATTAACTTACCATTTATTGAAGCCCTATCGCAGATGTCAAATGCAATGAAATTTTTGAAAGAGCTTTTAGCAAATAAGCAGAAGTTGGACGAGGCGTCGCATGTGGAGCTAAACGCAGTGTGCTCAACTATTCTGAAAAATAAGCTACCGAACAAACTAAAAGATCCAGGGAGTTTTACGATTCCTTGCTTAATTGGTAGTTTAGATGTTAATAATGCATTAGCTGATTTAGGGGCTAGTATCAACGTCATGCCTTATAAAATGTTTAAGCAACTAGGTCTCGGGAAACCCAAACAAACTAGGATGAGCATTCAATTAGCAGATAAAACTATAAGATTCCCTAGGGGTATTATTGAAGATGTGCTAGTTAAAATCGATAAATTCATATTTCCCGTTGACTTCATCGTTCTAGACATAGAGGAGGATAGCAACACTCCTTTAATTCTAGGAAGGCCCTTTTTAGCAAATGCTAAAATGATTATTGATGTTGGCACAGGTGAACTCACACTCCGTGTGGGAGACGAAACAATCACCCTTCAAGCTCGCAATTCGGCCAACACATCGGAAATTGAAGGTTATCGTTTAACCCATTCTACTAAAACTGACAGTATGGTACAACGTACTTTACAGGAAATGAGTCTGAAGGAAGCACACGAGTCATTCTCAAGCAATAGTAGACGACCTGTTCATGAAGATCGAAGATTACATATCGAGGAGCTACAAGAATGGCGGACGCATAAACTGAGAACACCCGACAAACCGAATCTATGACAGAATGAGCTCAATACCTTTCTAAATCAACTTAAGGTTGGAGATAGAGCCTTATTAGATGCCACAGATCCCCACATTGTCACTACCACACCGAATGAAGAAATCCCTCTTACGGTACTCAGCATTTTCCCATTCGGTACGGTCGAGGTGAGTCATCCCAAGTTCGGCACTTTTATGGTAAACAACACCCGTTTAAAACCTTATTTTGATGAGATTGATAGTAGGAATGAGGAGTATAAACTCCTCAAACCGCCATGATCATTCAACGTAGAGGTAACTCGAGCTTAGACTATAAATAAGCGATTCTCGAGAGGCAACCCAAGTACTAACTGTTTAACTTCTTTAAAATTTAGTCTTCAACATCTAACTTACTAACAGAGCACTTGAATACAGGTTTTCCACAGAGACACGGCCAAGAGCACGGGCGTGCTTAGGCCCGTGTGAAAACAGGGCAAAGATGTCCCTAAACATGGGCTGCGATAAAACTCCACGGTTGTGCGACATGGCCGTGGTCGAGCCTACCAAAACAACACGGGCGTACGACACGCCCGTGTGGAAGACCCGTGATTGAAACTGAGAAACTAGCACGGGCGTGCGACACGCCTGTGTCTAACACCTGTGGCTGAACCTGTCAAATTAACACGGGCATGGGGCTTTCATACATGGGGTGTGGAGAAGTGAACGAAATGAGACACGATCATGCGACACGAGTATGGGACGAATTTTAGATGCACCCAAATAAGAAAAACACGAAACACACAGTCAAAAATTGGGGAACACGGGCGTGTGCCCTGGCCGTGTGCCCCAAAATCTATAAATACCCTACACTATTCACTTTCTTCCCCATTCAAAAACCCTAACCCTAGCCACTGCAAGTTCACACGGCCTCCCTGCCACGCCTGTGCGCTGCTTCCCACTCCATTTTTTACGCTCAATCTCTCTCCCTTAGCGTTTGTTTACTCCATTTACTTTTATTTTACTTCTTTCTAATGCTTGTTATCAACATAATCTTCATTTCTTTTGAACTATTTTTCATTTTTCTCATTATTCTGTCATTTAATTTGTATTCTTAGGTTAGTTATCATACATTTCGTGTTAAATCGAGTTCTTAGGAAAACCTCATACCCATGACATTACTATGCTCATTCTCACGCTATTACCATGCCAATGTCTATCATTTAATTTGTATTTTTAGGTTAGTTATCATACATTCCGTGTTAAATTGAGTTATTAGGAAAACCCATACCCATGACATTACTATTCTCATGGTTCTTTTGGTTGAGTTTGCTTCATATTAGTGGTTTTGGCTGAAATAGTAGTTCAAATTCATGACTTTTTACGTTTTCAAATTCGTTTACCTACTATTATTATTCTTTATATTACATGTTTATAATGTCGTCTTCACAAGGAAAGAAGGCCGTTGCCCCTGCTTCGAAGAAGAGGAAGAGAGCGTCATCTTCCGCGGGTCCAACCACCAAAATTCGTTACCCTCTCCTGCAGTTCCCCCATGGGCCTCAAGAAGAACTTTTCCAAATCCTTGGGGCTCGACCTTTAATTACAAGCCACTGTATAGACTGGGCTTCCATAGAACAAATTCAGTTGGCTGATATAATTCGAGCCTTTCTAACCACCGACCCTTAGGAGCTATTCTTTGGGATCATCGAACCAACATACCTCGAGCTCACGATGGAACTATGCTCAACATTCCATCTTCAGACCGTAATGACGAACTACGATGATCCCGGCACGGTCCAGTTTTGCCTAGGCGAGTTAGTCCGCCAGCTAAGCGTCTCAGATTTTCGGTGCTGCACTAGGCTTATATACGGAGAAGTTCAAGGAAGAGAATGACTTACATGCTCTCAACAGCCACATCCATCGTTCTCCTTTACGGTGTTGGGACGTACTAGTACCAGGTGGGGCCACCTACAATCCTAGCCGCTTCAAGGCATCAGCTCTCCCTCCCTCTCTATGGTACCTACACGCCATTTTGGCCGACACAATTATAGGGAGGTAAGAGAGAACTGGCGTCATCAACACTCATGACGCCTACTTCTTATAGTGTATGTCACACGGGCACGTCATCGACCTTACCTATTTCATCGCCCTCACAATTCAGCACCAGACAGAGCGGCATAGGAAGGGGGTCATTTCCATTGGCCCCTATGTTACTTAGTTGGCTCAGCACTTCGGGCTCCTCAGCACCACGGCCCAAGAATCATCCCTTACCCTCATTGGTCAAATGTCTCCTTAAGGCATCTCGAGCATGCTTAGTATGAGGATGATCGAGAGGCGCCGAGGAACCTACCCTCCCCAATATCGTCTCGTGCAATCTACCGAGGAGGAGGCCTATTAGGACATTCCTGATGATGTCCCCCCACAGCACGAGGACCCACCGACTTAGCCACCACCACCCTCTCGTCCAGTTTATGCGGCGGCTTCATATGCTGACATTTTTGAGCGCCTCACTCGATTCGAGCAGCAGTGTTTTCAACGATTTGACAACATTGATGCTACTCTACAGCAAATTTGTCAACACCTCCACATCTCATTGCCAGTCCCACCTCGCGAACCATCCAACGATGAAGATGTTTAAAAACATTTATTTATTATTTTATGTTTTTAATTTTTATTAAAACTACTTTTTATTTTTAATTTTAGTAGATTTTAAAATTTTATTTTTAATTATCAATTCCAGTTATTTCTTTATGAGTAATTATTTTTCCTTATATCTCCTAAAAAGTTCCTTATTTATCACAGTTATATAGAGCTCTTAAGCTCATCATAGCATAGGAACTAAAAAACTCCACCGAGAAAGGTTCTCTATGACTGCCATGTCCTGATCGACCCCGTTCATAGCTACCACTAGATATAATATTCTTTTGGCACAGGACTTATGGACTAATGAACCTCTACGACCGCTGGAGTATCCTCCTCCACTCTCGAACTAATTACTCTCCAAAACTCCAGTTCGAGGAATTCATCATACAGGAAGTTTCACTTCTCCCCCTATCTTATTTTTATACTCTAATATCTATCTTTGTACATTGAGGGCAATGTACATCTTAAGTGTGGGAGGGTATTTATTTCATTATCAGAAAAATCGCTGAATAACTGGCTTGTTCTCTTGAAAAGCTCTCATATCATATTTAGGATAAATTTTGATTGATCTATGATTTTTGTTGATATATCTTGAATTACAACATAGGCAATTATTCATTGATGGTTTAAACTTTAAGACAATAGAGAATCAAGCATGATTAGTTAATTTTTAAGAATTTAAAATCTTAGGTTATTTCCCCAAAGTTTAGGTATTACTTTGAGTTGGAATTCACAAGTTTTAAACATCAAAAAGCCATAATTTTTGTGAGATTTTTGAGCCTTTTGAGCATCTATTAATTCTTTCATGCTCACCTTTATTATTACTTTGAGTGCGTCAATATTGAACGGTTATTCTAGAACTTGCTTGATTATGCATGTCGAGACCACACCATTTGATTTGATATGTCAAAATGATTAAGGCACTTAGGATTAACCCACTCATGCCATGAAAAGCCTACCTCCACGATTAACCCCTAGTAAAACCCCCTTGAGCCTAACAAGTCATTTATTGTATTACCCTTAATATTAAACCTTAACCCATTATTGTTGAAATCCCCTAAATTAACCCCTATTTTTGTCGAGATTTGAGTTGAATAAATTGCTTAGCTATGACTTGTTCTTAATAGTTAGTTTATGTTATTTAACTTATTCTTAAAAAAAATTATGTATACACATTAGTAATTCAATTTTCTGAGAAGAAGCTCTGTTGTACGCAAGTGATGATTACCTCTTTTTCTAGTTAAGCAATTTTTCAATTCAATCTCGATTCTAACTCTTTCTTTCAGCTTGTGACCGTACCCCCTAACCAAGCCTCATTATAACCCTCTAAAGACCTTCTGATTGATGTATCATCTTAAATTACAGTGGTGGAGATTTGATTTTCATACAAGCCTATGGTAATGACTTTTCATTATTGACTATTGAGTGCTTCATTTTTTGTCCTTAAACACCACGAGTGATTTGAGTGAATCTTTAGTGAGGATGTGAAACTCTGTGATATTCTGATCGAAGGTAATTACTTAGATGAGGAGAGACACCTATGTTTCTGGAATAAAATGCTCAACTTCGAATGTTTGAAACTTTTATGTTCTTTTAGTTGAATTCTCAATGTATGATTACCTATGGATTAATTTGAGATATTATCGATAGAAATTATAAGTTGAGAAGAATTTATTTTGATTATGAGTTGAGAATTTTGCTTGAGGACAAGAAAATGCTTAAGTGTGGGGGTATTTGATAAACCGTAATTTATACATATTTTTTCCCCATGCTTAATGCATTTTCTGGATGATTTTCCGTTAGAATTGGTGAATTCGATGCTCCTAATTCTTTGACTTCATGTTTTATACTCAAGAGAGCATAGGAGAGAAAAAGGAACGAGAAACGGGCCAAAAACGGAGAAAATGGGCCAAAGTACGAAATCAACACGGCTTGGACCTCCTCATACGGGCAGGCTACACGGCCGTGCCAATTTGGCAGGCTCGAGCACGGCCTGAAGAAATCACGCACGGGCGTGTCCCTGTCGAGCCCAAATTGAGTCCAATTCAGAAAAGGCTAATTTTGAAGGCTCTTAGGCATTCCAAAGCCTATAAATACACCCTAGAGGAGGAAGAAAGGGGTACAGAATAGGAAGTAAGGAATTACTCCAAAGAAGCCGATTGATCCACCTCAGAAGTCGGATTCACCATTAAGACTGAAGATCTCCCCTCAATTTCCCCTTCATGAGTTTTGGGTTTCCTTTATGTTTTGTATTCTTTATTATTCTAAGATGTTTTCTTATTTAGTTATGAACTAAAACCCCTAAATACCTAAGGGGAATGAAACCTAAGACGAATCTTGTTATTATTTTCTTAATTGTATGATAAATATTTAACTTGTTCTTAATTATGTGTTCTTAATTCTTGTTTTGATATCCCAGGATACTGATTCAAGATAAGCTCTTATTTGGAGGAGGAATAGACCCTGTCTAAGAGTACATTTTTCATAATTAAGCGGATTTGATTGTGCGCCTAGACATAGGGTGACAAGATTTTATCGGATTAGGGTGAAACCTAATAAGAGGATCTATATATCGAGTTAATGCAACCCTAGGTTGTTAATTAGAGAAAGGTCTCAATTATTCAATCTAGGGATTAGACGTTATTAGTCTTGAATAGGGATAATAACATAACTTAGGGATCTCTACGGAACAAGTTAAATAAATAAATTGTCCGATTCGGAGCTAAAATAACAAGTACAGTCTAGGTGGATTTTTCCTTAGGTATTGTCTTCATTCAATCGATTTTCCCAAAAGTTATTCCCTAATTCTATTCTCTGTGAACTCTTAGTTCAGATAATTAGTTAGTTAAGACAAAAACTTCTCTATTCTTAGGCTAGATAATAAAAAGACAGTCATCATTACTACTTTTAGTTCCTTTGGTTCGACAATCCGATCTTGCTAAAACTATACTATTGTTCAATAGGTACACTTCCCTACATCACAATAATAGTTAATTCAAGAATGAGTAAGTATAAATATTTAAAAACTATCACGAACTCACGCGATCAAAGGCCAAGGAGGAGTGTTAGAAGATAGCCTTCCATGCAGCTCATGCAGCAATGTGCACCACATACAGTCGAGCCATGCTTGCAGCAGCTGAAGCTTATTGATATTTTCCAAATTCAACTTGTTTTTGTCACTTCAAGTTCATATTTTGTAACTTAGTTTGATTTGAACTTAGTTGGTAAAGAATTTCATGTAATTAGGTAGTGATTAAGCTAATAAATCAGCTTTGTTTATGTGTACAAGTTATTTAACCAAGTTTCCACATAATTAGTGGTATTAGGTAACTATTAGGTGAGGTTTGCTTTGTTTTTTGCT
Source organism: Gossypium arboreum (assembly GCF_025698485.1). Classification (NCBI taxonomy): domain Eukaryota; kingdom Viridiplantae; phylum Streptophyta; class Magnoliopsida; order Malvales; family Malvaceae; genus Gossypium; species Gossypium arboreum. The sequence goes on along the minus strand of NC_069081.1, from coordinate 82,429,648 downwards.
CAGTCAAAGACTGATTTATGTAATGGTAATAGTCCAAATTTTTTTAATGACAAATATTAGATTTCATTCACATATGCTCCATTATTTTCTTGCTTTTCGATTCTGTTCCTGTTCTTAAGCAAATTTCTGCTTTTGTTTTTTCACCAAGTCACGAGGCTTATTGCACAAGCTTTCGACTCTACTTGCTCAGCTTTGTTCCAAGCACCAACAATTGGTATCTAGAGCTTTTGTCTTAGAGGACCTATTGGAGTTGAACCTTAAAGTGAATGGCTTCTTCAGAATTTTCTTCAGCAGCACCACTAGTCTTTAATGGTGAAGGGTTCTGCAATGGCTGGTTAAGATGATAACTTATCTGCAAGCTTTTGATCTGTGGTATAGTGAACACTGATCCTGAACCACCTCCACTCAGAGCCAATCCCACAGTGGCTCAAATCAGGCAGCACGCAGATGAGAGGACCAAGAGGCACAAAGCCATGTCTTGCATCTAAAACTGTGTGTCAGATGTCATTTTTACGAGAATCATGGCTTGTGAAACTCTAAAGCAAGCTTGGGACAAGCTCAAGTAGGAGTTCCAAGGCTTAGAAAGGATAAGGCAGCAGCAGTTGCTAAACTTGAGAAGAGATTTTGAAAATTTAAGGATGAAAGAAGTAGAGGCAGTGAAGCAGTACTCAGATAGGATAATGGCTGTGGTGAACAACATAAGGTTGCTAGGAGAACAGTTCAGTGAGGCAAGGATCGTGGAGAAGGTGCTCTCAACACTGCCTAAAAGATATGAGGCAAAAATCTCGACCTTGGAGGATTCGAGAGATCTTGCAAGCATTTCCCTAACTAAGCTTATTAATGCTTTCTATGCCCAGGAGCAAAAGAGAGCTAGCAGGATGGAGGAGCACCAAGAAGGTGCTTTTCAAGCCAAGGCCAACACTGCCTCGAGCACCTCTTCCTACAAAGGTAAAAATTGCTAGAGAAGTAGGCCTAAGCCTGATGTTGCAAGAAGAGGAGACCAACTCTGCAGATATTGTAAAAGGCCTAGTCATCCAGAGGCCAAATGCTGGTTCAAACCAGATGTTTTATGTCAACATTGCAAAAAGAAGAGGCATGTTGGAAGGGTTTGCAAATAAATAGGCAGACCTGGGAAGAACCAATCACAACACAAGAATGTTGAAGCTCAAGTGGCTGAAGACACTAGTGACCATGAGGAGCAGGTCTTTACTGTGACATGCCTAGCTGGTCAAAACAAAGGCTCAAAAGGGTGGCTATTGGACTGTGGTTGCACTAACCACATGTCACCAGATGCAACCATTTTTAAGACTTTGGACAGAAGCTGCAAAACCAAAGTGAAAGTTGGCAATGGTCAGTTTATCAAAGCTGATGGGAAAGGGAATGTGCTAATATGCACTTCCACAGGAGACAAGGTCATCACAAATGTGCTGCCGGTGCCTGAGATTGACAGGAACCTTCTTAGCATTGCTCAGCTGCTTGAAAAGGGCTACTCATTTGTGTTCAAGGGCCAGGAGTGCCAAATTGCTGATCCAAATGGATCAAGCCTCATGACAGTCACTATGACTGATAAATGCTTTGAAGTCAAATTGCCTAGTGATTCACACTCAGCATGTACTGCCTTTGGTAAAGATTCCAAGCTTTGGCACCAAAGGCTTGGTCATGCCAACTTCAGATCGATGGATCAAATGGTCAGCAAGGAGATGGTTGAAAATTTCACTAAGTCACTCCAAAATGAAGATGTTTGTGAAGTTTGTTAGATGGGAAAGTAAGCTAGGCTCCCATTTCCTGCAAATACAACCTGGAGAGCATTAGACAAGTTGCAGCTAGTGCACACTGATGTGTGTGGCCCTATGAAAACTGAATCATTTAATGGTAACAGGTACTTCATTCTCTTCATTGATGATTGTACCAGATATTGTTGGATTTTCTTTTTGAAGCACAAGTCTGAGGTACCTCAAGTGTTCTTGAAGTTCAAAGTTGCACCTGAAACAGAAACAGGATGCAAACTAAAGACCATTCGGTTAGACAATAGAGCTGAGTACACCTCAGCTCAATTTCAAGCTCTCTGCAGTGATGTTGGCATCAAACATTAGCTGACAAATGTCTACACACCACAGCAAAATAGGGTTAGTGAAAGGAAAAATAGGAGTTTATTGGATATGGCTAGATATCTTCTATTTCAGAGGAATTTTCCTAAAACTATATGGATTGAAGCAGTTAACACTACTGTGTACCTTCAAAATAGGCTCCCAACCAAGGCTTTGACACACAAAACTCCATTCGAGGCCTGGTTTGGGTTTAATCCATCTTTGGCTTACTTGAAGGTCTTTGGCTGCTTGTGTTATGCTCACACACCATCTGTAAAGAGGGACAAACTATCAAAAAGGGCCCAACCTGGTGTTTTGGTAGGCTATAGCTCAGTTAAGAAAAGGTATAAGATTCTAGATCATTCAACAAACAAGATCCAAATAAGCAGAGATGTGATCTTTAATGAAAATACATGTTGGAACAGGGAAAGAAATGAACCAGAGGCTATTTCTGAAGAATTGTTGGCTGATCTAAATGGTCTTGATATGGACTTTGATGATGAACTAGTCAGGGGTACAAGGACTTTAGCTGACATATATGAGAGGGCTCATTTTGCTCAAGAAGAACCAATTTTTTTTTGAAGATGTTGAAGCTTATGAAGGCTGGAAACAGGCAATGGCTGATGAGATAGCCATGATTGAGAAGAACCAAACATGAGAATTGGTTGAATGACCAGCCAAGAGGAAGCTCATTGGGGTGAAATAGGTCTATCGAGCCAAGCAGGATGCTGATGGAAGTTTGAATACACTGAAGGCTAGGGTGGTTGTTAAAGGGTTCAGTCAAAGATATGGCCTGGATTACCTGGAGACATTTGCACCAGTGGCCATGCTAGACACCGTCAGGCTACTGGTTGCCTTAGCAGCACAGATGTAGTGGAAGATCCACCAGCTTGATGTAAATCTGCATTTCTCAATGGCTTCCTTGAAGAAGAAATCTACATTGACCAGCCCCAAGGTTTTATTGTGTCTGGCAAAGAACACATGGTGTACAAGCTTAAAAATGCCTTGTATGGCCTAAAACAAGCTCCTAGAGCCTGGTATGCTAGGATTGATAGCTATCTAATTAGCTTGGGATTTGAGAGAAGAATCAGTGAGCCAACACTGTATGTCAAGAAGGAACAAGCTGAAACATAGCTTATTGTGTCCCTTTATGTTGATGACCTCTTGGTGACAAGAGGAGATCAGATCATATTGACTGATTTCAAGGCCAAAAAGAGGGAAATGTTTGAAATGTCTGACTTGGGGCAGATGACATATTCCCTTGATGACATATTTCTTTGGAATGGAGGTGCTACAAACTCAAAGTGGAATCTTCTTGGGACAGAAGACATTTGCTGCAAAGATCTTAAACAAGTTCTTTATGGAAAATTGCAAGCCAACAAGCACACCTATGGCTGTTGGAATGAAGCTGTCAAGCCAAAGGGACTATGAACAAATCAGTGAATCTGCCTATAGAAGTCTAGTTGGTTGCTTATTGTACTTGACAGCAACCAGACCAGATATCATGTTTGCTGTGAGTATGCTATCCAGGTTCATGCATTGCTATAACAAGCAGCATCTTCAAGAAGCAAAAAGAGTGCTCAGATACATCAAAGGCACTTTGAGCCATGGATTACAATTTAGCAAAACTAAAAACCTAAAGCTGTTAGGCTACACTGACAGTAACTAGGCTAGTTCAAAGGATGACATGAAGAGTAATTCTAGTTATGCATTCACACTTGGTTCAGCAATGGTTTGCTAGAGTTCAAAGAAACAATCGATAGTGGCTTAATCCATAGCTAAAGCTGAGTATGTGGCTGCTGCTGGAGCAGTCAACCAAGCCATTTGGCTAAGGAAAATCCTAGCTGACTTGAATCTACATCAAAGGGAAGCAACAGATATTTATTGTGATAACCAATCTGCTGTTGCAATTGCAAAGAATCTTGTTTTCCATGGTAGAACAAAGCACTTTAGCATTAAGCTACATGTGGTTAGGGAAATGGAGCAAGCTCAAGAGGTGAAGCTGATTCATTGCAATTCAGAGGAACAGGTTGCTGATATCTTCACAAAAGCCCTTGGAATGTTAAGGTACACTAAACTGAGAAAGCAGTTAGGAGTTAGCAGCATGGAGACCAAGGAGGAGTGTTAGAAGATGGCCTTCCATTCAGCTCATGCAGCAAGGTGCACCACATGCAGTCGAGCCATGCTTGCCGCAGCTGAAGCTTATTGATATTGTCCAAATTCAACTTGTTTTTGTTACTTCAAGTTCATATTTTGTAACTTAGTTTGATTTGAGCTTAGTTGGTAAAGAATTTGATGTAATTAGGTAGTGATTGAGCTGATAAATCAGCTTTGTTTATGTGTACAAGTTATTTTACCAAGTTTCCATGTAATTAGTGGTATTGGGTAAGTATTAGGTGAGGTTTGCTTTGTTTTTTGCTCAGTCAATGACTGATATATGTAATGGCAATATGCCAATTTTTTTAATGAAAAATATTGGATTTCATTCACATATGCTCCATTATTTTCTTACTTTTCGATTCTGTTCTTGTTCTTAAGCAAATTTTTTCTTTTGTTTCTTCACTAAGTCACGAGGCTTGTTGCACAAGCTTTCGACTCTGCTTGCTCAGCTTTGTTCCAAGCACCAACAATCATCACATGACATGGGTATCAAGTAATTGAAAGCAAGTTACCAGCCCTTTGCCACCTATCGAACAAGCAAATCATGTAGCAACTTTTGTTGCAATTTAGTTTGATTTTTCATGTCAATGGTGCACTACCATATTGCCCATACAATATATGAATAAATGACAAATGATTCCTAATCCATAGACCACCAAAAATAGCCCAAAACAGTTTTAAAATCACAGAGAACTATTGTTTCCTATATTTAGCAGTTTGACTTTAAATATCAATTTCGGCCCCTAAACGAATCCAAATCGAGTGTATTTTTTTTTCAATCAATGAGTTAAGATTGCAAAAAAAAAAATTGCACATAAAATTCTGTGGATAAATAAAGAAAAATAAAAAACCAACTGTTGCACAAAACCAAAAAAAAAATGCCAATTTCCAGATTTTGTAGTTTGATTTCAAAAATTGATTTCAGACCTTAAATGGATCCAAATTGGGTGTCATTTTCTATATGGATTAATCAGTGAGTTAAGATTGCAAAATAATTTTTGTTTCAAAGAAAATCTCTATAGATAAATACAGAAAAATTAGAAACCAACCATTGCACAGAACCAAAACATTTTCATTCCAATTGGTTTAGTCCAAAAAATTTCCCAAGGATGAAATAATTTCAATTACAACAATAAATTAGATATAAAAAAATATAAAAAAATAACTGTAACATAAGGCTTAGATATCACCAAGGATCAATTTAACGATTTTATCTCATCATCTTACAAGAAAATCAGTAGAAGAATTTATACCTTGAACACGGATAGTCACCATCCTCGTTCAATGCTTTCTTTGTTTGCGTATGAACATTAGGCTCAGTTCCCCAATTATCTTACCTCTAATGATAGTCCACACTAGGAATTTAGAAAATTTTGTTAGGTCAAAATCTACGTTGCCAAGAGAGTGCTAGCTTGATTACGTGGATTCACACTCTTTTTGGTCTCAATCTCAATACCTAAAGAAAACTAGAAGCAACAAATAAAAAAAAATTGTTTTATTTTCTTTTGGTTTGTGTGACTAACTTGGAATATATGGGTTAAGGTTTTAATTAACTTTTGATTAATTACATTTTAATCTATTAAACTTTATTAAACTATTCAATTTAATCTTTTCTCGTTTTCATTTCAAAATTCCATTATTGTGTGTGATCCATTAGGCTTTTAATTATGTTGGTAGAAAATATAATTTATTTAAATCTAAGATATAATTATATTTATAGATCATGAGCAAGATCTAGCAACCTACATGACCCTCAATTATTGGAAAAGAAAAAATATATTTTCAACAAAGCCTTTCAACATTTAGTATCTATGTGTAATTGGATCATTCCATCATATATCCCAAATAAGCTAAAAGTCATGGCACAATGTTTACCTTTGCTTAGCCATGTTAGTCTTGCAACTCCTTATATTAACCCTAATTAATTTCCTTGGCCAAGGACTTGTGACTAATACAAGTCACCAACATATACGATATGTTCCCTCGTATCCTTGGGGTGATGGGTCCTCTCTAGACCACTCCACCACCTTCGTATGCCTTATGTTATATCCAAAACATCCTACATTAAGCATCTATGGATACAAGTCTATTTCATAATGAATCAAAGTCAATGTTACAAGTCTAAGGATTATTTACACTGCCAACACGTGAGAGTATTTCTATAGCCACTTGATTGAAACACCAAATGGAAATCTCATAGCAGGTCATTTTCAGTGTATTTATCTCATAACAAGCACCCGCATGTTATGCTCAAGTATCCTATACTTCAACTCATGAAATCAATTGCATGCATCATATACATGGAAGCTTAACATGTGCTGACCTTTGAGCATTACCAATACTTTATCTCGATAACACAATGGCCAGGAACAATTTAAGAATTACGGCTTTAATGCATAGAAATCTTGTAATTATAACTCTTTATAATTCCCTTGTATAGCTTAATGTGTCCCATGAAATTTATCTACATAAGTATTAAATATCATATACTTTACTCATGAGTAAAGAAATATCTCATTTTATTATAAAACTATAATAATATCAATATAATTAAATATTGTTAAATATTTACAAGTGAATCACGATTGACTTATAAGACTTACACTAACTATCACCTCCATAGCAATTAGTCTAATTCTAATCTTAAACAAATTTTAATTATTTTAACAAATTTTATTAAACCACTTGTCATTTCAAATTAAACTAATCTAAATTTCTTTTTTTTTTACAAGTTTTACCATGCATTAAACTAAATTAGTCTATATCAATCAAATCATAAAAAGAAAATAGCTTGATCAAATAAGACTTAAATAACATGAAATTACATAAGTCAAAGTAACAAGTAGTGGCAACTTGGCCAATGATCACAACAAAATATTGGTCCACTTAGCTACTATTGTGGTCGGAAAAATATCAATCTTCAAGGCCGATTAGTAGCACGAATTTGCAGCAAAAAGGACCAGCAAACAACAACCAAATGGCAGTTAAAGGCTGAAATGTCAGTTAATTTAAAAGCTAATCAGCATCTATTTATGTGAAAAAAAAAAAGTAGCCATTTGGCCAACATTGGCAGCACCTATTTGGACGACAAGACCAACAATGAATTTGGGACAAACGGTGAAACAAGTACGGGACCTGTTTGGATGGTTTGCAACAAGGAAAATTGAAGCTAACAACAATGACGTGGAATAATAGCAATTGGTGCAGTTGGTATGGATGGTAGGTAGCGAAATTTTCAATCGGTTCAAGAATGAAAATTACAGTAGCTTTGACGGGGATGATAATAAAGTTGTACGCTGACTTGTAACCGATAGAAGGCAGGGATGATCAGTGCACCAATTGGCAAAGGAGGCAGCAATGTTTTGGAGCAAATTAAAGGAATTTGGTGTTGCAAATTCAACCAGCTTATTGGACGACTAAAGTTAAAGATTAATTTGCAGCAATGAATTTAAAGAATGGGAAACAACTTAGATCAGATTGAAGACTGTAATAAATGGAACATAACTTGAAGGTTTGTAAATTAAAAGGCCACGGTCACCTGGAGTAATAAGGAGAAGCAATCGATGGCGGTGACAGAGGAAAGAAAAAAAAAAAGTGAATTCTGGTGGAGAGGACTTATAGTTCTAGGTGACTTCTAATTATCAATAAAATCAAATTATCTTAATAATAGTTCTAGTAAAAATAAACAATAACAACGACAACAAATCATAACACTCATGTTACTAACATTTAAAAAGAAATAAAACATGGTTAATTACAATATGAGTCTTCCATTAAATATTGAAAATTCAATTTAATCCTTAAAATAAAATCAAAATTCAATTTAATCTCAAAATTAAAATAAATTTTCAAATAAGTCTGGAACCAATAAAAATATTGAAAATGAAAATGTTATCATTTCATTCAAAATTTCTAAAATAATTTATTATAAAAAATTACCAACATGTCCAAATTTGGCAAGAAATCTGAAACCAAAATATTTGGAGTGTTACAAATAAGCTCATAGAATGAGAACTGCATGTTATTGAGTAGGACTCTCCTTTTAAAAATTTCCAATATTTTTTTATAATTTTCATGTAAATTTCTCTTTTATATAATTTGTTCAAATTTTGTATTTTTAACATTTATAACTATTATTTTCTTGAATTTTTAGAATGAGGGCCAAATTGATATAATATAAACATTGAGGTATAAATTTGTTATTATGCCAATAAAATGTCATGTGAAAGTTTTGCTAGGGATGTAATGGTGGAGTGATCAAATTATTAAATTTTTCTAACATATTGGATAAATTAAAGAAAAAAAAACTTACTAATACTTGGGTGATTATTGGTGTAGTTCTCAACAAATAATGGTTTTTTCCATTTTATATTTATATTTTTCATCATTTTATATTAAAAATATTTTTAAAGAACTTTTTTAAAAGTAGAAATTAATTATTTAAATGATAATTATGATATAAAATGCATCAAAATCAAAACCTTTTCATTTGAAGAGGCTACAAGTACAATCATAATCACATTTACAATTATAATCAATATATATTTGAATAACTACAATAAAAATAAATACGCAATTATGGTAGGGGTGAAGCTTGAAGGTTCGAACTGTTTTTGTCATGGTTATAGCATTATCGTGGCTTCTTGTTGATTTTCTAATGGAGCCTTGGTTTTGTTATTTCATTCCATGGTGTTGCTCATGGAGCTCGTATTTTATTGCTCCGGTTTAGCTATTGTTTGCTATTTCTTCTCCCTGCATTGAAACTCTTTTTCTAATAAAGTCACTCGTTTGGCTGAGGAAAAAAAAACGCAATCAAAATATATCCTAATAAATTTAAACAGATTCTACACTTAAATCTGAATGCAAGTGTTGAAATTCAATATCCAATTACATGCATTTTACTTCAATCTTAAAATGCAACAGTTCAAGTCAAATATCCCATTACTTGTTACTAAAAACAAATTAAACTTGAAATATTTTTAATGCAACGAAAAGAATCTAATATGACCCATAGATTTCGAAAATTTCCAACCTATGAAAATATTTACGTCAAACTAATCAATCTATTGACAACATTTTGTTTTACATATGAAATCTTTTTGTATGCAAAGATGCCAATAGTAGAAGAAATTGAATTAAAAAAATAAAAGAAATTATTTTTACAGTTCCGATTAGAAATCAAAATACCTTTGTTCTGAACGTTTAGGCCAATTTGGTGTTACATACTTGGCTGACAATTTTGGTTCCTTCCCCCATGGAGCTTACCCTAAACTTACACTTCACTTCCATGGTTCTGCGCCACATCTTCAATATCCAAACATTGAACACCAATGGAGTTTCGACGTTCATCTCTAAAGATATTGGACGTTTGCCACTCATGCTCTTCTTGACATTCTGCGGCAACGGTTTGTCTTTAACACCGTTTACTTTAATATTTACTTCGTTGGAATTACCCTTCTTTTGTCCCAAGCTTGGAAATTCTCCCCAACCGAGTGTTTTCCTCCAGTATGTTAGTTTTAAATCATCTTCCTCCGATGCGTATGTGATCCCCATTTTTTCATTAGGGTTCTTGATCTTCAATTTAACATCGTATGTAGGGGGACTTCCCTTTTGTTGCTTGACGATTAGACTTGAAATAGAGAAAACCGGACCTTTAGGACTAAAGCAAAAGTAAACCACAAGTATGGCAGTACCAATTATTAAACCAATCACAAGCAAAACAAGAAGAAAGCATATGAAGTACTTCAAGCACGGTAACTTTCGCTTTGGCTTCTTGGCTGCCATACGATATTTTTCTTGGATTTGGGCATTTTCAGGAGGCGGAACGCGGTATATTTGGTTTTTAGGGACTTGGACGACGAAGGATGACAATGGATGGCCTGGAGGAGGAGGGAGAGGCAACTGCGGGGAAACGCCATCATCATTAGAGTTGTGCTTGGGATTTAAATGTTGCAACTGAGGATCCTCTGCCGAATACGCAACCCGCTTCTCCATTTGGGAGATGGGGTGCGAAAGGTAGGAGTAGGTGCCAAAGGTGAAAAAAATTGAAGGTTCGGGAGAGGAATTCAGGGTTTGCGTGGGATCCAAGCGGTTATTTTGATTTTTGGGGTAAATAAAGCTATTATTCCGTTGATAATGATTAATTTGGTTCCATCGTTGGAGTGACGGGCGGTTAGGATTTGACTAAGACAACGCAAGTTTTTTAGTTAATGTAGTAAATGAAGAAATTCAATTGCTATTTTCTCTGTGTGTCAAAATATTGGACTCTATTTTTGGACAACGGTCATTTCTTTAACCATATTGTACTATGCATTACGGTAATTAACTAACCATATATTAACTTTAGCAATTAAAGGTTTGTAAATTTTAAAATAAATAGTTTATTTTAATTAAGAATATTCAAAATTAAAAAAATAACTTGCAAATTTTAAATTTTAAGAAATTTCATGAAACAGTTCAATGCAAATTTTCTTTGGTAATAATATGACTTCTAAAAGTACTATTTCATATGTTACCTCATTCTATTCGAACGTGACCAATTATAAAATTTAAAAAAAAGTAAATAAACTAAATTAATAGTAAAACATCTTACTGTGCTGGTGCTACATGTTTACCTACACACCATTTCAATAGAGGAAAGTCCAAAATAACTTTTTTTTAAATACAATGGATATTATATATAAAAATATTTAAACTACCTCCAAAAGGCTACTCTTCTAAACCAAAAATAAATAAATAAAATTGTACCATTTCTTTTTGGTAAAAAATTATCCTTAATCTTAAAATAAATATATCGTTTTTCATTTTTTTCAGCCGGCTTATAATCTAGTAAATTATAAATTTATTTAACTACTATACATATTCTTCATTTATTTTATAATTCTAAGATTTATTAATGAATAGTTTGATGCATAACCCTTATACATAATCTAAACTCAAACAAATAGAGATCCCTACAGCCAAACATTACTTCATCTCGATAAATAAAAATATGCGTGTTTTCAAAGATAATATGAGTGTAAGTTACAAGTTAATTTATGGTAAGAGTGCAATTTTTAAAACATATAAGTAAATAAAATTGTATTTTATTGCTAAATTATAGAAATATCATTAATATATTCGTTAATATTTTATTTTTCCTTTTTTTTATTTTCTTAACTATGTTGCTTTTATTACCTTAAATTACTCTAAATTGAATTCAGATTTAACAAAATTATATATATATATATATATATATATATTACTACAATTTTCATAATTTCAATTTCCATTGCTTTTATTTGAATATTTTTCATTATTTGACAAAATGTTAAATGAATATTACTATATTAATTTGATTTAATTACTTCTAATTTTATTATTAACCAACCAACCATCATTACTTAGCATATACATTCTATCTTATCAATAATTATTACGTAAAATTTATATATTTACTCATCTCAATAAATAATCATCAAATATGTATTATGACATCAACTTCAATGGTTATAGTGCCACTTATGCCTCCACTTAATTCCAAGGAGGAATTACTAGAAATTTTGAGTTCATAGGTTAATATCTCACAATATACGAGTTTATATATATTTATTTAGATAAGTTAGTTTTAGTTTGAATTTATTTGTTAAGTCCCCTAAGTTTAGTACTTTTAATTATTTATACAAATTAAAATAACCACTTCAAAATATTAACAATTGGCATTAAGTAAAAACATTTTAAGAAAAGTTTGCCATATTGGCACGTGGCACATTTCTAAGTCTGCCCTATTGGCATGTTTCTTAGGTTTTGTTTTGGGATTTGAGTGGTCTGCGTTGTGGTGGTTTTGTCAAAGTGGTTGATCGATGGAGGGTGGCGGTGATAATACAGCGAAGGAGAAAGGGATGGCAGTGCTTTCACTTAAAGGGGGAGGAGGAAGTTGGAAGGTCAATTTGGAAAGAGAGGAGAGCGTTGAGGTGGATGATCTCTATGTAGTGGGTAGTTTCTTGACTACCAAAGTTATTCAATTTCAGGCTATGAAGTTGACTTTGATAAATTTGTGACATCCATATGGTGGGGTGACGATTTCAAATTTGGTAGATAAGCATTTCTTGTTTAGATTTTATTATGAAATAGATTTTGATAGATTTCTAGAAGGTAGCTCTTGGACTTTTAATGGCCATTTATTAGTTTTTAATAAACTACGAAAAGGGGAAGATTCGATGGTAGTGTCATTAGTCTTTGTTGATTTTTGAGTTTAGATCCATGATCTACCATTAAGGTTAATAACAGATAATATGGCAAGGTAGTTTAAAAATTTTATAAGGCAATTTCTAGAGTATGATATGAAAGATATGGGTAGGGGCTATCGGGGTTTTATGCAAATCAGAGTTTGTATCGATATCAGGAGCCATTGAAACAAAGAAAGAAGATTATTTTATCCCAAACGAATAACTGGAACGATGGAAATGTGCAAATGTACACAATTGCAACAAGTAATAAGGTGACAAGTAAATGTCTAGTTATCGTAACCATAAGGACTGTGAAAAGAATTATTTATGAAAGTAACTAAAAACACTTTGGTGAAGAAAAATATTTTGATTTTGAGGAAGTAATTAAAAACTAGAATTTAACTAAGTAAAATAAAATAAAAATAAAAATAAAAGTTCCAATACACAATTTTAAAAGACGATTTTAATCAAGATGACATAATTGTGTTAGATTAACTACATTTTAACTACATTTCTTAACTTAGAATTACTAGGTAATAATGCATTTCGACCTTGAAACAGTTTAATCACAATAATCTTGCAAGTTATGCAAGGCTAATGTACCGTTTAATACCGTCGCTAATTTAACCCTCAACTATCTTAGAAGATTAAACATGTACTGATTAAGTATTGTGTCAATTAATTACAATTTTAACACAATTAAATATTTAATTCATTAGTTACCTTACAATCATAATGCAAAAATAACACAATCATGATTTTACTTAATCAAAGAATTTACTAAGACCTAGAAGAACACAAACATAATTTTAATAACTTAAGTCGACGAAATGCAATCAACCTTACATGAATTAAATTTAAGCCATATTAATTAAATTAAACATATCAACAGAACAAGTATTCATAGACGTGTTCATAATAACAACAACAAAAATTAAAAGATAGGGAACTAGGATCAAATTCGGTGTTTCTCCAAAGCTTGACTAGTTTGCTCCGCTCCTCCTTCTCTGCTTGTTCCTGTTGAACCGAGGCTTCTACGAGCACTTGAATGCTGCTACCAATGATGGTTGAAGGGCTATTTTCCAAGAGGGGAAATCAGCAAGGGAGTGAAAGGGAAAAAGAAGAACAAAGGAAGGGTTTTGAAGAGAGAAAGTGAGAGAGAAATGAAGAATGAAAGGATGAGAGGTGTGTTTGAATTGATCAGCCAAGGGGTATTTATAGGTTGGATAGGCTGCTAAAAATAGCAAAAATCAGCAGCCATAGATGTAACACCCCTAACCCGTATCCGTCGCTGGAGTAGGGTTACGAGGCATTACTAGACATATCAAAACATTTAACATTCATTTCACAATCATCATAGCATCTTAGTAATACATCAATACAGAGTCCCTTATATAGGTCTACGAGACCTTAAACATGCTTAGAAAGGAGTCGAGACTAAATCGAGCTCATACAAAATTTTTCAAAACTTAAACATTTTTCAAATTTATAAAAGTCACATGCCTGTGTGAACAGGCCATGTGCCTCACACGACATTAGACACGCCCGTGTGTCTAGGCCGTGGCAAAACAGGGCATACATACTAACTTGTCCCACATAACCACAAGACATGTCCATGTGCTATGTCGTGTGAAAATTAGAGAGGCTACTGACTTGGGTCACACGGCCGACCACACGCCTATGTGCCAGCTCGTGTGCCACACATGGCCAATAGACACGCTCGTGTGTCTAGGCCGTGTCAAAACTATAGGGTATACTGACTTTAAATCGTAGGGTACCCTAGGGGTCACACGGCCGTGTATCATAACCGTGTGCCACACACGACTGAGACACACGCTTGTGTCTCTGCCTGTGTGGACAAAAATAGGTTATTTGCAAAGCCAATTTGCCACCCATTTTGGGTCATCCCTACAAACATAAAACCAAGCACATTTCATACCAATTTCCAGCCAATTCATACACCATTCATGCCATATCATAAACAGCCAAATTCATGCTTAAAATCATACCAAAATCATGCCAAATCATAATTCAAAGTCATGCCAAATCATAATTCAAATTCATACCATAAACTTACCAATTTCCCAATTAAGCACATACCAAGACTTACCAAAATTTACCATTGCATTTGGTCATTCAAGAGTGCATCAAAACATACCATTATTGAACACAAAGCCATATCACATGGCCATATCATATACATAACCAAGCCATATCACATGGCTAGATACATAACCAAAATTCATTCATAATCACATACATAACCAAGCCATATCACATGGCTAGATACACATTACAAAACATATTCACACACTTCTAGCCTATACATTCCATACTTCAATATATACATTTTCAAAAGGTAGCAAAATATAGTTCAATAATGTGGTGATGATCCTTGATGATCCCCGAGCTCCCAGTAGCTTTGATATCTATAAAATAGTTAAAAACACACACAAAGTAAGCTTTCGAAAGCTTAGTAAGCCGTATACAAATAAAATTAACACATAACATCAATCTAAATCAATTCATTCATATAATTCAAGGCAAAATATATTCACATAGTCATATATCTCTTGTAGTTCATTTGATCATGATTCGCATATATATATATATATATATATATATATATCATATCTCATTTTCATAGCAACTCATAATTATATCATATGTTCACCAAGGTACATGTACTTACCTTTCATTCTCAAACATAGTATACAATTCAAATGTACCTGGATTGGATACAAATTCACATAGTCATCTATTTTCTCAGAATGCCCGTTGAACCATTCAGAATCAATAAGGATACTCAAATAGCTCAGAAAGCTCATACAATGCCAACGTCCCAGACGTGGTCTTACATGTAATCAATATCGATGCCATTGTCCCAGACAAGGTTTTACACGAGATCAAATACGATGCTGATGTCCCAAACATGGTCTTACACGTAAATCATAAGTAGATGCCAACATCCCATACGTGGTCTTACACGAAAACACATATCGGATCCTATGTCATGACATATGTATCCTAACTATTCCTTTGGTTCATATGGGACTTCTCAGACGTCGAAACTTTGTCGATACTTTCTCAGTTATCTCATACTCAACTCATATAATCATTTATCATTGTTCAAAAGCATATAAACAATAATAATTCAATTCAAAACACATTTATTTGTATATCGACTTACCTCGTACGGATTTGAACGAACAGAGTCGACTATTCAACGACTTTCGTTTTCCCTTGATCTAATTATGTTTTCTTTGGTTCTTGATCTAAATCAATTCAAATTTAACTTATTCAGGCTCACATTCATTCAAATCAATCCAAAAATACATAATTAGGGTATTTTACAAATTAGCCTTTATATTTTCATATTTTAACAATTTAGTCCCTAATTCATAAAATCACAAAATACATAAAATTTCCATACACACTTACTTAGCCGAATATACATGGTGTTCATATAAGACCATATGTTTCATTTATTTTACATGTTAGTCCTCAAAATCTCATTTTTACAATTTAGCCCAAATTACTCAAATTCATCAAAAATCCAAAGACAAAACATGTTAACCCAATATCAAGCTTCCATATACTATCATAAAACTTCACAAAACTCATAATTTCATCAATGGCATAACTCAAAATCATCAAAAAAGTTAGAAATTGAGACATGGGCTTGATAGTACACTAAGCAACAATCACAAAAATGTAGAAATTATCAAAAACTATACAAAACACATACCTAAATCAAAGAAATCAATGGTTGAACCCTAGCTTGAGTTTTTCTTTCTTTTTATTTGATATTTCGACAAGGATGATGAACATAATGGCTAATTTCATATTTTGTTTTATTAATAATAAGTTTATTTCATCATTTACTATATTAACCTTACTAAATCATTAATATATAACATATAAACCATAGATATAAATGTCCACTAACCTTTACAATGGTTAGAAATAAACATAAGGACTTAAAGACACATCAATTAAGCCATTATTCAAATAGTAGGCCACTTTTACATTTTATGCAATTAAGTCATTTTATCAAATTAAGCACACAAACAATCAAATTTTCACACGAAATTTTCACACATAGTAATTCACATATAATAAGCACGGAAAATAATATTAAAATATTTTTCACACTAGGATTAGTGGTCCCAAAACCACTATTTTGATTAGGGTCTAAACCGGGCTGTTATAATAGACTCCACCCATGGCCAACCACACATGTGGGAAGTTTGAAGCTTTCAAACTTGCTAAATTTAGCTAGGGGGAAATCTACAAAGGCTTGATAAGTGGAGGGGTTTGAATACAATTTCAAGGAAGCTTTAAGGGTTGTTTTGGAAGCCAAATAATCAGCTAAATAAGCTGCTTGGGTGAGCATGTTGGACTGTTTTGGGTAGCCCGGCTGCTCAATTGGATCAATCTCTCGGTTTAGCATAATTGGGCATCTTTTCATAATTTAATTAATAATAATTATTTAACCTAACATAAATTGGATTAAAATTAAATTTTTAGTTATATTATGTGGCAAGTTCGTTCAAACGAATCTGGCTGCTCAACAACCTCCACCCCCACCTGTTCCTTAACAAGTCCCGATTGTGCCACAAGTAATAGATCCAATTTGATTGAGTAAGCCACTTGTTGATAAGATTCGTAAACACGGACCTGAAGAGTTTCGAGCTACATTTGATGATGATGCCGAGAGGGCTAAGTTCTGGCTTGATAATACTATCCGAGTATTTGATGAATTATCCCATGCTCCAGAAGAATGTATCAAATACGTAGTATCTTTTCTTAGAGATAATGCATATCACTAGTGGAAACTATTGGCATCGGTGGTTCCTAGGGAATGAGTTACCTAGGAATTCTTTCAGACCGAGTTCCGAAAAAAGTACATAAGCCAGAGATTCCTCGATCAGAAAAATAAAGAGTTTTTGGAGTTAAAATAGGGTCGGATGACTATAATAGAATATGAAAGAGAATTTGTATGTTTAAGCAAGTATGCTCGAGAATACGTGTCTACTGAAGAGATCATGTGTAAAAGATTTGTTGACGGATTGAACGAAGACATAAAACTATTAGTATGGATACTTGATCTGAAAGAATTCGTAGTATTGGTTAAAAGAGCCTGTAAAGCTGAGGATCTCGGTAAAGAAAAGAGAAAAGCTGATTCAGAGGCTAGAGATTTGAGAAAGAGATCAATGAATAAATCTTATCATTCCTCATCAAAGAAATCTAGAGATTTTATTGATCGATCAATAGCTTCAGCGGGATATCAGAATAGAGATCGTGGAAAGCAATATACCAACCCTAAAGTTCAAACTACCTCAGTATCGAGTGTTGGTAACGTAAAGGATGTAAAGCCTGAGTATAAACAATATGAAAGATGGCATTTTGGATATTTCTGGAGAAAAAGTAATAACAGAGCTTGTTACAGTTGTGGTTCACGAGATCACTTTATAAAAGATTGCCCAGATTTAGCTGAAAAGATAATACTCAGAATATGAGGCCGAGTAACACTGCAGCTAGAGGTAGACCACCGAGAAACACGAAAAATGTGAGTGGTGGGAAAGGTGTGACGCGAGACACTGTAGTGAGATCTGATGCTAGAGCACCTACATGAGCCTGCGCTCTTCGAGCACGTGAAGAAGCGTCATCTTTAGATGTTATTACCGGTACTTTTACTCTCTATGATACTAAAGTTATTGCATTGATAGATCCAGGGTCTACTCATTCGTATATATGTGTGAATTTAGTATCTAGTAAGACTTTGCCTGTAGAGTCTACTGAAATTGTAATTAGAGTATCGAACCCCTTAGGCAAGTGTGTATTGGTTAATAAAGTACGCAAGAATTGTCCATTGATGATTTCGGGAAATTATTTTTTGGCTGATTTGATGTTGTTACCATTTGATGAGTTTGATATAATCCTGGGTGTAATATCCCGAATTAGGGCTTAATCAAAATAGTGGTTTTGAGACAACAAATCAGAGATGAAAATAATTAATTTATTATCATTTTAAGGCCTATGGCATGTTTTCATGATTGTGTGAAAATGTCCTTTAGAAATTTTATTGATAGAGGGTCTAATTTGATATTTAGGACTAAATTGTAAAAGTTGTAAAATGTGTGTTCTAGTTCACAAAGGTAATAAGTACTCGTGAGTAATGGGTTTTTAGAGTGGAGGCCCTTGGATAGTAATTATACCATTATACTAGTTTGGACAAAAATACCTAAACGAAGATAAAACACCATAGTTTTTAATTAAGGGCATTTTGGTCATTTAGTTATTAAAATGAATTAAAAACAAAATTAAAAGCCAATTTTTGTCCATCTTCAACCCCTTGGACGAATTTCACATGAGGAAGACATAGATAGGGTTTTTCAAGCTTCCAAGCTCGATTGTAAGTCCATTTTAACCCCGTTTTTAATGTTCTTTACGTTTTTGGCGTCCCAGTAACTTGATTAAGCTTATTCTAGCAATAATTTAACCTAGGGTTTATTTGTGGAAAAATACCCATAGGTGAAATGTGTTTATTTTGATGTTTTATGGTAGAATATGAAGCTTGAAATTGTGTTAAACAACTTTTTCTAAGCGATTTTACGTGAAAACGAGTAAAACGACAAAATCGGTAAAAATACCTAATGTTCATAAGTACATGTTAGAGTGAGAATTTGATGTTTCCATAGAAGGGAAAAATGATCAGCATGTCATGAAAAATAATAAAATAGGATGAAGTTTAATTTCCGAGCCTTGGGGCAAAAGTGTAAATATGTAAAAGTTTAGGGGCAAAAATGTAATTTTGCCAAATTTTGAGTCAAGGACTGTTTTAATAAATGTGAGTATTAAATAAGCTAAATTTTTTTATTTTAGATCAAGAGAAACAAGATTCGAGTCATGATCAAGGGAAAAATAAAGTTTACGAGGAATAGGCTTGGTTTCTAAAATTTTGTACCGAGGTAAGTTCATGTGTAAATGTAGTAACATAATTGTCATTTTAAGTAATTTAATGTTATTTATATGATATGATGATTATTATCATGAAATATTATGCTTTGTGGATTATTATTTAGTAATATGCAAATTATGTGAGCTACTTGATAAATATGAAATGCTATCAAGTATCGGTTCTGACATTCCTTGGAAGATAGTAAAGATGTGTGATTGAGGAAAATCCCGTTTGAACCTTGGGAATAGATTAGGATACAAGTGACATGTCACTAGGATATTTGAGTTTTGAGCTCGTTGAGTTGAGTCCGAGTTCGTGAGATGTAACTAGGCATCCGAGCTTGTTGAGTTAAGTCCAAGTTCACTTATGGATTCGAACGGCCGAGCTCGTTGAGTTGAGTCTGAGTTCGCTTATGCGTGGGTTACATGGTAGCTTGGCTACATAATTTTCGCAGGCTATTGAGTTTGTCGAGCTGCGGGTATGGCACTTATGTGCATACAATCTGTGTATCCAAATCATATTCCGATGTGTTCAACGGGTGAATCTTAAGTGAATAAGGAGAATACATAAGACGAAGGTGACATGTTGGTAAGTGTGCTAAATGAGGAAATTAGACAGGTATGCACTTAAACCCTCGAGTTGAAATCTTGGTATGATGAAATCGTGGTAAGATAGTAAATGCAAGTGTAACATGAAGGTCTTGGTGATATTTATGCAAATGATGTTTTATGTTGGATTGCATGATTATGTTATTTGTTATTTGCATGTGAGCTTACTAAGCATTTATGCTTACTCCCTCCTTTCCATTCTTTGTAGTTTTGACAAGCCGGCTTGGAAATCGAGAATAGTCAGAGGCTCACTCACACTATACGAGGACCATTTTGGTATAGTGGCTTATATATTTGAGTATGGCATGTATAGCATTATAATCATTTTGTGTATATAATCTTATGATAAGGCTATTGGGTGGTAAGGAAATGTTTGGTAATTATTAGCCATTGGAATGGCTAATCAAGATCATATTTGGTGTTATGTATGCTTAATGTGCTATCTAATCCATAGAAATTCATAAAAAGGTAAAATTTGCTATAAAACAGTATCATACAGTAGCAATGACGTGAGTTTGAAAATTTACTAAAAATAGTAAAAAAAGAATTAGATGGTGAATAAAATATTAAATTGAAGATTATTAAGTCTATTTTCATTTGGAAGAAACAAAACAGGTAAATGAGTTGTACTTTATGAGAAATTGGAGTTTTGGTGGGACAGGGTCAGAGCGATTTCTGAATTCCCTGTTCTGACTTTAGAAATTCACTGAAAATTGTACAAAAATAATTAGGAGTTACTTTATATGTATAGATTCCTTATTAAGTGTAATTTTAAGATAAATAAATGACATAGTCATCTGAATTCTGTACAGAGAGAAAAGTTATTCGTAGTGAACAGAGGTCAGAGCAGTCGAACACTAAAACAGGGGAAACTTTAACTAATAAACTGTACTAATTGACCAGACCAAAAATTTTGGAAAAAAAATTAGTAAATAGATATATTAGTCTAGTTTCAAGGAAAATTTACGGATTTGAATTTCAAGTTCGTAACTCGAGATATGAATTTTTTTAGCGACTGTGATGTAGATGGGCAATTTATTACGAAAGGTGAAATAAATTCTTTAAAATTGTTTAAATGATAATTTATGTCGTTAACGCCTCGTGCTCGACTCTGACACAGTCTCGGTAAGGGGGTGTTATATTTGGTGGTATCAGAGCTATGGTTTAGTCGGTTCTCGGACTAATGTGGCATATGTACAGGTCTTACTATACATGCCATATATATATTGTGATAGTGTGACGATTCCTGACCTTTTAAATAATTTTTTTTATAGTAAATAGATCCCGATCCAACTGTGGTCGATGATGTAGAGAGCAATGCGCCAGCTCCTACTGAAGGGGCGGTGCTGACTGAAAACTGACCTCCTACTGTTAGTTAAGGAGGAGGAGAAGGGGCTCAGGAAGCCTTTCTCCAAATGATGAATGCATGGTACACCGAGTTCGTTCGTACGAACTCGAATGCTCAACAACCTCCCCCACCTCCCTCGATTCCTCAACCTGTACCCCCGATGCCTCAAGTTATGGTTCTGATGAAATTTCATAGAACTCCAGTTGACAGAATTCGCAACCAAGGGGCTGAAGAATTTAGGGCAAATGTTGATGATGATGCCAAGAAAGCAGAATTTTGGCTTGAGAATTCTATTCGGGTATTTGATGTATTGCCTTCTACACCTGAAGAGTGTTTAAAATGTGCTATATCCTTGTTGAGAGATTCATCCTATTATTGGTGGAAGACATTGATTTCAGTGGTACCGAAAGAGAAAGTGACTTGGGAGTTCTTTCAAGAAGAATTTCGGAAGAAATACATCAGTGAAAGATTTGTTAAACAGAAGCATAAAGAGTTTCTCGAGTTGAATCAAAGCAACATGATAGTTACTGAGTATGAAAGGGAGTTTGTTCGGTTGAGTAAGTATGCTAGAGAATGTATTCCTTCAGAGGCTAAAATGTGCAGACGATTTGAAGACAGACTCAATGAAGATATCAAAGTAGTTATGGGAATTCTTGAGTTGAAAGAGTTCGTAGTACTTGTTGATCGGGCTTGCAAGGTTGAAGAACTAATTAAAGATAAGAGAAAGACAGAGGCTGAGACTAGAAATTTGAAGAAAAGACTGATGAGCAGTGCATTCCCATCGCAATCTAGAAAATCCATAGATATGTATTCTTGTTATCATGTTTCGACCGGACATTCGTATGGGAATCGTAAGAACCAAAATACGGGTTTTAAATCTCAAACTACTTCTGTGGCTAGTGTGGGAAATTTGAGATTTGTTAGACCTAAGTGCCAACGATGTGGTAGAAGTCACCTTGGTCCATGTAGAACTAACGAATGTTATCAGTGTGGTTCTCCAGATCATTTTATTAGAGATTGTCCCGAGAGAATTGAGAAAGAAAAATTTTAGAGTGCAAAACTTAGTGGTGCAGTTTTGAGAGGAAGATTTTCGAGAAATACTAGGAATGAGGCAAGTGGCAAGAATATAGTCAGAGATTCAGCGTTTAAATCTGAAGCTAGAGCTCCGGCTAGAGCTTTGGCTAGAGCTTATGCCATAAGGTGCGTGAAGATGCTTCATCTCCCGATGCGATCATTGGTATTTTCTCTCTTTATGATGTTAACGTTATTGCTTTGATTGACCCCGGTTCTACTCATTCATATGTGTGCATGAAATTGGTGTCTAATATGAGTATACCTGTTGAGTCTACGAAATTTATGATTAAAGTGTCAAACCGGTTAGGCAAATGTGTTATAGTTGATAAAGTATGCAAGAAATGTCCTTTGATGATTAGAGGTTATTATTTTCTGGCCAACTTGATGTTGTTGCCGTTTGACGAATTTGATGTTATTTTGGGTATGGATTGGTTGACATTGCATGATGCTATAGTAAATTGTAAACAAAAGGTTATTGAATTAAAATGTGAAAATGGTAAAATTCTACGGGTTGAATCAAACGAATCAGAGACATTGCCTAGTGTGGTTTCTTCGATGTTAGCTCAGAGATATTTGAGAAAGGGTTATGAAGGTTATTTGGCGTATGTGTTGAATACAAAGGAATTTGAGAAGAAAATTAAATTAGTGCCGATTGTATATGAATTCGCTGATGTATTTCCAGAAGAGTTGCTAGGTTTGCCTCCTGTCAGAGAAATAGAATTTGGTATTGAGTTGATACCGAGAACAAATCCGATCTCGATTGCTTCATATAGAATGGCACCAACAGAGTTGAAAGAATTAAAGTCGCAGTTGCAAGCGTTGACTGACAAAGGCTTTGCGAGACCAAGTTTTTCGCCTTGGGGTGTTCCCGTATTATTTGTGAAAAAGAAGGATGGTTCTATGAGATTATGTGTAGACTATCTGCAGTTAAATAAGGTAACAATCAAGAACAAGTATCCGTTGCTGAGAATTGATGATTTGTTTGATCAGCTGAAAGGAGCACCATGGTTTTCAAAGATTTACTTGAGGTCTGGATATTACCAGCTGCGAGTAAAAAAGTCAGATGTGCCTAAAATTGCTTTTAGAACAATGTACAACCATTATGAATTTTTAGTTATGCCATTCGGTTTGAAAAATGCTCCTACTGTGTTTATGGATTTAATGAATCGCATATTTCAGTCATACTTGGACAAGTTTTTGTAGTATTTATTGATGATATCTTAATTTATTCAAAAGATGAGACAAACCATGCTAAGCACTTGAGGATAGTTTTGCAAACTTTGAGATATAAGCAGTTGTATGCCAAATTTAGTAAGAGTGAATTTTGGCTTCGAGAAGTTGGATTTTTGGGTCATATTGTTTCAGGTGATGGTATACGGCTTGATCCCAGTAAAATTTCAGCTATTGTTGATTGGAAACTGCCAAAGAATGTAACTGAGGTTAGAAGTTTCTTGGGTCTAACTGGTTATTATGGAGGGTTTGTAAATGGATTTTCCATAATTGCTACTCCTATGACCAGACTACTTCAAAAGGATGTTAAATTTGAATGGACGGAAGAATGTCAACAAAGCTTTGAGAAATTGAAAAAGTTACTGACTGAGGCACCAGTGTTAGTACAACCCGAGTCAGGTAAAGAATTTGTGGTGTATAGTGATGCTTCTCTAAATGGCTTGGGATGTGTACTTATGCAAGAAGGAAAAGTGGTGGCTTATGCTTTGAGGCAGTTGAAACCTCACAAAAGGAATTATCCGACTCATGATTTGGAATTGGCTGCTGTAGTGTTTGCTTTGAAGATTTGGCGACATTATTTGTATGGTGAAAAGTGCCGAGTATATACCGACCACAAAAGTCTTAAGTATGATATCACAAAAAGACTTGAATTTGAGACAACGGAGATGGTTAGAATTATTGAAAGATTATGAGCTTGCAATTGACTACCATCTGGGGAAAGCGAATGTGGTTGCCGATGCTTTGAGTAGAAAGTCGCTGTTTACTTTGAGAGCTATGAATACTCAGTTGACGATGTCTGATGATGGTTCGATTCTAGCAAAGTTAAGAACAAGACCGATGTTTTTACAAGAGATTTGTGAAGCTGAGAAATGTGACAAAGATTTGCAAGCCAAGAGGAAGCAATGTGAGGCTGATACAGGATCAGATTTCAGAATCGGTTCTGATGGTTGCTTGATGTTTAAAGATAGGAGTTGTGTACCGAAAAATGATGAGTTGATTCAAAAGATCTTGCATGAAGCACATAGTGGTTGTTTGTCAATTCACCCGGGCAGTACAAAAATGTATAATGATTTGAAGAAAATGTATTGGTGGAACGGAATGAAAAGAGATATCTCTGAGTTCATATGGAAATGCTTAATTTGTCAATAAGTGAAAGCTAAACACCAAGTGCCTTTGGGACTACTTTAGCCTATCATGGTTCCCAAGTGGAAGTGGGATCGAATTACTATGGATTTTGTATTAGGGTTGCCATTAACTCTGAGGAAGAAAGATGCCATCTGGGTAATAGTCAACAGATTGATTAGATCAGCTCATTGTTTTCTAGTACGTACTGATTATTCACTTAATAAGTTGGCTGAATTGTATATCAGTGAGATTGTTAGACTTCACGGAATACCTTTGTCAATCATTTCGGATAAAGATCCGAGATTTACATCACGGTTTTGGCAAAAGTTGTAAGAGGCATTAGGTACGAAGTTAAATTTCAGCACTGCCTTCCATCCACAGACTGATGGAAAATCAGAGAGAGTAATTTAGATTCTTGAAGACATGCTCAGATGTTGTATATTGGAATTCCAAGGTAATTGGGAAAGATACTTACCGTTGGTAGAATTTGCCTACAATAATTGTTATCAGACGAGTTTGAAGATGGCACCTTATGAAGCATTGTACGGTCATAAGTGTCAGATGCCATTGTATTGAACTGAACTCAAAGAAAAGTAGATTTACGGAGTTGATCTAATTAAAGAAATCGAAGAAAAAGTGAAAGTGATTCAAGATTGTTTGAAAGCTGCTTCGATAGACAGAAATCCTACGTGAATTTGAAACGAAAAGAAATCGAGTTTCAAGTCGGCGATAAAGTATTTTTAAAAGTGTCTCCATGGAAGAAAGTTCTTAGATTTGGTTGAAAAGGCAAGTTGAGTCTGCGTTTTATCGGACCGTATGAGATAATTGAAAGAGTTGGACCAGTAGCATATATGTTAGCATTACCACCTGAATTAGATAAGATTCATGATGTGTTCCACGTATCTATGTTACGCTGGTATCGTTCGGATCCTTTACATGTAATTTGACTGAAGGAAATTGAGCTACAACCGGATATGACTTACAATGAAGAACCGATTAAGATTTTAGCTCGGGAGGTCAAACAACTAAGAAATAAAAGTATCGCTCTCGTGAAAG
This sequence comes from Gossypium arboreum, assembly GCF_025698485.1. NCBI lineage: Eukaryota > Viridiplantae > Streptophyta > Magnoliopsida > Malvales > Malvaceae > Gossypium > Gossypium arboreum. The sequence goes on along the minus strand of NC_069081.1, from coordinate 82,403,789 downwards.
TATTGTGGCAAAAGCACGGGGTAGAAGAGGCGATATGGGAGCCCGAGGAAACTATGAGGAATCAATACCCACACCTGTTTACCGGTAAGATTTTTGGGGACGAAAATCCCTAAAGGGGGAAGAGTTGTAATATCCCGAATTAGGGCCTAATCAGAATAGTGGTTTCGGGACCACAAATACGAGATAGAAATAATTATTTTATTATCATTTTAAGGTCTACGGCATGATTTCATGATTGTGTGAAAATGTCGTTTAGAAATTTTACCGATAGAGGGTCCAATTTGATATTTAGGACTAAAGTTGTAAAATGTGTGTTCTAGTTCACAAAGGTACTAATTACTCGTGAGTAATGGGTTTTTAAAGTGGAGGTCCTTGGATAGTAATTAGACCATTATACTAGTTTGGACAAAAATACCTAAAGGAAGATAAAACACCATAGTTTTTAATTAAGGGCATTTTGGTCATTTAGTTATTAAAATGAATTAAAAACAAAATTAAAAGCCAATTTTTGTCCATCTTCAACCCCTTGGCTGAATTTCACATGAGGAAGACATAGATAGGGTTTTTCAAGCTTCCAAGCTCGATTGTAAGTCCATTTTAGCCCCGTTTTTAATATTCTTTACGTTTTTGGAGTCCTGGTAACTTGATTAAGCTTATTCTAGCAATAATTTAACCTAGGGTTTATATTTGGAAAAATACCCATAGGTGAAATGTGTTTATTTTGATTTTTTATGGTAGAATATGAAGCTTGAAATTGTGTTAAACAACTTTTGCTAAGCGATTTTACGTGAAAACGAGTAAAACGACATAATCGATAAAAATACCTAATGTTCATAAGTACATGTTAGAGTGAGAATTTGATGTTTCCATAGATGGGAAAAATGATCAACATGTCATGAAACATAAGAAAATAGGATGAATTTTAATTTTCGAGCCTTGGGGCAAAAGTGTAAATATGTAAAAGTTTAGGGGCAAAAATGTAATTTTGTTAAAGTTTGAGTCTAGGACTATTTTAATAAATTTGAGTATTAAATAAGCTAAATTTTTTATTTTAGATCAAGAGAAACAAGGTTCGAGTCGTGATCGAGGGAAAAATAAAGTTTACGAGGAATAGGCTCGATTTCTAACATTTTGTATCGAGGTAAGTTCATGTGTAAATGTAGTAACATAATTGTCATTTTAAGTAATTTAATGTTATTTATATGATATGATGATTATTATCATGAAATATTATGCATTGTGGATTATTATTTAGTAATATGCAAATTATGTGAGCTACACGGTAAATATGAAATGCTATCAAGTATTGGTTCCGACATTCCGTGGAAGACAGCAAATGTAATGCCCTGATTTTCGGGATTTTTAGGGTTTCTGTGATTTTTGGTAAATTTTGAAATTTTGGTGTTCTAAATATTGGAATTGTGTTTAAGTGCGTTAGTGGGCCTTTAGAAGGCCCAAGCTTAAGTTAAACACGGTAAAATATCGAGGTTGGATTTTAAGTGAATAGGAGACTTGGTTAAGTGGGCTTTTAAGAAGAACTTCGTAAATTATGACGCAAATAAGGCCTTGGTAAAGTGTCAAGTTGGTGCCACTAAGTTCCTAAAAAAAATGGCGTCTGGGAAGGAATTAAAAGTCCAGGGTTCAAGTTGCAAGGTAGGCATATGGTTACTTTTTAATTTTAGGCATGTGCCGGGCATGTGATCACTTAAGTGAATTTTGACAAGCGCCTTAGGGAGGTTGGGCCGATTGTTTTAGTTGATATTAGGGTTAGGTTCTTTTTCTTTTTCTGTCTTGGAGAATTAGGGTTAGCCACCTGAAAGCTTTCACTGCCATTCATCCTTTCTGAGTTTTCACAAAAGCCGAAAACGCAAATTCCTTCTCCTTGGTACCGATTTCTTCTTCCTCTCTTTTTCCTCCATTTTCTTTCTTCCCTTTTGCTTTTTCTTCTAGCTGAAACCTTCTGATCACCTTACTCACCTCCTCTGTCAATCTCATCCTCCAAAAAACCTCCATAGCCGATTGCCATAAAATCCGAAATCCTGAAAATTGACTTATTGTGCCGATATCTCCAAGCCAAAATCCTTCAGTTATTTATTTCTTTTTGATCAACTTTCATCTTCTCTAAACCCTTAGTATCTGTCAGCAACATTACTTCAAAGTTATATCCTCAAATCATCATCTTCTTCATCACTTAAAAAGCCGAAATACCATAGATTTAGGGACTCATAGCTGAAACTTCAGATCTCCTAGATTCGAGTTCTACTATCGTTTAGAGGATAGATCTGCATCAGATCTGCATAGAAATCAAAGAGGAATAAGTGGTAAGTGCTCATCACCTCAGATCTAGTCTTATGTTACAATTTAGAAAAGTCAAAGTCTCTAAAATCTAGGGAGTCTGTCGATTTGGGCATAGGGCTTTAAGGGTCTTTAACCGACGATTTCTTTTGGTGATTAGTGTCTTCTAGAGGTTTGATCGAAGGCTTGGATCTTTGGAACAACTAGACTTAGATCTAGTCATTAGTTTTCGGCAAAAAGGACATCGTAAGGGATCTCAGAAGCAGTCGTTGTGAAACAGGTGTGTATCGAACACCTTCTCATAGTTCAATTCGGCAAAAGCCGAAATGCCAAAATTCTGGCATTTCGTGGTGTTGTGAGTGTGCGAGTGCTCACAAGACGTTTAGAAATCATTAGATCTAAAATCGCAAAGTGGTAAGTTAGTCATGTGTGAAATTTCGTGCACTTCTGTAATTGGGCCTTGATAGGCTAAAACTGGGCCCAATGGGCTTATGGGCTCATACGGGTTAATAAATAAAAATATATATATATAATATAAAAAAATAGGCAATAAGTATGTTCTGTTAGACTGTAGAATCGAAACTGCTTAAACCGGTAAACTGGTCATAAAACTTAAGTTAAATGGGCTTAAATTGCTAATGGACACTGTAGGGCCCATTAGGGGTTTTAGGGCCTAATGGCTAAAATTGTGAAATTGAGATAAATAAATTACTACGATGACAAATGGGCTAGTAAAGACCATAACATTCATGAGAACCCTTAAAACTGATAAAAGTACTGAAATACCTATATAGGTGGAAAGTTTACAGTTTTACCCCTAGGAGCAAAATTACTGCTATACCCCTAGGGTTAAGGTTGACTTGAATGCATGTTTGACTGTTACTATTAACTGCATGTCATGTTATTATTATCTAATGCATGGGACTGGGTTATTGATGGAGGAAGTACTGAAAGTGGCTTGACCACGTACTGGAGGCTTTGCCTCAACTTACTGATATCTGAGCAGCTATGCTGCAACTGTGGAGTGTAGGGCTGAGTGGGTTGAGCTATTCCCCACATAGAGTGGAGGGCTGGTACGGGTGGAGTGTAGCGGTTGGTTATAGGCTGGGTTGGGCTTGCATACACAAATATGTCTGTTCTGTTCTGGAATGGGCCTATAGGCCATACTGTTATTTGAAAAGGGGCTAAGGCCCAGTTTATCGTATTCTGAAAAAGGCTTTAGGCCAGTACCCGCGGTTATCTGAATAAGGCTTAGGCCCAATGAGCTTGAGCTGACTTGGGCTTTGGATGGGTTTTCCATATACATTGAGTTTTCCAAACTCACCCCTTTTCTCTTCCATCCTTGCAGGTGAGCCCTAGTTGGTGGACTTGGAGCTGGGCGGGATTCAGAGTCGCCATGAAGATTAAATTTCTGGTTTTAAATAAGTTTCAAGTAGCTTCCTTTTAAATTTCGCATTTATTTTTGATTATTTCTATTTTGGTTAAAGTTGTAATAATGCCGCTCTATTATTTTTATTTTGGGTTTTTAAATTAATTAAATCGTTTTCGACTTGAGATTCACATCACTTAAATTGATTCCTTGAAATTGGTTAGCTCTGGGTTTATCAAAAATTACTTGTTTCAAACCGACACGACAATCAAACGTCTTCAAAACGAAACTTTTCAAGGTGCAACAAAAGTCACGTTTTTCTAAACCCTTAACAATCGATAATGGATAGGACTCACACTGGTGAATCGGAACATTTATCTTAAAACTTCATTAATGGTTTTAGCAAAGCTCACCCAAACTTTAGTAAACTAGGTAACTTGGTTGTGGTAGGTGTAACACCCCTAACTCGTGACCGACGCCGGTGTCGGACACGAGGGGTTAACGGCCAAACCCTCTCAAGATACCAACCAATTTGACATTACCAGTCAGGCTGGAAAACTGCGTCACCGTCGCCTTAAAAATCATATCTCGAGTTTCAAAACTCGGAAACTGGTTTCGTAAATTTTCCCTGAATTTAGACTCATATACCCATCCATGGATTTATTTTTAGAATTTTTGGTTGGGCCAATTGGTACAGTTTATTAGTTAAAGTCACCCATGTTACAGGGACCGACTGCTCTGACCTTCGCGCGTTACAACTTGAACATCTCCCTGTACAGGGCTTTAATACTGGTGCCGTTTGTTTCTAATGAAACTAGACTCAAAATGGAATCTGTAAATATAAGGCATGACTCCTAATTCTTTCTGGATAATTTATGGTAAATTTTCAAAGTCGCGACAGGGGACCCAGAAACCGTTCTGGTCCTGTCTCACGAGAACCTTAATATTTCTCAGTATACCTCTCATATGGTCGTTTCCTTTCATCCATATAAAAATAGATTCATCAAGGTTCAGTTCCATAATTTACTCACTATTTAATTCTACTTCTACTATTTTTAGTGATTTTCAATCTCATCTCACTGCTGCTGTCCGCAACAGTTAATGCAGAGACTATGCCAATTTCATGAATTTTTCCTTGGCCTTAATCATCCATCATACATGACACAAATTATGGCCACCTTATCAAAATTTGAGTTTCTAAGACTCGTGGCTATAGGTTCTAGCATCCCACTCGACGACCACATAGGCCATTTTCACATGGCTTAAAGTTTACAACCCACAATTCGACAAAATATAATAGCCTATACATGCCAAATGTTCTTCAACAACAAAAACAATACCACAAGATTTCAGCCGGTGTGATGACTTCAACGACGGTCCCGATCACGCAAACAATACGAGTCCGAGAGACCTAAAATGGGTGACAAGAAAACACCGAGTGAGTTTACAACTCAGAAGTCATAAGCATTCATCAATCCACCGATAAAGTTACTACAACATGAAACAATAAACGAGGCTAGGTACTCATCCATATCGAATCTATACCATAATTCCTCGGACCTTTCGGTCCAATCTCATACCAAGTCATACATCCACATTTCATATTCTACACAACAAGATATTTGAGGCATTTTCACACACTAACTCATTTCCACCACAATCATACAATTTCAATCATCACATAGATTTAAGGCTTACCAAATTCAACCCCGAGCATGAACATATTTTCTATTCGTCATGAGCTCGAGGTACTTACCCGATCCGCTGTCCGGATTAGCTCGATAATGTCGCACACTCAGTGCCAATTGTAATGCAAGAGCATATAGTGGATCCGCACACTTAGTGCTATATGTATTCAACTCGCACACTTAGTGCTATATAATCAAACTCGCACACTTAGTGCTGTACAATTTTAAACCCGCACACTTAGTGCCAATCTTGTCACCGTGTCCATATATACCCGCACACTTAGTGCCGAGACCAATACCTTATGTATTTTGCTGCCTTTATACATTCAACAATGGCATCATTCCATATACATACATTTCCATTTACACACCAACTCATTTAAACACATTTGCATATATATATTGATCATTTAAATCAACACCAAATATACGCTTAATGACTTACTTTGTGTTGGGTAAAACAGTCCAAGTCGGCTACTCGATGACCTTCGTCTTTCCGTTGCTTGATTCTCCTTCTTTAACTCCTTGAGCTTAATCAATAAATCAACTAGTTTAACCCTCTTGCTAAACATTCATAATTCAATTACACATGCATATGTATGTTTGTATATTCGCAACCATCCTCACTTATTACCCATTTGGTCAACAATCTAAGCCAAGATAAGGCTTCAATATGGTTGCCTCTAACCAATACATGCACACCAATCTACTTCCTTTGGCGAATATGCATGTCTATGTGGAGGCCAATTTTACACTTAATACTACACAAAAAAACAGCATACATTTTCCTAATTAACGATTACATATTGTAGCTCTATACACATCTCTCATTTATTTCATAACCAAACAACATCACAAGCAAATAGACACCTTAAAATAGTATACATGTCATACCAATTCATCATGTGCAAACATATATTCATGTAGGTGCAATGGCGAATTCTCAAGTGGCTTATATCCAAATATACACACATATCCAAAGCTTAAATCTTACTTACCATGCAACATGCATGAATCATACTTATGGATATAACATGGCGAATACCACAACACCATACCGTTTCAATTTGGTCATGGTTAAACAAAGAACTTAGTATCTCATTCAAAAATGCTAAAAGAAAATCTAAGAATCCTCAATCCACCATCACATGAATCATTTTCAAGCTTGATATTTAGCATGCAATGGCATTAACACCATATTCACTTGGCCGAATTTCATTCCCATGACATAACAAAGATTTGAACCATGGGCTAACAAGAACATCAAGCTAGCAACTAAAATATACTTGAATCTCATGGCAAGACATCAAACTTACCTTAATCTAGGTACAAGTATGGCCAAACCTCCTCCTAAACCTCTTCCAAACCAACATGAAACAAGAATTCCTTCCTTCTTCCTTAGAATTTTCAGCCCAAAGGAAATGAAAATGATGAACAAAAATTCTTCTTTCTTTCTCCACACTCACGGCAATGGGCATGCATGAGACCATTTTTTCTCTTTTTTTTTTTTGTTCCTTTCATTATTAAATTCCCATGCTCACTATTTTATTTTTTCTTACATACACCATTGTCCCAACATGTTTTATGACATGTTTTTACCCATAATCTCTTGTCATGGCCGGCCACTAACTATTAGGGGGGGGGGAAATTTGACATGCAAGTCCTCCCTTGACTACATGCACTATTAGGTCCTTATAGATTAGCCTATCACTTTTCAAAAGTGTCACACAAGTCCTACTAACTGAATTCACATGCTATCGGCTAAATCAAGCTTGAAATTTTCACACATTCATAATTACATATTCTAGACAATAAATATTACGTTCAAACATTTCGGTGACTCGGTTTAGCGGTCCCAAACCACTTCCCGACTAGGGTCAATTTTGGCTGTCACAACTCTCCCCACTTAAGAAATTTTCGTCCCGAAAATCTTACCGGTAAATAGGTTTGGGTAACGCTCTTTCATAGTGTTCTCGGGTTCCCAAGTAGCTTCTTCCATCCCGTGTTTGAGCCGTAACACTTTTACTAATGGAACCCTTTTGTTTCGCAACTCCTTCACTTCACGAGCTAGGATACGAATCGGTTCTTCTTCATAACTCATATCGGCTTGAATTTCAACCTCTGATGGACTAATTACGTGTGACGGTCGATCTATAACGTCAAGCATCGAAACATGGAAGACATTGTGAATCCTTTCAAGTTCGGGGGCAAAATCAAACGATACGCGATCGACCGACTCGTTCAGATATTTCATATGGCCCGATGAACCTCGGGCTCAATTTTCCTTACGGCCAAATCTAAGCACCTTCTTCCAAGGTGAAACTTTAAGAAAGACCTTGTCTCCAACCCGATATTCAATATCTTTTCTTTTCAAATCCGCATACGACTTTTGGCGATCCAAAGCGACTTTCAAACTTTCACGAATTACTCGAACTCTTTGCTCGGCATCCTTAACCAAATCAACCTCAAGAATTTACCTTCACTAAGTTCACCCGAATAATGGGGTACGGCATTTACGATCGTATAAAGCCTCGTAAGGCGCCATCTTAATACTTGATTGAAAGCTATTGTTGTGTTTAATTCAATCAAAGGCGATACCGCTTCCCATGAACCACTAAACTCAAGGATACAACATCTCAACATATCCTCGAGTATTTGAATTATCCGTTCGGATTGACCATCGGTTTGGGGGTGAAAGGCGGTGCTAAATGCAACTTGGTACCCAAAGCTTCTTGAAATTTCTTCCAAAATCGCGAGGTAAATCTCAGATCTCTATCCGACACAATAGAAATCGGTACCCGTGTAATCTCACAATCGAGAAACGTACAATTCGGCTAGTTTATCCAATGAAAAATCCGTGACGCGACGGGATAAAGTGAGCCGACTTAGTCGATCTATCAACAACAACCCAAATCGCATCATTCTTACTAGTCGACAATGGCGGCCGGACACAAAGTCCATTGTGACTCGATCCCATTTCCACTCGGGTATCGTGATCGGTGAAGCAATCCTAAAGGCACTTGATGTTCCGCTTTCACTTGTTGACATATTAAACATCTCAAACAAAGTCGGAGATGTCCCGCTTCATACCATGCCACCAAAACCGACGTTTCAAATCGTTGTACATCTTCGTACTCCGGGTGGATTGCCATTCGGCTACAATGGGCTTCGTTCAAAATTATTGGAATAAGTTTCAATTCTTTGGGACACACAGACGACTTCAACCTCAAACAATCGTCATCATCGATTTGAAATTCGAGTCCTTGTTCGAACACACTCATCCCGCTTTGCAACCAACTCATCGTCGACTTTCTCGAGCTTCACGAATTTGACGTATCAATAATGGTTTGGCTTTCAATTCAGCTACTAACACATTGTCGGGTAGGATAGACAAGTGTACATTCATCGTCATAAAGCAAATAGTGATTTCGCTTAAGGCATCCGCAACCACATTAGCCCTTCCCGGTGATAATCAATGACGAGCTCATAATCTTTTAACAACTCGAGCCATCGCTTTGTCGCAGATTTAAGTCTCTTTGGGTCATCAAATATTTGAGACTTTTGTGATCCGAATACACATGGCACTTCTCACCAAATAAGTAATGTCGCCATATCTTTAAAGGCGAATCGATGGCGCCAATTCGAGATCATGGGTCGGATAATTTTTCTCATGAGGCTTTAATTGCCTCGACGACAGGCCACAACTCGCCTTCTTGCATCAATACGCAACCCAACCCAAGTAGGGATGCGTCACTATAAATGACAAACTCTTTGCCCGATTCGGGTTGCACTAGAATTGGGGCTTCACCAAATAAGCTTTCAATTGATCGAAACTTTTCGACATTTCTCCGTCCATTCGAACTTAACATCCTTTTGGAGTAAGCCGTCATTGGTGTGGCTATCGTCGAGAAACCTTTTACAAATCGTCGGTAATAACCGTAAGCCCCAAAAAGCTCCTAACTTCGGTAACATTCCTTGGTGGTTTCCAATCGACTATGGCTGAATTTTGTTCGGTCCACCTCGACACCGTCACGACACCACGCGCCCCAAAAAGCTAACCTCTTTCACCAAAATTCACATTTATTGAACTTTGCGTATAATCGCTTATCTCGTAAGATTTGCAACACTAGCCTCGGTGTTCAAAGATGTTCGGTTTCATCTCTCGAATAGACCAAAATGTCATCGATAAATACAACTACGAACCGATCCAAGTATGGCCTGAAAATTCTATTCATTAAATCCATAAACACCGTAGGGCATTAGTGAGCCCAAACGGCATCACTAAGAATTCAGAGTGACCGTACCTCGCTCTAAAAGCGGTTTTGGGTATGTCCGATTCTCGGACCCTCAACCGATAGTACCCGACCTCAAATCTATCTTTGAAAACACCGAGGCTCCTTTAATTGATCAAACAAATCGTCAATTCGTGGCAATGGATATTTATTATTTATCGTCACTTTATTGAGTTGACGATAGTCGATGCACAACCTCATGGTTCCGTCCTTCTTCTTCACAAACAATACAAAAGCCCCATGGAGAAAAACTCGGTCGAGCGAAACCTCTATCCGTCAATTCTTGCAATTGAACCTTCAATTCCTTTAATTCCGTTAATGCCATACGATACGGGCTATTGAAATCGGCGTAGTACCGGTACAACCGATGCGAATTCCACTTCTCGAACCGGTGGCAATCCGGTAACTCCTCGGAAAAACGCGTCTGAATACTCACAAACCATGGTACCGATTCGAGTTTCCTTTCCGCCTCTTTACTTCCAAACACATATGCAAGGTATGTTTCACACCCGTTTTCACATACCTCCGAGCGGTCATAGAAGATATTATCATTGGCGCTCCTTTTAAATCGATGAGACTCGACTCGGACTACCTCATTATTTGTACTCCTCAAATCAATGGTTTTCCTTTGCGTCCACCAACGCATCATGTACGATCAGCCAATCCATACCAAGAATAACATCAATTCATTAAATGGTAGAAGCATCGATCGGTAGGAAAGCAGATTCTCGAATTATTAGGGGCATCTCTTGCACACTTTATCAACGAAAGCACGTATTGACCCAAAGGGTTTGACACTGAATTACGAACTCGAGAGACTCAACGGTAGAGTCTTCTTGGATGCTAAGGTTTCACATACATATGAGTGAGTAGAGCCGGGTCAATCAATGCAATCACAATAGTATCAAAGAGAGTAAAAGTACCATGATAACGTCGGGGAGGATGCCTCCTCTCGTGCGTGGATGGCATATGCTCTAGCAGAGTACGGGCCTCGGATCGGACAGCCGATTAGAGGCTCCTCTCGATTACCACCCCTACCTCCAGAGATTCTCGGGGCCTACCTCCAAATTCGTTCCACTAGGTCTTGCACCTTGCGCCTTATTCCTCTCATCTAGCTCGTGCAATCTCTAATGAAGTGGTCCTTGAACCGCATCCATAACAGCCCTATTAATGCACTTACCCCAACATTCACCTAGGTGTCGTCTTCCACATTGGGGCATTCAGGTCTCTCTTGACGATTATTGCCCACACTAGCTACTGAAGTAGCTCGGAGTCCGTCAATGGTCTGCTCTAATGGAAATTCCCGCATCGTTCTCGACTTCTTGGTGTCCTCCCCGAACCTCTTTACAGCCGAGAACGGAGCTTTACTCGTCGATCTTTTACGGTAATCTCTTGCTTCAAATTCAGCCTTCTTCTTCTCCTTCCCAAGTTCTTCCGCCTTGCAGGCTCGTTCGACTAGTGTCACGAACTCCTTTATCTCCAAAATTCCCACTAGCAACTTTAACTCTTCATTCAATCCTTCTTCAAATCTTTTGCACATCGCAACCTCATCAGCCACACACTCCCGAGCATACCGGCTAAGTCTTACGAACTCATGTTCAGATTCGAGATCTGATCATCCGCCTTGCTTGAGTTCCAAGAATTCCTTACGCTTCGATCGATGAACTGTTGACTAATGTATTTCTTTGAAATTGGATTGGAAGAAATCCCAAGTAACTCGATCATTTGGGACTATGGAAATTAAAGTCCTCCACCAATAGTAAGTCGAGTCTCATAACAAGGATATAGCACACTTAAGACATTCATCGGGTGTGCATGACGGTTCATCTAACACTCTAATGGTGTTATCGAGCGAACTCGCCTTTTCGGCATCATCAAGAACTATGGCCTTGAACTCCTCGGCCCCACGCTTCCTAATCAAGTCCACGGTGGTTTACTCACCTCACAGGATCAATGCTCGGAGGCATTGCGGGCTCTTGGGTGGAGTATTTAAATTCGGGAATGGTTGGACAGCCGGTTGGTTCGGGCATATTATGCGACCCACTCATTCATCATGGTGAAGAAGGCTTGTTTCGCCTTCATTTTGATTATTCGCGGATGATCGAGGCTCAACGGGCGGTGTCCCTTGTGCAGGAGCAGCCGCTACACTTTCAACGTCATCCGCCAAGGGTCTCTACCCGGGTTCCATTGCTAATCAAAACAAAAATTTCAACCGTCAAGTCATCACATTATTAAGCACTAACAATTTGGCATGTATAGCTAGACTCACACGCGCTATGGTAGTCCTAGAACCGACTAAACCATAGCTCGATACCAATAAAATTGTAACACCCTAACTCGTGGTCGACGCCGTGTCGGACACGAGGGTTAACGGCCAAACCCTCTCAAGATACCAACCAATTTGACATTACCAGTCAGGCTGGAAAACTGCGTCACCGTCGCCTTAAAATCATATCTCGAGTTTCAAAACTCGGAAACTGGTTTCGTAAATTTTCCTGAATTTAGACTCATATACCCATCCATGGATTTATTTTTAGAATTTTTGGTTAGGCCAATTGGTACAGTTTATTAGTTAAACTCACCCATGTTACAGGGACCGACTGCTCTGACCTTCGCGCGTTACAACTTGAACATATCCCTGTACAGGGCTTTAATACTGGTGCCGTTTGTTTCTAATGAAACTAGACTCAAAATGGAATCTGTACATATAAGGCATGACTCCTAATTCTTTCTGGATAGTTTATGGTAAATTTTCAAAGTCGCGACAGGGGACCCAGAAACCGTTCTGGCCCTGTCTCACGAGAACCTTAATATTTCTCAGTATACCTCTCATATGGTCGTTTCGTTTCATCCATATAAAAATAGATTCATCAAGGTTCAGTTCCATAATTTACTCACTATTTAATTCTACTTATACTATTTTTAGTGATTTTTCAATCTCATCTCACTGCTGCTGTCCGCAACAGTTAATGCAGTAGACTATGCCAATTTCATGAATTTTTTCCTTGGCCTTAATCATCCATCATACATGACACAAATTATGGCCACCTTATCAAAATTTGAGTTTCTAAGACTCGTGGCTATAGGTTCTAGCATCCCACTCGACGACCACATAGGCCATTTTCACATGGCTTAAAGTTTACAACCCACAATTCGACAAAATATAATAGCCTATACATGCCAAATGTTCTTCAACAACAAAAACAATACCACAAGATTTCAGCCGGTGTGATGACTTCAACGACGGTCCCGATCACGCAAACAATACGAGTCCGAGAGACCTAAAATGGGTGACAAGAAAAACACCGAGTGAGTTTACAACTCAAGAAGTCATAAGCATTCATCAATCCACCGATAAAGTTACTACAACATGAAACAATAAACGAGGCTAGGTACTCATCCATATCGAATCTATACCATAATTCCTCGGACCTTTCGGTCCAATCTCATACCAAGTCATACATCCACATTTCATATTCTACACAACAAGATATTTGAGGCATTTTCACACACTAACTCATTTCCACCACAATCATACAATTTCAATCATCACATAGATTTAAGGCTTACCAAATTCAACCCCGAGCATGAACATATTTTCTATTCGTCATGAGCTCGAGGTACTTACCCGATCCGCTGTCCGGGATTAGCTCGATAATGTCGCACACTCAGTGCCAATTGTAATGCAAGAGCATATAGTGGATCCGCACACTTAGTGCTATATGTATTCAACTCGCACACTTAGTGCTATATAATCAAACTCGCACACTTAGTGCTGTACAATTTTAAACCCGCACACTTAGTGCCAATCTTGTCACCGTGTCCATATATACCCGCACACTTAGTGCCGAGACCAATACCTTATGTATTTTGCTGCCTTTATACATTCAACAATGGCATCATTCCATATACATACATTTCCATTTACACACCAACTCATTTAAACACATTTGCATATATATATTGATCATTTAAATCAACACCAAATATACGCTTAATGACTTACTTTGTGTTGGGTAAAAGCAGTCCAAGTCGGCTACTCGATGACCTTCGTCTTTCCCTTGCTTGATTCTCCTTCTTTAACTCCTTGAGCTTAATCAATAAATCAACTAGTTTAACCCTCTTGCTAAACATTCATAATTCAATTACACATGCATATGTATGTTTGTATATTCGCAACCATCCTCACTTATTACCCATTTGGTCAACAATCTAAGCCAAGATAAGGCTTCAATATGGTTGCCTCTAACCGAATACATGCACACCAATCTACTTCCTTTGGCGAATATGCATGTCTATGTGGAGGCCAATTTTACACTTAATACTACACAAAAAACAGCATACATTTTCCTAATTAACGCATTACATATTGTAGCTCTATACACATCTCTCATTTATTTCATAACCAAAACAACATCACAAGCAAATAGACACCTTAAAATAGTATACATGTCATACCAATTCATCATGTGCAAACATATATTCATGTAGGTGCAATGGCGAATTCTCAAGTGGCTTATATCCAAATATACACACATATCCAAAGCTTAAATCTTACTTACCATGCAACATGCATGAATCATACTTATGGATATAACATGGCGAATACCACAACACCATACCGTTTCAATTTGGTCATGGTTAAACAAAGAACTTAGTATCTCATTCAAAAATGCTAAAAGAAAATCTAAGAATCCTCAATCCACCATCACATGAATCATTTTCAAGCTTGATATTTAGCATGCAATGGCATTAACACCATATTCACTTTGGCCGAATTTCATTCCCATGACATAACAAAGATTTGAACCATGGGCTAACAAGAACATCAAGCTAGCAACTAAAATATACATGAATCTCATGGCAAGACATCAAACTTACCTTAATCTAGGTACAAGTATGGCCAAACCTCCTCCTAAACCTCTTCCAAACCAACATGAAACAAGAATTCCTTCCTTCTTCCTTAGAATTTTCAGCCCAAAGGAAATGAAAATGATGAACAAAATTCTTCTTTCTTTCTCCACACTCACGGCAATGGGCATGCATGAGACCATTTTTTCTCTTTTTTTTTTTTTGTTCCTTTCATTATTAAATTCCCATGCTCACTATTTTATTTTTTCTTACATACACCATTGTCCCAACATGTTTTATGACATGTTTTTACCCATAATCTCTTGTCATGGCGGCCACTAACTATTAGGGGGGAAATTTGACATGCAAGTCCTCCCTTGACTACATGCACTATTAGGTCCTTATAGATTAGCCTATCACTTTTCAAAAGTGTCACACAAGTCCTACTAACTGAATTCACATGCTATCGGCTAAATCGAAGCTTGAAATTTTCACACATTCATAATTACATATTCTAGACAATAAATATTACGTTCAAACATTTCGGTGACTCGGTTTAGCGATCCCGAAACCACTTCCCGACTAGGGTCAATTTTAGGCTGTCACAGTAGGTAATGTGACACACGGGGTTTGGCCGTAACGTCTAGGCTGAGTTTGTGGTGTTACAGCAAAGATGTGTGATTGAGGAAAATCCTGTTTGAACCTTGGGAATAGGTTAGGATACAAGTGACATGTCACTAGGATATTTGAGTTCCGAGCTCATTGAGTTGAGTCCGAGTTCGTGAGATGTAACTAGGCATCCAAGCTCGTTGAGTTGAGTCCGAGTTTGCTTATGGGCGGGTTACATGGTAGCTTAGCTACATAATTTTCACAGGCTATTGAGTTTGTCTAGCTGCGAGTATGACACTTATGTACATGCAATCCGTGTATCCAAATTATATTCTGATGTGTTCAACGGGTGAATCTTAAGTGAATAAGGAGAATACCTAAGACGAAGGTGACATGTTGGTAAGTGTGGTGAATGAGAAAATTGGACAAGTATGCGCTTAAACCCTCGGGTTGAAAACTTGGGGTGATGAAATCGTGGTAAGATAGTAAATGCAAGTGTAACATGAAAGTCTTGGTGATATTTATGCAAATGATGTTTCATGTTGGATTGCATGATTACGTTACTTGCTATTTGCATGTGAGCTTACTAAGCATTTATGCTTACTCCTTCCTTTCCATTCTTTGTAGTTTTGACAAGCCGGCTTGGAAATCGGGAACAGCCGGAGGCTCGCTCACACTATCCGAGGACCATTTTGGTATTGTGGCTTGTATATTTTGAGTATGCAATGTATAACATTATAGTCATTTTGTGTATATAATCTTATGATATGGCTATTGGGTGGTAAGGAAATGTTTGGTAATTATTATCCATTGGAATGGCTAATCAAGATTATATTTGGTGTTATGTATGCTTAATGTGCTATCTAATCCATGGAAATTCATAAAAAGGTGAAATTTGCTATAAAACAGTATCATATAGTAGCAATGACGTGAGTTTGAAAAATCACTAAAAATATTAGAGAAATAATTATATGGTGAATAAAACATGAAATTTAAGCTTATTGAGTCTACTTTCATATGGACAAAACAAAACAGGTAAATGAGTCGTATTTTATGAGAAATTCGAGCTTTAGTGGAACAGGGTCAAAGCGATTTCTGAATCCCTTGTTCTAAATTTACAAATTCACTAAAAATTGTAAAAAAATAAATTAGGAGTCATGTTTATATAGATTCCTTATGTAGTGTACTTTTAAGAGAAATAAATGGCATAGTCATCTGAACTCTGTATAGAGAGAAAAGTGATTCGTAGTGAACAAAGGTCAGAGTAGTCGAACACTGAAATAGGGGAAACTTTAACTAATAAACTTTACTAATTGACTTGACCAAAAATTTTGGAAAAACAATTAGTAAATAGATATTTGAGTCTAGTTTTAGGGAAAATTTACGGATTTGAATTTTGAGTTTTGTAACTCAAGATATGAATTTTTTTAGCGATTGTGACGTAGATGGGCAGTTTATTACGAAAGGTGAAATAAATTGTTTAAAATTGTTTAAATGATAATTTGTGTCTGTTAACGCTTCGTGCTCGACTCCGACGATGGTCTCAGGTAAGGGGGTGTTACACTGGGTATGGATTGGTTAATGTTGCATGATACCGTTGTGAATTGCAAATGAAAGATGATTGATTTGAGATGTCAAAGTAACAAGATTATCCGAATTGAATCAGATAATTTGAAAGGACTGCCAGTAGTGATTTCAATGATGTTAGCATAGAAATATGTGAGAAAGGGTTGCGAAGCTTATTTAGCTTACGTGTTTGACACGAAAGTAACTGAAAAGAAGATTTAATCAGTGCCAGTTGTTTGTAAATATCTAGATGTGTTTCCTGATGAGTTACTTGGTTTACCTCTGATCCCAAAAGTTGAGTTTGGTATTAAGTTAATGCCGGGAACTACTCTGATTTCGATAGCTCCGTATAGAATGGCTCCGATTGAATTAAAAGAATTAAAGTCTCAGTTGCAAGAGTTAACTGATAGAGGATTTGTACGACCGAGTTTCTCACCTTAGGGTGCTCCTGTTCTGTTTGTGAAAAAGAAAGATGGCACGATGAGAATGTGTATTGATTATCGTCAGTTGAACAAAGTGACTATTATGAACAAATATCCACTACCCCGAATTGACGATTTGTTTGATCAGTTGAAAAAAGCTATCGTGTTTTCAAAAAAAGATCTCAGATCAGGATACTATCAGTTGCGAGTAAAAGATTCAGATATTTCGAAAACTGCTTTTCGAACGAGGTATGGCCACTATGAGTTTTTAGTTATGCCTTTTGGATCAGCTAATGCACCTACTGTTTGTATGGATTTAATGAACAGAATTTTTAGATCGTATTTAGATCAATTTGTTATTGTATTCATTGATGATATTTTGATTTATTCGCGTGATGAAACTAAGCATGCCGAACATTTGAGAATAGTCTATAGACTTTGCAAGATAAACAGTTATATACAAAGTTTAGCAAATGTGAATTTTAGTTACGAGAAGTTAGTTTTTTGGGACATGTTGTGTCGGCATCTGGTATCTGAGTTGATCCAAACAAGATTTAAGCTAGTTTGGATTGGAAGCCTCCAAGAAATATTTCTGAAGTCCGTAGTCTTCTCGGACTTCCTGGTTATTACTGTCAGTTCGTAAAAGGCTTTTCTATGATTGCGACTCTGTTGACAAAATTGCTTCAAAAGGATGTGAAATTTGAATGGTCTGAAAAGTGTCAGAAAAGTTTTGATCCGTTGAAAGCTCTATTAACCGAAGCTCCGGTGTTAGTTCAGCTAGAATCGAGTAAAGAATTTGTGATCTATAGCGATGCATCTTTGAATGGTTTATGCTGTTTTTTTTAGGCAGGAAGGCAAAGTCATAGCTTATGCCTCGAGACAGTTAAAGCCTTATGAAAAAAATTATCCAACACATGATCTGAAATTGGTAGCTATAGTGTTTGCGTTGAAGATTTGTGCCATTATCTGTTTGGTGAGAAATGTCACGTTTATTCCGATCACAAAAGCTTAAAATATCTGATGACTCAGAAAGATTTGAACTTACGACAGCTAAGATGGTTAGAATTGTTAAAAGATTATGAGCTTGTAATTGACTACCATCTGGGAAAGGCCAATGTTGTTGCTGATGCTCTAAGTCGAAAATGCACATATGCTCTATCTGATGATGGCTCGATTGTAGCTGAGTTGAAAGCGAGGCCATTATTTATTCAACAGATTTACGAAGCTTGGAAGGTTGATAATGAATTGTTAGAAAAACAGGCTTAGTGTGATTTGAATGCTGATTCAGAATTCCAAGTTGATGCTGACGGTTGTTTGAGATTCAAAGGCCGAGTATGTGTTCTGAGAAATCTAGAGTTGATTCAGATGATTTTGAACGAAGCTCATAGCAGTCGATTATCTGTTCATTCGAATAGTACTAAAATGTATAATGATCTAAAACAGCTTTATTGGTGGCATGGTATGAAACGAGATATCTTGGAATTTGTTTCAAAATGCTTAATTTGCCAGCAAGTTAAAGCTGAGCATCAGGTTCCATCTGTTTACTTCAACCTATTATGGTTTCGGAGTGGAAATGGGACAGAATCATGATGGATTTTATATCAGTTTTACCTCTGACACCGAGTAAGAAAGATGCAATCTGGGTTGTTGTTGATAGATTAACTAAATCGACTCATTTCATTCCGGTTTGTACAGATTATTCACTTGATAAGCTTGCTGAGTTGTACATTTCTCAGATCGTGAGATTGTACGGAGTACCTATTTCTCTTGTTTTAGATAAAGATCCAAGGTTCACATCACGATTTTTGAAGAAACTACAAGATGCATTAAGTATGAAACTACACTTTAGCTTTGCTTTTCACGCACAGACGGATGGTCAATCTGAGCAGATTATTCAGATACTCAAGGATATGTTGTATTCTTGAGTTTGAAGGTATGTAGGAACGATATTTTCCATTGATGTAATTTGCTTATTATAGTTGTTTTCAATCGAGCATTAAAATGGCACCGTACGAAGCCTTATATGGTCGTAAATGCTGTACACCTTCGTATTGGATTAAGTTCAACGAGAGTAAGATTCATGGGGTTGACTTGATAAAAGAGACTGAATAGAAAGTAAAAGTGATCCGAGATAGTCTAAAAGCAGCTTCCGATTGTCAGAAATCGTACCTAAATTTAACAAGAAAAGATATTGAGTTTCAGATTGGAGACAAAGTGTTTTTGAAAGTATCTCCGTGGAAGAAAATAGTTCGATTATGTCGTAAAGGCAAATTGAGTCCGAGGTTCATCAAACCTTATGAAATCATTGTAACACCTTGAATTTGGGCCTAGAAGTTTTGGGCCTTGATCATGGGAGCGGTTGAAGGCAGCTTATAATATTCTGTTGTGCGTGAAAATTTCGTAGTTGAAGGCTTGTTTTAGTGGTTAAGTCTGCTGAAAAGTGTTGGAGAAGTCCTGGGTTCAAACCTGGACTCTAGCAAAAATTTTGGTTTAAGGTGAATCAAACCCTGGGTGTGGTAGGCCTTAAGAATATTGTTGGAGAAATTGTGACACAAAAAGCCTTGTGGCTTAGTGGCAAGTAGCGTGTGGAGCATTTAAGGGGAGGCATGGGTTCGAATCCCATGGCAAGCGAAGAGCATTTATTTTGCTAACAGGGGGCGGCAAGAGTTGGTGTTGAATTTAAACTCTGATGATGGAGGGATCCCATATCGGGAAGCTAACATAAGAGTGGATGCGAAGCTGGCTTTAAATAGAGAGAACCATGAGGAGAGTAAGGTACCTTTCTTGGTGATCCTTTCGCTTTATGGCGTGCTCGTTTGGGTTGGGCGTCGGCTAAGAGTGCTCGGGCGTGGATTAACTCCGATCTCAATCGGTGTGTATTTCTCGCTACTCTAGGCAGTAGGATGGCTACTTGGTAGAGATGGTAGAAAGGGGCCATGTGGGCCCAATAGGCCTACGGGCCCAATTGGGTAAGTTGTTTGATTGTGTAGTAAATATTGGACTAGGCTAAGTGAATCTCATATCTGTGGCTATATTTGGGCTAAAAGGGCCACACGAGCGTGTGGGCCCATTTGGACCGAGAATAGGCTTTAGGGCCATTCAATTTGTTATCCCTGTTTAGAATACTTTAGTTTACCAAATTACCAAAATACCTCTGGTTTGTAAAATTACTAAAATACCCTTGGTTTATAAAATCACCAAAATACCCCTGGTTTGTAAAATTACCAAAATACCATTGGTTTACGAAATTACCAAAATACCCCTGGTTTGTAAAATTACTAAAATACCCTTTGTTTATAAAATTACCAAAATACCACTGGTTTGTAAAATTACCAAAATACCCCTGGTTTGTAAAATTATCAAAATACCCTTAGTTTGTAAAATTACCAAAATAAACCTGATTTGTGAAATTACTGAAATACCCTCGACCTGTAAAATTATGGAAATACCCTCGACTTGTAAAATTACCAAAGTACCCTTGATTTACAGAATTACCGTTTTACCCTCGATTTACAAAATTACCGAAATACCTCTGTAGGGTAGAATTACCGAAATACCTCTGTAGGGTAGAATTACCGAAATACCCTTGTAGGGTAGAATTATCGCAATACCCCTGTAGGGTAGAATTATCGCAATACCCCTGTAGGGTAGAATTATCGAAATACCCCTGTAGGGTAGAATTACTAAAATACCCCTGTAAGGTGGAATTACCGAGATACCTTGTGGGGTAAAATTACCATTTTGCCCCTAAGGTGTTAAATGACTGGTTTGCCCTTGTGGTCAAGTGACTAACTTGGACTGTGTGGTTGACGAATTTGATTGTGAATATATATTGGTATATGAATGACTTGAATGTGATTGTTTGATTCAAATATGGGCATGACATTCTGCATACATGACATGTTGCATGGGTTGGGATTTTGTACGGAGGAAGATCTGATCTGTTAGGATCGCATGGTTGCTTGATGACTGTGGATCCACCGAAGGCTTAAGAGTTGTATATTCGTACTGATTTGATAAGGTCGCACGAGTTGCCCAAGACGACTGTGGACCGATCAATGGTGAAAGCTTAGGTCATATTTACCCGAGGTCGTGTGCCGACTATATTACCGTCGGCGATGGCTATGTGCCTAACATGATACTGACTACCGATGGCTTAAAGCCTTCGATTATGGCTTTGTGTCAACCTACATATGGCTCTGTGCCAACTTTGATTATGGTACATGTGCCAAACGTATTTGCCTAAGGCTATGTGCCAATATATGGTTATTGATGACTCGGGTCGATCACATTTACCTAGAGTACGTGTACAGTTATGTTACTCTAGTTGATGGCTATGTGCCTAACATAATGCGATTATCGATGGCTTTGTGCCATGTATTACATTAAGTGGCTTTGCCATATTATCTGATACGGTGGCTCTTCCACAATATTCGTATCTGGTGACTCTGTCACAATATCGATAATGAGCAATCTTGCCGCAAATCGTGGAGTGTAAATTTGGGTGGGTTGAGCTATTCCCACATGGAGTGTAGGGTGGTACATGTGGAGTGTAGCGGTTGGTTATAAATTTGGATTGGGTTGGGATTGCATTCATATTCGATTTTTATTCATTACGATCGATTACGATTTTGATTACATTACACGATCTTGATTACGATTTTGATTACATTACGATCTCGATTACGATTTTGATTACACACCGATTACGATTACGATTCTAGTTCGATTGTAACAACCCGTTTTAGGGTTAATCGAACAGTGGTTTCGAACCACTAAATCCGATGAGTAGGTTTGTAAATATTATATTTAATATTTATGAGTTAATTGTGAGTTTAAAAAGGTTTTGATATTGTGATTTTTGTTTTATAAGCGATTTATTAAGCTCAAGTGGTATGACCCTAAGGTCAAGTGGGTTTAGAAAATGAGGTATCGAGACCTCATTTCTATAAACCGAGTCATAAATATTTTATAAATATTTACGAGTGGCAATAAGATGATATTAAAGTTTCGTTGAAAAATTTTATTGTTTTGATAGTTAATTAAGCAAAAAGGACTAAATCGCATAAGCGTAAAAGTTGTGTTCTATAAGTTAAAGATATTAAATAGCTATGGAATTAAATAGTGGGAGTCCTTAAGTGGTAATTATTTCATAATTGTTGGTAGTGGAATTCCATGGCTTGGTATAATGGAAATTATTAATGTATATTAAGGTTAAATATGGTATTTGGTAATTATAATAAAATAAAATAAAACAAAAGCCAAATTACATGCTATCATCTTCATCAATAGCCGAATGTGAGAAAGAAAATAATGTTCTCAAAGCTTTGAAGGTTCGGCCATGGTTGTTCATGCATATTGGCAAAAGTAGAATTCGGATTTGGATAGGGGGGAAAATCAAAATGGTCGATTAGTCGTCTCGTTCCGATTATCGTCTTCCGAGGTTTATCCTTTAGTTCGAGTTGGAAGAGCCGGAGATATGATCACACTATCGAGTCATTATGTGAGTTGAGAAGATGGTATATCATCATGATTTAAGGAATATATAGGATAGACTATAGGTAGAATGATATTTTGTCTTTGTATACATTATAGCCATGCGAAGATGGCTCGCTTATTTTGTTTAGAGAAGCCTTATAATTGAACAAAATGTAACACTCCTAACCCGTATCCGTTGCTGGAATAAGGTTATGAGGTATTACTTGACTGAACAAAACTTCTATAAGGTCAAAGATATTTACCAGACATAAATTATCAACAATGCAACTTTGTCTCATTGATTTTTCATAAGAGCTCTTATAAATTTCCAAAATGACTAACTATCAAAACATAACCAAATATCTAATAACAAATTAACTACTATCAAGTTATAACTAAAACATTTCAATACATTAGTTCAATTATAAGGCTTCTAAACAAAATAAGCGAGCCATCTTCGCATGGCTATAATGTATACAAAGACAAAATATCATTCTACCTATAGTCTATCCTATACATGCCTTAAATCATGATGATATACCATCTTCTCAACTCACATAATGACTCGATAGTGTGATGATATCTTCGACTCTTCCAACTCGAACTAAAGGATAAACCTCGGAAGACGATAATCGGAACGAGACGACTAATCGACCATTTTGATTTTCCCCCCGATCCAAATCCAAATTCTACTTTTGCCAATATGCATGAACAACCATGGCCGAACCTTCAAAGCTTTGAGAACATTATTTTCTTTCTCACATTCGGCTATTGATTAAGATGATAGCATGTAATTTGGCTTTTGTTTTATTTTATTTTATTATAATTACCAAATACCATATTTAACCTTAATATACATTAATAATTTCCATTATACCAAGCCATGGAATTCCACTACCAAAAATTATGGAATAATTACCACTTAAGGACTCCCACTATTTAATTCCATAGCTATTTAATATCTTTAACTTATAGAACACAACTTTTACGCTTTGCGCGATTTAGTCCTTTTTGCTTAATTAACTATCAAAACAATAAAATTTTTCAACGAAACTTTAATATCATCTTATTGCCACTCCGTAAATATTTATAAAAATATTTAAGACTCGGTTTATAGAGATGAGGTCTCGATACCTCATTTTCTATACCCACTTGACCTTAGGGTCATACCACTTGAGCTTAATAAATCGCTTATAAAACAAAAATCACAATATCAAAAACCTTTTTTAAACTCACAATTAACTCATAAATATTAAATATAATATTTACAAACCTACTCATCGGATTTAGTGGCCCCGAAACCATCTGCTCGATTAACCCTAAAACGGGTTGTTACAACTCCCCTTAGGGATTTTCGTCCTCGAAAATCTTACCAGAAATAAATTAGATTTACTTTCACAAGGCTCATCAATTTCTCACCTAGCCTCGATTTCTCAACTTTTCAATCTCATGAGCTAAGATTATGATCTGCTCTTTGCTATACATCATAACAAGTTTGAGTTTCTACTTACAGTAAGAGATACTATAGATAAAGGATCTTATTTGTATCGTCACATCATATATATAAGAAACACATTACGGGTCTTCCCAAGTTCTACTAATAATCTCATTCAATCTGATGAATTACGAACTCAACTTCTCTTTATAGCTAAATCGAAAAATTCTACTCCCACTATAATACTTTCACAAATACTCAATTTTCTAATCGAAAATTCAATGCTTTTGCACATCAAGCCCACATATATTTTCTGCCAATCTGAAACTGCTTTTAGAAGGTCACGAATTACGTTTATTTCCCCACACTCTTTCCAATCACATCAACCCCGAAATTCTTTTTATCAAAATTCAATTCAATACAACAAAGTTCAGTAATTGCAACCATACCTCTCTCACACAATGCTATCTTAACATTCATCTCATAACCATTATTATTATACGGAAACTTAACCAATAATATATGTCTTTCTCAGTTGCTTTCAAGTTCTAGAACACAGTCTGACAAAGTAACTCCATACCCAAAGCTCACAGTAGTTTATTTTAGTAACACGATATAATCCTCGTGTCTCCATTTGAACAATAAAAGCGGTACTCTTTTAGTACTCCCGTGCGGAAAGATAATCACCATCGTGCTAGATGTCACAATTGTTGTAAAATCTCGGATTTCTCAATACACGAACTCTATCTCGACACAACAAATGATTGTCCGTTCCATTCGAAATTCTAAATCGAAATCAATTTACATTGTACCCTTTTAACTTGTAATTCAGCGATGACCTCTTAGCCTCACAAATTTGCCGATTAAACATCAATTTAGTCTCTAGCTCACCAATAACTACTCATCATTTGATAAGATTAATCACATGATTGTCGATTGTAAAACACATAAAGATTCTCGCCGAACCCGAAGACTATAATCATTTGCCCGTAAGAAAACGTAGTAACTACCCGACTATAACCAATCGCACTCACTATCATTTCAATTCAAACATTATCCTCTTGTCTAATTCTATCATCACCGATTTCACAATATCCCATTACTAACAAATCAATTTAGAAAAACTTCCGATTAATCGTTCTTTAGACATCATACGAATACTTTCATCTCATCGAATTCAACTTCTTCTTTAACGGTGAATTGGCATATAACGAATGGTCTTCAACATGATCCAATATCTTTTCTGTTACTGTCTTCACTTGCGGACTCATTCTCTTATATGATCACAATACTAATCTTTCAACCACGAAACTCTATAATTTTCACACTCGTAAGCGTATTTAATCCATATAGCACGGATCTCATTACAATGCTTTACCGATGAGGGGGTGAGGGTTGTAAAGCCAACAATTTTAACACTTACGTAAGCATGCACATCACACATACTATTATGAACGAATAGTTCATTACTAATTCCGCATTCTCAAACATCTAGCAATCATTTACTTATGATCACTTGGTACTTAACACATAGCTCATACGCTAAATCAAATCATAAATTCTAAGTCAAAATATTCACACAACCATCATTTACCCAACATCACAACTCATATACTCATATAATTATAACATTTATCAATAGCAGAATATCATGCATTCTGATTCATACCTTTTATGAGTTTCAACTCATCACCAACACATTTTCACTAAAACGTCTGAGTATAACATTCTGTACTATCAGAATTAGCTCGGTTGGAAAGCATATTTGTCTTACAAAACAATTTCATTAGAGCCGGGAAATGTCACACTATCACGAGTAGTAATATGGCATGTATAGCTAGACTCACATACGCTAGGTTAGTCCGAGAATCGACTAAACCATAGCTCTGATACCACTAAATGTAACACTCCTAACCCGTATCCATTGCCGGAATAAGGTTATGAGGTATTACTTGACTGAACAAAACTTCTATAAGGTCAAAGATATTTACCAGACATAAATTATCAACAATGCAACCTGTCTCATTGATTTTTCATAAGAGCTCTTATAAATTTCCAAAATGACTAACTATCAATGTAACACCCCGTACCCGACACCGTTTCCGGAGTCGGACACGAGGTGTTAACGGACTTAATTCACTTATTTGCACTGTCCATTTTAAAATTTCCAGACAAGCTGGCTAACTGCGTCACTGTCACCATAAAAATCATATCTCAAGTTCCAAAACTCGAAAACCGGTTCCGTAAATTTTTCCTGAAACTAGACTCATATGTCTATCTACAAATTTTTTTTCTAGAATTTTTGGTCAATCCAATTAGTACAGTTTATTAGTTAACATATCCCCTGTTACAGGGTTTGACTACTCTGACCTTCATGTATTACAACTTAGATATCTTCCTGTACAGGGCTTCAATACTTATGCCGTTTGTTTCTAAAGAAACTAGACTCAAAAAGGAATCTGTACATATAGGGCATGACTTCTAATTATCTCTGGTTAATTTATAGTGAATTTCCAAAGTCACAACTGGGGATCCAGAAATCGCTCTGGCCCTGTTTCACGAAAACTTAAACATCCCTTAAAATACAGCTCATATGATAGTTTTGTTTCTTCCATATGAAAATAGACTCATCAAGGTTCGATTACATAATTTATTCACTATTTAATTCCATTCCGAATATTTTTAGTGATTTTTCAAATTCACATCACTGCTACTGTCAGCATCTGTTTTTAAGGTAGACTATACCTATTTCATGATTTTCCATGGATCAACTAGAGTTTTGTCATACATAGCACCAAAATGATCGTGATTAACCATTCCAATGGCTAATCGTTACCAAAATTTCCATACCACTCAATGAACAACATACAAAATGGTTATAACGCTATGGTCAAAATATATATAAGCCATTTTCGCATGGCTATCCAAATATATACATTACCGAAGGTACTTGACTAACAACAAAAGGGCAGTCCTATACATGCCATTTTCAGAGTTCAACTAAAAGAGTACCAAAAGGGCTTTGATAGTGTGGATGACTTCGACTTTGACACTCCCGAGTCCGATAGCTGACGAACCAAAATCTATAAAACAGAGAATCAAAGAAACGGAATAAGCATTTAATGCTTAGTAAGTTTTGAGTAATGAAATCATGCACAACTGAAGTATAGCATTCATATGACTAAACGAATAGTTTCATATACACATATTCTCAAAATCATACCTACTTCACATTTCCAACCCTTATATTCATACACAAGGTATTAACTTGACCAAAGGCCGGAAGCTTGTTAATCGATTGAGCGAATACTATTTAAAAGGAATCAATTATTCCAATGCATATACAAAACATACCTCATCGTTGGGATTTTACGAGCGTATTAATTGAAATTTTTACAGCAAGATCGCTCATTCCCAAACCAAGTACCTTCGGGATTTAGCCGGATATAGCTACTCGCTCAAATGCCTTGGGACTTAGCCCGATTATAGTAACTTCGCACAAATGCCTTGGGACCTAGCCGGATATAGTAACTCACACAAATGCCTTGGGACTTAGCCGGATATAGTAACTTCGCACAAATGCCTTGGGACTTAGCAGGAATTAGTCACTAGCACAAATGCCTTGGGACTTAGCCCTGTTATCATCCGGATATTCATGAACATATCAATAAATCATGACGCATCTATATTTCATTTTCATAACTAGAATTCAAACACAAGTCACTTATCAAGCATTACCATTTTCGGCTTCCCGTCACAAGTATAAACTAGTCACCTCAATATATAATTCAAGTTGAATCATTATATCTCCGTTTATTTGTTATGCTATATGTCATGACTTAATAACTAAGTTCCATTACTCGAAAACTTACCTCAGATGCTGTCGAACGACTTCAACGGCTATTCAGTTACTTTTTCCTTCCCTTTATCGGATTTAGTTCCCCTTTGCTCTTGAGCTTATTCAAGACTAGAAGGAGTGGCCGAATATTTTACTTCCCCTTCCCCCTTCTTCTTAGCATTTTCGGCCAAGGATGTTAAAAGATGAACATTTTTTTTCTTTGTTTTCTTCCTTCAATTCACGGCAATGGAGGAGCAACCTAGCTAATTTTTTTTTTGTTTCTCCTCCTACTAACCACTATTATTTTATTACCCATGTTCTTTATTTTATTATTCCTAACATAAAACACTAACATAAAATGTTTATAATACATTTTAACCCATAGCATGGCCGACCACCATCCTAAGTTTTGGGTAATTTGACATGCAAGGACAAACATTTTCTAACATGCATCAATAGGCCACTTTAACATTTGCCTAGCACATTTCTAAATTTTCTCACACAAGTCCTATTTAGCAAAATTCACTTACAATTAACAAAATTTAGACATGAAATTTTCACACATGCCTATATACATATAATAAGCATCAAATATACTAGTTAATTATTTTTATGACTCAGTTTTGTGGTCCCGAAACCACTTTCCGACTAGGGTCAATTTAGGGCTGTCACAACTCTCCCCCACTTAAGAAATTTTCATCCCTGAAAATCTTACCGGTAAATAGGTTTGGGTATCGTTCTTTCATAGAGTTCTCGGTTTCCCAAGTAGCTTCTTCGATTCCGTGTTTGAGCCATAACACCTTTACTAACAGAACCCTTTTGTTTCGCAACTCTTTCACTTCACGAGCTAGGATCTGAATCGGTTCTTCTTCATAACTCAAGTCGATTGAATTTCAACCTCGATGGTCTAATTATGTGCGAAGGATCGGATCAGTAACGTCAAGCATCGAAACATGAAAAGCGTTGTGAATCCTTTCAAGTTCGGGGTAAAAGCAACCTATATGCAATCGACCAACTCGTTCGGAGATTTCATACGGCCCAATGAATCTCGAACTCAGTTTGCCCTTACGACCAAATCTGAGTATCTTTTTCCAAGGTGAAACATTAAGAAACACTTTGTCTCCCACCTGATACTCAATATCTCTTCGTTTTAAATCCGCGTACGACTTCTGACGATCGGATACTGCCTTCAGACTTTCACGAATTATTTTTACTTTCTGCTCAGCATCTTTATTCAAATCAACTCCGAAAATTTTACTTTCACAGAGCTCGGTCCAAAACAATGGTGTACTGTAATATCCCGAATTAGGGCCTAATCAGAATAGTGGTTTCGTGACCATAAATCCGGGATAGAAATAATTATTTTATAATTATTTTGAGGTTTATGATATGATTGCATGATTGTATGAAAATTTCGTGATGAAATTCTATGCCTAAAGTGATTAAATTGAAAGTAGGGACTAAATCGAATAAGTTGCAAAACTTGCATTCTAGAAGTTTTTAGTATGAAATTGTTTTGGAATATTAATGAGGAGGTCTTAAATAGAAATTTGACCAATTTTAAGTTCATGGACAAAATTAGGACCTGGAAGGAATTTTTGGAAAGTTTAGTAGTAAGGGTATTTTGGTCATTTAGTTATTAAAATGAATTAAAAACAAAATTAAAAGCCAATTTTTGTCCATCTTCTTCATTAGGCCGAAATTTCAAGGGTTCTCCATAGCTAGTGTTTGTTTCAAGCTTCCAAGCTCCATAGTAAGTGATTCCAAGCCCGTTTTTAATGATTTTTACGTTTTGAGATCCGGTAACTCGATAAAGCTTATGTTAGCAATAATTTAACCTAGGGTTTATATTTGGAAAAATACCCATAGGTGAAATTTGTGTATTTTGATGTTTTATGATAGAATATGAAGTTTTAAATTATGTTAGACAACTTGTACTACTCGATTTTAAGTAAAAGCGAGTAAAAGGGCTTAATCGGTAAAAATACCTAATAGTCACAAGTACATGTTAGAGTGAGAATTTGATGTTGCCATAGAAGAGAAAAGTGATCAGCATGTTGTAAAACATAAGAATAAGGAATAAAGTTTAATCCAGAGCCTAGGGGCAAAAATGTAAATATGCAAAAGTTTAGGGGTAAAATTGTAATTTTGCCAAAATTTGAGTTAAGGATTAATTTGATAATGTGAGTATTAAATAAGCTAAATTTGTTATTTTAGATCAAGAAAGGCGTGGAATCGACCTCAATCGAGGAAAAGAAAAGATTGTGGACTAAATTGCAAAATCTTTGTATTTTGGTACCAAGGTAAGTTCATGTGTAAATAATGTAGCATAATGGTTATTTTAAGTTATTGATGTTAATTATATGTTATGCTGAATTTTATTATGAAATGTATGCTTTGTGGTTAATTTCAAATAATATGTAAATTATGTGAACTACTTGTTAAATATAATTGTTAAGAGTATTGATTTGGCATTCTACGGAAGGCGGCAAGGATAAGTGTTAGGAAGAAAGCCCGTTTGAACCTTAGGAATAGATTAGGATACAAGTGACATGTCACTAGGATGGTTGAGCATCGAACTCGTTGAGTTGAGTCCAAGTTCACTTATGGATGCGAATGTCCGAACTCGTTAAGTTGAGTCCGAGTTCGTGAGATGTAACTAGGCATCCGAACTCGTTGAGTTGAGTCCGAGTTCACTTATGGATCTGACGCCCGAGCTTGTTGAGTTGAGTCGAGTTAAATGGGCGGGTTACATGATTGCTTGATTGAATATGTGGCAATTATATGAAAATTATCCATGTATCCGAATTATATTCGATGTGTTCAACGGGTAAAGTTCTACTCAAATGGAGGAATATTCGAGATGTAAAGAGACGTATTGGTAAGTGATGTGAAATGGATATTTTGGACAGGTATGTATTTAACCCTCGGGTTGAGTATTGATACAACCACGATAAGGTAATAAGATGATGAAAATGATTAAAAATGTGATATGTGTTTTAGTGATACATGCTAATGTTGATTCGTATGACTGTTTGTTATGTTACTTATTATTTGCATATGAACTTACTAAGCATTTATGTTTACTCCTCCTTCTTACTCATTGTAGTTTTGGACAAGCCAGCTCGAGAGTCGGGATAGGTCGAAGGCTCGATCCACACTATCCTAAGACTTTTGGTAATGGCTTGTAAATTTAAGTATGGCATGTATAGCAATATACCTTTTTTGTGTAAATGATCTTATGGTATGGTGATGGAATGGTTGAGGAAATGCTTGATAATGATAAATTATGAAAATAGTTAGTTTAGATTATATTTGATGTTAAGGAAAATTATTAAGATACTTAGTGCATAAAAACTCATAAAAGGGATGAAATTTGCCATAAACAAAATACTGCAGCAACACTGGCGCAAGTTTAAAAATTTACTAAAAATCATAGAAATTGAAATTGGTGATGGACTACATATCAAATTTAAGTTTATTATGTCTAGTTTCACATGAAACAAATGAAACAGGTAAAGGAATTATATGTTACAAGATATTTGAATTTTAGTGAAACAGGGTCATAGCAGTTTCTGAATCCCCTGTTCCAACTTTAGAAATTCACCATAAATTGTAAAGATATAATTAGGTGGTGTATTTTATATTCTTAGAATACGTATTGAGTCTAGTTTCAGGATAAATAAACCTCATAGTCATATGGATTTTGTACAGAGAGAAATGTGGTTCGTAGTAAACAGAGGTCAGACCAGTCAAGTCGTGAAACAGGGGTAACTTTAACTAATAAACTGTACTAATTGGCCCAACCAAAAATTCTAGAAAAAAATTAGTAGATAGGTATATGAGTCTAGATTTAGGGAAAATTTACGGATCTTGATTTCGAGTTTTGTAACTCGAGATATGATTTTTCTTATGACTATGATTCAAGTAGCTTAAAAACTGTGAATGTAGAAATAAATAATCCAAAGTTCTAAATATGTTAAATTAAGCTTAGTAACACCTCATACTCGACTCCGGTGACGGTCTCGGGCGTGGGGGCGTTACATTTAGTGGTATCAGAGCAGGTTTAGTCGGTTCTCGGACTACGTGTTGCATGTACGGATTTTGCTATACATGCCATATGTATGAATTGTGATAGTGTGACGACTTCTGACCTTTTTAAATGATTTTTTTTATATAGTAAATGGATCCCGATCCAGCTGTGGCAGATGAAGTAGAGAGTAATGCGCCAGACTCGGTGAAGGAGCAATTGACTGAAAACCCACCCCTCTTGTTGGTCGGGGAGGAGGAGAAAGGGATCGGAAGCCTTTCTCCAAATGATGAGTGCATGGTACACTGAGTTCGTTCGTACGAACCCAAATGTACGACCTCCCCCACCTCCCCCAATTCCTCAACCTGTACCCCCGATGCCTCAAGGTATGGATATGATAAAATTTCACAGAACCCCCGTTGACAGAATTTGTAAACAAGGGGCTGAAGAATTTAGAGCAAATATTGATGATGATGCAGAGAAAGCAGAGTTCTGGCTTGAAAATTCTATCCGGGTATTTGATGAATTATCTTGTACACGAAGAATGTTTGAAATGTGCTACATCTTTGTTGAGAGATTCAGCCTATAATTGGTGGAAGACTTTGATTTGGTGGTACCGAAAGAGAGGGTAACACAGGAATTCTTTCAAGAAGAGTTTGGAAGAAATATATTAGTGAAAGGTTTATTGATCGAAATGTAAAGAGTTTCTTGAGTGAAGCAAGGTAATATGACATCTCGAAATATGAAAGAGAGTTTGTTCGATTGAGTAAGTATGCGGGGAATATGTTCCTCTGAAGCCAAGATGTGCCGACGATTTGAAGACGGGCTCAACGAAGACATTAAAGTATTTGTCGGGATCCTTGAACTAAAAGAAATGGTAGTACTGGTTGATCGAGCTTGCAAGGCTGAAGAACTACTTAAAGAAAAGAAAAAGGTAGAGGTTGAGACTAGAAATTGAAAGAAAAGACCGATGAATAGTTCATTTTCACAAAGAACACTGGAAAGTCAAGGAATATGAATCCTCGTTCCCAAGCTTCATTTGGACAATCATATGGGAATTATAAGAAGCAAAATGTGGGTCCTAAATCTCAAAATACTTCTGTAGCCAGTGTAGGGAACTCAAGATTTGTTAAACCCGAGTGCCAGCGGTGTGGTAGAAATCATTTTGGTCCGTGCAGAGCAAATGAATGTTTTCGATGTGGTTCTCGGATCATTTTATTAGAGACGCCCAGAGAGCCGAGAAAGAAAAATTTCAGAATGTAAAAGCTAGTGGTGCGACTCGAGGGAAGGTATCCGAGAAAAGTGGAAGTGAAACAAGCGAAGAATGTAGCGAGGATGCAACGTTAGACTGAAGGAAGGGCTCGGCTAGAACTTATGCTATTAAAGCGTGAAGATGCTTGCTCACCGATGTGATTATCGGTACATTTTCTCTCTATAATGTTAATTTATTGCTTTGATTGATCCGGTTCTACTCATTCATATGTGTGCATGAAATTGGTGTCTAGTATGAATATACCGTTGAGAACACGAATTTATGATTAGAGTGTCAAATCCATTAGGCAAATGTGTATTTGTTGATAAAGTATGTAAGAAATGTCCTTTAATGATTCGGGATCATTACTTTTGACCGACTTGATGTTGTTGCCGTTTGATGAGTTTTATGTTATTTTGGGTATGGATTGGTTGACATTGCATGATGCTAAAATAAATTGCAAAGAAAAGGTTATAGAATTAAAGTGTGAAAATGGTGAAACTCTGCGGGTTGAATCGGATAAATCGAGAGGCATTGCCTAGTGTGATTTCTTCAATTTCGGCTCAAAGATATCGAGAAAGGGTTATGAAGCTTATTTGGCGTATGTAATTAATACAAAAGAAGTTGAAAAGAAAGTTGAATCAAGGTTTGGGTTGTGTGTGAATTTGCGACGATTTCGGAAGAATTGCGGGTTTGCCTCGGTCGGGAAGTAGAATTTGGTATTGATTTGATCTGGAACAACTCGATTTCGATTGCTCCGTATAGAATGGCACCAGCAGAGTTGAAGGAATTAAAGTCGCGATTGCAAGAGTTGGTGATAAAGGTTTTGTGAGACCGAGTTTTTCACCTTGGGGTGCTCCGTGTTATTTGTGAAAAGAAGGATGGTTCTATGAGGTTGTGTGTTGATTATCGGCAGTTAAACAAGGTGACAATCAAAAACAAGTATCCGTTGCCAAGAATTGATGATTTGTTTGATCAGCTAAAAGGAGCGACATGGTTTTCAAAGATTGACTTGAGATCTGGGTATTACCAACTGTGGGTAAAGGAGTCGGATGTGCCTAAAACTGCTTTTAGAACAAGGTACGGTCATTATGAATTTTTAGTTATGCCATTCAGGTTGACAAATGCTCCTGCTGTGTTTATGGATTTAATGAATCGCATATTTCGGCCATACTTGGACAGATTTGTTGTGGTGTTTATAGATGATATTTTAATTTATTCAAAAGATGAGACGAGCATCTTGAGCATTTGAGGATAGTTTTGTAAACTTTGAGAGATAAGCATTTGTATGCTAAGTTTAGTAAAAGTGAATTTTGGCTCAGGAAGTTGGATTTTTGGGTCATATTGTTTGGTGATGGTATACGGGTTGATCCTAGTAAAATTTTAGCCATTGTTGATTGGAAACCACCGAAAAACGTAATCGAGTTAGAAGTTTCTTGGGGCTAGCTGGGTATTATCGGCGGTTTGTAAATGGATTTTCTATAATTGCTGCTCCTATGACTAGACTACTCAGAAAGGATGTTAAATTTGAATGGACGGAAGAATGTCAACGAGTTTTGAAGAATTGAAAAAGTTATTAATCTGAAGCACCGGTGTTGGTACAACCCGAATTAGGTAAAGAATTTGTGGTGTATAGTGATGCTTCTCTAAATGGTTTAGGTGTGTACTCATGCAAGAAGGAAAAGTGGTGGCTTATGCTTGAGGCGTTAAAACCTCATGAGAGGAATTATCCTACTCACGATTTGGAATTGGGCTGCGTGGTGTTTGCTTTAAAGATTTGGCGTCATTATTTGTATGGTGAAAAGTGCCGAGTATATAACGATCACAAAAGTCTTAAATACTTGATGTCACAAAAGACTTGAATTTGAGACAATGAAGATGGTTGGAGTTATTGAAAGATTATGGGCTTGTTATTGATTATCATCCGGAAAAGCGAATGTGGTTGCCGATGCTTTAAGTAGAAAGTTGTTGTGCTGCTTTGAGAGTTATGAACACTCGATTGAAAATGTCGGATGACGGTTCGATTCTAGCGAGTTAAGAGCAAGACCGATGTTTTACAAGATATTTCGAAACTTCGGAAAAATGATCAAGATTTGCTAGCTAAAAGAAAAGCGAGTGTGAAGTCGACACGGGATCGATTTGAATTGGTTCGATGGGTGCTTAATGTTTAAAGATCGGATTTGTGTCTTGAAGAATGAGGAATTGATTCAAAAGATCCTACAGGAAGCACATAGTGGTTATTTCTCGATTCATCCGGGTAGTAAAAATGTATAATGACTTGAAGAAAATGTATTGGTGGAATGGAATGAAAAGAGATATATCGAGTTTGTGTCCAAATGCTTAATTTGTCAACGGTGAAAGTTGAACACCAAGTACCTTGAGGATTACTCCACCTATTATGGTTCTGAATGGAAATGGGATCGGATTACTATGGATTTTGTTTCAGATTGCCATTGACTCAGGAAAGAAAGATGCCATCGGGTAATAGTTGATGATTAACTAAGTCGGCTCATTTTATCCCTATGCGTCGGATTATTCTCTTAACAAGTTGGCTGAAGCGTATATTAGAGAAATTGATAGATTACACGGAATACCATTATCGATTATATCGAGATAGAGATCCAAGGTTTACCTCGCGGTTTTGGCAAAAGTTGCAAGGCGCGTTAGGTGCAGTTAAATTTCGATCTTGCTTTTCATCCACAAACCGATGGACAATCGGAAAGAATAATTGATTCTTGAAGATATGCTTAGATGTTGTGTATTGGAATTTCAAGGAAGTTGGGAAAGATACTTACCATTGGTGGAATTTGCTTACAATAATAGTTATCGACGAGCTTGAAAATGGCACCTTATGAAGCATTATATGGTCGTAAGTGTCGCAACGCCATTGTATTGGACTGAACTCAAGGAAAATCAAATTTATGGAGTTGATCTAATAAAAGAAAAAGAAAAGTGAAGATAATTGAGATTGTTTGAAAGTCGCTTGGATAGGCGAAATCTTATGCGGACCTAAAGCGAAAGGACATTGAATTTCAAGTTGGTGATAAAGTATTTTAAAGGTGACTCGTGGAAGAAAGTCCTTAGATTTGGACGGAAGGGCAAATTAAGTCCGCGTTTTGTTGGGCCGTATGAAGTAATTGAAAAAGTTGGACCGGTAGCATATCGGCTAGCATTACCACTGAATTAGAGAAGATTCATGATGTGTTCCACGTATCTATGTTACGTCGGTATCGTTCGGATCCTTCACATGTAGTTTCAACGACGAAATTGAACTACAACCGATATGACCTACGAAGAAGAACCGATTAAGATTTTAGCTCGAGAGGTCAAACAACTAAAGAATAAAAATGTTGCACTTGTGAAGGTGTTGTGGCAAAGGCATGGAGTAGAAGAAGCTACATGGGAATCCAAGAAACTATGAAAATCAATACCCACATCTATTTATGGTAAGATTTTCGAGGACGAAAATCCTTAAAGGGGGGAGAGTTGTAATATCCCGAATTAGGGCCTAATCGGAATAGTGGTTTCGTGACCATAAATCCGAGATAGAAATAATTATTTTATAATTATTTTGAGGTTTATGATATGATTGCATGATTGTATGAAAATTTCGTGATGAAATTCTATGCCTAAAGTGCTTAAATTGAAAGTAGGGACTAAATCGAATAAGTTGCAAAACTTGCATTCTAGAAGTTTTTAGTATGAAATTGTTTTGGAATATTAATGAGGAGGTCTTAAATAGCAATTTGACCAATTTTAAGTTCATGGAAAAAATTAGGACATGGAAGGAATTTTTGGAAAGTTTAGTAGTAAGGGTATTTTGTTCATTTAGTTATTAAAATGAATTAAAAACAAAATTAAAAGCCAATTTTTGTCCATCTTCTTCATTAGGCCGAAATTTCAAGGGTTCTCCATATCTAGGGTTTTTTTCAAGCTTCCAAGCTCTATAGTAAGTGATTCCAAGCCTCGTTTTTAATGATTTTTACGTTTTTGAGATCCCGGTAACTCGATAAAGCTTATGTTAGCAATAATTTAACCTAGGGTTTATATTTGGAAAAATACCCATAGGTGAAATTTGTGTATTTTGATGTTTTATGATAGAATATGAAGTTTTAAATTATGTTAGACAACTTGTACTACTCGATTTTAAGTAAAAACGAGTAAAAGGGCTTAATCGGTAAAAATACCTAATAGTCACAAGTACATGTTAGAGTGAGAATTTGATGTTGCCATAGAAGAGAAAAGTGATCAGCATGTTGTAAAACATAAGAATAAGGAATAAAGTTTAATCCCGAGCCTAGGGGCAAAAATGTAAATATGCAAAAGTTTAGGGGTAAAATTGTAATTTTGCCAAAATTTGAGTTAAGGATTAATTTGATAATTTTAGTATTAAATAAGCTAAATGTGTTATTTTAGATCAAGAAAGACGTGGAATCGACCTCAATCGAGGAAAAGAAAAGATTGTGGACTAAATTGCAAAATCTTTGTATTTTGGTACCAAGGTAAGTTCATGTGTAAATAATGTAGCATAATGGTTATTTTAAGTTATTGATGTTAATTATATGTTATGCTGAATTTTATTATGAAATGTATGCTTTGTGGTTAATTTCAAATAATATGTAAATTATGTGAACTACTTGTTAAATATAATTGTTACTGAGTATTGATTTGGCATTCTACGGAAGACGGCAAGGATAAGTGTTAGGAAGAAAGCCCGTTTGAACCTTAGGAATAGATTAGGATACAAGTGACATGTCTCTAGGATGGTTGAGCATCCGAACTCGTTGAGTTGAGTCCAAGTTCACTTATGGATGCGAATGTCCGAACTCGTTGAGTTGAGTCAGAGTTCGTGAGATGTAACTAGGCATCCGAACTCGTTGAGTTGAGTCCGAGTTAAACTTATGGGCGGGTTACATGATTGCTTGATTGAATATGTGGCAATTATATGCAAATTATCCATGTATCCGAATTATATTCGATGTGTTCAACGAGTAAAGTTCTACTCAAATGGAGGAATATTCGAGATGTAAAGAGACGTATTGGTAAGTGATGTGAAATGGATATTTTGGACAGGTATGTATTTAACCCTCGGGTTGAGTATTGATACAACCACGATAAGGTAATAAGATGATGAAAATGATTAAAAATGTGATATGTGTTTTAGTGATACATGCTAATGTTGATTGGTATATTGTTTGTTATGTTACTTATTATTTGCATATGAACTTACTAAGCATTTATGTTTACTCCTCCTTCTTACTCATTGTAGTTTTGGACAAGCCATTTCGAGTCGGGATAGGTCAAGGCTCGATCACATTATCAGGAAGACTTTTGGTAATGGCTTGTAAATTTAAGTATGGCATGTATAGCAATATACCTTTTTGTGTAAATGATCTTATGGTATGGTGATGGAATGGTTGAGGAAATTCTTGATAATGATAAATTATGAAAATAGTTAGTTTAGATTATATTTGATGTTAAGGAAAATTATTAAGATACTTAGTGCATAAAAACTCATAAAAGGGATGAAATTTGCCATAAGCGAATCTTTGCAACAACAACGACGCAAGTTTAAAAATTTACTAAAAATCATAGAAATTGAAATTGGTGATGGACTACATATCAAATTTAAGCTTATTATGTCTAGTTTCACATGAAACATGTGACAGCCCAAAATAGACCCTAGCCGGAATGTGGTTTTGGGACCACAAAACCGAGGCATAACAATAATTTAAAATTTATTTCGATGCCTATAATATGTGAGTATCCATGTATGACATTTTTTTTGATGATTGATTTAGTGTTATAAAGGTGAATTTCACTAGAAAGGACTTGTGTGAGAAAATTTAGAATTGAGATAGGCAAATGTGGAAGTGGCCTATTGATGCACACTAGGAAATGTTGTCCTTGCATGTCAAATTCCCCAAATTTGACTATAGTGGCCGGCCATGGTGATGAATATGGGCAAAAGAAAACATGTCTTAAACATGTTTTGCTAGTGGTGCATGTTAGAAATAATAAAATAAGAGTATGGAAAAAAAAAGGAAAAAAAAATGTTCATCTTTCACCATAGCTCTTGGCCGAATGTCCTAAGGAAAGAAAAGAAAAATTTTGCTCATCCATTTTCACTTCTTGGCCGAAAATACTAAGGAAAAAGGGGGAGGATTTTTGCTTCATGCTTGGTTTGGAAGAGATCTAGAAGGAGATTTGGCTAAGTTTGCATCAAGATTAAGGTATGTATGAGGTTGTGTTAGGAGTTTCATGCATGTCTTGGTTGCTAACTTGATGTGCATGTTAGCCATGGCTCAAATCTTTGTTATGCCATGGAAATGGTATTTGGCCAAAGTTGTTATGGTGATAAAGCCATTGCATGCTAAGTGTGAAGCTTGATGATGATGCATGCAATGATGGATTTTCTACTCATGAGTAAGATTTTGAGTTTTCTCTTTGTTTTATCATGATTGAAGTTGAAGAGGAGCATGATTGTCATATTCGGCCATGATGCATTCTTGAGCATGATTCATGCTTCTTGCATGTTAGTTAAAATTTGTGTTTTGGATGGCTATGGACACCTTGAAAATTCGCCATGCTCATATATGCATATATATGATTGCACATTATGTTTTGGTTATGAACTAAGTGATGAATATATTGGTTTAAAGAAGAAGATGTGGAAGAATGCTTGTGAAATTGCAAGCACAATTGACCTAGCACACATGTAGGTGCTTGATGCTATATTATAAGTTTTGGGCCACAATGTGCAAAGCATTAATTAGTAAATTGCATGCTGTTTTGTGAGGTATTAAGTGCAAAATTGACCTCAACATGTACATGAATATTCGGCCTTGGGTAGCCTATTGAAGGCCTTAACATTTCCTTGATGCTCGAATAAATTGTATTGAATTGCTTGATGTAGTATAAAATGTGCATGACCATTGTGTATTCAAGCTAAAGGGTGGCCATATGACCATTTAAACTCCTTGTCATATTCGGCCAAAAGCTAGCACAATGAGGTTTTAATAAATTGAATTTGTTTGAATTAGCTCAAGAGCTTAGAGGGCCACAATCGGACAAGGGGAAGGAGAAAGTGATCGAATAGCCGAAAAAAAGCCGTTCGACAACATCCGAGGTAAGTCCTCAAGAAGTGACCCTACTTGAATTGTGTGAAATAAAGTATGGATGTGTATTGATTATTGATTATGTATGCATAAGTATTTGAATTCTACCCGGCTAAGTCCGGCGAATATGCTTGCGACTATAATTGCGTTTGAGCCTTAGTAACGAAAATGAATTATGTATGTCCAATGATAATTGATGTATGTGTTCATGGAAATTGAATGATATCCGGGCTAAATCCGAAGACAATTATGCTGGAAATTATATCCGGTTAAGACCGAAGGCAATTGTGCTAGTGGCTACATCCGGCTAAGACCAAGGCATTCGTGCGAGACATTCTATCCGGGCTAAGACCAAGGCATTTGTGCACGTGATTATATCCGGTTATATTCCGAAGAATCTTGGGCTGGAGGTGAGTGTTGGTTGCTGTAATGAATTCAATTAGTACACTCGAAAAGCCCAAAGGATAAGGTACGTTATATGTGCATTGGAAAGTCGACATGTTTGAGCAACATTCGCTCAATCGACTAATAAATTTCAGTTATTGAATTGATTGATATTTTGTGAAATCATATAATGATGAAGTGTGAAGTAAGAATGTGTATTAATTAAATAGTGAATAAGCTATGTAAATGAACCTTGATGAGTCTATTTTCATATGGAAGAAACGAAATGGTCATAGGAGTTACTGAGTTAAGAGATATTAAAGCTATTGTGAGACAGGGCCAGAATGGTTTCTGGGTTCCCTGTCGCAACTTTAAAATTCACTATAAATTATACAAAAATAATTAGGAGATATACCTTATATGTACAGATTCCATTTTGAGTCTAGTTTCATTAGAAACAAACGACACCAGCATTAAAGCCCTGTACAGAGAGATATTCAAGTAATACCGCGCGAAGGTCAGAGCAGTCGATCCCTGTAACATGGGTAACTTTAACTAATAAACTGTACCAATTGGCCCGACCAAAAATCCTAGAAATAAATCCATGGATGGATATATGAGTCTAAATTCAGGGAAAATTTACGAAACCAGTTTCCGAGTTTTGAAACTCGAGATATGATTTTAAAGGCGACAGTGACGCAGTTTTCCAGCCTGACTGGAAATGTCAAATTGGTGGGCAAAACATGTGAACTTGGCTTGTTAACCCCTCGGGTCCGACACGGCGATGGTCTCGGGTTTGGGGTGTTACAATTTTATTGGTATCGAGCCACGATTTAGTCGATTCTAGGACTACCGTGATGTGTTTGGGGTCTAGCTATACATGCCATTAAATGATGAATCGATAGTGTGATGATTTCGACAATTTGACTTTATGTTTGTTTATAGCAATGGATCCCGATCCCAACCGAAAGCGATAGCTGATGATGTGGAGAGTGTGGCGCTGCTCCGCGCAAGGGGGGACAGCGCCGCGGACTCTCAACCTATGGCCAGCAATCCTAATGACGAGGCTAGGCAAGCCTTTTATAGTGTGATGAGCGAATGGTTTAATCAATACATTCGAACCAACACGGTGTTCCACAACCTCCATTCCCGACAAATGCAACCCCGCACCTACAATACCTCCGGTGATGACCAAATAAGGTCAAGTAAGCCCCGATCGATAGGATTCAAAACATGGGGCCACTGAATTTAAGGCTACGGATGATGATGATGCCGAGCGAGCTGAATTATGGTTAGATAACACTATCCGGGTGCTAGAGATGCTATCCTGTACACCCGATGAGTGCTTAAAGTGTACCATCTCCTTGCTACGCGAGTCCGCCTACTATTGGTGGAGTACTCTGACTTCTGTGGTGCCTAGAGAGCAAGTGACTTGGGAATTCTTTCAAACCGAGTTCAAAAAAGTATATCGATCGAGATTCATCGACCAAAAGCGGAGGGAATTTCTTGATCTTAAGCAAGGTTCTATGTCCGTTACCGACTACTGAACGAAAGTTTGTGAGGCTTAGCCGATGCTGCGAGAATGCATTTCGTCTGAAGCTATTATGTGTAAACGCTTGAGGATGGGCTGAATGATGATATAAGGATGTTTGTTGGCATTCTCGAGATCGAGAGTTCGTAGTACTTGTTGAGCGAGCTTGTAAAGCCGAGGAGCTTAGAAAGGAGAAACAAAAAGCTGATGTGGGGATTGGAGAATTCCGAAAGAGGTCCTCGAGAAAGTCTCTTCAACAAGCATCGAAGAGATTTCGAGATGATGCGAGCCGGTCTAGAGGCGTTTCGGGCTTTTCTAGACGAGGACGCGATCGACCCCCTGTGACCACACGAGTCACTTCGATCGCCAGTGGTGGAAATGATCGCCGAGAGAGGGCGGAGTGTCCACATTGTGGCAAATGGCATTCGGGGAGCTGTTGGTTTCGTGATCGCTCCTGCTATAAGTGTGGATCGGCCGACCACTTTATGAAGGATTGCCCGAGGATGCATGAGCAGAATGTAAGTCGAGTGCAAACCCGGTGCTACCATTGCCGAGGTAGGCCACCTAGAAATATGGGCAATGTCGATTGGCGGTCGAGAGGATCTAGAGATGCTACCATCGATTTGAGGCTCGTGCTCTGCTAGGACTTATGCCATCGCCGCACGCCGAGGATCTTGCCTCTCGGATGTTATTACGGTACTTTCACTCTTTTCAATACAAATGTGATTGCTTTGATTGACCTGGTTCTACTCATTCATATATATGTGAAACCTTAGCATCCATAAGACTTTGCCTATTGAGTCTCTGAGTTTGTAATTCGGTGTCAAACCCTTGGGTCATTACGTGCTTGTTAACAAAGTGTGCAAGAAAAGTCCCTAGTGTTCGAGGTTCTTGTTTTCCGCGGACCTAATGCTTTTGCCGTTCGATGAGTTCGATGTTATTCTTGGTTTGGATTGGTTGACCATGCACGATGCGGTTGTAAATTGCAAGAGCAAGACTATCGATTTGAGGTCTTGCGAATAATGAAATAGTTCGGGTTGAGTCCACGGACTTAAAGGGTTGCCATTGTAATATCGCGATGTTGGCCCGAAATATGTAAGAAAAGGGTGCGGCGTACCTTGCGTCGTGCTCGATGACAAGGAATCGAGAAGAAACCCGAATCTGTGCCGTGGTTTGTGAATACCGGATGTTTTCCCAGGAATTGCCGGTTTACCACTGTTCGGAAATAGAATTTGGCATCGAATTGGTACTGGTA
Organism: Gossypium arboreum; assembly: GCF_025698485.1. Classification (NCBI taxonomy): domain Eukaryota; kingdom Viridiplantae; phylum Streptophyta; class Magnoliopsida; order Malvales; family Malvaceae; genus Gossypium; species Gossypium arboreum. The sequence goes on along the minus strand of NC_069081.1, from coordinate 82,360,376 downwards.
CCACTCCAATTCGATAGCTCCGTATCGTATGGCACCAACGGAATTAAAGGAGTTGAAAGCTCGGTTGCAAGAATTGGTGGATAGAGGTTTTGCTCGCCTGAGTTTTTCGCCTTGGGTGCTTGCTGATCTGTTCGTGAAGAAGAAGGATGGAACCATGCGATTGTGCATCGACTATCGTCGACAACAAAGCGACGATAAAGAACAAATATCCGTTGCCACGTATTGATGACTTGTTCGATCAAGCGAAGGAGCCTCGGTGTTCTCGAAAATAGATTTGAGATCGGGCTACTATCAATTGCGAATCCGAGATTGAGGCGTGCCCAAGGCGCCTTGAGCGAGATATGGTCACTATGAGTTCCTAGTGATGCCGTTTGGGCTCATTAATGCCCTGCGGTATTTATGGATTTAATGAATCGAATCTTTAGACCATATTTGGATCGATTCGTAGTCGTGTTCATTGATGACATCTTGGTCTATTCAAGAAATGAGACCGAACATCTTTGAACACTGCGGTTAGTCTTTGCAAATTTTACGGACAAGCAATTATATGCTAAGTTCAACAAGTGTGAGTTACGGTTAAGAGAGGTTAGCTTCTTGGGTCATGTGGTATCGCATCGGTATTCGAGTCGACCCGAATAAAATTTCAGCCATACTAAATTGGAAGCCTCCGAGAAATATTACTGAGGTTTGAAGCTTTTTGGGGCTTGCCGGCTATTACCGACGATTTGTAAAAGGCTTCTCAACGATAGCCACGCCGATGACGAAGCTACTCCAAAAGGATGTTAAGTTCGAATGGACGGAGAAATGCCAAAAAAGTTTCGATCAACTGAAAACTTATTTGACTGAAGCCCCAATTCTAGTGCAACCCGAGTCCGGCAAGGAGTTTGTTATCTATAGCGACGCCTCTCTACTTGGGTTAGGTTGCGTATTAATGCAAGAAGGTCGAGTTGTGGCCTATGCGTCGAGGCAATTAAAGCCACATGAGAAAAATTATCCGACTCATGATCTCGAATTGGCGCCATCGTATTCGCCTTAAAGATTTGGCGACATTACTTATTTGGTGAAAGGTGCCATGTATACTCGGATCACAAAAGTCTCAAGTATTTGATGACCCAAAGAGACTTAAATCTGCGACAAAGACGTTGGCTCGAGTGTTAAAGGATTATGAGTGATCATTGACTATCACCGGGAAAGGCGAATGTGGTTGCGGATGCCTTGAGTCGTAAATCGTTATTCACTTTACTGACGATGAATGTGCACTTGTCTATCCGATCCGACGGTGTGTTAGTGGCTGAATTGAAAGCCAAACCATTATTGACACACCAAATTCGAGAAGCTCGGAAAGTCGATGACGAGTTGGTTGCAAAAGCGGGCTGCGTGTGTTCGAACAAGGACTCGGAGTTTCAAATCGACGATGACGATTGTTTGAGGTTCAAAAGTCGTCTATGTGTCCCAAAGAATTCGAACTCATTTCGATAATTCAATGAAGCCCATTGTAGCGAATGGCAATCCACCCGGGAGTACGAAGATGTACAATGATTTGAAACGTCGATTTTGGTGGCATGGTATGAAGCGAGACATCTCCGACTTTGTTTGAGATGTTTAATATGTCAACAAGTGAAAGCGGAACATCGGTGCCTTGAGTTACTTGACCAATCATGATACCCGAGTGGAAATGGGATCGAGTCACAATGGACCTTGTATCCGGACCGCCATTGTCGACAAGTAAGAAGGATGCGGTTTGGGTCGTGGTAGATCGATTGACTAAGTCGGCCCACTTTGTCCCGTCGTCGGATTTTTCAATGGACAAATTAGCGGAATTGTACGTTTCTCAGTTGTGAGATTACATGGGGTGCCTATTTCTATCGTGTCGGATAGAGATCCGAGATTTACCTCGCGATTTTGGAAAAAGTTGCAAGAAGCTTTGGGTACCAAGTTGCATTTCAGACCGCCTTTCACCCCAAACCGATGGTCAATCCGGCGGATAATTCGAATGTTAAGATGTTGCGTCCTCGAGTTTAGTGGTTCATGGGAGCGGTATTTGCCGTTGATTGAATTCGCTTACAACAACAACTTTCAATCAAGTATTAAGATGGCACCCTACGAGGCCTTATGCGATTAGTAAATGCCGTGCGCCATTGTTTTGGTGAGCTCGGTGAAAGCAAGATTTTCGGGTGGATTTGATTAGGGATGCTGAGCGAAAGTGAAAGTAATCCGTGAAAGTCGAAGATAGCCTCCGATCGTCGAAGTCGACGCGGATCTGAGGCGTAAGGATATCGAGTATCGGTGGGTGATAAAGTGTTTCTCAAGGTATCGCCTTGGAAAAAGATACTCGAGTTCGTAGTAAGGGCAAGTTGAGCCCGAGGTTCATTGGACCATATGAGATATCGAGCGAGTCGGTCCGGTGGCATATCGCTTGATTTTGCCCCCGAACTCAAAAGGTTCACGATGTCTTTCACGTTTCGATGCTTGACGCTATAGATCCGATCCATCGCACGTGATTAGTCCATCGAAATTGAAATTCAAGCTAATATGAGTTATGAGGAAGAACCGATTCGTATCCTATCACGAGAAGTGAAAGAGTTATGAAACAAGCGGGTTCCGCTAGTGAAAGTGTTATGGCTCAAGCAAGGGATAGAAGAAGCTACTTGGGAGACCGAGAACTCTATGAAAGAACGATATCCAAACCTATTTACCGGTAAGATTTTCGGGGACGAAAATTCCTTAAGAGGGGGAGTTGTGACAGCCCAAAATAGACCCTAGCCGGAATGTGGTTTCGGGACCACAAAACCGAGGCATAACAATAATTTAAAATTTATTTCGATGCCTATAATATGTGAGTATTCATGTATGACATTTTTTTGATGATTGATTTAGTGTTATAAAGGTGAATTTCACTAGAAAGGACTTGTGTGAGAAAATTTAGAATTGAGATAGGCAAATGTGGAAGTGGCCTATTGATGCACACTAGGAAATGTTGTCCTTGCATGTCAAATTCCCCAAATTTGACTATAGTGGCCGGCCATGGTGATGAATATGGGCAAAAGAAAACATGTCTTAAACATGTTTTGCTAGTGGTGCATGTTAGAAATAATAAAATAAGAGTATGGAAAAAAAAGGAAAAAAAATGTTCATCTTCCACCATAGCTCTTGGCGAATGTCCTAAGGAAAGGAAAGAAAAATTTTGCTCATCCATTTTCACTTCTTGGCGAAAATACTAAGGAAAAGGGGAGGATTTTTGCTTCATGCTTGGTTTGGAAGAGATCTAGAAGGAGATTTGGCTAAGTTTGCATCAAGATTAAGGTATGTATGAGGTTGTGTTAGGAGTTTCATGCATGTCTTGGTTGCTAACTTGATGTGCATGTTAGCCATGGCTCAAATCTTTGTTATGCCATGGAAATGGTATTTGGCCAAAGTTGTTATGGTGATAAAGCCATTGCATGCTAAGTGTGAAGCTTGATGATGATGCATGCAATGATGGATTTTCTACTCATGAGTAAGATTTTGAGTTTTCTCTTTGTTTTATCATGATTGAAGTTGAAGAGGAGCATGATTGTCATATTCGCCATGATGCATTCTTGAGCATGATTCATGCTTCTTGCATGTTAGTTAAAATTTGTGTTTTGGATGGCTATGGACACCTTGAAAATTCGCCATGCTCATATATGCATATATATGATTGCACATTATGTTTTGGTTATGAACTAAGTGATGAATATATTGGTTTAAAGAAGAAGATGTGGAAGAATGCTTGTGAAATTGCAAGCACAATTGACCTAGCACACATGTAGGTGCTTGATGCTATATTATAAGTTTTGGGCCACAATGTGCAAAGCATTAATTAGTAAATTGCATGCTGTTTTTGTGAGGTATTAAGTGCAAAATTGACCTCAACATGTACATGAATATTCGGCCTTGGGTAGCCTATTGAAGGCCTTAGCATTTCCTTGATGCTCGAATAAATTGTATTGAATTGCTTGATGTAGTATAAAATGTGCATGACCATTGTGTATTCAAGCTAAAGGGTGGCCATATGACCATTTAAACTCCTTGTCATATTCGCCAAAAGCTAGCACAATGAGGTTTTAATAAATTGAATTTGTTTGAATTAGCTCAAGAGCTTAGAGGCCACAATCGGACAAGGGAAGGAGAAAGTGATCGAATAGCCAAAAAAAGCCGTTCGACAACATCCGAGGTAAGTCCTCAAGAAGTGACCCTACTTGAATTGTGTGAAATAAAGTATGGATGTGTATTGATTATTGATTATGTATGCATGAGTATTTGAATTCTACCCCGGCTAAGTCCCGAAGGCGAATATGCTTGCGACTATAATTGCGTTTGAGCCTTAGTAACGAAAATGAATTATGTATGTCCAATGATAATTGATGTATGTGTTCATGGAAATTGAATGATATCCGGGCTAAATCCCGAAGACAATTATGCTGGAAATTATATCCGGTTAAGACCAAGGCAATTGTGCTAGTGGCTACATCCGGCTAAGACCAAGGCATTCGTGCGAGACATTCTATCCGGGCTAAGACCCGAAGGCATTTGTGCACGTGATTATATCCGGTTATATTCCGAAGAATCTTGGGCTGGAGGTGAGTGTTGGTTGCTGTAATGAATTCAATTAGTACACTCGAAAAGCCCAAAGGATAAGGTACGTTATATGTGCATTGGAAAGTCGACATGTTTGAGCAACATTCGCTCAATCGACTAATAAATTTCAGTTATTGAATTGATTGATATTTTGTGAAATCATATAATGATGAAGTGTGAAGTAAGAATGTGTATTAATTAAATAGTGAATAAGCTATGTAAATGAACCTTGATGAGTCTATTTTCATATGGAAGAAACGAAATGGTCATAGGAGTTACAGGTTAAGAGATATTAAAGCTATTGTGAGACAGGGCCAGAATGGTTTCTGGGTTCCCTGTCGCAACTTTAAAAATTCACTATAAATTATCCAAAAAGAATTAGGAGATATACCTTATATGTACAGATTCCATTTTGAGTCTAGTTTCATTAGAAACAAACGACACCAGCATTAAAGCCATGTACAGAGAGATATTCAAGTTATACCGCGCGAAGGTCAGAGCAGTCGATCCCTGTAACATGGGTAACTTTAACTAATAAACTGTACCAATTGGCCCGACCAAAAATCCTAGAAATAAATCCATGGATGGATATATGAGTCTAAATTCAGGGAAAATTTACGAAACCAGTTTCCGAGTTTTGAAACTCAAGATATGATTTTTAAGGCGACAGTGACGCAGTTTTCCAGCCTGACTGGAAATGTCAAATTGGTGGGAAAAACATGTGAACATGGCTTGTTAACCCCTCGGGTCCGACACCGGCGATGGTCTCGGGTTTGGGGTGTTACAAAACAAATGAAACCGGTAAAGGAATTATATGTTACAAGATATATGAATTTTAGTGAAACAGGGTCATAGCAGTTTCTGAATCCCCTGTTCCAACTTTAGAAATTCACCATAAATTGTAAAGATATAATTAGGTGGTGTATTTTATATTCTTAGAATCCTTATTAAGTCTAGTTTCAGGAAAAATAAACCTCATAGTAATATGGATTTTGTACAGAGAGAAATGTGGTTCGTTGTAAACAGAGGTCAGACCAGTCAAGTCGTGAAACAGGGGTAACTTTAACTAATAAACTGTACTAATTGGCCCAACCAAAAATTCTAGAAAAACACTAGTAGATAGGTATATGAGTCTAGATTTAGGGAAAATTTACGGATCTTGATTTCGATTTTTGTAACTCGAGATATGATTTTTCTTATGACTGTGATTCAAGTAGCTTAAAAGCTGTGAATATAGAAATAAATAATCCAAAGTTCTAAATATGTTAAATTAAGCTTAGTAACACCTCATACTCGACTCCGGTGACGGTCTCGGGCGTGGGGGCGTTACATGTACGGCATTTACGACCGTACAAAGCCTCGTAAGGTGCCATCTTAATACTTAATTGAAAACTATTGTTGTAAGCGAATTCAACCAAAGGTAAATACCGTTCCCATGAACAAAACTCAAGGATGCAACATCTCAACATATCCTCGAGTATCTGAATTATCCGCTCGGATTAACCATCGGTTTGGGGATGAAAAGCAGTGCTAAAATGCAGCTTGGTGCTAACATGAATTTCTCTTAAAGCATTATTCTAATAAAAAAATATATTTATTTCAACATGACAAGTTAGAATTTATTATTTTAAGAAAAAAATCTACGCAAGTATTTTGACCTGAATAGTTAAGTGTGTCAATTATTTGTAATAACCAATGATATTATAATAGTAGTGAGACGAAATTATCTCAAATTAAGATAGAAAGATTAAATCTGTAATACCCCTATACCCGACCCGATCGTGGGGTTTGAGCTACGAGGTATCACATTCATCATCAGAGCAACTACAATTTATAACATTCAATTCAATAATCAATATACATTTAGTTACAAATAATTGACATGCAACTCCATTTATTTCACTTCATGCATTATTAGGCCACTTAAAAATACAATTAATAAAAATCGAGACACGAAATATTTACCCAAAGCTTTTTACAATTTCTTCCAAAATCGCGAGGTGAATCTCGGATCTCTGTCCGACACAATAGAAATAGGTACCCCATGTAATCTCACAATCTGAGAAACATACAATTCAGCTAGTTTATCCAATGAAAAATCCGTACGTACGGGGATAAAGTGAGCTTACTTAGTCAGTCTATCAACAACAACCCAAATCGCATCTTTCTTACTTGCCGATACTGGCAACCCAGATACAAAATCCATCGTGACTCGATCCCATTTCCATTCAGGTATCATGATCGGCTGAAGTAAAGACGTAGGCACTTGATGTTCCGCCTTCACTTGCTGACATATTAAACACTTCGAAACAAAATCGGAAATGTCTCGTTTCATACCATGCCACCAAAACTGACGTCTCAGATCGTTGTACATTTTCGTACTCCCCGGGTGAATTGACATTCGGCTACAATGGGCTTCGTTCAGAATCATCGAAATAAGTTCTGAATTTCTTGGAACACACAAACGACTTCTGAACCTCAAACAATCGTCATCATCAATTTGAAACTCTGGTTCCATATTCGAAACACATTCAGCCCGTCTTGCGACCAATTCATCATCGACTTTCTGAGCTTCACGAATTTGATGAATCAACAATGGTTTGGCCTTTAATTCTGCTACTAACACATTGTCGGATAGAACAGACAAGTGTACATTCATCGCTCGTAAAGCAAATAGTGATTTACGACTTAAAGCATCCGCAACCACATTAGCCTTTCCCGGGTGATAGTCAATGACAAGCTCATAATCTTTTAACAACTCGAGCCAACGTCTTTGTCGCAGATTCAAGTCTCTTTGAGTCATCAAATATTTGAGACTTTTGTGATCCGAATATACATGGCACTTCTCACCAAATAAGTAATGTCGCCATATTTTCAAAGCGAACACGATGGTAGCTAGTTCGAGATCATGGGTCGGATAATTTTTCTCATGTGGCTTCAGTTGTCTCGACACATAAGCTACAACTCGACCCTCTTGCATCAATACGCAACCCAACCCAAGTAGGGATGCATCACTATAAATGACAAACTCTTTGCCTGATTCGGGCTGCACTAATCTTGAGCTTCATCAAATAAGTTTTCGATTGATCGAAACTTTTCGACACTTTTCTCATCCATTCAAACTTAACATCTTTACGAAGTAGTTTTGTTATTGGTGTGGCTATCATCAAGAAACCCTTTACAAAGCGCTGTAATGTAAGCAAGCCCCAAAAAGCTCGAACTTCAGTAATATTTCTCGAAGGCTTCCATTAAGTATGGCTGAAATTTTGCTCGGATCAACTCGAATACCGTCTGAGATACCACATGCCCCAAGAAGCTAACCTCTCTAACCGAACTCACACTTCTTGAACTTAGCATACAACCGCTTATCCGTAAAATTTGCAACACTAATCCGGTGTTCAAGATGATCGGTTTCATTTCTCGAATAGACCAAAATATCATCGATAAACACAACTACAAACCGATCTAAATACGGTCTGAAGATCCGATTTATCAGATCCATAAATACCGCGGGGGCATTAGTGAGCCCAAACGACATCATTAAGAATTCGTAGTGACCGTATCTCGTTCTGAAAGCAGTTTTGGGTATGTCGGAATCTCGAATTCGCAACTGGTAATAACCCGATCTCAAATCTATCTTTGAAAACACCGAGGCTCCCTTTAGTTGATCAAACAAATCATCAATACGCGTAACGGATATTTATTCTTTATTGTCACTTTATTCAGCTGACGATAGTCGATGCACAACCTCATGGTTCCGTCCTTCTTTTCACAAACAATCTTGGTGCACCCAAGGTGAGAAACTTGGTCGGCGAAACCTCTATCCATCAACTCTTGCAACCGAGCTTTCAACTCTTTTAACTCGGTTGGTGCCATACAATCTGGAGCTATCGAAATCGGTGTAGTCCCGGTACAAGCTCAATACCAAACTCTACCTCCCGAACAGGTGGTAAACCCGGTAATTCTTCGGGAAAAACATCTGGGTATTCCCAAACCACCGGCACAGATTCAGGTTTCTTTTCTAACTCTTTGTCAACAAGTACATACCCAAGGTATGCTTCACACCCCTTTCTTACATATTTCTGAGCCAACATTAATGATATTACAGCTGGCAACCCATTCAAGTCCGTAGACTCAACTCGGATTATCTCGTTATTTACACACCTCAAATCAATGGTTTTTCTTTTGCAATTTACAATTGCATCATGTACGGTCAACCAATCCATACCGAGGATAACATCAAATTCATCAAACGGTAAAAGCATCAAATCGGTCGAAAAACAGGAACCTCGGATTACTAGGGGACATTTCTTACACACTTTGTCAACAAGTACATAACGACCCAAGGGATTCGACACTCGAATTACGAACTCAGTAGACTCAACAAGTAAAGTCTTACTGGATGCTAAGGTTTCACATATATAAGAATGAGTAGAACCAGGGTCAATCAGAGCAATCACATTAGTATCAAAGAGAGTAAAAGTACCGGTAATAACATCTGGCGAGGAAGCATCCTCGCGTGCGCATATAGCATAAGCCCTAGCAGGAGCACGAGCCTCAGATCTGGTTGTAGCGTCTCTAGATCCTCTCTGACCACCACTAGGATTTCCCGTATTTCTAGATGGTCTACCTCGAGCAGTGGTAGCACCCGGTTTCCCACTTTGATTTACATTCTGTTCAGACAATCTCGGGCAATCTTTAATAAAGTGGTCAGCTGATCCGCACTTGTAACAGGAGCGGTCATGGAATCTACAACTCCCCAAATGCCATTTACCACAATACTGGCACTCTGTTTTGTCTCGACGTTCATTTCCAACACTGGCGACCGAAGTGACTCGTGTACCCATAGGGGGTCGATCACGATCTCGTCTAGAAAAGCTCGAAGTGTCTCTAGATCGGCCTAAATCATCTCTAAATTTCTTCGATGACTGTTGAAAGGGCTTTCCCAAGATCTCTTCTGAAACTCCTTTGCTCCCATATCGCTTTTCTTTTCTCCTTCTTGAGCTCCTCGGCTTTGCAAGCTCGCTCGACAAGTACCACAAATTCTCGGATTTAAAATGCCAACATACGACTTTATATCATCGTTCATCCATCCTCAAACGTTTACACATCACGACTTCGAAGAAATGCATTCTCGAGCGTCTGGCTAAGTCTTACAAACTTTCGTTCATAATCAGTAACCGACATGGAACCTTGTTTAAGTTCAAGAAATTCCTTCCGTTTTTGATCAATGAATCTCTGACTGATATACTTTTTCCGAAACTCGGTTTGGAAAACTCCCAAGTTACTTGCTCTCTAGGCACAACAGAAATCAACGTATTCCACCAATAGTAGGCAGGATCACGTAGAAAGGAGATAGTACACTTTAGGCACTCATCGGGTGTGCAAGATAGCTCATCGAGTACCCGAATAGTGTTGTCCAACCAAAATTCAGCTTGCTCGGCATCATCATTGTCCGTAGCTTTAAATTGATGAGGCCCGTGTTTTGGATTCATCAACTAGGGCTTATTTGACCTTATTTGGTTAGTTACCGGAGGTATTGTAGGTGCGGGGGTTGTATTAGTCGGGAATGGAGGTTGTGGAACAACTGTATTAGTTCGATTGTATTGGTTGAACCAATCATTCATCACGCTATAAAAAGCTTGTATAGCTTCATCATTCTGATTACTAGCAATAGGTTGAGAGTCATGGTATTTGTCCCTTGTCTTGGGAGCAAAGCGCTACACTCTCAAGATCATCAGCTACCGTTCGGTTGGGATCGGGATCCATTTCTATAAGGAAACACATTTTAACTGTCAGAAATCACCGCACTATCACATAAACACATAATGACATGTATAGCTAGACCCAAACGTATTACGGTAGTCCTAGAATCGACTAAACCGTAGCTCTGATACCAATAAAATTGTAACACCCCGTACCCGACACCGTTTTCGGAGTCGGACACGAGGTGTTAACGGACTTAATTCACTTATTTGCACCGTCCATTTTAAAATTTCCAGACAAGCTGGCTAACTGCGTCACTGTCACCATAAAAATCATATCTCAAGTTACAAAACTCGAAAACCGGTTCCGTAAATTTTTCCTGAAACTAGACTCATATTTCCGTCTAAAAATTTTTTTTCTAGAATTTTTGGTCAAGCCAATTAGTACAGTTTATTAGTTAAATTATCCCCTGTTACAGGGTTCGACTACTCTGACCTTCATGTATTACGACTTAGATATCTTCCTGTACAGGGCTTCAATACTTATGCCATTTGTTTCTAAAGAAACTAAACTCGAAAAGGAATCTGTAAATATAGGTAATGACTTCTAATTATCTCTGGTTAAATTATAGTGAATTTCCAAAGTCAGAACTGGGGATCCAGAAATTGCTCTGGCCCTATTTCACGAAAACTTAAACATCCCTTAAAATACGGCTCATATGATCGTTTTGTTTCTTCCATATGAAAATAGACTCATCAAGGTTCGATTACATAATTTATTTGCTATTTAATTCCATTCCTACTATTTTTAGTGATTTTTCAAATTCACATCACTGCTGCTGTCAACATCTGTTTTTAAGGTAGACTATACCTATTTCATGATTTTCCATGGATCAACTAGAGTTTTGTCATACATAGCACCAAAATGATCGTGATTAACCATTCCAATGGCTAATCGTTACCAACATTTCCATACCACTCAATGAACAACATACAAAATGATTATAATGCTATGGTCAAAATATATATATAAGCCATTTTCGCATGGCTATCCAAATATATACATTACCGAAGGTACTTGACTAACAACAAAAGGGCGGTCCTATACATGCCATTTTCGAGTTCAACTAAAAGAGTACCAAAAGGGCTTTGATAGTGTGGATGACTTGACTTTGACACTCCAGAGTCGATAGGTGACAAACCAAAATCTATAAAGCAGAGAATCAAAGAAACGGAATAAGCATTTAATGCTTAGTAAGTTTTGAGTAATGAAATCATGCACAACTGAAGTATAGCATTCATATGACTAAACGAATAGTTTCATATACACATATTCTCAAAATCATACCTACTTCACATTTCCAACTCTTATATTCATACACAAGGTATTAACTTGACTAAAGGCCGGAAGCTTGTTAATCGATTGAGCGAATACTATTTAAAAGGAATCAATTATTCCAATGCATATACAAAACATACCTCATCGTTGGGAATTTACGAGCGTATTAATTGAAATTTTTACAGCAAGATCGCTCATTCCCAAACCAAGTACCTTCGGGATTTAGCCGGATATAACTACTCGCTCAAATGCCTTCGGGACTTAGCCCGGTTATAGTAACTCGCACAAATGCCTTCGGGACTTAGCCCGAATATAGTAACTTGCACAAATGCCTTTGGGACTTAGCCCGGATATAGTAACTCGCACAAATGCCTTCGGGACTTAGCCCGGAATTAGTCACTAGCACAAATGCCTTCGGGACTTAGCCCGGTTATCATCCGGATATTCATGCACATATCAATAAATCATGACGCATCTATATTTCATTTTCATAACTAGAATTCAAACACAAGTCACTTATCAAGCATTACCATTTTCGGCTACCCGTCACAAGTATAAACTAGTCACCTCAATATATATTTCAAGTTGAATCATTATATCTCCGTTTATTTGTTATGCTATATGTCATGACTTAATCAAATCATAAACTAAGTTCCATTACTCGAAAGCTTACCTCGGATGCTGTCGAACGACTTCAACGGCTATTCAATTACTTTTTCCTTCCCTTTATCGGATTTAGTTCCCCTTTGCTCTTGAGCTTATTCAAGACTAGAAGGAGTGGCCGAATATTTTACTTCCCCTTCCCCCTTCTTCTTAGCATTTTCGGCCAAGGATGTTAAAAGATGAACTTTTTTTTTCTTTGTTTTCTTCCTTCAATTCACGGCAATGGAGGAGCAACCTAGCTAATTTTTTTTTGTTTCTCCTCCTACTAACCACTATTATTTTATTACCCATGTTCTTTATTGTATTATTCCTAACATAAAACACTAACATAAAATGTTTATAATACATTTTAACCCATAGCATGGCCGGCCACCATCCTAAGTTTTGGGTAATTTGACATGCAAGGACAAACATTTTCTAACATGCATCAATAGGCCACTTTCACATTTGCCTAGCACATTTCTAAATTTTCTCACACAAGTCCTATTTAGCAAAATTCACTTACAATTAACAAAATTCAAACATGAAATTTTCACACATGCCTATATACATATAATAAGCATCAAATATAACGGTTAATTATTTTTATGACTCGGTTTTGTGGTCCCGAAACCACTTTCCGACTAGGGTCAATTTAGGGCTGTCACAATCAAAACATAACCAAATATCTAATAACAAATTAAATACTATCAAGTTATAACTAAAACATTTCAACACATTAGTTCAATTATAAGGCTTCTCTAAACAAAATAAGCGAGCCATCTTCGCATGGCTATAATGTATACAAAGACAAAATATCATTCTACCTATAGTCTATCCTATACATGCCTTAAATCATGATGATATACCATCTTCTCAACTCACATAATGACTCGATAGTGTGATGATATCTCCGGCTCTTCCAACTCGAACTAAAGGATAAACCTCGGAAAACGATAATTGGAACGAGACGACTAATCGACCATTTTGATTTTCCCCCCGATCCAAATCCAAATTCTACTTTTGCCAATATGCATGAACAACCATGGCCAAACCTTCAAAGCTTTGAGAACATTATTTTCTTTCTCACATTCGGCTATTGATGAAGATGATAGCATGTAATTTGGCTTTTGTTTTATTTTATTTTATTATAATTACCAAATACCATATTTAACCTTAATATACATTAATAATTTCCATTATACCAAGCCATGGAATTCCACTACCAACAATTATGGAATAATTACCACTTAAGGACTCCCACTATTTAATTCCATAGCTATTTAATATCTTTAACTTATAGAACACAACTTTTACGCTTTGCGCGATTTAGTCCTTTTTGCTTAATTAACTATCAAAACAATAAAATTTTTCAACGAAACTTTAATATCATCTTATTGCCACTCGTAAATATTTATAAAAATATTTACGACTCGGTTATAGAAATGAGGTCTCGATACCTCATTTTCTAAACCCACTTGACCTTAGGGTCATACCACTTGAGCTTAATAAATCGCTTATAAAATAAAAATCACAATATCAAAACCTTTTTAAACTCACAATTAACTCATAAATATTAAATATAATATTTACAAACCTACTCATCGGATTTAGTGGCCCCGAAACCACTGTTTTGATTAACCCTAAAAACGGCTTGTTACACTGATAATGTTTCCTATTCTGTAATGAGTTAAAGCCCATCTGCTTTGTGCTGTTATAGTGGGCTAAGGCCCAATTGATCTTGAAATCGTAAGTAAGGTCAGGCGGACTTTTAATTCTTTTATATGACTGATTGTTCCTTTTATAGTAGGGATTTCACTGAGTTTTAAAAACTCACCCCGTTTATTAACCTTTTAGGTAATTTTCAGCCTTAGACTGATCGAGGCTGCGAGGGGCTCGGAGGAAGCCACACACACTTTTATGTTACAATTTTGATTATTACTTTTAAATGTTTTATGTGGGTTGTAGTAAAGCCGTTGCAATTTTCTGGATTTCAAATTTGGAATTTTATTTATTGTTCTTATAGTTGCTAGTATTAGAACACGATTTTCCAAAGCAACTCATCGTTGTTCAAAACATCACGTAACATAATTGTTTTTAAATTAAGCTTCCATAATCGCCAGATTTTTACAAAGTTTTTAAGAATGTTATTCAGCTGAGGTTTTCTAACAAGGTTTAAAAAGGGTATAAGTTTTTAATTATTAAGAAGGGTTTTTAATGGAAACATGGTTTTCGAAAAACACTTCAATGTGACACGCCAGATTCGAGCCAAACTTCCAGGCCGAGTTTGGGGTGTTACAATCATAGAGCGAGTCGGGACAGTTGCGTATAGATTGCTATTACCACCTGAGTTAGAAAAGATGCATAATGTATTTCATGTATCGATGCTACAAAGATACAGATTAGATCCTTCGCATGTCATTTCTCTGACTGAGGTTGAAATTCATTTTGATATGTCTTATGATGAAGAACGGATACAGATTTTAGCTCATGAGATCAAAGAGTTGAGAAATAAGAAAATTATATTAGTGAAAGTGTTGTGGCATCAGCACGAGGTTGAAGAAGTCACGTGGGAAACCAAGGATGCTATGAGAAAACAATATCCAAACCTATACACTGGTAAGATTTTCGGGGACGAAAATCCCTAAGGGGGAGAGTTGTAACAGCCCGGTTTAGACCCTAGTCAAAATAGTGGTTTCGAGACCACAAATTCGAGTTAGAAATATATTTTAATATTATTTTCAGTGCTTATAATATGTGAATTGATGTCTGTGAAAATTTCGTGTGAAAATTTTATCATTTGTATGCCCGATTTGATAAAAGGACCTAATCGCATAAAATGTAAAAGTTGCATGCTATATGTTAAAAGTGTCTATTTGCTATCTTTTTATAAAAGAGAGGTCCTTATGATGTAATTAGACCATTTAATGTGATAATGGACATTTATAGACATTCATTATAAGTTTTTAAAGGTTATTCATTAAGGGCAAAATTGGTATTTGGTAATTAAAGTTATGTTAAATGAAAAAAACATAAAATCATCCTTATTATCATCATTTTAGACTGAAAATTAGAAAAGAAGAAAGCCAAAGGCTAGGTTTTCATTTGGCTATGGTTGAAACTTGATTAAGGTATGAGTTTTGTTCGGTTTTTGATGATTTCTACGTTTTTGTAATCGTTGCGTAGTAATATATCAAGCCCATGTCTCAATTTCTAAATTTGATGATGATTTTGAGTTATGCCATTGTTGATTTTGTGAGTTTTATAATGTTAGTTGATGAAATATAGAAGCTTGATTGTAACGACACAAATTTCACGAGAACCGAAAAAGTGAGTTTAGGGCTCCATCTTAGGAAAATGAGTTCGTATATATTTACGAAGTTAGTTGTGAGTTGAATTAGATTTTAATTAGGTGAATTTATTTTTAATTAGAAGTAATTAGTAGAAAGGATTAAATTGAATAGAGCATAAAAGCTTAATCATAGAATATAGAAAGGATAAAGGATTAAATTAGTAATTAAACTAAATTAGTAACATGTGTAAGTTAGAAAATAAATACATGTGTATTTAAATTAGTAGTACAAATGTCTATAATATATAAGTTACTTATAAATTAAGTAAAAGATATTTACTTATTATTATGATTATTATTATATTTTATCTATTAATTGAGATAATGATAAATGTTTGGTGATGAATTACATGTGTACATGTGTGTATGAATACACATGTAGTATTTTTATTTGTATTAATTAGATATTTTATAATTAATTATTAATTAGTAAACAAAAGAATTATTAAAAAAAAAGAAGGTGCAGAGAAGTCACGAAAATTAGGGGAAAGAAAGAAGAAAAGAAAAGAAAAAAAGAGAAATTAGGGTTTAGAAGCTTAGAAGTTAAATTGGTAAGTCAATTAAGTCCCTTTCTTAGCGATTTTGATGTTTTTGAAGTTCTAAAGTTAAATATTTTTGAATTTGTGTGAAAATATTGAAAGATGATAGACTTTTAATTAGGATTTATGTTGAATTAATGATGAAATTGGCGGTTTAATTGATAAAAATTTGATGGTTATATCAAAGTTTTGATGGAAATTGAATAAGGAAATAATATGAATTATAAAAAGGAAGAAGATGAAAATAGTAAGGAAAAATTTGGGATTTAGGTTAAATTTGCATGGAAAGTTATTATTTTCTATAAAATATGTGTGTAGTTAATTAATTATAATTATGCTAATTTTCGTAGCAAACAAAGAAACCGAGACTGTAACATCTCAAAATAGGGCCTAAATGGAATAGTGGTTATGAAACCACAAATCTGAGATAGAAAAGTTTATTTCGATTAATTTTTATGATTTACCGAGTGATTAGATGCATGTGTTAGAGTATTGATAAGAAATTTTATAGATTGCATGTTTAATTTGCCTATTAGGGCTTATTTGCGAAGTTCTTTATAATGACCGATTTAGGGCCTAAATGGAACGATGGTTTTAGAACCACGAATTTGAAGTCAAAAAATTTATTCCGATTAAGTTTTAAGGTTTATTTATTGATTAAAATATTGTGTAAAAATATCGTTAAGTAATTTTACTGATAAAGTGCTTAATTGGACTTTTAGGACTAAATTGCAAAAGTTGAAAAATATGTATTCTAATTCATAAGTACTTGATTGAAATAGGGGTTTAAAGAGGAGGTCCTTAAATGGTAACTAGACCATTATATTTCGTTTGGACAAAAATGGGCATGAAAAGGATAAAATTTTAAAGAAAGGCCTTAAGGGCATTTTAGTCATTTGGTAATTAAAAGAAATAAAAAGGGAAAATAAAGCCAAAATTTACTCATCTTTTTCATGGAGGCCAAAATTAGCATGGGGGAAGCCATGGATAGGGTTTTTAAGCTTTCCAAGCTCAATAGTAAGTCCGTTCTAGCCCCGTTTTTCAAGTTCTTTACGATTTTGGAATCCCGGTAACTTGATTAAGCTTATTCTAGCAATAATTTAAGCTAGGGTTCATATTTGGAAAAATACCCATAGGTGAAATGTGTTTATTTTGATGTTTTATGGTACAATATGAAGGCTGAAATTATGTTAAACAACTTTTGCTAAGCGGTTTTAAGCAAAAATGAGTAAAACGGCTTAATCGGTAAAAGTTGTTATTGTTCATAACTATGTGTTAGAGTGAGAATTTGATGTTACCATAGAAGGGAAAAATGATCATCATGTCATAAAACATAAGAATAAGGGATGAAGTTTAATTCCCGAGCCTAGGGGCAAAAGTGTAAATATGCAAAAGTTTAGGGGCAAAATTGTAATTTTTCCAAAGTTTGAGTTAAGGACTTTTTTGAATAGTACATTAATTAAATAAGTAAAATATGATGTTTTAGATCCCGGAAAATGAGATTTGAATCTAGAATGGGAGAAAAATCGAAAATCGGGAAAGTTGGTAAAATGGTCGTTTTAGTATCGAGGTAAGTTCATATGTATAATAAGCATTAATTTATGCATGTTTCAATGTAAAATTGATATATTTACTATGATTGCCGAGGTGTTGAAAGTAAGTATAATTATGATGATTTAAATGTTCAATATTAATTCGACATGGAAATGAGAAAGTATGTAAGTTTGCATGTAAATAATACATTATCTTTATTATGTTTTTGTATTTCAGCATGTTTTATGTATTGTAGCTGATTTTTGAATCATAATTGACTATTGGAAGTATGGAATCAAGTATTAGAAAGAGAGAGAAATCCCGGTTGAACCTTCGAAAAGATTGGATGATACAGATGGTATGTAGCTAGGTCACATGTATGGTGCTGAGTGCACATCATGTGTACAAGAGAGCTACGAGACATTATGATGTAGCTAGGTCACATGGGTGATACTATGTGTACACCATGTAGACAAGAGAGCTACGGGATATATGTAGCTAGGTCGCATGTGTGGTTCCAGGTGACGGACACCATGTAGACAAGAGAGCTACGAGATAAGCTGGCTAGGTCACATGGGTGGTACAAGTGTTCACCATGTGTACAAGAGAGCCAAAATTATGTGTACAATTGAGCTAGGTCACATGAGTGATGCTAAGTGAAGGCCACTATGTGTACAAGAGAGCTTCGATTTTAAAGGTGGGTTGTGTGCGACACCATTGCGTATCTGTTATTATTCCGAAGCGTTCAACTGGGAAATTGATTAAATGAAATTGTGTATGACTTTGTAATGATAAGTGTAAGTATATACGTGTGTAACTTATGAGCAATATGCTCGACATGTGATTGGAAATTGGAAAGATTGTTATGGGAAAGTGATGAATACAATTGAAGTGTGAAATATAAAAATTGACAATAAAACTGTTCTGGATAGTTGCAGTGATGTGAATCTAAAAATTTACCAAAAATAGTATAAATTGAATCAGAGACTGAATGAGATATCAAATTAGAGCTTAATGAGTCTATTTTCATATAACATAAACAGAGTAAGTAAAGGAATTCTATATTATGAGATATTTAAGTTTTTGAGAGACTGGGTCAGGATGACTATGTGATTCCTTGTTCTGACTTGGAAAAATCATTAAAAATTGTAAAAAATAATTATGGGATACAATTTATATTATTGAAATCATTAACGAGTCTAGTTTCAAATGAAATAAACAAGAACATCCTTTGAATTCTGTACAAGGAGAAAATTGATTCATAGTGAAGAGTGGTCAGAATAGTTGAGTAGTGAAACAGGGGTAACTTTAATGAATAAATTGTACTAATTGGCTAGACAAAAAATTTTGAAAATTTTATGGTAAAAATATATATGAATTTAGTTTCAACTAAAATTAACGGTTTGTAATTTGGAGTTCTGTAGCTCCAGAAATAAATGATTTAGTTGCTGGTACTCTACTAGACAGCTTATTTTGAACCTGTTTATGATTGTAATAGTGAAAGTATGTGTGTTTGTGATGGTAATATTCCGGGAACATATTGTGACTTTGTTTATAGTATGATAATGTATTGTTTATTAATATTTACATACTTACTTACTAAACTATAATGCTTACTCCCTTCCTTTCCTTTTTCCTATAGTGTCACAGATGTTAGCTCGGGTTTGAGGTCGCCGAAGGTTAAATCACACTATCAAACTATTGATCGATATATAAAGGTTTTAAAGTATTTTAAGTCTTTGGCATGTATGGAGACTCGTTTAATTGTTATTAAGTTGCTAGGAATTGGCTTAAAATACTGACCTATGTTATTTGAAGGTCTCTATTGTATAAAGTCATTTAATGTAGATAGTCTTGATTATGTTATTAATTATGAATTGATTTTTATACGATGATTAGTGATTAAGTCCAGTAATGCCTCGTACCCTGTTTCGGCGTCAAACACGGGTAAGGGGTGTTACAGAGACGTTGAATGCGAAGGGAAAGGAAAAAGTGATCGAGGAGTAGCTTGATAAAATATCGGTTTGTATTACCTTAATTCAAGTTATTTATTATTAAATGTTTAATTTCAATATATGTGCATGAAAAATGAAATTAGGTAAGTAGTAATATTTGAATTGAATGAGAATTGGATTTGATTGATGAATGTATACATGTGTGAAATTAAATTGTATAATGATTTGTGGTGAATTTGAAATTATGATTGAATTGTTATTGCGATTGATTTGAATTCAAATGATTATGATCAACTGAAAGTGAAAGTGAAATGAATCTGTGATTCCGATACCCTATTAACTAGTCGGGCTAGGGTGGATATAGTTCGCATGCCATAGGATAGAAAAAGTTCAGGGATTCTTCGACACTGAGTTGATGAGACACTTGGTGTGTCACATTTGCTTCAGATAGATTTGATAAGGCACTGGTTTCCACTTTGCTTCGGCTTAGCCGATGAGATGTTGGTCATCACTTATTTGCTTCGAACTATCCGATGAGGCGTTGGTCGCCACTCTGGTGTGTTTGGTTGGATCCGTGTATCCTCTAAAGTCCGAGTTATGTTAATAGGGTAAATGTTTGTGAAGAAAACAATCAAATAAAATTGATAAATTGAATTATTGAGTGAAATGAGAAAATGATATTGTAAGATGAAATGAGAAATGCAATTTGTGCTATGAGATTGAAGGCATCAAACCAAGGTTCATGAATTATTCATACTTGACATGTGAATTGGATATTTATATGTGATTGAGTGATGAACCAAAAGTTCATGAATAGTTGGTAATCTTATTGATGAGATATTGAATCAAATAATGAAAATGATACAATGGAAACATGATAACTTGGTACGAATTATATGTATGATTTGTTAATTATCTATGCATGTTTATGATATTTTATATTTGCTATAATTTGAATTATGGTAATACCACTGTGTATTTCCAATACTCAGCGTATGGTTTTTTCTGTGCGCAGGTTAGGTAAAGTTGAAGTTCGGTTCAGCATCTGAGTCAATCCTGACCTCAGCTTAATTTCTGGGGATGAATTTATCTTTTGGAAGTGTGGCATGTATTAGGTTTTGTTTTAGTCACTTAAATATATTTTATGTTTTGGGTGTAATGTAATTTGTAACTTTTAAGAAGTATTTCAAATGAATAAATGAATGTTATTTGATTAAGATTTATAAGTTAATGTTTTGGGCATGAATTAAGTGTGTTTAATATGTGAAATAGCTTAAAAATGGTAAAAAATCAGGCTTTCACACGGCCAAGTCACATGGGCGTGAGTCCAGACCGTGTGGCAAAGTCAGAATTGCACATAGGTTAGTCCCACGACCGTGTGAGCAAGTCAGATTTGCCCACGGGCTGGCCCCACGGCCATAGGAGCCCCACGGGCAGGCCACACGGGCATGTCCCAGGCCATACGGGCGCGTGCCCCTATTCTTAAGGAAAAGTTTCCAAAATTCCCGATCTAGTCCCAAAACACTTCCTAAACATATTTTAGGCCTCGTAGGTCCATATTAGGGACTTAAAGATGGAATTTGAGAAATTTTAAATTGAATTACAGATTCATGACTCGGTTTTGGTCGTTTATTAGTGATTAATTCTGGTAATGCCTCGTAGCCCTGTTCCGATGACGGGTTGGGGTTAAAGGGTGTTACATTGATGATAGATACATATGTTTTGTATTGGGATTTTTGATGAATTTGAGTAATTGAGGCTAAATTATGAAAATTAGATTTTGAGGCGACTAAAATGTGACATAAATGAAATGTGTGAGCTTGTATGAGCTAATTGAATATTCGGCCAAACATATGAAAAAGGGAATTTTGTGTATTTTGTGATTTTATGAATTAGGGACTAAAGTGTTAAAATGTGAAAATGTGAGGGTTAAATTGTAAAATACCCTAAATATGTGTATATGGATTGAATTGAATGATTTTTTTGAATAAAAGGGTTAATTTTGATTACATATAGATAAAGAAATTAGGAATTCGGATTTAGATCGAGGAAAATCGAAGATTATCGAGTAAACGATCCAAATCGTCAATTCCGAGTATGAGGTAAATTCATACTTGATAATTCATGTTACAATTTATGTTTTAATGTTTTGATAACATATAAATTGTATATATTTTAGCTTGGTTTAAACATGATGATAAATCGACAATGTTTAGCACTAAGTGTGAGATTCAGACAGCTTCGGCTATAAATAGCATTAAGTGTGCGAGTTGGAATAGCTTTGGCTATATGAGGCACTAAGTGTGGGATACCGAGATAACTTCTGTTAGTTGAGATGGCACTAAGTGTGTAACACCCCATACCCGAGTCCACTGCCGGAATCGGACACGAGGGGTTAACGGCTTAAACCATTCACTTTCACAGTCCATTTTAAAAATTTTCCAGGCAGTTAGCTAACTGCGTCACAATCACTTTAAAAATCATATCTTGAGTTCCAAAACTCGAAAACCAGTTTTGTAATTTTTCCCTGAAACTAGACTCATATATGCATCTACAAATTTTTTTCTAGAATTATTGGTCAGGCAAATTAGTACAGTTTATTAGTTAAATTCTCCCCTGTTGCAGGGATCGACTACACTGACCTTCGTGCATTACGAATTGGATATCTCCCTGTACAGGGCTTCAATACTGATGCTGTTTGTTTCTATAAAAACTAGACTCAAATAGGAATCTATATATATATGGCATGTCTCCTAATTATCTCTGGTTAATTTACAATAAATTTCCAAAGTCGGAACAGGGAATCCAGAAACTGTTCTGGCCCTGTCTCACGGAAACTTAAATATCTCTTAACATACTGTTCATATGATGGTTTCGTTACTTTCCTACGAAAATAGATTCATCAAGGTTCGACTACATAATTTATTCACTATTTAATTCCCTTTCTGCTATTTTTAGTGATTTTTCACATTCACATCACTGCTGCTACCAGCATCTATTTTTAAGGTAAACTTTACCTATTTCATGATCCTCCATGGATCAACTAGAGTTTGTCATACATATACCAAAAGTGATCATGAATGACCATTCCCATGGCTAACCGTTACCAACATTTCCATACCTCTTGACAAACAACATACAACGATTATAATGCTATGATCAAAGTATATCTAAGCCATTTTCGCATGGCTATCCGAATTTACACAAAACCAAAGGGTACATGACCTACACCAAAAGGGTAGTCCTATACATTAACCAAGATATCCTCTCACTACTAGTCTATTCTATACATGCCATAAGATATTCCAAAACATAGCAGTACCAAACAGTGGATAGTGATAGTG
Source organism: Gossypium arboreum (assembly GCF_025698485.1). Taxonomy (NCBI): domain Eukaryota; kingdom Viridiplantae; phylum Streptophyta; class Magnoliopsida; order Malvales; family Malvaceae; genus Gossypium; species Gossypium arboreum. The sequence goes on along the minus strand of NC_069081.1, from coordinate 82,337,368 downwards.
TGACTAGTTGCTGACGATCCCCGAGCCTGTAGCTTCCAAATGAGATCTATAAAACAGAGGAAACAAAGTACACGGAGTAAGCATTACAATGCTTAGTAAGTTTCAAGCAGTGTCAACAGATAACAATCAAGTTATAACATAGTTGTTCGTATTTTTATTTCACTCTTCCTTCGGGCATACCACCCTTTATCCAAATATGCACATCTCATCATAATCATAGGAATAGTCTCATAGATTGCTCTCGTATACATCACATAACTACCTTATGGTTTAGTTTAAATCAAGCTCACATATAAGCTTGGAGTACATACCTGTTTAACCTTTCGCATTGCGTATTTTTATAAGCAATTCTTATAAAAGAAGTCTTACCCGGACATAATCTCCACACGTAGTCATCGGGTCTTACCGGTCATAATCTCCACACGTAGTCATCGGGTCTTACCGGTCATAATCTCCACACGTAGTCATCGGGTCTCACCGGAACATATTCAAGTTTCATGTACATTTAATCACATGTTACAACATTCACATTAGCCATTCGGCTTTACCACATATGCATATCACACATATATTTTACATTAGCCATTAGGCCTTATCACATATACATACACTTTCACATTCACCACATCGGCCATTAGGCCTTATCACATATACATACACTTTCACATTCACCACATCGGCCATTAGGCCTCATCACATATACATACACTTTCACATTCACCACATCGGCCATTAGGCCTCATCACATATACATACACTTTCACATTCACCACATCGGCCATTAGGCCTCATCACATATATTATCACATATACATACACTTTCACATTCACCACATCGGCCATTAGGCCTCATCACATATACATCCACTTTCACATTCATCACATCGGCCATTAGGCCTTATCACATATACATACACTTTCACATTCATCGCATTGGCCATTCGGCCTTATCACACATATATGTATATCATACATATTTCATATTTTTCTTGTACATCAATTTCAGCAACAGCTTATAAGCAACTCAAATAGTTTCATCAAAGTTTACAACAAAATCACATATTCACTACAAGCAGTTTTTCTGACCAACAGTCACTAAGTTGTTTATAACTGGAGCTACAAAACTCAAAATCAATTGCCGTTAATTTTCCCCGAATGTAGACTCATGTATCTTCCACCCATAAAATTTTCAGAATTTTAGGTTTGGCCAATCAATACCAGATTTTTCTTAAAGTTTCCCCTGTTTCACTGTTTGACTAATCTGACCACTCTTCACTACGAATCAAATCTTTCATTGTACAAAATTCATAATGTGTTCTATTTGACTCCATTTGAAACTAGACTCATTAAGGAGTCTAAGCATATAAATCGTATCTCATAACCATTTTTGTACGAATTATAATGATTTTCCAAAACAGAACAGGGATTTCGAGTCATTCCGACACTGTCCCGCACAACATTAAATATCTCTTTATAGGAAATTTCTTTGCTTCCACGGTATCTTTTATAAGAAACTAGACCAACTAAGCTTTGATTACATATTTTATTCAGCCTATAATTCCACACCAACAATTTATAGTGATTTTCTAAAATCACCTTACTGCTGCTGTCCAAGCAATTTATTACAATTTGCTCTTAAATTTCCAAGTCCAAACACTTATGAACTTACCATTTGGGTTTAAGACATATCATGGCCACATCATATCTTATCAAATCAACTCATTATGCCCTATTATGATTGAATTTACTCAACGATTTATCGCTTAAAACTTACCTCGAAAGTGGTCGACGACTAGATATCCACGGCTATTCGTTTACTTCCTCTTTTCCCTTATCCGACTTTGATCCTCTAGGCTCTTGAGCTAAATCAAACAATTTACTTCCCAATCAAACACCATCACACGGCATCCATATACATTTTAGAACCATTCTTAACATATTTACTACTCAAGCATGTAACTTAACAACTTAACCATTAGTTGCGAACCACAAACAAAACATATTCATACGTCAATATCTCAAACCTTACCATAACAACCAATATGCAAGATATCACATATACATAACTTAGCTTATGAGAACATATGTATTACATCATAAACACATCTTTACCAATTACCTCACTTAAGCCAAATTTTTATAATCAATCACAAAGAAAATATACCACAATCACACTTCCAAAATGAGCTACCTCCATGGCCGATTATACTTCATCATTGACATATCTCATTTTCGAATCATATAATCAACATTTGTTCAAGACATCAAACCTCTTTAATTTCGGCTATTACTAATATAAACATTCACAAATATATTCTTAGGAAGACCGATTTCTTTCCATAACACATTCATCATTAATACACCATCACATGCACCATTACAAAGCTTCACTTTTAGCATGCAAATGATATCAACACAATCTTACCTTAGCCGAATATCATCTCCATGACATAGTAAGGATTGGAACCATGGCTAGTTAGAACTCAAGCTAACTACTAAAATATACATGAATCTCATGGCAAAACATCAAACTTACCTTAATAGTGACCTAGGATAGCCGAATGCTTCACTCCCTTCTTCCCTTTTTCCTTCAAATTTTCGGCCAAAAGATGAATCAAAGGATGAACATTTTGTTTTCTTCTTTGTTTTCTTTCTTCCATTCACGGAAAGGGGAGGGGGGAGCATGGATGAGACCATTTTTTTTTTCTTTCTTTGCCCATGCTCTTTAATTTATTTTTCCACCCATGATGCACCAACAAAACATGTCAATGACATGTTTTGCCCATCATCCTTTGTCATGGCCAGCCACTAGCAATTAAAAAGGGGGAATTTGACATGCAAGTCCTCCTTTTTGTTTACATGCACTATTAGATCCTTGTAGATTAGCCTATCACATTTCAAAAGTGTCACACAAGTCCTTTTGACTAAATTCACATGCAATTTACTAAATCGAAGCTTAAGATTTTCGCACATTCATATTCACATATTTTAGACCATAAATATCACATCCAAATAATTTGGTGACTCGGTTTAGCGGTCCAAAGCGCTTTCCGACTAGGGTCACTTTAGGGCTGTCACAACTCTCCCCACTTAAGAAATTTTCGTCCCCTAAAATTTCTACCGATCATAGTTTAGAATAACGTCCTCTTATTGAATTATATTCATATAAACATTAGCTCATCGATAGCAAGTGTAATTCATTATTGATTTCACATCGATCTATAAAATCATTTTCTTATCTCAAAACAAATACATAAACATTTCTACAAGTATGCACATATATCTCATTTCCTTGATTTCATAAGCAATAATCACTTAATTTAATGCACAATTGAGTTTCAAACACATATCAAGCACATACTAACATGTATAATTCACATCATCAACCCACATATTTGTAACCCACATTTTCATCCATGTATAAGCTGTAACCTGGCCGAAAATACACATATACTCAAACATCCCAATAAATATCCTTTATAACTCCGTCGTATCTCAATATTCAACTTCCACACACCTGAACATTTAATTCATTCAGCACATACGAACATACCTCATTGCTGGAATTTTTGCAAGCGTATTAACTAAAATTTTTACAGCAAGATTGCTCATTTCCGAATCACGTACCTTCGGGATTTAACCGGATATAGCGACTCGCTCGATTGTCCTCGGGACATAGCCCGGTTATAGTTATTCACACAATTGCCTTCGGGAATTAGCCCGGATTTAGTAACTTAGCACATATATCAACAAATCAATACACATTCTTATTACATTCTCATTACCTAAGCTCAAACACAAGACACTCATCATATTTACAATTTCGGTTCAATAGCCACACACCAAGAGCGTGATTTCGATTTGCTTAAAACAGGATCTAATCAAATCATAATTTAAGCTCTATTCACTCAAGAACTTACTTCACATTACCAACCCTTATGTTCATACACAAAAGATCAATTTAGCCAAAGGCCGGTAGCTCGTTTATCAACTGAGCGAATACTTACTTGTAAGGGCTCAACTAATTCAAGCACATATAGCTCTTACAATGCCATATCCTAGATATGGTCTTACATATTCTCACATCTCGAGCCGATGCCATGTCCCAGGCATGGTCTTACACATTATCTCAAATCAATGCCTTCGTCCCAGACGAGGTCTTACATGAGTCTCATTTCACACACTTAGTGCTCTGTTGAAAAACTTGCACACACAGTGCCTCAATTACTGATCTCGCACACATAGTGCCTCGATTACTGATCTCGCACACATAGTGCCTCGATTACTGATCTCGCACACATAGTGCCTCGATTACTGATCTCGCACACATAGTGCCTCAATCATTCGCACACGTAATGCCCATATTCATTCGTTATTACCCATTGAAAGGACTTAACCAAGTCTATAAAACATCATATATGTACACTTTTAAACATATCATCTCATTTAAGTTTGAATTCGTATAGAAATGAACACTTAAACTTTGCTCAAATTACCGGCACGAAGCCTACTAGGCACGAAGGCCCGAATACACGTCACTAGTATGATTGCTCTTCGGGGCCTAGCTCGGATACATCACTAGTACGAATGCTCTTCGGAACTTAGTCCGGATACATCACTCTCAATTCTCATGTACATATACACATATAGCAATACACATTTGTATATCATTTACATTACTTGAATACAAACACAACATGCTTATCGACCACTCAACTCCCAGTTCCATAGCCACATACAAAAATCACATTTATAGTCATAAAACTCTTTCAACATTGCATCGCTTATACCCTTAGTTCAATCCAAATCGAAATTCAAATACGAGTACATGATACGTACCTGATCAACTTAATAATTTAGGCGTATCTAAGTGAAGTTATATCACAAATTCTCATAGTCAGAAGCTTGCTACAGCTCGATCGGGATCAAGATTCATTACAATACAGCAACCACATTTTAATAGTCAAAAATCATCACACTATCATTTTATCACTTTATGGCATGTATAAATAGACTCACGCGTGCTACATTAGTCCTAGAATCGACTAAACCGTAGCTCTGATACCAATAAAATTGTAACACCCCATACCCGAGTCCGCTGCCGGAATCGGACACGAGGGGTTAACGGCTTAAACCATTCACTTTCACAGTCCATTTTAAAAATTTTCCAGGCAGTTAGCTAACTGCGTCACAATCACTTTAAAAATCATATCTTGAGTTCCAAAACTCGAAAACCAGTTTCGTAATTTTTCCCTGAAACTAGACTCATATATGCATCTACAAATTTTTTTCTAGAATTATTGGTCAGGCAAATTAGTACAGTTTATTAGTTAAATTCTCCCCTGTTGCAGGGATTGACTACACTGACCTTCGTGCGTTACGAATTGGATATCTCCCTGTACAGGGCTTCAATACTGATGCCGTTTGTTTCTATAGAAACTAGACTCAAAGAGGAATCTATATATATATGGAATGTCTCCTAATTATCTCTGGTTAATTTAAAATGAATTTCCAAATTCGGAACAGGGAATCCAGAAACCGTTCTGGCCCTGTCTCACGGAAACTTAAATATCTCTTAACATACTGTTCATATGATCGTTTCGTTACTTTCCTACGAAAATAGATTCATCAAGGTTCGACTACATAATTTATTCACTATTTAATTCCCTTTCTACTATTTTTAGTGATTTTTCACATTCACATCACTGCTGCTACCAGCATCTATTTTTAAGGTAAACTTTACCTATTTCATGATCCTCCATGGATCAACTAGAGTTTGTCATACATATACCAAAAGTGATCATGAATGACCATTCCCATGGCTAACCGTTACCAACATTTCCATACCTCTTGACAAACAACATACAACGATTATAATGCTATGATCAAAGTATATCTAAGCCATTTTCGCATGGCTATCCGAATTTACACAAAACCAAAGGGTACATGACCTACACCGAAAGGGTAGTCCTATACATTAACCAAGATATCCTCTCACTACTAGTCTATTCTATACATGCCATAAGATATTCCAAAACATAGCAGTACCAAACAAAGGATAGTGATAGTGTGACTAGTTCTTGACGATCCCCGAGCCTGTAGCTTCCAAATGAGATCTATAAAACAGAGGAAACAAAGTACACGGAGTAAGCATTACAATGCTTAGTAAGTTTCAAGCAGTGTCAACAGATAACAATCAAGTTATAACATAGTTGTTCGTATTTTTATTTCACTCTTCCTTGGGCATACCACCCTTTATCCAAATATGCACATCTCATCATAATCATAGGAATAGTCTCATAGATTGCTCTCGTATACATCACATAACTACCTTATGGTTTAGTTTAAATCAGCTCACATATAAGCTTGGAGTACATACTGTTTAACCTTTCGCATTGCGTATTTTTATAAGCAATTCTTATAAAAGAAGTCTTACCGGACATAATCTCCACACGTAGTCATCGGGTCTTACCCGGTCATAATCTCCACACGTAGTCATCGGGTCTTACCTGGTCATAATCTCCACACGTAGTCATCGGGTCTCACCCGGAACATATTCCAAGTTTCATGTACATTTAATCACATGTTACAACATTCACATTAGCCATTCGGCTTTACCACATATGCATATCACACATATATTTTACATTAGCCATTAGGCCTTATCACATATACATACACTTTCACATTCACCACATCGGCCATTAGGCCTTATCACATATACATACACTTTCACATTCACCACATCGGCCATTAGGCCTCATCACATATACATACACTTTCACATTCACCACATCGGCCATTAGGCCTCATCACATATACATACACTTTCACATTCACCACATCGCCCATTAGGCCTCATCACATATATTATCACATATACATACACTTTCACATTCACCACATCGGCCATTAGGCCTCATCACATATACATCCACTTTCACATTCATCACATCGGCCATTAGGCCTTATCACATATACATACACTTTCACATTCATCGCATTGGCCATTCGGCCTTATCACACATATATGTATATCATACATATTTCATATTTTTTCTTGTACATCAATTTCAGCAACAGCTTATAAGCAACTCAAATAGTTTCATCAAAGTTTACAACAAAATCACATATTCACTACAAGCAGTTTTTCTGACCAACAGTCACTAAGTTGTTTATAACTGGAGCTACAAAACTCAAAATCAATTGCCGTTAATTTTCCCCGAATGTAGACTCATGTATCTTCCACCCACAAAATTTTCAGAATTTTAGGTTTGGCCAATCAATACCAGATTTTTCTTAAAGTTTCCCCTGTTTCACTGTTTGACTAATCTGACCACTCTTCACTACGAATCAAATCTTTCATTGTACAGAATTCATAATGTGTTCTATTTGACTCCATTTGAAACTAGACTCATTAAGGAGTCTAAGCATATAAATCGTATCTCATAACCATTTTTGTACGAATTATAATGATTTTCCAAAAACAGAACAGGGGATTTCGGAGTCATTCCGACACTGTCCCGCACAACATTAAATATCTCTTTATAGGAAATTTCTGTGCTTCCACGGTATCTTTTATAAGAAACTAGACCAACTAAGCTTTGATTACATATTTTATTCAGCCTATAATTCCACACCAACAATTTATAGTGATTTTCTAAAATCACCTTACTGCTGCTGTCCAAGCAATTTATTACAATTTGCTCTTAAATTTCCAAGTCCAAACACTTATGAACTTACCATTTGGGTTTAAGACATATCATGGCCACATCATATCTTATCAAATCAACTCATTATGCCCTATTACGATTGAATTTACTCAACGATTTATCGCTTAAAACTTACCTCGAAAGTGGTCGACGACTAGATATCCACGGCTATTCGTTTACTTCCTCTTTTCCCTTATCCGACTTTGATCCTCTAGGCTCTTGAGCTAAATCAAACAATTTACTTCCCAATCAAACACCATCACACGACATCCATATACATTTTAGAACCATTCTTAACATATTTACTACTCAAGCATGTAACTTAACAACTTAACCATTAGTTGCCGAACCACAAACAAAACATATTCATATGTCAATATCTCAAACCTTACCATAACAACCAATATGCAAGATATCACATATACATAACTTAGCTTATGAGAACATATGTATTACATCATAAACACATCTTTTACCAATTACCTCACTTAAGCCAAATTTTTATAATCAATCACAAAGAAAATATACCACAATCACACTTCCAAAATGAGCTACCTCCATGGCCGATTATACTTCATCATTGACATATCTCATTTTCGAATCATATAATCAACATTTGTTCAAGACATCAAACCTCTTTAATTTCGGCTATTACTAATATAAACATTCACAAATATATTCTTAGGAAGACCGATTTCTTTCCATAACACATTCATCATCAATACACCATCACATGCACCATTACAAAGCTTCACTTTTAGCATGCAAATGATATCAACACAATCTTACCTTAGCCGAATATCATCTCCATGACATAGTAAGGATTGGAACTATGGCTAGTTAGAACTCAAGCTAACTACTAAAATATACATGAATCTCATGGCAAAACATCAAACTTACCTTAATAGTGACCTAGGATAGCCGAATGCTTCACTCCTTCTTCCCTTTTTCCTTCAAATTTTCGGCCAAAAGATGAATCAAAGGATGAACATTTTTTTCTTCTTTGTTTTCTTTCTTCCATTCACGGCAAGGGAGGGGGAGCATGGATGAGACCATTTTTTTTCTTTCTTTGCCCATGCTCTTTAATTTATTTTTCCACCCATGATGCACCAACAAAACATGTCTATGACATGTTTTGCCCATCATCCTTTGTCATGGCCAGCCACTAGCAATTAAAAAGGGGGAATTTGACATGCAAGTCCTCCTTTTTGTTTACATGCACTATTAGATCCTTGTAGATTAGCCTATCACATTTCAAAAGTGTCACACAAGTCCTTTTGACTAAATTCACATGCAATTTACTAAATCGAAGCTTAAGATTTTCGCACATTCATATTCACATATTTTAGACCATAAATATCACATCCAAATAATTTGGTGACTTGGTTTATCGGTCCCGAAACTGCTTTCCGACTAGGGTCACTTTAGGGCTGTCACAAAGTGTGCGAGATCTTTATAGCTTCAGCTAATCATTAATGCACTAAGTGTGTGAATTCTTAAAGCATGGAAAGACTTCAGAATGAATTAATGTATTTGAATGAGAGGTGAGAATGAAATGAATAATTACGAGAAAGTTCAGGTATGTTCGATACCTATGTGGTAGATGATACTATGTGTATGAAGATTGATGAATTCGTATGAACATATTAAATGAGATGGAATAGAATTGATGGATGAATTGTGAACTACTAAGTGTTTATTAGTTGATGTTTCGTGTAACAGTCTGATTTAGACCCTAATTGGAAAGGTGGTTTCAGGACCACAAATTCGAGTCTGAAAAAAATTGAAAAATTAGTTTCTATGTTTATTTTATGTAAATTTATATCTGTGAAATTTTCGTGATTTAATTTTGTTGTTTGAGTGTCCGATTTAATAAAATGACTTAATCGCATAAATGGAAAATTTGGTAGTTTAATTTATAAAGGGCTGATTTGTTATTGGCTTTATAAGTGGAAGCTTTTCAATGGCAAATAACCCATAGGTTTATTATATGGACGGTAATAGGCTTGCAAAATATGGTTTTAATATAAGTTCATTAAGGGTAAATTAGTAAACAAATAATAAAAGTTAATATATTATAAAATATAACATAAAACAATAGTGCTCATATTTTCTTTCCACCATAGCCGAAACTAAAAAAAAAAGAAAAGAGAAAAGAAAAACCTAGTTCGGCCATTCTCAAGCTCAATCAAGGTACGTGCTTAGCTCGGTTTTTGATAATTTCTACGTTTTTGATATCGTTGCTTAGTAATCTTCAAGACCCAAGCTTTAATTTTTTATTTTGATGAATATTTTGAGTTGTGCCATTGTTGATAGCTTGTGATATTTGTTGTTTGATGATGAAATATGAAAAATATGTTTTAGATTAACATATTTGTATTGGAGTTTTTGATGATTTTGAGTAATTAGGACTAAATTGCAAAAATAATAATTTGAGGGACTAAAATGTGAAATAAATGAAATATATGAGCTTGTATGAACACTAGGAATATTCGGGCAAACATGGGTATCTTGAAATTTTGAATATTTTGTGTTTTGTGTAACAGGGACTAAATTGTAAAAAGTGTAAATGTTAGGGGTAAAATGGTAATTTACCCATTTATGTGTTGTTGAACTAAATTGAATGAAAATATGATTGAATGAGCTTAATTTGAATATGTTTAGATTAAGAACCAAAGAAATAGAATTTGGATCGGGGGAAAACAAAAGTCGTCGACTAGTTGCCCTGTTCCGTTTTATAACGTCCTAGGTACGTTTTTAAGCAAATAGATGTGTTTAATGGTAGTTAAATACTAAATATAGATGCTGGTATGTAAAATATAAATTTATACATGCTTTTGCCGAATGTGAATAAGCTTGGTAACCATGTACATGCATTCGATTCGACCGAGTTACGACGTCCGAAAGCCCAGTATAAACCTTAGGAATAGTTAGGATACATATGTCATGACATAGGATTCCGATATATGTGTGCGAGTAAGACCATGGCATCGATATGTGATTCCGATATATGTGTACGAATAAGACCCTATATGGGACAGTGGCATCGTTATGTGACTACATGTAAGACCACGTCTGGAACGTTGGCATTGTACGATATGTGTGATTATCCGAGTGTCCTATCCAATTCCGAATGGTTCATAGGGCAAAGGTAAATCAAGTTTGAATGTGTTAATTGAGCTATGTGCCAGGTATGAACTAATATGTTACTTACTTGGGGTAAGTTAAGTAAACACCTTAACTATTTATTATAAATCTTGGAAGGTGCAAATAAAGAAGAAAATGTATATGCTATATGTGTATTTGGCTTATTGAATGAATAGTTAGTATGTCATGAATAACTCTTATATATGTGTATATATGATGAGGTATTTTCGGTTATATAATTAATATATATATGTGAATTATTATTTCGATAATTGAGATTATGCACTTGAGTGAATATGTACTAAATTTTAAAATGACTATTTGCCTTTAGAAGTTGATTACTAACATGATAAGTGACTATATGAGTATTCGGCCAAATAAGAATTATGCGTGTATAATGTAACATTGTGATTCTTGAACTTATTTAAATGGTATAAGCATGTTTAATTATTTGGTGACATTTTGGACCCTAAACTTGAAAGGTAATAATTAATTAGTTTAGGTAAGTATTCGATCAAGGTAAAAAGAAATGGTATATGAAAATGTATCATTGTATCTTATATGTGGGTTTAAGGTTAAGCACTGGTCATGATAATATAATTCGGTTTAATAAAATAGGTTGAATATATTATTGGACTGTTTATCTGCTTATGGCTTACTAAGCTGAGATAGCTCATCTTGTGTATCTTTGTTTACTCTGTTTTATAGATTTTGGATTCAAGTTACAAGCTCAGGGATTGCCAGCAAAGTCCATTACACTATCTACTGTTTCAGTATTTAAATAGTCAAACTCAAACTATGGCATGTATAGGCTGGATTTCATTTTGAAATATTAGATTTTGGTTGTGTGTAATTTAGCCATGCGAAAATGGCTTAAGTGTTATGCTTGAGTTTGGTTTGACTGAGCTATGGTTTGAGCTTATTTTCAATTATTATGCTATGTGCCACGGATTGAAGGTAATTATGGTATGTGTTTTGAGTACTGAATTTGATTATAGATCTTGGATGTGGTATGAATGTGGTTAGCATAGATGTGTATTATACCAAGACAGTGTATGCATGTGGATCTTGCTTATTACACTTAGTTTTGATCTAATATGTTTTAGTAATAATGACTAATGAGATTGGTTTTGATAATTCGGTGATGGAAATTTTGGATAGGTGTGTGGATTGAATAATGTGATTCGGCTTTGCATGGTATTAAATAAGGAAAATGTTCCATGATTGTTTTAGTCATCTACTTGGTATGAATTCTATTATTAGAGTGTGGCCTTAGAACCTAGCGCAAATGCGCACTTTGTATATAAACTTTAAAGCATGTTCGGTTATGTTATAATGTATTAAATTGTATGTGTAATTGTTTGCTAAATTATGAAATAAGTTTTCAATTAATTATGTTATGAGTAGGTGTTGAAGTTGTTAATTGTGTTCGAAAATGGTATAAGTAAACAAAAATGTTGTAATGTACTTGCCCTTTATGTAACATGTTACATCTCTTATATATATTAACCACAAGTAAGAATTGCTATTAATCTCTATTCGAAAATGCTTTATTTATACATAAACATATATGTTGGATGGATTCAATAAATTTTATTAATGAACAAAATATGAAATTCATATAGACTAATAGAATGGTGCTACATGTAGGAATAAAAGGTTAATAATGAAATTTATTTCCATTAATGTATAACCTATGCAAACACACGGCTTATTTAAGAATAGGTCTAGTATTCAACATTAAAGATATTGATGTGTCATATGTTCGGTATATGTATTAGTTATGCTGATGTACTTTGAATTATATTCTATTCATACTATGTGATGAATGTTATAACTATTAAGTTTTGATATATGAATTGATTATACCATTGATGTGATTAAAATGTCGAACTGTAATTTATAACGCATAATTGCATGAATTGTAATATGTTTGGTAATGCCTCATGACCCTAATCCGGCGACGGATACAGGTGTTGTATTTGATTGGTATCGGAGCTACGGTTTAGTCGATTCTAGGACTAATGTAGAGCAAGTAAGTCTAGCTATACATGCCATATTATATACTGTGATAATGTGATAACTTCCAATAAGTGAAAATGTGTTTTCATATAGTAAATGGGTCCCGACAGAGCTATAGTTGATGATGTCAAGAGTGTAGCGCCTGCTCCCGCGCAAGGGACAGCGCCAGTTGATTCTTGACCGATTTCGAGTAACCTGGAAGGAGAGGCTAGACAAGCCTTTTACCAAATGATGAATGAATGGTTTAGTCAATATATCTGGACTAACCCGGCTGCACAACAACCTCCACCCTTGATTAATCCATCTTCAATGCATGCTGTACCTTAAGTAAGTAATCCGTTGAGATTGTATAAGCCACTTGTTTATAAAATCAGAAAAGATGAGGCTGAAAAGTTTAAAGCTATGGATGATGATGATGCTGTACGGGCTGAGTTCTGGCTTGATAATACTATCTGTGTGTTTGATGAGCTGTCTTGTACCCCAGATGAATGTTTGAAGTGTGCCATATCTTTGCTTCGAGACACAGCATATCACTGGTGGAATACCCTAGTATCAGTGGTTCCGAGAGAGCGGGTGACCTGGGAATTCTTTTAGGCAGAGTTCTTTCAGAAGTATATCAGCCAAAGATTTATTGATCAGAAACGAAAAGAATTTCTGGAGCTGAAACAAGGTCGGATGACAGTGACAGAGTATGAGCAGAAATTTGTGAGACTCAGTTGGTATGCCCGAGAGTGTGTTTCTACCGAAGCCATAATGTGTAAAAGATTCGAAGATGGGCTGAATGAAGATATTAAACTATTAGTTGGCATACTTGAGATAAAAGAGTTCGCAGTACTAGTTGAGCGAGCCTGCAAAGCTGAAGAGCTCGGGAAAGAGAAGAGAAAAGCTAATTTTGAAGCTAGAGACTCGTGTAAGAGATCATTCAGTAAGTCAGTCCAATCAACACCAAAGAAGTTCCGAGATAACTTCAGTCGTTTTAGAGCCACATCGGGTTACTCCAGACGGGATCAGAATAGACCACTTGTGAGCTCGAGAGCTACCTCAGTATCTAGTGTGGGAAATGTTAGATCAAATCAACCCGAGTGTAAACACTATGGTAAATGACATCCCGATAGTTGTGGATCGACAAATAATTATTTCCGAGATTGTCCATGGTTAGTTGAAGAAAATCCAGTGCAGAACACGAGATTGGGCAATACTGCGGCTCGAGGTAGACCACCTAGAAATACGGGAAATGCGAGTGGCAGTCAGAGAGGAAATAAATATCGGAGGCTCGTGCACCTAGAAAAGCCTATGCTTTTTGCGCGTAAGAGAAGGCTTCATCCCCAAATGTTGTTACTGGTACATTCACTCTTTATGATGTAATGTAATTGCATTGATTGATCCTGGTTCTACTCATTCTTCTGTGTGTGAGACATTAGTAATCAGTAGGACTCTGCCTATTGTGTGACAGCCCAAAATAGACCCTAGCCGGAATGTGGTTTCGGGACCACAAAACCGAGGCATAGCAATAATTTAAAATTTATTTCGATGCCTATAATATGTGAGTATTCATGTATGACATTTTTTGATGATTGATTTAGTGTTATAAAGGTGAATTTCACTAGAAAGGACTTGTGTGAGAAAATTTAGAATTGAGATAGGCAAATGTGGAAGTGGCCTATTGATGCACACTAGGAAATGTTGTCCTTGCATGTCAAATTCCCCAAATTTGACTATAGTGGCGGCCATGGTGATGAATATGGGCAAAAGAAAACATGTCTTAAACATGTTTTGCTAGTGGTGCATGTTAGAAATAATAAAATAAGAGTACGGAGAAAAAAGGAAAAAAAAGTGTTCATCTTTCACCATAGCTCTTGGCGAATGTCCTAAGGAAAGAAAAGAAAAATTTGCTCATCCATTTTCACTTCTTGGCCGAAAATACTAAGGAAAAAGGGGGAGGATTTTTGCTTCATGCTTGGTTTGGAAGAGATCTAGAAGGAGATTTGGCTAAGTTTGCATCAAGATTAAGGTATGTATGAGGTTGTGTTAGGAGTTTCATGCATGTCTTGGTTGCTAACTTGATGTGCATGTTAGCCATGGCTAAAATCTTTGTTATGCCATGGAAATGGTATTTGGCCAAAGTTGTTATGGTGATAAAGCCATTGCATGCTAAGTGTGAAGCTTGATGATGATGCATGCAATGATGGATTTTCTACTCATGAGTAAGATTTTGAGTTTTCTCTTTGTTTTATCATGATTGAAGTTGAAGAGGAGCATGATTGTCATATTCGCCATGATGCATTCTTGAGCATGATTCATGCTTCTTGCATGTTAGTTAAAATTTGTGTTTTGGATGGCTATGGACACCTTGAAAATTCGGCCATGCTCATATATGCATATATATGATTGCACATTATGTTTTGGTTATGAACTAAGTGATGAATATATTGGTTTAAAGAAGAAGATGTGGAAGAATGCTTGTGAAATTGCAAGCACAATTCGGCCTAGCACACATGTAGGTGCTTGATGCTATATTATAAGTTTTGGGCCACAATGTGCAAAGCATTAATTAGTAAATTGCATGCTGTTTTGTGAGGTATTAAGTGCAAAATTGACCTCAACATGTACATGAATATTCGCCTTGGGTAGCCTATTGAAGGCCTTAACATTTCCTTGATGCTCGAATAAATTGTATTGAATTGCTTGATGTAGTATAAAATGTGCATGACCATTGTGTATTCAAGCTAAAGGGTGGCCATATGACCATTTAAACTCCTTGTCATATTCGGCCAAAAGCTAGCACAATGAGGTTTTAATAAATTGAATTTGTTTGAATTAGCTCAAGAGCTTAGAGGGCCACAATCGGACAAGGGGAAGGAGAAAGTGATCGAATAGCCGGAAATTATGCTGGAAATTATATCCGGGTTAAGACCCGAAGGCAATTGTGCTAGTGGCTATATCCGGGCTAAGACCCGAAGGCATTCGTGCGAGACATTCTATCCGGGCTAAGACCAAGGCATTTGTGCGTGATTATATCCGGTTATATTCAAGAATCTTGGGCTGGAGGTGAGTGTTGATTGCTGTAATGAATTAAATTAGTACACTCGAAAAGCCCAAAGGATAAGGTACGTTATACGTGCATTGGAAAGTCGACATGTTTGAGCAACATTCGCTCAATCGACTAATGAATTTCAGTTATTGAATTGATTGATATTTTGCGAAATCATATAATGATGAAGTGTGAAGTAAGAATGTGTATTAATGAAATGATGCATTTGGCTATGTGAATGTATTGCTGTAATTAGAGTTGATTATATTCCTTGAGACTTACTAAGCATAAAAATGCTTACCCCGTTGCTTTGGCTCTCAGTTTTTTTTTAGATTTCGCTCGAAGCAATTGGATTTGGGATCGTTGAAGTCAAGTCATTCACACTATCAAGCCTCCATTTTGGTATAAATTTTGATTGAACTTGAGATGGCATGTATAGGACTACCTCTTGTTTGTTAAATATGTTGTAATGTAAGTATGTACGGCCATGCGAAAATGGCTCGAAAAGGGAAGCATGAACTTAGACTAATTGTGGGTTGTATGTATATATTTGGTGTCATGATGTGGCTATGGCTTGGAAATGGGAATGTTGGTCATATGATCAGCCATTTGCATGGTTAAAATGATCATATATGAACCTGTATGGCAAGACTAGTTGATTCATGGAGACTACCAAATAGGTAAGTCCTACCTTAAAACAGATGCTGCCAGCTGCAGTGGCATGAATGTGAAAAATCACAAAAATTCATAGGAATGGAATTAAATAGTGAATAAGCTATGTAAATGAACCTTGATGAGTCTATTTTCATATGGAAGAAACGAAATGGTCATAGGAGTTACAGGTTAAGAGATATTAAAGCTATTGTGAGACAGGGCCAGAATGGTTTCTGGGTTCCCTGTCGCAACTTTAAAAATGCACTATAAATTATCAAAAAAGAATTAGGAGACATACCTTATATGAACAGATTCCATTTTGAGTCTAGTTTCATTAGAAACAAACGACACCAGCATTAAAGCCCTGTACAGAGAGATATTCAAGTTATACCGCGTGAAGGTCAGAGCAGTCGATCCCTGTAACATGGGTAACTTTAACTAATAAACTGTACCAATTGGCCCGACCAAAAATCCTAGAAATAAATCCATGGATGGATATATGAGTCTAAATTCAGGGAAAATTTACGAAACCAGTTTCCGAGTTTTGAAACTCGAGATATGATTTTTAAGGCGACAGTGACGCATTTTCCAGCCTGACTGGAAATGTCAAATTGGTGGGCAAAACATGTGAACTTGGCTTGTTAACCCCTCGGGTCCGACACCGGCGATGGTCTCGGGTTTGGGGTGTTACATATTGAGTCTACTAAGTTTGTGATTAGAATGTCAAACCCCTTGGGCCAGTACATTATGGTTGACAAAGTGTGTAAGAATTGTCTCTTGATGGTTCGAGATCCGTGCTTTCCTGCTGCCTTGATGCTGTTGCCATTTGATGAGTTCGATATAATTTTGGCTAAGGACTGGCTAACTTTACATGATGCTATTCGGGAGGTAGAGTTTGGTATTGAGTTAATGCCTGGGATGACTCCGATATCTATACCTCCATACAGAATGGCACTTACAAAACTAAAAGAATTGAAAGCTCAATTGCAAGAATTGACAGATAATGGTTTCGCACAATCGAGTTTCTCTCCGTGGGGTGCACCTGTGTTGTTTGTGAAAAAGAAAGACGGAACTGTGAGTATGTGCATCGATTATGGATAGCTTAATAAGGTGATTATAAAGAATAAGTATCCGTTGCTACGGATTGATGATCTGTTTGATCAATTGAAAGGGGCTATAGTTTTTTCAAAGATAGATTTGAGATTAGGCTACTATCAGTTATGAGTTAAAGACTCAGACGTGCCGAAGACTGATTTTCGAACGAGGTACGGACACTATGAGTTTTTAGTTATGCCATTGGGACTCACTAATGCACCTGCTATTTTCATGGATTTGATGAATCAGATTTTCAAACCGTATCTGGATTGGTTTGTGGTTGTGTTTATAGATGACATTTTGATCTACTCTCGTGATGAAACTGAACATGCCAAACATTTGAGACTTGTGTTACAGACTTTGCGATATAAGCAGCTGTATGCAAAATTCAGTAAATGTGATTTTTGGTTAAGTGAAGTCAGTTTTCTGGGTCATGTGGTATCAACATCGGGCATTCGGGTTGATCCGAGCAAAATTTCAGCTATACTCAGTTGGAAACCTCTGAGGAATGTTTCTGAAGTCTGAAGTTTTCTAGGACTTGCTGGTTATTATAGACGGTTCGTGAAGGGTTTCTCTATGATTGCAGCTCCGATGATGAAGCTATTGCAGAAAGATGCTAAGTTCAAGTGGATAGAGAAGTGCCAGAAAAGCTTTGATCAGTTGAAAGCCCTTTTGACCGAAGCTCCAATCTTAGTTCTGCCAGAATCGGGTAAATAATTTGTTATTTATAGTGACGCATCTTGAAATGGTTTGGGTTGTGTTTTGATGCAGGAAGGCAAAGTTGCAGCTTATGCCTCGAGACAGTTGAAACCACATGAAAAGAACTATCTGACACATGACCTGGAATTGGCTGTTATTGTGTTCTCGTTGAAAATTTGGCATCACTATCTGTTCGGTGAGAAATGTCATGTTTATTCTGATCATAAAAGTTTGAAATATTTGATGACTCAGAAAGATCTAAATTTGAGACAACGCTGATGGTTAGAATTGTTAAAAGACTATGAGCTTGTGATTGACTATCACCCGGGAAAGGCTAATGTTGTTGCTGATGCTTTAAGCCGAAAATCACTGTTTGCTTTGCATGCAATGAATGCGCATATAGCTATGTCTGATGATGGTTCGATAATAGCTGAATTAAAGGCTAGACCATTATTTTTTCAACAAATATGTGACGTCCAGAAAGTTGATAATGAATTATTGGCTAAACGAGCTCAGTGTGAGACAAATGCTGATTCAGAATTCAAAATTGATACTGATGAATATTTGAGATTTAGGAATCGAATATGTGTCCCGAGGAATTCAGAGTTGATTTAGATGATTTTGAATGAAGCTCACAACAGTCTGTTATCTGTTCATCCAAGTAGTACAAAGATGTATAATGATCTGAAACAGCTTTATTGGTGGCGTGGTATGAAACGAGACATTTCTGATTTTGTTGCAAGATGTTTAGTCTGTATGCATGTAAAATCCGAGCATCAGGTACCTTCCGAATTTCTCCAGTCGATTATGATACCTGAGTGGAAATGAGACAGAGTTACTATGAATTTTGGATCTGGTTTACCATTGACACCGAGTAAGAAAGATGCAATATGGGTTATTGTGGATAGATTAACTAAGTCGGATCATTTTGTTTTAATACATGCAGACTACTCACTTGATAAGCTAGCTGAATTGTATGTTTTTCAGATTGTGAGAGTACATGGTGTGCCTATATCTATTGTTTCGAATAGAGATCCGAGGTTTACATTGCGGTTTTGGAAGAAACTACAAGATGCACTAGGTACGAAATTACATTTGAGTACTGCCTTCCATCTGCAAACAGATGGCCAGTCTGAGTGAATCATTCAGATACTTGAGGATATGTTGAGATGTTACATTCTCGAGTTCAAAGGTACTTGGGAACGATACCTACCTCTGATTGAATTTGCGTATAGTAACAACTTCCAGTCGAGTATCAAAATGGCACCTTATGAGGCTTTGTACAGTCGTAAATGTCATACACCATTATACTGGATTGAGCTCAATGAAAATAAGATACACGAGGTCAACTTGATCAGAGAAACTGAATAGTAAGTTAAAGTAATCCGTAAAAGTCTGAAAGCAGCATTGGATTGTCAGAAGTCTTATGCGGACTTGAAACGCAAGGATATAGAGTTTCAGATCAGAGATAAAGTTTTCTTGAAAGTATCACCGTGGAAGAAAATACTCAGATTTGGTCGTAAAGGAAAATTGAGTCCGAGATTTATTGGGCTGTATGAGGTTATAGAGCGTATCAGGCCAGTTGCTTATAGACTATTGTTGCCACCTGGGTTAGGAAAGATCCACAATGTATTCCATGTTTCGATGCTCCGTAGATATCAGTCTGACCAGTCATGTGTGATTAGTCCAACTGAAGTTGGGATTAATCCCAATATGACATACGAGGAAGAACCGATTCGTATTCTGGCTGTGAGATTAAAGAGTTGAGAAATAAGAAAATTTCGTTAGTTAAAGTACTGTACCATAAACACGGGGTTGAAGAAGCAACGTGGGAGCCAGAAGATGCAATGAGAGAACGCTATCCGAACTTGTTCACCAGTAAAATTTTTAGGGACGAAAATCCATAAAGGGGAGAGTTGTAACAGCCCGATTTAGACCCTAATCGAAATGTGCTTTCGGGACCATGGATCAGAGTCCGAAGAATATTTAAAAATTATTTTCTGTGTTTCTTTTGTGTGAATTTATTTCTGTGAAATTTTCGTGATTTAATTTTGTTGTTTGAGTGTCCGATTTAATAAAAAGACTTAATCGAGTAAATGGAAAATTTGGTAGTTTAATTTATAAAGGGCTGAGTTTTATTGGCTTTATAAGTGGAAGCTTTTAAATGGAAAATAATCTATAGGTTTATTATATGGACGGCAATAGGCTTGCAAAATATGGTTTTAATATAAGTTCATTAAGGGTAAATTAGTAAACAAATAATAAAAGTTAATATATTATAAAATATAACATAAAACAATAGTGCTCATATTTTCTTTCCACCATAGCCAAAACTAAAACAAAGAAAAGAGAAAAGAAAAACCTAGTTCGGCCATTCTCAAGCTTAATCAAGGCACGTGCTTAGCTCGGTTTTTGATAATTTCTAGTTTTTTGAGATCGTTGCTTAGTAATCTTCAAGACCCAAGCTTTAATTTTTTATTTTGATGAATATTTTGAATTTACCATTGTTGATAGCTTGTGATTTTTGTTGTTTGATGATGAAATATGAAATATATGTTTTAGATTAACATATTTTATATTGGAGTTTTTGATCATTTTGAGTAATTAGGACTAAATTACAAAAATAATAATTTGAGGGACAAAAATGTGAAATAAATAAAATAGATGGGCTTGCATGAACACTAGGAATATTCAGCCAAACACGGGTATCTTGAAATTTTAAATATTTTGTGTGTTGTGCAATAGGGGCTAAATTGTAAAAAGTGTAAATGTCAGGAGTATAATGGTAATTTTTCCATTTATGTGTTTTTGGACTAAATTGAATGAAAATATGTTTGAATGAGATTAATTTGAATATGTTTAGATCAAGAACCAAAGAAATCAGATTTGGATCGGGGGAAAACAAAAGTCGTCGACTAGCTGCCCTGTTCTGTTTTATAACGCCTGAGGTACGTTTATAAGAAAATAAATGTGTTTAATTGTAGTTAAATACTAAATATACATGCTGGTATGTAAAATATGAATTTATTCATGCTTTTTTCGAATGTGAATAAGCTTGGTAACCATGTACAAGCATTTGTTTCAACCCAGTTACGACGTCCGAAAGCCCCGTATGAACCTTAGGAATAGTTAGGATACATATGTCATGACATAGGATTCCGATATATGTGTGCGAGTAAGACCATGGCATCGATATGTGATTCCGATATATGTGTACGAATAAGACCCTATATGGGACAGTGGCATCGTTATGTGACTACATGTAAGACCACGTCTGGTACATTGGCATTGTACGATATGTGTGATTATCCGAGTGTCCTATCCAATTCCGAATGGTTCATAAGGCAAAGGTAAATCAAGTTTGAATGTGTTAATTGAGCTATGTGTCAGGGATGAACTAATATGTTACTTACTTGGGGTAAGTTAAGTAAACACCTTGACTATTTATTAAAAATCTTGGAAGGTGCAAATTGAATGAATAGTTAGTATGTCATGAATAACTCTTATATATATGTATATATGATGAGGTATTTTCGGTTATATAATTAATATATGCATATGAAATATTATTTCGATAATTGAGATTATGCACTTTAGTGAATATGTATTAAATTTTAATATGACTATTTGCCTTTAGAAGTTGATTACTAACATGATAAGTGTATTTGGCTTATTGAATGAATAGTTAGTATGTCATGAATAACTCTTATATATGTGTATATATGATGAGGTATTTTCGGTTATATAATTAATATATGTATATGAAATATTATTTCGATAATTGAGATTATGCACTTCAGGTGAATATGTATTAAATTTTAATATGACTATTTGCCTTTAGAAGTTGATTACTAACATGATAAGTGACTATATGAGTATTCGGCCAAATAAGGATTATGTGTGTACAATTTCATATTGTGATTCTTGAACTTGTTTAAATGGTATAAGCATGTTTGATTATTTGGTGACATTTTGGACCCGAAACTTGAAAGGTAATAATTAATTAGTTTAGGTAAGTATTCGATCAAGGTAAAAAGAAATGGTTTATGAAAATGTATCAGTGTATCTTATATGTGGGTTTAAGGTTAAGCATTGGTCATGATAATATAATTCGGTTTAATTAAATTGGATGAATATATTATTGGACTGTTTATTTGCTTATGGCTTACTAAGCTAAGATAGCTTACCTTGTGTATCTTTGTTACTCTGTTTTATAGATTTTGGATTCAAGTTACAAGCTCGGGGATCGTCAGCAAAGTCCATCACACTATCTGCTGTTTTGGTATTTAAATAGTCGAACTCGAACTATGGCATGTATTGGCTGGATTTCGTTTTGAAATATTAGATTTGGGTTGTGTGTAATTTAGCCATGGGAAAATCGCTTAAGTCTTATGCTTGAGTTTGGTTTGACTGAGCTATGGTTTGAGCTTACTTTCAATTATTATGCTATGTGCCATGGATTGGAGATAATTATGGTATGTGTTTTGAGTACTGAATTTGATTATAGATCTTGGATGTGGGATGAATGTGGTTAGCATAGATGTGTATTATATTAAGATAGTGTATCCATGTGGATCTTGCTTATTATACTTAGTTTTGATCTAATATGTTTTAGTAATAACGACCAATGAGATTGGTTTTGATAATTCAGTGATGGAAATTTTGGATAGGTGTGTGGATTGAATAATGTGATTCGACTTTGCATGGTATTAAATAAGGAAAATGTTCCATGATTGTTTTAGTCATCTACTTGGTATGAATTCTATTATTAAAGTGTGGCCTTGGAACCTAGCGCAAATGCGCACTTTGTATATAAACTTTAAAGCATGTTCGGTTATGTTATAATGTATTAAATTTTATGTGTATTTGTTCGCCAAACTATGAAATATGTTTTCAATTAATTATTTTATGAGTGGGTGTTGAAGTTGTTAATTATGTTCGAAAATGGTATAAGTAAACAAAAATTTTGTAATGTACTTGACCTTTATGTAACATGTTACATCTCTTATATATATTAACCACAAGTATGAATTGCTATTAAGCTCTATTCGAAAATGCTTAGATGCCTTTATTTATACATATACATATATGTTGAATGGATTCATTAAATTTTATTAATGAACAAAATATGAAATTCATATAGACTAATAGAATAGTGTTACATGTAGGAATAAAAGGTTAATAATGAAATTTATTTCCATTAATATATAACCTATGCAAGCATACGACTTATTTAAGAATAGGTCTAATATTCAACATTAAAGATATTGATGTGTCATATGTTCGGTATATGTATTAGTTATGCTGATGTACTTTAAATTATATTTTATTTATACAATGTGATGAATGATATAACTATTAGGTTTTGATATATGAATTGATTATACAATTGATGTGATTAAAATGTCGAACTGTAATTTATAACGCATAATTGTATGAATTCTAATATGTTCGGTAATGCCTTATGGCCCTGATACGATGACGGATATGGGTTAGGGGTGTTGCATTTCGTATTATATAAATTGTTGATTATTTTTGGTACGAACTTACTAAGCTTTAAAGCTTACTGTGTGAAATGTTCTCTATTTTACAGTGTTATAAAGCTAGCTCAGATCCGGGGATCGTTACCGACTCATTCATATTATCGAACATCTATTTTGGTACCGTTTTGAGAGTTGTATATTTGGTTTATGGCATGTATACGCTAGTGTCATTTTGGTATGTTTTGTGATGTGAATATTAGCCATGAGTTTTGGCTTGTAGTTGTTGATATGTTGGCCTCTTAAGTTGGCCTAAGTTGTGTGTTTGCTAAATAAGTTATATGATGTATGTATTGCTTATGTGATGGTTTAATTATGAAATGTTGAAATGGTAATTTTTATGGTATGAAATTGTGATAAGATGATGAGTTTATACATTTGAAACTCATATAAATTGTAATGATTTTAGTATATTGATTTGGTATACTGTTGTTGTGGATTTGAGTAGTAAATTGGATGGTATTTGAATGGCATGGAATATGTATGAATTGGTTGATTTGGTTTCCTATAAATGTATGCAAATGATGCAAAAATGTTATGGATTTGGTGTGCTTGAGATAGGTGGGAAATCTGGCTTAAACCAAGCCTAATTTCACCCCACACAGTTGAACACACGGGCATGTGTCACGACCGTGTGTCTGCTGTAATTTAGTTATTCAAGTCAATCTCGAGCACGGCCTAGACACATGGTGTGTCTGGTGGCCGTGTGACGCACACAGCCTTGGCACATGGGTGTGTGTGGCCATTTCGAAGGGTACACGGCTAGATACACGGGCGTGTGGTCGGCCCTGTGACCCAAGTCAGTTTCGACCACGGCCAAGGCACACGGGTGTGTCTTGTGGCCATGTGGTGAAGTCAGTATGTATGCCCTATTTTTCCACGGTCTAGACACACGGGCATGTGACCTATATAACTTTGAAAAATGTTTAACTTTCGAAAAATTTTGTATGAGATTGGTTTAGTCTCGATCTCTTTCTAAAGCATGTTTAAGGTCTCGTTGACCTAAGAGAGGGACTCTATGTTGATGTGTGACTATGATGTTATGATGATTGTGAAATGAATGCTAAATGTTTCGATATGTCTGGTAATGCCTCTTAACCCTAGTCCGGTGACGGATACTGGTTAGGGGTGTTACATTATTTCATCATTTACTATATTAACCTTACTAAATCATTAATATATAACATATAAACCATGGATATAAATGTCCACTAACCTTTACAATGGTTAAATATCAACATAAGGACTTCTTAATAATAAAGACACATCAATTAAGCTATTATTCAAATAGTAGGCCACTTTTACATTTTATGCAATTAAGTCCTTTTATCAAATTAAGTATACAAACAATCAAATTTTCATACGAAATTTTCACACATACTAATTCACATATAATAAACACGAAAAATAATATTAAAATATTTTTCAAAATCGAATTTTGTGGTTTCAAAACTGCTATTCCGACTAGGGTCTAAACTAGGCTATTACAACTCTCCCCCCTTAGGGATTTTCGTCCCCGAAAATATTATCGTTGAATAAATTCGGATATTGCTGTCTCATAGCATCTTCGGGCTCCCATGTAGCCTCTTCAATACCATGTCGATGCCACATCACTTTAACTAACGAAATTTTCTTATTTCGCAATTCTTTAATCTCATGAGCCAAAATACGGATCGATTCTTGTTCATAAGTCATATCAGACTGAATCTTGATTTCAGACCGAGGAATCACATGCAAGGGATCAGATCTGTATCGCGGAAGCTCGATAGTGAAATACGTTGTGAATCTTTTCTAGCTCTGGTGGCAACAACAATCTATAAG
The DNA here is from genome assembly GCF_025698485.1 of Gossypium arboreum. Lineage (NCBI taxonomy): Eukaryota > Viridiplantae > Streptophyta > Magnoliopsida > Malvales > Malvaceae > Gossypium > Gossypium arboreum. The sequence goes on along the minus strand of NC_069081.1, from coordinate 82,311,647 downwards.
CAACTGGCCCGATACGCTCAATAATCTTATACGACCCGATGAACCTCGGACTCAATTTGCCTTTTCTGCCAAATCAAAATACTTTCTTCCATGGGGACACTTTCAAAAACACTTTATCGCCAATCTCAATTTTGATATCTTTTCTTTTCAAATTTGCATATGATTTCTGATGACTGGAAGCTGCTTTCAGACTATTTCGAATTATTTTTACTTTCTGTTCATTCTCTTTTATCAAATCAACCCCGTAAATCTTATTCTCGCTGAGCTCAGTCCAATACAAAGGTTTACGGCATTTGTGACCATGTAAGGCTTCGTACGGTGCCATTTTGATGCTTGATTGAAAACTGTTATTGTATGCAAATTCAATCAATGGCAAATACTGTTCCCATGAACCTTCAAACTCAAGAATGCAACATCTCAACATATCCTCGAGAATCTGAATAATCCACTCGGATTGACCATTCGTCTACGGGTGAAAAGCAGTATTGAAATGCAATTTCATACCTAAAACTTATTGCAATTTCTTCGAAAACCGTGAAGTGAATCTCGGATCTCTATCTAACACAATAGACAAAGGTACCTTGTTCAATCTTACAACATTAGAAATGTATAATTCAACTAATTTATCATGCAAGTAATCAGATCGTACTGGAATAAAATGAGCTGGTTTGGACAATCGGTCAACTACAACCAAGATAGCATCTTTCTTTTGCATAGATAGGGGTAAACCCGAAACAAAATCCATCGTCACTGTGACAGCCCTAAAGTGACCCTAGTCGGAAAGCGGTTTCGGGACCGCTAAACCGAGTCACCAAATTATTTGAATATGATATTTATTGTCTAAAATATGTGATTATGAATGTGTGAAAGTTTTAAGCTTCGATTTAGTAAATTGCATGTGAATTTAGTCAATAGGACTTATGTGTGACACTTTTGAAATGTGATAGTTTAATCTATAAGGATCTATTAGTGCATGTAATCAAAGGGTGGACTTGCATGTCAATTTCCCCATTTAATTACTAGTGGCCGCCATGACAGGGTGATGGGCAAAACATGTCATAAAACATGTTGTGCTAATGGTTTATGTGAGAAAGGATAAAATAATAATGGGAAGGTAAATGATGACAAAAAAAATGTGTGTGTTGCCCCCTCCATTGCCGTGAATGGAAGAAAGAAAACAAAAGAAAAGAAAAAAATGTTCATCTTCTTCTCCTACCTCTCTCAAGTCGAAATTAACCAAGAAATGGAAGAAAGAACACCTAAGGCATTCGGCCATCTTGTGTGGGGGAATTAAGGTATGATATCATGTGATTCTTTTGGAATTTTGTGAAGTTGAGTTTGTTTTGGTGCTCATAACATGACCCATGTGTTAATTTTTGAGCTTGTGTTGCAAGAAACATTTGGTTATGTCCTTATATGTCAAATTGATGATAAATTTTTGATATTTGGTGAATGAATATGGGTTTCGGTCATGGTAGATAACAAAGAATGTGGTTGTTGTTCTTGTTAATTTGGATGAATTTTTGGTGGATAGGTGCTTGAATCAAACAAATGATCATGTGTGTACACTAGGTGCTAGTTGAGAAGAATCGGTCACTATATTGGAGGCCATTGCGAATATGAGTTTAGTTATTGAGAGGGATGAATGTGTTTTGAGTTGATGGAATAAAAGAATGCTTAAAGATGTGTCACAACAAATTATATGTTAAGCTAAGGTTGTTAAATTATCAATCTTTCTTCCTAGCCGAATATGTGTTTATAAAGTTGAGTTGTTAAATAGATTTTGAAGTTAGCCCATGCATTTATTTTTGAATTTAAGAAGAATGATACATTCGACTATGCTTTGATGTGCTTGGATTGTTTTTCATTGAGTAAATGATTGAGGAATGGTTAGAAGAATTTGAATGCTAAACTAGTTGATTTGTTTGATGATATATATATATATATTCGGCAATGGGATAAAATGTGTATTAAGGTAAGTTTCATGGTGATTATGCTTGTGATGTTGGGTTAATGTTCGGCATTGAGTAATGTGGGGTAAGGTGATTAATCGGCTATGAAATTAGCTAAATTGAATAGGTATGTTTAATGATATGCTTAGTATAATGTATGATCTTATAACTCGGTTTGGTATTGAGATAAAGGTTAGATGTATGATTGGATTTTGGTATGTGTTAAATTGGTCAATCAAAGATTAAATGATATGTGATTGCCAAATGTGATTGTCAAGTGAATAATATTAGTTAAGTACTTAAGCAAATCTATTGTTTTAATTAAGCTTAAGAGCAAAGAGGATCAAAGTCGGATAGGGGAAAAGAGAAAGTAAACGAATAGCCGTGGACATCTAATCGTCGACCACTTCTGAGGTAAGTTTTAAGCGATTAAACGTTGAGTAAATTCAATCATAATAGGACATAATGAGTTGATTTAATAAGATATGATGTGGCCATGATATGTCTTAAACTCAAATGGTAAGTTCATAAGTGTTTGGACTTGGAAGTTTAAGAGCAAATTGTAATAATTTGCTTGGACAGCAGCGATAATGTGATTTTAGAAAATCACTATAAATTGTTGGTGTGGAATTATAGGCTGAATAAAACATGTAATCAAAGCTTAGTTGGTCTAGTTTCTTATAAAAGAGACCGTGGAAGCAAAGAAATTTCCTATAAAGAGATATTTAAAGTTGTGTGGGACGAGGTCGAATGACTCAAAATCCCCTGTTCTGTTTTTGGAAAATCATTATAATTTGTACAAAAATGGTTATAAGATAATATTTATATGCTTAGACTCCTTAATGAGTCTGATTTCAAATGAAATCAAATCGAACACATTATGAATTCTGTACAATGAAAAATTTGATTCATAGTGAAGAGTGGTCAGATTAGTCAAACAGTGAAACAGGGGAAACTTTAAGAAAAATCTTGTATTTATTGGCCAAACCTAAAATTCTGAAAATTTTATGGATGGAAGATATATTAGTCTATATTCAGGTAAAATTAACGGCAATTGATTTTGAGTTTTGTAGCTCTAGTTATAAATAATTTAGTGACTATTGCTCAGGAAAACAGCTTGTGGTGAATATGTGAATTTGTTGTAAACATTGATGAAACTATTTGAGTTGCTTATAAGCTATGGCTGAAATTGATGTACAAGATAAATATCTATATGTGTGATATGTATATGTGGTAAAGCCGAATGGCTAATGTGAAATATATGCATGATATGTATATGTGGTAAAGCCGAATGGCGAATGTGAAATATGTATGAGATATGTATATGTGGTAAAGCCGAATGGCTAATGTGAAATATATGTGTGATATGTATATGTGGTAAAGCCGAATGGCGAATGTGGAATATATGTGTGATATGTATATGTGGTAAAGCCAAATGGCGAATGTGAAATATATGTGTGATATGTATATGTGGTAAAGCCGAATGGCTAATGTGAAATATATATGAGATATGTATATGTGGTAAAGCCGAATGGCTAATGTGAAGTATATGTGTGATATGTAGATGTGGTAAAGCCGAATGGCAAATGTGAAATATGTATGAGATATGTATATGTGGTAAAGCAAAATGGCTAATGTGAAATATATATGAGATATGTATATGTGGTAAAGCCGAATGGCTAATGTGAAATATATGTGTGATATGTAGCTGTGGTAAAGCCGAATGGCGAATGTGAAATATATGTGTGATATGTATATGTGGTAAAGCCGAATGGCTAATGTGAAATATATATGAGATATGTATATATCGTAAAGCCGAATGGAGAATGTGAAATATCTATGAGATATGAATATGTGGTAAAGCCGAATGGCTAATGTGAATGTTGTAACATGCGATTAAATGTACATGAAACTTGGAAATATATTCCAGGTGAGACCCGATGACTACGTGTGGAGATTACATCCGGGTAAGACCCGATGAATACGTGTGGAGATTACGTCCGGGTAAGACCCGATGACTACGTGTGGAGATTATGTTCGGGTAAGACCCGATGACTACGTGTGGAGAGTATGTCCGGGTAAGACCTGATAACTTCGTGTGGAGATTTCGTCTGAGCTAAAGGTCTCACCGATAATCCAAGTAGAGGTTAAAGCTATAAGACTTCGTAATAAGAATTGCTTATAAATATATTCAATGCGAAAGGTTAAATAGGTATGTACTCCAAGTTTATATATGATGCATACGAGAGCAATCTATGGGACTATTCCTATGATTATGTGACATCGGATTAGTGTGAGAGGTTATGTGAAATCATACGATATATCTATGTCACATGAGCTCACTTTTATGTGAGAGTTTATCTGCCTATTGTATATGATGAGATGTGCATATTCGGTAAAAGGATGGTATGCCCGAAGGAAGAGTGAAATAAAAATACGAACAACTATGTTATAATTTGATTGTTATCTGTTGACACTGCTTAAAACTTACTAAGCATTGTAATGCTTACTCCGTTTACTCTGTTTCCTCTGTCTTATAGGTCTCATTGTGAAGCTATAGGCTCGGGATCATCAGCAACTAGTCACACTATCACTATCCACCGCTTGTTACTGCTATGTTTAGAACTATTTTATGGCATGTATAGAATAGACTAGTGGCGGAAGAATATTTTTGGTTAATGTATATAAGCCATGCGAAAATGGCATCTTTTGAATGTTTACTTAGTGAAGTTTAAATTTTACCTTTGGCTGTGCTTAGTACTTATTTAAATGAACGATCTTTAATTCAAGAAAAAGTTCAAAATTTTACTGTTCTGACGTGAGTTACAAGTCCGGTAATGCCCCTTACCTATTCTGGCGACGGTTACAGGATAGGGTGTTAGAGTCACTCTATCCCATTTCCATTCCGGAATGATAATCGGTTGTAACAAACTGGATGACACTTGATGTTAAGCTTTAATTTGTTGATAGATCAAACATTTCAAAACAAAATCAGAGATGTCGCACTTTATACTTGGCCACCAATAAAGCTATTTCAGATCATTATACATTTTCGTACTACCCGAATGCACAAATAAACGACTGTTGTGAGCTTCATTCAAAATCATCTAAATCAATTTTGAATTTCTCGGTACACAAATTCAATCTCGAAATCTCAAACAATCGTCATTGTCAATTCAAAATTTAGAATCAGAATTCAAATCACACTGAGCTCGTTTTGTTATTATCTCATTATCAACCTTCTGAGCATCAATAATCTATTGTAAAAACAACGGTTTTACTTTCAATTCAGCTAAAATTGAACCATCATTAGACATACACAGTTGAGTATTCATAGCATGTAATGCAAACAATGATTTTTGACTCAAAGCATCAGCAACAACATTTGCTTTTCCCGGATGATAATCAATAACAAGCTCGTAGTCTTTCAGTAACTCTAGCCATCTTCTCTGATGCAAATTTAAATCTTTCTGAGTCATCAGATATTTCAAACTTTTATGATAAAAAAATACGTGACATTTGTCACCAAACAAATAATGTCACCAGATTTTCAAAGCAAACACAATGGCTGCTAATTCAAGTTCGTGTGTCAGATAGTTCTTTCCATGCGGCTTTAACTATCTTGAGGCATAAGCTATGACTTTGCCTTCCTGCATCGAAACACAATCTAATCTATTCAATGAAGCATCACTATAGATCACAAATTCTTTACCTGATTCTAGTTGTACTAACATAGGAGCTTCAGTCGATAGAGCTTTCAACTGATCAAAGCTTTTCTGACACTTTTCAGACCAATCAAATTTCACATCTTTCTGAAGCAGTTTCGTCAATGGAGTCGCGATCATCGAAAAGCCTTTTACAAATCTCCTATAATAACCGGCAAGTCCCAGAAAACTGTGGACTTCAGAAACATTTCTCGGAGGCTTCCAATCCAAAATAGCTGAAATCTTGCTCAGATTAACTCGGATACGTGATACTGACACAATATGGCCCGGAAAATCAACTTCGCGCAACCAGAATTCACATTTGCTAAACTTCACATACAACTACTTATCTCACAAAGTCTGTAGTACTATTCTCAAATGCTCGGCATGTTCAGTTTCATAACACGAATAAATCAAAATGTCATCAATGAATACAATAACAAATTGATCTAAATACGATCTAAAAATTCTGTTCATCAAATCCATAAAGATAGCAGGCACATTCGTTAATTCGAAAGGCATAAGAACTCATAGTGTCCGTATCTCGTTTGAAAAGTAGTTTTTGAAATATCTGAATCTTTTACTCGCAACTGATAATAGCCCGATCTCAAATCTATCTTTGAAGACACGGTAGCTCCTTTGAACTGATCAAACAAATCATCAATTCTGGGTAGAGGGTATTTGTTCTTGATAGTTACTTTGTTCAACTAACGATAATCAATGCACATTCTCATCGTACCATCTTTCTTTCTCATAAATAGAACTGGTGCACCCCAAGGTGAGAAACTCGGTCTTGCAAATCCTCTATTTGTCAACTCTTGCAACTGAGACTTTAATTCTTTTAACTCGATCGAAGCTGTTCTATATGGATCTATCGAAATTATAGTAGTTCCCGGTATTAACTCAATGCCAAATTCTACTTCTTGAATTAGAGGTAATCCCAAAAGTTTTTTAGGAAAAACATCAGGGAATTCGTAGACAACAGGCATTGATTCAACTTTCTTTTTTGATACTTTCGAATCAATCACATAAGTAAAATAAGATTCACAACCTTTTCTCACAATACTCAGAGCTTTCATTGACGAAATTATAGCTGGTAACCTATTCAAATCACTAGATTCAATTCGGACTATTTCATCATTCTTGCATCTCAAATCAATAGTTTTCCATTGGTAGTTCACAATAGCATCATGCAAAGTTAGCTAGTCCATACCTAGACTTATATCAAACTCATCAAAGGGTAATAACATCAGATCAGTCGGAAAACAAATATCTCGAAACATTAATGGACAATTCTTGCAAACTTTATCAACCAAAACACATCTTCCTAGGGGGTTCGATACTCTAATTACAAATTCAGTAGACTCTACAGGAAAAGTCTTACTATTCACTAAGTTCATGCATATATAAGAATGTGTTAATCCAGGATCTATCAATGCAATTACAGAAGTATTGTTAAGAGTAAATGTACCTGTTATAACATCGGGAGACAAAGCTTCCTCACGAGCTCGGATGGGGAAGGCTCTGGTAGGTGTTCTAGCATTAGATCGAACAAAGGTATCTTTAGTCCCTTTTTGACTACCACTCACATTTTCCGTATTTCTTGGAGGACTACCTCGAGCTAAAATGTTACTCAGTCTTGGATTTTGTACAATTTCTTGCTCAACAGACTCGGGACAATCTTGAATAAAATTATTCAAAGATCCACATTTGAAACAAGCCCGATCATACAATCTACAATTGTCGTCATGTCTTTTACCACAGTGTTTGCACTCAAGGCCATCAGATCTGACATTTCCAACACTTGGAATAGAAATAGCTAGATCTATAAAGCTCGAATAAGTTCTAGCATGATCTCTACTCGAATGCCCCATATTAGCCTTTGAACGGCTAAAAGCATCTCGAAATTTCTTTGACATAAACTGAAATGATTTGCTTGCAGATCTCTTTCTCAAATCTCTAGCTTCTGAATCAGCTTTTATTTTCTCTTTCACGAGTTCTTTGGCTTTACATGGTTGCTCAACAAGCATAACAAACTTTTTTTATTTCTAAAATCCTCAAATCTCTTGCACATAATTGCTTCAATCAAAACACATTCCTGTGCATACTGGTTCAGTCTCAAAATTCTTACTCGTATTCTATAACAGACATACGGCCTTGTTTAAGCTCAAGAAATTCTTTGCGTTTCTGATCAATGAATCTCTAACTAATGTATTTCTTCTGGAATTCAGCTTGAAAGAAATCCTAGGTGACTCGTTCTCTTGGAACCACATATATCAATGTCTTCCACCAATGATACGCCATATCTCTCAAAAGTGAAACGACGCATTTTATGCATTCATCCGGAGTCAAAGACAATTCATCAAACACTAGTATCGTGTTCTCTAACCAAAATTTAGCTCTCTCGGTATCATCATTAGTAGTAGCTCAGAATTCTTAGGCCCCACATTTTCTAATTTTATCTACTGGAGGTTTTTTCAATTGAATCGGATTAGCTTGTGGCCTAATAGGGGCTTGTGAAGGATTGAGCGGGGGTGAAGGTTGTGGCACAGCTGGATTAGTTCGAATATATTAGGTGAACCAATCGTTCATCATTTGATAAAAAGCCTATCTAGCCTCTCCCTCAAGGCTACTAGTAGCAGGTCTAGAGTCGGACGACACTGTCTCTTGAGCAGGATCAAGGGCATTGCTGTCGACATTATCAGCTATGGCTCATTCGAGATCCATTTGCTATAATAAAAACACATTTTCATTGTCAGGATTCATCACACTATCACAGGTCAAAAATATGGCATGTATAGCAAGACTCACACACGCTACATTAGTCCTAGAATCGACTAAACTGTAGCTCTAATACCAACCAAATGTAACACCCCTAACCCGTATTTGTCGCCTGAGTAGGGTTACGAGGCATTACTAGACATATCGAAACATTTAACATTCATTTCACAATCATCATAGAATCTTAGTCATACATCAATACAGAGTCCCTTATATAGGTCTATGAGACTTTAAACATGCTTAGAAAGGAGTCGGGACTAAATTGAGCTCATACAAAAATTTTCAAAACTTAAACATTTTTCAAAGTTATAAAGGTCACACACCCGTGTGAACAGGCCGTGTGCCTCACACGGGATTAGACAAGTCCGTGTGTCTAGGCCGTGGCAAAACAGGGCATACATACTGACTTGTCCCACGCAGCCACAAGACACGCTCATGTGCCATGCCATGTGAAAATTAGGGAGGCTACTGTCTTGGGTCACACGGCTGACCACACGCCCAGTTCCTGCCCGTGTGCCACACACGACCAATAGACATGCCCGTGTGTCTAGGCCGTGTCAAAACTATAGGTATGCTGAGTTTAAATTGTAGGGTACCCCAGGGGACACACGACCGTGTATCATAACCGTGTGTCACACATGACTGAGGCACACGCCCGTGTCTCTGCTCGTGTGGACAAAAATAGGCTATTTGCAAAGCCAATTTGCCACCCATTTTGGGTCATCCCTACAAACATAAAACCAAGCACATTTCATACCAATTTCCAGCCAATTCATACACCATTCATGCCATATCATAAACAACTAAATTCATGCTTATAACCATACCAAAATCATGCCAAATCATAATTCAAAGTCATACCAAAGCTTAAGTTTCATGACCTCAATTTACTTCATTCAATCATGCCATAAACTTGCCAATTTCCCAATTAAGCACATACCAAAACTTACCAAAATTGACCATTTCATTTGGTCATTCAAGAGTGCATCAAAACATACCATTTTTGAACACAAAGCAAACACCAAAATTCATTCATAATCACATACATAACCAAGCCATATCACATGGCTAGATACACGTTACAAAACATTTTCACACACTTCTAGCCTATACATGCCATACTTCAATATATACATTTTCAAAAGGTACCAATGTAATATCCCTTACCTGTACACAAGACCGAGACTAGGTATAAGGCTTACCGGACACATACTCGGCTTTTTTCAGAAAATATGGGTTATAAAATTTCATTCCAAATTAAAATCAATCAGACAACATCTTAATGTCCCTATTAAGGGCCTACGAGACCTAAAACAAACATTAAGAATGGTTCGGGACTAAACCGAGAACCTAAGAAAATTTTAGGAAAATTTTCTAGGTTAAGCCTCACACGCTCCCAAAGCCGTGTGGAATTAATTGAATTTATCTTCTATCTCGAACCTACAGGGGTTTTCACACGACCAAGCACACGGCCGTATCCCTGGCCCATGTCTTTCACACTGCCTAGACACACTCGTGTGGTCGCCCGTGTCTAAAAACCCAGACATTCTGTTTATGATGTTAGCATGTATTTAGAGGCACATGGCCAAAACACACACCCGTATGCTAGGCTGTGCCCTCCACACGGTTGAGACAAACGGTCGTGCCTCTTTCCGTGTTTTTACTACCATGTATTTTGACTAAAGAAATTTTAGGTGCAGGGGACACACAGTGGTACCACGTGGCCATAGGGCTGACTGTTTGTCACACATGGCCTAGACACATGCCCGTGTCTCTACCCGTGTGGACCCTTTTTAAGCTATAATTTCAAGCCAATTTTCAGCCTAACCATTTCCTAACATATAAGAACCTAAATTGCATTTAACATGACCCAAATATACTCAAGGACTATCCTCAATGAATCTATTGCATGTCAACCTCATCTCATCGGTATCTCATCGGTTAAATACATACTCAATTATCCTCTTTTCATGATAAGGATTTCCGTCCCATTGAAACATATTTAGGCTTGCCTTATTATTACAATTCATTGCCAATTATGGCCTAACCATTTCCAAATGTTTTGACCACATTACGAATGCTTATTTACGAAATATCACATTTAATCATCACAAGAACATTTCTAACATAAACATGCAAGGTTGGTAGGTCATAACCTACAACTAAAGAATAAGTTTAACATTAAAGCCTTTACGTTGGCCAACCAATGACATATAACACCAAGTAACCACAAACCTATGCATGCAATTGTAACAAAATAGAAGTATCTATGTACCGAAACAAGACAAATTGATAGTGTTGACAATACTCCAGTCGTCTTCCAATCTCTACGAGTCCTCGAGCTCTGTAAGATAGGGAAAAGAGAGGGGTAAGCATTTACATGCTTAGTAAGCCTAAATAACTGGAGAGTAAACTTACCGATTAATTAGCATACAACCATGTTAGGCAACCAATCCAATAAATAGAGGGTGGCCTTCTATTACATGCACTCAAGCATCAAGTTAGTCCCACAATCATTCATCATGTAACTTGTCTTAGATAAGCTCATCATCCAACATTTTCATTTCTATACCTCATGTTAATTGATTGTGATTTTGTGTGACAGGTTTTAAATATTTATAAAGAATAATTCTTGAAACTAACTATTATCACGATGTAGGCAATGTACCTATCGAACAATAGTATAGTTTTAGCAAGACCGGATTGTTGAACCCAAAGGAACTAAAAGTACTAGTAATGACTGTCTTTTTATTATCTAGCCTAAAAATATGGGGTTTTGTTTTAACTAACTAATTATCAAAACTAAGAATTCACAGAAAAATAAAATTGGGGGATTACTTTTGGAAAACGATTGAATTGAGACAATACTTAAGGAAGAATCCACCTAGACTTCACTTGTTCTTCTGACTCCGAATCTGACAATTTATTCATTTAACTTGTTCCGTAGAGATCCCTAAGTTATATTATTATCCCTATTCATTGAATAATTGAGACTTTTCTCTAATTCACACCTTAGGGTTGCATTAACTCGATCTATGGATCCCCTTATTAGGTTTCACCCTAATCTGGAAAAATCTTGTCACCCTATCTCTAGGTGCGCAATCAACTCCGCTTAATTATGAAAAATGTACTCTTAGACAGGGTCTATTCTTCCTCTGAATAAGAGCTTATCTTGAATCAGTATATTGGGATATCAAAACAAGAATTAAGAACACATAATTAAGAACAAGTTAAATATTTATCATACAATTCAAAAAATAAAAACAAGATTCGTCTTAGGTTTCATAACCCTTAGGTATTTAGGGGATTTAGTTCATAACTAAAAAGGTAAACATCTCAGAAGAATAATGAATACAAAACATAAAGAAACCCTAAAACTCCTGAAGGAAAATTGAGGGGAGATGTTCAGCCTTGATGGTGAATCCGACTTTTGAGATGGATCAATCGGATTCCCTTGAGTAGGTCCCTGCCTCCTTTTCTCCGCCTCTTTTCTTCTTCCTTTAGGGCGTATTTATAGGCTTTAGAATGCTTAAAAACCCTCAAAATTAGCCTTTTCTGAATTGGACTCAACTTGGGCTTGGCAGGGACACGCTCGTGTGCCACGCTTGTGTGAGTCATGCTTCGATTCTGTAAGATTGACACGGCCATGCAGTCTGCCCGTGTGAGGAAGTCTAGGCAGTGTTGATCTCGTACTTTGGGCCATTTTCTTCGTTTTTGGCCCGTTTCTCGTTCCTTTTGCTCTCCTATGCTCATCTAAATATAAAACATGAAATTAAGGCATTAGGAGCATCGAATTCACCAATTCTAAGGAAAAATCATCCATAAAATGTGGTAAGCATGGGGTAAAAATATGTATAAATTACGATTTATCATTAATCCTATTGAGTATCTTAGAAATCTCGATGGATTATCTATTTTTTGTCAAGTCATAAGAGTGATTTTCTCAAGTATGCACTCCCGCGAACCTCACATCTTATGGTGAGATTACCAGTCCAGGCTAAATCACCTGTAATATAAACTCATGGAGTGTTGTCAGGATTACCAGTCCAGGCTAAATCGCTTATAGTGACAAACACCCTTAGTGAGCTCAAATTTGAATTACCAGTCCAGGCTAAATTCAGACCCTAATCGGATTAACCGTTCGAGCTAAATCCTTAATGCACACAAATTCTTCAAGAGGCTCGATTACTCAAGGAACACACGTTCGAGCTAGATCCTTCCTATATTTGAGATCAACAGATTACCCGTCCGGGCTAAATCCTTTTCTCCAACACATGCAAGATCTCAGGTCACATAACCCATGGTTTATCCATCGAATATCCCTTTTAACTTCAACTGAGACATTTACCATCTTGTCATTATTATTAACACATTTCATGGATTTTCATACCATCATTATATACAACTATCACACACTCATAAAACATGCATTCAGGCATATTATGGGTTTAACATAAGTTATTCAAACTTACCAGGTGTTTGTGTCGGTTTTTGCGTTTCGATTATTCTGAAACCTTTCGTTTTCCTCTATCGACCTCCGAAATTTGTTCCTTGAGGTCTATAACAATAAAAATAAATTATCAAAATCTCACATTATTCTTTTTGAGTCTAAATTTCACCCCAGACAAAATGACGATTTTGCCCCTTAACCTTTCACATTATTTACGATTTAATCCCTAGGCTCGTAAAATGATATCCATGCAATTCCTTTGTTACCCAAGCCTAGCCGAATGCATTATAAACTTATAGTAGCCAAAATTTTCCTCTAATTCACATTTCTACCACATATTTTGTACATTTTGCAAAAAGGTCCCTTTAGGGGCTTTTCATGAAAATCACTTAGGAAAAGATGTTTAACACACATCTAACTTTCATATTCTCCCATAAAACATCAAAAAACAAACATGTCACACATGGGTCACTTTGCATACATGAACCCTAACTCAAAATATAGGTACAAATGGGGAGAACATGTTACAAGGATCTCAAAAATACAATGAACATTAAAAACGAGGCTAGGAGTCACTTACTATTAAGCTTGAAAATGTTGAAAACCCTAGCTATGGAGGGCTTGAGAATTTTGGCTGGTACAAGGGAGAAGATGATTGATTTTTTCCTTCATTTTCTCTTTTTATTGATTTTATTACCAAATGACCAAAATGCCCTTCTTACTAAACTTCCAAAAATTTCCATGCATGCCCATTTTTGTTCAAAAACTTAGAAATTGGCAAATTTCTCTTTAAGACCTTCTAATTAATAATCTAAAGCAATTTCATGCAAATTGTTTCTAGAATCCAAGTTTTGCAATTTATTCAATTTGGTCCTTATTTTCCAATTGGACACCTTACTCATAGAATTTTTTCATGAAACTTTAGGACATGCATATTTTCATATTCTAGGCCTCTTAATAATCATAAAACAAATATTTCAATGTCGGATTTATGGTCCCGAAACCACTGTTCTAACTAGGCCCCATTTTAGGTTCGGATAGGCCTCTTAATAATCATAAAACAAATATTTCAATGTCGGATTTGTGGTCCCGAAACCACTGTTCTAACTAGGCCCCATTTCAGGTTCGGATATTGGCTTCTCATGGTTTCTTCTAGCTCCCATGTAGCCTCTTCCACACCATGTCAATGCCATAAAACTTTTACTAAAGCCACATCTTTATTTCTCAGCTGTTTAACCTCACGAGCCAAAATCTTGACAGATTCTTCACCATAAGTCATGTCCGGTCTAATTTCAATCTCTATCAGTGAAATCAAATGAGAGGGGTCTGATCGATATCGCCTTAACATAGATACATGGAACATGTTGTGAATCTTTTCCAGTTCTGATGGCAATGCCAAATGATAGGCTAATGGTCCAACTCTTTCAGTGATCTCGTATGGTCCAATAAATCGCGGACTCAGTTTGCCTTTCCGGCCAAATCTCAATACTTTTTTCCATAGAAAGTGTAACACCCCTAACTCGTATCCATCACCGGAATAGGGTTACGAGGCATTATCGAACTTATACACTAACATTTATATAAAACCGAGTCATAAATTTGCATTCCAAATCAAATGTTTTCAAATTTCACTATAAAGTCCCTAATATGGGCCTACGGGGCGCAATACATGCTTTGGAAATGGTTCGGTACTAAACTAGAAACTTTGGAAATTTTTTCCTTGAAGATAGGGGCACATGCCCATGTGGCCAACCCGTGGGCAGATCTGACTTGCAAATTCTTATCCATCAGAGGGGCACACAACCTGGGCACACACCCATATGGCTAGGTCGTCTGGTACTCTGATTTTTCACCATTTTTAGGGCATTTTCACACGATTTTGACGCACGACTGTTCTTAAAACACGTGTCCTTCACACTACTAAGACACACGACCATGTCTTTTGCCCGTGTACTATCTTGACTTCACATTTAAAAATGCAGGGGACATACGTCCTATCAGCTTGCCCGTGTGCAAGCCGTGTGTCTCACACGGTCTAATCACACGTCCGTGTGCCAGGTCGTGTGGACTCAAAATGAGCCTTTTGTCTCAAGTTTACCAACCCTGCATAACTTAAGCTTCAAGCTAATAATTTTCTCAACTTTTAATTCAACCAAAACTCGATTAAACATACTTAATACATGTCCAATTAAACATTAAATCATCTAAGCAATGTACCCTCATGGATACTACAATTCATATTGAAATTATACTACATTATCATACTAAACAAATTCATGTAAATTTAACTTCCAAAATATGCATATTTCATAACATGTTTCAACATCTTTCATGTTCATTCACTATCATGTACAAAATAACACCTTAACAACCTAGGAACATGCCATTTTACCAAAAGAAAAGTATTCACCACTTTAAGTTCGGGATTGGCTTGGATATTGAGTCCTTAGCTTTCTTTCGTACTAGTCCTGCACAGGGAAACAAACTATACAATGAGTATGTACTCAGTGGTATTTCTATAAAACAATACTTAATTTATGCATTTATACTTAAATATTAGATTTCAATAAATAAACACATCATGAACATTCAATTAATTGTCTTCATTTCATAATAACATTTATCATTAGAATCGAAATCAGTAAGATATACAATTCAGTCAGTATCATGCAATCTTCAGTGCAGTAATTTACCCCTATTAACATAACTCGGACCTAGACGGATACATGGATCCAACCCACACACTGGGATAATATACAGTGTTTCATCGGCCGAAGCCGGAATACACCGTAACAGTAATATAACAGTAACAATAACACTAGCAGTACACAAAGTACCTTATCGAAACGAATACGGAATAGTAACAGTAACTATAACAGTAAGGCGACAGTTATAGTGTCTCATCGACACAAAGTCGGGATATCCCTGAACACTTCCAATCCTATGGCATGCCAACTATATCCGACTACCCCGACACTGTTAATAGGGTTTTCATTTCATTTCAATTCATCATCAAAAATCAATATACGTTTCAATTCAAATATTCATAAAACAACACAATACCACAATATCAATAGTTACCTTAAATTCAATAGCCATACATAATATCAATAATATGTATCAAAATAACTATTAAGTTTGGTTATAGAAATACGAACCAAATTCTCGAGTTTATTCGTTATCTTTGCTCACTTTCTCTTTTCTTTTCTTTAATGACGTTTCCGGTGCTACGTTAACTACGGAAAAAAATTAACATTTAAAATCATCAATACATATCATTTAATAACACACTTTTCAATTTTCTATGTAACTTTTACAAAAATTCCAATTTAGTCCTTCCACCATAACCATTCTTTTTCTTCAAATAAATCTCATATTTTCATTTAATACCTACTTTATACAAGTTTCAGCTCTTCATATTCAATATAAAACATCAATTCTAAAATTTAGACAATTTAGTCCCATATAAAACATCAATTCTAAAATTTAGACAATTTAGTCCCTACTATAACAAAACTTATATCTCTTTTTACAATTCAATCCTTCTCTCACTTCTAACTTGAATTCCTATCACTTTTTATCACAATTCATCTATTTATTCAACTTATTTAACATCTAAAAATTCACTAACTTCCTAAATTTCAACATAATTTAAGTAGAGCTTTATTCTAAGATTCCAAAAACATCAAAATTACAAGAAAAGAGACTAAATTGACTTACCAAATTAAGCTTCAAGCTTCAAAACCCTAATTTTTCCCTTTTTCTTTTCTCCTTTCTTTTTCTTTCCTATTTCATTCCACTTCTTTGTTCTTTTTCTTTATTGTTTCTTTATTCTTTTATTATTTCTTTTATTTTACTTTATATTATTATATTATATTTTTAATTATAATTATTATTTCTTAAATAATAAGCAAATACATATATATACATACATTTGTACCAATTAAAATAATACACATGTATTTATACTTACCACACACTTGTCACATAAGGCTTATTTGCTAATTTAGTCCCTTCAATTTTCTTTAGTCTATAATTAAACTTTTACCATATATTCAATCTAGTCCTTTCACTAAATTAGCTTTAATTCAAGCTAATTCACGTGACCAAAATCTAATTAACCACACTACTGACTTCGAAAATATTTCTAATAAATATTTACAAATTCATTTTGCAGAAATTATGACCCAAAAATTTAAATTTTTCCCATACCCGTAAACTTTGAGTCGTTACATTTCTCCCCCTTAATAAATTTCGTCCTCGAAATTTACCTAAAAAGAGATGGGGGTTCTGTGATCTTATTGTATGCTCTAGTTCCCACGTTGCTTCTTCAATATTATGACTTCTCCATAACACTTTTACTAAGGGAACTCGTTTATTACGTAACTCATTTACCTCATGTGCCAGTATTTTAACCGGTTCTTCTTCATATGGCAAATTAGGTCGAATATCTATATCCTCAGTTGAAATCACATGAGAAGGATCAGATCTGTATCTTCTTAACATAGAAACATGGAAAAATCATGAATCTTCTATAATTCAGGAGGTAAAGCTAAACGATATGCCATCGGTCCAATTCTTTCTATAATGTCATACGGTCCAATGTATCGTGGACTCAATTTACCCTTCTGACCAAATCTCAATATTTTCTTCGAAGGAGAGACTTTAAGAAATACTTTGTCTCCAACTGAGTATTCAATTTCCCGATGTTTCAGATCTACATACGATTTCTGCCTATCAAAAGCTACTTTCAATCTTTCTTGAATCTTTTTAACAGTATTTTCTGTTTCTTGAATCAACTCTGGACCAACCACTTTCCTTTCATGTAATTTCATCCAACACATTGGTGATTGACATCTCTGACCATATAGAGCTTCATACGGTGCCATTTGAATACTTGATTGGTAACTATTATTATATACAAACTCAGTTAACGGTAAATAACATTCCCAACCTGATTCAAAATCAATAATAGAAGTTCGGAGCATGTCTTCTAAAGGCCACACATGGGTAAACCTTGCGGATGTGTGGAGAATGTTGGGCTGGGCTGTGCATCCACACGGCCAAGGCCATTTTTGGGCTTTGTGGGCCACACGGGCATTTGGGCCCACATGGGCCCACATTATGGGCCTTAGGGCCATTTTTACTATTTGAATGATGAGGTTGCACGGGTCACCCGAGATGACTGTGGACCTGCTGTTGGATCAGTACGTAGACCTAGAGCCTCAAATTGACAAAATGACTGTTATGCCCCTATGTGACAAATGACTATTATGCCCTTATGAGATGTATGACTGTAATCGAGCATGTCATTTTATATATATTGCATACATGTATGATATTATAACATGACGCATGATTGTTGCATGGGGATGGGTTTATTATGATTGGAGGAAGTATACTGTACTGGTAGCTCTGCTGGAAATATTGTTTAGTGCCACAACCGGTGCTATTTTGGAGTGTGGTGATGGGTGGGTTGATTTTATCCCCACATGGAGTGTAGGGCTGGATGGAGTGGAGTGTAAAGGCTGGATGGGTAGGATTTCTGATTGCATATGTGTACCGTTACTGTCACTAAATTGGGCTAAGGCTCACACTAATATCATTCTTCAGAATGGGTTAAGGCCCTAATCAAACCGAATCATTCTCGATACTGGGCTTAGGCCTGCATCAGATTTACATCGTATGTTTGACTGTTTGTTTATTAAGGGATTACACACTGAGTTTTCATAAACTCACCCTTCTATTTATCTATACAGGTAATCCGCGGGCTTAGGCAGGTCGGTGTTGCGAGGGACTCGAAGGTGGCCACAAAACTGCACTTGCTTCCACTTTTGACTTTTAATTTATAAGTGTTTTAATTTGGGTATTTTTAAGGAATAAGGCCTCTTTAAGTTTTTATTCTTTAATATGGGGTTTTATTATTTTAATTTATATGTACTAGTGATATAACACGAGGTTTCAGAAGATAAATGTTTTTTAAAGCACCAGGTTACGCAACATGATTTAAAAGCTTCGGCAAGAAATGGTGTTTTAAAGTTAATAAAAATTTAATACGGTTAATATTTCGACAACAACACATATTCAGAAAATAAATGACATGTTTTAGAATTATCACGACTAAGGTAAATAAGAAAAAGGCTTTTCGACGATATTTCCTGTTGCGAAAAACACTTTAATGTGACATTGCCAGATTCAGCCATAACTTTTAGGCCGGGATTGGGGTATTACATTTATTGGTATTAGAGCCAGGTTGCAAAACTCGACTGTGGATTTGGGTTTCTTCTAAAAAACTTAGAATTTCAAAAAAGAATTGTTTTAAATAATTTGAAATACTTGGAAATGTTTTACTGAATGTGTAGTACACTAAGTCTCCGATGCCGATTCTGTAAGTCCTCTAAAACTACACTGTCTGTCTAAATAGAAATACTGAGACTACTGTAGGTAGTAGACTGTATTGAAATACTCTGTCTAGGGTAAACTATAGTAAGACTGCGATTTGCGAAAATGAACTCTGAAATACCAATACTGCTTTCATAAAATATCCTGTAATAAACACTGGAACTATAAACTGATGCATAAAATTTTTAATACAGATAAAATTGTAAATCGATAATGAGCACTAGAGGTACCCGTGGAAGGGGTACAAGAAGCCGCGGCGGAGGCCGTGGAGGTGCTCTGGCCGGATCTTCGTCATAGGGCCATATACCTAACATTGAAGCTAGAGAGGCACCGGCTTCACCTGTGACTAGGATGGGTCTCATGATCGTGCGGATGGGGATGACGCATTGTCTCAAGCTATGTTGCGAATTCTAGAGAGGGTCGCTAGGCCCAATACTGGTATTGTGGGCCGTGGGTCAGTTACGGAATAACTACTGTCTAATGGGGCTGAGATTTTTAGGGGTATTGCTGGAGTTACCTCTAATGTGGCTGAATATTAGATTGAGGCCACAGAGAGGATCATGGATGACCTCGACTGCACCCCTGAGCAAAAACTTAAAGGTGCAGTGTCACTGCTATGGGATGAAGCCTATCAATGGTGGCTTACAGTTAAAGAGGGTACTCAGTCTGACTAGTTGACCTAGAAATTTTTCAAGACTACGTTCCAGGGAAAATATGTGGCCGCTAGTTATGTGGATGCCCAGAGGACGGAGTTTCTGAATTTGACTCAAGGGAATAAATCAGTAGCTGAATACAAGGCTGAATTTTTGCGACTTAGCCGCTATGTGGGATGGTGGCAATTGAATATGAGTGTTGTATTCAATTTGAGGATAGGTTCAGGGATGGTTTAAGGGTTCTGGTAGCTCTATAGAGGGAGCGAGATTTTGCTGCTTTAGTGGATAAGACGAAGATCGCCGAGGATGTGAAGCGCGCTGAGCACCAGAATCGTGAAAAGGAAAGAGGTAAGAACTAGAGGGATTCGGAGCCCTCAAGTTCATTTGTGAGGCCTAGAAAAAAGGCCATAGTTGATGGGTCAGTCAGAGTTAGGGCCCCTATTACTATTACTAGACCGCATCCCTGTGCTGAGTATGGAAGACGCCATCAGGGTGAATGCTAGAAAAGGATTGGGGCATGTTTGAGGTGCGGATCTTTGGAGCACCATATCAGAGATTGTACACGGAGCCCGAACAGATGCAAGCTACTGGTATGGGTATTGTTCAGCTTTTAAGAGGTGTTCAGTAGCCACCAAGAGGTCATGGTCAGGCTAGAGGTGGTAATGGTTTGGGTCGTGGTCAAAGGGCACCAGATAAAGGTGCTGGTCATACTGAGGTAAGGCATCCAGCTTTGGTTTATGCTGTACGATACCGAGAGGACAAAGACGCCCCAGATGTTATCACAAGTACGTTCTTTATTTACAATGTACCTTATACTCCACTGATTGATGTTGGATCTACACATTCCTAGATAGCATGCACTGTGTCTAAGACTTTGGGTATAATGGTTGGAAGTACTACAAGTGAGATTACTGTGTTGAGTCCACTAGGACAGTCAGTGAAGGTAAATAAACTGTTAAGAGATATACCTTTGGAGGTTCAAGAAATTATCTTTTTGGCAGATTTGATGGAGCTTCCTTTTGGAGAATTCGACTTAATCCTGGGAATGGACTGGCTAGCTAAACATCGAGTGAACTTTAATTGTGCTACCAAACGGATGGTACTGAAAACTGAGGAGGGTGACGAGGTGGCTGTAATTGGGGAGCATCGAAATTATTTGTCAAATGTGATTTCTGCATTAAGGGTCGAGAAATTGGTTCGCAAGTGTTGTGAGGCAAATCGAGTCTACATTGGTGTTTTAAATTTTGAGGTTTCTTCTGTTAAAAATATTAAAATAGTTAAAGATTTTTTGAACTTTTTCTTGATGAGCTACCTGGGTTACCTCCAAACCATGAAGTTGAGTTTGGGACTAAGCTCCTGCCTGGTATAGCTCTGGTGCCCATCACCCCTTATAGAACGGTACCAAATGAGCTTGTGGAGCTTAACGCTCAAAAGAGTTATTGGATCAAGGGTTCATCTGACCTAATGTGTGTCTCTGTGGAGAGCACTAGTTTTATTTGTGAAAAAGAAGGATGCATCCATGTATATGTGCATCGATTATCAGCAACTGAATAAGTTGACCGTTAAGAATAAGTACCCCTTACTGAGGATTGATGATCTATTCGACTAGTTTCAAGGAGCTTCAATTTTCTCTAAGATTGATCCTTGATCGGGGTACCACCAATTAAGGGTGAAAGAGACTAATGTTTACAAGACAGCATTTAAGACTCGATATGGTCATTACGAGTTCCTAGTGATGCCGTTTGGACTGACGAATGCACCAGCAGCTTTTATGGATTTGATGAACTAAGTGTTCTAGCCCTATCTGGATCGGTTTGTTGTGGTCTTTATAGACAACATTCTGGTGTATTCAAAAATTGAGGATGAACATGATGCACATCTCTGATTTGTTCTACAAATTTTGAGGGAGAAACAACTGTACACCAAGTTCAATAAATGCAAGTTCTAGTTACGAGAGATAACATTTCTGGTCAATGTGGTATCTGCTGAAGGAATTAGGGTTGATCCTCAGAAAATTGAAGTTGTACTGTAATGGAAGCCGCCTAAGATGGTATTTGAGATTCGTAGTTTTCTAGGACTGACAGAGTATTACAGACAATTCGTTGAGGGGTTTTCATTGATTACTGCGCCCTTGACTAAGTTATTTTGTAAGGGTGTACCATTCAACTAGACTGATGCACAGTAAGAAAGTTTTGAGAAGCTTAAGAAAGTTCTGACTGAGGCCTCTGTCTTAATACAGCCTGGGCCTGGGAAAGAGTTCACTGTTTATAGTGATGCATCACATGTGGGATTGGGATGTGTGTTGATTCAAGAGGCATATGCATTTTGTCAGCTTAAAACTCATGAAGCGAATTACCTAACACATGATTTGGAGTTGGCTACAGTGGTATTCACACTGAAGATTTAGAGGCATTACCTATACGGTGAGAAGTGTATTATTTACAGGGATCACAAGAGCCTCAAGTATCTCCTCACTCAGAAGGAGCTAAATCTTAGGCAGCGTAGATGGATTGAGTTGCTTAAAGAGTATGACAGTTCAATTGAAGACCATCTTGGCAAGGCCAACGTGGTGGCAAATGCACTGAGCCGTAGGGCTATGACTGATCTGGGGGTGATGTTTGCTCGACTCAGCTTATTTGATGATGGTAGTCTATTGGCCGAACTTCATATTAGACCGATGTGGATTGAGCAGATTAAGGGTAAACAGTTGAAGGATGAGTCGCTGGGTCATCGATTCCAACAGATTGAGAGTGGTAGCACATCAGATTTTGGACTGAATAGTGAAAGGGTACTCTATTTCCGTGGGAGAGTCTACCAAAGGATACTAATTTGAGGCAGTCCATACTGCGAGAGGCGCATAGTAACCCTTATGCTATGCATCCCGGTAGAAATAAGATACCTTTGTGAGTCATATTGGTGGCCAAGTCTTAAGCATGAAGTTATCGACGGGACCACAAATTCGACGTTGAAATATTTGTTTTATGATAATTGTGAGGCCTAGAATATGAAAATATGCATGTGTTAAAGTTTCATGATGAAATTCTATGAGTTAGGTGTCCAATTGGAAAATAAGGACCAAATTGAATAAATTGTAAAACTTGGATTCTAGAAGCAATTTGCATGAAATTGCCTTAGACTATTAATTAGAAGGTCTTAAAGAGTAATTTTCCTAATTTCTAAGTTTTTTGACAGAAATGGGCATGTATGGAAAATTTTGGAAGTTTAGTAAGGAGGGGCATTTTGGTGATTTGGTAATAAAATCAGTAAAAACGGAAAATGAAGGCAAAAATTAGGCATCTTGTCCCATGTACTGGCCGAAATTCTCAAGCCCTCCATAGCGAGGGTTTTCAACATTTTCAAACTTAATAGTAAGTGACTCCTAGCCCCATTTTTAATGTTCTTTGTATTTTTGAGATCCTTGTAACATGTTCTCTCCATTTCTGCCTATATTTTAAGCTGGGGTTCATGTATGCAAAGTTACCCATGTGTGACATGTTTGTTCTTTGATTTTTTATAAGAGAATATGAAAGTTAGATGTGTGTTAAACATCTTTTCCTAAGTGATTTTCATGAAAAGACCCTAAAGGGGCCTTTTTACAAAAGGTACAAAATATGTGGTAGAAATGTGAAGTAGAGAAAAATGTGGGCTAGTATGAGTTTATAATGCATTTGGCTAGGCTTGGGTAACCAAGGAATTGTATGTATATCATTTTACGAGCCTAGGGATTAAATCGTAAATAATGTGAAAGCTTAGGTGCAAAATGGTCATTTTGTCTGGTGGTGAAATTTAGGCTCGAAAAGAATAATGTTAGATATTTTAATTCATTTTTATTGTTATATACCCCGAGGAAAAAATTTTGGAGGTCGATCGAGAAAAACAAAAGGTTTTGGAATAATCGAAACACGAAAACCGACACAAATACCAGGTAAGTTCGAATAACTTAAGGTAAACCCATAATATGCCTAAATGCATGTTTTGTGAGTGTGTGATAGTTATGTATAATGATGGTATGAAAATCCTTGAAATGTGTTAATAATAATGACAAGATGATAAATCTCCTAGTTGAAGTTAAAAGGGAAATTCGATGGATAAACCATGGCTTACGTGACTTGAGATCCTGTATATGTTGCAGAAAAGGATTTAGCTTGGACGGGTAATTCGTTGATCTCAAATATAGGATGGATCTAGACCGAACAGGTGTTCCTTGAGTGATCGAGCCTCCCGAAGAATATGTGTGCATTAAGGATTTAGCCCAGACAGGTAATTCGATTAGGGTCTGAATTTAGCCCGGACTGGTAATTCAAATCCGAGCTCACTAAGGGTGTTTTTCACTGTAAGGGATTTAGCCTGGACTGGTAATCCCCACAACACTCCATGAGTTTATATTATGGGCATTTAGCCTGAACTGGTAATCCCACCGTAAGATGTGAGGTTTGTAGGAGTGCATACTTGAGAAAATCACTGTTATGACTTGACGAAAAATGGATAATCCATTGAGATTTTCGAGGTACACAATGGGATTAACATGAGGTATAGAAATGAAAATGTTGGATGATGAGCTCATCTAAGACAAATTACATGATGATGGGACTAACTTGATGTTTGAGTGCATGTAATAGAAGGCTACCCTCTATTTATTGGATTGGTTTCCTAGCATGGTTGTATACTAATTAATCGGTAAGTTTACTTTCCAGTTATTTCGGCTTACTAAGCATGTAAATGCTTACCCCTCTCTTTTCCCCATCTTACAGAGCTCGAGGACTCGTAGAGATTAGAAGACGATTGGAGTATTGTCAACACTATCTATTTGTCCTATTTTGGTATATAGATACTTCAATTCTGTTACAATAGCATGTATAGGTTTGTGGTTACTTGGTGTTATATGTCATTGGTTGGCCAATGTGAAGGCTTAAATGTTAAACTTATTCTTTTTGGTATATGGCCATCAAACATGGCTCATTTAGTTGTAGGTTATGACCTACCAACCATGCATGTTTATGTTAGAAATGTTCTTGTGATGATTAAATGTGGTATTTCATAAATAGGCATTCGTAATGTTGTCAAAACATTTGGAAATGGTTAGGCCATAACTAGAAATGAATTGTAATAATGAGCCAAGCCTAAATATGTTTCAATGGGACGAAAATCCTTATCATAAAAATGGGATAATTGAGTATGTATTTAACCGATGAGATGAGGTTGACATGCAATTGATTCATTGAGGATAGTCCTTGAGTATATTTGGGTCATGTTAAATGCAATTGGGGTTCTTATATGTGAGGAAATGATGAGGGTGACCATTGGCTTAAAATTATAGCCTAAAATGGGTCCACACTGGTAGACACACGGGCGTGTGTCTAGGCCGTGTGTGACACACCATCAGCCTCATGGGCACGTGGTATGGCCGTGTGTCCCCTGCATCTAGAACACATGGTAGTAAAAACACGGGAAGAGACACGGCCGTGTGTCTCAACCATATGGAGGGCATGGCCTAGCACACGGGCGTGTGCCCCTAAATACATGCTGACGTCATAAACAGAATGTTTGGGTTTTTGGACATGGGCGACCACACGGGCGTGTCTAGGCAGTGTGAAAGACATGGGCTAGGGATACGGGCGTGTCCCAAAGCACACGGGGGTGTGCATTTTCTCCATACGGGCGTGTGAGGCTTAACCTAGAAAATTTTCCTAAAATTTTCTTAGGTTCTCAGTTTAGTCCCGGACCATTCTCAATGTATGTTTTGGGTATCGTAGGCCCATAATAGGGGCACTAAGATGTTGTCTGATTGTTTTTAATTTGGAACAAAATTTTATAACCCGTATTTTCTGAAAATGTCTGAGTATGTGTCTGGTAACGCCTCATACCTAGTCTTGGGCTCGTGTACGGGTAAGGGGTGTTATATTTAGTGGTATTAAAGCTAAGGTTTAGTCGGTTTTAGGACTACAGTAAGGCGTATTGAGTTTAACTAAACATGCCATTATACAAACGTTGATAGTGTAATATCTCCTAACTGTTTAATTATCTTTGAATATAGTGAATGTCTTCCAATCAAGCACAAGATGAGCCCGAGGGAGCTGATAGCCTTGCTTTAGCTTCCGCACAACGAGCTATTTCTACTAGTAATAGTAGAAGGCCTATGTCTGAAGGCTGGGAAGAGGCCAGAGCCGCCTTCTTCGACATGATGGATGAGTGGTTTAGGGATTATTTGAATAATCGCCCCAACATACCACGACCTCCCTTGCCCCCTAACTGGCTTGAAGAGGAAGTGCCACGAGGTATGGAATCTGTAAGAATTGGTAAAGCCCCGGTGGATAAGCTTAAGAAGTATGGGGCTGAAGAATTTAGAGCTAAGATTGATGACGATGCTGAACGAGCCGAGTTCTGGCTCGATAACACTACACAAGTATTGGACGAGTTATCATGTACGCCTAAGGAGTGTTTAAAGTGTGTTGTATCTCTTCTAAAGGATACTGTAACACCCCGAAACCGTGGCCGTCACCGGGGTCGAACACGAGGTGTTATCTGGCTTAATTCATCACTTATACAGCTCAAACAATTTATTTTAAAACACCCAGACAAGCTGTCAATCTGCGTTATAGTCACTTAAAAATTCGTATCTTGAGTTCTGAAACTCGAAATCCAATTCTGAAAATTTTTCCTGAAACTAGACTCATATATACATTTACTGAAATGTTTCCACAATTTTTGGTTGGTCCAATTAGTACAGTTTATTAGTTAAAGTCTCCCCTATTTCAGGGTTCGACTACTCTGACCTCTCGTATTACGAACCAGATATCTCCCTGTACAGAGATTCAATGACTATACCGTTTGTCCCTAATAAAACTAGACTCAATAAGTAATATGTAAATATAAAGTATGACTTCTAATTATCTTTGTAAAATTTATGGTGAATTTCCAAAGTCGGAACAGGGGCTCCAGAAATCGTTCTGGCCCTATTTCACAAGATTTTAAATATCTCATACAATATAGCTCATATGCTTATTTTACTTCTTCCATGTGAAAATAGACTCATCAAGCTTCGATTCCATAACTTATTCATTATTGAATTCCATTTCTACTATTTTTAGTGATTTTTCAATTTCACATCACTACTGCTGTCTGCATCTATTATTAGAGTAAATTTTACCTATTAGAGTAATTTAACATACATATCACCAAGTATGATCATGACTAGCCATACCAAAGGCTAATCATTACCAAGCATTTCCTTACTACTCAATAACCATATCATGAGTGTAACACCGGAAATGATTAGCCATGACAAACGGCATAATAATCAAATAGACTTTAACTATTACTTATAACTAAGTATCATAAGACCAAATCCAACTTAACATTTATGCCATTTTCGCATGGCTAAAAGTATACATACCAAAGTTCAAACAAAACATAATAGCCTATACATGCCGAAATGTTCTCTTAGGCCAACTAAGAAGAAGATAGCAAAAAGTTGCAAGCTGGTGTGATGACTTCGACGATGGTCCCGAGCACACAAAAATGGATCAAAGGAACCTAAATATGTGACAAATAAACACACCAAATGAGTATATAACTCAGTAAGTCATAAGCATTACATACCGTACAATTATAAAAGATCATAAGAGAAGGCAAATAATGCAAAATCAGTTACTCCAACTATACCGAACTATGCTATCATTTCTTAGAATTTCGGTTCAATCTCATGCCAAGTCCTACAATCAAATCAAACACCAAAACAACCCAATTGATTTAGACCCGATTCCTCAAAGCATGGAATTATGATGCACTAGATAAATTTGTACCTACTCAGTACATGCCTCAAGTTCGATACTTTAGTTACTAGTTCTACCACTTCGTTCTTTCACGCACATTTTATATTATCAATCGAATTTGCACACATAGTGCTCGTCACACTCGCACACATAGTGCCATAGTACACCGCACACTCAGTGCATTGGATTTTCTCTCATACTTCAACATCCAAATCGGCACACATAGTGCTACTTAATTCCGCACACATAGTGCCATATGTTAACTCATTTTGATAAGGCAATTTACTTAATTCAAATAGCACATATGGTCACATTAATAATTAGAAAATTCACTCCAAAAGAATACTCATCAAAAGGAATTCTTTTATGATTCACTAGTATTTTCTTTTTACATACCAACTAATCAACCTTACAAAAATGCTTAAGGACTTACCTTGTGTTGGGTAAAACGGTTCCAACTCAGCTACTCGATGTTCTTTGCTTTGCCCTTGCTTGATTCCCCTCCTTTAACTTCTTGAGCTTAATCAAATAAGTTAAACTAGTTTAACCGTCTTGCTAAATATTTATATCCAAATATTAATGATTACATATCATAAGAAACACATGGTAAATTTTTACCTTTCTACCTTATGCTTTTGGGCCATTCGGCTAATAACCATATAATATCATTACTATCAATAATCCAATTACACATACACATATACATATTTGTATATTAGGTAACCACCCTTACTAACTACCCAATTTAGTCGATTTTATACAATCAAAGGTAATATCACAAATAGGCATACTTATATAGCCGAACGTGCTAAAATTAGATCTAACATCACCTATACACTTGATTAAATGGCTGAATACCTATACTATCAATTATAGTATCATTTTTATTCTTTCAAACACATAGTTTCCTCCCATGAACACTTGGCCGAATTTTTTTCTTCTAATCTAGCATAGCTTCACATCTATTTGTAACATCATATAAATCCACATATAACTACATTTCTACCTAAATCTTCTTTCACCTTCCTACTATTTCCCTTCACAACATCAAAAGCACCATACTCTTAGCATTTACCTCTCCCTAACCGTATGCCATTTAATTACTTATTTAGGTAGAAAATTAACATATGAGACATGATAAGACATTGGCTACTAGCTAGATTTTCACAAAAATTTAACAAAACTAACATGAATCCTACCTTAATCCTCCTTATGATGGCCGAATGTCTTAGAACATTTCTCCCTCTTTCCCTAGCTCACGGCACTTCAAGAAAAGAAAGAAGATGAAG
Source organism: Gossypium arboreum (assembly GCF_025698485.1). NCBI lineage: Eukaryota > Viridiplantae > Streptophyta > Magnoliopsida > Malvales > Malvaceae > Gossypium > Gossypium arboreum. The sequence continues at coordinate 82,282,644 of NC_069081.1, read as the reverse complement.
ACTTTCTCTTGCTTTCTTATTTTATTCCCTTTTTTTTTTTTTTGATCTATTTTAATCATTTACTAATAAAAGCATCATTAAAATTCAACTTAATGGAAGAACCATCCTTGCTTGGCCGGCCACTACTTGAGGTTTGGGTAATTTGACATGCAAACCCAAGTTTCCTCACTTTGTTATTATTTGATCCTTACATATTCCCCTATCATATTTTCTTAAGTTCTCAACTAAGTCAATCACATGAAATTCACATTCATAAGTCTAAATTAAAACATCAAATTTTCACAAATGCACTAATATACATAGAGGATATGCAACCAAATTTTAAATAAATTTTGGGACTCGGTCTTGTGGCCCCGAAACCACATTCCGACTAGGGTCGAATTAGGACTGTCACAACTCTCCCTCACTCAAAAATTTTCGTCCCCGAAAATATTACTAGCAAATAAATTTGGATAACGTTCCTTCACCGAATCCTCGAGCTCCCAAGTAGCTTCTTCGACCCCATGTTTATGCCACAGTACCTTCACTAATGGGATTTTCTTATTTCGCAATTCTTTTACTTCACGTGTTAAAATGCGAACCGGTTCTTCCTCGTAACTCAAATCAAATTGAATCTCGATCTCAGATGGAGTAATTATGTGTGATGGGTCGGACCTATATCGTCGAAGCATCGAGACATGAAAAATGTTATGAATCTTTTCAAGTTCGGGGGGTAAAATCAATCTATATGCAACTGGACCAATTTGTTCGGATATTTCATACGGCCCAATGAACCTCGGACTCAATTTGCCCTTACGGCCAAATCTGAGTATCTTCTTCCAAGGCGAAACTTTTAGAAACACTTTATCTCCCACCTGATACTCAATGTCTTTTCGTTTCAAATCTGCATACGACTTCTGGCGATCTGAAGCTGCCTTCAAAATTTCACGAATCACTATTACTTTCTGCTCAGCATCCTTAATCAAATCAACTCCGAAAATTTTACTCTCACCGAGCTCAGTCCAAAACAACGGTGTACGGCATTTACGACCGTACAAAGCCTCATAAGGTGCCATCTTAATGCTTGATTGAAAACTATTGTTGTAAGCAAATTCAATCAAAGGTAAATACCGTTCCCATGAGCCACTAAACTCAATGATACAACATCTCAACATATCCTCGAGTATCTGAATTACCCGTTCGGATTGGCCATCGGTTTGGGGATGAAATGCGGTACTAAAATGCATCTTGGTACCCAATGCTCCTTGTAATTTCTTCCAAAATCGCGATGTAAATCTTGGGTCTCTATCCGACACGATAGAAATAGGTACCCCATGCAATCGGACAACTTGGGAGACATATAATTCTGCCAATTTATCGAGCGAAAAATCATGCAGACGAGGATAAAATGAGCGCCTTTGTCAATCTATCAACGATAACCTGCACCGAGTCTTTCTTATTCGTGTCAATGGTAAACCGGATACAAAATCCATTGTTACCCGATCCCATTTCCATTCGGGTATCATGATTGGCTGAAGTAATCCCGAAGGCACTTGATGTTCCGCTTTCACTTGTTGACATATCAAACACTTCAACACAAAGTCAGAGATGTCTCGTTTCATACCAGGCCACCAAACCGACGTTTCAAATCATTGTACATTTTCGTATACCCGGTGGATAGACATTCGCAATTATGAGCCTCATTCAAAATCATCGAAATAAGTTCCGAATTTCTTGGAACACATAATCGACTTTTGAACGTCAAGAAATCATTGTCATCAATCCAAAACTCCGATTCCTCATTCGAAGCACATTCAGCTCGTTTAGCAACCAATTCATCGTCGACTTTCTGGGATTCAAATATTTGATGAATCCATAATGGTTTGGCCTTTAATTTAGCTGCTAGCACATTATCGGGTGAGACGGACAGGTGAACATTCATCGCTCTCAAAGCAAATAACGCTTTACGACTTAAAGCATCAGCAACCACGTTAGCTTTGCCCGGGTGATAATCAATGATAAGTTCATAATCTTTCAACAATTCAAGCCAGCGTCTTTGTCGCAGATTCAGATCTCTTTGAGTCATCAAATATTTAAGACTTTTATGGTCCGAGTAAATATGACACCTTTCTCCAAACAAGTAATGTCGCCATATTTTCAAGGCGAACACTATGGCCGCTAATTCAAGATCATGGGTCAGATAGTTTCTCTCATGCAGCTTTAATTGTCTCGACGCGTAAGCCACAACTCGACCTTCTTGCATCAACACACACCCTAGCCCAAGCAAGGATACATCACTATAAATGACAAACTCTTTACCGGGCTCCGGCTGTACTAGCACTGGAGCTTCAGTTAAACAGGTTTTTAGTCGATCGAAACTTTCCTGACAGCTTTCTGACCATTCAAACTCAACATCTTTTTGAAGTAGTTTCGTCAACGGTGCAGCTATCATCGAAAAACCTTTTACAAACCGTCGGTAGTATCCGGCAAGTCCCAAAAAGCTCCTAACTTCAATAACATTCCTCGGAGGTTTCCAATCAAGTATGGCCAAAATTTTGTTCAGATCAACTCTAATTCCCGATGCGGATACGACGTGCCCCAAAAAGCTAACCTCTCTCAACCAAAATTCGCATTTACTGAATTTCGCGTATAACTACTTGTCTCGTAAAATCTGTAATACTAATCTCAAATGCTCGGCATGTTCAGCTTCATCTTGGGAATAAATTAAAATATCATCAATAAACACAACCACAAACCGATCCAAGTATTGTCTGAAAATTCGATTCATTAAATCCATGAATATCTCAGGGGCATTAGTAAGCCCAAACGGCATCACTAAGAATTCGTATTGACCGTATCTCGTTCTAAAAGCAGTTTTGGGTATGTCTGAGTCTCTAACCCTCAACTGATAATAACCCGACCTCAAATCTATCTTTGAAAACACTGAGGCTCCCTTCAATTGATCAAACAAATCATCAATACGCGGTAACGGATATTTATTCTTTATTGTTACTTTATTCAACTGACGATAGTCGATGCACAACCTCATGGTTCCATCCTTCTTTTTCACAAATAATACTAGTGCACCCCATGGTGAAAAACTCGGTCGAGCAAAACCTTTATCCGTCAGTTCTTGCAACTAAATTTTCAATTCCTTTAATTCCGTTAATGCCATACGATACGGGGTTATCGAGATTGGCATGGTACCAGGTACAAGTTCGATGCCAAATTCTACCTCTCGAACAGGTGGCAACCCCGGTAACTCCTCAGGAAAAACATCTGAATACTCACAAACCACTGGTACCGATCCGAGTTTCCTTTCCGTCTCTTTGCTATCAAATACATACGCAAGATATGTTTCACACCCTTTCCTCACATATCTCCGAGCTATCATCGAGGATATTGTTGCTGGCACTCCCCTTAAATCAGTAGACTCAACTCGGACTATCTCATTATTTGCACCCCTTAAATCAATGGTTTTTCTTTTGCAACTCACCACTGCGTCATATACGGTCAACCAGTCCATACCAAGAATAACATCAAATTCATCAAATGGTAAAAGCATCAAATCGGCCGGAAAACAGGATTCTCGAATTATTAGAGGGCATCTCTTACACACTTTGTCAACAAGCGCATATTGACCCAAAGGATTTGACACTCAAATTACGAACTCAGTAGACTCAATAGGCAGAGTCTTACTGGATGCTAAAGTCTCACATACATAAGAATGAGTAGAGCCAGGGTCGACTAATGCAATTACATTAGTATCAAAAAGAGTGAAAGTACCAGTGATAACATCAGGGGAGGATGCTTCCTCTCGTGCACGATGGCATATGCTCTAGCAGAGTACGGTCTCGGATCGAACAGTAGTATCAAAAGTCCCTCTCGACCACCACCCCTACCTCCTGAAATTCTCGGTGGTCTACCCCTAACCGTTGTTCCACTAGGTCTTGCACCTTGCATCTTATTTTTCTCATCAAATTCGTGCAATCTCTAATGAAGTGATCCTTGAACCGCATCTGTAATGAGCCCCATTAGTGGACTTACCCCAACATTCACCTATGTGTCGTCTTCCACATTGTGGACATTCAGTTTTCTTGGCAATTGTTACCCACACTAGCAACTCAAGTAGCTCGTGAGTCCGTTAATGGTTGTGTCCTAATAGAAATTCCTTGATCGTCTTCGGTTTGTAAGTGTCCTCCCGAACTTCTTTATAGCGAGAACGGAGTTCTACTCGTTGATCTTTTACGAAAGTCTCTAGCTTGATTACGCCTTCTTTTCTCCTTTCCAAGTTCTTACGCCTTGCAAGCTCGTTCAACTAGTGTTACAAATTCTTTTATCTCTAAAATACCCACTAGTAGCTTTAAATCTTCATTCAATCCTTCCTCAAATCTTTTGCACATAGCGATTTCATCGGCTACACACTCCGAGCATATCGATCGAGTCTTACGAACTCACGTTAGTATTCAGATACTGTCATGCGGCCTTGCTTAAGTTCCAAGAATTCCTTACGCTTTTGATCGATGAACCGTTGGCTAATATATTTTTTTTGAAACTCCGTTTGAAAGAAATCCCAAGTAACTCGTTCCTTCGGGACTATGGAAATCAAGGTCCTCCATCAATAGTAGGCTGAGTCTCGCAACAAAGATATAGCACACTTTAAACACTCATCAGGTGTGCAAGACAGTTCATCAAAACTTCGGATGGTGTTATCAAGCAAGAACTCGGCCCTTTCAAAGATCATCGAGAACTATGGCTCAAATTCCTCGGCCCCGCTTCCTAATCAAGTCTACGGTGGTTTACTCGGCCTTACAGGATCGATGAGTCGATGGCATTATAGGCTCTCGGGCGGATTACTTAAATTCGGGAATGGTTGGGCACCGGATTAGTGCGGGCATATTATGCGACCCACTCGTTCATCATAGTAAAGAAGGCTTGTTTTGCCCCTCATCTTGATTATTCGCAGATGATCGAGGTTCAACAGGTGTGTCCTTGCGCAGAGCAGCCGCTACACTTTCAACGTCATCCGCTAAGGTTCTCTAAACCGGATCCATTGACTAATCAAAACAAAAAATTTTAGCCGTCAGAAGCCATCACACTATTAAACAAACATTAAGGCATGTATAGCTAGACTCATACACGCTATGGTAGCCCTAGAACCGACTAAACCATAGCTCGATACCAATAAAATGTAACACCCGAAACCGTGGCGTCACACGGGTCGAACACTGTGTGTTATCGGCTTAATTCATCACTTATACAACTCAAACAATTTATTTTAAAACACCTGGACAAGTCTGTCAATCTGCGTTATAGTCACTTAAAATTCGTATCTTGAGTTCTCAAACTCAAATCCAATTCTGAAAATTTTTCCTGAAACTAGACTCATATATACATTTACTGAAATGTTTCCACAATTTTGGTTGGTCCAATTAGTACAGTTTATTAGTTAAAGTCTCCCTATTTCAGGGTTCGACTACTCGACCTCTCTATATTACGAACCAGATATCTCCTGTCATGAGATTCAATGACTATACCGTTTGTCCCTAATAAAACTAGACTCAATAAGTAATATGTAAATATAAAGTATGACTTCTAATTATCTTTGTAAAATTTATGGTGAATTTCCAAAGTCGAAACAGGGGCTCCAGAAATCGTTCTGGCCCTATTTCACAAGATTTTAAATATCTCATACAATATAGCTCATATGCTTATTTTACTTCTTCCATGTGAAAATAGACTCATCAAGCTTCGATTCCATAACTTATTCATTATTGAATTCCATTTCTACTATTTTAGTGATTTTCAATTTCACATCACTACTGCTGTCTGCATCTATTATTAGAGTAAATTTTACCTATTAGAGTAATTTAACATACATATCACCAAGTATGATCATGACTAGCCATACCAAAGGCTAATCATTACCAAGCATTTCCTTACTACTCAATAACCATATCATGAGTGTAACACCGAAATGATTAGCCATGACAAACGGCATAATAATCAAATAGACTTTAACTATTACTTATAACTAAGTATCATAAGACCAAATCCAACTTAACATTTATGCCATTTTCGCATGGCTAAAAGTATACATACCAAAGTTCAAACAAAACATAATAGCCTATACATGCGAAATGTTCTCTTAGGCCAACTAAGAAGAAGATACCAAAAAGTTGCAAGCTGGTGTGATGACTTCGACGATGGTCCCGAGCACACAAAAATGGATCAAAGGAACCTAAATATGTGACAAATAAACACACCAAATGAGTATATAACTCAGTAAGTCATAAGCATTACATACCGTACAATTATAAGAGATCATAAGAGAAGGCAAATAATGCAAAATCAGTTACTCCAACTATACCGAACTATGCTATCATTTCTTAGAATTTCGGTTCAATCTCATGCCAAGTCCTACAATCAAATCAAACACCAAAACAACCCAATTGATTTAGACCCAATTCCTTAAAGCATGGAATTATGATGCACTAGATAAATTTGTACCTACTCAGTACATGCCTCAAGTTCGATACTTTAGTTACTAGTTCTACCACTTCGTTCTTTCACGCACATTTTATATTATCAATCGAATTTGCACACATAGTGCTCGTCACACTCGCACACATAGTGCCATAGTACACCGCACACTCAGTGCATTGGATTTTCTCTCACACTTCAACATCCAAATCGGCACACATAGTGCTACTTAATTCCGCACACATAGTGTCATATGTTAACTCATTTTGATAAGGTAATTTACTTAATTCAAATAGCACATATGGTCACATTAATAATTAGAAAATTCACTCCAAAAGAATACTCATCAAAAGGAATTCTTTTATGATTCACTAGTATTTTCTTTTACATACCAACTAATCAACCTTACAAAATGCTTAAGGACTTACCTTGTGTTGGGTAAAACGGTTCCAACTCGGCTACTCGATGTTCTTTGCTTTGCCCTTACTTGATTCCCCTCCTTTAACTTCTTGAGCTTAATCAAATAAGTTAAACTAGTTTAACCGTCTTGCTAAATATTTATATCCAAATATTAATGATTTCATATCATAAGAAACACATGGTAAATTTTTACCTTTCTACCTTACGCTTTTGGGCCATTCGGAAAATAACCATATAATATCATTACTATCAATAATCCAATTACACATACACATATACATATTTGTATATTAGGTAACCACCCTTACTAACTACCCATTTTAGTCGATTTTATACAATCAAAGGTAATATCACAAATGGGCATACTTATATAGCCGAAAGTGCTAAAATTAGATCTAACATCACCTATACACTTGATTAAATGGCCGAATACCTATACTATCAATTATAGTATCATTTTTTATTCTTTCAAACACATAGTTTCCTCCCATGAACACTTGGTCAATTTTTTCTTCTAATCTAGCATAGCTTCACATCTATTTGTAACATCATATAAATCCACATATAACTACATTTCTACCTAAATCTTCTTTCACCTTCCTACTATTTCCTTCACAACATCAAAAGCACCATACTCTTAGCATTTACCTCTCCCTAACCGTATGCCATTTAATTACTTATTTAGGTAGAAAATTAACATATGAGACATGATAAGACATTGACTACTAGCTAGATTTTCACAAAATTTAACAAAACTAACATGAATCCTACCTTAATCCTCCCTTATGATGGCGAATGTCTTAGAACATTTCTCCCTCCTTCCCTAGCTCACGGCACTTCAAGAAAAGAAAGAAGATGAAGACTTTCTCTTGCTTTCTTATTTTATTCCCTTTTTTTTTTTTTTGATCTATTTTAATCATTTACTAATAAAAGCATCATTAAAAATTCAACTTAATGGAAGAACCATCCTTGCTTGGCCGGCCACTACTTGAGGTTTGGGTAATTTGACATGCAAACCCAAGTTTCCTCACTTTGTTATTATTTGATCCTTACATATTCCCCTATCATATTTTCTTAAGTTCTCAACTAAGTCAATCACAAGAAATTCACATTCATAAGTCTAAATTAAAACATCAAATTTTCACACATGCACTAATATACATAGAGGATATGCAACCAAATTTTAAATAAATTTTAGGACTCGGTCTTGTGGCCTCGAAACCACATTCCGACTAGGGTCGAATTAGGACTGTCACAGATACTAAGTCTCAAAAATTCCCGTTCATAATCTACTACAGACATTTCACTTGTTTCAGTGTCAAAAAATCATGTTTTCTATCTTCCATGTACGTTTCCCCCAAATACTTTTTCTGAAATTCTCTTTGAAAGAACTCCCAGCTTATTTGTTCTTCTGGTACACTCTGAGTTCCCATATTCATTGCCGGAATAGGGTACGAGGCATTACTGGAGTTTACGAATTAATTTTTTTTTATATTCAATATAGCCCCTTTATAAATATCTAACCTTCCCTACAATATTAAATCGAGGCCAATCCACATCAACCAAATCAATTCAACATATTTTCAAGATAAATTCATGCATATTTATAAGATAACGTCATCACATATCTAAAACCAGGTTTGTTAACCATACTAATGGCTAACTTTACATTCATTTTACGCTAACATTTACTTTGTTAGATTATACATGCCATTGATTTCCAAAATAAAGTTTCTTTATATACCGAAATCCTGAGGTTGACAGTGTGATGTGTCTCCTACCAAATCCGACCTCCGAGCTCTTAACACTACAAAACAGGGAAAAAGGAAATGAGGTAAGCACTTTGTGCTTAGTAAGCTCATGTAACAAGAATTATACTTACCTAATATTTTCAATACAATATAATAAACATTCATATATCCATTCAATGCATTATTCCCCTAACATGCACAAACTCAACATTCAAGTTAGTACAATAACTTCCATGTATCAATAATATATATACCATGATTGATGAGCTCGTCAATACCATGATTTCCATTTCCTTGTTATTTTTCCATATTTATCCCGTTGAATTTATTGGAAATTCGATGGATTTTTCAGAGGTACACTTTTAGTGTACAATTCCGGGTCCGTCAATTCATATTCATGTGCGCACATTTCCATTTCAGATAGCACACTCCCGCGAACCTCAACCTTGCAGCCGGATTACCAGTCCAGGCTAAATCCCCTGCAATATAAACTCATAGAGTATTCTCGGGATTACCAGTCCAGGCTAAATCCCCTGCAACGACAATTACTCTAATGAGCTTGGATCTGAATTACCAGTCCAAGCTAAATTCAGATCCTAATTCGGATTACGCGTCCGAGCTAAATCCATTTTACACATATTCTTCGGGAGGGCTATATCAGGATAGGATCACCCGTCCGGGCTAGATCCTTTTTACCGTCAATTCCTTTTCAGAGATCCATCGAATTTTCCTTTCATTCAAACAGGATTTCTTCCCATTTTATCAAATATATCAATTTTTCATAAATTTCCATATAATGAACATTCAAATCATATTCATATCAAAAACATGCATTTCAAGCATTTAAGAATATAATTCAAGTTACACGAACTTACCTTGATACTTGTTTGTAAACAGTAAAAATCTACTAATCCCAAACTTTTTCCTTTCCTCGATCTAGCTTCATATTTGAATCTTCTGGATCTAAATAAATAAATTTAATTATTAAATTAATACATTTCATGTTCATATGCAACATTCTCTATAATTCAACTATTATTTATAGTTCATTCAAAGCTGTCTACTTGAGTCATAGTCACTAAATTATCTATAACTTGAGCTACAGAACTCCAAATTAAGATCTGTTAATTTTCTCTGAAACTAGACTCATATATATTTTTACCATAAAATTTTAAGAATTTTTGGTTTAGCCAATAAGTACAGTTTATTCTTTAAAGTCACCCCTGTTCTTCTGTTGACAGTTCTGACCCTTATTCACTAAAAATTAATTATCTCTTCATACAGAATTCAAATAATGTTCTAGTTTGTTTCTATTAAAAATAGACTAATTAAGGATTCTAGACATATAAATTTAAGCCCACAATTGTTTTTATTAAATTGTTTATGACTTTTCAAAGTCAGAATAGGGGAACCCGAATTCATTCTGACCTTGTCTCATAGAATTCATTATATCTCAAAATTTACAAATCCATTGCTTACACTATTTCTTCTATGAGAAACTAGACTCAATAAGCTTTAATTCCATATTTTTTTCATCTTCTAATTCGATTTCTAAAATTTATGGTGATTTTTCAAATTTAGTATACTGCTGCTGTCCAAACTGTTTTTGTGCAAGCTGTTTATTACCATTTTTCCCCTAAGCTTTTAATAAATGATAATTTCGTCCCTACTCAATTTGCCTCTCAATTGAGCTGATTTTTCTCAATTAACATTTTATTCTATCACCTTAAACTAGTTTACAACCTTTAGGAATCAGAATTTCAGCAATAGGCTTTAATTCCAAGCATTTTTACAATTAGGTCCTAAAAATCAATTTCTATTGAATTTACCTAATAAAATCATCTCATAAACAAATTAAAGCTTTAATTTCATTCTATTTCATCATAATCTTACAGCACTCAACCATGGTGACCTTCAATTTCATCCATGAAATCAAAAACTAATGAATTTAATAGTAGGACTAGTTGTAAAAGTCTTAGAAACACAAAAATTACAAGAAAAAGGCAAGGATTAACTCACTTGGTGCAAAAAGTATGGAATAAAAGCTTAAAGAACCCTCCTATGGAGTTTTTAGCTGCTGGAATTGAAGAGAAATGAAGAGAAATCTAGATATTTCCTATTTAGTCCTAGCTTTATTTAGTTAATTTTGCAATATTCCAATTTTACCCTTAATTTATCAATTTTTCTGCTGATTTCATACCCTGTCCATCTAGCCCAAATAAATTTTGGGTCTAATTGCCTTTTAAATCCTTTCTCATTAGACTCTTAAGCTATTTAATCATTCTAGCAACTTTTACACCTATTACAATTTAGTCCTTTTCATTTAATTGACTACCCAAACATTAAAATTTCCTAACGAAATTTTAATACCACATTAATAACATTTCATAAATATTTATAAAATTATTTTTGCTGGGTTTTACGAGATAGAGGTCTCGATACCTTGTTTTTACCCAATTTCTTCAATAATTTCTTTTTCTATCTAATCACTAAATTGGTAAAAATTTTCTATCAATATTTTCATACGATTTTCCTATCATATCAATTTTCAAGCAAAAATATTGAAATAAATTTCTCTTTAAATCGGATCTATGGTTACGAAACCATTGTTCCGATAACCTTGAATTTAGGCCATTATAACTCTCCCCCCTTTAAGGATTTTCGCCCTCAAAAATCTTACCAGTAAAGAGGTTTGGGTATTGTTTCCTCATTGCCTCCTCCAGTTCCCATGTCGCTTCCTCAATCCCATGCTTTTGCCACAATACTTTCACCAAATTTATCTTTTTTATTTCTAAGCTCTTTTGTCTCTCGTGCCAATATCTTGACCGGTTCTTCACTGTGAGTCATATCCGGTTGAATCTATACTTCTGTCGGAGAAATAACATGTGAAGGATCTGATCAATATTGTCGTAACATAGATACATGAAAAACATTATGGATTCTATCAAGTTCCGGTGGTAATGCCAATCGATAAGCGACCGGTCCAATTCTTTCTATGATTTCATAAGGCCCGATAAATCTTGGACTCAGTTTACCCTTTCGATCGAATCGGAGGACTTTCTTCCAAGGAGACACTTTTAGAAATACCTTGTCACCGACTTGAAATTCAATCTCTTTTCGTTTAAGGTCGGCATATGATTTTTGATGATCGGAAGCTGCTTTTAGACTATCCCGAATAACCTTTACTTTTTCTTCTTTTTCCAGGATCAAATCAACCCCATATATCTTCCTTTCACTAAGCTCTGTCCAATATAACAGTGTTCTACATTTTCTACCATGCAAAGCTTCATATGGAGCCATTTTAATACTAGACTGATAACTGTTATTGTAAGCAAATTCAATCAAAGGTAGATACCTCTCCCAATTACCTTCAAACTCTAGTATACAACATCGGAGCATATCTTCCAATACTTGAATTACACGCTCGGATTGACCATCATGTCGAGGATGAAATGCGATCTTTGAAATACAACTGAGTACCCAAGGCTTCTTGCAATTTGTCCCAGAAACGAGACGTAAATCGGGGATCTCTATCTGATATAATGGAGACAGGCACTCCATGTTGCCTGACAATCTCAAATATGTACAGTTCAGCTAGTTTATCTAAAGAATAATCCATACGTACCGGAATAAAGTGAGCTGACTTTGTTAATCGGTCAACTTCCTCGGAGACAAAGGTAGCCCCGATACAAAATCTATAGTGATTCTTTCCCATTTCCATTTTGGTATAGTAATTGGCTGAAGTAACCCCGAAGGTACCTGATGTTCAGCTTTAACTTGTTGACATATTGAACACCTTGATACAAACTCAGAGATATCACGTTTCATTCCTGACCACAACTATATCTTTTTCAGATCATTATACATTTTATTACTCCCCGGATGTACAGACATAATACCGTTGTGAGCGTGGCGTAAAATCTTCTGTATGAGCTCTAAATTCTGAGGTACACATACCCTACCTCTAAATAATAAACAACCATCAGAACCAATCTGAAATTCAGAATCATTACCTGACTCACACTGTGCCCGTTTAACTTGTAACTTCTCATCATTCTTCTGAGTTTCACATATTTGCTGTAAAAATGTCGGTTTAGCTCTTAATTTTGCTAGAATTGAACCATCATCAGTCAATGATAACTGGGTATTCATAACTTGTAAAGCAAACAGAGATTTCTGACTCAAAGCATCAGCTACAACATTAGCCTTACCGGATGGTAATCAATAATCAAATCATAGTCCTTTATCAGTTCAAGCCACTGCTACTGTCTCAAATTGAAATCTTTCGTGTCATCAAATATTTCAAGCTTTTATGATCGATATAAATATGACATTTCTCACCGTACAAGTAATGCTTCCATATCTTGGTAAAAATACAATAGCAGCTAATTCAAGATCATGTACTGGGTAATTTCTTTCATGTGGTTTAAGTTGTCTTGAAGCATAGGCTATTACTTTACCTTCTTGCATCAAAACACAACCTAAACCATTTAATGAGGCATCACTGTAAATAACAAATTCCTTAATACAGGTGCTTTCGTTAATAGGTCTTTCAATCGGTTGAAACTTTGTTGACATTCATCAGTCCACTCGAACTTTACATCTTTCTGCAATAATCGAGTCATTGGAGAAGCTATCATAGAGAATCCCTGTACAAATCTCCGATAATAACCAGCTAAACCCAAGAAACTTCTAACTTCAGATACATTCTTCGGTGGATTCCAATTGACAATAGCTGATATTTTACTTGGATCTACCCTGATGCCTTCGGCAGATACAATGTGTCCAAGAAAACCCACTTCTCGAAGCCAAAATTCACATTTACTGAATTTAGCATATAACTGCTTCTCTCGTAGAATTTGCAACACAATTCTCAAATGTTCTGCATGTTCTTCTTCATCCTAAGAATAAACTAAAATATCATCAATGAATACTACTACAAATCTGTCTAAATGCGATCCGAATATCCAGTTCATCAAATCCATGAATACTGCAGGTGCATTAGTTAGCCCAAACGGCATAACTAGAAACTCATAATGCCCGTACCTGGTTCTAAAGGCTGTTTTTGGCACATCTGACTCCTTTACCCGTAACTGATAATAACCTGATCGAAGATCAATCTTTGAAAACACAGTAGCACCTTTCAGCTGATCAAATAAATCATCAATCTGGGGTAACGGGTACTTATTCTTTATGGTTACTTTATTAGGCTACCGGTAGTCGATACACAATCTCAAAGACCTATCTTTCTTTTTCACAAATAGAACTGGAGCACCCCAAGGTGAATGACTCGGTCGGACAAAACCCCTGTCAACAAGTTCTTGCAACTGTGTCTTTAACTCCTTTAATTTTGTAGGAGCCATATGATATGGAGCTATGGAGATCGGAGTAGTTCCCAGAATCAAATCTATAGAAAATTCCACTTCTCTTTCTGGTGGCAATCCTGGTAATTCCTCTGGAAACACATCGAAAAATTCACATACCACTGGAACTGCCTGTATTTTTTACTCAGATACTTTGGTGTCAAGTACATAAGCCAAGTAAGCATCATACCCTTTTTGACATACCTCATGCGCCATTACGAAATCATATCGATAACCCTCCGTCGATCAGATTTAACCGAGCAACTCACCATTCGACATTTTAGCACAATATATTTTTGTCTACAATTTATTACCGCATCATGCTGGGTTAACCAATCCATGCCCAATATCACGTCAAATTCATCAAATGGCAGTAACATCAAATCAGACGAGAAACAATAACCTCTTACCATTATTGGACAATTTTTACAAATTTTATCCACCAACACAGACTGGCCCAGGAGGTTCGAGACTTTAACCACAAATTCAGTAGGTTCAACAGATAAATTTTTAATAATTGCAAGTTTAATACATATATATGAATGCATAAAACCAGGATCAATCAATGCAGTAATATCAGTATCAAGTAAAGAAAATGTACCAGTAATAACATTGGGTGCTGAGGCATCTTCTCTGGCACGAATGGCATATGTCCTAGCAGGTGCTCGTGCCTCAGGCCTACCTGCAGTATCTTTTGTAGCTCCTCGACTACCACTAACATTATCAGATGGTCGAGATGGTCTACCTCTCGAAACTGGATTACTCAGCTTCGATGTTTGTTCAGCTTCTTTTTCACCCCTTTCTGGACAATCTCTGAGGAAATGGTCAAAAGAACCACATCAGTAACAAGCCCCGCTCTTTAATCGACAATCACCAAAATGAACTTTATTACAGTACCGGCATCTCGTTTTAGGAGTGCCAACACTGCCAACACTGGTCACTGATGGAGTAGAAGGCCTTGGATTAGTGCGTTGAGAACCTCGCTCTTTGCCCGAATACCCAATGGCTGAAGTAGAACGATCCTGATACTTCTTCAATTTCTTTGAAGTAGAAAACTGGGATTTTCCCATCGGTCTTTTACTAAAAATTCGAGCTTCCCTCTCAGCCTGTTTCTTTTCTTTGTTCAATTATTCTACTTTATAAGCTCTCTCTGCCAATGTAGCAAACTCTCGAATTTCAAGAATTCCGATCAGTAGTTTAATGTCTTCATTTAACCCTTCTTCGAATCGTTTGCACATTTCAGCTTCTGATTGTACCCATTCTCGAGCATATTTACTCAATCGAACAAATTCTCTTTCATATTCGAATCTTGATCATTACCTGTTTCAACTCAAGAAATTCTTTCCTTTTCTGATCGAGAAACCTCTGGCTGATATATTTTTTTCTGAACTCGGTCTGAAAGAATTCCCATGTAATTTCTTCTTTTGGAACAATCTGAAGCTTTAGTATTCCACCAATGGTAAGTCGTGTCTTTTAGCGGTGAGACGGCACATTTCGGACATTCTTACGGTGTATAAGATAATTCCTCCGAACCCAAGTAGTGTTTTCTAACGAAATTCAGCCCGTTCGAATCATCATCAACTCTGCGTCAAATTTTTCTACCCATATTTTTGAATTTTATCTCTGGAGCTTTCCTTTTCGATGATTCAAGACTGTACCTTGTGGGATCTCGGGAACCGGTGGAGGAGTAGGAGGGGGAGCTTGAACTTGCTGCACTACAGGGTTAGTTATTAAGTATTGATTAAACCATTCATTCATCATTTAAAAGAAGGCTGTTTTTGCCTCCTCCCCTCGACCCTCTGTCTCGGGCCTTCTACTGCTAGTTTCTTCTCTTTGTACTGAAGCCGAAGCATGACTCCCAACTTCCTCAGATTGAGCTCGATCGGATGACATTACTATAAGAAAAACAAATTTTAAATGGTCAAGAGATATCACACTATCAATAATAATTTAAATGGCATGTATAGCTAATCTCGTATTTGCTACATCGGTCCTAGAACCGGCTAAACCATAGCTCTGATACCAATAAATGTAATACCCCTACCCGTATTCATTGCCAGAATAGGGTACGAGGCATTACCGAAGTTTACGAATTAAATTTTTTTTTATATTCAATATAGCCCCTTTATAAATATCTAACCTTCCCTGCAATATTAAATCGAGACCAATCCACATCAACCAAATCAATTCAACATATTTTCAAGATAAATTCATGCATATTTATAAGATAACGTCATCACATATCTAAAACCAGGTTTGTTAACCATACTAATGGCTAACTTTACATTCATTTCACGTTAACATTTACTTTGTTAGCTTATACATGCCATTGATTTCCAAAATAAAGTTTCTTTATATACCGAAATCTCGAGGTTGATAATGTGATGTGTCTCCACCAAATCCGACCTCCGAGCTCTTAACACTACAAAACAGGGGAAAAGGAAGCGGGTAAGCACTTTGTGCATAGTAAGCTCATGTAACAAGAATTATACTTACCTAATATTTTCAATACAATATAATAAACATTCATATATCCATTCAATGCATTATTACCCTAACATGCACAAACTCAACATTCAAGTTAGTACAATAATTTCCATGTATCAATAATATATATACCATGATTGATGAGCTCGTCAATACCATGATTTCCATTTCCTTGTTATTTTTCCATATTTATCTCGTTGAATTTATCGAAATTTCGATGGATTTTTCAGAGGTACACTTTTAGTGTACAATTCCGGGTCCGTCAATTCATATTCATGTGCGCACATTTCCATTTCAGATAGCACACTCCCGCGAACCTCAACCTTGCAGCCGGATTACCAGTCCAGGCTAAATCCCCTGCAACGACAATTACTCTAATGAGCTTGGATCTGAATTACTAGTCCAAGCTAAATTCTGACTCTAATTCGGATTACCCATCCAGGCTAAATCCATTTTACACATATTCTTCGGGAGGGCTATATCAGGATAGGATCACCCGTCCGGGCTAGATCCTTTTTACCGTCAATTCCTTTTTAGAGATCTATCAAATTTTCCTTTCATTCAAACGGGATTTCTTCCCATTTTATCAAATATATCAATTTTTCATAAATTTCCATATAATGAACATTCAAATCATATTCGTATCAAAAACATGCATTTCAAGCATTTAAGAATATAATTCAAGTTACACGAACTTACCTTGATACTTGTTTGTAAATAGTAAAAATCTACTAATCCCGAACTTTTTCCTTTCCTCGATCTAGCTTCGTGTTTGAATCTTCCGGATCTAAATAAATAAATTTAATTATTAATTTAATACATTTCATGTTCATATGCAACATTCTCTATAATTCAACTATTATTTATAGTTCATTCAAATCTGTCTACTTGAGTCATAGTCACTAAATTATTTATAACTTGAGCTACAGAGCTCCAAATTAAGATACGTTAATTTTCCCTGAAACTAGACTCATATATATTTTTACCATAAACTTTTAAGAATTTTTGGTTTAGCCAATAAGTACAGTTTATTCTTTAAATTCACCCCTATTCTGTTGTCGACAGTTCTGACCCTTCTTCACTAAAAATTAATTATCCCTTCATACAGAATTCAAATAATGTTCTCATTTGTTTCTCTTAAAAATAGACTCATTAAAAATTCTAGATATATAAATTTAAGCCCATAATTGTTTTTATTAAATTGTTTATAATTTTTCAAAGTCAGAACAGGGGAACCCGAATTCATTCTGACCTTGTCTCACAAAATTCATTATATCTCAAAATTTACAAATTCATTGCTTACACTATTTCTTCTATGAGAAACTAGACTCAATAAGCTTTAATTCCATATTTTTTTCATCTTCTAATTTGATTTATACAATTTATGGTGATTTTTCAAATTAGTATACTGCTGCTGTCCAAACTGTTTTAGTGCAAGCTGTTTATTACCATTTTTCCCCTAAGCTTTTAATAAATGATAATTTCGTCCCTACTCAATTAGCCTCTCAATTGAGCTGATTTTTCTCAATTAACATTTTATTCTATCACCTTAAACTAGTTTACAACCTTTAGGAATCAGAATTTCAGCAATAGGCTTTAATTCCAAGCATTTTTACAATTAGGTCCTAAAAATCAATTTCTATTGAAATTACCTAATAAAATCATCTCATAAACAAATTAAAGCTTTAATTTCATTCTATTTCATCATAATATTACAGCACTCAACCATGGTGACCTTCAATTTCATCCATGAAATCAAAAACTAATGAATTTAATAGTAGGACCTAGTTGTAAAAGCCTTACAAACACAAAAATTACAAGAAAAAGGCAAGGATTAACTCACTTGGTTGAAAAAGTATGGAATACCAGCTTAGAGAACCCTCCTATGGTGTTTTTAGCTGCTGGAATTGAAGAGAAATGAAGAGAAATCTAGATATTTCCTATTTAGTCCTAGCTTTATTTAGTTAATTTTGTAATATTCCAATTTTACCCTTAATTTATCAATTTTTCTACTGATTTCATACCCTTGCCTTCCAGCCCAAATAAATTTTGGGTCTAATTCCTTTTAAATCCTTTCTCATTAGACTCTTAAGCTATTTAATCATTCTAGCAACTTTTACACCTATTACAATTTAGTCCTTTTCATTTAATTGACTACCCAAACATTAAAATTTCCTAACGAAATTTTAATACCACATTAATAACATTTCATAAATATTTATAAAATTATTTTTGACTCGATTTTACGAGATAGAGGTCTCGATACCTTGTTTTTACCCAATTTCTTCAATAATTTCTTTTTCTATCTAATCACTAAATTGGTAAAATTTTTCTATCAATATTTTCATACGATTTTCCTATCATATCAATTTTCAAGCAAAAATATTGAAATAAATTTCTCTTTAAATCGGATCTATGGTTCCGAAACCATTGTTCCGATAACCTTGAATTTAGGCCATTACAGTTACTGTCTCTCACCATACATACACTTCTTCTTGAAATAAAGAAATGACACACATTCTAGTTGCTTCAAAATTCTCTTTGTAGTTTCCAACCAGTTTTCGGCTTTTGACAGATCATCTCCCTTCAAACCCAAAAATTTAGTTGCTCCGTACTTACGCAATTCTTAAGTCAGGGCTCGTTGAGTAGTAGGAGTAGTAGTCGTTGCAGGTATGGTTCCCACTGCTCTTTGAAGAGCATCAGCTATTACTTGGAGTATTTCTGTATTATCTTTCACTAGTACCACACCTTCCAGTATTTGACAGTTGATTACCAACCGGGTTTACACTCGGGGTTGTAGATTCCGGTTCATTCATATCATACGGTTCATTATCTTCACTATACATTTCTTGATCAGTTTCTTCAATTCTTTCGTCAGACATCTTCAACACTATAAAACAGAAAAAATTCAATCAATATATATATAATTCAGCATCCAATCTAGACTCAAATTTAATTTAATAATGGCATGTACCTCTAGACTCAATTCCAAACTTGATTTAGTCCTAGAATCGACTAATCCTGAGTAGCTTTGATACCACTAAATGTAACACCCCTAAACCATATCCATCACCAGAATAGGGTTACAAGGCATTACCAGACCTATACACTAACATTTATACAAAAATGAGTCATAAATTTGCATTCCAGATCAATTTTTTTCAGATTTCACTATATAATCCCTAATATGGGCCTACGGGGCCCAATACATGCTTTGGAAATGGTTCGGGACTAAACTGGCAACTTTGGAAATTTTTTCCTTGAAGATAGGGGCACACGCCCGTGTGGCCTGGGACATGGCCGTGTGGCCAGCCCGTGGCCAGATCTGACTTGCAAATGTGGGTTACAAAAATGTGGGTTGATGATGTGAATTATACATGTTAGTATGTGCTTGATATGTGTTTGAAATGCATTTGTGAATTAAATTAAGTGATTATTGCTTATGAAATCAAGAGAATGAGATATATGTGCATACTTGTAGAAATGTTCATACGGATGTAATTCAATAAGAGGACGTTATCCTAAACCATGCGTCGGTAAGATTTTCGGGACGAAAATTTCTTAAGTGGGGAGAGTTGTGACAGCCCAAAATTGACCCTAGTCGGAAGTGGTTTGGGACCGCTAAACCGAGTCACCGAAATGTTTGAATGTAATATTTATTGTCTAGAATATGTAATTATGAATGTGTGAAAATTTCAAGTTCGATTTAGCCGATTGCATGTGAATTCAATTAGTAGGACTTGTGTGACACTTTTGAAAAGTGAAAGGCTAATCTATAAGGACCTAATAGTGCATGTAGTCAAAGGGGAGGACTTGCATGTCAAATTTCCCCCAAGTTCTAGTGGCCGGCCATGACAAGGAATCATGGGCAAAACATGTCATGAAACATGTTTTGTTGGTGCATTAGGGAGAAACAATAAACAAATAAGTATGGGTAATAAAGAATGAAAAAAAATGTGTGTGAGTGAACCCCCCTTGCAGTGTATTGAGGAAAGAGAAGAAAAAAATTTGTTCATCCATTTTTTTCTCCCTTGACCGAAAATACTAGAGGAAGGAAGGAATTTTGCTTCATGTTTGGTTTTGAAGAGGATTAGGAAAAGGTTGGCTATACTTGCATCAAGATTAAGGTATGTTTGAGGTTGTGCCATGAGATTCATGCATGTTTTTAGTTGCTAGCTTGATGTTCTTGTTAGCCCATGGTTCAAATCTTTGCTATGTCATGGGAATGAAATTCGCCAAAGTGAATGTGGTGTTAATGCCATTGCATGCTAAATATCAAGCTTGATAATGAAACATGTGATGGGGATTGAGGACTCTTAGATTTTCTTTTAGCATTTTGAAGGAGATACTAAGTTCTTTGTTTAATCATGACCAAAATTATGGTGTTGTGGTATTCGCCATGGTATATCCATAAGTATGATTCATGCATGTTGCATGGTAAGTAAGATTTAAGCTTTGGATATGTGTATATATTTGGATATAAGCCACTTGAGAATTCAGCCCTTGCACCTACATGAATATATGTTTGCACATGATGTATTGGTATGACATATATACTATTTCAAGTGTATATTTGCTTGTGATGATGTTTCGGTTATGAAGTAAATGAGAGAGGTGTATTGAGCTACGATATGTAATGCGTTAGTAGTAAAATGTATGCTGTTTTGTGTGGTATTAAGTGTATAATTGGCCTCAACATGGACATGTATATTCGGCCACATGAGGGAAATTGGTGTGCATGCATTCGGTTAGAGGCAAGCATATTGATGCCTATTCTTGGCTTAGAAAATTGACTAAGAGGAATATTAACTAATGTGTTGAGTTCGATTCATGATTTCGCACATATGCGACTTTGATGCCTAATGAGTATATATATTGGCTAAGTATCTTGTATTCCTCTTTTCGATGCTCAAATGATTAAGTCAATTTGTTTGTTTAATTAAGCTCAAGAGCCTAGAGGATCAAGTTGGATAAGGGAAGGGAAGAAGTGATCGAATAGCCGCCGAAATCGTTCGACCACATCCGAGGTAAGTTTTAAGCGATTAATCGTTGAGTAAATTCAATCATAATAGGACATAACAAGTTGATTTGATAAGATATGATGTGGCCATGATATGTCTTAAGCTCAAATGGTAAGTTCATAAGTGTTTGGACTTGGAAAGTTAAGAGCAAATTGTAATAAATTGCTTGGACAGCAGCAGTAATGTGATTTTAGAAAATCACTATAAATTGTTGGTGTGGAATTATAGGCTGAATAAAACATGTAATCAAAGCTTAGTTGGTCTAGTTTCTTATAAAAGAGACCGTGGAAGCAAAGGAATTTCCTATAAAGAGATATTTAAAGTTGTGCGGGACAGTGTCGGAATGACTCCGAAATCCCCTGTTCTGTTTTTGGAAATTCATTATAATTTGTACAAAAATGATTATAAGATAAGATTTATATGCTTAGACTCCTTAATGAGTATAGTTTCAAATGGAATCAAATAGAACACATTATGAATTCTGTACAATGAAAAATTTGATTCGTAGCGACGAGTGGTCAGATTAGTCAAACAGTGAAACAGGGGAAACTTCAAGAAAAATCTGGTATTGATTGGCCACACCTAAAATTCTGAAAATTTTATGGATGAAAGATGTATGAGTCTATATTCAGAGAAAATTAACAGCAAGTGATTTGGAGTCTTGTAGCTCGGTTATGAATAATTTAGTGACCATTGCTCAGGAAAATAGCTCGCAGCGAATATGTGATTTTGTTGCAAACATGGATAAAACTTGTCTTAGTTGCTCATAAGCTATTGATTGAACCCATACTTGAATTCTAAATCGTGATATTGTAAAATGATATTGAGTATTAGATGGATCCTTGATATTAAAATTTGTGAAAGAGTATATATGTGATAAGGCCTAATGGCCGATGTGATGAATGTGAAAGAGTATATATGTGATAAGGCCTAATGGCCAATGTGATGAATGTGAAAGAGTATATATGTGATAAGGCCTAATGGCCAATGTGATGAATGTGAAAGAGTATATATGTGATAAGGCCTAATGGCCGATGTGATGAATGTGAAGGTATATATATATGTGATAAGGCCTAATGGCCGATGTGATGAATGTGAAACATATGTGTGATATGTATATGTGGTAAAGCAGAATGGCTAATGTGAAATATATGTGTGATGTGTATATGTGGTAAAGCCGAAGGGCTAATGTGAAATATATGTGTGATATGTATATGTGGTAAAGCCGAATGGCTAATGTGAAATATATGTGTGATGTGTATGTGTGGTAAAGCCGAATGGCTAATGTGAATGTTGTAACATGTGATTAAATGTACATGAAACTTGGAAATATGTTCCGGGTGAGACCCGATGACTACGTGTGGAGATTATGTCCGAGTAAGACCCGATGACTACGTGTGGAGATTATGTCCGGATAAGACTTCGTAATAAGAATTGCTTATAAATATACGCAATGCGAAAGGTTAAACAGGTATGTACTCCAAGTTTATATATGATGCACACGAGAGCAATCTATGGGACTATTCCTATGATTATGTGACATCGGTTTAGTGTGAGAGGTTATGTGAAATCATACGATATATCTACGTCACATGAGCTCACTTTTATGTGAGAGTTTATCTGCCTATTGTATATGATGAGATGTGCATATTCGGAAAAGGGGATAGTGTGCCCGAAGGAAGAGTGAAATAAAAATACGAACAACTATGTTATGATTTGGTTGTTATCTGTTGACACTGCTTAAAACTTACTAAGCATCGTAATGCTTACTCTGTTTACTTTGTTTCCTCTGTTTTATAGATCTCATTGGAAGCTACAGGCTCGGGGATCGTCAGCAACTAGTCACACTATCACTACCCACAGTTTGATACTGCTACGTTTTGGGAATATCTTATGGCATGTATGGAATAGACTAGTAGTGAGAGGATATTTTGGTCAATGTATAGGACTACCCCTTTTGTTGTGGGTCATGGACCCTTTGGATTTGTATAATTTTAGATAGCCATGCGAAAATGGCTTATAAATGTTTTGAGCATAATGTTATAATCATTTGATATGTATATGCTCATTAAGAGGCATGGAAATGTTTGGCAACGATCAGCCATTAGAATGGTTCATCTTGATTATATTTTGGACTATATATGCAAGAGGGTTAGTTGAGTCATAGAAACTATGTGTTAGATAAAGTCTACCCTAAAATAGATGCTGGCAGCAGCAGTGATGTGGATGTGAAAATCACTAAAAATAGTAGAGATGGAATTAAATAGTGAATAAATTATGTAAATGAGCCTTGATGAATCTACTTTCATATGGAAGAAACGAAACGGTCATATGAGTTGTATGTTAAGAGATATTTAGGTTTTTGTGAAACAGGGCCAGAACGGTTTCTGGAATCCCTGTTCCAACTTTGGAAATTCATTTTAAATTAACCAGAGATAATTAGGAGTCATGCCATATATGCATAGATTCCTCTCTGAGTCTAGTTTCTATAGAGACAAACGGCATCAGTATTTGAGCCCTGTACAGGGAGATATCCAATTCGTAATGTGTGAAGGTCAGTGTAGTCGAACCCTGGATTAGGGGAAACTTTAACTAATAAACTGTACTAATTTGCCTGACCAAAAATTCTAAGAAAAAATATGTAGATGGACATATGAGTCTAGTTTCAGGGAAAAATTACGAATCTGATTTTCGAGTTGTGGAACTCAAGTTATGATTTTTAAGGTGACAGTGACGCAGTTAGCCAGTCGTCTGGAAAAATTTTTAATTGAATTGCGAGTAAATGAATTAGTCGGTTAGCACCTCGTGTTCGACTCGATAACGGTCTCGGTGCGGGTGTTACAATTTTATTGGTTTCAGAGCTACGGTTTAGTCGATTCTAGGACTAACGTAGCACGCGTGAGTCTATTTATACATGCCATAAAGTGATAAAATGATAGTGTGATGATTTTGACTAGTAAGAGGTGGTTCTTTGTATTGTAATGAATCTTGATCCCGATCGAGCTGTAGCAAGCTTCGACTATGAGAATTTGCGATATAACTTCACTTAGATATGCCTAAACTATTAAGTTGATCAGTACGTATCATGTACTCGTATTTGAATTTCGATTCGGATTGAATTAAGGGTATATGTGATTTTTGTATGTGGCTATGGAGTGGAAGTTGAATGGTTGATAAGCATGTTGTGTTTGTATTCAAGTAATGTAAATGATATACTAATGTGTATTGCTATATGTGTCTATGTACATGAGAATTGAGAATGAAATATGGATGTGACGTGATTGTTGATATATGTGTACATGAGCATTTGAATGATACCCGGGCTAAGTCCCGAAGGCATTTATGCTAGTGAATATATCCGGGCTAAGACCCGAAGGCATTTGTGTGATTTGTTATACCCGGGTTAAGACCCGAAGGCAATTGTGCTTGTGGTTATATCCGGACTAAGTTCCAAAGAGCATTCGTGCTAGTGATGTATCCGGACTAAGTTCCGAAGAGCATTCGTGCTAGTGATGTATCCGGGCTAAATTCCGAAGAGCATTCGTGCTAGTGATGTATCCGGACTAAGTTCCGAAGAGCATTCGTGCTAGTGATGTATCCGGGCTAAATTCCGAAGAGCATTCGTGCTAGTGATGTATCCGGACTAAGTTTCGAAGAGCATTCGTGCTAGTGATGTATCCGGCTAGGTCCCGAAGAGCAATCATCTTTGGTGACGTGTATTCGACGCCGTGCCTAGTAGGCTTCGTCTGCCGTAAATTGAGCAAAGTTTAAGTGTTCATTACTATACTAATTCAAATTTATATGAGACGATATGTTTAAAAGTGTACATACGTGATGTTTATAGACTTGGGTAAGTCATTTCAATGTGTAATAACGAATGAATAAGAGCACTATGTGTGTGAATGATTAGAGGCACTGTGTGTGTGTAAATCCTTTAACCGAGCACTATGAGTGCGAGATCGGTCGATGGGCACTAAGTGTGTGAAGTGGAATTCATGTAAGACCTCGTGCAGGGACGAAGGCATTGATTTGAGATAATGTGTAAGACCATGCAGGACATGGCATCGGCTCGATATATGAGAATATGTAAGACCATATCTAGGATATGGCATTGTAAGAGCTATATGTGCTTGAATTAGTTGAGCCCTTACAAGTAAGTAGTCGCTCAGTTGATAAACGAGCTACCTACCCTTAGCTAAGTTGATCTTTTGTGTATGAACATAAGGGTTGGTAATGTGAAGTAAGTTTTTGAGTAAATAGAGATTAAATTATGACTTGATTAGATCATGTTTTAAGCAAATCGAAATCATGCTCTTGGTGTGTGGCTATTGAGCGAAATTGTAAATATGATAAGTGTCTTGTGTTTGAGCTTTGGTAATGAGAATGTAATAAGAATGTGTATTGATTTGTTGATATATGTGCTTGGTTATTGAATGGTATCCGGCTAAGTCCCAAGGCTTTTGTGCTAAGTGACTAAATCCGGGCTAATTTCCAAAGGCAATTGTGCGAATCACTATAACCGGACTATGTCCCAAGACAATCGAGCGAGTCGCTATATCCGGTTAAATCCAAGGTACGTGATTCGGAGATGAGCAATCTTGCTATAAAAATTTCAGTTAATACGCTTGCAAAAAAAATTCCAGCAATGAGGTATGTTCAGTATGTCTTGAATGAATTAAATGTTTAGGTGTGTGAAAGTTGAATATTGAGATACGATGGAGTTATAAAGGATATTTATTGGGATGTTTGAGTATATGTGTAACTTCGGCCAGGTTACAGCTTATACATGGATGAAAATGTGGGTTACAAAAATGTGGGTTGATGATGTGAATTATACATGTTAGTATGTGCTTGATATGTGTTTGAAATGCATTTGTGAATTAAATTAAGTGATTATTGCTTATGAAATCAAGAGAATGAGATATATGTGCATACTTGTAGAAATGTTCATACGGATGTAATTCAATAAGAGGACGTTATCCTAAACCATGCGTCGGTAAGATTTTCGGGGACAAAAATTTCTTAAGTGGGGGAGAGTTGTGACAGCCCAAAATTGACCCTAGTCGGGAAGTGGTTTCGGGACCGCTAAACCGAGTCACCGAAATGTTTGAATGTAATATTTATTGTCTAGAATATGTAATTATGAATGTGTGAAAATTTCAAGTTCCGATTTAGCCGATTGCATGTGAATTCAATTAGTAGGACTTGTGTGACACTTTTGAAAAGTGAAAGGCTAATCTATAAGGACCTAATAGTGCATGTAGTCAAAGGGAGGACTTGCATGTCAAATTTCCCCCAAGTTCTAGTGGCGGCCATGACAAGGAATCATGGGCAAAACATGTCATGAAACATGTTTTGTTGGTGCATTAGGGAGAAACAATAAACAAATAAGTATGGGTAATAAAGAATGAAAAAAAAAATGTGTGTGAGTGAACCCCCCTGCGTGTATTGAGGAAAAGAGAAGAAAAAAATTTGTTCATCCATTTTTCTCCTTGACCGAAAATACTAGAGGAAGGAAGGAATTTTGCTTCATGTTTGGTTTTGAAGAGGATTAGGAAGAGGTTGGCTATACTTGCATCAAGATTAAGGTATGTTTGAGGTTGTGCCATGAGATTCATGCATGTTTTTAGTTGCTAGCTTGATGTTCTTGTTAGCCCATGGTTCAAATCTTTGCTATGTCATGGGAATGAAATTCGCCAAAGTGAATGTGGTGTTAATGCCATTGCATGCTAAATATCAAGCTTGATAATGAAACATGTGATGGGGATTGAGGACTCTTAGATTTTCTTTTAGCATTTTGAAGGAGATACTAAGTTCTTTGTTTAATCATGACCAAAATTATGGTGTTGTGGTATTCGCCATGGTATATCCATAAGTATGATTCATGCATGTTGCATGGTAAGTAAGATTTAAGCTTTGGATATGTGTATATATTTGGATATAAGCCACTTGAGAATTCGCCCTTGCACCTACATGAATATATGTTTGCACATGATGTATTGGTATGACATATATACTATTTCAAGTGTATATTTGCTTGTGATGATGTTTCGGTTATGAAGTAAATGAGAGAGGTGTATTGAGCTACGATATGTAATGCGTTAGTAGTAAAATGTATGCTGTTTTTGTGTGGTATTAAGTGTATAATTGGCCTCAACATGGACATGTATATTCGGCCACATGAGGGGAAATTGGTGTGCATGCATTCGGTTAGAGGCAAGCATATTGATGCCTATTCTTGGCTTAGAAAATTTGGCTAAGAGGAATATTAACTAATGTGTTGAGTTCGATTCATGATTTCGCACATATGCGACTTTGATGCCTAATGAGTATCTATATTGGCTAAGTATCTTGTATTCCTCTTTTCGATGCTCAAATGATTAAGTCAATTTGTTTGTTTAATTAAGCTCAAGAGCCTAGAGGATCAAGTTGGATAAGGGAAGGGAAGAAGTGATCGAATAGCCGCCGAAATCGTTCGACCACATCCGAGGTAAGTTTTAAGCGATTAATCGTTGAGTAAATTCAATCATAATAGGACATAACGAGTTGATTTGATAAGATATGATGTGGCCATGATATGTCTTAAGCCCAAATGGTAAGTTCATAAGTGTTTGGACTTGGAAAGTTAAGAGCAAATTGTAATAAATTGCTTGGACAGCAGCAGTAATGTGATTTTAGAAAATCACTATAAATTGTTGGTGTGGAATTATAGGCTGAATAAAACATGTAATCAAAGCTTAGTTGGTCTAGTTTCTTATAAAAGAGACCGTGGAAGCAAAGGAATTTCCTATAAAGAAATATTTAAAGTTGTGCGGGACAGTGTCGGAATGACTCGAAATCCCTGTTCTATTTTTGGAAATTCATTATAATTTGTACAAAAATGATTATAAGATAAGATTTATATGCTTAGACTCCTTAATGAGTCTAGTTTCAAATGGAATCAAATAGAACACATTATGAATTCTGTACAATGAAAAATTTGATTCGTAGCGAAGAGTGGTCAGATTAGTCAAACAGTAAAACAGGGGAAACTTCAAGAAAAATCTGGTATTGATTGGCCACACCTAAAATTCTGAAAATTTTATGGATGAAATATGTTTGAGTCTATATTCAGAGAAAATTAACAGCAAGTGATTTGGAGTCTTGTAGCTCCGGTTATGAATAATTTAGTGACCATTGCTCAGGAAAACAGCTCGCAGCGAATATGTGATTTTGTTGCAAACATGGATAAAACTTGTCTTAGTTGCTCATAAGCTATTGATTGAACCCATACTTGAATTCTAAATCGTGATATTGTAAAATGATATATGAGTATTAGATGGATCCTTGATATTAAAATTTGTGAAAGAGTATATATGTGATAAGGCCTAATGGCCGATGTGATGAATGTGAAAGAGTATATATGTGATAAGGCCTAATGGCCGATGTGATGAATGTGAAAGAGTATATATGTGATAAGGCCTAATGGCCGATGTGATGAATGTGAAAGAGTATATATGTGATAAGGCCTAATGGCCAATGTGATGAATGTGAAAGAGTATATATGTGATAAGGCCTAATGGCGATGTGATGAATGTGAAGGTATATATATATGTGATAAGGCCTAATGGCGATGTGATGAATGTGAAACATATGTGTGATATGTATATGTGGTAAAGCCGAATGGCTAATGTGAAATATATGTGTGATGTGTATATGTGGTAAAGCCAAGGGCTAATGTGAAATATATTTGTGATATGTATATGTGGTAAAGCCGAATGGCTAATGTGAAATATATGTGTGATGTGTATGTGTGGTAAAGCCGAATGGCTAATGTGAATGTTGTAACATGTGATTAAATGTACATGAAACTTGGAAATATGTTCCGGGTGAGACCCGATGACTACGTGTGGAGATTATGTCCGGGTAAGACTTCGTAATAAGAATTGCTTATAAATATACATAATGCGAAAGGTTAAACAGTATGTACTCCAAGGTTATATATGATGCACACGAGAGCAATCTATGGGACTATTCCTATGATTATGTGACATCGGTTTAGTGTGAGAGGTTATGTGAAATCATACGATATATCTATGTCACATGAGCTCACTTTTATGTGAGAGTTTATCTGTCTATTGTATATGATGAGATGTGCATATTCAGAAAAGGGGATAGTGTGCCCGAAGGAAGAGTGAAATAAAAATACGAACAACTATGTTATGATTTGGTTGTTATCTGTTGACACTTTTAAAACTTACTAAGCATCGTAATGCTTACTCTGTTTACTTTGTTTCCTCTGTTTTATAGATCTCATTGGAAGCTACAGGCTCGGGGATCGTCAGCAACTAGTCACACTATCACTACCCACCGTTTGGTACTGCTACGTTTTGGGAATATCTTATGGCATGTATGGAATAGACTAGTAGTGAGAGGATAATTTGGTCAATGTATAGGACTACCCCTTTTGTTGTGGGTCATGGACCCTTTGGATTTGTATAATTTTAGATAGCCATGCGAAAATGGCTTATAAATGTTTTGAGCATAATGTTATAATCATTCGATATGTATATGCTCATTAAGAGGCATGGAAATGTTTGGCAACGATCAGCCATTAGAATGGTTCATCTTGATTATATTTTGGACTATATATGCAAGAGGGTTAGTTGAGTCATAGAAACTATGTGTTAGATAAAGTCTACCCTAAAAATAGATGCTGGCAGCAGCAGTGATGTGGATGTGAAAAATCACTAAAAATAGTATAGATGGAATTAAATAGTGAATAAATTATGTAAATGAGCCTTGATGAATCTACTTTCATATGGAAGAAACGAAACGGTCATATGAGTTGTATGTTAAGAGATATTTAGGTTTTTGTGAAACAGGGCCAGAACGGTTTCTGGAATCCCTGTTCCAACTTTGGAAATTCATTGTAAATTAACCAGAGATAATTAGGAGTCATGCCATATATGAATAGATTCCTCTCTGAGTCTAGTTTCTATAGAGACAAACGGTATCAGTATTTGAGCCCTGTACAGGGAGATATCCAATTCGTAATGTGTGAAGGTCAGTGTAGTCGAACCCTGGATTAGGGGAAACTTTAACTAATAAACTGTACTAATTGGCCCGACCAAAAATTCTAAGAAAAAATATGTAGATGGACATATGAGTCTAGTTTCATGGAAAAATTCCGAATCTGATTTTCGAGTTGTGGAACTCAAGTTATGATTTTTAAGGTGACAGTGACGCAGTTAGCCAGTCGTCTGGAAAAATTTTTAATTGGACTGCGAGAGTAAATGAATTAGTCGGTTAGCACCTCGTGTTCGACTCCGGTAACGGTCTCGGGTACGGGGTGTTACACTACATGCCATTTTACCAAAAGAAAAGTATTCACTACTTTAAGTCCGGGATTGGCTTGGATGCTGAGTCCTTAGCTTTCTTTCGTACCTAGTCTTGTGCACGGAAACAAACCATACGCTGAGTATGTACTCAATGGTATTTCTACAAAATAATACTTAATTTATGCATTTATACTTAAATCTTAGATTTTAATAAATAAACACATCATGAACATTCAATTAATTGTCTTCATTTCATAATAACATTTATCATTAGAATTGAAATCAGTATGATATACAATTCAGTCAGTATCATTCAGTCTTAAGTGCAAAAATTTGCCCCTATTAACATAACTTGGACTTGAACAGATACATGGATCCAACCCACACACCGGGATAATATATAGTGTTTCATCGGCCGAAGCCAGAATACACCGTAACAGTAATAATATCAATAACAGTAACAGTAGCGGTACACAGAGTAGCTCATCGGAACATATCCGGAACAGGAACAGTAACAGTAATAGTAAGGCGACACTTATAGTGTCTCATTGACACAAAGTCGAAATATCCCTGAACACTTCAAATCCTATGGCATGCCAACTATATCCGACTAGTTCGACACTGTTAATAGGGTTTTCATTTCACTTTCAATTCATCATAAAAAATCAATATACATTTCAATTCAAATAGTCATAAATCAATACAATACCACAATATCAATACTTACCTTAAATTCAATATCCATACATAATATCAATAATATGTATCAAAATAACTATTAAGTTTGGTTATAGAAATACAAACTTTAATTCTCGAGTTTATTCGTTATCTTCGTTCACTTTATTTTTTCCCTTCTTTAATGACATTTCCGGTGCTACATTACCTACGGAAAAAAAATTAACATTTAAAATTATCAATACATATCATTTAATAACGCACTCTTCTATTTTCTATGTAACTTTTACAAAAATTTCAATTTAGTCCTTCCACCATAGCCATTCTTTTCTTTAAATAAATCTCATATTTTCATTTAATACCTACTTAAAACAAATTTCAACTCTTCATATTCAATATAAAACATAAATTTTATAATTTAGACAATTTAGTCCTTACTATAACAAAACTTATATCTCTTTTACAATTCAATCCTTCTCCCACTTCTAACTTGAATTTCTATCACTTTATATCATAATTCATCTATTTATTCAACTTATTTAACATCTAAAATTCAATAACTTCCTAAATTTCAACATAATTTAAGTAGATCTTTGTTTTAGGATTCCAAAACATCAAAATTGCAAGAAAAGGGACTAAATTGACTTACCAAATTAAGCTTCAAGCTTTAAAACCCTAATTTTCCCTTTTTCTTATCTCATTTCTTTTTCTTTCCTACCACTTCTCTTCTTTTTCTTTATTGTTTCTTTATTCTTTTATTATTTCTTTTATTTTACTTTATATTTTTATATTATATTTTTAGTTATAATTATTATTTCTTAAATAATAAGTAAATACATATATATACATACATTTGTACCAATTAAAATAATACACATGTATTTATACTTACCACACACTTGTCACATAAGGCATATTTGCTAATTTAGTCCCTTCAATTTTCTTTAGTCTATAATTAAACTTTTACTATATAATCAATCTAGTCCTTTCACTAAATTAGCTTTAATTCAAGCTAATTCACTTGACCAAAATCTAATTAACCACACTACTGACTTCATAAATATTTCTAATAAATATTTACGCATTCATTTTACAGAAATTATGACCCAAAAATTTAAATTTTTTTAATACCCGTAAACTTTGGGTCGTTACAGAGAGACTTTCACAACTACTCTATCTCCAACTTGAAGTTCGATCTCTTTTGTTTTTAGATCAGCGTATGACTTTTCCCTATCTGATGCCGCTTTTAAGCAGTAATGTATAACTTTAACCTTTTCTTCAGTTTCCTTGATCAGGTCAACTCCGTGAATCTGACTCTCTTTGAGTTCTGTCCAATACAATGGAGTTCGACACTTTCTGCCATGTAAGGCCTCATGAGACGCCATCTTCAAAATCGTTTAAAAACTGTTGTTGTAGGCGAACTCTACTAATGGCAGGTATTTTTTCTAGTTGCCCTGAAATTCAAGGATGCAACATCGCAACATATCCTCAAGAATCTGAATCATCCGCTTAGGCTGACCATCAGTCTGCGGGTGAAAAGCTATACTGAAGCGCAACCTAGTACCCAAGGCTTCTTGTAGCTTCTTCCAGAATCTCGAAGTGAATCTCGGGTCTCTGTCTGAAATAATCGATAGGGTACCCCATGTAATCTCACAATCTCAGATATATACAAATTAGCCAACTTATCAAGTGAATAATCTGTCCTTACTGGGATAAAATGAGCCGACTTTGTCAACTTATCCACCACAATCCATATAGCATCTTTCTTTTTTAGGGTCAATGGTAATCCTATCATGAAGTCCATAGTAATTCTGTCCCACTTCCATTCTAAGATCATCACAGGTTGTAACAAACTTGAAGGTACTTGATGTTCAGCTTTGACTTGTTGACATATCAAGCATTCCGATACAAATTCGGAGATGTCTCTTTTCATGCCGTTCCACCAGTACATTTTCTTCAAATCATTGTACATTTTGGTACTTCCAGGATGAATAGACAAAAGACCATCATGTGCCTCTTGCAAAATTCTCTGAATAATTTCATCTTTCCTCGGTACACATACTCTGTCTCTGAACATAAAACATCTATCAGAACTGATCTAAAAATATGATTTGATGCCCGACTCACATTGAGCTCTTTTAGCTTGCAGGTCACTGTCATTAGAATGAGCATCATAAATTTCCTAAAGAAATGTCTACCTAGGCTTTAGCTCTGCCAAGACCGATCCATCATAAAACAATGCAATCGGGCGTTCATGGCCCTCAATGCAAACAAATATTTTCTGCTTAGCGCGTCGGCGACCACATTCGCCTTTGCTGGGTGGTAATCGATTATCAACTCGTAATCATTAATTAATTCTAACCATCTCCATTGTCTCAGATTCAATTCTTTTTGAGTCATCAAATACTTCAAACTCTTGCGGTCCATGAATATACGACAAGTCTCACCATATAAATAATGCCTCTAAATTTTCAAGGCAAAAACAATGGCGGGAAGCTCTAAGTCATGTGTCGGATAATTCTTCTCGTGTGACTTCAACTGCCATGAAGCGTAAGCTATCACCTTGCCATTTTGCATAAGCACACAACCCAGTCCATTTAAGGACGCATCGTTGTAGACCACAAACTCTTTTCCCGACTCGGGTAATATTAGAACTGGAGCTTCAGTCAGCAATGTCTTCAACTTCACAAAACTCTGCTGACACTTTTCTGACCATTCAAACTTATCGTCTTTTTGTAGCAACCTCGCCATTAGAGTTGCTATTATGGAGAATCCTTTCACAAATCTTCGGTAGTAATCGGCTAAGCCCAAAAAGCTTCTAAGCTTGGTTACATTTTTAGGTGGTGTCCATTCAACGATAGCAGAGATCTTACTTGGATCCACTCGAATGCCATCACCCGAAACAATATGACCCAAAAACCCTACCTCTTGAAGCCAAAACTCACTCTTGCTAAACTTAGCATACAATTTTTTTTCCGGTAAGGCCTGCAACACAGTCCTCAGATGCTTCGCATGCTCTGCCTCATCCTTGGAATAAAGAAAAATGTCGTCAATGAACATGACAAACTTGTCCAAGTATGGCCGAAATATCCTATTCATTAGGTCCATAAATACGATCGGTGCATTCATCAACCCAATCGGCATGACAAGAAATTCATAGTGGCCATACCTCGTTCTGAAAGCTGTCTTAAGCACGTCAAATAAGGAAATAAGACAGTATCAGAATACGAAAAGGAATTCGTAAGACTAAGTTAGTATGCGACTGAATGGGTCCAGACAGAGTCAAAAATGTGTAAACGCTTTGAGAAAGGTCTAAATGAGGAAATCAAGCTATTAATTAGGATCCTTGAGATTCGAGAGTTTGTTGCATTAGCTGATCGGGCCAAGAAAGCCGAGGAGCTCAATAATGAAAAGAAGCAAGCAAAGAGAGAAGCTCGAGATTCGAGCAAGAGGTCTAGTGGTAAGACACTCTCATTTCCTACTAAGAAATCAAATAGCCAACATGAACGCTTCACTTCATTGGTAGGATATTTGGGTAGAGCGAAAAGCTCCAAACGATGTAACCAGAAGTCTTCCTCCCTGATGCTAACTAGCGTGGGGAGTGTAGATGACCAAAAGTCGAAGTGTAAAAGCTACAATAAATTTCACTTCGGAGAGTGTCGAATGAAGAGCGATGCGTTCTATAGATGTGGTCGTGACACCCCTAATATGACCCTAGTCGGAAAGTGGTTTCGGGACCACAAAACCGAGTCACAAAAATAATTAGATGTTATATTCTGTGCTTATTGTATGTGGAATTTGTATGTGTGAATATTTCGTGCCTTGATTTTATCAATCAGGTGCTAATTTATAAGAAAGGACCCATGTGATAGGACTTGAAAATATGATAGGTGAAATTTAAAATGGCCAAATAATGCATGAGTTATTGACATGAGGGACTTGCATGTCAAATGGACCACTTTTAATTTAGTGGCCGGCCATAATGATGGTTGATAGATATTATATGCATTTTATTTTAGCATGACAATAGTTAATGGCTTTATAGTATGGAAGAAAGAATAATTAAAAGAATGGGAGAGTGATAGAAACAAGGTGTGTCATCCTTCTTCTCCCCCATCTTGCCGTACCTAGAAGAAAAAAAAAAGAGGCTTCATCCTCTTTGTTCCTCTTGACCGAAAAAGGAAAGAAAGAAGAAAGTTTGGTTGCCTTGATTTTTGGCTTAGAAGATGGCTAGAATGAGGTATGTATTGAATGATTCTTGAAAATCTATGCATGTTTGAGATGATTAGTTCAAACTCTACTCATCCCATAGATTAAACTTAGAATTTTGAGGTTTGAGATTCGGTCAATAAGCTTGAAACTCATAGTAGTTTGTTTTGGTAAGCTTGGTATACGGATGATAGATGTGTTTTGGTTTTGGTTTGATAATGATGTTAATGATGGTGAGTTTCGGTCATGCATTAACTGAAATTGTAAGTATGATTTATGGTATAATTTGTGTGATGGAATGGTCTTGAGAGTTGGCTTGATTAAATGGGTAAAATGCTAAATGTTTTAAAGATGATGTAATGGTTATTTGGTTTATGTGAAGTAAATATAGATGATGGTTATAAGCTGTTTTATGATTTGATAATGGTGATTAAATCTTGTAGTTAAGTGTTTAGATATATATGTATATTAATAGTGAATTTAGTTGTACTTGCTATGTGAGAAATGTGCAATGCTATAGGTATTTGATTATTAGATATGGTTATTTTAAGTTGATTTGTGATGGTATGATTGCATTGATGAAATGGTGGGAAGAATTAGCACTGCAGCAAAATTGACTTTTAGCGGCGTTTTTTAAGGTCTTTAGCGGTGCTTTTACAAGCGCCGCAAAAAACGCCTCTATAGATGGCGCCACTAAAGTTTGCGGCGTTTATTTGAAAAACGCCGTTAAAGATCAATATCTATAGCGGCGCTTTTCCTACAAACGCCGCTAAAGATCATGACCTTTAGCGGCGCTTTTCCTACAAACGCCGCTAAAGATCATGACCTTTAGCGACGTTTTTTCTACAAACGCCGCTAAAGATCACGACCTTTAGCGGCGCTTTTCTCAAAAACGCCGCTAAAAGTCATGAAATTCAAAAAAAAATATTACAAAATATTATAATAATCATGAAAAATATAAAAATTTAAAATTCATTATCAAATTAAATTTTCTATTAAAATTTTAACTTTAAAACTAAATACAAAATTAATGAATTTAAATTTAAAATTTAAAATAATAAATTAATAACACAATTAAAATCCAAAAGTTAGAACTCAAGTTATCTTAAATATTAAAATAAAAATAAAAATTTAGAATCAAAACTAAAATAAATAATAAAAATTAGATTAAATATAAAGATATCAATAAAATAAGACATTATAATGAAGTTCTTTAAATGAAATAAGGACTTAATTCCCATGTGAAATATCAACATTGATTACTTAAATTGATTAACTAAGTCAAAATTGCAATTTGTGTTTTCTTCTTTCAACTCAAATAAAAATAAAATGTTGAAACAAAACAATTAAATAAAAATTAGAATAATTAGTTGACAGGAGATTATTATTAAGTATATGCAAATATGCAAGTAGACGATTACAAAATAGGGTGTAGAAGGACAACAACAAAATTAACATAGTTACTCACAAGATCTTCTCACTGTTGAACCAAGGTCGTACCTTCAAAGAAGAATATGCTGCAACAAGGAAGTACTTTAGGTTTAGTTTTTAGGGACATGAGAAAGAAGATCAATTGGTTTGCGAATGAGAAAACAAAATATTCAGACTGCTTGAATACATTAGCAATGCTCCAAGCCTCGAGGTATTTTACAATAAAGCTGTACATCCTAGAAAGATCCTTCACCTACAGTGTAAAGAAGGCCAAGTTAATATCTAACGATACATTTGCTGGAGCTAATAGCAAGAAGAGTAAGCATTGCTAGAAAAGGAAAAGATTGAACAATACCTTGTCATCTCTAAGCAAGGCCACAGATCCCTAATGCTCCTTTTCAAGTAGCCGATTTGCATATGTGACCAACAACTCATGTTGCACTTTCTAGATAAAGAACAAACAAGAATCAATAGAATGCTCTAGGAATTATAGAACTATCTTTATAAGAACTTATTGTTAATTCTTATCACATAATTCCATGTCAATTCATATGTCAAAAACATGCAATCTCAATGCCTAGGTAGCTAGAAGGAAACATATAAAACAACAACCAGATCTTTCCACTCAAAGAGAATTCACGTAGCTTCTATTGTTACATCTAAGTGACTACTTTCATTCATTAAACACTATTCATCTGAGTGACTGTCTTTGAGCAACGAATTAACGAAATTCACTAAGAAAAAGAAAATCACCATCAAGCCAAAATTAAGCTCACAGAAAAAAGGCTCTTCATTAACCTATTCCAGCCATTTCACTCACCTCTAACAATTTTGTCTCACTGCTTGAATGCAGGTAATTAGACACTCTCTCCCTTTCCTTTCTCAAGCATTCTTTAGACGCAATTAACATTAAAGTAAATAAAACAATTAGAACCATCTCAATTAATCGAGTAAAAACTTAAAACCTATAAAATTAAATTAAATTTTCTATCAAAACTTTAGCTTTAAAACTAAATATAAAATTGATGAATTTAAATTTAGAATTTAAATATTATGTTTAAATAAATGGGCAATCTACCAAAGAATGAGAGAGATAATACAATTTAATAGGGTTTGTTTGCCTCAAAACTTGGTTTTCGATTCAATGTCCAAATCTTTTCTTCAAGACGCCAACAAAGAAACGATTTTAACTAGGAAAAATACAAAAGAGTGGAAGAAATGAATAAACACAGCTTCACAATATGCATGCAAAAAACGCTATCCCAGATTTTGGTAGTTTATTGAAAGAATTTATATTAATCTTTTCTCGATGAAGGGCACAAACAAACACTGCATAATAGTCTTCAATTGAATTATTTTGATTCGCATCCAAAGCTTGTTTCAACCTTTCTTCACTTATTTTGTATACTAGTAAACAAATAATAATTAAAATAAAATAATGTTATCAAGACCAACCAATTCGATGGGAACAACTCCGCTTTTCCCTCTTCACCGATTTTGTGCATTTGGCCAATTCAATCAGGATGTAATTGGTATCCTCAATTTATTAGTGATGAATATGATACGAATCTGTTTGGTCGGTTTGATAAGATTACAAAAGAAATCATTATATAATTTTTTTAAAAAATCATAATATTTGTAATCTATACTATTAATATTTTTTATTTTTAAATATATTTTTATATAAAATCTCATAAATAATAGAAAAATATCACATTAACTCTTATATATTTTAGAAAATTATAAATTAATACATGCTCAAAATAAATTTTGCTCCCAAAATAATAAAATTTTAATATAATCTTTTAAAAATTATAAAATATAAGCTATCATAAATATAAAATTACATTTTATCTCTCACAAAATACGCAACTCAAAAGTTTACTCCAAAATTAATTTTGACCTTGATAAATGATGTCGGTGTCTCATTATTTGTATCTTTTGTATAATTAATAATTTTGTTTAATTAAAATAACAAGACAAAAATCATACAAAAATCAGGGCCCTCTCTCCATAACATGACACATCAAATAAAAAACACTATGTTTTGATAGAAACCAAGAACAAACACAGAATAATAATAATACATGCTTACCCTCATCCGTTTCTCCAGTTGTAATCTCCATGTCAGTTTCTCAACTTGGTTTTCCAGTTTGTTCTTTGCAACTTGCAGAGCTCCCGTCTCTCTAACAGCCTGTAAACAAAATAATAACAGAAAATCTAAGGGATGCATTCATAAAACAAAATATTATCATACTTAAAGGTTTTAGAAGTACTACATTGTTTCAGAAAACAAGGTCTGCATATAGAGAAAAATAAGTAACCCCCCAACCCACACACACAAAAAAATATTTATGTAAAAGATTTAGTAAATTTTAGATAAGATTTCGCCAGAGCATGGATATCTTGAATAGGCTTTAACTTGTACCCAAAATAAAACTCAAAACTCAAATTTGAAGAACCTCCCCAAAAATATCTTAGCAAAGCTGCAACTTCTTAATGCTTTGATTTCAAATTTAAGCAGAGAAGAGGGCCACAGAAGACAAGTATGCCAGCTGCCAACCATTTTCAAGGTTCTAAAATATAGAAGACAACAAATTTCTATAAAAAGTTCAGCAGGACGAGCAAGACATACCATATTAAGCTTCCGCAGTTCTTTACGAGCTACTCTTCCTCTCCATGCACATTGTGTTGCAATTGCTGCTTTCTTCAACTTCAGATAATGCAAAATTATACTTTGCCCCCCCCTTTTTCACTTTTGGCCCTTAAAACAATTTCCTGGCTTCACCCAGGAAACAATGTTGCAAGATAATAGCAACAAGTCAACAAAAACATCACAACATCACTTTTGATTCCTTATGCTTTTAAGAAGAAATTTGTTAATTTTTAAAGTCATTTCTGGTGATGGTTCAAATTGTTATACTCTGTTTCAACCATGTCTTCATTCTCTATCTCTGTGTATTTGTGCTTGGCTTAAAATATTTTCCTCAAATGGGGTCTAAATAAAAGGGCCTCTGTCAAATTAAAGCTTTAAGATTGGATTGTATCAATGGAAATTTTAAGCTATTATTATTCTTTGGCTTTCACAGGCGCTGAAAGTAAACATTTCCTTTGATTGAAACTAAAGAAAACCGCAACGAAAATGGTAACTTCCAACGAAATGTAGATATTGCATCATAAAGAGGAGGTCAATCGATGAGCATGGTCCATCCCACTTGTCCTCGATCGACCAGTTTGAATCCTCGTTAGTGTTGCATGCAATTTACGAGCCAGTGTTTCGCTCCCAGCTTGTATTCGATCCTACATTAATATGATCGATAAGAAAAACTGATATGGAAGTAGCAACTAAAACGATAATCGTAATCTCCAACCCCGCATCGACATGAAATTGTATTTAATTGAAACATTTGCACCAATCATCCTTTTGACAGATTTGAGCAAATAAAGGAATTCTAAGATATTATTATCCTTACCTTTTGCCTTGGTAGGTTATACTTGCAACAGACTTCACAACCATAGTTGTTCCTGTGCAGAAGACTTCTTCAGCATCAAACACCTCCTTGATCGGAATAGCTCGTTCCTCAGCCTGACAACACTACTTAGCATATTCAAAATTCATACTTCAAAATAAATTAAATAAATTATAGATTAATCCTAAACAAAATTCAAGCCTCAAACACCTTCCCTAATTTACCATCTTTCAATAGCATTATTTTTTACTCTTCGAATAAGAAACATCTCAAATTTAAGGTTTTAGCTACGAGGTATCTAAAAATTAGGGCTTTTGCAAAAAATCACATGAAATCGATATCAGAACACATTTAAATCTGTCAAAAACAACTATTTTTAAAACAGGTCAAAGAATTGAAATAAAAAACATATTCTCTGCTAGCGGTGTCGACCACTTGACAAACAGTGAGAGCAATCATCGAAGTTTTTTCGGTACCAGATTGGGCTTGAGCAATCACATCGCGGCCATTGATTATTGGCATAACGGCTCTCTGTTGAATAGCCGACGGCTTTTCAAAGCCGTAATTGTAGATTCCACAGAAGAGATCGTCTTTTAATCCCATCTGATCGAAACTCAATATCGACATGGTTATTTCAGCTCCTTTCACTTGTTTTTCTTCCACTAGCTCCAAAGCTGCCCATGCTTTGTAAGATTCGATCTCGAAAAGCTTCATTAGGTCTTCCATGGCGGATGGATCGAAATTCTTGTTGCCTTGTAAAGCTTGATCTGAGAGGAAAGTGAGTTGAGAGAGGAGAGCTTCCATGGCTGTTTGATGAATTCAAATGCAGATCTACCTGGTAAAATTGGAAAGTAGCAAAAGCGGTAGAGAGAAACACCTAAAGGGTTTTGAGGATACCGATTTTACGGGGGAAATTCGACGTTTCAGGGGAAATTTGTGGA
Source organism: Gossypium arboreum (assembly GCF_025698485.1). Lineage (NCBI taxonomy): Eukaryota > Viridiplantae > Streptophyta > Magnoliopsida > Malvales > Malvaceae > Gossypium > Gossypium arboreum. The sequence continues at coordinate 82,241,094 of NC_069081.1, read as the reverse complement.
TAAAAGGGCGCCACTTTTTTTATTGCATTTTTTTGTGGCGTTTTTATAAAAAAACGCCGCTATTGTATATATTTTGCAGCGTTTTTCATGAAAACGCCACTAATCTCTATTTTATATTTTATTTTTATTTTATATTTCATTTTTATTTGTTATCAATATTGTTATTTATTTATCAATGTTTTTTAAATCTAATATTTAAATATATCAAATAGTTTAGATTAAATATTTTTAAAATAAAAGTATTAATTGGTTGTATAAAATTTTATCATTTAACAAATATCAAGTAAACCTTAAATCCTAAATCATTTAATATATATATAAAGTTTATCTATTATCTCTTAAATAATTTAAGCTATAATCATAATTTTAATATATTAAAATTAAAATTATCTCTTTACAATCATATAAGAAATTATTTAATATATAAATTAAAAACACAAATTAATTTAAACCATTAATCCCTAAACTCTAAAATCCTAAAATATAAACCATTAACCATTAACCCATAACCCATAACCCCTAACCCTAACCCTTAAATTTTAAACCCCAAACCCTTAAACCATAATACATAAACCTTAAAATAGTAACTCATAAACCTTAAACCCTCAATCATATACCCTAAACTATAATGATTAATTGATTCAATATTTTTAAATTAATATTATCTTTTTACAATTATATAAGAAAATATTTATCATATAAATTAAAAACATTAATTAACTAAACCCTAAACTCTTAATCTTTAATCTCTAGACCCTAAATCCTAAATCCTAAAATATAAACTCTTAATCCTAGACCCCTAACCCTTAAACCATAATCCCTAAACCCATAATCCATAAAACTTAAAATAGTAACTCGTAAACCTTAAACCCTTAACCATATGCCCTAAATCATAAACCTTAAACTATAATGATAATTAATTCAATATTTTAAAATTAATACTATCTCTTTTATAATTATATAAGAAAATATTTAACATATGATGTACATCAACATTCATGTGATGTTTTTTGGGGTTTAGTATTTTAGGGGTTATAGTTTAGGGGTTAAGTTTTTTTTAAGGTTTAAGAGTTTAGTGTTTTAAGGATTATAGATTAGTGTTTATGATTTTTTTGGGGGTTTAGGTTTTTAGGGGTTATATGACTTTTAGCGGCGTTTTATCGAAAGCGCCGCTAATGCTCCGGATTTTAGCGGTGTTTTACCAAAAGCGCCGCTAATGCTCCGGTTTTTAGCGGCGTTTTACCAAAAGCGCCGCTAATGCCCCGGTTTTTAGCGGCGTTTTACCAAAAGCGCCGCTATTGCCCCGGTTTTTAGCGGCGTTTTACCAAAAACGCCGCTATTGTTCGATTTTAGCGGCGTTTTTGGTAAAACACCACTATTGCTCTGTTTTTAGCGGCGTTTTGGTAAAACGCCACTATTGCTCTATGTTTTATAATTTTTGTGGCGTTTTTGGTAAAACGCCGCTAAAAACGCCGCTAAAGCCATGTTTTCCTGTAGTGTAGCTATTATGCTTGATACTAATGCCGAATATGAGAATGTTGTACTTGAAAAATGTAGGTGAACATGACAAGTGTATTTGGCTTAGGGCCTAAAGGATATGAAAATTTGGTATTTATTTTTGATTGTGTGTGTATGACCATGGATAATTGGCTGCACAAATATTATGAATACATAATGTATGATAAGTTTATTAAGTTACAAAACATTATACATGATCGGCCAATGTAAATTATTTGAGTAAAGTATATCTTGATGGTACATTTCGGCTAGTATAAAATGTATATGGATGTTGTATGACTATGTTTAATCTGGAAAGTAAATTGTTTGATCTAGCTCAAGAGCCTAGAGGATCAAATTTGGATAAGGGAAAGAAAGAGGTGATCGAATAGCCGTCGTAATCATTCGGCAACTTCCGAGGTAAGTTTTAAGTGATTAAATGTCGAGTAAATTCAACTATAATAGGATATAATGAGTTGATTTAATAAGATATGATGTGGCCATGATATGTCTTAAACTCAAATGGTAAGTTCCCAAGTGTTTGGACTTGGAAATTTAAGAGCAAATTGTAATAATTTGCTCAAGACAGCAGCAGTAACGTGATTTTAGAAAATCACTATAAATGTTTGGTGTGGAATTATAGGCTGAATAAAATATGAAATCAAAGCTTAATTAGTCTAGTTTCTTATAAAAGAGACCGTGTAAGTAAGGAAATTTCCTATAAAGAGATATTTAAAGTTGTGTGAGACGGTGTCAGAATGACTCCGAAATCCCCTGTTTGGTTTTAAGAAAATCACTATAATTTGTACAAAAATGGTTACAAGATAAAATTTATATGCTTAGACTCCTTAATGAGTCTAGTTTCAAATGAAATCAAGTATAACATACTTTGAATTCTGTACAATGAGAATCTTGATTCGAGTGAAGACTGGTCAGGTTAGTCAAACAGTGAAACAGGGGAAACTTTAAGAAAAATCTGGTATTGATTGGCCACACCTAAAATTCTGAAAATTTTATGGATGAAAGATACATGAGTCTACATTCGGGGAAAATTAACGGCAATTGATTTTGAGTTTTGTAGCTCCAGTTATAAACAATTTAGTGACTGTTGCTCAGGAAAACTGCTTGTAGTGAACATGTGATTTTGTTGTAAACTTTGATGAAACTATTTGAGTTGCTTATAAGCTATTGCTGAAATTGATGTACAAGAAAAATATGAAATATGTATGAGATGTATATATGTGATAAGGCCTAATGGCCGATGTGATGAATGTGAAAGTGTGTATATATGTGATAAGGCCTAATGGCCGATGTGATGAATGTGAAAGTGTGTACATATGTGATAAGGCCTAATGGCCGACGTGATGAATGTGAAAATGTATATATATGTGATAAGGCCTAATGGCCGAATGAATGTGAAAATGTATATATATGTGATAAGGCCTAATGGCCGATGTGACGAATGTGAAAGTGTCTATATATGTGATAAGGCCTAATGGCCGATGTGATGAATGTGAAAGTGTGTATATATGTGATAAGGCCTAATGGCCGATGTGATGAATGTGAAAATGTATATATATGTGATAAGGCCTAATGGCCGACGTGATGAATGTGAAAATGTATATATATGTGATAAGGCCTAATGGCCGATGTGACGAATGTGAAAATGTATATATATGTGATAAAGCCGAATGGCTAATGTGAATGTTGTAACATGTGATTAAGTGTACACGAAACTTGGAAATATGTTCCGGGTGAGACCCGATGACTACGTGTGGAGATTATGTCCGGGTACGACCCGATGACTACGTGTGGAGATTATGTCCGGGTAAGACTTCGTAATAAGAATTGCTTATAAATATACACAATGCGAAAGGTTAAACAGGTACGTACTCCAAGTTTATATATGATGCATACGAGAGCAATCTATGGGACTATTCCTATGATTATGTGACATCGGATTAGTGTGAGAGGTTATGTGAAATCATACGATATATCTATGTCACATGAGCTCACTTTTATGTGAGAGTTTATCTGCCTATTGTATATGATGAGATGTGCATATTCGGTAAAGGGATGGTATGCCCGAAGGAAGAGTGAAATAAAAATATGAACAACTATGTTATAATTTGATTGTTATCTGTTGACACTGCTTAAAACTTACTAAGCATTGTAATGCTTACTCCATTTACTCTGTTTCCTCGCCTTATAGGTCTCATTGCGGCTACTGTGCTCGGGATCGTCAAGAACTAGTCACACTATCACTATCCACTGTTTGGTACTGCTATGTTTTGGAATATCTTATGGCATGTATAGAATAGACTAGTAGTGAGAGGATATTTTGGTTAATGTATAGGACTACTCTTTCGTTTGTTGGTCATAGACCCTTTGATTTTGTATAAATTTGGATAGCCATGCGAAAATGGCTTGTATACACTTTGGCATGGTATCATAATCATTTTGTATGTTGTTCATTAAGAGATGTGGAAAATTTTGGAATCGATTAGCCCTTGGAATGGTTAATCGTGATCATCTTTTGTGCCATGTATTCTAAAAGGGCTAGTTGAATCAAGGAAATTATGAAGTAGGTAAAATCTACCTTAAGGACAGAGGTTGACAGCTGCAGTGATGTGGATGTGAAAAATCACTAAAAATAGTAGGAATGGAATTAAATAGTGAATAAATTATGTAAATGAACCTTGATGAATATACTTTCATATGGAAGAAACGAAATGGTCATATGAGTTGTATGTTAAGAGATATTTAGGTTTTCGTGAAACAGGGCCAGAACGGTTTCTGGATTCCCTGTTCCAACTTTGGAAATTCATTGTAAATTGGCCAGAGATAATTAGGAGTCATTCCATATATGTATAGATTCCTCTTTGAGTCTAGTTTCTATAGAATCAAACGGTATCAGTATTGAAGCCCTGTACAGGGAGATATCCAGGTCGTAATGCATGAAGGTCAGTGTAGTCGCACCCTGTAACAGGGGAGACATTAACTAATAAACTGTACTAATTGGCCTGACCAAAAATTCTTGAAAAAAATTTGTAGATGCATATATGAGTCTAGTTTCAGAGAAAAATTACGAAACTGGTTTTAGAGTTTTGGAACTCAAGATATGATTTTTAAAGTGACAGTGACGCAGTTAGCCAACTGCCTGGAAAATTTTTAAAATGGACTGTGAAAGTGAATGGTTTAAGCCGGTAACCCCTCTTGTCCGACTCCGGCAGTGGACTCGGGTACGGGGTGTTACAGTGGTTCTCTTGACCACTTCCTTAAAGACTGCCCAAAGCGAACAAATAAAGAAGTGGAATTAGCCCAGAAGTCGAATGCTCCTATTTCATGAGGTAGGCCTCCGAGATATCCTAGAAGTGCTAGTGGCAGTCGAGTTACAGCCAAAGACACTGCAAAATCAAAGGCTCAAACCCCGACAAGAACGTATGCAATATACGCTCGAAAGAAAGCCTCTGCTCCGTCATCACGGGTACTTTTTTTCTTTTTAACACTTGTGTTGTTGCCTTAATTGATCCGGGATCGATGCATTCATACATTTGCATGAGATTAGTGTCTAGTATGAATATATCCATTGAACCTACAGAATTTATAATTAGAGTGTCGAACCCATTAGGCAAGTTAGTCCTGGTTGATAAGGTCTGTAAGAATTTTCCTTTGATGATTCAGGGTCATTGTTTTCCGGCTAACCTTATATTGTTACCATTTGATGAGTTTGATGTAATACTTGGCAGGAATTGGTTAACCCTGCATGATGTAATTGTAAAGTGTGGTAGCAAGTATATTGAATTGAAGTGCCTAGATGGTGAGTTCTGCGAGTTGATTCAAGAGAATTAGGTACACTACCGGTTGTAATTACATCAATGATGGCTCAAAGATATGTGAGGAAAGAGTACGAAGCCTACCTTGCTTTTGTACTGAACACTAAGGAAATAGAGTTGAAGATTGAGTCCGTACCAATAGTATGTGAAAATCCAGATGTGTTCCCGGAAGAATTACCCGGATTACCACCCGATAGAGAGAGAGAATTTGGCATTGAACTGGTGCCAGGAACAGCTCCTATTTCTATTGCTCCATATAGGATGACACCAACCGAGCTGAAAGAGTTAAAAACACAGTTGCAAGAACTGACGAAAAAAGGTTTTGCAAGGCTGAGCTTTTCACCTTGGGGTGCTCCCGTACTATTTGTAAAGAAGAAAGATGGGTCAATGAGGCTATGTATAGAATATCAGCAACTGAATAAGGTAACTATCAATAATAAGTATCCTTTGCTAAGGATCGATGATTTGTTCGACCAGTTGAGGAGAGCTGTTGTATTCTCTAAGATAGACCTGAGATCCAGCTATTATCAGTTGCGAGTTATGAATTTAGACTACAGTTGATGCCACTTCAAATTACTGAATTTACAGATCTAATAGAAAGAGCTAAGATGATTGAATAGGTACTGGGGAAAAATAAGAATTCTGAAGCTATTTGTTCGACTGAAAAATGTCCTAGAACTTTTAGTTCAAGTCCACAACCTAAACAGTCAAAGAAATCTCGAAGTAATTGGAGATTCATTTCTAGATTAGAAAGAGGTGATAGAAGTCGAAGAAAACAGACAACTGCATCCACTAGTAGTATTAAAAGTCCAAATCAGAATACTGAAATTCCAGAATGTGAACACTGTTGGAACAAACATAGAGATGAGTGTAGAAGATTAACTAGGGGTTGTTTCCGATGTGGATCCACTGATCATTTTGTAAAGGACTGTCTGAAGGTTGGTAAGGTAGCACCAACAGTATCACAAAGATCTGAATTTGCTTCCAGAGGCCGGGGATCAGGCCGAAGTGGTCCATTGCTAGAGGAGGTACTAGAAGAACTAGTGAATATGCTACACAACAATCTAAAGTAAGAGCTCTGGCCCGAGCGTATGTTGTAAGAACTCGAGATGAGGGAAATGCTCATGAGGTAGTGACAGGTATATTCTTATTACATTCAGAACCCGTTTATGTTTTAATAGATCCAAGATCGTCACACTCCTATGTTAATACAAAACTGGTTGAGACGGGAAATTTAAAACCTGAATTGTCTAGAGTAACGACAGAAGTGTCTAGTCCATTGGGGCATACTATGTTAGTGGATCAAATATGTCAAAGATGTCCATTAATAATTCAGGATAAAATCTTTTCTGTTGATCTGTTGATCATGCTATTCGGTGACTTCGATATTATATTGGATATGGATTGGCTATCAGAACATGGAGTAATTTTGGATTGTAATAAAAATAAATTCATTGTTCAAAATGAAAATGGTGATCAAATTGAAGTAATGGTATTCGGACTAGTGGTTCAGGTCGAATCATTTCTGCAGTCAAAGCTAGTAAGCTTCTTATCAAGGATGTGTTGTTTTCTTAGCATATGTTATTAATTCCGATTTAGTTGAGAGTCAGTGTAGTAAAATTCGAACTGTATATGAATTTCCTGATGTGTTTCCTGAAGAATTGCCTGAATTACCTCCTGATCAGGAAGTTGAATTTACGATTGAAGTATACCTGGGTACAGATCTAGTGTCAATACCTCTATAACGAATGTCACCTACTGAGTTGAAGGAGGTGAAGGTACAACTGCAAGACTTATTAGACTGAGGGTTTATACGACCTAGTATGTCACTGTAGAGAGCTCCAATGTTATTCATTAAAAAGAAAGATGGTTCGATGTGGTTGTGTATTGATTATCGACAGTTGAATAGGGTGACTATCAAAAATAAATACCTGCTACCTCGCATTCATGATTTATTTGATCAACTAAAAGGAGCTTCTATATTTTCAAAAATTGATTTGAGGTCGGGATATTATTAGCTAAAGTTAAAAGAGAGTGATGTACCGAAGATAGCATTCTGTACACGGTATGGACATTATCCATTTTTGGTGATGCCATTTGGGTTAACAAATGCTCCGGCTACTTTTATGGATCTTATGAACCTGATTTTTCAGCCATACTTGGATCAATTTGTAGTGGTTTTTATTGATGATATTCTAGTATATTCAAAGTCTGAAACTGAACATGAATAGCATCTTCGAATTGTTTTGCAAATATTGCGAGAAAACCAATTGTATGGGAAATTGAACAAGTGTGAGTTTTGGTTAACGGAGGTTGTATTTCTTGGTCATGTAGTATCATCAGATGGGATTAGAGTAGATCCAAAGAAGATTGAAGCCATAATTCGGTGGAAAATTCCCAAAAATGTGTCGGAAGTATGTAGTTTCCTTGGGTTGGCCGGATATTATCGAAGTTTTGTGAATGGATTTTCAAAGATAGCTTTATCAATGAAAAAGTTTCTACAAAAGAATGTTTCGTTTGTTTGGAGTGAACAATGTTAGAAAAGTTTTGAAAAGTTGAAGCAAATGTTAACAGAAGCACCAGTATTAACTCTACCTGAGTCGGGAAAAGATTTTGTTGTGTACAGCGATGTTTCTCTAAATGGTCTCGGGTGTGTACTGATGCAAAGTGGAAAGGTAATTGTTTATGCTTCACGAAAATTGAAATCGCATGAACGCAACTATCCAACTCATGATCTAGAATTAGTAGCGGTGATTTTTGCTGTAAAGATTTGGAGACATTATCTGTATGGTGAAAAATGCTATATCTACACTGATCATAAAAGCCTCAAGTATCTTCTAACACAGAAAGAATTGAACTTGAGATAGCATCAGTGGATAGAACTTTTAGAATATTATGATTGTGTTATTGACTATCATCCAGGTAAAGCTAATGTGGTAGTTGACACATTAAGTAGGAAGGCTGCAACTGAATTGAGAGCAATGTTTGCACAACTCAGTATTGTTGATGATACAAGTATTCTGGCTGAATTGAGAATAAAACTAGTAATGTTTGATCAAATCAGAACAGCACAGTTAGAAGATGAAAAGCTAATGAAAAAGAGAGAAATGGTGCAGAATGATATGATAGAAAATTTTAGCATTGATGAGCAAAAATGTTTGAGATATTAGAATCGACTATGTATTCCAACTACTTCAGAGTTGAAAGAGTTAATAGTTCGAGAAGCACATGACAGTTCTTTTGCATTACATCCCAGAGGAACAAAGATGTATCGAGATTTACGGGAACTGCATTGGTGGCCAGGTATGAAGAGAGATATAGTGGAATATGTGGCTAAATGTTTAACATGTCAGCGAGTCAAAGCTGAACATCAGGTTTCGACTGGATTACTTTAGCCTATTAATATTCCTGAATGGAAATGGGACTGCATCATGATGGACTTTGTAACCGGGTTACCATTGTCAGCAAGTAAGAAAAATGCTATTTGGATGATTGTTGATCGACTTACAAAATCAGCTCATTTTATAGCAATCAGAACGGATTCGTCAGTTCAAAAGTTGGCAGAAACTTATATCCAGGAAATTGTGAGATTACATAGTATTCCTGTATCGATAATTTCTGACCGGGATCCACAGTTTACATCGAGGTTCTGGAAATAGTTGCATGAGTCTCTTGGTACTCGACTTCATTTTAGTACAACTTTTCATCTACAGACTGATGGACAATCAAAACGAGTCATTCAAATTTTAGGCCCAACATGGCCCAAAACGGCCTAATCCCATGAAATTGCTCATGGTGGCCTCTACGATCAAACGCCCATGTCTATGAGTTCGGATCACCACACGAGTGAGCACACATCCGTATAGTGCCAATGGTCACATTTTAAGGCTTTTTTCGATATACGATTTACGATTTGAGTAGTGTTTACACACCTGATTGCAAAAGTGCACAACTAGCCCACGAGCACTCCAACCTCTATCAAACAGAAGCTTCGATTAATATCTTAATGATCAAGTTGAAGCGAACCCTAACCAAAACACTTATTCAAAAGATTACCTATCACTTGCCTTAATCGATCGATTGAAACTTGCACAAAAGATTGGTTGCAACCCCTAAGGATTACCTGAATTCAATAGAGACTTATTATCTGACACCAAACCCAAAAATAGTTGAATCAAGTAAAACAACTTACCGAAAGTGTAGAACAAGGAATGAGAGACAGAAGAATTCCACCAACACCCAAAAGCACACCCTTAAACTGAGGCACAAGATGGAACAGTCACACCCCCTAGATTAAAACAACAAAAAATGGGGTGTTAAATAAAAGGCTATTACGGTAAAATGAGAGAAAGATGAAAACTGACACTTGAACTTGAGATGGAGTATTCGGCTAACACCAAAAGTTAAGAGAGTATTTGGTTTTAGCAATGGAGAAGGGGAATAGAGGAAAGTCGAAAGAGTAGAGAGAAGAGAAGACAAGGTGTTTGGGCAAAGAGCAACAATCGATTAAGGAGGGGAGAAAGGTATTCGATCAACGAACAAAATCGAGGGAGAGAGCAAAAAGCAAGGAGAATTGGCCAAAGACCAAGGATAACAACCAAAAGAGTTAGAGAGAGAGGAAGAGAAAATTTTGCAAAAGTATAAAGAGGTGAGGAGAGAAAAAGAATCAGTTAGACAAGGGTCTGTAGGGGAAAGTAAAATCAATATATGAATTGAACCTAAATGGTACTCGAAATAAGCCAAAAACGAAAAGATACCGTAAGACTTACTAGAACAATTCGATCTCTAAAGAACAGAAGAGAACAAATGTTGACAGCTACCGTAAAGTGAAGAGTAATTTTCCAACCCCAAAATCGAATGCATTGAGTGCCTACAATTCCTATTCAACACCAACTCTTCTCCCGCCACAAATCCCCATAATTTTCTCCTATAATCTCTCCTAAAATCTCTCAACCAATCACACCTCCCCTCATCTACTCAATTTGAATTCCCATTAACCACTTTAGTGTTTCAGTCAGCCCACAACACTCGCACAGCACAGCAACAAAATGAAACACCCACTGCGCCCACCGGATTCGAACCTCAGACCACAGGCACACACCACATGCCACCTATCCCCTAGGCCAAGAGGCCCATTTTTTCATGTTTTACCCATATTTATTTAAGAAGCCTACTAACTAGAGACAGGGTTTATTCAAGAAGAAACAAAATTTTTGCACAAGCCAAGGCTTAAACCCAAGAGTTCTCAGACTTCTCCCAAGACACTTAACCACTGAAACAGACATGCCAATTATGTCACAACCAAACAAAAATAATTTTTGTTAAGTTTTGGGGTGTTACAGAAGAAGGAAGGAAAAAGATGATGTATTTTGTTTTATTTTCATCTTAGTTCTAGTCAAAATAGGTCACCGACTTCACCTAATTTTGACTTTACTATTTCCTTTATCTCTATGGCCAGACAAGCCTTTCTTAAAGGTCCATTTACTCTTTAAAGACCCCTAATTATGGTTCTCTAGCTATTTAACACACTTAGCTAGCAAAACAAAACTTTTGCCCTTTATGCGATTTAGTCCTTTTTCTCAATTAAGCTCACAAACACTAAAATTAGTTCACCAAAATTTTCATGTATCCATATAATCATGTTATAACACCAAAATAATATTAAAAATAATTTTTTTAGCCTTGGAATAGTGGCTCTGAAACCACTGTTTCGACTCGGCCCAAAATTGGGCTGCTACACTTCCTTTAGAAACTGTGTTACTCACTTTCACTAGTTGATCTCTATCAGCTGTAAGCTTTTCTAGACAATCCCGAAGATAATGATCAAGCTATCCCCATTTAAAGCAAGCTCTTATCACTAATCTACATTCACCATAATGCTTCTTATTGCAATGTTTACATTCAGGTCCAACATTTCTAATGCTTCCCGCACTAGCAACGGATGTCGCGTAAGGTTTAGAACTGAAATGTCTCACATCTCTGTCCCTAATCGAAATTCCCGTAGAAGCTGTAGAATGAGGATGATAGTCTCCAAAATTTTTTTGATGTTGACAGATGTGATTTGCCCACAAATCTTTTTCTAGAATCTCTAGCCACAGAATCAGCTTTTCTTTTCTCTTTTCAAAGCTCTTCGGCTTTACAAGCTTAATCAAACAAAACAACAAACTCTTTCAGCTTAAGAATTTTTACTAACACCCTAATTTCTTTATTCAATCCATCCTCGAATCTTTTACACATTATAGCTTCAGAAGAGACGCATTCACGAGCATATTTGCTGAGTTGTACAAACTCTCTCTCATATTCTGTGATTGACATACGACCCTGCTTCAATTCAAGGAATTCTTTTCTCTTCTGATTGATAAACCTTTGGCTAATGTATTTCTTTCTAAATTTAACTTGAAAGAAATCCCAAGTGACTCTTTCTTGCGAAACTATGGGTATAGTGATACTACACACTTTAAACATTCTTCAGGGGTGCAAGATAATTCATCGAATACCTAAATCGTGTTCTCAAACCAAAACTTGGCTCTCTCAGGGTCATCATTAACAGTGGCTTTGAATTCCTCAACTTCATGTTTCCGTATCTTGTCAACAGGTGGTTTATTCAATCGCAAAGGATTAATTCCTTGAGGAGCTACAAGGATCGGTTGGGGAACAGGTAGGGGTGGAGGTTGCTTAACAACTGGGTTCATATGAATGTACTGTGTGAACCACTTGTTCAATATCTGAAAGAAGGCTTATTTAGCCTCACCCCTATGACTACTTGTCACGGGTTTAGATTCTATAGGTGTTGTCTCTTGAGCGGGAGCTGGCGCGTTACTTTCTACGTCATCTGCTACAGCTCGTTCGGGATCCACTGCTATATAAAATCACATTTGGAAACGTCAGGAGTCATCATACTATCACAGTTTTATATATGACATGTATAGCTAGACTCACATATGCTACATTAGTCCTAGAATTGACTAAACCATAGCTCTGATACCAACAAGAGTAACACCCCTAGCCTGTAACTGTCGCCGGGATAGGTTAAGAGGCATTACCGGACTTGTAACTCAATTCATAACAATCATTTATCAATTATCATCTCATTTCATTAACTATCATTCAATCACATTCAATATGTATTTAAAACGAGCATACGAAGCTTAAAACATACATTCGGGACTAAATCGCTAACATATTAAAATTTTGGAAACGTAAAAAAATTTCAACATGTCAAGTATCACACACATGTGTGAACAAGCCGTGTGCTTCACACGGCTGATAGACACGCCCGTGCCTAAGACCGTGTGAAAATAAGGCATGCATACTAACTTGTGTCACACGGCCGATGACACGTCTGTGTACCATGGCCGTGGAAAAACAAGAGAGGTTATTGACTTGGGTCACACTGTGACATCCCTAATTTAACCCTAGTCGGGAAGTGGTTTCGGGACCACAAAACTGGGTCACAAAAACATTTAAATACCTTATTCCATGCCAAATATATGTGAAAATGCATGTGTGAATTTTTAATTCTTTGATTTAGTTAAATTGAACGTGAATTGAAAGAAAAAGGACTCATGTGAAAGGATTTAAATATATGTGGTTAATTTTAAGAGGTTAGTAAAAGAATGAAGTAAAATAGATGGAGTTGCATGTCAAATAGTCCATTTCCTAAGGATAGTGGCCGGCCATGACAAGATTATGGGCAAAGGGAACATGTTTCCAACATGTTAGGTTAGTGGTGTATGTAGGAAGCCATAAAATAAAAGCTAGCATTAAAGAATTGAAAAAAAAATGATGAGCATGGATGCACCCCCATTTGCCGTGAATTGAACAAGAAAAACAAAAAAAAAAGTGCTCATCCTTTCTCAAATTTTTGTATTGCCGTGAGTGAGGGAGGCGGGGTTTGGAGAAGCTTGGCCATACTTGCAACTAGATTGAGGTATGTTTGATGTCATTCCTTAAGATTCATGCATGTTTTAGTTGTTAGTTTGAAACCTACCTAGCCCATGGCTTAGATTTCTTTGCTATTTGATGGAGATGAAGTTCGGCCATGGAGGTTGTCTTTCTTGGTTGGTATTTTAATGTTGTTGTGAAGAAGCATGAAGAGAAGTGAGATGAATGTTTAATAAAAGGAGATTTTGTGCCATTGAGTTCTTGTTGTTATATGTGTATGTGCATGAGTATTCGCCATGCTATAGAATCCATGTTGCAAAATAATTAATGCTTAATGTGATATATAATAGTACTTGTGAATGAGCTTGAGAGTATCTAAATTATTAGTTGGAGGTGCGAATGTGGTCTTGGATGAATTTTAAAGAACAAAGAAATTTTGGGTGACTATAGGTCAAGGACATTCGGCCAAAGGCTTGTGTGCTAGCAAAGTCGGCCTAGATGGGGTAAATGTTAAGTGTTAAATGTTCATGAGATAAAATTTTGTGATTTGATGAATTAATGATGATAGTATAGTTGATGTCATGTATAAATATGTGGCAAGATGGTTAAACTAGTTAATTTATTGATTAAGCTCAAGAAGCTAGAGGTGGAGAATCAAGCAAAGGCAAAGGAAAGAACATCGAGTAGCCGAGTTGGAACCATTTTACCCAATACAAGGTAAGTCATTAAGCATATATTTGATATTGCTTAAATGATTGTAATATCTATGCAATTGTGTTTAATGAGATGAAATATATACAAATGTATGTGTATGAAAAGATGATATTGTTGAACGTAAAAGAGATAGTGAAATGTGTAGGAAGTTTGCTTCGGCACTAAGTGTGGGAGAAATAGATGTGTACGGTGACGAGATTGGCACTGAGTGTGCGAGCTTGTAATGTATGACACTAAGTGTGCGAGTTTGGACTATATGGCACTATGTGTGCGGGCTTGAATCACATGGCACTAAGTGTGCGTGATTGAGTATTAAGCACTATGTGTGCGAACTCTACACATATCTCCGATTGAATATTTATATGGAGGTGTGACTTTATCGAGATGAGTATGGACAGCGGAAAGAGTAAGTACCTTGAGTTCATGGCTAATAGATGCTATGTTCATGCTCGGGGTGGAGTTGGTAAGATTTAAATCTATGTGATGATTTCAATTGCATTCCCGTAAATAAGGTATCGTGGAATAGATGAATGTTCATTTGATTGCATGATTGTTGCGGAAATGAAATGATGTATGGAAATTGCTTCAAATATCCTATTGAATAGTATATGAAATGTAAATGTATGACTTGGTATGAGATTGATCCGAAGGTCTAAGGAACTATGGTATAGTTCGGTATGGTGGAACACTTGGCCTTGTTTCATTATTTCATTTTATGATAATTTTATTAATGGATGGTTGTGGAATGCTTATGACTTCTTGAGTTATAAACTCACTCGGTGTTTTCTTGTCACCCATTTTAGGTTTCTTGGACTCGTCTCCTTTTGGGTGCTCGGAACAATCAACGAAGTCATCACACCCGGCGAGCAATTTTTGGTATTGTCTTCTTAGTCAACTTAGGAGAACATTTGGCATGTATAGGCTATTTCGTTTTGTTAAATTTTGGGTTGTAAACTTTAAGCGATGTGAAAATGGCCTATGTGGTCGTTTGAGTGGGATGCTAGAATCTATAGCCACGAGTCTTAGAAACCTTAATTTTGATAAGGTGGCCATAATTTGTGTCATGTATGATGGATGATTAGTAAGGCTAAGGAAGGATTCATGAAATTGGCATAGTCTACTGCAGTAACTGTTGCGGACAGCAGCAGTGATATGAGATCGAAAAATCACTAAAAATAGTATAAGTGGAATTAATTGCTAAAAAAATTACGTACTCGAAAATTGATGGGTCTATTTTCATATGGATGAAACGAAACGACCATATGAGCTGTATTTTAAGAGATATTCAAGATTTCGTGAGACAGGGCCAGAACGGTTTCTGGATTCTATGTTTTGAATTTGAAAATTTACCATAAATTATCCAGAAACAATTAGAAGTCATGCCTTATATGCATAGATTCCCCTTTGAGTCTAGTTTCATTAAAAACAAACGGCATGAGCATTGGAGCTCTGTACGAGATGATATCCAGGTCGTAATGGGCAAAGGTCAATGTAGTCGAACCCCAAAACAGGGGTGACTTTAACTAATAAACTGTACCAATTGGCCCTACCAAAAATTTTAGAAATAAATCCACGAATGGATATATGAGTCTAAATTTGGGGAAAATTTACGGAACTGGTTTTCGAGTTCTGGAACTCGAGATATGATTTTTAAGGTGACAGGGACGCAGATTGCCAGCTGGACTGGAAATGTGAAAAATAGTCTGTGACACATGAGAGTTGGTCGAGAACCCTCGTGTCCGACTCGTGACGGTATCGGGGAACGGGTGTTACAATTTTATTGGTATCGAGCCAGGTTTAGTCGGTTCTAGGACTACCGTAGCGCGTGTGAGTCTAGCTATACATGCCAATGTGTTAGTGCTTAAAATGTGATGACTTCGACGGTTGAAATTTTTGTTTTGATTAGCAAATGGAACCCGGTAGAGAGACCCTTGGCGGATGACGTTGAAAGTGTAGCGGCTGCTCCTGCGCAAGGGACACCGCTGTTGAGCCTCGATCATCCGCGAATAATCAAGATGAAGGCGAAACAAGCCTTCTTCACCATGATGAATGAGTGGGTCGCGAATATGCCCGAACCAATCCTACTGTCCAACCATTCCCAAATTTAAATAATCCACCCCAAGAGCCCGTAATGCCATCAGTTGCTGATCCTGTGAGGTGAGTAAACCACCGTGGACTTGATTAGGAAGCGTGGGGCCGAGGAGTTTAAGGCCATAGTTCTTGATGATGCCGAAAGGGCCGAGTTCGCTTGATAACACCATTAGAGTGTTTGATGAACTGTCATGCACACCCGATGAATGTCTTAAGTGTGCTATATCCTTGTTATGAGACTCACCTACTATTGGTGGAGGACCTTAATTTCCATAGTCCCAAAGGAACAAGTTACTTGGGATTTCTTCCAAACGAATTTGAAAGAAATACATTAGTCAACGGTTCATCGATCAAAAGTGTAAGGAATTCTTGGAGCTCAAGAAAGGTCGTATGATTTGAGATATCTGAATCTGAACATGAGTTCGTAAGACTTAGTCGGTATGCTCGGAGTGTGTGGCTGATGAGGTTGCTATGTGCAAAAGATTTGAAGAGGATTGAATGAAGAGTTAAAGCTCTTGGTGGGTATTTTGGAGATAAAAGAATTTGTAACACTAGTTGAACGAGCTCGCAAGGCGGAAGAGCTCGGAAGGGAGAAGAGGAAGGCTGAATTTGAAGCTAGAGATTATCGTAAAAGATCGACGGGCAAGGTTCCATTTTCGGCTGTAAAGAAGTTCGAGAGGACACAAATAAGTCGAGGCGCATGCGGGATTTCCATTAGAGCACGACCATCGATGGACTCACGAGCTACTTGGTAGCTAGTGTGGGCAATAATCGTCAAGAAAAGCTCGAATGCCCCCAATGTGGAAGACGACACATAGGTGAATGTTGGGGTAAGTCATTAATAGGGCTGTTATGGATGCGGTTCAAGGACCACTTCATTAGAGATTGCACGGAGCTAGATGAGAAGAATAAGATGCAAGGCGCAAGATCTAGTGGGACGACGGCTAGAGGTAGACCCCGAGGATTTCGGGAGGTAGAGGTGGTAATCGAGAGGGTCTCGATCGGTTGTTCGATCCGAGACTCGTGCTTCTGCTAGAGCATATGCTATCCGTGCACGAGAGGAGGCATCCTCCCCTGACGTTATCACTGGTACTTTCACTCTCTTTGATACTAGTGTGATTGCATTGATTGACCCTGGCTCTACTCATTCATATGTATGTGAAACCTTAGCATCCAGTAAGACTCTACCTGTTGAGTCTACTGAGTTCGTAATTTGAGTGTCAAACCCTTTGGGTCAATACTTACTCGTTGATAAAGTGTGCAAGAGATGCCCCCTAATAATTCGAGAATCCTGTTTTCCGGCCGATCTGATACTTCTACCATTTGATGAATTCGATGTTATTCTTGGTATGGATTGGCTGACCGTGCATGATGCAGTGGTGGACTACAAAAGGAAAACCATTGATTTGAGGAGTGCAAATAATGAGGTAGTCCGAGTCGAGTCTACTAATTTAAGAGGAGTGCCAGCGATAATATCTTCTATGACCGCTCGGAGATATGTGAAAAAGGGGTGTGAAACATACCTTGCGTATGTGTTTGAGAGTAAAGAGACGGAAAGGAAACTCGAATCGGTACCAGTGGTTTGTGAGTATTCAGATGTTTTTCCTGAGGAGTTACCGGGATTGCCACCGGTTCGAGAAGTGGAATTCGGCATCGAAGTGGTACCGGGTACTACACCGATCTCAATAGCCCCGTATCGTATGGCATTAACTAATTAAAGGAATTGAAGGTTCAATTGCAAGTATTGACGGATAGAGGTTTCGCTCGACCGAGTTTTTCTCCATGGGGAGCACCAGTATTGTTTGTGAAGAAGAAGGATGGAACTATGAGATTGTGCATCGACTATCGTCAGTTGAATAAAGTGACGATAAAGAATAAATATCCGTTGCCACGAATTGATGATTTGTTTGATCAATTAAAGGGAGCCTCAGTGTTTTCAAAGATAGATTTGAGGTCGGGGTACTATCAGTTGAGGGTCCGAGAATCGGACATACCCAAAACGCTTTTAGAACGAGGTACGACCACTACGAATTCTTAGTGATGCCGTTTGGGCTCACTAATGCCCTACGATTTATGGATTTAATGAATAGAATTTTCAGGCCATACTTGGATCGGTTCGTAGTTGTATTTATCGATGACATTTTGGTCTATTCGAGAGATGAAACTGAACACGCTGAACACCTGAGGCTAGTATTGCAAATTTTACGAGATAAGTAGTTATCATAAAGTTCAAGAAATGTGAATTTTGGTTGAGAGAGGTTAGCTTTTTGGGGCACGTGGTGTCCGCATGGGTGTCGTGGTGGACCCGAACAAAATTTCGCCATAGTCGATTGGAAACCTCAAGGAATGTTACCGAAGTTAGGAGCTTTTGGGGCTTGCGGATACTATCGACGATTTGTGAAAGGTTTTTCGATGATAGCTGTACCGATGACGAAACTACTCCAAAAGATGTTAAGTTCGAGTGGTCAAACGCTGTCAAGAAAGTTTCGATCGACTAAAACCTGTTTAACCGAGGCCCCAAGATTAGTACAAATGAGTAGGTCCCAGAAAGAGTTTGTCATATCTGATGGCGCATCCTTGTTTGGGTTAGGTTGTGTGTTGATGCAAGAAGGTCGAGTTGTGGCTTACGATCGAGACAACTAAAGCCGCATGAGAGAAACTATCCGACCCATGACCTTGAACTAGCACCATAGTGTTCGCCTTGAAAATATGGCGGCATTACTTGTTTGGAGAAAGGTGTCATATTTATTCGGACCATAAAAGTCTTAAATATTTGATGACTCAAAGAGATTTAAACTGCGACAAAGACGTTGGCTTGAGTTGTTGAAAGACTATGAACTCATCATTGATTATCACCGGAAAGGCCAACGTGGTGGCCGATGCTTTAAGTCGCAAGGCACTGTTTGCTTTGAGAACGATGGATGCTCACCTATCCGTTTCACCCGATGAGGTGCTAGTAGTCGAATTAGAGGCCAAACCGTTATTGATTCATCAAATACTTGAATCTCAGAAGGTCGACGCTGAATTGGTCGCTAAACGAGTCGAATGTGTTTCGAATGAGGAATCAGAATTTCAGATTGACGACAATGATTGCTTGACGTTCAAGGGTCGATTATGTATTCCGAGGAATTCGGAACTTGTTTCAAGATTCGGACGAGGCTCACGATGAGTCGAATGTCATCCACCCGGTAGTACTAAAATGTACAATGACCAAACGCCAATTTTGGTGGCGGTATGAAACGAGACATTTCGAATTTGTTTCAAGGTGTCGATATGTCAACAAGTGAAAGCGGAACATCAAGTGCCATCGTGATTACTTCAGCCAATCATGATACCTGAATGGAAATGGGATCGAGTGACAATGGATTTTGTATCTGGGTTACCAGTGTCAGCAGGTAAGAAAGATGTGATTTGGGTTGTTGTGGATAGACTGACTAAGTCGGCTCACTTTATCCTCGTGCGCACGGATTTTTCGCTCGATAAGTTGGCAGAGTTATACATCTCCCAAATTGTTCGATTGCATGGGGTACCTACTTCTATCGTGTCGGATAGAGACCCAAGATTTACGTCGCGATTTTGGAAGAAATTGCAAGAGGCTTTGGGTACCAAGCTGCATTTTAGCACTGCTTTTCATCCCCAAACCGATGGTCAATCCGAACGGATAATTCAAATACTCGAGGATATGTTGAGATGTTGCATCCTTGAGTTTAGTGGTTCATGGGAACGGTATTTACCTTTGATTGAATTCACTTACAATAACAGTTTTCAATCAAGTATTAAGATGGCGCCTTACAAGGCTTTATACGGTCGTAAATGCCGTACCCCATTATTCTGGACTGAACTTAGTGAAGGTAAAATCTTCGGGGTTGATTTGATTAAGGATGCCGAGCGAAAGTTCGAGTAATTCGTGAAAGTTTGAAAGTCGCCGGATCGCCAAAAGTCGTATCTGGATTTGAGAAGAAAAGACATTGAATATCGGGTTGGGGACAAGGTATTTCTCAAAGTTTCACCACGGAAGAAGGTGCTTAGATTTGGTCGTAAGGGCAAATTGAGTCCGAGGTTCATCGGTCCGTATGAAGTATCCGAACGAGTTGGGCGATGGCGTCGATTAATTTTACCCCGAGCTTGAAAGGATTCTACAACGTTTTCCATGTCTCGATGCTTCGACGATATAGGTTTGACCCGACACACGTAATCACTCCATCTGAGGTCGAGGTTCAGCCTAATTTGAGTTATGAAGAAGAGCCGGTTCGCATTCTGATGCGCGAAGTAAAAGAGTTGCGCAATAAGAAAATCCCATTGGTGAAGGTGTTGTGGCATAAACACGGAATTGAAGAAGCCACCTGGGAACTTGAGGACTCTATGAAAGAGCGATACCCGAGCCTATTTACCGGTAAGATTTCCGGGGACGAAAATTTCTTAAGTGGGGGAGAGTTGTGACATCCCTAATTTAACCCTAGTCGGGAAGTGGTTTCGGGACCACAAAACTGGGTCACAAAAACATTTAAATACCTTATTCCATGCCAAATATATGTGAAAATGCATGTGTGAATTTTTAATTCTTTGATTTAGTTAAATTGAGCGTGAATTGAAAGAAAAGGACTCATGTGAAAGGATTTAAATATATGTGGCTAATTTTAAGAGGTTAGTAAAAGAATAAAGTAAAATAGATGGAGTTGCATGTCAAATAGTCCATTTCCTAAGGATAGTGGCCAGCCATGACAAGATTATGGGCAAAGGGAACATGTTTCCAACATGTTAGGTTAGTGGTGTATGTAGGAAGCCATAAAATAAAAGCTAGCATTAAAGAATTGAAAAAAAATGATGAGCATGGATGCTCCCCCATTTGCCGTGAATTGAACAAGAAAAACAAAAAAAAAAGTGCTCATCCTTTCTCAAATTTTTGTATTGCCGTGAGTGAGGGAGAGGGGGGGTTTGGAGAAGCTTGGCCATACTTGCAACTAGATTGAGGTATGTTTGATGTCATTCCTTAAGATTCATGCATGTTTTAGTTGTTAGTTTGAAACCTACCTAGCCCATGGCTTAGATTTCTTTGCTATTTGATGGAGATGAAGTTCGGCCATGGAGGTTGTCTTTCTTGGTTGGTATTTTAATGTTGTTGTGACGAAGCATGAAGAGAAGTGAGATGAATGTTTAATAAAAGGAGATTTGTGCCATTGAGTTCTTGTTGTTATATGTGTATGTGCATGAGTATTCGGCCATGCTATAGAATCCATGTTGCAAAATAATTAATGCTTAATGTGATATATAATAGTACTTGTGAATGAGCTTGAGAGTATCTAAATTATTAGTTGGAGGTGCCGAATGTGGTCTTGGATGAATTTTAAAGAACAAAGAAATTTTGGGTGACTATAGGTCAAGGACATTCGGCCAAAGGCTTGTGTGCTAGCAAAGTCGGCCTAGATGGGGTAAATGTTAAGTGTTAAATGTTCATGAGATAAAATTTTGTGATTTGATGAATTAATGATGATAGTATAGTTGATGTCAAGTATAAATATGTGGCAAGACGGTTAAACTAGTTAATTTATTGATTAAGCTCAAGAAGCTAGAGGTGGAGAATCAAGCAAAGGCAAAGGAAAGAACATCGAGTAGCCGAGTTGGAACCATTTTACCCAATACAAGGTAAGTCATTAAGCATATATTTGATATTGCTTAAATGATTGTAATATCTAAGCAATTGTGTTTAATGAGATGAAATATATACAAATGTATGTGTATGAAAAGATGATATTGTTGAACGTAAAAGAGATAGTGAAATGTGTAGGAAGTTTGCTTGGCACTAAGTGTGGGAGAAATAGATGTGTACGGTGATTTAGATTGGCACTGAGTGTGCGAGCTTGTAATGTATGGCACTAAGTGTGAGAGTTTGGACTATATGGCACTATGTGTGCGGGCTTGAATCACATGGCACTAAGTGTGCGTGATTGAGTATTAAGCACTATGTGTGCGAACTCTACACATATCTCCGATTGAATATTTATATGGAGGTGTGACTTTATCGAGATGAGTATGGACAGCGGAAAGAGTAAGTACCTTGAGTTCATGGCTAATAGATGCTATGTTCATGCTCGGGTGGAGTTGGTAAGATTTAAATCTATGTGATGATTTCAATTGCATTCCGTAAATAAGGTATCGTGGAATAGATGAAAGTTCATTTGATTGCATGATTGTTGCGGAAATGAAATGATGTATGGAAATTGCTTCAAATATCCTATTGAATAGTATGTGAAATGTAAATGTATGACTTGGTATGAGATTGATCCGAAGGTCTAAGGAACTATGGTATAGTTCGGTATGGTGGAACACTTGGCCTTGTTTCATTATTTCATTTTATGATAATTTTATTAATGGATGGTTGTGGAATGCTTATGACTTCTTGAGTTATAAACTCACTCGGTGTTTTCTTGTCACCCATTTTAGGTTTCTTGGACTCGTCTCCTTTTGGGTGCTCGGAACCGTCAACGAAGTCATCACACCGTGAGCAATTTTTGGTATTGTCTTCTTAGTCAACTTAGGAGAACATTTGGCATGTATGGGCTATTTCGTTTTGTTAAATTTTGGGTTGTAAACTTTAAGCCATGTGAAAATGGCCTATGTGATCGTTTGAGTGGGATGCTAGAATCTATAGCCACGAGTCTTAGAAACCTTAATTTTGATAAGGTGGCCATAATTTGTGTCATGTATGATGGATGATTAGTAAGGCTAAGGAAGGATTCATGAAATTGGCATAGTCTACTGCAGTAACTGTTGCGGACAGCAGCAGTGATATGAGATCGAAAAATCACTAAAAATAGTATAAGTGGAATTAATTGCTAAAAAAATTACGTACTCGAAACTTGATGGGTCTATTTTCATATGGATGAAACGAAACGACCATATGAGCTGTATTTTAAGAGATATTCAAGATTTCGTGAGACAGGGCCAGAACAGTTTCTGGATTCTATGTTTCGACTTTGAAAATTTACCATAAATTATCCAGAAACAATTAGAAGTCATGCCTTATATGCATAGATTCCCCTTTGAGTTTAGTTTCATTAGAAACAAACGGCATGAGCATTGGAGCTCTGTACGAGATGATATCCAGGTCGTAATGCGCAAAGGTCAGTGTAGTCAAACCCCGAAACAGGGGTGACTTTAACTAATAAACTGTACCAATTGGCCTGACCAAAAATTTTAGAAATAAATCCACGGATGGATATATGAGTCTAAATTTGGGGAAAATTTACGGAACTGGTTTTCGAGTTCTGGAACTCGAGATATGATTTTTAAGGTGACAGGGACGCAGTTTGCCAGCTGGACTGGAAATGTGAAAAATAGTCTGTGTGACACATGAGAGTTGGTCTGAGAACCCCTCGTGTCCGACTCCGGCGACGGTATCGGGAACGGGGTGTTACACACACGGTTGGCCATACGCCCATGTGACAACCCGTGTGTCTAGACTATGCCAAACCTGTAGGATATACTGACTTAATTCGAAAAGGTAGCCCAAAGGACACATGGTCATGCATCATGACCATGTGTTGCACACTGTTAAGACACATGCCCGTGTCTCTACCATTGTGGACAAAAATAAGCTATTTGTAAAGCCATTTTACCACCCTAAAAACACAAGCATTCATAAGCATAGATAACCATTTCAATACACATTATTTTCCATATCAAAACCTAACAATTACATGCCTAAATACCTATTTAACATCATGCATAATCCATTCATCTAACAAATACATATCAATACCTCACTTGCATATTTTCATTCAAACATTACCTTACCAAAACATACCATAATTGAACACATAATTCAACCAAAACAAGGTACCATAATAAGCCAAATCTCATGGCTTAACTTATACATAAAACATACCAAAGCCATGATTTCAAGTAACATAACTAACATATTTTAAACTAGCCTATACATGCCATATTTACAAATATCCACAAGTTCAAAAATACCAATTGGAATTTGGATAGTCTGATGTGCAACTCTGACTTGTCCGAAAGGAGCAAGCTATTGAGCCTCTATAAAACATAGAATAAGAAACAGAGTGAGCTTTATAACTTAGTAAGCCCGTATAAATTAGAATTAAACTTACATTTATTCATAATCAAAGCAACATTAAAATACCAACAATTTAATTAACCAACATGTAATCACAAGTGTCCATCACAAGTTAGTCATTTGACGAATACATAAAACTATCCATTAATACAATACTTTGCATAAATTCATAATTCACATATCATATATATAGCATTAGTAACATTTATAATCTGTAACTTATTTGTATAAACAGTATTTAGGCTCGTTGAACCTATTAGAACTTCAAAGGATACTTGAGTGAACAATGTTAGTAATCCATTAATCATTATTATATATGCTCCTTCGAGTCATAATTGGTAACCTCGTCCTGAGCTGATGAACAGTAAGCTCTAATGAGATGAAACGGTAAGCTCTATCGAGTTGAAATGGTAAGCTCTATCGAGCTGAACAGTAAGCTTTATTGAGTTGAACAATAAGCTCATACGAGCTGAAACGGTAAGCTCCAATGAGCTGAATACAGTAAGATCTTATAAGCTGATATATTAATAAGCTTATACAAGCTATGGTGAGTCTGCAACAAATGCAAGAGCTCGACCAAAACGATAATCCGAGTAACATGTCACTCGTATCCAATTAATCTATACAGTTCAAACGGGGCTCAGTAACAAATACATTATAATACATATCAATAGTACATGTTTAATTCAAGTATATCCAATTCTCATTACAATATTTATTTCAAATATTTTTAAATATATATATATATATAGAGAGAGAGAGGTTCAATTCTAATTATACGAACTTCTCTTGTAACCATGGATAAAATTATCAGTTATTCGTCCACTTTTTGTTTTCCCCGATCTAGTTCCGATATTTGCTTATCTTGATCTATATAATATCAAATTAACTCATTCAAAATTTCATTCAATTCAATTCAATTTTGTCTAAAACATTCATTTTGGCTAATTTACAATTTAACCCCTAAACTTTTGACTACTTTGGAATTTAGTCCTTAACACATAAAAATGCAAAATTGTACAATTAAGCCATAACCCATGATAGCCGAATTTCCTATGTACTACTAGCAGCCCATATCTTTCATTATTTTACACTTTTAACGACCATATTTTACATTTTCACAATTTAATCCCTATTTGACATTTTTGTTAAAAATCACTTATAAAACAGTAAAATTCCTTAACAAAACTTTCACATAATAATTCTATCATGCTGTAAACCTTATTAAAATAATAAAATAAATATTTTAACTTTAGATTTGTAGTCCCTAAACCACTGTTCTGATTTAACCTAAAAATGGGCTGTTACATGTCCATCAACTTTAACAACTCATCTCGAAGATCCGGGCAAGACGATTGAGTTCTGAACATTGAAGTTGTCATGTCAGGTTCGATTACTGGTTCCATTGGTTCTGCCTTCTCAGAGATTTCAGCTACTGTATTGGTTCGATTTCTATGGGATCTTCTTCTTCCTCTTATTCGAGATCCTCATTTTTTTCAACTTGTTGCTCAAGAACAGAATCTCCAGCTATTCAGTAGAGGTCCCAATCTTTGATTGTGCCTTGGCAATAACCTATCTTCTTTACCTTTGCAAGAATTTTGGCTTTCAAGCATAAAATTATTATCGTAAAGGGAAAGTGAGCTTGGCCAGAACGTCTAGCAACACAATTTCGTATTTTGAGTAACATCTCATTTTTAGTGAAATCAGAATAGTGATTTTGAGACCATAAATCTAACATCAAAAAAATTATTTTATTATTATTTTAATGTCTGTAGCATGATAGTAGCATCATATAAAAATTTCATGAAGAAATTTTATCGTTTGCATGCTTAATTTGATAAAAATGACTAAATTATATAAAGTGCAAAATTTGAGTTCTATAAGTAAAAAGTGTCAATTTGCTATGAAATTGGAATATGAGAGGCCTTAGATGGTAATTAGACTATTAATATACTTAGTGCACAAAGATGGACATCCTTTAAGTGATTTTTTAAAGGTTTTATTAAAGGATATTTAAGTAATTTAATAAATAAAGTAGTAAAATAATGAAAACAAATACTATCATCTTTGTTTTCTTTTTTAGCTAATTTAACCTAAGAAAAACACCATTTTTGGGCATCTAAGCATTCAGCCAACTGCTTCTCTTGCATGTAAATGTATTTTTGTCCCTTTTTAATGATTTCTATGTTTTTGGAGTCGTTGTAGCTTAATCTAGCTAGCCGAGGGACTAATTTGCCAAACTGTCAAAAGTCTAGGGTTTTTCCATAAATGTATATTGGTTGTTTTTATGTTTGATGGAAGAAAATGAATGGCAACTTTTGTTAAGTGATTTTTGATAAATTTATCAAATGGTGATTAAATTGTGAAATGTGTAATATTAATGGTAAATTGTGAAATTAATGAAAAATATGAGCTACTAAGGACTTAAGTGAAATTCGGCTACAGTGGGTTGGCATTAAAATTTCATGAACAATTATTTTTTAAGCTTAAGGACTAAATTGTATTGAATTCAAAATTTTAGGAGCAAAAGCGTAATTTTAACAAATTATGATTTTTGGATTAAATTAAATAAAGTGAAAATTGAGTGAGCTATATTTGATTATATAGATCAAGAAAAGCAACATACGAATTTAGATTGGCGAAAAGAAAAAAAGTATTGGATTAATCGATCGTTGATGTGATGTCTCGTGATAAGTTTTATATTTATGATTGATCGTGCTTGAAAACTAACTATTATCACGAGAAAGGCAAGTGCACCTATCGAACAGTAGTATAGCTTATAGCAAGACCGGAATGTTGAACCCACAGGAACTAAAAGTACTAGTATTAACTCTCTTTTTATTATCTAGCCTAAATATAAAGGGGTTTGTTTAATCTAAATTAATTAACTAAACTAAGAATGCACATGAAGAAAATTGGGGAAATAATTTTGGGAAAATTTGATTGATTTGGACAATACCCAATGAAAAATCCACCTAGACTTCACTTGTTATTTGACTCTGAATCAGACGATTTATTCACTTGACTTGATCCGTAGAAATCCCGAAGTTATATTATTATCTCTCTTGAGACTAGTAACGTCTAGCCCTAGGTTGATTAATTGATATCTTTTTCTAATTAAAACCTCTAGTGTTACATTACCTCAATCTATGGATTCCCTCATTAGGTTTCACCCTAATCCGGCAAAATTATATCGCCCTATGTCTAGGGGTGCAATCAACTCCGTTTAATTATGCTATATCTACTCTTAGACAGGGACTTTTGCTCCTCTGGATAAGCACATCAATACTTGAATCAATATCCTGGAATATTAAAGCAAGAATTAAGAACTCATAATTAAGAACAAATCAAATATTTATCATATAATTCAGAAAATAATAACAAGATCTGTCTTAGGTTTCATTCCTCTTAGGTATTTAGGGGATTTACTTCATAAGTGTAAAAGAAAACATCTCAGAAAAATAATAATAACGAACCATAAAGAAACCCCAAAATCCCGAAGAAAATCGAAGGGAAATATTCAGTCTTGAAGGAGAATCCGGCTTCTAAGATAGATCAATTGGCTTTCTTCGAGTAATTGCTTGCCTCCTACTTTGTGTGTTTTCTATAGGTACCTCTTGGGGTGTTTATATTGACTTTAGAATACTTCAAACCCCTCAAGAGTGGCCTTTCTCGAATAGGACTAGACTTTGGCTTGACAAGGACACGCCCATGTGCAAGTGCTTCAACCCGTGTTCAAGTCTGTTGAATAGACATGGGCGTGTGGTCTACCCGTGTAAGGAAGTCCAGGTCGTGTTGATTTCTCACGTTGACCCATTTTTTCTGTTTTTGGCCCGTTTCTCGCTCTTTTTACTCTCTTGTGCTCACCTAAGTATAAAACATGAAATTAAAGGATTAGGAGCATCGAATTCACCAAATCTAAGGATAATTCATCCAAAAATGTGCTAAGCATGGGATAAAAATATGTATAAATTACGATTTATTAAATACCCCCACACTTAAGCGTTTGTTTGTCCTCAAGCAAAATCCTCAATTCACAATTAAGAATTCATTTTTCTCAACTTATAATTCCTATCAATAATATCTCATAATAAATCATAGGTAATCACACATTGAGAGTTCAGCTAGAAGAACATCAAAGTTTTAAACATTCCAAGTTGAGCATTTTACCACAAAAACATAGGTGTCTCCCCTCATCTAAGTAATCACCTTTGATTCAATATATCACAGAATTCAACATCCTCACTAAGGATTCACTCAAATCACTTGAGGTGTTTACGGACAACAAAATTAAGCACTCATTAGTCAATATGAAAAGTTATTACCACAGGCTTGCGTGAAAACCAAATCTCCACCACTATATATTGAGATGATACATCAATCAAAAGGTCTTTAGAGGGTTGTAACGTGACTTTGGTTAGGGGGTGTCGTCATAAGCTGAAAAAGAAGGTTAGAATCGAGATTGAATTGAAAAAATTATCTAACTAGAAAAATACTACAGTTGACAATTTACATTCCTAATTGAGCTTTTCTTCATGGATAACGTCGTTTTAATCTAACCATTACATTTGATCGCGAGGTTTCGTGATAGGTTTTAAATATTTATAATTACTCGTTCCTGAACTAACTATTATCGCGATGTAGGCAAGTGTACCTATCGAACAGTAGTATAGTTTTAGCAAGACTGGATTGTCGAACCCAAAGGAATTAAAAGTACTAGTAATGATAGTCTTTTTATTATCTAGCCTAATAATAAAGAGGTTTTTGTTTTAACTAACTAATTATCTAAACTAAGAACGCAAAGAGAATGGAATTAGGGAATTGCTTTTGGGAAAATCGATTGAATGAAGACAATACCTAAGGAAAAATCCACCGAGACTGTACTTGTTACTCTGGCTTTGAATCAGACGATTTATTCATTTAACTTGTTCCATAGAGATCCCTAAATTATGTTATTATCCCTATTCAATACTAATAACGTCTAATCCCTAGATTGAATAACCGAGAATTTTATCTAATTAACACTCTAGGGTTGCATTAACTCGATCTATGGATCCCCTTATTAGGTTTCACCCTAATTCGGCAAAATCTTGTCACCCTATGTCTAGGCGCACAATCAACTCCGCTTAATTATGACAAATGTACTCTTAAACAGGGTCTATTCCACCTCTAAATAAGTGCTTATCTGAATCGGTATCCTGGGATATCAAAACAAGAATTAAGAACACATAGTTAAGAACAAGTCAAATATTTATCATACAATTCAGAAAATAATAACAAGATTCGTCTTAGGTTTCATTCCCCTTAGGTATTCAGGGGATTTAGTTCATAACTAAATAAGAAAACATCTCAAAATGATAAAGAATACAAAACATAAAGAAAACTCAAAACTCCTAAAGGGAAATTGAGGAGAGATCTTCAGTCTTAATGATGAATCTGGCTTCTGAGATGGATCAATTGACTTCCTTGGAGTAATTCCATACTCCCTTCCTTTGTCCTCTTTTTCTTCCTTCTCTAGGGTGTATTTATAGGCTTTGTAATGCCTAAAAGCCCTCCTTTGTCCTCTTTTTCTTCCATACGCCCGTGTAACATGCCCGTGTGTGATTACTTCAGGCCGTGCTAGAGCCTGCCAAATTGACACGACCGTGTGGTCTGCCCGTGTGAGGAGGTCCAGGCCGTGTTGATTTCGTACTTTGGCCCATTTTCTCCATTTTTGGCTCGTTTCTCGTTCCTTTCGCTCTCTTATGCTCTCCTAAGTGTAAAACATTAAATTAAAGCATTATGAGCATCGAATTCACCAATTCTAATGAAAAATCATCAGTAAAATGTGTTAAACATGGGGTTAAAATATGTATAAATTACGGTTTATCAAATACCCCCACACTTAAGCATTTGCTTGTCCTCAAGCAAAATTCTCAACTCATAATCAAAATAAATTCTTCTCAACTTATAATTTCTATTGATAATATCTCAGAATAATCTATAGGTAATCATACATTGGGAATTCAACTAAAAGAACATAAAAGTTTCAAACATTCCAAGTTGAGTATTTAATCATGCGAACATAGGTGTCTCTCCTCATTTAAATAATTACCTTTGATTCAGAATACCACAGAGTTTCACATCCTCACTACAGATTCACTCAAATCACTCGAGGTGTTTAAGGACAATAAATGAAGCACTCAATAGTCAATAATGAAAAGTCATTACCATAGGCTTGCATGGGAATCAAATCTCCACCACTATATGTAACACTCCTTACCCGTATCCAAGGCCAGAACAGAGTACGAGGCATTACTAGACTTAACAATACACATAGACGAAAACTGGGCCATAAAATTTCATTTAATTCAAAACTTTTCGAACACATGCATAACAAAAAAAGCTAACTATATCATCACATCAAAACATAGGACATGGCACGATTAATTAAACTTATAAACCATAATGGATAAGGACCACATCTTATGATTTTATACGATAACTCAATGCAGACTGATACGTATGGTCAAAATCATAATAAAAATACATATCACAAACCAACTTCCTATACATGCCACTCACTTGATATTTCTAATAGTTGAATTAATTTTCCCAAAAATGATAGTTTGATAGTGTGATTTTGCCTCTGACGATCTCCAACCCCGAGCCAACCTTCCAATACTAAAGAAATGGAGAGGATGCGTAAGCTTTACGCTTAGTAAGTTCATATGAAAATAATAAGCAATTACTACCATGCTTTTCAAGATAAAACACTATAATTGTACAATTACACATATTCAGGACAAGCTGTTTTCTGGAGTCCCGGTGTTAAAAAAAATCATATCCCAACTTACAAAACTGAAAATCCAATTTCGTAAATTTTATATGAAACTAGACTCATATGTATAGTTACTAATTTTTTTTCTAGAATTTTTGGTTAGGCCATTTAGTACAGTTTATTAGTTAAAGTCTCCCCTGTTTCAGGGTATGACTACTCTGATCCCTGTGCACTATGAACCAAATTTCTCCCTGTACAGAATTCCAAAGACCATGCTGTTTGTCTCCCTTAAAATTAGATTCAATAAGGAATCCATGCATGTAAGGTATGACTCTGAATAATTTTTTCACAATTTATGGTGAATTTCTAAAGTTAGAATAGGGTATCTTGAATTCATTCAGACCCTATTTCACAAGAATTCAAATATCACACAATATAGAATTCTTTTGCTTCCTCTGTTTCTTTCATGTGAAAATAGACTCATTAAGATTTATTTCCATAATTTTTTTAAATTTAATTCAACTTACACAATTTTTTGGTGAATTTTCAAAGTCATGCACTCTTCATTGTCTAATCTTGTTTTACTACTAAAGTTCACTTTTACACAATTTCACTTAATCCATTCCATTTTACCGAGGTTCACTCAAATATTGAGCATATTACTCATAAATTCAAATAAAAATATACTTGCACTTGTTCATCACATAATCACTTTCACATGTATTTTCATTTAATCGATTTCCCGTTGAACTCATCGGAATAATAACAGATACACAATTGCCTGCACATTTTCCCATTTCTACACTTGTAGCCGAAGCTATCTGGTACGCATAGTAGCCTGCACTTAGTACTACACATGCGACCAATAGTCTGGTACACGTAGTAGCCTGCACTTAGTACTACACACGTGACCTCACCATCTAATACACGTAGTAGCCTGCACTTAGTACTACACACGTGATCACAGTTTTTGGGTATGCATAGTAGCTTGCACTTAGTACTACACATGCGACCTCACAATAGATCATTCGTATCATTTTTATTCTGAAGGTTCAATCAGGAAATTCCTCACTTTTCAACATTTTACTAAATTTTCCTTAATCAATTTAAATTCATAATTTACATCAAATAACCATTTGATAGGCAACTACATTTCATATGATATCAAAATATAATAACATAAAAAGAATCGATAGATTATTTATGTACGAATTTACTCGAAGTGTCGATCTCACTATCCATAGTACCAATTGTCCATTCATAGTAACTCAAATATCAAATCAGCTTTTAAGAATTTACATAACATATATCACATATTTCATATATCACTTGTCATGTATCTTTATTTTCTTGCATTTCATGTAACATTCTTTCATGTCATATTTCCACATCATAAACACCATTCCATCAACTTTTCCAATATATTAAATCATAAAATATATGCAATAATAGTAAGAAATATAATTCAAACATAACATTGCATTATTATTATCATACTAACTTACCTCGATCCGAAACAACAATTTACCATTTTAGTCCATAACCTTGTATTTTCCCGATTTAAGCACGAATCTCGATTTCCTTCATCTATAATATCACATTTAGCCTAATAATTAGTCATACTATTCATACGGGTCCAAAATCATATTTTTAAAAATTTTCATTTTGACCCTAAACTTTTGCATATTTGCACTTTTTCCTCAAGGTTCAAAATTAAACTTCATCCTATTTTCTTATGTTTTATGACATGCTGATCATTTTCCTTCTATGGAAACATCAAATTCTCACTCTAACATGTACTTATGACTATTAGGTATTTTTACTGATTAAGCCCTTTTGCTCGTTTTCACTTAAAACCGAGTAGCACAAGTTGTCTAACATAATTTAAAACCTCATATTCTATCATAAAACACCAAAATACACAAATTTCACCTATGGGTATTTTTCCAAATATGA
Source organism: Gossypium arboreum (assembly GCF_025698485.1). Lineage (NCBI taxonomy): Eukaryota > Viridiplantae > Streptophyta > Magnoliopsida > Malvales > Malvaceae > Gossypium > Gossypium arboreum. The sequence goes on along the minus strand of NC_069081.1, from coordinate 82,208,276 downwards.
ACCCTAGGTTGAATTATTGCTAGCATAAGCTAAATCAAGTTACCGGGACTCCAAAAACGTAAAAATCATTAAAAACGAGGCTAGAACGGACTTACAATTTAGCTTGGAAGCTTGGAAACCCTAGCCATGGAGTCTCCCTTGGTATACACGTCCATGGTGAAGAATATGAGCAAAATTGGCTTTTAATTTTGTATTTTAATACATTTTACCCTAAATGACCAAAATGCCCTTACTACTAAACTTTCCAAAAATTCCATTCATGTCCAATATTTGTCCATAAACTTTGAAATTAGTCAAATTGATATTTAAGACCTCCTAATTAATATTTCAAAGCAATTTCATACTAGAAACTTCTAGAATGCAAGTTTTGCAACTTATTCAATTTAGTCCATAACTTCAAATTAAGCACTTTATGCATAGAATTTCTTCATGAAATTTTCACACAATCATGCAATCATATCATAGACCTCAAAATAATCATAAAATAGTTATTTCTATCTCAAATTTGTGGTCACAAAACCACTATTCCGATTAGGCCCTAATTCGGGATATTACACTATAATTTAAGATGATACATCAATCAAAAAGTCTTTAGAGGGTTGTAATGAGGTTTGGTTAGGGGGTGTGGTCACAAGCCGACAGAAAGGGTTAGAATCGAGATTGAATTGAAAAATTACCTAACTAGAAAAAGAGTTCATCATCACTTGCGTACAACAAAGCTTCTTCTTAGACTAAGGAAATTAACTTCTGAAGCTTACAAACAGAAGATCGCTGCTAATATGGATACATTTTTTTTAAGAACAAGTCAAATTACAGAGTAGAATAAAACATAGCTATGTAACTATTTCAATTCAAATCTCGACAAAAATGGGGCTTAAATTAATTTAGGGGATTTCAACAATAATGGATTAAAGGTTAATATTAAGGGTAATACAAGAAATGGCTTGTTAGGCTCAAGGGGGTTCACTAGGGGTTAATTGTGGAGGTAGGCTTTTAATGGCATGAGTGGGTTAATCCTAAGTGCCTTAATCATTTTGACATATCAAATCAAATGGTGCGGTCCCGACATGAATAATCAAGCAAGTTCTGGAATAACAGTTCACTATTGATGCACTCAAAGCAATAATAAAAGTGAGCATGAAAGAATTAATAGATGCTCAAAAGGCTAAAAAATCTCACAAAAATTATGGCTTTTTGACGTTTAAAACTTATGAATCCCAACTCAAAGTAATACATAAACCTTGGGGAAACAGCCTAAGATTTTAAATTCTTAAAAATCAACTCATCATGCTTGATTTTCTAATGTCTTAAACTTTAAACAATCAATGCATAATTGCCTATGTTTTAATTCAAGATATATCAATCAAAATCATAAATCAATTAAAATTTATCCTAAATATGTTATGAAAGCTTTTCAAGAGAACAAGGCAATATGATATGAAAGCTTTTCAAGAAAATAAGGCAATCATTTAGGGATTTTTCTGATAATGAAATAAATACCCTCCCAAACTTAAGATGTACATTGCCCTCAATGTACAAAGATAGATATTAGAGTATAAAAATAAGATAGGGAGAGAAGTGAAACTTCCTGTATGATGAATTCCTCGAACTAGAGTTTTGGGGAGTAATCGGTTCGAGAGTGGAGGAGGATACTCCGGCGGTCGTAGAGGTTCATTAGGCCATAAGTCTTACGCCAAAAGGTATTATCTCTAGTGGTATCTATGGTCATGGGCGAGCAGGACATGGCAGTCGTGGAGAACCTTTCCCATTGGAGTTTTAATTCCTATGTGATGATGAGCTTAAGAGCTCTATATAACTGTGATAAAATCAGGAACTTTTTAGGGGATATTAGGAAGAATAAGTACTCGAAAAGAAATAACCGAAATTAATAATTAAAAATAAAATTCTAAAATCTAACAAAAATAAAAAGTAGTTTTAATAAAAATTGAAAACATAAAATAATAAATAAATATTTCTAAACATCTTCATCGCTGGATGGTTCGTGAGGTGGGACTAGCGATGAGATGTGGAGGTGCTGACAAATCTGCTGTAGAGTAGCATCAATGTTGTCAAATCGTTGAAAACACTGCTGCTCGAATCGGGTGAGGCGCTCAAAGATGTGAACATATGAAGCCGCCGCATGAACTGGACGAGAGGGTGGTGGTGGCTGAGTCGGTGGGTCCTTGTGCTGTGGGGGGACATCATCAGGAATGTCCTCGTAGGCCTCCTGAAAGGTAGATTGGGCGAGATGATACTAGGGAGGGTAGGTTCCTCGGCGCCTCTCGATCATCCTCATGCTAAGCATACTCGAGATACCTTGTGGAGACATCTGGCAGATGAGAGTGAGGGATGATTCTTGGGCCACGGTGTTGAGGAGCCCGAAGTGTCGTGCCAACCTAGTCACGTAGGGGCCAATGGAGATGACCCCCTTTCCGATGCCACTCCGTCTGGTGTTGAATCGCAAGGGCGATGAAATAGGCAAGGTCGATGACGTGCCCGTGCGACATGCACCATAAAAATTAGGCGTCGTGGTTGTTGATGACGCCAGTGCTCTCTTGCCTCCCTGTAATCGTGTGAGCTAAAATAGCATGTAAGTACCTCAGGGATGGTGGAAGAACTAATGCCTTAGAGCGGCTAGTATTATAGGAGGCTGCGCCAAGGGCCAAAGTGTACCAACACTTCGAAGGAGTGAAATGTATGTGGCGAGTGAGAGCATCCAAGTCATTCTCTTCCTTGAGCTCCTCCGTATATAAACCTAGTGTCGTGCCAAATTCTAGAATGTTGAGCTACAGACTGATCTGCCTAGGAAAAATTGCACCATGCCGGGATCATCGTAGTTCCTCATTACGGTTTGGAGATGGAACGTTGAGCATAGTTCCATCGTGAGCTCAAGGTATGTTGGTTCGATGATCCTAAAGAACAGCTCCCAAGGGTCGGCGGTTAAAAGGGCCCGAATCACATCAGCCAACTGAACTTGTTCTACGGCGGCCCAATCGATGTGGTAGCCCGCAATTAAAGGTCTAGCTCGAAGTATTTGAAAAAGTTCTTCTTAGGGCCCACAGGGAAACTGTAGGAGGGGGTGACAAATTTCCACGGTTGGACCCTCAAAAGATGATGCTCCCTTCCGTTTCTTAGAAGTAGGGACATCAGCCTTTTTATCACGTGAAGATGACATAGTACCTACGATTAGAATCATCAAGTCATTTTGATGAGTGGTCAAAGTAAAATGAAGTCAAATCTTAAAAATCATAATTTCAAGCCTCAACTACTAAAACTAACTAAAAGCAATAAGTTCAATGGTATACTTTTGTGGCACTAGCATGGTGATATAAGTAAAATGGCAGAGAATGGAATGCACATTACTATATGAATGAATAGAACTGTCAATACAAAAGGCATGATTATTTCAACTATCCTAACCATGGATATTCATTTCTAACTAATTAAATGGAGTAGATAAATCATGTAATGAGTAGGAATTTGGACATGAAAAAGATGATAACTTGTCCTATAAATGAAATTTCTGTGATAGAAAATAAAAATGACATGAAAAATATAGACTACTAAGATAAATAGCATTATAAATGAGTGTAATTAAAGGGGAAAGAGTAAACAAACGCTAGAAAGGGGAGAATGGACGTCAAAAATAAAACTGGAGGCAGCGCACGGGCTTGGAAGGGAGGCTGTGTGAACTTGCAGTGGCTAGGGTTAGGGTTTTTGAATGGGGAAGAAAGTGAATAGTGCAGGGTATTTATAGAATTTGGGCCACATGGCCATGGCACACACCCGTGTTCCCCAATTTTTTCTCGTGTGTTTCGCGTTTTTCCTATTTGAGCGCTTCTAAAATTCGTCCCACGCCCGTGTACCTCGGGCGTGTGGGTTCACACAGTCGTGTTGCACGACTGTTTCTAGCTTCGTTCGCTTCTCCTACACCCGTGTCAATCTAACAGGTTCGACCACATGTGTTAGACACGGGCGTGTCGCACGCCCGTGCTAGTTTCTCAGTTTCAACCACGGGTCTTCCATACGGGCGTGTCGTACGCCCGTGTTGTTTTGGCAGGCTCGACCACAGCCATGTCGCACGGTCGTGGCTTTTTATCGTAGCCCGTGTTTAGGGAAATCCTTGCCCTATTTTCACACGGCCATAAGCACGTCGGTGTTTTTGGCCGTGTCTCTGTGGAAAACCTATGTTCGAGAGCTCCGTTAGTAAGTTAGATGTTGAAGACTAAATTTTTAAAGAAGTTAATAAAGTTAGTGCTCAGGTTTCCACCCGAGAAGCACTTATTTATAGTCTAAGCTCTACTTACCTCTCTGTTGAATGATCATGGTGGTTCAAGGAGTTTATATCCCTCATTCCTGCTATCAATCTTAAAATAAGGTTTTAAACGGGTGTTGTTTACCTTAAAAGTGCCGAACTTGGGATGACTCACCTCCACCGTACCGAGTGGAAAAATGCTGAGTACCGTAAGAGGGATTTCTTCATTCAGTGTGGTAGTGACAATGTGGGGATCTGCAGGATCTAATAAGACTTTATCTCCAACTTTAAGTTGATTTGGAGAGGTATCAAGCTCGTCTTGGGGTAGTTTCAGTTTATCGTGTGTTCTCGGTTTATATGTTCGCCATTCATCTAGCTCCTCTATTTATAGCCTTCGTTCTTCATGAATAGATCCTTTACTATTGTTTGAGAGTGGCTCATGTACTTCCTTCAGACTTATCTCCTGCATAGTGGGTTGTATCATGTGGTCAGTTTTAATAGAATGGTTTAGATGATCACCTTCAATTTCCGATGTGTTGTCAGAATTACGAGCTTTAAGGGTGAGTGTTTCATCTCCTACGCGAAGCATGAGCTCACCTATGCCAACATCAATAATTGTTTTAGCAGTTGCTAAAAAGGGCCTTCCCAGAATTAAAGGAGTGTTGCTATCCTCCTCTATGTATAAAACAATGAAGTCAACAGAAAATATAAATTTATCGATTTTTACTAGCACATCTTCAATAATACCCCTAGGAAATCTTATAGTTTTATCTGCTAGTTGAATGCTCATCCTAGTCTGTTTGGGTTTCTCGAGACCTAGTTGCTTAAACATGTTATAAGGCATGACGTTGATACTAGCCCCTAAATCAGCTAATGCATTATTAACATCTAAACTACCAATTAAGCAAGGAATCGTAACTCCCTGGATCTTTTAGTTTGTTCGGTAGCTTATTTTTCAGAATAGCTGAGCACACTGCGTTTAACTCCACATGTGACGCGTCGTCCAACTTTCGCTTATTTGCTAAAAGCTCTTTTAAGAATTTCATTACATTTGGCATCTGCGATAGGACTTCAATAAATAGTAAGTTAATATGTAATTTTTTTAAGAGTTTAAGGAATTTACCAAATTGTTCATCTGAGCGGTCTTTCCTTGTCGTGTTGGGGTATGGCACACGAGGTTTATATTCGACATTCACCGTTTTGTTTTTATTGTTATCTACCTCACCTTGACCTTTGCTTACCACAGTTTCTTGCCTCGGTTCTGGTTCAGGCTCAACAATTCCTTCTTCATCTTGAATATTAATTGCGTTTAGCTATTCCCTTAGGTTGGGTTTAGTATTACTTGGCAAGCTACCTTGTGGTCGTTTGAAAATTAGTTTGGAAAGTTGGCCTATCTGAGTTTCAAGCCCTTGGATCGATGCTTGTTGATTTTTAAGTGTTGTCTCAGTGTTCTGGAAACGAGTTTCTGACACCGAAATAAACTTTGAGAGCCTCTCTTCAAGGTTTGGTTTCTTTTCCTGTTGGTAGGGTGGTTGTTGGTAGCCTGGAGGTGGTTGTGGTCTTTGATTTCCTTAACCGTTCCATGAGAAATTGGGGTGGTTCCTCCAACCTGCATTGTAAGTGTTACTATATGGATTGTTTTGAGGTCGAGGATTATTGCCCATGTAGTTTAATGGCCATAAGGTTGGTATTCCGAATGGCTTGTTCCACCTCCACTTGCTTCGCACTGCATTACTAGGTGAACCTGCGAAGAACTAAGAAAACCATCAATCTTTTTATTTAAGAGTTTTATCTGATTAGAGAGCATGGTGACCGAATCGACGTTATAAACGCCGACTGTTTTCGTTGGCTTTGTCCTCATGACTTGCCATTGATAGTTATTCAGTGACATCTCCTCTATAAACTCATAGGCATTTTCAGGTGTTTTATTATTGATGGTTTTGCCAGCAGCTACGTCAACCATTTATCGAGTCGACAGATTCAGGCCATTATGGAACGTTTGAACCTGTAGCCAAAGCGGTAACCCATGGTGAGGGCACCTTCTCAAAAGGTCCTTGTATCTCTCTCATGCATCGTAGAGTGTTTTTAAATCCATCTGCACAAAAGAAGAGATATCATTACGTAATTTAGCCATTTTAGCCAGCGAAAAATATTTTAATAAAAAATTTTCGGTCATTTGTTCCCATGTAGTAATTGACCCTCGTGGTAACGAGTTCAACCACTGTTTAGCTTTGTTCCTCAATGAAAAAGGGAATAACCGAAGACAAATGGCATTATCAGAGACACCATTAATTTTAAATGTATCGCATAGTTCTAAGAAGTTGGCTAAATGAGCGTTGGGATCCTCATCCTACAAACCATCAAACTGAACAAATTGTTGTATCATTTAAATAGTGTTAGGTTTTAATTCAAAAGTATTTGCAGCTACAGCAGGTCTAACTATGCTCGATTCAGTTCCTGTTAAAGAAGGTTTAGCATAATCATACATAGTGCGTGGAGCAGGATTTTGATTAACCGCAATTGCAGAAGGTAGCTGATTGCCTTGGTTTTCAGCCATCTCTTCAGTTGGGGGTTGAGTATCGTCTTCTTGCTCGTTCTCTGTGTATCTTAAGCTTCGCCTTATTTCTCATTGATTTCTGCGAACTATACGATCGATTTCTTCATCAAAAAGTAATGGCCCTAACGGATTTCTTCTAGTCATAAACTATAAAAAAAACTGCCAAGAGAAGGAAAAAGTAAATTAATAAATAATAATAATAAATTAAAGTGCACAAAAAATAAATGGCTAAAGTAATAAAAATTGAGTGTTCCTAATATTTTAGTTCTTCGGCAACGGTGCCAAAAACTTACTCGCGAGGTTTCATGATAGGTTTTAAATATTTATAATTACTTGTTCTTGAACTAACTATTATCGCGATATAGGCAAGTGTACCTATCGAATAGTAGTATAGTTTTAGGAAGATCGGATTGTCGAACCCAAAGGAACTAAAAGTACTAGTAATGACTGTCTTTTTATTATCTAGCCTAAGAATAAAGAGGTTTTTGTTTTAACTAACTAATTATATAAACTAAGAATGCACAGAGAATGGAATTGGGGAATTGATTTTGGAAAAATCGATTGAATGAAGACAATACCTAAGGAAAAATCCACCTAAACTGTACTTGTAATTCTGGCTCCGAATCAGACGATTTATTCATTTAACTTGTTCCGTAGAGATCCCTAAATTATGTTATTATCCCGATTCAAGACTAATAATGTATAATCCCTAGATTGAATAACCAAGACTTTTCTCTAATTAACATTCTAGGGTTGCATTAACTCGATCTATGGATCCCCTTATTAGGTTTCACCCTAATCCGACAAAACTTGTCACCCTATGTCTAGGCACGCAATCAACTCCGCTTAATTATAACAAATGTACTCTTAAACAGGGTCTATTCCTCCTCTAAATAAGAGCCTATCTTGAATCAGTATCCTGGGATATTAAAACAAGAATTAAGAACACATAATTAAGAACAAGTCAAATATTTATCATACAATTCAGAAAATAATAACAAGATTCATATTAGGTTTCATTCCCCTTAGGTATTTAGGGGATTTAGTTCATAACTAAATAATAAAACATCTTAGAATGATAAAGAATACAAAACATAAAGAAAACCCAAAAATCCTGAAGGGAAATTGATGAGAGATCTTCAGTCTTGATGATGAATCTGGCTTCTGAGATGGATCAATCGACTTCCTTCGAGTAATTCCTTACTCCCCTCCTCTGTCCTTCTTTTCTTCTTTCTCTAGGGTGTATTTATAGGCTTTTGAATGCCTAAAAGCCCTCAAAATTAGCCTTTTCTGAATTAGACTCAACTTGGGCTCGGCAGGGACACGCCTGTGTAACATGCCCGTGTGCAATTACTTTAGGCCGTGCTTGAGCATGCCAAATTGACACGATCGTGTGGTCTGCCCGTATGAGGAGGTCCATGCCGTGTTGATTTCCTACTTTGGCTCATTTTCTCCGTTTTTGGCCCATTTCTCGTTCCTTTCGCTCTCCTATGCTCTCTTCAGTGTAAAACATGAAATTAAAGCATTAGGAGCATCAAATTCACCAATTCTAATAGAAAATCATCCATAAAATGCATTAAACATGGGGTAAAAATATGTATAAATTACGGTTTATCAACATAATTTCATAATAATTTTTTTTAAGAAAAAATTAAATATTATAGAACTTTGCTACAAATAAAACATAGCTAAGCAATTTATTCAAATTGAATCTCAACAAAAATAGGGATCAAATTAATTTAGTGGATTTCAACAATAATGGGTTATGGGTTATTATTGAGGGTAATTCAATGAATGGCTTGTTAGGCTCAAGGGGGTTCACTAAGAGTTAATTATGAAGGTAGGCTTTTATGGAGTGAGTGGGTTAAACCTAAGTGCCTTTATCATCTCAACATATCAAATCAAAGTTGTGGTCTTGGCATGCACAATCAAGCAAGTTCTAAAATAACAATTCCATATTGACGCACTCAAAGCAACAATAAAAGTGAGCATGAAGGAAATAATATATGCTTTAAAGGCTCAAGATCTCACAAAAATTATGGCTTTTTGATGTTAAACCTGTGAATTTCAACTCAAGATAATACCTAAACTTGGGGAAACAACCTAAAAATATTTTTAATTCTCAAAAATCAACTTATCATGCTTGATTCTCTAATTCCTTAAAGTTTAAACAATCAATGCATAAATGCCTATGTTTTAATTCAAGACATATCAATAAAAATCATAAATTAATCAAAATTCATTCTAATAATGATATGAGAAGATTATTTGAGAACAAGATAAAATTCAGGGATTTTTCTAATAATGATATAAATAACCCCCCACACTTAAGATGTACATTATCCTCAATGTACAAAGTTAGATTTACTGAAAAATATAGATATAAGATCATAAGATAGGGAGAGAAGTGAAACTTCCTGAATGTTAAATAGAATCCTTGTGTTATAGTTATGGAGAGTAATCGCCTAAGGCAAGGATGAGATTGGAGGAGGATTGATCGCGTGGTTTCATGATAGGTTTTAAATATATATAATGAATCGTTCTTGAACTAACTATTATCGCGATGTAGGCAAGTGTACCTATCGAACAGTAGTATAGTTTTAGCAAGACTGGGTTGTCGAACCCAAAGGAACTAAAAGTACTAGTAATGACTGTCTTTTTATTATCTAGCCTAAGAATAATGGGGTTTTGTTTTAATTAACTAACTATCTAAACTAAGAACTCACAGAGAAAAGAATAGAGGAATTACTTTTAGGAAAATCAATTGAATGAAGACAATACCTAAGGAAAAATCCACTTAGACTTTACTTGTTATTCTAGCTCCGAATCGGACGATTTATTTATTCAACTTGTTCCGTAGAGATCCCTAAGTTATGTTATTATCCCTATTCAAGACTAATAACGTCTAATCCCTAGATTGAATAACTGAGACTTGTCTCGAATTAACACTCTAGGGTTGCCTTAACTCGACCTATGGATCCCCTTATTAGGTTTCACCCTAATCCGGCAAAATCTTGTCACCCTATGTCTAGGCGCGCAATCAACTCCGCTTAATTATGATAAATGTACTCTTAGCCAGGGTCTATTCCTCATCTGAATAAGAGCTTATCTTGAATCAGTATCCTGGGATATCAAAAAAAGAATTAAGAACACATAATTAAGAACAAGTTAAATATTTATCATACAATTCAGAAAATAATAACAAGATTCGTCTTAGGTTTCATTCCCCTTAGGTATTTAGGGGATTTAGTTCTTAACTAAATAATAAAACATCTGAGAAAAATAAAGAATACAAAATATAAAGAAAACCCAAAACTCCTGAAGGGGAATTGAGGAGAGATCTTCAGTCTTGAGGATGAATCTGGCTTCTGAGATGGATCAATCGGCTTCGTTGGAGTAATACCTTACTCCCCCTTCTCCGCCCCCCTTTTCTTCCTCCTCTAGGGTGTATTTATAGGCTTTGGAATGCCTAGAGGCCCTCAAAATTAGCCTTTTCCGAATTGGACTCAACTTGGGCTTGGCAGGGACACACCCGTGTGACATACCCGTGTGCGATTACTTCAGGCCGTGTTCGAGCCTATTAGAATGTGACGGGCGTGTGCTATACCTGTGTGAGTCATGCTCCAATTCTGCCAGATTGACACGGCCGTGTGGTCTATCCGTGTGAGGAGGTCCAGGCCGTGTTGATATCTTACTTTGGCCCATTTTCTTCGTTTTTGGCCCGTTTCTCGTTCCTTTCGCTCTCCTATGCTTCCTAAGTATAAACATGAAATTAAAGCATTAGGAGCATCGAATTCACCAATTCTTATGGAAAATCATCCATAAAATGTGTTAAACATGGGGTAAAAATATGTATAAATTACTGTTTATCAAATACCCCCACACTTAAGCATTTGCTTGTCCTGAAGCAAAATTCTCAACTCATAATCAAAATAATTTCTCCTCAACTTATAATTCTTATCGATAATATCTCAAAATAATCGATAGGTAATCATACATTGAGAATTCAACTAAAAGAACATAAAAGTTTCAAACATTCCAAGTTGAGTATTTAATCATGCAAACATAGGTGTCTCTCCACATCTAAGTAATTACCTTTGATTTAGAATATCACAGAGTTTCACATCCTCACTAAAGATTCACTTAAATCACTCGAGCTGTTTAAGGACAACAAATGAAGCACTCAATAGTCAATAATGAAAAGTCATTACCATAGGCTTGCATGAAAATCAAATCTCCACCACTATAATTTAAGATGATCAATCAATCAAAAGGTCTTTAGAGGGTTGTAGTGAGGCTTGGTTAGGGGGTGTCGTCACAAGCTGAAAGAAAAGGTTAGAATCAAGATTGAATTGAAAAATTGCCTAACTAGAAAAAGAGTTAATCTTCACTTGCGTACAACAGAGCTTCTCTCAGAATATGAAATTACAGATATGTATACATAGTTTTTTATTTTTTAAGAACAAGTTAAAATAATATAGGCTAACTATCAAGAACAAAACATAGTTAGGCAATCCATTCAACTCAAATCTCGACAAAAAAAAATAGGGATTAATTTAAGGGATTTCAACAATAATGGGTTAAAGCTTAATATTAAGGGTAATACAAGAAATGGCTTGTTAGCCTCAAGGGGGTTTACCAGGGGTTAATCGTGGAGGTAGGCTTTTCATGGCTTGAGTGGGTTAATCCTAAGTGCCTTAATCATTTTGACATATCAAATCAAATGGTGTGGTCTCACATGCATAATCAAGAAAGTTCTAGAATTACAGTTCAATACTGACGCACTTAAAGCAATGATAAAAGTGAGCATGAAAGAATTAATAGATGCTCAAAAGGCTCAAAAATCTCACAAAAATTATGGCTTTTTGGTGTTTAGACTTGCGAATTCCAATTCAAAGTAATACCTAGACTTGGGGAAACAACCTATAATTCTAAATTCTTAAAAATCAACTTATCATGCTTGATTCTCTAATGTCTTAAAGTTTAAATAGTCAATTCGTAAGTCCCTATGTTTTAATTCAAGATGTATCAATCAAAATCATAAACCAATCAAAATTTATCCTAAATATGATATGAGAGCTTTTCAAGAGAACAAGGCAGTTATTTAGGGATTTTTTTGATAATGAAATGAATGCCTCCCCCTACACCTAAGATGTACATTGCCTTCAATGTACAAAGGTACGTATTATAAAATAAAAAAGAAAGAGATAAGGAGAGAAGTGAAACTTCCTGTATGATGAATTCCTTAAACTAGACTTTTGGAGAGTTATTGGTTCGAGAGTGGAGGAGGATACTCCGGCGGTCATAAAGGTTCATTAGTTCATAAGTCTTGCGCCAAAAGAATATTATATCTAGTTGTAGCTATGGTCGTGGTTGAGCAGGACATGGCAGTCGTGGAGAACCTTTCCCGGTGGAGTTTTAGTTCCTATGTGATGATGTGCTTAAGAGCTCTATATAACTGTGATAAAATCAGGAACTATTTATGGGATATTAGGAAGAATAAGTACTCGAAAAGAAATAACTGAAATTAATAATTAAAAATAAAATTCTAAAATCTATCAAAAATAAAAAGTAGTTTCAATAAAAATTAAAAACATAAAATAATAAATAAATATTTCTAAACATCTTCATCACTGGATGGTTCGCGAGGTGGGACTGGCGATGAGATGTGGAGGTGCTGACAAATCTGCTGTAGAGTAGCATCAATGTTGTCAAATCGTTGAAAACACTACTGCTCGAATCAGGTGAGGCGCTCAGAGATGTCAGCATATGAAGCCGCCGCATGAACTGGACGAGAGGGTGGTAGTGGTTGAGTCGGTGGGTCCTCGTGCTGTAGGGGGATGTCATCAGGAATGTCCTCGCAGGCCTCCTCAAAGGTAGATTGGGTGAGATGATACTGGGGATGGTAGGTTCTTCGACGCCTCTCGATCATCCTCATGCTAAGCGTGCTCGAGATGCCTTGTGGAGACATCTGGCAGATGAGAGTGAGGGATGATCCTTGGGCCACGGTGTTGAGGAGCCCGAAGTGTCGTGCCAACCTAGTCACGTAGGGGCCAATAGAGATGACCCCCTTTATGATGCCGCTCTGTCTGGTGCTAAATCGCAAGGGCGATGAAATAGGCAAGGTCGATGACGTGCCCTTGCGACGTGCACCATAAGAAGTAGACGTCGTGGTTGTTGATGACGCCAATGCTCTCTCGCCTCCCTGTAATCATGTGAGCTAAAATAGCATGTAAGTACCTCAGGGATGGTGGGAAAACTGATGCCTTGGAGTAGTTAGGATTGTATGAGGCCGTGCTAGGGGCTAAAGTGTGCCAGCACTTTGAGGGAGAGAAATGTGTGTGGCGACTGAGAGCATGTAGTTCATTCTCCTCTCGAAACTCCTCCATATATAGGCCTAGAGCAGCACCGAACTCTGGGACACTTAGCTGGCGGATTAATCCACCTAGGCGAAATTGGACCGTACCGGGATCATCATACCTTGTCATTACAGTCTGGAGATGGAACGTTGAGCATAGTTCCATCGTGAGCTCGAGGTATGTTGGCTCGATAATCCCGAAGAATAGCTCCCAAGGCTCGGTGGTTAGGAGAGCCCGAATCACGTCAGCCATCTGGACTTGTTCTACGGCAGCCCAGTCGATGCAGCGGCTCGAAATTAAGGGTCGGGCCCGAAGTATTTGGAATAGTTCTTCCTGAGGCCCTTGGGGAAACTGTAGGAGAGGGTGACGGATTTCTGCAGTTGGGCCCGCGAAAGAGGACGCTCCCTTCCTCTTCTTCGAAGCAGGTAAGACGGTTTTCTTTCCTCTTGACGATGACATGGTACCTGCGATTAGAATCATCAAGTCATCTTGATGAGTGGTCGAAGTAAAAGGAATACAATTTCCAACTAAAAAGCAGACTTTCAGCCACATCCAAACATAACTAATATAATAATTTTGTGACTTTGTCATTGTATGTAGTAATGGCATGTGTAAAAGAATGAAGCTTTACTAACAACATGAAATGTATAAGAAATAATTGAACAATGCAAACTACATGAGAGATATTGGAATGGGAATATCATGAGAATGAGCATGGTAAAATCATGGGTATGAAGTTTCCTAATCACTTGATTTAATATGCAATGTATAAAAACTAACTAAAAATGCAAACTAAATGATAAAGTAATGAACAGAAATGGAAGATAGTTCAAAAGAAATGGAAATTATTGTAATAATAAGCATTAGTAATAAGTAAAATAGAAGTGAAGAGAGTAAACAAACGCTAAGGGAGAGAGATTGGGATAAAAAATGAAGTTGAAGGTGGCGCACGGACGTGGCAAGGGGCCGTGTAGAGTTGCAGTGGCTAGGGTTAGGGTTTTTGAATGGGGAAGAAAGTGAATAGTGCAGGGTATTTTTAGATTTTGGGGCACACGACCATGGCACACACCCGTGTCCCCCAATTTCAGCCCGTGTGATTTGCAAATTTCAAATTTGGGCGCATTTAACATTTAGTACATGCCCGTGTTCCTCGATCGTATAGGTTCACACAGCCGTGCAACACTTCGTTCGACCACGGGTCTTCCACATGGGCGTGTCGCACGCCCGTGTTCCTCGATCGTATGGGTTCACACGCCGGTGTTTTCAAGCTCCACGCCCATGTTAATTTAACAAGTTCAACCACGGGTGTTAGACACGGGCGTGCCGCACGTTCGTACTAGTTTCTCAGTTTCAGTCACGGGTCTTCCACATGGGCGTGTCGCACGCCCGTGTTGTTTTGGCAGGCTCGACCATGGCTGTACATCGTACGGCCGTGGCGTTTAATTGTAGCCCGTGTTGGGGAAATCTTTTGCCATGTTTTGACACGGCCTTAAGCATGCCCGTGTGCTTGGCCGTGTTTTTGTGGAAACACCTGTATTCAAGATTTCTATTAGTAAGTTAGGAGTTAAAAATGAAAATTCAAAGAAATTAATATTGTTAGTGCTCGGGTTGCCTCCTGAAAAGTGCTTATTTATAGTTTAAGCTTGACTTACCTCACCGTTGTATGGTCATGGTGGTTCGAGGAGTTTATACTCCTCATTCTTGCTATCAGTCTCATCAAAATAAGGTTTTAGATGGCTGTTGTTTACCTTAAAGTGCCGAACCTGGGATGACTCGCCTCCACCGAACTGAATGGAAAAATACTGAGTACTGTAAGAGGGATTTCCTCATTTGGTGTGGTAGTGACAATGTGGGGATCTGTGGCATCTAGTAGGACTTTATCACCAACCTTAAGCTGATTTCGAGAGGTATCGGGCTCGTTTTGGCACAGTTTCGATTTATTGTGTGTTCTAGGTTTATGTGCTCCCCATTCGTCTAGCTCCTCTATTCGTAGCCTTCGTTCTTCATGAATGTGTCCTCTACCATTTCTGGAGCATGGCTCTTGAACTTCTTTGAAGCTCAATTTCTACAAAGTCATATTGTCAGTTTTAGTAGATTGGTGTGGACCATTACCTTGAATGTTCGATGTGATGCTAGAATTACGAGCTTGAAAGGTGATCGTTTCGTCTCCCACACGAAGTGTAAGCTCACCTGTGCCAACATCAATATTGTTTTAGCAGTTGCTAAAAAGGGCCTCCCTAAAATAAAAGGGGTGTTATTATCCTCTCCTATGTCTAGAACAACGAAATCAATGGGAAATATGAACGTATCTACTTTCACTAGTACAAATTCAATAATACCCCTAGGAAATTTTATAGTTTTATCTGCCAATTGAATGCTCATCCTAGTTTGTTTAGGTTTCCCAAGACCTAGTTGCTTAAACATTTTGTAAGGCATGACGTTAATACTAGCCCCTAAATCAGCTAATGCATGATTTATATCTAAACTACCAATTAAGCAAGGAATTGTAAAACTTCCTGGATCTTTCAATTTGTGGGGTAGCTTATTCTGTAGAATAGCTGAGCAGACTGCGTTTAGCTCTACATGCGACGCTTCGTCCAACTTCTTCTTATTTACTAAAAGCTCTTTTAAAAATTTCATTGCATTCGACATCTGCGACAGAGCTTCAATAAATGGTAAGTTAATATGTAATTTTTTTAAAAGTTTAAGAAATTTACCGAATTTTTCGTCTGAGCGGTCTTTCCTTGTCGCGTTAGGATATGGGACACGAGGTTTATATTCTTCATTCACCGTTTTGTTATGACTTACCTCACTTTTACCTTTGCTCACCACAGTTTCTTACATCAATTCTGTCTCAAGCGTAATGAATCCTTCCTTACCTTGAGTACTAATTGCGTTGAGGTGTTCCCTTGGGTTAGGTTCAGTATTACTTGGTAAGCTACCTTGTGGCCGTTTGGAGATTAGTTTGGATAGCTGGCCTATCTGAGTTTCGAGTCCTTGGATCGATGCTTGTTGATTTTTAAGTGCTGCCTCAGTATTTTGGAAATGGGTTTCTGACACTAATATGAATTTTGAAAGCATCTCCTCAAGGTTCGGTTTCTTCTCTTGTTGATAAGGTGGATATTGAAAACCCTGAGGATTTTGTGGCTTTTGATTCCCTTGACCACCCCAGGAGAAATTTGGGTGGTTCCTCCAACCTGCATTATAAGTATTACTATATGGGTTATTTTGAGATCTAAAGTTATTTTTACCCATATAGTTGACTTGTTCCTCTTCGGTTGTATGATTGAAGGATTGATATTCTGTATTCACACCTCCTCCACTTGAGTCACACCTCATTACTGGATGTACCTGCGTAGAACCAAGTAAACCATCAATCTTTTTATTGAGAAGTTCTACCTGATTTGACAGCATAGTAACTGAGTCAACGTTATAAACGCTGGCTATTTTTGTTGGCTTAGTCCTTATGACTTGCCACTGATAATTATTCAGTGACATTTCTGTAATGAATTCATAAGCCTCTTCAGGTGTTTTGTTGTTGATGGTTCCTCCAGCAGCTGTGTCAATCATCTGTCTTGTCGAGGGATTCACACCATTGTAAAACATTTGAACTGGCAGCCATAGAGGTGACCCATGGAGAGGGCACCTTCGAAATAGATCCTTGTATCTCCCCCATGCATCGTAAAGTGTTTCTAAGTCCATCTACACAAAAGAAGAGATATCATTACGTAACTTAGCCGTTTTAACCGACGAAAAATATTTTAGTAGAAATTTTTCGATCATTTGTTCCCAAGTAGTGATAGACCCTCGTGGTAACGAGCTTAACCACTGTTTAGATTTGTTTCTCAGTGAAAAAGGGAATAACCAAAGGCGAATGGAATCATCAGAAATGCTATTAATTTTGAAAGTGTCGTAAAATTCCAGAAAATTTGCCAAGTGAGTGTTGGGATCCTCATCCTGCAAACCATCAAACTGAACAAACTGAACAAACTGTTATATCATCTGAATTGTGTTAGGTTTCAGTTCGAAATTGTTCGCAGCAATAGCAGGTCTAACTATACTTGACTTAGTTCCTGGTAAAGAAGGTTTAGCATAGTCATACATAGTGCGTGGAGCAGGATTTTGATTAACTGCAATTGCAGGAGGCAGCTGATTGCCTTGGTTTTTAGCCATCTCTTTGGTTGGGGGTTGAGTATCGTCTTCTTCCTCGTTCTCCGTGTATCTTAAGCTTCGCCTTATTTCTCTTTGGTTTCTACGTACTGTGCGATTGATTTCTTCGTCAAATAGTAATGGTCCCGACGGGTTTCTTCTAGTCATAAACTATGAAAACCTGCCAAGAGAAGGAAAAAGGAAGTTAATAAATAATAAGAAAATTAAATTAAATTTCAAGAAAAATAAATGGCTAAAGTAATAAAAATTGAGTGTTCCTAATATTTCAGTTCCCCGGCAACGGCGCCAAAAACTTGATCACGTGGTTTCGTGATAGGTTTTAAATATTTGTAATGACTTATTCTTGAACTAACTATTATCACGATGTAGGCAAGTGTACCTATCGAATAGTAGTATAGTTTTAGCAAGACCGGGTTGTCGAACCCAAAGGAACTAAAAGTACTTGTAATGACTTTCTTTTTATTATCTAGCCTAAGAATAATGGGGTTTTGTTTTAATTAACTAACTATATAAACTAAGAACTCACAAAGAAAAGAGTTGGGGAATTGCTTTTGGGAAAATCGATTGAATGAAGACAATACCTAAGGAAAAATCCACCTAGACTTTACTTGTTATTCTGGCTCCGAATCGGACGATTTATTTATTCAACTTGTTCCATAGAGATCCCTAAGTTATGTTATTATCCCTATTCAAGACTAATAACGTCTAATCCCTAGATTGAATAACCGAGACTTTTCACTAATTAACACTCTAGGGTTGTATTAACTCGATCTATGGATCCCCTTATTAGGTTTCACCCTAATCTAGCAAAATCTTGTTACCCTATGTCTAGGCGCGCAATCAACTCCGCTTAATTATGATAAATGTACTCTTAGCCAGGGTCTATTCCTCCTCTGAATAAGAGCTTATCTTGAATCAGTATCCTGGCATATCAAAACAAGAATTAAGAACACATAATTAAGAACAAGTTAAATATTTATCATAAAATTCAGAAAATAATAACAAGATTCGTCTTAGGTTTCATTCCCCTTAGGTATTTAGGGGATTTAGTTCATAACTAAATAATAAAACATCTCATAAAAATAAACAATACAAAACATAAAGAAAACCCAAAACTCCTGAAGGGGAATTGAGGAGAGATCTTCAGTCTTGATGATAAATCCGACTTTTGAGATGGATCAATTGGCTTCCTTAGAGTAATTCCTTACTCCCCCTTCTCCGCCCCCCTTTTCTTCCTCCTCTAGGGTGTATTTATAGTCTTTGGAATGCCTAGAGGCCCTCAAAATTAGCCTTTTCTAAATTGGACTCAACTTGGGCTCGGCAGGGACACACCCGTGTGACACGCCCGTGAGTAATTACTTTAGGCCGTGTTCGAGCCTTTTAGAATGGCACGGGCGTGTACTATACCCGTGTGAGTCGTGCTCCAATTCTGCCAGATTGACACAGCCGTATGGTTTGCCCATGTGAGGAGGTCTAGGCCACGTTGATCTCGTACTTTGGCCCATTTTCTCCGTTTTTAGCCCGTTTCTCGTTCCTTTCGCTCTCCTATGCCCTCCTAAGTATAAAACATGAAATTAAAGCATTAGGAGCATCAAATTCACCAATTCTTATAGAAAATCATCAATAAAATGCGTTAAATATAGGGTAAAAATATGTATAAATTATTGTTTATCTAGGATACACCGGTGATGGTAGAGGTTGGGTTCCACAAGTGCGGTACCAAAAGAATATTATAACTAGTGGTAGCTATGGTCGTGGTCGAATAGGGCATGGCAGTCGTGGAGTACCTTTTCCAGTGTAGTTTTAAATTCCTAAGTAATAGTGAGCTTTGGAGCACTTTATAACTACGATAGAATCAATAACTCTTTAAGAAATATAAAGTAGCATGATTACTCGTAAAGAAATGGCCGAAAGTATAAATTATTTAATATAAATGATAAAACCTAAGGATGAAGTAAAAAAAATTAAAGAAAAACAAAATAAAAAGTAGTTTTAAAAATATAAAAGAAAAAAACATAAAAATAATAAATAAAAGTCTTTAAATATCTTTATCGCCAGATGGTTCGTGAGGTGGGGGCGGCAATGAGATGTAAAGGTGCTGAAAAATCTAATATAGAGTTGCATCAATGTGATCAAAGCGCTGAAAACATTGCTGTTCGAATCAAGTGAGGCGCTCCGAGATGTTAGAGAGTGAAGCCACTGCATGAACTGGACGATGAATAGGTGATGGCTGAGAGGCTGGATCCTCGTGAGGTGGAGGGACATCATCAGTAATGTCCTCTGGGTCCTCCTACTTGGCTGACTGGACGAGGCACTACTGGGGGGATCAAATCCACGTCGTCGCTCGATCATCCTTATATGGAGCATACTCGAGATACCCTGTGGGTACATCTGACCGATGAGGGTGAGGGAGGATGCATGTGCCGCTGTGTTGAGGAGACCAAAGTACCGTGCCAAGCGAGTCACATAAGGGCCTATGGAAATGACTCCCTTTCTGTGCCGTTCCATTTGATGGCGAATGGCGAGGGCAATGAAATAGGCAAGGTCGAATACGTGTCCATGCATCATGCACCATAAAAAGAAGGCATCATTGGTGTTCACGACGCTAGTGCTCTCTCTCTGTCCTGTCAGGGTGTGGGCTAGGATGGCGTGTAAATATCTCAGGGATGGGGCAAGAGCTGATGCCTTGGAGCGGCTGGGGTCATAAGTGGCCGAAGCAGGGACTAGGGCCTTCCAGCAGTTCAAAGGAGAGTAGTGGATGTGGCGATGGAGGCTGTCAAAGTCGTCGTCATCCATGAACTCCTCTGTATATAGTCCCAGTGAAGCTCTGAACTCAGGTACGCTCAACTGGAGGACTAAACTACCAAGACGAAACTGGACCATTTTGGGATCATCGAACTCTGTCATAACGACTTGAAGGTGGAAGGTTGAACAGAGTTCGAGTGTGAGTTCGAGGTACGTCAGCTCAATGACCTCGAAGAAGAGCCCCCACAGTTCATGAGTCAAGAGAGCTCGGACTGCGTCAGCGAGTTGGATCTGCTCTAGGGCAGTCAAATCAATGCAACAACCCACTCCTAGGGGTCGGGCCCATAGTATCTGAAAAAGTTCTTTCTGGGGTCCCAAGGGAAACTGTAGGAAGGGGTGGCAGATTTTGGTGGTAGGGCCCGAGGAGGATGCTGCTTCTTTGGGATTCTTCGAGGCAGGGATGGCTCTTACCTCTTGTGTTCGTCATGTTGTACCTGAAAACAACAGAAGTCGAAAATAGTCCTTAACAGTCAGTCAAGAGTTGAAAGAATATATCCTAACACTAATTATGGAAAAAGCTAAAAACTAATAGGAACATTATAGGAACATATTGTTAATACTAAGCATAGTAACATATGATAAAAAACAAAGAGTAAAGATAAGAAGCCAGAAACTGAAATAGGTACAATAATAAAACTAAGAATGATAACCATTTCAACAAGAACAAATGAAGAAGAATAATAATAATGGTTACGAAAAAAATAACTAAATAAAATAACTAAAATAAAATGAGATAAAAAAGGAAAAATAATATGTGAAGGGAAGAGAGAATAGATGTGGTTAAGGGTGGACTGGAGTAGAACGGCAACAGAGGGCACGGGCTTGGATGATGAAGTCTAAGATGGCTGCTATTCAGAGAGGGCCACGGCCGTGCAGACTAGACCATGTGGCGCTAGTGGTGGACCTGTGTGCAATGAGAAAAAGAGAGAGGAGGGGGAAGAGAGGGAAAAAAAGGATGTAGGGAACATAGAACAAGGTAAGTAGAAGGGAGAGCAGGTGGAGTTAGGGGTAGCCGGTTGGTGGGGGGAAGAGATTTTGGCAGCTAGGGTTAGGGTTTTTGGGGAAGGGGATGATGAATAGTGAGGGGTTCATATAGATATTAGGGTACACGGCCGTGGGGCATGCCCATGTGCCCTTATTTAAGCCCGTGTGTTTCGTGATTTTCAAATTTGGGCGTGTCTGAAATTCGGCCCACACCCGTGTTCTTTGGCCGTGTTGGTGCACACGGCCATGTCGCACGGTCATGTCCTACTTCATTCGCTTCTCCTACTCCTGTGTATATGTGCGCACGCTCGTGTTATTTTGACAGTATCGACCACGGCTGGTGGGCACGGGCGTGTCGTGCGTCTGTGTTAATTTCTCAGTTTCTACCACGGTTTATGGACACGGGCGTACAGAATTGCCCACGAACACATCGCACAGTCGTGGCAATGTATCGAATCTCGTGTTGGGGAAAAATTTTGCTCTGTTTTCACACGACCGAGTCGCATCCCGTGGTATGAGCACGGCCTAAGGTACGCCCATGTGCCTGGCCATGTGGATTTGGAAAACCTGCGTTCAAGGACTCAGTTAATGATTTAGATGTTAAAAATAAAAATTTAAAGATATCGACACTGTTAGTGCTCGGGTTGCCTCCCGAGAAGCGCTTATTTATAGTCTAAGCTAGACTTACCTCTCTGATGCGTGGTCATGGTGATGCGAAGAGTGTACACTCCTCATTCCTACTATCAATTTTATCAAAATAAGGTTTTAGATGAGTACTATTTACCTTGAAAATGCCGAATTTGGAATGAGTTACCTCGACTGTACTGTATGGGAAAATGTTAAGTATCGTAAAAGGAATTGCTCCATTATTTTCAGAAGTGGTAATACGAGGGTCTGCTGCATCTAATAGTACTTTGTCTCCAACTTTAAATTGATTTGGTGAAACATTGAGTTCGTCAAGGCGCAGTTTTGGTTTATTGTGTGTTCTTGATTTCTGTGTCCACCATTCATCTAGTTCATCGATCTGTAGCCTTCACTCTTCATAGATAGGTCCTTTTTTCGTTACTTGAACATGGCTCATGTATGTTCTTTGAACGTGTTTCCTGCAAAGAAGGTTGCACCACATGATTAGTATTAGTAACATGATTTATACAGTCACCCTCAATATTCGATGTGTTACTCGAATTACAAGCTTGAAGGGTGATTGTTTCATCACCCACACGAAGTGTGACTTCACTTGTACTAACATCAATAATAGTTCTAGTAGTTGCTAAAAAAGGCCTTCCTAAAATTAAAGGCACGTCGCTATCCTCTTCTATGTCTAGAACTACAAAATCAATTGGGAATATAAACTTGTCAATTTTAACAAGTACATCTTCAATAATACCCCTAAAAAATTTGATTGTTTTATCTACCAATTGAATGTTTATCCTAGTTTGTTTGGGTTTCCCAAGACCTAGTTGTTTAAACATTTTATAAGGCATGACATCAATACGAGCCCCTAAATCAGCCAAAGCATTTTTAACATTTAAACTGCCAATTAAACAAGGAATCGTTAAACTCCTTGGATCTTTCAACTTGTTGGGTAGCTTATTCTATAGAACGGCTGAGTAAACTGCGTTCAACTCCACATGCGACGCCTCATCCAACTTCCGCTTGTTAGCTAAAAGCTCTTTTAAAAATTTAACTACGTTCGGTATCTGCAAAAGAGCTTCAATAAACGGTAAGTTAATATGTAATTTCTTTAATAGTTTAAGGAATTTATCAAATTATTTGTCCGTATGGTCTTTCATTGTCGCATTGGGGTATGGCACTTGAGGTTTGTACTCTTTACTTACCGATTTCCACTCATCCTTACCTTTACTTACCACAATTCCTTCTCTCGATTCTGGTTCAGGTTCAACTAACCCTTCTTTTTCTCAAATGGTAATCGCATTGAGTTGTTCCCTTGGGTTAAATTCAATGTTGCTTGGCAAGCTACCTTGTGGTAGTTCAGAAATCAATTTGGCAAGTTCGCCTATCTAAATTTTGAGCACTTGGATTGACGTTTGTTGATTTTTAAGTGTTATTTCGGTATTCTGAAAACGAGTCTTTGACACCAAGAAAAATTTCGTTAGCATCTCCTCAAGGTTCGACTTCTTTTCTTGCTGGTAAGGTGGTTGTTGAAAACCTGGGGGATGTTATGACCTTTGATTTCCTTGACCACCCCATGAGAAATTGGGATGGTTCCTCCAACCTACATTATAAGTGTTACTATATGGGTTATTTTGAGGCCTAGAATTATTGTTACCCATATATTGAACTTGTTCCTCCTCAGTGCTAGGGTTGAAGGATTGATATTCTATGTGCACTCCTCCTCCATTTGTATCGCACCTTATCACTGGATGTACTTGAGTAGAACCATATAAACCGTCAATCTTTTTATTTAAAAGTTCTACATGGTTAGATAGCATAGTGACCGTATCAAGGTTGAAAACACCGGCTGCTTTTGTCGACTTCGTTCTCATAACTTGCCACTGATAGTTATTCAATGACATCTCTTCAATAAATTCATAAGCCTCTTCAGGTGTTTTGTTATTCAAAGTTTCACCGGCGGTTGCGTCGATAAGTTGCCTTGTTGAGGGGTTCACACCGTTGTAAAACGTCTGAACCTATAGCCATAGAGGTAACCCATGATGAGGGCACGTTCTCAATAGATCCTTGTATCTCTCCCATGCATCATAGAGTGTTTCTAGATCCATCTACACAAAAGAAGAGATATCATTCCTCAACTTAGCCGTTTTAGCCGGCGAAAAATATTTAAGTAAAAACTTTTCAGTCATTTGTTCCCAAGTAGTGATTGACCCTCGTGGTAACGAGTTAAACCACTGTTTAGCCTTGTTCCTGAATGAAAAGGGAAATAACCTAAGGCAAATGGCATCATCAAAAATGCTATTGATCTTAAATGTGCCGCAAAAATCCAGAAAATTCACCAAATGAGTATTTGAATCCTCATCCTTCAAACCATCAAATTGAACAAACTGTTGTATTATTTGAATCGTGTTAGGTTTCAGTTCAAAATTATTTGCAGCAATAGTAGGTCTAACTATACTCGATTCGGCTCCTATTAAAGTAGGTTTAGCATAATCATACATAGTACAAGGAGCAGGATTCTGATTTATTGGATCTATAGCAACCACAGGAGGAAGCTGATTATTTTGATTTTTAGCCATCTCCTTGATTGTGGTTTGAATATCGTCTTTTTGTCCTTCCTCTATGTCATGTAGGCTTCGTCTAATTTCTCTTCGGTTTCTGTGAGGTGTGTGTTCTATCTTACTATCAAAAAGTAATGGTCCTGACGGGTTCTTCTAGTCATAAACTATAAAAATTTGTCAGAAGGAAATAAAATAAATTTTAGTAATATAAACAAAATTTAAATTGCAATAAAATAAATGGCTAAAGTAATAAAAATTAAGTGTTCCCAATATCTTAGTTCCCCGGCAACGGCACCAAAAACTTGATGTGATCATCTCGTGATAAGTTTTATAGTTATGATTGATCGTACTTGAAAACTAACTATTATCAAGATAAAGGCAAGTGCACCTATCGAATAGTAGTATAGCTTATAGCAAGACTAGAATGTCAAACCCACAGGAACTAAAAGTACTAGTATTAACTCTCTTTTTATTATCTAGCCTAAAAATAAAGGGGTTTGTTTTTATCTAAATTAATTAACTAAACTAAGAATGCACAGGAAGAAAATTGGGGAAATACTTTTGGGAAAAATTGATTCATTTGGACAATACCCAAGGAAAAATCCACCTAGACTTCACTTGTTATTTGACTCTGAATCAGCGATTTATTCACTTGACTTGATCCGTTGAAATCCCTAAGTTATATTATTATCTCTCTTGAGGCTAACAACGTCTAACCCTAGGTTGATTAATTGAAATCCTTTTTCTAATTAAAACCCCTAGTGTTGCATTAACTCAATCTATGGATTCCCTTATTAGGTTTCACCCTAATCCGGCAAAATTATGTCACCCTATGTCTAGGGGTACAATTAACTCCGCTTAATTACGCTAGAGCTACTCTTAGACAAGGACTTTTTGTCCTCTGAATAAGCACATCAATACTTGAATCAATATCTTGGAATAATAAAGGAAGAATTGAGAACTCATAATTAAGAACAAATCAAATATTTATCATATAATTCAGAAAATAATAACAAGATCCATCTTAGGTTTCATTACCCTTAGGTATTTAGGGGATTTAGTTCATAAGTGTAAAAGAAAACATCTCAGAAGAATGATAATAAAAAAACATAAAGAAACCCAAAAATCTTGCAGGAAATCGAAGGGAAATCTTCAGTCTTGAAGGAGAATCCGGCTTCTAAGATGGATCAATCAGGTTTCTTTGAGTAATTCCTTGCCTCCTACTCTGTGTGTCTTCTCTATGTACATCCTGGGGTGTTTATATAGGCTTAGAATGCTTCAAAACCCTCAAGAGTGGCCTTTCCCGAATAAGACTAGACTTTGGCTTGACAGGGACATGCTCGTGTGACACACCCGTGTGCAAGTGCTTCAACCCATGTTCGAGTCTGTTGAATAGACACGGGCGTGTGATCTACCCGTGTAAGGAAGTCTAGGTCGTGTTAGAGTCTGCTAAAACTACACGGGCGTGTGGTCTACACGTGTAAGGAAGTCCAGGCCGTGTTGATTTCTCATGTTGACCCATTTTCTCTGTTTTGGTTTGTTTCTTGCTCTTTTTACTCTCCTGTGCTCACCTAAGTATAAAACATGAAATTAAAGGATTAGGGGCATCAAATTCACCAAATCTAAGGATAATTCATCCAAAAATGTGCTAAGCATAGGATAAAAATATGTATAAATTATGATTTATCAATCATATTTCTCTGTTCGTGTTTGAGGTCAGTTTGTTAATTTAAATAACATTGAATTATATACTTTTTAATTGCTTTTATGTTATATATATTACGACTTTATGGAAATATGCAATGAATTTTTGGCGACTTTTGGATCCTGTTTGAACCTTAGGAATATATAGGACACAAATGACATGTCATTAAGGGTTACAGTGTTTTGGGTGCTTGTCCTGTACATCCTATCGGTGGTTGAGTTTCTGGCATATGTTGCGGTTACTTGATAGCTTGTGTGAGCAACACCGTGTAGCTATGTCTTGATTGACAGCTTATGTAAGCAGACCCATTTATGGCTTGAGAGAGAGCATGTATATGAGATATGAGATTTTAGTGGTTTTGACCACATGTTGGAACATAATGTGCGAGATTCCTGCGTATCTGATATTATTCTAGTGGTTCAATGGGTATACAAAAAGGGAAGGTTCAGTATAAGCTTTGATTTATAATGTCACAAAAGCATGATAAAGGTATGAGATCATAATGAGTAAAGATTTTTAGTATGTTAATAATAGTATGAATGTTTATATTGAAAGCTTAAGGAAGCTCTTTGTTGTGTAATAAATTTGATTAAGTTATGTGCTAATGACTATTGAGAATTATTGTTGGTGCTTAGGCTTGTGCCAAGCAATGTTGGATATGTTCATTAATTGCCTTTAAGCTTTTATAATGAAATGGTAAGTATTGTTTATGATTTATGAACTTACCAAGCATTATATGCTTGCTTGCGTGATTTTTCTCCTATGTTTCTAGATAACTGGATGATCATACAAGTTGGAAGGTTTGCGGAGATCCATCACACTATCTTTTGGCCAAATCAGTAGATTTTGATGATTTTAAGTCATGGTTATAATGGCATGTATAGGTGTCTTGTTTAATGAATTTAGCCATTATGTGTGGCTTGTATATATGTTATCTTGGTTGAGGAACTTGTTAGCATGACATTAAGATTATATGGTATTTTGTGTGGTTGTTAATTTGATGTTGTATTGGTTAAGATGATGGTAAGTGAATATGGATAGAAATGGTATGGTAGCAATGAATGTTTGGTGTGGAATGAATGTAGCATGATGTTGAAAATGACTAGTTTTAGTAGTTTGGAAGTGATCATCTTTTGATCAAATTGGTATTGGTATGGTATATGTTTGTTGGGAAAATGGTCATTTTGTATTGGTTATACATGAGTTTTGGTATATGATCATTATGGAAAATGTGATAGTGAATTTGTTCAATTGGTAGTTTAAATGATGAATGAATTGGATGGTTGTTTAGGTAAGTTTGAATGTAGAGTTGTGGTGACATTTTGGCCTATTGGCTGAATGAATAGTTTTAGGTTGTTAAAGCTTGAATTTGCATATGTTAAGTGTGTTTTGAATGCTTGTTTATATGTGTATTTGGCTTGTACAAGTGGTAGGAAATTGGGTGAGAAAAATGGCTTGATAATGGCTTATTTTTCGTCCACACGGGCAGAGACACGGCCATGTGTCCCCTGTATCTTTAAAAGGGTTGCAAGTCAGGCTGTTACACTGCCTAGCACACAGGCATGTGGTTTGGCCGTGTGACCCAAGTTAGTGATTTATATGGGTATGGACACGAGCTGGGACACAGCCGTGTGTCCCTATTTCGAATGCCCACATGGCCTAAGACACAGGTGACTCACAAGGCCGTGTGTCTCCTGCAGATTGAAAAATTTTACCTTTTTCCAAAAAATTTCATATGTTTTCGATTTAGTCCTGAATAGTTTCCAATGTCTTTTCAAAGCCTCGAGGACCCGTATAAGGGACCATATGAATATTTTTGATTGATGTTGTCATGATTTAACTTGTGATTTGTTTATGGTAATAAATTGTTCATTGTATGATGTTATGCTTCAGTAATGCTCTGTAGCCCTAATCCGGTGACAGATACGGGCTAGAGGTGTTACATTTATTGGTATCAGAATGAGGTTTAGCCGATTCTCAAACTAAACGTAACATGTGTGAGTTTAGATATACATACCGTTATACAACCTTCGTTAGTTTGATAACTCTTGACACGTTTTGAACTATATTTTCATATAGTAATGTATTCCAACTGAGCTAACTCCGATGATGTAGAAAGTAACGAGCAAGCCTCTGTTTACAGAGCATAATCGTCTAGTTCGAGGCCTGTATTAAAGGGCCAGGGAGGAAAGCCTAAAGAAGCCTTCTTCCAAATGATGAACGAGTGGTTCACAGAGTTTGTCTGAACAAATCTGGCTACTTAACGACCTCTACCCCCATCTGTT
The DNA here is from genome assembly GCF_025698485.1 of Gossypium arboreum. Classification (NCBI taxonomy): domain Eukaryota; kingdom Viridiplantae; phylum Streptophyta; class Magnoliopsida; order Malvales; family Malvaceae; genus Gossypium; species Gossypium arboreum. Next base: position 82,179,962 of record NC_069081.1, on the reverse strand, counting down.
CCCCCAATCGGTTCCTGTAGTTCCTAAAGGTTTGGAACCTTTACATGTGAGTAAGCCCCCTGTTGATAAAATCAGGAAATATGGGGCTGAAGAATTCAGGGCTACATTGATGATGATCTTGAGGGAGTTAAGTTTTGGTTAGAAAATACGATCTGAGTCTTTGATGAGTTATCTTGTCCATCGATCGAGTGTGTTAAATGTGTCGTATCATTATTGAAAGATTCAGCATATTAGTGGTGGAACACGTTGGTTTCTGTAGTACTGAGAGAGCGGATCACATGGGAATTTTTCCAAATCGAGTTCAAGAAGAAATATATAAGTTAAAGGTTTCTCGATCAAAAGTGCAAAGGATTTCTTGAGCTTAAACAGGATTGTATGAGAGTATCTGAATATGAAAGAGAATTTGTAACAGCCCGTTTTTGGGTCAAATTGGAGCAGTGGTTTTGGGACCACAAATCCAAAGTCGAAATATTTATTTTATTATTATTTTATTGTTTACAACATGAATATATGATGGTGTGAAATTTTCGTTAAGAAATTTTAGCATTTGAATGCTTAATTAGGTAAAATATACTAAATCGCATAAAATGCAAAAAGTGTTGTTCTATTAGCTAAAGGTATTAAATAGCTATAGAACCTTAAAGTAATGGTCCTTAAGTGGTGATTAACTCATTTGAGAGTGGAGTGATATTTGGTGTAGTTATTAAATAATTTTAAGGTTAGTTTGGTAAATTGGTTATTAAATGATAATTTAATAAAATAAAAGCCGTTTTTATTCATTGTCATCTTCATCTAGCCCATTTTACAAAGGGAAGAAGCCATTTTCTTAGCTCCAGTATTCGGTCATGCTATCTATGTTCAATTAGGTACGATTTTTTGTCCCATTTTTTATGATTTCTATGTTTTTGAGATCATTGCAGCTTAATCTAGCTAGCCCGTATCTTCGATTTTAAAACTGTTAAAGTATTTGAATGTTGCCATTATTGAATCCATGAGTATTTTGTTAGTTGATGATGGAAAATAAATCATAGTTGTTAGATGTACAAGTTTTGTAAAGTAAATTTTGGTAAAAATGTCAATTTTGGATTAAATTCTGAAATATGAAAATTCAGTGGTTGAATTTTAAAATAAATGAAAAATATGGGCTGGTATTGTAACGCCCCGTACCCGAGACCGTCGCCGGAGTCGAACACGAGGTGTTAACAGACTTAATTCATTACTTAAACAGCTCAAACAATTTATTTTTAAAATTTTCAGTCAAGCTAGCAATCTGCATCACAGTCGCTTAAAAATTCATATCTCGAGTTCCAAAACTTGAAATCCAATTCCGTAAATTTTACCTAAAACTAGACTCATATATATATTTACTAATTTTTTTCTAAAATTTTTGGTCTAGCAAATTAGTACAGTTTATTAGTTAAACTCTCCCCTATTTCAGGGTTATACTGCTCTACCTCTGTGTATTACGAATCAGATATCTCCTTGTACAAAGTTACAATGACTATTCTGTTTGTTTCTAATAAAACTAGACTCAATAAGGAATCTGTAAATATAAATCATGACTTATAAGTCAGAACAGGGGATCCAGAAATCGCTCTGGACCTATTTCACAAAAATTTAAACATCTCATAAAATATAACTCATATACCTATTTTGTTCCATCCATATGAAAATAGACTCATAATTCTTCAATTCCATATTTTATTCATGATCTAATTGTATCTCTACTATTTTTAATGATTTTCAAACTCACATCATTTGTTTACATCGAATCTATTTTATGGTAAATTTTACCTATTTCATGGTTTCCATGGATTAGCTAGCAATTTAGCATACATAACACCAAATATGACCATGATTAGCCATTCCAATGGCTAATCATTACCAAGCATTTCCATACCACTCAATAACCATATCATAAGACCATATATACAAAATGATTATAATGCTATACATGCCATACTCAAAATATACAAGCCATTATGCCAAGATGGTATACGGATAGTGTGAGTGTGCCTCCGACCGTTTCCAATTTCCGAGCTGGCTTGTCAACACTACAAGGAATGAAAAGGAGGGAGTAAGCATAAATGCTTAGTAAGCTCACATGCAAATAGCAAGTAACACAACTATATGCGCAAACATAAAACATCATTTGCATAATCATCACTGAGACATTCATATCACATTTTCATTTATCATCTTACCATATTGTTGTTATATCGAGTTTTCAACCCGAGGGTTAAGTACATACCTATTCAAAGTATTCATTTCACAACACTTACCAATACGTCCTTTTCATCTCGAGTATTCCTCCATTTGAGTAGAATTTTACCCGTTGAACACATCGGAATATAATTCGAATACATGGAAAGTTTGCACATAAGTGCCACATATGTAGCCAAGCTACCATGTAACCCGCCCATAAGTGAACTCGGACTCAACTCAACGAGCTCAGGCGTTCGCATCCATAAGTGAACTCGGACTCAACTCAATGAGCTCGGATGCCTAGTTACATCTCTCGAACTCGGACTCAACTCAACGAGTTCGGACATTTGCATCCATAAGTGAACTCGGACTCAACTCAACGAGTTCGGATGCCCAAACATCCTAGTGACATGTCACTTGTATCCTAATCTATTCCTAAGGTTCAAACGGGCGTTTTCCTCAATCACACATCTTTGCCATCTTCCACAGAATATCGAAATTGATACTTCGGTGATAGTTCATACTCATAAAGTAATTCACATAATTACATATTATTCAACAATAACCACAAAGCATAATATTTCACGATAATAATCAGCATCATATCATATAAACAACATTAAATTGCTTAAAATGACAATTATGTTACTACATTTACACATGAACTTACCTCGTATGCGAAAATGGCTACTTTTACCATTTCGTCCACAACTTGGTAATTTCCTTATTTTAGCCTGAATTTTAGTTTTTCTTGCTCTATCATTTAAAATATAGTCTAATTAGGACTCACATTATACAAATTGACCCAAAATCATATTTTGGAAAAATTACAGTTTTGCCCCTAAACTTTTGCATATTTACACTTTTGCCCCAAAGCTCGTAAATTAAACTTCAGCCTATTTTCTTATGTTTTATGACATGCTGATCATTTTTCCCTTCTATGGTAACATCAAATTCTCACTCTAACATGTACTTATGACTATTAGGTATTTTTACCGATTAAGCCCTTTTGCTAGTTTTCGCTTAAAACCGAGTAGTACAAGTTGTCTAACATAATTTAAAACCTCATATTCTATCATAAAACACCAAAATACACAAATTTCACCTATGGGTATTTTTCCAAATATGAACCCTAGGTTGAATTATTGCTAGCATAAGCTTTATCGAGCTACCGGGACTCCAAAAACGTAAAAATCATTAAAAACGAGGCTAGAACGGACTTACAATCGAGCTTGGAAGCTTGAAAAACCCTAGCCATGGTTTCTTCTTGCTATATTCGGCCATGGGGTTGAAGATGAGCAAAATTGGCTTTTAATTTTGTATTTTAATTCATTTTACCCCTAAATGACCAAAATGCCCTTACTACTAAACTTTCCAAAAATTCCGTCCAAGTCCAATTTTTGTCCATAGACTTAGAAATTGGTAAATTTTCTATTTAAGACCTCCTAATTAATATTTCAAAACAATTTCATAGAAGCTTCTAGAATGCAAGTTTTACAAATTATTCGATTTAGTCCCTAATTTCAATTTAAGCACTTTATGCATAAAATTTCTTCACGAAATTTTCACACAATCATGAAATCATATCATAGACCTAAAAATAATCATAAAATAATTATTTCTATCTCAGATTTTGTGGTCACGAAACACTATTCCGACTAGGCCCAAAATCAGGATATTAAAACTCTCCCCCCTTTTTAGGGATTTTTGTCCCCGAAAATCTTATCAGAAAAGTGGTCTTCACTTTTAATCTCATATTCGGTGCCGAAGAACTTTCACTTAGGCTGTACCTCCAATACATCTCTTTAATTTCTCATATGATCTAAAAGCTTACAGTCTCAACTCTCAACTATTCTTAAATTTTCAACCCTTCTCAGTTTCCCATGATATCATGACATAAAACTCCGATCTTAACTTGATTAATGGAGACCGGAATTCCAAGAAATCCAACAATCAAAGAGACCTAGAATTCCATGAATTTGATGAGTAGGAATTCATTCAATACATATATGATTTATAGATCTCGCCAAACATTTAACAATAGGATACATCACATTTTCCTCTTTTCGCCATGGAAATATTTCTGATATGGCCTCAAGAATAATCCTTCTCATTTCCATCCCAATATCAACACTGACAAGGATAATTTTGATAGATCCCAATGTTCGGCTTTAACCCCTTTAACAACTTCGATTTTATGTAACATCGAATGCTCTAAACTATCACATTACCTCACTGTCTTGAAACACATCACAATTCATACAACAGTACATTACTAAAAGTCAGGAAGTCTTTACTCAATGTAGACTAGTCTAGTTCAGACGCTTCGGTTACCAATATTCTCATCTATCCAAACTTTGGCAACATGTAATAAACTTTTCAGCTTTCACAAGATGAAAACCTTATCATTCGTAGTGATTTTAACTAATATCCAACTCTTTCTAATAAATATACACTTCTCGTTCAGACTATTTACTCTTTTATCCGTACAAAAATGAAATTATATTATCAGACTTGAAAAAAAATAATCCTGACATAATTGTCACATGAAATCTTTGAAATAAATAATTCACCATACCAAATGAAACTCGCGCTTTTATCACCTATGCCTTTACTGATGTCAAATCCTTATATAGAAATTAGAAAAAATCCCAATACTAAAATCACCACATTACCAAGATCAAATTAGAAGTATAGTCATATTTGACGGATTATCACGAGTTGAAGAACGTTATTGAACATGAGTCATAATTGACAAATTATGGAACAAAGATAACAAGAAAACCGAATAAAGAAATCCAGAATAAAGAGATCCAGGATAAAGAAACCCAAGATACGATACTATGCCGGAGAATCGAAAACCAAACTCATAGAGAAAATACAGAATACCCCGATAATTCTTCAAAGAAAGAAAGTCCAAAAGAAAACATCATTTAATCCCACTGGAATCAAATATAACAAGAACAATATATCTTCCCATACATATATATTAGATGAAGCATCAAGTAGAAGAAACAGAATCATAATATCATATGTATTCTCTCATCAATTCTTTCCAGACGAAATGAAATAGAATACCCGATGAAATAGAGCAATATAAATTATAAACCAGTCAGACTACCAATGCTTTCATCCAATACCAGAATTAGAAGACATTCCCATATAACAAGAATTTCTTCAGAAGATCAATAGCCATAGAAATATTTCTGAGAATGGGTAAACACATAGAACATCTCAAAAAAGACTGCTAAATCTGTCCAGTCATAATTGTCACACTCAAATAGTTCACATTTCAAATATCATTTCCCCAACTAGTTCTGCTGTCACAAATTTCATATTAAACCATTCACTAAAGAAGGCCAGTTCTGAATAAATTTCGATTTACACTTTTCTCGACCTTGCACCTGAGTAATTCGATTTACCAAAGAGAATTCCTTCTCTAATTGGGATAGTGCATAACTCCAATAATCTTTATGTCAACCCGATACTTTACTGGCTCTGACTTTACTTATCAGCTCATTTTCAATCTCTGATCATACTTATAATTATTCTATCACTAAACTCTTTGGGTTCTCAACCGGAAACTTATTCAATACAAATCTCATGAAATTCCATTACAAGTACCACTTCGGTAAGGGGGAGGGGTTGTAGGACCTCTGACTCGACTTTCTTATACATACACATATGACACAACTTCCATCATCATAGCAACATAATCAAAATCATGTCATTCATTCAGGCAATGCAACATTCATGTTGGCTTACACAAATTTTCCTATTGTCCCATTTAGACAATATACTTATGCATACATTCTATGTTTTCTAGATAGCTTTACTTATCCATTCATTTAATTAAATTAATTCATGCTCATGACATCATATAAGGCCAAACAAACATAGATATTTGCATCACAATCACAACATTCATTTCATGCATCATCATGTACATATCATTACAATCATATAATTCAGTCCAACAATTTAACATAGATAAGTTCATTTCATTATAATCCTTTATCTTATAAAAATTATATATCATTAGCATTCATCAACATTCGACGTCCAAATCAAGACAAGGACATTTTCATTCGAATCATAATATTATTACTTTTATTCATACCTCTACTACTTTCTATTTATTCCGTTCATCTTATCAAGTAAGCCATATACACTACATCATATAAGCATTAAGCAAATATGGATATTTATCACATATGTATCATAAACTTTTATTCATACTTTTCTGAACCGAGACTTATCATAATCATAATTTTACTCAAATACCTTCACATAACATTGAACATGGTCGGCGCAGCTTGGTTGGAGAGTACCCTATCTAAATAAGACGGTACTCATACGCGTCAGAAGACATCACACTATCACAGATCAGTGGCATGTATAGCTAAACTTTTACACATGCTAGGTTAGTCCGAGAACTGAGTAAACCTGCTCTGATACCACCAAATGTAATGCCCCGTACCTGAGACCGTCGCCGGAGTCGAACACGAGGTGTTAACAGACTTAATTCATTACTTAAACAACTCAAACAATTTATTTTTAAAATTTTCAGTCAAGCTAGCAATCTGCATCACAGTCGCTTAAAAATTCATATCTCGAGTTCCAAAACTCAAAATCCAATTCCGTAAATTTTACCTAAAACTAGACTCATATATATATTTACTAATTGTTTTCTAGAATTTTTGGTCCAGCAAATTAGTATAGTTTATTAGTTAAAGTCTCCCCTATTTCAGGGTTCGACTGCTCTGACCTCTGTGTATTACGAATCTTATATCTCCTTGTACAGAGTTTCAATGACTATGCTGTTTGTTTCTAATAAAAAGAGACTCAATAAGGAATCTGTACATATAAATCATGACTTATAATTATCTTTTAACAATTTATGGTGAATTTCCAAAGTCAGAACAGGGGATCCAGAAATCACTCTGGACCTGTTTCACAAAAATTTAAACATCTCATAAAATATAACTCATATACCTATTTTGTTCCATCCATATGAAAATAGACTCATAATTATTCAATTCCATATTTTATTCATGATCTAATTGTATCTATACTATTTTTAATGATTTTTCAAACTCACATCACTGTTGCTGTCTGAATCTATTTTATGGTAAATTTTACCTATTTCATGGTTTCCATGGATTAGCTAGCAATTTAGCATACATAACACCAAATATGATCATGATTAGCCATTCCAATGGCTAATCATTACCAAGCATTTCCATACCACTCAATAACCATATCATAAGACCATATATACAAAATGATTATAATGCTATACATGCCATACTCAAAATATACAAGCCATTATGCCAAGATGGTATACGGATAGTGTGAGCGTGCCTCCGTCCAGTTTTGATTTCCGAGCTGGCTTGTCAACACTACAAGGAATGAAAAGGAGGGGTTAAGCATAAATGCTTAGTAAGCTCACATGCAAATAGCAAGTAACACAACTATATGCGCAAACATAAAACATCATTTGCATAATCATCACCGAGACATTCATATCACATTTTCATTTATCATCTTACCATATTGTTGTTATATCGAGTTTTCAACCTGAGGGTTAAGTACATACCTGTTCAAAGTATTCATTTCACAACACTTACCAATACGTCCCTTTCATCTCGAGTATTCCTCCATTTGAGTAGAATTTTACCTGTTGAACACATCGGAATGTAATTCGGATACATGGAAAGTTTGCACATAAGTGCCACATATGTAGCCAAGCTACCATGTAACCCGCCCATAAGTGAACTCGGACTCAACTCAATGAGCTCGGGCGTTCACATCCATAAGTGAACTCGGACTCAACTCAACGAGCTCGGATGCCTAGTTACATCTCTCGAACTCGGACTCAACTCAACGAGTTCGGACATTTGCATCCATAAGTGAACTCGGACTCAACTCAACGAGTTCGGATGCCCAAACATCCTAGTGACATGTCACTTGTATCCTAATCTATTCCTAAGGTTCAAACGGGCGTTTTCCTCGATCACACATCTTTGCCATCTTCCACAGAATATCGAAATTGATACTTCGGTGATAGTTCATACTCATAAAGTAATTCACATAATTACATATTATTCAACAATAACCACAAAGCATAATATTTCATGATAATAATCAGCATCATATCATATAAACAACATTAAATTGCTTAAAATGACAATTATGTTACTACATTTACACATGAACTTGTATGTGAAAATGGCTACTTTTACCATTTCGTCCACAACTTGGTATTTTCCCCATTTTAGCTCGAATTTTAGTTTTCCTTGCTCTATCATTTAAAATATAGTCTAATTAGGACTCACATTATACAAATTGACCCAAAATCATATTTTGGCAAAATTACAATTTTGCCCCTAAACTTTCGCATATTTACACTTTTGCCCCAAAGCTCGTAAATTAAACTTCAGCCTATTTTCTTATGTTTTATGACATGCTGATCATTTTTCCTTTCTATGGTAACATCAAATTCTCACTCTCACATGTACTTATGACTATTAGGTATTTTTACCGATTAAGCCCTTTTGCTAGTTTTCGCTTAAAACCGAGTAGTACAAGTTGTCTAACATAATTTAAAACCTCATAGTCTATCATAAAACACCAAAATACACAAATTTCACCTATGGGTATTTTTCCAAATATGAACCCTAGGTTGAATTATTGCTAGCATAAGCTTAATCGAGCTACCGGGACTCCAAAAACGTAAAAATCATTAAAAACGAGGCTAGAACAGACTTACAATCGAGCTGGGAAGCTTGAAAAACCCTATCCATGGTTTCTCCTTGCTATATTCGGCCATGGGGTTGAAGATGAGCACAATTGGCTTTTAATTTTGTATTTTAATTCATTTTACCCCTAAATGACCAAAATACCCTTACTACTAAACTTTCCAAAAATTCCATCCATGTCCAATTTTTGTCCATAGACTTAGAAATTGGTAAAATTGCTATTTAAGACCTCCTAATTAATATTTCAAAACAATTTCATACTAGAAGCTTCTAGAATGCAAGTTTTACAAATTATTCGATTTAGTCCCTAATTTCAATTTAAGCACTCTATGCATAAAATTTCTTCACGAAATTTTCACACATTCATGAAATCATATCATAGACCTCAAAATAATCATAAAATAATTATTTCTATCTCGAATTTTGTGGTCACGAAACCACTATTCCGACTAGGCCCAAAATCAGGATATTACAAGTGTGAGAATGGGTAATATTTGGCCAGATGAATTTGTATTAAATTGAATATTTGGCTGGTGACACGAGCATGTCTAGTGGCCGTGTGAGACACACAGCCTGCCCACACGGGCATGTGTCCACTGTTTGAAGCAAAATTTTCTAAGTATCCCAAACTTGTTCTGAATTATCGGTTTAGTCCCGACCCATTTCTAAAGCATGTTTAAGGCCTCATAGGCTATTATAAGGGACAAATTGATTAAGATTGAATGAGAATTGTATGAATTGATCGAACGTATGATAAAAATACGGTTATATGTGTTATAAGTCAGGCAATGCTCTGTAACCCTATTCCGGCATTGAATACGGATGTGGGGTATTACGTTTATTGGTATCAGAGCTATAGTTTAGTCAATTATAGGACTAACGTAGCATATGTGATTCTAGCGATACATGCCATATAGAATCTGTGATAGTGTGATACCTCCCGACTCTGACAAAAATTGCTTTAATTAGACAGTTATACTCTCCAACCGAGCTAATTCCAAGAGTGCAGAAAGTGTACTCAAATATTTGATTGAAAATGTGTTTATGATGAGTTGAAATTCAAAAAGGTATGAATAAAAGTTCATAATATTATGTTATTGATAAATTATGTTACGTGCATGTATATTTGAGAGTTAAATTTAAGGCTTTACGACCCTCACCCCCTTCTCAGTATAATGTTACAATGAAATCCGTAAGATTTAGATTGAATAAGTCTACAAGTGTGGAATTATAGAGTTCCGTGATTGAAGGATTAATACTGTGGTCAGATAAGAGAATGAGTCAACAGTAAAGACAGTAGTAGAAGAGATATCGGATCATTTTGCAAGCTATTTGGATTATGCAAAGTTACTATTAAAGAAGAAGTTGACTTCGATGAAAAAAAATATTCAAGTATGATATCTAAAGAATGTATTAATTGGCAGTTCTACTTCATTGATTTCTGTTAGTGATGGGATAAAGAGGAATCAGTAATGACAGAATTAAACAATGGAATAATGTTTGAATTTTAAAGATATATGAGTACAACAGTATAGTCAAATAGCTTATAATGATCTCTTCTTGGTATTTTATTTGATTAATTATTCTCAGGGGTATATGTGGCTATTTATTTTCAAATGAAATTCTTATCGTATGAGAATGCTAGCTAAACATACTGATAGAGGAAAGCATTGTTGGTTTGTTTGGGTTATGATTGGCATTGCTCTATCTTTCCCTGGTATTCTATTCTATTGTGTTAATAGAAAAGTTGACAGTAAAATCCGTATGATGCTAGTATTCTATTTCTACTGGTTATTGTTTTTTTGAATATACATGAAGATTATATTGCTTCTATCACAGTTGATTTTAGTGCTTGCGAGTGATGTTTTCTTCTGGAGTTTCTTTGGGATATCATTGAGATCTTTATCATTCTTTATGGGTTGTAATTTTTAGAAATTTTGTATAGTTCCATACTTTGAGATTTTTCTACCTCAGTTTTATTATGATTCTATGATTATCTGCAAGAGATATTCTTGTGATAAAGATGAATATATCTATTATGATTATAATTTCTAGTTTTATCATGAGAGTACAGTGGCATTGTTATCAGATTTATAGAGGTTTTGTTTTTGCATTTATTTCTGTTGAAACCATATTTGATTTTCTTTTGTCTTCAAAATGCATTATTAACAGTTGGGATATTATCTATTTATACGGTTGAGATGTCGGTCTTATTATGGCATTATGATTTTTTTTATCTGACAGAGGTGGCTTCAGTATAGTACAATGCTTCGATGATTAATAGTTGAGATAGCTTTATTATAATCCTTTCTAGTTTTCTTGAAAGGGAATTGACATCGGCAAAAGCATAGATGATAGAAGATCAAGTTCAAATCTGTAAAATAGTTATCACTTACAGGTAAATTTTGATATATGTTAATGAGTAAAGACAGAATGTTATGTCATACTCGAGTTATACAGTTTTTAAGAAGATCTTTGACTAGTATCCTAAAGAAATTGTGATAAATTGTATGTCTGAGTTATCTTGACAACAAGAAGAAATTGTATGTCTGAGTTATCTTGACAACAAGAAGAAATGTTTTTTTTGAAAAGTTATTATTTGACAACCAAGATCGATTCAGTTGTATAGTTTGATTGGGTTATTTGTTTAAAAGCTTAATTGAGTTATATGTGTTTGAGTTTATCCTTAGGTCCAGAAATAAATTTTGTGCGTTCACGAGTAAATAGATGGATAGTCTGAATGAAGAATTCATATTTTGGAAGACATGATGCAAAATTATATATATCGGAACAGTTCTATTTGAGAAATATTATTATAAATTAAAGTTGTTTTGATTGTTGAAGTTTTCATTTGTACGAAGTTTGATTTGGTTTAATACATGTTAATAAAGTTATAAATAGTTGAAAACACTGCTAACTAAAGCATCAGTTTTGTTTCAGCTTGAATCGGGTAAAGAGTTTATGATTTTCAGTCATTTGTCATTGAATGGTGTGGAGTGTGTTTTAGTACAAGAATGTATAGTGATGGCTTATGCTTCCATACAGTTAAAGTTGCATGAAAAGAGTTATTCAACGAGCGAATTAGAGATGGTTGACATTGTAATTGCATTGAATAGTTAGTGACATTAATTGTTTGGTGAGTAATGTAACCTATTTGATGACTGCAAGAGTTTAAAATATTTGATGTTATAGAGAGATCTAAATTTGGGACAGTAAAGATGACTTGAACTGCCAAAAGATTTTGAGTCAGTAATTGGTTATCATCCTGGACAAACGATTATAGTCACAGATATTTTGAATAAGAAATCTTTGTGTGCTTTACAAGTGATGAATACACGATTGATCTTATCCGATGATGGATAGGTATTAGCTGAGTTAAAAGCTAAATTGATGTTTATCCTGTGACTTTGTGAAGCTCAGAAATGTATCAGTGAATTGCAAGTTAAAAGAGTTCAACATGAATTGACTTATGATTTAGAGCTTCAGATTGGAACCGATGATTATTTGTTGTTTCAAGACAGAGTTCGCGTACTGAGAAATCCAAAGATTATGCAACAATTGTTATATCTAACTCACAGTGGTAATTATCTATTCATTCGGGGAATACTATGATGTAAAATAATTTGAGACAGTTTTACTAGTGAATGAGTATGAAACATGATACGTCTAACTTGTATCCAAATGTCTGATTTATTAACAGGTTAAAGCTAATTATCAAGTACCTTCAAGACTGTTACAGTCTGTGTTATTATCTGAGTGGAGATGAAATAGAATTTTGTTGGATTTTGTAAAAGAAAGATGTTATCTAAACTATTGTTGATTGTTGAAGAAGTTTGTAGATTTCATATCAGTACGTATAATTTCTCTTTTGATAGACTAGCTAAGTTATGCATTTTTGAAACTGTCAGTTTTTATAGAGTTCCAGTCTCCATTATTTCGAATAGAGATTCGAGGTTTATATAGTGTTTTTAAAGAAACTACTGTAAACTTTGGGTATGAGGATGCATTGTAACACTGCATTTCATTCTCTAACTGGTGGATAATTTAAGAAAGTGATTTAGATTCTCGAAGATAAGATTTGTTACTATATTTTAGAATGTGAAAGCAATTAAGAAAGACAATTACTGTTGGTTGAGTTTGAGCATATTAATAGTTATTATATAAATATAAAGATGGCATTGTATGAAGTATTGTATGATTACAATTACTGAACTCCGTTGTTATTGGATTAAGCTTTGTGTGAAAAAGATTCACGAGATTGATTTCAACAGAGAAATTGAAAATAAAGTGAAAGTAATTCGTTATAGTTAGAAAGCAGTTTCAAATTGACAGAAAACATATGCAGACTTGATACTTAAAAGCATTGAATTTCAGTTAGTAAACTGAGTGTTTGTGAAAGTATTGCTGTGAGAATAGAATTTCTCGAATTAGCTATAAAGAGAAATTGAGTTCGTTATTCATCGAGCCGTATGAGATTATTGAGAAAATAAAGCCAGTGGCTTATTCAACTTATGATATTGTCAGAACTTGAGAGGATCCATAATGTGTTTCTTATATCTATAATGCGGTAATTCAAATAAGACCCTTTGTAGATAATTCTCATTCAGAAGTTGAAATTCAGCTTTATATGATGTATAGCGAAGGACAGATCAGAATCTTAGCTCGTGAGATTAAAAAGTTGAGATATCCGAGGCTATGTGAGAAATGGATAAGGTTATACGAAAGCAAATCTTTAATTTATTCACTGATAAGATTTTCGAGGATGAATATCTTTAAGGGGGAGAGTTGTAATAGTCCGTTTTTGGGTCAAATTGGAGTTGAGGAGTCGAGCAAAAGAGTTCCAAGAGATTTAGGCTTGATAGAAACTTTATTACACGTTTTAGATATTGTAATTGGTCATTGTAGAACTCCCGAGAATTAGTTTAATTTTGGTTGTAATTGGACTTTGGACATTGGACATTTTATTTTGGATGGTTTTATAATAATTTTGAGGCATGTTTGACTTTAATTATTGAATGATTTACATTGTATTGTTGCTTGATAACACAGTGATTGATAACACAATGTGTAAGGCATGAAATTTGTAGTAACCATTGTTTAAATAAAGCTTCCCTGGAGTGGTTTACTAAGGACTAAGGTACGCCATTTGTTTGATTTATTCATTGTTTGTTATGCATAAAATTGATTGCCTAATTCGATATAATTGAGGCTTGATTGATGTCAATAAACTCAACTGAAGGTGTATGTATATGTATGTTACTTAATCTAGTTAAATCGGTTTAATTGTCCATTAAATATGTAAAATCAGGCTTTAAAATGAGTTTTTCACAAAAATAGTTGCAGTGGTTTTCACATTGGTGTGTGAAGGGTTGCACACAAATGTGTGGACAAGTGACACGGGCGTGTGCGATCGGTCTAAAAGTTTTTCACGATGCGAACATGAAGGTTTAATGACACACAGTCTGGGGGACACAGTCGTGTGGGTTTTGGGGTGTTAGAAGTTTTGTTTCTTTAAATTGGTATTCTAATTTGTTTAAGTTACAATTTAGTCCCTAATAATAAAACTTGAATTAGACATAGTAAACGAACTCAAATTAAGCTGAAATTTTTAGGTTTGCATAATTTGACTAAAAGAAGGTCGTTAAATACTTAGATCTAAAATCAGGTTAGATTTGCCATAAGTGGTAAAATGGTGAAAATGCCCTTAGGTTAAATTACCAAGGAAAAGTTTTAAATTGGATCATAATTTGCTTCTAGATTAATAAATAACTAGTAATTAAATAAAATTGAGGTGTTATAAGGTCGAGGTGTGTCTTGGGTGGTCATTAGACGGAGAGTTACTTAGATGACTAATGTAATGCTTCAAATTCGGGCCGGTCTGTTCGGGTCGGGTTTAGGGTGTCACATTTGGTGCCATCAGAGCCTTAGTTTTAAAGCCTTTGTGTAACAGCTCGTTTTCAGTAAAATCAGAATAGTGGTTTCAAAACCAAAGGGTCCGAGTTAGAAAGAAAATTTATTTTAATATTATTGCATAGTTTGCATTATGATAGGAATGTTATATGAAAATTCCGATAAGGAAATTTTACCGATTATGTGATTAATTATGGAAAGGACCAAATTGCATAAAATGCAAAAGTTGAGTTCTAGTACTAAAACGATCAAATAGCTATGGAATTCAAAATAAGAGGTCCTTAAATGGTAATTAGACCATTAAATAAAAGTTAGTAGATTTTTTTGGTGATTCATCCATGGAAAATTAGAAAAAGAAAAGGATGAAATTGGAAAGTTGAAAAATAAAAGATGATAAATAAAATAAAAATCAAATAACATCCTTTTATATCATATTCTTCTCGAAATTTTACATGGAAGCCCTAGGAAAGATAAAGGAAACTAATCATGCTTAATTAGGTATGAATTCTTGTCCTGTTTTTAGTAATTTTTATATTTTTGTGATCGGAATAGTTTAATCTATCTATTTTGGGGGTTAATTTGTAAAGTTATCAAAGTATCAAAGTTTTTCCATGGATGAATATGCTGAAATTTTGAAATTTATGGTAGAAAATGAAAAGTTGTTGAAATTATGATTTAGGGACTAAATTGTAAATATGTAAAAGTTATGGAAAAGTTATAAATTTTGTGAAATATATGTACTGTAAATGCTATATGAAAATTTCGATTAGGCTTGGTGTAACACTCCAGACTCGGCCCAGATGTTACGGTCGAATCTGGTGTGTCACATCAGAGTGCTTTTCGATAATTGATCATTTCGGTAAAAATCCGTTACTAAATTTACATTCTTTTATTATTAAATAACAGAAGTTCTCGTCAAAACGTTTACCTTATTAACCATCAGAGTTATAACAAATTGATTTAAAAACACGGAAGCTTTTTAAGTCGATGAAGTTTAAAACGTGTGTCTTAGAAAACAGTAATTGTTTTAAAAACTCGTCTTTACCTAGACTAGCAGTTTAAAAATATATAATCCAAAGCCCAATTAAAGATTAAAACCCACGAATGGCCTTATTACAACAATAAAAACCCAGATATAAAATCATCAATAAAAACGTAAAAACAAAACAGCAGATCTCAATAACCAACGGACATGTGGCCACCTCTGAATCCCTCGCAGCTCCAAATCGCCTAAGGATGGGATTACCTGTACAGTCAAACTGAAACAGTGAGTTTACAAAACTCAGTGTGCAATCCCCTACCAATCCAATAGCACTCAGTGCCTACAATATGGTTCGGGCCTGAGCCCTATGCAGTACAGTGTCATCTGGGCCTAAGCCCTATACAGTAGCAAAGTGGGCCAAAACCCATAACAATAGATGCGTCACAGATAGGCAACCCAACCCCATCCATCCATCACACCTCCCATACCATCCAACACACCCTATGGGAATAGATCAACCCACCCAGCCAGCACACCAGTGTCGCAGCCAAGCTACTAGAAATGACGCAGTAGAGTTGCTAAATATAATAATCGTGGCGTAGCCACTAATGTCAGAATGCGTGGCAAGGCCACTAGAATAGTAGAACGTGGAAATGCCACTAATACAGTACATCCCCCATGATAAAACCCAACCCCAATGTAGAATGTCATGACATAATAAGGCGTGTATGCACAGTTTCCATATATATAGATGCAACATACTTATAACAACCTTCAACCTATCAACCTACCTCTGGGTACAATAATCATCTCTACCTCTCAGGGAATTTCAGTCATTTATCAACTTTTGGGGGTCTCGGTACCTATAACGACCCTTAACAGGCCTACGACCATCTCAAATGACCCAATCAATCTACATAGCCAAAATAGTAAAATGGCCCCAAAGCCTCACTCGGCCCAAGTGACCCACATGGGTCATCTTAGCCCAACAAGACCCATGATGGCCTCTTATCCCGAAATAGCACACCGTCGTCTTTGCAAACCGACGCTCATGACCAACGGCCTTGATTTTTCTCTATGAGCGTTTTCATGCTCGTGGGGCCTCAAATATCGAAGTTCCAACTTTTCAGCTTATGCCGATTTACACAGTCTTGGTGTGGGTTCACACCCGCATTATTGTTTGACAGTATATAAGGTTAGGTGTACGATTACACACCTGATTGGAGAAGAAACCGTTGCACTCCACACGTGCCACCTTGACTAACACAACATCCCACAAGCAGATTAGTCATTTGGATTAATCAAACAAGAAAATAAACCCTTTACACAGTACATAACGTATCGCTTACCTTGATAGCCCAAGTAGTCTTCAAACCACCCTCAACCTTCCTTTACACCCTAGTCGGCAGCAATCTGCATTAACATCCACAACCACTTTATTACCAACCTAGACATAATCCACTTAATCCCTGAGAACTACTTACTGAAACAGAGACTACGAGAAGGAAGTAGCAATATTCGGCCTATCCCAGCAAACACCACTGTCGAGCACCTGATGCCAAGAACACCCTCTTAGGGCAAGCGATAAAGAACGAATTAAGAGAAAGACCAACATAAAATAGGCGAGAAAGAGAAGTAGGACAACCGCAACACACATATAGATGAACAATAACAAGGTTCGGCTATTGCTAGGGATTCGGAAAACCAAGAGTAAACTTACCCTAATCCAACAGAGAGAGTTTCGGTTAGCTATGAGAGTATTCAGCTAAGACTCAAAGAAAGAAAAAGCAAAACCAAGAGCAAGCAGGAGATGAGTAAAGATCAATAAGATGTTTGGCTAAACTAAACGAATGGGTGAGGAAGAAGTGGAGTTAAGCGGTCAAAGTGAAGTGTAGCAAGACAAACTGGGAAGGAGAAGTATTTGGGAAATCAATAATCAACTATGGCTGAAAAGAGATGGAAGATTCGGTACAAGGAAGGATAATACCCCGAAATGCACCAAAAGAGTAAAAACTCGAAAATAAAATAAGTAGAATTCGACTCTTACACCAAAACCAAAATGCTGAAATGCCAAAAGAGTTCCCTTAGTCGATTTTGCTGCTACAAGTGGCCTAATTCGGCTGCAACACTCCTCCCCACCAACTCCTTAAAAATCTCCCTATATCATTCCCCTTATCCCTCCATAATCTTCTCCCAACAACCAAGACTAGTTCAAACTCCCATAAAGCAGAGTTCGAATTCACCACAAACTCTTACCACCCCCAAGTAGCAAAATAACACCCCTTGCCGCTCATGGGATTCGAACCCCATCCCTCACTGAAGCCAAAGCATGCCACAAGCCACCAAGCCACAAGGCTTTCTTGCATTAACGACCCACCACGTTTATTAAATGGCCTAGGTACCAACTTCTAGGGTTTCCTAAAGAGAGAAAAAAATATAAGAATTTAGCGAGAGCCAAAACCTGACCCCAGAACTTCCTTGACACCCCTAAACACACCCAAACCATTCATCCACTACACCAAACATGCAAAAAGAGTTAAACCAAAGAGTTAAACCAAACAAACTTATAGACCCTAAATTTTGGGGCGTTACAACTCTACCCATTTAAAGAAATTTTGGCCTCAAAATTTACCTGGTCAGAACAAGTTAGGGTACTGATGTCGCATTGTCTCTTCTGGCTCCTACGTGGCCTCTTCTGCGTCGTGATTGAGCCACGGTACTTTGACTAGCGGAACCGATTTCTTTCTCAAAACTTTAACATCACGCTCCAGTATTTGCACTGGTTCCTCCTTAATAGATAAATCAGGCCTAACTTCAATTTCCTCAATCGGTATGATATGCGAGGGATCAGAACAATACCGCCTAAGCATTGAAACGTGAAACACGTCATGTATTCTATCCAGTTCTGGAGGCAACTCTAGCTGATACGCGACTGGTCCTACACGCTTAAGTATCCGATAAGGCCCAATAAATCTAGGGCTAAGCTTACCCTTCTGCCCAAACCTCAATATTTTCTTCCACGATGACACTTTAAGAAAGACATAATCTGCCACAGCGTACTCAATCTCTTTCCGTTTTTGGTTCGCATAAGACTTCTATCTATCAGATGCTTTTTTCAACCGGTCTCGGATTAGTTTTACCTTGTCCTCTGTATCAGAAATTAATTCTGGCCCCAGAATCCGCCGCTCCCCCAACTCAGTCCAACAAGTAGGAGTACGACATCTACGACCGTATAACACCTCATACGGTGCCATCCGAATACTAGACTAATTTCTGTCTAATATGATAGGAACTGGCACTCTATACAGTCTTACAATCTCAGCTATATACAAGTTAGCTAATTTCTGTAATGAATAGTTAGTGCGAACCGGTATAAAATGAGCAGACTTAGTTAACCGATCCACAATCACACAAATTGAATCTTTTTTAGTAGGCGTCAAGGGTAGCCCACTCATAAAATCCATGGTTACCCTCTCTCGCTTCCAGAGCGGAATTTTAACTTGCTGCAACAATCCGAAAGGTAGTTGATGCTCAGCCTTAACTTGCTGGCAAGTTAGGCACTTACTTACATACTCCGTAACTTCACGTTTCAACCTTGGCCACCAATACGACTCACGAAGGTCTAGATATAATTTTCTTCCGTCCAGATGCATTGCATATGGACTGCTATGCGCTTCGCGCAAATTAGACTGCCTCAGATCATGATCTCTCGGCATACAAACTCTACCTTGAAAACATAATACCCCCTCACTGTTCAATCCAAAATCCACAATCTCACATTTCTCAACTTCTCTAAAATGAGGAACCAACGACTCATCTAACAATTGTTTCCCATTAATTTGATCGTCCAAGTGGGTCTTACTTGCAATTCCGCTAATAAACTACTATCATCGCACAGGCTAAGACGAGCAAACATTGCTCTCAAATTAGACACCACCCTACGGCTCAGTGTGTCAGCTACCACATTAGCTTTACCAGGGTGGTATTCAATTGAACAGTCATAGTCTTTGAGCAACTCAATCCACCTTCGTTGCCTAATATTTAACTCCTTCTGAATAAGGAGGTACCTGAGGCTCTTATGGTCCGTGTAAATAGTCATCCTTTCACCATACAAATAATGCCTTCAAATCTTTAGTGCGAAGACCACTGCGACTAACTCCAAATCATGAGTAGGATAATTCACCTCATGAGGCTTAAGCTGACGGGATGTATAAGCAACCACCTTTCCGTCTTGCATCAGCACACAACCCAATCCCACGTGAGATGCATCACTGTAAACAGTAAAATCCTTCCTAGACTCTAGCTGTATCAATACAGGAGCTTCAGTTAGCACCTTCTTCAGTTTCTCAAAACTCTTATGCTGCTTTCCAGTCCAAACAAACGACACCCCTTTTCACAACAACTTAATTAGGGGTGAAGCAATTAGTGAAAACCCTTCCACGAACTGTCTATAATAACCAGACAAACCCAGAAAGCTTCGAATCTCTGATACAGTCTTTGGTGGTTTCCAATCCAATATGGCCTCGATTTTTTGAGGACGAACCCTAATCCCTTCGGCAGACACCACGTGACCTAAAAACATCACCTTCCACAGCCAGAAATCACACTTGCTAAATTTCGCAAACAACTGCTTATCCCTTAAAATTTGCAGAACCATACGAAGATGTACATCATGGTCCTCTCGGTTCTCTAATACACCAAAATATCAACTATGAAAACTACTACGAACTGATCTAAATAGGGTTGAAACACCCCATTCATCATGTCCATAAAAGCAGCTAGCGCATTCGTTAACCCAAATGGCATTACTAGGAACTCGTAGTGACCAAAACTAGTCCTAAAAGCTATTTTATACACATCTGTTTTGCTTAACCTTCAGCTGATGATATCCAGACCGCAGATCTATTTTGGAAAACACTGAAGCTCTTCGCAACTGATCAAACAGATTATCTATTCTCGGTAAAGGGTACTTATTCTTGATAGTCAGTTTATTCAGTTGTCGATAATCAATACACATGCACATGGATCCATCCTTCTTCTTCACAAACAACACCGGTGCCCCTCATGGAGACACACTCGATCGAATGAATCCTCTATCTAGCAACTCTTGAATTTGAGCCTTTAGCTCAATCATCTCCTTCGTTGCCATCCTATATGGAGCGATAGACACTGGGGCTGTTCCGGGTAGGAGTTCAATATCAAATTCAACCACACGGTTAGGAGGCAACCTAGGAAGCTCTTCAAGAAATACATCTAGAAATTCCTTGACAGTTCTAACATCCACAACAGAAGGTCCTTTAGAATCAGATATGCCTACATAAGCTAGAAATGCCTCGTACCCTTTGTGAATCAACTTCTCGGCTTTTAACGCTGTAATTACGTTAGACAAATAATCCCTTCGCTCCTCTAACACAACCACCTCTCCATCATCCAAAGTTCTCAACACCATTCGCTTAGTAGCACAATCCAACTTCGCACGATGTTCCACTAACCAATCCATGCCCAAAATAAATTCAAATTCCCTAAACAGCAGTTCCATCAAATTTTCCAAAAAGATCCCCTCGGACCTCCAAAGGCACATCTCTGAATAACTTGTTCACCCCAACTGATTGTCCCAGTGGACTCAACACAGTCATTTCACTAGCAGTATGTGACAGCCCAAAATTGACCCTAGTCGGGAAGTGGTTTCGGGACCGCTAAACCGAGTCTCCGAAATGTTTGAACGTAATATTTATTGTCTAGAATATGTATTTATGAATGTGTGAAAATTTCAAGCTTCGATTTAGTCGATTGCATGTGAATTCGATTATTAGGGCTTGTGTGACACTTTTGAAATGTGATAGGCTAATCTATAAGGACCTAATAGTGCATGTAATCAAAGGGAGGACTTGCATGTCAAATTTCCCCCTAATAGCTAGTGGCCGCCATGACAAGGGATTATGGGCAAAAACATGTCATAAAACATGTTGGGACAATGGTGTATGTAAGAAAAAATAAAATAATGAGCGGGAATTGAATAATGAAAGGAAGAAAAAAAAAAAGAGAATGGTGAGTGTCCCCCCATTTCCGTGAGTTGAAGAAAAGAAAAGAAAAAATTTGTTCATCCTTTTCATTCTCTCTTGGCGAAAATTCTAAGGAAGAAGAGGAGTTCTTGCTTCATGTTTGGTTTGGAAGAGGATTAGGAAGAGGTTTGGCCATACTTGTATCAAGATTAAGGTATGTTTGATGTTGTGCCATGAGATTCATGCATGTTTTTGGTTGCTAACTTGATGTTCTTATTAGCCCATGGTTCAAATCCTTGCTATGTCATGGGGTGGTATTCGCCAAGGTGGATTTTGTGTTAATGCCATTGCATGTTGAATATGAAGCTTGCTAATGATACATGTGATGGTGGATTGATGGCTCTTGGACTTTCTTTTTAGCATTTTGAGTGAGACATTAAGTTCTTTGTTTAACCATGACCAAAATTGAAATGGTATGGTGTTGTGATGTATTCGGCCATGGTACATCCATAAGTATAATTTATGCTTATTGCATGGTAGGTAAGATTTGTGTTTTGGATTTATGTTCATGTTTAGTTATAATCAACCTTGAGATTCGGCTCTAGCATATACATATATATATATATATATATATGTTTGCACATGATGTATTGGTATGACATATATACTATCTCAAGGTATATATTTTCATATGATGATGTTTCAGTTATGAAGTAAATGATTGATGCGTATTGAGTTACAATATGGAATGCGTTAGTTAGTAAAATGTATGCCGTTTATGTGTGGTATTAAGTGTATAATTGGCCTCAACATGGACATGCATATTCGCCACATGAGGGGATTGGTGTGCATGCATTCGGTTAGAGGCAAGCATATTGATGCCTATTCTTGGCTTGGAAAATTGACTAAGGAGAGTACTAACTAATGTGTTGAGTTTGATTCATGATTTCGTACATATGTGACTTAAATGTCTAATGAAAATATGTGGGCTAAGTACCTTGAATTCCTCTTTCAATGCTCAAATGATTAAATCAATTTATTTGTTAAATTAAGCTCAAGAGCAAAGGGAAGCTAAATCCGATAAAGGGAAGGAAAAATGGTCGAATAGCCATCGGAATCATTCGACAACATCCGAGGTAAGTTCTTGAGTAATAGAGCTTAAATTATGATTTGATTAGATCATGTTTTAAGCAAATCGAAATCATGCTCTTTGTGTGTGGCTATTGAGCGAAATTGTAAATATGATAAGTGTCTTGTGTTTGAGCTTTGGTAATGAGAATGTAATAAGAATGCGTATTGATTTGTTGATATATGTGCTTGGTTATTGAATGGTATCCGGGCTAAGTCCCAAGGCTTTTTGCTAAGTGACTAAATCCGGGTCAATTCGAAGGCATTTGTGCGAGTTACCAAAAGCTGGGTTAAGTCCCAAGGCATTTGTGCGAGTTACCAAAACCAGAGTTAAGTCCCAAGGCATTTGTGCGAGTTACTAAATCCGGGCTAATTCGAAGGCAATTGTGCAAATCACTATAACCGGGCTATGTCCTCAAGACAATCGGCGAGTCGCTATATCCGGTTAAATTCGAAGGTACGTGATTCGGGAATGAGCAATCTTGCTGTAAAATTTCAGTTAATACGCTTGCAAAAATTCCAGCAATGAGGTATGTTCGTATGTGCTTGAATTAGTTGAGCCCTTACAAGTAAGTATTCGCTCGGTTGATAAGCGAGCTACCGCCTTTAGCTAAGTTGATCTTTGTGTATGAACATAAGGGTTGGTAATGTGAAGTAAGTATGATATTGAGAATGTGTGCATATGAAATTATCCGTTTAGCTATATGAATGCTATGCTTTTGTTGTGCTGGAATCCCTTGCTCAAAACTTACTAAGCATAAATTGCTTACTCCGTTTCTTTGTTCTCTGTTTTATAGATTTTGGCTCGTCAGCTATCGGACTCGGGATTTTTGGAAGTCGGAGTCTCCCACTCTATCAAAGCCCCCCTTTGGTACAAATTTTGGTTGAGTTTTGAAATGGCATGTATAGGACTACCCTTTGTTGTTTTTCGAGTACTTTTTGTGATGTATGTGTGTACAGCCATGCGAAAATGGCGCAT
Organism: Gossypium arboreum; assembly: GCF_025698485.1. Lineage (NCBI taxonomy): Eukaryota > Viridiplantae > Streptophyta > Magnoliopsida > Malvales > Malvaceae > Gossypium > Gossypium arboreum. Next base: position 82,155,995 of record NC_069081.1, on the reverse strand, counting down.
AGAAGTGGAGTATGGCATTAGACCATTTGTGTTTATGTATATATATATGGTTTCATGATGTGACTATGGATTGGAATGGAAGTGTTGGGCAATGATCAGCCCTTGTAATGGCTAAATATGATCATATGTGGACCTATGTATGACAAAACTCTAGTTGGTCCATGGAAACCACGAAATAGGTAAAGTTTACCTTGAAAACAGATGCTGACAGCAGCAGTGGTGTGGATGTGAAAAATCACTAAAAATAGCATGAATGGAACTAAATAGTGAATAAATTATGTAAATTAGCCTTGATGAATCTACTTTCATATGGAAGAAACGAAACGGTCATATGAGTTGTATGTTAAGAGATATTTAGGTATTCGTGAAACAGGGCCAGAACGGTTTCTGGATTCCCTGTTCCGACTTTGGAAATTCATTATAAATTAACCAGAGATAATTAGGAGTCATGCCATATATGTATAGATTGCTCTTTGAGTCTAGTTTCTATAGAAACAAACGACATCAGTATTGAAGCCCTGTACAGGGAGATATTCAAGTTGTAACGCGCGAAGGTCAGTGTAGCCGACCCCTGTAACATGGGAGACTTTAACTAATAAACTGTACTAATTGGCTTAACCAAAAATTCTAGAAAAAAATATGTAGATGGACATATGAGTCTAGTTTCCGGAAAAAATTACGAAACTGATTTTTGAGTTTTGAAACTCAAGATATGATTTTTAAGGCGACAGTGATGCAGTAACCAGCTTGTCTGGAAATTTTTTTTATGGACTGTGAAAACAATTAAGTCTGTGTGCACCTTGTGTTCGACTCCGGTAACGGAAACGGGTATGGGGTGTTACAATTTTATTGGTATCAGAGCTACGGTTTAGTCAATTCTAGGACTACCGTAATGCGTTTGGGTCTAGCTATACATGCCATTTTATGTGATTATTTGATAGTGTGGTGATTTCTGACAATTTCAAATGTGTTTATTTATAGTAATGGATTCGATCCCGACCGAAGCGGTAGTGATGATTTTGAGAGTGTAGCGCTGCTCCCAAGACAAGGGACAGCGGCGCGGACTCTCAACCTAATGCTAGTAATCCAAACGATGAAGCTAGACAAGCTTTTTATAAGCGTGATGAATGATTGGTTCAACCAATACATTCGAACTAATATGGTCGTTCCACAACCTCCATTCCCAACAAACACAACCCCGCACCTACAACGCCACGATGGCCCGACCAAATAAGGTCGAATAAGCCCCCAGTTGATAGAATCCGAAAACATGGGGCTACTGAATTTAAAGCTACGGATAGCGACGATGCCGAGCAAGCTGAATTTTGGTTGGACAACACTATCCGGGTACTCGATGAGCTATCTTGTACACCCGATGAATGCCTAAAGTGTACTATCTCTTTGCTACGCGATTCTGCCTACTATTGGTGGAGTACTCTGACTTTTGTTGTGCCCCGAGAGCAAGTAACTTGGGAGTTTTTCCAAACTGAGTTTCGGAAAAAGTATATCAGTCAGAGATTTGTTGATAAAAAACAGAATGAATTTCTTGAGCTTAAGCAAGGTTCTATGTCAGTCACTGATTACGAGCAAAAATTTGTTAGACTTAGTAGATACGCTCAGGAATGTATTTCGTCCGAGGCTATCATGTGTAAACGCCTCGAGGATGGGCTGAATGAAGATATAAAAATGTTTGTTGGCATTCTTGAAATACGAGAGTTCGTAGTACTTGTCGAGCGAGCTTGTAAAGCCGAAGAGCTTAGAAAAGAAAAACAAAAAGTTGATGTGGGAACTGGAGAGTTTCGTAAAAGATCCTCGGAAAGTCTCTTCAACAGCATCAAAGAAATTTCGTGATGATGTGGGCGGTCTAGAGCACTTCGGGCCTTTTAGACGAGATCGTGATCGACCCACAATGGTACACGAGGCACTTGATGCGCCGGTGTTGGGAATGAACGTCGAGACGAATCGAGTGTCGACATTATGGTAAATGGCATTCTGGAAGTTGTAGATTCCGTGACCGCTCCTGTTACAAGTGCGGATCAGTTGACCACTTTATCAAAGATTGCCCGAGACTGTCTGAACAGAACAAAAATCAGAGTGGGAAACCTGGTGTTACCACTGTTTGAGGTACACCGTCTAGAAACACGGGCAATCCTAGTGGCGGTCAGAGAGGATCTAGAGATGCGACAACCAGATCTGAGGCTCGTGCGCCTGCTAGAGCTTATGCTATACGTGCCCGCGAGGATGCTTCTTCGCCTGATGTTATTACCGGTACTTTTACTCTCTTTGAGACTAATGTAATTGCTTTGATTGACCCTGGTTCCACTCATTCTTATATATGCGAAACCTTAGCATCCAGTAAGACTTTACCTATTGAGTCTACTGAGTTCGTAATTCGGGTGTCAAATCCCTTGGGTCGTTACGTGCTTGTCGACAAAGTGTGTAAGAAATGTCCCTTAGTGAATCGAGGTTCCTGTTTTCCGGCGGACTTGATGCTTTTGCCGTTTGATGAATTTGACATTATCCTCGGTTTAGATTGGTTGACCGTGCATGATGCGGTTGTGAATTGCAAAAGAAAGACTATTGATCTGAGGTGCGCAAATAACGAGATAATCCGAGTTGAGTCTACGGACTTAAAGGGGTTGCCAGCTGTAATATCAGCAATGTTAGCCCAGAAATATGTAAGGAAGGGGTGCGAAGCATACCTTGCATATGTACTTGATGATAAGGAGTTAGAAATAAAACCCGAATCTATGCCGGTGGTTTGTGAATACCCGGATGTTTTTCCCGAAGAATTACCGGGTTTGCCACCTGTTCGGGAGATAGAGTTTGGTATTGAGCTTGTACCTGGGACTACGCCGATTTCGATAGCTCCGTATCGCATGGCACCAACCGAGTTAAAAGAGTTGAAAGCTTCGATTGCAAGAATTGACAGATAGAGGTTTCGCTCAACCAAGTTTCTCACCTTGGGGTGCACCAAGATTGTTTGTGAAAAGAAGGACGGAACCATGAGGTTGTGTATTGACTATCGTCACCGAATAAAGTGACGATAAAGAATAAATATCCGTTACACGTATTGATGATTTGTTTGATCAACTAAAGGGAGCCTCGGTGTTTTCAAAGATAGATTTGAGATCGGGTTATTATCGATTCCGGATTCGAGATTCGACGTACCAAAACCGCTTTCGAGCGAGGTACGGTCACTCGAGTTCTTAGTGATGCCGTTCGGGCTCACTAATGCCCCCGTAGTATTTATGGATTTGATGAATCGGATCTTGAGCGATATTTGGACCGGTTCGTAGTTGTGTTCATTGATGACATCTTGGTCTATTCAAGAGATGAGACCGAACATCTTTGAACACCGAGATTAGTGTTGCAAATTTTATGGGATAAGCGGTTGTATGCTAAGTTTAGCAAGTGTGAGTTCGGTTAAGGGAGGTTAGCTTCTTGGGTCATGTGGTATCATCATCGGTATTCGAGTCGACCCGAGCAAAATTTCAGCCATACTTAACTGGAAGCCTTGAGAAATATTCTTGAGGTTCGAGCTTTTGGGACTTGCTTGGTTACTACCGACGGTTTGTGAAAGGTTTCTCGATGATAGCCACACCCATGACGGCTACTTCAAAAGATGTTAAGTTCGAATGGACGGAAAAATGTCGAAAAAGTTTTGATCAACTGAAAACTTATTTGACTAAGCTCAATTTTAGTGCGAATTTCGAGTCGGGCAAAGAGTTTGTCATCTATAGTGACGCCTCCCTACTTGGGTTGGGTTGCGTGTTGATGCAAGAAGATCGAGTTGTGGCCTATGCGTCGAGACAATTAAAGCCATATGAGAAAAATTATCCGACCCATGATCTCGAACTAGCTGCCATCGTATTCGCTTTGAAAATATGGCGACACTACCTATTTGGGGAGAAGTGCCATGTATTTTCGGATCACAAAAGTCTCAAATATTTGATGACTCAAAGAGACTTGAATCTGCGACAAAGACATTGGCTCGAGTTGTTAAAAGATAATGAGCTTGTCATTGATTATCACCCGGGAAAGGCTAATTGTGGTTGCGGACGCCTTAAGCCGGAAATCACTGTTTGCTTTACTGACGATGAATGTACACTTGTGCATTCTACCCGACAATGTGTTAGTAGCTGAATTAAAGGCCAAACCATTATTGATTCATCAAATTCGTGAAGCTCAGAAAGTCGACGATGAGTTGGTTGCAAAACAGGCTGAGTGTGTTCCGAACAAGGAATCGGAGTTTCAAATTGATGATGATGATTGTTTGAGGTTCACAAGTCGTCTGTGTGTTCCAAGGAATTCGGAACTCATTTCGATGATTCTGAACGAAGCCCATTGTAGCCAAATGTCAATTCACCCGGGGAGTACGAAGATGTACAACGATTTGAAACGTCGGTTTTGGTGGCATGGTATGAAACGAGACATCTCCGACTTTGTTTCGAGATGTTTAATATGTCAACAAGTGAAAGCGGAACATCAAGTGCCTTCAGGATTACTTCAGCCGATCACGATACCCAAGTGGAAAAGGGATCGAGTCACAATGGACTTTGTGTCCGGACTGCCATTGTCAGCAAGTAAGAAGGATGCGATTTGGGTTGTTGTTGATAGACCGACTAAGTCGGCTCACTTTATCCCGTCGTCACGGATTTTCATTGGATAAACTAGCTGAATTGTACGTTTCTCAGATTGTGAGATTACACGGGGCACCGATTTCTGTTGTGTCGGATAGAGATCCGAGATTCACCTCGCGATTTTGGAAAAAGTTGCAAGAAGCTTTGGGTACCAAGTTGCATTTCAGCACCGCCTTTCACCCCCAAACCGATGGTCAATCTGAGCGGATAATTCAGATACTTGAGGATATGTTGAGATGTTGCATCCTCGAGTTCAGTGGTTCATGGGAACGGTATATACCTTTGATTGAATTCGCTTACAACAATAGTTTTCAATCGAGTATTAAGATGGCGCCTTACGAGGCCTTGTATGGGCCTAAATGCCGTACACCATTGTTTTGGACCGAGCTTGGTGAAAGCAAAATTTTCAGGGTGGATTTGATTAAAGATGCTGAACAGAAAGTAAAAGTAATCCGTGAAAATCTGAAGATAGCCTCCGATCGTCAGAAGTCGTGCGCGGATCTGAAACGAAAAGACATTGAGTATCAGGTGGGAGATAAAGTGTTTCTTAAAGTTTCACCTTGGAAAAAGATACTCAGATTTGGGCGCAAGGGCAAATTGAGACCGAGGTTCATCGGGCCATATGAGATATCCGAACGAGTCGGTCCAGTTGCGTATCGTTTGATTTTACCCCCTAAACTTGAAAAGATTCACGACGTCTTTCATGTTTCGATGCTTCGACGTTATAGATCTGATCCGTCGCACGTAATTAGTCCATCAGAGGTTGAAATTCAAGCCGATATGAGTTATGAAGAAGAACCGATTCGTATCCTAGCTCGTGAAGTGAAGAAGTTACGAAACAAAAAGGTTCCGTTAGTAAAACTGTTATGGCTCAAACACGGGATGGAAGAAGCTACTTGGGAAACAGAGAATTCTATAAAAGAGCGATACCCAAACCTATTTACGGTAAGATTTTCGGGACGAAAATTTCTTGTGTGGGGAGAGTTGTGACAGCCAAAATTGACCCTAGTCGGAAGTGGTTTCGGACCGCTAAACCGAGTCACCGAAATGTTTGAACGTAATATTTATTGTCTAGAATATGTATTTATGAATGTGTGAAAATTTCAAGCTTGATTTAGTCGATTGCATGTGAATTCAGTTATTAGGGCTTGTGTGACACTTTTGAAATGTGATAGGCTAATCTATAAGGACCTAATAGTGCATGTAATCAAAGGGAGGACTTGCATGTCAAATTTCCCCCTAATAGCTAGTGGCCGGCCATGACAAGGATTATGGGCAAAAACATGTCATAAAACATGTTGGGACAATGGTGTATGTAAGAAAAAATAAAATAATAAGCATGGGAATTGAATAATGAAAGGGAAGAAAAAAAAAAGAGAATGGTGAGTGTCCCCCCATTGCCGTGAGTTGAAGAAAAGAAAAGAAAAAATTTGTTCATCCTTTTCATTCTCTCTTGGCGAAAATTCTAAGGAAGAAGAGGAGTTCTTGCTTCATGTTTGGTTTGGAAGAGGATTAGGAAGAGGTTTGGCCATACTTGTATCAAGATTAAGGTATGTTTGATGTTGTGCCATGAGATTCATGCATGTTTTTGGTTGCTAACTTGATGTTCTTATTAGCCCATGGTTCAAATCCTTGCTATGTCATGGGGTGGTATTCGCCAAGGTGGATTTTGTGTTAATGCCATTGCATGTTGAATATGAAGCTTGCTAATGATACATGTGATGGTGGATTGATGGCTCTTGGACTTTCTTTTTAGCATTTTTGAGTGAGACATTAAGTTCTTTGTTTAACCATGACCAAAATTGAAATGGTATGGTGTTGTGATGTATTCGCCATGGTACATCCATAAGTATAATTTATGCTTATTGCATGGTAGGTAAGATTTGTGTTTTGGATTTATGTTCATGTTTAGTTATAATCAACCTTGAGATTCGGCTCAAGCATATACATATATATATATATGTTTGCACATGATGTATTGGTATGACATATATACTATCTCAAGGTATATATTTTCATATGATGATGTTTCAGTTATGAAGTAAATGATTGATGCGTATTGAGTTACAATATGGAATGCGTTAGTTAGTAAAATGTATGCCGTTTATGTGTGGTATTAAGTGTATAATTGGCCTCAACATGGACATGCATATTCGGCCACATGAGGGGGATTGATGTGCATGCATTCGGTTAGAGGCAAGCATATTGATGCCTATTCTTGGCTTGGAAAATTCGGTTAAGGAGAGTACTAACTAATGTGTTGAGTTTGATTCATGATTTCCGTACATATGTGACTTAAATGTCTAATGAAAATATGTGGCTAAGTACCTTGAATTCCTCTTTCGATGCTCAAATGATTAAATCAATTTATTTGTTAAATTAAGCTCAAGAGCAAAGGGGAGCTAAATCCGATAAAGGGAAGGAAAAAGTGGTCGAATAGCCATCGGAATCATTCGACAACATCCGAGGTAAGTTCTTGAGTAATAGAGCTTAAATTATGATTTGATTAGATCATTTTTAAGCAAATCGAAATCATGCTCTTTGTGTTTGGCTATTGAGCCGAAATTGTAAATATGATAAGTGTCTTTGGTTTGAGCTTTGGTAATGAGAATGTAATAAGAATGCGTATTGATTGGTTGATATATGTGCTTGGTTATTCGAATGGTATCCAGGCTAAGTCCCAAGGCTTTTGTGCTAAGTGACTAAATCCGGGTCAATTCGAAAGGCATTTGTGCGAGTTACCAAACCGGGTTAAGTCCCAAGGCATTTGTGCGAGTTACCAAAACCGGGTTAAGTCCGAAGGCATTTGTACGAGTTACTAAATCCGGGCTAATTCCGAAGGCAATTATGCGAATCACTATAACCGGCTATGTCACGAAGACAATCGAGCGAGTCGCTATATCCGGTTAAATTCAAGGTACGTGATTCGGGAATGAGCAATCTTGCTGTAAAATTTCAGTTAATACGCTTGCAAAAATTCCAGCAATGAGGTATGTTCATATGTGCTTGAATTAGTTGAGCCCTTACAAGTAAGTATTCGCCGGTTGATAAATGAGCTACCGCCTTTGGCTAAGTTGATCTTTGTGTATGAACATAAGGGTTGGTAATGTGAAGTAAGTATGATATTGAGAATGTGTTCATATGAAATTATCCATTTAGCTATATGAATGCTATGCTTTTGTTGTGCTGGAATCCCTTGCCCAAAACTTACTAAGCATAAATTGCTTACTCCGTTTCTTTGTTCTCTGTTTTATAGATTTTGGCTCGTCACCATCGGACTCGGGATTTTGGAAGTCGAAGTCTCCGCACTATCAAAGCCCCCTTTGGTACAAATTTTGGTTGAGCTTTGAAATGGCATGTATAGGACTACCCTTTGTTGTTTTTCGAGTACTTTTGTGATGTATGTGTGTACTGACCATGCGAAAATGGCGCATAGAAGTGGAGTATGGCATTAGACCATTTGTGTTTATGTATATATATATGGTTTCATGATGTGACTATGGATTGGAATGGAAGTGTTGGGCAATGATCAGCCCTTGGAATGGCTAAATATGATCATATGTGGACCTATGTATGACAAAACTCTAGTTGGTCCATGGAAACCACGAAATAGGTAAAGTTTACCTTGAAAACAGATGCTGACAGCAGCAGTGGTGTGGATGTGAAAAATCACTAAAAATATCAGGAATGGAAGTAAATAGTGAATAAATTATGTAAATTACCCTTGGTGAATCTACTTTCATATGGAAGAAACAAAACGGTCATATGAGTTGTATGTTAAGAGATATTTAGGTATTCGTGAAACAGGGCCAGAACGGTTTCTGGATTCCCTGTTCCAACTTTGGAAATTCATTATAAATTAACCAGAGATAATTAGGAGTCATTCCATATATGTATAGATTTCTCTTTGAGTCTAGTTTCTATAGAAACAAACGGCATCAGTATTGAAGCCCTGTACAGGGAGATATTCAAGTTGTAACGCGCAAAGGTCAGTGTAGCCGACCCCTGTTACATGGGAGACTTTAACTAATAAACTGTACTAATTGGCTTGACCAAAAATTCTAGAAAAAAATATGTAGATGGAAATATGAGTCTAGTTTCAGGGAAAAATTACGAAACTGATTTTTGAGTTTTGAAACTCAAGTTATGATTTTTAAGGCGACAGTGACGTAGTAACTAGCTTGTCTGGAAATTTTTTTTATGGACTGTGAAAACAATTAAGTTAAGTCTGTGTGCACCTTGTGTTCGACTCCGGTAACGAACTCGTGTACGGGGTGTTACATAGTACTTTCAGACTGAATACCCAATGTTCCAGACACAGAGCATGCAACATACGAGTGTATAGACCCAATATCAATTAATGCAATGTAAGGTACATTATAAATTAGAAACGTACCGGTTATAACGTTAGAAGCGTCACCGTCCTTACGACGACGAGCAGCATAAACCAAAGCTGGTTGTCTTGCCTCAGTGCTACTCGTACCCCTGCCTGGTATTCCACGACCTCGTCCACTCTTATTTCGACCCCTGGCCTAACTACGGCCTCTCAGTGGCGGTTAGCAACCTCTCACAGGCTGCACAAAACCCTGACCTATAACTTACGTCTGAGTAAGCTCTTGAATATAGTCTCTAACCAGATGGTCTTTCGACCCACACCTAAACATGCCCCTGTTCACTTCCAGCACTCACCCCGGTGAGCTCTCCCACAATCAGCACAGAGCTACGATCTTGCAGTCACAACAGGAACTTCAGCTCGAACCGGCCCATCAAACTTGGCCCTCTTAGTAGGCCTACCTGAAAAACCCAAGGATCCAAAATCCCTCTTAAGCCTACCCCTATCCTTCTCATGGTTCTGACCTCAGAACGCTTCACATCTTCAGCAATCTTCTCTTTCTCAACTAGGGCAGCAAAATCCCGCTCCCTCTATGGAGTTATCAGCACACACAACTCATCCCGAAGCCCATCCTTGAATAGCACATAGTGTCTATACTCGGTTGCAACTATCTCACGAGTATACTGACTCAACTGCAGAAACTCTGCCTCATATGCTGCCACAGTCCTATTCCCTTGGGTCAAACTCAGAAATACCTTCTTTCGGGCGTCCACATAACTTGACCCCACATATTTCCCTAAAAAGGTCGCTTTGAAGAAATCCCACGTCAACCGATCATATGGAGTACCCTCTCTCACTGTGAGCCACTATTGATAAGCCTCATCTCGCAGTAGCGACATTGGCCCTTTCAATTTTTGCTCCCCAGTACAGTCGAGATTATCCATTATCTGATCCACAGGCTCCAACCACTATTATGCCACATTCGGAGCTCAACTAGAAATACCCCTAAAGATTTCTGCCCCATTAGACCAGAGTCTCTCAAAAATTGACCCCCGGCCCACTATTCTGGTACTCGCTCTGGCAACCCTTTCAAGAACCCGCAACATCGCCTCGGACAAAGCATCATCCCCAATTACTCGGTCGTAGGACCCTGTCTTAGCTACCGGTGAGGCTGGTGCCTCCCTAGCGGGAGCGTGTCCCGAAGCTGAAGCCCAGCTCTAGCACTTCCTCGGCCTCTACCGCGGCCTCGTGTACCTCTTCCACGAGTACCCCTAGTGCTCATATTGATATTTGCTTAATTTGAATTTAAGAGTTTTATGACATCAATGAATAATTCCAGTATTTAACATTAAATGTTTTATGCCAAACGGCACTTAAAGTTTTCGTTTTCGAAAATCAAGGTCTCACTACCAACATTAGCCTTCTAGGGTTTTTGTTTACACTACCTATGGAGTTTCAGTACGGTACTACTACCTATAACAATTTCTCGATATAACATGGTAGTTTAGCAGCAATTAATAATAAAGAACTTACAGATTTGGTGTCGGAGATTCGGTATGCCACACTCCCAGTAATGTTACTGCGAGGAAAGAAGTCGAATTCTGATGAAATCATCTTTTCCAAAACCAGATTTTTGGAAAACCTGTTCCATAGCTGAGTTTTGAACCTGGCTCTGATACCACTAAATGTAACACCTTAGACCCGTCCCAGACGTTACGGCCAAATCTTATATGTCACATCAGAGTGCTTTTCGATAATTGATCCTTTCCGTAAAAATCTGTTACTAAATTTACATCCTTTTATTATTAAATAACATAAGTTCTCGTCAAAACGTTTACCTTATTAACCATCAGAGTTATAACAATTTGATTTAAAAACACAGAAGCTTTTTAAGTTGATAAATTTTAAAACGCGTGTCTTAGAAAGCAGTAATTGTTTTAAAAACTCGTCTTTACCTAGACTAGCAGTTTAAAAATAAATAATCCAAAGCCCAATTAAAAATTAAAACCCACGAATGACCTTATTACAACAATAAAAACAAAAACCCAGATATAAAATCATCAATAAAAACATAAAAAGAAAACAGCAGATCTCAATAACCAACGGACATGTGGCCACCTCCGAATCCCTCACAGCTCCAAATCGCCTATGCTTGGAGATTACCTGCACAGTCAAACCGAAACAGTGAGTTTACGAAACTCAGTGTGTAATCCCTTACCAATCCAACAGCGCTCAGTGCCTACAATACGGTCCGAGCTTGAGCCCTATACAGAACAGTGTCATCTGGGCCTAAGCCCTATACAGTAGCAAAGTGGGCTAAAACCCATAACAATAGATGCGTCACAGATATGCAACCCAACCCAATCCATCCATCACACCTCCCGTACCATCCAACACACCCTGTGGGGAATAGTTAGACCCACCCAGCCAGCACACTAGTGCCGCAGCAAAGCTACTAGAAATGACGCAGCAGAGCTACTAAATATAATAATCGTGGCGTAGCCATTAATGTCAGAATGCGTGGCAAGGCCACTAGAACGGTAGAACGTGGCAATGCCACTAATACAATACATCCCCCATGATAAAACCTAACCCCAATGCAGAATGTCATGACATAATAAGGTGTGTATGCATAGTTTCCATATATATAGATGCAACATACTTACAACAACCTTCAACCTATCAACCTACCTCTAGGTACAATAATCATCTCTACCTGTCAGGGAATTTCAGTCATTTATCAACTTTTAGGGGTCTTGGTACCTATAACGACCATTAATAGGCCTACGGTCATCTCAAAAGACCCAATCACTCTACATAGCCAAAACAGTAAAATGGCCCCAAAGCCTCACTCGACCCAAGTGGCCACATGGGCCATCTCGGCCCAACAAGACCCATAACGGCCTCTTATCCCGAAATCGCACATCGTGGTCTTTGCAAACTGACGCTCATGACCAGTGGCCTCGGTTTTTCCCCATGAGCGTTCTCATGCTCGTGAGGCCTCAAATATCAGAGTTTTAGCTTTTCGGCTTATGCCGATTTACACAGTCTTGGTGTGGGTTCACACCCGCATTATTGTTTGACAGTATATAAGGTTAGGTGTACGATTACACACCTGATTGGAGAAGAAACTAACACACTTTACACGTCTCACCTTGACCAACACAACATCCCACAAGTAGTTTAGTCATTTGGTTAATCAAACAAGAAAAGAAACCCTTTACACAGTACATAACGTGTCGCTTACCTTGATAGCCCAAGTAGGGTTCAAAACACCCTCAACCTTCCTTCACACCCTAGTTAGCAGCAATCTGCATTAACATCCACAACCACTTTATTACCTAACTGAGACATAACCCACTTAATCCCTAAAAACTACTTACCGAAATAGAGACTAGGAGAAGGAAGTAGCGATATTTTGCCTATCCCAGCAAACACCACTGTCGAGCACCTGATGCCAAGAACACCCTCTTAGCTCAAGCCGATAAAGGACGAGATTAAGAGAAAGACCAACATAGAATAGGAGAGAAAGAGAAGTAGCACAACCACAACACACATACAGATGAACAATAGCAAGGTCCGACTATTGCTAGGGATTCGGCAAACCAAGAGTAAACTTACCCTAATCCAATAGGGAGAGTTTCGGTTAGCTATGAGAGTATTCGTCTAAGACTCTAAGAAAGAAAATGCAAAACCAAAAGCAAGCAGGAGATGAGTAAAGATCAAGAAGATGTTTGGCTAAACCAAATGAATGGGTGAGGAAGAAGTGGAGTTAAGAGATCAAAGTGAAGTGTAGCAAGACAAAGTGGGAAGGAGAAGTATTCGGGAAATCAATAATCGACTATGGATGAGAAGAGAGGGAAGATTCGGCATAAGGAAAGATAATACCCCGAATTGCACCAAAAGAGCAAAAACCCGAAAATAGAATAAGTAGAATTCGGCTCCTACACCAAAACCAAAATGCCGAAATGCCAAAAGAGTTCCCCTAGTCGATTTTGCTCTTACAGATGGCCTAATTCGAGTGCAACACTCCTCCCTACCAACTCCTTCAAAATCTCCCCATATCACTCCCCTTATCCCTCCATAATCTTCTCCCAACAACTAAGACTAGTTCAAACTCCTATAAAGCAGAGTTCAAATTCACCACAAACTCTTGCCGCCCCCAAGTGGCAAAATAACACACCTTGTCGCTCATGGGATTTGAACCCCATCCCTCACTGAAGCCAAAGCACGCCACAAGCCACCAAGCCACAAGGCTTTCTTGCGTTAATAACCCACCACGTTTATTAACTGGCCTAGGTGCCAATGTCCAGGGTTTCTTAAAGAGAAAAAATAAGAATTTACCGTGAGCCAAAACCTGACCCCAAAACTTCCCTGACACCCCTAAACACACCCAAACCATTCATCCACTACACCAAACATGAAAAAAGAGTTAAACCAAACAAACTTACAAATCCTAAATTTTGGGACGTTACACTTGAAATAAGGATTAAATTGCATTAATTTCATTTTTCGAGACTAGGGACAAAATTGTAGTTAATAAAAAGTATAGGGGCAAAATGGTAATTTTTCTTAGGTTATGAATTGAATGTAAATCAGTATGAAATGGATTGAATTGATGTTAAATTCATTTATATATATTCGGATAACTCAAATTCGAAACTAGATCAAGGAAAAGAAAAGGTGCAAGATTAGTAGACTTTTAAATACGAACAAGTGTCGTGTAACTAAATTGTGTTTATTTTATATTTGAATTGAGTTTGGTATGTAATTATATGAATTATATGAATGTTATAAATTTATGAAATAATCCTATGTTCGAAAATGTCTTTAATATTGTATGTTCCGTTTGAATAATGAAATTCAATGGATACATAATTTTCTGTATTGATTATACTCCTGCATATGTTGCGGACATTATAGCTTAGACGAGCATCCTGTTAAAAGCCTTCTCGAGGATCCAGTTATATAGTTCTTGCGAGCATCATGATCGGTAGTGATCCTACATGTGTTGTGCACTACCGCAGCTCTTTGTGAGCGTCTTGTTACACAATTTGATCACTCGTTATCCAGCATTTACTGCACATACAAACATAACTCTACGTGTGTGTCCTATATAGGATCTGATGAGCTTCCTGACATCCCTAGCTTGAACTCTCTATTAAATGGCTATCCGGTGCTCCCTGATAATAACTCTTCGAAGTTACCTATTAAGCTCTATGAGCTCCCTTATTAAAACTCTTATGAGTTTCCTATTTAGCTCGGATAAGTGTCTTATTACATGGCTCATTTAAGCATCATGATATATGTGGCTCGAGAATGTGCTCCATGATTATGTACCCTATCGGGTACCCTTGAACATGAATTGATGGATTGCTGATTTGTATACCTCGTGTATACTACTTGAGTATCCACCAAAATTTCAATAATTCGACAATTAAAACTCCTAACATAAGAAATTAATGGATTAGAAGTATTATGTCTCGAATGCTTCTGAAATACCTAAAAGTTGGTAGCATGATGAGCTCATCCATGTTTATTTCATGTACATGTGAAATTTTTGACTAACTTGCTTAATTGAGTATATGTGATTAGGCAAACTTGTCAATTTGTTGGGAAGCATGTTATTCTTATGCTTATTTAAATTAATATGATTGGTAAGTTTAATTCTTATTGTACGAACTTACTAAGCATTAAATGCTTACTAGGTACTTTTTTCACTATTTTTTAGTGTTCAGAAGCTCGCAAAGGATGGAGATTGGTCTATGTAATACCCAACACCAGTACCCTATGCCGGGATGGAATACGAGGCGTTACTTAACTTGAACACATACATTAACACGTTTTTGAGTCACCAAGAATTGGTCAATTTTAAAACCTTTCCAAACTTTACATAAACTCCTTAATATGGGCCAACGAGGGCCAAAACATTCATTTGAAACCATTCGGGACTAATTCGAGTCATTTAAAGAACTATGAAAAATAACACGTGACACAGGGGCGTACGCTCGTGTGAGAAAGGCAACACACCCATGTGAACATTACAACATGGTCGTGCTGATTGCCCGTATGGTTCACACAGCCTAAGCATTTAGGGACACGCCCATGTCCTTTACCCGTGTGGAATTAATTTCCACTTCGAACCTATAGGGCTTTTCACACAGCCTGACACACGCCCATGTCTGTGGCGCGTGTCCCTCACATGGCCGTGACACGCCCGTCTGCAAAAACTTGGACATTCTATTTCTGACGTCAATAATTCTTGAGGGCCACACGGCCAAGGCACACACCAAATTGCTAGGCCGTGTCCTTCACACGGTTCAGACACACGATCGTGTCTCTACCCGTTTGTTTACTACCATGCATACTAACTTGAAATTTTTACGTGCAGAGGATACACAGCCGGACAGCACGCCCATAGGGCTGGCCGTGTGTGAGACACACGCCCGTGTGTCTACTCATGTGGACAACATAGGACTATTTACCAAGCCCTCTGCCACCCTGAAACACAAAATAACAATATCCAGCATGCTAAAGATCATCATAATATGATTCCTCAATCCAACAACCACATTTAAGGCTTTTACACATTTCATATTTACAAAAACAACCAACAAATTACCCATTCATGAAATAACTTCTTGTATTCATATAACAACTTTCAACTTTAGCCATTTCCATGGCCTTACACAAAATGAATCAAATGCTAGAGTAAGCCAACACATTTGGCTAATTAATAATGACACAGAACTCAAAAAGTAGGGTCCTATACATGCCATAATCAAAATAAAAGATCTAACTATATCGAACGCTTCGGGTGATAGTGTGACTAACTTCTTTGTCATAGGCGATGATCCTCGAGCAACTTTGGCGAAACTATAAGAAAATGGAAAGGAAAATAGGGTAAGTATAAAGCTTAGTAAGTCATATGAAAATAAATAACGACACTTTACCATTCATCACCATGCTCATAATGCTAAAATAGGTGTAAGCACAACTTACTCATCACTATCCAACACAATTCACATAGCATTTACTAAGCTTACATCCCATGTATTTCATTTTGGTACCTGTATCACTCACAACATGGTTATACTTTTTGTCATTTAACTTAAACTATAACCCTCACTATTGAACCATTTGAAAAACTATCGGATAATCACTAAGCCTCAGACATAGGGTATAATGTCGATGCCATGTCCCAGACATGGTCTTACATTGGCTCTCACGTTAAGTCGATGCCATGTCCCATATATGGTCTAACACTGACCCTCACGTGTCCGTGCCAATGCCATGTCCCAGACATGGTCTTACACTGACACATCATGTAGCCGATGCATGTTCCAGACATGTCTTACACTGGCTTCCATCTCGAGGCCGATGAATGTCCCAGACATGTCTTACACTAGCTCTCGTCTCAATGTCGATGCCATGTCCAAGACATGGTCTTACACTGACTCTCATAATGTGGCCGATGCATGTCCCAGACATGTCTTACACTAGCACACATATCACTCAAATATCATGGCATGATCATCCGATTTATTTCCTAAGGTTTGAACAGGAGTTCACTATCTCAATATTTATCATGCATAATTATTCCCACAAACAAGCAATTTATGCTATATCAATTCAAATACATATAACTACAATGTAGTTGTATTATTTACATATAACTTACCTCGGGTTACAAAATATAGTCGACTAGCTCGGCTTAGTCCACTTACTTCGTTTTTCTCTGATTTAGGCCTGGATTTTGTAAATCTCGATCTAAAATGATAAAAAAAATCACGAATATAATCATTTTATTAACCTAGATACTCAACAATATAAAATTGGGAAAAATGACCATTTTGCCCCTAGACTTTGACAAAATGACCATTTTACCCCTAAGTCCAAAAATTGATTTTTTTATCAAATTTCTTCATATCTTAAACCTAGCCGAACCCTTTTTACTCTTATATCAACCCAATATTTCCATTATTTCTCACATTTATCATCTAATTTTCAACTTATGCAAAATGGTCCCTAGTTAGGGTTTCCATGAAAACTACTTCACAAAACTTGTTTATGACACAACAATAACTCATATTCCTCCATAAAATTTTAGAAAACAACATGTTTACTGTCATGGAAAGATCCTAAATTTCAACCATTTTGCAAAATAGTCCCCTCATTTGAAAGCTCATGCTACAAGAGGTCCAAAAATACAAAAATCATAAAGAAAAACTATCAAAATCACTTACTTGTGAAGGTAAAGAGTGGCTGCAATTTTTCAATCTTCTAAACCCTATTTTTACTGGTAAATTTCAGTGGCAAAGAAGGTGAGAAAAAGATGACACCCTTTTTTCTTTATTTTATTTCATTTTGGTCAAATAAACTACCAAATTTCTACCTAATTTTGACTTTCTCCATATCTTGTCTCCTATAGTCGGCCATCACCTATCCAAGGGTCTACTTGCACTTTAAAGACCCCCAATTTAAATTTCATGGCAATTTAACACCCTTAGCTATCAATTCAAGACTTTTGAACTTTATGCGATTTAGTCCTTTTTTCACGATTAAGCTCACAAACGTTATAATTACTTCACCATAAATTTTCATGCACTCATATAATAATGCCACAACACATAAAATAAGTTTTAAAAATAATTTCTCTGACCTCAGGTCAGTGGTCTCGAAACCACTATTTTGATTAGGTCCAAAATCTGGCTGTTACAATTCTCCCCCTTAGGAATTTTCGTCCTCGAAAATCTTACTAGTGAATAGGTTTGGGTATTGTCTCTCATGGTCTCCTCGAGTTATCATGTGGCTTCCTCGACTCCATGTCTATGCCATAATACTTTAACAAGCGTAATACTCTTATTCCTCAATTATTTTACTTCTTGAGCCAAAATTAACCGGCTCTTCACCATAAGTCATGTTCGGCTGAATCTCAACCTCAGTTGGCACAATCACATGCGAAGGATCCGATCTATATCGAAGTAACATGGACACATGAAACACGTCGTGAATCTTTTCCAACTCTGAGGGCAAAGTCAATCTATAGGCAACAAGCCTTACTCTCTGAGTAATATCAAAAGGTCCTATGAAACGAGGACTCAGCTTGCCCTTTCTACCAAATCTGAGAACCTTCCTCCACGGTGATACTTTCAAAAACATCTTATCACCGAATTGAAACTCGATCTCTTTTTGTTTCAAATCTATGTAGGATTTCTGTCTATTCAATGTGGCTCTCAGGCAATCATGAATCTCCTTAACTTTCTATTCAGTCTCTTTGAATAAATTGACCCCATGAATCTGATTCTCTCTCAGCTCGGTCTAATATAAAGGTGTTAGGCACTTACGCCCATACAAAGCCTCATAAGGTGCCATTTTCAAACTTGATTGATAACTGTTGTTATAGGAAAACTCGACCAATGATAAATACCTTTCCCAACTTTCCTAAAACTCAAGAACACAACACCACAACATGTCTTCCAATATCTAAATTACTCTTTACGACTGATCGTCGGTTTGCTGATAAAATGCCATGCTAAAATTAGCTTTGTTCCCAAAGCCTCCTGTAGTTTCTTCCAAAAATATGAGGTAAACCTCAGATATCTATCCGAAACAATTGACAAGGGCACTCTATGAAGTCTCACGATCTCAGAAACATAAAGATCGGCCAATTTCTTAAGGGGATAGTCAGTACGCACTGGTATAAAATGTGCCGACTTAGTAAGTCTATCAACAATGACCCAAACTGAATCCTTTTTCCTTGGTTTCAAAGGCAACCCTAACAGAAAATCCATGGTTACTTGTCTCATTTCCATTCAAGAACCATCACAGGCTGAAGTAAACCCAAGGGTACTTGATGTTCAGCCTTCACTTTCTGACAAACTAGACATTTAGAAACAAACTCAGAAATGTCTCTTTTCATTCTCGACCACCAGTACATTTTCTTCAAGTCATTGTAAATTTTCACACTACCTGGGAGAATAGACAAACAAACAACCATTATGTGCCTCTTGTAAAATCTATTGAATGAGCTCGTTATCCTTGGGTACATAAATTTTTCCTCAGTACATCATACAACTGTTAGTACCAATACTAAACTCTGATTCGACACCTGAATCACCCCGAGTTCTCTTAGCTTGCAATTTCTTGTCGTTATTCTGAGCTTCGCAAGTCTCTTGCAGGAACATCGGTCTAGCTCTCAACTCTGTCAGAATTGAAACCATCATCAGTCACTGACAACTGAGCATTCATAGCTCTCAAGGCAAACAATGATTTCCTACTTAATGCATCGGCTACTACATTAGCCTTTCTAGGGTAGTAGTCAATCACCAACTCATACTCTTTTATCAATTCTAACCATCGCCGTTGCCGTAAATTCAAATCCTTCTGAGTCATAAAATACTTTACACTTTTATGGTCGGTGAATATCCGACATCTCTCACTATACAAGTGGTGTCTAATGCGAACACTATAGCTGCTAGCTCTAAATTGTGGGTCGGGTAGTTTCTCTCGTGTGGCTTTAGCTGTCTCGAGGCATAGCTATAACCTTGCCTTCTTGCATGAGCACACACCCTAACCCAATCAAGGATGCATCACTATACACCACAAACTCCTTTCCCAGTTCCAGTTGCACTAAAACTAGAGCTTCGGTCAACAAGGCATTTAATTTCTCAAAACTCTATTGGCACTTCTCTGTCCATTCTAACTTGACATCCTTTTGTAACAACCTTCTTATCAGAGTGGCTATCATAGAGAATCCATTCACAAACCTTCTGTATTATCCTACCAAACCTAGAAAGCTTCAAACCTTTGTCACTCTTTTCGGCGGTTTCCACTCAACGATAGCCGAAATCTTGCTTGGGTCAACTCTAATTCCATCTCCCGAAACAATGTGTCCTAGGAATTTGACCTCTTTAAGCGTTCACTCTTACTGAACTTGGTGTATAACGGCTTATCTCTCAAGGTTTGTAAAACCGTCCTCAAATGCTCTGCTTGTTCACTCTCATCACGCGAGTAAATTAATATGTCGTCAATAAAGACCACTACAAACTTATCCAAACACAGTGGGAAAATGCGGTTCTTCAAATCCATAAACACCGTAGAAGTATTTGTTAAACCGAAGGGCATAACAAGAAACTCATAGTGCCCATACCTCGTCCTAAACGCGGTTTTTGGTACATCTTGCTTCTTAAACTTTAACTGATACTAGCTCGACCTTAAGTCGATCTTAGAAAACGTGGTGGCTCCCTTCAACTAATCGAATAAATCATCGATCCTTGGCAAGGGGTACTTGTTTTTTATGGTTACCTTGTTGAGCTATTTGTAGTCTATACACAATCTCATCGACCCGTCTTTCTTTTTCACAAAAAGTACCAGAACACCCCACGGGGAAAAACTTGGTCTTGCAAAACCCTTGTCATTTAGTTCTTGCAACTGTACTTTCAACTCTTTTAATTCCGTCGAAGCCATCCTATACAGAGCGATTGAGATAGGTGCCGTACTAGGAACCAACTAGATACCAAACTCAACTTCCTACGTTGGAGGTAATCTAGGCAACTCTTCTGGAAACACATCCGGGTATTCACATACTATAGGCACTGCCTCAATTTTCACTTCCGATGCTTGGGTATTCAACACTAATGCAAGTTAAGACTCATACCCTTTTCTAAAATATCTCTCCGCAGTCATAGACGATATTAGTACAGGCAGGTTATCCGGTTCACTTTGTTCAACCCACAGGACATCCTCGTTTTCACATTTCAACTAGATGACTTTTCTCCCACAGTCTACTACAACACTATGAGAAGTCAACCAATCCATCCCAAGGATCACATCAAATTCATTAAATAGAAATAACATCAAGTTAGTCGGGAAACAATGACCTCTAATTGTCAAAGGGCAATTTCTACACACTTGGTCAACTAACACATGTCTGCCTAAAGGGTTGGACACTTTTATCACAAATTTAGTGGACTCTACTAACATGTTCATACGAGGCATTAATTCCATACAAATATAAGAGTGGGTAGACCCCGGATCAATTAAAGAAATAACAAGTATATCATGGATAGAAAAGGTACTTGTTATCACATTGGAAGACTCTGCCTCATCACGGGTACGTATAGCATAAGTTCTTGCAGGCGCTCTGCCATCGAACCTCACTGCAGCATCTCTTGGCGCACCTTTACTATTAGCCCCACTGCCCGGGTTCTTCTGTGGTTTTCCCCTCATCGGAGTACTACTACCCCTTACATCTTGTTTTTTCTCTTTCTCGTCTAACTCAGGGCAGTCTCGGATATAGTGGTCTAAAGATCCACATTTGAAGCAACCACTTTCATTCCCTCAGCACTCACTGAAATGATGTCTATCACACTGTGAACAACTCCGGCCTATATGGCTGAGCACTACCGACACTTACAATAAAAGTGGTCTGGGCTTTAGAAGCCATGTTCTGTTGGTTCTTGCTCTTATTCGAGAACGCCACCGAAGTATTTGATCGAGTAGTGAACTCCCTCAATCTCTTGGATGAGTTTTGATAAAATTTCCCCATCTATCTTTTCCTTACTCGATATCATCTCTTCTCTTCTTTTTAGCCAATTCCTCAGCCTTAGATGCTCTCTCTATGAGCACCACAAACTCTCTCAGTTCCAAGATGCCAACCAATAATCGGATGTCTTCATTTAATCCGTACTCAAATCTTTTACGCATGATGGCTTCAGTAGATACACACTCCCTAGCGTACTTGCTGAGCCTCATGAATTCACGCTCATACTCTATTACTGCCCTCGGCCTTGCTTCAATTCTAGAAATTCCTTCTTCTTCTGATCAATAAATCTTTGACTATTGTACTTCTTTTAGAATTCTTCCTAAAAGAATCCCCAAGTTACTCGCTCTCTTGGTACAATAGACACGAGAGTGTTCTACTATTGATACGCCAAATCTCGCAAGAGTGACACTACGCACTTCATACACTCCTCCAGCGTGCATGATAATTCGACGAATACCCTGATGGTATTTTCAAACCAAAACTCGGCCCTTTCTGGGTCATCATCGACATTTTCCCAAAATTCTTCAGCCTTATGTTTATGAATTCTATCTACTGGAGGTTTCTCTCTCCAATCCATCTTTGCTCCTTGAGGAGCTATATGAATGGGTGGAGGAATTGGGGGAGGTGGGGGAGGTGGAGTGTTCGGATTCGTATGAAGAAACTCCATATACCAGGCATCTATCATATGGAGGTAAGCTTCTCTAGCCCTTCCGCCCTGACTGAATGTCATAGGCCCACTATCTTCTGGCACGGTACCCTTCAGCGAGAGCCGACGCATTATTTTCCACGTCATCCGCCGTAGCTACATTAGGATCCACTTACTATATAAAACACAATTTATAATTAGCAAGAGTCGTCACACTATCAATATAAAACTATGGCATGTATACCTACACTCGTACTCATGCTAGGTTAGTCCTAGAACTGCCTAAACCATAGCTCTGATACCACTAAATGTAATACCTCACACCTGTACCCTACGCTAGGCTGAAATATGAGGCATTACTTAACATGAACACATACATTCACATGTTTTCGAGTCACCAAGAATTGGTCAAAGTTAAAACTTTTCCAAACTTTACCATAAACTCCTTAATATAGGCCTACGAGGCCCAAAACATTCATTTGAAACCATTCAGGACCGATTCAGGTCATTTAAAGAACTCTGAAAAATAACACGTGACACAGGGGCACACGCCCGTGTGAAAAAGGCAACACTCTCGTGTGAACATTACAACATGGTCGTACTAATGGCCATGTGGTTCACACAGCCTAAGCATTTAGGGACACGCCCGTGTTCTTTACCCGTGTGGAATTAATTTCTACTTTGAACCTACAAGGGTTTTCACACGGCCTGACACACGCTTGTGTCCCTCACACGGCCATGACACGCCCGTGTCCTACCCAGTGTGCAAAAACCTAGCATTCTATTTCTAACGTCAGCAAATCTTAAGGGCCACACAGCCAAGGCACACGCCCTTGTGCTAGGCCGTGTCCTTCACACAGCTAAGACACACGGCCATGTCTCTGTCTGTGTGTTTACTACCATGCATACTAACTTGAAATTTTTACGTGCAGAGGACACACGGCCAAACAGCAAGCCCATAACATACGGCCTAGACACACGCTCATGTGTCTACCCATGTGGACAACATAGGGCTATTTGCCAAGCCCTTTGCCACCCTGAAACACAAAATAACAACATCCAGCATGCTAAAGATCATCATAATATGATTCATCAATCCAACAACCACATCTAAGGCCTTTACACATTTCATATTTACAAAAACAACCAACAAATTACCCATTCATGAAATAACTTTTTGTATTCATATAACAACTTTCAACTTTAGCCATTTCCATGGCCTTACACAAAATGAATCAAATGCTAGAGTAAGCCAACACATTTGGCTAATTAACAATGACACAAAACTCAAAAAGTAAGGTTCTATACATGCCATAATCAAAATAAAAGATCTAACTATACCGAGTGCTTCAGATGATAGTATGACTAGCTTATCCGACGTAGGTGATAATCCTCGAGCTAATTTGGCGGCACTATATGAAAATGGAAAGGAAAATAGGGTAAGCATAAAGCTTAGTAAGTCGTATGAAAATAAATATAATGACTTTTTACCATTCATCATCATGTTCATAACACTAAAATAGGTGTAATGTGACAGCCTTAAAATGACCCTAGTCGAAATGTGGTTTCGGGACCACAAAACCGAGGCATAAAACTAATTTAATATTTATTTTATTGCCTATAATGTGTGTTAACACCTCGTGTTCGACTCCGGCGACGGTCTCGGGTTCGGGGTGTTACATGTAAGCACAACTTACTCGTCACTATACAACACACTTCACATAGCATATACAAAGCTCACATCTCATGTATTTCATTTAGGCACCTGTATCACTCACAACATGGTTATACTTTTGTCGTTTAACTTAAACTATAATCCACACTGTTGAACCATTTAAAATACTATCAAATAATCACTAAGCCTCAAACATAGGGTATAATGCCGATACCATGTCCAAGACATGGTCTTACACTGGTTTTCACGTTAAGTTCATGCCATGTCCCAGACATGGTCTTACACTGACACATCATGTAGCTAATGCATGTCCCAGACATGTCTTACACTGGCTTACACCTCGAGGCTAATGCATGTCCCAGACATGTCTTACACTAGTTCTCGTCTCAATGCCGATGCCATGTCCCAAACATGGTCTTACACTGGCTCTCATAATGTGGTCGATGCATGTCCCAGACATGTCTTACACTAGCACACATATCACCCAAATGTCATGGTATGAACATCCGATTTATTTCCTAAAGTTTGAACGAGAGTCCACTATCTCAATATTTATCATGCATAATTATTCCCACAAACAAGCAATTATGCTATATCAATTCAAATACATATAATTAAAATGTAGTTGTATTATTTACATACAACTTACCTCGGATTACAAAATCTAGTCGACTAGCACGGTTTAGTCCACTTGGTTTGTTTTTCCCCGGTTTAGGCTCAGATTTTGTAAATCTTGATCTGAAATGATAAAAATACACGAATTCAATCATTTTATTCACCTAGATACTCAACAATATAAAATTGGGCAAAATGACCATTTTGCCCCTAAACTTTTGCAAAATGACCATTTTACCCCTAAGTTTGAAAATCGATTTTTTATCGAATTTCTTCATATCTTAAGCCTAGCCGAACCTTTTTACTCTTATAGCAACCCAAAATTTCCATTATTTCTCATATTTATCATCTAATTTTCAACTTATCCAATATGGTCCTAGTTAGGGTTTCCATGAAAACTACTTCACAAAACTTGTTTATTACACAATAATAACTCATATTCCTCCATAAAATTTTAGAAAACAACATGTTTAATATCATGGAAAGATCCTAAACTTTCAACCATTTTGAAAAATAGTCCCCCATTTGAAAGCTCATGCTACAAGAGGTCCAAAAATTCAAAAATCATAAAGAAAAACTATCAAAATCACTTACTTGTGAAGGTAAAGAGTGGCTAAAATTTTTCAAGCTCCTCAACCTATTTTTGCTGGTAAATTTCAGTGGTGAAGAATGTGAGAAAAAGATGATGCCCTTTTTTCTTTATTTTATTTCATTTTGGTCAAATAAGCTACCAAATTTCTACCTAATTTTGACTTTCTCCATATTTTGTCTCCTATGGCCGGCCATCACCTATCCAAGGATCTATTTACCCATTAAAGACCCTCAATTTAAATTTCATGGCAATTTAACACCTTTAGCTATCAATTCAAGACTTTTGAACTTTATGTGATTTAGTCCTTTTTAGCATTTAAGCTCACAAACGCTAAAATTACATCACCAAAATTTTCATGCACTCATATAATAATGCCACAACATATAAAATAAGTTTCAAAAATAATTTCTCTAACCTCGGGTCAGTGGTCCCGAAACCACTATTTCGATTAGGTCCAAAATCAAGTTGTTATAGTCAGAGCATCATCACACTATCCACCAGGTCGTTTTGGTATAAATAGTAAACATATTTTAGTATAATGGCATATATAGGTTAACATGGCCAATTGTTGACTTGTAAATGGTTGTTTGTAATCCAGCCATTGGAATGGTTAAAGATGGTTTGATTTGGTATATTTATAAGATTACATCATGGTAATTACATATGTGTTTAGTATGGTTTGATTAAGTTATGTTAAACAAGTATGTCTATAAAAAGGAAAATTATAAACATGAATGCATGTGAAGATATATCATGTTAGATGTTAGTGTTGGCTTGGTTATAATGCTTGAATTGGTTTGTATATGTTTTCAAGTACTAGTGTAGGTTTTTGGAAAATTTTGGGTGAGAAATAAAGCTAAGAAATGACTTTATTTTGTTCATAGAGGTAGACTTACGGGCGTGTATCTTGACCGTGTGTGACACACGGCCTGGCACATGGGCATGTGGTTTAGTTGTATGTCCCATTCATCTTAAAATTTAGAAATAGAATGCTCAGAATTAAGCAAACGGGCAGAGACATGGGCGTGTGTGACACATGGCCTAGAACACAGTCGTGTGTCTTGGCCGTATAAATTTTGCACCTAATTTTTGAAAATTAAATTGACCACACGGTCTAGCACACGAGCATGTAGCTGGCTGTGTGACTCAAGGCAGAGAGTTACACGAGTAAGGACACAGGCTAGAACATGGCCGTGTACCTCACATCACATGCCCACACAGCCTAAGACATGGGCATGTCACTTGGTCGTGTGAGCCACACAGCCTACTCAAACGGGAGTGTGACCCCGGTATATAAAAAAAGTTTTGAAATTTTGTGAAAAATTCTCTGAGATTTGGAGTTAGTCCCTACTTGTTTCTAATGCTTAAATTGGGTCTCGAGGGTCCATTCAAGGGATGATATGATTAGTTTTGAATATGAATAGTCAATGATATGAATTGTCTGTATTTGTTCTGTAAACTCTGATAATGCTCTGTAACCCTATTCTGGCAACAGTTATGGGTTAGGGGTGTTACATTTATTGGTATTAGAGCTACAGTTTAGTCTATTCTCAGACTAGTGTAGCAAGTACAATTTTAGCTATACATGCCATTATATAATTTATGATAATGTGATATCTGCTAACCATTTTTAAATGTGTTTTTCATATAGTAATGTCATCCAACTAAGCTAGAGCTGAATCTGATGAAGCTGAGAGCACTACTCAAGCTTCCATTTAATGAGCTGTATCTAGAGACAAAAGAAGCCTTCTTTCAAATGATGAATGGGTGGTTCACTAAATACTTGGGAACAAATCCTGTTGTACAACAACCTCCCTCACCTGCTCCTCAATCGATTCTAGAGATGTTACAGGGTACTGAACCTGTTAGAATCTGTAAGCCTTCAGTAGATAAAATTCGTAAGTATGGGGTAGAGGAATTTAGGGATACTGTCTATGATGATCTGGAGAGAGCTGAGTTTCATTGAAAAATACCGTCAGGGTTTTAGATGAATTATCATGTACACCAGCAGACTACTTGACATGCGCACTATCTTTATTAAAAGACACAACTTACCATTGGTGGAATGCTATAACTTCTGTTGTACTAAGAGAATGTTACATTGGAATTCTTCCATACATAATTTAGAAAGAAGTACATTATTCAGATATTTTTGGTTCAAAAAAAGAAAGAATTTTTAGAGCTCAAATAGGGAAACATGATAGTATCTGAAAATGAGAATTTGTTGGATTGAACAAGTATGCCAGAGAATGGGTTCCAACTGAGGCTGATATGTGTAAACATTTTGAAAAGGGCTTAAATAAAGATATCAAGTTGTTGATTGGAATTCTTGAACTAAGGAAATTAGTGGTATTGGCTAATTGAGCACACAAAGCCAAGGAATTAAGTAAGGAAAAGAAACAAGAAGAGAGAGAAGCTCAGATTTCTAGCAAAAGATTTATTGGCAAGTCACAATCATCTGCTTCAAAGAAATCAAAGAAGTACCATGATCATTTTACTACTTCTGTGGGATATTCCAGAAAAGAGCGGGGCTCTCAATGCTCTAACTCGAGATCTTTATCTCCATCTATAACAAGTGTTGGAAGTGTTGGTAACCCCCAAACCAAAATGTGAACATTGTCATAAATTTCATTATGGGGAGGGTCATCTGAGAAGTGGGGCTTGCTATAGATGTGGTTCTCTTGATCATTTTCTTAAAGATTTTCTAAAAATAATTGAAATAGATATTGATCTGACTTCGAAGCTAAGTAATCCCTCCTCGAAAGGCAGACCACCCCGTCACCCCGGCAATGTCAGTGGTAGTCGAGGTTGTAACACCCCAAACTCGGCCCAGACGTTATGGCCGAATTCGACGTGCCACATTAAAGTTAAAAATCCATGTCTCATTTTAGTGTTTTAAAAACCGACTTTTGTTAAGTTAACAAAGTGAATAGAAGCTAGACATGCCCACAACCATTGCCACACTTGGTTATAACGAGTTGAAATTTCTTTGAGTAGATATCTTTGATAAATCGAATAATCGTAATGTTGTGTTATTTTGAAAACAAGTATCGTTTTGAAAACGCGCCCTAAGTCTAGCCCATTTGAATTATTATCAACCAGTTTAAAGTTATTAAAAATAAAATAATCCTAGAAAAGAGAAGAAAAAAAAGTTAAAATGGCCTTATTGCAACCCAAAAATAAGAAGTAAATAAGATAAACTAAAGAAAACCAGTCACTTATTTCAAAGCCCAAAAGCGATCACCGTGGCCACTCTGAATCCCCTCCGACTCCAAGTCCCCAAATCAAGGCTCACCTACAAGGTTAGGAAGGGGGTGAGTTTGGAAACTCAGTGTACAACAAGCCCCTTTCAGAGCCCAAAACAATATCAACCCGCTGGGCCTAAGCCCAACTTCAATCTCAACATATACTGGGCCGAAGCCTTTGCATTACTCATGTCACTGGGCCGAAGCCTTTTCATTATCATATCACTGGGCCAAAGCCTTTACTGTAAATGGTATGGCCCATAGGCACAAATCAATACCACATGCATTATTAATGGATGTATGCAAGCCCATTTGGGGAGACTACTCAACCCACCAACCGCTACTCTCCACCCGTACTAACCAAGCTCTCTATGTGGGGAATAACTCAACCCACCCAACCAAACTCTCCACTGGCAGCATAGCTACTTTATCATATAACTGGAGGCTTAGCCTCTTTTAATAACTGGGGTAAATCCCTTTTGGATAAACTGGGGCAAAGCCCTTTTCGGTAAACTGGGTAAAAGCCCTTTTGCATTTCCTCCATCCATATAAAACCCAACCCATGCATAAATGAATACATCATGTGCATATCATACATATCATGAGCATATCATGTACAATCATGTATATCAAAGTCTCATGCATCAAACTCATAATTAAACCCTAGGGTTATAATTGTCATCTTTACCTAGGGGCAAAATAATCATTTTCCATATTATAAGGGTAATTTCGTAATTTTACCAAAATATCAGGGTTTCCATGTTCATTAACCATTACTAATCACTCCAAGTGTTTAAACAATGATTTTAACGCACTTTATCAAATTCAGGCTTTTGGGCCCAAACCCTTAATGGGCCCTACGAATGTCGATTTAGTCATCTAGGCCCATTTAGCTTATATTCCACAACGATATTAATAGTCTTAACGTGCAATTTTATAGGATTCCATTTTTTCCAAATTTACCCGAATGGGCCCGGAAGCCCATTGGGCCCGATTTCAGCCCCTCGAGGCCCAACTTACCATCATGCACAAAATCGTGCCCTTACCTATACCAATGATCCCGATCATCGAACTTAGCGAAAACTAACTAACCTATGAGTGTTCGCGTGCTCACAAGTCCTCGAAATACCAGAATTTCGACATTTCAGCTTTTCGGCGTATATCGATTTAAGCTACGAAAGAGGGTTCGTTACACACCTGATTTGCGATTTTCCTTGACGAGATCTCCCACGGCAACCTACCATTATACACCTCCATTTTTAGTGTACAAATCATACTTATCAAACCCAAAATCTACCTTACCACATTCGGCCAAAGACCCCTAATGGCCATAGTTCACTTACCTTCACAAGGTCTAACGATATGATCCAAGCCTATCCAAATCGACACCCCATGCCTTGCTGCTCCTCCAACGTATCTACTCCACTATACAAACCATAAAAACTCAAAAGAAAAAGCCCAATAAGGCTTATATCTCTAATCGGCCACCTCCCTAAACTATAGGGGTTTCGGCTTTTGTCAACAGTTACTACTGAATCGGTTTAGAGTACGAATACTTACCACAGTCTCCCTCCTTGAACCGTTTAAAACTTAGAAGATAAAGGGATTGGCCACCAAAACGTGAAGGGAAAAAGAAGGTTACTGGTCAATAAAGAATCGACACCACCAAGCTTCACAGGTTTGACTTTTTGCGGCTTTTCGGCAGATGTAGAGGTAAGGAAAGAAGTAGTAGGAGAACGGAAGGGAGTAGTGGGCTAGTTTTGGAGAAAAGAAAAGGAAGGAATGCTGGATGTAAGGGTGGTAGATTCGGCTAGAGAAGAAGAAAGAAAAAGAAAAGACTAATCCTAAAGAAGAAAACGGCACAACCTAAGTCCCTAATGCCGAAAATACTTACCTAATACCCCTTTTCCGAAATCCCCTCTCTAATCCCCTCTATTTGGCTAACTCTATCTCCCTCTCAAATCCCTAAAATCTCTCCCCTTATCCCTCCTTAATCCATGCGTTTGACTAATTCAAACTCTCTCCCATATAGTTCCATTCAGCTACAACCCCTGCATGCTCAAAGCATAAAAATTAACATCACACTTGCCATTACAGGGAATCGAACCCAGGCTTTCCTCCTACCACTTACACGCCACCTTTTTAGCTCCTTAGTGGCGTCACTCAGCCACTTTACCAGAGGCTCTCTTGTGATACATTTTACCCACAATTTTTAATAAGACCACCTATCCAAAGCCCCTAACTTCTTAAGTCCAAAATTTAAAAATTCTACCGGGTTTTGGCCATCACATGGGCCTTCCATAAGCCAATTTACACACTCCAATTCTGAATTTCACATCCATATACCAAATTTTAAAAATTTACCAAAATCTCGCGAATTACGGAAAAACCCAAAAATCAGGATGTTACAGAGGTATTACAAAAGACTCAAAGTTAAATCTGAAGCATGAGCATCGACAAGGACACATGCCATACATGCAAGAGAAGATGCCTCTACACTAGACGCCATTACTGGTACATATTCTCTTCTTTATACTGATATTACTACTTTGATTGATCTTGGTTCAACACATTCATACATATGCACGAAATTAGTGTCTGTTAAAAATTTACTTGTTGAATTCACTGAATTTGTGGTTAAAGTTTCAAACCCCCCTAGTCCAGTATGTTATGGTGGATAAAATTTGTAAAAACTACCTGTTGATGGTAAAGGGTTAATTTTTTTTTGGTTGATTCAATGTTGTTGCCCTTTGATGAATTTGATGTGATTTTGGGAATAGATTGGCGAACTCTGCATGATGCAGTGGTGAATTGTAAATAGAAATACATTAAGTTAATTTGTCAGAATGGTAAATTACTTTATGTTGAATCTAATAAACTGGATAGGTTATCTAAAGTAATCTTAGTTATATTAGCACATAAATATGTCAAAAAAGGATATGATGCCTATCTTGCATATGTATTGGACACTAAAGTATAAGAATCAAATATTAAATCAGTACCGGTAATTTGTGAGTTTCCTAATATGTTTCCAGAGGAATTACCTAGTTTACCACCAGTTAGAGGGTAGAATTTTCTATAGATCTTGTTCTAGGAACAAAACTGATATCTATAGCACCCTATAGGATGATTCCTACTGAATTGAAAGAGTTCAAAGCACAATTGCAAGAGCTTACTGACAGAGAGTTTACTCAACCTAGTTTTTCACCTTAGGGTGCACCGGTTTTGTAAAGAAGAAAGATAGATCATTGAGATTGTGTATAGATTACAGGCAGCTCAACAAAGTCACAATCAAGAATAAGTATCCACTGCCTCGTATTGATGACTTGTTTGATCAACTGAAAGCTGCCACTATATTTTCGAAGATTGATCTTCATTCCGATTACTATCAGCTACAGGTAAAAGATTCAGATGTGCCAAAGACAGCTTTCAGAACCCGGTATAGACACTATAAGTTCCTTGTGATGCCATTTGGTTTGAAAAATGCACCTACAGTATTTATGGATTTGATGAATTGAATTTTCAGTATTTAGACAGATTTCTGGTGGTGTTTATTGATGATATTCTGGTATACTCTCGAGATGAAAATGAACATGCTGATCATTTGAGAATAGTGCTGCAAACACTACGTGAGAAAGAATTGTATGCCAAATTTAGTAAATGTGAATTTTGGCTACGAGAAGTTGGTTTTCTTAGACATATAGTACTTGATGAAGGCATTAAGATTCGAATAAAATTTCAGCAATTTTTAATTGGAAACCACCTAAAAATGTGTCTGAAATCAGAAGTTTTCTAGGACTAACTGGTTATAATTGGAGGTTTGTAAAAGGGTTCTCAATGATAGCTTCTTCGATGACTCTTCTGTTGCAAAAAGACGTAAAATTTGAGTGGTCTGATAAATGCCAGCAGAGTTTTGGCAGATTAAAAGCCTTGTTGATTGAAGCACCTGTGTTAGTTCAGCCTGAATCAGGTAAAGAATTTATAATTTATAGTGATGCGTCATTAAATGATTTAGGTTGTGTATTGATGCAAAAAGGTAAAGTAATAGCCTATGCTTATAGACAGTTAAAACCACATGAAAGAAATTATCTGATACATGATTTGGAGTTGGCAGCCATTGTTTTTGCATTGAAAATTTAGCGACATTACATGTTTGTTGAAAAGTGTCACATATTCACAGATCATTAAAGTTTGAAGTATTTGATGTCGAAAAAAGACTTGAACTTAAGACAGCATAGGTGGCTTGAATTTTTGAAAGATAATGATCTTGTTATTAACTATCATCCGGGAAATGCTAATGTGGTTGCTGATGCCCGAATCAAAAAGTATTTATCTGCTTTGTGAGCAATGAATACTCGGTTGTCATTGTTAGATGATGGTTCAATTATAGCTAAGTTAAAAGCTAAATTGACATTTTTACAGCAGATCTGTGAAACTAAAAAATGTAATGAAGAATTACAAGCTAAACAAGAATAGTGCGAGTTGAATTCTGGTTCAAAATTTTAGATTGGGTTTGATGGTTGCTTGTTATTTAGAGGCAGAATATGTGTACTGAAGAACTCGGAACTGGTACAAAAGATTCTACATGAAGCTTATAATGGTACCATGTATATTCATCCCGGTAGTAAAAAAATGTACAATGATTGGAAAAAGATGTACTGGTGACCAAGAATGAAATGGGATATTTCTTAATTTGTATCTAAATGTTTGATATGTCAGCAAGTAAAAGCTAAACATTAGGTGCCTTCAGAATTATTACATCTAGTTATGATTCCAGAATGGAAATGGGAAAGAATTACTATGGATTTTGTATTAGGATTACCCTTGTCTTTGAAAAAGAAAGATGTCATTTGGGTAATCGTGGACCGTTTGACAAAATCTGCACACTTTCTTTCGATACGTATTGATTTTCCCTTGGATAGATTGGCTGAATTATATATTTTTGAGATTGTCAGATTGCATGGAGTGCCTGTTTCTATTATTTCAGACAGAGATCCTCAATTTACATCCTGATTTTGGAATAAATTGCAAGAAGCTCTAAGTGCACAGTTACATTTCAATACCACATTCCATCCTTAGACTGATGGACAATCCGAACGTGTCATATAGATTTTGGAAGATATGTTTTGATGTAGTGTGTTAGAATTTAAAGATAACTGGGAAAATTATCTGTCTTTAGTCTATTTTTCCTATAATAATAGTTATCAATCCAGCATTAAAATGGCACCATATGAGGCTCTGTATGGTCATAAATGTAGAACTCCATTGTATTAGACAGAGCGCAGTGAGAAAAAGATACACGGAGTTGCCTTAGTCTGTGAAACTAAAGAAAAGGTAAAAGTAATTTAAGATAGTTTAAAAGCAGCCTCTGATCTTCAAAAGTCTTATGCTAATCTTAAATGAAAAGAGATAGAATTTCAGGTCAGTGATAAGGTATTATTGAAAGTATCACCTTGGAAGGAAAATTCTCCGATTTGGTCGAAAAGGGAAATTAAGTCCACAATTCATCGGGCCATATGAGATTATTGAAAGAATCAGACCTGTTGCAAATTGATTTGCATTACCAGTAGAACTCGACTGAATTCATAATGTTTTTCATGTGTCTATGTTGCGACGGTATCGTCAGATCCTTCACATATTATTTCTCAAACAGAAGTTGAGATTTAGCCTAATATGACTTACAGTGAGGAACCAATCAAAATCCTGGCACATGAAACAAAAGAGTTAAGAAATAAAAAGCTAGCATTAGTAAAGGTTCTCTGGCAACGACATGGTATAGAAGAAGCTACCTGGAAACCAGAGGATACCAGGAGAAAGCACTATCCAAATCTCTTACTGGTAAGATTTTTGAGGACAAAAATTCTTTAAGGGGGGATAGTTGTAATAGCCCATTTTCAGTGAAACCAGAACAGTGGTTTCGGGACCACAAATTCTAGTAGTTAAAAGGATCAAATAGCTATGGAATTCAAAATGAGAGGTCCTTATATGGTAATTAGACCATTAAATAAAAGTTTGTAGATATTTTAGGTGATTCATCCATGGAAAATTAGAAAAAGAAAATGATGAAAGTGGAAAGTTGAAAAATTAAATATGATAAATGAAATAAATATCAAATAACATCATTTTATATCATCTTCTTCCCCAAAATTTATATGGAAACCCTAGGAAAGAGAAAGGAAACTAATCAAGCTTAATTAGGTATAAATTCTTGTCTCGTTTTTAGTAATTTTTATATTTTTGTGATCAGAATAGTTTAATCTATCTATTTTGGAATTAATTTCTAAATTTATCAAAGTATCAAAGTTTTTCCATGGATGAATATGCTAAAATTTGAAATTTATGGTAGAAAATGAAAAGTTGTTGATAGATAAACAACTTTTGTAAAGTGAATTTTGATGAAATTATGATTTAGGGACTAAATTGTAAAGATGTAAAAGTTATGGAAAAATTCTAAATTTTGTGAAATATATGTACTGTAAATGTTATATGAAAATTACAATTAGGCTTGGAATAAGGATTAAATTACATGAATTTCATTTTTCGAGCTGAGGGACGAAATTGGAATTAATAAAAAGTATAGGGGCAAAATGGTAATTTTTCCTAGGATATGAATTGAATGTAAATGAGTATGAAATGGATTAAATTGATGTTAAATTCATTTATATAGATCAAATAACTCAAATTCAAAATTAGATCGAGGAAAACAAAATGTGTCGAATTAGTAGACTTTTAAATACGAACAAGTGTCGAGGTAAGTTCATGTAACTAAACTGTGTTTATTTTATACTTGAATTGAGTGTGGTATGTGATTATATGAGTTATATGAATGTTATAAATTTATGAAATAATCGCATGTCCAAAAATGTCTTAATATGTTAAGTTTCGTTTGAATAATGAAATTCGATGGATACATAATTTTTCATTTTGATTATAGTCCTGCATATGTTGCAGACATTATAGCTCAGACAAGCATCCTATTAAAAGCCTTCTCTAGCATCCTGTTATATAGTTCCTGTGAGCATCCTGATCGGTAGTGACCCTACATGTGTTGCGCACTATCGCAGCTCTTTGTAAGCACCCTATTACACGATTCGATCGGTTGTGATCCAGCATTTATTGCGGACACAAATGCATATTTACGTGAGCATTCTGATATAGACTCTTATGAGCTTCCGACATGGCTCGCTTGAACTTCTTGTTAAATGGCTATACTGTTTAGCCCGGACAAGCGTCCTGTTACATGGCTCATCTAAGCATCATGATATATGTGGCTCGAGAATGTGCTCCTTGATTATGTGCCCTATCGGATACCCCTAAACATGAATTGACGGATCACTGATTTGTATATCTCACATATACTACTTGAGTATCCATTGAAATTTCAATAATTCAATGGATAAAACTTCTGACATGAGAAATTAAAAGATTAGAAGTATTATGTCTCAAACGCTTCTGAAATACTTGAAAGTTTGTAGCTTGATGAGCTTATCCATGTTTATTTGATGTACATGTGAAATACGTGACTAACTTGCTTAATTGAGTATATGTGATTAGGAAAAGTTGTCAATTTTTTGGGAAGCATGTTATTCTTATGCTTATTTAAATGAATCTGATTGGTAAGTTTAATTCCAGTTATATGAAATTACTAAGAATTAAATGCTTAGTAGGTTTTCTTTTCTCTATTTTATAGTGTTCAAAAGCTCGCAAAGGTTGCAGATTGGTCAGAGCATCATCACACTATCCACCAGCTCGTTTTGGTATAAATAGTAAACATATTTTAGTAAAATGGCATGTATAGATTAACATGGCCAATTGTTGGCTTGTAAATGGTTGTTTCTAATCTAGCCATTGGAATGGCTAGAGATGGTTTGATTTTGGTATATTTATAAGACTACATTATGGTAATTACATATGTGTTTAGTATGGTTCGATTGAGTTATGTTAAAAAAGTATGTCTATAAAAGGTAAAATTTTAAACATTAATGCATGTTAAGGTAAAATTATAGAACTAGGTACTCCGTGCAATCTCACAATCTGCGAAATATACAACTCAGCAAGTTTATCTAGCGAGTAATCTATGTGAACTGAAATGAAATGAGCCGATTTAGTCACTCTATAAACAATAACCCATATTACATCTTTTTTACTCAGTGACAGAGGCAAACCCGATACAAAATCCATCGTGATTCTGTCCGATTCCAACTTAGGAATCATAACTGGCTGAAGTAACCCAGATGGAACCTGATGCTCCACTTTAACTTGCTAACAAATTAATCATTTTGAAACAAATCCCGTGATATCTCGTTTCATACCATGCCACCAATAAAGAAATTTCAGATCATTATACATTTTAGTACTACCCAGACGAACAGATAACCGACTGCTATGAGCTTCATTTAAAATCATCTGAATCAACTTTGAATTTCTCAGAACGCATAATCGGCCCCTGAATCTCAAACAACCCTCAGCATCAACTCAGAATTCTAAATCAATATTCAAATCACATTGAACCAGTTTTGCTAACAATTCATTATCGACTTTCTGAGCTTCATAAATCTGCTGCATAAATAACGGTCTCGCTTTCAACTTAGCCACAATTAAGCCATCATCAGATAGAGCCATATGTGCATTCATCGGACGCAGAGCAACCAGAGATTTTCGACTTAGACAATCAGCAACAACATTGGTCTTTCTCGAATGATAGTCAATTATAAACTCATAATCTTTTAACAACTCTAACCATCTTCACTGTTATAGATTCAGATCTTTTTGAGTCATCAAACATTTTAAGCTTTTGTGATCAGAATATATGTGACATTTCTCACTGAACAGATAGTGGCACCAAATTTTCAATGCAAACACAATACCTGCCAATTCTAAGTCATGTGTCGAATAGTTCTTTTCATGCGACTTTAACTGTCTCGGGGCATAAGCTATGATTTTGCCTTCTTGCATTAAAACACAGCCCAGACCATTCAAAGATGCATCACTATAAATTACAAATTCTTTACCCGACTCTAGTTGAACTAGCACCGGAGCTTCAGTTAACAAAACTTTCAACTGATCAAAACTTTTCTAGCACTTTTCTAACCATTCGAACTAAACATCTTTCTAAAGAGTCTCGTCATCAGTGTTGAAATCATAGAGGAATCATTTACAAACCGTCTGTAATAACCAGCAAGTCCCAAAAACCTTATGACTTCGAAAACATTTCTTAGGGGCTTCTAATCTAGTATTGCTGAAATCTTGCTCAGATCCACTCGAATACCCGATGCTAACACAACATGTCCCAGAAAACTGACTTCTCGTAACCAGAACTCACATTTACTAAATTTTGCATACAACTGCTTATCATGAAAAGTCTGTAACACTATTTTCAAATGCTCGGCATGCTCGGATTCATCACTAGAATAGATCAAAATGTCATCTATAAACACAACTACAAATCGATCCAAATACTGTCTGAAGATCCGATTCATTAAATCCATAAAAATAGTAGGTGCATTAGTAACTTCGAAAGGCATAACCAGAAACTCATAATGTCCATACCTCGTTCGGAAAGCAGTTTTTGACACATTGGAGTCTTTAACTCGCAGCTGATGGTAACCTGATCTCAAATCTATCTTTGAAAACATTGTAGCCCCTTTCAACTGACCGCACAAGTCGTCAATTTGTAGCAAAGGATATTTATTCTTTATAGTACTTATTAAGCTATCGGTAGTTGATACACATTCTCATAGTTCCGTCTTTCTTTTGACAAACAAAACCGGTGCACCCCAAGGAGAAAAACTCGGTCCCACGAAGCCTCTATCAGTCAATTTTTGCAACTGAACTTTCAAATCTTTTAATTCAGTTGGTTGGAAACACAAAAATTTATACACTTTTTCATACCCTTTTTAACTTAAATTCATGCGAATTCGGTTAAATTCTTGTTGAAAATAGTTAATTTTTATAAAATAATTAAAATGCACTTAAAATATGAGAATTTTGAAATTTATTTAATTTTATAATTATTTTTAATGAATTTTGGTTATTTTCGACAGATTTGCACAAAGGGCGAAAAATGGCTAGGCAGACGCTGCCTAAAAGAAAAACCGAGAAGCAATTTGAAGTATCGAGGCAAATTAATTTCCAGCCTAAGACAGTAAAAAATTATGTTTATTAATTCATAATTTAATTAACTTTAATTTATGTCCAATTTAATTTGGGTTAATAAATTATTATTAATTAATTATGAAAAAATGGTTCGATTGAACCGAACCAAGTGAACCGAACCGGCCAAGGAGAGGACAGCCCAAAACCGTCCAAGTGCTAACCCAATTCAGCTCATTACCTGATTATTTAAGCTGTAAAGAAGCCCTTGAAGACTTGTTCAAATTGCAAATCAGCCCCTCCACAATTGATGGCTTTGAAGATTTACCCCAAGCCAAATTTAGCAAAGTTGAAGCCATCAACTTTGCCACATAGATGGCCGGCCAAGGGGTGGCTCTTTGGTTGCTATTTTTAGCAAATTTTAGCTTCCACATTCAGTTATAAAAACCCTCCTTGGCTGATTATTCAAAGCATCCCTCATTCATTCACATCTCTTCTCTCTTCTCTCACTTTCTCCTCTCATTTTCCAATTCCAAGTCCCTTGCTCTTGTGCCGATTTCTTCCCTTAAGAAAGGGTTCTTTTTCAGCCATTTTGAAGCAGCAATTGAGTGTTCATAGAAGCCTTGATTGGTGAGGACAAAAAAGAAGGAAGAACGGAGCAACTTAGTCAAGCCACGGAAAAACACCAAATTTGATTCTCGTTCCCTATCTCTTTAATTTTTGTTGTTGTTATGATGAACATATCTATGAATATTTAGCTTGAACTTAATTCATGTTGGTTTGATTGCATTTCATCTGTTTAAATTATTAAAATTGTGTTTATGCTATTATAGGCCTCGGTAAAATGCTTGATTAAGTAAAATCATGCCTAAGTTATTCTTGCATTATAATTGTGAGGTAGCTAATGAACTAATTATTTAAACGGATTGAAATTGTAATTAATGGACACAATACTTAATTAGTACATGTTTATTCTTTTAAGGTAGCTGAAGGTTAAATTAGCAATGTATCTGGCAATACACTTGCCTTGCATAACTTGCAAGATTATTGTGATTAAACTGTTTCAAGGTAAGAATACCTTGTTACCTCACAAGTCTTTTATGTGCTTATTAGATTTAATTAATCGTTTGAATTGACATAGGGATATGCAAGAGATTGTTCAATTTAATGAGTATGTATGTGCCATAGCATGTTTGCTTATTAAAATTTGTTTAATCGTTTGAATTAACATTGGGATATGTTAAGAGATGAATGGATTTGTGTAGGTGAATATGTCCATAGTTAGCAAATTACCAAGTTGCCGTAAATTTATTTGTAACAACATAGACATGAGTTTAATAATTCTAAGTTAAAGAAATGTAGTTAAATTAACACAATTATGTCATCTTCATTAAATCATATTTTGAAATCGTGCATTAGAACTTTTATTTTTATTTAGTTTCAAATCTTATTTTTTTAATCACCCTTTTCCAAAACAAATATTTTTCTTCACCAAAATGTTTTAAATAGCATTAATAATTAATTCTTTTCGCAGTCCCTGTGGGTACATAACTCGACATTTACTTGTCACTTTATTACTTGTTGCGATTGTGTACACTTGCACATTTCTGTCGTTCCAAGTTTTTGGCGCTGTTACCGGGAACTGTTTTAAAAGGTCATTATTTGTGAATTTGTTAGTTTTACATTTTGGTTTATTTTTCTATTTAATTTTTAACTTAATTATTTTTTTTGTGATTATTTCATGTGTTTCTGAGTATTGACCAAATTATTGACCTACTCTCTATAAACCTTGAGATTGAACGAACTTTTCGACAGCGAAGAAGACAAGCAAATCAGAGAAGGACCAAAAAATGAACTTTAAAACTCTAAATCAAGGAAATGGAGCAAACCCTGCTCAAAATCCTATTCTTGTTGCTGATGATAGGGATAGAGCTTTAAGACAGTACGCTATGCCAGTGCTTAATGATCTTAATCCTGGTATTAGGAGACTTGAAATTGAGGCACAATAGTTCGAGCTAAAGCCAGTCATGTTCCAGATGTTTCAGATAGTGGTCCAATTCAGTAGAATGCCTACTGAAGATCCTCAAATTGAGGCACAACAGTTCGAGCTGAAGCCAGTCAAGTTCCAAATGCTTCAGATAGTGGGCCAATTCAGTAGACTGCCTACTGAAGATCCTCACCTATACTTAAGACTATTTATGGAAGTGAGTGATTCTTTCAAGTTAGCCAGAGTACCTGAAGATGCATTACGATTGAAGTTGTTCCCATATTCACTAAGGTACAGAGCTCGAGCCTGGTTGAACTCATTGCCACCGAACTCAATTTCCACATGGCAAGAGTTAGTAGAAAGATTCCTTATGAAGTATTTCCCGCATAGCAAGAACGCTAAGTTGAGGAACGAGATCACTGCTTTCCAACAAATGGATGATGAGTCATTGTATGAGGCATGGAAAAGGTACAAAGAATTATTACGGAAGTTCCCTCATCACGAAATCCCACATTACATCCAACTTAAGGCATTTTATAATGGACTCAATGCTCACACGATGATGGTAGTGGACGCTTCTGCTAACGGTGCTCTCCTTTTTAAGTCTTGTAATGAGGCTTATTAAATTGTTAAGAGGATTGCCAGCAACAATTACCAATGGCTAACCAATTGAGCAGCGTCAGGAAAATGAGTTACCAGAATACATGAAGTAGATGCTCTTACTTCATGTAATGCCCCAAATTATAAGTAATTATTTTTATATGTTGCGTTACACAAATGTGTATCTGCTTCAGTGGTTAAGTGTCTTAACAAGTGTTGGAGAAGTCTTGGGTTCAAGCCTTGACTTGTCCAAAGTTTTTTTGTTTTTAATTGAATAAAACCCTTGGCTTTAGGCAGTAGGTTTTTAAATAATTACGGAGAAAACATGTCATAAAATGCCTGTTGGTCTAGGGGTAAGTAGTGTGTGGAGTGTTCCTTGGGGTCTGAGGTTCGAGGCTTAGCGTTGCAAAAGTGCAATTTTATTTTGCTACAAGTGCAGTGGGAGTGTCCTAGGTTGATCGAAATTAAGGGGTTTTAATGGAGTTTGAATGGGTGGTTGAGAAGATTATGTTGGAGAGAGTTATGGACGGATTGGGTGTAACACCCCGTGCCCGAGTCCGTTACCGGAGTCGAACACAAGGTGCACACAGACTTAATTGTTTTCACAGTCCATAAAAAAAATTTCCAGACAAGCTGGTTACTGCATCACTGTCGCCTTAAAAATCATATCTTGAGTTTCAAAACTCGAAAATCAGTTTTGTAATTTTTCCCTGAAACTAGACTCATATTTCCATCTACAGATTTTTTTCTAGAATTTTTGGTCGAGCCAATTAGTACAGTTTATTAGTTAAATTCTCCCATGTTACAGGGGTCGACTACACTGACCTTCGCGCATTATAACTTGAATATCTCCCTGTACAGGGCTTCAATACTGATTCCGTTTGTTTCTATAGAAACTAGACTCAAAGAGGAATCTATACATATATGGAATGACTCCTAATTATCTCTGGTTAATTTATAATGAATTTCCAAAGTGGGAACATGGAATCCAGAAACTGTTCTGGCCCTGTTTTACGAATATCTAAATATCTCTTAACATACAACTCATATGACCGTTTCGTTTCTTCCATATGAAAGTAGATTCATCAAGGCTCATTTACATAATTTATTCACTATTTAATTCCATTCCTACAAATTTTAGTGATTTTTCAAATCCACACCACTGCTGCTGTCAGCATCTGTTTTCAAGGTAAACTTTACCTATTTCGTGGTTTCCATGGACCAACTAGAGTTTTGTCATACATAGGTCCACATATAATCATATTTAGCCATTCCAATGGCTGATCATTTGCCCAACACTTCCATTCCAGTCCATAGTCACATCAGGAAACCATATATATATATATATACATAAACACAAATGGTCTAATGCCATACTCCACTTCTACGAGCCATTTTCGCATGGCTGTACACACATACATCACAAAAAGTACTTGAAAAACAACAAAGGGTAGTCCTATACATGCCATATCCAGAGTTCAACTAAAAGAGTACCAAAGAGCTTTGATAGTGTGGATGACTTTGACTTCGATGATCCCGAATCCGATAGCTAACGAACAAAATCTAGAAAACAAAGAGCCAAAGCAAAGGGGTAAGCAATTTAATGCTTAGTAAGTTTCAAGCAATGAAATCGGCTTTGACTAAAGTATTACGTTCACATAGCTAAATGAATCACTTTATTAATACACATTCTCATAATCATACTTACTTCACACTTCATCAACATATACACACACAAGGTATCAACCTATCTAAGAGTCGAAAGTTCGTTAGTCGATTGAATGAACACTATTTCAAACGAATCGACTTTTTCGATGCACATGTAAACATACCTTATCGTATGGGTTTTTCGAGCGTATTAATTGAATTTATTACAGCACCAAAACGCTCACCTTCAAACCGAGTTTCTTCGGAATTTAGCCGGATATAACCACAAGCACAATTACCTTCGGGTCTTAACCCGGATTTGGTAACTTGAACAAATGCCTTCGGGTCTTAGCCCGAATATAACAACTCGCACGAATGCCTTCGGGTCTTAGCCCGGATATAACAACTTCATACGAATGCCTTGGTCTTAGCCCGGATATAATCACTAGCATAAATGCCTTCGGGACTTAGCCCGGGTATCATTCAAATGCTCATGTACACATATATCAATAATCACGACACATCCATATTTCATTTTCGTTACTAAGGCTCAACCACAAAACATTTATCAAACCTTTCCAATTTCGGCTCAATAGCCACACACAAAGAGCATGATTTCAATTGACATTACAACGTAGTCCCTACGCACATTCGGCTATCCGCCATAATATGACAAATCATTTCAATATAATTCAAGTAGGGTCGTTATCAAGACTTACCTCGGATGTTGTCGAGCGATTTCGACGACTATTAGCTCACTTTTTCCTTCCCTTATCGAATTTAGTCCCCTTTGCTCTTGAGCTTAATTTAACAAATAAATTGATTTAATCATTTGAGCATCGACAAGAGGAATTCAAGGTACTTAGCCCACATATATTCATTAGACATTAAAGTCACATATGTACGAATTCATGAATTAAACTCAACACATTTGTTAGTACTCTCCTTAGCGAATTTTCTAAGTCAAGATAAAGCCTTCAACATGCTTACTCATGGCG
Source organism: Gossypium arboreum (assembly GCF_025698485.1). Classification (NCBI taxonomy): domain Eukaryota; kingdom Viridiplantae; phylum Streptophyta; class Magnoliopsida; order Malvales; family Malvaceae; genus Gossypium; species Gossypium arboreum. The sequence continues at coordinate 82,112,375 of NC_069081.1, read as the reverse complement.
AACAACACATCAACCTAGGTACTCATTCATGTGGCCGATTATGCATGTTGGTGTTGAGGCCAATTACATTTTAATACCACACATGAATGGCATACATTTTACTAACTAATGCATTACATATTGTAGCTCAATACACATCTATCATTTACTTCATAACCAAACATCATCACAAGTAAATATATACCTTGAGATAGTATATATGTCATACTAATACATCATGTGCAAACATATATACATATAGGTGCAAGGGCGAATCTCAAGTTGATTATAACCAAATACAAACATATATCCAAAACACAAATCTTACCTACCATGCAATAAGCATAAATCATTCTTATGGATATACCATGGCGAATACATCACAACACCATATCATTTCGATTTTGGTCATGGTTAAACAAAGAACTTAATGTCTCACTCCAAAATGCTAAAAAGAAGGTCCAAGAGCCATCTATCCACCATCACATGTATCATTAGCAAGCTTCATATTTAACATGCAATGGCATCAACACAAAATCCACCTTGGCCGAATATCATCCCCATGACATAGCAAAGTTTTGAACCATGGACTAATTAGAACTCAAGCTAGCAACTGAAAACATGCATGAATCTCATGGAACACCATCAAACATACCTTAACTTAGATGCAAATATGGCCGAATATCTTCAACCTTTCTCCTTTCAAACCGGCCAAGAAGAACCAAAGGATGAAGCTTTTCTTTTCTCTTTTTTCTTTTTCGTCCTAGTTTTGGCTCAAAAAAAAGGATGAACAATTTTTTTTTCTTTTTTCTTCAACTCACGGCAATGGGGGGGATCACACCTTCTTTCTTTTTTTTTTTTCATTTCTTTATTCCTCACCTTAGTTTAATGTTTCCTCCCATATTGCACCAACAAAACATGTCTATGACATGTTTTGCCCATCCTCCTTTGTCATGGCCGGCCACCACTTATAAAAAGAGGGGTATTTGACATGCAAAACCATTGTTTTGCATGCATGCTTCAATTAGTCATCACACATTTCCCTATCCTACTTTCAAAGTTTACTACTAGGTCCTTTCTAGTGAAATTCACATTTATAACCCTAAATCAAATCATCAAAAATGTCACACACGAATTAACACATATCATAGGCATCAAAATGAATATTAAATTATTTTGATGCCTCGGTTTTGTGGTCCCGAAACCACATTCTGACTAGGGTCGTTTTAAGGCTGTCACAACTCTCCCCCACTTAAGAAATTTTCATCCCCAAAAATCTTACCGGTAAATAAGTTTGGGTAACGCTCCTTCATAGAGTTCTCGGGTTCCCAAGTAGCTTCTTCCATCCCGTGTCTGAGCCATAACACTTTTACTAGCGGAACCCTTTTGTTTCGCAACTCTTTCACTTCACGTGCTAGGATACGAATCGGTTCTTCTTCATAACTCATATCGGCTTGAATTTCGACCTCTGATGGACTAATTATGTGCGATGGATCAGATCTATAGCGTCGAAGCATCGAAACATGAAAGACGTCGTGAACCTTTTCAAGTTCAGGGGGCAAAATCAGACGATCACGAATCGGACCGACTCGTTTGGATATCTCATATGGCCCGATGAACCTCGGACTCAATTTGCCCTTGCGCCCAAATCGAGTATCTTTTTCCAAGGCGAAACTTTAAGAAACACTTTATCTCCCACGATACTCAATGTCTTTTCGTTTTAGATCCGCGTCGACTTCGACGATCGGAGGCTATCTTGATTTTCACGGATTACTTTTACTTTCATCAGCATCTTTAATCAAATCCACCCGAAAATTTTGCTTTCACCGAGCTCGGTCCAAAACAATGGTGTACGGCATTTACGCCCGTACAAGGCCTCGTAAGCGCCATCTTAATACTCGATTGAAAACTATTGTTGTGGCGAATTCAATCAAAGGTAAATACCGTTCCCATGAACCATCGAACTCGAGGATGCAACATCTCAACATATCCTCAAGTATCTGAATTATCCGCTCGGATTGACCATCGGTTTGGGGTGAAAGGCGGTCTTTGAAATGCAACTTGGTACCCAAAGCTTCTTGCAATTTCTTCCGAATCGCGAGGTGAATCTCGGATCTCTATCCGACACAACAGTAATCGGTACCCGTGTAATCTCACAACGAAAGCGTACAATTTAGCTAGTTTATCCAATGAAAAATCCGTGCGCGCGGGGATAAAGTGAGTGACTTAGTCGGTCTATCAACAACAACCCAAATCGCATCCTTCTTACTTGCGACAATGGCGGTCCGGACACAAAGTCCATTGTGACTCGATCCCATTTCCACTCGGGTATCGTGATTGGCTGAAGTAACCCTGAAGGCACTTGATGTTCCGCTTTCACTTGTTGACATATTAAACATCTCGAAACAAAGTCGGAGATGTCTCGTTTCATACCATGCCACCAAAATCGACGTTTCAAATCGTTGTACATCTTCGTACTCCCCGGGTGAATTGACATTCGGCTACAATGGGCTTCGTTCAGAATCATCGAAATGAGTTTCGAATTCCTTGGAACACACAGACGACTTCTGAACCTCAAACAATCATCATCATCAATTTGAAACTCCGATTCCTTGTTCAGAACACACTCAGCCCGTTTTGCAACCAACTCATCGTCAACTTTCTGAGCTTCATGAATTTGATGAGTCAATAATGGTTTGGCCTTTAATTCGGCTATTAACACATTGTCGGGTAGAATAGACAAGTGTAAATTCATCGCTCGTAAAGCAAACAGTGATTTTCGGCTTAAGGCGTCCGCAACCACATTAGCCCTTCCCGTGTGATAATCAATGACAAGCTCATAATCTTTTAACAACTCGAGTCAACGTTTTTGTCGCAGATTCAAGTCTCTTTGAGTCATCAAATATTTGAGACTTTTGTGATCCGAAAATACATGGCACTTCTCCCCAAATAGGTAGTGTCGCCATATTTTCAAAGCGAATACGATGGCAGCTAGTTCGAGATCATGGGTCGGATAATTTTTCTCATGTGGCTTTAATTGTCTTGATGTATAGGCCACAACTCGACCTTCTTGCATCAATCGCAACCCAACCCAAGTAGGAGGCGTCACTATAGATGACAAACTCTTTGCACGATTCGGGCTGCACTAAAATTGAGCTTCAGTCAAATAAGTTTTTAGTTGATCAAAACTTTTCGACATTTTTCCGTCAATTCGAACTTAACATCTTTTGAAGTAGCTTCGTCATGGGTGTGGCTATCATCGAGAAACCTTTCACAAACCGTCGGTAATAACCGCAAGTCCCAAAAAGCTTTGAACCTCGATAATATTTCTGGAGGCTTCTAGTTAAGTATGGCTGAAATTTTGCTCGGGTTAGACTCGAATACCCGATCGCAGATACCACATGACCCAAGAAGCTAACCTCCCTTAACGAACTCACACTTGCTGAACTTAGCATACAACCGCTTATCCCGTAAAATTTGCAACACTAATCTCGGTGTTCAAGATGTTCGGTCTCATCTCTTGAATAGACTAAGATGTCATCAATGAACACAACTACTGAACTGGTCCAAATCTTTGCGAAGATCCGATTCATCAAATCCATAAATACCGCGAGGGCATTAGTGAGCCCGAGCGGCATCACTAAGAACTCGTAGTGACCGTACTTCATTAAAGCGGTTTTGGAGTGCGTCCGAATCTCGAATCCATAATCGATAATAACCCAATCTCAAATCTATCTTTGAAAACACCGAGGCTCCCTTTAGTTGATCAAACAAATCATCAATACGCGATAGCGGATATTTATTCTTTATCGTCACTTTATTCGATTGACGATAGTCAATACACAACCTCATGGTTCCGTCCTTCTTTTCACAAACAATCTTGGTGCACCCCAAGGTGAGAAACTTGGTCGAGCGAAACCTCTATCCGTCAATTCTTGCAACTGAGCTTTCAACTCTTTTAACTCGGTTGGTGCCATACGATACGGAGCTATCAAAATTGGCGTAGTCCCAAGTACAAGCTCAATACCAAACTCTATCTCCCGAACAGGTGGCAAACCCGGTAATTCTTCGGGAAAAACATCCGGGTATTCACAAACCACCGGCACAGATTCGGGTTTTATTTCTAACTCCTTATCATCAAGTACATACGCAAGGTATGCTTCGCACCCCTTTCTTACATATTTCTGGGCCAACATTGATGATATTACAGCTGGCAACCCCTTTAAGTCCGTAGACTCAACTCGGATCATCTCGTTATTTGCGCACCTCAAATCAATAGTCTTGCTTTTGCAATTCACAACCGCATCATGCACGGTCAACCAATCCAACCCAAGAATAACATCAAATTCATCGAACGGGAAAAGCATCAAGTCCGCCGGAAAACAGGAACCTCGAATTTGTAACACCCCGAACCGAGACCGTCGCCGGAGTCGAACACGAGGTGTTAACAGACTTCAAACCACTTATTGAAAAGTTCCAGACAAGCTGCCAATCTGTGTACTAGCCGCTTCAAAAATCATAACTTGAGTTTTAGAACTCGAAAATCAGTTTCGTAATTTTTTTCTGAAACTAGACTCACATTTCCGTCTACAGATGTTTTTCTAGAATTTTTGGTCGAGCCAATTAGTACAGTTTATTAGTTAAAGTCTCCCATATTACAGGGGCCGACTACACTGACCTTCACGCGTTACAACTCAAATAACTCCCTGTGCAGGGCTTCAATACTGGTACCGTTTGTTTCTATAGAAACTAGACTCAAAGAGGAATTCATACATATATGGTATGACTCGTAATTATTTCTGGTTAATTTATAATGAATTTTCAAAGTCCGAACAGGGAATCCAGAAACCGTTCTGGCCCCGTTTCACTAAAACCCGAATATCTCTCAACATACAACTCATATAACCGTTTCGTTTCCTCCATATGAAAATAGATTCATCAAGGTTCATTTACATAATTTATTCACTATTTAATTATATTCCTACTATTTTTAATTATTTTTCACATCCACGTCACTGTTGCTGCCAGCATCATATTCTAGGATAGACTTTCTCTAACACATAGTCTCTATGATTCAACCACCCCTTTTTCATATATGGTCCAAAATATAAGCATGATGACCCATTCTAATGGCTGGTCATTGCCAAACACTTCCATGCCTCTTATTGAGCATATACATACCAAATAATTATAACATTATGCTCAAAACATTTATAAGCCATTTTAGCATGGCTATGCAATATTTTACATACCAAGTTCAAACAAAACATAATAGCCTATACATGCGAAATGTTTTCTTAAACCATCTAAGAAGAAGATACCAAAAAGTCGCTAGGCGGTGTGATGACTTCGATGACAGTCCCGAACACATAAAATGGATCAAGAACCTAAATAAACAACAAATAAGCACACCAAATGAGTACATAACTCGATGAAGTCGTAAGCACTACTCTACCATCAACAATAACAATCATAAGTGAATAATCAAATAATACAAAATAGATGTTCCCAGCCATAACAAACTATCTGCAATTTCTAAAATTTTTGGTTCGATCTCATGCCCAATCCTTCAACCAAATCAAGCGACAAGTCAGCCCAATCGATTTGGATCCGTTTCCTCAAGTTGGAACAACAATGCACTAGATAATTTTATGCGTACACCGTACAATCCCAATTTCGATGTTTAGTTAGTAACTCAATCACTTACCTCGTTCATGCACAATTTATTTCCACAACCGAATGTGGCTATAGCAAATCGCACACCTAGTGCTATAGCAAATCGCACACATAGTGCTATAGTAAATCGCACACATAGTGCCATAGTAAATCGCACACATAGTGCCATAGTAAATCGCACACATAGTGCCATAGTAAATCGCACACATAGTGCCATAGTAAATCTCACACATAGTGCCATAGTGAATCGCACACATAGTGCCATAGTGAATCGCACACATAGTGCCATAGTAAATCGCACACATAGTGCATTTGAGATAGCCTCATGCCTCAACCTTCCAATCGGCACACATAGTGCCACATAGTCTTGCACACATTGTGCCTTATGTCAATTCATCATGGTAAAGCAATTTACTAAATTCAATATGTACATATAATCATATTAATAAATAGGAGAATCACTCCAAAAATATCTATCAAGGAGTTCTCACAACAAGTGCTTAAAGACTTACCTTGTGTTGAGTATAACGGTTTCGACCCGGCTACTCGATGTCCTTGGCTTTGCCCTTGCTTGTTTCTCCTTCTTTAACTTCTCGGGCTTAATAAATAAATAAACTAGTTTAATCATCTTGCTATACATTTATAGTTCAATTACACATGCATATGTATATTTGTAGATTAAGCAACCCTCTTACCAATTACTCATTTAGTAGTTTATACACATGATTAAAGGTAACATTATGAATGGGCATACTTATATATATATATATATATATATATATATATATATATACACATACCCGATTGTGCACAAAAATTTTGACTCAACCTCACCTATGTACTCCCTTTGATGGCCGAATATGTATATATGTATAGTGTCATCTATAACATCATCTAAACACCTAAATTCTTCTAATGCACACTTGACCAACCCTTTTTTTTTTTTTTTTTTTCCAATCTAGCATAGCTTCACCTCCAACAAAATGACTAACATCTTCACTTTCATGCTAACATAACAAGCAACTTAGTTCATCCACACAACTAACATGTCAATAGCATCAAGGTATCAACTAATTTTTTTTTGTCAAATCCCAACTCTCCAACAACCCCAAATCCCACCATGGGTTAGATAGAATACAAACTAACAACCAACAATACTCATGAATTTAAAGGAATAACTCCAACATACCTCAACTTGGATACTAGTATGGCCGACTTCTCCAAAGCTTTTTCTCTTTTCCTTTCACTTGGTTTTTCGGCTAAGAGGTAGCAAGGATGAATACCCTTTTTTTTTTGTTCATTTTCCTATCATTAATCTTTATTTCCTCTATTTTAATATCTTACCAACATTAAATAATTATAACAACATGATCTTGGAAAGATGAAGCCATGCTTGGCCGGCCACTCAACTTAGTTTGGGGCATTTTGACATGCAAACCCAACTTTTCATAATTCCATACTATTTGGTCCTCACTTATTTACCTATCAAATTTTCTAAGTCTCTCAACTAAATCCTTTCGAGCAAGATTCAAATTCCTAAGATAAAAATTGAATCACCGAATTTTTATACTAGTACTACCACACATATAAGGTATGCAAATAAAATTTTAACTAAATTTTATGACTCGGTTTTGTGGTCCCGAAACCACATCCCGACTAGGGTCAAATTAGGGCTGTTACAATTCTCCCCCACTTACGAAATTTTCGTCCCCGAAAATCTTACCGGTAAATAAGTTTGGGTAACGCTCCTTCATAGAGTTCTCGGGTTCCCAAGTAGCTTCTTCCATCCCGTGTCTGAGCCATAACACTTTTACTAATGGAACCCTTTTGTTTCGCAACTCCTTCATTTCACGAGCTAGGATACGACTCGGTTCTTCTTCATAACTCATATTGGCTTGAATCTCAACCTCTGATGGACTAATTACGTGGGACGGATCAGATCTATAGCGTCGAAGCATCGAAACATGAAAGACGTCGTGAACCTTTTCAAGTTCAGGGGGCAAAATCAGACGATCATGGCTGGACCGACTCGTTCGGATATCTCATATGGCCCGATGAACCTCGGACTCAATTTGCCCTTGCGCCCAAATCGAGTATCTTTTTCCAAGGCGAAACTTTAAGAAACACTTTATCTCCCACGATACTCAATGTCTTTTCGTTTGAGATCCGCGTCGACTTCGACGATCGGAGGCTATTTTGATTTTCACGGATTACTCTTACTTTCATTCAGCATCTTTAATCAAATCCACTCGAAAATTTTGCTCTCACCGAGCTCATCCAAAACAATGGTGTACGGCATTTTTGCGCCCGTACAAGGCCTCGTAAGGCGCCATCTTAATACTTGATTGGAAACTATTGTTGTGGCGAATTCAATCAAAGGTAAATACCGTTCCCATGAACCACCGAACTCGAGGATGCAACATCTCAACATATCCTCAAGTATCTGAATTATTCGCTCGGATTGACCATCGGTTTGGGGGTGAAAGGCGGTCTTTGAAATGCAACTTGGTACCCAAAGCTTCTTGCAATTTCTTCCAAAATCGCGAGGTGAACCTTGGATCTCTATCCGACACAATGCAATCGGTACCCGTGTAATCTCACAATCGAGAAGCGTACAATTCAGCTAATTTATCCAATGAAAAATTAAATGCATACGAGGGATAAAGTGAGCCGACTTAGTCGATCTATCAACAACAACCCAAATCGCATCCTTCTTACTAGGCGACAACGGCGGCCGGACCTAAAGTCCATTGTGACTCGATCCCATTTCCACTCGGGTATCATGATCGGTTGAAGTAACCCTGAAGGCACTTGATGTTCCGCTTTCACTTGTTGACATATTAAACATCTCGAAACAAAGTCGGAGATGTCTCGTTTCATACCATGCCACCAAAACCGACGTTTCAAATCGTTGTACATCTTCGTACTCCCCGGGTGGATTGCCATTCGGCTACAATGGGCTTCATTCAGAATTATAGAAATAAGTTCCGAATTCTTTGGAACACACAGACGACTTCGAACCTCAAACAATCGTCATCATCAATTTGAAACTCGATTCCTTGTTGAACACACCCGGCCGTTTTGCAAGCAACTCCTCATCAACTTTACGAGCTTCCGAATTTGATGAGCCAACAATGGTTTGGCCTTTAATTGGCTACTAACACATTGTCGGGTAGGATAGACAAGTGTACATTCATTGCTCAATAAAGCAAGCGGTGATTTCGGCTTAAGGCATCCGCAACCACATTAGCCTTTCCGGGTGATAATCAATGACGAGCTCATAATCTTTTAACAACTCGAGCCATCGTCTTTGTCGCAGATTTAAGTCTCTTTGAGTCATCAAATATTTGAGACTTTTGTGATCCGAATAAACATGGCACTTCTCACCAAATAAGTAATGTCGCCATATCTTTAAAGCGAATCGATGGCCGCCAATTCGAGATCATGGGTTGGATAATTTTTCTCATGTGGCTTTAATTGTCTCGACGCATAGGCCACAACTCGACCTTCTTGCATCAATCGCAACCTAACCCAAGTAGGGAGGCATCACTATAGATGACAAACTCTTTGCAGATTAAAGGTTGTACTAGAACCGGAGCTTTCGTCAAATGAGTTTTCAATTGGTCGAAACTTTTACGGCACCTTTCCGTCCATTCAAACTTGACATCTTTCTGAAGCAGTTTTGTCATGGGTGTGGCTATCATCGAGAATCCTTTTACAAACCGTCGGTAGTAACCGGCAAGTCCCAAAAAGCTCCTAACCGTAACATTCCTTGGAGGTTTCCAATCGACTATGGCTGAAATTTTGTTCGAATCGACTCGAATACGATCTGCGATATCACATGACCCAAGAAGCTAACCTCCTCAACCGAACTCACACTTGCTGAACTTAGCATATAAGCGCTTATCCGTAAAGTTCGCAACACTATCCTCGGTGTTCAGCGTGTTCGGTCTCATTTTGCGAATAGACTAAAATGTCATCAATGAAGACAACTACGAACCGATCCGGATATGGTCGAAAATCCGATTCATCAAATCCATAAATACCGCAGGGCATTAGTAAGCCCAAATGGCATCACTAGGAACTCGTAGTGACCATATCTCGGTTCGAAGGCGGTCTTGGATGCGTCCGAATCTCGAATTATGGCGATAATAGCCCGATCTCGGATCTATTTTCGAAAACACCGAGGCTCCCTTGAGTTGATCGAACAAATCATCGATCTGTGATAGCGGATATTTGTTCTTTATCGTCGCTTTATTAAGGCGGCGATAGTCGATCTGCAACCTCATGGTTCCATCCTTCTTTTCACAAACAACACCGGCGCACCCCAAGGAGAAAAACTTCAGGCGAGCAAAACCTCTATCCACCAATTCTTGCAACCGAGCTTTCAACTCCTTTAATTCCGTTGGTGCCATACGATCGAAGCTATCGAAATTGGAGTGGTACCGGTACCAATTCGATGCCAAACTCTATTTCGAGCAGTGGCAAACCGGCAATTCTTGGGGAAAACATCAGAAATTCACAAACCACGGCACAAATTCGGGTTTCCTTTCCGACTCCTTGTCATCGAGCACATCGCAAGGTACGCCCGCACCCTTTCTTACATATTTACGGGCCAACATCGGCGATATTACAGTGGCAACCCTTTAAGTCCGTAGACTCAACCCGAACAATCTCGTTATTAGCGCACCTCGGATCGATAGTCTTGCCTTTGCAATTTATAACCGCATCGTGCATGGTCAACCAATCCAACCCAAGAATAACGTCAAATTAAATGAGCGGCAAAAGCATCAAGTCCGTGGGAAAACAAGAACCTCGAAACACTAGGGGACTTTTCTTACACACTTTGTCGACAAGCACGTAATGACCCAAGGGTTTGACACCGAATTACAAACTCGATGAGACTCAATAGGCAAAGTCTTCTTTGGATGCTAAGGTTTCGCATATATAAGAATGAGTAGAACCGGGGTCAATCAAAGCAATCACATTAGTATCGAAAAGAGTGAAAGTACCGGGTGATAACGTCGGGGAGGATGCCTCCTCTCGTCTTGCGGATGGCATATGCTCTAGCGAGGCCTTGAGTCTCGAGATCGAATAGTCGTGTCAAGAGCCCTCTCGACTACCACCCCTACCTCCTGAAATTCTTGGTGGTCTACCTCTAGTTGTCATTCCACTAGGTCTCGCACCTTGCATCCTATTCTTCTCATCAAGCTCTGTGCAATCTCTAATGAGGTGGTCCTTGAACCGCATCCGTAACAAGCCTTATTGGTAGTCTTACCCCAACATTCACCTATGTGTCTTCTCCCACATTGGGGGCATTCAGGTTTCTCTTGGCGGTTATTGCCCACACTAGCTACCAAGTAGCTCGAGTCCGTCAATGGTCGTGGTCTAATGGAAATCCCATGATCGTCCTCGATCTATAGGTGTCCTCCACGAACTTCTTTACAGCCGAGAACGGAGCTTTACCGTCGATCTTTTGCGATAGTCTCTAGCTTCAAATTCAGCCTTCTTCTTCTCCTTTCCAAGTTCCTCCGCCTTGCGAGCTCGTTCAACTAGTGTTCACAATTCTTTTATCTCCAAAATACCCACTAGTAGTCTTAGATCTTCATTCAACCCTTCTTCAAACCTCTTGCACATAGCAACCTCATCAGCCACACACTCCGGGCATACTGATCGAGTCTTACGAACTCATGTTCGTATTCGAATCTTGTCATGTGGCCTTGCTTGAGTTCGAGAATTCCTTACGCTTTTGATCGATGAACCGTTGACTAATATATTTCTTTGAAACTCCGTTTGAAAGAAATCCCAAATAACTCGTTCGTTTGGAACTATGGAAATCAAGGTCCTCCACCAATAGTAGGTGAGTCCATAACAAGGATATAGCACACTTTAGACATTCATCGGGTGTGCATGATTTCATCAAACACCGAATGGTGTTGTCAAGCGAACTTCGGCCCTTTCGGCATCATCGATAATTACGACCTGAACTCTTCAGCCCCACGCTTCCTAATCAAATCTACAGTGGCTTACTCAGCCTCACGGTCGATGGCGATGGCATTACGGGCTCTTGGGGTGGATTATTCAAATTCGGGAATTGTTGGACAGCCGGATTGGTTCGGGCATATTATGCGACCCACTCATTCATCATGGTAAAGAAGGCTTGTTTAGCCCCTCACCTTGATTATTCGCAGATGACCGAGGTTCAACAGTGGCGTCCCTTGTCAAGGAGCAGCCGCTACACTTTCGGCGTCATCCGCCAAGGTTCTCTCTACTTGGATCCATTTACTAATCAAAACAACAAAAAAACATTTTAACCGTCGAAGTCATCACACGTTTAAACATTAACATTAAGGCATGTATAGCTAGACTCATACGTGCCATGGTAGTCCTAGAACCGACAAAACCATGGCTCGATACCAATAAAATTGTAACACCCGAACCGAGACCGTCACGGAGTCGAACACGAGGTGTTAACGGACTTCAAACCACTTATTGAAAAGTTCCGGACAAGCGCCAATCTGTGTACTAGCCGCTTCAAAAATCATAACTTGAGTTTTAGAACTCGAAAATCAGTTTCGTATTTTTCTCTGAAACTAGACTCACATTTCCGTCTACAGATTTTTTTCTAGAATTTTTGGTCGAGCCAATTAGTACAGTTTATTAGTTAAAGTCTCCCATATTACAGGGGCCGACTACACTGACCTTCACGCGTTACAACTCAAATAACTCCCTGTGCAGGGCTTCAATACTGGTACCGTTTGTTTCTATAGAAACTAGACTCAAAGAGGAATTCATACATATATGGTATGACTCCTAATTATTTCTGGTTAATTTATAATGAATTTTCAAAGTCCGAACAGGGAATCCAGAAACCGTTCTGGCCCCGTTTCACTAAAACCCGAATATCTCTCAACATACAACTCATATAACCGTTTTGTTTCCTCCATATGAAAATAGATTCATCAAGGTTCATTTACATAATTTATTCACTATTTAATTATATTCCTACTATTTTTACTGATTTTTCACATCCACGTCACTGTTGCTGCCAGCATCATATTCTAGGATAGACTTTCTCTAACACATAGTCTCTATGATTCAACCACCCCTTTTTCATATATGGTCCAAAATATAAGCATGATGACCCATTCTAATGGCTGGTCATTGCCAAACACTTCCATGCCTCTTATTGAGCATATACATACCAAATAATTATAACATTATGCTCAAAACATTTATAAGCCATTTTAGCATGGCTATGCAATATTTACATACCAAGTTCAAACAAAACATAATAGCCTATACATGCCGAAATGTTTTCTTAAACCATCTAAGAAGAAGATACCAAAAAGTCGCTAGACGGTGTGATGACTTCGATGACAGTCCCAACACGCATAAAATGGATCAAGAACCTAAATAAACAACAAATAAGCACACCAAATGAGTACATAACTCGATGAAGTCGTAAGCACTACTCTACCATCAACAATAACAATCATAAGTGAATAATCAAATAATACAAAATAGATGTTCCCACCATAACAAACTATACTGCAATTTCTAAAATTTTGGTTCGATCTCATGCCCAATCCTTCAACCAAATCAAGCGACAAGTCAGCCCAATCGATTTGGATCCGTTTCCTCAAGTTGGAACAACAATGCACTAGATAATTTTATGCGTACACCGTACAATCCCAATTTCGATGTTTAGTTAGTAACTCAATCACTTACCTCGTTCATGCACAATTTATTTCCACAACCGAATGTGGCTATAGCAAATCGCACACATAGTGCTATAGCAAATCGCACACATAGTGCCATAGTAAATCGCACACATAGTGCCATAGTAAATCGCACACATAGTGCCATAGTAAATCGCACACATAGTGCCATAGTGAATCGCACACATAGTGCCATAGTGAATCGCACACATAGTGCCATAGTGAATCGCACACATAGTGCCATAGTGAATCGCACACATAGTGTCATAGTAAATCGCACACATAGTGCATTTGAGATAGCCTCATGCCTCAACCTTCCAATCGGCACACATAGTGCCACATAGTCTTTGCACACATTGTGCCTTATGTCAATTCATCATGGTAAAGCAATTTACTAAATTCAATATGTACATATAATCATATTAATAAATAGGAGAATCACTCCAAAAAATATCTATCCAAGGAGTTCTCACAACAAGTGCTTAAAGACTTACCTTGTGTTGAGTATAACGGTTTCGACCCGGCTACTCGATGTCCTTGGCTTTGCCCTTGCTTGTTTCTCCTTCTTTAACTTCTCGGGCTTAATAAATAAATAAACTAGTTTAATCATCTTGCTATACATTTATAGTTCAATTACACATGCATATGTATATTTGTAGATTCGGCAACCCCTCTTACCAATTACTCATTTAGTAGTTTATACACATGATTAAAGGTAACATTATGAATGGGCATACTTATATATATATATATATATATACATACCCGATTGTGCACAAAAATTTTGACTCAACCTCACCTATGTACTCCCTTTGATGGCCGAATATGTATATATGTATAGTGTCATCTATAACATCATCTAAACACCTAAATTCTTCTAATGCACACTTGACCAACCCTTTTTTTTTTTTTTTTCCAATCTAGCATAGCTTCACCTCCAACAAAATGACTAACATCTTCACTTTCATGCTAACATAACAAGCAACTTAGTTCATCCACACAACTAACATGTCAATAGCATCAAGGTATCAACTAATTTTTTTTTGTCAAATCCCAACTCTCCAACAACCCCAAATCCCACCATGGGTTAGATAGAATTCAAACTAACAACCAACAATACTCATGAATTTAAAGGAATAACTCCAACATACCTCAACTTGGATACTAGTATGGCCGACTTCTCCAAAGCTTTTTCTCTTTTCCTTTCACTTGCTTTTTCAGCTAAGAGGTAGCAAGGATGAATACCCTTTTTTTTTGTTCATTTTCCTATCATTAATCTTTATTTCCTCTATTTTAATATCTTACCAACATTAAATAATTATAACAACATGATCTTGGAAAGATGAAGCCATGCTTGGCCGACCACTCAACTTAGTTTGGGGCATTTTGACATGCAAACCCAACTTTTCATAATTCCATACTATTTGGTCCTCACTTATTTACCTATCAAATTTTCTAAGTCTCTCAACTAAATCCTTTCGAGCAAGATTCAAATTCCTAAGATAAAAATTGAATCACCGAATTTTTATACTAGTACTACCACACATATAAGGTATGCAAATAAAATTTTAACTAAATTTTATGACTCGGTTTTAATGGTCCCGAAACCACATCCCGACTAGGGTCAAATTAGGGTCATTATGAAATTACTAGGGACATTTCTTACACACTTTGTCGACCAAAGCACGTAACGACCCAAGGGATTTGACACCGAATTACGAACTCGATGAGACTCAATAGGTAAAGTCTTCTTTGGATGCTAAGGTTTCAGTATATATAAGAATGAGTGGAACCGGGGTCAATCAAAGCAATCACATTAGTATCAAAGAGAGTGAAAGTACGGTAATAACATCCGGCGAGGAAGCATCCTCGCGTGCGCGTATTGCATAAGCCCTAGCAGAGCGCGAGCCTCGGATCTGGTCGCGACATCTCTAGATCCTCTCGACCACCACTAGCATTGCCGTATTTCTTGATGGTCTACCTCGGCGGTGGTAGCACCGGTTTCCCACTCGATCTACATTCTGTTCAGACAACCTCGGGCAATCTTTAATGAAGTGGTCGACTGATCCGCACTTGTAACAGGAGCGGTCACGGAATCTACAACTCCCAGAATGCCATTTGCCATAATATTGGCACTCCGTTCTGTCTCGACGATCATTGCCAACACTGGCGATCGAAGTGACTCGCGTGCCCATAGGGGGTCGATCGCGGTCTCGTCTAGAAAAGCCCAAAGTGTCTCTAGATCGGCCTAAGCCATCTCTAAATTTCTTTGATGATGTGGGATGGGCTTCCCGAAGACCTCTTCTGAAACTCCTTGCTCCCCTTGACTTTTCTTTTCTCCACACCGAGCTCCTCGGCTTTGCAAGCTCGCTCGACAAGTACCACAAATTCTCGGATTTCCAAGATGGCAACATACTGACTTTATATCGTCATTCAGTCCATCTTGAAACGTTTACACATCACGGCTTCGAGGAAATGCATTCTCGTGCGTGTCGACTAAGCCTCACAAATTTTCGTTCATAGTCGATGCAAACATGGAATCTTGTTTGAGTTCAAGAAATTCCTTCCGTTTTTGGTCAATGAATCTTTGGTGATATACTTCTTCGAAACTCGGTTTGGAAGAACTCCCAAGTTACTTGCTCTCGGGGCACATGAAGTCGAGTACTCCACCAATAGTAGGCGAAATCGCGTAGCAAGGAGATAGTACACTTTAGGCATTCATCGGTGTACAAGATAGCTCATCGAGTGCCGGATAGTGTTGTCCAACCAAAATTCAGCTTGCTCGGCATCGTCGCTATCCGTAGCTTTAAATTTAGTAACCCCATGTTTTTGGATTCTGTCAACTGGGGGCTTATTCGACCTTATTTGGTTAGTTACCGGAGGCATTGTAGGTGCGGGGGTTGTGTTTGTTGGGAATGGAGGTTGTGGAACAGCCGTATTAGTTCGAATGTATTGGTTGAACCAATCATTCATCACGCTATAGAAAGCTTGTCTAGCTTCATCATTTCGATTACTAGCATTAGGTTGAGAGTCCACCGGCGCTGTCCCTTGTCTTGGGAGCAGCGCTATACTCTCAAGATCATCACTACCACTTTCGGTCGGGATCGGGATCCATTACTATAAATAAACACATTTGAAATTGTCAGAAATCACCACACTATCAAATAATCACATAAAATGGCATGTATAGCTAGACCCAAACGCATTACGGTAGTCCTAGAATCGACTAAACCGTAGCTCTGATACCAATAATATTGTAACACCCGTGCAGAGTCCGATTCTGGAGTCGAACACAAAGGTGCACACAGACTTAACTTAATTGTTTTCACAGTCCATAAAAAAAATTTCCAGACAAGCTGGTTACTGCATCACTGTTGCCTTAAAAATCATATCTTGAGTTTCAAAACTCGAAAATCAGTTTTGTAATTTTTCCCTGAAACTAGACTCATATGTACATATAAAGATTTTTTTTGAGAATTTTTGGATGAGCCAATTAGTACAGTTTATTAGTTAAAGTCTCCCATGTTACAGGGGTCGACTACACTGACCTTCGCACGTTACAACTTGAATATCTCCCTGTACAGGGCTTCAATACTGATGCCGTTTGTTTCTATAGAAACTAGACTCAAATAGGAATCTATAAATATATGGAATAACTCCTAATTATCTCTGGTTAATTTATAATGAATTTCCAAAGTGGGAACAGGGAATCCAGAAACTATTCTGGCCCTGTTTCACGAATACCTAAATATCTCTTAACATAAAACTCATATGACCTTTTCGTTTCTTCCATATGAAAGTAGATTCATCAAGGCTCATTTAAATAATTTATTCACTATTTAATTCCATTCCTACAAATTTTAGTGATTTTTCAAATCTACACCACTGCTGCTGTCAGCATCTGTTTTCAAGGTAAACTTTACCTATTTCGTGGTTTCCATGGACCAACTAGAGTTTTGTCATACATAGGTCCACATATAATCATATTTAGCCATTCCAATGGCTGATCATTTGCCCAACACTTCCATTCCAGTCCATAGTCACATCAGGAAACCATACATATATACATAAACACAAATGGTCTAATGCCATACTCCACTTCTACGAGCCATTTTCGCATGGTCGTACACACATACATCACAAAACGTGCTTGAAAAACAACAAAGGGTAGTCCTATACATGCCATTTCAAAGCTCAACCAAAATTGTACCAAAGGGGCTTTGATAGTGTGGGAGACTTCGACTTCCAAAAATCCCGAGTCCGATGGTGACGAGCCAAAATCTATAAAGCAGAGAACAAAGAAACGGAGTAAGCAATTTATGCTTAGTAAGTTTTGAGCAAGGGATTCCACACAACAAAAGCATAGCATTCATATAGCTAAGCGGATAATTTCATATGCACACATTCTCAATATCATACTTACTTCACATTACCAACCCTTATGTTCATACACAAAGATCAATTAGCCAAAGGCGGTAGCTCGTTTATCAACCGAGCGAATACTTATTTGTAAGGGCTCAACTAATTCAAAGCACATCTGAAACATACCTCATTGCTGGAATTTTGCAAGCGTATTAACTGAAATTTTACAGCAAGATTGCTCATTCGAATCACGTACCTTTGGATTTTATCCGGATATAGCGACTTCGCTCAAAAGCCTTGGGACATAGCCCGATTATAATAGCTCGCACAAATGCTTTCGGACTTAACCCGGATTTGGGAACTCGCACAATTGCCTTGGATCTTAGTGCGGATATGGTCACTTAGCACAAAGCCTTGGGACTTATCCGGACATCATTCAAATAACCATGCACATTTAACACTAAATCATGACACATTCGCATTTCATTTTCATTAGCAAAACTCAAACACAATACACTTATCACTCTTGCAAATTTCGGCTCAATATCCACACACAAAGAGCATGATTTCGATTTCCTATAAACATGATCTAATCCAATCATAATTTAAGCTCTATTACTCAAGAACTTACCTCGGATGTTGTCGAACGATTTCGATGGCTATTCGACCACTTTTTCCTTCCCTTTATCGGATTTGGATCCCCTTTGCTCTTGAGCTTAATTAAATAAATAAATCGATTTAATCATTTGAGCATCAAAAAGAGGAACACAAGGCACTTAGCCCACACTTATACATTAGACATTAAAGTCACATACATGTGAAATCGTGCATCAAACTCAACACATTAGTTAGTACTCTCCTTAACCGAATTTTCTAGGTCGAGATAAAGCCTTCAACATGCTTACTTATGGCCGAACAACACATCAACCTATGTACTCATTCATGTGGCCGATTATGCATGTTGATGTTGAGGCCAATTACATGTTTAATACCACACATGAACGGCATACATTTTACTAACTAATGCATTACATATTGTAGTTCAATACACATCTATCATTTACTTCATAACCGAAACATCATCATAAGTAAATATATACCTTGAGATAGTATATATGTCATACCAATACATCATGTGCAAACATATATACATATAGGTGCAAGGGCCGAATCTCAAGTTGATTATAACCAAATATAAACATATATCCAAAACACAAATCTTACCTACCATGCAATAAGCATAAATCATTCTTATGGATATACCATGGCTGAATATTTCACAACACCATACCATTTCAAGTTTGGTCATGGTTAAACAAAGAACATAATGTCTCACTCAAAAATGCTAAAAAGAAAATCCAAGAGTCATCAACCCACCATCACATATATCATCAACAAGCTTCATATTAAGCATGCAATGGCATTAACACAAAATCCACCTTGGCCAAACATCATTCCCATGACATAGCAAAGATTTGAACCATGGGCTAATTAGAACTCAAGCTAGCAACTAAAAACATGCATGAATCTCATGGCACAACCTCAACATACCTTAATCTAGATACAAGTATGGCCAAACCTCCTCCTAATCCTCTTCCAAACCAAGCATGAAGCAAAAACTCCTCCCTTCTTCCTTTGAATTTTCAGCTCAAAGAAATGAAAAAGGATGAACAAAATTTTCTTTTCTTTTTCTTCAACTCACGGCAATGGGGGTAACACTCACACATTCCCTTTTTTTTTTTTTTCATTTCCATTTCTTTATTACCCATAACCATTAATTTATTTTTTTCCTCCCATGATGCACCAACATAACATGTCTATGACATGTTTTGCCCATAATCCTTGTCATGGCGGCCACTAGCTATTAGGGGAAATTTGACATGCAAGTCCTCCTTTTGATTACATGCACTATTAGGTCCTTATAGATTAGCCTATCACATTTCAAAAGTGTCACACAAGTCCTAATAACTGAATTCACATGCAATCGACTAAATCGAAGCTTGAAATTTTCACACATTCATAAATGCATATTCTAGACAATAAATATTACGTTCAAACATTTCGGTGACTCGGTTTAGAGGTCCCGAAACCACTTCCTGACTAGGGTCAATTTTGGGCTGTCACACTCACCCTTCTACTTTTCTGCACAGGTAATCCTTAGGCGGATCGGTGCTGCGAGGGATTCGAAGATGGCCACACAATCGCAACAAACATTGTTTTAAAGTGCAATAACAATCTAATATGATTAAAATTTTGCTAAATGACTTGAGTTTTATCAATGAACAAGATATCCTAAATTTTCATTAAGATCACAAAGAGGTTTTGAAATAGAACAGATTTTTCAATGAAATTGTGGTTTTCGAAAACTCTTCAATGTGACATCACAGATTTAGCCATAACGTCTAAGCCAGGTTCGGGGTGTTACATTTAGTGGTATTAAAGCCAGGTTACAAAACTCGGCTGTGGATTTGGGTTTATTTTAAACTTGAAATTTTGATAAGGAATTGTTTCGAATGAATTGAAATACATGGAAATTCTTTACTTAATGTGTGGTGCACTGAGTTTCCGTCGCCAATTCTGTAAGTCCTCTGAAACTACAACTTGTTTAAATTGAAATAATGAGAATACTGTAGGTAACAGACTGTACTAAAATACTCTATTTAGGGTAACCTAAAACTGTAGTAAGACTGCGATATGCAAAAACAAAACTCTGAATTACTGATAATATTTTCCATAAAATATCCAGTAATAAACATTGGAACTATAAAACTGATGCATAAAATTGTTAATACAGATAATACGCAAATCGATAATGAGCACCAAAGGTACTCACGGAAGGGGTACAAGAGATCGCGGCGGAGGCCGGGGAGGTGCTCGGCCTGGGTCTTCGTCATCTGGCCATATGCCTAACATTGAAGCTAGAGAGGCACCAACTTCATCTGTGACTGAAATTGGGTCTCACGATTGTTCAACTAGGGACGACGCACAGTCCTAAGCCATGTTGCGAATTTTGGAGAGGGTCATTGGTCCCAATACTGGTACTGTGGGCCGTGGGTAGGTTACAGAACGACTCAGGTCTAATGGGGCTAAGATTTTCAGGGGTATTGCTGGAGTTGCCCATAATGTAGCTGAATATTGGATTGAGGCCACAGAGAGGATCATGGATGACCTCGACTGCACCCCCGAGCAGAAAATAAAATGTGCAGTGTCACTACTGTGAGATGAAGCCTATCAGTGGTAGCTTACAAAATAAAGAGGGAACTCAGCTCGACCAATTGACTTGGAAATTTTTCAAGACTACATTCCAAGGAAAGTATGTGGGCGCTAGTTATGTGGATGCCTAGAGGAGAGAGCTTCTAAATTTGACTCAGGGATAAATCATTTGCTAAATATAAGGCTGAATTTTTGTGACATAGCCGCTATGCGCGTGGGATGGTGGCAACTGAATATGAGTGTTGTGTTCGATTCAAGAATGGCCTCAAGGATGATTTAAGGGTTCTGATAGCTCCACAAAGTGAGTGAGATTTTGCAACTGTAGTGAATAAGGCAAAGATTGCTAAGGATGTAAAACACGTTGAGCACCAGAATCGTGAAAAGGAAATATGTAGGAACAAAAGGGATTCGAAGCCATCAAGTTCATTTGTGAGGCCTAAGAAAAAGGCCAGAGTTGCTGGGCCAGTCAGAGTTGGGTCCCCTATTGTTGCTTTTGGACTATAGCCCTGTGCAAATTGTGGGAGACTCCTTAAGGACGAATGCTGGAAAAGGATTGGGGCGTGAGGTGCGGATCGTTAGAGCGCCGTATCAGAGATTATCCACAGAGGCCTGATCAGATGCAAGCTACTGGTATGGGTACTGTTCAACCGTTGAGAGATGTTTAGCAGCCACCAAGAGGTCGTACTCAGGGCAGAGGTAGAAATGGTATGGACAGTGGTTATCGAGCACCGAGTAGAGGTGCTGGTCATTAGGAGGTGAGGCAGCCAGCACTGGTTTATGTTGCAGTCACCGAGAGGACGGAGACGCCCCAGATGTTATTACGGGTACGTTATTTATCCATAATGTACCTTATACTGCACTGATTGATTTTGGGTCTACGCATTCTTGTATAGCATGCACTGTGTCTGAGACTTTGGGTATAATGGTTGAAAACACTACGAGTGAAGTCACTGTGTTGAGTCCATTAGGGCAGTCAGTGAGAGTGAATAAACTGTTTAAGGATGTACCTTTGGAGGTTCAAGGAATGATCTTTTTGGTTGACGTGTGATGTAAAGTGTGATAAGTTTTAAAAATTTATAATTGACCGTTCTTGAAACTAACTATTATCACGACAAAAGCAAGCGCACCTTATCGAACAATAGTATAGTTTATGGCAAGACCGGAGTGTCAAACCCAAAGGAACCAAAAGTACTAGTATTGACTTTCTTTTTATTATCTAACCTAAAAATTAAGGGTTTTGTTTATCTAAACTAATTAGTTAAACTAAGAACGCACAAAAAGAAAATTGGAAAAAAAACTTTTGAGAAAACTGATTGATTAAGACAATATCCAAGGAAAAATCCATCTAGACTTCACTTGTTATTTGACTCTGAATCAGATGATTTATTCATTTGACTTGATCCGTAGAAATCCTTAATTTATGTTATTATCTCTCTCGAGACTAACAACGTCTAACCCTAGTTGATTAATTGAAATCTCTTTCTAATTAACTCCCTAGTGTTGCATTAACTTGATCTATGGATTCCCTTATTAGGTTTCACCCTAATTCGGCAAAATCTTGTCACCTTATCTCTAGGCGTGCAATCAACTCCACTTAATTATGTTAGATATACTCTTAGACAGTGACTTTTGCTTCTCTGAAAAAGCACATCAGTACTTGAATCAAAATCCTGGAATATTAAAACAAGAATTAGTAATTCAGAATTAAGAACAAGTCAAATATTTATTATACAATTCAGATAATAATAACAAGATCCGTCTTAGGTTTTATTCCCCTTAGGTATTTAGGGGAGTTAGTTCATATTTATAAAAGAAAACATCTCAAAAGAATAAAGATAACAAAACATAAAGAACACCCAAAACTCCTGAAGGAAATTGAAGGGAGATCTTCAGTCTTGACGATGAATCCGGCTTCTGAGATGGATCAATTGGCTTACCTTGAGTAATTCACTGCCTTCTACTCCGTGTGTGTCCTCTAATCCTCCTCTAGTGTGTTTAAATAGGCTTTAGAATGCCTAAAAGCCATGAAGAGTGGCCTTTTCTGAATAGAACTAAACTTGGGCTCGACAGGGACACGCCTATGTGTGATTTCTTCAATCTGAGTTCAATTCTGCTAAAAAGACACGGGCGTTTGTTCTACCAGTGTACAAAAATCCAGGCCGTGTTGATTTCACATGTTGGTCCATTTTCTCAGTTTTCGGCCCGTTTCTCATTCTTTTTACTCTTCTATGTTCACTTAAGTGTAAAAGATGAAATTAAAGGATTAGGAGCATCGAATTCACCAATTCTAAGGATAATTCATCCAAAAATATGCTAAGCATAGGATAAAAATCTATATAAATTGCTGTTTATCAAATACCCCCACACTTAAGCGTTTGCTTGTCTTCAAGTAAAATCCTCAACTCACAATTAAGAATTCATTTTTCTTAACTTATAATGCTTATCAATAATATCTCAAAATAAACCATAAGTAATCATACATTGAGAATTCAACTAAAAGAACATTAAAGTTTCAAACGTTCTAAGTTGAGCATTTTATCACGAAAACATAGGTGTCTCCCCTCATCTAGGTTGTTCCCTTTGATTCAAAATATCACAGAGTTTTAACATCCTCACTAAGGATTCACTCAAATCACTCGAGGTGTTTAAGGACAACAAGTTAAGCACTCGATAGTCAATATAAAAAGTTATTACTATAGGCTTACATGAAAATCAAATCTCTACTATTATAAATTGAAATGAAACATCAATTAAAAGGTCTTTAGAGGGTTGTAACGTGGCTTTGGTTAGGGGTGTGGTCACAAGCTAAAAAAGAAGGTTAGAATTGAGATTGAATTGAAAAAAAAATTACCTAACTAGAAAAATAATTAATCATCAATCGAATACATATGACCTTTTTCTCAGAATATGGAATTAAACACTTAAGCTCAAAAACAAAGAATTACTACTAATATATATGTATGTAATTTTTTTTAAGAACAAGTCAAATAACATAGGCTAGCTATCAAAAATAAAACATAGTTAAGCAATTTATTCAAATCAGATCTCGACAAAAATAGGGATCAAATTAAATTAGGGGATTTCAACAATAATGAGTTATAGGTTAATATTGAGGGTAAACCAATGGATGGTTTGTTAGGCTCAAAAGGGTTCACTAAGGGTTAATTATGAAGGTAGGCTTTTGTGAAGCGAGTAGGTTAAACCTAAGTTCCTTTATCATATTGACATATCAAATCAACAGTAAGGTCTTGACATGCATAATCAAGCAAGTTCTAGAATAACAATTCAATATTGATGCACTCAAAGCAACAATAAAAGTGAGCATGAAAGAAATAATAGATGCTTTAAAGGTTCAAGATCTTCACAAAAATTATAGCTTTTTTATGTTAAACTTGTGAATTGCAACTCAAGATAATACCTAAACTTAGGGAAACGACCTAAAAATTTTTAATTCTCAAAAAATCAACTTATCATGCTTGATTCTCTAATTCCTTAAAGTTTAAACAGTCAGTTCATGAATGCCTACGTTCTAATTCAAGACATATCAATAAAAATCATAAATTAATCAAAATTTATTCTAACAATGATATGAGAAGATCTCATGAGAATAAGACAAAATTTAAGGATTTTTCTAATAATGATATAAAAGACCCCCCACACTTAAGATGTACATTGTCCTCAATGTACAGAGTTAGATTTATTGAAAAATATAGATATATAATCATAAGATTGGGAGAGAAGTGAAACTTCCTGAATGATGAATAGACTCCTTGAATTGGAGTTGTGGAGAATAATAGGCCAAGGCAATGATGAGATTAGAGGAGGATACTCCGGTGGTGGTAGAGGTTGGGTTCCACAACCACAGTGCCCAGCGAAGAGGTTATCATAGTGGTCAGGCAATACATGACAGTTGTGGAGAACCTTTTCCAATAGAGTTGCAAGTTCCTAAGTAATAGTGAGCTTTGGAGATCTTTATAACTGTGATAGAATCAAGAACTTTTTAGAAAATATAAAGAGGCATAATTACTCATAAAGAAATAACCGAAAGTAAAAATTGTTCAAGAAAAATTATAAAATCTAAAAATGAAATAGTATTAAAGGAAAATAAAATAAAAATTACTTTAAGAAGATAAATAAAGATAAAAGTGAAAATAAAAATAAAAAGTATTTAAACATCATCATCGCCAGATGGTTCGCGAGGTGGTGGTGGCGATGAGATGTGCAGGTGCTGACAAATCTGATGTAGAGTAGCATCAATGTGATCAAAGCACTGTAAACACTACTGCTCAAATCGAGTAAGGCACTCAAAGATGTTAGAGTATGAAGCAGCCGCATGAACTTGGCAATGAATGGGTGGTGGCTGAGATGGTGGGTCCTTGTGCTGTGGAGGGACATCATCAGTAATGTCCTCTGGGTCCTCCTCCTAGGCAGACTGGACCAGGAGATACTAGGGAAGGTCAACTCCATGTCGTCGATCATCCTCATATGCAGCATACTCAAGATGCCCTGTGAGGACATCTGACCAATAAGGGTGAGGGAAGATACTTACGCAGCCGTGTTGAGGAGGCCGAAATAGGCAAGGTCGAAGACCTGCCCGTTCGCCATACTCCATAAAAAGTAAGCGTCGTGAGTGTTGACAACGCTGGTGCTCTCTCGCCGTCCTGTCAATGTGTGGGCTAAGATGGCGTGTAAGTACCTCAAGGGAGCGGCTGGGGTCATAGGTGGCTGAGTCAGGGACTAAAGCACTCCAACAATTCGAAGGAGAATAGTGGATATGGCGATGGAGGGTGTCAAGCTCGTTGTCGCCTATGAATTCCTCCGTACTAGCCCAGTGTAATTCCAAACTCAGGTGCGCTCAACTGGCGAACCAAACCACTGAGGCGAAACTGGACCATTCTGGATCATCAAACTCTGTCATAATAGTTTGGAAATAAAAAGGCAAATAAAGTTCCAGTGTGAGCTCGAGGTACGTCGGCTCGATGATCTCAAAGAAGAGCCCCTACGGGTCAGTCATCAAGAGGGCCCGAACTGTGTCAGCCATTTAGATTTGCTCAAGTGTGGCCCAATCAATGCAGCAGCCCACACTTAGGGGTTGAGCCCAGAGTATCTGACACAGTTCTTCCTGGGGTCCTACACGAAATTGAAGGAAAGGGTGGCAAATTTTAGTTGATGCACTTGCCGATGTGGCTCCAGGTCCCTTCCGTTTTTTTGAAGTGGGGACGATGTTCTTCTTGCCACGTGAAATTGACATGGTATACCTACAATGAAAAGTCAAAGTTAAAACAATATTCTCCAAGAATAGCATGGAGAAGTATGCGAGTATGTTAAAATTAAAGAAGAATACTTCATGGGCATCATAGGTAAAAGGTAAGATGTTTCGAAAAGTTTCTAAATCCTAATGGAAGTCATTATTAACAATAGGAACATGAGAATAATGCTAAATGTAATATCTAGTGAATGAATGCATGTGGGTTTGATAATATGAAATATGGTGTGGGTAAGCATGAAATCCATGGAAACAAGAGAAATGGATAAATGTAGCATAATTTATTGACTAAAATGGAAAATTTCTAACAAAGAGCATAAGTATTACTATTATTATAACCATGAATATTTACTCAAAATAGTCAAATAAAACAATAAAGAATCATGAAATAAGTAAAATATTTGAAGAGAATAGAGAGAAAATAGTAAACAAATGCAAGAGGGAAGAGCTTGGGTCATCGAGGGTGGTGATGTGGTCGGTGCACGGGCGTGGTAGGGAGGGCATGTGAAGAAGTTGCAGTGGCTAGGGTTAGAGATTTTGGGGAAGGGGATGATGAATAGTGAAAGTTTTATATAGATTTTGGGGCACACGGTCATGGGGCACGCCCGTGTGCCTTTATTTCAGCTCGTGTGTTTCGTGATTTTCAAATTTGGGCACTTCTGAAATTTGGCCCGAGCCCGTGTTCTTTGGACGTGTTGATGCACACGACTGTGTCGCACGGCCATGTTCTACCTCGTTCGCTTCTCCCACGCCCATGTATGCATGTCCACACCCGTGTTGTTTTGTTAGTCTTGATTACGGGTAGTGAGCACGGGCATGTCAAACGCCCGTGCTAAATTCTCAGCTTGAACCATGGTTTCTAGACATGGGCGTGCCGCACGCCCATATTGTTTTGACAGATTTGCCCACGCCTAAATCGTATGGCCGTGGCAACTTATCGCATCCCGTGTTGGGGAAAACTTTTTCCCTGTTTTCACACGGCCGTATCATACGGCCGTATTGACTCCCGTGGTATGAGCACGGCCTAAGGCACGCTCGTGGGCCTGGTCTTGTAGTTCTGGAAAGCCTATGTTCAGTGTCTTAGTTAGTGGATTTAAATGTTAAAAACTAAAATTCAAAGAAGTTAACACCGTTAATGCTTGGGTTGCCTCCCGAGAAGCACTTATTTATAGTCTAAGCTCGACTTACCTCTCTGTTTCATGGTCATGGTGGTGCGAGGAGTTTACACTCCTCATCCCTACTATCAATTTTATCAAAATAAGGTTTTAGACGAGTACTATTTACCTTGAACGTACCTAATTTGGGATGAATTACCTCGACTATGCCGTATAGGAAAATGCTAAATATCGTAAGAGGGATTTTCCATTAGGTCCAGAGGTTACAATCCGAGGTTCTGTTGCGTATAATAGTACTTTGTCTCCAACCTTAAGTTGTTTTAGTGAAATATTGAGCTCGTCATAGCGTGGTTACGATTTATCGTGTAATTTTGGTTTATGTGTCTGCCACTCATCCAGTTCCTCGACTTGTAGCCTTCGTTCTTCATAGATGGGTTCTTTGTTGTTACTCGAACATGGCTAAGGTGTGTTCTTTGAACGTGTTTCCTGCAAAGAAGGTTTCACCACATGATCAGTATTAGTAGTAAGATTTATACAATCACCCTCGATATTTGATGTGTTACTTCAATTACGAGCTTGAAGAGTGATTGTTTCCTCACCCACACGAAGTGTGAGTTCACCTGTACCAACATCAATTATAGTTCTAGCAGTTGCTAAAAAGGGCCTTCCTAAAATTAAAGGCATGTCACTGTCTTTTTCTATGTCTAGAGTAACAAAATCAATTGGGAATATGAATTTGTCAATTTTAACGAGTACATCTTCAATAATACCCCTAGGAAATCTGATTTTTTTTCTGCTAACTAAATGCTCATCCTAGTTTGTTTGGGTTTCCCAAAACCTAGTTGTTTAAACATTTTATAAGGCATGACATTGATACTAGCCCCTAAATCAGCCAAAGCATTATTAACATCTAAACTACCAATTACACTAGGAATCGTAAAACTCCCTGGATCTTTCAATTTGTTGGCCAGCTTATTCTGTAGTATGGTTGAGCAAACTGCATTTAACTCCACATGCGATGCCTCATCCAACTTCCTCTTATTTGTTAAAAGCTCATTTAAAATTTGGCTGCGTTTGACATCTGCGAAAGAGCTACAATAAACGGTAAGTTGGTATGTAATTTTTTTAATAATTTAAGGAATTTATCGAATTGTTCATCTGTGTGGTCTTTCCTTGACGCATTAGGGTACGGCACACTAGCTTTGTGCTCTTTACTTACCGGTGTTTATTTACTGTGGTCTACCTCACATTTGCTTTTACTTACCACAATTCCTTGCCTCGGTTCTAGTTCAGGTTCGACTAACCCTTCCTCATTTTGAATGGTAATTGCATTGAGCTGTTCCCTTAGGTTAGATTCAGTGTTACTCGGTAAGCTGCCTTGTGGTCATTCAGAAATTAATTTAGTGAGTTGGCCTATCTGAGTTTCAAGCCCTTGGATTGACACTTGTTGATTCTTAAGTGCTGTTTCGGTATTCTGAAAGCAAGTTTTTGACATCGAGATAAACTTTGTCAGCATTTCCTCAAGGCTCGACTTTTTTTCCTGTTGGTAAGGTGGTTGTTGAAAACCCGGAGGATGTTGTGGCCTTTGATTCCCTTGACCACCCCACAAGATGTTGGGATGGTTCCTTCAACCTGTATTATATGTGTTACTATATGGGTTATTTTGAGATCTAGACTTATTATTACCCATATATTGAACTTGTTCCTCATCGGTGCTTGGGTTGAAGGGTTGATATTCTTTGTATTCTCCTCCTCCATTTGAATCACACCTCATCACTAGATGTACTTGAGTAGAACCACACAAACCGTCAATCTTTTTATTTAAGAGTTCTGCCTAGTTAGATAGCATAGTAACCGCATCGAGGTTAAAAACTCCGGCTGCTTTCATCGACTTTGTTCTTATGACTAGCCACTGATAGTTGTTCAGTGACATCTCTTCAATAAATTCGTAAAACACTTCTGGTGTTTTGTTATTGATAGTCCCACCAGCAGCTACGTCGATAAGTTACCTTGTTGAGGAGTTCACACCGTTGTAAAACGTTTGAAGCTACAACCGTAAAGGTTACCCATGGTGAGGGCACCTTTTCAATAGGTCCTTGTATCTCTCCCATGCATTATAGAGTGTCTCTAGATCCATCTGCACAAAAGAAGAGATGTCTTTCCTCAATTTACCCATTTTAGCTAGCGAAAAGTATTTAAGTAAAAATCTTTCGGTCATTTGTTCCCAAGTAGTGATTGACCCTCGTGGTAACGAGTTCAACCACTGTTTAACTTTGTTCCTCAACGAAAAAGGGAAAAATTTAAGGCGTATAGCATCATCAGAAACACCGATTTTAAAACTCTAAGAAATTTGCCAAATGAACTTTTGGGTCCTCGTCTTGCAAACCATCAAACTGAACAAATTGTTGGATCATTTTAATTGTGTTAGGTTTCAGTTCAAAATTATTTGCAGCAACAGTAGGCCTAACTATACTTGAATCAGTTTCTCTTAAAGTAGGTTTAGTATAATCATACATAGTGCGTGGAGCAGGATTCTGATTTACTGGATCAGCAGGTATTGCAGGAGGTAGCGGGCTTTCTTGATTTTCAGCCATCTCCTCAGTTGTAGTGTGAATGTCGTCCTCTTGCTCTTCCTCTATGTATCTTAGGCTTCGCCTTATTTCTCTTCAGTTTTGGTAAGTTGTACGATTGATCTCATTGTCAAAAAGTAATGGTCCTGACAGGTTTCTTCTAGTCATACGCTATAAAAATTTGCCAGAAGTTATTAAGCGAACAATTAGAAAAGAAAATAAAAATTGAAATTGAAATATAAGTAAAATAGCTAAAGTAATAAAAATTGAGTGTTCTTAATATCTTAGTTCCCTGGAAACGGCGCCAAAAACTTGATGTGTGATGTGAAGTGTGATAAGTTTTAAAAATTTATAATTGATCATTCTTGAGACTAACTATTATCACGACAAAGACAAGCGCACCTTATCAAACAATAGTATAGTTTATGGCAAGACAGGAGTGTCGAACCCAAAGGAACCAAGAGTACTAGTATTAACTTCCTTTTTATTATCTAGCCTAAAAATTAAGGGTTTTGTTTATCTAAACTAATTAGCTAAACTAAGAACGAACAAAAAGAAAATTGGAAAAACAACTTTTGAGAAAACTAATTGATTAAGACAATACCCAAGGAAAAATCCACCTATACTTCACTTGTTATTTGACTCTGAATCAAACGATTTATTCATTTGACTTGATCTGTAGAAATCCCTAATTTATATTTTTATCTCTCTCGAGACTAACAACGTCTAACCCTAGGTTGATTAATTGAAATCTCTTTCTAATTAACTCCCTAGTGTTGCATTAACTCGATCTATGGATTCCCTTATTAGGTTTCACCCTAATTCGGCAAAATTTTGTCACCCTATCTCTAGGCGTGCAATCAACTCCGCTTAATTATGTTAGATCTACTCTTAGACAGGGACTTTTGCTCCTCTGAATAAGCACATCAGTACTTGAATCAATATCCTGGAATATTAAAACAAGAATTAATAATTCATAAGTAAGAACAAGTCAAATATTTATCATACAATTCAGATAATAATAACAAGATCCGTCCTAGGTTTCATTCCCCTTAGGTATTTAGGGGATTTAGTTCATATTTATAAAAGAAAACATCTCAAAAGAATAAAGATAACAAAACATAAAGAAAACCTAAAACTTCTGAAGGAAATTTAAGGGAGATCTTCAGTCTTGACGATGAATCTGGCTTCTAAGATGGATCAATCGGTTTCCCTTGAGTAATTCCTTGCCTCCTACTCCGTGTGTGTCCTATAATCCTCCTCTAGTGTGTTTAAATAGGCTTTAGAATGCCTAAAAGCCCTCAAGAGTGGACTTTTTTGAATAGGACTAAACTTGGGCTCAATAGGGACACGCCCATGTGAAATTTCTTCAATCCATGTTGAATTCTGCTAAAACGACACAGGCATGTGGTCCATTCGTGTATGGAAATCCAGGCCGTGTTGATTTCACATGTTGGTCAATTTTCTCCATTTTCGGCCCATTTCTTGCTCTTTTTACTCTCCTATGCTCACCTAAGTATAAAACATGAAATTAAAGGATTAGGAGCATCGAATTCACCAATTCTAAGGATAATTCATCCAAAAATATGCTAAGTATGGGTTAAAAATATGTATAAGATGCGGTTTATCATTGGTGGATTTAATGGAACTCCTCTTTTGAGAAATCGACTTAATATTGGGTATGGACTGGCTGGTTAAACATCAAGTGAATTTGGATTGTGCTGCTAAACAGGTGGTACTAAAAACTGTGGAGGGTAATGAAGTAGTGGTAATTAGAGAGCTTCGAAATTATTTATCAAATGTGATTTCTGCACTAAGGGCCGAGAAATTGGTTCGTAAGGGTTGTGAGGCGTATTTAGTCTACATCGGTATTTCTGATTCTGAGGTTTCGTCTATTAAAGATATCAGAATAGTTAGGGACTTTCCGGATGTTTTTTCCGATGAGCTATATGGGTTACCTCCAAACCGAGAAGTTAAATTTGGGATAGAGCTTCTACCTAGTACAGCTCTAGTCTTCATCGGCCCTTATAGAATGGCACCGAAGGAGCTAGTGGAGCTTAAGGCTCAGATTCAAGAGTTACTGGATCGAGGGTTCATCTGACCTAGTGTGTCTCCATAGGGAGCACCGATTTTATTTATGAAAAAGAAGGATGGATCCATGCTTATGTGCATCGACTACCGGTAATTAATTAAATTAACTATTAATAAGTACCCAATACCAAGGATTAATGATCTATTGGACCAATTTTGAGGAGCTTCGGTCTTCTTTAAGATTGATCTTCGATCGGGGTACCATCAATTGAGATTCAAAGAGGCTAATGTTTACAATAGAGCGTTTAGGACTCATTATGGTCATTACGAGTTCCTAGTGATGCCGTTTGGACTGACGAATGCACCAGCGGCTTTTATGGATTTGATAAACCTAGTGTTCTAGCCCTATCTAGATTGGTTCGTAGTGGTTTTTATAGATGACATCTTGGAGTATTTGAGAATTGAAGATGATCAAGATGCACATCTCCAAGTTGCTCTACAGATTTTGAGAGAGAAACAACTGTATGCCAAGTTCAGTTAAAGCGAGTTCTAGTTATGAGAGGTAGCATTTCTGGGCCATGTGGTATCTGCTGAAGGGATTAGGGTTGATCCTCAGAAAATTGAGGCTGTTCTGGAGTGGAAGTCACCTAAGACGGTATCTGAGATTCGAAGCTTTCTGGGTCTGGTGTATGAATTGTGTATTTTTGGTTAATTGAATTTAATGATATATGAACTTATTAAGCTTTATAGCTTACATTGTTTAATTTTCTGTGTTTTATAGTGAGTTAAAAGCTAGCTCGGATTCGGGGACCGTCAGAGACATCATCACACTATCTAACTATCACTTGATACTTTTGAACATAAGTATTTTGGGTATATGGCATGTATAGGATTATGGTCATTTTGATATATAGTTTGGTAATGAATTTAGTCATTTGAAATGGTTTGTAAATGTTAATGTTTTGGTTTTGTATACAGCCATGAGAGTTGGATTAATTTGGTTGATTTGGTTGTGTATTCATATGTGCATATGGCTTTGGTTATGTGTTTATTGATGGAAATATGATGCTTGATGATAATTGGTAATTAGGGATACTAAATGGTTGAGATATGAGATATGGTATGTTTGAATTATAGGTCAAATAATGCATGTTTGAAATGTAACCATATTGATGATTTAAGAACGCGATAGTTTAGTATAAATTGAATGACATATTTTGATATTGTGTGCCTTGTATTTGTTAGCATTGAAATGGTTTAAATGATGCTTGGTTGAGGTTGATTGAATGCCTATTTATGCCATGTTTTTGTGCCAATTGTCTTGGTTTAGGTTTGTGCTAGTTCGGGTGGCAAAATGGCTTGGTAAATAGCCTAATTTTTTATCCACATAGGCAGAGACACGAGCGTGTGTCTTAGCCGTGTGTGACACACGGTCAGGTTACACAGCCGTGTGTCCCCTAGTGTTGAAATAGAAATCAAGTCAGTATGCTTCACATGGCCCAGCACACAGGTGGTGACTTGGCTGTGTGGCATAAGTCAGTATACCCTACAAGTTTTGCACAGACTAGCACACAACCTAGCACACGCGCGTGTGTGGCCATTTCTAGTGCACACGGGATAGCCACACAGGCATGTGTGTTGGCCGTGTGACCCAAGTCAAAGAGTTACATGAGGTTGGACACGGCCTTGGATACAACCATGTGCTCCCATTTCGAATGTCCACACGGCCTATGACACGGGTATATCTTTAGTCGTGTGAGACACATGGCGGGGCCAAACGAGAGTGTTCCCTTGTAGTTTGAAAAATTTTCTAAGTCTCATAAAAATCTCTTGAGTTATCAATTTAGTCCCGAACCACCCTGAATGTGTGCGTAGGCTCCTAATATGTAACACCCCTAACCCATATCCGTCGCCGAACTAAGGTAAAGAGGCATTACCGGACACATCTAAACATTTTGCATTCATTTCATAAACATCATAGCATCATGGTTATACATCATTATAGAGTCCCTTACAAAGGTCAACAAGACCTTAAACATGCTTTAGAAAGGGGTCGGGACTAAATTGAGCGCATACAAAAATTTTCAAGACTTAAACATTTTTCAAAGTTATACAGGTCACATGCCAGTGTGAACAGGCTGTGTGCCTTACACGGCATTAGACACACCGTTGTATTTAAGCCGTGGCAAAACAGGGCATACATACAACTTGCCCACACAGCCACATGACATGCTCGTGTACCAGGCCGTGTAAAATTTAGGGAGTTTACTAACCTGGGTCACACTATAGCACCCCTAACCCGTAACCGCCGCCAGAATAGGTTAAAAGGCATTACTAGACTATAACTCAATTCAAAACATTCATTTAACAAATTTCATCTCATTTCAGTAACCATCATTTGTTCACATTCAAAATGTACTAAATCAATCATACAAAGTCTTAATCATGCATTAGACACGCTCCTGTGTCTAAACCGTGGCAAAACAGGGCATACATACTAACCCTGTCCACACGGCCACAAGACACGCCCATGTGCCAGGCCGTGTGAAATTTAGGGAGGCTACTGACTTGGGTCACACGACCGACCACACACCCGTGTGCCAGCCCGTGTGCCACACACAACCAATAGACACACCCATATGTCTAGGCCGTGTCAAAACTATAGGGTATACTAACTTTAATTCTCAGGGTACCCCAAGAGACACACAGCCGTGTAACATGACCGTGTGTCACACACGATTGAGACACACACCCTGTCTCTGCCCATATGGACAAAAATAGGCCATTTGTAAAGCAAAATTTGCCACCCTAAAACATAAGCATTTACATTCATATTAAACCACAATTATGTAACTCAATATGCAACAAAAATAACCAATTCAATATACATTATAAGCCATAACCAAGCTTACCATTTACAAATCCAAATACATATTTAACCACTTATACAGTTCATTCATCTAACATCTACATATCAAGACTTCAGTTGCATAATTTCATCCAAATATTTCCATGCCAAAACATACACTATTAAGTTCATATATGAAATCAAAATATGATACCAAAATAAGGCAAATTACATGGCTTAACTTATATACAAATTCATTCTTAAACCATGATACCAAAACATAACTATTAACATCAAACTAACCTATGTTATTTCTCTGTCAAAGGTAGAGATTCAACCGATATGACATATAGTGGAGAACCGATTAAAATCTTGGCCCATGAAATGAAAGAATTAAGAAACAAAAAGGTGGCTTTAGTGAAAGTTCTTTACCAACAATATGGTATAGAAGAAGCTACTTGAGAACAGGAGGATACCATGAGAAAGCAATATCCAAATCTCTTTACTGGTAAGATTTTCAAGGACGAAAATTATTAAGGGGAAAAGTTGTAGCAGCCCATTTTCAGTGAAATCGGAACAGTGGTTTCGAGACCATAAATCAGAATCGAAACGAAAATTTAATTTTATATTTTTGCATGGTTAGTATTTTGATAGGAATGTCATAAGAAAATTCTGATAAGAAAATTTTATCGATTTTGTGCTTAATTACTGATAGGATCAAATTGCATAAAAAGAAAAAGTTAGATTTTAGTAGCTAGAAGGATCAAATAGCTATGGAATTCAAAACTTGAGGTCCTTATATGGTAATTAGACCATTAAAGAAAAGTTAGTAGATATTTTTGGTGATTCATCCATGGAAAAATTAGAAAAGATTAAGGACTAAATTGGAAACTAAAATAACTAAAAGATGATAAATTAATAAATAAGAAAAATCATCATATTATTATCATCTTCATCCCCAAAATACATGGAAACCCTAGTAGAGAGAGAAGAAACTAATCAAGCTTAATTGGGTAAGTATTCTTATCCTGATTTTTGGAAATTTTTATATTTTTGAGATCGGGATAAAGTAATCTATCTAGATTAGGGATCAATTTGAAAAGTTATCTAAGTATAGATTTTTTTTCCATGGATGAATATGCTGAAAATTTGAAATTTATGGTAGAAAATGAAAGGTTGATGATAGATAAACAACTTTTACAAAGTGAATTTTGATGAAATTGTAATTTAGGGACTAAATTGTAAAGTCGTGAAAATTTAAGAAAAAATCTAAATTTTATAAAATACATGTGCTATAAATTTTATATTGAAATTTTGGTTAGGCTTGGAATAAGAAGAAAATTTCATGAATTTTATTTTTTGAGCCTAGGGACGAAATTGGTATTTATGGAAATTTTTGGGGCAAAATAGTAATTTTTCCTAAGATGTAAATTGAGTTCAATAGAATATGAAATGTAAAAAATTGATGATTAAATTCATTTATATAGATCCGGATAACATAAATCCAAAGTTAGATCGAGGAAAGGAGAAAGTTTTGGAATAGTAGATTTTCTTGTACGAATTATTATCGAGGTAAGTTCGTGTAACTTATTTATGCATATTAACATGTTAAACTGATTTTTGAAAATGATATATGTTTATTTTAATTATGGAATGTTATAAATACATGAAATGATTTCATGATTTGAAATGTATTTAAAATGTTAAGTTCCATTGGAACAATGAAAATTGATGAATATGTATGATTTCTTGTACATAAATGTGAATCTGTATATGTTGCAGATGGGATTTAGCTCGGACAAGTTATCCTGATATAGCCTCTCGAGCATACTAATATATATTTATAGTTCCTGTGAGCATCTTGATCGGTAGTGATCTTGCATTTGTTGCACATCACCGTAGCTCTTTGTGAGCGTCCTGACATACGATCGGTTGTGATCTTGCATATAATGCAGACACAAACACAGATCTTCATGAGTGTCCTGTTAAGCTCGCTTGAACTCTCTGTAACCTTAACCTAAGCTCCCTGATATTAACTTTTCGAAGATATCTGAAAGGCTCTATGAGTTTTCTAAATAAAAATGTTTATGAGTTTTCTGATTAGCTCGGATAAGTTTCCTATTACATGATTACATGCTCGTTTGAGCATCTGGACATGTGGCTCAAGAGGATGCTCCCTGAATAAGAATTGATGGTTTATAGATATGTACACCTTGAGTGTACTATTTGAGTATCCATCGATATTTCAACAATTTAACGGATAACACTCTTGACATGTGAAAACGATGAGATAAATAGAAATATGCCCTGAATATTTTTGATTTATTTGATGAAGGATTTTCTGATGAGCTCATCTATGTTTATTTAACATTTACATGTATTATATGACTAACTTGCTTGATTGAGTGTATGTGTTTAGGTAAACTTGTCAAAATGATGAAAGCATGTTAATTGTATGCTTAATGTTGTTAAATGTGATTGGTAAGTTTCAATTTCTATTATACGAACTTACTAAGCATATAATGCTTATTAGGTTTTATTTTCTCTATTTTATAGTGCTTGAAAGCTCACGAAGGTTAGGTATGGTTGGAGTATCATCACACTATCCGCTAGCTTGTTTTGGTATAAATAGTAACCTCATTTGGTATAATGGCATGTATAGGTAACTTGGCCTTTGATGGCATATGAATGTTGTTTGTAAACTAGCTATTGGAATGGTTAGTAATGGTTTGTTTAGTATAATATTAAGGTTATATTAAGACGAATACCTATGTGTTAAGTTTATAAATATGGTTGATCAAGTTATGCTAAATGAATATACTTAATAAAGATAAAATTATAAATATGTATGCATGTAATGATATACTACATTAGATGTTAAAATTAGTTTGATTATAATGCTTGGATTGGCTGGCATATAGTTGTAAGTGTTGGTGTAGGTTATTGGCAAATTTAGGTGAGAAATAAAGCTAGGAAATGGCTTTATTTTTTCCACATGGGTAGACATATGAGCATGTGTCTTGACCGTGTGTAACAAGCGCCTGGAACATGGGCGTATGGTTTGGCTATGTGTCCCCTGCATCTAAAAATTGAGAAACAAAATGCTCATAATTGAGTACACGAGCAGAGACTTGAGGGTGTGTCTCAACCGTGTGAGCTACACGGCTTAGAACACGGGCGTGTGTCTTGATCGTGTGAATCATGCACTTAATTTTTTGAAAATTTAATTTATCATACGGCCTACTCACACAGGCGTGTGGCTAGCCGTGTAGCACAAGTCAGAGAGTTACCTGGGATCGAACACAGATTGCAGCACGGCGTGTCTTAGGTCACATGGCGTGCCCCTGAACCACACGTGCGTGTGAGCCCTGTATTAGGAAAATTTTAGAAATTTTACGAAAAATTCTGAGTTCCTGATTTAGTCCCAATTCAATTCTAATACTCATTTTGGGCCTCGAGGGTCCATTTAAGGGACGTTATGAATAATCTCGAGAAATGAATAATAAATGACATGAATTATCTGTAAATATTTTGTAAACTTCGGTAATACCCTGTAAACCTATTCCGGCGATGAATACAGGTTAGGGGTGTTAGAAATACGTTTAAGAATACCTTATCACTAACTTGAAATTCTATCTCTTTTTGTATTAGATCGGCATAAGACTTTTGACGATTAGAGGCTACTTTCAAACTATCCCGAATCACCTTTACCTTTTCTTCCGTTTCACAAATTAAGTCAACTCTGTGTATCTTTTTCTCACTAAGCTCTATCCAATACAATGGAGTTCCACATTTACGACCATACAGAGCCTCATATGGTGCCACTTTAATACTGGAATGATAACTATTATTGCATGCAAATTCAACTAAAGGAAAATATTTTTCCCAATTTCTTTCAAATTCCAAAATACAACACCGAAACATAACTTCCAAAATTTGTATAATACGTTCGGATTGACCATCAATCTAAGGATGAAATGCAGCACTGAAATGTAACTGCGTACCCAGAGCTTCTTGCAATTTGCTCTTAAATCGAGATTTAAACACGGGATCTCTATCTGAAATAATAGAAACAACAATCTATGTCGTCTGAAAATCTTGGAAACATATAATTCAGCCAATCTATCCAGGAAGAAATTCATACGTACCGAAATAAAATGTGCAAAAATTTTTAAATGATCAACTATTATCCAGATGACATCTTTCTTTTACGGAGATAAGGGTAATCTCGATACAAAATCCATAGTAACTCTTTCCCATTTCCACTCTGGTATAGTAACTAGTTGTAATAATCCCGAAGGCAACTGATGTTCAGCTTTTACTTGCTAACATATCAAACATTTAGCTACATATTCTGAAATATCCCATTTCATTCTCGGCCACTAGTACATATTTTTCAAATCATTGTACATTTTGTTACTTCCTGGATGAAAAAACATAGTACCGTTATGAGCTTTGTTCAAAATCTTCTGTACAAGTTCTGAATTATTTGGTACACATTTTGTACCTCTGAATAATAGACAACCATCATACCCAATCTGAAATTCTAAATAAAAATCCAACTTACATTGTACCCGTTTAGCTTGTAATTCATCATCATCTTTCGGAGCGTCACAAATCTATTGTAGAAATGTAGATTTAGCTTTTAATTCAGATATGATTGAACCATCTTCTAATAATGATAACTAGGTATTCATTTCTCGTAAATCAACTAGTGATTTTCTAATTAAAGCATCAGCAACTACATTGGCTTTTCCCAGATGATAGTTGTAACAGCCCATTTTTGGGTCAAATCGAAACAGTGGTTTCGGGACCACAAATCCGAAGTAAAAAAAATTATTTTATTA
This sequence comes from Gossypium arboreum, assembly GCF_025698485.1. Taxonomy (NCBI): domain Eukaryota; kingdom Viridiplantae; phylum Streptophyta; class Magnoliopsida; order Malvales; family Malvaceae; genus Gossypium; species Gossypium arboreum. The sequence goes on along the minus strand of NC_069081.1, from coordinate 82,072,747 downwards.
TTATTTTAATATTCACAGCATGATAATAAAGTTGTGTGAAAATTTCATGAAGAAATTTTATTGTTTAAGTGTTTAATTTGGTAAAAAGGACTAAATCGCGTAAAGCGTAAAAGTTGTGTTATATAAGCTAATGGTGTCAAATAGCTATAGAACTTAAAAGTGAAGGTCCTTATGTGGAAAATAGCCCATTTTTGAGTTATTGGATGATAGTGGACTAGCATTTGGTGTAATTTCAAATGTTTTTAATGGTTTAATAGATAAATAAGTAATTTAAGTTAAAATTAATAAAACCAAAAGCCATATTTTATTTCTATCACCATCTCCATCGAAAATTCAATCTAAAATTAGCCATAGGAGTGCTTTAGGTTTGGCCAAGCTTTGGAGCTTGATAGGTGAGTGGTTTTCGCTCAGTTTTTAATAATTTCTACGTTTTTGAGCTCGTTGCAGCTTAATCTAGCTAGCCCGTATCTTTGTTTTCGAAACTGTTATAGATTTTTTGAGATTCCATTGATGAATATTCATGCTTTTTGATGATTGATGATGAAATATGGAAGTTAGATGATAGTTTCACATATTTTACAAAGTGATTTTGTGTAAAAATGCAAATTATGGACTAATTTGTGAAATTATAAAATTATGTGGTTAAAAGTATGAATAAAGTGAAACTATAGGCTGATATATGATTGGGTCATATTCTATTAAGCATGGGATTGTTTAAATTTCATGAATTTTATATTTTATATATTAAGGACTAAATTGTAAAAATGTGAAATAATAGGGAAAAAGTGTAATTTTTCCAAAAAGTGTAAATTGTATTAAATTGAATGAATTAATGATTAAATAAGAAAATTTTGTTATTATGTAGATTGAGAAAATCGAGATTTAGATTTAAAACGTGGGAAAACAAAGTTTCAGATTAGTCGATCCAATTCGTCATTACAGCGAACAAGGTAAGTTTGTATGTTAATAAATGTATTTAAATTGTGTTATAAATGTTTATTTATTATTGAATGGAATTGAATGATGAATGGTCATGACTATGAGTTGAGATCGACAGAGTTACGACATCTGAAAGTCCCGTACGAACCTTAGGAATAGTATAGGATACTAATGTCATGACATTAGGATCACCGAGATGAGATTACATGTAAGACCATGTCTAGGACATTGGCATTGTATTGTGATTATGTGTAATATCATGTATGGGACATTGGCATCATTATACGATTACATGTAAGACCATATCTAAGACATTGGCATCGTTAATCGATTTCATGTAAGACCCTCTCCGGGATAATGGCATCGATATGTGATAACATGTAAAACCATATCTAGGATATGGAATTGTATGAGCTACATGTGATTGCTGAGTATCCTTAACGATTCTAAATGGTTCAATAGGCAAAGTCAAGATGAGAATGAAAGTACAATAGAATTAAGTGACACAAGTACGTACAAAACCTATATGAGAATCAAATGAATGTATTTTGGCAAGTTTTTTAGTGTATCGTATATATGAAATGTGAAAGATATATGTATAAGTATGTTTCATGCCAAAATGTGTTTATTTGGCTAAAATGAGGTATGAATTGAATGATATGTGAGATAAGAGTTATAGTTGTTTTAACTAAATATACATATGGCACATAGTGTGCAAAATGCCATTATTTGATGATATTTCACATAATTCACTTGATTAAAGAAAAGGTGATGGAAATTGAATTGTATAAAGTTATATATATGATTGCTTATGCATATGAAGATGTGAATGAATTGATACGGAGTATTCAAACCATATATGTTTTGAATGAATAAACTCATTAAAATCTTGATTAAGTATGTGTATGAATTCGAGATAGAATGGTGCAATCATATGAATTATATCATGTTTTGAATAATGGTTTTAAATGTAGTTATTTAATAAAATGAATTTATTACCATACGAGCTTACTAAGCTTTATAGCTTACTTGTGTTATTTTTTTATGTTTTATAGTGATTCAGACGTTCACTCGGGTTGAAAGTCTATGGATATCGCATCACACTATCCGGTTATTGATTTTTGGTATTTTTACACTTTGTGGCTTAGTTATATGGCATGTATAGGCTATGGCTATTTTGATATGGTTGTTAGAAATGTATATGGTCATTTGAAATGGATTGTTAATGATATTAGTTGATGGTTATAATGTGGCCTTATGTTTTGGCATGGCAGGTATAAAATGTGTAATTAGCTTGTGTTATGTAATTGTAGTTTGGCTTGGAATGCAAATGTGGTAATAATGTGGTTTAAGAAATGACATGTATTGATATGAGTTTGAGATGATGCTTTGATAAGCTTGGTTTGGTATAGGTTGGATTAATGAATGTGATATGTGCTTTGATATGTAATGGAATAGGTGTGAAATGAGAAATGGATCATGCTAAATTTGGTATATGTCTTGTATAGGAAATGGTTATGATTTGAGTTGATGAAATGAAGGGAATTGGTATGACATATTTAGTGCATAAAATAACATATTTTGGTTGACTATTAATGTATTGAAATGGTGCAAAAATTTTGTGTTTTAGGTATGTATGAGAAGGGTGAGAAATGTGGCAAACCTATTTTCACTCCACAAGGTTGAGCACACGGGCGTGTGGCTCGACCGTGTGTCCCTTGGGGTACCCTTTCGAATTAAGGTAGTATACCCTACAGGTTTAACATGGCCTAGACACAAAATTTTGTGTTTTAGGTATGTATGAGAAGGGCATGTCTACTGGCTGTGTGTGTGGCACACGGGCTGGCACATGGGCGTGTAGCCGGTCGTGTGGCCAAGTCAGTAACATCCCTAATTTTCCCACGGCCATGGCACACAGGTGTGTCTCTGGCCGTGTGATGAAGTCAATATGTATGCCCTGTTTTTAGACGGCCTGTGACAGGGGCATGTCTGATGACCGTGTGAGACACGTGACCTGTTCACACGGGTGTGTGACCTTGAAATGTTTGAAATTTTTTTATGTATCTCAAAGTTTGCCAATGTTATCGATTTACTTTCGAACCGCTTCTAAGCATGTTTTAAGGTCTCGAAGACCTATATAAGGGACAGTGTGATTATGAATGAATGAAATATGATGATATATGTAATCAATTTATAAATTATGTATGTGATTGATGTGTATTGATCGGTAATGCCTCGTAACCCTATTTCGACAACGGATACTAGCTGTTACATTTTATTGGTATCAGAGTACGATTTAGTCGATTCTAGGACTAACATAGCAAGTGAGTGTCTAGCTATACATGCCATATTTAACCTATGATAGTGTGATATCTCCCGATTCTGACGGGAATTATTTTAATTAGACAGATGTGCTTTCCAATCGAGCTAACTCCGATTGTGAAGAATGTTATACTCAAATGTTTGAGTGAAACTGTGATTTTGATGAGTTGAAACTCATAAAGGTATGAATTAGAGTGCATGATATTCTGCTATTGATAAATGTTATAATTATTTGAGTATATGAGTTGTGATGTTTGATCTATGGTTGCTATGTGATTGTGAATTAATGATTTGATTTAGCGTATGAGCTATGTGTTAAGTACAAAAGTGATCATAAATAAATTATTGTTAAATATTTTGAGAATTAGTAATGAACTGGCCATTCATACTAGTATGTGTGATGTGCATGTTGTGTGAGAGTTAAATTTTAGGCTTTACAACCCTCACCCCCTCATCGGTAAAGTATTGTAATGAAATCCGTATTATATGGATTAAATAAGTTTACAAGTGTGAAATTACAGAGTTTTGTGATTGAAGGATTAGTACTATGATCAGATAAGAGAATGAGTCCTCAAGTGAAGGCAATAACAGAAAAGATATTGGATCGTGTTAAAGGTCATTCGTAATATGCAAATTCACTGTTTTCTACTTAATTGATTTCTATTAGTGATGAAATAAAGAGGAATCAATAATGACAGAATTAGATAGGCGAATAATATTTGGATTGTAAAGATATCTAAGTATAGTAGTATAGTCGAATAGCTTAAATGATCTCTTCTAGGCATTCTGATAAACCGTAATTTATACATATTTTTATCCCATGCTTAGCACATTTATGGATGATTTCCCCTTAGATTTGGTGAACTCAATGCTCCTAATTCTTTAATTTCAAGTTTTATACTTAGATGAGCATTGGAGAGTAAAATGAGTGAGAAACGGGCCGAAAATAGAGAAAATGGACCCACGTGTGAAATCAACACGGCCTGGACTTCCTCACACGAGCGAGGCACACGGCCGTGTCCATTTGGCAGGATCGAAGCACGACTTACACAGGTAGACTACATGCCGGTGCCTATTCAACAACCTTGACCATGAGCTGGAGAAATCACACACGGCCGTGTCCCTGCCGAGCCTAAGTATAGTCCTATTTGGAAAAGGCCACTTTTGAGGGCTCTTAGGCATTCTAAAGCCTATTTAAACACCGGAGAAGGCACTTAGAAGGGACACATGGAGTAGGAGGCAAGGAATTACTTAAGGGAAGCTGATTGATCCATCTCAGAAGCCGGATTCATCATCAAGACTGAAAATCTCCCTTCAATTTCCATTCAGGGGTTTTGGGTTTTCTTTATGATTTGTTATCTTTATTCTTTTGAGATGTTTTCTTTCTTAGTTATGAGCTAAACCCCCTAAATACCTAAGGGAAATGAAACCTAAGACATATATTGTTATTATTATCTGAAATGTATGATAAATATTTGACTTGTTCTTAATTATGTGTTCTTAATTCTTGTTTTAATATTCCAGGATATTGATTCAAGTTAATGATCTTATTTAGAGGAGGAATAGACCCTGTCTAAGAGTAAAATTGTCATAATTAAGCGGAGTTGACTGCACGCCTAGAGATAGGGTGATAAGATTTTGCCGGATTAGGGTGAAACCTAATAAGGGGATTCATAGATCGAGTTAATGCAACACTAGGGCGTTAATTAGAAAGAGATTTCAATTAATCAACCTAGGGTTAGACGTTATTAATCTCGAGAGAGATAATAATATAACTTGGGGATTTCTATGGATCAAGTCAAATGAATAAACCGTCTAATTCAGAGTCAAATAACAAGTGAAGTCTAGGTGGATTTTTCCTTGGTTATTGTCTTAATCAATCGAGTTATCCCAAAAGCTTTTCCCCATTTTCTCTCTGTGCACCCTTAGTTTAGTTAATTAGTTTAGATAAAAAATCCCTTAATTTTTAGGCTGGATAATAAAAAGAAAGTAATTACTAGTACTCTTGGTTCCTTTGGGTTCAACAATCCGGTCTTGCTAAAGCTATACTACTGTTCGATAAGTACACTTGCCTTCATCGTGATAATAGTTAGTTTCAAGAACGATTAATTATAAATTTTTAAAACCTGTCGCGAATATCACGTATCAAGTTTTTGGAGCCGTTGCCGGGGAAATAGGATATTAGGAACACTCGATTTTTATTACTTTAGCCATTGTACTTTATTTTCAATTCAAATTCTTATTTTCTTTCTAATTTTTCTTTTATTCGTTCCTGGAAGGTTTTTATAGTGTATGACTAGAAGAAACTCGTCGGGACCATTGCTGTTTGATAGTGAGATCGATCGCATAGTTCACAGAAATCAAAGAGAAATAAGGCAAAGCTTACGATACACAGAGGAAGACCAAGAGGATGATACTTCAACCACAACCGAGGAGATGGCTGAAAACCACGTACTATGTATGATTATGCTAAACCTTCTTTAACAGGAACTAAATCAAGCATAGTTAGGCCTGCTGTTGCTGCAAATAATTTTGAACTGAAACCTAACACCATTCAAATGATCCAACCGTTTTGTTCAGTTTGATGGTTTGTAGGACGAAGATCCCAACGCTCACTTGGCAAATTTCTTAGAGTTTTGCGACAATTTTAAAATAAATGGCATTTTTGATGATGCCATTCGCCTTTGGTTGTTTCCCTTTTCGTTGAGGAATAAGGCTAAACAATGGTTGAACTTGTTACCACGAGGATTAATCACTACTTGGGAACAAATGACCGAAAAGTTTTTATTACAATATTTTTTTCCAGCCAAAACAGCTAAATTACGTAATGATATCTCCTCTTTTGTGCAATTGGATTTAGAAACACTCTACAATACATAGGAAGGATACAATGATCTGTTGAGAAGGTGCCTTCACCATGGGTTACCACCTTGGCTTCAGGTTCAAACGTTTCACAATGGCCTGAATCCTTCGACTTGACAGATGATCGACGCAGCCGCTAGCGGAACTATCAATAATAAGACACCTGAGGATGCTTATGAATTTATAGAAGAGATGTCACTGAATAATTATCAGTGGCAAGTCATGAGGACAAAACCAACAAAAATAGTCAGCATTTTTAACATCGATTCGGTCACCATGCTCTTTAATCAGGTAGAACTTTTGAATAGAAAAATGGATGGTTTTCTTGGTTCTTCACAGGTTCACCCAATAATGCAGTGCGAAGCAAGTGGAGGTGGATCAAACAATTCAAAATACCCACCCTATGGCTACAACATAGAGAACGAGTAGTTAAATTACATAGGTAATAATCCTCGATCTCAAAATAATCCTTAGAGTAACACTTACAATGCAGGTTGGAGAAACCACCCAAATTTCTCATGGGGAGGCCAAGGGAATCAGAGACCACCACCTCCAGGCTTCCAACAACCACCCTACCAACAAGAGAAAAATTCGAACCTTGAGGAGATGCAAACAAAATTCATCTCGGTGTCAGAAACTCATTTTCAGAATACTGAGATAGCACTTAAGAATCAACAAGCATCGATCCAAGGGCTCGAAACGTAGATAGGTCAGCTCCCTAAATTGATATTTGAACAACCACAAGGTAGCCTGCCGAGTAACACTGAATCTAACCCAAGGGAGCAACTCAATACGATTACCATTCAAGATGAGGAAGGGTTAGCTGCACCTGAACCAAAACCGAGGCAAGAAACTGTGGTAAGTAAAGGTAAAGGTGAGGTGGACCACAATGACCGGAAACTGGTAAATAAAGAGTACAAACCTCATGTGCCATATCCCAATGCAACAAGGAAAGACCATACAGACGAACAATTCGGTAAATTCCTTAAATTATTAAAGAAGTTACATATTAACTTACCGTTTATTGAAGCTCTTTCACAGATGCCAAATGCAGTCAAATTCTTAAAGGAACTTTTAACAAATAAGCAGAAGTTGGATGAGGTGTTGCATGTGGAGCAAAATGCAGTTTGCTCAGCCATACTGCAGAATCAGCTGGCCAACAAATTAAAAGATCCAGGGAGTTTTATGATTCCCTGTTTAATTGGTAGCCTAGATGTTAATAATGCTTTGGCTGATTTAAGGGCTAGTATCAATGTCATGCCATACAAAATGTTTAAGCAACTAGGTCTTGGGAAAACCAAACAAACTAGGATGAGTATTCAATTAGCCAATAAAACAATCAGATTTCCTAGGTGGATTATTGAAGATGTACTCGTTAAAATTTGACAAATTTATATTCCCAGTTGATTTCGTTGTTCTAGACATAGAGGAGGATAGTAACGTTCCTTTAATTTTAAGGAGGCTCTTTTTAGAAACCGCTAAAACAATAATTGATGTTGGCACAGATGAACTCACACTTCGTGTGGAAGGCGAAACAATCACCCTTCAAGCTCGTAATACAAGTAACACATCAAAACTTGAAGGTGGTTGTATAAATCATCCTACTAAAACTGACCATGTGGTGCAACCTACTTCGCAGGAAATAAGTTCAAAGAACCTACATGAGCTATGTTCAAGCAACAACAAAGGACCTCTCTATGAAGAACGAAGCTACAAATCGAGGAACTAGATGAATGGCGGGCACATAAATCGAGGACACACGATAAACCAAAACCACGCCATGACGATCTTAATGTCGCACCAAATCAACTTAAGGTTGGAGACAAAGTACTGCTAGATGCAGCAGACCATCGCATTGCCACTTCTGAACCTAATGGAGCAATCCCTCTTACGGTACTTAGCATTTTCCCATATGGTACAGTCAGGTAATTCATCCCAAATTCGACACTTTTAAGGTAAACAATACTCGTCTTAAACCTTATGTTGATAAAATTGATAGCAGGGATGAGGAGTGTAAACTCTTCGCACCACTATGACCATGCACCAGAAAGGTAAGTCGAGCCTAAACTATAAATAAACGATTCTCGGGAGGCAATCCGAGCACTAACAATGATAACTTTTTTAAAAGTTTTAGTTTTAACATCTAATCACTAACTGAGTCATTGAAACACAGGTTCTCTAATCCCCACGGTAGGGCACACGGGCGTGCCTTAGGCCGTGCCCACACTACGAGAGGAGACATGGCTGTGCATTACGGCCGTGTGAAAATAGGGCAAAACTTTTCCTTAGCACGCGATACGATAAGTGGCCAAAGCCGTGCGACATGGCCGTGGGCGAGTTTGTCAAACCAATACGGGTGTGCGACACGCCCGTGTCCAGGAATCGTGGTTGAAACTGAGAAATTAGCATGGTCATGCGACACGCGCGTGCCCACCACCCGTGCTCAAGACTGATAAAACAACACGGGCATACGCAATGGAACACGGGTGTGGGAGAAGCAAACGAAGTAGGACACGGTCGTGCGACATGGCCGTGGGCACCAACACGCCCAAAGAGCACGGATGTGTACGAGTCTCAAACTCACCCAAATTTAAAAAATTGTGAAATACACGGGCAAAAATTAGGGCACACGGGCATGCCTCACGGCCGTGTGCCCCAAAATCTATATAAACCCCTCACTATTCATCATTCCCTTCCTCAAAATCCCTAACCTTAGCCGCTGTAACTTCACACGCCCTACCTACCACGCCCGTGCACCCACTACAACACCACTTTCGACGATCCAAAGTTCTTCCCTCTTACGTTTGTATACTATTTCAACCTCACGTGGCAAGAAGATCGCCATCCCTGCTTCAAAGAAAAGGAAAGGAGCAACGTCCTCTTCGAGTCCTACCGCTGAGATCTGTCACCCTTTCCTACAGTTCCCCTTGGAACCCCAGGAGGAGCTATTTCAGATATTACGAGCCCAACCCCTAGGTGTGGGCCGCTCATTGACTGGGCCGCACTTGAACAAATTCAAATGGCTGATGCGGTTCGAGCCCTCCTGACGATTGAACCGTGGGGGATCTTCTTTGAAATCATTGAGACGACATACCTCAAGCTCACAATGGAACTTTGCTCGACCTTCCATCTTCAAGTCGTCATGACAAACTTTGACGATCTTGGAACAGTCCAGTTCTGCCTTGGTGGTCTAATGCTCCAGTTGAGCATACCGGAGTTTGGGATTGCACTTGGGCTGTACACAGAGAAGTTCATGGATGACAATGAACTCGACACCCTCCATCGCCACATCTACTACTCCCCCTCAAAGTGCTGAAAGGACCTCGTCTCTGCCTTGGCCACCTATGATCCTAGTCGCTCTCAGGCATCGACCCTCGCCTCATCCCTGCGATACCTACACTCCATCTTGGCCTACAGTCTGACAGGACGGCGAGAGAGCACAGGCATCGTCAACACTCATGATGCCTATTTCTTGTGGAGCATGGCGAACGGGCACATCTTCGACCTTACCTATTTCATTGCCTTCGCTATCCACCATTAGACAGAGCGGCATAGGAGAGGAGTCATCTTTATCAGGCCCTATGTGACTCGATTGGCTCGGCACTTTGGGCTCCTCAACACAGCGGCACAATCATCCTCCCTCACTCTCATCGGCCAGATGTCCTTACAGGGCATCTCGAGCATGCTACATATGAGGATGATCGTGAAACGACGTAGAACCTACCCTCTGCAGTACCGCCTCATCCAGTCCACCGAGGAGGAGGACCCAGAGGACATTACTGATGATGTCCCTCCACGTCATGAAGACCCACTATCTCAGCCACCACCCATCCATCGTTCAGTCCATACGGCAGCTTCATACTCTGACATCTCTGAGCGCCTTACTCAATTTGAGTTGCAGTGTTTTCAGCGTTTTGATCACATTGATGCTACTTTTCATCAGATTTTTCAGCACCTTCACATCTCATCACCACCACCACCTCGCGAACCATCGACAATGACAATGTTTGAAAACTTTTTATTTATTATTTCTATTTTCACTTTTATCTTTATTTATCTTCTTTAAGTACTTTTTATTTCATTTTCCTTTAATATTACTTTAATTTTAGTTTTTACAATTTTTATTTTCGGCTATTTCATTACGAGTAATTATACTTCCTTATATTTCCTAAAGAGTTCTTGATTTTATCATAGTCATAAAGAGATCCAAAGTTTATCATCAAATAGGAACTAAAAACTCCACTAGAAAAGGTTCTCCATGATTGCCATGTCCTGCTCGACCACGACCATAGCTACTTCCAGATATAATACTCTTTCGGCGCAGGACTTATGGACTAATGAACCTCTACCGCCATCGGAGTATCCTCCTCCACTCTCATCATTGCCTTGGCTGATTATTCTCTATAACTCCAATTCAAGGAGTTCATTCATCATTCAAAAGGTTTCAGTTCTCTCCCTATCTTATGATTATATATCTAAAGTTTTCAATATATCTATCTTTGTACATTGAAGGCAATGTACATCTTAAGTGTAGGGGGTCTTTTATAATATTATCAGAAATCCCTGAATTTTGTCTGATTCTCACGTGAATCACTCATATCACATTATAATAAATTTTAATTAATTTATGATTTTTATTGATATGTCTTGAATTAAAACATAGGCATTTATGCATTGATTGTTTAAACTTTAAGACATTAGGGAATCAAGCATGGTAAGTTGATTTTTAAAAAAAAAAATAAGTTGCTTCCCTAAGTTTAGGTATTATCTTAAATTGAAATTCACAAGTTTAAACAGCAAAAAGCCATAATTTTTATGAGATCTTGAGCCTTTTAGAGCATATTTTATTTCTTTCATGCTCACTTTTATTATGCGTGCGTCAGTATTGATTTGTTATTCTAGAACTTGCTTGATTATGTATGTCAAGACCACACCATTTGATTTGATATGTCAAGATGATAAAGGCACTTAGGTTTAACTCACTCACTCTACAAAAACTCTACCTTCATAATTAACCCTTAGTGAACCCCTTTGAACCTAAGAAGCCATTAATTGATTTACCCTCAATGTTAACCAATAACTCATTATTGTTGAAATCCCCTAATTTGATCCCTATTTTTGTCGAGATTTGATTTGAATTTATTTCTTAGCTAGGTGTTATTCATTGTTGCAATAATTAAGTTCTATATTTTTTGGCTTGTTCTTAAAAAAAAGTAATAATAATTATATACATATTTATTAATAGTAATTCATCATTTTTGAGCTTAAAGTATTAGTTCCATATACTGAGAAGAAGCTCACTTATATTCAATTGATGACTAGTTATTTTTCTAGCTAGGTAATTTTTCAATTCAATCTCGATTCTAATCTCTTCTTTCAGTTTGTGACCACACCCCCTAACTAAAGCCACATTACAACCCTCTAAAGACCTTTTTGATTGATGTATCATCTCAATATATAGTGGTGGAGATTTGATTTTCAAGCAAGCCTATGGTAATAACTTTTTATATTGACTAATGAGTGCTTTATTTGATGTCCTTAAACACCTCGAGTAATTTGAGTGAATCTTTAGAGAGGATGTTAAACTCTGTGATATTTTGATCAAAGGTAATCACTTAGATGAGGGGAGACACCTATGTTTTCGTGATAAAATGCTCAACTTGGAATGTTTGAAACTTTAATGTACTTTTAGTTGAATTTTCAAAGTATGAATACTCATGAATTATTTTGAGATATTATTGATAGGGATTATAAATTGAGAAGAATTTATTTTGATTGTGAGTTGAGGATTTTGCTTAAGGACAAGCAAACACTTAAGTGTGGGGGTATTTGATAAACTGTAATTTATACATATTTTTATCCCATGCTTAGCACATTTATGGATGATTTCTCCTTAGATTTGGTGAATTCGATGCTCCTAATTATTTAATTTCATGTTTTATACTTAGGTAAGCATAGGAGAGTGAAAAGAGCGAGAAATGGACCGAAACTGAAGAAAATGGACCCACGTAGGAAATCAACACAGCCTGGACTTCCTCACTCGGGCGTGGCACACGGCCGTGTCCATTTGGCAGGATCGAAGCAAGAGTTACACGGGTAGACTACACGCCTGTGCCTATTCAATAGCCTTGACCATGGGCTAGAGTAATCGCACATGGGCGTGTCCCTGTCGAGCCCAAGTATAGTCCTATTTAGAAAAGGCCACTTTTGAGGGCTCTTAGGCATTCTAAAGCCTATTTAAACACTTGAGGAGGCACTTAGAGGGGACACACGGAGTAGGAGGCAAGGAATTACTCAAGAGAAGCCGATTGATCCATCTCAGAAGCTGGATTCATCGTCAAGACTGAAGATCTCCCTTCAATTTCCATTCAGGGGTTTTGGGTTTTCTTTATATTTTGTTATCTTTATTCTTTTGAGATGTTTTCTTTCTTAGTTATGAACTAAACCCCCTAAATACCTAAGGGGAATGAAACCTAAGACAGATCTTGTTATTATTATCTGAATTGTATGATAAATATTTGACTTATTCTTAATTCTTATTTTAATATTCCAGGATATTGATTCAAGTTAATGCTCTTATTCAGAGGAGGAATAGACCCTGTCTAAGAGTAAATTTGTCGTAATTAAGCGGAGTTGATTGCACGCCTAGAGATAGGGTGATAAGATTTTGCCATATTAGGGTGAAACCTAATAAGGGGATCCATAGATTGAGTTAATGCAACACTATGGCGTTAATTAGAAAGAGATTTCAATTAATCAAACTAGGGTTAGACGTTATTAGTCTCGAGAGAGATAATAATATAACTTGGGGATTTCTACGGATCAAGTCAAATGAATAAATCATCTGATTCAGAGTCAAATAACAATTGAAGTCTAGGTGGATTTTTCCTTGGGTATTGTCTCAATCAAACGAGTTCTCCCAAAACCTTTTCCCTATTTTCTTTCTGTGCACCCTTAGTTTAGTTAATTAGTTTAGATAAACAAATCCCTTAATTTTTAGGCTAGATAATAAAAAGAAAGTAATTACTAGTACTATTGGTTCCTTTGGGTTCGACAATCTAGTATTGCTAAAGCTATACTACTGTTCGATAGGTACACTTGCCTTCATCGTGATAATAGTTAGTTTCAAGAATGATTAATTATAAATTTTTAAAACCTTTCGTGAATATCACGTATCACATTCTATGTGATCAATTATTCTTAGAGGTATATGTGGCTATTTATTTTCAAATGAAACTCTTATCGTATGAGAACGCTAGCTAAACATACTGATAGACGAAAGCATTGTTAGTCTGTCTGGGTTATGATTGCTCTATCTTTCTCTGGTTTTCTATTCCATTGTGTTGATGGAAAAGTCACAGTAAAATCCTTATGATGCTAGTATTTTGTTTCTGTTGGTTTTTGCTCTGTTGAATATACATGAAGGTTACATTATTTCTGTTATCGTTGATTTTAGTATTTATGAGTGATGTTTTCCTTCTGGAAATTTTCTGGGATATAATCGGGATCTTTATTATTCTATATGGGTTGTAATTTCTAGAAATTCTGTATGGCTCAATATTTTAAGATTTCGCTACTTTGATTTTACTATAATTCTATGTAATTAATTGCAAGGGATATTCTTTTGACGAAGATGACAATATCTAATATGATTAAAATATCTAGTTTGATCATTGGAGTACAATGGTATATTTATCAGATTTATAGAGGTTGTGTGTCTGCACCGGTTGCTACTGAAATCATATTCGAGTTTCTTTTGTGTTCAAAATGCATTACTGATAACTAGGACATTACCTATCTATGGGGTTGAGATGTCGTTCTTATTATGGCACTATGATTTTAATCTATCTGATGGTTGTGACTTCAGTATAGTTCAAATCTCTGTTGATTAATAATTGAAAAGTTATTGTTTGACAGTTGAGACCAATTTAGTGGTTTAGTCTGATTTGAACTATTTTCTTGAAAGGTTAAAGGAGTTATATGTGTTTGAGTTTATCCTCAGGCTCATAAATAAATTTTTGTACGTTCATGATTAATTGATAAATAGTCCGAATAAAGAATTCATATATTAGAAGAAGTAATATTGAATTATATTTATTGGAACAGTTTTATTGAGAAAAGTTTTTATAATCTAAAGTTGTTTTGATTGAGAAAATCATCGTGTTGTGAAGTCTGCATGATATGATAATTATTAATAAAGTGGTAATCAGTTGAAGACATTGTCAACTAAAGCATCAATTATAGTTTAGCCTACATCGGGTAAAGACTTATACGACATGTGAATTAGAGATGATTAATAATGTATTCACGTTGAATAGTCAGTAATATTGATTGTTTGGTGAGTAATGTAACCTAAATGTTGACTGCAAGAGTTCAAAATAATCGATGTTACAGAGAGATCTGAATTTGGAATAGCTAAGGTGGCTTGAACCCTCGAAGGATTTTGAATTAGTAATTGATTATCATCCAGGGAAGAATGATTATAGTCACGGATGTTCTGAATAGGAAACCTTTGTATGCTTTACGAGCTATGAATACGCAATTACTCTTATCGGATGATGGATAGATATTAACTGAGTTGAAAGCATTCAGCAAAATTGTGAAATTCAAAAATGTATCAGTGAATTGCAAGTTAAAAAGGGATTCAACATAAATTGACTCATGATTTAGAATTTCAGATTGGAACTGACAATTGTTCGTTGTGTCGAGATAGAGTTTATGTACCGAAAAATCTAGAGATTTTATAATAATTGTGACATCTACCATAGTGGTAATCATCTGTCTATTCGGGGAGTACTAAGATGTACAACAATCTGGGACAGTTGTTTTGGTGAGTAAGTATAAAAAGTGATACTTCTAACTTTGTATCCAAATGCCTGATCTATCAACAAGCTTATGCTAATCATCAAGTGTTTTTAAGACTTTTACAGCATGTGATGCTATTTGAGTGGTAATGAAATAGAATTTCGATGAATTTAGAAAAAGACAAATATTATTTGAACTATTGTTGACTATTTAAAGAAATTTGCATATTTTATCTCCGTATGTACGAATTTCGTTTTTTATAGATTAGCTGAGTATACATATCTGAGATTCTCAGATCACACAGCGTGTGTGACAGCCCTAATGTGACCCTAGTCGGAAAGTGGTTTCGGGACCACAAAACCGAGTCATAAAAATAATTAACCGACATATTTGATGCTTATTATATGTATATATGCATGTGTGAAAATTTCGTGTTTGAATTTTGTTAATTGTAAGTGAATTTTATTAAATAGGACTTGTGTGAGAAAATTTAGAAATATGCTAGGCAAATGTTAAAGTGGCCTATTGATGCATGATAGAAAATGCTTGTACTTGCATGTCAAATTGGCCAAATTCTAGATGGTGGCTGGCCATGTTATGGACTAAAGCATATTATAATTATTTTGTGCTAATAATTTTATGTTACACAATAAAATACTGAATTAAGAATAATAGAACATGAGGTGAGTGGGAGGAAAAAAAACAAAAGTTGTCTCCTCCTTGTTCCTCCTTTGCCGTGACTTGAGGGTGGGAGAAGAAAAGAATTCCCTTGTTTCATGTTCAGCTTGGTTGATGTTTAGGAAGAGGTAAGTACTTTGAAATCCTTGAAAATTTATGTATAAATAAGGTATGTAATTCATGGTAGCTTTTGAAATTGTTGAGTGTATTAAGCTAGTTACTAAGTCCCTTAGTTAGCCCATGTCCAAATTTTGAATCTTGTTGGTAACATGAGTAATCGGTTAAGAGAAAATGCTCAAGAAATGGTGTTGTTCATGTTATTTGGATGAAAAAAAAAATGGTAGTTAGGTGAAGTAGAGTCTAACAAATGAGCACATATGTGCATTAGTTGCTAAATGGAGAAAAATCGGATAACAAGTTGTGTACTAAGGCCGAATATGATTTTGGATATTATTGGGCAATGTATGTGTTTTGAATTGATGGAATGGAGAGGATGCTTTAATTGTGTTATGAACAATTATATGTTAAATTAAGGTTTGCTAAGCTAGCTATTGAGGTGAAATGCAAATGTTAGTATTTGATTTGGTAATAATCTGCTTGGGGACAGCAGCAGTAAGGTGCTTTTAGAAAATCACCATAAATAGTAGGAATGGAGTTAAATAGTGAATAAATTATTTAATCGAACCTTGATGAATCTACTTTCATATGGAAGAAACGAAACGGTCATATGAGTCGGATTTTAAGAGATATTTAAGTTTTAACAGAACAGGGCCAGAGCGATCTCTGGATCCCCTGATCTGACTTTGAAAATTCATTATAAATTAACCAGAGATAATTAGAAGTCATTCCATATATGTATAGATTCCTTTTTGAGTCTAGTTTCATTAAAAATAAACGGCATAAGTATTGAAGCCCTGTACAGGGAAGTTTATAAGTCGTAATGCATGAAGGTCAGAGCAGTCAAACCCTGAAACAGGAGAGACTTTAACTAATAAACTGTACTAATTGGCCCGATCAAAAATTCTAGAAAAAAATTTGTAGATGGATATATGAGTCTAGTTTCAGGAAAAATTTACGGAACTAGTTTTTGAGTTTTGGAACTCGAGATATGATTTTTAAGGTGACAGTGACGCAGTTAGCCAGCTCTTCTGGAAATTTAAAATGGACTGTGCAAATAAGTGAATTAAGTCTGTTAACCCCTCGTGTCCGACTCCGGCAACGGTCTCGGGTACGGGGTGTTACAGCGTGTCAGACTCCATTATTTCAGGTAAAGACTTGAATTCTATATTATGGTTTGGTAGAAAACTACAATTGTAACAACCTAATTTAGGGTCTAGTCAAAATAGTGGTCTCGAGACCACAAATCCAAATCTGGAGAAATTATTTTATTATTATTTTGGAGTCATATCATGTTTATATTAGTACATGAAAATTTTGGTGAGTTAATTTTGACGTTTGTGAACCCGATTGTGAAAAAGGACTAAATTGCATAAAATGTAAAAGTCCTAAATTGATAGCTAAAGGTGTTAAATAGATAGAGAACCTAACTTGGGGGCCTTTAAAGGGCAATTAGACTCCTAGAAATAGGGTGGCCGGCCATAGGAGACATGTGTTGTCAAAAATTTCAATTTTTGGTGGGATTAGGTGACCAATTTTGACTAAAATAGGAAATAGAAAAAGGAAATGATATCACCCTATTTCCCATTTCTTCTTAGCTAAAAATATCAGCCATTGGGGTTTTAAGCTTAAAAAATTTGCAGCAACTTGAACCACCCACAAGTAAGTGATCCCAATGGCTTTTCTAAAATATTGTTGTACTTTTGAGACCCTTGAAGCATGAGTTTTCAAATGGGGGTGATATCTTGCAAAATGATAAAGAGTTTAGGGTTTTGACATGAAATAATTTGTGTTGTTTGCTGAGTTTTTATGGAAGAAAATGAGTCTTGGATGTCTTATAAACAACTTTTGTGAAAGGTGTTAGCATGAAAACACCTAAAGGGACTATTTTGCATAAGTTGCAAAATAAGTGATAAGTGTGTGAAATAGTGAGAATTTTAGATTTCTATAAGATTAAAAAGAGTTCAGATAAGCTTAAAAGGCAAAGAAATTCGATAAAAATCGATATTCGGGCATAGGGGTAAAATGGTCATTTTGCCAAAGTCTGGGGGCAAAATGGTCATTTTATCGAAAATGTGAATTTTCAATTGCCTAATTATAATTAGTGACTAAACAAGTGTATTTTGCTAATATAGATCAAGAATTGTCAAATCTGAACCAAAACCAAGGGAAAGCCAAGCAAATTGACTAAACCGTATAGTCGCTACATTTTAAAATCCGAGGTAAGTTGTATATAAATAATATAACTACATTACTACTATCCGTATTTAAATTGTCATTGAATAGATATGGCATGAATTTCTTGATTTTGAGATTGAGAATGTGTAATGATCATTGAGATAGTAGAATTCCCGTTGGGACCTTAGGAAGTAAACCGGATATTCATGCCGTATACTTGGGTCATTTGTGTGAGCTAGTGTAAGACATGTTTGGGACATGCATCGGCCACATTATGAGAGCCAGTGTAAGACCATGTCTGGGACATGGCATCGGCACTTTACCCATGATTGAGGCCTATGGAATATCCAGTAGTGTTCCAAATGGTTCAACGGCGAGAGTTATAAATTTAAGTTAATGAGAAAAGTATAATTGTATTGTGAGTATTATAGGTACCTAAGTGATACATATGAATAAGATGTGAACTCATTGCATATGCTATGTGATTTGTATGAAATAAAGAGTAAGTCATGCTTATGACCACTTTGGTATCATAAGTTGTTGGTAAATTGTAGACTTATTGTTGTATATTTATTTATATGCAACTTACTAAGCTTTATGCTTACTCCCTTTTCTTTCCATTTCTTTCAGTGCCGCATAACTAGCTCAAGGATCACCGAAAGTCAGAGATATAGATCACACTATTAGCCGAAACATTCAGTATAGTTGGATTTATATTTTTGAATATGACATGAATAGGATTAGAACTTATTATTTTGAGTCTTGGAGATTTGGTCAAATGTGTTGGCTTGGGATAGATCCTACACTTAGTTTTAAGCCATGAATGATGGCTATTATTTATTTTGAGTTTATAAAAGTTGCATCTACATTGTTGAATGAAAGTCTATTGTGGCTGATTTGATTTTGGAAATTATGCTTGTTTTGGTATTTGTTGGTATTTGCGTGAAAATAGGTATGCAAGGGTGGCAATGAGGTTTGGTAAATAGCCTTATATTGCCCGCACAAGTAGACACACAGGCATGTGTCTAGGCCGTGTGTGACACACAATCAGCCCTATGGGTGTATGGTCCGGCCGTGTAACCCCTGCACGTAAAAATTTCAAGTCAGTATGCATGATAATAAACACATGGGCAGAGACACGGCCGTGTGCCTCAGCCGTGTGGAGGATGGCCTAGCACACAGGCGTGTGCCTTGGCCGCGTGACAATTTAGGAATGCTAACATCAGAAACAAAATACCTAGGTTTTTAGACACAGTTAAGACATGGGCGTGTCATGGCCGTGTGAGGGACACGGGGCATTGACACGGGCGTGTTTCTAGCCGTGTGAAAACCCCTATAGGTGTGAATTAGAATTTAATTCCACACGGGTGTGGGACACGGGTGTAGGACATGGGCGTGTCCCATGGTGCTTAGGCCATGTGAGCCACACGGACCACCAGCACGACCATGTCGAAATGGTCACATAGGCGTATTACCCTTCCAGCACGCCTATGTCCTCCACTTATGTGGAATTTATTCTAAATGCACACCGTGCCTGGCCAGTGTCCTTCACACGGCCTGGCACACGCCCGTGTGCCTGGCCCGTGTCCTTCACACGGTCATGACAAGCCCGTATCCTAGCCCGTGTGCAAAAACATGGCCATTCTGTTTCTGAAGTCAGCATCCCTAAAATGACACACGGCCAAGGCACACGCCCGTGTGCCAGGCAGTGTCCCTCACACGGCTGATAGGCAGTGTCCCTCACACGGCTGAGACACACGGCCTTGTCTCTACCTGTGTGTTTACTATCACGCATACTGACTTGAAATTTTTACGTGCAGGGGACAAACGGTTGGACCACAGGCCCATAGGGCAGACCGTGTGTCACACACGACCTAGACACACGCCCGTGTGTCTACCCGTGTGGACAATACAAGGCTATTTACCAAGCCTCTTTGTCACCCTTACTAACACAATCCACACATTAATCAACTAAAACCAATACAAGGCTAACTCGTGCAACCACATCAGCTAAAATAAACAACATTCCATGAGTGCATTTTACTCATTTATGAAGATAACATCTTTGTATACAAATCAAAATGAATATTAGCCATCATTCAAGGCTCAATACAAATGAGAGATTTATCCCAAACCAACACATTTGGCCAAATTGATAATGACACAAAACACAAGTCTAGTTCCCTATATATGCCATATTCAAAAATATAAATCAAACTATACCAAATGCTTCGATTGATAGTGTGATCGATATCTTTTACTTCCGTTGCTCCTTAAGCTAGATAGGCAGCACTATAAGAAAATGGAAAAGGAGAGGGGTAAGCATAAAGCTTAGTAAGTTGCACATAAATAAATATACAACATAACTTTATCATCCATCAACAAATATCATAATACACAAGTGGCATACGCCAAAATTACTCATCAATATTCAATACACCTCACATAGCATATATTGAGCTCACATTTCATACATAACATATAGGTACCTATACCACTCGCAACATGGTTATACTTTCCTTGTTAACTTGAAATCATACATTCCCCGCTGAACCATTTGGAACATTATTGGATACTCATTTAGCCTCAAATATGGGTGCAAGTACCGATGCCCTGTCCCAAACATGGTCTTACACAAGCCCTAACATATCTATGTCGATGCCATGTCCCAGACAGGGTCTTACACTGACACATCTCGTAGCCGATGCATGTCCCAGACATGTCTTACACTGGCTTATTTCTCGAGGCCGATGCATGTCCTAGACATGTCTTACACTAGCACTCGTCTCAACGCTGATGCCATGTCCAAGACATGGTCTTACACTGGCTCTCATAAGGTGGCCGATGCATGTCCCAGACATGTCTTACACTAGCTCACAATGGCCCATATGTCATGGCATGAATATCCGATTTATTTCCTAGGTTCAAACGAGAACTCTACTATTTCTATTATCATCTTGCTTTCTCAATTCCACAATCAAGCAATTCATGCTATATTAAATTCAAGTACAATTCAATACATACATTAATATTGTAGTTGTACTATTTACATACAACTTACATAGGATTACAAAATGTGGCGACTAGTCGGTTTTGTAATAGCCCAAAATTGGGTCTAGTTGGAACAGAGGTTTCGGGACCACAAAATCTGAGATATATATAATTATTTTATGATTATTTTGAGCTCTATGATATGATTTCATGATTGTGTGAAAATTTCGTGAAGAAATTCTATGCATAAAGTGCTTAATTCGAAGTTAGGGACTAAATTGAATAAGTTACAAAACTTGCATTCTAGAAGTTTCTAGTATGAAATTGATTTGAAATATTAATTAGGAGGTCTTAAATAGCAATTTGACCAATTTCTAAGTTATGGAAAAAAATTGGACATGGATGGAATTTTTGGAAAGTTTAGTAGTAAGGGTATTTTGGTCATTTAGGGGTAAAATGAATTAAAATACAAAATTAAAAGCCAATTTTGCTCATCTTCTTCACCATGGACGTGTATACCAAGGGAGACTCCATGGCTAGGGTTTTCAAGCTTCCCAAGCTCAATTGTAAGTTCGTTCTAACCCCGTTTTTCAAGTTCTTTACGTTTTTTGAGTCCCGATAACTTGATTTAGCTTATCTAGCAATAATTCAACCTAGGGTTCATATTTGTAAAAATACCCATAGGTAAAATTTGTGTATTCTGGTGTTTTATGATACAATATGAGGTTTTAAATTATGTTATACAACTTGTGCTACTCGGTTTTAAGTGAAAACGAGCAAAAGGGCTTAATTGGTAAAAATACCTAATAGTCATAAGTATATGTTAGAGTGAGAATTTGATGTTGCCATAGAAGGGAAAGGTGATCATCATGTCATAAAACATAAGAATAAAGGATGAAGTTTAATTCCCGAGCCTAGGGACAAAAGTGTAAATATGCAAAAGTTTAGGGGAAAAATTGTAATTTTTTGAAAGTTTGAGTTAAGGACTGTTTTGAATAGTACATTAATTAAATAAGTAAAATATGATGTTTTAGATCCCGGAAAACGAGATTTGAACCAAGAATGAGAGAAAAATCAAAAATTGGGAAAGTTGGTAAAATGGCCGTTTTAATATCAAGGTAAGTTCATATGTATAATAAGCATTAATTTATGCATGTTTCAATGTAAAATTGATATATTTACTATGATCTTGAGGTGTTGAAAGTATGTAAGTTGGTATGATAATAATAGAACAATAATCTGTAATTTATATTTGAAAGTTAAATTTAGTGAATTAATTGAATTATATTAAATTAAATGATTATGGTGCCAAATTTATGAATTGATTTAAAAATATGTCTATGGTACATGAAGTGCATTGAATTATCATACATAAATGTGATTTCTATGATTATGGATATTATGGGAAATTGTAAGTTCATATGATTTTTAATAAGACAATGTGTAATTTAATGTTATTGCGTTGATATTAAATAAGATGTAAGTTTATATGTAAGTAATACATCACTATTACTTGTATTATGATATTTTATAAAAATATTGGAAATATTTTGTGGATAATTACTTGATTGGTGAAATTGTTGGAAAAGAGAGAAATCCGATTGAACCTTGGAAAGATTGGATGATCTGAGATGGTATGTAGCTAGGTCACATGTATAGTGCTGAGTGCACATCATGTGTACAAGAGAGCTACAAGACATTATGATGTAGCTAGGTCGCATGGGTGATACTATGTGTACACCATGTAGACAAGAGAGCTACGGGATATATGTAGCTAGGTCGCATGCATGATTCCAAGTGAAGGACACCATGTAGACAAGAGAGCTACGAGATAAACTGGCTAGGTCACATGGGTGGTACTAAGTGTTCATCATGTGTACAAGAGAGCCGAACTATATGATGGGTGGAGCTATGTGCTGAAACCACCAAGTATTGAGGATTGATCCGAAGTGTTCAATGGGAGACTCTCTATGTATTGCTTTGCGAGTTTTGTGATGAATAAGTGCAGGAACTTGGTTATGTGAATGATGTGTTCATTAAGTGACCAGGATGTGGTAAGGTTATAAACAAGTAAGCTATACATGAGGATGATTTTATGGTGACCTTGTGATCATGGGCCTATACTTGTGATGTATGAAATGTGGTGAAAATGATTTGTGATATGTATGTTAAAATGAGGTTAATACAAAGAAAGTGTGAAAGAGTGAATTAGCAATAAAACTGTTTTGGACAGTAGCAATGACGTGATTTTGAAAAATCACCAAAAATAGTATAAATTGAATCAGAGACTTAATGAGATATCAAATTAAATCTTAATGAGTCTATTTTCATATAAAAGAAATGTAGAAAGCAAAGGAGTTCTATATTTTGAGATATTTATGTTTTTGTGAGACTGATTCAGAATGATTACGTGATCCCCTGTTCTGACTTTGGAAAATCAAAAAAATTTGGAGAAAAATAATTAGAGGCTCAAAATTATATTTTTAAAATCCATAATGAGTCTATTTTCAAGATAAATCAACAAGAACATTATCCGAGTTCTGTACTATGAGATAATTATTTTTTTAGTGAAGAGAGGTCAGAACTGTCAGAAAGTGAAACAGGGGAAAGTTTAATGAATAAACTGTACTAATTGGCTAAACCAAAAATTATGAAATTTTTATGGTGGAAAGATATGTGAGTGTAGTTTCAGGGGAAATTTACGAATCTTAATTTGGAGCTCTGTAGCTCGAATTATAAATAATTAAGTGACTATGACTCGTGTGGACAGTTTGATGTGAACATTTATTAGTAAATTGTGAAATCGTACTTACAAGAATGCTATATACATTAAGGATGTGGAATGGAGAGGAGGAGGAGGAAAATAAATATATGTGGAATACATGGAAACTATGGTATATGAAATATTGATATAATGAAATAAATGATATGTGTTTATAAGAAAACAAAAGGAGAATGTTATGTATCATGACATGTATATATATATATATATATATATGACTAGTCTCAATGTAATGCTTGTTGGGTATGGAATTGAATTGAAATCTTTCAGGCAAACATGTTATTCTGCGCATCTGAATCATGGTATTTTATAAAGATATGATCTAGCTTTAAATATGAATGCTTGATGATATTGAAGATATTTGGTAAGATGATAATTTTGGTATAAATGTATAAGTGGTACTATAATAAACAAGGTAAAATGAGTATGAGAGACACATGTATGATGACATACAAATGCTATATTTGTGGTTTAATTGAGGATGTTTAATCATTAAATGAATACCATGTTATATGCTTTTGATTTTGTATAAGTGTGTAAGAGATCAAGGTTGACCAAAGCTTGGAAAATAGCCTAGGTATATTCCACAGGCAGAGACACGACCATGTGTCTCAGTGTATGGAACATTTACATTGGGACACGGCGTGTGGAGCCTTAAAGCATGAAATTTTCAAGATTTTCGTAAGTTCTCAGTTTAGTCCTAAACCCTTTCTAAAGTATGTTTTGGGCTCCGTAGACTTAAATAAGGGACTATGTGTAAGAGAATGAACGCTTTGAAATATGAATAAAATTTTATGGCTCGTATTTTAGTTTAATGTTTGTATGTTTGCACAGTAGCATACTGCACCTTAGCCCGGCCTCGGATACGGGTAAGGGGTGTTACAAGTTTAGTCGATTTGCTTGGCTTTCCCCCGGTCTAGATTCGGATTCGGTATTTCTTGATCTATAATAAAAAAAAATACACTTATTTAGTCACTTTATCAATCTAGGCACTCTACAATTCATAGTTGGACAAAATGTCCAATTTGCCTTTAGACTTTTGCAAAATAACCATTTTGCCCCTAAGCTCGAAAATAGATTTTTCTCAAATTTCTTCATATCTTAAGCCTAGACAAACTCTTTTTACTCGTATAGCAACTCCAAATTCCCATTATTTCACATACTTAACATCTATTTTACAACTCATGTAAAATAGTCCTTTTAGGTGTTTTCATGCTAACACCTTTCACAAAAGTTGTTCATAACACACCCAAGACTTATTTTCTTCCATAAAAACTCAGTAAAATTTACAAACCCTTTCATGGAAAAACCTTACACTCTTGATCATTTTGCAAAATAGTACCCCCATTTGAAAGCTCATGCTTCAAGGGCCTCAAAAGTACAAAAATATTCAAGAAAAGTCATTAAAATCACTTGTGAAGGCTTAAAGTTGCTAAAATTTCAAGCTCTTAAAACCCCATTCTTTGCTGGAAATTTTGGTGGTAGAGAAGAAGATGAAAAGGTGATATCATCTTTCTCTTATTTTATTTCTATTTTAATCAATTTAGCCACCAAACCCACCAAATTTAGACTTTTTGACCAAGTTTGTCTCCTATGGCCGGGCATGCCTCCCTAGGGGGTATATTTGCCCTTTAAAGGCCCCCAATTAAAGGTGCTTGGCAATTTAACACCCTTAGCTATCAATTTAATACTTTTGCACTTTATGCGATTTAGTCCTTTTTCTCAATTAAGCTCACGAACATCAAAATTAACTCACCAATTTTTTTTCATACTCTAATATAAACATGCAATGACTCCAAAATAATAATAAAATAATTTACTCGACTCCGAATTTGTAGTCCTAAGACACTATTCCAACTAGGCCCTAAATTGAGTTGTTACATTCCCCCCTTAGGGATTTTCGTCCCCGAAAATCTTACCGACGAATAAGTTTGAGTATTGATCTCTCATGATCTCCTCCGGTTCCCATGTGGCTTCCTCGACTCCATGTCTATGCCACAAACCTTTCACAAGTGCAATACTCTTATTTCTTAACTGCTTGACTTCTCAAGCCAATATCTTGACCAACTCTTCACCATAAGTCATGTCCGGATAAATCTCAACCTCTGTCGGGGCAATCACATGCGAAGGGTTGATCTATTTTGGAGTAGCATGGACACATGAAATACGTCATGAATCTTTTCTAATTCTGGTGGTAAAGCCAATCAGTAGGCAACTGGTCCTACTCTCTCGATAACCTCATAAGGTCCTATGAAATGAGGGCTTAACTTGCCTTTTCTACCAAATCTGAGGACTTTCCTCAACGGAGATACTTTCAAAAATACCTTATCGCCGACTTGAAATTCAATTTCCTTTCATTTCAAATCTGCGTAGGATTTCTGTCTATCCAAGGTGACCTTCAAGCAGTCATGAATCACATTTTCTCTTCAGTCTCTTTCATTAATTCGAACCCCTGAATCTGACTCTCTCTGAGCTCAGTCTAATATAAGGGCATTCAACACTTTCACCCATATAAAGCCTCATAAGGTGCTATCTTCAGACTTGCCTGATAACTGTTGTTGTAGGAAAATTCAACCAATGGTATGTACCTTTCCCAACTACATTGGAACTTGAGGACACAACACCGCAACACGTCCTCTAAAATTTGAATCACTTTTTCTGACTGTCCGTCAGTTTGTGGATGGAATGCCGTGCTAAAACTCAACTTTTTCCCCAATGTCTCTTGTAGTTTTTTCCAAAATCTTGAGGTAAATCTAGGGTCTCAATCTAAAATAATCAACAAAGGCACTCCATGCAGCCTCACAATCTCAAAAACGTACAAGTCGACCAGTTTCTCGAGAGAGTAATCGGTACGCACTAGTATAAAATGTGCTGACTTTGTTAGCCTATCAACAATAACCCAAACAACATCCTTTTTCTTCAATGTTATCGGTAAACCCGTCACAAAATCCATAGTAATTCGATCCCACTTCAACTCGGGGATCGTGATAAGCTGAAGTAAACGCGAAGGTACTTGGTGTTTGGCCTTCACTTGCTGACACACAAGACACTTGGAAATAAATTCTAAAATGTCTCTTTTCATCCCCGACCACCAATACATTTTCTTCAGGTCGTTATACATTTTCACACTACCCGGGTGGATGGACAAACACTCGCTATGTGCCTCATCTAAAATCTTCTAGATTAATTCATTGTTCTTGGGTACACAAACTCTATCTTTGAACATCAAACACCCATCGACACCAACACAAAACTCGAATTTATTTTCAGTCTCACATTGAGCCATCTCAGCTTGCAACTCCTTATCATCTTTCTGAGCTTCGTGGATCTGTTGTAGAAATGTCAGTCTAACTCTCAACTCTTCTAGAATTGAACCATCATTAGATACAGTCAATTGAGTACATTCGCCTTTCCCGGTGATGGTCAATTATCAGCTCATAATCCTTTATTAGCTCTAGCCACCTTCGTTGCCGTAGATTCAATTCCTTCTATGTCATTAAATACTTGAGACTTTTGTGATCAGTGAATACTCGACATTTCTTGCCATACAAATGGTGCCTCCAAATCTTCAATGTGAACACGATGACAGCCAACTCTAGATCGTGTGTCGGGTAACTTTTCTCATGTGGCTTCAACTGTCTTGAGGCATAGGTGATAACATTGCCTTCTTGCTTAAGTACACACCCCAAACCATTCAAGGAGGCATCGCTATAAATCACAAATTCCTTACCCGACTCTGGTTGTACTAACACTAGGGCTTCGGTTAGCAAAGCCTTTAATTGCTCGAAACTCTGTTGACACTTTTCTGTCCATTTGAACTTGACACCTTTTTGCAGCAGTCTTGTCATCAGAGCAGCTATCATAGAAAATCCATTTACAAACCGCCTATAGTATCCTACCAAACCCAAAAAAATTCAGACCTCGGTCACATTCCTTAGAGGTTTCCACTCAATAATAGCCGAGATTTTGCTTGGGTCAACTCTTATACCATCATCCGACACAATGTGTCCAAAAAATCTGACCTCCTTAGGCCAAAATTCACTCTTACTGAACTTGGCATACAATTTCTTGTCTCTCAAGGTCTGTAACACAGTTCTCAAATACTTCGCGTGTTCATTCTCATCACGCGAGTAAATCAGTATGTGGTCAATAAAGACCACAAAAAACTTATCCAAATACGATCGAAAATTGTGGTTCATCAAATCCATAAATACCGCCAGGGCATTAGCCAAACCAAAGGGCATGACAAGGAACTCATAATGCCCATATCTTGTCCAAAATGTAGTCTTCGATACATCTTACTCTTTCACCCTTAACTGGTAGTATCCTAACCTCAGGTCAATCTTGGAAAATATAGTGGCTCCCTTTAACTGATCAAACAGGTCATCAATCCTTAGCAAAGGATACTTGTTCTTCACTGTTACCTTGTTGAGCTGTCTATAGTCGATACATAACCTCACTGGCCCATCTTTCTTTTTCAGAAAGAGCACCAGAGCACCCCACAGGTAAAAGCTCGGTCTTGCAAATCCCTTGTCAGTTAGCTCTTGTAGTTGAACTTTCAAGTCCTTTAACTCCGTAGGAGTCATCCTATACAGAGCAATCGAGACGGGTGCCGTACGGGGACCAACTCGATTCCAAACGTAACTTCCCTCACTGGAGGTAATCCGGGTAATTCTTCTAGAAATACATCTATAAACTCACAAACCACTGGTACCAATTCAATCTTCAACTCAGACACTTGAGTATTCAGCACAAAAGCTAGGTAAGCCTCATATCTTTTCGTCAAATATTTCTCAGCAGTCAAAGACGATACTATAACAGGCAAATTATTTGATTCATCTGGCTCAACCCGAAGAACATTTTCGTCTTCACATTTCAAGTCAATAACTTTTCTCCAACAGTCTACTACAACACTATGAAAAGTCAACCAATCCATCCCAAGGATTACAACAAATTCATTAAACGGCAACAACATCAGGTTGGCTGGAAAACAATGACCCCTAATTGTCAAAGGACAATTTCTACACACTTGGTCCACTAGTACATGTCTGCCTAAAAGGTTGGATATTTTTATCACACACTTAATGGACTCTACTATCATGTTCATACAAGGCATCAATTCCATACAAATATAAGAGTGGGTAGACCCCAAGTCAATTAAAGCAACAACAGATATTTCATGGATAGAAAAGGTACCCGTGATCACGTCGAGAGGTTTTGCCTTTTCACGGGCATGAATAGCGTAAGTCCTTGCAGGCACCCTGCCCTCGAACCTCACTGCAGCATCTCTTGGTGCACCTTTGCTAGTAGCCCCGCTTCCAGAGTTCTTTTGTGGTCTACCCCTCAATAGAGCATTATTTACTTTTGCTTCTTGCTTTCTCTCCCTCTCTTCCATTTTAGGACAGTCCCGAATGAAATGTTCTAATGATCCACACTTAAAAGTACCCATTTCATTCCCCCAGCACTCGCTGAAGTGATACCAACCACATTGTGAACATTCTGGCCTTTTTGGCCAAGCACTACCGACGTTCGCGATAGAAATGGTCTGGGCTCTAGAAGTTGTGTTCTTCCGGTTCTTGTTTCTATTCAAAAACCCTATCGAATAATGCGATAGAGTAGAGAATTTCTTCGAATTCTTAGATGAGGACTGATGCGATTTCCTTACCTGTCTTTTTCTTGAATCTCACAACTCAATAACTGCCTTTCTCCTCTCTTTAACCAATCCTTCTGCCTTGCATGCTCTCTCAACGAGCACCACAAATTCTCTTAGCTCTAAAATGCCAACAAATACTCGGATATCCTCATTTAGACCATCATCAAACCTTTTACACATGGTAGCTTCTGTGCATACGCACTCTCATGCATACATGCTGAGTTTCACAAATTCACGTTCATACTCTGTCACAGTCTTATTACCTTGCTTCAACTCTAGAAATTCCTTCCTTTTCTGGTTTATGAACCTCTGGCTAATATACCTCTTTCGAAACTCTTCCTGGAAGAATTCCCAAGTTACTCTCTCTCTCAATACCACAGATACGAGAGTGTTCCACCACTGGTAAGCTAAATCTCGTAGGAGCGATACTGCACACTTTACTCACTCTTCAGACGTACACAACAGTTTTTCAAATACCCTGATTGAATTCTCTAACCAAAACTCTGCTTTCTCCAGGTCGTCATCTAAGTTAGCTTGAAATTCTTCAACCCTTTGCTTCCTAATCTTGTCTACTGGAGGATTTTCTCTCCTAATCAAGTCTGCGCCTTGTAGAGCTACTAGGGCATACTGAGGAATAGAAGGAGGTGGGGGAGGTGGAGTGTTTGGTTTTGCATGAACGAACTCCGTATACCAAGCATCCATCATTCAGAGATAGGCTTCTCTAGCCCCTCCTCCTTGGCCCATAGTCACGGGTTCACTCTCAACTGGCGTGGCCCTTTCAATAGGAGTTGGCGCATTACTCTCCACGTCATCGGCCATGGCTCTATCAAGATCTATTTACTATATAAAAATATAATTTATAATCGTTAGAAGTCATCACACTTTCAATATACAGTTATGACATGTATAGCTAGACCTGTACTCTCGCTAGGTTAGTTTTAGAATCGACTAAACCATAGCTCTGATACCACTAAATGTAACATCCCATACCTGTAACCCACACTAAAGTAAAATACGAGGCATTACCTAACTGGATCTCATGCACCCAAATGTTTACGAGTCACCCAGACTCGGTCCAATTTAAATTTTTTTCAATTTCTACTTTACACTTCTTTTTTTGGGCCTACGAGCCCCTAATTGACCATTCGGAACTATTCAAGCTCAACTCAGACCCTTAAACCATCTATAGAAAATTTATCTTAGAGACACGACACAAGCCCGTATGGCCAATTCAACATGATTGTATTGATGGTCCGTGTGGTTCACACGGCCTAAGCAATATAGGGACACACTCGTGTCCTCCACTCATGTAGAATTTATTCTAAATGCACACCTATAACGGTTTTCACACGGCTTGGGACATGCCCGACTGCCTGGCCCGTGTCCTTCACACGGCCATGACACGCCCGTGTCCTAGCCCGTGTGCAAAAACATGGACATTCTGTTTCTGGTGTCAACACCCCCAAAATGACACATGGCCAAGGTACACGCCTGTGTGCTAGGCTGTGTCCCTCACACGGCTAAGGCACACAGTCGTGTCTCTGCCCGTGTGTTTACTATCATGCATACTGACTTGAAATTTTTACGTGCAAGGGACACACGGTCAGACCACACGGCCTAGACACAGGCCTGTGTGTCTACCCGTAAGGACAATACAAGGCTATTTACCAAGCCTCTTTGTCACCCTTACTTACACAATCCACACATTAATCAACTAAAGCCAATACAAGGCTAACTTATGCAACCACATCAGCCACAATAAACAACATTCCATGAGTGCATTTTACTCATCTATGAAGATAACATCTTTGTATGTAAATCAAAATGAATATTAGCCATCATTCAAGGCTCAATACAAATGAGAGATTTATCCCAAACCAACACATTTGGCCAAATTGATAATGACACAAAACACAAGTCTAGTTCCCTATACATGTCATATTCAAAAATATAAATCAAACTATACTGAATGCTTCGATTGATAGTGTGATTGATATCTCTGAGTTTCGTTGATCCTTGTGCTAGAGAGGCGGCACTATAAGAAAATGGAAACGGAGAGGGAGTAAGCATAAAGCTTATTAAGTTGCACATAAATAAATATACAACATAGCTTTATCATCCATCAACAAATATCATAATACACAAGTGTCATACGCCAAATTTACTCATCAATATTCAATACAGCTCACATAGCATATATTGAGCTCACATGCCATACATAACATATGGGTACCTGTACCACTCACAACACGATTATACTTTCCTTGTTAACTTGAAATCATACATTCACCGTTGAACCATTTGGAGCATTATAGGATACTCATTTAGCCTCAAACATGGGTACAGGTGCCGATGCCACGTCCTAGACATGATCTTACACAAGCTCTCGCATATCTGTGCTGATGCCATATCCCATACAGGGTTTTATGCTGACACATCACGTAGTTGATACATGTCCCAAGCATGTCTTACACTGGCTTACGTCTCGAGGCCGATGCATGTCCTAGACATGTCTTACACTAGCACTCGTCTCAATGTTGATGCCATGTCCAAGACATGGCCTTAAACTGCCTCTCATAAGGTGGTCGATGCATGTCCTAGACATGTCTTACAGTAGCCCACAATAGCCCATATGTCATGGCATGAATATCCAATTTATTTCCTAGGTTCAAACCGGAACTCTACTATCTCTATTACCATCTTGCTTTCTCAATTCCAAAATCAAGCAATTCTTGCTATATTAAATTCATGTATAATTTAAAACATACATTAATATTGCAGTTGTACTATTTACATGCAACTTACCTCGGATTACAAAATGTGGGGACCAGTCGATTTAGTCGATTTGCTTGGCTTTCCCCCGGTCTAGGTTTGGATTTAGTATTTCTTGATATTTAATAACAAAATGCACTTATTTAGTCACTTTATCAATCTAGGCATTCAACAATTCATAGTTAGGCAAAATGACTAATTTGCCTTTAGACTTTTGCAAAATACCATTTTGCCCCTAAGCCTGAAAATTGATTTTTTCTCGAATTTCATCATATCTTAAGCCTAGCCAAACCCTTTTTACTCTTATAGAAACTCTAAATTCCCACTATTTCACATACTTAACATCTATTTTACAACTTATGTAAAATAGTCCTTTTAGGTGTTTTCAAGCTAACACCTTTCACAAAAGTTGTTCATAACACACCCAAAACTTGTTTTCTTCCATAAAAACTTAGCAAACATTACAAACCCTTTCATGGAAAAACCCTACACTCTTGATCTTTTTGCAAAATAGTACCCTCATTTGAAAGCTCATGCTTCAAGGGTCTCAAAAGTACAAAAATATTCAAGAAAAGTCATTAAAATCACTTACTTGTGAAGGCTTAAAGTTGGTAAAATTTCAAGCTCTTAAAACCCCATTCTTTGCTGGAAATTTCAATGGTAGAGAAGAATATGAGAAGGTGATATCATATTTCTCTTGTTTTATTTCTATTTTATTCAATTTAGCCACCAAACCCACCGAATTTAGACTTTTTGACCAAGTTTGTCTCCCATGGTCGGGCATGCCTCCCTAGGGGGTATATTTGCCCTTTAAAGGCCCCCAATTAAAGGTGCTTGGCAATTTGACACCCTTAGCTATCAATTTAAAGCTTTTGCACTTTATGCGATTTAGTCATTTTTCTCAATTGAGCTCACGAACGTCAAAATTAACTCACAATTTTTTTTCATACACTAATATAAACATGAAATGACTCCAAAATTAATAATAAAATAATTTACTCGACTCCAGATTTGTGGTCCTGAGACTAGTATTTCGACTAGTCCCTAAATCAGGCTGTTACAGTTGATGTGTATTGTTCGGTAATGCCTCGTAACCCTATTTCAGTGACAGATGCAGGCTAGGGGTGTTACAATAGTCAAGAACCAGGTCATCATCTTTTAATAACTCAATCCATCTACGCTGTCTCAGATTGAAATCTTTCTACATCATCAGATACTTCAAGCTCTTATGATCCGTAAATATGTTACATTTTTTCCCAAACAAGTAATGCTGCCAGATTTTCAATGCAAACACAATTGCTGCTAACTCCAAATCATGTATCAGGTAATTTATTTCATATGGTTTTAGCTGTCTAGAAGCATAGGCTATTACTTTACCTTCTTGCATCAATACACAACCTAAACCATTTAACAATGCATCACTGTAAATTACATATTCTTTACCTGATTCAGGTTAAACTAACACAGGTGCTTCAGTCAACAAGCCTTCGTCAAACCAAATGGCATCACAAGGAATTCATAGTGTCCATACTTGGTCCTGAAAGCTGTCTTCGGTACATTTGAGTCTTTCACTCACAACTGATAGTATCCAGAACAGAGATATATTTTAGAGAACACAATGGTACCTTTTAGCTAATCAAATAGATCATCAATTTGAGGCAATGGGTACTTGTTCTTTATTGTGACTTTGTTGAGCTATCTGTAATCAATACATAACCTCAGAGATCCATTTTCTTCTTTAGAAATATAACCAGTGCACCCCAAGGTGAATGACTTGGTCGAGTAAAGCCCTTGTCAGTAATTTCTTGCAACTATTCTTTCAACTCATTTAATTCCATTGGGGTCATTCTATAAGGTGTTATTTATATTGGAGTTGTTTCAGGAACAAGATCTATAAAAAATTCCACCTCTCTGTGTAACATCTCGAGTTAGGGCCTAATTAGAATAGTGTTTTCGAGACCACAAATCCGATGTTAAAATAATTATTTTATGATCATTATGAGGTCTAGGATATGAAAATGAGCATGTGTTAAAGTTTCATGAAGAAGTTCTATGTGTAAGGTGTCCAATTGGAAATTAAAGACCAAATTGAATAAATTGCAAAACTTGGATTCTAGAAGCAATTTGTATGAAATTGCTTTGGAATATTAATTAGAGGTCCTTAAAGATTAATTTTCCCAATTTCTAAGTTTTTCGACAAAAATGGGCATGCATTGAAAATTTGGAAAGGTTAGTAAGGAAGGGCATTTTGGTCATTTGGTTAATTAATGAAATAAAAAGGAACAATCAAACAAAAATTCACTCGTTTTCTTCTCCATGCTGCTGAATTTAAAGGAGTCTCCATAGCTAGGGTTTTTCAACATGTCAAGCTCAATAGTAAGTGTTCCCTAGCCCCATTTTTAATGTTCTTAGTATTTTTGAAACCCTCGTATCATGCTCTATCCATTTCTATCCATATTTCAAGCTAGGGTTCATGTTAGAAATTTGACTCATGCATGAGATGGTTGTTCTTTGATGATTTTTGGAGGGTTATGAAAGTTAGATGTTAGATAAACATCTTTTGCTGGGTGATTTTTCATAAAAACACCAAAAAGGGACCTAAATGAAAAAGGTATAAAATGTGGGGTAGAAATGTGAAATAGGGAAAAACGTGGGCTAGTATGAGCTTATAATACATTCGACTAAGCTTGGGTAGCCAAGGAATTACATGCATTTCATAATACGAGCCTTAGGACTAAATTGTAAATATTGTGAAAGGTTAGAGGCAAAATGGTCATTTTGCCCGGGGTGAGTTTTAGGCCTAAAATGAATAATGTGATTTATTAATAATCTAATTTTATTGATATAGACCTCAAGGAAACAATTTTGGAGGTCCACCGTGGAAAACAAAAGGTTTCGGAATAATCGAAATACGAAACTGAAGCCATTACCAGGTAAGTTCATATAACCTGAAGTAAACTCTTAATATACTGAAACATGCATGTTCTTGAATGTATGAAAATTTAGATATTCATGCATGATAATACATGAAATGTGCTTGTGTAAAAGAAAGATGATAAATGTCCCAGTTGAAATAGAAAAGGGAAATCCGATGGGTAAACTATGGCTTACATGACATGAGATCCTGCATGTGTTGAAGAAAAGGATTTAGCCTGGACGGGTAATCCAGTGATCTCAAATAGAAAGGATCTAGCCCAGACAAGTGTTCCTTGAGTGATCAAGCCTCCCGAAGAATATGGTGCATTAAGGATTTAGCCCGGACGGTAATCCGATTGAGGACCAAATTTATCCTGGACTGACAATTCAGATCCGAGCATATGAGAGCAATTGTCATTAAAAAGGCATTTAGCCTGGACTAGTAATCCTGACATTGCTCTACGAGTTAATACTACAGGAGATTTAGCTTGGACTGGTAATCCTGCTGTAAGATATAAGGCTCACGGGAGTGCGTACTCGAGATGATCACTTGTATGACTTGATGATATATGGTTATCCATCGATATTTTCTGAGAAATTCAACAGGATTAATATGCTGAAATAAAGAATAGGAATATTGAATTGATGAGCTCATCTAAGACTAATGACATGATGTATTGTTATGAGACTAACTTGATGATTGAGAACATGTGATAGGGAAACTATTTCATGCTTGTTGGAATTATTGCTCAATACGGTTGTATGCTAATTAACCGGTAAGTTTACTTTCCAGTTATCTGGACTTACTAAGCATATAAATGCTTACCCCCTTTTCTCCTTTCCCTGTCTTATAGAGCTCGTGGACTCGTGGAGATTGGAAGACAGTTGGAGAATCAACACACTATCGACTTGTCCTACTTTGGTATATAGATACTCCCATTTTATTTAATGGCATGCATAGGATTTTTGGTTATTTTGTTATATGTGTCATTTGGCTAGCCAATGTAATGGCCTAAATGGTATACTTATTCTTTTGTATGTGGCCATGAGATATGGCTCATATTGATGTAGGTAGTAAACCTACCAATGATGCATGTCTATGTTTAAATGTTTCATGAGATATGATGATTAGGTTTATCATGACTGGATGATTGAAATGGAACCTAATAATTTGAGAGTGGACATAGCATATAATGGTATTTGGTTATTATACGGCCTAAGTGTAAAAAGTAAAATGTGTTATGTTATTCCCTAATACGAAAAGGATAATTTAGCATGCACTAAACCGATGAGATGAGGTTAACGTGCAATTAGTTATGTCAAGGTTGTTCAAGA
Source organism: Gossypium arboreum (assembly GCF_025698485.1). Classification (NCBI taxonomy): domain Eukaryota; kingdom Viridiplantae; phylum Streptophyta; class Magnoliopsida; order Malvales; family Malvaceae; genus Gossypium; species Gossypium arboreum. The sequence continues at coordinate 82,036,397 of NC_069081.1, read as the reverse complement.
GTATAATTAGGCCATGTTACATACCATTGAAATTTCTAAGTGTGTATGGATGATAGAGGGTGACCAAAGGCTTGGAAAATAGCCTTTGTAACACCTTTTACCCGTATCCAATGCTAGGACAGGGTTCGAGGCGTTACCAGACTTAACATTCACAAACAAGCAAAACCGAGTCACAAAATTTCATCCAAAATTAAAACTTTTCAAACACATGCATATCATCCCTTATACAGGCCTTCGAAGCCTAAAACATACATCAGGGTGGTTCGGGACTAAACCAAGAACTTTAGAAAGTTCTGGGAAAACTTAGAGAAATTTTCATGAAATAGGGTCACATGCCCGTGTGGACACAGGGACACGCCCGTGTGTCTCCAACACGCCCGTGTCCTCAGGCCGTGTAACTCTCTGTTTATTACGTCAGCAAAACAAATTTAACCACACAGCCGGGCCACACACCCATATGCTAGGCCGTGTTCTCCACACGGTTGAGACACATGGCCGTGTCTTTACCCGTGTGGCTAGTACTTAAGTTATTTTCCAAGCCCTTTTATTACCATTAATCCCTCACATCTTTACACATATCAAAAATATAAATCATGGCATCATTTTAATGATTTAACATACTTCACTAAGGTATATTCTTAACTTTAACATGCTATCATTCACTTATTACACGTACTCATATAATATCAGACCTAGACACAACAATTCTATATTCATTGACCTTATCATTTGATAACCACTTTTACCAAACTTTCATAACCATCAATTTATCAAGTAGCTTTAATCAACATCGAGTATTCATGTCCAAACATTATCAACTTATTTCCATATTATACATTTACCACATGGCTATGACTATTTCGATCGGTCAAGAAGCACCCATCAACAATATATGTCATAATACCAACCAAACATATCCCACAAGCATAAACACATCATCATATCACAAGCATTAGAACTTATCATGGATAATTAGGCTTAGAAGCCACAATCATTATAAGCCACATCTCATGGCTATATACAATGAATCAATATAATCCAATACATATGGCTAATCATAACAGCATCTATCATAAAACTAAGTCCCTATACATGCCACTCACTTGAAGACATTAAGATTCATCAATACTCCAAAGGAGGTAGCTTGATAGTGTGAGGTTGCGACTGATGATCTCCAACCTCGAGTTGACTTGACAACACTAAAATGAATGGAATGGAGGGAGTAAGCTTTACGCTTAGTAAGTCCATATGAAAATAATAAGCAAATTATCAACATGATTCCATGGAAATATAATCATAATTACACTTTTGCTGATTTTCTGGTCCTGCTGTTTTCTCGAGTTATAGTTACTAATTTATTTATATCTAGAGCTACGAAACTCCAAATTAAGATCCATTAATTTTAACTGAAACTAGACTCATATAAATTTTTACCATTAAATTTTCATAAATTTTAGTCTAGCAAATAAGTATAGTTTATTCTTTAAACTCTCCCCTATTTTGCTATCTAACAGCTTCTACCTTTATCTACTAAAAATAAAATATCTAATATTACAAGACTCAGATAATGTTCCATCTCTTTCTCTTGAAAATAGACTTACTAAGATTTCAATCATATAAATTATAACTCATAATTATTTTTTTACAATTTCTAGTAATTTTCCAAAGTTAAGCTAGAGGAGTCCGCAATCACTCCAACCCTGTCTCACATGAATTTAAATATCTCATAATAAAAAATTATTTTGCTTACACCGTTTCCCTTATGTGAAACTAGACTCAATAATCTTTAGTTTCATATATTATTAAGCCTCTAATTCAATTTCCACAATTTTTGGTGGATTTTCAAAGTCGGTCTACTGCTGCTGCCAAAAACTACTTGAATGTAAAATAATGGTATTAAAGTTATATCACCTTTACAACCATTTCAATTATCATGGTAAAAATGCTTATTATATATCATAGACATAATCCCATAATCACAAAGTCATTATGCAATAATCTCATAGGCATGATTTACTATCACATATGCATTCTTGCCATAATCCATCATACTTTCATCAAATCATATAAACTTACCGTTCATATCTATTGGCACATGCTTACACAAATACATACCTATGCCCTCTTGCGCACACATGGTTTACTTGGATTACTTTCAGAATTCATAATACGTTACCTGTTGAACACTTTGTGACAGCCCAAAATTGACCCTAGTCGGAAGGTGGTCTCGGGACCACAAAACCGAGGCATAAAAATAATTAAAAATTTATTTTGATGCCTATAATATGTGTGTGCTCATGTATGACATTTTATGATGATTGATTTAGTGTTATAAGGGTGAATTCCACAAGAAAGGACTTAGTAATGAACTTTGAAAGTATGATAGGAAATGTGTGATGACTAATTAAAGCATGCATGCAAAATAATGGACTTGCATGTCAAATTCCCCTTTTATAGGTGGTGGCGGCCATGACAAGGAGGATGGGCTAAACATGTCATGAAACATGTTTTGTTGGTGCATTAGGGTGAAATAATAAACAAAGGTGTATGGGTGATAAAAAATGAAAAAAAATGTGTGTGAGTATGGTAATCCCCCATTGCCGTGAGTTGTAGAGAAGGAAAGAAAAAATTTTGTTCATCCTTTCTTTGAGCCAAAACTAAGGAAGAAGGAGGATTTTTGCTTCATGCTTGGTTTGGAAGAGATCTAGAAGGAGATTTGGCTAAGTTTGCATCAAGATTAAGGTATGTTTGAGGTTGTGTCATGAGATTCATGCATGTTTTAGTTGCTAACTTGATGTTCATGTTAGCCCATGGTTCAAATCCTTGTTATGCCATGGAAATGGTATTTGGCCAAGGTTGATATTGTGTTAAAGCCATTGCATGCTAAATGTGAAGCTTGTTGATGATACATGTAATGATGGATTGACTACTCTTGAAATTTCTTTTAGCATTCTTGAGTAAGACATGGAGTTTTCTTTGTTTAACCATGACCAAAAATTGAAAGGGGATGGTGTGGGATGTATTCGCCATGGCATGCTCATAAGTGCGATTTATGCTTGTTGCATGATAGGTAAAATTTGTGTTTTGATATATGTGTATATGTGTTTGTACATGATGTTACAAATGGGTGTGAAAATATATGCTAGATTGGGAAAATTTGATTAAATGTTCATGAGATGAAATTAGGTGATTAAAAGATGTTAGTTGACATTGTACATATATATATATATATTCGGCCATTAAAGTGAGTATGAAGGTAATGTTGAATCAAGTTTTTGGTGCATATTCGGTTAGGTGTATAATCGACCAATGGGCGATTAGTAAGAATGGTTGCCGAATATACAAGCATACATATGCATGTGTAGTTGAATTATGAATGTTTAGCAAGATGGTTAAACTAGTGATTTATTGATTAAGCTCAAGGAGTTAAAGAAGGAGAATCAAGCAAGGGAAAGACGAAGGTCATCGAGTAGCCGACTTGGAACTATTTTACCCAACACGAGGTAAGTCATTAAGCACATATGTTTGATATTGCTTAAATGATTGGAAAATCTATGCAATTGTGTTTAAAGGAATGCTATATATATGTATAAATGAAATCGTATGTGTATGGAATGAGGATAATTGTTGAATGTAAAAGAAATAGTGGAATGTGTAGAAAGTTTGCTTTCGGCACTATGTGTGCGGCAATACGTGTGTATGGTGACGAGATTGGCACTAAGTGTGCGTGCTGGAAATATATGGCACTAAGTGTGCGTGCTGGAAATATATGGCACTAAAAGTGCATGCTGGAAAAATACGGCACTGGGTGTGCGAGCTCGAAGGGTATGGCACTATGTGTGCGGGCTTAAATTGCGTGGCACTAAGTGTGCGAAATCGAGTAGTAAGCACTGTGTGCGTGACGCTATATATATGGACGGTGTGTCTCCATTGAATTGAGTATGGACAGCGGATCGGGTAAGTACCTCGAGCTCATGACGAATAGAGAATACGTTCATGCTTGGGGTTGAATTTGGTAAGCCTTAAATCTATGTGATGATTGAAATTGTATGGTTGTGCTGGAAAATGAGTTAATGTGTAAAATGCTTGATTATCTTGTTGTGTAGAATATGAAATGTGGATGTATGAATTGGTACGAGATTGGACCGAAAGGTCCGAGGTATTATGGTATAGATTCGATATGGACGAGTACCTAGCCTCATTTGTTGTACATGTAGTAGTAACTTTATCGATGGATTGAGGAATGCTTATGACTTACTGAGTTGTAAACTCACTCGGTGTTTTCTTGTCACCCATTTTAGGTCTCTTGGACTCGTGTTGTTGCGTGCTCGGAACCGTCGTTGAAGTCATCACACCGGCTGAAATCTTGTGGTATTGTTTTTGTTGTTGAAGAACATTTGGCATGTATAGGCTATTATATTTTGTCGAATTGTGGGTTGTAAACTTTAAGCCATGTGAAAATGGCCTATGTGGTCGTCGAGTGGGATGCTAGAACCTATAGCCACGAGTCTTAGAAACTCAAATTTTGATAAGGTGGCCATAATTTGTGTCATGTATGATGGATGATTAAGGCCAAGGAAAAATTCATGAAATTGGCATAGTCTACTGCAGTAACTGTTGCGGACAGCAGCAGTGAGATGAGATTGAAAAATCACCAAAATTCGTAGGAATGGAATTAAAAATTGAATAAGCTATGTAAATGAACCTTGATGAGTCTATTTTCATATGGAAGAAACGAAATGGTCATAGGAGTTACATGTTAAAAGATATTAAAGCTATTGTGAGACAGGGCCAGAATGGTTTCTGGGCTCCCTGTCGCAACTTTAAAAATTTACTATAAATTATCCAAAAAGAATTAGGAGACATACCTTATATTTACAGATTCCATTTTGAGTCTAGTTTCATTAGAAACAAACGGAACCAGCATTAAAGCCCTGTGCAGAGAGATATTCAAGTTATACCACGCAAAGGTCAGAGCAGTCGATCCCTGTAACATGGGTGACTTTAACTAATAAACTGTACCAATTGGGCCGACCAAAAATTCTATAAATAAATCCATGGATGGATATATGAGTCTAAATTCAGGGAAAATTTACGAAACCAGTTTCTGAGTTTTGAAACTCGAGATATGATTTTTAAGGCGACGGTGACGCAGTTTTCCAGCCTGACTGGAAATGTCAAATGGATGGGCAAAACAAGTGAACTTGGCTTGCTAACCCCTCGTGTCCGACACCGGCGATGGTCTCGGGTTCGGGGTGTTACACACTTGGAATATGATTTGGACACGCAGAAGAAATGCACCGAAGTGCCTAAATGTAGCCTTGGCTACCTGACAGAATATGCACCGAAGTGTCTCATAATATAGAATTACATGCCGCTCTCAACTGAGGCTACTCAAAGAGCTAAAGAGTATCTGAACACAACTCAGGATACCCAGCACCTGGACCCTAGCATGTATCACAAATCAAATGAGCTCATAAAACACATAGCTATCCTAGGCACATGTCACTTGTATCCTCAACTATTCCTAAAGTTCAAACGGGATTTTAGACTTCCAAACCTTTACCGGATATACTAGAATAGTGGTTTCATTCACATAGCAAATATCTCATAATCACATGGAATTGCAACATTTTCATCATAACAGCAAAACATAAAGAACATGTTATATCATCAAAATAATCACATAAGCATTTTAATCATACAATTACCAAGACATCCATAACATATAATAATGTCAAATTATTTATATAATATCAAATTATTCACATATATATACTTACAACTCGTGTAATATCGAAGCATTAATATTTAAATTCAATATTGCATTATTAAAATCACATGAACTTACCTCGAATACAGAAACGACCATTTTTTACCATTTTAGCCCTTAACCTTGTATTTTCCAAATTTAAGCCCGAATCTCGATCTCCTGGATCTAACATTACAAATATAGCTCATTTATTACTCACATTATTCAAATGGGTCCATAAATCATACTTTTACAAATTTGCATTTTGAACCCTAAACTTTCACATATTTTCACTTTTTGCCTCAAGGCTCGTAAAATGGTTTTTGTTTAATTTCCTCAATCTATAAGCCTAGCCAAACCATTTTCATAAATATAGAAAATTTCAATTCTCATCACAACACCCTTTTATACCATTTTGACAACTTATGCAAAATGATCCTTTCAGATGTTTTCAACGAAAATTGCTTAGTAAAAGTCATTTATCTAACACCCAACACTCCTTTTCCACCATTAGACATCAAGATGCATGCATGTCACATATGTGTCAATTTTTAAACATGAACCCTAGCTCAAATTAGTGGTAGAAATAAGTAGATCATGTTACCGGGACATCAAAAATGCATAGAACATTAAAAACGGGGCTCGGGATCACTTACAAATGAGCTTGGAAGCTTGAACCAAACCCTAGCCATGGCTTCCATGGGGGTTTCGGCTGGTACATGGAGAAGATGACCAAATTTTGGCTATTTTGGCTTTTTAATTCTTTTAATTATTAGTTTACCAAAATCTATTTTTGTCCATCACTAAATAATGGTCTAATTACCATTTAAGAACCTTTAATTTAAAAACTCATAACAATTTGACACTTCTAACATGTGAAACTCAACTTTTTCACTTTTTACAATTTAGTCCTTTTGATTAAATTGAGTGTCCAAACGTCAAAATTTTCAAACGAAATTTTCACGAAATCATCTTGTGAAATCGTAGACCATAAAAATATAATAAAAATGAACTTTTCCTCATCGGATTTTTGGTCCCGAAACCACTGTTTTGACTAGGCCTAAAATCAAGATGTTACAACCTTAAAAAGGTCTACACGGGTAGACACATGGGAATATGTCTAGGCTGTGTGTGACACACGGTCAGCCCCATAGGCGTGTTGCTCGGTCGTGTGTCCCTTGCACTTAAAATTTTAGGTCAGTTTGTACGGTAGTAAACACACAAGTAGAGACATGGCCGTGTGTCTCAACCATGTGGAAGACACGGCCTGGCACACGGGCATGTGCCTTGGTCGTGTGCCTCAAAATGAATGATAATGTCATAAACAGAATGTCTGAGCTTTTGGACACAGGCGATGACACGGGCGTGTCTAGGCCTTGTGAAGGACACAGGCCAGGAACACGGGCGTGTGCTTGGCCGTGTGAAAACCCCTGTAGGTTCGAATTGAAATATAAATCCAAATAATTCAACACGGGTGAAGGACACAGGCATGTCCCTAAGCACACGGGCGTGTGCTTTGCCTCCACACAAGCGTGTGAGGCATAACCCTAGTAATTTTTCTAAAATCTTCTATAATTCTCGGTTTAGTCCCAGATCGCTTTTAATGTATGTTTTGGACCTTGTAGGTCTATAGTCGGGACACTATGATGTTGTTTAGTCAGTTTTAAATTAGAATAAAATTTTTATAACCTGTATTTTCTGAAAGTGTCCAAGTATATGTCTGGTAACGCCTCGTACTTTGTCCCGGTCTCTAGTACGGGTAAGGGGTGTTACACTCTGACTGGTGGTAATCCGCGTATTCTTCTAGGAATACATCAGGAAACTCACAAACAACTGGCACTGACTTAATATTCGACTTAGATACTTTAGTATCCAGCACATATGCAAGATAAGCATCATACCCTTTTCTGATGTATTTCTGTGCTGACATAGCTGATATTACATTAGATAACCCATCCAGTTTATCAGATTCAACATGAAGTAATTCACCATTCTGACATTTCTATTCACCATTCTGATATTTCAACAAAATTTATTTCTATTTACAATTTACTACTACATCATGCTGAGTTAGCAAATCCATTCCTAAAATCACATCAAACTCATCAAATGGCAGCAACATCAAATCAGCCAAAAAATAATAACCCTTTACCATCAACGGACAATTTTTACAAACATTATCCACCATAACATACTGGCCCAGGGGGTTTGAAACTTTAACCATGAATTCAATGGACTCAACAGATAAATTTTTAACAGACACTAAATTTGTGCATATGTATAAATGTGCAGGATCAATTAAAGCAATAATATCAATATCAAGAAGAGAAAATGTACCATTAATATCATCAGGTGCAAAAGCATCCTCGTGCACGTATAGCATATGTTTTCACTAGTGCTCGTGCTTCAGATTTAACTGTTGAATCTTTTGTCACACCTCAGCTACCACTAACATTATCGGGGTGACGAGGTGGTCTGTCCCTTGAGGCAGGATTGTTCAACCTAGAGGTCTGAATAGTATCTTTTATAGGCTTTTCCAGGCAGTCTCAGAGATAGCGGTTAAAAGAATCACATCTAAAGCAAGCTTCGCTTCTTATGCGGCATTCACCAAAATGCAATTTATTGCAATATTTGCATCTTGGTTTAGAACTTCCAACATTTCCTATGCTTCTAACGGATGGAGACGAAGATCTCAAATTAGAGTGTTGAGAGTCTTGTTCTTTTCCAAAATACCCCATAAATATGGTAAAAAGATCATGGTATTTCTTTGATTTCTTTGAAGTAGATGCTTACGACTTCCCCATATATCTCTTACTAGAAATTCGGGCTTCTCTCTCTGCTTGTCTCTTCTCTTTACTTAATTCCTCAGCTTTGTGTGCCCAATCAACCAATATTACAAATTCCCTTAATTCAATAATTCTTATCAATAACTTGATGTCTTCATTTAATCCTTCTACAAAACATTTACACATATCAACCTCAGTCGGAACCCATTCTCTGGCATACTTGTTTAACCGAACGAATTCTTGCTCGTATTCAGCTACTATCATATTTCCTTATCTAAGCTCTAGAAATTCTTTCTTTTTCTGATCTATAAATCTCTGGCTAATATGCTTCTTTCTGAATCATGTTTCAAAAAATTCCCATGTAACATTTTTCCCTCAATACAACAGAAATGATGGTATTCCACCACTGATAGGCTGAGTCTTTTAGTGGAGATACAGCATATTTCAAGCATTCTTCAGGTGTACAAGACAAATCATCTAAAATCCTGATTGTATTTTCTAACCAAAATTCAGCCCTTTCTGAATCATCATCAACTGTTGCTCTGAATTCTTCTGCCCTAAATTTATGAATTTTATCTATTGGAGGCTTACTAGCTCTAACAAGTTATGTACCTTGTGTCATATCGGGAACCAGTTGAGGAGCAGGAGGGGAAGGTTGTTGTATAGTAGGATTTGTTCTCAAAAATTCTGTAAACCACTCATTCATCATTTGAAAAAAGGCTTCTTTTGCCTCCTTACCTCGACCCTCAGATTCAAGCCTTCTACTACTAGATGCTGAAGTTGGAGGATTACTCTTAGCTTCCTTGGATTCAGCTCTAGCTCAGTTGGACGACATTACTATATGAAAAACACAATTAAAATCGTCAGGAGATATCAATAATATGCATAGCTAAACTCATACTTGCTACGTTAGTCTAAGAATCAGCCAAACCATCGCTCTGATTCCAATAATTGTAGCACCCCAAACCCCTATTCGTGAGCGGAACAGGATTACATAGTATTACCGAAGTTTATAGAACAATTACAGATAACTAATTCCATTTACTAATCATGTCTGAAACTAATCATATTCAATAATATTGTCCTTTAAATGCACCCTCGAGGTCCAAATTATATATTAAAAATAAGTTGAGACTAAATCGGGGACTCAGAGAATTTTTCGCAAAATCTCAAAATTTTTCCTAGATACAGGGGTCACACACCCATCCGAGTAAGCCGTGTGGCTTACACGGCCAACGACACGCCCATGTCTTAGGCTGTGTGGGCATTTGATGTGCAGTACATGGCCATGTCCCAGCCCGTGTCCATACCTATGTAACTCTCTAACTTAGGTCATACGGCTAGCCATAAGCCCATGTGCTAGGCCGTATGGACAATTTAATTTTTGAAAATTAGGTGCAGGTTTCACATGGCCAAACCACACGACCGTGCACATGGCCATGTGTCACACACGGCTAAGACACACACCCATGTGTCTGCTCCTTTGGACAAAATAAGGTCATTTCCTAGCTTTATTTCTCACCCAATTTTTTCCTTGTACCTACATTAACATTTTAACACATTTCCAAACCAATTCAAGACATTTAAATCAAACCAATATTAACATTATTCATGACATATCTTCAAATATATCCAAACTTACCTTTTTAAAAACATATATGTTTACCATAGTTCAATTTAACTATACCATACACATATATGTTAAACATAATATAACCTTATAATTATATATCAAAACATACCATTACTAGCCATTCCAATGGCTAGATTATAAACAACCATTTACATGCCAACATTGGCCAAGTTAGCCTATACATGCCATTATACCAAAATATGTAACACCCCGAACCCGAGACCATCGCCGGTGTCGGACACGAGGGGTTAGCAAGCCAAGTTCACTTGTTTTGCCCATCCATTGGACATTTCCAGTCAGGCTGGAAAAACTGCATCACTGTCGCCTTAAAAATCATATCTCGAGTTTCAAAACTCGGAAACTGGTTTCGTAAATTTTCCCTGAATTTAGACTCATATATCCATCCATGGATTTATTTCTAGAATTTTTGGTCGGGCCAATTGGTACAGTTTATTAGTTAAAGTCACCCATGTTACAGGGATCGACTGCTCTGACCTTCGCGCGGTATAACTTGAATATCTCTCTGTACAGGGCTTTAATGCTGGTGCCGTTTGTTTCTAATGAAACTAGACTCAAAATGGAATCTGTACATATAAGGTATGTCTCCTAATTATTTCTGGATAATTTATAGTAAATTTTTAAAGTTGCGACAGGGAACCCAGAAACCGTTCTGGCCCTGTCTCACAATAGCTTTAATATCTCTTAACATGTAACTCCTATGACCATTTCGTTTCTTCCATATGAAAATAGACTCATCAATGTTCATTTACATAGCTGATTCACTATTTAATACCATTCCTACAAATTTTGGTGATTTTTCACATTCACGTTACTGCAGCTGGCAGCATCTGTTTTTAAGGTAGGTCTTACCTATTTTGTAGTCTCCATGAACCAACTAGTCTTGCCTTACATAGGTCCACATATGATCATTTTAACCATGCCAATGGCTGATCATGTGACCAACATTCCCATTTCCAATTCATAGTCACATCATGACACCATATATATATATACAAACCGCAAATAGTTTAAGTTGATACTTCACTATTACGAGCCATTTTCGCATGGCCGTACACATATACATCATAACATATTTAAACCAACAAGGGGTAGTCCTATACATGCCATTTCAAGTTCAACCAAGAATTTATACCAAAATGGGGGCTTGATAGTGTGGATGACTTCGACTTCAACGATCTCGAATCCGATTGCTAACGAGCGAAATCTAGAAAACTGAGAGCCAAAGCAGCGGAGTAAGTATTTTTATGCTTAGTAAGTCTCAAGGAATATAATCAACTCTAATTACAGCAATACATTCACATAGTTAAATGCATCATTTCATTAATGCACATTCACATAATCATACTTACTTCACCATCCCAACTCTTATGTTCATACACAAATAACGGCTTCATTAAGGCCGATAACTCGTTCCATCATAGGAGCGGATATTCACACGCTCTTACTCCTAGCGCGCAAAGCACACACCGCACTTACCTTGTCATTGGGAAATTTCACAAGTGCATTAGCTGAAATTTTCCAGCAAGCTTATAATTTTCAAATCACATACCTTCGAGTTTAACCGGATGTCGCTACTCGATCAATCGCCTTGGGACATAGCCGGTTATGGTAACCCGCACCAAGGCCTACGGGACTTAACCCGGATATCACGATTTGCACAAATGCCTTGGTCTTAGCCGGATAGAATGACTTCGCACGAATGCCTTGGTCTTAGCCGGATGTAGCCACTAGCACAATTGCCTTGGTCTTAACCCGGTTATAATTTCCAGCATAATTGTCTTGAGGCTTAGCCCGGATATCAATCAATTTCTCATGCACACATACATCAATAATCATTGGACATACATATTTATTTTCGTTACTAAGGCTCAAACACAATTATAATCACTAACATAATCGCCTTCGGGACTTAGCCCGGGTATCATTCGAATACTCATACACATAAATCAATAATCAATACATCCATATTTCATTCCACATAATTCAAGTAAGGTCACTTCTTGAGGACTTACCTCGGATGTTGTCGAGCGGCTTTTACGGCTATTCGATTACTTTTTCCTTCCCTTGTCCAATTGTGGCCCTCTTAGCTCTTGAGCTAATTCAAACAAATTCAATTTATCAAAACCTCATTGTGCTAGCTTATGGCGAATATGACAAGGAATTTAAATGGTCATATGGCCACCCTTTAGCTTGAATACACAATGGTCATGCACATTTTATACTACATCAAGCAATTCAATACAATTTATTCGAGCATCAAGGAAAAGCTAAGGCCTTCAATAGGCTACCCAAGGCCGAATATACTTGTCCATGTTGAGGCCAATTATGCACTTAATACCACACAAAACAACATGCATTTTACTAGTTAATGCTTTGCATATTGTAGCTCAAAACTTACAATATAGCATCAAGCACTCATATGTGTGCTAGGCCGAATGTGCTTACAATTTCACAATTATTCTTCAACATCTTCTTCTTTAAACAAACTTATTCATCACTTCCTTCATAACCAAAACATCATGTGCAAACATATATATACATATATGAGCATGGCGAATTTCAAGGTGTCCATAGCCATCCAAAACACAAATTTTAACTAACATGCAAGAAGCATGAACCATGCTCATGAATGCATCATGGCGAATATGACAATCATGCTCCTTTTCAACTTCAATCATGATAAAACAAAAGAAAGCTCAAAATCTTACTCAAGAGTAGACAATCCATCATTGCATGCATCATCATCAAGCTTCACACTTAGCATGCAATGGCTTTATCACCATAACAACTTTGGCCAAATACCATTTCCATGGCTTAACAAAGATTTGAGCCATGGCTAACATGCACATCAAGTTAGCAACCAAAACATGCATGAAACTCCTAACACAACCTCATACATACCTTAATCTTGATGCAAACTTAGCCAAATCTCCTTCTAGATCTCTTCCAAACCAAGCATGAAGCAAAAATCCTCCTTCTTCCTTAGTTTTGGCTCAAAGAAAGGATGAACAAAATTTTTTCTTTCCTTCTCTACAACTCACGGCAATGGGGGGATTACCACACTCACACACATTTTTTTCATTTTTTATCACCCATACACCTTTGTTTATTATTTCACCCTAATGCACCAACAAAACATGTTTCATGACATGTTTAGCCCATCCTCCTTGTCATGGCCGGCCACCACCTATAAAGGGGGAATTTGACATGCAAGTTCATTATTTTGCATGCATGCTTTAATTAGTCATCACACATTTCCCTATCATACTTTCAAAGTTCATTACTAAGTCCTTTCTTGTGGAATTAACCCTTATAACACTAAATCAATCATCATAAAATGTCATACATGAGCACACACATATTATAGGCATCAAAATAAATTTTTAATTATTTTTATGCCTCGGTTTTGTGGTCCTGAGACCACCTTCCGACTAGGGTCAATTTTGGGCTGTCACAACTCTCCCCCACTTAAGAAATTTTCGTCCTCGAAAATCTTACCGGTAAATAGGTTTGGATATCGCTCTTTCATAGAGTTCTCGGTCTCCCAAGTAGCTTCTTCTATCCCGTGCTTGAGCCATAACACTTTTACTAGCGGAACCCGCTTGTTTCACAACTCTTTCACTTCTCGTGATAGGATACGAATCGGTTCTTCCTCATAACTCATATTAGCTTGAATTTCAATTTCTGATGGACTAATCACGTGCGATGGATCGGATCTATAGCGTCGAAGCATCGAAGCGTGAAAGACATCGTGAACCTTTTCGAGTTCGGGGCAAAATCAAGCGATATGCCACTGGATCGACTCGCTTCGGATATCTCATATGGCCCAACGAACCTCGGGCTCAACTTGCCCTTACGGCGAATCGAGTATCTTTTTCCAAGGCGATACCTTGAGAAACACTTTATCACCCACGATACTCGACATCCTTACGCTTCAGTCCGCGTCGACTTCGACGATCGGAGGCTATCTTGAGACTTTCACGGATTACTTTCACTTTCATTCAGATCCCTAATCAAATCCACCGAAAATCTTGCTTTCATCGAGCTCGGTCCAAAACAATGGTGTACGGCATTTACGACAAGACAAGGCCTCGTAGGGTGCCATCTTAATACTTGATTGAAAGTTTGTTGTTGTAAGCGAATTCAAGCAACGGCAAATACCGTTCCCATGAACCACTAAACTCGAGGACGCAACATCTTAACATATCCTCAAGTATCTGAATTATCCGCTCGGATCGACCATCGGTTTGGGGGTGAAAGCGGTCTGAAATGCAACTTGGTACCCAAAGCTTCTTGCAACTTTTTCCAAACTCGCGAGGTAAATCTCGGATCTCTATCCGACCACGATGGAAATAGGCACCCGTGTAATCTCACAATCTGAGAAACGTACAATTCAGCTAATTTGTCCATTGAAAAATCCGTACGTATGGGGACAAAGTGGGCCAACTTAGTCAATCGATCTACCACGACCTAAACCGCATCCTTCTTACTTGCTGACAATGGCAGTCCGGATACAAAGTCCATTGTGACTCGATCCCATTTCCACTCGGGTATCGTGATTGGCTGAAGTAATCCTGAAGGCACCTGATGTTCCGCTTTCACTTGTTGACATATTAAACATCTCGAAACAAAGTCGGAGATGTCTCGCTTCATACCATGCCACCAAAACCGACGTTTCAAATCATTGTACATCTTCGTACTCCCCGGGTGGATTGCCATTCGGCTACAATGGGCTTCATTCAGAATTATCGAAATGAGTTCCGAATTCTTTGGAACACACAGACGACTTTTGAACCTCAAACAATCGTCATCATCGATTTGAAACTCTGAATCCTTGTTCGGAACACACTCAGCCCGTTTTGCAGCCAACTCGTCGTCGACTTTCTGAGCTTCTCGAATTTGATGTATCAATAGTGGTTTGGCTTTCAATTCAGCTACTAACACACTATCGGATCAAACAGACAAGTGCACGTTCATCGCTCGTAAAGCGAATAATGATTTACGACTCAAGGCATCCGCAACCACATTCGCCTTTCCCGGGTGATAGTCAATGACCAGCTCGTAATCCTTTAACAGCTCGAGCCAACGTCTTTGTCGCAGATTTAAGTCTCTTTGGATCATCAAATATTTGAGACTTTTGTGATCCGAGTATACATGGCACCTTTCACCAAATAAGTAATGTCGCCAAATCTTTAAGGCGAATACGATGGCGGCCAATTCGAGATCATGAGTCGAATAATTTTTCTCATGTGGCTTTAATTGCCTCGACGCATAGGCCACAACTCGACCTTCTTGCATTAATACGCAACCTAACCCAAGTAGAGAGGCGTCGCTATAGATGACAAACTCTTTGCCGGACTCGGGTTGCACTAGAATTGGGGCTTCATCAAATAAGTTTTCAGTTGATTGAAACTTTTTGGCATTTCTCCGTCCATTCGAACTTAACATCCTTTTGGAGTAAGCCGTCATCGGCGTGGCTATCGTTGAGAAGCCTTTACAAATCGTCGGTAATAAGCGGCAAGCCCCAAAAGCTCGAACCTCAAGAATATTTCTGAGGCTTCCAATTAAGTATGGCTGAAATTTTATTCGGTCGACTCGAATACCGATGAGATACCACATGACCCAAGAAGCTAACCTCTCTTAACCGAACTCACACTTGCTGAACTTAGCATATAATTGCTTATCCGTAAAATTTGCAGCACTAATCGCAGTGTTCGCATGTTCGGTCTCATTTCTTGAATAGACCAAGATGTCATCAATGAACACGACTACGAATCGATCCAAATATGGTCTAAAGATCCGATTCATTAAATCCATAAATACCGCGAGGGCATTAGTGAGCCCAAACGGCATCACTAGGAACTCATAGTGACCATATCTCGTTCTGAAGGCAGTCTTGGGTACGTCCGAATCTCGGATTCGCAATTGGTAATAGCCCGATCTCAAATCTATTTTCGAGAACACCGAGGCTCCCTTTAGTTGATCGAACAAGTCATCGATCGTGGCAGCGGATATTTGTTCTTTATTGTCGCTTTATTAAGTCGACGATAATCGATGCACAACCGCATGGTTCCATCCTTCTTTTCACAAACAACACCGGCGCACCCAAAGGCGAAAAACTCGAGGCGAGCAAAACCTCTATCCACCAATTCTTGCAACCGAGCTTCCAACTCCTTTAATTCCATTGGTGCCATACGATACGGAGCTATCGAAATTGGAGTGGTACCGGTACCAATTCGATGCCAAATTCTATTTCCGAACAGTGGTAAACCGGCAATTCTTGAGGAAAACATCCGGGTATTCACAAACCACGGGCACAGATTCGGGTTTCTTTTACGATTCCTTGTCATCGAGCACGTCGCGCAAGGTACGCCGCACTCTTTTCTTACATATTTTGGGCCAACATTGCGATATTACGGTGGCAACCCCTTTAAGTCCGTAGACTTAACCCGAATTATCTCGTTATTCGCGCACCTCAAATCGATAGTCTTGCTTTTGCAATTTACGACCGCATCGTGCATGGTCAACCCATCCAAACCAAGAATAACGTCGAATTCATCGAGCGGCAAAAGCATCAAGTCCGCGGAAACAAGAACCTCGGAACACTAGGGGACTTTTCTTGCACACTTTGTTGACAAGCACGTAATGACCCAAAGGGTTTGACACCAATTACAAACTCGATGAGACTCAATAGGCAAAGTCTTCTTTGGATGCTAAGGTTTCACATATATAAGATTGAGTAGAACCGGGGTCAATTAAAGCAATCACATTAGTATTGAAAAGAGTGAAAGCACCGTAATGACATCCGGAGAGGCGGCATCCTCGGCGTCTTGGCGTATGGCATAAGTCCTCGCAGGAGCACGAGCCTCGGATCGATGGTAGCATCTCTAGATCCTCTCGACCACCACCGACATTGCCCATATTTCTAGGTGGCCTACCTCGGCGGTGGTAGCACCCGAGTTTCCATTCGACTCACATTCTGCTCAAGCATCCTCGGGCAATCCTTCCTAAAGTGGTCGGCCGATCCACACTTATAGCGAGGCGATCACGAAACCAACAGCTCCCGAATGCCATTTGCCACAATGTTGACACTCCGCCTCTCTCGCGATCATTTCCACCATCGGCGATCGAAGTGACTCGTGTGGTCACGAGGGTCGATTAGCGTCCTCGTCTAGAAAAGCCCAAAGCGCCTCTAGACCGGTTCACATCATCTCGAAATCTCTTGATTGCTGTTGAAGAGACTTTCCGAGGACCTCTTCGAATTCTCCAGTTCCCACATCAGCTTTTTGTTTCTCCTTTCTAAGCTCTTCGACTTTACAAGCTCGCTCAACAAGTACTACGATCTCTCGTATTTCGAGAATGCCAACGAACATCCTTATATCATCATTCAGCCCATCCTCGAAGCGTTTACACATAATAGCTTCGGACGAAATGCATTCTCGCGCGTATCGGCTAAGCCTCACAAATTTTCGTTCATAGTCGGTAACCGACATAGAACCTTGCTTAAGATCAAGAAATTCCCTTCGCTTTTGGTCGATGAATCTCTGACTGATATACTTTTTTTTTTTTCGAACTTGGTTTGAAAGAATTCCCAAGTCACTTGCTCTCTAGGTACCACAGAAGTCAGAGTACTCCACCAATAGTAGGTGGAATCACGTAGCAAGGAGATGGTACACTTTAAGCACTCATCGGGTGTACAAGATAGCTCATCGAGCACCCGGATAGTGTTGTCCAACCAAAATTCAACTCGTTCGGCATCATCATCATCCGTAGCTTTAAATTCAGTGGCCCCATGTTTTGAATCCTATCGATCGGGGCTTACTTGACCTTATTTGGTCGATTCTGGGAGGTATTGTAGGTCTTGAGGTTGCATTTGTCGGGAATGGAGGTTGTGGGACAGTAGTGTTAGTTCGAATGTATTGATTAAACCATTCGTTCATCACACTATAAAAGGCTTGCCTAGCCTCATCATTCGGATTGCTGGCCATAGGTTGAGAGTCCGCGGTGCTGTCCCTTGTCGGGAGCAGCGCCACACTCTCCACATCATCAGCTATTGCTCGGTTGGGATCGGGATCCATTGCTATAAACAAACTCAAAGTCAAATTGTCGAAATCACCACACTATCGATTCATCATTTAATGGCATGTATAGCTAGACCCCAAACACCTCACGGTAGTCCTAGAATCGACTAAACCGTGGCTCGATACCAATAAAATTGTAACACCCGAACCGAGACCATCATGTTATGGGACACGAGGGTTAGCAAGCCAAGTTCACTTGTTTTGCCCATCCATTGGACATTTCAGTCAGGCTGGAAAAACTGCATCACTTGTCGCCTTAAAAATCATATCTCGAGTTTCAAAACTCAGAAACTGGTTTCGTAAATTTTTCCTGAATTTATACTCATATATCCATCCATGGATTTATTTCTAGAATTTTTGGTCGGGCCAATTGGTACAGTTTATTAGTTAAAGTCACCCATGTTACAGGGATCGACTGCTCTGACCTTCGCGCGGTATAACTTGAATATCTCTCTGTACAGGGCTTTAATGCTGGTACTGTTTGTTTCTAATGAAACTAGACTCAAAATGGAATCTGTACATATAAGGTATGTCTCCTAATTATTTCTGGATAATTTATAGTAAATTTTTAAAGTTGCGACAGGGAACCCAGAAACCGTTCTGGCCCTGTCTCACAATAGCTTTAATATCTCTTAACATGTAACTCCTATGACCATTTCGTTTCTTCCATATGAAAATAGACTCATCAATGTTCATTTACATAGCTGATTCACTATTTAATACCATTCCTAAAAATTTTGGTGATTTTTCACATTCACGTTACTGCAGCTGGCAGCATCTGTTTTAAGGTAGGTCTTACCTATTTTGTAGTCTCCATGAACCAACTAGTCTTGCCTTACATAGGTCCACATATGATCATTTTAACCATGCCAATGGCTGATCATGTGACCAACATTCCCATTTCAATTCATAGTCACATCATGACACCATATATATATATACAAACCGCAAATAGTTTAAGTTGATACTTCACTATTACGAGCCATTTTCGCATGGCCGTACACATATACATCATAACATATTTAAACCAACAAGGGTAGTCCTATACATGCCATTTCAAGTTCAACCAAGAATTTATACCAAAATGGGGGCTTGATAGTGTGGATGACTTGACTTCAACGATCTCGAATCCGATTGCTATCGAAATAAATCTAGAAAACGAGAGCCAAAGCGGTGAGTAAGCATTTTTATGCTTAGTAAGTCTCAAGGAATATAATCAACTCTAATTACAGCAATACATTCACATAGTTAAATGCATCATTTCATTAATGCATATTCACATAATCATACTTACTTCACCATCCCAACTCTTATGTTCATACACAAATAACGGCTTCATTAAGGCCGATAACTCGTTCCATCATAGGAGCGGATATTCACACGCTCTTACTCCTAGCGCATAAAGCACACACCGCACCTACCTTGTCATTGGGAAATTTCACAAGTGCATTAGCTGAAATTTTCCAGCAAGCTTATAATTTTCAAATCACATACCTTCGAGTTTAACCGGATGTCGCTACTCGATCAATCGCCTTGGGACATAGCCGGTTATGGTAACCCGCACCAAGGCCTCGGGACTTAACCCGGATATCACGATTTGCACAAATGCCTTGGTCTTAGCCGGATAGAATGACTTCGCACGAATGCCTTGGTCTTAGCCGGATGTAGCCACTAGCACAATTGCCTTGGTCTTAACCGGTTATAATTTCCAGCATAATTGTCTTGAGGCTTAGCCCGGATATCAATCAATTTCTCATGCACACATACATCAATAATCATTGGACATACATATTTATTTTCGTTACTAAGGCTCAAACACAATTATAATCACTAACATAATCGCCTTGGGACTTAGCCCGGTATCATTCAATACTCATACACACATAAATCAATAATCAATACATCCATATTTCATTCCACATAATTCAAGTAAGGTCACTTCTTGAGGACTTACCTCGGATGTTGTCGAGCGGCTTTTACGGCTATTCGATTACTTTTCCTTCCCTTGTCCAATTGTGGCCCTCTTAGCTCTTGAGCTAATTCAAACAAATTCAATTTATCAAAACCTCATTGTGCTAGCTTATGGCGAATATGACAAGGAATTTAAATGGTCATATGGCCACCCTTTAGCTTGAATACACAATGGTCATGCACATTTTATACTACATCAAGCAATTCAATACAATTTATTCGAGCATCAAGGAAAAGCTAAGGCCTTCAATAGGCTACCCAAGGCCGAATATACTTGTCCATGTTGAGGCCAATTATGCACTTAATACCACACAAAACAGCATGCATTTTACTAGTTAATGCTTTGCATATTGTAGCTCAAAACTTACAATATAGCATCAAGCACTCATATGTGTGCTAGGCGAATGTGCTTACAATTTCACAATTATTCTTCAACATCTTCTTCTTTAAACAAACTTATTCATCACTTCCTTCATAACCAAAACATCATGTGCAAACATATATATACATATATGAGCATGGCGAATTTCAAGGTGTCCATAGCCATCCAAAACACAAATTTTAACTAACATGCAAGAAGCATGAACCATGCTCATGAATGCATCATGGCGAATATGACAATCATGCTCCTTTTCAACTTCAATCATGATAAAACAAAAGAAAGCTCAAAATCTTACTCAAGAGTAGACAATCCATCATTGCATGCATCATCATCAAGCTTCACACTTAGCATGCAATGGCTTTATCACCATAACAACTTTGGCCAAATACCATTTCCATGGCTTAACAAAGATTTGAGCCATGGCTAACATGCACATCAAGTTAGCAACCAAAACATGCATGAAACTCCTAACACAACCTCATACATACCTTAATCTTGATGCAAACTTAGCCAAATCTCCTTCTAGATCTCTTCCAAACCAAGCATGAAGCAAAAATCCTCCTTCTTCCTTAGTTTTGGCTCAAAGAAAGGATGAACAAAATTTTTTCTTTCCTTCTCTACAACTCACGGCAATGGGGGATTACCACACTCACACACATTTTTTTCATTTTTTATCACCCATACACCTTTGTTTATTATTTCACCCTAATGCACCAACAAAACATGTTTCATGACATGTTTAGCCCATCCACCCTTGTCATGGCCGGCCACCACCTATAAAAGGGGGAATTTGACATGCAAGTCCATTATTTTGCATGCATGCTTTAATTAGTCATCACACATTTCCCTATCATACTTTCAAAGTTCATTACTAAGTCCTTTCTTGTGGAATTAACCCTTATAACACTAAATCAATCATCATAAAATGTCATACATGAGCACACACATATTATAGGCATCAAAATAAATTTTTAATTATTTTTATGCCTCGGTTTTGTGGTCCTGAGACCACCTTCCGACTAGGGTCAATTTTGGGCTGTCACAAAATAAGTTTACTATTTATACCAAAACAAGCTGAAAGATAGTGTGATGATGCTCCGAACAACTTCAACCTTTACGAGCTTCTAGGCAATATAAAACAAAGAAAAGAAAATCAAGTAAGCATTTCAAATGCTTAGTAAGTTCGTATAATAGGAAATTAACTTCCTAATCATATTCATTTAAAGTAAGCATACAAATATATGTGGCCAATTTCCTAGACACATGCTCACACCAAACAATTTAGCCAAGAAATTTTATATGATTTTCAAGAAAACAGAAATGAGCTCATCATCCATCCATTTCGAGGTATTTCAAGGATATTTAAGATATAATTCATTTAATTCTCATAGTTTCTCATATCAAAAGTTTTGTCCGTTGAATCATTGAAATGTCGATGGATACTTAGGTAGTACACCAAGATGTATGCAACACCCCTCACCCGTATTCAACCCCAAAATAGGGTTACGGAGTATTATCAAACTTATAAAACATTTAAACAATCAATTCACATATAATTTCACATTTCATGCAAACATTATTCAAAATCAAGCATAATGTCCCTATAATGAGCCTACGAAGCCCTACACATGCTTTGGGAGTGGTTCAGGACTTAACCGATAGCTCAAGAAATTTTTTCGAAACTTAGAAATTTTTTTCTCAAAACAAGGGACACGCGCCCGTATGGCCCAACCATGTCTCTCACATGGCCACAGACACGCCCGTGTCACAGGCCGTGTGGACATTTGAAATGGGAACACATGGCCATGACCTAGCCCATGTCTGACCCCATGTAACTCTCTGACTTGGGTCACACGGCCAACAAACATGCCCGTGTGCCCTAAAAATGGTCATACACACCCGTGTACTAGGCCATATGCTAGGCCTTGCCAAACCTATAGGGTATACTGACTTATACCACACGACCAAGTTACAAGCCCGTGTGTGAGGCTGGGTAGAGCATACTGACTTAATTTCAATTTCAACACTAAGGGACACACGGCTATGTAACATAACCGTGTGCCATACACGGTTGAGACACACACTCGTGTCTCTGCCCTTGTGGACAAAAATAGGCTATTTACCAAGTCATTTTTCCACCCAAAATACACACCACGTCACCTACACATATGGCACTAAATCACAGCATAACTAAGCATTTAAAATCTATTCAAAACAAGCACAATTCATATCATTCATTTCCAACCAATACATAGTGCTTCAATACTAATATTTCACATTCTTAAATCATCCAATTCGTCATTTCATAAACATACCAAAACTAAATTCCAAACAGTTACTACTTAAGCTACTCATCCACAACCAACCATTAACCAAGTAATTAGGTGTAACGCGTAGGTTTGTGCAAGTGTACACAGTCATTATCAAGTAATAAGTAAGTATCGAGTTATCGTCTCCACAAGGATTGTATTTCTGTTAAATCACTTAATTGTAAAATTATACTATCAAATTGGTAAATAAAAACACAATATGGTTGAGAAGTGATGATTAAAATTAAATATATTAAACTAAATGCAATGACCCCTAATGCAAATTATCCTAAGTATGCAAACTATATGAATGGAATAGATTTTAGCAAAATTAAACACAATTTGCAACAATTATAACATAAATAAACTAGGACAATTACTTTAATTAAACTCAATTTATTATCAACATGCTTAATAACATTCGGAAAAATATTTCATGGCAACTCGATCTTTCATGAGTTTGGAAACCACATTAGGTCCTTTCGGAATCCTTTACTTAGTAAATACGCATTTTACTGATCCTTATTTACTAAGGGTTTCTTAGCATTTGTGTGAGGCAACAAGGACGTGTTAGGTTTGAAACAGTTTAATCACACAAATCTAAAAACTATGCAAATAACAGAGCTTGGTTAGCATTGTTATGAAACCTGCAATTTAATCGGGTTAGGATCTAAATTGAGCATGCACATTTCAATTATGTGTCCACTAGCCGTCGTCTAATTAAGATCACTCAGCTAATTTAGGTGCATTTCAATCACGTATGAACAAAATACAGACTTGATTTTAATTGAAAACATGATCGATTAAGGCACAAACATTATAAGCATGAATCAGATAAATATTATTTAATCAAAGCAATCATCTTAGCTTAAATAAAATTAAGCTAAAATTGTTGTAAACAAGAACAAAAAACACATAGCAAACATTTTTAGATTAAAGTAAAGAAAAGAAAGATTAAACCCAAATCAGAGTGGCTGTCACCCAAGACTCTGACTGACTAGGCTCCTTCGCTTCTTTGCTTTGCTCCTTTGCTGATGGCTCTCCAAGGTGGCCGACTAAGGGCTCTTTAAAAGGATTTAATTGCTAAAATCTCTATGAAAAGATGATCCTAGGTGTGGGAAATGGAAAATGATAAAAAGAATTGAGAGAGAAGAGAGAATGATGATGGATGAGGGATGATGAATGAGGGAATGAAGGGGTCATATTTATAGGTGAAAAGAGGTGGGTATTTTGCTAAAAATAGCGAGGTTTAGTCTCTTCAAATCTCTTCCTTGGATGCCTGGCCACAATTAGTGGAATTTGTGCTGATTTTTGCTTGATTTTTAAGCAAATTAAATTCCATAATAACTCAGGACTGAGACTCAGTCAATCGTAAATCTTCGAGCAAATCTCTAATTTCTTCAACAATGCAAGGACCTTGTGTAATTAAACCTAAGAATGGTTTAAATGGACAGCCATGTGTAGCCAAATATTGGGTTGACTTGGTCACCAATTTAGATGGTTTTGTAATCCAACAAAGATAGTAGACCTGTCCAAAATAATTTAATAAGTTAAAGGACCAAAAAATAAAATTTAACCAATTTTAAATAATTAATTAAAACCCAAATTACTAATGTAATATCTTAAAATAAATTCTTAAAATTAATTTTATATTTTATTATTTAATTTAATCATGCATGGCCCATTTGTGTCTTAAAAATATAATATACTCAAATCAATATAAAATAAGTCATTTTATGCAAGAAAATTATATAATAAAGCATAAAATCACATTTTAATAATTTCTATGTCCTAATTTCATATTTTCACATATTTCATTAATTTATTAAATAATTACTTAGTTTTAACAACGAATTTAAGTAAAAATGTGATAATTTACATAGGAAAAATCCTATATATTTTTCAGTTTACAATAGGCCACATCAAAAAGGAATTTGCACTTATATACATATATACATCATCAACTTACTAAATAGACCATCTTACATGGCTATATACATAACATGTAACACCCCTTACCCGTATCCGACGCCGAGGCAGGGTTCGAGGCATTACCGGACTTAAACGTAAACATTCATATAAAACCGAGTCATAAAATTTTGTCCCAATTTAAAATTTTTCAATTGCATGCAACTTGTCCCTTCTAAGGGTCTACAAGACCCGAAGCATATATCAGAAGCGGTTCAGGACAAAACCAAGAACTTTCGGAACCTATTAAACATTTAGAAAATTTTCTTGTTTTGGAGAGTCACATGACCATGTGGGTAGGCCGTGTGGTCACACATGCCTGTGTCGCACGGGACACTCTCGTGTCCTCAGCCCTTGTAACTCTCTGACTATGACATCATCAACAAAAAAAGGTCACACGGCCAAGTCACATGCCTGTGTGCTTAGGCCGTGTGGCAAAGTAAATTGCAAAAATGAAGTGTAGACTTCACACGGCCTGGGCACACGCCCATGTCCTAAGGCCATGTCCTTTACACGGCTAAGACACCCTTTGTCTCTGCCCGTGTGTTTACTACTGGGAATTCTGTTTTACATAAATAGGGTGCAAGGGACACACGGCTGGATCACACGCCCATGGGGCAAATCGTTGTCACACACGGCCTAGACACATGCCCGTGTGTCTGACCGTGTGGACAATTTCTAGGCTATTTTCCAAGCTATTTGCCACCCTTAAACACTCACACATTTATATTCAATTCATGGCATGCAACATAGCACATTTGATTATTCAAACATTCACATTCATGATTAAAATATGACTTAGTAAAGTTAGCATGTCACCCATTCAAATTATCATACTTTCAAATGGCATTCCACACTAATTTCATGTTTATTTATCATCTTTACCAATTCACCTCCAAGTTATGTGACACCCCTAATTTGACCCTAGTCGAAAAGTGGTTTCGGGACCACAAAATCGAGTCATAAAAATAATTAACCGTCACAGTTGATGCTTATTATATGTATATATACATGTGTAAAAATTTCATGTTTGAATTTTGTTAATTGTAAGTGAATTTTATTAAATAGGACTTATGTGAAAAAATTTAGAAATGTGCTAGGCAAATGTAAAGTGGCCTATTAATGCATGTTATGAAAATGATGGGTTTGCATGTCAAATTACCCAAAATTAAAGCTAGTGGCCGGCCATGCTATGGGGTGAAACATGTTGGAAACATGTTGTGTTAGTGTGTTATGTTAGAAAGAATAAAATAAGAGGTTAGTAATAAAGTAATGAAAAGAGAGGGGTGATGAAAACAAAGTTGTCTCATCCATGCCCCCCTCCATTACCGTGAATTGAAGGAAGAAAACAAAAGAAAAGAAAAAAATGTTCATCTTCTTCTCCTACCTCTCTCAAGCGAAACTAACCAAGAAATGGAAGAAAGCACACCTAAGGCATTCGGCCATCTTGTGTGGGAATTAAGGTATGATATCATGTGATTCTTTTGGAAATTTTGTGAAGTTGAGTTTGTTTTGGTGCTCATAACATGACCCATGTGTTAATTTTTGAGTTTGTGTTGTAAGAAACATTTGGTTATGTCCTTATATGTCAAATTGATGATAAATTTTGATATTTGGTGAATGAATATGGGTTTCGGTCATGGTAGATAACAAAGAATGTGGTTGTTGTTCTTGTTAATTTGGATGAATTTTTGGTGGATAGGTGCTTGAATCAAACAAATGATCATGTGTGTACACTAGGTGCTAGTTGAGAAGAATCGGTCACTATATTGGAGGCCATTGCGAATATGAGTTTAGTTATTGAGAGTGATGAATGTGTTTTGAGTTGATGGAATAAAAGAATGCTTAAAGATGTGTCACAACAAATTATATGTTAAGCTAAGGCTGTTAAATTATCAATCTTTCTTCCTAGCCGAATATGTGTTTATAAAGTTGAGTTGTTAAATAGATTTTGAAGTTAGCCCATGTATTTATTTTTGAATTTAAGAAGAATGATACATTCGACTATGCTTTGATATGCTTGAATTGTTGTTATGTGAATAAATATTTGTTTGATGATATATATATATATATATATATATGTATTCGGCAATGGGATAAAATGTGTATTAAGGTAAGTTTCATGGTGATTATGCTTATGATGTTGGGTTAATATTCGGCATTGAGTAATGTGGGGTAAGGTGATTAATCGGCTATGAAATTAGCTAAATTGAATAGGTATGTTTAATGATATGCTTAGTATAATGTATGATCTTATAACTTCGGTTTGGTATTGAGATAAAGGTTAGATGTATGATTGGATTTTGGTATGTGTTAAATTGGTTAATCAAAGATTAAATGATATGTGATTGCCAAATGTGATTGTTAAGTGAATAATATTAGTTAAGTACTTAAGCAATCTATTGTTTTACTTAAGCTTAAGAGCAAAGAGGATCAAAGTCGGATAGGGAAAAGAGAAAGTAAGCGAATAGCCGTGGACATCTAATCGTCGACCACTTCGAGGTAAGTTTTAAGTGATTAAACGTTGAGTAAATTCAATCATAATAGGACATAATGAGTTGATTTAATAAGATATGATGTGGCCATGATATGTCTTAAACTCAAATGGTAAGTTCATAAGTGTTTGGACTTGGAAATTTAAGAGCAAATTGTAATAATTTGCTTTGGACAGCAACAGTAACGTGATTTTAGAAAATCACTATAAATTGTTGGTGTGGAATTATAGGCTGAATAAAATATGTAATCAAATCTTAGTTAGTCTAGTTTCTTATAAAAGAGACCGTGGAAGCAAAGAAATTTCCTATAAAGAGATATTTAAAGTTGTGTGGGACGAGTGTCGAATGACTCAAAATCCCTGTTCTGTTTTGGAAAATCATTATAATTTGTACAAAATGTTTATAAGATAAGATTTATATGCTTAGACTCCTTAATGAGTCTAGTTCAAATGAAATCAAATAGAACACATTATGAATTCTGTACAATGAAAAATTTGATTCGTAGTGAAGAGTGGTCAGATTAGTCAAACAGTGAAACATGGGAAACTTTAAGAAAAATCTGGTATTGATTGGCCAAACCTAAAATTATGGAAATTTTATGGATGGGATATATACGAGTCTATATTCAGGGAAAATTAGCGGCAAGTGATTTGGAGTTTTGTAGCTCCAGTTATAAATAATTTAGTGACTATTGCTCAGGAAAACAGCTCGTAGTGAATATGTGATTTTGTTGTAAATATGGATAAAACTTGTTTTAGTTCCTCATAAGCTATTGATTAAACCCATACGTGAATTCTAAATCGTGATATTGTAAAACGATATATGAGTGTTAGACGGATCTTTGATATTAAAATTTGTGAAATTGTAAGTTTATGAGTAATCGAATATGAAATGATAGTATGGCGTGAAATTGAATTATTCATTGGAAAATGATTGATGTAGATTCGGCCAAGACAAAGTGTATACATGATAGTATATGTGGTATGTGAAGTATATTTGGATAATTGTGATGTGAATACATGAAAATTTATATTTTGATTTAGGATTTTATGTGATGAATGTGAATGTGTATATATGAGATAAGGCCGAATGGCCAATGTGATGAATGTGAACATGCATATATGTGATAAGACCGAATGGCCAATGTGATGAATGTTAGCATGCATATGTGTGATAAGGCCGAATGGCCAATGTGGTGAATATGAATATGCATATATGTGGTAAAGCCGAATGGCTAATGTGAAATATGTATGAGATATGTATATGTGGTAAAATCGAATGGCTAATGTGAAATATGTATGAGATATGCATATGTGGTAAAGCCGAATGGTCAATGTGAAATATATATATGAGATATGTATATGTGGTAAAGCCGAATGGCTAGTGTGAAATATGTAGGCGATGTGCGTATATTGTGGCCGAACGGCCAATGTGAAAGGTGTGTATTATTAGATATTTGATGAGGCAAATGAATTACAAATATGACAGTCGATGTGAATGTTGTAACATGTGATTAAATGTACATGAAACTTGGAAATATATTCCGGGTAAGACCCGATGACTACGTGTGGAGATTATGTCCGGGTAAGACCCGATGACTACGTGTGGAGATTTTGTCCGGGTAAGACCCGATAACTCGTGTGGAGATTTAAATGCGAGCTAAAGGTCTCGCCGATAATCCGAGTAGAGGTTAAAGCTATAAGACTTCGTAATAAGGATTGCTTATAAATATATTCAATGCGAAAGGTTAAACAGGTATGTACTCCAAGTTTATATGTGAGCTTGATTTGAACTAAATCATAAGGTAGTTATGTGATGCATACGAGAGCAATCTATGAGACTATTCCTATGATTATGTGACATCGGATCAGTGTGAGAGGTTATGTGAAATCATACAATATATTTATGTCACATGAGCTCACTTTTATGTGAAAGTTTATCTGCCTATTGTATATGATGAGATGTGCATATTCGGTAAAGGGATGGTATGCCCGAAGGAAGAGTGAAATAAAATATCTGAACAACTATGTTATAATTTGATTGTTATCTGTTGACCTTTGCTTAAAACTTACTAAGCATTGTAATGCTTACTCCGTTTACTCTGTTTCCTCTGTTTTATAGATCTCATTGCGAAGCTACAGGCTCGGGGATCGTTAGCAACTAGTCACACTATCACTATCCACCGCTTGTTACTATTATGTTTAGAATTATTTTATGGCATGTATAGAATAGACTAGTGGCGGAAGAATATTTTTGGTTAATGTAAATAAGCCATGCGAAAATGGCATCTTTTGAATGTTTACTTAGTGAAGTTTAAATTTTACCTCTGGTTGTGCTTAGTACTTATTTAAATGAGCGATCTTTATTTCAAGAAAAGTTCAAAATTTTATTGTTCGACATGAGTTACAAGTCCGTAATGCCCTTACCTATTCAGCGGCGATTACGGGATAGGGTGTTACATTTTATTGGTATCATAGCTACGGTTTAGTCGATTCGGGACTAACGTAGCACGCGTGAGTCTATTTATACATGCCATAAAGTGATAAAATGATAGTGTGATGATTTTGACTATTAAAATGTGTTTCTTGTATTGTAATGAATCTTGATCCCGATCGAAATGTAGCAAGCTTGACTATGAGAATTTGCGATATAACTTCACTTAGATATGCCTAAATTATTAAGTTGATCAGTGCGTATCATGTACTCGTATTTGAATTTCGATTTGGATTGAATTATAAGGGTATAAGTGATGCAATTTTGAAAGAGTGTTATGACTATAAATGTGATTTTGTATGTGGCTATGGGCCCGGAAGTTGAATGGTCGATAAGCATGTTGTGTTTGTATTCAAGTAATGTAAATGATATACTAATGTGTATTGCCATATGTGTATATGTACATGAGAATTGAGAGTGATATATCCGGGCTAAGTCTCGAAGAGCATTCGTGCTAGTGATGTATCCGGGCTAAGTCCCGAAGAGCATTCGTGCTAGTGATATATTCGGGCTAAGTCCCGAAGAGCATTCGTGCTAGTGATGTATCCGGGATAAGTCCCGAAGAGCATTCGTGCTAGTGATGTATCCGGACTAAGTCCCGAAGAGCATTCGTGCTAGTGATGTATCCGGACTAAGTCCCGAAGAGCATTCGTGCTAGTGATGTATCCGGGCTAAGTTCCGAAGAGCATTCGTGCTGGTGTTATATCCGGGCTAAGTTGAAAACCCTAGCTATGGAACCCTTATAAAATTTGGTTATGGCTTCAAAAAGATGGACAAGATTTTCACTTCATTTTCCCTTTTTATTCTTTTATTTACCAAATGACAAAAATGCCCTTAAGGCCTTTCTTCCAAATTTTTCCCATTCATGCCCATTTTTGTCCAAATTTTTAGAACTTGGTCAAATTGCTATTTGAGGACCTCTAATTAATAACCCAATGCAATTTCATGCCTAAAGCTTCTAGAATACAAGTTTTGCAACTTATTCAATTTAGTCTCTAAAGTCAAATTAGACATCTTAGGCATAAAATTTATTCATGAAAATTTTACACAAGCATGCAATCATATCATGGACCATCAAATAATCATAAAATAATCATTTCTACTCTGAGTTTGTGGTCTCAAAACCACTGTTCTGACTAGACCCTAATTCAGGATGTTACAACTCTCCCCTCTTTAAGGATTTTCGTCCCTGAAATTCTTACCGATAAAAAGGTTTGGGCATTGCTTCCTTATGGCCTCCTCGGGCTCCCATGTAGCCTCTTTAACCCCATGTCTTTGCCATAGTACTTCCACCAAGGCAATGTTTTTTATTCTCAATTGTTTGACCTCTCGAGCCAAAATCTTAACCAGTTCCTCACCATAAGTCATATCCAGTTGAATCTCGACATCTGCCGGTGAAATCACGTGCGAAGGATCAGATCGGTATTTGCACAACATAGACGCATGGAACACATCATGAATCTTTTCTAACCCTGATGGTAAGGCCAACCGATAGGAAATTGGCCCTATTCTCTCGGTGATCTCATACGGTCCTATAAAACGAGGACTCAACTTGCCTTTTTTGCCAAATCTGAAAATCTTTTTCCATGGTGACACTTTGAAAAATACCTTATCACCAACTTGGTACTCAATTTCTTTCCATTTCAGATCCACATAGGATTTTTGTCTATCCAACGCGGCTTTCAAACAATCACAAATCACCTTCACTTTCTCTTCGGTTTCTTTGACTAGATCAACTCCGTGAATCTGACTTTCTTTCAGCTCGGTCCAATATAGAAGTGTTCAAAACTTACGTCCGTACAATGCCTCATAAGGCGCCATTTTCAAACTCGACTGATAACCGTTGTTGTAGGCAAAATCCACCAACGGTAAATACTTTTCCCAACTACCTTGGAATTCTAATACACAGCATCGAAGCATGTCTTCCAAGACCTAAATTACTCGTTCAGGCAGACCATCAGTCTGTGGATGAAAGGTAGTGCTAAAATTTAGCTTTATACCCAAAGCTTCTTGTAACTTTTCCCAAAATCGTGAAGTGAACCTCGTATCTCAATAATCGATATAGGTATTCCATGGAGTCTAACAATTTCACCAATGTACAGTTCTGCTAACTTATCAAGTGAGAAATCGGTACGCACTAGAATAAAATGCGTCGATTTAGTTAGTCTATCGACAATAACCCATATGGAATCTTTCTTTCTAGGAGTTAAAGGAAACCTCATTACAAAATCCATAGTAATCCAGTCTCATTTTTGCTCGAGAACCATGATGGGATGAAGTAAACCTGAAGGTACTTGGTGTTCAGCCTTTACTTGCTGACAAACTAAGCATTTCGATACAAACACTGAGATATCCATTTTTATACCATTCTAGCAATACATTTTCTTCAAGTTATTATACATCTTTGTGCTACCCGGGTGAACTAACAAACAACCATTGTGTGCCTCATGCAAAATATTTTGAATCAACTCAGTGTCTTTCAGAACATAAATCCTACCACGAAACCTCAAAAAACCATCGGAGTCACTCAAAAAATTCGGTTCACTACTTGACTCACATTTAATTCTCTTAGCTTGAAACTCTTTATCAACTCTCTGAGCATCACAAATCTATCAAAGAAAAGTTGGTCTAGCTCTCAACTCGGCTAGAATCAAACCATCATTAGACCAAGTCAGCCGTGTATTCATAGTCCTCAAGGCAAACAATGACTTCTTACTCAAAGCATCGGCGACTACATTCGCCTTTCCCGGATGGTAATCAATCACAAGCTCATAATGTTTTAACAGTTCCAAACATCTTCGTTGTTGCAAGTTTAAATCCTTTTGAGTCAGCAAGTACTTAAGACTTTTGTGATTAGTATATACATGGCATTTCTCACCAAATAAATAATGTCACCAAATCTTCAAAGCAAACACTATGGCGGCCAACTTTAAGTCGTGTGTCGGATAGTTCTTCTCGTGAGGCTTCAGCTTTCTCGAAGCGTAAGCTACTATTTTACCTTCTTGCATAAGTACACATCCCAAACCATTCAAGGAAGCATCACTATAAATCAAAAATTCTTTACTTGACTTGGGTTGTACCAAAACTGGAGCCTCAGTCAACAATACCTTTAATTTCAAAAAACTCTATTGGCACTTTTCTGTCCATTTGAACTTGTATCTTTTTGTAACAACCTCGTCATCAGAGTAGAAATCATGGAGAACCCTTTAACAAATCGTTTGTAATAATTGGCCAAGCCTAGAAAGCTTCTAACCTCAGTTACATTCATCAGCAGTTTCCATTCAACAATAGCCGAGATCTTACTCGGGTCTACTCTAATACCATCACCCGAAACAATATGGCCCAAGAATCCAACTTCTTGAAGCCAAAACTCGCTTTTACTAAACTTAGCATACAACTACTTGTTTCTCAAAGTTTGCAAAATAGTTCTCAAGTGTTCAGCATGCTCGGATTCATCACGAGAATATATCAGTATGTCATCAATAAAAACAACCACAAATTTATCCAAATATGGTCGGAAAATATGATTCATCAAGTCCATAAACGCGGCAGGAGCATTTGTTAAACCAAAAGGGATGACAAGAAATTCATACTGACCATACCTCATTCGAAAAGTAGTTTTTATCACATCCGAGTCTTTCACCGTCAGCTGGTAATAACAGGACCTCAAGTCTATTTTAGAAAACCATGTCACTCCTTTCAATTGGTCAAACAAGTCATCAATCCTTGGAAAGGGATACTTATTCTTAATTGTTACGTTATTGAATCTATACATAACCTCATGGATCCGTCTTTCTTCTTCACGAATAACACCGGGGCATCCCACGATGAAACGCTCGGTTTCACAAAACCCTTGTCAGTCAATTTCACATGAGGAAGACATAGATAGGTTTTTCGAGCTTCCAAGCTTGATTGTATGTCCGTTTTAGCCCCGTTTTTAATGTTCTTTACGTTTTTGGAGTCCCGGTAACTTGATTAAGCTTGTTCTAGCAATAATTTAACCTAGGGTTTATATTTGGAAAAATACCCATAGGAGAAATGTGTTTATTTTGATGTTTTATGGTAGAATATGAAGCTTGAAATTGTGTTAAACAACTTTTTCTAAGCGATTTTACGTGAAAATGAGTAAAACGACATAATCGATAAAAATACCTAATGTTCATAAGTACATGTTAGAGTGAGAATTTGATGTTTCCATAGAAGGGAATAATGATCAATATGTCATAAAAAATAAGAAAATAGGATGAAGTTTAATTTCCGAGCCTTGGGGCAAAAGTGTAAATATGTAAAAGTTTAGGGGCAAAAATGTAATTTTCCAAAGTTTGAGTCAAGGACTGTTTTAATAAATGTGAGTATTAAATAAGCTAAATTTGTTATTATAGATCAAGAAGAATGAAATTCAGAGTTAGACTGGGGAAAGAAAAAGATAGTGGACTAAATCGATATAGTTGATCGTATTTTGTTTCGAGGTAAGTTTGCGGTAAATAAATGCAAATATTCTATTACTTTATGTTAATGTTGTTAATTTCTAGCATGTGTAAATTTATTTTTTGAAATTATTTAAAGTAGACTCAAGCATGAATTGATGGAGAAGTAATTTCAGAAAGTCCCGATTGAACCTTAGGAATATGTAGGATACAAATGTCATGACATTAGGGTTTAAGGATACCATGTAAGACCATGCCAAGGCATGGAAATTGGTAAGGTTTCTAAGGCAAGGATATCATGTAAGGCCATGTCAAGACATGGCATTGATAAGTTACTATAAGGAAAAGGTCACATGTAAGACCATGCTAAGGCATGGCATTGGTGAGTTCATAAGGCAAGGATACCATGTAAGACCATGTCGAGACATGGCAATGGTAAGTTTCAAAAGGATACCACGTAAGAACATGACAAGTCATGGAAATGGTAAGGTATCCGTGTATCCTTAGTATTCCAAGTGGTTCAATAGGAAAATTTCAAGAGAATATCAAGGTAAGGTAAGGTAAGACGAGTTATACTAAAAAGGGTAAGACAAGTTCATGCTAGAAGAGCAAAGGTAAGTATATAATGTTCATGTATGCTTGATAAGGAAAAAGGTAACTAAAATTTATTAATAAATTTGATTAAGTAAGTAAGTATTTAAGTAAGTGAGTAAGTGAATAAGTTTAAAATATGTCTATGACAATTAATGAAGTTGCATTAAGTAGTATCATGCCAAGTAGTAAGATAATTCTTATGAATGTTGTTATTTATTTTCATGCAAACTTGCTAAGTTAATGCTTACCCCCTTTATTTTCCTTCTTTTTATAGTTTTGTCAAGCTAACTCGGGGATCGTAAAGTACGTCGGAGGTCCGGGCACACTATCATAAGGATTATTTTGGTATAGGTAGACATTTCATTTTGAGTATGGCATGTATAGCATCGTAGCTATTTTGTGTGTATGATCTTATGATATGGCTAATGAATGGTATGTAAATGCTTGATAATGATTAGCTATTGGAATGGCTAATCAAGGACATGTTTGGTGTTATGTATGCCTAAATGCTAGTTATTCCATGGAAATCATGAAAAACGTGAAATTAGCTTTAAAACGGTATCGAACAGCAGTAATGACGTGAATCTGAAAACTCACTAAAAATAGTAGAAATGGATTTAGACAGTGAATGAGATATATAATTAAATATTATTGAGACTATTTTCATATGAAAGAAACAAAGTAAATAAATGAGTTGTATTTATGAGATATTTAAATTTTGGTGAGACAGGATTAGAGTGATTTCTGAATCCCCTATTCTGAATTTAGAAATTCACTAAAAACTTTACAAAAATAATTATGAGTTATACTTTATATATATATATATATATATATATATATTCCTTATTGAGTCTCCTTTTAAGAGAAATAAACGGCATGGTTATTTGAATTACGTATAGGGAGAAGATTAATTAAGTAGTGAGCAGAGGTCGAGCGTTGAACAACTGAAGCAGGGAAATTTTAACTAATAAACGTACTAATTGGCTACACCAAAAATTCTGAAAAAAAATTAGTATGAAGATATACAAGTCTAGTTTTAGATAAAATTCATGTATTTGAATTTCGAGTTTCATAACTCGAGTTATGATTTATTTAGTGACTATGACACATATGGATAGTTTATTTATGAAAGATGAAATAAATTGT
Source organism: Gossypium arboreum (assembly GCF_025698485.1). Taxonomy (NCBI): domain Eukaryota; kingdom Viridiplantae; phylum Streptophyta; class Magnoliopsida; order Malvales; family Malvaceae; genus Gossypium; species Gossypium arboreum. The sequence goes on along the minus strand of NC_069081.1, from coordinate 82,000,339 downwards.
TTTGATTTGTTTAAGTGATTGGAAAATTTTTATTGATTCTGGTTTGTTCTCGAACAGTTTCAATTTCATGTTTTAGGGTCTCGAGGACCCTTTTCAGGAACATAATGAATGAATGAAACTAAATTAATTTTAAAAGAAAATTTTTATGCCTCGAATTAGTAAGCTAAGTCTGGTAACTCCTCGTGCTCGACTCCGGCAACGGTCTTGGGTAAGGGATGTTACATCTAAAACCCTGAATTTTTCTTCTTACGATTTTTGTACGAATGCCCAACTGACACATGAGATCAAGAATACACATCTCTGGATTTCTTAGACTGGGATGGAAGTGACTTACTCATCGGTCTCTTCCTTATATCTCTAGCCTCAACTTCGGCTCTTCTCCTTTCCTTGGTCAGCTCCTCAGCTTTACAGGCCTAATCAACGAGCACAACAAATTCCTTCAACTCAGGTATACCTATTAACACTTTTATGTCTTCATTAAGTCCGTCTTCAAACCTTCTACGCATTTTAGTCTCAGAGGATACACACTCCCGAGCATATTTGCTGAGTCTGACAAATGCTCTTTCGTACTCAGCAACTAACATGTGACCTTGATTCAAATCGAGAAACTCCTTACGCTTTTGATTCATGAATCGCTCACTAATGTATTTCTTTCGAAACTCTTCCTGAAAGAATTCCCATGTGACCTTTTCTCTCAAAACCACCAAAATCAGCGTCTTCCACCAATGGTACGCTGCACCCCTCAGCAATGAAATAGCACACTTCAGACATTCATCAGGCGTGCAGGACAGTTCATCAAATACCCGAATGGAATTCTCTAGCCAAAATTCCACTCTCTTAGGATCATCATTGGCATTGGCCCTAAATTCCTCGGCTCCTTACTTTTAAATTCTATCTACTGGGGTTCTATGAAATCTCATAAAATCTATGCCTTGAGGCACGAGTTGGGGATTTGGAGGGGGTGGAGGAGGTTGAGCGTTTGGGTTCATTCGAACGAACTCCGTGTACCAGGCATCCATCATGTGGAGAAAGGCTTCTTTGCCTCCTTCTCTTATACTAACAGTAGTAGGTCTACTATCAGACAGCACTACTCCTTCAGCGGGAGCAGGTGCATTACTTTCAACATCATCTGCCACTGCTCTATCGGGATCCATTTACTATATGAAAACATATTTTTAAGTCATCAGGAGTCATAACACTATCATAATATATATATATGGCATGTATAGTTAGACTCGTACACATGCTACGTTAGTCTGAGAACCGACTAAACCGTAGCTCTGATACCACTAAATGTAACACCCCTTACCCCTATCCGACGCCAGGATAGGGTTTGAGGCATTACCAGACTTAAACATAAACATTCATATAAAACCGAGTTATAAAATTTCGTCCCAATTTAAAACTTTTCAATCAAATGCAAATTGTCCCTTGTAAGGGTCTACAAGACCCGAAAAATCTATCGGAAGCGGTTCAGGACTAAATCAAACACTTTCAGAACCTATTAAACACTTAGAAAATTTTCTTGTTTTGGAGAGTCACACGCCCGTGTGGGTAGGACGAGTGGTCACACACATCCGTGTGGCACGGGAAACACTCGTGTCCTCAGCCCTTGTAACTCTTTTACTATGATGTCATCAACAAAATAAGGTTACATGGCCAAGTCACACACCCGTGTGCTTAGGCCGTGTGGCGAATTAAATTCCAAAAATAAAGTGAAGACTTCACACGGCCTGGGCACACACCCATGTCCTAAAGTCAAGTCCTTCACACGGCTGAGACACATGGCCGTGTCTCTGCCTGTATGTTTACTACTGGGCATTTTGTTTTGTATAAATAGGGTGCAGGGACACACGATCGGATCACAGGCCCAAAGGGCAAATCATGTGTCACAGACGGCCTAGACACATGCACGTGTGTCTAACCGTGTGGACAATTTGTAGGCTATTTTCCAAGCCATTTGCCACCCTTAAACACTCACACATTTATATTCACTTCATGGCATGCAACATAACACATTTGATTATTCAAACATTCACATTCATGATTAAACTATGACTTAGTAAGGTCAACATGTCACCCATTCAAATTATCATACTTTCAACTAGCATTCCATACCAATTTCATGTTTATTTATCATCTTTACCAATTTACCTCCAAGTTACACATTTCTACCACATTCATTGCATACTTATTAACCATATCACAATCCTCTAACGTACATGCCAATCATCACACTCATCAACCACAAACAACCATAACCATATTAAAGCATCAACACATTTGCATCCATGCATCAATAAATAGGTTTACAACCCAGAATAATCAATATGAGCCACCTCTCATGGCCATATACAAAATAATCATGATACCATCATAAGCCAACACATTTGGCTAATCAATATGACATATAACAAAAAGGCCAAGTCCCTATACATCCCATACTCAAAACAATAAGGCTAGTTACACCCCAAATGTTCAATTGATAGTGTGATCGCGCCTCCAACGTCTTCCGATCCCTAAGCTAACTTGGCGAAACTATAAGAGATGGAAAAGAAAGGGGGTAAGCATGAAGCTTAGTAAGTTCACAAGCAAATAATATGCATCATAAACAAACATAAATCATGCGTTTAACGTAACGAACATAATCTTGCGTTTTGTCAAATCTTATGAACTTATTTCTCATATATATATGTATACATGTTCTTACCTCAAGCTCATCATATTTCATGTCATTCACATGAGTTCGATGTACATACCTGTGCCACTTGCACATAATGACTTATTTTCTCGTCTTGATGCAATCATTAAGATCGCTCATTGAACTTCTCTTGAACTACCCGTTGAACACTCAGAATACTATCGGGTACATCAGAAACTTGCACCTAAGTGCCTCATATGTAGCCAATGCTGCTCCATATCTCAGACCACATGTTGCTCACTTACGAGCTACTCATGAGACTGCTCATATAGACCGTCAGGTATCTGCAACACATACCAGACTACCCTACCATTAATAACATATACGAGACCAGTACCCAGACGCCAAAACATGTGTCATACATATCACGAACTCAGACCCCAACTCAATGAGTTCGGATGTCACATATATCATGAACTCAAACACAACTCAATGAGTTCAAATTACATAATTCCTAGTGACATGTCACTTCTATCCTAAACTATTCCTAAGGTTCAAACAAGATTCTTCGATACCACATTTCGATCAAACTTGCTCATAACATCGATTTCAATGCTCATAGCACCAAATCACATATTCATGGAGAAGTCAAAGCATAATTCATGATAAAATTTAGGCAATAATCACATGATACAACATCACATTAAATATGTATGTACTTATCATACATGCAATATTAAAGCATTTAAAGCATGGTATATGTTGCATTATTTGCAAGAGAACTTACCTCGATACAAAATGATAGAAACGAACCTAATCCTCACAAACCTTGTTCTTCCCCCGATCAAGACGCGAATCACATTTTTCTTAATCTTTAATGCCAAATTTAAATTTCTCAGTACACACATTACTCGTATCGACTCATAACTTATACTTTGGTAAAATTACCTTTTTACTCTTAACTTTTCACTGTCCCTAAGCTCGTAAAATGAAATGCATGCAATTTCTTGGTTATCCAAGCCTAGCCAATCCATATCCTACCTCATATCAGCCCATATTTTCCTTTATTTCACATTTCCTCTACTCATTTTTACACCTTTTACAAAGAAGTCCTTTTTAGGTGTTTTCACTAAAAATCACTTAGCAAAAGATGTTTATCACACATCAAACATTCATATTCATCCATTAAACGTCAAAATACAATGATGTTACACATGGGTCAAATTTCATGCATGAACCCTAGCTCAAAATAATGGTAGAAATGGATAGATCATGCTTTAAGGACTTTAAAAATGTAAAGAACATAAAAAACGGGGCTAGGGAGCACTTAAATCAAGCTTGAAAAGTTGAAAATCGTAGCTAAGGAACCCTTGTAAAATTCAGCTATGTCTTGAAAAAGATGGACAAGATTTTCACTTCATTTTCCCTTTTTTATTCTTTTATTTTCCAAATGACAAAAATGCCCTTAAGGCCTTTCTTCCAATTTTTTCCTATTCATGCCCATTTTTGTCCAAATTTTTAGAACTTGATCTAATTGCTATCTAAGGACCTCTAATTAATAACCCAATGCAATTTCATGCCTAAAGCTTCTAGAACACAAGTTTTGCAACTTATTCAATTTAGTCCTTAAAGTCAAGTTGGACATCTTAGGCATAGAATTCATTCATGAAAATTTTACACAAGCATGCAATCATATCATGGACCATCAAATAATCATAAAATAATCATTTCTATTCTGGGTTTGTGGTCTCAAAACCACTATTTTGACTAAACCTTAATTCGGGATGTTACATAACAACCAAACCATATTCACAAGCCAACATATATATGGCTAAAACACTTATACCAAAAAGACCAAATCCCTATACATGCATATACTTAAAATTTCAAAGTTTATAGGTACCATGTGATAGGTGGATAGTGTGAATTGATCTTCGACGATCCCCAAATCTGAGCTAGCTTGATAACACTATAAAACACGGGAAAAATAAACAAAATAAGCTATAAAGCTTAGTAAGCTTGTATAAAATAAACTCAATTCAATCTCAAGATTATTATTCAACAATTTGAATAAATATTAACATTTGGCATATATTAGCTAACAAACTTTTCATATACACTATTATAAATTTTATCACATTCTTCATAAGTTTCTCCGAACCAAAGTTTATATATATCAACGTACCTGTACCATTTCATATCATTCTTATACTCAATAACATCTTTCATTTTCCTGTTGAACCATTTAGAATAGAAGTCAGATACTCAAGAGTTTCGTACAATAAGTACCTATAGCATGGCTCGAAGCCATCTCAAGGTAACTTACATCCAAAGTACTGATATCATGGTCCAAAGCCAAATCAGCCGATCCCGAACCCAAATCAGTATAACTCATACCTGAAGTGCTAATATCATAGCCCGAAGCCAACTCAATGTATCATCTAATGACATGTCACTAGTATCCTAAAATATTCCTGAGGCCCAACAAGGATTTCGAATGTCGAATTGTTGTCGAATCACTATCGATCATATTCATAGTCTCGCATTCACAATTATACAATATCAAAACATATAAAATACATTTGTATTAAAAATTATAATTTACAAACTTACCTCGGTTTCAAAAATGATGAAATAGACCGATAAATCCAAAATTTTATTTTTCCCTCGATCTAATTCCAAATTCCACTTTTCTTGTTATGCTCAAGGAAAAGTGACCGAATGCTTAAGCCCTAACTATGGCTTCTTTTCTTCAAATTTTCAGCAAGTGATGAAGATGATAGCATAAAAATTTTATTTGTTTTGTTTAATTAACTTATATATACTAATTACCAATTTAACCTTAATATAAAACCATTAAAAACACATAAACCATGTCCATGAAAGTCCAGTTATTATTATAATGGAATAATTTCAACATAAATCCACCAACTATTTAATTTCATAGCTAATAAACGCTTTTAAATAGAATATGCATTTACATTTTATGAGATTTAGTCCTTTTTACCAAATTAAGCATTCAAATGATAAAATTTCTTAATGAAACTTTCACACAATCATTCAATCATATTGTAAGCATTAAAATAATAATAAAATAAATATTTTAACTTCAAATTTGTGGCTCCAAAACCACTATTCAGATTTGACTAAAAACGGGTTGTTACAATGTGCTTAACATTGATCCTTCAATTCATATACAGAGCACATAATCGACAAGCACACTCTCGAGTCTTATAATGGGAAGCTCACACAGAGCCATTTTAGGAAGCTCATAAAGAGCCTTTTGGGAAGCTCATAAAGAGCCTTTTGGGAAGCTTATCCAGGCTATATAATGGGAAGCTCATAAGAGCCACAATCTAGAAGTTCACAAAGAACCTTATTGAGAAGCTCATGAAAAGCCTATCAGGAAGCTCACAAAGAGCAATGTAACCGGAAGCTCTAGATAGTCATATATTAGGAAGTTCAAGCGAGCACTATCACGAAGGTCACGAAGAGCCAATTTAACGAGAAGCTCATGAAGAGCCATATATCGGGATGTTCATAAGAGCTAAGGTATGTCCACAACACATGTAGGACCACAACCTATCGAGACGCTCCGAAGAGCTATAATGGGAAGCTCTAAGAACCATATAAAGGAAGCTTGAGAGGGCTAATAACGGGACTCTCGTAAGAGCTGTAGTGTGTCAACAACATATGCTAGACCACAACCAATACGGGAAATCCTGTATCTATCGGCTTTCATTTATTCAAACAGGATTTCATATTTTTTTTAGGCATTGTCAGGTATATGATCATCTCATATATTTATGAAATTTATACAATTCACATAAACATATTCAATTCAAGCATATAGAAATACACAATTAAGTTACACAAACTTACCTCGATACTTGTTTATATATGAGAATCTACTAATCCAAAACTTTTTGTTTTCCTCAATCCAACTCAGTATTAGGTCTTTTCGGATCTATACAAATGAATTTAACATCAATTTAATCCATTTCATACTCAATTTAATACAATTCACATCCTAGGCAAAATTACCATTTTGCCCCTATACTTTTCATGAATGACAATTTCATCCCTAGACTCGGAAAATGAAATTCATGCAATTTAATCATTATTTCAAGTCTAACCAATTTTTACATATAATATTTACAGCACATATATTTTATAAAAATTAGAAATTTTTCATGAATTTTACATTTTACAATTTAGTCCCTAAATTTCAATTTCATGAAAATTCACTGTACAAAAGTTGTTTATATATCAACAACATTTCATTTTTTTTACCATAAATTTCAAAATTTTAGAAAATTCATCCATGGAAAAACCCTAGTACTTTGATACCTTTACAAATTAATCCCCAAAATAGATAGATTAAGTTACTACGATCTCGAAAATATAAAAATTACTAAAAACGGGACAAGGATGTTTACCCAATTCAGCCAAGAAAGCTTACTTTCTCTTTCCTTGGGTTTCCATAAAAATTTTGGGGAAGATGATGAAAATAAGATGATATTGTCTATTTAATTTAATTATCATCTTTTAATTTGTTTCACTTTCCAATTTAGTCCTTTTCTTTTTCTAATTTTCCATGGATGATTCATCATAAATATCTACTAACATTTTCTTAATGGTCTAATTACCATATAAGGACCTCAAGTTTTGAATTCCATAGCTATATGATACTTATAGTTACTAGAATAGAACTTTTACATTTTATGCAATTTTGTCCTTTCTATAATTAAACATAAAATCGGTAAAAAAAATTTATCGAAATACGTCCTTTCTATCATAATATAGACCTTGCAATAATATTAAAATAAATTTTATTTCTGACTCATATTTGTGGCCCGAAACCACTATTCTGATTTTACTGAAAATAGTCGTTACACAATCCTCCAAAGAAAGTTGAAATTCCGATACAGAAGTTTGATTTCCTTTCTTTGAATCGGCAATTACATAATGTTTTGATATCTTGTATGTATAAAGCTTGCAATAGTCCTATCACTTTGTTCTTTTGATCCTATAGGATTCGAATTCCTAGTACAAAATTAGCTTCTCCCAAGTCCTTCATGCTAAACTATTGAGTTAATCATAGTTTAACCGATGTCAATGTCCTTACATCATTCCCAATGAGTAAAATGTAATCGAGATATAGAACGAGAAAGACAACCTTTGTAACAACTAGATTTTAGGCCCAGTCGGAACAATGGTTTCGAGACCACAAATCTGAGGTCGGAGAAATTACTTTAATATTATTTTATGTGTTATAGCATGATTATATGAGTGTTTGAAATTTTTGGTGAATTAATTTCAATGATTGCATGCTTAATTTTGAAAAAGGACTAAATCGCATAAAGTGCGAGAATTTTGTTCTACTAGCTAAATGTGTCAAAAAGCTATGGAACATTAAAGTAGAGGTCCTTATTGAGTAAATAGACCAATAAAATATTAGTGGTTGGACATGGAGCCTTAATTCAAGGAATGGTCAAATTTTAAGTGACTTAATTGATAATGAAATAATAAACCTAAAGGACTAGCTATCATCTTTTTCATTCTTTTTCTTCACCACCAAAAATTACAGTAAAAAAGGGGGTTTTGAAGCTTAAAATTTCAGCCACTTGGTTTCTTTACAAGTAGGTGATTTTGATGGTCTTTCTTGATGATTTTTGTATTTTTGGGACCCTTGTAGTATAAGCTAACTAATGGGGGGACTATTTTGCAAAATGGTTGAGAGTTTAGGGTGTTGCCATTTGAGTACTCAACTTGTTTGCTAAATTTTTATGGAAGAAAATGAATTGTGGTTGTTAAATAAACAACTTTTGGGAAGTGGCTTTCATGAGAAAAAACATGAAAGGGGTTATTTTGTAAAAGTTATAAAATAGGTGGTTAATGTGTGAAATAATTGAAATTGTGAGATGTTATATGCTTAAAGTAGATTCAGCTAGGCTTGGTTAATGAGGAAATTTGATGAAAATCATTTTACGAGCCTAGGGACTAAATTGTAAAAAAAATGAAAAAGTTTAGGGGCAAAACGGTCATTTTGCCAAAGTAGGAATTTTGGAATATCTTGATTTATGTGATGATTAAATAAATAAATGTTGTTATTATAGATCAAGATATACGGAATCCGGACCTAGACCGGGGGAAAACTAAGCTAGTGGACTAAATCAAACTAGTCACCCATATTTTGTATACCGAGGTAAGTTGCACGTAAGTATCACAATTCTATTGTTATTATGCATTGAATAATTGACATTGCATGGAATGTTCAATTTTTGTTATGAATATGCATGACGAGAATTGATGTGGTAAAACTCCCGGTTGAACCGTAGGAATAGATCGGATATCCATGCCATGATACTAGGGTTATATGTGAGCCAGTGTAAGACCATGTCTAGGACATGGCATTGGCTTTGATATGTGAGCTAGTGTAAGACCATGTTTGGAACATGGCATCGGCATTATTATATGAGCCAGTGTAAGACCATGTTTGGAACATAGTATCGACATTGTTGTATGAGCCAGTGTAAGACCATGTTTGGAACATGGCCTCGGAATTTTCATGAGAGCTAGTGTAAGACCATGTTTGGAATATGGCCTTAGCATTGTTATGAGAGCTAGTGTAAGACCATGTCTGGGACATTGCATCGGCATTGATATATGAGAGCCAGTGTAAAATCATGTCTGGGACATGGCATCGGCATCTTAACCTTTTGTACGAGGCTTATAGGGTATCGTTTATTATTACAACTGGTTCAACGGGTGATTTAAAGATTATGTCACCATTGAGAAAAGTTACGATTATGTTGCAAGTGGTACAGGTACATACATGAAACCCATGAGAATGAGCTCAGGTTGTGTATATGGGTAGTAAGGATGAAAATAAGTAAGTTAGGTCTATGATCATTCGAGAATCTTGTGCAAGTGTGTAATATGTTATGAGTATGATATTACTTGGTAAAGTGTTGTTAATTATTTACATTTAACTTACTAAGTTTTATGCTTACTCCCTATCTTTTACATTTTCTTATAGCATAGCCAAGCTAGCTCGAGGATCAAAAGACGTTGGAGGCTTGATCACACTATCTATAGGAACAATTGGGTATAGTTAGATTTATCATTTTAAGTATGGCATGTGTAGGGACTTCGTCTTTTTGTTAAGTGTCATGTTGGTTTAGCTATGAGTGTTGGCTCATATTGATGTGATATTCTTTTGTATAGGCCATTTAGGCTGGCTAATATTGATTATTGCTAAATGCATTTGATGAGAATTTTCATGGATGTTGTTGTTGCATGGTTTGTGTTGATAAGTAGGAGATGTTGTATGTGACAGAAAATAGCTTGGAAATGATGTGTAGATGCCTTGGTATTAGCTAATATGGTCATGTGTCTATGTGGTATTGGTATTGTTTGATGTTTTTAGGTTAGTATAAGTAAGGGTGACAAAAAGGCTTGGTAAATAGCCTTGATTTTGTCCATATGGGTAGACACACGGGCATGTGTCTAGACCGTATGTGACACACGGTTTGCCACATGGGCGTGTGATCCAGTCGTGTGTCCCCTGCACCTTAATTTTTTCTAAACAGAATGCCGAGTAGTAACCACATGGGCGGAGACATGGTCGTGTGTCTCAACTGTGTGGAGGACATGGCCATTGCACACGGGAGTGTGCCCAGGTCATGTGAAATCTACACCTTTAATGTGAAATTAAATTTTCCACACGGACGTGTGCCTTGGCCGTGTGCCCTTAAATGGTTGATGACGTCAGAAACAAAATGTCAAGGTTTTGTGTACATGGGCCTTCAACACGGCCATGTTAAGAGGACACACGGGCGTGTAACTCTTCCACACGAGCGTGTGCCCTTGTTTTCTTTTTCAAAGTTTTCTAAGTGCTCTGTTTAGTCCTGAACCATTTTCAAAGCATATTTTGGGCCTCGTAAGTCCATATTAAGGACGTTAAGAGGAAGATTGAAAAGTTTTATATTTTAAATGGAAATTCATGTTCCAGTTTTATGTACATAAGTATGTTTAAGTCTGGTAATGCCTCGTACCCTGTCCCGGTGTCGGTCACAGGTAAGGGGTGTTACAACCTTTCCTTCTCCAATTCATTTATAAACACAAGGTTCTTCTGTGTTTTGCTCAAAGCCAAAAGTCTTGATTGTTTGAGCAAATATTTGATTCCATGAGCAAGATGTTTACTTAAGTCCATATATGTGATCAGGTCATAGGTGAGTAGGTCATTATCTTCATGTTTGGCAAACTCAGTGTTTAAAACACTTCCTCTAGATTGGAAGAACTTGGGCCTGTCACACCCCAAAATTGGGCCTAGAATTTTTGTAACAGCCCTTACCTGTATTCAATGTCGGAATAGGGTTATGGAGCATTACCAAACTTATAACACATATAAACATACATTTCACATACATATTCCAATATGATGTAATCATCATTCAAAATCTATCATATTGTCCCTATTGCGAGCCTACGAGGCCCAAAACATGCATTCGGGGTGGTTCAGGACTAAACTGATAACTTATGAAATTTCAAGGTAACTTAAAAAATTTTACAAAATATAGGGGACACATCTCCGTGTGGCCCAGCCGTGTGTCTTACATGGTCAAAGACATGCCCGTGTCACAGGCCATGCGGACATTCGACATGGGATCACATAGCTATGTCCCAGCCTGTGTCTGACCCCGTGTAACTCTCTAACTTGGGTCACACGGCCATACCTAGAATTACATCGAACTTATCAAATGGTAAAAGCATCATATTTTTCTGAAAAATAGTAACCCCAAGTCATTAAAGGACAGTTCTTACCAACTTTATCAGCTAGAACATATTTGCCTAAGGGATTCGACACTTTAATCACAAATTTGGTAGACTCAACAGGCAAACTCTTACTAGATACCAAATTCATAAAAATATATGAATGTGTCAATCCAGGATCAATCAATGCAATTACATTAGTGTCATAGAGAGAAAATGTACTGGTAATAACATCAGGTGATTACGCATCTTCGTGAGCACGAATAACGTAAGCTCTAACAGGTGCTTTGGCCTCGGATCTCACAGCGGAATCCTTTGTTGTTCCTCTACTACTAGTCACATTCCCCACATTTCTAGGTGGCCTCCCTCTAGTAGTTGGGTTGCTCGGTCTTGCATTCTGGAACTTATCTTGCTCGGCTAACTCAGGGCAATCTCAAATGAAATGTCTTGTGAGCCACATTTAAAATAGCCTCTATTATTCATCCAGCACTCACCAGAATGTCACCGACCACACTGTTGACACTCGGGCTTATTGTTTCTCACGCTGCCAACACTTGATACTGATGTAGCTTGAGCTTTAGGACTTGAGTATTGCTTTCCACAATCTCTGTTTGGATACCCAATTGAAGTATTCGAACGAGTATATGAATCTCTTGATTTCTTTGACGAATATTGATATGGTTTATTTATTGATCTTTTTCTTAAATCTCTAGACTCTAAATCTGTCTTTCTCTTTTCTTTGCCAAGTTCTTTGACTTTGTAAGCTCGGTTAACTAAAACAACAAATTCTTTTAATTCTAGAATCCTGACCAACAGTCTAATGTCTTCGTTTAATCCATCTTCGAACCTTTTACACATATTTACTTCCGTTGAAATACATTCCCGAGCATACTTACTGAGTCTCACAAATTTTCACTCATAATCTGTCACAGACATTTGGCCCTGTTTCAACTCTAGAAAGTCGTTACGTTTTTTATCAATGAACCGTTGACTGATGTATTTCTTTCTGAACTCAACTTGAAAAAATTCCCAAGTAACTCTTTCTCTCCATACCACGGACACCAAAGTATTCCACCATTGATACGCAGTGTCCCTCAGAAGTGATACGGCACATTTTAGACATTCATCCAGTGTGCAAGAAAGTTCATCAAATACCCGAATCGTATTTTCAAGCCAAAACTCAGCTCTATCAGAATCATCGTCAACAATAGCTATAAACTCTTCGGCCCCGTATTTTTTAATCTTATCAACTGGTGGCTTATTTAGTCGTAGAAGCTCCACACCTTGAGGAGCTACGAAAATCAGTTAGGGATTAGGTAGGGGTGGAGGTTGTTGAGCAGCCGGATCTGTTAGAACAAATTTCGTGAACCACTCATTCATTATTTGGAAAAAGGCTTCTTTAGCCTCTCCTCCCTTGCTACCTGATATGGGTTTTGATTCTGATTGTGCTACTCCATGAATGGAGGCAGGCGCATTACTTTCAACATCATTAGCTACAGCTCGATTGGGATCCATTTACTATATGAGAACACGATTTAAACTGTCAGGAGATATCACACTATCACAGGTTATACATGGCATGTATAGCTAGACTCTCACATATGCTACGTTAGTTTGAGAATCGACTAAATCGTAGCTCTAATACCAATAAATGTAACATCCCTCTCCCATATTCAACGCCGGAGTAAGGTTACAGAGCATTACCGAACTTATAACACAAATAAACATACATTTCACATACATATTCCAATATCATGTAATCATCATTCAACGTCAATCATATTGTCCCTATTACGAGCCTACGAGACCCAAAACATGCATTTGGGGTGGTTCGGAACTAAACCGATAACTTATAAAATCTTAGGGTAACTTAGAAAATTTTACAAAATACAAGGGACACACGCTCGTGTGGCCCGGCTGTGTGTCTCACACGGTCAAAGACATGCCTGTGTCACAGATTGTGTGGACATTCAAAATGGGATCACATGGTCGTGTCCCAGCCCATGTCTGACCCCATGTAACTCTCTAACTTGGGTCACATGGCCTACACACACGCCCGTTTGACTAGCCCATACGCCTTAAAAATGGCCCCACATGCCCGTGTCCCAGGCCGTGTGCTAGGCCGTGCCAAACCTGTGGGGTATACTGACTTATGGCACACGGGCAAGTCATACACTCGTGTGCTAGGCATGTGGAGCATACTGACTTGATTTTTAATTCAACACCATGGGACACACAACTGTGCAACCTGACCGTGTGTCACACACGGCTGAGACACACACCTGTGTCTCTGCCCATATGGACAAAAAATAGGTTATTTACCAAGCCATTTTGCCACCCAAATTTTATACACCTACACCAAACCAAATGGCACCAAAACAAAACATATATAGGCATTCAATCAACCTCAATCAAGCATCATTTATTCCATTTCAATACTAACAAATACAAGGCACACAATATCATATTATGCCATTCAATTTATACCAAATTATCAAATTCCTAAATCATCAATATAGTTACATGTCAAATATGCATTATTTTACCTATAATTCAAACATACCAAATCTCATATTTCAACCATTTAGTATCCTTAATTACCAATTATCATCAAGCATCACATATCCATCGATAAACACATAACTAAAGCCATATGCACATATGAATACACAACCAAATCAACCAAATTAAGCCAACTCTCATGGCTATATAGAAAACCAAAATATTAACATTTACAAGCCATTTAAAATGACTAAATTCATTACCAAACTATAATCTTAGACATGCCATATATCCATAACCTTAGATTCAAAAGTACCAAAGTGATAGTTGGATAGTAAGATGAAGTTTCTGATGATTCCCAAATCCGAGCTAGCTTTGATTTCACTATAAAACACGAAAAATAAACAAAGTAAGCTATAAATCTTAATAAGTTCGTATAGCTTTAAATTCAATTTACCAAAAATACACAATTCATACAATTAAATATAACAAGATATATCTCATATTAGGTCACAAACCTTCCACATATTCAATCATTAGATTAAAATGTCAAACTCATAAATTTCTTCGATTTCAATGCTTTTACGGTTTATGTACATACCTGTGCCATCTTGTATCAAATGCATACTCATCCAATCATTGATTTACCCGTTGAACCATTTGGAATACTATCAGATACTCAGGAATCTCGCACCCTAAGTGCCACATATATAGCAGAAGTTATCTCAATCTCGTATCACATATAACGCTCACACTAGAGCTATCAATGGGTCTGCTCACACAAGCTGACAATCATGATGAAGCTATACGGTGTTGCTCACACTAGCTGACGAGTATCCACAACCCATGCCGAATAACTCAGCCACCGGTAGGACGTACGGACCAGCACCAAAATTACATAAACCCCTAATGACTTGTCATTCGTATCCTAATCTATTCCTAAGGTTCAATCGGGATTTCTCACTTGCCGAATCATCGTAGAACATGTCCGTAAAGTTGTACTCACAATTTATGCAATATCAAAGCATTTAAAATACAATTATAATAAAGCTTATTACATACAAACTTTCCTCAAATGCAAAAATGGCGAATTAAGTCGATTAATCCGAAACTTTGTTCTTTCCCCGATCTAAATCTGTATTTCATCTTTCTTGATCTAAATGTAATCAAAATTCACTTATTTAATAAATCTCTATTCAATTTAATCCAAAACACACATTAAGGCACTTTTACATTTTTGCCCCTAATATTTTAACATTTTTACAATTTAGTCCCTATTTCATAAAATCAAAAATTCATGCAATTCAACCAAAACCAATACTAGCTGAATTTCAATTAGGTCCCTAGCATTCCATATTTTTCATTTATTTCACAATTTAACCACAAAATTTACACATTTTATGGACTTTTCACTAAAAATCACTTCATCAATGTTGTTTATCTCACAACAAGCATACATTTTCTACAGTTAAACATCAAAATACACATAGATTCATCAGTGGAAAATCCCTAAACCTTTAAAAATTTTGCAAAATAGTCCCTAGGCTAGCTAGACTAAGCTGCAACAATCTCAGAAACATAGAAATCATAAAAAACGAATTAAAAATACATACCTAATTGAAGGAGATAAGAGTGTCGAACCCTAACCCTATGTTTCACAATAGGATCGATTTTTCTATGCCTTTTGAAGAAGATGAACACAAAATATATGTTTTGTTTTATTTAATTAATATTTAATTGTAACATCCTGATTTTCAGGTTTTTCCGTGATTCGCGAGATTTTGGTAAATTTTTAAAATTTGGTATATGGTTGTGAAATTCATAATTGTAGTGTGTAAATGGGCTTATGGAAGGCCCATGTGATGGCCAAAACCCGGTAGAATTTTTGAATTTTGGACTTAAGAAGTTAGGGGCTTTGGATAGGTGGTCTTATTAAAAATTGTGGGTAAAATGTATCACAAGAGAGCCTCTGGTAAAGTGGCTAAGTGATGCCACTAAGGAGCTAAAAAGGTGGCGTGTAAGTGGTAGGAGGAAAGCCTAGGTTCGATTCCCTGTGATGGCAAGTGTGATGTTAATTTTTATGCTTTGAGCATGCAGGAGTTGTAGCCGAATGGAACTCTGTGGGTGAGAGTTTGAATCAGTCAAACGCATGAATTAAGGAGGGATAAGGGGAGAGATTTTAGGGATTTGAGACGGAGATAGAGTTAGCCAAATAGAGGGGATTAGAGAGGGGATTTCGGTAAAGGGGTATTAGGTAAGTATTTTTGGCATTAAGGACTTAGGTTGTGCCGTTTTCTTCTTTAGGATTAGTCTTTTCTTTTTCTTTCTTCTTCTCTAGTCGAATCTACCACCCTTACATCCAGCATTCCTTCCTTTTCTTTTCTCCAAAATTAGCCCACTACTCCCTTCCGTTCACCTACTACTTCTTTCCTTACATCCACATCTGCCGAAAAGCCGCAAAAAGCTGAACCTGTGAAGCATGGTGGTGCCGATTCTTTATTGACCAGCAACCTTTTTTTTCCCTTCACGTTTTGGTAGCCAATCCCTTTATCTTCTAAGTTTTAAATGGTTCAAGGAGGGAGACTGTGGTAAGTATTCATACTCTAAACCGATTCAGTAGTAACTGTTGACAAAAGCTGAACCCCCTATAGTTTAGGGAGGTGGCTGATTAGAGATATAAGCCTTTATTGGGCTTTTTCTTTTGACTATTTATGGTTTGTATAGTGGAGTAGATACGTTAGGGAGCAGCAAGGCGTGGGGTGTCGATTTGGATAGGCTTGGATCATATCGTTAGACCTTGTGAAGGTAAGTGAACTATGGCCATTAAGGGTCTTTGGCCGAATGTGGTAAGGTAGATTTTGGGTTTGATAAGTATGATTTGTACACTAAATATGGAGGTGTATAATTGTAGGTTGTCGTGGGAGATCTCGTCAAGGAATATCGCAAATCAGGTGTGTAACGAACCCTCTTTCGTAGCTTAAATCGATATATGCCGAAAAGCCAAAATGCCAAAATTTCAGTATTTCAAGGACTCGTGAGCACGCGAACGCTCATAGGTTAGTTAGTTTTGCTAAGTTCGATGATCGTGATCGTTGGAACAGGTAAGGGCACGATTTTGTGCACGATGGTAAGTTGGGCCTCGAGAGGCTGAAATCGGGCCCAATGGGCTTCCAGGCCCAATCGGGTAAATTTGGTAGAAAATAGAATCCTGTAAAATTTCGCGTTAAGACTGTTAATACCGTTGTGGAATATAGGCTAAATGGGCCTAGGTGACTAAATCGACATTTGTAGGGCCCATTAGGGGTTTGGGCCCAAAAGCCCAAATTTGATAAAGTGCGTTAAAATCATTGTTTAAACACTTGGAGTGATTGTTAATGGTTAATGAACATGGAAACCCTAATATTTTGGTAAAATTATGAAGTTACCCTTATAATATGGAAAATGACTGTTTTGCCCCTAGGTAAAGATGACCATTATACCCCTAGGGTTTAATTATGAGTTTGATGCATGAGACTTTGATATACATGATTGGACATGATATGCGCATGATATGTATGATATGTACATGATGTATTCATTTATGCATGGGTTGGGTTTTATATGGATGGAGGAAGTGCAAAAGGGTTTTGCCCCGCCATGAAAAGGGCTTTGCCCGGTTTATCAAAAAGGGCTTTGCCCGATTATTAAAAGAGGCTAGGCCTCGGTTATATGATAAAGCACTATCTTGCCAATGGAGAGTTTGGTTGGGTGGGTTGAGTTATTCCCACATGGAGAGCTTGGTTGATGCGGGTGGAGAGTAGCGGTTGGTGGGTTGAGTAGTCTCCCAAATGGGCTTGCATACATCCATTAATAATGCATGTGGTATTGATTTGGGCCTATGGGCCATACCTTTTCTGATAAAGGCTTGACCCGATGATATGATAATGAAAAGGCTTGACCCAATGACATGAATAATGCAAAGGCTTCAGCCCAGTATATGTTGAGATTGAAGTTGGGCTTAGGCCCAGCGGGCTGATATTGTTTTGGGCTCTGAAAGGGGCTTGTTGCACACTGAGTTTCCAAACTCACCCCCTTCCTAACCTTGCAGATGAGCCTTGATTTGGGGACTTGGAGTCGAAGGGGATTCAGAGTGGCCACGGTGATTGTTTTTGGGCTTTGAAATAAGTGACTGGTTTTCTTTAGTTTATCTTATTTACTACTTATTTTTGGGTTGTAATAAGGCCATTTTAACTTTGTTTTCTTTTCTTTTCTAGGATTATTTTATTTTTAATAACTTTAAACTGGTTGATAATAATTCAAATGGGCTAGACTTAGGGCACGTTTTCAAAACGATACTTGTTTTCAAAAGAACACAACGTTACGATTATTCGATTTATCAAAGATATCCACTCAAAGAAATTTCAACTCGTTATAACCAAGTGTGGAAATGGTTGTGGGCATGTCTAGGATTGGATCCAACCGAAGAGCTTGGTACTTAAGCAGCCTTCATGAATCACCTCCTCTGTTATGGATACCTACCTGGTGCCCAGCTTCCATTCACTTTGTTAACTTAACAAAAGTCGGTTTTTAAAACACTAAAAGGAGACATGGATTTTTAACTTTAATGTGGCATGTCGGATTCGGCCATAACGTCTGGGCCGGGTTTGGGGTGTTACATTAATAACCAATTTACAATTTTAACTTTAATGATAAAAACATTAAAATCATCAAAATAATGTCCATCTTTGACTACTCAAGTTAAAAATGGTATATTTACCACATAAGGACCTCCGCTATTTAATTTCATATCCATTTAATACCTTTAACTAATAGAACATCACTTTTGCACTTTACGCAATTTAGACCTTTTTATCAAATTAAGCACTCAAATGATAAAATTTCTTAACTGAACTTTCACAAAACCATACTATCATGATATAAATATTAAAATAATAATAAAATAATTATTTCAACTTCAGATTTTTGGTCTCAAAACCACTGTTCTAATTTGACTAAAAACAGGCTGCTACAAATTTTGAGGGTAAATTAGGATTTTTGGCTCGGAGTAGTTCGAAAATTTTTGAATTGTGGTGACCCAAAATTATTTTTGATCACATCTTTTGAAAAAATTAAATCAATTATTGAAAATAATGCTGGAAAGATGTTCAATTGTAAAATAAGGATTGTTTTGTAAAAGGGTTTGAATTAGGAGTACCATTAAGGTAAATATCCCAAAAATTTAAAAATACCTTATTCCCCCTCTATCTACATTAAAGTCGTGATATTTCTTCTCCATCTTTTTGTTGTTGCTGTCCACTATTTTCCCAAACCCAATTCCTTCAACTTTGATTCCCAAACTTCATTCATTTGATTTCTATCATCACCCAATCAATAAACCTCCATAGAATTTCAAGAAAAACATTAAAAATACCATTGATTTTGTTATCTCTCAAGTTTTTAGGTCTTTCAGATTTTTCACTAAACCTCTATTTTTCCTCCATCGAAGGTAAAAATTCATCCTACTATTAGTTTTAGATGTTATATGGTCTTTTAAATAGAGTTTTTACCTATTAAATTGAATATTTTGAATGAAAACCGAAAATTAGGTCATTAATGGTGGATTTTGAGATTTTGGATAAAAATATAGTTTCAAAGTGTTTTTCAATTATTTTTTATGTGAATAGAATGTTTATAAATTGATTTTAAAGTTTCAGTAAAGAATTCTTAAGTTTTATTGAATTTTAACGAAAATTGTAATAACATGTCAAAAAATTATGATACCATGAATTGGGTAGTTTTGCATAGTTTTAAGGTTGAGAATCAATTGTAGGTGAATAATTAGATGAATGGAATTAGTTTTAGGCAAAGAGGATAAGTGGAGATTGAGATAATTGAGTTTCAAGTTTGTTATGTCGAATATTTCAGTTCCAAGTGGAACAAACTAGGGCTGCATTTTGGTTGTTTTAAGAGTGTCTATAGCTGAATTTTAATCATTGTTATTGTGTGGTTAAATTTGGTAAAGGTATGGAAGTGTTAGAGCCTTCGACGAGCAAGGCAAAAAGAAATGAAAAGCTAGTTTGGGCTTCTGATTACTAGGCGAAAGTGTAAACGGTGAGTTTCTAGAATCGCTACTAGTAGACACGATTCATAGTGTTAATTAAGAGCTTATGTGACAGCCTTAAAACGACCCTAGTCGGAATGTGGTTTCGGGACCACAAAACCGAGGCATAAAAATAATTTAATATTCATTTTGATGCCTATGATATGTGTTAATTCGTATGTGACATTTTTGATGATTTGATTTAGGGTTATAAATGTGAATTTCACTAAAAAGGACCTAGTAGTAAACTTTGAAAGTAGGATAGGGAAATGTGTGATGACTAATTGAAGCATGCATGCAAAATAATGGTTTTGCATGTCAAATACCCCTCTTTTTATAAGTGGTGGCCGGCCATGACAAAGGAGGATGGGCAAAACATGTCATAGACATGTTTTGTTGGTGCAATATGGGAGGAATAAATAAAATAAGGTGTATGGGTAATAAAAAAATGAAAAAAAAATGTGTGTGTGAAGGCTTCTCCCCCTCCCCATTGCCGTGAGTTGAAGAAAAGAGAAAAAAAAATTTGTTCATCCTTTCATTCTCTCTTGGCCGAAAATTCTAAGGAAAAAAAGGAGGGAGTTTTTGCTTCATGTTTGGTTTGGAAGAGGATTAGGAAGAGGTTTGGCTATACTTGTATCAAGATTAAGGTATGTTTGAGGTTGTGCCATGAGATTCATGCATGTTTTTAGTTGCTAGCTTGATGTTCTTATTAGCCCATGGCTCAAATCTTTGCTATGTCATGGGAATGATGTTCGGCCAAGGTGGATTTTGTGTTAATGCCATTGCATGCTAAATATGAAGCTTGTTGATGATATATGTGATGGTGGGTTGATGACCCTTGGATTTTCTTTTAGCATTTTTGAGTGAGACATTAAGTTCTTTGTTTAACCATGACCAAAATTGAAACGGTATGCTGTTGTGGTGTATTCGGCCATGGTATATGTGACAGCCCTAAAGTGACCCTAGTCGGAAAGCGGTTTCGGGACCGCTAAACCGAGTCACCAAATTATTTGGATGTGATATTTATGGTCTAAAATATGTGAATATGAATGTGCAAAAATCTTAAGCTTCGATTTAGTAAATTGCATGTGAATTTAGTCAAAAGGACTTGTGTGACACTTTTGAAATGTGATAGGCTAATCTACAAGGATCTAATAGTGTGTAACACCCCTTACCCGTTACCGTCGCCGGAACAGGATATAAGGTATTACCAGAACATAACACATACCATTAAACATAATCGAGATGTAAATATGTCATCCAATTTGATAGTGCATCGTATAACATATGTCTTGAACAATATTAGCCCACTTTAATGGCTTGTACAAAGTATCTGGTCGAGTACTGTAACTAATATTTCAACCTAGACAAATATGACACGTAACAAAATAATTAAGCCTACTATACATGCCATAATTCAAAGCGTTTAGTTCAAATACCCTAAAGTATGATAGTGCGGATAGATCTTCACGATCCTTAACTCCCGAGCAAGCGAAGAACACTATAAGACAAAAGAGAGAAACAAAGTAAGCTTATAGCTTAGTAAGTAAGTATGTAAATACTAATTAAAGAATCTAACATGTTTACACAACAATTCAAGTTTATCTACTTTAACTTCACTATTCATTCCACTTTGATTTAGCTGTCTCTACTGCATCATATTCACTAAATAAATCATAACTCGGGTTACAAAACTCGAAATTCAAATCCGTAAAATTTCCCTGAATCTAGACTCATAAATATTTTTGCTAAATTTTTTCTATAATTTTTGGTTCAGCCGATTAGTACAGTTTATTAGTTAAAGTTTCCCCTGTTACACAGCTCGACTGATCTGACCTCTGTTCACTACGAATTGAATATCTCTCAGTACACAATTCAAACAACCCTGAGGTCTGTTTCATTTAAAACTAGTCTCAATAAGGAATTTAGGCATGTAAACTATATTTCTTAATTTTCCTTGTACAATTTTTAAGGATTTTTCAAAGTTGGAACAGGGGATCACGTATTCATCCTGAGCAAGTCACATACAATTGTAAATATCTCAAAATATAGAACTCCTTTTCTTGCTCTGTTTCTTTTATATGAAAGTAGACTCATTAAACTTTAATTTCACATCTCATTCAACCTCTAATTATATTCCTCCTATTTTTGGTGATTTTTCAAAATCACGTCACTGCTACCATCTAAAAACAGCTTTAATGCTAATTTCACTCTTTCACACATTCTTTATGCTAACCTCATTTTATCTTATATATGTATATACCACAAATCATTTTCACCACATTTCATTCACCATAAGTGTAGGTCCAAACCACAATATCACCACAAAACCATCCCGTTGAACAATTCAGATCAATCCTCGATATTTAATGGTTTGACACACTCCACCATCATACTTCGTTTAGTTCGGCTCTCTTGTACACATGGTGAACACTTAGTACCACTCATGCGACCCAACCGATTTGTCTCGTGGCTCTCTTGTCTACATGGTGTCCTTCACTTGGAATCACGCATGCGACCTAGCTACATTTATCTTTCACGTAGCTCTCTTGTCTACATGGTGTCCTTCACTTGGAATCACGCATGCGACCTAGCTACATTTATCTTTCACGTAGCTCTCTTGTCTACATGGGATACATCTCGTATCACACATGTGACCTAGCTACTACAGGGTGTCTTGTAGCTTTCTTGTACACATGATGTGCACTCAGCATCATACATGTGACCTAGCTACGCTCCCTCTATTTCATTCGATCTCTCCGAATGTTCAACCGGGATCTCTCTCTATATTTATTTCCATTCTTCCAATAGTCGATTTATATTTTAACATCAGCTAGTATATTTATATAATAGGCTGAAATATAAGAATGTACATGAAATTATTGTAATATTTACATACAAACTTACCTTGGTGCAAAATGTGGAAATTTTGCAATTTAGTCCAAAACTTTTTCCTTCCCAGCTTCGAGATCAATTCGCGTCTTTCTTGATCTATAATAACACATTTAGCTCATTTAATACTCATACTATTTATTTCAATCCAAAAATCACATCATGGAAAAATTACATTTTGCCCCTAACTTTTCAAAATTACAATTTTGCCCCTAGGCTCGGAATTTAATTTCAGCCCTTATTCTTATATTTTATGATATGCTGAACATTTTCTCTTCTACAACAACATCAAATTCTCACTCTATCATATAGTTATGAACAATAGGTATTTTTACTGATTATGCTGCTTTTACTCGTTTTCACTTAAAACCGAGTAGCACAAGTTATTTAACATAATTTAAAACCTCATATTCTATCATAAAACATCAAAATACACAAATTTCACCTATGGGTATTTTTCCAAATGTGAACCCTAGGTTAAATTATTACTAGCATAAGCTTAATCGAGCTTCCGGATTCCAAAAGCGTAAAGAACATTAAAAGCGGGCTTGGAATCACTTACTATGGAGCTTGAAAGTTGAAGAAACCCTAGCTATGGAGAGAGGAGAATTCGGCAGCAACTAAGGAGGATGATGACCAATTTTGTGTTATTTTTCCCATTTTATTTCATTTAATATCCAAATGACCAAAATGCCCTCCTTACTAAACTTTCAAAAATTCCTTCCATGTCCTAATTTTGTCCATGAACTTAAAATTGGTCAAATTGCTATTTAAGACCTCCTAATTAATATTCCAAAACAATTTCATACTAAAACTTCGGGATGCAAATTTTGCAACTTATTCGATTTAGTCCCTACTTTCAATTTAAGCACTTTAGGCATAGAATTTCATCACGAAATTTTCACACAATCATGCAATCATATCATAAACCCCAAAATAATTATAAAACAATTATTTCTATCTCGGATTTGTGGTCACGAAACCACTATTCCGATTAGGCCCTAATTAGGGTTGTCACAATTCTCCCCCCTTTTGAGATTTTCGTCCCGAAAATCTTACCGTAAAGAGGTTTGGGTCTTGTTTCCTCATAGCTTCCTCGGGTTCCCACGTAGCCTCTTCTATCCCATGTTTGTGCCACAATACTTTCACTAAAGCTATACTTTTATTTCTTAAGCTGTTTAACCTCTCGAGCCAAAATCTTTATTGGTTCCTCCTCATAGGTCATATCCGATCGAATCTCAATTTACATTGGAGAAATCACATGTGAAGGATCGAACGATAACGTCGCAACATTGATACATGAAACACGTTATGAATTCTTTCTAACTCTGCCGGTAAGGCCAACCGATATGCCATGGTCCAATTCTCTCAAGAATCTCGATGCGGCCCAATAAAGCGCGGACTCAACTTGCCTTTCCGACTAAATCTCGAATCTTTTCCATGGTGACACCTTCAAGAACACTTTATCACCCACGAAATTCAATCTCTTTTCTTTTTAAATCGCATATGACTTTTGTCGATCTGAAGCGACTTTTAAGCAATCCCAATTACTTTTATTTTCTCTTGGTTTCTTTAACTAGATCAACTCCATGAATCTGCTTCTCACTAAGCTCGGTCCAATATAAAGGAGTCCGACACTTACGACCATACAAGGCTTCGTGCGGTGCCATTTGTATACTTGATTGATAAGCTGTTATTGTAGGCAAACTCAATCAAAGATAGATATTTCTCCCAACTACCTCCAAATTCTAAAACACAACATCTAAGCATATCTTGAGTACCGGATTACTCTTTCATTTGACCATCTGTTTGTGGATGAAATGCGGTACTAAAGTTCAATTTTGTACCCAAAGCTTCTTGTAACTTTTTCCAAAATCTCGAGGTAAATCTTGGATCTCTATCGATATTATAGACATAGGTACTCCGTGCAACTTCACAATTTCAGCAACATATAATTGGCTAATTTATCAAGTGAGTAATCGGTGCGTCTTGGTATAAAGTGGGCTGACTTTGTTAATCTATCAACCACTACCCAAACAACATCCTTCTTTTTAGGAGTTAAAGGCAAACCGGTTACAAAATCCATGGTAATCTTGTCCCATTTCCACTCGAGCACCATTCTTGGTTGAAGTAATCCTCAAGGCACTTGATGTTCAACTTTTACTTGTTGATGATCAAACACTTGGTTACAAATTCGAAATGTCCCTTTTCATACCAGCCACCAATACGACTTCTTTAAATCATTATACATTTTGTGCTACGGGATGAACGATAAACGACCATTGTAGCGCCTCATGTAATATTTTACGAATCAATTTATCGTTTTTCGACACATATCCTGTCTCGAAACATCAAACAATCATCTGGTCCAACTCGAAAATCGAGTCGTAACTCGATTCGCATTGAGTTCTCTTGATCCGCAACTCACTATCATTCTTTTGAGCATCACAAATTAATCGGAGAAATAACGGTTTAGCTCTCATTTACGCTAAGATTGACCCATCATCGACAATGCTAACCCGTGTTCATGGCTCTCAAAGTAAAAAGAAATTTTACGCTCAAGGCGTCAAGAACTACATTTTCTTTTCTGGATGATAATCAATCACTAGATCATAATCCTTTAATAATTCAAGCCATCTTATTGTCGCAGATTCGGATCCTTTTGATTCATCAAGTACTTCAAACTTTTGTGATCGGTAAAAATTCGCATTTTCACCGTACAAATAATGTCGCCAAATCTTCAAGGCAAAAACAACAATGACGGTTCCAAATCATGTGTAGGATAGTTCTTCTCATGCGGTTTTAACTATCTCGAAGCATAAGTCGCCACTTTACCCTCTTGCATCAACACACATCCAAGGCACATCAATGATGCATCACTATAAATTACTGAACTCCTTTCCCGACTCGGCCTGTACTAAAATTGGTGCTTCATCAATCGTGCTTTCAATTTTTCAAAACTTTGTTGACATTTATCATTCCATTCAAACTTAACATTCTTTTGCAACAACTTAGTCATAGGAGAAGCAATCATCGAAAATCCTTCGACAAAACGTCTATAATACCCGGCTAAGCCTAAAAAGCTTCTAACCTCGGATACATTCTTGGCGGTTTCCAATCAACGATCACGAAATCTTGCTTGGATCCACCGAATACCATCACCGAGACTATATGCCCCAAAATCCGACTTCACGAAGCGAACTCACTTTTACTAAACTTGGCAAGCAGTTTCTTTTCTCTCAAGATTTGCAATATAGTTCTCAAGTGTTCGGCATGTTCGGACTCATCTCGAGAATAAATTAAAATGTCATCTATAAACACTACTACAAACTTATCCAAATATGGCGGAAGATCCGATTCATTAAGTCCATAAATATAGTTGGAGCATTTGTTGTGAAAGGCATCACAAGAAACTCATAATGTCCATACCTTGTCCTAAAGGCGGTTTTCGCACATCGACTCCTTAACTCTCATTGGTAGTAACCGGACCTCAAATCAATCTTTGAAAACACTGTGGCCCCTTTAAGCGATCGAATAAATCATCAATCCTCGAAGCGGTACTTGTTCTTTATAGTCACCTTATTAAGTCGACGGTAATCAATGCAAAGTCTCATTGAACCATCCTTCTTCTTCTGAATAATCTGAAGCACCCAGGGAGAGAAACTCGGTCTCACAAATCCCTTGTGCATTAACTCCTGCATCGAGCCTTCAATTCTTTTAATTCAATGAGCCATTCTATATGGAGCAATCGAGATCGGTGCGATGCGGCAACAAATCAATGGCAAAATCTATCTCTCTGTTCGAGGCAACCTGGGCAATTCCTCGGAAATACATCCGAAACTCACGGACTATCGATCGATTCAAATTTCAGTTGAGGCAACTCAATATTCATTACATAAGCGGATAAGCTTCACACCCTTTTCTCATGTATTTACATGCGAGACATGTGCGAAATCACCATAGGCAATTTATTTGATTCATCTGTTTCAACCCACGAATTTCTCCATTTTCACATTTCAACTCTAGTGTCTTTTGTTTACAATCTACCTTAGCATCATACAATGTTAACGGTCCATTCCCAAGATAACGTCAAACTCACCAAATGGTAACAACATCAAGTTGGCGGAAAAGCTGACCTTGAATCATTAATGGGCAATTCTTGCAAACCTTGTCAACTAGCACATATTGGCCTAAGGGTTCGACACTTTAATCGTAAACTCAATAAATTCAACAGCAACTTTTTATTGGATACTAAATTCATGCAAATATAGGAATGAGTGGACCCGGATCAATCAATGCAATAACAATAGTATCATAGAGAAAATGTACCAAGAATAACATCGGAGATGATGCATCTTCTCGGCACGTATAGCATAAGCTCTAGCAGTGCTCTAGCTTCGATCTTGCCGTTAAATCTTTCATCACGCTTTACTACTAGTCCCACCTCCAGTATTTCTCGGTGGTCTACCTCTACTAGCGGTGGTATTCATCTCTAGCACTCAAAATCTTTCTTCTTTAACTTTCTCCGGACAATCTCTAATAAAATGCTCGCGAGAACCTTTGAAACAAGCTCGCTCGGTCCCCAACACTCACCATAATGTTGCTCGCCACATTGTCGACACTCGGGCTTTCTAGGTCGCACATTACCCACACTTGCCACCAAGTAGCTTGAGCTTTAGACCCGAATATGCTCTACCACGATCTCTGTGTGAATCCCCAATTGAAACTGTCATTCGAGGGTTTGTCTCTTTGGACCTCTTTGGTTGAGATTGAAATGGCTTGCTTATCTGTCTTTTTCGACATCTCGGGCCTCAATAGCGACTTTTCTTCTTTCTTTGTTCAATTCTTGACTTTAAGAGCTCGATCAACCAATACTACAAATTCTTTCAACTCCAAAATTCCTACAAGCACTTTAATGTCCTCATTCAGCCCATCTTCAAATCTTCTACACATAATGGCCTCGGTGGACACACATTCACAGGCATACTTGCTGAGTCTTACAAATTCGCGTTCATACTACTTTCTGAGACATTTTCCCTGCTTCAATTCAAGGAACTCCTTCCGTTTTGATCAATAAATCGCTGACTTATGTATTTCTTTCTAAATTCTTCCCGGAAGAAATCCCAAGCAACTTTTTCTTTTGGCACCACTGCAACCAAAGTCTTCCACCGTGGTAAGTCAATCTCTCAAAAGTGATCTGACACACTTTAAGCATTCCTCGGGTGTACATGAGAGCTCATCAAATACACGGTAGAATTTTCAAGCCGAATTCGCTTTCTCAGGATCATCATCGACCTTTGCTCTAAACTCTTGACCCCTTGTTTTGAATCTTGTCAACCGGAGGCTTGTTCATTCTTACCAAATCTATACCTTGGCAGCTCAGAGAATCGCCCGAGGTATAGGAGGGGTGGAGGAGGTTGAGCATTTGGATTTGCTCGAATAAATTCATATACCAATTGTTCATCATTTGGAGAAAGGCATCCCGAGCCTCATCTCCTTGTCTCAATGTCTCGTGTCTACTTTCCACAGTAGCGGTCCCTTGTGCGGGGCAAGCGCATTACTAAGATCATCACCGCAGTTCCTTCAGGATCCATTACTATATTAAAACAAGACACAGTTTAGAATAATCAGGAGTCACCACACTATCACAATATTTTTATGGCATGTATAGCTAGACCTTTACACACATTTTATTAGTCCGAGAACCAACTAAACCATAGCTCTGATACCACTAAATGTAACACCCCTTACCCGTTACCGTCGCCGGAACAGGATATAAGGTATTACCAAAACATAACACATACCACTAAACATAATCGAGATGTAAATATGTCATCCAATTTGATAGTGCATCGTATAACATATGTCTTGAACAATATTAGCCCACTTTAATGGCTTGTACAAAGTATCTGGTCGAGTACTGTAACTAATATTTCAACCTAGACAAATATGACACGTAACAAAATAATTAAGCCTACTATACATGCCATAATTCAAAACGTTTAGTTCAAATACCCTAAAGTATGATAGTGCGGATAGATCTTCACGATCCTTAACTCTGAGCAAGCGAAGAACACTATAAGACAAAAGAGAGAAACAAAGTAAGCTTATAGCTTAGTAAGTAAGTATGTAAATACTAATTAAAGAATCTAACATGTTTACACAACAATTCAAGTTTATCTACTTTAACTTCACTATTCATTCCACTTTGATTTAGCTGTCTCTACTGCATCATATTCACTAAATAAATCATAACTCGGGTTACAAAACTCGAAATTCAAATCCGTAAAATTTCCCTGAATCTAGACTCATAAAGCTTTTTCTAAATTTTTCTATAATTTTTGGTTCAGCCGATTAGTACAGTTTATTAGTTAAAGTTTCCCTGTTACACAGCTCGACTGATCTGACCTCTGTTCACTACGAATTGAATATCTCTCAGTACACAATTCAAACAACCCTGAGGTCTGTTTCATTTAAAACTAGTCTCAATAAGGAATTTATGCATGTAAACTATATTTCTTAATTTTCCTTGTACAAGTTTTAATGATTTTTCAAAGTTGGAACAGGGATCACGTATTCATCCTGAGCAAGTCACATACAATTGTAAATATCTCAAAATATAGAACTCCTTTGCTTGCTCTGTTTCTTTTATATGAAAGTAGACTCATTAAACTTTAATTTCACATCTCATTCAACCTCTAATTATATTCCTCCTATTTTTGGTGATTTTCAAAATCACGTCACTGCTACCATCTAAAAACAGTTTTAATGCTAATTTCACTCTTTCACACATTCTTTATGCTAACCTCATTTTATCTTATATATGTATATACCACAAATCATTTTCACCACATTTCATTCACCATAAGTGTAGGTCCAAACCACAATATCACCACAAAACCATCCCGTTGAACAATTCGGATCAATCCTCGATATTTAATGGTTTGACACAGCTCCACCATCATACTTCGTTTAGTTCGGCTCTCTTGTACACATGGTGAACACTTAGTACCACTCATGCGACCCAACCGATTTGTCTCGTAGCTCTCTTGTCTACATGGTGTCCTTCACTTGGAATCACGCATGCGACCTAGCTACATTTATCTTTCACGTAGCTCTCTTGTCTACATGGTGTCCTTCACTTGGAATCACGCATGCGACCTAGCTACATTTATCTTTCACGTAGCTCTCTTGTCTACATGGGATACATCTCGTATCACACATGTGACCTAGCTACTACAGGGTGTCTCGTAGCTTTCTTGTACACATGATGTGCACTCAGCATCATACATGTGACCTAGCTACGCTCCTCTATTTCATTCGATCTCTCCAATGTTCAACAGGATCTCTCTCTATATTTATTTCCATTCTTCCAATAGTCGATTTATATTTTAACATCAGCTAGTATATTTATATAATAGGCTGAAATATAAGAATGTACATGAAATTATTGTAATATTTACATACAAACTTACCTTGGTGCAAAATGTGGAAATTTTGCAATTTAGTCCAAAACTTTTTCCTTCCCGCTTCGAGATCAATTCGCGTCTTTCTTGATCTATAATAACACATTTAGCTCATTTAATACTCATACTATTTATTTCAATCCAAAAATCACATCATGGAAAAATTACATTTTGCCCCTAACTTTTCAAAATTACAATTTTGCCCCTAGGCTCGGAATTTAATTTCAGCCCTTATTCTTATATTTTATGATATGCTGAACATTTTCTCTTCTACAACAACATCAAATTCTCACTCTATCATATAGTTATGAACAATAGGTATTTTTACCGATTATCTTGCTTTTACTCGTTTTCACTTAAAACCGAGTAGCACAAGTTATTTAACATAATTTAAAACCTCATATTCTATCATAAAACATCAAAATACACAAATTTCACCTATGGGTATTTTTCCAAATGTGAACCCTAGGTTAAATTATTACTAGCATAAGCTTAATCGAGCTTAAGGATTCCAAAACGTAAAGAACATTAAAAGCGGGCTTGGAATCACTTACTATGGAGCTTGAAAGTTGAAGAAACCCTAGCTATGGAGAGAGGGAGAATTCGGCAGCAACTAAGGAGGATGATGACCAATTTTGTGTTATTTTTCCCATTTTATTTCATTTAATATCCAAATGACCAAAATGCCCTCCTTACTAAACTTTCAAAAATTCCTTCCATGTCCTAATTTTGTCCATGAACTTAAAATTGGTCAAATTGCTATTTAAGACCTCCTAATTAATATTCCAAAACAATTTCATACTAAAACTTCGGGATGCAAATTTTGCAACTTATTCGATTTAGTCCCTACTTTCAATTTAAGCACTTTAGGCATAGAATTTCATCACGAAATTTTCACACAATCATGCAATCATATCATAAACCCCAAAATAATTATAAAACAATTATTTCTATCTCGGATTTGTGGTCACGAAACCACTATTCCGATTAGGCCCTAATTCGGGTTGTCACATAGTGCATGTAAACAAAAAGGAGGACTTGCATGTCAAATTCCCCCTTTTTAATTGCTAGTGGCTGGCCATGACAAAGGATGATGGGCAAAACATGTCATAGACATGTTTTGTTGGTGCATCATGGGTGGAAAAATAAATTAAAGAGCATGGGCAAAGAAAGAAAAAAAATGGTCTCATCCATGCTCCCCCTCCCTTGCCGTGAATGGAAGAAAGAAAACAAAGAAGAAAAAAATGTTCATCCTTTGATTCATCTTTTGGCGAAAATTTGAAGGAAAAAGGGAAGAAGGGAGTGAAGCATTCGGCTATCCTAGGTCACTATTAAGGTAAGTTTGATGTTTTGCCATGAGATTCATGTATATTTTAGTAGTTAGCTTGAGTTCTAACTAGCCATGGTTCCAATCCTTACTATGTCATGGAGATGATATTCGCTAAGGTAAGATTGTGTTGATATCATTTGCATGCTAAAAGTGAAGCTTTGTAATGGTGCATGTGATGGTGTATTGATGATGAATGTGTTATGGAAAGAAATCGGTCTTCCTAAGAATATATTTGTGAATGTTTATATTAGTAATAGCCAAATTAAAGAGGTTTGATGTCTTGAACAAATGTTGATTATATGATTCAAAATGAGATATGTCAATGATGAAGTATAATCGGCCATGGAGGTAGCTCATTTTGGAAGTGTGATTGTGGTATATTTTCTTTGTGATTGATTATAAAAATTTGGCTTAAGTGAGGTAATTGGTAAAAGATGTGTTTATGATGTAATACATATGTTCTCATAAGCTAAGTTATGTATATGTGATATCTTGCATATTGGTTGTTATGGTAATGTTTGAGATATTGACGTATGAATATGTTTTGTTTGTGGTTCGGCAACTAATGGTTAAGTTGTTAAGTTACATGCTTGAGTAGTAAATATGTTAAGAATGGTTCTAAAATGTATATGGATGCCGTGTGATGGTGTTTGATTGGGAAGTAAATTGTTTGATTTAGCTCAAGAGCCTAGAGGATCAAAGTCGGATAAGGAAAAGAGGAAGTAAGCGAATAGCCGTGGATATCTAGCCGTCGACCACTTTCGAGGTAAGTTTTAAGCGATAAATCGTTGAGTAAATTCAATCATAATAGGGCATAATGAGTTGATTTGATAAGATATGATGTGGCCATGATATGTCTTAAACCCAAATGGTAAGTTCATAAGTGTTTGGACTTGGAAATTTAAGAGCAAATTGTAATAAATTGCTTGGACAGCAGCAGTAAGGTGATTTTAGAAAATCACTATAAATTGTTGGTGTGGAATTATAGGCTGAATAAAATATGTAATCAAATCTTAGTTGGTCTAGTTTCTTATAAAAGATACCGTGGAAGCAAAGAAATTTCCTATAAAGAGATATTTAATGTTGTGCGGGACAGTGTCGGAATGACTCCGAAATCCCCTGTTCTGTTTTTGGAAAATCATTATAATTCGTACAAAAATGGTTATGAGATAAGATTTATATGCTTAGACTCCTTAATGAGTCTAGTTTCAAATGGAGTCAAATAGAACACATTATGAATTCTGTACAATGAAAGATTTGATTCGTAGTGAAGAGTGGTCAGATTAGTCAAACAGTGAAACAGGGGAAACTTTAAGAAAAATCTGGTATTGATTGGCCAAACCTAAAATTCTGAAAATTTTATGGGTGGAAGATACATGAGTCTACATTCGGGAAAATTAACGGCAATTGATTTTGAGTTTTGTAGCTCCAGTTATAAACAACTTAGTGACTGTTGGTCAGAAAAACTGCTTGTAGTGAATATGTGATTTTGTTGTAAACTTTGATGAAACTATTTGAGTTGCTTATAAGCTGTTGCTGAAATTGATGTACAAGAAAAATATGAAATATGTATGATATACATATATGTGTGATAAGGCCGAATGGCCAATGCGATGAATGTGAAAGTGTATGTATATGTGATGAGGCCTAATGGCGATGTGGTGAATGTGAAAGTGTATGTATATGTGATGAGGCCTAATGGCGATGTGATGAATGTGAAAGTGGATGTATATGTGATGAGGCCTAATGGCCGATATGGTGAATGTGAAAGTGTATGTATATGTGATGAGGCCTAATGGCCGATGTGGTGAATGTGAAAGTGTATGTATATGTGATGAGGCCTAATGGCCGATGTGGTGAATGTGAAAGTGTATGTATATGTGATAAGGCCTAATGGCTAATGTAAAATATATGTGTGATATGCATATGTGGTAAAGCCGAATGGCTAATGTGAATGTTGTAACATGTGATTAAATGTACATGAAACTTGAATATGTTCCGGTGAGACCCGATGACTACGTTTGGAGATTATGACCGGTAAGACCCGATGACTACGTGTGGAGATTATGACCGGTAAGACCCGATGACTACGTGTGGAGATTATGTCCGGTAAGACTTCTTTTATAAGAATTGCTTATAAAAATACGCAATGCGAAAGGTTAAACAGTATGTACTCCAAGCTTATATGTGAGCTTGATTTAAACTAAACCATAAGGTAGTTATGTGATGTATCTGAGAGCAATCTATGAGACTATTCCTATGATTATGATGAGATGTGCATATTTGGATAAAGGGTGGTATGCCCGAAGGAAGAGTGAAATAAAATACGAACAACTACGTTATAACTTGATTGTTATCTGTTGACACTGCTTGAAACTTACTAAGCATTGTAATGCTTACTCCGTGTACTTTGTTTCCTCTGTTTTATAGATCTCATTTGGAAGCTACTGTGCTCGGGATCGTCAAGAACTAGTCACACTATCACTATCCACCGTTTGGTACTGCTATGTTTTGGAATATCTTATGGCATGTATAGAACAGACTAGTAGTGAGAGGATATCTTGGTTAATGTATAGGACTACCCTTTTGGTGTAGGTCATGTACCCTTCGGTTTTGTGTAAATTCGGATAGCCATGCAAAAATGGCTTAGATATACTTTGATCATAGCTTTATAATCGTTGTATGTTGTTTGTCAAGAGGTATGGAAATGTTGGTAACGGTTAGCCATGGGAATGGTCATTCATGATCACTTTTGGTATATGTATGACAAACTCTAGTTGATCCATGGAGGATATGAAATAGGTAAAGTTTACCTTAAAAATAGATGCTGGTAGCAGCAGTGACGTGAATGTGAAAAATCACTAAAAATAGTATAAAGGGAATTAAATAGTGAATAAATTATGTAGTCGAACCTTGATGAATCTATTTTCGTAGAAAAGTAACGAAAAGATCATATGAACAGTATGATAAGAGATATTTAAGTTTCCGTGAGACAGGGCCAGAACGGTTTCTGGATTCCATGTTCCGACTTTGGAAATTCATTGTAAATTAACCAGAGATAATTAGGAGACATTCCATATATGTATAGATTCCTCTTTGAGTCTAGTTTCTATAGAAACAAACGGCATCAGTATTGAAGCCCTGTACAGGGAGATATCCAATTCGTAACGCACGAAGGTCAGTGTAGTCGATCCCTGCAACAGGGGAGAATTTAACTAATAAACTGTACTAATTGGCCTGACCAATAATTCTAGAAAAAAATTTGTAGATGCATATATGAGTCTAGTTTCAGGGAAAAATTACGAAACTTGTTTTCGAGTTTTGGAACTCAAGATATGATTTTTAAAGTGATTGTGATGCAGTTAGCTAACTGCCTGGAAAATTTTTAAAATGGACTGTGAAAGTGAATGGTTTAAGCCGTTAACCCCTCGTGTCCGATTCCGGCAGCGGACTCGGGTACGGGGTGTTACAGTATATCCATAAGTATGATTTTTGCATGTTGCATGGTAGGTAAGATTTGAGCTTTGGATATATGTTTATATTTGGTTATAAGCAACTTGAGATTCGGTCCTTGCACCTACATGTATATATGTTTGCACATGATGTATTGGTATGACATATATACTATCTCAAGGTATATATTTACATATGATGATGTTTCGGTTATGGAGTAAATGATAGATGTGTATTGAGCTACAATATGTAATGCATTAGTTAGTAAAATGTATGCCATTCATGTGTGGTATTAAACATGTAATTAGCCTCAACAACAACATGTATATTCGGCCACATGATTGAGTACATAGGTTGATGTGTTGTTCGGCCATAAGTAAGCATGTTGAAGGCTTTATCTTGACTTAGAAAATTCGGCTAAGGAGAGTACTAACTAATGTGTTGAGCTTGATTCATGATATCCGTACATATGTGACTTTAATGTCTAATGAATATATGTGGGCTAAGTACCTTGAATTCCTCTTTCGATGCTCAAATGATTAAATCAACATATTTGTTAAATTAAGCTCAAGAGCAAAGGGGAGCTAAATCCGATAAAGGAAAGGAAAAAGTGGTCGAATAGCCATCGGAATCATTCGACAACATCCGAGGTAAGTTCTTGAGTAATAGAGCTTAAATTATGATTTGATTAGATCATGTTTTAAGCAAATCGAAATCATGCTCTTTGTGTGTGGCTATTGAGCCGAAATTGTAAATATGATAAGTGTCTTGTGTTTGAGCTTTGGTAATGAGAATGTAATAAGAATGCGTATTGATTTGTTGATATATGTGCTTGGTTATTCGAATGGTATCCGGGCTAAGTCCCGAAGGCTTTTGTGCTAAGTGACTAAATCCGGGTCAATTCCCGAAGGCATTTGTGCGAGTTACCAAAATCGGTCCCAAAGGCATTTGTGCGAGTTACCAAAACCGGGTTAAGTCCCGAAGGCATTTGTGCGAGTTACTAAATCCGGGCTAATTCCCGAAGGCAATTGTGCGAATCACTATAACCGGGCTATGTCCCGAAGACAATCGAGCGAGTCGCTATATCCGGTTAAATTCCGAAGGTACGTGATTCG
Source organism: Gossypium arboreum (assembly GCF_025698485.1). Taxonomy (NCBI): domain Eukaryota; kingdom Viridiplantae; phylum Streptophyta; class Magnoliopsida; order Malvales; family Malvaceae; genus Gossypium; species Gossypium arboreum. The sequence goes on along the minus strand of NC_069081.1, from coordinate 81,964,083 downwards.
GGAATGAGCAATCTTGCTGTAAAAATTTCAGTTAATACGCTTGCAAAAATTCCAGCAACGAGGTATGTTCGTATGTGCTTGAATTAGTTGAACCCTTACAAGTAACTATTCGCTCAGTTGATAAACGAGCTACCGGCCTTTGGCTAAGTTGATCTTTTGTGTATGAACATAAGGGTTGGTAATGTGAAGTAAGTATGATATTGAGAATGTGTGCATATGAAATTATCCGTTTAGCTATATGAATGCTATGCTTTTGTTGTGTGGAATCCTTGCTCAAAACTTACTAAGCATAAATTGCTTACTCCGTTTCTTTGTTCTCTGTTTTATAGATTTTGGCTCGTCAGCTATCGGACTCGGGATTTTTGGAAGTCGAAGTCTCCCACACTATCAAAGCCCCTTTTTGGTACAAATTTTGGTTGAACTTTGAAATGTCATGTATAGGACTACTCTTTCGTTTGTTGGTCATAGACCCTTTGATTTTGTATAAATTGGGTAGCCATGCGAAAATGGCTTATATACACTTTGGCATGGTATCATAATCATTTTGTATGTTGTTCATTAAGAGATGTGGAAATGTTTGGAATCGATTAGCCCTTGGAATGGTTAACCGTGATCATCTTTTGTGCCATGTATGCTAAAAGGGCTAGTTGAAACAAGGAAATTATGAAGTAGGTAAAATCTACCTTAAAGACAGAGGTTCACAGCTGCAGTGATGTGAATGTGAAAAATCACTAAAAATAGTAGGGATGAAATTAAATAGTGATTAAATTATGTAAATGAACCTTGGTGAATCTACTTTCATATGGAACAAACGAAACGGTCATATGAGTTATATGTTAAGAGATATTTAGGTTTTCGTGGGACAGGGCCAGAACGGTTTCTGGATTCTCTATTCCGACTTTGGAAATTCATTGTAAATTAACCAGAGATAATTAGGAGTCATACCATATATATATATATCCCTCTTTGAGTCTAGTTTCTATAGAAAGAAACGGCATCAGTATTGAAGCCCTGTACAGGGAGATATTCAAGTTGTAACGCACGAAGGTCAGTGTAGTCGACCCCTGTAACATGGGAGACTTTAACTAATAAAATGTATTAATTGGCTCAACCAAAAATTCTAGAAATGAATCTGTAGATGGACATATGAGTCTAATTTCAGGAAAAAATTACGAAACTGATTTTCGAGTTTTGAAACTCAAGATATGATTTTTAAGGCGACAGTGACGCAGTAACCAGCTTGTCTGGAAATTTTTTTTATGGACTGTGAAAACAATTAAGTCTGTGTGCACCTTGTGTTCGACTCCGGTAACGGACTCGGGTACTGGGTGTTACAGCTTAGGAATAAACTAAACCCATATCCTAAGTTCCAAGTATAAGCTTTCTATTTCCCTTATTTTATTTTGGTAAATTATGTGATTATGTGAATAATTGTGGATTGATTATTATGATGCGATATTGTGATATGAGACATATTTGGACTATTGTGAATTATGTTGTGTTGCAGGCATGATATACATGCCAAATAATAGTGATAATGGTATGCTAATAATGCAAATATGCAGCGGAAGTGAGCGATATTTTGGTAAGTACATATGTGTTGACTTGTGGAATGTGATATTATTATGATAGGTAATATGTGAGAATACTTGTATGTGATATATGATGTACTGATTTTAATGCACACATATGTGGTCGAATATGTGATGCCTCAATGAGCATTATTGTGGCACTTTAAGTGCAGTTAAATATGAATTCAATAAGCATGCATTGTGTACGAGTTTGTGATGTAAATTGATGAATATGAACAGAGATGATGTGCATTAAATCAATAATTAAAATTGTGTAATTGTGGATATTTTGGCCTTGTGATCTCTTGAAACCGTTTAATATAGTTAGCATGCCATAGGATTGTGAGTACTCAGCCTTATATTTTATGATTTGGGCATTGAGGCCCTGTGACATTTTGGAAAGATAAGGAAATGTGAGCCAAGCTCCATTCACCAGAATATGTTAATGTGTTGGAGAAATGCTACACTTTTGGGATATGTTTGACTCTATGAGTCATTTGGTGTGTTGGAGATCTATGTACCCATTAGGTGATGATAAAGCCCACTGTTATGTTTCATAGCCTCAGGTGCCAAATTATCATTTAAATTTGATCTTATTTATTATGATAATATGATGTGAGGTGGATGCATAAACATGTAAATAATATGCTAAATGAATTGATTTAAGTTTCCTGAAAATGTTAGTATGTTCTCATAATAAATTGCATATGTAATTGTGGTTTGGGTCATTTTCATTTAACTTGTGAATGCCTGTGAATATATCAGCTAGACTTGTGAGTTATTAAAGCATGTATACGTTTTTAGTCTTGATGAATTATTTAAATGAGTTACGTGTAGTTATACGTGAGAGTATATGCTAGCTTTATGATTTAATGAAGCATGAATATGTTATTGTGACTTGTTTAGAATATGGTTGTGAACATGTTGTGGTATGCTCTTATTTGACCTTTGATATTGTGTATACTTTGTGGTTACTCTGGCATTCACTGAGCTTGTTTAAGCTCACCCACTCTCTCTAACCATTTTAGATATTTAGCGTTTGCAGTGTGAGTGGTGCGGGGATACTAAGGAAGTGATCCAAGTTAGCCTTTAGTTTTTGTGTAGGTGATATTATTATTCTTTGAACTGTAGGAAATAGGTAATGTGGTAGACTTTTAGCTAATTAATTCCATGATGTTTTAGATGTTTGCATGACTTTATTGCTCTTAGGATTTATGGATATCAAGCTTAATATGTTGATTCTTGCTTAGACATATTTTTGATGTTTTGAGTTGTTATTATCGTCGTTTTGACAACTGTTTGATGTGGTGTGGTAAAAGTTTCATGTTGAATGGATTTAAGTTAGGTTGGACAAATTACTTTAATATAATGTATTTTTGCTGTCTAGAACAGAGGTGTTGATATTTGGGATTTAAAAATGATACCTCCATGATTTTCAAAAGTGCAGGAAGTCAGTAATGTAATTTGGTATTGATACCACATCACCAATATCGATACTCGAGGTAATAAAATCGATACTTTTTTAAATGTACCGATATTTTCTTGGGTTTTGATTTTAGGTGAGAAACAAAATGCTAATTTGGTACTGATTTTTTGAGTGGTATCGATACCATCTTCAAGAATTATAGATACCTTTGATTCAGTATCGATACCTACATGATTTATTCAGAATTTTTGTTAATTAATTTAAAAGAATGTTTAATATTTTCTTATAAGCTCACCTGATGCATGTTTAGCATAATTTAATATTGCTTAGGGCACTCATTGTAACACCCCGAATTTAGGCCTAGAAGTATTGGGCCTTGAGTGTGGGTCCGTAAGGAGGTTGTATATAGGTATTTAATTGTGCAATGAAATGACACAATTAAATGTCTGCTTTGGTGGTTAATGGTCCTGAGAAGTGTTAGAGAAATCTTGGGTTCAAACTTGGGCTTTCGCAAAAATTTTGGTATTAAGAGAAAAAAAACCTGGATGCTTGGATGAGGGCTTTTAAATTATTGTGTTAAATAAATGACACAAGGAAGCTTGTAGTCTAGTGGTTGTGGCGTCATTAAGGTTGTATGGGAGCTTGGGCTCAAGCCTTGGCTCTTGCAATTTATTTTGGTTTTTTTAAGGGAACCTGGACTTTGGCCTTTAGACCTTATAATTAATTGGGGATAAAATATGACACAAAAAGCCTTGTGGCTTAATGGCAAGTAGCGTGTAGAGCATCTGAGGGGAGGCATGGGTTCGAATCCCATGGCAAGCAAGGAGCATTTATTTTGCTAACAGGGGGCGGCAAGAGTTGGTGTTGAATTTAAACTCTGATGTTGGAGGGATCCCACATCGGGAAGCTAACATAAGAGTGGATGCGAAGCTGGCTTTAAATAGAGGGAACCAGGAGGAGAGTAAAGGTACCTTTCTTGGCTGATCCCTCAGGGGGCGGCAAGAGTTGGTGTTGAATTTAAACTCGATGTTGGAGGATCCCACATCGGAAGCTAACATAAGAGTGGATGCTGGTCGGCTTTAAATAGAGGAACCGGAGGAGAGTAAAGGTACCTTTCTTGGCTGATCCCTTTCGCTGTATGGCGTGCTCGTCTGGGTTGGGCGTCGGCTAAGAGTGCTCGGAGCGTGGATTAACTCCAGTCTCCTATCAGGTGTGTATTTTCTCACTACTCTAACTGTAGGATGGCTACTTCGAGCTGCGATGGGCCGAAATGGGCTATGTGGGCCCAATGGGCCTACGGGCCCAATTGGATAAGTTGTTTGACTGCATAGTAAATATTGGACTAGGCTAGGTGAATCTTATATCTGTAGCTAGATTTGGGCTAAAAGGGCCACGCGAGAGTGTGGGCCCATTTGGGCCGAGAATGGGCTTTAGGGCCATTAGTATCCATGTTTAGAATACTTTAGTTTACCAAATTACTGAAATACCCTCGACTTGTAAAATTACCAAAGTACCCTCAATTTATAGAATTATCGTTTTACCCTTGATTTACAAAATTACCATTTTACCCTCAGTTTACAAAATTACCATTTTACCCTCGATTGTGAAATTACTAAAATACCCCTGTAGGATAGAATTACCAAAATACCACTGGTTTGAGAAATTACCGTGTAACACCCCGTACCCGAGACCGTCGCCGGGGTCGGACACGAGGGGTTAACAGACTTCGTTCACTTAATTTCACCGTTCATAAAAAAAAAATTTCAGACAGCTGGCTAACTGTGTCACTGTCACCTTAAAAATCATATCTTGAGTTCTACAACTCGAAAATCAGTTTCGTGATTTTTTCCTGAAACTAGACTCATATATCCATCTACAAATTGTTTTCTAGAATTTTTGGTCTGGCCAATTAGTACAGTTTATTAGTTAAAGTCTCCCCTGTTCCAGGGTGCAACTACACTGACCTTTATGCATTACGACCTGGATATCTCCCTGTACAAGGCTTCAATACTCATTCCGTTTCTTTCTATAGTAACTAGACTCAAAAAGGAATCTATACATGTATGGAATGACTTCTAAATGTCTCGGGTTAATTTATAATGAATTTCCAAAGTCGGAACAGGGAATCCAGAAACCGTTCTGGCCCTGTTTCACGAAAACCTAAATATCTCTTAACATACAACTCATATGACCATTTCGTTTCTTCCATATGAAAGTAGATTCATCAAGGTTCATTTACATAATTTATTCACTATTTAATTCCATTCCTACTATTTTTAGTGATTTTTCACATCCACATCGCTGCTGCTGTCAGCATCTGCCTTTAAGGTAGACTTTACCTATTTCATAGTTTCCATGATTCAATTAGCCCTTTTTGCATACATAGCACAAAGTATAATCATGATTAACCATTCCAATGGCTAATCGTTTCCAATATTTCCATACCTCTTAGTGATCAACATACAAACGATTATAGTACTATGCTAAAAACGTATATAAGCCATTTTGGCATGGCTATCCAAAGTTTTACATACCAAAGTTCAAACAAACATAATAGCCTATACATGCCGAAATGTTCTCTTAGACCAACTAAGAAGAAGATACCAAAAAGTTGCAAGCTGGTGTGATGACTTCGATGACGGTCCCGAATACGCAAAAAGTCGAGTCCAAGAAACCTAAAATAGGTGACAAGCAAACACCGAATGAGTATATAACCCAGTAAGTCATAAGCATTACACTACCATCCATTAATAAAATTTTCACAAGAGGAAACAACGAAATGAGGCTAAGTACTCCATCCATACCGAACTATGCCATAGTTTCTTAGACCTTACAATTCAATCTCATTCCAAGTCCTACATTGACATTTCATACGCTATTCAATAGGATAATTGAGGCATTTCCATACATCATTTTATTTTCGTTACAATCATACAACTAAACGAACTTTCACCTATTCCACGATGAACCTTATGTACGTGACTTCAATTATAATCATCACATAGGTTCAAAACTTACCACGCTCAACTTCATATATAAACATAGCACCTATTAGCCATGAACTCAAGGTACTTACCCTTTCCGCTGTTCGAAATCGATTCGGTAAGGTCGCACCCTTAATATAAATAATTGGTAGAAAATATATATATATATATTTATATAGTGGGTTCGCACACATAGTGCTTAATAATCAACCATGCACACTTAGTGCCATGTACTTTAAACTCGCACACTTAGTGCCATGCATTTCAAGCCCGCACACTTAGTGCCATTCTCTCAACCGTGAACACTTATTGTCCGCACACTTAGTGCCGAAAACCAGCCACTATATACGCTTCACTTCCTTTTTACATTCGACAGTTTCATCTCTACATACATATACATTTGTATACATTTCATCTCATTAAACACAATTGCATAGGTATTACGATCATTTAAATCAATACCAACTATATGCTTAATGACTTACCTTGTGTTGGGTAAAATAATTCCAAGTCGGCTACTCGATGACCTTCGATTTCCCCTTGTTGGACGCCTCTCCTTTAGGATCTTGAGCTTAAACAAATAAATTAACTCATTCAACCGCTTTGTGCATATATTGGTATTCACATTTTAATGATTTTATGACATACGAACGGCATGGTAAAATTTTTATCTTGCTACCTTATGCTCTTAGCTATTCGCTAATAACCATATGCTATCGCCCTACTATCAATAATCCAATCACACATGCATATATATATATATGGCGAATGTACAAAGCTTAGACTCATCATCACCTATGCTCTTAATTTGATGGCGAATATGCATACATATATATATATATATATATATCAACTATACTATCATCTTTAATTCACCTAAACACAAAATTTCATCTCATGAACACTTGACTGAATTTTTCCTAATCTAGATGGCTTCACATATATTTGTAACATCCTATAAATCCACATATATCACATTTCTACATAAATTTTCTTTTACTTTTCCTCTACTTCCATTCACAACATCAAAAGCACCATTCACATGTATCATTACAAAGCTTCACACTTAGCATGCAAATGACATCAACACAAATCCACCTTAGCCAAACTTAACTCATCTTCATGCCTCATCACCACAACATCAAACATCAAACATCAACCAAGAAGACAACACCCATGGCGAATATCATCCCCATCTCATAGCAAAGATTTAAACCATGGGCTAGGTAGAACTCAAACTAACAACTAAAACATGCATGAATCTCATGGACAACATCAAACATACCTTAGTCTAGCAACCTCCCATGGCTGATTTTCTCAAGCTCTTCCCCTTCTTCTTAGAACATTCGCCAAGCCAACAAAATGTGAAAGGATGGACACTTTTTTTCTTTTCTTTGTTTTCATCATATTCCTTTTCATTATTTATTCTTTCTAACATAACCACTAACTAAACATGTTTGCAACATGTTTCCATTCATAGCATGGCCGGCCACTATGCTTAAATTTTGGGTAAATTGACATGCAAACCCAGCATTTTCACAACATGCATTTATAGGCCACCTTATATTTGCCTAGCACATTTCTAAATTTTCTCACATAAGTCTTATTTTGATAAAATTCACTTACAATTAACAAAATCCAAACATGAAATTTTCACACATGCATATGTACATATAATGAGCATCAACTATGACGGTTAATTATTTTTATGACTCGGTTTAGTGGTCCCGAAACCACTTTCCGACTAGGGTCAATTTAGGGCTGTCACATACCGAGACACCCTCAATTTGTAAAATTACCAAAATACCCCTAATTTACAAAATTACAGAAATACCCTTGACTTTTTTAAAAACTAGAGGAATACCATTGGTTTACAAAATTATTGAAATACCCTTGGTTTGTAGATTTACCAAAACACCCTTGTAGGATGAAATGACTAAAATACCCCTAATAGGTAAAAAGACCGTAAAGCCCCTGTAGGGTAAAGTGACCGTAAAACCCTTGTATGGTAAAATGATGAATACGCCCTTATGCTCCATATGACTGATGTGCTTAGGATTTACATATATTGATATTGGAATAGTTAAGTTTGAGTGACAGGTGGTGGTTATCGTAGGTGATTGATTATGGAAACGTTTCAACTTCAACTCGTAATAGGTGTGTACTAACCCTCGTAATAGCTTAGATTAATATTTGCTGAGAAGCCGAAATGCTAAAATACCGGTATTTCGGGAACTTGTAATGTTGCGTTTGGGTATAGATGCGATAAATACGATAAGATCGGTGTTTGGATCGATGGAACAGGTAAGAACTCAATTTTGTGCACTAAGTTGGGCCTCAATGGCCTAGAATTGGGCCCAATGGGCTTTTGAGCCCATTTGGGTAAAATTGATAAAAAAATGGAATTTGGAAAAGTTGCACGTTAACACGGTTAGTATTGTTGTAAAATTTGGGTTAAGTAGGCTAAATCAGCATTCGTAAGGCCCATTAGGGGTTTTAGGCCCAAAAGCCTGAATTTGATAAAGTGGGTTAAAGATCATTGTTTAAACACTCAGAAATATTGACAATTGTAATGAAAATGGAAAACCCTGATATTTGGTAAAATTACGAAAATACCCTTATAATATGAAAAATGACTGTTTTGCCCTTGTGGGCAAGTGACTGACTTGGACTGTGTGGTTGACGGATTTGATTGTGAATATATGTTGGTGATATGAGTGACTTGATTGTGATTGTTTGATTCAAATATGGGCATGACATTCTGCGTACATGACATATTGCATCGGATATGGGTTATATTGATGGAGGAAGTGCTAAAAGGGCTCTACCCCGCCATCAAAAAGGCTCGCCTGAGCTTTATCGAAAGGGCTTTGCCCCAGTTACTAAAAGAGGCTAGGCCTCCAGTTATATGATAAAGCAGCTATGCTGCCAGTGGAGAGTTTGGTTGGGTGGGTTGAGTTATTCCCCACATGGAGAGCTCGGTTGGTACGGGTGGAGAGTAGCAGATGGTGGGTCGAGTAGTCTCCCCAAATGGGCTTGCATACATTTATTAGTATTTCATGTGATATTGAAATGGGCTTGCATACATCCATTGACATTACATGTGATATTGAAATGGGCCTAAGGGCCATACTGCTTTCTGATAAAAGGCTTCGGCCCAGTGATATGATTTATGAAAAGGCTTGACCAAGAACTGCTAAACGAAAGGCTTCGGCCCAGTATATGTCAAGACTAAATAGGGCTTTGGCCCAAATTGTATTGATACTGTGTTTTCACTATTTGTTTGTGATTGGGATTATACACCGAGTTTTAAACGCACTTCGCTTTCTAACTGCGAGTAATCCCTAAGCTTAGATGGTTTGGAGTCATGAGGACTCAAGATGGCCACACTCTCGCTTCTTTCTTTTAATTGCAATAAGTAGCTGGTTTATTTCTTTATAAGTTTTATCTTATTAATATTATTATTTGGTTTTGGGTTGTAATAAGGCCATTTTAATTATTTTTTTGGGATTATTTTATTTCATACCCTATATTTTTCTGATAACAATATGAGTTAGACCTAGGGCCCGTTTCCAAAATGATAATTATTTTCAAAATAACACAACGATACAATTAATCAGTTTATCAAAAATATCTACTTAAATGAATTCTAACTCGTTTTTCTCAAAACCTAACCTAGCACCAAAGTGTGGCAATGGTTGTGGGCATGTCTAGATTGGATCCAATCAAGAGCTTGGTACTTAAGCGACCTTCATGGCTCACCTCCTCTGTTTGGATACCTACCGGTGCACGACTTCCATTCACTTTATTAACTTAGCAAAGACTATCTTCTAAAACACTAAGAAGGACGTTGAAAGAGGGATGGGTTTTCTTAAAAACTTCAATGTGACACGTCGAATCCATAACGTCTGGGTCGGGTTTGGGGTGTTACATTTAGTGGTATCAAAGCCAAGTTACAAAACTCGGCTGTGGTATGGGTAGCAGAAAATTATTGTTGTTTTTCTTTTTTCGAAATTGGGGTTTGAAAAGGGTTTTTCTAAAATTTTGTTAATCAGGGGTATTTTGGTAATTTTACAAATTAAGGGTATTTCGGTAATTTCTCAAACCAGTGGTATTTTGGTAATTCTATCCTACAGGGGTATTTCAGTAATTTCACAATCGAGGGTAAAACGGTAATTTTGTAAACTGAGGGTAAAATGGTAATTTTGTAAATCGAGGGTACTTTGGTAATTTTACAAGTTGAGGGTATTTCAGTAATTTGGTAAACTAAAGTATTCTAAACATGGATAACAATACTAATGGCCCTAAAACCCATTCTCGGCCCAAATGGGCCCACAGGCTCACGTGGCCTTTTTAGCCCAAATCTAGCCACAGATATGAGATTCACTTAGCCTAGTCCAATATTTACTACGTAGTCAAACAACTTATCCAATTGGGCCCGTAGACCCATTGGGCCCACATAGCCGCTTTCGGCCCATCGCGGCCCGAAGTAGCCATCCTACAGCTAGAGTAGCTTGAAAAGGGTTTTTCTAAAATTTTGTTTTGAAATCTCTCAACGAAACTTGACTTGTTTCTGAAAAGATGTTACTGGAGGTGTGGCACACCGAGTCTCCGGCACCAAATTTGTAAGTTCTCTAACTCTGTTTACTGTTATAGATTGAAATGCTATATTGAGAAACTACTATAGATAGTAGCACAATACTGGAACTCAATTTAGTCCCTATTTCACAAATACAAGAAATTCGAAGAATTCAATTTAACCCATGCTTGGCCGAATTACCATAGTGCCCCTATCAGCCCATATTTTTTATTTATTTCACATTTTAGCCCTTCAATCTTTACTTTTCTCAATTTAATCCCTATTTGACTTTTTGTCAAAAATCACTTTACAAAATATTAAAATCTATCATTAAACTTTCATATTTCATCATCAAACATCCAAAAACTCAAGCATTTATCAATGTCAACTTTCAAAATGATCAACAAATTCAAAAATTAGGATACGGGCTAGCTAGAACATGAAGCAACGATCACAAAAACATAGAAATCATTAAAATCTAAGCTAAAAATGTACCTCAATCAAGAACAACAAGGGCCAAACACTAAAATAGCATTTTCTTCTTCTTTTCCTCTTGTTATCCGGCTATGGATGATGATAATTAAGCATAAAATGGTTTTTATTTTATTGAATATAACTTAAATCATTAATTACCATTTTATCCTTTAATTAAAACCACCAATATTCATGATGTAATGCCCATTAATGTCCATTAACATTATAAATGGGTTAATAACATCATAAGGACCTCATAAATAACAAACCATAGAAAATAAACACTTTTAACTTATGGCATGCCACTTTTACATTTTACGCGATTAAGTCCTTTTATAAAATCAAGCACACGAACGATAAAATTTTCACACATATCACATATCATGTTGTAAACATAGAAAATAATATTAAAATATTTTTCTAACTCAGATTTGTGGTCCCGAAACTACTGTTCCAACTAAGGTCTAAGTCGGGCTGTTACATTCGCACTTAGTCCTCAAACTTTTCAAAATTTGTGTTTTAGTTCTTAAAATCACATTTCACTTCTAAAATTATTTTCATTAATTGACATATCCAAAATAAAATTTATTCCCAAAATAATAATTTCTCTAACTTATTTTCCAAATTTTCTTATAAATTCACTTATTCGATACTAGAATAGTGTCATGTCTCTAATTAGAAATTTTGAGGGTGTTACAATAAGGATTAGTTTGTGTGTGTGTGAGCACACTAGAAGACTGAGATTAGAAGATACCTTTGAGCATAGCACTCATGTACATTATGGATCCATCTCTAGTGTGTTTAGTTGGTAGTGCTTTTAGCATGTTAGTTCTATAGTGTGTTTGGCTAGAATCTCACATATCCAAATTTTGTCTTACTTAAGTTTACTAAGAGTGAAATAATTTAAAAATCATGCTAATAAGATTTGTTGATGGATACAACTTAATATGTGTGAAATAAAGTGATAGGTTGGATTAATAAGCAAGATCTGTGAACTGGATAAGGTGCTTAAACGCTTGCTTAATGAGAAAGTGAAATTGAAACTTGATATCATGTTAATATGTGCATAATAAGAAAAAAGTCAAGTGGAACAATATAAAAGTTATGTAGCTAAGTTATTGAAAATGTATATGACTATGATAAAAGAAGTGCAAGAATAATATTGTAAATGAATACCATAAATGGTAACCATTTAGTTGTTAAAAAGAAATAATTGAAAAGGATCACATTCAAGTAATCTTTTAGAGAGCCAATTGCAAGTTTTGGCATTGGATCGAATCGAATGAAAGAATTCAAGTTAGTTGAGTTAACGAGTCAATTTTATCAACTAAATTTAATTTGAAATTTTTGAAAATCAAGTAGAGTGAAATGAAATTTGAGTCAAATATATTTATGTGGGTTAAGTTAAAAGAATTAAAAAAAGAACAAATTAAATCCTTGCTAACAATTTGATCAAATTTCAAATTAAAACACATAAATTTGACAACATATATATTTAAAACTTCTTCCAAAATAAAATAAGGGACATACAAGAGATAGAATTTTTTAGCATTTTTAATATTGTATATTTTTATTTCTATCATTTTAATAATGTTTTGGAAAATATTTTATATTTCCTTTGAAGTTTCGGATATTAGTTTTAAATTTTATTTTTATTTTTAACTTTGGAAAAAATTAGTAATTCTTTTTAATTTTAAGTACTAAGATTTCTCAGGTTTTTAATTTTAATAATTTTAATTTTTTTTGAAATTTTGAAAAAGTTATTCTATTTTATGACTTTTTGAATTTTATTTTTTAGTATATATACTTTTCACAACATTTAAATTTAAAAAAAAGTAAGGAAACTAAATTTATTATTTTTAAAATTTACAAGGGCAAAGAAAATAATAAAAAATGGCCAAAACCTTGATGTTATTTTGTTATTCGGGCTTTGAAATATTAAATTTATAAAAAACCAAATTCCATTTAAACTTAAATAACACGTGTCGAAATCATTTTTAAATCGAGTTTTGGAAAATGGAAATCGACTTTAAAAAAACGAAAACGGGAGTCGCCACCAATCTTTTTAGGTGTGATTGGATCACCTTATAAAATGTTTTGTTTTAAAATATTAATTTTGGTCTACGAAAGTTGAGAAAATGGATTCGGGAGTCGGTTACGTACGAGGAAGGGATAGCACCCTCGTAACGCCCAAAGATTGGTACCTAATTGATTATCAAGTGTCTTTAATGTCAGAAATTTAAAAATTTTAAGATGCAATCCTCTTTTAATATTTTTTATTTTGAAAATTAGGGTCACTTGTATCAAATAAATCAAAATATTACATCCAATAAGTTAAGACATAATATTTTTAAGATATCTGACACTAAGTTAGCCTTGTTGGAAATCCCTATCTCGAAACAACGAAACGCCATATCCAGTAAGTTAGGACACAACGCCTTGAAATTCTGAGACAGTTGCTTGCACTTAGAAAACCTTAAAAACTTAGAAGAGTGCTTGACTATTCGAACACAACGAGAAAAGTTGCAACTGTGAAAAAATAAATAGAATAAAATAAATAAAAATAAAGAACACATAAATTTTACGTGGAAACCCTTTCGGGAAAAAAACCACGGGCAGAGGAGAAGAAAATTCACTATGTCGAAAAATTTTTACTCAAATACAAGAGGAATAGACTATGTCTATTTATAGGCTTGCAAAGCCATATTCTAGTAGGATTGAAACACCTTATCCTAATCAATATAAAATAGATGGAGTTTAATAAGGTTTAAAAACCTTATTCTAAAATAAAATAAAAGAAGTCTAGTTCTATATGGATTTTACTTTTATTTTATTTTCCATCGTATTTTATTTAAATAAGAATTTGGGTCACTTAATTCTAACAATCTCCACCTTGACACAAATTCTCAATGAACAAGTTCTTCATCGCGAACTTTCAATAAACAAGTTCTTCACCTCTTCCAAAAACCCCTTAAGGGTTTAACTTCAACAATGAACACCAACCAAGTCTAAGCAATGCTCAAACTTGGTTATAGGAAGTGACTTAGTCATCATATCTGCAGGATTTTCATGAGTGCTAATTTTGCTCACAACAATATCACCACGAGCAATAATATCACGAACAAAATGATACCGAATATCAATGTGTTTTGTTCTCTCATGAAACATTTGATCTTTTGTAAGAAAGATGGCACTGACCGTCACCCTTTGCAACAAGCCTTGCTTTATATCCGGGTTCTTTAACTCCTGGAGTCTCTTCTTTCTTTTAAACACCCATTTACAACGAATGCCTTTTTACCTTTAGGAAGTTTTACAAGATCCCATGTTCTGCTTTTTGTGGAGTGATTCCATCTCCTCTTGCATAGCAAACATCCACTTTTCTCGAGTCTTCACAACTAATCGCCTCGAAATAATTAAATGGCTCTTGATTCGCATCTATATCTTCACCACATTTAAAGCATAAGCAACTAGATCAACCTCGGCATACTTCTTTGGAGGTTTAATTTCTCTTCTTGTCCTGTTTTTGGCGATAGAGTATTGCGGTGAAGAAGCAACTCTATTCTCAATTTTGTACCGGCTTGAGGAGTTGATTACGTATTAACTGATGCTCCACCGCTTTTGGTTTTCTTTATTGGAAGAGTCTTTAAGAGATAAGTTAGGTAGCATAGCGCTTTCATCCGCTAATCACAACTTTTCTATTTTCGACACCATAACTTATAGCCTTTTACACCACTTTATAACCAAGAAAACGCATTTAATGGATCTCGGTTCCAATTTTCCATTATCAAAATGAGCATACGCAGGACACCCAAAAATCTTTAAATCGAAATAATTAGCGGGATTACCGGACCATACCTCTTGTGGAGTCTTTTTCTCAATGGCAACGGATGGAGATCGGTTGATCAAAAACATGCAAGAGAGGTCGCTCGCCCAAAATGACTTCGTAAGTTGGCATTTGACAACATACATCGAACCTTCTCCATGATCGCTCGTTCATTCGCTCGCAACGCCGCTTTTGTCTGTGGAGTATGACGAACCGTCAAGTGTCTCATGATCCCTTCGACTTGCACAATCTATTAAACTCATCGTAATGTAACTCTAAGCCATTGTGCATGCGGAGGTATTTTATCTGCTTTTCCGTCTGCTTTTCAATCATAATTTTCCAAGACTTAAATGTGGAAAACACATCGCTTTCGCTTCGTGAAGAACGCCCAAACTTTTCTCGGAAAAATCATCAATAAAGGTTAGCATATAATTAGCTCCACCTCTCGAAGGCACTCGGACGGCCCCACAGATCGAAATGGATATACTCCAACGTTTCCTTCGTGTTATGGATTCCTCTAGTGAATCGAACTCTCTTTGCTTCCCAAAACACAAAGTGCTCACGAAATTCAGTTTGCAAATTCCTTGCCCATTAAGAAGTCCTTTTTGCTTAATTCGCCATGCCATTCTCACTCATATGCCCTAGGCGATATGCCAAAGTTTAGTAATATCATCATCGACAAGGAAGAGGAAGCGATAGTGCATCACCGAGAATGATGAGAACCTCAGAAACATATAACTTGGCAATCTTTCTTTGCCCTTTCATCATAACAAGGGACCCTTTGAAATCTTTAAAACCCCACTTTCAAATTGTGTATCTGCATTCTTTTGAATCAAGAGTACTCAACGAAATTAAATTTCTTTTCAATTCGGAACATGCCGACGTCACTAAGTGTTCTAACAACTCCATCAAACATCTTAACTTTAATTGTTCCAACACCGCGATTTTACATGAAGCATTATTTCCCATCAAAACAACACCTTCAGACATCGTTTCATAAGTTGTAAACCAATCCCGATTGGGACTCATGTGGAAGGTGCACTGAATCAAGTATCCACTCGCCACTTTTAGAATCATTGATGAAGCAACTAGAAGTTCACCATCACGTAGTCTTCTACAACATCGACTTTACCGAATTTTCCGTTTGTTTTCCCTTTGATTCGCACCTCCTTTTAATCTTATTTTGTAGCTTATAGCACTCAGATTTAATGTGCCCTTTCTTCTTGCGAAGTTGCAAGTTTTACCTCTGCTTGAAGATTTCGATCTACCCTTAGATTTACCACGAGGATTCCGTTCTCGTGTTCTACCACGATCATCATCAACATTCCGGTCTTGTCTCCCACGAACAATGAGACCCTCTCCCCGAGAGTTGGGTTTAACCACAAGATGCTTCATCTTATCATACGAGGTTAAAGAATCATAAACCTCATCAACTGTGAGAGACTCATGGCTATATAAAATCGTGTCTCTAAAGGTTGAATAAGACGGGGCAACGAACAAAGTAGAATCAACCCTAGATCTTCCTTATCATACTTGAACCTCCATGGCCTCCAAGTTTGAGAGAATTTCTTTAAACACTGTTAAGTGTTCGTGTATGACGCACCTTCCTCCAAACGATGAGCATAAAGACGCCGCTTCATATGCAACTTGCTTGTTAGAGTTTTCGACATACATATTTGTTCTAGCCTCTTCCATAATGCAATGCGCTTTCTCTTTCATCACATCCTGTAAAATTTCGTTGGACAAATGCGATGTAATTGTGTTAATGCCTTTCGATCCTTACGCTTTCTTCTCTTCATCTGTTAATGTCGAAGGCATCTTATCTATCCTAGCGGGGCATCCTCTAGATCCATCTGCAAGAACGCTTGCATCTTAATTTGCCACAACGCAAATCGGTGTTGCGATCCAACAATGAATTTCATACTTCAAAGACGCCATTACCGTGATCGAGATGAATAACCCTAAGCTCGATACCAATTTGTGAAAAATAAATAGAATAAAATAAATAAAAATAAAGAACACATAAATTTTACGTGAAACCCTTTCGAAAAAAACCACGGCAGAGGAGAAGAAAATTCACTATGTCGAAAAATTTTACTCAAATATAAGAGGAATAGACTATGTCTATTTATAGGCTTGCAAAGCCATATTCTAGTAGGATTGAAACACCTTATCCTAATCAATATAAAATAGATGGAGTTTAATAAGGTTTAAAACCTTATTCTAAAATAAAATAAAAGAAGTCTAGTTCTATATGGATTTTACTTTTATTTTATTTTCCATCGTATTTTATTTAAATAAGAATTTGGGTCACTTAATTCTAACAAAGAACCCAATAAGTTAGGGCACTACTTTTCTCGAAATTTCCAAACACCAAGTATTGCCTTTATTTTGAAAACTTTAAAGTCTCGCTTTTTAGATCGATGCATGAAGGAGCATATTAACATAACATACGGATAACATGTTATAGTAATAGGTAAATAAAAGCACAATAACTAACATATACACGACATATATTTAAGAAGAATAGGTAAATACACATAAACATGTAATTCATCATATATTTAAACATATTAATAAAAAAATGATGCATGATATACAATTTGACACATATATATAGCAAAAATACAATAAAAATAATAATAAGTCAAGCACTCAACATTTAATAAAATTATGAGACCAACATCTAATATATCGACATAATATTATATATATTAAAATATAAAATATAATATATATTAAAATATAAAATAAAGTGAGTAATTATTGATAAAAAATACCTAAAATATAAATTAAAAATGTTTAAAATAAGTTATGTATAATAATATAATATGAATAAAATATAAGGAAATATAATATAAAATAATAAAAATATAATAAGTATTTTGCATGTAAAATATGGTAAAATAATTAGTATAAAAACAAAATAAATAATATATAATAAAAATATATATGAGAAAGATAGATATTATAAGGAATATTGAATAATAAAAATATAGTATGTAATAAAAATATAGTATGAAATATAATATGGTATACGATAATAATAATAATAGAGTAACAAATATTTTACATATAGAAACATAGTGTATAAAAATATATAACATATAATAGAATTTAAAATATATATGATGTATAGCCCATATTATAGGTAAAATATAAAATAATAAATAGGATATGAGTAATTTTCATAAGAATATTATAAAACAAATAATATACATATATAAAATATATAAATAAGAAAAGGTGTAATATATAAATGGAATATGAATATTATTATAAATAAGGATAATATATATACTATTATTTATTAATATTTTTTAAATTTATTTGCCATTTACAAATTTAGTAAATAATAATACAATTTTATAAAAATATATAAAGAAATATATAAAATAAAATATATAATATAATATAATTTATAGATAAAATATATGATAATAAAAATAATGGATAATAATAGTAATATATAACTAATATTTAAAAATATATAAAGTATTTAAAGTAAATTAAAATATAAAAGGATTAAAATTGAATTTAATTAGAAAATCTAAGGCTAATTTGCAAAATAATAAAATCTTAGGCCTGATTTGAAATGCGTTAAATTCGAGAGGACTTCATCAGGCAATTTGCCCTAATCCTGAAAACGACGTTCCTCGAAATAAGTTTTAATGGCCATTAGGACTAAATTGAAGTAAAAATAAGAGATTAGGGCGAATTAAAATAATAATAAAATGAAATTATAAAGCTTAAAATGCGGAAGGACCGACTGAGAAATTAGCCCATTTTCCAAAAACACGCGGATCCTCCTCGGGTCTCGGGTCAACGCGCGGATCCTAGCTTTGGTACGACGTCATTTAAAGTTAATTGGTTTTAAGCGAAACGACACCGTTTTGTTAGGGCTATATAAGCCAAATTTCAGTTTTGAAATCATTTGGATACCTGTTTTAAAAAAAAAACTTAAAGAAATCCTCTGTAGGAGGATTCAGGGTCGGCCTCAGAGCCTCGTCGGGCCCCTGTTCTCAGGCGCATACGCACCCATGCGCCACCGTGAACGTCGCCACGCGTGGTGGTCGGAGACTGGGAAATTTCCCATTTCAGCGCAGATCGAAAGAGGTTCGTCTCCCTTTTCCTTTTTTAATCGCAATATATATATGTGTATGTATTTAAGAGAAAATTTCACCTTTGTATATTCAATCGACTGTGATGCTTTTTGTATATGTGCGCAAGAATAAATTCTTTTGTTGAATCTCTATATTCTCTTTTATTGGTTCTCTCTGTATATTCCAAGAACGTAAGTCCCTTTTTTACAAATCGGAGGAAAGGCTTTATAGCCTTTAGACTATACATGTTTAGGAAAGAAATCTTTGATTTCTTTCCTTATTGGTTTCAGTTTATTTGCTGCTATTTGGTTTCCTTTTCTGTTTCATTTTTGCTAGTTTCTTTTGTCCTGTCTTGCAGGTATTCGCGAGAACATCACGGTGATGTCGATTCACGCGATGATCGCGGCGTGGTACGAGGCCAAAGCCACGGCGCCGATAGAGCCCATTGGAACGGCACGAGACGAACGATCATGACACTTGGGATGCTTGCGATGCCTAGGGTTTCTGAAACCCTAGGTCTCTCTGCTTTCTGTTTAACAAATTGGGCCACTTGGGCCTCATTTATTTTTTGGGAGGTCTCTCTGCTTTCTGTTTAACAAATTGGGCCACTTGGGCCTCATTTATTTTTTGGGTCTGGGTGTAACGGGTATGGGCTATCAGGTTGTAACCGGGCATAGGGTTTAGGTATTTGGGCTGCTGAGTTTTAATTTTTTTTAGGTTTGAAAGTTATTTGGGTTTGTGTTTGGGCTCTTGTAAACTGGACTTTTAAAATAAATAACATTTATTTATTAATTTCATATTTCTATTTTGGTTTTAAGACCCGGTCAAATTTAGGCTACTACAGCTGCCCCTCTTTGCTCATTGCTGTGTGACGGGAATCAAGCAAAGATTTAGAAAGACCAAATTTGACCGGTCTTATCAAATCATGGTCTTCAATCTACTTCTTGTAAACTTATGACTGTCATGTTGATATCTTCGATCTGCTCTCCGCCGAACACAGAGACGCCAAATCTGCTTTTTTGATTTGTTCTCTGACAATACAGAGATGCCAAATCATCTTAGATTTGCTTCAGCGTAAGCACACGAAAACCAAATCAGCTATGTCTTCGATTTGCTTGTTGTAAACACAAGGATACCAAACCATCTTGGATATGCTTCAGTCTAATCATCTAAAGGTTAGATCTGCTATGTGTCTGCCCTCCGTCGAATATGGAAACGCCAAACTTCGATTTGTTCTCTGACAATACAAAGATGCCAAATCATCTTAGACTTGCTTCAGCGTAAGCACGTGAAAGCTAAATCAGCTATGATTTCGATTTGTTCCTTGTAAACACAAGGATGCCAAATCATCTTGGATCTGCTTCAGTCTAATCATCTGAAGGTTAGATCTGCTATGTGTCTGCCCTCCGTCGAATATGGAGACGCCAAACTTCGATCTGCTCTCTGACAATACAGAGATGCCAAATCATCTTAGATTTGCTTCATCGTAAGCACGTGAAAGCCAAATCAGCTATGTCTTCGATTTGTTCCTGGTAAGCACAAGGATGCCAAATCATCTTGGATCTTGCTTCAGCCAGATCTGCTATGCTGCGGCCTATTACCCTACTGCTTAGGGTATTAAGGCGCATTGTTTTTGATAACCTGTAATGTAACACCCCGTACCCGAGTCCGTTACCGGAATCGAACACAAGGTGCACACAGACTTAACTTAATTATTTTCACAGTCCATTTAGAAATTTCCAGACAAGCTGATTACTGCATCACTGTCGCCTTAAAAATCATATCTTGAGTTTCAAAGCTCGAAAATCAGTTTCGTAATTTTTCCCTGAAACTAGACTCATATGTCTATCTACATATTTTTTTCTAGAATTTTTGGTCGGGCCAATTAGTACAGTTTATTAGTTAAAGTCTCCCCTGTTACAGGGATCGACTACACTGACCTTTGCGCATTACGACTTGGATATCTCCCTGTACAGGGCTTCAATACTGATGCCGTTTGTTTCTATAGAAACTAGACTCAAAGAGGAATCTATAAATATATGGAATGACTCCTAATTATCTCTGGTTAATTTACAATGAATTTCCAAAGTCGGAACAGGGAATCCAGAAACTGTTCTGGCCCTGTTTCACGAATACCTAAATATCTCTTAACATACAACTCATATGACCGTTTCGTTTCTTCCATATGAAAGTAGATTCATCAAGGCTCATTTACATAATTTATTCACTATTTAATTCCATTCCTGCTATTTTTAGTGATTTTTCACATCCACACCACTGCTGCTATCAGCATCTGTTTTCAAGGTAAACTTTACCTATTTCGTGGTCTCCATGGACCAACTAGAGTTTTGTCATACATAGGTCCACATATGATCATATTTAGCCATTCCAAGGGCTGATCATTGCCCAACACTTCCATTCCAGTCCATAGTCACATCATGAAACCATATATATATACATAAACACAAATGGTCTAATGCCATACTCCACTTCTATCGCCATTTTCGCATGGTCGTACACACATACATCACAAAAGTACTCGAAAAACAACAAAGGGTAATCCTATACATGCCATTTCAAAGCTCAACCAAAATTTGTACCAAAAGGGGGCTTTGATAGTGTGGGAGACTTCGACTTCCAAAAATCCCGAGTCCGATAACTGACGAGCCAAAATCTATAAAACAGAGAACAAAGAAACGGAGTAAGCAATTTATGCTTAGTAAGTTTTGAGCAAGGGATTCCAGCACAACAAAAGCATAGCATTCATATAGCTAAACGGATAATTTCATATGCACACATTCTCAATATCATACTTACTTCACATTACCAACCCTTATGTTCATACACAAAAGATCAACTTAGCCAAAGGCCGGTAGCTCGTTTATCAACTGAGCGAATACTTATTTGTAAGGGCTCAACTAATTCAAAGCACATACGAAACATACCTCATTGCTGGAATTTTGCAAGCGTATTAACTGAAATTTTTACAGCAAGATTGCTCATTCCCAAATCACGTACCTTCGGAATTTAACCGGATATAGCGACTCGCTCGATTGTCTTCGGGACATAGCCCGGTTATAGTGATTCGCACAATTGCCTTCGGGAATTAGCCCGGATTTAGTAACTCGCACAAATGCCTTCGGGACTTAACCCGGTTTTGGTAACTCGTACAAATGCCTTCGGGACTTAACCCGGTTTTGGTAACTCGCACAAATGCCTTCGGGAATTGACCCGGATTTAGTCACTTAGCACAAAAGCCTTCGGGACTTAGCCCGGATACCATTCGAATAACCAAGCACATATATCAACAAATCAATACGCATTCTTATTACATTCTCATTACCAAAGCTCAAACACAAGACACTTATCATATTTACAATTTCGGCTCAATAGCCACACACAAAGAGCATGATTTCGATTTGCTTAAAACATGATCTAATCAAATCATAATTTAAGCTCTATTACTCAAGAACTTACCTCGGATGTTGTCGAATGATTCCGATGGCTATTCGACCACTTTTTCCTTCCCTTTATCGGATTTAGCTCCCCTTTGCTCTTGAGCTTAGTTTAACAAATAAATTGATTTAATCATTTGAGCATCGAAAGAGGAATTCAAGGTACTTAGCCCACATATTTTCATTAGACATTTAAGTCACATATGTACGGAAATCATGAATCAAACTCAACACATTAGTTAGTACTCTCCTTAGCCAAATTTTCCAAGCCAAGAATAGGCATCAATATGCTTGCCTCTAACCGAATGCATGCACACCAATCCCCCTCATGTGGCCGAATATGCATGTCCATGTTGAGGCCAATTATACACTTAATACCACACATAAACGGCATACATTTTACTAACTAACGATTCGATTTTGTAACTCAATACGCATCAATCATTTACTTCATAACCAAACATCATCATATGAAAATATATACCTTGAGATAGTATATATGTCATACCAATACATCATGTGCAAACATATATATATATATATATATATATGTATATGCTAGAGCCGAATCTCATGGTTGATTATAACTAAACATGAACATAAATCCAAAACACAAATCTTACCTACCATGCAATAAGCATAAATTATACTTATGGATGTACCATGGCGAATACATCACAACACCATACCATTTCAATTTTGGTCATGGTTAAACAAAGAACTTAATGTTTCACTCAAAATTCTAAAAGAAAGTCCAAGAGCCATCAATCCACCATCACATGTATCATTAGCAAGCTTCATATTCAACATGCAATGGCATTAACACAAAATCCACCTTGGCCGAATACCACTCCCATGACATAGCAAGGATTTGAACCATGGCTAATAAGAACATCAAGTTAGCAACCAAAAACATGCATGAATCTCATGGCACAACATCAAACATACCTTAATCTTGATACAAGTATGGCCAAACCTCTTCCTAATCCTCTTCCAAACCAAACATGAAGCAAGAACTCCCTCTTCTTCCTTAGAATTTTCGGCCAAGAGAGAATGAAAAGGATGAACAAATTTTTTTTCTTTTCTTTTCTTCAACTCACGGCAATGGGGGGGGACACTCACCATTCTCTTTTTTTTTCTTCCCTTTCATTATTCAATTCCCATGCTCATTATTTTATTTTTTCTTACATACACCATTGTCCCAACATGTTTTATGACATGTTTTTGCCCATAATCCTTGTCATGGCGGCCACTAGCTATTAGGGGAAATTTGACATGCAAGTCCTCCTTTTGATTACATGCACTATTAGGTCCTTATAGATTAGCCTATCACATTTCAAAAGTGTCACACAAGTCCTAATAACTGAATTCACATGCAATCGACTAAATCGAAGCTTGAAATTTTCACACATTCAGAAATACATATTCTAGACAATAAATATTACGTTCAAACATTTCGGTGACTCGGTTTAGCGGTCCCGAAACCACTTCCCGACTAGGGTCAATTTTGAGCTGTCACATGTAAAATGATTATGCCTGAGGATTAGGATGCCATGATCGAAGTGAGTCAAATGTTCCTAATTAAACATGTTATGATGAAAAATCTTGTGAACATAACCCATATCCTAGACGTCACCACTCATTCCTTCATTTGTCTTTTCTTTTCTCAAAGTATTATTCTTGCTCAACCTGTAGGCCTGTACCCTTCCTCTAATGCTACGATCCACTGAGGATGTCTGTAAGATAATCTTTCCTTTGAATTGAATCGTTGGTTTTGTCCTTTTTCCTTTTGGACTGGAAGAAAGAAATTCCTCGAGTTCCTTCATCCCTTACTTATGTGAATTTCTCGAACAATTGTCCTGTTTTAGTTTCTTGTATTATCTAGAAATTCCAGAGTAATGCACAAAACTTTGTTTGTGAACATATTTAGTTCATCTATCATTATTTCAATGTAACATACTTAAAGAATAATGGAAGATAAATAAATCTCTAAGAATAATTGGATTTGAATGAATTATTAAAAAAGATACAAAGGAAATTAATCTGAAAGCCTATCTTTGAGAAGAGAGAAAAAAAAATCTAAAGATAGCAAACAGGCCAAAAATTAGATGCCCTAGATATCGCCGCTTGAGCGTTTATACATGAACTTCATGAAGGCATGTGTTTAGAAGATTCAAAGTAATCTGTCGATGCCCCAGTATGCAACGTTCTTCGTTCTTTGTTGAGCAAGATTACCGAATGCTTCAAAATTTGAGTCACCCTTTTGGGTTTTCAACTCAAAACCCTTTTGGTCACAATGCGCCCTTTGCGGGTTTTCACCTTGGCCTCTCCATTTTTCTCTTTTTCCTCTTTTTTTTCGATTTTTGAAATCTCAAAGCGCCCTTTGCAGGTTTTTACTTTGGATTCTCTTCTCCTTTAGACAAAGTATTTTTTAACTGAGTCGAAGTTCACTGGGTTGGGTAAACTTTTCCTATCCATTTTCATTAAGATCAATGCACCACTAGAGAAAGCTTTCTTCAGGACATATGGCCCCTCCCAATTTGGAATCCATTTCCCCCTAAAGTCCTTTTGAATAGGAAGGATCTTTTTCAGTACAAGGTCTCCCTCGTGGAACTCTCTTGGTCGAACTTTCTTATCATAAGCTCGCATCATTCGCTTCTGATACATCTGACCATGTCGAATGGCTCTTAGCCTCTTTTCCTCAATCAAGTTCAATTGGTCATATCGGGATTGAACCCATTCAGCTTCATCTAACCTTATCTCCGTCAAAATTTGAAGAGAAGGTATTTCTACTTCAATAGGTAACACTGCTTCCATCCCATAAACTAACGAGAATGAGGTTGCCCCAGTAGAGGTTCTAACAGATGTTCGATAGGCCAGGAGTGCAAACAGTAACTTCTCATGCCAATCTCTATAGGTCTCAGTCATCTTCCCCACTATTTTCTTAATGTTCTTGTTGGTGGCCTCCACTGCCCCATTCATTTTTGGACGATAGGGAGAAAAATTGTGATGCTTGATCTTGAACTGCTCGCAAACCTCTGCTATCGTTTTGTTGTTCAAGTTCAATGCATTGTCGGATATGATCTTTTCAGGCATTCCATACCGACAAATGATCTCTTTCTTCAAGAATCGACTCACAGCTGACTTAGTAACATTCACATAAGAAGCGGCCTCTACCTATTTTGTAAAGTAGTCAATTACCATGAAGATAAATCGATGTCCATTCGAAGCTTTAGGTGATATTGGTCCAATGACATCCATGCCCCACATGGAGAAAGGCCATGGAGAAGTCATAACATGCAAAAGAGAAGGTGGTATATGAATTTTGTCCCCATAAATATGACACTTATGGCATTTCTCGGTATAGTTGATACAGTCCCCTTCCATAGTGGCCCAATAATAGCCAAACCTCATGATTTGCCTTACCATCGTGAACCCATTTGTATGCGTCCCACATACACCTTCATGAACTTCTTCTAAAATTAGCTTAGCTTCCACAGCATCGACGCATCTCAAAAATACTTGGTCTTTCCTTCTCTTGTACAGGATATCCCCATCCAAGACATAGTCGCAAGCTAACCTTCTCAAAGTTCATTTGTCATTTTCATTGGCCTGTTCAGGGTATTTACGATCTCTCACATATCGTAATATATCCTGATACCAAGGATTATTATCCTTTTCTTCCTTCTCAATGTTACAACAATAAGCTGGAGCCTCGTAGACACTCATTTGAATTGGTCTCATCTCTTCCTCTTTATTCGCCTTAATCATTGAGGCCAAGGTTGCTAAAGCATCTGCCATTTGATTTTCGTCTCGTGGGAGATAATTGAAGGAGATGTCATCGAACTCCTTAAGTAACCCCAAAACTATCTTTTGATAATTGATCAATTTAGGGTCCCTTGTCTCCCATTCACTTCTAAGCTGATAAATTACCAACGTAGAATCTCCATATACTTCTAGGGTTTTTATACCTCGCTCTATAGCTGCTTGAAGTCCCATGATCCATGCTTCATACTCAGCCATATTATTCGTGCAATCAAAGTCCAACTTGCACGTAAATGGGTAATGATCACCATTCGGGATACCAAGACTGCCCCAATTCCATTTCCAACTGCATTAGAAGCCTCATCAAAATTTAGCTTCTAAGGAGAATATCTGGTCGTTGCTATACACATTAACTCCTCATTTGGAAAATCAAAGTTCAATGGCTCATAATCCTCTAGAGCCCTACTGGCCAAGAAGTCTGCTACCGCACTTCCTTTTATAGCCTTCTGACTTATGTAGACTATATCAAACTCTGAAAGCAAAATTTGCCATCTCGCCATTCTCTCATTTAGAGCCGTTGACTCCATCATGTATTTCAATGGATCAAGCTTTGAGATGAGCCAAGTGGTATGGTATAACATGTACTGTCTTAATCTCCGAGTTGTCCAAATCAGCGCACAGCACAACTTTTCAATTGGTGGATATCTTATTTCACAGTCAGTAAATTTCTTACTGAGATAATAAATTGCATTCTCCTTTTTCCCTGATTCGTCATGCTGACCAAGCACACATCCCATAGAATTACTGAACATTGACAAGTACAATATTAACGATTTATCTGGGCTAAGAAGAGATAATACCGGAGCATTCAACAAATACTGCTTGACCTTTTCAAAAGCATTCTGGCACTCCTCATCCCAAGTACCTTGATTGTGCTTTCTAAGGAGGCGAAAGATAGGATCACATTTCTCAATTAGTTGTGAAATGAACCGAGCGATGTAATTCAACCTTCCTAGGAATCCTCAAACTTCTTTTTGAGTTTGTGGCGGAGGCAATTCTCGTATTGCTCTGACTTTGTCTGAATCAACTTCTATTCCCTTTTCACTGACTACGAAACCCAATAGCTTTCCTGATCTAGCTCTGAAGGTGCACTTTGTCGGATTGAGCCTCAACTGAAACTTTCTCAACCTTAAGAATAGTCTTCTCAAAACTTCAATATGCTCTTTCTCTGTTCGGGACTTAGCAATCATGTCATCAACATATACTTCAATGTCCCTATGCATCATGTCATGAAACAAGTTCACCATGGCTTGCTGGTAGGTTGCCCCTGCGTTCTTCAATCCAAACGGCATTACTTTGTAGCAAAAAGTGCCCCACAAGGTTATGAAGATGGTTTTATCCATGTCCTCTGGATGCATCTTTATCTGATTGTACCCCGAGAAACCATCCATAAAGGAAAACAATAAATGTCCCGCCATGTTGTCTACCAAAGTGTCAATGTGCAGCAAAGGAAAGTTGTCTTTTGGGCTAGCTTTATTCAGATCTCTGTAATCAACACACATTCATACCTTCTCATCCTTCTTAGGGACCGGCACAATATTAGCTACCCATTCGAAGTACTTGACCTTTTGTAAGAATCCTGCATCGAACTGCTTCTTAACCTTATCTTTTATTTTTAGAACAATGTCTAGCCGCATTCTCAGCAACTTCTGTTGGACTGGTTTGCAATCCTGTCTGATCAAAAGATGATGTACTACAATGCCGGTACTCAATCCAGGCATATCCTGATATGACCATGCGAAGATATCATTGAACTCTTGAAGCAACTCAACCAGACCATGCCTTGTGTCCTCAGTAATCAATGTTCCAATTTTCAACTCCTTCCCTTCCTCTAGGGCTACATTTTCTATTGCCTCTTTCTCATGCAGCATAATTCTTTTTTCCTCCTGTTTTACCATTCTTAACAGATCAGGAGACACATCACAATCTTGAACATCTTCAAAATCCTGAGATTCCTCTAAACACATGTCTTGCTCGCAAGAGAAATCAAGAGTTGCAGTATCAGTGCTCATATCATTAATATTTAGGGACCTGTGGAGGTATGAAAGAATATACAAAGAATGAATGAATCTAAGAATGATTTTTTATGTGCTATGAATGAAAGAATGAGAATTGAAAAAGTTTAACGAAATATTGATTGATAAAAAGAAACCATATTCGTCCAAATTGATAATAAAGTTATGTTTTATTAAAATAATAATAGATGATCATAAGCCTTTTTCACAAACGTAATCTTACTACTCCTAGGCCCTAGAGTAACAGACATGTTTTGAGAATTACTCTGAAAAATTCCTAAAGACTACAGGAAGGTCCTCCGCAGTCTAATTGTTCAGAGAGCTCCCCGGTTCGTAAGGGCGAATGCCCTCGAGGCTTCCTTGCTCCAATCCCTCATTGTGTACAGCATTAATCTGATGACTTTCTTCTACCAGTAACCCTTCTGACTTAAAGGATTTGGATATAGATGGGAATGTCACCGGTTCCCACTCCACTTCTGCTCCGTTCAAACGCCTCTTTCTTCTCGCTTGGCACTTCTCAATCTCTTGCCTCTGGTGCTTATGGTCTGGCTTAAAGCCCAAACCAAAGTGATCTTTCTTCTCAATCAGTTTTGGGATTTGAACCCCTCCTTGCAACTGTCTTCCTAGTCATTTTCCTAGCAATGGTTCCTTCCCCATCATCATTTGCAGGGCCATCCTTGTGGCTCTAAACATTTTGAGTACCGGCACCTCACTTCCTTCCAAAATGAAGATTGCATTGATGATTTCTAAAGAGCGAAAAGAACACTCAATATCCTCTTCATTCGCCTCGACATAAGGGGCCTTGCTAGTGACTGTTGCTATAATGTCCTCCTCCGCATTGATGGTTATTAACCGTCCATCTGTCACTAACTTCAATTTTTGGTATAATGATGAGGGCACCGCTCCTGCCGAGTGTATCCATTGTGACACCCCTAATGTGACCTTAGTCGAAAAGTGGTTTCGGGACCACAAAACCGAGTCATAAAAATAATTAACCGTCATATTTGATGCTTATTATATATATATAGGCATGTGTGAAAATTTCATGTTTGAATTTTGTTAATTGTAAGTGAATTTTATTAAATAGGACTTGTGTGAGAAAATTTAGAAATGTGCTAGGCAAATGTTAAAGTGGCCTATTGATGCATGTTAGAAAATGCTTGTCCTTGCATGTCAAATTACCCAAAACTTTAGGTAGTGGCCGGCCATGCTATGGGTTAAAGCATATTATAAACATTTTGTGTTAATGTTTTATGTTAGAAATAATAAAATAAAAGGTTAGTAATAAAGTAATGAAAAGGGAGGGGTGATGAAAACAAAGTTGTCTCATCCATGCTCCCCCATTGCCGTGACTTGAGGAAGGAAGAAGAAGAAAGTTTGGTTGCTTTGATTTTTGGCTTAGAAGATGGCTAGAATGAGGTATGTATTGAATGATTCTTGAAAATCTATGCATGTTTGAGATGATTAGTTCAAACTCTACTTATCCCATAGATTAAACTTAGAATTTTGAGGTTTGAGATTCGGTCAATAAGCTTGAAACTCATAGTAGTTTGTTTTGGTAAGCTTGGTATACGGATGATAGATGTGTTTTGGTTTTGGTTTGATAACGATGTGAATGATGGTGATTTTCGGTCATGTATTAACTTAAATTGTAAGTATGATTTATGGTATAATTTGTGTGATGGAATGGTCTTGAGATTTGGCTTTATTAAATGGGTAAAATGCTAAGTGTATTAAAGATGATGTAATGGTTATTTCGGTTTATGTGAAGTAAATATAGATGATGGTTATGAGCTGTTTTATGATTTGTTTATAATGTCCGATTATGATCATTATAGAGATGTGAATGAATTGTTGTTATGTGAATAAATATTTGTTTGATGATATATATATGTATTCAGCAATGGGATAAAATGTGTATTAAGGTAAGTTTCATGGTGATTATGCTTGGGATGTTGGGTTAATATTCGGCATTGAGTAATGTGGGGTAAGGTGATTAATCGGCTATGAAATTAGCTAAATTGAATAGGTATGTTTAATGATATGCTTAGTGTAATGTATAATCTTGTAACTCGGTTTAGTATTGAGATAAAGGTTAGATGTATGATTGAATTTTGGTAGGTGTTAAATTGGTTAATTAAAGATTTAATAGGACGAAATGTTAATGAATAACATAATTGGTTTGCACCTTAAATAGTTGAAATAAAGCTTGCCGATTATGATTAAATGTTTAAATTGTAATGGTCATATATAGGTATATATATATATATATATGCCTTATGTATGTACCATGTACACATAAGGACATTCGGCAATATGATTAAATTCATGTATAAGGAAGCATGATAAATTAAGTGACTCCTTACTTGTGAATGTGAATTAGATATAAATTAAATAAGCATGAAATCGAGTCATGGCATGTTTTATTAAATATGATACATATTGAAATCTATTGTTTTAGATATAGATTAAATGATATGTGATTGCCAAATGTGATTGTTAAGTGAATAATATTAGTTAAGTACTTAAGCAAATCTATTGTTTTACTTAAGCTTAAGATCAAAGAGGATCAAAGTCGGATAGGGGAAAAGAGAAAGTAAACGAATGGCCGTGGATATCTAGTCGTCGACCACTTCCGAGGTAAGTTTTAAGTGATTAAACGTTGAGTAAATTCAATCATAATAGGACATAATGAGTTGATTTAATAAGATATGATGTGGCCATGATATGTCTTAAACTCAAATGGTAAGTTCATAAGTGTTTGGACTTGAAATTTAAGAGCAAATTGTAATAATTTGCTTAGGATAGAACAGTAATGTGATTTTAGAAAATCACTATAAATTGTTGGTGTGGAATTATAGGCTGAATAAAATATGTAATCAAAGCTTAATTAGTCTAGTTTCTTATAAAAGAGACCGTAAGCAAAAAAATTTCCTATAAAGAGATATTTAAAGTTGTGTGAGACAGTGTCGAATGACTCCGAAATCCCTGTTCTGTTTTTAGAAAA
The DNA here is from genome assembly GCF_025698485.1 of Gossypium arboreum. NCBI lineage: Eukaryota > Viridiplantae > Streptophyta > Magnoliopsida > Malvales > Malvaceae > Gossypium > Gossypium arboreum. Next base: position 81,932,821 of record NC_069081.1, on the reverse strand, counting down.
TCATTATAATTTGTACAAAAATGGTTATAAGATAAAATTTATATGCTTAGATTCCTTAATGAGTCTAGTTTCAAATGAAATCAAATAGAACATATTTTGAATTCTGTACAATGAGAAATTTGATTCGTAGTGAAGAGTGGTCAGATTAGTCAAACAGTGAAACAGGGGAAACTTTAAGAAAAATCTGGTATTGATTGGCCAAACCTAAAATTCTGAAAATTTTATGCATGGAAGATATATGAGTCTATATTCAGAGAAAATTAACGGAAATTGATTTTGAGTTTTTTAGCTCCAGTTATAAATAATTTAGTGACTATTGCTCAGGAAAATAGCTTGTAGTGAATATGTGAATTTGTTGTAAACATTGATGAAACTATTTGAGTTGCTTATAAGCTATTGCTGAAACTGATGTACAAGATAAATATATATGTATATGTGGTAAAGCCGAATGGCTAATGTGAAATATGTATGAGATATGTATATGTGGTAAAGCCGAATGGCTAATGTGGAATATGTATGAGATATGTATATGTGGTAAAGCCGAATGGCTAATGTGAAACATGTATGAGATATGTATATGTGGTAAAGCCGAATGGCTAATGTGAAACATGTATGAGATATGTATATGTGGTAAAGTCGAATGGCTAATGTGAAATAAAGCCGAGTGGCTAATGTGAAATATGTATGAGATATGTATATGTGGTAAAGCCGAGTGGCTAATGTGAAATATGTATGAGATATGTATATGTGGTAAAGCCGAATGGCTAATGTGAAATATGTATGAGATATGTATATGTGGTAAAGCCGAATGGCTAGTGTGAAATATATATATGAGATATGTATATGTGGCAAAGCCGAATGGCTAGTGTGAAATATGTATGAGATATGTATATGTGGTAAAGCCGAATGGCTAGTGTGAAATATGTAGGAGATGTGTGTATATTGTGGCCGAATGACCAAATGTGAAAGGTGTGTATTATTAGATATTTGATGAAGCAAATGAATTACAAATATGACAGTCGATGTGAATGTTGTAACATGTGATTAAATGTACATGAAACTTGGAAATATATTCCGGGTAAGACCCGATGACTACGTGTGGAGATTTTGCCAGGGTAAGACCCGATAACTACGTGTGGGGACTATTCGAGCTAAAGGTTTCGCTAAAGATTCGAGTAAAGCATAAGATTATACGACTTCACAGTAACAATTGGTAATAAATACGTCCAATGCGTTAAGTTGGTCAGGTATGTATTTTGAGATTATATTTAAGCTTGATTTGGACTAAATCACAAGGTCGTTATGTGATGCATATGTGAGTAAAGCAATAAGACTGTTCTATGATTATTGTGCGTTTGGTCAATGTGGAAAGTTAGGTGAAAATATGTAATGTACCTATGTTTATAAGAGATCACTATCAAGTGAGAATTTATCTGCCTATTATATATGATGAGATGTGCATATTCGGTAAAGGGATGATATGCCCGAAGGAAGAGAGAAATAAAAATACGAACAACTATGTTATAATTTGATTGTTATCTGTTGACACTGCTTAAAACTTACTAAGCATTGTAATGCTTACTCCGTTACTTTGTTTCCTCTGTTTTATAGATCTCATTTGGAAGCTACAGGCTCAGGGATCGTCAGCAACTAGTCACACTATCACTATCCACTACTAGTTACTGTTATGTTTTGAATTATTTTATGGCATGTAAAGAATAGACCAGTGGCCGAAGAATATTTAGGTTAATGTATATAAGCCATGCGAAAATGGCATCTTTTGAATGTGTACTTATAGAAGTTAAATTGTATCCCTGACTGTCTTTAGTATTTACCTAAAGGAACGTTCTTTATAAAAAAAAATATATTCAAAATTTTCACTGTTCGGATATGAGTTTCAAGTCCGTTAATGCCCCTTTACCTATTCCGGCGACGGATACAGGATAGGGATGTTACATCCATGGTCTCCCCAATAAACAATTATAGGAGGGCTTGATATCCATCACCAAGAAATCAACTTCATATGTATTTGGCCCAATTTCCAAAGGGATGTTAATTCGTCCCATCACTTTTCTTTCAGTTCCATCGAAGGCTCTTATCACATTGTGACATGTTTTCATAAGCGAACTGTCAATAGGTAATCTGTTCAATGTGGATAATGGAAAGACGTTCAAAGCAGACCCGTTATCAATGAGTACACTTGGAAGCGTGTATCCCTTGCACCGAGTAGTGATGTGCAAGGCCTTGGTTGACCTTATGCCCCCAGATGGAATTTCATCATCGTTGAAATAGATAAAATTGTCAGCACTGATGTTATTTACCAACCGGTCCAACTTGTTAACGGATATGTCGTGGGTGACATATGTTTCGTTAAGTACCTTCAACAATGCATCCTGATGCATCTCAGAACTCAAAAGTAGGGTAATACTGATATACTCGCTGGCTGCCTCGCAACTGCTCGACCACACTATACTCGCAATGCTTAAGAAACTTTAGAAACTCCTTAGTCTCTTCCTCCTTTACCGGCTCCTTGACAGGCACTTCAACTTCTTTCCTCTTCTCAACGTCAATATCCTTTGCTTTCGTGGGCTCCACTCTGATGCCCTCCCATCATAACGCTTCCCACTTCATGTATCGGAACCTTCGTTTTGCACGCCCCTAGACGCACTGGCTATACTCTCCCCCTCAGGTACTGTTGCACTGCAGTCATAGCTCCATGGTACCCTCTTGTCATCCTTGTAAGGGAAAGGAGTGGGTTTATGGATGACGACATTGGGCCCGGTTTGCGCCCCCACTTCATTATTCCCTGACAAGGAAATAATAATTCTTGGTCGATTGATTCCTTGTCATTCGTTTTTCAGCACACATATTTGTCTTTTGCAAGAACTACCCTCAAGAATTTGTAGCTCTTTGTTAACCATAAAGACTTGCGCCATGGCCTTGAACTCTTCACAATTTTGGATCATATGACCCACCTCGCCATGGAATTCACAATAGTCCCCTATTTTTTCTCTACCTTTTCCAGAGGTCAACATACCTCTCTTCACCATCTTCTCCCATATTACTTTCATGGGTGTCTTCACCTTAGCAATATCTTCCTTGATTCTTCCTTCCCTAGTTTCATCAATGGTATTCACTCCTTGATTTCCATGATCTGGTAACGGGTTTTCAGCATTAGGGGTACTGTCAAATTTCACAACCCCCATCTTGATAAGCCTCTCCACGGCCTTCTTGAATCTAGTGTAGTTTTCAATTGAATGCCCCGGTATTCCTGCATGATTTTTGCATTTAGCATTTGCATCATACTATTGGGGTACGGTGGCTGTAGCAGTTTCAAGTGAAATGGAACAATGGCTTGTGCATCGTATAAGCTTTGATAAAGCTCACGATACGTCACAGGGATAGGCGTGAATTGCATCCTTTCCGAATTCTGTTTTGTGCCCGATTCCTGTCTTTGAGTACTTTGTTGCTCGACCGCAGCTGCTTTGGGTTGCCCAACTGGGATTGTCCTCGAGTTGAGACTATTCATGTTATTCACCTTGTTGTTCTTTCTCCTTGGGGCCGATCTTTTAGCCATTTCCCCCTCAATTTTACCACCCCTTATGGCGTTCTCAATCATCTCTCCTGCCATAACTATATCCATGAAACTTTTCGTGGTGCTTCCAATCCTGTGAGTGATGAACGGCACCTTCAAAGTGTTGATAAACAACATGGTGGTCCCCTTTTCTAGCAGTGGTGGTTGTACTTGCATTGCCACCTCCCTCCATCATTGTGCGTATTGCCTAAAACTTTCATTAGGCTTTTTCTCCATGTTTTGAAGCGTGATCCTGTCCGGCGTCATATCACCACATGGTCAGATCAAGGCATGAAGGCTTGTGCAAGATCTCTCTATGAACCGATTCTTACACGGCTCAACTGATTGTACCACCTAGCCGCTACTCCTATTAAGCTGTCTTGAAAAAAATGGATCAATAGTTGATCATTGTTCACATACCCAATCAGTCCCGTTGTACTTTTCAAACTCCGGCATCTTGAATTTGTGAGGAAGTACCAAGTCTGGGACCAAACTTAAGTCTTTGGCATCAATATGATGATTGCCAGTGCCTTCTAAAACCCTAAACTTCTCCTCTAACCATTTGCAACGATCCTCTAACTGTTTTGAGGATTCGGTTGGCATTCTTTCCTTCCCCATCATATCCAGATCAGGAGTGATAGGGTTGATATGGCTATCGCCCAAATTATTTCCCAACTCAGATGGGAAATTCACGGGGATTCCAGCATCAACCGGCCCATGTTGAGGCCTTACAGTGACAGGTGGCCTTCTAGGAGGTGCCTCGATTTACAGTGGCACATGAGGCAGAGTAAAACCCGGAGGATGATCCTCACCTTCCTCACCAGTGATAGCCACGGGGGCTTTCCCTTTATCAGTGGCCCTTAGTAGCTGAGCCATTTCAGCCATCATATTCCTCTTAACCTCTAGCATTGGCTCCCTCATGTCATTCTGCATTTTGGCCAACTGCTCTTGCAATTGGTCTTGCATATCCTTTTGCCATTGTTCGAACCTTTGATCCATACTCTTAGTTTTAGTGTGAGTGCCGTAAGGATGTGTGATTTCCAGATTTTCTTTTCTACCTCTCTCTCTGGAAGTAAACTTTAACTAATTAGGGTCTTTCTATAACTTTGAATGCATATGATGTGATGTAATGCAAATGCATGAATGCAAAAAGGCATCGATCTTGATTCAATCTCATTTAGAAAAATTTATTTAGAAAAAGAATATCTTTACACACAAATGGATTACATATACGCCTTTGCCCTAATGCCCAAAGTTCTAACTTATCTAATAAAATGGCTAACTCGCGACCTTTATCAGGCACTGACTCATACATCATACTCAACGCATCAGCTTGTACTGCTAAGTCTCGAACATATTCAGCAATCTCTCGGATCTGGGCTATAGCCTCCCCAATAACGTAATCCCTGTCTCTGACTTGACCTTTAACTTGATGGAGCTCTCCTTTTATACAATCTTCTTGCGCCTCGAGCTGCTCAATCCGAAGTTCACCATCATGCAATGCCACTTCCAAATCTTCAACCTTTTTTTTTAGCTCCTTTAACTCGACCATAGGATCATGGTTTCAATGCCAACGAAAAGATCTTCCAAGCTCAGTTACATTGGTCTTCAACCCTTTATTCTCTTCCTCTAATGCCAAATTCTGCGACCGCATCTCTTGGAACTTCCTCTCCCAATCTAGCTTTTTCCACTTGAACTTCTTTCTGCCACTGTTCCGAAGACCTTCCTAACCCCACTCGCTTTAAAGATACTTGTGCCTACTTATACTCCTCTTTTAAATCATCTCGGTCTTTCTCAACCTTCCTTTTTTCCTTCCTAACTTTTTCAACCTCCTTCTTTTGCAGGTCAACATCTAGACTTAGATACATCTTCTCCTCCTCAAGCTTTTCTATCTTCTTTTCAAGTTCCAAATTCTTTCTCTTAAATTCTTGCTTCATAATATCAAGCTCTGAGGGTATCACTTGTAAATATTCCTCCATTGGTCGAACTTCCTCCATTTTTGTCATAGGGACATTATCGTTAATCCTTCTACTCCTCCACTTGACATATTCCGGTGTCGTAACAGGATTAATGGCCACTCCCTTCAACCGACAAGTCTTGTTCCAAGCACTAGAAACCTCACTAACCTTCCTCTTGTAATCGGCTCCTCTGTATACAAACTCACTTTGAGCCAACCCATGAGTCGCTGGTACAAACTGTCTCAATCCATGCTACCTTAGCACGAGCAATGGGGCATAACCAATGGCACCCCAAATTCCCAACAGGGGAACCCAATCAAAGCTACCGCATCGATAAAGTATCTCTCCAGGAACTATCCATGGAGCTCTCCACTCAACATCCTCTGACTGTAGATTCCGAAGTAATGCCATCCAATTCTCTTCTGACACATCCACTTTTCTAGATGAGGCTACTATATCTTTCAACGGGGAGTAGTTCTCAAAGAAAACCTGAAAAACAATCCCATCAATCAATCGGAAGTGACTGTAGAACCAAGCCAAAAGTAACTGAGCACACCCTATAAACCTGCTTGCACCAGCCCTCCTATATGCACCTAAGGACCTGAATGTCTCCGCCAAAATCGCAGGGACGGAAGTGACCCTTTTACTGAGTCGATGAAAAAGATCCGTGGTTTCCTCGTCCACATATCCCAAATCCCTAGGGAAAACCATCAGTCCATACAAACTTAAAGCAAAAACGTCTACCTTCTTCGTCTCATCAGGGTGTGTCAAAATCAGATCTTTCAAAGCGTCCCACGAAATGCACTTGCACTCACCCTTTTCTTTAATTCTGGCCGTGATCCACTGCTCGCTCATTCCCGTAATGGTCATTAATTTCTTCCAAAAGGTAGGGACACAAGTAGCTCGAGAATAGATCCTATCACTCTGAAACCTAGGACAATGAAGTAAGGCAGTGTACTCCTCCACAGTAGGTACCAAATCTACTTCCCCAAAAGTGAAACAACTGTACGCCGGGTTCCAAAACTGAGCAAGGGATCGGAACAAGTGCTCATCTACCTGAATATCGAGCAAGTAAGGTAAATCTCCGTAATTATCGTATAATAACTGCTTGGTCTCATTGCCCCACTGATCCCAAATTTCCTTAAGCTCCTGGAGATTATTCTGTGTGACATTAATACGAGTATAATTTGACAGCTCCGACACATATCCCATAGTTATACTGTCTCCCTTTTCTAGCTGAGTTTGCTCTGACCATCTATGAACATCGACGTTGCCCTCCACTCTATCAAGAAGTCCATTTTCCATAATAAAACTTCCTAACTTAGAAACTGACTGTGAATTGATACCTTTGTAAATGCAAAATGACATGCAAACAAAAGAAAAGAAATAGTCAGTATCACATGATATCAATAAATCTCAACGATAATTTATAAGGGTAATATCTAAAGTATAGCTCTAACTAAGTTGGGCTCTTACGGTTTTTCTATATGAGGTTAGTTCTAAAGTTTGAGGTACCCCAACTAGCAGATTCCTCGATTTTCACCCATTATAGGCTCATTTGAAACGAGTTCAGTTTAGGGGAAACCATTTCCCTATGGCTACACGGAGATGAAAATCTCACGAAACTATAGGTACGAATGTATCCCGAAGGTGATCCACTATCCTGCACGGAGGCGAAAACCTCACGAAGGCGTAGTCTCTCACTCCCACTTAAGGGTGTGACCACAACAGTCATGCAAATGCAATGCGTATCAGAATATATAACATATGCAATAATACAGACACATGTAATGCAAAGAGGATTGAATTTTAAAATTTTTCAAATTTCCGACATTAAGATAAAAGGTAATCAATTATACGGCTTGACTCTCTTATTAGTCCCCAGTGGAGTTGCCAAGCTGTCGAAACCATTTTTAAATCGAGTTTTGGAAAATGGGAATCGACTTTAAAAAAATGAAAACGGGAGTCACCACCAATCTTTTTAAGTGTGATTGGATCACCTTATAAAATGTTTTGTTTTAAAATATTAATTTTGGTCTACGAAAGTTGAGAAAACAGATTAGGGAGTCGGTTACGTACGAGGAAGAGGTAGCACCCTCGTAACGCCCAAAAATTGGTACCTAATTGATTATCAAGTGTCTTTAATGTCGGAAATTTAAAAATTTTAAGATGCAATCCTCTTTCAATATTTTTGATTTTGAAAATTAGGGTTCACTTGTATCAAATAAATCAAAATATTACATCCAATAAGTTAGGACATAATATTTTTAAGATACCTGACACTAAGTTAGCCTTGTTGGAAATCCCTATCTCGAAACAACGAAACGCCATATCCAGTAAGTTAGGACACAACGCCTTGAAATTCTGAGACAGTTGCTTGCACTTAGAAAACCTTAAAAACTTAGAAGGGTGCTTGACTATTCGAACTCAACGAGAAAAGTTGCAACCCAATAAGTTAGGGCACTACTTTTCTCGAAATTTCCAAACACCAAGTATTGCCTTTATTTTTGAAAACTTTAAAGTCTCGTTTTTTAGATCGATGCATAAAGGAGCATATTAACATAACATACGGGATAACATGTTATAGTAATAGGTAAATAAAAGCACAATAACTAACATATACATATAAGAAACATGGCAAATTTTAAATAAGTAAAATATGCATAAAACACGATATATATTTAAGAAGAATAGGTAAAAACACATAAACATGTAATTAATCATATATTTAAACATATTGATAATAAAAATGATGCATGATATACAATTTGACACATATATATAATAAAAATACAATAAAAATAATAATAAGTCAAGCACTCAACATTTAATAAAATTATGAGACCAACATCTAATATATCGACATAATATAATATATATATATATATATATATTAAAATATAAAATAAAGTGAGTAATTATTGATAAAAATACCTAAAATATAAATTAAAAATGTTTAAAATAAGTTATGTATAATAATATAATATGAATAAAATATAAGAAAATATAATATAAAATAATAAAAATATAATAAGTATTTTGCATGTAAAAATATGGTAAAATAATTAGTATAAAAAACAAAATCAATAATATATAATAAAAAATATATGAGAAAGATAGATATTATAAGGAATATTGAATAATAAAAATATAGTATGTAATAAAAATATAGTATAAAATATAATATGGTATACGATAATAATAATAATAAAGTAACAAATATTTTACATATAGAAACATAGTATATAAAAATATATAACATATAATAGAATTTAAAAATATATATGATGTATAGCTCATATTATAGGTAAAATATAAAACAATAAATAGGATATGAGTAATTTTCATAAGAATCTTATAAAATAAATAATATACATATATAAAATATATAAATAAGAAAAGGTGTAATATATAAATGGAATATGAATATTATTATAAATAAGGATAATATATATACTATTATTTATTAATATTTTTAAATTTATTTGCCATTTACAAATTTAGTAAATAATAATACAATTTTATAAAAAATATATAAAGAAATATATAAAATAAAATATATAATATAATATAATTTATAGATAAAATATATGATAATAAAAATAATGGATAATAATAGTAATATATAACTAATATTTAAAAAATATATAAAGTATTTAAAGTAAATTTAAATATAAAAAGGATTAAAATTGAATTTAATTAGAAAATCTAAGGCTAATTTGCAAAATAATAAAAATCCTAGGCCTAATTTGAAATGCGCGTTAAATTCAGAGGACTCACTGGGCAATTTGCCCTAATCCCAGAAAACAACGTCGCTCCTCAAAATAAGTTTTAATGGCCATTAGGACTAAATTGAAGTAAAAATAAGAGATTAGGTCTGAATTAAAATAATAATAAAATGAAATTATAAAGCTTAAAATGCGGAAGGACCGACTGGAAAATTAGCCCATTTTCCAAAAACACGCGGATCCTCCCCGGGTCTCGGGTCAACGGGCGGATCCTAGCTTTGGTACGACGTCGTTTAAAGCTAATTGGTTTTAAGCGAAACGACACCGTTTCGTTAGGGCTATATAAGCCAAATTTCAGTTTTGAAATCATTTGGATACCTGTTTAAAAAAAAACTTAAAGAAATCCTCTGTAGGAGGATTCGGGGTCGGCCTCAGAGCCTCGTCGGGCCCCTGTTCTCAGGCTCATACGCGCCCACGCGCCACCACGAACGTCGCCACGCGTGGTGGTCGGAGATCGAAATTTCCGTTCAAATGAGATCGAAGAGGTTCGTCTCCCTTTTCCTTTTTTAATCGCAATATATATATATATGTGCATGTATTTAAAAGAAAATTTCACCTTTGTATATTCAATCGACTGTGATGTTTTTTGTATATGTGCGCAAGAATAAATTCTTTTGTTGAATCTCTATATTCTCTTTTTATTGATTCTCTCTGTATATTCCAAGAACGTAAGTCCCTTTTTTACAAATCAGAGGAAAGGCTTTATAGCCTTTAGACTATACATGTTTAGGAAAGAAATCTTTGATTTCTTTCCTTATTGGTTTCAGTTTATTTGCTACTATTTGGTTTCCTTTTCTGTTTCGTATCTGCTGGTTTCTTTTGTCCTGTCTTGCAGGTATTCGCGAGAACATCACAGTGATGTCGATTCACGCGATGATCGCGGCGTGGTACGAGGCCAAAGCCACGGCGCCGATGGAGCCCACTGGAACAGCACGAGACGAACGGTCATGACGCTTGGGATGCTTGCGGTGCCTAGGGATTTTGAAACCCTAGGTCTCTCTGCTTTCTGTTTAACAAATTGGGCCATTTAGGCCTCATTTATTTTTTGGGTCTGGGTGTAACGGTATGGGCTATCGAGGTTGTAACCGCATAGGGTTTAGGTATTTGGGTCATTGGGTTTTAATTTTTTTGGGTTTGAAATTTATTTGGGCCTGTGTTTGGGCTCTTGTAAACTGGACTTTTAAAATAAATAACATTTATTTATTTATTTCATATTTCTGTTTTGGTTTTAAGGTCCGGTCAAATTTGGGCTACTATAACACGAATTACATAATAACTCAATTACAAAAAATTGATTAATTTAGAATTTGAATTTTTTCTTTTTACTTTTTAAAAATTAAATCAAGTTCTACTTAGTCCTCACTAATTGCCTTCAATGAAGAACATTTAGAAACTCAAAACCAAATTAATTGTTCCTTTTGAAAACCACTTTACGTTATGTTTGAGTAAATAAATATAAAGGAAGGAAGGGAAGGGAAGGTTAAGGAAATGTTAATATACTTTTTCAATTATTTATAATATTTTTTCAATTATATCTTTCTTATAGAATAACTTATGAAGTTAATAGGATAAGGATGATATTTTGCTAAACATCACTTTCCTTTCCCTAGTTTTTCTACTAAATTGAGGTACTTAAAAGCTGAGTTACTCAAAGAAAAGGAAAATATATTAAACTCTCTTTATTTTTATCTTCTTGACTAAAAAAATTTATCTAAATAAGGGAAAAGGTATTGCCTCCCGCTCTCCTTTCTTTTCTCTTGTTTTCATTGGCTAATGGTTTGGACTTGTTCTAAAAGCGCTACATCTTTTCTTTCCCCTATTTACCCCTCCCCTTTTGTTAAATTTTTTGCAAATTATCCATTACTTTTTTATCTATATTATTCTTTAAGCTCTTGATTAAGTTGGTGATATGAATCAATTAAGTATTAACTCGGTTAGGAAAATTATAAAATGTCATTCCACAATTTAAACTAAGTTACATTATTCAAGGGTATTTTAGTCTTTTATTTTAACAAAAAATAATAATATATATATGAATGAATTTGAACTCACACCAATAAAATTAGTAAAATCTTAAATTTACCACTCAACCAAAGCTTAATTTTAATTTATTTTATACAATTTTATTTTAATATGCACAATTTGTTATTTCTATCGGCTTTATATATTAATAATGTTGTTAATTAGTGTCACAAGTCAATTCAATTGACTTACAATTGATGACAAAACTATGATAAATAATTGTAATACATTTAGGATTGATCAAATACATTTACGTGTTTAAATTTCATTTTAGTCATAATTTAAACTAATCTTTTATTTTAATATAGTACATATTTCATGTGTTATTATAATTAATTAGCTTCAAACTATATGTTTCATTGTTCATTGTATGCTATTTTTAAAACACACATCTGTGTTTTAAATATGTGGTTTCCATGCTTACGAGTGTGATAGGATTTCTAGTTTTAAATTATACTTTTCTCTTTTTTCTTTTTACAAATTATATTTTTTCATTACTTGGCATTTATATTTTAATTTTGAAAATAAATTAATTGGCTCTTTCTATTAATAAAATTGTTGTCGACTAATTTGATTGGTAACAGTTCTTGACATGGCAAACCAAAGTCATGAAAACTTGACATGTGTCATCTATAGTGATAGAAATGTCAATGTGGCAGGCCATATTAATAATGTTTTTAAAATTCTAAAATATTATTTAAAATTAATAAAATACACATTTATAATAAATCTGGATAAATAAATGTCTAAACTCATTTGAATCGAACACCTATTTATCTAAATTCATTTTCAACCAATGTATAATAGTAAAAGTTCTAAAATTATTAAAAGAATTCTAATATATAAATGTAACGACAGGTGATAAATACAGCTTCGACAATTGTAGAATAAAACAATAGGTGAAGATATATACATTTGCTAAAATATGGTGGAAAAACCTTTATCATTTTTACTCTTTTTTTCTCAAATATAGTTTTTACCTTTTAACCTTTAGGCTTTAGCTTAATATGTATTAAATCCCAATCATGATAAAATAAGATTATGGGTAAACTATAAAATTAGTTATTTATGTATGGTTTAAATTATATTTTGATTACTAAACTTTAATTTATTACATTTTGATCTCTAGTATTATTGATTTGTTAAGTTTTTATCACTATAATGTTACTTGGCGTTTGTGATGTTACGGAAGTTTGATATGGCACAAATTGATTAAACACTGACATATCATCCACATCATCTCCACATAATTTACACATTTTATTATTGACTTTTTTTTCTTTTTTTTTTCCTTTGTTTCTTTTTTTTTTTTCCTTCTTATGCTTTTGTTCACACCCTTCTCTCTCATCTTTAGCAACCAATCCCAACTCCGATCAATGAGAGCCCCACATTAGTCCCCTCTCAGTTTTCCCTCACAACAAATCATCCAATGACACCAATCCCTACCCATCATCTTTATCTCATCCACTAACAACTTTACCACTACACTAACCTCATCCATGACAAACCCCAACAACATTATCCCCTCACCAAATAAACCCATATACAAATCAATCAAGAACCCAAGAAAATAACAATAAATAAGTCCCAAAAAATCATATAAAGCCGAAGACAAGTCTTGCAATAAAGAAAAAGGGTGTAAGAAAAGAATAGAAAATTGGTGAAAAATGAAGGTTTAGATTTGGGACAAGAGGTTGAAGCTACTCTAGCGACTTGCTCGCTAATCCTAATGGTCTGGAAGGATGTATTGGTAAGGAGGAGACTTATAATAAAATCGGGTTGATCTAACGGCTAGAGAAGAAGATCTTGGCTTGGGTAGTCCAAAATTTAGAGATATTTTTTGAGATGTTTTTGAAGGCTCCAAACCAAGAGAATGGTAGATGAGAAAGAGATCTTCATTTTGGTAGCTCTGATTAGAGCTCCAATGGCAGGTTTGACGATGGTGGCTAAGGTTGTAAAGGAATGAGGATAGGGAAAATAAAGAAGAGAGAAAAGAAAGGAAAGAGAAGAAAAAGAAAAGAGGGAGACGCGTGAGATTATTGAAAAGCAAGAAAAATATAATATAATAAAATAAAATTAACAAGGGTAAAGTACACCAACAGTCACTCAACTTGGATTACAATAACAAAACAGTCACCTAACTTTCAAAAAATAACAAATCAATCTCTAATGTTATGAAAAGTGACAAATCAGTCACCCACTAATATTTTTTGTTACAAGCCTAAAGGGACAAGTGACATGGCTAGTTAACTAACTGAAGTGGTCAGTTAACTTGCCATAGTGGAAACCTAATTTAAGAACCAAACAAAATAGTAGAAGAAGAGAAGAGGAAGAATAAGAAGAGGAGAAGAAGAAAAAGAAGAGAAGAAATGGAGATGCCGAAACAAGAAAAACCATTAGAAATCCAAACTTTTCCTTCCTCACCGTTTATTCACCCCCTCCCAACTTCCCATTGTTTAACCCAATGAAGAATAGCAATCGATCTATAAATTTCCTTAATGATTTTATAGATTTCCTTAACAATGTTTCGTCTGTGAATCAACATCAATTTTATAGATTTTCTTAACGATTTCTAGATCCCTATTGGGAATTGGGGCTTTTATAGATTTTCTCTCTCTGTTTTTGGGTTGAGTTGTTACAATTAGTTGAGAAAGGGTGGAGATGAAAAGGCAGGGACCCTTGTTTTCGAACGGACGAACCCTAGTTATTACAAGAGAAGAAGGCCTAAACTTCTCTCTTTCCTTTTACTTTCTGTTCTTTCTTGTACCTTATATTGGTCCTCACTTCTTTAGATTTTATTTTGCTTTATCTCATCTCTGTAAGCTCTTCTTTTTCCTTTCCTGGGTTTTGATTAGTTGCCTCTATTTATTTTTTTTACTCTCTGTTTATGCGTCTTGACTTTTCTTACATTTTTTTAACAAATTCTTTTGGTGTACAAAATGGCAATCTTTTTGGTGATATAGATGTAAACTCTCCTCTTTGTTCTTCAATCTCTAATGTGTTAAACTAAGCCTCATTGGATAATATGTTTTGATATAACAAACTAAAGTGTTTTGAATAAAAGTAAAGTTGAGCAATTTCATAAAATCAAGTCAAAATGGTTTCAGTTGAGTCAAACATTTACAAATATGTTTTAATTATTTTCAAACAAGTTAGAATTGCTCCAAGACAAAAAAGTAGTATCGATATTTTACAAGATATCGATACCAATTTGACATTCTGCCATTTTCAAACCCTGATAGGTATCAATCCAGTATCGATACTTTTCTTAAAGTATCAATATTCCTGCTCCAACGGTCACTAAAATCAGCATTAATTATAGAAAACACAATACCCTTTTAGTAGGTATCGATACTCATTGCTGCAGGTGAAGTTAATTGTAATATCCCGAATTAGGGCCTAATCGGAATAGTGGTTTCGTGACCATAAATCTGAGATAGAAATAATTATTTTATAATTATTTTGAGGCTTATGATATGATTGCATGATTGTGTGAAAATTTTGTGATGAAATTCTATGCCTAAAGTGCTTAAATTGAAAGTAGGGACTAAATTGAATAAGTTGCAAAACTTGCATTCTAGAACTTTTTAGTATGAAATTGTTTTGGAATATTAATGAGGAGGTCTTAAATAGCAATTTGACCAATTTTAAGTTCATGGACAAAATTAGGACATGGAAGGAATTTTTGGAAAGTTTAGTAGTAAGGGTATTTTGGTCATTTAGTTATTAAAATGAATTAAAAACAAAATTAAAAGCCAATTTTGTCCATCTTCTTCATTAGGCCGAAATTTCAAGGGTTCTCCATAGCTAGGGTTTGTTTCAAGCTTCCAAGCTCCATAGTAAGTGATTCCAAGCCCGCTTTTAATGATTTTTACGTTTTTGAGATCCCTAACTCGATAAAGCTTATGTTAGCAATAATTTAACCTAGGGTTTATATTTGGAAAAATACCCATAGGTGAAATTTGTGTATTTTGATGTTTTATGATAGAATATGAAGTTTTAAATTATGTTAGACAACTTGTACTACTCAATTTTAAGCAAAAACGAGTAAAAGGGCTTAATCGGTAAAAATACCTAATAGTCACAAGTACATGTTAGAGTGAGAATTTGATGTTGCCATAGAAGAGAAAAGTGATCAGCATGTTGTAAAACATAAGAATAAGGAATAAAGTTTAATCCCGAGCCTAGGGGCAAAAATGTAAATATGCAAAAGTTTAGGGGTAAAATTGTAATTTTGCCAAAATTTGAGTTAAGGATTAATTTGATAATGTGAGTATTAAATAAACTAAATGTGTTATTTTAAATCAAGAAAGACGTGGAATCGACCTCAATCGAGGAAAAGAAAAGATTGTGGACTAAATTGCAAAATCTTTGTATTTTGGTACCAAGGTAAGTTCATGTGTAAATAATGTAGCATAATTGTTATTTTTAAGTTATTGATATTAATTATGTGTTATGCTGAATTTCATTATGAAATGTATACTTTGTGGTTAATTTCAAATAATATGTAAATTATGTGAGCTACTTGTTAAATATAATTGTTACCGAGTATTGATTTCGGCATTCTACGGAAGACGGCAAGGATAAGTGTTCGAGGAAAATCCCGTTTGAACCCTAGGAATAGATTAGGATACAAGTGACATGTCACTAGGATGGTTGAGCATCCGAACTCGTTGAGTTGAGTCCGAGTTCACTTATGGATGCGAATGTCCGAACTCGTTGAGTTGAGTCCGAGTTCGTGAGATGTAACTAGGCATCCGAGCTCGTTGAGTTGAGTCCGAGTTCACTTATGGATGCGAACTCCTGAGCTCGTTGAGTTGAGTCCGAGTTCGCTTATGGGCGGGTTACATGATTGCTTGATTGCATATATGGCACTTATGTGCAAGTTATCCATGTATCCGAATTATATTCCGATGTGTTCAACGGGTAAAGTTCTACTCAATGGAGGAATATTCGAGATGTAAAGAGAAGTATTGGTGAGTGATGTGAAATGGTTATTTTGGACAGATATGTATTTAACCCTCGGGTTGAGTATTGATACAACCACTATAAGGTAATAAGATGATGAAAAATGATCAGAAATGTGATATGTGTTTTAGTGATGTATGCTAATGTTGATTGGTATAACTGTTTGTTATGTTACTTATTATTTGCACATGAACTTACTAAGCATTTATGCTTACTCCCTCCTTCTTACGCATTGTAGTTTTGTACAAGCCAGCTTAGGAGTCGGGATAGGTCGAAGGCTCACCACACTATCCTAAGACTTTTGGTAAATGGCTTGTAAATTTAAGTATGGCATGTATAGCAATATACCTATTTTGTGTAAATGATCTTATGGTATGGTTGTGGAATGGTTGAGGAAATGCTTGATCATGATAAATTATGAAAATGGTTAGTGTAGATTATGTTTGATGTTAAGGAAAACTATTAAGATACTTAGTGCATAAAACTCATAAAAAGGATGAAATTTGCCATAAATGAATCTTGCAGCAACAACTGAAACGAGTTTGAAAATTTACTAAAAATCATAGCAATTGAATTTGGTAATTGACTACATATCAAATTGAAGCTTATTATGTCTAGTTTCACATGAAACAAATGAAACAGGTAAAGGAATTATATGTTAGAAGATATTTGAATTTTAGTGAAACAGGGTCATAGCAGTTTTTGAATCCCCTGTTCCAAATTTAGAAATTCATCATAAATTATAAAGATATAATTAGGTGGTATATTTTATATCCTCAGAATCCTTATTGAGTCTAGTTTTAGTAGAACAAATATCATAGTCATATGAATTTTTTACTGAGAGAAATGTGGTTCGTAGTAAACAGAGGTCAGACCAGTCGAGTCCTGAAACAGGGGTAACTTTAACTAATAAAATTACTAATTGGCCCAACTAAAAATTCTAGAAAAAAATTAGTAGATAGATATATGAGTCTAGATTCATGGAAAATTTACGGATCTTGATTTCGAGTTTCGTAACTTGAGATATGATTTTTCTTGTGATTGTGACACAAGTAGCTTAAAAGCTGTGAATGTAGAAACAATAATCCAAAGTTCTAAAAATGTTAAACTAAACTTAGTAGCACCTCATACTCGACTCCGGCGATGGTCTCGGGCGTGGGGGCATTACATTTAGTGGTATCAGAGTAGGTTTAGTCAGTTCTCGACTACGTGTTGTATGTACGGATTTTGCTATACATGCCATATGTATGAATTGTGATAGTGTGACGACTTCTGACCTTTTTAAATGAATTTTTTTATATACAGTAAATGGATCCCGATCCAGCTGTGGTAGATGAAGTAGAGAGTAATGCGCCACTCTGGTGAAGGAGCAGCGCCATTGAAAACCCACCCCTCTTGTTGGTCGGGGAGGAGGAGAAAGGGATCGGAAGCCTTTCTCCAAATGATGAGTGCATGGTACACTTGAGTTCGTTCAGACGAACCCAAATGTACGACCTCCCCACCTCCCCAATTCCTCAACCTGCACCCCGATGCCTCAAGGTATGGATATGATAAAATTTCACAGAACCCCGTTGATGAAATTCGTAAACAAGGGGTGAAGAATTTAGAGCAAATATTGATGATGATGCAGAAAGCGAGTTCGGCTTGAAAATTCTATCCGGTATTTGATGAATTATCTTGTACACCGAAGAATGTTTGAAATGTGCTACATCTTTGTTGAGAGATTCAGCCTATAATTGGTGGAAGACTTTTATTTCAAGTGGTACCGAAAGAGAGGTAACACAGGAATTCTTTCAAGAAGAGTTTCGGAAGAAATATATTAGTGAAAGGTTTATTGATCAGAAATGTATAGAGTTTCTTGAGCTAAAGCAAGGTAATATGACGATCTCGAATATGAAAGAGAGTTTGTTCGATTGAGTAAGTATGCAGGGAATATGTTCCTCAGAAGCCAAGATGTGCCGACGATTTGAAGACGGGCTCAACGAAGACATTAAAGTATTTGTCGGGATCCTTGAACTAAAAGAAATGGTAGTACTGGTTGATCGAGCTTGCAAGGCTAAAGAACTACTTAAAGAAAAGAAAAAGGTAGAGGCTGAGACTAGAAATTGGAAGAAAAGACCAATGAGTAGTTCATTTTCACAGCAACCTAGAAAGTCAAGGAATATGAATCCTCGTTCCCAAGCTTCACCGGACAATCATATAGGGAATTATAAGAAGCAAAATGTGGGTCCTAAATCTCGAATATACTGCAGCCGGTGTAGGGAACTCGAGATTTGTTAAACCCGAGTGCCGGTGTGGTAGAAATCATTTTGGTCCGTGCGAGCAAATGAATGTTTTGATGTGGTTCTCGGATCATTTTATTAGAGACCCCTTGAGAGAGCCGAGAAAGAAAAATTTGAAATGTAAAAGCTAGTGGTGCGGACTCGAGGGAAGGTATCCGAGAAAAGATAGAAGTGAAACAAGCGGTAAGAATGTAGCGAGGATGCACGGTTAGACACTGAAGGAAGGGCTCGGCTAGAACTTATGCTATTAAAGCGCGTGAAGATGCTTCCTCACCTGATGTGATTACCGATATATTTTCCCTCTATAATGTTAATGTTATTGCTTTGATTGATCCCGGTTCTACTCATTCATATGTGTGCATGAAATTGGTGTCTAGTATGAATATACCTATTGAGAACACAGAATTTATGATTAGAGTGTCGAATCCATTAGGTAAATGTGTGACTGTTGATAAAGTATGTAAGAAATGTCCTTTAATGATTCGGGATCATTACTTTCCGGCCGACTTGATGTTGTTGCCATTTGATGAGTTTGATGTTATTTTGGGTATAGATTGGTTGACATTGCATGATGGTAAAATAAATTGCAAAGAAAAGGTTATAGAATTAAAGTGTGAAAATGATGAAACTCTGCGGGTTGAATCAGATAAATCAGAGGCATTGCCTAGTGTGATTTCTTCAATGTCGACTCAAAGATATCTGAGAAAGGGTTATGAAGCTTATTTGGCGTATGTCATTAATACAAAAGAAGTTGAAAAGAAAGTTGAATCAGTGCCGGTTGTGTGTGAATTTGCGGACGTATTTCCAGAAGAATTGCTGGGTTTGCCTCCAGTCAGGGAAGTAGAATTTGGTATTGATTTGATACCGGGAACAGCTCCGATTTTGATTGCTCCGTATAGAATGGCACCAGCAGAGTTGAAGGAATTAAAGTCGCAGTTGCAAGAGTTGACTGATAAAGGTTTTGTGAGACCGAGTTTTTCACCTTGGGGTGCTCCCATGTTATTTGTGAAAAAGAAGGATGGTTCTATGAGGTTGTGTGTTGATTATCGGCAGTTAAACAAGGTGACAATAAAAAATAAGTATCCGTTGCCAAGAATTGATGATCAGCTAAAAGGAGCAACATGGTTTTCAAAGATTGACTTGAGATCTGGGTATTACCAACTGCGGGTAAAAGAGTCAGATGTGCCTAAAACTGCTTTTAGAACAAGGTATGGTCATTATGAATTTTTAGTTATGCCATTCGGATTGACAAATGCTCCTGCTGTGTTTATGGATTTAATGAATCGCATATTTCGGCCATACTTGGAAAAATTTGTTGTGGTGTTTATAGATGATATTTTAATTTATTCAAAAGATGAGACAGAGCATGCTGAGCATTTGAGGATAGTTTTGCAAACTTTGAGAAATAAGCAGTTGTATGCTAAGTTTAGTAAAACTGAATTTTGGCTCCGGAAGTTGGATTTTGGGTCATATTGTTTCGTGATGGTATACTGGGTTGATCCTAGTAAAATTTCAGCCATTGTTGATTGGAAACCACCAAAAACGTGGCGAAGTTAGAAGTTTCTTGGGGCTAGCTGGGTATTATCGGCGGTTTGTAAATGGATTTTCTATAATTGCTGTTCCTATGACTAGACTACTCGAAAGGATGTTAAATTTGAATGGACGGAAGAATGTCAACGAGTTTTGAAGAATTGAAAAGTTATTAATCTGAAGCACCGGTGTTGGTACAACCCGAATTAGGTAAAGAATTTGTGGTGTATAGTGATGCTTCTCTAAATGGTTTGGGGTGTGTACTCATGCAAGAAGGAAAAGTGGTGGCTTATGCTTGAGGCGTTAAAACCTCATGAGAGGAATTATCCTACTCACGATTTGGAATTGGTCTGCAGTGGTGTTTGCTTTGAAGATTTGGCGACATTATTTGTATGGTGAAAAGTGTCGAGTATATACCGATCACAAAAGTCTTAAATACTTGATGTCACAAAAGACTTGAATTTGAGACAATGAAGATGGTTGAAGTTATTGAAAGATTATGAGCTTGTTATTGATTATCATCCGGAAAAGCGAATGTGGTTGCTTGATGCTTTGAGCGTAAAGTTGTTGTTTGCTTTGAGAGTTATGAACACTCGGTTGAAAGTGTCGATGATGGTTCGATTCTAGCAGAGTTAAGAGCAAAACCAATGTTTTTACAAGAGATTTCAAACTCGGAAAAATGATCAAGATTTGCTAGCCAAAAGAAAACAAAGTGAAGGCGATATGGGATCGATTTGAAATTGGTTCGATGGGTGCTTAATGTTTAAAGATCGGATTTGTGTATCAAGAATGAGGAATTGATTCAAAAGATCCTACAGGAAGCACATAGTGGTTATTTCTCGATTCATCCGGGTAGTACGAAAATGTATAATGACTTGAAGAAAATGTATTGGTGGAATGGAATGAAAAGAGATATATCGAGTTTGTGTCCAAATGCTTAATTTGTCAACAGTGAAAGTGAACACCAAGTACCTTCGAGATTACTCCACCCTATTATGGTTCCTGAATGGAAATGGGATCGGATTACTATGGATTTTGTTTCAGGATTGCCATTGACTTTGGGAAAGAAAGATGCCATCTGGGTAATAGTTGATAGATTAACTAAGTCGGCTTATTTTATCCCTATGCGTCGGATTATTCTCTTAACAAGTTGGCTGAATCGTATATTAGAGAAATTGTTAGATTACGGAATACCATTGTCGATTATTTCAGATAGAGATCCAAGGTTTACCTCGCGGTTTTGGCAAAAGTTGCAAGACGCGTTAGGTACAAAGTTAAATTTCAGTACTGCTTTTCATCCACAAACTGATGGACAATCAGAAAGAATAATTCAGATTCTTGAAGATATGCTTAGATGTTGTGTATTGGAATTTCAAGGAAGTTGGGAAAGATACTTACCGTTGGTGGAATTTGCTTACAATAATAGTTATCAGACGAGCTTGAAAATGGCACCTTATGAAGCATTGTATGGTCGTAAGTGTCGAACGCCTTTGTATTGGACTGAACACATGGAAAATCAGATTTATGGAGTTGATCTAATAAAAGAAACTGAAGAAAAAGTGAAGGTAATTCGAGATTGTTTGAAAGCTGCTTCAGATAGACAGAAATCTTATGCAGATTTAAAACGAAAGGACATTGAATTTCAAGTTGGTGATAAAGTATTTTTAAAGGTGTCTCCGTGGAAGAAAGTCCTTAGATTTGGACGGAAGGGCAAATTAAGTCCGCGTTTTATTGGGCCGTATGAAGTAATTGAAAAAGTTGGACCGGTAGCATATCGGTTAGCATTACCACCTGAATTAGAGAAGATTCATGATGTGTTCCACGTATCTATGTTACGTCGATCGTTCGGATCCTTCACATGTAGTTTCACCGATGAAATTGAACTACAACCGATATGACCTACGAAGAAGAACCGATTAAGATTTTAGCTCGAGAGGTCAAACAACTAAGGAATAAAAATGTTGCATTTGTGAAGGTGTTGTGGCAAAGGCATGGAGTAGAAGAAGCTACATGGGAATCCAAAGAAACTATGAGAAATCAATACCCACATCTATTTACAGGTAAGATTTTCGAGGACGAAAATCCTTAAAGGGGGGAGAGTTGTAATATCCCAAATTAGGGCCTAATCGGAATAGTGGTTTCGTGACCATAAATCGGAGATAGAAATAATTATTTTATAATTATTTTGAGGCTTATGATATGATTGCATGATTGTGTGAAAATTTCGTGATGAAATTCTATGCCTAAAGTGCTTAAATTGAAAGTAGGGACTAAATCGAATAAGTTGCAAAACTTGCATTCTAGAAGTTTTTAGTATGAAATTGTTTTGGAATATTAATGAGGAGGTCTTAAATAGCAATTTGACCAATTTTAAGTTCATGGACAAAATTAGGACATGGAAGGAATTTTGGAAAGTTTAGTAGTAAGGGTATTTTGGTCATTTAGTTATTAAAATGAATTAAAAACAAAATTAAAAGCCAATTTTGTCCATCTTCTTCATTAGGCCAAAATTTCAAGGGTTCTCCATAGCTAGGGTTTGTTTCAAGCTTCCAAGCTCCATAGTAAGTGATTCCAAGCCCGCTTTTAATGATTTTTACGTTTTAAGATCCCTAAACTCGATAAAGCTTATGTTAGCAATAATTTAACCTAGGGTTTATATTTGGAAAAATACCCATAGGTGAAATTTGTGTATTTTGATGTTTTATGATAGAATATGAAGTTTTAAATTATGTTAGACAACTTGTACTACTCGATTTTAAGCAAAAACGAGTAAAAGGGCTTAATCGGTAAAAATACCTAATAGTCACAAGTACATGTTAGAGTGAGAATTTGATGTTGCCATAGAATAGAAAAGTGATCAGCATGTTGTAAAACATAAGAATAAGGAATAAAGTTTAATCCCGAGCCTAGGGGCAAAAATGTAAATATGCAAAAGTTTAGGGGTAAAATTGTAATTTTGCCAAAATTTGAGTTAAGGATTAATTTTATAATGTGAGTATTAAATAAGCTAAATGTGTTATTTTAGATCAAGAAAGACGTGGAATCGACCTCAATCGAGGAAAAGAAAAGATTGTGGACTAAATTGCAAAATCTTTGTATTTTGGTACCAAGGTAAGTTCATGTGTAAATAATGTAGCATAATTGTTATTTTAAGTTATTGATATTAATTATGTGTTATGCTGAATTTCATTATGAAATGTATGCTTTGTGGTTAATTTCAAATAATATGTAAATTATGTGAGCTACTTGTTAAATATAATTGTTACCGAGTATTGATTTGGCATTCTACGGAAGACGGCAGGATAAGTGTTCGAGGAAAATCCCATTTGAACCTTAGGAATAGATTAGGATACAAGTGACATGTCACTAGGATGGTTGAGCATCCGAACTCGTTGAGTTGAGTCCGAGTTCACTTATGGATGCAAATGTCCGAACTCGTTGAGTTGAGTCCGAGTTCGTGAGATGTAACTAGGCATCCGAGCTCGTTGAGTTGAGTCCGAGTTCACTTATGGATGCGAACTCCTGAGCTCGTTGAGTTGAGTCCGAGTTCGCTTATGGGCGGGTTACATGATTGCTTGATTGCATATATGGCACTTATGTGCAAGTTATCCATGTATCCAAATTATATTCCGATGTGTTCAACGGGTAAAGTTCTACTCAATGGAGGAATATTCGAGATGTAAAGAGAAGTGTTGGTGAGTGATGTGAAATGGTTATTTTGGACAGGTATGTATTTAACCCTCGGGTTGTGTGACATCCCTAAAGTGACCCTAGTCAGAAAGCGGTTTCGGGACCGCTAAACCGAGTCACTAAATTATTTGAGTATGATAGTTACTGTCTAAATATGTGAAAATGCATGTGTGAATTTTTTTAATTCTTTGATTTAGTTAATTTGAAGGTGAATTGAAAGAAAAAGGACTCATGTGAAAGGATTTAATTATATGTGGCTAATTTTAAGAGGTTAATAAAGGAATGAAGTAAAATAAATGGAGTTGCATGTCAAATAACCCATTTGACAAGGTTAGTGGCCTACCATGACAAAATTATGGGCAAGGAACATGTTTCCAACATGTTATGCTAGTGGTGTATGTAGGAAGCCATAAAATAATAGCTAGCATTAAAGAAATGAACAAAAAATGAGCATGGATGCCCCCCATTGTGCCGTATCTAGAGAGAAAAACAAAAAAAAAAAAAGAAGGAAAATGCTCATTCTATTCTCCATTGCCGTGGCTTGAAGGAGGAAAAGAAGGAATTCTTTTGTGCATGATTTGGCTTGGTTGATGTTTAGGAAGAGGTAAGTACTTTGAAACCCTTGGAAATTTAGATGTAAATGAGGTGATTAGTTCAAGTTCTATTCATTCCATGGATTAAATTTGGTTGTTTGGAGGTTTGGTATTTGGCCAAGTAGTTGAAGCTCTTGGTACATGTATTTTCATGAAAGTTGAAATTGGTTTGTTCATAAGGGAGGGTGCGAATGTGGCCAATGAAAGGCCTTGATGAACTATATATGTGGCTTGGGTTTATGATATTCGGTTAAGGGATATTGTGCTAGCAAGGTTGGTTTTATATATACATGTAAGTTACTTTGTATATGATGTTTAGAAAAAAAAATAGTGAAGGGCAAAGTTAATGATGTTGGATAAATTTTAGTAGAGTTGTGCTTAGGCATTCGGTCATTGATGAGCATTGTGGTAACCTAGTTGTAGTTGCAACTCCTAATTTTGAGATGGAATTTGTACACATACGTTAAGTAAATGGTTAGGGCCGAATGGGGACTATGTGTTTGAAAGAATAAAATCGATACTATAATTGATAGTATAAGT
The DNA here is from genome assembly GCF_025698485.1 of Gossypium arboreum. Classification (NCBI taxonomy): domain Eukaryota; kingdom Viridiplantae; phylum Streptophyta; class Magnoliopsida; order Malvales; family Malvaceae; genus Gossypium; species Gossypium arboreum. The sequence goes on along the minus strand of NC_069081.1, from coordinate 81,907,876 downwards.
ATTCGGCCGTTCAATCAAGGGTATAGGTGATGTTAGATCAATTTTAGCACATTCGGCTATTTAGGTATACCCAATCATGATATTGCCTTTGATTGTATAAAATCAACTAAAATGGGTGGTTAGTGAGGGTGGCTATTTAATATACGAATATGTATATGTGTATGTGTGATTGGATTATTGATAGAATAGTAAATTGCATAAGGCTATTGGCGAATAGCCAAGAACATAAGGTAGCAAGATAAAAATTTTACCATGTCGTTCGTATGTTATATGATCATTAGAATGTGGATACCAACATATGTACCAAAGCGATTGAATGAGTTAATTTGTTTGTTTAAGCTCAAGATCCTAAAGGAGAGGCGTCCAACAAGGGAAATCGAAGGTCAACGAGTAGCCGACTTAGAATTATTTGCCCAACACAAGGTAAGTCATTAAGCACATATGTTTGATATTGCTTAAATGATTGTAAAATCTATGCAATTTTGTTTAATGGGATGCTATATATATATAAATGAAATTGTATGTGTATGGAGTGATGACAATTGTTGAATGTAAAAGAAATAGTGAAATGTGTAGAAAGTTTGCTTTCGGCACTAAGTGTCTTGAACAATACGTGTGTACGGTGACGAGATTGGCACTAAGTGTGCGTGCTGGAAATATATGGCACTAAGTGTGCATGCTGGAAATATATGGCACTAAGTGTGCGAGCTCGAAGGGTATGGCACTATGTGTGCGGGCTTAAATCGCATGGCACTAAGTGTGCGAAATCGAGTATTAAGCACGTGTGTGTGCATACTCTATATATATATATAAATATCTCCGATCGAACAATTATATGGAGGGTGTGTCTCCATCGAGTTGAGTATGGACAGCGGATCGGGTAAGTACCTTGAGCTCGTGACGAATAGGTAATATGTTCATGCTCGGGGTTGAGCTTGGTAAGCTTTAAATCTATGTGATGATTGCAATTGTATGATTGTGGTGAAAATGAGTTGGTGTGTAAAATGCCTCAAATATCTTATTGTATAGAATACGAAATGTGGATGTATGACTTGGTATGAGATTGAACCGAAAGGTCCAAGGAACTATGATATAGTTCGATATGGATGGAGTACTTAGCCTCGTTCATTATTTCATGTTGTAATAATTTTGTTAATGGATGGTTGTGGAATGCTTATGGCTTACTGAGTTATAAACTCACTCGGTGTTTTCTTGTCACCCATTTTAGGTCTCTTGGACTCGTCTCTTGTGTACTCGGAACCGTTGTCAAGTCATCACACCGGCGAACAATCTTTTGGTATAGTCTCCTTAGTCGATCTAGGAGAACATTTGGCATGTATAGGCTATTTTGTTTTGTTGAATTTTGGGTTGTAAACTTTAAGCCATGCGAAAATGGCCTATGTGGTCGGTTGAGTGTGATTCTAAAACCTATAGTCACAAGTCTTAGAAACCTTAATTTTGATAAGGTGGCCATAGCTTGTATTATGTATGATGAATTATAGTTGGCCATGGAAGAATTATGAAATAGTCATTGTTTGCTTTAGTAACAGATGCTGCCAGCAGCAGTGAGGTGAGATTGAAAAATCACTAAAAATAATAGAAGTAGAATTAAATAGTGAATAAATTATGAAATTGAACCTTGATGAATCTACTTTCATATGGAAGAAACGAAACAGTCATATGTGTCAGATTTTAAGAGATATTCAGGTTTTCGTGAAACAGGGCCAGAACGGTTTCTGGATCCCCTGCTCCGAATTTGAAAATTTACCATAAATTATCCAGAAACAATTAGAAGTCATGCCCTATATGAATAGATTCCCCTTTGAGTCTAGTTTCATTAGAAACAAACGGTATGAGCATTGGAGCTCTGTACGAGATGATATCCAGGTCGTAATGTGCAAAGGTCAGTGTAGTCGAACTCTGAAACAGGGGTGACTTTAACTAATAAACTGTACCAATTGACCCGACCAAAAATTCTAGAAAAAAATGTGTAGATGGAATTATGAGTCTAGTTTCAGGGAAAATTTATGGAACTGGTTTTCGAGTTTGGGAACTCGAGATATGATTTTTAAGGTAACAGTGACGCAGTTAGCTAGCTTTGCTGGAATGAGAAATTCATAATTTCCAAGAGAGAAATAAGGAAGTAAGCCGGTAACACCTCGTGGTCAAATCCGGTGGCGGTCACGGGTTTGGGGTGTTACATTTATTGGTATCGAGCTATGGTTTAGTCGGTTCTAGGACTACCATAGCGCGTATGAGTCTAGCTATACATGCCAAATCGTTAGTGCTTAATAATGTGATGACTTGACGGTTGAAATTTTTGTTTTGATTAGCAAATGGAACCCGGTAGAGAGACCCTTGGCGGATGACGTTGAAAGTGTAGCGGCTGCTCCGCGCAAGGGACACCACTGTTGAGCCTCGGTCATCCGCGAATAATCAAAATGAAGGGGCGAAACAAGCCTTCTTCACCATGATGAATGAGTGGGTCGCGCAATATGCCCGAACCAACCCGGCTGTCCAACCATTCCCAAATTTAAATACTCCACCCCAAAAGCCCGCAATGCCTCCGATTCTTGATCCTGTGAGGTGAGTAAACCACCAGTAGACTTGATTAGGAAGCGGGCCGAGGAGTTCAAGGCCATAGTTCTGATGATGCCGAAAGGGTAGAACTCGCTCGATAACACCATTCGGTGTTTGATGAACTATCATGCACACCGATGAATGTCTTAAGTGTGCTATATCCTTGTTGCGGGACTCAGCCTACTATTGGTGGAGGACTTTGATTTCCATAGTCCCAAAGGAACAAGTTACTTGGGATTTCTTTCAAACGAATTTCGGAAGAAATATATTAGTCAACGGTTCATCGATCGAAGCGTAAGGAATTCTTGGAGCTCAAGCAAGGCCGTATGACAAGATATCTAAATCTGAACATGAGTTCGTAAGACTTAGTCGGTATGCTCGGGAGTGTGTGGTGATGAGGTTGCTATGTGCAAAAGATTTGAAGAAGGATTAAATGAAGAGTTAAAGCTCTTGGTGGGTATTTTGGAGATAAAAGAATTTGTAACACTAGTTGAACGAGCACGCAAGGCGGAAGAACTCGGAAGGGAGAAGAAGAAGGCTGAATTTGAAGCTAGAGATTATCGTAAAAGATCAACGGCAAAGCTCCGTTCTCGTGATAAAGAAGTTCGGGGAGGACACAAATAAGTCGAGGCGATGTGGAATTTCCATCGAGCCCGACCATTGACGGACTCCCGAGCTACTTGATAGCTAGTGTGGGCAATAATCATCAAGAGAAACACTGAATGCCCCCAATGTGGAAGACGACACCTAGGTGAATGTTGGGGTAAGTCTGCATTAATAGGGCTCATTACGGATGTGGTTGAAGGACCACTTCATTAGAGATTGCACGAGCTAGATGAGAAGAATAAGATGCAAGGTGCAAGATCTAGTGGGACGACGGCTAGAGGTAGACCCCGAGGATTTCGGGAGGTAGGGGTGGTAATCGAGAGGAGCCTCGACACGGCTGTTCGATCCGAGACCGTGCTCTGCTAGAGCATATGCCATCCGCGCGAGAGAGGAGGCATCCTCCCGACGTTATCACTGGTACTTTTACTCTCTTTGATACCGGTGTGATTGCATTGATTGACCCGGCTCTACTCATTCATATGTATGTGAAACATACTTTGCGTATGTGTTTGAAAGTAAAGAGATGGAAAGGAAACTCGAATCGGTACTAGTGGTTTGTGAGTATTCGGATGTTTTTCCGAGGAGTTACTGGATTGCCACCGGTTCGAGAAGTGGAATTCGGCATCGGTTGTACCGGTACTACGCCGATTTCAATAGCCCGTGTCGTATGGCATTAACGGAATTAAAGGAATTAAAGGTTCAATAGCAAGAATTGACGGATAGAGGTTTCACTCGACCGAAGTTTTTCTCTATGGGGCGCACGGTATTGTTTGTGAAGAAGAAGGATGGAACTATGAGATTGTGCATCGACTATCGTCGGTTGAATAAAGTGACGATAAAGAATAAATATCCGTTGCCACGAATTGACGATTTGTTTGATCAATTAAAGGGAGCCTCAGTGTTTTCAAAGATAGATTTGAGGTCGGGGTACTATCGGTTGAGGGTCCGAGAATCGGACATACCCAAAACCGCTTTTAGAACGAGGTACGGTCACTAAGAATTCTTGGTGATGACGTTTGGGCTCACTAATGCCCCTGCGGTATTTATGGATTTAATGAATCGGATTTTCGGACCATATTTGGATCGGTTCGTAGTTGTGTTCATTGATGACATTTTGGTCTATTCGAAAAATGAGACCGAACATCTTTGAACACCGAGGTTAGTGTTGCAAATTTTACGAGATAAGCGGTTATATGCTAAGTTCAAGAAGTGTGAGTTACGGTTGAGGAGGTTAGCTTCTTGGGTCATGTGGTATCTGCATCGGGTATTCGAGTACACCTGAACAAAATTTCAGCCATACTTAACTGGAAGCCTCAGGAATATTCTTGAGGTTCGAGCTTTTTGGGACTTATCGGTTATTACCGACGATTTGTAAAAGGTTTCTCGACGATAGCCACACCAATGACGAAGCTACTCCAAAAGGATGTTAGGTTCGAATGGACGGAGAAATGTCAGAAAAGCTTCGATCAATTGAAAACTTATTTGACTGAAGCCCCAATTCTAGTGCAACCCGAATCTGGCAAAGAGTTTATCATCTATAGCGACGCCTCCCTACTTGGGTTAGGTTGCGTATTGATGCAAGAAGGTCAAGTTGTGGCCTATGCGTCGAGACAATTAAAGCCACTTGAGAAAAATTATCCGACCCATGATCTCGAATTGGCTGCCATCGTATTCGCCTTAAAGATATGGCGACATTACTTATTTGGTGAGAAGTGCCATGTGTATTCGGATCACAAAAGTCTCAAATATTTGATGACTCAAAGAGACTTAAATCTACGACAAAGGCGTTGGCTCGAGTTGTTAAAAGATTATGAGCTTGTCATTGATTATCACCCGGGAAAGGCTAATGTGGTTGCGGACGCCTTAAGCCGAAAATCACTGTTTGCTTTACGAGCTATGAATGTACACTTTTCTATTCTACCCGACAATGTGTTAATAGCCGAATTAAAGGCCAAACCATTATTGACTCATCAAATTCGTGAAGCTCAGAAAGTTGATGATGAGTTGGTTGCAAAACGGGCTGAGTGTGTTCCGAACAAGGAATTCGAGTTTCAAATCAATGATAACGATTGTTTGAGGTTCAGAAGTCGTCTGTGTGTTCCAAAGAATTCGGAACTTATTTCGATTATTCTGAACAAAGCCCATTGTAGCCGAATGGCAATCCACCCGGGGAGTACGAAGATGTACAACGATTTGAAACGTCGGTTTTGGTGGCATGGTATGAAACGAGACATCTCCAACTTTGTTTTGAGATGTTTAATATGTCAACAAGTGAAAGTGGAACATCAAGTGCCTTCAGGATTACTTCAGCCAATCACGATACCCGAGTGGAAATGGGATCGAGTCACAATGGACTTTGTATCCGGACTGCCATTGTCAGCGAGTAAGAAGGATGCGATTTGGGTCGTTGTAGATAGATTGACTAAGTCGGCTCACTTTATCCCCATACGCACGGATTTTTCAATGGACAAACTAGCCGAATTATACGTTTCTCAGATTGTGAGATTGCACGGGGTGCCTATTTCCATCGTGTCGGATAGAGATTCGAGATTTACCTCGTGATTTTGGAAGAAGTTGCAAGAAGCTTTGGGTACCAAGTTGCATTTTAGCACCGCCTTTCACCCCCAAACCGATGGTCAATCCGAACGGATAATTCAAATACTCGAGGATATGTTGAGATGTTGCATCCTTGAGTTTAGTGGTTCATGGGAACGGTATTTGCCTTTGATTGAATTCGCACAACAATAGCTTTCAATCAAGTATTAAGATGGCGCCTTACGAGGCTTTATACGATCGTAAATGCCGTACCCCATTATTCGGGTGAACTTAGTGAAGGTAAATTCTTTGGGGTTGATTTGGTTAAGGATACCGAGCAAAAGTTCGAGTAATTCGTGAAAGTTTGAAAGTCGCCGGATCGCCAAAAGTCGTATGCGGATTTGAAAAGAAAAGATATTGAATATCGGGTTGGAGACAAGGTCTTTCTCAAAGTTTCACCTTGGAAGAAGGTGCTTAGATTTGGTCGTAAGGGCAAATTGAGTCCGAGGTTCGTCGGGCCATATGAAGTATCCGAACGAGTTGGGCGATCGCATATCGATTAATTTTGCCCCGAGCTCAAAAAGATTCTAACGTTTTCATGTCTCGATGCTTGACGATATAGGTCGATCCATCGCACGTAATCGCTCCATCGAGATTGAGATTCACCTAATTTGAGCTATGAAGAGTAACGGTTCGCATTATGAGGCGTGAAGTAAAAGAGTTGCGCGATAGGAAAATCCCGCTAGTGAAGGTGTTGTGGCATAAACACGGAATGGAAGAAGCCACTTGGGAACTTGAGGACTCTATGAAAGAGCGATACCGAGCCTATTTACGGTAAGATTTTCGGGACGAAAATTTCCTAAGTGGGGAGAGTTGTGACATCCCTAAAGTGACCCTAGTCGAAAAGCGGTTTGGGACCGCTAAACCGAAGTCACTAAATTATTTGAGTATGATAGTTCTTGTCTAAATATGTGAAAATGCATGTGTGAATTTTTTAATTCTTTGATTTAGTTAATTTGAAGGTGAATTGAAAGAAAAGGACTCATGTGAAAGGATTTAATTATATGTGGCTAATTTTAAGAGGTTAATAAAGGAATGAAGTAAAATAAATGGAGTTGCATGTCAAATAACCCATTTGACAAGGTTAGTGGCCGGCCATGACAAAATTATGGGCAAGGGAACATGTTTCCAACATGTTATGCTAGTGGTGTATGTAGGAAGCCATAAAATAATAGCTAGCATTAAAGAAATGAACAAAAAAATGAGCATGGATGCCCCCCCATTGTGCCGTAACTAGAGAGAAAAAACAAAAAAAAAAAAAGAAGGAAAATGCTCATTCTATTCTCCATTGCCGTGGCTTGAAGGAGGAAGAAGAAGGGAATTCTTTTGTGCATGATTTGGCTTGGTTGATGTTTAGGAAGAGGTAAGCACTTTGAAACCCTTGGAAATTTAGATGTAAATGAGGTGATTAGTTCAAGTTCTATTCATTCCATGGATTAAATTTGGTTGTTTGGAGGTTTGGTATTTGGCCAAGTAGTTGAAGCTCTTGGTACATGTATTTTTCATGAAAGTTGAAATTGGTTTGTTCATAAGGGGAGGGGGTGCCGAATGTGGCCAATGAAAGGCCTTGATGAACTATATATGTGGCTTGGGTTTATGATATTCGGTTAAGGGATATTGTGCTAGCAAGGTTGGTTTTATATATACATGTAAGTTACTTTGTATATGATGTTTAGAAAAAAAAATAGTGAAGGGCAAAGTTAATGATGTTGGATAAATTTTTAGTAGAGTTGTGCTTAGGCATTCGGTCATTGATGAGCATTGTGGTAACCTAGTTGTAGTTGCAACTCCTAATTTTGAGATGGAATTTGTACACATACGTTAAGTAAATGGTTAGGGCCGAATGGGGACTATGTGTTTGAAAGAATAAAATCGATACTATAATTGATAGTATAAGTATTGACCTTTCAATCAAGGGTATAGGTGATGTTAGATCAATTTTAGCACATTCGGCTATTTAGGTATACCCAATCATGATATTGCCTTTGATTGTATAAAATCAACTAAAATGGGTGGTTAGTGAGGGTGGCTATTTAATATACTGAATATGTATATGTGTATGTGTGATTGGATTATTGATAGAATAGTAAATTGCATAAGGCTATTGGTAGAATAGCCAAGAACATAAGGTAGCAAGATAAAAATTTTACCATGTCGTTCCGTATGTTATATGATCATTAGAATGTGGATACCAACATATGTACCAAAGCGATTGAATGAGTTAATTTGTTTGTTTAAGCTCAAGATCCTAAAGGAGGCGTCTAACAAGGGAAATCGAAGGTCAACGAGTAGCCGACTTAGAATTATTTGCCCAACACAAGGTAAGTCATTAAGCACATATGTTTGATATTGCTTAAATGATTGTAAAATCTATGCAATTGTGTTTAATGGGATGCTATATATATATAAATGAAATTGTATGTGTATGGAGTGATGACAATTGTTGAATGTAAAAGAAATAGTGAAATGTGTAGAAAGTTTGCTTTCGGCACTAAGTGTCTTGGGCAATACGTGTGTGCGGTGACGAGATTGGCACTAAGTGTGCGTCTGGAAATATATGGCACTAAGTGTGCATGCTGGAAATATATGGCACTAAGTGTGCGAGCTCGAAGGGTATGGCACTATGTGTGCGGGCTTAAATCGCATGGCACTAAGTGTGCGAAATCGAGTATTAAGCACGTGTGTGCGTACTCTATATATATATATAAATATCTCCGATCGAACAATTATATGGAGGGTGTGTCTCCATCGAGTTGAGTATGGACAGCGGATCGGGTAAGTACCTTGAGCTCGTGACGAATAGGTAATATGTTCATGCTCGGGGTTGAGCTTGGTAAGCTTTAAATCTATGTGATGATTGCAATTGTATGATTGTGGTGAAAATGAGTTGGTGTGTAAAAATGCCTCAAATATCTTATTGTATAGAATACGAAATGTGGATGTATGACTTGGTATGAGATTGAACCGAAAGGTCCAAGGAACTATGATATAGTTCGATATGGATGGAGTACTTAGCCTCGTTCATTATTTCATGTTGTAATAATTTTGTTAATGGATGGTTGTGGAATGCTTATGGCTTCTTGAGTTATAAACTCACTCGGTGTTTTCTTGTCACCCATTTTAGGTCTCTTGGACTCGTCTCTTGTGTACTCGGAACCGTTGTCAAGTCATCACACCGCGAACAATCTTTTGGTATAGTCTCCTTAGTCGATCTAGGAGAACATTTGGCATGTATAGGCTATTTTGTTTTGTTGAATTTTGGGTTGTAAACTTTAAGCCATGCGAAAATGGCTTATGTGGTCGGTTGAGTGTGATTCTAAAACCTATAGTCACAAGTCTTAGAAACCTTAATTTTGATAAGGTGGCCATAGCTTGTATTATGTATGATGAATTATAGTTGGCCATGGAAGAATTATGAAATAGTCATTGTTTGCTTTAGTAACAGATGCTGCCAGCAGCAGTGAGGTGAGATTGAAAAATCACTAAAAATAATAGAAGTAGAATTAAATAGTGAATAAATTATGAAATTGAACCTTGATGAATCTACTTTCATATGGAAGAAACGAAACAGTCATATGTGTCAGATTTTAAGAGATATTCAGGTTTTCGTGAAACAGGGCCAGAACGGTTTCTGGATCCCCTGCTCCGAATTTGAAAATTTACCATAAATTATCCAGAAACAATTAGAAGTCATGCCCTATATGAATAGATTCCCCTTTGAGTCTAGCTTCATTAGAAACAAACGGTATGAGCATTGGAGCTCTGTACGAGATGATATCCAGGTCGTAATGTGCAAAGGTCAGTGTAGTCGAACCCTGAAACAGGGGTGACTTTAACTAATAAACTGTACCAATTGACCCGACCAAAAATTCTAGAAAAAAATGTGTAGATGGAATTATGAGTCTAGTTTCAGGGAAAATTTATGGAACTGGTTTTCGAGTTTGGGAACTCGAGATATGATTTTTAAGGTAACAGTGACGCAGTTAGCTAGCCTGCCTGGAACAGAAATTCATAATTTCCAAGAGAGAAATAAGGGAAGTAAGCCCGGTAACACCTCGTGGTCAAATCCGGTGACAGTCACGGGTTTGGGGTGTTACAGGTTGAGTATTGATACAACCACTATAAGGTAATAAGATGATGAAAAATGATCAGAAATGTGATATGTGTTTTAGTGATGTATGCTAATGTTGATTGGTATAACTGTTTGTTATGTTACTTATTATTTGCATATGAACTTACTAAGCATTTATGCTTACTCCCTCCTTCTTACTCATTGTAGTTTTGGACAAGCCAGCTCAGGAGTCGGGATAGGTCGAAGGCTGAGTCACACTATCCGGAAGACTTTTGGTAAATGGCTTGTAAATTTAAGTATGGCATGTATAGCAATATACCTATTTTGTGTAAATGATCTTATGGTATGGTTGTGGAATGGTTGAGGAAATGTTTGATCATGATAAATTATGAAAATGGTTAGTGTAGATTATGTTTGATGTTAAGGAAAACTATTAAGATACTTAGTGCATAAAAACTCATAAAAAGGATGAAATTTGCCATAAACAGAATACTGCAGCAACACTGACGCAAGTTTGAAAATTTACTAAAAATCATAGCAATTGAATTTGGTGATTGACTACATATCAAATTGAAGCTTATTATGTCTAGTTTCACATGAAACAAATGAAATAGGTAAAGGAATTATATGTTAGAAGATATTTGAATTTTAGTGAAATAGGGTCATAGCAATTTTTGAATCCCCTGTTCCAACTTTAGAAATTCATCATAAATTATAAAGATATAATTAGGTGTTATATTTTATATCCTAAGAATCCTTATTGAGTCTAGTTTTAGTAGAACAAATATCATAGTCATATGAATTTTTTACAGAGAGAAATGTGGTTCGTAGTAAACAGAGGTCAGACCAGTCGAGTCCTGAAACAGGGGTAACTTTAACTAATAAACTGTACTAATTGGCCCAACCAAAAATTCTAGAAAAAAATTAGTAGATAGTTATATGAGTCTAGATTCATGGAAAATTTACGGATCTTGATTTTGAGTTTTGTAACTCGAGATATGATTTTTCTTGTGACTGTGACGCAAGTAGCTTAAAAGCTGTGAATGTAGAAACAATAATCCAAAGTTCTAAAAATGTTAAACTAAGCTTAGTAGCACCTCATACTCGACTCCGGCGATGGTCTCGGGCGTGGGGGCGTTACATTAATGACCTGGTATTTCATCTCCAATAGCTATATTTACTTCTACAACAATCATAACGGTTGAAAATCAATTAGAGGGTATAAATACCATCTTCCAAAGGTTTCGCAACAACAAGAGATATGTGCAAAGCTTAAAGATCAATCAAAACAACCTAGAGCTTAACTATTTCATACCTTTTATTGTAAACACTTGTGAGCTTTCATTTTATTCATTTAGCTCAAGTGTTCTTCTTTGTATTTATGCTTAATTGGAAAACATCCTAATCTTGTAAACATTGTTTCTTTTTTTGCTTATTTGTTTCTCTTTGAGAGAGGATTAATTCTTAAGGTTTAGATAGAAACCTTAAGGGAGTTGTATTTTAAGATTTTGGGGCATAAATCTTAGAAAAGATTGTAATGTTAAACCTTGTCCTCAAATGTTTCCAAATTAGCAGATTTGGAAAAATCCTTAGTTATGGTAAGCTAAGGTAGTGGAGTAGGCAATTGGGGCCGAACTACTATATATCTTTATGTTCTTTGTTGCACTATTTTTATTGCTTCCACCACAGTATCTCTAAAGCCTATTCAAATTCTTTATCGGTGTTCTCGAGTTGATCCTTCTGAGCTAACATAATGGTTAGTAGTTAGTACTATTTTTTTTTCTTTTTTGCACCTTCTTGGTATAATTGAATGGTCTTTCATATCAGGAAATTGGCTTCTCTTCTTCTTCTTTTGCTTCTTCTACTACCCATCTAGGGTTCTTAAAATGGTTGTTTAAATGACAACAAGGACTCCAACATGATCGATTAAATAGCATATCATTTTTTCGTTATTTCTATAACAGAAAATGGTTACTAAGATTGATTTGTTATTTTTTAAAAGTTGAGTGACTATTTTGTTATTAAGATCAAAGTTGAGTGACTGTTGGTGTACTTTACCCTAAAATGTATAAATTATGTTACAATGACGTGGATGACACTTCAACTTTTGATAGTATAATATATCACGTTAGACTTTCATAACATCACTAACCTTGTGTAACAACACTATGATCAAAACATAATAAATCGATAACATTTGTAACGCCCCGAATTGAGGCCTAGAAATATTAGGTTTTGAACAGGGGTGCAGTTAGGAGACTGCACATAAATATTTAATTGTGCAAGAAAGTGGCACAATGGAGTGTTTGGCTTAGTGGTTGTGTGCTCTGGAAGTGTCTGGGAAGTCATGGGTTCAAGTCCTGGCTTCTACAAAATTTGGTTTTTAAGGATAAAACCCCTATCTTTGGTTAGTAGGGTTATAAATAAAATTTGGTAAAGTATGATAGAAAAAAACCTACTAATCTAGTAGTAAGTGGAGTGTTGTATATGTTAGTGGTCTGAGGTTCGAATCCCTACTTCTACAAATAGGGATTATTTTTGTCAGTGGCTTTGGAAGGAAATTGTGTTTGACTAAAACACCAAGGGTTTGAACAGATTTGGTTAGGGTTGTTGTTAGCTGAATTTGAAGAGATGGATGGGAGAAATTTAAGGAGAAAATCGAGGAAGATTCGAATATGGAGGAGAGTCTTGCCGAGTTTGAACTCTGGCACTTAGTGTTTCGGTTGTGTTGGTGTTGGGGAGGTGTTTAATGTGTTGAAGGCTGAATGAATTTGTGAAGTGTTTTGGTCATGAAAATTTGGCTATAGGCTTTTGGGGTGTCGTGTTGATGTTAGCTAACCATAGGTCATTTTCATTTCAATACCTCAGGTTGGCAATTTTACTTCTTTTGTTTTGTTTTGGCTCTAATCGAAGACTCCTGAAAACCTCTCAGCCTCTTGTTTATTTTCTTTGGTCGAATACCTAAGTGACATTTTACTCTTCATCTTTTCTTCTTCTTTGTCCCCTCTTCTCAAAAGCCGAATACTCCTTTTATTTTGATTTCATTCCTCATTTCACTATTCTTTGTCAAGCTGAATCATTCTTCCTTTTTTCTTTGTTGGCCGAATACCCTAAGTATTGTTCACTTCTTCTCTATTCTCCAAATCGAATACCCTCTATCTTTGGGTAGTCAAAATTGTAAAAGCTAAATTATTTTCTCCCTTCTTTTCTTATCTTTCTTTTGGCCAAATCTTGCTGAAGTGCTGTCGAAATTCCTTGACTTTTGGGTAAGTATTCTGCGGTGTGTTTCCCCTAGTTGAATCTCATTTGGTTTCTTCTCAAAGGTTTGGCATTTGGTATTTCTTAGGCCGAATGATTGCTTTCTCTTTTTCCTACCTTGGGGTGGTAATCATCTAACACCTTTTTAATTCATTTTTCGTGTGATTGTTGCTAGGGACTCGACTTCTGTAATCAAGGTGCTAAGCTGATTACTCTGTCTCTACAAGTGGTACCTTTTTTATTGGTAAGTACTTTAAATCCATGACATAGTTATGTGGGATTATGGATTTTGATGAATTGGTTGACTGTTTCATGTGAAGGTTGAAGCTTTGGGAAGATACGTGGATTCTAGGAGCGAGAGGGGCTCTACAATAGTTCGTTTAGTAAGTAGCGATGATTCGGTTAAAGTTTCTATGATGCTTTGGTTTTTGGTTTAACCGTAAATATGACTGATGGTGAGGGGTTGTGGTTGATCATAGGTTCTCGAATCAGAAGTGGTTCGGTTGTAACTCCATAACAGGTGTGTACATACATCACCTTAACTCTAGATCAGTAAATCCCGAAATGCTGAAAAGTAGAAAAGCTAAAAGAACGGCAACGGGTACTACACGAGCACACGAACGCACGTGTGGAAAATCTGATGTGATAGTAGAAGCCACCATGAGAGAACTCATGGGCTGTGGCCGTAATGGGCCACATTGGGCTGAGTTGGGCCGTACAGGCCCAATAGGCCCGTAGGCCCTAGATGTGTAAAACTCACTAATAGATGGGAAAATGTTGGACCGGCCATGTCACTCACATGGCTTGGATCGAAATCGGGCTTGGTAGGCCAATGGGTCGTGTGGGCCTATGGACCTGCTTAAATGAACTTTGGGCCCAATTGCTCTGTTTGTTTGCTAAAGGTTGCACGGGTGACGCGAGACGACTGTGAACCTTCTGATGGGTCAGTAAATATACTTAAATCCTGATTTACGAAATGACCGTTATGCTCCGAAGGGCAAAATGACTAAAATGCCCTTACATGTTATATGATTGTTATTGTATGCCATATATGATATGTTTGCATTCATGTGATATTATGCTGCATGGGGGACGGGATCATTGATTTAAAGGAAGTATATGATTTGTTAGGGTCGCTTGGTCGTTTGACGACTGTGGATCCACTGAAGGCTTAAAGCCATTATGTGATTGGCGGCTCCACTGTGGAATTGGTTAGTGCCGCAACCGATGCTACCTTATGAGTGTAGGGATAGGTGGGTCGATTAAATCCCCACAGGAGTGTGGGGTTGGACGGGATACGGAGTGTAGGGTTGGTTGGGTATTTGTGCATTGCATAATCTGATTCTGATTGTGACATGGGCTCATGCCCATCTGAGGTTACTATGGACTAAGGCCCAAGTGCCACCATTATTGTAGTGGGCTTAGGTCTAAATTGATGTTAGCATGCTATATGATCGATGAGGGTTGTACACACTGAATTTTCGTAAACTCACCCCCTCTTTTAAATTTTTTAGGTAATCCTCAGTAGGCAGTTCGACGTATGGGAGGTCTCGGAGGTGGCCACACTACGAACAGCTTTAAATATTCGTATTTTCTTTTACATTACTTAAATTACTTTCTCTTTGGGTTTTTGATGTAATAAGGTCTTTTCTCTAATTTTCTAGCTTTTAATTTGGGGGGTTTTTAACTATTATGATTTATTTCTGTTAAAAGTAGAGCGTGATTTTCCAAAATGATATCTGTTTTCATAACATCACGTTTTCGCAACATTGTTGAAATGCTTCCGCAACAAACATGTTTTTAAAAGTAAGACTGGTTTAAAACGGTTAACAAATAATTAAGTTGACTTTAGAATTAAACAAATGAACTTTTCTCTTTCAAGCGAGATTTATTAATAAGACAAAGTTTTTCGAAAAAGCATTTTAATGTGACATGCCAGATTCAGTCATAACGTCTAGGCCGGGTTTGGGGTGTTACAACATTAGTGATCAAAATATAATAAATTAAAGTTCAATGACCAAAAGGTAATAAATTAAAGTCCAATGATCAAAACGAATAAATTAAAGTTCAATGACCAAAACGTAATAAATTAAAGTTTAGTGACCTAAGCTTAATTTAGATCATACATAAATGACTATTTTTGTAGTTTACTTTAAATACATTCAGAAATTATATTTTAAATAGGAAAAATATTTTTCCACTATATTTTTGTATATGTATAAAGAGAGAGAAACTTTTGTTTCCTATTTTTATCACCTAATGCTTTATCTACATATATATAAAGATATAAAGCTACCATTTACCCGTCACACCCCTAAACCTTTAAATCGGAAGAAAATACGTACTTAAGCGTGCTAGAACCCACGTTCTCTTAACTGTTACAATAGCAATACTGTCAATTGAGTTAAGGCTTAATCGATGTTGTTTTATATGTAGTTGTGAAGCCAAATTCATCCATTGTTGTTATATATTTAATTTTTTAAAATTTTTAAATAATTTTGTTAGCTTAAAATGAACTTAGACAAATGAGTGTGTAGATTTAAATGAATTTGGACATCCATTTTCTAGATTTATTATGGATGTGATTTTTATGAAAATTAAATAAATTTTATAATTTTTAAAAAAATACTAACTTGGCATGTCATGTGTTAGTTTTTACGGCTTCTTTTTTCATAATAGTGACTATTAACTATTAAATTGATCAACAACATTTTCCATTAATGAAAATTATAAATTAATTTTTAATCATTGAGTAATCAATGGGATGAAAACTTTATAAAAATTTAATTCATTATTTTTATTTATTTCCCATTAGTCTTTTTATATTAAAATTTAAGATGTTTGAATAAAATTAGATTGAGAATCGATCAACATATCAATTGATTGAAAGAATGATTTTTTTTTACTTAAAATCGGGCTGTATATTTATTAACAAACAACCAAAACCAAAACAAAAGAACTAAACCATATTGTCAGTTCGGCCCACGCCAAAAAAAAAAAGAAAAACAGAAAAAGAACTTTGAAAACAATGAAAATAAAAAAGTTATCCAACCTGACATTGAAAGCCTGTCATAACTCCTTCCATTTAGAAAGCTCCATTTCTAATTTGACGGGTCCCATTGCAACAGAGTACAGTCCTCTTCCCTTTGATTCTTGCATATACACTCTCTCCGTTGAAAAGCCATCACCTCAAATCAGTCTGGCTCCTGCTCCCATTGAATCTCCCGTCCATTCGACATTTCAACGAAGAACGAAATTGCCCCTTCCATGTACATTTCCATTCCTCTTTTTAAACTTTCTGTTGCAATACTGTGCACCAATCTGTTGGCTGTTCTAGATAGATATTTAAATCACACTTCGTTGAACCCTGCCTTGTTGCGTTGAATATCTCTGATTATGTTCCCTATTTCTGATCTATCTCTGTTGAGTTGTATTTCTTAATGACTGCTAATTAGTCACCTTCAATCTCCACTATATTTACCCAAAATCTCCTTCCCAAAGCTGTTGTTTGAGAGCACGCAAGGGCTTCCGTCGCAAATGGTGACGCTATATTACCATGCAGTACTGTTCTAGAGGCCAAAATATCCCCTTTGGTGTTCCTAGCAACCAAGCCTGTCCCCGATCTGTATTCCTTAGAGTTAAAAGCAGCATCGAAATTAATGCGCACAAAAGGATCAATCGAAGGTATCCATTATGGAATCGTGCATTTCTTGGTAAGTACCCGAGCCCCTAACTCTTCCAGTTCCATCAGATATTTACCAACTACTTCTGCTGCCTATCGACCAGAATTTGTACTACCCTTATGAAGTGCTCTATTCCTCTCATTCCAGGTAACCCACATTGCGCAACAAATTTTTCTGCACACTTCATTCAAGCTATTCTGGAAAATCCAAGTAAGCCAATCCTTGATATTTAACTATGATTGTGATAATACCCATAAAAGATTGAGCCTTGTCCACATCTCTTTTGAAATAGAACAGTCCCGAAGCACATGATCAACCGTTTCTAGACCCCCTCCATAACTAGGACAAACAGTATTTACTCCAATTTTTCTATTGTACAAATTAATTAGCGCAGGCAAGTAGTTCCAGAAAATTCTCCAAAGTGTAATTTTCTACTTTGTATTTAGATTCAAATTCCATAATTTCCTGTAAAAAGCCTTCGTGGTATTTTGAAGATTTGTACTTTGTAAATCCCGACTACTATCAAAGAGAAATTTATAAGCACTTCTTACCAAAAAGACTCCTAAAGGCTCACCTTTCCACACTACTATGTCTTCATGATCCAATTCGACCAATGGAATCCGCAAGATTTTATCTACAACGCTTCCCTCAAAGGTATTACGTACTAAATCCACCTTCCAACTCGTACTTGAATGATTGATTAATTTTGATACCTTCGTTAAATTGTTGTTCGTAATTGTCCCATAAACCTTGTAATTTTTAGCCCCAACCAACCAAGCATCCTCGCGGGTAAAAATCTGGTCTCCTTTTCCAACTCGCCAACCAAGACCATCTTTCAACAAACCTCTCGTTGCCCAAATGTTGTGTCAGGCATAGGAAGGTAGATTCCCCCTTGCCTCCATGAAATTGCACTATAGGTAATATTTAGCTTTTAATACCTGACTTAATAATGAACTCGAGTTACTAATAAGAAGCTAACCCTGCTTGGCTAATAAAGCGATGTTAAACAAATTTAAGCAACGAAAACCCAAACCACCAATCTCTTTCAACTCACACAATCTAACCCATTGACACAAATGAATACCTTTCCTACCATGGCTTTTCTGCCACCAAAATCGAGTAATTATGCCTTCCAATTCACTACGCAGTGATTTAGATACTAAGAAACATGACATGGTATAAGTTGGAACTGCTTGCAAAACTGCTTTAATGAAAACTTCTTTACCGCCTTATAATAAGAGCTAAGTACTCCAACTATCCACTCTTTGTTTGACTCAATTGATGTTGATTTAGAGTTTTCTTATATATGGTCTTATGTTCTTATCATGTTAGTGAAGAGAAAATAAGAGAAAGTGATGCGAAATAGTGTAGAAAAAGAAAATAAGTGTTATAAACATGGTAATTAATATCTTGCATTAAAATAGTTCTGGACAGCAGCAGTAGTCTAATTTTGAAAAATTACCAAAAATTTTAGAAATCGAATTATAGGATGAATAAAATATGAAATTAAATATTATTGAGTCTAGCTTCTTGTAGAAGAAATTATGCAAGCAATGAAATTGTAAATCATGAGATATAATAAATTTTGTGAGACAAGGTTAGAAAGATTTCAGGTTCCCCTATTTTGACTTTAGAAAATCATAAAAAATTGGAAAAAATACTTATGGCCTTAAATTTATATTTTTATAATCTCGAATGAGTTTATTTTCAAGAAAAACAAACAATAACATCATTTGAATTCTGTACGAGGAGATAAATAATTTTTAGTGAAGAAGGGTCAGAACTGTCAGACAACAGAACAAGGGTAACTTTAAAGAATAAACTATACTTATTGGCTAAACCATAAATTATGAAAATTTTATGGTAAGAAGATATATGAGTCTAGTTTCAGGGAAAATTAGCGAATCTTAATTTGGAGTTATATAGCTCTAGATATAAATAATTTAGTGACTACGACACAGATAGACAGCTTGAATATTCATAAAAGTAAATAATAAAGATTATAGATAATGTTACTTATAAGTGTGTTATATACATTAAGGATGTAGAATGGAGAGGAGGAGGAGGAAAAGATATATGAATATTCAGGTAGCATGGCTAATTTGCTTGTTTTTTACTTAAGGACTAAATTGAATAAAAGTAAAATTTCAGGGGTAATTTTATAAAAATGTCAAAATGACCAAATAGAAGGGAATGAATTGTTTTATCATCTAAATTAATAAATTGAATGAAATTGCCAATTTAAGATCGGGTGGATTGGGAAAATGGTAAATTACCAAAATACTCCTGAATCTTGATATTTTTGCAATTTCGCCAAGTAAGTTCGTGTAACTTGAATTATATTCTTAAATGCTTGAAATGTATGTTATTGATGCGAATATGATTTGAATGTTCATTGTATGAAAATTAATGAAACATTGATATATTTAATAAAATGGGAAGAAATCCTGGTTGAATGAAAGGAAAATTTGATGGATCTTTGAAAAGGAATTGGCGGTAAAAAGCATCTAGCCCGGACGGGTGATCCTATCCTGATATAGTCTCCCGAAGAATACGTGTAAATGGATTTAGCCCGGACGGGTAATTCGAATTAGAGTCTGAATTTAGCCTAAACTGGTAATTTAGATCCAAGCTCATTAGAGTAATTGTCGTTGCAGGGGATTTAGCCTAGACTGGTAATCCCATTGTAAGGTTGATGTTCGCGGGAGTGTGCTCTTTGATATGAAATGTATAAGACCATGGTTGAAAGATACCATGGCAACCTAATATGAAATGTGTAAGACCATTGTTGAAAGATACCATGGCAACCTGATATGAAATGTGTAAGACCATGGTTGAAAGATACCATGGCAACATGATATGAAATGTATAAGACCATGGTTGAAAGATACCATGGCAACATGACGGGGAAATGAATAAAACCATGGTTGAAAGATACCATGGCAACGTGACATGAAATGAATAAGACCATGGTTGGAAGATACCATGGCAACATGGCAGAAAATGGGTAAGACCATAGTTGAAAGACACTATGGCATCATGTCAAAGATAAATAAGACCGTGGATGGGAGACGCTATGACATCTATTGAACAATTGATATTCAGGTAATATGTATCAGATGACAAATAATTATATGAAATGGCTGTGTAAAATATTTACAATAACTGGTCATATGGAAATATATGTACAAAATAGTTGTATGAAATAATTATGAAGATAGATAAACAAAATAAGTATAAGTACATGGAACATAATTTATGTTAAGTTTGATATAAACTATTACTTGGAATAAATATACAAAATATATGGAAATGATGGAGCATGAAACATTGATATAATGAAATGATTGATATATACTTATGAAGAAACGGTATGAGAATGATATGTTTCATGTGCATATATGATTATCTCGATATGTTGATAGAATGAAATTATGTAAGTAAAGACAATTATTAAACTCAAGTGTGGCATATCGAGAAAATAAGTATATCAATGTTGAATTTATATGAAATATGTGCAAGTATACTAACAATGATGTTGTTTGACGCTTAGACAAATGCCAAGCTATTGATTGAATGGTAACATGTTTAATTATAAGGAGCATTGAAATGGTAAGTACTTAGATGAAAATATAATTTAAGATTTTGCGAATTTTTTTTTATGATCCCGATTTTATTCCGGTTAGATCTAATGTATGTTTTGGGCTTCGAGGGCCCAATAGAGAGACGTTATAATTATTTTCAAAATATGAATAATAAATTACTCAAAATTATCTGAAAATGTTCAGTAAACGCCGGTAATGCCTCGTATCCTATTCCGGTAATGGATACGGGTAGGGAGTGTCACATGTCCTAGCACCCTTAACTAGTTTTTCATCTAAAGTCAATCTCATAAGAGTAGACAAACTCTCGATATAAATAAAAAAGAGAAACGAGCTAAGAGGATCACCTTGTTGAAGTCCTCTACTCGGCGTAGACCTTTTCCCCACTTTCACATTTAAAACAACCGAGTATGAAACCGACAAAATGCACCTCATAATGGTTTCCACCCATCCATTAGCAAAACCCATTTGTTCCATCATTAGCTTCAGAAAATTCAATTCCACACGATCATAGGCTTTACTCATATCAAGCTTAAGTGTCATCCAGCCATTCTTCCTCACCCTTTTTTGTCGAAATGAGTGTAAAATCTCATAGGCCAATAAGACGTTATCAGAAATCAATCAACCTGGTACAAAAATACTTTGGACCCCATCAATGCAATCCTCCAAAACTCTTTGTAATCGATTTGCTACCATCTTAATAATCACCTTATAAAGAACCGTGCATAATCTAATTAGCCTAAAATTCATTATGTTCGTTGGATTAGAGATTTTTGGGATAAACACAATATTTATAACATTTAATGGAACTAAGCTTTTACCTTCATTTAGATCTGCCAAGCAGTGAGAAGTCACGTCTCTCCCAACAATGTGCCAACATTTTTTTTATAAAAAAAGAGTCTGGAAACCATTATCACCTGAGGCCTTTGTTGGCCCCATACTATTCAGAGCCTTTACAACCTCTTTATCTGTGTTCTTTTCTGTCAATCAAGTATTATCGTCATTAGAGATGCATCTTTTAGCCCTAAATAGAATATGAATAGTATCTCCTATTCCCTTTGATTCAAAAAGAGCTTCAAAATAATTTCTATCAATATTCTCCATTTCAGACTCACCTCTCATTACATGTCCATCTCCCCTTTGAATGTTTCCTATCTGATTCATTTTCTGTCTTTAGGAGGCAAAATTATGAAAGAAGGTTGTGTTCTTATCCCCAAACCTCAGCCAATTTGCTCTTGCTTTATGTTCCCAAAAGAGCTCATCCTTATCAATCTCTAAGCTTAACTGAATTTTGGCATTAATCATATCCATGATGTTATCATCATCTCTTTCCCCTTCTAGTAGGAGTTCCATTTTCCTTGTCAACTCCTTCTTAACCCTTGCCTTTTTTTGTTTAATGTCTTTCACCTATTTTCCCAATCCAACCTTAACCTTCTCAAGTTTAATGAGAATATTATCATCGCTCTCCCACCAAAGATCCTTCACCTCCTATTAGAAAGTCTCATCCAACACCCACATGCCTCAAACCGAAAACATCTTAAACTAACATCATATCCTTCCTGTTCTGACTGAATAAGTGAAGGACAGTGGTTAGAAAAAGAGTGGAAAGATGAAGAACCATTGTATTCAATAACATTATCATCCAACCTTCATTCGCTACTCCCTATCAAGTCATTCCCTAATATTGGTTTCTGAGAGATCGCCCTTCTTCCACGTAAACCACAAACTAGAAAACCCTATGTTTGTGAGTTGGCAATCACAAAGAACTTCTTTAAAGGCCTCCATACATCTTTCTTTCCTAGGCAAACCCCCTTTCTTCTCGAAAGAGTATAAATTTCATTAAAGTCACCTCCCATTAACCAAGAAAGATTATGTGATGAGCCTAGACTCTTTAACAAATTCTATGTATCTTCTTTTCTACGTACATCTAGGGTTTCATAAACCCTATAGATTTCCACTTGTTCCTTTCCAAACCCTCTACAACCTCGATATTGATAAGATTTTTTAAGAAACTTTTGAAAGTGATCGTAGAATCCCCTTCCAAGCAAGACTCAACCCACCTCTAGACCCTTCAGCATTAACATCAATCCCATTAAAAAATACGCACCTCTTATGCACCTCTGTAACAGCCCATACCCGTATCCTACGCCAGGACGGAATATGAGGCGTTACCTAACTTACACTCATACTTACGACCAATTTCGAGTCACCAAAAATTAGAAAAGTTTAAAACTTTCGCAAGCTTATCAACACATCCTTAATATGGGCTTACGAGGCCCAAAACACACATCGAAAATAATTCGGGACCAACTCGGGTTCTTTAGTCAACTTTAGAAAAATGACACTTAACACAGGGGCACACGCCCGTGTGACCAAATCGACATGATCGTGCTATTGGCTCGTGTGACTCACACGAACTAAGCAATACGGGGACACGTCTGTATCCCTCACCCTTGTAGAATTAATTTTAAATTCATACTTACAGAAGTTTTCACACAGCCTGGCACATGCTCGTGTCCCTGGCCCTTGTCCTTCACACAGCCATGACACATCCGTGACCTAGCCCGTGTGTAAAATTCTGGACATTCTGTTTTTGACGTCAGAAATTCTTAAGGGTCACACGACCAAGGCACAAGCCCGTGTGCTAGGCTGTGCCTTTCACATGGCTGAGACACACAGTCGTGTCTCTGGCCGTGTGTTTACTGTCATGCATACTAACTTGCAAACTTTACGTGTGTCACACATAGCCTAGACACAAGCCCGTGTGCTTACTTGTGTAGACAAAATAAAGCTATTTACCAAGCCTCTTTGTCACCCTTACTTACATAACCTGCATAAGATCACTCTATACCAAAACAAGGGCACATCATATGGTCAAATCAACCACAATAGACAACATTTTAATTGTACAAATTTACTCATCCATAAAAAGTAATATCTACTATACAATATCAAAATGAATATTGACCATTACCTATGGCCTTATACAAAATGAAATGATTTAACCCAAGCCACACATTTGGCTAATTTCTCAATGACATAAAACAATAAAGCCTAAGCCATATACATGCCATACTCAAAAACAAGAAGTCTAACTATACCAAGTGCTTCGGATGATAATGTGATCGTAGCCTCCGACATCCATTGAATCCTTGAGCTATTTAAGCGTCACTATAAGAAAATGGGAAAAGAGAGAGAGTAAGCATAAAGCTTAGTAAGTTGCACATAACTAAATATACGACAATAGTTTTACCATTCTTCAACAGCTCATCACACAAAAATGGGCATAAGCACAACTTACTCATCACTATCCATATAAATCTCATAGCATATATCGAGCTCAAATCTCATACATGTCAAATAAGTACCTGTACCACTCACAACACGGTTATACCCTACTCGTTAGCTTAAATTGCACCTCTCACTGTTGAACTTTTTGGAACTTTACCAGATATTCGATAAGTCTCAAACATGGGGTAGGGTGTCGATGCCATATCCCAGACATGGTGTTACACTGACTATCATCTTGTAGCTGATGCATGTCCAAGAAATGTCTTACACTGGCTTACGTCTCAAGGCCGATGCATATCCTGGACATGTCTTACACTAGCACCCGTTTCGATGTTGATGCCATGTCCAAGGCATGGTCTTACATAGGCTCTCATAATATGGCCAATACATGTCCCAGACATGTCTTACATTAGCTCACAATAACCCATATGTCATGGCATAGATATCCGATTTATTTCTTAAGTTCAAACGAGAACTCTACTATCTCTATTATCATCATACTTTCTTAATTCCACAATCAAGCAATTCATGCAACATTAATTCAAATACAAATCAACACACACATTAGCAATGTAGTTGTATTATTTACATACAACTTACCTCGGATTGCAAAATGTGACAATTAGTCGATTTAGTCAATTTTCTTAGCTTTCCCCTGATCTAGGTTTGGATTTGGTATTTCTTGATCTATAATACAAAAATGTATTTATTTAGTCACTAAATAAAATTTTGCAATCGAAAATTCACATTTTTGGTAAAATAACCATTTTGCCCTTATACCTGAAAATTAATTTTTATCGAATTTCTTCATATCTTAAGCTTAGCTGAATTCCTTTTTCTCTTAAAGTAACCCCAAATTCCCACTATTTCATACATATATCATCTATGTTATAACTTATACAAAATAGTCCTTTTAAGTGTTTTCATACTATCACATTTTACAAAAGTTGTTTATAACACACCCAAGACTCATTTTCTTTCATAAAAACTCAGCAAACATTAAAAATTCTTTCATGGAAAAACTCTAAACTCTTAATCATTTTTCAAAATAGTACCCTCATTTGAAAGCTCATGCTTCAAGTGTCTAAAAAGTATAATAATATCCAAGAAAAGCCATTAAAATCACTTACTTGCAAGAGGAATGAGTTGCTGAAATTTTTGAAGCTCAAAACTCCTAAAAATGACTGAAAAATTGATGGAAATGAAGAAAGAAAGAAAGAAAAAGATGATATCTAGGCTTAGGGCATTATTATATCATACATTATGTCATCAAATTACCTAATGTTAACTTTTCAACATTTTTATCTCCCATGGCCGAGAAGCTAAGATTTAAGGGTCTTTTTGTCCTTTAAAGACCCCCAAATTAAGGTTCATAACAATTTAACACCCTTAGCTATCAATTTAAGACTTTTGTACTTTACGCGATTTAGTCTTTTTTCGAAATTAAGCAAGCAAACGCTAAAATTATTTCACCAAAAATTCCATACACTAATATAAACTTATTATAAGTCTAAAAATATTAATAAAATATTTTCTCTGACTTCAGATTGGTGGTTCCGAAACCACTATTCTGACTAGGCCCAAAATCGGGCTGTTACAATTCTCCCCTCTTAGAGATTTTCGTCCCCGAAAATTTTACCGATGAATAAGTTTGGGTATTAATCTCTCATGGTTTCCTCGGGTTCTCATGTGGCTTCCTTGACTCCATATCTATGCCACAAAACTTTCACAAGTGCTATACTCTTATTCTTTAATTGTTTGACTTCTCGAGCCAAAATCTTGACTGGCTATTCGCCATAAGTCATGTCCGGACGAATCTCAACCTCTGTTGGTGCAATAACATGTGAAGGGTCTGATCTATATCGACGCAACATGGATACACGAAACACGTCGTGAATCTTTTCCAATTCTGATGGTAAAACTAATCGATAGGCCACAGACACTACTCTTTCGGTAACTTCATAAGGTCTTATGAAATAAGGACTCAACTTGCCTCTTCTACCAAATTTGAGAATTTTTCTCCATGGGGATACTTTCAAAAACACTCGATCACTAACTTAAAATTTGATCTCTTTCCGTTTCAAATCCGCGTAGGATTTCTGCCTATCCGAGGTGACCTTCAAACAATCATGAATCACTTTAACTTTCTCTTCAGTCTCCTTAACTAAACAGACCCTGTGAATCTGACTCTCTTTGATCTCGCTCTAATATAAGGGTGTTTGACACTTTCGCCCATATAAAGCCTTATAAGGCGCCATCTTCACGCTTGACTGATAACTATTGTTGTAGGCGAATTCAACCGATGGTAAGTACCTTTCCCAACTACCTTGAAACTCAGAACACAACACCGCAACATGTCTTCTAAAATCTGAATCACTCTTTCTGACTAACCGTCGGTTTGCGGGTGAAATGTCGTGCTAAAGCTCAATTTTGTTCCTAATGCTTCTTGTAACTTTTTTCAAAACCTCGAGGTAAATCTTGGGTCTCTATCCAAAATAATCGACAATGACACCCCGTGTAGTCTCACAATCACAAAATTGTACAAGTCGGCCAACCTCTCAAGAGAGTAGTCGGTACGCACTAGTATAAAATGTGGTGACTTTGTTAGCCTATCTACAATAACCCAAACAACATCCTTTTTCTTCAGGGTTATCGGCAAACCTGTTACAAAATCTATAATAATCTGATCCCACTTTCATTCGGGGACCGTGACATGTTGAAGTAGACCTGAAGGTACTTCATGTTCAACCTTCACTTTCTGGCACACAAGACACTTGGAAATGAAGTCTGAAATATCTCTTTTTATTCCCAACCTTTAGTACATTTTCTTCATGTCGTTGTACATTTTTACACTATTCGGATGGATAGACAAGCAACCACTACATGCTTCTCATAGAATCTTCTGAATAAGCTCATTGTCCTTGGGTATACAAACTCTATCTCTGAACATTATGCACCCCTCGGTACTAATACGAAATTCGGATTCTTTTCTCGTCTCGTACTGAGTCATCTTAGCTTGCAACTCCTTATCACCTTTTTGAGCTTCACGGGTCTCTAGTAGAAATGTCGTTCTAGCTCTCAACTCTGCTAGAATCGAACCATCATTAGACACAGTCAACTGAGTATTCATGGCTCTAAAGGCAAACAATAACTTTCTACTAAAAGTGTCAGCGACTACATTTACCTTTCTCGGGTGATAGTTAATTGTCAACTCATAGTCCTTTATTAGCTCTAATCATCGTCATTGCCATAAGTTCAACTCCTTCTTAGTCATCAAATATTTTAGACTTTTATGATCAGTAAATACTCGGCATTTCTCGCCATTCAAATGATGTCTCCAAATTTTCAACATGAACACGATGGCGGCCAACTCTAAATCGTGAGTCAGGTAGTTTTTCTCATGAGGCTTCAGCTGTCTCGAAGCGTAAGCTATAACCGTACCTTCTTGCATAAGCACGCACCCCAAAACCATTCAAGGAGGCATCGCTATATATCACAAATTTCTTGCCCGACTCTAGTTGCACTAATACTGGGACTTCGGTTAATAAAGCCTTTAATTTTTCGAAACTCTGCTGGCACCTTTTTGTCCATTCGAACTTGACATATTTTTGCAGCAGCCTTGTTATCGAAGTAGCTATCATAGAGAATTCGTTTACAAATCGTTTATAGTATCCGGCCAAACCCAAAAAGTTTTGAACCTCTATCACATCCCTCGGCTGTTTCCACCCAACAATAGTCGAGATCTTGTTTGGGTTAACTCTAATCCCATCTCCCGACACGATGTGTCCTAAGAATCCAACCTCTCTAAGCCAATATTCACTCTTATTGAATTTGATGTATAGTTGTTTATCTCTTACAGTTTGTAAAACCGTCCTCAGATGCTCCGCGTGTTCACCCTTATCACGCGAGTAAATCAGTATGTCATCGATAAAGACCACTACGAACTTATTCAAATACAACCGAAAAATGTAGTTAATCAAATCCATAAACACCGTCGGGGCATTAGTCAAACCAAAAGGCATGACGAGGAACTCATAATGCTCGTACCTCGTCCAAAACGTAGTCTGCGGTACATCCTGTGTAACACCCCCATCCCGTAATCGTCGCCGGAATAGGTAAGGGGCATTACCGGACTTGTAACTCATGTCAGAACCGTAAAATTTTGAACTTTTTCTTGAAATAAAGATCATTCATTTAAATAAGTACTAAGCATAGCCAGGGATAAAATTTAAACTTCTCTATGTAAACATTCAAAAGATGCCATTTTCGCATGGCTTATATACATTAACCAAAATATTCTTCCGCCACTAGTCTATTCTATACATGCTATAAAATAATTCAAAACATAACAGTAACAAGCAGTGGATAGTGATAGTGTGACTAGTTGCTGACGATCCCTGAGCCTGTAGCTTCCAAATGAGATCTATAAAATAGAGGAAACAAAGTAAACAGAGTAAGCATTACAATGCTTAGTAAGTTTTAAGCAGTGTCAACAGATAATAATCAAATTATAACATAGTTGTTCGTATTTTATTTCACTCTTCCTTCGGCATACTATCCCTTTACCGAATATGCACATCTCATCATATACAATAGGCGATAAACTTTCACATAAAAGTGAGCTCATGTGACATAGATATATTGTATAATTTCACATAACCTCTCACACTGATCCGATGTCACATAATCATAAGAATAGTCTCATAGATTGCTCACGTATGCATCACATAACTGCCTTATGATTTAGTTTAAATCAAGCTCACATATAAACTTGGACTACATACCTGTTTAACCTTTCGCATTGAATATATTTATAAGCAATTCTTATTGCGAAGTCTTATAGCTTTAAACTCTACTCGGATTATCGGCGAGACCTTTAGCTCAGATGAAGTCTCCACACGAAGTTAGCGGGTCTTAACCCAGACATAGTCACCACTTATGGTCATCTGGTCTTTAATCCCGGGTTTACATCATAGAGTTTTATACATATTTATTCACATGTTACAACATTCACATCGACTATCATATTTGTAATTCATTTACCTCATCAAATATCTAATAAAACACACCTTCCGCCGTTTGTCATTTGGCCACAATATATATATACACATCTCATACATTTCTCACATTAGCCATTTGGCTTTACCATATATCCATCTCATACACATTTCACATTAACCATTCGGCTTCCCCACATATATACACTTCCACGTTCATCACATTGGCCATTCGGCCTTATCACACATATGCATGTTCACATTCATCACATTGGCCATTCGGCCTTATCACATATATACATATTCACATTCATCACATTGGCCATTCGGTCTTATCACACAAATGCATGTTCACACTCATCACATTGGCCATTCGGCCTTAGCACACAAATGCATGTTCACATTCATCATATTTGCCATTCGGCCTTAGCACACAAATGCATGTTCACATTCATCACATTTGCCATTCGGCCTTAGTACACACTTGTTAGCCGATTTTTCTCCATTTAGCAACTAATGCACATATGTGCTCATTTGTTAGACTCTACTTCACCTAACTACCATTTCTCATCCAAATAACATGAACAACAACCATATTTCTCTTCTACTTCCTACCATGGCCGAATGCTCAAGACACCATATCATTTCAAATTTGGTCATGGGTTAAGCAAAGAGCTTAATGACTAACTCAAAAAAAATGCTAGAAATCCAAGAATCATCCTTGAACTTACCTTGATTTAGCTAACCACCATAGCTGAATTTTTTTCCAAGCTTTTTCTCTTCTAGTCACGGCAATGAGGAGCAAAGATGACAACTTTGGTTTCTCCTCCATTACCACATGTTTTATTATTCTTAATTCCTTATTTTATTTTGTAAACTAATAATGCTAATAGAAAATACATATTTTCATCCATGACCCATACCATGGCCGGCCACTACCTATTATAAATGGAAATTTGACATGCAAACCCCTCATTTTTATAACATGCATTAATAGGTCCTTATAGATTAACCTACACATTTCAAAAGTGTCACACATAAGTCCTATTAACTAAATTCACATGCAATTAACTAAATCGAAGCTTAAAACTTTCACACACTCATATTCACATATTTTAGACAATAAATATTATACTCAAATACTTGGTGACTTCGGTTTAGCGGTCCCAAACCACTTTTCGACTAGGGTCAATTTAGAATGTCACAACTCTCCCCACTTAAGAAATTTTCGTCCCCAAAATCTTACCAAAAATAAGATAGGGTAACTTTCTCTCGTTGAGTTCTCTAGATCCCACCTAGTTTCCTCAACTCCGAACTTACACTTCAAAGGCTTTAACTAACAAAACTTTTTAGTTTGATCATAATAAATCACGTAAATCCACAAAATTGACATTTACTCACTTACTTTTCATTTCGGTAATAACACACATAGGTATAACACAATTTACTCATCGATTCGAACCTACTAGGTATAGGCTCAAACCCCCACAGTGTTCTAGCCTACTTAACCCAAAGTCCGAATAAACTCGATGACCATCAACTAATTAGGCTATTAGCCTAGTATACACTTCACCAGTCCCAAACCTACTAGGCACAAGGCCCGAATAACTCAAATATATATATTCATTGGGTTCATGACAACACTCATTTAACACCTTATGAAAAAAAAATATATATATATTTTTTTATACATGTAACTTAGATAATCTTTCACACACCCATTCATCAATAAAGCACTATCAATAAGAATTTAATACTATCCTTTATCTTCGGCTATTTCAAGTAACCATCGATACAAGATGGTGAAGGTTTTAAATTCTCAATTCAAGAACATATATAAGTCGATACGAGATTATGTTAACATCTTGCATCAATATTTAACTTAACTTATTTCCAAAGGAAAAATCAACTTCCACGCACTGAACATTTATTTCATTTAGCACATTCTTTCATAGTTAATGTTACCCGTATACAAATCGAATAAGCATAAAGCCTAATATAATATACTGACATGAGATTTATTCTAGCACATAACTCATATATCCAAAATTATCACCATTCATCAGAAATTCTTACCAACTTTCAAATGTCGAAACTTAGTCAAAATAATTTCTTGAACATGATTAACAAAATAGTGTTTATTCACAATAGCACATATAACTGCATATACCGAGAATCTCGTATTTATAATGTATATATATATATCACATACCTTGTCAATTTAATGTCTCGAACTTATTTCATTACCAATTTAACACAATGTTGTATAATCTCTGACTCTAATTAGTTCACCAGTGTTTAGTCCGTTTAACGAATTTTCTCTTTAGGTCTTACTTACTATTACAAATCAATGCCATCGTCTCACACGAGGTCATACATGAAACACACTTCGCATATGCAGTACCCACTGACTGATTTCGCACACATAGCGCTCGATTAAAGAACTCGCACACATAGTGCTCGATTGAAGAACTCGCACACATAGTGCCTCAACTACTGATCTGGCACACATAGTGCTCGGTTGAAGAACTTGCACACACAGTGCCTCATGATTCCAGCACGAATGCCTTCGAGGTTTAGCCCGGATATATCACTAGCACGAATGCTTTTCGGGACTTAGCCCGAATACATCACTAGCACGAATGCTCTTCGGGACTTAGCCCGGATATATCACTAGCACGAATGCTCTTCGGGACTTAGCCCGGATATATCACTAGCAGGAATGCTCTTCGGGACTTAGCCCGGATATATCACTAGCACGAATGCTCTTCGGGACTTAGCCCGGATACATCACTAGCACGAATGCTCTTCGGGACTTAGCCGGATATATCACTAGCACGAATGCTCTTCGGGACTTAGCCCGGATATATCACTAGCACGAATGCTCTTCGGGACTTAGCCCGGATATATCACCAGCACGAATGCTTTTCGGGACTTAGCCCGAATATATCATACTGAACTTTTATACATATTTATCCATCAAGTATACATTTCACTAATTTATCACATTCCTTAGGGTTTATATTTCTAGTTCGCACATGATATATGCATATCATAAAATTCATTGCATCATTTGAAAAAGGCACATAGCAAAATCAACAAGTACATTTCACATAGCATATCATATTCGTAATTCACTCTTTTCTCAATTTTGACACATCATAAGCATGTTCCAATGCTCTCAATACCATCTGCCACAGCTTGTTCAGGATCAAAATTTATTATTATACGAAAAACACATTTTAACTGTCAGAAATCATCACACTATCATTTTATCACTTTATGGCATGTATAGCTAGACTCACACGAGCTACGTTAGTCCTAGAATAGACTAAACCGTAGCTCTGATACCAATAAAATGTAACACCCCTATCCCGTAACCATCGCCAGAATAGGTAAGGAGCATTACCGGACTTGTAACTCATGTCAGAACCGTAAAATTTTGAACTTTTTCTTGAAATAAAGATCATTCATTTAAATAAGTACTAAGCACAGCCAGGGATAAAATTTAAACTTCTCTAAGTAAATATTCAAAAGATGCCATTTTCGCATGGCTTATATACATTAACCAAAATATTCTTCCGCCACTAGTCTATTCTATACATGCCATAAAATAATTCAAAACATAACAGTAACAAGCAGTGGATAGTGATAGTGTGACTAGTTGCTGACGATCCCCGAGCCTATAGCTTCCAAATGAGATCTATAAAACAGAGGAAACAAAGTAAACAGAGTAAGCATTACAATGCTTAGTAAGTTTTAAGCAGTGTCAACAGATAATAATCAAATTATAACATAGTTGTTCGTATTTTTATTTCACTCTTCCTTCGGGCATACTATCCCTTTACCGAATATGCACATCTCATCATATACAATAGGCAGATAAACTTTCACATAAAAGTGAGCTCATGTGACATAGATATATTGTATAATTTCACATAACCTCTCACACTGATCCGATGTCACATAATCATAAGAATAGTCTCATAGATTGCTCACGTATGCATCACATAACTGCCTTATGATTTAGTTTAAATCAAGCTCACATATAAACTTGGAGTACATACCTGTTTAACCTTTCGCATTGAATATATTTATAAGCAATTCTTATTATAAGTCTTATAGCTTTAAACTCTACTCGGATTATCGGCGAGACCTTTAGCTCGATGAAGTCTCCACACGAAGTCGTGGGTCTTAACCTGCATATAGTCACCACATATGGTCATCCGGTCTTTAATCCTGGGTTTACATCATAGAGTTTCATACATATTTATTCACATGTTACAACATTCACATCGACTATCATATTTGTAATTCATTTACCTCATCAAATATCTAATAAAACACACCTTCCACCGTTTGTCATTTGGCCACAATATATATATACACATCTCATACATTTCTCACATTAGCCATTTGGCTTTACCACATATCCATCTCATACACATTTCGCATTAACCATTCGGCTTCCCCACATATATACACTTCTACGTTCATCACATTGGCCATTCGGCCTTATCACACATATGCATGTTCACATTCATCACATTGGCCATTCGGCCTTATCACATATATACATATTCACATTCATCACATTAGCCATTCGGTCTTATCACACAAATGCATGTTCACACTCATCACATTGGCCATTCGGCCTTAGCACACAAATGCATGTTCACATTCATCACATTTGCCATTCGGCCTTAGCACACAAATGCATGTTCACATTCATCACATTTGCCATTCGGCCTTAGTACACACTTGTTAGCCGATTTTTCTCCATTTAGCAACTAATGCACATATGTGCTCATTTGTTAGACTCTACTTCACCTAACTACCATTTCTCATCCAAATAACATGAACAACAACCATATTTCTCTTCTACTTCCTACCATGGCCGAATGCTCAAGACACCATACCATTTCAAATTTGGTCATGGGTTAAGCAAAGAGCTTAATGACTAACTCAAAAAATGCTAGAAATCCAAGAATCATCCTTGAACTTACCTTGATTTAGCTAACCACCATAGCTGAATTTTTTCCAAGCTTTTCTCTTCTAGTCACGGAATGAGGAGCAAAGATGACAACTTTGGTTTCTCCTCCATTACCACATGTTTTATTATTCTTAATTCCTTATTTTATTTTGTAAACTAATAATGCTAATAGAAAATACATATTTTCATCCATGACCCATACCATGGCCGGCCACTACCTATTATAAATGGAAATTTGACATGCAAACCCCTCATTTTTATAACATGCATTAATAGGTCCTTATAGATTAACCTATCACATTTCAAAAGTGTCACACATAAGTCCTATAAACTAAATTCACATGCAATTAACTAAATCAAAGCTTAAAACTTTCACACACTCATATTCACATATTTTAGACAATAAATATTATACTCAAATACTTCGGTGACTCGGTTTAGCGGTCCCGAAACCACTTTTCGACTAGGGTCAATTTAGGGCTGTCACAACTCTCCCCCACTCTTAATTGATAGCAGCCAGACCTCAAATCAATCTTAGAAAACACGGTTGCTCCCATCAACTGATCGAACAAATCATCAAACCTTGGCAAAGGATACTTGTTCTTCATAGTTACATTGTTGAGCTGTCTATAGTCGATACATAAACTCATCAATTGTCTTTCTTTTTCACAAAAAGTACCGGAGCACCCTACGGTGAATAGCTCGGTCTCGCAAAGCCCTTATTCGTTAACTCTTGCAACTGTACCTTTAACTCTTTCAGTTCTATCAGAACCATCCTATACGGAGCGATCAAGATAGGTGCTGCACCAAGGACCAACTCGATACCAAATTCAACTTCCCTAATTGGAGGTAATCCGGGTAACTCTTCCGGAAACACATCTATAAACTCACAAACCACTATTACTGATTTAATCTTTGACTCAGACACTTGAGTATTTAACACAAAAGCGAGATAAACCTCATATCCTTTTCTCAAATATTTCTCAGCAGTCAAAGACGACATCATTACAGAGAATTTATCCTACTCATCTGGTCCAACCCGAAGAATATTCCCATCTTCACCTTTCAACTCAATAACTTTCCTCCCACAGTCCACTATAACACTATGAGAGGTTAACCATTCCATCTCAAAGATTACATCAAATTTATTAAACGGTAATAAAATCAAGTTAGCCGGAAAACAATAACCTCTAATTGTCAAAAGAAAATTTCAACATACTTGGTCAACAAGCACATGTCTGCCTAAAGGGTTGGACACTTTTATCACAATTTCAGTGGACTCTACTAGCATGTTCATATGGGATATCAATTCCCTACAAATATAAGAGTGGGTAGACCCTAGGTTAATTAAAACAATAATAGACATATCATGGATAGAGAAGGTACTCGTGACCACGTCGGAAGACTCTGCCTCTTCAAGGGCATGAATAGTGTAAGTCATTGCAGGCACTCTACCCTCGGACCTCACTGCAGCATCTTTTGACGCACCTCTGCTGGTAGCCCCGCTTCCAGGGTTCTTTTGTGGTCTACCCCTTAAAGGAGCACTACTTGCTCTCACTTCTGGCATTTTCTCTTTGTCATCTAGCTTAGGACAGTCTTGGATGAAGTGATCTAGTGACCCACACTTGAAGTACCCTCTTTCTTCACCTCGGCACTCGCTGAAATGGCTCCTACCACATTGTGAACATTTTGGTCTATTTGGCCGAGCATTGCTGACACTTGCGACAGAAGTGGTCTGAGCTCTAAAGGTCGTGTTCTGCTAGTTCTTGTTTCTATTCGAGAACTCCATCGAAGCATTCAATCAGGTAGTGAATTCTTTAAATTTCTTAGATGAGTACTGATGCGGTTTCTCCATTTGTCTTTTCCTTGAATCACGCGACTCAATATCAGTCATTGTCTTACTGTCTTACTTCAACTCTAAAAATTTCTTTCTTTTCTGGTTTATGAATCTCTAGCTAATGTACTTCTTTCGGAACTCTTCTTGAAAGAATTTCTAAGTTACTCTCTCTCGATATAATGGATACGAGAGTATTTCACCATTGGTAGGCCGAGTCTCATAGGAGTGACACCGTACACTTCACGTACTTTTCAAGTATGCACGATAGTTCATCAAATACTCTGATGGTATTCTCCAACCAAAACTCTACTCTCTCCAGGTCGTCATCTATTTTAGCCTAAAATTCCTCGGCCCCTTGCTTCTAAATCTTGTCTACCGAAGGCTTCTCTTTCCTAAATACGTCTGCTCATTGCGGAGCTGCAGGGGCATACTGAGGAATCGGAGGAGGTGGGGGAGGTGTAGTGCTTGGATTCACACTAACAAACTTCGTATACCAAGCATCCATCATTCAGAGATAGACTTTTCTAGCCCCTCTGCCTTGCCCCATAGTCATGGGCTCACTCTCGACTGACGCGGTCCCTTCAGCAGGAACCAGCGCGTTACTCTCCACATCGTCCGCTATAACTCTATCAGGATTCATTTATTATATAAAGATATAATTTATAATCGTCAGGAGTCGTCACACTATCACTATATAGTTATGGCATGTATAGCTAGACTCGTACTCATGCTAGGTTAGTCCTAGAATCGACTAAATCATAGCTTTGATACTACTAAATGTAACACTTCATACCTGTATTCTACACTAGGACGAAATTGAGGTGTTGCCTAACTTAAACTCGTGCTTTACGACCAATTCTGAGTTTCCAAGACTTGGATAAATTTAAAACTTTCTCAAGCTTATCAACACGTCCTTAATATAGGCCTACGAGGCCCAAAACACACATAAAAAATCATTCGGAACCAACTCGAGTTCTTTAGTTAACTTTAGAAAAATGGCACTTGACACATAGGCACACGCCCGTATGGGAAGGGCAACACGCCCGTATGACCAAATCGACATGGTCATGCTGTTGGCTTGTGTGACTCACACGGCCTAAACAATACAGGGACACATTCGTGTCTCTCACCTGTGTGGAAATAATTTTAAATTCACACCTACAGGGGTTTTCACACGGCCTAGCACACGCCCGTGTCCCTGGCCCATGTCCTTCACACAATCATGATATGCCTGTGTCCTAACCCGTGTGCAAAAACTTGGACATTCTGTTTCTAACGTCAGCAATTATTAAAGGTCACACGGCCAAGGCACACGCCCATGTACTAGGTCGTGCCCTTCACACGGCTGAGACACACGGCCGTGTCTCTGCCCG
Source organism: Gossypium arboreum (assembly GCF_025698485.1). NCBI lineage: Eukaryota > Viridiplantae > Streptophyta > Magnoliopsida > Malvales > Malvaceae > Gossypium > Gossypium arboreum. Next base: position 81,870,989 of record NC_069081.1, on the reverse strand, counting down.
TATGTTTACTATCATGCATACTGACTTGCAAACTTTACGTGTAGGGTACATACGGCCGGACAACACGTCCATGGGGCTGGCCTTTGTCATACACAGTCTAGACATACGCCCGTGTGCCTACTCGTGTGGACAAAATAAGGCTATTTACCAAGCCTCTTTGTAACACCCCCTACCCGTATTCCGAGCCTAGAATAGGGTACGAGGCATTACCGAACTTAATATGATCAACCATGTAAAAATTAGCCATAAAATTTCTTCTAAATTAAAAATTTTCACACATATGTTTAACGTCCCTTATATGGGCCTACGGGGCCCAAAACATACATTCAGGGTGGTTCGGGACCAAACCGTAAACATATGAAACTGTTGCAACACTTAGAAAATTTTCATACTTTAGAGAGTCACACGCTCGTGTTTTCAACCCGTGTAACTCTCTGTTTATAACTTCATACCCTTGTCAGTCGTATACTTCATATAAATAACAAGAAATGAGTATGGGCTCAATTCTCATTAAATTTCTCATATATATAGACAATTTCACGTTATGTAATCATACAACATATATCAGCCATATCTCCATAATCTAAATATATTTTCATAACAACTTATCTTGATTTCATACTATTTCATATTTAAGCTTAAATAACCAAAGTATTTGAAATATCATCTTTATGCAAATAGTACACATGAGGTATATAATTTCATAATTATGAATAAACACATTTATCAAATATTTTCCATATTCATATATCAATGTCTCATGTCTCCATATATCAATAACCGTCATTTTCATGAATTCTGAGTTCAATTTCATAATTATTTGTCTCGTGTTTAATTTATTCCATGTCGTAACTTTATTCATTAAAATATTTGAATTACCAATACATATGGACAGTACATTCAAGATGAACAATTATATAATCATAAATGAATTCATTTATCAACCAAGTTCTATACCCATATCTTATCAACTCGTACTTCCTTGTATCACATAATTCCATGTAACACTTACCAAACTTTGTCAAATTAGTGAACGTCTTACGGAATTGAGTACTTCGTTTTCTCGATGCCATAGCTCAACTATGGTCTTACACATCTTCACATAATAATGCCATAGCCTAGCTATGGTCTTACACATATTCATATATCGATGCCATAGCCCAGCTATGGTCTTACACGAATCACATATCTCACTGATGCCATATCCCAAATATGGTCTTATACAGTAGCATATATCACACCGATGTCATATCCCAGATATGGTCTTATATGGAAATCACTTGTCACTTGTAGCCGAAGCTACCACTATTCACTGATCAGGTAGTCGGAGCTACCATTTTCATCGATCGTAGCCGAGCTACCACTTTTCATCGATCGGTGCGAAGCTACCACTTTTCATCGATCGTAGCCAAGCTACCACTTTTCACTTGTCATTTGTCCTTGATCAGATAAGTGTAGCCGAAACTATCACTTATCACTTTCACTTGTCCTTGATCAGATAAGTGTAGCCGAAGCTATCACTTATCACTTGTTGCCATGGTCTAACCATGGTCTTTTCCTTCAATTCATCTTGTCACTGAACTGAAATGCTCAAATTGATCATTTATTCAATTTTCATGCTTTTACATTATTCACGATTTTATCATCAATACATATGAAATAACACATCATGAAATTCATAAAATTATCAAATAAACACTAAAATTTAGCCATATAAACTCACAAGTTCAATTTCTATATTATAACCATAATCATAATTTTATAATAAATATTCCAAATAAAACATTATATCATTTCTAATCCAACACTTATCGATTATAATCGGGCATGTAATCAATTTATATACGAGTCATTCATATATTTTTCCTCCTCCTTCTCTCTATTCACATCCTTGGTATAAATAACACACTTGTAAGTAACCTTATCCATAATTTTCACTAATTACTTATGTGAATATTCAAGCTATCCACCCGTGTCATAGTCACTAAATTATTTATATCTGAAGCTACGGAACTCCAAATTAAGATCCAATAATTTTCCCTGAAACTAGACTCACATATCTTCTTACCATAAAAATTTCATAATTTTTGGTTTGGCCAATTAATACATTTTATTCATTGAAGTCTCCTTTGTTCTACTGTCTAATAGTTTCAAACCTTCTTCACTAAAAATTAATTATCTCCTCGTACAGAATTTGAATGATATTCTCGTTTGTTTTTCTTGAAAATAGACTAATTCAGGATTCTAAAAATATAAATTTAACCCCCTAATTATTTTTATCCTATTTTTTATGATTTTACAAAGTTAGAACAGGGGAACCCGAAATCATTCTAACCTTGTCTCACAAAATTTATCATATCTCATGATTTACAATTCCATTGGTTACATCATTTCTTTTATAAGAAACTAGACTCAATAAGCTTTAATTTCATATTTTATTCATGCTCTAATTCTATTTCTACAATTTTTGGTGATTTTTCAAAGTTAGACTACTACTGCTGTCCAAAACAGTTTTAGTGCAAAATGTTGATTTCCATTTTGCCCCAAATTTTACAATTCATACAATTCAGTCCTTACTCAATTAACCCCTCAATTAAGATAATTTTTTTTCAATTAATACTTTTAATAGACATTATAAGCTATTTCATAACTATTGAAATTCAGAATTTCCACATAAAACTCTAACTTCAAACTCTTTTACAATTAGGTTCCAAACATTCACTTTCTATTCAATTCTTTCAATAAAATCAGCATATAAAACAATTTAAAACTCTAATTCCATGCAAAATCAACATATACTTCCAGCACATATTCATAGCAACTTTCAATTTCTTTCATAGAATCAAAAACTAATGAATTCAACAAGTGGACCTAGTTGTAAAAGTCACAAAAACACAAAAAATTTAAGAAATAATCAAGAATTGAACTTAATTGAAGTAAAATATGAAAAACCAGCTTAAGGGAACTCTTCCATGGCATTTTTTCTTATGAGAATGCAGAAAAATAAAGAGAAATCTAGATAATTCCACTTTAGTCCTAGCTTTATTAAGTAAATTTTGCAATTTTCTAATTTTACCCTTAATTCTCCTTATTTTCTTGCTGATTTCATGCCCTTGCCGTCCAGCTCAAAGAGACCTTGGGTCTATTTTCCTTTCAAACCCTCTTTCTTTTATCATTTAAGCTATTTAATCATTTTCCACAATTTTGCATTTGATACAATTTAGTCCTTTTTGTTCAATTAACTATCAGAACTTTAAAATTTCTTGACGAAACTTTAATACTAACTTATTAACACTCTATAAATATTTATAAAAATGTTTATGGCTCCATTTAAAATTCTCGAGTTCTCGATACCTCATTTTCGATTCTAATTATTTTAATATTTATTTTTAGTACACTATTCACTATTTCAAAATTTTTCCTAACTTCACATTTAACTTATACTCACTAAATTAATAATATTTCCTACTCATTTTTCGAATTTAGTGATCTCGAATCACTGTTCCGACACCACTGAAAATTAAGTTGTTACACTCTTTGCCACCCTTACTTACATAACCTGCATAAGATCACTCTATACCAATACAAGGGCAACCACAATAGACAACATTTCAATTGTGCAAATTTCCTCATCCATAAAAAGTAACATCTACTATACAATATCAAAATGAATATTGACCATTACCCATGGCCTTATACAAAATGAAAGGATTTAACCCAAACCACACATTTGGCTAATTTTTCAAGGACACAAAATAATAAAGTCTAAGCCATATACATGCCATACTCAAAAACAAGAAGTCTAACTATACCGAGTGCTTCAAATGATAGTGTGACCATAGCCTCCGACGTCCATTGAATCCTTGAGCTATTTAAGCGTCACTATAAGAAAATAGGAAAAGAGAGGGAGTAAGTATAAAGCTTAGTAAGTTGCATATAAATAAATATACGACAACAGTTTTACCATTTCTCAACATGCTCATCACACAAAAATGGTTATAAACACAACTTACTCATCACTATCCATATAAATCTCATAGCATATATCGAGCTCATATCTCATGCATATTAAATAAGTACCTGTACCACTCACAACATGGTTATACCTTACTCGTTAGCTTAAACTGCATCTCTTACCGTTGAATCGTTTGGAACTTTACCGGATATTCGATAAGCCTTAAATATGGGGTAGGGTGCCGATGCCATATCCCAGACATGGTGTTACACTGACTATCATCTCGTAGCTGATGCATGTCCTAGACATGTCTTACACTGGCTTACGTCTCGAAACCGATGCATGTCCCGGACATGTCTTACACTAGCACTCGTCTCGATGCCAATGTCATGTCCTAGACATGGTCTTACACAAGCTCTCATAATGTGGCTGATGCATGTCCCAAACATGTTTTACACTAGCCCACAATAACCCATATGTCATGGCATAGATATCCAATTTATTTCCTAAGTTCAAACGGGAACTCTACTATCTCTATTATCATCATACTTTCTTAATTTCACAATCAAGTAATTCATGCTATATTAATTCAAATACAAATCAACACACACATTAGTAATGTAGTTGTATTATTTACATACAACTTATCTTGGATTACAAAATGTGGCGACTAGTCGATTTAGTCGATTTGCTTAGCTTTCCCTCGATTTAGGTTTAGATTCAATAATTTTTGATCTATAATAGAAAAATGTATTTATTTAGTTACTAAACAAAATTTGGCAATAAAAAATTCACATCTTCGGTAAAATGACCATTTTGCCTATAGACCCAAAAATCAATTTTTATCAAATTTCTTCATATATTAAGCCTAACCGAACTCTTTTTTCTCTTATAGTAACCTCAAATTCCCACTATTTCACACATATATCATCTATTTTACAACTTATGCAAAATAGTCCTTTTATATGTTTTTATGCTAACACCTTTTAGTCCTTTTAGGTGTTTTCATGCTAACACCTTTTATAAAAGTTGTTTATAACACACCCAAGACTCATTTTCTTTCATAAAAACTCAGCAAAAATTACAAATCCTTTCATGGCAAAACCCTAAACTCTTAATTATTTTGCAAAATAGTACCCTCATTTGAAAGCTCATGCTTTAAGGGTCTCAAAAGTACAATAATATTCAAGAAAAGCCATTAAAATCACTTACATGCAAGAGGAATGAGTTGCTGAAGTTTTGAAGCTCAAAACCCCTAAAAATGGTTGAAAAATTGGTGGAAATGAAGAAAGAATGAAAGAAAAAGATGATAGTTAGGCTTAGGGCATTATTATATCATATATTATGTCATCAAATTACCTAATGTTGACTTTTCAACATTTTTATCTCCCATGCCTGGCCAGCTAAGATTTAAGGGTCTTTTGCCCTTTAAAGACCCCCAGATTAAGGTTCATAACAATTTAACACCATTAGCTATCAATTTAAGACTTTTGCAATTTATGCGATTTAGTCTTTTTTTGAAATTAAGCAAGCAAACGCTAAAATTATTTCACCAATTTTTTCATGCACTAATATAAACTTATTATAAGTTTAAAATATTAATAAAATATTTTCTCTAACTTCGGATTGATGGTCCCAAAACTACTATTCCGACTAGGCCCAAAATCGAGCTGTTATACCCCCTCCATTCTTCTCGAATTTAATCTCATTCAAGAAGACAATTTAGGGATTATACATCTTCAGCATATGCCGAAGTCTCTTGATTGCCCGTGGCCTCCCCAAACCACAAACATTCCAACAAAATATTTTCATTGCGATCGGTCGACATGCTCGTTGGCAGTCGCCGATATAAAAAGAGTCCTACCTATTGAATGATCCTCCCTAGCTTTTACTAAATCCATCACTTGAGACAACTTTTGTTTCTCAATCTCTTGCCTTTGTCGCTTCTTCCCCTCCCCTTTTACCATTAGACGTTTTTCCCCATTATAATCCATATCAGCTTGATCCCCCATTTTCACCAAATTACAATTGAAACCAAGATTGTCCCTATCATCCCTATCTGAGTTTATCCCTAATATAGGATCTATTTTCAATCATGATCCCTGTCTCCCTTTACTTGCGGATACTCTTCTCATAATAACCTCATTTGACTCCATTTCAACATCCTCTCTTAACCAAACACTATTCATAGCTGCCGCTCTCCTTGACTGTGCTCGTAGAGATAGATCCCACCTCATTTCTACCACATCTTATTCTCTTGACATTCTAATTTGGCAAAAGGAGTTGCTATGTCCTAATCGTCCACAAAAGAAACAAAAAAGAGTCAAATGCTCATACTTAAACGTCACATAGGTGTAAATACCCTCCACACTTATATTTCATTTTCTTCATTTTAATGGCCTTCTCACATCCAGTAGTACACGAATCCTCATGAAATTACGTAAGCCCTTACTCAGGCTTTTTGTGTCATACTCCAAAAAATTTCCTACAAAATCTTCGAGTTGTTTTGCCATAGCCTCAGAAAATAAACCTAATGGCAAATCATGCACTTGGATCCAAAAAGTAGAAAACTGTATTGACACCTTAATCGAATCTTCCCCCACCTCAAACCTGTGGAACACCAATAAATTATTATTGAAAGTCCAAGGTGCCTCATTGACCACCCAGTTCAGATCCATCTTATAAAAAACTTAAATAAAAATATTTTCTCCCCTAGATTTGAGATTTGAACACCTTTCACTAGATAACATAAATTTGCTAAAGTGCTTTTCATAGCAGGAAAATGAATGATACTTGTTGTAAGGAAACAACCCACCAACACAAATTATGCGTTACTTGTTCAAGACCAACATCTCTGTGAACCACTAAAATTTCATCCTCTTCATTTTCTAACGGCAAATTTGCTAGTTCGTTCTCTATCCCCCTTTCTAAACCTAATTCTCGAAAGCCCCTTGGCACTTCCCAAGTCGCCGCCACCTTTAAAAATACCATACAAAAAAATAAAAAAGGAAAAAACAACAAAAAAAAAACAACAAAACAAAGAGACTTACACGTGCTAGAATAGTAGTCAGAGGCGTGATTTTAAATCAATTAGATTGAAGCAGACCAAGTTTTTTGGACTTTTTAAGAAGTTTTATTTTGTTTTTTGCATTATTCTCATAAAAAAACTAATACTACCTGTTAGAATTGACTAAAAAATTGACTCTAACTAGATTTTTCATTTTACATTTTTTAATCAAATTGATAAATTAGTAATTCCACCGGTTAGACCACCGGTGGTGATTAAATAAACATTATGAGTAAAATATTCCGAGTTAATAAATTATATCAGGGGAAGACCTAAAGAAAAAACAGGAAAAGAAGGCAGGGCAGGCAGGCAGCTAAGTGAAGGCAACGGTTGAAAGTGAAGGACAGGAAGCAGCACGCCGTCTCCTCATCTCGAAACCCCACAAATGTAACGGACCCCACGTATCAGACTATTACAACCTCCCCCCAATCAAACCCGCCTTCCCTTTTCTTCTTTTCTCTGACACGTCAACCTACAATCTTTTTTTCCTTCTCACCACTGGACCCCACCTACATACACTCCTTCATTAAACCTAATCATAATCCTCCCCTCCAAACATTAATTAATTAATCCCACTTTATTATTTTTTAACACTTCCTGCTTACTATTTATTACTCGGGTCCAAAAATTTATCCCAACAGCAACCCTCTCCACTCTCTTTTCTCCCTCTAACCCTATGCGCACTGCGCACCATTCTTCTTCTCCTTTTTCGAAACCAAAAAAAATCCTCAAAGAAAGGAGAGAGAAATCCCTACCCATTTTCCGGTTTTGATTTCCATACGCATTTCTGTTGTCTATTTTTTGGGGAAGAAAGCTTAGATCTTTGTCAATGGAGACGACGCGATCTTTGCTTCTGATTTTGGTGTCCTTTCTGGCCTTTTCCGCCTCCCATGTTACGGCGGGCTTTACTTACTCTTCCAGGCTCATTCATAGGTTCTCCGATGAGGCGAAGCTGCTTAGGGTTCTCAGGAACGACGGCGGAGTTCGGTGGCCGGAGATGAAGAATTTGGAGTACTATGAGTTGCTTGTCAACAGCGATTTTCAGCGGCAGAAGATGAAGCTTGGGACTAAGTACAATCTTGTTTTCCCTTCTCAAGGGAGTAAGACGACGTCGTTCGGAAATGACTTCGGATGGTATTACCCCCCCCCCCCAAAAAAAAAAAGAAGAATCTTATTTGAACTATGTTGTTGACCGATATTTGACTAATAGTGTAGCTGAATTTTCTCCAGTTTCCTTTAAAAAAAAAATTCCCATTATATTTTCTTTTAAAAGGTATTCGACTTTCTTTGAAGGAAAGTCTTCCTCTTTTTGTTGCCTGCTTTTTCTTTGTTGTTGATGGACAATGATTGCTTCGTACAATGCAAGTTGCCGGGCTTCAAAAAAATTGCAATTTTTATGTGCAAATGTTTATATTTCCTTGTAAATGAATTTCTAGGTTCTTAGTTAATGGCATGGAAATTACTGCAACGAGTGCGAAAATATTTACTTATAAAATGCTCTTAGGGTACTTTTTACAGCATTTTCCAATACCAATAGAGATGTATGATAGAAGTGGAATAAGTTAGGGTTAGGTTTTCTAGAACCAGTAATGGAAAGATGGAGGTTGCTAACCTTAGAAAATGGAGAATTTTGAAGTTTGAACCCCCCCCCCCCCCCAAATTTATGAAAGACCCGTGTGGAGAATGTGACATATTGGTGATTTTAAGCTGTATATGACTCTATAATCCAAAAATAAAATCTTTGTAAATATCAACTGAGGGTTTATTCTTTGCTGTTTATTTGATTATTTAATAAACTCAATTTTGAAATTTTAGGTTACACTACACCTGGATTGATATAGGGACACCGAATGTTTCATTTCTTGTTGCGTTGGATGTGGGAAGTGATCTACTTTGGGTTCCATGCGATTGTGTGCAATGTGCTCCACTGTCAGCCAGTTACTATAGTAGTCTGGTAGGCCGGCTTTCTATGATTATGTTGTTAAACACTCTAGGTGCATTATTTACTTTCATGATCATTTTTACTTTTTTTTTTTTTTTGAAGGTTTGACCCTTTTAGTTGTTATGCTTTTTGTGGCATATTTACATTGTTCATGATGCTTGTTTGGTGACTATGTAGCCTGAATCCTTAAACGAGGCTGCTGTTTACTGTCAATAATGGAGCCAACTTATTCATTGCTTTGGAAAAAAGGGAAAAAAATAACAGATGATTACACATGAAATAAACAGTGATATAACTTTTACCTTGTTAGATACTCTACTCCTTACATTTCATACACTATGGTAAGCAAAAACATCAAATGGAGTTCATTACATAAAATATGTACAAATTCCATGAGTTTAATGTTCTTTTTACCATCCAACAATTTTATTCTTGCCATAAGTTAGATGTCTGTTTTTAACAACAGTCCTCTGTTGTCTCCATCAACTTAAGAATTGATCTATATTGGTTTCTGTGCTTCTTAGATTAGGAAAATTGTCACCTTAATCAAATGAAAAGAAGAAAACTTAAATAGATCATTAAATACTAGATCATTAAAGTTTAAAGCATCTGTTATAAAAAAAATTAAAGCCATTTGTGATTTTATTCCTATGGGGTTTCAAGTAATCTTTTAACTTCTTGAGCCTTCTTGCATTTATAAACTTTCAAGTGTGTCTTGTTGGCAATTCTGCCCATAGTATTTAGATTTTCTATTGAAGTTAATTTTCTACATGCCGCGTCACATGGAAAAAGGGTAGGGGTTTCTTGTCTAGATTCAAGACTATGTTGCATGCCTTAGATTGTGATCTAGTTACAGGATGATCTTGCTTGGGTTTTCTATGAGAACCAATGGTGAGAGGATTGGGAAAAAGTGGAGCTCTACAAAGGGGGACTACCAACCTTGAAGCTCAAGAGGAGAGCTGTCTATCTCAAGTCGAATAATATTCTGCTTGCATTTTTCATTACCTTCTTCTGTTTAAATAACAAGGCTAGGTTGACTAATTTAGGTAGTGCGTAATAATAAGGATTCTAGTCTCTTCATTATAGGGTTTGACTAACAGACATAAATAAGACTAGAATATTCTATAAAATAATTTATTTATTTTATTTCTTATTGCTGGCTTAATTTGTGAGATCTTGATTGCATGCTTGATTCTTTCCATCCGTAACAGACAAATGTTGTTTATATTTAATGGCTTGGTAAGGCCATATAGCATGTTTAGCACTTATTTCCAATGATTGATTGGCAGGTGCTCCGTCATATATGGGGCATCTATTATGCAGGATAGAGATCTGAGTGAGTACAGACCATCTGGTTCAAGTTCCAGCAGACACGTACCATGCAGCCATCAGTTATGCGAATCAAGTCTAAACTGCAAAAGTTCTAAGCAGCAATGCCCTTACACTATTGACTACTACACAGAAAATACTTCAAGTTCTGGATTGCTTGTTGAGGATACATTACATCTTGCATCAGTCGATGATCATAAATTGAACACTTCAGTGCAGGCTTCTGTCATTATAGGGTGCTTTACTGATTATTACTGGCTACATTAATTTCTTGATTTGATTCATTTACTGATTTCTCTTGCATTGTCAAGGAATGCTTGTATATCTAGCCAGGATTTATTTCTTTTATCTTTTTGTGAATGCAGATGTGGTATGAAGCAGAGTGGTGGTTATTTAGATGGGGTTGCTCCTGATGGTTTGATGGGTTTAGGACCTGGAGAAATTTCTGTTCCCAGTGTCCTTGCAAAAGCAGGGTTGATCCGCAACTCTTTCTCAATGTGCTTTGATGATGAGGATTCTGGTAGAATTTATTTTGGGGATAAGGGGCCCCCCACTCAAGAATCTACTCATTTCTTGCCTTCAGATGGGAAATAGTATGGACTGTTTACAAGCATTTCATTTGGTTTTCTTTTTCTAACTTAAATTGTCACTATTTTTTTTTTTTTTAATTCTCTAAGATTTTAAGGTTTCCTCCTTTGTGTTGTGATGTAACTTGTGCTTTTATTCAGTGAGACCTACATTGTTGGGGTGGAAGCTTGTTGTATTGGTAATTCTTGTCTCAAACAAACGGGCTTTAGTGCAGTGGTTGATAGTGGAACATCATTTACATTTCTTCCAAATGAAGTGTATGAGAGGATAGCTAAGGAGGTATTATCTTTGCATTGTAAACTCCTTGGTGCAAAATTTGTTATCGGTTTATGTCTGATATCTGCCATTTTTTATAGTTTGACAGGCGAATCAATGCTACGATCACAAGCTATCCAGGTTATCCGTGGAAATATTGCTACAAGTCCAGGTTAACTCACTTAAGAGATTTATTAGACATTTCCTGTTTTGTGTATCTGGATCTAAGAGTGTACTTGGGTTATACGCATTAATTTATTTATTCTTTTGTGGAACAGTTCAGAGGAGTTGCCAAAGGTTCCTCACTTGAAGCTCGTGTTCCCTTTAAACAATAGCTTTGTGGTCTTTAATCCTGTTTTTGTGGTTTATGGTATTCAGGTGCTTACTCCCTTTACCACTTGGGAATTTATAGCTTTTCTACTTTTTAAGTTTTTCCTAACTATGACGGACAAGAATATGGTGTTCCAATAAATATTGAAAGCAAAAGTTGGACTGTTTCATATATTGATTTCTCTTCCCCGAATTTGGAGAAGTCTTGCCAAAATAGTTAGAAAGAAGAAATAGCTAAGTTTTACTCTTGAACATCAGTTGCATTCTACTCAACTTGCAGCATGTAACTCGCAAATTTAGGAGTAGATTATGCTAACTATGACGGACAAGAATATGGTGTTCCAATAAATATTGAAAGCAAAAGTTGGACTGTTTCATATATTGATTTCTCTTCCCCGAATTTGGAGAAGTCTTGCCAAAATAGTTAGAAAGAAGAAATAGCTAAGTTTTACTCTTGAACATCAGTTGCATTCTACTCAACTTGCAGCATGTAACTCGCAAATTTAGGAGTAGATTATGCTATGTTATATTTTGTTTTTATTTTTGTTTTTCATGTTATTAGCAATTCGATTGGTGAAAGTTGTCTGGTTGATGAATGCTAAACCTGGTGATTTTATGCAGGGTATCTCTGGATTCTGTTTAGCCGTACAACCAATGGAGGGGGATGTTGGGACAATTGGACGTATGCTATTTCTTTTAATACAAAACATGTTTATTTTATATTTCCTCTTATTCTCTCTATATTACTGTGCTTGTACATGCATAGTACGTTAATTATACTCATAAGAAAATGTATTTTGGCAGAGAATTTCATGACTGGATACCGGATGGTGTTTGATAGGGAAAATATGAAGTTAGGTTGGTCACCCTCAAATTGTAAGTTCTTTGGTCTTTCACTTTGGTATTTTTGCTTTCTTGCTTTTAGGAGGAAATGAACAACAAATATAAAAGCTTATTATTCTGAAACCTCAAATTCACATTCTTAGGTCAAGATTTAGCTGATGGTAAAAGGATGTCCCTTTCTCCAAATGGGACACCATTGAATCCATTGCCAACCAATGAGCAACAGAGCACCCCTGGTGGACGGGCAGTTGCTCCTGCCGTGGCTGGTAGGGCTCCGCCCTCCAAACCTTCAGCTGCTTCCCATACCCACCTTCCATCTTCTTCCTTGCAGTTTTGTTATATAAATTTGCTTCCGCTGCTGGTCCTTTGGCATCTTCTCGTTTCATCATTTCCCATAGATACGGGCACCACCACTCACGGTTGAGCCATTCTCACACTTAACCTCCTCACTTGTATGTATATCATCTTTTTTTTTTTTTTCTTTCTATTTTTCCTAATATTTTGATTTTTATATATCTTTTTATCTTCTGTATAATGTATGAATATTTGGAGATTGAAGCAGCAGTGCCTTTAGTCTGGTGGTCTGATGCCATCAAAATTTTTTTGGCCTCTAGGATGGCAATGGGATTGAGCAGATGTGCATGTAGTAGTATATAATATATATGTATTATATTTACTTTCTAATTAGAATTTTTTTTTTTAGCGTAACGAGTCTATATGATAAAGAATGAATTAAGAAATTGCAATCTTCACATACACTGATTTTTCATGAAATGATCAATTCGTTATAGACCGCTCCAAAGGTACTTGCTTGATCCCAGTCCTTACGGGTCCACCTCAGGACAATTTTTCTTAAATTGGAATAAATCTATGGGTAAATTATTTTGTAAGTAAATTATCAATTTATGAGCTAATGAAATTGAATGAAGCGGTCACTTTGATGCCACGCAAGTAAAATAAATTAAAACAAATACAAGCTTATTTTATTATTTATAATTTTATCATGTTTATACAAGGACCAATAAGTGGTCAAACCTCTAAAAATTATCAAATTTTTATTCTTTTTTTGTGGTTTTCTTTCTATTGTGAAGACTAAGCCAGAGAAGGGTACAGAATAGCGGGCAAGGAAAGCAATAATAGAAGAAGCCCGTGCCATCCCAATTTGCTATTGTGGATTCCTAAAAGCATTGTAGGACACCACAGTTTAATGATAACCCTATAAAAGGTTCTTTGGGGGTGTAGATGTCATTTCATCAGATGGTTTGATCTTTCGATGAGTCCTCGTACAAGAGTAGTTGTAATTGGGTTAAGGAAAGGAAAATTGAGGCAATGGAAGGGGAAAGAAAGAACAAATCATGTAGGCTATTTATAAATGTGATTTTAGAATTTAGTCAGTAAAGATAAAATAGAAAGATTTTTGGATAAGTGATTTAACTGAGAAAATCATTAATTAAAATTTAGGGACTAAATTATAAAAATACAATCTCTATTGAATTTTAATTTAAAAAATATTTAAGGGTTTAGTTAGCAATAATCCAAAAGATTAAAATGATTATTAAACCATGCTCTTTTATGAGTTAGTGGGAAATAATGATGATGGTCAATTTATTTGATGTAATTACAATTAAAAACATAAATAAGATTAGTTAAGTAATCGTAATTAACTAGTTTAATTAATAATTAAACTAAGTATAAATAGTTAACTAGTGGAATGAAAGATGAAGTTTTCATCCTTCCATTGTCATTGCTATTGAAAAAGAAAGAAAACTTCAGACACATTAACAACATTCGACCAATGAATTAAACAAGGTAACCAAGTTATTTTCTTGAATTTTTTTTATAGATTTATGATCATGGATGCTTGATTTAGCTAGCTAATGTATCAAAATCTTTAAATTCTAGATATTTAGCATGTTGTCATTAGAGTGAAATTGATAATTTTGAGCTTGAATTGAAGAGATTGTTAGTTAGTAAGCTTAGATTATGATAAGGACTAAATTAAAAATTAATTCAAACTTGTTAGAGAACTTTGTGTGTAACACCTTTTACCTGTATTCAATGCCGGAATAGGATACGAGGCATTACTGGACTTACATCGCAAGCAAAAATACAAATCGAGTCATAAATTTGCATCTAAATTAAAACCATTTGTATTCAATCATAAAGTCCCAAATATGAGCCTACGAGGCCCAAAACATGCTTTGAAAGTGGTTCGGGACTAAACCGAGCACTTAAGAAAATTTTACAAAACTAAATTTTTTTTTGCTATGAACAGGGGTCACACGCCCGTGTGGGCAGGCCGTGTGGTCACACACGCCATTGTCCCTAACCCGTGTAACTCTCTGTTTTGCAAAGCATGAACAAATTGAGGTCACACAGCCAAGTCATACTCCCGTGTGCTAGGCTGGTGGTTAATTAAATTTTCATAAATTAGGTGCAGACTTCACACGATCGGGACACTCACCCGTGCTTGAGGCTATGTCCCTCACAGGCTGAGACACACGCCTATGTCTCTGCCTGTGTGCTCAATTCTAAGCATTCTGTTTCTCAAAATTAAGGTGCAGGGGACACACGGCCGAAACACATGCCCATAGGGCAGACTGTGTGTCACATACGGCCTAGACATACGCCCGTGTGTCTACCTGTGTGGATAAAATAAAAGACTATTTACCAAGCCATTTGTCACCCTCATTTCCACCTACACACGCACAAGTTCAATGGCATAAATCATGATATACTTAGGCAACCAAAACATCCACAATCATGGCCAATACATGTCAGAGAAATACCATCATCTACCATGCTCATGACATTTCATTAGGCCAAATCAAACATACCAACTTCACATTCTACAAGTTCCAATATGACTACCAATAACATGCATAATTTTACTTAGTTTTCCTAGCACACCAATGAGCCAATCTTAACCATTCAACGATCAAAACCATTAAGCCACATTCAACCATTTACCAAACATTTATAAACCACATCACACAAACGATACTTGCACATGCATGCATATATAAATATATAGAAGCTTACAACCAATTCAACCAAAATAAGCCAAGTTACATGGCCTAATACCACATCAAGACTTTGACAATTACAAGCCAATACATTTGGCCAAATTCACAATGACACATATAACAAAATGACTAAGTCCCTATACATGCCATATTCTCAAAATGTTTAAAATCATCGGTACCCAAACTAACAGTTTGATAGTGTGATGTGATTTCTGACGATCTCCAATCCGAGCTAGCTTGGTAACACTATAAAATATGAAAAATAAAATGGAGTAAGCTATATAGCTTAGTAAGCTCGTATGAAAGAAATAAGCAAACTTTACCATACATTAACATGCAAGTAATATAACATAAGGCAATGTAATTTTCCATAATCTCATGATCCAAATCACTTCCATCACAAACTTACCTTAAAATCGTCATTTCACGAATTAGTAATCATAAGCTTTAAGTACATACTTGTACCATCTCGAAATAATTTCATACACATTCTCATGTTTGTCATACCCAATAAACCACTCAGAATAATAAATTTGGATACTCGGGAAACCTTGCACACAAGGTGCCACATATGTAGCCATTGCTACTTCTATCTCATAACTCATAAATGCTCACTCTTGAGCCATTAACGGGCCTGCTCACACAAGCTGTCAGTCGAGATGTAGCTACTCGGTGCTGCTTGTAACACCTCTCACTCGTATTCATTGTCAGAATAGGGTTATGAGGTATTACCGATCAATACACGTCATTTATCATACTTAACTCATACATTTATGCATTCATATTCAAATACCATTCAACACAATCACATTGTCCCTTATAAGGGCCTACGAGGCCTAAAACATGCTTTAGAATTGGTTTAGGACTAAACCGATAATATATGAAAATTTTGGAAACTTAGAAAAATTTCAAACATATAAGGGTCACACGCTCGTGTGAATAGGCCGTGTGCCTCACACGGCTTCAGAGACGCCCACGTCACAGATTGTGTGAAAACAGGGCATACATACTGACTTGGGTTACACGGTTGACCACACGCCTATGTGTCTAGCCCGTGTGCCCTTCGAAGTGGCCACACACGCCTATGTGCCAGACTGTGTACTAGGCCTTGCCAATCCTATAGGGTATATAGACTTATGCGACATGACCAAGTCACATGCCCGTGTGCTAGGCCATTTGCCATTTAGGGGGCATACTGACTTGTGCCACACGGCCAGTCACACCCCCGTGTGTGAGGCCGTGCGGAGTAGATTGACTTCAATTTAATTTAAACACCAGGGGACACACGACCATGTAGCATAACCATGTGTCGCATACGACTAAGACACACGCCAGTGTGGACAAAAATAGGCCATTTGCAAGGCCAATATACCACCCTTTTTCATGATCACCTAAACAACCAAAATGGTACCAATTCATCATACAATAGGTAGCTAAAATCATCATCAATATACACAATTAATACCATATTCATTTCAACAAAATCAATACTCAAGTCAATGCCAATTACCTATTCAAACACTTATATCATCAAGCATTAATTCACAAGCACAACTTCTCAAGTTAATAACTTCAATCATACCTATAAATCATTTACCAAACTTAAAATATAACCATTTGAGAAACTATGAAACCATAACCACGTTTATACCAAAACATACCAAAATAAGCCATCACTCATGGAAATATATACAAAACAAACATATACATTTATAAGCCAATTCTCATGGCTATATTCACAACCAAAGTATTACAACTAGCCTATACATGCCATATACCATATATGCACAACTCAAAAGTACAAACTTAGGTGTTTGATAGTGCGATGATGTTCCCGATGACTCCCAGATTTGAGCTAGCTTTGATTCACTATAAAACATAGACAAATAACACAAAGCAAGCTTCATAGCTTAGTAAGTTCGTAAATGAATAAATCAATTCATAAAATAAATGTAATTCAACCATTAACATATTACCAAATCAAAATCACATTAACCACAAACCTTTCTCATGTCTCAAAACATGATAAAATACTATCTTATTGAACTTTCTCAATGTAATACTCGAATAGGTTCCGTACGTACCTGTATCACTTCGTACTAACCTCTTTCTCAACCACATCATTCATTTACTCGTTGAACCATTCAGAATAGAAGTCAGATACTCAAGGATCACAATTGATAAGTACCTATATCATGGCACGTAGCCAAATCAAGGTAACTTATCCCAGAGTACCTACACCATAGCCCGTAGCCAAATCAAGGTAACTCCCCTTTGAAATACCTATCCTATGGCCCGTAGCCAAATCAAGGTATCATTTGCACCTGAAGTGCCAATATCATGGCCCGAAGCCAACATAATAGCCTAATGACATGTCACAGCATCCTAAACTATTCTTAAGTTTCAACCGGGAAGTTTTACTTGTTGATTTCATCGTCGAACACATCCGTAGAGTCGTATTTACAATTCAATCATTATCCGTAATCTCATAATCATATTTTATGCAATATCAAAGCATATAACATACATTTATAATGAATTTACCACATACAAACTTACCTCGGGTATGAAAACGACGAAATGAGTCAATTACTCGATAATCTTGCCTTCCCCCTATCTAATTCTGGATTCCTCTTTTCATGATCTAAATGTATTCAAAATTAACTCATTTAATCTTCTACTTATTTAATTTAGTCCAAAAATAAACATTTGGGCATTTTTGCATATTAGCCCCTAAACTTTCACATTTTATCAATTTAGTCCCTATTTCATAAATAAAAAAAAATTCACATAATTCAAACCAAATACATGCTAGCCGAATTTCATAGGGACCCCTAGCAGTCCAAAACTTTCATTTATTTCACATTTCAACCACACAATTATCACATTTTACAAATTAATCCCCTTTTTGACATTTTTGTCAAAAATCACTTTACAAACCTAGTTTAACTATTAACAAACTTTCATAATCTATCATCAATCATCAAAATACTCAAGTATTCAATAATGGAAACATGATAATTCTTTAACAGTTTCAAAAATTAAGGTACGGGCTGCCTAGATTGAGCTGCAACGATTACAAAAACATTGAAATCATCAAAAACCGAGCAAAAACCATACCTTAATCAAGCTTAATGTGTGCCGAACCCTAATACATCTTCTTTGGCTTCTTTTTCTTTTGATAATCAGTTAAGATGAAGAAAAATAAAGATAATATTGCTTTTTTATTTATTTATGATAAGTTTAATTACCAAATTACTTATTTAACCTTAATGACACAACATCTCAAATTGAGCAATTAAATGATAAAATTGACTCACGGAATTTTCACACATACATGCTACCATGCCGTAAACACAAAAAATAATATTAAAATAATTTTCTGACATCAGATTTTTGGTTTCAAAACCACTGTTCCAATTTAACAAAAACTGGGTTGTTGCACTGCTCACACAAGCTGTCAAGTAACCGCAACATATGTCGGTATACTCAGCCACCGGTAGGACGTACAACACAAGCACTCGGAACACATAACATAAAACCCTAGTGATATGTCACCTGTATCCTAATCTATTCCTAAGGTTCGATTTGGATTTCTCGCTTGCCAAAACAACATCAAATGTGTCCGTAAGGTCGATTTCAAAAATCATGAATAGATTAAAGCATTTAAAATACATTTAAAGTAAAGCTTATTTAACATACGAACTTACCTCGGTTACAAAAATGGCCAAAAGGACCTATTTGTCAGTTACTTTATTTTTCCCCCGATCTAGACTTGAACTTCATTTTTCTTGATCTATAACACCACATTTAACTTATTTAATCATCATATTATTCAATTTAGCCCAAAAACACATTATGACAAAATTTACATTTTTACCCCTAGCTTTTTAAGATTTTACAATTTAGCCCTAGGCTCGAAAATGAATTTCATTTAATTTCTTCACAACCGAAGCCTAGCCGAATGGTGTTTGTACTCATAAAAGCCCACATTTTTCATTTATTCACACTTTTCTACATATTTTATAGACTTTTACAAATAAGTCCCTATTTGATGTTTTTACCGAAAATCACATTGTAAATTTTGTTTATCTAACATCAAAGATATGTTTTCTACCATTAAACATCAAAATACACACGTATTCATTATGGGTCATATTTTAGACTTTAATCCTTCTTCAAATTAGTCATTGAAATAGCTAAATCAAGTTACAACGATCTCTAAAATGTAAAAATTGTTAAAAACGGGACAAGAATGGACTTAAAATCAAGCTTGAAAGCTTGGCCAAAACACTAGCTATGGTTTCCCCCAAAATTTCAGCTATAAGGGACTAAATTGAAGAAGATGAAATCCCTTCACTTAAACTTTGCAATTTTACCTACTCCATGTCCATTTTTGTCCATCCTAAAGTATAATGGTTTAATTACCATTTAAGGACCTCTAATTTAGAATTTCATAACAATTGACTACCTTTAGCCTATAGAACTCAAATTTTGCACCTATTACAATTTAGTCCTTCTAGTCAAATTGAGTACTCAATCGATATAATTTCTTAACGAAATTTTCACACAATTATTCTATCATGCGGTAGACCTTAAAGAAATAGTAAAAACAATATTTCTACTTCGAATTTTTGGTCCTAAAACCACTGTTCCGATTTGACCCAAAAGCGGGCTTTTACAGCTCTCCTCCCTTTAAGGATTTTCGTCCCCGGAAAGCTTACCAGAAAAGTGGTTAGGGTATTGTTTTCTCATAGCTTCCTTAGGTTCTTTTGTAGCCTCTTCGACCTGGTATCATTGCCACAAAACTTTCACTAGGGCTATGCTTTTATTTCTCAATTGTTTAATCTCTTAAGCTAACACTTTGATCGATTCTTCACCATATGTCATATCGGGTTGAATCTCAATCTCTGTTGGAGAAATCACATGCGAAGGATCTGATCGGTACTGTTGCAATATTGACACATGAAACACATTATGGATCTTTTCCAACTCAGTCGAAAAAGCTAATCGATATGCCACTGACCCTATTCTTTCAATAATCTCATATGGCCCAATGAATCGCGGACTCAACTTGACTTTGCAACCAAATCTAAGAATTGGCTTTGCAACCAAATCTAAGAATTTTCTTCCACGGTGACACTTTTAGAAACACTTTATCACAACCTGAAATTCAATATCTTTTCGTTTCAAATTCGCGTACGATTTCTATCGATCCGAAGCTTCTTTCAAACAATCACGAATTACCTTCACTTTCTCTTCAGTTTCTCTGACCAGATCAACCCTGTGAATCTGTTTCTCACTGAGCTTAGTCCAGTATAGTGGAGTTCAGCACTTGCGACCATACAATGCTTCATACGGTGCCATCTTTATACTCGATTGAAAACTATTGTTATAAGCAAATTCGACCAATGGTAGATATTTCTCCCAACTACCTTTGAACTCTAAAACACAATAGCGAAGCATATATTCAAGAATTTGAATCACTCTCTCAGATTGACCGTTGGTTTGCTGATGAAACACAGTACTAAAATTCAACTTTGTACTTAACGCTTCTTGCAATTTCTTCCAAAATTGAGATGTAAACCTAAGATCTCTATCTAAAATAATAGAAGTAGGCACTCTGTGTAATCTAACAATCTCAGCAATGTACAATTCATCTAGTTTATCAAGTGAATAATCGATACGTACCGGAATGAAATGAGTCGATTTTGTCAATCTATCAACAATGACCCATACAATATCTTTCTTTTTCAGAGTCAGAGGTAACCCCGATACGAAATCCATCGTAACTCTATCCCATTTCCACTCGGGTATAGTCCCAGGCTGAAGTAAACTCGAAGGCACTTGATGTCTGACTTTCATTTGTTGACAAATCAAACATCTTGTTACAAACTCTGAAATGTCTCGTTTCATGTCTGACCACCAATATGCTTTCTTAAAATCATTATACATCTTCGTGCTTCCAGGATGAATAGACAGACGGCCATTATGTGCCTCATGAAGAACTTTCTAAATCAGTTTAGTATTTCTCAATACACAAATCCTACCTCAGAACCTCAAACAATCATCCGATTCAATCTGAGATTTTGAGTCATTATTCGATTGGCACTGAACTCTTCTAGCTTGCAACTTATTATCATCTTTCTGAGCTTCACAAATTTGTTGAAGAAATATCGTCCTAGCTTTCAACTCGGCCAAAATCAAGCCATCATCAGATAAAGTTAATTGCATATTCATCACCCTCAAAGCAAATAAAGTCTTTCTACTTAAAGCGTCTGCGACTAAGTTTGCTTTCCCCGGGTGATAGTCGATCACTAATTCATAATCTTTCAATAGCTCGAGCTATCTTTGTTGTCGCAAATTCAAATATTTCTGAGTCATCAAATACTTTAAACTCTTGTGATCAATAAAGATACGGCACTTCTCACCAAATAAATGATGTCTCCAAATTTTTAGAGCGAGCACAATAGCAGCCAATTCCAAGTCATGCGTCGGATAATTGTTTTTGTGCGGTTTTAATTATCTCAAAGCATAAGCTATCACTTTACCCTTTTGCATCAACATACAACCAAGACTGTTCAATGATGCATCGCTGAAAATCACAAACTCTTTCTCCGATTCAGGTTGCACTAACACCGGTGCCTCAGTCAACAACACTTTTAACAGTTCAAAACTCTCTTGACATTTCTCAGACCACTCAAATTTCACATATTTTCGTAACAATCTTGTCATAGATGTAGCAATAATCGAAAATCCCTTAACAAAATATTGATAATAACCAGCCAAACCCAAAAATCTTCTAACTTCGGATACATGCCTCGGTGGTTTCCAATCAATAACTGTCGAAATCTTACTCGGATCAACTCGTATACCTTCCGCTGAAACAATGTGTCCTAAAAATCCAACTTCTTGGAGCCAAAACTCACTTTTGCTGAATTTAGCAAACAATTTCTTATCTTTCAAAGTCTGTAATACAATTCTTAAATGTTCAACATGTTTAGACTCATCTCGTGAATAAATCAGGATATCATCAATAAAAACAACCACAAATTTATCTAAATACGGTCTGAAGATTCGATTCATCAAGTCCATAAAAACTGTAGGAGAATTAGTTAACCCAAATGGCATAACAAAAAATTCATAATGCCCGTACCTCGTTCTAAACGCGGTCTTCAGCACATCCAACTCTTTAACTCTCAACTGATAATAATCTAATCTCAAGTCTATCTTTGAGAACACTGTTGCTCCTTTCAACTGTTCAAACAAATCATCAATCCTCGACAAAGGATACTTGTTCTTTATCGTAACCTTATTAAGCTTACGATAATCAATACAAAGTCTTATGGATCCGTCTTTCTTTTCGACGAATAACACTGGTGCACCCCAGGACGAAGAACTCGGTCTCGCAAAACCCTTATTTGTCAAATCTTGCAACTGAGATTTCAATTCTTTCAATTTAGTTGGAGCCATTCTGTATGGAGCTATCGATATCGCTGAAATTCTCGGTACTAAATCAATAGTAAACTCAACCTCTCTGATCGGTGGTAATCCAGACAATTCTTCTGGGAACACATCCGGGTATTCACAAACTACCGGCACAGATTCAATCTTCAATTCAGACACTTTTGTATTCAGTACATATGCAAGATAAGCTTCACAACCTTTTTTTACATACCTCTGAGCCGACATCGATGAAATCACAATAGGCAACTCATCCAACTCATCCGGTTCAATCCGAATAATTTCATTATTTTGACATTTCAATTCAATAATCTTTCATCTACAATTCACTATGACATCACGTAAAGTCAACCAATCCATTCCAAGAATTACATCGAACTCATCAAATGGTAAAAGCATTAAGTCAACCAAAAATCAGTGACCTCGAATCATTAAATGACAACTCTTGCAAACTTTATCAACTAGAACATATTTGCCTAAGGGTTCAAAACTTTAATCACATACTTAGTAGACTCAACAAGCAGATTTTTACTAGATACCAAATTCATGCAAATATAAGAATGAGTCGATTCAGGATCAATCAATGCAAGTACATTAGTATCATAGAGAGAAAATGTACTAGTGATAACATCAGGGGGTGACTTATCTTTGCGAGCGCGAATAGTGTAGGTTCTAGCAGGCGTTCTAACTTCTAATCTCGCGGTTAAATCTTTTGTTACACCTGTAACACCCCAAACCCGGCTTAGACGTTATGGTCGGATCCGACATGCCACATCGAAGCGTTCAAAACATTTTATATTGTTGATCCAGAAAAACCTACTTAGTGTTTTAAAAGATAATTTCATTATAGGTTAAAGTGAATGGAAGCTGTGCACCAGGTAGGAAACTGGAAAAGAGGAGGTGAGTCTATCGGACTACTTAAGTACCAAGCTCCCTTCGGGTCCAATCCTAGACATGCACACCGCCATTGCCACACCTTAACGTCATGTATATTTCTAGGAAACCGATTTGATTAAGTCATTTTGAGGAAAAGTGATTAATTTTGGAAAATACTTTCATTGCGGAAGCTTTGCTTGTTGTTGTGTTATTTTGAAATCAATTGTTGTTTTTTTTTTTGAAAACCGCCCTAAAGCTATCCAATTTCAACAGTTAAAATAAGTAATACCTATCTTAGTAATACATATTAAAACCATCAAAAATAATTAAGCGGCCTTATTACATTTAAAAACCCAAACTTCAACGTAAATAATAGGATGTCCAGTTCACCAGAAGAAAACCAAACTTTCAGAATGGGTGGCCACTCCGAATTCCCTCACAGCTCCAAGCCCACTATGGTTGGGGATTTCCTGCGTGGATGAAAATAAAAGGGGTGAGTTTGGGGAAACTTAGTGTGTAAGGAAAACCCATTCAAAGCCCAAGTCAGCTCAAGCCTATTGGGCCTAAGCCTATTCAGGTAACAGTGGTCTTGGACGAGCCCTTTTCAGATTACAATAAACTAGGCCTTAGCCCTTATTCAGATAACGATATGGCCCATAGGCCCATTTCAAAATACATGCAACATCAATAACATATGCAAGCCCATTTGGGAGATTACTCAACCCACCAACCACTACACTCCACCGTACCAGCCCTACACTCCATGTGGGAATAGCTTAACCCACCCAAATTTCCAACACTCCACATTGCAGACCTTGTTTCTTAGCTATCATAAATTGAGGCAAAGCCTCCAAGACATGGACAAGCCACTTTCAAGACTTCCTCCGTCAATATCCCAATCCCATGCATCGATAATAACAACATGGCATGCAATAAATAACAACATCAAATATGCATTTAGGTCAATTTAACCCTAAGGGTATTTCGATAATTTATCTACTAGGGTAAAGCGTAAATTTTTCACTTTTAAAGGTATTTCAAGAATTTATCTATTTTAGGGTTTTTCATGCATATTCCTACTATTCACGTACTAACGTAATCACGCATCGAGGGTTCTTCTTGAATTGGGCCC
This sequence comes from Gossypium arboreum, assembly GCF_025698485.1. Taxonomy (NCBI): domain Eukaryota; kingdom Viridiplantae; phylum Streptophyta; class Magnoliopsida; order Malvales; family Malvaceae; genus Gossypium; species Gossypium arboreum. The sequence goes on along the minus strand of NC_069081.1, from coordinate 81,846,182 downwards.
GTTGGCCCATCATTCCAATTTTGGCCCATTAAGCCCAAAAATATCGAGAACGTAAATCATGCACTTTGCGGTCAAATTTTGCAGCTTACCAAAAACATTAATCGATTTACCTTACGAGCATTCGCACACTCGCAAATCTACAAAATACCGGTTTTCGGCATTTTGGCTTTTCGACTTTTGCCGATCCAGACTAAGAAAGAGGGTGTTAGTTACACACTGCTTATGCGACGATATCTTGACGAGATCCACACACTAACCGCCTACAATTGGATTACTAACACATTAATCTAACTATTCAAATACGAACTACGTATTAACCCCTTACAATATTCGGCCAACCACACCTACAGATCAGAGTAAACTTATAAGAAATCAATAAGCAACTCATTAACAAATTTTTGTCAGTGTTTACCACATAATCATAATTTCACTGCAAGCTGTCTTCCTGAGAAATAGTCACTAAATCATTTATAACTGGAGCTACGAAACTCCAAATCAAGTTCCGTTAATTTTCCCTGAAAATAGATTCATATATCTTCTATCCATAAAATTTTTAGAATTTTTGATTTAGCCAATCAATACCAGATTTTTCTCAAAGTTTCCCATGTTTCACTGTTTGACTAATCTGACCACTCTTCATTACGAATCAAATTTCTCATTGTACAGAATTCAAAATATGTTCTTGTTTATTTCATTTGAAACTAGACTCAATAAAATTTAATTACATAATTTTTTCAGCTTCTAACTCACCTCCCACAATTTATGGTGATTTTCCAAATTCACATTACTGCTGCTGTCCCAAGTAGATTTATTACCAAATCACTCTTTCAAACATAACTTGCATGCATGTTTTTTTTTAAACATGTATATCACTAATCAATCATCACATATCTATGATTTTACTTAAGCATAATCTCCATTTCATCATTTTAAAGCACAACATATTAGCCGATTTTTCCCCTTAGCATCTAAGCGCATGCATGCTCATTTGTTTGGCTCAACTTCACATATCTTCCATTTTTCATCAAAAGAACATGAAACAACAACTATTTCCTTCATTTTAATTCATGAGCAAATGCTCACAACACAACCAAAAACCAAAATATGCTTCAAGAGTTAAGGTAGAATCAAGAAGAACTCATGAACATCAAGATAGAAGCAAACTACCATGAACTTACCTTCAATTTTCTTCCCCAAGTGACCGAACATTCAAGAGCTTTCTCCTCTCCTTTCTCTTCTCTAACTTTAGGCTATGATGAACAAAGATGGACAAAACTTTGTTCTTTTCACCCCTTTTTCTTTTAATAAAATTTTATATTTCATCCATTTAATTTTTTAATACAAAAGACATGAAATGCCCATCATGGAACATTTACCTAAACCATTATCATGGAACATTTACCTAACCCATTATCATGGAATATTTACCTAATCCATTATCATGGAACATTTACCTAACCCATTATCAATTTGTACCATGAATTATGGATATCAAGTGCTCATATTGTCTACAACAACATGATGACTGGCCACTTTATGTAAAATAGGAGGTTTGTCATGCAAATCCTCCTATTTTGCACTCCTATTTATTTGACCACTTCAATTTAGCCTATAGCATTTTCAAACATTTTCACATAGGTTCTATTTCATAATTTCACCCCCTTTTTCTTATGGAACAAAAATTAACTAAAATTGCCGGGTTCTATCTTAAGCTTGGGCCTTCTAGAGGCCCACTAACATAATTAAACCTATGCCAACATTCACAGAATTCCCGAAAATTGGGGCGTTACAACACCTATAACACCCCTTACCCGTATCCAAGGCGGGAACAGGGTACGAGGCATTACCAGACTTAACCATACACATAGAAGAAAATCGGGCCATAAATGTGACATAAATGAGCACTTACACATCCATAATCATGCAATAACAAACAAAGCTAACTATATCATCAACATAGGACATGTCATGATTAATTAAACTTACAAACCATAATGGATAAGGACCACATCTCATGATCATATATGATAACTCAATGCAGACCGATACGTATGGTCAAAGTCATAATAATAATACATATCACAAACCAACTTCCTATACATGCCACTCACTTGATATTTCTAATATTTGAATTAATTCTCCCAAAAATGATAGCTTGATAGTGTGATTTTGCCTTTGACGATCTCCAACCCCGAGCCGACCTATCAAAATTGAAGAAGTAGAGAGGAGGGGTAAGCTTTACGCTTAGTAAGTCCATATGAAGTTAATAAGAAATTACCCACATGTTTTTTTTTAAGGTAAAACATCATAATTGTACAATTTACTCTTGTTTAGGTTAAGCTATTTTACCGAGTTACAGTTACTAATTCATTTATATTTGGAGCTAAGAGACTCCAAATTAGGTTTTTTTAATTTTCCTTGAAACTAGACCCATATACCTTTCTTCTATAAAATTTCTAGAATGTTTGGTTTAGCCAATTATTACAGTTTATTCATTAAAGTTTCCCCTATTTTGCTGTCCAACTATTCTGACCTCTCTTCACTAAAAATTATTTTTCTCATAGTACAGAATTTGGATAATGCTCTCATCTATCTTTCTAGAGAATAGACTTATTAAGGATTTTAATAATATAAATTACAACCCATAATTATTTTTATACAATTTTTAATTATTTTCTCAAATCAAAATAGGGGATCATGAAGTCATTCAGATTCTGTCTCACAACAATTTAAATATCTCATAATATAAATTTCAATTGCATATACTGTTTCTTCTATGTGAAACTAGACTCATTTGGATTTAACCTCATATTTTTTTAGCCCCTAATTCAATTTCCACAATTTATGGTGAATTTCCAAAGTTGCACCACTGCAGTAACCCAAAACTGCCAATGCTAAATTTACTCATTCATTACTATTATTCACCAAATCCATACAATATCATTTCATTCATAATGGTAAGAACACATAATTATGATTCATAAGCATAAATCCATAATCTCAATGTCATCAAGTATCGAGGACTTATTCCAAATCATGTCATTTTCATAATATTCACCAAATACTATATACATCATAGATCATCACATGTCAAGGCATCACACATAAGTTTAGTGTACATACCTGTACAACTTGTAAAATAAATCAAAGGCATACTCACCAATGGCTTATCTTATTGGGATCATCAATGAATACTTCGCCAAATTACCTGTTGAACACTCAAAATATAATCGGATACACAGAATGCATGCACATAAGTGTCATGCCCATAGCTAGACAAACTCAATAGCATGTAACCCACCCATAAGTGAACTAGGACTCAACTCAACGAGCTCGGGTGTTCGCATCCATAAGTGAACTCAGACTCAACTCAACGAGTTCGGATGCCTAGTTACATCTCACGAACTCGGACTCAACTCAACGAGTTCGGAACTCAAATATCCTAGTGACATGTCACTTGTATCCTAATCTATTCCCAAGGTTCAAACGGGATTTTCCTCAATCACACATCTTTGCTGTCTTCCACGGAATATCGGAACCAATACTTGATAGCATTTCATATTTATCAAGTAGCTCACATAATTTGCATATTACTAAATAATAATCCACAAAACATAATATTTCATGATAATAATCATCATATCATATAAATAATATTATATTACTTAAAATGACAATTATGTTACTACATTTACACCTGAACTTACATCTCATTTAATATCAAGACAATAACATTAAATTACACATTGCATTATTAAAAATCATATGAACTTACCTCGTATGCGAAAATGGCCACTTTTACCATTTTGTCCACAACTTGATATTTTTCGATTTTAGCCCGAATTTCAATTTTTCCTTGATCTATCATTTCAAATATAGCCTAATTAGGACTCAAATTATTCAAATTAACCCAAAATCATATTTTAGAAAAATTACAATTTTGCCCCTAAACTTTGTCAAAATTACATTTTCCCCTAGGCTCGTAAATTAAACTTCATCCTATTTCCTTATGTTTTATGACATGCTGATAATTTTTCCTTCTATAGCAACTTCAAATTCGCACTCTAACATTTACTTATGAACATTAGGTATTTTTACCGATTATGTCGTTTTACTCGTTCTCACGTAAAATCGCTTAGTAAAAGTTGTTTAACACAATTTCAAGCTTCATATTCTACCATAAAACATCAAAATAAACACATTTCACCTATGGGTATTTTTCCAAATATAAACCCTAGGTTAAATTATTTCTAGAATAAGCTTAACCAAGTTACCGGGATTTTAAAAATGTAAAGAACTTTAAAAACGGGGCTAGGGAGCACTTACAATCGAGCTTGGGAGTTTGAACAAACCTTAACCATGGCTGCTACTGGTAGAAACGATTGAATGAAGAAGATGATAGCTAATTTGGCTTATTTCCCTTTTTTAATTCTTTTAATTGTTAGTTTACCAAAATACCCTTAACTTAAAATTATTTTATTACTCCCATTTCATGTCTATTTTTGTCCAGCAATGAACCAATGGTCTAATTACCATTGAAGGACCCTCAATTTGAAATTTCATAACAATTGGACACCTCTATTATATAGAACTCAACTTTTGCACTTTTTATGATTTAGTCCTTTTGACTAAATTAAGTGCCCGAACGTCAAAATTTTCAAACGAAATTTTCACAGAATTATTTCATGAAATTGTAGACCATAAAAATATAATAAAAAATAAAATTTTCATCATCAGATTTGTGGTCCCGAAACCACTGTTTCGACTAGGCCCAAAATCAGGGTGTTACAACACCTCTGCTACTATTACTACTTCTCGTATTTCTAGGTGGCCTCCCTCTAGTGGCAGTGTTGCTTGTTCTTGCATTCTGAAAATTATCTTTCTCATTCATTTCAGGGCAATATCAAATAAAGTGATCTTGAGAGCCACATTTAAAGTAAGCTTGGTTATTCATCCTACATTCACCGGGATGTCGTCTACCACAGTGTTGACATTCAGGTCTATTTGACCTAGCGTTACCAATGCTCGCTATTGACGTAGTTTGGGCCTTGGAACCCGAATATTGCTTCCCACGATCTCCATTAGGATACCCAACTGAAACATTTGATCGAGTATACAAATCCCTCGATTTCTTTGATGAAGATTGAAATGACTTATTCATCGGTCTTTTTCTTGAATCTCTAGCCTCAAACTCAGCTTTTCTCTTTTCTTTGCTCAGCTCTTCGGCCTTGCAAGCTCGGTCGACTAGAACAACAAATTCTTTCAACTCTAAAATCCAAACTAGCAGTTTGATATCTTCATTCAATCCATCTTCAAATCTCTTGCACATGATAGCCTCGGTGGAAACACATTCTCGAGCATACTTACTGAGCCTAACAAACTCTCGCTCATATTCAGTCACTGACATATGGCCCTATTTCAGCTCTAAAAACTCTTTGCGTTTCTGATCAATGAACTGTTGACTGATATATTTCTTTTTGAACTCATCTTGAAAGAATTCCCAAGTAACCCTTTCTCTCGGTACCACAGATACAAGAGTATTCCACCACCTATATGCCGAGTCCCTCAGAAGTGATATAGCACATTTCAAACACTTATCCGATGTGCAAAAAAGCTCATCAAATACCTTGATAGAGTTTTCAAGCCAAAAATCTGCTATTTCGGGATCGTCGTCAACATTGGCTCTGAATTCTTCAGCCCCTTGTTTTTGAATCTCATCAACTGGAGACTTGTTCAGTCTTAACAATTCCACACCTTGGGGAGCTACGGGAACCGGTTGAGGGTTAGGTGGGGGTAGAGGATGTTGAGTAGCCAGATTTGTTCGCACAATCTCAGCAAACCACTCGTTCATCCTTTGGAAGAAGGCTTCCCTAGCGTCTCTTCCCTAACTAATCGTTATTGGTCTACTTTCAAATAGTGCTGTCCCTTGGGCGGGAGCCAGCGTATTACTTTTAACATCATCAGCTACCTCTCGGTTGGGATCCATTTACTAGATGAAAACACAATTTAAATTGTCAGGAGTCGTCACACTATCACAAATTATATATGGCATGTATAGCTAGACTCTCACACATGCTACGTTAGTCTGAGAATCGACTAAAATGTAGCTCTGATACCATTAAATGTAACACCCCTTAACCGTATTTAATGCTAGAATAAGATACGAGGCATTACCGGACTTACATCACAAGTAAAAATACAAATCGAGTCATAAATTTGCACCCAAATTAAAACCATTTGTATTCAATCATAAAGTCCCAAGTAGCCTACGATGCCCAAAACATGCTTTGGAAGTGGTTCGAGACTAAACCGAGCACTTAAGAAAATTTTACAAAACTTAAATTTTTTTTGCTATAAATAGGGGTCACAAGCCCGTGTGGTTTGGGACACGCCCGTGTGGTTTGGGACACGCCCATGTGGTTTGGGACACGCCCATGTGGTTTGAGACACGCCCGTGTGGGCAGGCCGTGTGGTCACATATGCCCGAGCCCCTTACTCATGTAACTCTTTATTTTGCAAGCACGAACAAATTAAGGTCACACGACCAAGTCACATGCCCATGTGCTAGGCTGTGTGGTTAATTGAATTTTCATAAAATAGGTGCAAACTTCATACGGTCGGGACACACGCCCGTGCTTGAGACCATGTCCCTCAAATGGCTGAGGCACACGCCTGTGTCTCTGCTTGTGTGGTAAATTCTAAGCATTATGTTTCTCAAAATTAAGGTGCAGGAGTCACACGGCTGAAACACATGCCCATGGGGCAGACCGTGTGTCATACACGGCCTAGACACACGCCCGTGTGTCTACCCGTGTAGACAAAATAAAGGCTATTTACCAAGCCATTTGTCACCCTCATTTCCACCTACACACACACAAGTTCAATGGCATAAATCATGATATACTTAGGCAAACAAAACATCCACAATCATGCCAATACATGTAAGAGAAATACCATCATCTATCATGCTCATGACATTTCATTATGCCAAATCAAACATACCAACTTCACATTTTACAAGTTCCACTATGGCTACCAGTAACATGAATAATTTTACTTAGTTTTCCTAGCACACCAATGAGCCAATCTTAACCATTCAACGACCAAAACCATTAAGCCACATTCAACTATTTACCAAGCATTTATAAACCACATCACACAAAACATTCTTGCACATCCATGCATATATAAATATATATAAGCTTATAACCAATTCAACCAAAATAAGGCAAGTTGCATGGCCTAATACCATATCAAGCCTTTGACAATTACAAGCCAATACATTTGGCCAAATTCACAATGACACATATAACAAAATGTTTAAAATCATCGGTACACAAACTAACAGTTTGATAGTGTGATGCGATCTCCGATGATCTCCAATCCGAGCTAGCTTGGTGACACTATAAAACATGGAAAATAAAATGGAGTAAGCTATATAGCTTAGTAAGCTCGTATGAAAGAAATAAGAAAACTTTACCATACATTAACATGCAAGTAATATAACATAAGGCAATGTAATTTTCCATAATCTCATGATAAAAATCACTTCCATCACAAACTTACCTTAAAATCTTCATTTCACGAATTAGTAATCATAAGCCTTAGGTACATACCTATACCATCTCGAAATAATTTCATACACATTCTCATCTTTGTCATACCCAATGAACCACTCGAAATAATAAATTTGGATACTCGGGAAACGTTGCACACAAGGTGCCACATATGTAGCCATTGCTACCTCTATCTCATAACTCATAAATGCTCGCTCTCGAGCCATTAACGGTCCCACTCAAAAAAGCTGTCAGTCAAGACATAGATACTCGATGCTGCTTACACAAACTGTCAAGTAACCGCAATATATGTCGGTATACTCAGCCATCAGTAGGACGTACAGGACTAACACCCGGGTCACATAACATAAAACCCTAGTGACATGTCACTTGTATTCTAATCTATTCAAAAGGTTTGATTGGGATTTCTCGCTTGCCAAAAAACATCAAATGTGTCTGTAAGGTTGATTTCGCAATTCATGCATAGATTAAAGCATTTAAAATACATTTAAAGTAAGGCTTATTTAACATACGAATTTGCCTCGGTTACAAAAATGTCCAAAAGGATATATTCGTCAGTTACTTTGTCTTTCCCCTGATCTAAACCCGAACTTCATTTTTCTTGGTCTATAATACTACATTTAACTTATTTAATCATCACATTATTCAATTCAGCCCAAAAACACATTATGGAAAAAATTACATTTTTACCCCTAACTTTTAAAGATTTTACAGTTTTGTCCCTAGGCTCGTAAAATGAATTTCATTCAATTTCTTTACAACCCAAGCCTAGCCGAATGTTGTTTGTACTCATAAAAGCCCATATTTTTCATTTATTCACACTTTCCACATTTTTCATTTATTCACACTTTTCTACAAATTTTATAAACTTTTAAAAATAAGTCCCTATTTGATTTTTTTTACCGAAAATCACTTTGTAAATATTGTTTATCTAACATTAAACATATGTTTTCTACCATTAAACATCAAAATACACACATATTCATCATGGGTCAAATTTTACTTTAATCCTTCTTCAAATTAGCCCTTTGAAATAGCTAAATCAAGTTACAATGATTTCAAAAATGTAAAAATCGTTTAAAATGAGACAAGAACAAACGTACAATCGAGATTGAAAGCTTGGCCAAAGCCCTAGGTATGGTTTCCCCAAAATTTTGACTATAAGGGACTAAATTGAAGAAGATGACATCTTTTATTTAGTTATTTTGGCTTTATTTACCAAATTACCTATTTACCCTTCACTTAAACTTTGAAATTTTACCTACTCGATGTCCATTTTTGTCCATCCTAAAGTTTAATGGTTTAATTACCATTTAAGCACATCTAATTTAGAATTTCATAACAATTTACTACCTCTAGCCTATAGAACTCAAAATTTGCACCTATTGCAATTTAGTCATTCTAGTCAAATTGAGTACTCAATCGATAAAATTTCTTAACGAAATTTTTACACAATTATTATATCATGCTGTAGACCTTAAATAAATAGTGAAAAAAAATTTCTATTTTGAATTTGTGGTCCCGAAACCACTGTCTCAATTTGACCCAGGGCTGTTACATTGTGGCACTTGTAAATTGAGTAAATTGAAAGCTGACACGAAATTATGCTATAGATGAAAAGTATAAGGTCCCTAATGGAAGAATGTGAAATCAAATTTTAATCCGATGTTAGATATAGAAGAATATGAGCATTTTAGTTATAAGAACTAAAATGAATAAAATGAAAAATATGTTGGCTATGTATTTTAATATGACTTGGATGTGAATTGACATTGTTTTATAATTAGATCATCGAATGTAACTAAAGACGATGTTGGGAAATCTCGAGAGGAAGGAAAGACAAGAGACAAAAATTCAATTTGTACTTTTATGATTCAAGTTCAATATATATTTATATATACATACAAGGATGTTATGAATTGATTTATATGAGGTAAGTGTTCTTTTTGTCTCGTGAGTCAATTTATATTAGTTAAGATGAAATGTTGTGAATCAAGTTGAAATGAACATAGCACAACTGAACATAAAATGAAATTTTGATATGAAAATAGTATGGAACTTTGATATGTGAACATGTAATGGTGTATAATTGGAACATTGATTACCCTATTAACAGTTAGGGAAGAGCCAGATATAATTGACATGTTATAAGATTAGATATGTGTTTGAGTTTATACTTCGATTTTTCCGATGAGACGCGGAGCGCATATTTACTTCAAACATCTAATGAGGTGTGGAGCACATTTACTTTAGTTATATCAATGAAGCGCGGACTGAAATTATTATTTCGGACATTCAATGAGGCATTGGGTGCTGTATTGATGTAATGGTTGGATGATCCATCTATCCATCTTGAGTTTGTGTCCGTGTAATAGAGATTATAAAACATGATCTTGTTAAATGATATTGATATGAATCAACGATGAAAAATGGTAGGACATGTATATATAAATGATATGTAACAAATGGCATGTAACATCCCAAACCCAGCCTAGACGTTATGGCCGAATCTGACGTGCCACATTGGAGTTGAAAACCCACGTTCCGTTTTAGTGTTTTAAAACCATATATTTTGTTGAGTTAACAAAGTGTATGGAAGCTGGGCACCAGGTAGGTATCCGAGACAGAGGAGGTGAGCCATGAAGGCTGCTTAAGTACCAAGCTCTTTGATTGGATCCAATCCTAGACATGCCCACAACCATAGCCACACTTTGTTATATCGAGTTTAAATTTGTTTAAGTGGACGTCTTTGATAAATCGATTAATCGTGGTGTTGAGATATTTTGAAAACAAGTGTCGCTTTGAAAACACGTCCTAAGTCTAGCCCATTTGAACAATTATCAACCAGGTTTGAAGTTATTAAAAATAAAATAACCCCGAAAAGAAATAAAAGGAAAGTTAAAATGGCCTTATTACAACCCAAAAATAAATAATATTTAAAGGAAATTTAAAGAAAACCTACGCTTATTTAAAAGTCCAAAGACAATCACCGTGGCCACTCTGAATCCCTCCCCAAGTCCCCACATCAAGGCTCACCTGCAAGGTTAAGGAAAGGGGTGAGTTTGGAAACTCATGTGCAACAAGCCCTTTCGAGCCCAAAACAATAACGACTGTTGGGTCTAAGCCCAAATCCAATCTCAAACATGTCTTGGGCCATAGCCCTTTTCATATTCATAACACCGGGTCAAGCCTTTTCAAATTTCATATTCTTGGGCAAGCCTTTATCAGAAACGGTATGGCCCATAGGCCCATTTCAATATCACATATAATGTCAATGAAAGAATGCAACCCATTTGGGAGACTACTCAACCCACCATCCGCTACTCTCCACCCGTACCAACCAACACACCATGTGGGGATTTACTCGACCCACCCCGCCATAACTCTCCATTTGGCAAAGATAGTCATGCTTTATCATATAACCGGAGGCCTAGCCTCTTTTTAATAATCAGGGCAAAAGCCCTTTTTATAATCGGGGCATAAGCCCTTTAATAATCAGGCGTAAGCCCTTTTGATAATGGGGCATAATCCTTTTGATAAGCGGGGCATAAGCCCTTTAATAAGCGGGGCATAAGCCCTTTTCACTTCCTCCATTCATATAAAAACTCAACCCAATGCATTTATGAACATCTCGTGTGCATATCATACATATCATGTGCATATCATACATGTCATGTGCATATCATACATATCATGTTTATCAAAATCCCATGCATTAAGTTCATATATAAACCCTAGGGGTATAATGGTTATTTTTACCTAGGGGCAAAACGGTCATTTTCATATTATAAGGGTAATCTTGTAATTTTACCAAAAATTAGGGTTTCCATGTTCATTAACGGTTACAAACAATTCATGGGTGCATACAGTGATTCTGGCCCACTTTTAGCGAAAACGAGTTATTGGGCCAAAAAACCCCTGATGGGCCCTACTCAGCTGATTTTGTCATCTAGGCCCATTTAGCCTATATCCATAACAGTATTTAACAGTCTTAACATGCAATTTAACAGATTTCCCATTTTCTACCAAATTTACCCAAATGGGCCCGAAAGCCTATTGGGCCCTAATTCAGCCCCTCGAGGCCTAACCTACCTGTGAACGTCGAAATCACGTCCTTACTGTTTCCATTGCTCCCAATCATCATCTCATCGATTCTAACTAACTAGTGAGCGTTCGCTTGCTCACAAGTCCTCGAAATGCTAAAATTTCGACATTTCGGCTTTTCGGCATTTATCACTTTAAGCTATGAAAAAGGGTTCGTTACACACCTGATTTGCGATATTCCTTGACGAGATCTCTTATGCGATTTCTCCTATAATCAACCACTTATATATTAGACCATGTTAATATTAAACCAAATCGAAAACTACCTATTATCATCACTTACACATTCGACCACCATCCACAATGGCCCTTGGGTTCATACCTTTGCCGAAGTTGATGACTAGATTTAGTCACTCCGATGATCCAAGCTTTTCACACACTCCTCGATCGGTAGCCTTTAATCCTCACTAGTACCAACAAACCAAATAACACCAAAAACCCTTTTAGCCTTAGTCGACAGAGGGGTTTTCAGCTTTTCTTAAACCACAAGATACAAATGGAAAGAAGGTTCGAATACTTACCAAGAGATCTACTCATTGAAGAACGTTCCGAATACCTTCCTACCCCATATCCATTGTGAATCCAACTTAAACGTGCGTAGAAAATAGATCTAAATATTAATTCCCGAATCACTAAAATATGAAGCTTTCGGCTTTTTAGCAAATATTAATCTAAGCTATTTAGAGGTTAGTACACACTGTTATGGGTTGAAGTTGAAACGTTTCCAAAATCAATCGCCTCGATAACCACCACCATCACTCAAACTTAACTAATCCAATATCAATATATGTAAATCTTAAGCACATCACCATACGAAACATAAGGGCATATTCGTCATTTTACCATACAGGGTATTACGGTCACTTTACCTTACAGGGCTTTACGGTCACTTTACCTACGAGGGCTTTACGGTCTTTTTACCTAATAGGGTATTTTAGTCATTTAATCCTACAAGGGTGTTTTGGTAAATCTACAAACCAAGGGTATTTCAGTAATTTTGTAAACCAATGGTATTTCTATAATTTTAGAAAGTCAAGGGTATTTCGTAACTTTGTAAATCGAGGTATTTTGGTAATTTTACAAATTGAGGGTATTTGGTAATTTCACAAACCAATGGGTATTTTGGTAATTTTACAAACTAGGGGTATTTTGGTAATTTTACAAATTGAGGTATTTCGTAATTTTGTAAATCGAGGTAAAATAGTAATTCGTAAATCAAGGGTAAAATAGTAATTCTATAAATTGACGGTAAAAAACGATAATTTTGTAAATCGAGGTAAAACAAGAATTCTATAAATCAAGGGTAAAACGGTAATTTTATAAATCGAGGTAAAACAAGAATTACAAAAATCGAGAGTAAAGCGGTAATTTTGTAAATCGAGGTAAAAGCGGTAATTATGTAAATCGAGGTAAAACGATAATTACGTAAATCGGGTACTTTGGTAATTTTACAAGTCGAAGGTATTTCAAGAATTTAACAAATCGAGGGTATTTCAAAGATTTTTACAAACTAAGGGTATTTCGGTAATTTTAGTAAACTAAAGTATTCTAAACATGGATAACAATACTAATGGCTCTAAAGCCCATTCTCACCCAAATGGGCCCACACGCTCGTGTGGCCCTTTTAGCCCAAACCTAGCCACAGATATGCGATTCACCTAGCCTAATCCAATATTTACTACACAATCAAACAACTTATCCAATTGGGCCGTAGGCCCATTGGGCCCATATGGCCCCTTCTACCATCATCGCGTCCAAGTAGCCATCCTCTGACTAGAGTAGTAAGAAATACACACGATAGGAGACTGGAGTTAATCCACGCTCGAGCACTCTTAGCCGACGCCCAACCCAAACGAGCACGCCATACAATGAAAGGATCGACCAAGAAATGTATATTTACTCTCTTCATGGTTCCTCTATTTAAAGCCGACTTCACAACCACTCTTATATTAGCTTTACGATGTGGGATCCTCCAACATTAGAGTTTAAATTCAACACCAACTCTTGCCGCCCCCTGTTAGCAAAATAAATGCTCTTTGCTTGCCATGGGATTCGAACCTATGCCTCCCCTTAAATGCTCCACACGCTACTTGCCACTAAGCCACAAGGCTTTTTGTGTCATTTATTTAACACAATAATTTAAAAACCCTCATCCAAGCATCCAGGTTTTTTTTTCACTTAATACCAAAATTTTTGCTAAAGCCCAAGTTTGAACCCAAGATTTCTCCAACACTTCTCAAAGCCATTAACCACTAATAGCAAACATTTAATTGTTTCATTTCATTGCACAATTAAATACCTATATACAACCTCCTTACGGACCCCCACTCAAGGCCTAATACTTCTAGGCCCAAATTCGGGGTGTTACATGGCAGCATGTGAAAGACCAAACAAACCGGTTTATAAGAGCTTAAGGGTCGATATGGTTATGAACGAATCAATAGATTCGAGAAAGGAATGAAATTATGAAATGAATTGATGGTAGGTTACAAAATGAAAGTGAATAAGACTTGTTATTTGAAAGTATGATATTATATGTTTATATGAATGGTCAAATGAGATTGTGCATTAATTTGGTATAAACATGAATAGGTGAATTGAAATGGTTGATAATTGATCATTTTTTGATTGTATCTTTAACATTTTAATGCTTTTTATAGTATTGACTTCAATCATGAAAGTACCATTGAGCTTTATTGCTCAACATACAGTTTGTTTATTCCCTGCATAGTTATTAGTATATCTCATAGTCTCTAGGAGTGAATCAGCATCTAATTTGCAGCTCTCGACTCAACAATGTTTATAGGGTTCCTTTACATTCTAATATATGACATGTACCTAAGGTTAAGTCAGTTTTATTATGTAAATGGTCATTTAGAACTTTGAATTGGAAAATGTCAATTAGAACTTAAGCATATGAATTGTTTAAGTATTCATTGATAGCATATGTTTAAATGGTTATGTAACAACTTGATTTTTAATGTTGTCAAAAAATACAGTTTCGGAATCCCATTTTCGTAAACTGAGTTTGTAAGGATGAAATATAAATATTAATGAAGCTTTCATGAAAATATATTGAAAATTGGTTAAGTAATTTAACCGAGAAATTAAGTAATTAAATCTTAGGGACTAAATTGTAAAAGTCTAATTGCTATTGAGTTTTAGCTTAGAAAATGATTGAAGACCTAGTTAGTAATTATCCAAAGGGCTTATATGGTTATTAAATCATTATTATTTATGTTAATAGTGGGTAATGATGATTATGGCCATTAAATGGTTAAAATTAATACTAATGAAAAAATAAATGTAAAATTAAGTTAATAAGCATAGTTAATTAGCTTAAGTAAATGTTAATCATAATATATATAGTTCAATAAGTGAAATGGAAGACGAAAGCATCCATCTTCTTCCATTGTCCACCAAAAGGAAAAAGAAAGAAAAAAAAATGTAACACCCCTTACCCGAGACTGTCGCCGGAGTCAAGCACGAGGCATTACCTGACTTAACTTACTAATTCGGGGCATAAAATTTGCTTTTAAAATTAATTTATTTACATTCATTCAATGTCCCTAAAAAGGGCCCTCGAGACCCTAAAACATGCAATTGAAACGGTTTGGGACCAAACCAGGAACATTAAAAATTTTCCGAATACTTAGACAAATCAAAATAATTTATTTCATTATTCCTTATAAAACTGCCTACCTTCGTCATAGTCACTAAATAAATCATAACTCGAGTCACAAAACTCAAAATTTAAATTCATGAATTTACCTGAAACTAGACTCATATATCTTCTTACTAATTTTTTTCTAGAATTTTTGGTCTTGCCAATTAGTACAGTTTATTAGTTAAATTTTCCCCTGTTGCACTCTTCAACTACTCTAACCTCTCCTCACTACGAATCAATTTTCTCCCTATACAGAATTCAAATAACCATTCTATTTATTTCTCTTGAAATTAGATTCACTAAGGAATCTAGAAATATAAACTATAACTCCTAATTATTTTTGTACAAATTTTAGTGAATTTATAAAATTAGAACAGAGGATTTAGAAATCGATCTGACCCTGTCTCACTAAA
The DNA here is from genome assembly GCF_025698485.1 of Gossypium arboreum. Lineage (NCBI taxonomy): Eukaryota > Viridiplantae > Streptophyta > Magnoliopsida > Malvales > Malvaceae > Gossypium > Gossypium arboreum. Next base: position 81,830,421 of record NC_069081.1, on the reverse strand, counting down.
ATTCAAATATCTCTTAATATACACTTCTTTTGCTTACTCTGTTTCTTTCATATGAAAATAGACTCAATAAGATTTAATTCTATATCCCATTCATTACCTAATTCCATTTCTACTATTATTGGTGATTTTTCAAGTTCATGTCACTGTTGCTGTTCAATACTATTTTAATGCTAATTTCACTTTTTCATGTTTTCTTTGTATTAACTACCATTTAGGCATACATAACACCGAAACATGTACTTCATTAGCCATTTCAATAGCTAATAATTATCAAATATTTACATACCATTCTTTAGCCATATCATAAGGACATACACGCAAAATGGCTAAGTCCCTATACATGCCATAAACTAGAACGTTTGTAAACGAAGATACCCATTTGGTAACTTGATAGTCGATAGTGTGAAGTGATCTTTGACGACCTCCAACCCAAGCTTGCTTTTAAGTACTCTGAAACATGGGAAAGTGAAAGAAGTAAGCTTATAAAGCTTAGTAAGTTCACATGTAAAATAATAAGCATCAGCAATCAATTTAGCTTACTACTAGGTTGTCATAATTTGCTTAAATAATGTTTAGTTCTTACTTTCCCATCTTACTCATCTGTAACCTTACCAAAGGCTCAGAATACAAAAGGCACTGTACTTAATAGCTTGCTTACATACCTGCAACATCTCACTTAGCACATGAGTACTCTTTCATAATATAGGTATATTGCCAATCATGTCATAAAGTGTCACAAGCATAACTGAAAACTCATCACTTACTTAATACTTGATAATCTCAATTACTTACAATATCAATATTAAATAAGCCTTAAATGTATACCTGTACTCTTTCTTCATGTTCTCACCTTGTCGTTTCTTTGACTTACTCTTTGGATTACTCGGGAACCTTTTCCTTTTTGAACTTACCATTGCCATGTCTTGACATGGTCTTACGTGGTATCCTTGCCTTATGAACTCACCAATGCCATGCCTTGGCATGGTCTTACATGGGACCTTTTCCTTATAGTAACTCATCAATGCCATGTCTTGACATGGTCTTACATGGTATCCTTGCCTTATGAACTCACCAATGCCATGCCTTAGAATGGTCTTACATAGGACCTTTGCCTTGTAGTAACTCATAAATATCATGTCTTGACATGGTCTTACATGATTTCCTTGCCTTATAGAACTTATCAATGCCATGCCTTGGCATGGTCTTACATGATATCCTTATCTTACCAAATTCCATGTTCCAAACATGGTCTTACATGGTATCTTTGTCTTACCAAATGCCAGGTTCCAAATATGGTCTTACATGGTATCCTTGTCTTAGTGCCAATGCCACATCTTGATGTGGTCTTACATGAAGTCCTTAATCAATGCCGATGCCATGTCTTGACATGGTCTTACACGGGATTCTTGCCTTACCAATGCCATGTCTTGAAATGGTCTTGCATGGTATCCTTAACTGTCAATTCCTCTTTAAATGCCATGTTATGAACATGTAATTTTACGTCAATTCTTCCTTAATTTCCATGGTACAACCATGGAATTTGAGATATCATAGCTGAAACATACTTGCTCAAATTCTCAAGGTTAGTCGCATAACTCAATAATAACAATACTAATAACAATAATTACATAATAATAAAATGCTACTCAACTTACATATTTACATTCTCAATCTCATCATATCATCAACTTAACTTATTCTCATCAAACTACGCTAGTCAATACTTTCTTGTTATCATACAAAGCCATAATACAAAATATGGTCTTACATAGAAATTATACAAGTTCTCTTTCCAATATCGAATTATTATCAAACATTAATCATTATATCTGAAACTAAATACTAAAGTATTTATGGCCAAAATATCAATTTATAATTCAAATATGCATAATTAAATGCTTGTTAAACATATGAACTTACCTCAATACCAAAATGACCATTTTACCAACTTTCCCGATTTTCAGTTTTTCTCCCGTTCTAGGTCCAAATCTCACTTTCTGGGATCTAAAATATCATATTTTGCTTATTTAATTAATTTAATATTCAAAACATTCCCTAACTCAAACTTTGGAAAAATTACAATTTTGCCCCTAAACCTTTACAGAATTACGATTTTGCCCCTAGGATCGAAAATTAAAATTTATCCATTTTTATTATGTCTTATGACACGCTGAACATTTTTCCCTTCTATGGAAACATCAAATTCCCACTCTATCATGTACTTATGAACATTAGGTATTTTTACCGATTATGTCGTTTTACTCGTTTTCACTTAAAATCACTTAGCAAAAGTTGTTTAACATAATTTCAAGCTTTGTATTATACCATAAAACATCAAAATAAGCATATTTAACCTATGGGTATTTTTCCAAATATGAACCCTAGCATGAATTATTGCTAGAATAAGCTAAATCAAGTTACCGGAACTCCAAAAACGTAAAGAACATTAAAAACGAGGCTAGAACGGACTTACTATTGAGCTTGGAAAGCTTGGAAACCCTAACCATGACTTCCCCCATGCTTTATTCAGCCTCCATGAAGAAGATGGACAAATTTTGGCTTTATTTTCCCTTTTAAATTCTTTTAATTACTAAATGACCAAAATGCCCTTAAAGGCTTTTCTTTCAAATTTGTCCTATTCTTGCCCATTTTTGTCGAAACTTGAATATAATGGTCTAATTAATAACTAAGGACTTCCACTTTAAAAACCCATTTCAATTAAATCTCCTTTATTATCTAGAACACACATTTTGCTAATTTTACAATTTAGTCTTCATTATCAAATTTGGCACTTATACATAAAATTTCTTCACGAAATTTTCACACAATTATTCAATCAATGAATAAACCTTAGAACTTAATCGAAATAAATTTTTTTACCTCAAATTCATGGTCTCGTAACCACTATTCTATTTAGGCCCTATTTCGGGATGTTACATCTATACATACCACTCACTTGAAAACACTTAAGGTTTATTAATACCCCAAATTGATAATTTGATAGTGTGATGCTGCCTCCGAAGATTTCCAATTCCAAGATAACCTGAAAACACTAAAGAAATGTAAAGGAGGGAGTAAGCTTTATAGCTTAGTAATTCATATGAAAATAATAAGCAATATGTCAACATGCTTCTCAAGGTAATACAATCATAATTGCACTTTTTACTTATGGTCATGTCAAGCTATTTACTCGCATCATAGTCACTAAATTATTAATATCTTGAGATAAAGAATTCTAAATTAAGATCCGTTAAAATAATTTGAAACTAGACTCATATATATTTCTACCATAAAAATTTCAGAATTTATGGATTAGCCAATAAGTACAGTTTATTCTTCAAATTGACCTCTATTCTGCTGTTTGACAGTTTCAACCATTCTTTACTAAAAATTAATTATCTCTTAGTACGTAATTTGGATGATGTTCCCATCAATTTATCTTAAAACTAGACTCATTAATAATTTTATTCCTTTAAATTCTAACTGATAATTATTTTCATACAAATTTTAATTATTTTCCAAAGTTAAGACAGGGAAGCCCGAAATCAGTCTAACCCTGTCTCACAAAAATTTAAATATTTCATAATATGAAATTCTTTTGCTTACACCGTTTCCTCTATAAGAAACTAGACTCAATAAGATTTAATTGCATATTTTATTCAACCTTAAACTAAATTTCCACAATTTTTGGTGGATTTTCAAAGTCGACTACTACTGCTGTCCAAAACTATTTTAATGCTAATTTTACTTTTTCATGAATTCTTTGTATTTACTTCCATTTAAACATACATAACACCAAAGCATATCTATATCTAGCCATTATGAAATATTTACATGCCATTCATTGGCCAATTTAACCTATACATCAACAACAAAGACTTAAACATATCATGTCTCAATTTAATTTGGCCTAAAAGCCTCACACATGATCATCAATCAAATTTACCACATATTTATACATCATAAGTATAGACCTATAATCACAAGGTCATCACAAGATCATCCTCATAGGTATGACTTACTCATTTACATTCTTACCAAATATCCAATATACACAAAGTTTTCATAAAGACATTCTCATAGAAATCATGAACTCACAATGTCATGAAGTTAATGCTTGTAAACTTTAAGTACATACCTGTACCAATTCGTAATACTTACATACTCTTTCTCATCTTTGAAATACTCATTGGGTTACCCATTGAACCACTAGGAATACTAAAAGATACTCGAAAATCATGCATATGTCATACAATGCCATATCTCGAATATGGTCTTACATGTAATATCATATCGAAGCCAATAGCCCAGCTATGGTCTTACACGAAATCTCATAACGATGCCATGTCCCAGACATGGTCTTACACGTAATATCATACTGATGCCAATAGCCCAGCTATGGTCTTACACGGAATATCGTATCAATGCCATGTCCCAGACATGATCTTACAGGAAATATTATATCAAAGCCATGTCCCAGACATGGTCTTACATGAAATCTCATAATGGTGCCGATGCTATGTCCCAGACATGGTCTTATGTGGGACCTCATATTAATGCCAATGGCATATCCCAAATATGGTCTTACATGGGATCTCCTATTGATGCCGATGCCATATCCTAGAAATGGTCTTATATGGGATCTCAATACTCACACGTCGTGATATCCGTATCTTAGCTATTCTTAGGGTTCAACGGGATTTTTGAGACACCAACTTTTATCAAGTTGTCATTGAGACATCATGAATTAATTTCATAAAGACAAATACATATACATATACATTTCATGCAATATTTAAGCATTAAACATATAATAATAACATGTTGCTTTATTTTCATACAAACTTACTTCGACACCAAAATGACAAAAAGGGACCTAACCGTCAATTTCTCGTTTTTTCCCTCGTTCTAGGTCCGAACCATGTTTTCTTTGATCTATAATATCACATTTAGTCTATTTATTAGTCACATTAGTCAATGTGATCCAAAAATCATACTATGAAAAAAGTACATTTTTGCCCCTAAACTTTATCATATTTACACTTTTGCCCCTAGGCTCGTAAAATGATTTTTATTCAATTTAGCCTAGCCGAATCTTTTTCATAACTATAGCAGCCCACAATTTCCACTAAATCGCACTTTTATGATAAATTTTATAACTTTTACAAATTAGTCCTTTTTAGCATTTTCATTGAAAACTACTTAGCAAAAGTCGTTTAACACACAAAAAACATTCATATTCCTCCCTTAAACATCAAAATATGCACATGTAACACATGGGAAAAATTTTAAACATCAACCCTAGCTCAAATAAATGGTAGAAATAGATAGATCTTGTTATGGGGATTGCAAAAACATAAAAATCATTAAAAACATGGCTAGAACGGAGTTAATATCAAGCTTGGAAGCTTAAAAAACCCTAGCCATGGTTTCTCCATGCAATTTTCGGCCATAGCTTGAAGATGGACAAAAATTGGCATTTAATTTTGTTTTTAATTCATTTTAATTATTAAATGACCAAAATGCCCCTAACTTAAAAATATTCTATTTCACCTATTTCATGTCCATTTTTGTCCAAAAAATTAAGGACCTCCAATTTAAAATTTCATAACAATTGGACACCTCTAGCATGTAGAAATCAACTTTTGCATTTTTTACGATTTAGTCCTTTTGACTAAATCGAGTGCCCAAATGTCAAAATTTTCAAATGAAATTTTTACGAAGTCATTTCGTGAAATCGTAGACCATAAAAATATAATAAAATTAAATTTTCTGACGTTAGATTTGTGGTCTCGAAACCACTGTTCTGACTAGGCCCAAAATATGGTTGTTACAATGTATATGCTTGGATTAGTGTTGTTTGATGTTGTGTAGGTTGGTGCAAGAAAAGGTGGCAAAAGGGCTTGGTAAATAGCCTTATTATTGTCCACATAGGTAGACACATGGGTGTGTGTCTAGGTCGTGTGTCACAAACGTCTTGCCCATTGGATGTGTAATCCGACTGTGTGTCCCCTGCATTCTTGAATTTTAGCTTCGAATTGCCGACACGGGCAGAGACATGGCCATGTGTCTCAGCCATGTGAAGGACACGACCCAGAGTCATGGGCATGTACCCAGGGCCTGTGAAGTCTGCACCTAGTTTATGAAAAATTATGAAAATAAAATTTCCTACACGGCCCAACACACAGGCATGTGCCTTGACCGTGTGACCCTAATCTGTTGATGATGTCATAGATAGAGAATTACATGGGGCACGGGCGTTTCCCAAGCCACGCGGGCCTGTGACCCTCAAAAGCATGAAAATTTTCTAAGTGTTGTAACAATTTTGAAAGTTCTCGGTTTAGTCCTGAACCACTCCCAATGTATGTTTTGGGCCTCGTAGGCTCGTAATAGGGACAATATGAATGTATATGAAAAGTTTTAATTTGGATGGAAATTTATGTCTTGGTTCTTCATGATTACTTTTGTATAAGTCCGGTAATGCCTTGTACCTTATTCCAGCGTCGAATATGGGTAAGGGGTGTTACATAAAGATTCTTCATCAAGTTGCTGAAATGAAGTAATTTCATTTTGGATCTTGACGGTTAAAAATGGAGAGAAATATTTCATTAAAAAACTTTCAACCAACTCTTTCCATGTAGTTATGGAACTAGACGGTAGGAAGTTCAACCACGTTCGTGCTCTATCTCTTAAGGAGTATGGAAATAGTCTCAGTCTCAAGGCATCTTCAGTCACCCTGAATAGTTTAAATGAGTCACTCACTTCCATGAATAGCTGAAGATGAAGATGTGGGTCTTCAGTAGGAATCCTACTGAATTGACCCATAATTTGCAACATTTGGAACATGACTGGCTTCAGCTCAAATTGTTGTGCCTTAACTTTGGGTCTCCTAATATTCGGGCTGAGCTCGTTGAATAGAGGAATGGCATATTGTTGAATGGCACAGTTTCTTTCATTGCCATCAATGATCGGATTATGAGTATTATAAACGAATGTTCCTCCTGGATTTTGGTTTGGATTTTCAAAATTCATATCTTCGGTCCTTTTTTGGTTCGCTTGTCTTCTCCTTTACTAAAAAGTCCTTTCAATTTCAAGGTCTACGGGGAGTAAGTCAATAATCTGATCAATACTCATAAACACCTGAAACAAATTTTAAAAAAATGGAATTAAAATTTAACAGAAAAAATAGACCAAAATGAAAAATTAACAATTTCACAAATAATGTCTTTTAAAATAGTCCCCGGCAACAGCGCCAAAAACTTGGAACGATAAAAATTTGCAAGTGTACACAATCGCAACAAGTAATAAAGTGACAAGTAAATGTCGAGTTATTGTACTCACAGGGACTGTGAAAAGAATTATTTATGAATGCAATTTTAAAAACACTTTGGTGAAGAAAAATATTTTGATTTGAGGAGGTGATTAAAAACTAGGATTTTAACTAAGTAAAATAAATAAAAATAAAATAAAATTTCCAATGCACGATTTCAAAAGATGATTTTAATCAAGATGACATAATTGTGTTAGATTAATTACATTTCTTAACTTAGAATTATTAAACTCATGTTTATGTTGTTACGAATAAATTTACAACAACTCTGTAATTTGCTAACTTATGAACATACTTACTTACCAAAAATTCATTTATCTTTTGACTATATCTCTATGTCAATTCAACCGATTAAACAAATTTTAATAAGCAAATGTGTTAATGCACATACAAACTTATGAAATTAAAATAATCTCTTGTACATATCTCTATGCCAATTCAAACAATTAATTCAATCAGATAAGCAATTAAAAGATTAAGTGAGGTAAAAATGTGTTTCTACCTTGAAACATTTTAATCACAATAATCTTGCAAGTTATACAAGGCTAATGAATTGTTAGATACCGTTGCTAATTTAACTCTTAGCTACATCAAACATGCATTGATTAAGTATCATGTCAATTAATTACAATTTCAATCCGTTTAAATAATTAATTCATTAGTTACCTTACAATTGTAATGCAAGAATAACTTAGTCATGGTTTTACTTAATCAAACATCTTACCGAGGCTTATAACAACACAAACACAATTTTAATAAATTAAGTAGACAAAATGCAAGCGACTTAACACGAATTAAATTGAAGCCATATTAATTAAATTAAACATATCAACATCACATGTATTCATAGACATATTCATCATAACAACAACAAAATTAAAAGGATAGAGAATAAGAATCAAATCCGGTGTTTCTTCGAGGCTTGACTAGTTTGCTCCACTCATCATTCTCTGCTTGTTCTTGTTGAACCGAGGCTTCCACGAACACTTGAATGCTGCTCCAAATGGTGGTTGTGTAACGCCTCAAATTTGGGCCTAGAAGTATTGGGTCTTGTGCATGGGAGTAGGTAGGAGGCGGCAAATAAATAGTTAGTTGTGCAGGAAAGTGATGTAAAATCATGCTTGTTTCAGTGGTTAAGTGTTCTGGGAAGAGTTTGAGAAGTCTTGGGTTCAAGCCTGAGCAAGAGCAAAAAGTCTTGCGAAACTCCTCTTAGAAGAACTCCCAAGTCACTTTCTCCCTCGGCACAACCGACACGAGGGTGTTCCACCACTGGTAGGATGAATCTCTTAGAAGTGATACAACACACTTCATGCACTCTTCCGGTGTGCAAGACAACTCATCAAAGACCCAGATGGTGTTCCCGAGCCAAAATTCTACTCTTTCTAGATTGTCATCTATGTTAGCCTAGAACTCTTCAGCTTCTTGCTTTCTAATTCGATCAACTGGAGGCCTTTCCCTTCTCACCATCTTAACAACTTGGGGGGCTACGGGGGTAGGCTGAGGAATAGGCGGGGTTGGGGGAGGTTGAACACCCGGATTTGTCTGAACAAACTCAGTGTACCAAGCATTCATCATGTAGAGGAAGACTTCTTTGCCTCTTTCTCCTCTACTAACAGTCTTAGGTCTACTATCAGATGGTACTGCTCCTTTAGTGGGAGCAGGCGCGTTACTTTCTACATCGTCAGCAACTGCTTATTCGGGATCCATTTACTATATAAAGCACAATTTAAATTGTCAGGAGTTGTCACACTATCATGATATACGTATGATATGTATAGCTAGACTTCTGCAATCACTACGTAGTCCTAGAACCTACTAAATCGTAGCTCTGATACCAATAAATGTAACACCCCTTACCCGTGTCTGATACCGGGACAGGATACGAGGCGTTTTCGGACTTAAATATAAACTTACTCACAAAACCGGGCCATAAAATTTCTTTGAATACTTAAATGTTCATACACATACAAAATGTCCCGTTACGAGCCTATAAAGCCCAAAACATACATCAGGGGTAGTTAGGGACTAAATCAAAAACTTTAGGAAAATTTGGAGAAATATTCTTAAAATAGGGTCACACGCCCGTGCGGGCACGGGGATATGCCTGTATGCCCTAGACACGTCCGTGTCTCCAGGCTGTGTAACTCTCTGTTCATGATGTCAGCATCAATTAAAGATCACACGGCTAAGTCACACGCCTGTGTGCTAGGCCGTGTGGCAAATTTAATTTTCACATATAAGGTGCAGACTTCACACTGCCTGAGCACACGCCCATGTCCTAAGGTCGTGTCCCCTACACAGCTGAGACACATGGTCATGTCTCTGCTCGTGTGACAGCCCTAAAGTGACCCTAGTCGGAAAGCGGTTTCGGGACTGCTAAACCGAGTCACCAAATTATTTGGATGTGATATTTATGGTATAAAATATGTGAATATGAATGTGCGAAAATCTTAAGCTTCGATTTAGTAAATTGCATGTGAATTTAGTCAAAAGGACTTGTGTGACACTTTTGAAATGTGATAGGCTAATCTACAAGGATCTAATAGTGCATGTAAACAAAAAGGAGGACTTGCATGTCAAATTCCCCCTTTTTAATTGCTAGTGGCTGGCCATGACAAAGGATGATGGGCAAAACATGTCATAGACATGTTTTGTTGGTGCATCATGGGTGGAAAAATAAATTAAAGAGCATGGGCAAAGAAAGAAAAAAAAAATGGTCTCATCCATGCTCCCCCTTCCCCTTGCCGTGAATGGAAGAAAGAAAACAAAGAAGAAAAAAAAAATGTTCATCCTTTGATTCATCTTTTGGCCGAAAATTTGAAGGAAAAAGGGAAGAAGGGAGTGAAGCATTCGGCTATCCTAGGTCACTATTAAGCTCAAGAGCCTAGAGGATCAAAGCCGGATAAGGGAAAAGAGGAAGTAAACGAATAACCGTGGATATCTAGTCGTCGACCACTTTCGAGGTAAGTTTTAAGCGATAAATCGTTGAGTAAATTCAATCATAATAGGGCATAATGAGTTGATTTGATAAGATATGATGTGGCCATAATATGTCTTAAACCCAAATGGTAAGTTCATAAGTGTTTGGACTTGGAAATTTAAGAGCAAATTGTAATAAATTGCTTAGACAGCAGCAGTAACCTGATTTTAGAAAATCACTATAAATTGTTGGTGTGGAATTATAGGCTGAATAAAATATGTAATCAAAGCTTAGTTGGTCTAGTTTCTTATAAAAGAGACCGTGGAAGCAAAGAAATTTCCTATAAAGAGATATTTAATGTTGTGCGGGACAGTGTCGGAATGACTCCGAAATCCCCTGTTCTGTTTTTGGAAAATCATTATAATTCGTACAAAAATGGTTATGAGATAAGATTTATATTCTTAGACTCCTTAATGAGTCTAGTTTCAAATGGAGTCAAATAGAACACATTATGAATTCTGTACAATGAAAAATTTGATTCGTAGTGAAGAGTGGTCAGATTAGTCAAACAGTGAAACATGGGAAACTTTAAGAAAAATCTGGTATTGATTGGCCAAACCTAAAATTCTGAAAATTTTATGGGTGGAAGATACATGAGTCTACATTCGGGGAAAATTAACGGCAATTGATTTTGAGTTTTGTAGCTCCAGTTATAAACAACTTAGTGACTGTTGGTCAGAAAAACTGCTTGTAGTGAATATGTGATTTTGTTGTAAACTTTGATGAACTATTTGAGTTGCTTATAAGCTATTGCTGAAATTGATGTACAAGAAAAATATGAAATATGTATGATATACATATATGTGTGATAAAGCCGAATGGCCAATGCGATGAATGTGAAAGTGTATGTATATGTGATAAGGCCTAATGGCCGATGTGATGAATGTGAAAGTGGATGTATATGTGATGAGGCCTAATGGCCGATGTGGTGAATGTGAAAGTGTATGTATATGTGATAAGGCCTAATGGCCGATGTGATGAATGTGAATGTGGATGTATATGTGATGAGGCCTAATGGCCGATGTGGTGAATGTGAAAGTGTATTTATATGTGATGAGGCCTAATGGCCGATGTGGTGAATGTGAAAGTGTATGTATATGTGATAAGGCCTAATGGCCGATGTGGTGAATGTGAAAGTGTATGTATATGTGATAAAGCCTAATGGCTAATGTAAAATATATGTGTGATATGCATATGTGGTAAAGCCGAATGGCTAATGTGAATGTTGTAACATGTGATTAAATGTACATGAAACTTGGAATATGTTCCGGGTGAGACCCGATGACTACATGTGGAGATTATGACCGGGTAAGACCCGATGACTACGTGTGGAGATTATGTCCGGGTAAGACTTCTTTTATAAGAATTGCTTATAAAAATACGCAATGCTGAAAGGTTAAACAGTATGTACTCCAAGCTTATATGTGAGCTTGATTTAAACTAAACCATAAGGTAGTTATGTGATGTATACGAGAGCAATCTATGAGACTATTCCTATGATTATGATGAGATGTGCATATTTGGATAAAGGGGTGGTATGCCAAGGAAGAGTGAAATAAAAATACGAACAACTATGTTATAACTTGATTGTTATCTGTTGACACTGCTTGAAACTTACTAAGCATTGTAATGCTTACTCCGTGTACTTTGTTTCCTCTGTTTTATAGATCTCATTTGGAAGCTACAGGCTCGGGGATCGTCAGCAACTAGTCACACTATCACTATCCACTGTTTGGTACTGCTATGTTTTGGAATATCTTATGGCATGTATAGAATAGACTAGTAGTGAGAGGATATCTTGGTTAATGTATAGGACTACCCTTTTGGTGTAGGTCATGTACCCTTCGGTTTTGTGTAAATTCGGATAGCCATGCGAAAATGGCTTAGATATACTTTGATCATAGCATTATAATCGTTGTATGTTGTTTTTCAAGAGGTATGGAAATGTTGGTAACGGTTAGCCATGAGAATGGTCATTCATGATCACTTTTGGTATATGTATGACAAACTCTAGTTGATCCATGGAGGATCATGAAATAGGTAAAGTTTACCTTAAAAATAGATGCTGGTAGCAGCAGTGACGTGAATGTGAAAAATCACTAAAAATAGTAGAAAGGGAATTAAATAGTGAATAAATTATGTAGTCGAACCTTGATGAATCTATTTTCGTAGGAAAGTAACGAAACAATCATATGAATAGTATGTTAAGAGATATTTAAGTTTTCGTGAGACAGGGCCAGAACGGTTTCTGGATTCCCTGTTCCGACTTTGGAAATTCATTGTAAATTATCCAGAGATAATTAGAGTCATTCCATATATGTATAGATTCCTCTTTGAGTCTAGTTTCTATAGAAACAAACGGAATCAGTATTGAATCCCTGTACAGGGAGATATCCAATTCATAACGCACGAAGGTCAGTGTAGTCGATCCTTGCAACAGGGGAGAATTTAACTAATAAACTGTACTAATTGGCCTAACCAATAATTCTAGAAAAAAATTTGTAGATGCATATATGAGTCTAGTTTCAGGGAAAAATTACGAAACTGGTTTTCGAGTTTTGAACTCAAGATATGATTTTTAAAGTGATAGTGACGCAGTTAGCTAACTGCCTGGAAAATTTTTAAAATGGACTGTGAAAGTGAATGGTTTAAGCCGTTAACCCCTCGTGTCCGATTCCGGCAGCGGACTCGGGTACGGGGTGTTACAGCTCGTGTGTTTACTACCATGCATACTGACTTGTAAAACTAGGGTGCAGGGGACACACGGTCAGACCACACGACCATGGGGCTGACTATGTGTCACACACAGCCTAGACACACGCCTATGCGTAAGCTATTTTCCAAGCCCCTTGTCACCTTCAACAGCCCATACACACACTCATATGTCAATGGTGATTATCAAGGCATAAATGGGCTACTTAGACTTCCACAGCTTTAACTCACGCATAATAAATTTATGTCAAGTATACATAATTGGGACTACATTATTTGTGAGGTTCATTCTATCTATTTCTTTACCTTTATTCATATTATGACCATGCCAATTGACATCCTTTATCTATCAAGCATAAATTCCACATTTTATCATCCATTGTTAACAACCAATTTGGCACACACCACAAGAATAATAACACCTTTCATGCATGTATCAATATTTAGGGATTTCAACCTAATAATCAATATGAGCCATATTTCATGGCCATATACAAAATGAAGTAATATACTAACATGGGCCATCACTTTGGTTAACAAATATGACACATATAGCAAAATACTAATTCTCCTATACATGCCATACTCAAATGTAACAAGTCAAATATACCACAAAAAATTCGTTGATAGTGTGACTTGATCTCTAACATCCACGATCCCCGAGCTAGCTTAGCGATGCTAAAAGAAAAAGGAAAAGAGAGAGAGTAAGCATAAAGCTTAGTAAGTCGTGTGTAAATAATAAGAAACATTGATCATGAAATTCATGAATTAAACATACTATCAATTTCCACCACATTATCATTTTACACGTAATGAACATGGTGATGGTTTACAATAAGTGTCCTTGAACATCATACTTATCTTGCTCTTTCCTATTCATGCTAAATTTCCCATCATGAATCGAATTCAATACTCATGAGGTTTACGTACATACCTGTACCACACATATCTTACCCATATTACTCCACTTCTTAAACTTAACCTTGAATGGCTCGTTAAACCTCCCGGAATACTGAAGGACATTCGAGATTATCATACACCAAATAGAGTGCCAAGCCCATGTCCCGGACATGGTCTTACATGGGACCACATATCGATGCCATATCCTAGATATGGTCTTATACAAAGTCTCATATTGGTGCCGATGCCATGTCCTAGCCATGGTCTTATACAGGACCTCACATCGATGCAAATGCCATATCCCAGATATGGTCTTACATGGGATCTCATACTGATGTCGATGCCATGTCCCAGACATGGTCTTATACGGGATCTCTTAACAATGCCATGTCCCAGACATGGTTTTATACGAAATCATTCAACGATGCCGAAGCCATATCCCTGATATGGTCTTATACGGGATCACATCTTGATGCCGATTGCATGTCCCAGACATGGTCTTACACGGGATCTCATTAACCATGGTGTCATTATATCCAAATTCTAAGCATTCCTCAGGGTCACCCGAAACTTCCGAGATATAAAGCTATCATCACATTTTCATTGAATCATCACAAGTCAATTCCATCAACGCATATGTACACATTTCACATAATATGAAGTATTAAACACATAATAATGAAAATTTTGAATTTCCTACACATAAACTTACCTCGGTGCAAAATGTGACAATTTGCGATTTAATCCACAACCTTGTCTTTTCCTCGGTCAAGGTCGATTCCTCGTCCCTCTTGATCTATAACAGCACATTTAGCTCATTTAATACATGCACTATTCAATTTAGTCCAAAAATCAAAATATGGAAAAATTACAATTTTGCCCCTAAAGTTCCACAAAATTATGAAATTGCCCCTGGGCTCGTAAAATGAAAAGTACCCCATTTTTCTCATTATTCAAGCCTAGCTGAATCATTTTCTCTCTTATACCAACCCAAACCTTTCATTTATTCACACATTTACACATAGTTTTTACAACTTTTACAATTAAGTCCTTTTTATTAATTTCACCAAAAACTACTTAGTAAAAGTTGTTTATCACACATCAAACTTTCATATTCTTCCATTAGACATCAAAGCACAAGCATGTCATCATGGGTATATTTTTGAACATGAACCCTAGCTCAAATTAAGGGTAGAAATAGCTAAATCGAGCTACGAGGATTTCAAAAACATAAAGAACATTAAAAACGGGGGTAGGATACACTTACTTTTAAGCTTGAAGATGAAAAAAACCCTAGCTATGGCTTCTTGTGATATTCGTCCAAGAAGGATGAAGATGAACACAATTTTTTACTATTTTCCCTTTTTAATTCTTTTATTAACCAATGGACCAAAATGGCCTTCTATTAAATCATTGATATTTTATCCCTCTTATGTCCATTTTTGTCCATAATGACATATAATAGTCTAATTTCCAAATAAGGGCTTTAAAATTTCAAATCTCATCACATTTAAGCCCCTTAATAATTAAAACACATGTTTTCTACTTATTATAATTTAGTCCTAATAACTCAATTGAACACCTTATCGGTAAAATTTCTCATCGATATTTTCACACAGTTATTTAATCACACAGTAGACCTTAAAACTTTATCGATATGAGTATTTCTACCTCAAATTTGTGGTTTTGAAACTAATGTTCTGTATAGACCCTAATTTGGGATGTTACACATTCATAACGTGATAGGATTTTAGGGGACTTAATAGATAATCAACAAACTTTCTATAAGATTATACACTTTTCAATTTACTCTCTTTTCATTTTGTTCCTAATGCTTAACATAAGTCTAAAAAATATTATCAATTCCCAACTTACAGTATTTATCCATGATATAGGTATATTCATCCATAGCATATGCAATTTGCTCACATATAAATACATCATTTATCATATTAAACTTTTTATAACATCATAATACATCCCAATTACGTACTTACCATTTCATCCCCTTTTTTTACCCGTTTCATATGCATAATACAAGCATAATCATAAATATCAACCATATCCACAAGCTTGGCATAAGCCTAAGCACGTGAACAATACATGTTAGTTCATTTAAACATGATTCATATGAATTTGGCATGGATAACCATTATATCTGAGAATGATTCAATTGGATTTATCATCCATCTCAACATAACATATTTTTCAAATTCATTAAACATATAACCTTACCAAGATTTTCCATTCGAAGAATGACTACGGGTAATATTACATCGTCAGATAGATCGAACACACCAGACAAAAGCTCATAAAAGATGATCCAATCGAAATATACAAACAGAAGCTCTAAGAGCTGGTCCACTTGAAACACGTCAATAGAAGCTCATAAGAGCTGAACAGAAGCTCATAAGAGCTGATCCACCGAATCATGCCAAACAGATAGTATGACGCGAGAGTTTGTAATAAATTTTGAACCTCGATTTACTTGGGTAATATACAGATATCTCCCTCAAATATCATCTTCACTCCAAACCTCCGTAATACACCAAAACATAAATGTACTCTATCCCGCGTTCAATTCAAGCCGAGCATCAAATTCAATATTATAACTCATATAATGATTCATCTCCAACAATGGAATATATATAATATCATGTAATACCAATCACCTATTTATATAAATGTCAAATTTTTACTATACGAACTTACTTAGCTAAATTGCAGAAATGTCAAAGTACAAGGATATTTTGGTAATTTTCCACTCAATCTTGATCTAAATTAATAATTTCATTCAATATATTAATTTAGACAGTAAAACAATGTATTTTATACAATTTAGTCACTTTTGACATTTTTACAAAATTACTCCTAAAGTTTTACTTTTATTCAATTTAGTCACTGAGCCTAAAACAGGCAAATTAACCATTTTTACCCAAAATTGAGCCTAGCCGAATACTCATGACATCCAATAAAGCCCATTATTCCAACAATTTCACATCAAATCATTGTACTTTTACTATATTAAAAATTTAGTCCCTAATCAAAAAATTCATCAAAAATCACTTAATAAAACACTTTTAAATAACAACTAATATCTAAAATCCATTGTTTAACATCTAAAATCACAAGGTTTATCAATGGCAACATTCAAAATCTTTAACAGTTTCAAAATCGAAGGTACGGGCTAGCTGAACCTAGTTGCAGCGATCTCAAAAACATAAAAATTATTAAAAACGAGACTAAAATGGACTTACATGCATACATGGAAGCTTGGTTGAAGTTTCAAAAGTCTAACAATGGCTTTCTTCTTTCTCAATTTCGGCAAAACATTGAAAAGAGAAAGGTGATTTCTTTAGTTTATTTTATTACCTTATAATTTGTTTTTTTTAATTAATAAAACATAATATTTTCATAATAAAACAAAGCCAACCGCCAACTTATATATATAATATGGTATATTTACCATATTAGTCCGTGAAATTAATTTTCCATAGCAATTAAACATCTTTAGTTAGTAGAATTAAATTTTCACACTTTTTAAAATTTAGTCTTTTTCACTTAATTAACTATCGAAACGTTAAAATTTTTCAACAAAACTTTTATACCACCTTAATGACACTCTGTAAATATTTATAAAAATATTTACGGCTCGTTTTATAGAAACGAAGTCCCGATACCTCATTTTCTAAAACCACTTGACTTTAGAATCTTACCACTTGAACTTAATTAATCATTTAAATAGTATAAATTACCATATAAAAAACTTTTTTAAAACCATAATCGACTCGTAAATATTAAATAATAATATTTACGAACTTACTCTTCGAATTTGGTGGCTTCGAACCACTGTTTCCGACACCACTTAAAAATAGGCTGTTACATTGATCCTTCCCCTTTTAGTTGAGAACTCTGATACGACATTAACAATTTTGAATTAGAACCTTAAGGTCCCTAGGTTTGACGCAACTTCTTATCCTTTTTCTCTCTTCCTTTTCTTTTCTTTAATTTGCATGGAATGTTTCTTATCATTCCACTTTTATTTTATTTACTTTCTATTATTATTATTATTATTATTATTATTATTATTATTATTATTATTATTATTATTATTATTATATGACATATATACATACATTTTTTAAGTTACTTATCATTGTAACATATATATATTAATGTCGTCCACCATCCTTAGGTAATTGGATAATTACTACTTTAGTCCCTCTATTAATTTTTAATCTATAATTCAACTTTTAATACTTATGCGATTTGATCCTTATACCTTAATAATTCTTAATTTCAGAAAATCCACTTAACAAAATCTAATTCACTACTAAACTAACTTCGTAAATATTAATAAAAATATTTACGAGTTTGTTTTACGAAAACATAGTCTCGAACTTTATTTTCTGACACCCTAACTATCGAGTTGTTACATAAAGAATATGTATATTGAGTTCGAAATAATTATTTACAGTTAAGAAATAGCACTAAGTAAGAAGTAGGCTTCAGGCCTAATGGTTAAGTGTTAGTTTCCCTCCCTAGAGAGCCTAGGTTGAAACCCCACTTCTATTTTTTTCCTTTTAATTTTCAGCAACCTAGGATAAAAACCACACTAAATACTATTGGGGGTAAAAATTAAACAAGAAATAGGTTTAGACCTAATGGTTGGCATGCTAAAACCCTTATTGGAAGTCGTAGGTTTGAGTCCCTCATTCTTTTTTAATTTTGAGATTTTAGCAAAACACAAAATATAAACTATTGGGATAAAATCTAACAAGAAATGGGTGGTAGCTTCACAGTTAAGGTGTTGATACCCCTCCAGATCCAAGTTCAAGCTCCCTCATTCCCTTTTTATTTCATAATTTCACAAAAAATGCCTCAAAAATATATCAATATGATTAAGCATCAAAAGTAAACAAGAAATAAATGATAGCCTAATGGTTAAAATTTAGTTTCCCCTTTATGAACCTGAGTTTGAGCCTCCACCTCCTTTCTCCCTTTCATTTTAATTTCAAAATTTTAACAAAATCTTGGGAAAATTACAAGTGACACCCCTAGGGGTAAACCCTAGGAATTTAACCAATTCTAATAGAATTAGAATTCCATCATCTTTTCCTAATTAGAATTTCAATTTGCCCTCCATCTTTCTATTTATTGTAACAACCCGTTTTTGGTCAAATCAGAACAGTGGTTTCGGAACCACAAAAATGAAGTCAAAATATTTATTTTATTATTATTTTAATGTTTACATCATGATGGAGTGATTGTGTGAAAATTTCGTTAAGAAATTTTATCATTTGAATGGTCATTTTGATAAAAAGGACTAAATCATGTGAAGTGCAAAATTAATGTTCTAATAGCTAAAGGTATTAAATAGCTATAGAACCTTAAAGTAAGAGTCCTTAAGTGGTAATTAGACCATTTTAATTGTGACTGGACAAAGATGGGCATGCATTATGTGATTTTAATTGTTTATTAGTATGGTTAAAATGGTAATTTAGCTAATAAAGGTTAATTTAATAAAACAAAATGAATTTTTATTCTTCATTCATCTTCTTCAACCAAATGAAGGGCAAGAACATCCATTTTTAAAGCTTCAAACATTCGCTCACTTCACCTTGAGCATGTAAATCCATTTTTGTTCGGTTTTTAATGATTTCTATATTTTTGGGCTTGTTGCAACTAGTACTAGCTAGCCCAGGGACTAATTTGCAAAATTGTTAAAGATTTTGAATGTTGCCATTGATGAATATGTATGAGTTCTTAACAAATTTGTACAGGTATGTACATGTAAAGTATGAGATTCAAATAGAAAAGGTTCTGAATTTGCATATAAGCATATGATTAAGCATATGAAAGGTTTGTTGTTATCATGAATTATATGTTTAATAGTTCAAATTGACGATTTGTTGATTATATTTCGTACGAGCTTACTAAGCTATAAAGCTTACTTTGTTTATTTTTTCGTGTTTTATAGTGAATTAAAAGCTAGATCAAATTCAGGGATCGTTGAAAACATCGTCACACTATCCAACCGTCACTTTGGTACTTTTGACCCTATGGTTTGGTCATATGGCATGTATAGGGACTTTGAGTCATTTTGGTATTGTAGCAAGATTTGGCCATTTGTGTTGGCTTGTTTATATTACATAATTGGTTGTATGTTAGCCATGTGACTTGGCTTATTTTGGCTATTATTTAATGTATATATATGTGTGTTACTGCTTCTTAGTGATGTGGTTCATATTTGATTGAAAATGGTTGGTTTAATGTAATTCTAAGGGTAGCTAATGGTCGATGAATTGAGATTAGTTATGTTTGTGAATTAGTGCTGTAACTCCCCTTATCCGTATCCAAGGCTGGAACAGGGTACGATGCATTACCAGACTTAACCATACACATAGACGAAAACCGGGCCATAAAATTTCATTTAATTCAAAACTTTTTGAACACATGCATAGACTCATATTTAAAGACATATAACGTGGCATAAATGAGCACTTACACATCCATAATCATGCAATAACATGCCATTCAATTTAAACATATTTGCTTACCATCCTGTATATAATATACATTCTTACATTAACTAGAACTAGGCATGCTAAATCTTATTCTCATTATACCATTATAGTGTAGTTACCAATTTGTCCATTAAACATCCATATTCAAGGCAACATTACTCATTTTCATTTAATTCATGATCCACTGGCCTGCATTTAACTTACCTGATGTATTACCAATCATGCATAACAAACAAAGTTAACTATATCATCACATCAAAACATAGGACATGGCATGATTAATTGAACTTATAAACCATAACGGATAAGGACCACATCTCATGATCATATACGATAACTCAATGCAGACTAATACGTATGGTCAAAGTCATAATAATAATACATATCACAAACCAACTTCCTATACATGCCACTCACTTGATATTTCTAATATTTGAATTAATTCTCCCAAAAATGATAGTTTGATAGTGCGATTTTGCCTCCGATGATCTCTAACCCCGAGCCGACCTGCCAATACTAAAGAAATGGAGAGGATGGGTAATCTTTACGCTTAGTAAGTCCATATGAAATTAATAAGCAATTACTAACATGCTTTTCAAGATAAAACACTATAATTGTACAATTACACATGTTTAGGTTAAGCTATTTTATCGAGTTACAGTTACTAAATCATTCATTTATGGAGATAAAAAACTCAAAATTTAGTTTTGTTAATTTTCCTAAAATCTAGACTCATATACCTTTCTCCCATAAAATTTCCAGAATTTTTGGTTTAGCCAATTAGTACAGTTTATTCATTAAAGTTTCCCCTGTTTTGCTATCCAACATTTCTGACCTCTCTTCACAAAAATTAGTTATCTCATATTTCGGGACTCAGATGATGTTCCCATCCATTCCTTTTGAAAGTAGACTCATTGAGGATTCTATTCATATAAATTATAACTCATAATTATTGTTTTACAATTTTTAACGATTTTTCCAATTCAGATAGGGGATCTCGAATTCATTCTGACACTGTCTCACAAAAATTAGAATATCACATAATATAGAACTCTTTTGCTCCCCCTATTTATTTTATATGAAAATAGACTCATTATACCTTAATTTCATAATTTTTTTGAAATTTAATTCAATTTAAACAATTTTTAGTGAATTTTCAAAGTCACGCAACTGCTACTGTCCAACACTGTTTTACTACTAAAATTCACTCTTACATAATTTCACTTAATCCATTTTGTCTTATCGAAGTTCACTCAAATATCGAGCACATTGCTCGTAATTTTCATAAACATATACCTACACTTATTCATCATATAATCATGTTCACATGTATTTTTACTTAATCGATTTTCCCATTGAACTCTTCGGAATAATAACTGATACTCAGTTGCCTGCACATATTTTCACACTTGTAGACAAGGTTATCTGCACGCATAGTAGCTCGCACTTAGTACTACACATGCGACCAATTATCCATTACGTAGTAGCCTGCACTTAGTACTACACACGTGACCTAACCATCGATACACGTAGTAGGTCGCACTTAGTACTACACATGTGATCGAAGTTATCGGCACGCATAGTAGCTCGCACTTAGTACTACACATGCGACCAATTATCCGTTACACGTAGTAGCCTACACTTAGTACTACACACGTGACCTCATAATAGATCATTTGTATCGTTTCTATTCCGAAGGCTCAACCGGGAAATTCCTCACTTTCCAACATGTTACAAATTTATTCATAGTCCTTTTTCAATTTATAATTTACAACAAATAATCATTCTATAGGCAACCACATTTCATATGATAACAAAATAAATAAAATAAAAAGAATCGATAAATTATTCACGTACAAGCTTGTCGAAATCTCATCAGGTACAACTATGTAGCAATTCATACAACCCATGTAATAGTAATTTAACATTCAATTCATGTAACAATAATTTGTCATTCAATTTCACATGACACAACAAGCATCACATTTTCCATATCATATACACCATCCATCAACTTCTCCTAAACATATTAAATCATACAATTTATGCCATAACAATAGAAAATTATAATTCAAGTATGGTATTGCATTATTATTAACACACGAACTTACCTTGTATATGAAAATGGCCATTTTTACCATTTTGTCCACAACTTGGTATTTTACCGATTTTAGCCTGAATTTCAATTTTCCTTGCTCTATCATTACAAATATAGCCTAATTAGGACTCACATTATTCAAATTGACCCAAAATCATATTTTGGAAAAATTACAATTTTGCCCTTAAACTTTGTAAAAATTAATTTTTGCCCCTAGGCTCATAAATTAAACTTCATTCTATTTTATTATGTTTTGTGACATGCTGATCATTTTTCCCTTCTATAGCAACATCAAATTCACACTCTAACATGTACTTATGAACATTAGGTATTTTTACCGATTATGTCGTTTTACTCGGTTTCACGTAAAATCGCTTAGTAAAAGTTGTTTAACACAATTTCAAGCTTCATATTCTACCATAAAACATCAAAATAAACACATTTCACTTATGGGTATTTTTCCAAATATAAACCCTAGGTTAAATTATTGCTAGAATAAGCTTAACCAAGTTACCGAGATTTCAAAAATGTAAAGAACTTTAAAATCGGGGCTAAGGAGCACTTACAATCGAGCTTGGGAGTTTGACCAAACCTTAACCATGGATGCTGCTGGTAGAAACGGTTGAATGAAGAAGATGATAGCTAATTTGGTTTATTTTCCTTTTTAATTCTTTTAATTATTAGTTTACCAAAATACCCCTAACTTAAAAATATTTTATTACACCCATTTCATGTCTATTTTTGTCCAGAAATTAACCAATGGTCTAATTACCATTTAAGGACCCTAAATTTAAAATTTCATAACAATTGGACACCTCTAGTATGTAGAACTCAACTTTTGCACTTTTACGATTTAGTCCTTTTGACTAAATTAAGTGCCCGAATGTCAAAATTTTCGAACGAAATTTTCACAAAATTATTCCGTGAAATCGTAGACTATAAAAATATAATAAAAATAAAATTTTCATCGTCGGATTTGTGGTCCCGAAACCACTGCTCCGACTAGGCCCAAAATCAGGGTGTTACAAGTGCCAAGTGATGTATTTTCGGTAAAGGCTTAGTTAGTTGGTTGATGTACGTGTTTTGGTATGAATGATGTATGATTGAGGTTGTATAATGAACTTAAGTGCTATGTTTTTGGTGCCATTGAATTTGGTTTAGGTGTGCATATTTTGGGTGGCAATTTGGCTTGGCAAATAGCCTATTTTTGTCCACACGGGCAGAGACACGGGCGTGTGTCTCAGCCGTGTGTGACACACGATCATGTTACAAGACCATGTATCCCCTATAATTAAAATTGAAATGAAGTCAATATGCCGCACACGGTCTCACACACGAGCATGTGATTGGCCGTGTGGCACAAGTTAGTATACCCCCTAACTGTCACACGGCCTTGCACACGGGCATGTGACTTGGTCGTGTTGCATAAGTCAGTATACCCTACAGGTTTGGCATGGCCTAGCACACGGGCATGTGTGGCCACTTCGAAGGGCACACAGGCTAAACACACAAGTGGGTGGTTGACCGTGTGACCCAAGTCAGTAACCTCACTTGTTTTGACACGAGGTAGGACACGTGCTGGGACACGACCATGTGCTCCTATTGCAAATGTTGTCACGACCTGTGACACGAGCGTGTCTGGTGGCCGTGTAAGACACATGGCCTGGCCACAAGAGCGTGTGTCCCCTGTTTTGAGAAAAAAATTCTAAGTGTAGAAAAGTTTCCCAAATTATCGGTTTAGTCCCGAACCACTTCTAAAGCATGTTTAAGGCCTTGTAGACTCGTTTAAGGGACACTATGATTGGTTGTGATTGAATTATATTTGAAATGATAAATTGTATATGAAATGTGTGTTTAAAAGTGTTGTAAGTTCAGTAATGCTCCGTAACCCTATTTTTACGTTGAATACTGGTGAGGGGCGTAACAGGCGGATTTTGGGGCTAGTCAGAATAGTGGTCTCGGGACCAAAAATTTAAAGTCAAAAAAATTATTTTATTATTATTTTGGAGTCATAGCATGTTATTAGTAGTGTATGAAAAATTTGGTGAGTTAATTTTGACGTTTATGAGCCCAATTGCAAAAAAAAGACTAAATCGCATAAAGTGAAAAAGTCTTAAATTGATAGCTAAGGGTGTTAAATTGTTATGAATCTCAATTTGAGGGTATTTAAAGGGTGAAAAGACCCTTAGATCTTAGCTTGGCCGGCCATGGGAGACACAAAAAAATGTTGAAAAGTCAACGTTAGGTAAAGGGATGACATAATGTGTAATAAAATAATGCCTAAACCTAGCTATCATCTTTTCTTTCTTTCATTCTTCCTTCTCCCACCGATTTTTTAGCCATTTTTAGGGGTTTTGAGCTTCAAAAATTTCAGTAACTTATTCCTCTTGCAAGTAAGTGATTTACATACTTTTTGTTGATGATTTTTACATTTTTTGGCCCATTGAAGCATAAGCTTTCTACTAAGAGGACTATTTTGAAAAATGGTTTAGATTTCAGGGTTTTTCCATGAAATCATATATGTAGTTTTCTAAAATTTTATGAAATAATATGAGTAGTAGATGTGTAATAAACAACTTTTGTGAAGGGATTTCTCATGAAAACCCTAGTACGGACTATTTTACATAAGTTGAAAGTTTGATGATAAATGTCCGAGATAGTGGAAATTTTGGATTGCTATAAGAGTAAAAATGGTTCGGATAGGCTTTTAATAGGAGGAAATTCGATAAAAATCAATTTTTAGACCTAAGGGTAAAATGGTCATTTTACAAAAGTCTAGCGGCAAAATGGTCATTTTACCCAAGTATAGATTATTGGGTGCCTAGATTGATAAGGTGACCAAATTTATGAATTTTTGTTATTATATATCAAGAAACACCAAATCCAAACTTAGACCGGGCGAAGGCCAAGTAAATTGATTAAACCGTCTAGACACCATATTTTGTAACCGAGGTAAGTTGTATGCAAATATTACAACTGCATTGTCATTATATGCGATGAGTTAATTTAACATGAATTACTTGATTGTGGAAATGAGAAGGCATGATGCTAATTAAGATAGCAGAATTCTCGTTTGAACCATGGGAAATAAATTGGATATTCATGCCATGATGTATGGACTATTGTGAGCTAGTGTAAGGCATGTCTGGGACATGCATCGGCCACATTACTAGAGCCAGTGGAAGACCATGTTCGGGACATGTCATCGGCAGTGAGACAAGAGCTAGCGTAAGACATGTCTGAGACGTGCATCAGCCTCGAGATGTAAGCCAGTGTAAGACATGTCCGGGACATGCATCGGCTACGAGTTAAGCTAGTGTAAGACCATGTCCGGGACATGGCATCGGCATACTATCCCATGTTGAGGTTTATTGAATATCTGGTAATGTTCTGAATGGTTCAATGGTGAGGGTTATGGTTTAAAATTTAGAGAAAAGTATAACCATGTTGTGAGTGGTACAGGTACCTATTCAGTGTGTATGAGACATGAGTTCAAAACTTAATATATGATGTGCAGTGGGATGTGATAAGTAAGTTGTACTTATAACTATTTTATATTAAGAGCAAGTTGATGAATGGTATAGTTTTGCATGCTTCTTACTAAGCTTTATGCTTACTCCCTCTCTTTTCCATTTTCTTGTAGTGTCACCTACATAGCTCGAGAATCATCGGAAGTCAGAGGTTATGATCACACTATCATCCTGAACACTCGGTATAGTTAGAATTCTTTTTTTTTTTTTTTTGCGTATGGCATGTATAGGGCTTAGACTTTAATATTTTGTGTCATTGAGAAATTAGTCAAATGTGTTGGCTGGGGATAAATCCCTTTATTTTGTATAAGGCCATAGATAATGGTCAATACTCATTTTGATATTTATAATTGAAGATGATATTTTCATGGATGAGTAAATTGTACAAATGAAATGTTGTCCATTGTGGCTATTTTGGCTATGTGATGTATCCTTATATTTGTAACACCCCAAACCCGAGACCATCGCCGGTGTCGGACACGAGGGGCTAACGAGACAAATCCTCTTAAAGTACCGACCAATTTGGCATTTCTGGACAGGCTGGAAAACTGCGTCACCGTCGCCTTAAAAATCATATCTCGAGTTTCAAAACTCAGAAACTGGTTTCGTAAATTTTCCCTGAATTTAGACTCATATACCCATCCATGGATTTATTTTAGAATTTTGGTTGGGCCAATTGGTACAGTTTATTAGTTAAAGTCACCCATGTTACAGGGATCGACTGCTCTGACCTTCGCGCGTTAAAACTTGAATATCTCTCTGTACAGGGCTTTAATACTGGTGCCGTTTGTTTCTAATGAAACTAGACTCAAAATGGAATCTGTACATATAAGGCATGACTCCTAATTATTTCTGGATAATTTATGGTAAATTTTCAAAGTCGCGACAGGGGACCCAGAAACCGTTCTGGCCCTGTCTCACGAGAACTTTAATATTTCTCAGTATACTGCTCATATGGTCGTTTCGTTTCGTCCATATAAAAATAGATTCATCAAGGTTAAGTTCCATAATTTACTCACTATTTAATTCTACTTATACTATTTTTAGTGATTTTTCAATCTCATCCCACTGCTGCTGTCCGCAACAGTTACTGCAGTAGACTATGCCAATTTCATGAATTTTTCCTTGGCCTTAATCATCCATCATACATGACACAAATTATGGCCACCTTATCAAAATTTGAGTTTCTAAGACTCGTGGCTATAGGTTCTAGCATCCCACTCGGCGACCACATAGGCCATTTTCACATGGTTTAAAGTTTACAACCCACAATTCGACAAAATATAATAGCCTATACATGCCAAATGTTCTTCAACAACAAAAACAATACCACAAGATTTCAGCCGTGTGATGACTTCAACGACGGTTCCGAGCACGCAACAATACGAGTCCAAGAGACCTAAAATGGGTGACAAGAAAACACCGAGTGAGTTTACAACTCAGTAAGTCATAAGCATTCCACAACCATCCATTAACAAAATTATTACAACATGAAATAATGAACGAGGCTAAGTACTCCATCCATATCGAACTATATCATAGTTCCTTGGACCTTCGGTTCAATCTCATACCAAGTCATACATCCACATTTCATATTCTATACAATAAGATATTTGAGGCATTTTACACACCAACTCATTTTCACCACAATCATACAATTGCAATCATCACATAGATTTAAAGCTTACCAAGCTCAACCCCGAGCATGAACATATTACCTATTCGTCATGAGCTCAAGGTACTTACCCGATCCGCTGTCCATACTCAACTCGATGGAGACACACCCTCCATATAATTGTTCGATCGGAGATATTTATATATATATATAGAATGCACACACGATGCTTAATACTCGATTTCGCACACTTAGTGCCATGCGATTTAAGCCCGCACACATAGTGCCATACCCTTGAGCTCGCACACTTAGTGCCATATATTCCCAGCATGCACACTTAGTGCCATATATTTCCAGCACGCACACTTAGTGCCAATCTCGTCACCGTACACACGTATTGCCCGCACACTTAGTGCCGAAAGCAAACTTTCTACACATTTCACTATTTCTTTTACATTCAACAATTGTCATCACTCCATACACATACAATTTCATTTATATATATATAGCATCCCATTAAACACAATTGCATAGATTTTACAATCATTTAAGCAATATCAAACATATGTGTAATGACTTACCTCGTGTTGGGTAAAATAGTTCCAAGTCGGCTACTCGATGACCTTCGTCTTTCCCTTGCTGATTCTCCTTCTTTAACTCCTTGAGCTTAATCAATAAATCACTAGTTTAACCATCTTGCTAAACATTCATAATTCAACTACACATGCATATGTATGCTTGTATATTCGCAACCATTCTTACTAATCGCCCATTTGGTCGATTATACACCTAACCGAATATGCACCAAAACTTGATTCAACATTACCTACATACTCACTTTAATGGCGAATATATATATATATATGTACAATGTCAACTAACATCTTTTAATCACCTAATTTCATCTCATGAACATTTAATCAAATTTTCCCAATCTAGCATATATTTTCACATCCATTTGTAGCATCATGTACAAACACATATACACATATATCAAAACACAAATTTTTACCTATCATGCAACAAGCATAAATCGCACTTATGAGCATGCCATGGCGAATACATCCCACACCATCCCCTTTCAATTTTTGGTCATGGTTAAACAAAGAAAACTCCATGTCTTACTCAAGAATGCTAAAAGAAATTTCAAGAGTAGTCAATCCATCATTACATGTATCATCAACAAGCTTCACATTTAGCATGCAATGGCTTTAACACAATATCAACCTTAGCCAAATACCATTTCCATGGCATAACAAGGATTTGAACCATGGGCTAACATGAACATCAAGTTAGCAACTAAAACATGCATGAATCTCATGACACAACCTCAAACATACCTTAATCTTGACACAAGGATGACCAAATCTCCTTCTAGTTCTCTTCTAAACCAAGCATGAAGCAAAAATCCTTCCTTTTTCCCTTAGTATTTTCAGCCAAGATTTGAGAATGGATGAACAAATTTTTCCTTTCTTTTTCCTCTACTCACGGCAACAAAGGGGGCATCCATGCTCATTTTTTTCATTTCTTTATTTTTTCTACATAATCCACTAACTAAACATGTTGGAAACATGTTCCTTGCCCATATTCTTGTCATGGCCGGCCACTCTTCCCTTTTTTGGGCAAATTGACATGCAAAACCACTCTTTTGCATGCATGTACTATTAGACCATTGTAAGATTAGCCTATCACCTTTCAACAATGTTTCATACAAGTCCATTTTAATAAATTCACATAGAAATGATCAAATTAATGCATGAAACTTTCACACATGCATTTACTAACATCATAAACATAGAATATAACTTTTAATTACTTATAAGACTCGGTTTAGTGGTCCCGAAACCACTTTTCGACTAGGGTCAAATTAGGGATGTCACAATATTGGTATAGAGTGATTTTATGCAAGTTATGTATGCAAGGGTGGCAAAGAGGCTTGGTAAATTGCCTCATTTTGTCCACACGGGTAGGCACACGGGCGTGTGTCTAGGTCGTGTGTGTCACACGACCCTCCACATAGGCGTGTGATTCGGCTGTGTGTCCCCTGCACTTAAAAATTACAAGTTAGTATGCATGATAGTAAACACACGGGCAGAGACACGTTCGTGTGTCTCAACCGTATGAAGGGCACGGCCTAGTACACGGGCGTGTGCCTTGGCCTTGTGACCTTTAAGAATTGCTAACATCAGAAACAGAATGTCCAGGTTTTTGCACACAGGCTAGGACACGGGCGTGTCATGGCCATGTGAAGGACACGGGCGAGGGACACGGGCGTGTGACAGGCCGTATGAAAACCCCTGTAGGTGTGAATTTAGAATTAATTCCACAAGGGTGAAGGGCACTGGCGTGTCCTTGTATTGCTTAGGCTGTGTGAGCCACAGTGGCCAATAGCACGACCATGTTGAATTGGTCACGTAGGCGTGTTGCCCCTCCCACACGGGCGTGGGCCCCTGTGTCTAGCAAAGTTTTTTTTCGAGTTCGTGGAAAGACTCGAATCATTCCCGAATGGTTTTAAATGACCGTTTGGAACCTCGTAGGCCTTTATTATGGAGTTTTTGATTTAGATTGAAAAAGTTTTAAATTTGACCGAATTAGGTAACACCTTGTATTCCGTCCCGGTGTAGGGTACGGGTGTGGGATGTTACATTTAGTGGTATCAGAGCTATGATTTAGTCAGTTCTAGGACTAACCTAACATGAGTACAAGTCTAGCTATACATGCCATAACTGTATATTGATTGTGTGACGACTCCTGACGATTATAAATTGCATTTTATATTGTAAATGAATCTTGATAGAGGTACGAAGGATGACGTAGAGAGTAACGTGCCGGCTCACGCTGAAGGGACTACGCCAGTTAAAAGTGAGCCCGTGACTATGGGCCAATGCAGAGGGGCTAGAGAAGTCTATCTCCGAATGATGGATGCTTGGTACATGGAGTTTGTTTGTACGAATCCAGACACTCCACTTCCCCCACCTCCTCCGATTCTTGAGTATGCTCCTGTAGCTCCACAAGGAGCGGATGTGTTTAGGAGGGAGAAGCCTCCGGTAGACAAGATACGAAAGCAAGGGGCAGAGGAATTCCGGGCTAACATAGATGACGACCCGGAGAGAGCAGAGTTTGGTTAGCGAATACCATCAGGGTATTTGATGAACTTCCGTGCACGCCTGAAGAGTGCGTAAAATGTGTGTGTCACTCCTACAGGGCTCAGCCTACCAATGGTGGAATACTCTCGTGTCCATTGTACCGAGAGAAAAAGTAACTTGGGAATTCTTCCAGAAAGAGTTCCGAAAGAAGTATATTAGCCAGAGGTTCATAGACCAAAAGAGAAAGAAATTTCTAGAGTTAAAGCAAGGTCGTATGACAGTAGCGGAATATGAACGTGAGTTTGTGAAACTCAACAAGTATGCACAAAAGTGCGTATCCACTGAAGCTACCATGTGTAAAAGGTTCGTGGATGGTCTAAATGAGGATATCCGAGTATTTCTTGGCATCTTAGAATTAAGAGAATTTGTATTACTCGTTGAGAGAGCATGCAAAGCAGAGGAGTTGGTTAAAGAGAGGAAGAAGGTGGCTGTTGAGTCGCGTGATTCAAGGAAAAGACAGATAGGGAAATCACATCAGTCTTCATCTAAGAGATCGAAGGAATTCAACACCCGATCGAATACTTCAGTCGCGAGTGTCGACAGTGCTCAGCCAAATAGGCCCTAATGTCTGTAATGTGGTAGGCTATATTTCAGTGAGTGCCGAGGCAAAGAAAGAGGGTGCTTCAAATGTGGGCCACTGGACTACTTCATCCAAGACTGTCCTGAGCTTGATAACAAAGAGAAAAAGCAAGATGTGAGAGCAAGTAGTGCTCCTTTGAGGGGTAGACCACAAAGGAACCTTGGAAGAGGGGCTAAGAGATGCCGTAGTAAGGTTCGAGGGCAGAGCGCCTGCAATGACTTAAGCTATTCGTGCCTGTGAAGAGGCAGCATCTCCCGATGTGATCACGGGTACCTTCTCTATCCATGATATGTCTGTTGTTGCTTTAATTGACCCAGGGTCTACCCACTCTTATATTTGCATGGAATTGATATCCCGTATGAACATGCTAGTAGAGTCTACTAAATTTATGATAAAAGTATCCAACCCTTTAGGCAGACATGTTCTAGTAGACCAAGTGTGTAGAAATTATCCTTTGACAATTAGAGGTCATTGTTTTCTGGCTAACTTGATGTTATTGCCATTTAATAAATTTGATGTAATCCTTGGGATGGATTGGTTGACTTCTCATAGTGTTGTTGTGGATTGGGGGAGAAAAGTTATCGAATTAAAATGTAAAGACGGGAATATTCTTCAAGTTGGGCCAGATGAATAGGATAACTTGCTCGTGATTATATCATCTTTGACTGCTGAGAAGGATTTAAGGAAAGGATATGAGGCTTACCTTGTTTTTGTGCTGAATACTTAAGTGTCTAAGTCGAAGATTGAATCAGTGCCAGTGGTTTGTGAGTTTATAGATGTGTTTCTGAAAGAGTTGCTCGGATTACCTCTAGCTAGGGAAGTTGAATTTGGTATTGAATTGGTCCCTGGTACGGCACCTATCTCGATCGCTCCATATAAGATGGCTCCGATAGAATTGAAAGAGTTGAAGGTACAGTTGCAAAAGTTAACAGATAAGGGCTTTGCGAGACCGAGCCGTAACATTTCGAAATAGGGCCTAAACAGAATAGTGGTTGCGAAACCACGAATCTGAGGTCAAATTTTTTTTTGATTAAGTTTTAAGGTTTATTCATTGATTGAATAATTGTGTGAAAATTTCGTGAAGAAATTTTATGTATAAGTGCCTAATTTGATAATTAGGACTAAATTGTAAAATTAGCAAAATGTGTGTTCTAGATAATAAAGGGGATTTAATTGAAATGGATTCTTAAATTTGAGGTCCTTATTTAGTAATTAGACCATTATATTTAGGTTTGGACAAAAATGGGCAAGAATAGGACAAATTTGAAAGAAAAGCCTTTAAGGGCATTTTGGTCATTTAGTAGGTAAAAGAATTAAAAAGGAAAAATAAAGGCAAAATTGGTCCATCTTATTCATGGAGGCCGAATATAGAATGGGGGAAGCCATGGTTAGGGTTTCCAAGCTTTCCAATCTCAATAATAAGTCCGTTCTAGCCTCGTTTTTAATGTTTACGTTTTTTGAGTCCCAATAACTTGATTTAGCATATTCTAGCAATAATTCATGCTAGGGTTCATATTTGGAAAAATACCCATAGGTCAAATGTGTATATTTTGATGTTTTATGGTAGAATATGAAGCTTGAAATTATGTTAAACAACTTTTACTAAGCGATTTTAAGTGAAAACGAGTAAAACGACATAATTAGTAAAAATACCTAATGTTCATAAGTACATGATAGAGTGGGAATTTGATGTTGCCATAGAAGGGAAAAATGTTCAGTGTTTCATAGAACATAAGAAAAATGGATAAATTTTAATTTTCGAGCCTAGGGGCAAAATCATAATTCTGTGAAGGTTTAGGGGCAAAATCGTAATTTTACCAAAGTTTGAGTTAGGGAATGTTTTGAATGGTACATTAATTAAATAAGTGAAATATGATATTTTAGATCCCGAAAAGTGAGATTTGGACCTGGAAAGGGAAAAAAATCGAAAATCGGGAAAGTTGGTAAAATGGTCATTTTGGTATTGAGGTAAGTTCATATGTTTAATAAGCATTTAATTATGCATATTTGAATGATAAATTGATATTTTGGCCATAAATACTTTAGTATTAAGTTTCAGATATAATGATTAATGTTCGATAATAATTCGATATTGGAAAGAGAACTTGTATAATTTATATGTAAGACCATATTTTGTATTATGGCTTTGTATGATAACAAGAAAGTATTGACTAGCATAGTTTGATGAGAATAAGTTAAGTTGATGATATGATGAGATTGAGAATGTAAGTATGTAAGTTGAGTATCATTTTTATTATTATGCAATTATTGTTATTAGTATTGTTATTATTGAGTTATGCGACTAACCTTGAGAACTTGAGCAAGTATGTTTCAGCTATGACTTGACAAGGCATTGATATCTTAAAGTCCATGGTTGTGCCATGGCAATTAAGGAAGAATTGGCAAAAATTTCCATGTTCATAACATGGCATTTAATGATGAATTGACGGTTAATGATACCATGTAAGACCATGTCAAGACATGGCATCGGCATTATTAAGGACTCCATGTAAGACCATATCAAGATGTGGCATTGGCACTAAGACAAGGTTACCATGTAAGACCATGTTTGGAACATGGCATTTGGTAAGACAAGGATACCATGTAAGACCATGTTTGGAACATGACATTTGGTAAGATAAGGATATCATGTAAGACCATGTCAAGGCATGGCATTTATAAGTTCTATAAGGCAAGGAAATCATGTAAGACCATGTCAAGACATGGCATTGATGAGTTGCTATAAGGAAAAGGTCCCAAGTAAGACCATGTCAAGACATGGCATTGGTGAGTTCATAAGACAAGGATACCATGTTTGGAACATGGCATTTGGTAAGATAAGGATATCATGTAAGACCATGCCAAGGCATGGCATTCATAAGTTCTATAAGGCAAGGAAATCATGTAAGACCATGTCAAGACATGGCATTGATGAGTTACTATAAGGAAAAGGTCCCATGTAAGACCATGCCAAGGCATGGCATTGGTGAGTTCATAAGGTAAGGATACCACGTAAGACCATGTCAAGACATGGCAATGGTAAGTTCAAAAAAGAAAAGGTTCCCGAGTAATCCAAAGAGTAAGTCAAAGAAACGACAAGGTGAGAACATGAAGAAAGAATACATGTATGCATTTAAAGCTTATTTAATAGTGAGATTGTAAGTAATTGAGATTATCAAGTATTAAGTAAGTGATGAGTTTTCAGTTATGGTTGTGACACTTTATGACATGATTGGAAATATGCCTATATTATGAAAGAGTACTCATGTGTTAAGTGAGATGTTGCAGGTATGTAAGCAAGCTATCAAGTAAGGTGCCTTTTGTACTCTGAGCCTTTGGTAAGGTTACGATGAGTAAGATGAAAAAGTAAGCTAGGGTTGGAGGTCGTCAGAGATCACTTCACACTATCGATTATCAAGTTACTAAATGGGTATCTTCGTTTACAAACATTCTAGTTTATGGCATGTATAGGGACTTAGCCATTTTGTGTGTATGTCCTTCTGATATGGCTAAAGAATGGTATGTAAATATTTGATAATAATTAGCTATTGAAATGGCTAATGAAGAACATGTTTCGGTGTTATGTATGCCTAAATGGTAGTTAATACAAAGAAATCATGAAAAAGTGAAATTAGCATTAAAACAATATTGAATTGCAGTAGTGACGTGATCTTGAAAAATCACCAAGAATAGTAGAAATAGAATTAGGTGATGAATGAGATATAGAATTAAAGCTTATTGAGTCTATTTTCATATGAAAGAAATAGAGTAAGCAAAATAAGTGTATATTAAGAGATATTTGAATTTTAGTGAGACAGGGGCAGAGTAATTTCTGAATCCCCTATTCTGAATTTATAAATTCACTAAAAATTGTACAAAAATAATTAGGAGTTATAGTTTATATTTATAGATTCCTTAGTGAATCTAATTTTAAGAGAAACAAACAGCATGGTTATTTAAATTCTATATAGGGAGAAAATTGGTTCGTAGTTAGGAGAGGTTAGAGTAGTCCAACAGTGCAACAGGGGAAACTTTAACTAATAAACTGTACTAATTGGCTAGACCAAAAATTTTGGAAAAAAATTAGTAAGAAGATATATGAGTCTAGTTTCATGGAAAATTAAAAAATTTAATTTTGAGTTTTGTGACTCGAGTTATAATTTATTTAGTGACTATGATACAGGTGGGCAGTTTTATAAGGAATAATGAAATAAATTGTTTTGATTTGTCTAAGTATTTGGAAAGTTTTTAATGTTCCCAGTTTGGTCCCGAACCATTTTAATTGCAGATTTTAGGGTCTCGAGGGCCCTTTTTAGGGATATATTGAATGAATGTAAATAAATTAATTTTAAAAGTAAATTTTATGCCCCGAATTAGTAAGTTAAGTCAGGTAACGCCTTGTGCTTGACTCGGGCGACGATCTCGGGTAAGAGGTGTTACATGAGCTATCCACTGTGCGGTGCCTCGGTACATTTTGTGAAAAATAAAGAGAGGTCGATGAGTGTAACACCCCAATCCCGTATCCGTCGCCGGAATAGGTAAAGGGGCATTACTGGACTTGAAACTCATATCAGAACAGTAAATTTTTTTTTTTGAACATTCCTTTAGATAAGTACTAAAGACAGTCAGGGATACAATTTAAACTTCTATAAGTACACATTCAAAAGATGCCATTTTCGCATGGCTTATATACATTAACCAAAATATTCTTCGGCCACTGGTCTATTCTATACATGCCATAAAATAATTCAAAACATAACAGTAACAAGCAGTGGATAGTGATAGTGTGACTAGTTGCTGACGATCCCCGAGCCTGTAGCTGCGAAATGAGATCTATAAAACAGAGGAAACAAAGTAGACGGAGTAAGCATTACAATGCTTAGTAAGTTTTAAGCAGTGTCAATAGATAACAATCAAATTATAACATAGTTGTTCGTATTTTTATTTCACTCTTCCTTCGGGCATACCATCCCTTTACCGAATATGCACATCTCATCATATACAATAGGCAGATAAACTTTCACGTAAAAGTGAGCTCATGTGACATAGATATATTGTATAATTTCACATAACCTCTCACACTGATCCGATGTCATATAATCATAGGAATAGTCTCATAGATTGCTCACGCATGCATCACATAACTACCTTATGATTTAGTTCAAATCAAGCTCACATATAAACTTGGAGTACATACCTGTTTAACCTTTCGCATTGAATATATTTATAAGCAATTCTAATTGCGAAGTCTTAAAGCTTTAACCTCTACTCGGATTATCGGCGAGACCTTTAGCTCAGATGAAATCTCCACACAAAGTCAGCGGGTCTTAACCCAGACATAGTCACCACATATGGTCATCTGGTCTTTAATCCCAGGTTTACATCATAGAGTTTCATGCATATTTATTCACATGTTACAACATTCACATCGACTATCATATTTGTAATTCATTTACCTCGTCAAATATCTAATAAAACACACCTTCCGCCGTCTGTCATTTGGCCACAATATATATATATATATATACACATCTCATACATATCTCACATTAGCCATTCGGCTTTACCTCATATCCATCTCATACACGTTTCGCGTTAGCCATTCGGTTTTACCTCATATCCATCTCATACACGTTTCGCATTAGCCATTCGGCTTTACCTCATATCCATCTCATACACGTTTCGCATTAGCCATTCGACTTTACCTCATATCTATCTCATACATATTTCGCATTAGCCATTCGGCTTCGCCACATATGTACACTTCCACGTTCATCACATTGGCCATTCTACCTTATCACATATATGCATGTTCACATTCATCACATTGGCCATTCAGCCTTATCACATATATGCATGTTCACATTCATCACATTGGCCATTCGGCCTTATCACGTACATGCATGTTCACATTCATCACATTGGCCATTCGGCCTTATCCCATATATGCATGTTCACATTCATCTCATAAAATCCTAAATCAAAATATAAATTTTCATGTATTCACATCACAATTATCCAAATATACTTCACATACCACATATACTTTCACGTAAACACTTTTTCTTGGCCGAATCTTCATCTATCATTTTCCAATGAATAATTCAATTTCATGCCATACTGTTATTTCATATTCGAATACTTATAAACTTACAATTTCACAAATTTTAATATCAAAGATCCATCTAACACTCATATATCATTTTACAATATCACAATTTAGAATTCACGTATGGGTTTAATCAATAGCTTATGAGCAACTAAAACAAGTTTTATCTATGTTTACAACATAACCACAAATTCTCTACAAGCTATTTTTCCTGAGCAACACTCGTTAATTTATTTGTAACTGGGGCTACAAAATTCCAAATTATGTGCCGTTAATTTTCCATGAAAATAGACTCGTATATCCTCTATCCAAAAAATTTTCAGAATTTTTGGTTTGGCCAATAAATACCAGATTTTTCCTAAAGTTTCCCCTATTTTACTGCTTGACTACTCCGACTACTCTTCACTAAGAATTTAATTTCTCATTGTACCGAATTCAAAATATGTTTTCATTTATTTTGTTTGAAACTAGACTCATTAAGGAGTCTAAGCATAAAATTTTATCTTATACTCATTTTTGTACGATTTATGATGATTTTCCAAATACTGAACAGGGGATTTCGGAGCCATTCTGACTCTATCTCACACAACCCTGAAAATCTCATTACCGTCAACCCCTTTGCTTACACGATTTCTTTTATACGAAACTAGACGTATCAAGATTTAATTACATAATTTATTCAGCCTTTAACTCAACTCCCACAATTTATGGTAATTTTTCCAAAACACGCTACTGCTGCTGTCCCTAGCAAATTTATACAATTTACTCTGTAAAGTTCTCATTCACATATTTAAAACATAATATCATATATGCCATCATTTAGAAAAGTCATTGACCTTAACGTATATACATAACTCATATTCATCCCGTTTTAAAACTTAAAACTTACAAAGGAATCAAACTCAATTACTTAAGAACTTACCATTGAGTTTAAAACATATCATCATATATAAGTACTTCTTATTATCACATACAAATCATAATTTAAATATCACTTTTCTAATAACCAATCGGCTAAGGCTCATAGAAGTAACTTATTCCTTATCATTTTACTATAGGTAATTACACCAATTCATAGTCCCATCTTGTAACACCCCTAACTCGTGGCCGACGCCGGTGTCGGACACGAGGGGTTAACGGCCAAATCCTCTCAAGATACCAACCAATTTGACATTACTAGTCAGGCTGGAAAACTGCGTCACCGTCGCCTTAAAAATCATATCTCGAGTTTCAAAACTCGGAAACTGGTTTCGTAAATTTTCCCTGAATTTAGACTCATATACCCATCCATGGATTTATTTTTAGAATTTTTGGTTGGGCCAATTGGTACAGTTTATTAGTTAAAGTCACCCATGTTACAGGGATCGACTGCTCTGACCTTCGCGCGTTACAACTTGAATATCTCTCTGTACAGGGCTTTAATACTGGTTCCGTTTGTTTCTAATGAAACTAGACTCAAAATGGAATCTGTGCATATAAGGCATGACTCCTAATTATTTCTGGATAATTTATGGTAAATTTTCAAAGTCGTGACAGGGGACCCAGAAACCGTTCTGGCCCTGTCTCACGAGAACTTTAATATTTCTCAGTATACTGCTCATATGGTCGTTTCGTTTCGTCCATATAAAAATAGATTCATCAAGGTTCAGTTCCATAATTTACTCACTATTTAATTCTACTTATACTATTTTAAGTGATTTTTCAATCTCACCTCACTGCTGCTGTCCGCAACAGTTACTGCAGTAGACTATGCCAATTTCATGAATTTTTCCTTGGCCTTAATCATCCATCATACATGACACAATTTATGGCCACCTTATCAAAATTTGAGTTCCTAAGACTCGTGGCTATAGGTTCTAGCATCCCACTCGACGACCACATAGGCCATTTTCGCATGGCTTAAAGTTTACAACCCACAATTCGACAAAATATAATAGCCTATACATGCCAAATGTTCTTCAACAACAAAAACAATACCACAAGATTTCAGCCGTGTGATGACTTCAACGACGGTCCCGATCACGCAAACAATACGAGTCCGAGACCTAAAATGGGTGACAAAAACACCGAGTGAGTTTATAACTCAGTAAGTCATAAGCACTTTACAATTATCCATTAGCTAAATTCATCACAAAGTGAAACAATGAAACAAGGCTAGGTACTTCATCCATATCGAACTATACCATAATTCCTCGGACCTTTCGGTTCAATCTCATACCAAGCCATACATCCACATTTCATATTTATACGATAAGATATTTGAGGCATTTTCACACACTAACTCATTTTCACCACAATCACACAATTGCAATCATCACATAGATTTAAAGCTTACCAAGCTCAACCCCGAGCATGAACATATTGTCTATTCGTCATGAGCTCAAGGTACTTACCCGATTCGCTGTCCGGATTAACTCGATAATGTCGCACACTCAGTGCCAATTGTAATACAAGAGCATATAGTGAATCCGCACACTTAGTGCTATATATTTTCAGCTCGCACACTTAGTGCTATAGAATCAAACTCGCACACTTAGTGCTGTACAATTTTATACCCGCACACTTAGTGCCAATCTTGTCACCGTCTCCATTTATACCCGCACACTTAGTGCCGTGACCAATACCTTATGCATTTTGCTGCCTTTATACATTCAACAATGGCATCATTCCATACACATACATTTTTATTTACACATCAATTCATTAAACACAATTGCATATATATTATGATCATTTAAATCAATACCAAATATATGCTTAATGACTTACCTCGGATGTTGTCGCATCGTTTTCAATGGCTATTCAATTACTTTGTCTTTCCCTTGTCCAACTTTGATCCTTTGAGTTCTTGAGCTAGTTCACACAAATTTAACTTATTAAAACCTCATTATGCTAGCTTATGGCCGAATATGACAAGGAGTTTAAATGGTCATATGGCCACCCTTTTGCTTGGATACACATTGGTCATGCACATTTTATATTACATCAAGCAATTCAATACAATTCATTCAAGCATCAAGGAAAAGCTAAGGCCCTCAATAGGCTACCTAAGGCCGAATATACACATCAACATATGTATTCGTTCATGTGGCGAACATACACATTCATGTTAAGGCCGATTTCCACACTTGATACATTCAACAAGTAAGGTCGCTTGTATCGACTTAACACCAATTTGATTCAAGTTCACAACTAGGCTAGTATGCATATATACACTAGTAAATCAAACACTAACATTTGTACTTCACCTTACTAGCACTTCTCATTCAAATGACATGAACAACGAACATAGTTTCCTTTTATTTCCTACCATGGCCAAATGCCATACAACACCATACCATGCATCATTACAAGCTTTACCTTTAGCATGCAAATAACATCCACAAATCCACCTTAGTTGAACCTTAACTCATCTTCATGGATAACATCAACATACCTTAGTCTAGCAAACTCCCATGGCTGATTTTCTCAAGCTTCCCCCCCTTTCTTCTTAGTACATTCGGCCAAGCAAGGAGAAAATGAGAGAATGAACACTTTTTTTTTTTCTTTCTTTCTTTGTTTTTGTTTCTCCCATGTACGGCAAGGGGGGGGAAAGCATCCACACTCTTTTTTTTTGTTATCATCATTATCTTTTTTTCCATTTCTTTAATGCTAACTTTCTTAATTTATTGTTTCCTACATGCATCACTAGTCTAACATGTTGGAGACATGTTTCCACCCATAGTATGGCCGGCCATCATGCTTCATTTTGGCTAATTTGACATGCAAGGACAACACTTTCCCACATGTATTAATAGGCCACCTTACATTTGCCTAGCACATTTCTAAATTTTCTCACATAAGTCCTATTTGATAAAAATTCACTTACAATTAACAAAATCCAAACATGAAATTTTCACACATGCATATATACATATAATGAGCATCAATTATGATGGTTAATTATTATTATGACTTCGGTTTAGTGGTCCCGAAACCACTTTCCGACTAGGGTCAATTTAGGGATGTCACAACTCTCCCCACTTAAGAAATTTTCGTCCCAAAATCTTACCGTAAATAGGCTCGGGTATCGCTCTTTCATAGAGTCCTCAAGTTCCCAAGTGGCTTCTTCCATTCCGTGTTTATGCCACAACACCTTCACTAACGGGATTTTCCTATTGCGCAACTCTTTTACTTCACGCCTCATAATGCGAACCGGTTCCTCTTCATAGCTCAAATTAGGTGAATCTCAATCTCGGATGGAGCAATTACGTGCGATGGATCGGACCTATATCGTCAAGCATCGAGACATGAAAAAGTTGTGAATCCTTTCGAGCTCGGGGCAAAATTAATCGATATGCGATCGCCCAACTCGTTCGGATACTTCATATGGCCCGATGAACCTCGGACTCAATTTGCCCTTACGACCAAATCTAAGCACCTTCTTCCAAGGTGAAACTTTGAGAAAGACCTTGTCTCCAACCCGATATTCAACATCTTTTCTTTTCAAATCCGCATACGACTTTTGGCGATCCGGCGACTTTCAAACTTTCACGAATTACTCGAACTTTTTGCTCGGCATCCTTAACCAAATCAACCTCAAGAATTTACCTTCACTAAGTTCACCCGAATAATGGGGTACGGCATTTACGATCGTATAAAGCCTCGTAAGGCGCCATCTTAATACTTGATTGAAAGCTATTGTTGTAGCGAATTCAATCAAAGGCGATACCGCTCCCATGAACCACTAAACTCAAGGATACAACATCTCAACATATCCTCGAGTATTTGAATTATCCGTTCGGATTGACCATCGGTTTGGGGTGAAAGGCGGTCTTGAAATGCAACTTGGTACCCAAAGCTTCTTGCAACTTCTTCCAAAATTGCGAGGTAAATCTCGGATCTCTATCCGACACGATGGAAATAGGCACCCGTGTAATCTCACAACTGAAAAACGTACAATTCGGCTAGTTTGTCCATTGAAAAATCCGTGCGTCGGGGATAAAGTGAGCCGACTTAGTCGATCTATCGACAACGACCCAAATCGCATCCTTCTTACTCACCGACAATGGCGGTCCGGATACAAAGTCCATTGTGACTCGATCCCATTTCCACTCGGGTATCGTGATCGGTGAAGTAATCCTCAAGGCACTTGATGTTCCGCTTTCACTTGTTGACATATTAAACATCTCAAACAAAATCGAGATGTCTCGTTTCATACCATGCCACCAAAACCGACGTTTCAAATCGTTGTACATCTTCGTACTCCCGGGTGGATTGCCATTCGGCTACAATGGGCTTCGTTCAAAATTATTGGAATAAGTTCAATTCTTTGGAACACACAGACGACTTCAACCTCAAACAATCGTCATCATCGATTTGAAATTCGAGTCCTTGTTCGAACACACTCATCCCGTTTTGCAACCAACTCATCGTCGACTTTACGAGCTTCACGAATTTGACGTATCAATAATGGTTTAGCTTTCAATTCAGCTACTAACACATTGTCGGGTAGGATAGACAAGTGTACATTCATCGCTTCATAAAGCAAATAGTGATTTCCGGCTTAAGGCATCCGCAACCACATTAGCCCTTCCCGGGTGATAATCAATGACGAGCTCATAATCTTTTAACAACTCGAGCCATCGCCTTTGTCGCAGATTTAAGTCTCTTTGGGTCATCAAATATTTGAGACTTTTGTGATCCGAATACACATGGCACTTCTCACCAAATAAGTAATGTCGCCATATCTTTAAGGCGAATACGATGGTAGCCAATTCGAGATCATGGGTCGGATAATTTTTCTCATGTGGCTTTAATTGTCTCGACGCATAGGCCACAACTCGCCCTTCTTGCATCAATACGCAACCCAACCCAAGTAGGGATGCGTCACTATAAATGACAAACTCTTTGCCCGATTCGGGTTGCACTAGAATTGGGGCTTCAATCAAATAAGCTTTCATTGATCGAAACTTTTCGACATTTCTCCGTCCATTCGAACTTAACATCCTTTTGGAGTAGCCGTCATTGGCGTGGCTATCGTCGAGAAACCTTTACAAATCGTCGGTAATAACCGCAAGCCCCAAAAAGCTCCTAACCGGTAACATTCCTTGGTGGTTTCCAATCGACTATGGCGAAATTTTGTTCGGGTCCACCGACACCGATGCGACACCACGTGCCCCAAAAGCTAACCTCTTTCAACCAAAATTCACATTTCTTGAACTTTGCGTATAATCGCTTATCTCGTAAGATTTGCAACACTAGCCTCGGTGTTCAAGATGTTCGGTTTCATCTCTCGAATAGACCAAAATGTCATCGATAAATACAACTACGAACCGATCCAAGTATGGCCTGAAAATTCTATTCATTAAATCCATAAACACCGCAGGGCATTAGTGAGCCCAAACGGCATCACCAAGAATTCAGTAGTGACCGTACCTCGTTCTAAAAGCGGTTTTGGGTATGTCCGATTCTCGAACCCTCAACCGATAGTACCCGACCTCAAATCTATCTTTGAAAACACCGAGGCTCCCTTTAATTGATCAAACAAATCGTCAATTCGTGGCAATGGATATTTATTCTTTATCGTCACTTTATTGAGTTGACGATAGTCGATGCACAACCTCATGGTTCCGTCCTTCTTCTTCACAAACAATACAAAGCGCCCCATGGAGAAAAACTCGGTCGAGCGAAACCTCTATCCGTCAATTCTTGCAATTGAACCTTCAATTCCTTTAATTC
Organism: Gossypium arboreum; assembly: GCF_025698485.1. Taxonomy (NCBI): domain Eukaryota; kingdom Viridiplantae; phylum Streptophyta; class Magnoliopsida; order Malvales; family Malvaceae; genus Gossypium; species Gossypium arboreum. The sequence continues at coordinate 81,786,174 of NC_069081.1, read as the reverse complement.
GTTAATGCCATACGATACGGGCTATTGAAATCGGCGTAGTACCGGTACAACTTCGATGTCGAATTCCACTTCTCGAACCGGTGGCAATCTGGTAACTCCTCGGAAAAACATCCGAATACTCACAAACCACTGTACCGATTCGAGTTTCCTTCCGTCTCTTTACTTCCAAACACATACGCAAGGTATGTTTCACACCCTTTTCACATACCTCCGAGCGGTCATAGAAGATATTATCGCTGGCGCTCCTTTTAAATCGAGAGACTCGACTCGGACTACCTCATTATTTGCACTCCTCAAATCAATGGTTTTCCTTTTGCGTCCACCACCGTGCATCATGTACGGTCACCAATCCATACCAAGAATAACATCGAATTCATCAAATGGTAGAAGCATCGGATCGGTAGGAAAAGCAGATTCTCGAATTATTAGGGGCATCTCTTGCACACTTTATCAACGAGTACGTATTGACCCAAAGGGTTTGACACTCGAATTACGAACTCGAGAGACTCAACAGTAGAGTCTTCTTGGATGCTAAAGTTTCACATACATATGAATGAGTAGAGCCGGGTCAATCAATGCAATCACACTAGTATCAAAGAGAGTAAAAGTACCAGTGATAACGTCGGGGAGGATGCCTCCTCTCGTCGGATGGCATATGCTCTAGCAGAGCTCGGGTCTCGGATCGAACAGTAGTATCGGTGGCTCCCCTCGATTACCACCCCTACCTCCTGAAACCCTGGGTTCTACCTCTAGTCTGTCGCCCCACTAGATCTTGCACCTTGCATCTTATTCTTCTCATCTAGCTCGTGCAATCCCTAATGAAGTGGTCCTTGAACCACATCCGTAATGTGAGTCTTGTTAACAGACTTACCCCAACATTCACCTAGGTGTCGTCTTCCACATTGGGGACATCTATCGATGTAGCTCGGGAGTCCGTCAATGGTCGGGCTCTAATGGAAATTCCCGATCGCCTCGACTTACTAGCGTCCCCCGAACCTCTTTACAATGAGAACGGAGCTTTACTCGTTGATCTTTTACGGTAATCTCTTGCTTCAAATTCAGCCTTCTTCTTCTCCTTCCCAAGTTCTTCCGCTTTGCGAGCTCGTTCGACTAGTGTCACGAACTCCTTTATCTCCAAAATTCCCACTAGTAACTTTAACTCTTCATTCAATCCTTCTTCAAATCTTTTGCACATAGCAACCTCATCAGCCACACACTCCCAAGCATACCGACTAAGTCTTACGAACTCATGTTCAGATTCGAGATCTGATCATACGGCCTTGCTTGAGTTCCAGAACTCCTTACGCTTCGATCGATGAACCGTTGACTAATATATTTCTTCCAAATTCGTTTGAAAGAAATCCCAAGTAACTTGTTCCTTTGGGACTATGGAAATCAAGGTCCTCCACCAATAGTAGGTGAGTCTCGCAACAAAGATATCGCACACTTAAGACATTCATCGTGTGCATGACAGTTCATCAAACACTCTAATGGTGTTATCGAGCGAACTCGGCCTTTTCGGCATCATCAAGAACTATGGCCTTGAACTCCTCGCCCCACGCTTCCTAATCAAGTCCACGGTGGTTTACTCAGCCTCACGGATCGATGAATCGGAGGCATTGCGGGCTCTTGGGGTGGAGTATTTAAACTCGGGAATGGTTGGACAGCCGGGTTGGTTCGGGCATATTGCGCGACCCACTCATTCATCATGGTGAAGAAGGCTTGTTTCGCCCCTTCATTTTGATTATTCGCGGATGACTGAGGCTCAACGGGCGGTGTCCCTTGCGCAGGAGCATCCGCTACACTTTCAACGTCATCCGCCAAGGGTCTCTCTACCCCGGGTTCCATTGCTAATCAAAACAAAAATTTTCAACCGTCAGAAGTCATCACATTATTAAGCACTAACAATTTGGCATGTATAGCTAGACTCACACGCGCTATGGTAGTCCTAGAACCGACTAAACCATAGCTCTGATACCAATAAAATTGTAACACCCCTAACTCGTGACCGACGCCGGTGTCGGACACGAGGGTTAACGCCAAACCTCTCAAGATACCAACCAATTTGACATTACCAGTCAGGCTGGAAAACTGCGTCACCGTCGCCTTAAAAATCATATCTCGAGATTCAAAACTCGGAAACTGGTTTCGTAAATTTTCCCTGAATTTAGACTCATATACCCATCCATGGATTTATTTTTAGAATTTTTGGTTGGGCCAATTGGTACAGTTTATTAGTTAAAGTCACCCATGTTACAGGGATCGACTGCTCTGACCTTCGCGCGTTACAACTTGAATATCTCTCTGTACAGGGCTTTAATACTGGTGTCGTTTGTTTCTAATGAAACTAGACTCAAAATGGAATCTGTGCATATAAGGCATGACTCCTAATTATTTCTGGATAATTTATGGTAAATTTTCAAAGTCGCGACAGGGGACCCAGAAACCGTTCTGGCCCTGTCTCACGAGAACTTTAATATTTCTCAGTATACTGCTCATATGGTCGTTTCGTTTCGTCCATATAAAAATAGATTCATCAAGGTTCAGTTCCATAATTTACTCACTATTTAATTCTACTTCTACTATTTTTAGTGATTTTTCAACCTCACCTCACTGCTGCTGTCCGCAACAGTTACTGCAGTAGACTATGCCAATTTCATGAATTTTTCCTTGGCCTTAATCATCCCTCATACATGACACAATTTATGGCCACCTTATCAAAATTTGAGTTTCTAAGACTCGTGGCTATAGGTTCTAGCATCCCACTCGACGACCACATAGGCCATTTTCGCATGGCTTAAAGTTTACAACCCACAATTCGACAAAATATAATAGCCTATACATGCCAAATGTTCTTCAACAACAAAAACAATACCACAAGATTTCAGCCGGTGTGATGACTTCAACGACGGTCCCGATCACGCAAACAATACGAGTCCGAGACCTAAAATGGGTGACAAGAAAACACCGAGTGAGTTTATAACTCAGTAAGTCATAAGCACTTTACAATTATCCATTAGCTAAATTCATCACAAAGTGAAACAATGAAACAAGGCTAGGTACTTCATCCATATCGAACTATACCATAATTCCTCGGACCTTTCGGTTCAATCTCATACCAAGCCATACATCCACATTTCATATTTATACGATAAGATATTTGAGGCATTTTCACACACTAACTCATTTTCACCACAATCACACAATTGCAATCATCACATAGATTTAAAGCTTACCAAGCTCAACCCCGAGCATGAACATATTGTCTATTCGTCATGAGCTCAAGGTACTTACCCGATTCGCTGTCCGGGATTAACTCGATAATGTCGCACACTCAGTGCCAATTGTAATACAAGAGCATATAGTGAATCCGCACACTTAGTGCTATATATTTTCAGCTCGCACACTTAGTGCTATAGAATCAAACTCGCACACTTAGTGCTGTACAATTTATACCCGCACACTTAGTGCCAATCTTGTCACCGTCTCCATTTATACCCGCACACTTAGTGCCGTGACCAATACCTTATGCATTTTGCTGCCTTTATACATTCAACAATGGCATCATTCCATACACATACATTTTTATTTACACATCAATTCATTAAACACAATTGCATATATATTATGATCATTTAAATCAATACCAAATATATGCTTAATGACTTACCTCGGATGTTGTCGCACGTTTTCAATGGCTATTCAATTACTTTGTCTTTCCCCTTGTCCAACTTTGATCCTTTGAGTTCTTGAGCTAGTTCACACAAATTTAACTTATTAAAACCTCATTATGCTAGCTTATGGCCGAATATGACAAGGAGTTTAAATGGTCATATGGCCACCCTTTTGCTTGGATACACATTGGTCATGCACATTTTATATTACATCAAGCAATTCAATACAATTCATTCAAGCATCAAGGAAAAGCTAAGGCCCTCAATAGGCTACCTAAGGCCGAATATACACATCAACATATGTATTCGTTCATGTGGCGAACATACACATTCATGTTAAGGCCGATTTCCACACTTGATACATTCAACAAGTAAGGTCGCTTGTATCGACTTAACACCAATTTGATTCAAGTTCACAACTAGGCTAGTATGCATATATACACTAGTAAATCAAACACTAACATTTGTACTTCACCTTACTAGCACTTCTCATTCAAATGACATGAACAACGAACATAGTTTCCTTTTATTTCCTACCATGGCCAAATGCCATACAACACCATACCATGCATCATTACAAGCTTTACCTTTAGCATGCAAATAACATCCACAAATCCACCTTAGTTGAACCTTAACTCATCTTCATGGATAACATCAACATACCTTAGTCTAGCAAACTCCCATGGCTGATTTTCTCAAGCTTCCCCCTTTCTTCTTAGTACATTCGCCAAGCAAGGAGAAAATGAGAGAATGAACACTTTTTTTTTTTCTTTCTTTCTTTGTTTTGTTTCTCCCATGTACGGCAAGGGGGGAAAGCATCCACACTCTTTTTTTTTATCATCATTATCTTTTTTCCATTTCTTTAATGCTAACTTTCTTAATTTATTGTTTCCTACATGCATCACTAGTCTAACATGTTGGAGACATGTTTGCACCCATAGTATGGCCGCCATCATGCTTCATTTTGGCTAATTTGACATGCAAGGACAACACTTTCCCACATGTATTAATAGGCCACCTTACATTTGCCTAGCACATTTCTAAATTTTCTCACATAAGTCCTATTTGATAAAAATTCACTTACAATTAACAAAATCCAAACATGAAATTTTCACACATGCATATATACATATAATGAGCATCAATTATGATGGTTAATTATTATTATGACTCGGTTTAGTGGTCCCGAAACCACTTTCCGACTAGGGTCAATTTAGGGATGTCACACATCTTTACCCGTATTCCATATCATTCTTCATTATAACTAAACTTATATGCTAGAAACTTACCTTAAGAGTTGTCGACGACTATAATTCTACGGCTATTCGCTTAGTTTTGTCTTCCCTTTTTCCGACTTTTGTCCTTGATGCTCTTGAGCTAATGATTAACAAATTTACAAATTAAAAAAAAATTCTACCATGACGATTATAGCCGAATAACATAGACTAAGAAATTAATGTACATATAAAACGTATACATATATAATTAGCTCAACCTTCAATAATTCAATTTGCTAATTAAAACATAGAAATTTATAACCAATTCAAAATTCCTTAACAACGGCCGAATATCAAAAGGGCTATCAAAGGACATCATCAACTAACTAACAAGCTTCAATTGTAATTCAAAACTTAAGTTCACATTCGGCCATTATAAGCAAAACAACCATTCAAAGCTCACTTCAATTATTTAACAAATAAAACTAATGTTTAATACTATCTCCCAATTTGGTATGAGTTACCGAATGAAATTAAACTCCTAATTCATGCACTAAAATCACATTCGGCACAAGCAAACTTCATTTCAATTATGCCACTCTTAAACTTATCCATAATACCCTAAGTTCATTTAGTAGCTAGGCAACAATTATACAAAAACAACAAGCATTTAACAACAATGTACTTAACCAATTCCTTAAGCATACATTCGGCAATATATATATATATATTAATGACTAAAACACTTAGGCCAATTCTAAAACATCCACAAATCTTCATGCTTACATGCCATAACCGTATGGTTCTTATCACACTTGGACCACAAAATGCATAAATTTCACAAATTCTAATTACTATCATAAGCTCAATTTCGGCTAACACTCAATTAAATACTTACAATTTAGCACTAATTTAGCATTTCAACATAGCCAATTGTCATTAAGCAATTAAGCCACAAACATTTAATTGTACCAAGCTCAACTCATTTATAATCAACCCTCAATACACTAAAGCATCAAAAACAACATCAAAGAAATACAAACATCCATGACCGAATGTCATCTTCATAACTTTACAAAAACATTTGCCATGAGCTAGCTTCTATACTTGATGACCACTCCAAATATACAAAGATTTTCAATGAAAGAGCATTAACATACCTTAATCCACTTAAAGGTGACCAAATGCCTTAACTTCAATTTCTTCTTTTCTTTCTTTAGGTACGGCAATGGAGGAAGAAAAAGATGAACCAACTTTGTTTTTATCACCCATTTCTTTTAATATAAGTTCATATTTCATATTATTTATTCATTTAACATTTAATTTATTAATATAAAAGGCATAAAATGCCCATCATCCACGAACCTTGCCGTCCACTAACTTAAGGAAGGAATATTTAACATGCAAGTCCCCATATTTTAAACCATACAATATTTGGCCAATACAAATTAACCTATCACATTTTCAAGTTTCTCACATAAGTCCTTTTTAATAATTACACATTCAAATGACAAAATTAAGACACGATACTTTCACACATGAAACTTTACATATAATAAACATAGAAAAGAAAATTTATATAATTTTGTGACTCGATTTTGTGGTCCCGAAACCACTTTCCGACCAGGGTCAAATTAGGGCTATTACAATGAGGTTATGTATCAACTATAGACAGCTCAACAAGGTAACTATGAAGAATAGGTATCCTTTGCCAAGGAATGATGATTTGTTCGATCAGTTGAAGGGAGCCACCGTGTTTTCTAAGATTGATTTGAGGTTTGGCTATTATCAGCTGAGGGTTAAAGAGAAAAATGTACCAAAGATTGCATTTCGGACGAGGTATAGGCATTATGAGTTCCTCGTCATGCCCTTTGGCTTAACTAATGCCCCGGCGATGTTTATGGATTTGATGAACCGTATTTTTTGGCCATATTTGGATAAGTTTGTAATGGTCTTTATCGATGATATACTGATTTACTCGCGTGATGAGGGTGAAGACGCGGAGCATCTGAGGATGGTTTTACAAACCTAGAGAGGTAAGCAGTTATACGCCAAGTTCAACAATAGTGAATTTTGGCTTAAGGAGGTTGGATTCTTAGGACACATTGTGTCGAGAGATGGGATTAGAGCAGATCCAAGCAAGATCTGGGCTATTTTTGAGTGGAAACCACTGAGGAATGTGACAGAGGTTTGAAGCTTTTTGGGTTTGGCCGAATACTATAGACGATTTGTAAACGGATTCTCTACGATAGCTACTCCGATGACAAGGCTGCTGCAAAAAGATGTCAAGTTCGAATGGACCAAAAAGTGCCAACAGAGCTTCAAGAAATTAAAGGCTTTGTTGACCGAAGCCCTAGTGTTAGTGCAACTGGAGTCTGGCAATGAGTTTGTGATATATAGTGACACCTCTTTGAATGGTTTGGGGTGCATGCTTATGCAAGAAGGTAAGGTTATAGCTTACGCTTCGAGACAACTGAAGCCACATGAGAAAAACTACCCGACACACGATCTAGAGTTGGCAACCATCATGTTCGCATTGAAAATTTGGAGACACCATTTGTATGGCGAGAAATGCCAAGTATTTACCAATCACAAAAGTCTCAAGTATTTGATGACTCAAAAGGAGTTGAATCTACAGCAACGAAGGTGGCTAGAGCTAATAAAGGATTATGAGCTGATGATTGTCTATCACTCGGAAAAGGCGATGTAGTCACCGATGCTTTAAGTAGAAAGACATTGTTCGCCTTAAGAGCCATGAATACTCAATTGGCTGTGTCTAACGATGGTTCAGCTTTAGCAAAGTTTAGAGCTAGATTGACGTTTCTACAAGAGATCTGTGAAGCTCAAAAAGGTGATAAGGAGTTGCAAGCTAAGATGGCTCAATGCGAGACGGGAAATGGATCCGAATTTTGTATTGATACCGATAGATGTATAATGTTCAAAGATAGAGTTTGTGTACCTAAAGACAACAATCTTATACAAAAGATTCTACGAGAGACACATAGTGGTTGCTTGTCCATCCATCCGGGTAGTGTAAAAATGTACAATGACCTAAAGAAAATGTACTGGTGGTCGAAAATGAAAAGAGACATTTTCGAGTTCGTTTCCAAGTATCTTGTGTGTCAGCAAGTGAAGGCTGAACACCATGTACCTTCGGGTCTACTTCAGCCTATCACGGTTCCCGAGTGGAAGTGGGATTGGATTACTATAGATTTCGTGACGGGTTTGCCATTAAACTAAAAGAAAAAGGATGTTGTTTGGGTTGTTGTGGATAGGCTAACAAATTTGGCGCATTTTATACCAGTTCGTACCGACTACTCCCTTGAGAGATTGGCTGACTTGTACATTTCTGAGATTGTGAGATTGCATGGGGTACACTTGTCGATTATTTTTGATAGGGACCTAAGATTTACCTTGAGGTTTTGGAAAAAGTTACAAGAGGCATTGGGAAAAAAGTTGAGTTTTAGCACGGCATTTGATCCGCAAACTGACGGTCAGTCGGAAAGAGTAATTCAGATTTTAGAAGACATTTTGCAATGTTGTGTTCTCGAATTTCAAGGTAGTTGGGAAAGGTACTTACCATTGGTTGAGTTTGCCTATAACAATAACTATCAGTCAAGTTTGAAGATGGCGCCATATGAGGCTTTATATGGGCAGAAATGTCGAATGTCTTTATATTGGACTGAACTCAGAGAGTTGTCAGATTCACAAGGTTGATTTAGTCAGAGAGAATGAAGAGAAAGTTAAAGTGATTCTCGACTATTTAAAGACTGCCTCGGATAGGCATAATCCTATGCGGATTTAAAACAGAAAGAGATCAAATTTTCAGTCAGTGATAAAGTGTTTTTGAAAGTATCCCCGTGGAGGAAAGTTCTCAGATGTAGTAGAAGAGACAAGTTGAGTCCTCGTTTCATAGGACCTTATGAAGTTACCGAGAGAGTAGGACTGGTTGCCTATCGATTGGCTTTGCCACTAGAATTGGAAAAGATTCACGACGTGTTTCATGTGTCCATGCTACGCTGATATAGATTAGACCCTTCGCATGTGATTGCGCCAATAGAGGTTGAGATTCATCCGGATATGACTTATGGCAAAGAGTCGGTCAAGATTTTTGCTCGAGAAGTCAAACAGTTGAGGAATAAGAGTATAGCACTCGTGAAAGTTTTGTGGCATAGACATTGTGACATCCCTAATTTAACCCTAGTCGGGAAGTGGTTTCGGGACCACAAAACTGGGTCACAAAAACATTTAAATACCTTATTCCATGCCAAATATATGTGAAAATGCATGTGTGAATTTTTAATTCTTTGATTTAGTTAAATTGAACGTGAATTGAAAGAAAAAGGACTCATGTGAAAGGATTTAAATATATGTGGCTAATTTTAAGAGGTTAGTAAAAGAATGAAGTAAAATAGATGGAGTTGCATGTCAAATAGTCCATTTCCTAATGATAATGGCCGGCCATGACAAGATTATGGGCAAAGGGAACATGTTTCTAACATGTTAGGTTAGTGGTGTATGTAGGAAGCCATAAAATAAAAGCTAGCATTAAAGAATTGAAAAAAAAAATGATGAGCATGGATGCCCCCCCATTTGCCGTGAATTGAACAAGAAAAACAAAAAAAAGTGCTCATCCTTTCTCAAATTTTTGTATTGCCGTGAGTGAGGGAGAGGGGGGGTTTGGAGAAGCTTGGCCATACTTGCAACTAGATTGAGGTATGTTTGATGTCATTCCTTAAGATTCATGCATGTTTTAGTTGTTAGTTTGAAACCTACCTAGCCCATGGCTTAGATTTCTTTGCTATTTGATGGAGATGAAGTTCGCCATGGAGGTTGTCTTTCTTGGTTGGTATTTTAATGTTGTTGTGACGAAGCATGAAGAGAAGTGAGATGAATGTTTAATAAAAGGAGATTTTTGTGCCATTGAGTTCTTGTTGTTATATGTGTATGTGCATGAGTATTCGGTCATGCTATAGAATCCATGTTGCAAAATAATTAATGCTTAATGTGATATATAATAGAATTTGTGAATGAGCTTGAGAGTATCTAAATTATTAGTTGGAGGTGCCGAATGTGGTCTTGGATGAATTTTAAAGAACAAAGAAATTTTGGGTGACTATAGGTCAAGGACATTCGGCCAAAGGCTTGTGTGCTAGCAAAGTCGGCCTAGATGGGGTAAATGTTAAGTGTTAAATGTTCATGAGATAAAATTTTGTGATTTGATGAATTAATGGTGATAGTATAGTTGATGTCATGTATAAATATGTGGCAAGACGGTTAAACTAGTTAATTTATTGATTAAGCTCAAGAAGCTAGAGGTGGAGAATCAAGCAAAGGCAAAGGAAAGAACATCGAGTAGCCGAGTTGGAACCATTTTACCCAATACAAGGTAAGTCATTAAGCATATATTTGATATTGCTTAAATGATTGTAATATCTATGCAATTGTGTTTAATGAGATGAAATATGTACAAATGTATGTGTATGAAAAGATGATATTGTTGAACGTAAAAGAGATAGTGAAATGTGTAGGAAGTTTGCTTGCACTAAGTGTGCGAGAAATAGATGTGTACGGTGATTTAGATTGGCACCGAGTGTGCGAGCTTGTAATGTATGGCACTAAGTTTGCGAGTTTGGACTATATGGCACTATGTGTGGGGCTTGAATCACATGGCACTAAGTGTGCGTGATTGAGTATTAAGCACTATGTGTGCGAACTCTACACATATCTCCGATTGAATATTTATATGGAGGTGTGACTTTATCGAGATGAGTATGGACAGCGGAAAGAGTAAGTACCTTGAGTTCATGGCTAATAGATGCTATGTTCATGCTCGGGTGGAGTTGGTAAGATTTAAATCTATGTGATGATTTCAATTGCATTCCGTAAATAAGGTATCGTGGAATAGATGAAAGTTCATTTGATTGCATGATTGTTGCGGAAATGAAATGATGTATGGAAATTGCTTCAAATATCCTATTGAATAGTATATGAAATGTAAATGTATGACTTGGTATGAGATTGATCCGAAGGTCTAAGGAACTATGGTATAGTTCGGTATGGTGGAACACTTGGCCTTGTTTCATTATTTCATTTTATGATAATTTTATTAATGGATGGTTGTGGAATGCTTATGACTTCTTGAGTTATAAACTCACTCGGTGTTTTCTTGTCACCCATTTTAGGTTTCTTGGACTCGTCTCCTTTTGGGTGCTCGGAACCGTCAACGAAGTCATCACACCGTGAGCAATTTTTGGTATTGTCTTCTTAGTCAACTTAGGAGAACATTTGGCATGTATGGGCTATTTTGTTTTGTTAAATTTTGGGTTGTAAACTTTAAGCCATGTGAAAATGGCCTATGTGGTCGTTTGAGTGGGATGCTAGAACCTATAGCCACGAGTCTTAGAAACCTTAATTTTGATAAGGTGGCCATAATTTGTGTCATGTATGATGGATGATTAGTAAGGCTAAGGAAGGATTCATGAAATTGGCATAGTCTACTGCAGTAACTGTTGCGGACAGCAGCAGTGATATGAGATCGAAAAATCACTAAAAATAGTAGAAGTGGAATTAATTGCTAAAAAATTACGTACTCGAAGCTTGATGGGTCTATTTTCATATGGATGAAACGAAACGACCATATGAGCTGTATTTTAAGAGATATTCAAGATTTCGTGAGACAGGGCCAGAACGGTTTCTGGATTCTATGTTTCGACTTTGAAAATTTACCATAAATTATCCAGAAACAATTAGAAGTCATGCCTTATATTCATAGATTCCCCTTTGAGTCTAGTTTTATTAGAAACAAACGGCATGAGCATTGGAGCTCTGTACGAGATGATATCCAGGTCGTAATGCACAAAGGTCAGTGTAGTAGAACCCCGAAACAGGGGTGACTTTAACTAATAAACTGTACCAATTGGCCCGACCAAAAATTTTAGAAATAAATCCATGGATGGATATATGAGTCTAAATTTGGGGAAAATTTACGGAACTGGTTTTCGAGTTCTGGAACTCAAGATATGATTTTTAAGGTGACAAGGATGCAGTTTGCCAGCTGGACTGGAAATGTGAAAAATAGTCTGTGTGACACATGAGAGTTGGTCTGAGAACCCCTTGTGTCCGACTCCGGCGACGGTATCGGGAACGGGGTGTTACAGACATGGAGTCGAGGAAGCCACATGGGAACCTGAGGAGACTATGAGAGATCAATACCCGAACGTATTCACTGGTAAGATTTTCGAGGACAAAAATCCCTAAGGGGGAGAATTGTAACAGCCCAATTTTGGGGCTAGTCAGAATAGTGGTCTCGGGACCACAAATCTGAAGTCAAAAAAATTATTTTATTATTATTTTAGAGTCATAGCATGTTATTAGTAGTGTATGAAAAATTTGGTGGGTTAATTTTGACGTTTATGAGCCCAATTGCGAAAAAAAGACTAAATTGCATCAAGTGAAAAAGTCTTAAATTGATAGCTAAGGGTGTTAGCTTGGCCGGCTATGGGAGACAAAAAAATTGTTGAAAAGTCAACATTAGGTAAAGGGATGACATAATATGTTATAAAATAATGCCTAAACCTAGCTATCATCTTTTCTTTCTTTCATTTTTCCTTCTCCCATCGATTTTTCAGCTATTTTTAGGGGTTTTGAGCTTAAAAATTTTCAGCAACTTATTCCTCTTGCAAATAAGTGATTTACATACTTTATGTTGATGATTTTTACATTTTTTAACCCTTTGAAGCATAAGCTTTCTATTAAGGGAACTATTTTGCAAAATGGTTGATAGTTCAAAGTTTTGCCATTAACGCATATGTGTAGTTTTCTGAAATTTTATGGAAGAATATGAGTAGTAGATGTGTAATAAACAACTTTTGTGAAGGGATTTCTCATGAAAACCCTAGTATGGACTATTGTGCAGAAGTTGAAAGTTTAATGATAAATGTGCAAGATAGTGGATATTTTGGATTGCTATAAGAGTAAAAATGGTTCGGATAGGCTTTTGATAGGAGGAAATTCGATAAAAATTGATTTTCAGACCTAGGAGTAAAATGGTCTTTTTACAAAAGTCTAGGGGCAAAATGATAGATTATTGGGTGCCTAGATCGATAAGGTGACTAAATTTGTGAATTTTTGTTATTATAGATCAAGAAATACCAAATCCAAACTTAGATAGGGGAAAGGCCAAGTAAATTGATTAAACCGTCTAGATACCATATTTTGTAACCGAGGTAAGTTGTATGCAAATATTACAACTACATTGTCATTATATGCGATGAGTTAATTTAGCATGAATTACTTGATTGTGGAAATGAGAAGGCATGATGCTAATTAAGATAGCAAAATTCCCGTTTGAACCATGGGAAATAAATCGGATATCATGCCATGATATATGGACTATTGTGAGCTAGTGTAAGACATGTCTAGGACATGCATTGGCCACATTACGAGAGCTAGTGTAAGACCATGTTCGGGACATGTCATCGGCAGTGAGACGAGAGCTAGTGTAAGACATGTCTGGGACATGCATCAGCCTCGAGATGTAAGCCAGTGTAAGACATGTCTGAGACATGCATCGACTACGAGTTAAGCTAGTGTAAGACATGGCATCGGCATCCTATCCCATGTTGAGGTTTATTGAATATCCGGTAATGTTCTGAATGGTTCAATGGTGAGAGTTATGGTTTAAAATTTAGAGAAAAGTATAATCGTGTTGTGAGTGGTACAGGTACCTATCCAGCATGTATGAGACATGAGTTCAAAACATATTATATGATGTGTAGTGGGATGTGATGGGTAAGTTGTGCTTATAACTATATTATATTAAGAGCATGTTGATGAATGGTATAGTTGTTGCTATGTATTTGCATGCTTCTTACTAAGCTTTATGCTTACTCCCTCTCTTTTCCATTTTCTTATTGTGTCGCCTACATAGCTCGAGAATCATCGGAAGTCGGAGGTTACGGTCACACTATCATTTTGAACACTCGGTATAGTTAGAATTCTTGTTTTTGCGTATGGCATGTATAGGGCTTAGACTTTAATATTTTGTGTCATTGAGAAATTAGCGAAATGTGTTGGCTTGGGATAAATCCCTTTATTTTGTATAAGGCCATGGATAAGGGTCAATACTCATTTTGATATTTATAATTGAAGATGATATTTTCATAGATGAGTAAATTGCACAAATGAAATGTTGTCCATTGTGGCTATTTTGGCTATGTGATGTATCTTTGTATTGCATAGAGTGATTTTATGCAGGTTATGAATGCAAGGGTGGCAAAGAGGCTTGGTAAATAGCCTCATTTTGTCCACACGGATAGGCACACGGGCGTGTGTCTAGGCTGTGTCTAACACACGGCCTGCCACATGGGTGTGTGATCCACCCATGTGTCCCTTGCACGTAAAAATTGCATGTCAGTATGCATGATAGTAAACACACAGGCAGAGACACGACCATGTGTCTCAGCCGTGTGAAGGGCATGGCCTAGCACACGGGAGTATGCCTTGGTCGTGTGACCCTTATGAATTGCTGGCGTCAAAAATAGAATGTCCAGGTTTTTGCACATCAACGTGTCATGGTCGTGTGAAGGACACGGGCCAGGGACACGGGCGTGTGCCAAGCCGTGTGAAAACCCCTGTAGGTGTGAATTTAGAATTAATTCCACACGGGTGAAGGACATGAGCGTGTCCCTGTATTGCTTAGGCCGTGTGAGCCACAAGGGCCAACAGCACAACCATGTCGAATTGGTCACACGGGCGTGTTGCCCCTCTCACATGGGCGTGTGCCCCCTGTGTCTAGCAAAAATTTTTTCGAGTTCGTGGAAAGATTTGAATCATTCCGAATGGTTTTAAATGAACGATTGGAACCTCATAGGCCTTTATTATGGAGTTTTCGATTTAGATTGAAAAAGTTTTAAATTTGAACGAATTAGGTAACGCCTTGTATTCCGTCCCGGCGTAGGGTACGGGTGTGGGGTGTTACATTTATTCTCTTTTTCTTTTCTTTACACTATATTTTCATCCTAATTGTTGATAATTATTTTTTTCTCGAATCAAATCATCCTTCATTCAATCATTATTTCTATCAGTTTTGCAATTGTCATCAATAGCATCCCTACCTTTGCCAATAATCGGTAAGTACATCTCGTTCCTGATGTTTAGATCTCGATTTTTTTGTAATATTTCTATCTAACTCTAATATTACGTTCTATTAAACAATCATTTTCGGTTCTTGTCGAATCTTTCGATAATCTTGATAAATCTTGAAATCAATCATTAACTTATGTATAAATGTCATTTGAAAGACCCGATTTAGGTGAATCAAATCAGATTTAGGTGAATGATGTGTGTTCTTTTACAAGTGAATCGAGGCAAAATCGTGCCTAGGATACGGCCACATGGGCGTGTGGACTACATGGCCCCACTCACAACCATGTGCTTTTGAAACCATAGGATAGTTCAAATCTCACACAACCAAGATTTCTCTACACGACCTGCCACACGACAGTGCCTCCCCTATAGCTTGATTTTGTAATTTCCACACGATCACTGTCTGTCCCCTCTACACAGTCTATAGCATCCAACATGGCCTTGCCACATAGTTGTGTGCTCCTATTTTTCAAATTTTACAATTTTTTCCTAGAATTTTAATATTTGTTCAGTTTAGTCCCTAAATGGTTTTCGAATTGTTTTTAGTGTTTAAACTATTCAATTAAGTCCCTGATAGCACAAATAATGCTAGAATGCATGATCAAATTGGCTGAATTGATGTTATATATATTTGCATGAATTGTGAATGATATATATGTTTATTGTATTTGTAGTTGTAATTATTGTACGTACAACCTACCTTATGTTATCGTTAAATCGAACACATGATAATCATGTCTTTGGCTACTGTATTGAATTATTATAAGCCTAATATTTGTCACTATATCAAACTGTTAAAAACCTATTAAGTGTTATTGTATTAATCTATTTTGAGCATGTCATATTGCATTGCATGGGGTGGAACGTTATGAACGAAGAAAGTATTGGAAATTTATCTACATTATTTTGTTGTGTTTCCATTGCCATAGGCAAATTCCATCTGCGATGATCTTGTTGTGTTCCCACATCCATAGGCAGATTCCATCTGCGGCATTTTTGTTGTGCATTCACAACCTAGTGACAATTATTACCTACAAACATGTTGTACATTCATAGCCAATGGCAGATTTTACATGCATCATTTTGCTGTGTATCCATAGCCATAAGCAAATTCCATTTGCGGTGTTCTGCTTTGTGTCCACAACCATTGGGAGCTAATTGGCAAACTATTGGTAGTTAAACCACAATCTGGTGTAAACTACAATCTGGTGTGTTGGTGGTTGGAGTTCAAGGGAACTCCCATTGTGATGTGTAGCGGTGGGGTAGGATTTTTTCTATTAAAACCGAAATTGTATGGCATCCACAAAAACATGTGCATACAAAACTGGAATTTCTAACATGGAAAATATATATGTGTATTGTTGAATGATTTGAAACATCTATATTCTGATATTGCCATTGTAAATTATTTCCGCGTGACATATTTTCATATGCCTAATCATTTGTACTAATTATCTTGTGATTAAACTCATACTGAGTGTCATAGCTCACTCCCCCAGGTTAGGATAGGGACGCGACATTCGAAGGGTCTCAGCTCGAATTTTAGTTAATAAAATATTTTAGGATTATTATTTGATATTTTAATTATTCAGAGATTATATTATTTTATTTTGAATTGTGGCATGTGACTTAGGATTTGTTTTATTTTAGCATGCATGATTTTTAATTTGATTTTAGGATATCGAAATATGAATATTAATTAATTGTGCATGAACTTCGGTTTTTTATTAAAAATACAAATAATTATCACTTTTCCGCTGCTAAATTATAATTAAGAATTTTGAGTAGTAAATAAAGTAGTAATTAACTAAATTTTCTTCCAAAGATAAACAAATATTTTAAAATGATTGTTTTCAAAATTCCAATAGCTTACCGGGCCATTTCGGTGGCTAATATAGTCTTTCGAATTAGAGTCTAACATCTAAGCCGAATTGAAGAAGTTAAAGAAATACCACAAACACAAACTTCAAACAAATTGAAAAAAAATTCAAAAACACAAATAATTAAAATAATTGATTAGTTTTTGTCAAAATATCTAGATTATCCTTAACTTTTAATACCTAAATTTCTTTTACTTACTCCTAATGACTTCCAATTGAATTGATTTTATATTATATTATATATATATATATATATATATATATATATATGAGAATTGCAATTGAATTTATAATGTGACGTGAATAAAGTGAAAAGAAAGTTGATATGAAAATAAGGAAATTGAGCTGATGGCGACAGTATTAAAATGGAGTTAATAATATAAAAATTTATATAACGAATTTAGAAAATAAAATAAAATATCGGAAGATATTTTTGGTATCGAATGTAATATATTTTATCCAGGATGGCAACGATTTAGGTGAGGATGTTATATATATATATATATATATATATATATATTAAGATACAATTTTTGTTTTACATTATTATAACTAATAAAAAAATACACTAAAAAGTAAATTTAACTTATTTTAAAATCAAATAATATTAATTTTATATTAAATTAAAATATATTATAAGTTTTATATTTTTCAAAATTTAAAATTTAATTTATGTATTTTTATTTTTAAGAATTTAGTTATTTACTTTTTAAATATTAAAATTTAGATTCAATTATTAATACTGTTAATTCTTTTTTGCTAGATTTGTTGAGGTGATATTTTGAAATAATAAAAAAATTCAGTAAAAAAATTTAGGTTGTAATGCATCTAAGCTCAAAACTTAATTTTATTTAAATTTTCGAAATTTAAATTTTAAATTTAAAAAATATATAAGTGGTAAAATGTTCCGTCCTAGAGACCAAAATTAATTTAAGATATAATAAAAAATTAAGATTTGATTATGATGGAGTGCAAAATTTTGATATCCATTAGGTTTTTCTTCTTCTTTACTGCCATCAAAATAAGAAACCGTATTTCTCCAACTGAACTAAAAACAGTTACTATCGTTCCCGCCAAAAATAACGGAAATCAACCCCCCCAAACCATCGGGCTCTTCATTTCCAGATACCACGCGCCTCCCTTCACTTCCCTATAAACACCCCCTCCACTCTCTTCCTCCCTTTCTCGTTCCTCCAAAATTTTCAAGAGTCCAAACAACTTGCTCTGTGTTTGAAATGGCGGTTATTTCTCTGAATCTCATTATTTCACTCACCCTCTCTTTCCTCTCCCTCTCCCACTCCACTTACCTCCCTACTCTCACCTCCACCATAGCCGGCGACACCACTCTTCCTCCCCCACCCCCTCCATTACTACCGCTCTTTCCAGTCTCTCCATCGCCCCAACCACCTCACGAAGATTTCCCCGGCCAAGGGATCTTCTCTCATACTTCCGTCCTACCTCCAATCCTCTCTCATCTCGGCTTCAACGAACTAGCCACCGCCGCTCTTTCTCTCTTCAGTGACTCCGCCACCTCCACCGCCACCGGTTGGTCCGGTCCTTACACTATCTTTGCTCCGTTTGATTCCTCTGTCCTTACATGCATTTCTTGCTCCACCCCTTCCCTCCTCCGAGAACACATGGTTCTCGGTCTCTTCCCTAGCGATTACCTCCGAAAACTCCCCTTTGGTACCAAAATGGAAACTCTCAGTCCTGGCCGTTGTATAACGGTTACTTCCACTTCCACCGTCCAAAATGATCCCACGATGTACAAAATCTTCATCGTCGGAGTTGAAATCACTCATCCGGATCTCTTCAACAACGGCCTAATCATAATTCACGGCCTCCAAGGCTACATCTCACAGCTATCGCCTTTCTCTTGTGACGTTGAACGGATGACCTCACTCTCTTTCCCCTCCAACTACGATCGTAGCCGCAATAACCAACTTTCTCCGCAGCAACATGCCGCTCTGATGCGATTCATGCTTCGCGACGTGATCCTAAGGCTGAGAAATAGCGGCTTCTCCGTTCTCTCGCTCGCTCTGAAACTCAAGTATGCCGAACTCGTTTCTCTCAGAAACGTCACAATCTTCGCTCTTGATGACGTTTCAATCTTCTCCGGTTCGTACTCTTACATCAACAGTGTAAGGCTACATATCGTGCCGAACCAGTTTTTGACTATTGCGGATCTGGAGAGACTTCCAGTGGGAGCCACGTTGACGACGTTGGATAGAGAGCAGAGTTTGGTGATGACGACGGCAGGAGGGGTTTTGAATAAGCAAATGATAAGGATCAACTATATGAGCATCAAGGTTGCTGATATGATGAAGAATTTGAATGTTATAGTGCATAGCCTTTACTTGCCCTTTCCTCATGTTACTCCGATGACGGCGACGACTGATTCGATGTTAGGTGGTGAAGATCCAATGTCGACGGTGCCGGTGCCAGTGCCTGTGCCACCGGGAACAGACGAGGCTTGTGATGCTCTGGACGAGCAAGGTAAATGTGAAATGAGGCAGGTAAATCATGTGACGACACATGTCAATCCACATTATATACCGGAGATTGAAGATCACCATGGCCTTTGAAATGTCTCTGATGTGCTGATGTGTGTGAACTGAATTGCAGGTATGCCTTCTAATATTCTAGCTTTGGTTCACTGTTGTTAAGCTGTGATTAGTCAAATGAGTGAAAGTTTGTTAAGTCAGTTTTTGATTAAGAAAAGTTTGTTTGGATGGGGAGTTGTTGTAAATAAGACACAGGACGTATCCCTCTCTTTTTCTAAAGGAGACTATTGCATAATTCCTGAAGGAGTACTAATGACTTGGATTTCAGACTTAAGAAGATTCATATTGTTTTGTCCTTTTTCTCTTTTTTTTTTTCTCAAAATTTTATAATTTTCATAACAAAAACGTATAACAATTAAATGTTATGTCATAATCCCCCAAAAAAAAAATGAAACAAAATTGTTGGGATAAATTGCATAAACCCATCCGATAGTAGAGTTGGGGCTTGCAAGGACAAATTTATTATACAAAGATAAAACTCGTTGAGAGTTTTTGCTGACTCGAGTAATTAAATGATTGACATTTAAATATATCTAAGAAGTCCTTAAAAAAATTAATTAAATCTTTGGACTTAACTTGCACTCAAGATTACTTACTGTTAATCCAAAAATTAATTAAGTTCTTCGGTTTTTTGTCTTTGATCAAATTTACTAATTAAGTTTATTGACATGGCAAAAGAAAGCAATGAAAATTTGCCTCATCTAATTCACGTACAAAATTGATGACGTTGAATATCAGAAAAAATATGACATGAAAATATCTAGATAATATCTTATTAAATATAAAATTAAATTAAATTATTTACAATTAAAGGAAAATTAAATAGACTAAAGCTAATTAAATGGATAGGATTTCGACACTCAACAACCAAAACCAATTTAGGAGAAAATAGTAACTTTGTGAACCCTAAATTAAAACTTCTATTTGGATAGCACATTACAATAGTTATTTATTCCCAAAACTTTAGTGGTTTTGATCGGATTTAAATTGTGGTAGGGTCGTGTTTATCGCAATTGCAGATATAATAGAAGTTATCCTCGTCATTGCAAGTATTGCGATAGTATTTTTTTTAAATTCACAAATTTTATCGTAAAAATAAAAATTATAATTATAATTATAATTATAAAAGTTATTTTAATTTTTTTAAAGTTATTTGTAACACTTTATAAATTATAATAATATATTTACATCATTAAAGTGATGTTTATTTAAGGGTTTCTACAAATAATGTATTAACTATTAACAATTAAAAAGAATATTCATATTAAATGTAAAACATTCTATGCTTGAAATCTTTTAAAATATCATAATTAAAAATTTTCATATCCTACATATAGTGGTACAACACAATTTCACGACATAGTGTAATGACGAGCCAAACAAATCTCACTTTCATTTTAAAATACCATAACTAAAAAAATATAGTAAATTCATATTAAATGTCAAACATTCATCATATGTTATAAGTTAAAAAAAATTAAAATATCATAATTAAAAAATTAATTGCAAATGGTGATACAACTCAATTTCACCGCATAGTGGAATGGTGAGTGAGATCAAATACTTCACCCTTACTTTGAAAGCTACTTGACCCGATTCTCGTGGTCTTTGTCAAAAAATATAGCCATAAATTTTTTTTCCTTGATCTTGATAAAATGGAGGTGGAGGGTATATTTGAGGTTGATGATACATATGAGGTGCACGTGGTTAATTATACTAAGTGTCAAAGCTAGCATATTTTAGCCTCATTCTTAGTTCATTATTGGGTGATTATGTGACATTAATTGTCAATTATATACTCCTAATCTTTTTATATTCATTTTTTTTATGCTTAGTAGGGTGCTTGGAAGCAATAGGAGTGAAAAATGGTGGAAATTAAAACTTTGGAGCATTTCAGAAGCTGTGCAAATGCAACAAATTTTCACACAGGTAATCCACATGATCATGTGAATTTATATAGTTGTGTGTCCTGGGTGCGTCAATCTCAGGAACTATGTGCATTAACGACTACAAGTTATGCTTTTTAGGGTTTTTAGCACTTTAAAAGGATATATATAGGGAAATAAAAGGAAAAAGAGGCAACCACCAAGGGAGAGCACGAAAATTACCTTGAGAACACCATTGAAGTCAATTTCCAAGCAATTTTCCACCAAGATTCAAGAGTCCAAGTTGATTTTCAAGGGAGTTCTCATGGATTTCTTTTATTTTAGTGGTTATATTGTATTTTTGGTGTTTACTCTTTCCATTATGAACTAATTCTCTTAATACCTAAGGGAGATGATCCCTAGGATGGATTCTATTGTTTGATTTCTATTTTAATGCAATAAGATCTTAGTCTCTTTGTTTTCAATTATGAATGCTTTACTAAAGTGTTAATCCATGTTTGTTGTGCATAAGTCTGAGTTTAAATAGACTTTTCTTGTGATTAGATCTTGCATAACTAAATAGGGCTGCATGCAATCCTAGAAATAGGATGACATAAATCTATCGGATTAAAGTCAAATCTAATAGGGGGATCCATAGAGCAAATTAATGCAACAATAGGAGTTTTAATTAGAAGGAAATTTCAGTTAATCAACCTAGAGTTAGTTGCTCTTATGCTTGAAAGAGATATTAGCATAAATTAAGGATTTCTACGGATCAAAGAGCAAAAAAAAAAAAAAAAAACTGCATAAATTAGATTGAGAATTGTAGATGAAATCTTGGTGAATTCTTACATGGGTATTGCTTTGTTACTTGGTTAATACTTGATTGTTTTTGTGTTTCATTTTTTGGGCATTCAATTGTTAATGTAGCTCGTTTGATTTAATTTTAATCAATCCTTTGAATTATCAAGATAAATAATAGAAATGTGATAATTACTAGTAATTGTAGTCCTTGAGGGAACGATATTTGTACTCACCATAGCGACACCATTAATTGATAAGTGCACTTCCCTTGGTCAATTTATTAGTTAGTTTAGTGGACATCAAGTTTTTTGGCATCGTTGCTGGGAACTAGGATATTAGGAAAATCTTATTTTTGTTAATTTGACCATTTTTTAAAAAATTTTATTTTATGTTATTTTGTTTTTTAGTTTACTTTTGAGATATTGATTGGCTTTCATTTGGTTTTTGATAGATACTTTTTGTTTATGACTAGAGGCAACCAATTGGAACCAATCATTTTTTAAAGTGAGATTGAAAGAACTACTCGCAGAAATCGAAAAGAGGTTAAAGAAGCAAGGCAAGGTCAACATCAGATTATCATAGACAATCAAAAGGAAGAAGATATTATTGATAAATGAAAGATCTTCCATTACTTATGTATGAATATGCTATGTAAACTCCGACTGGGCTGAGTCTAGTATCATTAGATCGAATGTTGCTACAAATAACTATGAGATCAAGGCAAATACATTTCACATGGTGCCACGGAATGTTCAATTTAATAGGTTACAAGATGAAGATCCAAATGCTTATTTAGCAAATTTCTTAGAGATATGTGACACTTTCAAGCTCATTTAGTAGTGGTTGAATTCATTTCACGGGTTTCCATCACTACTTGGGCTCAGATGATAGAGAAGTTTTTATTAAAGTATTTTCTATCGACCAAGACAACCAAGCTGAGGAATGATATCTATTCATTTTCCCAATTGGAGCGTGAGACACTTTATGACAACTAGGGGAGATTTAAATATCGCTAGAGAATGTGCCTTCATCATGGTCTACCTTTATGGCTTCAAGTTCAAACCTTCTATAATGGTTTAAGTCCCTTAACTAGGCAAATAATTGATACAATAGCTGGGGCAACATTGAATAAGAAAACACTTGAGGCAGTTCAAGAGTTTATTGAAGAGATGATATTGAATAATTATCAGTGGTAAGTCACAAGAGCAAAGTCTACCAAATCACCTAGTGTTTATGATGTAGATATAGTTACTATGTTGGCAAGTTAGGTTGAAGATCTTGGTAGAAAGATAGATTGTTTAAGTGTAAGGAAGAAAGTGACTCTTGTGATGCAATGTGATGTGACTGGAGCGGGTATGATTAGTCAGTATTGCTTACCTTTGAAGTCTAACATGGAACATGATCAAGTTGACTTTATGTGTAATAATTCCAAACCTCAGAATAACCCTTGTAGCAATACCTATAACCCAGGATGGAGAAATCATTCAAACTTCTCCTAGAGTGGCAAAAGGAATAAAAAATTACAACCCCCTCCTAGTTTTCAGCAACCTCATCAACAAGAGAAGAAGCCAAATGTTGAACAGATATTGGTTAAATTCATTTCAATTTCAAAAACTAGATTTCAGAACATTGAAGCAGCTTTAAGGAATCAACAGGTATATATTTAGGGTCTTGAGAATCATATTGGCGAGCTTACTAAATTGGTTTTAGAGAGACAATAAAACTATCTAGTAACACTGAAACCAACCTAAAATAGCAAGTAAACACAGTTACTTTGAGAAGTGGAAAGGTGTTAGACGAGCCTGAAGAGAAGCAGAAACAAGAAGTGTTGGAAAATTGTGTTTGTGTAATACCCTATACTCGGCCCAGTTGCTAAATAGGAGTAACACGATGCTACACCACTATCACAACATCATACATTTCATAACGATTCATTAGCATGCAAATGCCATCAAGTTTCAACAATTATAGAGATTCTGAGCCAAGAATACCCTAAGTAACATGAAGTTATGCTAAACATACATCAAATGAACCTATAACAAGTTAGAAGCATGCTTTAAGACCACTTAACAGAAATTAACAAAACATCACATAAGTATCAAAACTAATTCAATGGTACCGATATTTGTCATAGATGGTATCGATATCGATCAGAAAATCAGTAACAAATCAGCATTCTATTTTCCTATAAAAATTAAAGCCCAACAATTATCAATACAAATCCAAAATGTATCAATATTTTTAGCCTGAGTATCGATACTCGAGAAATGGTATCGATAACAAAATGAGCTACTAACTTCCTGCACATTTGTAACATCATTGAGGTAACGATGCTAATAGGGATATCGATACCTCTGCATAAGATAACAAAAATAATACCAAAACAGGGCATTTAACACAACCATACATATTCCAAAACATCATGCATGTGTAACTTCAAAATTTAGCATCAAAAGTAGCAAAATTTACAGTTCGGTGCACTATCAATAATTTAAGCTAAGCAACCCAACAAATTAATATCGAATGTCCATAATTCCTAAGAGTAATAATATCAAGCCATCATCTAAAACATCATGGCAATAAGCAATAAAAAGTTCTACCATATTGCCTTATTCACATAGTGTAAAATAACAACTATAAATCACACTGTAATACTAACAGCCTGCGAAGGTTTAAAATGGAATGGGTGAGCTTAAATAAGCTTAGTGAATGATCAAAATAACCACCAAATAGATATGCAATCACACATTAAATGAAAACAACCAAAGCTCAACCACATACGCAATTTATTATGAGAACATACTAACATATTCATGTAATATTAAACAACTCATTTAGTTTATCTATCCACTTGTTCATGCATACATCACATATCATAATATCACATTTTATGAAATCATATTTAACGATAGTTTAACACTTGAGGCTATGAAACATAAAAGTTAGCTCTATCACCCATACATCGATACACAAATCTATAACACACTAAATGACTTATAGAGTCGAACATATCCCAAAAGCATAGTATATAGCTAACACTCTCCAACACAGTAACATATTCCTATAAATAAAGCTTAGCTCACATTCTCTTATCTTTCCAAAATTGTCTTGGGCCTCAATGCCCCAAAAACAAAACATATAGGTGAGTACTCACAAATCCTATGGCATGCCAACTATATCCAATGGTTTCATAAAGTCACAAGGCCAAAGTATCCACAATAAACTACATAATTACTTATCGATTTTTGCATTTTTTTTCACTACATAATCACATTATAAGCACAACATTATCACTGTCAATTAGTATGTACAACATTCCCACAATTAACACTTTCTCAATATACATAACAAGCATATTTCACATGTCATAGTGTCACATCTTAATTCTCAATTACACAACACACAATCACATGTTTTACAAATTAAATAATGGTATGAGAAATCTTACACTCGAAATTAGAGTAGGGGTTTAGGCTACTCCTAAATTCCCAATTAACACTATGAATCGTGTCTACAAGCAACGACTCCAAACACTCACCGTTCGCACTTTTGCCTTGCCGCTAAAAGCTTAAACTAACTTTTCCTTACTTTTCGCTTTACTCGTAGAAGGTCCTAACGATTTTTAAGCTTTACCAAAGTAAATCACGCAATCCACACAATTATCATTCAGCCAAAAGACTCACCAAAATCAACTAAAATGCAAGCCTAAGCTATATTCTTATGAAACTGAAATTTCGACAAGCTTAGTTGAAACACGAAAATCTCAAAACTTATTTGTTCTATCACATAAATCTAATTCCAATCGACTAATTAAACATCTAAGATCAATTCCTAACCTTCCAACTACTCAAAACTATACAGATTCATGGTTCCGAAATTTTGACAAACTTTGGCAATTTTCACGAAAATTAAATAAAACCTTAAAATTCTTTAACGAAACTTTAAAAAAAGTTTAGAAACCTTCTAATCACATCAAAAAAAAGTTGAAAAACACTTTGAAACATCTTTTTCCTTCAAAATCCTGAAATCCACCATTAATGACCCAATTTTCGGCTTTTATTCAAAACACTCAATTCAATAGTTAAAAGCTCTAGTTAAAAGACTAGATATCATTAAAAAACTAATAGGAAATTGAATTGTTACCTTCGATGGGAGAAAAATGAAAATTTGGTTGGAAATCCAAAAAACCCACAAGCTTGAGAGATGGTAAAATCAATGGTGTTCTTGATTGTTTTTATAGAATTTTAAAGAGATTTAACACTAGGAAGATGATTGGAATAAAAAGAATTGATGTTTGGAAGAGAAAATAAGTGAAGGATGCTTGAGGATGCAATGGACGGAAAAAAAAAAGAGAAGGGGAAAAGGTTTGGTGAGTTTGTTGTAGGTGGGGAGAAGAAATAGGTTACTTTTTAAACTTTGATAAATTTACCCTTTTACTACTCCTAGTTTTAGCCATCTTTTCAAAACAGTCCTCTATTCAAAATTAAAGGTCTTTTGAACATCATTTTCAGAAATTGATTTGATTTTCTAGAAGTCATAGACGAAGACATTTCTGGTTTACCATGCTACGAACATGCTACAGTTAAAATCCCTAAATTACTCTAAAAACTACTAGGCCTAATTTTAGGGTGTTACAGTTTGGAACATGCAACGAAAAATAAGTTTAAAGGGAAAAACCAGAGTTCAATTTTTTTTTCCAAAAACAAGAACTTGGTTATGTTATCTAAAGTAATAAACACTTAATCAAAATTGTACCTTTATGATTCATCTAGTATGAATGCTTTGATTGAGTAGTCTTATCTGCTATCCTCAAGCTCACGTATTTCAAGTGTAAGCTCGCTTCGAATAAGAAAATTTTTCACAAAATTACTACTGTGGCAATTTTGTAATTTCTTTATACTTTTGGGATTAAATTTTAAATAACAAAAATATCTCTAGAAAGTTTCTAAAATAATTTCTTCAGAGAATTTTCTCTGTACAACTTTTCTTGAATTTAAGCGTATGAGAATAATGACCTATGCTCTCTTTATATAGGGAGAGTTTAGAGACAGTTCAACTAGGATTAGAATTAATCACATTAATATTAAATTAATAAAATATTGCCAAGATAAATATTAAATTAAATTAAATATCTCATATTAATATTAAATTAATAAAATACTATCTAGATAAATATTAAATTAAATTTAATATCTCATTTTAATATCTAGATAAATATTAAATTAAATTTAATATAAAATTCATTACAACAATATTATCTTTGGAAAAGGTAATTTGACATCAAGTTACCTGGTTAAGTCCTACTAGGAATCTAATTTTTCCGCTGCTCTACCAGAGAGAAATCACTACCACCGACCATCCACTAGTCTTTGGATTGCAACCGTCATGCTCTACGGTGCCATTGTTGGCGCAACTCCCCGACACCCCAAACCATCACTATTTTGCCCGAGTGGGCCTGGTCGATTCAACCGTCGGTCTAGTTTCATATACAAGGCCCAGTTTAGTCAGTTTTTGGGTTTCGATCTCAGGTTTTGGTTCTCAGATTCAATTTTTGATATCGAGTCCAATTTTCATGTTCAATTACCCATCAGACCAATTATCTAACTTGAAAATTAATTTCCAAAAATATCATATTTATTTTAATTAATTTTATTAATTTAATTTTACTTATTCAAATTAATTTTCCTAAAAATCACTGAGATTTTCTAAATTAATTTTTCAAGAAAATTCTTTAATCAAATTCTCTAGTTGAACAATTCTCACGACCACCTAATTCCACCTCAAATAAATCAACTTAATTAAATTATTTCCTAAATCGTAGAATTTTCTCTTCATTCAGATGCACTCAGATCGAGCTTTTGTTGACCTAGCAGAAGGATCAATTAGACATATACAATTACGCTCGAGCAATTGCAATTATGTCCAAAAGTATCGTTTCGATAATTCACAATTTACTTAATCATGGAGTCAGTCCACAAGAAGTACCATAATTGAAAACTCCTTATTCTATACTCTTTAAAAGCAATTCATTCAACTACTGTGTCCAAAGACTTCGCCATCTGTGTTACCCTCATATGATATCATTAATTCCTTTGAGTTAAATCCATTCACTCAACACAATCATATTTTATCCTATTGTCACCATTGTGTCTTCTTAATGATTAATTGATCAATGTCAACTAATGATTGTGATAAATTGCATGTTTGAGAACAAGCAACCCATGATCACGTTCCATATTTATCAATCCACACAATGTCAATAAGAGGATATCGTTAACTTTGCATCTGATCTATGAATTTCGTTGTTGCTAGTAAAGTCATGCTATTTTTGCTTGTGAAATGATATGTATGAGTGTGCAAGTATACACTTCGAATCAAGTAATAAAGTGATTAGTATGTATCAATCCCATGAGAATTGGATATGTTCACTTTGTTTAAATTATTGTGATTAAACATGAAAGATGATTGAGGTAATTGATTTGTACTAACATTAAAATTAGGGTTAACATAGTCGGAACGAAAGTAAATAAAAATACTAGCATATCAAGTAAATGCAACAACTCAAAACACATGAACTATGAACCTTGGTAAGGTAGGGATATTGATGAATAAGGTTGGGATTACTCAGAGATTTGTTACAACTATATGATAATGCCATGGCATTATTATGGTAACTATTATTACTCGATTGGGTTAGTCAATGGCTTGCCTCTATCGAAAGCAAAGTCTAATATCACTCATCCTAAATGCTCTATATGTCTATAGAAACTAAGGATTTATGACCACAGTATCGGTCCAACCCTTTAAATTGTATACAGAATGACTCTATGTCTAGAGTTTTCACGAGTGTCTAATTCAACACTCACATACATTACACAACTTTGATCTAGGTACCATAACCTTATCGGTATTAAGCCACCTTAAGTCTTATTGAGCTTTTATCAACACTCAAACAAGCATGGCCGTTGAATAAAACATAAGCATTAACCGCAATAATTCCAAACATCGAGTAAAATTTAAACATTACTCCAAGCAATCCCAAGCCATAATAAGTTAGTTCATGGCTAGGCTACACAAAGTCAAGTTTCTCTGAATCATCAATATCCCTAATAATGTGTTTTGTTATTTGTCTTCACCAAAGCTTTCAATAGCTCATTGTGTTCTTCTTGCAGTATTGATGCCTCTGTTGAAGCTCAAAGAATTGTAGACTCACTATTCCTTTTTTTCTTCTGTCTTCTTCCCCTCCTCTTTTTTTTTTTTTTTTGTCTTGTATACTTGATATCACACCCTAGGGTTAAAGCTACCAACCAATGATTGCTTTTTCTCTAATTTTGAGGTGGATTTTCGTCACACTTGATGCATGTGAGGGGGGACCACCTGCTGAATATTTCAGGTACTAACTGTGTTTGTCGTTTTCCTCATTTGCCTTGCTATGGAAACCACTCGAAATGCCTCAGCAAACCTTCATTTCTTGCTAACCTTCTTCCCTAAGCCTGCTATTCAAGCACATAAACCTTCCCACAAACGATCAGAAGTAAAAAAAATACCATTACATAACCACCAGCCTAAGTTTTAATATGCATGCATGATTACTACAAGAAATGATTATGCAATAACCTAAAATAAAGCTAGATTTACTTAAGTGTTGGAAATTAACTAGGTCTCAGAGTATGATTTATAACTCTTTTCAACAGTTATTGGCTATAAACAAGTTATGTACCTAACATACCGGTTATTGACTTGATCATCTTTAAAGTATAAACCTCCACTTATATCAAAACACATGAGTTACATACACATGGTTAGTGACTAACTTAGGATTTAGGTAAGTCATACCATGAACATCACATCATGAACGCCACAAGTGAATTAATTCACAAATGGATTAAGAATTAATTCAATTTGGGTCTAGTCCAATGTATCATTCTTCCAATGAGTATATTTATGTCTCTACCTGCAGAATCAATATATTTATGTCTCTACCTACGGAATCAATTGTTCTGATGGCCAATACTAGTCATATCCCTAATTGGAATTGTAGACAACGAAATAATCCTTCTATGTGTTTGAATCAAATGCTCACTTTGATTCTTTTACGAGGTTACAGATTCATTTAGATTATCTACTAAAGTAAGTTATCTTTCTTATAATGTAAATATTTTTACAATGCCACTTATCATCAGATTGAACGTAGACAACCAATGAGCTAATATTTATTTGTTACAATTTCATTATGTATGCAAACATGAAAAAAAAACACAATATATAATAGTGAAATTATATTTATTCATTTATCCATCGTTCAAATACATAGAAAACAATTACATATTTACTACAACATGGACACATTTTCAAATATGAAGTTGTTGAGAAAGATGATGTGGTTGAGAATAGAAAAAAAGTGCAAAAGCCAATGCTTAGAGAATACAAACCACCAATCCCATACACAACAAAGTTGAATAAAGACCGCATGGCTGAACAATTTATAAAATTTCTTGAACTTTTTGAACAATTGCATATTAACTTACCTTTTGTTGAAGCTCTTTCACAGATGCCCAAGTATGCCAAATTCTTAAATGATATTTTGACAAATAAAAGAAAGTTGGAGGAGCTATCTTGTAACACCCCGAACTCGAGACCGTTGCCGGTGTTGGACACGAGGGGTTAACAAGCCAAAACCACTTATGGCACCGACCAATTTGACATTCCCAGGCAAGCTGGAAAACTGCGTCGCTGTCGCCTTAAAAAGCATATCTCGAGTTTCACAACTCGAAAACTGATTCCGTAAATTTTACCTGAATTTAGACTCATATATCCATCCATGGATTTATTTCTAGAATTTTTGGTCGGGCCAATTGGTACAGTTTATTAGTTAAAGTCGCCCATGTTACAGGGGTCGACTACACTGACCTTCGCGTGTTACAACTTGAATATTTCTCTGTACAGGGTTTCAATACTGATACCGTTTGTTTCCAATGAAACTAGACTCAAAAAGGAATCTGCACATATAAGGCATGACTTCTCATTCATTCTGTATAATTTATGGAAAATTTTCAAAGTCGCGACAGGGGACCCAGAAACCGTTCTGGCCCTGTCTTGCGAGAACTTTAATATCTCTCGGTATACTGACCATATGATCGTTTCGTTACTTTCATATGAAAATAGACTCGTCAAGGTTCGATCAAATAATTTATTCACTATTTAACACCATTCCTACAAATTTTGGTGATTTTTCACATCCATGTCACTGCAGCTGGCAGCCTCTGTTTTTAAGGTAGGCTTTACCTATATTGTAGTTCCCATGGACCAACTATAGTCTAGTCATACTTAGGTCCACATATGATCATATTTAGCCATTCCAATGGCTGATCATGTGACCAACTCTCTCATTCCAAACCATAATCACATCATGAAACCAAATATAATTACAAACCACATATGGTCAAATTCCATACTCCACTTTTACGAACCATTTTCGCATGGCCGTACACATATAAATCACATGTACTTAAAAATAACCGAGGGTAGTCCTATACATGCCATATCCAAAACTCAACTAAAGGAGTACCAAAAAGGGCTTTGATAGTGTGGTTGACTTCAACTTCTATGATCCCGAATCCGATCGCTAATGAGCAAAATCTATAAACAGAGAAACAAAGAAACGGAGTAAGCAATTTATGCTTAGTAAGTTTCGAGCCATAATATACACACAACCAAAGCATAGCATTCAAGTAGCTAAACAATAATTCATATGCACAATTTCTCAAAGACATGCTTACTTTACAATCCCAACTCTTATATTCATACACAAATAACGGCCTAGTTAATGCCGATAGCTCATTTATCATTAGAGCGAATATTCAGACGATTTACTCATAGTGTGCAAAGCACACACAAAACATACCTTGTTGTTGGGAATTTCACAAGTGCAATAACTGAAAATTTTCCAGCAGCTTATAAATTTCAATTCACATACCTTCGAGTTTATCCGGATATAGCTACTGCTCAAAACACCTTCGGACATAGCCCGTTATGGTAACCCGCACAAATGCCTTCGGACTTAACCCGGATTTCACAACTCGCACAATTGCCTTCGGCTTAGCCCGGTATCATAGCTCTCACAATTGCCTTCGGGCTTAGCCCGATATCATAGCTCGCACAATTGCCTTCGGCTTAGCCCGATATCACTCGAACATTCATACACATCTTTGTTTCATTTTCACAACAAAACTTTTATGCACAATTCACTTAACAAAAATATCATTTCGGCTCAATGGCCATATACAAGGGCAGAATTTCGATTGCTTATTACTTCATTCAATCGAATCAAAATCTAAGTTTCGATACTCGAAAACTTACCTCGGATGTTGTCGAACGATTCCGATGGCTATTCGACTACTTTTTCCTTCCCTTTATCGGATTTGGTCCCCCTTTGCTCTTGAGCTTAATTTAACAAATAATTTGATTCAATCATTTGAGTATCGAAAAGAACTCAAGGCACTTAGCCCACATATATTCACTAGACATTAAAGTCACATAAGTACGGAATTCATGAATCGACTTAACACACAAAGCCTTCAACATGCTTACTCATGGCCAAACAACACAACCTCTTAGGCACTCATTCATGGCCGATTATACTTAGCCATACTTGCACCAAATCAACAATAAATTCCAAGATTTTCACATCATATGTGTACTAGGCCGAATGTACTTGCAATTTCACAAACATTCTTCAACAATTTCTTCTTTAAACAAACATATTTATCATTTACTTCATAACCAAATCATCATGTGCAAACATACATACACATATAGGTGCATGGCCGAACCTCAAGGTGTTCATAACCATCTAAAACACAAATTTTTACCAATCAAGTAACAAGCATAAATCATGCTCATGAATGCATCATGGCCGAATACATCACATTCATACCCCTTTCAACTTCGGTCATGGTTAAACAAAGAACTCAATGTCTTACTCAAGATTGCTACAAAGAAATTTCAAGAGTAGTCAATCCATCATTGCATGCATCATTATCAAGCTTCACATTTAGCATGCAATGGCTTTAACACAATATCAACCTTGGCCTAATACCATTTCCATGGCATAACAAGGATTTGAACCATGGCTAACATGAACATCAAGTTAGCAACTAAAACATGCATGAATCTCATGACACAACTTCATACATACCTTAATCTTGATGCAAGTATAGCCAAATCTCCTTCTAGATCTCTTCTAAACCAAAATGGAGCAAAATCCTATCTTCTTCCTTAGTATTTTCGGCCAAAAGGAGAGAACAAGGATGAACAAAATTTTTCTTTTCTTTTCTTTCACTCACGGCAACAATGGGGAGAATACCACACTCACACACATTTTTTTTGTTTCTCTTCCCACCACTAAATTTTTTATCATTTCATCACATCATGCATTATCAAAACATGTCATAACATGTTTTTCCTTGCCTATAACTCCTTGTCATGGCCGCCACTATGCCATCTTTGGGAATTTGACATGCAAATCCCTTAATTTTGCATGCATTATCAACTAGTCATCACACATTTCCCCATCATACTTTCAAAGTTTACTACTAGGTCCTTTCTAGTGAAATTCACCTTTATAACACTAAATCGAATCATCAAAAATGCCACACACAAATTAACACATATCATAGGCATCAAAATAAATTTTTAAATTATTTTTATGCCTCGATTTTGTGGTCCCGAAACCACATCCCGACTAGGGTCAATTTTGGGCTGTCACATATCTACTGTGGAGCTTAATGAGAAATGTTTAGTCATTCTCCAAAACAAACTACTTACCAAGCTTAAGGATCCAGGGAGTTTTACTATCACTTGTTTTATTGGTGGTTTATCTATTGAGAAAGCTATAGTTGATTTAGGTGTTAGCATCAATTTAATGCCTTATAAAATGTTTAAGCAACTTGGTCTAGGGAACCAAAACCTACTAAGATGAACATACAAATAACTGATAGATCAATTATGTATCTTAGGGGTATTATTGAGGATATGCTTGTTAAAGTAGTTAAATTTATATTCCTTTATGAATTTGTGATACTTGACATGGATAAGGTTGTTGAGGTACCTTTAATTTTATATCGACCCTTTTTAGCCACTACTGGAGTTGTTATTGATGTTGGTAATTGTAAACTTGTACTCAAGGTAGGTGATTAAGAGATTACTTTTCAAACACGTGATGTTATGCAAGTTTCTAGTGAGCAAGGTGATACTTGTAACACCCCGAACCCGAGACCATCGCCGGTGTCGGACGCGAGGGGTTAACGAGCTAAATCCTCTTAAAGCACCGACCAATTTGGCATTTCCAGACAGGCTGGAAAATTGCGTCACTGTCGCCTTAAAAATCATATCTCGAGTTTCAAAACTCGGAAACTGATTCCGTAAATTTTCCCTGAATTTAGACTCATATATCCTTCCATGGATTTATTTCTAGAATTTTTGGTCGGGCCAATTGGTACAGTTTATTAGTTAAAGTCACCCATGTTACAGGGATCGACTGCTCTGACCTTCGCGCGCTACAACTTGAATATCTCTCTGTACAGGGCTTTAATACTGGTGCCGTTTGTTTCTAATGAAACTAGACTCAAAATGGAATCTGCACATATAAGGCATGACTTCTAATTCTTTCTGGATAATTTATAGTAAACTTTTAAAGTTGCGACAGGGGACCCAGAAACCGTTCTGGCCCTGTCTCACAATAACTTTAATATCTCTTAACATGTAACTTCTATGACCGTTTCGTTTCTTCCATATGAAAGTAGACTCATCAAGGTTCAATTAAATAACTTATTCACTATTTAATACCATTCCTACAAATTTTGGTGATTTTTCAAAACCACACCACTGCTGCTGCCAGCATCTGTTTTCAAGGTAACCTTTACCTATTTCATGATTTCCACGATTCAATTGGCCCTTTTTGCATACATAGCATAAAGTGTGATCATGATTAACCATTCCAATGGCTAATCTTTTCAAAACAATTCCATACCCCATAATGATCATCATACAAACGATTATAGAATCATACTAAAACGATATAAGCCATTTTCGCATGGCTATCCAAGCTTACACAAAACCGAAAGGTACATGACCTTCAACAATAGGGTAGTCCTATACATGCCATTTCAAAGTTCAACCAAAATTATACCAAAATGGAGGCTTTGATAGTGTAGATGACTTCGACTTTAATGACCCCGAATCCGATCGCTAACGAGCAAAATCTATAAAACAGAGAGCCAAAGCAACGGGGTAAGCATTTTTATGCTTAGTAAGTCTCAAGCAATAAAATCAGCTTTAACTAAAGCATTACATTCACATAGCCAAATGAATCATTTCATTAATACACATTCACATAATCATACTTACTTCACACTTCATCATTATATACTTTCACAAGATATCAACCAATTCAAAAGCTGAAAACTCGTTAGTCGATTGAGCGAATGTTACTCAAACATATCGACTTTTCCAATGCACATATAAACATACCTTATCCTTTGGGCTTTTCGAGCGCATTAATTAAATTTATTACAGCAACCAACACTCACCTCCAGCCCAAGCTTCTTCGGAATACGACCGGATATAACCACATGCACGAATGCCTTCGGGTCTTAGCCCGGATAGAACGACTTGCACAAATGCCTTCGGGTATTAGCCCGGATTTAACAACTCGCACGAATGCCTTCGGGTCTTAGCCCGGATTTAACAACTCGCATTTAATGCCTTGGGTCTTAGCCGGATGTAGTCACTAGCACAATTGCCTTGGGTCTTAACCCGGATATAATTACCAGCATAAATGTCTTCGGGACTTAGCCCGGATATCATTCAATTGCTCATGCACACACATACATCTATAATCATTACACATCCATGTTTCATTTTCGTTACTAAGGCTCAAACACAAATATATCACTAGCATAATCGCCTTCGGGACTTAGCCCGGGTATCATTCAAATACTCATACACACATAATTCAATAATCATTACACATCCATATTTCATTTCACATAATTCGAGTAAGGTCATTTCTTGAGGACTTACCTCGTGTTGCGACGAAAAAAAATTTTACGCTTGGTCGCTAATTATGGTGATTTATTAAACATTTGAAAACCAACTTCCGATTTTATTAACAAAGGGAGTCGCCACCGATCCTTTTTATAGGTGTGATCGGACACCTAATAAAATTATTTTAAAACAAAAAGAAGGCCAAATTTAGGTCTACGTGAAAGTTCGAGAAAAATTGGGGTTCGGAGTCGATTCTGCGAGGAAGGTATTAGCACCCTCACGACGCCCAAAATTGGTATCTCATAAACATGTATTGACTTGATTTTCAAAAATACGAGTTCAATATAATATTTAATCGTGATCCGATTGAAAAATAGGAATTTTTAGTTTTCGATTTTTTTTTTAGAAAGGGTGTCCCGTTTCACAAGCCGACGAATTTCACCCAACATAGCGATGAAATCGATAGCTTAATATTAAATCGGTACATTGCCTTATTTTTGAAATTAATTAAAACATGAGAAAAATATTCCTAAAGTGAGAAATTAAAAATAGATAAAGAACGAAAAAAAAAAATGATATCATTAATGAAAAATATTAACATGGAATACTAGAATATTAAAATAACAATAATAATGATATTTACAAAATAGAAACAAGTCATGTACTAATAATAAAATAGGAAAATTGATATATTTGGTAATAATAATATAAAATAATAATATGTACATAAAAATACATATATATGTATATATATAATAAAAGTATGTAATAATAATAATAATAATATCTACAATAAAAGAAAATATTGGGAAACGTATATAAAAAATATATACATAAAAATTTACAACAATAATATAAAATAATGATATGTGCAAAAATATATATATATATATATATATATATACATATGTATATAAAATATACACTAATATAATAATAGTTATAATAACACTAGCAATAGTAATAATTTGTAATAATAATATATATACACAATATGGAATTTAAAATATACATATATATATATATATGTATATAATAGTATTTAAGAATATATACATAAGAAATATATAACTAATGGCATATATACATAATATATATATATAATACACATAATATATATATATATATATATATACATATTAGAAATGATAAAACTATTAACACACTACATAAGTGAATAAAATATAATAATAATACTAAAATAATTGATTTAAATAGTAAAATAACTAAAAGGATTAAGTTGAGCTAAAAACAAAATATTTGGGGCAAAATTGAAATAAAAATAAAAGGAAAGGACTATATTAAACACACGCGAAACATCGGGGACCAAAACAGCAAATATTCCTTCCCATAAAATGCAAAGACATCATTGTGGACTAAATTGAAAATCGCGACAAATTCGGGGCCAAATTAAAAAACAAAAATGACTTAATTGTAAAGTAATAAAAGCGGAAGGGCTAAAAGCGCAATTTGCCCTTCCTTTAAAAAAACACGCGACCTAGGCGAGTCGGGTCGGTCGAACAGGTCCAAGTCAAACGACGTCGTTTGGGGTTAATGACAACCCCAAAACGACGTCGCTTTTGGAGGGCTATATAAGGCCAAAATAACCCAAAAAATCATTTGGAGGAGGAAAAAAAAAAAAGAAGAGAGAGGGAAGAGAGAAGGAGAGAGAAGGAGGGGAAGGAAATCCGGTCAGGCGGCCGGTCACCGGAGGCTCATGGCAGCCAAGGTCTTACCATCGTATTACCTGATGTTTAAAGGTAAAAAAAAAAAATTTTTTTGTTTTTATTTTATTTTATTTATATTTTATGTTTTAATATATATAGGTTAAAAACTTAAAACGGATTAAAATAAAATATAAAAAAATCACCTTAGTTTTTTTGTTTCTTCAATCTCTAATTTGAATTTGTTTTGGGTCGTTCTATTGTTTTTTTTGGTTTTTTTTGCTGGAAATTTTTTCTGGAAATTTTTTTGGTGTTGGAATTTTTGTTGGATTTTTTTTTGCTTTCCTCTTTTATCTCTTCCTCCTTTCTTGATTAAGGTTTCAACACCCATCATCACCGCGATTCACCGTCTTTAACGGAAAGGGAGCGCCACGTGGTAGATCCGTAATACTCTTTTCTTCCTTGATTCTTTTTCGTTTTAAAGTAAGTTAAAGAAAAAAATAAAACAAAGCAAAGATAAATGAAAGATTGAGATAACAGAGAAAAATTGAAGTTCACCTTCCGAGCTTTCCTTTTTTGTGTTCTTGATACAAACTTTTTATCCCTTTTCCCTTTTTTTGTTGTTTGGGTGGCTTTATATAGCCTAATTTTTACATACTTTATTATTATTCTCTATTCTTGCTTCGCTTTTGCTTGTTTGCGGGGCATGGGCATGGACAATGGGGTGTGTGATGGTGTCAAGGCAGACAAAGATGGGAGAGTGGGAGTGGTCTGGTGGCGATAAAGATGGGAGAGTGGGAATGGTGCTGGTGGCGGCAAAGATGGGAGAGTGGGAAGAGGCAAGTGGGAGTCTAGGGTTTTGGAATTGGGCTTGGATGTTGGGCTAGGTTAATTTTAGGTTTTGGGTTTGAGGATGGGTTAAATGGTTTAATGGGCCTGGGTATTTTGTAAACGGGCCAAAATTGGCCTACAACAGCTACCCCTCTTTGCTTATTGTCGTGTAACGGGAATAGAGCAAAGATAAAAAGAAAGGCCAATTTTGCCCCGTCTTGCCGAATCTTGACCTCCTCAGCGCTCTTCTTACTCAGGTAGTCTCCTTCTAGTCTATTGCATCCTGTAGCTTTGATTCAATCCATGCACCTTCGATATGTGCCTCGTAGCTTTAATCTATTCCAAAGTAACTTCGAGGATATGAAATTTGTGGCTTCGATCCGCTTCATCGCCACTTCGGAAGATAAGATCTACAACTTCAATCTGCTCTTCTATTGCTTCATGAAATAAGGTTTGGGTCTTCTCTTGTGGAGGCCAAATCGTGTCTTCCATCACTCTAATCTTTATTCTTTATTCAAGATGTGATCTTGAGCTCAACTCATTTCTCTAATAGGAATTGACTCTTTAAAAGCAAACATTAAAAAATGTAAATTGAAAATAACTCAAAGACGTGAGCCAAAGCTCAACTCATCTCTCACAACATGAGCTAGTCTTTTGAAACTTAATTTGAAAAGAGATTTTGAAAATACCTCGACATATGACCTAAGGCTCAACTCATTTCTCGCAATATGAGTTGATTTTTGAAAAAAAAAAGGTACAACTCACCTCTCGCAATATGAGTTGCTTTTTGAAAGATGAATTATGTGCTCAACTCACCTCTCGCAATGTGAGTTGATTTTTGAAAACAGAATTGGAAAGTAGAGATTGAAAATACCTCAACGTGCCCGAGGCTCAACTCACCTATGAGTTGATTTTTGAAACATAAATTGAAATTACCTCAACGTGTCTTGAGGCTCAACTCACCTCTCGCCATATGAGTTGATTTTGAAACATAAATTGAAAATTGAAATTACCTCAACGTGTTTTGAGGCTCAACTCACCTCTCGCAATATGAGTTGATTTTGAAACATAAATTGAAATTACCTCAACGTGTCTTGAGGCTTAACTCACCTCTCGCAATATGAGTTGTTTTGAAACATAAATTGAAATTACCTCAACGTGTCTTGAGGCTCAACTCACCTCTTGCCATATGAGTTGATTTTGAAACATAAATTGAAAATTGAAATTACCTCAACGTGTTTTGAGGCTCAACTCACCTCTCACAATATGAGTTGATTTTGAAACATAAATTGAAATTACCTCAACGTGTCTTGAGGCTTAACTCACCTCTCGCAATATGAGTTGATTTTGAAACATAAATTGAAATTACCTCAACGTGTCTTGAGGCTCAACTCACCTCTCGCAATATGAGTTGATTTTGAAACATAAATTGAAATTACCTCAACGTGTCTTGAGGCTCAACTCACCTCTCGCAATGTGAGTTGATTTTCCATCACTTGGTAGAACTCAGTGTCTTTTCCTTTGATTCAAGGCAGCTATCATCACGTCCTCTTGCTTTCTTGGATTACTCAGATATGCCATGCATGATGTCATCATGATATGCACATGTTTGTCTTAAATGCCTTTATGCCTCACGTGATTATGCAAGGTGCTCCTAAGCATATCTGTCAGATGTCCTTTTCACCCGATTGTTGAGGATCTGCGTTCATTGCTTTGATTCTCGACTTCCTCTTCAGCCTCGTGCCGCCTTCGAGTGATCGACGCTTCTCGATATCACTCTTCGCCTCGATTGAACTTTGTTCTTACTTTGAGACTCTTGTGCTTATCAAATTTTCATCCGTAATGTTTAACATTTCTTTTGTTTAGAGTATGTCATTTCACTATTTATCATGTAAATAAACACATAATGAGATGCATGAAAAGGTCAAGTAGGAACAAAAATAATGTCTCATATTCATTGACTTCAAATGTGGCAAACAAAACAAGTTAACCAACGAGAGTAAAAATGTCAAAAGAAAGAAAGGATCGATTCAACAAATGCTCTAGATATTCAACACATGAACTCTTCCACGCTCCTCAATCAAGAATCTTTCGAGTATGGCTTCTTGCGTAGAAAATTTCGAGCTTTCGAAGTGCTTCAAATCTCGTAGTCTCATTGTTTGACCTATTGTTCAAATGCCACGCTCTTGGGCGAGTTTACTTCATTAGGACGCCTCTCGGGTTTTCATCCTAATCTTTTGTGTTAATCAAGACGCCTTTTCGGTTTTCACCTTGATTTTTTTTTTAAGATGCCCTTTTTCGGTTTTCATCTTGATTTTTAGGCATAATATTTCTTCACAAGATCTGAGTTCACTGGATTCGGTAACTCTTTCCCATCCATTTCAGTGAGAATCAAAGCTCCACCCGAGAATGCCTTCTTTACGACGTATGGTCCTTCCCAATTCGGTGTCCATTTCCCTCGCAGGTCTCTTTGTATTGGGAGAATATTTCTCAACACGAGTTCTCCTTCATGGAATTCTCTTGGCCGTACCTTCTTATCATGAGCCGCGATCATTCTCTTCTGGTACATCTGCCCGTGACAAATTGCCCTTAGACGTTTTTCTTCGATGAGGTTCATTTGATCGTATCGAGCTCGAACCCATTCTCGCTTCTTCTAACTTTGATTCCATTAAGACTCTCGGCGGGATTTCAACCTCAATAGGTAGCATGACTTCTATTCCATAGACCGAGAGAAAGGAGTTACTCCGTAGATGTTCATACGGTATGCGATATGCATACAAAGCAAACGGTAGCTTCTCGTGCCAATCTTTATATGTCTCACCATTTTCCCAATAATCCTCTTGATATTTTTGTTGGCTGCTTCAACAGCCCCGTTCATCTTTGGGCGATAGGGTGAGGAGTTATGATGCTTTATTTGGAACTGCTCGCATACTTCTTTCATCATCTTATTGTTCAGATTCGTGGTGTTATCTGAAATGATTCTTTCAGGCAAACCATATCGGCAAATGATTTCCTTTTTCAAAACTTGCAAACTGCATCCTCGTCACATTGGCAAACAAGCGGCTTCTATCCATTTTGTAAAGTAATCGATAACCACAAAAATGAATCGATGTCCATTTGATGCTTTTGGAGAAATTGGCCCTATAACATCCATGCCCCACATAGAAAAAGGCCACGGAGAAGTCATGACATGAAGGGGTAAAGGGGCTACATGAATTTTATCACCGTAGATTTGACATTTGTGGCATTTTCTGGCAAAATTGATGCAGTCACTTTCCATTGTCAGCCAATAATAACCGAGTCTCATGATCTTTCTGGCCATATTGAAACCATTGGCATGCGTTCCGCAAATTCCCTCATGGACCTCTTCAAGTATTTTTCTGGCTTCAACATCATCCACACATCTCAAAAGCGTCTGATCCTTTCCTCTTTTATACAGGATATCCCCATCAAGAACAAATCCACGCCATTCTTCTAATTGTTCTTTATCGTTCTCATTCGCTTGTTCGGGATACCTTTGATTCTTGATATATTCTAAGATATCATGGAACCAAGGCCGTCTGTCTACTTCTTTCTCAATGTTACAACAGTGTGCAGGGACCTCGTATATGCTCATTTTGAGGGGCATTATTTCTGCTTCTCTACTTGCTTTGAACATTGAAGCCAAAGTGGCCAGGGCATCAGCCAGTTGGTTCTCTTCTCGTGGGAAGTAATGAAAAGTTATTTCTTTGAATTCCTTGATCAATCCAGCCACTAAATCGCTGTACTTAATCAATTTTGAGTCCCTCACTTCCCACTCTCCACGGATTTGGTAAATCACTAGGGTTGAGTCCCCGTACACCTCTAAGATTTCGATGTTTCGTTTGATAGCTGCACGAAGCCCCATGATACAGGCCTCATATTCTGCGATATTATTGGTACAGAAGAAGTTCAGTCTTGCAGTGAACGGATAATGATTCCCGTCTGGTGATACCAGGATTGCGCCAATTCCATGCCCTAAAGCATTTGACACACCATCAAAGCACATCTTCCATGACTTCTCTTTTGATGACTCGAATTCTATTTCTATGATGCACATTAAGTCTTCGTCTGGGAAATCGAATCTTAAAGGCTCATATTCTTTTGTCGTTCGAGTTGCTAAGAAGTCAGCTATTGCGCTCCCTTTTATTGACTTCTGACTTACATAGGCAATGTCATATTCCGAAAGGAGGATCTGCCATCGTGCCATTCTTCCTGATAGTGCCGGCGACTCCATCATGTATTTTATTGGGTCCAGCTTTGAAATCAACCATGTCGTATGGTACAACATGTATTGTCTGAGTCTCCGAGCTACCCAAACCAGAGCGCAACAAAATTTTTCAATGGATTTAATACTTTAC
Source organism: Gossypium arboreum (assembly GCF_025698485.1). NCBI lineage: Eukaryota > Viridiplantae > Streptophyta > Magnoliopsida > Malvales > Malvaceae > Gossypium > Gossypium arboreum. Next base: position 81,743,101 of record NC_069081.1, on the reverse strand, counting down.
CTCATATTCGATGAACTTTTTCCGAGGTAGTAGATCGCCTTTTCCTTCTTTCCTGACTCGTCGTGTTGCCCCAGTACGCAACCCATTGAATTTTTGAACACAGTTAAATACAAAATCAGTGGTATTCCAAGAGTTGGTGGTACTAGCACTGGAGGACTGGACAAATATCGTTTTATCTTATCAAAGGCCACCGGCATTCCTCGCTCCATTCTCCGGGTTATGTTTTCAAGAAGCCGAAAGATTGGGTCACATTGGTTGGTAAGTTGAGCGATAAATCGGGCGATGTAGTTTAATCTCCTAAAATCCTCTAACTTCCTTTTGCGTGCGGAGGTGGTAACTCTTGGATGGCTTTTATTTTATCTCGGATCAACTTCGATACCTCTTTCATCGACAATGAAGCCTAGCAACTTTCCCGGTAGCCCCAAATGTGCATTTGGTCGGATTAAGCTTTAGTTGAAACTTTCTCGACCTTTCGAACAACTTCTTGAGGTGCATTACATGCTCTTCTTCCCCTCGGATTTAGCAATCATGTCGCCGACGTAGACCTCTATTTCTTTATGCATCATGTTATGGAATAACGTCACCATAGCCCTCTGATATGTTGCCCCAGCATTCTTTAACCCGAATGGCATCACCTTGTAACAGAACGTTCCCCACATTGTTATGAAGGTAGTTTTCTCCATATCCTCAGGGGCCATCTTGATCTGATTATACCCCGAGAATCCGTCCATAAAAGAAAACAATGAATGTTTTGCTGTGTTGTCCACCAACGTGTCAATATGTGGCAATGGAAAATTATCTTTTGGGCTTGCTCGATTCAGGTCACGGTAATCCATGCACATTCGTACTTTGCCATCTTTCTTTGGTACCGAGACTATGTTAGCCACCCATTCTGGATATTTGGAGGCTTGTAGGAAGCCAGCATCAAATTGTTTCTTGACTTCCTCTTTTATTTTTAGCAGCATTTCGGGTCTCATCCGTCTTAATTTTTGCTGTATGGGCTTGCATTCGCTTTAATGGGAGCTTATGGACCACTAAATCTTCATCTAGCCTCGCATGTCCTGGTATGACCATGCGAAAACATCTTTGTATTCATGAGTAAAGTGATCAAACTATGCCCGGTACTCTCTCAAATAGAAGTCCCAATCTTCACTTCTTGTTTCCTTTCTTCGCCTCCCAGATTTATTGTTTCAACGGATTCTTGATGAGGCAAAATCATTTTATCCTCTTTTTCTACCATTCTTAGCAAATCAGAGACGAGACATAGTCTTGACATTTTTCTTGACTTCAATTCTCCTAAACAAATAGCCTTCTCAAAATCGATTTGGGACTTGTAACGGGTTTGTTCATGTTTGTTGACATCCGAGCACCGAAAGTTGAATGAAAAAGGAAGTATAGAGGGCATCCAAGTATTGAAACCAACAAATGAAATGTTATGGCATGGGATGAGGCAAATGTAAAGATTGGCTATGAAATGAGAAAATGATTATGAAATTAGTGATAATGTGAAAGATTATGACGAAATGCATCTTCATTGATATTCATTTGAATGATAAAGAGCGAATCGAGCTCTTACAAAAGAATTCTATTATATCTAAAGACATAACGTAATGTTAACGTTTGAGCATTACTCAAGACTTATAAACTACAAGAAGTTCCTCGGCGGTCAATTGTTCAACTTGAAACCCGGGGACAAGGCGTATCCTCGAGACACCTTTACTTACACCAAATTTGTCAATGACGCTTATAATTGACATTCGAAAACCCTTTCAATTAACCCCAGATGTTTCGTGGATCATCTTGTCCGGTGTACATCATTCCCGCAGATGTAAATGTTTTGACAAAGGAGAGTACTCTATTAGTTCCCTTCCGGTTCTCGGCCCAAAGTTCTTGCAATTCTTCTCTCTTGATCCTTCTTCCACTGTCTTCTTCTTTGACGCATGTCGTCGGAACCCTAAACCGTATCGGGCCTTGTGGTGCACTTGCCTTTAAAGCCCTAACTATTCCTTGCGATGTCTCCCTAAACCTCTTCTCGCACGAGCTCCCTTCCTACATCAACTTGACACCCATTCGGTATTTCTCGGCGCTTTGGCATTGGAATTCTGTTTCCTCAATGACGAAAGTGGCATTGGCGAATTCAAGGGATCGAAAGGAACATTCCACTGTGTCCTTGCTTACTTCGGTATGGCGATCGCGAGAGATAGATGCGACAATGTCTTCTTCGCCCTCGACTGTGACCAAACATCCATCCATGATAAATTTCACCTTTTGATGGAGGGATGATGGACCGCTCAATGAGAATGGATCCAAGGTCTTCCTAGAAGGCAATTATAAGAAGGTGTAATGTCCATTACTTGGAACTCGACATCATAAATGTAAGGGCCCACTTCCAAAGGGATTTCGATCTTTCCCATGACTTTGCGCCTCGTCCGTCGAATGCCCTTACCGTGGAATGACAGGGCCTTAAGTAGGACAAATCCATCGGTATTCTAGAAAGCGTGGCCAATGGCATAACATTTAACGACCCATTATCGATGAGTACGTTTGGTATTATGTATCCCTTACAACGAGTCATGATATGCGCCGCTTTCACCAAGCCTCTACCATTTGGCGGTATCTCATCGTCACTAAAAGAGATGAAATTGTCCGCATTCAGATTGTTTACCCACCTATCAAGCTTCTCAATGATATGTTGTTGGCCACATAAGCTTGATTTAACACCTTCAATAAAGCATTCCGTGTGGCTCAAATTTAACAAGAGAGATAGAACGAGATTTCTACTTGTCGCTTGCTCAATTGTTCCACCACACTATACTCGCCGTGCTTAATAAATTTCAAGAATTCTTGAGCTTCTTCCTCATTCACAAGCTTTTTAGTTTCTTGCACGGGTGGAATTTCTTGCTCGACTTCGACTTCGTGCATCACTGCTTTCCCTTTTTGCTTCAAGTCGCTACTTTTCTTTACCGGTTCAACTTCTTTAGAATAGCACCGTCCACTGCGGGTAAAATGACCTACTTCCCCAATGTCTTCAGTTGTGGCTTCAAGCTTTTCACCTTCAGGTGTAACGATGTTGACATCGTACTTCCACGGTACTGTTGTATTGTCCTTATAAGGGAAAGGAGATGGTACTTCAATTATCATTTTTGGTTTCACCGGTTCTTTCTTTGCGTCATAATAGATTATTAACGGTCGGTCGGCGCTATATGGGAAACCTGATGATTGATTGTCAAAGGCACATATTTCTCCACTATCGGCCTCTTTGGCTTTACAAAAAATCCCAATCTCCTTGTTGTCCATCATACTTTGCAGTAAACTTCTGAATTCCTCGCAGGACTGAATGTTATGCTCCCCAATATCATGGAGCTCGCAAAAACTGTGACCTTTTGCATCTTTTCCTTTGGATACTCCGTTAAAACGACAGAGCAACCCTTTCTCACTTAGTATCTCCCAGATTCTCTGCAGAGGTGTTCGTACTTCAGAAACCCATCTTCTATTTTTCCATTCATCCTCTTTCCCCGCTGTGTTCACATTCCCTTCAGTATGGTTAGGAAACGGGTTCCCCGTGGCGTTACTGGCACTATCGAATCGTAGGATACCCGCGTCAATGAGTCCTTGAACTCTTCTTTTGAAAGCAAGACAGTTCTCAGTAAAGTGCCCCTGGTTTCCTGCGTGATATGCACAACTAGCGTTTGGATCGTACCATTTCGGGTATGGAGGTTTAAGGGGTGCTATGTAATGGGGTGATATTAATTGCTTCTCCAAAAGTTTTAGGTACAATTCCCCATATGATACAGGAATAGGGGTGAATTGCTGTCTCTCGGGATTGGGCCTTGTTGGTCTTGGTTCATTTCTGGGTTGGCTTTGAGTGGGTAGAGTGTTTTGTGGGAATGTGGTGACGGGTCTTTGGTTGTTGGTGGCGTATACGGGGTAAGACGGATGTGGTGCTTGGTAGTAAGGGGTTTGAGGGGGATAATAGAAATTTGGGGGTGGATAATTTCGAGGTCGGGGTTGGTTAGGATACGAATTGGGAATGTAACGACTCTCAGTTCCCACCATGTGGGCTTCTGGTTCTTTCTTCCTTACGGTTGCTGCTTTCTTTGAGCCTTCGATCCTTCCATTCTACCACTTTTGACGGCATTCTCTATGAGTTCACCGGATATTACGATATCCAAAAATCCTTCGTAGCACTTCCCACCAGACTTGTCATAGAATGGTGCTTTCAGAGTATTGATGAAAAGGACCGTTATCTCGGTCTTAGTCGATGGAGGCTCCACTTGGGCGAGATATCTCTCCATCTTTGCGCGTCTTGTCTAAAAGATTCTCTGGTTTCTTCTCCATCATCTGCAAGGTCATACTGATGCAGCACCATATCCGATACATGCTTGTACTGCTCACAAAATGCTGACGCCAAGTCCTTCCAAGATCGAATCTTTTCTCTACTAAGTTGATTGTACCATCGAAGAGCTGACCCTGTTAGACTATCTTGAAAGCAATGTATGAGTAGTTTATCCTCATTCACATAACCAGTCATTTTTCGGCAAAACATGACCAGATGCGCCTTTGGACATCTTGTCCCATCATACTTCTCAAAATCAGGCACTTTGAACTTCGGGGGCAAAATCAGATCAGGTACCAAACTGAGTTCTTTGGCACCTAGTGCGGAGAAGACTTCAGTGCCTTCTATCGCTTTGAGTCTTTCCTCTAGACCCCTATATTTTGCGTCATGGTTATCCGATTTCAACTTGGCTACCTCTGCTGGGTCATCCAGATCTGGGACTAGTGGATTAGCGGGACTAGCCCACGGTTTGACGCGAATATTCCTTGCCCCAAATTAGTGGGTGGAGCGGTGGCATAGGTCGATGTTCCAATCCATGGGTTCCCTTGAGTATACCCTCTCGTGTTGTATATGCGAGTGGTGGAGTGAATCCTAGGGGATAGAGTGGATCCTGATCGTGGTGAATTCTTGATCGAGACTCCTCGATGTCAGGGCTCCGCATGGGTCCTTTTCCTTTAACTAGAGCTGACATCATCTCCATCATCTTGGCCATTTGATCTCTTTGCTCGAGTGATTCCTCTCGAGATCTCACCATTAGGTCTCTCGTCTCTTGTTGCGATTTGGCGATTGCTCTTGCAATTCTCTTTGAGCCTTTTCCATCCTTTCAATTCTCTCATTGAATTCACTTCCATCACTCTAGCTTGTCGGCTGCGTTTTATACCGATGACGTGGTTCCGTCTTGTGGTATTACAACTGCGAATTATATATTTTGTCTTCAAATAATCGAGTATGGGATATGCAATATATGGATGAATGCATGAATGAATGCACGAATGTCAAAATGTTAATATGTTAATTATACAAGGAATGCAAAAATTGGTGTTAATTTCAAGGTAGCCCCATATTTAGGCATTTCATTTATCAACATAGTCTATTACACAAAGTTTCCATTTTTCCAACAGTTACACAAATTTCCTAGCCACATTGCCTTGTTTCTTCACTTGCTCTAAAACTCGATATGCTCGATCTTGACTCGGAGGAATTGGCAACCGAGAGCTTCGGCTTCATCTGATAATTGAACAACTTGTATAGCCACTTTGCGAATTTCATTGATCAAAAAGTCGAGTTGCATTTCTTTTTCTTTGAGAGTTCCTTCATACGGGTGAATGTCCCTATCGTACTGCTCACTCTTTTCTTCTAGAGTCTTCAGGAGGTTATCTAATTGTTGTTGACGAGATTGCAGTATATTTTCTAGATCTCGTGTTTTCCTTTTTAATTCTTGATGTTCGGACTGACTATTCGCCAATTCTGCAGTCACTATTTCATACTCGGCGTTTTTCCTTCTTAACTCTATCACAGCGCGCGCAGTGTTTTCTTCCTCTTTCTTTGCTTTTCCCTTCCAAAACTCTATTCCTTCTTTGATATTGCTAATTTCTTCCTTCCATTCTGCTGTCGACTTGCCCAACCCGCTATTCTTTATAGTGCTTCTTAATTTCTTGTTTTCCAAATGAAGGTCCCTTAAGTCGTTTCTCACAATCTCGGCTTCTCTTTGTACTTTTTCAGTTCTGGACCTTTCAACCTGAACTTCAATCTTCAGTTGATAGTTTTCTTCTTGAAGGGCACTAAGGTCCCGAGACATCTTGGCCTTTTCTCGTTCGAATTCTTGTCTTGCCACTTCTAGCTCGAGCGGGCGTTTCCTTCGAGAAAGGATTCGGATAGGGTGGTTTGTTGACGAGATTTGTCGACTATTTACCCGTTGCTTCCTCCATACGCCGTAATCTTGGGTAAGGGTATCAGCATACAAAGCTAATTCCATGAAATGAATTTCCTTCCAAGACTTTGCAGGTCTCGGACTCTCTTCATATATCCTTCACCCATGAAAGCTTAACACGAATCGTGCTAATCCTCCATTATGGGAGGAATTGTCGCGAAAAAATTACCTTTGGACCAATAGCGGAGCATATCCAACTCCTTCCCATAACCCAAGTAAAGGTACCCAATCTTGGCTTCCACATTTGTATAGCAGAACTGAAGGACGGATCCAGGGTGCTCTCCATGTTATATCCTCGGCGCGAAGATTTTGAAAAACTGATACCCAATGTTGCTCGGTGACTTCCTTCAGCCATTCTTTCTTGAGGTAAGCTTCTAGCGGGGAGAATGTTTTAGAAAACATATGGAACGGAGTGCGCTCTACCTTCCAGAAGTGACTCAAAATCCAAACATTGAGCAACTGAGCACATCCACTAAATCGTCCCTTTCCAACCCTTCAACAAGTACTCAGGGACCTGAAGGTTTCGGCTAGGATAGTCGAGACAGGGTCGACTCCTTGTTTTAACCTTTCAAAGAAATCAACTACTGCAACTTCGAGATGTCCGAGAACTTTTGGGAAAATAACCAAGCCATAAATGGCCAAAGCGAATAGATTTACCCTTTTCAGCATGTCGGGATGGTTCAGAACCAAATCTCGTAGGGAGGACCATGGAATGCAAATGGTTTCATTCTTCTTTTTATCTGCTTTTCGCCCATGCATTAGTCATGTCATCGGTCTCACTAACTTTTCTTGAAGGTCATCGGCTTAGGCTCCTTCACATATATTTTGCCGAATTGTACATTGTCGATGCGGAGTAAAGCAGCATACTCTTCTATGGTTGGAGTCATGTCTTCTTGATTGAAGGTGAAACACTGATAAGCTGGGTCCCAGAACCGAACCATGGCTTGAATCAACTGTTCGTCTACACGGATGGTGATCAGGTGAGCTATATCTCCATACCTCCCAATGAAAATGTCTCTAGTGTCTGAATCCCACTGATTCCAAATTCGAACCAAATCCTCAAAGTTATTTTGGCGAACATTTACAGTTATATGTTCGGGCAAATTGGCAACACACCCTTCCACAAGACTATCCCCCTTGTCCCTCTGAGTTTTTAGAGACCAGTCCCGAACCACGGCATTCTTCTCGATCATTTGTGTAATTGACTCCTCCATCAGAAACCCATTTTTTGGCAACCAACCTTTAATCAACACCTTCCTAATATGATGCCTGCGATGCATGATGAAAATAAAAATAAAACAAACAAACTCGGTTAGTAAACACAATAATTATAATTTGAAAAACAAATTAAACTACCCAATCCAATTCTCTTGAAAGGTAAAAGGCATTTTCCCGTGTACTTATTTTGGTGACTATAAGCGGACGAGAGGTTCGTCATGGCTCTAATTGGATAGCTCGTATGGTTCATTATATGCGTCTCGGTTCTAGACAATACTTCGAATTGCTCGTACTATCATCTACTAAGATTAGCACGAAGCCTCGGTCATAACCCATCACAGGCTCACGAGTTCAATTCGAGGATTACATTTACTTATGCTTATACGGAGGGACAAGTTAACTCATGAAAGCATAAGTCATATGTAACCCAAAGTATTCACTAGCTTTGCATTTGGAGGGACGAGTTAACTCACGAAGGCATAGCGTTTACTTTCACTTAAACAGACGAGCCGGGTAGAGAGCTTTATGTTATGCAAAATGCAAGTGCACGGTGTGTGGGAGAAAACTCATAAACCTTTGTGTTTTACTTAAAGGAACTAAACCAAAACCATAAAAGTTGAAAACGAAAAACAAACAAATAAGCAAGTTAGAAGAGATACAAATGCAGAATTTTGAAAACGAGATTTTCGGATCACGACCAAATATTTACTTTGAACAAGGAAATTTGAAAATTTTAACAACACATGCTTAACTCGACTCGACTCTCAAAAACGCGTCCCTAGTGGAGTCGCCAGCTGTTGCGATGAAAAAAATTTTTACGCTTGGTCGCTAATTATGGTGATTTATTAAACATTTGAAAACCAACTTCGATTTTATTAACAAAGGAGTCGCCACTGATCCTTTTTATAGGTGTGATCGGACACCTAATAAAATTATTTTAAAACAAAAAGAAGGCCAAATTTAGGTCTACGTGAAAGTTCGAGAAAAATTGGGGTTCGAGTCGATTCTGTGAGGAAGGTATTAGCACCCTCACGACGCCCAAAATTGGTATCTCATAAACATGAATTGACTTGATTTTCAAAATACGAGTTCAATATAATATTTAATCGTGATCCGATTGAAAAATAGGAATTTTAGTTTTCGATTTTTTTTAGAAAGGGTGTCCCGTTTCACAAGTCGTATTTAATTTCACCCAACATAGCGATGAAATCGATAGCTTAATATTAAATCGGTACATTGCCTTATTTTTGAAATTAATTAAAACATGAGAAAAATATTCCTAAAGTGAGAAATTAAAATAGATAAAGAACATAAAAAAAAAATGATATCATTAATGAAAAATATTAACATGGAATACTAGAATATTAAAATAACAATAATAATGATATTTACAAAATAGAAACAAGTCATGTACTAATAATAAAATAGGAAAAATGATATATTTGGTAATAATAATATAAAATAATAATATGTACATAAAAATACATATATATGTATATATATATAATAAAAGTATGTAATAATAATAATAATATCTACAATAAAAGAAAATATTGGGAAACGTACATAAAAATATATACATAAAAATTTACAACAATAATATAAAATAATGATATGTGCAAAATATATATATATATATATATATATATACATATGTATATAAAATATACACTAATATAATAATAGTTATAATAACACTAGCAATAGTAATAATTTGTAATAATAATATATATACACAATATGGAATTTAAAATATACATATATATATATATATATGTATATAATAGTATTTAAGAATATATACATAAGAAATATATAACTAATGGCATATATACATAATATATATATATAATACATATATATATATATATATATATATACATATTAGAAATGATAAAAATATTAACACACTACATAAGTGAATAAAATATAATAATAATACTAAAATAATTGATTTAAATAGTAAAATAACTAAAAGGATTAAGTTGAGCTAAAAACAAAATATTTGGGGCAAAATTGAAATAAAAATAAAAGGAAAGGACTATATTAAACACACGCAGAAACATCGGGGACCAAAACAAGCAAATATTCCTTCCCATAAAATGCAACACATCATTATGGACTAAATTGAAAATCGCGACAAATTCGGGGCCAAATTAAAAAACAAAAATGACTTAATTGTAAAGTAATAAAAGCGGAAGGGCTAAAAGCGCAATTTTCCTTCCTTTAAAAAACACGCGGATCCTAGGCGGGTCGGCGGTCGAACAGGTCCAAGTCAAAACGACGTCGTTTTGGGTTAATGACAACCCCAAAACGACGCTGCTTTTCAGAGGGCTATATAAGGCCAAAATAACCCAAAAAATCATTTGGAGGAGGGAAAGAAAAAAAAAAGAGAGAGGGAGAGAGAAGGAGAGAGAAGGAGAGAGAGGAGGGGGGAAGGAAATCCGGTCAGGGCGGCCAGGTCACGGAGGAGGCTTCATGGCCGTGGCCACGCCACCACCGTCGCTGTTTTAAAGGTAAAAAAAAATATATCTTTTTTTTGTTTTTTATTTTATTTTATTTATATTTTATGTTTTAATATATATAGGTTAAAACTTAAAATCGGATTAAAATAAAATATAAAAAAATCACCTTAGATTTTTTGTTTCTTCAATCTCTAATTTGAATTTGTTTTGGGTCGTTCTATTGTTTTTTTTGGTTTTTTTTTTGGAAATTTTTTCTGAAATTTTTTTGGTGTTGGAATTTTTTGCTGGATTTTTTTTTGCTTCCCCTCTTTATCTCTTCCTCCTTTCTTCAGTTAAGGTTTCAACACCCATCATCACCGGCGATTCACCGTGCCGAACGGAAAGGGCAGCGGCCACGTGGTAGATCCGGTAATACTCTTTTCTTCCTTGATTCTTTTTCGCTTTAAAGTAAGTTAAAGAAAAAATAAAACAAAGCAAAGATAAATGAAAGATTGAGATAACAGAGAAAAATTGAAGTTCACCTTCCGAGCTTTCCTTTTTTAGTGTTCTTGATACAAACTTTTTATCCCTTTTCCCTTTTTTGTTGTTTGGGTGGCTTTATATAGCCTAATTTTTACATACTTTATTATTATTCTCTATTCTTGCTTCGCTTTTGCTTGTTTGCGTGGCATGGGCATGGACAATGGGGTGTGTGATGGTGCTGGCGACAGACAGCATGGGAGAGTGGGAGTGGTGCTAGTGGCGGATAGCATGGGAGAGTGGGAATGGTGCTGGTGGCAGACAGCATGGGAGAGTGGGAAGAGGCAAGTGGGAGTCTAGGGTTTTGGAATTGGGCTTGGATGTTGGGCTAGGTTAATTTTAGGTTTTGGGTTTGAGGATGGGTTAAATGGTTTAATGGGCCTGGGTATTTTGTAAACGGGCCAAAATTGGCCTACAACACCTCGGATGTTGTCGAGCGGCTTCAACGGCTATTCGATCACTTTTTCCTTCCCTTTATCGGATTTAGCTCCCCTTTGCTCTTGAGCTTAACGAATACAAGTAGAAGTATTCAATATTTTTCTCAATAATGTTCACTAGTCAATCACATTCGGCATCTCATATCATCTCACTTTATTATAATTTATCATTCAACCTTTGAACCAAAACGCCATTATATGGCCACATATACATACATCCATATATTTAACCTCAAGAATTTTAACATAACATCAAGTGGTCAAATTACTCATGTGGCCGATTATACATGGTCATAAATACACAAAATTAAAAATAATTTCAAGGTTTTTCACACTATACATGTACTAGGCCGAATGTACATGCAAATTTCACAACATTCTTCAACAAATTTCTTCTTTAAACAAACATATTTATCACTTTCTTCATAACCAAAATATCATGTGCAAACATATATACACATATATGTGCAAGGCCGAATTTCAAGGTATCCATAACTATCCAAAACACAAATTTTAACTAACATGCAAGAAGCATAAACCATGCTCATGAATGCTTCATGGTCGAATACATCACAATCATGCCCTTTCAACTTCGGTCATGGTTAAATAAAAAACTCAATGTCTTACTCAAGATTGCTACAAAGAAATTTCAAGAGTAGACAATCCATCATTGCATGCATCATTAGCAAGCTTCACATTTAGCATGCAATGGCTTTAACACAATAACAACTTTGGTCAAACACCATTTCCATGGCATAACAAGGATTTGAACCATGGCTAACATGAACATCAAGTTAGCAACTAAAACATGCATGAATCTCATGACACAACCTCATACATACCTTAATCTTGATGCAAGTTTAGCCAAATCTCCTTCTAGATCTCTTCTAAACCAAAATGGAGCAAAATCCTATCTTCTTCCTTAGTATGTTCGGCCAAAAGGAGAGAACAAAGATGAACAATTTTTTTTGTTTTTCTTTCACTTGCACGGCAATGGGGAAAGGATGCTACACTCACACACACATTTTTTTGTTTCTCTTCCCACATCTAATTATTTTATCATTTAATACATCATGCATTAACAAAACATGTCATAACATGTTTTCTTTGCCCATAATTCCTTGCCATGGCCGGCCACCACCTATAAAAAGGGGAATTTGACATGCAAGTCCATTGTTTTGCATGCATGCTTTAATTAGTCATCACACATTTCCCTATCGTACTTTCAAAATTCACTACTAAGTCCCTTCTAGTGAAATTCACCTTTATAACACTAAATCAATCATCAAAAAATGTCACACATGAACACACACATATTATAGGCATCAAAATAAATTTTAAATTATTTTTATGCCTCGGTTTTGTGGTCCCGAAACCACATTCCGACTAGGGTCAATTTTGGGCTGTCACAACTCTCCCCCACTTAAGAAATTTTCGTCCCGAAAATCTTCTTGTAAATAGGGTTGGGTATCGCTCTTTCATAGAGTTCTCGGTTTCCCAAGTAGCTTCTTCTATCCCGTGTTTGTGCCATAACACTTTCACTAGCGGAACCCGCTTGTTTCGCAACTCTTTCACTTCACGTGATAGGATACTGAATCGGTTCTTCCTCATAACTCATATTGGCTTGAATTTCAACCTCCGATGGACTAATCACGTGCGATGGATCGGATCTATAGCGTCGAAGCATCGAAACATGAAAGACATCGTGAATCTTTTCGACTTGAGGGGCAAAATTAGGCGATATGCCACCGACCGACTCGCTCGGATATCTCATATGGCCCAATGAACCTCGGGCTCAACTTGCCCTTACGGTAGAATCGAGTATCTTTTTCCAAGGTGAAACCTTGAGAAACACTTTATCTCCCACCGATGCTCGATGTCTTTACGCTTCAGATCCGCGTCACGACTTCGGCGACGATCGGAGGCTATCTTCGAACTTTCACGGATTACTTTCACTTTCTTCAGCATCTCTAATTAAATCCACCCGAAAATTTTGCTTTCACCGAGCTCGGTCCAAAACAATGGTGTACGGCATTTACGACCGTACAAAGCCTCATAGGTGCCATCTTAATACTTGATTGAAAGTCGTTGTTGTGTTTAATTCAATCAAAGGCAAGTACTGTTCCCATGAACCACTTGAACTCGAGGATGCAACATCTCAACATATCCTCAAGTATCTCAATTATCCGCCGGATTGACCATCGGTTTGGGGGTGAAAGGCGGTGCTGAAATGCAACTTAGTACCCAAAGCTTCTTGCAACTTTTTCCAAAATCGCGAGGTAAATCTCGGATCTCTATCGACACGATGGAAATAGGCACCCGTGTAATCTCACAACTCGAGAAGCGTCTGATTCGGCGGTTTGTCCATTGAAAAGTCCGTGCGTCGCGGGGCGAAGTGAGCCGACTTAGTCAATCTATCTACAACGACCCAAATCGCATCCTTCTTACTTACTGACAACGGCAGTCCGGATACGAAGTCCATTGTGACTCGATCTTATTTCCACTCGGGTATCGTGATCGGCTGAAGTAATCCTGAAGGCACTTGATGTTCCGGTTTCACTTGTTGACATATTAAACACCTCGAAACAAAGTCGGAGATGTCTCGTTTCATACCATGCCACCAAAACTGACATTTCAAATCGTTGTACATCTTCGTACTCCCCGGGTGGATCGCCATTCGGCTACGATGGGCTTCGTTCAGTATTATCGAAATAAGTTCTGAATTCTTTGGAACACACAGACGACTCCTGAACCTCAAACAATCGTCATCATCGATCTGAAACTCCGATTCCTTGTTCGGAACACACTCGGCCCGTTTTGCAGCCAACTCATCGTCGACCTTCTGAGCTTCACAAATTTGATGTATCAATAATGGTTTGGCCTTCAATTCAGCTACTAACACGTTGTCGGATCGAACGGACAAGTGCACATTCATTGCTCGTAAAGCGAATAATGATTTACGACTCAAGGCATCCGCAACCACATTCGCCTTTCCCGGGTGATAGTCAATGACCAGCTCATAATCCTTTAACAGCTCGAGCCATCGTCTTTGTCGCAGATTTAAGTCTCTTTGAGACATCAAATATTTGAGACTTTTGTGATCCGAATACACATGGCACTTCTCACCAAATAAGTAATGTCGCCAAATCTTTAAAGGCGAATACGATGGCGACCAATTCGAGATCATGGGTCGGATAATTTTTCTCATGTGCCTTTAATTGCCTCGACGCATAGGCCACAACTCGACCTTCTTGCATCAATACACAACCTAAACCAAGTAGGGAGGCGTCACTATAGATGACAAACTCTTTGCCAGATTCGGGTTGCACTAGAATTGGGGCTTTAGTCAAATAAGTTTTCAGTTGATCGAAACTTTTCGACATTTCTCCGACCATTCGAACCTTACGTCCTTTTGGAGTAACCGTCATTGGCGTGGCTATCGTTGAGAAACCTTTTACAAATCGTCGGTAATAACCGCCAGCCCAAAAAAGTCCGAACCTCGGTAATATTTCTCGAGGCTTCCGGTTAAGTATGGCTGAAATTTTGTTCGGTCGACTCGAATGCCCGATCTGAGATATCACATGCCCCAAGAAGCTAACCTCTCTTAACGAACTCACACTTGTTGAACTTAGCATATAATTGCTTATCCCGTAGAATTTGCAGCACTAACCTCAGGTGTTCCGCATGTTCGGTCTCATTTCTTGAATAGACCAAGATGTCATCAATGAACACGACTACGAACCGATCCAAATATGGTCTGAAGATCCGATTCATTAAATCCATAAATACCGCAGGGGCATTAGTAAGTCCAAACGGCATCACTAGGAACTCATAGTGACCATATCTCGCTCAAAGGTAGTCTTGGAGTGCGTCCGAATCTCGAATTCATGGCGATAATAGCCCGATCTCAAATCTATTTTCGAGAACACTGAGGCTCCCTTCAGTTGATCGAGCAAGTCATCAATACGCGGTAACGGATATTTGTTCTTTATCGTCGCTTTATTAAGCTAACGATAGTCGATGCACAACCTCATGGTCCCATCCTTCTTTTTCACAAATAACACTGGCGCACCCCAAGGCGAAAAACTCGGGCGAGCGAAACCTCTATCCACCAATTCTTGCAACTGAGCTTTCAACTCCTTTAATTCCGTCGGTGCCATACGATATGGAGCTATCGAAATTGGAGTGGTACCAGGTACCAATTCGATGCCAAACTCTATTTCCCGAACAGGTGGTAAACTCGGCAATTCTTCAGGGAAAACGTCCGGGTATTCACAAACTACTGGCACAGATTCGGGTTTCTTTTCTGACTCCTTGTCATCGAGCACATACGCAAGGTACGCTTCGCACCCTTTTCTTACATATTTCTGGGCCAACATTGCGATATTACGGTGGCAACCCCTTTAAGTCCGTAGACTCAACCCGAATTATCTCGTTATTCGCGCACCTCAACTCGATAGTCTTGCTTTTGCAATTTACAATCGCATCGTGCATGGTCAACCAATCCAAGCCAAGAATAACGTCGAATTCATCGAACGGCAAAAGCATCAAGTCCGCGGGAAAACAAGAACCTCGGAATACTAGGGACTTTTCTTGCACACTTTGTTGACAAGCACGTAATGACCCAAGGGTTTGACACCGAATTACAAACTCGAGAGACTCAATAGGCAAAGTCTTCTTTGGATGCTAAGGTTTCACATATATAAGAATGAGTAGAACCGGGGTCAATCAAAGCAATCACATTAGTATCGAAAAGAGTGAAAGTACCGTAATAACATCCGGTGAGGCGGATCCTCGCGTCTTGCGTATGGCATAAGTCCTAGCAGAGCACGAGCCTCGGGCCTTATTGTAGCATCTCGACCCTCTCGACCGCCACTAGCATTGCCCGCATTTCGGGATGGCCTACCTCGGCGATGGTAGCACCCGGTTTCCACTTTGACTTATATTTTGTTCAAGCAACCTCGGGCGATCCTTGATAAAGTGGTCACCGATCCACACTTATAGCGAGAGCGATCACGGAACCTCTGACTCCCGAATGCCATTTGGGACAATGCAGACACTCCTCTCTCTCTCGGCGATCATTTCCACCACTGGCGATCGAAGTGACTCGTGTGGTCACAGGGGGTCGACCGCGATCTCGTCTAGAAAAGCCCGAAGCGCCTCTAGACCGGCTCACATCATCTCGAAATCTCTTGATGCTGTTGAAGAGACTTTCCGAGGACCTTTTCAAATTCTCCAGTTCCCACATCAACTTTTTGTTTCTCCTTTCTAAGCTCTTCGGCTTTACAAGCTCGCTCAACAAGTACTACGAACTCTCGTATTTCGAGAATGCCAACGAACATCCTTATATCATCATTCAGCCCATCCTCGAAGCGTTTACACATAATAGCTTCGGACGAAATGCATTCTCGCGCGTACCGGCTAAGCCTCACAAATTTTCGTTCGTAGTCGGTAACTGACATAGAGCCTTGCTTAAGATCAAGAAATTCTTTTCGCTTTTGGTCGATGAATCTCTGACTGATATACTTTTTTCGGAACTCGGTTTGAAAGAACTCCCAAGTCACTTGCTCTCTAGGCACCACAGAAGTCAGAGTACTCCACCAATAGTAGGCGGAATCGCGTAGCAAGGAGATGGTACACTTTAAGCACTCATCGGGTGTACAAGATAGCTCATCGAGCACCCGGATAGTGTTGTCCAACCAAAATTCAGCTCGCTCGGCATCGTCATCATCCGTAGCTTTAAATTCAGTGGCCCCATGTTTTCGAATCACATCGATTGGGGCTTACTTGACCTTATTTGGTCGATTCGGAGGTATTGTAGGTGTGGGGTTGCATTTGTCGGGAATGGAGGTTGAGGAACAGTAGTGTTAGTTCGAATGTATTGGTTAAACCAATCATACATCACACTATAAAAGGCTTGCCTAGCCTCATCATTCGGATTGTTGGCCATAGGTTGAGAGTCCGCGGTCTTGTCCCTTGCGCTTGCGGGGCAAGCGCCACACTCTCCACATCATCAGCTATTGCTCGGTCGGGATCGGGATCCATTGCTATAAACAAACACAAAGTCAAATTGTCAGAAATCACCACACTATCAATTCATCATTTAATGGCATGTATAGCTAGACCCCAAACACATCACGGTAGTCCTAGAATCGACTAAACCGTAGCTCTGATACCAATAAAATTGTAACACCCCGAACCCGAGACCATCGCCGGTGTTGGACGCGAGGGGTTAACGAGCTAAATCCTCTTAAAGCACCGACCAATTTGGCATTTCCAGACAGGCTGGAAAACTGCGTCACTGTCGCCTTAAAAATCATATCTCGAGTTTCAAAACTCAGAAACTGATTCCGTAAATTTTCCATGAATTTAGACTCATATATCCTTCCATGGATTTATTTCTAGAATTTTTGGTTGGGCCAATTGGTACAGTTTATTAGTTAAAGGCACCCATGTTACAGGGATCGACTGCTCTGACCTTCGCGCGCTACAACTTGAATATCTCTCTGTACAGGGCTTTAATACTGGTGCCGTTTGTTTCTAATGAAACTAGACTCAAAATGGAATCTGCACATATAAGGCATGACTTCTAATTCTTTCTGGATAATTTATAGTAAATTTTTAAATTCGCGACAGGGGACCCAGAAACCGTTCTGGCCCTGTCTCACAATAACTTTAATATCTCTTAACATGTAACTTCTATGACCATTTCGTTTCTTCCATATGAAAGTAGACTCATCAAGGTTCAATTACATAACTTATTCACTATTTAATACCATTCCTACAAATTTTGGTGATTTTTCAAAACCACACCACTGCTGTTGCTAGCATCTGTTTTCAAGGTAACCTTTACCTATTTCATGATTTCCACGATTCAATTGGCCCTTTTTGCATACATAGCATAAAGTGTGATCATGATTAACCATTCCAATGGCTAATCTTTTCAAAACAATTCCATACCCCATAATGATCATCATACAAACGATTATAGAATCATACTAAAAACGATATAAGCCATTTTAGCATGGCTATCCAAGCTTACACAAACCGAAAGGTACATGACCTTCAACAATAGGGTAGTTCTATACATGCCATTTCAAAGTTCAACCAAAATTATACCAAAATGGAGGCTTTGATAGTGTAGATGACTTCGACTTTAATGACCCCGAATCCGATCGCTAACGAGCAAAATCTATAAAACAGAGAGCCAAAGCAACAGGGTAAGCATTTTTATGCTTAGTAAGTCTCAAGCAATAAAATCAGCTTTAACTAAAGCATTACATTCACATAGCCAAATGAATCATTTCATTAATACACATTCACATAATCATACTTACTTCACACTTCATCATTATATACTTTCACAAGATATCAACCAATTCAAAAGCTGAAAACTCGTTAGTCGATTGAGCGAATGTTACTCAAACATATCGACTTTTCCAATGCACATATAAACATACCTTAACCTTTGGGCTTTTCGAGCGTACTAATTAAATTTATTACAGCAACCAACGCTCACCTCCAGCCCAAGCTTCTTGAAATATGACGGATATAACCACATGCACGAATGCCTTGGTCTTAGCCCGGATAGAACGACTTGCACAAATGCCTTGGTATTAGCCCGGATTTAACAACTTCATACGAATGCCTTGGTCTTAGCCCGATTTAACAACTTCATACGAATGCCTTGGTCTTAGCCGGATGTAGTCACTAGCACAATTGCCTTGGTCTTAACCGGATATAATTACCAGCATAAATGTCTTGGGACTTAGCCGGATATCATTCAATTGCTCATGCACACATACATCAATAATCATTACACATCCATGTTTCATTTTCGTTACTAAGGCTCAAACACAAATATATCACTAGCATAATCGCCTTGGGACTTAGCCCGGTATCATTCAAATACTCATACACACATAATTCAATAATCATTACACATCCATATTTCATTTCACATAATTCGAGTAGGGTCATTTCTTGAGGACTTACCTCGGATGTTGTCGAACGGCTTCAACGGCTATTCGATCACTTTTTCCTTCCCTTTATCGGATTTAGCTCCCCTTTGCTCTTGAGCTTAACGAATACAAGTAGAAGTATTCAATATTTTTCTCAATAATGTTCACTAGTCAATCACATTCGGCATCTCATATCATCTCACTTTATTATAATTTATCATTCAACCTTTGAACCAAAACACCATTATATGGCCACATATACATACATCCATATATTTAAGCTCAAGAATTTTAACATAACATCAAGTGCTCAAATTACTCATGTGGCCGATTATAAATGGTCATAAATACACAAAATTAAAAATAATTTCAAGGTTTTTCACACTATACATGTACTAGGCGAATGTACATGCAAATTTCACAACATTCTTCAACAAATTTCTTCTTTAAACAAACATATTTATCACTTTCTTCATAACCAAAATATCATGTGCAAACATATATACACATATATGTGCAAGGCAATTTCAAGGTGTCCATAACCATCCAAAACACAAATTTTAACTAACATGCAAGAAGCATAAACCATGCTCATGAATGCTTCATGGTCGAATACATCACAATCATGCCCTTTCAACTTCGGTCATGGTTAAATAAAAAACTCAATGTCTTACTCAAGATTGCTACAAAGAAATTTCAAGAGTAGACAATCCATCATTGCATGCATCATTAGCAAGCTTCACATTTAGCATGCAATGGCTTTAACACAATAACAACTTTGGTCAAACACCATTTCCATGGCATAACAAGGATTTGAACCATGGCTAACATGAACATCAAGTTAGCAACTAAAACATGCATGAATCTCATGACACAACCTCATACATACCTTAATCTTGATGCAAGTTTAGCCAAATCTCCTTCTAGATCTCTTCTAAACCAAAAATGGAGCAAAATCCTATCTTCTTCCTTAGTATGTTCGGCCAAAAAGGAGAGAACAAAGATGAACAATTTTTTTTTTGTTTTTCTTTCACTTGGACGGCAATGGGGGAAAAGATGCTACACTCACACACACATTTTTTTTTGTTTCTCTTCCCACATCTAATTATTTTATCATTTAATACATCATGCATTAACAAAACATGTCATAACATGTTTTCTTTGCCCATAATTCCTTTCCATGGCCGGCCACCACCTATAAAAAGGGGAATTTGACATGCAATGTGACAACCCGAATTAGGGCCTAATCGGAATAGTGGTTTCGTGACCACAAATCCGAGATAGAAATAATTGTTTTATAAATATTTTGGGGTTTATGATATGATTGCATGATTGTGTGAAAATTTCGTGATGAAATTCTATGCCTAAAGTGTTTAAATTGAAAGTAGGGACTAAATCGAATAAGTTGCAAAATTTGCATACTAGAAATTTTTAGTATGAAATTGTTTTGAAATATTTATTAGGAGGTCTTAAATAGCAATTCTACCAATTTTAAGTTCATGGACAAATTTAGGACATGGAAGGAATTTTTGGAAAGTTTAGTAGTAAGGGTATTTTAGTCATTTTGATATTAAATGAAATAAAATGGGAAAAATAACACAAAATAGTCATCTTCCCCATTTAGTTGCTGCGAAACTTCACTCTCTCCATAGCTAGGATTCTTCAACTTTCAAGCTCCATAGTAAGTGATTCTAAGCCCGTTTTAATGTTCTTTACGTTTTGGAATCCGGAAGCTCGATTAAGCTTATGCTAGTAATAATTTAACCTAGGGTTCATATTTGGAAAAATACCCATAGGTGAAATTTGTGTATTTTGATGTTTTATGATAGAATATGAGGTTTTAAATTGTGTTAAATAATTTGTGCTACTCGGTTTTAAGTGAAAACGAGTAAAAGCAGCATAATCGGTAAAAATACCTAATGTTCATAACTCTATGATAGAGTGGGAATTTGATGTTGTTGTAGAAGAGAAAATGTTCAGCATATCATAAAACATAAGAATAAGGGCTGAAATTAAATTCCGAGCCTAGGGGCAAAATTGTAATTTTGTAAAAGTTAGGGGCAAAATGTAATTTTTCTACAATGTGATTTTTGGATTGAAATAAATAGTATGAGTATTAAATGAGCTAAATGTGTTATTATAGATCAAGAAAGGCGAACCCGACCTCGAGCGAGGGAAAGAAAAAGTTTTGGACTAAATTGCAAAATTTCCATATTTTGCACCAAGGTAAGTTGTATGTAAATATTACAATAATTTCATGTACATTCTTATATTTCAGCCTATTATATAAATATACTAGCTGATGTTAAAATATAAATTGACTATGGGAAGAATGGAAATAAATACGAGAGAGAGATCCGGTTGAACATTCGGAGAGATCGAATGAAATAGAGGGCGTAGCTAGGTCACATGTATGATCTTGAGTGCACATCATGTGTACAAGAAAGCTACTGAGACACCCTGTAGTAGCTAGGTCACATGCGTGATACGAGATGTATCCCATGTAGACAAGAGAGCTACGTGAAAGATAAATGTAGCTAGGTCGCATGCGTGATTCCAAGTGAAGGACACCATGTAGACAAGAGAGCTACGTGAAAGATAAATGTAGCTAGGTCGCATGCGTGATTCCAAGTGAAGGACACCATGTAGACAAGAGAGCTACAAGACAAATCGGCTAGGTCGCATGAGTGGTACTAAGTGTTCCCCATGTGTACAAGAGAGCCGAACTAAATGAAGTATGATGGTGGGTGTGTGTCTTTGAAACCGTTAAATATCGAGGATTGATCCGAATTGTTCAACGGGATGGTTTTGTGGTGACATTGTGGTTTGGACCTACACTTATAGTGAATGAAATGTGGTGAAAATGAATTGTGGCATATACATATATACGATAAAATGAGGTTAGCATAAAGAATGTGTGAAAGAGTGAAATTAGTATTAAAACTGTTTTTAGATGGCAGCAGTGACGTGATTTTGAAAAATCACCAAAAATAGGAGGAATATAATTAGAGGTTTAATGAGATGTGAAATTAAAGCTTAATTAGTCTACTTTCATATAAAAGAAGCAGGGCAAGCAAAGGAATTCTATATTTTGAGATATTTACAATTGTAACTGACTTGCTCAGGATGAATACGTGATTCCCTGTTTCCACTTTGAAAAATCATTAAAAATTGTACAAAGCAAACTAAGAAATATAGTTTACATGCCTAAATTCCTTATTGAGACTAGTTTTAAATACAACAGACTTCAGGGTTGTTTGAGTTATGTACTGAGAGAAATTCAATTCGTAGTGGACAGAGGTCAGGCCAGTCGAGCTGTGTAACAGGGAAACTTTAACTAATAAACTGTACTAATCTGCTGAACCAAAAATTATAAAAAAATTTAGCAAGAAGCTTTATGAGTCTAGATTCAGGGAAATTTTACGGATATGAATTTCGAGTTTTGTAACTCGAGTTATGATTTATTTAGTGAATATGACACAGCAGAGACAGCTTAATCGAAGTGGAATAAGTAGTGAAGTTAAAGTAGACATACTTGAATTGTTGTGTAAACATGTTAGATTCTTAAATTAGTATTTACATACTACTTACTAAGCTATAAGCTTACTTCGCTTTCTCTCTTTTGTCTTATAGTGTTCTCCACTTGCTCAGAGTCAAGGATCGTGAAGATCTACCCGCACTATCATACTTTGGGGTATTTGAACTAAATGTTTTGAATTATGGCATGTATAGTAGGCAAAAATTATTTTGTTATGTGTCATATTTGTCTAGGTTTAAAATATTAGTTCTGATTTCGACCGATTACTTTGTACAAGCCATAAAAGTTGGCTAATATTGTTCAAGATATATGTTATACGATGCATTATCAAATGGGATGACATATTTCTATCTTGGTATATGTTATGTTCGGTAATACCTTGTATCTGTTCCGGACGATGATAGGGTAAGGGTGTTACATTTAGTGGTATCGAGCTATGGTTTAGTCGGTTCTCGGACTAATAAAGTGTGTGTAAAAGTCTAGCTATACATGCCATAAAAATATTGTGATAGTGTGGTGACTCTGATTATTCTAAACTGTGTTTTGTTTTAATATAGTAATGGATCTGAAGGAACTGCGGTGATGATCTTTGCTAATGTCGCCGGCTCCCTTTGAAGGGACCGCTTTGTGGAAAGTAGACTGAGACATTGGGACAAGGAGATGAGGCTCGGGGCGCCTTTCTCCAAATGATGAACAATTGGTATCTTGAATTTATTCGAGCAAATCCAAATGCTCAACCTCCTCCACCCCTCCTATACCTCGGGCGATTCTCAGAGCTGCTCAAGGTATAAATTTGGTAAGAATGAACAAGCCTCCGGTTGACAAGATTCAAAACAAGGGGCAAGAGTTTAGAGCAAAGGTTGATGATGATCCCGAGAAGCGGAATTCGGCTTGAAAATTCTACCGTGTATTTGATGAGCTCTCATGTACACGAGGAATGCTTAAAGTGTCTTGTATCACTTTTGAGAGATTCGACCTACCACCGGTGGAAGACTTTGGTTGCAGTGGTGCCAAAAAAAAGTTACTTGGGATTTCTTCCAGGAAGAATTTAGAAAGAAATACATAAGTCGTGATTTATTGATCAAAAGCGGAAGGAGTTCCTTGAATTGAAGCAAGGAAAATGTCTGTCGCAGTATGAACGCGAATTTGTAAGACTCAGCAAGTATGCCCGTGAATGTGTGTCCACCGAGGCCATTATGTGTAGAAGATTTGAAGATGGGCTGAATGAGGACATTAAAGTGTTTGTAGGGATTTTGGAGTTGAAAGAATTTGTAGTATTGGTTGATCGAGCTCTTAAAGTCAAGAATTGAACAAAGAAAGAAGAAAAGTCGCTATTGAGGCTCGAGATGTCGAAAAAGACAGATAAGTAAGCCATTTCAATCTCAACCAAAGAGGTCCAAAGAGACAAACCCTCGAATGACAGTTTCAATTGGGGATTTACACGAGATCGTGGTAGAGCATATTCGGGTCTAAAGCTCAAGCTACTTGGTGGCAAGTGTGGGTAATGTGCGACCTAGAAAGCCCGAGTGTCAGCAATGTGGCAGGCAACATTATGGTGAGTGTTGGGGGACCGAGCGAGCTTGTTTCAAGTGCGGTTCTCGCGAGCATTTTATTAGTGACTGTCCGGAGAAGGTTAAAGAAGAAAGATTTGAGTGTTAGATGAATACCACCGCTAGTAGAGGTAGACCACCGAGAAATCTTGGAGGTGGGACTAGTAGTAGAACTGTGATGAAAGATTTAACGGCAAGATCGAAGCTAGAGCACTGCTAGAGCTTATGCTATACGTGCTCGAGAAGATGCATCATCTCCGATGTCATTCTTGGTACATTTTCTCTATGATACTATTGTTATTGCATTGATTGATCCGGGTCCACCCATTCCTATATTTGCATGAATTTAGTATCCAATAAAAAGTTGCTGTTGAATTTATTGAGTTTACGATTAAAGTGTCGAACCCTTAGGCCAATATGTGCTAGTTGACAAGGTTTGCAAGAATTGCCCATTAATGATTCAAGGTCACTGCTTTTCCGGCCAACTTGATCTTTGTTACCATTTGGTGAGTTTGACGTTATCTTGGGAATGGACCGGTTAACATTGTATGATGCTAAGGTAGATTGTAAACAAAAGACACTAGAGTTAAAATGTGAAAATGGAGAAATTCGTGGGTTGAAACAGACGAATCAAATAAATTGCCTATGGTGATTTCGCACATGTCTGCACGAAATACATGAGAAAAGGGTGTGAAGCTTATCGGCTTATGTAATGAATGTTGAGATGTCTCAACTGAAATTTGAATCGATACCTATAGTCTGTGAGTTTCGGATGTATTTCGGAGGAATTGCAGGTTGCCTCCAAAGAGAGATAGATTTTGCCATTGATTTGTTGCCGGCATGCACCGATCTCGATTGCTCCATATAGAATGGCTCATTGAATTAAAAGAATTGAAGGCTCGATTGCAGGAGTTAACGACAAGGGATTTGTGAGACCGAGTTTCTCTCCACGGGTGCTCTGTATTATTCAAGAAGAAGAAGGATGGTTCAATGAGACTTTGCATTGATTACCGTCGACTTAATAAGGTGACTATAAAGAACAAGTACCCATTGCCGAGGATTGATGATTTATTCGATCGGTTAAAGGGGCCACAGTGTTTTCAAAGATTGATTTGAGGTCCGGTTACTATCACCGAGAGTTAAGGAGTCGATGTCGAAAACCGCCTTTAGGACAAGGTATGGACATTATGAGTTTCGGTGATGCCTTTTGGCTTAACAAATGCTCCACCATATTTATGGACTTAATGAATCGGATTTTCCGGCCATATTTGGATAAGTTTGTAGTAGTGTTTATAGATGACATTTTAATTTATTCTCGAGATGAGTTTGAACATGCGAACACTTGAGAACTATATTGCAGATCTTGAGAGAAAAGAAACTGTTTGCCAAGTTTAGTAAAAGTGAGTTCTGGCTTCGTGAAGTCGGATTTTTGGGGCATATAGTCTCAGGTGATGGTATTCGGGTGGATCCAAGTAAGATTTCTGCGATCGTTGATTGGAAACCGCCCAAGAATGTATCTGAGGTTAGAAGCTTTTTAGGCTTGGCCGGGTATTATAGGCGTTTTGTTGAAGGATTTTCGATAATTGCCTCTCCTATGATTAAATTGTTGCGAAGAATGTTAAGTTTGAATGGACTGATAAATGTCAACGAGTTTTGAAAAGTTGAAAGCACGATTGATGAAGCACCAATTTTAGTACTGACCGAGTCGGAAAGGAGTTCGTAATTTATAGTGATGCATCATTGATGTGCCTTGGATGTGTGTTGATGCAAGAGGGCAAAGTAGTAGCTTATGCTTGAGGCGCTTAAAACCGCATGAGAAGAACTATCCTACACATGATTTGGAACGGCATTGTTGTTTTTGCCTTGAAGATTTGGCGACATTATTTATACGGTGAAAAATGCGAATTTTCTTGATCACAAAAGTTTGAAGTACTTGATGAATCAAAAGGACCTAAATTTGCGGCAAAGAAAGATGGCTTGAATTATTAAAGGATTATGATCTAGTGATTGATTATCATCCGGAAAAGCAAATGTAATTCTTGGCGCCTTGAGCGAAAATTTCTTTTCACTTTGAGAGCCATGAACACGGGTTAGCATTGTCGATGACGGGTCAATTTTAGCGAGATGAGAGCTAAACCGTTATTTCTCCAGTTGATTTGTGATGCTCAAAAGAATGATAGTGAGTTGCGGATCAAGAGAACTCAATGCGAATCGAGTTATGACTCGGATTTTCGAGTTGGACCAGATGATTGTTTGATGTTTCGAGACGAGAATATGTGTGCGAAAAATGATAAATTGATTCGAAAATATTACATGAGGCGCACAATGGTGTTTATCGAGTTCACCACGGTAGCACAAAATGTATAATGATTTAAAGAAGTCAGTATTGGTGGCGGTATGAAAAGGACATTTCGAATTTGTAACTAAGTGTTTGATCATCAACAAGTAAAAGTGAACATCAAGTACCTTGAGGATTACTTCAACCGTAATGGTGCTGAGTGGAAATGGGACAAGATTACCATGGATTTTGTAACCGGTTTGCCTTTAACTCCTAAAAGAAGGATCTTTGTTTGGGTAGTGGTTGATAGATTAACAAAGTCAGCCCACTTTATACCAATGACGTCTGATTACTCACTTGATAAATTAGCGAATTATATATTGCTGAAATTGTGAAGTTGCACGAGTACCTATGTCTATAATATCGATAGAGATCCAAGATTTACCTCGAGATTTTGGAAAAAGTTACAAGAAGCTTTGGGTACAAAATTGAACTTTAGTACCGCATTTCATCCACAAACAGATGGTCAAACGGAAAGAGTAATCCAGGTACTCGAAGATATGCTTAGATGCTGTGTTTTAGAATTTGGAGGTAGTTGGGAGAAATATCTATCTTTGATTGAGTTTGCCTACAATAACAGTTATCAATCAAGTATACAAATGGCACCGTACGAAGCCTTATATGGTCGTAAGTGTCGGACTCCTTTATATTGGACCGAGCTTAGTGAGAAACAGATTCACGGAGTTGATCTAGTTAAAGAAACCGAAGAGAAAATAAAAGTAATTCGGGATTGCTTGAAAGCTGCTTCAGATCGACAAAAGTCATATGCAGATTTAAAAAGAAAAGAGATTGAATTTCAAGTGGGTGATAAAGTGTTCTTGAAGGTGTCACCATGGAAAAAGATTCTGAGATTTAGTCGAAAAGGCAAGTTGAGTCCGCGTTTTATTGGGCCGTACGAGATTACTGAGAGAATTGGACCAGTGGCATATCGGTTGGCCTTACCGGCAGAGTTAGAAAAGATTCATAACGTGTTTCATGTATCAATGTTGCGACGTTATCGTTCTGATCCTTCACATGTGATTTCCCCAACAGAAATTGAGATTCGATCGGATATGACCTATGAGGAGGAACCAATAAAGATTTTGGCTCGAGAAGTTAAGCAGTTAAGAAACAAAAGTATAGCCTTAGTGAAAGTATTGTGGCACGACATGGGATAGAAGAGGCTACGTGGGAACTGAGGAAGCTATGAGGAAACAGTACCCAAACCTCTTTACCGGTAAGATTTTCGGGGACGAAAATCTCTAAAGGGGGGGAGAATTGTGACAACCCGAATTAGGGCCTAATCGGAATAGTGGTTTCGTGACCACAAATCCGAGATAGAAATAATTGTTTTATAAATATTTTGGGGTTTATGATATGATTGCATGATTGTGTGAAAATTTCGTGATGAAATTCTATGCCTAAAGTGTTTAAATTGAAAGTAGGGACTAAATCGAATAAGTTGCAAAATTTGCATACTAGAAATTTTAGTATGAAATTGTTTTGAAATATTTATTAGGAGGTCTTAAATAGCAATTCTACCAATTTTAAGTTCATGGACAAATTTAGGACATGGAAGGAATTTTTGGAAAGTTTAGTAGTAAGGGTATTTTAGTCATTTTAATATTAAATGAAATAAAATGGGAAAAATAACACAAAATAGTCATCTTCCCCATTTAGTTGCTGCGAAACTTCACTCTCTCCATAGCTAGGATTCTTCAACTTTCAAGCTCCATAGTAAGTGATTCTAAGCCCGTTTTAATGTTCTTTACGTTTTGGAATCCGGAAGCTCGATTAAGCTTATGCTAGTAATAATTTAACCTAGGGTTCATATTTGGAAAAATACCCATAGGTGAAATTTGTGTATTTTGATGTTTTATGATAGAATATGAGGTTTTAAATTGTGTTAAATAATTTGTGCTACTCGGTTTTAAGTGAAAACGAGTAAAAGCAGCATAATCGGTAAAAATACCTAATGTTCATAACTCTATGATAGAGTGGGAATTTGATGTTGTTGTAGAAGAGAAAATGTTCAGCATATCATAAAACATAAGAATAAGGGCTGAAATTAAATTCCGAGCCTAGGGGCAAAATTGTAATTTTGTAAAAGTTAGGGGCAAAATGTAATTTTTCTACAATGTGATTTTTGGATTGAAATAAATAGTATGAGTATTAAATGAGCTAAATGTGTTATTATAGATCAAGAAAGGCGCGGAACTGACCTCGAACGAGGGAAAGAAAAAGTTTTGGACTAAATTGCAAAATTTCCATATTTTGCACCAAGGTAAGTTGTATGTAAATATTACAATAATTTCATGTACATTCTTATATTTCAGCCTATTATATAAATATACTAGCTGATGTTAAAATATAAATTGACTATGGGAAGAATGGAAATAAATACAGAGAGAGAGATCCGGTTGAACATTGGAGAGATCGAATGAAATAGAGGGCGTAGCTAGGTCACATGTATGATGCTGAGTGCACATCATGTGTACAAGAAAGCTATGAGACACCCTGTAGTAGCTAGGTCACATGCGTGATACGAGATGTATCCCATGTAGACAAGAGAGCTACGTGAAAGATAAATGTAGCTAGGTCGCATGCGTGATTCCAAGTGAAGGACACCATGTAGACAAGAGAGCTACGTGAAAGATAAATGTAGCTAGGTCGCATGCGTGATTCCAAGTGAAGGACACCATGTAGACAAGAGAGCTACGAGACAAATCGGCTAGGTCGCATGAGTGGTACTAAGTGTTCCCCATGTGTACAAGAGAGCCGAACTAAATGAAGTATGATGGTGGGGTGTGTCTTTGAAACCGTTAAATATCGAGGATTGATCCGAATTGTTCAACGGGATGGTTTTGTGGTGACATTGTGGTTTGGACCTACACTTATAGTGAATGAAATGTGGTGAAAATGAATTGTGGCATATACATATATACGATAAAATGAGGTTAGCATAAAGAATGTGTGAAAGAGTGAAATTAGTATTAAAACTGTTTTTAGATGGCAGCAGTGACGTGATTTTGAAAAATCACCAAAAATAGGAGGAATATAATTAGAGGTTTAATGAGATGTGAAATTAAAGCTTAATGAGTCTACTTTCATATAAAAGAAGCAGGGCAAGCAAAGGAATTCTATATTTTGAGATATTTACAATTGTAACTGACTTGCTCAGGATGAATACGTGATTCCCTGTTTCCACTTTGAAAAATCATTAAAAATTGTACAAAGCAAACTAAGAAATATAGTTTACATGCCTAAATTCCTTATTGAGACTAGTTTTAAATACAACAGACTTCAGGGTTGTTTGAGTTATGTACTGAGAGAAATTCAATTCGTAGTGGACAGAGGTCAGGCCAGTCGAGCTGTGTAACAGGGGAAACTTTAACTAATAAACTGTACTAATCTGCTGAACCAAAATTATAAAAAAAAATTTAGCAAGAAGCTTTATGAGTCTAGATTCAGGGAAATTTTACGGATATGAATTTCGAGTTTTGTAACTCGAGTTATGATTTATTTAGTGAATATGACACAGCAGAGACAGCTTAATCGAAGTGGAATAAGTAGTGAAGTTAAAGTAGACATACTTGAATTGTTGTGTAAACATGTTAGATTCTTAAATTAGTATTTACATACTACTTACTAAGCTATAAGCTTACTTCGTTTTCTCTCTTTTGTCTTATAGTGTTCTCCAGCTTGCTCAGGAGTCAAGGATCGTGAAGATCTACCCGCACTATCATACTTTGGGGTATTTGAACTAAATGTTTTGAATTATGGCATGTATAGTAGGCAAAAATTATTTTGTTATGTGTCATATTTGTCTAGGTTTAAAATATTAGTTCTGATTTCGACCGATTACTTTGTACAAGCCATAAAAGTTGGCTAATATTGTTCAAGATATATGTTATACGATGCATTATCAAATGGGATGACATATTTCTATCTTGGTATATGTTATGTTCTGGTAATACCTTGTATCCTGTTCCGGCGACGGTAACGGGTAAGGGGTGTTACATGCAAGTCCATTGTTTTGCATGCATGCTTTAATTAGTCATCACACATTTCCCTATCGTACTTTCAAAATTCACTACTAAGTCCCTTCTAGTGAAATTCACCTTTATAACACTAAATCAATCATCAAAAAATGTCACACATGAACACACACATATTATAGGCATCAAAATAAATTTTAAATTATTTTTATGCCTCGGTTTTGTGGTCCCGAAACCACATTCCGACTAGGGTCAATTTTGGGCTATCACAATACTTGTTATTATATTGGTTCTATTGATCATGCAACTCAACATTCTTTACGGGAAATTACTCATAAAGACACGTTGGAATTGTGTCTTGTTCAATGTGATAGATCCTAGAGGACAAGTGGAAAGAGAATGTTGAAGCTTAATGAGCTAGATGAAAAGCGAGAAAATGCTTATGAAAACTCAAGAATGTACAAAGAAGTAACAAAACAATGCCATGATGCTTATTTAAAGGGGACAGATCAATTCATAGCTAGAGATAAAATGCTTCTATACAATTCGGGGCTACGAATGTTCCCTGGAAAGCTTAAGTCAAGATGGTCATGTCCATTTATGGTAAAACATGTGGTTCTATCTGCAAAATTTAAGGTAACACATCCTAAATATGACACATTTAAGGTAAATGGTCATTGTCTCAAACTCTATCTTGGTAGTGTTGTTGGTAATGTGAAAGAGGAGTTCCAATTTCAAGATCCCGATTGATCATGTGTTACAAAGGGAAGTCAAGCTTTAGACTTTAAACAAGTGCTTTTTGGACGCAACCTGAGCGTTTATCTTTTTTTTTTATTTCATGTGTTGCATGCGTGAGTTTTAGGTTGATTTTTTTTCTTCATCATTATTTCTTTGACTTTGAAGTTTTAATTTTGTTAATTGGACGCATTTTAGGTCTCATAAAAAATTTAAAAAAAAAAGAAAAAAAGAATCAACCTTGATTTTGCTTGAAATCACAAAGTTCTTGAGATCCACCACAAGCTGATCACACGGCCGTGTGAATACAGGGGTATAATTTTGCCTTGAACCACACAATTCTCAAGATCCATACAGGCTATCAAAACAGTCATGTGAATACTGAGGTGTGAGTTTTCCTTGAACCACATAGTTCCCCAGATCCATATAGGCCGATGACATAGTCGTGTGGATACTAGGGACCTTTTTATTTTATTTTTTTCATTAGATCCTTTTTCATTTTATTTCTATTTATTTTTCCTTTTTATTTTATTTTGTTTTCTTTGGACTATTGCAATGATAAATTTACTTAATTTTGGAACTCCAATGCTTCAAGATTTCACTATATCTATACATTCATCCCAATTCAGGGCAGATTAAGTTCTTTCCTCATTTTATTATGTTTATTATGTTTCTATTAGTACATTGAGTGCAATGTACATATTAAGTGTGGGGAGGATTTTATACTTTCTTTTGACTTAGTTCTTAAATTTTTGCATGTTTTCTTAAGCAATTTTCTTAATTTTTACATGAGAGTTATATTTTCTAAATCTAGAGTTTTTGTTAATTTTTCTTTGTGATAATTTGTAGATTTTTATGGATTTTTTATTTATACTTTAATGCATGAGAGAGTTGATCTTCCACAATTTGTTGTGGCAAATTAAGGTCTTTCCACCACTTAACGAGCTTGTTTTTTTATTTCATTTTCAGTTTTTATTGCTTTATGTTTAAATTATATAAAATAAACGTTTTTATGAAATTTTGAGTTATGTTACGACCTAATGGGCCACTACAGGCGTAGGGATGATCTAATGGCTTTATCTAGTGTGTAGGACACTATTTTTAGGCTTAGAAGACGAATGAAAACTACACCTCCATGACATCGAGGAGTGGTGTCGTAACATCGGACTTCAAACCCAAAGTACCTAGAATTTGAAGACAGTGTCACGACATCAGTCCTGTGGTGTCGGGACACTGGGTGACGATTAGGGAAATTAAGCTTGGGTATTTTTTTTCCACAAAATATAACTTAATTAGATTTTTTGGGTTGTTTAGTAACCCTAATTAGGTCAGATCATAAAATCTCTTTTTGGTTTTCTCCTTAAATTTAATAATTGTCTTGAATTATAAATTTACAAGTTTTAACATCAAAACCATGTTTATGTGAGCTTTTGAGCCTTTAGAGCATCCATCCTTTTATGCTTGTCGAGACTATTTTTAAATTGAGTTTTGGAAAATGGGAATCGACTTTAAGAAAAACGAAAACAGGAGTCGCCACCAATCTTTTTAGGTGTGATTGGATCACCTTATAAAATGTTTTGTTTTAAAACATTAATTTTGGTCTACGAAAGTCGAGAAAACAGATTCGGGATTCGATTACGTACATGGAAGGGTTAGCACCCTCGTAACGCCCAAAAATTGGTACCTAATTGATTATCAAGTGTCTTTAATGCCAGAAATTTGAAAGTTTTAAGATGCAAACCTCTTTTAATTAGAATGTCTCAATATTGAAAATTAAGGCTCACTTATTTCAAACAAATCAAAACATCACATCCAGTAAGTTAGGACGCAACATTTTAAAACCTTTGAAACTAAGCTCGTCTTTCGAAAATTTCTATCTCGAAACGAAAAAACGCCATATCCAGTAAGTTAGGACACTATGTTTTGAAATCTCGAAATAATTGTTTAAGTTTTGAAAACTCAAAATCACTTAGAAGGGTGCTTGACTATTCGAATTCAACGAGAAAAGTCGCAACCCAGTAAGTTAGGGCACTACCTTTCTCGAACTTTCCAAACATCAAGCATTGGCTTTTAATTTTTTTTTAAAAAAAACCTTGGAATATTATTTTAAATGAAGTTTTAGGATGACATATTAATGCATCATGAAGCATAGATATACAAAATATTCTAACATTTCCATGCAAACATAAATAATATCATTAAGACAAAACAAAATAACTTTGAACATACGTTTAATAAAAAAATCATACTAGGGTAAGTATAAGATAATAAACAAATAAAATATGAGTAAACTAAAAGAAAAATATAATACATGCAAAAATTATACAACAATATATATCATAAAATAGCACATAAAAGAAATAATTAAACATAGCATATAAAAAAATGAAACTATGCACAAATAAGATAAATGACATACACAAAAAATGAATAAATAGAACATTTACAAATTATAAAAATATAATGCAATAGTTCAAAATACATGAAATGATAATATAATATATATACATGCATAGAAAATATATATTTGAAAATAAACTATATAAAAGGTTAAAATTATAATATATAAAATACATAATCAAATGTATAAAAGATAGGAATAAATATACATATTTGAAAAATGAAGAAATTAAAATAAAAAAGGTTGAAAAACTAAGATAGACGAAGAATAAAATAAGAACAAACCACAGAGAGTAAGAACGTAAGAGGGAGAGAAATTTGAGTGAATGCTTTCAAGAATTCTTATTGCTTCCCAAAACTCAAGTGATTTACAATGAAGGGAGAGGCCTCTATTTATAGTTGAACCTCCTCAAATCCAACGGTACAGATCAATTACATTAACGGTTAAGATTAAAAGGTATCTACAAATTAAATCTCTAAGATTACAAAATCATATCTTTTAAGATTGCATATCATATCTAAGATTGTATCATATCTAAGATTGCATATCATATCTAAGATTGCAATCATTTCTAAGATTGTATCATATCTAAGATTTCATATCATTGAAGATTATATTTCCATATAAGTCAAGCTTGTAGATGGACCTTAAATCCTTTCAAGTAATGGGCCGTTCTGATCGGGCCAAATTATATTTGTAATTCTGGACTGAACTTGGACTTCATTTTTTTTGGGGGGGTTTATTATATTTTTGTTTTTGGACTTACTTTTGGGCTCGGGCAAAATTGAGTGTCTATAGCTGCCCCTCTTTGCTCATTGCTGTGTAACAGGAATCAAGAAAAGACTCATAGAAAGACCAAATTTGCCCGGCCTTATCGAATCATGGTCTTCAATCTGCTCATTGGAAACTCAAGACTGTCATGTTGATATCTTAGATCTGCTCTCCGTCGAACACAGAGACGCCAAATCTGCTTCTTCGATTTATTTTCTGACAATACAGAGATGCCAAATCATCTTAGATCTGCTTCAGCGTAAACACGTGAAAGCCAAATCTACTGTGTCTTCGATTTGCTCCTTGTGAACACAAGGATGCCAAATCATCTTGGATCTGCTTCAGTAAAATCATCTGAAGGTCAGATCTGCTATGTCTTTAATCTGCTTCTTGTAAACTAATGACTGTCCTTTTGATATCTTCGATCTGCTCTCCGCCGAATACAGAGACGCCAAATCTGTTTCTTCAATTTGTTCTCTAACAATACAGAGATGCCAAATCATCTTAGATTTGCTTCAGCATAAGCACGCGAAAACCAAATCAGCTATGCCTTCGATTTGTTCCTTGTAAGCACAAGGATGCCAAACCATCTTGGATATGCTTCAGTCATCTGAAGGTTAGATCTGCTATGTATCTGCTCTCCATCGAAATGGAGATGCCAGACTTTGATTTGTTCTCTGACAATACAGAGATGCCAAATCATCTTAGATTTGCTTCATCATAAGCACATGAAAGCCAAATCAGCTATGTCTTCGATTTGTTTCTTGTAAGCACAAGGATGCCAAACCATCTTGGATTTGATTCAGTATAAACATCTGAAGGTTACATCTGCTATGTATCTGCTCTCCGTCGAAATGGGGATGCCAGACTTCAATTTGTTCTCTAACAATACAGAGATGCCAAATCATCTTAGATTTGCTTCATCGTAAGCACGTGAAAGCCAAATCAGCTATGTCTTCGATTTGTTCCTTGTAAGCACAAGGATGCCAAACCATCTTGGATCTGCTTCAGTATAAACATCTAAAGGTTAGATCTGCTATGTATCTGCTCTCCGTCGAAATGGAGATGCCAGACTTCGATTTGTTCTCTGACAATACAGAGATGCCAAATCATCTTAGATTTGCTTCAGCGTAAACACGTGAAAGCCAAATCAGCTATGTCTTCGATTTGTTCCTTGTAAGCACAAGGATGCCAAACCATCTTGGATCTGCTTCAGTATAAACATCTGAAGCTTAGATCTGCTATGTATCTGCTCTCCGCCAAAATGGAGATGCCAGACTTCGATTTGTTCTTTGACAATACAAAGATGCCAAATCATCTTAGATTTGCTTCAGCGTAAACATGTGAAAGCCAAATCAGCTATCTCTTCGATTTGTTCCTTGTAAGCATAAGGATGCCAAACCATCTTGGATCTGCTTCAGTATAAACATCTGAAGGTTAGATCTACTATGTATCTGCTCTCCGTTGAAATGGAGATGCCAAACTTCGATTTGTTCTCTGACAATACAGAGATGCCAAATTGTCTTAGATTTGCTTCAGCGTAAGCACGCGAAAACCAAATCAGCTATGTCTTCGATTTGCTCCTTGTAAGCACAAGGATGCCAAACCATCTTGGATCTTGCTTCAGCCAGATCTGCTATGCTGCGGCTTATTACCCTACCACTTAGGGGATTAAGGCGCATCATCTTTGATAACCTGTAGAATGATTATGCCTGCTAATTAGGATGCTATGATTGAAGTGAGACGAATGTTCCTAATTAAACATATTATGATGCAAAATGTTGTGAACATGACCCCTATCCTAGATGTCACCACTCATTCATCTATCGAGCTTTCCACCTCGTTCTTCTCGACATATCAATCATACTCTGCTCATATGCCTCGAATCTTCTCCATCAATTTGGTCTACCGTACCATTCCCCGAATGTTACGACCCACTAAAGATGTTTATGAAATGATTCTTTCTTAAGATAAATATTGCTTAAAATGTCCAACCACCTTTTGGAATGAAGAAGAAAATCTCTCGAGTATCTCCAACCCATATATATGATAATTCCTTAAACAATTGTCTTGTTTCAGTTTCTTGTATTATCTAGAAATTTCCAGAGTAATATGCAAAACTTCATTTGTGAAGATATTTTAGTTCATCTATCATTATTTCAATGTAACATGCTTTATGAATAATGGAAGACAAATAAATTGTTCTTGAGGATAATTAGATTTGGACACATTATTGGAAGGAATGAAAAAAGATTAACTGAGAACATATCTTTGCAAAGAAAAAGAATCCAAAGATAGTAAATAGGACAAAAATCAGATGCCCCAGATATCGCCTCTTGAGCGTCTATACACCAGCTCCATGAAGACTTTCTTGAGTTCAAAATGTGTTTAAAAGATCCAAAGTAATTCGTTGATGCCTCGATATGTAACATACTTCACTTCTCGTCGAATCCGGTATAGCAAGGTCACTGCATGACTTTCCAAATTTGAGCGCCCTTTCGGGTTTTCAACTCAAAACCCCTTTGGTCTCAAGGCGCCCTTTGCAAGTTTTCACCTTGGCCTCTCCATTTTTCTTTTTTTTTTCTTTTTATATTTTTTTTCTCTTTTTCTTTTCTTTTTCCTTTTTTTTTGAAATAGAAGTCCCAAAGTGCCCTTTTCGGGTTTTCACCTTGGCTTCCCTTCTCCTTTAAACAAAGTACTCCTTGACTGAGTCCGAATTCACTGGATTAGATAAATTCTTCCTATCCATTTCTTGTCAAAATCAGTGCACCTCCAGAGAAAGCCCTCTTCGCAACATATGGCCCTTCCCAATTCGGTATCCTTTTGCATAGGAAGGATCTCTTTCTGCGCAAGATTTCCTTTATGAAACTCTTTTGGACGAACCTTCTTTGTCATAAGTCTGTGTCATCCATTCTTGGTACATTTGCTTAGGATGAATACTTTCAAGTTAAGTTTACTAGAGGTATTCAATTCTTGACTCCATCAAAGTTTGGAGGAAAAATCTTGATTTATAAACCCATGAGAAAGGATTGCCCCATGACAATCTTAGTCATTTGTCAAACCCTACAAAAGATGGTTCAATGATTCTCGTGAGACAAGAATGAAGTTCTTGACTTTATCCTTCAACATGGAAAGCTGAGGTACAGAGATTACTCCCGGAGCATACATCCCACCATGACTCGATGATGTTTCTGAAGCATCCCTAATCTTCATAAAATGCCCCCAACTGTGAAGCTGCCAAATGAACGTAGCCAATAGGAGCCACAACAAATATGGCTGTGGTGCTCCTTTGATACATATAGGATAGAGAATGAACAAACTCTTGCAGATCATCAGCCAAAAACCCAGCTTGGTCTAAGAGAACATGATAGTGGGTCTGCCTCGTGATTCCAACCATTCCAGCATGGGTACCAAGGTAAAAATCATTGTTCTTTGGATGACATACTTTGTTGTCAATGACAGTACCATGTAGCACATTGTCAGGAGATCCCTGTTGAAAAAACTTGGTATGATGGTTTTTCGTACAACAATAACCACAATCTTTAGGGTTCCACTTCTCGTCAAGGAACTTGTAAGCCTCAATAACTTGATCAAAACTTGATTGAATTGAGACTCGCTAACCCCATCCTTGAAAATAATGATTTGATCAGGTTTCCTCTTCCCTGAACTTGTATATAAGTCTAAGAGAGCTTCCTTCATGATACCGTCATCCACTTTGTCAGAAACTGGTTTTGAAGAAAGAATC
This sequence comes from Gossypium arboreum, assembly GCF_025698485.1. NCBI lineage: Eukaryota > Viridiplantae > Streptophyta > Magnoliopsida > Malvales > Malvaceae > Gossypium > Gossypium arboreum. The sequence goes on along the minus strand of NC_069081.1, from coordinate 81,705,180 downwards.
TATCATTTTAAGCTTCAGAGACTGTGTACGGCCTGATGCCCCATAGCTGGAAATCAATGGCCATCGCCTAGAGCTAACCATTGCAGCTATTGATAGCACACCAGATTGCTCAGGAAAGCCAAACAATGCACCCATTCCAAGGATGATGGTTGGAACCTTTGAAACAACTGGAGTTGAAGGTGTTTGCCCCAGCGTAAGCATAGAAAGTAGGCGGTAGTTTCTTATGCCAATTTTACCGTCTCGGTCATCTTACGTAATTTGTTTTTCTTCTTTTCTTTTCTTTTGGCAACCTTTGTTGTCTTGTGGTATGGCGCATTATCTTTGAAAAGACTGCAAACTTTTGGCATTGTGCAGTTATGTATAATCTTTTTTTTTCTTTTTTTTTTTTGGAAATGGATGACTTTTGACTTTGTAATATTGACATATGAAGCTATCTCCCCCTCTTAATGGAGTAGTTGACGTCCACAAAGATGAGTTATTGTCAGCTTGAAACTTTTGACGAGCTCGGGCCAATAACATACATGCCCCATAAGTCTTGACTCCTTTAAATTTGGCATTCATTGTACAACTAATGCGATCCCTTTCCACAGTGGACCAATAGTGCCCCAAAACCTCATGTTTATCCTGGCAATTGCAAATCCTCCTGCATGCATCTTTGGACCACATTTTTGAATTCCCATAATAGTCTCAACAAGGTCTTGTTTTGTCTCCTCAGCTAATTCCAATTTGGTAATCTTTCCTTCCTCTAAAGCTATATTTCCTACCACCACTTCATAGGGTAAAAGCCATTTTCAACAAATTCAGAAACAAGTCACAATTTCTGTCACCTTCAAAGTACTGAGATTCCTCTAAACACATATCGCATTCAAAAGGAACTCTGAATTTGTAGTATCATTACCCGTGTCATTGATATCTAGGGATCTATGATAGGCACACAAAAGAATATACAAGGAATTCAAGAGTGACTATTTACATGAAATGAAAATTTATAAAGAATGTCAAAGGTCAAAAGAATCAGAATGAAAGAATATTTACTCGGATAAATAATAAAAGTATGTTTTATTGAAAATAAAAGGGTCTGAACATGAGCCCACTTCTCAAAAGAAATCTCATTACTCCTAGGCTTTAGAGCAACAAGAGTGTTCTGAATATTACTCCGTAAAATTCCTAAAGATTACAGGAAGTTCTTCTGCATTCAATTGTTTAAAGAACTTCCCGATTCGTAAGGCGAATGCCCTCAAGGTTTCTTTGTTCACCGCTTCCTCATGTATGACATTGATGGGATGATTTTCATTTCCAAACACCCCCTTCTTCGGGTAAGCTATCCCTCCTAACACAAAAGTCGAGGATATGTAAGGGAACGTCGTTATTTCCCATTCAACTTTTTTTCACTCAGCCGTGACCCTCTTCTCTCTCTCTCTTTTTCTTTCTCTTTTTAATAACTTTAACTAATTAGGGTCTTTTTATAATTTTGAATGCAAATGGTGCAATGAAATGCTATAAGATGCAAATGAATGCAAAAGGTATCGATCTCGATTCAATCTCATTTAGAAAACTTTATTTAGAAAAAGAATATCTTTACATATAAATGGGTTACAAATACGCTTTCGCCCAAATGCCCAAAGTTTTAACTCTATCTAATAAAAAGGCTAACTCTCGTCCTATATCTGACGACGATCCGTACATTAGACTCAATACATCAGCTCGTATTGCCAAATCTTGCACATATTCGGCAACCTCTCGAATCTGGGCTACGGCTTCACCAATGACGTGATCCCTTTCTCTGACCTGTCCTCTAGACTGATGAAGCTATCCTTTTAGATAATCTTCTCGCGCCTCGAGCTGCTCAATCTGAAGTTCACCATCATGCAATGCCACTTCCAAATCCTCCACCTTACTTTTTAGCTCCTTTAACTCGACCGTAGGATCATGATTTCAATGCCAACGAAGGGATCTTCCAAGCTCAGTTACCTTGGTCTTCAACCCTTTATTTTCTTCCTATAATGCCAAATTCTGCGACTGCATCTCTTGGAACTTCCTCTCCCAATACTCCGCTTTAGCTTTTTCCTCTTGGACCTCTTTCTACAACTGATCCAAAGACCCCCTATTCTCGCTCTCCTCAAGGATACTTGTGCCTTTTTATAATGCTCTTTCAAATCATCTTGATCTTCCTCTTTTCTTTCCTCTCTTTCTCGACCTCCATCTTTTGAACGTCGATGTCTAAGCTCAAGTGCATCTTTTCTTCTTCAAGATTTGCTATCCTTTTCTTAAGCTCTAAGTTCTTTCTCTCGAACTCTTACTTTATAATTTCTAACTCCGAGGGCATCACTTGCAAATATTCCTCTATCGGTCGAGCTCCTTCCATGCTTGGCTTAGGGATGTTATCATTAATCCTTCTACCTCTCCACTCGACGTACTCTAGAGGCGTAGTAGGGCTAATAACTACTCCCTTTAATCGACAAGTCTTGTTCCAAGCACTAGAGATCTCACTGACCTTCCTCTTGTAGTCAACTCCTCTATACATGAACTCACTTTGAACCAAACCGTAAGTTGTCGATATGAATTGTCTCAATCCATGTTGCCTCAACACAAGCAAAGGGGCATAACTAATGGCACCCCAAATTCCTAATAAAGGAACCCAATCAAAACTGCTGCATCGGTAAAGAATCTCACCAGGAATCATCCATGGAGCCCTCCACTCCACATCCTTTGACTGCAGGTTCTGAAGTAGCTCTATCCAATTTTTTCAGGAATATCAACTCTTCTAGTTGAAGCTGCTATGTCCTTCAACGGGGAGTAATCCTCGAAGATGACCCAAAAAACCACCCTATCTATCAATTGGAAGTGACTGTAGAACCAAGCTAAAAGTAACTGAGCACAACCAACAAACCTGCCTGCACCACCCTTCTACATGCACCTAAGGATCTGAATGTCTCTGCCAAAATCGTAGGGATGGAAGTGACCTTTTTACTGAGTCGATGAAAAAGATCCGTGGTTGCCTCGACCACATATCCCAAAGCCCTAGGGAAAACCATCAGTCCATACAAACTTAAGGCAAAAAATCTACCTTCTTCGTCTCATCGGGGTGTGTCAAAATCAGATCTTTTAAAGTATCCCACGAAATGCACTTGTACTCACCCTTCTCTTTAATTCTGGTCGTGATCAACTGCTCGCTCATCCTCGTAATAGTCATTAATTTCTTCCAAAAGGTAGGGACACAAGTAGCTCGAGAATAGATCCTATCACTCTGAAACCTGGGACAACGAAGTAAGGCAGTGTACTCCTCCACGGTAGGTACCAAGTCTACTTCCCCAAAAGTGAAACAACTGTAGGCTGGGTTCCAAAACTGAGCAAGGGCTCAGAACAAGTGCTCATCTACCTGAACATTGAGCAAGTAAGGTAAGTCTCCGTAACTATCGTAGAATAACTGTTTGGTCTCATTGCCCCACTGATCCCAAATTTCCTTAAGTTCTTGGAGATTATTCTGTGTGACACTAATACGAGTATAATCTGATAGCTCTGACACATATCTCATAGTTATACTGTCCTCCTTTTCTAGTTGAGTTTGCTCAGACCATCTATGGACGTTAGCGTTGCCCTCCACTCTATCAAGAAGTCCGTTCTCCATAATAAAACTTCCTAACTTAGAAACTGACCGTGAATCGATACCTTTGTAAATGCAAAATGACATGCGAACGAAAGAAAAGAAATAGTTAATATCACATGATATCAATAAATCTCAACGATAATTTATTTGGTAGTATCTAAAGTTTAACTCTAACCAAGTTGGGCTCTTATGGTTTTTCTATATGAGGTTGGTTCTAAAGTTTGAGGTACCTGAACCAGCAGATTCCTAGATTCTCACCCATTATAGGCTCATTTGAATCGAGTTCAGTTCAGGGGAATACATTTCCCTATGGCTACACGGAGATGAAAATCTCACGAAACCATAGGTACGGATGTATCCCGAAAGTGATCCACTATCCTGCACGGAGGCAAAAACCTCACGAAGGTGTAGTTTCTCACTCCCACTTAAGGGTGTGACCACAACGGTCATGCAAATGCAATGCGCATCAGAATATAGCAACACATGCAATAATACAAACACATGTAATGCAAAGAGGATTAGATTTTAAAATTTTTAATTTCCGACATTAAGACAAGAGATAATCAATTACACGGCTTGACTCTCTAATGGAGTCCCCAGCGGAATCGCCAAGCTGTTGAGACTATTTTTAAATCGAGTTTTGTAAAATGGGAATCGACTTTAAGAAAAACGAAAATGGGAGTCGCCACCAATCTTTTTAGGTGTGATTGGATCACCTTATAAAATGTTTTGTTTTAAAACATTAATTTTGGTCTATGAAAGTCGAGAAAATAGATTCGGGAGTCGGCTACGTACGAGGAAGGGTTAGCACCCTCGTAACGCCCAAAAATTGGTACCTAATTGATTATCAAGTGTCTTTAATGTCGGAAATTTGAAAGTTTTAAGATGCAAACCTTTTTTAATTAGAATGTCTCAATTTTGAAAATTAAGGCTCACTTATTTCAAACGAATCAAAACATCACATCCAGTAAGTTAGAACGCAACATTTTAAAACCTTCGAAACTAAGCTCGTCTTTCGAAAATTTCTATCTCGAAACAACAAAACGCCATATCCAGTAAGTTAGGACACTATGTTTTGAAATCTCGAAATAATTGTTTAAGTTTTGAAAACTCAAAATCACTTAGAAGGGTGCTTGACTATTCGAATTCAACGAGAAAAGTCGCAACCCAGTAAGTTAGGGCACTACCTTTCTCGAAGTTTCCAAACATCAAGCATCGCCTTTTAATTTTTTTTAAAAAAAAAACCTTAGAATATTATTTTAAATGACGTTTTAAGATGACATATTAATGCATCATGAAGCATAGATGTACAAAATATTCTAACATTTCCATGCAAACATAAATAATATCATTAAGACAAAACTAAATAACTTTGAACATACGTTTAATAAAAAAATCATACTAGGGTAAGTATAAGATAATAAACAAATAAAAACATGAGTAAACTAAAAGAAAAAGATAAAACATGCAAAAATTATACAACAATATATATCATAAAATAGCACATAAAAGAAATAATTAAACATAGCATATAAAAAATGAAACTATGCACAAATAAGATAAATGACATACACAAAAAAATGAATAAATAGAACATTTACAAATTATAAAAATATAATGCAATAGTTCAAAATACATGAAATGATAATATAATATATATACATGCATAGAAAATATATATTTGAAAATAAACTATATAAAAAGGTTAAATATTATAATATATAAAATACATAATCAAATGTATAAAAGATAGGAATAAATATACATATTTGAAAAATGAAGAAATTAAAATAAAAAAAAAGGTTGAAAAACTAAGATAGACGAAGAATAAAATAAGAATAAACCACAGAGAGTAAGAACGCAAGAGGGAGAGAAATTTGAGTGAATGCTTTTAAGAATTCTTATTGCTTCCCAAAACTCAAGTGATTTACAATGAAGGGAGAGGCATCTATTTATAGTTGAACCTCCTCAAATCCAACGGTACAGATCAATTACATCAACGGTTAAGATTAAAAGGTATCTACAAATTAAATCTCTAAGATTACAAAATCATATCTTCTAAGATTCATATCATATCTAAGATTGCAATCATATCTAAGATTGTATCATATATCATATCTAAGATTGCAATCATTTCTAAGATTGTATCATATCTAAGATTGCATATCATTGAAGATTATATTTCCATATAAGTCAAGCTTGTAGATGGACCTTAAATCTTTTCAAGTAATGGGTCATTCTGATCGGGCCAAATTATATTTGTAATTCTGGACTGAACTTGGACTTCATTTTTTTTTGGGTTTATTATATTTTTGTTTTTGGACTTATTTCTAGGCCCGGGCAAAATTGAGTGTCTACAATGCTCATGTTATTTTGTTTTTGTTTTAAGTATGTCAGCTAGGTCTATTATTCTAGAACTTGCTTTTGTTATGCATGTCAAACCATTTAGATGATTTGATATGTTGAGATGATAGAAGCAATTAGGATTCAACGCACTTAGCTTTTAAATAGCCTACCCACTTTATTGCCCACTAGTAAACTCCTTTGAGCCTAATCCCTTTTTGTTCATTTATCACCCACTTATTTTAACCCTTTAAAACCCACTAATATTTGAATTACCCTTTTCTTGCTTTCTTTTAGTCAAGATTAGATTTTGGTAAGTTGCTTAACCATTTTCGATCATTCATATTATTGAATTTGTTTTAAACAATACCATCAATGTGAAAAAAAAAACAACAATACAAAAATGGAGAAACTTTAGGTTATTTTGTTCAATTGTTGGATCATTCTTCATGTTATAGCCCCATTATCTTATTTGTTGAGCTTAAATCATCACTATTATATCTTGTATAAAGGCTCACTTCAATTTTTTATTAATTATTCATGTCAATTCTTTTCAATTCAACATCTTATTCTTTTAGTCTGGTAACTCATTAATTCAACTCTCGACTGTAATCACATTGTATAGTTGACCGCCTATAAATGTGTTATCGTTGATAGAATAAATATCACACTAAAAATATATTAAACTAAACTTGCAGTGTCCGCAAGCGTATGGGTCAAATTGTAATATAGTATATGTTACAATGGACCACTGATAAGTTTTCCGAGGATCGTACCTAAGGGATTGTAGATTGGAGAATTAATATTAAATAAATTACAAAAAATAATAACTAATCTAATCGAGTCAAGAATTAGTAGTGCAAAACCAAATTAATATTTCAATTAAACTAATTACATTAAATAACCTAAATTACCCTAATGGACTTTCCAATTCCCAGTGTCCACAACGTGAGCCTCTAGCCTATGATCGATTAAATCCCTAATTAATAAACAAAAGATTAACTAATTTTAGAACTCGAGTATGTGAATTAGCCATTAATTAACTAGTATTACCTCTACAACCTCTACTAACTAATTAATCTATGGATACTGAGTTATCTCTCGACGTTACTTTCTCTGCTAGGATAAACCAGGATTTACTCGACTCTACTTGTCTCCTGGCCTCGACTCCCCTATGATTACATCCTAAGGTTATCAAACTTAGGGTTTAGGAACATGTAACCTATACCAACTAATCCTATTATGAACCCTTATTCTTTTGTTAAGTAATCGACTTGTTGAATTAATCAGTTCAATATACGAATCATGCAAGGTATAGATAAAGTACAATAATCTATTCAATTATTCATACAAACATCAATTTGCCAAATTAACAAAAGATAAAATAGAAAAAGAAAAGAAGAGAAGAGATAGGAGAATACTCATGAATATATATATATTTAAGTGCATATCTAGAGCAATCTCCATTCGCGACTGTCTTCACATTGGAATAGAAAAGTTCCAAATACACAAACCTGAAAAGAAAAGAAAACTAAAACTCAATAGAAAATCGTTTGTCTTTAAAAAAATCCGCTTAGAAAAATCTTAAAACTCAACAAACTACCCAAGCTTACTTTCACCAATCAAAATCCTATAATCTACCACCCACCTCTAGAGGTGTTTAAACAGTCGATTCGGTTAATACCTGTAACCCTCGAGTTTTGCAACTGTACACAGTCGTTATCAAGTAATAAGTAATTATCGAGTTATTGTCTCCACAGGGATTGTATTTGTGCTAAGTCACTTAATTTGTAAAATTATATTAATAATTTGATAAATAAAAACAATATAATTGAGAAGTGATGAAAATTTAAGTATATGAAACTAAATGTAATGATCCTTAATGCAATTTATCCTAAGTATACAAACTATATAAATGAAATAGATTTTAGCAGAATTAACACAATAAGCAACAATTATAACATAAATAACCTAGGAAAATTACTTTAATTATACTCAAATTATTATCAGCATGCTTATCAATATTCGGAAAAACATTCCATGGCAACTCGATCTTTCATGAGTTTTGAAACCACATTAGGTCCTTTCGGAGTCCCTTATTTAGTAAATACGCATTTTACTGATCCTTATTTACAAAGGGTTTCTTAGTATTCGTGCGAGGTAACATGGACGTGTTAGGTTCGAAACAGTTTAATCACACAAATCTAAAAACTATGCAGATAACAAAGTCTGGTTAGGGTTGTTATGTAACCTGCAATTTAATCGGGTTAGGATCTAAACTGAGCATGCACATTTCAATTATGTGTCCATTAGCTGTCGTCTGGTTAGTATCGCTCAGCTAATTCAGGTGCATTTCAGTCACGTATGAACGAAATACAGACTTGATTTTAATTGAAAACATGATCGATTGAGGCACAAATATTATAAGCATGAATCAAATAATTATTTGTAACACCCCGAACCCGAGACCGTTGCCGGAGTCAGACACGAGGGGTTCGCAGACTTAAATCACTTATTGCACAGTCCATTTTAAATTTCCAGACGAGCTGGCTAACTACGTCACTGTCACCTTAAAAAATTATATCTCGAGTTCCAAAAGTCAAAAACCAGTTCCGTAAATTTTTCCTGAAACCAGACTCATATATCCATCTAAAATTTTTTTTCTAGAATTTTTGGTTGAGCCAATTAGTACAGTTTATTAGTTAAAGTCTCCCCTGTTTCAGGGTTCGACCACACTGACCTTCAGGCATTACGACTTGGATATCTCCCTGTACACGGCTTCAATACTGATGCTGTTTGTTTCTATAGAAACTAGACTCGAAAAGGAATCTGCACATATAAGGAACAACTTCTAATTATCTCTGGTTAATTTATAATGAATTTCCAAAGTCGGAACAGGGAATCCAGAAACCATCCTGGCCCTGTTTCGCGAAAACTTAAATATCTCCTAATATACTGTTCATATGATCATTTCGTTACTTTCCTATGAAAATAGATTCATCAAGGTTCGATTACATAATTTATTCACTATTTAATTCCATTCCTACTATTTTTAGTGATTTTTCACATTCACGTCACTGCTGCTATCAGCATCCATTTTTAAGGTAGACTTTACCTATTACAAAGTTTCCATGCCTTTTAATGAACATATACATTCAAGATGACTATAACATTATATTCAAAACGTATATAAGCCATTTTCGCATGGCTATCCAAAGTTTTACATACCAAAGTTCAAACAAAACATAATAGCCTATACATGCCGAAATGTTCTCTTAGACTAACTAGGAAGAAGATACCAAAAAGTTGCAAGCTGGTGTGATGACTTCGACGATGGTCCCAAGCACACAAAAATGGATCAAAGGAACCCAAACAAGTGACAAATAAACACACCGAATGAGTATATAACTCAGTAAGTCATAAGCATTACACTACTGTCCATTTATAAAATATCATAAAAGAAATCAAATAATGCAAGATTAGGTACTCCATCCATACCGACTATGCCATAATTTCACGCACATTTATGATTACATGCCCTCAACTAGCCAAGCCTCCATTGACATCTCGTATGATATTCGATATGATATTTGATGCATCTCCACACATCATTTTATTTTCATTTAGATTATACTAATAATAGCATTTCACCTACTCCACAATAATATTATGTTCCTACTTCAAATATAATCACCACATAGGTTCAAGACTTACCAAGCTCAGTTCCAAATATAAACATAACATCTATTCCTTATGAACTCAAAATATCTACTTGTTCCGCTGTCTATGATGTACTCGATAAAGTCGCACACTTAACGTTAATGATTATTCGAAAATATACAGTAAGTCCGCACACTTAGTGCTTAATATTTAAACTCGCACACTTAGTGCTATACAATTCAAACTCGCACACTTAGTGCTATACAATTAAACTCGCACACTTAGTGCCAATCTCATTATAGTAAAAGTTTATACCCGCACACTTAGTGCCAAAATTAACAACTCAATACATCTCACTTCTTTTTTTTACACTCGATAAATTTTGTCACTTCATGCATTTATATATCATTCCATTCGGCATAAGTACATAGGTATTATGATTATTTATACCAATACAAAATATATGCTTAATAACTTACCTTGTGTTGGGCAAAACGGTTCTAACTCGGCTACTCGATGTTCTTTCCTTTGCCTTTGCTTGATTCTCCTCCTTTAAGTTCTTGAGCTTAATCAACAAATTAACTAGTTTAACTGTCTTGCTAAATATTTATATCAAAATATTAATGATTTCATATCATAGGAGATACATGACTAATTCTTATCTTCCTACCATATGTTTTGAGCTATTCGACTAATAACCATATGCTATCGCCCTACTATCAATAATCCAATCACACATGCATATATATATATATATGGCGAATGTGCAAAGCTTAGACTCAACATCACCTATGCTCTTAATTTGATGGCGAATATGCATACATATATATATGATATCAACTATACTATCATCTTTCATTCACCTAAACACAAAATTTCATCTCATGAACACTTGACCGAATTCTTCCTAATCTAGCATGGCTTCACATATATTTGTAACATCCTACAAATCCACATATACCACATTTCTACATAAATTTTCTTTTACTTTTCCACTACTTCCATTCACAACATCAAAAGCACCATACACATGTATCATTACAAAGCTTCACACTTAGCATGCAAATGACATCAACACAAATCCACCTTAGCAAAACTTAACTCATCTTCATGCCTCATCACCACAACATCAAACATCAACCAAGAAGACAACACCCATGGCCGAATATCATCTCCATTCCATAGCAAAGATTTAAACCATGGGCTAGGTAGAACTCAAACTAACAACTAAAAACATGCATGAATCTCATGGACAACATCAAACATACCTTAGTTTAGCAAACTACCATAGCTGATTTTCTCAAGCTCTTCCCCCCCTTCTTCTTAGAACATTCGGCCAAGGAAAAAAAATGTGAAAGGATGGACACTTTTTTTTTTCCTTTGTTTTCATCATATTCCTTTTTTTTCATTGTTTTATTCTTTCTAACATAACCACTAACCCAACATGTTTGCAACATGTTTCCACTCATAGCATGGCCGGCCACCATGCTTAAATTTTGGGTAAATTGACATGTAAACCCATCATTTTCACAACATGCATTAATAGACCACTTTACATTTGCCTAGCACATTTCTAAATTTTCTCACATAAGTCCTATTTGATAAAATTCACTTACAATTAACAAAATCCAAACATGAAATTTTCACACATGCATATGTACATATAATGAGCATCAACTATGACGGTTAATTATTTTTTTTTGACTAAGTTTAGTGGTCCCGAAACCACTTTCCGACTAGGGTCAATTTAGGGCTGTCACAACTCTCCCCCACTTAAGAAATTTTCGTCCCCGGAAATCTTACCGGTAAATAGGTTTGGGTATCGTTCTTTCATAGAGTTCTCAGTTCCCAAGTAGCTTCTTCCATTCCGTGTTTGAGCCATAACACTTTCAATAACGGAACCCTTTTGTTTCGCAACTCTTTCACTTCACGAGCTAGGATACGGATCGGTTCTTCTTCATAACTCATATCGGCTTGAATTTCAATCTCGGAGGGTTTATTACATGCGAAGGATCGGATCGGTGGCGTCAAGCATCGAAACATGAAAACGTTATGAATCCTTTCAAGTTCGGGGGCAAGATCAATCTATCATAATCTGGACCAATTCGTTCGGAGATTTTATACGGCCCAATGAACCTCGGACTTAGTTTGCCCTTACGGCCAAATCGAGTATCTTTTTCCAAGGTGAGACCTTAAGAAACACTTTGTCTCCCACGATACTCAATATCTTTTCGTTTAAATCCGCATACGATTTACGACGATGCGTGGGTCGCCTTGGACTTTCACGAATTATTTTACTTTCTTCAGCATCTTTAATCAAATCCACTCGAAAGTTTTACTTTCACCGAGCTCGGTCCAAAACAATGGTGTACGGCATTTTCGACCGTACAAAGCCTCGTAAGGCGCCATCTTAATGCTTGACTGAAAACTATTGTTGTAAGCGAATTCAATCAAAGGTAAATACCGTTCCCATGAACCACTAAACTCGAGGATGCAACATCTCAACATATCTTCAAGTATCTAAATTATCCGCTCAGATTGACCATCGGTTTGGGGGTGAAAAGCGGTGCTAAAATGCAACTTGGTACCCAAGGCTTCTTGAAATTTCTTCCAAAATCGTAAGGTGAATCTCGGATCTATATCCGACACAATAGAAATCGGTACCCCGTGTAATCTCACATTCTGAGAAACATACAATTCAGCTAGTTTATCCAATGAAAATCCGTGCGTCAGGGGATAAAATGAGCCGACTTAGTCGATCTATCAACAACAACCCAAATCGCATCTTTCTTACTTGTCGACAATGGCAACCCGACACAAAATCCATCGTGACTCGATCCCATTTCCATTCGGTATCATGATCGGTGAAGTAAACCCGTGAGCACTTGATGTTCCGCCTTTACTTGCGACATATTAAACACTTCAAACAAAATCGAAAATGTCTCATTTCATACCATGCCACCAAAGCGACGCCTCGGATCGTTGTACATTTTCGTACTCCGGGTGAATTGACATTCGGCTACAATGAGCTTCGTTCGAATCATCGAAATGAGTTCGAATTTCTTGGAACACACAACCGACTTGAACCTTAAACAATCGTCATCATCAATTTGAAACTCGATTCCATATTCGAACACATTCATTTCGTTTTGCAACCAATTCATCATCGACTTTTTGAGCTTCACGAATTTGATGAATCAACAATGGTTTGGCCTTTAATTCGCCACTAACACATTGTCGGATAGAATGCACAAGTGTACATTCATCGCTCATAAAGCAAGCGGTGATTTACGACTTAAGGCATCCGCAACCACATTAGCCTTTCCTGGGTGATAGTCAATGACAAGCTCATAATCTTTTAACAACTCGAGCCAACGTCTTTCTCGCAGATTTAAGTCTCTTTGAGTCATCAAATATTTGAGACTTTTGTGATCCGAAAATACATGGCACTTCTCACCAAATAAGTAATGTCGCCATATTTTCAAAGCGAATACGATGGCAGCTAATTCGAGATCATGGGTCGGATAATTTTTCTCATGTGGCTTTAATTGTCTCGACGCATAGGCCACAACTCGACCTTCTTGCATCAATACGCAACCCAACCCAAGCAGGGAGGCATCACTATAAATGACAAATTCCTTGCCTGATTCGGGCTGTACTAGAAATGGAGCTTCAGTCAAATAGGTTTTCAGTTGATCAAAACTTTTCTGACATTTTTCCGTCTATTCGAACTTGACATCTTTTTGAAGTAGCTTCTTCATTGGTGTGGCTATCGTCGAGAAACCTTTTACGAATCGTCGGTAGTAGCCGGCAAGTCCCAAAAAGCTCCGAACCTCAGTAATATTTCTCGGAGGCTTCCATTTAAGTTTGGCTGAAATTTTGCTCGGGTCCACTCGAATACCCGATGCGGATACCACATGACCCAAGAAGCTAACCTCTCTTAACCAGAACTCACACTTACTGAACTTAGCATATAGCTGCTTATCCTGTAAAATTTGCAACACTAACCTCAGGTGCTCAGCGTGTTCGGTCTCATCTCTTGAATAGACCAAGATGTCATCAATAAACACAACTACGAACAGGTCCAAATCTGTCAAGATCCGATTCATCAAATCCATAAATACCGCAGGGCATTAGTGAGCCCAAACGGCATCACTAAGAACTCGTAGTGGCCGTATCTCATTCGAAAGCATTTTGGGTATATCCGAATCTCGAATCCATGAATCGATAATAACCCGATCTCAAATCTATCTTTGGAAACACTGAGGCTCCCCTTAGTTGATCAAACAAATCATCAAGATGCGGTAACGGATATTTATTCTTTATTGTCACTTTATTCACCGACGATAGTCGATGCACAACCTCATGGTTCCGTCCTTCTTTTCACAAACAATCTGGTGCACCCTAAGGTGAGAAACTTGGTCGAGCAAAACCTCTATCCGTCAATTCTTGCAACCGAGCTTTCAACTCTTTCAACTCGGTTGGTGCCATACGATACGGAGCTATCGAAATCGGCGTAGTCCTGGTACAAGCTCAATGCCAAACTCTACCTCCGAGCAATGGTAAACCCGGTAATTCTTCGGAAAACGTCCGGTATTCACAAACCACCGCAAGCAGATTCGAGTTTCTTTTCTAACTCTTTGTCATCAAGTACATACGCAAGGTATGCTTCACACCCTTTCTTACATATTTACGAGCCAACATTGATGATATTACATTGGCAACCCTTTAAGTCCGTAGACTCAACTCGGATTATCTCGTTATTTGCGCACCTTAAATCAATGGTTTTTCTTTTGCAACTCACCACTGCGTCATATACGGTCAACCAGTCCATACCAAGAATAACATCAAATTCATCAAATGGTAAAAGCATCAAATTGGCCGAAAAATAGGATTCTCGGATCATTAGAGGGCATCTCTTACACACTTTGTCAACAAGCTCATATTGACCCAAGGGATTTGACACTCGAATTACGAACTCAGTAGACTCAATAGGCAGAGTCTTACTGGATGCTAAAGTCTCACATACATAAGAATGAGTAGAGCCAGGGTCGATTAATGCAATTACATTAGTGTCAAAAAGAGTGAAAGTACCAGTGATAACGTCAGGGAAGGATGCTTCCTCTCGTGCACGGATGGCATATGCCCTAGCAGGAGTAAGGGTTTCAGATCGAACAGCCGTATCAAAAGTCCCTCTTTGACCACCACCCCTGCCTCCTGAAATTCTCGGTGGTCTACCCCTAACCGTTGTTCCACTAGGTCTTGCACCTTGCATCTTATTTCTCTCATCGAATTCCGTGCAATCTCTTATGAAGTGATCCTTCGAACCGCATCTGTAACAGGCCCTGTTAATGGACTTACCCCAACATTCACCTATGTGTCGTCTTCCACATTGTGGACATTTAGGTTTTTCTTGGCGATTGTTACCCACACTAGCAACCGAAGAAGCTCGTGAGTCTGTTAATGGTTGTGTCCTAATAGAAATTCCCGCAGTCGTCTTCGGTTTGTGAGTGTCCTCCCTGAACTTCTTTATAGCTGAGAGCGGAGTTCTACTCGTTGATCTTTTACGAAAGTCTCTAACTTCAGATTCTGCCTTCTTTTTCTCCCTTCCAAGTTCTTCCGCCTTGCAAGCTCGTTCAACTAGTGTTACAAATTCTTTTATCTCTAAAATACCCACTAATAGCTTTAAATCTTCATTCAATCCTTCCTCAAATCTTTTGCACATAGCAATTTCATCGGCTACACACTCCCGAGCATATCGACTGAGTCTTACAAACTCACGTTCGTATTCAGATACTGTCATGCGGCCTTGCTTAAGTTCCAAGAATTCCTTACGCTTTTGATCGATGAACCGTTGGCTACTATATTTTTTTTGAAACTCTGTTTGAAAGAAATCCCAAGTAACTCGTTCCTTCGGGACTATGGAAATCAAGGTCCTCCACCAATAGTAGGCTGAGTCTCGCAACAAGGATATAGCACACTTTAAACACTCATCAGGTGTGCAGGACAATTCATCAAAAACTCGGATGGTGTTATCAAGCCAGAACTCGGCCCTTTCAGCATCATCAGTAACTACGGCTCTGAATTCCTCGGCCCCGCGCTTCCTAATCAAGTCTACAGGTGGTTTACTTGGCCTTACAGGATCAGTAGTCGATGGCATTATAGGCTCCTGGGGTGGATTATTTAAATTCGGGAATGGTTGGGCAGCCGGATTAGTGCGGGCATATTGTGCGACCCACTCGTTCATCATAGTAAAGAAGGCTTGTTTTGCCCCCTCATTTTGATTATTCGCAGATGACTGAGGTTCAACAGGCGGTGTCCCTTGCGCAGGAGTAGCTGCTACACTTTCAACGTCATCCGCTAAGGTTCTCTCTAAATCGGGATCCATTTACTAATCAAAACAAAAATTTTAGCCGTCAAAAGTCATCACACTATTAAACACTAACATTAAGGCATGTATAGCTAGACTCATACGCGCTATGGTAGTCCTAGAACCGACTAAACCATAGCTCTGATACCAATAAAGTAGTAACACCCCGAACCCGAGACCGTTGGCGAGTCGAACCACGAGGGTTTGCGACTTAAATCACTTATTGCACGTCCATTTTAAATTTCCGACGAGCTGGCTAACTGCGTCCTTGTCACCTTAAAAAATCATATCTCGAGTTCCAAAAGTCGAAAACTAGTTCCGTAAATTTTTCCTGAAACTAGACTAATATATCCATCTAAAAATTTTTTTCTAGAATTTTTGGTTGAGCCAATTAGTACAGTTTATTAGTTAAAGTCTCGCCTGTTTCAGGGTTCGACCACACTGACCTTCAGGCCTTATGACTTGGATATCTCCCTGTACAGGGCTTCAATACTGATGCCGTTTGTTTCTATAGAAACTAGACTTGAAAAGGAATCTGTACATATATGGAAAAACTTCTAATTATCTCTGGTTAATTTATAATGAATTTCCAAATTCGGAACAGGGAATCCAGAAACCGTCCTGGCCCTGTTTCGCGAAAACTTAAATATCTCCTAATATACTATTAATATGATCATTTCGTTACTTTCCTATGAAAATAGATTCATCAAGGTTCGATTACATAATTTATTCACTATTTAATTCCATTCCTACTATTTTTAGTGATTTTTCACATCCACGTCACTGCTGCTATCAGCATCCATTTTTAAGGTAGACTTTACCTATTACAAAGTTTCCATGCCTCTTAATGAACATATACATTCAAGATGACTATAACATTATGTTCAAAACGTATATAAGCCATTTTCGCATGGCTATCCAAAGTTTTACATACCAAAGTTCAAACAAAACATAATAGCCTATACATGACGAAATGTTCTCTTAGACCAACTAGGAAGAAGATACCAAAAGTTGCAAGTGGTGTGATGACTTGACGATGGTCCCAAGCACACAAAATGGATCAAAGGAACCTAAACAAGTGACAAATAAACACACCGAATGAGTATATAATTCAGTAAGTCATAAGCATTACACTACTGTCCATTTATAAAATATCATAAAAGAAATCAAATAATGCAAGATTAGGTACTCCATCCATACCGACTATGCCATAATTTCACGCACATTTATGATTACATGCTCTCAACTAGCCAAGCCTCCATTGACATCTCGTATGATATTCGATATGATATTTGATGCATCTCAACACATCATTTTATTTTCATTTAGATTATACTAATAATAGCATTTCACCTACTCCACAATAATATTATGTTCCTACTTCAAATATAATCACCACATAGGTTCAAGACTTACCAAGCTCAGTTCCAAATATAAACATAACATCTATTCCTTATGAACTCAAAATATCTACTCGTTCCGCTATCTATGATCTACTCGATAAAGTCGCACACTTAACGTTAATGATTATTCGAAAATATACAGTAAGTCCGCACACTTAGTGCTTAATATTTAAACTCGCACACTTAGTTCTATACAATTCAAACTCGCACACTTAGTGCTATACAATTAAACTCGCACACTTAGTGCCAATCTCATTATAGTAAACGTTTATACCCGCACACTTAGTGCCAAAATCAGCAACTCAATACATCTCACTTCTTTTTTTTACACTCGATAAATTTTGTCACTTCATGCATTTATATATCATTCCATTCGGCATAAGTACATAGGTATTATGATTATTTATACCAATACAAAATATATGCTTAATAACTTACCTTGTGTTGGGCAAAACGGTTCTAACTCGGCTACTCGATGTTCTTTCCTTTGCCTTTGCTTGATTCTCCTCCTTTAACTTCTTGAGCTTAATCAACAAATTAACTAGTTTAACCGTCTTGCTAAATATTTATATCAAAATATTAATGATTTCATATCATAGGAGATACATGACTAATTCTTATCTTCCTACCATATGTTTTTGAGCTATTCGACTAATAACCATATGCTATCGCCCTACTATCAATAATCCAATCACACATGCATATATATATATATATGGCCGAATGTGCAAAGCTTAGACTCAACATCACCTATGCTCTTAATTTGATGGCGAATATGCATACATATATATATGATATCAACTATACTATCATCTTTAATTCACCTAAACACAAAATTTCATCTCATGAACACTTGACCGAATTCTTCCTAATCTAGCATGGCTTCACATATATTTGTAACATCCTACAAATCCACATATACCACATTTCTACATAAATTTTCTTTTACTTTTCCACTACTTCCATTCACAACATCAAAAGCACCATACACATGTATCATTACAAAGCTTCACACTTAGCATGCAAATGACATCAACACAAATCCACCTTAGCCGAAACTTAACTCATCTTCATGCCTCATCACCACAACATCAAACATCAACCAAGAAGACAACACCCATGGCGAATATCATCTCCATCCCATAGCAAAGATTTAAACCATGGGCTAGGTAGAACTCAAACTAACAACTAAAAACATGCATGAATCTCATGGACAACATCAAACATACCTTAGTTTAGCAAACTACCATAGCTGATTTTCTCAAGCTCTTCCCCCTTCTTCTTAGAACATTCGCCAAGGAAAAAAATGTGAAAGGATGGACACTTTTTTTTTCCTTTGTTTTCATCATATTCCTTTTTTTCATTGTTTTATTCTTTCTAACATAACCACTAACCCAACATGTTTGCAACATGTTTCCACTCATAGCATGGCGGCCACCATGCTTAAATTTTGGGTAAATTGACATGCAAACCCATCATTTTCACAACATGCATTAATAGACCACTTTACATTTGCCTAGCACATTTCTAAATTTTCTCACATAAGTCCTATTTGATAAAATTCACTTACAATTAACAAAATCCAAACATGAAATTTTCACACATGCATATGTACATATAATGAGCATCAACTATGACGGTTAAATTTTTTTTTTGACTCGGTTTAGTGGTCCCAAAACCACTTTCCGACTAGGGTCAATTTAGGGCTGTCACATTATTATTTAATCAAAGCAATCATCCTAACTTAAATAAAATTAAGCTATCATTGTTTTAAACAAGAACAGTAAACACATAGCAAACATTCTTGAATTAAGTTAAAGAAAAGAAAGATTAAACCCAAATCAAAGTGGCTGTCACCCAAGACTCTAACTGACGAGGGCTCCTTTGTTCCTTCGCTTTGCTCCTTTGCTGATGGCTCTCTGAGGTGGCCAACCAAGGGCTTTAAGAGGATAATTTGCTAAAAATCCTTATGCAAAGAGGATGATAGGAGTGAGGGGAAAGAAAGCTAAGAGAGTTTAGAGAGGAGAGAATGATGAATGAGTGAGGGATGATGGATAAATGAGACATGTGGTCTTATTTATAGGTAAGGCAATGGAGCTAGTTTGCTAAAAATAAGAGTGTCCATCATTTGAAACTTTATCCAAGAGTGGCCGGACAGGATCAGTACTCGGTCAATTGCAAATCTCCGGGTAAATCTCTGATTTCTTCGACTGTTCAAGGACCTTGTGTAATTAAACCAAAATTTGATTTATGAACATCCACATACAGTCGAATTTTGGTTGACTTGGTCCTCCATTTGGATGGTTTTATAATCAACATAAAGCTTTTAGACCTGTCCAACTATAGTAGACAATTTAGAGGACCAAAGAATATAATTTAACCACTTAATTAATGAATTTACTTAATTAATTAAAACCCAATTTATTAATAAAATATATTAAAATATATTATTAAATATAACTCTATATTTTATTATTTAATTTAATCATGCATGGCCCACTTTATAGCTTGAAAATATAATATGCTCAAATTAATATAAAAGAAGCCACTTCATAGCATAAAATCACATTTTAATAATTTCTATGTCTCAATTTCATGTTTTCATATATTTCATTAACTTATTAAACAATTACTTGGTTTTAACAAAAATTTAAGTAAAAGGTGACAAATTATATAGGAAAAATCCTATATATTTTTCAGTTTACACACCCCCAAACTTAAATCATTGCTCGTCCCAAGTAATGTTCATGCATAGCACAAGTTCTCACTAAAGCAAAATTGCTAAAAGTGTAAACATCATCAATCTTTGCCCCATAATCATGTATTAATAAATTCATGCTCATAGATCTTCTTTATTAACGAGTAAATCATACGCAAACATTTTTAAAATTTTATACTAAGTTTCAAAATATGCCAACATGAATCATAGTATATATATATATGTCACATCCATAGATAACATTCTTCATTCAACATAATTTCTCCTCAATCAAGCAAAACAATCATAAGCCTTATTTATGATCTTTATATGTTGAACTTAGGACTTCCTCTCCACTAATGTAGGTGACATAATCACCAGATCACTAGGTCTTTTATAAAGTTGTAATGGGGCTTGGTTAAAGGTAGGGATTTTAAGAGGTGAGACATTTCGGTTTTAAAAATCTTAACCTTTAACTTTGTCTTGGTTTTCTCGTAATACAACCTTTTTCTTTAAGCGAACCTTTGGAACACCCTCAAACTTATTTTGAACTCAAGCTCTGTAACAACCCGGTTTAGACCCTAGCCAAAATAGTGGTTTTGGGACCACAAATCCGAGTTAGAAAAATATTTTAATATTATTTTCCATGTTTACAGTATGTGTTTAAGCATGTGTGAAAGTTTCGTATAAAAATTTTATTATTTTTGTGCTTAATTTGCAAAAAAGACTTAATCACATAAAATTTAAAAGTTACATGCTATATTTTAAGTGTGTCTAATTGATATGGCTTATTATTTGTGAGGTCATTATGTGGTTATTTGACCATGGCATGCATTAAATGAATTAGATGGACATTATGTAATGGTTTATTAATGTTTTAATGCAAGGGTAAAATGGTAAACAAATTAATAATGTTGATTAATAAAACAAAAGCATGAAAATAAGACCATTATTCCTCATTTAGCCAAAATTGAAGAAGGAAAATAGGGTTTTAAAGTCTTCAAACATTCGACACTTGCAAGCATCAATTAGGTATGTGTTTTTGATCGGTTTTTTATAATTTCTACGTTTTGTGATTGTTGGTTAGTGTTCTATCAAGCCCATGACTCAATTTCTGAACTTTTTTTTTTTTTATGATTTTAAGTTATGCCACTGAAGAAGTTGTTAGCTTTTTGAATTTAGTTGATGGAAAATGAAAGATATGTATTGGGTTAATATATTTTGTCTTTGAATTTTTGATGAATTTGAGTAATTTGGGTTAAATTGTAAAAATGAGATTTTGAGGGACTACAATGTTAAATAAATTAAATATGTGGGCTACATGAACACTATGAATATTCGGTCAAGTATGTGGAAAAGGAAATTTTGTATATTTTGTGAATTAGGGACTAAAGTGTTAAAATGTGAAAATATGAGGGCTAATTTGTAAAATACCCTAAATATGTGTTTATGTATTGATTTGAATGAATACGAGATTGAATAAGTCAAATTTGAATGTGTTTAGATCAAGAACTAATGAAGACGAAATTAGATCGAGGGAAAATGAAAGTCGTTGAATAGTTGCTCGTTTCTGTTCATTTCCGTACGGGGTAAGTCGATATACAAATAAATGTGTTTGAATTGAATTATTACTTGCTTATGTTATATTTGTGATGAATGAATTCGAGAGCTGAATATGTGAAATCCGAGAAAGTTCCGATAATGTGACGACGTCCGAAAAGCTCTGTACGAACCATAGGAATAGTTAGGATACATATGTCATGAGATAGGATCAGATATGTGTTTTCGTGTAAGACCACGTCTGGGACATTGGCATCGACTTATGATTTACGTGTAAGGCCATGTCTAGGATATCGGCATCGTATTTGATTTCGTGTAAGACCCTGTCTGGGACAATGGCATCGATATTTGATTACATGTAAGACCACATCTGGGATGTTGGCATTGTACGACCTTTCCGAGCTATCCGAGTATCCTCAACAGGCATTCTGAGAAACGAATAACTATGTGAATATGAATCTGATTTAGGTACGTTTGAAATGTATATAATGATTGAGAATGTAAGGTAAGTATATGATTGTATATGGGCTTATCAAATATGTATAATGTATATAAGACTGAAATGTGTTAAGTAAAAGTAAGTTATGCACAAATGAGCAATATGAGAATTATAGATATGTGGTTATGATTTGCTATGAGCTATATGAATGATTTGGTTTACAATTGTGATTTGTGATAAGTTTATTTGTATATGGCTTACTAAGATTTTGAAAGCTTACTTTGTGTGTGTTTTCAAATGTTTTAAGATATCGAAGCTATCTAGAGCTCGAGGATCATCGAGGATCATCACCACACTATCGAACTCTATTTTGGTATCTTTTGAAAATATGTATATTGAAGTATGACATGTATAGGTTAGAAGTATTTGAATATGTTTAGTGAAATGTATATCTAGTCATGTGATATAGCTTGGTTTTGGTTGTGTTTATGTATGACTTTTGAGTAATGACTATGTGATGCAATATTACCAATGTGATGTGTTTTTGGATGGCTAATAGTAATGGTCAATTTGGTAAGTTTATGATATGTGCTTATTTGAAGAATTGGTAAGTTCATGGTATGAGATTGAAGGGAGTGTTTTGAGGTTATGAAACATATGTTTTGGTATGATTATAACTTATGATTTGGCATGATTTGTGAGGAATGCAAGCATGAAATTTTTTGATGATGATATGGTTTGAATTGTGTATGTTTTGGTTGTGAATTGGTTGAAAATTTGGTATGAAATGTTTTGGTTTGGATGCTTGTAGAGAGGACCCAAAATGGGTCGCAATTTGGCCTTGTAGATGGCCTATTTTTGCCCACACAGGCAGGGACATGGGTGTGTGTCTCAGCCGTGTTGCTCGAGGGCCATTTCAAAATGAGCCTGGGTAGACCACACAATCGCACATACGGGCATGTGCTAGGCCGTGTGGCCAAGTCAGTTTTGAGCACGGGCTAGACACACGGGCATGTGACTCAAGTCAGTAGCCTCCCTAATTTTCACACGGGCTGACACACGGGCGTGTCTTGTGACCGTGTGGACAAGTCAGTATGTATGCCCTATTTTTCAACGGCCTAGACACACGCGTGTCTAATGCTTTGTGAGGCACACGGCCTGTTCACACGGGTATGTAACCTTTATAACTTTGAAAAATGTTTAAGTTTTAAAAAAAAAAATTGTATGTGCCTGGTTTAGTCCCGACCCTTTTCTAAAGCATGTTTAAGGTCTCGTTGACCTATATAAGGGACTCTGTAATGATGTGTAACAGTGATACTATGATGATTGTGAAATGAATGTGAAATATTGTGATATGTTCGGTAATGCCTCTTAACCCTAGTTCGGCGGCGGATACGGGTTAGGGGTGTCACAAGCTCATACATTTTTCCTTTCTGGAGACTAAGCAAACTTTTCTTCGCTTTTTTTTAAGCATGAGCACATACATCTTAATGAAAACTTCCTCAAATGTTGATTACCAAGACAACATTATTTAAGATAGGTGCACAAAATTAGGATAACTTTAAAAGATGGTAATGTGGCTTATAATGTAGATTCATTGTAATAAACAAGCTTTTAAGCTCAAAATTTCAGTTTCAAGTGTCAAATATCATAGAGTTGGCTTGAAAAGGCTCAAACGATCCAAAGAAATAGTGCCTAAACATTTTAGATTTTTATATCCCTTAGGATTTCGCCTCAAGAAAGTTACTAAGTCAATTCTAAAGATATAAACCTTCATGCATGTCTAATCTCAAAAGAAACTAAGTTTTCATGGAAAATATTACTAAGGCTAAGATCATACAAGTATTCCATTCTTCATGATAACATACTTTCACTTAGATAAAATCATCATTCATACTTGCATACAAAATATCTCATTAACAAAGAATTTCTCTAAACATTCATTTATTAAAACATACTCATGAAAGAAATGATTTGAAGCATACTTGAAAAAAAAATTAAAAGTTTGAGCAATTTATTTGCCTTACACCCCTTTAAAAAGAAGCAATGTCCTCATTGCGAGAATAAAGTAATGAATGAAAACCAAACACCAGGTAGGGTTAAAAAGAAAGAGAGGTGAGTCATTAAGACTGCTTAAATATCAAGTCTTTCCTCATAATCCAATCCTAGACATGTTCATTCCCATTACCACATCACTTAGTCTTTTTTCTTTTTAAAGAAGCATTTATTCATACTTGCTATGTTTTATTTTGCAAAAATTAAATCCTAGTTACTAAAGAAACAAATTCCTAAATACCTAAAATAAATAAATAAAAAGACAAGAATCCCCCCTTTTATTTTTCTTACTCATTCCCCTTGTCTTTTTTAGCTCCATCTCCACTTGCATCGTCAATATCTTCCATCCATATCTCAAAGATAGCATCTGAGAACTCAAGAACAAAAGTAATAGAGATATTCTTAAAAGAATTTCGAATTGAGTCATCTCTAATTTTTGCATATTTCCAATAAGTTTGTTGTTGATTGTGCATGAACTTGCACATATCCATCAAAATTGACAACTCCGATTTCCTTGAAGTAATTGCAGAAGTTGGAATGGGAGTTTTATATTCAGGTTCAACACTTAGCTTGACTGGTTCTTCTTCTGGCTCAACCCCTAGTTCAGGGTTTTCAGATCCTTCGACTAGTTTAGGAATGTTTGGTTCCTTATCAGATTCTTCTTCTTTAGTGTCTGTAACTGATTTAGTTTCAGTTTCAATTGTTGAATTTTCAGTATCTAGCTCAGTTGGTTCTTCTCGCTCACCTTGATTCAGCTCATGCACCTTCTCTACTAACCTTTCAAGATCATGACTTGTAATGCACCCTTGGACATATTGCCCCTTCAAATTCTCTTGTGTTTTAACACGAACCCTTAAGCAAAGTGAAATGATTAATGATGGGAAATAAGCACTTCCTGTCTTCTTTTTAGCACAGTCATAAATCTCCTTGAGAATAATTTTTCCAACATTAATGGACTTTTCTGTCAAGATTACATATAATAAGAGCATTCGTTCCATCGAGATGGTGGAACTATGTGAGATAGGCATAAAACTGTAGCGAACAAAATAAAAACATGTCTTTGCTACTAGTTTTAGGTATTCCCTTCAGCAAGAATGCCTCACATACTTTCTTATAATCCATTGGGATCCTGGATTTGTCACAACATTAAGTACTTGTTGAAGAAAATCCCAATTTATGTTGTTCATTACAGGGTAGTACTCATCTTCTTCAATATCAGGTAAGTTAAAGAAATCATTAATGGACTTAGAAGTAAGAGGTGCCTTTTTCTTTCAAACGATGACCTCAGTAGCATCTTGTATAGTCAAACTTGCATAGAACTCTCGGACTAGTTCATCATTGGGAAGTGAACGAGCATCACAAAATCGTTCCCACTTGAGAGCATTGATTGTCTTTCTGATTGGCATAGGGACAACCATCAAATAATTACTCTTCAAATTAAAACCTTTTTTCGGCATCATAGGTTGATGCTTGAAAATTGAATCAAATCTCTCTTTTACTTCTTCATCTATCACAATCGGGTTTTCAGGAGTAGTTCTCGACGATCTAGTTCTTTTGCGAGACATGGTATTTTCCCAAAAATTTGGCAAAGTTCTGCTTACAAGGGAAGAAGAGAAATTGGCAAGTGGGTAGGATTTACTTCAGCGAACCTTGCAACAACGAAGAGGTGACGACGGCGAAGGTAACATACGGCAGCAATGGTGGTGTACGACGGTGATAGCGGCTACGTGTGGCAGTGACGTTGATGCTCCAGTGATTCTCTTGTGGTGGCACTAAGTGGTTAGGGCAAAAGAAAAGAAATGGACTAGGGGTTTCTTTCGGGATTTGAGGCTAGCGGTGTAAGAAGGAAGTTTATGGATTTTTAGGGTTAAGCAAATTGCTTTAAGGGATATAAAAATTAGTAGAATGAAAAAGGGTTTATGTAGGGAAAACTAGGGCAAGATGCAGCAAAAATTTAGCTACGTTAAGGTTACTTAGGTGGCAAGCAATGGAAGTGGCAGCAATAGGTGTGGATTTTTCCCTCCTATTTGCTATCTTGGCCCTCAAATTCAGACTATATTTACAAACTTATTCAACAAAGAGAAATTGATTAGTACTTGGGCCACATTTGACCCCCTTTATTAATATAAACATTTTAAATTAAACAAAATAAATTAAACTAGAAAGAAAAAAAAACATTTTAAATCTTAATTAGAAAATTTCTTATTAACAAATTACATTAAATTAATTCCCAGGAAAGGTTGGAGAGGTCACAATGGTCCCGCTTAAGTTTCAATCTCCTTAGATAGAATTAATTAAATATACTAAATTAAGAAAATAAATTATAATTATTTATTTATTTAGAAAATGAGTTCATAAAAAATCAAGGGTCTATTAATTTGAACGAGGATTCAACTCGCTCAACGTCACTATCCCAATAGTACTTGAGACGTTGACCATTAACTTTAAACGTACCTCCGTAATTGTTGTATAATTCAATAGCTCTATAAGGATAAGCTCAATAGATGGTATAAGGTCCTTTCCATCGGGATTTTAGCTTCCCAGGAAATAACTTCAGCCTTGAATTAAACAACAAAACCTTCTGGCCTTTTTTAAACTCGTGAGGTCGTATATGACTATCATGCCATTTTTTTTATCTTTCTTTACACCATTTGGCATTCTCATAGGAAAACAACCTCAACTCTTCCAACTCTTCCAGTTGTAACACCCTTCTCTCACCGGCTTGCTTAAGATCAAAATTCAACTTCTTCAAAGTCCAGTGAGCTCTATTCTCCAACTCTAATGGCAAATGGCATGCCTTCCCAAAAACCAATTGATAAGGAGTCATTCCTAACGGTATCTTAAATGTTGTTCGATAGGCCCATAGTGCATCATCAAGCCTTTGAGACCAATCTTTTCTGCTAGGGTGTACTACCTTTTCAAGGATACCTTTGATTTCATGGTTCAGTCTTTCAACTTGCCCATTAGACTAAGGGTGATAGGCAGTAGCAATCTTATGCTTCACATCATATTTGTCAAGCAACCACTTAAGTCATTTGTTCACAAAGTGAGAACCTTCATCACTAATAATAGCTCTTGGTGTCCCAAATCGTGTAAAGACATGCTTATGTAGGAATCGCATGACTACCTTAGCATCATTTGTAGGGTATGCTTTAACTTCAACAAACTTAGATACATAATCCACAGCAACTAAGATGTATTTGTTCCCATACTAAGAGGGAATCGACCTTAAGAATTCAATGCCCCATACGTCGAATAATTCAATCTCCAAAATATTTGTTAAGGGCATTTCATTCCTCCGTGATATATTTCTGGTTCTTTGTCAATTATCGCAGTTCTTCACATAGACATAAGAATCTTTAAATAGTGTAGGCCAAAAGAAACCTACTTGCAAAATCTTTACTGTAGTACGTGCACCACCAAAATGTCCCCCACCTGGAGATGAATGGAAATGATATAAGATCTCAGCAATCTCACTTTTAGCTACACACTTTCAAATTATATTATCTGCACATTATTTAAACAAGAACGGGTCCTCCTAGAAATAATACCGACTATCATGAAAGAATTTCTTCCTTTGTTGGTATGTCATTTCTTGAGGAATTGTTCCACATGCAAGATAATTGGAAAAATCAGCAAACCAAGGTGATTCATGAATTCGACTCACCTCAAATAAGTGCTCATCTGGGAAATTCTCGTTGATAGGCACATGTGATCGAGTTACCTCATCTTGCTCCAACCTCGACAGATGATCAGCTACTTGATTTTCAACACTTTTGTTGTATTGGATCTCAAGGTTAAATTCTTGGAGTAAAAGTATCCAACGAATTGGCATCGGTTTCGCATATTTCTTTGTCAGCAAGTATTTAATGGCCGCATGGTCAGTAAATACTGTAACTTTGGTACTTGCCAGTCGATCTAGCATTTGATCCATAAAAGGCAACTAAAAATGGTCCTTCCAAGTGGCTTTATTTAGCTTTCTATAGCCAACACAAATTCTCCAACCACTAATAGTTCTTGTTGGGATCAATTCGTTACGCTCATTCTCAATAATCGTAATCACACCTTTCTTCGACACACACTACACCGGACTTACCCATGAACTATCTGAAATAGGATAGATGATTCCTGCATCTAGCCATTTGATCACTTCCTTTCTCACAACTTCCTTCATAATAGGATTGAGCCTCTTTTGCCCATCAATTCGAGCTTTTTCACCTTCCTCTAGAATAATTTTGTGCATGCAAAATGAAGGGCTTATACCTCGAATACCAGCTATGGTGCATCCAATTACTTTCTTAAATTTCTTTAGAGTAGAAATTAGTTGCTCCTCTTGATTTTTATAAGTTCTGTTGAAATAATCATAGGCAAAGTGGAACAGCCACCTAAATAAACATATTTCAAATGGGAAGGAAGTACCTTTAGTTCGAGTGTAGGTGGTTCTTCGATTGACAATTTGGGTTGCACAAATTCTCTGACTTCCAACTCCAATGGTTCAAACCATCTGGACTGAATAAAATTTCTCGAATTAGCTTCTTCCAGAACCATGTTTTCTTCACTTTCTTTATCCTCCAAAGGGTCAAACCCTAAGGTTTTCTCCAATGCATCTTCTTCAAAATTACTTTCCATAGAAATCAAGGTTTCTATCTCTTCCATAACTGAACACTCTTCTTTCGGATCAAGAAATTTCATTGCTTTAAGAATGTTAAAAGTTACCTGATCGTCTTGAACTTGTATGGTGAGTTCACCTTTCTACACATCAATTAACATTCTTCCTATGGCTAGGAAAGGTCTTCCAATGGTAATTGGCACTTCCTTATCTGCTTCAAAATCTAGAATAATGAAATCAGTAGGAAAAATAAATTTATCAACTCTTACCAAACCATCCTCGATCTTTCCTTCGGGGTATCCTAAAGATTGATCTGCTAGCTGGAGTGTCACAGTTGTAGATCTTACTTCCCCTATCCCTAGCATCTTGAAAATAGACTTAGACATCAAGCTGATACTTGCTTCTAAGTCACATAAAGCTTTACCACAGTAAGATTCACCAATGTTACAAGGTATCGTAACGCTTCCTAGATCCTTCAATTTCGGTGGCAACTTGTTCTGTAGGAATGCATTGCACTGCTTTGTCAAGGCGACAGTCTCATACTCACTCAGTCATTTCTTTTTAGATAGTACATCCTTCATAAACTTCACATAATTCAGCATTTGTTCTAAAGCCTCCACCAATGGAATATTCATGTGTAATTGCTTCAGAACATCCAAAACTTCTTGAATTGCACCTCCTGTTTCTGCTTGTGCTACTGCAATCTTTGCAGATATATAGATGATGGAACTTTCAGTTGAACCGGACAACTTTTCTAAGTAGGTAAATCTGCATCCAAACAAGATGTTAAAGTATCTGAATTCACTAAGTTAGGATTTACCTTTCCAGTCTTTGTAGATTCTGATTCCTTTGGTGTAGGAATTTCAATAGCTGGTTGATTCTTCTCAACGGGCTTATCTTAGTCCTCAATCAATCGGGGTTCCAGAATTTTACCACTTTGCAATGCCACTACCTTGATATGCTCTTTACCCAAATTTCTTGGATTCTCAGTATCACTCGGCAGGGTTTCTTGTGATCTATTACTAAGCTTTGTAGCTGACTGGCCCATTTGGTTTTCCAAAATTTTCAGTTACTGCTTGGCTTTGGATCAAAGTGTCATTCTTTGTATGTACGCTTTCAACAAGTTCTCCAAACTGTTTGATGCCTCAGCTTGAGGTGGTTTTGGAGCTTGCTGATTAAACCGTTGAGATTGGTTTAGTTTATGTTGCATAAAGTTATTGTGTAACACCCCTTACCCGTTACCGTCGCCGGAACAGGATACAAGGTATTACCAGAACATAACACATACCATTAAACATAACCGAGATATAAATATGTCATCCAATTTGATAGTGCATCGTATAGCATATGTTTTGAACAATATTAGCCAACTTTAATGGCTTGTACAAAGTAGCTGGTCGAGTACTGTAACTAATATTTTAAACCTAGACAAATATGACACGTAACAAAATAATTAAGCCTACTATACATGCCATAATTCAAAACGTTTAGTTCAAATACCCTAAAGTATGATAGTGCGGGTAGATCTTCACGATCCTTAACTCCTGCAAGCGAAGGACACTATAAGACAAAAGAGAGAAACAAAGTAAGCTTATAGCTTAGTAAGTAAGTATGTAAATACTAATTAAAGAATCTAACATGTTTACACAACAATTCAAGTATATCTACTTTAACTTCACTATTCATTCCACTTTAATTAAGCTGTGTCTCTGCTGCGTCATATTCACTAAATAAATCATAACTCGAGTTATAAAACTCGAAATTCAAATCCGTAAAATTTCCTGAATCTAGACTCATAAAGCTTTTTGCTAATTTTTTATATAATTTTGGTTCAGCCGATTAGTACAGTTTATTAGTTAAAGTTTCCCTGTTACACAGCTCGACTGATCTGACCTCTGTTCACTACGAATTGAATTTCTCTCAGTACACAATTCAAACAACCCTGATGTCTATTTCATTTAAAACTAGTCTCAATAAGGAATTTAGGCATGTAAACTATATTTCTTAATTTGCTTTGTACAATTTTAATGATTTTTCAAAGTTGGAACAGGGATCACGTATTCATCCTGAGCAAGTCACATACAATTATAAATATCTCAAAATATAGAATTCCTTTGCTTGCTCTGTTTCTTTTATATGAAAGTAGACTCATTAAACTTTAATTTCACATCTTATTCAACCTCTAATTATATTCCTCCTATTTTTGGTGATTTTTCAAAATCACGTCACTGCTACCATCTAAAAACAGTTTTAATGCTAATTTCACTCTTTCACACATTCTTTATGCTAACCTCATTTTATCTTATATATGTATATACCACAAATCATTTTCACCACATTTCATTCAACATAAATGTAGGTCCAAACCACAATATCACCACAAAACCATCCCGTTGAACAATTCGGATCAATCCTCGATATTTAATGGTTTCAGCACACAGCCCCACCATCATACTTCGTTTAGTTCGGCTCTCTTGTACACATGGTGAACACTTAGTACCACTCATGCGACCTAACCGATTTGTCTCAGTAGCTCTCTTGTCTACATGGTGTCCTTCACTTGGAATCACGCATGCGACCTAGCTACATTTATCTTTCACGTAGCTCTCTTGTCTACATGGGATACATCTCGTATCACACATGTGACCTAGCTACTACTGGGTGTCTCGTAGCTTTCTTGTACACATGATGTGCACTCGGCATCATACATGTGACCTAGCTACGCTCCTCTATTTCATTCGATCTCTCCAATGTTCAGCAGGATCTCTCTCTCTATATTTATTTCCATTCTTCCAATAGTCGATTTATATTTTAACATCAGCTAGTATATTTATATAATAGGCTGAAATATAAGAATGTACATGAAATTATTGTAATATTTACATACAAACTTACCTTGGTGCAAAATGTGGAAATTTTGCAATTTAGTCCAAAACTTTTTCCTTCCCACGTTCGAGATCAATTCCGCGTCTTTCTTGATCTATAATAACACATTTAGCTCATTTAATACTCATACTATTTATTTCAATCCAAAAATCACATCATGGAAAAATTACATTTTGCCCTTAACTTTACAAAATTACAATTTTGCCCCTAGGCTCTGGAATTTAATTTCAGCCCTTATTCTTATATTTTATGATATGCTGAACATTTTCTCTTCTACAACAACATCAAATTCTCACTCTATCATATAGTTATGAACAATAGGTATTTTTACTGATTATCTTGCTTTTACTCGTTTTCACTTAAAACCGAGTAGCACAAGTTATTTAACATAATTTAAAACCTCATATTCTATCATAAAACATCAAAATACACAAATTTCACCTATGGGTATTTTTCCAAATATGAACCCAGTGTTAAATTATTACTAGCATAAGCTTAATCGAGCTTAGGATTCCAAAAGCGTAAAGAACATTAAAAGCGGGCTTGGAATCACTTACTATGGAGCTTGAAAATTGAAGAAACCCTAGCTATGGAGAGAGGAGAATTCGGCAGCAACTAAGGAGGATGATGATCAATTTTGTGTTATTTTTCCCATTTTATTTCATTTAATATACAAATGACCAAAATGCCCTCCTTACTAAACTTTCAAAAATTCCTTCCATGTCCTAATTTTGTCCATGAACTTAAAATTGGTCAAATTGCTATTTAAGACCTCCTAATTAATATTCCAAAACAATTTCATACTAAAAACTTCCAGGATACAAATTTTGCAACTTATTCGATTTAGTCCCTACTTTCAATTTAAGCACTTTAGGCATAGAATTTCATCACGAAATTTTCACACAATCATGCAATCATATCATAAACCCCAAAATAATTATAAAACAATTATTTCTATCTCAGATTTGTGGTCACGAAACCACTATTCCGATTAGGCCCTAATTCGGGTTGTCACAATTCTCCCCCTTTTGAGATTTTCGTCCCAGAAAATCTTACCTAAGAAAGAGGTTTGGGTCTTGTTTCCTTATAGCTTCCTCGGGTTCCCACGTAGCCTCTTCTATCCCATGTCTGTGCCACAATACTTTCACTAAAGCTATACTTTTATTTCTTAACTGTTTAACCTCTCGAGCCAAAATCTTTATTGGTTCCTCCTCATAGGTCATATCCGATCGAATCTCAATTTCTGTTGGGGAAATCACATGTGAAGGATCATAACGATAACGTCGCAACATTGATACATGAAACACGTTATGAATTCTTTCTAACTCTGCCGGTAAGGCCAACCGGTATGCCACTGGTCCAATTCTCTTAGTAATCTCGTACGGCCCAATAAAACGCGGACTCAACTTGCCTTTTCGACTAAATCTCAAAATCTTTTTCCATGGTGACACCTTCAAGAACACTTTATCACCCACCTGAAATTCAATCTCTTTTCTTTTAAATCGCATATGACTTTTGTCGATCTGAAGCGACTTTCAAGCAATCCCGAATTACTTTTATTTTCTCTTGGTTTCTTTAACTAGATCAACTCCATGAATCTGCTTTCTCACTAAGCTCGGTCCAATATAAAGGAGTCCGACACTTACGACCATACAAGGCTTCAATGACGGTGCCATTTGTATACTTGATTGATAACTGTTATTGTAGGCAAACTCGATCAAAGATAGATATTTCTCCCAACTACCTCCAAATTCTAAAACACAACATCTAAGCATATCTTGAGTACGGATTACTCTTTCCGTTTGACCATCTGTTTGTGGATGAAATGCGATACTAAAGTTCAATTTTGTACCCAAAGCTTCTTGTAACTTTTCCAAAATCTCGAGGTAAATCTTGGATCTCTATCGATATTATAGACATAGGTACTCGTGCAACTTCACAATTTCAGCAATATATAATTCGGCTAATTTATCAAGTGAGTAATCAGTGCGTCTTGGTATAAAGTGGGCTGACTTTGTTAATCTATAAACCACTACCCAAACAAAGATCCTTCTTTTTAGGAGTTAAAGGCAAACCGGTTACAAAATCCATGGTAATCTTGTCCCATTTCCACTCGAGCACCATTACGGTTGAAGTAATCCTGAAGGCACTTGATGTTCAACTTTTACTTGTTGATGATCAAACACTTGGTTACAAATTCGAAATGTCCTTTTCATACACGGCCACCAATACTGACTTCTTTAAATCATTATACATTTTTGTGCTACCAGGATGAACCGATAAACAGACCATTGTACGCCTCATGTAATATTTTCTGAATCAATTTATCGTTTTTCGGCACACATATCCTGTCTCGAAACATCAAACAGTCATCTGGTCCAACTCGAAAATCTGAGTCGTAAGCTGATTCGCATTGAGTTCTCTTGATCCGCAACTCACTATCATTCTTTTGAGCATCACAAATCAACTGGAGAAATAACGGTTTAGCTCTCATCTCTGCTAAGATTGACCCATCATCAGACAATACTAACCCCGTGTTCATGGCTCTCAAAGTAAAAAGAATTTTCGCTCAAGGCGTCAAGAATTCATTTGCTTTTCCGGATGATAATCAATCACTAGATCATAATCCTTTAATAATTCAAGCCATCTTGATTGTCGCAGATTCGGATCCTTTTGATTCATCAAGTACTTCAAACTTTTGTGATCCGTAAAAATTCGGCATTTTCACCGTACAAATAATGTCGCCAAATCTTCAAGGCAAAAACAACAATGCCGTTCTAAATCATGTGTAGGATAGTTCTTCTCATGCGGTTTTAAGCGTCTCAAGCATAAGCTACCACTTTACCCTCTTGCATCAACACACATCCAAGGCACATCAATGATGCATCACTATAAATTACGAACTCCTTTCACTCTCAAATTGTACTAAAATTGGTGCTTCATCAATCGTGCTTTCAACTTTTCAAAACTTTGTTGACATTTATCAGTCCATTCAAACTTAACATTCTTTTGCAACAACTTAGTCATAGGAGAGGCAATCATCGAAAATCCTTCAACAAAACGTCTATAATACGGCTAAGCCTAAAAGCTTCTAACCTCGGATACATTCTTGGCGGTTTCCAATCAACGATCGCAGAAATCTTGCTTGGATCCACCGAATACCATCACCGAGACTATATGCCCAAAATCCGACTTCACGAAGCGAACTCACTTTTACTAAACTTGGCAAGCAGTTTCTTTTCTCTCAAGATCTGCAATATAGTTCTCAAGTGTTCGGCATGTTCGGACTCATCTCGAGAATAAATTAAAATGTCATCTATAAACACTACTACAAACTTATCCAAATATGGTGGAAGATCCAATTCATTAAGTCCATAAATATAGTGGAGCATTTGTTAAGCGAAAGGCATCACAAGAAACTCATAATGTCCATACCTTGTCCTAAAGGCGGTTTTCGCACATCGACTCCTTAACTCTCAATTTGGTAGTAACCGGACCTCAAATCAATCTTTTAAAACACTGTGGCCCCCTTTAACGATCGAATAAATCATCAATCCTCGGCAATGGGTACTTGTTCTTTATAGTCACCTTATTGTCGACGGTAATCAATGCAAAGTCTCATTGAACCATCCTTCTTCTTCTGAATAATACAGAGCACCCAGGGAGAAACTCGATCTCACAAATCCCTTGTCTGTTAACTCCCGCAATCGAGCCTTCAATTCTTTTAATTCAATGAGCCATTCTATATGGAGCAATCGAGATCGGTGCGATGCGGCAACAAATCAATGGCAAAATCTATCTCTCGTTCGGAGGCAACCCGTGCAATTCCTCGGAAATACATCCGAAACTCACAGACTATCGATCTGATTCAAATTTCAGTTGAGGCAACTCAATATTCATTACATAAACCGATAAGCTTCACACCTTTTCTCATGTATTTACGTGCGGACATGTGCGAAATCACCATAGGCAATTTATTTGATTCATCTGTTTCAACCCACGAATTTCTCCATTTTCACATTTCAACTCTAGTGTCTTTTGTTTACAATCTACCTTAGCATCATACAATGTTAACGGTCCATTCCCAAGATAACGTCAAACTCACCAAATGGTAACAAACATCAAGTTGGCGGAAAAAAGTGACCTTGAATCATTAATGGGCAATTCTTGCAAACCTTGTCAACTAGCACATATTGGCCTAAGGGTTCGACACTTTAATCGTAAACTCGATAAATTCAACAGCAACTTTTTATTGGATACTAAATTCATGCAAATATAGGAATGAGTGGACCGGGATCAATCAATGCAATAACAATAGTATCATAGAGAGAAAATGTACCATAATGACATCGGAGATGATGCATCTTCTCGAACACGTATAGCATAAGCTCTAGCAGTGCTCTAGCTTCCGATCTTGCCGTTAAATCTTTCATCACAGCTTTACTACTAGTCCCACCTCCGGTATTTCTCGGTGGTCTACCTCTACTAGCGGTGGTATTCATCTAGCACTCAAATCTTTCTTCTTTAACTTTCTCCGGACAATCTCTAATAAAATGCTCGCGAGAACCGCTTTGAAACAAGCTCGCTCGGTCCCCAACACTCACCATAATGTTGCCTGCTACATTGCTGACACTCGGGCTTTCTAGGTCACACATTACCCACACTTGCCACCGAAGTAGCTTGAGCTTTAGACCCCGAATATGCTCTACCACGATCTCTGTGTGAATCCCCAATTGAAACTATCATCCGAGGGTTTGTCTCTTTGGACCTCTTTGGTTGAGATTGAAATGGCTTGCTTATCTGTCTTTTTCTGACATCTCGGGCCTCAATAGTAGCTTTTCTTCTTTCTTTGTTCAATTCTTCGGCTTTAAGAGCTCGATCAACCAATACTACAAATTCTTTCAACTCCAAAATTCCTACAAGCACTTTAATGTCCTCATTCAGCCCATCTTCAAATCTTCTACACATAATGGCCTCGGTGGACACACATTCCTGGGCATACTTGCTGAGTCTTACAAATTCGCGTTCATACTCTGCTATGCACATTTTCCCCGCTTCAATTTAAGAAACTCCTTCCGTTTTGATCAATAAATCGCTGACTTATGTATTTCTTTCTAAATTCTTCTGGAAGAAATCCCAAGTAACTTTTCTTTTGGCACCATGCAACCAAAGCCTTCCACCGGTGGTAAGCGAATCTCTCAAAAGTGATCTGACACTTTAAGCATTCCTCGGGTGTACATGAGAGCTCATCAAATACACGGGTAGAATTTTCAAGCCGAAATTCCGCTTTCTCGGGATCATCATCGACCTTTGCTCTAAACTCTTCGCCCTTGTTTTCGAATCTTGTCAACCGGAGGCTTGTTCATTCTTACCAAATCTATACCTTGAGCACTCTGAGAATCGTCGAGGTATAGGAGGGGTGGAGGAGGTTGAGCATTTGGATTTGCTCGAATAAATTCAAGATACCAATTGTTCATCATTTGGAGAAAGGCATCCCGAGCCTCATCTCCTTGTCTCAATGTCTCGTGTCTACTTTCCACAGTAGCAGTCCCTTGTGCGGAGCCGGCGCATTACTAGCATCATCACCGGTAGCAGTTCCTTCAGGATCCATTACTATATTAAAACAAAACACGCTTTAGAATAATCGAGTCACCACACTATCACAATATTTTTATGGCATGTATAGCTAGACTTTTACACACACTTTATTAGTCCGAGAACCGACTAAACCATAGCTCGATACCACTAAATGTAACACCCTTACCGAATATCGTCGTCGGAGGAGAGATACAAGGTATTACCGAACATAACACATACCATTAAACATAACAGAGATATAAATATGTCATCCAATTTGATAGTGCATCGATAATAACATATGTCTTGAACAATATTAGCCAACTTTAATGGCTTGTACAAAGTAGCTGGTCGAAATCTTGTAACTAATATTTTAAACCTAGACAAATATGACACGTAACAAAATAATTAAGCCTACTATACATGCCATAATTCAAAACGTTTAGTTCAAATACCCTAAAGTATGATAGTGCGGGTAGATCTTCACGATCCTTAACTCCTGAGCAAGCCGAAGGACACTATAAGACAAAAGAGAGAAACAAAGTAAGCTTATAGCTTAGTAAGTAAGTATGTAAATACTAATTAAAGAATCTAACATGTTTACACAACAATTCAAGTATATCTACTTTAACTTCACTATTCATTCCACTTTAATTAAGCTGTCTCTGCTGCGTCATATTCACTAAATAAATCATAACTCGAGTTATAAAACTCGAAATTCAAATCCGTAAAATTTCCCTGAAACTAGACTCATAAAGCTTTTTGCTAATTTTTTTATATAATTTTTGATTCAGCCAATTAGTACAGTTTATTAGTTAAAGTTTCCCCTTTTACACAGCTCGACTGATCTGACCTCTGTTCACTACGAATTGAATTTCTCTCAGTACACAATTCAAACAACCCTGATGTCTATTTCATTTAAAACTAGTCTCAATAAGGAATTTAGGCATGTAAACTATATTTCTTAATTTGCTTTGTACAATTTTAATGATTTTTCAAAGTTGGAACAGGGATCACGTATTCATCCTGAGCAAGTCACATACAATTATAAATATCTCAAAATATAGAATTCCTTTGCTTGCTCTGTTTCTTTTATATGAAAGTAGACTCATTAAACTTTAATTTCACATCTTATTCAACCTCTAATTATATTCCTCCTATTTTTGGTGATTTTTCAAAATCACATCACTGCTACCATCTAAAAATAGTTTTAATGCTAATTTCACTCTTTCACACATTCTTTATGCTAACCTCATTTTATCTTATATATGTATATACCACAAATCATTTTCACCACATTTCATTCACCATAAGTGTAGGTCCAAACCACAATATCACCACAAAACCATCCCGTTGAACAATTCGGATCAATCCTCGATATTTAATGGTTTCAGCACACAGCCCCACCATCATACTTCGTTTAGTTCGGCTCTCTTGTACACATGGTGAACACTTAGTACCACTCATGCGACCTAACCGATTTGTCTCGTAGCTCTCTTGTCTACATGGTGTCCTTCACTTGGAATCACGCATGCGACCTAGCTACATTTATCTTTCACGTAGCTCTCTTGTCTACATGGGATACATCTCGTATCACACATGTGACCTAGCTACTACTGAGGTGTCTCGTAGCTTTCTTGTACACATGATGTGCACTCAAAGATCATACATGTGACTTAGCTACGCTCCTCTATTTCATTCGATCTCTCCAATGTTCAACCGGGATCTCTCTCTCTATATTTATTTCCATTCTTCCAATAGTCGATTTATATTTTAACATCAGCTAGTATATTTATATAATAGGCTGAAATATAAGAATGTACATGAAATTATTGTAATATTTACATACAAACTTACCTTGGTGCAAAATGTGGAAATTTTGCAATTTAGTCCAAAACTTTTTCCTTCCCCCGTTCGAGATCTCCGCGTCTTTCTTGATCTATAATAACACATTTAGCTCATTTAATACTCATACTATTTATTTCAATCCAAAATCACATCATGGAAAAATTACATTTTTGCCCTTAACTTTTACAAAATTACAATTTTGCCCCTAGGCTCGGAATTTAATTTCAGCCCTTATTCTTATATTTTATGATATCCTGAACATTTTCTCTTCTACAACAACATCAAATTCTCACTCTATCATATAGTTATGAACAATAGGTATTTTTACTGATTATCTGCCGCTTTTACTCATTTTCACTTAAAACCGAGTAGCACAAGTTATTTAACATAATTTAAAACCTCATATTCTATCATAAAACATCAAAATACACAAATTTCACCTATGGGTATTTTTCCAAATATGAACCCTAGGTTAAATTATTACTAGCATAAGCTTAATCGAGCTTTGGATTCCAAAACGTAAAGAACATTGAAAGCGGGCTTGGAATCACTTACTATGGAGCTTGAAAATTGAAGAAACCCTAGCTATGGAGAGAGGAGAATTCGGCAGCAACTAAGGAGGATGATGATCAATTTTGTGTTATTTTTCCCATTTTATTTCATTTAATATCCAAATGACCAAAATGCCCCTCCTTACTAAACTTTCAAAAATTCCTTCCATGTCCTAATTTTGTCCATGAACTTAAAATTGGTCAAATTGTTATTTAAGACCTCCTAATTAATATTCCAAAACAATTTCATACTAAAAACTTCCGGGATACAAATTTTGCAACTTATTCGATTTAGTCCCTACTTTCAATTTAAGCACTTTAGGCATAGAATTTCATCACGAAATTTTCACACAATCATGCAATCATATCATAAACCCCAAAATAATTATAAAACAATTATTTCTATCTCGGATTTGTGGTCACGAAACCACTATTCCGATTAGGCCCTAATTCGGGTTGTCACATATTGTTTGGTCCATTTCCTTGGTTGCTCCAAGAAAGGTTGGGGTGATTACGCCATGAAGGATTATAGAAGTTGGACTGGGGTCCTTGTCCACTCCTATTTTGGTGTTGGTTTCCCACATAGTACATTGACTCGAGATTCAATGGGCAATTCTTGAAAAAATGATCTTCCCCATAGTACACACAAGAAACTACTTCAAACGAACTTGGTGGCTGAGCTGCAAAATTATTAGCACTATTAGCGGTAAACTGCTTTAACATAGAGGAAATAGACGATACCTAAGCTAATAACGAAGTGAGGGTGTCAACTTCATGAACTCCGGCTGTAATGTTCTGGAATTGGGCCTAGAAGTATTGGGCCTTGAGCGTAGGAGCAGTTAGGAGACTACTCATAAATATTTTTTTGTTAAGCAAGAAGGTGACACAAGTTGCATGTTTGCTATACTAGCTTAGTGATTTGGATGTGTTTAGGAGTGTTTGAGAAGCCTGGGTTCAAGTCTTGGCTTTTGCAAGATTTTTAAATTTAGCTCTTAAATGAATCTAGACTCTAGTACATAGCCTTTATAAATATTTGCGCTTGTTTCAGGACACAAAAGGAGCCTGTGGTGTGGTGGCAAGGTGGCGTGTAGAGTAACCTTGAGGTCTGAGGTTCGAGCGTTGGCATAGCGCAAATGAGGTATTATTTTGCTGCTTGGTTCGGCCAGTGTTTGTGTTGTAGTAGAATTCTGTAGGGTAAGTGGTGGAGTGATTGTAACACCCCAAACCCGTGACCGTCACCGGATTTGACCACGTGGTGTTACCGGTCTTACTTCCCTTATTACTCTCTTTGCAATATTTGATTGCTGTTCCAGGCAGGCTAGCTAACTGCATCACTGTCGCCTTAAAAATCATATCTCGAGTTTCAAAACTCAGAAACTGATTCCGTAAATTTTCCCTGAATTTAGACTCATATATCTATCCATGGATTTATTTCTAGAATTTTTGGTCAGGCCAATTGGTACAGTTTATTAGTTAAAGTCGCCCATGTTACAGGGGTCGACTACACTGACCTTCGTGCATTATGACCTGGATATCTTCTCGTACAGAGCTTCAATGATCATGCCGTTTGTTTCTAATGAAACTAGACTCAAATGGGAATCTTAAAATATAAGGCACGACTTCCAATTCCTTCTGTATAATTTATGGTAAATTTTCAAAGTCGAGATAGGGGATCCAGAAACCGTTCTGGCCCTGTCTCACGAGAACTTTAATATCTCTCAGTATACTGCTCATATGGTCGTTTCGTTTCATCCATATGAAAATAGATTCATCAAGGTTAAATTTCATAATTTATTCACTATTTAATTCTACTTATACTATTTTTAGTGATTTTTCAATCTCATATCACTGCTGCTGTCCGCAACAGTTACTGCAGTAGACTATGCCAATTTCATGAATCTTTCCTTGACCTTACTAATCATCCATTATACATGACCCAAATTATGGCCACCTTATCCAAATTAAAGTTTCTAAGACTCGTGGCTATAGGTTCTAGCATCCCACTCAACGACCACATAGGCCATTTTTCACATGGCTTAAAGTTTACAACCCACAATTCAACAAAACATAATAGCCTATACATGCCAAATGTTCTCCTAGTTCAACTACGAAGACAATACCAAAAGATTTCCAGCGGTGTGATGACTTCAACGACGGTTCCAAGCACATAAACAATACGAGTCCAAGAGACCTAAAATGGGTGACAAGAAAACACCGAGTGAGTTTATAACTCAGTAAGTCATAAGCATTCAACAACCATCCATTAATAAAGTTACCACAACATGAAACAATAAACGAGGCTAGGTACTCATCCATATCAAAACTATACCATATGTAACACCCCGAACCCGAGCCCGTTGCCGGTGTCGGACATGAGGGGTTAACAAGCCAAACCCACTTATAGCACCGACCAATTTGACATTTCCAGGCAAGCTGGAAAACTGCGTCACTGTCGCCTTAAAAGGCATATTTCGAGTTACAAAACTCGGAAACTGATTCCATAAATTTTCCCTGAATTTAGACTCATATATACATCCCTGGATTTATTTCTAGAATTTTTGGTGGGGCCAATTGGTACAGTTTATTAGTTAAAGTCACCCATGTTACAGGGGTAGACTACACTGACCTTCGCGCGTTACAACTGGAATATCTCCCTGTACAAGGCTTCAATGCTGATGTCGTTTGTTTCTAATGAAACTAGACTCAAAAAGGAATCTGTACATATAAGGTATGACTTCTAATTCCTTCTGGATAATTTGTGGTAAATTTTCAAAGTCAAGACAGGAGATCCAGAAACCGTTCTGGCCCTGTCTCACGAGAACTTTAATATCTCTTAGTAAACTGATCATATGATCGTTTCGTTACTTTCATATGAAAATAGATCCATCAAGGTTCGTTTACATAATTTATTCACTATTTAATACCATTCCTACTATTTTTAGTGATTTTCACATTCACATCACTGCAGCTGGCAGCATCTGTTTTAAGGTAGGCCTTACCTAAATTGTAGTCTCTATGGACCAACTATAGTCTTGTCATACATAGGTCCACTTATGATCATATTTAGCCATTCCAATGGCTGATCATGTGACTAACACCCCCATTCCAATCCATAATCACATCATGAAACCATATATAATTACAAACCACAAATTCGAAT
Organism: Gossypium arboreum; assembly: GCF_025698485.1. Lineage (NCBI taxonomy): Eukaryota > Viridiplantae > Streptophyta > Magnoliopsida > Malvales > Malvaceae > Gossypium > Gossypium arboreum. The sequence goes on along the minus strand of NC_069081.1, from coordinate 81,662,414 downwards.
GGTCTAATGCCATACTCCACCTTTACGAGCCATTTTCGCATGGCCGTACACATATACATCACAAAGATACTTGAAAACAACCAAGGGTAGTCCTATACATTCACAAGATATCAACCCATTTCAAGAGCTGAAAATTCGTTAGTCGATTGAACGAATATTATTTCAAACGTATCGACTTTTCCATTGCACATGTAAACATACCTTATCCTTTGGGCTTTTCGGCGTACTAATTGGATTTATTACAGCAACCAACGCTCACCTTCAACCCAAGCTTCTTGAATACAACCGGATATAACCACACGCATACGAATGCCCTCGGGTCTTAGCCCGGATATAACGACTTGCACAAATGCCTTGGGTATTAGCCCGATATAACAACTTGCACAAATGCCTTGGTATTAGCCCTGATATAACAACTTGCACAAATGCCTTGGTATTAGCCCGGATATAGTCACTAGCACAATTGCCTTGGTCTTAACCGGATATAATTACTAGCATAAATGTCTTGGGACTTAGCACGGGTATCATTCAATTGCTCATGCACACATAAATCAATAATCATTACACATCCATATTTCATTTTCGTTACTAAGGCTCGAACACAAACATATCACTAGCATAATTGCCTTGGGACTTAGCCCGTACCATTCAAATACTCATACACACATATATCAATAATCATTACACATCCATATTTCATTTCACATAATTCAAGTAGGGTCATTACTCAAGACTTACCTCGGATGTTGTCGAGCGGCTTCAACGGCTATTCGATCACTTTTTCCTTTCCTTTATCCAATTGTGGCCCTCTAAGCTCTTGAGCTAATTCAAACAATTTCAACTTATTAAAGTCTCACTTGCTAGCCTTGGCGAATACACATATCATTGACCCAACATCACATAACTAAGCACTTTAGTCAATTTTCTTTAATTTCGCACACATTCGGCCTTAGCTCACATCAAGGTAGCCGATTACCTAATTCAAGAATAGGCATCATTATGCTTGCCTCTAACCGAATGCATGCACAACAATTCCCCTATTGTGGCGAATATGCATGTCCATGTTAGGGCCAATTTTATACTTCAAAACCAAACATCATCACATATAAACATATATCAAAACACAAATTTTACCTATCATGCAACAAGCAAAAATCGCACTTATGAGCATACCATGGCCGAATACATCACACACCATCCCTTTCAATTTTCGGTCATGGTTAAACATAGAACTCCATGTCTTACTCAAGAATGCTAAGAGAAAATTCAAGAGTAGTCAATCCATCATTACATGCATCATCAACAAGCTTCATATTTAGCATGCAATGGCTTTAACACAATATCAACCTTGGCCAAATACCATTTCCATGGCATAACAAGGATTTGAACCATGGCTAACATGAACATCAAGTTAGCAACTAAAACATGCATGAATCTCATGACACAACCTCATACATACCTTAATCTTGATGCAAGTATAGCCAAATCTCCTTCTAGATCTCTTCTAAACCAAAATGGAGCAAAAATCCTCCCTTTTTCCCTTAGTATTTTCAGCCAAAGAATTGAGAATGGATGAACAAATTTTCTCCTTTCTTTTCCTCTACTCACGGCAACAAGGGGCATCCATCCATTTTTTTTGTCAACCTTTTCTTTAATGCTAACACATTATTTAATTGCTCCCAACATGCCTCACTAACCCAACATGTTGGAAACATGTTTTCCTTTGCCCATCACATCCATCTTGGCCGGCCACTATAGAATAATTTGGGCAATTTTGACATGCAAGTCCACCTTTGTGTCAACATGCACAAATAAGCCATTACAAATTAGCCTATCATTTTTTTACCATGTTTCACCTTGATCCCTATTTAATAATTTCTCATACATTTGGTAAAATTAGAGAATGAAACTTCCACATATTCATGCACACACATAGTAAGCATAAAATATAACAATTAATTATTTTTATGCCTCGGTTTTGTGGTCCCGAAACCACATTCCGACTAGGGTCGTTTTAGGGCTGTCACACCATAATTCCTCGGACCTTTCGGTTCAATCTCATACCAAGTCATACATCCACATTTCATATTCCACACAACAAGATATTTAAGGCATTTTCACACACTAACTCATTTCCACCACAACCATACAATTTCAATCATCACATAGATTTAAAGCTTACCAAGCTCAACCCCGAGCATGAACATATTGCCTATTCGTCATGAGCTCAAGGTACTTACCCGATCCGCTGCCCATACTCAACTCGATGGAGACACACCCTCCATATAATTGTCCGATCGGAGATATATATATATATATAGAGAGTACGCACACACAGTGCTTAATACTCGATTTCGCACACTTAGTGCCATGCGATTTAAGCCCGCACACATAGTGCCATACCCTTCGAGCTCGCACACTTAGTGCCATATATTTCCAGCATGCACACTTAGTGCCATATATTTCCAGCATGCACACTTAGTGCCATATATTTCCAGCATGCACACTTAGTGCCATATATTTCCAATGCACAATTAGTGCTAATCTCAATCACCAGATCCATTTATACTTAAGCACACTTAGTACCGAGACCAATACTTTAAGCATTTTACTACCTTTATACATTCAACAATGGCATCATTCCATACACATACATTTCCATTTACACATCAACTCATTAAACACAATTGCATATATATTATGATCATTTAAATCAATACCAAATATATGCTTAATGACTTACCTCATATTGGATGAAACGATTTCCGATCGGCTACTCGATTATCTTTGCTTTGCCTTTGTTTGATTTTCCCCTTTGATGTCTTGATCTAGAATAAATACATTTAGTAGTAAATTTTTTATTCTAATGTACAACATCATGAATCAACTCAACCGAATTATCTCTATCACCCAACTAAAATTCGACCTTAACTTCATCTCATTACCCCTTAAAGTCCGAATGCACACATACACAATTTATATACAAATTTCATCCTCACAATGTATATAATTCATTCGCCATTCACCACTCACCTAACAAAACTTCATATCAAATTTCCATGACCGATCACACCTATACTTACATTCCATATAGCGAACATTACTTGTATATGTACCCATAAATTAAATGTGAGAATTTAGCAAAGTGACCTTTGAAAGACTCACCCGAACAACATGGAAATGTCCAACTTTGGACAGCATTGAATTTTCAAATGAGACATGTATTAAACTTAACCGAATTTGTCATAAAATTTACAATATTGGACAGCATGTAAAAGCAAATTAAGGCAGATAATAAGATAGTCACAATTGCACACGTCAACACATATTTGAGCAGCCATACCACACCATTTACTTCACCATTTAGCCACGGTTTCCGAGAGCAAATTAATCCACACTCACCAAACAAAACTATCAAAATCTTACATGCATGTCGCATGCAACAACAATCTCAAGCATCGCAACACTTAAAACCGAACAGCTTAGGAAGAAATATAAAATATTTGCAAAGAACTCGATCAAAATTCCTCCAAGATGGAAATCACCTATTTGATTTGCTCCATTGTATTTCTCTATTATTGCTTCCTCTTCTTCTTCTAGTTATAACAATTGCAAAAGAAAGAAAACATGAACACTCCTTCTTCTTCTCAAGTCATGGTAATTGTAACAAAAATGAGAATGGATGAACAACAAGGATTTTTCTTTTTTCTTCCTTAACTCACGGCAATGGGGGACATTCACCATTCTCTTCTTTTTTTTATTTCTTTACTACTAGCTTTCTATTTTATTGTTTCCTACATACATCACTAGCCTAACATGTTGGAAACATGTTTCCTTGCCTATCACTCTTGTCATGGCGGCCATTAGCTAATATCAAAGGGAATTTGACATGCAAGTCCACCCTTTGATTACATGCACTAATAGGCCACTTACATTTGCCTAGCACATTTCTAAGTTTTCTCACATAAGTCCTAATCTTAAAAATTCATCTACAATTAAGCAAAATCCAAACATGAAATTTTCACACATTCATATTCACATATTCTAGACAATAAATATTACGTTCCAACATTTCGGTGACTCGGTTTAGCGGTCCGAAACCACTTCCGACTAGGGTCAATTTTGGTGTCACAACTCTCCCCACTTAAGAAATTTTCGTCCCAAAAATCTTACCGTAAACAGTTTGGGTATCGCTCTTTCATAGAGTTCTCGGGCTCCCAAGTAGCTTTTTCTATCCCGTGTTTGAGCCATAACACTTTCACTAGTGGAACCTTTTTGTTTCGCAACTCTTTCACTTCACGTGCTAGGATACTGAATCGGTTCTTCTTCATAGCTCAAATTAGGTGAACCTCGACCTCGGATGGAGTAATTACTTGTGTCGGTCGGACCTATATCGTCGAGCATCGAGACATGAAAACGTTGTGAATCTTTTCAAGCTCGGGGCAAAATTAATCGGTGGCGATCGCCCAACTCGTTCAGATACTTCATACGGCCGATGAACCTCGGACTCAATTTGCCCTTACGGCCAAATCTAAACACCTTCTTCCAGGGTGAAACTTTGAGAAATACTTTGTCTCCAACCTGATATTCAATGTCTTTTCTTTTCAAATCCGCATACGACTTTTGGCGATCCGGAGCAGCTTTCAAACTTTCACGAATTACTCGAACTTTCGCTCGGCATCCTTAATCAAATCAACCTCAAGATTTTACTTTCACTAAGTTCATCGAATAATGGGGTTCGGCATTTACGACCGTATAAAGCCTCGTAAGGCGCCATCTTAATACTTGATTGAAAACTATTGTTGTAGGCAAATTCAATCAAAGGTAAATACCGTTCCCATGACCCACTAAACTCAAGGATGCAATATCTCAACATATCCTCGAGTATTTGAATTATCCGTTCAGATTGACCATCGGTTTGGGGATGAAAAGCAGTGCTAAAATGCAGTTTGGTACCCAAAGCCTCTTGCAATTTCTTCCAAAATCGCGATGTAAATCTTGGGTCTCTATCCGACACGATAGAAATAGGTACCCCATGCAATCGAACAATTTGGGAGACGTATAATTCTGCCAATTTATCAAGCGAAAAATCCGTGCGGACAGGGATAAAATGAGTAGTCTTGGTCAGTCTATCAACAATGACCCAAACCGAGTCTTTCTTATTCTGAGTCAATGGTAACCCAGACACAAAGTCCATTGCTACTCGATCCCATTTCCATTCGGGTATCATGATTGGCTGAAGTAATCCCGATGGCACTTGATGTTCCGCTTTCACTTGTTGACATATCAAACACTTTGAAACAAATTCTGAAATGTCCCGTTTCATACCGGGCTACCAAAATTGGCGTTTCCGGTCATTGTACATTTTAGTACTACCCGGGTGGACTGACATTCACTACTATGAGTCTCGCTCAAAATCATCGAAACAAGTTCTGAATTCCTTGGAATACATAATCGACCCTTGAATGTCAAGCAATCATTGTCATCAATCTGAAATTCCGATTCCTCATTCGAAACACATTCGGCTCGCTTAGCGACCAATTCGGCGTCGACCTTCTGAGATTCAAGTACTTGATGAATCAATAACGGTTTGGTCTCTAATTCGACTACTAGCACCTCATCAGGTGAAACAGATAGATGAGCATCCATCGCTCTCAAAGCAAACAGTGCCTTGCGACTTAAAGCATCGGCCACCACGTTGGCCTTTCCCGGGTGATAATCAATGATGAGTTCATAGTCTTTCAACAACTCGAGCCAACGTCTTTGTCGCAGGTTTAAATCTCTCTGAGTCATCAAATATTTTAGACTCTTGTGGTCCGAATAAATGTGACACCTTTCTCCAAACAAGTAATGCCGCCACATCTTCAAGGCGAACACTATGGCTGCTAGTTCAAGGTCATGGGTCGGATAGTTTCTCTCATGCGGCTATAGTTGTCTCGACGCGTAAGCCACAACTCGACCTTCTTGCATCAACACACAACCTAACCCAAGCAAGGATGCGTCATCAGATATGACAAACTCTTTCTGGGACTCATTGTACTAATACCGGGCCTCGGTTAAGCAGTTTTTTTTGTCGATCGAAACTTTCTTGACAAATTCCAACCACTCGAACTTAACATCTTTTGAAGTAGTTTTGTCATCGGTGCAGCTATCATTTGAAAAACCTTTCACAAATCGTCGATAGTATCCGGCAAGCCCCAAAAAGCTCCTAACTTCGTAACATTCTTGGAGGTTTCCAATCGACTATGGTCGAAATTTTGTTCGGTCCACCACGACACCGATCACGGACACCACGTGCCCCAAAAAGCTAACCTCTTTCAACCAAAATTCACATTTACTGAACTTTGCGTATAACTGCCTATCTCGTAAAATTTGCAACACTAGCCTCAAGTGCTCAGCATGTTCGATTTCATCTCTCGAATAGACCAAAATGTCATCAATAAATACAACTACGAACCGATCCAAGTATGGCTGAAAATTCTATTCATTAAATCCATAAATCTGCGCGGGGCATTAGTGAGCCCAAACGGCATCACCAAGAATTCATAGTGACCGTACCTCTTTTCACAAACAATCTTGGTGCGCCCATGGAGAAAAACTTCGGTCGGCGAAACCTCTATCCGTCAATTCTTGCAATTGAACCTTCAATTCCTTTAATTACATTAATGCCATACGATCACGGGGCTATTGAAATCGGCGTAGTACGGTACAACCGATGCGAATTCCACTTCTCGAACCGGTGGCAATCCCAGTAACTCCTCGGAAAACATCCGAATACTCACAAACCACTTTGTACCGATTCGAGTTTCCTTCCGTCTCTTTACTTTCAAGCACATACATAAGGTATGTTTCACACCCCTTTTCATATGTCTCCGGCGGTCATAGAAGATATTATCGTTGGCACTCCTTTTAAATCGATGAGACTCGACTCAGACTACCTCATTATTTGCACTCCTCTCGTGCGCGGATGGCATATGCTCTAGCAGGAGCACGGGTCACGGATCGGACAGCCGTATTAGAGGCTCCTCTCTGATTACCACCCCTACCTCCAGAAATTCTCGGGGGCCTAACTCCAGCCGTCGTTCCACTAGGTCTTGCACCTTGCGTCTTATTCCTCTAATCTAGCTCCGTGCAATCTCTAATGAAGTGGTCCTTGAACCGCATCCATAACAGCCCTATTAATGACTTACCCCAACATTCACCTAGGTGTCGTCTTCCACATTGGGGGCATTCTGTCTCTCTTGACGATTATTGCCCACACTAGCTACCAAGTAGCTCGAGTCCGTCAATGGTCGGGCTCGATGGAAATTCCCGATCGCCCTCGTCTTATTAGTGTCCTCCTGAACTTCTTTACCGAGAACGGAGCTTTACTCACGATCTTTTACGATAATCTCTTGCTTCAAATTCAGCCTTCTTCTTTTCCTTTCCAAGTTCTTCCGCCTTGCGTGCTCGTTCGACTAGTGTTACGAACTCCTTTATCTCCAAAATACCCACTAGCGACTTTAAGTCTTCATTCAATCCTTCTTCAAATCTTTTGCACATAGCAACCTCATCAGCCACATACTCCGGGCATACCGACTAAGTCTTACGAACTCATGTTCAGATTCGATATCTGATCATCCGGCCTTGCTTGAGTTCCAAGAATTCCTTACGCTTCGATCGATGAATCGTTGACTAATGTATTTCTTTGAAATTGGATTGAAAGAAATCCCAAGTAACGCGTTCATTTGGGACTATGGAAATTAAAGTCCTCCACCAATAGTAAGTGAGTCTCTTAACAAGGATATAGCACACTTAAGACATTCATCGGTGTGCATGACAGTTCATCTAACACTCAAATGGTGTTATCGAGCGAATTCGGCTTTTTCAAAGATCATCGGTGACTATGGCCTTGAACTCCTCGGCCGCGCTTCCTAATCAAGTCTACAGTGGTTTGCTTAGCCTCACGGGATCGATGGCGGAGGCATTGCGGACTCTTAGGGCGGAGTATTTAAATTCGGGAATGTTCGACGGCCGGGTTGGTTCGGGCATATTGCGCGACCCACTCATTCATCATGGTGAAGAAGGCTTGTTTCGCCCCTTCATTTTGATTATTCGCGGATGACTGAGGTTCAACAGGCGGTGTCCCTTGCGCGGGAGTAGTCACTACACTTTCAACGTCATCCGCCAAGGGTCTCTCTACCCTGGGTTCCATTTGCTACCCAAGACAAAAATTTCAACCGTCAGAAGTCATCACATTATTAAGCACTAACAATTTGGCATGTATAGCTAGACTCACACGCGCTATGGTAGTCCTAGAACCGACTAAACCATAGCTCTGATACCAATAAAGTTGTAACACCCCGAACCCGAGACCGTCACCGGATTTGACCACGTGGTGTTACCGGTCTTACTTCCCTTATTACTCTCTTTGCAATATTTGATTGCTGTTCCAGGCAGGCTAGCTAACTGCGTCACTGTCGCCTTAAAAATCATATCTCGAGTTTCAAAACTTGGAAACTGATTCCGTAAATTTTTCCTGAATTTAGACTCATATATCTATCCATGTATTTATTTCTAGAATTTTTGGTCGGGCCAATTGGTACAGTTTATTAGTTAAAAGTCGCCCATGTTACAGGGGTCGACTACACTGACCTTCTCGCATTACGACCTGGATATCTTCTCGTACAGAGCTTCAATGCTCATGCCGTTTGTTTCTAATGAAACTAGACTCAAAGGGAAATCTGAAAATAAAAGGCACGACTTCCAATTCCTTCTGGATAATTTATGGTAAATTTTCAAAGTCGAGACAGGGGATCCAGAAACCGTTCTGGCCCTATCTCACGAGAACTTTAATATCTCTCAGTATACTGCTCATATGGTCGTTTCGTTTCATCCATATGAAAATAGATTCATCAAGGTTCAATTTCATAATTTATTCACTATTTAATTCTACTTATATTAGTTTTAGTGATTTTTCAATCTCATATCACTACTGCTGTCCGCAACAGTTACTGCGATGAGACTATGCCAATTTCATGAATCTTTCCTTGACCTTACTAATCATCCATCATACATGACACAAATTATGGCCACCTTATCAAAATTAAAGTTTCTAAGACTCGTGGCTATAGGTTCTAGCATCCCACTCAACGACCACATAGGCCATTTTTCACATGGCTTAATGTTTACAACCCACAATTCAACAAAACATAATAGCCTATACATGCCAAATGTTCTCCTAGTTCAACTACGAAGACAATAACAAAAGATTTCCAGCCGGTGTGATGACTTCAACGACGGTTCCAAGCACGCATAAACAATACGAGTCCAAGAGACCTAAAATGGGTGACAAGAAAACACCGAGTGAGTTTATAACTCGAGAAGTCATAAGCATTCAACAACCATCCATTAATAAAGTTACCACAACATGAAACAATAAGCGAGGCTAGGTACTCATCCATATCAAAACTATACCATAATTCCTCGGACCTTTCGGTTCAATCTCATACCAAGTCATACATCCACATTTCATATTCCACACAACAAGATATTTAAGGCATTTTCACACATTAACTCATTTCCACCACAACCATACAATTTCAATCATCACATAGATTTAAAGCTTACCAAGCTCAACCCGAGCATGAACATATTGCCTATTCGTCATGAGCTCAAGGTACTTACTCGATCCGCTGCCCATACTCAACTCGATGGAGACACACCTCCATATAATTGTCCGATCGGAGATATATATATAGAGAGAAATGCACACACACAGTGCTTAATACTCGATTTACACACTTAGTGCCATGCAATTTAAGCCCGCACACATAGTGCCATACCCTTCGAGCTCGCACACTTAGTGCCATATATTTCCAGCATGCACACTTAGTGCCATATATTTCCAGCATGCACACTTAGTGCCATATATTTCCAGCATGCACACTTAGTGCTAATCTCGTCACCAGTATCCATTTATACCGCACACTTAGTGCCGAGACCAATACTTTAAGCATTTTACTACCTTTATACATTCAACAATGGCATCATTCCATACACATACATTTCCATTTACACATCAACTCATTAAACACAATTGCATATATATTATGATCATTTAAATCAATACCAAATATATGCTTAATGACTTACCTTATATTGGATGAAACGATTTCCGATCGGCTACTCGATTATCTTTGCTTTGCCTTGGTTTGATTTTCCCCTTTGATGTCTTGATCTAGAATAAATACATTTAGTAGTAAATTTTTTATTCTAATGTACAACATCATGAATCAACTCAACCGAATTATCTCTATCACCCGAACTAAAATTCGCACCTTAACTTCATCTCATTACCCTTAAAGTCCGAATGCACACATACACAATTTATATACAAATTTCATCCTCACAATGTATATAATTCATTCGCCATTCACCACTCACCTAACAAAACTTCATATCAAATTTCCATGACCGATCACACCTATACTTACATTCCATATAGCGAACATTACTTGTATATGTACCCATAAATTAAATGTGAGAATTTAGCAAAGTTACCTTTGAAAGACTCACCCGAACAACATGGAAATGTCCAGCTTTGGACAGCATTGAATTTTCAAATGAGACATGCATTAAACTTAACCGAATTTGTCATAAAATTTACAATATTGGACAGCATGTAAAAGCAAATTAAGGCAGCATAATAAGATAGTCACAATTGCACACGTCAACACATATTTGAGCAGCCATACCACACCATTTACTTCACCATTTAGCCACGATTTCCGAGAGCAAATTAATCCACACTCACCAAACAAAACTATCAAAATCTTACATGCATGTCGCATGCAACAACAATCTCAAGCATTGCAACACTTAAAACCGAACAGCTTAGGAAGAAATATAAAATATTTGCAAAGAAGCGTGAAAATTCCTCCAAGATGGAAATCACCTATTTGATTTGCTCCATTGTATTTCTCTATTATTGCTTCCTCTTCTTCTTCTAGTTATAACAATTGCAAAAGAAAGAAAACATGAACACTCCTTCTTCTTCTCAAGTCATGGTAATTGTAACAAAAATGAGAATGGATGAACAACAAGGATTTTTTCTTTTTTCTTCCTCAACTCACGGCAATGGGGGGACATTCACCATTCTCTTCTTTTTTTTTTTATTTCTTTACTACTAGCTTTCTATTTTATTGTTTCCTACATACATCACTAGCCTAACATGTTGGAAACATGTTTCCCTGCCCATCACTCTTGTCATGGCCGGCCATTAGCTAATATCAAAGGGGAATTTGACATGCAAGTCCACCCCTTTGATTACATGCACTAATAGGCCACTTACATTTGCCTAGCACATTTCTAAGTTTTCTCACATAAGTCCTAATCACAAAAATTCATCTACAATTAAGCAAAATCCAAACATGAAATTTTCACACATTCATATTCACATATTCTAGACAATAAATATTACGTTCCAACATTTTGGTGACTCGGTTTAGCGGTCCCGAAACCACTTCCCGACTAGGGTCAATTTTGGGCTGTCACAGTAATAGGTGGAGGATATCAAAAAGGAAATCGTAGAGAGGATTGGGGACAGTTTTATGGAGAGGAATTAGGAGATTGAGGTGTGGAGGTTGTTCTGCCGAATTTGAAGTCTTGTAGGGAGGGAGTTAGTGCCGTTTGAGGACCCTAGTTGGATAAGGGAATTCAACTATAGGCTTTGGATGCTCATTTTTTGTGTTAGCTAACTATAAGACAATTTCGATTTCTATACCTCGAGTTTTGGCAGCTTTAATTTTCTTTTGGGTTTGATGGTATTAGTGAAAACTCCTTCGTTTCTCAGTTGCTTTGGCCGTGTTTTCAAGTGGTATCTTAACCCTTCTTCTTTAGGGCCGATTGAGCATTGAACACTTTCTTCTTCTCTTCTTTTTTCTCTGAAGCTGAATACCCATACTCTCTCCTCTCAAATCTTGTTCCTTTTATTGTAGCCGAATCTTCTTTACCTGCTTCTCCCTTTCTTTCAATCAAATTTACCCTAACTGATTGTATCGGCTTGCCCCTCTATCTCTTTCGGTTTCGGTCGTAGTGAATGATTCATTCTTTACTTTCTCCCTTCTTTGCAGTGTAATCTAACCCTTGTTGGCCGTATAGTACTCCGACATTAACCTTCTGTGAACTGGTTACATTGCTATTTTTCTCTGTTGATTTTGGTGGTAAGTGTTACTTTATCGATTATGGTCTCTATTCATTTTTCTCCCTTCTGCTGTATCGATGGTTCTCTTAATCTTTTCTTTCTGATCAACATTGCTAGGGGAGTGATAGCGCTAGTTCTGCCTTGCGAAGCGACTATCTAGTTGGGGATTGTAAACTGATTGTGTTTCATTCTTTGGAAGCAGGTTCTCAATCTTTATGGTAAGTGTTGTTGTGGGTTCGATTGTGCATACGAATTTTCTAGTAAAAGATAATGGAATATTGGTTTGAGTGCAGGTAATTGGTAAGAACTTGCAGTGATGGAATTTACGGTAAGTGAAAAATAATGGAGTGGGCTATGGTGATCGCATAGTCACGAATGAATTTGGGCTAAATGGGTCACACAAGTGTGTGGGCCTACTTGGGCCGATTAGTGGGCCTTAAGCCCATTTGCACTGTTTTGGTCATATGGGTTATCTGAGTCGTTAGAGATGACTGTAGACCTTTGAAAGATCGTTATATGTACCGAGACCCCAAACATAGTTAAATGACCGAAATACCCCTGAGGGCTAAAATTACTGTTTTACCCCTAACCGATGAAATAACCATTATACCCCTAGTGGTAGGTTAATTGATGTGTATGATGTACTGCATACACGTAATACTTATGAAACGGCATACTACATGGGGTTGGGTTTCTGATTTGGAGGAAGTATTGTATTAGTAGCTTTGCCACGTAATTACTGTTCTAGTTATTTTGCCACGTTTACTGTTATTAGCAACTTTGATGTGTTACTGTTAGCAGCTTCACTACGATATTGGTGGGTCAATTTAATCTCCACATGGTATGTTGGTTGGTACGGGTGGTGTGTTGGTTGGATTGGGGTGTGTTACATAACTGCACTATACTGATACTGAATTGGGCATAAGCCCACACTATTTCTGTATAAGACTAAGGCCAAGAATGTACTGTTACTGAATAGGGCTCTGGCCCAGATTACTGTTTGAATAATAGGGGATTACACACCGAGTTTTCGTAAACTCACCATTTCTTTTAATTGTACAGGTAATCCTCAACCTTAGACGGTTTGGAGCCACGAGGGACTCGGAGGTGGCCACACGATTGCTGATGTTCTACTTTTGACTTTATTCATTTAAATTTCATATTGGGTTTTTGGTTATGTAATAAGGCCATTTGTGGTTTTAACTTTTATTTGGGCTTTGATTTCTTACCTTAAACTGCTAGACTAGGACAAAGATAAGTTTTCAAAATAATAACTGTTTTCAAGGAAAACACGCATTTTAAACTTCATCGACTTTAAAAGCTTCCTCATTTTTAAATCAATTTAATATAACACTGATGGTTAATAAGGTAAATGTTTTGACGAGAACTTTTGTTAAATAATAATAAAAGAGTTTAAACTTAGTAACGAATTTTTATCTAAAAGATCAATTTTCGAAAAACACTTCGATGTTACACACCAGATTCGGCCATAACGACTAGGCCAGGTTTGGGGTGTTACACCGGCTACATGTCTTTCTGAAGCTATTCGATTTGTTGGCCATTGATAGTTATTACTCATGATCCTCTCAATAATCTCATAAGCCTCATTATAAGACTTAGAAAAAATTGCACCATTCACAGAAGTATCTACCATCAATCTTGTATGTGTATTGAGACCATTATAGAATGTCTCCAACTAGATACAATGAGGAATCCCATGATGAGGACACTTACGAAGAACTCCTTGAATCGCTCCCAAGCCTCATACAAAACTCATCATCCAATTGTTGGAAAGTTGTGATCTCGTTCCTCAACTTAGCATTTTTCTAGGTGGGAAATACTTAACGAAAAATCTCTCTGCTAATTCTTGCCATGTAGATATAGAACTTGGTGTAAATGAATTAAGCCAAGCTTGTGCTCGATCTCACAACGAGTACAGAAACAACTTCAACCTCAGTGCATCTTCAGTCACACCGGCTATCTTGAATGAATCACTCACCTCAATAAACAATCGAAGGTGGAGATGTGGATCTTCCGTGGGCATACTACTAGATTGGCCCACCGTTTGTAGTATTTGAAACATCACTAGTTTCAATTTGAATTGGGTTGCCTCAATATCTGGCCTTCTAATTCCTGGATTTAACTCATTGAAAAGCGACACAGCATATTGTTTGATGCATCGATCCCTATCATTGGTAATGAGGATGGGATTTCTTATATGATCAGCTTTATTAACTTGGTCTTGATTCTGATTTCCAAGGTCCATCTCGACTTGTGTTTGACCTGTTCGTTCATGTCTTCTTTGTCTAAAAGTTTGCTCAATTTCATGGTCTATTGGGAGTAAATTGATAATTTGATCTATGCTCATAAACACCTGAAAAGAGAATCACAAAATTAAAAAGAATAAGTTAGTACTATTAGAAATAACCAAATTGAAAATAAATAATTTCACAAAGAATGATTATGGCAACAGTTGACAATCCCTGGCAACGTTACCAAAAACTTGTAACGTTCGGGTTTGTGCAAGTGTACACAATCATTATCAAGTAATAAGTAATTATCGAGTTATCGTCTCCATATGGATCGTATTTGTTCTAAGTCACTTAATTTGTAAAATTATATTAATAACTTGATAAATAAAAACAATATAATTGAGAAGTGATGAAAAATTAAGTATATGTAACTAAATGCACTGATCCCTAATGCAATTTATCCTAAGAAAGCAAACTATATGAATGAAATAGATTTTAGCAGAATTAACACAATAAGCAAAAATTATAACATAAATAATCTAGGACAATTACTTTAATTAAACTCAAATTATTATCAATATGCTTATCAATATTCGGAAAAACATTCCATGGCAACTCGATCTTTCATGAGTTTAGAAACCACATTAGGTCCTTTTAGAATCCTTTACCTAGTAAATACGCATTTTACTGATCCTTATTTACTAAGGGTTTCTTAGTATTCGTGCAAGGTAACAGGGACGTGTTAGGCTTGAAACAGTTTAATCACACAAATCTAAAAACTATGCAGATAATAGAGCCTGGTTAGGATTGTTATGTAACCTGCAATTTATTCGGGCTAGGATCTAAATTGAGCATGCACATTTCAATTATGTGTCCATTAGCCGTCGTCTGGTTAGGATCGCTCAGCTAATTCAGGTGCATTTCAATCACGTACGATTAAAATACAAACTTGATTTTAATTGAAAACATGATCGATTGAGGTACAAATATTATAAACATGAATCAAATAATTATTATTTAATCAAAGCAATCATCCAAACTTAAATAAAATTAAACTATCATTGTTGTAAATAAGAATAGTAAACACACAGAAAACATTCTTGAATTAAGTTAAAGAAAAGAAAGATTAAACCCAAATCAAAGTGGTTGTCACCCAAGACTCTAACTGACAAGGGCTCTTTCATTCCTTTGCTTTGCTCCTTTGTTGATGGCTCTCCGAGATGGCCAACCAAGGGCTCTTTAAGAGGCTAATTTGCTAAAAATCCTTATGCAAAGAGGATGATAGGCATCAGTGGAAACACAAAAATTTATATACTTTTTCACACCCAATTTTTCATAAATTCATGCAAATTCGGTTAAATTCTTGTCGAAAAATAATTAAATATTATAAAATAATTAAGTCATGTTAAAAATATGAACATGGTGAATTTATTTAATTTTATACTTAACTTTGACTAATTTTGACTATTTTCGACAGATTTGCGCAAAGAGAGAAAATTGGCTCGGCTGACACTGCTGAAAGCACAAAACTGATAAGCAATTTGAAGTATCAAGGCACTTTAATTTTCAGCCCAAGACGGTCCAAAAATGTGTATTAATTCATAATTTAATTAATTTTAATTTATTCCCCATTTAATTTGAGTTAAATAAATTTTTTTAATTAATTATGGAGAAAGGGTTCAGTTGAACCGCACTGGTCGAGCTAGATTGAGTGAACCAAACCAGCCACTAAATGGGCAGCCCATAACCATCCATATGTTGACCCAAATCAGAATTTTAGTTGATTAAATATGCTTGCAAAAATGCCCTCAAACGACTTCTAAATTGCATTCAAACCCCACCTTAAATTATGGCTTTGTAGATTTGCCCCATGCTTAAAATAGTAAAGTTGAAACTCTCAACTTTACCATGTGTGTGGCGGCCAAGGGAGGGCTCTTTGGCTGTGGAATTTTCTATTTTTAGCAGCCAAAATCAGCTATAAAATCCACCCCTTGCTGATCATTCAAAGCACCACTCACTTCATATCATTCTTCCATTCCCTCTCTCACTTTTCTCTCATTTTTTCCGTTCCATTCCCTCTTGTTCAAGTGCCGATTTCTTCTCTTAGGAAAGAGGCTTCCATCAGCCATTTTGGAGCAGCAATTAGGTGTTCATAAGCCACCCTTATAGCCAAGGCCAATGAAGAATGAAGAACGGAGCAACTAGTCAAGCCATAGAGAAACACCGGATTTGCCTCTTGTTCCCTAACTCTTTAATTTTTGTTGTTGTTTTGACTAACATTTTTATGAATATTTATGCTATTGAAATGGTTATTTTAATCAATTCAGCTTAAATTATGTTTGTGTTGGTTTGATTATATTCTGCCTGCTTGAATTGTTAAAATGATGTTTATGTTGTTATAAGCCTCGGTAAGATGCTTGATTAAGTAAAATCATGCCTAAGTTATTCTTGCGTTATGACTGTGAGGTAACTAATGAATTAATTATTTAAACGGATTGCAATTGTAATTAGTTGACACAATACTTAATCAGTGCATGTTTATTTTTCTAAGGTAGCTGAAGGTTAAATTAGCAATATATCTGGCGATATTATTGCCTTGCATAACTTGCAAGATTATTGTGATTAAATTGTTTCAAGGTAGGGATATCTTGTTACTTCAAAAAGTATTTTATATGTTTGAATTGACATAGGATATGCAAGAGATTGGTTCAATTTAATGAGTATGTATGTGCAATAGCATGTTTGTTTGCTAGAATCTGTTTAGTCGGTTGAATTGACATAGAGATATGTCAAGAGATGAATGGATTTTTGTATGTAAATTTGTTCATAAGTTAGCAAATTACCAGGTTGTTTTGAATTTATTCGTAATAGTGTAAACATGAGTTTAGTAATTCTAAGTTCAAGAAATATAATTAATCTAACACAAGTATGTTACATTGATTAAATCTTATTTGAAATCGTGCACTAGAACTCTTTTGTTTTATTTAAATCATTTACTTAAGTTTTTAAATAGTTTTTGCCCATCTTCTAAAACCAAATTATTTCTACTTCACCAAAGTATTTTACAATTAATTTCATAAATAATTCTTTTTACAGTCCCTGTGGGTACGATAACTCGACATTTACTTGTCACTTTATTACTTGTTGCGATTATGTACACTTGCACATTTTTTCGTCGTTCCAAGTTTTTGGCACCGTTGCCGGGGACTGTTTCATAAAGTCATTATTTGTGATTTTGTTAGTTTTACATTTTGGTTTATTTTTCTGTTTAATTTTTAACTTAATTAATTTTTCTGTGATTATTTCAGGTGTTTATGAGTATTGACCAAATTATTGACTTACTCCCTGTGGACCCTGAGATTGAACGAACTTTCCGACAGCGAAGAAGACAAGTGAACCAGAGAAGGACTGAAGGAATGAATTTCGAGAATATGAATCAAGGAAATGGAGTAAACCTTGTTCAAAATCCTATCCTTATTGCTGGCGATAGGGACGGAGCCTTAAGACAATATGCTATGCCAGTATTTAAAGATCTTAATCCGGGTATTAAGAGACCCAAAATCGAGGCACAACAATTTGAGCTGAAGCCAGTCATGTTCCAGATGCTTCAGACAGTGGGCCAATTTAGTGGAATGCCTACAGAAGATCCTCATCTTCATTTAAGACTATTTATGGAGGTAAGCGACTCTTTCAAATTAGTTAGAGTTTCCAAAGATTTATTACGATTGAAGTTGTTCCCGTACTCACTAAAGGACAGAGCTCGAGCCTGGTTGAATTCATTACCACCAAACTCCATTTCTACATGGCAAGAGTTAGCTGAAAGATTCCTCACGAAGTATTTCCCGCCTAGTAAGGATGCTAAGTTGAGGAACGAGATCACTGCCTTCCAATAAATGGATGATGAATCCTTGTATTAGGCATGGGAATGATACAAAGAACTTCTAAGGAAATACCCTCATCACGGAATCCCACACTACATCCAACTTGAGACATTTTATAATGGTCTCAATGCTCACACGAGGATGGTAATGGACGCTTTGCTAACAGTGCTCTCCTTTCTTAGTCTTATAATGAGGCTTACGAAATCATCGAGAGAATAACCAATAATGTGACAGCCCAAAATAGACCTTAGCCGGAATGTGGTTTCGGGACCACAAAACCGAGGCATAACAATAATTTAAAATTTATTTCGATGCCTATAATATGTGAGTATTCATGTATGACATTTTTTGATGATTGATTTAGTGTTATAAAGGTGAATTCCACTAGAAAGGACTTAGTAGTGAACTTTGAAAATACGATAGGGAAAGGGTGATGACTAATTAAAGCATGCATGCAAAATAATGGACTTGCATGTCAAATTCCCCTTTTACAAGTGATGGCCGCCATGACAAAGAGATATGGGTTAAACATGTCATGAAACATGTTTTGTTGGGCATTAGGGAGAAATAGTAAACAAATAGGCATGGGTAAGAAAAGAATGAAAAAAAATGTGTGTGAGAGAGTAGCATACCCCATTGCTGCAGTGCAACCAAGAAGAAAAAAACAAAAACAAAAAAATTGTTCATGCTTGCTCTCTCCTTTTGGCCAAAAATACTAAGAGGAAGAAGGATTTTGCTTCATTTCCTTTGTTTAGAAGAGATCTAGAAGGTGATTTGGCTAAATTTGCATCAAGAGTAAGGTATGTATGAGGTTGTGTTGGGAGTTTCATGCATGTTTTGGTTGCTAATTTGATGTGCATGTTAGCCATGGCTTAAATCTTTGTTATGCCATGGAAATGGCATTTGGCCAAAGTTGTTATGGTGATAAAGCCATTGCATGCTAAGTGTGAAGCTTGATGATGATGCATGCAATGATGGATTTTCTACTCATGAGTAAGATTTTGAGTTTTTTTGTTTTATCATGATTGAAGTTGAAAAGGAGCATGATTGTCATATTCGCCATGATGCATTCTTGAGCATGATTCATGCTTCTTGCATGTTAGTTAAAATTTGTGTTTTGGATGGCTATGGACACCTTGAAATTGACCATGCTCATATATGCATATATATGATTGCACATTATGTTTTGGTTATGAACTAAGTGATGAATATATTGGTTTAAAGAAGAAGATGTGAAGAATGCTTGAGAAATTGCAAGCACAATTGCCTAGCACACATATAAGTGCTTGATGCTATATTATAAGTTTTGGGCCACAATGTGCAAAGCATTAATTAGTAAATTGCATGCTGTTTTTGTGAGGTATTAAGTGCAAAATTGACCTCAACATGTACATGAATATTCGGCCTTGGGTAGCCTATTGAAGGCCTTAGCATTTCCTTGATGCTCGAATAAATTGTATTGAATTGCTTGATGTAGTATAAAATGTGCATGACCATTGTGTATTCAAGCTAAAGGGTGGCCATATGACCATTTAAACTCCTTGTCATATTCGGCCATAAGCTAGCACAATGAGGTTTTAATAAATTGAATTTGTTTGAATTAGCTCAAGAGCTAAGAGGGCCACAATTGGACAAGGGGAAGGAAAAGGTGATCGAATAGCCGAAAAAGCCGTTCGACAACATCCGAGGTAAGTCCTCAAGAAGTGACCCTACTTGAATTGTGTGAAATAAAGTATGGATGTGTATTGATTATTGATTATGTATGCATGAGTATTTGAATTCTACCCGGGCTAAGTCCCGAAGGCGAATATGCTTGTGACTATAATTGCGTTTGAGCCTTAGTAACGAAAATGAATTATGTATGTCCAATGATAATTGATGTATGTGTTCATGGGAAATTGAATGATATCCGGGCTAAATCCCGAAGACAATTATGCTGGAAATTATATCCGGGTTAAGAGCTGGAAATTATAGTCGATGACGAGTTGGTTGCAAAACGGGCTGCGTGTGTTCTGAACAAGGACTCGGAGTTTCAAATCGACGATGACGATTGTTTGAGGTTCAAAGGTCGTCTGTGTGTCCCAAAGAATTCGGAACTCATTTCGATAATTCTGAATGAAGCCCATTGTAGCCGAATGGCAATCCACCCGGGGAGTACGAAGATGTACAATGAATTGAAACGTCGGTTTTGGTGGCATGGTATGAAGCGAGACATCTCCGACTTTGTTTCGAGATGTCTAATATGTCAACAAGTGAAAGCGGAACATCGGTGCCTTGAGATTACTTCACCAATCACGATACCCGAGTGGAAATGGGATCGAGTCACAATGGACTTTGTATCCGGACCGCCATTGTCGACAAGTAAGAAGGATGCGGTTTGGGTCGTGGTAGATCGATTGACTAAGTCGGCCCACTTTGTCCCGTCGTCGGATTTTTCAATGGACAAATTAGCGGAATTGTACGTTTCTCAGTTGTGAGATTACACGGGTGCCTATTTCTATCGTGTCGGATAGAGATCCGAGATTTACCTCGCGATTTTGGAAAAAGTTGCAAGAAGCTTTGGGTACCAAGTTGCATTTCAGACCGCCTTTCACCCCCAAACCGATGGTCAATCCGGCGGATAATTCGGATACTTGAGGATATGTTAAGATGTTGCGTCCTCGAGTTTAGTGGTTCATGGGAGCGGTATTTGCCGTTGATTGAATTCGCTTACAACAACACTTTCAATCAAGTATTAAGATGGCACCCTACGAGGCCTTGTACGGTCGTAAATGCCGTGCGCCATTGTTTTGGACCGAGCTCGGTGAAAGCAAGATTTTCGGGTGGATTTGATTAGGGATGCTGAATGAGAAGTGAAAGTAATCCGTGAAAGTCTGAAGATAGCCTCCGATCGTCGAAAGTCGTGACGCGGATCTGAAGCGTAAGGATATCGAGTATCGTGGGTGATAAAGTGTTTCTCAAGGTATCGCCTTGGAAAAAGATACTCGTGTTCGTACCGTAAGGGCAAGTTGAGCCCGAGGTTCATTGGACCATATGAGATATCGAGGCGAGTCGGTCCAGGTGGCATATCGCTTGATTTTGCCCCGAACTCAAAAGGTTCACGATGTCTTTCACGTTTCGATGCTTGACGCTATAGATCCGATCCATCGCACGTGATTTGTCCATCGAAATTGAAATTCAAGCTAATATGAGTTATGAGGAAGAACCGATTCGTATCCTATCACGAGAAGTGAAAGAGTTGCGAAACAAGCGGGTTCCGCTAGTGAAAGTGTTATGGCTCAAGCACGGATAGAAGAAGCTACTTGGGAGACCGAGAACTCTATGAAAGAACGATATCCAAACCTATATATCGGTAAGATTTTCGGGACGAAAATTCCTTAAGAGGGGGGAGTTGTGACAGCCAAAATAGACCCTAGCCGGAATGTGGTTTCGGGACCACAAAACCGAGGCATAACAATAATTTAAAATTTATTTCGATGCCTATAATATGTGAGTATTCATGTATGACATTTTTGATGATTGATTTAGTGTTATAAAGGTGAATTCCACTAGAAAGGACTTAGTAGTGAACTTTGAAAATACGATAGGGAAAGGGTGATGACTAATTAAAGCATGCATGCAAAATAATGGACTTGCATGTCAAATTCCCCTTTTACAAGTGATGGCCGCCATGACAAAGAGATATGGGTTAAACATGTCATGAAACATGTTTTGTTGGGCATTAGGGAGAAATAGTAAACAAATAGGCATGGGTAAGAAAAGAATGAAAAAAAATGTGTGTTAGAGAGTAGCATACCCCATTGTCGTGCAACCAAGAAGAAAAAAAAACAAAAACAAAAAAATTTGTTCATGCTTGCTCTCTCCTTTTTGGCCAAAAATACTAAGAGGAAGAAGGATTTTGCTTCATTTCCTTTGTTTAGAAGAGATCTAGAAGGTGATTTGGCTAAATTTGCATCAAGAGTAAGGTATGTATGAGGTTGTGTTGGGAGTTTCATGCATGTTTTGGTTGCTAATTTGATGTGCATGTTAGCCATGGCTCAAATCTTTGTTATGCCATGGAAATGGCATTTGGCCAAAGTTGTTATGGTGATAAAGCCATTGCATGCTAAGTGTGAAGCTTGATGATGATGCATGCAATGATGGATTTTCTACTCATGAGTAAGATTTTGAGTTTTTTTGTTTTATCATGATTGAAGTTGAAAAGGAGCATGATTGTCATATTCGCCATGATGCACTCTTGAGCATGATTCATGCTTCTTGCATGTTAGTTAAAATTTGTGTTTTGGATGGCTATGGACACCTTGAAATTGCCATGCTCATATATGCATATATATGATTGCACATTATGTTTTGGTTATGAACTAAGTGATGAATATATTGGTTTAAAGAAGAAGATGTGAAGAATGCTTGAGAAATTGCAAGCACAATTCGCCTAGCACACATATAAGTGCTTGATGCTATATTATAAGTTTTGGGCCACAATGTGCAAAGCATTAATTAGTAAATTGCATGCTGTTTTGTGAGGTATTAAGTGCAAAATTGACCTCAACATGTACATGAATATTCGCCTTGGGTAGCCTATTGAAGGCCTTAGCATTTCCTTGATGCTCGAATAAATTGTATTGAATTGCTTGATGTAGTATAAAATGTGCATGACCATTGTGTATTCAAGCTAAAGGGTGGCCATATGACCATTTAAACTCCTTGTCATATTCGCCATAAGCTAGCACAATGAGGTTTTAATAAATTGAATTTGTTTGAATTAGCTCAAGAGCTAAGAGGGCCACAATTGGACAAGGGAAGGAAAAGGTGATCGAATAGCCGAAAAAGCCGTTCGACAACATCCGAGGTAAGTCCTCAAGAAGTGACCCTACTTGAATTGTGTGAAATAAAGTATGGATGTGTATTGATTATTGATTATGTATGCATGAGTATTTGAATTCTACCCGGGCTAAGTCCCAAGGCGAATATGCTTGTGACTATAATTGCGTTTGAGCCTTAGTAACGAAAATGAATTATGTATGTCCAATGATAATTGATGTATGTGTTCATGGAAATTGAATGATATCCGGGCTAAATCCGAAGACAATTATGCTGGAAATTATATCCGGTTAAGACCAAGGCAATTGTGCTAGTGGCTACATCCGGCTAAGACCAAGGCATTCGTGCGAGATATTCTATCCGGGCTAAGACCAAGGCATTTGTGCACGTGATTATATCCGGTTATATTCAAGAATCTTGGGCTGGAGGTGAGTGTTGGTTGCTGTAATGAATTCAATTAGTACACTCGAAAAGCCCGAGAGGATAAGGTACGTTATATGTGCATTGGAAAGTCGACATGTTTGAGCAACATTCGCTCAATCGACTAATGAATTTCAGTTATTGAATTGATTGATATTTTGTGAAATTATATAATGATGAAGTGTGAAGTAAGAATGTGTATTAATGAAATGATGCATTTGGCTATGTGAATGTATTGCTGTAATTAGAGTTGATTATATTCCTTGAGACTTACTAAGCATAAAAAATGCTTACCCGTTGCTTTGGCTCTCGGTTTTCTAGATTTCGTCAAGCAATCGGATTTGGGATCGTTGAAGTCAAGTCATCCACACTATCAAGCCTCCATTTTGGTATAAATTTTGGTTGAACTTGAGATGGCATGTATAGGACTACCCCTTGTTTGTTAAATATGTTGTGATGTAAGTATGTACGGCCATGCGAAAATGGCTCGAAAAGGAAACATGAACTTAGAATAATTGTGGTTGTATGTTTATATTTGGTGTCATGATGTGGCTATGGCTTGAAATTGGAATGTTGGTCATATGATCAGCCATTGGCATGGTTAAAATGATCATATATGAACCTATGTATGGCAAGACTAGTTGGTTCATGGAGACTACCAAACAGTAAGACCTACCTTAAAAACAGATGCTGCCAGCTGTAGTGACGTGAATGTGAAAAATCACCAAAATTCGTAGGAATGGAATTAAATAGTGAATAAGCTATGTAAATGAACCTTGATGAGTCTATTTTCATATGGAAGAAACTAAATGGTCATAGGAGTTACATGTTAAGAGATATTAAAGCTATTGTGAGACAGGGCCAGAACAGTTTCTGGGTTCCCTGTCGCAACTTTACAAATTCACTATAAATTATACAAAAAGAATTAGGAGACATACCTTATATGTACAGATTTAATTTTGAGTCTAGTTTCATTAGAAACAAACGGCACCAGCATTAAAGCCCTGTACAGAGAGATATTCAAGTTATACCACGCGAAGGTCAGAGCAGTCGATCCCTGTAACATGGGTGACTTTAACTATTAAACTGTACCAATTGGCCCAACCAAAAATTCTAGAAATAAATCCATGGATGGATATATGAGTCTAAATTCAGGGAAAATTTACGAAACCAGTTTTCGAGTTTTGAAACTCGAGATATGATTTTTAAGGTGACGGTGACGCAGTTTTCCAGCCTGACTGAAAATGTCAAATGGATGGGCAAAACAAGTGAACTTGGCTTGTTAACCCCTCGTGTCCGACACCGGCGATGGTCTCGGGTTCGGGGTGTTACAAATAACAATTATCAATGGCCAACCAATCGAGCTACGTCAGGAAAACGAGTTGCTGGAATACATGAAGTGGACGCTCTCACTTCACTTGGATCTCAGGTATCTTCAATATCCTCAATGCTTAAGAATCTTACTGCTAATGGGTGTAATAGTTTTACAAACCAACCACCTCACCAATTTGAGAGTATAGCCTATGTTTATTGTAGGGAAGGACATTTGTTCGAAGAATGTCCATCAAACCCCGAGTCTGTATATTACATAAGTAACCAGAACCAAAATTGAGGAAGGCAAGGACTGTAATCCAACTTCTACAACCCATCGTGGCGAAACCATCCGAATTTTTCCTGAAGTAATCAAGAGGCTGGAACTAGTAACAACTATGCTCAATCTAGACCAACTCAGCCGCCTAGTTTTTCCCACCAAGCTCAGAAACTAGCTCAGGTCGAATCATCCAATAGCTTAGAGAATTTATTGAAGGCATACATGGCAAAAAACGATGCCACTCTAAGAAATTTGGAGAATTAAGTGGGCTAGCTGGCTACTGAACTCAGGAACCGACCACAAGGTGCTTTACCTAGTGATGTGGAGAATCCGAGGAATCTGGGGAAGGAACATTGTAAAGCGTTGACATTGAAGAGTGGAAAGACAGTAGAGCCCAACACTATCGAAGCTGAAAAGGAGCCAACTGATGCTCAAGACTCAGAGGAAGTTCAACCGAGTATTGAAATTCTAGTTACACAAGAACCAGAATCTGCAAAACCCAACAAGGTAATTCCAGAACCAGCTAATTCTGATCAACTAACAACTCCATTAGATGCAGAATTACCGCAGAAAACGAATCATCCAGTTCCAGTAAAGAAACCTCCACCACCCTACCCTTAAAGACTTCAGAAGCAGAAGCAGGAAATCCAATTCAAGAAATTCCTAGACGTACTCAAGCAACTTCATATCAATATCCCGTTGGTTGAAGCACTTGAACAAATGCTGAATTACGTCAAGTTTTTGAAGGATATCCTGTCCAAAACACGAAGACTTGGAAATTTAAGACGGTAGCTCTGATGAAGGAATGCAGTGCATATCTTCAAGACAAACTACCCCCAAAGCTGAATGATCCTGGATGTTTTACCATACCTGGAAACATTGGAGCAACATATTGTGGTAAGGCATTATGTGACTTAGGTACGAGTATTAACTTGATACCTATGTCAATATTTAGAAAGCTGGGGACAGGTGAAGTTAGACCTACTACAGTTACACTTCAACTAGCAAATCGATCCTTAGTACATCTAGAAGGAAAAATCGAGGACATATTGGTACGTGTAGATAAATTTATCTTTCCTATTGATTTTGTTATCCTAGACTTTGAAGCAAACAAAGAAATGTCGATTATCCTAGGAAGACCGTTCTTAGCAACCGGAAGGACCCTTATAGATGTGCAAAAGGGCGAGCTTACGAGCTTGTTCAGGATGATCAGGTAACATTTAATGTTTTTAAGTCTATGCGATTTCCTGACACAATTGATGATTGTTCTACAGTATTCGATTTAGAGGATTTAATAGTGGAAAAGGAGCTCAACTATGTTGAGGATCTGTTGGAATAAATTTTAACATCAGATCCTCCAAATGATAAAGAGGAGGATGAATACTTAGTTTTTTTAGAAGCTAATCAAAGGGGATTTAATCTGCAATCCCGATTTGAATCTTTAGAGTTAGAGAAAAGGGATTATGCCCAACCAAAAGCGTCAATCGAGGACCCACCTAAATTAGAACTGAAGGTACTTCTCTAACATTTGAAATATGTTTATTTAGGTAACGCTTCTACTTTACCTGTGATCGTTTCAGCAGAATTAACTACTGAGCAAGAAGAGAAACTCATTTTGGTGTTGAAACAATTCAAGAAGGCTATCGGATGGACCATAACTGATATCTGCGGTATTAGTCCATCTGTATGCATGCACATGATTATCCTAGAAGATGGCGAAAAAGGGACGATTGATGGACAACGAAGACTGAACCCCATCATGAAAGACGTGGTGAAAAAGGAGATTATCAAGTGGTTAGATGCGGGTATCATTTATCCCATCTCATACAGTTCATGGGTAAGTCTGGTCCAGTGCGTGCCAAAGAAGAGAGATATCACAGTCGTAGAGAACGATAATAACAAGTTGATTCCAACTAGAACAGTTATGGGATGGAGGATTTGGATTGATTACTGGAAGCTGAACAAGGCGACTAGGAAAGATCATTTTCCTTTGCCGTTCTTGGACCAGATGTTGGATAGACTAGCTGGGCGAGACTATTACTATTTTATCAATCGATACTTGGGGTATAATCAAATTGCAGTAGCACCAGAAGATCAGCACAAGACAACGTTCACCTACCCGTACGGTACATTTTCATTTAGACGCATGCCATTTGGTTTATGTAATGCACCTGCTACATTTCAAAGATGTATGATGTCTATTTTTACTGACATGGTTGAAAAGTACTTGGAAGTTTTTATGGATGACTTTTCAGTGTTCGGAGATACTTACAATGATTTCTTAGCCAATCTAGCTAAGGTACTAAGACGATGCGAAGAAACAAACCTAGTACTTAACTGGAAAATGTGTCATTTCATGGTTCGAGAAGGGATTGTTATAAGGCATCGGATAACGAGACATGGAATCAAGGTAGATAAAGCAAAGGTAGATGTTATCGAGAAACTCCCACCTCCAACATCTATAAAGGGTGTTAGGAGCTTCTTAGGTCACGTCGGGTTTTATCGAAGATTTATCAAGGACTTCTCCAAAATTGCTAAACCTTTATGTAAATGATTGGAGAAGGACACGGCGTTCAAGTTCGATGATGAATGCTTAAAGGCTTTCAAGGATTTGAATATTCGATTAGTTACGGCACCCATAATTGTCACACCAGACTGGGATTTATCATTTGAATTAATGTGTGACGCAAGCGATTTTGCGATAGGAGCTGTCATGGGCCAACGAAGGAATAAAGTTTTTCATCCCATCTACTATGCAAGCTGGATTCTTACAGGAGCTCAACTGAACTATACAGTAACAGAAAAAGAGTTACTTGCTATTGTATTTGCTTTTGACAAGTTTCGATCTTACCTTGTAGGTACCAAAGTAACTGTTTATATGGACCACTCGGCAATCAAGTACTTACTTGCCAAGAAAGATGCTAAGCCGAGACTAATCCGGTGGGTGATTCTACTTCAAGAGTTCAATCTAGAAATTCAAGATCGAAAGGGAGTAGAAAACCAAGTAGCAGATCACTTGTCCAGATTGGAGCCTCAAGAAGGAAATTCTCCTATTATACCAATTCAAGAAACGTTTCTAGATGAACACATACTGAAGGTAAGTCATGTCCATAGTACCCCTTGGTTTGCTGATATTGCTAACTATTTAGCTTGTGGTTTGATGCCAATTGATAAGACTTATCAATAAAAGAGGAAGTTTCTTCACGATGTTAAGTACTATTTCTAGGAAGAGCCATATTTGTTTAAAAAGTGTGCAGATCAGATGATCAGGAGATGTGTGGCAGAAGATGAAGTACAAAAGATTTTATACCATTGTCACTCAGCTCCGAGTGGGGGACACTTCAGAGGTACTCGTACAGCGGCCAAAGTATTGCAAGTCGAATTCTTTTGGCCAACACTATTCAAGGATGCATACGCGTACGTAAAGAGTTGTGACCGATGTCAAAGGGTTGGAAATATCACCAACAAAAATGAGATGCCTCAAACAAACATCATTAAGGTAGAATTGTTCGATGTATGGGGTATTGACTTTCTTGGTCCTTTCCCTCCGTCTTTTGGTCACAAGTATATATTGGTAGCAGTAGACTATGTGTCCAAGTGGGTCGAAGCTGAAGCTTATCCGACAAACAATGCTAGGGTTGTAATTAAGTTCTTGCAGAAACACGTGTTCACAAGGTTTGGAACCCCAAGAGCTATCATTAGTGATGAAGGGTCCCACTTCATGAACAAGTGGTTAAGATGGTTATTAGACAAGCACGGAGTGAAACACAAGGTTGCAACAGCTTACCATCCGCAGACGAATGGGCAAGCTGAACTGGCAAATAAGGAAATCAAAGGCATACTTGAGAAGGTAATCTGCCCAAACTGACGTGATTGGTCCAAAAGGTTGGATGATGCTTTATGGGCTTACAGAACAGCATACAAGACACCTCTAGGGATGTCACCTTACAGGTTGGTCTTTGGGAAAGCATGTCATCTACCCTTAGAGTTAGAGTACAAGGCTTACTGGGCTCTTCGACAACTCAACTTGGATCCTAAGCTTGCTAAGGGGAAACAGATGCTCCAACTCAATGAGCTAGAGGAACTTCGGCTATTCTCCAACGAAAATGTCAAATTACTCAAGGAAAGACTTAAGAAATGGCATGACAAGCACATTCGAGTTCAAGAATTTGAAGCAGATCAGCGAGTTTTGTTATTTAATTCCAGACTAAAATTCTTTCCAGGTAAGTTAAAATCACGTTGGTCGATCCATTTACGATCCATCATGTCTATCCATATGGAGTTGTCGAGCTCCAAGGTAAGGGAGGTAATTTTTGAGTTAACGCTCAACGCCTGAAACACTATTGGGGAGATAAGATTGAACGGAATGAAATTTTGTTCATTTTATCGGATGTTTAAAATTTTCCTATGTTCTTTTTTTTAATAAATGATTTAGGGTATATTTTTGAGATTAGTATGTTTAAATAAATTCTGTCTAGGAGATTGGAACTTAAGCAGGATCGCTTGTGACCCTTCCAATCTTTCCTGGGAATTGATTTTAACATAATTTTCCTAAAATTATTCTCTAAATAGAGATTTTAATCTTTGATTTTTCAAATAAAAGGTCAATTTTGACTGAGTTTTAAATTGCAACTCAATTTCAAATTTTCATTAAGTCTAGGGACTTAATTGAAGTATTTTAAAATTTAGTTGCTCTTTTCAGAAATAATAAAAACTAGATGCCTCTTTTGTAAATATTTTCAAAAGGCTTCTAGAATAATTTTTTAGTTTAAAAATTATAATTATTAATATATAATGATACCCGTTATAATATATATTAATTATTATCAATTTTAGGATTTTATTCGATAAGTTTTAATAAAGATAATAAGATGATAATCTTTAATATATAACTATATCTATTATAATTTATATATTAATCCTTATCAACTTAACACAGATTTAGGATTAATTTTATTTTATCTTTGTTTAAAATAAATTAAATAGCAATTAATAATTTAATATGCACATATCTAATTATTAATTATTGTTATCTTTATATAGGATTAGAACTTAGAATTTTTATTAATTAAATTGTTTTAAGAATTCTACTCTAATTCTTATTTCTCCTCTATAAATACCACCCATCTTCCCATTCATCTAACACTTAAAAACCAAAGCACCAAAACACCAAAGTGCCGAAGCCCCCAAAGCAAGAAGACCAAGCGATCGGCCCAAAGACACGCCCAGCTCCATCGCATGCACATCCCGCGCACACAACGCGTGCGTTGCCTCAAGCTGCCCCAACCTTAGCTCGCGCCAGGCCTTCACCCCTCATGCGATACCTGCCCTCCGCACCATCCTGCGCGAGCCCATGTTCTACCTGCTACCGAACGCCCATGTGCTAATTGCTTCCAGCCCTGCTGCACATCACTACTCCCAAACGTACCACGCCCACACACCCTAGCTGCTTGTGCGGCACACTCACACCATTATCCCTAGCCAAAGCCATCCCAACCTCCTTAATTTGCTATCTTTTTTATCCATTATTAATTTCTTAGGAGTTTTTTTTTTCAATTCTTATAAAAAAAGGTGGTGAGACCTCTTAAATTTCAAATTTTATTAAATTATTTAATTTTTCAATTTATTAAATTATTAATAATTTTTAAGTTTTTGAGAAAATAATTTTTCCATCTTATGAACAGGTTAAACATGCCTCGCAAAAGAACTCATGCTACCGCTCAAATTGATGAAACACAAAACAAGTTCCACTGTGAAGAAGCCAAAGTGAGATACGAAAGTATCTTCAAAAATCAACAGATGAATCCAGAAAAAGGCTTTACATTAAAGGAGAGGAACTACCGAGACTTTATGGCACGTATTCGTCAAGTTGCTGAAACCCTCAATTTGGAGCTGTTTTGTGAAAAGAGACCTAGTGTGGATGAGGAGCTAGTTCGTGAGTTTTGAATTTAACTTCAAACGAGATGACAGAAGTTCCAATCCGCGGAATCAAGGTACCGATAAATTCAAATGCTATTAATGAGTTCTTTGAATTACCAGATTTCGAAAATGATGAATATTCCATATTGATGAGCAATATCAAGCCTAAAAATTTGCAAGAAATTCTCAAGGAACTGACAATTCAGGGTTCTACATAGACTGTGTCAAAATAAGGAATCCACACTTGTCGAAGAGAATATTTGACTCCACTCGTGAAGGTATGGTTTTACTTCATCCGATGCCTTATGCCTAGCTCACATGGGAATACAATCTCATTAGAGTGAATGGTCTTATTGTACTCGATCCTAACTGGTAAGACAATTGATGTGGGGAAGATCATCTTGAGGGAGATACGGAATTGTGCCATAAAACGCTCTGGCCCTGCTCATTTCCCCTTTACAATAACAATTCTACGCTTGAAAGCTGAAATTCTTGCGAATGTAAGGAAGATAGGGTATAGCCAACCGAGTAGCTAGAGACTCAGTCCTACAGCAACGAATTGAAGTAAGTGAGGAACCGAAGGACCCTTATGAAGAAGAAGATCCCACGATGAAATCATTCGAAGTCCCTGAAAAGGTAGAATTAATGGAGCCAGAAACTGAACCTGATGCTGAAACTTCAATGTTTAGAGCTCAACCGCCTAGCCCAGACCTTCGAAATGAGCTATCAAAATTGATGGACTTAATGCAACATATGCAATGGCAGCAACAAGCCTACTAGAGATACTCAAAAATAAGGGATGACTCGATGAGAAGTGCTTTTAAGAAAATATACAATGACCCGTTTATTTTTGTGCCTGAGTTTCTAGATTTTATATTTGAACCATGGAGTCCATTATCAAAAAAGGAACGAAGCGATCCATGCAAAGGCGATAATGATGAAGCAAAAGATGAGTCAAATTCGGAAGGGTCTGCAAATAAATAAAGGGGGGATCTTGACTTTATTTTATTTCTGTTCTTAGGTCATTTTAGGATTAAGTTTAATTAGAAATCTTTTATTTTTTTTTGTTGCATAATAAAACAAGAGAGGGAAATCACTAATAAAATGTAAGCAAGTCACAAAATATAAAGTGTGGCAATAGATATATACATGTCTAGGATTTGATTTAGAAAGAGCTTGGTACTTAAGCAGTCAAATTGACTCACCTCCTCTTTTCTAAAATCCTACCTGGTGTATAGTATCTGTTCACTTTAAACAATGAGGACATTGTTCATTTTAAGTTTGGGGGACCGAAAATTTGAATTATTTCCACTTAGAATAAAATTCTTCTTTTAAATTATGATTAGGATATTTTGTTCAAAAATTTGATTTTTGTTAAGTATGCTCAATTTGAGTATGAATAAAGTTATATTATTTCAATAAATTATTATGTTAGCTTAATAATGACATGAATGTATTTTTAATAAAGCATGCAAATTCGTACCATAAAATTTTAGTCTTTAGGAAAGTTAGGTATGCATGAAAGTTTAAGTCTTTAGAATTGACTTAGTAGTTTCTTGAGGTGAAATCCTAGGGAGCATGAAACATTGGAAATGATTTAGGCAACTATTATTTGGACCGTTTGAGCCTTTCAAGCCCACCATGGTAAAATTTTATCCTTTGAAACCCAACTTTGAGACTATATGGCCTAATTTTATTTTGGCCCTTATAATAATTAGCTATTACTTTTCGCTTAATGATATTAAAATTGTCCCAAACACTAGAGTCAGTAATATTCAAGACGTACTTCGAAAATAAGTTTGGGGGAGTTAAAAAGAAGTATCAATTGCTTGAGAATTGCAGTACACAAAGCAAGTGCTCGTGTAAAAAAAAAAGAGAGAGCACATGTATTTGAAAGAGATGTACAAAAGAGCATATAAAAGTCAAGTTGGTGTATCAAAGGTAAAAACTCCGAAGGTTCGATTGAGGCTGAGTCTAGGGTTTTTAAACCAAATTTATCCATCCTTCACCTACCCCTAGCCTAGCCACGTTACAACCTTGTTAAAGACCTATTAATTCAAATTCCTCATGCTACGTACATTAGTGGAGAGAATTTGCTACGATCAACATATGAAGACATAAGTTTAGCTTAATGATTGCAACTTAGTCTTGAATAAAGGAATAAAAATCAAATTGGTAAGGGTTAACATGTCTTGTTACAAAAGCATTTAGTCTAAATTTTGCTATTATAATAAGTTGTTGAATTTAATTTGAACAATATATATACTTAAGTTAGCATAATTATCAGATTTATTGTTTTTGAGCATAAGTATTTTCTATCCATAATTTTGAGAAAATTTTTGTTCTAAAGGAATTTTTCAAAGGTGTTTCCGAGAAATTCTTTTCAAAATTTGTGCATTACTCCGGACGAGCAATGAATTAAGTTTGGGGGTGTGGAAACACAAAAAATTATATACTTTTTCATACCCATTTTTTCTTAAATTCATGCAAATTCGGTTAAATTCTTGTCGAAAAATAATTAAATATTATAAAATAATTAAGTCATGTTAAAAATATGAACATGGTGAATTTATTTAATTTTATACTTAACTTTGACTAATTTTGACTATTTTAGACAGATTAGCGCAAAGGGAGAAAATTGGCTCTACTGACACTGCTGAAAGCACAAAACCGAGAAGCAATTTGAAGTATCAAGGAACTTTAATCTCCAGTCTAAAACGGTCCAGAAATGTGTATTAATTCATAATTTAATTAATTTTAATTTATTCCCCATTTAATTTGAGTTAAATAAATTTTTTTTAATTAATTATGGAGAAAGGGTCCAGTTAAACCGCACTGGTCAAGCCAGATTGAGTGAACCAAACCAGCCACTAAATGGGCAGCCCAGAACCGTCCATATGCTGACCCAAATCAGAATTTTATCTGATTAAATATGCTTGCAAAAATGCCCTCAAAAGACTTCTAAATTGCATTCAAACCCCACCTTAAATTATGGCTTTGTAGATTTGCCCCAAGCTTAAAATAGCAAAGTTGAAACTCTCAACTTTGCCATGTGTGTGGCCGGACAAGGGAGGGATCTTTGGCTTCTGGAATTTTCTATTTTTAGCAGCCACAATCAGCTATAAAAGCCACCCCTTGCTGATCATTCAAAGCATCACTCACTTCACATCATTCTTTCATTCCCTCTCTCACTTTTCTCTCATTTTTTCCATTCCATTCCCTTTTGTTCAAGTGCCGATTTCTTCTCTTGGGAAAGAGGCTTCCATCAGCCATTTTGGAGCAGCAATTAGGTGTTCATAAGCCACCTTGATAGCCAAGGCCAATGAAGAACGAAGAACGGAGCAACTAGTCAAGCCACGGAGAAACACCAGATTTGCCTCTTGTTCCTTAACTCTTTAATTTTTGTTGTTGTTATGACGAACATGTTTATGAATATTTATGCTATTGAAATGATTATTTTAATCAATTCAGCTTAAATTATGTTTGTGTTGGGTTGATTATATTATGCCTGCTTGAATTGTTAAAATGATGTTTATGCTGTTATAAGCCTCGGTAAGATGCTTGATTAAGTAAAATCATGCCTAAGTTATTCTTGCGTTATGACTGTGAGGTAACTAATGAATTAATTATTTAAACAGATTGCAATTGTAATTAATTGACACAATACTTAATCAGTGCATGTTTATTCTTCTAAGGTAGCTGAAGGTTAAATTAGCAATATATCTGGCGATATTATTGCCTTGCATAACTTGCAAGATTATTGTGATTAAATTGTTTCAAGGTAGGGATATCTTGTTACTTCACAAAGTCTTTTATATGCTTATTAGATTTAATTAATCATTTGAATTGACATAGGGATATGCAAGAGACTGGTTCAATTTAATGAGTATGTATGTGCAATAGCATGTTTGTTTGCTAGAATCTATTTAGTCGGTTGAATTGACATAGAGATATGTCAAGAGATGAATGGATTTTTGCATGTAAATTTGTTCATAAGTTAGCAAATTACCGGGTTGCTGTGAATTTATTCGTAACAGTGTAAACATGAGTTTAGTAATTCTGAGTTCAAGAAATATAATTAATCCAACACAAGTATGTTACATTGATTAAATCTTATTTGAAATCGTGCACTAGAACTCTTTTATTTTATTTAAATCATTTACTTAAGTTTTTAAATATTTTTTGCCCATTTTCTAAAACCAAATTATCTCTACTTCACCAAAGTGTTTTACAATTAATTTCATAAATAATTCTTTTTACAGTCCCTGTGGGTACGATAACTCGACATTTACTTCTCACTTTATTACTTATTGCATTGTGTACACTTGCAGATTTTTCTTTCATTCCATTGAGGGGAAAGAAAGCAGCTAAGAGAGTTGAGAGAGGAGAGAATGATGAATGAGCAAGGGATGATGAATAAGTGAGAAATGGGGTCTTATTTATAGGTGAGGCAAGGGAGCTAGTTTGCTAAAAATAGGAGTGTCCATCATTTGAAACTTCATCCAAGAGTGGCTGGCCATGATTTGTGGGGGTGTCGCTAATTTTTACTTGATTTAAGTGCCACAACATCATCAGGATAAGGACTCGGTCAATTGCAAATCTCCGGGTAAATCTTTGATTTCTTCAACTCTTCAAGGACCTTGGGTAATTAAACCAAAATTTGATTTATGAACATCCACACACAACCGAATTTTGGGTTGACTTGGTCCTCTTTTTGGATGGTTTTGTAATCAACATAGAGCTTTCAGACCTGTCCAACAATAGTAGATATTTTAGAGGACCAAAGAATATAATTTAACCACTTTAATTAATCAATTTACTTCATTAATTAAAACCCAATTTATTAATGAAATATATTAAAATATATTATTAAATAAAACTTTATATTTTATTATTTAATTTAATCATGCATGGCCCACTTTATAGCTTAAAAATATAATATGCTCAAATTAGTATAAAAGAAGCTATTTTCGCATGAAAACTATATAATAAAGCATAAAATTACATTTTAATAATTTTTATGTCCCAATTTCATATTTTCATATATTTCATTAACTTATTAAACAATTACTTGGTTTTAACAACAAATTTAAGTAAAAGGTGACGAATTATATAGGAAAAATCTTATATATTTTTCAGTTTACAATAATCGAATGAATTACTCGAAATGTAAAAATATTTAACCGTTAATCAAGCAGTTTTTTCAAATAAATTAATGAATCAAAATATTTCAGTTAATTCTATTAGTTAACCGAATTAATTGAAATTTATATGTTTTTGTCTTTTGATTAAAATAAGGATAAAACATATAAAAAATATATTGTTAATGTTCAATTTCTTTCATTTAATAGTTCAAAAACTTTAAATGGAGGTGAAAACAACAAATAAGACATTAGAAATAATACATGAGTTTTGAAAGTTAACAACCAAACACTACATAAGTCTTGAAAACAACAACTATTTTGGTTAATTGGTTGATTAAGTTAGTTACCTAGTTTCAAACCGAATTAACTAATAACCAGAATTCTAAAAAATCATTTATCAACCTCTGACCGAACTAAATTTGGCCACCGATCAATTAACCTAATTAGATCGGTCGACCGGTTAATTCTATTTTAACCGAACTGTGAACACCCTTACCCACCTCACTTTCTTCCCTATTTTGAATTCATCATGCCTCAAGACATTCAATTTGTTCACGCAAATTTTGGTTCAATTTCTCTCAAATTTGTATCTTCAATCTTCTTCTCTTTTACTTATTATTTGAATTCCAAAAATAACAGAGAATTCGAGAACCACCAAGCCAACTGCCCAAGCAACCAACCATGGCATGCTTTTATTTTTTTCCTCAACCATAAAAAAAAATAAATCAAGAAAAAAATAAGGTACTTACATAAAATTTTAAATTGGTTCAATTTTTTTTGATGAATTACAAGAGGAGGGTAAAACCCTAACAGCAATGCGATTAACGCGACTCGAACCCAAACCATACTTGGGGTAGCAAACACCCTGACTAACAAGCCAACACACGGAGTTCAAATTCAAATTGTTTAGGGGGTGTTGTAGATGGGTTTTTCCTTTTTTTTTGTATTTTGATTGAATGTATGAGATTTGAAAAATGAGATTGAGATAAGCGATGAATTCTTTCTTTTGGGATTTAGAGATAAAACTTGTTAACTTTTTTAAAAATTTTATTTTCATTTGAATTTATTTTTTTATCTCTAAAAGTCAACTTTAGCATTTTATTTAATGTTTTTTTACTGCTATGATGAATTGATACATGTTATTGTTGCTAATTTTTTCCTTTTGTACTTCTTCCACTGTTACTTCACTAAAAATTTTAGATTGGTCTTGTTTTTTCTTTTTCTTTTGGGAATGGTGATAATAGTGAATATTGGTCTGTTATTGTTGCTATTTTTACAATGACGTCTTTTCGTGGCCATTATGCCCCGTGATTAGTGTGAATTTCTTTCAAACCACTATTTGACTATTTAATGACCACAAACAACTTCGCTATCATGAAATAGTGACCGCGACATCATTATTGACCCACTATTTTGATCCCTATTTCGATGTTAAAATCAAATTTTTCGAAGTTGTGTTTCTATTGTGACTAGAAACCAAACATTGAGCCATTTTTTCCCCCTTGAAATAACTCTAAAACTAGCCCAATTTTAGAAAATCAAATGTTCTTTGTTTCTTATCCAATCATTGATCGCATTTTCTTTGTTGAAATCGAAGACTTAAAATCTCATTGTAAATAAAATTAAAATACCTAACAAATGTCTTTATGCTTCAACTCCTCTCCATATTTGTTCCTAGTAAGAACCTCGGTCATCAAAACCCTCTCCTTGTAATATCGACCAATAATAGTGGATTCTCCCTACTACGGCACCTCCAACCCGGATTGAGTAAATTCGATCAAGCTAGGTTGAGATAGGGACAAAGAGGTGGAACATAGCAAAGGGGATTTAGAAAAGGCTATAGGTTTGGGTGGTTAGAGAGAGGACGCACAACATATTAGGGGAGAGGTTGTAATCATTAAGTGAGTTGAGTGAATAAATGTTGTAATACCCCTAACCCCATTTAATGATTGTCATGAATAAAAGATGTCATTGAGACCCTTTTGGCTTAAACAGAATTTTTATTATCAAAATCATTGATAAGCCATAAAAGTAACATGTTTTTAATCTCATTATTAACACATTTTTGGATGATTTATTATCTAAATTAGTGAATTTGATGCTCCTAATCCTTTAAATTTATGTTTCTATACTTAGGTGAGCATAGGGAAGTGAAATGAGAGAAAAAAAGGGCCAAAATTGGATAAAAAGAGTTATCTTCAGGAACCACACAGCCATGGCATTTCCACACGGGTAGGGCACATGCCTGTGTGAGCTACACGGGCTGGCCATATGCCCATGTGCCAGCCTATGTTGATATGACTCCTTGTTTCCCAAACACGTGAAAAAACCCAATTTTTAGGCTTTTTGAACATTCTAAAGTTTATAAATACATAGTAGAATAGGACCTAAAGGAGGATGTAGAGAAGAACAAAGAAAAGACTCGAAGAACACCATCAGATTCATTTTAGAAGCAGATCTCCTCCAAGATTGAAGATCTCCATTTAATTTCTTTATAAGTTTTCTTGGGTTTCTTTATGTCTTGTTGTTTTCCTAACTTTGAAATGATATTATTCCAGATTATAAACTAAATTCCCTAGATGCCTAGGGAAGATGAAATCTATATGAATCTTATTATTTGATTTCTGAATTACATGATAAATATTTGATTCTTGTTCTCAATTATGTATATTTATTTCGTGTTTTAATATTTTTAGGATATTAATTCATGCTTAATGTGATTATTTCAGTGGAGCAAAAGTCCTTGTTTAAGAGTAGATCTAGCATAATTGAGTAAAGTTGCATGCAATCCTAGAAATAGGATGACATAAATCTATTGGATTAGAGTCAAATCTAATAGGGGAATCCATAGATCGAGTTAATGTGACAATAGGAGTTTTAATTAGAAAGAGATTTTAATTAATCAACCTAGAGTCAGTTGTTTTTACTTTTGAAAGAGATATTAACATAATTTAGGGATTTCTATGGATCAAGGCACAAGTGAATAAATCGTTTAATTCATATTCAGAATAATAAGTGAAGTCTAGGTGGATTCTTTCTTGGGTGTTGTCTATCTCATTAGTTATTCTATTATTTTTTTAATTCGTTCTCTATTGCACTCTTAGAAATTAGTTTACTTAATTTTAGATTAAAATCAATCCTATTAATTTGTCGGCTAAATAATAGAAAAACAGTCATTACTATTACTTTTAGTCCTTGTGGATAAGATATTCTCAGCTATAATATTATTTGATAGGTGCATTTGCCTTTATCATAATTTTGGTTAGTTTAGTGACCATCAGTCATTGTTCAAAATAACTTAATATAAACCTCTTTGGACAAATGTCAACATGTATAGGTTAAAACACTTGTAAAAATTATTTTGAACCACTTTCTAAATACTTGATCATGTTAAATATATAAAGCTAACTTTCGGGTGTTTCAATAACTTAAAATTTTACATTTTTCTTAAAAAAAATTATACTTTTGATCATTTTACAAACCTTCTCAAGGTCTTATAAACCTTTTAGACCTTTCCTAAAGTGCCGTTACAAAATGAAAACATTTGGACACCATTTGGGATCATTTTAAGACATAAAAAATATACTTTTATAGGCATTGAAGGATATGTATCGATAGCTTTCCCCCGTGTACCAATACATCCACCAATTATTGTAGCATTTAAGCAATTGACTTGTATGTACCAATACCTCTAACCAAGGTTTTGATACATAGATGTAGGGGCTTGAAAAGTTGTTCATTGATACGTCATATTTCAATATAAAATTAAGTACTTTTTGCACTTAAAGAGCTTGTGTTCTAGTAGTTGTTTAAGCCCCTTTTTTTTTATCATTTTTCCATACTTAGATTAAAATTTACTTTAAAAGAAATTTTTAGCTTATTTGATGTTTTTATGAATAAAAACCTCAATTAAATGCCCATTTGAGCTTTATGTGTGGTTAAGGCATTTTTAGAGACTTAACCAAGGGAGAATGAGGAAGGAAGCAAACAAGTAGTTGTGGCATTGCAATATCAGGAGATTAATGTCACAACCTGGAGTTCTTTGACTACAAAGTCACGACACCAATTCCTGATGTTGCGACATTGCCTACTCCACCAAGCTAAAGAAGCCACCTCGAGAAGCTTTAAGGTTCACGACACTAGACTTGTGGTGTTGCAACACCAAGATCCCTAACTTGCAAGGTTGCAACATCGGGCCTATGATATCATGACATAGCCTCTGAGATGGACCAAGGAGACCAAGGCCATTTGTAACACCCCTAACTCGTGACCGACGCCGGTGTCGGACACGAGGGGTTAACGGCCAAACCCTCTCAAGATACCAACCAATTTGACATTACCAGTCAGGCTGGAAAACTGCGTCACCGTCGCCTTAAAAATCATATCTCGAGTTTCAAAACTCAGAAACTGGTTTCGTAAATTTTCCCTGAATTTAGACTCATATACCCATCCATGTATTTATTTTTAGAATTTTTTCTTGGGCCAATTGGTACAGTTTATTAGTTAAAGTTACCCATGTTACAGGGACCGACTGCTCTGACCTTCGCGCGTTACAACTTGAACATCTCCCTGTACAGGGCTTTAATACTGGTGCCGTTTGTTTCTAATGAAACTACACTCAAAATGGAATCTGTACATATAAGGCATGACTCCTAATTCTTTCTGGATAATTTATGGTAAATTTTCAAAGTCGCGACAGGGGACCCAGAAACCGTTCTGGCCCTGTCTCACGAGAACCTTAATATTTCTCAGTATACCTCTCATATGGTCGTTTCGTTTCGTCCATATAAAAATAGATTCATCAAGGTTCAGTTCCATAATTTACTCACTATTTAATTCTACTTCTACTATTTTTAGTGATTTTTCAATCTCATCTCACTGCTGCTGTCCGCAACAGTTAATGCAGTAGACTATGCCAATTTCATGAATTTTTCCTTGGCCTTAATCATCCATCATACATGACACAAATTATGGCCACCTTAT
The DNA here is from genome assembly GCF_025698485.1 of Gossypium arboreum. Taxonomy (NCBI): domain Eukaryota; kingdom Viridiplantae; phylum Streptophyta; class Magnoliopsida; order Malvales; family Malvaceae; genus Gossypium; species Gossypium arboreum. Next base: position 81,621,219 of record NC_069081.1, on the reverse strand, counting down.
CAAAATTTGAGTTTCTAAGACTCGTGGCTATAGGTTCTAGCATCCCACTCGATGACCACATAGGCCATTTTCACATGGCTTAAAATTTACAACCCACAATTCGACAAAATATAATAGCCTATACATGCCAAATGTTCTTCAACAACAAAAACAATACCACAAGATTTCAGCGGTGTGATGACTTCAACGACGGTCCCGATCACGCAAACAATACGAGTCCGAGAGACCTAAAATGGGTGACAAGAAAAACACCGAGTGAGTTTACAACTCAGTAAGTCATAAGCATTCATCAATCCACTGATAAAGTTACTACAACATGAAACAATAAACGAGGCTAGGTACTCATCCATATCGAATCTATACCATAATTCCTCGGACCTTTCGGTCCAATCTCATACCAAGTCATACATCCACATTTCATATTCTACACAACAAGATATTTGAGGCATTTTCACACACTAACTCATTTCCACCACAATCATACAATTTCAATCATCACATAGATTTAAGGCTTACCAAATTCAACCCCGAGCATGAACATATTTTCTATTCGTCATGAGCTCGAGGTACTTACCCGATCCGCTGTCCGGGATTAGCTCGATAATGTCGCACACTCAGTGCCAATTGTAATGCAAGAGCATATAGTGGATCCGCACACTTAGTGCTATATGTATTCAACTCGCACACTTAGTGCTATATAATCAAACTCGCACACTTAGTGCTGTACAATTTTAAACCCGCACACTTAGTGCCATTCTTGTCACCGTGTCCATATATACCCGCACACTTAGTGCCGAGACCAATACCTTATGTATTTTGCTGCCTTTATACATTCAACAATGGCATCATTCCATATACATACATTTCCATTTACACACCAACTCATTTAAACACATTTGCATATATATATTGATCATTTAAATCGACACCAAATATACGCTTAATGACTTACTTTGTGTTGGGTAAAACAGTCCAAGTCGGCTACTCGATGACCTTCGTCTTTCCCTTGCTTGATTCTCCTTCTTTAACTCCTTGAGCTTAATCAATAAATCAACTAGTTTAACCCTCTTGCTAAACATTCATAATTCAATTACACATGCATATGTATGTTTGTATATTCGCAACCATCCTCACTTATTACCCATTTGGTCAACAATCTAAGCCAAGATAAGGCTTCAATATGGTTGCCTCTAACCGAATACATGCACACCAATCTACTTCCTTTGGCCGAATATGCATGTCTATGTGGAGGCCAATTTCACACTTAATACTACACAAAAAAACAGCATACATTTTCCTAATTAACGCATTACATATTGTAGCTCTATACACATCTCTCATTTATTTCATAACCAAACAACATCACAAGCAAATAGACACCTTAAAATAGTATACATGTCATACCAATTCATCATGTGCAAACATATATTCATGTAGGTGCAATGGCGAATTCTCAAGTGGCTTATATCCAAATATACACACATATCCAAAGCTTAAATCTTACTTACCATGCAACATGCATGAATCATACTTATGGATATAACATGGTCGAATACCACAACACCATACCGTTTCAATTTGGTCATGGTTAAACAAAGAACTTAGTATCTCATTCAAAATGCTAAAAGAAAATCTAAGAATCCTCAATCCACCATCACATGAATCATTTTCAAGCTTGATATTTAGCATGCAATGGCATTAACACCATATTCACTTTGGCGAATTTCATTCCCATGACATAACAAAGATTTGAACCATGGGCTAACAAGAACATCAAGCTAGCAACTAAAATATACATGAATCTCATGGCAAGACATCAAACTTACCTTAATCTAGGTACAAGTATGGCCAAACCTCCTCCTAAACCTCTTCCAAACCAACATGAAACAAGAATTCCTTCCTTCTTCCTTAGAATTTTCAGCCGGAAATGAAAATGATGAACAAAATTTCTTCTTTCTTTCTCCACACTCACGGCAATGGGCATGCATGAGACCATTTTTTCTCTTTTTTTTTTTTGTTCCTTTCATTATTAAATTCCCATGCTCACTATTTTATTTTTTTTTACATACACCATTGTCCCAACATGTTTTATGACATGTTTTACCCATAATCTCTTGTCATGGCCGGCCACTAACTATTAGGGGGAAATTTGACATGCAAGTCCTCCCTTTGACTACATGCACTATTAGGTCCTTATAGATTAGCCTATCACTTTTCAAAAGTGTCACACAAGTCCTACTAACTGAATTCACATGCTATCGGCTAAATCGAAGCTTGAAATTTTCACACATTCATAATTACATATTCTAGACAATAAATATTACGTTCAAACATTTCGGTGACTCGGTTTAGCGGTCCCGAAACCACTTCCCGACTAGGGTCAATTTTGGGCTGTCACACCATTGACTTGCAGGGTCTCGACATCGAACCTGTGGTGTCACGGCCTAGGGTCCTTTGAGTAGCTGTGTCACAACCACACCTTCCCAATGTCACAACATTGAGTTTGTAATAGTCAAAGTAGCCAAGATTGAAGAGGGAAATATGAATAAATTTTTGTTAAACTTATCGTGCTTAGATTTAATGTTAGGGACAAAAGTTGTAATTGAAGGATTATTATTTCTAAGCCTATAAATACCAATCTAAACTCACCTATTAGGGTGGTGAATTAGTGTTAGAATATTGTTTTAAGTTTGAACTTTTAGAATATCTATTGGAATTTTCTAGGTTAAATAGTACAGGGATTGGTTTGTAATTTCTAGATTAGTACTCTTAAACTTTTCAATTTCATATACTTTTCATTTTCAATTGGTGAAATCAATATTAGGTTTTCAAGGAATTTCTTTGGATTGAAGCATTTCTACCTTTGGAATCAAGAATTTCCTACATATTACTAAGCATTTATTAACCTTTTCAATTTCATCACTTTAATTAGTTTTAAATGTATGAAATTGTTTTATTCGTTTAATTGTGCTATACGTATGTTTTAAATTCATTGAGTGATTGGTTAATTAGATTGTTAGCATGTGAACTTATGTCTAAATGTTTAATTGAATAATTTCGAGTAAATTGAATAAACTGTAAAACTTAAAATTGATAACTTTAGGTGGAAATTTAGATAAGTGAGATTGAAAGGAGAATCTATCGTGTAATAATTCATTTAGTTTAGCTTAATTGAGTGAGATTAAGAGGGTAATTGGATTAAGTTCATTATTTGATAAAATTGAGATCGAGGGGATAAATTTTTTGAGTGAGGAAATTATCAATTGGGTCCCTTAGACATAAATTCATTGCTAACATGAAGGTTAACTGGTCACCATTGTTGCCTTTATTATTTTCCTTTAATTAAGAGTTTTAATGCTTAATTGCTTTCTAGGACATTTTAGAAAATCACTTATTTTGGATTGTCATATAAAGTTGTTGCTTTAATAATTCGATAGGCTCTCTCGCATGTTACTTATGTTCTTTGCTATATTTCGCACAATCACCTTTGGGTTTGATACTTGAAATACTTTCGGTATTTCATTGTAACACATATATTTACAATTTCACCTGTACAGTTATAGTACACACCACACTTTCTTTTCATATATATATTTGCATATTTCAACATATGCACACCGAAAGCCATTCATAAGCACTTCAAATCATCCCCAAACATTAACAAATTAGACCACTAAGTTCCAAATCATTTTAAAACAACATCAAAACTGATTTAAGCAGTATTTCATCTTTGAAAACATAATCAAATAAGCAACACAATTTATCTTAACTTATACACATTATAAAGCTTACAAATTTGACATATAATACACTTAGTCTATGTGCATGCCATTTCGAACTCCTCTAATTCAATTATTACAAAACTAAATTGTCTATGCCCTTCAAACCTCTTGCGTAAATATGATTCTTCAGGAAACGATCTTTATATTCTCGAAATGGATCTTCTACCTACACATTTTAAACCACTAATGTGTTAAGCTCAAAGAACTTAGTAAATACACTATGATTTCCTTCTTTACCATCCCTTATAGTAGTTGTAACACCCCTAAAACCACTATGCTACATAAGTGGTACTAAATTGAGAACATGCATAGTGGATTTCTAGGTTAAATGAAATAAAGTATATTAGTGATGGTAGAGAAGGTTGATAGATGTCGAAGGAATTTGAATAAGTGATATGTCATGAGATATTAATCTGGAGCATGAACTAAATTGTAAAGTTGTAAAAAGTGAAGGGTTCAAATCATAAAAGTTCAAAAGTTAAAGGTTAAATTGAAAAGTAGAAAAGTTGAAGGACTAAAGTTATAATTTTACCAAAAGTGAAAATGACTCAAAAGCAAATGTTAAAGATTATTAAGGGCAAAATGGACATCTTTCAAATGATATAATTTTTAGCAAAAAACACCAAAAATGCCTTTGTACATGTGTATTAAATTTGAGCTATTGATTTTGATTGATAATGTGGGAATTAATATAGGCATTGATTAAAGATAATTATGTTAATAATATTTTTTAATTCAAGAAATTTTGGCTTTGAGCCTTGAATTTTGATGGAAAGTTAGAAGAAATTTTAACCATTGGATTGAAATTATTATCTTAAGATATTTTTATTATTTTATTAAGACAATTATTAAAACAAATGAAGAAAATTCTTCATATTTCCCATTCATATACAAATCCCACAAGAAGAGAAGAAAGGAAATTTTGGTTTTCTTTCAATTTGATCCTTCTTAATTCAAATTACAAGTCAATACCCAAGACCTTTGATTTTTAAGTAAATTTTCATGTGAAATCAAGTGCCTAACAACATAAAAAGCTTAGTTTTCTTGTTAGAGTTCATGGATGGAGGTGAGAGAAAATTAAAAAAGTGAAGAAATCAAAGTGAAAAGAGAAAGAAATAGAGTGATGAAAGAATTGTGAACAAAGGAAAAGAAGTAAAAGAATTGTGAACAAAGGAAAAGAAGTAACAAAAGTGAGAAAAAGAGAAAAGTGAAACAAAGGAAGTGACATCTATTTATTTTTCAAAGGATTGAAGTGAAGCATATGATAAAATAATATTATTAGTGTGAAGGAACCCATGAGAAACAATATTTATAATTTATAAGAATTAAAGTGAGAGTGATATGTTAAGTGAAAGGAAAGTTGGAAATGTAAACAAGTTCATGTGTGCATGATATACTAGCTTGAGGGACTAAATTGAATAATATTCCTGTGTTAGTGAAACTTGTAAAACAAGTGATTTTATGATAAGAAATCATTATGCGTGGAGTGAATTAATTAACAAGTGCATGCAAGGTTAGTAGTGACTAATACTTAGTTGTGGAATTTGACAGAAATATTCTTTTAAAATATGCAAGTTGTTTTAGGAAAAACAATAATTTATATTCACTGAAACCTTAATATAATTTTTAGAATTTTGTAAATTAAAAAAATAGTTTGTTTTAGAATTTTAGATTTTTAGTATTTTGAAGAATTCTCTGTAATTCTTTATAATTCTTAAGATATTTAAAATAGTTATAATTATTTTATAATTTTTATAATGTTATGTAATTTTCAAATTTTTTATAATTTTTAATATTTATTGATATGGCTGTATGCTATACATCAGCATCAATCTCAGTGGACGCTGTGAGAGGAATTTTGTCAACTCCATTAGCGAAATTTAGTGGTCACTTTGGTTCATTGATAGTTTTATTAATGAACTTAATTGATTTATTAAATTACCTATAACAATTCAATTAATGCAAATTAAGTCAAGAAACTTGGTTGATTTTTTTTCTTAAGATTTTTAAACTTATAAACTTAAATTTTATTTTATAATAAAATAATACATGAAAATATTGAACAAATTAAAACTAAAAATATCAGAAGCTTGCCTTTTGAAATCATAGAGAGGGACGGGTGCAACATGTTTTAGTCTTTGACAGGGACGAAGAGAGAAATATACTTTAGGGAATCAAGATTATTACTGTATTAATATATTATTTCATTTTTTTTAAAAAGAGTTATAACAAAAATTTACCATCTTAAAAAAATTGAAGTACAATTTAATCATAATATTAACTTAAAAATTCAAATGTTTTAGAAGGACTAAGAAACAATTTACTAGTGCCTCCCCTTAATGTAGTGCCTGGACTTCGGTCCACTTGGTTGGACATTTTACTTTAAAAAACTCGCTACCATTAGCATTAGTATGCAAGAAGCTACAAAACGAGGTTTTTTTTTTTAAAAAAAAAAAAGAAAAAAGAAAAAGAAAATTGAAGAGTTGATTGGATGAAGTTGAAGTTATAAGAGAAATCTCGACTTAATCCACTTTTATCGAACACGTTTCGTAATTTGTAGGTGTTGTTTGACTTTATTAAATTAAAGTGATAACCTTTTTCAATTAAAATTTAAATTTGATGCATTGAATCGGTCTACTGCAATTATCCTCCCTCCGAAAAAAAAAACCATCGGTGAAGAAATATGTAATAAATTTATATGAAATTAAATGTAAGTGGGTTAAAATGATAAAATTGAGGGATAGAAGATTTTAAGTTTTTGGTTTAAATTTTATGTGTATGTATTTTTAAATTGTATATAAAAATAAAAATATTCTCAAAGTTATATTTGTTACTTTATAAAAATATTATCTAATTTTTTAAAATTTCACAATTAAGTAGTCAAAGCTTTATATAGATATTAGGTTTTGATACTTTCACAATTAATTTAGGACTTGATTGAATGTGATCATAACTCAACTAAAACTTTAAATAATAATATAGATAACATGAGATGACATGTCAGGTTTTTTGGGATAATATAATTTTTGGCCTTAAATTTGGTAACTCAATCCACTTTGGCACCTACATTTTTTTTGTTCACTTTTGTTACTTGCACTTGATAATTAGATCCATTTTAGTTATTAAACTTGAATTCCGTCAATATTTGATGATGTGACCAATATTCTTAGAATATGACTAGATTGATCAGTTGGAATGATTAGACTGAGAACTAACCGGTATACTAGTTTACACAAAGGGGTTGACCTCTTGAATCAAAAACTACTCAAAATCATTACTTGAAACGATTTAATAATTTTTTAAAAAAATCATGATTTTTTAATTAATGTTAATCTAGAAGTTGAGCCGATCAAATCAATTAAATTAAGAACCAACTATCTGAGCAATCCAATCACTAGTTTGATTATTAAAATATTGCATGTGATACTCAAAGATTGTACACATCATCAACTGAAAATTTATATAAATTTTTTAATTGTCAAATAATAAAAATGTCATATCATCAAATTTTTATATTTTTAAATTAAAAATTAAAATGAATATAGATAAAAAAACACAATTACAAAAGCAAGCCTAAAACTATATTATTCTTTTAATTTTTAAAGTTAGAAGTGACAACCGAATTACAATTATAGAACTCGAATAACATATAATAATTCTTTTAGACAATCAACAAACATGAGAAAAAGTTATTAGAAACAAATTAAGAATAAATTTTAGTATTCACATGTGTAAAAGAAAAGAATAACGAGGAAGAGGAAAAGGATGGTATGAAACAATAATATTATGTTATTTTTATTTTTTAATAATTTAATGTTAAAATAATATTTTCATATTAAATTTAATGATTTTTATTATAAAAATTTTAAATTAAGATGAAAATCCTATTTAAGATAAAATCACTAAATTTGCATTAAGCTACTGTAAATGAATAATATCATCCTTTCGTATTGAAACATAATTGTCAAACCATAGCTTTTGAAATTGAATGATTTAAAGACCTTGAGTTTGACCACACCCCATGATAGAAGACGGTAACTTCCCCACCTTCTCAATCCCTTCAGCGAAAACCACACCCATTCCCATGAAGAAATGGGATTCTATATGGCAATGGAATGACCAGGCCCCAGGGTTATCTGCTTTAAACCTCAGAGCCGTCCATCCAAAAGGATGTACCGGCACCGTGTTCTTCATAATCGGATTCACCAAATTGTACTTGTTGGGATCATTGAACATATCGAACTTCCCTTCTCCGTACCCTAAAACCCAGAAATCATGGCCATGCAAATGCCATGGATGCGTCTCACTGTTTTTCGGATTCATGGTGTTTGCATTCTGAAGTATAATATCCATAGTGGAGTTGAAATTCAGCCTGTAAATTCCATTACTTGAAGTAGTGTTTGCATTTGGGTGCCTTTCGTAGATATCATAGTTGAGGAAATCGTAGCCATCGGGAGGTGGGTTTTGATCGAAAGCTTGGGTTAAATTGTGCTTGAGTGCAATCAAGTAAGGCGTGTGGGGATGCGTGAACGACACATTGTTAACCGACCATCGTCTTCTTCCGTTTATCTCGTTTTGTGTGTTGAGGAAAACTATGACCCTGTCGGAGACTGCAGGAGGAATGTGGATGTAACCACGGCGAGCTTTAATGGCTTGACTCTGTGCCATCCGAGGGCGGCTGTCGTTCCAGACGGGGGCTGCCGGAGGGATTGTCGGAGGAGATCTCCTTGGATGATTTGGATAGTAAACCAAAACTCCCTGACCTGGAGGAGTGTTGGGCGCTGGTCGACTTACAATATTTGATGTGATCCAATAATTTGTGGTGGGATCTTGATCGGCTTTTACTAGAACCGAGTAGGTTTCCCCCGAGTATATGAACAAGTTTTGCACAACAAATGGCTCAACATAATGCCCATCCGCTTCAACTACTGTCAAATTATGGCCCTGCATATATAAACCATTACTTAATTTGCAGTTTTTCACAATTTGTGTTCCTTAAATTTTAGTAAAATTAATAAATTTTAATTAAAATATTACTTTAATAAAATTTTAAATTTAATATAAAAATACATTAATCATGTTTAATTTATTGAATGAAAAATATATTTAATAAAAGGAATTAAATTTATAAATTTTATTTGAAATACAACCTCAATCTTACTGACTAATAATATTATCAAAATATTATAGTTTTTTAATTTAGAAATTTTAAAAATTCAAGTATAATCTAATGCTATTATAGCTGTCTCATATGCTTTATAACATCAAAATTAAAATAAAAATAAAAATAAAAGAATCGATTGTATTGTAAAGAAAGACGAGCATTACCTCAATCTGGAAGCTGAGAGCTGACAAAGAGGTCAAACTGGAAACTCGCAATCGATATGTTTTTCCAGGGACCACTATTAATCTAAAAGGGGAGCAGTCTGGGTTTGTGGTATTGCAAAGGCCAGGATCTGAACTTGGAACACTTAAACTAGAACAGTTGAACCTTCCTCTCCCATGGATCAAAAGAGACTGAAAATTTTTCAAACTTACATAAAACAATCATCACCAAAACACTTGTTGACTTGAAAAACAGGTAATGATATATTCACCTGAGGCTCTCCAATCCATTGGAAAGGAACTTTAGACAAGCCAACAGCTTGTTCAGTAGTGCTGTTATGGTACCAATCATTGAGGATGATGTTCCTATCATAATCATATGCAAAAGGTTCGGATTCCCCATCAGGTAGTCCCACAATGATTGATCCATATAACCCAGAATCTCTTTGCATTCCATAATGTGCATGATACACGTATGTCCCCGGCTGCATTCAATTCAAACACAAAAGTTTTCAAACTCTCAGTCTATGATTCTAGACTATAAGCTTCTGAAATTTCCCCGAACTTACTCTGTCGACCACAAACTGGTATTTGAAAGTGGTTCCAGGCAAAATTGGACACTGAGTTATTCCTTCGCTCCCATCAAACCAGGGTGTTCCAATCTGTCAAACAATAAATAAATAAATAAAAACACAACTTAATTTCACAAGTGTTGAGCTGAAAGATTAAAAAGTAAAAAAGAAAAACCTGTCGGATCCCATGCCAGTGAATTGCAATATTCTCTGTAAATAAACTGTTTGTAACTTCAACAATGATTGTATCGTTTTGTTGAGCCCTGATTGTAGGACCTGGAGTTCGGCCATTGATGGTTATTACCATTTTCCTATAGCAATCAGGGGACTTGAATTCGTTCTTTACTTCCCATTTATATCGGCGGATTCTTGCCTCAACACCATAACCATTTAACAAAGCTATAAGTTGTATTAAAAGCAGAAACATGACCGGAACCATGTCGCAACAACCCCAACAAAATACTAGGAATTGGATTGAGTGAGTGAGGGGAAACTTGGGTGGTTGTTGCTTTCTCAAATCGAGCTTAAATTGCTGCCTTAGAGCGATGGGTACTTGTGCCCTTTTTTTTTTTTTTTTTTATAACGAATGCATGCTATTGAAGATTGACCAAGTCAATGTCTTCTGTATCTATCCCGGACGAAAACTTCATAGAAACTCTGCCCAGAAAAAAAATGAATTGGACAGTGGACTTTTTAAAAACTAAACATTTTCTAAGCTTTAAAAAAAATCATGTGAAGTGTGATAAAAGAAAATAAAACAAGGCAGAAGTTGCCTAAATGACTTCTTTTTTTGAATTAGCCTCAATGACTTTGCCCTTTCTATTAATGGGTCTTTTTCTTTTCTTTTCTTGATCTTTATAATATATCATATATCTACTTGCGATAATTATATGAAAGCCGCGTATAATTGGATGACTTGTATAATAAAACAGATTTGACTCAGTTGTCAGATTTTTTGGTGTGGTCAAAATGAAGGAAGCATCTCTGCATTTTCTGTTCAATTCCTCCGAGATGATGATGGTTAAATCTTAAAAGGGAAAGGGTCTTCCTTAAGTAATGTGTATAACATTGAGTATTGATTAGTCTAATTTTTTATTTAATACAATATTTTTATTAAATATAAAAATAATTTCTAAATTTTTATTAAATAATATATTTTATAAGTTTTTAACAAAAGTAAATTTAATTTAACTACATAATAGATATAAACATGTAAAGTAAATTATGGAAATATTTAAATTGGTAAAATATATATATGAAAGAAACTAAACAAAATACATAGTATTCAACATATATAAATATATATACACTATAGTAATATGAGATTATAAAAAAAAAAAAAGAAGCAAAAACCTATATGGCACAGTTTATATGTTTCCATTTGGCGCATTAGTATGATAATTATAATTAATATGTTTCATTAATTTTTTTATTATAAGTTACCATAAACATAAATTTTCATAATGAAATAGAAAGATTTAGTCAAAGAAAATCAAAGATTAGAATATTTATTAAAATAAAATATTAAGCTCAAGGTAATCAAAGATTACACTGATTTTCACATAGATTATAATTTTATTCTGCAATAACTTACATTCATTGTTTAAATTAGAGAAAATTAAATATAATATTAAAAATAAAATTTAATAATTTTAATGGCAAAAAATTAATTTAACAATATATAAAATAAATAACCTAGAAAATATTAATAAATATTATTTAAATTATAATAAATTAAAATTAATATTCAAACCATTAAAATATTTGCACTATTTTAATATTATTATTTTAATATTAAAAATTAATATAACTAATTTTAAATTAGTTATATAATTTTAAAAATATTTTGAATTACATTACCTTTTTTATTTTATTGAGGAAATTCATTAATGTTGTCATACGAAACCAATAAATAAAAATAATATAAAGTTAATATGCATAATTTATTCATGCATCGCACGAGAATGTAAACTAGGTTATAATATTTAGAAAAAAATGTTACGGATTGTCAACCAAACTCATAGGGTTATAATTAAGGTAGTCATTACTGCACCAATGGACATATCATTTTGTCTTAATACTGGTATGTCTCTGTATTTTAGTGTACCATTTCGTATTTATTAATTTTTAAATATTTTTCACACACATACATATATTTGTAGCCTAATTTTAGATTTTTAAAAAATTATGTATACATTAAATATTTTCACATATATATTAGTAGTCTAATTTTTAGTTTCTAAATAAATTATATATTATTGTGATAAAATATATTATATATTATATACATGCAAATATACATAAATTACATTCATATAAATATATTTATATGTAAATATAAGTTTTAAAATTGTTAATTAGGTTGAATAATTTAATTTAATAACTATTAATTTAAATATAATTTTATAAAATTAAAATGGGTAAGATAAAAAATTTAAAAGTTGGTTTAAAATATTAAGTTCTTGTACCAGCTAGTACAAGCCGATGCTCACCAATATTGACTGAAACAAGGCAAAAAGCACTGAAATTGTCACGCCCCAAAATATAGGAGGTTAATTGAAATAATTAATTAAGAAATGAATTAGGCTTGATGGTTAAGTAGTTAGTGCACTCTTTAGAGGTTTTAGGTTTAAGCCATTCCTCTCTTATTTTTTTCCCTTTTATTTTCAACAAACTAGGATGAAAACCATACTAAAACAAGTATTGTTAGGAGTGAAAACTTAGGAAGTAATAGGCTTAGTCTTCATGGTTACACGCTTGCTTCTCCCCCTTGCATACCCGAGTTTGAGTCGCCCAAATCACCCTCTATTTCCCTTTTATTTTCAACAATAAGGGTAAATTAACATGCAACCCCCTAAAGTTTGAAAACCCTAGGTATTTAGCTACTTTTCCAAATTACATTTGAATTCTTGCTTTCTTTTCCAAACCAAACAAAATTTTGTTTTCTTTTCCCTATTCCTTTTCATTTTCTTATTTGCATGATATTTTTTTTCCATTGCTGAAATTAATTTGCCTTTTAAATCAAAATCAATCCCATACAAATCATATTTCCTATTGAATTTTGAGTTCACCGTTGATAGCATATGTTTCTTTTCATCAAAGGTTTGAACTTGCTTTAAGCGCATCAAACAAATTTGATCGTGAAGGATGTCATTCAGGCTTCTAGTGAAAAATGTATTCTTTTACAAGTGAATTGGGGCAAACCGTGTCCAGGAATAGGGCTACATGGGTGGACCACACGACCCCTCACACAGCCATGTACCTCTAAAACCCTAGACTAGTCTGAATCTCACATGGCCGAGAACCCTCTGCCACACAGCCGTGTCTCCCCTGTAGGTTAATTTTTACATTTGCCACACGACCACAGTTTGTTACACAGTCGTGTAACCCTTCCACATGGCCTATAGCCTCTTGCACAGCTAAGCTACACGACCGTGTGACCCCTGCTTTGTAGTTTTGCTCAAAATTTTTTGATTTGTTCAGTTTAGTCTCTGAATAGTCCCAAACTATTTTAGAGCTTTATTTCTCTCAATTGAACCCCTAATAATATGTGTACTAGAATTCATGATTTGAATGTCTGAATTATTACTGTATTTGTATGATATGTGAATAATATATGCCTATTGCATATATATTACGGATCGTATGATCAGCATGCCTTAGTTACCGTTAAACGGAACATATCATAAAACATGTCTTTTGCTACTGAATTGATTTATGATAAGCATATTAATTACAATTGTATGACCGGTTATAAGCATATTAAGTACTATCGTATTGATCTATTATAAGCATATTAATTGCTACCAATTGATCTATTATAATCCCATTAAATGTTATCACATTGATCTAAGCATGCCACATTACATTGCATGGGGTGGGACGATATATACGAAGGAAGATTGACAGTTTATCTGCAAATTTGCTTGGTACCCATAGCCAGAGGCAGATTCTATCTGTGAGATATTTCTTGTCCATCCACAGTTAGAGGCAAATTCTAACTGTAGGATTTTGTTGTGTTTTCACATCTTAAGGCAGATTGTATCTACGAGATTTTTGTTGTGTATCCACAGCTAGAGGTAGATTCCATCTGCAGGATTTTGCTATGTGTCCACATCCATTGGTAGTTTATCTACAAACTATTGGTGGTTAAACTACAACCCGATGTGTAAGTAGTTAGAGCTCAGGGGAACTCCCATTGTGGTGTGTAGCAGAGTTAGGTAGGACCTTTTTTTTATATATTGAAATTACGTAGCCATACACGAACACGTGCAAACATAAACTGTGAACTTTGAATCGATAATTGATGGTGCTCATTCTATGTTTTGTTATATAGTATGTTTTATTGATTGTTAGCATTGATTTTCTTGTGATGGAACTCACACTGAGCTTCATAACTCACTCCCTTTTTATTTCCGTCTCTATAGATAACCCACCAAGTTAGGAAACAGACATGACATGTAACACCCCGTACCCGATTCCGCTGCCGGAGTCGGACACGAGGGGTTAACGGCTTAAACCATTCACTTTCACAGTCCATTTTAAAAATTTTCCAGGCAGTTGGCTAACTGCGTCACTGTCACTTTAAAAATCATATCTTGAGTTCCAAAACTCAAAAACCAGTTTTGTAATTTTTACCTGAAACTAGACTCATATATGCATCTAAAAATTTTTTTCTAGAATTTTTGGTCGGGCCAATTAGTACAGTTTATTAGTTAAAGTCTCCCCTGTTACAGGGTGCGACTACACTGACCTTCATGCATTACGACCTGGATATCTCCCTGTACAGGGCTTCAATACTGATACCGTTTGTTTCTATAGAAACTAGACTCAAATAGGAATCTATACATATATGGCATGACTCCTAATTATCTCTGGTTAATTTACAATGAATTTCCAAAGTCGGAACAGGGAATCCAGAAACCGTTCTGGCCCTGTTTCACGAAAACCTAAATATCTCTTAACATACAACTCATATGACCATTTCGTTTCTTCCATATGAAAGTATATTCATTAAGGTTCATTTACATAATTTATTCACTATTTAATTCCATTCCTACTATTTTTAGTGATTTTTCGTATCCACATCACTGCAGCTGTCAACCTCTGTCCTTAAGGTAGATTTTACCTACTTCATAATTTCCTTGATTCAACCAGCCCTTTTAGCATACATGGCACAAAAGATGATCACGATTAACCATTCCAAGGGCTAATCGATTCCAAACTTTTCCACATCTCTTAATGAACAACATACAAAATGATTATGATACCATGCCAAAGTGTATACAAGCCATTTTCGCATGGCTATCCAAATTTATACAAAATCAAAGGGTCTATGACCAACAAACGAAAGAGTAGTCCTATACATTAACCAAAATATCCTCTCACTACTAGTCTATTCTATACATGCCATAAGATATTCCAAAACATAGCAGTACCAAACAGTGGATAGTGATAGTGTGACTAGTTGTTGACGATCCCGAGCACAGTAGCTTCAAGAATGAGACCTATAAGGCGAGGAAACAGAGTAAGCGGAGTAAGCATTACAATGCTTAGTAAGTTTTAAGCAAAGGTCAACAGATAACAATCAAATTATAACATAGTTGTTCGTATTTTATTTCACTCTTCCTTCGGGCATACCATCCCTTTACCGAGTATGCACATCTCATCATATACAATAGGCAGATAAACTCTCACATAAAAGTGAGCTCATGTGACATAGATATATCGTATGATTTCATATAACCTCTCACACTAATTCGATGTCACATAATCATAGGAATAGTCCCATAGATTGCTCTCGTATGCATCATATATAAACTTGGAGTACCTACCTGTTTAACCTTTCGCATTGCGTATATTTATAAGCAATTCTTATTACGAAGTCTTACCCGGACATAATCTCCACACGTAGTCATCGAGTCGTACCCGGACATAATCTCCACATGTAGTCATCGGGTCTCACCCGGAACATATTTCCAAGTTTCGTGTACACTTAATCACATGTTACAACATTCACATTAGCCATTCGGCTTTATCACATATATATACATTTTCACATTCATCACGTCGGCCATTAGGCCTTATCACATATATATACATTTTCACATTCATCACGTCGGCCATTAGGCCTTATCACATATATATACATTTTCACATTCATCACATCGGCCATTAGGCCTTATCACATATATACACACTTTCACATTCATCACATCGGCTATTAGGCCTTATCACATATATAGACACTTTCACATTCGTCACATCGGCCATTAGGCCTTATCACATATATATACAGTTTCACATTCCTCACGTCGGCCATTAGGCCTTATCACATATATATACATTTTCACATTCGTCACGTCGGCCATTAGGCCTTATCACATATATACACACTTTCACATTCATCACGTCGGCCATTAGGCCTTATCACATATATACACACTTTCACATTCATCACATCGGCCATTAGGCCTTATCACATATAT
Source organism: Gossypium arboreum (assembly GCF_025698485.1). NCBI lineage: Eukaryota > Viridiplantae > Streptophyta > Magnoliopsida > Malvales > Malvaceae > Gossypium > Gossypium arboreum. The sequence goes on along the minus strand of NC_069081.1, from coordinate 81,605,052 downwards.
ACACACTTTCACATTCATCACATCAGCCATTAGGCCTTATCACATATATACACACTTTCACATTCATCACATCGGCCATTAGGCCTTATCACATATATACATCTCATACATATTTCATATTTTTCTTGTACATCAATTTCAGCAATAGCTTATAAGCAACTCAAATAGTTTCATCAAAGTTTACAACAAAATCACATGTTCACTACAAGCAGTTTTCCTGAGCAACAGTCACTAAATTGTTTATAACTGGAGCTACAAAACTCAAAATCAATTGCCGTTAATTTTCCGAATGTAGACTCATGTATCTTTCATCCATAAAATTTTCAGAATTTTAGGTGTGGCCAATCAATACCAGATTTTTCTTAAAGTTTCCCCTGTTTCACTGTTTGACTAACCTGACCAGTCTTCACTACGAATCAAGATTCTCATTGTACAGAATTCAAAGTATGTTCTACTTGATTTCATTTGAAACTAGACTCATTAAGGAGTCTAAGCATATAAATTTTATCTTGTAACCATTTTTGTACAAATTATAGTGATTTTCTTAAAACCGAACAGGGGATTTCGGAGTCATTCTGACACCGTCTCACACAACTTTAAATATCTCTTTATAGAAAATTTCCTTACTTACACGGTCTCTTTTATAAGAAACTAGACTAATTAAGCTTTGATTTCATATTTTATTCAGCCTATAATTCCACACCAAACATTTATAGTGATTTTCTAAAATCACGTTACTGCTGCTGTCTTGAGCAAATTATTACAATTTGCTCTTAAATTTCCAAGTCCAAACACTTGGGAACTTACCATTTGAGTTTAAGACATATCATGGCCACATCATATCTTATTAAATCAACTCATTATATCCTATTATAGTTGAATTTACTCGACATTTAATCACTTAAAACTTACCTCGGAAGTTGCCAAACGATTACGACGGCTATTCGATCACCTTTTTCTTTCCCTTATCCAACTTTGATCCTCTAGGCTCTTGAGCTAGATCAAACAATTTACTTTCCAGATTAAACATAGTCATACAACATCCATATACATTTTATACTAGCCGAAATGTACCATCAAGATATACTTTACTCAAATAATTTACATTGGCCGATCATGTATAATGTTTTGTAACTTAATAAACTTATCATACATTATGTATTCATAATATTTGTGCAGCCAATTATCCATGGTCATACACACACAATCAAAAATAAATACCAAATTTTCATATCCTTTAGGCCCTAAGCCGAATACACTTGTCATGTTCACCTACATTTTCAAGTACAACATTCTCATATTCGCATTAGTATCAAGCATAATAGCTAATTCTTCCCACCATTTCATCAATGCAATCATACCATCACAAATCAACTTAAAATAACCATATCTAATAATCAAATACCTATAGCATTGCACATTTCTCACATAGCAAGTACAACTAAATTCACTATTAATATACATATATATCTAAACACTTAACTACAAGATTTAATCACCATTATCAAATCATAAAACAGCTTATAACCATCATCTATATTTACTTCACATAAACCGAAATAACCATTACATCATCTTTAAAACACTTAGCATTTTACCCATTTAATCAAGCCAACTCTCAAGACCATTCCATCACACAAATTATACCATAAATCATACTTACAATTTCAGTTAATGCATGACCGAAACTCACCATCATTAACATCATTATCAAACCAAAACCAAAACACATCTATCATCCGTATACCAAGCTTACCAAAACAAACTACTATGAGTTTCAAGCTTATTGACCGAATCTCAAACCTCAAAATTCTAAGTTTAATCTATGGGATGAGTAGAGTTTGAACTAATCATCTCAAACATGCATAGATTTTCAAGAATCATTCAATACATACCTCATTCTAGCCATCTTCTAAGCCAAAAATCAAGGCAACCAAACTTTCTTCTTTCTTTCCTTTTTCGATCAAGAGGAATAAAGAGGATGAAGCCTCTTTTTTTTTTCTTCTAGGTACGGCAAGATGGGGGAGAAGAAGGATGACACACCTTGTTTCTATAACTCTCCCATTCTTTTAATTATTCTTTCTTCCATACTATAAAGCCATTAACTATTGTCATGCTAAAATAAAATGCATATAATATCTATCAACCATCATTATGGCCGGCCACTAAATTAAAAGTGGTCCATTTGACATGCAAGTCCCTCATGTCAATAACTCATGCATTATTTGGCCACTTTAAATTTCACCTATCACATTTTCAAGTCCTATCACATGGGTCCTTTCTTATAAATTAGCACCTGATTGATAAAATCAAGGCACGAAATATTCACACATACAAATTCCACATACAATAAGCACAGAATATAACATCTAATTATTTTTGTGACTCGGTTTTGTAGTCCCGAAACCACTTTCCGACTAGGGTCACATTAGGGGTGTCACATGACATTCGGAGGCTCTCAGCTCAGAACATTTTTTAAATATTTAATTAAAGTATTTTAAGTTTATAATTCGCATTTTCTGTTATACAGAAACTGTATTGTTTTATTATTAAACTTTGACATGGGACTTAGGATTTGAGTTTTATTTTATATAGCATGCATATCATTTAATTTGAATTTAAGATGTCGAAATATGAATAATAATTAATTATGCATGAATTTCAGTTTTTGTTAAAAATAAATTAGATATCACTTTTTCCGCTGCTAGGTTATAAAAAAATTTGAGTAGTGAATAAATTGAAAATTAACTAAGGTTTCCTCTAAAGTAAAATGAATATTTAAGTATGTCTGTTTTATAAAGTCTTCGATCATACTAGTCCATTTCGGTGGCCGGTGTAATCTCCTGAATTTAGACTTAACGTCTAAATCGAGTTGAAGATGTTACAAAATTTTTAACTAAAACAAACATAAACTTTAATACCGAATTAAAACCAAAACAATATATACTGATTAATACAACCAATATTATTATAGTACCAACTATCAGAGTAATAACAAAAGATTTCTAATAAAATAAGTAAAATCTTGACGAGCAAATATCTCTAACTTTTCCGTTGAAAAAAAAGAAAAGAAATATAACCAATTAGATTGGATTCAATTTAAGTTGATAATCCACATTCAAAATCCCTTTAGGTTAATTATTATTAAAAACAAGTATTTTCCCCACCTTTGCTTAGGTAATTTATTGTAATTATGCTTATTATAAAAAAATTAAGTTATAATAGTAAATAGTCTTTCGAAAATAATTAAAAATCAGTTAAGTTCTTTGTTGAAAAAAGTATTTAATTGAACCCTTTGGATCATGATTGTTACACAATCAGCTCATTGAATTTATTTTCCACCCCTGACGAGTCGTTAAGCACTAACGTCTAAATGACGTGGCAACTGGCATGATAAATTTGTATGAAAATTTATAACGCGGAGGGCTTAATTAATTTTTTATTATTTTATTTAATCAGAATTTTTAAATATATAAAATTATAAAAAATTGAAAAACATTAGATATTATAAATTATAAAAAAATATTATAAAATTTTTAGAAATTATGAAAACCTTACAAAAAAACTACAAATAAGTTAAAGAAGTTATTAAAATTAATAAAATTTTATAATTTTTTAAAAATTATAAAACATTAAAACTTATAAAAACAATAAAAAATTATAGAAAAATTTTGTTACTTAGTAGGTTTGGAGTCTTTGATTTTAGTAATAAGGAAATAAAGAGATTGAAGGGTGATTAAGAGTGACTGTTCGATTGAATTGAGACAAATCGAGTGAAATTTTTTTGAGTTAATCGAGTTGACGGGTGCTATTTTATCATCCTAACCTGATTTGAGATTTTTTCAATTCGAGTTGAGTGAAATAAAATCCTAGTTGAATCGAGTTGAATCGAATGAAATTGTTCAAGTTAAATTAAAAAATTAAACATGTCAAATTAAAATATTGTTACAGTATAACTAATTACATACCACAACACATAAATTTGAAACCATATATCTTTAAAAACTTTTTCCAAGCTAAATAATAAAAGATAAGATATTTTAGTATGATAAACTTGAATCATTAATTAACTTATTTAGGTCCTAAAATTAGTATTTTAGAAGATTTTTAAAATTTTAACATTCTTTATATATTTAAAACCATATATCTTTAAAAACTTTTTCCAAGTTGAATAATAAAAATAAGATATTTTAGTATGATAAACTTGAATCATTAATTAACTTATTTAGGTCCTAAAATTAGTATTTTAGAAGATTTTTAAAATTTTAACATTCTTTATATATTCTTTAGATTTTTTAAAAATATAATTTTTTTAAAAATATAAATTTTGAATTTTATAAATATTTTTAATTTTAATTTTAATTTTTTGAATTTTTTTTGTAATTTTTATTGTGAGAGAACAATTTGATCATTTTTCAAAATTGACAAGGACCAAATAGGTATTTACACCAATTTGTTATTCGAATTATTTGAGTTATTTGAATTGTAAAATTGAACTTGACTCGAACTTAAACTCAAATTACTTATTCGAGTTGAATCGAATAACGCGATTCAATTAAGTCGAAATACAATTTTTTTGAATCAAATTGAGTTTTGCTCACCCCCTAAGTGTGATGGAGTTCGGTCTTGTGTGGGGTGCCGTGTGTGAGGTGCCGAGTGAGGAGTTTGACTGATGATGAGTTTAGTGCTTGTGTCACGCCCCAAAATATAGGGGGATAATTGAAATGAATAACTAATAAATTGAATAGGCTTATGTTTAAGTACAACTCCCATATCCTAGAGGTCCTAGGTTCAAGCTACCCCTTCCCCATTTCTTCTCCTTTTATTTTCAGCAAACCAGGATAAAAACCATACTATAATATATATTATTAGGAGTAAAACTTAACAAGAAACAAGCTTAGGCTTAATGGTTAAAATGCTAGCTTATTCCCCTTGAAGAACTCGAGTTTGAGCCATTCCTTTCCCCAAAATGCATTTTTATTTTCGACATCTAAGGGAAAACTTGCTATGCCACCCCTAGGGTTTCCTAAACCCTATGTATTTAGTCCAATTATTCTTAATTAGACTTGAATTATGTTCTTTTCGAATCCCATTATAATTTTTCTTTCCTCTCCCTATTTCTTTTTATCTTTCTTTTCTTTCCTCTCATTTACATCATATTTTACATACTTCACTATTGAATATTTTCTTTCTCGTATTGAATCAACCTTGTTCTTGATTTATTACCGGTATTGTCAAATAACATCCTTAATCTTTTCCAAATAATCGGTAAGTACATCTCAATCCTAATGTTTATTCTCGAACATCTATAGAATTTCTATCCACGCTAATCTTGAGATCGATTAAATGATCTTTTACAAATCTTGCCAAAATATTTGTTAATCTTTTTAAATCTTGTTACCCAATGTTAATTTGTGTGAATTTGTCATTGAACGACCTAATTAAGGTGAATCAAATCAGTTTTGATCGCAAGGAACGTCGATCAGACTCCCAGTGAAAGGTGTGTGTTCTTTACCAAGTGAATCGGGGCAAACCATGCCTAGGATTAGGGCTACACAGTCTCCCACACGGGTGTATGGACCACACAACCCTCCATACGACCATGTACCCTAGAAATCCTAGGCTAGTTCATGAACCACACAAGCAAGAACCCTCCAATAGGCCTGTCACACGTCGTGTCTCCCCTATAGATTAATTTCTGCATTTGCCACATGGCCATAGTTTGTTACACGACCTGGACACACATCCATGTGACCTCTAGTTTACATTTTTGCCCAAAATTTTATGAGTCCTTGTAACATCCCAAACAATAGGAGGGTAGATTCTTAGGAAATTATCATGAATTGAACCCTAGTGTAGTGGTTAAGAGCTTGGTAGAAAGTATAGAGAACCAAGTTCAAGCCTTCTAAATTGCACTCTTTCTTTTTTTCCCCCATTTCCAAAAGACCTAATCCACGTTGGCCATCCTACTTTAATGATTTTCTTAATAGATGGGCTAATTGCCCAATAAGACCCCAAACCTTTGCTTAACCCAATTCTCTAAAAGACTTTCCCTAATTCAACTAAAATTTCCATTTGTTATTTTAAGAAATAAAAAACCATACCCTTACTCTTATTTTCACATAACCTCACAAAACCCCCTGTTACAAACTTGTTCTCAAAACCTTGTTGCTGGAAATACTTTGAATTTTTGAATTTTTGCAATTAAGCTCTAATTTATCGACTTCATCAAAATCATTGGATGTTGCATCTCTTACTCTTCAAGTCCCTATCAAAATCAATAAGTATTTTGTTCCCTATCAATTAAGACTTCTCAATTTTTAGGAAACAACGAGCTTTAACTGATTTATCAACCCGTTATTGAATCTTTAAATGTTTCTATTAAAAAGCCCCATTGACTATTGAAATAATCATCGTATTTTGTAATTAAAAGATCCTTGTAGGTGTTTGGGTCAAGCTTGAACGTGTGGTGGTCACTTGAGGTCCCGATAAAATAAAGTGGGTGACCTTTTACGAAAAATTGGGTTAAAATTTGAAACTTCCCAGGCACACATGATCTAGCACACAGGTGTTTGGAACACACGATTGTGTCCCCTATTTTCCCCTTGCATCCGTGTTTGACACGACCGTGTAACCCCTACACCTGCACCTCTTTGCTTTACACACAACCTAAGGGCAATGCACACGAGCTGGACACACAGTTGTGTGGCCTTTGGAAACTCAAAATTACAATTTTGCCTTATCTTCGCTTATTTCATGCAATTTAGCCCTTGATTAGATTTTTAATGGAATTTAGAGAACTAGATTATTCAATTAGGTCATATATTAGGATGTCATGAAATATCTACATGGATAAGTGATTTTATGTGTAACATCCCGAAATAGGGCCTAGTCAGAATAGTGATTTTGGGACCACAAATCTGACGTTGAAATATTTATTTTATGATTATTATGAGGTCTAGAATATGAGAATATGCATGGGTTAAAGTTTTATGAAGAAATTCTATGAGTAAGGTGTCCAATTCAAAAATAAGGACCAAATTGAATAAAGTGCAAAACTTGGATTCTAGAAGAAATTTGTATGAAATTGATTTAGATTATTAATTAGAAGTCCTTAAAGAGAAATTTTCCCAATTTCTAAGTTTTTGGACAAAAATGTGCATGTATGGATAAAATTTGAAAGAAAGGGCCTAAGGGCATTTTGGTCATTTGTCTAATTAATGAAATAAAATGGGAAAATAAGCCAAAAATCAGCTCATCTTCTCCACCTTGCTTTTGAAATTTGAGAGCCACTATAGCTAGGGTTTCTTCACTTTTCAAGCTCAATAGTAAGGGCTCCCAAGCCCCGTTTTTAATGTTCTTCGTTATTTTGAAATCCCGGTAACTTACTTTCTCCATTTCTACCCCTATTTTGAGTTAGGGTTCATGTTTGTAAAGTGACCTATGTGTGACATGTTTATTATTTGATGATCTATGGAGGAATATGAAAGTTGGATGTGTGTTAAACATCATTTTCTAGGTGATTTTCATGAAAAACCCCTAAAAAGACCTTTTTATAAAAGGTGTAAAACATGTGGTAGAAATGTGAAATAAGGGAAAAATGTGGCTTCCATAAGAGGAAAAAATATTCGGCTAGGCTTGGGTAATGTATAAAATTCATGCATTTCATCATACGAGCCTAAGGACTAAATCGTAAATAATGTGAAAGGTTAGGGGCAAAACGGTCATTTTGTCTGGGGGTGAAATTTAGACTCGAAAAGAATAATGTGAGGTATTAATGATTCATTTTTATTATTATAGACCCCGAGGAAAAAATTTCAGAGGTCGATCGAGGAAAATGAAAAGTTTCGAAATAACCGAGACGCAAAATCGAAACGAGGACCAGGTAAGTTTGAATAACTTTAAGTAAACTATTAATATATCTAATTGCATTTTTATGAATGTATGATAATTGGTTATATGATGGCATGAAAATCCTTGAAATGTGTTAATAATAATGATATGATAATAAATGTCCCGGTTGAAGTCAAAAGGGAAATTCGATGGATAAACCATGGCTTACATGACTTGAGATCCTGCATATGTTGCAGAAAAGGATTTAGCCCAGATGGGTAATCTGTTGATATCAAATATAAAAAGGATCTAGCCTGGACGGGTGTTCCTTGAGTGATCGAGCCTCCCGAAGAATATGTGTGCATTGTGGATTTAGCCCGGATGGGTAATCCGATTAGGGTCTAAATTTAGCCTAGACTGGTAATTCAGATCCGAGCTCATTACGGGTGTTTGTCTCTACAAGGGATTAGCCTAGACTGGTAATCCCGACATCACCCTTTGAGTTTACATTATGGGGGATTTAGCTTGGATTGGTAATCCTGCAGTAAGAAGTGAGGTTTGCGGGAGTGCATACTTGAGGTGATCGCTCTTATGACTTGACGGTAAATTGATAATCCATCGAGGCTTTCAAGAAACTCAATGGGATTAACATGAGATAAGAATATGAAAATGTTGGATGATGAGCTCATCTAAGACAAATTACATGGTGGATTTTTATGAGACTAACTTGTTGATTGAGTGTATATGATAGGGAAACTATTTCATGCTTGTTGGTTTTATTGCCTAATATGGATGCATACTAATTAATCGGTAAGTTTACTTTCCAATTATTCGGGCTTACTAAGCATGTAAATGCTTACCCCTCTCTTTTCCTTGTCTTACAGAGCTCATGGACTCGCAAAGATTGGGAGATGGTTGGAGAGTCAACACACTATCATCTTGTCTAGCTTTGGTAAATAGATACTCTTATTTTGTTCAATGGCATGTATAGGGCGTTTGTTATTTTGTTATATGTGTCATTTGATTAGCCACTACGAAGGCTTGTAAAGGTATACATATTCACTTGTATCTGGCCATGGAATTGGCTCATATTGAGGTAGATTATGACCTACAAATTTTATGCATGCTTGTGTTCAGTTGTGCTAGTGAGGATGAAATATGGTATATAACAATTAAACACATGTAATGTGACCAAATCACATGGGGTGGTTAGGCCACAATTTGGCAATGAGTTAAGATAACAAGCCAAGCTTAATTGAGTTACAAGTAATGGAAATCCTTAATGTAAAGGGGATAACCTAGCATGTATAAAAATCGATGAGATGAGGTTTACATGCAATGAGGCATATTAAGGTCATTTAAGAGTATAATTAGACCATGTCAAGTGTTATTGAAAACTATAAGTGGATATAGTTATTAGAGGGTGACCTAAGGCTTGGAAAATAGCCCAACAAGGTCCACATGGGTAGACACACGGGCGTGTGTCTAGGCCGTGTGTAACACACGGATCGCCCTATAGGAGTGTGAAATGGCCGCGTGGCCCCTGTACTTGAAAATATTAAGTCAGAATGCACGGTAGTAAACACACAGGTAGAGACACGGCTATGTGTCTCAACTGTGTGGAGGGCACGGCCTAGCACACGGGCGTGTGTCTTGGCCGTGTGCCCCTAAATGCATGCTGACATCATAAACAAAATGCTTGAGTTTTTGGACATGAGCGACAACACGGGCATGTCTAGGCTGTATGAAGGACACGGGCCAGGGACACAGGCGTGTCCCAAAGTACACGGGCGTGTCCCAAAGTACACGGGCGTGTGCATTGCTTCTACATGGACGCGTGAGGCTTAACTTTGAAAATTTTTCGAAAACTTTCTCAGGTCCTCGGTTTAGTCTTAGACCTTTCTAAATGTATGTTTTGGGCCCCGTAGGCCTATAATAGGGGCACTAAGATGTTGTTTGATTGGGCTCAAATTGGAACGAAATTTTATAACCCGTATTTACCGAAAATGTTCGAGTACATGTCTAGTAACGCCTTGTACTTGGTCACGATCTCGGGTATGGGTAAGGGCTGTTACATTTAGTGGTATCAGAGCTACGATTTAGTCGGTTCTAGGACTACCGTATACAAACATTGATAGTGTGACATCTCTTAACTGTTTAATTGTCTTTGAATATAGTAAATGTCTTCCAATTAAGCACAAGATGAGTCCGAAGGAGCTGAGAGCCATGTTCCAGCTTCTGTACAACGAGCTATTTCTAGTAGTAGAAGGCCTATGTCTGAAGACCGGGAAGAGGCCAGAGCTGTGACAGCCTTAAAATGACCCTAGTCGGAATGTGGTTTCGGGACCACAAAACCGAGGCATAAAAATAATTTGATATTTATTTTGATGCCTATAATATGTGTTAACTCATGTGTGACATTTTGATGCTTTAATTTAGAGTTATAAATGTGAATTTCACTAGAAAGGACCTAGTAGAAAACTTTGAAAGTATGATGGGGAAATGTATGATGACTAATTAAAGCATGCATGCAAAACAATGGCCTTGCATGTCAAATCTTGTAACACCCCTGCACCCAAATATGCACATCTCATCATAATCATAGGAATAGTCTCATAGATTGCTCTCAGATACATCACATAACTACCTTATGGTTTGGTTTAAATCAAGCTCACATATAAACTTGGAGTACATACCTGTTTGACCTTTCAGATTATGTATTTTTATAAGCAATTCTTATAAAAGAAGTCTTACCCGGTCATAATCTCCACACGTAGTCATCGGGTCTTACCGGTCATAATCTCCACACGTAGTCATCGGGTCTCGCCCGGAACATATTCCAAGTTTCATGTACATTTAATCACATGTTACAACATTCACATTAGCCATTCGGCTTTACCACATATGCATATCACACATATATTTTACATTGGCCATTAGGCCTCATCACATATACATACACTTTCACATTCACCACATCGGCCATTAGGCCTCATCACATATCGTACACTTTCACATTCACCACATCGGCCATTAGGCCTTATCACACATATATGTATATCATACATATTTCATATTTTTCTTGTACATCAATTGCAGCAATAGCTTATAAGCAACTCAAATAGTTTCATCAAAGTTTACAACAAAATCACATATTCACTACAAGCAGTTTTTCTGACCAACAGTCATTAAGTTGTTTATAACTGGAGCTAAAAACTCAAAATCAATTGCCGTCAATTTTCCCGAATGTAGACTCATGTATCTTTCACCCATAAAATTTTCAGAATTTTAGGTTTGGCCAATCAATACCAGATTTTTCTTAAAGTTTCCCTGTTTCACTGTTTGACTAATCTGACCACTCTTAGCTACGAATCGAATTTTTCATTGTACAGAATTCATAATGTGTTCTATTTGATTCCATTTGAAACTAGACTCATTAAGGAGTCTAAGCATATAAATCTTATCTTATAACCATTTTTGTACAAATTATAATGATTTTCCAAAACAAATCAGGAAATTTCGAGTCAATCCGACACTGTCTCGCACAACTTTAAATATCTCTTTATAGAAAATTTCTTTGCTTCCACAGTCTCTTTTATAAGAAACTAGACCAACTAAGCTTTGATTACATATTTTACTCAGCCTATAATTCCACACCGACAATTTATAGTGATTTTCTAAAATCACATTACTCTACATTGTTCAAGCAAATTATCACAATTTGCTCTTAAATTTCCAAGTCCAAACACTTATGAACTTACCATTTGGGTTTAAGACATATCATGGCCACATCATATCTTATTAAATCAACTCATTATGTCCTATTATGATTGAATTTACTCAACGTTTAATCACTTAAAACTTACAAAGGAATCAAACTCATATACTTAATAACTTACCTCGAATTGCCGAACGGTTACAAATCGACTATTCGGTTAGGTAGCTTGTTCTCTTTTTTCCGAATTAGACTCCTAAGCTCTTGAGCTTGCATAAACAAATTTAATCTATTACCAACCAATTATACAAACTCATGGCGAATATAACAAGAAGACTACTAGATTCTACTAGCCACTCATTGCTCTATTATTAACCTCACTTAATTATAAACGCATTCGCAATTTGATAATTAAGTTCATTTCATGGTATCATAACTCAACATTTATCAATATATCATTAACAAAATATGCTCATGTCAAATTCACTCCCAATCACATCTCAAAATTCAGCAAGCTTAGAACTCATTTAATAATTAAATTCGGTAGCTTAACCACTTTGCTAACTACTTATGCATATAAGACTAATTTTTCATACTCACAACTTGAACCTAAAACAATAGCCGAATGCTCACGTACATATTATCTATTATTTCCATCACATAAATCATGCCATAAAACACTTTTAAAACAACTCACCATCATAGCCAAATATACATTTAATGAACATTACTCCTTTACCAAAGCTACTAATAACTATCACAAATACAAAACATATCAATATGTCAAACTCATTACCTCACCTATTTAGTCAAGCGAATAATAGAATCACTCACACTTAATCCATCCCATTATCTAATTTTTTTCTCCAAAATGAACTAACCATAATACCGATTGTATATTATACCTAGCATTTCTCATTACCAAATCACAAAACTAAACACCACAAGCATATTTACCATAAAACATATCTCCAAAATAGTTGAAAACACAAACAATAAACACAAACATTGGCATTATGCTCAAATCACCATAAGAAATCTCAACTTTCTTGACATTACCAAGAGTGCATCCACAACTTAACTTAGCATATTATAAAGCCAAATCAACAAATTCAAAGCTTACCTCCTAATAGCTAAAGATGAAGGCCGAATTGCTCTAGGTAAGTTTTCCTTCCTTTCATCTTTGTTTCGGTTAGAGAGTGGCATGAGAAGAAGATGAGCACCATCCTCCTTCTTCTCTTTTCAATTCGCCAAAGAGAACCGATTTCCTCTTTTAGCCTTCTACTTGAAAATTTCAACTTAGAAGCAAACAAATTCCATGGTTTTCCACTACATGCAATGGCCTATCTTCTCTAGCTTCCTTTGCAAGAGACAAGGAAGCAAGATAGAAAATGAAAGTTGAGTCTTTCTTTCTTCCATTCACGGCAAGGGGGGAGACAACTTTGGTTTCTCCTCCCACTCCCTTCTTTATTTATTATTCTTCCCACACCTTTTAACATAATATGTCTACAATATGCCTTACCCCATAGCATGGCCGGCCACCATTTAGATTTTTGGCTAATTTGACATGCAAGTCCCTCATGTCAATAATTCATGCATTATTTGGCCACTTTAAATTTCACCTATCACATTTTCAAGTCCTATCACATGGGTCCTTTCTTATAAATTAGCACCTAATTGATAAAATCAAGGCACGAAATATTCACACATACAAATCCCACATATAATAAGCACAGAATATAACATCTAATTATTTTTGTGACCCGGTTTTGTGGTCCCGAAACCACTTTCCGACTAGGGTCACATTAGGGGTGTCACAAATACCCCCTTTTTACAAGTGATGGCCGGCCATGACAAGGGAGTATGGGCTAAACATGTCATGAAACATGTTTTGTTGGTGCATTAGGGGGAAATAATAAACAAATAAGCATGGGTAGTAAAGAAAGAAAAAAAAATGTGTGTGTGTGAGTGAAACCCCCCATTGCCGTGCATTGTGGAAGAAAAAAGAAAAAAAAATTGTTCATCCATCTTTTCATTCTCTCTTGACCGAAAGTACTAGGGGAAGGGAGGAATTTTGCTTCATGCTTGGGTTGGAAGAGGATTAGGAAGAGGTTTGGCTATATTTGCATCAAGATTAAGGTATGTTTGATGTTGTGCCATGAGATTCATGCATGTTTTTGGTTGCTAACTTGATGTTCTTATTAGCCCATGGTTCAAATCTTTGTTATATCATGGGGATGGTATTTGGCCAAGGTGGATTTTGAGTTAATGCCATTGCATGCTAAATATGAAGCTTGATAATGATACATGTGATGGTGGGTTGAGGACTCTTAGATTTTCTTTGAGCATTTTTGAATGATATACTAAGTTCTTTGTGTAATCATAACCAAAATTATGGTGCTGGGATGTATTCGGCCATGGTACATCCCCAAGTGTGATTTATGCTCTTTGCATGGAGAGTAAGATTTGTGTTTCGAAATCATGTTCATGTTTAGTTACAATCAACTTGAGATTCGGCTCTAGCATACATATATGTATATATGTTTGAGCATGATGTATTGGTATGACGTATATACTATCTTAAGGTATATACTTACTTATGATGATGTTTTGGTTATGAAGGAAATGATAGATGTGTATTGAGTTACAATATGGAAAGGTATTAGTTAGTAAAATGTATGCTGTTTTTTTGTGTGGTAATAAGTGCATAAATGGCCTCAACATGGACATGCATATTCGCCACATGAAGGGAAATTGGTGTGCATGTATTCGGTTAGAGGCAACCATATTGAAGCCTTATCTTGACTTAGATTGTTGACTAAATGGGTAATAAGTGAGGATGGTTGCGAATATACAAACATACATATGCATGTGTAATTGAATTATGAATGTTTAGCAAGATGGCTAAACTAGTTGATTTATTGATTAAGCTCAAGGAGTTAAAGAAGGAGAATCAAGCAAGGAAAGATGAAGGTCATCGAGTAGCCGACTTGGACTATTTTACCCAACACAAGGTAAGTCATTAAGCATATATTTGATATTGCTTAAATGATTGTAATATCTATGCAATTGTGTTTAATGAGATGAAATATATACAAATGTATGTGTATGAAAAGATGATGTTGTTGAACGTAAAAGAGATAGTGAAATGTGTAGGAAGTATGCTTCGCACTAAGTGTGCGAGAAATAGATGTGTACGGTGATTTAGATTGGCAATCGAAAAGTGCGAGCTTGTAATGTACGGCACTATGTGTGCGGGCTTGAATCACGTGGCACTAAGTGTGCGTGATTGAGTATTAAGCACTATGTGTGCGAACTCTACATATATCTCCAAGTGAATATTTATATGGAGGCGTGACTCTATCGAGATGAGTATGGACAGCGGAAAGAGTAAGTACCTTGAGTTCATGGCTAATAGATGCTATGTTCATGCTCGGGGTGGAGTGGTAAGATTTAAATCTATGTGATGATTTCAATTGCATGATTGTTGCGGAAATGAAATGATGTATGGAAATTGCTTCAAATATCCTATTGAATAGTATATGAAATGTAAATGTATGACTTGGTATGAGATTGATCCGAAGGATCTAAGGAACTATGGTATAGTTCGGTATGGCTAGAACACTTGGCCTTGTTTCATTATTTCATTTTATGATAATGTTATTAATGGATGGTCGTGGAATGCTTATGACTTACTGAGTTATAAACTCACTCGGTGTTTTCTTGTCACCCATTTTAGGTTCCTTGGGCTTGTCTCCTTTTGGGTGTTCAGAATCACAACTAAGTCATCACACCGCGAGCAATTTTGGTATTGTCTTCTTAGTCGACTTAGGAGAACATTTGGCATGTATGGGCTATTTTGTTTTGTTAAATTTTGGGTTGTAAGCTTTAAGCCATGTGAAAATGGCCTATGTGGTCGTTTGAGTGGGATGCTAGAATCCATAGCCACGAGTCTTAGAAACCTTAATTTTGATAAGGTGGCCATAATTTGTGTCATGTATGATGGATGATTAGTAAGGCTAAGGAAGGATTCATGAAATTGGCATAGTCTACTGCAGTAACTGTTGCGGACAGCAGCGGTGATATGAGATCGAAAAATCACTAAAAATAGTAGAAGTGGAATTAATTGCTAAAAAAATTATGTACTCGAAGCTTGATGGGTCTATTTTCATATGGATGATACGAAATGACCATATGAGCTGTATTTTAAGAGATATTCAAGATTTCGTGAGATAGGGCCAGAACGGTTTCTGGATTCTATGTTTCGACTTTGAAAATTTACCATAAATTATGCAGAAACAATTAGAAGTCATGCCTTATATTTGTAGATTCCTCTCTGAGTCTAGTTTCTATAGAAACAAACGACATCAGTATTGAAACCCTGTACAGGGAGATATCCAATTTGTAACGCACAAAGGTCAGTGTAGTCGATCCCTGCAACAGGGGAGACTTTAACTAATAAACTGTACTAATTGGCTAGACCAAAAATTCTAGAAAAAAATATGTAGATGGACTTATGAGTCTAGTTTCAGGGAAAAATTACGAAACTGATTTTTGAGTTGTCAAACTCAAGTTATGATTTTTGAAGCGACTAGTACACAGATTGGCAGCTTGTCTGGGAAATTCTCCACAAGTGGTTTGAAGTCTGTTAACACCTCGTGTTCGACTCCGGCAACGGTCTCGGGTTCGGGGTGTTACAAGAGCCGCCTTCTTTGACATGATGGATGAATGGTTTGGGGATTTTTTGAGGAATCGCCCCAAGATACCACGACCTCCCCCGCCCCCTAACCGACCTAATGAGGAAGTGCCACGAGGTATGGCACCTATAAAAGTTGGTAAAGCCCCAGTGGACAAGCTTAGAAAGTATGGGGCTAAAGCATTTAGAGCTAAGATTGATGATGATGCTGAACAAGCCGAGTTCTAGCTCGAGAATACTGCACGACTGTTGGGTGAATTATCGTACACACCTGAAGAGTGTTTAAAGTGTGATGTATCTCTCCTAAAGGATACTGCATACCACTGGTGGAAGACCGTATCTGTAGTGGTACCAAAGGAAAACATTACTTGGGAATTTTTTCAAACGGAGTTTAAGAAGAAATACATCAGTCAAAGGTTCTTAGACTCGAAGCGAAAGGAGTTCCTGAAACTCAAACAAGGAAATAAGACTATAGCGGAATACGAAAGGGAGTTTGTAAGGCTAAGTTAGTATGCCACTAAATGGGTTCAAACAGAGTCAGAAATGTGTAAAAGCTTCGAGGAAAGTTTGAATGAGGAAATCAAGCTATTGATTAGGATTCTTGAGATATGAGAGTTTGCTGCATTAGATGATCAGGCCAAGAAGGCCGAGGAACTCAATAATGAAAGTAAGTAAGCTAAGAGAGAAGCTCGAGTTGCGAACAAGATATCCAACGGTAAGACGCTCTCATTTCCCACAAAGAAATTAAGGAGTCAACATGAACGTTCTACTTCATCGGTAGGATATTCGGGTAAAGCGAGAGGCCCCAAACGACCTAATCAGAAGTCTTCCTCCCTGATGGTGACTAGTGTGGGGAGTGTAGATGACCAAAAGCTGAAGTGTAAAAGCTGCAATAAATTTCACTTCAGAGAGTGCTGGATAAAGAGCGGTGCGTGCTATAGATGTGGTTATTTTGACCACTTCCTCAAAGACTGCCCAGAGTGAACCGATAAAGTGGTGGAAGTAGCCTCGAAATCGAGTGCTCCTATTTCACGAGGTAGACTTTCAAGAGATCCTGGAAGTGCTAGTGGCAGTCGAGTTATGGCTAAAGACACTACAAAATTAGAGGCTCGAGCCCCGGCAAGAACATATGCAATACGCGCTCGAGAGAAAGCCTCTGCTCCTAACGTCATCACGGGTACTTTTTCTCTTTTAAATACTTGTGTTATTGCCTTATTTGACCCGGGATCGATGCATTCATACATTTGCATGAGATTGGCGTTTAGTATGAATATATCCATTGAACTTACGAAATTTATTATCAGAGAGTCAAACCCATTAGGTATGTCAGTCTTGGTCGATAAAGTCTATGAGAATTGTCCTTTGACGATTCAGGGTCATTGCTTTCCAGCTAACCTTATGTTATTGCCATTTGATGAGTGTGATGTAATACTTGATATGGATTGGTTAGCCCTGGATGATGTAATTGTAAACTGTGGTAGTAAGTATATTGAACTGAAGTGCCCAGATGGTGAGATTCTATGGGTTGATTCAAGAGAGTTGGATACTCCGCTGGCTGTAATTACATTAATAGCTGCTCAAAGACATATGAGAAAGGGGCATGAACCTACCTTGCTTTTGTATTGAACACTAAGGAAACGAAGTTGAAGATTGAGTCCATACCAATAGTATGTGAATATCTAGATGTGTTCCTAGAAGAACTACCCGGATTACCTCTTGATAGAGAGATAGAGTTTGGTATTGAACTAATGCCTGAAACAACTCCTATTTATATTGCTCTGTATAGGATGGCACCAATCAAATTGAAAGAGTTAAAAGCATAGTTGTAAGAGCTGACAGATAAAGGTTTTGTAAGGCCAAGCTTTTCGCCTTGGGGTGCTCCCATTTTATTTGTAAAGAAGAAAGATGGTTCGATGAGGCTATGTATAGTTTATCAACAACTGAACAAGGTAACTATTAAGAATAAGTATCCTTTGCCAAGGATCGGTGATTTGTTCGACCAGTTGAGGGGAGCTATTGTATTCTCTAAGATAGACCTGAGATCCGGTTACTAGCAGTTGCGAGTTAAGGAATCGGATGTGCCTAAGACAGCTTTTAGAACTAGATATGGTCAATATGAATTTCTTGTCATGCCATTTGGGTTAACAAATGCACCAGCTGTATTTATGGACCTAATGAATAGGATATTTCGGCCATACTTGGACAAGTTCATTGTTGTGTTCATTGACGACATTTTGATTTATTCCAAGGATGAGACAGAGCATGCGAAGCATCTGAGAACTGTGTTGCAGACTTTGCGGGAAAAACAATTGTATGCTAAGTTTAGTAAGAGTGAATTTTGGCTCCAAGAAGTAGGGTTCTTGGGTCATATTGTTTCGAGTGATGGCATCAGAGTTGATCCAAGTAAGATCCCTGCCATCGTTGAATGGAAACTACTTAAAAATGTAACCGAGGTTAGAAGCTTTTTGGGCTTAGCCAGTTATTACTGAAGATTTGTGAAAGAATTTTTCATGATAGCAGCTCCAATGACAAGGTTGTTATAGAAAGATGCTAAGTTTGAATGGATAGAGAAGTGTCGGTAGAGTTTTGAAAAGTTGAAGACATTGCTAACTGAAGCTCCTGTTCTAGTATTGCCCAAGTTAGGAAAAGAGTTTGTGGTTTAAAGTGATGCATCCTTAAATGGACTAGGTTGTGTACTTATGCAAGATGGCAAAGTGATAGCCTATGCTTCGCGACAGTTTAAGCCACACGAGAAGAATTATCTGATGCAACTTATAGCTTGCCGCCATTATTTTTGCCTTGAAAATCTGGAGGCATTACTTATATGGTGAGACTTGTCGTATATTCATAGACCCACAAGAGTTTGAAGTATTTGATGACTAAAAAAGAATTGAATTTGAGATAGCGGAGATGGTTAGAACTAATTAAAGATTACGAGCTGATCATCGATTATCACCCGAGAAAGGCGAATATGGTCGCCGACGTATTAAGTAGAAAATATTTGTTTGCATTGAGGGCCATGAATGCTTGATTGGCATTGTTTGATGATGGTTCAGTTTTGGCAGAGCTAAGGGCTAGGCAGACATTTCTTCAGGAAATTTATGATGTTCAGACTAATGATAGTGTCCTGCAAGCTAAAAGAGCTCAATGTGAGTCGGGCAATGAATCAGATTTTTAGATTAGTCTTGATGGATGCTTGATGTTCAGAGACAAAGTTTACATATCGAGGGACGATGAAATTATTCAAAAAATCTTGCAAGAGGCACATGATAGCCGTTTGTCTATTCATCTGGGAAGTACCAAGATGTATAATGATTTGGAACAAAATGTACTGGTGGAGTAGCATGAAAAGAGACATCTCCGAATTTGTATCGAAATGCTTGATATGTCAGCAAGTTAAAGTTGAACATCAAGTACATTTTGGTTTACTACAGCCTGTGATGGTCCATGAATGGAAGTGGGACAGAATCATTATGGACTTCATGACAGGATTACCATTGACCCCGAAAAAGAAAGATGCTATATGGGTTATGGTTGATAAGTTGACAAAGTCGGCTCATTTTATTCCGGTAAGGACAGATTATTCACTTGACAAGTTGGTCGATTTGTATATATCTGAGATTGTGAGATTACACAGGGTAACGTTATCAATTATTTCAGACAAAGACTCAAGATTTACTTCGAGATTCTAGAAGAAGTTACAAGAAGCCTTGGGTACTAGGTTGAGTTTTAGTACAGCTTTTCACCCATAGATTGATGGTCAGTCTGAACAGATGATTCAGATTCTTGAGGATATGTTACGATGTTGCATCCTCGAATTTCAAGGTAGTTGGGAAAAATACCCGCCATTGGTAGAGTTCGCCTAAAACAACAGTTTTCAAACAAGTTTGAAGATGGTGCCTTATGAGGCCTTGTATGGTAGAAAGTGCTTGTATTGGACAGAACTCAATGAGAGTCAGATTCACAGAGTTGATCTAATCAAGGAAACTAAAGAAAAGGTTAAAGTGATAAGTGATTGCTTAAAAGCGGCATCGGATAGACAAAAGTCATATGCTGATCTGAAAAGAAAACAGATTGAGTTCCAAGTTAGAGATAAAGTATTCTTGAAAGTATCTTCATGGAAAAAGGTATTGAGATTTGGCCGGAAAGGCAAACTGAGTCCGCGATTTATCGGACCATACGAGATCGTTGAAAGAGTTTGACTATTAGCCCATTGCTTAGCATTGCCACCAGAACTGGAAAAGATTCATGATGTGTTCCATGTATCTATGTTAAGGAGATATTGATCAGAACCTTCCCATCTGATTTCACCGATAGAGATTGGAATCAGACCGGACATGACCAATGGCGATGAACCGATAAAGATTCTGGCTCGTGAAGTTAAGCAACTGAGGAGCAAAGGTGTTGCCCTTGTGAAGGTACTATGATATGGAAATGGTGTGGAAGAGGCTACATGGGAGCCAGAAGAAACCATGAAAAGCCAATATCCGAACCTGTTTACTGGTAAGACTTTCAAGTACGAAAGTCCCTAAAGTGGGGAGAAATGTAACATTCTGAAATAGGGCCTAGTCGGAACAGTGGTTTCGGGACCACAAGTCCAATGTTGAAATATTTATTTTATGATTATTTTAAGGTCTAGAATATGAGAATATGCATGTGTTAAAGTTTCATGAAGAAATTCTATGAGTAAGGTGTCCAATTGGAAAATAAGGACCAAATCGAATAAAGTGAAAAACTTGGATTCTAGAAGTAATTTGTATGAAATTGATTTAGATTATTAATTAGAAGTCCTTAAAGAGGAATTTTCCCAATTTCTAATTTTTTGGACAAAAATGGGCATGTATGGATAAAATTTGAAAGAAAGGGCTTAAGGGCATTTTGGTTATTTGGCTAATTAATGAAATAAAATGGGAAAATAAGTCAAAAATCAGCTTATCTTCTCCACCTTGCTGTCGAAATTTGAGAGCCACCATAGCTAGTGTTTCTTCACTTTTCAAGCTCAATAGTAAGTTCTCCGAAGCCTCGTTTTTAATGTTCTTCATAATTTTAAAATCCCGGTAACTTACTCTCTCCATTTCTACCCATATTTTGAGTTAGGTTTCATGTTTGTAAAGTGACCCATGTGTGACATGTTTATTCTTTGATGATTTATGGAAGAATATGAAAGCTAGATGTGTGTTAAACATCTTTTTCTAGGTGATTTTCATGAAAAACCCCTAAAGGGACCTTTTTGCAAAAGGTGTAAAACATGTGGTAGAAATGTGAAATAAGGGAAAAATGTGGGCTTCCATAAGAGGAAAGAACATTTGGCTAGGCTTGAGTAATGTAGAAAATTCATGCATTTCATCATACGAGCCTAGGGACTAAATTGTAAATAATGTGAAAGGTTAGGGGCAAAATGGTCTTTTTGTCCGGGGGTGAAATTTAGACTTGAAAAGAATAATGTGAGGTATTAATGATTCATTTTTATTGTTAGACCCCGGGAAACAAATTCTAGAGGTCGATCGAGGAAATCGAAAAGTTTCAGAATAACCAAGACGTAGAACCGAAACGAGTACCAGGTAAGTTTGAATAACTTTAAGTAAACTATTAATATATCTAATTGCATGTTTTATGAATGTATGATAATTGGTTATAGTGATGGCATAAAAATCCATGACATGTGTTAATAATAATGATATGATAATAAATGTCCCGATTGAAGTCAAAAGGGAAATTTGATGGATAAACCATGGCTTATATGACTTGAGATCCTGCATGTGTTGCAGAAAAGGATTTAGCCCAGACGGGTGATCCGTTGATCTCAAATATAGAAAAGATCTAGCCCAGATGGGTGTTCCTTGAGTGATCGAGCCTCCCGAATAATATGTCTGCATTGTGGATTTAGTCTGGACGGGTAATCCAATTAGAGTCAGAATTTAGCCTGGACTGGTAATTCAAGACCGAGCTCATTACAGGTGTTTGATGCTAAAGGGATTAGCCTAGACTGGTAATCCCAACATCACCCTATGAGTTTACATTGTGGGGGATTTAGCTTGGATGGGTAATCCTGCCGTAAGATGTGAGGTTCGCAGGAGTGCATACTTGAGGTGATCGCTCTTATGACTTGACGGTAAATGGATAATCCATCGAGACGTCCGAGAAACTCAACTGGATTAAAATAAGATATGAAAATGAAACTGTTAGATGATGAGCTCATCTAAGACAAATTACATGGTGCATTTTTATGAGACTAACTTGTTGATTGAGTGTATATGATAAGGAAACTATTTCATGCTTGTTGGTTTTATTGCCTAATATGGATGCATGCTAATTAATTGGTAAGTTTACTTTCTAGTCATTTGGGCTTACTAAGCATGTAAATGCTTACCCCTCTCTTTTCCCTGTCTTACAAAGCTCGTGGACTCGTAAAGATTGGGAGACGATTGGAGAGTAAACACACTATCATCTTGTCTAGCTTTGGTATATAGATACTCTTATTTTGTTCAATGGCATGTATAGGGATTTTGTTATTTTGTTATATGTGTCATTTGATTAGCCACTACGAAGGCTTGTAAAGGTCTACATATTCACCTGTATATGGCCATAGAATTGGCTCATATTGAGGTAGGTTATTACCTACAAATTTTATGCATGCTTGTGTTCAGTTGTGCTAGTGAGGATGAAATATGGTATATCACATTTAAACACATGTAATGTGACCGAATCACATGGGGTGGTAGGCCACAATTTGGCAATGAGTTAAGATAACGAACCAAGTTTAATTGAGTTACAAGTCATGGAAATCCTTAATATAAAGAGGATAACCTAGCATGTATAAAAACCGATGAGACGAGGTCTACATGCAATGAGGCATATTAAGGTCATTTAAAAGTATAATTAGACCATGTCAAGTGTTATTGAAAACTATAAATGGATATGGTTATTAGAGGGTTATTTAAGGCTTGGAAAATAGTCCAACAAGGTCCACATGGGTAGACACACGGGCATGTGTCTAGGTCGTGTGTTACACACGGATCGTTCCATGGGCGTGTGAAATGGTCGTGTCCCCTGCACCTAAAAATATTAAGTCATAATGCATGGTAGTAAACACACGGGTAGAGACATAGTTGTGTGTCTCAAATGTGTGGTGGGCATGACCTAGCACACGAGCGTGTGTCTTGGCTGTGTGCCCTTAAATGCATGCTGATGTCATAAACAGAATGTTCGAGTTTTTGGACACGAGTGACCATACGAGCTTGTCTAGGCCGTGTGAAGGACACGGGTAAGGGACACAGGCGTGTGCTTGGTTGTATGAAAACCCTTGTAGGTTCGAAATAGAAAATAAATTCAATTAATTCCACACGGGTAGGAAACACCGGCGTGTCCCAAAGCACACGGGCATGTGCATTGCCTCTATACGGGCGTGTGAGGCTTAACTTAGAAAATTTTTCAAGAACTTTCTCAGTTCCTCGGTTTAGTCTCGGACCTTTCTCAATGTATGTTTTGGGCCCCGTAGGCCCATAATAGGGGCACTAAGATATTGTTTGATTGGGTTCTAATTGGAACGAAATTTTATAACCCGTATTTCCTGAAAATGTTCGAGTACATGTCTGGTAACGCCTCGTACTTGGTCCCAATCTCGGGTACGGGTAAGGGGTGTTATATTATGCTTTATATGTTTATGATTATTGATTATTGTCATAAATTTGTGAATGATGTAATAACCTAATTTTGGGCCTAGTCAGAATAGTGGTTTCAGGACCACGAATTCGACATAGAAAAACTTATTTTTAGTACATTTTCATGGTCTACAGTTTTACGAGATGATTTTGTGAATTTTTTTTTTCGAAAATTTTGACGTTTGAGCAATCAATTTAGTCGAAAGGATAAAATTATAATAAGTGCAAAAGTTGAGTTCTACATGTTAAAGGTGTCCAATTGCTATGGGATTTTAAATTAGAGGTCCTTATATGATATTTAGACCATTTGTTTAGTTAGTAGACAAAAATGGACATGAGGTAAGAGAATTTTAGTGATTTAGGAAAAGGGCATTTTGGTCATTTGGTTAATAAAAGAATAAAAAGGGAAAATAAAGCCAAAATTTGCTCATCTTTCTTCAACCTTGGCTGAAACTTGGAAGAACACCATAGCTAGGGTTTTGTCATCTTTCAAGCTTGATTGTCAGTACATCTTAGCCCCGTTTTTAATGCTCTTTATGTTTTTGAAGTCGTATTCACCTGATCTTTCCATTTCTACCATTGTTTTGAAGTAGGGATCATGTTTAAAATTTTACCCATGAATGACATGCATGTGTTTTAATGTTTTATGGTAGAAAATTAAAGTTTGATGTGTAATAAACAACTTTTACTAAGTAATTTTTGATGGAAATACATAAAAGGACCTATCTGCAAAAAGTTATAAAAAGTGTAGTAAAGATGTGATTTGATGAATAATGTGGGCTAATATGAGTATGCATATGGTTCGGCTAGGCTTGGGAAATAAAGAAATTGAATACATTTCAATTTATGAGCCTAAGGACAAAGATATAAATATGTCAAAGTTTAGGGGCAAAAATGTCATTCTTCAATATTGTAATTTTTGGACTGAATTAAGTAATGTGAATAATAAGTGAGTTAAATTTGCTATTATAGATCAAGAGAAACGAGGTTCAAACCTAGATCAGGGGAAAAACAAAGTATTTGTCGATTAGGTTCGTTTCCTGCTATTTTTGTACCGAGGTAAGTTCTTATATAAATAATGCATAATTATATTTTAAATGCTTTACTATTGTATGAATTTAGGCTCGACCATTGAGCGTGTGTAACAAAGTTACGACAAGAGTGAAATTGTAACAGCCCGATTTTGGGTCTAGTCGGAATAGTGGTTTCGGGACCAAAAATTCGACGCATCAAAATTCATTTTTACTATATTTTTATGGTTTACAATTTTACTGAATGATTTTTTGAAAATTTCATTCAAAAACTTTGACGATTGGGCACCCAATTTAGTCAAAAGGACTAAATTGTAAAAAGTGTAAAAGTTGACTTCTACATGCTAGAGGTGTCTAATTGTTATTAAATTAAATTGGAGGTCCTTAGATGGTAACTACACCATTATAATTTAATATGGACAAAAATGGACATGGTGAGATAAAATTTTAAAGTTTTAAGTGAAGCGCATTTTAGTAATTTGGTTATTAAAAGCCAATTTTTAAACATCTTTAAGCTATAGCTGAAATTACCATGAAGAAACCATGGCTAGGGTTTTTAAAGCTTCCAAGCTCGATTGTAAGTCTGTTCTAGCCTCATTTTTAATGATTTTTACGTTTTTGAGATCCTCGTAACCTAATCTATCTATTTCTACAACTAATTTTAGATATAATCAAAGTTTAAATTTTTAACCATGATGACATTTTTGTATTTTGAAGTTTAATGGTAGAAAATGCATGTTAGATGTTAGATAAACGACTTTTGCTAAGTGATTTTCGGTAAAAATGTTAAAAAGGACTTGTTTGTAAAAGTTATGAAAATGTGAGTAAATGTGTGAATAAAAGGAAAATGTGGGGTGCTATAAGCATGTATAAGGTACAGCTAAGCATGGGTATTGAGGAAATTGAGTACATTTCATTTTACGAGCCTTGGGACTAAAATGTAAAAATGTGAAACTTTAGGGGCAAAAATGTAATTTTTCTATAATGTGATTTTTGGCTGATTTGAATAGTATAATGATTAAATAAGTTAAATGTGATATTATAGATCAAGAAAAACGAGGTTTAGAACTAGAACGGGGAAAAAATAAGTATTTGACGATTAGGTCTTTTTCGCCATTTTTATGTTGAGGTAAGTTCTTATGTTTCATAAGCATTAAAATATATACGTATTAATGCTTAATTGTTATATTTGTGATAAATGCTATATTATTGAAATGAAATGTGGATATTGTTGAGTACAGTACTACGAAAATGACCGATAGACAGTGAGAAATCCCGTTTAAACCTTAGGAATATATTAGGATACAAGTGACATGTCACTAGGATACCATGTGTTATTTGATCTATGTGGATCCGAGTGCTGGTCATGTACGTCCTAGATGTAGCTGTGTAGTCTGGCATGTGATGAGATACTTGACAACTTGTGTGAGTTATATCTTAACTGACAGCTTGTATGAGCAGGCCCATGATTAGCTTGTGTGCAAGCCCTATGTGTTATAAGATATGAGGTAGCATTGGCTTCATATGTGGCACTTATGTGCAAGACCTTTTGTGTATCCGATAATATTTCAAGTGTTCAACGAGTAATCCGAAGAGTATGTCAAAGATAACAAAGTATGTGACTATGTTACGAATTTGTACAAGTATGTACATAAGTTTATAAGCATTGATTTCCTAATATTGTGAGTTCAAGGTAAATTTGGTTGGGAATTGTGTAATTGGCTTTCGGGCCAAAGTTAAGTTATGACATAGTATGTTTTATTCGCATAATATGTGGTTTATCAGATATGAGAAAAAGAAAAGATTGGCATAAATGCCTATTAAAATGATTATAGAAGCATGAGGAGATATAAGTTTTAAACACTGAAAGACGTTAAAATATATGCTTGAAAGATGAGTACTAATGAGTAATGTGCTTGTTTATCACAAGGTTGGAAATGATTGGTTGATTATGGATATATGTGTTAACAGAGGGATTACAACTGTTAGGCTAATGCCAAAACATGTTAAACTATGTTTGCAAATTGATAGAGTAAACTTTGTGATTGAATAAATTATACCTGTGAAGATTATCATAATTTATATTACCTTGTGTTTATATTATTAAACTTGGTAAATGATTGGTAAGAGTTTCTTGTTATCTTCATACGGACTTAACTTACTAAGCTATATAGCTTAGCCCCCTTATTTTCCCTTATATATAGCTATATATCTTGGTAAATGAAGCTTGCTCGAGTTGGAGATCACTAGAGATCCTATCACACTATCAAGCTATCATTTTGGCTATTAATAAATTCAAGTATTTTGAGTTATGGCATGTATAGAGACTTAACTACTTTGTTATATGCATCATCTGATTTTAGCCATGTGATGGTTTGTAATCGTCAAAGGCTTGTTTTTCTATTTGTCCATGTAATTTGGCTTATATTGGCTAGCATGGTTATAAGCCTAATTATATTCGTATATGTGTCCATGTCTATGATGATATGATCATTATATGCCTGGTAAATGTGAAATGTTTGGAAATGTGATTTATGGCATGTGTAACAGTCCGGTTTAGACCCTAGTCAGAATAGTGGTTTCGAGACCACAAATTCCCGTCAGAGAAATGTTTAAATATTATTTTCTGTGTTTATGATGTGTGAATTAGTGTGTGTGAAAGTCTCGTATGAAAATTTGAATGTTTGTGTGATTAATTTAATAAAAAGGATGTAAAAGCTATGTGCTAGATGTTAAAAGTGTCTATTTGACTTGGCTTTATAATTGAGAGGTCCTTATATGGTTATGATGCCATTTACATGTATAACGGACATTTATAGCCTTAATATATGTGAATTTGTAATGGTTTAATAAAAGGGCAAAATTGTCATTTAGATTATATGTTAATTAAAATAAAAAAAATCTTAAAATAAGCTCATTTCATGCTTATATTGCTGAAATCATCAAAAGAAAAAGAAAAAAAAATACAAGCTAGTGTTCGGCCTTGATTTTCATTGTTTAAGGTATGTGTTTTGATCGGTTTTTGATAATTTCTAGGTTTTTGTAATCGTTGCTTTGTATACTATCAAACCCATGCCTCAATTTCTAATTTTCATGATGATTTTGAAATGTGCCATTGATGAAATTATGAGCTTCGTAAAGTTAGTTGTTGATAAATGAAAGTTTGATGTTGGGTTTACATGTTTTGTCTTTGGATTTTTGATGATTTTAAGTAAAATGGACTAAATTGTGAAAATGAGAAATTGAAGGACTAAACTGTGAAATAAATGAAATATGTGGACTAGTATGAGTACTAGGAGAATTTGGCTAACCTTGTGTACAAGCAAATTATGTGTATTTTATGATTTTGTGATTTAGGGACTAAAGTGTCGAAATGTGAAAATGTGATGGTTAGTTTGTAAAATGCCCTAATTGTGTGTATATGGATTGGTTTGAATGATTTAGTGAATAAAAGGATTAATTTTGAATACATATAGATCAAGAAAAGAGGAATTCTGACTTAGACGAAGGGAAGTCGAAGATTATAGAGTAAATAGTCCAACTCGATAATTCTGAGTACGAGGTAAGTTCGTACGTAAAACATGATGTTACAAATATATTTTTTATGCTTGGATTATACATTGATTGTATATATAATTGATTATGGTTGAATATGATGATAAATCAATGGTATTTGGCACTAAGTGTGTGATTCAAAATAGTTCTAGGTATCTGACGCACTGAGTGTGCGATACCGATATAGCTTCGGTTAATTGAAATGGCAGTAAGTGTGCAGAATCGTTCTAACTTCGGCTAACCCTTAAAGCACTAAGTGTACGGATGTTAAAGCATGAATAATCTCCGGAAAGTCTTAAAATATCTAAACGAGAGATGAGAATGAAAATGAATAAATACGGGAAGGTTCAGGTATGTATGATACCTATGTGATAGATGATGTTATGCATATGAAGTTCATTGAATTGGTATAAATATATGAATGGTGTTGGTATAGAATTGATAGATGAATTGAGAATTAATAAGTACATCAATGTTGATGTTTTACATTTTATAAACTGTTGATGATTTTTGGTATTAGCTTACTAAGCTTTTGAAAGCTTACTCTGTGTATGTTTGCATTTTTTCTTATAGATGTCGAAGCTACTGTGAGCTTGGGGATCATCGAGGATGGCCACCACACTATGGAATCTCATTTTGGTACCTTTTGAAAATGTATCTAGTAAAGTATGGCATGTATAGGCTAGAAGTACTTTGGATAGGTTTTGTAATGTTTATATTTAGCCATGTGATATGGTTTGATATGGCTGTGTTTATGTTTTGATTTTGGTATATGAAATGTGATGCAAAACGATCTATTTGATGTGTTCATGAATGGATAAGAGAAATGGTAAGTTTGGGAAGTTTTGGAATGAGATTTGGTCATGAGTTTAGAGATTATGAGACCCTATGTTTTGATATGATTTGGTCTTTTGTTTTGGCACAATCGAGTTGAGTTTATAAGCATGTAAATGGTTGATAATTTTTTTTCATGAATTTTGTAAGGTTTGGTATAGAAATTGGTTGAAATTGTTGTGTAAATATGCTTGGTTTGGTACTTATAGTTTGACCCATTTGGGGTGGCTTATTTTTGTCCACACAGACAGGGACATGGGCGTCTGTCTCAGCTGTGTGCGACACACGGCTATGTTGCACGGCCGTGTGTCCCTTAAGGTACCTTACAATTGTAAGTCAGGCTTGAGCATGGCCAAGGCACATGAGCGTATGGCTAGCCGTGGGGCCCAAGTCAGATTCGACCACGGCCAAAGCACACAGGCGCGTCTTGTGGCCATGTGAACATTGACACGGTCTAGACACAGGGGCATGTCTAAATCCGTGTGAGGCACACGCACGGCTATGTTGCACAGCCGTGTGTCCCTTAGGGTAACTTACAATTGTAAGTTAGGCTTGAGCATGACCAAGGCACATGAGCGTGTGGCTAGCCGTGTGGCCCAAGTCAGATTCGACCACGACCAAAGCACACAGGCTCGTCTTGTGGCAGTGTGAACAAGTCAGTATGTATGCCCTATTTTGACACAGTCTAGACACATAGGCATGTCTAAATCCGTGTGAGGCACACGGCCTGTTCAGACGGACGTGTGACTTGTACTTGTTGGAAAATTATTTAAATTTTAGAGAAATTTTGTATGTGTTCGGTTTAGTCCCGACCCCTTTCTAATACATGTTGAAGGTCTCGATGACCTATATGAGGGACTCTATATTGATGATTGATCTTTAATGCTTCGATACTTATGAAATGAATGTTAATGTTCTGATTTTGTCCGGTAATACTTTTAACCCTAGTTCGGTAATGGTTATGTGTTAGGGGTGTTACATTTTATTGGTATCAGAGCTATGATTTAGTTGGTTCTAGGGATACCATAGTGTATGTGAGTCTATCTATACATGTTATATTTCTGAACTGCGATAGTGTGATGAATCCTGACATTGAAATGTGCTTTTATATAGCAAATAGATCCCAAACGAGCTGTAGCGGACAATTTCAAAAGTAATGCGCCTGTTTTCGCGCAAGGGACGACATCATCCGATTCTAGACCGGGTACGAGTAGCCGTGATGGTGAGGCTAGACAAGCCTTCTATGAGATGATGAACGATTGGTTTATCCAATATATTATAACCAATCCGGCTGTACAACAACCTCCACCCTTGGTCAATCTTCCACAAGCTCCTGTTATGCCATCAGTGAATCCAGTTCAGTTAAGTAAGCCTCTAGTAGATAAGATTAGAAAGTATGGGGCCGAAGAGTTTTGAGCTACAACGAATGATGATGCTGAAAGAGCCGAGTTCTGGTTAGAGAACATGATAAGAGTATTTGATGAATTATCTTTGAATCCTGAAGAATGCATACAATGTGCCGTTTCACTTCTGAGAGATACGGTGTACTATTGGTGGAAGACTTTGACATCGATAGTTCCAAATGAGCGGGTTACCTGGGATTTCTTCCAAGTGGAATTTTAAAAGAAATACATTAGTTAGAGATTTATCGACCAAAAATGTAAAGAGTTTCTTGAACTTAAACAAGGCTGTATGTCTGTTATTGAATACAAGCAAGAATTTGTGAGGCTGAGTTAGTACGCTCGTGATTGTGTATCTACTGAGGCAATAAAATGCAAAAGATTCGAGGATGGCTTGAACGAAGATATCAGTTTGTTAGTCGAGATTCTGGACATTAAAGAATTTGTTGTGCTTGTTGAACGAGCCTATAAAGTTGAAGATCTTGGGAAAGAAAAAAGAAAAGCCAATTCTGAAGCTAGAGTTGTATGAAAGAGATCATCGGGCAAGCCATTTCAGTCTGTAACAAAGAAATTTCGAGATGATAATAGCCGTTCAAAGATTAGTGTAGGACATTTGAATAGAGATCGTGCTAAGATTGTAATCGAGCTTTAAAGCTCTAGCTACGTCTGTTGCCAGTGTTGGTAATGCAAAGAATGAAAAACCAGAGTGTGATCAATGTGGAAGACGACATTTTGGAGAGTGCTGGGGAAAGAATAATAACTGAGCTTGTTACAATTTGGTTCACGAAATCATTTTGTAAAAGATTTCCCAGATTTTTTTGAAAAAGATAATATTCTAAATCAGAGGTCAAGTGGCAACGTTTCTCATGGTAGACCTCCTAGAAATACGGGAAATGTAAGTAGCAGTCAGAGAGGGACAAAAGATACAGCTGTTAGATCAGAGGCTCGTGTACCTGCCAGAGCCTATGCTATTCGAGCTCGCGAAGAAGCTTCGTCCCCAGATGTGATTATGGGTACATTCACTCTTTATGATACTTTTGTGATTGTTATGATAAATCCTAGATCAACACATTCGTATATATGCATGAACTTAGTGAACAGTAAGACTTTGCTTGTAGAGTCTACTGAATTTGTAATTAGAGTTTCGAACCCCTTATGCAAATGTGTTTTGGTTGATAAAGTCTACAAGAATTGCCCATTAATGTTTTGAGATACTTGTTTTTCAGGTGATCTGATGTTGTTACCATTTGATGAATTTGATATAATTTTGGGTATGGATTGGTTAACTTTGCATAATGCTATTATGAACTGGAAATGTAACAGCCCTAATTTGACCCTAGTCGGGATGTGGTTTCGGGACCACAAAACCGAGTCATAAAATTTAGTTAAAATTTTATTTGCATACCTTATATGTGTGGTAGTACTAGTATAAAAATTTGGTGATTCAATTTTTATCTTAGGAATGTGAATCTTGCTCGAAAGGATTTAGTTGAGAGACTTAGAAAATTTGATAGGTAAATAAGTGAGGACCAAATAGTATGGAATTATGAAAAGTTGGGTTTGCATGTCAAAATGCCCCAAACTAAGTTGAGTGGCCGGCCAAGCATGGCTTCATCTTTCCAAGATCATGTTGTTATAATTATTTAATGTTGGTAAGATATTAAAATAGAGGAAATAAAGATTAATGATAGGAAAATGAACAAAAAAATAGGTGTTCATCCTTGCTACCTCTTAGCCGAAAAACCAAGTGAAAGGAAAAGAGAAAAGCTTTGGAGAAGTCGGCCATACTAGTATCCAAGTTGAGGTATGTTGGAGTTATTCCTTTAAATTCATGTGTATTGTTGGTTGTTAGTTTGAATTCTATCTAACCCATGGTGGGATTTGGGGTTGTTGGAGAGTTGGGATTTGACAAAAAAAATAGTAGATACCTTGATGCTATTGACATGTTAGTTGTGTGGATGAACTAAGTTGCTTGTTATGTTAGCATGAAAGTGAAGATGTTAGTCATTTTGTTGGAGGTGAAGCTATGCTAGATTGGAAAAAAAAGGTTGGTCAAGTGTGCATTAGAAGAATTTAGGTGTTTAGATGATGTTATAGATGACACTATACATATATACATATTCACCATCAAAGGGAGTACATAGGTGAGGTTGAGTCAAATTTTTTGTGCACAATCGGGTATGTATATATATATATATATAGTATGCCCATTCATGATGTTACCTTTAATCATGTGTATAATCGACTAAATGAGTAATTAGTAAGAGGGGTTGCGAATCTACAAATATACATATGCATGTGTAATTGAACTATAAATGTATAGCAAGATGATTAAACTAGTTTATTTATCTATTAAGCCCGAGAAGTTAAAGAAGGAGAAACAAGCAAGGGCAAAGCCAAGGACATCGAGTAGCCGGTCGGAACCGTTATACTCAACGCAAGGTAAGTCTTTAAGCACTTGTTGTGAGAACTCCTTGGATAGATATTTTCTGAGTGATTCTCCTATTTATTAATATGATTATATGTACAATTTGAATTTAGTAAATTGCTTTACCATGATGAATTGACATAAGGCACAATGTGTGCAAGACTATGTGGCACTATGTGTGCCGATTGGAAGGTTGAGGCATGAGGCTATCTCAAATGCACTATGTGTGCGATTCACTATGGCACTATGTGTGCGATTTACTATGGCACTATGTGTGCGATTCACTATGGCACTATGTGTGCGATTTACTATGGCACTATGTGTGCGATTTGCTATAGCACTATGTGTGCGATTTTCTATAGCTCTATGTGTGCGAACATAATAAGCACTATGTGTGCCACATTCGGTTGTGGAAATAAATTGTGCATGAACGAGGTAAGTGATTGAGTTACTAACTAAATATCGAATTGGGATTGTACGGTGTGCACGATAAAATTATCTAGTGCATTGTTGTTCCAACTTGAGGAAACAGATCCAAATCGATTGGGCTGACTTGGCGTTTGATTTGGTTGAAGGATTTGGCATGAGATCGAACCAAAATTTTAGAAATTGCAGATAGTTTGTTATGGCTGGAAACATCTATTTTGTATTATTTGATTATTCACTTATGATTGTTATTGTTGATGGTAGAGTAGTGCTTACGACTTCATCGAGTTATGTACTCATTTGGTGTGCTTATTTGTTCTTTATTTAGGTTCTTGATCCATTTTATGCGTGCTCGGGACTGTCATCGAAGTCATCACACCGCCTAGCGACTTTTTGGTATCTTCTTCTTAGATGGTTTAAGAAAACATTTCGGCATGTATAGGCTATTATGTTTTGTTTGAACTTGGTATGTAAAATTTTGAATAGCCATGCGAAAATGGCTTATAAATGTTTTGAGCATAATGTTATAATCTTTTGGTATGTATATGCTCATTAAGAGGCATGGAAGTGTTTGGCAATGACCAGCCATTAGAATGGGTCATCATGCTTATATTTTGGACCATATATGAAAAAGGGGTGGTTGAATCATAGAAACTATGTGTTAGAGAAAGTCTACCCTAGAAAATGATGCTGGCAGCAACAGTGACGTGGATGTGAAAAATCACTAAAAATAGTAGGAATGGAATTAAATAGTGAATAAATTATGTAAATGAACCTTGATGAATCTATTTTCATATGGAGGAAACGAAACGGTTATATGAGTTGTATGTTAAGAGATATTTGGGTTTTAGTGAAACAGGGCCAGAACGGTTTCTGGATTCCCTGTTCCGACTTTGAAAATTCATTATAAATTAACCAGAAATAATTAGGAGTCATACCATATATGTATAAATTCCTCCTTGAGTCTAGTTTCTATAGAAACAAACGGCACCAGTATTGAAGTCCTGCACAGGAGTTATTCGAGTTGTAACGCATGAAGGTCAGTGTAGTCGGCCCCTGTAACATGGGAGAGTTTAACTAATAACTGTACTAATTGGCTTGACCAAAATTCTAGAAAAAATATGTAGATGGAAATATGAGTCTAGTTTCATAAAAAATTACAAAGCTGATTTTCTAGTTGTAAAACTCAAGTTATGATTTTTGAAGCGACTAGCACACAGATTGGCAGCTTTGTCCGAACTTCTCAATAAGTGGTTTGAAGTCCGCTGACACCTCGTGTTCGACTCGGCGATGGTCTCGGGTTCGGGTGTTATAATTTTATTGGTATCGAGCCATGGTTTAGTCGATTCTAGGACTACCATGGCACGTATGAGTCTAGCTATACATGCCTTAATGTTAATGTTTAAATGTGTGATGACTTCGACGGTTAAAATGTTTTTTTGTTGTTTTGATTAGTAAATGGATCCCGATGTAGAGAGAACCTTGGCGGATGACGTTGAAAGTGTAGCGGCTGCTCCTGCACAAGGGACGCCGCTGTTGAACCTCACCATCTGCGAATAATCAAGGTGAGGGGCTAAACAAGCCTTCTTTACCATGATAAATGAGTGGGTCGCGAATATGCCCGAACCAATCTGGCTGTCCAACAATTCCAATTTGAATAATCCACCCAAGAGCCCGTAATGCCATCGCCATCGACCACGTGAGGCCGAGTAAGCCACCGTAGATTTGATTAGGAAGCGGGCTGAAGAGTTCAGGCCGTAATTATCGATGATGCCGAAGGGCCGAAGTTCGCTTGACAACACCATTCGGTGTTTGATGAACTGCATGCACACCGATGAATGTCTAAAGTGTGCTATGTCCTTGTTATGGACTCACCTACTATTGGTGGAGGACCTTGATTTCTATAGTCCCAAACGAACGAGTTATTTGGGATTTCTTTCAAACGGAGTTTCAAAGAAATATATTAGTCAACGGTTCATCGATCAAAAGCGTAAGGAATTCTCGAACTCAAGCAAGGCCGCATGACAAGATCTCAATACGAACATGAGTTCGTAAGACTCGACCGGTATGCCCGGAGTGTGTGGCTGATGAGGTTGCTATGTGCAAGAGGTTTGAAGAAGGATTGAATGAAGATCTAAGACTACTAGTGGGTATTTTGGAGATAAAAGAATTCGTAACACTAGTTGAACGAGCCCGCAAGGCGGAGGAACTTGGAAAGGAGAAGAAGAAGGCTGAATTTGAAGCTAGAGACTATCGCAAAAGATCGACGGGTAAATCTCCGTTCTCGCAGTAAAGAAATTCGTGGAGGACACCAATAGATCGAGGACGATCAGGGATTTCCATTAGACCACGACCATTGACGGACTCGAGCTACTTGTAGCTAGTGTGGGCAATAATCGTCAAGAGAAACTCAATGCTCCCAATGTGGGAGAAGACACATAGGTGAATGTTGGGGTAAGTCTACCAATAAGGCTTGTTACGGATGCGGTTCAAGGACCACCTCATTAGAGATTGCACAGAGCTTGATGAGAAGAATAGGATGCAAGGTGCGAGACCTAGTGGAATGACAACTAGAGGTAGACGACCAAGAATTTCGGGAGGTAGGGGTGGTAGTCGAGAGGGCTACCGACACGGCTGTTCGATCCGAGACCAGCGCCTGCTAGAGCATATGCCATCCGCAAGACGAGAGGAGGCATCCTCCCCGACGTTATCACCGGTACTTTCACTCTTTTCGATACTAATGTGATTGCTTTGATTGACCCCGGTTCTACTCATTCTTATATATGCGAAACCTTAGCATCCCGTAAGACTTTGCCTATTGAGTCTCATCGAGTTTGTAATTCGTGTCAAACCCTTGGGTCATTACGTGCTTGTCAACAAAGTGTGTAAGAAAAGTCCCTAGTGTTTCGAGGTTCTTGTTTTCCGCGGACTTGATGCTTTTGCCGCTCGATTAATTCGACGTTATTCTTGGGTTGGATTGGTTGACCATGCATGATGCGGTTGTAAATTGCAAAGGCAAGACTATCGATCCGAGGTGCGCGAATAACGAGATAATTCGGGTTGAGTCTACGGACTTAAAGGGGTTGCCACCGTAATATCGCAATGTTGGCCCGTAAATATGTAAGAAAAGGGTACGGCGTACCTTGCGTATGTGCTCGATGACAAGGAGTCGAAAAGAAACCCGAATCTGTGGCGTTGGTTTGTGAATACCCGGATGTTTTCCTCAAGAATTGCCGGTTTGCCACCTTTTCGGAAATAGAGTTTAGCATCGAATTGGTACCGGTACCACTCCAATTTCGATAGCTCCGTGATCGTATGGCACCAACGAATTAAAGGAGTTGAAAGCTCGGTTGCAAGAATTGGTGGATAGAGGATTTGCTCGCTCGAAGTTTTTTCGCCTGGGCGCGCCGTTGTTGTTTGTGAAAAGAAGGATGGAACCATGAGGTTGCAGATCGACTATCGTCGACTTAATAAAGCGACGATAAAGAACAAATATCCGCTATCACAGATTGATGATTTGTTCGATCAACTCAAGGAGCCTCAAGTGTTTTGAAAATAGATCCGAGATCGGGCTATTATCGCCATGAATTCGAGATTCGGACATACCCAAGACCGCCTTGAATCGAGATATGGTCACTATGAGTTCCTAGTGATGCCGCTTGGGCTTACTAATGCCCTCGCGGTATTTATGGATTTGATGAATCGGATCTTCGCACCATATCCGGATCGGTTCGTAGTTGTCTTCATTGATGACATTTTGGTCTATTCGCAAAATGAGAACGAACACGCTGAACACCGAGATTAGTGTTGCAAATTTTACGGATAAGCGGTTATATGCTAAGTTCAACAAGTGTGAATTCGGTTAAGAGAGGTTAGTTTCTTGGGTCATGTGGTATCTCAGATCGGGTATTCGAGTCGACCGAGCAAAATTTCAGCCATACTTAACTGGAAGCCTCCAAGAAATATTACCGAGGTTCGAGCTTTTTGGGACTTGCTTACTTACCGACGGTTTGTAAAAGGATTCTCGATGATAGCCACACCCATGACAAAACCGCTTGTAAAGATGTCAAGTTTGAATGGACGGAAAAGTGTCGAAAAAGTTTCGACCAATTGAAAACTCATTTGACGAAAGCTCCAGTTCTAGTACGTACCGAATCGCAAAGAGTTTGTCATCTATAGTGATGCCTCCCTACTTGGGTTAGGTTGCGATTGATGCAAGAAGGTCGAGTTGTGGCCTATGCGTCGAGACAATTAAAGCCACATGAGAAAAATTATCCAACCCATGATCTCGAATTGGCGGCTATCGATTCGCTTTAAAGATATGGCGACATTACTTATTTGGTGAGAAGTGCCATGTGTATTCCGATCACAAAAGTCTCAAATATTTGATGACTCAAAGAGACTTAAATCTGCGACAAAGACGATGGCTCGAGTTGTTAAAAGATTATGAGCTCGTCATTGATTATCACCCGGAAAGGCTAATGTGGTTGCGGATGCCTTAAGCCGAAATCACCGCTTGCTTTACGAGCGATGAATGTACACTTGTCTATCCTACCCGACAATGTGTTAGTAGCGAATTAAAGGCCAAACCATTGTTGGCTCATCAAATTCGGGAAGCTCGTAAAGTTGATGAGGAGTTGCTTACAAAACGGGCCGAGTGTGTTCGAACAAGGAATCGAGTTTCAAATTGATGATGACGATTGTTTGAGGTTCGAAGTCGTCTGTGTGTTCCAAAGAATTGAACTTATTTCAATAATTCAATGAAGCCCATTGTAGCCGAATGGCAATCCACCCGGGAGTACGAAGATGTACAACGATTTGAAACGTCGGTTTTGGTGGCATGGTATGAAACGAGACATCTCCGACTTTGTTTCGAGATGTTTAATATGTCAACAAGTGAAAGCGAACATCAAGTGCCTTCGTGGTTACTTCAACCGATCATGATACCCGAGTGGAAATGGGATCGAGTCACAATGGACTTTAGGTCCGGCCGCCGTTGTCGCCTAGTAAGAAGGATGCGATTTGGGTTGTTGTTGATAGATGACTAAGTCGGCTCACTTTATCCTGTATGCACGGATTTTCATTGGATAAATTAGCTGAATTGTACGCTTCTCGATTGTGAGATTACACGGGTACCGATTTACAGTTTCGGATAGAGATCCGAGGTTCACCTCACGATTTTGGAAGAAATTGCAAGAAGCTTTTGGTACCAAGTTGCATTTCAAAGACCGCCTTTCACCCCAAACCGATGGTCAATCCGAGCGAATAATTCAGATACTTGAGGATATGTTGAGATGTTGCATCCTCGAGTTCGATGGTTCATGGGAACAGTATTTACCTTTGATTGAATTCGCTACAACAATAGTTTCCAATCAAGTATTAAGATGGCGCTTTACGAGGCCTTGTACGGGCGTAAATGCCGTACACCATTGTTTTGGACAGAGCTCGGTGAGAGCAAAATTTTTGGAGTGGATTTGATTAAAGATGCTGAATGTAAAGTAAGAGTAATCCGTGAAAATCAAAATAGCC
The DNA here is from genome assembly GCF_025698485.1 of Gossypium arboreum. NCBI lineage: Eukaryota > Viridiplantae > Streptophyta > Magnoliopsida > Malvales > Malvaceae > Gossypium > Gossypium arboreum. The sequence goes on along the minus strand of NC_069081.1, from coordinate 81,565,944 downwards.
TCCGATCGTCGTAAGTCGTGACGCGGATCTCAAACGAAAAGACATTGAGTATCGTGGGAGATAAAGTGTTTCTTAAAGTTTCGCTTTGGAAAAGATACTCGATTTGGGCGCAAGGGCAAATTGAGTCCGAGGTTCATCGGGCCATATGAGATATCCGAACGAGTCGGTCCAGCTTCGTATCGTCGATTTTGCCCCGAACTTGAAAAGGTTCACGACGCCTTTCATGTTTCGATGCTTTGACGCTATAGATCCGATCCGTCCCACGTAATTAGTCCATCGAGGTTGAGATTCAAGCCAATATGAGTTATGAAGAAGAACCGATTCGTATCCTAGCTCATGAAATGAAGGAGTTGCGAAACAAAAGGGTTCCATTAGTAAAAGTGTTATGGCTCGATACGGGATGGAAGAAGCTACTTGGGAACCCGAGAACTCTATGAAAGAGCGTTACCCAAACTTATTTACGGTAAGATTTTCGGGGACGAAAATTTTGTAAGTGGGGAGAATTGTAACACCTAATTTGACCCTAGTCGGGATGTGGTTTCGGGACCATTAAAACCGAGTCATAAAATTTAGTTAAAATTTTATTTGCATACCTTATATGTGTGGTAGTACTAGTATAAAAATTTGGTGATTCAATTTTATCTTAGGAATGTGAATCTTGCTCGAAAGGATTTAGTTGAGAGACTTAGAAAATTTGATAGGTAAATAAGTGAGGACCAAATAGTATGGAATTATGAAAAGTTGGGTTTGTATGTCAAAATGCCCCAAACTAAGTTGAGTGGCCGCCAAGCATGGCTTCATCTTTCCAAGATCATGTTGTTATAATTATTTAATGTTGGTAAGATATTAAAATAGAGGAAATAAAGATTAATGATAGGAAAATGAACAAAAAAAATAGGTGTTCATCCTTGCTACCTCTTAGCCGAAAAACCGGTGAAAGGAAAGAGAAAAGCTTTGGAGAAGTCGGCCATACTAGTATCCAAGTTGAGGTATGTTGGAGTTATTCCTTTAAATTCATGTGTATTGTTGGTTGTTAGTTTGAATTCTATCTAACCCATGGTGGGATTTGGGGTTGTTGGAGAGTTGGGATTTGACAAAAAAAATTAGTAGATACCTTGATGCTATTGACATGTTAGTTGTGTGGATGAACTAAGTTGCTTGTTATGTTAGCATGAAAGTGAAGATGTTAGTCATTTTGTTGGAGGTGAAGCTATGCTAGATTGGAAAAAAAGGTTGGTCAAGTGTGCATTAGAAGAATTTAGGTGTTTAGATGATGTTATAGATGACACTATACATATATACATATTCGCCATCAAAGGAGTACATAGGTGAGGTTGAGTCAAATTTTTTTGTGCACAATCGGGTATGTATATATATATATATATAAGTATGCCCATTCATGATGTTACCTTTAATCATGTGTATAATCGACTAAATGAGTAATTAGTAAGAGGGGTTGCGAATCTACAAATATACATATGCATGTGTAATTGAACTATAAATGTATAGCAAGATGATTAAACTAGTTTATTTATCTATTAAGCCCGAGAAGTTAAAGAAGGAGAAACAAGCAAGGGCAAAGCCAAGGACATCGAGTAGCCGGGTGAACTGTTATACTCAACGCAAGGTAAGTCTTTAAGCACTTGTTGTGAGAACTCCTTGATAGATATTTTTCGAGTGATTCTCCTATTTATTAATATGATTATATGTACAATTTGAATTTAGTAAATTGCTTTACCATGATGAATTGACATAAGGCACAATGTGTGCAAAGACTATGTGGCACTATGTCTGCCGATTGGAAGGTTGAGGCATGAGGCTATCTCAAATGCACTATGTGTGCGATTCACTATGGCACTATGTGTGCGATTTACTATGGCACTATGTGTGCGATTTACTATGGCACTATGTGTGCGATTCACTATGGCACTATGTGTGCGATTTACTATGGCACTATGTGTGCGATTTACTATGGCACTATGTGTGCGATTTGCTATAGCACTATGTGTGCGATTTGCTATAGCTCTATGTGTGCGAACATAATAAGCACTATGTGTGCCACATTCGGTTGTGGAAATAAATTGTGCATGAACGAGGTAAGTGATTGAGTTACTAACTAAATATCGAAATTGGGATTGTACGGTACGCATAAAATTATCTAGTGCATTGTTGTTCCAACTTGAGGAAACGGATCCAAATCGATTGGGCTGACTTGGTGTTTGATTTGGTTGAAGGATTTGGCATGAGATTGAACCAAAATTTTAGAAATTGCAGTATAGTTTGTTATGGCTGGAAACATCTATTTTGTATTATTTGATTATTCACTTATGATTGTTATTGTTGATGGTAGAGTAGTGCTTACGACTTCATCGAGTTATGTACTCATTTGGTGTGCTTATTTGTTCTTTATTTAGGTTCTTGATCCATTTTGCGTGCTCGGGACTGTCATCGAAGTCATCACACCGCCTAGCGACTTTTTGGTATCTTCTTCTTAGATGGTTTAAGAAAACATTTCGGCATGTATAGGCTATTATGTTTTGTTTGAACTTGGTATGTAAAATTTTGAATAGCCATGCGAAAATGGCTTTTAAATGTTTTGAGCATAATGTTATAATCTTTTGGTATGTATATGCTCATTAAGAGGCATGGAAGTGTTTGGCAATGACCAGCCATTAGAATGGGTCATCATGCTTATATTTTGGACCATATATGAAAAAGGGGTGGTTGAATCATAGAAACTATGTGTTAGAGAAAGTCTACCCTAGAAAATGATGCTGGCAGCAACAGTGACGTGGATGTGAAAAATCACTAAAAATAGTAGGAATGGAATTAAATAGTGAATAAATTATGTAAATGAACCTTGATGAATCTATTTTCATATGGAGGAAACGAAACGGTTATATGAGTTGTATGTTAAGAGATATTTGGGTTTTAGTGAAACAGGGCCAGAACGGTTTCTGGATTCCCTGTTCCGACTTTGAAAATTCATTATAAATTAACCAGAAATAATTAGGAGTCATACCATATATGTATAAATTCCTCCTTGAGTCTAGTTTCTATAGAAACAAACGGCACCAGTATTGAAGTCCTGCACAGGAAGTTATTCGAGTTGTAACGCATGAAGGTCAGTGTAGTCGGCCCCTGTAACATGGGAGAGTTTAACTAATAAACTGTACTAATTGGCTTGACCAAAAATTCTAGAAAAAAATATGTAGATGGAAATATGAGTCTAGTTTCAGAAAAAAATTACAAAGATGATTTTTGAGTTGTAAAACTCAAGTTATGATTTTTGAAGCGACTAGCACACAGATTGGCAGCTTGTCTGGAACTTCTCAATAAGTGGTTTGAAGTCTGTTGACACCTCGTGTTCGACTCCGGCGACGGTCTCGGGTTCGGGGTGTTACAGGAAATGGAAAACTATTGATTTGAGATGCAAAAATGATGAACTAGTCAGAATTGAATCTAGTGATTTGAATAGATTGCCTGCTGTGATATCTTCAATGAAAGCTTTGAGTATTGTGAGAAAGGGTTGTGAAGCCTACTTTGCTTATGTGATTGATTTGAAAGTGTCAGAAAAGAAAGTTGAATCAGTGCCTATTGTATGTGAGTTCCCTGATGTATTTCCTGAAGAACTTCCGGGATTACCTCCGATTAGATAAGTTGAATTTGGCATTGAATTGGTACCTGGTACTACTCTGATTTTGATAGCTCCGTATAGAATGGCTCCGATTGAGCTGAAAGAATTAAAGTTACAGTTGTAAGAATTAACCAATAGAGGATTTGCTAGACCGAGTTTTTCACCTTGAGGTGCTCCAGTTCTATTTGTGAAAAAGAAAGACGAAACGATGAGAATGTGTATAGATTATCGTCAGTTGAACAAAGTGACTATCAAGAATAAGTATCCTCTGCCTCGAATTGATGATTTGTTTGATCAGTTGAAAGGAGCTGCTGTGTTTTCAAAAATAGATTTTAGATCAAGCTATTATCAGTTACGAGCGAAAGACTCAGACATTTTGAAAACTTCTTTCAGAACGAGGTACGGCCACTATGAATTTTTAGTTATGCCTTTCGGATTGACTAAAGCACCTATTATTTTTATGGATTTGATGAATAGAATTTTTAGACCGTATCTAGATCAATTTTTTTGTTGTATTCATTGATGACATATTGATTTATTCACGTGATGAATCCGAACATGCCGAGCATTTGAGATTAGTGCTACAGATTCTGTAAGATAAACAGTTGTATGCGAAGTTCAGTAAATGTGAATTCTGGTTGTGAGAAGTTGGTTTTCTGGGTCATATTGTATCAGACTCTGGTATCCGAGTTGATCCGAGCAAAATTTCAGCTATTTTGGATTGGAAACCTTTGAGGAATGTCTTTGAAGTTCGTAATTTTCTGGGACTTGCTGGTTATTATAGAAGATTTGTAAAAGGTTTTTCGATGATTGCGACTCCGTTGACAAAACTGCTTCAGAAAGATGTGAAATTTGTGTGGTCTGAAAAGTGTCAGAACAGCTTCGATCAGTTGAAAACTTTGTTGACTGAAGCTCTGGTATTGGTACAACCCGGATCGGGTAAAGAATTTGTGATGCTTCGTTGATCAGTCTGGGATGTGTTTTAATGCAAGAGGGCAAAGTCATTGCTTATGCTTCGAGACAGTTTAAGCCGCACGAAAAGAACTATCTGACACACGATCTTGAGTTAGCCATGATTGTGTTTGCTCTAAAGATTTGGCGTCACTACCTGTTCGGTGAGAAATGTCATGTATATTCTGATCATAAGAGTTTGAAGTATTTGATGACTCAGAAAGATCTGAATCTGTGACAAAGAAGATGGTTAGAACTACTAAAAGACTATGAACTTGTGATTGATTATCATCCGGGAAAAGCAAATGTTGTTGCTGATGCCTTGACTCAAAAATCGTTGTTTGCTTTGCATGCGATGAAAGCTCATTTGGTTCTATCCGATGATGGTTTAGTTTTAACTGAATTGAAAGCAAGACCTTTGTTCTTACAGCGGATTATCGAAGCTCAGAAGATTGACAACGAGATTTTAGCCAAAAGAGCTCAGTGTGATTCAGAGTCTGATTCAGAATTCAGAGTTGATAAAGATAATTATCTGAGATTTCGAGATTGAATTTGTGTTCGGAGAAATCTAGAGTTAATTCAGATGATTTTGAGTGAAGCTCATAATAGTCGGTTATCTGTGCATCCGGGAAGTATGAAAATGTATAACGATTTGAAACAGCATTACTGGTGGTCTGGAATGAAAAGAGATATTTCTGACTTTGTTTCGAAATGTTTGATTTGTCAGCAAGTTAAAGCTGAACATCAGGTGCCATTTGGTTTGTTACAACCGATTATGGTTCTGGACTGGAAATAGGATCGAGTGACAATGGACTTTGTTTCGGGTTTGCCCCTTTCTCCGAGAAAGAAAGATGCAATCTGAGTTGTAGTTGATTGATTGATGAAATCTACTCATTTTATTCCAGTTCGATCTGATTACTCGCTTGATAAATTAGTTGAGTTATACATTTTTTGATATCGTGAGATTGCATGGTGTGCCATTGTCTATAGTGTCAGAAAAAGATCCGAGATTTACATCGCGATTGTGGAAGAAATTGCAATATGCTCTGGGTACTAAATTACACTTTAGTACCGCTTTTCATCTGCAAACGGACGATCAATCCGAGCGGATTATTTAGATACTCAAAGATATGTTGAGATGTTGCATTCTTGAGTTTGAAGGTATGTAGGAACAATATCTACCTTTGATCGAATGTGCTTATAATAATAGTTTTCAGTCGAGCATTATAATTGCACCTTACAAAGATTTATACTGTCGAAAATGCCGTACACCTTTGTATTGGATGAAGACCAACAAAAATAAAATTCAAGAGGTTGATTTGATAAAAGAAATTGAACAGATAGTGAAAGTGATCCGAGGTAGTCTGAAAAAATAGCTTCTGATCGTCAGAAATCATGTGCAGATTTGAATAGAAAAGACATTGAGTTTGAGATCTACGATAAAGTGTTTTTGAAAGTGTCTCTGTGGAAGAAAGTGCTTCAGTTTGGTAGAAAAGGAAAATTGTGTCTGAGGTTCATTGGGCCATATAAGATTATCGACTGTATTGGGCCGATAGCATATAGATTGTTGTTGCCACCAGAGTTAGAAAAGATTCATCATGTGTTTCATTTATCGATGCTTCGACAATACAGATCTGACCCGTCACATATAATTTCCCCATCTGAGATTAAAATTCAGTCTGATATGACTTACGAAGAAAAGCTGATTCGTATCTTAGCTCGTGAGGTTAAAGAACTGCGAAATAAGAAAATTTTGTTAGTAAAAGTGATATGGCATTGACACGGTATTGAAGAGGCCACATGGAAGCCTGAAGATGCTGTGAGACAGCAATATCCGAATCTGTTTAACGGTAAGATTTTTGGGGATGAAAATCCTTGATGGGGAGAATTGTAACAGTCCGATTTAGACCCAAGTCGGAATAGTGGTTTCGGGACCTCAAATTCACATCAGAGAAATGTTTAAATATTATTTCCTGTGTTTATGATGTGTGAATTAGCATGTGTGAAAGTCTCGTATGAAAATTTGAATGTTTGTGTGCTTAATTTTATAAAAAGGACCTAATCGCATAAAATGTAAAAGCTGTGTGCTAGATGTTAAAAGTGTCTATTTGACTTGGCTTTATAATTGAGAGGTACTTATGTTTTTATGATGCCAGTTACATGTATAATGGACATTTATAGCCTTAATATATGTGCATTTACAATGGTTTAATAAAAAGGAAAAATTATCATTTAGATTATATGTTAATTAAAATAAAACAAAAGCTTAAAATAAGCTCATTTCATGCTTATGTTGCCGAAATCATCAAAAGAAAAAGAAAAGAAATACAAGCTAGGGTTCGACCTTGATTTTCATTAATTAAGGTATGTGTTTTGATCGGTTTTTGATAATTTCTAGGTTTTTGTAATCATTGCTTCGTATACTATCAAACCCATACCTTAATTTCTAATTTTCATGATGATTTTGAAATGTGCCATTGATGAAATTATGAGCTTTGTAAAGTTAGTTGTTGATAAATGAAAGTTTGATATTGGGTTTACATGTTTTGTCTTTGGATTTTTGATGATTTTGAGTAAAATGGACTAAATTGTAAAAATGAGAAATTGAGGGACTAAAATGTGAAATAAATGAAATGTGTGGGCTAGTATGAGTACCAGGAGAATTTGGCTAAGCTTATGTACAAGAAAATTATGTGTATTTTATGATTTTGTTATTCAGGGACTAAAGTGTCGAAATGTGAAAATGTGATGGTTAGTTTGTAAAATGCCCTAATTGTGTGTATATGGATTGGTTTGAATGATTTAGTGAATAAAAGGATTAATTTTGAGTAAGTATAGATCAAGAAAAGAGGAATTTGAACTTAGACCGAGGGAAGTCAGAGTAAACAGTCTGAGTCGACAATTCTGAGTACGAGGTAAGTTCATACGTAAAGCATGATGTTACAAATATATTTTTGATGCTTGGATTATACATAGATTGTATATATAATTTATTGTTGAATACAATGATAAATCAATGGTATTTGGCACTAAGTGTGCGATTCAAAATAGTTTTGGGTATCTAAGGCACTAAGTGTGCGATACCAAGATAGCTTCAGTTAATTGAAATGGCGCTAAGTGTGCGGAATTGTTCTAGCTTCCGCTAACCCTTAAAACACTAAGTGTGCGGATGTTAAAGCATGAATAATCTCCGGAAAGTCTTAAAATATCTGAACGAGAGATGAGAATGAAAATGAATAAATACGGGAAGGTTCAGATATGTATGATACCTATGTGATAGATGATGTTATGCATATGAAGTTCATTGAAATAGTATAAATACATGAATGGTGTTGGTATAGAATTGATAGATGAATTGAGAATTAATAAGTACCCTGGTGTTGTTTTACATTTTATAAACTGTTGATGATTTTTGGTACTAGCTTACTAAGCTTTTGAAAGCTTACTCTGTATGTTTGCATTGTTTCTTATAGATATCGAAGTTACTGTAAGCTCGGGGATCATCGAGGATCGTCACCATACTATCGAATCTCATTTTGGTACCTTTTGAACATGTATCTAGTAAAGTATGACATGTATAGGCTAGAAGTACTTTGGATAGGTTTTGTAATGTTTATATTTAGCCATGTGATATGGTTTGATATGGTTGTGTTTATGTTTTGATTTTGGTATATGAAATGTGATGCAAAATGATCTATTTGATGTGTTCATGAATGGCTAAGGGAAATGGTAAGTTTGGTAAGTTTTGGTATGAGATTTGGTCATGAGTTTAAAGATTATGAGACCATATGTTTTGATATGATTTGGTCTTACGTTTTGGCACAATTGAGTTGAGTTTACAAGCAGGTAAATGGTTGATAATGTTATGTCATGAATATTGTAAGGTTTTGTATAGAAATTGGCTGAAATTGTTTTGTAAATATGCTTGGTTTGGTACTTATAGGTTTGACCCATTTGGGGTGGCAAGTTGGCTATTCAAATGGCTTATTTTTGTCCACACGGGCAGGGACATGGGTGTGTGTCTCAGCCGTGTGTGACACATGGCTCTGTTGCATGGCCGTGTGTCCCCTGGGGTACCCTACAATTCTAAGTCAAGCTTGAGCACGGCCAAGGCACACGGGCGTGTGGCTAGCCATGTGGCCCAAGTCAGATTCGACCACGGTCAAAGCACATGGGCATGTCTTGTGGCCATGTGAACAAGTCGGTATGTATGCCCTCTTTTGATACGGTCTAGACACACGGGCATGTCTAAAGCCGTGTGAGGCACACGGCTGTTCACATGGTCGTGTGACCTGTACTTGTTTGAAAAATGTTTAAATTTTGGAGAAATTTTGTATGTGTTCAGTTTAGTCTTGACCCCTTTCTAATACATGTTTAAGGTCTCGATGACCTATATAAGGAACTCTATATTGATGATTGATCTTTAATGCTTCGATGCTTATGAAATGAATGTTAATGTTTCGATTTTGTCTGGTAATGCCTTTAGCCCTAGTTCGGCAACAAATACGGGTTAGGGGTGTTACAGCAGGATTGTGTAATTTTTGGAAATGTGACCTATTGATGAGATGAAGAATTTGAGTATAATTCGGTAACTAGAAAGTAGTTAAATGAAGCCTAATGAATGTGAAATTTGTATGTTTGATTTAATGCTTAATAAATGTAGTGAGTATGTTAGACAAAGATATAAAGTTGATATGTTTTAACCATGAATGTGGATGCTTTGGTTGCATAAGTATGTATTGTTTTGTGCCTTGGAATTGGGGCAAGTGCATGTGTGAATAAAGGTGGCAAACGGCTTGGTAAATAGCCTTATTATTGTCCACACGGGTAGACACACGGGTGTGTGTCTAAGCCATGTGTGACAACAGTCAACCCCATGGGCGTGTGATCCGGCCGTGTGTCCCCTGTACCTAAATTGTAGCAAACAGAATGCTCAGTATCGAGCACACAAGTTAGGGACACGGACGTGTGTGACCACACGGCCTACTCACACGAGCGTGTCCCATGTCACACGGGCGTGTGGCTATTAAAACATGAAAAATTTTCTAAGGGTTGTAAAGTTTTCTAAACTTCTCGGTTTAGTGCCAAACCACTCCCAATGTATGTTTTGGGCCTCGTACGCTCGTAATAGGGACAATATGAATGTGTGTGAAAATTTTGAATCTGGATGGAAATTTACATCTTTGTTTTGTATGTTTGCTTGTGTTTAAGTCCGGTAATGCCTCATACCTTATTCCGGCGTTGGATACGAGTAAGGGGTGTTACATTTAGTGGTATCAAAGCTATGGTTTAGTCGATTCTCGGACTAACCTAGCATGTGTGGGAGTCTAGCTATACATGCCATATATAATCTGTGATAGTGTGATATCTCCCGACTCTGATGAAATTGTTTTGTTGAGACATATATGCTTTTCAACTGAGTTACTTTCGAAAACGCTGAAAGTGATACTAAGATATTTGAAAATGTGTTTATGATGAGTCGAAACTGGGAAAGGTATGAATAAGAGTCCATGATATGTATGTGATGATGTACAAAATGGAATAACCATAAGTCGAGAAATATGGGTAAAATGTCATTGTTCCAGTTGAACGTTGTGTTTTGATGGATTATGGTGATTTTATGAAACGAAATGAAAGTTCATATTATGATAAACTCATCCATGTTTGTTTGGCATTCATATGATGTTAATGTCTAACTTGTTTGATTAAGTGAATGCAATAAGTAAACTTACTCAAAATTTATGGAATGTATGTATAAGTGCACTTGTTTGAATAAGGTAATTGAAAAGTTAGTGTAACATAAATATGTATGTCAAATTGCCTGAAGTGACTTAAATAATTGTGATGATATTGTGATGATGATGAATGTTATGTCACATGTGTGTATATATGAGAGTCGAGTTAGAGTCTTTACGACCTCACCCCTTTATCAATGTGGTATTTTATGATGAAATTTCATGAGATTTATGTTGAGTGAGCTCATAAGTGAGAGACTAAAGTGTTCAGTAGAGAAATAACTAATAATATGGACAGAGTTGAGAATAGTTTGGCAAGTGAATATAGTTATGGAAAAGATGCCAGGTAAATTTTAAGATAATTCAGATTTCGCAATGTCACGGTTAAAGAGAAGTTAATCTCGGCTCATCGACTCATTCAAGTATGATGTCTAAAGTATGTATTTGTTGGAATTTCTTTCGGATTTATTTTCATTAGTGAATGGAATAATATGGGATTAGTGATGATAGAGTTTGTCAGAGAAATGATATTTGAATCGTAAAGGTTTTTGAGTGTAATAGTTGTAATTGACTATCTCTTCTGAGTATTTCATATATTCACTTATCCTCAGAGATATAAGTGATTGTTTGTTTTTTGATAAAATTCTTATCATAAGAGAATGCTAGCTGATTATAATGTTGGATGAAAGCATTGTTGCTCTTGTTGGTTGATGATCAGTATATCTTATCTCTTTCATTGGGATTCTATTCTATTATGTTTGGAATAAAAGTTGATGGTGAAAATCTATGTGAGACTATTCTTATGTTTCTTTTAGATGTTGTTTTGATTTATATATATTTGGAAAATATATTATCTCTATTACAATTGATTCCAGAGCGCGTAAGCATTGCTTTCTTCTAGTTTTCTCTGAGAAATCATCAGGATCTTTATTATTTTCATATGAGTTATGTTCTGGGACTTCTAGTATGGTATCGCATCTTGGATTTCTTTATCTCGATTTTCTTATCATCCTTATTTCGTAAATTAACAATCATGGCTCAACTTTAAAGTATGTTCTTTGGCTTATGATAACTATGTCTATTATGGGTGTATTTCTGGTTCGATCATATGAACGTGGTGATTTTAGTATCAGGATTTCTCTAATTTTCATGAAAGGAATTGACATCGGCAAGGGTATAGATAGTGGAAGTTCAAGCTCAAATTGTATGACGGTTTTCCTTTCTCAGGTAAGTTTGATTAAGGTCAATGAGTTCAATCAGGATATTTTGTTTCCTTAAGCTAATACAGTTGTAAAGATCTTTGATTAGCATGTTAGGGGAATTATAAAAGATTGTATGTTTGAGTTGTTTAACAACATGAAGAAAGGAGTATTTTGATATGTTATTATTTGATAGTTGAGATCAACTCAGTTGTTTTTATCTGAGTGAGCTGGTCAGATGAAAGGTAATTTGAGTTATATGCATGTAAGTTTATCCTCAGGTAAGGAAATAAAATCTTGTATATTCCTAGGTGAATAGATGGACAGTTTGAAGGAAGAATTCATATTCTAGAAAGTATGATACAGAGATATATATATTAGATTTGTTTTAATCGAATGATGTGTTATGAGTTAAAGTTGTTTCGATTGATAAAGTTATCACATTCGTGAAAGTTTGAATGGTTTGTTGCATGTTAGCAAAGTTGAAAACAGTTGAAGGTATTATTAACTGAAACGCTGGTTCGGGGTTTTGTTTGAATTAAGTAAAGAATTCGTGATTTTTTAGTGATGCACTATCGAACGGATTGGAATGTGTTTAATACAAGAATGTAAAGTGACAGTTTATGCTTTCAGACGGTTAAAGTCTCATTAAAAGAATTGTTCGACGAGTGACTTAGAGTCGGCTGCCAGTATGTCTGTGTTGAGAAATTGATGGCACTGTTTGTTCGACGAAAAATGTCATATGTTTTTTTTTATTTCAAGAGTATAAAGTATCTAATGTTATAGAAAAATCTGAAATTTAGACAATGTTGATGGTTTGAACTATTGAAAGATTATGAATAGTTAACAATCAACCTTTGGGGAATTAGATGTAGTTGCAAATGCTTGAATGAGAAGTCTTCTTTCATTTTTTGAGTATTGGTTACATGATTAATCTTAGTTGATGGAAGTCTGAATTTAGCTAAATTAAAAAGATAAGGCGATGTTTTCTTTGCAAGGTGGAGAACCTCAGAAATGTGATAGTGAGTGGTAACTTAAACAAGCACAGTGTGAGACGACTTTTGATTCTGATTTCTGTTATTATTACTCCGAGATAGAATTCGCACAATGAATTATCCAGAGCTTATGTAGAAAATGTTGTACGAGACTCAGTAGTAGCTCGTTTGCTTAATCAGAGAGTAATTCAGATCTTTGACGATATGCTCCAACACTGTGTTTCAGAGTTCAATGGTGATTGGAAAGAGATATACAAGGCGGAATTGATTTTTGATTCTGAGGAAAAAGGGTAAAGTGATTCATGAAAGTTGAAAGCAACTTCAGACTAACATAAGTAGTATACAAATTTGAAAATTTAAGATATTGGATATCAGATCAATAATAGAGTACTTCTGGAAGTATTGCCCTCGAAGAGGACTCTTTGATGAGGTAGAGGAAACTACAAGAATGTTACCCTAAACTCTTTTCTAGTAAGATTTTTGGGGACGAAAATCCCTGTAGGGGGAGAGTTGTAATAGCTTGATTTTGGGTCTAGTTGGCACAATGGTTTCAGGACCACAAATCCGACATAAAAAAATTCATTTTTATTATATTTTTATGGTCTAAAATTTTACGAAATAATTTTGTGAAAATTTCGTTAAAAAATTTTGACGATTGGGCACTCAATTTGGTCAAAAGGACTAAATTGTAAAAAGTGCAAAAGTTAAGTTCTACATGCTAGAGGTGTCCAATTGTTATGAAATTTTAAATTGGAGGTCCTTAGATGGTAATTAGACCATTATAATTTGTATGGACAAAAATGGATATGGTGAGATAAAATTTTAAAGTTTTAAGTGAAGGGCATTTTAGTAAGTTGGTTATTAAATGAATTAAAAGCCAAATTAAAAGCCAATTTTTGCCCATCTTCAAGCTATGGCCAAAATTACCATGAAAAAACCATGGCTAGGGTTTTTAAAGCTTCCAAACTCGATTGTAAGTCCGTTCTAGCTCCGTTTTTAATGATTTTTATGTTTTTGATATCCTCGTAACCTAATCTATCTATTTCTACCACTAATTATAGATATAATCAAAGTTCAAATTTTTAACCATGATGGATATTTGTGTATTTTGATGTTTAATGGTAGAAAATGCATGTTAGATGTTAGATAAATGACTTTTGCTAAGTGATTTTAGGTAAAAATGTCAAAAAGGACTTGATTGTAAAAGTTATGAAAATATGTGTAAATGTGTGAATAAAAGGAAAATGTGGGCTTCTATAAGCATGTATAAGGTTTGGCTAGGCATGGGTATTGATGAAATTGAGTACATTTCATTTTACGAGCCTAGAGACTAAAATGTAAAAATGTGAAACTTTAGGGGTAAACATTTAATTTTTGCCATAATGTGATTTTTGGCTGATTTGAATAGTATAATGATTAATTAAGTTAAATGTGATATTATAGATCAAGAAAAACAAGGTTAAGAACTAGAACGAGGGAAAAAAACGAATATTTGACGATTAGGTCTTTTTCGCCATTTTTATATCTAGGTACATTCGTATGTTTAATAAACATTAAACTATATATTTATTAATGCTTAATTGTTATATTTGTGATAAATGCCATATTATTGAAATGAAATGTGGATATTGTTGAGTACGGTACTATGGAAATGACCGATAGAGATTCAGTACGGTGAGAAATCTCGTTTGAACCTTAAGAATAGATTAGGATACAAGTGACTTGTCACTAGGATACCATGTGTTATGTGATCTATGTGAATCTAGGTGCTAGTCATGTACGTCCTACCGGTGGCTGGATAGTCCGGCATGTGATGCGGATACTTGATAGCTTGTGTGAGCAGCCTGTGTAGTTATGTCTTGACTAACAGCTTGTGTGAGTAGGCTCGTGATTAGCTCGTTTGCAAGCCTTATGTGTTATAAGATATGAGGTAGCATTGGCTACATATGTGGCACTTATGTGCAAGACCTTCCGTGTATCCGATAGTATTCCAAGTGTTCAACGAGTAATCCGAAGAGTATGTCAAAGATGACAAAGTATGTGACTATGTTACGAATTTGTACAGGTATGTACATAAGTTTATAAGCATTGATTTCATGATATTGTGAGTTCATGGTAAATTCAGTTGGCAATTGTGTAATTGGCTTTCAGGCCAAAGTTAAGTTATGACATAGTATGTTTTATTCGCACAATATGTGATTTATCGGATATGAGAAAAAGAAAAGATTGGTGATAAAAGCCAAATTATACATATCTATACCCCAAATACTTAGCATATTTATGGATGTTTACTACTAGATTTGTGGATTTTGGTGCTCTTAATCCGCTTATTCCATGTTTTGTACTCAGGAGAGCACCAAGAGTCAAAAGGAGCCAAAAATGAGCTAAAAAGGGACAAAAGGGACCAAATCGAGAAGACCACATAGCCTAAGACTTTCCACACAGGTTGCTTGCACGCCCGTGTCCTTCGAGGGTGTCGACCAAGGCTCTCACGATTCACACGTCCTGGCCATTGACCCATAAGGCCGTGTGCAATTTAACGGATCGAACACGACCTGGCAATCACGTTACATGGCCGTGGAACACGGGCGTGTCCCTTTTTCAAAGAGTTGTATTTTACACGGAAAAGGATACTTAGGGAGGAAGAAAGACAATCTAAAGCCTATATAAACACCCTAAGAGTGACCTAATGAGGGGGGCCTCTTCCAGAACTTTTTTGGAATACAGAACCACACGCAAGGAATTACTTGAAGAAAGCCAGACGATCCATCCCAAAAAGCCGGAGCTACTGCAAGACTGAAGATCTCTCTCAGAATTCCTTCAGGGCTTTTAGAGTTTTCTTCATGTTTTGTTATGTTTATACTTTTGAGATGTACTCTTATTTTATTATGAACTAAACCTCTTAGATACCTAAGGGGAATAAAACCTAAGATGAATCTTGTTATTATTTTCTGAATCGTATGATAAATATTTAACTTGTTCTTAATTATGTTTTCTTGATTCTTGTTTTGATATCCCAGGATACTGATTCAAGACACGCTCTTATTCAGAGGAGGAATAGACCTTGTCTAAGAGTACATTTGCCATAATTAAGCAGAGTTAATTGTGCGCTTAGAAATAGGGTGACAAGATTTTGCCGAATTAGGGTGAAACCTAATAAGGGGATCCATAGATCGAGTTAATGCAACCCTAGAGTTTTAATTAGAGAAAAGTCTCGATTATTCAATCTAGGGATTAGACGTTATTAGTCTTGAATAGGGATAATAACATAACTTAGGGATCTCTACGGAACAACTTGAATGAATAAATCGTCCGATTCGGAGCCAGAATAACAAGTAAAGTCTAGGTGGATTTTTCCTTAGGTATTGTCTCAAATCATTGATTTTCCCAAAAGCAATTCCCCAATTCTTTTCTCTGTGCGTTCTTAGTTTAAATAATTAGTTAATTAAAACAAACCCTTTTATTCTTAGGCTAGATAATAAAAAGATAGTTATTACTAGTACTTTTGGTTCCCTTGGGTACGATATCCCGATCTTGCCATTACTATACTATTGTTCGATAGGTGCGCTTGCCTTTTCGTTGTGATAATAGTTAGTCTAGGTTTGATCTTCATTATAAATATTTATTACTTGTTATGAATCACGCGATCAAGTTTTTTGCGCCGTTGCTGGGGAACTAAAATATTAGGAACGCTAAGTTTTTATTACTTTAGCTATTTATTTTTCTTGCAAATTTATTTTATTTTATTATTTATTAATTTACTTTTTCTTTCTCTTGGCAGGTTTTTATAGTTTATGACTAGAAGAAACCCGTCGGGACCATTACTTTTTGATGAAGAAATCGATTGTACAATTTGCAAAAATCAAAGAGAAATAAGGCGTAGCTTACGATACACGGAGAACGAGCGAGAAGACGATACTCAAGCCCCAATCGACGAGATGACTAAAAACCAAGGCAATCAGCTACCTCCTGCAATTGCTGCTAATCAAAATCCTACTCCACGTACTATGTATGATTATGCTAAACCTTCTTTAACAGGAACCGAATCTAGCATAGTTAGACCTGCTGTAGCTGCAAATACTTTTGAATTAAAACCTAACACTATTCAGATGATACAATAGTTTGTTCAGTTTGATGGTTTGCAGGATGAAGATTCCAACGCTCAATTAGCAAATTTCCTGGAATTTTGTGATACATTCAAAATTAATGGTGTTTCTGATGTTGCCATTCGTTTTCGGTTATTTCCCTTTTCACTAAAAAACAAAGCTAAACAGTGGTTGAACTCGTTACCACGAGGGTCTATCACTACTTGGGAACAAATGACTGAGAAATTTTACTAAAATATTTTCCTCTGACTAAAACAGCTTTGTGCAAATGGATTTAGAAACACTTTATGATGCATGGGAGAGATACAAGGACTTACTAAGAAGGTGCCCTCACCATGGGTTACCACTTTGGCTTCAAGTAAAAACATTCCACAATGGCCTGAATCCCTCGACTCGGCAAATGGTTGACGCAGCTGCTGGTGGAACCATCAACAATAAAACACTAGAAGATACCTATGAATTTATAGAGGAGATGTCACTAAATAACTATCAGTGGCAAGTTATGAGGACTAAGCCAACAAAAACAGCCGGCATTTATAACATCGATTCAGTCACCATGCTCTCTAATCAGGTAGAACTTCTCAATAAAAAGATTGACGGCTTACTTGGTTCTATGCAGGTACATCCAGTAATGAGGTGTGACTCAAGTGATGGAGGTGTACATATGGAATACCAATCCTTCAATCCTACAACTGAAGAAGAACAAGTCAACTATATGGGTAACAATAACTTCCAATCTCAAAATAACCCATATAGTAATACCTATAATGCAGGTTGGAGGAACCACCCAAATTTTGCCTGGGGTGGTCAAGGAAATCAGAAGCCACAAAATCCTCAGGGTTTTCAATAGCCACCTTATCAACAAGAGAAGAAACTAAACCTTGAAGAGATGCTTTCTAAATTCATCTCGGTGTTAGAAACTCATTTTGAAAATACCAAGACAACACTTAAGAATCAACAAGCATTAATCCAAGGACTCCAAACTCAGATAGGCCAGCTATCCAAACTAATCTCCGAACGACCACAAGGTAGCTTACCAAGTAATAATGAACCTAATCCGAGGGAACACCTCAATGCAATTAGCACTAAAAATAAGGACGGACTTATTGCACCCGAGCCAGAAATACAGCAAGACAACGCGATTAAAAAAAGGACGAGAAGAGGTAAACAATAATGAACCTAAATAGGTAAGTACGAATCATGAACCTTGTGTGCCATACCCTAAAGTGATGACGAAAGACAGAACAGAAGAACAATTCAGTAAGTTTGTCAAACTCTTAAAAAAATTACATATTAACTTACCCTTTATTGAAGTTCTTTCGTAGATGCCCAACTCAGCAAAATTCTTAAAGGAACTTCTGGCCAATAAAAGAAAATTAGATGCTACATCGCATGTGGAACTCAATGCAGTCTGCTCAGCTATTCTAAATAATAAGCTACCTAACAAATTGAAAGATCCAGGGAGTTTTACAATTCCTTGCTTAATTGGTAGTTTATCTTTGAATAATGCTTTAGCTAATCTAGGGGCAAGTATAAATGTTATGCCATATAAAATGTTTAAACGACTAGGTCTCGGTAAAACCAAACAGACTAGGATGAGCATACAATTGGCTGACAAAACAGTTAGATTTCCTAAGGGTATTATTGAAGATGTTCTCGTTAAAATTGATAAATTTATTTACCCAGTAGACTTTGTCATCTTAGATATGGATGAGGATAACGAGGTACCTTTAATTTTAGGACGACCCTTTTTAGCAACTGCCAGAACCATTATTAATGTAGGCACAAGAGAGCTAACACTTCGTGTAGGTGACGACACAGTAACACTCCAAGCACGCGACTCAGTCAAAACCTCTAAAACTCAAAATCATGCTATAAAACCTGTCGATGATAAAACTAATATTCAATCATCCTTGCAGGAACTTCCTCGAACCAAGACAACAGAGACAGTGCGCTACTATCATGAAGAGAACAAAGACATCCATAAAGAACAAAGACTACGTATAGAGGAGCCAGACGAAAGGCGAGAACACAAACTGAGAACACATGATAAACCGAAACTACGCCAAAACAAGCCCGATACCTCTCCTAATCAACTTAAGGTTGGCGATAAAGTCTTACTAGATGCCGTTGATCCTCACATTGTCACTACCACACCGAATGAGGAAATCCCTCTTACGGTACTTAGTATTTTTCCATTCGGTACGGTGGAGGTGAGTCATCCCAAGTTCAGCACTTTTAAGGTAAACAACACCCGTTTAAAACCTTATTTTAAGATTGACAATCGAACCACCATGATCATTCAATGGAGAGGTAAGTCGAGCTTAGACTATAAATAAGTGCTTCTCGGTAGGAAACCCTAGCACTAACATATTTTGATTTCTTTATTTTTAATTTTTATTTCTAACACTTTGAATCATTAACTTAATCTTTGAATTGAAAAGTTTTTCAGCACACATGGCCAGGCACACGGGCGTGCCTAAAGCCGTGGCCAACCAGGGGAAGAGGCACGGCTGTGCGATATGGTCGTGTGGAAGCAGGACATGCTTTTCCCAAAACACGGGGTGCGATAAATCCCCCACGACCGTGTGACATGGCCGTGGGTGAACTTGATAGGAGACCACGAGCGTGGGAATGAAAAACCACGGGCGTGCTAGGGACAAGGCTTAATTCTGTTTATTGGACACGGGTGTGCCATTCAGCCTTGTACAATACTACACGAGCGTGCTAACATAAAACACTGCCATGGGACAAGCGAACAAAGCTGGGCACAACCGTGCGACATAGCCGTGTTTGACACACGCCCAAGAGACACGGGCGTGTGATAGTAGCCAGGCATGACCTACCTCGCAAAATTTGAAAAACACGGGCTCACCCTCAAAGTACACTGGCGTGGCCCTAGGCCGTGTGCCCCTTACCTATATAAGCAAACCACTGTTCATCTTTTTCCTCCTTTCAAAACCCTAGACGAAATCTACCTTCCCCCAACCCCTAATCCCTACTCCGGCCACCATTCCCCAGATTCTCACTTCCCTAACCCCCCAACCACCCTTAAATTCACTCCCCTTGCATTAATCCCCATTTCCCCTTCCCTATACCCTCTATTTTCCCACCACACGGCTTCATCCTCGCGTCACACGCCCCTGCTCGCCACCAACACACCTGTGCACCGCCTTACAACAGCCTTTGGTTCCCTTTCTCAACCTTATTTTTCCAATTTATGTTGCTACATTAGTATTCTACATGTTTTGCATAGATATTGTTACTATTACAAATATGTTTTAGACAAGTTAGGAATTTTCTTTAGAATTTTCTATATTTGAATTGTTTAAGCTATTAAATCGCATATACTAGTTTTAGGCCTCTTGCTTAACTACTGATGTATCTTGGATTCTATCAATGGTAATGTATATTCAGGAACATTATGTCTTCATCGAGAGGCAAGAAGGTCGTGGTTCCATCCTCAAAGAGACGTAAGGGACCGGGTTCTTCCTCAGTACGTGCTACAGCCGAAGTTCGGCACCCGTTCCTTAAATTTTTGCAAGCTTCGTAGGAGGAGCTATTTTAGATATTATGCGCACGACCCATCACCACAGTCACTGCATCGACTGGGCTGCCGTAGAGAAAGTCCAGCTCGCTGATGCCATCCGCGCCCTCTTGTCCACAGACCCATGGAAACGGTTCTTCGCTATTACCGAGCCCACTTATTTGAGCTAACTTTAGAATTATGCTCTACTTTTCATTTACAGGTGGTGATGACGAACAATGACGACCCAGGAACCATTCACTTCTGATTAGGCAGTCTAGTTCGTCGATGAGTGTCCTAGAGTTTGGAGTTGCTCTGGGACTTTACACCGGTGAGTTTATGGAGGAGGAGAACATGAATGCACTACCACGCAATATCCACATCTCCCCCTCCTTGTGCTGGAAGGCTTTGGCACCACTCTCTTCCATGTATGACCCCAGCTGCTCAAAGGCCTCAGCTCTTCCCCCTTCCTTACGATATCTCTATACCATATTGGTACACACCTTGACTAGAAGGAGAGAGAGCATCGGCGTCGTCAACACCCACGACGCCTACTATTTATGGTGCATGGCGAATGTACATGTGACTAACTTGGCATACTTCATTGCTTTCGCCATTTGCTATCAGACCGAGCGGCATAGGAAGAGAGTGTTCTCTATCAGCCCTATGTGATGCGCCTTGCCAAACACTTCAGCCTCCTCAACACCGCAGCCCAGTCATCAGCGATTACCCTGATAGGTCAGATGTCCCCACAGGGCATCACGACTATGTTACACATAAGGATGATCGAGCGCCGATGTGGGGCTGATCCTCCTCAGTACTGTCTCTCGCATGCCATTGACGAGGAGGATCTTGAGGACATCCCTGATGATGTTCCCCCACAGTATAAGGAGCCTTCCACCGTGCCACCTAGGGAACGACCAGTTCATGCGGTTACTTCATTGGCACATCTTTCCGACCGACTCGCCCACTTCGAGCAGTATTGCACTACACAGTTTGAGATGATTTACGAGTGAGATCGACGATGGAATTGACAGATGAACGATATGCAGGCCATGATGCAGCAGCTGTGCCAGCACTTTCATATCGCCGCTCCAGCACCACCACCTGAGGGCCCCACTAACGAGGATCATTGAATCCTCCTATCTTTTTTTATTCCTATTCTTATTCTTATTTTTATTTTTATTTTCATTTCAATTTTATTATTTTATTTTGAAAGACATATCTATATTAGTAAATTTTACTTTTTCCATTTTTTGGTATTCCTAACAAGTAATCCCACTACGTTCTCTTCCATACCAACTCTTAATAAGCTCTTCATGATTCTACAGACTTCCAAGCAAAGCTGCTAGGAATATTTTATAGAATGAGGAAACAAATGGGAAACAATACCTTACGAGTGCCATGTTCAACAACCCAATTTCTTCATCTAGCCAAGAACAATGGCAGCTACCACTTTCCCCGAACACTCCATCCTCAGAATCAAGCTCCACATCCATATAACAGGGAGTTTCACCTCCATTCCTCTTATGATTTTCTTTATTTTGAATAATCTATCTTTGTACATTGAGGACAATGTACATCTTAAGTGTGGGGGGGGGGGGTGAACATGAAACCTAACTTTTTGCATTATTCTCAAATCCCTGAATTTGGTCTTATGCTTAAGTGATTTTCTCATAAACTTGGTTGAATAAATTCTGATTGATCTATAATTATTGTTGATATGTCATGAATTAGATCATGGGAATTATGCATGATCATTTGATTATAAGACTTTAGAGAATCGAGCATGATAAATTGATATTCTGAGAACTAAAATTTTTAGACTATTTTCCTAAATTGAAGCATTATCTTGAAATCTTAAGTAAACATGAATGACATCAAAAACCCAAATTTTTGGTGAGATTTTTGAGCCTTTTGAGCATTTAGCTTTCTTTCTTGCTCACTTCTTTTGTGGTTTGAGTGTGTCAACATTGAACTGTTATTCTAAAACTTGCTTCGATTATACAAGTCGAGATCACACGTATGATTTGATATACTAAGATGATAAAGGCACTTAGGATTTAACCCACTTACTCCATAAAAAGCCTTCCCACATAATTAAACCCTTAGCGAACCCCCTTTGAGCCTACTAACCTTTTTTTATTGATTAACACTTATCATTAACCCATTAACCCATTATTGTTGAAATCCTCTTTCTTAATTTACCTTTTTATCGAGATTAAATTTAATATTGTTTCCTCACTATGTTCACCATTTTTTGTTACTGAATCATGAAGTATGATTTCTATATTGTATTGACTTAACTTGTTCTTAATTAAAAAAAAAACTCAGTATTATTATTGTAATTCTCAGCAAGCTAAAGTTGTCATGAACTCATGTAAAATAGTTCTAGATATTTGTTTGTGGTTCAGTAATTAAGTTTTTGATAGTGAGGTAACATATTGAAATTTTCTCAATTCTAACCCTTGTCTCTTCAGCTTGTGTGACAGCCCAAAATTGACCCTGGTCGGAAAGTGGTTTTGGGACCACAAAACCGAGTCACAAAAATAATTAGGTGTTATATTCTGTGCTTATTGTATGTGGAATTTGTATGTGTAAATATTTCGTGCCTTGATTTTATTAATTAGGTGCTAATTTATAAGAAAGGACCCATGTGATAGGACTTGAAAATGTGATAGGTGAAATTTTAAGTGGCCAAATAATGCATGAAGTAAAGACATGAGGGATTTGCATGTCAATTTAGCCAAACTATAGGAAGTGGCCGGCCATGGTAATGCAGATAGACAAAATGTGATGGGTAAAGAATATAATAAACATGTTGTGATAACATGTTGTGGGAGGAACAATAAAATATGAGGGGAGTGGGAAGAGAAACCAAGGTTGTTTCATCCTTGCCCCCATTGTGCCGTAACTAGAAAAAAAAAAAAAGAAGAAAAGTGTTCATCCTCCTTAGCTTGGCGAAACTCAAAGGAAGAAGGGGAGATAGCCAATCGGTCACCCTTAAGCTTGGAACAAGGTAAGTGATTTCATGTTAGTTCTTGAAATATTAGCATACATTAAGCTAGTTACTAAGTTTCCTACTTAGCCTTGTCAAAATCTTGATTGTGTGGTGATAGTGGGTAATCGGCCATGGAAGAAATGGAGGAAAATGATTGTTGTCTTGTGTTTTAAGGAGAAATGGTGGATGGGTGAAAGAAACAAGTTTTTATTCTTGTTTCTTCTTGGTCGATTCTAAGGGAGCAACCATTCGGTTTCTAAGCTATAAATTAAGTGAGAAATTCATGTGAATTCTTGAAAAGTTAGATGAAATTGAGCTTGTTACCAAGTTCTCTAGGTAACCCATGCTAGAAATTGTGATTTTGGGTTGACTAGGATTTTCGGCCATAGTGGTCATTGAGGATTAAGGTTTATGTTTCATGCTAAACTTGATGAATCTTGGTGTATGGGTGTTTGAACTAAACTAATGATCAAATAGATGCACAAATACAAAGTAAGAAGAATCGGCTATTGTATGTAATACTATTGCCGAATGTGAAAATACTATACTTGAGTAATGAATGTGGTTGGAGTTGATAATACGAAAGGAATGCTTAAATGTGTTTGTTTAAAGAAGAAATTGGTGAAGAATGTATGTGAACCTAGCAAGTGTATTCGCTTAGTACCTTATAATGTGAAAACCTTGAAATTATTTTTGATTTTGTGTATTTATGACCATGTATAATCGGCCACATGAGTAATTTGAGCACTTGATGTTATGTTAAAATTCTTGAGCTTAAATATATGGATGTATGTATATGTGGCCATATAATGGCGTTTTGGTTCAAAGGTTGAATGATAAATTATAATAAAGTGAGATGATATGAGATGCCGAATGTGATTGACTAGTAAACATTATTGAGAAAAATATTGAATACTTCTACTTGTATTCGTTAAGCTCAAGAGCAAAGGGGAGCTAAATCCGATAAAGGGAAGGAAAAAGTGATCGAATAGCCGTTGAAGCCGTTCGACAACATTCGAGGTAAGTCTTCAAGTAATGACCCTACTCGAATTATGTGAAATGAAATATGGATGTGTAATGATTATTGATATATGTGTGTATGAGTATTTGAATGATACCCGGGCTAAGTCCCGAAGGTGATTATGCTAGTGATATGTTTGAGCCTTAGTAACGAAAATGAAACATGGATGTGTAATGATTATTGATGTATGTGCACATGAGCAATTGAATGATATCCGGGCTAAGTCCCAAAGACATTTGTGCTAGTAATTGTATCCGGGTTAAGACCCGAAGGCAATTGTGCTAGTGACTACATCCGGGCTAAGACCCGAAGGCATTCGTGCAAGTTGTTAAATCCGGGCTAATACCAAGGCATTTGTGCAAGTCGTTATATCCGGCTAAGACCAAAGGCATTCGTGCATGTGGTTATATCCGGTTGTAATTCAAGAAGCTTGGGCTGAAGGTGAGCGTTGGTTGCTGTAATAAATTTAATTAGTACGCTCGAAAAGCCCAAAGGATAAGGTATATTTATATGTGCATTGGAAAAGTCGATACGTTTGAGTAACATTCGCTCAATCGACTAACGAAGTTTTCCGCTATTGAATTGGTTGATATCTTGTGAAAGTATATAATGATGAAGTGTGAAGTAAGTATGATTATGTGAATGTGTATTAATGAAATGATTCATTTGGCTATGTGAATGTAATGCTTTAGTTAAAGCTGATTTTATTGCTTGAGACTTACTAAGCATAAAAATGCTTACCCGCTGCTTTGGCTCTCTGTTTTATAGATTTTGCTCGTTAGCGATCGGATTCGGGATCATTAAAGTCGAAGTCATCTACACTATCAAAGCCTCCATTTTGGTATAATTTTGGTTGAACTTTGAAATGGCATGTATAGGACTACCCTATTGTTGAAGGTCATGTACTTCTCGGTTTTGTGTAAGCTTGGATAGCCATGCGAAAATGGCTTATATACGTTTTCAGTATGATTCTATAATCGTTTGTATGATGATCATTATGGGGTATGGAATTGTTTTGAAAAGATTAGCCATTGGAATGGTTAATCATGATCACACTTTGTGCTATGTATGCAAAAAGGGCCAATTGAATCGTGGAAATCATGAGATAGGTAAAGGTTACCTTGAAATCAGATGCTGGCAGCAGCAGCGGTGTGGTTTTGAAAAATCACCAAAATTTGTAGGAATGGTATTAAATAGTTAATAAGTTATGTAAATGAACCTTGATGAGTCTACTTTCATATGGAAGAAACGAAACGGTCATAGGAGTTACATGTTAAGAGATATTAAAGTTATTGTGAGACAGGGCCAGAACGGTTTCTGGGTCCCCTGTCGCGACTTTAAAATTTTACTATGAATGATACAGAAAGAATTAGAAGTCATGACTTATATGTGCAGATTCCATTTTGAGTCTAGTTTCATTAGAAACAAACGGAACCAGTATTACAGCCCTGCACATAGAGATATTCAAGTTGTAACGCGTGAAGGTCAGAGCAGTCGATCCCTGTAACATGGGTGACTTTAACTAATAAACTGTACCAATTGGCCCGACCAAAAATTCTAGAAATAAATCCATGGAAGGATATATGAGTCTAAATTCAGGGAAAATTTACGGAATCAGTTTCTGAGTTTTGAAACTCGAGATATGATTTTTAAGGCGACAGTGACGCAGTTTTCCAGCCTGTCTGGAAATGACAAATTGGTCGGTGCTTTAAGAGGACTTGGCTCGTTAACTCCTCGCGTCCGACACCGGCGATGGTCTCAGGTTCGGGGTGTTACAATTTTATTGGTATCAGAGCCACGGTTTAGTTGATTCTAGGACTACCGTGATATGTTTGGGGTCTAGCTATACATGCCATTAAATGATGAATTGATAGTGTGGTGATTTCGACAATTTGACTTTGTGTTTGTTTATAGCAATGGATCCCATCCCAACCGAGCAATAGCTGATGATGTGGACGATGTGGCGCTTGCTCCTGCGCAAGAAGGGACAATGGCGGACTCTCAACCTATGGCCAGCAATCCGAACGATGAGGCTAGGCAAGCCTTTTATAGTGTGATGAATGACTGGTTTAACCAATACATTCGAACTAACACGGATGTTCCACAACCTCCATTTCCGACAAATGCAACCCCCGCACCTACAATACCTCCGGTAACTGACCAAATAAGGTCAAGTATTCCCCCAGTCGATAGGATTCGAAAACATGGGGCCACTGAATTTAAAGCTACGGATGATGACGATGCCGAGCAAGCTGAATTTTGGTTGGACAACACTATCCGGGTGCTCGATGAGCTATCTTGTACACCCGATGAGTGCTTAAAGTGCACCATCTCCTTGCTACGTGATTCCGCCTACTATTGGTAGAGTACTCTGACTTCTGTGGTGCCTAGAAAGCAAGTGACTTGGGAGTTCTTTCAAACCGAGTTCCGAAAAAAGTATATCAGTCCGAGATTCATCGACCGAAGCGAAAGGAATTTCTTGATCTTAAGCAAGGCTCTATGTCGCCATTACGACTACGAACGAAAATTTGTGAGGCTTAGCCAGACGCGCGAGAATGCATTTCGTCCAAGCTATTATGTGTAAACGCTCGAGGATGGGCTGAATGATGATATAAGGATGTTCGTTGGCATTCTCGAAATACGAGAGTTCGTAGTACTTGTTGAGCGAGCTTGTAAAGTCAAGAGCTTAGGAAGGAGAAACAAAAGTTGATGTGGGAACCGGAGAATTCAAAAGGTCCTCGGAAAGTCTCTTCAACAGCATCGAAGAGATTTCGAGATGATGTGAGCCGGTCTAGAGGCGCCGGGCTTTTCTAGACGAGATCGCGGTCGACCTCCTGTGACCACACGAGTCACTTCGATCGCCAGATGGTGGAAATGATCGCGAGAGAGAGCGAGTGTCTCGCATTGTGGCAAATGGCATTCGGGAGTCTGAGGTTCCGTGATCGCTCTGCTATAAGTGTGGATCGGTGACCACTTTATCAAGGATTGCCCGAGGTTGCTTGAACAAAATGTAAGTCAAAGTGGAAACCCGGGTGCTACCATCGCCGAGGTAGGCCATCCAAAATGCGGCAATGCTAGTGGCGGTCGAGAGGGTTGAGAGATGCTACAACAAGACTCGAGGCTCGTACTCTGCTAGGACTTATGCCATACGCCATGCGAGGATGCCGCCTCACCGATATTATTACCAGTACTTTCACTCTTTTCGATACTAATGTGATTGCTTTGATTGACCCCGGTTCTACTCATTCTTATATATGTGAAACCTTAGCATCCAATAAGACTTTGCCTATTGAGTCTCGAGTTTGTAATTCGGTGTCAAACCCTTGGGTCATTACGTGCTTGTCAACAAAGTGTGCAAGAAAAGTCCCCTAGTATTCCGAGGTTCTTGTTTTCGGCGGACTTGATGCTTTTGCCGCTCGATGAATTGACGTTATTCTTGGTTTGGATTGGTTGACCATGCACGATGCGGTTGTAAATTGCAAAAGCAAGACTATCGATCCGAGGTGCGCGAATAACGAGATAATTCGGGTTGAGTCTACGGACTTAAAGGGTTGCCACCGTAAATATCGCAATGTTGGCCCGAAATATGTAAGAAAAGGGTGCGGCGTACCTTGCGTATGTGCTCGATGACAAGGAGTCAAAAAGAAACCCAAATCTGTGCTGCTGGTTTGTGAATACCCGGATGTTTTCCTCAAGAATTGCGGGTTTACCACTGTTCGGAAATAGAGTTTGGCATCGAATTGGTACTGGTACCACTCCAATTTCGATAGCTCCGTATCGTATGGCACCGACGGAATTAAAGGAGTTGAAAGCTCAGTTGCAAGAATTGGTGGATAGAGGTTTTGCCCGCCCAAGTTTTTCGCCTTGGGGTGCGCCAGTGTTGTTTGTGAAAAAGAAGGATTGGACCATGAGCTTGTGCATCGACTATCGTCAGCTTAATAAAGCGACGATAAAGAAGAAATATCCGTTACCGCGTATTGATGACTTGTTCGATCAACTGAAGGGAGCCTCAGTGTTCTCGAAAATAGATTTGAGATCGGGCTATTATCAGTTGCGAATTCGAGATTCGGACGTACCCAAGACTGCCTTCAGAACGAGATATGGTCACTACGAGTTTCTAGTGATGCCGTTTGGACTTACTAATGCCCCTGCGGTATTTATGGATTTGATGAATCGGATCTTCAGACCATATTTAGATCGGTTCGTAGTCGTATTCATTGATGACATCTTGGTCTATTCAAGAAATGAGACCGAACATGCTGAACACCTGAGGTTAGTGCTGCAAATTCTACGGGATAAGCAATTATATGCTAAGTTCAAGAAGTGTGAGTTCGGTTAAGAGAGGTTAGCTTCTTGGGGCATGTGATATCTGCATCGGGCATTCGAGTCGACCCGAACAAAATTTCAGCCATACTTAACTGGAAGCCTCCGAGAAATATTACCGAGGTTCGGAGCTTTTTGGGGCTTGCCGGTTATTACCGACGATTTGTAAAGGTTTCTCAACGATAGCCACGCCAATGACGGTTACTCCAAAAGGATGTTAAGTTCGAATGGACGGAGAAATGTCGAAGAGTTTTGATCAATGAAAACTTATTTGATGAAGCCCCAATTCTAGTGCAACCCGAATCGGAAAAGAGTTTGTCATCTATAGTGACGCCTCCTACTTGGGTTAGGTTGTGTATTGATGCAAGAAGGTCGAGTTGTGGCCTATCGTCGAGGCAATTAAAGCCACATGAGAAAAATTATCCAACCCATGATCTCGAATTGGTCGCCATCGTATTCGCCTTAAAGATTTGGCGACATTACTTATTTGGTGAGAGGTGCCATGTGTACTCGGATCACAAAAGTCTCAAATATTTGATGACCCAAAGAGACTTAAATCTGCGACAAAGACGTTGGCTCGAGCTTTTAAAGGATTATGAGCTCGTCATTGACTATCACCCGGGAAAGGCGAATGTGGTTGCGGATGCCTTGAGTCGTAAATCATTATTCGCTTTACGAGCGATGAATGTGCACTTGTCCGTTCGATCCGACAACGTGTTAGTAGCTGAATTGAAAGCCAAACCATTATTGATACATCAAATTTGTGAAGCTCAGAAGGTCGACGATGAGTTGGTTGCAAAACGGGCTGAGTGAGTTCCGAACAAGGAATCGGAGTTTCAGATCGATGATGACGATTGTTTGAGGTTCGAAGTCGTCTGTGTGTTCCAAAGAATTGAACTTATTTCGATAATTACGAACGAAGCCCATTGTAGCCGAATGGCAATCCACCGGGAGTACGAAGACGCATAACGATTTGAAACGTCGGTTTTGGTGGCATGGTATGAAACGAGACATCTCCAACTTTGTTTGAGATGTTTAATATGTCAACAAGTGAAAGCGGAACATCAAGTGCCTTCAGATTACTTCACCGATCACGATACCCGAGTGGAAATGGGATCGAGTCACAATGGACTTTGTATCCGGACTGCCATTGTCAGCAAGTAAGAAGGATGCGATTTGGGTCGTGGTAGATAGACTGACTAAGTCGGCTCACTTTGTCCCCGTACGTACGGATTTTTCAATGGACAAATTAGCCGAATTGTATGTTTCTCAGATTGTGAGATTACACGGGGTGCCTATTTCTATCGTGTCGGATAGAGATCCGAGATTTACCTCGCGATTTTGGAAGAAGTTGGAAGAAGCTTTGGGTACCAAGTTGCATTTCAGCACCGCCTTTCACCCCCAAACCGATGGTCAATCCGAGCGGATAATTCAGATACTTGAGGATATGTGGAGATGTTGCATCCTCGAGTTCAGTGGTTCATGGCAACGGTATTTGCCTTTGATTGAATTCGCTTATAACAATAGTTTTCAATCAAGTATTAGGATGGCACCTTACGAGGCTTTGTACGGTCGTAAATGCCGTACACCATTGTTTTGGACTGAGCTCGGTGAAAGCAAAATTTTCCGTGGATTTGATTAGAGATGCTTGATGAAACCGAAAGTAATCCGTGAAAGTTTGAAGATAGCCTCCGATCGTCAGAAGTCGTACGCGGATCTGAAGCGTAAGGACATCGAGTATCGTGGGAGATAAAGTGTTTCTCAAGGTTTCGCCTTGGAAAAAGATACTCGATTCGGTAGTAAGGGCAAGTTGAGCCCGAGGTTCATTGGGCCATATGAGATATCCGAAGCGAGTCGGTCCAAAGGCATATCGTTTGATTTTGCCCCGAACTCGAAAAGATTCACGATCTCTTTCATGTTTCGATGCTTCGACGCTATAGATCCGATCCATCGCACGTGATTAGTCCATCGGTTGAAATTCAAGCCAATATGAGTTATGAGGAAGAACCGATTCAGATCCCGGCAAGTGAAGTGAAAGAGTTATAAACAAGCGGGTTCCGCTAGTGAAAGTGTTATGGCTCAAACACGGATAGAAAAAGCTACTTGGGAAACCGAGAACTCTATGAAAGAGCGATACCCAACCCTATTTACGGTAAGATTTTCGGGACGAAAATTTCTTAAGTGGGGAGAGTTGTGACAGCCCAAAATTGACCCTAGTCGGAAAGTGGTTTTGGGACCACAAAACCGAGTCACAAAAATAATTAGGTGTTATATTCATGCTTATTGTATGTGGAATTTGTATGTGTAAATATTTCGTGCCTTGATTTTATTAATTAGGTGCTAATTTATAAGAAATGACCCATGTGATAGGACTTGAAAATGTGATAGGTGAAATTTTAAGTGGCCAAATAATGCATGAAGTAAAGACATGAGGGATTTGCATGTCAATTTAGCCAAACTATAGGAAGTGGCCGGCCATGGTAATGAAGATAGACAAAATGTGATGGGTAAAGAATATAATAAACATGTTGTGATAACATGTTGTGGGAGGAACAATAAAATATGAGGGGAGTGGGAAGAGAAACCAAGGTTGTTTCATCCTTGCCCCCCCCCATTGTGCCGTAACTAGAAAAAAAAAAGAAGAAAAGTGTTCATCCTCCTTAGCTTGGCCGAAACTCAAAGGAAGAAGGGGAGATAGCCAATCGGTCACCCTTAAGCTTGGACCAAAGGTAAGTGATTTCATGTTTGTTCTTGAAATATTAGCATACATTAAGCTAGTTACTAAGTTTCCTACTTAGCCTTGTCAAAATCTTGATTGTGTGGTGATAGTGGGTAATCGGCCATGGAAGAAATGGAGGAAAATGATTGTTGTCTTGTGTTTTAAGGAGAAATGGTGGATGGGTGAAAGAAACAAGTTTTTATTCTTGTTTCTTCTTGGCCGATTCTAAGGGAGCAACCATTCGGTTTCTAAGCTATAAATTAAGTGAGAAATTCATGTGAATTCTTGAAACGTTAGATGAAATTGAGCTAGTTACCAAGTTCTCTAGGTAACCCATGCTAGAAATTGTGATTTTGGGTTGACTAGGATTTTCGGCCATAGTGGTCATTGAGGATTAAGGTTTATGTTTCATGCTAAACTTGATGAATCTTAGTGTATGGGTGTTTGAACTAAACTAATGATCAAATAGATGCACAAATACAAAGTAAGAAGATATGTAATACTATTACCGAATGTGAAAATACTATACTTGAGTAATGAATGTGGTTGGAGTTGATAATACGAAAGGAATGCTTAAATGTGTTTGTTTAAAGAAGAAATTGGTGAAGAATGTATGTGAACCTAGCAAGTGTATTCGTCTTAGTACCTTATAATGTGAAAACCTTGAAATTATTTTTGATTTTGTGTATTTATGACCATGTATAATCGGCCACATGAGTAATTTGAGCACTTGATGTTATGTTAAAATTCTTGAGCTTAAATATATGGATGTATGTATATGTGGCCATATAATGGCGTTTTGGTTCAAAGGTTGAATGATAAATTATAATAAAGTGAGATGATATGAGATGCCGAATGTGATTGACTAGTAAACATTATTGAGAAAAATATTGAATACTTCTACTTGTATTCGTTAAGCTCAAGAGCAAAGGGGAGCTAAATCCGATAAAGGGAAGGAAAAAGTGATCGAATAGCCGTTGAAGCCGTTCGACAACATCCGAGGTAAGTCTTCAAGTAATGACCCTACTCGAATTATGTGAAATGAAATATGGATGTGTAATGATTATTGATATATGTGTGTATGAGTATTTGAATGATACCCGGGCTAAGTCCCGAAGGTGATTATGCTAGTGGTATGTTTGAGCGTTAGTAACGAAAATGAAACATGGATGTGTAATGATTATTGATGTATGTGCACATGAGCAATTGAATGATATCCGGCTAAGTCCCAAGACATTTGTGCTAGTAATTATATCCGGTTAAGACCAAGGCAATTGTGCTAGTGACTACATCCGGCTAAGACCAAGGCATTCGTGCAAGTTGTTAAATCCGGGCTAATACCAAAGGCATTTGTGCAAGTCGTTATATCCGGCTAAGACCAAGGCATTCGTGCATGTGGTTATATCCGGTTGTAATCCGAAGAAGCTTGGGCTGAAGGTGAGCGTTGGTTGCTGTAATAAATTTAATTAGTACGCTCGAAAAGCCCAAAGGATAAGGTATATTTATATGTGCATTGGAAAAGTCGATACGTTTGAGTAACATTCGCTCAATCGACTAACGAGTTTTCCGCTATTGAATTGGTTGATATCTTGTGAAAGTATATAATGATGAAGTGTGAAGTAAGTATGATTATGTGAATGTGTATTAATGAAATGATTCATTTGGCTATGTGAATGTAATGCTTTAGTTAAAGCTGATTTTATTGCTTGAGACTTACTAAGCATAAAAATGCTTACCCGTTGCTTTGGCTCTCTGTTTTATAGATTTTGCTCGTTAGCGATCGGATTCGGGATCATTAAAGTCGAAGTCATCTACACTATCAAAGCCTCCATTTTGGTATAATTTTGGTTGAACTTTGAAATGGCATGTATAGGACTACCCTATTGTTGAAGGTCATGTACTTCTCGGTTTTGTGTAAGCTTGGATAGCCATGCGAAAATGGCTTATATATTTTCAGATGATTCTATAATCGTTTGTATGATGATCATTATGGGGTATGGAATTGTTTTGAAAAGATTAGCCATTGGAATGGTTAATCATGATCACACTTTGTGCTATGTATGCAAAAGGGCCAATTGAATCGTGGAAATCATGAGATAGGTAAAGGTTACCTTGAAATCGATGCTGGCAGCAGCAGCGGTGTGGTTTTGAAAAATCACCAAAATTTGTAGGAATGGTATTAAATAGTTAATAAGTTATGTAAATGAACCTTGATGAGTCTACTTTCATATGGAAGAAACGAAACGGTCATAGGAGTTACATGTTAAGAGATATTAAAGTTATTGTGAGACAGGGCCAGAACGGTTTCTGGGTCCCCTATCGCGACTTTAAAATTTACTATGAATTATACAGAAAGAATTAGAAGTCATACCTTATATGTGCAGATTCCATTTTGAGTCTAGTTTCATTGAAACAAACGGAACCAGTATTACAGCCCTGCACAGAGAGATATTCAAGTTGTAACATGTGAAGGTCAGAGCAGTCGATCCCTGTAACATGGGTGACTTTAACTAATAAACTGTACCAATTGGCCCGACCAAAATTCTAGAAATAAATCCATGGAAGGATATATGAGTCTAAATTCAGGAAAATTTACAGAATCAGTTTCGAGTTTTGAAACTCGAGATATGATTTTTAAGGCGACAGTGACGCAGTTTTCCAGCCTGTCTGGAAATGACAAATTGGTCGGTGCTTTAAGAGGACTTGGCTCGTTAACTCCTCGCGTCCGACACCGCGATGGTCTCGGGTTCGGGTGTTACAATTTTATTGGTATCGAGCCACGGTTTAGTTGATTCTAGGACTACCGTGATATGTTTGGGGTCTAGCTATACATGCCATTAAATGATGAATTGATAGTGTGGTGATTTACGACAATTTGACTTTGTGTTTGTTTATAGCAATGGATCCCGATCCCAACCGAGCAATAGCCGATGATGTGGACAATGTGGCGCTGCTCTGCGCAAGGGACAATGGCGGCGGACTCTCAACCTATGGCCAGAATCCGAACGATGAGGCTAGGCAAGCCTTTTATATTGTGATGAATGACCGGTTTAACCAATACATTCGAACTAACACTACTGTTCCACAACCTCCATTTCCGACAAATGCAACCCCAAGACCTACAATACCTCCGAATCGACCAAATAAGGTCAAGTAATCCCCAATCGATAGGATTCAAAACATGGGGCCACTGAATTTAAAGCTACGGATGATGACGATGCCGAGCAAGCTGAATTTTGGTTGGACAACACTATCCGGTGCTCGATGGGCTATCTTGTACACCCGATGAGTGCTTAAAGTGTACCATCTCCTTGCTACGTGATTCCGCCTACTATTGGTAGAGTACTCGACTTCGTGGTGCCTAGAAAGCAAGTGACTTGGGAGTTCTT
The DNA here is from genome assembly GCF_025698485.1 of Gossypium arboreum. Taxonomy (NCBI): domain Eukaryota; kingdom Viridiplantae; phylum Streptophyta; class Magnoliopsida; order Malvales; family Malvaceae; genus Gossypium; species Gossypium arboreum. Next base: position 81,531,342 of record NC_069081.1, on the reverse strand, counting down.
TCAAACCGAGTTCAAAAAGTATATCGATCGAGATTCATCGACCGAAGCGAAAGGAATTTCTTGATCTTAAGCAAGGCTCTATGTCGCCATCGACTCTGAACGAAAATTTGTGAGGCTTAGCCAGACGCTGGCGAGAATGCATTTCGTCCGGGCTATTATGTGTAAACGCTTGAGGATGGGCTGAATAATGATATAAGGATGTTCGTTGGCATTCTCGAAATACGAGAGTTCAGAGTACTTGTTGAGCGAGCTTGTAAAGTCAAGAGCTTAGGAAGGAGAAACAAAAGTTGATGTGGGAACCGGAGAATTCGAAAAGGTCCTCGGAAAGTCTCTTCAACAAGCATCAAGAGATTTCGAGATGATGTGAGCCGGTCTAGAGGCGCTTGGGCTTTTCTAGACGAGATCGCGGTCGACCTCCTGTGACCACACGAGTCACTTCGATCGCCAGGGTGGAAATGATCGCCGAGAGAGCGGAGTGTCTGCATTGTGGCAAATGGCATTCGGGGAGTCAGAGGTTCCGTGATCGCTCCCGCTATAAGTGTGGATCGGTGACCACTTTATCAAGGATTGCCCGAGGTTGCTTGAACAAAATGTAAGTCAAAGTGGAAACCCGGTGCTACCATCGCCGAGGTAGGCCATCCGAAATGCGGGCAATGCTAGTGGCGGTCGAGAGGGTCGAGAGATGCTACAACAAGACCCGAGGCTCGTACTCTGCTAGGACTTATGCCATACGCAAGACGCGAGAGGATGTTGCCTCACCGGATATTATTACCGGTACTTTCACTCTTTTCGATACTAATGTGATTGCTTTGATTGACCCCGGTTCTACTCATTCTTATATATGTGAAACCTTAGCATCCAAAGAAGACTTTGCCTATTGAGTCTCATCGAGTTTGTAATTCGGTGTCAAACCCTTGGGTCATTACGTGCTTGTCAACAAAGTGTGCAAGAAAAGTCCCCTAGTATTCCGAGGTTCTTGTTTTCTGCGGACTTGATGCTTTTGCCGCTCGATGAATTCGACGTTATTCTTGGTTTGGATTGGTTGACCATGCACGATGCGGTTGTAAATTGCAAAAGCAAGACTATCGATCTGAGGTGCGCGAATAACGAGATAATTCGGGTTGAGTCTACGTACTTAAAGGGTTGCCACCGTAATATCGCAATGTTGGCCCGAAATATGTAAGAAAAGGGTGCGGCGTACCTTGCGTATGTGCTCGATGACAAGGAGTCAAAAAAGAAACCCAAATCTGCGCCAGTGGTTTGTGAATACCCAGATGTTTTCCCTGAAGAATTGCCGGGTTTACCACCTGTTCGGGAAATAGAGTTTGGCATCGAATTGGTACTGGTACCACTCCAATTTCGATAGCTCCGTGATCGTATGGCAATCGACGGAATTAAAGGAGTTGAAAGCTCGCTTGCAAGAATTGGTGGATAGAGGTTTTGCCCACCGAGTTTTTCGCCTTGGGGTGCGCCGGTGTTGTTTGTGAAAAGAAGGATTGGACCATGAGGTTGTGCATCGACTATCGTCGACTTAATAAAGCGACGATAAAGAACAAATATCCGTTATCACGTATTGATGACTTGTTCGATCAACTCAAGCGAGCCTCGGTGTTCTCGAAAATAGATTTGAGATCGGGCTATTATCGATTCATGAATTCGAGATTCTGGACGTACCAAGATTGCCTTCGAGCGAGATATGGTCACTACGAGTTTCTAGTGATGCCGTTTGGACTTACTAATGCCCTGCGGTATTTATGGATTTGATGAATCGGATCTTCGCACCATATTTAGATCGGTTCGTAGTCGTATTCATTGATGACATCTTGGTCTATTCAAGAAATGAGACCGAACATGCTGAACACCGAGGTTAGTCTTTGCAAATTCTACGGGATAAGCAATTATATGCTAAGTTCAAGAAGTGTGAGTTACGGTTAAGAGAGGTTAGCTTCTTGGGGCATGTGATATCTGCAGACGGCATTCGAGTCGAATTCAACAAAATTTCAGCCATACTTAACGGAAGCCTCAGAGAAATATTACCGAGGTTCGAGCTTTTGGGGCTTGCGGTTATTACCGACGATTTGTAAAAGGTTTCTCAACGATAGCCACGCCAATGACGGCTACTCCAAAAGGATGTTAAGTTCGAATGGACGGAGAAATGTCGAAGAGTTTTGATCAACTGAAAACTTATTTGACTGAAGCCCCAATTCTAGTGCAACCCGAATCTGGAAAAGAGTTTGTCATCTATAGTGACGCCTCCCTACTTGGGTTAGGTTGTGTATTGATGCAAGAAGGTCGAGTTGTGGCCTATCGTCGAGGCAATTAAAGCCACATGAGAAAAATTATCCAACCCATGATCTCGAATTGGTCGCCATCGTATTCGCCTTAAAGATTTGGCGACATTACTTATTTGGTGAGAGGTGCCATGTGTACTCGGATCACAAAAGTCTCAAATATTTGATGACCCAAAGAGACTTAAATCATGACAAAGACGTTGGCTCGAGCTGTTAAAGGATTATGAGCTCGTCATTGACTATCACCCGGAAAGGCGAATGTGGTTGCGGATGCCTTGAGTCGTAAATCATTATTTGCTTTACTGACGATGAATGTGCACTTGTCCGTTCGATCCGACAACGTGTTAGTAGCTGAATTGAAAGCCAAACCATTATTGATACATCAAATTTGTGAAGCTCAGAAGGTCGACGATGAGTTGGTTGCAAAACGGGCTGAGTGAGTTCCGAACAAGGAATCGGAGTTTCAGATCGATGATGACGATTGTTTGAGGTTCGAAGTCGTCTGTGTGTTCCAAAGAATTGAACTTATTTCGATAATTCGAACGAAGCCCATTGTAGCCGAATGGCAATCCACCCGGGAGTACGAAGACGCGTAAACGATTTGAAACGTCGGTTTTGGTGGCATGGTATGAAACGAGACATCTCCAACTTTGTTTCGAGATGTTTAATATGTCAACAAGTGAAAGCGGAACATCAAGTGCCTTCAGGATTACTTCAGCCGATCACGATACCGAGTGGAAATGGGATCGAGTCACAATGGACTTTGTATCCGGACCGCCATTGTCGCAAAGTAAGAAGGATGCGATTTGGGTCGTGGTAGATAGATCGACTAAGTCGGCTCACTTTGTCCCCGTGACGCACGGATTTTCAATGGACAAATTAGCCGAATTGTATGTTTCTCAGATTGTGAGATTACACGGGGTGCCTATTTCTATCGTGTCGGATAGAGATCCGAGATTTACCTCGCGATTTTGGAAGAAGTTGGAAGAAGCTTTGGGTACCAAGTTGCATTTCAAAGACCGCCTTTCACCCCCAAACCGATGGTCAATCCGAGCGGATAATTCAGATACTTGAGGATATGTGGAGATGTTGCATCCTCGAGTTCGATGGTTCATGGCAACGGTATTTGCCTTTGATTGAATTCGCTTATAACAATAGTTTTCAATCAAGTATTAGGATGGCACCTTCGACGCTTTGTACGGTCGTAAATGCCGTACACCATTGTTTTGGACCGAGCTCGGTGAAAGCAAAATTTTCCGGTGGATTTGATTAGAGATGCTTTGAATGTAAACCGAAAGTAATCCGTGAAAGTTTGAAGATAGCCTCCGATCGTCGAAAGTCGACGCGGATCTGAAGCGTAAGGACATCGAGTATCGTGGGAGATAAAGTGTTTCTCAAGGTTTCGCCTTGGAAAAAGTTACTCGATTCTACCGTAAGGGCAAGTTGAGCCGAGGTTCATTGGGCCATATGAGATATCCGAAGCGAGTCGGTCCAAGTGGCATATCGTTTGATTTTGCCCCCTGAACTCGAAAAGATTCACGATCTCTTTCATGTTTCGATGCTTCGACGCTATAGATCTGATCCATCGCACGTGATTAGTCCATCAGAAGTTGAAATTCAAGCCAATATGAGTTATGAGGAAGAACCGATTCGTATCCTGGCACGTGAAGTGAAAGAGTTGCGAAACAAGCGGGTTCCGCTAGTGAAAGTGTTATGGCTCAAACACGGGATAGAAGAAGCTACTTGGGAAACCGAGAACTCTATGAAAGAGCGATACCCAACCCTATTTACCGGTAAGATTTTCGGGGACGAAAATTTCTTAAGTGGGGGAGAGTTGTGACAGCCCAAAATTGACCCTAGTCGGAAAGTGGTTTTGGGACCACAAAACCGAGTCACAAAAATAATTAGGTGTTATATTCTGTGCTTATTGTATGTGGAATTTGTATGTGTAAATATTTCGTGCCTTGATTTTATTAATTAGGTGCTAATTTATAAGAAAGGACCCATGTGATAGGACTTGAAAATGTGATAGGTGAAATTTTAAGTGGCCAAATAATGCATGAAGTAAAGACATGAGGGATTTGCATGTCAATTTAGCCAAACTATAGGAAGTGGCCGGCCATGGTAATGAAGATAGACAAAATGTGATGGGTAAAGAATATAATAAACATGTTGTGATAACATGTTGTGGGAGGAACAATAAAATATGAGGGGAGTGGGAAGAGAAACCAAGGTTGTTTCATCCTTGCCCCCCCCCCATTGTGCCGTAACTAGAAAGAAAAAGAAGAAAAGTGTTCATCCTCCTTAGCTTGGCCGAAACTCAAAGGAAGAAGGGGAGATAGCCAATCGGTCACCCTTAAGCTTGGACCAAAGGTAAGTGATTTCATGTTTGTTCTTGAAATATTAGCATACATTAAGCTAGTTACTAAGTTTCCTACTTAGCCTTGTCAAAATCTTGATTGTGTGGTGATAGTGGGTAATCGGCCATGGAAGAAATGGAGGAAAATGATTGTTGTCTTGTGTTTTAAGGAGAAATGGTGGATGGGTGAAAGAAACAAGTTTTTATTCTTGTTTCTTCTTGGCCGATTCTAAGGGAGCAACCATTCGGTTTCTAAGCTATAAATTAAGTGAGAAATTCATGTGAATTCTTGAAACGTTAGATGAAATTGAGCTAGTTACCAAGTTCTCTAGGTAACCCATGCTAGAAATTGTGATTTTGGGTTGACTAGGATTTTCGGCCATAGTGGTCATTGAGGATTAAGGTTTATGTTTCATGCTAAACTTGATGAATCTTAGTGTATGGGTGTTTGAACTAAACTAATGATCAAATAGATGCACAAATACAAAGTAAGAAGAATCGGCTATTGTATGTAATACTATTACCGAATGTGAAAATACTATACTTGAGTAATGAATGTGGTTGGAGTTGATAATACGAAAGGAATGCTTAAATGTGTTTGTTTAAAGAAGAAATTGGTGAAGAATGTATGTGAACCTAGCAAGTGTATTCGTCTTAGTACCTTATAATGTGAAAACCTTGAAATTATTTTTGATTTTGTGTATTTATGACCATGTATAATCGGCCACATGAGTAATTTGAGCACTTGATGTTATGTTAAAATTCTTGAGCTTAAATATATGGATGTATGTATATGTGGCCATATAATGGCGTTTTGGTTCAAAGGTTGAATGATAAATTATAATAAAGTGAGATGATATGAGATGCCGAATGTGATTGACTAGTAAACATTATTGAGAAAAATATTGAATACTTCTACTTGTATTCGTTAAGCTCAAGAGCAAAGGGGAGCTAAATCCGATAAAGGGAAGGAAAAAGTGATCGAATAGCCGTTGAAGCCGTTCGACAACATCCGAGGTAAGTCTTCAAGTAATGACCCTACTCGAATTATGTGAAATGAAATATGGATGTGTAATGATTATTGATATATGTGTGTATGAGTATTTGAATGATACCCGGGCTAAGTCCCGAAGGTGATTATGCTAGTGATATGTTTGAGCCTTAGTAACGAAAATGAAACATGGATGTGTAATGATTATTGATGTATGTGCACATGAGCAATTGAATGATATCCGGGCTAAGTCCCGAAGACATTTGTGCTAGTAATTATATCCGAGTTAAGACCCGAAGGCAATTGTGCTAGTGACTACATCCGGCTAAGACCGAAGGCATTCGTGCAAGTTGTTAAATCCGGGCTAATACCCGAAGGCATTTGTGCAAGTCGTTATATCCGGGCTAAGACCCGAAGGCATTCGTGCATGTGGTTATATCCGGTTGTAATCCGAAGAAGCTTGGGCTGAAGGTGAGCGTTGGTTGCTGTAATAAATTTAATTAGTACGCGCTCGAAAAGCCCAAAGGATAAGGTATATTTATATGTGCATTGGAAAAGTCGATACGTTTGAGTAACATTCGCTCAATCGACTAACGAGTTTTCCGCTATTGAATTGGTTGATATCTTGTGAAAGTATATAATGATGAAGTGTGAAGTAAGTATGATTATGTGAATGTGTATTAATGAAATGATTCATTTGGCTATGTGAATGTAATGCTTTAGTTAAAGCTGATTTTATTGCTTGAGACTTACTAAGCATAAAAATGCTTACCCGTTGCTTTGGCTCTCTGCTTTATAGATTTTGCTCGTTAGCGATCGGATTCGGGATCATTAAAGTCAAGTCATCTACACTATCAAAGCCTCCATTTTGGTATAATTTTGGTTGAACTTTGAAATGGCATGTATAGGACTACCCTATTGTTGAAGGTCATGTACTTCTCGGTTTTGTGTAAGCTTGGATAGCCATGCGAAAATGGCTTATATCGTTTTCAGTATGATTCTATAATCGTTTGTATGATGATCATTATGGGGTATGGAATTGTTTTGAAAAGATTAGCCATTGGAATGGTTAATCATGATCACACTTTGTGCTATGTATGCAAAAAGGGCCAATTGAATCGTGGAAATCATGAGATAGGTAAAGGTTACCTTGAAATCAGATGCTGGCAGCAGCAGCGGTGTGGTTTTGAAAAATCACCAAAATTTGTAGGAATGGTATTAAATAGTTAATAAGTTATGTAAATGAACCTTGATGAGTCTACTTTCATATGGAAGAAACGAAACGGTCATAGGAGTTACATGTTAAGAGATATTAAAGTTATTGTGAGACAGGGCCAGAACGGTTTCTGGGTCCCCTATCGCGACTTTAAAAATTTACTATGAATTATACAGAAAGAATTAGAAGTCATACCTTATATGTGCAGATTCCATTTTGAGTCTAGTTTCATTGAAACAAACGGAACCAGTATTACAGCCCTGCACAGAGAGATATTCAAGTTGTAACATGTGAAGGTCAGAGCAGTCGATCCCTGTAACATGGGTGACTTTAACTAATAAACTGTACCAATTGGCCCGACCAAAAATTCTAGAAATAAATCCATGGAAGGATATATGAGTCTAAATTCAGGGAAAATTTACGGAATCAGTTTCTGAGTTTTGAAACTCGAGATATGATTTTTAAGGCGACAGTGACGCAGTTTTCCAGCCTGTCTGGAAATGACAAATTGGTCGGTGCTTTAAGAGGACTTGGCTCGTTAACTCCTCGCGTCCGACACCGGCGATGGTCTCGGGTTCGGGGTGTTACAATTTTATTGGTATCAGAGCCACGGTTTAGTTGATTCTAGGACTACCGTGATATGTTTGGGGTCTAGCTATACATGCCATTAAATGATGAATTGATAGTGTGGTGATTTCTGACAATTTGACTTTGTGTTTGTTTATAGCAATGGATCCCGATCCCAACCGAGCAATAGCTGATGATGTGGACGATGTGGCGCTGCTCTGCGCAAGAAGGGACAACAAGGCGGACTCTCAACCTATGGCCACAATCCGAACGATGAGGCTAGGCAAGCCTTTTATAGTGTGATGAATGACCGGTTTAACCAATACATTCGAACTAACACTACTGTTCCACAACCTCCATTTCCGACAAATGCAACCCCAAGACCTACAATACCTCCGATGAATCGACCAAATAAGGTCAAGTAATCCCCGATCGATAGGATTCAAAACATGGGGCCACTGAATTTAAAGCTACGGATGATGACGATGCCGAGCAAGCTGAATTTTGGTTGGACAACACTATCCGGGTGCTCGATGGGCTATCTTGTACACCCGATGAGTGCTTAAAGTGTACCATCTCCTTGCTACGTGATTCCGCCTACTATTGGTAGAGTACTCTGACTTCTGTGGTGCCTAGAAAGCAAGTGACTTGGGAGTTCTTTCAAACCGAGTTCCGAAAAAAGTATATCAGTCAGAGATTCATCGACCAGAAGCGAAAGGAATTTCTTGATCTTAAGCAAGGCTCTATGTCAGTTACCGACTACGAACGGAAATTTGTGAGGCTTAGCCGGTACGCGCGAGAATGCATTTCATCCGAAGCTATTATGTGTAAACGCTTCGAGGATGGGCTGAATGATGATATAAGGATGTTCGTTGGCATTCTCGAAATACGAGAGTTCGTAGTACTTGTTGAGCGAGCTTGTAAAGCCGAAGAGCTTAGGAAGGAGAAACAAAAGGTTGATGTGGGAACTGGAGAATTCCGAAAAAGGTCCTCGGGAAAGTCTCTTCAACAGGCATCGAAGAGATTTCGAGATGATGTGAGTCGGTCTAGAGGCGCTTCGGGCTTTTCTAGACGAGATCACGGTCGACCTCCTGTGACCACACGAGTCACTTCGATCGCCAGTGGTGGAAATGATCGCCGAGAGAGAGCGGAGTGTCTGCATTGTGGCAAATGGCATTCGGGGAGCTGTAGGTTCCGTGATCGCTCTGCTATAAGTGTGGATCGGTGACCACTTTATCAAGGATCGCCGAGGTTGCTTGAACAAAATGTAAGTCAAAGTGGAAACCCGGGTGCTACCACTGCTCGAGGTAGGCCATCCAGAAATGCGGGCAATGCTAGTGGCGGTCAGAGAGGGTCGAGAGATGCTACAACAAGACCCGAGGCTCGTACTCCTGCTAGGACTTATGCCATACGCGACGCCGAGGATGCCCTCACCGATATTATTACCGTACTTTCACTCTTTTCGATACTAATGTGATTGCTTTGATTGACCCCGGTTCTACTCATTCTTATATATGTGAAACCTTAGCATCCAAAGAAGACTTTGCCTATTGAGTCTCTTGAGTTTGTAATTCGGTGTCAAACCCTTGGGTCATTACGTGCTTGTCAACAAAGTGTGCAAGAAAAGTCCCCTAGTATTCCGAGGTTCTTGTTTTCTGGCGGACTTGATGCTTTTGCCGTTCGATGAATTCGACGTTATTCTTGGTTTGGATTGGTTGACCATGCACGATGCGGTTGTAAATTCCAAAAGCAAGACTATCGATCTGAGGTGCGCGAATAACGAGATAATTCGGGTTGAGTCTACGGACTTAAAGGGGTTGCCAACCGTAATATCGGCAATGTTGGCCCGGAAATATGTAAGAAAAGGGTGCGGCGTACCTTGCATATGTGCTCGATGACAAGGAGTCGAAAAGAAACCCAAATCTGTGCGCTGGTTTGTGAATACCGGATGTTTTCCTCAAGAATTGCGGGTTTACCACTGTTCGGAAATAGAGTTTGGCATCGAATTGGTACCGGTACCACTCCAATTTTGATAGCTCCGTATCGTATGGCAATCGACGGAATTAAAGGAGTTGAAAGCTCGGTTGCAAGAATTGGTGGATAGAGGTTTTGCCCTTGAGTTTTTCGCCTTGGGTGCGCCAAAGTGTTGTTTGTGAAAAAGAAGGATTGGACGATGAGGTTGTGCATCGACTATCGTCGACTTAATAAAGCGACGATAAAGAACAAATATCCGTTATCAGCGTATTGATGACTTGTTCGATCAACTCAAGGGAGCCTCGGTGTTCTCGAAAATAGATTTGAGATCGGGCTATTATCGATTCTTGAATTCGAGATTCGACGTACCCAAGACCGCCTTGAGCGAGATATGGTCACTACGAGTTTCTAGTGATGCCGTTTGGACTTACTAATGCCCCTGCGGTATTTATGGATTTGATGAATCGGATCTTTAGACCATATTTAGATCGGTTCGTAGTCGTATTCATTGATGACATCTTGGTCTATTCAAGAAATGAGACCGAACATGCTGAACACCTGAGGTTAGTGCTGCAAATTCTACGGGATAAGCAATTATATGCTAAGTTCAAGAAGTGTGAGTTACGGTTAAGAGAGGTTAGCTTCTTGGGGCATGTGATATCTGCATCGGGCATTCGAGTCGACCCGAACAAAATTTCAGCCATACTTAACTGGAAGCCTCCGAGAAATATTACCGAGGTTCGGAGCTTTTTGGGGCTTGCCGGTTATTACCGACGATTTGTAAAGGTTTCTCAACGATAGCCACGCCAATGACGGCTACTCCAAAAGGATGTTAAGTTCGAATGGACGGAGAAATGTCGAAGAGTTTTGATCAACTGAAAACTTATTTGACTGAAGCCCCAATTCTAGTGCAACCCGAATCTGGAAAAGAGTTTGTCATCTATAGTGACGCCTCCCTACTTGGGTTAGGTTGTGTATTGATGCAAGAAGGTCGAGTTGTGGCCTATGCGTCGAGGCAATTAAAGCCACATGAGAAAAATTATCCAACCCATGATCTCGAATTGGCTGCCATCGTATTCGCCTTAAAGATTTGGCGACATTACTTATTTGGTGAGAGGTGCCATGTGTACTCGGATCACAAAAGTCTCAAATATTTGATGACCCAAAGAGACTTAAATCTGCGACAAAGACGTTGGCTCGAGCTGTTAAAGGATTATGAGCTCGTCATTGACTATCACCCGGGAAAGAAGAATGTGGTTGCGGATGCCTTGAGTCGTAAATCATTATTCGCTTTACGAGCGATGAATGTGCACTTGTCCGTTCGATCCGACAATGTGTTAGTAGCTGAATTGAAAGCCAAACCATTATTGATACATCAAATTTGTGAAGCTCAGAAGGTCGACGATGAGTTGGTTGCAAAACGGGCTGAGTGAGTTCCGAACAAGGAATCGGAGTTTCAGATCGATGATGACGATTGTTTGAGGTTCACAAGTCGTCTGTGTGTTCCAAAGAATTCGGAACTTATTTCGATAATTCTGAACGAAGCCCATTGTAGCCGAATGGCAATCCACCCGGGAGTCTGAAGACGCACAACGATTTGAAACGTCGGTTTGGTGGCATGGTATGAAACGAGACATCTCCAACTTTGTTTGAGATGTTTAATATGTCAACAAGTGAAAGCGGAACATCAAGTGCCTTCAGGATTACTTCAGCCGATCACGATACCCGAGTGGAAATGGGATCGAGTCACAATGGACTTTGTATCCGGACGCCATTGTCGCAAGTAGGAAGGATGCGATTTGGGTCGTGGTAGATAGATCGACTAAGTCGGCTCACTTTGTCCCCGTGACGCACGGATTTTCAATGGACAAATTAGCCAATTGTATGTTTCTCAGTTGTGAGATTACACGGGTGCCTATTTCTATCGTGTCGGATAGAGATCCGAGATTTACCTCGCGATTTTGGAAGAAGTTGCAAGAAGCTTTGGGTACCAAGTTGCATTTCAGACCGCTTTCACCCCAAACCGATGGTCAATCCGAGCGGATAATTCGGATACTTGAGGATATGTGGAGATGTTGCATCCTCGAGTTCGAGTGGTTCATGGTAACGGTATTTGCCTTTGATTGAATTCGCTTATAACAATAGTTTTCAATCAAGTATTAGGATGGCACCTTACGAGGCTTTGTACGGTCGTAAATGCCGTACACCATTGTTTTGGACCGAGCTTGGTGAAAGCAAAATTTTCCGGTGGATTTGATTAGAGATGCTTGAATGTAAACCGAAAGTAATCCGTGAAAGTTTGAAGATAGCCTCCGATCGTCGAAAGTCGACGCGGATCTGAAGCGTAAGGACATCGAGTATCGTGGGAGATAAAGTGTTTCTCAAGGTTTCGCTTGGAAAAAGATACTCGATTCGGTAGTAAGGGCAAGTTGAGCCGAGGTTCATTGGGCCATATGAGATATCCGAAGCGAGTCGGTCCGATGGCATATCGTTTGATTTTGCCCCTGAACTCGAAAAGATTCACGATCTCTTTCATGTTTCGATGCTTGACGCTATAGATCGATCCATCGCACGTGATTAGTCCATCGAAGTTGAAATTCAAGCCAATATGAGTTATGAGGAAGAACCGATTCGTATCCCGCACGTGAAGTGAAAGAGTTGCGAAACAAGCGGGTTCCGCTAGTGAAAGTGTTATGGCTCAAACACGGATAGAAGAAGCTACTTGGGAAACCGAGAACTCTATGAAAGAGCGATACCCAACCCTATTTACGGTAAGATTTTCGGGACGAAAATTTCTTAAGTGGGGAGAGTTGTGACAGCCCAAAATTGACCCTAGTCGGAAAGTGGTTTTGGGACCACAAAACCGAGTCACAAAAATAATTAGGTGTTATATTCGTGCTTATTGTATGTGGAATTTGTATGTGTAAATATTTAGTGCCTTGATTTTATTAATTAGGTGCTAATTTATAAGAAAGGACCCATGTGATAAGACTTGAAAATGTGATAGGTGAAATTTTAAGTGGCCAAATAATGCATGAAGTAAAGACATGAGGATTTGCATGTCAATTTAGCCAAACTATAGGAAGTGGCCGCCATGGTAATGAAGATAGACAAAATGTGATGGGTAAAGAATATAATAAACATGTTGTGATAACATGTTGTGGGAGGAACAATAAAATATGAGGGGAGTGGGAAGAGAAACCAAGGTTGTTTCATCCTTGCCCCCCCCCCATTGTGTCGTAACTAGAAAAAAAAAGAAGAAAAGTGTTCATCCTCCTTAGCTTGGCGAAACTCAAAGGAAGAAGGGAGATAGCCAATCGGTCATCCTTAAGCTTGGACCAAAGGTAAGTGATTTCATGTTTGTTCTTGAAATATTAGCATACATTAAGCTAGTTACTAAGTTTCCTACTTAGCCTTGTCAAAATCTTGATTGTGTGGTGATAGTGGGTAATCGGCCATGGAAGAAATGGAGGAAAATGATTGTTGTCTTGTGTTTTAAGGAGAAATGGTGGATGGGTGAAAGAAACAAGTTTTATTCTTGTTTCTTCTTGGCGATTCTAAGGGAGCAACCATTCGGTTTCTAAGCTATAAATTAAGTGAGAAATTCATGTGAATTCTTGAAACGTTAGATGAAATTGAGCTAGTTACCAAGTTCTCTAGGTAACCCATGCTAGAAATTGTGATTTTGGGTTGACTAGGATTTTCGGCCATAGTGGTCATTGAGGATTAAGGTTTATGTTTCATGCTAAACTTGATGAATCTTAGTGTATGGGTGTTTGAACTAAACTAATGATCAAATAGATGCACAAATACAAAGTAAGAAGAATCGGCTATTGTATGTAATACTATTACCGAATGTGAAAATACTATACTTGAGTAATGAATGTGGTTGGAGTTGATAATACGAAAGGAATGCTTAAATGTGTTTGTTTAAAGAAGAAATTGGTGAAGAATGTATGTGAACCTAGCAAGTGTATTCGCTTAGTACCTTATAATGTGAAAACCTTGAAATTATTTTTGATTTTGTGTATTTATGACCATGTATAATCGGCCACATGAGTAATTTGAGCACTTGATGTTATGTTAAAATTCTTGAGCTTAAATATATGGATGTATGTATATGTGGCCATATAATGGCGTTTTGGTTCAAAGGTTGAATGATAAATTATAATAAAGTGAGATGATATGAGATGCGAATGTGATTGACTAGTAAACATTATTGAGAAAATATTGAATACTTCTACTTGTATTCGTTAAGCTCAAGAGCAAAGGGAGCTAAATCCGATAAAGGGAAGGAAAAAGTGATCGAATAGCCGTTGAAGCCGTTCGACAACATCCGAGGTAAGTCTTCAAGTAATGACCCTACTCGAATTATGTGAAATGAAATATGGATGTGTAATGATTATTGATATATGTGTGTATGAGTATTTGAATGATACCCGGGCTAAGTCCCGAAGGTGATTATGCTAGTGATATGTTTGAGCCTTAGTAACGAAAATGAAACATGGATGTGTAATGATTATTGATGTATGTGTACATGAGCAATTGAATGATATCCGGCTAAGTCCCAAGACATTTGTGCTAGTAATTATATCGGGTTAAGACCGAAGGCAATTGTGCTAGTGACTACATCTGGCTAAGACCAAGGCATTCGTGCAAGTTGTTAAATCCGGGCTAATACCCGAAGGCATTTGTGCAAGTCGTTATATCCGGGCTAAGACCCGAAGGCATTCGTGCATGTGGTTATATCCGGTTGTAATCCGAAGAAGCTTGGGCTGAAGGTGAGCGTTGGTTGCTGTAATAAATTTAATTAGTACGCTCGAAAAGCCCAAAGGATAAGGTATGTTTATATGTGCATTGGAAAAGTCGATACGTTTGAGTAACATTCGCTCAATCGACTAACGAGTTTTCCGCTATTGAATTGGTTGATATCTTGTGAAAGTATATAATGATGAAGTGTGAAGTAAGTATGATTATGTGAATGTGTATTAATGAAATGATTCATTTGGCTATGTGAATGTAATGCTTTAGTTAAAGCTGATTTTATTGCTTGAGACTTACTAAGCATAAAAATGCTTACCCCGTTGCTTTGGCTCTCTATTTTATAGATTTTGCTCGTTAGCGATCGGATTCGGGATCATTAAAGTCGAAGTCATCTACACTATCAAAGCCTCCATTTTGGTATAATTTTGGTTGAACTTTGAAATGGCATGTATAGGACTACCCTATTGTTGAAGGTCATGTACTTCTCGGTTTTGCGTAAGCTTGGATAGCCTTGCGAAAATGGCTTATATACGTTTTCAGTATGATTCTATAATCGTTTGTATGATGATCATTATGGGGTATGGAATTGTTTTGAAAAGATTAGCCATTGGAATGGTTAATCATGATCACACTTTGTGCTATGTATGCAAAAAGGGCCAATTGAATCGTGGAAATCATGAGATAGGTAAAGGTTACCTTGAAATCAGATGCTGGCAGCAGCAGCGGTGTGGTTTTGAAAAATCACCAAAATTTGTAGGAATGGTATTAAATAGTTAATAAGTTATGTAAATGAACCTTGATGAGTCTACTTTCATATGGAAGAAACGAAACGGTCATAGGAGTTACATGTTGAGAGATATTAAAGTTATTGTGAGACAGGGCCAGAACGGTTTCTAGGTCCCCTGTCGCGACTTTAAAAATTTACTATGAATGATACAGAAAGAATTAGAAGTCATGCCTTATATGTGAAGATTCCATTTTGAGTCTAGTTTCATTAGAAACAAACGGCACCAGTATTAAAGCCTTGCACAGAGAGATATTCAAGTTGTAACGCGAGAAGGTCAGAGCAGTCGATCCCTGTAACATGGGTTACTTTAACTAATAAACTGTACCAATTGGCCTGACCAAAAATTCTAGAAATAAATCCATGGAAGTATATATGAGTCTAAATTCAGGGAAAATTTACGGAATCAGTTTCCGAGTTTTGAAACTCGAGATATGATTTTTAAGGCGACAGTGACGCAATTTTCCAGCCAGTCTGGAAATGACAAATTGGTCGGTGCTTTAAGAGGACTTGGCTCGTTAACTCCTCGCATCCGACACCGGCGATGGTCTCGGGTTCGGGGTGTTACAGCTTGTATCCATACCTGTAACCTAAACCCCATTACAACCATGTAAAGACCTTTTGATTAGTATATCATATCATTTACAAGTGGTGGAGATTTGATTTTCATGCAAGCTTATGGTAATAAATTTTCACGTTAGACAACCGAGTGCTTAATCTTGAACCTTAAACACTTTGAGTGATTTGAGTGAATCTTTAGTGAAGATGTCATCTCTTGTATATTTAGGACTAAAGTTAATTACTTAGAGGAAGGAGATTACCTATGATTTTATTATCAAAATATTCGATTTAGATTACCTATAGTTAAATTCTCACTGTATGATTTTCCGTGAAATAGTTTGTAACATTATCAATACTGACCATGTCATTGAAAAGAATGAATTCTGGTAGTAAATGAGAATTTTGCTTGAAGACAAGCAAATGCTTAAGTGTGGGGGTATTTGATAAACGCCAAATTATACATATCTATTGTAACACCCCGTACCCGAGTCCGTTACCGGAATCGGACACAAGGTGCACATAGACTTAACTATTTTCACAGTCCATTTAGAAATTTCCAGACTAGCTGGTCACTGCATCACTGTCGCCTTAAAAATCATATCTTGAGTTTCAAAGCTCGAAAATTTGTTTCGTAATTTTTCCCTAAAACTAGACTCATATTTCCATCTACAGATTTTTTTATAGAATTTTTGGTCAATCCAATTAGTACAGTTTATTAGTTAAAGTCTCCCCTATTCCAGGGTTCGACTACACTGACCTTCGTACGTTACGAATTGAATATCTCCTTGTACAGGGCTTTAATACTGATGCCGTTTGTTTCTATAGAAACTAGACTCAGAGAGAAATCTATACATATATGGCATAACTCCTAATTATCTCTGGTTAAATTACAATGAATTTCCAAAGTTGGAATAGGGGATCCAGAAACCGTTCTGGCCCTGTTTCACGAGAACTTTAATATCTCTTAACATATAACTCATATGACTGTTTCGTTTCTTCCATCTGAAAGTAGATTCATCAAAGTTCATTTACATAATTTATTCACTATTTAATACCATTCCTAATATTTTTAGTGATTTTTCACATCCACATCACTGCTGCTGTCAGCATCTGCCTTTAAGGTAGGCTTTACCTATTTCATGATTTCCATGATTCAATTGGCCCTTTTTGCATACATAGCACAAAGTGTGATCATGATTAACCATTCCAATGGCTAATAGTTTCAAAACAATTCCATACCTCATAATGATCAACATACAAACGATTATGGTACTATGCTAAAACGATATAAGCCATTTTCGCATGGCTATCCAAGTTTACACAAAACCGAAAGGTACATGACCTTCAACAAAAGGGTAGTCCTATACATGCCATTTCAAAGTTCAACCAAAATTGTACCAAAATGGGGCTTTGATAGTGTGGGAGACTTCGACTTCCAAAATCCCGAGTCCGATAGTGACGAGCCAAAATCTATAAACAAAGAAACAGAGAAAGCGGAATAAGCAATTTATGCTTAGTAAGTTTGAGCAAGAAATTCCAGCACAACAAAAGCATAGCATTCATAAAGCTAACGGATAATTTCATATGCACAAATTCTCAATATCCTACTCATTTCACATTCCAACCCCTATGTTCATACATAAGGGATCATCTTAGCCAAATACCGGAAACTCATTACTCGATGAGCGAATATTATTCGAAGGGAATCAACTAATTCAAGCACATACGAACATACCTCATTGCTGGAATTTTTCAAGCGTATTAACTGAAAATTTTACAGCAAGATCGGTCATTCTCGAATCACGTACCTTCAGAATTTAACCGGATATAACGACTCGCTCAAATGCCTTCGGGACGAAGCCCGGTTATAGTAACTTCATACGAATGCCTTCGGGACTTAACCCGGTTTAGTAACTTGCACAAATGCCTTCGGCTTAGCCCGATTTATTAACTCGCATTTAATGCCTTCGGATCCTAGTCCGATATAGTCACTTAGCACAAAGCCTTCGGGACTTAGCCCGGACATCATTCAATAACCGAGCACAATTATCAATAAATTATGACACATTCGTATTTCATTTTCATTAGCAAAACTCAAACACAAGGCACTTTTCACACTTGCAATTTCGGCTCAATAGCCACACACAAAGAGCATGATTTTAATTTGCTTTAAACATGATCTAATCAATTCGAATTTAAGCTCTATTACTCAAGAACTTACCTAGGATGTCGTCGAACGATTTCAATGGCTATTCGACCACTTTTCCTTCCCTTTGTCGGATCTAGTTCCCTTTGCTCTTGAGCTTAATTTAACAAATAAATCGATTTAATCATTTGAGCATCGAAGAGGAATACAAGGTACTTAGCCAATATATATACTCATTAGGCATCAAAGTCGCATGTGTATGCGAAATCATGAATCGAACTCAACACATTAGTTAATATTCCTCTTAGCGAATTTTCTAAGCCAAGAATAGGCATCAATATGCTTGCCTCTAACCGAATGCATGCACACCAATTTCCCCTCATGTGGCCGAATATGCATGTCCATGTTGAGGCCAATTATACACTTAATACCACACAAAACAGCATACATTTTACTAACTAATGCATTACATATCGTAGCTCAATACACATCTCTCATTTACCTCATAACCAAACATTATCACAAGCAAATATACACCTTGAAATAGTATATATGTCATACCAATACATCATGTACAAACATATATACATATATATATGCTAGAGCCGAATCTCAAGTTGATTGTAACTAAACATGAACATAATTTCAAAACACAAATCTTACTTTCCATGCAATGAGCATAAATCACACTTTTGGATGTACCATGGCGAATACATCACAACACCATAATTTTGGTCATGATTAAACAAAGAACTTAATGTCTTACTCAAAAATACTAAAAAGAAAGTCCAAGAGCCATCAATCCACCATCACATATATCATTAGCAAGCTTCATATTTAACATGCAATGGCATTAACACAAAATCCACCTTGGCCAAATACCATCCCCATGATATAACAAAGGTTTGAACCATGGGCTAACAAGAGCATCAAGCTATCAACTAAAAACATGCATGAATCTCATGGCACAACCTCAAACATACCTTAATCTTGATGCAAGTATAGCCAAACCTCTTCCTAATCCTCTTCCAAACCAAGCATGAAGCAAAATTCCTCCTTTCCCCTCTAGTATTTTCGGTCAAGAGAGAATGAAAAATGGATGAACAAATTTTTTTCTTCTCTTCCTCAATACACGGCAATGGGGCATGCATGAGACCATTTTTTTCTTTTTCCATTTCTTTATTACCCATGCTCATTAATTTATTTTTTTCACCCATGATTCACCAACAAAACATGTCTATGACATGTTTTGCCCATATTTCTTTGTCATGGCCGCCATCACTTGTAAAGAGAGGGTATTTGACATGCAAGGCCATTGTTTTGCATGCATGCTTTAATTAGTCATCACACATTCCCCATCATACTTTCAAAGTTTTCTACTAGGTCCTTTCTAGTGAAATTCACATTTATAACTCTAAATTAAAGCATCAAAATGTCACACATGAGTTAACACATATTATAGGCATCAAAATAAATATCAAATTATTTTTATGCCTCGGTTTTGTGGTCCCGAAACCACATTCCGACTAGGGTCGTTTTAAGGCTGTCACAACTCTCCCCCACTTAAGAAATTTTCGTCCCAAAATCTTACCGTAAATAGATTTGGGTATCGCTCTTTCATAGAGTTCTCGGGTTCCCAAGTAGCTTCTTCTATTCCGTGTTTGAGCCATAATACTTTCACTAGCGGAACCCTTTTGTTTCATAACTCTTTTACTTCACGAGCTAGGATACTGAATCGATTCTTCTTCATAACTCATATCGGCTTGAATTTCAACCTCGATGGACTAATTATGTGCGATGGATCGATCTATAGCATCGAAGCATTGAAACATGGAAGACGTTGTGAAGCTTTTCGAGTTCGGGGGCAAAATCAAACGATACGCAATCGGGCCAACTCGTTCGAGATTTCAGACGCCCAATGAATCTCGGCTCAACTTGCCCTTACGGTAGAATCTGAGTATCTTTTCCAAGGCGAAACTTTAAGAAACACTTTATCTCCCACCGATACTCAATGTCCTTTCGTTTCAAATCCGTCACGATTTACGACGATCTGTGGCCGCCTTCAAACTTTCACGGATTACCTTTACCTTCATTCTCAAGATCTTTAATCAAATCCACTCGAAAATTTTGTTTTCACCAAGCTCGGTCCAAAACAATGGTGTACGGCATTTACGCCGTACAAAGCCTCGTAAGGCGCCATCTTAATACTTGATTGAAAACTATTGTTGTGCGAATTCAATCAAAGGTAGATACCGCCCCATGAACCACTCGAATTCGAGGATGCAACATCTCAACATATCCTCAAGTATCTGAATTATCTGCTTCGGATTGACCATCGGTTTGAGGGTGAAAGCGGTCTTGAAATGCAACTTGGTACCCAAAGCTTCTTGCAATTTCTTCCAAAATCGCGAGGTGAACCTCGGATCTCTATCCGACACAATGTAAATCGGTACCCGTGTAATCTCACAATCTCGTAAACGCATAAATTCAGCTAGTTTATCCAATGAAAAATCCGATGCATACGGGGATAAAGTGAGCCGACTTAGTCGGTCTATCAACAACAACCCAAATCGCATCCTTCTTACTTGCGACAATGGCGGTCCGGACACAAAGTCCATTGTGACTCGATCCCATTTCCACTCGGGTATCGTGAATCGGTCAAGTAATCCACGAAGGCACTTGATGTTCCGCTTTCACTTGTTGACATATTAAACATCTCAAACAAAGTCGGAGATGTCTCGCTTTCATACCATGCCACCAAAACCGACGTTTCAAATCATTGTACATCTTCGTACTCCCGGTGGATTTCCATTCGGCTACAATGGGCTTCGTTCGAATTATCGAAATAAGTTCAATTCTTTGGAACACACAGACGGCTTCGAACCTCAAACAATCGTCATCATCAATTTGAAACTCGATTCCTTGTTCGTAACACACTCATTTCGTTTTGCAACCAACTCATCGTCGACTTTCTGAGCTTCACGAATTTGATGAGTCAATAATAGTTTGGCCTTTAATTCGACTACTAACACATTGTCGGGTAGAATAGACAAGTGTACATTCATTGCTCGTAAAGCAAACAGTGATTTTCGGCTCAAGGCGTCCACAACCACATTAGCCTTTCCCGGGTGATAATCAATGACAAGCTCATAATCTTTTAACAACTCGAGCCAACGTCTTTGTCGCAGATTTAATTCTCTTTGAGTCATCAAATATTTGAGACTTTTGTGATCCGAATACACATGGCACTTCTCACCAAATAAGTAATGTCGCCATATCTTTAAGGCGAATACGATGGCAACCAATTCGAGATCATGGGTCGAATAATTTTTCTCATGTGGCTTTAATTGTCTCGACGATAGGCCACAACTCGACCTTCTTGCATCAAGACGCAACCTAACCCAAGTAGGGAGGCGTCACTATAGATGACAAACTCTTTGCCGATTCGGTCAGTACTAGTAATGGAGCTTCCGTCAAATGAGTTTTCAATTGGTCGAAACTTTTCGACACTTTTGGTCCATTCAAACTTGACATCTTTCTCAAGCGGTTTACGTCATGGGTGTGGCTATCATCGAGAATCCTTTTACAAACCGTCGGTAGTAACCTAAGCAAGTCCCAAAAAGCTCGAACCTCAAGAATATTTCTGAGGCTTCCAGCTAAGTATGGCTGAAATTTTACTCGTCGACTCGAATACCGTCTGAGATACCACATGGCCCAAGAAGCTAACCTCGCTAACCG
This sequence comes from Gossypium arboreum, assembly GCF_025698485.1. Classification (NCBI taxonomy): domain Eukaryota; kingdom Viridiplantae; phylum Streptophyta; class Magnoliopsida; order Malvales; family Malvaceae; genus Gossypium; species Gossypium arboreum. The sequence goes on along the minus strand of NC_069081.1, from coordinate 81,509,951 downwards.
TAACTCACACTTGCTGAATTTAGCATATAGTCGCTTATCCCGTAAAATTTGCAACACTAATTTCGGTGCTCCGCATGTTCGGTCTCATCTCTTGAATAGACCAAGATGTCGCCCATGAACACAACTACGAACCGATCCAAATACGGTCCAAGATCCGATTCATCAAATCCATAAATACCGCAGGGCATTAGTGAGCCCAAACGACATCACTAAGAACTCAGAGTGACCATATCTTGTTCTCAAGGCGCTTTGGGTATATCCGAATCTCGGATTCATGAATCGATAATAGCCCGATCTCAAATCTATTTTGAGAACACCGAGGCTCCTTCAGCTTGATCGAACAAATCATCGATAAGCTGTAACGGATATTTGTTCTTTATTGTCACCTTAGTAAGTCGACGATAGTCGATGCACAACCTCATGGTTCCGCTTTCTTTTCACAAACAACACTAGTGCACCCCAAGGTGAAAAACTCAAGCGAGCAAAACCTCTATCCACCAACTCTTGCAACCGAGCTTTCAACTCCTTTAATTCCGTTGGTGCCATACGATACGGAGCTATCGAAATCGGTGTGCTCCCAGGTACAAGCTCAATACCAAACTCTATCTCCCGAACAGGTGGCAAACCCGGTAATTCTTCGGGAAAAACATCCGGGTAATCACAAACCACCGGCACAGATTTGGGTTTTATTTCTAACTCGTTATCATCAAGTACATACGCAAGGTATGCTTCGCACCCCTTTCTTACATATTTTTGGGCCAACATTGATGATATTACAGCTAGCAACCCCTTTAAGTCCGTAGACTCAACTCGGATCATCTCGTTATTTGCGCACCTCAAATCAATAGTCTTGCTTTTGCAATTCAGAACCGCATCATGCACGGTCAACCAATCCAACCCAAGAATAACATCAAATTCATCGAACGGCAAAAGCATCAAGTCCGCCGGAAAACAGGAACCTCGAATTACTAGGGACATTTCTTACACACTTTGTCGACCAAAGACGTAACGACCCAAGGGATTTGACACCGAATTACGAACTCAAGAGACTCAATAGGTAAAGTCTTCTTTGGATGCTAAGGTTTCGCATATATAAGAATGAGTAGAACCAGGGTCAATCAAAGCAATCACATTAGTATCAAAGAGAGTGAAAGTACCGGTAATAACATCTGGAGAGGAAGCATCCTCGCGTGCACGTATAGCATAAGCCCTAGCAGGAGCGCGAGCCTCGGATCTGGTCGTACCATCTCTAGATCCTCTCTGACCACCACTAGCATTGCTCGTATTTCTAGACGGTCTACCTCGAGCGGTGGTAGCACCCGTTTCTCACTCGATCTACATTCATTCGCACAACCTCGCAATCTTTAATGAAGTGGTCAACCGATCCGCACTTGTAACAGGAGCGGTCACGGAATCTACAACTTCCGAATGCCATTTGCCACAATCACGGCACTCCGTTCTCTCTCGACGATCATTTCCACCATCGGCGATCAAGTGACTCGTGTGGTCACAGGGGTCGATCGCGATCTCGCCTAGAAAAGCCGAAGTGTCTCTAGACCGCCTAAGCCATCTCTAAATTTCTTTGATGATCGGGAAGGGCTTCCAAGACCTCTTCTGAAACTCCCTTGCTCCCACTTCACTTTTCTTTTCTCCATACTCGGCTCCTCGGCTTTGCATTTCGCTCGACAAGAGCCACAAACTCTGATTTCCAAAATGCCAACATACGACTTTATATCATCATTCATCCATCTTGAAGCGTTTACATCACACTTCAAGAAATGCATTCCCGCTGCATCTGGCCGAGCCTCACAAATTTTCGTTCATAGTCGGTAACCGACATGGAACCTTGTTTAAGTTCGAGAAATTCCTTCCGCTTTTGATCCATAAATCTCGATCGATATACTTTTTCCAAACTCGGTTTGGAAAAACTCCCAAGTTACTTGCTCTCGGGCACAATGAAGTCGAGTACACCACCAATAGTAGGCGTAATCACGTAGCAAGGAGATAGTACACTTTAGGCATTCATCGGTGTACAAGATAGCTCATCGAGTGCTTGATAGTGTTGTCCAACCAAAATTCAGCTTGCTCGGCATCGTCGCTATCCGTAGCTTTAAATTCAGAGCCCCATGTTTTGGATTCTTTCAACTGGGGCTTATTCGACCTTATTTGGTCGATTCGGAGGCATTGTAGGTGCGGGGTCGATGAGTCGGGAATGGAGGTTGTGGAATGCAGTGTGTTAGTTCGAATGTATTGGTTGAACCAATCATTCATCACGCTTATAAAAGCTTGCCTAGCCTCATCATTCGGATTACGAGCAACAAAGTTGAGAGTCCGCACGGCCAGGCCTTGTCTTGGAGCAGCGCCACACTCTCCACATCATCGCCTATCGCTCGGTTGGGATCGGGATCCATTACTATAATTAAACACAAATTCAAACGTCAAATCACCACACTATCAATTAATCACATAATGGCATGTATAGCTAGACCCAAACGTATTACGGTAGTCCTAGAATCGACTAAACCGTAGCTCTGATACCAATAAAATTGTAACACCCCGTACCCTAGTCCGTTACCGGAATCGGACACAAGGTGCACACAGACTTAACTATTTTCACAGTCCATTTAGAAATTTCCAGACTAGCTGGTCACTGCATCACTGTTACCTTAAAAATCATATCTTGAGTTTCAAAGCTCGAAAATTTGTTTTGTAATTTTTCCCTGAAACTAGACTCATATTTCCATCTATAGATTTTTTTCTAGAATTTTTGGTCGAGCCAATTAGTACAGTTTATTAGTTAAAGTCTCCCCTATTCCAGGGTTCGACTACACTGACCTTCGTGCGTTACGAATTGAATATCTCCTTGTACAGGATTTAATACTGATGACGTTTGTTTATATAGAAACTAGACTCAGAGAGGAATCTATACATATATGGCATGACTCCTAATTATCTCTGGTTAATTTACAATGAATTTCCAAAGTCGGAACAGGGGATCCAGAAACCGTTCTGGCCCTGTTTCACGAGAACTTTAATATCTCTTAACATATAACTCATATGACAATTTTGTTTCTTCCATCTGAAAGTAGATTCATCAAAGTTCATTTACATAATTTATTCACTATTTAATACCATTACTAATATTTTTAGTGATTTTTCACATCCACATCACTGCTGCTGTCAGCATCTGCCTTTAAGGTAGGCTTTACCTATTTCATGATTTCCATGATTCAATTGGCCCTTTTTGCATACATAGCACAAAGTGTGATCATGATTAACCATTCCAATGGCTAATCGTTTCAAAACAATTCCATACCTCATAATGATCAACATACAAACGATTATGGTACTATGCTAAAAACGTATATAAGCCATTTTCGCATGGCTATCCAAGTTTACACAAAACCGAAAGGTACATGACCTTCAACATAAGGGTAGTCCTATACATGCCATTTCAAAGTTCAACCAAAATTGTACCAAAATGGGGGCTTTGATACTGTGGGAGACTTTGACTTCCAAAAATCCCGAGTCCGATAGCTGACGAGCCAAAATCTATAAACAAAGAAACAGAGAAAACGAAATAAGCAATTTATGCTTAGTAAGTTTGAGCAAGAAATTCCAGCACAACAAAAGCATAGCATTCATAAAGCTAACGGATAATTTCATATGCACAAATTCTCAATATCCTACTCATTTCACATTCCAACCCCTATGTTCATACATAAGGGATCATCTTAGCCAAATACCGGAAACTCATTACTCGATCGAGCGAATATTATTCAAGGAATCAACTAATTCAAGCACATACGAACATACCTCATTGCTGGAATTTTTCAAGCGTATTAACTGAAAATTTTACAGCAAGATCGCTCATTCTCGAATCACGTACCTTGAATTTAACCTGATATAACGACTCGCTCAAATGCCTTCGGACGAAGCCGGTTATAGTAACTTCGCACGAATGCCTTCGGACTTAACCCGGTTTAGTAACTTGCATAAATGCCTTCGGCTTAGCCCGGATTTATTAACTCGCATTTAATGCCTTCGGATCCTAGTCCGGATATAGTCACTTAGCACAAAGCCTTGGGACTTAGCCCGGACATCATTCAATAACCGAGCACAATTATCAATAAATTATGACACATTCGTATTTCATTTTCATTAGCAAAACTCAAACACAAGGCACTTTTCACACTTGCAATTTCGCTCAATAGCCACACACAAAGAGCATGATTTTAATTTGCTTTAAACATGATCTAATCAATTCGAATTTAAGCTCTATTACTCAAGAACTTACCTAGGATGTCGTCGAACGATTTCAATGGCTATTCGACCACTTTTTCCTTCCCTTTGTCGGATCTAGTTCCCTTTGCTCTTGAGCTTAATTTAACAAATAAATCGATTTAATCATTTGAGCATCGAAAAAGGAATACAAGGTACTTAGCCAATATATATACTCATTAGGCATCAAAGTCGCATGTATACGAAATCATGAATCGAACTCAACACATTAGTTAATATTCCTCTTAGCCAATTTTCTAAGCCAAGAATAGGCATCAATATGCTTGCCTCTAACCGAATGCATGCACACCAATTTCCCTCATGTGGCGAATATGCATGTCCATGTTGAGGCCAATTATACACTTAATACCACACAAAATAGCATACATTTTACTAACTAACGATTACATATCGTAGCTCAATACACATCTCTCATTTACTTCATAACCAAACATCATCACAAGCAAATATACACCTTGAAATAGTATATATGTCATACCAATACATCATGTACAAACATATATACATATATATATGCTAGAGCCGAATCTCAAGTTGATTGTAACTAAACATGAACATAATTTCAAAACACAAATCTTACTTTCCATGCAATGAGCATAAATCACACTTTTGGATGTACCATGGCCGAATACATCACAACACCATAATTTTGGTCATGATTAAACAAAGAACTTAATGTCTTACTCAAAAATACTAAAAAGAAAGTCCAAGAGCCATCAATCCACCATCACATATATCATTAGCAAGCTTCATATTTAACATGCAATGACATTAACACAAAATCCACCTTGGCCAAATACCATCCCCATGATATAACAAAGGTTTGAACCATGGGCTAACAAGAGCATCAAGCTATCAACTAAAAACATGCATGAATCTCATGGCACAACCTCAAACATCACATCATGTCAGACGAAATGTAGCACATAATCAAATAATTACAAATTGAAATGCCAAATAATAAAAGCTTAAGAGCCTTCTGAATTTCTCTATTATAAGATCAACCCCACCTTGATGCAATGCATCATACAAATATGGCATGTTATAATACAATTTAACAAATCACATTGATGATACACATGCTAAGAGTAACATGCTTAATACATACATCATAATCGATCATAAAATTAGGGTCTAAGTAATGCCATCGACCTAAGTAGGTCATAGTCGACTTGGGCGCACCGAGCAACCTTACAGATTATTTCAGAAATGGGCCCACACGCCCAAATTGGCTCGGCAAAAATCCCACATGCCCGTAGTTCACTCTTGTGGGCCCACACACCCGAAAGGGCCCACATGGCCCTAGGTCTGACATGGCCTCGCCAACCATTACACGGCTGTGTTATGCACCGTGTCACGCATGCATTACCGGTTCATCATTCACACTGCGGTACCACACGACCACCACAAGTACACACACTGCAAGCAAGACGGCAGAATTATTTTTGGCTTCCATCGATTCTCTTTTTCGTGTTTTTGGCACACCGGTATCGATTCAAGCTCACGCAACCTCGCACTCTAGAACCTAAAATTAACCATATTTCACTCAATCGCATAACTTAATCAATCGAATTACACTATACCCCAAAATAGGTTAGACAACTTTGAGCTTAAAAGCCCTTAACTTGCAAACCACGAACATCTCCTAGCACAATCCAACACTAGAAACCCTCACAATTGATTTTTGGTCACAAAACAATTAAACATAGATTCCCCATTAATGTTTTAAAAATCAAGATACCAAAACACCAAAATTACTTCCTACAATCATGAACAAACGTGGATCAAAAAAGATGGTATGGAGAAGAAATCGTGAAGAAAGGAAGGTGAGGAAGCACAAGGAAAAGGGGTTGACTGAATTGGGAAACAATCAAAATTTTGAAAAAATGAAAGATCACAATGGGATTCCGATACTCCAAAACCTCCAATTACTCCCCAATCCTCAAAACACTCCCACTACCCTCACTTCCCCAAAACCGTCCAACACTCCAACCATCATTAGAATTCGACTCCACCCAAACACTTCCAACCCATCGAGGTAAAAATATAAACCCTTTCTTACACCTTAATTCGAGCACATGACCTCCAACTTAAATTCACTCCACTTAACCAGACCAAGAGGCCCATTCTACTAAAATTTTACAAACAATCAAATATAAGCCTATTGAACAAGAGTAAGGCTTTATTCATTAAAAGTCAAAATTTTCTCAAGCTAAAGCTTGAACTTGGGACCTCTCGACACTCCCAAAACACTTAACCATCAAGCAATACACACTTGTGTCATTGAATTACAAAAATATATTTAAAAACTTCGTTATAACTCTACCCCTAAAAGAAAAATTTCGCCTCAAAATTTTACTTGATCGGAAAAGGTGAGGATACTAGTGACGATCAAATGTTTCTGCCCCAAGTGGCCTCCATAAAGGGTATGATTCCACCACAAAGACCTTTATGTTGCGATCTAAAATTTGAACCTCCTCTTCAAACATTAGATCCGGCCTAACCTCAATCTCCTCCACAGAACAATGCGTGGGATCAGAGCGATAGTGTCTCAACATTGAGACGTGAAACACATCATGTATGTGATCTAACTCGAGGTAGCTCTAATCGGTATGCAATCGGCCCCACTCATTTCGTAATCTTGCACGCCGTAATAAATCGAGGGCTCAGCTTGTTGCGACCAAACCTCGAATCTTCTTCCATGGAGAGACCTTAAGAAAAACAAGGTCTTTCACGAATATTCTATCTTTCGACACTTCAGATTCAGATAGACTTCGCCTATTAGAAGCCGCTTTCAATGATCTCGAATCAAATAGACCTTGTCCTCAATTTTGAAACCAACTCCGACTCGAATACGCCGCTCACCTAACCTACCCACCATAGGGAGTGCGACTTACGACCATACAAAGGCCTCGTAAGTTGCCATCCAGATACTAGACTAGTAGTTGTTATTATAACTCGAACTCGCTAATGGCAAGTACTTTTTCCAATTGCCTCGTAAATCAATAACGCATTTCCTAACATGTCCTCCAAGATTCGAATCACCCTCTCCGATCGACCATCTATCCGAGGATGGAAAGCAAGATCAAGTCCACTATTGAACCCAGAGCCTCATGAAGCTTCTTCCGAATCGAGATGAAACGAGGATCCCTATGAGATGATCGAGATAAATTCGATGTAGCCTCACTATTTCGTAAATGTAGAGTTTAGCGCTTACAAAGAGAATTCGCTTGACCGAATGAAGTGAGAAGACTTGGTCAATCGATCCATGATGACCCATACAATCCTTCTTAGTGAGTGTTAGAGGTAACCCACTAATAAAGTCCATCGTTACCGTCATTTTCGTATAAGATCTTTATCGCTAAAAGAAACCGAAGGTAATCGATGCTCACCAACTCGACAAGTTAGACATCGAGTAACGAAGTCAAGAATTCACGCTTCAACCTTGGCCACTAGTACAACTCACGCAGATCTTGGTACATTTTATTTCTCGAGATGCATAGCATAAAGGCTACTATGCTCCCTCGAATCGATTGCCTTAAATCCCCATTATTCGGTACACAAATTCACCATGAAAACATAATACCCCATCATTGTTAATCCCAAAATCAGTAGTAACACTACTATCAACCTAACTGAACGTGAATTTAAGAGACTTATACCTAAACTTTTTATCTCGATTTGATCAATCCATGAGGTCTAACTCAAGTTCTACCAACAGACTCCCATCGTTGAAAAGACTAAGTTGAGCAAACATCGCTTTCAGATCGCTTATGGCTTTACGGCTCAACACATCAACCACATTATTACCGCAGGATGGTAGTCGATGGTGCCATAATCCTTAAGCAACTCAACCCATCTATGTTGCCAAGATTTAACTCCTTCCGGGTGAGGAGATATTTGAGGCTCTTATGATCATTGTAGATAGTACACTTCACCGCATAAATAGTGCCTCTAGATTTTCAAGGCAAAGACTACCACCGCCAATTCCAAATCGTGTGTTGGATAATTAACTCATGAGTCTTGAGTGAAGAGACACATAAGCAACCAGCTTTTCATCTTGCATCGTAACACAACCAGACTCACATGTGACGTATCAGATACCATAAAGTCTTTACTGTGCTCAGTCAGTATTAGAACAGGAGTTTGAGTCGCAGTCTTAAGCTTATCAAAACTCTTGTGCACAAATTCAAACAAAAGGAACTCCCTTACGTAGTAGCTTAGTGATCGGAGTTGCATCAAAGAACCCTTCTATGAAACGTCAAGAATACCTCGCTAGCCCCGTAAAGCTACTAATTTCGTACATTCTTTGGTGTTTAATCCAACATAGTCTCAATCTTATGAGGATCAACACGAATCCTCTCAAAGAAACCACTTGTCCCAAAAAGGCTACTTCTGGAACTAGAACTCACTTCATCAACTTAGCAAACAACTCTTACGAAGAGCTCAGAAACTACTCGAGATGCTCATCATGCTCATCCTCGACTTAGAATTTACCAATATGTCATCGATGAATACCACCAATAATTGGTCCAAATAGGTGGAACACTCGGTTCATCAAGTCTATAAATGCCATCGTGCATTAGTCAACTAAGGGCATAACTAGGAACCTCGTAATGTCCATAACAAGTCCTAAATGCCATTTATGCACATCGACCTCCTTAACTCTTAACTAATGCTAACCTAATCACGCAGACGATCTTAGAAACACGAAGCCCTTCAATTGGTCGAATAAGTCATTTATTCTGTGGTATTTATTCTTGATCATTCGGTTGTTCATTGTCGATAATCGATGCACATCCTCATTGTCCTATCTTTCTTCTTTATAAATAGAATAGGTTCTCCTCAGAGACACATCGGGATGAGTGAACCCACGATCTAACAATTCCTGAACTGGGCCTTAAGCTCTGTAGCTTCTTTGGTGCCATCCGGTAGAGGCGATACATCAAACTATACCAAGAATCAACTCAATCCAACTCTACCTCTCACTGAGGCACCTTGTAGTTCCTCAAGAAATACATTTGAAAAGTCCTCACGATTCTAATGTCATTAACCTAATAGTCCCGGAATAAAAAATACTAACATAGGCCAAGAATGCCTCACATCTTTTCCTCACTAACTTTTCCATTAGCGTAAATCACATTGGTCAAATAATCACGCCATTCCCAATCACGACTACCTCTTGTTCTCCTCTCCTTAAGATAACCCTTTTGTCGCATAATCTAGACTCACCCGATGTTTAACCAAGGTCCATTCTCAAAATCGATCGAACTCTCCAAACAAAGCTCCATTAGATCACCTGAACATCGCCCTTAGACCTCGGCGGAACATCTCTATACAATTTACTAACCTGCATCGATTGCCCCAAAGGATCAACACAATTACCTTATTATCAAGATTTCGAGTGGAATCCCAAAGATTTAGACACGACAAGCTACATATGAGTGTGTAGAGCCTATGTCTATTAGGTGAAAAATAGGTACATCAAATATTAAAATGTACTTGTAATGACGTCGAGCATCTAGGTCCTCACTATGACGCGCAGTTGTAACAACCCGAGTTTGGGCCTAGTGGAACAATGGTTTTGGGACCACGAATCTGGACGTAAGGAATTTATTTTTATATTTTTATGGTTTACAAATTCACGGGATGATTTCTTGAAAATTTCTTTCAAAATTTTGACGTTTAGCACTCAATTTAGTCAAAAAGACTAAATAGTAAAAAGTGAAAAGTTGAGTTCTACATGTTAGAGGAGGTGTCTAATTGTTATGAAATTTTAAATGGAGGTCCTTAAATGGTAATTAGACCATTGGATAATTTTGGACAAATGAGCATGAAATGGGTGAAATAGAGCATTTTTAAGTTTGGGTGTAACACTTACCCGAGTCCGAGGTCGGATCTGGCATGAGGCATTACCGACTTAAACACATGCATATAATCATTTCGAGTCATAAAACTTGACCAAATTTAAAACTTTTAATCTTAATCTAGAAATTCTTAATATAGCTCACGAGGCCCAAAGCACACTTTGAAATGAATTGGGTTTAATCAATACCTTTGAAAACTTTGAAAATGTCAATCGAAAAGAGGCACACACTGCAGAAAGAGCAACACTCTGTGGCCATTTTGACATGGTCGTGCTAAAGGCCTGTATTTCACATAGCTTAGCACAAGGGACACCTCGCGTGCCCCAAACCCGTAGAATTAATTATAAATTGAACCTATAGGTTTTCACCGCACACGTCTGGGCTATAGCCTATGTCCTCACATAGCCATGCCACGCCTGTGTCGCGTTCCCATGTAAAACCCTTGATATTCTGCTGGACGTCTGACCAATTAGAGGCACAAGGCTAAGGCACACTGCGGCTGTGAGGCCGTGTTCTCACGACTGCTTTTTTCGCCATTGTGTTTACTAGCATGGATATTGACTTGCAAATTGAGGTGGGGACACACTACGGACAACAAGCCCATGAAGTCGATCAGGTACACCTACCTAGACACATGCCCGTGTCTACCCTTGTGGACAAAAATAAGGCTATCTACCAAGCCTTTTGCCACCATTACTTGCATTAACTTATACCACACCAATATTACCACTTCTATGCATCAAAGATAAGGCCAATTCAACCACAACATGATAATTAAAAACAACCCTCATTACACTATAACAATCCAAGTATGCACTTATTCATTCATGCAATTTGCCCATCCATGAAACATCATCAATTGCATATCATAGATAAATATTAGCCATAACTTATGACCTTATATAAAAATAAAGGGTTTCACCCCAAGCCAAGACATTTGGCCAATTAACAAAGACACAAAACTCAAAATTCACGGTCCTATACATGCCATATGCAAAATAAAAGAACTAACTATACCAAGCTTCAAATGATAGTGTGAACGAGTCCTCCATGATATCCGATCCATGGGCTAGTTTGGCGGCACTACAAGGACATGGAAAGGAAAAGAGGTAAGCATAAAGCTTAGTAAGTCGCATGTAAATAATGAATAACAAGTTGCCATAAGGAATCATACTTCCAATATAACTCAATTTGGACATGAAAATGAGGATTCATGAATATTATTTGTTCATATTCGCTCTTACCAAGCATATAATTTCTATTGAATTAACATTTCATACTTCATGTAAAATACACAAGTGGTCATAAGCATAACTTACTCATTTTTCTTCTTTACTAAACATATAACATAAATGAAACTCAGATTTCGTAATTCTCATTTATGTACTTGTACGACCTCACCATATAGTCATAAGTTCTCTAATTTCGATATATATATCATAAATTTCCGTTGAACCATTTAGAATACTATAGGATATTTATTAGCCTCAAACATGGGATAAGATGCCGACGCCATGTCCTAGACATGGTCTTACACCTGCTAGCACATCAAAGTCAATGCCATGTCCTGCATGTCTTACACTAACTTCATATATCGAGACCGGCGTCGTGTCCTAGAAAGGTCTTACATCGGCTCATCTCGGTCGATGCCATGTCCTGCATGTGTCTTACATTGACACACAACAAGTCGACGCCATGTCCCAAAGTGTCTTACACTATTATATCTCAAGGATGCATGTCCCGAGATATGCCTTACACTAGCTCGCCTCAATGCCGATGATGTCCTAGACATGTCTTAATCGACTTGCATCTCTCGGCCGATGCATGTCCCGACATGTCTTACATTGACTCTCGTAATGTGGCTACCGCTTGTCCTAGACACGCCTTACACTAGCACACATATCACCCAATGTCATGGCATGAATATCCAATTCTATTCCTAGTGTTCAATCAGAGTCTTTATTGCATTAATTTCAACATGCATTCTCATATTCACAATCAAAACAATTTATGCAATATCAATTCAATCACACATCATAACAATATAGTTGCATTATTAACATACAACTTACCTTGGCTTACAAAATGTAGGCTAACTAGTCGATTTAATCTACTTGTTTGGCCTTCCCTGCCTAGGTTCAAATTTTGTATTTCTTGATCTAAAATAATAAAAATTCACTCATTTAATCACTAAATAAATTTAGACAATCAAAATTTCACATTTTAAAATGACCATTTTACCCCTAGACTTGAAAATCGATTTTTATCGAATTTATTCATGTCTTAAGCCTATCCTAACCCTTTTTACTCTTATAGAAACCTAAAATTTCCATTATTTCACAAAAGTACCATCTATTTTACAAACTTTACAAAATGGTCTTATTAGAGTTTTCATGAGAAGTCCTTTCACAAAAGTTGTTTATTTAACAAACAAGGTTCATTTTCTTCCTTAAAAACCCAGAAACCATCATAAATTCTTTCATGGAAAATCCCTAGACTATCAAACATTTTGCAAAATGGTCCCCCATTAGTTAGCTCATGCTACAAGGGTTCCAAAAGTACAAAAATTATCAAGAATGGTTATGAAAATCACTTACTTGAGAGAGGAATAAGTGGCTGAAAGTTTTCAAGCTTCAAAACTCTTAGAATAGCTGAATATTTTGGTGGTCAAGAAGGTGAAAAGATGATATCCTTCTTACTTTATTTTTTATTTCTAGTCAAAATTTAATCACCAACTCACCTAACCATTTGACCACTTGATTTTTCTTGTCCCTATGGTCAACCATCATCTATAAAAAGGCCTATTTGAACTTTAAAGACCCTTAATTTTTGTTCTCTAGCTATTTGGTATATCTATCTAGTAAAATAAGACTTTTGTCCTTTATGCGATTTAGTCCTTTTTCACAATTAACATGCAATTGCTAAAATTCACTCACCAAATTTTTCATGCACTCATATAATCATACTATGACACCAAAATAATAATAAAATAATTTCTTAGCCTCGAATTTGTGGTCCCAAAATCACCGATCCGACTAGGCCCAAAATTGGGATGTTACACCACTGTGGATTTTCATCCTCAAAATCTTACCAAAGTGAATAAGTTAGGGTATTGATCTCTCATGGTCTCCCTGTTCCCATGTGGCTTCCTCGTCCATGTCTATGCCACAAAACTTTCGAGTGCTATACTTTTATTCCTCAATTGTTTGACCTCCCGATCCAAAATCTTGATCGGCTCTTCGCCATAAGTCATGTCCGATGAATCTCAACTCACATGCACATGTGAAGGGTCCGATTCGATAGTTTCACCATTCGATTCAAAGGATTCAAGTATGTTATGTGTGTGTTATGACGATATGGATCTGAACAATTCGATTTTGACCCTAGTCGAAGCGGGTTTCGACCATGAATCTGAAGTCAAAAATATTAAAAAATTATTTTCTGTATTTATTATGTGAATTTATATCTGGAATTTTCGTGATTTAATTTTGTCGTTTGAGTGCTCAATTAAATAAAAGGACTTAATCGCGAAATAAAAAATTTGGTGGTTATTTTTAAAAGGCCGAATAGTGGTTGTTCTTTTAATGTGGAGGGTTTATGTTGAAATTAGCCTATTGGTAATTAAAGTGGATGGTAATGGTCATGGTTATAATGGTTTTATAATTTAATAATAAAGGTGAAATAAGTAATTAAGTAAAATGTTATTATATGTTATAATATACCATAATTAAAAACAAGCTTTCATATGTCTTCTTCTTGCCGAAATAACAAAGAAGAAAAGAAATAAAAGAAGCTAGGGTTCGACCATCTTTTAAGCTCAATCGTGGTTGTGTTTAGCTCGCTTTTGATAATTTTACGCTTTTGAGATCGTTGTTTTGATACTAGTAGACCCATGCTTGAATTTTTAATTTTGATGAATATTTTGAGTTGTGACATTGTTGAGAGCTTGTGATTTTGTTTTTGAAGATGAAATATGAAAGATATGTTTTAGATTAACATGTTTTGTATTGGAGTTTTTGATGATTTTGAGTAATTAGGACTAAATTGCAAAAATTAAGATTTGAGGGACTAAATGTGAAATAAATGAAATATATGGACTAGTAGGAATATGGTTAGTATTCTAACATGAGTGTAGTGAGTTGCATATTTTGTGTTTTGTGCAATAGGGACTAAATTGTAAAAATGTAAATGCCAGGAAAAAATGGTAAATTGCTCGTTTATATGTTTTGGACTAAATTGAATGAAAATATGTTTGAATGAGCTTAATTTGAATATGTTTAGATCAAGAACCAAAGAAATCGGATTTGGATTGGGGGAAAACGAAAGTTGTCATTATTGTCCCATTCCGCTTTATATCGCCCAAGGTAAGTTTGTAAGCAAATACGATTTAATTTTAATTAAATGCAATTGTATATATGAAATGAAATATATGAATTTATATATGCTATTGCCAAATGTGTATAAGCATGATAATCTTGTTCATGCATTTGTTTCGACCGAAAGACACCGAAAGCCCGTATGAACCTTAGGAATAGTTAGGATACATGTAATGCCTCAACCCGAGACCGTCACGAGTCGAACACGAGGTGTTAATGGGCTTAATTCATTTATAAATTTCAGACAAGTGGCTAACTGCATCACAGTCACTTTAAAAATCATATCTCGAGTTCCGGCTCAAAACTGATTCCAGAATTTTCCCTAAAACTAGACTCATACATCCATCTACACGTTTTTTCTAGAATTTTTCGTCAGGCCAATTAGTACAGTTTATTAGTTAAAGTCTCCCTATTACACGGTTCGACTACTCTAACCTTCATGCATTACGACTTAGATATCTCCTCTGACAGGGCTTAAATACTTATTCCGTTTGTTTCAAAGAAACTAGACTCGAAAAGGAATCTGTACATATAGGGCATGACTTCTAACTATCTCTGGTTAATTTATAGTGGATTTCCAAAATCAGAAAGGGGATCCGAAATCGCCTGGCCCTGTTTCACCAAAACTTAAACATCTCTTAAAATACGGCTCATGATCGCTTTCGTTTTTCCATATGAAGATAGACTCATCAAGGTTCGAATAAATAATTTATTCACTATTTAATTCCATGCCTACTATTTTTAGTTATTTTTCAATTACATCACCACAAGATCAGTTTTAAGGTAGACTTTACCTATTTCATGGTTTTCCATGGATCAACTAGCCATTTGGCATATAGCAAAAATGATCGTGATTAACCATTCCAATGGCTAATCGTTACCAAGAATTTCCATACCATTCAATGAACAATATACAAAATGATTATAATGCTATGCTCAAAATATATGCCATTTTCGCATGGCTATCCAAATATATACAATACCAAAGGTACATGACTAACAAACAAAAGCAGTCCTATACATGCCATTATCGAGTTCAACTAAAAGAGTACCAAAAGGGCTTTGATAGTGTGGACGACTTGACTTTGACACTCCCGAGTCCGAGAAGGTGACGAGCAAAATCTACAACAGATAATCAAAGCAATAAGTAAGCATTTAATGCTTAAGTTTGAGTAATGAAATTAGTTTTGACTAAAGTATAACATTCATATGGCTAAATGAATAACTTCATATATGCACATTCTCATAATCATACTTACTTCACGCTCAATCAACATATTCATACACAAGGTATCAAACCTAACTAAAGGTCGAAAGTTCGATAATCAATTGAGCGAATACTATTTAAAAGGAATCAACTATTCCAATGCACATACGAAACATATCTCATCGTTTGGATTTTACGAGCATATTAATTGAAATTATTATAGCAAGATCGCCATTAAACCCAAGTACCTTCTGGATTTAGCCGGATATAGTAACTCGCACAAATGCCTTCGGACTTAGCCCGATATAGTAACTTCACAAATGCCTTCGGACTTAGCCTTATCATCCAATATTCATGCACATATCAATAAATCATGACACATCTATATTTCATTTTCATAACTAGAATTAACACAAGTCACTTATCAAGCATTACCATTTTCAATAACCACATACAAAGAGCATGATTTTGATTTGCTTATAACATGATCTCCATACATTCATTACTCCATTATAAGTATAAACTAATCACCTCAATATATAATTCAAGTAGAATCATTATATCTCCGCTTATTTGTTATGCTATATGTCATGACTTAATCAAATCATAAACTAAGTTCCATTACTCAAAACTTACCTCGGATGTTGTCGAACGATTTCAAGGCTATTCGATCACCTTTTCCTTTCCTTTATAGGATTTAGTTCCTTTGCTCTTGAGCTTAATTTAACAAATAAATTGATTTAATCATTTTGAACATCAAAGAGAAATTTAAGGTACTTAGCCCATATATATTAGGCATTAGAGTCATATATGTATGAAATCATGAATCAAATTCAACATATTAGCCAATATTCTCCTTTAGCCGATTTTCTAAGTCAAGATAAAGCCATCAATATGCTTACCTATAGCCGAACGCACAACATCAATCTATGTCATTCATGTACAAATATGCATGTCTATGTTGAGGCCGATTATATACTTAATACATTCTACAAATATGGTTACTAGTATTGACTAAATACCATTTTGTTTCAAGTTCAAAACTCAGCTAATACACATATATACACTAGTAATCAAATACTAACATTTGCACTTCACTTAATAGCTAGCTTAGCAAACCTTAATTTAGCATATAATTGTTCATAACACAATTAAAGCATCCTTCCATTCCATCAATTCAAACACATACATTACTCAATAATATTCAAAATCATTTAGCCTTAGTACACACTTGTTAGCCGATTTTTCTCCATTTAGTAACTAATGCACATATGTGCTCATTTGCTAGACTCTACTTCACCTAACTACCATTTATCTCTTCCATTTACTACCATGGCCGAATGTTATAACCCAAGCCACATATTGTTCCTCAAGGCCCTTCAATGACCACATTCGACCCCTTAAGAACAACCCAATTTCAACCTTCAAGAAAGAAGAAAAAATATATGTAAAGCTTTAATTCTATATCTCATTCATCACCTAATTTCATTTCTACTATTCTTGATGAATTTTCAAGATCACGTCACTACTGTTGTTCAATATTGTTTTAATGCTAATTTCACTTTTTCAAGATTTCTTTGTATTAACTATCATTTAGGCATACATAACACCGAAACATGTTCTTCATTAGCCATTTCAATAGCTAATCATTATCAAATATTTACATACCATTCTTTAGCCATATCATAAGGACATACACAAAAAATGGCTAAGTCCCTATACATGCCATAAACTAGAACGTTTGTAAACGAAGATACCCATTTGGTAACTTGATAGTTGATAGTGTGAAGTGATCTCCGATGACCTCCAATCCGAGCTTGCTTTTAAGTACTCTGAAACTTGGGAAAGTGAAAGGAGTAAGCTTATAAAGCTTAGTAAGTTCACATGTAAAATAATAAGCATTAGCAATCAATTTAGCTTACTACTATGCTGTCATAATTTGCTTAAATAATGTTTAGTTCTTACTTTCCCATCTTACTCATCGGTAACCTTACCAAAGGCTCAGAATACAAAAGGCACCTTACTTAATAGCTTTCTTACATACCTGCAACATCTCACTTAACACATGAGTACTCTTTCATAATATAGGCATATTGCCAATCATGTTATAAAATGTCACTAGCATAATTGAAAATTCATCACTTACTTAATACTTGATAATCTCAATTACTTACAATCTCAATATTAAATAAGCCGTAAATGCATCCCTGTACTCTTTCTTCATGTTCTCACCTTGTCGTTTCTTTGACTTACTCTTTGGATTACTCGGGAACATTTTCCTTTTTGAATTTACTATTGCCATGTCTTGACATGGTCTTACATGCTATCCTTGCCTTATGAACTCACCAATGCCATGCCTTGGCATGGTCTTATATGGGACCTTTGCCTTATAGTAACTCATCAATGCCATGTCTTGACATGGTCTTACATGGTATCCTCGTCTTATGAACTCACCAATGCCATTCTTTAGCATGGTCTTACATGGGACCTTTGCCTTATAGTAACTCATCAATGCCATGTCTTGACATGGTCTTACATGATTTCCTTGCCTTATAGAACTTATCAATGCCATGCCTTGGCATGGTCTTACATGATATCCTTATCTTACCAAATGCCATGTTCCAAACATGGTCTTACATGGTGTCTTTGTCTTAGTGCCAATGCCACATCTTGATGTGGTCTTACATGGAGTCCTTAATCAATGTTGATGCCATGTCTTGACATGGTCTTACACGGGATCCTTGCCTTACCAATTCCATATCTTGACATGGTCTTACATGGTATCCTTAACAGTCAATTCCTCCTTAAATGCCATGTTATGAACATGGACTTTTCCATCAATTCTTTCTTAATTGCCATGGTACAACCATGGACTTTGAGATATCAATGCCTTGTTAAGTCATAGCTGAAACATACTTGCTCAAATTCTCAAGGTTAGTCACATAACTCAATAATAACAATACTAATAACAATAATTGCATAATAATAAAATGCTACTCAACTTACATACTTACATTCTCAATCTCATCATATCATCAACTTAACTTATTCTCATCAAACTATGCTAGTCAATACTTTCTTGTTGTCATACAAAGCCATAATACAAAATATGGTCTTACATATAAATTATGCAAGTTCTCTTTCCAATATCGAATTATTATCAAACATTAATCATTATATCTGAAACTCAATACTAAAGTATTTATGGCCAAAATATCAATTTATCATTCAAATATGCATAATTAAAGGCTTATTAAACATATGAACATAGTTGTATCTCATCATGCTGAAACCATAATCAAATATCTATAAAATTTATGCATTATCAAAGCATTAAAACCTAGCTATAACATCATTTATCATGTACGAACTTACCTCATACTCGGATTTGACGATTCAGATCGTTTACTTGATAATCTTCGATTTTCCTCGATCTAAATTTGAATTCCTCTTTTCTTGATCTATATGTATTCAAAATTATCCCTTTTACTCAACAAATCATTCAATTTAATCCTTAAACACATATTTAGGGCATTTTACAAATTAGTCCTCACATTTTCACATTTTAACATTTTAGTCCCTATTTCACAAAAACACAAAATACACATAATTTCAATGAACCCATGCATAGCCGAATATCATAAGGACCTTTAGGAGCCCAAAACTTTCATTTATTTCACAGTTCAGCCCTCAATATACACTTTTTATAATTTAGTCTAAAATACTCAAATTCTTCAAAAATCCCAATACAAAATATAGTAATCTAACACATATCTTCCATTTACTATCATCAAACTTCATAAAACTCACATTATCAACAATGGCTCAACTTAAAATCATCAACAAAATCAAAAATTGAGTATGGGCTTGATAGATTACTAAACAACGATTACAAAAACGTAAAAATTATCAAAAACTGAACAAAATCCATACCTTAATCAAGAATATCAACAGCCGAACCCTAGAACCAACTTTTCTTCTTCTTTTTCTCTAATATTCGATCATGGATGATAGAAAATAAGCTGATTTTAACTTTTCTTTTATGTAATACATCTTTTATGCTTAGTTTACTATTATACCCTTAATAAAATAACATTAAAATTCCATTAACTTAGGCATTTTTGTCCATTCATTAATCTAGTGGTTTATTAACCACATAAGGACCTCACAATTAATAAGCCATATCAAATAGGTTCTTATAACATATAACAGACCAGTTTTACATTTTACGCGATTAAGTCCTTTTTACAACTTAAGCACACAAACGATAAAATTTCCACACGAAACTTTCACATATATCAACTTACATATTATACACAACAAAAATTATAATAAAATAATTTTTTGACCACAAATTTGTGGTCCCAAAACCACTATTCTGACTAGGGTTTAAACCGGGTTGTTTACAATAACTGTAAATAGGCAATTCGACCGTGGTGGTCACTGTTATGCCCTCCACTGCACTGACCCATCAAGTCTAGGGATTACCTAAACAGATTAAACAGAAAAGGGTGAGTTTTTGTAAACTCAGTGTGTAATCCCCACAGAAAAATATACACAGTAGTAAAAGGCAGTCATATATCAAAATAATAGATAATTCGGGCATGTACCCTTTACAGAATCGGTGTGGACCTTAGTCCACTCAGATACAGAATCAAATACGAAATGGGCCCTAGCCCATCTCAGATATAACTTGCATAACAGAGCAGAATAACAGAATCATGCCCACCAGCCCTGCACACCAGCTCCGTCCAACCCAACGTACCATGTGGGGATAAAATCAACCCACCCATTCCAACACATCATGCTGTATCGAAATGTAGCACATAATCAAATAATTACAGCTGAGCTGCCAAATAACAGGCTTAAGAGCCTTTCAGAATACTTCCTCTATTATAAGATCAACCCCACCTTGATGCAATGCATCATACAAATATGGCATGTTATAATACAATTTAACAAATCATACAATTGATCAGATACACATGCTAAGAGTAACATGCTTAATACATACATCACATAATCGATCATAAAATTAGGGGTCTAAGTAATGCTTACTGACCCTAAGTAGGTCATAGTCGACTTGGGCGACCCGAGCAACCTTACAGATTATTTCAGGAAAATGGGCCCACACGGCCCAAATTGGCCTGGCAAAAAAATCCCACATGCCCGTGTAGTTCACTCTTGTGGGCCCACACACCCGAGTGGCCCACATGGCCCTAGGTCTCGCACATGGCCTCGCCAGCCATTACACGGCTGTGTTATGCACCCGTGTCACGTGCGCACGGCCTGGTTCATCATTCACACGGTCGTGTACTACCACACGACCTACCACACAGGCGACCACACGCCCGTGCGGCATCGGCAGAATTATTTTTTGGCTTCCATCGATTCTCGTTTTCTGTGTTTTTGGGTACACACCTGGTATCGATTCGAAGCTCACGCAACCTCGGGCACTCTAGAACCTAAAATTAACCATATTTCACTCAATCAGACACTTAATCAATCGAATTACACTATACCCCAAAATAGGTTAGACAACTTTTGAGCGAAAAAGCCCTTAACTTGCAAACCACGAACATCTCCTAG
The DNA here is from genome assembly GCF_025698485.1 of Gossypium arboreum. NCBI lineage: Eukaryota > Viridiplantae > Streptophyta > Magnoliopsida > Malvales > Malvaceae > Gossypium > Gossypium arboreum. The sequence goes on along the minus strand of NC_069081.1, from coordinate 81,488,610 downwards.
CACAATCCAACACTAGAACCACCCCTCACACCAGATTTTTGGCTGTCAAAACAATTAAACATAGATTCCCCATTAATGTTTTAAAAATCAAGATACCAAAACACCAAAATTACTTCCCTACAATCATGAACAAACGTGGATCACAAAAAAGATGGTATGGAGAAGAAATCGTGAAGAAAGGAAGGTGAGGAAGCACAAGGGAAAAGGGGTTGACTGAATTGGGAAACAATCAAAATTTTGAAAAAAAATGAAAGATCACAATGGGATTCTGATAGCTCTCCAAAACCCTCCAATTACTCCCCCAATCCCTCAAAACACTCCCACTACCCCTCACTTCCCCAAAACCGTCCAACACTCCAACCATCATTAGAATTCTGACTCCACCCAAACACTTCCAACCCATCGAGGTAAAAATATAAACCCTTTCTTACACCTTAATTCGAGCACATGACCTCCAACTTAAATTCACTCCACTTAACCAGCAGACCAGCAGGCCCATTCTACTAAAATTTTACAAACAATCAAATATAAGCCTATTGAACAAGAGTAAGGCTTTATTCATTAAAAAGTCAAAATTTTCTCAAGCTAAAGCTTGAACTTGGGACCTCTCAGACACTCCCAAAACACTTAACCACTGAAGCAGATACACACTTGTGTCACTGAATTACAAAAATATATTTAAAAACTTGGGGCGTTATAACTCTACCCCTAAAAGAAAATTTCGGCCTCAAAATTTTACTTGATCAGAAAAGGTGAGGATACTAGTGACGCATCAAATGTTTCGGCTCCCAAGTGGCCTCCACAGTGGTATGATTCCACCACAGCACCTTTATGTTGCGATCTAAAATTTGAACCGGCTCCTCTTCAAACATTAGATCTGGCCTAACCTCAATCTCCTCCACAGGAACAATGTGCGTGGGATCAGAGCGATAGTGTCTCAACATTGAGACGTGAAACACATCATGAATGCGATCTAACTCTGGAGGTAGCTCTAACTGGTATGCAACTGGCCCCACTCATTTCAGAATTCGGTACGGCGCAATAAATCGAGGGCTCAGCTTGCCCTTGCGACCAAACCTCAGAATCTTCTTCCATGGAGAGACCTTAAGAAAAACAAGGTCTTTCACGAAATATTCTATCTTTCGACACTTCAGATCTGTATAGGACTTCTGCCTATTAGAAGCCGCTTTCAGTCGATCTCGAATCAAATAGACCTTGTCCTCAATTTTTGAAACCAACTCCGGACCCTGAATACGTCGCTCACCTAACTCAGTCCACCATAAGGGAGTGCGACACTTACGACCATACAGTGCCTCGTAAGTTGCCATCTGTATACTAGACTAGTAGTTGTTATTATAACTGAACTCTGCTAATGGCAAGTACTTTTTCCAATTGCCTCAGAAATCAATAACGCAGCTCCTTAACATGTCCTCCAGTATCTGAATCACCCTCTCCGACTGACCATCTATCTGAGGATGGAAAGCAGTACTGAAGTCCACTATTGAACCCAGAGCCTCATGAAGCTTCTTCCAGAATCGAGATATGAAACGAGGATCCCTATCAGAGATGATCGAGATAGGTACCCGATGTAGCCTCACTATTTCAGAAATGTAGAGTTTAGCCAGTTTTTACAAAGAGAATTCAGTCTTGACCAGAATGAAGTGAGAAGACTTGGTCAATCGATCCATGATGACCCATACAGAATCCTTCTTAGTGAGTGTTAGAGGTAACCCACTAATAAAGTCCATCGTTACTCGCTTTCATTTTCGTAACAGTATCTTTATCAGTTGCAGCAAACCGGAAGGTAACTGATGCTCAGCCTTAACCTGCTGACAAGTTAGACATCGAGTAACGAAGTCAGTAACTTCACGCTTCAACCTTGGCCACTAGTACAACTCACGCAGATCTTGGTACATTTTATTTCTACCGAGATGCATAGCATAAAGGCTACTATGCGCCTCCCTCAGAATCGATTGCCTTAAATCCCCATTATTCGGTACACAAATTCGACCATGAAAACATAATACCCCATCATTGTTAATCCCAAAATCAGTAGTAACACTACTATCAACCTAACGGAAACGTAACTTAAGAGACTTATACCTAAACTTTTTATCTCTGATTTGATCAATCCATGACGGTCTAACCTGAAGTTCTACCAACAGACTCCCATCGTTGAAAAGACTAAGTTGAGCAAACATCGCTTTCAGATCAGTTATGGCTTTACGGCTCAACACATCAACCAGCACATTAGCCGTACCAGGATGGTAGTCGATGGTGCAGTCATAATCCTTAAGCAGCTCAACCCATCTATGTTGCCTAAGATTTAACTCCTTCTGGGTGAGGAGATATTTGAGGCTCTTATGATCATTGTAGATAGTACACTTCTCACCGTACAAATAGTGCCTCTAGATTTTCAGTGCAAAGACTACCACCGCCAATTCCAAATCGTGTGTTGGATAATTAACCTCATGAGTCTTGAGCTGAAGAGACACATAAGCAACCAGTTTTCCATCTTGCATCAGAACACAACCGAGACTCACATGTGACGTATCGCTGTATACCATAAAGTCTTTACCAGGCTCAGGCTGTATTAGAACAGGAGTTTGAGTCAGAACAGTCTTAAGCTTATCAAAACTCTCCTGCTGTGCAACAGTCCAAACAAAAGGAACTCCCTTACGTAGTAGCTTAGTGATCGGAGTTGCGATCAAAGAGAACCCTTCTATGAAACGTCAAGAATACCCTGCTAGCCCCAGAAAGCTACGAATTTCAGACACATTCTTTGGCTGTTTCCAATCCAACATAGTCTCAATCTTATGAGGATCAACACGAATCCTCTCAGCAGAAACCACTTGTCCCAAAAAGGCTACTTCTTGGAACTAGAACTCACACTTACTGAACTTAGCAAACAACTATTTCTTACGAAGAGCCTGTAAAACTACTCTGAGATGCTCATCATGCTCATCCTCAGACTTAGAATTTACCAATATGTCATCGATGAATACCACCACGAATTGGTCCAAATAGGGCTGGAACACTCGGTTCATCAAGTCTATAAATGCCACTGGTGCATTAGTCAACTCAAAGGGCATAACTAGGAACTCGTAATGTCCATAACAAGTCCTAAATGCCATTTTATGCACATCGACCTCCTTAACTCTTAACTAATGCTAACCTAATCACAGATCGATCTTAGAAAACACAGAAGCCCTTCTGAATTGGTCGAATAAGTCATTTATTCTCGGAAGTGGGTATTTATTCTTGATCATTCGGTTGTTCAGTTGTCGATAATCGATGCACATCCTCATTGTCCTATCTTTCTTCTTTATAAATAGAATAGGTTCTCCCCGCGGAGACACACTGGGATGAGTGAACCCACGATCTAACAATTCCTGAATCTGGGCCTTAAGCTCTGTAAGCTTCTTTGGTGCCATCCGGTAAGGGGCGATAGACATCGAAACTATACCAAGAATCAACTCAATCCCGAACTCTACCTCTCAGCTCAGAGGCAGCCCCGGTAGTTCCTCAAGAAATACATTTGAAAAGTCCCTTACGATTCTAATGTCATTAACCGAATAGTCCCCGGAATAAAAAAATACTAACATAGGCCAAGAATGCCTCACATCTTTTCCTCACTAACTTTTCTGCCATTAGCGCAGAAATCACATTGGTCAAATAATCACGTCATTCCCCAATCACGACTACCTCGGTGTTCTCCTCGGTCCTTAAGATAACCCTTTTTGTCGTACAATCTAGACTCACCCGATGTTTAACCAAGCAGTCCATTCCCAAAATCAGATCGAACTCTCCAAACGAAAGCTCCATTAGATCAGCCAGAAATACTGACCCTTAGACCTCGAGCGGAACATCTCTATACAATTTACTAACCCAGACTGATTGCCCCAAAGGACTGAACACAATTACCTTATTATCAGTACTCTCGAGTGGAATCCCCAAAGATTTAGACACAGTACAAGCTACATATGAGTGTGTAGAGCCTATGTCTATTAGTGAAAAATAGGGTACATCAAATATTAAAAATGTACTTGTAATGACGTTCGGAGCATCTAGGTCCTCACGGCGACGTGCAGTGTAACAACCCGAGTTTGGGCCTAGTCGGAACAATGGTTTTGGGACCACGAATCTGACGTAAGGGAATTTATTTTTATTATATTTTTATGGTTTACAAATTCACGGGATGATTTCTTGAAAATTTCTTTCGAAAATTTTGACGTTTGGGCACTCAATTTAGTCAAAAAGACTAAATAGTAAAAAGTGAAAAAGTTGAGTTCTACATGTTAGAGGAGGTGTCTAATTGTTATGAAATTTTAAATTGGAGGTCCTTAAATGGTAATTAGACCATTGGATAATTTTTTGGACAAAAATGAGCATGAAATGGGTGAAATAGAGCATTTTTAAGTTAGGGGTGTAACACCCCTTACCTGAGTCCGAGGCCGGGACTGGGCATGAGGCATTACCTGACTTAAACACATGCATATAATCATTTCGAGTCATAAAAACTTGACCAAATTTAAAACTTTTTAATCTTAATCTAGAAATTCTTAATATAGGCCTACGAGGCCCAAAGCACACTTTGGAAATGAATTGGGTTTAATCTGAATACCTTTGAAAACTTTGAAAAATGTCAACTGAAACAGAGGCACACACTCGTGTGAAAGAGCAACACTCTCGTGTGGCCATTTTGACATGGTCGTGCTAAAGGCCTGTGTATTTCACATAGCTTAAGCACAAGGGACACCCTCGTGCCCCAAACCCGTGTAGAATTAATTATAAATTCGAACCTATAGGGGTTTTCACACGGCCGGGCACACGTCCGTGGCTATAGCCTATGTCCCTCACATAGCCATGCCACGCCTGTGTCGCAGCCCATGTGTAAAACCCTTGATATTCTGTTTGTGACGTCAGCAGCCAATTAGAGGCACAAGGCTAAGGCACACGCCCGTGGCCAGAGGCCGTGTTCTCCACACGACTGTTTTTCTGCCATTGTGTTTACTAGCATGGATATTGACTTGCAAATTCGAGGTGCAGGGGACACACGGCCGGACAACAAGCCCATGAAGCTGACCGTGTGTCGCACACGGCCTAGACACATGCCCGTGTGTCTACCCTTGTGGACAAAAATAAGGCTATCTACCAAGCCTTTTTGCCACCATTACTTGCATTAACTTATACCACACCAATATTACCACTTCTATGCATCAGCATAAGGCCAATTCAACCACAACATGATAATTAAAAACAACCCTCATTACACTATAACAATCCAAGTATGCACTTATTCATTCATGCAATTTGCCCATCCATGAAACATCATCAATTGCATATCATAGATAAATATTAGCCATAACTTATGACCTTATACAAAATAAAGGGGTTTCACCCCAAGCCAGCACATTTGGCCAATTAACAAAGACACAAAACTCAAAATTCACGGTCCTATACATGCCATATGCAAAATAAAAGAACTAACTATACCAAGCTTCAAATGATAGTGTGAACGAGTCCTCTGATGATATCCGATCCATGGGCTAGTTTGGCGGCACTACAAGGACATGGAAAGGAAAAGAGGTAAGCATAAAGCTTAGTAAGTCGCATGTAAATAATGAATAACAACAAGTTGCCATAAGGAATCATACTTCCAATATAACTCAATTTGGACATGAAAATGAGGATTCATGAATATTATTTGTTCATATTCGTCTCTTACCAAGCATATAATTTCTATTGAATTAACATTTCATACTTCATGTAAAATACACAAGTGGTCATAAGCATAACTTACTCATTTTTCTTCTTTACTAAACATATAACATAAATGAAACTCGTATTTCGTAATTCTCATTTATGTACTTGTACGACTCACCATATAGTCATAAGTTCTCTAATTTCGATATATATATCATAAATTTCCCGTTGAACCATTTAGAATACTATAGGATATTTATTAGCCTCAAACATGGGATAAGATGCCGACGCCATGTCCTAGACATGGTCTTACACTGGCTAGCACATCAAAGTCAATGCCATGTCCCAGACAGGTCTTACACTAACTTTCATATATCGAGACCGATGCCGTGTCCTAGAAAGGTCTTACACTGGCTCTATCTGTGTCGATGCCATGTCCCAGACAGGTCTTACATTGACACACAACAAGCTGACGCCATGTCCCAAACAGGTCTTACACTAGCTTTTATATCTCGAAGCAGATGCATGTCCCAGATATGCCTTACACTAGCTCTCGTCTCAATGCCGATGCATGTCCTAGACATGTCTTACACTGACTTGCATCTCTCGAGGCCGATGCATGTCCCAGACATGTCTTACATTGACTCTCGTAATGTGGCTACTGCTTGTCCTAGACACGTCTTACACTAGCACACATATCACCCAATGTCATGGCATGAATATCCAATTCTATTCCTAGTGTTCAATCGGGAGTCTTTATTGCATTAATTTCTCAACATGCATTCTCATATTCACAATCAAAACAATTTATGCAATATCAATTCAATCACACATCATAACAATATAGTTGCATTATTAACATACAACTTACCTTGGCTTACAAAATGTAGGCGACTAGTCGATTTAATCTACTTGTTTGGCCTTCCCCCGGTCTAGGTTCAAATTTTGTATTTCTTGATCTAAAATAATAAAAATTCACTCATTTAATCACTAAATAAATTTAGACAATCAAAATTTCACATTTTTGGCAAAATGACCATTTTACCCCTAGACTTGAAAATCGATTTTTATCGAATTTATTCATGTCTTAAGCCTATCCGAACCCTTTTTACTCTTATAGAAACCTAAAATTTCCATTATTTCACAAAAGTACCATCTATTTTACAAACTTTACAAAATGGTCTTATTAGAGTTTTCATGAGAAGTCCTTTCACAAAAGTTGTTTATTTAACAAACAAGGTTCATTTTCTTCCTTAAAAACCCAGAAACCATCATAAATTCTTTCATGGAAAATCCCTAGACTATCAAACATTTTGCAAAATGGTCCCCTCATTAGTTAGCTCATGCTACAAGGGTTCCAAAAGTACAAAAATTATCAAGAATGGTTATGAAAATCACTTACTTGAGAGAGGAATAAGTGGCTGAAAGTTTTCAAGCTTCAAAAACTCTTAGAATAGCTGAATATTTTGGTGGTCAAGAAGGTGAAAAGATGATATCCTTCTTACTTTATTTTATTTTTATTTCTAGTCAAAATTTAATCACCAACTCACCTAACCATTTGACCACTTGATTTTTCTTGTCCCTATGGCCGACCATCATCTATAAAAAGGCCTATTTGAACTTTAAAGACCCTTAATTTTTGTTCTCTAGCTATTTGGTATATCTATCTAGTAAAATAAGACTTTTGTCCTTTATGCGATTTAGTCCTTTTTCACAATTAAGCATGCAATTGCTAAAATTCACTCACCAAATTTTTCATGCACTCATATAATCATACTATGACACCAAAATAATAATAAAAATAATTTCTTAGCCTCGAATTTGTGGTCCCAAAATCACTGATCTGACTAGGCCCAAAATTGGGATGTTACAATTCACCACCAGGGATTTTCATCCCCGAAAATCTTACCAGTGAATAAGTTAGGGTATTGATCTCTCATGGTCTCCTCGGGTTCCCATGTGGCTTCCTCGTCTCCATGTCTATGCCACAAAACTTTCCAGAGTGCTATACTTTTATTCCTCAATTGTTTGACCTCCCGATCCAAAATCTTGACTGGCTCTTCGCCATAAGTCATGTCCGGATGAATCTCAACCTCTGTTGGCGCAATCACATGTGAAGGGTCTGATCTGGATAGTTTCACCATTCGAATTCGAAAGGATTCAAGTATGTTATGTGTGTGTTATGACGATATGGATCTGTAACAGCCCGATTTTGACCCTAGTCAGAACGGCGGTTTCGGGACCATGAATCTGAGTCAGAAAAATATTAAAAAAATTATTTTCTGTATTTATTATGTGTGAATTTATATCTGTGAAATTTTCGTGATTTAATTTTGTCGTTTGAGTGCTCAATTAAATAAAAGGACTTAATCGCGTAAAATAAAAATTTGGTGGTTATTTTTAAAAGGGCCGAATAGTGGTTGTTCTTTTAATGTGGAGGGTTTATGTTGAAATTAGCCTATTGGTAATTAAAGTGGATGGTAATGGTCATGGTTATAATGGTTTTATAATTTAATAATAAAGGTGAAATAAGTAATTAAGTAAAATGTTATTATATGTTATAATATACCATAATTAAAAACAAGCTTTCATATGTCTTCTTCTTGCCGAAATAACAAAAGAAGAAAAGAAATAAAAGAAGCTAGGGTTCGACCATCTTTTAAGCTCAATCAGGGTTGTGTTTAGCTCAGTTTTTGATAATTTTTACGTTTTTGAGATCGTTGCTTCGAGTACTAGTAGACCCATGCTTGAATTTTTAATTTTGATGAATATTTTGAGTTGTGACATTGTTGAGAGCTTGTGATTTTTGTTTTTTGAAGATGAAATATGAAAGATATGTTTTAGATTAACATGTTTTGTATTGGAGTTTTTGATGATTTTGAGTAATTAGGACTAAATTGCAAAAATTAAGATTTGAGGGACTAAAATGTGAAATAAATGAAATATATGGACTAGTAGGAATATGGTTAGTATTCGGCCTAACATGAGTGTAGTGAGTTGCATATTTTGTGTTTTGTGCAATAGGGACTAAATTGTAAAAAATGTAAATGCCAGGGAAAAAATGGTAAATTGCCTGTTTATATGTTTTTGGACTAAATTGAATGAAAATATGTTTGAATGAGCTTAATTTGAATATGTTTAGATCAAGAACCAAAGAAATCGGATTTGGATTGGGGGAAAACGAAAGTTGTCGATTAGCTGTCCCATTCCGTTTTATATCGTCCAAGGTAAGTTTGTAAGCAAATAGACGTACTTAATTTTAATTAAATGCAAATTGTATATGCTGAAATGAAATATATGAATTTATATATGCTATTGCCAAATGTGTATAAGCATGATAATCTTGTTCATGCATTTGTTTCGACCGAGTTACGACGTCCGAAAGCCCCGTATGAACCTTAGGAATAGTTAGGATACATGTAATGCCCCGAACCCGAGACCGTCGCCGGAGTCGAACACGAGGTGTTAATGGGCTTAATTCATTTATAAATTTCCAGACAAGCTGGCTAACTGCATCACAGTCACTTTAAAAATCATATCTCGAGTTCCGAAGCTCGAAAACTGATTCCGTAAATTTTCCCTAAAACTAGACTCATACATCCATCTACACGTTTTTTTCTAGAATTTTTCGTCAGGCCAATTAGTACAGTTTATTAGTTAAAGTCTCCCCTATTACACGGTTCGACTACTCTAACCTTCATGCATTACGACTTAGATATCTCCCTGTACAGGGCTTAAATACTTATTCCGTTTGTTTCTAAAGAAACTAGACTCGAAAAGGAATCTGTACATATAGGGCATGACTTCTAACTATCTCTGGTTAATTTATAGTGGATTTCCAAAATCAGAACAGGGGATCCAGAAATCGCTCTGGCCCTGTTTCACGAAAACTTAAACATCTCTTAAAATACGGCTCATATGATCGTTTCGTTTTTTCCATATGAAGATAGACTCATCAAGGTTCGAATAAATAATTTATTCACTATTTAATTCCATGCCTACTATTTTTAGTTATTTTTCAAATTCACATCACTGCTGCTGTCAGCATCAGTTTTTAAGGTAGACTTTACCTATTTCATGGTTTTCCATGGATCAACTAGCCATTTGTCGTACATAGCACCAAAATGATCGTGATTAACCATTCCAATGGCTAATCGTTACCAAGAATTTCCATACCATTCAATGAACAATATACAAAATGATTATAATGCTATGCTCAAAATATATAAGCCATTTTCGCATGGCTATCCAAATATATACAATACCAAAAGGTACATGACTAACAACAAAAGGGCAGTCCTATACATGCCATTATCAGAGTTCAACTAAAAGAGTACCAAAAAGGGCTTTGATAGTGTGGACGACTTCGACTTTGACACTCCCGAGTCCGATAGCTGACGAGCAAAATCTACAAAACAGATAATCAAAGCAACAGAATAAGCATTTAATGCTTAGTAAGTTTGAGTAATGAAATTAGTTTTGACTAAAGTATAACATTCATATGGCTAAATGAATAACTTCATATATGCACATTCTCATAATCATACTTACTTCACGCTTCAATCAACATATTCATACACAAGGTATCAAACCTAACTAAAGGCCGAAAGTTCGATAATCAATTGAACGAATACTATTTAAAAGGAATCAACTATTCCAATGCACATACGAAACATATCTCATCGTTTGGATTTTACGAGCATATTAATTGAAATTATTATAGCAAGATCGCTCATTCCCCAAACCCAAGTACCTTCGGGATTTAGCCGGATATAGTAACTCGCACAAATGCCTTCGGGACTTAGCCCGGATATAGTAACTCGCACAAATGCCTTCGGGACTTAGCCCGGTTATCATCCGAATATTCATGCACATATCAATAAATCATGACACATCTATATTTCATTTTCATAACTAGAATTCGAACACAAGTCACTTATCAAGCATTACCATTTTCGGCTCAATAACCACATACAAAGAGCATGATTTTGATTTGCTTATAACATGATCTCCATACACATTCGGCTACCCGTCATAAGTATAAACTAATCACCTCAATATATAATTCAAGTAGAATCATTATATCTCCGTTTATTTGTTATGCTATATGTCATGACTTAATCAAATCATAAACTAAGTTCCATTACTCGAAAACTTACCTCGGATGTTGTCGAACGATTTCAACGGCTATTCGATCACCTTTTCCTTTCCTTTATAGGATTTAGTTCCCCTTTGCTCTTGAGCTTAATTTAACAAATAAATTGATTTAATCATTTTGAACATCAAAGAGAAATTTAAGGTACTTAGCCCATATATATTAGGCATTAGAGTCATATATGTATGAAATCATGAATCAAATTCAACATATTAGCCAATATTCTCCTTTAGCCGATTTTCTAAGTCAAGATAAAGCCATCAATATGCTTACCTATAGCCGAGCATAACATCAATCTATGTATTCATTCATGTGGCCAAATATGCATGTCTATGTTGAGGCCGATTATATACTTAATACATTCTACAAATATGGTTACTAGTATTGACTAAATACCATTTTGTTTCAAGTTCAAAACTCGGCTAATACACATATATACACTAGTAATCAAATACTAACATTTGCACTTCACTTAATAGCTAGCTTAGCAAACCTTAATTTAGCATATAATTGTTCATAACACAATTAAAGCATCCTCTCCATTCCATCAATTCAAAACACATACATTACTCAATAATATTCAAAATCATATTCGGCCTTAGTACACACTTGTTAGCCGATTTTTCTCCATTTAGTAACTAATGCACATATGTGCTCATTTGCTAGACTCTACTTCACCTAACTACCATTTATCTCTTCCATTTACTACCATGGCCGAATGTTATAACCCAAGCCACACATATTGTTCCTCAAGGCCCTTCAATGACCACATTCGCACCCTTAAGAACAACCCAATTTCAACCTTCAAGAAAGAAGAAAAAATATATGTACTAAGAGCTTCAAACTACTTGGCCGAATATCAAACCTCCAATCAATCAAAATTTAATCCATGGAATGAATAGAACTTGAACTAACCACCTTCTTTATACATAATTTTCCAAGAATTTCAAGGTACTTACCTCTTCCTAATCCTCATCCAAGCCGAACATGAAGCAAGAGAACTCCTTTCTTCTTCCTTTCTCAAGTTACGACAAAATGGGGGAGCAAGGATGAAACAACTTTGGTTTCTCCTCCCACTCCCCTCATATTTTATTATTCTTCCCACACATATTAACACAAAATGTCTATAATATGTTTTACCCCATAGCATGGCCGGCCACCATCTAGATTTTTGGCTAATTTGACATGCAAACCCATCTTTTATACAACATGCATTAATAGGTCCTTATAGATTAACCTATCGCATTTCGTTTGAATGGACGGAAAAGTGTCGAAAAGTTTCGATCAATTGAAAACTCATTTAACGGAAGCTCGGTTTAGTGCGACTTAATCGGCAAAGAGTTTGTCATTTATAGTGACGCCCCTACTTGGGTTAGGTTGCGTATTAATGCAAGAAGGTCGAGTTGTGGCCTACGCGTCGAGACAATTAAAGCCACATGAGAAAAATTATCCGACCCATGATCTCGAATTGGTCGCCATCATATTCGCCTTAAAGATATGGCGACATTACTTATTTGGTGAGAAGTGCCATGTGTATTCGGATCACAAAAGTCTCAAATATTTGATGACTCAAAGAGACTTAAATCTGCGACAAAGACGTTGGCTCAAGTTGTTAAAAGATTACGAGTTTGTCATTGATTATCACCCGGGAAAGGCTAATGTGGTTGCGGACGCCTTAAGCCGGAAATCACTGTTTGCTTTACGAGCAATGAATGTACACTTGTCTATTCTACCCGACAATGTGTTAGTAGCCGAATTAAAGGCCAAACCATTGTTGACTCATCAAATTCGTGAAGCTCAGAAAGTTGATGATGAGTTGGTTGCAAAACGGGCTGAGTGTGTTCCGAACAAGGAATCGGAGTTTCATATTGGTGATGATGATTGTTTGAGGTTCGAAGTCGTCTGTGTGTTCCAAAGAATTCGGAACTTATTTCAATGATTCTGAACGAAGCCCATTGTAGCCAAATGGCAATCCACCCGGGGAGTACGAAGATGTACAACGATTTGAAACGACGGTTTTGGTGGCATGGTATGAAACGAGACATTTCCGACTTTGTTTCGAGATGTTTAATATGTCAACAAGTGAAAGAGGAACATCAAGTGCCTTCAGGATTACTTCACCGATTACGATACCCGAGTGGAAATGGGATCGAGTCACAATGGACTTTGTGTCCGACCGCCATTGTCGTGAGCAAGAAGGATGCGATTTGGGTTGTTGTTGATAGATCGACTAAGTCGGCTCACTTTATCCCCGTCGTCTGGATTTTTCATTGGATAAACTAGCTGAATTGTATGTTTCTCGATTGTGAGATTACACGGTACCGATTTTTGTGGTGTCGGATAGAGATCCGAGGTTCACCTCGCGATTTTGGAAGAGATTGCAAGAAGCTTTAGGTACCAAGTTGCATTTCAAAGACCGCCTTTCACCCCCAAACCGATGGTCAATCCGGCGGATAATTCAGATACTTGAGGATATGTTGAGATGTTGCATCCTCGAGTTCGATGGTTCATGGGAACAGTACTTACCTTTGATTGAATTAAACACAACAATAGTTTTCAATCAAGTATTAAGATGGCGCCTTACGAGGCCTTGTACGGGCGTAAATGCCGTACACCATTGTTTTGGACCGAGCTCGGTGAGAACAAAATTTTGGAGTGGATTTGATTAAAGATGCTGAATGAAAGTAAAAGTAATCTATGAAAATCAAGATAGCCTCCGATCGTCGAAGTCGATGCGCGGATCTCAAACGAAAAGACATTGAGTATCAAGTGGGAGATAAAGTGTTTCTTAACGTTTCGCCTTGGAAAAAGATACTCAGATTTGGCCGTAAAGGCAAATTGAGCCCGAGGTTCATCGGGCCATATGAGATATCCGAACGAGTCGGTCCAGTTGCGTATCGTTTGATTTTGCCCCCTGAACTTGAAAAGATTCACGACGCCTTTCATGTTTCGATGCTTCGACGCTATAGGTCTGATCCGTCGCACGTAATTAGTCCATCAGAGGTTAAAATTCAAGCCGATATGAGTTATGAAGAAGAACTGATTCGTATCCTAGCTCGTGAAGTGAAGGAGTTGCGAAACAAAAGGGTTCCATTAGTAAAAGTGTTCGGCTCAAACACGGATGGAAGAAGCTACTTGGGAACCCGAGAACTCTATGAAGGAGCGATACCCAAACCTATTTACTGGTAAGATTTTCGGGGACGAAAATTTCTTAAGTGGGGAGAGTTGTGACACCTTTAAACGACCCTAGTCGAATGTAGTTTTGGGACCACAAAACCGAGGCATAAAAATAATTTGATATTTATTTTGATGCCTATAATATGTGTTAACTCATGTGTGACATTTTGATGCTTTAATTTAGAGTTATAAATGTGAATTTCACTAGAAAGGACCTAGTAGAAAACTTTGAAAGTATGATGGGGAAATGTATGATGACTAATTAAAGCATGCATGCAAAACAATGGCCTTGCATGTCAAATACCCCCTTTTTACAAGTGATGGCCGGCCATGACAAGGGAGTATGGGCTAAACATGTCATGAAACATGTTTTGTTGGTGCATTAGGGGGAAACAATAAACAAATAAGCATGGGTAGTAAAGAAAAAAAAAATGTGTGTGTGTGTGAAACCCCCCATTGCCGTACATGGAAGAAAAGAAAAGAAAAAAATTTTGCTCATCCATTTCATTCTCTCTTGACCGAAAATACTAGAGGGGAAGGGAGGAATTTTGCTTCATGCTTGGGTTGGAAGAGGATTAGGAAGAGGTTTGGCTATATTTGCATCAAGATTAAGGTATGTTTGATGTTGTGCCATGAGATTCATGCATGTTTTTGGTTGTTAACTTGATGTTCTTATTAGCCCATGGTTCAAATCTTTGTTATATCATGGGGATGGTATTTGGCCAAGGTGGATTTTGAGTTAATGCCATTGCATGTTAAATATGAAGCTTGATGATGATACATGTGATGGTGGATTGAGGACTCTTAGATTTTCTTTGAGCATTTTTGAATGATATACTAAGTTCTTTGTGTAATCATGACCAAAATTATGGTGTTGTGATGTATTCGGCCATGATACATCCCCAAGTGTGATTTATGCTCTTTGCATGGAGAGTAAGATTTGTGTTTCGAAATCATGTTCATGTTTAGTTACAATCAACTTGAGATTCGGCTCTAGCATACATATATGTATATATGTTTGAGCATGATGTATTGGTATGACGATATACTATCTTAAGGTATATACTTACTTATGATGATGTTTTGGTTATGAAGGAAATGATAGATGTGTATTGAGTTACAATATGGAAAGGTATTAGTTAGTAAAATGTATGCTGTTTTTGTGTGGTAATAAGTGCATAAATGGCCTCAACATGGACATGCATATTCGCCACATGAAGGGAAATTGGTGAGCATGTATTCGGTTAGAGGCAACCATATTGAAGCCTTATCTTGGCTTAGATTGTTGACTAAATGGGTAATAAGTGAGGATGGTTGCCGAATATACAAACATACATATGCATGTGTAATTGAATTATGAATGTTTAGCGAGATGGTTAAACTAGTTGATTTATTGATTAAGCTCAAGGAGTTAAAGAAGGAGAATCAAGCAAGGGAAAGGCGAAGGTCATCGAGTAGCCGACTTGGACTATTTTACCCAACACAAGGTAAGTCATTAAGCATATATTTGATATTGCTTAAATGATTGTAATATCTATGCAATTGTGTTTAATGAGATGAAATATATACAAATGTATGTGTATGAAAAGATGATAATGTTGAACGTAAAAGAGATAGTGAAATGTGTAGGAAGTTTGCTTCGGCACTAAGTGTGCGAGAAATAGATGTGTACGGTGATGAGATTGGCACGAGAGTGTGTAGCTTGTAATGTACGGCACTAAGTGTGCGAGTTTGGACTATATGGCACTATGTGTGCGGGCTTGAATCATATGGCACTAAGTGTGCGTGATTGAGTATTAAGCACTATGTGTGCGAACTCTACACATATCTCCGATTGAACATTTATATGGAGGCGTGACTTTATCGAGATGAGTATGGACAGCGGAAAGAGTAAGTACCTTGAGTTCATGGCTAATAGATGCTATGTTCATGCTCGGGTGGAGTTGGTAAGATTTAAATCTATGTGATGATTTCAATTGCATTCCGTAAATAAGGTATCGTGGAATAGATGAAAGTTCATTTGATTGCATGATTGTTGCGAAACGAAATGATGTATGGAAATTGCTTCAAATATCCTATTGAACAGATATGAAATGTAAATGTATGACTTGGTATGAGATAGATCCGAAAGATCTAAGGAACTATGGTATAGTTCAAGATGGTGGAACATTTGGCCTTGTTTCATTATTTCATTTTATGATAATTGTATTAATGGATGGTTGTGGAATGCTTATGACTTCTCGAGTTATAAACTCACTCGGTGTTTTCTTGTCACCCATTTTAGGTTCCTTGGGCTCGTCTCCTTTTGGGTGTTCAGAATCACAACGAAGTCATCACACCGTGAGCAATCTTTGGTATTGTCTTCTTAGTCGACTTAGGAGAACATTTGGCATGTATGAGCTATTTTGTTTTGTTAAATTTTGGGTTGTAAACTTTAAGCCATGTGAAAATGGCCTATGTGGTCGTTTGAGTGGGATGCTAGAATCTATAGCCACGAGTCTTAGAAACCTTAATTTTGATAAGGTGGCCATAATTTGTGTCACGTATGATGGATGAGTAGTAAGGCTAAGGAAGGATTCATGAAATTGGCATAGTCTCTGCAGTAACTATTGCGGACAGCAGCAGTGATATGAGATCGAAAAATCACTAAAAATAGTAGAAGTGGAATTATAGCTAAAAAAATTACGTACTCGAAGCTTGATGGGTCTATTTTCATATGGATGAAACAAAACGACCATATGAGCTGTATTTTAAGAGATATTAAAGTTCTCGTGAAACAGGGCCAGAACGGTTTCTGGATCCCCTGTTCCGACTTTGGAAAATCATTGTAAATGAACCAGAGATAATTAGGAGTCATTCCATATATGTGTAGATTCCTCTCTGAGTCTAGTTTCTATAGAAACAAACGGCATCAGTATTGAAGCTCTGTACAGGGAGATATCCAATTTGTAACGCACAAAGGTCAGTGTAGTCGATCCCTGCAACAGGGGAGACTTTAACTAATAAACTGTACTAATTGGCTCGACCAAAAATTCTAGAAAAAAATCTGTAGATGGACATATGAGTCTAGTTTCAGGTAAAAATTACGAAACTGATTTTCGAGTTGTAAAACTCAAGATATGATTTTTGAAGCGACTAGTACACAGATTGGCAGCTTGTCTGGGAAATTCTCAATAAGTGGTTTGAAGTCTGTTAACACCTCGTGTTCGACTCCGGCGACGGTCTCGGGTTGGGGTGTTACAGCTACACTCTCAAGATCATCAGCTACCGCTCGGTTGGGATCGGGATCCATTTCTATAAGTAAACACATTTTTAACTGTCAGAAATCACCACAATATCAAATAAACACATAATGGCATGTATAGCTAGACCCAAACATATTACGGTAGTCCTAGAATCGACTAAACCGTAGCTTTGATACCAATAAAATTGTAACGCCCTGTACCCGAGACCGTCGCCGGAGTCGAACACGAGGTGTTAACGGACTTAGTTCATTTATAAATTTCCAGACAAGCTGGCTAACTGCATCATAGTCACTTTAAAAATAATATCTCGAGTTCCGAAGCTCGAAAACTGATTCTGTAAATTTTCTCTGAAACTAGACTCATATATCCATCTACAAGTTTTTTTCTAGAATTTTTGGTCAGGACAATTAGTACAGTTTATTAGTTAAAGTCTCCCCTGTTACAGGGTTCGACTACTCTGACCTTCATGCATTACGACTTAGATATCTCCCTGTACAGGGCTTCAATACTTATGATGTTTGTTTCTAAAGAAACTAGACTCGAAAAGGAATCTGTACATATAGGGCATGACTTCTAATTATCTCTGGTTAATTTATAGTGAATTTCCAAAGTCAGAATAGGGGATCCAGAAATCGCTCTGGCCCTGTTTCACGAAAACTTAAACATCTCTTAAAATACGGCTCATATGATCGTTTCGTTTTTTTCATATGAATATAGACTCATCAAGGTTCGAATAAATAATTTATTCACTATTTAATTCCATTCCTACTATTTTTAGTGATTTTTCAAATTCACATCACTGCTGCTGTCAGCATCTGTTTTTAAGGTAGACTTTACCTATTTCATGGTTTTCCATGGATCAACTAGCCATTTGTCGTACATAGCACCAAAATGATCGTGATTAACCATTCCAATGGCTAATCGTTACCAAGCATTTCCATACCACTCAATGAACAATATACAAAATGATTATAATGCTATGCTCAAAATATATAAGCCATTTTCGCATGGCTATCCAAATATATACAATACCAAAAGGTACATGACTAACAACAAAAGGGCAGTCCTATACATGCCATTATCAGAGTTCAACTAAAAGAGTACCAAAAAGGGCTTTGATAGTGTGGACGACTTGGACTTTGACACTCTCGAGTCCGATAGCTGACGAGAAAAATCTATAAAACAGAGAATCAAAACAACGGAATAAGCATTTAATGCTTAGTAAGTTTGAGTAATGAAATTAGTTTTGACTAAAGTATAACATTCATATGGCTAAATGAATAACTTCATATATGCACATTCTCATAATCATACTTACTTCACGCTTCAATCAACATATTCATACACAAGGTATCAAACCTAACTAAAGGCCGAAAGTTCGTTAATCAATTGAACGAATACTATTTAAAAGGAATCAACTATTCCAATGCACATATGAAACATACCTCATCGTTTGGATTTTACGAGCATATTAATTGAAATTATTACAGCAAGATCGCTCATTCCCCAAACCTAAGTACCTTCGGGATTTAGCCGGATATAGCTACTCGCTCAAATGCCTTCGGGACTTAGCCCGGATATAGTAACTCGCACAAATGCCTTCGGGACTTAGCCCGGATATAGTAACTCGCACAAATGCCTTCGGGACTTAGCCCGGATATATAACTCGCACAAATGCCTTCAGGACACAAATGCCTTCAGGACTTAGCCCGGATATAGTAACTCGCACAAATGCCTTCGGGACTTAGCCCGGTGATCATCCGAATATTCATGCACATATCAATAAATCATGACACATCTATATTTCATTTTCATAACTAGAATTCGAACACAAGTCACTTATCAAGCATTACCATTTTCGGCTCAATAGCCACATACAAAGAGCATGATTTTGATTTGCTTATAACATGATCGCCATACACATTCGGCTACCCGTCATAAGTATAAACTAATCACCTCAATTTATAATTCAAGTAGAATCATTATATCTTTGTTTATTTGTTATGCTATATGTCATGACTTAATCAAATCATAAACTAAGTTCCATTACTCGAAAACTTACCTCGGATGTTGTCAAACGATTTCAACGGCTATTCGATCACCTTTTCCTTTCCTTTATCGGATTTAGTTCCCCTTTGCTCTTGAGCTTAATTTAACAAATAAATTGATTTAATCATTTTGAACATCAAAGAGAAATTTAAGGTACTTAGCCCATATATATTAGGCGATAGAGTCATATATGTATGAAATCATGAATCAAATTCAACATATTAGCCAATATTCTCCTTTAGCCGATTTTCTATGTCAAGATAAAGCCATCAATATGCTTACCTATAGCCGAACGTACAACATCAATCTATGTATTCATTCATGTGGCCGAATATGGATGTCTATGTTGAGGCCGATTATATACTTAATACATTCTACAAATATGGTTACTAGTATTGACTAAATACCATTTTGTTTCAAGTTCAAAACTCGGCTAATACACATATATACACTAGTAATCAAATACTAACATTTGCACTTCACCTTAATAGCTAGCTTAGCAAACCTTAATTTAGCATATAATTGTTCATAACACAATTAAAGCATCCTCTCCATTCCATCAATTCAAAACACAAACATTACTCAATAATATTCAAAATCATATGCGGCCTTAGTACACACTTGTTAGCCGATTTTTCTCCATTTAGTAACTAATGCACATATGTGCTCATTTGCTAGACTCTACTTCACCTAACTACCATTTATCTCTTCCATTTACTACCATGGCCGAATGTTATAACCCAAGCCACACATATTGTTCCTCAAGGCCCTTCAATGACCACATTCGGTACCCCTTAAGAACAACCCAATTTCAACCTTCAAGAAAGAAGAAAAAAATATATGTACTAAGAGCTTCAAACTACTTGGCCGAATATCAAACCTCCAATCAATCAAAATTTAATCCATGGAATGAATAGAACTTGAACTAACCACCTTCTTTATACATAATTTTCCAAGAATTTCAAGGTACTTACCTCTTCCTAATCCTCATCCAAGCCGGACATGAAGAAAGAGAACTCCTTTCTTCTTCCTTTCTCAAGTTACGGCAAAATGGGGGAGCAAGGATGAAACAACTTCGGTTTCTCCTCCCACTCCCCTCATATTTTATTATTCTTCCCACACATATTAACACAAAATGTCTATAATATGTTTTACCCCATAGCATGGCCGGCCACCATCTAGATTTTTGGCTAATTTGACATGCAAACCCATCTTTTATACAACATGCATTAATAGGTCCTTATAGATTAACCTATCGCATTTCAAAAGTGTCACACATAAGTCCTATTACTAAATTCACATGCAATCGACTCAATTGAAGCTTAAAACTTTCACACATTCATATTCACATATTTTAGACAATAAATATCATATTCAAATAATTTGGTGACTCGGTTTAGCGGTCCTGAAACCGCTTTCCGACTAGGGTCACTTTAGGGCTGTCACAATACATATGTCATGACATAGGATTCTGATATGTGATGTACGAGTAAGACCATGGCATCGATATGTTATTCCAACATATGTGCACGAGTAAAACCCTATCTGGGACAGTGGCATCGGTATGTGATTACATGTAAGACCGCGTCTGGGACGTTGGCATTGTACGATATGTGTGATTATCCGAGTGTCCTATCCAATTCCAAATGGTTCATTGGGCAAAGATAAGTTGTGTCTGAATGTGTAAAACGAGCTAAGTGGCTAGGTATGAATTAGCTTGTTGTTTACTTTAAATAAGGTAAGTATGTGACTTGATTACTTGTTACAAAACATGTGTGATGCAAATGAATGATATTTGTGACTATGGTATGTATATTCGGCCTTATGGAAAAATGATATGAATATTATGGAGATTGATTCTTGGATATGTGTAAATATGACCATGTATATTCGGCCAAATAAGTAGTACTTGTTCATGATACTATATTATGATTTTTTTTTTGAGTTTAAGTATATAAGTATATGTGTAATAGGTTGTATAAAGACATTATGGCTTTGGAAGTTGAATGATAATGTAACTCGGTTTAGTTTAAAATGAGTTGATTATATTATTGGGTTGTTTATTTTCTTATGACTTACTAAACTATAAAAGATTACTCTGTGTATATGTGCGTCTTTATTTTATAGATTTTTTTATTCAAGTTACGAGCTCGGGGATGGTCAGCAAAGCCAATTACACTATCGACTGTATTCGGTACCTTTATAAGTTGAACTCGAATTATGGCATGTATAGGCTAGATTGTGTTTTGTAATGTTGGATTTTTGGTTATGTGTAATCTAAGCCATGTGAAAATGGCTTAACTTCATGTTTGAATTTGGTTATGTTACTTATAGTTTACATACATCTTGGTTATAATGTTATGTATTATGAATGCATAGTAATTGTGGTAGGTATTATATGCTTGGAGTGGTTGATGACTTTAGATATATATGAGTATGGTTTGGCTAAGGTTATGTATGGATAAAAGTACTTGTGAATTTGGTATTCGGCTATTGCTATCAAGTGATGTTTGCTTTGGATCTGGTTGATGATTATGGTACATATATATATATATATATATATATATATATATATATTAGTGGTTGAAAAATCGGCTATGGCATATATATTCATAAGTGTCTTTGATTGATTCAACTATAATTTGTGCTATGATATAATATATATGTAAGAATTGGTTGTTAAGTTGATTAAGGTGTTACATGTTGAAATTTAGGTAAGGTGAATACTGACTTGCGATTTGGTACTTGCCCATATTATTATATTTTGGTACATAATGTGATATTGATATATGCATGTACGTGACCTCAAGAAATATACACATATATATATGTTGTCGTTTTTAATCTTGTGTTTTGGTAATAGTGTAAACGATAAATGTATTTTGAGTTAACATGTATAAAGCATTAACTAATAATGTGAATGCTATATATATGTATATAGTGTTTAGTATAAGATCACGGTTGTATGATAATAATTTAGATGGATTATGATATTATGTAATTAGTTATGTAAGACCAAGTTATAAATAAATTTTGGTATGTGACCGAGTTGTAATTTATTTTGTATATTTTGCATATATAATGATTTATAATGTCATATTTGATATCTCCAATTTGTATTGATTTAATGGCATGAATTGGTTTAAGAGTTAGAATGTTATTAAATTTGGTACATGTGATTTTCCTTGATAGTATTTAGTTTAAAATTAGATATTTGAATTGTATAAAGGAGATACATATATGTTTTATTTAGTTGAACTTAATTTCTTTAAAAAAAATTCATAGTAATGAATGACTCTCTCTCTTAAGTCGTGAATTGTATAGTATTGCCTTGTAACCCTGTTCCAGTGACGGATTCAGGTTAGAGGTGTTACATGATCAGATTCTTTGTGTATATGAGACCTCTGACATAAGTCAAGATTCAGTTGATGTGTTGTATAACGAAGAAATGCTCATGACCTTGGAACGAAGGATTGAAGTGTTAGGAACTAAAAGTTCATTATTAGTAAAGGTTCTCTAACGATGTTATGAATAAATGAGCTTATGCAAAAAACAAACCTCATTTTCAGTAAGATTTTCGGGGACAAAAATCCCTAAAGGGGCGAGAGTTGTAACAGCCCGATTTTGGGCCTATTCTAAACAATGGTTTCAGGACCGCAAATTTGACGTAATAAAATTTATTTTTATTATATTTTTATGGTATAAAAATTCAAGGGATGATTTTGTGAAAATTTCGTTTGAAAATTTTGACGTTTGGGCACTCAATTTAATCAAAAGGACTAAATCGTAAAAAAATACAAAAGTTGTGTTCTACATGTTAGAGGTGCCTAATTGTTATGAAATTTTAAATTGGAGGTCCTTAAATAGTAACTAGATCATTGGATAATTTTTTGGACAAAAATGGACATGAAATGGGTGAAATCGAATATTTTTAAGTTAGGGGCATTTTGGTAATCTAGTAATTAAAATGAATTAAAAACAAAATAAAAGCCAAAATTTCTTGTCCATCTTCTTCCTTGGCCAAATATTACATGAAGAAACCATGGCTAGGGTTTTCCAAGCTTCCAAGCTCGATAGTAAGTTCGTTCTTGCCCCGTTTTTAATGATTTTTACATTTGTGACATTCTCGTAACAAGATCTACCTATTTCTACCATTTATTTGAGTTATGATGAAGGTATAGGGTTTGAACCACGTTATAAATTTGTGCATTTTGATGTTCAAGGTAGATTACGCATGTTTATGGTTGGAGAAACAACTTTTGCTAAGTGATTTTCGGTGAAAATGCTTAAAAGGACTAAATCGTAAAAGTTATAAAATATGTAGTAAAAGTGTGTTCTAGTGGAAATTGTGGGATTTTATAGTTATGAAAATGATTCGGCTAGACTTAAAATGTAAAAAAATTGAATAAAAATCACTTTTCGAGCCTAGGGGAAAAAGTGTAAATATGATAAAGTTTAAGGGTAAAAACTTAATTTTGCCATAATATGATTTTTGGGTCACAATGAATAATGTGACTACTTAGCTAGCTAAATGTGATATTATAGATCAAGGAAAACGAAATTCGGACTTAAACTGGGAAGGTATGATATTATGGACTAAAATGGAATAATTAGTCGTGCTCGGATTCGAGGTAAGTTCGTGTGATAATAATAATAATAATGCAATGTCATACTTGAGTTGTAAATTATATTATTGTCTCATAAATTGAATGAGTTGTCATAAGGATGTATACAATGAGAATTTGACAAGTAAGTACCTATGATAATGTATCGTTGATTGTGACTGAATCTAAATTGGTAAGTTGAATTGAACTTGTTGGGTTAAAGGTTATTGTAGGCTATGCATAAGAAGTGAGCTACAATATGTCTATGATGTGTGATGACAATGTGATGAATTGTGATTTTGTGTTAAAAAGCGATTATCGTGATTATTAACATTATGTGAAATCATGAGCTTAATTACCATCATGGATATATGATTCAGTCCTAGGGACAAGTTTCGACAAGATGTGTATTCAAAGAAGCCCCGGGTGACCCTAAGGAATGCTTAGGATTCGGATATCATGACACCATGGTTAATGAGATCCCGCGTAAGACCATGTCTGGGACATGGCATCGGCATCCAAGATGGGAGCCAGTGTAAGACCATGTCTGGGACATGACATCGGTGTTGATATGTGTGCCAGTGTAAGACCATGTCTGGGACATGGCATTGGCATTGATATGTGTGCCAGTGTAAGACCATGTCTAGGACATGGCATCGGCATTGATATGTGTGCCAGTGTAATACCATGTCTAGGACATGGCATCAGTATTGATATATGTGTCAGTATAAGACCATGTCTGGGACATGGCATCGGTGATGATATGTGTGCTAGTATAAGACCATGTCTGGGACATGGCATCAGCACCGAGATGAGACTTCGTATAAGACCATATCTGGGATACGGCGTCAACATGTGGATCTATGTAAGACCATGTCTTGGACGTGGCTTTGGTACTTTATTTGGTGTATGATGATTCTGAACGTCCTTCAGTATTCTGGGTGGATCAATAGGCCATTTAAGATTATGGTTAAGAAGTGGAGTAATATGTCAAAAGTGTTGAAAGGGTATAGGTATGAACACTAAGCTTATGGTTATTGAGACTATGAAATGTCGAGACCTCGGTGAGATAAGATGTATGAATTATGATTATGAATTTTGTTGCAATATCACGCTAACTTACATTGTGTACTTGAACATAGAATCCATGAAATGGTGAGTTCATGATTAGTTGAAAATGAACTTATGATAGTTATCATTATATTGCACTAAAAGAATTTTGGACACCAGCAGTAGTCTGAATTTGAAAATCCACCAAAAATTGTGGAAATCGAACAAGAGACTTAATAAGATATTAATTAAAGCTTATTGAGTCTAGTTTCACATATAGGAAATGGTGTAAGCAAAAGAATTTCATATTATGAGATATTTTAATTTTTGTGAGATAGGGTCATAGTGATTTTCGGCTCCCTTGTCTTAACATTGGAAAATCACTAAATATTTTACAAGATTAATTATGGGTTAAAATTTATGTTTAAAATCCTTAATGAGTCTATTTTCAAAATAAACAAATGGAAATATCAACTGAAACCCGTATGCAGAGATAATTAATTTTTAGTGAAGAGGGGTTGAAACTGCCAAACAGTGAAATAGGGGAGACTTTAAGGAATAAGCTGTACTTACTGGCTGGACAAAAAATTCTGAGAATTTTATGGTAAGAAGAGATGTGAATCTAGATTATCCGATCTTAATTTGGAGTTCAGTAACTTAAGATATTAATAATTTAGTGATTATGACTCGAGTAGACAGCTTAACTAGAATATGAGCAAATAGTGGAATTATGTGCAACTTTGATTGTGTTACCATGAGAATATGTTGTAAGAATTTGGCAAAAGCGCGTTAATAAATTGCTTATTATTAATTTCGCACGAACTTACTAAGCTATAAAGCTTACCCCCTCCTTTCTATTTCTTTAGTGTTGTCAGGTTAACTCGGGGTTGGAGATCGTTAGAGACAGCATCACACTATCAAATTATCAAGTTGGGGTATGAATAAAACTTTAGTGTTTTAAAGTGAGTGGCAATTATAGAGACTTAGTACTTTATGATATGTGTTTCATGATTTGGCCAATCGAGTTGGTTTATAATGATTCATTTGTATAGAACCAGGAGATATGGCTTATATTTGATCATTGGGTAGTAAACCTAATTGATTTTGCATGACTGATCTAATGTCTTAATGATGTGCATGTTGTGATGGCTTGGTATCGATGAATGTATGATATGGTGTGCAATGTCTTAGACAAATACATTATTCTACACATGTGAAATATGTTGGTATTTCATAAAGTTATGAGCTAGCTTTGAATATGAATTTTTGATGATTAAGTTGAAATCTTTTGGTAGGATGGTAACCATGGTATAAAAGTATAACTGATATCATAACAGGCAAGGCCAAATGAGTGTGAATTGGTGTGTTTAACTTAGTATAAAATGAGTATGAGAAGCATAAGTATGATGACATGCAAATGCTATGTTTGTAACTTAATTGACGATGTTTAATCGTTAAATAGATGCCATGTTATATATCTTTGATGTTGTATAAATGTTGAGGGATTATGGTTGATCAAGGCTTGGAAAATAACCTAAGTGTTGGCCACACGAGCAGAGACACGACCGTGTGTCTCAGCCGTGTGGGGAACATAGCCTTAGCACACGTGTGTGTGACTTGGCCATGTGACCCCATTTCGTTGCTGACGTCATAAATAGAGAGTTACACGGGTCAGGCGTGTCCCAAGCCACACAGGCATGTATGACAACATGGCCTAATCCACATGGGCGTATGACTCTCTAAACATGGAAAATTTCTCTAAGTGTTCTAAAATTTTTAGAAGTTCTTAGTTTAGTCCCGAACCACCCTCGATGTGTCTTTTGGGCCTCGTAGGCCCGTATAAAGGACGATATGCATGTGTTTGGATACTTTTGAATTGGTTGAAATTTTAGGGCCTAGTTTTACATGTATGTGTATGTTTAAGTCCGATAATGCCTCGTATCCTGTCTCGGCGTCAGACACAAGTAAGAGGAGTTACATTTAGTGGTATCATAGCTATGGTTTAGTTAGTTCTCAGACTAACCTAGCATGTGTGAGAGTCTAACTATACATGCCACATATAATCTATGATAGTGTTATATCTCCCAACGAGGATTAGTTTTATCTCTCTTAGACAGAGATACTCTCCAACCGAGCTACACACGATCATGTTGGTAATGATGCTAAAGTATTTGAGTAGAGTATACTTATGATGGAATGAGGCTTTTAAAGGTATGAATAAAGGTTTTTAATATAAATGTGTTGAACATTATAATGATGATTATTAAGTTACATATGTGTATATATGGGAGTCGAGTTAGAGGCTTTACGACCTCACCCCCTTACCAATGAGGTGCCCTATAGTGAAGTTTCATGAGAATTATGCTGAATGAGTCCCCTAGTGAGAAATCGAAGGGTTCAGTGGTAGAATATATATAAAGGTGATCAGAAATGGAGAATGGGTTGTTAAGTAAAGATAGTATTAAAGAGATAATAGACTGTTCGAAGAATTATTCGAAATAGGCCATGTCACAATTAAGGATGAAGTTAATCTCGATTAACCGATCCGGTCAAGTATGGTATTAAAGGGATGTATTACTTGGAATCTCTTCTGGATTGATTTTCAGTAGTGAACGGAATAATGTAAAATAAGTGATGACAGAAATAGTTGAGAGAATAATGTTTAAATGGTAAAGATGTCTGAATATGGAAGTTCAGTTGAAAAGATTATGTAATCTTTTCTGGGGTGTTCTATATGTTCATTTTGTACTCAGAGGTATTCACGTGGCTATCTATTTTGTAACATCCTGATTTTGGGCCTAGTCAGAACAGTGGTTTCGGGACAACAAATCTGATGAGGAAAATTCATATTTATTATATTTTTATTTTCTACGATTTCATGGAACGATTTCGTGAAAATTGCATTCGAAAATTTCGACGTTTGGGTACTCAATTTGGTCAAAAGGACTAAATTGTAAAAAGTGTAAAAGTTGAGTTCTTCATGTTAGAAGTGTCTAATTGTTATGAGTTTTTAAATTAAAGGTCCTTAAATGGAAATTAGACCATTTTGAAGTTTGTGGACAAAAATGGACATGGTATGATAGGTTTTTAAAAGTTTTTCATTAAGGGCATTTTAGTAAATTGGTAATTAAATGAATTAAAAATGTCAAAATAAGCCATATTTGCTCATCTTCTTCCTCATGGCCAAATTTTTCATGAAAAACACCATGGCTAGGGTTTTCAAGCTTTCCAAGCTCATTTGTAAGTGAGCCCGAGCCCCGTTTTTAATGTTCTTTACATTTTTGAAGTCCCGGTAACATGTTCTAGCTATTTCTACCATTATTTTGAGCTAGGGTTTGTGTTTAAAAATTTACTCATGAATGATATGCATGTATTTTGATGTTTAATGGTAGAATATGAAGCTTGAAATTATGTTAAACAACTTTTGCTAAGTGATTTTACGTGAAAACGAGTAAAACAACATAATCAGTAAAAATACCTAATGTTCATAAGTACATGTTAGAGTGAGAATTTTATGTTTCCATAGAAGGGAAAAATGATCAGCTTGTCATAAAACATAAGAAAATAGGATGAAGTTTAATTTCCGAACCTTGGGTAAAAAGTACAAATATGCAAAAGTTTAGGGGTCAAAATGCAAATTTGTAAAAAAATGATTTTTGGACCCGTATGAATAATGTGACTAATTATTAGGCTAAATGTGATATTATAGATGAAGGAAATTGAGATTCGGGCTTAAATCGGGAAAATACAAGGTTATGGACTAAAATGGTAAATTGCCATTTCTAGATCGAGCTAAGTTCGTGTGTTAATAATAATGCAATACCATGCATGAATTGTAATTCTCTATTGATATGGCATAAATTGTATGATTTAATATGTTTAAGAGAAGTTGATGGATGGTATGTATGATATGGAAAAATGTAATGCTTGTTGTGTCATGTGAAATTGAATGGCAAATTATTGTTACATAAATTGAGTGTTAAATTTCTATTACCTAGGTTGTATGAATTGCTACACGGTTGTACCAGATGAGATTTCGAAAAGTTTGTACGTAAATAATTTATCGATTCTTTTTATTTTATTATATTTTGTTATCATATGAAATGTGGCTGCCTATAGAATGACTATTTGTTGTAAATTGTAAATTGAAAAAGGACTATGAATAAATTTCTAACATGTTGGAAAGTAAGGAATTTCCTGGTTGAACCGTCGGAATAGAAACGATACGAATGATCTATTGTGAGGTCACGTGTGTAGTACTAAGTGCACGCTACTACGTGTACCGGATAATTGGTCGCATGTGTAGTACTAAGTCAGGCTACTATGCGTACCCGATAACTTCGATCACGTGTGTAGTACTAAGTGCAGGCTACTACGTGTATCAAATGATTAGGTCATGTGTGTAGTATTAAGTGCAGGCTACTACGTGTACCGGATAATTAGTCGCATGTGTAGTACTAAGTGCAGGCTACTATGCGTACTAGATAGCCTTGTCTATAAGTGTGAAAATATGTGCAGGCAACTGAGTATCAGTTATTATTCCGAAGAGTTCAACGGGAAAATCGATTAAGTAAAAATACGTGTGAACATGATTATATGATGAATAAGTGTAGGTATATGTTTATGAAAATTTTGAGCAATGTGCTCGATATTAGAGTGAACTTCGATAAGACAAAATGGATTAAGTGAAATTATGTAAGAGTGAATTTTAGTAGTAAAACAATGTTGGACAGCAGCAGTTGTGTGATTTTGAAAATTCACCAAAAATTGTGTAAGTTGAATTAAATTTCAAAAAAATTATGTAATTAAATATTAATGAGTCTAGTTTCATATAAAAGAAACAGGGGAGCAAAAGAGTTCGATATTATGTAATATTCGAATTTTTGTGAGACAGTGTCAGAATGAGTTTGAGATCCCCTGTTCTGACTTGGAAAAATTGTTAAAAATTGTACAAAAATAATTATGAGTTATAATTTATATGAATAGAATCTTCAATGAGTTTAATTTCAGGAGGAATGGAAGGGAACATCATCCGAGTCCCGAAATATGAGTTAAATAATTTTTAGTGAAGAGAGGTCTGAACTGTTGGACAGAAAAATAAGGGAAATTTTAATGAATAAACTATAATAATTGGCTAAACCAAAAATTCTGGAAATTTTCTGGGAGAAAGGTATATGAATCTAGTTTCAAGGAAAATTAAATAACGTAAATTTGGAGTTTTTTAGCTTCAATATGAATGATTTAGTAACTATAACTTGATAAAACAACTTAACCTGAACATGTGTAATTGTACTATTATAGTGTTTTATCTTGAAAAGCATGTTAGTAATTGCTTATTAATTTCATATGGACTTACTAAGCGTAAAGCTTACACATCCTCTCCATTTCTTTAGTATTGGCAGGTCGGCTCGGGGTTGGAGATCGTCGGAGGCAAAATCACACTATCAAACTATCATTGTTGGAAGAATTAATTCAAATATTAGAAATATCAAGTGAGTGGCATGTATAGGAAGTTGGTTTGTGATATGTATTACTATTATGATTTTGACCATACGTATCAGTCTGCATTGAGTTATCGTATATGATCATGAGATGTGGTCCTTATCCATTGTAACACCCCTAACTCGTGACCGACGCCGGTGTCGGACACGAGGGGTTAACGAGACAAATCCTCTAAAAGTACCGACCAATTTGGCATTTCTGGACAGGCTGGAAAGCTGCGTCACCGTCGCCTTAAAAATCATATCTCGAGTTCCATAACTCGGAAACTGGTTTCGTAAATTTTCCCTGAATTTAGACTCATATATCCATCCATGGATTTATTTTTAGAATTTTTGGTTGGGCCAATTGGTACAGTTTATTAGTTAAAGTCACCCATGTTACAGGGATCGACTGCTCTGACCTCCGCGCGTTACAACTTGAATATCTTTCTGTACAGGGCTTTAATACTGGTGCCGTTTGTTTCTAATGAAAATAGACTCAAAATTAAATCTGTACATATAAGGCATGACTTCTAATTCTTTCTGGATAATTTATGGTAAATTTTCAAAGTCGCGACAGGGGACCCAGAAATCGTTCTGGCCCTGTCTCACGAGAACTTTAATAATTCGGTATACTGCTCATATGGTCGTTTCGTTTCGTCCATATAAAATAGATTCATCAAGGTTCAGTTCCATAATTTACTCACTATTTAATTCTACTTCTACTATTTTTAGTGATTTTTCAATCTCATCTCACTGCTGCTGTCCGCAACAGTTACTGCAGTAGACTATGCCAATTTCATGAATTTTTCCTTGGCCTTAATCATCCATCATACATGACACAAATTATGGCCACCTTAACAAAATTTGAGTTTCTAAGACTCGTGGCTATAGGTTCTAGCATCCCACTCGACGACCACATAGGCCATTTTCACATGGCTTAAAGTTTACAATCCCACAAATCGACAAAATATAATAGCCTATACATGCCAAATGTTCTTCAACAACAAAAAAGCAATACCACAAGATTTCAGCCGGTGTGATGACTTCAACGACGGTTCCGAAACACACGCAACAATCGAGTCCCGAGACCTAAAATGGGTGACAAGACAACACCGAGTGAGTTTACAACTCAGTAAGTCATAAGCATTCGTCAATCCATCGATAAAATTACTACTACATGTACAACAAATGAAACTAGGTACTCGTCCATATCGAATCTATACCATAATACCTCGAACCTTTCGGTCCAATCTCGTACCAATTCATACATCCACATTTCATATTCTACACAACAAGATAATCAAGCATTTTTACACATTAACTCAATTTCCAGCACAACCATACAATTTCAATCATCACATAGATTTAAGGCTTACCGAATTCAACCCCAAGCATGAACGTATTCTCTATTCGTCATGAGCTCGAGGTACTTACCCGATCCGCTGTCCGTGATCAACTCGATAATATCGCACACTCAGTGCCAATAGTGATGCAAAAGCATATAATAAGTCCGCACACTTAGTGCTATATAATCAGCTCGCACACATAGTGCTATATAATCAAATTCGCACACTTAGTGCTGTACAAATTTTAAACCCGACACTTAGTGCCAATCTTGTCACCGTGTCCATTTATACCCGCACACTTAGTGCCAAGACCAATACTTTATGCATTTTACTACCTTTATACATTCAACGATGGCATCATTCCATACACATACATTTCCACTTACACATCAATTCATTAAACACAATTGCATATATATTATGATCATTTAAATCAATACCAAATATATGCTTTATGACTTACCTCGGATGTTATCGCATCGTCTTCAACGGCTATTCAATTACTTTGTCTTTCCCTTGTCCAACTTTGATCCTTTGAGTTCTTGAGCTAAATCAAACAAATTTACTTCTCAATCAAACACACACATACGGCAACCATATTTTGCTTTTAACACATTCGGTCACTTGGGTGACCTATTTAACTTTCAAACATTCATTTTAAATTCTTAGTTAAATAATGCGAATACCATTAACTACTAATGCCACACACTCACGTATGCATAAAATTAACCCTTACATGACCTATAGCTAATTCGGTCATTCGTCTTTCAAGCTTATCAAGCTTCATATCATGCTTCCTTGGCGAATATACATATAAGCACAATGTAGCATTTTATTCATTTCATGATACATTCGCCTTGGCATAATTTTCATTAAAATCCTATTAGCCACTTTTAAAATGCTAATGTTACAAGAAAGGTTACCCAAATTCACATTCGCAACTACACATACACAAGCCAATTTTTCTTCCTATCATCAAATTTAACACGAATCACAAACTTAAACCCTCAATAGCTACTATGGTGAATAGATCCTTTCAATTCCATTTAACTACCATAAATTTAAAGTATTTAAATCAAGTTCATGAGTTTCTAATGCAAGAATTAGGCCAACCTACTAACCTTAACACCCACATTGACAAGTGACCACATGCACACTCTCATAGCCGAATTTCCATATTACCAAAATCCTCAATACACATATTCCCCTTATTCAACTTTAATCTAAGCTCCCTACTCACAAAACACAAGGAATAGAAATCATCTTCTAAGTTTCCTACCTTAGCCGAATGGCCAAATCACCACAAGGATCTAAATACACACATGGGCTCAATCAAAGACCTATCCATCAACTAAATTTTTATGAAATCTCAAAGAATTTACTTAAAACTTACCTCAATCAAACAAGTAGAAGACCGAATACCTAGCTTCTTCTCCCCCCTTTTTCTCTTCCTTTAGTTCTTGACAAGAAGAACAAAACATAACCAAATTTCTCCTTTCTTCCCTTTATCAATTTCCCTCTTCTATTCGCCAAGACACCAAGGATGAGCAACAAAACTTTTTTTTTTTCTTTCTTTGCTTTTGTTTCTCTCATGTACTGCAAGGGGGAAGCATCCACACTCTTTTTTTTTGTTATCATCATTTTCCTTTTTCCATTTCTTTAATGCTAACTTTCTTATTTTATTGTTTCCTACATGCATCACTAGTCTAACATGTTGGAGACATGTTTCCACCCATAGCATGGCCGCCATCTTGCTTCATTTTGGCTAATTTGACATGCAAGGACAACACCTTCCCACATGTATTAATAGGCCACCTTACATTTGCCTAGCACATTTCTAAATTTTCTCACATAAGTCCTATTTGATAAAAATTCACTTACAATTAACAAAATCCAAACATGAAATTTTCACACATGCATGTATACATATAATGAGCATCAATTATGATGGTTAATTATTTTTATGACTCGGTTTAGTGGTCCCGAAACCACTTTCCTAGCTAGAGTCAATTTAGGGATGTCACAACTCTCCCCACTTAAGAAATTTTCGTCCCCGAAAATCTTACCGGTAAATAGGCTCGGGTATCGCTCTTTCATAGAGTCCTCAAGTTCCCAAGTGGCTTCTTCAATTCCGTGTTTATGCCACAACACCTTCACTAACGGGATTTTCTTATTGCGTAACTCTTTTACTTCACGCATCATAATGCGAATCGGTTCCTCTTCATAGCTCAAATTAGGCTGAATCTCAATCTCGGATGGAGCAATTACGTGCGATGGATCGAGACCTATATCGTCAAGCATTGAGACATGAAAACATTGTGAATCTTTTCGAGCTCGGGGGCAAAATCAAACGATACGCGACTGGACCGACTCGTTCGGATATCTCATATGGACCGATGAACCTCGGACTCAATTTGCCCTTACGGCCAAATCTAAGCACTTTCTTCCAGGGTGAGACTTTGAGAAATACCTTGTCTCCAACCTGATATTCAATATCTTTTCTTTTCAAATCCGCATACGACTTTTGGCGATCCGGCGACTTTCGGACTTTCACGAATTACTCGAACTTTTGCTCGGCATCCTTAACCAAATCAACCGAAGATTTTTTTCCTTCACTAAGTTCGGTCCGAATAATGGGTACGGCATCTCGATCGTATAAAGCCTCGAAAGGCGCCATCTTAATACTTGATTGAAAGCTATTGTTGTATGCGAATTCAATCAAAGGCAGATACCGTTCCCATGAACTGCTAAACTCAAGGATGCAACATCTTAACATATCCTCGAGTATTTGAATTATCCGTTCGGATTGACCATCGGTTTGGGGGTGAAAAGCAGTGCTAAAATGTGGTTTGGTACCCAAAGCTTCTTGCAATTTCTTCCAAAACCGCGACGTAAATCTTGGGTCTCTATCCGACACGATAGAAATAGGTACCCCATGCAATCGAACAATTTGGGAGACGTATAATTCTGCCAACTTATCGAGCGTAAAATCCGTGCGGACAGGGATAAAATGAGCAGACTTGGTCAGTCTATCAACAATGACCCAAACCGAGTCTTTCTTATTCTGAGTCAATGGTAACCCAGACACAAAGTCCATTGTTATTCGATCCCATTTCCATTCGGGTATCATGATCGGCTGAAGTAATCCCGATGGCACTTGATGTTCCGCTTTCACTTGTTGACATATCAGACACCTTGAAACAAATTCAGAAATGTCTCGTTTCATACCGGGCCACCAAAATTGGCGTTTCAGGTCATTGTACATCTTCGTACTCCCCGGGTGGATTGCCATTCGGCTACAATGGGCTTCGTTCAAAATTATTGGAATAAGTTCAATTCTTTGGGACACACAGATTTACCCTTGAACCTCAAACAATCGTCATCATCGATTTGAAATTCCGAGTCCTTGTTCGAACACACTCATCCCGCTTTGCAACCAACTCATCGTCGACTTTACGAGCTTCACGAATTTGACGTATCAATAATGGTTTGGCTTTCAATTCAGCTACTAACACATTGTCGGGTAGGATAGACAAGTGTACATTCATCACTCATAAAGCAAATAGTGATTTCGGCTAAGGCATCCGCAACCACATTAGCCCTTCCGGTGATAATCAATGACGAGCTCATAATCCTTTAACAACTCGAGCCATCGCCTTTGTCGCAGATTTAAGTCTCTTTGGGTCATCAAATATTTGAGACTTTTGTGATCCGAACACATGGCACTTCTCACCAAATAAGTAATGTCGCCATATCTTTAAAGGCGAATACGATGGCGACCAATTCGAGATCATGGGTCGGATAATTTTTCTCATATGGCTTTAGTTGCCTCGACGCATAGGCCACAACTCACCCTTCTTGCATCAATACGCAACCCAACCCAAGTAGGGATGCGTCACTATAAATGACAAACTCTTTGCCCGATTCGGGTTGCACTAGAATTGGGGCTTCACCAAATAAGCTTTCGATTGATCGAAACTTTTACGACATTTCTCCGTCCATTCAAACTTAACATCCTTTTGGAGTAGCTTTGTCATTGGCGTGGCTATCATCGAAACCTTTACAAATCGTCGGTAATAACCGCAAGCCCCAAAAAGCTCCTAACTTCGGTAACATTCCTTGGTGGTTTCCAATCGACTATGGCGAAATTTTGTTCGGGTCCACCACGACACCGTCACGGACACCACGTGCCCCAAAAAGCTAACCTCTTTCAACCAAAATTCACATTTATTGAACTTTGCGTATAATCGCTTATCTCGTAAGATTTGCAACACTAACCTCGGTGTTCAAGATGCTCGGTTTCATCTCGAATAGACCAAAATGTCATCGATAAATACAACTACGAACCGATCCAAGTATGGCCTGAAAATTCTATTCATTAAATCCATAAACACCGCAGGGCATTAGTGAGCCCAAACGGCATCACCAAGAATTCAGAGTGACCATACCTCGTTCTAAAAGCGGTTTTGGGTATGTCCGATTCTCGGACCCTCAACCGATAGTACCCGACCTCAAATCTATCTTTGAAAACACCGAGGCTCCCTTTAATTGATCAAACAAATCGTCAATTCGTGGCAATGGATATTTATTCTTTATCGTCACTTTGTTGAGTTGACGATAGTCGATGCACAACCTCATGGTTCCGTCCTTCTTCTTCACAAACAATACAGGTGCGCCCCATGGAGAAAAACTCGGTCGAGTGAAACCTCTATCCGTAAATTCTTGCAATTGAACCTTCAATTCCTTTAATTCCATTAATGCCATACGATACGGGGCTATTGAAATCGGCGTAGTACCCGGTACAACTTCGATGCCGAATTCCACTTCTCGAACCGGTGGCAATCCCAGAACTCCTCGGAAAAACATCCGAATACTCACAAACCACTGGTACCGATTCGAGTTTCCTTTCCGTCTCTTTACTTCCAAACACATACGCAAGGTATGTTTCACACCCTTTTCACATACCTCCGAGCGGTCATAGAAGATATTATCGTTGGCGCTCCTTTTAAATCGAGAGACTCGACTCGGACTACCTCATTATTTGTACTCCTCAAATCAATGGTTTTCCTTTTGCGATCCACCATCGCATCATGTACGGTCACCAATCCATACCAAGAATAACATCGAATTCATTAAATGGTAAAAGCATCGGATCGGTAGGAAAACAGATTCTCGAATTATTAGGGGCATCTCTTGCACACTTTATCAACGAGTACGTATTGACCCAAAGGGTTTGACACTCAATTACGAACTCGAGAGAGCAATGTAGAGTCTTCTTGGATGTTAAAGTTTCACATACATATGAATGAGTAGAGCCGGGGTCAATCAATGCAATCACACTAGTATCAAAGAGAGTAAAAGTACCAGTGATAACGTCAGGGGAGGATGCCTCCTCTCGTGCGTGGATGGCATATGCTCTAGCAGGAGCTCGGGTCTCGGATCGAACAGCCGTATCAGTGGCTCCCCTCTGATTACCACCCCTACCTCCTGAAACCCTCGGGGTCTACCTCTAGTCGTCGCCCCACTAGATCTCGCACCTTGCATCTTATTCTTCTCATCTAGCTCCGTGCAATCCCTAATGAAGTGGTCCTTTGAACCGCATCCATAACAGCCCTGATAATGACTTACCCCAACATTCACCTAGGTGTCGTCTTCCACATTGGGGGCATTCAGGTCTCTCTTGACGATTATTGCCCACACTAGCTACTCAAGTAGCTCGAGTCCGTCGTTGGTCGGGCTCTAATGGAAATTCCCAGATCGTCCTCGACTTCTTGGTGTCCTCCACGAACCTCTTTACAGCCGAGAACGGAGCTTTACTCGTCGATCTTTTACGGTAATCTCTTGCTTCAAATTCAGCCTTCTTCTTCTCCTTCCCAAGTTCTTCCGCCTTGCGTGCTCGTTCGACTAGTGTCACGAACTCCTTTATCTCCAAAATTCCCACTAGTAACTTTAACTCTTCATTCAATCCTTCTTCAAATCTTTTGCACATCGCAACCTCATCAGCCACACACTCCCGAGCATACCGACTAAGTCTTACGAACTCATGTTCAGATTCGAATCTGATCATCCGGCCTTGCTTGAGTTCCAAGAATTCCTTACGCTTCGATCGATGAACTGTTGACTAATGTATTTCTTTCGAAATTGGATTGGAAGAAATCCCAAGTAACTCGTTCATTTGGGACTATGGAAATTAAAGTCCTCCACCAATAGTAAGTGAGTCTCGCAACAAGGATATAGCACACGTAAGACATTCGTCGGTGTGCATGACATTCATCTAACACTCTAATGGTGTTATCGAGCGAACTCGGCCTTTTCGGCATCATCGGAACTATGGCCTTGAACTCCTCATTTACGCTTCCTAATCAAGTCCACAGGTGGTTTACTCACCTCACAGATCGATGAATCGGAGGCATTGCGGGCTCTTGGGGTGGAGTATTTAAATTCGGGAATGGTTGGACAGCCGGGTTGGTTCGGGCATATTGCGCGACCCACTCATTCATCATGGTGAAGAAGGCTTGTTTCGCCTTCATTTTGATTATTCGCGGATGACTGAGGCTCAACGGCGGTGTCCCTTGCGCAGGAGCAGCCGCTACACTTTCAACGTCATCCGCCAAGGGTCTCTCTACCCGGGTTCCATTGCTAATCAAAACAAAAATTCCAACCGTCAAGTCATCACATTATTAAGTGCTAACAATTTGGCATGTATAGCTAGACTCATACGCTATGGTAGTCCTAGAACCGACTAAACCATGGCTCTGATACCAATAAAATTGTAACACCCTAACTCGTGACCGACGCCGTTATCGGACACGAGGGTTAACGAGACAAATCCTCTAAAAGTACCGACCAATTTGGCATTTCTGGACAGGCTGGAAAGCTGCGTCACCGTCGCCTTAAAATCATATCTCGAGTTCCATAACTCGGAAACTGGTTTCGTAAATTTTCCTGAATTTAGACTCATATATCCATCCATGAATTTATTTTAGAATTTTGGTTGGGCCAATTGGTACAGTTTATTAGTTAAAGTCACCCATGTTACAGGGATCGACTGCTCTGACCTCCGCGCGTTACAACTTGAATATCTTTCTGTACAGGGCTTTAATACTGGTTCCGTTTGTTTCTAATGAAACTAGACTCAAAATGGAATCTGTACATATAAGGCATGACTCCTAATTCTTTCTGGATAATTTATGGTAAATTTTCAAAGTCGCGACAGGGGACCCAGAAATCGTTCTGGCCCTGTCTCACGAGAACTTTAATAATTCCCGGTATACTGCTCATATGGTCGTTTCGTTTCGTCCATATAAAATAGATTCATCAAGGTTCAGTTCCATAATTTACTCACTATTTAATTCTACTTCTACTATTTTTAGTGATTTTTCAATCTCATCTCACTGCTGCTGTCCGCAACAGTTACTGCAGTAGACTATGCCAATTTCATGAATTTTTCCTTGGCCTTAATCATCCATCATACATGACACAAATTATGGCCACCTTAACAAAATTTGAGTTTCTAAGACTCGTGGCTATAGGTTCTAGCATCCCACTCGACGACCACATAGGCCATTTTCACATGGCTTAAAGTTTACAATCCCACAAATCGACAAAATATAATAGCCTATACATGCCAAATGTTCTTCAACAACAAAAAAGCAATACCACAAGATTTCAGCCGGTGTGATGACTTCAACGACGGTTCCGAGCACGCAATAACAGACGAGTCCCAGAGACCTAAAATGGGTGACAAGACAACACCGAGTGAGTTTACAACTCAGTAAGTCATAAGCATTCGTCAATCCATCGATAAAATTACTACTACATGTACAACAAATGAAACTAGGTACTCGTCCATATCGAATCTATACCATAATACCTCGAACCTTTCGGTCCAATCTCGTACCAATTCATACATCCACATTTCATATTCTACACAACAAGATAATCAAGCATTTTTACACATTAACTCAATTTCCAGCACAACCATACAATTTCAATCATCACATAGATTTAAGGCTTACCAATTCAACCCCAAGCATGAACGTATTCTCTATTCGTCATGAGCTCGAGGTACTTACCCGATCCGCTGTCCGTGATCAACTCGATAATATCGCACACTCAGTGCCAATAGTGATGCAAAAGCATATAATAAGTCCGCACACTTAGTGCTATATAATCAGCTCGCACACATAGTGCTATATAATCAAATTCGCACACTTAGTGCTGTACAAATTTTAAACCCGCACACTTAGTGCCAATCTTGTCACCGTGTCCATTTATACCCGCACACTTAGTGCCAAGACCAATACTTTATGCATTTTACTACCTTTATACATTCAACGATGGCATCATTCCATACACATACATTTCCACTTACACATCAATTCATTAAA
This sequence comes from Gossypium arboreum, assembly GCF_025698485.1. Classification (NCBI taxonomy): domain Eukaryota; kingdom Viridiplantae; phylum Streptophyta; class Magnoliopsida; order Malvales; family Malvaceae; genus Gossypium; species Gossypium arboreum. The sequence continues at coordinate 81,448,405 of NC_069081.1, read as the reverse complement.
CACAATTGCATATATATTATGATCATTTAAATCAATACCAAATATATGCTTTATGACTTACCTCGGATGTTATCGCACGTCTTCAACGGCTATTCAATTACTTTGTCTTTCCCTTGTCCAACTTTGATCCTTTGAGTTCTTGAGCTAAATCAAACAAATTTACTTCTCAATCAAACACACACATACGGCAACCATATTTTGCTTTTAACACATTCGGTCACTTGGGTGACCTATTTAACTTTCAAACATTCATTTTAAATTCTTAGTTAAATAATGCGAATACCATTAACTACTAATGCCACACACTCACGTATGCATAAAATTAACCCTTACATGACCTATAGCTAATTCGGTCATTCGTCTTTCAAGCTTATCAAGCTTCATATCATGCTTCCTTGGCGAATATACATATAAGCACAATGTAGCATTTTATTCATTTCATGATACATTCGCCTTGGCATAATTTTCATTAAAATCCTATTAGCCACTTTTAAAATGCTAATGTTACAAGAAAGGTTACCCAAATTCACATTCGCAACTACACATACACAAGCCAATTTTTCTTCCTATCATCAAATTTAACACGAATCACAAACTTAAACCCTCAATAGCTACTATGGTCGAATAGATCCTTTCAATTCCATTTAACTACCATAAATTTAAAGTATTTAAATCAAGTTCATGAGTTTCTAATGCAAGAATTAGGCCAACCTACTAACCTTAACACCCACATTCGCAAGTGACCACATGCACACTCTCATAGCCAATTTCCATATTACCAAAATCCTCAATACACATATTCCCTTATTCAACTTTAATCTAAGCTCCCTACTCACAAAACACAAGGAATAGAAATCATCTTCTAAGTTTCCTACCTTAGCCGAATGGCCAAATCACCACAAGGATCTAAATACACACATGGGCTCAATCAAAGACCTATCCATCAACTAAATTTTATGAAATCTCAAAGAATTTACTTAAAACTTACCTCAATCAAACAAGTAGAAGACCGAATACCTAGCTTCTTCTCCCCCCTTTTTCTCTTCCTTTAGTTCTTGACAAGAAGAACAAAACATAACCAAATTTCTCCTTTCTTCCCTTTATCAATTTCCCCTCTTCTATTCGGCCAAGACACCAAGGATGAGCAACAAAACTTTTTTTTTCTTTCTTTCTTTGCTTTTGTTTCTCTCATGTACGGCAAGGGGGGAAAGCATCCACACTCTTTTTTTTTTGTTATCATCATTTTCCTTTTTTCCATTTCTTTAATGCTAACTTTCTTATTTTATTGTTTCCTACATGCATCACTAGTCTAACATGTTGGAGACATGTTTCCACCCATAGCATGGCCGCCATCTTGCTTCATTTTGGCTAATTTGACATGCAAGGACAACACCTTCCCACATGTATTAATAGGCCACCTTACATTTGCCTAGCACATTTCTAAATTTTCTCACATAAGTCCTATTTGATAAAAATTCACTTACAATTAACAAAATCCAAACATGAAATTTTCACACATGCATGTATACATATAATGAGCATCAATTATGATGGTTAATTATTTTTATGACTCGGTTTAGTGGTCCCGAAACCACTTTCCGGCTAGGGTCAATTTAGGGATGTCACATCCATTATGGTTTATAAGTTTAATTAAGCATGCTATGTCCTATGTTTTGATGTGATGATATAGTTAGCTTTGTTTGTTATGCATGATTGGTAATACATCAGGTAAGTTAAATGTAGGCCAGTGGATCATGAATTAAATGGAAATGAGTAATGTTGCCTTGAATATGGATGTTTAATTTAAAAATTGGCAACTACGTTATGATGGTATAAAATGAGAATAAGATTTAGCATGTCTAGTTCTAGTTAATGTACAAATGTATATTATATACAGGATGGTAAGCAAATATGTTTAAAGTGAAAGACATGTTATTGCATGATTATGGATGTGTAAGTGCTCATTTATGCCACGTTATATGTCTTTAAATATGAGTCTATGCATGTGTTCAAAAAGTTTTGAATTAAATAAAATTTTATGGCTCGATTTTCGTCTATGTGTATGGTTAAGTCTGGTAATGCCTCGTACTCTATTCCGGCCTTAGATATGGGTAAGGGGTGTTACATTTAGTGGTATCAGAGCTATGGTTTAGTTGGTTCTAGGACTAATCTAGCATGTGTAAAAGTCCAGATATACATGCCACTTGTAACACCCCGTACCCGAGACCATCGCCGGAGTCGGACACGGGGGTTAACGGGCTTAATCCCCTTACTTTCACAGTCCAATTTAAAAATTTCCAGGCAGTTGGCTAACTGCATCATTGTCACCTTAAAAATCATATCTTGAGTTTCACAACTCGAAAATCAGTTTCGTGATTTTTCCCTGAAACGAGACTCATATATGCATCTACATATTTTTTTCTAGAATTTTTGGTCGGGCCAATTAGTACAGTTTATTAGTTAGATTCTCCCATGTTACAGGGATCAACTACACTGACCTTCGCGCATTACGACTTGGATATCTCCCTGTACAGGGCTTCAATACTGATTTCGTTTGTCTCTATAGAAACTAGACTCAAAGAGGAATCTATAAATATATGGCATGACTCCTAATTATCTCTGGTTAATTTATAATGAATTTCCAAAGTCGGAACAGGGAATCCAGAAACCGTTCTGGCCCTGTTTCACGAAAACCTAAATATCTCTTAACATACAACTCATATGACCGTTTCGTTTCTTCCATATGAAAGTAGATTCATCAAGGTTCATTTACATAATTTATTCACTATTTAATTCCATTCCTACTATTTTTAGTGATTTTTCACATCCACATCGCTGCTGCTGTCAGCATCTGCCTTTAAGGTAGACTTTACCTATTTCATAGTTTCCATGATTCAATTAGCCTGCTTGCATACATAGCACAAAGTATAATCATGATTAACCATTCCAATGGCTAATCGTTTCCAAACATTTCCATACCTCTTAGTGATCAACATACAAAACGATTATAGTACTATGCTAAAACGATATAAGCCATTTTCGCATGGCTATCCAAATTTACACAAAATCCATGGGTACATGACCAACAACAAAAGGGTAGTCCTATACATGCCATTTCAAAGTTCAACCAAAATTGTACCAAAAGGGGGCTTTGATAGTGTGGGAGACTTCGACTTCCAAAAATCCCGAGTCCGATAGCTGACGAGCCAAAATCTATAAAACAGAGAAACAAAGAAACGGAGTAAGCAATTTATGCTTAGTAAGTTTTGAGCAAGGGATTCCAGCACAACAAAAGCATAGCATTCATATAGCTAAACGGATAATTTCATATGCACAAATTCTCAATATCATACTTACTTCACATTACCAACCCTTATGTTCATACACAAAGATCAACTTAGCCAAAGGCGGTAGCTCATTTATCGATCGAGCGAATACAGATTTGTGAGGATCAACTAATTCAAGCACACACGAAACATACCTCATCCCCGGATTTTACGAGTGTACTAATTTAAATTTTACAGCAAGATCGCTCATTCCCAAATCAAGCATCTTCGGGGTTTAGCCGGATATAACCACTCGCACAAGGCCTTCGGGTCTTAGCCCGGATATGGTCACTAGCATAAATGCCTTCGGGACTTAGCCCGGATATAGTCACTAGCATTAATGCCTTCGGATCTTAGTCCGGATGTAGCCGCTTAGCACAAAAGCCTTCGGACTTAGCCCGATATCACTCGAGTAACCATGCACATATATCAATAAATCATGACACATTCATATTTCATTTTCATTACCAAAGCTCAAACACAAGACACTTATCACATTTACAATTGCGGCTCAATAGCCACATACAAGAGCATGATTTTGATTTACTTAAGACATAATCTAACCGAATCATAATTTAAGTTCCATTACTCGAAAACTTACCTCGGATGTTGTCGAACGATTCCGATGGCTATTCGACCACTTTTTCCTTCCCTTTATCGGATTTAGTTCCCCTTTGCTCTTGAGCTTAATTTAACAAATAAATTGATTTAATCATTTAAGCATCGAGAAGAGGAACTCAAGGTACTTAGCCCACATTTATTCATTAGACATTAAAGTCACATATGTACGGAATCATGAATCAAACTCAACACATTAGTTAATACTCTCCTTAGCCGAATTTTCTAGGTCAAGATAAAGCCTTCAATATGCTTACCTATGGCCGAACAACACATCAACCTATGTACTCATTCATGTGGCCGATTATGAATGTCTATGTTGAGGCAAATTATATACTCAATACCACACACAAATGGCATACCTTTTACTAACTAATGCATTACATATTATAACTCAATACGCATCCATCATGTACTCCATAACCGAAACACCATCATATGTAAGTATATACCTTGAGATATTGTATATGTCATACCAATACGTCATGTGCAAACATATATATATATATATGCAAGAGCCGAATCTCAAAGTTGATTATAACTAAACATGAACATAAATCCAAAACACAAATCTTACCTACCATGCAATAAGCATAAATCATACTTATGAATATACCATGGCCGAATACATCACAACACCATGCCATTTCAATTTTGGTCATGGTTAAACAAAGAACTTAATGTCTCACTCAAAAATGCTAAAAAGAAAATCCAAGAGTCATCAATCCACCATCACATGTATCATTATCAAGCTTCATATTTAGCATGCAATGGCATTAACACAAAATCCACCTTGGCCGAATATCATCCCCATGACATAGCAAAGATTTGAACCATGGGCTAATTAGAACTCAAGCTAGCAACTAAAAACATGCATGAATCTCATGGCACAACCTCAAACATACCTTAATCTAGATACAAGTATGGCCAAACCTCTTCCTAATCCTCTTCCAAACCAAACACGAAGCAAGAACTCCTTTCTTCTTCCTTAGAATTTTCACCAAAAGAAATGAAAAGGACGAACAAATTTTTTTTCTCTTTTCTTCAACTCACGGCAATGGGGGAACACTCACACACATTCTTTCTTTTTTGTTTTTTTCCATTTCTTTATTACCCATACTCCTTATTTTATTTTTCCTAACATACCTCACTAACATAACATGTTTGTGACATGTTTCCACTCATAGCATGGCCGCCACTACTAATTAGGGGGAAATTTGACATGCAATTCCTCTCTTTGATTACATGCACTATTAGATCCTTATAGATTAGCCTATCACATTTCAAAAGTGTCACACAAGTCCTACTAACTGAATTCACATGCAATCGACTAAATCAAGCTTGAAATTTTCACACATTCATAATTACATATTCTAGACAATAAATATCACGCTCAAACATTTCGTGACTCGGTTTAGCGGTCCCAAACCACTTCCGACTAGGGTCAATTTTGGGCTGTCACAACTCTCCCCACTTAAGAAATTTTAGCCCAAAATCTTACCGTAAATAGGTTTGGGTATCGCTCTTTCATAGAGTTCTCGTGTTCCCAAGTAGCTTCTTACATCCCGTGTTTGAGCCATAACACTTTTACTAACGAAACCCTTTTGTTTCGCAACTCCTTCACTTCACGAGCTAGGATACGAATCGGTTCTTCTTCATAACTCATATCGGCTTGAATTTCGACCTCTGATGGACTAATTATGTGCGATGGATCAGATCTATAGCGTCGAAGCATCGAAACATGAAAGACGTCGTGAATCTTTTCAAGTTCAGGGGGCAAAATCAATTGATACGCAACTGGACCGACTCGTTCGGATATTTCATATGGCCCGATGAACCTCGGACTCAATTTGCCCTTACGCCCAAATCTGAGTATCTTTTTCCAAGGTGAAACTTTAAGAAACACTTTGTCTCCCACCTGATACTCAATGTCTTTTCGTTTCAGATCCGTGTACGACTTCTGGCGATCTGTGGCTGCCTTCAGACTTTCACGGAATACTTTTTGTAACACCCCGAACCCGAGACCGTCGCCGGAGTCGAACACGAGGTGTTAACAGACTTCAAACCACTTATTGAGAATTTCCCAGACAAGCTGCCAATCTTTGTACTAGTCGCTTCAAAAATCATAACTTGAGTTTTACAACTCGAAAATCAGTTTCGTAATTTTTCCCTGAAACTAGACTCATATGTCCATCTACAGATTTTTTTTCTAGAATTTTTGGTCGAGCCAATTAGTACAGTTTATTAGTTAAAGTCTCCCATGTTACAGGGGTCGACTACACTGACCTTCGTGCGTTACAACTCAAATAACTCCCTGTGCAGGGCTTCAATACTGATACTGTTTGTTTCTATAGAAACTAGACTCAAAGAGGAATTTATACATCTATGGTATGACTCCTAATTATCTCTGGTTAATTTATAATAAATTTTCAAAGTAGAAACAGGGAATTCAGAAACCGTTCTGGCCCTATTTCACGAAAACCCAAATATCTTTTAACATACAACTCATATGACCATTTCGTTTCTTCCATATGAAAATGGATTCATCAAGGTTCATTTACATAATTTATTCACTATTTAATTCCATTCCTACTATTTTTAGTGATTTTTCACATCCACGTCACTGTTGCTGCCAGCATCTATTTCTAGGGTAGGCTTTCTCTAACACATAGTTTCTATGATTCAACTACCCCTTTTTCATATATAGTCCAAAATATAATCATGATGACCCATTCTAATGGCTGGTCATTTCCAAACATTTCCGTGCCTCTTAATGAGCATATACATACCAAATGATTATAACATTATGCTCAAAACATTTATAAGCCATTTTCGCATGGCTATTCAAAATTTTACATACCAAGTTCAAACAAAACATAATAGCCTATACATGCCGAAATGTACTCCAAGACCAACTACGAAGAAAATACCAAAAGTTGTTAGCGGTGTGATGACTTGATGACGGTCCCGAATACGCAAAAAAGTTGAGTCCAAGAAACCTAAAATAGGTGACAAGCAAACACCGAATGAGTATATAACTCAGTAAGTCATAAGCAATGCACTAACAACCATTAATAACATTATCGCAAGAGGAAACAAAATGGAACGAGGCTAATTACTCCATTCAAACCGAACTATATCATAGTTCCTTAGACCTTTCGATTCAATCATACATCTACATGACCTTTCACTCATTCCGCGATAATTCTTATGTACGTGACTTCAATTTACATTGTCACATAGGTTCAAACTTACCAAGCTCGACCCCAAATATAAACATAGCGCCTATTAGCCATGAACTCAAGGTACTTACCCGATCCGCTGTCCGTGATCAACTCAATAGTGTCGCACACTCAGTGTCAATAGTGAATCAAAAGCATATAGTGAGTCCGCACACTTAGTGCTATATAATCAACTCGCACACTTAGTGCTGTACAAGTTTTAAACCCGCACACTTAGTGCCATTCTCATGATCACAAATGTTTATACCCGCACACTTAGTGCCGAAATCAACAACTCAATACATCTCACCTCTTTTCCTTCCATCGAATACTTCCATCACCACATACACACATGTATATAAATTCATCATTCCTTTCGGCATAATTACATAGACATTATGTCTATTCAAATCAAGACAAAATATATGCTTAGTGACTTACCTTGTGTTGGGTAAAACAGTCCAAGTCGGCTACTCGATGACCTTCGTCTTTCCCTTGCTTGATTCTCCTTCTTTAACTCCTTGAGCTTAATCAATAAATCAACTAGTTTAACCATCTTGCTAAACATTCATAATTCAATTACACATGCATATGTATGTTTGTATATTCGCCAACCATCCTCACTTATTACCCATTTAGTCAATTATCTAAGCCAAGATAAGGCTTTCATACGGTTGCCTCTAACCGAATACATGCACACCAATCTACTTCATTTGGCGAATATGCATGTCTATGTTGAGGCCAATTTTACACTTAATACCACACAAAAAAAAACAGCATACATTTTACTAACTAACGATTACATATTGTAGCTCAATACACATCTCTCATTTACTACATAACCAAACATCATCACAAGCAAATATACACCTTGAAATAGTATATATGTCATACCAATTCATCATGTGCAAACACATATTCATGTAGGTGCAAGGGTCAATCTCAAGTTGTTTATATCCAAATATAAACACATATCCAAAGCTCAAATCTTACCTACCATGCAACATGCATGAATCATACTTATGGATATACCATGACCGAATACATCACAACACCATAATTTTGGTCATGATTAAGCAAAGAACTTAATGTCTTACTCAAAAATACTAAAAAGAAAGTCCAAGAGCCATCAATCCCCCATCACATATACCATTAACAAGCTTCATATTTAACATGCACTGGCATTAACACAAAATCCACCTTGGCCAAATGCCATCCCTGTGATATAACAAAGATTTGAACCATGGGCTTAAGAACATCAAGCTAGTAACTAAAAACATGCATGAATCTCATGGCACAACCTCAAACATACCTTAATCTTGATGCAAGTATAGCCAAACCCTTCCTAATCCTCTTCCAAACCAAACATGAAGCAAAATTCCCTCTTCTTCCTTAGGATTTTCGGTCAAGAGAGAATGAAAGGATGATCAATTTTTTTCTTTTCTTTTCTTCAATACACGGCAATAGGGGTTCACTCACACATATTTTTTTCATTCTTTATTACCCATGCTTATTTGTTTAATTCTTTTCTCCCTAATGCACCAACAAAACATGTCTATGACATGTTTTGCCCATCCTCATTGTCATGGCCGCCACCTCTTATAAAAGAGGATATTTGACATGCAAGGCCATTGTTTTGCATGCATGCTTTAATTAGTCATTACACATTCCCCATCATACTTCCAAAGTTTTCTACTAGGTCCTTTCTAGTGAAATTCACATTTATAACTCTAAATCAAAATATCAAAATGTCACACATGAGTTAACACATATTATAGGCAATAAAATAAATATTAAATTATTTTTATGCCTCGGTTTTGTGGTCCCGAAACCACATTCCGACTAGGGTCGTTTTAAGGTGTCACAACTCTCCCCACTTAAGAAATTTTCGTCCCCGAAAATCTTACCGTAAATAGATTTGGGTATCACTCTTTCATAGAGTTCTCGGGTTCCCAAGTAGCTTCTTCTATCCGTGTTTGAGCCATAACACCTTTACCAATGGAACCCTTTTGTTTCAGAACTCCTTCACTTCACGAGCTAGGATACTGAATCGATTCTTCTTCATAACTCATATCGGCTTGAATTTCAACCTCCGATGGACTAATTACGTCGAAGGATCGATCTATAGCGTCGAAGCATCGAAACATGAAAGACGCCGTGAATCTTTTCAAGTTCAGGGGGCAAAATCGATTTAAACGCAACTAGACCGACTCGTTCGGATATCTCATATGGCCCGGTGAACCTCGGACTCAATTTGCCCTTGCACCCAAATCTGAGTATCTTATTCCAAGGCGAAACTTTAAGAAACACTTTATCTCCCACCTGATACTCAATGTCTTTTCGTTTCAGATCTGCGTATGACTTCTGACGATCGAAGGCTATCTTCAGATTTTCACGGATTACTCTTACTTTCTGTTCAGCATCTTTAATCAAATCCACTCAAAATTTTGCTCTCACCGAGCTCGGTCCAAAACAATGGTGTACGGCATTTACGCCGCATAAGGCCTCGTAAAGGCGCCATCTTAATACTTGATTGAAAACTATTTTTGTGTTTAATTCAATCAAAGGTAAATATCGTTCCGTGAACCATCGAACTCGAGGATGCAACATCTGAACATATCCTCAAGTATCTGAATTATTCGCCGGATTGACCATCGGTTTGGGGGTGAAAGGCGGTCTGAAATGCAACTTGGTACCCAAAGCTTCTTGCACTTTCTTCCAAAATCGCGAGGTGAACCTCGGATCTCTATCCGACACAATGTAAATCGGTACCCGTGTAATCTCACAATCGAGAAACGTACAATTCAGCTAGTTTATCCAATAAAAATCCATACGCATGTGGGGATAAAGTGAGCCGACTTAGTCACTATCAACAACAACCCAAATCGCATCCTTCTTACTAGTCGACAATGGCGGCCGGACACAAAGTCCATTGTGACTCGATCCCATTTCCACTCGGGTATCATGATCGGTTGAAGTAACCTCAAGGCACTTGATGTTCCGCTTTCACTTGTTGACATATTAAACATCTCGAAATAAAGTCGAGATGTCTCGTTTCATACCATGCCACCAAAACCGACATTTCAAATCGTTGTACATCTTCGTACTCCCGGGTGAATTGACATTCGGCTACAATGAGCTTCGTTCGTAATCATCGAAATGAGTTCTCAATTTCTTGGAACACACAAACGATTTCGAACCTCAAACAATCGTCATCATCAATTTGAAACTCCGATTCCTTGTTCGAACACACTCATTGTTTTGCAACCAACTCATCGTCAACTTTCTCGAGCTTCGCAAATTTGATGAGTCAATAATGGTTTGGCCTTTAATTTGGCTATTAACACATTGTCGGGTAGGATAGACAAGTGTACATTCATTGCTCGTAGCAAATAAGCGGTGATTTTTGGCTTAAGGCGTCCGCAACCACATTAGCCTTTCCCGGTGATAATCAATGACCAGCTCATAATCTTTCAACAACTCAAGCCAACGTCTTTGTCTCAGATTTAAGTCTCTTTGAGTCATCAAATATTTGAGACTTTTGTGATCCAAAATACATGGCACTTCTCACCAAATAAGTAATGTCGCCATATTTTCAAGGCGAATCGATGGCGACTAATTCGAGATCATGGGTCGGATAATTTTTCTCATGTGGCTTTAATTGTCTCGATGCATAGGCCACAACTCGACCTTCTTGCATCAATACGCAACCTAACCCAAGTAGGGAGGCATCACTATAGATGACAAACTCTTTGCCGATTCGGTCAGTACTAATCTTGGAGCTTCCGTCAAATGAGTTTTCAATTGGTCGAAACTTTTCCGACACTTTTCCGTCCATTCAAACTTGACATCTTTCTCAGCGGTTTACATCATGGGTGTGGCTATCATCGAGAATCCTTTTACAAACCGTCGGTAGTAACCGCAAGTCCCAAAAAGCTCGAACCTCGTAATATTCTTGGAGGCTTCCAGCTAAGTATGGCTGAAATTTTGCTCGGCCGACTCGAATACCCGCTGCAGATACCACATGACCCAAGAAGCTAACCTCTCTTAACCGAACTCACACTTCTTGAACTTACCATATAACCGCTTATCTCGTAAAATTTGCAACACTAATCTCGTGTGCTCCACATGTTCGGTCTCATCTCTTGAATAGACCAAGATGTTGTCAATGAACACAACTACGAACCGATCCAAATACGGTCTCAAGATCCGATTCATCAAATCCATAAATACCGTAGGGCATTAGTGAGCCCAAACGGCATCACTAAGAACTCGTAGTGACCATATCTCGCTCAAGGCGCTTTTGGGTATGTCCGAATCCCGATTCATGAATCGATAATAGCCCGATCTCAAATCTATTTTTGAGAACACCGAGGCTCCTTCAGTTGATCGAACAAATCATCGATACGCTGTAATGAGATATTTGTTCTTTATTGTCACTTTATTAAGTCGACGATAGTCGATGCACAACCTCATGGTTCTGTCCTTCTTTTCACAAACAACACCGGTGCACCCTAAGGTGAAAAACTTGGTCGAGCGAAACCTCTATCCGTCAACTCTTGCAACCGAGCTTTCAACTCCTTCAACTCGGTTGGTGCCATACGATCGGAGCTATCGAAATTGGCGTAGTCCTGTACAAGCTCAATACCAAACTCTACTTCTCGAACAATGGTAAACCCGTAATTCTTCGGAAAACATCCGGTATTCACAAACCACCGCACCGATTCGGTTTCTTTTCCAATTCCTTATCATCAAGTACATACGCAAGGTATGCTTCGCACCCTTTCTTACATGTTTCGGGCCAACATTGTTGATATTACAAATGGCAACCCTTTAAGTCCAGTAACTCGGATTATCTCGTTATTTGCGCACCTCAAATCAATAGTCTTGCTTTTGCAATTCACAACCGCATCATGCACGGTCAACCAATCCAAACCAAGAATAACATCAAATTCATCAAACGACAAAAGCATCGGTCCGCCGAAAGCGGGACCCTCGGATTACTAGGGGACATTTCTTGCACACTTTGTCGACAAGCACGAAACGACCCAAGGGATTTGACACCGAATTACGAACTCGAGAGACTCAATAGGTAAAGTCTTCTTGGATGCTAAGGTTTCGCATATATAAGAATGAGTAGAACCGGGGTCAATCAAAGCAATCACATTAGTATCAAAGAGAGTGAAAGTACCATGATAACATCGGGGAGGATGCTTCCTTTCGTTACGGGATGGCATATGCCCTAGCAGAGTACGGGTCTCGGATCGAACAGTAGTGACAAGGGCCCCTCTCGACTACCACCCCTACCTCCTGAAATTCTTGGTGGTCTACCTCTAGTCATCATTCCACTAGGTCTTGCACCTTGCATCCTATTCTTCTCATCAAGCTCCGTGCAATCTCTAATGAAGTGGTCCTTTGAACCGCATCCGTAACAAGCCCTATTGGTAGACTTACCCCAACATTCACCTATGTGTCTTCTCCCACATTGGGGGCATTCAGGTTTCTCTTGACGGTTATTGCCCACACTAGCTACCGAAGTAGCTCGGGAGTCCGTCAATGGTCGTGTTCTAATGGAAATTCCCGCAGTTGTCCTCGATTTATTGGTGTCCTCCCTACTTTACAGCCGAGAACGGAGCTTTACCCGTCGATCTTTTGCGATAGTCTCTAACTTCAAATTCAGCCTTCTTCTTCTCCTTTCCAAGTTCCTCCGCCTTGCAGGCTCGTTCAACTAGTGTTACGAATTCTTTTATCTCCAAAATACCCACTAGTAGCTTTAGATCTTCATTCAATCCTTCTTCAAACCTCTTGCACATAGCAACCTCATCACCACACACTCCGGACATACCGATCGAGTCTTACGAACTCATGTTCAGATTCGAGATCTTGTCATACTGCCTTGCTTGAGTTCCAAGAATTCCTTACGCTTTTGATCGATGAACTGTTGACTAATATATTTCTTTCAAACTCCGTTTGAAAGAAATCCCAAGTAACTCATTCGTTTGGAACTATGGAAATCAAGGTCCTCCACCAATAGTAGGTGAGTCTCACAACAAGGATATAGCACACTTTAGACATTCATCGTGTGCATGATGGTTTATCAAACACCGAATGGTGTTATCAAGCGAAACTTCGGCCCTTTCGGCATCATCGGTAACTATGGCCTGAACTCTTCAGCCCGCGCTTCCTAATCAAGTCTACAGTGGCTTACTCAAATTCACAGGTCGATGAATCGATGGCATTACTGTGCTCTTAGGGTGGATTATTCAAATTCGGAATTGTTGGACAGTAGGATTGGTTCGGGCATATTATGCGACCCACTCATTCATCATGGTAAAGAAGGCTTGTCTAGCCCCTCACCTCGATTATTCGCAGATGATCGAGGTTCAACAGCGCGTCCCTCGTGCGAGGAGCAGCCACTACACTTTCAACGTCATCCGCCAAGGTTCTCTCTACACCGGGATCCATTTACTAATCAAAACAATAATTTTAACCGTCAGAAGTCATCACACATTTAAACATTAACATTAAGGCATGTATACCTAGACTCATCCGTGCTATGGTAGTCCTAGAACCGACTAAACCATAGCTCTGATACCAATAAAATTGTAACACCCCGAACCCGAGACCTTCGCCGGAGTCGAACACGAGGTGTTAACAGACTTCAAACCACTTATTGAGAATTTTCCAGACAAGCTGCCAATCTTTGTACTAGTCGCTTCAAAAATCATAACTTGAGTTTTACAACTCGAAAATCAGTTTTGTAATTTTTCCCTGAAACTAGACTCATATGTCCATCTACAGAGTTTTTTTTCTAGAATTTTTGGTCGATCCAATTAGTACAGTTTATTAGTTAAAGTCTCCCATGTTACAGGGGTTGACTACACTGACCTTCGTGCGTTACAACTCAAATAACTCCCTGTGAAGGGCTACAATACTGATACCGTTTATTTCTGTAGAAACTAGACTCAAAGAGGAATTTATACATATATGGTATGACTCCTAATTATCCCTGGTTAATTTATAATGAATTTTCAAAGTCGGAACAGGGAATTCAGAAACTGTTCTGGCCCTGTTTCACGAAAACCCAAATATCTTTTAACATACAACTCATATGACCATTTCGTTTCTTCCATATGAAAATGGATTCATCAAGGTTCATTTACATAATTTATTCACTATTTAATTCCATTCCTACTATTTTTAGTGATTTTTCACATCCACGTCACTGTTGCTGCCAGCATCTATTTCTAGGGTAGGCTTTCTCTAACACATAGTTTCTATGATTCAACCACCCCTTTTTCATATATAGTCCAAAATATAATCATGATGACCCATTCTAATGGCTGGTCGTTGCCAAACATTTCCGTGCGTTTTAATGAGCATATACATACCAAATGATTATAACATTATGCTCAAAACATTTATAAGCCATTTTCACATGGCTATTCAAAATTTTACATACCAAGTTCAAACAAAACATAATAGCCTATACATGCGAAATGTACTCCAAGACCAACTACGAAGAAAATACCAAAAGTTGTTAGCGGTGTGATGACTTGATGACGGTCCCGAATACGCAAAAAGTCGAGTCCAAGAAACCTAAAATAGGTGACAAGCAAACACCGAATGAGTATATAACTCAATGAAGTCATAAGCAATGCACTAACAACCATTAATAACATTATCGCAAGAGGAAACAAAATGGAACGAGGCTAATTACTCCATTCAAGCGAACTATACCATAGTTCCTTAGACCTTCGATTCAATCATACATCTACATGACCTTTCACTCATTCCGCGATAATTCTTATGTGCGTGACTTCAATTTACATTGTCACATAGGTTCAAACTTACAAAGCTCGACCCCAAATATAAACATAGCGCCTATTAGCCATGAACTCAAGGTACTTACCCGATCCGCTGTCCGTGATCAACTCAATAGTGTCGCACACTCAGTGTCAATAGTGATTCAAAAGCATATAGTGAGTCCGCACACTTAGTGCTATATAATCAACTCGCACACTTAGTGCTACATGATCAAACTCGCACACTTAGTGCTGTACAAGTTTTAAACCCGCACACTTAGTGCCATTCTCATGATCACAAATGTTTATACCCGCACACTTAGTGCCGAAATCAACAACTCAATACATCTCACCTCTTTTCCTTCCATTCAATACTTCCATCACCACATACACACATGTATATAAATTCATCATTCCTTTCGGCATAATTACATAGACATTATGTCTATTCAAATCAATACAAAATATATGCTTAGTGACTTACCTTGTGTTGGGTAAAACAGTCCAAGTCGGCTACTCGGTGACCTTCGTCTTTCCCTTGCTTGATTCTCCTTCTTTAACTCCTTGAGCTTAATCAATAAATCAACTAGTTTAACCATCTTGCTAAACATTCATAATTCAATTACACATGCATATGTATGTTTGTATATTCGCCAACCATCCTCACTTATTACCCATTTAGACAATTATCTAAGCCAAGATAAGGCTTCAATACGGTTGCCTCTAACCGAATACATGCACACCAATCTACTTCATTTGGCGAATATGCATGTCTATGTTGAGGCCAATTTTACACTAATACCACACAAAAAAAAACAGCATACATTTTACTAACTAACGATTACATATTATAGCTCAATACACATCTCTCATTTACTACATAACCAAACATCATCACAAGCAAATATACACCTTGAAATAGTATATATGTCATACCAATTCATCATGTGCAAACACATATTCATGTAGGTGCAAGGGCGAATCTCAAGTTGTTTATATCCAAATATAAACACATATCCAAAGCTCAAATCTTACCTACCATGCAACATGCATGAATCATACTTATGGATATACCATGACCGAATACATCACAACACCATAATTTTGGTCATGATTAAGCAAAGAACTTAATGTCTTACTCAAAATACTAAAAAGAAAGTCCAAGAGCCATCAATCCCCATCACATATACCATTAACAAGCTTCATATTTAACATGCAATGGCATTAAAACAAAATCCACCTTGGCCAAATGCCATCCCCATGATATAACAAAGATTTGAACCATGGGCTA
The DNA here is from genome assembly GCF_025698485.1 of Gossypium arboreum. Lineage (NCBI taxonomy): Eukaryota > Viridiplantae > Streptophyta > Magnoliopsida > Malvales > Malvaceae > Gossypium > Gossypium arboreum. The sequence continues at coordinate 81,432,144 of NC_069081.1, read as the reverse complement.
ATAAGAACATCAAGCTAGTAACTAAAAACATGCATGAATTTCATGGCACAACCTCAAACATACCTTAATCTTGATGCAAGTATAGCCAAACCCTTCCTAATCCTCTTCCAAACCAAACATGAAGCAAAATTCCCTCTTCTTCCTTAGGATTTTAGGTCAAGAGAGAATGAAAGGATGATCAATTTTTTTCTTTCCTTTTCTTCAATACACGGCAATAGGGGTTCACTCACACACATTTTTTTTTCATTCTTTATTACCCATGCTTATTTGTTTATTTCTTTTCTCTATATGCACCAACAAAACATGTCTATGACATGTTTTGCCCATCCCTCATTGTCATGGCCGCCACCTCTTATAAAAGAGGGATATTTGACATGCAAGGCCATTGTTTTGCATGCATGCTTTAATTAGTCATTACACATTCCCCATCATACTTCCAAAGTTTTCTACTAGGTCCTTTCTAGTGAAATTCACATTTATAACTCTAAATCAAAACATCAAAATGTCACACATGAGTTAACACATATTATAGGCAATAAAATAAATATTAAATTATTTTTATGCCTCGGTTTTGTGGTCCCGAAACCACATTCCGACTAGGGTCGTTTTAAGGCTGTCACACTTTTACTTTCCGTTTAGCATCTTTAATCAAATCAACTCCGAAAATTTTACTTTCACCGACCTCGGTCCAAAACAATGGTGTACGGCATTTACGACCGTACAAAGCCTCGTAAGGTGCCATATTAATACTTGATTGAAAACTGTTGTTGTAAGTGAATTCAATCAAAGGTAAATACCGTTCCCATGAACCACTAAACTCAAGGATGCAGCATCTCAACATATCCTCGAGTATTTGAATTATCCGCTCGGATTGACCATCGGTTTGGGGGTGAAAAGCGGTGCTAAAATTGAACTTGGTACCCAAAGCTTCTTGCAATTTCTTCCAAAATCGTGAGGTAAATCTCAGATCTCTATCCGACACAATAGAAATCGGTACCCCGTGTAATCTCACAATCTGAGAAACATACAATTCAGCTAGTTTATCCAATGAAAAATCCGTACGTACGGGGATAAAGTGAGCAGACTTAGTCAGTCTATCAACAACGACCCAAATCGCATCTTTCTTACTTGCCGACACTGGCAACCCAGATACAAAATCCATCGTGACTCGTTCCCATTTCCATTCAGGTATCATGATCGGCTGAAGTAAACCCGTAGGCACTTGATGTTCCGCCTTACTTGTTGACATATTAAACACTTCGAAACAAAATCGGAAATGTCTCGTTTCATACCATGCCACCAAAACTGACGTCTCAGATCGTTGTACATTTTCGTACTCCTCGGGTGAATTGACATTCGGCTACAATGAGCTTCGTTCAGAATCATCGAAATGAGTTTTAAATTTCTTGGAACACACAACCGATTTCTGTACCTCAAACAATCGTCATCATCAATTTGAAACTCCGATTTCACATTCGGAACACATTCAGCCCGTTTTGCAACCAACTCATCGTCGACTTTCTGAGCTTCACGAATTTGATGAATCAATAATGGTTTGGCCTTTAATTCGGCTACTATCACATTGTCGGGTAGAATAGACAAGTGTACATTCATCGTCAGAAGCAAAGCAAACAGGATTTCGGCTTAAGGCGTCCGCAACCACATTAGCTTTTCCCGGTGATAATCAATGACAAGCTCATAATCTTTTAACAACTCGAGCCAACGTCTTTGTCGCAGATTCAAGTCTCTTTGAGTCATCAAATATTTAAGACTTTTGTGATCCGAAAATACATGGCACTTCTCACCAAATAAGTAATGTCACCATATTTTTAAGGCGAATACGATGGTAGCTAATTCGAGATCATGGGTCCGATAATTTTTCTCATGTGGCTTTAATTGTCTCGACGATAGGCCACAACTCGACCTTCTTGCATCAATACGCAACCTAACCCAAGTAGGAGGCGCCACTATAGATGACAAACTTTTGCCCGATTCGGCCGCACTAAAATTAGAGCTTCCACAAATAAGTTTTCAGCTTGATCAAAACTTTTCGACATTTTTCCGTCCATTCAACTTAACATCTTTTTGAAGTAAGCCGTCATGGGTGTAGCTTTCATCGAGAAACCTTTTACAAACCGTCGGTAGTAACCGCAAGTCTCAAAAAGCTCAACCTCAAGAATCTTTCTCTGAGGCTTCCAGTTAAGTATGGCTGAAATTTTGCTCGGTCGACTCGAATACCGTCGCAGATACCACATGGCCCAAGAAGCTAACCTCTCTTAACCGAACTCACACTTGTTGAACTTAGCATATAACCGCTTATCCCGTAAAATTTGCAACACTAATCTTAGGTGTTCAAGATGTTCGGTCTCATCTCTTGAATAGACCAAGATGTCATCAATGAACACAAATACGAACCGGTCCAAATATTGTCTCAAGATCCGATTCATCAAATCCATAACATCGCAGGGCATTAGTGAGCCCGAACGGCATCACTAAGAACTCGTAGTGACCGTACCTCGCTCGAAAGCGCTTTGGGTACATCCGAATCTCTAATCCGCAACTGATAATAACCCGATCTCAAATCTATCTTTGAAAACACTAAGGCTCCTTTTAGTTTATCAAACAAATCATCAATACGCGGTAACGGATATTTATTCTTTATCGTCACTTTATTCAGCTGACGATAGTCAATGCACAACCTCATGGTTCCGTCCTTCTTTTCACAAACAATACTGGTGCACCCTAAGGTGAAAAACTTGGTCGAGCGAAACCTCTATCCGTCAATTCTTGCAATCGAGCTTTCAACTCTTTTAACTCGGTTGGTGCCATACGATCACGGAGCTATCGAAATCGGCGAGTCCCAAGTACAAGCTCAATACCAAACTCTATCTCCGAACAGTGGCAAACCCGTAATTCTTCGAAAAAACATCCGGTATTCACAAACCACCGCACAGATTCGGTTTTATTTCTAACTCCTTATCATCAAGTACATACGCAAGTTATGCTTCGCACCCTTTCTTACATATTTCGGGCCAACATTGATGATATTACAAATGCAACCCTTTAAGTCCGTAGACTCAACTCGGATCATCTCGTTATTTGCGCACTCAAATCCATAGTCTTGCTTTTGCAATTCACAACCGCATCATGCACGGTCAACCAATCCAAACCAAGAATAACATCAAATTCATCAAACGGCAAAAGCATCAAGTTCGCCGGAAAACAGGAACCTCGAATTACTAGGGGACATTTCTTACACACTTTGTCGACAAGCACGTAACAACCCAAGGGACTTGACACCCGAATTACGAACTCAGGAGACTCAATAGGTAAAGTCTTACTGGATGCTAAGGTTTCGCATATATAAGAATGAGTAGAACCAGGGTCAATAAAAGCAATCACATTAGTATCAAAGAGAGTAAAAGTACTGGTAATAACATCTGGAGAGGAAGCATCCTCGCGTGCGCGTATAGCATAAGCCCTAGCAGGAGCGCGAGCCTCGGATCTGGTCGTAGCATCTCTAGATCCTCTCTGACCACCACTAGCATTGCCCGTTTGTCTAGATGGTCTACCTCGAGCAGTGGTAGCACCCGGTTTCCCACTCTGATTTACATCTTGTTCAGACAACCTCGGGCAATCTTTAATGAAGTGGTCAACTAATCCGCACTTGTAACAGGAGCGGTCATGGAATCTACAACTCCCCGAATGCCATTTACCATAATATCGGCACTCGCTCTGTCTCGACGATCATTTCCAACACTAGCGATCAAGTGACTCGTGTGCTCACAGGGGTCGATCGCGATCTCGCCTATAAAAGCCCAAGTGTCTCTAGATCGCCTAGATCATCTCTAAATTTCTTCGATGATCGTTGAAAGGGCTTTCCGATGATCTCTTACGAAACTCCTTTGCCCCCACATCGCCTTTCCTTTTCTCTTCATCGAGCTCCTCGGCTTTGCAAGCTCGCTCGACAAGCACCACAAATTCTCGGATTTCTAAAATGCCAACATACAACTTTATATCATCATTCAGTCCATCTTCAAAGCGTTTACACATCACAGCTTCTGAAGAAATGCATTCTCGCGCGTACCGGCTAAGCCTCACAAATTTTCGTTCATAGTCGGTAACCGACATGGAACCTTGTTTGAGTTCAAGAAATTCCTTCCGTTTTTGGTCAATGAATCTCTGACTGATATACTTTTTCCGAAACTCGGTTTGGAAAAACTCCCAAGTTACTTGCTCTCTAGGCACAACAGAAGTCAACGTGTTCCACCAATAGTAGGCAGAATCACGTAGTAAGGAGATAGTACACTTTAGGCACTCATCGGGTGTGCAAGATAGCTCGTCGAGTACCCGGATAGTGTTGTCCAACCAAAATTCAGCTTGCTTGGCATCAGCCCTGTCCGTAGCTTTAAATTCAGTAGCCCTATGTTTTCGGATTCTATCAACTGGGGGCTTATTTGACCTTATTTGGTCAGCTACCGAAGGTATCGTAGGTGCGGGGGTGCTATTTGTCGGGAATGGAGGTTGTGGAACAGCGGTATTAGTTCGAATGTATTGGTTGAACCAATCATTCATCACACTATAGAAAGCTTGTCTAGCTTCATCATTCGGATTACTAGCATTAGGTTGAGAGTCTGCCGGCGCTGTCCCTTGTACGGGAGCAGGCGCTACACTCTCAAGATCATCAGCTATCGCTCGGTCGGGATCGGGATCCATTACTATAAGTATACACATTTACAAATGTCAGAAATCACCACACTATCAAATAATCACATAAAATGGCATGTATAGCTAAACCCAACGCATTACGGTAGTCCTAGAATCGACTAAACCGTAGCTCTGATACCAATAAAATTGTAACACCCCATACCCGAGACCGTCGCCGGAGTCGGACACGGGGGTTAACGGGCTTAATCCCCTTACTTTCACAGTCCAATTTAAAATTTTCCAGGCAGTTGGCTAACTGCGTCACTGTCACCTTAAAAATCATATCTTGAGTTCCACAACTCAAAAATCAGTTTTGTGATTTTTCCCTGAAACTAGACTTATATATACATCTACAAATTTTTTTCTAGAATTTTTGGTCAGGCCAATTAGTACAGTTTATTAGTTAAAGTCTCCCATGTTACAGGGATCGACTACACTGACCTTCGCGCATTACGACTTGGATATCTCCCTGTACAGGGATTCAATACTGATGCCGTTTGTTTCTGTAGAAACTAGACTCAAAGAGGAATCTATAAATATATGGAATGACTCCTAATTATCTCTGGTTAATTTATAATGAATTTCCAAAGTTGGAACATGGAATCCAGAAACCGTTCTGGCCCTGTTTCACGAAAACCTAAATATCTCTTAGCATACAACTCATATGACCGTTTCGTTTCTTCCATATGAAAGTAGATTCATCAAGGTTCATTTAAATAATTTATTCACTATTTAATTCCATTCCTACTATTTTTAGTGATTTTTCACATCCACATCGCTGCTGCTGTCAGCATCTGCCTTTAAGGTAGACTTTACCTATTTCATAGTTTCCATGATTCAATTAGCCCTTTTTGCATACATAGCACAAAGTATAATCATGATTAACCATTCCAATGGCTAATCGTTTCCAAACATTTCCATACCTCTTAGTGATCAACATACAAAACGATTATAGTACTATGCTAAAAACGTATATAAGCCATTTTCGCATGGCTATCCAAATTTACACAAAATCCATGGGTACATGACCAACAACAAAAGGGTAGTCCTATACATGCCATTTCAAAGTTCAACCAAAATTGTACCAAAAGGGGCTTTGATAGTGTGGGAGACTTCGACTTCCAAAATCCCGAGTCCGATAGGTGACGAGCCAAAATCTATAAAACAGAGAAACAAAGAAACGGAGTAAGCAATTTATGCTTAGTAAGTTTTGAGCAAGGATTCCAAACAACAAAAGCATAGCATTCATATAGCTAAACGGATAATTTCATATGCACAAATTCTCAATATCATACTTACTTCACATTACCAACCCTTATGTTCATACACAAAATATCAACTTAGCCAAAGGCCGGTAGCTCATTTATCGACTGAGCGAATACAGATTTGTGAGGGATCAACTAATTCAAGCACACACGAAACATACCTCATCCCTGGGATTTTACGAGCGTACTAATTTAAATTTTTACAGCAAGATCGCTCATTCCCAAATCAGCATCTTCGGGGTTTAGCCGGATATAACCACTCGCACAAGGCCTTCGGGTCTTAGCCCGGATATGGTCACTAGCATAAATGCCTTCGGGACTTAGCCCGGATATAGTCACTAGCATTAATGCCTTCGGATCTTAGTCCGGATGTAGCCGCTTAGCACAAAAGCCTTCGGGACTTAGCCCGGATATCACTCGAGTAACCATGCACATATATCAATAAATCATGACACATTCATATTTCATTTTCATTACCAAAGCTCAAACACAAGACACTTATCACATTTAAAATTTCGGCTCAATAGCCACATACAAGAGCATGATTTTGATTTACTTAAGACATAATCTAACCGAATCATAATTTAAGTTCCATTACTCAAAAACTTACCTCGGATGTTGTCGAACGATTCCGATGGCTATTCGACCACTTTTTCCTTCCCTTTATCGGATTTAGTTCCCCTTTGCTCTTGAGCTTAATTTAACAAATAAATTGATTTAATCATTTAAGCATCGAGAAGAGGAACTCAAGGTACTTAGCCCACATTTATTCATTAGACATTAAAGTCACATATGTACGGAATCATGAATCAAACTCAACACATTAGTTAATACTCTCCTTAGTCAATTTTCTAGGTCAAGATAAAGCCTTCAATATGCTTACCTATGGCCGAACAACACATCAACCTATGTACTCATTCATGTGGCCGATTATGAATGTCTATGTTGAGGCAAATTATATACTCAATACCACACACAAATGGCATACCTTTTACTAACTAATGCATTACATATTATAACTCAATACGCATCCATCATGTACTCCATAACCGAAACACCATCATATGTAAGTATATACCTTGAGATATTGTATATGTCATACCAATACGTCATGTGCAAACATATATATATATATATGTGCAAGAGCCGAATCTCAAAGTTGATTATAACTAAACATGAACATAAATCCAAAACACAAATCTTACCTACCATGCAATAAGCATAAATCATACTTATGAATATACCATGGCCGAATACATCACAACACCATACCATTTCAATTTTGGTCATGGTTAAACAAAGAACTTAATGTCTCACTCAAAAATGCTAAAAAGAAAATCCAAGAGTCATCAATCCACCATCACATGTATCATTATCAAGCTTCATATTTAGCATGCAATGGCATTAACACAAAATCCACCTTGGCCGAATATCATCCCCATGACATAGCAAAGATTTGAACCATGGGCTAATTAGAACTCAAGCTAGCAACTAAAAACATGCATGAATCTCATGGCACAACCTCAAACATACCTTAATCTAGATACAAGTATGGCCAAACCTCTTCCTAATGCTCTTCCAAACCAAACACGAAGCAAGAACTCCTTTCTTCTTCCTTAGAATTTTCGCCCAAAAGAAATGAAAAAGGACGAACAAATTTTTTTTTCTCTTTTCTTCAACTCACGGCAATGGGGGGGGGGAACACTCACACACATTCTTTCTTTTTTGTTTTTTTTTCCATTTCTTTATTACCCATACTCCTTATTTTATTTTTCCTAACATACCTCACTAACATAACATGTTTGTGACATGTTTCCACTCATAGCATGGCCGGCCACTACTAATTAGGGGGGAAATTTGACATGCAATTCCTCTCTTTTGATTACATGCACTATTAGATCCTTATAGATTAGCCTATCACATTTCAAAAGTGTCACACAAGTCCTACTAACTGAATTCACATGCAATCGACTAAATCGAAGCTTGAAATTTTCACACATTCATAATTACATATTCTAGACAATAAATATCACGTTCAAACATTTCGGTGACTCGGTTTAGCGGTCCCGAAACCACTTCCCAACTAGGGTCAATTTTGGGTTGTCACACCACTGATCCATGATAGTGTGGTGTCTCCCGAGGCGTATGAGAGCCATTTTGTTTAGATAAAGGTACTCTCCAACCGAGCTACACCGACCATGTTGAATGTGATGCTAAAATATTCGAGTAAAGTATAGTCATGACGAATTGAAACTTGGAAAGGTACGAATGAGGATTCATGAAATGTGTATATGGTGAAATGAGCTTATCTATGATTAATAGATAATTTTATGATGTAAATGGTTTATTTGCTTGAGTGAATGCATGATTTTAGATAACTTACCAAAGATATAGATGGAATGAATATTCACGTACGCTTATATGAAAAATCATGGTTGATAAGCTCGTATAGCTTAAGTAAATGTGTTAAATTGCTTGGACTGATTCATATGATTATAACGATATGTCTAAATGATAGTGTACGAGGTAAAAGTATGGATTGTGATAAACTTATCTGTGTGTGTTGGCCCATGTATGATATCATGTGCATGAATTATATGGTTAAATGAATAGATAAGTAAAGTTATCTAGAAAACATAGAATGCATGCATAATTATACTTGACTAAATGAGATAACTGAAAAGTGGGCATTAAATCAATATGAATGTTAGTTACTCGAAATGAATGACATAATTGAGATATGATTGTTATGATGAAAACTGTGTTACATGTATATGTATATGAGAGTTGAGTCAGAGGCCCTACGACCCCTTCCCCCTTACCAAAGTGGTGTTTTATAATGGAAGTTCTTGAGATTTATGCTGAATGAGTTCCCAGGTGAGAAACCAAAGAGTTCAATGATGGAATGGTTATAAGCATGATTAGAGATTGAGAATGGGTTCATAAGTACAAACATGAGCTAGAAAGATATAGGATTGACCGAAAGATTGTTTAACTTTCGCAACATCGTAGTTAGCGAAAAAGTTAATTTTGGTAAAACAATCTATCCTGGTATGATGTTGAAAAATGTATTGATTGAAATTCCCCCATGAACTGGTTTTCTTAGTGAAGGGAATATTATGGAATTTGGGATGGCAAAAATAGTTAAAGGAATAATGTTCGAAATAAGGAAATGTTCCCTGATCTTAACGTTAGATGAATGTGTTGCTAGTCTAATTGGATTATAATCTGCATGGTTCTGTTTTTCTCTGGTATTTTGTTATATTCTGCCTGTTGGGAATCGATGAGAAATTGTGTATGGTGCCATGATTCTATTTCTACCGATCATTACTCTGATTGATTTTATATATATATGAAAAGCATATAATTCCGGTCGTATTTGTTGTCAGTGGTTTGGAATGATGTTATTTTGGATTTCTTTTCTTCGAAAAACCATTGGGGTCTTTCATATTTTTATGAGTCTGGTTCTCAGTCTTCTGATGTTTTGCTATAAATTGGATTCTCGTATCATGGATTTCTTTAACTTGGATTTCTTTATTCTCGGCTTCTCTGTTTTAGATTTCTCTATCTTGGTTTTTCTGGATATTTATCTTGTAACTTGTTGATCATGGCTTGCATTTAGAGCATGACCCTCAGCTTGTGATTGATGTATATAAAGAACAAATATGACTATACCTCTGAATTGATCCTGATAATGTGGTGAAATTTCAAGTCCCAATGTGTATGGTGGATTTCCTTTCTCAAGTAAGTTAATCAAAGTTAATGTATTCAGTTGAGGTATTAGTTTTACTTATGCTAATGCATTTGTTATGGTCTTCGATTGGAATGATGAGTGAATTTGGAATGATGCATGTTGAATCGTTCTGTTGACTAGAAGAGAGAATTTCTTGAAATATCAATTATGGATGAATAAGGTCGACTTGATTGTTCAATCTGTATGGAATATATGTTTAGAATCTAACGAAATGTTCATGCTTGAGAATAAGATTTTATTTCTTCATGGGTAAAAAGATAAATAGTCTAATTAAGAAATTTATGTTTCCTAGAAGAATCGAATGCGATAAAAAGATCTAATATTGATAACGTGAAGATAATCTGGGTATTTAAAAATGTTGAAACAATCATGTTTATCTTTGAGTACAAATTCTTAAAATGTTGAAAGTTTAAAGATGTATAGTAAGAATCATTAGAATTATTTTTGCCATTTGGGAATTAGAATGGAAATAGAAAAGGTTAATATGGATTTTCTTGTCTGGATCTTTCCTGTCCTTGAAAGAGGAAAGTAATATGTAGTGTTGTTAAATGTTATGAGATATGCAAATTATGCTGGTGTACCCAAATGTCTACTCACCAGATTCATAGGATTTCATGTCTTTATGAATGTTGGATATCATGGAATTTTAATATCCACAAATCCGATTGAGATCCGGGATTCATAGCATGATTTCTTGGGAAAGCCAGAGGAGGCTTTGAAATGAAATGTAACTAAGAGTTGTATTCGACTGTATGGAATTATAAAGAGTATGAGGCCGAGATGAACTGACTAGTTTACTATTTGAATCTGAAAAGATTCAGGTGTGAATGTATACGTAACATGATGGTATGGATCATACTTTTGAGTACATGAGCTTTCTGGTACATATTAAGTTTCGGTGAAAGTATTGTAAAGTGAATACCACTTACGATTTTTGTATGTGGAATTTAACGAGATAGGCAGTAAAAGCACAGCTTGAGTGAAAGTTCTTTGACATCGATTATAGGATTGAGGAATCCAAGTGAAAAACCAAAACCACTTTCCTGGTAAGATTTTCGAGGACGAAAATCCCTAAACGGGGGGAGAAATGTAACATCCTGATTTTAGGCCTAGTCGGAATAGTGGTTTCGGGACCACAAATCCGATGAGGAAAATTCATTTTTATTATATTTTTATGGTCTACGACTTCACAGAATGATTTCGTGAAAATTTCGTTCGAAAATTTCGACGTTTGGGCACTCAATTTGGTCAAAAGGATTAAATTGTAAAAAGTGCAAAAGTTGAGTTCTACATGTTAGAAGTGTCTAATTGTTATAAATTTTTAAATTAAATGTCCTTAAATGGTAATTAGACCATTTTGAAGTTTGTGGACAAAAATGGACATTGTATGATAGGTTTTAAAAAGTTTTTCATTAAGGGCATTTTAATAAATTGGTAATTAAATGAATTAAAAATGTCAAAATAAGCCAAATTTGCTCATCTTCTTCCTCATGGCTGAAGTTTTCATGAAAAACACCATGGATAGGGTTTTCAAGCTTTCCAAGCTCATTTGTAAGTGATCCCGAGCCCCGTTTTTAATATTCTTTACAGTTTTGAAGTCCCGGTAACATGTTCTAGCTATTCTACCATTATTTTGAGCTAGGGTTTGTTTTTAAAAATTTACCCATGAATGATATGCATGTATTTTGATGTTTAATGGTAGAATATGAAGCTTGAAATTGTGTTAAACAACTTTTACTAAGTGATTTTACGTGAAAACGAGTAAAACGGCATAATCGGTAAAAATACCTAATGTTCGTAAGTACATGTTAGAGTGAGAATTTGATGTTTCCATACAAGGGAAAAATGATCAGCATGTCATAAAACATAAGAAAATAGGATGAAGTTTAATTTCCGAACCTTGGGGCAAAAGTGCAAATATGCAAAAGTTTGGGGGTCAAAATGAAAATTTGTAAAAAATATGATTTTTGGACCCTTATGAATAATGTGACTAATTATTAGGCTAAATGTGATTTATAGATGAAGGAAATCGAGATTCGGGCTTAAATCAGGAAAATACAAGGTTATGGATTAAAATGGTAAATTGTCGTTTTTGGATCGAGGTAAGTTCGTGTGTTAATAATAATGTAATACCATCCATGAATTGTAATTCTCTATTGTTATGGCATAAATTAAATGATTTAATATGTTTAAGAGAAGTTGATGGATGGTATGTATGATACTGAAAAATGTAATACTTGTTGTGTCATGTGAAATTGAATAGTGTTAAATTACTATTACCTGGGTTGTATGAATTGCTACACGGTTGTACCAGATGAGATTTTGACAAGTTTGTATGTAAATAATTTATCGATTCTATTTATTTTATTATATTTTGTTATCATATGAAATGTGGCTGCCTATAGAATGACTATTTGTTGTAAATTGCAAATTGAAAAAGGACTATGAATAAATTTGTAACATGTTGGAAAGTGAGGAATTTTCCGATTGAGCCTTCGAAATAGAAACGATACGAATGATCTATTGTGAGGTCACGTGTGTAGTACTAAGTACAGGCTACTATGCGTACCCGATAACTTCGATCACGTGTGTAGTACTAAGTGCAGGCTACTACGTGTATCAGATGGTTAGGTCATGTGTGTAGCACTAAGTGCAGGCTACTACTTGTACCAAATAATTGGTCTCATGTGTAGTACTAAGTGCAGGCTACTATGCGTACTAGATAGCCTTGTCTATAAGTGTGAAAATATGTACAGGCAACTGAGTATCAGTTATTATTCCGAAGAGCTCAACGGGAAAATCGATTAAGTAAAACTACATGTAGACATGATTATATGATGAATAAGTGCAGGTATATGTTTATGAAAATTTTGAGCAATGTGCTCGATATTTGAGTGAACTTCGATAACACAAAATGGATTAAGTGAAATTATGTAAGAGTGAATTTTAGTAGTAAAATAGTGTTGGACAGCAGCAGTTGTGTGACTTTGAAAATTCACCACAAATTGTGTAAGTTGAATTAAAGTTCAAAAAAATTATGGAATTGAAGACTAATGAACATATTTTCATATAAAAGAAACAGGGGGAGCAAAAGAGTTTGATATTATGTAATATTCTTATTTTTGTGAGACAGTGTCAGAATGAATTTGAGATCCCCTGTTTTGACTTGGAAAAATTGTTAAAAAATTCTGCAAAAATAATTATGAGTTATAATTTATATGAATAGAATCTTCAATGAGTTTAATTTCAGAAGGAATGGAAGGGAACATCATCCGAGTCCCGAAATATGAGATAAATAATTTTTAGTGAAGAGAGGTCAGAACTATTGGACAGAAAAATAGGGGAAATTTTAATGAATAAACTATCATAATTGGCTAAACCAAAATTTTTGGAAATTTTATAGGAGAAAGGTATATGAATTTAGTTTCAAGGAAAATTAAATAAAGTAAATTTGGAGTTTTGTAGCTTCAGATATGAATGATTTAGTAACTGTAACTTGATAAAACAGCTTAACCTGAACATGTGTAATTGTACAATTATAGTGTTTTATCTTGAAAAGCATGTTAGTAATTGCTTATTAATTTCATATGGACTTACTAAGCGTAAAGCTTACCTATCCTCTTCATTTTTTTAGTATTGGCAGGTCGGCCCAGGGTTGGAGCTCGTCAGAGGCAAAATCACACTATCAAACTATCATTTTTGGGAGAATTAATTCAAATATTAGAAATATCAAGTGAGTGGCATGTATAGAAAGTTGGTTTGTGATATGTATTATTATTATAATTTTAAAAATACGTATCAGTCTGCATTGAGTTATCGTATATGATCATGAGATGTGGTCCTTATCCATTATGGTTTATAAGTTTAATTAATCATGCCATGTCCTATGTTTTGATGTGATGGTATAGTTAGATTTGTTTGTTATGCATGATTGGTAATACATTAGGTAAGTTAAATGCAGGCCAGTGGATCATGAATTAAATGGAAATGGGTAATGCTGCCTTGAATATGGATGTTTAGTGGACAAATTGGTAACTATGTTATGATGGTATAAAATGAGAATAAGATTTAGCATGTCTAGTTCTAGTTAATGTAAGAATGTATATTATATACAGGATGGTAAGCAAATATGTTTAAAGTGAAAGACATGTTATTGCATGATTATGGATGTGTAAGTGCTCATTTATGCCACGTTATATGTCCTTAAGTATGAGTCTATGCATGTGTTCGAAACGTTTTGAATTAAATGAAATGTTATGGCCCAATTTTCGTCTATGTGTATGGTTAAGTCTAGTAATACCTCGTACTCTGTTCCGGCCTTGGATACGGGTAAGGGGTGTTACATATTTTCTGATAAAAAAAGAATTCTTATCGTATGAGGAAGTTGTCTAATCATGATGATAGTCGAAAACATTGTCGTTTGATTGGTTTAGAACTTGCATCGTTCTATTTCTCTCTGGTATTCTATTTCATTTTGTCTATTGAAAGTTGATAAGGAAATGTATACGATGCTATGATTCTGTTTCCTTTGATTGATACTCTGTTTTGGTATGAATATATGAAAGAGTATGTTGTTTTTGTTGTATTTAATTACAGTGGGCCTGAATGGTGTCTTCTCCTAGATTTCTTGTCTCTGAGGGATCATAGAGATCTTTATTCTCTCAATTGGGCTGTGTTTTTGGAAATTCTGTATTTCTTCACATCTTGAATATAAATGTCTTGGTCTTCTTGTTATTCCTATTGTTAACATGTTTCGATCATGGTTCAATTTTTACGGGATATTCATGGACTAGAACTAGAAATGTCTAAGATGGTTATATCTTTAGTCTAATCATGGGAACACAGTGATACCGGTATGAGGTTTTCTAGTCTATATAAAATTGGCCAAAGTATAGATTGCGACAGTTCGAGTTCAGATTGTATATTAGCTTTCATTTTTATCGGTAATATTGATTTCTATTGGTTTAGAAAGAACTTTATGTTTTGCTTGAGCTGAAACAGTTTATAAAGAATTTTGACTTATGTTGTGAAAGAATTATAAAAGATTGTATGTTTGAATTGTTCTATCATCATTGTGAGGGGAATACTTGAATTACTATTGATTGATAATTAAGATCGACTTAGTTTTTCAAACTGTATGGGTTATTTGTTTGAAAGATTAAATGAGATATTTATATCCGAGTCTATTCCCATGTTTAGAAATAGAATTTCATTTCTTTTTGAGTAAAAGACGGGCATTCAGAATGAAGAATGTATATTTTATAAGACATTATTATGAAACGAAGTTGTATTGATTAATAAAGTTATTGCCTTCATGAAAATTTGGATGATCTGTTACATGCTAGTAAGATTCAAAATGGTTGGAAGTATTGTTAATCGAAATATTAGATTTGAAATAGCCTGCCTCGGGCATAGTGTCTTCAATTTTTCGAGATATGGTATTGAATAAATTGGGTTGTGTTTTAAGGCCATAAAGCAACGTAATAGCTGAAAGTATTCGATGTTATAGAAAGATCCGAAACTAAGATAGCATAGATGATTTGAACCATTGAAAGATGATGAGTTAGATATTGTTTGATCTTTAAGAATAGAAAAAAATGTAGTTACTAGTATTGGGGCTGAAAATCCTCAATTTCATTAAGAATGATGGTTATATGGTTAATCTTGTCTATTGACGGTTCAGTCTTAGCTAGGTTCAAGACTAAAAATTGAAGTTTTGTTGTAAGTTAGTGTAGCTGGGAAATGCGTTAGTAATTCGTGAACTAAGGGAGTACAATATTGAAACTAGAATGAAATGGGAAAGAGCTACTATAGATTTCATATTTGGATTATCCCCATCTCTTAAAAAGAAAGATGTTATGTGAATTGTTTTCCTCTATTTAGCGAAATTGCAAATCATTTCGGCATGTATAGAATTCTCACTTGACAGGTAAATGGAATTATGTGTCTTTGAAGTTGTCAGATTTCTTTCGATGCTAGTCTTCATTGATCAGATTGAAATCTGAGGTTTATATCGTAATTTCTTAGGAAAGTTAAAGGAAGCTCTGAAAATTTACAGACAACTAAGAGATTGAATTCGCAAACTATCGGGCCATATTAAATTATAGAGAATACAGGGCCGTGATGAACTGGCTAATTTCACCATTCAATTTGAAAGGATTCAAGTATGTTATGTGTATATGTGTTATGATGGTATGGATAAGATTCTTTGTGTATATGAGACCTCCGACATAAGTCAAGATTTAGTTGATGTGTTGTATAACGAAGAAATGTTCATGACCTTGGAACGAAGGATTGAAGTGTTAGGAACTAAAAGTTCAGTATTAGTGAAGGTTCTCTAATGATGTTATGAATAAAGAAGCTTCTGCGAAAAACAAACCTCATTTTCGGTAAGATTTTCAGAGACGAAAATCCCTAAAGGGGGGAGAGTTGTAACAGTCCGATTTTGGGCCTAGTCGGAACAGTGGTTTCGGGACCACAAATTTGACACAAGAAAATTTATTTTTAATATATTTTTATGGTCTACAAATTCACGGGATGATTTCATGAAAACATCATTCGAAAATTTTAACGTTTGGGCACTCAATTTAGTCAAAAGGACTAAATCGTAAAAAGTGAAAAAGTTGAGTTCTACATGTTAGAGGTGCCTAATTGTTATGAAATTTTAAATTGGAGGTCCTTAAATGGTAATTAGACCATTGGATAATAATAATGCAATGTCATACTTGAGCTATAAATTATATTATTGTCTCATAAATTGAATGAGTTGTCATATGGATGTATACAACAAGAATTTGACAAGTACCTAGATAATGTTATCGTTGATTGTGACTGAATCTAAATTGGTAAGTTGAATTGAACTTGTAGAGTTAAAGGTTATTGTAGGCTATGCATAAGAAGTGATCTACAATATGTCTATGATGTGTGATGAATTGTGATTTTGTATTAAAAAGCGATTATCATGATTATTAACATTATGTGAAATCATGAGCTTAATTACCATCATGAGATATATGATTCAATCCTAGGGAAAAGTTTCGACAAGATGTGTATTCGAAGAAGCCCTGGGTGACCCTAAGGAATGCTTAGGATTTGGATATCATGACACCATGGTTAATGAGATCTCGTGTAAGAGCATGTCTAGGACATGGCATTGGCATCAGAGATGGGAGCCAGTGTAAGACCATGTTTGGGACATGGCATCCGTATTGATATGTGTGCCAATGTAAGACCATGTTTGGGACATGGCATCGGCGTTGATATGTGTGCCAGTGTAAGACCATGTCTGGGACATGGCATCGACGATGATATGTGTGCTAGTGTAACACCATGTCCAGGACATGGCATCGGCACCGATATGAGACTTCGTATAAGGCCACATTTGGGTTACAGTGTCGACATGTGGATCCATGTAAGACCATGTCTGGGAATGGATTGGGTACTTTATTTGGTGTATGATGATTTTGAACGTGCTTCAGTATTCCGGGTGGTTCAACGGGCCATTCAAGATTATGGTTAAGAAGTGGAGTAATATGTGAAAAGTGTTGAAAGGGTACAGGTATGAAAACTAAGCTTATGGTTATTGAGACTATGAAATGTCGAGACCTCGGTGAGCTAAGATGTATGAATTATGATTATGAATTTTTTTGCAATATCATGCTAACTTACATTGTGTAATTGAACATGGAATCCATGAAATGGTGAGTTCATGATTAGTTGAAAATGAACTTATGATAGTTATCATCATATTGCACTAAAATAGTTTTGGGCAGCAGCAATAGTCTAAATTTGAAAATCCACCAAAAATTGTGAAAATCGAATTAGAGATTGAATAATATATTAAATTAAGGCTTATTGAGTCTAGTTTCACATATAGGAAATGGTGTAAGAAAAAGAATTTCATAGTATGAGATATTTGAATTTTTGTGAGACAGGGTCACAGTGATTTCGGGCTCCTCTTTCTTAAATTTAGAAAACCACTAAAAACTGTACAAGAATAATTATGGGTTATATTTTATATGCTTAAAATTCTTAATGAGTATATTTTCAAAAGAAACAATAGAGAACAACATACAAATCGTGTATAAGGAGAAAATTAATTTTTAGTGAAAAGTGGTTGGAACAGTCAGATAAAGAAACGGGGGAGAATTTAAAGAATAAACTGTACTTATTGGCTAGACAAAAAAATCTGAAAATCTTATGGTCAGAAGATATGTGAGTCTAGTTTTAGGGAAAATTATTCGATCTTAATTTGGAGTTCTGTAGCTTAAGATATTAATAATTTAGTGACTGTGACTTGAGTAGACAGCTTAACTGGAATATGAGCAAATAGTGGAATTATGTGCAACTTTGATTGTGTTACCATGAGAATATGTTGTAAGAATTTGGAAAAAAGTGCATTAATAAATTTCTTATTATTATTTTCTTACGGACTTACTAAGCTATAAAGCTTACCCCTTCTTTCCATTTTTTTAGTGTTGTCAGGTTAACTCGGGGTTGGAGATCGTTGGATATAGTATCACACTATCAAATTATCAAGTTGGGGTATGAATAAAACTTAAGTGTTTTGAAGTGAGTGGTATTTATAGAGACTTAGTACTTCATGATACGTGTTTCATGATTTGGCCAATCGAGTTGGTTTATAATGATTCATTTGTATAGAGCCAGGAGATATGGCTTATATTTGATCATTTAGTTGTAAACCTAATTGATTTTGCATGACTGATCTAATGTCTTGATGATGTGCATGTTGTGATGACTTGGTATCAATGAATGTATGATATGGTGTGCAATGTCTTAGACAAGCATATTATTCTACGCATGTGAAATATGTTAGTATTTCATAAAGTTATGAGCTAGCCTTGAATATGAATGTTTGATGATTAAGTTGAAATCTTTTGGTAGGATGATAACCATGGTATAAAAGTATAAGTGATATCATAATAGACAAGGCAAAATGAGTGTGAATTGGTGTGTTTAACTTAGTATAAAATGAGTATGATAAACACAAGTATGATGACATGGAAATGCTATGTTTGTGACTTAATTGATGATGTTTAATCATTAAATGGATGACATGTTATATATCCTTGATGTTGTATAAATGTGTGAGGGATTATGGTTGACCAAGGCTTGGAAAATAGCTTAAGTGTTGGCCATACGGGCAGAGACACAGCCGTGTGTCTCAGCCGTGTGGGGAACACAGCCTTAGCACATGAGCGTTTGACTTGGCCGTGTAACCCCATTTCATTACTGATGTCATAAACAGAAAGTTACACAGGCTAAGGACACGAGCGTGTCCCAAGCCACACGGGCGTGTGTGACAACACGGCCTAATCCACACAGGTGTGTGACTCTCTAAATATGGAAAATTTCTCCGAGTGTTGTAAAATTTTTAGAAGTTCTTGGTTTAGTCTTAGGCCTCGTAAGCCCGTGTAATGGACAATATGCATGTGTTTGAATGTTTTTGAATTGGTTGAAATTTTATGGTCCAGTTTTACATGTATGTGCATGTTTAAGTCTGGTAATGCCTCGTCTCTTGTCCCGGCGTTGGACACGGGTAAGGGTGTTACATGTAGCATATACCAAAGCAGGCTGCCTCACCTCAGTTGATTCGGCACCTCTGCCCGGTGTTTTCTGCCCTCGACCCATGCCTTTACCACTACTGGCCTGACCCCGGCCCCTAGATGGCTGCTAAACTACTCCCGATGGCTGTGTAATCTTAGTAACTGGAGCTTGCGTTTGACTAGTTCTCAATGGACAGTCTCTAACACTATGCTCAGTCGACCCACATCTCAGACATGCCCTAGTAGTCCTCCAACACTCGCCCGGATGGCATCTACCACAGTGTCCACAAAGCGCCACCGCAATAGCTGCAGCAGGAGGCCCAACTCTTATTGGCCCATCAGATCTAGCCTATTTCTTTGGCCTCATCCTAGAATTCAAGGGCTCCGAACCCCTCTTAGTCTTTCCTCTGTCTCGATTTTGGCACTCCGTGCGCTTAACCTCTTCGGTGATCTTCGTCTTCTAACTAGAGCAGAAAAATCACGCTCCCTCTGCAGAGTTATCAGGGCTCGCAAACTGTCCCTCGGACCATCGTCAAATCGAACACAACACTCATACTCAGTCGCCACCATGCCTCGTGTATAACAGTTAAATCTCAGGAACTCGACCTCATACTCAGCCACTGAACGATCTCCCTGAGTGAGATTCAGGAACCCCCACCTCCTAGCGTCAATATAACTGGCACCCACATATTTACCTGGAGGGCCGTCTTAAAGAAATCCCATGTCAGTCGGTTAGCTGTACGCCCTCCTTAACCGTCAACCACCACTGGTATGCCTCATCATAAAGCAGAGAAACAACCCCCTTAAGCTTTTGCTCAGTAGTGAAGTCCAAATCATACATAATTCTTTCCGTGGCCACCATCCAATACTCAGCCATGTTAGGGGCAACTCTAGCGACACCCCTAAATATTCAGCCCCATTAGACCAGAGTCGTTCCGTAACTGACCCTCGGCTCCCAGTTCCGGTGTTGGACCCAGCGACCCTATCCAAAATCCGTAGCATGGCTTGGGATAGTGCGTCGTCCCCAGCCATATGATCTCGAAACCCAGTCTCTGTCACAGGTGATACTGGTGTCCCATTAGTATCTAAGTTAGGCAGATTCCTAGATGATGAGGACCCTGCTTGAGCCCGTCTACGGCCTCTGCCACGACCTCTTATACCCAGTCCATGAGTACCATATGCACACATCGTAGATTTCAGAATTTATCGGCATTAATAGTTTCATGCATTAGTTATAGTTCCAATATTTATTAACAGATATTTTATGCAGTTTAGTATCAAAATGTTCAGAGTCGGTTATCACGAGTAGTAGTCTCACTACAGTTTTCAGTTTACGCTACCAAGAGTATTTTCAGTGTGATACTACCTAAAGTAGTTTCAGTACATTCTAATCATACTTTCAGACAATTCTAAATAGAGTTTCAGAAACTTATAGAATCGGCACTGAAGACTCGGTGTACCACATACTTATTCGAAAAATATTTCAAATTATTTATAAATCATTTCTTTAAAATCAATCTTTACAACTCAAATCCACAGTTGAGTCTTGCAACCTGACTCTGATACCACTAAATGTAACACCCCAAACCCGTCCTGGACGTTATAGCTGAATTTGGTGATGTCACAAGAGAGTATTTTTGAAAACGCATTGACATTCAAACCATTTCAAATTATTAACTTTTTCTTAGTTCGAAAAACTATGTTCTATTTGATTTGATTCCAAACATTTCTTTTACGTGGAAGCTTTTGAAACCCAAATAATTTTTTGAAAACCGTTTCATTTACGAAAATCTTAGTTTATTTTAGGAAAACCATACTTTTTTGCATTGCAGTTTATAAATCTATAATCAACAGTTCAAAATCTCAAATTAAAACCAAATAGTCCCAAAGTCTTTCATACATAAAATACCAATAAGAAATAAGCGATGTAACCGCAAATACTGTAAATAAGCAGTTCGATAGTGGTGGTCACCATTGAGCCCTCCACTGCACCTATCAGTCAAGTCTGGGGATTACCTACACAGATTAAATAGAAAAGGGTAAGTTTTCGCAAACTCAGTGTGTAATCCCCACAAAAAAATATACACAGTAGCAAAAGTCAGTCATATATCCAAATAACAGATAATTTGGGCCTGAGCCCTTTATAGAATCGGTGTGCACCTTAGTCCACTCAGATACAGAATCAGATACGAACTGGGCCGTAGCCCATCTCAGATATAACATGCATAATAGAGCAGAATAACAGAACCATGCCTACCAGCCCTGCACACCAACTCTGTCCAACCCAACACACCATGTGGGGATAAAGTCGACCCACCCACCCTAACACACCGTGCTGTACTGAAATGCGTCAGATAATTGCAGCTGAGCTGCCACATAACAGGCTTAAGAGCCTTTCAGAATACTTCCTCCACCATAACATCAACCCCACCCCGATGCAATGCATCATGCAAATATGGCATGCTGTAATGCAATTTAATTGATCATACAATCGGTTAGATACACATGCTAAGAGTAATATGCTTAATAAATAAATCACATAATCAGATCACAGAATCAGGGGTCTAAGTAATGCTTACCGACCCTACAGTAGGTCACAGTCGACTTGGCGACTTGTGCGGCCTTACAAATTATTTCAGGAAAATGGGCTCACACGCCCATATGGCCCATACGACCCAAATTGGCCTTGGCCGTGTGGATCACATGGTCTGGCCCAAAAATCCCACACGCCCATGTGGTTCAAGCCCAAATGGTCGAGCCCGAGTCTCACACACGGCCTCGCCAGCCATTACACGATCGTGTCATGCGCCCGTGTCACGTGCACATGGCCTGGTTCATTATTCAAACGGCCATATACTACTACACGGCCTACCACAGGGGTGACCACATGCCTGTGTCGTGTCGATAGAATCATTTTTCTACTTTTTTCGATTCTCATTTTCTGTGTTTCCTGGTACACACCTGGTATTGATTCGAAGCTAACGTAACCCGAGCACTCAGAACAATTAAAATTTTTAAAAAAAATGAAAAGATCACAATGGGATTCTGATAGCTCTCCAAATTCCTCCAATTACTCTCCCAATCCCTCAAAACACTCTCACTACCCCTCACTTCCCCAAAATCGTCTAACACCCCAACCATCATCAGAATTTCGACTCCACCGAAACACTTCCAACCCACTGAGGTAAAAATATAAACCCTTGCTTACACATTGATTCGAGCACAAGACCTCTAGCTTAAATTTACTCCACTTAACCACCAGACCAGTAGGCCAATTCTGCTAAAATTTTACATACAATAAAATATAAGCCTATTGAACAAGAGTAAGGCTTTATTTATTGAACAAAAGTACCTATACCATGGCCTGTAACCAAAATCAAGGTAACTCCTCTATGAAATACCTATACTATGGCTAGTAGCCAAATCAAAGTATCATTGCACCTGAAGTCTCGATATCATGGTCCGAAGCCAACACAATAACCTAATGACATGTCATTAGAATCCAAAACTATTCCTAAGGTTCAACCGAGAAGTTTCACTTGTCAATTTCATCGTTGAACACATCCGTAGATTTGTATTCACAATTCAAGCATTATCTGTAATTTCATAGTCACAGTTTATGCAATATCAAAGCATTTAACATTCATTTCTAATTAAATTACCACATACGAACTTACCTCATACTCGGAATTGACGAATCGGATAGATTACTCGATAACCTTACTTTTCTCCCTATCTAAATCTAAATTCTTTCTTTCTTGATCTATATGTATTCAAAAATAACTCATTTAATCAGCTACTCATTCAATTTAGTCCAAAAATACAATTTGGGCATTTTTACACATTAGCCCCTAAACTTTCATATTTAATCAATTTCATCCCTATTTCAAAAATACACAAAATTCACATAATTCAAGCCAAATACATGCTAGCCAAATTTCATAGGGACCCCTAGTAGCCCAAAACTTTCATTTTTTTGTCACATTTCAACCACACAATTTGCATATTTCTCAATTTTAATCCCTATTATTCATTTTCATCAAAAAATACTTTATAAAACATGAAAATCTATTATCAAGCTTTCATATTTCAACATTAAACATCGAAGAACTCATAGATTCAACAATTGAAACTCTCAAAATCTTTAACAGTTTCAAAATCTAAGGTAAGGGCTAGCTAGATTGAGTTGCAACGATTACAAAAACATAGAAACCATTAAAAACCAAGCTCAAAACACTTACCAATCAAGCCGTGCAAGTGCCAAATATCACAAGCCCTAATATGTTTTCTTCTTCTTCTTATTTTCGGTTCAAATTGATGATAATATAAACAAATTTTCTTTTGTTTTATTAATAATAACATTATTAATCAAATGCCAAAATTAACCTTAATGAACATTAATAACAACACCAAATTCCATGCCATTATCATCCATTAACTATCAAATGGTTTAATATCATCATAAGGACCTTTGGTTTAATAAATCATAGCAATTAAACACATTTAACAAATAGAATGAAACTTTTGCATTTTACGCGATTAAGTCATTTCTCCCAAATTGACTATTCAAATAGTAAAATTAGCTCATGAAAATTTCACACATATATGCAGTCATGTTGTAAATACCAAAAATAATATTAAACTAATTTTTTAACATCAGATTTGTGGTTTTGAAACTACTGTTCTGATTTAGCTAAAATCGGGTTGTTACAATTCTCCCCCCTTAGGAATTTTTGCCCTGAAAATCTTACCAGTGAATAGGTTGGGGTATTATTTTCTCATAGCATCCTCGGGGTCCCATGTAGCTTCTTCAACCCAGTGTCGATGCCATAATACTTTCACTAATGCAATTTTCTTATTTCTCAGCTCTTCGATCTCACGAGCTAAAATTTGAATCTGTTCTTCAGCATATGACATATCTGATGGAATTTCAACCTCAGTCAGGGAAATGACATGTGAAGGGTCGAATCGGTATCGTTGAAGCATCGACACATGAAACACATTATGTATTTTCTCTAACTTAGATGGTAAAGATAGTCAAAAAGAAACTGGCCCAACTCGCTTGATAATCTCGTATGGTCCGATGAATCGCGGTGTAACGCCCCATTCCCGATACCGTCGCCGGAGTCGGACACGAGGGGTTCTCAGACCAACTCTCATGTGTCACACAGACTATTTTTCACATTTCCAGTCCAGCTGGCAAACTGCGTCACTGTCACCTTAAAAATCATATCTCGAGTTCCAGAGCTCGAAATCCAGTTCCGCAAATTTTCCCCGAATTTAAACTCATATATCCATCTATGGAGTTATTTCTAGAATTTTTGGTTGGGCCAATTGGTACAGTTTATTAGTTAAAGTCACCCCTGTTTCAGGGTTCGACTACACTGACCTTTGCGCATTACAACCTAGATATCATCTCGTACAGAGCTCCAATGCTCATGCCGTTTGTTTCTAATGAAACTAGACTCAAAGGGGAATCTATGCATATAAGGCATGACTCCTAATTGTTTCTGGATAAGTTATGGTAAATTTTCAATGTCGAAACAGAGGATCCAGAAACTGTTCTGGCCCTGTCTCACGAAAACCTGAATATCTCTTAAAATACAGCTCATATGGTCATTTCGTTTCATCCATATGAAAATAGATTCATCAAGGTTCAATTTCATAATTTATTCACTATTTAATTCTACTTCTACTATTTTTGGTGATTTTTCGATCTCATATCACTGTTGCTGTCCATGACAGTTACTGCGAGAGACTATGCCAATTTCATGAATCTTTCCTTGGCCTTACTAATCATTCACATACATGACACAAACTATGGCCACCTTATCAAAATTAAGGTTTCTAAAACCCGTGGCTATATGTTCTAGCATCCCACTCAAATGACCACATAGGCCATTTTCACATGGCTTAAAGTTTACAACCCAAAATTCAACAAAACAAAATAACCCATACATGCCAAATGTTTTCCTAGGTTGACTAAGAAGACAATACCAAAATTTCTCGCCGGTGTGATGACTTCAACGACGGTTCCGAGCACGCAAACGAGACAAATCCAAGGGACCTAAAATGGGTGACAAGAAAACACAGAGTGAGTTTATAACTCAGTAAGTCCTAAGCATTCGACAATCATCCATCAATAAAATTATCACAACATGAAATAATGTACGAGGCTAGGTACTCCATCCATATCGAAAATATACCATAGTTCCTCGGACCTTTCGGTTCATTCTCATACCAATTCACCCAATGACATTTTATATAATTGCTCAATGTAATAATAGAGGCATTTCCATACATCATCTCATTTCCGCAATAATCATGCAATCAAATGAACTTTCATCTATTCCACGATACTTTATTTACGGGAATGCAATTGAAATCATCACATAGATTTAAAACTTACCAACTCAACCCCCAGCATGAACATAACATCTATTAGCCATGAACTCAAGGTACTTACTTTTTCCGCTGTCCGTACTCAACTCGATAAAGTCACCCTTTCCGTATAAATATTCAATCGAAATATATATATAGAGTTCGCACACATAGTGCTTAATACTCGATCACGCACACTTAGTGCCGTATATTCAGCTCGCACACTTAGTGCTATATAATCAAACTCGCACACTTAGTAATCGTATAAATTTTAAACCCGCACACTTAGTGCCAATCTTGTCACCATGCCCATTTAGACCCGCACACTTAGTGCCAAATCAACAACTCAATACATCACACCTCTTTTCTTTTCATTCAATACCTTCATCACCACATACATACATGTATATAAATTTATCATTCCTTTCGCATAATTACATAGACATTATGTCTATTTAAATCAATACCAAATACATGCTTAGTGACTTACCTCGGATGTTGTCGAACGCCTTCAACGGCTATTCAATTACTTTTTCTTTCCCCTTATCCAACTTCGATCCTTTAAGCTTTTGAGCTTGTTTAAGAACAATTGAATTCATTTAATTCCAATTCAAATAGACGATTTAATATAACACATGTATATTATAAGGTTGAGGTACATATGACTTATTGGTTAACTATCAAACACCATACGCATATATACATATATTCTCTAGTCATGCACAACCCAACATCTTACTTGGGCATTAACAACTTTATAGATATATGCATATCTATGTTAAGGCCGAATATATATATTTAACACATTCTACAATTATGGTTATTTATAATGACTAACACCGCTTTTATCTCAAGTCACACTCATAAACACATCCATCCAAATACATTCGTACTTAAACATTATTCTGACTTAACACTCATATCACATTTATAAAACTACAAGTCGAATATACCTATACTTACATTACTTAAACATCAACCTCAATTTCTTTGACAAAGCACATTCTCGAAATGATAAGACAATATAACAGCCTTTAATCCAACTTATAATTCATTTACATCACATTCCAAGCATTCACTCTATTCTATCACTTAAAATACAAACATTACTCAATAACTTCCTAGTTCAAATTCGCAATTTCACATACACACACAAGCCGATTTCTTTTCCTACCACCCAAACCACCTATATGAACATTTAACTAACTCATACTTCACCCATCCACAATTACTCATTCAAACATGAAGAAGGTAATCAAATTTCTTCACTATCAACCATGGCCGAATGCTTCATTCACCACCCAAAACCAAAATTTTAGCATGGGCTAATTGAAGAACTTAGTAAATAACTTAAGTTAAGCTAAAATCTCAAAATCTAACAAGAATTACTAACCTTGTTTTTGAGCTTAAGATGACCGAATGCCATATCCCCTTCCTTCTTTAACTTTCGCTCCTAAGGTAGAAGATGAACACCAATATTTTTTTTTCAATTTCCTTTCTTCTATTCGCTAAGGCACCCAAGGATGAGCAACAAATTTTTCTTCCCTTTTTTCTTTGTTTCTCACGGCAAAAGAGCATCCACACCCATTTTTTTCATCATTATCTTTTTTTTCCATTTCTTTATTCTCCTTACATCATGCACTAGGCCAACATGTCTAGGACATGTTTTCCTTGCCCATCACCTAGTCATGGCCGGCCACTCACCTTAGGAAAAGGGGTTATTTGACATGCAAGGACAACCCTTTTCCCACATGTATTAATAGGCCACCTTACATTTGCCTAGCACATTTCTAAATTTTCTCACATAAGTCCTAATCACTAAAATTCACCTATAATTAAGCAAAAATTCAATAAAGAAATTATCACACATGCATATTCACATATTTAGACAAGAACTATCATACTCAAATAATTTAGTGACTCGGTTTAGTGGTCCCAAACCGGTTTTCGACTAGGGTCACTTTAGGGCTGTCACAACTCTCCCCACTTAAGAAATTTTCATCCCGAAAATCTTACCGTAAATAGGCTCTGTATCGCTCTTTCATAGAGTCCTCAAGTTCCCAAGTGGCTTCTTCCATTCCGTGTTTATGCCACAACACCTTCACTAATGGGATTTTCTTATTAGCAACCCTTTTACTTCACGCATCGAATCTGAACTGGCTCTTCTTCATAACTCAAATTAGGTGAACCTCGACCTCGGATGGAGTGATTACGCATGCGACGGGTCGGACCTATACCGTCAAGCATCGAGACATGGAAAACATTGTGGATCTTTTCAAGCTCGGGGTAAAATTAATCGATGCGCGCTCGGGTCCAACTCGTTCGGATACTTCATACGGACCGATGAACCTCGGACTCAATTTGCCCTTACGGCCAAATCGAGTATCTTTTTCCAAGGCGCAACTTTAAGAAACACTTTATCTCCCACCGATACTCGATGTCTTTACGTTTGAGATCCGCGTCATTTACTTCGACGATCGGAGGCTATCTTCGAGACTCTCACGGATTACTTTCACTTTCTGCTTCAAGATCTTTAATCAAATCCACCGAAAATTTTGCTTTCACCGAGCTCACCAAAACAATGGTGTACGGCATTTACGACCGCATAAAGCCTCGTAAGGTGCCATCTTAATACTTGATTGAAAACTATTGTTGTAAGCGAATTCAATCAAAGGCAAATACCGCTCCATGAACCATCGAACTCGAGGATGCAACATCTCAACATATCCTCAAGTATCTCGAATTATCCGCTCGGATTAACCATCGGTTTGGGGTGAAAGGCGGTCTGAAATGCAACTTGGTACCCAAAGCTTCTTGCAACTTCTTCCAAAATCGCGAGGTAAATCTCGGATCTCTATCTGACACGATGGAAATAGGCACCCCGTGTAATCTCACAATCTGAGAAACGTACAATTCGGCTAGTTTGTCCATTGAAAAATCCGTACGTACGGGGACAAAGTGAGCCGACTTAGTTAATCTATCTACAATGACCCAAATCGCATCCTTCTTACTCGCTGACATTGGCAGTCCGGATACAAAGTCCATTGTGACTCGATTCCATTTCCACTCGGGTATCGTGATCGTTGGAGTAATCCTCAAGGCACTTGATGTTCCGCTTTCACTTGTTGACATATTGAACATCTCAAACAAAGTCGGAGATGTCTCGCTTCATACCATGCCACCAAACCGACGTTTCAAATCGTTGTACATCTTCGTACTCCCTGGGTGAATTGCCATTCGACTACTATGAGCCTTGCTCAAAATCATCGAAACAAGTTCCGAATTCCTTGGAATACATAATCGTCCCTTGAACGTCAAGCAATCATTGTCATTAATCTGAAATTCCGATTCTTCATTCGAAACACATTCGGCTCGCTTAGCGACCAATTCAGCGTCGACCTTCTGAGACTCAAGTATTTGATGAATCAACAACGGTTTGGCCTCTAATTCGACTACTAGCACCTCCTCGGGTGAAATGGATAGGTGAGCATCCATCGCTCTCAAAGCAAACAGTGCTTTACGACTTAAAGCATCGGCCACCACGTTGGCCTTTCCCGGATGATAATCAATGATGAGTTCATAGTCTTTCAATAACTCAAGCCAACGTCTTTGTCGCAGGTTTAAATCTCTTTGAGTCATCAAATATTTAAGACTC
This sequence comes from Gossypium arboreum, assembly GCF_025698485.1. Taxonomy (NCBI): domain Eukaryota; kingdom Viridiplantae; phylum Streptophyta; class Magnoliopsida; order Malvales; family Malvaceae; genus Gossypium; species Gossypium arboreum. Next base: position 81,402,816 of record NC_069081.1, on the reverse strand, counting down.
TTGTGGTCCGAATAAATATGGCACCTTTCTCCAAACAAGTAATGCCGCCATATTTTCAAGGCGAACACTATGGCTGCTAGTTCAAGGTCATGGGTCGGATAGTTTCTCTCATGCGGCTTTAGTTGTCTCGACGCGTAAGCCACAACTCGACCTTCTTGCATCAACACACAACCTAACCCAAGCAAGGATGCGCCATCAGAAATGACAAACTCTTTACCGGACTCGGTTGTACTAGCACCGGGGCCTCGGTTAAATAGATTTTAGTCGATCGAAACTTTCTTGACAAATGTTCACCACTCAAACTTAACATCTTTTGAAGTAGTTTTGTCAACTGCAGCTATCATCGAAAAACCCTTTACAAACCGTCGATAGTATCCGTAAGCCCCAAAAGCTCCTAACTTCGTAATATTCCTTGGAGGTTTCAATCGACTATGGCTGAAATTTTGTTCGGGTCCATCGGACACCGATCGGACACCACGTGCCCCAAAACGCTAACCCTCTCAACCAAAATTTCACATTTATGAACTTTGTGTGTAATCGCTATCTCGTAAAATTTGCAACACTAGCCTCGGTGTTCAAGATGTTCGATTTCGTCTCTCGAATAGACCAAAATGTCATCGATAAATACAACTACAAACCGATCCAAGTATGGCCTGAAAATTCTATTCATTAAATCCATAAATACCGCGAGGGCATTAGTGAGCCCAAACGGCATCACCAAGAATTCAGTAGTGACGATACCTCGTTCTAAAAGCGCTTTTGGGTATGTCCGATTCTTGGACCCTCAACTGATAATACCCCGACCTCAAATCTATCTTTGAAAACACTGAGGCTCCCTTTAATTGATCAACCAAATCGTCAATTCTTGCAATTGAACCTTCAATTCATTTAATTTCGTTAATGCCATACGATACGGAGCTATCGAAATTGGAGTGGTACCAGGTACCAGTTCGATGCCGAACTCTACCTCTTGAACAGTGGTAAACCCAGTAATTCTTCTGAAAAACATCGGTATTCACAAACCACCGCATGATTCGGGTTTCTTTTCTAACTCTTTGTCATCAAGTACATATGCAAGGTATGCTTCGCACCCCTTTCTTACATATTTCTGAGCCATCATTGATGACATTACAGCTGGCAACCCCTTTAGGTCCGTAGACTCAACTCGGACTATCTCGTTATTTGCATTCCTCAGATCAATGGTTTTCTTTTGCGTTCACCACTGCCTCATGTACGGTGAGCCAATCCATTCCAAGAATAACATCAAATTCGTCAAACTGCAAAAGCATTAGATCGGCCGGAAAACAAGATTCTCGAATTATTAGGGGGCATCTCTTGCACACTTTCTCAACAAGTACGTATTGACCCAAAGGGTTTGACACCCGAATTACGAACTCAGTAGACTCAACAGGTAGAGTCTTACTGGATGCTAAGGTTTCACATACAATGAATGAGTAGAGCCGGGTCAATCAATGCAATCACACTAGTATCAAAGAGAGTAAAAGTATCGTGATAACGTCGGGGAGGATGCCTCCTCTCGTGCGGGATGGCATATGCTCTAGCAGAGCACGGGTCTCGGATCGAACAGCCGTATCGAGGCTCCTCTCGATTACCACCCCTACCTCCGAAATTCTCGGGCCCTACCTCAAGCCGTCGTTCCACTAGGTCTTGCACTTTGCGTCTTATTCCTCTCATCTAGCTCGTGCAATCTCTAATGAAGTGGTCCTTGAACCGCATCCATAACAGCCCTATTAATGCAGACTGCCCCAACATTCACCTAGGTGTCGTCTTCCACATTGGGGCATTCAGTCTCTCTTGACGATTATTGCCCACACTAGCTGCCGAAGTAGCTCGGGAGTCCGTCAATGGTCGGGCTCTGATGGAAATTCCCGCAGTCGCCCTCGACTTATTAGTGTCCTCCCTGAACTTCTTTACCGCCGAGAACGGAGCTTTACTCGCCAATCTTTTACGATAATCTCTTGCTTCAAATTCAGCCTTCTTCTTCTCCTTTCCAAGTTCTTCCGCCTTGCAGGCTCGTTCGACTAGTGTTACGAACTCCTTTATCTCCAAAATACCCACTAGCAGCTTTAAATCTTCATTCAATCCTTCTTCAAATCTTTTGCACATAGCAACCTCATCAGCCACACACTCCCGAGCATACCGACTAAGTCTTACGAACTCATGTTCAGATTCAGACATCTGATCATACGGCCTTGCTTGAGCTCCAAGAATTCCTTACGCTTCGATCGATGAACCGTTGACTAATATATTTCTTTCAAATTTCGATTGAAAGAAATCCCAAGTAACTCGTTCGTTTGGGACTATGGAAATTAAAGTCCTCCACCAATAGTAAGTGAATCTCGCAACAAGGATATAGCACACTTAAGACATTCATCGGTGTGCATGTCAGTTCATCCAACACTCTAATGGTGTTATCCAGCCGTAACTCGGCCCTTTCGGCATCATCAAGAACTATGGCATTACGGGCTCTTGGGGGTATTTAAATTCGGAATGGTTGGACAATAGGATTGGTTCGGGCATATTATGCGACCCACTCATTCATCATGGTGAAGAAGGCTTGTTTCGCCCTTCACTTGATTATTCATGGACGATCGAGGCTCAACAGCGGTGTCCCTTGCTCAGAACAGCCGCTACACTTTCAACGTCATCCGCCAAGGGTCTCTCTACCCGGTTCCATTTGTTAATCAAAACAAAAACTTCAACCGTCAGAGTCATCACATTTTAAGCACTAACATTTTGGCATGTATAGCTAGACTCACACGCGCTATGGTAGTCCTAGAACCGACTAAACCATAGCTCTGATACCAATTAAATGTAATGCCCCATTCCCGATACTGTCACCGGAGTCGGACACGAGGGTCCTCGACCAACTCTCATGTGTCACACACTATTTTTCACATTTCCAGTCCAGCTGGCAAACTGCGTCACTGTCACCTTAAAAATCATATCTCGAGTTCCAGAGCTCAAAATCCAGTTCCGCAAATTTTCCCCGAATTTAGACTCATATATCCATCCATGGAGTTATTTCTAGAATTTTTGGTTGGGCCAATTGGTACAGTTTATTAGTTAAAGTCACCCCTGTTTCAGGGTTCGACTACACTGACCTTTGCGTATTACAACCTAGATATCATCTCTTACAGAGCTCCAATGCTCATGCTGTTTGTTTCTAATGAAACTAGACTCAAAGGGAAATCTATGCATATAAGGAATGACTCCTAATTGTTTCTGGATAAGTTATGGTAAATTTTCAATGTCGAAACAGAGGATCCAGAAACCGTTCTGGCCCTGTCTCACGAAAACCTGAATATCTCTTAAAATACAGCTCATATGGTCATTTCGTTTCATCCATATGAAAATAGATTCATCAAGGTTCAATTTCATAATTTATTCACTATTTAATTCTACTTCTACTATTTTTGGTGATTTTTCGATCTCATATCACTGCTGCTGTCCGCGACAGTTACTGCGATGAGACTATGCCAATTTCATGAATCTTTCCTTGGCCTTACTAATCATTCACATACATGACACAAACTATGGCCACCTTATCAAAATTAAGGTTTCTAAGACCCGTGGCTATATGTTCTAGCATCCCACTCAAACGACCACATAGGCCATTTTCACATGGCTTAAAGTTTACAACCCAAAATTCAACTGAACAAAATAACCCATACATGCCAAATGTTCTCCTAGGTTGACTAAGAAGACAATACCAAAATTTCTCGCCGGTGTGATGACTTCAACGACGGTTCCAAGCACGCAAACGAGACGAATCCAAGGGACCTAAAATGGGTGACAAGAAAACACAGAGTGAGTTTATAACTCAGTAAGTCCTAAGCATTCGACAATCATCCATCAATAAAATTATCACAACATGAAATAATGTACGAGGCTAGGTACTCCATCCATATCGAAAATATACCATAGTTCCTCGGACCTTTTGGTTCATTCTCATACCAATTCACCCAATGACATTTTATATACTGTTCAATAGAATAATAGAGGCATTTCCATACATCATCTCATTTCCGCAATAATCATGCAATCAAATGAACTTTCATCTATTCCACGATACTTTATTTACGGGAATGCAATTGAAATCATCACATAGATTTAAAACTTACCAACTCAACCCCGAGCATGAACATAACATCTATTAGCCATGAACTCAAGGTACTTACTTTTTCCGCTGTCCGTACTCAACTCGATAAAGTCACCCTTTCCGTATAAATATTCAATCGGAAATATATGTATAGAGTTCGCACACATAGTGCTTAATACTCGATCACGCACACTTAGTGCCATATATTCAGCTCGCACACTTAGTGCTATATAATCAAACTCACACACTTAGTACTGTACAAATTTTAAACCCGCACACTTAGTGCCAATCTTGTCACCATGCCCATTTAGACCCGCACACTTAGTGCCGAAATCAACAACTCAATACATCACACCTCTTTTCTTTTCATTCAATACCTTCATCACCACATACATACATGTATATAAATTTATCATTCCTTTCGGCATAATTACATAGACATTATGTCTATTTAAATCAATACCAAATACATGCTTAGTGACTTACCTCGGATGTTGTCGAACGTCTTCAACGGCTATTCAATTACTTTTTCTTTCCCCTTATCCAACTTCGATCCTTTAAGCTTTTGAGCTTGTTTAAGAACAATTGAATTCATTTAATTCCAATTCAAATAGACGATTTAATATAACACATGTATATTATAAGGTTGAGGTACATATGACTTATTGGTTAACTATCAAACACCATACGCATATATACATATATTCTCTAGTCATGCACAACCCAACATCTTACTTGGGCATTAACAACTTTATAGATATATGCATATCTATGTTAAGGCGAATATATATATTTAACACATTCTACAATTATGGTTATTTATAATGACTAACACCGCTTTTATCTCAAGTCACACTCATAAACACATCCATCCAAATACATTCGTACTTAAACATTATTCGGACTTAACACTCATATCACATTTATAAAACTACAAGCGAATATACCTATACTTACATTACTTAAACATCAACCCTCAATTTCTTTGACAAAGCACATTCCTAAATGATAAGACAATATAACAGCCTTTAATCCAACTTATAATTCATTTACATCACATTCCAAGCATTCACTCTATTCTATCACTTAAAATACAAACATTACTCAATAACTTCCTAGTTCAAATTCGCAATTTCACATACACACACAAGCGATTTCTTTTCCTACCACCCAAACCACCTATATGAACATTTAACTAACTCATACTTCACCCATCCACAATTACTCATTCAAACATGAAGAAGGTAATCAAATTTCTTCACTATCAACCATGGCCGAATGCTTCATTCACCACCCAAAACCAAAATTTTAGCATGGGCTAATTGAAGAACTTAGTAAATAACTTAAGTTAAGCTAAAATCCCAAAATCTAACAAGAATTACTAACCTTGTTTTTGAGCTTAAGATGACCGAATGCCATATCCCCCTTCCTTCTTTAACTTTCGACTCCTAAGGTAGAAGATGAACACCAATATTTTTTTTTTCAATTTCCTTTCTTCTATTCGCCAAGGCACCCAAGGATGAGCAACAAATTTTTCTTCCCTTTTTTCTTTGTTTCTCACGGCAAAAGAGCATCCACACCCATTTTTTTCATCATTATCTTTTTTTTCCATTTCTTTATTCTCCTTACATCATGCACTAGGCCAACATGTCTAGGACATGTTTTCCTTGCCCATCACCTAGTCATGGCGGCCACTCACCTTAGGAAAAGGGGTTATTTGACATGCAAGGACAACCCTTTTCCCACATGTATTAATAGGCCACCTTACATTTGCCTAGCACATTTCTAAATTTTCTCACATAAGTCCTAATCACTAAAATTCACCTATAATTAAGCAAAAATTCAATAAAGAAATTATCACACATGCATATTCACATATTTAGACAGTAACTATCATACTCAAATAATTTAGTGACTCGGTTTAGCGGTCCCGAAACCGGTTTCCGACTAGGGTCACTTTAGGGCTGTCACACGCGGACTCGATTTCCCTTTTCGACCAAACCGCAATATCTTTTTCCACCGCGACACTTTCAAAAACACTTTATCCCTGATCTGAAACTCAAGATCTTTCCGTTTCAAGTCTGCATACGATTTCTATCGACCTGAAGCTACTTTCAGACTGCTGCAAATTACTTTCACTTTTTCTTCAATCTCTCTGATTAGATCAACCCCGTGAATCTTACTCTCACTAAGCTCAGTCCAATAGAACGGTGTTTGACATTTACATCTACGGTGTCATTTTTATACTTGATTGAAAGCTATTATTATAAGAAAATTTAAATCAATGGTAGATATTTCTCCCAAATACCTTCAAACTCAAGAATGCAACAGCGCAACATATCCTCAAGTATCTAAATAAATCGTTTAGATTGACCATTCATTTGCGTGTAATTTCTTGTAATTTCTTGTACCTAAAACTTCTTATAATTTCTTCCAAAATCATGAAGTGAATCATCGATTCGTATTCGAAATAATAGATAGTGGCACTTCATGCAATGGAACAATATCTGAGATATACAACTCAGTCAATTTATCAAGTGAATAATCCATACGTATAGGAATGAAATGAGTCAATTTCATCAATCTGTCAACTACAACCTAGATTGCATCTTTCTTACTCAGAGATAAGGGTAGACCCGATACAAAATCCATTGTTACTCGATCCCACTTCCACTCAGGAACCAAAATAGATTGTAATAAACCTGACGGCACTTGATGCTCAGCTTTGACTTGTAAACATATCAAACAGTTCAAAACAAATTCTGAGATATCTCGTTTCATACCGTGCCACCAATAAAACTATTTCAAATTATTATACATTTTTGTGCTTCTCAGATGCACTGATAAACAACTACTGTGTGCTTCATTTAGAATTTTCCGAATAAGCTCAGAATTTATTGGTACACATTTTCTATCACGAAACATCAAACAGTCATCAGACCCTATTCGAAACTCAGAATTAGAAGTCAACTCGCACTGAGCTCATTTTTCTTGCAATTCATTATCAAATTTTTGAGCCTCACAAATCTGCTGTAGAAATAACGGTCTCGCTTTCAACCCGGCTACTATCGAACCATCGTCAGACAACACTAATTGTGTGTTCAAAGCATGCAAAGCAAATAAGGACTTTCGGCTCAATGCATCAGCAACTACATTTGCTTTCCCCAGATGATAGTCACTTACAAATTCATAGTCTTTTAGCAATTCTAACCATCTTCGCTGTTGCAATTTCAAATCTCTCTGAGTCATCAGATATTTCAAGCTTTTATGGTCGGCATTTCTCACCAAACAAGTAGTGACGCCAAATTTTCAACGCAAACACTATTGCAGCCAATTCTAGATCGTGCATCAGATAATTCTTTTTGTGTGGCTTCATTTGTCTCGAGGCATAAGCTACAACTTTTCCTTCCTACATTAAAACACAACCCAAGCAATTTAACGATGAATCAATGAAAACTAAAAATTCTTTACACGACTCAAGCTAAACTAGCACAGGTGCCTCTATCAATAATGCTTTTAACTGCTCGAAACTCTATTGTCACTTTTCTGACCACTCAAATCTAGCATCTTTTTGAAGCAATCGCATCATCGAGAAGCCTTTCACAAATATTCTATAATAGCCAGCTAGTCCTAGAAAACTACAGACTTTAGTTACATTTCTCGAAGGCTTCTATCTACAATTGTAGAAATTTTGTTTGGGTCTACTCTGATACCCGCAGCTGAAACTATGTCCTAGAAAACCAACCTCTTTTAGCCAAAATTCACATTTGCTAAACTTTACAAACAACTATTTATCTTTCAAAATTTGTAGCATGATTCTCAAATGCTCAGGATGCTCAGATTCATCATGAGCGTAAATCAAAATATCATTAACAAACGCAACTACGAATCAGTCTAAGAACGGCCTGAAAATTCGGTTCATCAAATCCATAAAAACAACAAGTGCATTTGTTAGTCCGAAAGGCATAACAAGAAATTCGTAGTGTCCGTACCTTATTCTAAATGCAGCCTTTGGTACATCCGAGTCTTTCACTCACAACTGGTAATAACCCAACCTTAAATCAATTTTTGAAAACACTGTTTCCCCTTTTAACTAATAAAACAAATCAGCAATCCGCGGTAGAGGGTATTTGTTCTTTATAGTCACTTTATTCAGCTGTCTGTAGTCAATACACATTCTCATCGTGCCATCTTTCTTTTTCACAAATAACACCAGTGCATCCCAAGGAGAGAAGCTCGGTCTAGCAAAACCTTTATCCGTCAACTCTTGCAACTAAGCTTTCAACTCTTTTAACTTTGTCGGATCCATTTTGTACGGAGCAATCGATATCGGCGTTGTCCCTGGTACTAATTCAATACCAAATTCAACTTTTCTGATAGGTGGTAAACTCGGTAACTCTTCGGGAAATACATCAGGATATTCACACACAACTGGTACTAATTCAATCTTTGTTTCTGTCACTTTCGTATCAACTATATAAGCAAGGTAAGCTTCACACCCCTTTCTCACAAGTCTCTGAGCTAACATAAATGATATTACAACTGACAAACTATTCAGATCATCCAATTCAAGTTTAGTAGTCTCATTATTCTGACACTTTATGTCAATTGTCTTTTGTCTACAATTCACTATAGCACTATGCATCGTTAGCCAATCCATACCCAAAATCACATGAAATTCATTGAATGTCAACAACATCAGATTTGCCGAAAAATAGAAATCCTGATGTATTAACAGACAATTCTTGTAAACTTTATCAACCAGAACACATTTTCCTAAGGGGTTCGATACTTTAATCACAAATTCAGTAGACTCTACTGGCAAAGTCTTACTAAATACTAAATTCATGCATATATAAGAATGAGTTGATCCTAGATTTATCAATGCAATCACATTAGTATCATAGAGAGTGAAAGTGCCGGTGATAACATTTGGCGATGATGCCTCCTCCCATGCACAGATAGCATAAGCTCGGGCAGGTGCTTGTGCCTTAGATTTAATAGAAGAATCTCTCATAACACCTCGGTTACCACTCATATTTCCAATGTTTCGGGGTGGTGTCCCTCTAGTAGCCGTATTACTCAATCTCACATTCTGAACTTTATCTTTCTCATCTATCCCAGGGCAATCCCGGATGAAGTGATCTAGCGAACCACATTTATAACAAGCTTTCTTATTTTTATTCCAACATTCTCCAAAATGTTGTCTTCTACGTTGCTGACATTCAGGTTTGTTGTCTCTTACACTGCCAACACTTGCTACTGATGTCGCTTGAGCTTTAGAAGCTGAGTATTGTTTTCTACGATCACTGTTTGAATATCCATTTGAAGTATTTGGGTGAGCATACGGATCTATGGATTTCTTTCATGAAGATTGATACGACTTACTCATCGATCTTTTTCTCAAGTCTCTTGTTTCTGAATCTACTTTTCTCTTTTCTTTGCTAAGATCCTCATCTTTACAAGCCCTTTCAACCAGAACGAAAAATTCTTTCAATTTAAGAATCCCAACTAATAGTTTTATATTCTCATTCAACCCATCAATGAACTGTTTACACATAATCTCCTCAGTAGAGACATACTCTCGAGCATACATGCTTAAACGTTTGAATTCTCTTTCATACTCAGTAACAGTCATCCGACCTTGTTTCAACTCTAGAAACTCTTTATGCTTCTAATTGAGAAATCTTTGACTGATGCACTTCTTTTGGAATCCAGATTGGAAAAACTCCCAATTAACCCGTTCTTTAGGAACCACAGATATCAAAGTTTTCCACCAAGGGTACTAATTATCACTCAGCGAAGATACAACACATTTGATACATTCATCAGTAGTGCAAGATAATTCATCAAATACTCGAATCATGTTTTCTAGCTAGAACTCAGCTCTCTCCGCATCATCATCAATAGTAGCACGAAACTCTTCAGCCCCATGTTTCTAAATCTTATCTATTTGTAACACCCCCTATCCATACCCGGGACTGGGACAAGGTACGAGGTGTTACCAAACATAAACATGGACAATTCAAAAAATATAGGTTATAAAATTTTGTTCTAATTTAAAAGTAGTTGAATAAAATCATAATGTTCCTGTTATGGACCTACGAGGTCCAAAACATGCGTTAAAAGCGGTTCAGGGCAAATCTTGGAACTTAAGAAAATTCTAGAAAAAATTCCAGGTTTAGGCCTCACACGCCCGTGTGCTAGCGACAAGCCCGTGTCCTTTAACCTTGTTGAACTATTGAAATTTATTTTCATTTCGAACCTACAGGGGTTTTCATACGGCCGACCACACGCTCGTGTTACAGCTCGTGTCTAAAAACATGGGTATTCTATTTATGACGTCATCATTCATTTAGGGGCACACGGCAAAGGCACACACTCGTGTACTAGATTCTGTCCTCCACACTGCTAAGACAGACGACCGTGTTTTTGCCCGTGTGTTTATTACCATGCATACTGACTTAAAAATTTTAGGTGCAGTGGACACACGGCCATACAACATGCCCGTGGGACTGACCGTGTTTCACACACGACCTAGACACATCCCCGTGTGTCTACCCGTGTGGACCATTTTGAGACTATCTACCAAGCCTTTGGTCACCCTCAAACATCCATACATGCTTATAAGCCTGAATGGTATTTAACATGGCCTAAATATATTCTTAAACCATCTTGGCAAAGCCTATTGCATGTTAACCACATCTCAGTGGCTAGCACATGCTAGGTTATCCTTTTTATTAAGGATTACCATATCACATTTCTCATTTTACCACTTAAGCCATAGTATAACCATGTACCATTTTATGCCATATCCACTCTCAAATTATTAGGCCTCATTTCATATATCCATCCATGATACCACATCAACACATCACATGAAACACTTAAACTTAAGCATGCAAAATAAGTAGGGTTACAACCCACATCAATATGAGTCACATCTCATGGCCATATACAAAAGAATAAGTATATTATTACGAGCCATTTCATTGGCTAGCCAAATGACACATATAACAAAATGACCATAACCCTATACATGCTATTTTAACAAAATGAAAGTTTCCTTATACCAAGCGAGACAAGTTGATAGCGCAGACAATGCTCCAACTGTCTTCCGATCTTCACGAGTCCTCGAGCTCTATAAGACAGGGAAAAGAAAGGGGGTAAGCATTAACATGCTTAGCGTATAACAGAAAGTAAACTTACCAGACATTTAAATACACAATCATTATATGCGATGTCATCCATCAATTATAATTACACCTTTATCTAACACATACACTCAATCATCAAGTTAGTTTCAAATATTCCAAAATACATAGATGAGCTCATCATATTAAGTACACATTCTAATTCATGTCTTCTCATGACACATCCACATACACTTGTCCATTGAATCACTGTTCTCCCGATGGATATTTCGTTGATCCATATTCAGTGGTTTCCCCTTTTAGGTACTGTACAAGCCCAATTTTGGGCCCAAAACCCTCTAACCCGTTTGACCCAGACCCAAAACCTATATTCTAACCCACAAAGCCCAATACCTAAACAAATACCCAAAACCCACTAAGCCCAACAGTAACTCAACACACACACAACCAAAGAAGAAGCTAAGGAAACCCTAGCCGTCAGCACATGCTCCCCACCCCATCCACCACCGACGCCTGCAACTGGCCTCTGCTCCACCACCATTCACCTGCAAAAATTAATAAAGAAAAGGCAGAAAGCAAAAGATGGTGGTAGTGTAAACGGCTATATAAGCCCGAACATACAATGTAAAAAGGGGTTCTCTTTTTTTTTTTTTTTCTTTTTGAATTCAAAAACAAAGAACATCAATTAAATACAAGGGAATAGCATCGTCAAAAAAGAGGCTTCAATATACTAAATCATCAGTAAGAAACATCAAAGGCCAAATCGAAGGTCTTGTGCCTTTTCATCTTTTTTTTCTTTTCTTTTTTTCGACTTTACTATATAATCTATATTCTATTAAAAAATAATACATATATTACATATATATACATTAAATAAAAAACTATATTTTTACCCTTTTTTTGGAATTCCGGCCACCGTGTACTGTGGCCGGAGGCGGCGGCGCACGGCAGAGCCACGGTGGCGGGTGGCCGGATCCCTTGGCCGGTTCTGGGTCTTCCCCAGAGAGAAAAATCCCTTTTTTTCCTTTTTTTTTCTCAAACGCAGGAAGAATGAAATTTTTAAATTTTTTTTTGGCTTTTATAGGCCTTTGAAACGGCAGCGTTTTGGGGAACCCTCCCCAGACGCAAAACGACGTCGTTTTGGGGGAGGGAACCTGACAAACCGACCCGAGATGGCCTGGGATCCGCGTGTTTTTTTTTTACCAAGGGTCTATTTGCACCCTTGGTCCTTTCACTCTTTGAGGCTATTCCAATGCGGTCCTTTTTGCTTCTTTAATTTAGCCACGACTTATTTACTCTGTTGCAATTTAACCCTCAAACCCCATAACTAACGAACCAACGAACGGCGCCGCTTAGAAAGGATGGATTATTTGCTCCTTCAGGCTCTTCTGTTTGCTCGCTTGTTCAAATCAGTCCCCTTCTCCTTTTATTTATTTTAAAATTCGCCTCTAAGATTTTGCTTTCAATCCAATTTCGTCAATACTTATGTATATATGGTATATGATATTATTAATAGTTTAATATTATTGTTTTTTATTAATGTATTTTTATGTTATATATATATTCATTTGATGTATATACATTGCACTACACAAATATGTATTAGCATTATTATGTACATTTGTTCCTTTTAACTATTATAAATATGTATATATGTATACTTTATGTATATTATATATATATTTTATATTTTTATAAATATTATATGTATATATATATTTTTATATATTATGTATATTGTGTACATACTATCATGTACTCATTTTAACATAAATGTATATATCTAGGTAATATCATTAATATTTATTCTTAAACATTATTATCATTTTTAGCATGTATATACTATGTAAATATTTTAAATATTGCATTTTATTATGTATACATATACGGATATGTTTTTTATTTATTATGTATATATATATTTTAATATTATATTTTTATTGTTATACATATACCTTAATACTATATCATTTATATGTTTTCATTTCTCATATTATCTTACGTTTATGTTTTAAACTATATCTTGTATATTAATATCATGCACATCTTTTTCATTATGTTTTATATATATATTGTAAATATCATATTATTCATATTTTATAACTATTATGTGCTTATTTCACACATGTATCCCGTATATATATTTTTAATGTTATATATACTTTTATTTCTATTATTACGTATATATTTTAATACCATATATATTATTATCATTCTATGCTATTATTATTTATACTATTATTTTTGTTATCGTTTTCGTTATCATTGTCATTTTTATTTTTATTTTGCCATGTTTTATTTATTTTTTATTCGATCATTTGCCTTATGCTCGTGTTTTATGTTTTTATATTGCTAGCCTTGTTTTCCTCTTTTTATAATCGCTTATATCATTGTTATTGATACTGTCGCACTTATTATCGTGTATTAGCACCATGATTTGGTTTTACGTTTTACAATAAATCACACCATATTTTTCACTCAATACCTTAAAATAATTCCTTCATAAAAGTAACATTCCGTATTTGGTAATTCGAGACAATCGTGCCCTAACTTATTGGGTTTCGATTTTTCTCCTTTAACCTAAATAACGGAATACTCTTTTAAATCGCGACATGAGTTTTGAAAAATGCTTATTCTCGAAGATACGAGGTGTTGTGCCCTAACTTACTGGGGATGGCATTTTGTTACCTCGAAATAAGATCTTTGCAAGAAAAGACAATATTCGGTGTTCGGGAATTCGAGCAAACGTGCCCTAACTTACTAGGTTTCGATTTTCCTCATTCACCTTAACTAACTGAATAACCTTTTACACGAATTTTTATATAAAAGGCAAGCTCGCTCTCGAAAATTCAAGATGTCGTGTCCTAACTTACTGGATGTGACATTTTATATTGTGAGACGAAAAGGTCCTTAACATTTGAGCATTTTCTTTACAAAGAGGGATCGTATTTTAAATTCTTTCAAGTTTTCAAATTTTCGACACTAAGACACTAATTAATCAACTAGGTACCAATTTTGGGCGACGAGGGTGCTAATCCTTCCTCGTATGTGAACCGACTCGAACTCATTTTCGATTTTCGAGACCAAAATTATCGTTTTAGTAAATCTTAACTTTTATTAAAATGATTAACTTAAGGTGATCCGATCACACCTAAAAAGATTGGTGGCGACTCCCGTTTTTTCGTTTTCATCTTCAAATCCAAGTCGATTCTCGTTTTTTTTTTAAAAAAATAGTTACGACAGGTACCATCTCGAGTCTCAATTTATGCAATGGAGTTGCCAGTCCAGGCTAATTTCTCATTATACCATGTACCGTAAGGCTTTATTGGATTGCTAGTCCAGGCTAAATCCTTAATATAACAGAGCGTTTCTCTTAGAGTCAATTTGGCTGGCTAGTCTAGCATTTATCAAGTCAATTAGGATTACCCATTCGGGCTAAATCCTGTCCATACTAGAATCAATGGATTACCCATCTGGGCTCAATCCTTTTCATCATATTTACTCAGAAAGTTCATTTCTGGATTACTCGTCCGGGCTAAATCCTTCCTATACTGAGATCAATGGATTACCCTTTCGGGCTAAATCCTTTCTACAACACATGCAGGATCTCATTTCTCATGTAATATATCGTATCCATCATGGTACAATAGTCCAAATGGATTTTTACCTTCTTCCAAACAATTTAGGGATTTAGAGAAATTTCATGTAATTTATCATTCATGCATTACACAATCAATTCAACACAACAATAGAATCAATACATTTATACATATAACCGGTTGAGTTATACGAACTTACCTGATAGTTGTTCCGAATTCGTATCTCGATTATTCCGAAACCTTTCGTTCTCCACGATCGACCTCCAGAACTAGTTCCTTGAGGTCTATATTAGTAAAAATGGATTATCAATACCTCACATTGTTCACTTCTGGCCTAAAACTTATCCTACGACAAAATGACCATTTTGCCACTAACCTTTCACACTCTTTACAATTTAGTCCTAAGGCTTGTATAATGAAATGCATGTAATTTCTTGGCTACCCAAGCCTAGTCGAATATTTTTCTTACTTATAGAAGCCCACAGTTTCTTTCATTTCACAATTTTCTACCTATTTTCACCACTTTTACAAAATGGTCCCTTAAGCCATTTCCATGAAAAACTACTTAGTAAAAGTTGTTTACCATCCTTTAAACTCTCATATTCCTCTATAAATAATAAAAACACAAGCATCTCATGTATGGGTAAATTTCTAAACATGAACCCTAGCTTGAAATATGAGTAGAAATAGAGAGAGCATGTTACAAGGATCTCAAAAACACGAAGAACATTAAAAATGGGCTAGGGAGTACTTACTTTTGAGTTTGAAAATGTTGAAAACCCTAGCTATGGAGAGCATGCAATTTTCGGTAGCATGGAGAAGAAGATGGACATGATTTTGGCCTATTTTCCCCTTTTTATTAAGTTTATTACCAAATGACCAAAATGCCCTTACAAAACTTTCAAAATTTTCCATGCAAGCCTATTTTTGTTCAAAAACTTAAAAATTGGGGAAATTACTCTTTAATAAATTTTAATTAAGAATCCAAAGCAATTTCATATAAATTACTTCTAAAACCCAAGTTTTGCAACTTATTAAATTTGGTCCCTGATTTGTAATTGGACACCTTATACTTAGAATTTCTTCATGAAACTTTAATACATGCTTGTTTTCATATCCTAGACCTCATAATAAACATAAAATAAATATTTTAACATCAAATTTGTGGTCCCGAAACCACTATTTTGACTAAGCCCAGTTTTGGTATGTTACATTTCTCCCCCCTTAGGGACTTTCGTCCTCAAAAGTCTTACCAGTAAATAGGTTCGGATATTGACTTCTCATGACCTCTTCAGGTTCCCATGTGGCTTCTTGCACTCCATATCTATGCCATAAAACTATCACCAAGGCTATATTCTTGTTCCTCAACTGTTTGACTTCATGAGCCAAAATCTTAATCGGTCCTTCACCATAGGTCATATCCGGTCTAATTTCAACTTCCTTCGGTGAAATCACATGGGAGGGGTCTAATCTATATCTTTACAACATGGATACATGGAAAACATCCTGAATCATTTCCAGTTCAGGTGGAAATGCTAAACAATATGCTAATGGTCCAACTCTTTCAGTAATCTCATACAGTCCGATAAATCACAGACTCAATTTGCCTTTCTGGCCAAATCTCAATACCTTTCTCCATGGAGACACTTTTAGGAACACTTTATCTCCAACTTGAAACTCAATCTCTTTCCTTTTCAAATCAGCATATAACTTTTCTCTATCTGATGTCGCTTTCAAACAATCTCGTATCACTTTAACTGTTTCTTCGGTCTCCTTGATTAAATCAACTCCATGAATCTGACTTTCCTTGAGTTCTGCCCAATACAAAGGAGTCCAGCACTTTCTGCCATACAAGGCCTCATAAGGTGCCATTTTCAAACTCGTCCGAAAACTATTGTTGTAGGAAAATTCCACCAATGGCAAGTATCTTTCCCAGCTACCCTGAAATTAAAGGATGCAACACCGTAACATGTTCTCAAGAATTTGAATCATCCGCTCAGATTGACCATCTGCCTGCGGGTGGAATGCTGTACTAAAACTCAACTTAGTACCCAAGGTTTCTTGTAGTTTCCTCCAAAACCTCAAAGTGAATCTCGGGTCCCTATCTGAAATGATAGACAACGGTACCCATGTAATCTCACAATCTTGGATATGTACAAGTTGGCCAATCTATCAAGAGAATAATCTGCTTGTACCGGAATAAAATGAGTCGATTTTGTTAATCTATCGACCACAACCCAGACAACATCTTTCTTTTTCGGGGTCAACAGTAACCTAGTCATGAAATCCATGGTAACCCTATCCCACTTCCATTCGGGGACCATTACAGGCTGTAATAAACCCGAAGGTACTTGGTGTTTAGCCTTTACTTGTTGCATATCAAGCATCTTGACACAAATTCATAGATGTCCCTTTTCATACCATTCCACCAGTACATTGTCTTTAAATCATTGTACATCTTAGTACTTCTTTGTAACACCCCAAACCCGGCCTAAACGTTATGGCTGAATTTGGCGTGTCAGGTAGAAGTGTCTTTTAAAAATTGGACTTGTTGGTAGAAATTCATTTCTGAGTTAAAATCTCCTTGTTAAACACTCAAATCATCTTAACCATTTATTAACCATTTAAAACGTCTTTACTTTAAAACCATTGTTTGTTGCGGAAGTAATATCCAAAAATGTTGCAAAAATGTGGTGTTTTGAAAATAGTTAATCTTTTCAAAAACCAGCGTTCTATCACTATCAATTAAGTACCAATAAATAAAGCCCAAATAAAATAACTTAGGTTGTAACATCTCGAAATAGGGCTAAACGGAAAAGTGGTTGCAAAACCACAAATTCAAGGTAGAAAAATTTATTTTATTATCATTTAAGGTCTATGGCATGATTTTGTGAAAATTTCGTTTAGAAATTTTATCGATAGAGGGTGGAATTTGATATTTAGGACTAAATTGCAAAAGTTGTAAAATGTGTGTTCTAGTTCACAAAGGTACTAAGTACTTATGAGTAATGGGTTTTTAAAGTGGAGTTCCTTGGATAGTAATTAGACCAGTATACTAGTTTGGAAAAAAATACCTAAAGGAAGATAAAATACCATAGTTTTTAATTAAGGGCATTTTGGTCATTTAGTTATTAAAATGAATTAAAAACAAAATTAAAAGCCAATTTTTGTCCATCTTCAACCCCTTGGCCGAATTTCACATGAGGAAGACATAGCTAGGGCTTTTCAAGCTTCCAAGCTCGATTGTAAGTCCGTTTTAGCCCCGTTTTTAATGTTTTTTACGTTTTTGGAGTCCCGGTAACTTGATTAAGCTTATTCTAGCAATAATTTAACCTAGGGTTTATATTTGGAAAAATAACCATAGGTGAAATGTGTTTATTTTGATTTTTTATAGTAGAATATAAAGCTTGAAATTATGTTAAACAACTTTTGCTTAGCGATTTTACGTGAAAACGAGTAAAACGACATAATCGGTAAAGATACCTAATGTTCATAAGTACATGTTAGAGTGGGAATTTGATGTTTCCATAGAAGAGAAAAATTATTAGAATGTCATAAAACATAAGAAAATAGGATGAAGTTTAATTTTCGAGCCTTGGAGCAAAAGTGTAAATATGTAAAAGTTTAGGGGAAAAATAAAATTTTGCCAAAGTTTGAGTCAAGGACTGTTTTAATAAATATGAGTATTAGATAAGCTAAATTTTTTATTATAGATCAAGAAGAACAAAATCCAGAGTTAGACCAGGGAAAGAAAAAGATAGTGGGCTAAATTAATATAGTTAATCGTATTTTGTTTCGAGGTAAGTTTGTGGTAAATAAATGCAATATTCTATTATTTATGTTAATGTTGTTAATTTCCAGCATGTGTAAATTTATTTTATGAAATTATTCAAAGAAGACTCAAGCATGAATTGACGGAGAAGTAATTTTAGAAAGTCCCGGTTGAACCTTAGGAACGTGTAGGATACAGATGTCATGACATTAGGGTTTAAGGATACCATGTAAGACCATGCCAAGGCATGGCATGTGACAGCCCTAATTTGACCCTAGTCAGAAAGTGGTTTCGGGACCACAAAACCGAGTCATAAAAATAATTAACTGTTAAATTCTGTGTTTATTATATGTGTAAATGCATGTGTGAAAGTTTCAAGCTTTGATCTGGTCATTTGTATGTGAAATTTATAAGATAGGACTCATGTGATAAAACTTGAAAGTGTGATAGGTAAATTTAATAGTACCAAATAATGCATGAAATGATGACATGAGGGATTTGCATGTCAAATGGACCAATTTTGTTTAGTGGCTGGCCATAAATGATGGTTGATGTATAATATATGTTTTATTATACTATTATAATAAGTGATGGCTTTATTTTTTTAAAGAAATTAATTAGTAAAACAATAAAAGTTGATAAAAAAATAGATGTTCATCTTTCTTCTTGATTGCCGAATTTGGGAAAGAAAATATTGAAGAAAGAAAAGGGGGAAGACTTTTGGTTATTTGAATGCTTAAGAAGGTTAGTATATTGTGTTAAAATTATGAAATTTTAGCTTGTTTTAGGATAATTATCATCGTTCTTACTTAGCCCATGCTAAATTTTTAAGTTTTGATGGATGGATGGAGCATTCGGCTATGGTTATTAAAGAAGGAATTTGATTATTTCCTTTAAGTTTTGATGAAGAATGTGTTGAGGAAAGAAATTGATCTTGCTAAAAATATGAATTTTTAATGCTCATATATGTAATAGCCGAAAATAAAAATGCTTGATGTCTTGAACAAATGTTGTTTCGATGTATTAAATTGAGTAAATTAGATGTTTGAACACTTAAGGATTCGGCATTGTTCATGATTTTTTTAGAATGTGATTTTGAATGATATGAGTAATATTATGCATAGGTTTCGGCTTTGATAAGTAAAAATATAATGGTGGCTTAAGTTGAATAACACTCAGCTAAGGATTATAAATGTTAGCTAATTCGGCATAAGAGTATAGGTGACAACTACTTTGTATTTAAAGTTTTGAAGAATAGGTAGGGTTTAATTAAGTGATGAAGGTTAAATTTTTAAGTTTGGTTAAATTGGGCATTCGACATTACTTATGACATCGGATAGGAGTGTATGAAAGGTTAAGTTTGAGTAGTTAAGTACATTAAAATAGTTGATGATTTGAGTACTACCTATGGTTGATTCGGTTATGGTCTTTGCATGAGTAAAGTGTTATTATGTGCATATATGCTAAGGAATATTCAACTATGTTATAAATATTATAAAATGAAATGATGTATATGGAATTATGATAAGAGATATATTTTGATTTTGTTACAAATTATAATCCAGCACTTACTCCATGATAAAATACATGAAATTGTATGCAAATTTAGTTTATGAAATTCGAATATGCAAGGTAATAAGTTAGTAAAATGTTCCTTGATAGTTTAGTTTATTAATTAGGAATAAATGTGATTGTCGATTGTAGCCTAGTAATATGTTTGATTATGCATGAGTAGGGCATATGAATGATGTTTAAATAGCTAGTTTAGTAAGGTCATTTGTACCTTAAATATATGATATATATATATATATATATATACGTATTAAATTAAATTGATTAATTGATAAGTAATTGAACAAAATTCATCTGTTTAAATTAAGCTCAAGAGCAAAGAGGAACTAATTCAAATAGGGGAAAGGTGAAAGCAATCGAGTAGCCTATCTGCAACTATTCAAAACATCCGAGGTAAGTCTTTGAGTAATGGAACTTAGCTTATGATTTGATAAAATCATGATATATAAGCATAATATATAAATTGTAACCTAATGTTTCAACTTTAATTAAGTAGTGAAATAAATAATTTGTACATATGACTTGTATCCGAATGCTTATAGAGATCATGTTGACTATTGAAATGAAATCGGGTTCTTTGTATGTGGCTATTGAGCCGAAAGTGAAATTATTGATAAGCATGTTATGCTTGTGTTCTGGTAAGGTAAATGAAATGCTAATGTATTAAGATATATATATATGTGCACAATAATTGAGGATTTTAACAGGGCTAAGACCCGCAGGCCTTGTGTGAGATTTATATCCGGGCTAAGGCCCGAAGGCATTCGTGCTGGTATTATATTCGGGCTAAGTCCCGAAGGCAATCGTGCTGATGTTATATCTGGGCTAAGTCCCGAAGGCATTCGAGCTGATGTTATATCCGGGCTAAGTTCCGAATGCATTTGGGTTGGTAATGTGTGATCTTGCTGTAATAATTCAAATAAATGGGCTCACATACCTAAGATGGTTAGGTATGTACCATATATATGTTATAAAAATTGATTCGGTTTAAATTGTGATTATTCATTTGGATAGTGTTCTTTCGGCCATTGCATATGGTTGTATGAAGTATATATATAACTTATTCAGATATATGAATTTTGATTCAAGTGAAAATATGTTAAGATTGGCTCGAGTATGTAAGTATATTGGTTGAAGTATGAAGTGACATGAACATGTGAATATACAGATATGTATTTATTTAGCCTTGAAATTGGATGAGATGTATTCGCTAAATAATGAAGTTGGTTGAATAAAAGAAGTTATCTATGTGATATGAATTGATGTTTAAGGAATAAATTAAAATGACAGCATGAACAATAGTAGTATATTTAGACATGTTTATATTAGGTCAAAGAAAAGATGATAAGCATTATGAATGCTATGCCTTAATTTTTAATGATTTCATTACTTAAAACTTACTAAGCATAGAAATGCTTACTATGTTGCTTTAATCCTCTGTTTTATAGATCTTGTTCGTTAGCTACGGTCTTGGGGATCCCAAAGTCGAAGTCGTCCACACTATCTAAGCCCATTCGGTACACTAGTAGTTAAATTTCGATAATGGCATGTATAGGCTTGTCTTTTTGTTGTTAAATAAGTATCTTTTTGATGATGTATATATGTATAGCCATGCGAAAGTGGCTTGTTAAGTTACTATAAGTATTCCATATAGTTAATGTGAATGTGTGTTTGATATTTGAGTAATGTTTTCAATGTTTTGATGTGAATTGAACTTAAGAATGAATCAATATGCCCATTATCTTGAGATGACTCTTTTGTATATTGTATAATCGGAAAAACAATTTGGAATTCGGTTTTATAAGTGTGATATCGGGAGTTATTCAAATATATAGTTAAATGAAATTTCGTGCTTGTTTGGTAATACTCTTTAACCCTCTGGCGACGGGTACGGGTTAGGGGTGTTACATTTTATTGGTATTAGAGCCACAGTTTAGTCGATTCTAGGACTAACGTAGCATGTATGAGTCTAGCTATACATGCCATTAAGTGCTAATATGATAGTGTGATGATTTTTGGCAGTTAAAAACGGGTTTTCATATAGTAATGGATCCCGATCCCGATCGAATAGTAGCTGACAATGTTGAGAGTGTAGCGCCTGCTCCCGCACACGGGACCGCGCCGATAGATTCGCAACCTAACGCAAGCAATCAAAATGATGAGGCTAGACAAGCCTTTTATAATGTGATGAATGATTGGTTCAACCAATACTTTCGGGCAAATACGGCTACTCCACAACCCCCACTTCCAACAAATACACCTCCTGCACCTATGATACCTCCGGTGATTGATCACATGAGGATGAATAAACCCTCGGTAGATAGAATTAGAAAGCATGGAGCTACTGAATTTAAAGCTACAGACAGTGATGATGCCGAGCAAGCTGAGTTTTGGTTGGATAATACTATCCGAGTATTCGATGAACTATCTTGCACACCTGATGAATGCCTGAAATGTGCCATATCTCTACTACGTGATTCTGCTTATTATTGGTGGAATACATTGGTTTCGGTTGTACCCAAAGAACGGGTAACGTGGGAATTCTTCCAGACTGAGTTCCGAAAAAAATATATCAGTCAGAGGTTCATAGATCAGAAACGAAAAGAATTTCTTGAGCTTAAATAGGGTTCCATGTCCGTTACTGATTATGAACGGAAGTTTTTCAGACTTAGTAGATATGCTCGGGAATGTGTATCGTCTGAGGCTATCATGTGTAAAAGTTTTGAAGACGGGCTAAATGAAGATATAAAAATGTTTGTTGGCATTCTTGAAATACGAGAGTTCGTAGTACTTGTCGAGCGAGCTTGCAAGGCCGAAGAACTTAGTAAAGAGAAAAGAAAAGCTAATGTTGGAGCTGGAGAATTTTGTAAAAGATCTTCAGGAAAGTCTTTTCAGCAATCATCGAAGAAATTTCAAGATGATTCTGACCGATCAAAGAACACTTTGGGTTTTTCCAGACGAGACCGAGATCGACCCCCTGTGAGTACACGAGCCACTTCAGTTGCTAGTGTTGGAAATGATAGATGGGATAGGACCGAGTGCAAGTATTGTGGTAAATGGCATTCGGGGAGCTGTAGATTTCATAACCGCTCCTGTTATAAATGCGGATCAGCCGACCATTTTATTAAAGACTGCCCGAGATTATCCGAACAAAATGTGAACCAGAGTGGGAAATCAGTACTAATACAGCACGAGGTAGACTGCCTAGGAATACGGGGAATGCTAGCAGTGGTCAGAGAGATTCTAGAGATGCTACAACTAGATCCGAGGCTCGTGCTCCTGTTAGAGCTTATGCTATACGTACACGCGAGGATGCTTCTTCGCCTAATGTTATTACCGTATTTTCACTCTCTTTGATACTGATGTGATTGCTTTGATTGACCCTGGTTCTACTCATTCATATGTATGTGAGACTTTAGCATCCAGTAAGACTCTACCTGTTGAGTCTACTGAGTTTGTGATCCGAGTGTCAAATCCCTTGGGTCGATATGTGCTAGTCGACAAAGTGTGCAGGAAATGTCCCCTGATAATCCGAGGTTCTTGTTTTCTGGCCGATTTGATGCTTTTACCGTTTAATAAATTTGATGTTATTCTCGGTATGGATTGGTGACTGTGCATGATGCAGTTATGAATTGAAAAAGAAAGACTATTGATTTGAGATGTGCAAATGATGAGATAATTCGAGTTGGGTCTATTGATATGAACGGGTTACCAGTAGTAATATCCTCGA
Organism: Gossypium arboreum; assembly: GCF_025698485.1. Taxonomy (NCBI): domain Eukaryota; kingdom Viridiplantae; phylum Streptophyta; class Magnoliopsida; order Malvales; family Malvaceae; genus Gossypium; species Gossypium arboreum. The sequence goes on along the minus strand of NC_069081.1, from coordinate 81,378,866 downwards.
TGTCAGCTCAAAAGTATGTAAAAAAGGGGTGTGAAGCATATCTTGCGTACGTACTTGATAGTAAAGAATCAGATAAGAAGCTTGAATCAGTACCAGTGGTTTGCGAGTATCCAGATGTTTTTCCCGAAGAATTACCGGGATTACCACCTGTTCGGGAAGTAGAGTTTGGTATTGAACTTGTGCCTGGGACTACACCAATTTTGATAGCCCCATACCGTATGGCGCCAATAGAATTGAAGGAATTGAAAACTCAGTTACAAGAGTTGACGAATAGAGGTTTCACTCGACCGAGTTTCTCACCTTGGGGTGCACCAGTATTGTTTGTGAAAAAAAAAGACGGAACCATGAGAATGTGTATTGACTATCGTTAATTAAATAAAGTGACAATAAAGAACAAATATCTGTTACTGCGTATTGATGATTTGTTTGATCAGCTGAAGGGAGCATCAGTGTTTTCAAAGATAGATTTGAGATCGGGTTATTATCAGTTGCGAGTTCGAGACTCAGATATACCTAAAACTACTTTTAGAATGAGATACGGTCACTACAATTTCTTAGTGATGTCGTTTGGGCTCAATAATGCCCCCGCGGTATTTATGGATTTGATGAACCGAATTTTCAGGCAGTATTTGGACCAGTTTGTAGTTGTGTTTATAGATGACATCTTGATTTATTCACACGATGAAACTGAACACGCCGAACACCTGAGATTAGTGTTGCAGATTTTAAGGGATAAGCAGTTATATGATAAGTTCATTTAATGTGAGTTCTGGTTGAGAGAAGTTAGCTTTTTGGGACATGTAGTATCCGTATCGGGTATTCGAGTTGATCCGAACAAAATTTCAGCCATACTTGATTGTAAGCCTCCGAGAAATGTTACTGAAGTTCGAAGCTTCTTGGGACTTGCCGGTTATTACCGACGATTCGTAAAAGGTTTTTTGATTATCACGACACCTTTAACAAAATTACTGTAAAAAGACGTCAAATTTGAATGGTCAGAAAGGTGTTAGAAAAGTTTCGACCAGCTAAAAACACTTTTGACGGAAGCCTAAGTGTTAGTGCAGCCCGAATCCGGTAAAGAGTTTGTCATGTACAATGATGTGTCCTTACATGGGCTGGGTTGTGTATTGATGCAAGAGGGTCGAGTTGTAGCTTACGCGTCAAGGCAATTGAAGCCACATGAGAAAAACTATCCGACTCATGATCTCGAATTAGCTGCCATCATATTTGCTTTGAAAATATGGCGACATTACTTATTTGGAAAGAGATGTCATGTATATTCGGATCATAAAAGCCTTAAATATTTGATGACTCAAAAAGATTTGGATCTGTGACAAAGACGTTGGCTTGAATTGTTGAAAGATTATGAGCTCGTCATTGACTATCACCCGGGAAAGGCTAACGTGGTTGTCGATGCTTTAAGTCGCAAGTCACTGTTTGCTTTGCGATCGATGAATGTACACCTATCTATTTCATCCGAAAATGTGTTAGTAGCAGAATTAAAGGCCAAACCATTATGAATTCATCAAATACGAGAATCCCAAAAAGTCAACGATAAATTGGTTGCTAAACGAGCAGAATATGCTTCTAATGTGGAATCAGAGTTTCAAAAAGACGACAACGATTGTTTGAGGTTCAGAAGTTGATTGTGTGTCCCAAGAAATTCAAAACTTATTTCGATGATTTTGAGTGAGGCTCATAGTAGCCGAACGTCAATCCACACGGGTAGTACGAAAATGTACAATGATCTAAAATGTCAGTTTTGGTGGCATGGTATGAAATGAGACATTTCTGACTTTGTTTCGAAGTGTTTGATATGTCAACAAGTGAATGCGGAACATCAAGTGCCTTCAGGGTTACTTCAACCGATCATGATACCCGAATGGAAATAGGATCGAGTCATGATGGATTTTGTATTTGGGTTGCCATTGTCATCAAGCAAGAAAGATGCGATCTGGGTTGTTGTTGATAGACTGACAAAGTCGGCTCATTTTATTCCCGTACGTACGGATTATTCACTTGACAAACTAGCCGAGTTGTATGTTTCTCAGATTGTGAGATTACATGGGGTACCTATTTCTATTGTGTCGGATAGAGATCCGAGATTCACATCGCGATTCTGGAAGAAGTTGTAAGAAGCATTGGGTACCAAGTTGCATTTTAGCACCACTTTTCATCCCCAGACTGATGGTCAATCCAAACGGATTATTCAGATATTCGAGGATATGTTGAGATGTTGCATCCTTGAGTTTAGTGGTTCTTGGGAACGGTATGTGCCTTAGATTGAATTCGCTTACAAAAATAGTTTTCAATCAAGCATTAAAATGGCACCTTACGAGGCTTTGTATGGTCGTAAATGCCGTACACCGTTGTTTTGGACCGAGCTTAGTGAAAATAAAAATTTCGGGGTTGATTTGATCAAAGATGCTGAACAGAAAGTAAAAGTAATCCATGAAAGTCTGAAAGCAGCTTCAGATCGTCAGAAGTCATATGCAGATTTAAAATGAAAAGACATTGAATATCAAGTCGGAGATAAAGTTTTTCTTAAAGTTTCACCTTGGAAAAAGGTGCTCAGATTTGGCCGTAAGGGCAAGTTGAGTCTGAGGTTCATTGGGCCATACGAAATATCCGAACGAATTGGGCCGGTAGCATACAGATTGATTCTGCTCCCTGAACTTGAAAAGATTCACAATATTTTTCATGTTTCGATGCTTCGACGTTATAGATCCGATCCATCACATGTAATTAGTCCATCAGAGGTTGAGATTCGATCTGATTTGAGTTACGAAGAAGAATCAGTTCATATTTTGGCTCGTGATGTAAAAGAACTACAAAATAAAGAAATCTCATTAGTGAAGGTACTGTGGCTTAAGCATGGAGTTGAAGAAGCTACATGGGAACCTGAAGACTCTATGAAAGATTGATATCCTAACTTATTTACTAGTAAGATTTTCGGGGACGGAAATTTCTTATGTGGGAGAGAGTTGTGACAGCTCTAAGTTGACCCTAGTCAGAAAGTGGTTTTTGGACCATAAAACCGAGTCATAAAAATAATTAACTGTTAAATTCTGTGTTTATTATATGTGTAAATGCATGTGTGAAAGTTTCATGCTTTGATCTAGTCATTTGTATGTGAAATTTATAAGATAGGACTCATGTGATAAAACTTGAAAGTGTGATAGGTAAATTTTAAAGTACCAAATAATGCATGAAATGATGACAGGAGGGATTTGCATGTCAAATGGACCAATTTTGTTTAGTGGCCGGCCATAAATGATGGTTGATGTATAATATATGTTTTATTATACTATTATAATAAGTGATGGCTTTATTTTTTAAAAGAAATTAATTAGTAAAACAATAAAAGTTGATAAAAAAATAGATGTTCATCTTTCTTCTTGATTGCCGAATTTGGGAAAGAAAATATTGAAGAAAGAAAAGGGGGAAGACTTTCGGTTATTTGAATGCTTAAGAAGGTTAGTATATTGTGTTAAAATTATGAAATTTTAGCTTTTTTTAGGTTAATTATCATGGTTCTTACTTAGCCCATGCTAAATTTTTAAGTTTTGATGGATGGATGGAGCATTCGGCTATGGTTATTAAAGAAGGAATTTGATTATTTCCTTTAAGTTTTGATGAAGAATGTGTTGAGGAAAGAAATTGGTCTTGCTAAAAATGTGAATTTTTAATGCTCATATATTTAATAGTCGAAAATAAAAATGCTTGATGTCTTGAACAAATGTTGTTTCGATGTATTAAATTGAGTAAATTAGATGTTTGAACACTTAAGGATTCAGCATTGCTCATGATTTTTTTTAGAATGTGATTTTGAATGATATGAGTAATATTATGCATAGGTTTCGGCTTTGACAAGTAAAAATATAATGGTGGCTTAAGTTGAATAACACTCGGCTAAGGATTATAAATGTTAGATAATTCGGCATAAGAGTATAGGTGACAACTACTTTGTATTTGAAGTTTTGAAGAATAGGTAGGGTTTAATTAAGTGATGAAGGTTAAATTTTTAAGTTTGGTTAAATTGGGCATTCGGCATTACTTATGACATCGGATAGGAGTGTATGAAAGGTTAAGTTTGAGTAGTTAAGTACATTAAAATAGTTGATGATTTGAGTACTACCTATGGTTGATTCGGTTATGGTCTTTGCATGAGTAAAGTGTTATTATGTGCATATATGCTAAGGAATATTCAACTATGTTATAAATATTATAAAATGAAATGATGTATATGGAATTATGATAAGAGATATATTTTGATTTTGTTACAAATTATAATCCAAAGACTTACTCCATGATAAAATACATGAAATTGTATGCAAATTTAGTTTATGAAATTGAATATGCAAGGTAATAAGTTAGTAAAATGTTCCTTGATAGTTTAGTTTATTAATTAGGAATAAATGTTATTGTCGATTGTAGCCTAGCAATATGTTCGATTATGCATGAGTAGGGCATATGAATGATGTTTAAATAGCTAGTTTAGTAAGGTCATTTGTACCTTAAATATATGATATATATATATATATATATATACGTATTAAATTAAATTGATTAATTGATAAGTAATTGAACAAAATTCATTTGTTTAAATTAAGCTCAAGAGCAAAGAGGAACTAATTCAAATAGGGGAAAGGAGAAAGCAATCGAGTAGCCTATCTGCAACTATTCAAAACATCCGAGGTAAGTCTTTGAGTAATGGAACTTAGCTTATGATTTGATAAAATCATGATATATAAGCATAATATATAAATTGTAACCTAATGTTTCTACTTTAATTAAGTAGTGAGATAAATAATTTGTACGTATGACTTGTATCCGAATGCTTATAGAGATCATGTTGACTATTGAAATGAAATCGGGTTCTTTGTATGTGGCTATTGAGCCGAAAGTGAAATTATTGATAAGCATGTTATGCTTGTGTTCTAGTAAGGTAAATGAAATGCTAATGTATTAAGATATATATATATATATGTGCACGATAATTGAGGATTTTAACTGGGCTAAGACCCGTAAGCCTTGTGTGAGATTTATATCCGGGCTAATGCTCGAAGGCATTCGTGCTGGTATTATATCCGGGCTAAGTCCCGAAGGCATTCGTGCTGATATTATATCTGGGCTAAGTCCCAAAGGCATTCGTGCTGATGTTATATCCGGGCTAAGTTCCGAAGCCATTTGGGTTGGAAATGTGTGATCTTGCTGTAATAATTCAAATAAATGGGCTCACAAACCTAAGATGGTCAGGTATGTACCATATATATGTTATAAAAATTGATTCGGTTTAAATTGTGATTATTCATTTGGATAGTGTTCTTTCGGCCATTGCATATGGTTGTATGAAGTATATATATAACTTATTCAGGATATATGAATTTTGATTCAAGTGAAAATATGTTAAGATTGGCTCGAGTATGTAAGTATATTGGTTGAAGTATGAAGTAACATGAACATGTGAATATGCGATATGTATTTATTTAGCCTTGAAATTGGATGAGATGTATTCGGCTAAATAATGAAGTTGGTTGAATAAAAAGAAGTTATCTATGTGATATGTATTGATGTTTAAGGAATAAATTAAAATGACAGGCATGAACAATAGTAGTATATTTAGACATGTTTATATTAGGTCAAAGAAAAGATGATAAGCATTATGAATGCTATGCCTTAATTTTTAATGATTTCATTACTTAAAACTTACTAAGCATAGAAATGCTTACTATGTTGCTTTAATCCTCTGTTTTATAGATCTTGTTCATTAGCTACGGTCTCGGGGATCCCAAAGTCGAAGTCGTACACATTATCTAAGCCCATTCAGTACACTAGTAGTTAAACTTCGATAATGGCATGTATAGGCTTGTCTTGTTGTTGTTAAATAAGTATCTTTTTGATGATGTATATATGTATAGCCATGCGAAAATGGCTTGTTAAGTTACTATATGTATTCCATATAGTAATTTGAATGTGTGTTTGATATTTGATTAATGTTTTCAATGTTTTGATGTGAATTGAACTTAAGAATGAATCAATATGCCCATTATCTTGAGATGAATATTTTGTATATTGTATAATCGGAAAAACAATTTGGAATTCGGTTTTATAAGTGTGATATCGGGAGTTATTCAAATATATAGTTAAATGAAATTTCGTGCTTGTTTGGTAATACTCTTTAACCCTCTGGTGACGGGTACGGGTTAGGGGTGTTACATGGCAATTGGTAAGGTTTCTAAGGCAAGGATATCATGTAAGACCATGTCAAGACATGGAATTGATAAGTTTCTATAAGGCAAAGGTTCTATGTAAGACCATGCCAAGGCATGGCATTAGTGAGTTCATAAGGCAAGGATACCATGTAAGACCATGTCGAGACATGGCATTGGTAAGTTTCAAAAGGATACCACATAAGACCATGACAAGTCATGGCAATGGTAAGGTACCTGTGTATCCTTAGTATTCCAAGTGGTTCAACGGGAAAATTTAAAGAGAATATCAAGGTAAGGTAAGGTAAGGCAAGTTATACTAAAAAGGGTAAGACAAGTTCATGCTAGAAGAGCAAAGATAAGTACACAATGTTCATGTATGCTTGATAAGGAAAAGGTAAGTAAAATGTATTAATAAATTTGATTAAGTAAGTAAGTATTTAAGTATGTGAGTAAGTGAAGAAGTTTAAAATATGTCTATGACAATTAATGAAGTTACATTAAGTAGTATCATGCCAAGTAGTAAGATAATTCTTATGAATGTTGTTATTTATTTGCATGCAAACTTACTAAGCTTAATGCTTACCCCCTTTATTTTCCTTCTTTTTATAGTTTTGTCAAGCTAACTCGGGGATTGTAAAGTACATTGGAGGTCCGGGCACACTATCACAAGGATTATTTTGGTATAGCTAGACGTTTCATTTTGAGGATGGCATGTATAGCATCGTAGCCATTTTGTGTGTATGATCTTATGATATGGCTAATGAATGGTATGTAAATGCTTGATAATAATTAGCTATTGGAATGGCTAATCAAGGACATGTTTGGTGTTATGTATGCCTAAATGCTAGTTATTCCATGGAACTCATGAAAAAGGTGAAATTAGCTTTAAAACAGTATCAAACAACAGTAATGACGTGAATTTGAAAAATCACTAAAAATAGTAGAAATGGATTTAGATAGTGAATGAGATATCGAATTAAATATTATTAAGTCTATTTTCATATGAAAGAAACAGAGTAAATAAAGGAGTTGTATTTTATGAGATATTTAAATTTTGGTGAGACAGGGTCAGAGTGATTTTTGAATCCCCTATTATGAATTTAGAAATTCACTAAAAATTGTACAAAAATAATTTGGAGTTATACTTTATATGTATCGATTCCTTATTTAGTCTAATTTTAAGAGAAATAAACGGCATGGTTATTTGAATTCTGTATCGGGAGAAGATTAATTTGTAGTGAATAGAGGTCAGAGAACAATGAAACAGGGGAAACTTTAACTAATAAACTGTACTAATTGGCTAGACCAAAAATTTTGAAAAGAAAATAGTAAGAAGATATATGAGTCTAGTTTCAGATAAAATTTACAGATTTGAATTTTGATTTTCATAACTCGAGTTATGATTTATTTAGTGACTATGACGCAGATGGACAGTTTATTTATGAAAGATGAAATAAATTGTTTTGATTTGTTTAAGTGATCAGAAAATTTTTATTGATTTCGGTTTGTTCTCGAACCGTATCAATTCCATGTTTTAGAGTCTCGAGGACCCTTTTTTGGGACATAATGAATGAATGAAACTATATTAATTTTAAAAGTAAATTTTTATGCCCCGAATTAATAAGCTAAGTCTGGTAACGTCTCGTGCTTGACTCCGGTGACGGTCTCGGGTAAGGGGTGTTACATAGGTGTAAGAGGCTTTATTACATAATTAAAAGCTGTGGTTGTATGGCCACCTCCGAGTCCTTCGCGGCTCCGAATCGTTTAAGGCTGGGGATTACCTACACAGTTAAAAACGGGGTAAGTTTACGAAAACTCAGTGTGTAACCCCTTAAAACAAAAACAATCAGTAAGATAACAGAATGCAGAAGCAGTCTGGACTAGAGCCCATTTTAGTAACAAACAATGTGGGCCTTAGCCCAATACAGCAACAGAATCAAAAACAGAGTACATGTGGCCTAAGCCCGTGACAGTGACAGTATCAGTAATAGAAATGCAATAGTGCAATAATACAATCCATCCCAGTCTAGCCAACACACCACCGTACCAACCAACACACCATGTGGGGATAAAATCGACCCACCTAGCCAGCACACCAATATCGTAGCATAGCTGCCAGAAATGATAACGCAGCAAAGCTACCAGATATATACATGGCGAGGCTTTATTACAACCAAAAGTAGCAGTAATTTGACCGGCACAAAGTCATCAGTAGCTGTAATATGATCGGCATACAACCATGGGTAAATATGGTCAACACAGAGTCATCAATAAATATGATAGGCACATAGCCACAAGCAAATATGATTAGCACAAATCCATAAACAAGATGGCACAAATCCATATTTAGGTTGGCACAGAGCCATAATCAGATTAAGCAGCATTAAGCCGTCAGTCGGTCCACAGTTGTCTCGTGCGACCCGTGCGTCCTTAACAGATCAATACTGGATCCACAGTCATCTTGTGCGACCCGTCCGATCCTATCAGAACTTCCTCCGTATCAATGTCCCAACCCCATTCAATATGTCGTGTATGTCTTGCTCAATCATCACACGTGTATGCAGAATGGCCATGCTCAGTAACAGTCATTTAAACATATATTAAAAGCATATCGGTTTGTAACCACACCAAGTCGGTTAAAACACACCATACAATCACACCAAATCACCAAATTCATAATCTAAGCCGGTCATTTACACATAAGGGAAAAATAATCATTTTGCCCTCCAGGGGTATTTCGGTAATTTTACACTACAAGGGTATATTAGTAATTTTACACTAAAAGGGTATTTCGGTAATTTTACCCTACAAGGTTATTTCGATAATTTTACAACTGGGAGGTATTTCGATAATTTTACAAATCAGGTACAAACTGGGGGTATTTCGATAATTTTACAAATCAAGGGTATTTAGATAATTTTACAAACCGGGGGTATTTCAGTAATTTTACAAACATAGGTCTTAACGACCCAACAAAAGGTCCACTGTCGCCTCAAGCGACTTAAGTAACCTAAATAGACCTAACGGTGTAAATTGGCCTAAGGCCCATACTTGGCCCACACACTCGTGTGGCCCATTTAACCTAGAAACAGCCACAGCTATGCAAACGTCACAGTCCAAACAACACTTACCACATCACATACATTTTATCCGTGTGGGCCCAGAAGCTCACTAGGCCCACACGAGCCATTTTAGCCTAACGAGGCCCACCCAAGACCAAGAGAGCGCTCGTGGTGACCTCTACAGTCTAACGCCCATGGTCGTTGGCTCAGTTCACCACATGTGCGATCACATGCTCGTGTGGCATTATATGCCATATTTTTGGCTTTTCAGCATTTTTTCGATCTACAATCATAGCAGCGTAAATAACACATACTTTTGGCTTTTAAACGATTATCGAAAACCGCATACAAATACACACACTTTCAGCTTTTCAGCCGACCTTCCAACATAGCATACGGTTACACACCTGATCATGTAGAGTACTAAGAATTCTCGAGCACCGGAACCTATTCAAACATAACAATGGTTAATCACTTATCAACAAAGTTAAAAGAATATTAACCAAACCACTAGCCGAAGGATTGATTACCACTTGTCTTGACTCGAACGGTCAACTGTGATTTGCCTATTTAATCCAAAGTTTGGTGCAATCACCTTTCTGCAACCTGGCCGAAAGTCCCGAACCACTGATACCCTACGTCGCTTAAACTTGGGGGCAGAGGCTACACTCCACTCCCAGTCGGAACCACTGACATCACTTGATTTCTAGAACCCCTTTTACTCATTGTAAGTTCGATTAACAGAGATTGCTTGCCAAATCAAGAACAAAAATGGAGAGAGTATGGGATGTAGAAGCAGAGAATCTGTTAAACCAAGGCTAAACTGAAAGGGGTTTGAGAGGGGAAAATGAAGAAGGAGTATTCGACCAATGATTGAAAAAGAAATATCAGAGGAGGAGGAGAGCAGAGATTCAGAAATTAAGAGAAAAGATTGAGAGGAAAAAACCAAATTCAGCTTAAAGAAAGAAATAAGAATGCCCAAAATGAAAGTGCCTATTCAGCCAAAGCAAGAAAAGAAGTCAATATTCGATCCCAAAAATTGAGCAAGAAACAAAAGAGAAAAGGCAACAGAGAATTTGACACACAAGGAGTAGAAACCAAAACTAGATGTCAAACACCACCAAAAACCCGAAATTGAGCAAATAAAAACCGAAATGTGACCACAATTTCCCCTAGCCAAAATTCTCCCTTTCCACCATCCCAATTCAGCACAAACACTCCTCCCATGCCTATTTCAAATTCCTTGATTTTCTCCCCAAATCACTCAACATCCAATTCAACTTTCCTTGAAACACTCATGACCAATTCAACCTCAGAGTCTTAGTCCAACTCCACCTCCTTCCAAGCTCAGCCTGAAAATTAAATAATTCATTTACCTATGCCACGAATTGAACCTTAGACCTTATGCACACCACACAAGCCACCTTGCCACTAGACCACAAGCTCCTTTTGTGATATATTTTTACCACAAATATTTAAAATTCCTACTTCCAAGAACCAAGGGTTTTATTCACTAAAACAAAAATTTATCTAAAGCCCAGGTTTGAACCCAGGACTTCTCCAACACTCCCAAATATGCCCAAATACTTAGCCACTAAAGCCAACGTGCAATTTGTGACATTTCTTGCACACATAAACTTTTGTATGTTCCCACGCTCAAGGCCTAATCCTTCTATGCCCAAATTCAGGGCGTTATATTCCCGGATGAATAGATAGACAACTATCATGTGCCTCTTGCAAAATTTTCTGAATAATTTCATCATCTTTGGGTACACAAACCCTATCTCGAAACATGAAGCAACCATTAGGACCAATCCAAAAGTCTGATTCAATGCCCATCTCACATTGAGTTCTCTTAGCTTGTAAATCACTATCATAAATCTGAGCATCATAGATTTCCTAAAGAAATGTTGGTCTAGCTCTTAACTCTTCCAAGACTAAACCATCATCCAACAATGCCAACTGCGTGTTCAAAACTCTCAAAGAGAACAAGGATTTTCTGCTTAGAGCATCGGCGACCACATTCGCCTTTCCCGAGTTGTAATCAATGATCAGCTCATAATCTTTAATCAAATCTAACCACCTCCGTTGTTTCAGATTCAATTCTTTTTTAGTCATCAAATACTTTAAACTTTTACAATCGTGAATACACGGTAAGTTTCACCATACAAATGGTGTCTCCAAATCTTCAAGGCAAATACAATAGCAGCTAGCTCCAAGTCGTGTATTGGATAATTCTTCTCGTGCGGCTTTAGTTGCCTCGAAGCATAAGCTATCACCTTGCCCTCTTGCATAAGCAAGCAGTATGGCCGAAATATCTTGTTCATCAAGTCCATAAACATAGTCGGAGCATTCATTAACCTAAAAGGCATCACAAGAAATTCATAATGGCCATACCTTGTTTTGAAAGTGGTCTTTGGCACGTTTGACTCCTTAAATCACAATTGATAGTACCCAGATCTCAAATCTATTTTAGAAAACAGAGTGGCTCCCCTCAACTGATCAAACAGGTCGTCAATCCTTGGCAAATGATACTTATTCTTGATAGTTACCTTGTTGAGTTGTCGGTAATCTATACATAGTCTCATCGAACCATCTTTCTTCTTTACAATTAATATGGTAGCACCCCACGACGAAAAGCTTGGTCTTGCGAAACCTTTATCAGTCAATTCTTTCAACTGTGCTTTTAACTTTTTCAACTCGATTGGTGCCATCCTATACGGGGTAACAAAAATAGGCGTTGTTCCAGGCACTAGCTCAATACCAAATTCTACCTCTCTGATAGGAGGTAAACCAGAAAACTCTTCCGGAAACACATTCGGGTACTCGCATACTATTGGTACAGACTCAATCCTCAATTCAGATTCCTTAGAGTTCAGTACAAAAGCAAGGTAAGCTTCATACCCTTTTCTCATATACCTTTGAGCTATCATTTAAGTAATCACAACCGGTGGTGTATTCAACTCACTTGAATCAACTCAAAATACTTCACCATCTGAGCATTTCAATTCAATATACATGCTACCGCAATTTACTATCACATCATGCACAGCTAACCAATCCATGCTAAGTATTATGTCAAACTCATCAAAGGGAAAAAGTATAAGGTTAGTCGGAAAACAATGACCTTGGATCGTCAAAAGACAATTCTTACAAACCTTATCTACTAATACAAACTTTCCTAGAGGATTCAACACCTTAATCACAAACTCCGTAGGTTTTATAGACATATTTATGCTACATGCCAATTTCATGCAAATATACGAATGGGTCGATCCCGAGTCAATCAAGGCAATAACTTGTACATTATGAAGAGAGATTGTACCCGTAATGACATCAGGAGTTGAGGCTTCCTCTCTAGCTCGTATAACATAAGTTCTTTCCAGATCTCGAGCCTCTGATCTGGCAGTAGAGTCCTTTACATCATTACAACCACCACTGCTACTTCCAGGATATCTTAGAGGCTTGCCTTGGGAGACAGGAACATTTGGTTTCAAAGTTGGTTCAATCTTCCTATCATTTCGCTCCAGACAATTTATAAGGAAGTGCTCGAAAGAACCACACCTAAAGCATGCTCCACTCCCCTTTTGGCATTCTCCGAAATGGAGCTTATTACAACTGTTACACCGTGGGTCTTAATTTCCCACACTCCCTACACTAACCGTCATGGGAGAGGGAGACCGCAGATTGGGACGTTTAGAGCTTCTTGCTTTGCCCGAATATCCCACTGATGAATTAGAATGTTCCTGATGGCCTCTCGACTTCTTTGTGTAAGCCGTGTATGTCTTATCCATGAATCTTTTACTCAGAACTTGGGCTTTCCTCTTTGCTTGCTTCCTTTCATTGACTCTTCAACTTTCTTGGCTCTGTCAGCCAGCACAGCGAACTCTCTTATCTCAAGTACTCCAATCAATAGTTTAACATCCTCATTTAGTCCTTCCTCGAAGCGCTTGCAAATTTTCGCCTCAGTCTGTACCCACTTTCGAGTAAACTGGCTCAGTTGGACAAATTCTCGTTCGTATTCTGACAGTCCGATTTCCTTGTTTCAGCTCCAGAAATTCCTTTCTTTTCTGGTCTAGAAACCTTTGACTAACATACTTCTTTTTAAACTTAGCTTAGAAAAACTCCCATGTAATATTTTCCTTCGGTACCACTGAGGATACAGTCTTCCACCAGTGGTATGCAGTATCCTTCAAAAAAGATACAGCACACTTTAAGCATTCCTCGGGTGTACATGATAACTCGTCCAAAAATCGTATAGTGTTCTCGAGCCAGAACTCAGCTTGTTCAGCATCATCATCGATCTTAGCCCTAAACTCTTCCGCCCTATTTTTCCTAAGTTTATCCACTAGGGCCTTACCAATTCTCACGGGTGCCATACCTTGTGGCATTTCTTCTTCAAGTCGAGCAGGGGGAGGAGGAGGTCATGGTATATTGGGGCTGTTCCTTAAGTAGTCACCAAACCACTCATCCATCATCTCAAAAAAGGCGGCTCTCACATCTTCCCAGCCCTCAGACACGGACGTCCTACCTCTACTAGAGGTAACTTGCTGTACAAAAACTAGAGCATGGCTCTCTACTCCCTCAGACTCATCTCGAGCTTGATTGGAAGACATCTACTATATTCAAATACGATTATAAGGGTTAGGAGATGTCACACTATCATAACTTGTATAATGGCATGTATAGCTAGACTAGTTACATGCTACGTTAGTTCGGGAATCGATTAAACTGTAGCTTTGATACCACTAAATGTAACACCCCTTATCCGTACCCAGGACTGGGACAAGGTACGAGGCATTACAAAACATAAACATGGGAAATTCAAAAAATACGGGTTATAAAATTTTGTACCAATTTAAAAGTAGTTGAATAAAATCATAATGTTCCTGTTATGGACCTACGAGGTCAAAAACATGAGTTAAAAGTGGTTTGGGGCTAATCTGGGAACTTAAGAAAATTCTAGAAAACTTTCTAGGTTTAAGCCTCACACGTCCAGATGGAGGCATTGCACACACCTGTGTGCTTAGGACACGCCCGTGTCCTTTACCTGTGTTGAATTATTGGAATTTATTTTCATTTCGAACTTACATGGGTTTCCACACGGCCGAGCACATGCCCGTGTTACAGCCCGTGTGCAAAAACCTAGGCATTGTATTTATGACATCATCATTCATTTAGAGGCACACGGCCAAGGCACACACCCGTGTACTAGACCGTGTCCTCCATACTGCTGAGACATACGGCCGTGTCTCTGGCCATGTGTTTATTACCAAGCATACTGACTTAAAAATTTTAGGTGTAGGGGACACACGGCCATACAACACGCCCGTGGGGCTGACCATGTTTCACACACGGCCTAGACACATGCTCGTGTGTCTACCCATGTGGACCGTTTTGAGACTATCTACCAAGCCTTTGGTCACCCTCAAACATCCATACATGCTTGTAAAGCCTGAATGGTATTTAACATGGCATAAATATATTCTTAAACCATCTTGGCAAAGACTATTGTATGTTAACCTCATCTCAGTGGTTAGCACATGCTAGGTTACCCTTTTTATTAAGGATTATCATATCACATCTCTCATTTTACTACTTAAGCCATACTATAACCATGTACCATTTTATGCCATATCCACTCTCAAATTATTAGGCCTCATTTCATATATCCATCCATGATACCACATCAACACATCACATGAAACACTTAAACTTAAGCATGCAAAATATGTAGGGTTACAACCCACATCAATATGAGCCACATCTCATGGTCATATACAAAAGAATAAGTTTATCATTACAAGCCATTTCATTGGCTAGCCAAATGACACATATAACAAAATAACTATAACCCTATACATGCCATTTTAACAAAATGAAATTTTCCTTATACCAAGCGAGACAAGTTGATAGAGTAGACAATGCTCCAATCGTCTTCCGATCTTCACAAGTCCTCGAGCTCTATAAGACAGGGAAAAGAAAGGGGGTAAGCATTAACATGCTTAGTAAATTCATATAAAAGAAAGTAAACTTACCAGACATTTAAATACACAGTCATTATATGCCATGTCATCCATCAATTATAATTACACTTTTTTCCTAACACATACACTCAATCATCAAGTTAGTTTCAAATATACCAAAATACATAGATGAGCTCATCATATCAAGTACACATTCTAATTCATTTCTTCTCATGACACATTCACATGCATTTTTCCATTGAATCATTGATCTCCCGATGGATATTTCATTGATCCATATTCAGTGGTTTCCCCTTTTGGGTACCATCTCGAGTCTGAATTTATGAAATTGAGTTGCCAGTCCAGGCTAATTTCTCATTATACCATGTACCATAAGGCTTGGTTGGATTGCCAGTCCAGGCTAAATCTCCAATATAACAGAGCATTTCTCTTAAAGTCAATCTGGGTGGCCAGTCCATTATTTATCTAGTCAATTAGGATTACCCATCCGGGCTAAATCCTTTCCATACCGGAATCAATGGATTACCCATCCGAGCTGAATCCTTTTCATCATATTTCCTCGAAAAGTTTGTTTCAGGATTACCTATCCAGGCTAAATCTTTCCTATACTGAGATCAATGGATTACCCTTCCAGGCTAAATCCTTTATGCAACACATGCAGGATCTCATTTCTCGTGTAATATATCATATCCATCAGGGTACAATAACCCAAATGGATTTTTACCTTCTTCCAAACAATTTAGGGATTTAGAGAAATTTCATGTTATTTATCATTCATTCATCACACAATCGATTCAACACAACAATAGAATCAATACATTTATATATATAACCGATTGAGTTACACGAACTTACCTAATAGTCGTTCCAGATTCGTATATTGGTTATTCTGAATCCTTTCGTTTTCCACGGTCGACCTCCGAAACTAGTTCCTCAGGGTCTATATCAGTGAAGATAGATTATCAAAACCGCACATTGTTCATTTCCGGCCTAAAACTTATCCTAGCGCAAAATGACTATTTTGCCCTTAACCTTTCATACTTTTTTACAATTTAGTCCTAAGGCTTGTATAATGAAATGCATGTAATTTCTTCGCTACCCAAGCCTAATCAAATATTTTTCTTGCTTATAGCAGCCTACAGTTTCTTTCATTTCACAATTTTCTACCCATTTTCAAAACTTTTACAAAATGGTCCCTTAAACCATTTCCATGAAAAACTACTTAGTAAAAGTTGTTTACCATCCTTTAAACTCTCATATTCCTCCATAAATCATCAAAACACAAGCACCTCATGTATGGGTAAATTTCTAAACATGAACCCTACCTTGAAATATGAGTAGAAATAGAGAGAGCATGTTACAAGGATCTCAAAAACACGAAGAACATTAAAAATGGGCTAGGGAGTACTTACTTTTGAGTTTGACAATGTTGAAAACCCTAGCTATGGAGAGCATGCAATTTTAGGCAGCATGGAGAAGAAGATCAACATGATTTTGGCCTATTTTCTCTTTTTATTAAGTTTATTACCAAATGACCAAAATGCACTTCCTTACAAAACTTTCAAAATTTTTCTTGCAAGCCCATTTTTGTCCAAAAACTTAGAAATTGAGAAATTACTCTTTAATACCTTCTAATTAAGAATCCAAATCAATTTCATACAAATTGCTTCTAGAACCCAAGTTTTGCAACTTATTCAATTTGGTCCCTAATTTCCAATTGGACACATTATACTTATAATTTCTTCATGAAACTTTAACACATGCTTATTTTCATATCCTAGACCTCATAATAATGATAAAATAAATATTTTAACGTTATATTTGTGGTCCCGAAACCACTATTCTGACTTAGCCCAATTTTGGGATGTTACACTATTAGTAGCTTATTCAATCTTATCGGATCTATAACTTGAGGAATAACAAGGATTTGTTGAGGAACAGGTGAGGGCGGAGGTTGTTGAGTAGCTGGATTCATTCGAACAAACTCCGTGAGCCACTCACTCATCATCTAGAAAAAGGCTTGTTGAGCCTCTCCCTCATGGCTACTCGTTATTGGTCTAAAGTCTGATGGTGCTACTCCTTTAGCAAGAGCAGGTGCATTACTCTTTACGTCATATTCCATAACTCGTTCGGGATTCATTACTATATGAAAACACAATTTAAGCTATTAGGAATCATCACACTATCATAGAATATATATGGCATGAATAGCTAGACTCTCATACACACTACGTTAGTCTTAGAATCGACTAAACAACAGCTTTGATACCAATAAATGAAACACCCCTTACCCGTATTCACAGTCAGAATAGGGTTACGAGGTATTATCGATCAATACACATCATTTATCCTACATAACTCATACATTTAATCATATATATTCAAATACCATTCAACACAATCACATTGTCCCTTATAATGACTTTCGTGGCCTTAAACATGCTTTAAAAGTGGTTTAGGACTAAAATGATAACGTATAAAAATTTTAGAAACTTAGAAAAATTTCAAACATATAAAGGTCACATACCCATGTCACAGACCATATGAAAATAGGGCATACATATTGACTTGGGTCACACGGCCGATCACACGCCCGTGTGCCCTTTAAAGTGGCCTCACACGCCCGTGTGCCAGGCCATGTATTAGGCCGTACCAATCTGTAAGGTGTATTGACTTATGCAATACGGCCAAGTCACATGCTCGTGTACTAGGCCGTGTGCCATTTAGGGGGTATACTGACTTGTGTCACACGGCCAGTCACACGCCCGTGTGTGAGGCCGCTGGAACATACTGACTTCAATTCAATTTAAACACCAGGGGACACACGACTATGTAGCTTGACCGTGTGTCGCACACGGCTGAGACACAAACCCGTGTCCCTGTCCATGTGGACAAAAATAGGCCATTTATAAGGCCAATTTGCCACCCTTTTTCATGATTACCTAAACAACCAAAATCGTACTAATTCATCATACAACAGGCAGCCAAAATTGTCATCAATATACACAATTCATATTATATTCATTTCAACAAAATCAATACTTAAGTCAATGCCAATTACTTATTCAAACACTTATATCATCAAGAATTAGTTCACAAGCACATAACTTCTCAAGTTAATAACTTCAATCACACCATATAGATCATTTACCAAACTCAAAATATAACCATTTGAGCAATTATGAAACAATAACCACATTTATACCAAAACATACCAAAATAAGCCATCACTCATGGCTATATATACAAAGCAAACATATACATTTACAAGACAACTTTCATGGCTATATTCACAACTAAAGTACCACAACTAGCCTATAAATGCCATATACCTTATATACACAACTCAAAAGTACCAACTTATGTTTTGATAGTGCGATGATGTTCTAAACGACTCCCAGATTCGAGATAGTTTTAATTCTCTATAAAACATAGACAAATAACACAAAGTAAGCTTCATAGCTTAGTAAGTTTGTAAATAAATAACTCAATTCATCAAATAAATGTAATTCAACCATTTGCAGATTACCAAATCAAAATCACATTAACCACAAACTTTTCTCATGTCTCAAAACATGATCAAATACCATCTCATTGAACTTTCTCAATGTAATACTCGAATAGGTTCCGTACATTCCTGTATCACATCGTACTAACCTCTTTCTCAACCGCATCATTTTTTTGCCCGTTTGAATTGTTTAGAATAGAAGTCAGATACTCAAGAATCACAATTGATAAGTACATATACCATGGCCCGTAGCCAAATCAAGGTAACTTATTCCAGAGTACCTATACCATGACCTGTAGCCAAAATCAAGGTAACTCCTCTATGAAATACCTTTACCTTGTCCCATATCCAAATCAAGGTATCATTCACACCCGAAGTGCTGATATCATGGCCCGAAGCCAACACAATAACCTAATGACATGTCACTAGCATCCTAAACTATTCCTAAGGTTCAACCAGGAAGTTTCACTTGTCGATTTCATCATCGAACACATCCGTAGAGTCGTATTCACAATTCAAACATTATCCGTAATCTCATAATCATAGTTTATCCAATATCAAAGCATTTAACATTCATTTATAATGGAATTACCACATACGAACTTACCTTGTACTCGAAATTGACGAATCAGATCGATTACTCGATAACCTTGCTTTTCCCCCGATCTAAATCTGAATTCTTTCTTTCTTGATCTATATTTATTCAAAAATAACTCATTTAATCACCTACTCATTCAATTTAGTCCAAAAATACACATTTGGACATTTTTATCATTAGCCCCTAAACTTTCACATTAAATCAATTTAGTCCCTATTTCACAAATACACAAAATTCACATAATTCAAACCAAATACATGCTAGCCAAATTTCATAGGACCCCTAGCAGCCAAAAAGATTCATTTATTTCACATTTCAACCACACAATTTGCATATTTCTCAATTTTAATCCCTATTCTGTATTTTCGTCAAAAATCACTTTATAAAACATGAAAATCTATTATCAAGCTTTCATATTTCAACATTAAACATCAAAGAACTCATAGATTCAACAATGGAAACTCTCAAATCTTTAACAAATTCAAAATCTAATGTACGGGCTAGCTAGATTGAGCTGTAACGATTACAAAAGTATAGAAATCATTAAAAACCAAGCTCAAAACACTTACCAATCAAGCCTTGCAAGTGCGGAATATCACAAGCCCTAATATGTTTTCTTCTTGTTTTTATTTTGGTTCAAAATGATGATAATGTAAACAAATTTTCTTTTGTTTTATTAATAATAACATTATTAATCAAATGCCAAAAGTAACCTTAATGAACATTAACAATAACACCAAATGCCATGCCATTATCATCCATTAACTATCAAATGGTTTAATATCACCATAAGGACCTTTGATTTTATAAATCATATCAATTAAACACCTTTAACAAATAGAATGCAACTTTTTCATTTTACGCGATTAAGTCCTTTCTCTCAAATTGACTATTCAAACAGTAAAATTAGCTCACGAACTTTTCACACATACATGCTATCATGCTGTAAATACCAAAAATAATATTAAAATAATTTTATAACATTGAATTTGTGGTTCTGAAACCACTATTCTGGTTTCGCTAAAACCGGGCTGTTACAGAACCATTTGAAATAAAAGTCGGATACTCAAATGTCTCACACGATAAGTACCTATACCATGGCCTGTAGCCAAATCAAGATAACTTATCTCTAAAGTACTGATATGATAACCCGAAGCCAAATCCGTATAACTCACACCCGAAGTACCATATCATGGCCCGAAGCCAACTCAGCGAATCCCCTAATGACATGTCGCTAACATGCTAAACTATTCCTAAGGTTTAACCAGGATTTCTAATGTAAAATTATCGTCGAATCACTATCGTTCATATCCACAGTCTCACATTTGTAATTTATGCAATATCAAAGCATATAAAATACATTTATATTGAAATTTATCACATACGAACTTACCTCGGATGTGAAAACAACAAAATAAGTCAATTAGTCGATAACTTTCATTTTTCCCCAATCCAGATCTGAATTTTGCTTTTCTTGATCTAAATATATTAAAAAATAACTTATTTAATCATCTATTTATTCAAATCAATCCAAAATATACATTAGGGCTATTTTACACATTTGCCACTAAATTTTCACATTTTTACAATTTAGTCCTTATTACAAAAAATCACAAATTCATACAAATCTCAAAACACCCATGCTTAGCCAAATTACCATTATGCCCCTAGTAGACCATATTTTTCATTTATTTCACATTTTAACCACAACGTTACAACATTTCTCAATTTAATCCCTATTTTGCATTTTCACTAACAATCACTTAACAAAACTTGTATATCTATCAACAAGCATTCATAATCTATCAAGAAAATTCAAAATACACATGTATTCATCAATGGAATCATTCAAAATCTTTAACAGTTTTGTAAAATAGCCCCTGGGCTAGCTAATACTAGTTGTAATGATCACAAAACATAGAAATCATTAAAAATCGAGCAAAAACGGACTTACAATTAGATCATGAAGTGGCCGAATTTTTCAAGCCCTAAAATGGCTATCTTCTTTGCTATATGTGGTTAATAAAGATGAATGAAACTCATATTTATGTTTTTGTTTTATTAATATTATGATTAATAAACAAATTACAACATTAACGTTTAATAAAACCATTTAATAACATCCATTTTGTGTTCATATATGTCCACTCACAATTAAAATGGTCTATTACCACTTAACGACCTCAACTTTAAGGTTCTTTAGCTATTAGACACCTTTAGCTATTAGAACCCAAGTTTTACGCTTTACGCGATTTAGTCCTTTTTACCTAATTAAGCATTCAAACGATAAAATTACTTCACAAAACTTTCACACATACATGCTATCATGTTGTAAACACTAAAAATAATATTAAAATAATTCTTCGATCTCAAATTTGTTGTTTCAAAACCACTGTTTCGATTTGATTAAGAATAGGCTATTACAACTCTCCCCCTTAGGGATTTTAATCCTCGAAAATCTTACCAGTGAATAGCTTAGGGTACTATTTTCTCATAGCTTTCTCGGGCTCCCACATAGCCTCTTCGACACCGTGTCATTGCCAAAGTACTTTCACAAGAGCTATGTTTTTATTTCTCGACTGTTTAACCTCACGTGCTAGAATTCTGATCTGTTCTTCGTTGTACGTCATATCAGGTTGAATTTCAATCCCTGACGGAGAAATCACGTGTGATGGATCAGATCTATATCAACATAACATCGATACATGGAACACGTTATGGATTTTCTCTAGCTCAATCAGAAATGCTAACTGATATGCCACTGGCCCTATTTGTTCAATAATCTCATACGGGCCGATGAATCGCAGACTCAATTTGCCTTATGGCTAAAATGAAGTATTGTTTTCCACGGAGATACTTTTAAGAACACTTTATCACTGATTTAAAATTCAATGTCTTTTCATTTCAAATCCACGTATGATTTCTGTCGACTTGAAGCTGCTTTCAAACAGTCACGAATTACTTTCACTTTTTCTTCAGTTTCTCGGATCAACTCAACCCCGTGAATCTTTTTCTCACTTAACTCGGTCTAATACAACAGAGTTTGACATTTGTAGCCATATAAAGCTTTGTATAGTGACATCTTTATACTCGATTGAAAGATGTTATTATATGCAAATTCAACCAATGGCAAATATTTCTCCCAGTTGCTTCAAACTCTAAAACACAACATCGGAGCATATCTTCGAGAACATGAATTGCTCTTTCATATTGATCGTTGGTTTGTAGATGAAAAGCTGTACTAAAATTAAACTTTGTACCCAAAGCTTCTTGTAATTTCTTCCAAAATCACGATGTAAACCTCAAATCTCAATTCGAAATAATCGAAACTGGTACCCCGTGCAATCTAGAAATCTAAGCAATGTACAACTCAGCTAATCGTTTAAGCGAATAGTCAATACGCATCGGAATGAAATGTGCTAATTTCAATAATCAATCAATGATAACCCAAATTGTATCTTTCTTCTTCGGAGATAGGGGTAATCCTGATACGAAATCCATAGTCACTCTATCCTATTTCCAATCTGGTTTCATCATAGGCTGAAGGAAACCCGAATGCACTTCATGCTCGGCTTTTACTTGCTAACAAATCAAACACTTCGATACAAACTCAGAAATGTCTCGTTTCATACCCGACCACTAATACAACTTCTTCAATTCATTGTATATTTTAGTACTTCTAGGATGAACGGATAAACAACCACTATGTGCCTCGTGTAAAATTTTCTAAATTAACTCTAAATTTTTCGGTACGCAGATTCTACCTCAGAACATCAAACAATCATCGGATTCGATTTGGTACTCTGAATCATTAGTCGACTCGCATTGCACTCTTTTAGCTTGCAATTCACTATCACATTTCTGAGCTTTGCTAATTTGCTAAAGAAATACTGGTTTAGCCCTTAACTCAGCCCAAATCGAGCCATCATCAGATAATGTCAACTGTGTATTCATTGCTCTCAAGGAAAACAACAATTTTCTACTCAATGCATCTGTGACTTCGTTCGCTTTCCTCGGATGATAATCGATTACTAACTCATAATCTTTTAGTAGCTCGAGCCATCTCTGTTGTCACAAATTCAAATCTTTCTGAGTCATAATATACTTTAATCTTTTATGGTCAGTAAAGATGTGACATTTTTCACCATACAAATGATGTCGCCAAATTTTCAATGCAAATACAATAACAGCCAACTCTAAATCATGCATTGGATAATTCTTTTCATGTGGCTTCAACTGTCTGGAAGCAAAAGCTATAACTTTTCCTTCTTGTATCAACACACCACCTAAACTGTTCAATGGCACATCGCTATAAATCACAAACTCTTTACCCGACTCAGGTTGAACCAAAACTGGCGCTTCAGTTAACAATGCTTTGAACTGATCGGAACGCTATTGAAATTTCTCAGACCACTCGAATTTCACATTCTTTTGTAACAGTCTGGTCATTGGTATCACAATCATCGAGAACCCTTTAACAAAACATCGATAGTAACCAGCCAGTCCCAGAAAGCTTCTGACCTCAGATAAATTTCTAAGTGGTTTCTAGTCAATAACTGCAAAAATCTTGCTCGAATCAACTCGAATGCCATCCGCCAAAATAATATGTCCCAGCAATCTAACTTCCTAGAGCCAAAACTCACACTTACTAAATTTAGCATACAGTTTCTTATCTCTCAAGGTTTGCAACACAATCCTCAAGTGCTTGGCATTCTCAGACACATCTCAAGAATATATCAAAATGTTCTCAATGAACACAATAACAAATCTGTCTAAATACAGTCTAAAAATCCAATACATCAAAATAGCAGGAGCATTAGTCAACCCGAAAGGTATAACAAGAAATTCATAATATCCGTACCTCGATCTAAATGTTGTTTTCGGCACATCTGAGTCTTTAACTCGCAGTTGATAATAGCCAGATCTCAAATCAATATTTGAAAACACTATTGCACCTTTCAACTGATCAAACAAATTGTCTATTCTAGGCAACAGATACTTATTCTTTATCGTAACCTTATTAAGCTGACGATAGTCAATACACATTCTTATTGACCCATCTTTCTTCTTTACAAACAACACAAGCGCACCCCAGGGTGAAAAACTTAGTCGTGCAAAACCTCTATCTGTCAAATCTTCCAACTGAGATTTCAACTCTTTCAATTCGGTCGAATCCATTCTATACAGAGCTATAGATATCGATGAAGTTCCGGGTACTAATTCAATATCAAACTCGACCTCTCTTATCGGTGGTAACCCTAGTAATTCTTCTAGAAACACATTCGAAAATTCACATACTATTGGCACTGATTCAATTTTCGATTCAGACACTTTAGTATCTAAAACATAAGTGAGATAAGCTTTGCAACCTTTTCTCACATATCTTTGAACCGACATCGATGAAATCACTATATGTAATCCACCCGACTCATCAGGTTCAATCCGAATAATTTCATTATCTGACATTTCAGTTCTATAATCTTTCATCTACAGTTTACAACGGCATCATGTAGAGTCAACCAATCCATACCCAGAATCGCATCGAACTCATCAAATGTTAAAAACATTAAGTTAGCCGGAAAATAGTAACCCCGAGTCATTAAAGGACAGTTCATGCATACGTTGTCAACTAAAACATCCTTGCCTAAGGGGTTTGACACTTTAATTACAAATTTTGTAGACTCAATAGGCAATTTCTTACTAGGCCCTAAATTCTCACAAACATACGAATGTGTTGATCCAGGATCAACTAAAGCAATCATATTAGTGTCGTTAAGAAAGAATGTACTAGAAATAACATCTGGAGACTACGCCTCTTCCCGAGTGCGAATAGCATAAGCTCTGGCTGGTGCTCTAACTTCAGATCTCACAGCTGAATCCCAGTCACACCGCTCCCACTGGACACATTTTCCATATTTCTCAGTGGTCTCCCTCTCGTAGTTGTATTACTCGGTCTGGCATTCTGAAATTTATCTTTCTCAGATAACTCTGGGCAATCTCGAATAAAGTGATCTGGCGAGCCAAATTTGAAACACGCTTTAACACTATTACTCCGACACTCTCCAAAATGAAGTCTCCCACACTATTGACACTCGAGTTTATTATTTCTTACACTGCCAATGCTCGAGATAGAAGTTGCTTGAGCTTTAGAACTCACATGTTGATTTCCATGGTCTCTATTCTGGTACATGACTGATGCATCCGATCGACTATACGAATCTCGGGATTTCTTTGATGAAGAATGATAAGGTTTATTCATCAGTCTTTTTCTTGAATCTCTAGCCTCTGAACCAGCTATCCTCTTTTCTCGGCTAAAATCTTCGGCTTTGTAAGTCTGGTCAACTAACACAACAAATTCTTTCGAATCTAAAATCCTGACCAGAAGTTTAATATCTTCATTCAACCCGTCAACAAACTATTTACACATAATCTCTTCTGTAGAAACTTACTCCCGAGCATATTTACTCAATAGTACAAATTCTCTCTCATACTTGGTTACAATCATATGGCCTTGTTTTAATTTTAGGAACTCTTTGTGCTTTTGATCCAGAAACCATTGGCTTATATATTTCTTCTTGAACTCTGTCTGAAAGAATTCCTAGGTAACTCGTTCTCTAGGTACAACAGATACTAGAGTATTCCACCACTAGTATCAATGTCCCTTTGAAGTGATATAGCACAGTTTAAACATTCAGCATATGTGCAAGAAAGCTCATCAAACACTCAAATCGTATTTTCAAGCCAAAACTCTGCTCTCTCAAGATCATCATCAACATTAGCTCTGAACTCTTCAACCCCGTGTTTACGAATCTTGTCAACTGGAAGCTTATTCAATCTTAAAAGCTCGACTCCTTAAGGAGCTACAGGAACCGATTGGGGATTAAGAGGGGGTGGAGGTTGTTGAACAGCCGAGCTTGTCCGGATATACTGCGTGGACCATTCGTTCATCATTTGAAAGAAGGCTTCTCTAGCCTCTCTTCATTAGCTACCTGATACGAGTGTAGTATCAGATGACACTGTCCCTTGAGTGGTAATAGGCGCATTACTTTTAATCTCACCAGCTATAGCTCGATTGGGATCTATTTACTATATGAAAACACAATTTTAAATGTCAGTAGTAATCACACTATCACATTTTATATATGGCATGTATAGCTAGACTCTTACATACGCTATGTTAATCCTAGAATCACTAAAGTATAGCTCTGATACCAATAAATATAACACCCCTCACCCGTATTCAACTTTGGAATAGGGTACGGAGCATTACTAGTCTTACAGCACATTTATACATACTTTTATCATACATTTATCCATTTCATATAATCATCATTCAATCTCAAACAATTTGTCCCTAATACGAGCTTATGAGGCCCTAAACATGCTTTAAGAGTGGTTTGGGACTAAACCGATAACTTAAGAAACTTTCACGAACTTTGAAATTTTTCTCCAAATAGGGGACACACACCCATGTGGCCAGACCATGTGTCTCACACAGCCACCAGACACGCCCGTGCCACAGGCCGTGTGGACATTCGAAATTGGACCACATGGCCGTGTCCTAGCCCATGTAACTCTTTAACTTAGGTCACACGGCCAGCACACAATCTCATGTGGCTAGCCCGTGTGCCCTAAAAATGGCCACACACACCTGTGTGCTAGGCCGTGTGCTAGGCCATGCCAAACCTGTAGGGTATACTGACTTATGCCACAAGGCCAAGTCACACGCCTGTGTGTGAGGCCATGTGGAGAATACTAACTTAGGTTCAAAATCAATACCGGGGGACACACGGCTGTGTACTTTACAATGTGTCACACAAGGCTGAGACACACACCCGTGTGGACAAAAATAGGCTATTTACCAAGCCATTTACCCACCTTATCTTATGCTCACCTACACCAAACTCAATAACACCAAAACATGGCATTTATGAGCATCTAAATCAACTCCAAATAAGTATATTTCATACCATTTCTAATACCATTTAATCCAAGATATAAAATCTCACAATGTGCCATTCAATTTCATGCCAAAATCCACTATCATAAACATCAATATAACTTATCTCAAATATGCAAAATTAGTCTAATCTCACAAGCATGACATATTTATCAATTAACACATAATCAAAGCAATATAAACACATAACCAAACCAACCAAATTAAGCCAACTTCCATGGCTATATATACAACCAAAGCAAAAACCACACATCAAAGGCCATTTGCACACATATATATATACATCCAAAACAACCAAATTGAGCCAACTCTCATGGTTATGCACAAAACCAAATATTTAACATTTATAAGACATTTAAAATGACCAAATCCATTACTAACACATAACCAAAATGAGCAAAGTCCCTATACATGTCATATACTTGAAATTTAAGTTCAACAGTACCAATTTGAAAATTGGATAGTGTGATGTGATCTCCGACGATCCCCTAATGACATGTCACTAGCATCCTAAACTATTCCTAAGGTTTAACCGGGATTTCTAATGTCAAATTCTCGTCGAATGACTATCGTTCATATCCACATTCTCATATTCACAATTTATACAAAATAAAAGCATATAAAATACATTTATATTGAAATTTATCACATACGAACTTACCTCGGATGTGAAAATGATGAAATAAGTCGACTAGTGAATAACTTTCATTTTTCCCCGATCTAGATCCAAATTTCACTTTTCTTGATCTAAATATATTCAAAATTAATATTTAATTATCATTATGCCCCTAGCAGCCCATATTTTTCATTTATTTCACAATGTAACGACAAAGTTTCAACATTTCTCAATTTAATCCCTATTTCGCATTTTCACTAACAATCACTTAACAAAACTTGTATATCTATCACCAAGCATACATAATCTAGTAAGAATCTTCAAAATACACATGTATTTATCAATGGCATCATTCAAAATCTTTAACAGTTTTACAAAATAGCCCCTGGGCTAGCTAATACTAGTTGAAACGATCATAAAAACATAGAAATCATTAAAATCTGAGCAAAAACATACTTACAATTAGATCATGAAGTGGCTGAGTATTTCAAGCACTAAAATGGATTTCTTCTTTGCTATAAACTGTTAAGAAAGATGAATGAAATTCATCTTTACGTTTTTGTTTTATTAATATTATGATTAATAAACAAATTACAACATTAACCTTTAATAAAACCATTTAATAACATCCATTTTGGGTCAAAATATGTCCACACACAATTAAAATGGTCTAAATACCACTTAGGGACCTTAACTTTAAGGGTCTATAGCTATTAGACACCTTTAGATATTGGAAACCAAGTTTTACGCTTTATGCGATTTAGTCCTTTTTATCGAATTAAGCATTCAAACGATAAAATTACTTCACGAAACTTTCACACATACATGCTATCATGCTGTAAACACCTAAAATAATATTAAAAAATTCTTTAATCTCGGATTTGTGGTTCCAAAACCACTATTTTGATTTGACTAAAAATAGGCTATTACATTGTATGTATGGAATGTGACTTATATTGATGTACATTACGTGAATGCTATAATGAGAAAATTAATATATGCTTGATATGGTGAAAAAGGTTTAAGTCCTGGTTGAACATTGATTTCTAATAAATATATGCTGTAACACCCCTTACCCGTATTCAACGCTGGAACAGGGTCCGAGGCGTTACTGGACTTACCACACAAACAATCATACAATTTTGAGCCAAAAATTTGCATCCAAAATACGAGCGAGAATTTGTAAGACTAAGTCAGTATGCTCGAGAATGTATCCACTGAGGCAATAATGTGCAAAAGATTTGAAGATGGTCTGAATGAAGATATTCGTTTGTTAGTTGGGATTATTGAGATCAAAGAATTTGTAGTGCTTGTTGAACGAGCATGTAAAAATGAAGAGCTCGAGAAAGAGAAAAGAAAAGTTGATTCAGAAGCTAGAAAAGTGCAAAAGAGATCATCAAGCAAGTCATTTCAATCTTCATCAAAGAAGTTTCGAGATGATTATAGCCATTCTAAGGCTAATGTGGGACATGAGAGTAAAGATCGTACGAGATCGCATTTGAATTTCAGAACTCCAGCTACATTTGTTGCCAATGTTGGAAATGTTTGATTTGATCGCTCTGAGTGCAAACACTGTGGGAAAAGACATTTCGACAATTGTAGATTATATGATCGGGCTTGTTTCAAATGTAGATTATTAGACCATTTTATCTGTGATTTCCCCAAGTCTATCGAGCAAGAAATTGTGCAAAATCTGAGGCAAGTGGCAATGCATCTCATGGTAGGCCTCCCAGAAATACGGGAAATGTGAGTGGTAGTCAAAGAGGGACTAATGACAGTACTGTTTGATCCAATGCTAGAGCATCTGCCAGAGCCTATCCCATTCGAGCTCATGAGAAAGCTTCGTCTCGAGATGTTATAACTGGTACTTTTACACTTTATGATACTTCTATGATTGCTTTGATAGATCTGGATCCACACATTCGTATATATGCATGAACTTAGTATCCAATAAGACTTTTCCTATAGAGTCTATTGAATTTGTGATTAGAGTATCGAACCCCCCAGGTAGGTGTGTTTTGGTTGATAAAGTTTGCAAGAAATGCCCGTTAATGTTTTGAGACATTTATTTTTCGGCCGATCTGATGTTATTACCTTTTGATGAGTTTGATATAATTCTGGGTATGGATTGATTAACGTTGAATGATGCTATTGTGAATTGCAAACGGAAAACTATTGATTTGAGATGTAAGAATGATGAAATAGTTCAAATTGAATCTAGTGATTTAAATGGGTTACCGGCTATGATTTCGTCAATAAAAGCTCCGGGTATTGTGAGAAAAGGTTGTGAAGCCTATTTTGCCTATGTGATTGATTTGAAAATGTCAGAAAAGAAAGTTGAATTAGTGCCTGTTCTCTGTGAATTTCCTGATGTGTTTCCTGAGGAACTTCCGGGAAAACCTCCGATATGAGAAGTTGAATTTGGCATAAAGCTAATACCGGGAACTACTCCGATTTCAATAGCTCCGTATAGAATGGCTCCGACTGAGTTAAAAGAATTAAAGTTTCAGTTGCAAGAATTGGCTAATAGAGGGTTTGCTAGACCAAGTTTCTCACCTTGGGGTGCACCAGTTATGTTTGTGAAAAAGAAAGATGGTACGATGATAATGTGCATTGATTATCGTTAATTGAATAAAGTGACTATCAAGAATAAATACCCTCTGCCTCAAATTGATGATTTTTTTGATCAATTGAAAGAAGCTACCATGTTTTTGAAGATAGATTTGAGATCCGGTTATCATCAATTATGAGTAAAAGACTCAGACATTTCGAAAACTACATTCAGAATGAGGTACGGCCACTATGAGTTCTTGGTTATGCCTTTCAGATTAACTAATGCATCTGCTATCTTTATGGATTTGATGAACAAAATTTTTAGACCCTATTTAGATAAATTTATTGTTGTATTTATTGATGATATATTGATTTATTTGAATGATGAATCCGAGCATGCTGAGCATCTGAGAATAGTATTACAGACTTTCCATGATAAATAATTATATGCAAAGTTTAGCAAATGTGAATTCTGGTTATGAGAAGTTAGTTTTCTGGGCCTTATTGTATCAGCATCAAGTATCCGAGTTGATCCAAGCAAAATTTTAGCTATTTTGGATTGGAAGCCTCTGAGAAATGTCTCTGAAGTTTGCAATTTTCTGGGACTTGCTGGTTATTATAGACAGTTCTGTAACACCCCAAACCAAGCCTAGACGTTATGGCTAAATCTGCGATGTCATATTGAAGTTTGTTTTGAAACCCGTCGTTCTATTTGAAAAGTCCGTACTTTATTAATACCCTCATAGTGATCTTTTACAAAACTTTTAAGTATCTTGATCGTTGTTAGAAATTAAAGTAGGTTTAGCGAAGAGTTTAATCATTTAAGATTGTTATTACACTTTAGAAACAATGTTTGCGGCGAAAAAATATGTTGTAATAGCGTGGTGTTTTGAAAACATTTATCTTTTTGAAAATCCGCTACCTACTACTAATAGATATAAATCAAAATAAGAAAACCCCAAAAAAAAGTAATATTTTAAAGAGGCCTTATTACATAATAATACCCAAAATTAAATAGCTTAAAGATTAAAAGTTTAAAACAACAGCAATAGCAGTTGTGTGGCCTCCATCGAGTCCCTCGTAACACCGACCTGCCTAAGGATTACCTACACAGGAAATCAGAAGGGTGAGTTTATGAAAAACTCAGTGTGTAATCTCTTATTAAGCAATCATTCAGTCACCATAGGCAAATCCAGTCTGGGCCAAAGCCCGTTTCAGTAACAGTCTAGTAACAGTTAGGGTCTTAGCCTTATACAGTATCAGTAGCAGTGTGGGCCTTAGCCCATTACAGTAACAGTAATAGAAATGCAATCAAAAGTCCTACCCATCCATCCTCTACACTCCAATTTTGGCCCAACATGGCCCAGAACGGCCTAAGCCCAAAACCCGTGGGGCCAGCACGGTCCATTTCAGCCCAACATGGCCCAAAATGGACTAAGCCCATGAAATTGCTCATGATGGCCTCTACGATCGAAAACCCACGTTTGGTACTTTCGATTCACCACACGAGCGAGTGCACGCTTGTGTAGCGGCACTAGTCATGTTTTTCGGCTTTTGTCAATTTATGATTATAGCAGTGTGATTACACACCTGATTGCGAAATGTGTTAATAGCCTACGAGCACATAAAACCTACATTCAACCAAGTTATTCTATTAGTCATTTGACAATAGGGTTAACAGCCTCCCTTAATATAATCCCGACTAAACATAATGCTTGCCTTGATTGAACAAATGTGGCTTAGTCCTCTTAGACCACTTAACTAAGACTGATCACACACTCCCTATCGAATACCTGCGTTACCAGTGAAATCCATTAGTATGGTTGCTTAAACACAAGGCTTGAAACATCATGTACTACCTTAAAGAAAGCACAAAACCCAAAAGTAGGAGAGAGGAGCATTTGGCCAACACCCAGGAATGCAAGCCAACATGCCCCAATTAAACACAATAACTACAAATAGAGTTACCTCCGATCGAATAATGAGGGAAAGGTTTCAAACGCTTCAGTTATCGCTTGCAAACTCTTTCACTCCTTGATAAACTTGATTTGTCAGAGAACAGCCATCAAACCAAACAAAGATGAAGAGAGTAAGGGATGCAATATTCGACTTGGGTACCAAATAAAAAGAGAGGGTAAGAGAAATGATTTGAAAGAGAAAGAAAGAAATAATACTCGGCAAAAAAAAAAAATAGACCGAAAGGGGAGACGGAGAAGAGCAACGCCTGAAGAAAAGTGCAACATAGAATAACTTATACAATATTCGGCCAAGGCTTGAGGAAGTAGAAGAGAATTTGTTAAACCTAGAAGAAAAAACCCGAACAACCTTAAGTGGGGAGAAGGAAGAAATCGGCCAAGGAGTAAAGGGAAAAATACCCAAAATGCAACCCTGAAAGCACAAATGAAAGACACCGTAAAACTTCCTAGGCCCCAATCAGTTTCCACAGAAAAGAAGTAGCCAAACCAAATGCCGAACTTACCAAAACTGAATTCCATGAGTGCCTAGAATCCCCATTCAACACAACACTCTTTTCTCTCCTTAACTCCTCACGATCACGTCCCCAAAACCCTCCACAAATATCTCAACTAATCACTCCTCTATCCTCATCAGAATTTCAGCTACACACTCTTACTTTCCTTCAAACACACCAACTATCCAAGCTTCAGAGTTCCAGTGATATACAACCATCCATACGGCAACAAGCAAAATAAAACACACTTGGAGCGTGACAGGTCTCGAACCTCAGACCCCATGGAACATTGCACATGCCTCTATCCCCTAGACTAGTAGGCATTTTATGACATGTTTTACTCACATTTATTTAAAAATCTACCAACTAAAGGCAAGGGTTTATTTCATAAAAATAAAACTTTCTTGCAAAAGCCCAGGTTTGAACCTAAGACCTCTCAAACACTCGCAGAACATGTAACCACTGAAGCAGACATGCATTTGTGTGCAACACAATATACGTAAATAGATATTTAAATTTTGGGGCGTTACAACTCTACCCCACTAAAAGAAAATTTTGGCCTCAAAATTTACCTTGTCAAAATAGATGATTGTCGCATCACCTCCTCAGGTTCCCACGTGGCTTCCTCAGAACTGTGATTACTCTATAGCACCTTAACCAGTGGAATAGACTTCCTCTTCAGAACCTTCACATCACTGTCTAAAATCTGAACCAACTCTTCCTCAAAGGTTAGATCTGGCTTAACCTCAATCTCCTTAGTCGAGACAATGTGCGTGGGATCAGAGCGATATCGCCTCAACATAGAGACGTGGAACACATCATGAATCCAGTCCAACTCTGGAGGAAACTCAAGTTGATATGTGATCGGTCCCACACGCTTCAATTTACGGTAAGGCCCAATGAACCTAGGGCTTAACTTGCCCTTCTGACCAAACCTTAGCACCTTCTTCTATGGTGAGACCTTGAGAAACACCAAGTCCCCTACAGAATACTCAATCTCCTTATGCTTCAGATCCAAATATGACTTCTGTCTATTAGATGCCGCCTTCAGTCGATCCCAAATCAATCTAACGTTATCCTCAGTATCAAAAATTAATTCAGGGCCCAGAACACGGCGCTCGCCCAACTCAGTCCAACATGTAAGATTACAACACCTATGACCATAAAGTGCCTCGTAAGGTGGCATCTGTATGCTAGGCTGGTAGCTATTGTTGCATGCAAACTCTGCCAGACCCAGAAAACTTAGAATCTCAGATACTGACTTAGGCTACTTCCAATCTAGAATAGCTTCAATTTTCTAAGGATCAACCTAATCCCCTTAGCAGATACACATGACCCAGAAAAGTTACCTCTCGTAGCCAGAATTCACACTTGCTGAACTTAGCGTATAGTTGTTTCTCCCTCAAAATCTGCAGAACAATTCGAATATGTGCATCATGCTCATCCTCAATTCTCGAGTACACCAAAATGTCATCCAGATAGGGCTGGAACACTCAGTTCATCAGATCTATAAAAGTCGCTAGTGTATTTTTCAGTCTAAATAGCATCATTAGAAACTCGTAATGACCATAACGAGTCGTAAACGCTTTCTTTTAAACATCAGTCTCCTTGACTCGCAGTTGATGTTACCCCAATCAAGATCAATCTTAGAGAAAACCGAAGCTCCCCAGAACTCGGTAGGGCTACTTTTTCTTAATAGTCAATTTATTCAGTTACCGATAGTCGATGCACATTCGCATGGGTCAATCCTTCTTTTTCACAAGTAAAACCGGTGCCCCCCATAGAGACACACAAGGGCAGATGAACCCTCGGTCCAGTAACTCTGGAATTTGAGCTTTAAACTCCACAAGCTCTTTCGGTGCCATTCTATAAGGGGCGATAGACACCAGAGCTGTACCAGGCAGGAGCTCAATCCCAAACTCAACTTCACGGTTTGGAGGTAACCCAAGTAGCTTATCGGGAAATACATCAGGAAAGTCCTTAACTGTTCTAATATCTTTTACAAACAAAACCTCAAAACCAGAAGCACTGCTGTAGGCTAAATATGCCTCACACCCCTTACGAACAACTTCTCGGCCCTAAGTACAGAAACCACATCTGACAGATAATTTCGACGCTCCCTAATCACAACTACCTCATTACCCTTTTTAGTTTTTAGTACCACCTATTTTGCAACACACTCCAAACTCACCTGATTCTTAACCAACCAGTCCATGCCCAATATTAAGTCAAATTAGCCAAAAGGAAGTTCCATTAAATCCGCCAAAAAGATAACTCCTTCAACGTCTAAGGGTACATCCTTAAAAAGTTTATTCACTCTCACTGACTACCCTAATGGACTTAACACAGTAACCTCACTCGTAGTGTTTTCAACAATCACACCCAAAGCCTCAAACACAATGCATGATATATACGAGTGCATAGACCCAACATCAATCAATGCAGTCTAAGGTACATTATGGAAAAAAATGTACCCGCAATTACATCTGGAGCGTCTTCGTCCTCTCGGTAACGTGCAGCATAAACCAGTGTTGGCTGCCTTGCCTCAGTATGACTAGCACCTCTGCTTGGTGCTCCACGACCACGGCCTATACCATTTCCACCTCTGGCCTGACCACGGCCTCTTGATAGCTGCTGAACACCTCTCGATGGCTGAAAAGTACCCATACCAGTAGCTTGTATCTGATCAGGCCTCCACAGACAATCTTTGATGCGATGCTCCAAAGACTCGCACCTCAAACATGCCCCTACCCATTTCCATCACTCGCCCTGATTGCGTCTCCCACAATTAGCACAAGGATGCGGCCCAAAAACAGCAACAGGGGGCCCAAATCTGTCTGGCCCATCAACTTTGACCTTTTGTTCCTTGAGGGCTTCCAAACCCTCTTGTTCCTTCACTTGTCCTTCTCACGATTCTAGCACTTAGCACCCTTCACATTCTCGATGATTTTCACTTTTTCCACAACACAGCAAAATCTTGCTCCCTCTATGGAGCTATCAGAACTCGTAGATCATCTCTAAGGCCATTCTCAAAATGAACACAGCACTCATATTCAATTGCCACCATCCCACGCGCATAGCGGCTAAGTCACAAAAACTCAGACTCATATTCAGTTACTGATTTACCCCTTGAGTCAAATTCAAAAACTCTCTCCTCCGGGCATCCACATAACTAACGCCCACATATTTCCCTTGGAATGTAGTTTTGAAAAATTCCCAAGTCAGCTGGTCAGGCTGAGTATCCTCTTTTACTGTAAGCCACCACTAATAGGCTTCATCTCGTAGCAACGACACTTCACCTTTTAATTTCTGCTCTGGGGTACAGTTGAGGTTATCCATGATTTTCTCTATGGCTTCAATCCAATATTCAGCCAC
This sequence comes from Gossypium arboreum, assembly GCF_025698485.1. Classification (NCBI taxonomy): domain Eukaryota; kingdom Viridiplantae; phylum Streptophyta; class Magnoliopsida; order Malvales; family Malvaceae; genus Gossypium; species Gossypium arboreum. Next base: position 81,342,522 of record NC_069081.1, on the reverse strand, counting down.
ATTAGGGTCAACTCTCGCGACACCCCTAAAGATTTTAGCCCCATTAGACCTGAGTCGTTCCGTCACTGACCCACAGCCATAGTACCAGTATTAGGCCCAGCAACCCTTTCCAAAATCTGTAACATGGCATGGGACAGTGCATTGTCCCCAGCTGCAAGATTATGTGACCCAGGCTTAGTCACAAGTGAGGTCGGTGCCTCTCTAGCTTTATTGTTAGGCATATCACCCAATGCCGACGACCCAGCACGAGCACCTCCACGGCCCCTGCCACAGCCTCTTGTACCCCTTCCACGAGTACCTTTGGTGCTCAATATCAATTTGCGTATTATCTGAATTAAAAATTTCATGCATCAATTTACAGTTCCAGTGTTTATTACAGGATATTTTATGAAAAATGTTATTAGTAATTCAGAGTTTTGTTTTCGTAGATCGCAGTCTTGACTACAATTTTAGTTTACCCTAAACTGTAACACCCCAAACTCGGCCCAGACGTTATGGCCGGATCTAACATGCCACATCGAAGTGTTCAAAACATTTCAGGTTATTGTTCTAGAAAAACTTACTTAGTGTTTTAAAAGATAATTTCAATGCAGGTTAAAGTGAATGGAATCTGTGCACCAGGTAGGAAACTGGAAAAGAGGAGGTGAGTTCATCGGACTGCTTAAGTACCAAGCTCCCTTCGGATCCAATCCTAGACATGCACACCACCATTACCACACCTTAACGTCATGTATATTTCCAGGAAACCAATTTGATTAAGTTCTTTTTAGGAAAAGTGATTAATTTTGGAAAAATATTTTCATTGCGGAAGCTTTGCTTGTTGTCATGTTATTTTGAAATCAATTATTGTTTTTGAAAACACGCCCTAAAGCTATCCAATTCCAACAGTTAAATATAAGTATTACCTACCTGAATAAAACATATTAAAACCATCAAAAATAATTAAGCGGCCTTATTACAATTTTTAAAAAAACCAAAACCTTAAACGTAAATAAAAGGATGTTCGGCTCACCGGAAGAGAATCAAACGTGCAGATCATGTGGCCACTCCGAATCCCTCACAGCTCCAAGCCCACTATGGTTGGGGATTACCTGTGTGGATGAAAATAAAGGGGTGAGTTTGGGGAAACTCAGTGTGTAAATTAACCCAACCGTAGCCCATATAGGTTCAAACCACAGAGAACAAAATAAGTTGGCCTCAGCCCAGAACAGAATTCAGAATGAAGCCTATAGCCCATTACAGAACAGAACATATATTACATGTTTATGCAAAACCCAACCCATATCCAACCACATGACCCCCATACCAACCTTTCACCATGTGGGGAGACTACTCGACCCACCCAACCGCTACACGCCATAGAAATATGCAGCATGGTCGCGTAATGTATAATCTGCAGTGGTCACCACAACAGATAATTGTGGCAGAGCCACCAGAACAGATATATGTGCCAGAGCCACCAGATCAGATAATTGTGGCATAGCCACCAGGCGCTTCCTCCATAATATAACCCATGTCCCCATGCAGCAGATATACAGTCATGGCATACATCATACAGAATTAACTCATCATGCTTTTCAGTCAAAAGTAACCCTAGGGGTATAATGGTAATTTTGCACCTAGGGGTATATCAATAATTTTCATACATAGGGGTATTCAAGTAATTTCACTATTCTTAAGGTTTCCATGCATATCATAGCCATTTACGTACGACCAGAAACACTTATCGCGTTTTCTTACCGAATTGGGCCCGTTGGCCCACTATCCCGATTTTGGCCCATTAAGCCCAAAACATCGAAATGCATAGATTCGTGCACTCTACAGTCTTATCACTTTAATCTACCATATACATCAAACTATTAATCTCACGAGCATTCGCACACTCGCATGTTCTCAAAATACCGGCTTTTTGGTATTTCGGCTTTTCGACTTTTACCAATCTAGTCTATAAGAGGGTGTCAGTTACACACCTATTTGGGATGATATGCTGACGAGATCCACACACGAACAGCCTACAATTGAGTTACTAACACGTTAATCTAACTATCAAAAACAACTATGTATTAACTATCAAAAAGGTGCCCTAGCTGAAAATGCACTTGCAGAGTCCCTTATACGGCCAACTCCTACTTCCTACTCAGATTCCTTGATTTTCTCCCCTTATTAGCTCCTAAATCCTCTCCCTTATCCCCTCTTTACTCAATCACCTGAGCAACTCAAACTTCTCCTGACAGTCTTTTACTTGAGTTCCATTGCTTACCCATTCTAAACATAAAAATAATTCCCTTAATATGCTGCCATTGTGACTTGAACCTCAGCTCTCCCTAGCATCCACACGCCACTTTTATAGCCTTCCCAATGGCGTCACATGCCACTTTGCCACCTGCTTCTTTGTGTTTTATTTTACCCAATTAACACTTAAAAGCCCAATTAACCAGAACCCCTTTTTTCCTATGGAACTAAAATTAACTAAAGTTACCGAGTTTTAACTTAAGCTTGGGTCTTCTAGAGGCCCACTAACATAATTAAACCTACGCCAAACAGACAAAACACAAAAATTTTAAATTTTTCCAACATACACAGAATTCCCGAAAATTGGGGCGTTACATAAACAGAGTATTTCAGTATAGTCTATTGCCTACAATAAACAGTAGTTTTAGAGGATTTACAGAATTTGTGCCGAAGACTCGGTAGACCACACATTTAGAAATAACACTTCAAAAATATTTTTCAACTTATTTGAAACAGTTATTTTCGAAATTTATGTTTTAAAAAAATCCAAATTCACAGTCGAGTTTTAAAACCTAGCTCTGATACCACTAAATGTAACACCCCAAACACGGCCTAGACGTTATGGCAGAATCTGTAATGTCACATTGAAGAGTGTTTTGAAACCCGTCGTTCTGTTTGAAAAATCTGTGCTTTATTAAAACCCTCGTTGTGATCTTTTACAAAACTTTTAAGTATCTTGATTACTGTTAAAAATTCAAGTAGGTTTACCAAGATTTTAATCGTTTAATATTGTTATTACACATTAGAAACAATGTTTGCGGCGGAAAAATATGTTGTAATAGTGTGGTGTTTTGAAAACATTTATCTTTTTGAAAATTCGTGACCTGCTACTAACAGATATATATCAAAATAAGAAAACCCAAAACAAAAGTAAAATTTAAAGAGGCCTTAATACATAACAATACCAAAAATTAAATAGCTTAAAGATTAAAAGTTTAAAACAACAACAATAGTAGTTGTGTGGCCTCAATCGAGAGGATTACCTGCACAGGAAGGTAGAAGGGTGGGTTTATGAAAAACTCAGAGTGTAATCCCTTATTAAGCAACCAGTCAGTCACCATAGGCAAATACAGTCTAGGCTTAAGCTCGTTTCAATAACAGTCCAATAATAGTTAGGGTCTGTGACAGCCCAAAATTGACCCTAGTCGGGAAGTGGTTTCGGGACCACCAAACCGAGGCATAAAAATAATTTAATATTCATTTTGATGCCTATGATATGTGTTAATTCGTGTGTGACATTTTTGATGATTTGATTTAGGGTTATAAATATGAATTTCACTAAAAAGGACCTAGTAGTAAACTTTGAAAGTAGGATAGGGAAATGTGTGATGACTAATTAAAGCATGCATGCAAAACAATGGTCTTGCATGTCAAATACCCCTCTTTTTAGAAGTGGTGGCCGGCCATGACAAGGGAGGATGGGCAAAACATGTCATAGACATGTTTTGTTGGTGCAATATGGGAGAAAAAAATTAAACTAAGGTGGGGAATAAAGAAATGAATAAAAAAAAAGAGAGAAGGTGTGTGATCCCCCCCCATTGCCTTGAGTTGAAGAAAAGAGAAGAAAAAAAAATTGCTCATCCTTTTTTTTTCATTCTTTTGGCCGAAACTTAAAGGAAGAAAGGGAGATAGCATTCGGTTGTCTTAAGCTCAAAACAAGGTTAGTAATTCATGTTAGATTTTGGAATTTTAGCTTAATTTAAGTTGATTACTAAGTTCTTTAATAGCCTATGTTAAAATTTTGGACTTGGGTGGTGAATGAAGCATTCGGCCATGGTTGTTAGTGAAGAAATTTGATTACCTTCTTCATGTTTTAATGAGTAAATGTGATATGGGTGTTAAGCCGGAATGATGTTTAAGTACGAATGTGTTTGGAGGGATGTGCTTATGAGTATGACTTAGGATAAAATGGTGGTAATGTTGTATATACTTGATAAGTATGTTAGATGGTTTGAGATTTGAACTAGTTATCAAGTTCTTTAGGTAGCCCATGCTAGGAATTTTGATTTTGGCATGACTAGGACTTCGGCCATGGTAGCTATTGAGGGTCTAGGTTTGTGAATCATGTTAAATTGGATGAATCTTGGTGTAAGGGTGTTTGAACTAAACTAATGATCAAATAGGTGCATAGATACAAAATGGAAGGAATCGGCCTAAGTGTTTTAGTCATTGACATATATATATATGTTGCCGAATGTGTGCTTAAGGAATTGGTTAAGTGCATTGTTGTTAAATGCTTGTTGCTAAGGAATTTTGAATGGGTTATAAATTGAGTTTAATGTTAGAGAACATTGGTATGGACACCTAGTGCGAATATGTTCAAACGCAACTTACCAAGTGCATAAATATGATAATGCTATGATGGTAGACTCAATTGGAATTCGGCATTTTGAGGGATGCCTTGGGCTCTTATGATGGTTAGGGACAAAATGTGTGTTGTGAGGAATGAAATGATGTCTATGAATTCGAAAATGCAAGGTATTAAGCTAGTCCTATTATTCGGTGGCGCATGAGTAGAGCACATGTATAATCCTTGAGTAACTAGTCAATAAAGCTATTCGCGCCTAATTGTATAATATAAATGTATGTAATCGGATTGTTAAATTGATAAATTATTAATAAGCTCTATTTGTTTGAATTAAGCTCAAGAGCTTAGAGGACCACATTTGGATAAGGGGAAGGAAAAAGTGATCGAATAGCTGTCGAAATCGCTCGGCCACGTCCGAGGTAAGTCTTCGAGTAACGACCCTACTTGAATTATATTGAAGTGATTTATCATATTATGGCGGATAGCCGAATGTGCGTAGGGACTACGCTGTAATGTCAATTGAAATCATGCTCTTTGTGTGTGGCTATTGAGCCAAAATTGGAAAGGTTTGATAAATGTTTTGTGGTTGAGCCTTAGTAACGAAAATGAAATATGGATGTTTCGTGATTATTGATATATGTGTACATGAGCATTTGAATTATACCCGGGCTAAGTCCCGAAGGCATTTATGCTAATGATTATATCCGGGCTAAGACCCGAAGGCATTCGTGCGAGTTGTTATATCCAGGCTAAGACCCGAAGGCATTCGTGCGAGTTGTTATATCCGGGCTAAGACCCGAAGGCATTCGTGCGAGTTGTTATATCCGGGCTAAGACCCGAGGCATTTGTGCAAGTTACCAAATCCGGGTTAAGACCCGAAGGCAATTGTGCTTGTGGTTGTATCCGGCTAAATTCCGAAGAGACTCGATTTGAAGGTGAGCGTTTTGGTGCTGTAATAAATTCAATTAATACGCTCGAAAAACCCATACGATAAGGTATGTTTACATGTGCATCGGAAAAGTTGATTCGTTCGATATAGTATTCGTTCAATCAACTAACGAACTTTCGGCTCTTAGATAGGTTGATACCTTGTGTGTGTATATGTTGATGAAGTGTGAAGTAAGTATGATTATGAGAATGTGTATTACTAAAGTGATTCATTTAGCTATGTGAATGTAATACTTTAGTCAAAGCTGATTTCATTACTTGAGACTTACTAAGCATTAAAATGCTTACCCCGTTGCTTTGGCTCTCTGTTTTATAGATTTTGCTCGTTAGCTATCGGATTCGGGATCATCGAAGTCAAAGTAATCCACACTATCAAAGCCCTTTTGGTACTCTTTTAGTTGAACTCTGGATATGGCATGTATAGGACTACCCTTTGCTGTTTTTCAAGTACGTTTTGTGATGTATGTGTGTACAGCCATGCGAAAATGGCTCGTAAAAGTGGAGTATGGCATTAGACCATTTGTGTTTATGTATATATGTATGGTTTCATGATGTGACTATGGACTGGAATGGAAGTGTTGGGCAAATGATCAGCCATTGGAATGGCTAAATATGAGTATATGTGGACCTATGTATGACAAAACTCTAGTTGGTCCATGGAAACCACGAAATAGGTAAAGTTTACCTTGAAAACAGATGCTGACAGCAGCAGTGGTGCGGATTTGAAAAATCACTAAAATTTGTAGGAATGGAATTAAATAGTAAATAAATTATGTAAATGAACCTTGATGAATCTACTTTCATATGGAAGAAACTAAAAGGTCATATAAGTTATATGTTAAGAGATATTAAAGTTCTCGTGAAACAGGGCCAGAACGGTTTCTGGATCCCCTGTTCCGACTTTGGAAATTCATTATAAATTAACCAGAGATAATTAGGAGTCATGCCATATATGAATAGATTCCTCTTGGAGTCTAGTTTCTATAGAAACAAACAGAATCAGTATTGAAGCCCTGTACAGGGAGATATCCAAGTCGTAATGCACGAAGGTCAGTGTAGTTGATCCCTGTAAAAGGGGAGAATTTAGCTAATAAACTGTACTAATTGGCTAGACCAAAAATTATAGAAAACAATATGTAGGTGGAAATATGAGTCTAATTTCAGGGAAAAATTACGAAACTGATTTTCGAGCTTTGAAACTCAAGATATGATTTTTAAGGCGACAGTGATGCAGTAACCAGCTTGTCTGGAAAATCTTAAATGGATTGTGAAAATAATTAAGTTAAGTCTGTGTGCACCTTGTGTTCGACTCCGGTAACGGACTCGGGTACGGGGTGTTACAATTTTATTGGTATCAGAGCTACGGTTTAGTCGATTCTAGGACTACCGTAATACGTTTGTGTCTAGCTATACATGCCATTTTATGTGATTATTTGATAGTGTGGTGATTTCTGACGTTTGAATTTGTGTTTATTTATAGTAATGGATCCCGATCCCAACCGAAAGCGATAGCTGATGATGTGGAGAGTGTGGCGCCACTCCGTACAAGGGACAGCCACGGCGGACTCTCAACTTGTTGCTAGCAATCCGAATGATGAGGCTAGGCAAGCTTTCTATAGCGTGATGAATGATTGGTTCAACCAATACATTCGAACTAACACTACTGCTCCACAACCTCCATTCCCGACTAATACAACCCCAAGACCTACAATACCTCCGAGAATCGACCAAATAAGGTCGAATAAGCCCCAGCTTGATGAAATCCGAAAACATGGGGCTACTGAATTTAAAGCTACGGATAGCGGCGATCTGCCGAGCAAGCTGAATTTTGGTTGGACAACACTATCCGGCACTTCGATGAGCTATCTTGTACACCCGATGAATGCCTAAAGTGTACTATCTCCTTGCTACGCTATTCTACCTACTATTGGTGGAGTACTCGACTTCACAGTGCCCGAGAGCAAGTAACTTGAGTTCTTCCAAACCGAGTTTGGAAGAAGTATATCGATCAAAGATTCATTGACCAAAAGCGGAAGGAATTTCTTGAACTCAAACAAGGTTCCATGTCGGTTCATCGACTATGAACGAAAATTTGTGAGGCTTAGTCGATATGCACGAGAATGCATTTCCTCAGAAGCCGTGATGTGTAAATGTTTCGAAGATGGACTGAATGACGATATAAAGTCAGTATGTTGGCATCTTGAAATCAGAGAATTTGTGGTACTTGTCGAGCGAGCTTGCAAAGCCGAGGAGCTCAGTGTGGAGAAAAGAAAAGCTGAAGGGGGAGCAAGGGAGTTTCGTAAAAGGTCTTCGGGGAAGCCCATCCCACAGCCATCAAAGAAATTTAGAGATGGCTTAGGCCGGTCTAGAGACACTTCGGGCTTTTCTAGACGAGATCGCGATCGACCCCCTGTGGCCACACGAGTCACTTCGATCGCCAGTGGTAGAAATGATCGTCGAGAGAGAACGGAGTGCTAGTATTGTGGCAAATGGCATTCTGGAAGTTTTAGATTCCGTGACCGCTCCTGTTACAAGTGCAGATCAGTTGACCACTTCATTAAAGATTGCCCAAGGTTGTCTGAATAGAATGTAGATCAGAGTGGGAAACCGGGCGCTACCACTGCTCGGGGTAGACCATCTAGAAATACGGGCAATGCCAGTGGTGGTCAGAGAGGATCTAGAGATGCTACGACTAGATCCGAGGCTCGCGCTCCTGCTAGGGCTTATGCCATACGCACACGTGAGGATGCTTCCTCGCCAGATGTTATTACCGGTACTTTCACTCTCTTTGATACTAATGTGATTGCTTTGATTGACCCTGGTTCTACTCATTCTTATATATGCGAAACCTTAGCATCCAGTAAGACTTTACCTATTGAGTCTACTGAGTTCGTAATTCGGGTGTCAAATCCCTTGGGTCGTTACGTGCTTGTCGACAAAGTGTGTAAGAAATGCCCCCTAGTAATTTGAGGTTCCTGTTTTCCGGCGGACTTGATGCTTTTGCCGTTCGATGAATTTGATGTTATTCTTGGTTTGGATTGGTTGACCGTGCATGATGCGGTTGTGAATTGCAAAAGCAAGACTATTGATTTGAGGTGTGCAAATAACGAGATGATCCGAGTTGAGTCTACGGACTTGAAGGGGTTGCCAGCTGTAATATCATCAATGTTGGCCCAGAAATATGTAAGAAAAGGGTGCGAAGCATACCTTGCGTATGTACTTGATGATAAGGAGTTAGAAATAAAACCGAATCTGTCTTGGGTGGTTTGTGAATACCCGGATGTTTTTCCCGAAGAATTACCGGGTTTGCCACCTGTTCGGGAGATAGAGTTTGGTATTGAGCTTGTACCTGGGACCACACCGATTTCGATAGCTCCGTATCGTATGGCACCAACTGAGTTAAAGGAGTTGAAAGCTCAGTTGCAAGAATTGACGGATAGAGGTTTCGCTCGACCAAGTTTCTCACCTTGGGGTGCAGCAGTATTGTTTGTGAAAAAGAAGGACGGAACCTTGAGGTTGTGTATTGACTATCGTCAGCTGAATAAAGTGACGATAAAGAATAAATATCTGTTACCACGTATTGATGATTTATTTGATCAACTAAAGGGAGCCTCAGTGTTTTCAAAGATAGATTTGAGATCGGGCTATTATCAGTTGCGAATTCGAGATTCGGACATACCCAAAACCGCCTTCAGAACGAGATATGGTCACTACGAGTTCTTAGTGATGCCGTTTGGGCTCACTAATGCCCCTGCGGTATTTATGGATTTGATGAATCAGATCTTCAGACCATATTTGGATCGATTCGTAGTTGTATTCATTGATGACGTCTTGGTCTATTCAAGAGATGAGACCGAACATGCTGAACACCTGAGATTAGTGTTGCAAATTTTACGGGAGAAGTAGTTGTATGCTAAGTTCAGCAAGTGTGAGTTCTGGTTAAGAGAGGTTAGCTTCTTGGGTCATGTAGTATCTGCATCGGGTATTCGAATCGACCCGAGCAAAATTTCAGCCATGCTTAACTGGAAGCCTCCGAGAAATATTACTGAGGTTCGAAGCTTTTTGGGACTTGCCGGTTACTACCGACGGTTTGTAAAAGGATTCTCGATGATAGGCACACCCATGACGAAGCTACTTCAAAAAGATGTTAAGTTCGAATGGACGGAAAAATGTCGAAAAGTTTTGATCAACTGAAAACTTATTTGACTAAGCTCAATTTTAGTGCAGCCCGAATCGTGCAAGGAGTTTGTCATCTATAGTGACGCCTCCCTACTTGGGTTAGGTTGCGTATTGATGCAAGAAGGTCGAGTTGTGGCCTATACGTCGAGACAATTAAAGCCACATGAGAAAAATTATCCGACCCATGATCTCGAATTGGCTGCCATCGTATTCGCCTTAAAGATATGGCGACATTACTTATTTGGTGAGAAGTGCCATGTGTATTCGGATCACAAAAGTCTCAAATATTTGATGACTCAAAGAGACTTAAATCTGCGACAAAGACGTTGGCTCGAGTTGTTGAAAGATTATGAGCTGGTCATTGATTATCACCCGGGAAAGGCTAATGTGGTTGCAGACGCCTTAAGCCGAAAATCACTGTTTGCTTTACGAGCTATGAATGTACACTTGTCTATTCTCGCCCGACAATGTGTTAATAGCCAATTAAAGGCCAAACCATTATTGACTAATCAAATTCGTGAAGCTCGAAAAGTTGACGATGAGTTGGTTGCAAAAAATGAGTGTGTTCGAACAAGGAATCGGAGTTTCAAATTGATGATGACGATTGTTTGAGGTTCGAAGTCGTCTGTGTGTTCCAAAGAATTGAAACTTATTTCGATAATTCTGAACGAAGCCCATTGTAGCCAAATGGCAATCCACCCGGGGAGTACGAAGATGTACAACGATTTGAAACGTCGGTTTTGGTGGCATGGTATGAAATGAGACATCTCTGACTTTGTTTTGAGATGTTTAATATGTCAACAAGTGAAAGCGGAACATCAAGTGCCTTCAGGGTTACTTCAGCCGATCACGATACCCGAGTAGAAATGGGATCGAGTCACAATGGACTTTGTGTCCGGACTGCCATTGTCAGCAAGTAAGAAGGATGCGATTTGGGTTATTGTTGATAGACTGACTAAGTCGGTTCACTTTATCCCCATGCGTACGGATTTTTCATTGGATAAACTAGCTGAATTGTACGTTTCTCAAATTCTGAGATTACACGGGGTACCGATTTCTGTTGTGTCGGATAGAGATCCGAGATTCACCTCACGATTTTGGAAGAAATTGCAAGAAGCTTTGGGTACCAAGTTGCATTTCAGCACCGCCTTTCACCCCCAAACCGATGGTCAATCCGAGCGGATAATTCAGATACTTGAGGATATGTTGAGATGTTGCATCCTCGAGTTCAGTGGTTCATGGGAACGGTATTTACCTTTGATTGAATTCGCTTACAACAATAGCTTTCAATCAAGTATTAAGATGGCACCTTACGAGGCCTTGTACGGGCGTAAATGCCGTACACCATTGTTTTGGACCGAGCTCGGTGAAAGCAAAATTTTCGGAGTGGATTTGATTAAAGATGCTGAACAGAAAGTAAAAGTAATCCGTGAAAATCTGAAGATAGCCTCCGATCGTCAGAAGTCGTACGCGGATCTGAAACGAAAAGACATTGAGTATCAGGTGGGAGATAAAGTGTTTCTTAAAGTTTCGCCTTGGAAAAAGATACTCAGATTTGGGCGCAAGGGCAAATTGAGTCCGAGGTTCATCGGGCCATATGAGATATCCGAACGAGTCGGTCCAGTTGCATATCGTTTGATTTTGCCCCCTGAACTCGAAAAGATTCACAACGTGTAACACCCCGTACCCGAGTCCGTTACCAGAATCGGACACAAGGTGCACACTGACTTAACTATTTTCACAATCCATTTAGAAATTTCCAGACTAGCTAGTCACTGCGTCACTGTCGCCTTAGAAATAATATCTTGAGTTTCAAAGCTTGAAAATTAGTTTCGTAATTTTTCCCTGAAACTAGACTCATATGTCCATCTACAGATTTTTTTCTAGAATTTTTGGTCAAGCCAATTAGTACAGTTTATTAGTTAAAATCTCCCCTATTCCAGGGTTCGACTACACTGACCTTCATTCGTTAGGAATTGAATATCTCCTTGTACAGGGTTTTAATACTGATGCCGTTTATTTCTATAGAAACTAGACTCAGAGAGGAATATATACATATATGGCATGACTCCTAATTATATCTGGTTAATTTACAATGAATTTCCAAAGTCGGAACAGGGGATCCAGAAACCGTTCTGGCCCTGTTTCACGAGAACTTTAATATCTCTTAACATATAACTCATATGACTGTTTCGTTTCTTCCATATGAAAGTAGATTCATCAAAGTTAATTTACATAATTTATTCACTATTTAATACCATTCCTACTATTTTTAGTGATTTTTCACATCCACATCACTGCTGCTGTCAGCATCTGCCTTTAAGGTAGGCTTTACCTATTTCATGATTTCCATGATTCAATTGGCCCTTTTTGCATACATAGCACAAAGTGTGATCATGATTAACCATTCCAATGGCTAATCGTTTCAAACAATTCCATACCTCATAATGATCAACATACAAACGATTATGGTACTATGCTAAAAACGTATATAAGCCATTTTCGCATGGCCATCCAAGTTTACACAAAACCGAAAGGTACATGACCTTCAACAAAAGGGTAGTCCTATACATGCCATTTCAAAGTTCAACCAAAATTGTACCAAAATGGGGCTTTGATAGTGTGGGAGACTTCGACTTCCAAAAATCCAGTCCGATGGTGACGAGCCAAAATCTATAAACAAAGAAACAGAGAAAACGGAGTAAGCAATTTATGCTTAGTAAGTTTGAGCAAGAAATTCCAACACAACAAAAGCATAGCATTCATAAAGCTAACGGATAATTTCATATGCACAAATTCTCAATATCCTACTCATTTCACATTCCAACCCCTATGTTCATACATAAGGGATCATCTTAGCCAAATACCGGAAACTCATTACTCGACTGAGCGAATATTATTCGAAGGGAATCAACTAATTCAAGCACATACGAACATACCTCTTTGCTGGAATTTTTCAAGCGTATTAACTGAAAATTTTACAGCAAGATCGCTCATTCTCGAATCACGTACCTTCGGAATTTAACCGGATATAACGACTCGCTCAAATGCCTTTGGGACGAAGCCCGGTTATAGTGACTTGCACGAATGCCTTCGGGACTTAACCCGGGTTTAGTAACTTGCACAAATGCCTTCGGGCTTAGCTCGAATTTATTAACTCGCACGAATGCCTTCGGATCCTAGTCCGGATATAGTCACTTAGCACAAAGCCTTCGGGACTTAGCCCGGACATCATTCGAATAACCGAGCACAATTATCAATAACTTATGACACATTCGTATTTCATTTTCAATAGCAAAACTCAAACACAAGGCACTTTTCACACTTGCAATTTCGGCTCAATAGCCACACACAAAGAGCATGATTTTAATTTGCTTTAAACATGATCTAATCAATTCAGAATTTAAGCTCTATTACTCAAGAACTTACCTAGGATGTCGTCGAACGATTTCAATGGCTATTCGACCACTTTTTCCTTCCCTTTGTCGGATCTAGTTCCCTTTGCTCTTGAGCTTAATTTAACAAATAAATCGATTTAATCATTTGAGCATCGAAAGAGGAATTCAAGGTACTTAGTCAATATATATACTCATTAGGCATCAATGTCGCATATGTACGAAATCATGAATCGAACTCAACACATTAGTTAATATTCCTCTTAGCCAATTTTCTAAGCCAAGAATAGGCATCAATATGCTTGCCTCTAACCGAATGCATGCACACCAATTTCCCCTCATGCGGCCGAATATGCATGTCCATGTTGAGGCCAATTATACACTTAATGCCACACAAAAACAGCATACATTTTACTAACTAACGCATTACATATCGTAGCTCAATACACATCTCTCATTTACTTCATAACAAAACATCATCACAAGCAAATATACACCTTGAAATAGTATATATGTCATACCAATACATCATGTACAAACATAAATACATATATATATGCTAGAGCCAAATCTCAAGTTGATTGTAACTAAACATGAACATAATTTCAAAACACAAATCTTACTTTCCATGCAATGAGCATAAATCACACTTTTGGATGTACCATGGCGAATACATCACAACACCATAATTTTGGTCATGATTAGACAAAGAACTTAATGTCTTACTCAAAAATACTAAAAGAAAGTCCAAGAGCCATCAATCCACCATCACATATATCATTAGCAAGCTTCATATTTAACATGCAATGGCATTAACACAAAATCCACCTTGGCCAAGTACCATCCCCATGATATAACAAAGGTTTGAACCATGGGCTAACAAGAGCATCAAGCTATCCACTAAAAACATGCATGAATCTCATGGCACAACCTTAAACATACCTTAATCTTGATGCAAGTATAGCCAAACCTCTTCCTAATCCTCTTCCAAACCAAGCATGAAGCAAAATTCCTCCCTTCCCCTCTAGTATTTTCGGTCAAGAGAGAATGAAATGGATGAGCAAATTTTTTTTCTTTTCTTTTCTTCAATGCACGGCAATGGGGGGGTTCACTCACACACATTTTTTTTCTTTCTTTATTACCCATACTTATTTGTTTATTGTTTCTCCCTAATGCACCAACAAAACATGTTTCATGACATGTTTAGCCCATACTCCTTGTCATGGCGGCCACCTCCTATAAAAGAGGATATTTGACATGCAAGGCCATTGTTTTGCATGCATGCTTTAATTAGTCATCACACATTTCCCCATCATACTTTCAAAGTTTTCTACTAGGTCCTTTCTAGTGAAATTCACATTTATAACTCTAAATCAAACATCAAAAATGTCACACACGAATTAACACATATCATAAGCATCAAAATGAGCATTAAATTATTTTTATGCCTCGGTTTTGTGGTCCCGAAACCACATTTCGACTAGGGTCAATTTTGGGCTATCACACGACGTCTTTCATGTTTCGGTGCTTCGACGCTATAGATCTGATCCGTCCACGTAATTAGTCCATCAGAGGTTGAAATTCAAGCCGATATGAGTTATGAAGAAGAACCGATTCGTATCCTAGCTCGTGAAGTGAAGGAGTTGCGAAACAAAAGGGTTCCGTTAGTAAAAGTGTTATGGCTCAAACACGGGATGGAAGAAGCTACTTGGGAACCCGAGAACTCTATGAAAGAGCGATACCCAAACCTATTTATCGGTAAGATTTTCGGGGACAAAAATTTCTTAAGTGGGGGAGAGTTGTGACAGCCCAAAATTGACCCTAGTCGGGAAGTGATTTCGGGACCACCAAACCGAGGCATAAAAATAATTTAATATTCATTTTGATGCCTATGATATGTGTTAATTCGTGTGTGACATTTTTGATGATTTGATTTAGGGTTATAAATGTGAATTTCACTAAAAAGGACCTAGTAGTAAACTTTGAAAGTAGGATAGGGAAATGTGTGATGACTAATTAAAGCATGCATGCAAAACAATGGTCTTGCATGTCAAATACCCTCTTTTATAAGTGGTGGCGGCCATGACAAGGAGGATGGGCAAAACATGTCATAGACATGTTTTGTTGGTGCAATATGGGAGAAAAAAATTAAACTAAGGTGGGGAATAAAGAAATGAAAAAAAAGAAAAAGAGAGAAGGTGTGTGATCCCCCCCCATTGCCGTGAGTTGAAGAAAAGAGAAGAAAAAAAAATTGCTCATCCTTTTTTTTTCATTCCTTTGGCCGAAACTTAGAGGAAGAAAGGGAGATAGCATTCGGTTGTCTTAAGCTCAAAACAAGGTTAGTAATTCATGGTAGATTTTGGAATTTTAGCTTAATTTAAGTTGATTACTAAGTTCTTTAATAGCCTATGTTAAAATTTTGGACTTGGGTGGTGAATAAAGCATTCGGCCATGGTTGTTAGTGAAGAAATTTGATTACCTTCTTCATGTTTTAATGAGTAAATGTGATATGGGTGTTAAGCCGGAATGATGTTTAAGTACGAATGTGTTTGGAGGGATGTGCTTATGAGTATGACTTGAGATAAAATGGTGGTAATGTTGTATATACTTGATAAGTGTGTTAGATGGTTTGAGATTTGAACTAGTTATCAAGTTCTTTAGGTAGCCCATGCTAGGAATTTTGATTTTGGCATGACTAGGACTTCGGCCATGGTAGCTATTGAGGGTCTAGGTTTGTGATTCATGTTAAATTGGATGAATCTTGGTGTAAGGGTGTTTGAACTAAACTAATGATCAAATAGGCGCATAGATACAAAATGGAAGGAATCGGCCTAAGTGTTTTAGTCATTGACATATATATATATGTTGCCGAATGTGTGCTTAAGGAATTGGTTAAGTGCATTGTTGTTAAATGCTTGTTGCTAAGGAATTTTGAATGGGTTATAAATTGAGTTTAATGTTCGAGGAACATTGGTATGGACACCTAGTGCCGAATGTGTTCAAGCGCAACTTACCAAGTGCATAAATATGATAATGCTATGATGGTAGACTCAATTGGAATTCGGTGTTTTAAGGGATGCCTTGGGCTCTTATGATGGTTAGGGACAAAATGTGTGTTGTGAGGAATGAAATGATGTCTATGAATTCGAAAATGCAAGGTATTAAGCTAGTCCTATTATTCGGTGGCGCATGAGTAGAGCACATGTATAATGCTTGAGTAACTAGTCAATAAAGCTATTCGCGCCTAATTGTATAATATAAATGTATGTAATCGGATTGTTAAATTGATAAATTATTAATAAGCTCTATTTTTTTGAATTAAGCTCAAGAGCTTAGAGGACCACAGTTGGATAAGGGGAAGGAAAAAGTGATCGAATAGCCGTCGAAATCGCTCGGCCATGTCCGAGGTAAGTCTTCGAGTAACGACCCTACTTGAATTATATTGAAGTGATTTGTCATATTATGGCGGATAGCCGAATGTGCGTAGGGACTACGCTGTAATGTCAATTGAAATCATGCTCTTTGTGTGTGGCTATTGAGCCAAAATTGGAAAGGTTTGATAAATGTTTTGTGGTTGAGCCTTAGTAACGAAAATGAAATATGGATGTGTCGTGATTATTGATATATGTGTACATGAGCATTTGAATTATACCCGGGCTAAGTCCCGAAGGCATTTATGCTAATGATTATATCCGGGCTAAGACCCGAAGGCATTCGTGCGAGTTGTTATATCCGAGCTAAGACCCGAAGGCATTCGTGGGAGTTGTTATATCCGGGCTAAGACCCGAAGGCATTTGTGCAAGTTACCAAATCCGGGTTAAGACCCGAAGACAATTGTGCTTGTGGTTGTATCCGGCTAAATTCCAAAGAGACTCGATTTGAAGGTGAGCGTTTTGGTGCTGTAATAAATTCAATTAATACGCTCGAAAAACCCATACGATAAGGTATGTTTACATGTGCATCGGAAAAGTCGATTCATTTGATATAGTATTCGTTCAATCGACTAACGAACTTTCGGCTCTTAGATAGGTTGATACCTTGTGTGTGTATATGTTGATGAAGTGTGAAGTAAGTATGATTATGAGAATGTGTATTACTAAAGTGATTCATTTAGCTATGTGAATGTAATACTTTAGTCAAAGCTGATTTCATTACTTGAGACTTACTAAGCATTAAAATGCTTACCCCGTTGCTTTGGCTCTCTGTTTTATAGATTTTGCTCGTTAGCTATCGGATTCGGGATCATCGAAATCGAAGTCATCCACACTATCAAAGCCCTTTTGGTACTCTTTTAGTTGAACTCTGGATATGGCATGTATAGGACTACCCTTTGCTGTTTTTCAAGTACGTTTTGTGATGAATGTGTGTACAGCCATGCGAAAATGGCTCGTAAAAGTGGAGTATGGCATTAGACCATTTGTGTTTATGTATATATGTATGGTTTCATGATGTGACTATGGACTGGAATGGAAGTGTTGGGCAAATGATCAGCCATTGGAATGGCTAAATATGAGTATATGTGGACCTATGTATGACAAAACTCTAGTTGGTCCATGGAAACCACGAAATAGGTAAAGTTTACCTTGAAAACAGATGCTGACAGCAGCAGTGGTGCGGATTTGAAAAATCACTAAAATTCGTAGGAATGGAATTAAATAGCGAATAAATTATGTAAATGAACCTTCATGAATCGACTTTCATATGGAAGAAACTAAACGGTCATATGAGTTATATGTTAAGAGATATTAAAGTTCTCGTGAAACAGGGCCAGAACGGTTTCTGGATAACATGTTCCAAATTTGGAAATTCATTATAAATTAACCAGAGATAATTAGGAGTCATTCCATATATGTATAGATTCCTTTTTGAGTTTAGTTTCTATAGAAACAAACGGCATCAGAATTGAAGCCCTGTACAGGGAGATATCCAAGTCGTAATGCGCGAAGGTCAGTGTATTCGACCCCTGTAAAAGGGGAGATTTTAACTAATAAACGGTACTAATTGGCCAGACCAAAAATTCTAGAAAAAAATATGTAGATGTACATATGAGTCTGATTTCAGGGAAAAATTACAAAACTGATTTTCGAGCTTTGAAACTCAAGATATGATTTTTAAGGCGACAGTGATGCAGTAACCAGCTTGTCTGGAAAATCTTAAATGGATTGTGAAAATAATTAAGTTAAGTCTGTGTGCACCTTGTGTTCGACTCCGGTAACGGACTCGGGTACGGGGTGTTACAGGGTCTTAGCCCTATATAGTATCAGTAGTAGTGTGGGCCTTATCCCATTACGGTAACAGTAATAGAAATGCAATCAAAATTCCTACCCATCCATCCTCTACACTCCAATCCGTCCAGCCCTACACTCCATGTGGGCATAAAATTGACCCACCTAACCCTACACTCCAAAATATAGCACCAGTTGCGACACTAAATAGTATATGCAGCAGAGCTACCAGTACGATACACTTTCTCCAAATATCTCAACCCAATCCCCATGCAACATGTCATGTCATAATATCATACGTGTATGCAGAAATGTCATGCTCAAATACAGCTATACATAACATAGGGGTATATCAGTCATTTTACCTCATAGGGGTATAACGGTCATTTCATCAGTATCCTGTCTAAGTTACTTACCAACCCAACAGAAGGTCTACAGTCATCTCGGGTGACCCGTGCAACTTTAACAGTCAATCAGTGAAAATGGGCCCAAAGCCCACAATACGCCCATGTCATCCCTCACGCCCGTGTGGCCCAATAAGACCAAAAATGGCCTTTGCTGTGCAAACTACACAGCCTAGCCTATTAATCTCCACACGTCCGTGTGGTTTACCCGTGTCAGGCCCACGAGCCCGTAGGGCCCGCACGGCCCATTTCGACCCAACATGGCCTAAAATGGCCTAAGCCCATGAAACTGCTCATAGTGGCTCTACGATCGAGCACCCACATTTGGTACTTTCGATTCACCATACGAGCGAGCACACCCTCGTGTAGCGACGCTAGTCATGTTTTCTGACTTTTGCTAATTTATGATTATAGCAGTGTGATTATACACCTGATTGTGAAACATGTGAATAGGCCACGAGCACCCAAAACCTACATTCAACCAAGGTATTCTATTAGTCATTTGACAATAGGGTTAACAACCTCCCTTAATACAATCCCAACTAAACATAATGCTTGCCTTGATTGAACAAATGTGGCTTAGTCCTCTTAGACCACTTAACTAAGACTGATCACACACTCCCTATCGAATACCTGCGTTACCAGTAAAATCCATTAGTATGGTTGCTTAAACACAAGGCTTGAAACATCATGTACTACCTTAAAGAAAGCACAAAACCCAAAAGTAAGAGAAAGGAGCATTGGGCCAGCACCTAGGAATGCAAGCCAACATACCCCAATTAAACACAGTAACTACAAATAGAGTTACCTCTGACTGAAAGATGAGGGAAAGGTTTCGAACGCTTTAGTTATCGCTTGCAAACTCCTTCACTTCTTGGGAATCTCGATTTGTTAAAGAACAACTATCAAACCAAACAAAGATGAAGAGAGTAAGGGATGAAGTATTCGACTTGGGTACCAAATAAAAAGAGATGGTAAGAGAAACGATTTGAGAGAGAAAGAGAGAAACAATAGTCGGTAAAAGAATAGACCAAAAGGGGAGAGGGAGAAGAGAAAAACCTAAAGAAACGTGCAACACACAATAACTCCTACAATATTTGGCCAAGGCTTGGAGAAGTAGAAGAGAATCGGTTAGATCTAGGTGGAAAAAGCCGAACAACTTTAAGAGGTGAGAAAGGAGAAATCGACCAAGGATAGAAGGGAAAAAGACCCAAATGGCAACCCCAAAAGCACAAATGAAAGACACCGCAAAACTCCCTAGGCCCCAATCGATTTCCACAGAAAAGAAACAACCAAACCAAATGCCAAACTTACCAAGTGTCTAGAATCCCCATTTGCTACAACACACTTTCTCTCCTCAACTCCCCACGATCACCTCCCCAAAACCCTCCACAAATCTCTCAACTGATCACTCCTCTATCCTCATCCCAAATTTCCTCCTAAAATTTCGGCTACACACTCTTACTTTCCTTCGAACACCCTGATCGCATGATTTCGTGATAGGTTTTAAATATTTATAATTAATCATTCTTGAAACTAACTATTTGGGTGATGTAGGCAGGTGTGCCTATTGAACAGTAGTATAGTTTTAGCAAGACCAGATTGTCGTACCCAAAGGACCTAAAAGTACTAGTAATGACTGTCTTTTTATTATCTAGCTTAAGAATAAGATGGTTTTGTTTTAACTAACTAATTAACTAATCTAAGAATTCACAGATAATGGAATTGGGGAATTACTTTTGGAAAAACGATTGAATTAAGACAATACCTAAGGAAAAATCCACCTAGACTGTACTTGTTATTCTGGCTCCGAATCGGACGATTTATTCATTTAACTTGTTTCATAGAGATCCTTAAGTTATTTTATTATCCCTATTCAAGACTAATAACGTCTAATCCCTAGATTGAATAATTGAGACTTTTCTCTAATTAACACTCTAAGGTTACATTAACTCGATCTATGAATCCCCTTATAAGGTTTCACCCTAATGCAAAATCTTGTCACCCTATGTCTAGGCGCGCAAACAACTCCGCTTAATTATGATAAATGTACTCTTAGATAGGGTCTATTCCTCCTCTGAAAAAGAGCTTATCTTGAATCAGTATCCTGGGATATCAAAACAAGAATTAAGAACACATAATTAAGAACAAGTTAAATATTTATCATACAATTCAAAAAATAATAAGAAGATTCGTCTTAGGTTTCATTCCCCTTAGGTATTTAGAAGATTTAGTTCATAACTAAAAAGGAAAACATCTCAGAAGAATAAGGAATACAAAACATAAAGAAAACCCAAAACTCCTAAAGGGAAATTGAGGGGAGATCTTCAGTCTTGATGGTGACTCTGACTTCTGAGATGGATCAATCGGCTTCCTTTGAGTAATTCCTTCCTTCCTTTTCGTCCCTCCCTTTACTTTCCTTCTCTAGGGTGTATTTATAGGCTTTAGAATGCCTAGAAGCCCTCAAAATTGGCCTTTTCCGAATTGGACTCAACTTGGGCTCGGCAGGGACACGACCGTGTGAGTCATGCTTCGAATCTGCCAAATTGACACGATCGTGTGGTCTGTCCGTGTGAAGAGGTCCAGGCCGTGTTGAATTCGTACTTTGGCCCATTTTTCCCTATTTTTGGCTCGTTTCTCGTTCCTTTCGCTCTCCTATGCTCTCTTAAGTATAAAACATGAAATTAAAGCATTCGGAGCATCGAATTCACCAATTCTAATGGGAAATCATCCGTAAAATGCATTAAACATGGGGTAAAAATATGTATTAATTACGGTTTATCAAATACCCCCGCACTTAAGCATTTTCTTATCCTCAAGCAAAATTCTCAACTCATAATCAAAATAAATTCTTCTCAATTTATAATTTCTATTGATAATATCTCAAAATAATCCATAGGTAATCATACATTGAGAATTCAACTAAAAGAACATAAAAGTTTCAAACATTCCAAGATGAGTATTTAATCATGCAAACATAAGTGTCTCTGATAAACCGTAATTTATACATATTTTTACCCCATTTTTAACACATATTATGGATGATTTCCCATTAGAATTTGTGACAGCCTTAAAACGACCCTAGTCGGAATGTGGTTTCGGGACCACAAAACTGAGGCATAAAAATAATTTAATATTCATTTTGATGCCTATGATATGTGTTAATTCGTGTGTGACATTTTTGATGATTTGATTTAGGGTTATAAATGTGAATTTCACTAAAAAGGACCTAGTAGTAAACTTTGAAAGTAGGATAAGGAAATGTGTGATGACTAATTGAAGCATGCATGCAAAACAATGGTTTTGCATGTCAAATACCCCTCTTTTTATAAGTGGTGGCCGGCCATGACAAAGAAGGATGGGCAAAACATGTCATAGACATGTTTTGTTGGTGCAATATGGGAGGAAACATTAAACTAAGGTGAGGAATAAAGAAATGAAAAAAAAAAGGAAAGAAGGTGTGTGATCCCCCCATTGCCGTGAGTTGAAGAAGAAAAAGAAAAAAAAATTTGTTCATCCTTTCTTTGAGCCAAAACTAGGAAGAAAAAAAAAAGAGAAAAGAAAAGCTTCATCCTTTGGTTCTTCTTGGCCGGTTTGAAAGGAGAAAGGTTGAAGATATTCGGCCATATTTGCATCTAAGTTAAGGTATGTTTGATGGTGTTCCATGAGATTCATGCATGTTTTTAGTTGCTAGCTTGATGTTCTTATTAGCCATGGTTCAAATCCTTGCTATGTCATGGGATGGTATTCGGCCAAGATGGATGTTGTGTTAATGCCATTGCATGCTAAATATGAAGCTTGATAATGATACATGTGATGGTGGATTGAGGACTCTTGGATTTTCTTTTAGCATTTTTGAGTGAGACATTAAGTTCTTTGTTTAACCATGACCAAAATTGAAACGGTATGGTGTTGTGGTGTGTTCGGCCATGGCATATCCATAAGTATGATTTATGCATATTGCATGGTAGGTAAGATTTGAGCTTTGGATATATGTTATTATTTGGATATAAGCAACTTGAGATTCGGCCCTTGCACCAATATGTACATATGTTTGCACATGATGTATTGGTATGACATATATACTATCTCAAGGTATATATTTACTTATGATGATGTTTCGGTTATGAAGTAAATGATAGATGTGTATTGAACTACAATATGTAATGCATTAGTTAGTAAAATGTATGCCGTTCATGTATGGTATTAAACATGTAATTGGCCTCAACATCAACATGCATAATCGGCCACATGAAAGAGTACATAGGTTGATGTGTTGTTCGGCCATAAGTAAGCATGTTGAAGGCTTTATCTTGACCTAGAAAATTCGGCTAAGGAGAGTAGTAACTAATGTGTTGAGTTTGATTCATGATTTCCGTACATATGTGACTTTAATGTCTAATGAAAATATGTGGGCTAAGTACCTTGAGTTCCTCTTTCGATGCTCAAATGATTAAATCAATTTATTTGTCAAATTAAGCTCAAGAGCAAAGGGGAGCTAAATCCGATAAAGGGAAGGAAAAAGTGGTCGAATAGCCATCGGAATCATTCGACAACATCCGAGGTAAGTTTTCGAGTAATGGAACTTAGATTATGATTTGATTAGATCATGTGTTAAGCAAATTGAAATCATGCTCTTTGTGTGTGGCTATTGAGCCGAAATTGTAAATATGATAAGTAACTTGTGTTGGAGCTTTGGTAATGAGAATGTAATAAGAATGTGTTATGATTTGTTGATATATGTGCTTGGTTATTGAATGGTATCCGGCTAAGTCCCAAGGCTTTTGTGCTAAGTGACTAAATCCGGGTTAATTCGAAGGCATTTGTGCGATTTACCAAAACCGGGTTAAGTCCCAAGGCATTTGTGCGACTATTATAACCGGGCTATGTCCCGAAGGCTTTTGAGCGAGTCGCTATATCCGGATAAAATCCGAAGGTACGTGATTCGGGAATGAGCAATCTTGCTGTAAAAATTTCAGTTAATACGCTTGCAAAATTCCAGCAATGAGGTATGTTTCGTATGTGCTTTGAATTAGTTGAGCCCTTACAAATAAGTATTCGCCGGTTGATAAGCGAGCTACCGCCTTTAGCTAAGTTGATCTTTGTGTATGAACATAAGGGTTGGTAATGTGAAGTAAGTATGATATTGAGAATGTGTGCATATGAAATTATCCGTTTAGCTATATGAATGCTATGCTTTTGTTGTGCTGGAATCCCTTGCTCAAAACTTACTAAGCATAAATTGCTTACTCCGTTTCTTTGTTCTCTGTTTTATAGATTTTGGCTCGTCAGCTATCGGACTCGGGATTTTTGGAAGTCGAAGTCTCCCACACTATCAAAGCCCCCTTTTGTTACAATTTTGGTTGAGCTTTGAAATGACATGTATAGGACTACCCTTTGCTGTTTTTCAAGTACGTTTTGTGATGTATGTGTGTACAGCCATGCGAAAATGGCTCGTAGAAGTGGAGTATGGCATTAGACCATTTGTGTTTATGTATATATATATGGTTTCATGATGTGACTATGGACTGGAATGGAAGTGTTGGGCAATGATCAGCCCTTGGAATGGCTAAACATGATCATATGTGGACCTATGTATGACAAAACTCTAGTTGGTCCATGGAAACCACGAAATAGGTAAAGTTACCTTGAAAACAGATGCTGACAGCAGCAGTGGTGTGGATGTGAAAAAATCACTAAAAATATCAGGAATGGAATTAAATAGTGAATAAATTATGTAAATGAACCTTGATGAATCTACTTTCATATGGAAGAAACGAAACGGTCATATGAGTTGTATGTTAAGAGATATTTAAGTTTTCGTGAAACAGGGCCAGAACGGTTTCTGGATTCCCTGTTCCGACTTTGGAAATTCATTGTAAATTAACCAGAGATAATTAGGAGTCATGCCATATATGTATAGATTCCTCCTTGAGTCTAGTTTCTATAGAAACAAACGTCATCAGTATTGAAGCCCTGTATAGGGAGATATCCTATTTGTAATACGTGAAGGTCAGTGTAGTCGAACCCTGGATTAGGGGAGACTTTAACTAATAAACTGTACTAATTGGATAGACCAAAAATTCTAGAAAAAAATATATAGATGGAAATGTGAGTCTAGTTTCTGGGAAAAATTACGAAACTGATTTTCGAGCTTTGAAACTCAAGATATGATTTTTAAGGCGACAGTGATGCAGTAACCAGCTTGTCTGGAAATTTTTTTTATGGACTGTGAAAACAATTAAGTTAGGTCTGTGTGCACCTTGTGTTCGACTCCAGTAATGGACTCGGGTATGGTGTGTTACAATTTTATTGGTATCAGAGCTACGGTGTAGTCAATTCTAGGACTACCGTAATGCGTTTGGGTCTAGCTATACATGCCATTTTATGTGATTATTTGATAGTGTGGTGATTTCTGACAATTTCAAATGTGTTTATTTATAGTAATGGATTCCGATCCCGACCGAGCGGTAGCTGATGATCTTGAGAGTGTAGCGCCTGCTCCCGCACAAGGGACAGCGCCGGCGAACTCTCAACCTAATGCTAGCAATCCAAATGATGAAGCTAGACAAGCTTTCTATAGCGTGATGAATGATTGGTTCAACCAATACATTCGAACTAATACTGTGACAGCCCAAAATTGACCCTAGTCGGGAAGTGGTTTCGGGACCGCTAAACCGAGTCACCGAAATGTTGGAACGTAATATTTATTGTCTAGAATATGTGAACATGAATGTGTGAAAATTTCATGTTTGGATTTTGCTTAATTGTAGATGAATTTTTGTGATTAGGACTTATGTGAGAAAACTTAGAAATGTGCTAGGCAAATGTAAGTGGCCTATTAGTGCATGTAATCAAAGGGGTGGACTTGCATGTCAAATTCCCCTTTGATATTAGCTAATGGCCGGCCATGACAAGAGTGATGGGCAAGGGAAACATGTTTCCAACATGTTAGGCTAGTGATGTATGTAGGAAACAATAAAATAGAAAGCTAGTAGTAAAGAAATAAAAAAAAAAGAAGAGAATAGTGAATGTCCCCCCATTGCCGTGAGTTGAGGAAGAAAAAGAAAAATCCTTGTTGTTCATCCATTCTCATTTTTGTTACAATTACCATGACTTGAGAAGAAGAAGGAGTGTTCATGTTTTCTTTCTTTTGCAATTGTTATAACTAGAAGAAGAAGAGGAAGCAATAATAGAGAAATACAATGGAGCAAATCAAATAGGTGATTTCCATCTTGGAGGAATTTTCACAGTTCTTTGCAAATATTTTATATTTCTTCCTAAGCTGTTCGGTTTTAAGTGTTGCGATGCTTGAGATTGTTGTTGCATGCGACATGCATGTAAGATTTTGATAGTTTTGTTTGGTGAGTGTGGATTAATTTGCTCACGGAAACCGTGGCTAAATGGTGAAGTAAATGGTGTGGTATGGCTGCTCAAATATGTGTTGGCGTGTGCAATTGTGACTATCTTATTATGCTGCCTTAATTTGCTTTTACATGCTGTCCAATATTGTAAATTTTATGACAAATTCGGTTAAGTTTAATGCATGTCTCATTTGAAAATTCAATGCTGTCCAAAGCTGGACATTTCCATGTTGTTCGGGTGAGTCTTTCAAAGGTAACTTTGCTAAATTCTCACATTTAATTTATGGGTACATATACAAGTAATGTTCGGCTATATGGAATGTAAGTATAGGTGTGATCGGTCATGGAAATTTGATATGAAGCTTTGTTAGGTGAGTGGTGAATGGCCGAATGAATTATATACATTGTGAGGATGAAATTTGTATATAAATTGTGTATGTGTGCATTCGGACTTTAAGGGGTAATGAGATGAAGTTAAGGTGCGAATTTTAGTTCGGGTGATAGAGATAATTCGTTGAGTTGATTCATGATGTTGTACATTAGAATAAAAAAATTTACTACTAAATGTATTTATTCTAGATCAAGACATCAAAGGGGGAAAATCAAACAAAGGCAAAGCAAAGATAATCGAGTAGCCGACTGGAAATCGTTTCATCCAATATAAGGTAAGTCATTAAGCATATATTTGGTATTGATTTAAATGATCATAATATATATGCAATTGTGTTTAATGAGTTGATGTGTAAATGGAAATGTATGTGTATGGTGTGATGCCATTGTTGAATGTATAAAGGTAGTAAAATGCTTAAAGTATTGGTCTCGGCACTAAGTGTGCGGGTATAAATGGATCTGGTGATTTAGATTAGCACTAAGTGTGCATGCTGGAAATATATGGCACTAAGTGTGCGAGCTCGAAGGGTATGGCACTATGTGTGCGGGCTTAAATCGCATGGCACTAAGTGTGCGAAATCGAGTATTAAGCACTGTGTGTGCGTACTCTCTCTCTCTATATATATATATATATCTCCGATCGGACAATTATATGGAGGGTGTGTCTCCATCGAGTTGAGTATGGGCAGCGGATCGGGTAAGTACCTTGAGCTCATGACGAATAGGCAATATGTTCATGCTCGGGGTTGAGCTTGGTAAGCTTTAAATCTATGTGATGATTGAAATTGTATGGTTGTGGTGGAAATGAGTTAGTGTGTGAAAATGCCTTAAATATCTTGTTGTGTGGAATATGAAATGTGGATGTATGACTTGGTATGAGATTGAACCGAAAGGTCCGAGGAATTATGGTATAGTTTTGATATGGATGAGTACCTAGCCTCGTTTATTGTTTCATGTTGTGGTAACTTTATTAATGGATGGTTGTTGAATGCTTATGACTTACTGAGTTATAAACTCACTCGGTGGTTTCTTGTCACCCATTTTAGGTCTCTTGGACTCGTATTTTTTGCGTGCTTGGAACCGTCGTTGAAGTCATCACACCGGCTGGAAATCTTTTGGTATTGTCTTCGTAGTTGAACTAGGAGAACATTTGGCATGTATAGGCTATTATGTTTTGTTGAATTGTGGGTTGTAAACTTTAAGCCATGTGAAAAATGGCCTATGTGGTCGTTGAGTGGGATGCTAGAACCTATAGCCACGAGTCTTAGAAACTTTAATTTTGATAAGGTGGCCATAATTTGTGTCATGTATGATGGATGATTAGTAAGGTCAAGGAAAGATTCATGAAATTGGCATAGTCTCTGCAGTAACTGTTGCGGACAGCAGCAGTGATATGAGATTGAAAAATCACTAAAAATAGTATAAGTAGAATTAAATAGTGAATAAATTATGAAATTGAACCTTGGTGAATCTATTTTCATATGGATGAAACGAAACGACCATATGAGCAGTATACTGAGAGATATTAAAGTTCTCGTGAGACAGGGCCAGAACGGTTTCTGGATCCCCTGTCTCGACTTTGAAAATTTACCATAAATTATCCAGATGGAATTGGAAATCGTGCCTTATATTTTCAGATTCCCCTTTGAGTCTAGTTTCATTAGAAACAAACGGCATGAGCATTGAAGCTCTGTACGAGAAGATATCCAGGTCGTAATGCGCGAAGGTCAGTGTAGTCGACCCCTGTAACATGGGCGACTTTAACTAATAAACTGTACCAATTGGGCCGACCAAAATTCTAGAAATAAATCCATGGATAGATATATGAGTCTAAATTCAGGGAAAATTTACGGAATCAGTTTCCGAGTTTTGAAACTCGAGATATGATTTTAAAAGCGACAAATGACGCAGCTTAGCTAGCTTTGCTGGAACAGAATCAAATATTGCAAAGAGAGTAATAAGGAAGTAAGACCGGTAACACCACGTGGTCAAATCGGTGACGGTCACGGGTTTGGGGTGTTACATTTTATTGGTATCGAGTTATGGTTTAGTCGGTTCTAGGACTACCATAGCGTGTGAGTCTAGCTATACATGCCAAATTGTTAGTGCTTAATAATGTGATGACTTCGACCGTTGAAATTTTTGTCTTGGGTAGCAAATGGAACCGGGGTAGAGACCCTTGGCGGATGGCGTTGAAAGTGTAGCGATTGCTCCCTCGCAAGGGACACCGCTGTTGAGCCTCGGTCATCCGCGAATAATCAAAATGAAGGGCGAAACAAGCCTTCTTCACCATGATGAATGAGTGGGTCGTGCAATATGCCCAACCAATCCAAATGTCCAACCATTCCCGAATTTAAATACTCCACCCCAAGAGTCCGCAATGCCTCCGATTCTTGATCCCGTGAGGCTAAGCAAACCACCAGTAGACTTGATTAGGAAGCGGGGGCGAGGTTCAAGGCCATAGTCATGATGATCTTTGAAAGAGCCGAATTCGGCTCGATAACACCATTCGAGTGTTAGATGAACTGTCATGCACACCCGATGAATGTCTTAAGTGTGCTATATCCTTGTTGCGAGACTCAGCTTACTATTGGTGGAGGACTTTAATTTCCATAGTCCCAAATGAACGCGTTACTTGGGATTTCTTTCAATCCGAATTTCGAAAGAAATACATTAGTCAACGGTTCATCGATCAGAAGCGTAAGGAATTCTTGGAACTCAAGCAAGGCCGGATGATCGTATCTGAATACGAACATGAGTTCGTAAGACTTAGTCGGTATGCCCGGGAGTGTGTGGCTGATGAGGTTGCTATGTGCAAAAGATTTGAAGAAGGATTGAATGAAGACTTAAAGCTGCTAGTGGGTATTTTGGAGATAAAGGAGTTCGTAACACTAGTCGAACGAGCCTGCAAGGCGGAAGAACTTGGAAAGGAAAAGAAGAAGGCTGAATTTGAAGCAAGAGATTATCGGAAAAGATCGGTGAGTAAAGCTCCGTTCTCGGCGATAAAGAAGTTCAGGGAGGACACTAATAAGACGAGGGCGACTGCGGGAATTTCCATCAGAGCCCGACCATTGACGGACTCTCGAGCTACTTCGGTAGCTAGTGTGGGCAATAATCGTCAAGAGAGACTGAATGCCCCCAATGTGGAAGACGACACCTAGGTGAATGTTGGGGTAAGTCTGCATTAATAGGGCTGTTATGGATGCGATTCAAGGACCACTTCATTAGAGATTGCACGGAGCTAGATGAGAGGAATAAGGCGCAAGGTGCAAGACCTAGTGGAACGACGGTGGAGGTAGGCCCCAGAATTTCTGGAGGTAGGGGTGGTAATCGAGAGGAGCCTCTAATCGGTTTGTCCGATCCGAGACCCGTGCTCTGCTAGAGCATATGCCATCCGCGCATTTGAGAGGAGTGCAAATAATGAGGTAGTCCGAGTTGAGTCTCTTGATTTAAAAGGAGTGCCGCGATAATATCTTCTATGACCGCTCGGAGACATATGGAAAAGGGGTGTGAAACATACCTTGCGTATGTGCTTGAAAGTAAAGAGACGGAAAGAAACTCGAATCGGTACCGATGGTTTGTGAGTATTCGATGTTTTCACGAGGAGTTACTGGGATTGCCACCGGTTCGAGAAGTGGAATTCGACATCGAGTTGTACCGGGTACTACGCCGATTTCAATAGCCCGTGTCGTATGGCATTAACGGAATTAAAGGAATTGAAGGTTCAATTGCAAGAATTGACGGATAGAGGTTTCGCTTGACCGAGTTTTTTCTCCATGGGCGCACCGGTATTGTTTGTGAAAAAGAGGTACGGTCACTCTGAATTCTTGGTGATGCCGTTTGGGCTCACTAATGCCCCTGCGGTATTTATGGATTTAATGAATAGAATTTTCAGGCCATACTTGGATCGGTTCGTAGTTGTATTTATTGATGACATTTTGGTCTATTCGAGAGATGAAACCGAACATCTGAGCACCTGAGACTAGTGTTGCAAATTTTACGAGATAGGCGATTATACGCAAAGTTCAGTAAATGTGAATTTTGGTTGAAAGAGGTTAGCTTTTTGGGGCACGTGGTGTCCGCATCGGGTGTCAGGGTGGACTCGAACAAAATTTCGGCCATAGTCGATTGGAAACCTCCGAAGAATGTTACCGAAGTTAGGAGCTTTTTGGGGCTTGCCGGATACTATCGACGATTTGTGAAAGGTTTTTCGGTGATAGCTGCACCGATGACAAAACTACTTCAAAAGATGTTAAGTTCGAGTGGTCGAAACATCAAAGAAAGTTTCGATCGACAAAAAAAAACCGGTTTAACCGAGGCCCGGTACTAAATACAGTAGGTCCGGTAAAGAGTTTGTCATATCTGATGGCGCATCCTTGCTTGGGTTAGGTTGTGTGTTGATGCAAGAAGGTCGAGTTGTGGCTTACGCGTCGAGACAACTACTGACCGCATGAGAGAAACTATCAGACCCATGACCTTGAACTAGCACCATAGTGTTAGCCTTGAAGATGTGGCGGCATTACTTGTTTGGAGAAAGGTGTCACATTTATTTGGACCACAAGAGTCTAAAATATTTGATGACTCAAAGAGATTTAAACCTGCGACAAAAACGTTGGCTTGAGTTGTTGAAAGACTATGAACTCATCATTGATTATCACGGGAAAGGCCAGCGTGGTGGCCGATGCTTTAAGTCGCAAGGCTTTGTTTGCTTTGAGAGCGATGGATGCTCATCTATCCGTTTCACCGATGAGGTGCTAGTAGTCGAATTAGAGACCAAACCGTTATTGATTCATCAAGTACTTGAATCTCGGAAGGTCGGCCTTGAATTGGTCGCTAAGCGAGCGAATGTGTTCGAATGAGGAATCGAATTTGATTGATGACAATGATTGCTTGACGTTCAAGGGTCGATTATGTATTCCAAGGAATTGAACTTGTTTCGATGATTTTCAGCGAGACTCATAGTAGTCGAATGTCGATCCACCGGGTAGTACTAAAATGTACAATGACCGGAAGCGCCAATTTTGGTAGCCGGTATGAAGCAGGACATTTCGAGATTTGTTTCAAAGTGTTTGATATGTCAACAAGTGAAAGTGGAACATCAAGTGCCATCGGGATTACTTGACCAATCATGATACCCGAATGGAAATGGGATCGAGTAACAATGGACTTTGTGTGCAGGTTACCATTGACTCGAATAAGAAAGACTCGGTTTGGGTCATTGTTGATAGATGACCAAGGCGCTCATTTATCCTGTCATACGGATTTTTAAGCGATAAATTGGCGAAATTATCGTCTCCCAAATTGTTCGATTGCATGGGGTACCTATTTCTATCGTGTGGGATAGAGACCCAAGATTTACATCGCGATTTTGGAAGAAATTGCAAGAGGCTTTGGGTACCAAACGCATTTTAGCATTTTTCATCCCCAAACCGATGGTCAATCCGAGCGGATAATTCAAATACTCGAGGATATGTTGAGATGTTGCATCCTTGAGTTTAGTGGGTCATGGGAGCGGTATTTACCTTTGATTGAATTCGCCTACAACAATAGTTTTCAATCAAGTATTAAGATGGCGCCTTACGAGGCTTTATACGATCGTAAATGCCGTACCCATTATTCGGGTGAACTTAGTGAAAGTAAAATCTTGAGGTTGATTTAATTAAGGATGCTTGAAGCGAAAGTTCGAGTAATTCGTGAAAGTTTGAAAGTCGTTTGGATCGCCAAAAGTCGTATCGGATTTGAAAAGAAAAGACATTGAATATCGGGTTAGAGACAAAGTATTTCTCAAAGTTTCACCACGGAAGAAGGTGTTTAGATTTGGCCGTAAGGGCAAATTGAGTCCGAGTTCATCGGGCCGTATGAAGTATCCGAACGAGTTGGGCGTTAAACTACGATTAATTTTGCCCCCGAGCTTGAAAAGATTCACAACATTTTCATGTCTCGATGCTTGACGATATAGGTCGACCCGACACACGTAATTACTCCATCGAGGTCGAGGTTCACTAATTTGAGCTATGAAGAAGAACCGATTCGTATCCTAGCACATGAAGTGAAAGAGTTGCGAAACAAAAAGGTTCCACTAGTGAAAGTGTTATGGCTCAAACACGGGATAGAAGAAGCTACTTGGGAGCCCGAGAACTCTATGAAAGAGCGATACCCAAACCTGTTTACCGGTAAGATTTTCGGGGACGAAAATTTCTTAAGTAGGGGAGAGTTGTGACAGCCCAAAATTGACCCTAGTCGAGAAGTGGTTTCGGGACCGCTAAACCGAGTCACCGAAATGTTGGAACGTAATATTTATTGTCTAGAATATGTGAATATGAATGTGTGAAAATTTCATGTTTGGATTTTGCTTCATTGTAGATGAATTTTTGTGATTAGGACTTATGTGAGAAAACTTAGAAATGTGCTAGGCAAATGTAAGTGCCTATTAGTGCATGTAATCAAAGGGTGGACTTGCATGTCAAATTCCCTTTGATATTAGCTAATAATGACCATGACAAGAGTGATGGGCAAGGAAACATGTTTCCAACATGTTAGGCTAGTGATGTATGTAGGAAACAATAAAATAGAAAGCTAGTAGTAAAGAAATAAAAAAAAAAAAGAGAATGGTGAATGTCCCCCATTGCTTAGTGAGTTGAGGAAGAAAAAGAAAAAATCCTTGTTGTTCATCCATTCTCATTTTGTTACAATTACCATGACTTGAGAAGAAGAAGGAGTGTTCATGTTTTCTTTCTTTTGCAATTGTTATAACTAGAAGAAGAAGAGGAAGCAATAATAGAGAAATACAATGGAGCAAATCAAATAGGTGATTTCCATCTTGGAGGAATTTTCGGTCAGTTCTTTGCAAATATTTTATATTTCTTCCTAAGCTGTTCGGTTTTAAGTGTTGCGATGCTTGAGATTGTTGTTGCATGCGACATGCATGTAAGATTTTGATAGTTTTGTTTGGTGAGTGTGGATTAATTTGCTCACGGAAACCGTGGCTAAATGGTGAAGTAAATGGTGTGGTATGGCTGCTCAAATATGTGTTGGCGTGTGCAATTGTGACTATCTTATTATGCTGCCTTAATTTGCTTTTACATGCTGTCCAATATTGTAAATTTTATGACAAATTCGGTTAAGTTTAATGCATGTCTCATTTGAAAATTCAATGCTGTCCAAAGCTGGACATTTCCATGTTGTTGGTGAGTCTTTCAAAGGTAACTTTGCTAAATTCGACATTTAATTTATGGGTACATATACAAGTAATGTTCGGCTATATGGAATGTAAGTATAGGTGTGATCGGTCATGGAAATTTGATATGAAGTTTTGTTAGGTGAGTGGTGAATGGCGAATGAATTATATACATTGTGAGGATGAAATTTGTATATAAATTGTGTATGTGTGCATTCGGACTTTAAGGGGTAATGAGATGAAGTTAAGGTGCGAATTTTAGTTGGGTGATAGAGATAATTCGGTTGAGTTGATTCATGATGTTGTACATTAGAATAAAAAATTTACTACTAAATGTATTTATTCTAGATCAAGACATCAAAGGAAAAAATCAAACAAAGGCAAAGCAAAGATAATCGAGTAGCCGATCGGAAATCGTTTCATCAATATAAGGTAAGTCATTAAGCATAAATTTGGTATTGATTTAAATGATCATAATATATATGCAATTGTGTTTAATGAGTTGATGTGTAAATGGAAATGTATGTGTATGGAATGATGCCATTGTTGAATGTATAAAGGTAGTAAAATGCTTAAAGTATTGGTCTCGGCACTAAGTGTGCGGGTATAAATGGATCTGGTGACGAGATTAGCACTAAGTGTGCATGCTGGAAATATATGGCACTAAGTGTGCATGCTGGAAATATATGGCACTAAGTGTGCATGCTGGAAATATATGGCACTAAGTGTGCGAGCTCGAAGGGTATGGCACTATGTGTGCGGGCTTAAATCGCATGGCACTAAGTGTGCGAAATCGAGTATTAAGCACTGTGTGTGCGTACTCTATATATATATATATATATATCTCCGATCGGACAATTATATGGAGGGTGTGTCTCCATCGAGTTGAGTATGGGCAGCGGATCGGGTAAGTACCTTGAGCTCATGACGAATAGGCAATATGTTCATGCTCGGGGTTGAGCTTGGTAAGCTTTAAATCTATGTGATGATTGAAATTGTATGGTTGTGGTGGAAATGAGTTAGTGTGTGAAAATGCCTTAAATATCTTGTTGTGTGGAATATGAAATGTGGATGTATGACTTGGTATGAGATTGAACCGAAAGGTCCGAGGAATTATGGTATAGTTTTGATATGGATGAGTACCTAGCCTCGTTTATTGTTTCATGTTGTGGTAACTTTATTAATGGATGGTTGTTGAATGCTTATGACTTACTGAGTTATAAACTCACTCGGTGTTTTCTT
This sequence comes from Gossypium arboreum, assembly GCF_025698485.1. Lineage (NCBI taxonomy): Eukaryota > Viridiplantae > Streptophyta > Magnoliopsida > Malvales > Malvaceae > Gossypium > Gossypium arboreum. The sequence goes on along the minus strand of NC_069081.1, from coordinate 81,307,598 downwards.
GTCACCCATTTTAGGTCTCTTGGACTCGTATTATTTGCATGCTTGGAACCGTCGTTGATGTCATCACACGGGCTGGAAATCTTTTGGTATTGTCTTCGTAGTTGAACTAGGAGAACATTTGGCATGTATAGGCTATTATGTTTTGTTGAATTGTGGGTTGTAAACTTTAAGCCATGTGAAAAATGGCCTATGTGGTCGTTGAGTGGGATGCTAGAACCTATAGCCACGAGTCTTAGAAACTTTAATTTTGATAAGGTGGCCATAATTTGTGTCATGTATGATGGATGATTAGTAAGGTCAAGGAAAGATTCATGAAATTGGCATAGTCTACTGCAGTAACTGTTGCGGACAGCAGCAGTGATATGAGATTGAAAAATCACTAAAAATAGTATAAGTAGAATTAAATAGTGAATAAATTATGAAATTTAACCTTGATGAATCTATTTTCATATGGATGAAACGAAATGACCATATGAGCAGTATACTGAGAGATATTAAAGTTCTCGTGAGACAGGGCCAGAACGGTTTCTGGATCCCCTGTCTCGACTTTTAAAATTTACCATAAATTATCCAGAAGGAATTGGAAGTCGTGCCTTATATTTTCAGATTCCCCTTTGAGTCTAGTTTCATTAGAAACAAACGGTATGAGCATTGAAGCTCTGTACGAGAAGATATCCAGGTCGTAATGCGCGAAGCTCAGTGTAGTCGACCCCTGTAACATGGGCGACTTTAACTAATAAACTGTACCAATTGGCCTGACCAAAAATTCTAGAAATAAATCCATGGATAGATATATGAGTCTAAATTCAGGGAAAATTTACGGAATCAGTTTCCGAGTTTTGAAACTCGAGATATGGTTTTTAAGGCGACAGTGATGCAGTTAGCTAGCCTGCCTGGAACAGCAATCAAATATTGCAAAGAGAGTAATAAGGGAAGTAAGACCGGTAACACCACGTGGTCAAATCCGGTGACGGTCACAGGTTTGGGGTGTTACAAATACAGCTGTTCCACAACCTCCATTCCCAACAAACACAACCCCCGCACCTACAATGCCTCCGGTAGCTGACCAAATAAGGTCAAATAAGCCCCCAGTTGACAGAATCCGAAAACATGGGGCTACTGAATTTAAAGCTACGGATAGCGACGATGCCGAGCAAGCTGAATTTTGGTTGGACAACACTATCCGGGTACTCGATGAGCTATCTTGTACACCCGATGAATGCCTAAAGTGTACTATCTCCTTGCTACGTGATTCTGCCTACTATTGGTGGAATACGTTGACTTCTGTTGTGCCAAGAGAGCAAGTAACTTGGGAGTTCTTCCAAACCGAGTTTCGGAAGAAGTATATCAGTCAAAGATTCATTGACCAAAAACGAAAGGAATTTCTTGAACTCAAACAAGGTTCCATGTCGGTTACCGACTATGAACGAAAATTTGTGAGGCTTAGTCGATACGCACGAGAATGCATTTCCTCGAAGCCGTGATGTGTAAACGTTTGAAGATGGATGAATGCGATATAAAGCTGTATGTTGGCATCTTGGAAATCCGAGAATTTGTGGTACTTGTCGAGCGAGCTTGCAAAGCCGAGGAGCTCAGTGTGGAGAAAAGAAAAGCTGAAGGGGGAGCAAGGGAGTTTCGTAAGAGGTCTTCTGGGAAGCCTATCCCACAGTCATCAAAGAAATTTAGAGATGGCTTAGGCCGATCTAGAGACACTTTGGGCTTTTCTAGACGAGACCGCAATCGACCCCCTATGGGCACGCGAGTCACTTCGATCGCTAGTGTTGGCAATGATCGTCGAGACAGAACGGAGTGCCAATATTGTGGCAAATGACATTCTAGGAGTTGTAGATTCCATGACCGCTCCTGTTACAAGTGCGGATCAGTCGACCACTTCATTAAAGATTGCCCGAGGTTGTCTGAACAGAATGTAGATCAGAGTGGGAAACCGGGTGCTACCACTTGCCGAGGTAGACCATCTAGAAATACGGGCAATGCTAGTGGTGGTCGAGAGGATCTAGAGATCTTTGCGACTAGATCCGAGGCTCGTGCTCTGCTAGGGCTTATGCTATCTGCCAAGCGTGAGGATGCTTCCTCGCCAGATGTTATTACCGGTACTTTCACTCTCTTTGATACTAATGTGATTGCTTTGATTGACCCTGGTTCCACTCATTCTTATATATGCGAAACCTTAGCATCCAGTAAGACTTTACCTATTGAGTCTACTGAGTTCGTAATCCGGGTGTCAAATCCCTTGGGTCGTTACGTGCTTGTCGACAAAGTGTGTAAGAAATGTCCCATAGTAATTCGAGGTTCCTGTTTTCCGGCGGACTTGATGCTTCTGCCGTTTGATGAATTTGATGTTATTCTTGGTTTGGATTGGTTGACCGTGCATGATACGGTTGTGAATTGCAAAAGCAAGACTATTGATTTGAGGTGCGCAAATAACGAGATAATCCGAGTTGAGTCTACAGACTTAAAGGGGTTGCCAGCTGTAATATCAGCAATGTTGGCCCAGAAATATGTAAGAAAGGGGTGCGAAGCATACCTTGCTTATGTACTTGATGATAAGGAGTTAGAAATAAAACCCGAATCTGTGCCGGTGGTTTGTGAATACCCGGATGTTTTTCCCGAAGAATTACCGGGTTTGCCACCTGTTCGGGAAGTAGAGTTTGGTATTGAGCTTGTACCTGGGACTACACCAATTTTGATAGCTCCGTATCGTATGGCCCCAACCGAGTTAAAGGAATTGAAAGCTCAGTTGCAAGAGTTGACGGATAAAGGTTTCGCTCGACCAAGTTTCTCACCTTGGGGTGCACTAGTATTGTTTGTGAAAAAGAAGGACGGAACCATGAGGTTGTGCATCGACTATCGTCAACTCAATAAAGTGACAATAAAGAATAAATATCCGTTGCCGCGTATTGATGATTTGTTTGATCAACTAAAGGAAGCCTCAGTGTTTTCAAAGATAGATTTGAGATCGGGTTATTATCAGTTGCGAATCCGAGATTCGGATGTACCCAAAACTGCTTTAAGAACGAGGTACGGTCACTACGAGTTCTTAGTAATGCCGTTCGGGCTCACTAATGCCCCTGCGGTATTTATGGATTTGATGAATCGGATCTTCAGACAGTATTTGGACTGGTTCGTAGTAGTGTTCATTGATGACATCTTGGTCTATTCAAGAGATGAGACCGAACATCTTTGAACACACGAGATTAGTGTTGCAAATTTTACGGGATAAGCGGTTATATGCTAAGTTCAGCAAGTGTGTGTTCGGTTAAGGAGGTTAGCTTCTTGGGTCATGTGGTATCTCGCATCGGTATTCGAGTCGACCCGAGCAAAATTTCAGCCATACTTAGCTGGAAGCCTCAGAAATATTATCGAGGTTCGAGTTTTTCAGACTTTCCTACTACCGACGGTTTGTGAAAGGTTTCTCGATGATAGCCACACCCATGACGAAGCTACTTCAAAAGATGTTAAGTTCGAATGGACGGAAAAATGTCGAAAAGTTTTGATCAATCGAAAACTTATTTGACTGAAGCTCAATTTTAGTGCGACTCGAGTCGGGCAAAGAGTTTGTCATCTATAGTGACGCCTCCCTACTTGGGTTGGGTTGCGTATTGATGCAAGAAGGTCGAGTTGTGGCCTATCGTCGAGATAATTAAAGCCACATGAGAAAAATTATCCGACCCATGATCTCGAACTAGTCGCCATCGTATTCGTTTTGAAAATATGGCGACACTACCTATTTGGGGAGAAGTGCCATGTATTTTCGGATCACAAAAGTCTCAAATATTTGATGACTCAAAGAGACTTGAATCTGCGACAAAGACGTTGGCTCGAGTTGTTAAAAGATTATGAGCTTGTCATTGATTATCACCCGGAAAGGCTAATGTGGTTGCGGACGCCTTAAGCGAAAATCACTTTGTTTGCTTTACTGACGATGAATGTACACTTGTCTATTCTACCCGACAATGTGTTAATAGCCGAATTAAAAGCCAAACCATTATTGACTCATCAAATTCGTGAAGCTCAGAAAGTTGAATATGAGTTGGTTGCAAAACGGGCTGAATGTGTTCCAAACAAGGAATCGGAGTTTCAAATTGATGATGATGATTGTTTGAGGTTCAGAAGTCGTCTGTGTGTTCCAAGGAATTCGGAACTCATTTCGATGATTCTGAACGAAGCCCATTGTAGCCGAATGTCAATTCACCCGGGGAGTACGAAGATGTACAACGATTTGAAACGTTGGTTTTGGTGGCATGGTATGAAACGAGACATCTCCGACTTTGTTTCGAGATGTTTAATATGTCAACAAGTGAAAGGGAAGATCAAGTGCCTTGAGGTTACTTGACCGATCACGATACCCGAGTGGAAATGGGATCGAGTCACAATGGACTTTGTGTCCGGACTGCCATTGTCAGCAAGTAAGAAGGATGCGATTTGGGTTGTTGTTGATAGACTGACTAAGTCGGCTCACTTTATCCCCGTGCATACGGATTTTTCATTGGATAAACTAACTGAATTGTACGCTTCTCAAATTGTGAGATTACACGGGGTACCGATTTCTGTTGTGTCGGATAGAGATCCGAGATTCACCTCGCGATTTTGGAAGAAATTGCAAGAAGCTTTGGGTACCAAGTTGCATTTCAGACCGCTTTTCACCCCCAAACCGATGGTCAATCCGAGCGGATAATTCGGATACTTGAGGATATGTTGAGATGTTGCATCCTCGAGTTCGATGGTTCATGGAATGGTATTTACCTTTGATTGAATACGCTACAACAATAGTTTTCAATCAAGTATTAAGATGGCGCCTTACGAGGCCTTGTACGGCGTAAATGCCGTACACCATTGTTTTGGATCGAGCTCGGTGAAAGCAAAATTTTCGAGTGGATTTGATTAAAGATGCTTTGAGCGAGTAAAAGTAATCCGTGAAAATCAAGATAGCCTCCGATCGTCGAGAAGTCGTCGCGGATCTGAAACGAAAAGACATTGAGTATCAGGTGGGAGATAAAGTGTTTCTTAAAGTTTCGCCTTGGAAAAAGATACTCAGATTTGGCAGTAAGGGCAAGTTGAGCCCGAGATTTATTGGGCCGTACGAAATCTCCGAACGAGTTGGTCCAGTTGTGTATCGTTTAATTTTGCCCCCTGAACTCGAAAAGATTCATGACGTCTTTCATGTTTCGATGCTTCGACGTTATAGATCTGATCCGTCGCACGTAATTAGTCCATCAGAGGTTGAAATTCAAGCCAATATGAGTTTTGAGGAAGAACCAATTCGTATCCTAGCACGTGAAGTGAAAGAGTTGCGAAACAAGAGGGTTCCGCTAGTGAAAGTGTTATGGCTCAAACACGGGATAGAAGAAGCTACTTGGGAACCCGAGAACTCTATGAAAGAGCGATACCCAAACCTATTTACCGGTAAGATTTTCGGGGACGAAAATTTCTTAAGTGGGGGAGAGTTGTGACAGCCTTAAAACGACCCTAGTCGGAATGTGGTTTCGGGACCACAAAACTGAGGCATAAAAATAATTTAATATTCATTTTGATGCCTATGATATGTGTTAATTCGTGTGTGACATTTTTGATGATTTGATTTAGGGTTATAAATGTGAATTTCACTAAAAAGGACCTAGTAGTAAACTTTGAAAGTAGGATAGGAAATGTGTGATGACTAATTGAAGCATGCATGCAAAATAATGGTTTTGCATGTCAAATACCCTCTTTTATAAGTGGTGGCGGCCATGACAAAGGAGGATGGGCAAAACATGTCATAGACATGTTTTGTTGGTGCAATATGGGAGGAAACATTAAACTAAGGTGAGGAATAAAGAAATGAAAAAAAAAAGGAAAGAAGGTGTGTGATCCCCCCATTGCCGTGAGTTGAAGAAGAAAAAAGAAAAAATTTGTTCATCCTTTCTTTGAGCCAAAACTACGAAGAAAAAAAAAGAGAAAAGAAAAGCTTCATCCTTTGGTTCTTCTTGGCCGGTTTGAAAGGAGAAAGGTTGAAGATATTCGGCCATATTTGCATCTAAGTTAAGGTATGTTTGATGGTGTTCCATGAGATTCATGCATGTTTTTAGTTGCTAGCTTGATGTTCTTATTAGCCATGGTTCAAATCCTTGCTATGTCATGGGATGGTATTCGGCCAAGATGGATGTTGTGTTAATGCCATTGCATGCTAAATATGAAGCTTGATAATGATACATGTGATGGTGGATTGAGGAATCTTGGATTTTTTTTTAGCATTTTTGAGTGAGACATTAAGTTCTTTGTTTAACCATGACCAAAATTGAAACGGTATGGTGTTGTGGTATGTTCGGCCATGGCATATCCATAAGTATGATTTATGCATATTGCATGGTAGGTAAGATTTGAGCTTTGGTTATATGTTATTATTTGGATATAAGCAACTTGAGATTCGGCCCTTTGACCTATATGTACATATGTTTGCACATGATGTATTGGTATGACATATATACTATCTCAAGGTATATATTTACTTATGATGATGTTTCGGTTATGAAGTAAATGATAGATGTGTATTGAACTACAATATGTAATGCATTAGTTAGTAAAATGTATGCCGTTCATGTGTGGTATTAAACATGTAATTGGCCTCAACATCAACATGCATAATCGGCCACATGAAAGAGTACATAGGTTGATGTGTTGTTCGGCCATAAGTAAGCATGTTGAAGGCTTTATCTCGACCTAGAAAATTCGGCTAAGGAGAGTACTAACTAATGTGTTGAGTTTGATTCATGATTTCCGTACATATGTGACTTTAATGTCTAATGAAAATATGTGGCCTAAGTACCTTGAATTCCTCTTTCGATGCTCAAATGATTAAATCAATTTATTTGTCAAATTAAGCTCAAGAGCAAAGGGGAGCTAAATCCGATAAAGGGAAGGAAAAAGTGGTCGAATAGCCATCGGAATCATTCGACAACATCCGAGGTAAGTTTTCGAGTAATGGAACTTAGATTATGATTTGATTAGATCATGTGTTAAGCAAATTGAAATCATGCTCTTTGTGTGTGGCTATTGAGCCGAAATTGTAAATATGATAAGTAACTTGTGTTGGAGCTTTGGTAATGAGAATGTAATAAGAATGTGTTATGATTTGTTGATATATGTGCTTGGTTATTCGAATGGTATCCGGGCCAAGTCCCGAAGGCTTTTGTGCTAAGTGACTAAATCCGGGTTAATTCCCGAAGGCATTTTTGCGATTTACCAAAACCGGGTTAAGTCCCGAAGGCATTTTTGCAAGCTATTATAACCGGGCTATGTCCCGAAGGCTTTTGAGCGAGTCGCTATATCCGGATAAAATCCGAAGGTACGTGATTCAGGAATGAGCAATCTTGCTGTAAAATTTCAGTTAATACGCTTGCAAAATTCCAGCAATGAGGTATGTTTCAGATGAGCTTTGAATTAGTTGAGCCCTTACAAATAAGTATTCGCCGGTTGATAAACGAGCTACCGCCTTTGGCTAAGTTGATCTTTGTGTATGAACGTAAGGGTTGGTAATGTGAAGTAAGTATGATATTGAGAATGTGTGCATATGAAATTATCCGTTTAGCTATATGAATGCTATGCTTTTGTTGTGCTGGAATCCCTTGCTCAAAACTTACTAAGCATAAATTGCTTACTCCGTTTTTTGTTCTCTGTTTTATAGATTTTGGCTCGTCACCATCGGACTCGGGATTTCTGAAGTCAAGTCTCCCACACTATCAAAGCCCCTTTTGGTACAATTTTGGTTGAGCTTTGAAATGGCATGTATAGGACTATCCTTTGCTGTTTTTCAAGTACGTTTTGTGATGTATGTGTGTACACCATGCGAAAATGGCTCGTAGAAGTGGAGTATGGCATTAGACCATTTGTGTTTATGTATATATATATGGTTTCATGATGTGACTATGGACTGGAATGGAAGTGTTGGGAAATGATCAGCCCTTGGAATGGCTAAATATGATCATATGTGGACCTATGTATGACAAAACTCTAGTTGGTCCATGGAAACCACGAAATAGGTAAAGTTACCTTGAAAACAGATGCTGACAGTAGTAATGGTGTGGATGTGAAAAAATCACTAAAAATATCAGGAATGGAATTAAATAGTGAATAAATTATGTAAATGAACCTTGATGAATCTACTTTCATATGGAAGAAACGAAACGGTCATATGAGTTGTATGTTAAGAGATATTTAAGTTTTCGTGAAATAGGGTCAGAACGGTTTCTGGATTCCCTGTTCCGACTTTGGAAATTCATTGTAAATTAACCAGGGATAATTAGGAGTCATTCCATATATGTATAGATTCCTCCTTGAGTCTAGTTTCTATAGAAACAAACGGCATCAGCATTGAAGCCCTGTATAGGGAGATATCCAATTCGTAATGCGTGAATGTCAGTGAAGTCGAACCCTGGATTAGGGGAGACTTTAAATAATAAACTGTACTAATTGGCCTGACGAAAAATTCTAGAAAAAAATATGTAGATGGACATATGAGTCTAGTTTCAGGGAAAAATTACAAAACTGATTTTCGAGCTTTGAAACTCAAGATATGATTTTTAAGGAGACAGTGATGCAATAACCAGCTTGTCTGGAAATTTTTTTTATGGACTGTGAAAACAATTAAGTTAAGTCTGTGTGCACCTTGTGTTCGACTCCAGTAACGGACTCGGGTACGGGGTGTTACAGAATTGGTGAATACGATGCTCCTAATGCTTTAATTTCATGTTTTATACTTAGAAGATCATAGGAGAGCGAAAGGAACGAGAAACGGGCCAAAAACAGAGAAAAATGGGCCAAAGTACGAATTCAACACGGCCTAGACCTCTTCACACGGGCAGACCACACGGCCGTGAAAATTTGGCAGATACGAAGCACGACTCACACGGGCGTGTCCTTGCTAAACCCAAGTTGAGTCCAATTTGGAAATGGCCAATTTTGAGGGCTTCTAGGCATTCTAAAGCCTATAAATACACCCTAGAGAAGGAAAGTAAAGGGAGGCACAGAGAGGAAGGAAGGGACTACTTGAATGTAGCTGATTGATCCATCTCAGAAGCCGGAGTCACCATCAAGACTGAAGATCTCCCCTCAATTTCCCTTCAGGAGTTTTGGGTTTTCTTTATGTTTTGTATTCATTATTCTTCTGAGATGTTTTCCTTTTTAGTTATGAACTAAATCCCCAAAATACCTAAGGGGAATGAAACCTAAGACGAATCTTGTTATTATTTTCTGAATTGTATGATAAATATTTAACTTGTTCTTAACTATGTGTTCTTAATTCTTGTTTTGATATCCCAGGATACTGATTCAAGATAAGCTCTTTTTCAGAGGAGGAATAGACCCTGCCTAAGAGTACATTTGTCATAATTAAGCGGAGTTGTTTGCATGCCTAGACATAGGGTGACAAGATTTTGCCGGATTAGGGTGAAACCTAATAAGGTGATCCATAGATCTAGTTAATGCAACCCTAGAGTGTTAATTAGAGAAAAGTCTCAATTATTCAATCTAAGGATTAGACGTTATTAGTCTTGAATAGAGATAATAACATAACTTAGGGATCTCTACAGAATAAGTTAAATGAATAAATCGTCAGATTCGGAGCCAGAATAACAAGTACAGTCTAGGTGGATTTTTCCTTAAGTATTGTATTAATTCAATCATTTTTCCAAAAGTAATTCCCCAATTCCATTATCTGTGAATTCTTAGATTAGTTAATTAGTTAGTTAAAACAAAACCACCTTATTCTTAAGCTAGATAATAAAAAGACAGTCATTACTAGTACTTTTAGTTCCTTTGGGTTCGACAATCCAGTCTTGCTAAAACTATACTACTGTTCGATAGGTACACTTGCCTACATCGTGCTAATAGTTAGTTTCAAGAACGATTAATTATAAATATTTAAAACCTATCACGAAATCACGCGATCAAGTTTTTGGCGACGTTGCCGAGGAGACTAAGATATTAAGAATGCTCAATTTTTATTACTTTAGCCATTTATTTTTCTTGCAATTTAATTTTTAATTATTATTATTTACTAATTTACTTTTTCTTTCTCTTGGTAGGTTTTTATAGTTTATGACTAGAAGAAACCCGTCAGGACCACTACTTTTTGATGAAGAAATCGATCGCACAGTTCATAGAAACCAAAGAGAAATAAGGCTAAGCTTAATATACACAAAGAACGAGCAAGAGGACGATACTCAACCCCCAACCGAAGAGATGGCTGAAAACCAAGAGAATCTGCTAACTTCTGTAATTGCGGTTAATCAAAATCATGCTCCACGCACTATGTATGGTTATGCTAAACCTTCTTTAACAGGAACTGAATCAAGCATAGTTAGACCTGCTGCAGCTGCAAATACTTTTGAGCTAAAACCTAACACTATTCAAATGATACAGCAACTTGTTCAGTTTGATGGTTTGCAGGATGAGGATCCCAACGCTCACTTAGCAAATTTTTTGGAACTATGCAATACATTTAAAATTAATGGTGTTTCTGATGATGCCATTCGTCTTCAGTTATTCCCTTTTTCATTAAGGAACAGAGCTAAACAGTGGTTGAACTCATTACCACGAGGGTCAATCACTACTTGAGAACAAATGACCAAAAAATTTCTATTAAAATATTTCCCGTCAGCTAAAACGACCAAATTACGTAATGATATCTCTTTGTTTGTGCTGATGGACTTAGAAACTCTTTACGATGCATGGGAGAGATACAAGGACTTACTGAGAAGGTGCCCTCATGATGGGTTACCGCTTTGGCTTTAGGTTCAAACGTTCCATAATGGCCTGAATCCTTCGACTCGGCAAATGGTTGACGCAGCTGCTAGCGAAACCATCAATAATAAAACACCTGAAGATGCTTATGAGTTTATAGAGGAGATGTCACTGAATAACTATCAATGGAAAGTCATAAGGACAAAACCAACGAAAACAGCCGGTGTTTATAACTTCGATTCCGTCACCATACTATCTAATCAGGTAGAACTCTTGAATAAAAAAATTGATGGTTTTCTTAGTTCTTCACAAGTTCACCCAGTAATGCAGTGCGAAGCAAGAGGTGGATCAAGCAATTCAGAATACCAACCTTATGGCCACAACATGGATAACGAGTAGTTAAATTACATGGGTAATAATTTTCGATCTCAAAACAATCCATATAGTAACACTTACAATGTAGGTTGGAGGAACCACCCAAATTTCTCATGGGGAAGCCAAGGAAATCAGAGACCACCTCCAGGCTACCAACAACCACCCTATCAATAGGAAAAGAAGCCGAACCTTGAAGAGATGCTCTCAAAGTTTATATCGGTGTCAGAAACTCTTTCGAACAAGAGACAAAGACTTAAAATCAACAAGCGTCGATCCAAGGGCTCAAAACTCAGATAGGGCAGCTTTCCAAACTAATCTCCGAACGACCACAAGGTAGCTTGCCAAATAATACTGAACCTAACCCAATGGAACAACTCAAAGTAACTAATGTTCAAGATGAAGAAGGATTCGTTGAGCCAGAGCCAGAACTAAGGCAAGAAACTATGGTAAGCAGAGGCCAATATGAGGTAGGTCATAATAAAAACAAATCAGTGAAGGTCGAATATAAACCTCGTGTGCCATACCCCAACGCGACAAGGAAAGACCGCTCAGATGAACAATTTGGTAAATTCCTTAAACTCTTAAAAAAATTACACATTAACTTACCGTTTATTGAAGCTCTATCGTAGATGCCAAACGCAATGAAATTTTTAAAGGAGCTTTTAGCGAAATAAGCGGAAGTTGGACGAGGCGTCGCATGTGGAGCTAAATGCAGTTTGCTCATCTATTCTGCAAAATAAGCTACCGAACAAATTAAAAGATCCAGGGAGTTTTACAATTCCTTGCTTAATTGGTAGTTAGATGTTAATAATGCATGAGCTTATTTGGGGGCTAGTATTAACGTCATGCCCTACAAAATGTTCAAACAATTAGGTCTTGGGAAACCCAAACAGACTAGGATGAGCATTCAATTAGCAGATAAAACTATAAGATTTCCTAGGGGTATTATTGAAGATGTGCTAGTTAAAATCGATAAATTTATATTTCCCGTGGACTTCATTGTTCTAGATATAGAAGGGGATAACAACACTCTTTTAATTTTAGGATTGCCCTTTTTAGCAACTGCTAAAACGATCATTAATGTTGGCACAGGTGAACTCACACTCCGTGTGGGAGACGAAACAATCACCCTTCAAGCTCACAATTATGGCAGCACATCAGAAATTGAAGGTGATCGTTTAACCCATTCTACTAAAACTGATAATATGGTACAACCTACTTTGCAGGAAATGAGTTTGAAGAAAGTACATGAGCCATTCTCAAGCAATGGTGGAGGACCTATTCATGAAGAACGAAGGCTACAAATCGAGGAGCTAGATGAATGGCGGACGCATAAACCAAGAACGCATGATAAACAAGAACTATGCCAGAACAAGCTCAACACCTTCCCACATCAACTTAAGGTTGGAGATAAAGTCTTATTAGATGTCGCAGATCCTCACATTGTCACTACCACACCAAATGAAGAAATCTCTCTTACGGTACTTGGCATTTTTCCATTCGGTACAGTCGAGGTAAGTCATCCCAAGTTCGGCACTTTTAAGGTAAACAACACCCGTCTGAAACCTTATTTTGATGAGAATGATAGTAGGAATGAGGAGTATAAACTCCTCGAACCACCATGACTATTCAATGGAGAGGTAAGTCGAGCTTAAACTATAAATAAGCGCTTCTCGGGAGGCAACCCAAGCACTAACTGTGTTAACTTCTTTAAAATTTAGCCTTCAACACCTAACTTACTAACGGAGCTCTTAAATATAGGTTTTCCACAGAGACACTGCCAAGCACACAGGCGTGCTTAGGGTCGTGTGAAACAGGGCAACATTTCTCCCAAACACAGGCTACGATAAATTGCCATGGCCGTGCAACTATAAATAAGCGCTTCTTGGGAGGCAACCTGAGCACTAACTGTGTTAACTTCTTTAAAATTTAGTCTTCAACACCTAACTTACTAACGGAGCTCTTAAATATAGTTTTTCCACAAAGACACGGCCAAGCACACGGGCGTGCTTAGGGTCGTGTTAAACAGGGCAACATTTCTCCCAAACACAGGCTACGATAAAATGCCAAGGCCGTGGTCTAGCCTGCGAAAACAACATGGGCATGCGACACGCCCGTGTGGAAGAACTGTGGGTGAACCTGTTAAAACAGCACGGGTGTGTGATACACTCGTGTCTAGCACCCATGGTCGAACCTGTTAGATTGACACGGGCATGGGTCTACCTACACGGGTGTGGGAGAAGCGAACAACACCAGACACGGCCGTGCGACACTCCCAAGGAACACGAGCATGTACTAAATGTTAGACGTGCCCAAACTCAAAATTCACGAATCACACAGGCTAAAATTGGGGAACACGGGCGTGTTACCTAGCCGTGTGCCCTAAAATCTATAAATAGGCTGCACTATTCATTGTCTTCTTTACCCAAAAACCCTAACCCTAGCCGCTGCAAGTCCACACGCCCTTCCCGCCACGCCCGTGCGCCACTTCCAACTTCATTCCTGACGCTTACTCCTCCATTTTTTAGCATTTCTTCATTATTTTCCATTTAACTCCACTCATTTTTAATGCTATAATCTTCATGTATCTCACACTATGCTATCATTCAAGTTTCATTTCTTTTAGATTAGTTATCATTCATTCCACATGACATATTTTTATGAAACTCTCATGCCTTACTCACTTATTCTAAATCAATATTCATAGTTTTCAATTACTTCTTGTTATTTACCATTACAACTCATGCCATGTGCTAAATTTATGCTCTTTATATTTCTATTAAATTTCTGGCCATTTTTACTCATATCACCATACTAGTGCCACAAAAGTATGCCATTGAACTTATTGTTTTAGTTAGTTTTAGTAGTTCCTTCTAATATTATGATTTTTATTTAAAATTTTTCTTCGTTTTACTTTGACCACTCATCAAGATGACTTGATGATCCTATTTGCAGGTACCATGTCATTTTCACGTGGTAAAAAGGCCGCTGTCACTGCTTCAAAGAAAAGGAAGGGAGCGTAATCTTCCTCGGGTCCTACCGCGAAAGTTCGTTACCCTTTCCTGAGATTCCCCATTTGGACCCAAGAAGAACTATTCCAAATATTCCGAGCCCAACCTTTAATTGTGAGCCGCTGCATCGACTGGGCTACGGTAGCACAAGTTCAGTTGGCTTAAGGGATTCGGACCCTCCTAACCACCGATCCTTGGGAGTTTTTCTTTGGGATCATCGAGCCGACATATCTCGAGCTTACGATGGGATTATGCTCCACATTTCATCTTCAGACCGTGATGATGGACTACGATAATCCCGGCATAGTCCAATTTCACCTAGGCGGATTAGTCTGCCAGCTCAGTGTCCCAGAATTTGGTACGGCGCTGGGTTTATATACAGAGGAATTTAAAGATGAGGATGACTTCTCAACCGCCATATCCATCATTTTCCTTCACGGTGCTGGGACACACTAGTACTAGGTGGGGCCACCTACAATCTTAGCCGCTCCAAAGCATCGGCTCTCCTTCCATCTCTGAGGTAGCTACAAACCATTTTGGCTCACACGATTATAGGAAGGCAAGAGAGGGTGTCGTTAACACTCACAATGCCTACTTTTTATGGTGTATGTCGTATGGGCACGTCATCGACCTTGCCTATTTCATCGCCCTCGCGATTCAGCACCAGACGGAGCGGCATAAGAAGGGGGTCATCTCCATTAGCCCTTATGTTACTCGGTTGGCTCCACACTTCGGGCTCCTTAGCATCGCAGCCCAAGAATCATCCTTAACCCTCATTGGCTAGATGTCTCCACAAGGCATCTCGAGCATGCTTAGCATGAGGATGATCGAAAAGCGCCGACGAACCTACCTTCCTCAATATCATCTCGCCCAATCTACCAAGGAGGAGGCCTACGAGGACATTCCTGATGATGTCCCTCCACAGCACGAGGACCTACCGTCTCAGCCACCACCACCCTCTCGTCCAGTTTATGCGGCGACTTCATATGCTAATGTCTCTGAGCGCCTCACTCGATTCGAGTAGCAGTGTTTTCTACGATTTGACAACATTAAAGCTACTCTACAGTAGATTTGTCAGCACCTTCACATCTTATCGTCAGTCCCACCTCACAAACCATCCAGCGATGAAGATGTTTAAAAACATTTATTTATTATTTTATGTTTTTAACTTTTTTTAAAACTACTTTTTATTTTTTATTAGACTTTAGAATTTTATTTTTTAATCATCAATTTTGGTTATTTCTTTATGAGTAATTATTCTTACTAATATCCCCTAAAAAGTTCCTTATATTATTATAGTTATATAGAGCTCCTAAGCTCATCATCGCATAGGAACTAAAAACTCCACCATGGGAGGTTCTCCACGACTACCATGTCCTGATCGACCACGACCATAGCTACCACTAGATATAATATTCTTTTGGCGCAGGACTTATGGACTAATGAACCTCTACCACCGCCAGAGTATCCTCCTCCACTCTCGCACTGATTATTCTTCAAAACTTCAGTTCAAGGAATTCATCATACAAGAAGTTTCACTTCTCCCCCTATCTTATGATTACAAATTTATTTTTTTTTCCTATCTATCTTTGTACATTGAGGGCAATGTACATCTTAAGTGTGGGGGGTATTTATTTCATTATCAGAAAAATCCCAGAATGACTGCCTTGTTTTCTTGAAAAGCTCTCATATCATATTTAGGATAAATTTTGATTGATTTATGATTTTCATTGATATATCTTGAACTAAAACATAGGCATTTATGCATTGATTGTTTAAACTTTAAGACATTAGAGAATCAAGCATGATAAGTTGATTTTTAAGAATTTAAAATCTTAGGTTGTTTCCCCAAAGTTTAGGTATTACTTTGAGTTGGAATTCACAAGTTCTAAACAGCAAAAAGCCATAATTTTTGTGAGATTTTTGAGCCTTTTGAGCATCTATTAATTCTTTCATGCTCACTTTTATTATTACTTTGAGTGCGTCAGTATTGAACTGTTATTCTAGAACTTGCTTGATTATGCATGTCAAGACCACACCATTTGATTTGATATGTCAAAATGATTAAGGCACTTAGGATTAACCCACACATGCCATGAAAAGCCTACCTCCACGATTAACCCTTAGTAAACCCCGTTGAGCTAACAAGCCATTTCTTGTATTACCCTTAATATTAACCCTTAACCTATTATTGTTGAAATCCCTTAAATTAATTTGATCCCCAATATTTTTTCGAGATTGGAATTGGAATAGTTGCTTAGCTATGTTTTATTCTACTTTGTATTTAACTTGTTCTTAAAAAATATTTACTTGTATACATCTTAATAATAGTAATCTTCTGAGCTAAAGAAGTTAAAATTCCATATTCTGAGAAAAGCTCTGTTGTACGCAATTGACGACTAGCCATTTTTCTAGTTAGGCAAAATTTTCAAGTCAATTCGATTCTAACCTTTTCATTCAACTTGTGACCACACCCCCTAACCAAGCATCATTACAACCCTCTAAAGACCTTTTGATTAATGTATCATCTCAATTTATAGTGGTGAAGATTTGATTTTCATGCAAGCCTATGGTAATAATTTTTTATTATTGACTATTGAGTGCTTCAATTATTGTCCTTAAACACCTCGAGTGATTTGAGTGAATCTTTAGTGAGGATGTGAAACTCTATGATATTCTGAATCTAAGGTAATTACTTAGATAAGGGGAGACACCAACTAGGGCTCACCTGCAAGGATGGAAGAGAAAGGGGGTGAGTTTGGAAAACTCAGTATATATGGAAAACCCATCCAAAGCCCAAGTCAGCTCAAGCCTCTTGGGCCTAAACCCTATTCAGATAACCGCGGGTACTGGGCCGAAGCCCTTTTCAGAATACGATAAACTAGGCCTTAGCCCCTTTTCAGATAACAGTATGGCCCATAGGCCCATTCCAGAATAAAACAGATATATTCGTGTATGCAAGCCCAACCCAGCCTATAGTCAACCGCTACACTCCACCCGTACCATCCCTCCACACCATGTGGGGAATAGCTCAACCCACCCAGCCCTACACTCTACAGTTGCAACATAGTTGCTCAGATATCAATAAGTTGAGGCAAAGCCTCTAGTACGTGGTCAAGCCACTTTCAGTACTTCCTCCATCAATAACCCAGTCCGATGCATCAGATAACAATAACATGGCATGCAGTAAATAGTAATAGTCAAACATGCATTCAGGTCAACTTTAACCCAAGGGGTATATCAGTAATTTTGCTCCTAGGGGTAAACTGTAAACTTTCCACCTATAAAGGTATTTCAGTAATTTTATTAGTTTTAAGGATTCTCATGAATGTTACGGTCCTTACTAGCCCATTTGTCATCGCAATAATTTATTTATCTCAATTTCACAATTTTAGCCATTAGGCCCTGAAACCCCTAATGGGCCCTACAGTGTCCATTAGCAATTTAAGCCCATTTAATTCAAATTTTATGACCAGTTTACCGGTTTAAGCAGCCTATTTTTTTAAATTATACTTTTTTATTTATTATTATTACACGTATGGGCCCGTAAGCCCATTGGGCCCAATTTTAGCCTATCGAGGCCCAATTACCGAAGTGCACAAAATTTCACACACGACTAAATTACCACTTTGTAATTTCAGATCTAATGATTTCTAAACGTCTTGTGAGAACTCGCACACTCACAAGCCCACGAAATGCCGAAATTTTGATTTTTGGCTTTTGCCGAATTGAACTATGAGGGGGTGTTCGATACACACCTGTTTCGCGACGACTGCTACTGAGATCCCTTATGATGTCCTACAATTGATTACCACAATTCTTAGATTGAAACCCACAACAACCAATCCCAATATTCAGCAACCCATATTCGAACCATGCCCCTAAAGCCTTTAGAATCTTACCTTTTTGCCAAAAATCGATGACTAGATCTAAGTCTAGTTGTTCCAAAGATCCAAGCCTTCGATCAAACCTCTAGAAGACACAAATCACCAAAAGAAATCGTCGGTTAAATACCCTTAAAGCCCTATGCCCAAATCGACAGCCTCCCTAGATTTTAGGGACTTTGGCTTTTCTAAATTGTAAAATAAGACTAGATCTGAGGTGATGAGCACTTACCACTTATTCCTCTTTGATTTCTACGTAGATCTGATGCAGATCTATCCTCTTAACGATAGTAGAACTCGAATCTAGGAGATCTGAAGTTTCGGCTATAAATCCCTAAATCTATGGTATTTCGACTTTTTAAGTGATGAAGAAGATGACGATTTGAGGCTATAAATTTGAAGTAATGTTGCTGAAAGATACTAAAGGTTTAGAGAAGATGAAAGTTGATCAAAAAGAAAAAAATAACTGAAGGATTTTGGCTTGGAGTAATCGGCACAAGAAGTGAGTTTTCAGGATTTCGGCTTTTATGGCAATCGGCTATGGAGGTTTTGTGGAGAATGGGATTGACAGAGGAGGTGAGTAAGGTGATCAGAAGGTTTCGGCTAGAAAAAAAATCAAAAAGGAAGAAAGAAAATGGAGGAAAAAGAGAGAAAGAAGAAATCGGCACCAAAGAGAAGGAATTTGCGTTTTCGGCTTTTGTGAAAACTCAGAAAGGATGAATGACAGTGAAAGCTTTCAGGTGGCTAACCCTAATTCTCCAAGACAGAAAAAGAAAAGAACCTAACCCTAATATCAACTAAAAATATTGGCCCAACCTCCTTAAGGCCCTTGCTGAAATTCACTTAAGTGATCACATGCCCGACACATGCCTAAAATTAAAAAGTAATCATATGCCTACCTTGCAACTTGAACCCTGGACCTTTAATTCCTTCCCAGACGCCATTTTTTTTAAGAACTTAGTGGCGCCACCTTGCCACTTTACCAAGGCCTTATTTGCGTCATAATTTACGAAGTTCTACTTAAAAGCCCACTTAACCAAGTCTCCTATTCACTTAAAATCCAACCTTGATATTTTACCGTGTTTAACTTAGGCTTGGGCCTTCTAAAGGCCCACTAACACACTTAAACACAATTCCAATATTCAGAACACCAAAATTTCAAAATTTACCAAAAATCACAGAAACCCGGAAAAACCTAAAAATTAGGGCGTTACAACTCTACCCCCCTTAAAGAAATTTTGGCCTCAAAATTTACCTGATCCAAATAATTGAGGGTATTGTTGATGCATAGTCTTTTCTGACTCTCAAGTAGCCTCTTCCTTTCCTTGATTACACCACAGTACTTTCACCAACGGAACCGACTTCCTTCTTAAAACTTTAACCTCTCGATCTAAAATTTGCACGGGTTCCTCCTCAAAGGTTAAATCAGTCTTTACTTCAATCTCCTCCACTGGCACAACATGTGAAGGATCCAATCGATATAGTCTCAACATGGACACATGAAAGATTTCATGGATTCTATCCAACTCCGGTGGTAACTCTAACTGATATGCTACTGGCCCTACCCATTTAAGAACCCGATAAGGCCCTATAAACTGCGGACTCAGTTTGCCTTTCTTGCCGAACCTCAAGATCTTCTTCCAACGTGAAACCTTCAAGAAAACCATATCTCCAACAGTGAAGTCAATCTCTTTACACTTTAGATCTGCATACGACTTCTGTCTATCAGATGCCTCCTTTAATCGATCTCTTATCAACTTAACCTTACTTTCAGTATCTGCCACTAATTCTGGTTCAAGCACTTGTCATTCACCCAACTCTGTCCAACATGTAGGCGTACGGCATCTTTGCCCATAAAGTGCCTCATATGGAGCAATCTGAATACTTGCTTGGTAGCTATTGTTGTACGTAAACTCCGCCAATGGCAAGTAGTCCTCCCAACTACCATGAAAATCGATGATACAACCTCTTAACATATCCTCCAAAACTTGAATAACCCTTTCCGACTGTCCATCTGTCTGAGGGTGAAAAGCAGTACTGAAATCCAATCGTGTACCCAACGCCGCCTGCAACTTTTGCCAGAATTGAGATGTAAATCTAGAGTCTCAATCAGAAATAATCAACACTGGCACCCCATGCAATCGCACTATCTCCGCCACATACAACTTGGCCAACTTTTGCAGTGAGTAACCAGTATGAACAGGTATGAAATGGGCAGATTTCGTTAACCTATCCACAATTACCCACACAGAATCTTTCTTGGTGGGTGTCAAAGGTAGCCCACTCATAAAGTCCATAGTTACTCTCTCCCACTTCCATAGTGGAATTTTCACCGATTGCAGTAATCTAGAAGGCAATTGGTGCTCGGCCTTAACTTGTTGGCACGTCAGACATTTCCCAACCAATTCAGTCACCTCTCGTTTTGGTCCAGGCCACCAGTACACCTCTCGTAGGTCTCGATATAACTTATTTCCTCTAGGATGCATAGCACAAGGTCCACCATGAGCCTATTTTAGAATTGACCGCCTCAATTCAAGGTCCTTCGAAATACAAACTCTTCCATGAAAGCACAGAACTCCGTCAGTATTCAGTCCAAAATCCTCATTCTCACCATTCTTAACTTGCCGAAACTGAAGAACTAACGAATCATCCTTCAACTATTTTTCTTTAATCTGTTCAGTCCAAGTAGGCCTCACTTGCAATTCTGCCAGCAGACTTCCATCGTCGAATAGACTCAAACGTGCAAACAAGGCTCACAAGTCAGCAACAACCCTTCGACTCAAAGCATCAGCCACCACATTAGCCTTACCTGGGTGGTACTCAATCGAACAGTTGTAATCCTTAAGCAACTCTATCCATCTTCGTTTACTAAGGTTTAACTCCTTCTGAGTTAATAGATACTTTAGGCTCTTATGGTCTGTGTATATAATACACTTTTCTCCATATAAGTAATGTCTCCAAATTTTCAACGAGAAGATCACTGTTGCTAGCTCTAAATCGTGTGTAGGGTAGTTCGCTTCATGAGGCTTAAGCTGTAGCGAAGCATAAGCGACCACCTTTCCCTCTTACATCAGTACACATCCTAACCCCACATGGGACGCATCATTGTACAAAGTGAAGTCCTTTCCAAGCTCTAGTTGAATCAACACTGGCGCCTCAGTCAATACCTTTTTCAACTGGTCAAAAGCTTTCTACTGTTTTTCAGTCTAGACAAATGCTACTCCTTTCCTATGATTTTAATCAATGGTGCAAAGAATCGAGAAAATCCTCTACAAACCTTCTATAATCGCTTTGCTGGACCGAGAAAACTCTAAATTTAAATCTCGACTTGGTGGTTTCCATTCCAAAACTGCCTCAATTTTCAGAGGATCCACTCTAATTCCCTTGGCAAAAACCACATGACCTAGAAAAGTCACTTCTCACAACCAGAATTCACACTTACTAAACTTTGCATAAAATTGCTTCTCTCTCAGCACTTGCAGCACAATACGTAGATGCTCATCATGCTTCTCCTCAGTTTCTGAATATACCAGAATATCATCGATAAAAATGACCACGAATCAGTCGAAGTAAGGTTGGAATACTAGATTCATCAGATCCATGAAAGCTGCATGTGCGTTCGTCAACCCAAATGGCATAACCAGAAACTCATAATGACCATATCGAGTTCTGAATGCTGTCTTATGAATATCCACTTCCTTTACCCTTAGCTGATGGTATCCAGATCGAAGGTCAATCTTGGAAAATACCAAAGCTCCTCTAAGTTGGTCAAATAGATCGTCAATTCTAGGCAGTGGGTATTTTTTCTTTATCGTCATTTTGTTCAACTGGCGATAATCGATGCACATACGCATCGTCCCGCAGCAACAACACTGCTCCTTTTAACTTCTGCTCCACTGAGCAGTCCAGGTCATCCATAATCCGCTCCGTGGCTTCCAACCAATACTCAGCCACATTTGGGGCTACTCCAGATACGCCCCTAAAAACCTCCGCTCCGTTGGCCTGAAGTCACTCAGAAATGGACCCCCTATTCATGGGCCCGATATTAGCTCCGGCCACCCTTTCCAAAACTCTCAACATGGCTTGGGACAGAGTGTCTTCCCCTGTGGCCCGATCATACGGCCCATTAGCATCCACCGGTGGTGGTCATGCCTCACCAGTTGGTATGTGTTCAGAAGACGAAGATCCAACTTGAGTACTACCTCGGCCTCGACCACGGCCTCTTCCCCGAGCGGCTTTTGTACTCATATCGATCTGTCTGATTACGAATTTTATGACTTTAGTTTACTGTTTCAATTGTTTATTACAGAATATCTTATGAATAGATAAAGTTTCAGAGTTGTTCTCGCAAATCGTAGTTTAGCTCTTGTCTCGCTTCCTAGGGCTTAGTTTACCCTACAGCCTCGCTTTGTAGCCTTAATACTACCTTATCTATAGTACTATATCTAAGGCTCAAGACTATCTACGATATTATTTTTAGTACAAGACAAGATATATATAGAGCAGAAAGATACTTACAGACTTGGTGCCGGGGATTCAGTGTGCCACCTTATCAGATTTCAGACAAACTTAAAAGATTTAGGCCTTTTTAAAATCCATTTCTCAAACATTTGATTTAAAGAAACCAAGTTTGAAAATTATCTACTTTAACTAGAAAATTTGTTTTCAAAAGTCAGATTTTTCCAAAAATACCCTCTTTGGCTTAAAGTTTTGAAAACCTTTTTGGACCCGATCCACAGCTGAGTTGTGACAGCCCTAAATTGACCCTAGTCGGAAAGTGGTTTCGGGACCGCTAAACCGAGTCACTGAAGTATTTGAATATGATATTTATTGTAACGCCCCCACGCCCGAAACCATCGCCGGAGTCGAGCTTGAGGGGTTACCGAACATAATTTATCAAATTAAGAACTTCAAATCATTTGTTTCTACATTCACAGCTTTCTAACTACCGGCGTCACGATTACAAGAAAATCATATCTCGAGTTACTTAAACTCAAATCAAGATCCGTAAATTTTCCCAAAATATATACTCATATATATATTTACTAATTGTTTTCTAGAATTTTTGGCTGGGCCAATTAGTACAGTTTATTAGTTAAAGTCTCCCTGTTTGAGGTTCATTTGCTTCGACATATGTATA
This sequence comes from Gossypium arboreum, assembly GCF_025698485.1. Taxonomy (NCBI): domain Eukaryota; kingdom Viridiplantae; phylum Streptophyta; class Magnoliopsida; order Malvales; family Malvaceae; genus Gossypium; species Gossypium arboreum. Next base: position 81,284,451 of record NC_069081.1, on the reverse strand, counting down.
TTACAAACCAGATATCTCTCTATACAAATTTCAATGACTACAAGGTTTATTTTTCTTAAAACTAGACTCTATAAGGAATCTTTACATATAAAGAAAAACTTTTAATTATTTTTTTAAAATTTATTATGAATTTTAAATTCAGAACAGGATCGAAATAACTCTGGCCCTATTTCACAAAAGTTTAAATATCTCATAAAATATAATTTATATGCCTATTTTGTTCAGTCCAAATGAAAATAGACTCATTAAGCTTCAATTTCATAACTTACTCATTATTTAGTTCCATTTATACTATTTTTAGTGATTTTTCAAATTCATGTCATTGCTGGAGCAATATTCTGTTTTAAGGCAAGTTTCATCTTTCCATGAATTTTTATGAACTAGATAACCTATTAAACTTCCATAATATCAAACATGATCTAATTAGCCATCACCATGACTTATCAATATCAAACATTTTCTCAACCAAACATGGCCATATCATAAAATTATTTACACAAAATAAGTATATTGCTATACATGCCATACTTAAGTTTTACAAGCCATTTACCCGGATGAAAGTCCTTTGGATAGTGTGATCGAACCTTCGACCGTCCGATTCCCCGAAATGGCTTGTTCAAAACTACAGAAATAAAGAGGAGGAGTAAGCATAAATGCTTAGTAAGTTCATATGTAAATAACAAGTAACATAACAATACAAATATACCAAACAACTTTAGTATGGTATCACAACAACATATGTCATATTTCTAAACATCATTCATCATCTTACCACCTTATCGTTGTTGTATCTATTTTCAACCCGAGGGTTAAAACATACCTGTCCAAAGTGTCCATTTCACAACACTTACCAAAACGTCACTTGCATCTTAAGTGTTCTTCCATTTCACTAGAAATTTCACCGTTGAACACATCGGAATACAACTCGGATACACGAATAATTTGCACATAAGTGCCTCATATGTAATCAAGAAATCATGTAACCCGCCCCTAAGTGAACTCGGACTCAACTCAACGAGCTCGGGCGTTCGCATCCATAAGTGAACTCGGACTCAACTCAACGAGTTCGGATGCCTAGTTACATCTCACGAACTCAGACTCAACTCACCGAGTTCGGACATTCACATCCATAGGTGAACTCGGACTCAACTCAACGAGTTCGGATGCTCAACCATCCTAGTGACATGTCACTTGTATCCTAATCTATTCCTAAGGTTCAAACGGGCTTTTTCCCTCGATCTCACATTTGTCGTCTTCCATGGAATATTGGAACCGATACTCGGTAGCAATTCATATTTATCAAGTAGTAAACATGATTTGCATATTACTCAACATTAAACACAAAGCATAATATTTCACGATAAAAAATCAGCGTATCATATAATTAACATCAATAACTTAAAAATAAAAATTATGCTACATTATTTACACATGAACTTACTTTGGTACCAAAATATAAAGATTTTGCAATTTAGTCCACAATCTTTTCTTTTCCTCAATCGCGACTTGAATCTCGTTTCTCTTGATCTATGATGCCAAATTAATCTTATTTAATACATACATTCATCAAAACAAAGATTTAATACTGAACTTTGAAAAATTGCACTTTTGCCCTAAACTTTTGCATAATTACACTTTTGCCCTAGGCTCTGAATTAAACTTTATTCCTTATTCTTATGTTTTATAACATGCTGATCACTTTTCCTTCTATGGAAACATCAAATTCTCTCTCTAACATATACTTGTGACTATTAGGTATTTTTGTCGATTAAGCCCTTTTACTCGCTTTTCACTCAAAACCGAGTAGCACAAGTTGTCTAACATAATTTAAAACCTCATATTCTATCATAAAACATCAAAATACACAAATTTCACCTATGGGTATTTTTCCAAATATAAACCCTAGGTTGAATTATTGCTAACATAAGCTTAATCGAGCTCTTTGGGATTCCAAAAGCGTAAAGAACATTAAAAGCGGGGCTTGGAATCACTTACTATGGAGCTTGGAAGCTTGAAACAAACCCTAGCTATGGAGAACCCTTGAAATTTCGGCCTAATGAAGAAGATGGACAAAAATTGGCTTTTAATTTTGTTTTTAATTCATTTTAATAACTAAATGACCAAAATACCCTTACTACTAAACTTTCCAAAAATTCCTTCCATGTCCTAATTTTGTCCATGAACTTAAAATTGGTCAAATTTCTATTTAAGACCTCCTCATTAATATTCCAAAACAATTTCATACTAAAAACTTCTAGAATGCAAGTTTTGCAACTTATTCGATTTAGTCCCTACTTTCAATTTAAGCACTTTAGGCATAGAATTTCATCACGAAATTTTCACACAATCATGCAATCATATCATAATCATCAAAATAATTATAAAATAATTATTTCTATCTCAGATTTGTGGTCACGAAACCACTATTCCGATTAAGCCCTAATTCAGATTTTACAACTCTCCCCCTTTTAAGGATTTTCGTCCTCAAAAATCTTACCAAAATGTGTGGATATTGGTTTCTCATAGTTTCTTCAGGTTCCCATGTAGTCTCTTCTACCCCATGCTTTTGCCACAACACTTTCACAAGTGCAACACTTTTATTTCTTAGTTGTTTGACTTCTCGAGCTAAAATCTTAATCGGTTCTTCTTCATAAGTCATATCCAAATAGCAGCTCAATTTCGCCGGTGAAATTATATGTGAAGGATCCGAACGATCTTGGCGTAACATAGATACGTGAAACACATCATGAATCTTCTCTAATTCGGGTGGTAACGCTAGCCGATATGCTATCGGTCCAACTTTTTCAATTATTTCATACGGTCCAATAAAACGCGGACTTAACTTGCCCTTTCGTCCAAATCTAAGGACTTTCTTCCATGGAGACGCTTTCAAAATACCTTATCACCAACTTGAAACTTCATTTCTTTTCGTTTCAAATCCGCATAAGATTTACGCCTATCTGAAGCGACTTTCAAACAATCTCGAATCACTTTCACCTTTTCTTGGTTTCTTTTATTAAATCAACTCCATAAATCGATTTTCCTTGAGTTCATCCAATACAATGGCGTCCGACATTTACGACCATATAATGCTTCATAAGGTGCCATCTTCAAACTCGTCGATAACTATTATTATAAGAAAATTCTACCAATGGTAAGTACCTTTCCCAACTATCTTGAAATTCCAATACGCAACATCTGAGCATGTCTTCAAGAATCTGAATTACTCTCTCTGATTGTCCATCAGTTTGTGGATGAAAGGCAGTGTTGAAATTTAACGTTGTACCTAATGCCTCTTGCAACTTTTGCCAAAACCGTGAGGTAAACCTCGGATCTCTATCCAAATGATTGACAAAGGTATCCCATGAAGTCTAACAATCTCGGATATACAATTCAGCCAACTTATTAAGAGAAAATCATGCGTCTTAGGAATAAAATAAGCCGATTTAGTCGATCATCAACTATTGCCCGGATGGCATTTTTCTTCCCGAGTTAACGGCAACCCCGATATAAAATCCATAGTAATCCTATCCCATTTCCATTCAGGAACCATAATAGGTGAAGTAATCCCAAGGTACCGTGTTCACTTTCACTTGTTGACAAACTAAGCACTTTGATACAAACTCGAAAATATCTCTTTTCATTCCACTCCACCAGTACATTTTCTTCAAGTCATTATACATCTTCGTACTGCCCGAATGAACCGCCAAACAACTATTATGTGCTTCATGCAAAATCTTTTGAATCAACTCATCATTTTTCGGTACACAAATCCGATTTTTAAACATCAAACAACCATCAGAACCGATTATGAAATCGATCCCAGATCGACTTCACCTTGCTTTTCTTTTGGCTAGCAAATCTTGATCATTTTTTTAAGCTTCAGAAATCTCTTGTAAAAGCATCAGTCTTGCTATTAACTCTGCTAGAATCGAACCGTCATCTGAAATTTTCAACTGAGCGTTCATAACTCTCAAAGTAAACAACAACTTTCTGCTTAAAGCATCGGCAACCACATTCGCTTTTCCCGGATGATAATCAATAACAAGCTCATAATCTTTCAATAACTCGAACCATCTTCGCTGTCTCAAATTCAAGTCTTTTTGTGACATCAAGTATTTAAGACTTTTGTGATCGGTATATACTCGGCACTTTTCACCATACAAATAATGTCGCCAAATCATCAAAGCAAACACCACTGCAGCCAATTCCAAATCGTGAGTAGGATAATTCCTCTCATGAGGTTTTAACTGCCTCGAAGCATAAGCCACCACTTTTCCTTCTTGCATGAGGACACACCCCAAACCATTTAGAGAAGCATCACTATACACCACAAATTCTTTACCCGATTCAGTTGTATCAACACCGGTGCTTTAGTTAATAACTTTTCAATTCTTGAAACTCTGTTGACATTCTTCCGTCCATTCAAATTTAACATCCTTTCGAGTAGTCTAGTCATAGGAGCAGCAATTATAGAAAATTCATTTACTGAACCACCGATAATACCCAATAGCCCCAAGAAACTCCTAACTTCGCTACATTTTTCTTGGTTTCCAATCAACAATGGCTGAAATTTTACTAGGATCAACCCGTATATCATCACCTGAAACAATATGACCCAAAAATCTAACTTCCCGGAGCCAAAATTCACTTTTACTAAACTTAGCATACAACTGCTTATCTCTCAAAGTTTGCAAAACTATCCTCAAATGCTCAGAATGCTCTGTCTCATCTTTTGAATAAATTAAAATATCATCTATAAACACCACAACAAATCTGTCTAAGTATGGCTGAAATATGCGATTCATTAAATCCATAAACACAGCAGGAGCATTTGTCAACCCGAATGGCATAACTAAAAATTCATAATGACCGTACCTTGTTCTAAAAGCAGTTTTAGGCACATCTGACTCTTTTACTCGCAGCTGATAATACCCAAATCTCAAGTCAATCTTTGAAAACCATGTCGCTCCTTTTAGCTGATCAAACAAATCATCAATTCTCGGCAATGGATACTTGTTTTTGATTGTCACCTTGTTTAACTACCGATAATCAACACATAATCTCATAGAACCATCCTTCTTTTTCACAAATAACACGGGAGCACCCCAAGGTGAAAAACTTGGTCTCACAAAGCCTTTATCAGTCAACTCTTGCAACTGCGACTTTAATTCTTTCAACTCTGTTGGTGCCATTCTATATGGAGCAATTTAGATTAGAGCTGTTCTCGATATCAAATCTATACCAAATTCTACTTCCCTAACTGGAGGCAAACCCGGCAATTCTTCTGGAAATACGTCCGCAAATTCATACACAACTGGCACTGATTCAACTTTCTTTTCAACTTCTTTTGTATTAATTACATACGCCAAATAAGCTTCATAACCCTTTCTCAAATATCTCTGAGCCGACATCGAAGAAATCATACTAAATATTTCCTCTGATTTGTCTGGTTCAACCCGCAAGATTTCACCACTTTCACATTTTAATTCTATAACGTTTTCTTTGCAATTTACTATAGCATCATGCAATGTCAACCAATCCATACCCAAAATAACATCAAATTTATCAAATGGCAACAACATCAAGTCGGCCGGAAAGTAATGACCCCGAATCATTAAAGGGCATTTCTTGCATACTTTATCAACTATCATGCATTTGCCTAACGAGTTCGACACTCTAATCATAAATTCTGTGTTCTCAACAGGTATATTCATACTAGACACCAGTTTCATGCATACATATGAATGGGTAGAACCGAGATCAATCAAAGCAATAACATTAGTATCATAAAGAGAAAATGTACAGGTAATCACATCGGGTGAGGAAGCATCTTCACGTGCTTTAATAGCATAAGTTCTAGCTGGAGCACTTCCTTCAGATCTAACTGTTGCATCTCTGGCTACATTCTTACTGCTTGTTTCACTTCCAGCTTTTCTCGGATACCTTCCTCACGAGTTTGCACCACTAGATTTTACATTCTGAAATTTTTCTTTCTCAGCTCTCTCTGGGCAGTCTCTAATAAAATGATCTGGAGAACCACATCGAAAACATTCATTTGCTCTGCACGGACCAAAATGATTTCTACCACACCACTGGCACTCGGGTTTAACAAATCTTGTATTTCCCACACTAGCCACGTATAGTCCGAGATTTAGGACCCACATTTCGCTTCTTAAAATTTCCATATGATTGCCCAAATTGAAACTTGGGAACGAGGATTCATATTTCTTGACTTTCCGGTTTCTTGTGAGGGTGCATTACTCATTGGTCTTTTCTTCCAATTTCATGTTTGATTCTACCTTTTCTTTTCCTTGATGAATTCTTCACCTTGCAAGCTCGATCGACAAGTACCACCATTTCTTTTAGTTCAAGGATCCCAACAAATACCTTAATGTCTTCGTTAAGCTTTGTCTTCAAATCGTCGGCACATCTTGGCTTCAGAGGAACATATTCCCCGCATACTTACTTAATCGAACAAACTCTCTTTCATATTACGAGACTGTCATATTACCTTGCTTCACTCAAGAAACTCATTACATTTCGATCAATAAATCTTTCACTAATATATTTCTTCCAAACTCTTCTTGAAAGAATTCCCGTGTTACCCTCTCTTTCGGTACCAATCAAATCAAGTATTCCACCAATTATAGGCTGAATCTCTCAACAAAGATGTAGCATATTTCAAACATTCTTCGTGTACAAGATAATTCATCAAATACCGGATAGAATTTTCAAGCGAACTCGCTTTCTCTGCATCATCATCAATATTTGCTCTAAATTCTTCAGCCCTTGTTTACGAATTACATCATCGGGGTTCTGTGAAATTTTATCATATCCACTCCACGAGGCATTGGAGGCATAGGTTGAGGAATTGGGGAGGTGGGGAGGTCGTACATTTGGGTTCGTCGAACGAACTCGATGTACCATGCACTCATCATTTGGAGAAAGGCTTCCCGATCCTTTCTCCTCCTCCCTGACCAACAGTAGGAGGTGGGTTTTCAGTCGGCGCTGCCCCTGAGAACCATAGCCGAAGCCTGGATCGGGATCCATTTACTATATAAAAATTCATTTAAAAAGGTCAGAAATCGTCACACTATCACAATTCATACATATGGCATGTATAGAAAAATCCGTACATACAACATGTAGTCCGAGAATCAAATAAAACTGCTCTGATACCACTAAATGTAACGCCCCCACGCCCGAAACCGTCGCCGGAGTCGAGCTTGAGGGGTTACCGAACATAATTTATCAAATTAAGAACTTCAAATCATTTGTTTCTACATTCACAGCTTTCTACCTACCAGCGTCACAGTTACAAGAAAAATCATATCTCGAGTTACAAAACTTGAAATCAAGATCTGTAAATTTTCCCTAAATCTATACTCATATATATATTTACTAATTTTTTTCTAGAATTTTTGGTTGGAACAATTAGTACAGTTTATTAGTTAAAGTCTCCCTGTTTCAGGGTTCATCGCTTCTCGACATATGTGTATTACGAACCAGATATCTCTCTATACAAAATTTCAATGACTACAAGGTTTGTTTTTATTAAAACTAGACTCAATAAGGAATCTTTACATATAAAGAAAAACTTATAATTATTTTTTTAAAATTTATTATGAATTTTTAAAGTTAGAACAGGGGATCCAGAAATCACTCTGGCCCTGTTTCACAAAAGTTTAAATATCTCATAAAATATAATTTATATGCCTGTTTTGTTCAATCCACATGAAAATAGACTCATTAAGCTTCAATTTCATAACTTACTCATTATTTAGTTCCATTTATACTATTTTTAGTGATGTTTCAAATTCATGTCATTGCTGTAGCAATATTCTGTTTTAAGGCAAGTTTCATCTTTCCATGAATTTTTATGAACTAGATAACCTATTAAACTTCCATAATATCAAACATGATCTAATTAGCCATCACCATGACTTATCAATATCAAACATTTTCTCAACCAAACATGGCCATATCATAAAATTATTTACACAAAATAAGTATATTGCTATACATGCCATACTTAAGTTTTACAAGCCATTTACCCAGATAAAATTCCTTTGGATAGTGTGATCGAACCTTCGACCCGTCCCGATTCCCGAGCTGGCTTGTTCAAAACTACAGTAAATAAAGAGGAGGGAGTAAGCATAAATGCTTAGTAAGTTCATATGTAAATAACAAGTAACATAACAATACAAATATACCAAACAACTTTAGCATGGTATCACCAAAACATATGTCATATTTCTAAACATCATTCATCATCTTACCACCTTATCGTTGTTGTATCTATTTTCAACCTGAGGGTTAAAAACATGCCTGTACAAAGTGTCCATTTCACAACACTTACCAAAACGTCACTTGCATCTTAAGTGTTCTTCCATTTCACTAGAAATTTCACCCGTTGAACACATCGGAATACAACTCGGATACACGGATAATTTGCACATAAGTGCCTCATAGGTAATCAAGAAATCATGTAACCCGCCCCTAAGTGAACTCGAACTCAACTCAATGAGCTCGGGCGTTCGCATCCATAAGTGAACTCGGACTCAACTCAACGAGTTCGGATGCCTAGTTACATCTCACGAACTCAGACTCAACTCACCGAGTTCGGACATTCACATCCATAGGTGAACTCGGACTCAACTCAACGAGTTCGGATGCTCAACCATCCTAGTGACATGTCACTTGTATCCTAATCTATTCCTAAGGTTCAAACGGGCTTTTTCCCTCGATCTCACATTTGTCGTCTTCCATGGAATATTGGAACCGATACTCGGTAGCAATTCATATTTATCAAGTAGTAAACATGATTTGCATATTACTCAACATTAAACACAAAGCATAATATTTCACGATTAAAAATCAGCGTATCATATAATTAACATCAATAACTTAAAAATAACAATTATGCTACATTATTTACACATGAACTTACCTTGGTACCAAAATATAAAGATTTTGCAATTTAGTCCACAATCTTTTCTTTTCCTCGATCGCGACTTGAATCTCGTTTCTCTTGATCTATGATGCCAAATTAATCTTATTTAATACATACATTCATCAAAATAGCATTTAATACGAACTTTGGAAAAATTACACTTTTGCCCCTAAACTTTTGCATAATTACACTTTTGCCCCTAGGCTCGGGAATTAAACTTTATTCCTTATTCTTATGTTTTATAACATGCTGATCACTTTTCCCTTCTATGGCAACGTCAAATTCTCTCTCTAACATTTACTTGTGACTATTAGGTATTTTTGCCGATTAAGCCCTTTTACGCGTTTTCACTCAAAACTAAGTAGCACAAGTTGTCTAACATAATTTAAAACCTCATATTCTATCATAAAACATCATACACAAATTTCACCTATGGGTATTTTTCCAAATATAAACCCTAGGTTGAATTATTGCTAACATAAGCTTAATCGAGCTACCGGGATTCCAAAAACGTAAAGAACATTAAAAACGGGGCTTGGAATCACTTACTATGGAGCTTGGAAGCTTGAAACAAACCCTAGCTATGGAGAACCCTTGAAATTTCGGCCTAATGAAGAAGATGGACAAAAATTGGCTTTTAATTTTGTTTTTAATTCATTTTAATAACTAAATGACCAAAATACCCTTACTACTAAACTTTCCAAAAATTCCTTCCATGTCCTAATTTTGTCCATGAACTTAAAATTGGTCAAATTGCTATTTAAGACCTCCTCATTAATATTCCAAAACAATTTCATACTAAAAACTTCTAGAATGCAAGTTTTGCAACTTATTCGATTTAGTCCCTACTTTCAATTTAAGCACTTTAGGCATAGAATTTCATCACGAAATTTTCACACAATCATGCAATCATATCATAATCATCAAAATAATTATAAAATAATTATTTCTGTCTCGGATTTGTGGTCACGAAACCACTATTCCGATTAAGCCCTAATTCAGGATATTACATTTATTGTCTAAAATATGTGAATATGAATGTGTGAAAGTTTTAAGCTTCGATTTAGTCGATTGCATGTGAATTTAATTAATAGGACTTATGTGTGACACTTTTGAAATGTGATAGGTTGATCTATAAGGACCTATTAATGCATGTTGTATAAATGATGGGTTTGCATGTCAAATTACCCAAGTTTTAGATAGTGGCCGGCCATGCTATGGGGTAAAACATATTATAAACATTTTGTGATAACATGTTGTGTTAAGAACAATAAAATATGAGGGGAGTGGGAGGAGAAACCAAAGTTGTTTCATCCTTGCTCCCCCATTTTGCCGTAACTAGAAGAAAAAAAAAGCTTCATCCTTTTTTATTCTTCTTGGCCGAATTGAAGAAAGAAAGAAGAGAAGGTTTCGGTCACTTTAAGCTTAAGGGAGGTTAGTAAGTTGTGTTAGATTTTTTTAAAATTTTAAGATTGTTTCTAGTTGATTAGCTAATTTCTTACATTACCCATGTCAAAATTTTGAAATCTTGGTGATGGTTTGAGCATTCGATTTTAGTTATTAAAGGATGAGATTGGGTTATAGCCTTTATGTTTTAGGAAGAATTGTTGAAGAAAAGGGTTTAAGTTAGTCAAATTATAAATTTTAATGCTCATGGGTACAATGGCCAAACATAGATTTGTCTAATGAGTTGAACACATGGCGTGTGAGTGATTGAAATGATGAGGTATGAAAATGATTGAGTTTGAGTGCTTAATAAAAAGGATTGGAGGTGAGTATGTGTGAGAATTTGAAAAGGGTAGGTCTTAGCAACTTTATGAAGTGTTCGGCCATGGTGCTAAAATGTTGTATTGTGTTTAAACTTAGAATTTTTGGTTATATGGTTAGTATAGGCATGGATGACCGAATATGAGAGCATGAATAGATGAAGAGTCTTGTAATTATAAAAAAAAAAGGTTGGTTAATTGATATGTGGTAAATGTTAAGTGTTAGATGAAATGGAAATGATATCATATTGGAATATGCATATTCGGCCACATGAATGAATACATAGATTGATGTTGTATGTTCTGCTATAGGTAAGCATATTGATGGCTTTATCTTGACTTAGATAATCGGCTAAAGGAGAACATTGGCTAATATGTTGAATTTGATTCATGATTTCATATATATATATATGACTCTAATGCCTAATATATATATGGGCTAAGTACCTTGAATTTCTCTTTGATGTTCGAAATGATTAAATCAATTTATTTGTTAAATTAAGCTCAAGAGCAAAGGGGAACTAAATTCGATAAAGGAAAGGAAAAAGTAATTCAATAGCCGTTGAGGTCATTCGACAACATCCGAGGTAAGTCTTCGAGTAATGAAACTTAGTTTATGATTTGATTAAGTCATGACATATAAGCATAACGAATAAACGGAGATATAATGATTCTACTTGAATGATATTTTGAGGTGATTAGTTTATACCTATGACGGGTAGCCGAATGTGTATAGAGATCATGTTATAAAGCCAATCAAAATCATGTTCCTTGTATGTGGCTATTGAGACGAAATTGGTAAGGTTTGATAAGTGTCTTGTGTTTGAGCTTTAGTAATGAAAATGAAATATGGATGTGTCATGATTTATTGATATATGTGCATGATTATTCGAATGATATCCGGGCTAAGTCCCGAAGGCATTTGTGCTAGTGACTATATCCGGCTAAGTCTCAAGGCATTTGTGCTAGTGACTATATCCGGCTAAGTCCGAAGGCATTTGTGCTAGTGACTATATCCGCCAAGTCCCAAGGCATTTGTGCTATTGACTATATCCGGCTAAGACCAAGGCATTTGTGCGAGTTGCTATATCCGCTAAATCCGAAGGTACTTGGGTTTGGAAGTGAGCGATCTTGCTGTAATAATTTCAATTAATACGCTCGTAAAATCCGAACGATGAGGTATGTTTCGTATATGCATTGGAATAGTTGATTCCTTTTAAAATAGTATTCGCTCAATCGATTAACAAGCTTCCGGCCTTTAGCCAAGTTGATTCCTTATGTATGAATATATGGGTTGGAAATGTGAAGTAGGTGTGATTTTGAGAATATGTGTATATGAAATTATTCGTTTAGTCATATGAATGCTATACTTCAGTTGTGCATGATTTCATTACTCAAACTTACTAAGCATTAAATGCTTATTCCGTTGCTTTGATTCTCTGTTTTATAGATTTTGCTCGTCAGCTATCGGATTCGGGAGTGTCAAGGTCGAAGTCGCCCACACTATCAAAGCCCTTTTGGTACTCTTTTGGTTGAACCTTGATAATGCCATGTATAGGAATGCCCTTTGTTGTTAGTCAAGTACCTTTGGTAATATGTATATATTCGGATAGCCATGCGAAAATGGCTTAAATATTTTGAGCATAGTATTAAAATCATTTTGTATATATATGGTTATTGAGAGGTGTGGAAATGCTTGGCAATGACTAGCCATTGGAATGGTTAATCACGATCATATTTGGTGCTATGTATGTCAATGGCTAGTTGAATCATGGAAACTATGAAATAGGTGAAATTTACCTTAAAATAGATGCTGACAGCAGCAGCGATGTGAGTTTGAAAATTCACTAAAAATAGTAGGAATGTAATTAAATAATGAATAAATTATGTAATCAAACCTTGATGAGTCTATTTTCATATGGAAGAAGCGAAACGACCATATGAGCCGTATTTTTTTGAGATGTTTAAGTTTTCGTGAAACAGGGCCAGAACAGTTACTGGGTCCCCTGTTCTAACTTTGGAAATTTACCATAAATTAACCAGAAATAATTAGAAGTCATACTTTATATGTACAGATTCCTGTTTGAGTCTAGTTTCATTAGAAACAAACGGCATAAGTATTGAAGCCCTGTACAGGGAGATATCTAAGTTGTAATGCATGAAGGTCAGAGTAGTCAAACCCTGTAATAGGGGAGACTTTAACTAATAAACTGTACTAATTGGCTAGACCAAAAATTCTAGAAAAAAAAAATTTAGATGGATAAATGAGTCTAGTTTCAGGGAAAATTTACGGAATTAGTTTTTGAGTTTTGGAACTCGAGATATGACTTTTAAAGTGACTGTGATGCAGTGAACCAGCTTGTCTGGAAATTTTAAAATGAACTGTGTAAATCAATGAAATAAGTCTGTTAACACCTCGTGTTCGACTCCGGCAACGGTCTCGGGTACGGGGTGTTACAATTTTATTGGTATCAGAGTTACGGTTTAGTCGATTCTAGGACTGCCGTAATACGTTTGGGTCTAGCTATACATGCCATTATGTGTTTATTTGATAGTATGGTGATTTCTGACTGTTAAAAATGTGTTTACTTATAGAAATGGATCCCGATCCCAACCAAGCGGTAGCTGATGATCTTGAGAGTGTAGCGCCTGCTCCCGCACAAGGGACAGTGCTGGCGGACTCTCAACCTATTGCTAGTAATCAAAATGATGAAGCTAGACAAGCTTTTTATAGTGTGGTGAATGATTGGTTCAATCAGTATATTCGAACTAATACGGCTGCTCCACAACCTCCATTCCCGACTAATACAACCCCTGCACCTACAATACCTCCGGTAACTGACCAAATAAGGTCAAATAAGCCCTCAGTTGACAGAATCCGAAAACACGGGGCTACTAAATTTAAAGCTACAGACAGCAACGATGCCGAGCAAGCTGAATTTTGGTTGGACAACACTATTCGTTTACTTGATTCACTATCTTGCACACCCGATGAATGCCTAAAGTGTACTATCTTCTTGCTACGTGATTCTGCCTGCTATTGGTGGAATACATTGATTTCTGTTGTGCCCAGAGAGCAAGTAACTTGGGAGTTTTTCCAAACCGAGTTTCGGAAAAAGTATATCAGTCAAAGATTCATTGATCAAAAATGGAAAGAATTTCTTGAACTTAAACAAGGTTCCATGTCGGTTACTGATTATGAACGAAAGTTTGTAAGGCTTCGCCGGTACGCTTGAGAATGCATTTCTTCAGAAGCTGTGATGTGTAAACGTTTCGAAGATGGACTGAACGATGATATAAAGCTGTATGTTGGCATTTTAGAAATCAAAGAATTTGTTGTACTTGTCGAGCGAGCTTGCAAAGCCGAGGAGCTCAGTAAGGAGAAAAGAAAAGCTGATATGGGAGCAAAGGAGTTTCGTAAGAGACCTTTGGGAAAGCCCTTTCAACAGTCATCGAAGAAATTTAGAGATGATTTAGGCCAATCTAGAGACACTTCGGGCTTTTCTAGATGAGATCGTGATCGACCCCCTGCGAGTACATGAGTCACTTCGGTCGCCAGTGTTGGAAATGATCGTCAAGATAGAACAGAGTGCCAGTATTGCGGTAAATGGCATTCGGGGAGTTGTAGATTCCATGACCGCTCCTGTTATAAGTGCGGATCAGTTGACCATTTTATCAAGGATTGCCCGAGACTGACTGAACAAAATGTAAATCAGAGTGGGAAACCAGGTACTACTACTGCGCGGGGTAGACCATCTAGAAATACGGGCAATGCTAGTGGCGGTCAGAGAGGATCTAGAGATGCTACAACCAGATCTGAGGCTCGCGCTCCTGTTAGAGATTATGCTATACGAGCACACGAGGATGCTTCCTCGCCAGATGTTATTACCGATACTTTTACTCTCTTTGATACTAATGTGATTGCTTTAATTGACCCTGGTTCTACTCATTCTTATATATGTGAAACCTTAGCATCCAAAGAAGACTTTACCGTTGAGTCTCTCGAGTTCGTAATTCGGGTGTCAAATCCCTTGGGTCGTTATGTGCTTGTCGACAAAGTGTGTAACAAATGTCCCCTAGTAATCCGAGGTTCCTGTTTTCTGGCCGATTTGATGCTTTTACCGTTTGATGAATTTGATGTTATCCTCGGTATGGATTGGTTGACCGTACATGATGCAATTGTAAATTGCAAAAGAAAAACCATTGATTTGAGGTGTGTAAATAACGAGATAATCCGAGTTGAGTCTACTGACTTGAATGGGTTGCCAGCTGTAATATCATCGATGTTGGCTCAGAAATATGTAAGAAAGGGGTGTGAAGCATACCTTGCGTATGTACTTGATGACAAAGAGTTAGAAAAGAAGCCTGAATCTGTGCCGATGGTTTGTGAATATCTGGATGTTTTTCCTGAAGAATTACTGGGTTTACCACCTGTTCGAGAGGTAGAGTTTGGTATTGAGCTTGTACCTGGTACTACACTGATTTCGATAGCTCCGTATCGTATGGCACCAACCGAGTTAAAGGAGTTGAAAGCTCAGTTGCAAGAGTTGACGGATAGAGGTTTCGCTCGACCAAGTTTCTCCCCTTGGGGTGCACCAGTATTGTTTGTGAAAAAGAAGGACGGAACCATGAGGTTGTGCATCGACTATCATCAGCTGAATAAAGTGACAATAAAGAATAAATATCTGTTACCACGTATTGATGATTTGTTTGATCAACTAAAGGGAGCCTCAGTGTTTTCAAAGATAGATTTGAGATCGGGTTATTATCAGTTGCGAATTCGAGATTCGGATATACCCAAAACTTCTTTCAGAACGAGATACGGTCACTATGAGTTCTTAGTGATGCCGTTTGGACTCACTAATGCCCCTGCGGTATTTATGGATTTGATGAATCGGATCTTCAGACAATATTTGGACCGGTTTGTAGTTGTGTTTATTGATGACATCTTAGTCTATTCAAGAGATGAAACCGAACATGCTGAACACCTGAGATTAGTGTTGCAGATTTTACGGGATAAGCGGTTATATGCTAAGTTCAATAAGTGTGAGTTCTGGTTAAGAGAGCTTAGCTTCTTGGGTCATGTGGTATCTGCATCGGGTATTTGAGTTGATCCGAGAAAAATTTCGGCCATACTTAACTGGAAGCTTCCGAGAAATATTACTGAAGTTCGGAGCTTTTTGGGACTTGCCGGTTACTACAGACGCTTTGTAAAGGGTTTCTCGATGATAGCCACACCAATAACGAAACTACTTCAGAAAGATGTTAAGTTTGAATGGACAGAAAAGTGTTAGAAAAGTTTCGATCAACTGAAAACTTATTTGACTGAAGCTCCAGTACTAGTGCAGCCCGAGTCAGGCAAGGAGTTTGTCATTTACAGTGATGCATCCTTACTTGGGTTGGGTTGTGTATTGATGCAAGAAGGTCGAGTTGTAGCTTATGCATCGAGACAATTGAAGCCACATGAGAAAAATTATCCAACCCATGATCTCGAACTGGCTACCATCGTATTCGCTTTGAAAATATGGCGACATTACTTATTTGGTGAGAAGTGCCATGTATATTCGGATCACAAAAGTCTTAAATATTTGATGACTCAAAGAGACTTGAATCTGCGACAAAGACGTTGGCTCGAGTTGTTAAAAGATTATGAGCTTGTCATTGACTATCACCCGGGAAAGGCTAATGTGGTTGCGGATGCTTTAAGTCGTAAATCACTGTTTGCTTTACGAGCGATGAATGTACACTTGTCTGTTCTATCCGACAATGTGTTAGTAGCAAAATTAAAGGCTAGACGTGAAGCTCAGAAAGTCGATGATGAATTGGTTGCAAAACGGGCTGAATGTGTTCCGGATAGGGAATCAGAGTTTCAAATTGATGACGATGATTGTTTGAGGTTCAGAAGTCGTTTGTGTGTTCCAAGAAATTCAGAACTTATTTCGATGATTCTGAACGAAGCTCATTGTAGCCGAATGTCAATTCACCCGAGGAGTACGAAAATGTACAACGATCTGAGACGTCAGTTTTGGTGGCATGGTATGAAACTAGACATTTCCGATTTTGTTTCAAGGTGTTTAATATGTCAACAAGTGAAAGCGGAACATCAAGTGCCTACAGGTTTACTTCAGCCGATCATGATACCTGAATGGAAATGGGATCGAGTCACGATGGATTTTGTATCTGGGTTGCCATTGTCGGCAAGTAAGAAAGATGCGATTTGGGTTGTTGTTGATAGACTGACTAAGTCGGCTCATTTTATTCCCGTACGTACAGATTATTCATTGGGTAAACTAGCTGAATTGTATGTTTCTCAAATTGTAAGATTACACGGGGTACCTATTTCTATTATGTCGGATAGAGATCCGAGATTCACCTCGCGATTTTGGAAGAAACTGCAAGAAGCTTTGGGTACCAAGTTGCATTTTAGCACTGCTTTTCATCCACAAACTGATGGTCAATCCGAGCGGATAATTCAGATACTTGAGGATATGTTGAGATGTTGCATCCTCGAGTTTAGTGGTCATGGGAGCGGTATTTACCTTTGATTGAATTCGCTTACAACAATAGTTTTCAGTCAAGTATTAAGATGGCACCTTACGAGGCTTTGTACGGTCGCAAATGCCGTACACCATTGTTTTGGACTGAGCTCGGTGAAAGTAAAATTTTCGGAGTTGATTTGATTAAAGATGCCGAGCAGAAAGTAAAAATAATTCGTGAAAGTCTGAAGGCAGCATCAGATTGTCAGAAGTCGTACGCGGATTTAAAACGAAGAGATATTGAGTATCAGGTGCGAGACAAAGTATTTCTTAAAGTTTCACCTTGGAAAAAGATACTCAGATTTGGCCGTAAGGGCAAACTGAGTCCGAACGAGTTGGTCCGGTGGCATATAGATTGATTTTACCCCCTGATCTCGAGAAGATTCACAACGTTTTTCATGTCTCAATGCTTCGACATTACAGATCTGATCCTTCGCACATAATAAGTCCCTCCGAGGTTGAAATTCAAGCCGATATGAGTTATGAAGAAGAACCGATTCGTATCCTGGCTCGTGAAGTGAAAGAGTTACGAAACAAAAAGGTTCCTTTAGTAAAAGTGTTATGGCTCAAACACGGGATGGAAGAAGCTACTTGGGAACCCGAGAACTCTATGAAAGAACGATACCCAAACCTATTTACCGGTAAGATTTTCGGGGACAAAAATTTCTTAAGTGGGGGAGAGTTGTGACAGCCCTAAATTGACCCTAGTCGGAAAGTAGTTTCGGGACCTCTAAACCGAGTCACCGAAGTATTTGAATATGATATTTATTGTCTAAAATATGTGAATATGAAAGTGTGAAAGTTTTACGCTTCGATTTAGTCGATTGCATGTGAATTTAATTAATAGGACTTATGTGTGACACTTTTGAAATGTGATAGGTTAATCTATAACGACCTATTAATGCATGTTGTATAAATGATGGGTTTTCATGTCAAATTACCCAAGTTTTAGATAGTGGCCGGCCATGCTATGGGGTAAAACATATTATAAACATTTTATGATAACATGTTGTGTTAAGAACAATAAAATATGAGGGGAGTGGGAGGAGAAACCAAAGTTGTTTCATCCTTGCTCCCCCATTTTGCCGTAACTAGAAGAAAAAAAAAAGCTTCATCCTTTTTTATTCTTCTTGGCCGAATTGAAGAAAGAAAGAAGAGAAGGTTTCAGTCACTTTAAGCTTAAGGGAGGTTAGTAAGTTGTGTTAGATTTTTTTAAAATTTTAAGCTTGTTTCTAGTTGATTAGCTAATTTCTTACATTACCCATGTCAAAATTTTGAAATCTTGGTGATGGTTTGAGCATTCGATTTTAGTTATTAAAGGATGAGATTGGGTTATAGCCTTTATGTTTTAGGAAGAATTGTTGAAGAAAAGGGTTTAAGTTAGTCAAATTATAAATTTTAATGCTCATGGGTACAATGGCCAAACATAGATTTGTCTAATGAGTTGAACACATGGCGTGTGAGTGATTGAAATGATGAGGTATGAAAATGATTGAGTTTGAGTGCTTAATAAAAAGGATTGGAGGTGAGTATGTGTGAGAATTTGAAAAGGGTAGGTCTTAGCAACTTCATGAAGTGTTCGGCCATGGTGCTAAAATGTTGTATTGTGTTTAAACTTAGAATTTTTGGTTATATGGTTAGTATAGGCATGGATGACCGAATATGAGAGCATGAATAGATGAAGAGTCTTGTAATTATAAAAAAAAAGGTTGGTTAATTGATATGTGGTAAATGTTAAGTGTTAGATGAAATGGAAATGATATCATATTGGAATATGCATATTCGGCCACATAAATGAATACATAGATTGATGTTGTATGTTCTGCTATAGGTAAGCATATTGATGGCTTTATCTTGACTTAGATAATCGGCTAAAGGAGAACATTGGCTAATATGTTGAATTTGATTCATGATTTCATATATATATATGACTCTAATGCCTAATATATATATGGGCTAAGTACCTTGAATTTCTCTTTGATGTTCGAAATGATTAAATCAATTTATTTGTTAAATTAAGCTCAAGAGCAAAGGGGAACTAAATTCGATAAAGGAAAGGAAAAAGTAATTGAATAGCCGTTGAGGTCGTTCGACAACATCCGAGGTAAGTCTTCGAGTAATGAAACTTAGTTTATGATTTGATTAAGTCATGACATATAAGCATAACGAATAAACGAAGATATAATGATTCTACTTGAATGATATTTTGAGGTGATTAGTTTATACCTATGACGGGTAGCCGAATGTGTATAGAGATCATGTTATAAAGCCAATCAAAATCATGTTCCTTGTATGTGGCTATTGAGACGAAATTGGTAAGGTTTGATAAGTGTCTTGTGTTTGAGCTTTAGTAATGAAAATGAAATATGGATGTGTCATGATTTATTGATATATGTGCATGATTATTCGAATGATATCCGGGCTAAGTCCCGAAGGCATTTGTGCTAGTGACTATATCCGGGCTAAGTCTCGAAGGCATTTGTGCTAGTGACTATATCCGGGCTAAGTCCTGAAGGCATTTGTGCTAGTGACTATATCCGGGCCAAGTCCCGAAGGCATTTGTGCTATTGACTATATCCGGGCTAATACCCGAAGGCATTTGTGCGAGTTGCTATATCCGGCTAAATCCCGAAGGTACTTGGGTTTGGAAGTGAGCGATCTTGCTGTAATAATTTCAATTAATACGCTCGTAAAATCCAAACGATGAGGTATGTTTCGTATATGCATTGGAATAGTTGATTCCTTTTAAAATAGTATTCGCTCAATCGATTAACAAGCTTCCGGCCTTTAGCCAAGTTGATTCCTTATGTATGAATATATGGGTTGGAAATGTGAAGTAGGTGTGATTTTGAGAATATGTGTATATGAAATTATTCGTTTAGTCATATGAATGCTATACTTCAGTTGTGCATGATTTCATTACTCAAACTTACTAAGCATTAAATGCTTATTCCGTTGCTTTGATTCTCTGTTTTATAGATTTTGCTCGTCAGCTATTGGATTCAGGAGTGTCAAGGTCGAAGTCGCCCACACTATCAAAGCCCTTTTGGTACTCTTTTGGTTGAACCTTGATAATGGCATGTATAGGACTGCCCTTTGTTGTTAGTCAAGTACCTTCGGTAATGTGTATATATTCGGATAGCCATGCGAAAATGGCTTAAATATTTTGAGCATAGTATTAAAATCATTTTGTATATATATGGTTATTGAGAGTTGTGGAAATGCTTGGCAATGACTAGCCATTGGAATGGTTAATCACGATCATATTTGGTGCTATGTATGTCAATGGCTAGTTGAATCATGGAAACTATGAAATAGGTGAAATTTACCTTAAAATAGATGCTGACCAGCAGCAGTGATGTGAGTTTGAAAATTCACTAAAATAGTAGGAATGTAATTAAATAATGAATAAATTATGTAATCAAACCTTGATGAGTCTATTTTCATATGGAAGAAGCGAAACGACCATATGAGCCGTATTTTTTTGAGATGTTTAAGTTTTCGTGAAACAGGGCCAGAACGGTTACTGGATCCCCTGTTCTGACTTTGGAAATTTACCATAAATTAACCAGAAATAATTAGAAGCCATGCTTTATATGTACAGATTCCTTTTTGAGTCTAATTTCATTAGAAACAAACGTCATAAGTATTGAAGCCCTGTACAGGGAGATATCTAAGTCGTAATGCATGAAGGTCAGAGTAGTTGAACCCTGTTACAGGGGAGACTTTAAATAATAAATTGTACTAATTGGCCAGACCAAAAATTCTAGAAAAAAAATTGTAGATGGATATATGAGTCTAGTTTTAGGGAAAAGTTACGGAATAAGTTTTTGAGTTTTGGAACTCGAGATATGACTCTTAAAGTGACTGTGATGCAGTTAACCAGCTTGTCTGGAAATTTTAAAATGAACTGTGTAAATCAATGAAATAAGTCTGTTAACACCTCGTGTTCGACTCCGGAAACGGTCTCGGGTACGGGGTGTTACATGAGTTGTTGCAACCGGGCTCTGATATCACTAAATGTAAGACCACAAACTCGGCCTACACGTTACGGTTGAATCCGGTGTGTCACACTACCTACCACTAACCAAGTTACCTAGTTTACTAAAGTTTGGGTGAGCTTTGCAAAAACCATTAATGAAGTTTTAAGAGAAATGTTCCAATTCACTAGTGTGAGTCCTATCCATTATTGATTGTTAAGGGTTTATAAAAACGTGACTTTTGTTGCACCTTGAAAAGTTTTGTTTTGAAGAAGCTTGATTGTCGTGTCGATTTGAAACAAGTAATTTTTGATAAACCTAGAGTTAACCTATTTCGAGGAATCAATTTAAGTGATGTGAATCTCAAGTTGGAAATGATTTAAGTAATTTAAAAACCCAAAATAAAAATAATAGAGTGGCCTTATTACAACTTTAACCAAAATATAAATAATCAAAAATAAATGCGAAATTTAAAAGGGAAGCTACTTGAAACTTATGTAAAAACCAGAAATTTAATCTTCGTGGCCACTCTGAATCCCGCCCAGCTCCAAGTCCACCAACTAGGGCTCACCTGCAAGGATGGAAGAGAAAGGGGGTGAGTTTGGAAAACTTAGTGTATATGGAAACCCATCCAAAGCCCAAGTCAGCTCAAGCCCCTTGGGCCTAAACCCTATTCAGATAACCGCAGGTACTGGGCCGAAGCCCTTTTCAGAATATGATAAACTGGGCCTTAGCGCCTTTTCAGATAACAGTATAGCCTATAGGCCCATTCCAGAACAGAACAGATATTTTCGTGTATGCAAGCCCAACCCAGCCTATAACCAACCGCTACACTCCACCCGTACCATCCCTCCACTCCATGTGGGGAATAGCTCAACCCACCCAGCCCTACACTCCACAGTTGCAGCATAGCTGCTCAGATATCAGTAAGTTGAGGCAAAGCCTCTAGTACGTGGTCAAGCCTGTAACACCCCTACCCCGTAACCGTCGCCAGAATAGGTAAGGGGCATTACCGGACTTGTAACTCATGTCAGAACAGTAAAATTTTAAACTTCACTAAGTAAACATTCAAAAGATGCCATTTTCGCATGGCTTATATACATTAACCAAAAATATACTTCCGCCACTAGTCTATTCTATACATGCCATAAAATAGTTCTAAACATAACAGTAACAAGCAGTGGATAGTGATAGTGTGACTAATTGCTGACGATCCCCGAGCCTGTAGCTTCACAATGAGATCTATAAAACAGAGAAAACAAGGTAAACGGAGTAAGCATTACAATGCTTAGTAAGTTTTAAGCAGTGTCAATAGATAACAATCAAATTATAACATAGTTGTTCGTATTTTTATTTCACTCTTCCTTCAGGCATACCATCCCTTTACCGAATATGCACATCTCATCGTATACAATAGGCAGATAAACTTTCACATAAAAGTGAGCTCATGTGACATAGATATATTGTATGATTTCACATAACCTCTCACACTGATCCGATGTCACATAATCATAGGAATCGTCTCATAGATTGCTCTCGTATGCATCACATAACTACCTTATGATTTAGTTCAAATCAAGCTCACATATAAACTTGGAGTACATACCTGTTTAACCTTTCACATTGAATATATTTATAAGCAATTCTTATCATGAAGTCTTATAGCTTTAACCTCTACTCGGATTATCGGTGAGACCTTTAGCTCAGACAAAATCTCCACACGAAGTTATCGGGTCTTACCCGGACAAAATCTTCACACGTAGTCATCGGGTCTTACCCGGACATAATCCTCACACGTAGTCATCGGGTCTTACCCGGACATAATCTCCACACGTAGTCATCGGGTCTTACCCGGAATATATTTCCAAGTTTCATGTACATTTAATCACATGTTACAACATTCACATCGACTGTCATATTTGTAATTCATTTGCCTCATCAAATGTCTAATAATACACACCTTTCACAATTGGTCGTTCGGCCACAATAGACGCACATCGCCTACATATTTCACACTATCCATTCGGCTTTACCTCATATACATATCCCATATATATATTTCACATTAGCCATTCGGTTTTATCACATATATGCATGTTCATATTCATCACATTGGCCATTCGGCCTTATCACATATATGCATGCTCACATTCATCACATTGGCCATTCGGCCTTATCACATATATGCATGCTCACATTCATCACATTGGCCATTCATCACATTGGCCATTCGGCCTTATCACATATATGCATGTTCACATTCATCACATTGGCCATTCGGCCTTATCACATATATGCGCATTCACATTCATCACATAAAATCCTAAATCAAAATATAAATTTTCATGTATTCACATCACAATTATCCAAATATACTTCACATACCACATATACTATCATGTATACACTTTGTCTTGGCCGAATCTACATTAATCATTTTCCAATGAATAATTCAATTTCACGCCATACTATCATTTCATATTCGAATACTCATAAACTTACAATTTCACAATTTTTAATATCAAAGACCCATCTAACACTCATATATCGTTTTATAATATCACGATTTAGAATTCACGTATGGGTTTAATCAATAGCTTATGAGTAACTAAAACAAGTTTTATCCATGTTTACAACAAAATCACATATTCACTACGAGCTGTTTTCCTGAGCAGTAGTCACTAAATTATTTATAAATGGAGCTAAAAAAGTCCAAATCACTTGCCGTTAATTTTCCATGAATATAGACTCGTATATCTTCCATCTATAAAATTTCCAGAATTTTAGGTTGGGCCAATCAATACCAGATTTTTCTTAAAGTTTCCCCTATTTCACTGTTTGACTAATCTGACCACTCTCCACTACGAATCAAATTTTTCATTGTACGGAATTCAAAATGTGTTATATTTGATTTCATTTGAAACTAGACTCATTAAGGAGTCTAAGCATATAAATTTTATCTTATATCCATTTTTGTACAAATTATAATGATTTTCTAAAAACAGAACAGGGGATTTCGGAGTCATTCTGACACTGTCCCGCACAACTTTAAATATCTCTTTATAGGGAATTTCTTTGCTTACACGGTCTCTTTTATAAGAAACTAGACTAACTAAGCTTTGATTACATATTTTATTCAGCCTGTAATTCCACACCAACAATTTATAGTGATTTTCTAAAATCACGTTACTGCTGCTGTCCAAAGCAAATTATTACAATTTGCTCTTAAATTTCCAAGTCCAAACACTTATGAACTTACCATTTGAGTTTAAGACATATCATGGCCACATCATATCTTATTAAATCAACTCATTATGTCCTATTATGATTAAATTTACTCAACGATTAATCACTTAAAACTTACCTCAGAAGTGGTCGACGATTGGATGTCCACGGCTATTCGTTTACTTTCTCTTTTCCCCTACCCGACTTTGATCCTCTTTACTCTTAAGCTTAAGTAAAACAATAGATTGCTTAAGTACTTAACTAATATTATTCACTTAACAATCACATTTGGCAATCACATATCATTTAATCTTTGATTAACCAATTTAACACATACCAAAATCCAATCATACATCTAACCTTTATCTCAATACCAAACCGAGTTATAAGATCATACATTATACTAAGCATATCATTAAACATACCTATTCAATTTAGCTAATTTCATGGCCGATTAATCACCTTACCCCACATTACTCAATGCCGAATATTAACCCAACATCACAAGCATAATCACCATGAAACTTACCTTAATACACATTTTATCCCATTGCCGAATACATATATATATATCATCAAACAAATATTTATTCACATAACAACAATTCAAGCACATCAAAGCATAGTCGAATGTATCATTCTTCTTAAATTCAAAAATAAGTACATGGGCTAACTTCAAAATCTATTTAACAACTCAACTTTATACACACATATTCGGCTAGGAAGAAAGATTGATAATTTAACAGCCTTAGCTTAACATATATATATACAACCTAAATCCTTTTCTTAACTCGTGATTCACTAACTTGGGAGTTATTTTCTAACAAATTTTAACTTACTCTAATACCGAATGCTACTCAAGCTTTAAGCTCATGTCCTTTCATTATTAAGCAAATGTTATAACATAACTAACATCCCTTTTTCAATTTGAGCATCAACACATAAAGAAATTAAACACAAAGATTCATAGCCGAAACCTATACATAACATCATTCAAGGTTTAATCCCCTAAATTCATGCACACAGCCGAACCTATTGAGAGATGTATATAAAACAACATCTAGTTAGTACATTCAAGCCCTTACGGCATTCCCTTCAATTTAATACTAAGACAAACCAAAAGATTTATTCATGTAAATTCAAAAATTTCAAGTTCATCTCTTTCACATATAAATACCAAAAATTAAGTATTTACTAGCTTAAACTCTATTAAACCTTAAAACATCAATCTATCCCCTACCATTTTCCCCATGGCCGAATGCTCAAGACACCATAAAACTAAAAATTTTGTCATGGGCTATGTAATGAACTTAATATCTAACTCAAAATATGCTAAAAAAATCCATAAGCTAACATGAATTTCTCACCTTATTTATGACTTAGAATCACCGAATGGTTGCTCCCTCTCTCCCTCTTAGAATCGGCCAAGAAGAAACAAGAATAAAGACTTGTTTCTTTCACCCCTTTCTTCTTTTCTTTACTCTATTCGCCAACTTGAGCAACATGATAACCTTTTTTCTTTTTTTTCATCATTTTCCTTTTTCCCTTTCTTTATTACTAACTTTTTTTTTATTTTATTGTTTCCTACATACCACATTATCACAAAGTGTTTATAATATGGTTAATCCCATAGCATGGCCGGCCACTAGTTCATCTTTTGGGTATTTTGACATGCAAGGACAACATTTTCTAAGATGCATCAATAGGCCACTTTAACATTTGCCTAGCACATTTCTAAATTTTCTCACACAAATCCTATTTAGAAAAATTTACTTACAATTAACAAAATTCAAACATGAAATTTTCACACATGCCTATATACATATAATAAGCATCAAATATAATGGTTAATTATTTTTATGACTCGGTTTTGTGGTCCCAAAACCACTTTCCGACTAGGGTCACTTTAGGGGTGTCACAAAGCCACTTTCAGTACTTCCTCCATCAATAACCCAGTCCCATGCATCAGATAATAATAACATGGCATGCAGTAAATAGTAACAGTCAAACATGCATTCAAGTCAACCTTAACCCTAGGGGTATATTAGTAATTTTGCTCCTAGGGGTAAAACTGTAAACTTTCCACCGATAAAGGTATTTCAGAAATTTTATCAGTTTTGAGGGTTCTCATGAATGTTACGGTCCTTACTAGCCCATTTGTCATCGCAGTAATTTATTTATCTCAATTTCACAATTTTAGCTATTGGGCCCTAAAACCCCTAATGGGCCCTACAGTGTCCATTAGCAATTTAAGCCCATTTAATTCAAGTTTTATGACCAGTTTACCGGTTTAAGCAGTTTTGATTCTACAGTTTAACAGAACATACTTATTGCCTATTTTTTATATTCTACTTTTTTATTTATTATTATTACCCATATGGGCCCGTAAGCCCATTGGGCCCAATTTTAGCCTATCGAGGCCCAATTATCGAATTGCATGAAATTTCACACACAACTAACTTACCACTTTACGATTTCAGATCTAATGATTTCTAAACGTCTTGTGAGCACTCGCACACTCACAAGCCCACGAAATACCGAAATTTCAGCATTTAGCTTTTGTTTGAATTGAACTATGAGGGGTGTTCGATACACACTGTTTCATGACGATCGCTCTCGAGATCCCTTACGATGTCCTACAATTGATTACCACAATTCTTAGATTGCAACCCACAACAACCAATCCCAATATTCAGCAACCCATATTCGAACCATGCCCCTAAAGCCTTTAGAATCTTACCTTTTTGCCGAAACCGATGACTAGATCTAAGTCTAGTTGTTCCAAAGATCCAAGCCTTAGATCAAACCTCTAGAAGACACTAATCACCAAAAGAAATCGTCAGTTAAAGACCCTTAAAGCCCTATGCCCAAATCGACAACCTCCCTAGATTTTAGGGACTTCGGCTTTTCTAAATTGTAAAATAAGACTAGATCTAAGGTGATGAGCACTTACCACTTATTCCTCTTTGATTTCTACACAGATCTGATGTAGATCTATCCTCTTAACGATAGTAGAACTTGAATCCAGGAGATCTGAAGTTTCGGCTATAAATCCCTAAATCTATGGTATTTCGGCTTTTTAAGTGATGAAGAAGATGACGATTTGAGGCTATAAATTTGAAGCAATATTGCCGACAGATACTAAGGTTTTAGAGAAGATGAAAGTTGATCAAAAAGAACAAAAATAACTGAAGGATTTTGGCTTGGAGTAATCGGCACAAGAAGTGAGTTTTCGAGATTTCGGCTTTTATGGCAATCGGCTCTGGAGATTTTGTGGAGAATGGGATTGACAGAGGAGGTGAGTAAGGTGATCAGAAGGTTTCGGCTAGAATAAAAAGCAAAAACGAAGAAAGAAAATGGAGGAAAAAGAGAGGAAGAAGAAATCGGCACCAAAGAGAAGGAATTTGCGTTTTCGGCTTTTGTGAGAACTCAGAAAGGATGAATGGCAGTGAAAGCTTTCAGGTGGCTAACCCTAATTCTCCAAGACAGAAAAAGAAAAGAACCTAACCCTAATATCAACTAAAAGAATCGGCCCAACCTCCTTAAGGCCCTTGCTGAAATTCACTTAAGTGATCACATGCCCGGCACATGCCTAAAATTAAAAAGTAACCATATGCCTACATTGCAACTTGAACCCTGGACCTTTAATTCCTTCCCAGACGCCATTCTTTTTAAGGAACTTAGTGGCGCCACCTTGCCACTTTACCAAGGCCTTATTTGCATCATAATTTACAAAGTTCTTCTTAAAAGCCCACTTAACCAAGTCTCCTATTCACTTAAAATCCAACCTTGATATTTTACCGTGTTTAACTTTGGCTTGGTCCTTCTAAAGGCCCACTAACACATTTAAAAACAATTCCAATATTCAGAACACCAAAATTTCAAAATTTACCAAAAATCACAAAAACCCGGAAAAACTTGAAAATCAGGGTGTTACACTTGTTGATTTTTAAATGCTGTCTCGGTGTTCTGGAAACGAGTTTTTGACACCGATATAAACTTTGAGAGCATCTATTCAAGGTTTGGCTTCTTTTCCTGTTGGTAGGGTGGTTGTTGGTAGCCTGAAGGCGGTCTCTGATTTGCTTGGCTTCCCCATGAGAAATTTGGGCGATTCCTCCAACCTGCATTGTAAGTGTTACTATATGGATTGTTTTGAGATCGAGAATTATTACCCATGTAATTTAACTACTCGTTATCCATGTTGTGGCCATAAGGTTGGTATTCCGAATTGCTTGATCCACCTCCTCTTTCTTCGCACTGCATTACTAGGTGAACATGTGAAGAACTAAGAAAGCCATCAATTTTCTTATTCAAGAGTTCTACCTGATTAGAGAGCATGGTGACCGAATCGGTGTTATAAACACCGGCTATTTTTGTTGGCTTTGTCCTCATGACTTGCCATTGATAGTTATTCAGTGAGATCTCCTTTATAAACTCATAAGCATCTTCAGGTGTTTTATTATTGATGGTTCCGCCAGCAGCTGCGTCAACCATTTGCCAAGTCGAAGGATTCAGGCCATTATGGAACGTTTGAACCTAAAGCCAAAGTGGTAACCCATGGTGAGGACACCTTCTCAGTAAGTCCTTGTATCTCTCACATGCATCGTAAAGAGTTTTTAAGTCCATCAGCACAAACAAAGGCATATCATTACGTAATTTGGCCGTTTGAACCGATGAGAAATATTTTGATAGAAATTTTTCGGTCATTTATTCCCAAGTAGTGATTAACCCTCGTAGTAATGAGTTAAACCACTATTTAGGTTTGTTCCTTAATGAAAAAGGGAATAACCGAAGATGAATGGCATCATCAGAAACACCATTAATTTTAAATGTATCGCATAGTTCCAAAAAATTTGCTAAGTGGGTGTTGGGATCCTCATCCTACAAACCATCAAACTGAACAAATTGCTGTATCATTTGAATAGTGTTAGGTTTTAGCTCAAAAGTATTTGCAGCTACAGTAGGTCTAACTATGCTTAATTCAGTTCCTGTTAAAGAAGGTTTAGCATAATCATACATAGTGCGTGGAGCATGATTTTGATTAAGCACAATTATAGGAGGTAGCTGATTGTCTTGGTTTTCAGCCATCTCTTCGGTTGGGGGTTGAGTATCGTCGTCTTGCTCGTTCTCTGTATCTTAAGCTTCGCCTTATTTCTGTTTGGTTTCTGCAAACTGTACGATCGATTTCTTCATCAAAAAGTAGTTGTCCTGACGGGTTTCTTCTAGCATAAACTATAAAAACCTGTCAAGAGAAAGAAAAAGTAAATTAGTAAATAATAATAATAAAAATTAAAAATTAAATTGCAAGAAAAATAAATGGCTAAAGTAATAAAAATTGAGCGTTCCTAATATCTTAGTCTCCCCGGCAACGGCGCCAAAAACTTGATCGCATAATTTCGTGATAGGTTTTAAATATTTATAATTAATCGTTCTTGAAACTAACTGTTAGTGCGATGTAGGCAAGTGTACCTATCGAACAGTAGTATAGTTTTAGCAAGACTGGATTGTCGAACCCAAACGAACTAAAAGTATTAGTAATGACTGTCTTTTTATTATCTAGCCTAAGAATAAGGTGGTTTTGTTTTAACTAACTAATTAACTAATGTAAGAATTCACAGATAATGGAATTGGGGAATTACTTTTGGAAAAACGATTGCATTAAGACAATACCTAAGGAAAAATCCACCTAGACTGTACTTATTATTCTGGCTCCGAATCGGACGATTTAGTCATTTAACTTATTCCGTAGAGATTGCTAAGTTATGTTATTATCCCTATTCAAGACTAATAAAGTCTAATCCCTAGATTGAATAATTGAGACTTTTCTCTCATTAACACTCTAGGGTTGCATTAACTCGATCTATGGATCCCCTTATTAGGTTTCACCCTAATCCGGTAAAATCTTGTCACCCTATGTCTAGGTGCGCAAACAACTCCACTTAATTATGACAAATGTACTCTTAAACAGGGTCTATTCCTCCTCTGAAAAAGAGCTTATCTTGAATCAGTATCCTGAGATATCAAAACAAGAATTAAGAGCACATAATTAAGAACAAGTTAAATATTTATCATACAATTCAGAAAATAATAACAAGA
The DNA here is from genome assembly GCF_025698485.1 of Gossypium arboreum. Classification (NCBI taxonomy): domain Eukaryota; kingdom Viridiplantae; phylum Streptophyta; class Magnoliopsida; order Malvales; family Malvaceae; genus Gossypium; species Gossypium arboreum. The sequence goes on along the minus strand of NC_069081.1, from coordinate 81,253,892 downwards.
TTCGTCTTAGGTTTCATTCCCCTTAGGTATTTAAGGGATTTAGTTCATAACTAAAAAGGAAAACATCTCAGAAGAATAACGAATACAAAACATAAAGAAAACCCAAAACTCCTAAAGGAAAATTGAGGGGAGATCTTCAGTCTTGATGGTGACTCCAGCTTCTGAGATGGATCAATCAGCTTCCTTCGAGTAATTCCTTCCTTCCTCTTTATGCCTCCCTTTACTTTCCTCCTCTAGGGTGTATTTATAGGCTTTAGAATGCCTAGAAGCCCTCAAGATTGGCCTTTTCTGAATTGGACTCAACCTGGGTTTGGTAGGGACACGCTCGTGTGAGTCGTGCTTCGAATCTGCCAAATTGACCCGACCGTGTGATCTGCCCTTGTGAGGAGGTCCAGGCCATGTTGAATTTGTACTTTGGCCCATTTTTCTCTATTTTTGGCCCGTTTCTCATTCCCTCCGCTCTCCTATTCTCTCCTAAGTATAAAACATGAAATTACAGCATTAGGAGCATCTAATTCACCAATTCTAATGGGAAGTCATCCATAAAATGCGTTAAACATTGGGTAAAAATATGTATAAATTACGGTTTATCACACCCCAACCATCTAAGCTTCAGAGTTCCAGTGATATACAACCATCCATATGGAAACAAGCAAAATAAAACACACTTGGAGCGTGGCATGTCTCGAACCTCAGACCCCATGGAACACTCCACACGCCTCTATCCCCTGGACTAGCATCTATTTTATGTCATGCTTTACTCACATTTATTTAAAAATCTACCAACTAAAGGCAAAGGTTTATTTCATAAAAATAAAACTTTCTTGCAAAAGCCTAGGTTTGAACCCAAGACCTCTCAGACACTCCTAGAACACGTAACAACTGAAGCGACATGCATTTGTGTGCAACACAACATACGCAAATAGATATTTAAATTTTAGGGCGTTACAGGTTCGTAAAAGGGTTTTCGATGATTGCAACTCCATTAACGAAACTGCTTCAGAAAGATGTGAAGTTTGAATAGTCTGAAAAGTGTCAAAAAAACTGTGATCAATTGAAAGCCCTATTGACTAAAACTCCAGTGTTAGTACAACCCGAACCGGGTAAAGAATTTGTGATCTATAGTGATGCTTCATTGAATGGTCTAGGATGTGTTTTGTTTCAGGAAGACAAAGCCATTGCTTATGGTTTGAGATAGTTAAAGCCACACGAAAAGAACAATCCGACGCACGACCTTTAGTTAGTTGTGATTGTGTTTGCTTTGAATATTTGGCGCCACTATCTGTTCGGTGAGAAATATCATAAGAGTTTGAAATATCTGATGAGTTAGAAAGATTTGAATCTGCGACAGAGAAGATGGTTAGAACTGTTAAAAGACTATGAGCTTGTTATTGATTATCATCTGAGAAAAGCAAATATTGTTGCTGATGCTTTGAGTCGAAAATCAATATTTGCTCTCCATACAATGAAAGCTCATTTGGTTGTGTCTGATAATGGTTTGATTTTAGCTGAATTGAAAGTGAGACCGTTATTTATTCAACAGATTATCGAAACTCAGAAGATTGATAATGAGATTTTAACAAAACGAGCTAAGTATAATTTAGATTCTGATTCAGAATTTAGAGTTGATAAAGATAATTGTCTGAGATTTTGAGATCTAATTTGTGTTCCGAGAAATTTAGAATTGATTCAGATGATTTTGAATGAAGCTCACAACAGTCGTTTATCTGTTCATCCATGTAGTACAAAAAGGTATAATGATCTAAAACATCTTTATTGGTGGCCTGGTATGAAGTGTGATATCTCTGAATTTGTTGTGAAATGCTTAATTTGTCAGCAAGTTAAATTTAAACATCAAGTGCCCTCTGGTTTGTTACAATCGATTATGATTCTAAAATGTAAATGGGATAGAGTGGCAATGAATTTTGTTTCGGGTTTGCCCCTATCTCCGTGAAAGAAAGATGCAATCTGGGTTGTGGTTGACAGATAGACAGAATCTGCTCATTTTATTCCGGTACGATCTGATTACTCGCTTGATAAGTTAGCTGAGCTATTCATTTCTGATGTTGTAAGATTGCATTAGGTACCTTTATCCATTGTTTCAGATAGAGTTCTGAGATTCATTTCACGGTTTTGGAAGAAACTACAAGAGACTTTAGGTATGAAATTACATTTCAGTACTACTTTTCACCCATAGACGGATGGTCAATCCGAGCAAATTATTCAGATTCTTGAGGATATGTTGAGATGTTGCATTCTTGAGTTTGAAGGTACATGGGAACAGTATTTACCTTTGATTTAATTTGCTTAGTTTTCAATCAAGTATAAAAATGGCACCGTACGAAGCCTTATATGGTCACAAATGTCGTACACCTTTGTTTTAGACTAAGCTAAGTGAAAATAAGATACATGGGGTTGATTTGATAAAAGACGTTGAACATAAAGTAAAAGTGATCCGAGATAGTTTGAAAATAGCTTTTGATCGTCAGAAATCTTATGCAAATTTGAAACGAAAAGTTATTGAATTTGAAATCGACGACAAAGTGTTTCTAAAAGTATCCCCATGGAAGAAAGTACTCCGATTTGGCAGTAAAGGCAAATTGAGTTTGAGGTTTATTGGGCCGTATGAGATTATCGAGCATATTGGGCCATTTGCATATAGATTGTTGTTACCACCTGAATTAGAAATGATTCATAATGTGTTCCAAGTATAAATGCTTCTATGATACAGATCTGATCCTTCGCATGTAATTCCTCCGTCTGAGATTGAGATTTAGTCTAATATGACCTATGAAGAGGAACCGATCAGTATCTTAGCTCGCGAAGTTAAAGAACTGCAAAATAAGAAAATTCTGTTAGTTAAAGTATTGTGGCATCAACGCGGTTTTTAAGAGGCTACGTGGGAGCCTGAAGATGCTATGAGACAACAATATCTGAATCTGTTCAACGTGAAGATTTTCGGGGACAAAAATCCTTAAGGGGGAGAATTGTAACAATTCGATTTAGACCCTAGTCGAAATATTGGTTTTGAGACCACAAATCTGAGTCAAAAAAATATTTTAATATTATTTTTTGTGCTTATAATATGTGAATTAGTATGTGTGAAAATTTCGTGTGAAAATTTAATCGTTTATATGTTTAATTTGATAAAATGGCCTAATCGCATAAATTGTAAAAGTTGCTTTCCATATGTTAAATGTGTCTATTTGTTATGTCTTTGTAAATGGGAGGTCCTTATGTTGTGAATAGACCATTTGAATAATGGATGGACATAAATGGCTATGGTTTATGAAATTTTATATGTTATTAATGAAGGGTAAAATGGTAAAATGTTTATTATTATTAATAAAAATAACACAAACATAAAATTAAGGCCATTATCATCTTTTTTGGTCGAATGTATCAAAAGAAAAACAGTTCTAGGGTTCGGCACTTTGATTTGGTGATTAATGTATGGATTTTGTTCGGTTTTTGATAATTTCTACGTTTTTGTGATCGTTGCTTAGTATACTATCAAGCCCATGTCTCAATTTCTAATTTTGTTGATGATTTTGAGTTGAGCCAAAATTATAAGCTTTGTGAAGTTAGTTTTTAGTAAATGAAAGATATGTTTTAGGTTAACATATTTTGTATTTGGATTTTTTGATAAATTTGAGTAATTTGGACTAAATTTAAAAATTTGTAAATTAAGGGACTAAATTTTGAAATAAATGAAATATATGGACTTGTATGAACACTATGAGAATTTGGCTAGGAATGTGTACAAAGAAATTTTGTGTATTTTGTGATTTTTTGAATTAAGGACTAAATTGTCAAAATATGAAAATATGAGGGCTAATTAGTAAAATTCCCTAAATGTATGTTTGTGGATTGATTTGAATGATTTGGTGAATAAAAGAGTTAAATTTGAATTTATATAGATCAAGAACTAAAGAAAATGGAATTAGATCGGGGAAAGTTGAAAGTCATTGAGTAGCCAATTCCGTTTATCCGAATTCGTACGAGGTAAGTCTATATACAAATAAATGTATTTGAAATGGTTTATTTATGCTTATATGCTATTGAGTAATTATGAATAGCTTTATGCCTTGAATATGAGATATCTGAGAAAGTATCGACAAAGTTCTGATGTCTGAAAAGCTCGTACGAACCATAGGAATAGTTAGGATACATAAGTCAAGACATAGGATCCGATATGTGTTTTCGTGTAAGACCACGTCTGGGACGTTGGCATCGTATTTGATTTCATGTAAGACCCTGTCTGGGACAATGGAATTGATATTTGTTTACATGTAAGACCATGTCTAGGACGTTGGCACTGTATGAGCTTTCCGAGCTATCCACGTATCCTTATGATTTCAAACGGTTCAACAGGCATTCTGAGAAAATAGATGACTATGTGAATTTGTATCTGACACAGGTACGTTTGAATTGTATACCATGTTTGAGATTGAAAGATAAGTATATGTACCTTGATGAATATATGATATAAGTATGAGAATGAGTTATGATATTTATATGTGAATCATATTCAAATGAAATATAAGAGATATATGTTTAAGTGAATGTATTTTTCCTCAAACAAATTATATGAATGAATTGATCTTATTTGTTAAGTTTATTTGTATATGGCTTGCTAAGCTTTTGAAAGTTTACTTTGTGTGTGTTTGCATTATTTTATAGATATCGTAGCTACCAGGAGCTCGGGGATCGTCAAGGATCATCACCACACTATCAAACTTTATTTTGGTATGTTTTGAAAATGTATTTATTGTAGTATGGCATGCATAGGCTAGAGGATTTTGGTTATGTTTTGTGATATGTATATCCAGCCATATGATATGGCTTGGTTATGGTTGAGATTATGAATGAATTTGGTATATGCTTGTGTTCATAAATGGTATGTTTTGATGTGCATCAATGTCCTATTAAAATGGTCAGTTTGGTAAGGTTTTGGCATGTGAATGGATGAGGTGAATTGGAGTTATGAAACATATGATTTAATATGACTTTGGCTTATGATTTTATATGATTGAGTATAGATTATAAGCTTGAATTTGGTTGATTATAATATGGCATGAATGATGTAAGTTTTGGTATTGAAATTGGCTAAAATTATAGTGCAAATGTGCTTGGCTTTATGCTTGTAGGTTTGACTCAAATTGGGTGGCAAATTTGATTTTCAAATGGCCTATTTTTGTCCACACGGGCAGAGACACGGGGGTGTGTCTTAGCCGTGTGCGACACACGGTCATGTTACACGGCCATGTGTCCCTTGGGGTACCCTACGATTTTAAGTCAATCTTGAGCATGGCCAAGGCATACTGGCGTGTGGCTAGCCGTGTAGCCCAAGTTAGTTTCGACCACGGCCAAGGCACATGGGCGTGTCTTGTGGCCGTGTGATTAATTCAGTATGTATGCCCTAATTTGACATAGTTTAGACACACGGGCATGTCTAATGCTATGTGAGGCACACGGTTTGTTCACACGGGCGTGTGACCTTTATGTAACACCCCGATCCCGAGACCATCACCGGTGTCGGACACGAGGGGTTAACAAGCCAAGTCCACATATTTTGCCCAGCAATTTGACATTTCCAGTCGGGCTGGAAAACTGCGTCACTGTCGCCTTAAAAATCATATCTCGAGTTTCAAAACTCGGAAACTGGTTTCGTAAATTTTCCCTGAATTTAGACTCATATATCCATACATGGATTTATTTCTAGAATTTTTGGTCAGGCCAATTGGTACAGTTTATTAGTTAAAGTCACCCATGTTACAGGGATCGACTGCTCTGACCTTCGCGCGTTATAACTTGAATATCTCTCTGTACAGGGCTTTAACACTGGTGCCGTTTGTTTCTAATGAAACTAGACTCAAAATGGAATCTGTACATATAAGGCATGACTCCTAATTCTTTCTGGATAATTTATAGTAAATTTTAAAGTTGCGACAGGGGACCCAGAAACCGTTCTGGCCCTGTCTCACAATAGCCTTAATATCTCTTAACATGTAACTCCTATGACCATTTCGTTTCTTCCATATGAAAATAGACTCATCAAGGTTCATTTACATAGCTTATTCACTATTTAATACCATTCCTACAAATTTTGGTGATTTTTCACATTCACGTCACTGCAGCTGGCAGCATCTGTTTTAAGGTAGGTCTTACCTATTTGGTAGTCTCCATGAACCAACTAGTCTTGCCATACATAGGTTCATATATGATCATTTTAACCATGCCAATGGCTGATCATGTGACCAACATTCCCATTTCCAATCCATAGCCACATCATGACACCAAATATATACATACAAACCACAAATAGTCTAAGTTCATGCTTCCTTTTTGAGCCATTTTCGCATGGCCGTATATATATACATCACAACATATTTAACCAACAAGGGTAGTCCTATACATGCCATCTCAAGTTCAACCAAAATTTATACCAAAATGGAGGCTTGATAGTGTGGATGACTTGACTTCAACGATCCCAAATCCGATTGCTTGAGCGAAATCTAGAAAACCGAGAGCCAAAGCAACGGGTAAGCATTTTATGCTTAGTAAGTCTCAAGGAATATAATCAACTCTTATTACAGCAATACATCCACATAGCCAAATGCATCATTTCATTAATACACATTCTTACTTCACACTTCATCATTATATAATTTCACAAAGTATCAATCAATTCAATAACTGAAATTCATTAGTCGATTGAGCGAATGTTGCTCAAACATGTCGACTTTCAATGCACATATAAACGCATACCTCATTCTTTGGGCTTTTTGAGTGTACTCATTGAATTTATTACAGCAACCAACACTCACCTCCAGCCCAAGATTCTTCGAATATAACCGGATATAACCATGTGCACAAATGCCTTGGTCTTAGCCGGATAGAATGTCTCGCCACGAATGCCTTGGTCTTAGCCGGATGTAGCCACTAGCACAATTGCCTTGGTCTTAACCGGATATAATTTCAGCATAATTGTCTTGATTTAGCCCGGATATCATTCAATTTCCCATGAACACATACATCAATTATCATTGGACATACATATTTCATTTTCGTTACTAAGGCTCAAACGCAATTATAGTCACAAGCATATTCGCCGGGACTTAGCCCGGTAGAATTCAAATACTCATGCACACATAATCAATAATCAATACACATCCATACTTTATTTCACATAATTCAAGTAGGGTCACTTCTTGAGGACTTACCTCGGATGTTGTCGAACGGCTTTTTCGGCTATTCGATCACTTTCTCCTTCCCCTTGTCCAATTGTGGCCCTCTAAGCTCTTGAGCTAATTCAAACAAATTCAATTTATTAAAACCTCATTGTGCTAGCTTATGGCGAATATGACAAGGAGTTTAAATGGTCATATGGCCACCCTTTAGCTTGAATACACAATGGTCATGCACATTTTATACTACATCAAGCAATTCAATACAATTTATTCGAGCATCAAGGAAATGCTAAGGCCTTCAATAGGCTACCCAAGGCCGAATATTCATGTACATGTTGAGGCCAATTATGCACTTAATACCTCACAAAACAGCATGCATTTTACTAGTTAATGCTTTGCATATTGTGGCTCAAAACTTATAATATAGCATCAAGCACTTATATGTGTGCTAGGCCGAATTGTGCTTGCAAATTTCACAATTATTCTTCAACATCTTCTTCTTTAAACAAACTTATTCATCACTTCCTTCATAACCAAAACATCATGTGCAAACATATATATACATATATGAGCATGGCCGAATTTCAAGGTGTCCATAGCCATCCAAAACACAAATTTTAACTAACATGCAAGAAGCATGAACCATGCTCATGAATGCATCATGGCCGAATATGACAATCATGCTCCTTTTCAACTTCAATCATGATAAAACAAAAAGAAAGCTCAAAATCTTACTCAAGAGTAGACAATCCATCATTGCATGCATCATCATCAAGCTTCACACTTAGCATGCAATGGCTTTATCACCATAACAACTTTGGCCAAATACCATTTCCATGGCATAACAAAGATTTGAGCCATGGCTAACATGCACATCAAGTGAGCAACCAAAACATGCATGAAACTCCTAACACAACCTCATACATACCTTAATCTTGATGCAAACTTAGCCAAATCTCCTTCTAGATCTCTTCCAAACCAAGCATGAAGCAAAAATCCTCCTTCTTCCTTAGTTTTGGCTCAAAGAAAGGATGAACAAAATTTTTTTCTTTCCTTCTCTACAACTCACGGCAATGGGGGGGGAATACCTCACTCACACACATTTTTTTTTTCATTCTTTTCTTACCCATACACCTTTGTTTATTATTTCTCCCTAATGCACCAACAAAACATGTTTCATGACATGTTTTGCCCATCCTCTCTTGCCATGGCGGCCACTTCATGTTGGGGGAAATTTGACATGCAAATCCCTTATTTTTGCATGCATGAGCAACTAGTCATCACACATTTCCCCATCATACTTTCAAAGTTCACTACTAGGTCCTTTCTAGTGAAATTCGCATTTATAACACTAAATCGAAACATCAAAATGTCACACACAAATTAACACATATCATAGGCATCAAAATAAATTTTAAATTATTTTTATGCCTCGCTTTTTGTGGTCCCGAAACCACATCCCGACTAGGGTCAATTTTGGCTGTCACAACTCTCCCCACTTAAGAAATTTTCGTCCCCGAAAATCTTACCGTAAATAGGTTTGGATATCGCTCTTTCATAGAGTTCTCGGTCTCCCAAGTAGCTTCTTCTATCCCGTGCTTGAGCCATAACACTTTCACCAATGAACCCGCTTGTTTCGCAACTCTTTCACTTCGTGATAGGATACTGAATCGGTTCTTCCTCATAACTCATATTAGCTTGAATCTCAATTTCGATGGACTAATCACGTGCGATGGATAGGATCTATAGCGTCAAAGCATCGAAACGTGAAAGACATCGTGAACCTTTTAAGTTCAAGGGCAAAATCAAACGATATGCCATCGGACCGACTCGCTTCGGATATCTCATATGGCCCAATGAACCTCGGGCTCAACTTGCCCTTACGGCCAAATCGAGTATCTTTTTCCAAGGCGATACCTTGAGAAACACTTTATCACCCACGATACTCGATATCCTTACGCTTCAGATTCGCGTCGACTTCGACGATCGGAGGCTATCTTCGAGACTTTCACGGATTACTTTCACTTTCTGCTCAGATCTCTAATCAAATCCACCGAAAATCTTGTTTTCACCAAGCTCATCCAAAACAATGGTGTACGACATTTACGACCGCACAAAGCCTCGTAGGGTGCCATCTTAATACTTGATTTAAAGTCTGTTGTTATAAGCGAATTCAATCAACGGCAAATACCGCTCCCATGAACCACTAAACTCGAGGACGCAACATCTTAACATATCCTCAAGTATCTGAATTATCCGCTCGGATTGACCATCGGTTTGGGGGTGAAAGGCGGTCTTTGAAATGCAACTTGGTACCCAAAGCTTCTTGCAACTTTTTCCAAAATCGTGAGGTAAATCTCGGATCTCTATCCGACACGATGGAAATAGGCACCCGTGTAATCTCACAACTGAGAAACGTACAATTCGGCTAATTTGTCCATTGAAAAATCCGTGCGTCACGGGATAAAGTGAGCCGACTTAGTCAATCTATCAACCACGACCCAAACCGCATCCTTCTTACTTGTCGACAATGGCGGTCCGGATACAAAGTCATTGTGACTCGATCCCATTTCCACTCGGGTATCGTGATTGGTGAAGTAATCTCAAGGCACCGATGTTCCGCTTTCACTTGTTGACATATTAAACATCTCAAACAAAGTCGGAGATGTCTCGCTTCATACCATGCCACCAAAACCGACGTTTCAAATCATTGTACATCTTCGTACTCCCGGGTGGATTGCCATTCGGCTACAATGGGCTTCATTCGAATTATCGAAATGAGTTCAATTCTTTGGAACACACAGACGACTTTTGAACCTCAAACAATCGTCATCGTCGATTTGAAATTCGAGTCCTTGTTCGAACACACTCACCCGTTTTGCGCCCAACTCGTCGTCGACTTTCTCGAGCTTCTCGAATTTGATGTATCAATAGTGGTTTGGCTTTCAATTCAGCTACTAACACACTATCGGATTGGATGACAAGTGCACGCTCATCGCCAGAAGCGAATAATGATTTACGACTCAAGGCATCCGCAACCACATTCGCCTTTCCCGGTGATAGTCAATGATCAGCTCATAATCCTTTAACACTCGAGCCAACGTCTTTGTCGCAGATTTAAGTCTCTTTGGGTCATCGATATTTGAGACTCGTGATCCGAGTACACATGGCACCTTTCACCAAATAAGTAATGTCGCCATATCTTTAAAGCGAACACGACGGCGCCAATTCGAGATCATGGGTCGGATAATTTTTTCTCGTGTGGCTTCAATTGCCTCGACGATAGGCCACAACTCGACCTTCTTGCATCAATACGCAACCTAACCCAAGGAGGAGGCGTCACTATAGATGACAAACTCTTTGCCGATTCGGGTTGCACTAGAATTGGGGCTTCACCAAACAAGTCTTCGATTGATCGAAACTTTTTGGCATTTCTCCGTCCATTCGAACTTAACATCCTTTTGGAGTAGCCGTCATCGGCGTGGCTATCGTTGAGAATCCTTTTACAAATTGTCGGTAATAACCTAAGCAAGCCCCAAAAGCTCGAACCTCGAATATTTCTGAGGCTTCCAATTAAGTATGGCTGAAATTTTATTCGGTCGACTCGAATACCCGGCGAGATACCACATGACCCAAGAAGCTAACCTCTCTTAATCGAACTCACCTTGCTGAACTTAGCATATAATTGCTTATCCCGTAAAATTTGCAGCACTAACCGCAGTGTTCAAGATGTTCGATCTCATTTCTTGAATAGACCAAGATGTCATCAATGAACACGACTACTAATCGATCCAAATATGGTCTAAAGATCCGATTCATCAAATCCATAAATACCGTAGGGCATTAGTGAGCCCAAACGGCATCACTAGGAACTCATAGTGACCATATCTCGCTCAAGGCGCCTTGGGCACGTCCAATCTCGGATTCGCAATTGATAATAGCCCGATCTCAAATCTATTTTCGAGAACACCGAGGTTCTTCGCTTGATCGAACAAGTCATCAATACGTGGCAACGGATACTTGTTCTTTATCGTCGCTTTATTAAGTCGACGATAGTCGATGCACGTACCGCATGGTTCCATCCTTCTTCTTCACGAACAACACCGGCGCACCCAAAGGCGAAAAACTCAAGCGAGCAAAACCTCTATCCACCAATTCTTGCAATCGAGCTTTCAACTCTTTTAATTCGTTGGTGCCATACAATACGGAGCTATCGAAATTGGAGTGGTACCGGTACCAATTCGATGTCAAATTCTATTTCTCGAGCAGTGGTAAACCCGCAATTCTTCGGGAAAACATCCGGTATTCACAAACCACGCACACAGATTCGGGCTTCTTTTACGATTCCTTGTCATCGAAAGCACGTCGCAAGGTACGCTTCGCACCCTTTTCTTACATATTTCGGGCCAACATCGGCGATATTACAATGGCAACCCTTTAAGTCCATAGACTCAACCCAATTATTTCATTATTCGCGCACCTCAAATCGATAGTCTTGCTCTTGCAATTTACAACCGCATCGTGCATGGTCAACCAATCCAAACCAAGAATAACGTCGAACTCATCGAACGGCAAAAGCATCAAGTCCACCGGAAAACAAGAACCTCGGAACACTAGGGGACTTTTCTTGCACACTTTGTTGACAAGCACGTAATGACCCAAGGGGTTTGACACCCGAATTACAAACTCAGTAGACTCAATAGGCAAAGTCTTCTCGGATGCTAAGGTTTCACATATATATGAATGAGTAGAACCAGGGTCAATCAAAGCAATCACATTTGTATTGAAAAGAGTGAAAGTACCGGTAATGACATCTGGAGAGGTATCCTCACGTGCGCGTATGGCATAAGTCCTTGTAGGAGCACGAGCCTCAGATCTGATGGTAGCATCTCTAGATCCTCTCTGACCGCCACTCGACATTGCCCATATTTCTAGGTGGCCTACCTCGAGCAGTGGTAGCACCCGGTTTCCACTCGACTCACATTCTGCTCAAGCATCCTCGGGCAATCCTTCATAAAGTGGTCGGCCGATCCACACTTATAACAGAGCGATCACGAAACCAACAGCTCCCGAATGCCATTTGCCACAATGTGGACACTCCCCTCTCGGCGATCATTTCCACCATCAAGGCGATCGAAGTGACTCGTGTGGTCACAGGGGTCGATCGCGTCCTCGTCTAGAAAAGCCCAAACGCCTCTAGACCGGCTCGCATCATCTCGAAATCTCTTCTGCTTGTTGAAGAGACTTTCCGAGGACCTCTTCGAATTCTCCGGTTCCCACATCGCTTTTTTGTTTCTCCTTTCTAAGCTCTTGACTTTACAAGCTCGCTCAACAAGTACTACGAACTCTCGTATCTCGAGAATGCCAACAAACATCCTTATATCATCATTCAGCCCATCCTCGGCGTTTACATAATAGCTTCGATGAAATGCATTCTCGCGTGCATCGGCTAAGATCAAGAAATTCCTCCGCTTTTGGTCGATGAATCTCGATCGATATACTTTTTTCTAACTCGGTTTGAAAGAATTCCCAAGTCACTTGCTCTCTAGGCACCACGAAGTCGAGTACTCCACCAATAGTAGGCGGACTCACGTAGCAAGGAGATGGTACACTTTAAGCACTCATCGGTGTACAAGATAGCTCATCGAGCACCTTGATAGTGTTGTCCAACCAAAATTCAGCTCGTTCGGCATCATCATCATCCGTAGCTTTAAATTCAGTGGCCTCATGTTTTCGAATCCTATCGATTGGGGCTTACTTGACCTTATTTGGTCGATTCTCGGAGGTATTGTAGGTCTTGGGGTTGCATTTGTCGGGAATGGAGGTTGTGGAATGTAGTGTTAGTTCGAATGTATTGGTTAAACCATTCGCTCATCACACTATAAAAGGCTTGCCTAGCCTCATCATTCGGATTGCTGGCCATAGGTTGAGAGTCCGCGGCGCTGTCCCTTGTGTGGGAGCAGCGCCACACTCTCCACATCATCAGCTATTGCTCGGTTGGGATCGGATCCATTGCTATAAACAAACTCAAAGTCAAATTGTCGAAATCACCACACTATCGATTCATCATTTAATGGCATGTATAGCTAGACCCCAAACACCTCACGGTAGTCCTAGAATCGACTAAACCGTGGCTCTGATACCAATAAAATTGTAACACCCCGATCCCGAGACCATCACCGGTGTCGGACACGAGGGGTTAACAAGCCAAGTCCACATATTTTGCCCACCAATTTGACATTTCCAGTTGGGCTGGAAAACTGCGTCACTGTCGCCTTAAAAATCATATCTCGAGTTTCAAAACTCAGAAACTGGTTTCGTAAATTTTCCCTGAATTTAGACTCATATATCCATACATGGATTTATTTCTAGAATTTTTGGTCGGGCCAATTGGTACAGTTTATTAGTTAAAGTCACCCATGTTACAGGGATCGACTGCTCTGACCTTCGCGCGTTATAACTTGAATATCTCTCTGTACAGGGCTTTAACACTGGTGCCGTTTGTTTCTAATGAAACTAGACTCAAAATGAAATCTGTACATATAAGGCATGACTCCTAATTCTTTCTGGATAATTTATAGTAAATTTTAAAGTTGCGACAGGGGACCCAGAAACCGTTCTGGCCCTGTCTCACAATAGCCTTAATATCTCTTAACATGTAACTCCTATGACCATTTCGTTTCTTCCATATGAAAATAGACTCATCAAGGTTCATTTACATAGCTTATTCACTATTTAATACCATTCCTACAAATTTTGGTGATTTTTCACATTCACATCACTGCAGCTGGCAGCATCTGTTTTAAGGTAGGTCTTACCTATTTGGTAGTCTCCATGAACCAACTAGTCTTGCCATACATAGGTTCATATATGATCATTTTAACCATGCCAATGGCTGATCATGTGACCAACATTCCCATTTCCAATCCATAGCCACATCATGACACCAAATATATACATACAAACCACAAATAGTCTAAGTTCATGCTTCCTTTTTGAGCCATTTTCGCATGGCCGTACATATATACATCACAACATATTTAACCAACAAGGGGTAGTCCTATACATGCCATCTCAAGTTCAACCAAAATTTATACCAAAATGGAGGCTTGATAGTGTGGATGACTTCGACTTCAACGATCCCAAATCCGATTGCTTGAGCGAAATCTAGAAAACCGAGAGCCAAAGCAACGGGTAAGCATTTTTATGCTTAGTAAGTCTCAAGGAATATAATCAACTCTTATTACAGCAATACATCCACATAGCCAAATGCATCATTTCATTAATACACATTCTTACTTCACACTTCATCATTATATAATTTCACAAAGTATCAATCAATTCAATAACTGAAATTCATTAGTCGATTGAGCGAATGTTGCTCAAACATGTCGACTTTCCAATGCACATATAAACGCATACCTCATTCTTTGGGCTTTTGAGTGTACTCATTGAATTTATTACAGCAACCAACACTCACCTCCAGCCCAAGATTCTTCGAATATAACCGGATATAACCATGTGCACAAATGCCTTGGTCTTAGCCCGGATAGAATGTCTCGCACGAATGCCTTGGTCTTAGCCGGATGTAGCCACTAGCACAATTGCCTTGGTCTTAACCGGATATAATTTCCAGCATAATTGTCTTCGGGATTTAGCCCGGATATCATTCAATTTCCCATGAACACATACATCAATTATCATTGGACATACATATTTCATTTTCGTTACTAAGGCTCAAACGCAATTATAGTCACAAGCATATTCGCCTTCGGGACTTAGCCCGGGTAGAATTCAAATACTCATGCACACATAATCAATAATCAATACACATCCATACTTTATTTCACATAATTCAAGTAGGGTCACTTCTTGAGGACTTACCTCGGATGTTGTCGAACGGCTTTTTCGGCTATTCGATCACTTTCTCCTTCCCCTTGTCCAATTGTGGCCCTCTAAGCTCTTGAGCTAATTCAAACAAATTCAATTTATTAAAACCTCATTGTGCTAGCTTATGGCCGAATATGACAAGGAGTTTAAATGGTCATATGGCCACCCTTTAGCTTGAATACACAATGGTCATGCACATTTTATACTACATCAAGCAATTCAATACAATTTATTCGAGCATCAAGGAAATGCTAAGGCCTTCAATAGGCTACCCAAGGCCGAATATTCATGTACATGTTGAGGCCAATTATGCACTTAATACCTCACAAAAACAGCATGCATTTTACTAGTTAATGCTTTGCATATTGTGGCTCAAAACTTATAATATAGCATCAAGCACTTATATGTGTGCTAGGCAATTGTGCTTGCAAATTTCACAATTATTCTTCAACATCTTCTTCTTTAAACAAACTTATTCATCACTTCCTTCATAACCAAAACATCATGTGCAAACATATATATACATATATGAGCATGGCAATTTCAAGGTGTCCATAGCCATCCAAAACACAAATTTTAACTAACATGCAAGAAGCATGAACCATGCTCATGAATGCATCATGGCCGAATATGACAATCATGCTCCTTTTCAACTTCAATCATGATAAAACAAAAAGAAAGCTCAAAATCTTACTCAAGAGTAGACAATCCATCATTGCATGCATCATCATCAAGCTTCACACTTAGCATGCAATGGCTTTATCACCATAACAACTTTGGCCAAATACCATTTCCATGGCATAACAAAGATTTGAGCCATGGCTAACATGCACATCAAGTGAGCAACCAAAACATGCATGAAACTCCTAACACAACCTCATACATACCTTAATCTTGATGCAAACTTAGCCAAATCTCCTTCTAGATCTCTTCCAAACCAAGCATGAAGCAAAAATCCTCCTTCTTCCTTAGTTTTGGCTCAAAGAAAGGATGAACAAAATTTTTTTCTTTCCTTCTCTACAACTCACGGCAATGGGGGGGGGGAATACCTCACTCACACACATTTTTTTTTCATTCTTTTCTTACCCATACACCTTTGTTTATTATTTCTCCCTAATGCACCAACAAAACATGTTTCATGACATGTTTTGCCCATCCTCTCTTGCCATGGCCGGCCACTTCATGTTGGGGGGAAATTTGACATGCAAATCCCTTATTTTTGCATGCATGAGCAACTAGTCATCACACATTTCCCCATCATACTTTCAAAGTTCACTACTAGGTCCTTTCTAGTGAAATTCGCATTTATAACACTAAATCGAAACATCAAAAATGTCACACACAAATTAACACATATCATAGGCATCAAAATAAATTTTAAATTATTTTTATGCCTCGGTTTTGTGGTCCCGAAACCACATCCCGACTAGGGTCAATTTTGGGCTGTCACACTTTATAACTTAGGAAAGTTATTTAAGTTTCGAAAAATTTTGTGTGAGTTCGGTTTAGTCCCAACCCCTTTCTAATGCAAGTTTAAGGTCTCGATGACCTATATAAGGGACTCTTTTGGGATGTATGATTACGATTTTGGATGAAGTTTATGAATTGTTAGTAAAATGTATTGATTTGTCTGATAATGCCTTTAACCCTAATTCGGCGACAGATACGGGTTAGAGGTGATACACACATGGCCTAGACACACGCCTGTGTGTTTGCCTGTTTGGACAAAATAAAGGAAATCTACCA
Organism: Gossypium arboreum; assembly: GCF_025698485.1. Lineage (NCBI taxonomy): Eukaryota > Viridiplantae > Streptophyta > Magnoliopsida > Malvales > Malvaceae > Gossypium > Gossypium arboreum. The sequence goes on along the minus strand of NC_069081.1, from coordinate 81,237,063 downwards.
AGCCATTTGCCTCCCTTATTCATACATACTCATACACCAATTCAATGGTGCAAAACATAATATACTTGGGCAACCAAAACACCCACAATTATAATCAACACATGCTAATACAAGAGCAACATCTAGCATACTCACAACATTTATTATGCTCTAAATCAATCATGCAAATTTCACATTCATTAAGCCTCAATTTACTACTTTCAAGGCACCTAATTGTGCACAAATTTATCATGTCATCAATATATCACATTTCCAAACATTTCACATTCATGCTATGAATCACATTCCATCATTTACAAAGCATACCATGACCATATCACCAAAGACATTGGCACACATATGAATATACTTAGGCTTACAACCATGTTAGCCAAAATAAGCCAATTTACACGAACAAATTTCAAATCAAGCCTTTAACAATTACAATCCAATACATTGGCTAAAATCATAATGACACATATAACAAAATGACCAAGTCCTTATACATGCTATACTTCCAAAATACTAAGATCATCAATACCCAAAAATGAGAGTTTGATAGTGTGATTCGAATCTCTGACGATCTCTGATCCAAGTTAGCTTGGCGACACTATAAAACATGGAAAATAAACGGAGTAAGCTATATAGCTTCGTAAGCTCGTATGCTAGAAATAAGCAACCCTACCATGCATATAACATTAAAACATTAAAACATAATTAAATGTAAATTTACCATAGTCTCATGATCATAACTCATTACACCACAAACTTACCTCATATTCATCGTTTCAAGCATTTAATAAACATGCACTTTATGTACATACCTGAACCATCTCAAAATGAATTTACACATATTCTCATATTTGACATACCCGTGAACCACTAGGAATAATAATGTCGGATACTCGGGAATCTTGCACACTAAGTGCAACATATGTAGCCAATGCTACCTCAATCTCATATAGCATAATTGCTCGCTCTCGAGCTAATCAACGGGCCTGCTCACGCAAGCTATCAGTTGAGACGTAGCTACTTGGTACTGCTCACATAAGGTGTCAAGTAACAGAAACATATGCCAGTATACTCAGCCACCTGTAGAACATACAAGACCAACACCCGAATCACATAATCACTTAACACATGGTAACCCTAGTGACATGTCACTTGTATCCTAATTTATTCCTAAGGTTCAACGAGACTTATCACTTGTCGAATCATCGTCAAACTCGTTCGTAGAATTATACTCATTCACATAATCAAACATACAATTCATGCAATATTAAAGCATTTAAATACAATTTTTCTGAAGCTTACTTTTAACATACGAACTTACCTCGGCACAAAATGGCTAATAGTTCCATTTAGTCCACAACCTTGTTTTTTCCCTGATCTAGGTTAGAACCTCGTCTTTCTTGATCCATAATATCAAATTTATCTCATTCAATCATCACATTATTCAATTTAATCCCAAAAACACCTTATGGAAAAAATTATATTTTTTCCCTAACTTTTCAACTTTTTACATTTTGGTCCTTAGACTCGTAAAATGATTTTCATTCAATTTCATCACACCCAAGCCTAGCTGAACCTATTCCTTGCTCATAGCAGCCCACATTTTACATTTATTCACATTTTTATACACATTTTACAACTTTTACAAATAGGTACCTATTTAACATTTTCATAAAAAAATCACTTGGTAAATGTTGTTTATCTAACACCCAACATGCATTTTCTACCATTTAACATCAAAATACACAATTAATTAACATGGGTAAAATTTTATACTTTGATTTTCTTTTAAATTAGTCCTTGAAATAGTTAAATAAATTTACAATGGTCTCAAAAATATAAAAATCATCAAAAACGAGACAAGAATGGACTTAAAATCGAGCTTGGAAGCTTGGCCAAAACCCTAGCTATGGAGACTCTTCAATTTTCAGCTAAGGGGACTAAATTTGTAACACCCTAACCCGTATTCTCAGCTGGAATAAGGTTACAAGGCATTACCGATTAATCACAACATAATTCATACATATACATATTCATAATCAAAATACATTCAAATCATTCACGTTGTCCCTTATAAGGCTCTATGAGGCCTAAAACATGCTTAGAAGTGGTTTGGGACTAAACCGATAACATTTACAAACTTTGGGAAATCATAGAAAATTTTATTTAATTTAAGGGTCACACGTCCGTGTGAACAGGCAGTGTGCCTCAGATGGCCACCAACACGTCTGTGCCATAGACCGTGTGAAAACAGGGCATACATACTGACTTGTACCACATGGCCAAAGACACGCCCGTGTGCCAGGCCATGTGAAATCTAGGGGGTTATTGACTTGGGTCACACAACTGACGACATGCCTATGTGCCAGCCCGTGTGCCACACACGGCCAGTAAACACGCCCGTGTGTCTAGGCCGTGTCAAAACTATAAGGTATACTGACTTTAAATCGAAGGGTACCCCAGGGGACATACAGCCGTGTAACATGACCGTGTGTTGAACATGGCTGAGACACACGTCTGTGTCTCTGCCCGTATAGACAAAAATAGACCATTTGAAAATCCAATTTGCTACCTACTCTGATGCACACAAAGCACCCGAAATTGGTACTAATTCAACACATAAATAGGCAACCAAAACATGCCAATTCATACACATAACATGTCATCTATATTCAACCATATCAACTACATAATTTCATGTTAAAAAACATACCAAATTCATCTGCCAAAATCATCACATATATCACTTGCCAATATAATTCAACCAGCTCAAATGACCATACGCATCATTAATTACAAACCAAATCTCATGGCTAATATCATAACTCAAAACATACCAAAATGACACTAGCCTATACATGCCATATACCATATATAAATACAAAGCTCCAAAAGTACCAAAGAGATGATCGATAATGTGATTACGTTTCCCAATGATCCCCGAGTTTAAGCTAGCTTCGATAATCTATAAAACATGAAAAGAACACACAAAGTAAGCTTTAAAAGCTTAGTAAGCCATATACAAATAAAGCTATCATATGAACATTTATATATCAATTCAAATATGCTAAGCATAATTAATCACATACATGATCACAAACCTTTCTCATGGTACACATATTCAATTTCACTATTGAATTCGTCAAATACTTCACTTTCCAATACTCATATGAATCTCATACGTACCTGAGTCATCTAACTCATTAACACATTCTTTCTCAACTTGTCTTTGCCCATTGAACCACTCGAAATTGTTAAGGATACTCAGAAGTCACATAAGCTCTTACAATGCCATATCCCAGATATGGTCTTACATGTTATCACCTATCGATGCTACTATCCCAAACAGGGTCTTACACGAATCGATATACAATGCCAATATCCCAGACATGGTCTTACACATAATCACAATTCAATGCTAGTGTCCTAGACATAGTCTTACATGTAATCACAATTCGATAACCTAATGTCATGACATTCGTATCCTATACTATTCCTAAGGTTCGTACGGGACTTTCGGATGTTGTAACTTCGTCGGTTCTTACTCGTATTTGCTTGTTCAAAATTCATATCATTTCAATGATAATTAATTACATATATTTCAAAATAAAAAAACATTTATTTGCTTATGAACTTACCTCGTAGTCAGAATAGACAAATCAGATCGATTACTCGATAACTTTCGATTTCCCTCGATCTAAATCCGATTTCTTTCTTTCTGGATCTATATAAATTCAAAATAACTCTTTTATTCCTCAATTCATTCAATTTCATCTAAAGCACACAATTTGGGGCATTTTACACATTTAACGACACATTTTCCTCTTTTCACAAATTAATCCCTTCTGTGTAATTTCACTAAAAATCACTTTATAAAACATAATAATCTATCAACAAATACTCATTGTTCATCATCAAACATTCATCAATGGAAACTTTCAAAATCATTAACACTTTCAAAAATTGAAGCATGGGCTAGTTAGAACACGAAGCAACGATCTCAAAAACATAGAAATCATCAAAGATCGAGCTCAAAACATACCTTAAAGCTAGATTAGTGAAGAACCCTAAATGATCTCCAAATATTTATTTTCTTTGTATATTCGACCAATAAGAAAGAAAAAAGAACTCAATTTTGTCTTTTGTTTTAATTAAATTTAACCTTAAAAACCAAATTACTATTTTACCCTTAATTAAAACATTAACTAAACATTTAATGGTTGGCCATTTATGTCAAATTCCACTAATCATGGTCTAATTACAACATAAGGACCTTTCATTTAATAAGCCATGACAATTAAGCACTTTTAACAAGTGGAATGTAACTTTTGCATTTTACGCGATTTAGTCATTTTCCTCAAATTGAGCTATTAAACGATAAAATTAGCTCACGAAATTTTCACACATATATATTCACATACTGTAAACAAAAAAAATAATATTAAAATAAATTTTAACCTCGAATTTGTGGTTCCAAAACCACTGTTCTGATTTAGCTAAAACCAAGCTATTACAACTCTCCTCCCTTAGGAATTTTCGTCCTCGAAAATCTTACCAATGAATAGGTTTGGATATTGGTTTCTTATAACATCCTCGGGTTCCCATATAGCTTCTTCAACCCCATGTCTATGCCATAACACTTTTACTAATGCTATTCTTTTATTTCTCAGCTCTTTGATCTCACAAGCTAAATTTCGGATCGGTTCTTCATTATACGATATATCTGATTGAATCTCAACTTCTGTCGGGGAAATAACATGTAAAGGATCAGATCTGTACTTTCGTAGAATCAATACATAAAATACATTATGAATCTTTTCTAACTCAAAGGACAATGATAGTCGATAATCAATTGGTCCAACTTGTTCGATAATTTCATACGGCCCGATGAATCTCGTATTCAATTTACTTTTACGACCGAATTGAAGTATTTTCTTCCATGGAGAAACTTTCAAAAATACTTTATCCCTGATCTAAAATTCAATGTTTTTTTGTTTCAAGTCTGCGTATGATTTCTAAAGATCTGATGCTTCTTTCAAACTATCACGGATCACTTTTACTTTTTGTTCAGTCTCTTTAATCAGATCAACCCTGTGAATCTTATTCTCACTTAGTTTAGTCCAATGCCAAGGTGTTCGACATTTCAGACCGTATAAAGCTTCGTAAGGTGCCATTTTAATATTCGATTGAATATTTTTGTTATACGTGAATTCAATCAACGAAAAATATTTTTCCCACGTACCTTCAAACTCAAGAATCTAACAACATAACATATCCTTGAGTATCTGAATAACTTGCTCGGATTGACCATCCGTCTGTAGGTGAAATGCGATACTAAAGTGTAATTTTGTACCCAGTGCATCTTGAAATTTCTTTCAAAACCTCGATGTGAATCTCGGATCTTTATCTGAAACAATAGAAATAGGTACTCTGTGTAATCTCACAATCTCGGAGATATACAACTCAGCAAGCTTGTCAAATGAATAATCTGTACGCACAGGAATGAAATGAGTTGATTTTGTCAATCTGTCAACTAAAACCCAGATTGCATCTTTCCTACTCTGAGATAAGGGCAAACCCTAAACAAAATCCATAGTCACTCTATCCCATTTCCATTCGGGAATCATAATCGGCAGCAATAAACCAGACGGTACTTGATGCTCAGCTTTAACTTGCTGACAAATCAAACATTTAGACACGAGCTCTAAAATGTCACGTTTCATACCATGCCACCAATAGAGCTATTCCAAATTGTTATACATTTTTGTACTTCTTGAATGAACAGATAAATGACTACTATGTGCTTCGTTCAAAATCATCTGAATTAACTTGAAACTCTAAATCAGGGTTTGAATCACACTGAGCTCGTTTTGGTAATAATTCATTATCAACTTTCTGAGCTTCAAAAATTTACTGTAAAAACAACGGTCTTGCTTTCAACTCAGCTACAATTGAGCAATCATCAGATAGAGCCAACTGAGTATTCATTGCAAGTAGAGTAAACAAAGATTTCCGGCTTAAAGCATTAGCAACAACATTTGCTTTTCCCGGATGATAGTCAATCACTAACTCGTAATCTTTTAGCAATTCTAGCCATCTCCTCTATCGCAAATTCAAATCTTTCTAAGTCATCAAATATTTCAAACTTTGTGATCTGAATAAACATGGCATTTCTCACCAAATAGATAATGGCGCCAAATCTTCAATGCGAACACAATAGCTGCTAATTCTAAATCATGCGTTGGGTAATTCTTTTCATGCGGCTTCCTCGATTTGGGTACTATTTTCTCATAGCTTCCTCTATTTTTCACGTAGCTTCTTCGACCCAATGTCTTTGCCACAAAACATTCACTAGCACTATATTTTTATTTCTCAATTGTTTAACTTCCCAGGCTAAGATCTTGATCGGTTCTTCACCATAAGTCATACCGGGTCAAATCTCAACCTCAGTTGGTGAAACCACATGAGATGGATTTGATCGATATCGTTGTAACATAGACACATGAAACACATTGTGGATTTTCTCTAATTCCGACGGTAAAGCTAGCTGATAAGCGACTGGTCCTATCCTTTCAATAACCTCATACAAACCAATAAAGCGTGGACTCAGCTTGCCTTTGCGACCAAATCTAAGAATTTTCTTCCATGGAGACACTTTTAGAAATACCTTATCACCGACTTGAAATTCAATTTCCTTTCATTTTAGATCTGCATATGATTTTTGTCTATCCAAAGCTGCTTTCAAACAATCATGAATTATTTTCACTTTTTCTTCGGTTTCTCTAACCAAATCAACCTCGTGAATCAATCTCTCACTGAGCTCGGTCCAATTTAACGTAGTTCTACACTTACGACCATACAATGCCTCATACGGTGCCATATTTATATTCAACTAAAAAACTGTTGTTATAAGTAAATTCGACTAAAGGTAGATATTTTTCTCAACTACCTTCGAACTCTAAAACAAAAAAGCGAAGCATATCTTCAAAAACCTGAATCGTCCTTTCAGATTGACCGTCGGTTTACGGATGAAATGCGGTACTAAAATTCAACTTTGTGCCCAAAGCCTTTTGCAACTTCTTCCAAAATTGAGACGTAAACTTTCGATCTCTATCTAAAATAATAGAAATAGGCACCACGTGCAATCAAACAGTCTCGGCTATGTACAACTCAGCTAACTGGTCAAGTGAATAGTCAGTACATACCGGAATAAAGTGAGCCAATTTTGTCAATCTATCAACATCGACCCAATAGCATCTTTCTTTTTCAGAGTCAGAGGTAATCTAGTTATGAAATCCATCATAATTCTGTCCCATTTCCACTCAGAATCACTACAGGCTAAAGTAAACCCGAAGGTACTTGGTGTTTGGCCTTTATGTAACACCCCGTACCCGAGACCGTTGCCGGAGTCGAACACGAGGTATTTACGGACTTATTTCATTGTAAAACTCAGTTCATTTAAAATTTCCAGACAAGCTGGCTAACTGCGCCACTGTCACCTTAAAAATCATATCTCGGGTTCCAAAACTCGAAAACCAGTTCCGTAAATTTTTCCTGAAACTAGACTTAGATGTCCATCTACAATTTTTTTTCTAGAATTTTTGGTCAGACCAATTAGTACAGTTTATTAGTTAAAGTCTCCCCTGTTACAGGGTTCAACTACTCTGACCTTCATGCAATATGACTTAGATATCTTCCTGTACAGGGCTTCAATACTTATGCCGTTTGTTTCTAACGAAACTAGACTCAAAAAGGAATCTATAAATATATGGAATGACTTCTAATTATATCTGGTTAATTTATAGTGAATTACCAAAGTCAGATCAGGAGATCCAGAAATCCCTCTGGCCCTGTTCCACGAAAACTTAAATATCTCTTAAAATACGACTTATATGATCGTTTCGTTTCTTCCATATGAAAGTAGATTCATCAAGGTTAGATTACATAATTTATTCACTATTTAATTCCATTTCTACTATTTTTAGTGATTTTTAAAATCCACACCACTGCTGCTGTTAGCATCTGTTTTTAAAGTAAACTTTACCTATTTCATGGTTTTCCATGAATCAACTAGAACTTGTCATACAAAGCACCAAAATGATCATGATTAACCATTCCAATGGCTAATCGTTACCAAACATTTCCATACCTCTCAATGAAAAACATACAAAACGATTATAATGCTATGCTCAAAGTATATATATAAACCATTTTCGCATGGCTATCCAAATTTATACAAATCCAAAGGGTACATGACCAACAACAAAAAGGGTAGTCCTATACATGCCATTTTCAGAGTTCAACCAAAAGTGTACCAAAAGGGCTTTGATAGTGTGGACGACTTTGACTTCGACAATCCCGAGTCCGATAGCTGACGAACCAAAATCTATAAAACAGAGAATCAAAGAAACGGAGTAAGCATTTAATGCTTAGTAAGTTTTGTGCAATGAAATTAGGCACAATTGAAGTATAGCATTCATATGACTAAACGGATAATTTCATATGCACATATTCTCACAATCATACCTACTTCACATTTCCAGCCCTTACATTCTTACATAAGGAATCAACTTGACTAAAAGCCGGAAGCTTGTTAATCGATTGAGCGAATACTATTTAGAAGGAATCAATTATTTCAATGCATATACGAAACATACCTCATCGTTGGGATTTTACGAGCGTATTAATTGAAATTATTACAGCAAGATCGCTCATTCCCAAACCAAGTACCTTCGGGATTTAACCGGATATAGCTACTCGCTCGAATGCCTTCGGGACTTAGCCCGGATATAGTAGTTCGCACAAATGCCTTCGGGACTTAGCCCGGATATAGTAACTCGCACAAATGCCTTCGGGACTTAGCCCGGATATAGTAACTCGCACAAATGCCTTCGGGACTTAGCCCGAAATTAGTAACTCGCAACAATGCCTTCAGGACTTAGCCCGGAATTAGTCACTTGCACAAATGCCTTCGGGACTTAGCCCGGTTATCGTCCGAATATTCATGCACATATCAGTAAATCATGACACATCTTTATTTCATTTTCATAACTAGAATTCAAACACAAGTCAATTATTAAGCATTCCCATTTTCGGCTCAATAGCCACATAGAAACAACATGATTTGGTTTGCTTTGTGACATGATCTCTATGCACATACGGCTACCCATCATACGTATAGACTAATTAACTCAACATATAATTCAAGTAGAATCATTATATCACCGTATATTAGTTATGATTATACGTCATGACTTAATCAAATCGTAAACTAAGTTTCATTACTCGAAAACTTACCTCGGATGTTGTCAAACGATTTCGACGGCTATTCAATCACTTTTTCCTTCCCTTTATCGGATTTAGTTCCCCTTTGCTCTTGAGCTTAATTTAACAAATAAATTGATTTAATCAATTGAACATCAAAAAGAGAAACTCAAGGTACTTAACCCATATATACATTAGACATTAGAGTCACATATATATGAAATTATGAATCAACTCAACATATTAGCCCACACTCTCTTTTAGCCGATTATCTAAGCCAAGATAAAAGCATCAATATGCTTGCCTCTAACCGAATACATGCAACACCAATCTACCTCATGTGGCCGAATATGCATGTCTATGTTGAGGCCGATTATATGCTTAATACTTCCAACAAATATGGTTACTTGTATTAACTACATACCATTTCGTTTCAAGTTCAAAACTCGGCTAGTACACATATATACACTAATAATCAAATACTAATATTTGCACTTCACCTTACTATCAATTCTCATCTACTTCCTACCATGGTCGAATGCATCAAGACACCATACCATTTCAATTTTGGTCATGGGTTAAACAAAGAACTTAATGTCTAACTCAAAAATGCTAAAAAGAAAATCCAAGAGTCATCAATCACCATCACATGTATCATTACAAAGCTTCACACTTAGCATGCAAATGACATCAACACAAGTCCACCTTAGCCGAAACTTAGCTCATCTTCATGTCTCATCACCACAACATCAACCACCAACCAAGAAGGCAACACCCATGGCCGAATATCATCTCCATCTCATAGAAAAGATTTAGACCATGAGATAGGTAGAACTCAAGCTAACAACTAAAAATATGCATGAATCTCATGGAACAACATCAACATACCTTAGCCTAGTGAACCACCATAGCCGATTTTCTCCAAGCTCTTTTCCCTCTCTTTCTTTCTTCTATTCGGCCAAGTTCACAACATGAGAACTTTTTTTTTTCTTTTTTTTTCTTCATCATTTTCCTTTTCATTATTTTATTACCATGCTCCTTATTTTATCATTTCTAACATAAACCATTTACACAACATGTTTATGACATGTTTTACCCATCACACTTTGTCCACCCTTATTGTCATGGCCGGCCACTACTAATTAAATGGGGGAAATTGACATGCAAGTCCACCCCTTTGATTACATGCACTAATAGATCCTTATAGATTAACCTATCACATTTCAAAAGTGTTACACATAAGTCCTATTAACTAAATTCACATGCAATTAACTAAATCAAAGCTTAAAACTTTCACACATTCATTTTCACATATTTTAGAAAATAATTATCATATTCAAATAATTTGGTGACTCGGTTTAGCGGTCCCAAAACCGCTTCCGACTAGGGTCACTTTAGGGTGTCACAACTCTCCCCACTTAAGAAATTTTCGTCCCGAAAATCTTACCGTAAATAAGTTTGGGTATCGTTCTTTCATAGAGTTCTCGGGTTCCCAAGTAGCTTCTTCCATCCCGTCTTTGAGCCATAACACTTTTACTAAAGAAACCTTTTTGTTTCGCAACTCCTTCACTTCACGAGCTAGGATACGAATTGGTTCTTCTTCATAACTCATATCGGCTTGAATTTCAACCTCGGAGGGACTTATTATGTGCGAAGGATCAGATCTGTAGCGTCGAAGCATCGAAACATGAAAAATGTTGTGGATCCTTTCAAGTTCAGGGGGTAAAATCAATCTATACGTAACTGGACCGACTCGTTCGGATATTTCATATGGCCCGATGAACCTCGGACTCAATTTTCCCTTACGCCTAAATCTGAGTATCTTTTTCCAAGGTGAAACTTTAAGAAACACTTTATCTCCCACCTGATACTCAATAACTTTCGTTTCAAATCCGCGTATGACTTCTGGCGATCTGATGCTGCCAAAACAATGGTGTACGGCATCTTTAATCAAATCAACTCCGAAAATTTTAGTTTCACTGAGCTCGGTCCAAAACAATGGTGTACGGCATTTTCGACCGTACAAAGCCTCGTAAGGCGCCATCTTAATGCTTGACTGAAAACTATTGTTGTGGCGAACTCAATCAAAGGTAGATACCGCTTCCCATGAACCACTAAACTCAAGGATGCAGATCTCAACATATCCTCGAGTATCCGAATTATCCGCCGGATTGACCATCGGTTTGGGGATGAAAAGCGGTGCTAAAATGCAACTTGGTACCCAAGGCTTCTTGCAATTTCTTCCAAAATCGCGAGGTGAATCTCGGATCTCGTCCGACACAATAGAAATGGGTACCCCGCGTAATCTCACAATCGAGAAACATACAACTCGTAGTTTATCCAATGAAAAATCCGTGCGTCACGGGATAAAGTGAGCCGACTTAGTCAGTCTATCAACAACAACCCCAATCGCATCTTTCTTACTTGCTGACACTGGCAACCCAGATACAAAATCCATCGTGACTCGATCCCATTTCCATTCAGGTATCATGATCGGCTGAAGTAAACCCGTAGGCATCCGCCTTCACTTGCTGACATACTAAGCACTTCGAAACGAAATAGGAGATGTCTCGTTTCATACCATGCCACCAAAACTGACGTCTTAGATCGTTGTACATTTTCGTACTCCCCAGGTGAATTGACATTCGGCTACAATGAGCTTCGTTCAGAATCATCAAAATAAGTTCTGAATTTCTTGGAACACACAAACGACTTCTGAACCTCAAACAATCGTCATCATCAATTTGAAACTCTGATTCCATATTCGAAACACATTCAGCCCGTTTTGCAACCAGTTCATCATCGACTTTCTGAGCTTCACGAATTTGATGAATCAACCATGGTTTGGCCTTTAATTACGCCACTAACACATTGTCGGATAGAATGCATAAGTGTATATTCATCGCTCAGAAGCAAACAGTGTTTTACGACTTAAGGCATCCGCAACCACATTAGCCTTTCCCGGGTGATAGTCAATGACAAGCTCATAATCTTTCAACAACTCGAGCCAATGTCTTTGTCGCAGATTCAAGTCTCTTTGAGTCATCAAATATTTGAGACTTTTGTGATCCGAATATACATGGCACTTCTCACCAAATAAGTAATGTAGCCATATTTTCAAAGCGAATACGATGGCAGCCAGTTCGAGATCATGGGTTGGATAATTTTTTTCATGTGGCTTCAGTTGCCTCGACGCATAAGCTACAACTCGACCTTCTTGCATCAATACACAACCTAACCCAAGTAAGGATGCATCACTGTAAATGACGAACTCTTTGCCTGATTCGGGCTGCACTAGTCCTGGAGCTTCCGTCAAATGAGTTTTCAATTGATCGAAACTTTTCTGACACTTTTCCGTCCATTCAAACTTAACATCTTTCTGAAGTAGTTTCGTCATTGGTGTGGCTATCATCGAGAAACCTTTACAAACCGTCAAGAGTAACCGCAAGTCCCAAAAAGCTCGAACCTCGAATAATATTTCTGAGGCTTCCAGTTAAGTATGGCTGAAATTTTGTTCGGATCAACTCGAATACCCGATGCAGATACCACATGACCCAAGAAGCTAACCTCTCTTAACCAGAACTCACACTTAATGAACTTAGCATATAACCGCTTATCCCGTAAAATTTGCAACACTAATCCTGGTGTTCAAAGATGATCGGTTTCATTTCTCGAATAGACCAAAATATCATCGATAAACACAACTACAAACCGATCCAAATACGGTCTGAAGATTCGATTCATCAAATCCATAAATATCGCGGGGGCATTAGTGAGCCCAAACGGCATCACTAAGAATTCGTAGTGACCGTATCTCGCTCGAAAGTCTTTTGGGTATATCCGAATCTCGAATTCAAGAATCGATAATAACCCGATCTCAAATCTATCTTTGAAAACACTGAGGCTCCCTTTAGTTGATCAAACAAATCGTCAATGCGCGGTATCGGATATTTATTCTTTATTGTCACCTTATTCAGCTGACGATAGTCGATGCACAACCTCATGGTTCCGTCCTTCTTTTTCACAAACAATACTGGTGCACCCCAAGGTGAGAAACTTGGTCGAGCGAAACCTCTATCCGTCAACTCTTGCAACTGAGCTTTCAATTCCTTTAATTCTGTTGGTGCCATACGATACGGAGCTATCGAAATCGGTGTAGTCCCAGGTACAAGCTCAATACCAAACTCTACCTTCCGAACAGGTGGTAAACCCGGTAATTCTTCGGGAAAAACATTCGGGTATTCACAAACCACTGGCACAGATTCAGGCTTCTTTTCTAACTCTTTGTCATCAAGTACATACGCAAGGTATGCTTCACACCCCTTTCTTACATATTTCTGAGCCAACATCGATGATATTACAGCTGGCAACCTATTCAAGTCAGTAGACTCAACTCGGATTACCTCGTTATTTACACACCTTAAATCGATGGTTTTTCTTTTGCAATTTACAATTGCATCATGTATGGTCAACCAATCTATACCGAGGATAACATCAAATTCGTCAAATGGTAAAAGCATCAAATCGGCCGGAAAACAGAAACCTCGGATTACTAGGGGACATTTCTTACACACTTTGTCGACAAGCACGTAACGACCCAAAGGATTTGACACCCGAATTACAAACTCAGTAGACTCAACAGGTAGAGTCTTCTTGGGATGCTAAGGTTTCCATATATAAGAATGAGTAGAACCAGGGTCAATCAAAGCAATCACATTAGTATCAAAGAGAGTAAAAGTACCGGTAATAACATCTGGCGAGGAAGCATCCTCGCGTGCACGTATAGCATAAGCTCTAGCAGGAGCATGAGCCTCAGATCTGGTTGTAGCATCTCTAGATCCTCTCTGACCGCCACTAGCATTGCTCGTATTTCTAGATGGTCTACCCCGAGTAGTAGTAGCACCAGGCTTCCCACTCTAATTTACGTTCTGTTCAGACAATCTCGGGCAATCTTTAATAAAGTGGTGAGCTGATCCGCACTTCTAACAGGAGTGGTCATGGAATCTAAAACTCCCCGAATTCCATTTACCACAATCATCGACACTCAGCTTCGTCTCGACGATCATATCCAACATCGGCGATCAAGTGACTCGTGCACTCACGGGGGTCGATCGTGATCTCGTCTAGAAAAACCCGAGTGTCTCTAGACCGCCTAAGTCATCTCTAAATTTCTTCGATGATCATTGGAAGGGCTTCCCAAGACCTCTTACGGAAACTCCTTTGCTCCCACCTCAGCTTTTCTTTTCTCCATACTGAGCTCCTCGGCTTTGCAAGCTCGCTCGACAAGTACCACAAATTCTCGGATTTCCAAAATGCCAACATACAGCTTTATATCATCATTCAGCCCATCCTCGAAACGTTTACACATCGCGGCTTCTGAGGAAATACATTCTCGAGCGTACCGGCTAAGCCTTACAAATTTTCGTTCATAGTCGGTAACCGACATGGAACCTTGTTTAAGTTCAAGAAATTCCTTCCATTTTTGATCCATGAATCTCTAACTGATATACTTTTTCCGAAACTCGGTTTGGAAAAACTCCCAAGTTACTTGCTCTCTGGACACAACAGAAGTCAACGTATTCCACCAATAGTAGGCAGAATCACGTAGCAAGGAGATAGTACACTTTAGGCACTCATTGGGTGTGCAAGATAGCTCATCGAGTACCCGAATAGTGTTGTCCAACCAAAATTCAGCTTGCTCGGCATCATCACTGTCCGTAGCTTTAAATTCAGTAGCCCCGTGTTTTCGGATTCTATCAACTGGGGGCTTATTTGACCTTATTTGGTCAGTTGCCCGAGGTATTGTAGGTGCGGGGGTGGTATTAGTCGGGAATGGAGGTTGTGGAACAGTCGTATTAGTTCGAAATTATTGGTTGAACCAATCATTCATCACGCTATAAAAAGCTTGTCTAGCTTTATCATTCGGATTACTAGCAATAAGTTGAGAGTCCGCCGGCGCTGTCCCTTATGCGGGAGCGGGCGCTACACTCTCAAGATCATCAGCTACCGCTCGGTTGGGATCGGGATCCATTACAAAATAAACACATTTTTAATTGTCAGAAATCACCACACTATCAAATAATCACATAATGGCATGTATAGCTAGACCCAAACGTATTACGGTAGCCCTAGAATCGACTAAACCGTAGCTCTAATACCAATAAAATTGTAACACCCCGTACCCGAGACCGTTTCCGGAGTCGAACACGAGGTATTTACGAACTTATTTCATTGTAAAACACAGTTCATTTAAAATTTCCAGACAAGCTGGCTAACTGCGCCACTGTCATCTTAAAAATCATATCTCGAGTTCCAAAATTTGAAAACTAGTTCCGTAAATTTTTCCTGAAACTAGACTCATATTTCCATCTACAATTTTTTTTTCTAGAATTTTTTGTTGGGCCAATTAGTACAGTTTATTAGTTAAAGTCTCCCCTATTACAAGGTTCGACTACTCTGCCTTCATGAAATACGACTTAGATATTTTCCTGTACAGGGCTTCAATACTTATTCCATTTGTTTCTAACGAAACTAGACTCAAAAATGAATCTATACATATATGGCATGACTTCTAATTATCTCTGGTTAATGTATAGTGAATTTCCAAAGTCAGATCAGGGGATCCAGAAATCGCTCTGGCCCTGTTCCACGAAAACTTAAACATCTCATAAAATACGACTCATATGGTCGTTTCGTTTCTTCCATATGAAAGTATATTCATCAAGGTTCGATTACATAATTTATTCACTATTTAATTCCATTCCTACTATTTTTAGTGATTTTTAAAATCCACACCACTGCTGCTGTCAGCATCTGTTTTTAAAGTAAACTTTACCTATTTCATGGTTTTCCATGAATCAACTAGAACTTGTCATACAAAGCACCAAAATGATCATGATTAACCATTCCAATGGCTAATCGTTACCAAACATTTCCAAACCTCTCAATGAACAACATACAAAACGATTATAATGCTATGCTCAAAGTATACATATAAGCCATTTTCGCATGGCTATCCAAATTTATACAAAACCAAAGGATACATGACCAACAACAAAAAGGGTAGTCCTATACATGCCATTTTCAGAGTTCAACCGAAAGTGTACCAAAAGGGCTTTGATAGTGTGGACGACTTCAACTTCGACAATCCCGAGTCCGATAGCTGACGAACCAAAATCTATAAAACAGAGAATCAAAGAAACGGAGTAAGCATTTAATGCTTAGTAAGTTTTGTGCAATGAAATTAGGCACAATTGAAGTATAGCATTCATATGACTAAACGGATAATTTCATATGCACATATTCTCACAATCATACCTACTTCACATTTCCAACCCTTATATTCATACATAAGGAATCAACTTGACTAAAAGCCGGAAGCTTGTTAATCGATTGAGCGAATACTATTTAGAAGGAATCAA
The DNA here is from genome assembly GCF_025698485.1 of Gossypium arboreum. Lineage (NCBI taxonomy): Eukaryota > Viridiplantae > Streptophyta > Magnoliopsida > Malvales > Malvaceae > Gossypium > Gossypium arboreum. The sequence continues at coordinate 81,220,387 of NC_069081.1, read as the reverse complement.
TTATTTCAATGCATATACGAAACATACCTCATCGTTGGGATTTTACGAGCGTATTAATTGAAATTATTACAGCAAGATCGCTCATTCCCAAACCAAGTACCTTGATTTAACCGATATAGCTACTCGCTCGAATGCCTTCGGGACTTAGCCGGATATAGTAGTTCGCACAAATGCCTTCGGGACTTAGCCCGGATATAGTAACTCGTACAAATGCCTTCGGGACTTAGCCCGGATATAGTAACTCGGACAAATGCCTTCAGGACTTAGCCCGGAATTAGTAACTCGCAACAATGCCTTTGGGACTTAGCCCGGAATTAGTCACTAGCACAAATGCCTTCGGGACTTAGCCCGGTTATCGTCCGAATATTCATGCACATATCAGTAAATCATGACACATCTTTATTTCATATTCATAACTAGAATTCAAACACAAGTCAATTATTAAGCATTCCCATTTTCGGCTCCATAGCCACATACAAACAGCATGATTTGGTTTGCTTTGTGACATGATCTCTATGCATATACGGCTACCCATCATACGTATAGACAAATTTACTCAACATATAATTCAAGTAGAATCATTATATCACCGTATATTAGTTATGATTATACGTCATGACTTAATCAAATCGTAAACTAAGTTTCATTACTCGAAAACTTACCTAGGATGTTGTCGAACGATTTCGACGGCTATTCGATCACTTTTTCCTTCCCTTTATCGGATTTAGTTCCCCTTTGCTCTTGAGCTTAATTTAACAAATAAATTGATTTAATCATTTGAACATCAAAAAGAGAAACTCAAGGTACTTAACCCATATATACATTAGACATTAGAGTCACATATATATGAAATCATGAATCAACTCAACATATTAGCCCACACTCTATTTTAGCCGATTATCTAAGCCAAGATAAAAGCATCAATATGCTTGCCTCTAACCGAATACATGCAACACCAATCTACCTCATGTGGCCGAATATGCATGTCTATGTTGAGGCCGATTATATGCTTAATACTTCCTACAAATATGGTTACTTGTATTGACTACATACCATTTCGTTTCAAGTTCAAAACTCAGCTAGTACACATATATACACTAATAATCAAATACTAATATTTGCACTTCACCTTACTACCAATTCTCATCTACTTCCTACCATGGCCGAATGCATTAAGACACCATACCATTTCAATTTTGGTCATGGGTTAAACAAAGAACTTAATGTCTAACTCAAAAATGCTAAAAAGAAAATCCAAGAGTCATCAATCACCATCACATGTATCATTACAAAGCTTCACACTTAGCATGCAAATGACATCAACACAAGTCCACCTTAGCCGAAACTTAGCTCATCTTCATGTCTCATCACCACAACATCAACCACCAACCAAGAAGGCAACACCCATGGCCGAATATCATCTCCATCTCATAGCAAAGATTTAGACCATGGGATAGGTAGAACTCAAGCTAACAACTAAAAATATGCATGAATCTCATGGAACAACATCAACATACCTTAGCCTAGTGAACCACCATAGCCGATTTTCTCCAAGCTCTTTTCCCTCTCTTTCTTTCTTCTATTCGGCCAAGTTCACAACATGAGAACTTTTTTTTTTCTTCATCATTTTCCTTTTCATTATTTTATTACCATGCTCCTTATTTTATCATTTCTAACATAAACCATTAACACAACATGTTTATGACATGTTTTACCCATCACACTTTGTCCACCCTTATTGTCATGGCCGGCCACTACTAATTAAATGGGGGAAATTGACATGCAAGTCCACCCCTTTGATTACATGCACTAATAGATCCTTATAGATTAACCTATCACATTTCAAAAGTGTCACACATAAGTCCTATTAACTAAATTCACATCCAATTAACTAAATCAAAGCTTAAAACTTTCACACATTCATATTCACATATTTTAGACAATAATTATCATATTCAAATAATTTGGTGACTCGGTTTAGCGGTCCCAAAACCGCTTTCCGACTAGGGTCACTTTAGGGCTGTCACACTTTACTTGTTGACAAATCAAACATCTCGCTAGGAATTAAGAAATATCTTATTTCATACCTGACCACCAATATAATTTCTTCAAAACATTATACATCTTATTACTTCCTGGGTGAACAGACAGACAACTACTATGTGCCTCGTGAAGAATTTTCTGAATAAGCTCGGTATCTCTTGGTACATAAATCCTTCCTCAGAACATCAAACAATCATCAGATCTACTTTGAAAATCTGAATCACTAGTCGATTCGCGCTAAACTCTTTTAGCTCGAAGTTCTTTGTCACTTTTCTTAGTTTCGCAAATTTGCTGAAGAAATACTGGCCTAGCTTTCAACTCAGCTATAATCGAGCCATCATTAGATAAATTCAGTCATGTATTCATTGCTCTCAAAGCAAACAATTATTTCCTACTTAAAGCATCAGCGACTACATTTGCCTTCTTGGATGATAATTGATTACCAACTCATAGTCTTTCAACAACTTGAGCCATCTCCATTGTCACAAATTCAAATCTTTCTGAGTCATCAAATACTTTAAACTCTTGTGATCAATAAAGATGTGGCACTTCTCACTGAATAAATGGTGTCGCCAAATCTTTAAAGAAAACAAAATGGAAGCCAATTCCAAGTCGTGCTTCGGATAATTCTGTTCGTGCGGTTTCAACTGTCTCGAGGCATAAGCTATCACTTTGCCCTCTTGTATCAACACACATCCAAGACCATTCAATGACACGTCGCTGAATATCACAAACTCTTTTCCTGACTCAGGTTGCACTAACACCGGTGCTCAGTTAACAATGCTTTCAACTATTCAAAACTCTTTTGGCATTTCTCTGCCCATTCAAACTTAACATTTTTGTAATAGCCCGATTTAAACCCTATTCAGAACGGTCGTTTCGCGACAATGAATTCAAGTCAGAATTTTTTTTTAAAATTTTTCTCTTTCTTTATTATGTGTGAATTTACATCTGCTAAATTTTTGTATTTTAATTTTACCGTTTAGTTGTCGACTTAATAAAAAAGGCTTAATCGCATAAAATGAAAATTTGATGGTTAAATGTGTAATGGCTGAATTGTGGTTGTCTTTATAATTTGAGGTGTTTAAGTTGTAATTTGACCATATTTAATGTGATGGACGGCTATGACCATATGTTATAATGATTTTTCATTTATTTAATAAAGGTTAAAATTGTAAAATGATAAATATGTTATATAATATAAAACATAAACTAAAAATGACATGTATTCATCTTTTATAAGATCGAATATCAAAAAGAAAGAAAGAAAAACAAAGTTTGAAAGTTTCGGCCATGGTTTTACTTAATTAAGGTATGTAATTAGCTCGGTTTTTGATAATTTTTACGGTTTTGAGATCGTTGCTATGTTATCTACAAAGCCCATGCTTTTAATTTTTATTTTGATGAATATTTTGAGTTATGCCATTGATGAATAATTGAGTTTTGTGATGTTAGTTGATGAAATATGAAATATATGTTTTAGATTAACATGTTTTGTATTGGAATTTTTGGTGATTTTGAGTAATTAGGGCTTAGCTGCAAAAATGATAATTTGAGGGACTAAAATGTGAAATAAATGAAATATATGGACTTGAATGAACATGGGTAATATTCGGCCTAATCATGGTATGTGCAAATTTTGCATGTTTTGTGTTCTGTGCAATTTGGACTAAATTGTAAAAAGTGTAAAATGTCAAGGGTAAAATAATAATTTGCTCATTTATGTGTTTTGGACTAAATTGAGTAAAAATATGTTTGAATGAGTTTAATTTGAATACGTTTAGATTAAGAACCAAAGAAATCAGATTTGGATTGGGGGAAAACTAAAGTTGTCGACTAACCGTCCCGTTCTGATTTTCATCATCCGAGGTAAGTTTATAAGCAAATAGATATCATTAATTCTGATTATGTATGAGTTTCTATACTAAAATTAAATTATGAGAAATTTTATATGTGATAGCCGAATGTATATGTGTAAGGGAATTAAGTTTACCTGTTTGATTCAATTGAGTTACGACATTCGAAATCCCCTTATGAACATTAGGAATAGCTAGGATACATATGTCATGACATAGGATTCTGATATGTGATGTGCGAGTAAGACCATGGCATCAATATATGTGTGCGAGTAAGGCCACATTTTATACATTGGCATCGATATGTGACTCCGATATATGTGTGCGAGTAAGACCACGTTTTATACGTTGGCATCGATATGCGACTCTGATATATGTGTGCGAGTAAGACCCTATCTAGGATAGTGGCATCGATATATGATTACATGTAGGACCACGTCTTAGACGTTGGCATTGTACGATATATGTGATTATTCGAGTGTCCTATCCAATTCTGAATGGTTCATCAGGCAACGATAAGTTGTGATCGAATGTGTAAAAACAAACTAAAAGGACCAGGTATGAGTTAACTTATTACCTACTTGAAATAAGGTAAGTATTTTACTTAATATTTGTTACAAATCATGTTTGATGTAAATGAAGAATGTATGTGAATATGGAAAGTGTATTCGCCTTTTTAATATATAACATGAATGTTTTTGAAATGATTCTTGAATATGTGTATATAAGATTATGTATATTCAGCCATTGTGAAATTGTATATGGAAGTATATGTTATATATGGAATTATGATCTTGAAAATAAATGTGAATATGATAGCATAAATTAGTTTGGTTAAGTTGAGTTGATGTTAACATTGAGTTATTTATTTGCTTATGACTTACTAAGCTATGATAGCTTATTGTATGTGTTTGTTTGCATTGTTTTATAGATTTTGGAGCCTAGTTACGAGCTCGGGGATCATCGTCAAAGTCTATCACACTATCGACTGCCTTCGGTATTATATAAGTTGAATTTTCGAACTTATGGCATGTATAGGCTAGATTATAGTTTGAAATGTTGGATTTTGGTTTTTGTATAATTTAAGCCATGCGAGAATGGCTTAATTTCTATGCTTGAATTCGGTTTTGTTTGATTATGGTTTAGATTCATTTTTGGTTATAATGTTATGTGCCATGGATGAATGGTATTTGCGATATGTGTTTTGTACATAAAAGTTGGTTGATGATATCGGATGTGGTATGAGTGAATCGGCTATGGTATATATATAACAGTATGAATTATGTTTGTTATGCTACCTATGTTAATATGATTTGATTATGTTTTATATATGTTAGTAATGGTTTAAAATTAGTTAATGAGTATATTTGAATAAATGTTGAAATGAGATAATGAATATATTTGATTAATTGTTTGGAATTTGTATATATATTTACATTCTAGCATATGATGCATTAGTTTGACATATAGATAAATTTAAAGTGTATATATATTGAAGTGGTTAGTCATGTGTTTTGGTAGTGAGTTGTATGATGATTATATAAAGAAAAAATATTTCGATTGTGGTTTTAGATTGATGTATTGAGAATATATGATTTGCATTATAAATAGATTAGGTTAATGAGCTCAATATAAAGAATATATGTATTTGATATGTTTGTTTCATAAATTGACAAAGAAGTTATGTTAGTTATAACGTAAATTCGATTATGTATTAAATAATTTGATGTGCTTTTATGACTTATTTATTGAGATGGATTGATATGATATATATATATATGTATATGATAAGATATATGTATATGAAGTTTTAGAGTAAAATGAAGAAAATGTAACTTTGAACATAGCATGGTTATCAAGCATGGTTATATTTGGTTAATGCGATGAAATAAATGACCAAATGAATAGTGAATTTTGTATTGGTAAACAAATAGGTAATATGATTATATATAATACATTTATGCTCGGTTTGGATAAAATGATGTGATTATGTTTAATTGGTTTTGTGAGTAACTTATTAATTTGGTTATATTGATATATATATACTAATATGCTTAGACATATATATGTGGAATGATTAGTAAAGTATTTATGAAATAGATGTAATGATGCATGTTTTACTAATTAAAGTAGGTGCATATAATTTGTAAGTTGATAGATTATTTCATATATAAGTCATTCGAATGCTTTAAATGTTAAGTTTGCATATATGATTTGAATATGAAATGAAGTATATTGGGTTATAAGTTAAGCATTTGATTTCTATGATTATTTGTTTGTATTAAGTTAACAGAAATTCGAATAATTAGATAAATGGTATAATCGAAACATGTTAGTTTAGTTTTCAAAATTTTATTAGATGATTAACTTGTAACGAAAGTCTATTCTGAATTGTATTATGATTGGTAATGCCTCGTAACCCCATTCTAGCGACGAATACGGGTTAAGGGTGTTACATTTGACTGATATCAGAGCTATTGTTTAATCGATTCTAGGACTAACGTAGCTCATGTGAGTCTAGCTATACATGCCATATTATATATTGCAATAGTGTTATGTCTTCTGACATTTGAAAATGTGTTTTCGTATAGTAAATGAATTTCGATCGAGCTGTAACGGATGACATAAAAGATAATGCACCTACTCCAACTTAGGGGGTAGCACCGGGTGATTCTAAGCCTATTTTGAGTAGTATAGAGGGAGAGGATAAGCAAGCGTTCTTTCAGTTAATGAATGAGTGGTTCACGAAGTTCGTTAGAATAAATCTGGTTGTTAAACAATCTCTACCCCCTCAAGTTCATGTAACTTCTCAAGTTATACGAAAATAAAAGTAAAGAAAAATTGATTTTGAAGTCGAAGATTCCCGTGAGAGGTCATCGAATAAATCATTTCAGTCTACATCAAAGAAATTTTGAAAAAATTATAACCGTTCAAAGGTTAATGTGGGACACTCGAGTAGAGATCGTGCTAGATCATATTTGAGCTTCAGAGCTTCAACTACTTCGATTGCTAGTGCTGAAAATTTTAGATCTGATTGACCTGAGTGCAAACATCGTGGTAAGAGACGTTCGGGTATTTGTAGATTGAATAATCAAGCTTGTTTTAAATGTGGATCCTTAGATCACTTTATCCGAGATTGTCTCGAGTCGGTTGAACGAGAGATTGTGAAAAATCTGAGATCGAGTAACATTTTAGCCGAAGGTAGGTCTTCTAAAAATGTAGAAAATGTAAGTAGTAGCCAGAAAGGAACTAAAGACACAGCAGTTCAATCTAAGGCTCGCACACCTGCCAAAGCTATTGCCATTCGCACATGCGAGGAGGCTTCATCCCCTGATGTTATTACTAGTACATTCAGTCTCTATGATACTAGTGTAATTGCATTGATTAATCCTAGTTCGACTCATTCTTATGTATGTGAGACCTTAGTATCTAATAAGACTTTGCCTATAAAGTCTGCTGAGTTTGTGATTAGAATATCGAACCCTTAGGCTGGTGTATTTTGGTTGATAAAATATGTAAGAATTTCAATTTAATAACCTTTTGTCTACAATTCACTACAACATCATACAGAGTCAACCAATGCATTCCAAGTATCACATCAAACTTATCAAATGGCAAAAGCATTAAGGCAACCGAAAAAAAGTGACCCCGAATCATTCAAGGATAACTCTTGAAAACTTTATCAATTAAAACATGTTGGCCTAAGGGGTTCGACACCTTAATCACAAACTTAGTAGACTCAACATGCAAATTCTTACTAGATACCAAATTCATGCAAATATAAGAATGAGTCGATCTAAGATCAATTAATGCAACTACATTAGTATCATAAAGAGAAAATATACCAGTGATCATGTTAGGAGAGGACGCATCCTCGCGAGCACAAATAGCGTAAGCTCTCATAGGTGCTCTAACTTTCGATCTCACAGTTGAGTCTTTGGATATTCCTCTGCTACTAGTCCCATTTCCCACATTTCTCACTTGTCTCCCTCTAGCAGTAGTGTTACTCGATCTTGATTTTCTGAAAATTATCTTTGTCAAACATTTTCGAGCAATCTCAAATAAAGTGATCTTGGGAGCCACATTTAAAACAAGCCCAGTTATTCACCCTAAATTCACCGGGATGTCGTCTACTGCAGTGTTGGCATTCAGGCTTATTAGACCTAGCATTACCTATGCTTGCTATTAACTTGGTCTAGGCCTTAGAACCCAAATATTACTTCCCACAATCTCTTTCTCGAATCTCTAGCCTCAAACTCAACTTTTCTCCTTTCCTTACTCAACTCTTCGGCTTTGCAAGTTCGTCCAACTAGTACAACAAATTCTTTCAACTTTAAGATCTGAACTAACAGCCTGATGTCCTCATTCAACCCATCTTTGAATCTCTTACACATAATAGCCTTTGTTAAAACATATTACCGAGCATACTTACTAAGTCTAACAAACTCCCGTTCGTATTCAGTCACAGTCATTCGGCCTTGTTTCAACTCCAAGAACTCTTTGCATTTCTGATCAATAAACTGGTGATTGATGTACTTCTTTCTGAATTCCTCTTAGAAGAAAACCTAAGTAACTCTTTCCCTCGGTACCATAGATATAAGAGTGTTCCACCACTAATATGTTGTATCCCTCAGAAGTGATATAGCACATTTCAAGCACTCATCCAGGGTGCAAAGCTCATCAAATACCCAGATAGAGTTCTCAAGCCAAAATTGTACTCTCTCGGGATCATCATCGACATTTTCTCTAAATTCTTTAGCCCCTTATTTCTAAATCTTATCAGCTGAAGGCTTATTCAATCTTACCGATTCCACACCTTGGAGAGCTACGAGAACCGGTTGGGGGTTAAGTGGAGGTAGAGGATGTTGGGCAGTTGGAGTTGTCCGAACAAACTCGGCAAACCACTCATTCATCCTTCAGAAGAAGACTTCTCTAGCCCCTCCTCCTTGACTAATTGTTACTGGTCTACTTTCAGATGGCCTGATCCCTTGAGCGGGAGCCAGCGCATGACTCTCAACGTCATTAGCCACTTCGCAGTCGAGATCCATTTACTATATGAAAACAAAGTTTAAATTGTCAAGAGTTGCCACACTATCAAAATTTATATTTGGCATGTATAGCTAGACTCTTACACACGCTATATTATTTCGAGAATTGACTAAATCATAGCTCTGATACCACTAAATGTAACCCCCCTTACCCGTATTCAACACTGAAATAAGGTTCGAAGCACTACTGGACTTACCATACAAACAATCATACAAATTTGAGCCATGAATTTGTGTCCAAATTAAAACCATTTGCAATTAATCATAAAGTCCCTAATACGAGCCTACGAGACCTTAAACATGTTGTAAGAGTGGTCAAAGACTAAACTGAGAAATTTAAAAAATTTTACAAAACTTATAAAATTTTTCCACTAAACAGGGGTCACACGCCTATGTGGTGACACACGTCCGTGTCCCGACCCCGTGTAACTCTTTGACTTGTAACTGTTGAACAATTTGATGTCACAAGGCTAAGTCACACGCTCATGTGCTAGGCCGTGTGGGTAATTAAATTTTCATTAAATAGATGTAAACTTGACACGCCCAGGTCACACGCCTATATCTGAGGCCGTGTCCCTCACACGGCTGAGACACACGCCCCTGTCTCTACTAGTGTGCTCAATTCTGAGCATTCTATTTCTCAAAATTTAGGTGTAGGGGACACATGGCCAAAACACATGTCCATGGGACAGACCGTGTGTCAAACACGGCCTAGACACATGATTGTAACGTCTCGATTTTTGGGCCTAGAAGTATTAGGTCTTGAGCATGGGAGGCTGCACATAAATGTTTAGTTGTGCAAGAAAGTGACACAACTGTGTATCTGCTTCATTCGTTATGTGTTCTGGGAAGAGTCTAATAAGTCTTGGGTTCAAGCCTTGGCTTGTGCAAAAAGTTTCATTTTATATGGATAAACCCCTGTCTCTAGTTAGTAGGCTTTTAAATAAATATGGGTAAAACATGTCATAATGGGCCTACTGGTCTTATGGTTAGATGGAGTGTCAAAATGTGAGAAGTCTTGTGTTCGAATCTTTGGTGATGTAGGGGAGTGTTTTATTTGCTGCTAAGGCTGTGTGGGAGTTCTAGTCAACTTGAACTACTAATGTGTTTGAGGGGATTCTGAATTCGGTAGTTGAGAGGGGAGTGGACGGCATTGAGGGATTTGGGGAGAAAATCTAGGGAGGTTGAGGTGAGAGGGAATGGTGTGTCGAATTCAAATTGTGGCACTTAGGAATTTTGGCTTTGGTGAGTATTAGCACTTTATTTCGGTTGCTGACAAGAGTTTTAGTTCTTTTCTTTCTTTGGAGACCAATTGGTGCTACGGAGTTTTGTTGTGTCTCTCATCTTTACTTAGTTCGGGTTTGCAATATTGGGTCCCTTGTGTGTTATTTCGTTCTTCATTCCCTTTTCTCCTTGGCCAAATGCTCTATGTCCCTTTCTCTCAATTTGTTCGGGTCTAGCAACGTTTTGACCGATTCTCTTTGTTTCTCTCCTTCTTTCAACCTTTGGCCAAATACCCTTTTCCCCCTTTGTTTTGCTATTCTTTCAGATTTCAACAATTCCCTCTCCTTGCACCTTGGAGTTTTGGTCAAACACTTATTCTTCTTCTCTCTCGCTCTACTTTTTTGATTTTGGGAATTTCTCCCTTGTCATTATGGTGTTCTCTTCTGACTATCCAATGCTTGGTTTATAGCCGAACCCTACCTCTGTCACCATCTCTGTTTAGGCTCACAGTTGTTCTCTTTCTCTTTCTTTCTCTCAATGCCGAAATAAGTTTCCATCTAACATCTTCCTTTCTCTGCCGATTAGTTCTAAGAGTGCAATTGTTCCATCTTGTGCTTCAGTGTTATTGTCTGCTTTTGGGCCAATTACTTCTATCTCCCATTCTTAGTTCTACACTTTCGGTAAGTGGTTCTACACTTGGTTCAAAATACATGCGTATATGGTATAGTTAACAAGTTCAGTTGGAATGCAGGTAATCTTTACGGGTTGTAATCAATCTCTTGTGACGGTTTAAGTGTGTAATCCTCATTCGATCGACCAAGGCAAGTGTTAAGTAATTTTATCTTTGGATAGCGATATAAAAAGGGATAGTTTAATCCTACTGTGTAGGGAACTGATGATGTATTGCTTTTGAATCTAGATTTGGAGCGCTTGTGGAATATTAGCACACTTTCACAACAAGGTGTGTAAACCCTATCTAAACTATGGAATCTGGCAAAAGCCAAAATACGCAAACGATAACGCTACACGGGCATGCACTCGCTCGTGTGGTGGGCCTTGTGATTAAACTTGGATGTATTGTCGACATGGTCGCCCATGAGTGATTCCATGGGCAGAAATGTATTGGGTCGTATAAGCTGAACTGGGCAGTATGGGCCCCATGGGCATGTGGACCCCAATCGAGTAAACTACACGGATGTGTGGTGATTATTGGGCTAGGCTGTGTAATCCACACAGACATGTGGACCCACATGGGCCCGTATTATGGGCCCTGGGCCCATTTTCACTATTTTACTGTTAAGGTTGCACGGGTCGCCCAAGACGACTGTGGACCTACTATTGGGTCGGTAAGTTTACCTAGACCCTTTAATTGATAAAATGACTGTTATGTCTTTATATGATAAAATGACTGTTTTACCCCTATGTGATGTATGATTGTAATTAAACATGCCATTTTAGACGTATTAAGTACATGTATGATATTATGACATGACATGACATGATGCATGATGTGTTGCATGGGGATTGGGTTTTATTATGATTGAAGGAAGTGTACTGTACTGGCAGCTCTACTGCAAATACTATTTAGTGTCGCAACCGGTACTATTTGGAGTGTAGGGATGGGTAGGTTGATTATATCCCCACATGGAGTGCAGGGTTGGACGGAGATGGAGTGTAGAGGCTGGTTGGGTAGGATCTTTGATTGCATATCTATACTTTCACTGAAATGGGCTCTGACCCATACTGATACTGATACTGTATTGGTCTAAGGCCCTAACTGATACGGAATTGTCATTGGATTGGGCTTAGGCCGAGACTGTATTTCCTTACTGTTTGTTTATTTGTTATGGGATTACACCCTGAGTTTTCATAACTCACCCATTTGTTTATCTGTACAGGTAATCCCTAGACTTAGGCAGATCAGTGCTGTGAGGGACCCAAGGTCGCCACACAACCGCACATACTTCATATTTGATTTTTTAATTATAAGTAATTTCATTCTGGGTTTTTTTTGTAATAAGGCATTTATGGGTTTTTATTTTAATTTGGGTTTTTATTTTTTTTGATTTATAACTGCTAGTAGTAGGGAAAGTCGCAGGTTTCCAAAAAGATAATTTCTTTTCAAAAATACCACGAATATGCAACCTGATTTAAGAGCTTCTACAAGAAATAAACGTGTTATAATTAATTTTGTTTTAATATGACTAACTTTTTTGCTAAATGACTTGCCTTTTGGAAAATGAATGAGACATCCTACAAACATCGTTAAGGTCACAATGAGGTTAACTAATAGAACAGGTTTTTCAACGATATCTTACATTACAAAAACACTTCAATATGACATCACTATATTCGGCCACAACATTGAGGCTGGGTTTGGGGTGTTACAACGCCCGTGTGTCTACCTGTGTGGATAAAATAAAGGCTATCTACCAAGTCATTTGCCACCCTTATTCACACATACACATACACCAATTCAATTGTACAAAAATTATATACTTGGGTAACCAAAACACCCACAATTATAATCAACACATGCCAATACAATAGCAACATCTAGCATACTCACAATATTTATTATGCTCTAAATCAATCATGCAAATTTCACATTCATTAAGCCATAATTTACTACTTTCAAGGCACCTAATTGTGCACAAATTTATCATCTCATCAATAAATCGCATTTCCAAACATTTCACATTCATCCTATGAATTACATTCCATTATTCACCAAGCACACCATGACCATATCACCAAAGACGTTGGCACACATATGAATATACTTAGGCTTACAACCATGTTAGCCAAAATTAGCCAATTTATACGGACAAATATCAAATCAAGCCTTTGACAATTATAAGCCAATACATTGGCTAAAATCATACTGACACATATAACAAAATGACCAAGTCCCTATACATGCCATACTTTCAAAATACTAAGATCATCAATACCCAAAAATGAGAGTTTGATAGTGTGATTCGAATCTCTGACGATCTCTGATCCAAGTTAGCTTGCTAACACTATAAAACATGGAAAATAAATAGAGTAAGCTATATAGCTTAGTGAGCTCGTATGTAAGAAATAAGCAACCCCACCATGCATATAACATTTAGACACTATAACATACTAAAATGTAAATTTACCATAGTCTCATGATCATAACTCATTCCACCACAAACTTACCTCCTATTCATCGTTTCAAGCATTTAATAAATATGGGCTTTATGTACATACCTGAACCATCTCGACATGTAAATTCACATATTCTTATCTTTGACATACCTATGAACCACTCAGAATAATAAAGTTGAATACTCGAGAATCTTACACACTAAGTGCCACATATGTAGCCAATGCTACCTCAATCTCATATCGCAATAATTGCTCATTCTCGAGCTAATCAACGGGCCTGCTCACACAAGCTATCATTTGAGACGTAGCTACTCGATGCTACTAACACAAGCTGTTAAGTAACCGCAACATATGCCGGTATACTCAGCCACTGGTAGGATGTAAGAAACCAGCACCGGGATCACATAATCACATAACACATAGTAACCCTAGTGACATGTCACTTGTATCCTAATCTATTCCTAAGGTTCAACGGGACTTCTCATGTGCTGAATCATTGTTGAACTCGTTCGTAGAATTATACTCATTCACATAATCAAACATACAATTCATGCAATATTGAAGCATTTAAATACAATTATTCTAAAGCTTATTTTTAACATACGAACTTACCTTAGTACAAAATGGTTAATAGTTTGATTTAGTCCACAACCTTATTTTTTCCCCGGTCTAGGTCAGAACCTCGTCTTTCTTGATCTATAATATCAAATTTATCTCATTCAATCATCACATTATTCAATTTAATCCCAAAAATACCTTATGGCAAAAATTACATATTTTCCCCTAACTTTTTAACTTTTTACATTTCAGTCTTTAGGCTTGTAAAATGATTTTCATTCAATTTCATTATACCCAAGCGTACCGAACCTATCCTTGCTCATAACAGCCCACATTTTTTATTTATACACATTTTTACACATATTTTATGTGACAGCCCAAAATTGACCCTAGACGGGATGTGGTTTCGGGACCACAAAACCGAGGCATAAAAATAATTTAAAATTTATTTTGATGCCTATGATATGTGTTAATTCATGTGTGACATTTTTGATGTTTCGATTTAGAGTTATAAATGTGAATTTCACTAGAAGGGACCTAGTAGTAAACTTTGAAAGATGATGGGGAAATGTGTGATGACTAGTTGATAATGCATGCAAAAATAAAGGATTTGCATGTCAAATTTCCCAAAGGAAGCTTAGTGGCGGCCATGACATGGTTTATGGGCAAAGAAAACATGTTGAAACATGTTTTGTTAATGGATGATGAGGAAATGATAAAAATTAAGCATGTAGGAAGAGAAACAAAAAATCAAAATTTGCTCATCCTTTCCCCCTTTGTGCCGTGAGTGAAAGAAAAGCAAAGAAAAAATTTGTTCATCCTTGTTCTTTCCTTTTGGCCGAAAATACTAAGGAAGAAGATAGGATTTTTGCTCCATTTTTTGGTTTAGAAGAGATCTAGAAGGAGATTTGGCTATACATGCATCAAGATTAAGGTATGTATGAGGTTGTGTCATGAGATTCATGTATGTTATAGTTGCTAACTTGATGTTCATGGTTAGCCATGGTTCAAATCCTTGTTATGCCATAGAAATGGTATTTGGCCAAGGTTGATATTGTGTTGAAGCCATTGCATGCTAAGTGTGAAGCTTGCTAATGATGCATGCAATGATGGATTGACTACTCTTGAAAATTTCTTTTAGTATTCTTGAGTAGGGCATTGAGTCCTTTGTTTAACCATGACCAAAATTATAAGGAGTATGGTGTGTGATGTATTCGCCTTGCACCTATATGAGTTATATGTGATTTTACATGATGATACAATGGATGTGAAAATATATGCTAGATTAGGAAAAAATTGATTAAGTGTTCATAAGGTGAAATTAGGTGTTTAAAAGATGTTATAGTTAACATTGTATATATATATACATATATACATACATTCGGCCATATGGGGGTATAAATGGGCATAGGTGTTAAATACCTTGTATTGGAAATTTTGGATAAATAAGTAGCAATAAATTAAGATGAGATTGAGTAAATTTTCAGCTTAGTTGTGTTAAGTATTCGGCAATAATCATAATAATGTATGTGAATGCCGTATGTTTGTGTTTGATGGAGAGGTAAATTGTTTGATTTAGCTCAAGAGCAAAGGGGAACTAAATCGGACAAAGGAAAGGAGAAAGCAAACGAGTAGCCGAATTGGAACCATTCTACCCAAAACAAGGTAAGTCATTAAGCACGTATTTGATATTGCTTAAATGATTGTAAAATTTATGCAATTGTGTTTAATGGGATGATATATATATTTACAAATGAAAATGTATGTGTATGGAATGATGACATTTGTTGAATGTAAAAGAAATAGTGAAATGTGTAGAAAGTTGCTTTCGGCACTAAGTGTGTGGGCAATACGAGTGTACGGTGACGAGATTGGCACTAAGTGTGCATGCTGGAAATATATGGCACTAAGTGTGCATGCTGGAAAAATATGGCACTGAGTGTGCATGCTGGAAAAATATGGCACTGAGTGTGCATGCTGGAAATATATGGCACTAAGTGTGCGGGCTCGAAGGGTATGGCACTGTGTGTGCGGGCTTAAATCGCATGGCACTAAGTGTGCGAAATCGAGTATTAAGCACTGAGTGTGCATACTCTATATATATATATATATATATATATATATATATATCTCCGATCAAACAATTATATGGAGGGTGTGTCTCCATCGAGTTGAGTATGGACAGCGGATCGGGTAAGTACCTTGAGCTCATGACGAATAGGTAATATGTTCATGCTTGGGGTTGAGCGTGGTAAGCTTTAAATCTATGTGATGATTGCAATTGTATGATTGTGGTGTGAATGAGTTGGTGTGTAAAAATGCCTCAAATATCTTATTGTATAGAATATGAAATGTGGATGTATAACTTGGTATGAGATTGAACCGAAAGGTCCGAGGAATTATGGTATAGTTTCGATATGGATGAAGTACCTAGCCTCGTTTATTGTTTGATGTTGTGAAAATTTTATTAATGGATGGTTGATGAATGCTTATGACTTACTGAGTTATAAACTCACTCGGTGTTTTCTTGTCACCCATTTTAGGTCTCTTGGACTCGTATTGCTGCGTGCTCGGAACCGTCGTTGAAGTCATCACACCGGCTGGAAATCTTTTGGTATTGTCTTCATCGTTGAACTAGGAGAACATTTGGCATGTATAGGCTATTATGTTTTGTTGAATTGTGGATTGTAAACTTTAAGCCATGTGAAAATGGCCTATGTGGTCGTTGAGTGGGATGCTAGAACCTATAGCCACGAGTCTTAGAAACTTTAATTTTGATAAGGTGGCCATAATTTGTGTCATGTATGATGGATGATTAGTAAGGCCAAGGAAAGATTCATGAAATTGGCATAGTCTACTGCAGTAACTGTTGCGGACAGCAGCAGTGATATGAGATTGAAAAATCACTAAAAATAGTATAAGTAGAATTAAATAGTGAATAAATTATGAAATTGAACCTTAATGAATCTATTTTTATATGGACGAAACGAAATGACCATATGAGCAGTATACTGAGAGATATTAGAGTTCTTGTGAGACAGGGCCAGAACAGTTTCTGGATCCCCTGTCGCGACTTTGAAAATTTACTATAAATTATCCAGAAAGAATTAGAAGTCATGCCTTATATGTCCAGATTCCATTTCCAGTCTAGTTTCTTTAGAAACAAACAGAACCAGTATTAAAGCCCTGTACGGAGAGATATTCAAGTTGTAACGCGCGAAGGTCAGTGTAGTCGACCCCTGTAACATGGGTGACTTTAACTAATAAACTGTACCAATTGGCCCAACTAAAAATTCTAGAAATAAATCCAGGGATGAATATATGAGTCTAGTTTCAGGGAAAATTTACGGAACTGATTTTCGAGTTCTGGAACTCGAGATATGATTTTTAAGGTGACAGTGACGCAGTTAGCTAGCCTGCCTGGAACTGAAATCAATTATTGTCAAGAGAGAAAAAAAAGGGAAGTAAGCCCGGTAACACCACGTGTTCAAATCCGGTGACGGTCACGGGTTTGGGGTGTTACATTTTATTGGTATTAAAGCTATGGTTTAGTCGGTTCTAGGACTACCATAGCGTGTGTGAGTCTAGCTATACATGCCCAAAATGTTAATGCTTAGAAATGTGATGACTTCTGACGGTTGAAGTTTTAGTTTTGATTTGCAAATGGAACCCGGGGTAGAGAGACCCTTGGCGGATGACGTTGAAAGTGTAGCGGCTGTTCCTGCGCAAGGGACACCGCCTGTTGAGCCTCAGTCATCTGCGAATAATCAAGCTGAAGGGGCGAAACAAGCCTTCTTCACCATGATGAATGAGTGGGTCGCGCAATATGCCCAAACCAATCCTACTGTCCAACCATTCTGAATTTAAATACTCTACCCAAGAGCCCGTAATGCCTCCGATTCTCGATCCTGTGAGGCTGAGTAAACCACCGTGGACTTGATTAGGAAGCGTGGGGAGGAGTTCAAGGCCATAGTTACTTGATGATGCCGAAAAGGCCGAAGTTCGCTCGATAACACCATTAGAGTGTTAGATGAACTGTCATGCACACCGATGAATGTCTTAAGTGTGCTATATCCTTGTTATGAGACTCACTTACTATTGGTGGAGGACTTTAATTTCCATAGTCCCAAATGAACGAGTTACTTGGGATTTCTTTCAATCCAATTTCGAAAGAAATACATTAGTCAACGGTTCATCGATCGAAGCGTAAGGAATTCTTGGAACTCAAGCAAGGCGGATGATCAGTATCTAAATACGAACATGAGTTCGTAAGACTTAGTCGGTATGCTCGGAGTGTGTGGTGATGAGGTTGCTATGTGCAAGAGATTAGAAGAAGGCTGAATTTGAAGCTAGAGATTTTCGTAAAAGATCGACGGGTAAAGCTCCATTCTCATCAGTAAAGAGGTTCGGGAGGACACTAATAAGTCGAGGCGATCATGGGAATTTCCATCGAGCCCGACCATTGACAGACTCGAGCTACTTGGTAGCTAGTGTGGGCTATAATCGTCAAGAGAAACCTGAATGCCCCAATGTGGAAGATGACACCTAGGTGAATGTTGGGGTAAGTCTGTTAATAGGGCTGTTATGGATGCGGTTCAAGGACCACTTCATTAGAGATTGCACGAGCTAGATGAGAAGAATAAGATGCAAGGTGCAAGACCTAGTGAAATGACGGCTAGAGGTAGGCCCCCGAGAATTTCTGGAGGTAGGGTTGGTAATCAGAGAGGAGCCTCTGATATGGTCATTCGATCCGAGACCCGTGCTCCTGCTAGAGCATATGCCATCCACGCACGAGAGGTGGCATCCTCCCCTGATGTTATCACTGGTACTTTTACTCTCTTTGATACTAGTGTGATTGCATTGATTGACCCCGGCTCTACTCATTCATATGTATGTGAAACCTTAGCATCCAAAGAAGACTCGCTGTTGAGTCTCATCGAGTTCGTAATTCGGTGTCAAACCCTTTGGGTCAATACGTACTCGTTGATAAAGTGTGCAAGAGATGCCCCTAATAATTCGAGAATCTGTTTTCCTACCGATCGATGCTTCTACCATTTGATGAATTCGATGTTATTCTTGGTATGAATTGGTGACCGTACATGATGCGTGGGTGGACTGCAAAAGGAAAACCATTGATTGGAGGAGTGCAAATAATGAGGTAGTCCGAGTCGAGTCTCTTGATTTAAAAGGAGTGCCGCGATAATATCTTCTATGACCGCTCGGAGATATGTGAAAAGGGTGTGAAACATACCTTGCGTATGTGTTTGAAAGTAAAGAGACGAAAAGGAAACTCGAATCGGTACCGGTGGTTTGTGAGTATTCGGATGTTTTTCCGAGGAGTTACCGGATTGCCACCGGTTCGAGAAGTGGACTTGACATCGGTTGTACCGGTACTATGCGGTCTCAATAGCCCCGTGATCGCATCGGCATTAACGAAATTAAAGGAATTGAAGGTTCAATTGCAAGAATTGACGGGTAGAGGTTTCGCTCGACCGAGTTTTTCTCCATGGGGCGCTTTGTATTGTTTGTGAAAAGAAGGACGGAACCATGAGGTTGTGCATTGACTATCGTCAACTCAATAAAGTGACGATAAAGAATAAATATCCATTGCCACGAATTGACGATTTGTTTGATCAATTAAAGGGAGCCTCAGTGTTTTCAAAGATAGATTTGAGGTCGGGGTACTATCAGTTGAGGGTCCGAGAATCGGACATACCCAAAACCGCTTTTAGGACGAGGTACGGTCACTATGAATTCTTGGTGATGCCGTTTGGGCTCACTAATGCCCCTGCGGTGTTTATGGATTTAATGAATAGAATTTTCAGGCCATACTTGGATCGGTTCGTAGTTGTATTTATCGATGACATTTTGGTCTATTCGAGAGATGAAACTGAACATGTTGAACACCGAGGCTAGTGTTGCAAATCTTACGAGATAAGCGATTATATGCAAAGTTCAAGAAATGTGAATTTTAGTTGAAAGAGGTTAGCTTTTTGGGGCACGTGGTGTCCGTGATCGGTGTCGGGTGGACCCGAACAAAATTTCGACCATAGTCGATTGGAAACCACCAAGGAATGTTACCGAAGTTAGGAGCTTTTGGGGCTTACGGATACTATCGACGATTTGTGAAAGGTTTTTCGGTGATAGCTGCACCGATGACAAAACTACTTCAAAAGATGTTAAGTTCGAGTGGTCGAACGCTGTCAAGAAAGTTTCGATCGACTAAAGACCCGCTTAACCGAGGCCCCAGGTACTAGTACAGTATGAGTCCGTAAAGAGTTTGTCATATCTGATGGCGCATCCTTGCTTGGGTTAGGTTGTGTGTTGATGCAAGAAGGTCGAGTTGTGGCCTATCGTCGAGATAATTAAAGCCACATGAGAAAAATTATCCCACCCATGATCTCGAATTGGTCGCCAACGCACTACTTTAAAGATATGGCGACATTACTTATTTGGTGAGAAGTGCCATATGTATTCGGATCACAAAAGTCTCAAATATTTGATGACCCAAAGAGACTTAAATCTGCGACAAAGACGTTGGCTCGAGTGTTAAAGGATTATGAGTGGTCATTGACTATCACCGGAAAAGCTAATGTGGTTGCGAACGCCTTAAGTCGTAAATCACTATTTGCTTTATGACGATGAATGTACACTTGTGCATTCTACCCGACAATGTGTTAGTAGCGGAATTGAAAGCCAAACCATTATTGATACGTCAAATTCGTGAAGCTCAGAAAGTCGACGATGAGTTGGTTGCAAAACGGGCTGAGTGTGTTCCGAACAAGGACTCGGAATTTCAAATCGATGATGACGATTGTTTGAGGTTCAGAAGTCGTCTGTGTGTTCCAAAGAATTCGGAACTTGTTTCGATGATTTTGAACGAGGCTCACAGTAGTCGAATGTCAATCCACCCGGGTAGTACTAAGATGTACAATGATTTGAAATGTCGGTTTTGGTGGCATGGTATGAAACGAGACATCTCTGACTTTGTTTCGAGATGTTTAATATGTCAACAAGTGAAAGCGGAGCATCAAGTGCCATCGGGATTACTTCAGCCGATCACGATACCCGAGTGGAAATGGGATCGAGCCACCATGGGCTTTGTATCCGGATGCCTTTGTCAGCAAGTAAGAAGGATGCGATCTGGGTCATTTTTGATAGACTGACCAAGTCTGCTCATTTTATTCCTGTTCGCACGGATTTTTCGCTTGATAAATTGGCAGAATTATACGTCTCCCAAATTATTCGATTGCATGGGGTGCCTATTTCTATCGTGTCGGATAGAGACCCAAGATTTACATCGCGATTTTGGAAGAAATTGCAAGAGGCTTTGGGTACCAAGCTGCATTTTAGCACTACTTTTCACCCTCAAACCGATGGTCAATCCGAATGGATAATTCAAATACTCGAGGATATGTTGAGATGTTGCATCCTTGAGTTTAGTGGTGCATGGGAACGGTATTTACCTTTGGTTGAATTCGCTTACAACAATAGCTTTCAATCAAGTATCAAGATGGTGCCTTACGAGGCTTTATACGGTCGTAAATGCCGTACCCCATTATTCTGGACTGAACTTAGTGAAGGAAAAATCTTCGGGGTTGATTTGGTTAAGGATGCCGAGCAAAAAGTTCGAGTAATTCGTGAAAGTTTGAAAGCTGCTTCGGATCGCCAAAAGTCGTATAGGGATTTGAAAAGAAAAGATATTGAATATCAGGTTGGAGACAAGGTATTTCTCAAAGTCTCACCCTAGAAGAAAGTGCTTAGATTTGGCCGTAAGGGCAAATTGAGTCCGAGGTTCATCGGTCCGTATGAAGTATCTAAACGAGTTGGGCCAGTAGCGTACCGATTAATTTTACCCCCTGAACTCGAAAAGATTTACAACGTTTTCCATGTTTCGATGCTTCGACGATATAGGTCTGATCCATCGCACGTAATCGCTCCGTCTGAGATTGAGATTTAGCCTAATTTGAGCTATGAAGAGGAACCGTTCGCATTCGATGTGTGAAGTAAAGAGTTGCGCAATAAGAAAATCCCATTAGTGAAGGTGTTGTGGCATAAACGCGAATTGAAGAAGCCACTTGGGAACTCGAGGACTCTATGAAAGAGCGATACCTAAACCTATTTACGGTAAGATTTTCGGGACGAAAATTTCTTAAGTGGGGAGAGTTGTGACACCCAAAATTGACCCTAGACGGGATGTGGTTTGGGACCACAAAACCGAGGCATAAAAATAATTTAAAATTTATTTTGATGCCTATGATATGTGTTAATTCATGTGTGACATTTTGATGTTTCGATTTAGAGTTATAAATGTGAATTTCACTAGAAGGGACCTAGTAGTAAACTTTGAAAGTATGATGGGAAATGTGTGATGACTAGTTGATAATGCATGCAAAATAAAGGATTTGCATGTCAAATTTCCCCAAAGGAAGCTTAGTGGCCGCCATGACATGGTTTATGGGCAAAGAAAACATGTTGAAACATGTTTTGTTAATGGATGATGAGGAAATGATAAAAATTAAGCATGTAGGAAGAGAAACAAAAATCAAAATTTGCTCATCATTTCCCCCCCTTTGTGCCGTGAGTGAAAGAAAAGCAAAGAAAAAAATTTGTTCATCCTTGTTCTTTCCTTTTTGGCTGAAAATACTAAGGAAGAAGATAGGATTTTTGCTCCATTTTTTGGTTTAGAAGAGATCTAGAAGGAGATTTGGCTATACATGCATCAAGATTAAGGTATGTATGAGGTTGTGTCATGAGATTCATGTATGTTATAGTTGCTAACTTGATGTTCATGGTTAGCCATGGTTCAAATCCTTGTTATGCCATAGAAATGGTATTTGGCCAAGGTTGATATTGTGTTGAAGCCATTGCATGCTAAGTGTGAAGCTTGCTAATGATGCATGCAATGATGGATTGACTACTCTTGAAAATTTCTTTTTAGTATTCTTGAGTAGGGCATTGAGTCTTTTGTTTAACCATGACCAAAATTATAAGGAGTATGGTGTGTGATGTATTCGGCCTTGCACCTATATAAGTTATATGTGATTTTACATGATGATACAATGGATGTGAAAATATATGCTAGATTAGGAAAAAAATTGATTAAGTGTTCATAAGGTGAAATTAGGTGTTTAAAAGATGTTATAGTTAACATTGTATATATATATACATATATACATACATTCGGCCATATGGGGGTATAAATGGGCATAGGTGTTAAATACCTTGTATTGGAAATTTTGGATAAATAAGTAGCAATAAATTAAGATGAGATTGAGTAAATTTTCAGCTTAGTTGTGTTAAGTATTCGGCAATAATCATAATAATGTATGTGAATGCCGTATGTTTGTGTTTGATGGAGAGGTAAATTGTTTGATTTAGCTCAAGAGCAAAGGGGAACTAAATCGGACAAAGGAAAGGAGAAAGCAAACGAGTAGCCGAATTGGAACCGTTCTACCCAAAACAAGGTAAGTCATTAAGCACGTATTTGATATTGCTTAAATGATTGTAAAATTTATGCAATTGTGTTTAATGGGATGATATATATATTTACAAATGAAAATGTATGTGTATGGAATGATGACATTTGTTGAATGTAAAAGAAATAGTGAAATGTGTAGAAAGTTGCTTTCGGCACTAAGTGTCTGAACAATACTGAGTGTACGGTGACGAGATTGGCACTAAGTGTGCATCTTTGGAAATATATGGCACTAAGTGTGCATGCTGGAAAAATATGGCACTTGAGTGTGCATGCTGAAAAAATATGGCACTGAGTGTGCATGCTGGAAATATATGGCACTAAGTGTGCGGGCTCGAAGGGTATGGCACTGTGTGTGCGGGCTTAAATCGCATGGCACTAAGTGTGCAAAATCGAGTATTAAGCACTGTGTGTGCGTACTCTATATATATATATATATATATATATCTCCGATCGAACAATTATATGGAGGGTATGTCTCCATCGAGTTGAGTATGGACAGCGGATCGGGTAAGTACCTTGAGCTCATGACGAATAGGTAATATGTTCATGCTCGGGGTTGAGCATGGTAAGCTTTAAATCTATGTGATGATTGCAATTGTATGATTGTGGTGTGAATGAGTTGGTGTGTAAAAATGCCTCAAATATCTTATTGTATAGAATATGAAATGTGGATGTATGACTTGGTATGAGATTGAACCGAAAGGTCCGAGGAATTATGGTATAGTTTCGATATGGATGAAGTACCTAGCCTCGTTTATTGTTTGATGTTGTGAAAATTTTATTAATGGATGGTTGATGAATGCTTATGACTTCTTGAGTTATAAACTCACTCGGTGTTTTCTTGTCACCCATTTTAGGTCTCTTGGACTCGTATTGTTGCGTGCTTCGGAACCGTCGTTGAAGTCATCACACCGCTGGAAATCTTTTGGTATTGTCTTCGTCGTTGAACTAGGAGAACATTTGGCATGTATAGGCTATTATGTTTTGTTGAATTGTGGATTGTAAACTTTAAGCCATGTGAAAATGGCCTATGTGGTCGTTGAGTGGGATGCTAGAACCTATAGCCACGAGTCTTAGAAACTTTAATTTTGATAAGGTGGCCATAATTTGTGTCATGTATGATGGATGATTAGTAAGGCCAAGGAAAGATTCATGAAATTGGCATAGTCTCATCGATGGAATCGCTATGACAAAGAAGAAGATATGAGATTGAAAAATCACTAAAAATAGTAGAAGTAGAATTAAATAGTGAATAAATTATGAAATTGAACCTTGATGAATCTAAAAATAGTCTAATTACCATTTATCAGCCTCTAATTTAAAATTTCATAGCAATTAGAAACCTCTAGCTTCTAAAACACATATTTTGCACCTATTGCAATTTAGTCCTATTAGTCAAATTGGACACTCTATCGATAAAATTTCGTAACGAAATTTTTACACAATCATTCAGTCATACTATAGACATTAAAGTAATAATAAAATTAAAGTTAGTAATAAAATTAACATTTATACTTCAAATTTGTTTTCTCGAAACCACTATTCTGATTTGACCCAAAAACGGGTTGTTACATATGTGCTTTCCCAAAACGAATAAGGTCCTGCATTTGTTGCGGATGGGATTTAGCTCAGATGAGTAATCCCATCCACCTTGTTATAAAAATGATTTAGCCCGACGGGTAATCCCGATATAATACGTCTCGAGTATACGTTATGATTAGGGTTTAACTTGGACCTGTAATCTTAATCGAGCTCCTCTGAGCTTACGTTATATATAAAGGATTTAGCTTGGACTGGTAATCCTGTTATACGATATGTGGCTCGAAAGAGTATTTCTTATTAAGTGCCCTAATGGGTACCCTTGAATAAGAAATTGATGGATTATTGAATCGTACACTTCGAGTCTACTACTTAAACATCCATCGAAATTCAGTGATTCAACAGACATAAAACTCTTGACATGGCATGAAATTCTTGGGATGAAATGATAATAACTTGAAATAATATTTCTTGATGAGCTCATCTATGTTACTTAATTTATATGATGTTTTTGGTGACTAACATGTTTGATTGAATGCATGTGCTTAGGCAATTTAGCCAAATGGATGGAAAACTTGTTATTGTATGCTTTGATTTAATAAACGGGATTGGTAAGTTTAGTTTCCATTATACGAACTTACTAAGCATGTAATGCTCACTCCGTTTATTTTCCCCTATTTTATAGTGCTCGAAAGCTCGTGAAGGTTGGAAGATCATTAAAGCATCGTCACACTATCAACTAGTCATTTTGGGTATACTTAGTAAATTTATTTTGGTATAATGGCATGTATAGGACAACCTGGCCACTATTGGCTTGAAATGTTATTTTGTAACCTAGCCATTGGAATGGCTAGTAATGTTTCATTTTGGTATGACTAAGTAGATTTTTATAATATATATATACACATGTGTTATGTTAAGAATATGGGATCAATGTTGTGAATGCCGAAGTTAAACTAAGGTAAGGTTGTAATCATGTATGCTTGTTATGATATACATTGTGAATGATGGAAATTGTCCAATTTGAATGCTTAGATTGGTTGGTATTGGATGTGTGTTTCATGTGTAAGTCTTGAGTGAGATTTTGGGTGAGAAATGAAGCTAGGAATGGCTTTATTTTGTCCACACGGGTAGACACATGGATGTGTGTCTAGACCGTATATGACACATGGCTTGGTAACATGGGAATGTGGTTAGGCCACGTGTTCCCCGTACCTTAATTTTGAGAAATAGAATGCTAAGAATTGAGCAAATGAGAAGAGACACGGATGTGTGTCTAAGTCATGTGTGCCACACAATCTAGAACACGGGTGTGTGTCTTGGCCGTGTGAAACCTACACCTATTTTCAAATTGAATTAATTAACCACACAACCTAGCACACAAACTTGTGGCATGGCCGTGTGTGCAAGTCAAAGAGTTAAAGGGGTCGAACACACCCTCCAACACAGGCGTGTCCCAATGTCACATGGGTGTGTCCCTTGACCACACAGGTGTGTGAGCCTTGAACCTTGGAAAATTTTTGAAAAGTTACGAAAAATTCATAAAGATCCTGATTAAGTCCTGACTTGATTCTAATGCTCGTATTGGCACTTGAGGGCCCAATCAAGGGACGTTATGAATGATCTCGATAAATGAATAGTAATTTATATAAGTCATTTGTAAATGTTTCTAAATGTTCTGGTAATGCTCCAAAACCCTGTTTCGATGATAGATACGAGCTAAGAGTGTTACATTTAGTGGTATCGAAGCTACGGTTTAGCCGATTCTCAGATTTGACATAGGAAACACGAGTTTAATGCCATTTAGTGATAGTGTGATGACTGATGATCATTTTAAATGTGTTTTTTATATAGGTATGTCATTCAACCGAGCTAGAGCTAAATTTGAGGAAGCTGAGAGTAATACTTTAGCTTTAGTTCAAAGAGTTGCGTCTGTGTCTGGTAGTGAAAGGCCCGTGTCTGAGGGTCGAAGTGAAGGGGAAAAACAAGCCTTCTTTCAAATGATGAATGAATGGTTTACACAGTACTTAAGAACAAACCTTACTGTACAACAACCTCCCCCACTTGCTCTTCAACCGATTCCTTAGGTACAACAAGGTGCTGAACCTGTTAGAATTGGTGAGCCTTCAATAGATAAAATCTGCTAACATGGGGCAAAAAAATTTAGAGCTATCGCAGATGATGATCCAGAAAGGGATGAGTTTTGGCTAGAGAATACTATCCGGGTTTTTGATGAATTGTCTTGTACGCCTACTGAATGTTTAAAATGTGTAGTATATCTACTAAAAGATACATCTTATCATTGGTGGAATACTATAACTTCAGTGGTACCTAGAGAAAATGTTACATGGGAATTCTTCCAGGCTAAATTTAGGAAGAAGTATGTTAGTCAGAGGTTCATGGATCAGAAAAAGAAAGAAATTCTAGAGCTCAAACAAGGAAACATGACTGTATCTGAATATGAACGGGAATTTGTTTGACTATGTAAGTATGCCAAAGAATAGGTTCTAATCAAGGCTGAGATGTGTAAACACTTTGAAGAAGGTTTAAATGAAGCCATCAAATTATTGATTGGAATTTTCGAGATAAGAGAATTTGCAATGTTAGTTAATCAAGCACACAAAGCTGAGGAACTGAGTAAAGAACAGAAACAAGCCGAAAGAGAGGCTCGAGTTTCTGGAAAAAGAACTATGAGTAAGTCAAAATTATATGCTTTTGGAAATTAAATAAGTATTATGATCGTGTTACCACCTCTGTGGGATATTCTGGAAGAGAGCGGGGCTCTCAATGTTCTAACCCGAGGTCTTCATCTCCATACGTGACCAGTGTGGGTAATGTTGGTAACCCCAAACCGAAATGTAAATAATGTAACAAATTTCATCATGGGGAATGTCGGTCTAGAAGTGGAGCTTGTTTTGGATGTGGTTCACTTGAGCATTTTCTCAGAAATTGTCCAAAAAGAGTAGAAAAAGAGATAAAACCAGCTCCAAAGCCGAGTAATCCTATCTCGAGGGGCAGACCAACCCTTCATCCCGGCAATGCTGGTGGTAATCGAGGTAGTACCAAGGATACTACGGTTAGATTTGAGGCACGAGCACCTACAAGGACATATGCTATTCATGCTAGAGAAGATGCCTTTACGCCAGATGTCATTACTGGAACATTTTCTCAACTTGATACTGTTATTACTGTATTGATTGATCCAGATTCCACACATTCATACATATGCACGAACTTAGTGTATATTAAAAATTTACCTGTTGAATTCACTGAATTTGTGGTTAAAGTTTCAAATCCCCTAGGCCAATGTGTTAAGGTGGATAAAGTTTGTAAGAACTATCCGTTGATGGTAAAAGGTTATTACTTTTCAACTGACTTGATGTTGTTTCCATTTGATGAATTTGATGTGATTTTGGGAATGAATTGGTTAACCCAATATGATGCAGTGGTGAATTGTAAACAGAAATATATTGTATTGAAATGTGAGAATGGTGAATTACTTCATGTTGAATCTGATAAACTGGATGGATTACCTAATGTGATTTCAGCAGTATCAGTACAGAAATATGTTAGAAAGGGGTATGATGCTTATCTTGCGTATGTGATGGATACTAAAGTATATGAGTCAAAGATTCAATCAATGTCAGTAGTAAGTGAATTTCCTGATGTATTTCCAGAAGAATTCCTAGTTTACCACTGAAAAGAGAGGAGGAATTCTCTATAGATCTTATTCTGGGAACGACACTGATATCCATAGCACCTTCCAGAATGGTTCCTACTAAATTAAAAGAGCTAAAAGTACAGTTGCAAGAATTGATTAACAGAGGTTTTTCTAGACCTAGTTTCACACCTTGGGGTGCACCGGTTCATTTTTGTAAAGAAAATGGATTGATCGTTGAGTTTGTGTATTGATTACAGACAACTCAAAAAAGTTACGATAAAGAACAAGTATCCATTGCCTCGAATCGAAGACTTGTTTGACCAGTTAAAATATGCCACTATATTTTTGAAGATTGATCTCTGTTCTAGTTATTATCAACTACGAGTAGAAGAATCGGATGTACCAAAGACAACTTTTAGAACTAGGTATGGACACTATGAGTTTCGTGTAATGCCTTTTGGCTTGACAAATGCACCTGCAGTATTTATGAATTTGTGAACAAAATTTTTAGCCCGTATTTAGATTGGTTTTGTGGTGGTATTTATAGACAATATTTTGGTTTTACTCTCAAGATGAAAATAAACAAGCTGAGCATTTGAGAATAGTGTTACAAACTCTGCGAGAGAAACAATTGTATGCCAAATTCAGTCAATGTGAATTTTGGCTAGGGGAAGTTAGTTTTCTTGGGCACATAGTATCTTCTGAAGGTGTCAGAGTAGACCCGAATAAAATTTCAGCCATTGTTAATTGGAACTCATCGAGGAATGTGTCAAAAGTCTGAAGTTTTCTAAGACTAGCTGGCTATTATCGAAGATTTGTAAAACGGTTTTCAATGATAGCTTCTCTGATAACTCGTTTGTTACAGAAAGATGTGAAATTTGAATGGACTAAGAAATGTCAGTGGAGTTTTGACAGGTTAAAACCTTTATTGATAGAAGCACCAGTGTTAGTTCAGCCAGAATCGAGTAAGGAATTTATAGTTTACAGTGATGCGTCATTTAATGGGTTAGGATGTGTTTTGATGCAATATGGTAAAATAGTAGCCTATACTTCACGATAGCTAAAGCCACATGAAAAGAAATACCCGACGCACGATCTTGAATTGGTGGCCATAGTATTTACATTGAAAATCTAACAGCATTACTTATTTGGTGAAAAATGTCACATATTCACTGATCATAAAAGTCTGAAATATTTGATGTCACAGAAAGATTTGAATTTAAGACAGCACAGATGGCTTGAGTTATTGAAAGATTATGATCTTCTTATTGACTACCATCCAGAAAAAGCCAATGTAGTGGCGGATGCTTTGAGTAGAAAATCCCTGTATACTTTGTGAGCAATGAACACTCGATTGTTATTGTCTGGTGATGGTTCAATCATAGCTGAGTTAAAAGCTAGACCAATGTTTTTGTAACAGATTTTTGAAGCTAAAAAAAATGATAGTATGTTGTAAGCAAAATAGGTACAGAGTGAATTGACTCCTGACTCAGAATTTCAGATTGGGACTGATGGTAGTTTGTTATTCAGAGGCAGAGTATGTGTACCAAAAAGTTTAGAATTGATACAGAAGATTTTGAATGAAGATCACAATGGTAACATGTTTGTACATCCTAGTAGTAATAAAATGTATAATGATCTGAAAAAGATGTACTGGTGGCCAAGAATGAAATGAGATATTTCTGAGTTCGTATCTAAGTGTTTAATATTTTAGCAAGTAAAAGCTGAACATCAGTTGCCTTCTGGACTATTACAGCCAGTTACGATACCAGAATGGAAATGAGAAAAAAATTCCATGGAATTTGTAACGGGATTGCCCCTGTCTCCAAGGAAGAAAGATGTCATTTGGATAATCGTTGATCGATTGACAAAGTCTACACACTTTATTTTGGTACATATGGATTATTCCTTGGATAGATTGGCTGAATTGTATGTTTCTGAGATTGCCAGATTGCATTGAGTGCCTGTCTCCATTATTTCAGATAGAGATCTTCGGTTTACATTTCGATTCTGGAGAAAATTACAAGAAGCTCTGGGTACTCAGTTACACTTTAGTATTGCATTTCATCCCTAGACAAATGGTCAATCTGAACGGGTAATACAGATCCTGGAAGATATGCTCCGGTGTTGTATACTTGAGTTTGAAGGTAACTGGGAGAGGTATTTGCCTTTGGTGGAATTTGCTTTTAATAACAGTTATCAGTCTAGTATTAAAATGGCACCATATGAAGCCTTGTATGGACGCAAATGTAGAATTCCATTGTATTGGACAGAACTCAGTGAGAAAAAGTTACATGGAGTTGACTTGGTCCGAGAGATCGAGAAAAAAGTGAAAGTAATTCGGGGCAGTTTAAAAGTAGCCCCTGATTGTCAAAAGTCCTACACTGATTTGAAACAAAAAGAAATAGATTTTCAAGTAGGTGACAAAGTATTCTTGAAAGTGTTACATTGGAAGAAAGTTCTCCGGTTTGGATGTAAGGGAAAATTGAGTCCACGGTTCATTAGACCATATGATATTACTAAAAGAATTGGACCGGTTGCATACTGGTTAGCTTTACCACTAGAGCTTGACCAGATTCATAATGTTTTTCATGTTCCTATGTTGCGACGATATCGGTCTGATCCTTTACATGTTATCTTTCCGACAAAGGTAGAGATTCAGCCTGATATGACATATGGTGAAGAACCAATCAAAATCTTAGCTCGGGAAACAAAAGAGTTAAGAAATAAAAAGGTAGCTTTAGTAAAAGTTCTTTGGTAACGACACAGTACCGAAGAGGCTACTTGGGAGCCGGAGGATACTATGAGGAAACAATACCCGAATCTTTTTACTGGTAAGATTTTTAGGACGAAAATCCTTAAAGGGAGAGTTGTAATAGCCCATTTTTCAGTGAAATTGGAACAGTGGTTTCGGGACCACAAATACGATCCAAAAATAAGGTTTAGTTTTATTTCATTATATGGTCTGTATTATAATAGGCATGTCGCGTGAAAATTTTGATATGAAAATTTTATCGATTAAGTGCTTAATTATGAAAAGGACTAAATCACATAAAATGCGAAAGTTGAATTCTAGTAGCTATAAGGATTAAATAGCTATGGAATTCAAAACTTAAGGTCCTTATATCGTAATTAGACCATTAAGAAAAGTATGTAGATTTTTCTTGGTGACTCATCCATGGAAATATAGAAAAAGGGCAAGAACTAAATTGAAAATAGCAAAATACTTAATTAATTAAAAAGATGATAAAAAGATATCATCTTATTTTATGTCCTCTTCAACCTAAAACACATGGAAACATGACGTGAGAGAAAAGAAACTTTCAAGGCCTAATTGGATCCAGACAACACTAATTCGAGGTTAGATCGAGGAAAAGAAAAGGTTTCAGATTAGTAGATTTGTAACGCGAACAAGTGTCGAGGTAAGTTCGTGTAACTTAATCGAGCATGTAATATGTTTGAATTGAATGTTGTATGTATGGAATGTGACTTATATTGATGTACATTATGTGAGTGCTATAATGAAAAAATTAATATATGCCTGATATGGTGAAAAAGAGTTAAGTCTCAGTTGAACATTGATTTCTGATGAATATATGCGCTTTCCCAAAATGAATAAGGTCCTACATTTGTTACGGATGGGATTTAGCTTGGATGAGTAATCCCATTGACCTTGTTATAAAAAGGATTTAGACTGAACAGGTAATCCTAAAATAATACCTCTCGAGCATACATTATGATTAGGGTTTAGCCTAGACTGGTAATCTTAATCGAGCTCCTCTGAGCTTACGTTATATATAAAGGATTTAGCCTGGACTAGTAATCCTATTATACGATATGTGGCTCGAGAGAGTGTTTCTCCATTAAGTGCCCTAATGGGTACCCTTGAATAAGAAATTGATGGATTATTAAATCGTACACTTCGAGTGTACTACTTAAGCATCTATTGGAATTTAGTGATTCAACGAACATAAAACTCCTGACATGGCATGAAAATCTTGGGATGAAATGATAATGACTTGAAAGAATATTTCTTGATGAGCTCATGTAACATCCCTTACCTATATCCGATGCTAGGACGGGGTTCGAGGCGTTATTAGACTTAAACATTCACAAACATGCAAAACCTGGCCATGCAATTTCATTTAAATTAAAAACATTCAATCACATGCATAATGTCCCTTACACGAGCTACCGAGGCTCTAAACATGCATTAAATTCGGTTTGGGACTAAATCGAGAACTTTAGAAAGTTTTGGGGAAACTTAGAAAATTTTCCTGAAACAGGGTCACACGCCCGTGTGGACACAGGGACATGCCCATGTGTTCCAACATGCCCGTGCCCTCAGGCTGTGTAACCCTCTATTTATGATGTCAGTAAAACAAATTTAACCACACGACTAGGCCACACACCCATGTGCTAGGCCGTATCTTCCACATGGTTGAGACACATGGTTGTATCTATACCCGTGTGACTAGTACTTAGGCTATTTTCCAAGCCTTTTGTTACCATTAATCCCTCACATCTTTACACATATCAAAGATATACATCATTGCATCATTTTAATGATTTAACATACTTCACTAGGGTTTATTCTTAACTTTAACATGATATCATTCACTTAATACACATACTCATATAATATCAAATCTAGACACAACAATTTTATATTCATTGACCTTATCATTTGATGACCATTTTACCAAACTTTCATAACCATCAATTTATCAAGTAGCTTCAATCAACATCAAGTATTCATGTTCAAACATTATCAACTTATTTCCATATTATACATTTACCATGTGGCTATGACCATTTCGATCGGTCAAGAAGCACCTATCATGCATATATGTCATAATACCAACCATAGATATCCCACAAGTGTAAACACATCATCGCATCACAAGTATTAGAACTTATCATGGATAATTAGGCTTACAAGCGACAATCATTACAAGCCACATCTCATGGCTATATACAATGAATCAATATAAGCCAATACATATGTGTAATCATAACATCATCTATCATAAATCTAAGTCCTTATACATGCCACTCACTTGAAGACATTAAGATTCATCAATACTCCAAATGAGGTAGCTTGATAGTGTGAAGTTCCCTCCGATGATCTGCAACCCCAAGCTAACCTGTCAACACTAAAGAAATTGAAAGGAGGGAGTAAGCTTAAAGCTTAGTAAGTCCATATGAAAATAATAAGCAAATTATCAACATGATTCCATGGAAATATAATCATATTTTCACTTTTACTTATTTTCTGGTCATACTGTTTTCTCAAGCGATAGTTACTAAATTATTTATATCTGGAGATACGGAACTCCAAATTACGATTTGTAAATTTTACCTGAACCTAGACTCATATATATTTTTACCATAAAATTTCCAAAATTTTTGGTGTAGGAAATAAGTACATTTTATTCATTAAATTTACCCCTGTTCTGCTACTTGACAGGTTCGACTTTTCTTTACTAAAAATCAATTATCTCATATTATGAGTTTTGATTAATGTTCCTATCTATTTCTCTTGAAAATAGACTCTTTAAAGATTTATTCATATAAATCCTAGCCCATAATAATTTTTGTACAATTTTTAGTGATTTTCCAAATTTGAGACAGGGGAGCTCAAAATCACTCTGACTCTATCTCACAAAAGTTAAAATATCTCATAATATGGAACTCTTTTGCTTACACCATTTCTTCTATGTGAAACTATATTTAATAAGATTTAATCTCATATCTTATTCAGCCTCTAATTCAATTTCCAAATTTTTTGGTGGATTTTCAAAGTCACACAACTGCTAATGTCCAACACTGTCTTAATGCAATATAATGGTAACTATCATAAGTTCATTTTCAACTAATCATGAACTTACCATTTCATGGATTTCATGTCCAATTTCACAAAGCCATAATAACATAACCATAAAGATTATTCATCATTCAAACCCTTTCGGCTTACTTATCATATACACATATATACTTGCCCATCATAAATCGATCTTTACCAAGGCATTATTCATAAGTTTAGCATACGTACATGTACTCATTGTAGTGTATCATATAACCATAAATCTTTAACATGCCCTCTTCGAGACTTTCATCACATTCATTACATTACCCATTGAACATTAGGAATACTATTGGATACGCGGAAACTTACACCTAAGTGCCACATATACATACGTAGCCAAAGCTACCTCATAACATGTATACATCCATAATGAACTTGGACCTCTCAACGAGCTCGGATGTTACATGAATCGCATCCATTATGAACTCAGACCTCTCAATGAGCTCGGATGCCATATAGATCACAAACTTGGACCACTCAACAAGTTTGAATTCTCACATATATCACGAACTCGGACCACTCAACGAGCTCAAATTTCTTAATTCCTAGTGACATGTCACTTGTATCCTAAACTATTCCTAAGGTTCAAATAGGATTTTCCACACTTGCACTTAGCATCCTCGTCGCACTTGCTTGTCATGTTGTGAACAACGACCATAATATCATTCATGCTTACAAATTCACCATTTGACCATTCATAGCATAATAAGGCATAACTCAAATAGCAAATAAGCTTTTAAGAATTTACATAACATATATTTCATATTTCATATGTCACTTGTCATGTATAATCATTTTCTTGCATTTCATTTAATATTCTTCCACATTATAAACACCATTCCATCAACTTTCCCAATGCATTAAATCTTTCAATATATGCAATAATAGTAAGGAATATAATTCAAACATAACATTGCATTATTATTATCATAAAACTTACCTCGAATGCGAGCACTACTATATATTCAGATTTAGTCCATAATCTCATTCATTTCCAATCTATGCCCGAATCTTATTTTCCTTGATAATCGAGATTGGAAGCTTGAAAAACCATAGCTATGTCTTCTCCATGCAAGTTTTGGCCATGGGGTAGAAGATGGACAAAAATTGGCTTTTAATTTTGTTTTTAATTCTTTTAAATTACTAGATTGCCAAAATTCCCCCAACTTAAAAATATTCTATTTCACCCATTTCATGTCCATTTTTGTCCAAACAATTATCCAATGATATAATTACCATTTAAGGGCCTCCAATTTAAAATTTTATAACAATTAGACACCTCTAACATGTAGAACTCAACTTTTGCACTTTTTATAATTTAGTCCTTTTGACCAAATTGAGTGCCCAAACATCAAAATTTTCGAATGAAATTTTCAAGAAATCATCCCGTGAAATTTTAGACCATAAAAATATAATAAAAAAAATTTTACTATGTCATATTTTTGGTCCCGAAACCACTATTTTGACTAGGCCCTAATTCGGGATGTTACAACTCATCTATGTTACTTGATTTATATGAAATTTTTGGTGAGTAACATGTTTGATTGAATGCATGTGTTTAGGCAATTTAGCCAAATGGATGAAAAACTTGTTATTGTATGCTTAGATTTAATAAACGGGATAGGTAAGTTTAGTTTCCATTATACAAACTTACTAAGCATGTAATGTTTACTCTATTTACTTTTCCCCTGTATTATAGTACTCTAAAGCTCGTGAAGGTTGGAAGATCATTAGAGCACCGTCACTCTATCAACTAGTCATTATGAGTATACTTAGTAAAATCATTTTGGTATAATGGCATGTATAGGACAACTTGGCCAATAGTGGCTTGAAATGTTATTTTGTAACCTAGCCATTGGAATGACTAGTAATGGTTCATTTTGGTATGACTAATTATGATATATATATACACACACATGTGTTATGTTAAGAATATGTGATCAATGTTGTGAATGCCTAAGTTAAACTAAGGTAAGGATGTAATCATGTATGCTTGTTGTTATATGCCTTGTGAATGATGGAAATTGCCCAATTTGAATGCTTGAATTGGTTGGTATTGGATGTGTGTTTCTAGTGTAGGTTTTGATTGAAATTTCGGGTGAGAAATGAATCTAGGAATGGCTTCATTTTGTCCACACGGGTAGACACACAAGCGTGTGTCTAGATCGTGTGTGACACGTGACCTGGTAACATGGGCATGTGGTTAGGACCTGTGTCCCCTGTATCTTAATTTTGAGAAACAGAATGCTGATAATTGAACACATGGACAGAGGCACGAGTGTATGTCTCAGCTGTGTGTGCCACACCGGTATGTGTCTCAGCCGTGTGTGTCACACGGCCTAGAACATGGGAGTGTGTCTTGGCCATGTGAAACCTGAACCTACTTTCGTATTGAATTAATTAACCACACGGCCTAGCACAAGGGTGAGTGACATGGCCGTGTGTGCAAGTCAGAGAGTTACACAAGGTCGAACATTGCCTCAAACACAGGCGTGTCCCAAGGTCACACGGGCATGTCCATTGGACCACACGGGCGTGTGAGCCCTACACCTTGTAAAAATTTTAAAGAGTCGTGAAAAATTCATAAAGTTCCTCCTGATTAAGTCCCAACTAGATTCTAATGCTCATATTGGGCCTCGAGGGCCCAATCAAGGGACGTTATGAATGATCTCGGTAAATGAATGGTAGTTTACATAAGTTATTTGTAAATGTTTTTGAATGTTTAGGTAATGCTCCGAGACCTTGTTCCAACGACTGATACGGGTTAGGGGTGTTACAATTCCATTATTTTCCTTGGTTGATTCTGGTTCTACACATTCATATATTTTGAGTGAATTAGCTTGTAAGTTAGGGATTTCTATAGAGATGATTGATTTGGGTATGGTTGCAATTAGTTCCTTTGGAGATAGTGTCATAGTGAATAAAGTTTGTCGTTGATGCCACATTATGATACAATGGCATGTTTTCTTTGTGGATCTCATGGAATTACCATTTTATGATTTTGATGTTATTCAAGGTATGGATTGGTTGATTGAGCATAAGGCTAAGGTAGAGTTTGAAGTGAATTACTTTGAGGAACAGTGATGGGTTGGAAATTGTTGTAGTAGGTGAAAAACTGAGATTTTTGTCTAATGTAGTTTCGGCAATGAAGGCTGAAAAAATTATGGGAAAAGGTTGTGAAGCTTACTTATTTGTTGTGATGAATTCGGTTAGTAAGGAGTTGAGAGTTCAGGATATTCATACTATTAAGGATTTTCCTAAAGAGTTTCCTGGTTTGCTCTCGAATCGAGAAGTCGAGTTTGATATTAAGCTCTATCTTAGTACTGCACCAGTGTCTAGTGCTCCTTAACACATGGCACCAAAGGAGATAGAAGAGTTAAAGGTTTAGTTGCAAGAGTTGTTAGATAAAGGGTTCATTTAACCAAGTGTATCTTCATGGAGTGCACCATTTTTTTTTTGAGAAAAAGGAAGACAGTACAATGAGGATATTTATTAATTATATGCAGTTGAATAAGTTTACTATTAAGAATAAGTATCCTTTTCATCGAAATGATGACTTGTTTGATCAGTTTCGAGGTACAACGGTGTTCTCGAAGATTCATATTAGGTCTAGGTATTATCAGTTGAAGGTGAAGGAATTTGATCTTCTGAAAACTACTTTTAGGACTCGATATGGGCATTATGAGTTTTTGGTGATGCCATTTGGTTTAACTAATGCCCCTTCTGCATTCATGGATTTGATGAATCGAGTGTTCCGTTTGTACTTGGATTAGTTTGTGGTGGTCTTTATGGATGATATTTTGGTGTATTCTCGTTCTAAGGACAATCATGATGAGCAACTTAGGGTTGTTTTGCAAATTTTGAGGGATAAACAGTTGTTTTCTAAGTTAAGTAAGTGTGAATTTTGGCTTAAAGAAGTTTCTTTTCTAGGACTATGGTATCGGCAGAAGGGATTTGAGTGGATCCTAAGAATATTGAGGCAATCTTGGAATGGAAGCTGCCTAGGAGTTTTGAATGGATTGATGAAAGATAAAAGATTTTTGAACAACTACTTCAGAAATATGTGATATTTGAATAAAGATAAAAGAGTTTTGAACAACTTAAAGCAGTTTTGGCTAAGGGACTAGTGTTGGTTCAACCAGAACCTAGAAAAGATTTTGTGGTTTTTAGTGATGCTTTGTATTCGGGTCTTGGTTGTGTGTTGATGCAAGAGGGTAAAATTATGGCTTATGCTTCGAGACAGTTAATGATGCATGAGTGCAACTATCCCACCTATGATTTGGAATTAGCTGTTATGGTATTTGTGCTTAAGATTTGGTGCCATTATTTGTATGGGGAAAAGTGTGTTATTTATGTAGATCATAAGAGCCTTAAGTACCTCCTTACCCAAAAGGAGTTGAATTTAAGGCAAAAGCATTGGATTGAACTTTTGAAGGACTATGATTGTGTGATTGAGTATCATCTTGGCAAGACAAATGTTATTACTGACACTTTAAATAGGAAATTGGTGTCTGAGTTGAAAGCTAGGTTTGCAAGCTTGAGTTTGGCTAGTGATGGTGGTTTGTTAGCTGAACTTCAAGTGAAGCTGACTTTGGCTCAAAAAATTAAGAACAACCTTTAGATGGAGATTTCTTGAATAGGATTTGTCAAGTTGAACAAGGTGTTAAGGGAGACTTTGATGTTGATGCAGAAGGTATTTTGAATTTCTGAGGTAGATTGTGTGTGCTGCAAGATGCGAATTTAAGACAAGTGATCCTTACTGAGGTGCATAGTAGCCCGTACGCCTTGCATCTCAGTAGTGGTAATGAGGTTTGTTGGTGGTCTAGGTTGAAGCGTGATGTTACGAATTTTATGGCTTGATGTTTGGTGTGTCAAAAGGTGAATGCTAAACATCAATTTCTTTCAAGCTAATTTCAACTAATTTCGATTCCTGAATGGAAATGGGAAAGGATCACTATGGATTTTATTTCAGGTTTGCCTTTGACGCCATCGAAGAAGGATTCAGTTTGGGTTATAGTTGATCGATTTTTGAAGAGTGTGCATTTCTTAGCAGTGCATACCAATCATTATTTGTAGAAGTTGACAGAGTTGTACATTGTGGAAATTGTATGTCTTCATGGAATTTTTATTTCTATCATCTCTAATAGTGATCCACGTTTTACGTTGAGATTTTGGATGAGTTTGTAAAAGACTTTGGGGTCAAAAATTACTTTCAGTACAACTTATCATCCCCAAACAGA
Organism: Gossypium arboreum; assembly: GCF_025698485.1. NCBI lineage: Eukaryota > Viridiplantae > Streptophyta > Magnoliopsida > Malvales > Malvaceae > Gossypium > Gossypium arboreum. The sequence continues at coordinate 81,180,733 of NC_069081.1, read as the reverse complement.
TGACCAATGTAACACCCCAAACCTGACCCGGACATTATGGCCAGATCTAGCGTGTCACATTGAAGTGTTTTATCAAAAACCTTATTTTCATTGAAAACGCTTTCTTCAAAATAAAAACCTAGAGTAAAATCCCAACTTGTATTTGTTGCTTTCAAAGCGAGGTGTATAAAAAAAACTATTCCTTCTTGTATGATAATAATTACTTTGTAAAATCTCTTTTCCGTTGCGGAAGCTTTATTTAAAACCGATGATCTATGAAAACTTGTCATTTAAAAATTGAGTTGCGGAAACGTAGTATTTAAAAACATTTATGGTTTAGGAAAAACCATGTTCTACTTCTAACAAATATAAAGCATAAAAATAAAAATAATCCTAATTTGAAATAATAACTAGAGAAAAGGCCTTATTACATTTCGGACTAAAATAACTTTAAATACTAGAAATTATAGGCTTAAGAAAAGAAGTCCAAGTCATCTTGCTAGTTGGCCACCTCGGAGTCCCTCCAACCATCGAACCACCTATCAAGGATCACCTGAGAAAAATAAAAGAGGGGGTGAGCTTTCGAAAACTCAGTGTGTACAACCCTCTGCAAATAGGAAAGCATGCAATAGCAAGTCTTTTTGGGCTTGAGCCTAATTCAATATCAGAACAGAAGTAAAACAATCAAATATGCACGAATCCCACCCATCCAACTGCTACACACCATTTCCATCCCCCGATACACTCCATGTGGGAAAATATTGACCCACCCATTCGATACACTCTAATGGTAGCCCGGTTCCAGTAGTACCCAATGTTATAGCAAAGCTGCTAAACATATATTGGGCTTAAAAAGCCATCGATGGATCCACGGTCGTCAAGCAACCATGCGATCCTCATATACTTCCTCCGTTCCATAATTCCCAACCCAAATGCAACCTAAATAGAATATCATATGAATGCAGCAGGTGCACATGCAACATCCATAAATCTTACATTCAATACATAGGGGTATTTTAGTCATTCCGGCCCTTAGGGGCATTTTGATAATTTCTCTTTATTAAGGGTTTATTACTTACCTTGGCCCGTTAACAAGTCCTCGTTGGCTAAAGCAAACATATACTATGCACCAGGAAGGATTCTAGAGAAGAGGAGGTGGGTCATTAAGACCGCTTAAGTACCAAGCTCTCCCTAGATCAAATCTTAGACATGCATATACCCATTGCCACACCTTAACGTTATAACTCATCACAATCGCAATTAATTAATTAATTAAGTTTTATGTCTGTTTAAGCAGTTATCAGATACTAGGCCCAAAACCCCCTTACAAAGCCCAAACAAGTCTACATACATGCATATGGCCCACTAGACCCAATCTCATTCATAGGGCCCATTAGGCCTAAATTACATTCATATGGCCCATCGGCCCCAATCACATTCATATGGCCCATCGGCCCCAATCAAATTCATATGGCCCATTGGCCCCAATCACATTCATAGTCATGCAATCATATGATTTTCCATCACTTAGTATCAAATTGCAAATTTTGTCTACTATAGGCCCTACAACCCATAGGACCCATTTAGCCCATTCTCGCCCGATTGGCCAATACACGGCCCAAGTCCATGGAATCGCTCATGGGGCCTCTGATAACCTATCGGTTTCCCCTTACGAGTGTTCGCACACTCGCAAGACTATTGTAGCTAAACTTCTGGCTTTTTGGCTTTTCAGCATTTTAGCTTTTCGGCATTTCGGGAATTGCCGATCTACTATGTGTGTGCAGTGTATGTACACACTTGGTACTAAACGTGCTGTTCTCTCCTTAGCCACAAACCTACAAATGATGTCACTCAATGATTTAATCACACACTTATCAAATACGATGACCAAAAATCGAAAATCTCACCTTTGCCTTACCTTGAACGACAAGCCTTGACAGCCCTTCCTTACTCACTAATCTTAAGTATTTCTTAAATCTGTATAAATCTTAATCATTAAAAACTAAACAACAAGTGACTCGCAATCATCTTAAGTCACACTTAAATCACCCATGACCATTCAGCCAACCTTAACCAATAAAAGAGGAATACTTACCCAAAACCCTAAAATGCCTAAGGAACAATTCGACATAGATCCGAAGTTCGAGATTTGATACTAATCCCATAAGAATTGGCTGAAGTAGAGGGAGTAGTAGCAGCACAGAGGGTCTACAAGAAAAGAATTTCAACTTTTGAGATTTGTATGGTGAAAGGGGTTATTCAGCACAAATAAGAAGAAGAGAAGAATAGATCGGCTAAAACCAAAGGTGAATCAAAAAAGAATTTGAAAAGAGAAAGAATGGAAAGTCGGCAAGCAAGGAACAAGGAATTCGGCTTCAGAGCACTTAGAAAAAAAAGTGTTTTGGCAACACAAAAAAAAATGAGGAATTCAGCTAAAGGAAGAGAAGCAATTTCGGTATTACCCAAGAATCCCTAAAATTGGCACCTATATATACTATAGCTGAATTTACCTATCCCCAAATTCCCTATTTGGATCTACTTCTCTGTACCCTTCATCTCCTAACTTTTCTCCCTGATAACTCCTTAATCCCTTCCTTAAATTTCTCCTCTGATCACTTCCTTCAGAGTTCACATCCAACGCCACTACTGGCCATTTATTGAGCAAAAATAAATCCTTCTTTTGAGTAAGGAGGGATTCTAACCCCAAACCTCCTTGCCATGCATGTGACGCCACCTCTAAGCCCCACATGTGACGCTACTTGCCACTCCAACACAAGGCTTCTTGTGTCCAGTTCCTCCTTCATTTATTTAAAACCCAAACTACTTGCCATCTAGGTTCTTTTAATTATTAAACTATAATTTCCTTCACCCGAAAGTTTGAACTCTAAACTTAACCAAGGCCTATTATTACATAAATAACACTTGACTAGGAATATTAAGCACACCTTTTATCAAAACCATCAGAAAAAGAAAGTTTGAAATTTTTTAAGCGTTACAACCAATCTAAGAGGGTAATTCAAGTGCCACAAGATATGATGCGAATTTTTTTGATCAAGTTCGATAGTAGTTGGGAGTGGTATCTTCCTTTAGTAGAGTTTGCTTACAACAATAATTTTCAAGTAAGTATTCGCATGGCACAGTTTGAAGAGGCGTTGTATGGTAGGAAGTGTAGAACTCTATTGTGTCGGATTAAATTAGATGAAAAGAGGGTCGTTGGACCAGAATTTGTTCGAGAGACAAAAGAGAAAGTGAAATTTTTATGATAGAGGTTGAAATCAGCAACAGATAGAAAGAAAGCTTATGCGAATTACAAACGTTGAGACATCGAGTTTCAAGTTTGTGATAAGGTGTTCTTGAAGGTTTCTCCATGAAAAAAGGTTTTGGGGTTCGAAAGGAAGGGTAAGTTGAGTCTTAGGTATGTTGGACCTTATGAATTTGTTGAGAGGATTGGACCGGTAACTTATCGAATCAAGTTGTCGCAAGAACTTGAGTGAATTCATGATGTTTTCCATGTGTCTATGCTAAGAAAGTATTGTTCAGATCCATCACATATTGTTTCAATAGAAGAGACTGAAGTTTGACCTGATCTCACTTATGGAGAAGAACTGATTGAGATTTAGCTCGTGAAAAGAAGGTTTTGAGAAATAAGAGAGTTTTGTCTCACTTACGAACATAAGAGGAATGATTTGTAATAGGGTCAAAACTGTGAGCATTTATGTTGCAGTTTAGCCAATTTTTAAAATTCAACCTAAAGAAAACCCACCTAAAGTTTTATTTCACGCTAGTTTCTCCCTACTTCATTGTTGTGTCGTCCCTTACTTCCCAAGCCCCCTTCCTTCACTTTTTGTTCTTCAAACCTCAATTTCATTGCTTCCCTTCATTCTCATAGCATTAATCTTCATAAATCTTCAAGAAAACATCCTAAAACCTTATTAATTTCATTATCTTCTTCAAGTGTCGGGTTTCCCAGATATGTCAAAGTTTATTTTTCTTTCGTTAAAGGTAACTATTCGTCTTTCTATTAGTTTAAAATGACATCTTGACTTTTAAATTGAATTTATAGCCATTAAACACATGTTTTAAATAACAGTCGAAAATTAGGTTGTTAATGGTAGATTTTGAGATTATGGATTAAACTGTGGTTTCAAAGTGTTTTTCAACTTGTTTTAACATGATTAAAAGGTTTCTAAGGATTTCTTAAGTTTTAATGAATTTTCATCATAATGGCCAAAACTTGTCGAAAAATGTCAATACCTTGAAACGTGTAGTTTTGTGTAGTTTAAAGGTTGGGAATTAGTCGTAGATGAATATGTAGGTGAATGAAACTATTTTTATGTGAAAAGATTAAGTGTAGGCCGAGATATTCGAATTTAAAGTTTTCTATGTCGAAGGTTTCGGTTAAAAGAGAATGTAGCTTAGATTAATGTTTTTAACTCTTTAAGGTGAGTTAATGACTGATTGTTGATTGTATGTTTGTGTGGTTTGTCTTGTTGAAGTGTTAGAGTTAATAGGACCTTCTACAAGTAAAGAGAAAGGCAAACAAAAGCTTGTCTGAAGTTTCAGCTTTTCGACAAAAGCGTATTTTTGGTGAGTGTTTTGGAATCACTACTCGTAGATGATTCATTGTGTAATTAAGAATTTAAAGGTAGCCTAAACCCCTATTCTAAATTATGAATGTAAGTGTTCTCACTCCAATGACTAAATGTGATATATGTGTGTTTGTGCAATTGTGAAAATATGAACATATATGAGAGGCTATGACATGTGCCATAAGCTTGTGATGATTGTTGTGAAAGAGAATATGTGGGTATGTTATTCGTGCCATGTGACAGTAAATATGTGTGTATGATATTCATGCCATGTGATAACAATTATAATGTGCTAACAATGTGAATATGCAGTGAAAATGTGGGAAAAAGAAGTAAGTAAATATGTGGTAATAATGTGGATATAGGTGGCAAGCCATAGGATTTGAGTACTCACCTTTGTAATGTGATTTTTAGGGTGTTGAGGCCCAATGACATTTTTTGAAGAGATAAGGGAATGTGAGCTAAGCTCCATTCAGCAGGATTTGTGTGTTAGGTGTGTTGGAGAGTGTTAGCTATATGCTTCACTTATGGGACATGTTCGACTTTACAAGTCATTTTGGTATGTTGGAGACCCGTGTATCCGATGAGTGATGATGGAGTCCACTTTATGTTTCATAACCTCAAGAGCCAAACTATCATAAAACGTGACTGAATGTGATTAAATGTGATTTATATGTTTTGTAACATATGCTTCAATATTCATGTGATTAATGTGTAAAATAATTCATGAAAGATGATTAAATGTGTAAATGTGACATAAGAGTTGAAGATGTTATGAATGCGTTGTATGTTTGTTTCGTTGTTGCATAATGGTTTATTTACGTAGTGGTTATTCTAATCATTCACTAAGCTTGTCAAGCTCACCCAGTCCTTTTTAACCATTGTAGATAAGTAGTGCCGGTGTGAGCGATATGGTCTCGAGGGGTGATCCAAGCCAGAAACTTTAGTTGCTTTTAGTTGGTGTTTTTTTAATTATTTGTGTTTTGGGAATCAAAGGTAATGCGGTAGACTGTATGTTGGTTTTGCTATGATTTTTAGTAGGTTGCATGCCTATTATGCTTGGAAATTTGTGGACTTAAAATATGATGTTTAGGACTGTTATTTGGGACATCTTGGTGCTTAATTTATGTGATATTTGATGCATGATGTTAGGGAATGGTTGGGAATGATCTATGTAATGATATATGCTGAGTTTTTAAGGTCTGGAATAAAGGTATCGATATCTAGGCTTTAAAAACAATACCTCTAAAATTTCAAAGTGTAGGAAGTCAGTTTCGCTAGTTGGTATCGATATTTTTCCATGAGTATTGATACTCAGGGTAACATTATCGATAATTGTTCACTGGTACAGATATTTTTTGAAAGTTGGGTTTTTAATATGATAAACAGTAAGCTTATCTGTATCAATTTTCCAAGCGGTATCGATACCACTTGAGAGAATTATTGATGCCACCCTACCAGTACCGATACCTACGTAACAAATTTGGGAAATTTTGCTAAATGGTCCTCATACATGTTTAGTACTTATTTTATAAATATTCCATGAATGTTTAGCATGATTCAACCTCCTTAGAGTGTGTATGACTTATGTTTCACGTGAATGCTATAATAACAAAAGAAAAAAAAAGATGCATGTGTAATATTATGATGGATTGTGATGAATGCGAAGTGAGACAGTGGTGTAGCATCCTAGTATTCGAGCTCGGGGATCGGGCCGAGTATAGGGTGTTACAAAAAGACATATATCATTGACTGGCTCTCAGCATGCATGCATAGGGGCTATGAATCAACATACAATTTAAGAATTTAAAAACAACTTTACTATAAGTGTTAATATTTATATGTGTTATAATGGAACACAGAGCATTCCAAGGATAAAGCCCAATTGATTACCAATTTGATAAATGTGTTTATCAAGTTAACTACAAGTTAAGTAATTACTAATCTAATCGAGTCATAAATTATTAGTGTGAATTCTAATATAAATTGTTTCCAAATGGTACCAATTCACAATGGCCTAACAAGTTGGTCAAATTCATATTCAACCTGTTTTTGTGTAACACCCCTAACCCGTATCCATCACCAGACTAGGGTTAAGAGGTATTACTGGACATATCGAAACATTTCACAAACAAATTCATAATCAAAAATCAAACATCGACATATCATAATCTAATATCACTATTAAGTCCCTTTCTTAGCTCATCGAGACCTTAAGCATGCATTAGAAAGGGGTCAGGACTAAATTGAGCTCATACAAAATTTTTCAAAATTGTAAACATTTTTCAAAGTTGTACACGTCACACGCCTGTGTGAACAGGCCGTGTGCCTCACACAGCTTTAGACACGCCTGTGTGAACAAGCCGTGTCAAAATAGGGCATACATACTGACTTGTTCACAGGGCCACAAGAAACGTCCATGTGCCAGGCCGTGTAAAAATTAGAGTGGCTACTGACTTGGCCACACGGTTGACCACACACTCATATGTCTAGCCCGTGGTCTTAACTGACTAGGCCACATGGCCTAGGACACACCCGTGTGTGTGACCATATGGTCTGCCCAGGCTCATTTTGAAATGGCCCCCAAGCAACACGACTGAGACACATGCTCGTGTCTCTGCCCGTATGGGCAAAAGATAGGCCATTTGCAAGGCCAAATTTCCACCCATTAAAGGTCCTCCCTACAAGCATCAAATAGGCATCATATTTTCAACCAATTTCAAACCAAAATCATATATCATTCATATTATATATTCATCAACCTATTTTATTCATAATTTACAAATCAAAACATAACATTCATAAGACAAAGACATACCGAAACATATGATTTGTAACATCAATTTACCTTATTCATTCTCATGCCAAATTCTTACCAAATCCACAATCAAACATATACCAATAACTTACCAAATTGACCATTTCTCTTGGCCAACCAAAAACACCTCATAATAGCAACATTGCATCACATATCATATACCAAATTCAAACCATAAGTTTGACCATATTCTAGCCATATCACATAGCATGATATACACATTAGCCATATTACATAGCATGATATACACATTAAAAAACATAATCAAAGTACTTCTAGCCTATACATGCCATACTTTAATATTCACATTTTCAAAAGGAAAAAAAAGAAGTTCGATAGTGTGGTGATGATCCTCGATGATCCTTGAGCTTTTGGTAGCTTCGATATCTATAAAACAGATGATAAACACACAAAGTAAGCTTTCCAAAGCTTAGTAAGCCATATGCAAATAAACTTGACTTTATAAACATATAAACATATGAACAACATCAAAATTACGTATATTCCATAGCCAAATATTATCATCAATCACATGGTTTATGTACACTATACATTTACCAATTAATTTTATACATATAGCATATTTTCTCATACTTATATCATATGTTCACAAAGGTACATGTACTTACCTTTCATTCTCAAACATAGTATACAATTCAAACATACCTAAATCGGATACACATTCACATAGTCATTCATTTTCTTAGAATGCCCGTCGAACCGTTCGGAATCATAAGGATACGGTGGATAACTTAGAAAGCTCGTACAATGCCAACGTCCCAAACGTGGTCTTACAAGTAATCAAATATCAATGCCTCTATCCCAGACTGGGTCTTACACGAAATTAAATAAGATGCCAATGTCCAAGACATGGTCTTACACGTAAATCGTAAGTCGATGCCAACATCCCAGACGTGCTCTTACACATCATAAGAAAATACTGCTAAATCTTTATATCAGATCCTATGTCATGACATATGTATCCTAACTATTTCTAAGGTTCGTACAGGGCTTTTCGGATGTCGATACTTTCTTAGATGTCTCATATTTCTTAACTCACATAATCATTCATCATAGTTCAATAGCATATAATCAATTGTAATTCAATTCAAAACACATTTGTATATCGACATACCTCGTACGGATTCGAACGAACGGAATCGACTATTCCACGACTTTCGACTTTCCCCGATCTAATTTTTGTTTTCCTTGGTTCTTGATCTATATAAATTCAAATTTAACTCTTTTATTCACCAAATCTGTAACACCCCTAGCCAGAGTACGATCACCGGTTTAGGCTATAAGGTATCACCGAGCTAAACATTTAATTTTTCATTCACAAAATTTAGCCATAAAAGCAGAAATCGAGCTGAACATATACCGAACCTTGAGTTATATATATGCCATTTTCATATGGCCGAAATATTTACAATTACAAAACATATTTTGTCAACAGCCTAACCTATACATGCCATATCGAGTCCAAAATATAACTGTACCAAAAAGATTGATAGTATGATGAACTACTGACGATCCCCGAGACAGTGGCCAAAATCAACAATCTATAAAACAGAGAAATAAGAAACAGAGTAAGCTTTCGAGGCTTAGTAAGTTTTAAGCAATTCATACTATTAAAACTTGTCATTAAAATTGAACATTGAGTATCACAAAACTCGTATTCTAATTGTAATTCACTTGGCCAAATATACACCAGTACAGTAGTTATAAAACCTATTGGCCGATTATGTATGTATGTATACACAAGAAAACTTCTAGCACATATTTCACTATCTACATAGCTTATACTATACTTTTAGCCACATACTTTCATATGATGACTTACATTGACCAATTATATCCTTGTCTCATCCTCAAACACCGAATTCATTCACACACACACACACACACACACACATATATATATATATATATATATATATATATATATATATATATATCGTTCTTTGATACTAATAAATCACTTAGAATTCAATTCAAATATGAGCACATAACACGAACCTTAACATGTAAAATATATATTACTTACACAACAATGTTTACCATGGACATTCGAAGTCGTAATTTTACTTAACTTACTGGCATCAGTTCTGTCAAGTCTTAGAGCTCAGAATACATTACTAGCGTAAGCCTGTGGGTCTTTAACCCGGATATTTTTCCAGCACGTAGCCTACGGACCTCAAATCCGGATATATTTCCAACATATAGCCTGCGGACCTCATGTCCGGATATATTTCCAGCATATAGCCTGCGGACCTCATGTCCGAATATATTTCCAATCTCATATACATTTGGTCATATTTTAACACATCTCAGTCATCTTATCACTTAATAGTCATATATTACATTCGAATATAAACTCAATATGCACATCATCATTCACATTTCAGCTCAGGAGTTATATCTCATATCACTCATTCTTTTCACCAGTTAATCTTAAACTCAAAGTGACGATCAGATTATAAGCCATATACAGTTATATCTCATTACAACTTTATTCAAGTGCAAGCCAAAGACTGCAATTCACCTACTATACTCTTATAAAGGCATCATCAATTATATACTAAAGGAAACTACTTAAAACTTACCTCAGATGTTGTCGATCGATTTCAACAACTATTCGGTTACTTTCTCCTTTCCCCTATCTAACTTTGGTCCTCTAAGCTCTTGAGCTAAATCAAACAAATATATTCTCAATCAAACACATACATACGACAACCATATACATTTCAAAAACCAATTTATTTGTATCATTTGTCCACTTTAAGTCTATCACCATTTCATTTTCAAATTTATGTACTTTGTAATTTACATTCAAACACATTCGGCACTATACATCTTTTCAAATTTTTCTTTTAACATTAGCTCAACTTATAACCTTCTTCTAATTAAAAACATTCAACAACCAACTAGTCATGGTTACCATAATCACAATTTAACTATATATAATATATATATATAACCGAATGTCTCTATGTCACAAGGTACTTACATAAGGCATATATATATAGATACCTATATGTGATTAACACAATTTAATCAATTACTCATTTTTTGCACAACCACGTAAACACACATATATATTTATAGCATGCCTTAATATATTATATGCCACATTCGACCCTAAACACTCAAACTTAGCTTTCATATACAATTTCATTTCATGATCAATTGTAGCAAATTGCACATAGGTTTCAGTCTTGCCAAACAATGACCGAATATGCATATCAAATAAATAGCTTACTTAACACATAACTCGTATAACCAAAGTACATGTAACCCTAATGTCCAAATATAAATATCACCCAAAATTCTTATGACTTAACCTTTAACTCCTTTTTAGCAGAATATCCATTAAACATCTAGTTCACATACACAAATACAATCTCATAAGGCTTATCATATTTTCATGTACACATCAAATCTATATATATATATATATATATATAGTCGAATATATATATACATATATATATATTTATATAGCTCATCAACCCGATATTTATTCCTATTCCCCTAACATAATTGGATCAATTAAACAAAATTCATGTACATCTTTTAAGTATTCATACAACCTTTATAATTCACATAATTTGTGCACACACACCATTAATTTACTAATTAACTAAACACTTTAGAAATTTTTCCTTAACTAAACATGTATCCGGCAAGGACCACAAAAATTTCAACGAATCTTATAAACAACCACAACATTTTAAATTCATCTAATTATCCCCAAATGACCGAATGCACATATATAAAAGTATTCAAATAACACAAAATTTTCTTTCTAAAATGCATGTATCTATATACATACGGCAACTTCAATTCACACCTCCCAACCATGAATTCAACTTATTCATTTAAGCTACTTTAACATATAAACCACATCTTCTAAAAAAAACTTATCAAATTAACACAAATTTATCTACTTGCCGAATGGCTATATGATCAAGGATTCAAGAATTCAAACCATGGGTTAACTATACTAAGCCCTTATCAATTTAATCTCATAATCAATTAAAATAAAAATCACTATACATACTTTTAAATTAGGATAGCCATGGCCGAATGCCTTGGTGGTTTCTCCTTCAAAATTTTCTTTCTCAATTTCGGCAATGAAGAAAGAAAGATGAGTCTCCCTTATTTTTATTATCTTTACCTTATTTTACTAATTATTTTTATTGCAAAATAATGCCATATCATATTATAATAATTAAATAAACATATATTATCCCAACACTATCATTATGGCCGGTCACCATAAACCAAAAAATGGGTATTTGACATGCAAATCCAATTTTTTTATGACATGCATTAATAGGCCACTTTTAATTTTACCTATCATCTTTCCCAATTGTCTCACCTAAGTCCTATTTCATAATTCACATACAAATGACAAAATTAAAGCATGAAACTTTCACACATGCATGTACACATACAATAAGAATGGAATATAATGGTTAATTATTTTTATGATTCGGTTCAGTGGTCCCGAAACCACTTTTCGACTAGCGTCAAATTAGGGCTGTCACAACTCTCCCCCACATAAGGAATTTTCGTCCCCGAAAATCTTACCAGTGAATAAGTTAGGATAACGATCTTTCATAGAGTCTTCAGGTTCCCATGTAGCTTCTTCAATCCCATGCTTAATCCATAGTACCTTCACTAATGAGATTTTCTTATTCCGTAGTTCTTTTACTTCACGAGCCAAAATACGAACCGGTTCTTCTTCATAGCTCAAATCAGATTGAATCTCAACCTCAGATGGATTAATTATATGCAATGGATCCGATCTGTAACATCGAAGCATCGAAACATGAAAAACATTGTGAATCTTTTCAAGCTCAGGGGGTAAAATTAATCTATATGCGACCGGTCCAACTCGTTCAGATATTTCATACGGCCCGATGAACCTCGGACTCAATTTGCCCTTATGGCCAAATCTGAGCACCTTTTTCCAAGGTGAAACCTTAAGAAACACTTTGTCTCCGACCTGATATTCAATGTCTTTTCGTTTTAAATTCACATACGACTTCTGACGATCTGAAGCTGCTTTCAGACTTTCACGGATTACTTTTACTTTCTGCTCAGCATCTTTAATCAAATCAACCCCGAGGATTTTACTTTCACTAAGCTCGGTCCAAAACAACGGTGTACGGCATTTACGACCATACAAAGCCTCGTAAGGTGCCATCTTAACGCTTGATTGAAAACTATTGTTGTAAGCAAATTCAATTAAAGGTATATACAGTTCCTATGAACCACTAAACTCAAGGATGCAACATCTCAACATATCCTCAAGTATCTGAATGATCCGCTCAGATTGGCCATCAGTCTGGGGATGAAAACCGGTGCTAAAATGCAACTTGGTACCCAATGCTTCTTGCAATTTCTTCCAGAATCGCGATGTGAATCTCGAATCTCTATTCGACACAATAGAAATAGGTACCTTGTGTAACCTTACAATCTGAGAAACATACAACTCGGCTAGCTTGTCAAGCAAATAATTCATACGTACAGGAATAAAATGAGCCGACTTTGTCAATCTATCAATAACAACCCAGATCGCATCTTTCTTGCTTGACGACAATGGCAATCTGGATACAAAATCCACCGCGACTCGATCCCATTTCCATTCGGGTACCATAAACAGCTGAAGTAATCCTGAAGGCACTTGATGTTCCACTTTCACTTGTTGACATACCAAACACTTCAAAATAAAGTCAGAAATGTCTCATTTCATACCAGGCCACCAAAACTGACGTTTCAGATCGTTGTACATTTTTGTGCTACCAGGATGGATCGACATTCAGCTATTATGAGCTTCGTTCAAAATCATCGAAATAAGTTCTGAAATTCTTGGAACACACAATCGACTTCTGAACCTCAAACAATCGTTGTCGTCAATTTGAAACTCTGAATCCACATTCGAAACACATTCAGCTCGTTTAGCCACCAATTCATCATCAACTTTCTGAGTTTCACATATTTGATGAATCAATAATGGTTTGGTTTTTAATTCTGCTACTAACACATTATCGGATGAAACGGACAAGTGAACATTCATCGCTCGCAAAGCAAACAGTGACTTGCAACTCAAAGCATCGGCAACCACGTTAGCCTTTCCAGGGTGATAGTCAATAACAAGATCATAATCTTTCAACAATTCAAGCCAACGTCTTTGTCGTAGATTCAAATCTTTTTGAGTCATTAAATATTTGAGGCTTTTATGATCCAAATATACATGACATCTCTCTCCAAACAAGTAATGTCGCCATATTTTCAAAGCAAATACTATGGCAGCTAATTCGAGATCATGAGTCGGATAGTTTTTCTCATGTGGATTCAATTGCCTTGATACGTAAGCTACAAGTCGACCCTCTTACATCAATACACAACCTAGCCCATGTAAGGATGCATCACTGTAAATAACAAACTCTTTACCGGATTCGGGCTACACTAACACTGGGGCTTCGGTCAAAAGCGTTTTCAGTTGGTTGAAACTTTTTTGGCACTTTTCTAACCATTCGAACTTAATATCTTTCTAAAGTAGCTTCGTTATTGGTGTTGCTATCATTGAGAAACCTTTTACAAACCTTCTATAGTAACCAACAAGTCCCAAAAAGCTCCGAACTTCAGTAATATTTCTAGGGGGATTCCAATCAAGTATTGTTGAAATTTTGCTCGGATCAACTCGAATACCCGATGCAGATACTACTTGTCCCAAAAAGATAACTTCTCTCAACCAAAACTCACATTTACTGAACTTAGCGTATAACTGCTTATCCCGTAAAATCTGCAACACTAATCTCAGGTGCTCGGTGTGTTCAGTTTCATTGCGTGAATAAATCAAGATGTCATCTATAAACACAACTACATATCGGTCCAAATACTGCCTGAAAATTCGGTTCATCAAATCCATAAATACTGTAGGGCCATTAGTGAGCGCAAACGGCATCACTAAGAACTTGTAGTGGCCGTATCTCGTTCTGAAAGTAATTTTAGGTATATCTGAATCTCGAACTCGCAATTGATAATAACCCGATCTCAAATCTATCTTTGAAAACACTGATGCTCCCTTCAGCTGATCAAACAAATCATCAATATGCGGTAACAGATATTTGTTTTTTATTGTCACTTTATTTAATTGACGATAATCGATGCACATTCTCATGGTTCCTTCTTTCTTTTTCACAAACAATATTGGTGCACCCCAAGGTGAGAAACTCGGTCGAGCGAATCCTCTATCCGTCAACTCTTGCAACTGAGTTTTCAATTCCGTCAATTCCATTAGTGCCATACGGTACGGCGCTATTAAAATTGGTGTATACCCAGGTACAAGTTCAATACCAAACTCTACCTCCCGAACAGGTGGTAACCCTGGCAATTCCTCGGGAAAAACATTTGGATACTCACAAACCACTGATACTGACTCAAGCTTCTTTTCTGATTCTTTACTATCAAGTATGTATGCAAGATACGCTTCACACCCCTTTTTGACATATTTCTGAGCCAACAACGAGGATATAACTATTGGTAACCCGTTCATATCAATAGACTCAACTCGGATTATCTCATCATTTGCACATCTCAAGTCTATAGTCTTTCTTTTGCAATTCACAACTACATCATGAATGGTGAACCAATCCATACTGAGAATAACATCAAATTCATTAAACGGTAAAAGTATCAAATCGGTCAGAAAACAGAAACCTCGGATTATCAGGGGACATTTCCTGCACACTTTGTCGACTAACACATATCGACCCAAGGGATTTGACACTCGGATTACGAACTCAGTAGACTCAACAGGTAGAGTCTTACTGGATGCTAAAGTCTCACATACATATGAATGAGTAGAACCAGGGTCAATCAAAGCAATCACATCAGTATGAAAGAGAGTGAAAGTACCGGTAATAACATCAGGCGAAGAAGCATCCTCGTGTGTGCGTATAGCATAAGCTCTAGCAGGAGCACGAGCCTCGGATCTGGCTGTAGCATCTCTAGACACTCTCTGACCGCCACTAGCATTCCCCGTATTCCTATGTGGTCTACCTCGTGCTGTAGTATTCGGTTTCCCATTCTGATTCATATTCTGTTCAAACAATCTCGGACAGTCCTTAATAAAGTGGTCGGCTGATCCGCATTTATAACAGGAGCGGTCATGAAATCTACAACTCCCCGAATGCCATTTTCCACAATACTTGCACTCTGTCCTGTCCCGACGATCATTTCCACACTGGCAACTGAAGTGGCTCGTGTACTCACAGGGGGTCGATCGTGGTCTCGTCTAGAACAACCTGAAGTATTCTTTGATCGGCATGAATCATCTCGAAATTTCTTCGATGATTGCTAAAAAGACTTTCCTGAAGATCTTTTACGAAATTCTCTAGCTTCGACATCAGCTTTCCTTTTTCCTTTACTAAGTTCTTCGGCTTTGTAAGCTCGCTCGACAAGTACTACGAACTCTCGTATTTCAAGAATGCCAACAAATTTATATCTTCATTCAGCCCATCTTCAAAATGTTTACACATAATAGCCTCAGACGATACACATTCCCGAGCATATCTACTGAGTCTAACAAACTTTCGTTCATAATCAGTAACTGACATGGAACCCTGTTTAAGCTCAAGAAATTATTTTCGTTTCTGATCAATGAACCTCTGACTGATATATTTTTTTTAGAATTCAGTTTGGAAGAACTCCCACGTCACCCGTTCTCTGGGTACAACAGAAACCAATGTGTTCCACCAATAGTAAGCAGAATCACGTAGCAAGGATATAGCATATTTTAGGCATTCATCAGGTGTGCAAGATAGTTCATCAAGTACTTGAATAGTGTTGTCCAACCAAAATTCAGCTTGCTTGGCATCATCACTATTTGTAGCTTTAAATTTAGTAGCCTCGTGCTTTCTAATTCTATCAACCAGAGGCTTATTTAACCTTGCCTGATCAATTATCGGAGGTATTGTAGGTGCAGGGGCGTATTATTCGGGAGTGGGGGTTATGGAACAGCCGTATTAGTTCGAATGTATTGGTTGAACCAATCATTCATCACACTATAAAAAGCCTGTCTAGCCTCGTCGTTCTGATTGCTTGCAATAGGTTGAGAGTCCATCGGCGCTATCCTATGCGCGGGAGCAGGCGCTACACTCTCAACATCATCAGCTACCGCTCGATTGGGATCGGGATCCATTACTATACGAAAACACATTTTTAACTGTCAAAATTCATCATACTATCATATTAGTATTATATGGCATGTATAGCTAGACTCAAACACGCTATAATAGTCCTAGAATCGTCTAAACCGTAGCTCTGAAACCAATAAAATGTAACACACCTAGCCAGAGTATGATTTTCGGCTTAGGCAATAAGCTATCTCCAAGCTAAACATTTAATTTTTCATTCACAAAATTTAGCAATAAAAGCAGAAATCGAGCTGAACATATACCGAACCTTGAGTTATATATATGCCATTTTCATATGGCCGAAATATTTACAATTACAAAACATATTTTGTCAACAGCCTAACCTATACATGCCATATCGAGTCCAAAATATAACTGTACCAAAAAGATTGATAGTATGAAGAACTGCTAACGATCCCCGAGACGGTGGCCAAAATCAACAATCTATAAAACAGAGAAATAAGAAACAGAGTAAGCTTTCGAGGCTTAGTAAGTTTTAAGCAATTCATAATATTAAAACTTGTCATTAAAATTGAACACTGAGTATCACAGAACTCGTATTCTAATTGTAATTCACTTGGCCAAATATACACCAGTACAGTAGTTATAAAACCTATTGGCCGATTATGTATGTATGTATACACAAGAAAACTTCTAGCACATATTTCACTATCTACATAGCTTATACTATACTTTTAGTCACATACTTTCATATGATGACTTACATTGACCAATTATATCCTTGTATCATCCTCAAACACCGAATTCATTCACACACATATATATATCGTTCTTTGATACTAACAAATCACTTAGAATTCAGTTCAAATATGAGCACATAACACGAACCTTAACATGTAAAATATATAATACTTACACAACGATGTTTACCACGGACATTCGAAGTCGCAATTTTACTTAACTTACTGGTATCGGTTCTGTCAAGTCTTAGAGCTCAGAATACATTACTAGCGTAAGCCTGCGGGTCTTTAACCCAGATATTTTTCCATCACGTAGCCTGCGGACCTCAAGTCCGGATATATTTCCAGCATATAGCCTGCGGACCTCATGTTTGGATATATTTCCAGCATATAGCCTGCGGACCTCATGTCCGGATATATTTCCAATCTCATATATATTTGGTCATATTTTAACACATCTCAGTCATCTTATCACTTAATAGTCATATATTACATTCGAATATAAACTCAATATGCACATCATCATTCACATTTCAGCTCAGGAGTTATATCTCATATCACTCATTCTTTTCACCAGTTAATCTTAAACTCAAAGTGACCATCAGATTATAAGTCATATACAGTTATATCTCATTACAACTTTATTCAAGTGCAAGCCAAAGATCACAATTCACCTACTATACTCTTATAAAGGCATCATCAATTATATACTAAACGAAACTACTTAAAACTTACCTCAGATGTTATCGATCAATTTCAACGGCTATTCGGTTACTTTCTCCTTTCCCCTATCTAACTTTGGTCCTCTAAGCTTTTGAGCTATATCAAACAAATTTATTCTCAATCAAACACATACATACGACAACCATATACATTTCAAAAACCAATTTATTTGTATCATTTGTCCACTTTAAGTCTATCACCATTTCATTTTCAAATTTATGTACTTTGTAATTTACATTCAAACACATTCGGCACTATGCATCTTTTCAAATTTTTCGTTTAACATTAGCTCAACTTATAACCTTCTTCTAATTAAAAACATTCAACAACCAACTAGTCATGGTTACCATAATCACAATTTAACTATATATTATATATATAACCGAATGTCTCTATGTCACAAGGTACTTACATAAGGCATTTATATATATATACCTATATGTGATTAACACAATTTAATCGATTACTCATTTTATGCACAACCACGTAAACACACATATATATTTATAACATGCCTTAATATATTATATGCCACATTCGACCCTAAACACTCAAACTTAGCTTTCATATACAATTTCATTTCATGATCAATTGTAGCAAATTGCACATAGGTTTCAGTCTTGCCGAACAATGACCGAATATGCATATCAAATAAATAGCTTACTTAACACATAACTCGCATAACCAAAGTACATGTAACCCTAATGTCCAAATATAAATATCACCCAAAATTCTTATGACTTAACCTTTAACTCCTTTTTTGCTGAATATCCATTAAACATCTAACTCACATACACAAATACAATTTCATAAGGCTTATCATATTTTCATGTACACATCAAATCTATATATATATATATATATATAGTCGAATATATATATACATATATATATATTTATATAGCTCATCAACCCGATATTTATTCCTATTCCCCTAACATAATTGGATCAATTAAACCAAATTCATGTACATCTTTTAAGTATTCATACAACCTTTATAATTCACATAATTTGTGCACACACACCATTAATTTACTAATTAACTAAACACTTTAGAAATTTTTCCTTAACTAAACATGTATTCGACAAGGACCACAAAAATTTCAACGAATCTTATAAACAACCACAACATTTTAAATTCATCTAATTACCCCCAACTGACCGAATGCACATATATAAAAGTATTCAAATAACACAAAATTTTCTTTCTAAAATGCATATACCTATATACATATGGCAACTTCAATTCACACCTCCCAACCATGAATTCAACTTATTCATTTAAGCTACTTTAACATATAAACCACATCTTCTAAAAAAAACTTATCAAATTAACACAAATTTATCTACTTGCCGAATGGCTATATGATCAAGGATTCATGAATTCAAACCATGGGTTAACTATACTAAGCCGTTATCAATTTAATCTCATAATCAATTAAAATAAAAATCACTATACATACTTTTAAATTAGGATAGCCATGGCCGAATGCCTTGGTGGTTTCTCCTTCAAATTTTTCTTTCTCAATTTCGGCAATGAAGAAAGAAAGATGAGTCCCCCTTATTTTTATTATCTTTACCTTATTTTACTAATTATTTTTATTGCAAAATAATGCCATATCATATTATAATACTTAAATAAACATATATTATCCCAACACCATCATTATGGCCAGTCACCATAAACCAAAAAATGGGTATTTGACATGCAAATCCAATTTTTTTATGACATGCATTAATAGGCCACTTTTAATTTTACCTATCATCTTTCCCAATTGTCTCACCTAAGTCCTATTTCATAATTCACATGCAAATGACGAAATTAAAGCATGAAACTTTCACAAATGCATGTACACATACAATAAGCATGGAATATAATGGTTAATTATTTTTATGATTCGGTTCAGTGGTCCCGAAACCACTTTTCGACTAGCGACAAATTAGGGCTGTCACAACTCTCCCCCACATAAGGAATTTTCGTCCCCAAAAATCTTACCAGTGAATAAGTTAGGATAACGATCTTTCATAGAGTCTTCAGGTTCCCATGTAGCTTCTTCAACCCCATGCTTAAGCCACAGTACCTTTACTAATGAGATTTTCTTATTCCGTAGTTCTTTTACTTCACGAGCCAAAATACGAATCGGTTCTTCTTCATAGCTCAAATCAGATTGAATCTCAACCTCAGATGGATTAATTATATGCAATGGATCCGATCTGTAACGTCGAAGCATCGAAACATGAAAAAAATTGTGAATCTTTTCAAGCTCAGGGGGTAAAATTAATCTATATGCGACCAGTCCAACTCGTTCAGATATTTCATACGGCCAGATGAACCTCAGACTCAATTTTCCCTTACAGCCAACTCTGAGCACCTTTTTCCAAGGTGAAACCTTAAGAAACACTTTGTCTCTGACCTGATATTTAATGTCTTTTCGTTTTAAATCTGCATACGACTTCTGACGATCTGAAGCTGCTTTCAGACTTTCACGGATTACTTTTACTTTTTGCTCACTATCTTTAATCAAATCAACCCCGAGGATTTTACTTTCACTATGCTCGGTCCAAAACAACAGTGTACGACATTTACGACCATACAAAGCCTCGTAAGGTGCCATCTTAATGCTTTATTGAAAACTATTGTTGTAAGCAAATTCAATTAAAGGTAAATACCGTTCCCATGAACCACTAAACTCAATGATGCAACATCTCAACATATCCTCAAGTATCTGAATGATCCGCTAAGATTGGCCATCAGTCTGGGGATGAAAAGCGGTGCTAAAATGCAACTTGGTACCCAATGCTTCTTGCAATTTCTTCCAGAATCGCGATGTGAATCTCGGATCTCTATCCAACACAATAGAAATAGGTACCCCGTGTAAGCATACAATCTAAGAAACATACAACTCGGCTAGCTTGTCAAGCAAATAATCCGTATGTACAGGAATAAAATGAGCCGACTTTGTCAATCTATCAATAACAACCCAGATCGCATCTTTCTTGCTTGACGACAATGGCAATCTGGATACAAAATCCATCGTGACTCGATCCCATCTCCATTCGGGTACCATAATCGGCTGGAGTAATCCTGAAGGCACTTGATGTTTCGCTTTCACTTGTTGACATACCAAACACTTCAAAACAAAGTCAGAAATGTCTCATTTCATACCAGGCCACCAAAACTGACATTTCAGATCGTTGTACATTTTCGTGCTACCAAGATAGATAGACATTCGAATATTATGAGCTTCGTTCAAAATCATCGAAATAAGTTCTAAATTTCTTAGAACACACAATCGACTTCTGAACCTCCAACAATCGTTGTCGTCAATTTGAAACTCTGAATCCACATTCGAAACACATTCTGCTCATTTAGCCACCAATTCATCATCAACTTTCTGAGTTTCACATATTTGATGAATCAATAATGGTTTGGTTTTTAATTCTACTACTAACACATTATCAGATGAAACGGACAAGTGAACATTCATCGCCATAAAGCAAACAAAGGACTTGCAACTCAAAGCATCAAGAACCACGTTAGCCTTTCCAGGGTGATAGTCAATAACAAGATCATAATCTTTCAACAATTCAAGCCAACGTCTTTGTCGCATATTCAAATCTTTTTGAGTCATTAAATATTTGGGGCTTTTATGATCCGAATATACATGACATCTCTCTCCGAACAAGTAATGTCGCCATATATTCAAAGCATATACTATGGCAGCTAATTCGAGATCATGAGTCGGATAGTTTTTCTCATGTGGCTTCAATTTCCTCGATGCGTAAGCTACAACTCAACCCTCTTGCATCAATACACAACCCAGCCCATGTAAGGATGCATCACTATAAATAACAAACTCTTTACCGGATTCGGGCTGCACTAACACTGGGGCTTCGGTCAAAAGCGTTTTCAGTTGGTCGAAACTTTTTTGGCACTTTTCTGACCATTCGAGCTTAATATCTTTCTAAAGTAGCTTCGTCATTGGTGTGGCTATCATAGAGAAACCTTTTACAAACCGTCTGTAGTAACCAACAAGTCCCAAAAAGCTCCGAACTTCAGTAATATTTCTCGAGGGATTCCAATCAAGTATGGCTGAAATTTTGCTCGGATCAACTCGAATACCCGATACAGATACTACATGTCCCAAAAAGCTAACTTCTCTCAACCAAAACTCACATTTACTGAACTTAGCGTATAACTGCTTATCCTATAAAATCTGCAACACTAATCTCAAGTGCTCAGTGTGTTCAGTTTCATCGTGTGAATAAATCAAGATGTCATCTATAAACACAACTACATATCGGTCCAAATACTGCATGAAAATTCGGTTCATCACATCCATAAATACTGCAGGGGCATTAGTGACCCCAAATGGCATCACTAAGAACTCGTAGTGACCGTATCTCGTTCTGAAAGTAGTTTTAGGTATATCTGAATCTCGAACTCGCAACTAATAATAACCCGATCTCAAATCTATCTTTGAAAACACTGATGCTCCTTTCAGCTGATCAAACAAATCATCAATACGCGGTAACGGATATTTGTTCTTTATTGTCACTTTATTTAATTGACGATAATTGATGCACATTCTCATGGTTTCGTCTTTCTTTTTCACAAACAATATTGGTGCACCCCAAGCTGAGAAACTCAGTCGAGCGAAACCTCTATCCGTCAACTCTTGCAACTGAGTTTTCAATTCCTTCAATTCCATTGGTGACATATGGTACGGCGCTATTAAAATTGGTGTAGTCCCAGGTACAAGTTCAATACCAAACTCTACCTCCCGAACAGGTGGTAACCCTGGCAATTCCTCGGGAAAAACATCTGGATACTCACAAACCACTGATACTAATTCAAGCTTCTTTTCTGATTCTTTACTATCAAGTACGTACACAAGATACGCTTCACACCCCTTTTTGACATATTTCTGAGCCAACATCGAGGATATAACTATTGGTAACCCGTTCATATCAGTAGACTTGACTCAGATTATCTCATCATTTGCACATCTCAAGTCTATAGTCTTTCTTTTGCAATTCACAACCGCATCATGAACAGTGAACCAATCTATACCGAGAATAACATCAAATTCATTAAACGGTAGAAGCATCAAATCGGTCAGAAAACAGAAACCTCGTATTATCAGGGGGCATTTCCTGCACACTTTGTCGACTAACACATATAGACCCAAGGGATTTGACACTCGGATTACGAACTCAGTAGACTCAACAGGTAGAGTCTTACTGGATGCTAAAGTCTCACATACATATGAATGAGTAGAACCAGGGTCAATCAAAGCAATCACATCAGTATCAAAGAGAGTGAAAGTACCGGTAATAGCATAAGCTCTAGCAGGAGCACGAGCCTCGGATTTGGCTGTAGCATCTCTAGACACTCTCTGACCGCCACTATCATTCCCCGTATTACTATGTGGTCTACCTCGTGCTGTAGTATTCGGTTTCCCACTCTGATTCATATTCTGTTCAGACAATCTCGGGCAGTCCTTAATAAAGTGGTCTGCTGATCCGCATTTATAACGTGAGCGGTCATGAAATCTACAACTCCCGAATGTCATTTACCAAAATACTTGCACTCATCTGTCCCGACGATCATTTCCAACATCGGTAATCAAGTGGCTCGTGTACTCACAGGGGTCGATCATGGTTTCGTCTCGAAAACCCAAGTATTCTTTGATCGGCTGAAGCATCTCGAAATTTCTTCGATGATTGTTGAAAAGACTTTCATGAAGATCTTTACAAAATTCTCCAACTTGACATCGCCTTTCCTTTTTCTTTACTAAGTTCTTGACTTTGCAAGCTCGCTTCGACAAGTACTACGAACTCTCGATTTCAAGAATGCCAAGAAACATCTTTATATCTTTATTCACCAATCTTCAAAATGTTTACACATAATAGCCTCGCATTTATACACATTCCCGAGCATATCTCATCGAGTCGACAAACTTTCGCTCATAATCGATGAATCGACATGGAACCTGTTTAAGCTCAAGAAATTCTTTTCGTTTCTGATCAATGAGCCTCTGACTGATATATTTTTTTCAGAATTCAGTTTGGAAGAACTCTCACGTCACCCGTTCTCTGGGTACAATAGAAACCAATGTGTTCCACCAATAGTAAGCAGAATCACGTAGCAAGGATATAGCACATTTCAGGCATTCATCGGGTGTGCAAGATAGTTCATCAAGTACTCGAATAGTGTTGTCCAACCAAAATTCAGCTTGCTTGGCATCATCACTATCTGTAGCTTTAAATTTAGTAGCCCCGTGCTTTCTGATTCTATCAACCAGAGGCTTATTTAACCTTGTTTGATCAATTACTGGAGGTATTGTAGGTGCAGGGGGCGTATTATTCGGGAGTGGTGGTTGTGGAACAGCCGTATTAGTTTGAATGTATTGGTTGAACCAATCATTCATCACACTATAAAAAGCCTGTCTAGCCTCGTCGTTCTGATTGCTTGCAATAGGTTGAGAGTCCATCGACGCTATCTCATGCGCGGGAGCAGGTGCTACACTCTCAACATCATCAGCTACCGCTCGATTGGGATCGAGATCCATTACTATATGAAAACACATTTTTCACTGTCAAAATTCATCATACTATCATATTAGTACTATATGGCATGTATAGCTAGACTCAAACACGCTATAATAGTCCTAGAATTGACTAAACCATAGCTCTGATACTAATAAAATGTAACACACCTAGCCAGACTACGATCGCCGGTTTAGGCTATAAGCTATCACCGAGCTAAACATTTAATTTTTCATTCACAAAATTTAGAAATAAAAGCAGAAATCGAGCTGAACATATACTGAACCTTGAGTTATGTATATGCCATTTTCATATGGCCGAAATATTTACTATTACAAAACATATTTTGTCAACAGCCTAACCTATACATGCCATATCGAGTCCAAAATATAACTGTTCCAAAAAGATTGATAGTATGGAGAACTGCTGACGATCCCCGAGACGGTGGCCAAAATCAACAATCTATAAAACAGAGAAATAAGAAACAGAGTAAACTTTCGAGGCTTAGTAAGTTTTAAGTAATTCATACTATTAAAACTTGTCATTAAATTTGAACATTGAGTATCACAAAACTCGTATTCTAATTGTAATTCACTTGGCCAAATATACACCAGTACAGTAGTTATAAAACCTATTGGCCGATTATGTATGTATATATACACAAGAAAACTTCTAGCACATATTTCACTATCTATATAGCTTATACTATACTTTTAGTCACATACTTTCATATGATGACTTACATTGACCAATTATATCCTTGTCTCATCCTCAAACACCGAATTCATTCACACACACACACACATATATATATATATATATATATCGTTCTTTGATACTAATAAATCACTTAGAATTCAATTCAAATATGAGCACATAACACGAATCTTAACATGTAAAATATATAATACTTACACAACGATGTTTACCACGGACATTCGAAGTCGCAATTTTACTTAACTTATTGGCATCGGTTCAGTCAAGTCTTAGAGCTCGAATACATTACTAGCGTAAGCTCATGGTCTTTAACCCCGATATTTTTCCAAAGACGTAGCTCATGGACCTCAAGTCCGGATATATTTCCAAGATATAGCTGCGGACCTCATGTCCTGGATATATTTTCAAGATATAGCTCATGGACCTCATGTCCGGATATATTTCCAATCTCATATATATTTGGTCATATTTTAACACATCTCACCATCTTATCACTTAATAGTCATATATTACATTCGAATATAAACTCAATATGCACATCATCATTCACATTTCAGCTCAGGAGTTATATCTCATATCACTCATTCTTTTCACCAGTTAATCTTAAACTCAAAGTGACCATCAGATTATAAGTCATATACAGTTATATCTCATTACAACTTTATTCAAGCGCAAGCCAAATATCGCAATTCACCTACTATACTCTTATAAAGGCATCATCAATTCTATACTAAAGGAAACTACTTAAAACTTACCTCAAATGTTGTCGATCGATTTCAACGGCTATTCGGTTACTTTCTCCTTCCCCCTATCTAACTTTGGTCCTCTAAGCTCTTGAGCTAAATCAAACAAATTTATTCTCAATCAAACACATACATACGACAACCACATACATTTCAAAAACCAATTTATTTGTATCATTTGTCCACTTTAAGTCTATCACCATTTCATTTTCAAATTTATGTACTTTGTAATTTACATTCAAACACATTCGGCACTATGCATCTTTTAAAATTTTTCTTTTAACATTAGCTCAACTTATAACCTTCTTCTAATTAAAAACATTCAACAACCAACTAGTCATGGTTACCATAATCACAATTTAACTATATATAATATATATATAACCGAATGTCTCTATGTCACAAGGTACTTACATAAGGCATATATATATATACCTATATGTGATTAACACAATTTAATCAATTACTCATTTTATGCACAACCACGTAAACACACATATATTTTTATAGCATGCCTTAATATATTATATGCCACATTCGACCCTAAACACTCAAACTTAGCTTTCATATACAATTTCATCTCATGATCAATTGTAGCAAATTACACATAGGTTTCAGTCTTGCCGAACAATGACCGAATATGCATATCAAATAAATAGCTTACTTAACACATAACTCGCATAACCAAAGTACATGTAACCTTAATGTCCAAATATAAATATCACCCAAAATTCTTATGACTTAACCTTTAACTCCTTTTTAGCCGAATATCCATTAAACATCTAGTTCACATACACAAATACAGTCTCATAAGGCTTATCATATTTTCATGTACACATCAAATCTATATATATATATATATATATATATATATAACCTAATATATATATACATATATATATTTATATAGCTCATCAACCCGATATTTATTCCTATTCCCCTAACATAATTGGATCAATTAAACCAAATTCATGTACATCTTTTAAGTATTCATACAACCTTTATAATTCACATAATTTGTGCACACACACCATTAATTTACTAATTAACTAAACATTTTAGAAATTTTTCCTTAACTAAACATGTATTCGGCAAGGACCACAAAAATTTCAACGCTTCTTATAAACAACCACAATATTTTAAATTCATCTAATTACCCTCAAATGACCGAATGCACATATATAAAAGTATACAAATAACACAAAATTTTATTTCTAAAATGCATATATCTATATACATACGGAAACTTCAATTCACATCTCCCAACCATGAATTCAACTTATTCATTTAAGCTACTTTAACATATAAACCACATCTTCTAAAAAAAAACTTATCAAATTAACACAAATTTATCTACTTGTTGTGTGACAGCCCTAAAGTGACCCTAGTCGGAAAGCGGTTTCGGGACCGCTAAACCGAGTCACCAAATTATTTGAATATGATATTTATTGTCTAAAATATGTGATTATGAATGTGTGAAAGTTTTAAGCTTCGATTTAGTAAATTGCATGTGAATTTAGTCAATAGGACTTATGTGTGACACTTTTGAAATGTGATAGGTTAATCTATAAGGATCTATTAGTGCATGTAATCAAAAGGGTGACTTGCATGTCAATTTCCCCCGTTTAATTACTAGTGGACGGCCATGACAAAGGGTGATGGGCAAAACATGTCATAAAACATGTTGTGCTAATGGTTTATGTGAGAAAGGATAAAATAATAATGGGAAGGTAAATGATGACAAAAAAAAAATGTGTGTGGTTGCCCCCCCCTCCATTGCCGTGAATGGAAGAAAGAAAACAAAAGAAAAGAAAAAAAATTGTTCATCTTCTTCTCCTACCTCTCTCAAGCTGAAATTAACCAAGAAATGGAAGAAAGCACACCTAAGGCATCCGGCCATCTTGTGTGGGGGGAATTAAGGTATGATATCATGTGATTCTTTTGGAATTTTTGTGAAGTTGAGTTTGTTTTGGTGCTCATAACATGACCCATGTGTTAATTTTTGAGTTTGTGTTGCAAGAAACATTTGGTTATGTCCTTATATGTCAAATTGATGATAAATTTTTGATATTTGGTGAATGAATATGGGTTTCGGTCATGGTAGATAACAAAGAATGCGGTTGTTGTTCTTGTTAATTTGGATGAGTTTTTGGTGGATAGGTGCTTGAATCAAACAAATGATCATGTGTGTACACTAGGTGCTAGTTGAGAAGAATCGGTCACTATATTGGAGGCCATTGCCGAATATGAGTTTAGTTATTGAGAGGGATGAATGTGTTTTGAGTTGATGGAATAAAAGAATCCTTAAAGATGTGTCACAACAAATTATATGTTAAGCTAAGGTTGTTAAATTATCAATCTTTCTTCCTAGCCGAATATGTGTTTATAAAGTTGAGTTGTTAAATAGATTTTGAAGTTAGCCCATGCATTTATTTTTGAATTTAAGAAGAATGATACATTCGACTATGCTTTGATATGCTTGGATTGTTGTTCATTGAGTAAATGATTGAGGAATGGTTAGAAGAATTTGAATGCTAAACTAGTTGATTTGTTTGATGATATATATATATATATTCGCAATGGGATAAAATGTGTATTAAGGTAAGTTTCATGGTGATTATGCTTGTGATGTTGGGTTAATATTCGGCATTGAGTAATGTGGGGTAAGGTGATTAATCGGCTATGAAATTAGCTAAATTGAATAGGTATGTTTAATGATATGCTTAGTATAATGTATGATCTTATAACTCGGTTTGGTATTGAGATAAAGGTTAGATGTATGATTGGATTTTGGTATGTGTTAAATTGGTCAATCAAAGATTAAATGATATGTGATTGCCAAATGTGATTGTTAAGTGAATAATATTAGTTAAGTACTTAAGCAAATCTATTGTTTTAATTAAGCTTAAGAGCAAAGAGGATCAAAGTCGGATAGGGGAAAAGAGAAAGTAAACGAATAGCCGTGGACATCTAATCGTCGACCACTTCTGAGGTAAGTTTTAAGCGGTTAAACGTTGAGTAAATTCAATCATAATAGGACATAATGAGTTGATTTAATAAGATATGATGTGGCCATGATATGTCTTAAACTCAAATGGTAAGTTCATAAGTGTTTGGACTTGGAAATTTAAGAGCAAATTGTAATAATTTGCTTGGACAAGAAGATAATGTGATTTTAGAAAATCACTATAAATTGTTGGTGTGGAATTATAGGCTGAATAAAATATGAAATCAAAGCTTAGTTGGTCTAGTTTCTTATAAAGGATACCGTGGAAGCAAAGAAATTTCCTATAAAGAGATATTTAAAGTTGTGTGGACAGTGTCAGAATGACTCCGAAATCCCCTATTCTGTTTTTGGAAAATCATTATAATTTGTACAAAAATGGTTATAAGATAAGATTTATATGCTAAGACTCCTTAATGAGTCTAGTTTCAAATGAAATCAAATAGAACACATTATGAATTCTGTACAATGAAAAACTTGATTCGTAGTGAAGAGTGGTCAGATTAGTCAAACAGTGAAACAGGGGAAACTTTAAGAAAAATCTTGTATTGATTGGCCAAACCTAAAATTCTGAAAATTTTATGGATGGAAGATATATGAGTCTATATTCAGGGAAAATTAACGGAAATTGATTTTGAGTTTTTTAGCTCCAGTTATAAATAATTTAGTGACTATTGCTCAGGAAAACAGCTTGCGGTGAAATATGTATGAGATATGTATATGTGGTAAAGCCGAATGGCTAATGTGAAATATATATGAGACATGTATATGTGGTAAAGCCGAATGGCGAATGTGAAATATATGTGTGATATGTATATGTGATAAAGCCGAATGGCTAATGTGAAATATATGTGTGATATGTATATGTTGGCGAATGTGAAATATGTATGAGATATGTATATGTGGTAAAGCCAAATGGCTAATGTGAAATATATATGAGATATGTATATGTGGTAAAGCCGAATGGCGAATGTGAAATATATGTGTGATATGTATATGTGGTAAAGCCGAATGGCGAATGTGAAATATATGTGTGATATGTATATGTGGTAAAGCCGAATGGCTAATGTGAAATATATATGAGATATGTATATGTGGTAAAGCCGAATGGCTAATGTGAAATATATGTGTGATATGTAGACGTGGTAAAGTTTAATGGCTTAATGTGAAATATGTATGAGATATGTATATGTGGTAAAGCCAATGGCTAATGTGAAATATATATGAGATATGTATATGTGGTAAAGCGGAATGGCTAATGTGAAATATATGTGTGATATGTATATGTGGTAAAGTTAATGACTAATGTGAAATATATATGAGATATGTATATGTGGTAAAGTTTAATGGCGAATGTGAAATATATATGTGATATGTATATGTGGTAAAGACGAATGGCTAATGTGAAATATATATGAGATATGTATATGTGGTAAAGTTTAATGGCTAATGTGAAATATATGTGTGATATGTAGATGTGGTAAAGCCGAATGGCGAATGTGAAATATGTATGAGATATGTATATGTGGTAAAGCTAAATGGCTAATGTGAAATATATATGAGATATGTATATGTGGTAAAGCCGAATGGCTAATGTGAAATATATGTGTGATATGTATATGTGGTAAAGCCGAATGGCTAATGTGAAATATATATGAGATATGTATATGTCGTAAAGCCGAATGGCGAATGTGAAATATGTATGAGATATGAATATGTGGTAAAGCCGAATGGCTAATGTGAATGTTGTAACATGCGATTAAATGTACATGAAACTTGGAAATATATTCCGGGTGAGACCCGATGACTACGTGTGGAGATTATGTCCGGGTAAGACCCGATGACTACGTGTGGAGATTATGTCCGGGTAAGACCCAATGACTACGTGTGAAGAGTATGTCCGGGTAAGACCCGATAACTTCGTGTGGAGATTTCGTCTGAGCTAAAGGTCTCACCGATAATCCAAGTAGAGGTTAAAGCTATAAGACTTCGTAATAAGAATTGCTTATAAATATATTCAATGCGAAAGGTTAAACAGGTATGTACTCCAAGTTTATATATGATGCATACGAGAGCAATCTACGGGACTATTCCTATGATTATGTGACGTCGGATTAGTGTGAGAGGTTATGTGAAATCATACGATATATCTATGTCACATGAGCTCACTTTTATGTGAGAGTTTATCTGCCTATTGTATATGATGAGATGTGCATATTCGGTAAAGGGATGGTATGCCCAAGGAAGAGCGAAATAAAATACGAACAACTATGTTATAATTTGATCATATCTATTGACACTGCTTAAAACTTACTAAGCATTGTAATGCTTACTCCGCTTACTCTGTTTCCTCCGTCTTATAGGTCTCATTCTGAAGCTACAGTGCTCGGGGATCGTCAACAACTAGTCACACTATCACTATCCACCGCTTGTTACTTGCTATGTTTAGAACTATTTTATGGCATGTATAGAATAGACTAGTGGCAGAAGAATATTTTTGGTTAATGTATATAAGCCATACGAAAATGGCATCTTTTGAATGTTTACTTAGTGAAGTCTAAATTTTACCTTTGGCTGTGCTTAGTACTTATTTAAATGAACGATCTTTAATTCAAGAAAAAGTTCAAAATTTTACTATTCTGACGTGAGTTATAAGTCCGGTAATGCCCCTTACCTATTCTGGCAACGGTTACGGGATAGGGGTGTTACATGCTGAATGGCTATATGATCAAGGATTCATGAATTCAAACCATGGGTTAACTATACTAAGCCCTTATCAATTTAATCTTATAATCAATTAAAATAAAAATCACTATACATACCTTTAAATTAGGATAGCCATGGCCGAATGCCTTGGTGGTTTCTCCTTCAAAATTTTCTTTCTCAATTTCGGCAATGAAGAAAGAAAGATGAGTTTCCCTTATTTTTATTATCTTTACCTTATTTTACTAATTATTTTTATTGCAAAATAATGTCATATCATATTATAATACTTAAATAAACATATATTATCCCAACACCATCATTATGACCAGTCACCATAAACAAAAAAATGGGTATTTGACATGCAAATCCAATTTTTTTATGACATGCATTAATAGGCCACTTTTAATTTTACCTATCATCTTTCCCAATTGTCTCTCCTAAGTCCTATTTCATAATTCACATACAAATGACAAAATTAAAGCATGAAACTTTCACACATGCATGTACACATACAATAAGCATGGAATATAACGGTTAATTATTTTTATGATTCGGTTCAGTGGTCCCGAAACCACTTTCCGACTAGGGTCAAATTAGGGCTGTCACAAAATCATTCAACAATCCAAAAACACATATTTATGGCATTTTACAAATTAGCCCTCACATTTTCACATTCTAACACTTTAGTTCTTAATTCACAAAATCACAAAATGCACATAATTTCTTTGAACACATGCCTAGCCGAATTTTCATAATGTTCATATAAGCCCACATATTTCATTTATTTCTCATTTTAGTCCCTCAATTTACAAATTTCACAATTCAGCCCAAATTACTCAAATTCATCAAAAATTCAAAGACAAAACTTAGTAATCTAACAGATATCTTTAGTTTACTATCATCAAACTTCATAAAGCTCACATTATCAACAATGGCATAACTCAAAATCATCAACAAAATCAGAAATTAGGACATGAGCTTGATAGATTACTAAGCAACGATTACAAAAATGTAGAAATTATCAGAAACCAATCAAAATTCATACCTTAATTAAGCCTTGTGTGTGCTAAAACCCTAAACTCCTTTTTCCTCTTTTTTTTCTTTCAATTTCGGTGGTAATGGTGATAATGTAACACCCCAACCCGGCCTAGACATTATGGCCAAATCTGGCAATGTCACATGAAAGTGTTTTTCATAAAATAAAATTTCGTTTGAAAAACCCTATTCCGTATTAACCTTCTTTGAAATCTTAGCTAGTATTTAGGTCGTCTTGTTCACTGTTAAGCCCAAGTTTTTTTTAGCAAAATGTTTAATCGATTAAATTGTAATTATCTTTTTAAAACGATTTTTGTTTATGGAAGCTTTTTGAGAGAGGATGCGTACTTGTGGTGTTTTGAAAAGCATTTATCATTTTGAAAACTCGTGCCCTACTTCTAACAGATATGAATCATAATAAAAAAATCCCAAATTAAAAGTTAAAAATTTGAGAGGCCTTATTACATAACCAAATACCCATGTTAAATTATAATGTAAAATTCAATAAAAAGTCCATGTAATTGTGTGGCCACCATTGAGTCCCTCACAGCACTGACCCGCCTAAGGATTACCTACACAGAAAAAAGAAGGGTGAGTTTATGAAAACTCAGTGTGTAATCCCTTAACAATAATCAGCCATACAATAGGCATTTACAATCTGGGCCTAAGCCCGCTTCAGTAACAGTTTAATCTTAGATAGGGCCTTAGCCCATTACAGTATTAGAATCAATGTGGACCTTAGCCCAATGCAGTAGCAGTCACTATATAGATATGTAAACAGATATCCTACCCAGCCAGCCTCTACACACTACTCTGTCCAACCCTACACACCATGTGGGGATAAAATCAACCCACCCATCACTACACACCAAAAAAAAATAGCACCGGTGGCGGCACTACACAGAAATTACAACAGAGCTGCCAGAATAGTACACTTCCTTCAATCATAATAACCCAAAAAAAATGCATTACATCATAATATCCTACATGTATGCAACATATATAAAATGGCATTCTCAATACAGTCATACATAACATAGGGGCATATCCGTCATTTTACCTCATAAGGGTAAAATAGTCATTTCATCAGATTAGGGTCTAGATATACTTACCGACCAAACAGTATGTCCACAGTCGTCTCGGGTGACCCGTGCGATCTTAACAGTCAATCAGTGAAAATGGGCCCAAGGCCCGCAATGCGGCCCATGTGGGCCCACACATCCGTGTGGCCTACGAAACCCCAAAAATGGCCTTGGTCGTGTGGACTACACAGCCCGGCCCAATAATCACCACATGTCCGTGTAGTTTACCCTAGTGGGGCCCACGAGCCCGTGGGCCTACACGGTCCATTTCGGCCCAACATGGCCCAAAGCGGCTTAAGCCCACGAAATCGCTCGTGGTGGCCTCTACGACCAAATGCCCGCGTTCATGCGTTCGGTCTACCACATGAGTGAGCGCACGCTTATGTAGCGTCATTAGTCTTATTTTTCGACTTTTACTTATTTACGATGATAGCAATGTGGTTACACACCTGTTCCCGAAAACGTGCGAATAGCCTACGAGCACCAAAACCTACATTCAATCAAGTCATTCTATTACTCATTTGAAAATAGGGTTAACAACCCCTATTAATACTTATTCCAAACAATTACTAATACTTGCCTTGATTGACTGAATGTGGCTTAGCCCACTTAAATCGTTATCAAAGACTGATTCCAAGCTCCTTAGCGTAAATCTACATTACAATTGAGTTTTAGTAACCAATATTGTTCATAAACATCACTTGAAACGAATGTAAATCGCTTACCAAAAATGCAAACCAAGATTAGGAGAGTGAAGCAATCGACTTACACCCAACACGCAAGCAGGAAGCCCTCGAAATGATTGAGGCAAAAGATGGAACACTGACACCCCTAGCAATAAATGGCAGCAAGGATGATGTTAGATACAAGACTAAACGGCAGCAAAGATAGAAAAAGAGAGCAAAAGCAACCATACACCCAACCCGATTGCTCAAAAGACAATGCCGAAACTAAAAGAACAAGAGGAGGAAAGATGGAGCATTCGGCTAACATAAAAAGTAAAAGGAGAAAAGAATCGATAGGAGGAAGAGAGAAGGGGAGAAGATAAAAGAAGAGAAGAAGAAAGAAGAAAAAGTAGTTGGTCAATGAGAAATTGATTAAAGAAGAGGGAAGAAGGGATATTCGGCCAAGGAGGGGGAAACCGATTGGAAAAGAAGGGAAGAAAGAAAATAGGTGCCAAAGGAGAAATGAAGGGAAGAGCAAAACCAAAACAATGCAAAACCGAATGGTACCTGAATTCCCAAAGTAAAATTTTGGCACAAAGTAAAAGGTCCCAAAATGCTGTCAATAACCGAAAAGAATAGAGAATGCTCTACCCCAAAGCCGAAATTCGCAAAGCAACAATACACATTCGGCTCCAACTCTTCCTCTCCATTCAAAATCCCACTTTTTCCTCTTCAAATCCTTCAAAACCGTCCATTCCTCCCTCAACTACCTAGTTCAAATTCCATTCAAACTCTTTAGGGTTTCAGTCAAACCACAACACTCCCACGGCACATCAGTAAAATAAAACACACCTTGCGCATAGTAGGACTCGAACTCAAGACCCTTAGTAGCAGTAACACACCACTATCCTGGACTAGCAGGCCTTTAATGTCATGTTTCACCCCTAAACCCTAAACCTTAAACCTTAAACCTTAATCTCTAAACCCTAAAGCCTAAACCTATTGACTAGAGACAGGGTTTATTGAAGTAAGAAACAAAAGTTTTGCAAAAGCCAAGGCTTGAACCCAAGACTTCTCAAACACTCCCAGAACACTTAACCACTGAAGCAAATACACAATTGTGTAACACAACTTACAAAAATAAATACTTATATTTTGGGGGCATTTACAGATAATATGAACTTATTTTCATTTTTTTTATTTAATACATAATAATTCTTTATTTACAAATTTTCCCTTTATAAATTAACATATAATTCATGTTAATTAAGGCCATAAATGTCCACTCAAACTTAAAATGGTCTATTTAAAACATAAGGACCTCACAATTAAAGAGACATAGCAATTAAGCACTTTAACAAATAGAAGGCCACTTTTACATTTTACGCGATTAGGTCCTTTTCACAAATTAAACACACAAATGATCGAATTTTCATACGAAACTTTCACACATGCTAATTCACATATTATAAACATAGAAAATAATATTAAAATATTTTTGACTCAGATTTGTGGTCCTGAAACCACTATTTTGACAAGAATCTAAACCGGACTATTACATTTTAACATAACATATACATTCAATAACTCAAATATTAAATTAAACATTTCATCACTAACCAATTCATCAAATTAACCATTCAATTCAAGAACAAACCTTATCATACAAGATCATTCTACCATTTGAATCATTCAAACTTTAGGCATTATATAAATGCATATTCAAACTTAACGTTTCAAATATTATACTAATTTCAATTACACAACTCACCATTTGACCATGTCAAAATTAACCATTTTTAGCATTGACTATCCACATAATCATATAATATACAAAATCAACTGACAACCTAGGCACATGCCATATGTCGAAATGAAAAGTGGAACACTCGGGTTTCATCCAGACCCAAATTTATAGGATAGTCGGGAGCTAACTAAGTAAAATATTAAGATGGAGGAATCTACCAAAAATCAGAAATTTAAGTGGCTAGATTATAAATAATTGGATTTCAATTCTAGTTCGATTGCATTGGAACCGACTGGTCCCCTAGTGGGGGATAGAATAATTAGCAATGGATGGCTAAGGTGGACTATAGAGATTATGCTAAATTAGGATATATATATGTGTGTGAAGGAGAAATGAATTTTCATCAACCAGTTTATAATTTTCTTCCCCTCTGTATCGTCTTCTTCTATTTTTTTAAAGAAGGCAAAAAAGTTAGGAAAGCCCTGTATGGAGCAGTGGTCGCGAGAATTGAAGTTTGGAAGTAGAGAAATTGAGAACTGGTAAGCTTTCTTATCTTTCTATACTCGTGGACTAGAGGAAGAAGGAGAGTAAAAAATCCTAATAAGTTTCTATATAATGCGTTATGGATTTTAAGGTTTGAATGCCTTTCATCTAATCTGTAACACCCATAACCCATATCCATCACCAGAATTGGGTTATAGAGTATTGCCGAAGTTTACAAAACAATTACAAGTAATTCAAGATATTTACTATTCATATCCGAAACTAATCATATCGTCCCTTAAATAGACCCTCAAGGCCCAATTTAAGCATTAGAAATAAGTTGGGACTAAAGCGAAGACTCAAAAAAATTTTCATCAAATTTTAAAATTTTTCTTATGTACAGGGGTCACACACCCATGTGAGTAGGCTATGTGGTTCACACGGCCAACTGACATGCCCATGTCTCAAGCCAGGTGGGCACTCAATGTGAGGCACACGGTCGTCTCCCAACCCGTGTCCTTACCCATGTAACTCTCTGACTTGTGCCACACGCCAATGTGGTCAATTTCATTTTCATAAATTAGGTGCAGGTTTCACACGGCCAAGACACACGCTTGTGTTCTAGGCTGTGTATCACACATGGCTGAGACACATGCTCGTGTCTCTGCCTGTATGCCAACTTCTAAGCATTCTATTTCTCAATTTTAAGATGCAGGGGACACACGGCCATTCCACATGCCAATGTGCCAGCCTGTGTGTCACACATGATCAAGACACATGCCCGTGTGTCTACTCGTGTGGACAAAATAAAGCCATTTCCTAGCTTTATTTCTCACACAAATTTGCCAACAACCTATACCAATACTTGCAAACATATACTAGCTAATTCAAACATTATAACCAAGCCAATTCTAACATCTAACATGATATATCATCATATACAATAATGTTTACAATCTTACCTTTTATAGACATATATGTTTAACATAATTCAATCAAACCATACTAAACACATATGTAATTACCATGATATAACCTTATAAATATACCAAATCAATCAATTACTAGCCATTCTTATGGCTAGATTACAAACAACCATTTACATACCAACATTGGCAAAGTTAGCCTATAGATGCCATTATACCAAAATGAGTTTACTAATGATACCAAGACAAGCTAGTAGATAATGTGATGATGCTCTGACCAATCTCCAACCTTTGCGAGCTTCCGAGCACTATAAAACAGAGAAAAGAAAACCTAGTAAGCATTTAAACATACCAATCATATTTATTTAAAATAAACATACAATAACATGGTTCCCAACAATTCAAACATATTATACCAATTAATAAGCAATCACATATGTGACCTTAATAATAATACTACATGAGCAAACCGAATATTTTATGAACTTTATACATGCTCTTGACACGGTAAAATAAAGCCATTTCTGAATACCATTACCAACATATGGTTAAAAAAATTCATTGACAAATTTGCATATTATCAACTTGCGTAATTTAGCTCAATTTGTACTCTTACAAATGGCATAATAGACAAAATTATAAACACAAACAAGTATTACCAAAAGACCAAATTTCATTAATAAAAGTAAATAACCAATTTAATCACTTCTCATTAGATCAAAATTAGTCATCTCTCAAATACAAATGCTGAATCAAGACATGCCAATTTCACAAAATATACCTCATACCAAAATGTCACACACAAAAGACCAATTTGTTTCTTATCAATTCGGGTAGCAAAATTAACCACAAGAATCATACCAATTTCATATGCTTTGTATTATGCCAAAACGTCACTTATAAAGCCAATTTGTTTTCATCCATTTTTCTAACAAAACCTACTTATTAAAATATCATTATTTACCAATAGAAACCATACCTAATAATCAATTCACATTCAATACATACTCATCATTTCATTTCAAACCAAGCCAAGTTATAAAATATGATTTAGCATTTCTCATTGCCGAAATATATGATCAAACACCACAAACATATATGCCATGTATTAAGCTTATCAACATGAACATATCATTACTCAACTAAGACATATAACCAAAACACCATTCATACATGTCATGGAACATACTTACCAAAATGTACTTATCCCATGCCAAAATTACAAAGCCATCACCTAACTTATTAATCAATCCGAACCATATAACCAACTACCCCACATATATACACCATGAAATATACTTTTATAATAAGTCTATGCCATAACTGAATGTATATAAGCATCAATATCAAGATTAAGCCATATTCGCATGGCTAAATATATACACATTTCAAGACCAAACATATCAAGCCAGACTATACATGACATATATCTTAAACACAAATTTTCTTTCAAAGTACCAAAATATATATCGATAGTGTGATGACGTTCTTGACGATTCTGAGCTCGAGCTAGCTTTAAATATCTATAAAATAGTGAAATACTACACAAAGTAAGCTTTAAAAGCATAGTAAGTCATAGGCAAATAAATCATCTCAAGTTATTAGTAATTCAATTCAACTAGGCTGAATTTCAACAAATCTAAACCACATAAACACTCATAGCACTTGGAAATTCATAAAATTACATTAAGTACCTCACTTACCTCTACTTATCATAAACATATAAACTTCATAAATGCCTAATTCATTTTGCTCAATTTCATATTCGTTCTCGACTTGTCATTGCCTATTGAACCGTTCGGAATCAAATAGGATACTCGGATAGCTCGAAAAACTAGTACAATGCCAATGTCCCAGACGTGGTCTTACATGTAATCAAATATCGATGCCACTATCCCAGACAAGATCTTACACGAAATTATATACAATGCAAATGTCCCAAACATGGTCTTACACGTAAATCTCAAATCGATGCCAACATCCTAGACGTGGTCTTACACGAAAACACATCTCTGAATCCTATGTCATGACATATGTATCCTAACTATTCCTATGGTTCATACGGGGCTTTCAGACGTCATAATTTGATCAATTCAAGCTTTTAACTAATTCTCCAATGCTTAATTCAATTCGGCATATAAACATATAATTCTTATAAATAAATTCGGCACATATTATACATATACATTCAAATTTGACAACATTTATTTACTTATGAACTTACCTCGTATGGAGACGAACGGATTAGAACGGTTATTCAACAACTTTCGACTTCCCCCGATCCAAATATGATTTCTTTCTCTCTTTCTCTAAATTAACTCAAATTTGACTTGTTTAATAACACATTCATTCAATTTCATCCAAAAATACATAATTTTAGCATTTTGCACTTTAGCCCCTAACATTTTACATTTTCTCGATTTAGTCTCTATTTCAAAACAACTCAAAATATTCAAAAATTTCAACATGCTCTAGTTAGGCCGAATTTACCTTGGGTCCCTAGCAGGGTCCCTAGCATCCCATTTATTTCATTTATTTCACATTTGGACCCCTCGATTTACAAAATTCACAATTTAATCCTAAATAGGCATTTTTACTAAAAGTCACTTAATTAAACATGACAATCTAACAACATATATTTATTTTTCATCATCAAACACAAAAATCATCAAGCTATCAACAATGGAAAATCTCAAATTCATCATCAATTCCAAAAATTAAAGCATGGGCTAACTAAAACACGAAGCAACGATCTCAAAAACGTAAAAATTATCAAAAACCGAATAAATTACATACCTTAATCTAGGAAAACAATGGCCAAACCTAGCTTGTTCTTTTTCTTTCTTTTTTCTTTGTTAATTTCGGTCAAAAGATGAACAAATGCATGGCCATTTTGATTTATATTTTATTATAATACATATTATTTCATAACTTACCTTTTTACCCATAATGAAATTCACATACTGTAAACACCAAAAATAATATTAAACTCATTTTACGACTTCAGATTTTTGGTTCCGAAACCACTATTCCAATTTAGCTAAAATCGGGCGGTTACATTTCAGTTCAAAGTGGGAGCTTGAATTTGTGGCCTAACTATTCCTAGATTTATGTTGTCTAAGATAGGTACAACATGCTATCGAATTGGCCTATCTCGATCATCAAACATTTGAGTGACAGGAGGATTAACATTTAGAGCTCCTAAATTAAGTTTCACATTCATAGCAGATGGATTGTTACCGTCTTGATTCATTTCTCTTTGTTCTCTTCTCCTTCTCAGCAAGGTCCTTTCAATTTTTGGATCTAAAAGATAAAATCCTTTAGTGGGAGTGCCTCTACGTAAACAACTAATAGCAAATCTGTTGAGATCATGAAAAAAAAATTAGCAACAAAAACTATAACAAAATGCAATAACGAAAACTAAAGTTACCAATCGCCAATTCCCGGCAATGATGTAACAGCCTATTTTTCAGTGATAACGGAATAGTAATTTCGGGACCACAAATTTGACCCAAAAATAAAGTTTATTTTTATTTTATTATATGGTCCGTAATATGATAGACATGTCATGTGAAAATTTTGATACTAAAATTTTATCGATTAAGTGTTTAATTACGGGAAGGACCAAATCGAATAAAATGCAAAAGTTAAATTCTAGTAGCTAGAAGGATCAAATAGCTATGGAATTCAAAAATTTAGGTCCTTGTATGGTAGTTATACCATTAATAAAAAGTTAGTAGATATTTTTGGACGATTCATCCATGGAAAATTAGAAAAAGACTAGGGACTAAATTGGAAAGCAAAATTACTAAAGATGATAAATTAATTAAATAGAAATAAAAATCATTTTTATCATCTTCTTCCCCTAAAATAATACATGGAAACCTTAAGCGAGAGAGAAGAAACTTTCTTGGCCAAATTGGGTAAGTTTTCGTGCCCCGTTTTTAGTAATTTTGATATTTTTGAAACCAGGATAGCTCAATCTATCTATTTGAGGGATTAATTTGAGAAGTTATCAAAGTATGAAAAATGGATCATGGATGTATATGCTGAAAATTTGAAATTTATGGTAGAAAATGAAAGGTTGTTGATAGATAAACAACTTTTACAAAGTGATTTTTGATGAAAACATGATTTGGGGACTAAAATGCAAAGTGGTGAAAATTGATGAAAAATTCTAAATTTTTATGAATACATGTGCTTTAAGTTTTGTAATGGGATTTTGGTTAGGCTTGGAATAGGGAGTAAATTGCACAAATTTTATTTTCTGAGCCTAAGGATGAAATGGGAATTTATGGAAAAGTTAAGGGCAAAATGGTAATTTTGCCTATGACGTAAATTGAGTCCACTAAATGTGAAATATGATAAATTGATGTTAAATTTACTCGTATAGATCCGAATGTGTATATGTATAATTATATGCTTGTATTCAATGTGTATATGTGTGAATTATTTGAATGCTATAAATATGAACTTTTTTACATGATCAAGAATACTTAACAAAAGTTAAGTCCTGTAAACATATCCGACAAATACTATATAAATGATAATGCCTGACCTAAATGATAAAAATGTTATTCTTGTACTTGGTTTGAATATTGAATGTGATTAAAGGAATTATTGTATACAATTGTGATAAATAGATGAAATAATCATATGACCAATTATGTTAGAAAATTGTTAAATCTCGTTTGAATAAATAAAAATCAATGGATATGTGATTTCCTAAAATGAATGAGATCCTACATTTGTTGCTAACGGGATTTATCTCGGATGAGTAATCCTAATGACCTCATTTATGAAAGGATTTAGCCCGGACGAGTAATCTGGATATAAGTCCTCTCGAGCATATGTTATGAATTGGATTTAGCCAGGACGGGTAATCCAGATCAAGCTCTTTAGAGCATATACCATAAAAAGGATTTAGCCTGGACTGGTAATCCTATTATTTTTATATATTTGGCTCAAGAGTATACTCTATGAAATAGTACCTTATGGGTGTCATTAGACACGAATTGATAGATTCTGATTCGTACACCTCGAGTGTACTACCTGTGTATCCTTTGATATTTTGAATAAATTCAACAGGTAAAAGTCCTTGGCGTGTGAAGAAATGAATAAGAAATGAGTTCTTACACATATTGGCCTAGAACGCATGAAAATGACGATACATGATGATTGACATATGGAAATATGAAATGATGATATTGTTCATGGAATTTATTTAATGAGTATGTACATCCTTGATTATAGACTTGTACACCTTATGTGTACTAGTTGTTACCTTGATATTTCAAGTAATATGAGTAAAGTTCTGGTATGAAATGATCTGAACTCGAAATGAACTAGTATGAAATCATACTTGTAATAATGGGATGAATTATGCGTGTTGAATGAATACCCGTTGTGGAAAGCATATGTGCTTGGAAACTTGATTGTTGTTGAGCCCATATATGTTTTGATGTTATTATGGAATATATGACTAACAAGGGAAATGAGGATATGTGTAGGACTTGAGGTCAAATTGATTGAATATGCCTTACATAGTTACCTCAAAATAGAATGAATGGTAAGTTAAGTACCATGTTATACGAACTTACTAAGCATTTTATGCTTACTTAGTTTTATTTCCTTGTTTTAGAGTAAATCGGGTGCTCATTGGATTGGAAGCTTGGCAGAGATCACTCACACTATCCATCGACCTATATCGGTATATATGGTAAATCAATTATGGTTCTAATGGCAAGGTTATATTGGCCATATTGGCATGTAAATGTAAATGATGCTTGTAATCTAGCCATTGGAATGGCTAGTAATGGTTCGTTTTGATATGTTTGTAATGTCATACTATGGTAGCTACATATTTTTTAACTAGTTGACCAAATTATGTCTAACATATGGACTAAACTAAGGCAAGATTATGAACATGTATGGATGAAATGATAAGCCATGATGAATGATGGAATTTGCTTGATTTGAATGCTTGAAATGGTTTGTATTTGGATGTGTGATTCAAATGCAAGTCATGGGTCTGATTCTGGGTTATAAATGAAGCTAGGAATGGTTTTATTTTGTCCACATAGGCAGACACACGCGCGTGTATCTAGATCGTGTGTGACACACGGCCAGGTACAAAGGCGTGTAGTCAGGCCGTGTGTCTCCTGCACCCTAATTTTGAGAAACAAAATGCTCAGAATTGAGCACACAAGTAGAGACACGGGTGTGTGTCTTAGCCGTGTGTGCTACACGACCTAGAGCACAAGCGTTTGTCTTAGCCGTGTGAAACCTTCACCTAATTTCGAAAGAATTTAATTAACCACACGGCCTAGCACAAGAGCGTGTGGCATGGCCGTGTCTACAAGTCAAAGAGTTACATGGGGTTGAACACGGCCTACAGCACCGACATGTCTCAAGGTCACACGGGCGTGTCCCTTGGACCACACAGGCATGTGAGCCCTGTTACTTGGAAAATTTTTAAAAAATTCGTAAAATTTGTTTAGAGTTCCCGTTTAAGTCCTGATTCGAGTCTAAAGCTCATATTGGGCCTCGAGGATCTATTTAAGGGACGTTATGAATAATCTCAGTTAATAAATAGTAAATGTTGAAATTATCTAAAAATGTTCTAG
Organism: Gossypium arboreum; assembly: GCF_025698485.1. Classification (NCBI taxonomy): domain Eukaryota; kingdom Viridiplantae; phylum Streptophyta; class Magnoliopsida; order Malvales; family Malvaceae; genus Gossypium; species Gossypium arboreum. The sequence continues at coordinate 81,136,425 of NC_069081.1, read as the reverse complement.
AAGTTTTGGTAATTCTCCGTAACCCTATTTTGGTGACGGATATGAGTTAAGGGTGTTACATTTAGTGATATCAGAGATATGTTTTAGTCGGTTCTTGGATTGAACGTAGCATATATGGAGTCTAGAAATACATGTCATTATATAACTCGTGATAGTGTGATATCTCCCAACTCTGATGAAAATTTTTTCATAAATAGACAAAGATGCTTTCCAATTGAGCTAATTCTGATGATTCCAAAAGAGATACTCAAGTATATGAGTAAAATGTTACTTATGATGAAACAAAATTTGAGAAGGTACGGATAATTGTTTTATAGTATATGAGAATGATAAATGTTATGTTATATGAGTATATATAGATGAAAGTTAAATTTTGAGGCTTACAATCTCCACCCCCTTACCAGTATAGTGTTATATAATGAAATTCACAAGATTTTTATGGATTAAGCTCATGAATGTGGAACTAAAGAGTTCAAAGGCTGAATGATTAATGATGTAGTCAGAATGAGAATGGGTTAATAAGTAAAGACGATATTAAAAAAGATATCAATTTTTTCTGAAGATTATTCTGAATATGTGATGTCATTATTAGGAAGAAGTTATTCGTGAGTAAACGACTTATCCAGATATGATATTTATAGAATAGATTAGCCGAAAATTTTTTTGATTTGACTTTTTTAGTGAACTGAATAATGTAAGATTATTGATTACTTTATTAGTTAGAAGAATAGTGATGAAATTGCACAGATAATTGAATGCATCTGTTATAATCAAGGATATTACAACAATATCTTCTAGTTACTCTATAAGTTTTGTTATTCTCAGAGGCATATGAAATTGTCCATGTTTAGATGCAATATTTATCATATTGAAAGGCTGGCTAATTATAATAGATGGAATTACTGAAAGTCTAGTTGATTCATGAGCGATATTGCTCTATTTTTCTTAGGTTTTCTAATTTATCATGATTGATATAAGATTTTATGATAAGGTTCATATGATATCATTTACTATTTCTACTGATTGAAGCCCTGAATTGTGAATGTGCAAGTTATATTATCTTTATCACAGTTGTTTCTACTAAGTATGCGTGTTATTACCCTTCTGAATTTTCTCTGAGATATCATCAATCTCTTTATTATTCAAGCATGGTTTATCTGTGAAAGATATTCATCAGTTAAGCGTAATTACATTTACTACCATTATAAATATTGACTCGATCATGAGGTATGGTGATAGAGATCACAAGTTATAGAAACTGTATTACTGCATTGGTCATTATTGGGGCCACTTTCAATTCTCCCTCTTTTAAGTTGAGGTGCACTATTGATGTTGAAGTGTTGCTTTATCTATACAGTTGAAATGTTAGTCATATTATTGCACAATGGTTTTAAATCTATCTGATGGTTGTGGATTTGGAAAAACACAAAGCTTTAATGTTAACAATTGAAATAGCTACATTGATGACATAGTTATCACAGAAAGATGTAAGATTTGAAAGGACTGACAAATGTTAGTAAAATTTTGACCAGTTGGAAGATATGTTGATCAAAGTATTAATTCTGGTTCAGCTTGAATCGAAAAAAAATTCGTTATTACAATACTGCACTATTGAACATGATTAAACTATGTTTCGATGCAGTAAGGCAAGGTAATAACCTGTACTTTCAGACAGTTAAAAACCACATGGAAAGAATTACTTCATACATGATCTAGAATTGACGGCTATTGTTTTTTTTATTGAAATCTGACAACATTACTTGTTTGGTTAAAAAATTTCATATATTCACTGATTATAAAAGGTTGAAGTATCTGACATTGCAAAAAGATTTGACTTTGAGATAGCGTATATGGCTTGACTTGTTGAAAGATATTCTGAGTAGGAAATCTCTGTATACTTTGCAAGCCATGGATACCGATTATGATTGTCTGATAATAGTTTAATTTTGGCTGAGTATAGAGCTAAACTGATGTTTCTACGACAGAATAGTGAAACTTAGAAAAGTGATAATGAGTTGTAAGGTAAACGGGTATAGAATGAAATAATTCTTGAATCAGGATAGCAAATTTGAATTTGATAATTGTTTTTTATTCCAAGATAGAGCCTGTGTACTGAAGTATTTGGAATTTTTACAGAAAATTTTACATGAATGATCATATTAGAACCATGTTTGTTTATCTGGGAAATGATAAAATGCACAACGATTTAAAAAAGATGAACTAGCAGCCCAAAATGAAATGTGGTATTTCTAAATCTATATTTAAATGCTTGATGTATCAGCAAGATAGAGATGAAATTTTCAAGATGGGTATAGTCAGTGAAAATACCGAAATGGAAATGGGACAAAGTTACCATGAATTTTACATCAGGATTATCCCTGTCTATGAACAGAAAGATACTATTTGAGTCACTGTCGATTTTATTATAGAGCCTAGACATTCCATTCTAGAATGAGTGGATTTCACACTTGATAGATTGCTTGAATTATCTATTTTTGAGATTTTCAGATTATATGACGTGCTATATTTTATTATTTCTAATAGAGATCTACAACTCATATTCCGATTCTGAAACAAGTTACAAGAAACTCTGGTATACAGTTACATTTTAGTACCGTGTTTCATTTTCAAATGGATGATCAATTTGAACATATGATTCAAGTCTTGGAAGATATGCTTCGATGTTGTGTACTTGAATTTGAAGGTAACTGAGAAAAGCATTTTCCTTGGTATCAATTTGCTTATTATAACAGTTAACAGTCAAGTACAAAATTATACTGTACGAGGCTTTATATGAAACACCCCTAACCCGAGACCGTCGCCGGAGTCGAACACGAGGTGTTAACAAACTTCAAACCACTTATTGATAATTTCCCAGACAAGTTGCCAATCTGTGTACTAGTCGCTTCAAAAATCATAACTTGAGTTCTACAACTCAAAAATCAGTTTTGTAATTTTTCAATGAAACTATACTCATATGTCCATATACATATTTTTTTCTAGAATTTTTGGTTGAGCCAATTAGTACATTTTATTAGTTAAAGTCTCCCATGTTACAGGGGTCGACTACACTGACCTTCGTGTGTTGCAACTCGAATAACTCCCTGTGCAGGGCTTCAATACTGATACCTTTTGTTTCTATAGAAACTAGACTCAAAAAGGAATCTATACATATATGGCATGATTTCTAAATATCTCGGGTTAATTTATAATGAATTTTCAAAGTCGGAACAGGGAATCCAGAAACCGTTCTGGCCCTGTTTCACGAAAACCCACATATCTCTTAACATACAACTCATATGACCGTTTCGTTTCTTCCATATGAATATAGATTCATCAAGGTTCATTTAAATAATTTATTCACTATTTAATTCCTTTCCTACTATTTTTAGTGATTTTTCACATCCACATCACTGTTGCAGCCAGCATCTATTTCTAGGGTAGACTTTCTCTAACACATAGTTTCTATGATTCAACCACCCCTTTTTCATATATAGTCCAAAATATAATCATGATGACCCATTCTAATGGCTGGTCATTGCCAAACATTTCCGTGCCTCTTAATGAGCATATACATACCAAATGATTATAACATTATGCTCAAAACATTTATAAGCCATTTTCGCATGGCTATTCAAAATTTTACATACCAAGTTCAAACAAAACATAATAGCCTATACATGCCGAAATGTTCTCTTAGACCATCTAAGAAGAAGATACCAAAAAGTCGCTAGTCGGTGTGATGACTTCGATGACGGTCCCGAATCCGCAAAAATTCGAGTCCAAGAAACCTAAAATAGGTGACAAGCAAACACCGAATGAGTATATAACTCGATGAAGTCATAAGCAATGCACTACCAACCATTAATAACATTATCGCAAAAGGAAACAAAATGGAACGAGGCTAATTACTCCATTCAAACCGAACTATACCATAGTTCCTTAGACCGATTGATTCAACCACATACCAAGTTACACATTCACATTCCATATACTAATCAATAGGATATTTGAAGCATTTCTATACACCATTTTGTTTTCGTCACAATCATACATCTACATGACCTTTCACTCATTCCACGATAATTCTTATGTACGTGACTTCAATTTACATTGTCACATAGGTTCAAACTTACCAAGCTCAACCCCAAATATAAACATAGCGCCTATTAGCCATGAACTCAAGGTACTTACCCGATCCGCTGTCCATGATCAACTCAATAGTGTCGCACACTCAGTGTCAATAGTGATTCAAAAGCATATAGTGAGTCCGCACACTTAGTGCTATATAATCAACTCGCACACTTAGTACTATATGATCAAACTCGCACACTTAGTGCTGTACAAGTTTTAAACCCGCACACTTAGTGCCATTCTCATGATCACAAATGTTTATACCCGCACACTTAGTGCCGAAATCAACAACTCAATACATCTCACCTCTTTTCCTTTCATTCAATACTTCCATCACCGCATACATACATGTATATAAGTTCATCATTCCTTTCGGCATAATTATATAGACATTATGTGTATTCAAATCAATACAAAATATATACTTAGTGACTTACCTTGTGTTGGGTAAAATAGTCCAAGTCGGCTACTCGATGACCTTCGTCTTTCCCTTGCTTGATTCTCCTTCTTTAACTCCTTGAGCTTAATCAATAAATCAACTAGTTTAACCATCTTGCTAAACATTCATAATTCAATTACACATGCATATGTATGTTTGTATATTCGGCAACCATCCTCACTTATTACCCATTTAGTCAATAATCTAAGCCAAGATAAGGCTTCAATATGGTTCCTCTAACCGAATACATGCACACCAATCTACTTCATTTGGCGAATATGCATGTCTATGTTGAGGCCAATTTTACACTTAATACTACACAAAAAAAAACAGCATACATTTTACTAACTAACGATTACATATTGTAGCTCAATACACATCTCTCGTTTACTTCATAACCAAACAACATCACAAGCAAATATACACCTTAAAATAGTATATATGTCATACCAATACATCATGTGCAAACATATATTCATGTAGGTGCAAGGGCCGAATCTCAAGTTGTTTATATCCAAATATAAACACATATCCAAAGCTCAAATCTTACCTACCATGCAACATGCATGTATCATACTTATGGATATACCATGACCGAATACATCACAACACCATAATTTTGGTCATGATTAAGCAAAGAACTTAATGTCTTACTCAAAAATACTAAAAAGAAAGTCCAAGAGCCATCAATCCACCATCACATATACCATTAGCAAGCTTCATATTTAACATGCAATGGCATTAACACAAAATCCACCTTGGCCAAATACCATCCCCATGATATAACAAAGATTTGAACCATGGGCTAATAAGAACATCAAGCTAGCAACTAAAAACATGCATGAATCTCATGGCACAACCTCAAACATACCTTAATCTTGATGCAAGTATAGCCAAATCTCTTCCTAATCCCCTTCCAAACCAAACATGAAGCAAAAATTCCTTCCTTCCTCTTTGGTATTTTCAGTCAAGAGAGAATGAAATGGATGAGCAAAATTTTTTCTTTTCTTTTCTTCAATGCACGGCAATGGGGGGGGTTCACTCACACACATTTTTTTTTCTTTCTTTATTACACATACTTATTTGTTTATTGTTTCTCCCTAATGCACCAACAAAACATGTTTCATGACATGTTTAGCCCATACTCCTTGTCATGGCTGGCCACCTCCTATAAAAGAGGAATATTTGACATGCAAGGCCATTGTTTTGCATGCATGCTTTAATTAGTCATCACACATTTCCCATCATACTTTTAAAGTTTTCTACTAGGTCCTTTCTAGTGAAATTCACATTTATAACTCTAAATCAAACATCAAAATGTCACACACGAATTAACACATATCATAAGCATCAAAATGAGCATTAAATTATTTTTATGCCTCGGTTGTGCGGTCCCGAAACCACATTCCGACTAGGGTCAATTTTGGGCTGTCACAACTCTCCCCCACTTAAGAAATTTTCGTCCCCGAAAATCTTACCGGTAAATAGATTTGGGTATCGCTCTTTCATAGAGTTCTCGGGTTCCCAAGTAGCTTCTTCTATCCCGTGTTTGAGCCATAACATTTTCACCAATGAGCCCTTTTGTTTCAAACTCCTTCACTTCACGAGCTAGGATACGAATCGGTTCTTCTTCATAGCTCATATTGACTTGAATTTCAACCTCTGATGGACTAATTACGTGCGATGGATCAGATCTATAGCGTCGAAGCATTGAAACATGAAAGACGTCGTGAATCTTTTCAAGTTCGGGGCAAAATCAAACGATCATAACCGGACCGACTCGTTCGGATATCTCATATGGCCCGATAAACCTCGGACTCAATTCGCCTTTACTGCCAAATCGAGTATCTTTTTCCAAGGCGAAACTTTAAGAAACACTTTATCTCCCACCGATACTCAATGTCTTTTCGCTTCAAATCCGCGTGCGATTTACGACGATCCGTGGCGCCTTCGACTTTCACGGATTACCTTTACTTTCTGCTCAACATCTTTAATCAAATCACTCGAAAATTTTGCTTTCGCGAGCTCGGTCCAAAACGATGGTGTACGGCATTTACGCCGTACAAGGCCTCGTAAGGCGCCATCTTAATACTTGATTGAAAACTATTGTTGTGCGAATTCAATCAAAGGTAAATACCGCTTCCCATGAACCATCGAACTCAAGGACGCAACATCTCAACATATCCTCAAGTATCTGAATTATCCGCCGGATTGACCATCGGTTTGTGGATGAAAAGCGGTGCTAAAATGCAGCTTGGTACCCAAAGCTTCTTGCAATTTCTTCCAAAATCACGAGGTGAATCTCGGATCTCTATCCGACACAACAGAAATCGGTACCCCGTGTAATCTCACAATTTGAGAAACGTAAAATTCAGCTAGTTTATCCAATGAAAAATCAGACGCGACGGGATAAAGTGAGCCGACTTAGTCACCTATCAACAACAACCCAAATCGCATCCTTCTTGCTCGCTGACAATGGCAGTCCGGACACAAAGTCCATTGTGACTCGATCCCATTTCCACTCGGGTATCATGATCGTTTAAAGTAACCCTGAAGGCACTTGATGTTTCGCTTTCACTTGTTGACATATTAAACATCTCAAACAAAGTCGGAGATGTCTCGTTTCATACCATGCCACCAAACCGACATTTCAAATCGTTGTACATCTTCGTACTTCCCGGTGAATTGACATTCGGCTACAATGAGCTTCGTTCGTAATCATCGAAATGAGTTCAATTTCTTGGAACACACAAACGATTTCGAACCTCAAACAATCGTCATCATCAATTTGAAACTCCGATTCCTTGTTCGAACACACTCAAATTTGTTTTGCAACCAACTCATCGTCAACTTTACGAGTTTCGCGAATTTGATGAGTCAATAATGGTTTGGCCTTTAATTCGGCTATTAACACATTGTCGGGTAGGATAGACAAGTGTACATTCATAGCTCGTAAAGCAAATAGTGATTTTCACTTAAGGCGTCCGCAACCACATTAGCCTTTCCCGGTGATAATCAATGACAAGCTCATAATCTTTTAACACTCGAGCCAACGTCTTTGTCGCAGATTTAAGTCTCTTTGAGTCATCAAATATTTGAGACTTTTGTGATCCGAATACATGGCACTTCTCACCAAATAAGTAATGTCGCCATATCTTTAAAGGCGAATACGATGGCGACCAATTCGAGATCATGGGTCGGATAATTTTTCTCATGTGGCTTTAATTGTCTCGACGCATAGGCCACAACTCGACCTTCTTGCATCAATACGCAACCTAACCTAAGTAGGGAGGCATCACTATAGATGACAAACTCTTTGCCGATTCGGGTGTTAGTAATCGAGCTTCGCCAATTGAGTTTTCAATTGATCGAAACTTTTCGACACTTTTCCGTCCATTCAAACTTGACATCTTTACGAAGCGGTTTCGTCATGGGTGTGGCTATCATCGAGAATCCTTTTACAAACCGTCGGTAATGTAAGCAAGTCCCAAAAAGCTCGAACCTCAAGAATGTTTCTCGAGGCTTCCAGCTAAGTATGGCTGAAATTTTGCTCGGTCGACTCGAATACCGGATGCGAGATACCACATGACCCAAGAAGCTAACCTCTCTAACCGTAACTCACACTTGCTGAACTTAGCATATAACCGCTTATCCCGTAATATTTGCAACACTAATCTCGGTGCTCGCATGTTCGGTCTCATCTCTTGAATAGACCAGATGTCGTCAATGAACACAACTACGAACCGATCCAAATATGGTCTCAAGATCTGATTCATCAAATCCATAAATACCGCAGGGCATTAGTGAGCCCAAACGGCATCACTAAGAACTCGTAGTGACCATATCTCGCTCAAGGCGCTTTGGGTATGTCCGAATCTCGGATTCAGAATCGTAATAGCCCGATCTCAAATCTATTTTTGAGAACACCGAGGCTCCCTTCAGGTTGATCGAACAAATCATCGATACGCGGTAACGGATATTTGTTCTTTATTGTCACTTTATTAAGCTGACGATAGTCGATGCACAACCTCATGGTTCCGTCCTTCTTTTTCACAAACAACACTGGTGCACCCCAAGGTGAAAAACTTGGTCGAGCGAAACCTCTATCCGTCAACTCTTGCAACTGAACTTTCAACTCCTTCAACTCGGTTGGTGCCATACAATACGGAGCTATCGAAATTGGTGTAGTCCCAAGTACAAGCTCAATACCAAACTCTACTTCCCGAACAGGTGGTAAACCCGGTAATTCTTCGGGAAAAACATCCGGGTATTCACAAATCACCGGCACAGATTCGGGTTTGATTTCTAACTCCTTATCATCAAGTACATACGTAAGGTATGCTTCGCACCCTTTTCTTACATATTTCTGGGCCAACATTGATGATATTACAGTTGGCAACCCCTTCAAGTCCGTAGACTCAATTCGAATCATCTCGTTATTTGCGCACCTCAAATCAATAGTCTTGCTTTTGCAATTCACAACCGCATCATGCACGGTCAACCAATCTAAACCGAGTATAACATCAAATTCATCAAACGGCAAAAGCATCAGGTCCGCCGGAATGTAGGACCCTCGGATTACTAGGGGACATTTCTTGCACACTTTGTCGACAAGCACGTATTGACCCAAAGGGTTTGACACTGAATTACGAACTCAAGAGACTCAACAGTAGAGTCTTCTCGGATGCTAAGGTTTCACATACATATGAATGAGTAGAGCCGTGGTCAATCAACGCAATCACACTAGTATCAAAGAGAGTGAAAGTACCAAGGATAACATCGGGGAGGATGCTTCCTCTCGTGCACGGATGGCATATGCCTTAGCAGAGTACGGTCTCGGATCGAATAGCCGTGTCAAGGGCCCTCTCGACTACCACCCCTACCTCCTGAAATTCTTGGTGGTCTACCTCTAGTCATCATTCCACTAGGTCTTGCACCTTGCATCCTATTCTTCTCATCAAGCTCCGTGCAATCTCTAATGAAGTGGTCCTTGAACCGCATCCGTAACAAGCCCTATTGGTAGACTTACCCCAACATTCACCTATGTGTCTTCTCCCATATTGGGGCATTCAGTTTTCTCTTGACGATTATTGCCCACACTAGCTACCAAGTAGCTCGGAGTCCGTCAATGGTCGTGCTCTTATGGAAATTCCCGAAGTCGTCCTCGATTTATTGGTGTCCTCCCTGAACTTCTTTATAGCCGAGAACGGAGCTTTACCCGTCGATCTTTTGTGATAGTCTCTAGCTTCAAATTCAGCCTTCTTCTTCTCTTTCCAAGTTCCTCCGCCTTGCGTGCTCGTTCAACTAGCGCTATTTAATTCTTTTATCTCCAAAATACCCACTAGTAGCTTTAAATCTTCATTCAATCCTTCTTCAAACCTCTTGCACATAGCAGCCTCATCAGCCACACACTCCCGGGCATACCGACTGAGTCTTACGAACTCATGTTCGTATTCAGATATTGTCATACGGCCTTGCTTGAGCTCCAAGAATTCCTTACGCTTTTGATCGATGAACCACTGACTAATATATTTCTTTCGAAATTCTATTTGAAAGAAATCCTAAGTAACTCGTTCGTTTGGGACTATGGAAATCAAAGTCCTCCACCAATAGTAAGTCGAGTCTCACAACAAGGATATAGCACACTTTAGACATTCATCGGTGTGCATGATACCATCAAACACCGAATGGTGTTATCAAGCCGTAACTCGGCCCTTTCGGCATCATCAAGAACTATGGCCTGAACTCTTCAGCCCCGCGCTTTCTAATCAAGTCTATAGGTGGCTTACTCAGCCTCACAGGGTCAGTAACTAATGGCATTACGGGCTCTTGGGGTGGATTATTCAAATTCGGGAATTGTTGGACAGCCGGATTGGTTCGGTCATATTGCGCGACCCACTCATTCATCATGGTAAAGAAGGCTTGTTTAGCCCCCTCACCTTGATTATTCGCAGATGACCGAGGTTCAACAGTGGCGTCCCTTGTGCAGAGCAGCCGCTACACTTTCAACGTCATCCGCCAAGGTTCTCTCTACATCGGGATCCATTTACTAATCAAAACAAAAAATTTTAACCGTCAGAAGTCATCACACATTTAAACATTAACATTAAGGCATGTATAGCTAGACTCATACGTGCTATGGAAGTCCTAGAACCGACTAAACCATAGCTCTGATACCAATAAAATTGTAACACCCCTAACCCGAGACCGTCGCCGGAGTCGAACACGAGATGTTAACAAACTTCAAACCACTTATTGATAATTTCCCAGACAAGCTGCCAATCTGTGTACTAGTCGCTTCAAAAATCATAACTTGAGTTCTACAACTCAAAAATCAGTTTCGTAATTTTTCCTTGAAACTAGACTCATATGTCCATCTACATATTTTTTTCTAGAATTTTTGGTGGAGCCAATTAGTACATTTTATTAGTTAAAGTCTCCCATGTTACAGGGGTCGACTACACTGACCTTCGTGTGTTGCAACTCGAATAACTCCCTGTGCAGGGATTCAACACTGATGCCGTTTGTTTCTATACAAACTAGACTCAAAAAGGAATCTATAAATATATGGAATTATTTCTAAATATCTCGGGTTAATTTATAATGAATTTTCAAAGTTGGAACAGGGAATCCAGAAACCGTTCTGGCCCTGTTTCACGAAAACCCACATATCTCTTAACATACAACTCATATGACCGTTTCGTTTCTTCCATATGAATATAGATTCATCAAGGTTCATTTACATAATTTATTAACTATTTAATTCCATTCCTACTATTTTTAGTGATTTTTCACATCCACATCACTGTTGCTGCCAGCATCTATTTCTAGGGTAGACTTTCTCTAACACATAGTTTCTATGATTCAACCACCCCTTTTTCATATATAGTCCAAAATATAATCATGATGACCCATTATAATGGCTGGTCATTGCCAAACATTTCCGTGCCTCTTAATGAGCATATACATACCAAATGATTATAACATTATGCTCAAAACATTTATAAGCCATTTTCGCATGGCTATTCAAAATTTTATATACCAAGTTCAAACAAAACATAATAGCCTATACATGCCGAAATGTTCTCTTAGACCATCTAAGAAGAAGATACCAAAAAGTCGCTAGTCGGTGTGATGACTTCGATGACGGTCCCGAATACGCAAAAAGTCGAGTCCAAGAAACCTAAAATAGGTGACAAGCAAACACCAAATGAGTATATAACTCAGTAAGTCATAAGCAATGCACTACCAACCATTAATAACATTATCGCAAAAGGAAACAAAATGGAACGAGGCTAATTACTCCATTCAAACCGAACTATACCATAGTTCCTTAGACCAGTCGATTCAACCACATACCAAGTTACACATTCACATTCCATATACTAATCAATAGGATATTTGAAGCATTTCTATACACCATTTTGTTTTTGTCACAATCATACATCTACATGACCTTTCACTCATTCCACGATAATTCTTATGTACGTGACTTCAATTTACATTGTCACATAGGTTCAAACTTACCAAGCTCAACCCCAAATATAAACATAGCGCCTATTAGCCATGAACTCAAGGTACTTACCCGATCCGCTGTCCGTGATCAACTCAATAGTGTCGCACACTCAGTGTCAATAGTGGTTCAAAAGCATATAGTGAGTCCGCACACTTAATGCTATATAATCAACTCGCACACTTAGTGCTATATGATCAAACTCGCACACTTAGTGCTGTACAAGTTTTAAACCCGCACACTTAGTGCCATTCTCATGATCACAAATGTTTATACCCGCACACTTAGTGCCGAAATCAACAACTCAATACATCTCACCTCTTTTCCTTTCATTCAATACTTCCATCACCGCATACATACATGTATATAAATTCATCATTCCTTTCGGCATAATTATATAGACATTATGTCTATTCAAATCAATACAAAATATATGCTTAGTGACTTACCTTGTGTTGGGTAAAATAGTCCAAGTCGGCTACTCGATGACCTTCGTCTTTCCCTTGCTTGTTTCTCCTTCTTTAACTCCTTGAGCTTAATCAATAAATCAACTAGTTTAACCATCTTGCTAAACATTCATAATTCAATTACACATGCATATGTATGTTTGTATATTCGCAACCATCCTCACTTATTACCCATTTAGTCAATAATCTAAGCCAAGATAAGGCTTCAATATGGTTCCTCTAACCGAATACATGCACACCAATCTACTTCATTTGGCCGAATATGCATGTGTATGTTGAGGCCAATTTACACTTAATACTACACAAAAAAAACAGCATACATTTTACTAACTAACGCATTACATATTGTAGCTCAATACACATCTCTCGTTTACTTCATAACCAAACAACATCACAAGCAAATATACACCTTAAAATAGTATATATGTCATACCAATACATCATGTGCAAACATATATTCATGTAGGTGCAAGGGCGAATCTCAAGTTGTTTATATCCAAATATAAACACATATCCAAAGCTCAAATCTTACCTACCATGCAACATGCATGAATCATACTTATGGATATACCATGACCGAATACATCACAACACCATAATTTTGGTCATGATTAAGCAAAGAACTTAATGTCTTACTCAAAATACTAAAAGAAAGTCCAAGAGCCATCAATCCACCATCACATATACCATTAGCAAGCTTCATATTTAACATGCAATGGCATTAACACAAAATCCACCTTGGCCAAATACCATCCCCATGATATAACAAAGATTTGAACCATGGGCTAATAAGAACATCAAGCTAGCAACTAAAAACATGCATGAATCTCATGGCACAACCTCAAACATACCTTAATCTTGATGCAAGTATAGCCAAATCTCTTCCTAATCCCCTTCCAAACCAAACATGAAGCAAAAATTCCTTCCTTCCTCTTTGGTATTTTCAGTCAAGAGAGAATGAAATGGATGAGCAAAATTTTTTTCTTTTTTTTTCTTCAATGCACGGCAATGGGGGGGTTCACTCACACACATTTTTTTTCTTTCTTTATTACCCATACTTATTTGTTTATTGTTTCTCCCTAATGCACCAACAAAACATGTTTCATGACATGTTTAGCCCATACTCCCTTGTCATGGCCGGCCACCTCCTATAAAAAGAGGGATATTTGACATGCAAGGCCATTGTTTTGCATGCATGCTTTAATTAGTCATCACACATTTCCCCATCATACTTTCAAAGTTTTCTACTAGGTCCTTTCTAGTGAAATTCACATTTATAACTCTAAATCAAACATCAAAAATGTCACACACGAATTAACACATATCATAAGCATCAAAATGAGCATTAAATTATTTTTATGCCTCGGTTTTGCGGTCCCGAAACCACATTCCGACTAGGGTCAATTTTGGGTTGTCACATTATATGGTCACAAATGTAAAACACCGGTGTTTTGGACAGAGTTCATTGAGAAAAGTTACATGTAGCAGGTTTGATTCTTTAAAACAGAAGAAAGATGAAGTGATCTGAGACAGTTTAAAAGTAGTATTTGATCATTTGAAATCTGATGTGAATCTGAAATGAAAAGAAATGGAGTTTCAGATTAGCGACAAAATATTTTTGAAAGTTTCGCCATGGAAAAAAGTTCTCTATTTTGCCCATAAAGGCAAATTAAGTCTGTGGTTTATCAGGTCATATAAGATTAATGAAAAGAATTGGACCTATTTCGTATTGATTGGTATTATTATTAGAGTTCTACATAGTTCAAATGTTTTATGTGTATATGTGTTATGCCAGTACCGATCAGACCCGTCATCTTTTATTTCTCCGATAGGGATTGAAATTCAGCTTAGCATGACTTACATGAGTGACTAGTTGAAATTTTGGCATGTGAAGTGAAAGAAACGAAAAATATAAAGGTAGCTTTAATGAAAGTTCTTTGACAATGATACGATATAGAGAAAGCTGTTTGGGAACCAGATGGAAACATGAGAAAGTAATGTTGGAAGCTCTTTACTGGTAAAATTTTCGTGGACAAAAATTTCTTAAGGGGGAGAGTTATAACAGCTCATTTTTAGTGAAATCAGAACAGTGTTTCGGGACCAAAAATCCGAATTATGATAGACATGTCGTGTGAAAATTTTGATACAAAAATTTCATCGAATAAGTGTTTAATTACGGGAAGGACCAAATTACGGGAATGAATGGTAAGTTAAGTACCATATTATACGAACTTACTAAGCGTTTTATACTTACTTAGTTTTATTTCCCTGTTTTAGAGTAAATCAGAAGCTCTTTGGATTGGAAACTTGGCGGATATCACTCACACTATCCATCAACCTATATCGGTATATATGGTAAATCAATTTGGTTGTAATGACATGTATAGCTTATATTGGCTATATTGGCACGTAAATGTAAATGATGCTTGTAATCTGGCCATTGGAATGGCTAGTAATGGTTTGTTTTGATATGTTTGTAATGTCATACTATGGTAGCTACATATGTGTTAAGTAGTTGACCAAATTATGTCTAACATATGGACTAAACTAAGGCAAGGTTATGAACATGTATGCATGAAATGATATGCCATGATGAATGATGGAAAATGCTTGAAATGGTTGGTATTTGGATGTGTGATTCAAGTGCAGGTAATGCGTGTGATTTTCAGTGAGAAATGAAGCTACGAATGGCTTTATTTTGTCTACACAAGTAGACACATAGGGGTGTGTCTCGATCGTGTGTGACACACGGTCGACTACAAGGGCGTGTAGTCAAGCCGTGTGTCCCATACACCATAATTTTGAGAAACAGAATCCTTAGAATTGAGCACACGAGTAGAGACATGGGCTCGTGTCTCAGCCGTGTGTGCTACACGACCTAGAACAAGGGTGTTTGTCTTGGTCGTATGTGCTACACGACTTAGGCACAACATGCTCTCGAATTGGCCTATCTTAATCATCAAACATTTGAGCAACAGGAGGATTAACATTTAGAGCTCCTAAATTAAGTTTCACATTCATAGCAAATGGATTGTTACCGTCTTGATTCATTACTCTTTGTTCTCTTCTCCTTCTCAGCAAAGTCCTTTCAATTTTTGGATCTAAATGATAGAGTCCTTTAGCAAGAGTGCCTCTACACAAACAACTAATAGCAAACCTGTTAAGATCATAAAAAAAACAAATTAGCAACTAAAACTATAACAAAATGCAATAACAAAAACTAAAGTTACCAATCGCCAATTCTCGGCAACGGTGTAACAACCCATTTTTTAGTGAAATCGGAACAAAATTTTTGGGACAACAAATTCGACCCAAAAATAAAGTTTATTTTTATTTTATTATATGGTTCGTATTATGATATAAATTTCGTGTGAAAATTTTGATACAAAAATTTTATCGATTAAGTGTTTAATTACGGGAAGGACCAAATCGCATAAAATGCAAAAGTTGAATTCTACTAGCTAGAATGATCAAATAGCTGTAGAATTCAAAACTTAAGGTCCTTATATGGTAATTAGACCATTAATAAAAATTTAGTAGATATTTTTGGATGATTCATCCATGGAAAATTAGAAAAAGTCTAGGGACTAAATTGGAAACCAAAATTATTAAAGATGATAAATTAATTAAATAGAAATAAAAATCATTTTCATCATCTTCTTCCCTAAAATAATGCATGGAAACCTTAGGCGAGAGAGAAGAAACTTTCTTGGCCAAATTGGGTAAGTTTTCTTGTCCCGTTTTTAGTAATTTTGATATTTTTGAAACCAAGATAACTTAATCTATCTATTTGGGGGATAAATTTGAGAAGTTATCAAAGTATGGAAAATGGGTCATCGATGTATATGCTAGAAATTTGAAATTTATGGTAGAAAATGAAAGGTTGTTGATAGATAAACAACTTTTACAAAGTGATTTTTGATGAAAACATGCTTTAGGGACTAAAATGCAAAGTGGTGAAAATTGATGAAAAAATTCTAAATTTTTATGAATACATGTGCTATAAATTTTGTAATGGGATTTTTCTTAGGCTTGGAATAAAGAGTAAATTGCACAAATTTAATTTTCCGAGCCTAGGGACGAAATGGGAAGTTATAGAAAAGTTAGGGGCAAAATGGTAATTTTTCCTAGAACATAAATTGAGTCCGCCTAAATATGAAATATGATAATTGATGTTAAATTTACTCGCATAGATCCAGATAGACCAAATTCAGAGCTTAAATGAGGAAAAGTGGAAAATGTTGGATTAGCAGATTTTACGTACACGAACATTTGTCGAGGTAAGTTCGTGTAACTAAATTATGTATAATTATATACTTGTATTGAAAGTGTATATGTGTGAATTATTTGAATGCTATAAATATGAACTTTGTTACATGATCAAGAATACTTAACAAAAGTTAAGTCCTGTAAACATATCCGAGAAATACTAGATAAATGATAATGTCTGACCTAAATGATAAAAATGTTATCCTTGTACTTCGCTTGAATATTGACTGTGATTAAAGGAATTATTGCTACAATTGTGATAAATAGATGAAATAATCATATTAGCAATTATTTTCAGAAATTTTTAAATCTCGTTTGAATAAATAAAAATTGATGGATATGTGATTTCCTGAAATGAATGAGGTACTGCATTTGTTGCTGACGAGATTTAGCTCAGACGAGTAATCCTACTGGCCTCATTTATGAAAGGATTTAGCCCAGACGGGTAATCCTAATATAAGTGTGACAGCCTTAAAACGACCCTAGTCGGAATGTGGTTTCGGGACCACAAAACCGAGGCATAAAAATAATTTGACATTTATTTTGATGCCTATAATATGTGTTAACTCATGTGTGACATTTTTGATGCTTTAATTTAGAGTTATAAACGTGAATTTCACTAGAAAGGACCTAGTAGTAAACTTTAAAAGTATGAGGGGAAATGTGTAATGACTAGTTGATCATGCATGCAAAAATGAGGGTTTGCATGTCAACTTCCCCATTTATTAGCTAATGGCCGGCCATGACAAGGGTGTATGGGCTAAACATGTCATGAAACATGTTTTGTTGGTGCATTAGGGAGAAACAATAAACAAATAAGTATGGGTGATAAAGAAAGAAAAAAAATGTGTGTGTGTGGTGAAACCCCTTGCAGTGTATTGAGGAAAGAGAAGAAAAAAATTTGTTCATCCATTTTTCTCCCTTGACCGAAAATACTAGAGGAAGGAAGGAATTTTGCTTCATGTTTGGTTTGGAAGAGGATTAGGAAGAGGTTGGCTATACTTGCATCAAGATTAAGGTATGTTTGAGGTTGTGCCATGAGATTCATGCATGTTTTTAGTTGCTAGCTTGACGTTCTTGTTAGCCCATGGTTCAAATCTTTGCTATGTCACGGGAATGAAATTCGCCAAAGTGAATATGGTGTTAATGCCATTGCATGCTAAATATCAAGCTTGATAATGAAACATGTGATGGGGGATTGAGGACTCTTAGATTTTCTTTTAGCATTTTTGAAGGAGATACTAAGTTCTTTGTTTAATCATGACCAAAATTATGGTGTTGTGGTATTCGGCCATGGTATATCCATAAGTATGATTCATGCATGTTGCATGGTAAGTAAGATTTAAGCTTTGGATATGTGTGTATATTTGGATATAAGCCACTTGAGAATTCGGCCCTTGCACCTACATGAATATATGTTTGCACATGATGTATTGGTATGACATATATACTATTTCAAGTGTATATTTGCTTGTGATGATGTTTCAGTTATGAAGTAAATGAGAGAGGTGTATTGAGCTACGATATGTAATGCGTTAGTAGTAAAATGTATGCTGTTTTTGTGTGGTATTAAGTGTATAATTGGCCTCAACATGGACATGTATATTCGGCCTCATGAGGGGAAATTGGTGTGCATGCATTCGGTTAGAGGCAAGCATATTGATGCCTATTCTTGGCTTAGAAAATTCGGCTAAGAGGAATATTAACTAATGTGTTGAGTTCGAGTCATGATTTCGTACATATGTGACTTTGATGCCTAATGAGTATATATATTGACTAAGTACCTTGAATTCCTCTTTCGATGCTCAAATGATTAAATCGATTTATTTGTCAAATTAAGCTCAAGAGCAAAGGGGAGCTAAATCCGATAAAGGGAAGGAAAAAGTAGTCGAGTAGCCGTCGAAATCGCTCGACAACATCCAAGGTAAGTCTTCGAGTAATGACCCTACTTGAATTATATTGAAATCATGCTCCTTGTGTGTGTGGCTATTGAGCCGAAATTGTAAAGGTTTGATAAATATTTTGTGTTAGAGCCTTAGTAACGAAAATGAATTATGGATGTGTCTTGATTATTGATATATGTGTAAATGAACATTGGAATGATATCCGGGCTATGTCCCAAGGCAATTATGCTAGTAATTATATCCGGGCTAAGACCAAGGCATTCGTATGAAGTTGTTATATCCGGGCTAAGACCAAGGCATTTGTGCAAGTTACCAAATCCGGGTTAAGACCAAAGGCAATCGTCGAATCACTATAACCGGCTAGGTCCCAAGACAATCGAGCGAGTCGCTATATCCGGTTAAATCCGAAGGTACGTGATTCGAAGTGAGCAATCTTGCTGTAAAATTTCAGTTTATACACTTGTGAAAATTCCAGCAATGAGGTATGTTTGTATGTGCTTGAATTAGTTGAGTCCCTTACAAGTAAGTATCGCTCGGTTGATAAACGAGCTACCGCCTTTGGCTAAGTTGTTCTTTTGTGTATGAACATAAGGGTCGGTAATGTGAAATAAGTATGATTATGGGAATGTGTATTAATAAAGTGATTCATTTAGCCATGTGAATGTAATACGTTAGTCAAAGCTGATTCCATTGCTTGAGACTTACTAAGCATTAAAATGCTTACCCCGTTGCTTTGGCTCTCTGTTTTATAGGTTTCGCTCGTTAGCTATCGGATTCGGGATCAACGAATTCGAAGTCATCCACACTATCAAAGCCTCCTTTTGGTACAATTTTGGTTGAGCTTTGAAATGGCATGTATAGGACTACCCTTTTGTTGCGTTTTAAGTACTTTTGTGATGTATGTGTGTACGACCATGCGAAAATGGCTCGTAAAAGTGGAGTATGGCATTAGACCATTTGTGCTTATGTATATATGTATGGTTTTATGATGTGACTACGGACTGAATGGAAGTGTGAGCAAATGATCAGCCATTGGAATGGCTA
Source organism: Gossypium arboreum (assembly GCF_025698485.1). Classification (NCBI taxonomy): domain Eukaryota; kingdom Viridiplantae; phylum Streptophyta; class Magnoliopsida; order Malvales; family Malvaceae; genus Gossypium; species Gossypium arboreum. Next base: position 81,116,655 of record NC_069081.1, on the reverse strand, counting down.
AAAATGATTATATGTGGACCTATGTATGACAAAACTCTAGTTGGTCCATAGAAACCACGAAATAGGTAAGGTTTACCTGAAAAACAGATGCTGACAGCAGCAGTGGTGTGGATTTGAAAAATCACTAAATATTTTAGAAATGGAATTAAATAGTGAATAAATTATGCAAATGAACCTTGATGAATCTACTTTCATATGGAAGAAACGAAACGGTCATATAGATTATATGTTAAGAGATATTAAAGTTCTTGTGAAACAGGGCCAGAACGGTTTCTGGATCCCCTGTTCTGACTTTAGAAATTCATTGTAAATTAACCAGAGATAATTAGGAGTCATTCCATATATGTATAGATTCCTCTCTGAGTCTAGTTTCTATAGAAACAAACGGAATCAGTATTTAAGCCCTGTACCGGGAGATATCCAATTCGTAACGCACGAAGGTCAGTGTAGTCGATCCCTGCAACAGGGGATACTTTAACTAATAAACTGTACTAATTGGATCGACCAAAAATTCTAGAAAAAAATCTGTAGATGTATATATGAGTCTAGTTTCATGGAAAAATTACGAAACAAATTTTCGAGCTTTGAAACTCAAGATATGATTTTTAAGGCGACACTGATGCAGTAACCAGCTTGTCTGGAAATTTCTAAATGGACTGTGAAGATAGTTAAACTAAGTTTGTATGCACCTTGTGTTCGATTCCGGTAACGGACTCGGGTACGGGGTGTTACAATTTTATTGGTATCAGAGCTACGGTTTAGTCGGTTCTAGGACTACCGTAATGTGTTTGGGTCTAGCTATGCATGCCATTTTCTGTGATTATTTCATAGTGTGGTGATTTCTGACGTTTGAAATTGTGTTTATTTATAGTAATGGATCCCGATCCCAACCGAGCGATAGCTGATGATGTGGAGAGTGTGGCGCTGCTCACTTTGAAGGGACAAAGACCAGCGGACTCTCAACCTGTTGCTAGCAATCCGAATGATGAGGCTAGGCAAGCCTTTTATAGCGTGATGATGATTGGTTCAACCAATACATTCGAACTAATACGGCTATTCCACAACCTCCATTCTCAACAAACACAGCCTCCGCACCTACAATGCCTCCGGTAACTAACTAAATAAGGTCGAATAAGCCCCCAGTTGATAGAATCCGAAAACATGGGGCTACTGAATTTAAAGCTACGAATTTTGGTTGGACAACACTATCCGGGTACTCGATGAGCTATCTTGTACACCCGATGAATGCCTAAAGTGTGCTATCTCCTTGCTACGTGATTCCGCCTACTATTGGTGGAGCACTCGACTTGTTGTGCCCGAGAGAAAGTAATTGGGAGTTTTTCCAAACCGAGTTTGAAAAAGTATATCGATCGAGATTTGTTGATCAAAAACGGAAGAAATTTCTTGAGCTTAAGCAAGGTTCTATGTCGATTCATCGATTCGAGCGAAAATTTGTTAGACTTAGTAGATACGCTCGGAATGTGTTTCGTCCGAGGTCACATCATAAACGCTTCGAGGATGGGCTGAATGAAGACATAAAAATGTTCGTTGGAATTCTTGAAATACGAGAGTTCGTAGTACTTGTTGAGCGAGCTTGTAAAGCCGAAGAGCTTAGAAAAGAAAAACAAAAAGTTGATGTGGGAACTGGAGAGTTTCGAAAAAGATCCTCGGGAAAGTCTCTTCAACATGCATCGAAGAAATTTAGAGATGATGTGGGCCGGTCTAGAGGCGCTTCGGGCCTTTTTAGACGAGATCGTGATCGACCCCCTGTGGGTACACGAGGCACTTCGGTCGCCAGTGTTGGGAATGAACGTCGAGATAGAACGGAGTGTCAGCATTGTGGCAAATGGCATTCGAAGTCAGGGTTCCGTGACCGCTCTGTTACAAGTGCGGATCGGTCGACCACTTTATTAAAGATTGCCCGAGGTTGTCTAAACAGAATACAAATCAGAGTGGGAAACCGGGTGCTACCACTGCTCGAGGTAGACCATCTGGAAATACGGGCAATGCTAGTGGTGGTCAAAGAGGATCTAGAGATGTTACGACCAGATCCGAGGCTTGCGCTCTTGCTAGGGCTTATGCTATACGCGCACGTGAGGATGCTTCCTCTCCAGATGTTATTACCGGTACTTTCACTCTCTTTGATACTAATGTGATTGCTTTGATTGACCTGGTTCTACTCATTCTTATATATGCGAAACCTTAGCATCCAAGAAGACTTTTACCTATTGAGTCTCTTGAGTTCGTAATTCGGTGTCAAATCCTTTGGGTCGTTACGTCTTTGTCGACAAAGTGTGTAAGAAATGTCCCTAGTAATTCGAGGTTCTTGTTTTCCGGCGGACTTGATGCTTTTTCCGTTCGATGAATTTGATGCTATTCTTGGGTTAGATTGGTTGACCGCGATGATGCGGTTGTGAATTGCAAAAGCAAGACTATTGATTTGAGGTGCGCAAATAACGAGACGATCCGAGTTGAACCTACGGACTTGAAGGGTTGCCACCGTAATGTCATCAATGTTGGCCCGTAGTATGTAAGAAAGGGTGCGAAGCATACCTTGCGTATGTACTTGATGATAAGGAGTTAGAAATAAAACCGAATCTGTGCGGTGGTTTGTGAATACTGGATGTTTTTCCCAAGAATTACCGGTTTGCCACTTGTTCGGAGATAGAGTTTGGCATTGAGCTTGTACCTGGGACCACACTGATTTCGATAGCTCCGTATCGTATGGCACCAACAGAATTAAAGGAGTTGAAAGCTCAGTTGCAAGAGATTGGTGTTGCAAATTTTACGGGATAAGCAGTTATATGCTAAGTTCAGCAAGTGCGAGTTCGTTAAGAGAGGTTAGCTTTTTGGGTCATGTGGTATCTCGATCGGTATTCAAGTCGACCGAGCAAAATTACAACCATACTTAATCGAAACCTCCAAGAAATATTATTGAGGTTCGAGCTTTTTGGGACTTGCTTTACTACCGACGGTTTGTAAAAGGATTCTCGATGATAGCCACACCCATGACGAAACCGCTTGAAAGGATGTCAAGTTTGAATGGACGGAAAAGTGTCGAAAAGTTTCGATCAATTGAAAACTCATTTGATGAAGCTCCAGTTTTAGTGCAGCCCGAATCTGGCAAAGAGTTTGTCATTTATAGTGACGCCTCCCTACTTAGGTTAGGTTGCGTATTGATGCAAGAAGGTCGAGTTGTGGCCTACGCGTCGAGACAATTAAAGCCACATGAGAAAAATTATCCGACCCATGATCTCAAATTGGCTGCCATCGTATTCGCCTTAAAGATATGGCGACATTACTTATTTGGTGAGAAGTGCCATGTGTATTCGGATCACAAAAGTCTCAAATATTTGATGACTCAAAGAGACTTAAATCTGCGACAAAGACGTTGGCTCGAGTTGTTAAAAGATTATGAGCTCGTCATTGATTATCACCCGGGAAAGGCTAATGTGGTTGCGGACGCCTTAAGCCGGAAATCACTGTTTGCTTTACGAGCGATGAATGTACACTTGTCTATCCTACCCGACTATGTGTTAGTAGCCGAATTAAAGGCCAAACCATTGTTGACTCATCAAATTCGTGAAGCTCAGAAAGATGATGATGAGTTGCTTGCAAAACGGGCTGAGTGTGATCCGAACAAGGAATCGGAGTTTCTAATTGATGATGACGATTGTTTGAGGTTCAGAAGTCGTCTGTGTGTTCCAAAGAATTCAGAACTTATTTTGATAATTCTGAACGAAGCCCATTGTAGCCGAATGGCAATCCACTCGGGGAGTACGAAGATGTACAACGATTTGAAACGTCGGTTTTGGTGGCATGGTATGAAACGAGACATCTCTGACTTTGTTTCGAGATGTTTAATATGTCAACAAGTGAAAGCGAACATCAAGTGCCTTCGAGGATTACTTCACCGATTACGATACCCGAGTGGAAATGGGATCGAGTCACAATGGACTTTGTGTCCGGACCGCCATTGTCGACAAGTAAGAAGGACGCGATTTGGGTTGTTGTTGATAGATCGACTAAGTCGGCTCACTTTATCCCCAATGCGTCGGATTTTCATTGGATAAACTAGCTGAATTATACGTTTCTCAGTTGTGAGATTACACGGGTACCGATTTACATTGTGTCGGATAGAGATCCGAGATTCACCTCGCGATATTGGAAGAAATTGCAAGAAGCTTTGGGTACCAAGTTGCATTTCAAGACCGCCTTTCACCCCCAAACCGATGGTCAATCCGGCGGATAATTCAGATACTTGAGGATATGTTGAGATGTTGCATCCTCGAGTTCGATGGTTCATGGGAACGGTACTTACCTTTGATTGAATTCGCACAACAATAGTTTTCAATCAAGTATTAAGATGGCGCTTTACGAGGCCTTGTACGGCGTAGATGCCGTACACCATTGTTTTGGACCGAGCTCGGTGAGAACAAAATTTTGGAGTGGATTTGATTAAAGATGCTGAATGAAAAGTAAAGTAATCCGTGAAAATCTGAAGATAGCCTCCGATCGTCAGAAGTCGTAACGCGGATCTGAAACGAAAAGACATTGAGTATCAAGTGGGAGATAAAGTGTTTCTTAAAGTTTCGCCTTGGAAAAAGATACTCAGATTTGGCCGTAAAGGCAAATTGAGCCCGAGGTTCATCGGGCCATATGAGATATCCGAACGAGTCGGTCTAGTTGCGTATCGTTTGATTTTGCCCCCTGAACTTGAAAAGATTCACGACATCTTTCATGTTTCGATGCTTTGGCGCTATAGATCTGATCCGTCGCACGTAATTAGTCCATCAGAGGTTGAAATTCAATCCGATATGAGTTATGAAGAAGAACCGATTCGTATCTTAGCTCGTGAAGTGAAGGAGTTGCGAAACAAAAAGGTTCCGTTAGTAAAAGTGTTATGGCTCAAACACGGGATGGAAGAAGCTACTTGGGAACCCGAGAGCTCTATGAAAGAGCGTTACCCAAACCTATTTACCGGTAAGATTTTCGGGGACGAAAATTTCTTAAGTGGGGGAGAGTTGTGACAGCCTTAAAACGACCCTAGTCGGAATGTGGTTTCGGGACCACAAAACCGAGGCATAAAAATAATTTGACATTTATTTTGATGCCTATAATATGTGTTAACTCATGTGTGACATTTTTGATGCTTTAATTTAGAGTTATAAATGTGAATTTCACTAGAAAGGACCTAGTAGTAAACTTTAAAAGTATGAGGGGAAATGTGTAATGACTAGTTGATCATGCATGCAAAATGAGGGGTTTGCATGTCAACTTCCCCATTTATTAGCTAATGGCCGCCATGACAAGGGTGTATGGGCTAAACATGTCATGAAACATGTTTTGTTGGTGCATTAGGGAGAAACAATAAACAAATAAGTATGGGTGATAAAGAAAGAAAAAAAAATGTGTGTGTGTGAGTGAAACCCCCTTGCCGTGTATTGAGGAAAAGAGAAGAAAAAAAAATTTGTTCATCCATTTTTTCTCCCTTGACCGAAAATACTAGAGGAAGGAAGGAATTTTGCTTCATGTTTGGTTTGGAAGAGGATTAGGAAGAGGTTGGCTATACTTGCATCAAGATTAAGGTATGTTTGAGGTTGTGCCATGAGATTCATGCATGTTTTTAGTTGCTAGCTTGATGTTCTTGTTAGCCCATGGTTCAAATCTTTGCTATGTCACAGAATGAAATTCGCCAAAGTGAATATGGTGTTAATGCCATTGCATGCTAAATATCAAGCTTGATAATGAAACATGTGATGGGGATTGAGGACTCTTAGATTTTCTTTTAGCATTTTTGAAGGAGATACTAAGTTCTTTGTTTAATCATGACCAAAATTATGGTGTTGTGGTATTCGCCATGGTATATCCATAAGTATGATTCATGCATGTTGCATGGTAAGTAAGATTTAAGCTTTGGATATGTGTGTATATTTGGATATAAGCCACTTGAGAATTCGCCCTTGCACCTACATGAATATATGTTTGCACATGATGTATTGGTATGACATATATACTATTTCAAGTGTATATTTGCTTGTGATGATGTTTCATTATGAAGTAAATGAGAGAGGTGTATTGAGCTACGATATGTAATGCGTTAGTAGTAAAATGTATGCTGTTTTTGTGTGGTATTAAGTGTATAATTGGCCTCAACATGGACATGTATATTCGGCCTCATGAGGGAAATTGGTGTGCATGCATTCGGTTAGAGGCAAGCATATTGATGCCTATTCTTGGCTTAGAAAATTCGCTAAGAGGAATATTAACTAATGTGTTGAGTTCGAGTCATGATTTCGTATATATGCGACTTTGATGCCTAATGAGTATATATATTGACTAAGTACCTTGAATTCCTCTTCGATGCTCAAATGATTAAATCGATTTATTTGTCAAATTAAGCTCAAGAGCAAAGGGGAGCTAAATCCGATAAAGGGAAGGAAAAAGTAGTCGAGTAGTCGTCGAAATCGCTCGACAACATCCAAGGTAAGTCTTCGAGTAATGACCCTACTTGAATTATATTGAAATCATGCTCCTTGTGTGTGTGGCTATTGAGCCGAAATTGTAAAGGTTTGATAAATATTTTGTGTTAGAGCCTTAGTAACGAAAATGAATAATGGATGTGTCTTGATTATTGATATATGTAAATGAACATTGGAATGATATCCGGCTATGTCCCAAGGCAATTATGCTAGTAATTATATCCGGCTAAGACCAAAGGCATTCGTATGAAGTTGTTATATCCGGCTAAGACCAAGGCATTTGTGCAAGTTACCAAATCCGGGTTAAGACCAAAGGCAATCGTCGAATCACTATAACCGGCTAGGTCCCAAGACAATCGAGCGAGTCGCTATATCCGGTTAAATCCCGAAGGTACGTGATTCGGAAGTGAGCAATCTTGCTGTAAAAATTTCAGTTTATACACTTGTGAAAATTCCAGCAATGAGGTATGTTTGTATGTGCTTGAATTAGTTGAGTCCCTTACAAGTAAGTATGCGCTCAGTTGATAAACGAGCTACCGGCCTTTGGCTAAGTTGTTCTTTTGTGTATGAACATAAGGGTCGGTAATGTGAAATAAGTATGATTATGGGAATGTGTATTAATAAAGTGATTCATTTAGCCATGTGAATGTAATACGTTAGTCAAAGCTGATTCCATTGCTTGAGACTTACTAAGCATTAAAATGCTTACCCCGTTGCTTTGGCTCTCTGTTTTATAGGTTTCGCTCGTTAGCTATCGGATTCGGGATCAACGAAGTCGAAGTCATCCACACTATCAAAGCCCCCTTTTGGTACAATTTTGGTTGAGCTTTGAAATGGCATGTATAGGACTACCCTTTTGTTGCGTTTTAAGTACTTTTGTGATGTATGTGTGTACGACCATGCGAAAATGGCTCGTAAAAGTGGAGTATGGCATTAGACCATTTGTGCTTATGTATATATGTATGGTTTTATGATGTGACTACGGACTGAATGGAAGTGTGAGCAAATGATCAGCCATTGGAATGGCTAAAAATGATTATATGTGGACCTATGTATGACAAAACTCTAGTTGGTCCATAGAAACCACGAAATAGGTAAGGTTTACACGAAAAACAGATGCTGACAGCAGCAGTGGTGTGGATTTGAAAATCACTAAATATTTTAGAAATGGAATTAAATAGTGAATAAATTATGCAAATGAACCTTGATGAATCTACTTTCATATGGAAGAAACGAAACGGTCATATAGATTATATGTTAAGAGATATTAAAGTTCTTGTGAAACAGGGCCAGAACGGTTTCTGGATCCCTGTTCTGACTTTAGAAATTCATTGTAAATTAACCAGAGATAATTAGGAGTCATTCCATATATGTATAGATTCCTCTCTGAGTCTAGTTTCTATAGAAACAAACGGAATCAGTATTTAAGCCCTGTACCGGGAGATATCCAATTCGTAACGCACGAAGGTCAGTGTAGTCGATCCCTGCAACAGGGGATACTTTAACTAATAAACTGTACTAATTGGATCGACCAAAAATTCTAGAAAAAAATCTGTAGATGTAAATATGAGTCTAGTTTCATGGAAAAATTACGAAACAAATTTTCGAGCTTTGAAACTCAAGATATGATTTTTAAGGCGACACTGATGCAGTAACCAGCTTGTCTGGAAATTTCTAAATGGACTGTGAAGATAGTTAAACTAAGTTTGTATGCACCTTGTGTTCGATTCGATAACGGACTCAGCACGGGTGTTACAATTTATTGGTATCGAGCTACGGTTTAGTCGGTTCTAGGACTACCGTAATGTGTTTGGGTCTAGCTATGCATGCCATTTTCTCGTGATTATTTCATAGTGTGGTGATTTCGACGTTTGAAATTGTGTTTATTTATAGTAATGGATCCCGATCCCAACCGAGCGATAGGATGATGATGTGGAGAGTGTGGCGCTGCTCCCGCACAGGGACAGACACCAGTGGACTCTCAACCTGTTGCTAGTAATCCGAATGATGAGGCTAGGCAAGCCTTTTATAGCGTGATGATGATTGGTTCAACCAATACATTCGAACTAATACGGCTATTCCACAACCTCCATTCTCAACAAACACGACCTCCGCACCTACAATGCCTCCCAGAACTAACTAAATAAGGTCGAATAAGCCCCGGTTGATAGAATCCAAAACATGGGGCTACTGAATTTAAAGCTACGAATTTTGGTTGGACAACACTATCCTGCACTTCGATGAGCTATCTTGTACACCGATGAATGCCTAAAGTGTGCTATCTCCTTGCTACGTGATTACGCCTACTATTGGTGGAGCACTCGACTTCTGTTGTGCCGAGAGAAAGTAATTGGGAGTTTTTCCAAACCGAGTTTGAAAAAAGTATATCGACCGAGATTTGTTGATCAAAAACGGAAGAAATTTCTTGAGCTTAAGCAAGGTTCTATGTCGATTCGATTCTGACGAAAATTTGTTAGACTTAGTAGATACGCCGGGAATGTGTTTCGTCGAGGTCATCATGTGTAAACGCTTCGAGGATGGGCTGAATGAAGACATAAAATGTTCGTTGGAATTCTTGAAATACGAGAGTTCGTAGTACTTGTTGAGCGAGCTTGTAAAGTCAAGAGCTTAGAAAAGAAAAACAAAAAGTTGATGTGGGAACTGGAGAGTTTCAAAAGATCCTCGGAAAGTCTCTTCAACATGCATCGAAGAAATTTAGAGATGATGTGGGCGGTCTAGAGGCGCCGGGCCTTTTAGACGAGATCGTGATCGACCCACAATGGTACACAAGGCACTTGCCGCCAGTTGTTGGGAATGAACGTCGAGATAGAACGAGTGTCGACATTGTGGCAAATGGCATTCGAAGTCAGAGGTTCCGTGACCGCTCTGTTACAAGTGCGGATCGATCGACCACTTTATTAAAGATTGCCCGAGGTTGTCTAAACAGAATACAAATCAGAGTGGGAAACCGGGTGCTACCACTGCTCGAGGTAGACCATCTGGAAATACGGGCAATGCTAGTGGTGGTCAAAGAGGATCTAGAGATGTTACGACCAGATCCGAGGCTTGCGCTCCTGCTAGGGCTTATGCTATACGCGCACGTGAGGATGCTTCCTCTCCAGATGTTATTACCGTACTTTCACTCTCTTTGATACTAATGTGATTGCTTTGATTGACCTGGTTCTACTCATTCTTATATATGCGAAACCTTAGCATCCAAGAAGACTTTTACCTATTGAGTCTCTCGAGTTCGTAATTCGGTGTCAAATCCTTTGGGTCGTTACGTCTTTGGTCGACAAAGTGTGTAAGAAATGTCCCCTAGTAATTGAGGTTCTTGTTTTCCGTGGACTTGATGCTTTTGCCGTTCGATGAATTTGATGCTATTCTTGGGTTAGATTGGTTGACCGCGCATGATGCGGTTGTGAATTGCAAAAGCAAGACTATTGATTTGAGGTGCGCAAATAACGAGACGATCCGAGTTGAACCTACGGACTTGAAGGGTTGCCACCGTAATGTCATCAATGTTGGCCCGTATATGTAAGAAAGGGTGCGAAGCATACCTTGCGTATGTACTTGATGATAAGGAGTTAGAAATAAAACCGAATCTGCGCTTGGTGGTTTGTGAATACGGATGTTTTTCCCAAGAATTACCGGTTTGCCACTGTTCGGAGATAGAGTTTGGCATTGAGCTTGTACAGGACCACACCGATTTCGATAGCTCCGTGTCGTATGGCACCAACAAATTAAAGGAGTTGAAAGCTCAGTTGCAAGAGATTGGTGTTGCAAATTTTACGGGATAAGCAGTTATATGCTAAGTTCAAGAAGTGCGAGTTACGGTTAGAGAGGTTAGCTTTTTGGGTCATGTGGTATCGATCGGGTATTCAAGTCGACCCGAGCAAAATTACAACCATACTTAATCGAAACCTCCAAGAAATATTACTTGAGGTTCGAGCTTTTTGGGACTTGCGGTTACTACCGACGGTTTGTAAAAGGATTCTCGATGATAGCCACACCCATGACGTAAACCGCTTGAGAAGGATGTCAAGTTTGAATGGACGGAAAAGTGTCGAAAAGTTTCGATCAATTGAAAACTCATTTGATGAAGCTCCAGCTTTTAGTGCAGCCGAATCGGCAAAGAGTTTGTCATTTATAGTGATGCCTCCCTACTTAGGTTAGGTTGCGTATTGATGCAAGAAGGTCGAGTTGTGGCCTACGCGTCGAGACAATTAAAGCCACATGAGAAAAATTATCCGACCCATGATCTCAAATTGGCTGCCATCGTATTCGCCTTAAAGATATGGCGACATTACTTATTTGGTGAGAAGTGCCATGTGTATTCGGATCACAAAAGTCTCAAATATTTGATGACTCAAAGAGACTTAAATCTGCGACAAAGACGTTGGCTCGAGTTGTTAAAAGATTATGAGCTCGTCATTGATTATCACCCGGGAAAGGCTAATGTGGTTGCGGACGCCTTAAGCCGGAAATCACTGTTTGCTTTACGAGCGATGAATGTACACTTGTCTATCCTACCCGACTATGTGTTAGTAGCCGAATTAAAGGCCAAACCATTGTTGACTCATCAAATTCGTGAAGCTCAGAAAGATGATGATGAGTTGCTTGCAAAACGGGCTGAGTGTGATCCGAACAAGGAATCGGAGTTTCTAATTGATGATGACGATTGTTTGAGGTTCAGCAGTCGTCTGTGTGTTCCAAAGAATTCGAACTTATTTCGATAATTCGAGCGAAGCCCATTGTAGCCGAATGGCAATCCACCCGGAGAATGCGAAGATGTACAACGATTTGAAACGCGTCGGTTTTGGTGGCATGGTATGAAACGAGACATCTCCGACTTTGTTTGAGATGTTTAATATGTCAACAAGTGAAAGCGGAACATCAAGTGCCTTCAGGATTACTTCAGCCGATTACGATACCCGAGTGGAAATGGGATCGAGTCACAATGGACTTTGTGTCCGGACTGCCATTGTCAGCAAGTAAGAAGGACGCGATTTGGGTTGTTGTTGATAGACTGACTAAGTCGGCTCACTTTATCCTCGTCGCACGGATTTTCATTGGATAAACTAGCTGAATTATACGTTTCTCAGATTGTGAGATTACACGGGGTACCGATTTCTGTTGTGTCGGATAGAGATCCGAGATTCACCTCGCGATTTTGGAAGAAATTGCAAGAAGCTTTGGGTACCAAGTTGCATTTCAGCACCGCCTTTCACCCCCAAACCGATGGTCAATCCGAGCGGATAATTCAGATACTTGAGGATATGTTGAGATGTTGCATCCTCGAGTTCAGTGGTTCATGGGAACGGTACTTACCTTTGATTGAATTCGCTTACAACAATAGTTTTCAATCAAGTATTAAGATGGCGCCTTACGAGGCCTTGTATGGGCGTAGATGCCGTACACCATTGTTTTGGACCGAGCTCGGTGAGAACAAAATTTTTGGAGTGGATTTGATTAAAGATGCTGAACAGAAAGTAAAAGTAATCCGTGAAAATCTGAAGATAGCCTCCGATCGTCAGAAGTCGTACGCGGATCTGAAACGAAAAGACATTGAGTATCAAGTGGGAGATAAAGTGTTTCTTAAAGTTTCGCCTTGGAAAAAGATACTCAGATTTGGCCGTAAAGGCAAATTGAGCCCGAGGTTCATCGGGCCATATGAGATATCCGAACGAGTCGGTCCAGTTGCGTATCGTTTGATTTTGCCCCCTGAACTTGAAAAGATTCACGACGTCTTTCATGTTTCGATGCTTCGGCGCTATAGATCTGATCCGTCGCACGTAATTAGTCCATCAGAGGTTGAAATTCAATCCGATATGAGTTATGAAGAAGAACCGATTCGTATCTTAGCTCGTGAAGTGAAGGAGTTGCGAAACAAAAGGTTCCGTTAGTAAAAGTGTTATGGCTCAAACACGGATGGAAGAAGCTACTTGGGAACCCGAGAGCTCTATGAAAGAGCGTTACCCAAACCTATTTACGGTAAGATTTTCGGGACGAAAATTTCTTAAGTGGGGAGAGTTGTGACACCTTAAAACGACCCTAGTCGGAATGTGGTTTCGGGACCACAAAACCGAGGCATAAAAATAATTTGATATTTATTTTGATGCCTATAATATGTGTTAACTCATGTGTGACATTTTGATGCTTTAATTTAGAGTTATAAATGTGAATTTCACTAGAAAGGACCTAGTAGTAAACTTTAAAAGTATGAGGGGAAATGTGTAATGACTAGTTGATCATGCATGCAAAAATGAGGGGTTTGCATGTCGACTTCCCTATTTATTAGCTAATGGCCGGCCATGACAAGGGTGTATGGGCTAAACATGTCATGAAACATGTTTTGTTGGTGTATTAGGAGAAACAATAAACAAATAAGTATGGGTGATAAAGAAAGAAAAAAAAATGTGTGTGTGTGAGTGAAACCCCTTGCAGTGTATTAAGGAAAAGAGAAGAAAAAATTTGTTCATCCATTTTTCTCCCTTGACCGAAAATACTAAAGGAAGGAAGGAATTTTGCTTCATGTTTGGTTTGGAAGAGGATTAGGAAGAGGTTGGCTATACTTGCATCAAGATTAAGGTATGTTTGAGGTTGTGCCATGAGATTCATGCATGTTTTTAGTTGCTAGCTTGATGTTCTTGTTAGCCCATGGTTCAAATCTTTGCTATGTCACAGGAATGAAATTCGGCCAAAGTGAATATGGTGTTAATGCCATTGCATGCTAAATATCAAGCTTGATAATGAAACATGTGATGGGGATTGAGGACTCTTAGATTTTCTTTTAGCATTTTTGAAGGAGATACTAAGTTCTTTGTTTAATCATGACCAAAATTATGGTGTTGTGGTATTCGCCATGGTATATCCATAAGTATGATTCATGCATGTTGCATGGTAAGTAAGATTTAAGCTTTGGATATGTGTGTATATTTGGATATAAGCCACTTGAGAATTCGCCCTTGCACCTACATGAATATATGTTTGCACATGATGTATTGGTATGACATATATACTATTTCAAGTGTATATTTGCTTGTGATGATGTTTCAGCTTATGAAGTAAATGAGAGAGTGTATTGAGCTACGATATGTAATGCGTTAGTAGTAAAATGTATGCTGTTTTTGTGTGGTATTAAGTGTATAATTGGCCTCAACATGGACATGTATATTCGCCACATGAGGGAAATTGGTGTGCATGCATTCGGTTAGAGGCAAGCATATTGATGCCTATTCTTAGCTTAGAAAATTCGCTAAGAGGAATATTAACTAATGTGTTGAGTTCGATTCATGATTTCGCATATATGCGACTTTGATGCCTAATGAGTATATATATTGACTAAGTACCTTGAATTCCTCTTCGATGCTCAAATGATTAAATCGATTTATTTGTCAAATTAAGCTCAAGAGCAAAGGGAGCTAAATCCGATAAAGGAAGGAAAAAGTAGTCGAGTAGTCATTTAAATCGCTCGACAACATCCAAGGTAAGTCTTGAGTAATGACCCTACTTGAATTATATTGAAATCATGCTCCTTGTGTGTGTGGCTATTGAGCCGAAATTGTAAAGGTTTGATAAATATTTTGTGTTAGAGCCTTAGTAACGAAAATGAATTATGGATGTATCTTGATTATTGATATATGTGTAAATGAACATTGGAATGATATCCTGCTATGTCCCAAGGCAATTATGCTAGTAATTATATCCTGCTAAGACCAAAGGCATTCGTGTGAGTTGTTATATCCGGCTAAGACCAAGGCATTTGTGCAAGTTACCAAATCCGGTTAAGACCAAGGCAATCGTATGAATCACTATAACCGGCTAGGTCCCAAGACAATCGAGCGAGTCGCTATATCTGGTTAAATCCAAGGTACGTGATTCGAAGTGAGCAATCTTGCTGTAAAAATTTCAGTTTATACACTTGTGAAAATTCCAGCAATGAGGTATGTTTGTATGTGCTTGAATTAGTTGAGTCCCTTACAAGTAAGTATGCGCCAGTTGATAAACGAGCTACCGCCTTTGGCTAAGTTGTTCTTTTGTGTATGAACATAAGGGTCGGTAATGTGAAATAAGTATGATTATGGGAATGTGTATTAATAAAGTGATTCATTTAGCCATGTGAATGTAATACGTTAGTCAAAGCTGATTCCATTGCTTGAGACTTACTAAGCATTAAAATGCTTACCCGCTGCTTTGGCTCTCTGTTTTATAGGTTTCGCTCGTTAGCTATCGGATTCGGGATCAACGAAGTCGAAGTCATCCACACTATCAAAGCCTCCTTTTGGTACAATTTTGGTTGAGCTTTGAAATGGCATGTATAGGACTACCCTTTTGTTGCGTTTAAGTACTTTTGTGATGTATGTGTGTACGACCATGCGAAAATGGCTCGTAAAAGTGGAGTATGGCATTAGACCATTTGTGCTTATGTATATATGTATGGTTTTATGATGTGACTATGGACTGAATGGAAGTGTGAGCAAATGATCAGCCATTGGAATGGCTAAAATGATTATATGTGGACCTATGTATGACAAAACTCTAGTTGGTCCATAGAAACCACGAAATAGGTAAGGTTTACTGAAAAAAGATCTTGACAAAGAAGAAGTGGTGTGGATTTGAAAAATCACTAAATATTTTAGGAATGGAATTAAATAGTGAATAAATTATGTAAATGAACCTTGATGAATCTACTTTCATATGGAAGAAACGAAACGGTCATATAAATTATATGTTAAGAGATATTAAAGTTCTCGTGAAATGTACGGCGAACGGTTTCGGATCCCCGTTCGACTTTAGAAATTCATTGTAAATTAACAAGAGATAATTAGGAGTCATTTCATATATTTATAGATCTCTGAGTCTAGTTTCTATAGAAACAAACGGCATCAAGATTGAAGCCTCAGACAGGAGATATCCAATTGTAATGCACGAAGGTCAAGTAGTCGATCCACAAATGGGGAGACTTTAACTAATAAACTGTACTAATTGGCTTGACCAAAATTCTAGAAAAATATGTAGATGGAAATATGAGTCTAGTTTCAGGGAAAAATTACGAAACAAATTTTCGAGCTTTGAAACTCAAGATATGATTTTTAAGGCGACAATCGATGCAAAGAACCACTTGTCTCGAAATTTCTAAATGGACTGTGAAGATAGTTAAACTAAGTTTGTGTGCACCTTGTGTTCGATTCCGGTAACGGACTCGGGTACGGGGTGTTACAATAAGTCCTCTCGAGCATATGTTATGGATTGGATTTAGCCCAGACAGGTAATCCAGATCAAGCTCTTTAAAGCATATGTCATAAAAAGGATTTAGCCTAGACTGGTAATCCTATTGTTTTTACATATTGGCTCAAGAGTGTACTCTATGAAATAGTACCTTATGGGTGTCATTGGACACAAATTGATAGATTCTGATTTTTACACCTCGAGTGTACTGCCTGTGTATCCATCGATATTTCGAATAAATTCAACAGGTAAAAGTTCTTGACATGTGAATATATGAATAAGAAATGAGTTCTTACACATATCGGCCTGGAACGCATGAAAATGACGATACCTAATGATTGATATATGAAAATATGAAATGATGATATTGTTCATGGAATTTATTTAATGAGTATGTACATCCTTGATTATAGACTTGTACACCTTGAGTGTACTAATCGTGACCTTGATATTCCAAGTAATATGAGTAAAGTTCTGATATGAAATGATCTGAACTCGAAATGAACTAGTATGAAATCATACTTTTAATAATGGGATGAATTATGCGTGTTGAATGAATACATGTTGTGGAAAGCATATGTGCTTGGAAACTTGGTTGTTGTTTAGCCTATATATGTTTTGATGTTATTATGGAATATATGACTAACAAGGGCAATGAGGATATGTGTAGGGCTTGCGGTCAAATTGATTGAATATGCCTTACATAGTTATCTCAAAATAGAATTAACGGTAAGTTAAGTACCATGTTATACGAACTTACTAAGCATTTTATCCGTACTTAATTTCATTTCCCTATTTTAGAGTAAATCAGAAGCTCGTTGAATTGGAAACTTGGCAGAGACCACTCACACTATCCATCAGCCTATATCGGTATATATGGTAAATCAATTATGGTCATAATGGCATGTATAAGTTATATTGGCCATATTGGCATGTAAATGTTAGTGATGCTTTTAATCTAGCCTTTGGAATGGCTAGTAATAGTTTGTTTTGATATGTTTGTGATGCCATACTATGGTAGCTACGTTTGTGTTAAGTAGTTGACCAAATTATGTCTAACATATGGACTAAACTAAGGCAAGATTATGAACATGTATGCATGAAATGATATGCCATGATGAATGATGGAAATTTCTTAATTTGAATGCTTGAAATGATTGGTATTTGGATGTGTGATTCAAGTGTAGGTCATGTGTGTGATTTTGGGTGAGAAATGAAGCTAGGAATGGCTTTATTTTGTCCACATGGACAAACACACGGGCGTGTGTCTAGATCGTGTGTGACACACGGCCGGGTACAGGGGTGTGTAGTCAAGCCGTGTGTCCCCTGCACCCTAATTTTGAGAAACAGAATGCTCAGAATTGAGCACAAGGGCGTGTGTCTCAGCCGTGTGTACTACACGGCCTAGAACATGGTGTATGTCTTAGCCTTGTGAAACTGCACCTAATTTTTAAAGAATTTAATTAACCACACAGCCTAGCACACAGCGTATGGCATGGCCATGTGCACAAGTCAGAGAGTTACACAGGGTCAAACACGGCCTGCAGCACGAGCGTGTCTCAAGGTCACACGAGCGTGTCCCTTGGACCACATCGGCGTGTGAGCCTTGTAACTTGGAAAATTTTAGAAATTTCACAAATTTTTTTTTAAAGTTCCCGTTTAAGTTCCGATTTGATTCTAAAGCTCATAATGGGCCTTGAGGGTCCATTTAAGGGACGTTACGAATAATCTCGATTAATGAATAGTAAATGTTGTAATTATCTGAAGATGTTCTGGAAGTTTTGGTAATACTCCGTTACCTTGTTTTGGCGACGAATATAGGTCAAGGGTGTTACAAACGACGCCAAAAACTTGTCGTATATGAATATGATGTCCAAATTGTCCAAGTATACATGTCGAATCAAGTAATAAAGTGATGAGTGAGTATCGTTCCCATGAGGATTGGATTAGTGCTCTTTGTCTAAGTTATCACAATTGAGCAGAAAAGATAAATGTATTGAATGATGTTTAATGAAATTAAAATAGGATTAACACATTACAAGTGAGAGTAGTGAAGTACACTAACAGAGATTATGTAACACCCTTAACCCAAATCCGTCGCCAGAACAGGGTTACGGAGCATCACCAGAGACTATAGATCAGTTAACAAACATTTCACATCTATACAGCATTCATACCAGAAATCAATCATTAATTCCCTTTATAAGAGCCCTTGAGGCCCAAAATATGCATTACAAGTAGGTCGGGACTAAATTAGAAACTCAAAGAATTTTTTGCGAAATTACAAAATTTTTCCTAGGTAGAAGGGATGCACGCTGGCCAAATGACACACCCATGTCCCTACCTGTGTAACTCTCTGACTCGGGTCACACGGCCAGCCAAACGTCTATGTGCTAGGCTGTGTGGATAATTTAATTGTCAAAAATCTGGTGCAGGGGTCACATGGCTTAGACACATGCCCGTGTACTAGACTGTGTGACTCACACGGCTGAGACACACACTTCTGTCTCTGCCCGTGGGATAATACCTGAGCATTCTGTTTCTTAGTTTTTAAGATGCTGGGGACATACGGCCAAACCACACGCTTGTACGCATGGCGTGTGTCACACATAACTGAGACACACAGCCGTGTCTCTGCTCGTGTGGACAAAACACAGCCATTTCTAATCCTTATTTCTTGCCCAAATATGTCTTCCACTTACATTGACATTTTAATACATTCCCAAGTCAATAAAAATGCTCAAATCAAGCCAAAACCGAGTCTTATGCATGACTTATCATTACCTATGTTCGAATGTTTAAACTTATCAAATACAAATATATATACATATAAGTATATTTTCTCATTTATGCTTACTTAAAGTCATTTATTATTAGGTTAATATGCTTTTCATCACATAACCATTTCAAACACATCAAACATAATAAGGCCTTATAAAATTTCATCACAATATGTTTAATACTGGTAATTCCAATGGTTAGTTACAAGCAAAGCATTTATCATGCCAATATTGGTCAAATTAACCTATACATGTCATTATAACTAGAATTAATTTTATCATTTGTTCTGAATGGGTCGATAGATAGTGTGAAATATCTCTGCCAAGCTTCCAACCCAACGAGCTTCTGAATTTCTTTAAAACAGGGAAATTAAAAACAAAGTAAGTTTTTAAGCTTAGTAAGTTCGTATAACATGGAAATTAACTTACCATTCATTCATGTTCAAGATAAACATGTAAGACACAATCAACCAATTTGGTCACAAGGCCTAACACATATCCTCATCACCCTTGTTAGTCATATATTTCACTCAAATATCAAGAAACATATATGGGCTCAACAATAACCAAATTTCCATATACATATACTTCCCACATCATGAATTCATATAACATATACAAATCATATCCATGTATTTCAAGTACATTTTCATAATAATTCGTCTCAAGTTCAAATTATTTCATGTCGGAACTTTGCCCATTAAATCATTTGAAATGTCAGTGTCACACGAGCTATATATCAGGATGCTTATATGAGTCATGTAACAGGAAGCTTATCCGGGCTATACCAGGAAACTCATAAGAGTATAACAGGAAGTTCACAAAGAACTTTTAATCAAAAAGCTCACGAAGAGCCTATTAAGAATGCTCACAAAAGCCATGTAATAGGAGCTCAGAATAGCTTAATAGGAAGTTCAAGCAAGCCATGTCAAGAAGCTCCTAAGAGCCTATATTAGGACGCTCACGAAGAGCTGGGTTTGTGTCCGCAATAAATGCTGGATCACAACTGATCGAATCATGTAATAAGACGCTCAAAAAGAGCTGTGGTAGTGCACAAACATGCAGGATCACTACCAATCAGGATGCTCACAATAATTATATACCTCGAGAGGGCTTATAACAAGATTGCTCGTCCGAGATATATTCTATCTGCAACATATGCAGGACCACATTCAATATTGGAAATCATGTATCCATTGAATTTCATTATTCAAACAAAACTTAACATTTTCCGGACATTATTGATCATGTGATTATTTCATACATTTTTAACATTTATATAATTCATATAAACACATACCACACTCAATTCAAGCATGAAAATAAACACAATTTAGTTGCACGAACTTAACCCAATAAATGTTCGTGTACGTAAAATCTACTAATCTAACACTTTCTCTTTTCCTCACTCTAACTCCGAATTTGGTATATCTGAATCTATACGAGTAAATTTAACATCGGTTTAATACAATTCATACTCAATTTAGTCCAATTCATATCTTAGGCAAAATTACCATTTTGCCCTTTAACTTTTAATTAATGACTATTTCGTCCCTAGGCTCGAAAAATAAAATTCATGAAATATAATCATTATTCCAAGCCTAGCTAAATTTTACATGTAACATTTACAGCCCATATATTTCATAAAAATTCAAAATTTTCCATGAATTTTACAACTTTACAATTTAATCCTAAAATCATAATTTCATCAAGATTCACTTTACAAAAGTTGTTTATCTATCAACAACCTTTCATTTTCTACCATAAATTTCAAAATTTCAGCATTTACATCCATGAAAAAATTTCTATACTTTGATATCTTTACGAATTAATCCCCAAAATAGATAGATTAAGTTATTCCGATCTCAGAAATATAAAAATTACTAAATACGGGACAAGATTACTTACCCAATTAAGCCAAGAAAGCTTGTTTTCCCTTTCCTAGGGTTTCCATGTATTTTTGGGGAAGAAGATGATAAATTGATGATATTTTCATTTTTTTTATCATTTATCATCTTTATTTTTTTCATTTTCCAATTTCATCCTTTTCTTTATTTTATTTTCCATGGATGAATCATCATCCTTAACAACTAAGCATTTTTAATGGTCTACCATTTAAAGACCTCAAATTTTGAATTCCATAGCTATTTAATCCCTTTAGCTATTAGAACTTAATTTTTGCACTTTGTGCAATTTGGTCCTTTATCAAATTAAACATATAATCGGTAAAATTTCTTTATAAAATTTTCATACGACATTATTATCATACTGTAAATCATAAAATAATATTAAAATAAATTTCCTTTTCGGAATTGGAATTGTGGTCTCGAAACCACTATTCTGATTTTACTGAAAGTGGGCTATTACAGATTAACATTACAACAAATCAAACAAGAGTACTAAAGACTTTAGCAAGGTTGGAATATTGGTCGTGAAGGCTGGGTTTACTAAGGGAGCTGTTCTAACTCATGAACAATACCGCGATAAAACTATGGCGAACTTACTACTCGAGTGGATACTAATATGGTTTACCTCTGTCAAAAGCAAGACCTCAAGTTACTCACCCCTAAGGCACTATATGTCTATAGGCTCAAGATTAGTAACCACTACTAAAGCTCAACCCTCTAAATCAATAAGGTAAGGCTTTATGTCTAGGGTTTACACGACTATTTCACTCAACACTCATTTATATTACCCAACTTCGATCCAAGTAAACTAATTATGTCGATGTCAAACTACCTTAATACTTATTGAGCATTCATCAACAATCTCTTAAGCATTTAAACAAAAAAAAACCATTGAGTAAAGTAGTAATATAAACCATGTTAACCCATGAATATTAATGAAAGTTAAAACATCATCTAAAGCAAACCCTAACCATATTAAGTTAGCTCATAGCTGGGCTACACATATTCAAGAATAGAATCCTCAATATCCCAAAATATTAGTTTAGAACAGGAGAATTGAAACAAATGCAAAGGAAGAAATATGGGTTAAAATCTCTAATCCCCTAAACTCAACGTCTTGTTGCTCGTCTTCACCAAAGTTCACAGTCATCTCAACTTACCTTTCTTGCCACAATGAGACCTCTTTCCTAGCTCCCGCCATCCTTCTTCTTTTCCTTTTTCTTTGCCTTTTGTACTTGGGTTGTCCTTTAGGGTAAAAGTCATTAGCCAATGCTTGTTTTTTCCATAATTATGAGGTGAATATTCTCTATTTCACGTGTATATGAGGGACCAAATGCTGAGTGTTCTCATTGCTAGCTGGATGTTTTTCATTTTCTTCACTAGTATTGGCATGGAAACCTCTCATAATGCCTCAATAAACCTCCATCCTCTGCTATTCTTCTCCCTTATACCTATCATTCAGACACAACAAGACCTTCTCACAAGTAATTAAAAGTAAAGATGCAATAAAGTAATCACCATCTCAAGCTCTTAGATGCACCACTCAGTTGACTAGAAATGATCATGCAATTACCTAAAATAAAGCTAATTTTACTGAAGAATAAGCAATAAATTAAGTCTAAAAGTATGAATTATAACTCTTTTCAAGAGTTATCAATGTCAATCATAGCCTAACATTTTGCTAAGTTCACATGGGCATCAAATATTCATATTTGCATTATCATACCTTGTAATCTTTCATATTTATATATTCATACCCTACAATAATTTACATTTACCTATCATACATTGTAATGAGTCACATTTGTATTTTCATACTCATACACTATTCTATCACATAATAATCATTTATCTCACTTTATTTCAATTAAATTCAATTAACATATAATGTCACATTCAATTACAAAATCACATTTCAATTCATCATCTACACACAATATCTCATATCATATAGCATGTTTCAATCTAGTCTTATATTTCAAATTATGTCCCACTAAATCATAATACTTTCCATTTTATTCAATTCAGCCCACTACCTCGATAATTAATATCAATCATAGCAATCCAATCCATACAATTCTTATTAACTCACCTTGATACTCAATCATGCAATGTAACATGAATATAATTTATCTCGAATTATAATAGTACAAACTGAAATCTCACATCACTCGTCGACGACTCTCACTTTTCTTTTCCCTCTCAACGGCTTGATGTCGTTTTTTCTATGATTGATAATTCAATAAATAAAACAATATCAAGTTTCATTTAATCTACATCCAAATACAAAGCCACACATATTTCTTATTTTATTCAATTTAGTCCCTAAACTTAGGATAAGCATATCTTTTGATATTTAGTTTTAGATCAAAATCTAATTTCACATTATTTCATTAGAAACCCTACACTTTCTATTCCTAGCATAATTTCATAATAGGTTTTCAATTTATTCAATTCAGTCCATAATGTAACAAAGTTAACTATCAAACTTATTAAGCTTTACAATCTAGTCATTTTCATGATTTAAGCTTAATATCTATCAAATTTAAGCCCAACTCATCAATTTCTCTATAATGGAAACTTGCTAAAAATTTAAAATTTGAACAAATTGATATATGGGCTAGCTAAATCAAGCTCCCATAATCATAAATTTATAAAAATTTGAATGAAAAGGCTTAATTACCTTATTCAATTTGGATGGCCGAATGACAAAGAAACTTGTTTTTTCTTTCTTCTTTCTTTTAGTAGCTCACGACTTGGGAAGGAAGATGACAAGGCCATATTTCCATCCACTAATTTGCTTTATATTTTAAGATGAATTATTTTAATTAATTAGATTAATCATGCTTAGTTAACTTAATTAAGTTTTTTATTTATTTTTTTGCCGAGTGGAAATCAACATAATTCTCCATTAAATTATATTAAAATTGGTTAAATAACCATTTTGTTCCTTTGAATGATTACTATCTAAGTCCCCATGTCTTTTCTTAATTAAAACTCTATAGTGATTGAACTTCAATATATTTTCATAATAACTCCATAAATATTTCTATTCAATATTTACGGACTTGGTTTATGAAAATGGGATTCCAAGATCACGTTTTCTAACACCACTAGAAACCAAGTTGTTACAGGTACCAAGTAGATGCAAGTTGCCAAGGTTAGCTACCTATGTATATATTAACCTAAAGAAAATTGAATAATACTTTTGAAGAAGTTGCAACCAACAACCTGTTCGGAGGTCAATGCCATCAATAATAAGGCTAAGATTTTGTAACATCCCGTTTTTTAGTGGTGTCAAAAACAGTGGTTTCGAAACCACAAATCCGACAAATGAGTTCGTAAATGTTATTAATTACTATTGATAATAGATTGAGGAATTTTGTATGAACTTCATATTGATATGTTTCATTTTAAATTGATTGGATATGCTCTTTAATACATCTACTAACCTTGTGGTATGTTGTGAATTGAAAGGAAAAGTATGCAGAATTTTAAATGAGTAATGTTTTAATAGTTTAATCATTTATGTTTTGTAAGTTAAGTTTCCTTTATACGAGCTTACTAAGCATTGGTTGCTTACATAGTTGTTTTTCCTTGTCTTGTAGATTGTTGGAAAGCTCGATCGGTTGGAATCAAGTTAGAGTATATTCACACTATCCATCCTTCATCTCGGTAGAAGATTTGGATATATTGATGTCGGGTTATAAATGGCATGAACTAGCCCTTAAGTTATTTTGTTTATGATTATGTTGTTTATAAGTTAGTTTGAGTAAGCTTTATGGTTATAAATATTTAGTACCTTTGATGCATGTTTGAAACTTGATGTGCTTTTGGTCATTAGCTAAATACCTTTAGTGATTAGCTTGATATATGGAAAACATGTGTGATGAAATGGAGACTTTGATAATGTCTTGTAAATTTTGAGTATGGATTTGTTTGGACATTTAAATTGTGGTAATAATGAGGGTACATTGGATAGGCAATTAGATCAAATTAGATGTGTGTTTTGGTCACTTTAATCATGCATCTTGAAAGCAAATCGCTTATATGTTAATGTTATGAAAAGAAATGGTTATTTGGTATGCTAGAAATATGCTAAATGGTTGAATTTGGAAATGATGAAATGAAACAATGTTGATTGTGGTTGTGGTACCTATTATTGGTACATTGGTTAAAACTTATTGGATGATTAATTTGGTATGTTTTGAGTGCGATTGGAATGTGTTTTGATCATATGAATGTTTGTAGAAATGGTGTGTCTTGGTCTGCAAGAATAGGGTTTTGAAATGACTTTATTAGGGGCAATTTGTGCTGCACACGGCCTGGGACACGGGCTGTCACAAGGCTATGTGCCACACACGACCACCCCACACGGTCATGTGTCATATTAATCTCAAGTGCATGTTTCACACATTCTGGCACACGGCCTGTAACAAAGCCATGTGACCCAAGTTAGTGAGTTATACAGGCAAAGACACGGTCTGGGACACGACTGTATGTCCTATAGTTTGAATGCTCACATGGATTGGGCTATGTCTTACGACCGTGTGACCCCTATTTTCAAATTTTCCAAACTTTTATGTTTTATTTTGAATTAGTCCCTAAATGTTTCCAAACTATTTTTAGGGTCTCTTAGGCTCGATTTAAGGCCTATAAGAATTTTTATGCTATAATTAAATTATGTTATCAAATGTTAACATGTAAATTATTTATTAATTTATGTTTTAATGTTAAATGTTTTGAATTGTACAATAATACTCCATAACCTTAATCCGATGACGAAGACGGGTTAGGGATATTACAGATTTGGTTTGAGAAAATTGAGCGACAATAATTTTTTTCCTTCTCCTTAGATGAAAGTACAAAAAATATTAAATTTATTAAATCTTTATATTCATGATAAGTAGGACTCCGGAGAGAACCCCAAGTGGTGTTTACCTTTCTCTAGAATAGGTTGAGTTTTTATTAGAGTTGTAAAAAAGAAAGAAAAAAAAGGACTAGGACTCGTTAGGAAATACAATAAAACATCACAAATTTATGAAAACTATGGATGGACCATGGCTTTGGTTTTACCACAACCATAATTAATGTTAGGTATATCTCCAATCTTTTCCACCCAGATTCAAAAACCACTAACATCCCAAGGAAGAAATGGGCTTCAATATGGTAATGGAAAAGTCATAACCTAGATTATCTGCTTGGAACCTTAAAGCAACCCAACCAAATGGATGAGGAGCCACTATGTTCTTCATAATTGGAACAACCAATTTATACTTTTCAACATCCCTTGACAAGTTGAATTTCCCTTCCCCATATCCCAGCACCCAAAAACCATGCCTATAAAGATGCCAGGGATGTGTCTCACTAACATTTCGCGTCATAGAATTTGCATTTTGCAATATAATATCCACGGTAGAGTTAAATTGCAGCTTGTAAATGGATGTGCTTGAGATAGCATTTGTGTTTTTTGCAACACTATAAATGTCAAAATTTGTAGAGTCGTAATCTTCAGGTGGTGGACTTGGATCAAAAACATCACTCATATTTTCTTTCAAGGCAATAAGGTAAGGGGTGGTTGGAAGGACATGGGAAACGTTGTTTAAGGACCAACGAAGTTAACCATTTATTGTGTTTTGTGGGTTGAGGAGTACAATGATCCTGTCTAGTTTTCTTGGAAGGGTTACAATGAAGCCTTTGCGAGCTTTAATGGTTAAGCTTTGGTTGAGTTGGGAGTTTGTGTCATTCCAAATTGGTCCTACGGGTGGATTGGTTGGTGGAGGTTGAAGAAAATAATTGGATAAGTAATTGAAAATCGCTAAGCCATTTGGGGTTTTAAGCTTACGACTAACTACATTAATGGTGGTCCAATAATTCTTGGATGGATCTTGGTTTGCTGTTACTAGAACTGAATATGTCTCCCGAGTATATAAATAGGTTTTCAGTGACGAAGGGTTCCACATATTGTCCATCAGCTTCAATAATTGTCATATCATGGTCCTGCATTTCACAACAGGACAATTGTTTCAAATTCCAGTTCAATTGTCAGTTAGTGTAAGTAGTCTGCAATGTTACTGATTTATTCAAACGAAAATAATAAATAATATAAAATAATATATTCTTTATGAATAAACAAATAAGATAAGTTCATTTAATGAAATTTTATTTTATATATGTTAGAAGATGTGTATATAGAGTTCTTGGGCTTGATATTTTTAGTGTAGTAATTTCATTTGATTAAAATTTTAATATTTTATATGTATTTTAGAATTTTTCTTTTTTATTAGAATAATTGTGTTAAAAGTATGTATCAATCTAAAGAATTGTGTTATGCAAAGACATAACATTTAGTGAAAGATAATGTTATGTAAAAGCACAATTTATGCTAATAATTGTGTTATGTAAAGGCATAACATTTAATGTAATGTTGCATAACACAATTTACCGGGTCTTAATTATCATAGATTACAATCAACGAATTGTGCAATAAATAAATCTCCAGTTAATGGTTCGAGATACTTAATTATAGAAGAAAATTTATAACCAACATATATTCTCAACCTCCTTTGGGGACCCATGTTTGTGTGTTGTGATGAAGTTTTTGGAAAATATACTACACATCCAAAAATTCTAAGATGAGAAATATTTAGCTATTGACCAAAAGTCAATTGTAATAAGGAGTTTTTATTATAACTTATTGACTTGATGCGTGCAAGTGTTGTAGCATGTAAATCAACATAATCTTATATTGAAATAAGAAACTTCGTTCTCATAAGTAATGATTTAAATATTAACTAGAGACATTCAATAAATGATTTCTCTAAATAATTATGTATATAAATAACAAGCTTTGCAAAAATTGTTCAATTTTATATACAGCAATCATTAAAAGCCTTAGATATAAAATTACCATTAGCAATACTAATTGTCTTAATTATATAATCTAAAAATATGATTATTTAAATAAATAATTTTTCAAACAACAGGTTACAAATTGATAACACACATGTGATTATCATGTTGATGTATCTACCAAAATCATATAATATCCTGGAGGGATGAAACCATTTAAAGAAAGTATCTAATGCCTCATAGTCTATTTTGATTACTTTTCTTTACATTATTCCTAACAATTTAAAGTGGCGGATATTTACACGTATTTAACACAGACACGTATATTCAAAGAATTGTATGTTGTACTTGAAGAAACACGAAGAGTTGGAATAGGATACCTCAATTTGGAAGCTAAGAGATGATAAGGATGTCAAGCTAGCAAGCCTTAACCGATAAGTTTTTCCAGGAATTACAGTAAGTGTCGAGGGAGAACATTGAGGATTTGTTGAGTTACAAATACCTGGTGCTAAGCCAGAACAATTGTAGTTCCCTTTGCCATTTATCAATAATGACTGAAATATAACCAAAAAGAAAAAAAGAATAGTTTAGACAGGTTGTGCATATTCAAGTGTTGCATGGGTAGTGTGTTGATATACCCGAGGCTCGCCAATCCATTGAAAAGGAATGGAGGACAAGGCAGTTGATTGGTCATAAGCTGAATGATGGTACCAATCGCTGAGAATAATCCCATGATCCGCATCATAGTTGAAGGGCTCTGTCACTCCTGGAACTGAAACATTTATCATCCCATATAATCCTCCTCTTTGCAACCCATAATGTGAATGGTACATGTATGTCCCCGCCTAATGTTTAACCAAATACAAACTTAGGTGTATGTTTGGGCTTTAATATCATTAAATTTAATTAACACCACATGCTAGTGTTACACATCTAATCTAAAATTAATTTTAAAGGAATAATGATTATGAATACTAGGTTATTCACATATTCAATTTGCGTGAAAATATTATATAAAAATTATATTTATATATACAAAAAACTAATAACACGTTGCTTAAAATGACAAAGTTGAAGTTTTGAGACTTTTAAGTCTCATTTTCTAGTTTGTTCTATGCTTAAATTGTTATTTATAAATTTTATATACAATGTAAAACATAAAAATATCTTTATAAGAATATTTATTATTTTTCAAAATAATATTTAAAAAATTAACTGAATCAATATCAATTTAACATGATTAAAATATTTAACAGATAAAAAACTCAATTCAAAATTGATTAATTCATTCCATTTTAAAAATTGAAATTATTAATACAATTAATCTTTTAGTTTTATGTTAAAGACAACATTAAATCATATATATATATATATATATATATATATTTGGTATTTATTTAACATTAGATATTTTAAGTTTTATTAAAATGAATGGAAAATTTAAAATCTTAACCTTGGATATGTTTTATTTTTTACATTAGAACAATAGATTGAAACTTTGAAACTATGGCAAGAATCCAAATAAAATTAATTTACTATAAACGAAAAGATGTACTTTTTAATTTAAAGTTTAATTGATGTGAGATAAGATGATTGTTACCCTGGCATGATTGCACACTGTGTAACGCCATCCGTTCCATCACTCCAAGGTGTTCCACGCTGTTTTCAGTAGCTCACAAACATAATTGATTCTATTAACAATTTTCTATTATATCATTTAAAACAAGTAGGTAAAATAATTCTCCACTTTCTCTTAATTTCAAATTTTGGCAAATTGATCCTTAAAATAGTTAAAGCAATTCAATTTTTTTCAATTTCAAAAGTGAATAACTAATAACAATTAATCATGACGCTAATGTCTTTCATAAATTGTACATAACTTTGATTAGTATAATAACAAATTTTCATACTTAGATAACTTTACAAATTAATCTCTAAAATAGCTAGATTAAGTTGTCCCGATCTCAAAAATATAAAAACTACTAAAAAAGGGACTTGAATACTTTCCTAATTTGGCCAAGAAAGCTTGCTTTCTCTTTCCTAGGGTTTCCATGCAAAATATTTGAGGAAGATGATGATAAATGATGATATTTTCATCTTTTTATTATTTATCATCTTTATTTTTTATCTTTCCAATTTTGTCCTTTTCTTTAATTTTATTTTCCATGGATGAATCATTATCCTTAACAACTAAGTATTTTTAATTGTCTAATTACCATATAATAACCTCTAATTTAAAGTTCTAGCTATTAAAACTCAACTTTTACACTTCGTGCAATTTGGTCCTTTGTCAAATTAAACATGTAATCGTTAAAATTTCTTTACAAAATTTTCACACAATATTATTATCATACTGTAGATCATAAAATATTATTAAAATAATTTTTTTTCTTTCTAGACTCAGATTTGTGGTCCCAAAACCACTATTCCGATTTTGTCAAAAATGAGCTGTTACAACTGACTTTCTTCAAATTTATCATATCATAACTCATTTTTACTGTCTTGACGAACTTCATTGAAAACCACCACGATGTTAAAACTCACATCACAAAACCTCTCAACACTCAGTTACACCCTATTTCCCCATATTTATTAATCACACCTCATATACCTAACATAGGTATATATTCAAATATGTTATACTCATTTTCTTAACCAAATCATACTCATTACACATTTCACACCCACATCAGATGATCATGTATCATAATATATATCTCAGACACACATACATAGTTGCTTTACAGAATCATATACATCCATACATACAGCCCACTACATACCAGACTCATGAGGACACTATATCAAGATCTCATACATATTTTCAACAGTCAAATCAAGTACTCATTCACTGATACTAGAACATTGATTACAAAGATTTATCTAGAAAAAATTGTAGGATTCGATATTAAAGACTCACCTACTATAGCTATGTAACCCCCCAAACTCAATCCTATTCACAGGGTCTGAGTTTCGAGTGTTACTTCGCAAGGCTAAACCATTAAGAAAAGAATTTACAATTTCTCATATCCTTAA
The DNA here is from genome assembly GCF_025698485.1 of Gossypium arboreum. Lineage (NCBI taxonomy): Eukaryota > Viridiplantae > Streptophyta > Magnoliopsida > Malvales > Malvaceae > Gossypium > Gossypium arboreum. The sequence continues at coordinate 81,086,367 of NC_069081.1, read as the reverse complement.
GTATGTGATTTGACAATTAAATTAGAAACTTATTGTATGAAAACAAGGGAAACAACTTAAAATAATCTTATTACAATAAACTCGATACAAATCCTTACAGAATGGAAGTTTATTTAAATACAAACTCAAAAGGTGTATTCCTAGACTATGCCACATCTCCACTGTATACATAGTAGCCCACTCCGCCATCACCTTGGTGAACTCCTGGCATCATCCCTCCAAGCGAAGTCTTTTCTCAAATATTTGAAAGGCAATAACAAATCTTGTAAGTAGAAGAGTACTTAGTGAGTTCATTATAACATTACCTTGATGGATACTTTGCACTCTTGTATGAAATTTTGGGTGCCAATTATTTTGTATCATTTATTCCAGTGGACACCACTACAATTTACCATTCTCTTATATACCAGATATCATGCTATTATCATACTCAATCTTCCTTATTTAACTAAATGGGGAATCCTTTCAAACGTTTCATAAATCTTTTGTCCCACAATAACTGTTTAATAGAACATACCCCTAAAAATCACTTCCAACAATCCATGCCTCAACCCATACTGTAACATTACAAATTAGGGTCTAATCAAAATAGTGGTTTTGAGACCACAAATTCGAAGTAGAAATCATTATTTTATGATTATTACAAGGTCTATGATATGATTCCATGCTTGTGTGAAAATTTCATGAAGAAATTTTATGAGTAAATTGTCCAATTTGACTTTAGGGACTAAATTGAATAAGTTGCAAAGTATGTGTTTCTAGAAGATTTTAGTATGAAATAGCTTTGGATTATTAATTAGAGGTCCCTAAATATCAATTTTCCTAATTTCTATTTTTATGGACAAAAATGGGCATGCATGGATAAAATTTGAAAGTTTAGTAAAAAGGGCATTTTTGTGATTTAGTTAATAAAATAATAGAAAAGGAAAAATCAACCAAATTTGCTCATCTTCTCCATGCCATAGCTGAAATTCTCCAGCTCTCCATAGCTAGGGTTTTTTAATTTTTCAAGCTTGGAAGTAAGTCAATCTTAGCCCCGTTTTTAATGTTCTTTGCATTTTTGAGATCCTTGAAGCATGATTTAGCTATTTCTACCCTTTATTTGAACTAGGGTTTATGTCCAAAAATTTACCCGTGTGTGTCATGCATGTATTTTGATGATTAATGGAGGAATATGAAAGTTTGGAGTTAAATGAACATATTTTTCTAAGTGATTTTTCATGAAAACACCTAAAATGACTTATTTGTAAAATTTGTAAAAATAGGTGTTAAAAATGTGATTTGATGAAAAATGTGGGCTGTTATAAGAGGGAATATGAATTGGCTAGGCTTGGGTAACAAAGAAATTGGACACATTTCACTTTACGAGCTTAGGGACCAAAGTGTAAATATGTGAAAGTTTAGGGGAAAAATTATAATTTTGCCAAAGTATGATTTATGTACTTTAAATAAGTGAAATTTGCTATTATAGATCAAGAAAAATGGAGTCTAGGCCTAGATCGGGAAAAGAAAAAGATCTTGGACTAAATCGAACTAATTGTCCATATTTTGTACTAAGGTAAGTGCGCGTGTAATTGATATAGCATTTTATTATACGTCTAACCCTTAATGTTACATGAGTTTTATAATGTCTTCGTGAGTATCATTGATGTTTTCCGAAAAAGATTTGAAGAGATGAAAGTTGATTGAACCTTAGGAATACTTAGGGCATACATATCATGATATTTGGGTTGATGAGATCCCGTATAAGACCATATCTGGGATATGGCATCGGAATTGATATATGATCCCATGTAAGACAATGTTGGGGACATGGCATTGGCATCGATATGAGTACATCGTGTAAGACCATAGCTAGGCTAATGGCTTTGATATGTGTGATCCCACGTAAGACCATGTTTGGGACATGGCCTTGGCATCGATATGTGGCCCAATGTAAGACCATATCCGGGATATGGCATTGGCACCCTACTATGTGAATATAGTTCCCTGAGTATCCTTAGTATTCCAAGTAGTTCAACGAGTAGTCTAAGGATTTGTCAAAGAAATGACAAGGTATGAACATGTCGAGAGCGTATAAGTATGTACGGCATGCTCGTAGTTATTGTGATTATGAAATGAAAAAATCTTTGGTAAGATGAGAATGAAGGAATTATGATCTTGAATTCTATTGACTATTATGTAAATCAAATGAGATAGGATATGACTACAATTATTATTAAGAATGAGAGGAATCCAATTATGTTATGCATGTGTATGAAAATTGCTCGCGAGGTTTCGTGATAGGTTTTAAATATTTATAATTACTCGTTCTTGAACTAACTATTATCGCGATGTAGGCAAGTGTACCTATCGAACAGTAGTATAGTTTTAGCAAGACCGAATTGTCGAACCCAAAGGAACTAAAATGATTGTCTTTTTATTATCTAGCCTAAGAATAAAGAGGTTTTATTTTAATAACTAATTATCTAAACTAAGAACTCACAGAGAAAAGAATTGGGGAATTGCTTTTGGGAAAATCGATTGAATGAAGACAATACCTAAGAAAAAATCCACCTAGACTTTACTTGTTATTCTGGCTCCGAATCGGACGATTTATTCATTCAACTTGTTCCGTAGAGATCCCTAAGTTATGTTATTATCCCTATTCAAGACTAATAACATCTAATCCCTAGATTGAATAACCAAGACTTTTCTCTAATTAACACTCTAAGGTTGCATTAACTCGATCTATGGATCCTCTTATTAGGTTTCACCCTAATCCGACAAAATCTTGTCACCGTATTTCTAGGCACGCAATCAACTCTGCTTAATTATGACAAAAGTACTCTTAGACATGGTCTATTCCTCCTCTGAATAAGAGCATGCCTTGAATTAGTATCCTGGGATATCAAAACAATAATTAAGAACACATAATTAAGAACAAGTTAAATATTTATCATACGATTCATAAAATAATAACAAGATTCGTCTTAGGTTTCATTCCCCTTAGGTATTTAGGGGTTTTAGTTCATAACTGAATAAGAAAACATCTTAGAAGAATAAAGAATACAAAACATAAAGAAAACCCAAAACTCCTGGAGGGAAATTGAGGAGAGATCTTCAATCTTGATGATAAATCCGGCTTTCGAGATGGATCAATCGGCTTCCTTGGAGTAATCCCTTACCCTCTCTTCTCCGTCTCCCTTTTCTTCCTCCTCTAGGGTGTATTTATAGGCTTTGGAATGCCTAAAGGCCCTCAAAATTAGCCTTTTTCGAATTGGAATCAACTTGGGCTCGGCAGGGACACGCCCGTGTACGATTACTTCAGGCCATGTTGAAGCCTGTTAGAATGGCACGGGCGTGTGCTATACCAGTGTGAGTCGTGCTCCAATTCTGCCAGATTGACACGGCCGTGTGGTCTGCCTGTGTGATGAGGTCCAGGCCATGTTGATCTCGTACTTTGGCCCATTTTCTCCGTTTTTGGCCCGTTTCTCGCTCTTTTCGCTCTCTTATGCTCTCCTAAGTATAAAACATGAAATTAAAGTATTAGAAGCATCGAATTCACCAATTCTTATGGAAAATCATCCATAAATTGCATTAAACATGGGGTAAAAATATGTATAAATTACGGTTTATCAAATACCCCCACACTTAAGCATTTTCTTGTCCTCAAGCAAAATTCTCAACTCATAATCAAAATAATTTCTCCTCAACTTATAATTCTTATCGATAATATCTCAAGATAATCCATAGGTAATTATACATTGAGAATTCAACTAAAAGAACATAAAAGTTTCAAACATTCCAAGTTGAGTATTTAATCATGCAACCATAGGTGTCTCTCCGCATCTAAGTAATTATTTTTGATTTAGAATATCACAGAGTTTCACATCATCACTAAAGATTCACTCAAATCACTTGAGGTGTTTAAGGACAATAAAAGAAGCACTCAATAGTCAATAATGAAAAGTCATTACCATAAGCTTGCATGAAAATCAAATCTCCACCACTATAATTTAAGATGATACATCAATCAAAAGGTCTTTAGAGGGTTGTAGTGAGGCTTGGTTAGGGGGTGTGGTCACAAGCTGAAAGAAAAGGTTAGAATCAAGATTAAATTGAAAAATTGCCTAACTAGAAAAAGAGTTAATCTTCACTTGCGTACAACAGAGCTTCTCTCAAAATATGAAATTACAAATATGTATACATAGTTTTTTTTTTTTAAGAATAAGTTAAAATAATATAGACTAACTATCAAGAACAAAACATAGCTAGGCAATCCATTCAACTCAAATCTCGACAAAAAATAGGGATTAATTTAAGGGAACAATAATAGGTTAAAAGTTAATATTAAAGGTAATACAAGAAATGGGTTGTTAAGCTCAAGGGGGTTTAGTAGGGGTTAATCGTGGAGGTAGGCTTTTCATGGCATGAGTGGGTTAATCCTAAGTGCCTTAATCATTTTGGCATATCAAATCAAATGGTATGGTCTCGACATGCATAATCAAGCAAGTTCTAGAATAACAGTTCAATACTGACACACTCAAAGCAATGATAAAAGTGAGCATGAAAGAATTAAGAGATGCTCAAAAGGCTCAAAAATCTCACAAAAATTATGGCTTTTTGGTGTTTAGACTCGTGAATTCCAATTCAAAATAATACCTATACTTGGGGAAACAACCTATAATTTTAAATTCTTGAAAATCAATTTATCATGCTTGATTCTCTAATGTCTTAAAGTTTAAATAGTCAATGCATAAGTCCCTATGTTTTAATTCAAGATATATCAATCAAAATCATAAACCAATCAAAATTTATCCTAAATATGATATGAGAGCTTTTCAAGAGAACAAGGCAGTCATTCAAGGATTTTTCTGATAATGAAATGAATGCCTCCCCCCACACTTAAGATGTACATTGCCCTCAATGTACAAAAATAGATATTAGAGTATAAAAATAAGTTAGGGAGAGAAGTGAAACTTCCTGTATGATGAATTCCTCGAACTAGAGTTTTAGAGAGTAATTGGTTCGAGAGTGGAGAAGGATACTCCGGCGGTCGTAAAGGTTCATTAGTCCATAAGTCCTGCGCCAAAAGAATATATATCTAGTGGTAGCTATGGTCGTGGTCGACCAGGACATGGCAGTCGTAGAGAACCTTTCCCGGTGGAGTTTTAGTTCCTATGTGATGTTGAGCTTAAGAGCTCTATATAACTGTGATAAAATCAGGAACTTTTTAGGGGATATTAGGAAGAATAAGTACTCGAAAAGAAATAACCAAAATTAATAATTAAAAATAAAATTCTAAAATCTAACAAAAATAAAAAGTAGTTTCAATAAAAATTAAAAACATAAAATAATAAATAAATATTTCTAAACATCTTCATCGCTGGATGGTTCGCGAGGTGGGACTGGTGATGAATGTGGAGGTGCTGACAAATCTGCTGTAGAGTAGCATCAATGTTGTCAAATCATTGAAAACACTACTGCTCGAATAGGGTGAGGAGCTCAGAGATGTCAGCATATGAAGCCGCCGCATGAACTGGATGAGAGGGTGGTAGTGGCTGAGTCGATGGGTCCTCATGCTGTGGGGGGACATCATCAAGAATGTCCTCGTAGGCCTCCTCCTTAGTAGATTGGGCGAGACAATACTAGGGAGGGTAGGTTCCTCGGCACCTCTCGAGATGCCTTGTGGAGACATCTGGCCGATGAGAGTGAGGGATGATTCTTGGGCCGCGATGTTGAGGAGCCCAAAGTGTCGTGTCAGCCTAGTCACGTAGGGGCCAATGAAGATGACCCCCTTTCGATGCCGCTCTGTCTGGTGCTAAATCGCAAGGGCGATGAAATAGGCAAGGTCGATGACGTGCCCTTGCGACATACACCATAAGAAGTAGACTTCGTGGGTGTTGACGATGCCAGTGCTCTCTCGCCTCCCTGTAATCATGTAAGCTAAAATAGCGTGTAAGTACCTCAGAGATGGTGGGATAACTGATGCCTTGGAGCGGCTAGGATTGTACGAGGCCGTGCTAGGCGCCAAAGTGTGCCAGCACTTCGAGGGAGAGAAATGTATGTGGCGACTGAGAGCATATAGTTCATTCTCCTCTCGAAACTCCTCCGTATATAGGCCTAAAGCAGCACTGAACTCTGGGACGCTTAGCTAGCGGATTAATCTTCCTAGGCGAAACTGGACCGTGCCAGGATCATCATACCTTATCATTACGGTCTGGAGATGGAACATTAAGCATAGTTCCATCGTGAGCTCGAGGTATGTCGGCTCGATAATCCCGAAGAACAGCTCCCAAGGGTCGGTGGTTAGGAGAGCCCGAATCGCGTTAGCCATCTGGACTTGTTCTATGGCAGCCCAGTCGATGTAGCGGCCCGCAATTAAGGATCGAGCCCAAAGTATTTGGAATAGTTCTTCCTAGGGCCCTCGGGGAAACTGTAGGAGAGGGTGACTGATTTTTGCGGTTGGGCCCACGGAAGAAGACGTTCCTTTCCTCTTTTTCGAAGCAGGTACGGCGGTTTTCTTTCCTCTTGACGATGACATGGTTCCTGCGATTAGAATCATCAAGTCATCTTGATGAGTGGTCGAAGTAAAAGGAATACAATTTCCAACTAAAAAGCAAACTTTCAACCACAACCAAACATAACTAATATAATAATTTCATGACTTTGTCATTGTATGTAGTAATGGCATGTGTAAAAGAATGAAGCTTTCTTAACAACATGAAATGTATAAGAAATAATTAAACAATGCAAATTACATGAGAGATATTGGCATGGGAATATCATGAGAATGAGCATGGTAAAATCATGGGTATGAAGTTTCCTAATCACTTGATTCAACATGCAATGTATAATAACTAACTAAAAATGCAAACTAAATGATAAAGTAATGAACAAAAATGGAAGATAGTTCAAAAGAAATTGAAATTATTGTAATAATAAGCATTAGTAATAAGTAAAATAGAAGTGAAAAGAGTAAACAAATGCTAAGGGAGAGAGATTGGGCGTCAAAAATGGAGTTGAAGGCGATGCACGGGCTTGGCAGGGGGCCGTGTGGAGTTGCAGCGGCTAGGGTTAGGGTTTTTGAATAGGGAAGAAAGTGAATAGTACAGGGTATTTATAGATTTTGGGGCACACAGCCATGGCACAAGCTTGTGTCCCCCAATTCCAGCCCGTGTTATTCGCGAATTTCAAATTTGGGCGTGTCTGACATTTAGTACACGCTTGTGCTCCTCGGGCGTGTGGGTTCACACGGCCATGTTGCACGGCTGTGTCTAGCATCATACGCTTCTCCCACGCCCATGTTAATTTAACAAGTTTGACCACGGGTGTTAGACACGGGCGTGTCGCACGCCAATGCTAGTTTCTCAATTTCAACCACGGGTCTTCCACACGGGCGTGTCGCACGCCCGTGTTGGGGAAATCTTTTGCCATGTTTTCACACAGCCTTAAGCACACCCATATGCTTGGCTGTGTTTTTGTGGAAACACCTGTATTCAAGATTTCTATTTGAAAGTTAGGATTTAAAGACCAAAATTCAAAGAAATTAATATTGTTAGTGCTCGGGTTGCCTCATGAGAAGCGCTTATTTATAGTCTAAGCTCGACTTACCTCTTCGTTGTATGGCCATGGTGGTTCGAGGAGTTTATACTCCTCATTCCTAATATCAGTCTCATCAAAATAAGGTTTTACATGAGTGTTGTTTACCCTAAAGTGCTGAACCTGGGATGACTTACCTCCACCGTACCGAATGGAAAAATACTGAGTACCATAAGAGAGATTTCCTCATTCGGTGTGGTAGTGACAATGTGGGGATCTGCGGCATCTAGTAAGACTTTATCAATAACCTTAAGTTGATTTGGAGAGGATCGGGATCGTTTTGACGTAGTTTCAGTTTATCGTGTGTTCTCGATTTATGTGCTCGACAGTCGTCTAGCTCCTCTATCCGTAGCCTTCGTTCTTCATGAATGTGTCCTCTATCATTTCTGGAACATGGCTCGTGAACTTCAAAGAAGCTCAATTTTTGCAAAGTCATATTGTCAATTTTAGTGGATTAGTGTGGACCATTACCTTCAATGTTTGATGTGATGCCAGAATTACGAGCTTGAAGGGTGATCATTTCGTCTCCCACACGAAGTGTAAGCTCACTTGTGCCAACATCAATAATTGTTTTAGCATTTGTTAAAAAGGGCCTCTCTAAAATCAAAGGGGTGTTATTATCCTCCTCTATGTCTAGAACAACGAAATCAATGGGAAATATGAACTTATCTACTTTCACTAGTACATCTTCAATAATACCCCTAGGAAATCTTATAGTTTTATCTGCCAATTGAATGGTCATCCTAGTTTGTTTAGGTTTCCCAAGACCTAGTTGCTTAAACATTTTGTAAGGCATGACGTTAATACTAGCCCCTAAATCAGCTACTGCATGATTTATACCTAAACTACCAATTAAGCAAGGAATATCTTTCAATTTTTGGGGTAGCTTATTCTGTAGAATAGCTGAGCAGATTGCATTTAGCTCCACATGTGACGCTTCGTCCAACTTCCGCTTATTTACTAAAAGCTCTTCTAAAAATTTCATTGCATTCGGCATCTGCGACAGAGCTTCAATAAACGGTAAGTTAATATGTAATTTTTTAAAAAGTTTAAGGAATTTACCGAATTGTCCGTCTGAGCGGTATTTCTTTGTCGCATTAGGATATGGGACACGAGGTTTATATTCTTCATTCACCGTTTTGTTCTGACTTACCTCACTTTTACCTTTGTTCACCATAGTTTCTTGCATCAATTCTGGCTCAGGCGCAATGAATCCTTCCTTATCTTGAGTACTAATTGCGTTGAGGTGTTCCTTTGGGTTAGGTTCAGTATTACTTGGTAAGCTACCTTGTGGTCGTTCGGAGGTTAGTTTGGGTAGTTGGTCTATCTGAGTTTCGAGTCCTTAGATCGATGCTTGTTGATTTTTAAGTGCTGTCTCGGTATTTTGGAAACGGGTTTCTGACACTGATATGAATTTCGACAGCATCTCCTCAAGGTTCGGTTTCTTCTCTTGTTGATAAGATGGTTGTTGAAAACCCTGAGGATTTTGTGCCTTTTGATTCCCTTGACCACCCCAGGAGAAATTTGGGTGGTTCCTCCAACCTGCATTATAAGTATTACTGTATGGGCTAGTTTGAGATCTAAAGTTATTGTTACCCATATAGTTGACTTGTTCCTCTTCGATTGTAGGATTGAAGGATTGATATTCTGTATGCACACCTCCTCCACTTGAGTCACACTTCATTACTGGATGTACCTGCATAGAACCAAGTAAACCATTAATCTTTTTATTGAGAAGTTTTACCTGATTTGACAGCATAGTAACTGAGTCGACGTTATAAACGCCGGCTATTTTTGTTGGCTTAATCCTCATGACTTGCCATTGATAATATTCAGTGACATTTCTTCAATGAATTCATAAGCCTCTTCAGGTGTTTTGTTGTTGATGGTTCCTCTAGCAGCTGCGTCAATCATCTGTCTTGTCGAGGGATCCATACATTGTAAAACGTTTGAACTTGCAGCCATAGAGGTAACCCATGGTGAAGGCACCTTCACAATAGATCCTTGTATCTCTCCCATGCATCGTAAAATGTTTCTAAGTCCATCTACACAAAAGAAGAGATATCATTACGTAACTTATCCGTTTTAGCTGGCGGAAAATATTTTAATAGAAATTTTTCAGTCATTTGTTCCCAAGTAGTGATAGACCCTCGTGGTAACGAGTTTAACCAATCGCTTAGCTTTGTTTCTCAAAGGAAAAGGAATAATCAAGGCGAATGGCATCATCAGAAATGCCATTAATTTTGAAAGTGTCACAAAATTCTAGAAAATTTGCCAAGTGAGTGTTGGGATCCTCATCCTACAAACCATCAAACTGAACAAACAGCTGTATCATCTGAATTGTGTTAGGTTTTAGTTCGAAATTATTCACAGCAATAGCAGGTCTAACTATACTTGACTCAGTTCCTGTTAAAGAAGGTTTAGCATAGTCATACATAGTGCGTGGAGCAGGATTTTGATTAACCGCAATTGCAAGAGGCAGCTGATTGCCTTGGTTTTCAGCCATCTCTTCGGTTGGGGGTTGAGTATCGTCTTCTTGCTCGTTATCCATGTATCTTAAGCTTTGCCTCATTTCTCTTTGGTTTCTACGAACTGTGCGATCGATTACTTCGTCAAATAGTAATGGTTCCGACGGGTTTCTTCTAGTCATAAACTTTGAAAACCTGCCAAGAGAAGGAAAAAGGAAGTTAATAAATAATAATTAAATTAAATTAAATTGCAAGAAAAATAAATGGCTAAAGTAATAAAAATTGAGTGTTCCTAATATTCAGTTCCCCGGCAACGGCGCCAAAAACTTGCTCGCGAGGTTTCGTGATAGGTTTTAAATATTTATAATTACTCGTTCTTGAACTAACTATTATCGCGATGTAGGCAAGTGTACCTATTGAACAGTACTAGAAATGTCTGTCTTTTTATTATCTAGCCTAAGAATAAAGAGGTTTTATTTTAATTAACTAATTATCTAAACTAAGAACTCACAGAGAAAATAATTGGGGAATTGCTTTTGGGAAAATCAATTGAATGAAGACAATACCTAAGGAAAAATCCACCTAGACTTTACTTGTTATTCTGTCTCTGAATCAAACGATTTATTCATTCAACTTGTTCCGTAGAGATCCCTAAGTTATGTTATTATCCCTATTCAAGACTAATAACGACTAATCCCTAGATTGAGTAACCGAGACTTTTCTCTAATTAACACTCTAGGGTTGCATTAACTCGATCTATGGATCCGCTTATTAGGTTTCACCCTAATCCGACAAAATCTTGTCACCCTATTTCTAGGCACGCAATCAACTCTGCTTAATTATTACAAAAGTACTCTTAGACAGGGTCTATTCCTCCTCTAAATAAGAGCATGCCTTGAATTAGTATCCTGGGATATCAAAACAAGAATTAAGAACACATAATTAAAAACAAGTTAAATATTTATCATACGATTCAGAAAATAATAACAAGATTCGTCTTAGGTTTCATTCCCCTTAGGTATTTAGGGGTTTTAGTTCATAACTAAATAAGAAAACATCTTAGAAGAATAAAGAATTAAAAACATAAAGAAAACCCAAAACTCCTGAAAGGAAATTGAGGAGAGATCTTCAATCTTGATGATGAATCCCGCTTCCGAGATGGATCAATCGGCTTCCTTGGAGTAATCCCTTACCCTCTCTTCTCCGTCTCCCTTTTCTTCCTCCTCTAGGGTGTATTTATAGGCTTTGGAATGCCTAGAGACCCTCAAAATTAGCCTTTTACGAATTGGGCTCAACTTGCGCTCGGCAGGGACACGCCCGTGTGCAATTACTTCAGGCCGTGTTCAAGCCTGTTAGAATGGAACGGGCATGTGCTATACCCGTGTGAGTCGTGCTCCAATTCTACCAGATTGACACGGCCGTGTGGTATGCCTGTGTGAGGAGGTCCAGGCCGTGTTGATCTCGTACTTTGGCCCATTTTCTTCGTTTTTGGCCCGTTTCTCATTCCTTTTTCTCTCCTATGCTCTCCTAAGTATAAAACATGAAATTAAAGCATTAGGAGCATCGGATTCACCAATTCTTATGGAAAATCATCCATAAAATGCGTTAAACATGGGGTAAAAATATGTATAAATTACGGTTTATCAAAAATGCACATTTTTATTACTTATTATTTACATCCAAGCTTACTAAGCTTTATGCTTACTCCCTCTCTTTTTCGTTTTCTTAGAGTATTGCTAAGCTAGCTCAGGGATCAAAGGATGTTGGAGGCTCGCTCACACTATCAATTGGATATTTTGGGTATAGTTAGTCTCCGAGTATGGCATGTATAGGAACTTGGTTATTTTGTTATATGTCATATTTGTTTAGCCAATGTGTTGGCTTTTTATGGTGTTATGATTCATTTTGTATAAGGCCATGAGATATGACTCACAATGATTATTGGGTTGTAAACCTATTTATCTATGCATGTATGTGAAAATTCCATTATGATATGGCTATTAGTTGTTGATGGTTGAATGATGATGACTACTATGAATGTGTTGTGCAAATAAGGGTGGCAATTGGCTTGGAAAATAGCCTTAAATTTGTCCACTCGGGTAGACACACTGGCGTGTGTCTAGACCGTGTGTGACATACGACTTGCCCCAAGGGCGTGTGTTCTGGTCGTGTGTCCCCTGCATCCTAATTAATGTTAAACAGAATGCCTAGTAGTAAACACACAGGCAAAGACACAGTCGTGTGTCTCATCCGTGTGGAGGACACGACCTTAAAACATGGCGTGTGCCCAGGCTGTATGAAGTCTGCACTTAATTTCGAGAATTTAATTCAGCACATGGCCTAAGCACATAGGCGTGTGACTTGGCCGTGTGACTCTATTTGTATGATGACATCATAGTCAGAAGTTACACGGGTTGAGGACACGGGCGTGTGTGACCACACGGCCTACCCACACAGGCGCGTGACTCTCCAAAACAAGAAAATTCTTCTAAGTGTCACAAAAGTTTCAAAAGTTCTCGGTTTAGTCCCGAACCACACCCAATGTATGTTTTGGGCCTCGAGGGCCATATAAAGGACGATATGCATGTGAATGAAAATTTTTAAATCTGGGATAAATTTATGGCCTGGTTTTGTGTGAATGTTTATGTTTTAATCCGACAACGCCTCGAACCCTGTTCCAGCATTGGATACAGGTAAGGGGTGATACACACTCTTATTTTCAAAAAATTGTTCATTAACATTTATCATGGATGGATACATATATATTTGGTGAATACTTAAGAAGAATTTAATATAATCAATTCATACTTAAACATACTAGGATTCAGTATCATACACATTTATATTGATAAATCACTGCATAGACCATTCTGACGAATTCCAAATTGTTTTATATCCGAATCCCAAATCCCAAGATGACTTTTATTTTTATTATGATACTAATAACGATAGAGAGGAGCTTCGACTCCAAAATTTGACTTAACCGTAAGCTTGAAAAAGGAAGTCGAGTGTAACACCCCTTACCCGTGTCCGACGCCGGGATAAGGTACGAGGCATTACCAGACTTAAACATCCACATACATGCAAAAATCGAACCATAAAATTTCTTTTTAATTCAAAAATTTTCATACACATGCATAATGTCCCATACACGGGCCTACGATGCCCTAAACATGCATTGAAAGTAGTTAAAGACTAAATCGAGGACCTTAGAAAGTTTTGAGAAAACTTAGAAAATTTCTTTCCATGAAACAGGGTCACACGCCTGTATGGGCACAGGGACACGCCTGTGTGCCTAGGATATGCCCGTGTCCTCAGGCCATGTAACTCTCTAACTATGACATCAGCAAACAAAATTTAACCACACGGCCAAACCACACACCCGTGGGCTACGCTATGTCATCCACACGGCTGAGACACACAGCCATGTCTCTGCTCGTGTGGCTACCACTTAGGCATTTTCCAAGCCTTTTGTTACCATTAAAGCCTTACATTTTTACACACATCAAAGTTATACATCATGGCATCATTTTAAAGATTTAGCAGACTTCACTAAGGTGCATTCTTAACTTTAACATGCTATCATTCACAAGTTTCACATCCTCATATAATATCAAGTCTAGACACATTAATCCATATTCACTGACCTTGTCAAGTGACCTTATTTAAATATTAAGCATTCATGTTCAATCATCATCGTCTTATTTCTATACCATACAATTACTCCATAGCTATAACCATTTTGATTGGTCATGAAGCATTTATCAGACACACATGTCTTAACACCAATCATGCATGTCCCACAAGCATGAAAACATCATCGCATCGCAAACATTAGAACTTATCATGAATAACAAGGCTTACAAGCCACAATCATTATAAGCCACATGTCATGGCTATATACAATTAATCAATATAAGCCAAAATATTTGGCTAATCATAATAACATCTATCTTAAAAACTAAGTCCCTATACATGTTACTCACTTGAAGGTGTTTAATACATAAATGTCAATACTCCAAAGGTGATGGCTTGATAGTGTAATGCTGCCTCCGACGATCTCCAATCCCGAGCTAACCTGGCAGCACTAAAGAAATGGAAAGGAGAGGGTAAGATTTATAGCTTAGTAAGACCGTTTGAAAATAATAAGCAATTTATCAACTTGCTTCTCATGGTAATACAACCCTACTTGTATTTTTACTTATATTCTAGTCAAGCTGTTTTATCGAGTCATGGTCACTAAATTATTTATATCTAGAGCTACAGAACTCCAAATTAAGATCTACTAATTTTCCCTAAAACTAGACTCAGATATCTTCTAACCATAAAATTTTAAGAATTTTTGGTCTAGCCAATAAGTACAGTTTATTCCTTAAAATTACCCTTTTTCGTTGTCTGATAGTTCTGACCCCTCTTCACTATAAATTAATTATCTCATAATACGGGATTTGGATGGCATTTCCATCTATTTTTATTGAAAATAAACTCATTAAGAATTCTAAGCATATAAATTATAACCCATAACTATTTTTGTAAAATTTCCAATGATTTTATCAAATCAAAAAAAGGGATTTCGAAATCATTCTGACTCTTTCTCACAACAATTTAAATATTTCATAGTATGAAACTCCTTTGCTTACACCGTTTCATATTTTATGCAGCCTTTAACTCAATTTCCACAATTTTTGGTGGATTTTCAAATTTGGACTGCTGTTGCTGTCCAAAACTATTTTAGTGTAAATTTATAATACTAAGTTTATCACCCTTATTAATTCATTTTCACCACATTGGTAAAAATACATGTTTGTACATCATAAGTTGTAATATCCTGAATTAGGGCTTAATCGGAATAGTGGTTTCGTGACCACAAATACGAGATAGAAATAATTATTTTATAATTATTTTGATGAATATGATATGATTGCATGATTGTGTGAAAATTTCGTGATGAAATTCTATGCCTAAAGTGCTTAAATTGAAAGTAGGGACTAAATCGAATAAGTTGCAAAATTTGCATTCTAGAAGTTTTTAGTATGAAATTGCATTGAAATATTAATTAGGAGGTCTTAAATAACAATTTGACCAATTTCTAAGTCTATGGACAAAAATTGGACATGGATGAAATTTTTGGAAAGTTTAGTAGTAAGGGCATTTTGGTCATTTAGTTATTAAAATGAATTAAAAACAAAATTAAAAGCCAATTTTTGTCCATCTTCTTCATTAGGCTGAAATTTCAAGGGTTCTCCATAGTTAGGGTTTGTTTCAAGCTTCCAAGCTCCATAATCAAGAGAAACGAGATTCAAGTCACAATCGAGGAAAAGAAAAGATTGTGGAATAAATTGCAAAATCTTTATATTTTGGTACCAAGGTAAGTTCATGTGTAAATAATGTAGCATAAATGTTATTTTTAAGTTATTAATGTTAATTATATGATATGCTGATTTTTAATCGTGAAATGTTATGCTTTGTGGTTAATATTGAGTAATATGCAAATTATGTTTACTACTTGATAAATATGAATTGCTACCGAGTATCGGTTCCGATATTCCATGGAAGATGGCAAATTTGAGATCGAGGGAAAAAGCCCGTTTGAACCTTAGGAATAGATTAGGATACAAGTGACATGTCACTAGGATGGTTGAGCATCCGAACTCGTTGAGTTGAGTCCGAGTTCACTTATGGATGCGAATGTCTGAACTTGTTGAGTTGAGTCCGAGTTCGTGAAATGTAACTAGGCATCCGGACTCGTTGAGTTGAGTTCGAGTTCACTTATGGATGTGAACGCCCGAGCTCGTTGAGTTGAGTCTGAGTTCACTTACGGGCGGGTTACATGATTTCTTGATTACATATGAGGCACTTATGTGCAAATTATCCATGTATCCGAGTTGTATTCCGATGTGTTCAACGGGTGAAATTTCTAGTGAAATGGAAGAACACTTAAGATGCAAGCGATGTTTTGGTAAGTGTTGTGAAATGGACACTTTGGACAGGTATGTTCTTAACCCTCGGGTTGAAAATAGATACAACAACAATAAGGTGGTAAGATGATGAATGATGTTTAGAAATGTGATATATGTTTTGGTGATACCATGCTAAAGTTGTTTGGTATATTTGTATTGTTATGTTACTTGTTATTTACATATGAACTTACTAAGCATTTATGCTTACTCCCTCCTCTTTATTTACTGTAGTTTTGAACAAGCCAGCTCGGGAATCGGACGGGTCGAAGGTTCGATCACACTATCCAAAGGACTTTCATCCGGGTAAATGGCTTGTAAAACTTAAGTATGGCATGTATAGCAATATACTTATTTTGTGTAAATAATTTTATGATATGGCCATGATTGGTTGAGAAAATGTTTGATATTGATAAGTCATGGTGATGGTTAAATTTAGATCATGTCGATATCATGGAAGTTTAATAGGTTATCTAGTTCATAACAACTCATGAAAAGATGAAATTTGCCTTAAAACAGAATATTGCTGCAGCAATGACATGAATTTGAAAAATCACTAAAAATAGTATAAATGGAATTAAATGATGAGAAAGTGATTAAATTGAAGCTTAATGAGTCTATTTTCATATGGATAAAAAAAACAGGCATATATATTATACTTTATGAGATATTTGAAACCTTGTGAAACAGGGCTAGAGTGATTTCTGGATCCTCTGTTCTGAATTTAAAAATTCATAATAAAATTTAAAAAAATAATTAGAAGTCATTATTTATATGTACAGATTCCTTGTTGAGTATAGTTTTAATAGAAACAAACCTTGTAGTCATTTAAATTCTGTATAGAGAGATATCTGATTCGTAATACACAGAGGTCAGAGCAGTCGAACCCTAAAACAGGAGAGACTTTAACTAATAAAATGTACTAATTGGCCCAACCAAAAATTCTAGAAAAATATTAGTAAATATATATATGAGTCTAGATTTAGGTAAAATTTACGTATCTTGATTTCGAGTTTCGTAACTTGAGATATGATTTTTCTTGTAACTGTGACGCGGGTAGCTAGAAAGCTGTGAATGTAGAAACAAATGATTTGAAGTTCTTAATTTGATAAATTATGTTCGGTAACCCCTCAAGCTCGACTCCGGCGACGGTTTCGGGCGTGGGGGTGTTATATTTGGTGGTATTAGAGCAGGTTTAGTCTGTTCTCAGACTACGTATTGTATGTACGGATTTTGTTATACATGCCATATGTATGAATTGTGATAGTGTGACGACTTCTGACCTTTTTAAATGATTTTTATATAGTAAATGGATCCCGATCCAGCTGTGGCAGATGAAGTAGAGAGTAATGCGCCAGCTCCATGAAGGGCAAGTGCGATGAAAACCCACCCCTCATTGTTGGTCGGGGAGGAGGAGAAAGGATCGGAAGCCTTTCTCCAAATGATGCGTGCATGGTACATCGAGTTCGTTCAGACGAACCCAAATGTACGACCTCCCCACCTCCCCAATTCCTCAACCTATGCCTCCGATGCCTCGTGGAGTGGATATGATAAAATTTCACAGAACCCCGTGATGTAATTCATAAACAAGGGGCTGAAGAATTTAGAGCAAATATTGATGATGATGCGAGAAAGCGAGTTCTAGCTTGAAAATTCTATCCGGTATTTGATGAATTATCTTGTACACCAAGAATGTTTGAAATGTGCTACAACTTTGTTGAGAGATTCAGCCTATAATTGGTGGAAGACTTTGATTTCGGTGGTACCGAAGAGAGGGTAACTGGGAATTCTTTCAAGAAGAGTTCGGAAGAAATATATTAGTGAAAGATTTATTGATCGAAATGTAAAGAGTTTCTTGAGTGAAGCAAGGTAATATGATAGTCTCGAATATGAAAGAGAGTTTGTTCGATTGAGTAAGTATGCGTGGAATATGTTCCTCTGAAGACAAGATGTGCCGACGATTTGAAGACGGGCTTAACGAAGACATTAAGGTATTTGTTGGGATCCTTGAACTAAAAGAAATGGTGGTACTTGTCGATCGAGCTTGCAAGGTGAAGAATTCTTCAAGGAAAAGAAAAGGTAGAATCAAACACGAAATTGGAAGAAAAGACCAATGAGTAATGCACCTCACAAAGAAACCGGAAAGTCAAGAAATATGAATCCTCGTTCCCAAGTTTCAGCTGGGCAATCATATGGAAATTTTAAGAAGCGAAATGTGGGTCCTAAATCTCATACTACTTCTGCGGCTAGTGTGGGAAATACAAGATTTTTTAAACCCGAGTGCCAGCGGTGTGGTAGAAATCATTTTGGTCCGTGCAGAGCAAATGAATGTTTTCGATGCAGCTTCTCCGGATCATTTTATTAGAGACGCCCAGAGAGAGCCGAAAGAAAAATTTCAGAATGTAAAAGCTAGTGGTGCGACTCGAGGAAAGGTATCCGAGAAAAGATGGAAGTGAAACAAGCAGAAGAATGTAGCCGAGATGCGAGAGTTAGATCTCGAAAGAAGAGCTCGGCTAGAACTTATGCTATTAAAGCGCGTGAAGATGCTTCCTCTCCGATGTGATTACGGTACATTTTCTCTTTATGATACTAATGTTATTGCTTTGATTGATCCAGTTCTACTCATTCATATGTATGCATGAAACTGGTGTCTAGTATGAATATACCTGTTGAGAACACAGAATTTATGATTAGAGTGTCGAATCTACTAGGCAAATGTGTGATAGTTGATAAAGTATGCAAGAAATGCCCTTTAATGATTCGGGGTCATTATGTATCACCCCTTACCCGTATCCGTCACCGGAACAGGGTACGAGGTATTAACAAATTATAGTATATGCTATTAAATAAAACCTAACAAAAATATGGCGTGCAATTTGATCATTATAACATATGCCATTAACAATACAAATCAACTTCAAGGGCTTCGTACAAAATGATTAGTTTGATACTATAAGTAGTAATTTGAACCTAGACAATTATGACACGTAACAAATAACTAAGTCTGCTATACATGCCTTATTTCAAAATGTTGAGTTCAGATACCAAGAGTATTGATAGTGCGGGCGGATCTTCTACGATCTCTGACTCCTGTGCTAGCTGAATGACACTATAAGATAAAGGAGAGAAAAGAAAGTAAGCTTATAGCTTAGTAAGTAGGTATATAAATTGTAACACCCCGTACCCGAGACCGTTACCGGAGTCGAACACGAGGTGTTAACAGACTTCAAACCACTCATTGAGAATTTTCCAGACAAGCTGCCAATCTGTGTACTAGTCGCTTCAAAAATCATAACTTGAGTTTTACAACTCGAAAATCAGTTTTGTAATTTTTCCCTGAAACTAGACTCATATGTCCATCTACAGATTTTTTTCTAGAATTTTTGGTTGGGCCAATTAGTACAGTTTATTAGTTAAAGTCTCCCCTATTCTAGGGTTCGACTACACTGACCTTCATGCATTACGAATGGGATATCTCCATGTACAGGACTTAAATACTGATGTCGTTTGTTTCTATAGAAACTAGACTAAAAGAGGAATCTATACATATATGGAATGACTCCTAATTATCTCTGGTTAATTTACAATGAATTTCCAAAGTCGGAACAGGGATTCCAGAAACCGTTCTGGCCCTGTTTCACGAAAACCTAAATATCTCTTAACATACAACTCATATGACCGTTTCGTTTCTTCCATATGAAAGTAGATTCATCAAGGATCATGTACATAATTTATTCACTATTTAATTCCATCTCTAGTATTTTTAGTTATTTTTCACATCCGCATCACTACTGCTGCCAGCATCTATTTTTAAGGTAGACTTTATCTAACACATAGTTTCTATGACTCAACTAACCCTCTTGCATATATATAGTCCAAAATATAATCATGATGAACCATTCTAATGGCTGATCGATGCCCAACATTTCCATGCCTCTTAATGAGCATATACATATCGAATGATTATAACATTATGCTCAAAACATTTATAAGCCATTTTCGCATGGCTATCTAAAATTATACAAATCCAAAGGGTCCATGACCCACAACAAATGGGGTAGTCCTATACATTGACCAAAATATCCTCTCACTACTAGTCTATTCCATACATGCCATAAGATATTCCAAAACGTAGCAGTACCAAACAGTGGGTAGTGATAGTGTGACTAGTTGCTGACGATCCCCGAGCCTGTAGCTTCCAATGAGATCTATAAAACAGAGGAAACAAAGTAAACAGAGTAAGCATTACAATGCTTAGTAAGTTTTAAGCAGTGTCAACAGATAACAACCAAATTATAACATAGTTGTTCGTATTTTTATTTCACTCTTCCTTCGGGCATACCATCACCTTTTTCTGAATATGCACATCTCATCATATACAATAGGCAGATAAACTCTCACATAAAAGTGAGCTCATGTGACATAGATATATCGTATGATCTCACATAACCTCTCACATAACCATAGATTGCTCTCGTGTGCATCATATATAAACTTGGAGTACATACCTGTTTAACCTTTCGCATTGCGTATATTTATAAGCAATTCTTATTACGAAGTCTTACCCGGACATAATCTCCACACGTAGTCATCGGGTCTTACCCGGACATAACCTCCACACGTAGTCATCGGGTCTTACCCGGACATAACCTCCACACGTAGTCATCGGGTCTTACCCGGACATATTTCCAAGTTTCATGTACATTTAATCACATGTTACAACATTCACATTAGCCATTCAGCTTTACCACATATACATATCACACATATATTTCACATTAGCCATTCGGCTTTACCACATATACATATCACACATATATTTCACATTCATCACATCGGCCATTAGGCCTTATCACATATATATACACTTTCACATTCATCACATCGGCCATTAGGCCTTATCACATATATACATTTTCACATTCATCACATTGGCCATTAGGCCTTATCACATATATACACTTTCACATTCATCACATCGGCCATTAGGCCTTATCACATATATATACATTTTCACATTCATCACATTGGCCATTAGGCCTTATCACATATATACACTTTCACATTCATCACATCGGCCATTAGGCCTTATCACATATATATACACTTTCACAAATTTTGATATCAAAGATCCATCTAACACTCATGTATCGTTTTACAATATCACAATTTAGAATTCAAGCATGGGATCAATCAATAGCTTATGAGCAACTAAAACAAGTTTTTATCCATGTTTACAACAAAATCACATATTCGCTACGAGTTGTTTTCCTGAGCAATAGTCACTAAATTATTTATACCCGGAGCTACAAGACTTCAAATCACTTGCCGTTAATTTTCTCAGAATATAGACTCATATATCTTCCATCCATGAAATTTTCAGAATTTTAGGTGTGGCCAATCAATACCAGATTTTTCTTAAATTTTCCCCTGTTTCACTGTTTGACTATCCTGACCAGTCTTCACTACGAATCAAAATTCTCATCGTACAAAATTCGGAGTGTGTTCTATTTGAATTCATTTGAAACTAGACTCATTAAGGAGTCTAAACATATAAATCTTATCTTATAACCATTTTTGTACAAATTATAATGATTTCCCAAAAACAGAACAGGGGATTTCAGAGTCATTCCGACACTGTCCCGTACAACTTTAAATATCTCTTTATAGGAAAATTCTTTGCTTCCACGGTCTCTTTTATAAGAAACTAGACTAACTAAGCTTTGATTACATATTTTGTTCAGCCTATAATTCCACACCAAACATTTATAGTGATTTTCTAAACTCACGTTACTGCTGCTGTCTTGAGCGAATTATTACAATTTGCTCTTAAATTTCCAAGTCCAAACACTTAGGAACTTACCATTTGAGTTTAAGACATATCATGGCCACATCATATCTTATTAAATCAACTCATTATATCCTATTATAGTTGAATTTACTCAACATTTAATCACTTAAAACTTACCTCGAAGTGGTCGGCGATTAGATGTCCACGGCTATTCGCTCACTTTCTCCTTCCCTTTATCGGATTTAGATCCCCTTTGCTCTTGAGCTTAATTTACACAAATAAATTCATTTAATTATTTTTCACTTGGGCAATTCCATTCAATACATGTATGTCATACAATTCAAGTACAATGACCTTGCTCAATACTATTAAACATCATGCATTACCGAATTTCATCAACACCATCTAACTTCATATAGAAACACATATTGTCCACACAAGTCAAATGCATCATTTAAATTGTCAAAATCCACAATTTAGTCATATTTCTCTATCATAGTTTCTTCACTTAAACCGAATTAGCAAGCCCATATAGTCCTTGGCCGAATGCTATTAGCTACTAATGCCACACACACACATGTGCATAAAATTCATCCATACATAACCTCTAGCTCATTCGGTCATTCATCTCTCAAACCTATCAAAGTTTCATGTCAAACTTCCATGGCCGAATACACACATAAGCACATAATGCACATTTAGCATATATTTTCACATCTATTTGTATTATCATGTAAATTCACATATAACTACATTTCTTAAGTTCTACATCTTAATGCCCATTATAGCCACTCCCAAAACCTAAATCTAAAAATCGGCAACATCCCTTTCAACTATGTTAGCCGAACCTCATCCTCTTCTTAATCCTACATTCGGCTCCTCCAACACCATGACTTAACAACTTCAACTTTCATGCTAACATAGCAAGCAACTTAACACATCCATATAACTAACACGTTAATAGCATCAAGGTATCAACTAAAATTTTTAAGCTTCTTTGTCAAATCCCAACTCTCCAACAACCCCAAATCCAACCTTGGGATAGATAGAATTTAGACTCATCATCCAAAGGTTGTGTAAACTTCCAAAAAAAATATCATTGAACATACCATGATCTAAAGGACCACCTTGGCCGAATCTTGCTCCCTCTTCTTCCTCTAGTTACAACCATTGCAAAAGAAAGAAAACATGAGCACTCCTTCTTCCCTCCTTATTAAGCATTCAAACTCCCTCATTTTCATGCCACAAGAAGTGAAAGAAAATGATGAACAATTTTTTCTTTTTTCTCTCCCTCAACTCACGGCAATGGGGGGGTACACTCACACCATTCCCCCTTTTTTTTTTTTCTTTATTACCCATATTTCTTATTTTATTTTTTTCTACATACCCACTAACTAAACATGTTTGCAACATGTTTTCCACCCATAGCATGGCCGGCCATCATGCTTAAATTTGGGTAAATTGACATGCAAACCCACCTTTTTCACCACATGCACTTATAGGCCACCCTACATTTGCCTAGCACATTTCTATATTTTTTCACTTAAGTCCTATTTGATAAAATTCACTTACAATTAACAAAATTCAAACATGAAATTTTCACACATGCCTATATACATATAATAAGCATCAAATATAATGGTTAATTATTATTTTATGACTCGGTTTTGTGGTCCCGAAACCACTTTCCGACTAGGGTCACTTTAGGGGTGTCACAACTCTCCCCCACTTAAGAAATTTTTGTCCCCGAAAATTTCTACCGATGCATAGTTTAGGATAATGTCCTCTTATTGAATTATATTCATATAAACTTTAGCTCATCGATAGCAATTGTAATTCATTATTGATTTCATAAGCAATAATCACTCAATTTAATTCACAATTGCATTTCAAACACATATCAAGCACATATTAACATGTATAATTCACATCATCAACCCACATTTTCATCCATGTATAAGCTGTAACCTGGCCGAAAATACACATATACTCAAACATCCCAATAAACATCCTTTATAACTCCATCGTATCTCAATATTCAGCTTAACTTACTTCCAAAAGAAAATTCAACTTCCACACACCTGAACATTTAATTCATTCAGCACATACGAACATACCTCATTGCTGAAATTTTTACAGCAAGATTGCTCGTTTCCGAATCATGTACCTTCGGAATTTAACCGGTTATAGCGACTCGCTCGATTGTCTTCGGGACATAGCCCGGTTATAGTGATTCGCACAATTGCCTTCGAGAATTAGCCCGGATTTAGTCACTTAGCACAAAAGCCTTCGGGACTTAGTCCGGATACCATTCGAATAACCAAGCACATATATCAACAAATCAATACACGTTCTTATTACATTCTCATTACCAAAGCTCAAACACAAGACACTTATCATTTTTACAATTTCGGCTCAATAGCCACACACAAAGAGCATGATTTCAATTTGCTTAACACATGATTTAATCAAATCATAATCTAAGTTCCATTACTCGAAAACTTACTTCACATTACCAACCCTTATGTTCATACACAAAAGATCAACTTAGCCAAGGGCCGGTAGCTCGTTTATCAACTGAGCAACTACTTACTTGTAAGGGCTCAACTAATTCAAGCAAATGTAGCTCTTACAATGCCATATCCTAGATATGGTCTTACATATTCTCATATATCGAGCCGATGCCATGTCCCAGGCATGGTCTTACACATTATCTCAAATCAATGCCTTCGTCCCAGACGAGGTCTTACATGAATTCCACTTCACACACTTAGTGCCCACTGACCGATCTCGCACTCATAGTGCTCGATTATAGGGATTTACACACACACAGTGCCTCTAATCATTCACACACATAGTGCTCTTATTCATTCGTTATTACACATTGAAATGACTTACCCAAGTCTATAAACATCACGTATGTACACTTTTAAACATATCGTCTCATATAAATTTGAATTCATATAGTAATGAACACTTAAACTTTGCTCAATTTACCGGCACGAAGCCTACTAGGCACAAAGGCCCGAATACACGTCACCAGCATGATTGCTCTTCGGGACCTAGCCCGGCTACATCACTAGCACGAATGCTCTTCGGAACTTAGTCCGGATACATCACTAGCACAATTGCTCTTCGAAATTTAGCCCGGATATATCATTAGCACGAATGCTCTTCGGAATTTAGCCCGGATATATCATTAGCACGAATGCTCTTCGGAATTTAGCCAGAATATATCATTAGCACGAATGCTCTTCGGAATTTAGCCCGGATATATCATTAGCACAATTACCTTCGGGTCTTAACCCGGGTATAATAATTCGCACAAATGCCTTCGAGTCTTAGCCCGGATATATTCACTAGCATAAATGCCTTCGGGACATAGCCCGGGTACCATTCAAATGCTCATGTACACATATATCAATAATCACGACACATCCATATTTCATTCTCAATTCTCATGTACATATACACATATAGCAATACACATTAGTATATCATTTACATTACTTGAATACAAACACAACATGCTTATCGACCATTCAACTTCCAGCTCCATAGCCACATACAAAAATCACATATACCCTTAATTCAATCCGAATCGAAATTCAAATACGAGTACATGACACGTACCTGATCAACTTAATAATTTAGGCATATCTAAGTGAAGTTATATCGCAAATTCTCATAGTCAGAAGCTTGCTACAGCTCGATCGGGATTGAGATTCATTACAATACAGCAACCACATTTTAATAGTCAAAAATCATCACACTATCATTTTATCACATTATCGCATGTATAAATAGACTCACGCGTGCTACGTTAGTCCTAGAATTGACTAAACCGTAGCTCTGATACCAATAAAATTGTAACACCCCATACCCGAGACCGTTACCGGAGTCGAACACGAGGTGTTAACAGACTTCAAACCACTCATTGAGAATTTTCCAGACAAGCTGCCAATCTGTGTACTAGTCTCTTCAAAAATCATAACTTGAGTTTTACAACTCGAAAATCAGTTTCTTAATTTTTCCCTGAACCTAGACTATATGTCCGTCTACAGATTTTTTTCTAGAATTTTTGGTCGGGCCAATTAGTACAGTTTATTAGTTAAAGTCTCCCCTATTCCAGGGTTCGACTACACTGACCTTCATGCATTACGAATGGGATATCTCCATGTACAGGACTTAAATACTGATGTCGTTTGTTTCTATAGAAACTAGACTCAAAGAGGAATCTATACATATATGGAATGACTCCTAATTATCTCTGGTTAATTTACAATGAATTTCCAAAGTCGGAACAGGGATTCCAGAAACTGTTCTGCCCTGTTTCACTTAAAACCTAAATATCTCTTAACATACAACTCATATGACCGTTTCGTTTCTTCCATATGAAAGTAGATTCATCAAGGATCATTTACATAATTTATTCACTATTTAATTCCATCTCTAGTATTTTTAGTTATTTTTCACATCCGCATCACTACTGCTGCCAGCATCTATTTTTAAGGTAGACTTTATCTAACACATAGTTTCTATGACTCAACTAACCCTCTTGCATATATATAGTCCAAAATATAATCATGATGAACCATTCTAATGGCTGATCGATGCCCAACATTTCCATGCCTCTTAATGAGCATATACATATCGAATGATTATAACATTATGCTCAAAACATTTATAAGCCATTTTCGCATGGCTATCTAAAATTATACAAATCCAAAGAGTCCATGACCCACAACAAATGGGGTAGTCCTATACATTGACCAAAATATCCTCTCACTACTAGTCTATTCCATACATGCCATAAGATATTCCAAAACATAGCAGTACCAAACAAAGGATAGTGATAGTGTGACTAGTTGTTTGACGATCCCCGAGCCCAGTAGCTTCCAATGAGATCTATAAAACAGAGGAAACAAAGTAAACAGAGTAAGCATTACAATGCTTAGTAAGTTTTAAGCAGTGCCAACAGATAACAACCAAATTATAACATAGTTGTTCGTATTTTTATTTCACTCTTCCTTCGGGCATACCATCACCTTTCTCCGAATATGCACATCTCATCATATACAATAGGCAGATAAACTCTCACATAAAAGTGAGCTCATGTGACATAGATATATCGTATGATCTCACATAACCTCTCACACTAAACCGATGTCACATAATCACAGGAATAGTCCCATAGATTGCTCTCGTGTGCATCAAATATAAACTTGGAGTACATACCTGTTTAACCTTTTGCATTGCGTATATTTATAAGCAATTCTTATTACGAAGTCTTACCCGGACATAATCTCCACACGTAGTCATCGGGTCTTACCCGGACATAACCTCCACATGTAGTTATTGGGTCTTACCCGGATATAACCTCCACACGTAGTCATCAGGTCTTACCCGGACATATTTCCAA
Organism: Gossypium arboreum; assembly: GCF_025698485.1. Classification (NCBI taxonomy): domain Eukaryota; kingdom Viridiplantae; phylum Streptophyta; class Magnoliopsida; order Malvales; family Malvaceae; genus Gossypium; species Gossypium arboreum. The sequence goes on along the minus strand of NC_069081.1, from coordinate 81,059,145 downwards.
GTTTCATGTACATTTAATCACATGTTACAACATTCACATTAGCCATTCGGCTTTACCACATATGCATATCACACATATATTTCACATTAGCCATTCGGCTTTACCACATATACATATCACACATATATTTCACATTCATCACATCGGCCATTAGGCCTTATCACATATATATACACTTTCACATTCATCACATCGGCCATTAGGCCTTATCACATATATACATTTTCACATTCATCACATTGGCCATTAGGCCTTATCACATATATACACTTTCACATTCATCACATCGGCCATTAGGCCTTATCACATATATATACATTTTCACATTCATCACATTGGCCATTAGGCCTTATCACATATATACACTTTCACATTCATCACATCGGCCATTAGGCCTTATCACATATATATGCATTTTCACATTCATCACATTGGCCATTAGGCCTTATCACATATATACACTTTCACATTCATCACATCGGCCATTAAGCCTTATCACATATATATACACTTTCACAAATTTTGATATCAAAGATCCATCTAACACTCATGTATCGTTTTACAATATCACAATTTAGAATTCAAGTATGGGATCAATCAATAGCTTATGAGCAACTAAAACAAGTTTTTATCCATGTTTACAACAAAATCACATATTCGCTACGAGCTGTTTTCCTGAGCAATAGTCACTAAATTATTTATACCCGGAGCTACAAGACTCCAAATCACTTGACGTTAATTTTCTCAGAATATAGACTCATATATATTCCATCCATGAAATTTTCAGAATTTTAGGTGTGGCCAATCAATACCATATTTTTCTTAAAGTTTCCCCTGTTTCACTGTTTGACTATCCTAACCAGTCTTCACTACGAATCAAAATTCTCATCGTACAAAATTCAGAGTGTGTTCTATTTGATTTCATTTGAAACTAGACTCATTAAGGAGTCTAAGCATATAAATCTTATCTTATAACCATTTTTGTACAAATTATAATGATTTTCCAAATACGAACAGGGATTTGAGTCATTCCGACAATCGTCCCGCATAACTTTAAATATCTCTTTATAGGAAAATTCTTTTCTTCCACGGTCTCTTTTATAAGAAACTAAACTAACTAAGCTTTGATTACATATTTTGTTCAGCCTATAATTCCACATCAAAAATTTATAGTGATTTTCTAAACTCACGTTACTGCTGCTGTCTTGAGCGAATTATTACAATTTGCTCTTAAATTTCCAAGTCCAAACACTTAGGAACTTACCATTTGAGTTTAAGACATATCATGGCCACATCATATCTTATTAAATCAACTCATTATATCCTATTATAGTTGAATTTACTCAACATTTAATCACTTAAAACTTACCTCGGAAGTGGTCGACGATTAGATGTCCACGGCTATTCGCTCACTTTCTCCTTCCCTTTATCGGATTTAGATCCCCTTTGCTCTTGAGCTTAATTTACACAAATAAATTCATTTAATTATTTTTCACTTGGGCAATTCCATTCAATACATGTATGTCATACAATTCAAGTACAATGACCTTGCTCAATACTATTAAACATCATGCATTACCGAATTTCATCAACACCATCTAACTTCATATAGAAACACATATTGTCCACACAAGTCAAATGCATCATTTAAATTGTCAAAATCCACAATTTAGTCATATTTCTCTATCATAGTTTCTTCACTTAAACCGAATTAGCAAGCCCATATAGTCCTTGGCCGAATGCTATTAGCTACAAATGTTACACACACACATGTGCATAAAATTCATCCATACATAACCTCTAGCTCATTCGGTCATTCATCTCTCAAACCTATCAAAGTTTCATGTCAAACTTCCATGGCCGAATACACACATAAGCACATAATGCACATTTAGCATATATTTTCACATCTATTTGTATTATCATGTAAATTCACATATAACTACATTTCTTAAGTTCTACATCTTAATGCCCATTATAGCCACTCCCAAAACCTAAATCTAAAAATCGGCAACATCCCCTTTCAACTATGTTAGCCGAACCCTCATCCTCTTCTTAATCCTACATTCGGCTCCTCCAACACCATGACTTAACAACTTCAACTTTCATGCTAACATAGCAAGCAACTTAACACATCCATATAACTAACACGTTAATAGCATCAAGGTATCAACTAAAATTTTTAAGCTTCTTTGTCAAATCCCAACTCTCCAACAACCCCAAATCCAACCTTGGGATAGATAGAATTTAGACTCATCATCCAAAGGTTGTGTAAACTTCCAAAAAAAATATCATTGAACATACCTTGATCTAAAGGACCACCTTGGCCGAATCTTGCTCCCTCTTCTTCCTCTAGTTACAACCATTGCAAAAGAAAGAAAACATGAGCACTCCTTCTTCCCTCCTTATTAAGCATTCAAACTCCCTCATTTTCATGCCACAAGAAGTGAAAGAAAATGATGAACAATTTTTTCTTTTTTCTCTCCCTCAACTCACGGCAATGGGGGGGTACACTTACACCATTCCCCTTTTTTTTTTTCTTTATTACCCATATTTCTTATTTTATTTTTTTCTACATACCCACTAACTAAACATGTTTGCAACATGTTTTCCACCCATAGCATGGCCGGCCATCATGCTTAAATTTGGGTAAATTGACATGCAAACCCACCTTTTTCACTACATGCACTTATAGGCCACCCTACATTTGCCTAGCACATTTCTAATTTTTTTCACATAAGTCCTATTTGATAAAATTCACTTACAATTAACAAAATTCAAACATGAAAGTTTCACACATGCCTATATACATATAATAAGCATCAAATATAATGGTTAATTATTATTTTATGACTCGGTTTTGTGGTCCCGAAACCACTTTCCGACTAGGGTCACTTTAGGGGTGTCACATAAATAACAAATAAGGAATCTAATATGTTTACAACATAACTCAATTATGTCATTTTTTAATTTTAATTGTTTACTCCAATTTGATCAAGCTGTCCCTCCTACATCATGATCACTAAATAAATCAAAACTCGAGTTACGAAACTCGAAATTCAAATCCGTAAAATTTCCCTTAATCTAGACTCATAAAAATTCTTACTAATTTTTTTCTAGAATTTTTGGTTCATCCAATTAGTACAGTTTATTAGTTAAAGTTTCCCCTGTTACACAGCCCAACTGATCTGACCCCTGTTCACTACGAATTAAATTTATCTCAGTATACAATTCAAATAACCATGAAACCTATTTCATTTAAAACTAGACTTAATAAGTAATTTAGGCATATAAACTGTATTTCTTAATTTGTTTAGTACAATTTGTAATGATTTTTCAAAGTTGAAATAGGGGATTACATAGTCATCCTGAGCAAGTCTCACACAATTGTAAATATCTCAAAATATAGAATTGATTTTCTTGCTCTGTTTCTTTTATATGAAAATAGACTCATTAAGCTTTAATTTTACATCTCATTCAACCTCCAATTAAATTCCTTCTGTTTTTGGTGAATTTTCAAAATCACATCACTGCTACTGTCCAAAACAGTTTTAATGCTAATTTCATTCTTTCACACATTCTTTATACTAACCTCATTTTAACTTACATATAAATATATACCACAAATCATTTTCACCACATTTCATACATCACAAGTGTAGGTCCATGACTACAATGTTTCCACAAAACCATCCCGTTGAACAATTCAGATTAATCCTTGATACTTGATGGTTTTAGCACACAGCCCCACCATCATATTTCATTTAATTCGGCTCTCTTGTACACATGGTGAACACTTAGTACCACTCATGCGACCTAGCCGATTTGTCTCGTAGCTCTCTTGTCTACATGGTGTCCTTCACTTGGAATCACGCATGCGACCTAGCTACATTTATCTCTCACGTAGCTCTCTTGTCTACATGGGATACATCCCGTATCACACATGTGACCTAGCTACTACATAGTATCTCGTAGCTTTCTTGTACACATGATGTGCACTCGGCATCATACATGTGACCTAGCTACGCTCCCTCTATTTTATTTGAGTTTTCCGAATCTTCAACCGGGATCTCTCTCTCTATTATTTATTTCCATTCTTCCAATAGTCAATTTATACTTCAACATCAGCTAGTATATACATGTAATAGGCTGAAATATAAGAATGTAAATGAAATTAATGTATTGTTTACATACAAACTTACCTCGGTGCAAAATATGGGAATTTTGCAATTTAGTCCAAAACTTTCTCCTTTCCCCGTTCGAGATCGATTCCACGCCTTTCTTGATTATGAAGCTTGAAAGTTGAAGAAACCCTAGCTATGGAGGAGAGCAATTTTCGGCAGCAACTAATGAGGATGATAACCAATTTTGTGTTATTTTTCCCATTTTATTTCATTTAATATACAAATGACCAAAATGCCCTTACTACTAAACTTTCAAAAAAATTCCCTCCATGTCCAACTTTTGTCCATAACTTAAGAATGGGTCAAATTGCTATTTAAGACCTCCTAATTAATATCCCAAAGCAATTTCATACTAAAAAATTCTAAAACACAAGTTTTATAATTTATTCGATTTAGTCCCTATTCTCAACTTAAGCGCGAAATGCACAGAATTTCATCACGAAATTTTCATGAAATCATAAAATCATATCATAAACCCCAAAATAATTATAAAATGATTATTTCTATCTCGGATTTGTGGTCACGAAACCACTATTCCCATTAGGCCCTAATTCGAGTTGTCACAATTCTCCCCCCCTTTAGAGATTTTCGTCCCCGAAAATCTTACTCAGAAAGAGGTTCGCATCGTTTCCTCATATCTTCCTCGAGTTCCCACGTAGCCTCTTCTATCCCATGTCTGTGCCACAATACTTTCACTAAGGCTATACTTTTATTTCTTAACTGTTTAATTTCTCGAGCCAAAATCTTTATTGGTTCCTCCTCATAGGTCATATCCGGTCGAATCTCAATTTCTGTTGGAGAAATCACATGTGAAGGATCAGAACGATAACGTCGCAACATTGATACATGAAACACGTTATGAATTCTTTCTAACTCTGTTGGTAAGGCCAACCGATATGCCACTAGTCCAATCCTCTCAGTAATCTCGTACGGCCCAATAAAACGCGGACTCAACTTGCCTTTTCGGCTAAATCTCAGAATCTTTTTCCATGGTGACACCTTCAAGAACACTTTATCACCCACCTGAAATTTAATCTCTTTTCTTTTTAAATCTGCATATGACTTTTGTCGATCTGAAGCAGCTTTCAAGCAATCCCGAATTACTTTTATTTTCTCTTCGGTTTCTTTAACTAGATCAACTCCGTGAATCTGTTTCTCACTAAGTTCGGTCCAATATAAAGGAGTCCGACACTTACGACCATACAAGGCTTCGTACGGTTCCATTTGTATACTTGACTGATAACTGTTATTGTAGGCAAATTCAATCAAAGATAGATATTTTTCCCAACTACCTCCAAATTCTAAGACACAAAGATCTAAGCATAACCTCAAGTACGGATTACTCTTTCCGATCGACCATCTGTTTGTGGATGAAACGCGGTACTAAAGTTCAATTTTGTACCCAAAGCTTCTTGTAACTTTTTCCAAAATCTCGAGGTAAATCTCGGATCTCTATCTCGATATTATAGACATAGGTACTCGTGCAACCTCACAATTTCAAAGAATATATAATTCGCTAATTTATCAAGTGAGTAATCGGTGCGTCTTGGTATAAAGTGGGTGACTTTGTTAATCTATCAACCACTACCCATACAAAGATCCTTCTTTTAGGAGTTAAAGGCAAACCGGTTACAAAATCCATGGTAATCTTGTCCCATTTCCACTCGTGCACCATTACCGATTGAAGTAATCCAAAGGCACTTGATGTTCAAATTTTACTTGTTGATGATCAAACACTTAGTTACAAATTCAGAAATGTCCCTTTTCATACCGCCACCGATACAACTTCTTTAAATCATTATACATTTTGTGCTACCGGGGTGAATCGATAAATGACCACTATGCACCTCATGTAATATTTTCTGAATCAATTCATCTTTTTTCGGTACACATATCCTATCTCGAAACATCAAACAGTCATCTGGTCCAACTTGAAAATCTGAGTCGTAACCTGATTCACATTGAGTTCTCTTGGTTTGCAACTCACTATCGTTCTTTTGAGCATCACAAATCAACTGGAGAAATAACGGTTTAGCCCTCATCTCTGCTAAAATTGACCCATCATCAGACAATGCTAGCCCCGTATTCATGGCTCTCAAAGTAAAAAGAAATTTCCTGCTCAAGGCGTCAGCAACCACATTTGCTTTTCTCGGATGATAATTAATCACTAGATCATAATCCTTTAATAATTCAAGCCATCTCCTCTGTCGCAGATTCAAATCCTTTTGATTCATCAAATACTTCAAACTTTTGTGATCAGTAAAAATTCGGCATTTTTCACCATACAAATAATGTCGCCAAATCTTCAAGGCAAAGACAATAGCGGCCAATTCCAAATCATGTGTAGGATAGTTCTTCTCATGCGGTTTTAACTGTCTCGAAGCATAAGCTACCACTTTACCCTCTTGCATCAACACACATCCCAGGCCTGTCAATGATGCATCACTATAAATTACAAACTCCTTTCCGTGCTCTAACAGTACTAAAATTGGTGCTTCATCAATCGTGCTTTCAACTTTTCAAAACTCACGACATTTATCAGTCCATTCAAACTTAACATTCTTTTGCAACAACTTAGTCATAGGAGAAGCAATCATCGAAAATCCCTCAACAAAACGTCTATAATACCCGGCTAAGCCTAAAAAGCTTCTAACCTCGGATACATTCTTGGGCGATTTCCAATCAACGATCGCAGAAATCTTGCTTGGATCCACCCGAATACCATCACCTGAGACTATATGTCCCAAAAATCCGACTTCACGAAGCCAGAACTCACTTTTACTGAACTTAGCAAACAGTTTCTTTTCTCTCAAAATCTACAATATGGTTCTCAAGTGTTCGGCATGTTCAGACTCATCCCGAGAATAAATTAGAATGTCATCTATAAACACTACCACAAACTTATCCAAATATGGCCGGAAGATCCGATTCATTAAGTCCATAAATATAGCTGGAGCATTTGTTAAGCCGAAAGGCATCACAAGAAACTCATAATGTCCATACCTTGTCCTAAATGCGGTTTTCAGCACATCCGACTCCTTAACTCTCAGGTGGTAGTAACCAGACCTCAAATCAATCTTTGAAAACACTGTGGCCCCCTTTAACTGATCGAATAAATCATCAATCCTCGATAATGGGTACTTGTTCTTTATAGTCACCTTATTAAGCTGACGGTAATCAATGCAAAGTCTCATTGAACCATCCTTCTTCTTTACGAACAATACAGGAGCACCCTAGGGAGAGAAACTCGGTCTCACAAATCCTTGTCTGTTAACTCCTCAATCGAGCCTTCAATTCTTTTAATTCAATGAGCCATTCTATATGGAGCAATCGAGATTGGTACAGTACCCGGCAACAAGTCAATGGCAAACTCTATCTCTCTGTTCGGAGGCAACCCAGGCAATTCCTCTAGAAATACATCTGGAAACTCATAGACTATCAGATCGATTCAAACTTCAATTGAGGCAACTCAAGATTCATTACATAAGCGGATAAGCTTCACACCCTTTTCTCATGTATTTCTGTGCAGACATGTGCGAAATCACCATAGGCAATTTATTTGAGTCATCTGTTTCAACCCACAGAATTTCTCCATTTTCACATTTCAACTCTAGTGTTTTTTGTTTACAATCTACCTTGGCATCATACAATGTCAACCAGTCCATTCCCAAGATAACGTCAAACTCATCAAATGGTAACAGCATCAAATTAGCCGGAAAACAGTGACCTTGAATCATTAATGGGCAATTCTTGCAGACCTTGTCAACTAGCACATATTGGCCTAAGGGGTTCGACACTTTATTCGTAAACTCAGTAAACTCAACAGGAAACTTTTTATTAGGTACTAAATTCATGCAAATATAGGAATGAGTGGACCCGGGGTCAATCAATGCAATAACAATAGTATCATAAAGAGAAAATGTACTAGTAATGACATCGGGAGATGATGCATCTTCTCGGGCACGTATAGCATAAGCTCTAGCAGGTGCTCTAGCTTCTGATCTTGCCGTTGAATCTTTCATCGCAGCTTTTATCGCTAGTCCCACCTCCAGATTTCTCGTGGTCTACCTCTACTAGCGGTGGGATTCTGTCTAGCACTCTGAAATCTTTCTTCTTTAACTTTCTCCGGACAATCTCTAATAAAATGCTCGCGAGAACCGCACCTGAAACAAGCTCGCTCGGTTCCCCAATATTCACCATAATGTTGCCTGCCACATTGCTGACACTCGGGCTTTCTAAGTCGTACATTACCCACACTTGCCACCGAAGTAGCTTGAGCTTTAGACCTCGAATATGCTCTACCACGATCTTTGTGTGAATCCCCAATTGAAACTGTCATTCGAGGGTTTGTCTCTTTGGACCTCTTTGATTGAGATTGAAATGGCTTGCTTATCGGCCTTTTTCTGACATCTCGAGCCTTAATAGCAGCTTTTCTTCTTTCTTTGTTCAATTCTTCGGCTTTAAGAGCTCGATCAACCAATACTACAAATTATTTCAACTCCAAAATTCCTACAAGCACTTTAATGTCCTCATTTAGCCCATCTTCAAACCTTCTACACATAATGGCCTCGGTGGACACACATTCTGGGCATACTTGCTTTAGTCTTACAAATTGCGTTCATACTGCTTTCTGCACATCTTGCCTGCTTCAATTCAAGGAACTCCTTCCGCTTTTGATCAATAAATCGCGACTTATGTATTTCTTTCTAAATTCTTCTGGAAGAAATCCCAAGTAACTCTTTCTTTTGGCACCATCGCTACCAAAGTCTCCCACCAGGTGGTAGGTCAATCCTCAAAAGTGATACAGCACACTTTAAGCACTCCTCGGGTGTACATGAAAGCTCATCAAATACACGGGTAGAATTTTCAAGCCAGAATTCCGCTTTCTCCGGATCATCATCGACCTTTGTTCTAAACTCTTCGGCCCCTTGTTTTCGAATCTTGTCAACCGGAAGCTTGTTCATTCTTACCAAATATATGCCTTGAGCAACCTCACAGAATCGCTTTGAGGTATAGGAGGGGTGGAGGAGGTTGAGCATTTGGATTTGCTCGAATAAATTCAAGATACCAATTGTTCATCATTTGGAGAAAGGCATCCCGAGCCTCATCTCCCTGTCTCAATGTCTCAGTCTACTTTCCACAAAGCGGTCCCTTATGCGGGAGTCATGACATTAGCAAAGATCATCACCGCAGCCTTCAGATCCATTACTATATTAAAACAAAACACGCTTTAGAATAATCAGAGTCACCACACTATCACAATATTTTTATGGCATGTATAACTAGACTTTTACACACACTTTATTAGTCCGAGAACCAACTAAACCTGGCTCTGATACCACTAAATGTAACACCCCTTACCCGTATCCGTCGCAGGAACAGGGTAAGAGGTATTAACATATTATAGTATATGCTATTAAATAAAACCCAACAAAAATATGGCGTGCAATTTGATCATTATAACATATGCCATTAACAATACAAATCAACTTCAAAGGCTTCGTACAAAATGATTAGTTTGATACTATAAGTAGTAATTTGAACCTAGACAATTATGACACGTAACAAATAACTAAGTCTGCTATACATGCCATATTTCAAAATGTTGAGTTCAGATACCAAGAGTATTGATAGTGCGGCGGATCTTCTACGATCTCGACTCTGTGCTAGTGAATGACACTATAAGACAAAGGAGAGAAAAGAAAGTAAGCTTATAGCTTAGTAAGTAGGTATATAAATAACAAATAAGAAATCTAATATGTTTACAACATAACTCAATTATGTCATATTTTTAATTTTAATTGTTTACTCCAATTTGATCAAGTTGTCCCTCCTGCGTCATGATCACTAAATAAATCATAACTCGAAGTTACTTAAACTCAAATTCAAATCCGTAAAATTTCCTGAATCTAGACTCATAAAAATTCTTACTAATTTTTTCTAGAATTTTGGTTCAGCCAATTAGTACAGTTTATTAGTTAAAGTTTCCCTGTTACACAAACCTCAACCGATCGACCCTGCTCACTACTGAATTAAATTTCTCTCAGATACAATTCAAATAACCATGAAACCTGTTTCATTTAAAACTAGATTCAATAAGGAATTTATCCATATAAACTGTATTTCTTAATTTGTTTAGTACAATTTGTAATGATTTTTCAAAGTTGAAATAGGGGATTACATAGTCATCCTGAGCAAGTCTCACACAATTGTAAATATCTCAAAATATAGAATTCCTTTTCTTGCTCTGTTTCTTTTATATGAAAATAGACTCATTAAGCTTCAATTTTACATCTCATTCAACCTATAATTAAATTCCTTCTGGTTTTGGTGAATTTTCAAAATCACATCACTGCTACTGTCCAAAACAGTTTTAATGCTAATTTCATTCTTTCACACATTCTTTATACTAACCTCATTTTAACTTACATATAAATATATATACCACAAATCATTTTCACCACATTTCATACATCACAAGTGTAGGTCCATGACTACAATGTTTCCACAAAACCATCCCGTTGAACAATTCGGATTAATACTCGATACTTGATGGTTTCAGCACCACACCCCACCATCATATTTCATTTAATTCGGCTCTCTTGTACACATGGTGAACACTTAGTACCACTCATGCGACCTAGCCAATTTGTCTCGTAGCTCTCTTGTCTACATGGTGTCCTTCACTTGGAATCACGCATGCGACCTAGCTACATTTATCTCTCACGTAGCTCTCTTGTCTACATGGGATACATCCCGTATCACACATGTGACCTAGCTACTACATAGTATCTCGTAGCTTTCTTGTACACATGATGTGCACTCGGCATCATACATGTGACCTAGCTACGCCCCCTCTATTTTATTTGAGTTTTCCGAATCTTCAATCGGGATCTCTCTCTCTATTATTTATTTCCATTCTTCCAATAGTCGATTTATACTTCAACATCAGCTAGTATATACATGTAATAGGCTGAAATATAAGAATGTAAATGAAATTAATGTATTGTTTACATACAAACTTACCTCGGTGCAAAATATGGGAATTTTGCAATTTAGTCCAAAACTTTCTCCTTTCCCCGTTCGAGATCGATTCCACGCCTTTCTTGATTATGAAGCTTGAAAGTTGAAGAAACCCTAGCTATGGAGGAGAGCAATTTTCGGCATCAACTAATGAGGATGATAACCAATTTTGTATTATTTTTCCCATTTTATTTCATTTAATATACAAATGACCAAAATGCCCTTACTACTAAACTTTCAAAAAAATTCCCTCCATGTCCAACTTTTGTCCATAACTTAAGAATGGGTCAAATTGATATTTAAGACCTCCTAATTAATATCCCAAAGCAATTTCATACTAAAAACTTCTAAAACACAAGTTTTACAATTTATTTGATTTAGTCCCTATTCTCAACTTAAGCACGAAATGCACAGAATTTCATCACGAAATTTTCATGAAATCATAAAATCATATCATAAACCCCAAAATAATTATAAAATGATTATTTCTATCTCGGATTTGTGGTCACGAAACCACTATTCCGACTAGGCCCTAATTTGGGTTGTCACACATTACTTTCCGGCCGACTTGATGTTGTTGCTGTTTGATGACTTTGATATTATTTTGGGTATGGATTGGTTGACATTGCATGATGCTATAGTAAATTGCAAAGAAAAGGTTATAGAATTAAAATGTGAAAGTGGTGAAATCTTGCGGGTTGAACCAGACAAATCAGAGGCAATATTTAGTATGATTTCTTCGATGTCGGCTCAGAGATATTTGAGAAAGGGTTATGAAGCTTATTTGGCGTATGTAATTAATACAAAAGAAGTTGAAAAGAAAGTTGAATCAGTGCCGGTTGTGTGTGAATTTGCGGATGTATTTCCAGAAGAATTGTCGGGTTTTCCTCGAGTCAGGGAAGTAGAATTTGGTATAGATTTGATACCGGGAACAGCTCTGATATCGATTGCTCCATATAGAATGGCACCAACAGAGTTGAAAGAATTAAAGTCACAGCTGCAAGAGTTGACTGATAAAGGCTTTGTGAGACCAAGTATTTTACCTTGGGGTGCTCCCGTGTTATTTGTGAAAAAGAAGGATGGTTCTATGAGATTATGTGTTGATTATCGATAGTTAAACAAGGTGACAATCAAAAACAAGTATCCATTGCCGAGAATTGATGATTTTTTTGATCAGCTAAAAGGAGCGACATGGTTTTCAAAGATTGACTTGAGATCTGGGTATTATCAGCTGCGAGTGAAAGAGTCAGATGTGCCTAAAACTACTTTTAGAACAAGGTACGGTCATTATGAATTTTTAGTTATGCCATTCGGGTTGACAAATGCTCCTACTGTGTTTATGGACTTAATGAATCGTATATTTCGGCCATACCTGGACAGATTTGTTGTGGTGTTTATAGATGATATTTTAATTTATTCAAAAGATGAGACAGAGCATGCTGAGCATTTGAGGATAGTTTTGCAAACTTTGAGAGATAAGCAGCTGTATGCTAAGTTTAGTAAAAGTGAATTTTGGCTCTAGGAAGTTGGATTTTTGGGTCATATTGTTTCAGGTGATGGTATACGGGTTGATCCTAGTAAAATTTTAGCCATTGTTGATTGGAAACCACCGAAAAATGTAACTGAAGTTAGGAGTTTCTTAGGGCTAGCTGGGTATTATCGGCGGTTTGTAAATGGATTTTCTATAATTGCGGCTCCTATGACTAGACTACTCTGAAAGGATGTTAAATTTGAATGGACAGAAGAATGTCAACAGAGTTTCGAAGAATTGAAAAAGTTATTAACTAAAGCACCAATGTTGATACAACTCGAATCAAGTAAAGAATTTGTGGTGTATAGTGATGCTTCTCTAAATGGTTTGGGGTGTGTACTCATGCAAGAAGGAAAAGTGGTGGCTTATGCTTCGAGGCAGTTAAAACCTCATGAGAGGAATTATCCTACTCACGATTTGGAATTGGCTGCAGTGGTGTTTGCTTTGAAGATTTGGCGACATTATTTGTATGGTGAAAAGTACCGAGTATATACCGATCACAAAAGTCTTAAATACTTGATGTCACAAAAAGACTTGAATTTGAGATAGCGAAGATGGTTAGATTTATTGAAAGCTTACGAGCTTGTTATTGATTATCATCCGGGAAAAGCGAATGTGGTTGCCGATGCTTTAAGCAGAAAGTTGTTGTTTGCTTTGAGAGTTATGAACACTCGTTGAAAATGTCGATGACGGTTCGATTCTAGCGAGTTAAGAGCAAGACCGATGTTTTTACAAGAGATTTTGAAGCTCGAAAAATGATCAAGATTTGCTAGCCAAGAGAAAATAAAGTGAAGTCGACACGGGATCGATTTCAGAATCGGTTCTGATGGTTGTTTGATGTTTAAAAATTGGATTTGTGTACCGAAAAATGATGAGTCGATTCAAAAGATTTTACATGAAGCACATAACAGTTGTTTGGCAGTTCATCCGGGCAGTACGAAGATGTATAATGACTTAAAGAAAATGTACTGGTGGAGTGGAATGAAAAGAGATATTTCCGAGTTTGTATCAAAGTGCTTAGTTTGTCAACAAGTGAAAGCTGAACACCAAGTACCTTCGGGATTACTTCAGCCTATTATGCTTCCTGAATGAAAATGGGATCGGATTACTATGGATTTTATATCAGGGTTGTCGTTAACTCTAGGGAAGAAAAATGTCATCTAGGCAATAGTTGACAGACTGACTAAATCGACTCATTTTATTCCGGTACATACAGATTATTCTCTTAATAAGTTGGCTGAATTGTATATCCGAGAGATTGTTAGACTTCATGGGATACCTTTGTCAATCATTTCGGATAGAGATCCGAGGTTTACCTCACGGTTTTGGCAAAAGTTGCAAGAGGCATTAGGTACAAAGTTAAATTTCAGCACTGCCTTTCATCCACAAACTGATGGACAATCAAAGAGAGTAATTCAGATTCTTGAAGACATGCTCAGATGTTGTGTATTGGAATTTCAAGATAGTTGGGAAAGGTACTTACCATTGGTAGAATTTGCTTATAATAATAGTTATCAGACGAGTTTGAAGATGGCACCTTATGAAGCATTATATGGTTGTAAATGTCGGACGCCATTGTATTGGATTGAACTCAAGGAAAATCAGATTTATGGAGTTGTTTTAATAAAAGAAACCGAAGAAAAGGTGAAAGTGATTCGAGATTGTTTGAAAGCTGCTTCAGATAGACAGAAATCTTATGCGGATTTGAAACAAAAAGAAATGGAGTTTCAAGTTGGTGATAAGGTATTCTTGAAAGTGTCTCCATGGAAGAAAGTCCTTAGATTTGGATGAAAGGGAAAGTTAAGTCCGCGTTTTATTGGACCGTATGAAATAATTGAAAAAGTTGGACCGGTAGCATATCGGCTAGCGCTACCACCTAAATTAGAGAAGATTCATGATGTGTTTCACGTATCTATGTTACGTCGGTATCGTTCGGATCCTTCACATATAATTTCACCGACAGAAGTTGAACTACGACCGGATATGACTTATGAAGAAGAACCGATTAAGATTTTAGCTTGAGAAGTCAAACAACTAAGAAATAAAAGTGTTGCACTTGTGAAAGTGTTGTGGCAAAAGCATGGGGTAGAAGAGACTACATGGGAACCTGAAGAAACTATGAAAAACCAATACCCACACTTTTTTACCGGTAAGATTTTCGAGGACGAAAATCCTTAAAAGGGGGGAGAGTTGTAATATCCTGAATTATGGCTTAATCGGAATAGTGGTTTCATGACCACAAATCCAAGATAGAAATAATTATTTTACAATTATTTTGATGAATATGATATGATTGCATGATTGTGTGAAAATTTCGTGATGAAATTCTATGCCTAAAGTGCTTAAATTGAAAGTAGGGAGTAAATCGAATAAGTTGCAAAATTTGTATTCTAGAAGTTTTTAGTATGAAATTGCATTGAAATATTAATTAGGAGGTCTTAAATAACAATTTGACCAATTTCTAAGTCTATGGACAAAAATTGGACATGGATGGAATTTTTGGAAATTTTAGTAGTAAGGGCATTTTGGTTATTTAGTTATTAAAATGAATTAAAAACAAAATTAAAAGCCAATTTTTATCCATCTTCTTTATTAGGCCGAAATTTCAAGGATTCTCCATAGTTTGGGTTTGTTTCAAGCTTCCAAGCTCCATAATCAAGAGAAACGAGATTCAAGTCGCGATCGAGGAAAAGAAAAGATTGTGGACTAAATTGCAAAATCTTTATATTTTGGTACCAAGGTCAGTTCATGTGTAAATAATGTAGCATAAATGTTATTTTTATGTTATTAATGTTAATTATATCATATGCTGATTTTTAATCGTGAAATATTATGCTTTGTGGTTAATATTGAGTAATATGCAAATTATGTTTACTACTTGATAAATATGAATTGCTACCGAGTATCGGTTCCGATATTCCATGGAAGACGGCAAATGTGAGATCGAGGGAAAAAGCCCGTTTGAACCTTAGGAATAGATTAGGATACAAGTGACATGTCACTAGGATGGTTGAGCATCCGAACTCGTTGAGTTGAGTCCGAGTTCACTTATGGATGCGAATGTCCGAACTCATTGAGTTGAGTCCGAGTTCGTTAAATGTAACTAGGCATCCGAACTCGTTGAGTTGAGTCCGAGTTCACTTATGGATGCGAACGCCCGAGCTCGTTGAGTTGAGTCCGAGTTCACTTAGGGGCAGGTTACATGATTTCTTGATTACATATGAGGCACTTATGTGCAAATTATCCGTGTATCCGAGTTGTATTCCGATGTGTTCAACGGGTGAAATTTCTAGTGAAATGGAAGAACACTTAAGATGCAAGCGATGTTTTGGTAAGTGTTGTGAAATGGACACTTTGGACAGGTATGTTCTTAACCCTCGGGTTGAAAATAGATACAACAACGATAAGGTGGTAAGATGATGAATGATGTTTAGAAATGTGATATATGTTTTGGTTATACCATGCTAAAGTTGTTTGGTATATTTGTATTGTTATGTTACTTGTTATTTACATATGAACTTACTAAGCATTTATGCTTACTCCTTCCTCTTTATTTACTGTAGTTTTGAACAAGCCACTTCGAATCGGGACGGGTCGAAGGTTCGATCACACTATCCAAAGGACTTTTATCTGGGTAAATGGCTTGTAAAACTTAAGTATGGCATGTATAGCAATATACTTATTTTGTGTAAATAATTTTATGATATGGCCATGATTGGTTGAGAAAATGTTTGATATTGATAAGTCATGGTGATGGTTAAATTTAGATCATGTTTGATATCATGGAAGTTTAATAGGTTATCTAGTTCATAACAACTCATGAAAAGATGAAATTTGCCTTAAA
This sequence comes from Gossypium arboreum, assembly GCF_025698485.1. Classification (NCBI taxonomy): domain Eukaryota; kingdom Viridiplantae; phylum Streptophyta; class Magnoliopsida; order Malvales; family Malvaceae; genus Gossypium; species Gossypium arboreum. The sequence goes on along the minus strand of NC_069081.1, from coordinate 81,042,563 downwards.
ACAGAATATTGCTACAGCAATGACATGAATTTAAAAAATCACTAAAAATAGTATAAATGGAATTAAATGATGAGAAAGTTATTAAATTGAAGCTTAATGAGTCTATCTTCATATGGATTAAAGAAAAAGAGGCATATAAATTATACTTTATGAGATATTTGAAACCTTGTGAAACAGGGCTAGAGTGATTTCTGGATCCTCTGTTCTGACTTTAAAAATTCATAATAAATTTTAAAAAAATAATTAGAAGTAATTATTTATATGTACACATTCCTTGTTGAGCCTAGTTTTAAGATAAACAAACCTCATAGTCATTTAAATTCTGTATAGAGAGATATCTGATTCGTAATACACAGAGGTCAGAGCAGTCGAACCCTGAAATAGGGGAGACTTTAACTAATAAACTGTACTAATTGGCCCAACCAAAAATTCTAGAAAAATATTAGTAAATATATATATGAGTCTAGATTTAGGGAAAATTTATGTATCTTGATTTTGAGTTTTGTAACTCGAGATATGATTTTCTTGTAATCGTATGCGGGTAGCTAGAAAGCTGTGAATGTAGAAACAAATGATTTGAAGTTCTTAATTTGATAAATTATGTTCGGTAACCCCTCAAGCTCGACTCCGGCGACGGTTTCGGGCGTGGGGGCGTTATATTTTGTGGTATCAGAGCAGGTTTAGTCTGTTTTCAGACTACGTGTTGTGATAGTGTGACGACTTCTGACCTTTTTAAATGATTTTTATATAGTAAATGGATCTCGGTCCAGCTGTGGCAGATGAAGTAGAGAGTAATGCGCCAGCTCCGGCTGAAAGGGCAGCGCCGACTGAAAACCCACCCCCTACTATTGGTCAGGGAGGAGGAGAAAGTGATCGGGAAGCCTTTCTCCAAATGATGAGTGCATGGTACACTAAGTTCGTTCGTACGAACCCAAATGTACGACCTCCCCCACCTCCCCCAATTCCTCAACCTATGCCTCCGATGCCTCAGGGAGTGGATATGATAAAATTTCACAGAACCCCTGCTATGAATTCAGTAAACAAGGGCTAAAGAATTTAGAGCAAATATTGATGATGATGCGAGAAAGCGAGTTCGCTTGAAAATTCTATCCGGGTATTTGATGAATTATCTTGTACACCTGAAGAATGTTTGAAATGTGCTACATCTTTGTTGAGAGATTCAGCCTATAATTGGTGGAAGACTTTGATTTCGGTGGTACCGAAAGAGAGGGTAACCTGGGAATTCTTTCAAGAAGAGTTTCGGAAGAAATATATTAGTGAAAGATTTATTGATCAGAAATGTAAAGAGTTTCTTGAGCTGAAGCAAGGTAGTATGACAGTCTCAGAATATGAAAAAGAGTTTGTTCGATTGAGTAAGTATGCCAGGGAATATGTTCTTACAGAAGCCAAGATGTGCCGACGATTTGAAGACGGGCTTAACGAAGACATTAAGGTATTTGTTGGGATCCTTGAACTAAAAGAAATGGTGGTACTTGTCGATCGAGCTTGCAAGGCTGAAGAATTCTTCAAGGAAAAGAAAAGGTAGAATCTGAAACACGAAATTGGAAGAAAAGACCAATGAGTAATGCACCCTCACAGCAAACCGGAAAGTCAAGAAATATGAATCCTCGTTCCCAAGTTTCAGTTGGGCAATCATATGGAAATTTTAAGAAGCGAAATGTGGGTCCTAAATCTCGGACTATTTCATGGCTAGTGTGGGAAATACGAGATTTTTTAAACCCGAATGCCAGCGGTGTGGTAGAAATCATTTTGGTCCGTGTAGAGCAAATGAATGTTTTCGATGTGGTTCTCCAGATCATTTTATTAGAGACTGCCCAGAGAGAGTGAGAAAGAAAAATTTCGAATGTAAAAGCTAGTGGTGCGACTCGAGGGAAGGTATCCAGAAAAGATGGAAGTGAAACAAGCAGTAAGAATGTAGCCAGAGATGCAGCAGTTAGATCTGAAGGAAGAGCCCCGGCTAGAACTTATGCTATTAAAGCGCGTGAAGATGCTTCCTCATCCGAGGTGATTACGGGTACATTTTCTCTTTATGATACTAATGTTATTACTTTGATTGATCCCGGTTCTACTCATTCATATGTATGCATGAAACTGGTGCCTAGTATGAATATACCTATTGAGAACACAGAATTTATGATTAGAGTGTCGAATCTACTAGGAAAATGTATGATAGTTGATAAAGTATGCAAGAAATGCCCTTTAATGATTCGGGGTCATTACTTTTCGGCCGACTTGATGCTGTTGCTGTTTGATGACTTTGATATTATTTTGGGTATGGATTGGTTGACATTGCATGATGCTATAGTAAATTGCAAAGAAAAGGTTATGGAATTAAAATGTGAAAGTGGTGAAATCTTGCGGGTTGAACCAGACAAATCAGAGGCAATATTTAGTATGATTTCTTTGATGTCGACTCAAAGATATTTGAGAAAGGGTTATGAAGCTTATTTGGCGTATGTAATTAATACAAAAGAAGTTGAAAAGAAAGTTGAATCAGTGCTGGTTGTGTGTGAATTTGCGGATGTATTTCCAGAAGAATTGCCGGGTTTGCCTCTAGTCAGGGAAGTAGAATTTGGTATAGATTTGATACCGGGAACAGCTCCGATCTCGATTGCTCCATATAGAATGGCACCAACAGAGTTGAAAGAATTAAAGTCACAGTTGCAAGAGTTGACTGATAAAGGCTTTGTGAGACCAAGTTTTTCACCTTGGGGTGCTCCCGTGTTATTTGTGAAAAAGAAGGATGGTTCTATGAGATTATGTGTTGATTATCGTCAGTTAAACAAGGTGACAACCAAAAACAAGTATCCATTGTCGAGAATTGATGATTTTTTTGATCAGCTAAAAGGAGCGACATGGTTTTCAAAGATTGACTTGAGATCCGGTATTATCACCGCAGTGAAAGAGTCGATGTGCCTAAAACTACTTTTAGAACAAGGTACGGTCATTATGAACTTTTAGTTATGCCATTCGGGTTGACAAATGCTCCTGCTGTGTTTATGGACATAATGAATCGCATATTTCGGCCATACCTAGACAGATTTGTTATGGTGTTTATAGATGATATTTTAATTTATTCAAAAGATGAGACAGAGCATCTTTGAGCATTTGAGGATAGTTTTGCAAACTTTGAGAGATAAGCAAATTGTATGCTAAGTTTAGTAAAAGTGAATTTTGGCTCCCGGAAGTTGGATTTTTGGGTCATATTGTTTCAGGTGATGGTATACGGGTTGATCCTAGTAAAATTTCAGCCATTGTTGATTGGAAACCACCAAAAAATGTAACTGAAGTTAGGAGTTTCTTGGGGCTAGCTGGGTATTATCGGCGGTTTGTAAATGGATTTTCTATAATTGTGGCTCCTATGACTAGACTACTCTGAAAGGATGTTAAATTTGAATGGACGGAAGAATGTCAACAGAGTTTCGAAGAATTGAAAAAGTTATTAACTAAAGCACCAGTGTTGATACAACCCGAATCAAGTAAAGAATTTGTGGTGTATAGTGATGCTTCTCTAAATGGTTTGGGGTGTGTACTCATGCAAGAAGGAAAAGTGGTGGCTTATGCTTCGAGGCAGTTAAAACCTCATGAGAGGAATTATCCTACTCACGATTTGGAATTGGCTGCAGTGGTGTTTTCTTTGAAGATTTGGCGACATTATTTGTATGGTGAAAAGTGTCGAGTATATACCGATCACAAAAGTCTTAAATACTTGATGTCACAAAAAGACTTGAATTTGAGATAGCGAAGATGGTTAGATTTATTGAAAGATTACGAGTTTGTTATTGATTATCATCCGGGAAAAACGAATGTGGTTGCCGATGCTTTAAGCAAAAAGTTTTTGTTTGCTTTGAGAGTTATGAACACTCAGTTGAAAATGTCAGATGACGGTTTGATTCAAGCATAGTTAATAGCAAGACCGATGTTTTTACAAGAGATTTTTAAAGCTCAGAAAAATGATCAAGATTTGCTAGCCAAGAGAAAATAAAGTGAAGTCGATACGGGATCGATTTGAAATCGGTTCGATGGTTGTTTGATGTTTAAAATCGGATTTGTGTTAAAAATGATGAGTTGATTCAAAAGATTTTGCATGAAGCACATAATGGTTGTTTGGCGGTTCATCCGGGCAGTACGAAGATGTATAATGACTTAAAGAAAATGTACTGGTGGAGTGGAATGAAAAGAGATATTTCGAGTTTGTATCAAAGTGCTTAGTTTGTCAACAAGTGAAAGTTTGAACACCAAGTACCTTCGGATTACTTGACCTATTATGGTTCTGAATGGAAATGGGATCGGATTACTATGGATTTTATATCGGGTTGCCGTTAACTCCAGGGAAGAAAAATGTCATCTAGGCAATAGTTGACAGACTGACTAAATCGACTCATTTTATTCCGGTACATACAGATTATTCTCTTAATAAGTTGGCTGAATTGTATATCCGAGAGATTGTTAGACTTCATGGGATACCTTTGTCAATCATTTCGGATAGAGATCCGAGGTTTACCTCACGGTTTTGGCAAAAGTTGCAAGAGGCATTAGGTACAAAGTTAAATTTCAGCACTGCCTTTCATCCACAAACTGATGGACAATCAGAGAGAGTAATTCAGATTCTTGAAGACATGCTCAGATGCTGTGTATTGGAATTTCAAGATAGTTGGGAAAGGTACTTACCATTGGTAGAATTTGCTTATAATACTAGTTATCAGACCAGTTTGAAGATGGCACCTTATGAAGCATTATATGGTTGTTGTAACGCCCCCATGCCCGAGACCGTCACCGGAGTCGAGTATGAGGTGTTACTAAGCTTAATTTAACATTTTTAGAACTTTGGATTATTTGTTTCTACATTCACAGCTTTTAAGCTACTTGCGTCACAGTCACAAGAAAAATCATATCTCGAGTTACGAAACTCAAAATCAAGATCTGTAAATTTTCCCTGAATCTAGACTCATATACCTATCTACTAATTTTTTTATAAAATTTTTGGTTGGGCCAATTAGTACAGTTTATTAGTTAAAGTTACCCCTGTTTTAGGACTTGACTGGTCTGACCTCTGTTTACTACGAACCACATTTCTCTCTGAAAAAAATTCATATGACTATGAGATTTATTTCTCCTAAAACTAGACTCAATAAGGATTCTGAGGATATAAAATAAACCACCTAATTATATCTTTACAATTTATGGTGAATTTATAAAGTAGGAACAGGGGATTCAGAAACTGCTATGACCCTGTTTAACTAAAATTCAAATATCTTCTAAGATATAATTCCTTTACCTGTTTCATTTGTTTCATGTGAAACTAGACATAATAAGCTTCAATTTTATATGTAGTCCATCACCAAATTCAATTTCTATGATTTTTAGTAAATTTTCAAACTCGCGTCAGTGTTGCTGCAGATTCTGTTTATGGCAAATTTCATCCCTCTTATGAGTTTTATGCACTAAGTATCTTAATAATTTTCCTTATCATCAAACATAATCTAAACTTACCATTTTCATAATTTATCATTATCAAATATTTTCTCAACCATTCTGTCACCATATCATAAAATCATTTACACAAAATAAGTATATTGCTATACATGCCATACTTAAATTTACAAGCCATTTACCAAAAATCTTCCTGATAGTGTGACTGAGCCTTCGACCTATCGCGACTCCTGAACTGGCTTGTCCAAAACTACAATGAGTAAGAAGGAGGGAGTAAGCATAAATGCTTAGTAAGTTCATATGCAAATAACAAGTAACATAACAATACAAATATACCAAACAACTTTAGCATGGTATCACCAAAACATATATCATATTTCTAAACATCATTCATCATCTTACTACCTTATCGTTGTTGTATCTATTATCAACCCGGGGGTTAAGAACATACCTGTCCAAAGTGTCCATTTCACAACACTTACCAAAACGTCGCTTGCATCTTAAGTGTTCTTTCATTTCACTAGAAATTTCACCCGTTGAACACATCGGAATACAACTCGGATACACGGATAATTTGCACATAAGTGCCTCATATGTAATCAAGAAATCATGTAACCCGCCCTAAGTGAACTCGGACTCAACTCAACGAGCTCGGGCGTTCGATCCATAAGTGAACTCGGACTCAACTCAACGAGTTCGGATGCCTAGTTACATCTCACGAACTCGGACTCAACTCAACGAGTTTGGACATTTGCATCCATAAGTGAACTCGGACTCAACTCAACGAGTTCGGATGCTCAACCATCCTAGTGACATGTCACTTGTATCCTAATCTATTCCTAAGGTTCAAACGGGCGTTTTCCTCGATCACACATCTTTGCCGCCTTCCACGGAATATTGAAATCCAGATTTGGTGATAGTTCATACTCATCAAGTAATTCACATAATTACATATTATTCAACAATAACCACAAAGCATAATATTTCATGATAATAATCAGCATCATATCATATAAACAACATTAAATTGCTTAAAATGACAATTATGTTACTACATTTACACATGAACTTACCTTGGTACCAAAATATAAAGATTTTGCAATTTAGTCCACAATCTTTTCTTTCCTCGATCGCGACTTGAATCTCGCTTTTCTTGATCTATAATACCAAATTAATCTTATTTAATACATACATTCATCAAAACAGCATTTAATACGAACTTTGGAAAAATTACACTTTTGCCCCTAAACTTTTGCATAATTACACTTTTGCCCCTAGGCTCGGGAATTAAACTTTATTCCTTATTCTTATCTTTTATAACATGCTGATCACTTTTCCTTCTATGGCAACATCAAATTCTCTCTCTAACATATACTTGTGACTATTAGGTATTTTTGACGATTAAGCCCTTTTACTCGCTTTCACTCAAAACCGAGTAGCACAAGTTGTCTAACATAATTTAAAACCTCATATTCTATCATAAAACATCAAAATACACAAATTTCACCTATGGGTATTTTTCCAAATATAAACCCTAGGTTGAATTATTGCTAACATAAGCTTAATCGAGCTACCGGATTCCAAAACGTAAAGAACATTAAAACGGGACTTGGAATCACTTACTATGGAACTTGGAAGCTTGAAACAAACCCTAGCTATGGAGAACCCTTGAAATTTCGGCCTAATGAAGAAGATGGACAAAAATTGGCTTTTAATTTTGTTTTTAATTCATTTTAATAACTAAATGACCAAAATACCCTTACTACTAAACTTTCCAAAAATTCTTTCCATGTCCTAATTTTTTCCATGAACTTAAAATTGGTCAAATTGCTATTTAAGACCTCCTCATTAATATTCCAAAACAATTTCATACTAAAAACTTCTAGAATGCAAGTTTTGCAACTTATTCGATTTACTCCCTACTTTCAATTTAAGCACTTTAGGCATAGAATTTCATCACGAAATTTTCACACAATCATGCAATCATATCATAATCATCAAAATAATTATAAAATAATTATTTCTATCTCGGATTTGTGGTCACGAAACCACTATTCCGATTAAGCCCTAATTCAGGATATTACAACTCTCCCCTTTTAAGGATTTTCGTCCTCGAAAATCTTACCGTAAAAAGTGTGGATATTGCTTTCTCATAGTTTCTTCAGGTTCCCATGTAGTCTCTTCTACCCCATGCTTTTGCCACAACACTTTCACAAGTGCAACACTTTTATTTCTTAGTTCTTTGACTTCTCGAGCTAAAATCTTAATCGGTTCTTCTTCATAAGTCATATCCGGTCGTAGTTTAACTTCTGTCGGTGAAATTATATGTGAAGGATCCGAACGATACCGGCGTAACATAGATACGTGAAACACATCATGAATCTTCTCTAATTCGGGTGGTAACGCTAGCCGATATGCTATCGGTCCAACTTTTTCAATTATTTCATACGGTCCAATAAAACGCGGACTTAACTTGCCCTTTCGTCCAAATCTAAGGACTTTCTTCCATGGAGACACTTTCAAAAATACCTTATCACCAACTTGAAACTCCATTTCTTTTCGTTTCAAATCCGCATAAGATTTCTGTCTATCTGAAGCAGCTTTCAAACAATCTCGAATCACTTTCACCTTTTCTTCGGTTTCTTTTATTAAATCAACTCCATAAATCTGATTTTCCTTGAGTTCAGTCCAATACAATGGCGTCCGACATTTACGACCATATAATGCTTCATAAGGTGCCATCTTCAAACTCGTCTGATAACTATTATTATAAGCAAATTCTACCAATGGTAAGTACCTTTCCCAACTATCTTGAAATTCCAATACGCAACATCTGAGCATGTCTTCAAGAATCTGAATTACTCTCTATGATTGTCCATCAGTTTGTGGATGAAAGGTAGTGCTGAAATTTAACTTTGTACCTAATGCCTCTTGCAACTTTTGCCAAAACCGTGAGGTAAACCTCGGATCTCTATCCGAAATGATTGACAAAGGTATCCCATGAAGTCTAACAATCTCTGGATATACAATTCAGCCAACTTATTAAGAGAATAATCTATACGCATTAGGAATAAAATGAGCCGATTTAGTCGATCGCCAACTATTGCCCGGATGGCATTTTTCTTCCCCGAGTTAACGGCAACCCCGATATAAAATCCATAGTAATCCTATCCCATTTCCATTCAGAACCATAATAGGTGGAGTAATCCCAAGGTACCTAGTGTTCACTTTCACTTGTTGACAAACTAAGCACTTTGATACAAACTCGAAATATCTCTTTTCATTCCACTCCACCAAGACATTTTCTTTAAGTCACTATACATCTTCAGATCGCCGGATGAACCGCCAAACAACTATTATGTGCTTCATGCAAAATCTTTTGAATCAACTCATCATTTTTCTACACAAATCGATTTTAAACATCAAACAACCATCGAACCAATTCAAATCGATCCCGCTTCACCTTTGTTTTCTTTTGGCTAGCAAATCTTGATCATTTTTTGAGCTTCAAAATCTCTTGTAAAAACATCGGTCTTGCTCTTAACTCTACTAGAATCGAACCGTCATCTGACATTTTCAATCGAGTGTTCATAACTCTCAAAGCAAACAACAACTTTCGCTTAAAGCATCGGCAACCACATTCGCTTTTCCGGACGATAATCAATAACAAGCTCGTAATCTTTCAATAACTCTAACCATCTTCGTTGTCTCAAATTCAAGTCTTTTTGTGACATCAAGTATTTAAGACTTTTGTGATCGGTATATACTCGGCACTTTTCACCATACAAATAATGTCGCCAAATCTTCAAAGCAAACACCACTGCAGCCAATTCCAAATCGTGAGTAGGATAATTCCTCTCATGAGGTTTTAACTGCCTCGAAGCATAAGCCACCACTTTTCCTTCTTGCATGAGGACACACCCCAAACCATTTAGAGAAGCATCACTATACACCACAAATTCTTTACCTGATTCGGGTTGTATCAACACTGGTGCTTCAGTTAATAACTTTTTCAATTCTTCGAAACTCTGTTGACATTCTTCCGTCCATTCAAATTTAACATCCTTTCGGAGTAGTCTAGTCATAGGAGCAGCAATTATAGAAAATTCATTTACGAACCGTTGATAATACCCAGCTAGCCCCAAGAAACTCCTAACTCCAGTTACATTTTTCGGTGGTTTCCAATCAACAATGGCTGAAATTTTACTAGGATAAACCCGTATACCATCACCGAAACAATATGACCCAAAATCCAACTTCCGAGCCAAAATTCACTTTTACTAAACTTAGCATACAATGCTTATCTCTCAAAGTTTGCAAAACTATCCTCAAATGCTCAGCATGCTCTGTCTCATCTTTTGAATAAATTAAAATATCATCTATAAACACCACAACAAATCTGTCCAGGTATAGCCGAAATATGCGATTCATTAAGTCCATAAACACAGCAGGAGCATTTGTCAACCCGAACGGCATAACTAAAAATTCATAATGATCGTACCTTGTTCTAAAAGCAGTTTTAGGCACATCTGACTCTTTTACTCGTAGCTGATAATACCCAGATCTCAAGTCAATCTTTGAAAACCATGTCGCTCCTTTTAGCTGATCAAACAAATCATCAATTCTCGGCAATGGATACTTGTTTTTGATTGTCACCTTGTTTAACTGCCGATAATCAACACATAATCTCATAGAACCATCCTTCTTTTCACAAATAACACGGAGCACCCCAAGGTGAAAAACTTCGGTCTCACAAAGCCTTTATCACCAACTCTTGCAATCGCGACTTTAATTCTTTCAACTCTGTTGGTGCCATTCTATATGGAGCAATAGAGATCGGAGTCTGTTCCCAGTATCAAATCTATACCAAATTCTACTTCCTCGACCGAGGCAAACCCAGAATTCTTCCGAAATACGTCCGCAAATTCACACACAACCCAAGACTCGATTCAACTTTCTTTTCAACTTCTTTTGTATTAATTACATACGCCAAATAAGCTTCATAACCCTTTCTCAAATATCTCTGAGCCGACATCGAAGAAATCATACTAGATAATGCCTCTAATTTGTGTGGCTCAACCCGCAGAATTTCACCACTTTCACACTTTAATTCTATAACCTTTTCTTTGCAATTTATTATAGCATCATGCAATGTCAACCAATCCATACCCAAAATAACATCAAATTCATCAAACGGCAACAACATCAAGTCGGCCGGAAAGTAATGACCCCGAATCATTAAAGGGAATTCCTTCATACTTTATCAACTATCATGCATTTGCCTAACGGGTTCGACACTCTAATCATAAATTCTGTGTTCTCAATAGGTATATTCATACTAGACACCAGTTTCATGCATACATATGAATGAGTAGAACCGGGATCAATCAAAGCAATAACATTAGTATCATAAAGAGAAAATGTACCGGTAATCACATCGGGTGAGGAAGCATCTTCACACGCTTTAATAGCATAAGTTCTAGCCGGAGCTCTTCCCTCAGATCTAACTACTGCATCTCTGGCTACATTCTTACTGCTTGTTTCACTTCTAGCTTTTCTCGGATACCTTCCCCTCGAGTTTGCACCACTAGCTTTTACACTCTGAAATTTTTCTTTCTCAGCTCTCTCTGGGCAGTCTCTAATAAAATGATCCAGAGAACCACATCGAAAACATTCATTTGCTCTAAATTCTTCAGCCCCTTGTTTACGAATTCTATCAACGGGGGTTCTATGAAATTTTATCATATCCACTCCTTGAGGCATCGGAGGCATAGGTTGAGGAATTGGTGGAGGTGGGGGAGGTCGTACATTTGGGTTCGTACGAACGAACTCAGTGTACCATGCACTCATCATTTGGAGAAAGGTTTCCCGATCCCTTTCTCCTCCTCCCCGACCAACAATGAGGAGGTGGGTTTTCAATCACACGCTGCCCTTCAGCCGGAGCTGGCGCATTACTCTCTAATTCATCTACCACAGCTGGATCGGGATCCATTTACTATATAAAAATCATTTAAAAAGGTCAGAAGTCGTCACACTATCACAATTCATACATATGGCATGTATAGCAAAATCCGTACATACAACACCTAGTCCGAGAACCGACTAAACCTGCTCTGATACCACTAAATGTAACGTCCCCATGCCCGAGACCGTCACCGGAGTCGAGTATGAGGTGTTACTAAGCTTAATTTAACATTTTTAGAACTTTGGATTATTTGTTTCTACATTCACAGCTTTTAAGCTACTTGTGTCACAGTCACAAGAAAAATCATATCTCGAGTTACGAAACTCAAAATTAAGATCCGTAAATTTTCCCTGAATCTAGACTCATATACCTATCTACTAATTTTTTTATAAAATTTTTGGTTGGGCCAATTAGTACAGTTTATTAGTTAAAGTTACCCCTGTTTCAGGACTTGACTGGTCTGACCTCTGTTTACTACAAACCACATTTCTCTCTGAACAAAATTCATATGACTATGAGATTTATTTCTCCTAAAACTAGACTCAATAAGGATTCTGAGGATATAAAATAAACCACCTAATTATATCTTTACAATTTATGGTGAATTTATAAAGTAGGAACAGGGGATTCAGAAACTGCTATGACCCTGTTTAACTAAAATTCAAATATCTTCTAAGATATAATTCCTTTACCTGTTTCATTTGTTTCATGTGAAACTAGACATAATAAGCTTCAATTTGATATGTAGTCCATCACCAAATTCAATTTCTATGATTTTTAGTAAATTTTCAAACTCGCGTCAGTGTTGCTGCAGTATTCTGTTTATGGCAAATTTCATCCCTCTTATGAGTTTTTATGCACTAAGTATCTTAATAATTTTCCTTATCATCAAACATAATCTAAACTTACCATTTTCATAATTTATCATTATCAAATATTTTCTCAACCATTCTGTCACCATATCATAAAATCATTTACACAAAATAAATATATTGCTATACATGCCATACTTAAATTTACAAGCCATTTACCAAAAATCTTCCTGATAGTGTGACTGAGCCTTCGACCTATCGCGACTCCTGAACTAGCTTGTCCAAAACTACAATGAGTAAGAAGGAGGGAGTAAGCATAAATGCTTAGTAAGTTCATATGTAAATAACAAGTAACATAACAATACAAATATACCAAACAACTTTAGCATGGTATCACCAAAACATATATCATATTTCTAAACATCATTCATCATCTTACTACCTTATCGTTGTTGTATCTATTATCAACCCGGGGGTTAAGAACATACCTGTCCAAAGTGTCCATTTCACAACACTTACCAAAACGTCGCTTGCATCTTAAGTGTTCTTTCATTTCACTAGAAATTTCACCCGTTGAACACATCGGAATACAACTCGGATACACGGATAATTTGCACATAAGTGCCTCATATGTAATCAAGAAATCATGTAACCCGCCCCTAAGTGAACTCGGACTCAACTCAACGAGCTCAGGCGTTCGCATCCATAAGTGAACTCGGACTCAACTCAACGAGTTCGGATGCCTAGTTACATCTCACGAACTCGGACTCAACTCAACGAGTTCGGACATTTGCATCCATAAGTGAACTCGGACTCAACTCAACGAGTTCGGATGCTCAACCATCCTAGTGACATGTCACTTGTATCCTAATCTATTCCTAAGGTTCAAACGGGCGTTTTCCTCGATCACACATCTTTGCCGTCTTCCACGGAATATTGAAATCAGACTTGGTGATAGTTCATACTCATCAAGTAATTCACATAATTACATATTATTCAACAATAACCACAAAGCATAATATTTCATGATAATAATCAGCATCATATCATATAAACAACATTAAATTGCTTAAAATGACAATTATGTTACTACATTTACACATGAACTTACCTTGGTACCAAAATATAAAGATTTTGCAATTTAGTCCACAATCTTTTCTTTTCCTCGATCGCGACTTGAATCTCGTTTTTCTTGATCTATAATACCAAATTAATCTTATTTAATACATACATTCATCAAAACAGCATTTAATACGAACTTTGGAAAAATTACACTTTTGCCCCTAAACTTTTGCATAATTACACTTTTGCCCCTAGGCTCGGGAATTAAACTTTATTCCTTATTCTTATCTTTTATAACATGCTGATCACTTTTCCCTTCTATGGCAACATCAAATTCTCTCTCTAACATATACTTGTGACTATTAGGTATTTTTGACGATTAAGCCCTTTTACTCGTTTTCACTCAAAACCAAGTAGCACAAGTTGTCTAACATAATTTAAAACCTCATATTCTATCATAAAACATCAAAATACACAAATTTCACCTATGGGTATTTTTCCAAATATAAACCCTAGGTTGAATTATTGCTAACATAAGCTTAATCGAGCTACCGGGATTCCAAAAACGTAAAGAACATTAAAAACGGGACTTGGAATCACTTACTATGGAACTTGGAAGCTTGAAACAAACCCTAGCTATGGAGAACCCTTGAAATTTCGGCCTAATGAAGAAGATGGACAAAAATTGGCTTTTAATTTTGTTTTAATTCATTTTAATAACTAAATGACCAAAATACCCTTACTACTAAACTTTCCAAAATTCCTTCCATGTCCTAATTTTTCCATGAACTTAAAATTGGTCAAATTTCTATTTAAGACCTCCTCATTAATATTCCAAAACAATTTCATACTAAAAACTTCTAGAATGCAAGTTTTGCAACTTATTCGATTTACTCCCTACTTTCAATTTAAGCACTTTAGGCATAGAATTTCATCACGAAATTTTCACACAATCATGCAATCATATCATAATCATCAAAATAATTATAAAATAATTATTTCTATCTCGGATTTGTGGTCACGAAACCACTATTCCGATTAAGCCCTAATTCAGGATATTACAGTTGTAAATGTCGGACGCCATTGTATTGGACTGAACTCAAGGAAAATCAGATTTATGGAGTTGATTTAATAAAAGAAACCGAAGAAAAGGTGAAAGTGATTCGAGATTGTTTGAAAGCTGCTTCAGATAGACAGAAATCTTATGCGGATTTGAAACGAAAAGAAATGGAGTTTCAAGTTGGTGATAAGGTATTCTTGAAAGTGTCTCCGTGGAAGAAAGTCCTTAGATTTGGACGAAAGGGAAAGTTAAGTCCGCGTTTTATTGGACCGTATGAAATAATTGAAAAAGTTGGACCGGTAGCATATCGGCTAGCGCTACCACCTGAATTAGAGAAGATTCATGATGTGTTTCACATATCTATGTTACGTCGGTATCGTTCGGATCCTTCACATATAATTTCACCGACAGAAGTTGAACTACGACCGGATATGACTTATGAAGAAGAACCGATTAAGATTTTAGCTCGAGAAGTCAAACAACTAAGAAATAAAAGTGTTGCACTTGTGAAAGTGTTGTGGCAAAAGCATGGGGTAGAAGAGACTACATGGGAACCTGAAGAAACTATGAAAAACCAATACCCACACCTGTTTACCGGTAAGATTTTCGAGGACGAAAATCCTTAAAAGGGGGGGAGAGTTGTAATATCCTGAATTAGGGCTTAATTGGAATAGTGGTTTCGTGACCACAAATTCGAGATAGAAATAATTATTTTATAATTATTTTGATGAATATGATATGATTGCATGATTGTGTGAAAATTTCGTGATGAAATTCTATGCCTAAAGTGCTTAAATTGAAAGTAGAGACTAAATCGAATAAGTTGCAAAATTTGCATTCTAGAAGTTTTTAGTATGAAATTGCATTGAAATATTAATTAGGAGGTCTTAAATAACAATTTGACCAATTTCTAAGTCTACGGAAAAAAATTGGACATGGATGGAATTTTTGGAAATTTTAGTAGTAAGGGCATTTTGGTCATTTAGTTATTAAAATGAATTAAAAACAAAATTAAAAGCCAATTTTTGTCCATCTTCTTCATTAGGCCGAAATTTCAAGGGTTCTCCATAGTTTGGGTTTGTTTCAAGCTTCTAAGCTCCATAATCAAGAGAAACGAGATTCAAGTCACGATCGAGGAAAAGAAAAGATTGTGGACTAAATTGCAAAATCTTTATATTTTGGTACCAAGGTAAGTTCATGTGTAAATAATGTAGCATAAATGTTATTTTTAAGTTATTAATGTTAATTATATGATATGTTGATTTTTAATCGTGAAATATTATGCTTTGTGGTTAATATTGAGTAATATGCAAATTATGTTTACTACTTGATAAATATGAATTGCTACCGAGTATCGGTTCCAATATTCCATGGAAGACGGCAAATGTGAGATCAAGGGAAAAAGCCCGTTTGAACCTTAGGAATAGATTAGGATACAAGTGACATGTCACTAGGATGGTTGAGCATCCGAACTCGTTGAGTTGAGTCCGAGTTCACTTATGGATGCGAATGTCCGAACTCGTTGAGTTGAGTCCGAGTTCGTGAAATGTAACTAGGCATCCGAACTCATTGAGTTGAGTCTGAGTTCACTTATGGATGCGAACGCCTGAGCTTGTTGAGTTGAGTCCGAGTTCACTTAGGGGCGGGTTACATGATTTCTTGATTACATATGAGGCACTTATGTGCAAATTATCCGTATCCGAAGTTGTATTCGATGTGTTCAACGGGTGAAATTTCTAGTGAAATGGAAGAACACTTAAGATGCAAGCGATGTTTTGGTAAGTGTTGTGAAATGGACACTTTGGACAGGTATGTTCTTAACCCTCGGGTTGAAAATAGATACAACAACGATAAGGTGGTAAGATGATGAATGATGTTTAGAAATGTGATATATGTTTTGGTGATACCATGCTAAAGTTGTTTGGTATATTTGTATTGTTATGTTACTTGTTATTTACATATGAATTTACTAAGCATTTATGCTTACTCCTCCTCTTTATTTACTGTAGTTTTGAACAAGCCAGCTCGAGTCGGGATGGGTCAAGGTTCGATCACACTATCCAAAGGACTTTTATCCGGGTAAATGGCTTGTAAAACTTAAGTATGGCATGTATAGCAATATACTTATTTTGTGTAAATAATTTTATGATATGGCCATGATTGGTTGAGAAAATGTTTGATATTGATAAGTCATGGTGATGGTTAAATTTAGATCATGTTTGATATCATGGAAGTTTAATAGGTTATCTAGTTCATAACAACTCATGAAAAGATGAAATTTGCCTTAAAATAGAATATTGCTGCAGCAATGACATGAATTTGAAAAATCACTAAAAATAGTATAAATGGAATTAAATGATGAGCAAGTTATGAAATTGAAGCTTAATGAGTCTATTTTCATATGGATTAAAAAAACAGGCATATAAATTATACTTTATGAGATATTTGAAACCTTGTGAAACAGGGCCAGAGTGATTTCTGGATCCTCTGTTCTGACTTTAAAAATTCATAATAAATTGTACAAAAATAATTAGAAGTCATTATTTATATGTACAAATTCCTTGTTGAGTCTAGTTTTAGAAGAAACAAAGCTTGTAGTCATTGAAATTCTTTATAGAGAGATATCTGATTCGTAATACATAGAGGTCAGAGCAGTTGAACCCTGAAACAGGGGAGACTTTGACTAATAAACTGTACTAATTGGCCCAACCAAAAATTCTAGAAAAATATATATATATGAGTCTTGATTTAGGGAAAATTTACGGATCTTGATTTTGAGTTTCGTAACTTGAGATATGATTTTTCTTGTAACATGACGCGGGTAGCTAGAAAGCTGTGAATGTAGAAACAAATGATTTGAAGTTCTTAATTTGATAAATTATGTTCGGTAACCCCTCAAGCTCGACTCAGGCGACGGTTTCGGGCGTGAGGGCGTTACATAAGTATAGACCTATAATCAGAAGGTCATCACAAAATCATTCTCATAGGCATGACTTACCTATTTACATCTTCACCAAATGTACATCATAAACTGAAATCATTTCTCATGAGTTTGGCATACATACCTGAGTTACTCAACATGATCATATACTTACTCATATTCATTCCTTATTAATCATACAACATGAATTGGATTCACATCTCATCAATTTCATGTGAGTACCTGTACCACTCACAACATGGTCATAAGTTCTCTCATTTCGATATATACCATAAATCTCCCATTGAACCATTTGGAATACTACAGGATATTCAATAGCCCCAAACATGGGATAAGATGCCAACGCCATGTCCCAAACATGGTTTTATACTAGCTACCACATCAAAGTCGATGCCATGTCCCAGATAAGTCTTGCACTGACTTTCATATATCGATGTCGATGCCATGTCCTAGACAGGTCTTACACTGGCTCTCATCTATCGGTGTCGATGCCATGTCCCAGACAGGTCTTACACTGACACACAACAAACAGATGCCATGTCTTAGACAGGTCTTACACTAGCTTGTATATCTCGAGGCCAATGCATGTCCCAGACATGTCTTACACTAGCTCTCGTCTCAATGCCGTTGCATGTCCCAGACATGTCTTACAGTGGCTTGTACATCTCGAGGCCAATGCATATCCCAGACATGTCTTACACTGGCTCTCGTAATGTGGCCGATGCATGTCCTAGACATGTCTTATACTAGCACACATATCACCCAATGTCATGGTATGAGTATCACAATCTATTCCTAAGGTTCAACCGGGAGTTCTTTCTACGTAAATTCTCATAATTTACATTCACAACGCAAGTCAAAAATTCAGGCTATACTAATTGTACAATACATGGTAACATTATATTTTCATTATTTACATACAACTTACTCGTTTCAATGGAATATCATACTCCATCAAATTTATAATGTATTCTATCATCATATGAGTGTTATTAACTTCTGGCATTACTTTCTCATACATAACTCCTTCAACATATAATTCAATACAATTATAACAAAATAGATTTCAAATATATTAACAATAATATGGATAAAATGCTTATTTAGTCACATGGACTTAACTCGAATGCAATTTCGGCTAATTACTCCATTTTAGTCCATTTTAGTCACACGGACTTTCTGATTTAAGCCCAAATATTGATTTTCTTGATTTAACATGATGAAATTCACTCATTTAATCATTATATTAATTAAAACATTCTATAATTCACAATTTGGCAAAATGACCGTTTTGTCCTTAGACTTTACAAAAATTACGATTTTACCCTTAGGCTTGTAAATCAATTTTTAAATTTCCTCCTTTACCAAGCCTAGCCGAATTCTTTTTATAACTATAGCAATTCACGATTTCAATTATTTCACACATTTACAACTTATTTTACAACTTTACAAAATAGCCCTTTTTAGGTGTTTTCATGCAAACTTCTTTTACAAAAGTTGTTTATTACACAACCAAGACTCATTTTCTTCCATAAAAATTCAGCAAACAACATAAATTATCTCATGGCAAAACCCTATACTTTCAACCATTTTGTAAAATAGTCCCCCCCCCCATTAGCTAGCTCATGCTACAAGGGTCCCGAAAGTGTAAAATCATCAAGAAAAGTCATCAAAATCACTTGCTTGAGAACTAAGTGGCTGAAAGCTTAAGCTCTTAAAACACCCTTGTTTGCTGCCATTTTCAGTGGGGAAGAAGAAAGATAAAAAGATGATACCTTTTTTTTTATTTTATTCTATTTCTAGTCAAAATTAAGTCACCAACCACACCAAATTTTGACTTTTCTACTTTCTTTCTCTCTATGGCCTGCCAAGCACCTTTTTTAGGGTCCATTTGCACTTTAAACACCCCAAATTTTGGTTCTGTAGCTATTTAACATATTTAGCTAGCAAAACAAAACTTTTGTCATTTATGCGATTTAGTCCTTTTTCGCAATTAAGCATGGAATCGCTAAAATTATTTCACCAAAAAATTTCATGCACTCATATTATCATGCTATAACACATAAAATAACATTAGAAATAATTTCCCTGGGCCCGGAATAGTTGTCCCAGAATAGTGGTTTCGAAACCACTTTTCCGACTAGGCCCAAAATCGAGATGTTACATCGAGCTTAGACTTTAAATAAGCGCTTCTTGGAAGGCAACCAAGTGCTTTTTTTTTTCATTTAATTTTGTTGCATGCTTAGTATGTTTATTTTTATTGCTTAAAAAATTAAAATTTTAAAAAATAAGTGGTCCACACGGCTTGGCGACACGATCATGAGGTTTACACGGCATAGGCACATGCCCATGTGCACACAGGGCATAAAAAACACTAAAAAAAAACTCACAATTGATGAACACAATCAAGCCTCAATTTCAGTTTTTTCTCAACAATCTAAAAATCTCACAACCCTAAATCAAAAACACTAAAAATAGAAAGCAAACACTAAAAAATTTTCACAACACTAAATTAAACCAAAATAAAAAAGAAACTCATACTCAATCATTCCAAAAAAACTTATTTAATCTTTTTTTCATCAAGCTTTTTAAAATAACCAGTCAAGTGCTGGTGGAAGAAAAGATAAAAGGACTCGGTGGCTACTTGGTTTGAAGCATTGGTGATTGGTATTTCTAGATTTTGGATTTGGATAACTCATCTCGACCTTGGTTGGAAGAAGCCATTGGAACGATGTTGAAGGTTTAGATTTGAAACGTCATTGACGACATGATTGGAAGAAACCACCAATGTTGATACTAGTAATGGCGGCTCATAGGGGTACAAGAAAAGAGGGTTTTGCTTATTACAGAAAAAGACGATAGTGAAAACTTAGAAAAAAATTACCTATTAGAAAATGAGAGTTTTATAATGTTTTTACTTTGTTTATTTCAGTGACAAAAATATTTAATTTTGTATAATATAGTGACCAAAATAGAAAAAAAGTTCAAAATTAAAATAAAAAGTGGGCAATTCTTTAGGGACCATTTTTATACTTTACCCTAAAATTTATACAATATAAATACTATATCTACACCATCATTCAATTCTTAATTGAGTTATTCTTACAAAATTAATCCAATATTATATAAATTAAAAGACGACTTTAAAAATCATTTATTAAGAAAATGCCAAATATTATAATAATAGTAGTTTTATCTTTTAAACATTTTATGTAAAATATTAAAATAAAACAAAAAATAGCAGTAAATAATAATATTATTTGAATTAGATTAGATTAATCAAATTAAATTAAATTAGATTAATCAATTTAAATTGATTGAATTGAGAATTAGTAAAAAAATCAATTTAGAGTATAATTTTTAAATGAATTAAATAAAAATTGGTAAAAATTAATTCAACTAATGATGAAATCAGATTTTCGAAAGGAACTCATAACTTGACTAATTTAACTGAGTATCCAAACTTTAAAAAATATATATATTGCTAAATGGGTGAAAATCGACTGGATGAAATTTTTTATGTAAATATCTGCTTGTAATTCGAGTGATTCGGGTTAAGCTTAGCCTAGAAGCTAGAATTCATTCCGTTTATTTCAAAAGTGAAACAAGGTAAGGAACAAAGTGAACAGCGAAAGCAAAGTAAAGCTTGGGATTCGTGGTTGTCGCCATGGACGAACCCTCGCCGACCATCGACCCTCTGACGAATCAATTCGGATCTCTGAACGACCTATCCCACGAGCTGGCTTCTCTTCAAGACCTTGCCATGCGCGGCTCCTGGCGTTCCATTCTCGATAAAGTTTCTAGAGCCCGTTCCCTTGACCTCCTAACCAAACCCGACGACCACCTCATCTACCTTTCCTACAACGTCCTGGCTCTCACCAAGCTCCGCCGCTTCTCCGACGCCTCCAACGAGCTTGACTCTCTCCACGACTTCAACAGCCACCATTACAAATATGAAACCTACCCTAAGCTTTATCACACCCGCTCCGGTTCTATGGTCCCCTTCTCCCTCCGCTTCATCCACGCCCAACTCCCCTTCAAGCTTGGGAATCGCCAAGAAGGGTTAGATCGCTTTTATCTTTTGCTTAACTTTATTCGTCAGAAAATTAAAGATAAGGGAATTCATAGTTTGCAGGAGTCTGTCAAAATTTGGAGAATGTCAAAATTTGGAGAAAAAGGGAAGTTTTTGTTTTACATTGTTTAATTGGGCATCATTTGGGGGCTAAGGAATTCAATGTATGTCTAGATTTGATTAGGCATTTGATCAATCATGACTATTTAGACCCGGTTTTAGTTTCCAAATTAGGGTATATTCAGATGCAGATCGGAGATTTTGAAGGGGCAAAAGGATCATTCCACCGTGTTGAGACAATGTTAAATGAAAGGAAGAATGATGATTCTTCAGCTTTGAGTGAGGTTGAGTTCAGAAATCTTGTGAATAGAAGCAAGGCCTTGGTTTTTTTAGTAGGCAAAGATTATGTTTCTGCAGTGAGGGAATACGAGGAGTGTATGGAAAGGGATCCCGCAGATGTTGTGGCTGTTAATAATAAGGCGCTTTGTTTGATGTATTTGAGAGATTTGTCAGATTCAATTAAGGTATTGGAGAATTCACTCGAAAGAGTACCTACTGTGGCATTGAATGAGACTTTGGTGGTCAATTTGTGTAGTATGTATGAGTTGGCATATGTTAATCACTCAGAGATTAAGAGGACTTTGAGTAATTGGATTGCTCGAGTTGCTCCTGATGATTTTGACGCATCCTGTACCAGGGTTTGAGGTATTCTTCTTTTGACTTGTTGATATTAGTATTTTGTTTCATTGTCTCATTTTTCTGTTCAGTTAAAGTCAAGTTCCTTAACTTATTTAATTAAAATGATCATATTATCCAAGATGCATTGTGTTTATCGTGAACTCTATTTTAGTGTTTCCAATTCATCCTTTATACAGATTTTGTGCTTTCTTGTGTGTCCTGTGATGTTATCTCGGTTGAGGTGGTTTATTTAGCGGCACACATTAGCAAATTATTTTGAAATCATGGTTTGTTAGGTGCAAATGAGCAAATTATTAGATTTCAATTGAATTCCACAAAATTTTATGGAATTCAAATTTTTTGAAACTCTTCCAATGTCTCTTTATGTGGATAGAACCAAATTGTACTGCATTTGCTGGTTGAACTGCATCATTCTGATTCAAGTCTGCACTTAATTTCATGGTTACTAAGTGCCAATGTTGATTTGTGTAGTGATTCAACCTATAGGTTAACTTACTGACAAATAGATGATTCATAAAAGCAGTGTTTATTTTCTATTTCTATTTATCCCTTATCTGCTTAAGTGGTGTAAGAGGTTCTTTGGCACCATGAAATATTACTGCAAATATTTATCTTTAATTTCCTGATACTTCGCTTCCAGGATGAAATGTGTATTAACTTTATCTTGTCTGTTTTTATCAAAATATAATATTGATTTCTGCAAAAATGTGTTCCATACCTAGTTGTTTATGCCTATTTGACAAGGTGATATCTTAAATGTTGCATTGAAACTTCTGAGACATCCATCATTTATTTTTCATAACAATGAACAGCTTAGTTTCTTAAAACACCACCATTTAAGATACAAATTTTCCCTCACTTCCAAATAACCTGTTCGTGGTGATATTTTCTTTATCTGAGGTCTAATGGTACATTTTTATTGTTGGTATTAGGATACTGCATTTGAACCTATATTGCTGTTATATGGTTTCTAATCGTCAAGTAACCCATGAACTACAAATGTTGAGTGGGAAAGTAGGATAATAGAAAGCTTTTAGATGTGATTTTGATAGAAATCCATATGGTTGGACTTGGATGTAACATCTAGCCGCAATACATGGTACTACTTACCAGAAACAAGTATTTTAATAGAAAGCTTTTAGAAGTGATTTTGAAATTCCTTCTCCATTATCTAATCAATTTTCTCCAAATTCTAAGAATAGGTTATTTTATTTTAAGTAGAAACAGGTTTGGCAGTTGTGGTTTTAGGTGGAAATAGAGACTGGTCTTTTGGTTGGCATTTCTTGTTATACTTATTGATTACCGGTGAAGTTGGTCTCATCTCAATTGAGCGTGTCCTGTTTGGTTATTTAAGCGATGAGCATCTCCTTTTACTGTCTATTTCGTTCTTTGGGGTCCTCATTTCAACAACTCTTTTGCAGCCTTTGTGCCAAAAACAAAACACCATTTGATGCACTTTGTGGTCTGATGAATCTGAATTTGAGCAGATTTTGACGAGTAAAGATGCAGAGAGTTGATTCAAAACAGGGCTTGCGAGGTTCAACTTATGGTGCCGGCCAAACCTATAGAATTCATTCTCAAGTTTACTACCTCTTTTACGGTTTCCATTTCTTTTACGGGAAGGAGAATACATGCAGTGGTTTTATTAAAATTTTAGATTTTGTAACTTTCCCATGGAACGATGTGAGATGGAGCTTTGTCTAATCCATGAACGTCGGATGGCTTTTAGAAAATAGAATGTGAAAATCATGAATATTTGTGCTGTTGCTAGAACTGATCCTCATTCGGGAGAAAGCCCTGGTGTAATGTACCTGACAATAAGTACATGTGTATTGTGGTTCAATTTTTGGAGTTCTTTAATGTTTACCATTTAGCATAATTATATATTTAGTTTTTAATCTTTACCATTTTGTTCATTTTACTCTAATTTTTTTTATTACATTGCTTTCAATCTTCAAAATTTAGTAACAATTATTTGTTTTATAGAGAAGTTGATTGAATTGTTAGAAGCGGATTTTTTATGAATTTTTTGATCTTTAAATAATTCTTATGTAATTTTTGAATTTGCATAAAATACACTTGGATTGCTATACATATTTTTATGTTAGTACTGTTAAAATTTGTATGAAGTATATTTAGATTATATATAATTTTCCAAACTTAAAAAAAAGTTATCAACTTTTTCATAATTTATAATTTTGAAATGTGTATAATTTAAGTAAGTTTTGTTCTTTTCAAAGTTTTATATATATATTTTTAAGTGTGAATCTTTTGAATCTTTTTTTTGTGAAATTTTATAAATTTATATACATTTTAAAATTTTAGATATTGCTTCTTCAATTTTTATTTTTATACTTTTGGAAGATTTAAAAATTCTCGACTTTTTTTATGAAAGATTTAATTTAATTTATTTTTAGAATCTATAAATATTTTTGTATATTTTTCGATTTGTAAATGCATGCTGACGTGGCATATGTTATAAGACAATCATGATAACATACTAAACCACTGTGTACAAAAATTTCAGATTAGTGAGATTTAAGTATCAAAAAACAAAATGACGATTTTTGTCCACAAAGGGATTAGCTTGATGAAAAATATAACCATTTCTTTTTTTGGCCGAAAAAAATAAAACTGTAAGAGTTTAATTGATTTTCGATTTATTCTGTGAGGTTTTTTTTTTCTTTTTTTCTTTTTTACCAATTAGTTTTTTGGACAAACTATATTCAAGGTGGTTGAACTATTAGTAAATTTATATTTTAATCACTCAATTTTAAAAAGTTATAAATTGGTCATTGAGTTATTTAAAAGTTACAAGTTGGTCATCGTCACGTTAAGTTCCTAAATGTTAGACTTGGGTATAAGTAAATTTACAATTTAGTTACTCAACATTAGTATATTTACAATTTGGTCACTCACAACATAATTTAATAATTTTTAGGTTTAAATATGCCAAAGATCTTTGTACTCTTTCGAAAATTAAAATTTAATCCGTATACTTCAATTTTAAAATATTGAGTGCCTGTACTTTTTCAATTTAAAAGTCTTCGTCATGTCTTTTAATTTTGCCATTAAAGTTAACAAAATCAAAGCTAAAATATTCTTTTAGCCCTCAACATTCACTTTTTTGTCAATTTGGTCCTTACATTTAAAAGTACATAAAAATTAAAATTTATTTTTCATATTTTAAATATAAAAATAAAAATTTTAAAATATATTTAAAAAATAAAATTATGAAAATAAATAAAAACTATTTAAAATTTAAAAATAAAAAGATTTTTAAAATATAAATAAAAATTCTAAAATTCAATTTTATCTAAACCAGACTAGACTAACTTAGTCAGATTGGGAATTAATTGGGGTATCGATCTAGTGATAGGTAAAAGAACAGTTGACTTGTGAACCGGCAGAGATTGGTTGAATTGAGCTGAAAAATTGGTTGAACCGATAATTGAATCAATTTCAAACTGGTTCGACCAATTGATTTCCAAAACGATTGGCTGACCGATTTAAAGAAAATAAATTATTAGAAATAAAAAATGAAAATAAAAATATTAATATATATAAAATTGGTTGAATTGTCAGTTCAACTAATTTTTAGCCCAGTTCAACTAACTTATACTTGATTCACAAGTTTATTGATTTTAAATATTTATAATTTTTCTAAATTTGGTCCATACCATTTAAAATTACATAAGTTTTTTAAAGAACGAAAAATTTTCTTCTTATCTTAAATACTTTGAGATAGGAATTTTGTCACAAATATTGATATTATAACTAGTAATAGTACTTTGTGATGAAGTTGTGACGGATTTAATAAATTAAATTATTTTTAAGATAATACCTTTATAAATAAACAAATTGAAATTATAACCAATAACAATATTCTACTTTATGCTAAAACATTCTTGAATGTAGTATCTCTACTTTGCATACACTTGAATGTAGTACCTCTACTTTTATTTAATAAATTTAGTTACTTTATTAAGTTAATATATCTTATTTAATTTTAAAATTTCACATAACAAAATAATTTTAATAGTGTAAGTAATTGTACTTGAATTTTAAAATTTGAAAAGTGAACATACTAAATTCTTAAAAATAAAAGTAGACAACTAAATTCCAAATATACAAAAATTATAATAACTTGGAACAATTTTAATCTTTTAAAAATATAGCATTTAAAAATCCAATTTCTTCACAACTTTAAATTATAAATAATGATAAATATTTTTATAACAAAGTTTTTAAATAAAGGCTAAAAGGGTATATTAGCCCTAAACTTTTGCGAATAAATTAATTAAGCTCTTTGCGAAAAATACACTCAATTAAGCCCTCAAACTCTCAAATTGCATAAATAAGCCCTTTGACCACCGTTTTCTGTCTTTGACTGTTACCGTCCACGAGATGGGAAATGAAAATTATTAGCCTACACGAAGTTAGTGAATAAGTGGTTGTCTAATAATGAGCAAGGAATATCCACCTTTATGCTAAATAGGATGTACTGAACTCATAATTCATTAGATACTTTTTAATGAATGTCAACTAAGTATTGTAAGTAAATTGGTCTCGATTGTTCAATCATTTGATAACCAGTGTCATTCTTTGATATGATCACTATGAGTCAGACTCAATAGAATTTGATCTAATTCTTTTTTCTATCGTTAAGGAGGAGAACTGAACCAAGAATTCTCTTTCTTTATCATCAATCGAATCACTATTCACGACCTAGGATCCTACATGGCTATTAACAACACTAACGTGGCACTCCATGATAGAGACAATTGTTGAAGCGACAGCATCACGCCAACTGCCACATTAGAAAAATAAAAAATAAAAATTAAAAGAAATAGTTTTTATTTTTTATTGGAATGAATCTGGACAAATGATTGTCCAGGTTCATTTATTTCAAAACTTATTTTTTAAAATTATAAAATATGTTTTAAAAAATTATAAATTTGTAAAACATAAATAAAATTTAAAAATTTAAAAGTTCAAAATAAGAATTAATAAAAGACTATTTTTCTAAATTATATCAAGTTTCAAAATATGATATGTGCATCAATATTCTAATTCCATTGGTACCTCTTACTATATATAAAAATAAAAAATAAAAAATATTTTATTAAATAAATAAATAAAAATAAATTTTAAGATTAAGATTAATTAATGTGAACCCTGGTTATATGCTAAAGGAGATGGGCTTTGGTTTTGAGATGGTTGGTACTTTTGTTCTTGTTTATACTGTCTTTTTCGACACTGGTGCCGAACATAGTGCTCAAGACTCCTGCGTCCCAATAAGCTCCTTTTCATCAATGGCTTTTTATGTTTTTAATTTCAAAGCTTTCAAAGTTTATTGAATGGTTGAATGGCGTTAATTTTGGAATTGTGGTGGTAGATTTTGGGCACCATTGTGAATAGTGGCATGACCAATTTCAGGTTAGAGTTGTTCATGGATCAGGTTGAGTTTTAACAAAATTTTAGGTTTGATTGATAGATCTGGGCTCGATTCAGCCCGAAAAATGAGCCTAAATTTTTGCCTAAGTCTGACTCGAATAAAAATATTAAAAACCAAGCTCGGGCCTGCTGACCGTATTAAAATTTTTATTTTATTTTATTATATAAAAGATATTTAAAATATAATTTATCAAAAACACTAAAAGCATTAAAATAAATGTTTCCCAACAAATTGAAGTAAATTAAAAAAGTTTTTATACTTAAATAACACTAAAATAGGTGCAATTTAAACAAATACTTCTAAAATAGTAGCACAATTAACAATAAAACAAAGAGTTATATAATATCTAAATAATAACAATAAAATAGTAGCAACATAATAGTGAAATAACAATAAAATAGTGATAAAACAGTAGGAAACAACAACAAAACAATGAAAAAACAACAACAAAACAATAGAATTTTTTTTGGCAAATTTGGGTTGGGCCTTGCAAAAAAAGAACCTTATTTGAGGCAAGACCTTTTTGAAAACGGGCTTATTTTTTTGTCCAAGTTTATTTTCTCGGGGTTATATTTTTGCTCAAACCCTCCCACTTTTCAGGTGGCTCGGCTCATGGACAAGTCTATTTCAAGTCATTCCTCTTCATCTTCGAACCAATACACTTGCATATTTTCTCGGAAATTAAGTTCAAATACACAACTTCATTGATATCCATTATTATAACGAGTGATCCACAAATTGACTATAATTAACTCGATTTTTTTCCTATCAAACTCAGTAAAAGTATTAAAGAGGCTCCTGTACTAGGTATAAATTTTAAAATTAATAAAATTAAATTAAACTTTTAATTTTTGTATATTCTAAAAGGTACCAATAGAATTAAAATATTTACACACGTGTCATATTTTTAAATAGAAACTTTTATTAATTTTAAATTTTATATAATTTAGAAAAATCAACCTCAATGAATTTGGACATTCGTTGTCCAGGTTCAAAGTGAACCTCGACAACCATATATGTCCAAATTCATTTTGAACTTTAATTTTTAAATAGTTTATATTTATTTTTGTTTTGATTTTGAACTTTTTAATTTTTATTTAATATTTTTATAAAATTTATTATTGATTTACAAATTTATAATTTTTTAAAAATATTTTTAATTTTAAAAAATAAGTTTTGAAATAAATGAACCTGGATAACCATTTGTCCATGCTCATCCAGTAAAAATATATATTTCTTTTAATTTTTTATTTTTTATAAAAAATTGAGTCTTTTTTTTTGATGACATGGCAACTGATGTGGCACTGACATGTCAGCAATTGCCACTGATATGGAGCATCACGTCAGCGCCGTTAACGGTCACGTCAACAATATAATGATAAAAAATAGAAAATGTTGGTCAAATGGCTTAACTGATTGAAAGTGAGAGCTTAATTGAGTATGTTTTTTTGCGGAGGAGCTTAATTGATTTTTTCACGAAAATTTAGGAGCTATTATACCCCTTTTGTAACACTCTATACTCGACCCAAACTCCAGGTCTAAGCTGCAGTGTGTCATGACTGTCGCCAAACATGCGAACATTTGACTGAAAAATACTAACACCAAATATACATGAAATTACAACAGTGGTGTTTGCAAGTATACGGGTCAAATTGTAATATAGTTTGTGTTGCCACGGAACACGGAGTTTAATCTCAATTTAAATAATTAAACATTTCATAATACAACTTAATTTGATTCACAGGCCTAAAACATATTCACTCACAAAGTTAGGCATGAATTCACAAATCTCATAGATTCAATTCACATATGATTCACGTATATACTTGTACTAATACATGTCAACCTTTTACTCTTTCATATCATCAATATGCCCATTGAACCATTTGAAATAATATCAGATACTCGGGAATCTCTCACACTAAGTGCCAATACATGGCCAAAACCATCTCTATCTCATATTTCATATAAATGCTCTCTCTCGAGCCATCACTAGGTCTGCTCACACAAGCTGACAACCAAGATGTTGCTACACGGTGATGCTTACACAAGCTGATGAGTAACTTCAACACATGCCGAAAAACTTAGCCACCTATAGAACATATAGGACCAACACCCCTAATATGGTAACCCCTAATGACATGTCATTTGTATCCTATCTATTCCTAAGGTTCAATTGGGATTTTATATGGTGCCAAATCTTCGTCGAGTATTTTCGTGAATTCGTATTCATAAAAAATGCAATATTAAAGCATTTAACACACAATTATTTTATTCTTATTAACATATGAACTTACCTCGAATTAGTACGGAGAAAATCTACTAATCAATCTACTACTTTATCTTTGTCTCGATCTAAATTCGAACGCGGGTTTTCTTGATCTAAATCATCAAGTTTAACTACTTTAATCATTATTCTATTCAATTCAATCAAAAATTCATAATTTGAAAAAAATTATTATTTTCCACTAGAATTTTGACTTCTTTACGATTTAGTCCCTAGCTCATAAAAATGCAAATTCATGCAATTTAGTCCACTCCCATGCTAGCCGAATATCATCTAAGCTTAAAGCAGCCCATACGTTTCATTAATTCACACATTTCACCACATAAATTTTACTTTTCTAAATTTAATCCCTATTTGACATTTTCAACCAAAACCACTTTACAAAACTTGTTTATCTAACAACAACCATTCATTTTCTATCTTCGAACATCAAAACACATACACATTCATCAATGGTGAAACCCTAATACTTTAACAATTTCATAAATTAGTCCTTGGGCTTACTAAATTGAGTTATAACGACTCCAAAAACATAAAAATCATAAAAAAAAAGACAAAAATACCTCACCAATTGAGCCTCAAAGTAGCCGAACCCTAGTTGAACAAAAATGGATTCCTTCACTTTGATATTTGGTTGAAGAACAAAAGAAAGATGAAAGCTTTTTAATTTTTTTAACTTATTATATTATTATTAACCAAATTACAAAATTAACCTGTATAAACAATATTTATTTCACTAAATTCCAAGCCATTATATTCCACTAACACGCTAATGGTCTAATTACCACATAAGGACCTCCACTTTAAAGTTCTATAGCCATTTAATACCTTTTGCTATTAGAACACGACTTTTGTACTTTATGCGTTTAGTCCTTTTTTATCAAATTAAGCATGCAAACGATAAAATTTCTTGACAAAATTTTTATACGGTAATACTGACATGCTGTGACCTTATAATAATAAAATAATTATTTCCACTTCGGATTTGAGGTCCTAAAACCACTGTTCTGATTTAACT
This sequence comes from Gossypium arboreum, assembly GCF_025698485.1. Taxonomy (NCBI): domain Eukaryota; kingdom Viridiplantae; phylum Streptophyta; class Magnoliopsida; order Malvales; family Malvaceae; genus Gossypium; species Gossypium arboreum. The sequence goes on along the minus strand of NC_069081.1, from coordinate 81,011,735 downwards.
GAAAACGGGTTGTTATAGGTAGTCATTTCCTTAACCTCCCCATTCCTCTCTAGGATGTCGCTTAATGTGATTCTTTCTGTAACTTTATGGGGAGACCACATTAGTAGCTCTTATCTCTCCCTCACTGTCCCTACCAGAGGCCTAATGCTCTACCTCAACAATCCTATTGACTTCCTTCCACTATCGACTGGCTAGAAAAATAAGTCCTTGCCCATCTTGCAAAATGGAGGGGAACTTAGGTGGGTTGAATCCAGGAGGGTCACCTATCTTGGTGAACTACGTCATGTGCAACTCCCTAATTTCCTAAAAGTCCATCCGCCAGTGGTGGGGTTCGTTTATACTGTAATAGCCCATTTTTGGGTAAAATCAGAATTGTGGTTTCAGGACCACAAATCTGAAGTATAAAAATTTATTTTATTAATTCTTTAAGGTTTATAGTCTGATTGAATGATTGTACCAAAATTTTGTTAAGTAATTTTATCGATAGAGCGTCCAATTTGACTAATAAGACTAAATTGCAATAGGTGCAAAACATGTGTTCTAGAAGATACAGGTGTCTAATTGCTATGAAATTTTAAATTGGAAGTCCTTAAATGGTAATTAGACCATTATACTCTAAGTTGGACAAAAATGGACATGGTAGGGTGAAATTTCAAAGCTTCACATTAATGGCATTTTGGTCATTTGGTTAATAAAGACAAAATAAAACAAATAAAAGATGTTCATCTTTCTAATTTCATCCCCCATAGTCAAATTTCAAGGGTCACCATAGCTAGGGTTTTGGCCAAGCTTCCAAACTCGATTGTAAGTCCATCTTTGTCCCGTTTTTAGTGATTTTTACATTTTTGTGAATGTTGTAACTTGATTTAGCTATTTCAAGGACTAATTTGAAAGAAATGTGACATTTAAAATTTTACCCATGTTGAAAATGTATGTGTTTTGATGTTTAATGGTAGAAAATCCATGTTGGGTGTTAGATAAACAACATTTAGTAGTGATTTTTTATGAAAATGTCAAATAAGGACCTATTTGTAAAAGTTGTAAAATGTGTGTAAAAATATGAATAAATGAAAAATGTGGGATGTTATGAGCAAGGAATAGGTTTGACTAGGCTTAGGTGTGATGAAATTAAATGAAAATCATTTTTACGAGCCTAGGGACTAAAATGTAAAATGTTAAAAGTTTAAGGGAAAAAATTTAATTTTTTCCATAGTGTGTTTTTGGGCTAAATTGAATAATGTGATGATTAAATAAGTTAAATTTGATATTATAATTCAAGAAAAACACAGTTCGAGTCTAGACTGGGGAAAGAACAAGGTTGTGGACTAAATCAAACTAATAGCCGTTTTTGTAATCGAGGTAAGTTTGTATGTTAAATAAGCTTTAATGTAATTTTATTTAAATGCTTTACGGATGATTGATTTTGTAGACGATTTTAAATTTACGGATGAGTTCGACTACTGTTCGACAAGCATGAAATTCCATTTGAACCTTAGGAATATATTAGGATACAAGTGACATGTCACGAGGGTTACCATGTGTTATGTGATTATGTGATCTAGGTACTGGTCTCGTACGTCCTATTGGTGGCTGAGTATACTGGCGTACGTTGCGGTTACTTGACAGCTTGTGTGAGCAGCACCGAGTAGTTACGTCTTGACTGACAACTTGTGTTAGCAGGCCCATTGATTAGCTCGAGAGCGAGCAATTATGCGATATGAGATTGAGGTAGCATTGGCTACATATGTGGTACTTAGTGTGCAAGATTCCCAAGTATCCAACATTATTATTCCGAGTGGTTCATGGGTATGTCAAAGATAAGAATGAGATGGTACAGGTATGTACTCGAAGCTTATGATTATAAATTCATGAAATGATGATTTAAAAGTAGGTTACAATGGAAGTGAATTATGATCATGAGATTATGGTAAATTATGTTACCTTATATTATATTACTTGCATGATTAACGTATGGCAAGGTTGCTTATTTCTTCATATGAGCTTACTAAGCTATATAGCTTACTCTGTTTTATTTTCAATGTTTTATAGTGTCACCAAGCTAGCTCAAGATTGGAGATTGTTGGAAGTCGCATCACACTATCAAATTGTCTTTAGCGATGATTTTAAAACATTTTGAGAGTATGGCATGTATAGAGACTTGGTCATTTTGTTATATGTATCATTTTGTTTGGCCAAATGTATTGGCTTATATTTTTTTTAAGGTTATTGGTATTTAGCCATGTAATTGGCTTATTTTGGCTAAAATAATTGTAAGCCAATTTATATAATTATATGTGTTAATGCCTTCTTGTTTTTGTGTTTTGTAATGGGTTACTATGTGTTTATTATGGTTAAATGACTTGCTATGAAATGGATGAGATTGGTCCTTTGGTGTGGTAGGAAATCTAAGTAGAGTTATGCATGATGAAAGTATTCATGTTGAAAATTGTGAATGTGAGTTTGGTATGAATTGAATTGGTAAATTATGCTGTAGTATATATGTTAAGTGTTGGTAATGAATAATATGATTACGCCTTGATTATGGATGTTTTGGTTGCTTAAACATACCATGGATTATGCCATTGAACTTGTGTGTGTAGGTGTAAATAAGGGTGACAAATGGCTTGGTAAATAGCCTTTATTTTGTCTACACGGGTAGACACACGGGCGTGTGTCTAGGCCGTGTGTGACACACGGTCTGCCCCATGGGCATGTGTTTTGGCTGTGTATCCCTTGCACCTTAAATTTGAGAAACAGAATGCTCAAAATTGAGCACACAGACGTGTGTCTCAGCCGTGTGAGGGACACGGCCTCAGGCACGGGCATGTGTCTCGACCGTGTGAAGTCTACACCTATTTTATGGAAATATAATTTATCACACGGCATGGAACATGGGTGTGTGACTTGGCTTTATGACATCAATTTTTTCATGCATTATAAATAGAGAGTTACATGGGTTAGGGACATGGGCGTGTGTGACCACACGACCTTCCCACACAGGCGTGTCCCAAGCCACACAGGCGTGTGACCCCTATTCATAACAAAAATTTTCTAAGTTTTGTAAAAATTTCCTAAGTGCTGAGTTTAGTCCCGAACCACTTCCAAAGTATGTTTCGAGCCTCATAGGCCCGTATTAGGAACTTTATGGTTGAATGCGAATGGTTTTAATTTGCATGAAAAATTTATGACTCAGAATTGTATGTTTGCTTGCTTTGTAAGTCCGGTAACGCCTCGTATCCTGTTCTGGTGTTGAATACGGGTAAGGGGTGTTACATATACTCTCCCTGTTTAGAAGGTTAAATTCAATCTCCCCCCAGTTCAAGGAAGAAATGGGTTGGTGGGAGTTATGCCCTATTGAAAAGGTTCACTTGCAAAATGGAGAGTTTCTAAGCCTTCAAGATTAACATTGTGGACACCTAATCTGACTTCCAAGTGTACCTTCCTCCACACCTTTTTCATCCACTCCCAGATCGACCCATCACAAGGGCCTTCCTTGTTTGGTTTCAAACTTGAAACCATTCCTACATTTTCTCAAAGGACTTAGCCAACAGAAGGCTTAAACGCTCATTCAACAAACTACTATATTTTACCTTTGTTGTATCTTTGTTTTAATAATATTTTCCTTTCTTCAACACTTGTAATTTTTAATCAATGTATCCAATTATCCTTGCTTTAAAATTTACCTTCTTTGTATTCCCCTCTGATTCATCTAGTTTTGTTTTCATCACTATCTGCCAATCTAGGTAAGTGCATCTGTAACAGCCCGTTTTTCAGTGGTGTTGAAAATGGTGGTTTCGGGACCACAATTCTAACCAATGAGTTAGTAAATTTTTATTTATTTAATATTTATAAGGTTCTTAAAGTGCCATATTAAAATTCTGTTAGGAATTTTTAATGTTTGGTTAATTAATAAAGAAAAAAAAGACTAAATTGTAAAAGTCACAAAAGTTAATCGTTATTAATTCATATGTGCCTAATGATTATAAAAGTATAAATTAAGGACTTTAATAAGTAATTAGACCTTATATATGTGAGCGGACGATTTAACATTGTATGTTCAAAAATTTTATTAATATTAAAGGTTAAAATGGTAATTAAGTATTTAAAATAACAAAAAAAAAACATAATGCTATTATCTTCTTCTTTAATTTTGTTTCTAAAATAAAAACATCCATGGTTGCAAAGGTTTGAGAATCGGCCGTGCTAATTTGAATGCATGTAAGTGAATTTCCTATATGTTTTTAGTGATTTTTGTGTTTTTGAGATCGTGTAACTTAATCTAACTAAATTGGGGACTAATTTATAAAACTATTAAATGTTTATAATTTTACGATTGATGAATTTGTGATGTTCTTGAATTTTTATGATAGATTATTAAGCTTGATAGTTAAATAGGACTATTTTGTAAAGTGATTTTTTTTTAATTTAAAAGTTTAAGAACTAAGTTGTTAAAATTGTAAAATAACATGTCATTCTTGTGATAAAGTAGTAAAATCGGGTTGTATAGGGACCCTATAGAATTCAACACAAGATTTTTTGGGCTAATTTGTGATAAATGAGAGAATTTCTATTTTAGGGAATAAATTGAATAAAAGGTGAAAGTTTAGGGTAAATTTGTAAAATGTCATTAAAGGGTTAATTGCATGAATTTAAGTGTTTTAATATGTCTAATTTGGTTAGTTTAATTAAACTATTACATTTAGGTCAAGAAGCGGACCGATCTATTGATAAACAGGGGAAAGAAAAAGCCATCGAGTAATCATCGTCACGTGTCGATAGCTATCGTGGTTTAGTAAGTTTGTATTACATTTATAATGTTTATAACAGTTTTACTCATTACGTGTTTAATTAAATGGAATTGAATGTTGTTATGATTTATTGGATGATTAATGAAATAGAAGTATATAGTTGAATATGAAATGTAGTGGAAAAGCAGGATAAGGCCGTGTGAACTTAGTGAATAGCTAGGACACAAATGTCATGTCATTAGGGCATAGTCGGCTTTGTGCTGGTGTTATATTAGTAGGCTCTATGCTGATGTTTTATTTAGCAGGTACTATGTACCGTTGATGGATACAATACTGATGGCCCTGAAGTCCTGTATGTATTGCGGATTCTCTGAAGCTTGTGTGAGCAGCATCGCGTATCAGTTAACGTCCTTATTTTAGCTCATATGGGTATTACCCTTATGTCTATTTGAAGTTGATTTATTATTGTTCTTGTAACACCCCTCACCTGTACCCGACGCTGAGATAGGGTTCGAGGCATTACCAGGACTTTACATTTGAAACGTACCAAATTGGGACACCAAGTTTTACTCAAATTTTAAACTTTTCATCCATGAACAACTCGTCCCTTATATAGGCCTTCTAGGCCTATAACATACCTAGAGGTAGTGCAGGACAAACTCGGGTACGTTCGATAAACCTTGGGCTCCTTAGGAAAATTTTCCTTATCATAAAGTGTTACACGCCCCTGTAGGTGGGCCGTGTAGACTCACACACCCGTGTGGCTTGGGGTACACCCATGCCCTTCAGCCGTGGGTAACACTAACTTATCAACACGGCCATGGCACACACCTGTGCTGCCTGCCCGTGGACGACACTGCCTTTTTAACAGGGCCATGGTGTACGCCTGTGTGGCTTACTCGTGTACAACTTTGAGCTAAAATTTTAAGTGCAGGGGACACACGGCCTAGACACACGCCCGTGTGTCTAACATGTGGACTCTAATAGGCCATTTTCCAAGCCTTTAGTCACCCCTTTCTACTACTTGTGCTAGTGGTTACTAAATTCAAAGTAAAACACAATTATACACCTGTAAATAATCTTGATTAAACTAGATGTATGGAAACCTCATATCATTGGTTTCATACATGATAGGTTATTTCCCATTTAGTGTTTATGGGTTCCCATGTCACTTTAATTCATCCGAAATTGGCTCGTTCATGTGACTCATTGCCAATTGGTAACGACCCATTACTTGTAAATAACACCATGCATAAATTCATAGGTCATAGCCTACTTCAATTAAGCCAATTTCCGTGGCGATATACAAAGAAATAAACATATTTTTACATGCGTTCATTTGGCAAATCAAATGACACATATAACAAAATACTTAAAAATACTATACATGCCATTGAACAAAACAAATGAAGTCTTTATACCAAAGCTTGTCTAGTTGATAGTGTGTTGACTCTCCAATCATATTCCAATCCTTTTGAGTCCTCGAGCTCTGTGAGATAAGGAAAAAAAGAGGGGTAAGCATTTACATGCTTAGTAAGATCGAATAACTGGAAATTAAACTTACCGATTAATTAGCGTACATCCATATTTAAATCATGAAATCATCAATTATGAAACGATTCCCTATCACATGCACTCAATCAATGAGCTAGTTACATAACAAAGCATCATGTAATTTATGTAGATGAGCTCATCATTCATCATCTTATTGACATACATCATATTAATCCCGTTGAGTTTCTAGGAAATCTTGATGGAATACCCATTATCTGTCAATTCTTACGAATGATCATTTCACATATATGCACTCCCGCGAACCTTACATCTCATGGCAGGATTACCAGTCCATGCTAAATCCCTTATAACGACAAACGCCCTTACTGAGCTCGGATCTAAATTACCAGTCCAGGCTAAATTCAGACCCTAATCGGATTACCTGTCCGGGCTAAATCCATAATGCACACATATTATTCGGGAGGCTTGATCATTCAAGGAACACCCGTCCGGGCTAGATCCTTTTCATACTTGAGATCACGGATTACCCGTCCGGGTTAAATCCTTACTGCAACACATGCAAGATCTCTTTACACATATCAATAAGGGTTTATCCATCGAATTCCCTTTATCAACCTCATCCGAGACATTTTTCACATGTTACCATCAAATATGCATTTCTATGATATTTCATGCTAATAATAAATGCAATCGTCATGCATTCATAAATTATTCAATTATGCATATTAGGGGTTTACTTTAAGTTATCCGAACTTACTTGGTATTCTTTTCGGAGTTGTGTTTCGGTTATTCCGAAACCTTGCGTTTACCTCGAACGACCTCCGGAATTTGTTCCTCTTGGTCTATAACAACAAAATTAACTCATTAATACTCTACATTATACATTTCAAGTTTAATATCTACCCTCGGTCTAAATGACCGTTTTGCCCCTAACCTTTCATATTTTTACGATTTAGTCCCTAGGCTCGTATAATGAAACACATGCACTTTCTATCTTACCCAAGCCTAGCTGAACACTTTTTCTTCTTATGGTAGCCCACATTTTCCATTATTTTCTCATTTCTACCATACATTTACATCTTTTGCAAAATAGTCCCTATAAAGGTTTTTCATTAAAATCAACTAGGAAAAGATGTTTAATACACATTCATCTTTCATATTCCTCCATAATCCATCAAAATACAAACAAATCATGCATGGGTAAATTTTTAAACATGAACCCTAGCATGAAATATGGGTAGAAATGGAGAGAGCAAGCTACCGGGATTTCAAAAATACAAAGAGCATGAAAAACGGGGCTTGGGAGCACTTACTATTGAGCTTGGAAAGCTTGAAAATCCTACCTATGGAAACCCTTGAATTTTTGGCCGGAAAAGGAAGAGAATGGGCTGATTTTGGTTCATTTTTTCCATTTTATTTCATTAAAATACTAAATGACCAAAATGCCCTTAAGCCCTTTCCTTAAAATTCCATCCATGCAAGCCATTTTTTGTCCAAAAACTTAGAATTTGGGAAAAGTGCTCTCCAAGACCTTCTAATTCATAACCCAAAGCAATTTCATACAAATTTCTTCTAGAATTCAAGTTTTTCAATTTATTCAATTTAGTCCTTAATTTCCAATTGAACACCTTACTCAAAGAATTTCTTCATGAAACTTTAAAACATGCATATAATCATATTCTAGGCCTCATAATAATCATAAAGTAAATATTTTGATGTCTGATTTGTGGTCCCGAAACCACCATTCCGAGTAGGCCCTATTTTAGGATGTTACAGTTCTTTGCAAAATAATTAACTAGTAAAGGGAAAATGGAATGAGATGTCATAATGATTTGTATATTAGTACTTGATCAATTGACATATTGTGTTTTGATGAAATGAACAATCCAGGTTTAGTTACTTTTGGTAGTTGGCATGATGAGATACAATAAAGGGATTATTAGTTTCATTATTAAGTACAATTTATACTTAAATTGACAGGTATGATATGTTTGATTTTACGAACTTACTAAGTTTATTTGAAATCGTACTTTATTTCGTTTTATTTATTTATAGATTGTTGAGCTTTTGCTGTCGACTGGAACACCATTGTAGATCACACTATCCAACAATTCATTCGGTAGTTATTTGTTAATTTTGGTTCAGTTATAAGTGGCATGTAAATAGGGTTTTGGTTATGTAAATTATAAAGAATTTTGTTACATTTGTGAACTTAAAATTATGATGTATGTATTGGTGTAATTTCTAGTTAGTAAATGCTTTGATCATGGTTGTGATGGTGGATGCATATAGTAATATCTAAATGCATTCAAATGGTTGTTTTGGTATGTTTAGGTTAATATGCTATTTGGAATGTTTGAAGCTTGAAGAATGGTCAAATTGGTTGTGTTAGGTTATGTATTTGGAATAAGGTATTTGAACATTTAAAGGTTTAGTTTATGGATAACCTTTGCTATTGGCTATCTAAAGTTTAAAGGATGTTTGAGTGAAACTAAATTATGTACATGTTTTTATTGAATGGTTGTTGTATATATAGGTTTTAATTGTTGTGTTAATGAGGCCATATTGATTAGGCACTTAGGTTGATTGTGAAATAGTATGTTTTGGCTTGTTTACGCACATTTTGGATAGGTTTGATTGTTGGTTTTTGCATAGCTTAGAGCCCAAGCATTTGAATGTGTATTGGCTTGATTTTGAAGGTAGTTTTAGGCACACACAGCCTATGACACAGGCTGCCACACTACCATGTGACCATATTTTTAAATTGTACACAGGTATGTCGAGTAGCCACACGGCATGGCCTATTTCACATGGCCTTGTGACCCTTGTTTATAAATTTTACTTAAATTTTTGTATAAGTTTCAATTAAACTCAGATTTGATCCTATTTTGTTTTAAATGTTTTGTAACCTCGATTTAGGTCCCAAATTGGCTGTAAAGCATGAAAATGAGTTTAAATGATTTGTTTGGTTGTTATTTAATAGAAATTATAAAAAAAATTCAATAATTGTTGTTCTAAGACTTTATAGCTTGGATTGCTGACTAGACCGGGTATAGGGTGTTACATTTAGTGGTATCAGAGCTATGATTTAGTCGATTCTAGGATTGAAAGTAGCATGTAATGAGTCTAAAAATACAAGCCACTTCTTAACCTATGATAGTTTGATGACTCCTAATCAAGTTGACTTGTTTCTTATAGATTAAAGATGTTAACTTATTCTAATCGTTCAGTTTCCAACGATGCTTAAAGTAACATTCCAACCATCGATCAAGGGCTACTTATATGTTTAATACGTATACAGGAGCTAATCCCACAGCTCAACAACCTTCACCCCCTCATACTCAAAGTCCTATACGACCAAATGTCCAAAGAATTTCTATTGATAAAGTCCAAAAGTGTGGAGCTGAAGGTTCCATGGTAAGGTGGATGATGATCCAGTCAGAGCTAAATACAAGTTAGAGCATACTTAGAGGGTTTTAGATAAGATGTTGTGTCCTTCAGATGACTGTTTGAGATGTGTTGTGTCGTTGCTAAAAGAGGAAGTTTTTTATTTGTGGATGACTCTGATCGCACGATTTTGTGTGATAAGTTTTAAATATTTATAATTAATCGTTCTTGAAATTAAATATTGTCGCGATGCAGGCAAGTGTACCTATCGAACAATAGTATAGTTTTAGTAAGACCGGATTGTCGAACCCAAAGGAACTAAAAGTACTAGTAATGACTGTCTTTTTATTATCTAGCTTAAGAATAAGGGGGTTTTGTGTTCACTAACTAATTATCTAGTCTAAGAATTCACAGAGAATGGAATTGGGGGATTACTTTTGGAAAACGATTGAATTAAGACAATACCTAAGAAAAATCCACCTAGACTGTACTTGTTATTCTGGCTCCGAATCGGACGATTTATTCATTTAACTTGTTCCGTAGAGATCCCTAAGTTATGTTATTATCCCTATTCAAGACTAATAACGTCTAATCCCTAGATTGAATAATTGAGACTTTTCTCTAATTAACACCCTAGGATTGCATTAACTCGATCTATGAATCCTTTTATTAGGTTTCACCCTAATCCGGAAAAATCTTGTCACCCTATGTCTAGGCGCACAAACAACTCCGCTTAATTATGAAAAATATACTCTTAGACAGGGTCTATTCCTCCACTGAATAAGAGCTTATCTTGAATCAGTATCCTGGGATATCAAAACAAGAATTAAGAACACATAATTAAGAACAAGTTAAATATTTATCATACAATTCAGAAAATATTAACAAGATTCATCTTAGGTTTCATTCCCCTTAGGTATTTAGGGCATTTAGTTCATAACTAAAAAGGAAAACATCTCAGAAGAATAACGAATACAAAACATAAAGAAAACCCAAAACTCCTGAAGGGAAATTGAGGGGAGATCTTCAGTCTTGATGGAGACTCTGGCTTCTGAGATGGATCAATCGGCTTCCTTCGAGTAATTCCTTCTTTCCTCTCCGTGTGTCCCCCTTACTTTCCTCCTCTAGGGTGTATTTATAGGCTTTAGAATGCCTAGAAACCCTCAAAATTGGCCTTTTCAGAATTGGACTCAACCTGGGCTCGGCAAGGACACGCCCGTGTGAGTCGTGCTTCGAATCTACCAAATTGACACGGTCGTGTGGTCTGCCTATGTGAGGAGGTCTAGGCCATGTTAAATTCGTACTTTGGCCCATTTTTCTCTATTTTTGGCCTGTTTCTCGTTCCTTTCACTCTCCTAAGTATAAAACATGAAATTAAAGCATTAGGAGCATCGAATTCACCAATTTTAATGGGAAATCATCTATAAAATGCGTTAAACATGGGGTAAAAATATGTATAAATTACGGTTTATCAGATTCTGATCCTGGTTGTACCTAAGGAATGAGTGAATTGGGAATTCTTCAAAACTGAGTTTTGAAAGAAATACATTAGTAAAAGGTATCTCAAGAAAAAGAAAAATGAATTTCTTGAGTTGAAACAAGGTAACCGATCAGTTGCAGAATATGAGCGTGAGTTTGTTCAACTTAGTAAATATGCTCGCGAAATTGTATCTTCGGAAGAAGAAATGTGCATAAGGTTTGAAGATGGTTTAATTGACAAGATCAAGCTGTTGGTTAGAGCAATAGAAATTAGAGAGTTTGAGGTTTTCTCTAACAGAGCTCAGAAAATTGAGGAAGTATATAATCACAAGAAGCAGAATGAAATGAAAGCTCATGACTTCCAAAAACTTAATTCAACCAGAACATTTTTTGCTCCCTCACAAAAGAATATGAAAGTATGACACCCCTCATCCTATTCAATGCCAAAATAGGGTTACGGAGCATTACTAGACTTAAAACACATTTAAACATGCTTTTCCCATACATTTAATCAATACATACAATCATCATTCAATTTCAATCAATTTGTCCCTAATACGAGCCTACAAGGCCCTAAACATGCTTTGGGAGTGGTTTGGGACTAAACCGATAACTTAAGAAACTTTTACAAATCTTTGAAAATTTTTCTCAAAACAAGGGACATACGCTCGTGTGACCAATCCATGTGACCAATCCGTGTAGACATTCGAAATGGGAGTACATGGCTGTGTCCCAGCCCGTGCCCGACCCCATATAACTCTCTAACTTGGGTCACACGGCCAATACACACACCTGTGTGCCCTAAAAATGGCCACACACGCTTGTGTGCTAGGCCATGTGCTAGGGTATATTGACTAATGCCACACGGCCAAGTCATACACCCGTGCGTGAGGTCGTGTGGAGCATACTGATCTGTTTTCAAATTCAACACTAGGGGGTACACGATCGTGTACTTGACTATGTGTCACACACTGTAACAGCCCTAAATTGACCCTAGTCGGAAAGTGGGTTCGGGACCACTAAACCGAGTCATAAAAATAATTAACTGTCATAGTTGATGTTCATTATATGTACATATGCATGTGTGAAAATTTCATGTTTGAATTTTGTTAATTATAAGTGAATTTTGTCAAATAGGACTTATTTGAGAAAATTTAGAAATGTGCTAGGCAAATGTAGGGTGGCCTATAAGTGCATGTTGTGAAAAAAAGGTGGGTTTGCATGTCAATTTACCCAAATTTAAGCATGATGGCCGGCCATGCTATGGGTGGAAACATGTTGCAAACATGTTTAGTTAGTGGGTATGTAGAAAAAATAAAATAAGAAACATGGGTAATAAAGAAAAAAAAAAAAGAGAATGGTGTGGGTGTACCCCCATTGCCGTGAGTGAGGGAGGAAGAAAGAAAAAATGTTCATCATTTTCTTTCACTTCTTGTGGCATGAAAATGAGAGAGTTTGAATGCTCAATAAGGAGGGAAGAAGGAGTGCTCATGTTTTCTTTCTTTTGCAATTGTCGATCTAGAGGAAGAAGAGGAAGCAAGATTCGCCAAGGTGGTCCTTTAGATCAAGGTATGTTCAATGATATTTTTTTTTGAAGTTTACACAACCTTTGGGTGATGGGTCTAAATACTATCTATCCCAAGGTTGGATTTGGGGTTGTTGGAGAGTTGGAAGTTGACAAGAAGCTTAAAATTTTAGTTGATACCTTGATGCTATTAACATGTTAGTTGTATGGATGAACTAAGTTGCTTGTTATGTTAGCATGAAAGGGAAGATGTTAAGTCCTTTTGTTGGAGGTGCCAAGTTGGGACTAAGAAGGGAGGAGTATTCGCTAACATAGTTGAAAGGGGATGTTGCCGATTTTTAGAATTTGATTATGGGAGTGGCTATATTGGGCATAGAGATGTTGAACTTAAGAAATGTAGCAACATGCAAATTTATATGATATCACAAATGGAGGTGAAGCTATGCTAGATTGGGAAAAAGGTTGATCAAGTGTGCATGAGAAAAATTTAGGTGTTTAGATGATGTTGTAGATAACACTATACATGTATATATATATTCGCCATCAAAGTGAGTATGTAGGTGATGTTGAGTCAAATTTTGGTGCACAATCGGTATGTATATATATATATAAGTATGCCCATTCATGATGTTACCTTTAATCATGTATATAATCGACTAAATGGGTAATTAGTAAGAGGGTTGCGAATATGCAAATATACATATGCATGTGTAATTGAATTATAAATGTACAGCAAGATGATTAAACTAGTTTATTTATCTATTAAGCCCGAGAAGTTAAAGAAGGAGAAACAAGAAAGGGCAAAGCCAAGGACATCGAGTAGCCGGGTCGGAACCGTTATACTCAACGCAAGGTAAGTCCTTAAGCACTTATTGTGAGAACTCCTTGATAGATATTTTTCGAGTGATTCTCCTACTTGTTAATATGACCATATGTACAATTTGAATTTAGCAAATTGCTTTACCATGATGAATTGACATAGGGCACAATGTGTGCAAAATTAAGTGGCACTATGTGTGCCGATTGGGAGGTTGAAGCATGAGGGAATCTCAAATGCACTATGTGTGCGATTTACTATGGCACTATGTGTGCGATTTACTATAGCACTATGTGTGCAATTTACTATGGCACTATGTGTACGAACATAATAAGCACTATGTGTGCAACGTTTGGTTGTTGGTATAAATTGTGATGAATGAGGTAAGTGATTGAGCTATTAACTAAATACCGAATTTGAGGTTGTGCGGTGTATGCATAGATTTATCTAGTGCATCGTTGTTCCAAACTTGAGGAAATGGGTCTACATTGATTGGGCTGACTTGGCATTGAATTAATTGAAGGACTTGGCATGAGATCGAACCAAGAATTTAAGAAACTGTAGCATAGTTGTTATGATTTGAAAGAAACAAAAAATGATTATTAATGTTGGATGGTAGAGTAGTGCTTATGACTTCATCGAGTTATGTACTCATTTGGTGTGCTTGTTTGTTGCTTACCTAGGTTCTTGATCCATTTTGGTGTGCTCGAGACCGTCGTCAAAGTCATCACACAGCTAGCAACTTTTGGTACTTTCTTCTTAGTGGGTCTAGGAGAGCATTTTGGCATGTATAGGCTAATATGTTTTGTTGAAAATTTGGTATGTAAACTTTTAGCCATGTGAAAATGGCTTGTATGCACCTTGGCATGGTATCATGATCATTTTGTATGTTGTTCATTAAGAGATGTGGTAATGTTTGGAATCGATTAGCCCTTGGAATGGTTAATCGTGATTATCTTTTGTGCCATGTATGTTAAAAGGGCTAGTTGAATCAAGGAAATTATGAAGTAGGTAAAATCTACCTTGATGACAGAGGTTGACAGCTGCAGTGAGGTGGATGTGAAAAATCACTAAAAATAGTAGGAATGGAATTAATAGTGAATAAATTATGTAAATGAACCTTAATTAATCTACTTTCATATGGAAGAAACTAAACGGTCATGTGAGTTGTATGTTACGAGATAATTAGGTTTTCGTGAAGCAGGGCCAGAACGGTTTCTGGATTCCCTGTTCTGATTTTGGAAATTCATTGTGAATTAACCAGAGATAATTAGGAGTCATGCTATATATTTATTGATTCCTCTTTGGGTCTAGTTTCTATAGAAACAAACGGCATCAGTATTGAATCCCTGTACAGGGAGATATCCAGGTCGTAATGCATGAAGGTCAGTGTAGTAGCACCCTGTAACAGTGGAGACTTTAACTAATAAACTGTACTAATTGGCCTGACCAAAAATTGTAGAAAAATTTTTTTAGATGTATATATGAGTCTAGTTTCAGGAAAAAATTACGAAACTGATTTTCGAGTTGTAGAACTGAAGTTATGATTTTTGAAGTGTCAGTGACGCTGTTAGCCGACTGCCTGGAAAAAATTTTAAAATGGACTGTAAAAGTGAATGGTTTAAGCCGTTAGCCCCTCGTGTCCGATTCCGGCAGCGGACTCGTGTGACAACCCGAATTAGGGCCTAATCGGAATAGTGGTTTCGTGACCACAAATCCGAGATAGAAATAATTGTTTTATAAATATTTTGGGGTTTATGATATGATTGCATGATTGTGTGAAAATTTCGTGATGAAATTCTATGCCTAAAGTGTTTAAATTGAAAGTAGGGACTAAATCGAATAAGTTGCAAAATTTGCATACTAGAAATTTTTAGTATGAAATTGTTTTGAAATATTTATTAGGAGGTCTTAAATAGCAATTCTACCAATTTTAAGTTCATGGACAAATTTAGGACATGGAAGGAATTTTGGAAAGTTTAGTAGTAAGGGTATTTTAGTCATTTTGATATTAAATGAAATAAAATGGGAAAAATAACACAAAATAGTCATCTTCCCCATTTAGTTGCTGCCAAACTTCACTCTCTCCATAGCTAGGATTCTTCAACTTTCAAGCTCCATAGTAAGTGATTCTAAGCCCGCTTTTAATGTTCTTTACGCTTTTGGAATCCCTAAGCTCGATTAAGCTTATGCTAGTAATAATTTAACCTAGGGTTCATATTTGGAAAAATACCCATAGGTGAAATTTGTGTATTTTGATGTTTTATGATAGAATATGAGGTTTTAAATTGTGTTAAATAATTTGTGCTACTCGGTTTTAAGTGAAAACGAGTAAAAGCAAGATAATCCAGAAAAATACCTAATGTTCATAACTATATGATAGAGTGGGAATTTGATGTTGTTGTAGAAGAGAAAATGTTCAGCATATCATTAAACATAAGAATAAGGGCTGAAATTAAATTCCGAGCCTAGGGCAAAATTGTAATTTTGTAAAAGTTAGGGGCAAAATGTAATTTTTCTACAATGTGATTTTTGGATTGAAATAAATAGTATGAGTATTAAATGAGCTAAATGTGTTATTATAGATCAAGAAAGGCGCGGAACTGACCTCGAACGAGGGAAAGAAAAAGTTTTGGACTAAATTGCAAAATTTCCATATTTTGCACCAAGGTAAGTTGTATGTAAATATTACAATAATTTCATGTACATTCTTATATTTCAGCCTATTATATAAATATACTAGCTGATGTTAAAATATAAATTGACTATGGGAAGAATGGAAATAAATACAGAGAGAGATCCTGTTGAACATTCTGAGAGATCGAATGAAATAGAGGAGCGTAGCTAGGTCACATGTATGATGCTGAGTGCACATCATGTGTACAAGAAAGCTACGAGACACCTGTAGTAGCTAGGTCACATGCGTGATACGAGATGTATCCCATGTAGACAAGAGAGCTACGTGAAAGATAAATGTAGCTAGGTCGCATGCGTGATTCCAAGTGAAGGACACCATGTAGACAAGAGAGCTACGTGAAAGATAAATGTAGCTAGGTCGCATGCGTGATTCCAAGTGAAGGACACCATGTAGACAAGAGAGCTACGAGACAAATCGGCTAGGTCGCATGAGTGGTACTAAGTGTTCCCCATGTGTACAAGAGAGCCGAACTAAATGAAGTATGATGGTGGGGTCAGTGTCAAACCGTTAAATATCGAGGATTGATCCGAACTGTTCAACGGGATGGTTTTGTGGTGACATTGTGGTTTGGACCTACACTTATAGTGAATGAAATGTGGTGAAAATGAATTGTGGCATATACATATATACGATAAAATGAGGTTAGCATAAAGAATGTGTGAAAGAGTGAAATTAGTATTAAAACTGTTTTTAGATGGCAGCAGTGACGTGATTTTGAAAAATCACCAAAAATAGGAGGAATATAATTAGAGGTTGAATGAGATGTGAAATTAAAGCTTAATGAGTCTACTTTCATATAAAAGAAGCAGGGCAAGCAAAGGAATTCTATATTTTGAGATATTTACAATTGTAACTGACTTGCTCAGGATGAATACGTGATCCCCTGTTTCCACTTTGAAAAATCATTAAAATTGTACAAAGCAAACTAAGAAATATAGTTTACATGCCTAAATTCCTTATTGAGACTAGTTTTAAATACAACAGACTTCAGGGTTGTTTGAGTTATGTACTGAGAGAAATTTAAATTGTGAGTGGACAGAGGTCAGGCCAGTCGAGCTGTGTAACAGGGAAACTTTAACTAATAAACTGTACTAATATGCTGAACCAAAAATTATAAAAAATTTAGCAAGAAGCTTTATGAGTCTAGATTCAGGAAATTTTACGGATATGAATTTCGAGTTTTGTAACTCGAGTTATGATTTATTTAGTGAATATGACACAGCAGAGACAGCTTAATCAAGTGGAATAAGTAGTGAAGTTAAAGTAGACATACTTGAATTGTTGTGTAAACATGTTAGATTCTTAAATTAGTATTTACATACTACTTACTAAGCTATAAGCTTACTTCGCTTTTCTCTTTTGTCTTATAGTGTTCTCCAGCTTGCTCAGAGTCAAGGATCGTGAAGATCTACCCGCACTATCATACTTTGGGGTATTTGAACTAAATGTTTTGAATTATGGCATGTATAGTAGGCAAAAATTATTTTGTTATGTGTCATATTTGTCTAGGTTTAAAATATTAGTTACAAGACTCGACCAGGTTACTTTGTACAAGCCATAAAAGTTGGCTAATATTGTTCAAGATATATGTTATACGATGCATTATCAAATGGGATGACATATTTCTATCTTGGTATATGTTATGTTCGTAATACCTTGTATCTGCTCCTACGACGTAACGGGTAAGGGTGTTACATTTAGTGGTATCGAGCTATGGTTTAGTCGGTTCTCGGACTAATAAAGTGTGTGTAAAAGTCTAGCTATACATGCCATAAAAATATTGTGATAGTGTGGTGACTCGATTATTCTAAACGTGTTTTGTTTTAATATAGTAATGGATCCTCAAGGAATCTGCTAGGTGATGATGTTTAGTAATGCGCCGGCTCCGCACAAGGGACCGCTACCGTGGAAAGTAGACCGAGACATTGGGACAAGGAGATGAGGCTCGGACGCCTTTCTCCAAATGATGAACAATTGGTATACTGAATTTATTCGAGCAAATCCAAATGCTCAACCTCCTCCACCCCTCCTATACCTCGGGACGATTCCTGAGCTGCTCAAGGTATAAATTTGGTAAGAATGAACAAGCCTCCGGTTGACAAGATTCGAAAACAAGGGCCAAGAGTTTAGAGCAAAGGTTGATGATGATCCCGAGAAAGCGGAATTCGGCTTGAAAATTCTACCCGTATTTGATGAGCTCTCATGTACACCGAGGAATGCTTAAAGTGTCAGATCACTTTTGAGAGATTCGCCTACCACCGGTGGAAGACTTTGGTTGCAGTGGTGCCAAAAGAAAAAGTTACTTGGGATTTCTTCCAGAAGAATTTAGAAAGAAATACATAAGTCAGCGATTTATTGATCAAAACGGAAGGAGTTCCTTGAATTGAAGCAAGGAAAAATGTCTGCCGCAGAGTATGAACGCGAATTTGTAAGACTCAACAAGTATGCCCAGAATGTGTGTCCACCGAGGCCATTATGTGTAGAAGATTTGAAGATGGGCTGAATGAGGACATTAAAGTGTTTGTAGGATTTTGGAGTTGAAAGAATTTGTAGTATTGGTTGATCGAGCTCTTAAAGTCAAGAATTGAACAAAGAAAGAAGAAAAGTCGCTATTGAGGCTCGAGATGTCGAAAAAGACAGATAAGTAAGCCATTTCAATCTCAACCAAAGAGGTCCAAAGAGACAAACTCTCGAATGACAGCTTTCAATTGGGGATTTACAGAGATCGTGGTAGAGCATATTCGGGTCTAAAGCTCAAGCTACTTGGTGGCAAGTGTGGGTAATGTGCGACCTAGAAAGCCCGAGTGTCGACAATGTGGCGAGCAACATTATGGTGAGTGTTGGGGGACCGAGCGAGCTTGTTTCAAGTGCGGTTCTCGCGAGGATTTTATTAGAGACTGTCCGGAGAAGGTTAAAGAAGAAAGATTTCAGAGTGTTAGACAGAATACCACCGCTAGTAGAGGTAGACCACCGAGAAATACCGGAGGTGGGACTAGTAGTAGAACGTGATGAAAGATTTAACGGCAAGATCGTAAGCTAGAGCACCGCTAGAGCTTATGCTATACGTGCTCGAGAAGATGCATCATCTCCGATGTCATTATCGGTACATTTTCTCTTTATGATACTATTTTTATTGCATTGATTGATCCCGGTCCACCCATTCCTATATTTGCATGAATTTAGTATCCAATAAAAGTTGCTGTTGAATTTATCGAGTTTACGATTAAAGTGTCGAACCCCTTAGGCCAATATGTGCTAGTTGACAAGGTTTGCAAGAATTGTCCATTAATGATTCAAGGTCACTGCTTTCCCGCAAACTTGATGTCGTTACCATTTGGTGAGTTTGACGTTATCTTGGGAATGGACCGTTAACATTGTATGATGCTAAGGTAGATTGTAAACAAAAGACACTAGAGTTAAAATGTGAAAATGGAGAAATTCGTGGGTTGAAACAGACGAATCAAATAAATTGCCTATGGTGATTTCGCACATGTCTGCACGTAAATACATGAGAAAAGGGTGTGAAGCTTATCCGCTTATGTAATGAATGTTGAGATGTCTCAACTGAAATTTGAATCAAGACCTATAGTCTGTGAGTTTCGGATGTATTTCGGAGGAATTGCCTCAGGTTGCCTCCAAACAGAGAGATAGATTTTGCCATTGATTTGTCGCCGGCATCGCACCGATCTCGATTGCTCCATATAGAATGGCTCCATTGAATTAAAAGAATTGAAGGCTCGATTGCGGGAGTTAACAGACAAGGGATTTGTGAGACCGAGTTTCTCTCCTGGGTGCTCTGTATTATTCGTAAAGAAGAAGGATGGTTCAATGAGGCTTTGCATTGATTACCGCGACTTAATAAGGTGACTATAAAGAACAAGTACCCATTGCCGAGGATTGATGATTTATTCGATCGGTTAAAGGGGCCACAGATTTTCAAAGATTGATTTGAGGTCCGTTACTATCACCGAGAGTTAAGGAGTCGATGTGCCGAAAACCGCCTTTAGGACAAGGTATGGACATTATGAGTTTCGGTGATGCCTTTTGGCTTAACAAATGCTCCACCATATTTATGGACTTAATGAATCGGATTTTCCGGCCATATTTGGATAAGTTTGTAGTAGTGTTTATAGATGACATTTTAATTTATTCTCGAGATGAGTTTGAACATGCCGAACACTTGAGAACTATATTGCAGATCTTGAGAGAAAAGAAACTGTTTGCCAAGTTTAGTAAAAGTGAGTTCTGGCTTCGTGAAGTCGGATTTTTGGGGCATATAGTCTCAGGTGATGGTATTCGGGTGGATCCAAGCAAGATTTCTGCGATCGTTGATTGGAAACCGCCCAAGAATGTATCTGAGGTTAGAAGCTTTTTAGGCTTGGCCGGGTATTATAGGCGTTTTGTTGAAGGATTTTCGATAATTGCCTCTCCTATGACTAAATTGTTGCAGAAGAATGTTAAGTTTGAATGGACTGATAAATGTCAACAGAGTTTTGAAAAGTTGAAAGCACGATTGACTGAAGCACCAATTTTAGTACAAACCGAGTCGAAAAGGAGTTCGTAATTTATAGTGATGCATCATTGATGTGCTTTGGATGTGTGTTGATGCAAGAGGGCAAAGTAGTAGCTTATGCTTCGAGGCGCTTAAAACCGCATGAGAAGAACTATCCTACACATGATTTGGAACCGGCATTGTTGTTTTTGCCTTGAAGATTTGGCGACATTATTTATACGGTGAAAATGCCGAATTTTTACCGATCACAAAAGTTTGAAGTACTTGATGAATCAAAAGGACCTAAATTTGCGACAATAAGATGGCTTGAATTATTAAAGGATTATGATCTAGTGATTGATTATCATCCGGAAAAGCAAATGTAGTTCTTGGCGCCTTGAGCGAAAATTTCTTTTCACTTTGAGAGCCATGAACACGGGTTAGCATTGTCGATGACGGGTCAATTTTAGCGAGATGAGAGCTAAACCGTTATTTCTCCAGTTGATTTGTGATGCTCAAAAGAATGATAGTGAGTTGCGGATCAAGAGAACTCAATGCGAATCGAGTTATGACTCGATTTTCGAGTTGGACCAGATGACTGCTTGATGTTTCGAGACGTAATATGTGTGCCGAAAAATGATAAATTGATTCGAAAATATTACATGAGGCGCACAATGGTCTGTTTATCGCTTCACCCCGTAGCACAAAAATGTATAATGATTTAAAGAAGTCAGATTGGTGGCCGTGTATAAAAGGGACATTTCTGAATTTGTAACTAAGTGTTTGATCTGTCAACAAGTAAAAGTGAACATCAAGTACCTTCGTGATTACTTCAACCGTAATGGTGCCCGAGTGGAAATGGGACAAGATTACCATGGATTTTGTAACC
Source organism: Gossypium arboreum (assembly GCF_025698485.1). Lineage (NCBI taxonomy): Eukaryota > Viridiplantae > Streptophyta > Magnoliopsida > Malvales > Malvaceae > Gossypium > Gossypium arboreum. The sequence continues at coordinate 80,990,185 of NC_069081.1, read as the reverse complement.
GGTTTGCCTTTAACTCCTAAAAAGAAGGATGTTTGTTTGGGTAGTGGTTGATAGATTAACAAAGTCAGCCCACTTTATACCAAGACGCACTGATTACTCACTTGATAAATTAGCGAATTATATATTGCTGAAATTGTGAAGTTGCACGGAGTACCTATGTCTATAATATCGATAGAGATCCAAGATTTACCTCGAGATTTTGGAAAAAGTTACAAGAAGCTTTGGGTACAAAATTGAACTTTAGTACCGCATTTCATCCACAAACAGATGGTCAAACGGAAAGAGTAATCCGGTACTCAAGATATGCTTAGATGTCGTGTTTTAGAATTTGGAGGTAGTTGGGAGAAATATCTATCTTTGATTGAGTTTGCCTACAATAACAGCTTATCAATCAAGTATACAAATGGCACCGTCACGAAGCCTTATATGGTCGTAAGTGTCGGACTCCTTTATATTGGACCGAGCTTAGTGAGAAAGCAGATTCACGGAGTTGATCTAGTTAAAGAAACCAAGAGAAAATAAAAGTAATTCGGGATTGCTTGAAAGTCGCTTCAGATCGACAAAAGTCATATGCGATTTAAAAGAAAAGAGATTGAATTTCAAGTGGGTGATAAAGTGTTCTTGAAGGTGTCACCATGGAAAAAGATTCTAGATTTAGTCGAAAAGGCAAGTTGAGTCCGCGTTTTATTGGGCCGCATGAGATTATTGAGAGAATTGGACCAATGGCATATCGGTTGGCCTTACCGCAGAGTTAGAAAAGATTCATAACGTGTTTCATGTATCAATGTTGCGACGTTATCGTTCGATCCTTCACATGTGATTTCCCAATGAAATTGAGATTCGATCGGATATGACCTATGAGGAGGAACCAATAAAGATTTTGGCTCGAGAAGTTAAACAGTTAAGAAACAAAAGTATAGCCTTAGTGAAAGTATTGTGGCACGTACATGGGATAGAAGAGGCTACGTGGGAACCCGAGGAAGCTATGAGGAAACAGACCCAAACCTCTTTATGGGTAAGATTTTCGGGACGAAAATCTCTAAAGGGGGGAGAATTGTGACAACCCTAATTAGGGCCTAATCGAATAGTGGTTTCGTGACCATAAATCCGAGATAGAAATAATTGTTTTATAAATATTTTGGGGTTTATGATATGATTGCATGATTGTGTGAAAATTTCGTGATGAAATTCTATGCCTAAAGTGTTTAAATTGAAAGTAGGGACTAAATCGAATAAGTTGCAAAATTTGCATACTAGAAATTTTAGTATGAAATTGTTTTGAAATATTTATTAGGAGGTCTTAAATAGCAATTCTACCAATTTTAAGTTCATGGACAAATTTAGGACATGGAAGGAATTTTGGAAAGTTTAGTAGTAAGGGTATTTTAGTCATTTTGATATTAAATGAAATAAAATGGGAAAAATAACACAAAATAGTCATCTTCCCATTTAGTTGCTGCCAAACTTCACTCTCTCCATAGCTAGGATTCTTCAACTTTCAAGCTCCATAGTAAGTGATTCTAAGCCCGCTTTTAATGTTCTTTACGCTTTTGGAATCCGGAAGCTCGATTAAGCTTATGCTAGTAATAATTTAACCTAGGGTTCATATTTGGAAAAATACCCATAGGTGAAATTTGTGTATTTTGATGTTTTATGATAGAATATGAGGTTTTAAATTGTGTTAAATAATTTGTGCTACTCGGTTTTAAGTGAAAACGAGTAAAAGCAAGATAATCGGTAAAAATACCTAATGTTCATAACTATATGATAGAGTGGGAATTTGATGTTGTTGTAGAAGAGAAAATGTTCAGCATATCATTAAACATAAGAATAAGGGCTGAAATTAAATTCCGAGCCTAGGGGCAAAATTGTAATTTTGTAAAAGTTAGGGGCAAAATGTAATTTTTCTACAATGTGATTTTTGGATTGAAATAAATAGTATGAGTATTAAATGAGCTAAATGTGTTATTATAGATCAAGAAAGGCGCTGAACCGACCTCGAACGAGGGAAAGAAAAGTTTTGGACTAAATTGCAAAATTTCCATATTTTGCACCAAGGTAAGTTGTATGTAAATATTACAATAATTTCATGTACATTCTTATATTTCAGCCTATTATATAAATATACTAGCTGATGTTAAAATATAAATTGACTATGGGAAGAATGGAAATAAATACTGAGAGAGAGATCCTGCTGAACATTCTGAGAGATCGAATGAAATAGAGGGAGCGTAGCTAGGTCACATGTATGATGCTGAGTGCACATCATGTGTACAAGAAAGCTACGAGACACCCTGTAGTAGCTAGGTCACATGCGTGATACGAGATGTATCCCATGTAGACAAGAGAGCTACGTGAAAGATAAATGTAGCTAGGTCGCATGCGTGATTCCAAGTGAAGGACACCATGTAGACAAGAGAGCTACGTGAAAGATAAATGTAGCTAGGTCGCATGCGTGATTCCAAGTGAAGGACACCATGTAGACAAGAGAGCTACGAGACAAATCGGCTAGGTCGCATGAGTGGTACTAAGTGTTCCCCATGTGTACAAGAGAGCCGAACTAAATGAAGTATGATGGTGGGGTGTGTCTTTGACCGTTAAATATCGAGGATTGATCCGAACTGCTCAACGGGATGGTTTTGTGGTGACATTGTGGTTTGGACCTACACTTATAGTGAATGAAATGTGGTGAAAATGAATTGTGGCATATACATATATACGATAAAATGAGGTTAGCATAAAGAATGTGTGAAAGAGTGAAATTAGTATTAAAACTGTTTTTAGATGGCAGCAGTGACGTGATTTTGAAAAATCACCAAAAATAGGAGGAATATAATTAGAGGTTGAATGAGATGTGAAATTAAAGCTTAATGAGTCTACTTTCATATAAAAGAAGCAGGGCAAGCAAAGGAATTCTATATTTTGAGATATTTACAATTGTAACTGACTTGCTCAGGATGAATACGTGATCCCTATTTCCACTTTGAAAAATCATTAAAATTGTACAAAGCAAACTAAGAAATATAGTTTACATGCCTAAATTCCTTATTGAGACTAGTTTTAAATACAACAGACTTCAGGGTTGTTTGAGTTATGTACTGAGAGAAATTCAATTCGTAGTGGACAGAGGTCAGGCCAGTCGAGCTGTGTAACAGGGAAACTTTAACTAATAAACTGTACTAATCTGCTGAACCAAAAATTATAAAAAAATTTAGCAAGAAGTTTTATGAGTCTAGATTCAGGAAATTTTACGGATATGAATTTCGAGTTTTGTAACTCGAGTTATGATTTATTTAGTGAATATGACACAGCAGAGACAGCTTAATCGAAGTGGAATAAGTAGTGAAGTTAAAGTAGACATACTTGAATTGTTGTGTAAACATGTTAGATTCTTAAATTAGTATTTACATACTACTTACTAAGCTATAAGCTTACTTCGTTTTCTCTCTTTTGTCTTATAGTGTTCTCCACTTGCTCAGAGTCAAGGATCGTGAAGATCTACCCGCACTATCATACTTTGGGGTATTTGAACTAAATGTTTTGAATTATGGCATGTATAGTAGGCAAAAATTATTTTGTTATGTGTCATATTTGTCTAGGTTTAAAATATTAGTTACAAGATTTCGACCAGTTACTTTGTACAAGCCATAAAAGTTGGCTAATATTGTTCAAGATATATGTTATACGATGCATTATCAAATGGGATGACATATTTCTATCTTGGTATATGTTATGTTCGGTAATACCTTGTATCTGCTCCTACGACGTAAATTGGTAAGGGTGTTACAACTTCGGTACGGGCGTTATAATTTTATTGGTATCGAGCTATGGTTTAGTCGGTTCTAGGACTACCATAGCACGTATGAGTCTAGCTATACATGCCTTAATGTTAATGTTTAAATGTGTGATGAATTCGACGGTTAAAATTTTTGTTTTGAATAGTAAATGGATCCCGATGTAGAGAGAACCTTGGCGGATGACGTTGAAAGTGTAGCGGCTGCTCCTCGCACAAGGGACGCCACTGTTGAACCTCACCATCTACTTAATAATCAAGGTGAGGGGCTAAACAAGCCTTCTTTACCATGATGAATGAGTGGGTCACGCAATATGCCCGAACCAATCCGGCTGTCCAACAATTCCCGAATTTGAATAATCCACCCCAAGAGCCCGTAATGCCATCGCCATCGACCTGTGAGGCCGAGTAAGCCACCAGAGACTTGATTAGGAAGCGCGGGCTGAGGAGTTCAAGGCCATAGTTACCGATGATGCCGAAAGGGCCGAGTTCGCTTGATAACACCATTCGGTGTTTGATGAACTATCATGCACACCGATGAATGTCTAAAGTGTGCTATATCCTTGTTGCGAGACTCACTTACTATTGGTGGAGGACTTTGATTTCCATAGTCCCAAACGAACGAGTTACTTGGGATTTCTTTCAAATAGAATTTCAAAAAATATATCACCAATGGTTCATCGATCAAAAGCGTAAGGAATTCTTGGAGCTCAAGCAAGGCCGTATGACAGTATCTGAATTAACATGAGTTCGTAAGACTCAGTCGGTATGCCCGGGAGTGTGTGGCTGATGAGGTTGCTATGTGCAAGAGGTTTGAAGAAGGATTGAATGAAGATTTAAAGCTACTAGTGGGTATTTTGGAGATAAAAGAATTCGTAACACTAGTTGAACGAGCTCGCAAGGCGGAGGAACTTGGAAAAGAGAAGAAGAAGGCTGAATTTGAAGCTAGAGACTATCGCAAAAGATCGACGGGTAAAGCTCCGCTCCCGATCGTAAAGAAGTTCGTGGAGGACACCAATAAATCGAGGACGATCAGGGAATTTCCATAAGAGCACGACCATTGACGGACTCCGAGCTACTTGGTAGCTAGTGTGGGCAATAACCGCCAAGAGAAACCTGAATGCCCCCAATGTGGGAGAAGACACATAGGTGAATGTTGGGGTAAGTCTACCAATAGGGCTTGTTACGGATGCGGTTCAAGGACCACTTCATTAGAGATTGCACGAGCTTGATGAGAAGAATAGGATGCAAGGTGCAAGACCTAGTGGAATGACAGCTAGAGGTAGACCACCAAGAATTTCAGGAGGTAAGGGTGGTAGTCGAGAGGGGCCACCGACACGGCTGTTCGATCCGAGACCAGACTCTGCTAGGGCATATGCCATCCGTGCACGAGAGGAAGCATCCTCCCCGATGTTATCACCGGTACTTTCACTCTTTTGATACTAGTGTGATTGCGTTGATTGATCCTGGCTCTACTCATTCATATGTATGTGAAACCTTAGCATCCAAAGAAGACTCTACACCGTTGAGTCTCTCGAGTTCGTAATTCGAGTGTCAAACCCTTTGGGTCAATACGTGCTTGTCGACAAAGTGTGCAAGAAATGTCCCCTAGTAATTCGAGGGTCCTACTTTCCGGCGGACCTGATGCTTTTGCCGTTTGATGAATTTGATGTTATACTCGGTTTAGATTGGTTGACCGTGCATGATGCGGTTGTGAATTGCAAAATCAAGACTATGGATTTGAGGTGTTCAAATAACGAGATGATCCGAGTTGAGTCTACGGACTTAAAGGGGTTGCCAGCTGTAATATCATCAATGTTGGCCCAGAAATATGTAAGAAAGGGGTGCGAAGCATACCTTGCGTATGTAATTGATGATAAGGAGTTAGAAATAAAACCCGAATCTGTAACACCCAAACCCGTGACCGTCACCGGATTTGACCACGAGGTGTTACCGGGCTTACTTTACTTATTCCACTCTTGGAAATTTTTTTTTTGTTTTCCTTTTTCTGTTCCAGGCAGGCTAGTTAACTGCGTCACTGTCACCTTAAAAATCATATCTCGAGTTCCAGAACTTGAAAATGAGTTCCGTCAATTTTCCCTGAAACTAGACTCATATATCCATCCATGGATTTATTTCTAGAATTTTTTGTCAGGCCAATTGGTACATTTTATTAGTTAAAGTTACCCCTGTTTCAGGGTTCGACTACACTGACCTTTACGCATTACGACCTGGATATCATCTCGTACAGAGCTCTAATGCTCATGCCGTTTGTTTCTAATGAAACTAGACTCAAAGGGGAATCTATGCATATAAGGCATGACTTCTAATTGTTTCTATATAATTTATGGTAAATTTTCCAAGTCGGAGCAGGGGATCCAGAAACCGTTCTGGCCCTGTTTCGCGAAAACCTGAATATCTCTTAAAATACAGCTCATACGGTCGTTTCGTTTTGTCCATATGAAAATAGATTCATCAAGGTTCAATTTCATAATTTATTCACTATTTAATTCTACTTATACTATTTTTAGTGATTTTTCCATCTCACCTCACTGCTGCTGGCAGCATCTGGTACTAAAGCAAACAATGACTATTTCATAATTCTTCCATGGCCAACTATTTCATCATACATAATACAAACTATGGCCACCTTATCAAAATTAAGGTTTCTAAGGCTCGTGCCTATAGGTTTTAGATTCACACTCAACCGACCACATAGGCCATCTTCGCATGGCTTAAAGTTTACAACCCGAGATTCAACAAAACAAAATAGCCTATACATGCCAAATGTTCTCCTAGTTCAACTACGAAGACAATACCAAAAGATTTCCAATGGGTGTGATGACTTCAACGACGGTTCCGAGCACGCAAACGATACGAGTCCAAGAGACCTAAAATGGGTGACAAGAAAACACCGAGTGAGTTTATAACTCAAGAAGTCATAAGCATTTCACAACCATCCGTTACTAAAATTATCATAAAATGAAATAATGAAACAAGGCCCATTGTTCCAAATGCATACCGAACTATACCATAGTTCCTTAGACCTTCGGATCAATCTCATGCCAAGTCATACATTTACATTCAAATACTATTCAATAGGATATTTGAAGCAATTTCCATACATCATTTCATTTCCGCAACAATCATGCAATTGAAATCATCACATAGATTTAAAACTTACCGACTCAACTCCGAGCATGAACATAGTATCTATTAGCCACGAACTCAAGGTACTTACTCTTTCCGCTGTCCATACTCAACTCGATGAAGACACACCCTCCATATAATTGTTCGACGGAGATATATATATATATAGAGTACGCACACACGTTGCTTAATACTCGATTTCGCACACTTAGTGCCATGTGATTTAAGCCCGCACACATAGTGCCATACCCTTCGAGCTCGCACACCCAAGGTCAGATATTTCCAGCATGCACACTTAGTGCCATATATTTCCAGCATGCACACTTAGTGCCATATATTTCCAGCATGCACACTTAGTGCCAATCTCACACTTTACACACACGTATTGTTCAAGACACTTAGTGCCGAAAGCAAACTTTCTACACATTTCACTATTTCTTTTACATTCAACAATGTCATCATTCCATACACATACATTTTCATTTACATATCATCTCATTAAACACAATTGCATAGATATTATGATCATTTAAAACAATGCCAAATATATGCTTAATGACTTACCTTGTGTTGGGTAAAATGGTTCCAACTCGGCTATTCAATGTTCTTTCCTTTGCTTTTGCTTGATTCTCCCCCTCTAGCTTCTTGAGCTAATCAATAAATTAACTAGTTTAACCGTCTTGCCAAATATTTATACATATATACATGACATCAACAATACTATCATCATTAATTCATCAATTCACAAAGTTTTATTTCACGAACATTTGACCCATTTTTACCCCATATGGCCAATGCTACATTCATTACCCAACTAGCCATTCAACAATTTTCAGCCTCATTACCACCCTTTTTATGTCTAATCGTCTAAATGAGATCATAAACATGCCTAACTATAGCCGAATGTGCAACATTAATCTAGCATTTCCATTGCATTTAACACTTAACATTTACCCCATCTAGGCCAAATTTTGCTAGCACACAAGCCTTTGGCCGAATGTCCTTGACCTCTAGTCACCCAAAATTTCTTTGTTCTTTAAAATTCATCCAAGACTACATTCGCACTTCCAACTAATAATTTAGGTGCTCTCAAGCTCATTCACAAGTACTATTATATATCACATTAAGCATTAAATCATTTTGCAACATAAATTTTATAGCATGGCGAATACTCATGCACATACACACATAACAACAAGAACTCAATGGCACAAAAATCTCCTTTTGTTAAACATTCGAACTCACTCATCTCCATGCTTTCATCACAACAACATCAAAACACTAATTAGGAAATACAACATTCTTGGCGAAATTTAACTCACCTAACAACTTAGTTTCGATCCAAGATTCAAGGAAAAATTTGAACCAATCCTCCAAACTATGCATGCATTTTCAAGAGTGGCATAAAACATACCTTCTTGTATCAAAACACCTTAGTCTAGTAAGCTCCCATGGCTGATTTTCTCAAGCTTCCCCTTTCTTCTTAGTACATTCGGCCATGCAAAGAAAAATGAGAGAATGGACACTTTTTTTTCTTCTTCTCAAGTCATGGCAATTGTAACAAAATGAGAAAGGATGAACAACAAAATTTTTCTCCTTTCTTTTCCTCAACTCACGGCAACAAGAGGGGCATCCACACTCTTTTTTTCATCATTTTCCTTTTTTTTTCATTTCTTTATTTTCCTTCCATAATGCACTAGGCCAACATGTCTAGGACATGCTTTCTTTGCCCATCATCATGTCATGGCCACCACTAACCTTAGGAAATGGGTTATTTGACATGCAACTCCACCCTTGTGTTAACATGCACTAATAAGCCATTTAAAATTAGCCTATCATATTTCACCATGTTTCACATTGATCCCTATTTAATAATTTCTCATAAAATTGGTAAAATTAGAGAATGAAACTTCCACATATGAATGCACACACATAGTAAGCATAGAATATAACAATTAATTATTTTTATGACTCGGTTTAGTGGTTCCAAACCACTTTCCGACTAGGGTCAATTTAGGGTCATCACGAGAATCTGCGCGTGGTTTGTGAATACCGGATGTCTTTCCAAGAATTACCAGTTTGCCACTGCTCGGGAGATAGAGTTTGGTATTGAGCTTGTACCGGACCACACCGATTTCGATAGCTCCGTATCGTATGGCACCAACGGAATTAAAGGAGTTGAAAGCTCGGTTGCAAGAGTTGGTGGATAGAGGTTTTGCTCGCCGATTTTTTCACCTTGGGGTGCACCTGTGTTGTTTGTGAAAAGAAGGACGGAACCATGAGGTTGTGCATCGACTATCGCCGACTTAATAAAGTGACAATAAAGAACAAATATCGGTTATCACAGATCGATGATTTGTTCGATCAATCAAGGAGCCTCGGTGTTCTCAAAATAGATTTGAGATCGGGCTATTATCGCCATGAATTCGAGATTCGGACATACCCAAACCGCCTTGAATCGAGATATGGTCACTACGAGTTCTTAGTGATGCCGCTTGGGCTCACTAATGCCCTGCGGTATTGATGGATTTGATGAATCGGATCTTCGCACCATATTTGGATCGGTTCAGTAGTTGTGTTCATTGACGACATCTTGGTCTATTCGAGAGATGAGACCGAACATGCGAGCACCCGAGATTAGTGTTGCAAATTTTACGGATAAGCGGTTGTATGCTAAGTTCAGCAAGTGTGAGTTCGGTTAAGAGAGGTTAGCTTCTTGGGTCATGCGGTATCTGATCGGTATTCGAGTTGACCGAGCAAAATTTCAGCCATACTTAATCGAAGCCTCCAGAAATATTACCGAGGTTCGGAGCTTTTTGGGACTTGCTTACACTACCGACGGTTTGTAAAAGGATTCTTGATGATAGCCACACCCATGACGAAGCTACTTCAAAAGATGTTAAGTTCGAATGGACGGAAAATGTCAAAAAGTTTTGATCAACTGAAAACTTATTTGACTAAGCTCCAATTTTAGTGCGGCCGAATCGTGCAAAGAGTTTGTCATCTATAGTGACGCCTCCCTACTTGGGTTGGGTTGCGTATTGATGCAAGAAGGTCGAGTTGTGGCCTATGCTTGAGACAATTAAAGCCACATGAGAAAAATTATCCGACCCATGATCTCGAACTAGCCGCCATCGATTCGCTTTGAAAATATGGCGACACTACCTATTTGGGGAGAAGTGCCATGTGTATTCGGATCACAAAAGTCTCAAATATTTGATGACTCAAAGAGACTTGAATCTGCGACAAAGACGTTGGCTCGAGTTGTGAAAGATTATGAGCTTGTCATTGACTATCACCCGAAAGGCTAATGTGGTTGCGGATGCCTTAAGTCGTAAATCACTTTGTTGCCTCATGAGCGATGAATGTACACTTGTCCATTCTATCCGACAATGTACTAATGGTGGAATTAAAGGCCAAACCCTTGTTGATTCGTCAAATTCGTGAAGCTCAGAAAGTCGATGATGAATTGGTTGCAAAACGGGCTGAATGTGTTCCGAATGTGGAATCAGAGTTTCAAGTTGATGATGACGATTGTTTGAGGTTCAGAAATCGTTTGTGTGTTCCAAGAAATTCAGAACTCATTTCGATGATTCTGAACGAAGCTCATTGTAGCCGAATGTCAATTCACCCGGGGAGTACGAAGATGTACAACAATTTGAAATGTCGGTTTTGGTGGCATGGTATGAAACGAGACATCTCCGACTTTGTTTCGAGATGTTTAATATGTCAACAAGTGAAAGCGGAACATCAAGTGCCTTTAGGGTTACTTCAACCGATCATGATACCCGAGTGGAAATGGGATCGAGTCACAATGGACTTTGTGTCCGGACTGCCATTGTCAGCGAGCAAGAAGGATGCGATTTGGGTTGTTGTTGATAGACTGACTAAGTCGGCTCACTTTATCCCCGTGCGTATAGATTTTTCATTGGATAAACTAGCTGAATTGTACGTTTCTCAGATTGTGAGATTACACGGGTATCGATTTACAGTGTCGGATAGAGATCCGAGATTCACCTCGCGATTTTGGAAGAAATTGCAAGAAGCTTTGGGTACCAAGCTGCATTTTAGCACCGCTTTTCATCCACAAATTGATGGTCAATCCGAGCGGATAATTCAGATACTTGAGGATATGTTAAGATGTTGCGTCTTCGAGTTCAGTGGTTCATGGGAACGGTATTTACCTTTGATTGAATTCGCTTACAACAATAGTTTTCAATCAAGTATTAAGATGGCGCCTTACGAGGCCTTGTACGGGCGTAAATGCCGTACACCATTGTTTTGGACCGAGCTCGGCGAAAGCAAAATTTTTAGAGTGGATTTGATTAAAGATGTTGAACAGAAAGTAAAGGTAATCCGTGAAAGTCTGAAGGCAGCCACAGATCGTCAGAAATCGTATGCGGATTTGAAGCGAAAAGACATTGAGTATCAGGTGGGAGATAAAGTGTTTCTTAAAGTTTCGCCTTGGAAAAGATACTCGATTTGGCCAGAAGGCAAATTGAGTCCGAGGTTCATCGGGCCATATGAGATATCCGAACGAGTCGGTCCGGTTATGTGTCGCTTGATTTTGCCCCGAACTTGAAAGGATTCACAATGTCTTCCATGTTTCGATGCTTGACGTTATAGATCCGATCCGTCACACGTAATTAGTCCATCGAGGTCGAAATTCAAACCAATATGAGTTATGAAGAAGAACCGATTCGTATCCTAGCTCGTGAAGTGAAGGAGTTATGAAACAAAAGGGTTCCGTTAGTAAAAGTGTTATGGCTCAAACACGGGATGAAAGAAGCTACTTGGGAACCCGAGAACTCTATGAAAGAGCGTTACCCAAACCTATTTACCGATAAGATTTTCGAGGACGAAAATTCCTTATGTGGGGGAGAGTTGTAACAACCCTAAATTGACCCTAGTCGGAAAGTGGGTTCGGGACCACTAAACCGAGTCATAAAAATAATTAACTGTCATAGTTGATGTTCATTATATGTACATATGCATGTGTGAAAATTTCATGTTTGAATTTTGTTAATTATAAGTGAATTTTGTCAAATAGGACTTATGTGAGAAAATTTAGAAATGTGCTAGGCAAATGTAGGGTGGCCTATAAGTGCATGTTGTGAAAAAAAGGTGGGTTTGCATGTCAATTTACCCAAATTTAAGCTTGATGGCCGGCCATGCTATGGGTAGAAACATATTGCAAACATGTTTAGTTAGTGGGTATGTAGAAAAAAATAAAATAAGAAACATGGGTAATAAAGAAAAAAAAAAAGAAAAGAGAATGGTGTGGGTGTACCCCCCATTGCCGTGATTTGAGGGAGGGAAGAAAGAAAAAAATGTTCATCATTTTCTTTCACTTCTTGTGGCATGAAAATGAGAGAGTTTCTCATGTTTTCTTTCTTTTGCAATTGTCGTATCTAGAGGAAGAAGAGGAAGCAAGATTCGGCCAAGGTGGTCCTTTAGATCAAGGTATGTTCAATGATATTTTTTTTTTGGAAGTTTACACAACCTTTGGGTGATGGGTCTAAATACTATCTATCCCAAGGTTGGATTTGGGGTTGTTGGAGAGTTGGAAGTTGACAAGAAGCTTAAAAATTTTAGTTGATACCTTGATGCTATTAGCATGTTAGTTGTATGGATGAACTAAGTTGCTTGTTATGTTAGCATGAAAGGGAAGATGTTAAGTCCTTTTGTTGGAGGTGCCAAGTTGGGACTAAGAAGGGAGGAGTATTCGCCTAACATAGTTGAAAGGGATGTTGCCGATTTTTAGAATTTGATTATGGGAGTGGCTATAATGGGCATAGAGATGTTGAACTTAAGAAATGTAGCAACATGCAAATTTATATGATATCACAAATGGAGGTGAAGCTATGCTAGATTGGGAAAAAGGTTGATCAAGTGTGCATGAGAAAAATTTAGGTGTTTAGATGATGTTGTAGATAACACTATACATGTATATATATATTCGCCATCAAAGTGAGTATGTAGGTGATATTGAGTCAAATTTTGGTGCACAATCGGTATGTATATATATATATAAGTATGCCCATTCATGATGTTACCTTTAATCATGTATATAATCGACTAAATGGGTAATTAGTAAGAGGGTTGCCGAATATGCAAATATACATATGCATGTGTAATTGAATTATAAATGTACAGCAAGATGATTAAACTAGTTTATTTATCTATTAAGCCCGAGAAGTTAAAGAAGGAGAAACAAGCAAGGGCAAAGCCAAGGACATCGAGTAGCCGGGTCGGAACCGTTATACTCAACGCAAGGTAAGTCCTTAAGCACTTATTGTGAGAACTCCTTGATAGATTTTTTCTGAGTGATTCTCCTACTTGTTAATATGACCATATGTACAATTTGAATTTAGCAAATTGCTTTACCATGATGAATTGACATAGGGCACAATGTGTGCAAAAAATTTAAGTGGCACTATGTGTGCCGATTGGGAGGTTGAAGCATGAGGGAATCTCAAATGCACTATGTGTGCGATTTACTATGGCACTATGTGTGCGATTTACTATAGCACTATGTGTGCGATTTACTATGGCACTATGTGTGCGAACATAATAAGCACTATGTGTGCAACGTTTGGTTGTTGGTATAAATTGTGATGAATGAGGTAAGTGATTGAGCTATTAACTAAATACCGAATTTGAGGTTGTGCGGTGTATGCATAGATTTATCTAGTGCATCGTTGTTCCAAACTTGAGGAAATGGGTCTACATTGATTGGGCTGACTTGGCATTGAATTAATTGAAGGACTTGGCATGAGATCGAACCAAGAATTTAAGAAACTGTAGCTGTAACACCCCGTACCCGAGACCATTTCCGGAGTCGAACACGAGGTGTTAACGGACTTAATTCATTAATTAAACAGCTCATACAATTCATTTTAAAATTTCCAGACAAGCTGGCTAACTGCATCACATTCGCTTTAAAAATCATATCTCGAGTTACGAAACTCGAAATCCAATTCGTAAATTTTTCCTAAAACTAGACTCATATATATATCTACTAATTTTTTCTAGAATTTTGGTTGGGCCAATTAGTACAGTTTATTAGTTAAAGTCTCCCTGTTTCAGGGTTCAACTACTCTGACCTCTGTGTATTATGAATCAGATATCTCCCTGTACAGAGCCTCAATGACTATTCCGTTTGTCTCTAATAAAACTAGACTCAATAAGGAATCTGTACATATAAATCGTGACTTCTAATTATCTTTGTAAAATTTATGGTGAATTTCAAAAGTCAGAACAGGGATCCAGAAATCGCTCTGCCCTGTTTCACAAAAATTTAAACATCTCATAAAATATAGCTCATATACCTATTTTGCTTATTCCATATGAAAATAGACTCATCAAGCTTCGATTCCATAACTTATTCATTATTTAATTCCATTATAAGCTCGGATCATACTTATAATTATTCTATCACTGAACTCTTTGGGTTTTCAACAGGAAACTTATTCAATACAAATCTCATGAAATTCCATTATAAGTACCACTTTGGTAAGGGGGAGGGGTTGTAGGACCTCTGACTCGACTTTCTTATACATACACATATGACACAACTTCCATCATCATAGTAACATCATCAAAATCATGTCATTCATTCATGTTGGCTTACACCAATTTTCCTATTGTCCCATTTAGACAATATACTTATGCATACATTCTATGTTTTCTAGATAGCTTTACTTATCCATTCAATTAATTAAATTAATTCATGCTCATGACATTATATAAGGCCAAACAAACATAAATATTTGCATCACAATCACAACTTTCATTTCGTGCATCATCATGTACATATCATTACAATCATACAATTCAGTCCAACAATTTAACATAGATAAGTTCATTTCATTATAATCCTTTACCTCATAAAATTATATACCATTAACATTCATCAACATTCGACATCCAATCAAGACAAGGACATTTTCATTCGTATCATAATATTATGACCTTTATTCATACCTCTACTACTTTCTATTTATTCCGTTCATCTTATCAAGTAAGCCACATACACTACATCATATGAGCATTAAGCAAATATGAATATTTATCACAACATGAACTTTCATCTCACATATTATCACATATGTATCATAAACCTTTATTCATACTTTTCTGAACCGAGACTTATCATAATCATAATTTTACTCAAATACCTTTACTTAACATTGAACATGGTTGGCACATTTCGGTTGGAGAGCACCTGCCTAAATAAGACGGTACTTATACGCGTCGGAAGACATCACACTATCACGATCGCTGGCATGTATAGCTAAACTTTTACACATGCTAGGTTAGTCCGAGAACCGACTAAACCTGCTCGATACCACTAAATGTAACACCCCGTACCCGAGACCATTTCCGGAGTCGAACACGAGGTGTTAACGGACTTAATTCATACAATTCATTTTAAAATTTCTAGACAAGCTGGCTAACTGCATCACATTCTCTTTAAAAATCATATCTCGAGTTACGAAACTCGAAATCCAATTCCGTAAATTTTTCCTAAAACTAGACTCATATATATATCTACTAATTTTTTTCTAGAATTTTTGGTTGGGCCAATTAGTACAGTTTATTAGTTAAAGTCTCCCCTGTTTCAGGGTTCAACTACTCTGACCTCTGTGTATTATGAATCAGATATCTCCCTGTACAGAGCTTCAATGACTATGCCGTTTGTCTCTAATAAAACTAGACTCAATAAGTAATCTGTACATATAAATCGTGACTTCTAATTATCTTTGTAAAATTTATGGTGAATTTCCAAAGTCAGAACAGGGGATCCAGAAATCGCTCTGGCCCTGTTTCACAAAAATTTAAACATCTCATAAAATATAGCTCATATACCTGTTTTGCTTATTCCATATGAAAATAGACTCATCAAGCTTCGATTCCATAACTTATTCATTATTTAATTACATTTCTACTATTTTTAGTGATTTTTCAAACTCACATCACTACTGCTGTCTGAATCTATTTTATGGTAAATTTTACCTATTTCATGGTTTCCATGGATTAGCTAGCAATTTGACATACATAATACCAAATATGATCATGATTAGCCATTCCAATGGCTAATCATTACCAAGCATTTCTATTTCCATACCACTCAATAACCATATCATAAGACCATACATATAAAATGATTATAATGCTATACATGCCATACTCAAAATATACAAGCCATTATGCCAAGATGGTATACGGATAGTGTGAGCGTGCCTCCGACCGCTTCCGATTTCGAGCTGGCTTGTCAACACTACAAGGAATGAAAAGGAGGAGTAAGCATAAATGCTTAGTAAGCTCACATGCAAATAGCAAGTAACATAACCATATAAGCAAACATAAAACATCATTTGCATAATCATCACCAAGACATTCATATCACCTTTTCATTTATCATCTTACCATATTGTTGTTATATCGAGTTTTCAACCCGAGGGTTAAGTACATACCTGTTCAAAGTATCCATTTCACAACACTTACCAATACGTCCCTTTCATCTTGAGTATTCCTCCATTTGAGTAGAACTTTACCCGTTGAACACATCGGAATATAATTCGGATACATGGAAAGTTTGCACATAAGTGCCACATATGTAGCCAAGCTACCATGTAACCCGCCCATAAGTGAACTCGGACTCAACTCAACGAGCTCAGGCGTTCGCATCCATAAGTGAACTCGGACTCAACTCAACGAGTTCGGATGCCTAGTTACATCTCACGAACTCGGACTCAACTCAACGAGTTGGACGCTCGATCCATAAGTGAACTCGGACTCAACTCAACGAGTTCGGATGCCCAAATATCCCAGTGACATGTCACTTGTATCCTAATCCATTCACGAGGTTCAACGGACCTTTTCCCAATCATGTGTCTCAACCATCTTCTACGGAATGCCGATACCGATACTCGGTAGTATTTCACATTTTCCAAGTATATCACATAATTTGACATATTATCAAACAATTATCACAAGTATAATATTTCATAATAATTATCATATCATTTAAAAACATTAAAACATTTAAAATAATAACTATGTTACCAACATTTACATATGAACTTACCTCGTATGCGAAAATGGTTGTTTTACCATTTCGTCCACCACTTGGTATTTTCCCCATTTTAGCCCAATTTCAGTTTTCCTAGCTCTATCATTTAAAATATAGTCTAATTAGGACTCACATTATTCAAATTGACCCAAAATCATATTTTGGAAAAATTACAATTTTGCCCTAAACTTTTGCATATTTACACTTTTTCCCCAAAGCTCGTAAATTAAAATTCAGCCTATTTTCTTATGTTTTATGACATGCTGATCATTTTTCCTTCTATGGCAACATCAAATTCTCACTCTAACATGTACTTATGACTATTAGGTATTTTTACCGATTAAGCCCTTTTGCTCGTTTTCACTTAAAACCGAGTAGCACAAGTTGTCTAACATAATTTAAAACCTCATATTCTATCATAAAACACCAAAATACACAAATTTCACCTATGGGTATTTTTCCAAATATAAACCCTAGGTTAAATTATTGCTAGCATAAGCTAAATCGAGCAACCGGATTCCAAAACGTAAAAATCATTAAAAACGAGGCTAGAACGAACTTACAATCGAGCTTGGAAGCTTGAAAACCCTAGCCATGGTTTCTCCTTGCTATATTCGGCCATGGGGTTGAAGATGAGCAAAATTGGCTTTTAATTTTGTATTTTAATTCATTTTACCCTAAATGACCAAAATGCCCTTACTACTAAACTTTCCAAAATTCCATCCATGTCCAATTTTTGTCCATAGACTTAGAAATTGGTAAAATTACTCTTTAAGGACCTCTAATTAATAATCTAATTCAATTTTATGCAAAATACTTCTAGAACACAAGTTTTGCAATTTATTCAATTTAGTCCCAAATTTCAAATTAAGCACTTTATGCATAAAATTTCTTCACGAAATTTTCACACAATCATGCAATCATATCATAGACCTTAAAATAATCATAAAATAATTATTTATATCTCGGATTTTGTGGTCACGAAACCACTATTCCGACTAGGCCCAAAATCAGGATATTACAGTAGCATAGTTGTTATGATTTGAAAGAAACAAAAAAATGATTATTAATGTTGGATGGTAGAGTAGTGCTTATGACTTACTGAGTTATGTACTCATTTGGTGTGCTTGTTTGTTGCTTACCTAGGTTCTTGATCCATTTTGGTGTGCTCGAGACCGTCGTCAAAGTCATCACACCGGCTAGCAACTTTTGGTACTTTCTTCTTAGTGGGTCTAGGAGAGCATTTTGGCATGTATAGGCTAATATGTTTTGTTGAAAATTTGGTGTGTAAACTTTTAGCCATGCGAAAATGGCTTGTATGCACCTTGGCATGGTATCATGATCATTTTGTATGTTGTTCATTAAGAGATGTGGTAATGTTTGGAATCGATTAGCCCTTGGAATGGTTAATCGTGATTATCTTTTGTGCCATGTATGTTAAAAGGGCTAGTTGAATCAAGGAAATTATGAAGTAGGTAAAATCTACCTTAATGATAGAGGTTGACAGCTGCAGTGAGGTGGATGTGAAAAATCACTAAAAATAGTAGGAATGGAATTAAATAGTGAATAAATTATGTAAATTAACTTTAATGAATCTGCTTTCATATGGAAGAAACAAAACGGTCATGTGAGTTGTATGTTACGAGATAATTAGGTTTTCGTGAAACAGGGCCAGAACGGTTTTTGAATTCCCTGTTCTGACTTTGGAAATTCATTGTGAATTAACCAAAGATAATTAGGAGTCATTCTATATATGTATAGATTCCTCTTTGGGTCTAGCTTCTATAGAAACAAACGGAATCAGTATTGAATCCTGTACAGGAGATATCCAGGTCGTAATGCATGAAGGTCAGTGTAGTCGCACCTGTAACAGTGGAGACTTTAACTAATAAACTGTACTAATTGGCCTGACCAAAAATTCTTGAAAAAATTTGTAGATGCATATATGAGTCTAGTTTCAGGAAAAAATTACAAAACTGATTTTCGAGTTGTAGAACTCAAGTTATGATTTTTAAAGTGTCGATGACGCAGCTTAGCCAATCGCCTGGAAAAAATTTTAAAATGGACCGTAAAAGTGAATGGTTTAAGCCGTTAGCCCTCGTGTCCGATTCCGGCAGCGGACTCAGCACGCAGGCGTTATAATTTTATTGGTATCGAGCTATGGTTTAGTCGGTTCTAGGACTACCATAGCACGTATGAGTCTAGCTATACATGCCTTAATGTTAATGTTTAAATGTGTGATGAATTCTGACGGTTAAAATTTTTTGTTTTGAATAGTAAATGGATCCCGATGTAGAGAGAACCTTGGCGGATGACGTTGAAAGTGTAGCGGCTGCTCCTGCACAAGGGATGCTGCCTGTTGAACCTCAGTCATCTACGAATAATCAAGGTGAGGGGGCTAAACAAGCCTTCTTTACCATGATGAATGAGTGGGTCGCGCAATATGCCCGAACCAATCCGGCTGTCCAACAATTCCCGAATTTGAATAATCCACCCCAAGAGCCCGTAATGCCATCGATTCTCGACCTGTGAGGCTGAGTAAGCCACCAGTAGACTTGATTAGGAAGCGGGGCTGAGGAGTTCAAGGCCATAGTTCTTGATGATGCCGAAAGGGCCGAAGTTTTGGCTTGATAACACCATTCGGTGTTTGATGAACTCATGCACACCGATGAATGTCTAAAGTGTGCTATATCCTTGTTGAGAGACTCACTTACTATTGGTGGAGGACTTTGATTTCCATAGTCCCAAACGAACGAGTTACTTGGGATTTCTTTCAAATAGAATTTCAAAGAAATATATCGGTCAATGTTCATCGATCAAAAGCGTAAGGAATTCTTGGAGCTCAAGCAAGGCAGTATGACAAGATCTCGAATCGAACATGAGTTCGTAAGACTCGATCGGTATGCTCGGGAGTGTGTGGCTGATGAGGTTGCTATGTGCAAGAGGTTTGAAGAAGGATTGAATGAAGATTTAAAGCTACTAGTGGGTATTTTGGAGATAAAAGAATTCGTAACACTAGTTGAACGAGCACGCAAGGCGAGGAACTTGGAAAAGAGAAGAAGAAGGCTAAATTTGAAGCTAGAGACTATCGCAAAGATCGACGGTAAAGCTCCATTCCGGCTGTAAAGAAGTTCGTGGAGGACACCAATAAATCGAGGACGATCAGGGAATTTCCATAAGAGCACGACCATTGACGGACTCCCGAGCTACTTGGTAGCTAGTGTGGGCAATAACCGTCAAGAGAAACTGAATGCCCCCAATGTGGGAGAAGACACATAGGTGAATGTTGGGGTAAGTCTACCAATAGGGCTTGTTACGGATGCGGTTCGAAGGACCACTTCATTAGAGATTGCACGGAGCTTGATGAGAAGAATAGGATGCCATATAACTCATATGGCCAATATCATTACCAAAACATAATCGAAATGACTCAAAGTCCCTATACATGCCATATGACTCAAAACATAGTTTCAAAAGTACCAAAGTGACATTGGATAGTGTGATGTAGGCTCCGGCGATCCCCGAATCCGAGCTAGCTTTGAAATCACTATAAAACATGAAAAAGCAACAAAATAAGCAATATAGCTTAGTAAGTTCGTATGTTAACAATAAGAAACTATCACCATTCGTTAATCATTCAAATAATAGAAAACAATATACAAAAATTCTATTAAGTCTCAAAGTTATCAAAGGATCATTCACATAACTTACCAAAGACTTATCCGTTCCATAGTTTCAAAACTCAATTCATTACCGTATGTAACTGTACCGTCTTGTACCAGCCTCAAACTCAACCACATCTTTCATTTCCCCATTGAACCATTTAAAATAGAAGTCGGATACTCAAGGATCTCAAACAATAAATACCTATAACATTGCTCGAAGCTAAATCAAGGTAACTTATCCAAAATTCTGATATCATATCCCGAAACCAAATCAGCCGATATGCATAGCCTGAAGCCAAATCAATTTGTCTCACACCCGAAGTGCTAAATCATGGCCCAAAGCCAACTCAAGATATCCCTAATGACATGTCACTAGCATCCTAAACCATTCCTAAGGTTCAACCGAGATTCCAACCGTCTTATCTTTGTCAGAACTTGTCCGTAATCACATAATCACAATTCATGCTATATCAAAGCACATAAAATACATTCGAAATGAAATTATAACATACGAACTTACCTTGGATATTAAAACGATGAGTTGAGTCGATTAGTCAATAACTTTATCTTTTCCCCAATCCAAATTTGTATTTCTCCTATCTTGATCTAAATATAATTAAAATTAACTTATTTAATCATCTCTCTATTCAATTTAGACCAAAACACACTTTAAAACACATTTACTAAAAATTCATAATGAACCCATGCTAGCTGAATTACCATAATGCCCCTAACAGCCAATATTTTTCATTTATTACACAATTTAACCACAAACTTTACACATTTTACAATTTAACCCTTATTTTGCATTTTCACTAAAAATCACTTAACAAAACTTATTTATTTCATAATAAATATTCATAATATATCATCAAACATCAAAATCATACATATTCATCAATGGCAACTTTCAAAATCTTTAACAGTTTTGAAAAATAGTCATTGGGCTAGCTAGTACTAGATGAAACGATCTCAAATACATATAAATCATTAAAAATCGAGTCAAAATGACTTACCAGTTAAGCTCCAAAGTGACCGAACCTTAAAATGAACAAAATAGTTTTCTCCTTCTTTAATATTTGGCCAAAGAAGATGATAATGAAGCTTTAATTAGATTTTGTTTTATTTAATTAACTTTATTTCATAAATTACTAAATTAACCTTGATTTAAAACATTAAAAGTTACATGTTTTATGTCCATAAGTGTCCACTCACCAATATAATGGTCTATTTACAACATAAGGACCTTAACTTTAAGGTTCTATAACTATTAAACACCTTTAGCTATTACATTTCAAGTTTTACGCTTTAAGCAATTTAGTCCTTTTTATCAAATTGACCATTTAAAAGATAAAATTTCTTAACGAAATTTTCAAACAATCATTCAATCATGTTGCAAACATTAAAATTATAATAAAATAAATATTTCGACTTCGGATTTGTGGTCCCAAAACCACTGTTTCAATTTGACTAAAAACAGGCTGGTACAACTCCCCCCTTAGGGATTTTCATCCCCGAAAATCTTACCAGTGAATAGGTTAGGGTACTGTTTTCTCATAGATTCCTCTGGCTCCCACGTAGCCTCTTCAACACCATGACATTGCCATAAGACTTTTACTAAAACTATGACTTTATTTCTCAATTCTTTGATCTCTCGAGCTAGAATTCTAATATGTTCTTCGTTGTATGTCATATCAACTTGAATTTCAATTTTCGCCAGATAAATTACGTGTGAAGGGTCCGATCTATATTGACGCAACATCAATACATGAAATACATTGTGGATCTTTTCTAACTCGGTTGACAAAGCTAGTCGATATGGTACTGGCCCTATTCTTTAAATGATCTCATACGACCCGATGAAACGCGGACTCAAATTGCCTTTGTGACCAAATCGAAGTATTTTCTTTCACGGAGATACTTTCAAGAATACTTTATCACTGATCTGAAATTCAATGTCTTTTCGTTTCAAGTCCACGTACGATTTCTGATGATCTGAAGTTGCTCTCAAATAATCGCGAATTACTTTCACTTTCTCTTCAGTTTCTTTAACCAAATCAACCCCGTAATCTATTTCTCGCTAAGCTTGGTCCAGTACAATGGAGTTCAGCATTTGCGAGCATATAAAGCTTCGTACGGTGCCATGTTTATACTCGATTGAAAGCTGCTATTATATACAAATTCAACCAGCGGTAAATATTTCTCCTAGTTGCCTTCGAATTCTAAAACACAACATCAGAGCATATCTTTGAGAACCTGAATTACTCGCTCAGACTGTCCATCAGTTTGAGGATGAAAAGCTATACTAAAATTCAACTTCATACCTAGAGCTTCTTGCAATTTCTTCCAAAATTGTGATGTAAACCTCGGATCTCTATTTGAAATAATCGAAATTGATACCCCGTGCAATTTAACAATCTCAGCAATGTACAATTCAGCTAGTAATTCAAGCGAATAGTCAGTACGTACCAGAATGAAATGTGCAGATTTCATCAGTCGATTAATGACAACCCAAATTGTATCTTTCTTCTTCGGAGACAAGGGTAATCTCGATATGAAATCCATAGTCACTCTATCCCATTTCCACTTTGGTATCATCACAAGTTGAAGCAAACTTGAAGGCACTTGATGCTCGGCTTTCACCTGCTGACAAATCA
This sequence comes from Gossypium arboreum, assembly GCF_025698485.1. Lineage (NCBI taxonomy): Eukaryota > Viridiplantae > Streptophyta > Magnoliopsida > Malvales > Malvaceae > Gossypium > Gossypium arboreum. The sequence goes on along the minus strand of NC_069081.1, from coordinate 80,966,842 downwards.
AATACTTTGATACAAACTCAAAATATCTCATTTCATACCTGACCACCAATACAACTTCTTCAAATCATTGTACATTTTGGTATTCCCCGGTGAACAGATAAGCAACCACTGTGTGCCTTGTATAAAATTTTCTGAATTAACTCTGAATTTTTCGGTATGCAGATTTTATCTCAAAACATCAAACAATCATCAGATCTGATTCAGTACTCTGAATCACAAGTCGAATCGCATTGCACTCTTTTAGTTTTCAATTCACTATCACATTTCTAAGCTTTGCAAATTTACTAAAGAAATACTGGTTTAACTTTTAACTCAGCTAAGAACGAACCATTATCGGATAATGTCAACTGCGTATTCATTGCTCTCAAGGAAAACAACGACTTTCTACTCAAAGCATCCGCGACCACATTTTCTTTCCCCGGGTGGTAATCAATTACTAACTCATAGTATTTTAATAATTCGAACCATCTACGTTGTCACAAATTCAAATCTTTCTGAGTCATAATATACTTTAAGCTTTTATGATCAGTAAAGATGTGGCATTGTTCATCATACAAATGATGTCTCCAATTTTTCAATGCAAATACAATAGCGGCCAACTCTAAATCATGCGTCAAATAATTCTTTTTGTGTGGTTTCAACTGTTTGGAGGCATAAGCTACGACTTTTCCCTCTTGCATCAATACGCAACCCAAACCATTCAGCGATGTGTCAGTATAAATCACAAATTGTTTACTCAATTCAAGTTAAACCAACATTAGAGCCTCGGTTAACAATGTTTTCAATTGATCGAAACTTTGTTGGCATTTCTCGGGCCATTCAAACTTCACATCTTTCTGTAGCAGTCTGGTCATTGGTGTGGCAATCATTAAGAACCCTTTAACAAAGTGTTGATAATAAACAGCCAATCCCAGAAAACTTCTGACCTTGGATACATTTCTAGGTGGCTTCTAGTCAATAACTGCAGAAATCTTACTCAAATCAACTTGAATGCCATCCGCCGAGACAATATGTCCTAAAAATCCAACTTTCTGAAGCCAAAACTCACATTTGCTAAATTTAGCATACAATTGCTTATCTCTCAATGTTTGCAACACAATCCTCAAATGTTCGACATGCTTAGACTCATCTCATGAATAGATCAGAATGTCATCAATGAACATAATAACAAATTTGTCTAAATACGGTCTAAAGATCCGATTCATCAAATCCATAAAGACAGCAGGAGCATTAGTTAGTCCAAAAGGCATAACAAGGAATTCATAATGTCCGTATCTCGTTCTGAATGTAGTTTTCGGCACATCTAAGTCTTTAACTCACAACTGATAATAACCGGATCTCAAATCAATCTTTGAAAACATTGTTGCACCTTTCAACTGATCAAACAAATCTCTATTCCTGGCAACAGATACTTGTTCTTTATTGTAACCTTGTCCAACTGACGATAGTCAATACACATCCTTATTGACCCGTCTTTCTTCTTTACAAACAATACAGGTGCACCACAGGGTGAAAAACTTGATCATGCAAATCCCCTATCTGTTACTCTTGCAACTGAGCTTTCAACTCTTTCAACTCTATTGGAGCCATTCTGTACGGAGCTATAGATATCGGCGAAGTTCCCGGTGCTAACTCAATGGCAAACTCAACCTCTCTAATTGGCGGTAACCCAGGCAATTCTTTTGGAAATACATCCAAATATTTATAAACTACAGGCACCGATTCTGTACACCCCTAGCCTGTATCCGTCGTTGGATTAGGGTTATAAAGCATTACCTGTCATAAGACAATTCAAAACCCTTTTTTTCAAAAAAAAAACTCAACTAATTTATGACAAATTTGTACAAATTAGTAATTCAAAGTCACAAGCAAAACTCACAAACATTATATATAAAAACATGTACTTTCAACATATATTCAAACCAAAAACCATGTATATATTTAATCATAGCCATTATATATAATCATAGTTCTCATAAATATAAATATAATTCCTAACTAATAATCAATTATTTTCCATGTCTCATAATAGCCTTTATTCAAAGATACCTATTAACTTATTTGAATTTTTTGACTAACACTTATAAAACATAAATAGTTAACTTAACCAAAAGTAGCATAAAAATTATAGTTCATTCGGCATATATATTTACTGAAACATCAAAACATATTTAAATAAACTTTATAATAAGTTGCATTCATGGATTATTACTCATCCAACATGTATCAATTAATACTTCCACAAACCCATAATAAATCCAATTGAAATCATGTTACAAACTTTATTAAACAATCACCTACGTAAATTAAATACGTTTTACTAGGATTGATCATGCTATTAATGCACATACGCATAATATACAAATTTTCCCAATGTAAAGGTCACATTTAACATTGAATATATGTATACCAAACAAATCGACCTAATTAAATAAAAAAATACTTACAATTTATATACCACTTATCAACCGAACTAATCAAGTTAATATACCTTTAACCATCATTTAACTATATCACATTTCATGTTTCCAACTAAGCATTATTCTAACCGATTTGTTTAGTCAAACACATCACTCACATATAATGAACACAATCTCTAAGTTCAGCAAATTACACAACCGAATACAAATTATAACTAACATCACTATCACACTAACTTTCAAGCAAATAGCACCTAGCACAATTATCATACATTTTATAACATATTTCATGACAGCCAAAATAAATTAAACCATGACCAAACATAACCAAGTCCAACCTTAGAAATTAAGCCATTTTCGCATGGCTTTAAACATACATAACCAAAATTCAACATTTCATACACTTTCCAGCCTATACATGCCATAATTTGAGTTTAGCTTATAAGGTACCAAAACAGTAGATAGTCTGATGAACTTTGCTGACAGTCCCCGAGCTCGTAGCTTGATCCAAAATCTATAAAACAGTAATACACATATACACAAGTAAACTTTTTATAGCTTAGTAAGTCATAAGCAAATAATAAACCCAAGGATATTATCAACTTAATTTAACTAAACCTAATTATATTATCATAACACATTTAAATCCAAATGCATATAAATTCATATTATATATATACATATATATATTAATTATAAATATCACCTAACTGAATGTCTATATAGTCAAACTAACATATTAGCATTTAATTTTCCAAAGCCAAATAATCATTACAAATCTAATTCGTATACACTCAATTACATAAGCTCACGTGTTACCATATAATTTCATATACATGCATTGATTATGTGACCGAATACATAAATTCCCATACATATAATTAATACTCATTCCAATAATTTTCACAAGGTTGAATACAAGTACCTAGTTCACAAATAATCTTCATTTGCAGTACACACAATTTGTAATGAGTATCAATTTACACACTTACCTTATTTTAAATAAACCTCAAGCTAATTCATACCTGGTCATTTAGCTCATTTTTCACACTCGAATACAACTTATCTTTGCCCAATGAACCATTTGGATTTGGATAGGACACCCGGATAATCACATAAATCGTACAATGCCAACGTCCTAGACGTGGTCTTACATGTAACCACATATCGATGCCACTGTCCCAGACAGGGTCTTACTCGTAAACACATATCGGTATTACATATCGATGCCATGGTCTTACTCACACACATATATTGGGATCCTATGTCATGACATATGTATCCTAGCTATTCCTAAGGTTCATTCGGGCTTTCAGACATCGTAACTCGGTCGAAACGAATGCTTGAACATGGTTTCCAAGCTTATACACATTCGAAAATAGCATATATAAATTCATATTTTGCATACCAGCATATATATTTAGCATTTAACCACAATTAGATACATCCATTTGCTTATGAACTTACCTTGAACGTCGTAAAATGGGACGGGGCTGCTAGTCGACAACTTTCATTTTTCCCTGGTCCAAATCCGATTTCTTTGGTTCTTGATCTAAAAATATTCAAATTAAGCTTATTCAAACATATTTTCGTTCAATTTAGTCCAAAAACACATAAATGGGCAAATTACCATTTTACCCCTGACATTTACAATTTTTACGATTTAGTCCCTATTGCACAAAACACAAAATATAAAAATTTCAAGGTACCTATGTTTAGCCGAATACTCCTAGTGTTCATACAAGACCATATATTTCATTTATTTCACATTTTAGTCCCTCAAATTATTATTTTTGCAATTAAGTTCTAATTACTCAAAATCAGCAAAAACTCTAATACAACATATGTTAATTTAAAACATATCCTTCATTTTTCATCATCAAACAACAAAAATCATAAACTATAAACAATGGCACAACTCAAAATATTCACCAAAATCAAAAATTAAAGCATGGGTCTTGAAGATTACTAAGCGACGATCTAAAAAATGTAGAAATTATCAAAAATAGAGCTAAACTCGTACCTTAATCAAGCTTGAATACCACCGAACCCTAACTTGTTTTTCTTTTTCTTTCTTCTGTAAGTTTCGGCCAAGAGAAAAGGTAATATGAAAACCTTATTTTAATTTGATATAAGTTATAACATATAATAACATATAATAAAATTTTATTTAATCATTTATTTAACTTTAATAATATTATAACTAAGCCATATGACATATGTCTAGTACCGTCCACTTATTCTTTTAATGGGTAAATTGCAACTTTAAGGCTTCCATTTAAAAAGCCAACTACAATTTAGCCCTTTTTAGAAAAACCACTGAATTTTCATTTTACGCGATTAAGTCTTTGATTTAATCGGACACCTAAATGACAAAATTAAATCACGAAATTTTCACAGATATAAATTCACACAATAAACACAAAAAATAATTTTTTTAATTATTTTTTGACTCGAATTCATGGTCCCGAAACCACCATTCCGATTAGGGTCTAAATCAGGCTGTTACAGATTCAATCTTTTTTCTAGACATCTTGGTATCTAAAACATTTGCTAGATACGTGTCACAACCTTTTCTAACATATCTTTGAGTTGACATTGATGAAATCACTAAAGGCAATCCACCCGACTCATCAGATTCAATTTGAATGGTTTCATTAATCTGACATCTCAATTTGATAGTCTTTCTTTTACAATTTACAACTGCATCATGTAGAGTCAACCAGTCCATACCCAAAATCACATCAAACTCATCAAATGGCAAAAGTATTAAATCAGCTGGAAAATAATAACCCCGAGTCGTTAAAGGATAGTTCTTGCATACTTTGTCAACTAGAACATACTTGCCTAAAGGGTTCAATACTTTAATCATAAACTCAATAATTTCAACAGGCAATTTCTTACTAGACACTAAATTTTCACAAACATACACTACTGGAAAATAGGGATTTAGCGGCGTTTTTGGTAAAACGCTGCTAAAAACAGAGCAATAGCTGCATTTTTGGCAAAGCGCTGCTAAAAAACAGAGCGATAGCGGCGTTTTTGGGAAAGCGCCGCTAAGAAACAGAGCAATAGTGACATTTTTGGTAAAACGCCACTAAAAGTCATATAACCCCTAAAAGCTTAAACCCCAAAAAAATCATAAACACTAGTCTATATAACCCCTAAAACCCTAAACCCTTAAAACCTAAAAAAACCCTAAACACTAATCTATAACCCTTAAAACCCTAAACCCCAAAAAACATCATATGGATGTTGATGTGTATATACATAGATATTAATGTAAAAGCTTATGTTCATAATAAATTACGGAAGCAGTACTTAATATTGATTAAATTTATTTTTGGGTTTAGGGATTAATATTTAAGGTTTAAGGTCTATGATTTAGGGTTTTATGGTTTAAGGTTTAATGGCCATGGGTAGTATGTTAATCTCAAGTGAATCATATTCAATTAAATCCTAAACCCTATAATTAATATATATTTAGGGGCATAAGTAGGGGGTTGAAAGGGTCTTTGCCCTTCTGAAATGAAAAATTTTCTATTTCGATTTTTTGAAATTTTTAAAAATTTTAAAGGTAAAATTGCACTTCATCCCTTTGAATAATGGAAAATTTTTTATTTAATCGTTTCAAAATTATAAAATATATGCTAAACTTTAATCGTTTAAAGTTTAGATGATAGAGGTAAGGTTAGAGGTTAAGGGTAGAAGTTTAGGGTTTATGTTTTATGACTTAAGGTTAAGGGTTAAGGGTTTAGATTAATGCTTTTATTTTTAAAAGTATTTAATCTAAACCATTTGATATATTTAAATATTATATTTAAAAAAACATTGATAAATAAATAAAAACATTGATAACAAATAAAAATGAAATACAAAAATAAAAATGTATAAAATGGACATTAGTGGCGTTTTTATAAAAAACGCCGCAAAAGATAAGCAATAGCAGCGTTTGCAAACAATTATTTTAATTAAAAAAAATAGCGCCTTTTTATCCTCAAATTTCCCTTCCCTTCGAAACCCTAAATTTTCCCCCTAAAATTGGTATCCTCAAAACTCCCTTTTCACACTCGCCATTTTCATCGGTTTACCTTGGAACCCATACGATCCCTTCCCCTTTCCCTTTCCCTTTCCCTTTGGTTTTGAAAAAACCCAATTCTTATATTCATTATTCTGTGACAGCCTTAATTTGACCCTAGTCGAAAAGTGGTTTCGGGACCACAAAATCGAGTCATGAACATAATTAAATGTTATATTCTATGCTTATTATATGTGAGAGTGCATGTGTAAAAGTATCGTGTCTTAATTTTGTCATTTGAATGTGGAATTAGCTAAAAAGGACTTGTTTGAGAAACTTTGATAATGTGGTAGGTGAATGTCCAAGTGATTATTTTGTAAATTACTAAAGTAGAGGATTTGCATGTCTATTTTACCATTTTATTTAAGTGTACGGTAGTGGGGTTGGTTTAATGCATCATGTGCTTAATAATATTAATAAATTATAAACTTAAATTATGGTATAAAATAATATATGTTATTTTATAACATAAAATGGGTGACAAAAACAAAGTTAACTTTATTTTATTCTTTCTACCACTTAGTCGAAACTTAAGAAAACAAAAAGGAAGAAGAGAAGCTCTTGAATATTTGGTCACTTGGGGGAGATAAATTCAAGGTAAGTTCATGGTATTTTGGTTAAAAATTCATGTTTTTGAGTTCCTCTCTTGGTTCTACTTTAAACCCATGAATTAATTTGTTAAGTGTTGGTTAATTGTGCATTCGGTCATGATAGGAAATTGCAAAAATTTGTGTTTGATGATAGAAATTGATGAATGAAAGTTTGATGGACTATAATGTTAAAATCCATATGATTGTAAGTTTATAAGTTTAAATTTTGAAATTTGAACTATGTGTGGCTCAATTGCTTGGAATGGGCATTCGACTATAGTATGTAATGCAAAGAAAATTTGGTGTTGGATGTTTCAAATGATGAAATGGATATTTAAGCTTGATAGAATTTTGTTAAGAATGAATGAAAGAATATGTGTATTCAACTATGGATGTTTGGATAATAAATTAGTGTGGATGCCTTGATGAGTTATGCTCAAATTATAAGTTGAATTTAAAGCTTGTTAAATTTGCTCTTAATATTTTCGGACAAGTTACTTAGTTAAGCTTGTTAAATTTGCTCTTATTATTTTCGGATAAGTTACTTAGTTAAATAAAATTTTAAAGTACTTAGTTAATTGATACTTGGTTAATGGTGTGTGTATAAATTAATATAAACTTTGTATATGTACTAAAGGTTGTAGATGAATTCGGCCTTGGGAGAAATTTTGGTATAAAATGCTTGAATGTTAACAGGTTATTGCTTTAATGACTGAATGTGTCAATGGCTAATGCATGGACTAGTTGATCAATATATGTTAAAAGGGAAATGTAAAAAAATACCTATTTGATGAGCTATATATATATTCGGCTATATGGTAAAGATATATATATGAAAATATGATAAGCTTTATGAGTTTTGTGTTTGTGTATGTGAACTAAGTATACAATGAATATTCGGCTATAAGCTAGCATGATGGGACTTTAATAAGTTAAATTTTGTTTGAATTAGCTCAAGAGCATAGAGAACCAAGATTGGACAGGGGAAAAGAGAAAGTAGTTGAATAGCCGATTCGAGACTGTTCGAAAATATTCGAGGTAAGTTTTAAGTAGTTAAATATAAATAATATTTGATAATGACATGACAGATTATGAGAATTAAGTATTACTTGTCATATATGTATATGGCCGAATGGCAATTGTAATGGAAGTAAAGTGTGATATGCTTTTATGATCAAATGATAGTGTTAGATGAATATGAGTAAGATATTATGTGTAATCTATCAAATGATAAATGTGAGTGATGAAATGAAATAAAAGTGAATAAAAATGTAGGATGATATATTCGAATGATGCTTGTACCTAATTTGGTGTGATTGTGTTATATGAAAATTGTTGATTTGAATATCGTATAGTAATATTCGGGCCTTTGAGCCTAGCAGGCTATAATGCCGGTGAGATACTATTCAGGCCTTTGAGCCTAGTAGGCTATAATGCTGGTGAGATACTATTCGGGCCTTTGAGCCTAGTAGGCTATAATGCCGGTGAGATACTATTCAGGCCTTCGAGCCTAGCAGGCTATAATACCAGTGAGATACTATTCGGGCCTTCGAGCCTAGCAGGCTATAATGTCAGTGAAATGATATCGGGCTTCGAGCCTAGCAGGCGAAATACCGGTGAATGAATTCGGGTTTAAAACCTAGCAGGCCGAAATGCTGGTGATTTGATAAAAGTCTAAGACTAAGATACCTCATGTTAGAACGATAAATGAATACATTCAATACGTTAAGTTGGCCAGGTACGTATTATGTACTTATATGTGAGTTTGATTTGAATTGAATCATAACTGTATAATGTGATACATATGTGAATAAATGTTATATCTATATCTATGATCATGATACATTCGGTCAAGGTGTGAAAGTATGCGAAAGTATTTGATTTATTTATGCTATATGAATTCAAATTAAGTGAAATAAGAATGCTAAATGTGCATTATGTGCTTGTGTATATTTGGCCAAATGGCAATATATTTAGAAAATGGCCTCTTGAGAAATTGAATAAATTGATATATAATTGAGTTTGTTTGTTTGCATTGCTTAGAACTTGCTAAGCTTATGAAAGCTTACTCCGTTTGTTACGTTTCTCTGTTTTATAGATCGTTGACTTCTGTCACCTGCTCGGGGAGGGATCGTCAGCAACTCGTCACACTATCTATCATTTTGGTACTACTATATTTTGGAGCTAGTATGGCATGTATAGAATAGACTTAAGTGAATGATATTTTGAGATGTCTTTGTATATAAGCCATGTGAATATGGAAACTTTTGAATGTCGGTATAAGTTTGAATTTCGATCTTTGATTGTGTTTGGCTATGCATATAATTTCTAATGAACTTATATAAATATGAATGTACAAATGTTGAGTTTTGATTAGTAACTCTTCATAACCCATTCTGACGATGGATATGGGTTATAGGGGTGTTACATATTCTGTTCTTAATTTCGGTTTTGATTTTTCTATGTTCTTTCTTCAGTACATTATAGAAGCATTTGGTCTTCTCATCTACTCGTCTCTCCAAACTGTTGTTGGTAACTTGGTATAGAGAGTGGAGACTGGAGAATCAGAGATGGATCTTTAGGGCTTGGGCTAAGGTGAATGGCCATGCTTTAAACATGCTTTCACAGTTTCACTTGCACCCTAAACCCCTCTCTTTATTTTTTAGTCTCTCTGCAAATTTTGAAGGACCTGCCTCTGGGCTCTGTTCTTAAATCCTAGTCTAAAGACATGCAAGCAAGAATACAGATTTTTGTTGAATTTTTGTTCAAATAGATTCAAACAATTAAAGATACAATGGATTTGCACTGCAAAATGCGGATTCAAGACATGCAACTTGCAAGCAAGAATCAAGAGTATTTTTCAGGTACTTACTTGGAGTTTACGGTCTTTGCCTCTTTTGATTTGGTCTTTGCCTCTTTGGAGTTTATGGTCTCTAAACTCTAAATTGAAATATGATTGCTTTTAAGTTTCTTTTTATTATATGATTTAGATGGAATTATATAGTGGGGTGAAGTGAAAAACCAAAAAGATTGGAACTTTGAGAATGTTGCTTGAATTGTCCTTTATTTGCTGTATTTTTTTTTCGGGTATGTTTTTCTTTATGAGGGAGGTATTAAGTTCAAAATGTTCCATGCACCATTTGTTCTTTGCAATCCTCCTTACCTTTGATTTCTTAATTCTTACTGTTACCTCAAGCTCTAGAGTTACACCAGGAAATCATTAAGCAAGGTTTAGGTTAACAGATGCTAGGTGCTGGACCCTCTACTTCTACTTCTACTTCTACCTCCAGCTCAACAAAGGTAGTCCTTAGAGTTTCTTCCTTTCGCATTCCATTTTCACTTTTCTTTTCCCTGCTTTTGACCCTATCATGTCTCTGTGGCTTACATTCTCAAGTGCTGCTTAATTTATCATTGAGGCTTGCACGAGGCTTTGTAAAGGGAAAGGTCACATAGTTATCATTTTTGTGTATGTTTTTCCTTGATTGACTTTAAAATTTGTCTATAGATTCAGTGAAACAACATTAAATGTTAGATCGATTGTTGATTTATTAAGGTTAATTTAGGGGACATGCAGTTATGCTTCCATGCAACATTGAAAGTACATGTAAGTTTATAAGAGCCATTATTGACATTGCTATCCTTACTTGTTTCTATTTCATATATATTGGATTTTATCAGTTTCACAAACCTCAAAATCATGTTGTAGTAGTAAACTATAATCTGAAATGAGTGCTTTATGCGCTTCCTGCCCAATTTATTTACACTTGGAGAATAGCGACCCTATTATTTACCCTCTTTTTTTGTTCATCGAATTTTCAATTAGTTATTGCCTAATTTTAATTTACAATAGATGAGCTTTGCAATATTATGATAACCCATTACTCCTTTGTAAATTCTAGGAAGCATTTATTCTTCGTGCGAATTTTCCCCCAAAGGCATACTATTTTCACTTAGCATTTTTATCAATGTTTTTTCTGTTGTTAATTAATAGAGCACCATATCCTTGGCTATGGGGTTTTGCTTGGTAGTTATGCAGCTAATTATTGAAAGTTGAAACTCATGCTTGTTTTATGAATGCTTACATGCATGGCAAGCTATTGTTAGCCTTTCTTTCTATTATGTTTGTTGCTTTGTATTAGCATTCTCTATGCTACTTCCCCTGCAAAGTTCCAAGTTTCCATTTTTATTAAAGATGGCAATCGGGTATTTGGAAATGTTAATTATCTGATCTTTGGCAATTTTGCCCAGCAAAATTAAGCTAATTTTATGGTTCTATCTTTAATTAATGCAGGACTGAGCAATGCTTCCTTTGCAGGTCAGTTTCCTATTTCTTTGTCATGGATGGATGTATTTATTGGAATATGGGACTAAGGAACTTAATACAAAGAAATTTTACATTTGATTTTCTATACCTTTTAGATCACCTCTAATTTTAAGATTGATTGCAAATGACTAATATTGTGAAATAACACTTACATAAGATAAAGTAGTAACTCTGGCTTTGGTATGCAGGATGAACTGCTTTGGTTGGAATTGCTTGATAATTAATGTTGTGGTATTTTTTTATCCGAGAGTAATTTTGATGTGAATGTAACATTAAATGTAATAACCCTCTGTATTGCATTAACAAAAACCACTGCCTTCATCTAGCAAATGATTTCATTTCAGGGTGATATTGGTGATTTTGGGTTTTATTTATGTTTTATGGCATATTCAAAGTCTGCAGTTAAGTTTACAGTGAGTCAGTTGACTGCATTTCTTTTTTCATTTTTTACAAGTTTTTTCTGACCAACAATTTATTTGTTATATGTATGTTTTATTTTATTTTAATAGTTAATTGTATGTCACTAATGCTTAATTGTTATAATTGTTTACATAAATGTTTTTTTTACTCGAGGCTAAGAAGTTAGCATCACAATATCAAAAGGAAGCGGACAAATGCAATTCGGGTATGGAGACGTGCGAAGAAGTAAGGGAGAATGTAACCACCCCACGCCCAAGACCATCACCGGAGTCGAGCTTGAGGGGTTACCGAACATAATTTATCAATTTAAGAACTTCAAATCATTTGTTTCTACATTCACAGCTTTCTAGCTACTCGTGTCACAGTTACAAGAAAAATCATATCTTGAGTTAAGAAACTCGAAATCAAGATCCGTAAATTTTCCCTGAATCTAGACTCATATATATATTTACTAATTTTTTTCTAGAATTTTTTTATTGGGCCAATTAGTACAGTTTATTAATTAAAGTATCCCCTGTTTCAGGGTTCGACTGCTCTGACCTCTGTGAATTACGAATCAGATATATCTCTATACAAAATTTAAATGACTATGAAGTTTGTTTCTATTAAAACTATACTCAATAAGGAATCTGTACATATAAATAAAAACTTCTAATTATTTTATTAAAATTTATTATGAATTTTTAAAGTCAGAACAAGGGATCCAGAAATCACTCTGGCCCTGTTTCGTAAAAGTTTAAATATCTCATAAAATATAATTTATATTCCTATTTTGTTCAATCCATATGAAAATAGACTCATTAAGCTTAAATTTCATAACTTACTCATCATTTAGTTCTATTTATACTATTTTTAGTGATTTTTCAAATTCATGTCATTGCTGCAGCAATATTCTGCTTTAAGGCAAGTTTCATCTTTCCATAAATTTTTATGAACTAGATAACCTGTTAAACTTCCATGATATCAAACATGACCTAAATTAGCCATCACCATGACTTATCAATATCAAACATTTTCTCAACCAAACATGGCCATATCATAAAATTATTTACAGAAAATAGGTATATTGCTATACATGCCATACTTAAGTAGTTGTACAAGCCATTTACCAAGATAAAAGTCCTTTGGATAGTGTGATCGAACTTTCGACCTGTCCCGATTCCTGAGCCGGCTTGTTCAAAACTACAGTGAATAAAAAGGAAGGAGTAAGCATAAATGCTTAGTAAGTTCATATGTAAATAATAAGTAACATAACAATACAAATATACCAAGCAACTTTAGCATGGTACCACCAAAACATATATCACGTCTTTAAACATCATTCATCATCTTACCACCTTATCGTTGTTGTATCTATTTTCAACCCGAGGGTTAAGAACATACCTGTACAAAGTGTCCATTTCACAACACTTACCCAAAATGTCACTTATATCTTAAGTGCTCTTCCATTAAACTAGAAATTTCACCCGTTGAACACATCGGAATATAACTCGGATACATGGATAATTTGCAGATAAGTTCCACATATGTAATCAAGAAATCATGTAACCCGCCCCTAAGTGAACTCAGACTCAACTCAACAAGCTCGGGCGTTCGCATCCATAAATGAACTCGGACTCAACTCAACGAGTTCGGATGCCTAATTACATCTCACGAACTCGGACTCAACTGAACGAGTTCGGACATTTGCATCCATAAGTGAACTCGGACTCAACTCAACGAGTTCGGATGCTCAACCATCCTAGTGACATGTCACTTGTATCCTAATCTATTCCTAAGGTTCAAACGGGCTTTTTTCCTCGATCTCACATTGCCGTCTTCCATGGAATATCGGAACCGATACTTGGTAGCAATTCATATTTATCAAGTAGTAAACATAATTTGCATATTACTCAACATTAACCACAAAGCATAATATTTCACGATTAAAAATCAGCATATCATATAATTAACATTAATAACTTAAAAATAACATTTATGCTACATTATTTACACATGAACTTACCTTGGTACCAAAATATAAATATTTTGCAATTTAGTCCATAATCTTTTCTTTTCCTCGATCACGACTTGAATCTCGTTTTTCTTGATCTATAATACCAAATTAATCTTATTTAATACATACATTTATCAAAACAGCATTTAATACGAACTTTAGAAAATTACACTTTTGCCCCTAAACTTTTGCATAATTACACTTTTGCCCCTAGGCTCGGGAATTAAACTTTATTCCTTATTCTTATGTTTTATAACATGCTGATCACTTTTCCCTTCTATGGAAACATCAAATTCTCTCTCTAACATATACTTGTGACTATTAGGTATTTTTGCCGATTAAGCCCTTTTACTCGTTTTCACTAAAAACCGAGTAGCACAAGTTGTCTAACATAATTTAAAACCCCATATTCTATCATAAAACATCAAAATACACAAATTTCACCTATGGGTATTTTTCCAAATATAAACCCTAGGTTGAATTATTGCTAGCATAAGCTTAATCGAGCTTAGGGATTTCAAAAGCGTAAAGAACATTAAAAGCGGGCTTGGAATCACTTACTATGGAGCTTGGAAGCTTGAAACAAACCCTAGCTATGGAGAACCCTTGAAATTTCGGCCTAATGAAGAAGATGGACAAAATTGGCTTTTAATTTTGTTTGTAATTCATTTTAATAACTAAATGACCAAAATACCCTTACTCTTGAACTTTCCAAAATTCCTTCCATGTCCTAATTTTGTCCATGAACTTAAAATTGGTCAAATTGCTATGTAAGACCTCCTCATTAATATTCCAAAACAATTTCATACTAAAAACTTCTAGAATGCAAGTTTTGCAACTTATTCGATTTAGTCCCTACTTTCAATTTAAGCACTTTAGGCATAGAATTTCATCACGAAATTTTCACACAATCATGCAATCATATCATAAACATCAAAATCATTGTAAAATAATTATTTCTATCTCGGATTTGTGGTCACGAAACCACTATTCCGATTAAGCCCTAATTCAGGATATTACAACTCTCCCCCCTTTTAAGGATTTTCGTCCTCGAAAATCTTACGTGTAAACAGGTGTGGGTATTGGTTTCTCATAGTTTCTTCAGGTTCCCATGTAGTCTCTTCTACCCCATGCTTTTGCCACAACACTTTTACAAGTGCAACACTTTTATTTCTTAGTTGTTTGACTTCTCGAGCTAAAATCTTAATCGGTTCTTCTTCATAAGTCATATCCGGTTGCAGTTCAATTTCTGTCGGTGAAATTATATGTGAAGGATCCGAACGATACCGACGTAACATAGATACGTGAAACACATCATGAATCTTCTCTAATTCGGGTGGTAACGCTAGCCGATATGCTACCGGTCCAACTTTTTCAATTATTTCATACGGTCCAATAAAACGCGGACTTAACTTTCCCTTTCATCCAAATCTAAGGACTTTCTTCCATGGAGACACTTTCAAAAATACCTTATCACCAACTTGAAACTCCATTTCCTTTCGTTTCAAATCCGCATAAGATTTATGTCTATCTGAAGCAGCTTTCAAACAATCTCGAATCACTTTCACCTTTTTTTCGGTTTCTTTTATTAAATCAACTCCATAAATCTGATTTTTCTTGAGTTCAGTCCAATACAATGGCGTCCGACATTTACGACCATATAATGCTTCATAAGGTGCCATCTTCAAACTTGTCTGATAACTATTATTATAAGCAAATTCTACCAACGGTAAATACTTTTCCCAACTATCTTGAAATTCCAATACACAACATCTGAGCATGTCTTCAAGAATCTGAATTACTCTCTCTGATTGTCCATCGGTTTGTGGATGAAAGCGGTCTGAAATTTAACTTTGTACCTAATGCTTCTTGCAACTTTTGCCAAAACCTTGAGGTAAACCTCGGATCTCTATCCGAAATGATTGACAAAGGTATCCCATGAAGTCTAACAATCTCTGGATATACAATTTAGCCAACTTATTAAGAGAATAATCAGATGCGTCTTTGGAATAAAATGAGCCGATTTAGTCGATCATCAACTATTGCCCGATGGCATTTTTCTTCCACGAGTTAACGGTAACCACGATATAAAATCCATAGTAATCCGATCCCATTTCCATTCAGAACCATAATAGGTGGAGTAATCCGAAGGTACTTGGTGTTCACTTTCACTTGTTGGCAAACTAAGCACTTTGATACAAACTCGAAATATCTCTTTTCATTCCACTCCACCAAGACATTTTCTTCAAGTCATTATACATCTTCGTCTTGCCGGATGAACCGCTAAACAATCATTATGTGCTTCATGCAAAATCTTTTGAATCAACTCATCATTTTTGGTACACAAATCTAATTTTAAACATCAAACAACCATCGAACCGATTCAAATCGATCCCGTGTCGACTTCACACTTTTTTTCTTTTGGCTAGCAAATCTTGATCATTTTTTGAGCTTGAAATCTCTTGTAAAAACATCGGTCTTGCTCTTAACTCTGCTAGAATCGAACCGTCATCTGAAATTTTCAACTGAGTGTTCATAACTCTCAAAGCAAACAACAACTTTCTGCTTAAGGCATCAGCAACCACATTCGCTTTTCTTGGATGATAATCGATAACAAGCTCGTAATCTTTCAATAACTCCAACCATCTTCGCTGTCTCAAATTCAAGTCTTTTTGTGACATCAAGTATTTAAGACTTTTGTGATCGGTATATACTCGGCACTTTTCACCATACAAATAATGTTGCCAAATCTTCAAAGCAAATACCACCGCAGCCAATTCCAAATCGTGAGTAGGATAATTCTTCTTATGAGGTTTTAACTGTCTCGAAGCATAAGCCACCACTTTTCCTTCTTGCATGAGTACACACCCCAAACCATTTAGAGAAGCATCACTATACACCACAAATTCTTTACCTGATTCGGGTTGTATCAACACTGGTGCTTCAGTTAATAACTTTTTCAATTCTTCGAAACTCTGTTGACATTCTTCCGTCCATTCAAATTTAACATCCTTTCGGAGTAGTCTAGTCATAGGAGCAGCAATTATAGAAAATCCATTTACGAACCGCTGATAATACCCAGCTAGCCCCAAGAAACTTCTAACTTCAGTTACGTTTTTCGGTGGTTTCCAATCAACAATGGCTGAAATTTTACTAGGATCAACCCGTATACCATCACCTGAAACAATATGACCCAAAAATCCAACTTCCCGGAGCCAAAATTCACTTTTACTAAACTTAGCATACAGCTGCTTATCTCTCAAAGTTTGCAAAACTATCCTCAAATGCTCAGCATGCTCTGTCTCATCTTTTGAATAAATTAAAATATCATCTATAAACACCACAACAAATCTTGTTCTAAAAGCAGTTTTAGGCACATCTGACTCTTTTACTCGCAGCTGATAATACCCAGATCTCAAGTCAATTTTTGAAAACCATGTCGCTCCTTTTAGCTGATCAAACAAATCATCAATTCTCGAAGCGGATACTTGTTTTGATTGTCACCTTGTTTAACTGCCGATAATCAACACATAATCTCATAGAACCATCCTTCTTTTTCACAAATAACACGGGAGCACCCCAAGGTGAAAAACTCGGTCTCATAAAGTGTGACACCCCTAAAGTGACCCCAGTCGGAAAGTGGTTTCGGGACCACAAAACCGAGTCATAAAAATAATTAACCATTATATTTGATGCTTATTATATGTATATAGGCATGTGTGAAAATTTCATGTTTGAATTTTGTTAATTGTAAGTGAATTTTGCTAAATAGGATTTGTGTGAGAAAATTTAGAAATGTGCTAGGCAAATGTTAAAGTGGCCTATTGATGCATCTTAGAAAATGTTGTCCTTTCATGTCAAAATACCCAAAAGATGAACTAGTGGCCAGCCATGCTATGGGATTAACCATATTATAAACACTTTGTGATAATGGGGTATGTAGGAAACAATAAAAGAAAAAAAGGTTAGTAATAAAGAAATGAAAAGGGAGGGGTGATGAAAACAAAGTTGTCTCATCCATGTTCTCCCCCCCTCCATTGCCGTGGGTTGAAGAAAGATAACAAAAAGGAAACAAAAAAATGCATGCTCATCCTTCTTCTTGATTGCCGAATGTGGGAAAGGGAATATTGAAGAGGAAAAACCAAGGTAGTCGGCCATGGCTATCCTAGTTTAAGGTATGCCTTGTGATTTTCTTTTTAATTGACTATGAGATTAGATTGATAAGTGCATAGCTTATTTAACCCATGGTTTAATTTCATGCATCAATAGACAAATGTCCATTCGGCAAGTGCTAATTTGGTGTCATTTTGATAAGTTTTTTTGAAAGATGTTAATTAATTGTTAAGTGGCTTAAATGATGTTTGAATGAGTAGAGTTCATGGTTGAAAAGTATAAATTGAAAGTTGTCGTGTGAGTGTATATACATTTTAGAAAGAAAGATGTTGTTGTTTAGTTGAATTTTTATTTGATAAATGTTCATTCGGTCAAATGGGAGAAGAATGAGATGAATTTAAATGTTGTGGTTTATTATATTTTAGTTGCTAAATGAAGAAAAATCGGCTAACAAGGGAGTACTAAGGCCGAATATGATTTTGAATATTAGTGGTGTAGTTGCCGAATTTGAACTATGAAGTTATTGAGTAATGTGTGTGTTTTAAGTGATAGAATTGAGTGAATGCTTGAAATGTGATATGTATGAATTATGTGTTAAGTTAAGGTTTGCTAAGCTAGCTATTAAGATGAAGTGCAAATGTTAGTAATGGATTGCTAGTGTATATATGTGTACTAGCCGAGCTTTGAATTTAAATAATGGTTGGAGCACCATGTGTTGTAATGAGATTATTTGAGTGAAATCATAGATATTTATATGATGAATTCGATTGTGGATATACATGCTTAAATAAGATGCACACATGAATGAATAGATAGCTTGGTGTTGCATGTATTCGGTCATAAAGGTGCACATGAGGAAATGTTAGATTAATTGTATTAAATTGCTCAATGTGATTAAAAATGCGTATGACCATTTTGTGTTTGAGCTAAAGGTGGCCATATGACCTATCAAACTCCTTGTCATATTCGCCATAAGCTAGCATAATGAGACTTTAATAAGTTAAATTTGTTTGAATTAGCTTAAGAGCAAAGAGGATCAAAGTCGGATAGGAGAAAAGAGGAAGTAAACGAATAGCCGTGGACATCTAATCATCGACCACTTCCGAGGTAAGTTTTAAGCGATTGAACGTTGAGTAAATTCAACCATAATAGGACATAATGAGTTGATTTAATAAGATATGATGTGGCCATGATATGTCTTAAACTCAAATGGTAAGTTCATATGTGTTTGGACTTGGAAATTTAAGAGCAAATTGTAATAATTTGCTTGGACAGCAGCAGTAATGTGATTTTAGAAAATCACTATAAATTGTTGGTGTGGAATTATAGTCTGAATAAAATATGTAATCAAAGCTTAGTTGGTCTAGTTTCCTATAAAAGAGACCGTGGAAGCAAAGAAATTTCCTATAAAGAGATATTTAAAGTTGTGTGGGACAGGGTCAGAATGACTCGAAATCCCTGTTCTGTTTTAAGAAAATCACTATAATTTGTACAAAAATGGTTACAAGATAAAATTTATATGCTTAGACTCCTTAATGAGTCTAGTTTCAAATGAAATCAAATATAACATACTTTGAATTCTGTACAATGAGAATTGTGATTCGTAGTGAAGACTGGTCAGGCTAGTCAAACAGTGAAACAGGGGAAACTTTAAGAAAAATCTGGTATTGATTGGCCAAACTTAAAATTCTGAAAAATTTATGGATGGAAGATATATGAGTCTATATTCAGGAAAAATTAACGGCAAGTGATTTTGAGCCTTTTTGCTCCGGTTATAAATAATTTAGTGACCATTGCTCAGGAAAAACAGCTTGTAGTGAATATGTGATTTTGTTGTAAACATGGATAAAACTTGTTTTAGTTGCTCATAAGCTATTGATTAAACCCATACTTGAATTCTAATTCGTAATATTGTAAAATGATATATGAGTGTTATATGGATCTTTGATATTAAAATTTGTGAAATTGTAAGTTTATGAGTATTCGAATATGAAATGATAGTATGGCGTGAAATTGAATTATTCATTGGAAAATGATTGATGTAGATTCGGCCAAGACCAAGTCTGTACATGATAGTATATGTGGTATGTGAAGTATATTTGAATAATTGTGATGTGAATACATGAAAATTTATATTTTGATTTAAGATTTTACGCGATGAATGTGAATGTGTATAAATATGAGATAAGGCCTAATGGCCGATGTGATGAATGTGAAAGTGTATATATGTGATAAGGCCTAATGGCCAAAGTGATGAATGTGAAAGTGTATATATATGTGATAAGGCCTAATGGCCGATGTGATGAATGTGAAAGTGTATATATATGTGATAAGGCCTAATGGCCGATGTGATGAATGTGAAAGTGTATATAAATGTGATAAGGCCTAATGGCCGATGTGATGAATGTGAAAGTGTATATATGTGATAAGGCCTAATGGCCGATGTGATGAATGTGAAGGTGTATATATGTGATAAGGCTGAATGGCCAATGTGATGAATGTGAAAGTGTATATATGTGATAGGGCGAGTGGCCAACGTGATGGATGTGAAAGTGTATAAATGTGATAAGTCCCGAAGGGCATTTGTGTCGATACTATATCCGGGTTAAAACCCCGAGCCTTATGCGAGAATATTATCAGCGATTAATGACCGTGAGGCTTCGTGCTCGTACTATATCCGAGCTCTAATGACCCGATGACTACGTGTGGAGATTTTGTCCGGGTAAGCCTCGAACTAAAGGTTTTGCTGAAGATTCAAGTAAAGCGTAAGATTATGCGACTTCACAGTGACAATTAGTAATAAATACGTTCAATGCGTTAAGTTGGTCGATTATGTATTTGAGATTATATTTAAGTTTGATTTAGACTAAATCACAAGGTCGTTATGTGATGCACATGTGAGTAAAGCAATAAGATCGTTCTATGATTATTGTGCATTTGGTCAATGTGGAAAGTCGGTAAAAATATGTAATGTACCTATGATCATAAGAGGTCACCATCAAGTGAGAATTTATCGCCAATTACATATGATGAGACGTGCATATTCGAAAAGGGATGGTATGCCCGAAGGAAGAGTGAAATAAAATACGAACAACTATGTTATAATTTGATTGTTATTTGTTGATCTTGCTTGAAACTTACTAAGCATTGTAATGCTTACTCCGTGTACTTTGTTTCCTCTGTTTTATAGATCTCATTTGGAAGCTACAGTGGCTCGGGGATCGTCAAGAACTAGTCACATTATCACCATCCTTTGTTTGGTACTTGCTACGTTTTGGAATATCTTATGGCATGTATAGAATAGACTAGTAGTGAGAGGATATTTTGGTTAATGTATAGGACTACCCTTTTGTTGTAGGTCATGTACCTTTCGGTTTTGTGTAAATTTGGATAGCCATGTGAAAATGGCTTAAGTATACTTCGATCATAGCATTATAATCGTTTTGTATGTCAACTGTCGAGAGGTATGGAAATGTTGGTAACGGTTAGTCATGGGAATGGTTATTCATGATCACTTTTGGTATATGTATGACAAACTCTAGTTGATCCATGGAGGAACATGAAATAGGTAAAGTTTACCTTAAAATAGATCTTTGGCAGCAGCGATGATGTGGATGTGAAAATCTCTAAAAATAGTAGGAATGGAATTAAATAGCGAATAAATTATGTAATCGAACCTTGATGATCTATTTTCATAGGAAAGTAATGAAACGTTCATATGAACAGATATATTATGAGATGTTAAAGTTTTCATGAGACAGGGCGAACGGTTTCGGATCCCCGATCGACTTTGGAAATTCATTATAAATTAACCGAGACATTTAGAAGTCATGCCATATATGTATAGATTCCTTTTGAGTCTAGTTTCTATAGAAACAATCATAATGTATGAAGGTCGATGTAGTCGCACCACATGGCGGGGAGGCTTTAACTAATAAACTGTACTAATTGGCACGACCAAAATTCTAGAAAAAATATGTAGATGGATATATGAGTCTAGTTTAGGGAAAAATTTTGAAACTGATTTTGAGTTGTGGAACTCAAGTTATGATTTTTAAAGTGACAGTGATGCAATCAGCCGATCGTTTGGAAAATTTTTAAATGGATTGTGAGAGTAAATGAATTAAGTCGGTTAGCACCTCGTGTTCGACTCAAAAGCGGTCTCGAGTGCACGGGTGTTACACAAAGCCTTTATCACTCAACTCTTGCAACTGCGACTTTAATTCTTTCAACTCTGTTGGTGCCATTCTATATGGAGCAATTGAGATCGGAGTGTTCCCTATTAAATCAATACCAAATTCTACTTCCCGATCGGAGGCAAACCCGCAATTCTTCCGAAATACATCCGTAAATTCACACACAACCAAGCCTTGATTCAACTTTCTTTTCAACTTCTTTTGTATTAATTACATACGCCAAATAAGCTTCATAACCCTTTCTCAAATATCTCTGAGCCGACATCGAAGAAATCATACTAGATAATGCCTCTAATTTGTCTGGCTCAACCCGCAGAATTTCACCACTTTCACACTTTAATTCTATAACCTTTTCTTTGCAATTTATTATAGCATCATGCAATGTCAACCAATCCATACCCAAAATAACATCAAATTCATCAAACGGCAACAACATCAAGTCGGCCGGAAAGTAATGACCCCGAATCATTAAAGGGCATTTCTTGCTTACTTTATCAACTATCACGCATTTGCCTAACGGGTTTGACACTCTAATCATAAATTCTGTATTCTCAACAGGTATATTCATACTAGACACCAGTTTAATGCATACGTATGAATGAGTAGAACCAGGATCAATCAAAGCAATAACATTAATATCATAAAGAGAAAATGTACCGGTAATCACATCGGGTGAGGAAGCATCTTCACGCGATTTAATAGCATAAGTTCTAGCCGGAGCTCTTCCCTCAAATCTAACTGCTGCATCTCTAGCTACATTCTTACTGCTTGTTTCACTTCCAGCTTTTCTCGGATACCTTCCCCTCGAGATTGCACCACTAGCTTTTACACTCAAAATTTTTCTTTCTCACTCTCTCAAGCGGTCTCTAATAAAATGATCCGGAGAACCACATCGAAAACATTCATTTTCTCTGCGGGACCAAAATGATTTCTACCACACCGGCACTTTCGGGTTTAACAAATCTCGAGTTCCCTACACTGGCTGGTATATATTCGAGATTTAGGACCCACATTCGCTTCTTAAAATTTCCATATGATTGCCCAAATGAAACTTGGGAACGAGGATTCATATTTCTTGACTTTCCGAGTTCTTGTGAAGGTGCCTTACTCATTGGCCTTTTCTTCCAATTTCGTGTCTCGGCCTCTACCTTCCTCTTCTCTTTAAGTAGTTCTTCAGCCTTACAAGCTCGATCAACTAGGACTACTATTTCTTTCAGTTCAAGGATCCCGACAAATACTTTAATGTCTTCGTTGAGCCCGTCTTCAAATCGTCGGCACATCTTGGCTTCAGAGGAACATATTCCCCGCATACTTACTCAATCGAACAAACTCTCTTTCATATTCGAGAGGCATCATATTACCTTGCTTCACTCAAGAAACTCTTTACATTTCGATCAATAAATCTTTCACTAATATATTTCTTCCAAACTCTTCTTGAAAGAATTCCCGATTCTTGTAACACCCCAAACCCGCCCAGACGTTATGGCCGAATCGACGTGCCACATTGGAGTTGAAAACCTACGTTCCGTTTTAGTGTTTTAAAACCATACATTTTATTGAGTTAACAAAGTGTATGGAAGTGGGCACCGATAGGTATCCGAGACAGAGGAGGTGAGCCATGAAGGTCGCTAAGTACCAAGCTCTTTAATTGGATCCAATCCTAGACATGCCCACAACCATAGCCACACTTTGTTATATCGAGTTTAAATTTGTTTAAGTGGGCGTCTTTGATAAATCGATTAATCGTGGTGTTGAGATATTTTGAAAACAAGTATCATTTTGAAAACACGTCTTAAGTCTAGCCCATTTGAATAATTATTAACCAATTTTAAATTTATTAAAATTAAAATAATTAGAAAAGAAATAAAAGGAAAGTTAAAATTGGCCTTATTACAACCCAAAAATAAATAATAATTAAAGGAAATTAAATGAAAACCAACACTTATTTAAAAGCCCAAAGATGATCACCGTGGCCACTCTGAATCCTCTCCGCCCAAGTCCCCACATCAAGGCTCACCAAGGTTAAGGAAAGGGGGTGAGTTTGGAAACTCATGTGAAACAAGCCCTTTCAGAGCCCAAAACAATAGCGACTGTTGGGTCTAAGCCCAAATCCAATCTCAAAACATGTCTTGGGCCATAGCCCTTTTCATATTTCATATCTCATAACACCGGGTCAAGCCTTTTCAAAATTTCATATTCTTGGGCGAAGCCTTTATCAGAAAGCAGTATGGCCCTTAGGCCCATTTCAATATCACATATAATTTCAATGAAAGAATGCAACCCATTTGGGAGACTACTCAAC
This sequence comes from Gossypium arboreum, assembly GCF_025698485.1. NCBI lineage: Eukaryota > Viridiplantae > Streptophyta > Magnoliopsida > Malvales > Malvaceae > Gossypium > Gossypium arboreum. The sequence goes on along the minus strand of NC_069081.1, from coordinate 80,942,403 downwards.
CCACCATCCGCTACTCTCCACCCTTACCAACCAACACACCATGTGGGATTAACTCGACCCACCCCGCCATACTCTCCACCGGTAGCATAGTGCTTTATCATATAACCGAGGCCTAGCCTCTTTTAATAATCGGGCAAAAGCCCTTTCAATAATCAGGGCATAAGCCCTTTTATAATCGGGGCATAAGCCCTTTTGATAATCGGGGCATAAGCCCTTTTGATAATCGGGCATAATCCTTTAATAAGCGGGGCATAAGCCCTTTTAATAATCGGGGCATAAGCCCTTTAATAATCAGGGCATAAGCCCTTTTGCACTTCCTCCATCCATATAAAACCCAACCCAATGCATTTATGAACATCTCATGTGCATATCATACATATCATATGCATATCATACATGTCATGTGCATATCATACATATCATGTTTATCAAAATCCCATGCATTAAGTTCATATATAAACCCTAGGGGTATAATGGTCACTTTTACCTAGGGGCAAAACGGTCATTTTCATGTTATAAGGGTAATCTTGTAATTTTACCGAAAATTAGGGTTTCCATGTTCATTAACGATTACTAACAATTCATGGGTACAAATAGTGATTCGGCCCATTTTAGCGAAATCGAGTTATTGGGCCTAAGACCCTAATGGCCCTACTTAGCCGATTCATCATCTAGGCCCATTTAGCCTATATTCCATAACGGTTTTATCGGTCTCTATCTAATTTAACAAGTTTCCATATTCTACCAATTTTACTCAAATGGGCCTGAATGCCCATCGGGCCCTATTTGACCCCTCGAGGCCCAACTTACCGTGAATGCCAAAATCACGCTCTTACCTTTTCCAACCTTCTCGATCATCATCTCAACGAATCTAATCGACTAGTGAGCGTTAAACTTGCTCACAAGTCCTCGAAATGCCGGGTTTTGGCATTTCGCTTTTCAAAGATTTATCGCTTTAAGCTATGAAAAAGGGTTCGTTACACACGATTTGCGATATTCCTTGACGAGATCTCCTATGCGATTTCTCCTATAATCAACCACTTATAGATTAGACCATGTTAATATTAAACCAAATCGAAAACTACCTATTATCATCACTTACACATTCGCCACCATCCCCAATGGCCCTTGGGTTCATACCTTTGCAAGTTGATGACTAGATTTAGTCACTCCGATGATCCAAGCTTTTCACACACTCCTCGATCGGCGACCTTTAATCCTCACTAGCACCAACAAACCAAATAACACCAAAACCCTTTTAGCCTTAGTCGACGAGGGTTTTCACTTTTCTTAAACCACAAGATACAAATGGAAAGAAGGTTCGAATACTTACCAAGAGATCTACTCATTGAAGAACGTTCCAAATACCTTCCTACCCCATATCCGTTGTGAATCCAACTTAAACGCATGCGTGAAAACAGATCTAAATATTAATTCTGAATCACTAAAATATGAAGCTTTCGCTTTTCGAAAATATTAATCTAAGCTATTTAGAGGTTAGTACACACTGTTATGGGTTGAAGTTGAAACACTTCCAAAATCAATCGCCTACGATAACCACCACCGTCACTCAAACTTAACTAATCCAATATCAATATATGTAAATCCTAAGCACATCACCATACGGAATATAAGGGCATATTCGTCATTTTACCATACTGGGGTATTTTGGTAGTTTTACAAATTGAGGGTATTGCGGTAATTTCACAAACCAAGGGTATTTTAGTAATTTTGTAAATCGAGGTAAAACAAGAATTACAGTAAATCAAGGGTAAAACAAGAATTCTATAAATCGAGGGTAAAATGGTAATTACAGAAATCGAGGGTAAAACGGTAATTCTGTAAATCAAGGGTAAAACGATAATTATGTAAATCGGGGGTAAAATGGTAATTATGTAAATTAGGGGTAAAACGGTAATTCTATAAATCGAGGGTAAAATAGTAATTCAGAACCGAGGGTAAAACAGTAATTACGTAAATCGGAGTACTTTGGTAATTTTACAAGTCGAGGGCATTTCAAGAATTGGTAAACTAAAGTATTCTAAACATGGATAACAATACGAATGGGCCTAAAGCCTATTCTCTACCCAAATGGGCCCACACGCTCGTGTGGCCCTTTTAGCCTAAACCTAGCCACAGATATGCGATTCACCTAGCCTAGTCCAATATTTACTACACAATCAAACAACTTATCCAATTGGGCCGTAGGCCCATTGGGCCCACATGGCCCCTTTCTACCATCGCGACCAAGTAGCCATCCAACAACAAGAGTAGTGATAAATACACACGATAGGAGACTAGAGTTAATCCACGCTCCGAGCACTCTTAGCCGACGCCCAACCCAAACGAAAGCACGCCATACAAATGAAAGGGATCGACCAAGAAAGGTGCCTTTACTCTCCTCATGGTTCCCTCTATTTAAAGCCGACTTCACAACCACTCTTATATTAGCTTCCGATGTGGGATCCTCCAACATTAGAGTTTAAATTCAACACCAACTCTTGCCCCCATTAGCAAAATAAATGCTCTTTGCTTGCCATGGGATTCGAACCTATGCCTCCCTTAAATGCTCCACACGCTACTTGCCACTAAGCCACAAGGCTTTTTGTGTCATATTTTATCCCAATTAATTATAAGGTCTAAAGGCCAAAGTCCAGGTTCCTTTTAAAAAACCCAAAATAAATTGCAAGAGACAAGGATTGAACCTAGGCTCCCATACAACCTTAATGACGCCACAACCACTAGACTACAAGCTTCCTTGTGTCATTTATTTAACACAATAATTTAAAAACCCTCATCCAAGCATCCAGGTTTTTTTCACTTAATACCAAAATTTTTACTAAAGCCCAAGTTTGAACCCAAGATTTCTCCAACACTTCTCAAAGCCATTAACCACTAATAGCAAACATTTAATTGTGTTATTTCATTGCACAATTAAATACCTATATAAAACCTCTTTACGGACCCACACTCAAGGCCCAATACTTCTAGGCCCAAATTAGGGTGTTACAATTCTACTCCCCTTAAAGAAATTTCGTCCTCGAAATTTCCAACTATCAACTAACCGTATTACTCAAGTCAAACCTCTATGCTTCCGCTACGCACTCTAATTAAAAATAATTCTTAGTACAACCCAGAACATCTAATTACTAAAGTAAAGAAACATTTATCAAGCACGCATACAATTCATAACACATATTTAAATAAAATAAACTTGGCGATCCCGAGCTCGATGCTCCTTGGACCCACATCTAAGACATGCTCCTGTCTTCCTATGGCATTCACCCGGATGACGTCCGTTGCAGTCTTTGCAGATTGGATAGTTTGGTCGTGCCGTAACATGTTTCACATTTTCTGAGAACTAGAATCCTTCCTTTTCTTACACTCCAAGCACCCTACTTGAAGCGTTTCCCTAATTTCCTTAATTTTGGTATCCAATACTTTCTCTACCACTTTCCTTACTATTTCGGCCAGTGCCTCAGTACCAAGCTCCGAGTTACCGCTACCCGAAGTTGGCAGACTTTGCTTACCCTCAAAATCCATATCAATACTCTACATTACCAGTACACATATCAAATAACTACAAAGATCTCAAAAAGTTTTACTATTTATTCATATGTCTTATGCAGAGAGAGTATTTTCAAGTTTTTGTTCTTATAGAATCGTATCCTAACCACGGTTTCAATCTTTTAGGGTTTTTAGTTCTACCCTATCTACAGTTTCATATCAAAAGGCTCGATTCTAACTACAGTATTATTTCAGTGCATTACAGTATAGGAAAAAAAAGTACTTACAGACTTGGTGCCGGGGATTCAGTATGCCACCTCCTCAGTTTTAAGATGAACTCAAAAGATTTAAACTTTTGAAATCCATTTTTCAATCATAAAAAAACAAGTTCGAGATTATCTCCTTTAAACAAAAATTTGTTTTCAAAAGTCGTTTTTCCAAAATACCCTTCTTAGGCCTAAATTTTTGAAAACATTTTTGGACCCGATCCACGTACCGAGTTGTTGCAACTTTGGCTCGATACCACTAAATGTAACACCCCAAACCCAGCCCAGACGTTATGGCCGAATCTGACGTGCCACATTGGAGTTGAAAACCCACGTTCCGTTTTAGTGTTTTAAAACCATACATTTTATTGAGTTAACAAAGTGTATGGAAGTGGGCACCGTGTAGGTATCCGAGACAGAGGAGGTGAGCCATGAAGGTCGCTTAAGTACCAAGCTCTTTAATTGGATCCAATCCTAGACATGCCCACAACCATAGCCACACTTTGTTATATCGAGTTTAAATTTGTTTAAGTGGACGTCTTTGATAAATCGATTAATCGTGGTGTTGAGATATTTTGAAAACAAGTATCATTTTGAAAACACGTCCTAAGTCTAGCCCATTTGAATAATTATTAACCAATTTTTAAATTTATTAAAACTAAAATAATTCCGAAAAGAAATAAAAGGAAAGTTAAAATTGGCCTTATTACAACCCAAAAATAAATAATAATTAAAGGAAATTAAATGAAAACCAACACTTATTTAAAAGCCCAAAGATGATCACCGTGGCCACTCTGAATCCTCTCCGGCCCAAGTCCCCACATCAAGGCTCACCTGCAAGGTTAAGGAAAGGGGGGTGAGTTTGGAAACTCAGTGTGCAACAAGTCCCTTTCAAAGCCCAAAACAATAGCAGCCTGTTGGGTCTAAGCCCAAATCCAATCTCAAAACATGTACTGGGCCATAGCCCTTTTCATATTTCATATCTCATAACACTGGGCCGAAGCCTTTTCAAAATTTCATATTCTTGGGTCAAGCCTTTTATCAGAAAGCGGTATGGCCCTTAGGCCCATTTCAATATCACATATAATTTCAATGAAAGAATGCAACCCATTTGGGAGACTACTCAACCCACCATCCGCTACTCTCCACCCTTACCAACCAACACACCATGTGGGATTAACTCGACCCACCCGCCATATTCTCCACTTGGCAAGATAGTCATTTATCATATAACCGAGGCCTAGCCTCTTTTAATAACTGGGCAAAAGCCCTTTCAATAACTGGGGCATAAGCCCTTTTATAACTGGGGCATAAGCCCTTTTGATAACTGGGGCATAAGCCCTTTTGATAACTGGGGCATAAGCCCTTTAATAACTGGGGCATAAGCCCTTTTAATAACTGGGGCATAAGCCCTTTAATAACTGGGGCATAAGCCCTTTTTGCACTTCCTCCATCCATATAAAAACCCAACCCAATGCATTTATGAACATCTCATGTGCATATCATACATATCATGTGCATATCATACATGTCATGTGCATATCATACATATCATGTTTATCAAAATCCCATGCATTAAGTTCATATATAAACCCTAGGGGTATAATGGTCACTTTTACCTAGGGGCAAAACGGTCATTTTCATGTTATAAGGGTAATCTTGTAATTTTACCGAAAATTAGGGTTTCCATGTTCATTAACGATTACTAACAATTCATGGGTACAAATAGTGATTCTGGCCCATTTTTAGCGAAATCGAGTTATTGGGCCTAAGACCCCTAATGGCCCTACTTAGCCGATTCTGTCATCTAGGCCCATTTAGCCTATATTCCATAACGGTTTTATCAGTCTCTATGCGCAATTTAACAAGTTTCCATATTCTACCAATTTTACTCAAATGGGCCTGAATGCCCATCGGGCCCTGTTTCAGCCCCTCGAGGCCCAACTTACCGTGAATGCCAAAAATCATGCTCTTACCTTTTCCAACCTTCTCGATCATCATCTCAACGAATCTAACTGACTAGTGAGCGTTCGCTTGCTCACAAGTCCTCGAAATGCCAGAGTTTTGGCATTTCGGCTTTTCAGCATTTATCGCTTTAAGCTATGAAAAAGGGTTCGTTACACACCTGATTTGCGATATTCCTTGAGATCTCCTATGCGATTTCTCCTATTATCAACCACTTATAGATTAGACCATGTTAATATTAAACCAAATCGAAAACTACCTATTATCATCACTTACACATTCGGCCACCATCCCCAATGGCCCTTGGGTTCATACCTTTGCCGAAGTTGATGACTAGATTTAGTCACTCCGATGATCCAAGCTTTTCACACACTCTCGATCGGCACCTTTAATCCTCACTAGCACCAACAAACCAAATAACACCAAAACCCTTTTAGCCTTAGTCGACGAGAGGGTTTTCACTTTTCTTAAACCACAAGATACAAATGGAAAGAAGGTTCAATACTTACCAAGAGATCTACTCATTGAAGAACGTTCCAAATACCTTCCTACCCCATATCCGTTGTGAATCCAACTTAAACGTGCGTGAAAACAGATCTAAATATTAATTCTGAATCACTAAAATATGAAGCTTTGACTTTTCGGAAAATATTAATCTAAGCTATTTAGAGGTTAGTACACACTGTTATGGGTTGAAGTTGAAACACTTCCAAAATCAATCGCCTCGATAACCACCACCGTCACTCAAACTTAACTAATCCAATATCAATATATGTAAATCCTAAGCACATCAGGTCATACTAATATAAGGGCATATTCGTCATTTTACCATACAGGGTATTTTGGTAGTTTTACAAATTGAGGTATTGCGGTAATTTCACAAACCAAGGGTATTTTAGTAATTTTGTAAATCGAGGTAAAACAAGAATTACGTAAATCAAGGGTAAAACAAGAATTCTATAAATCGAGGGTAAAATGGTAATTACAGAATCGAGGGTAAAACGGTAATTCTGTAAATCGAGGGTAAAACGATAATTATGTAAATCGGGGGTAAAATGGTAATTATGTAAATTAGGGGTAAAACGGTAATTCTATAAATCGAGGGTAAAATAGTAATTACGTAAACCGAGGGTAAAATGGTAATTACAGAAATCGGGAGTACTTTGGTAATTTTACAAGTCGAGGGCATTTCAGTAATTGGTAAACTAAAGTATTCTAAACATGGATAACAATACGAATGGGCCTAAAGCCTATTCTCGGCCCAAATGGGCCCACACGCTCGTGTGGCCCTTTTAGCCTAAACCTAGCCACAGATATGCGATTCACCTAGCCTAGTCCAATATTTACTACACAATCAAACAACTTATCCAATTGGGCCAGAGGCCCATTGGGCCCATTATGGCCCCTTTCTACCATCGCGCCCAAGTAGCCATCCAACAACAAGAGTAGTGATAAATACACACCGATAGGAGACTAGAGTTAATCCACGCTCCGAGCACTCTTAGCCGACGCCCAACCCAAACGAAAGCACGCCATACAAATGAAGGGATCACCAAGAAAGGTGCCTTTACTCTCCTCATGGTTCCTCTATTTAAAGCTAGCTTCACAACCACTCTTATATTAGCTTCGATGTGGGATCCTCCAACATTAGAGTTTAAATTCAACACCAACTCTTGCCGCCGTTAGCAAAATAAATGCTCTTTGCTTGCCATGGGATTCGAACCTATGCCTCCCTTAAATGCTCCACACGCTACTTGCCACTAAGCCACAAGGCTTTTTGTGTCATATTTTATCCCAATTAATTATAAGGTCTAAAGGCCAAAGTCCAGGTTCCTTTTAAAAAACCCAAAATAAATTGCAAGAGCCAAGGATTGAACCCAGGCTCCCATACAACCTTAATGACGCCACAACCACTAGACTACAAGCTTCCTTGTGTCATTTATTTAACACAATAATTTAAAAACCCTCATCCAAGCATCCAGGTTTTTTTCACTTAATACCAAAATTTTTACTAAAGCCCAAGTTTGAACCCAAGATTTCTCCAACACTTCTCAAAGCCATTAACCACTAATAGCAAACATTTAATTGTGTTATTTCATTGCACAATTAAATACCTATATAAAACCTCTTTACGGACCCACACTCAAGGCCCAATACTTCTAGGCCCAAATTCGGGGTGTTACAGTTACCCTCTCTTTCGGTACCACCGAAATCAAAGTCTTGCACCGATTATAGGCTGAATCTCTCAACAAAGATGTAGCACATTTCAAACATTCTTCAGGTGTACAAGATAATTCATCAAATACCCGGATAGAATTTTCAAGCCAGAACTCTGCTTTCTCTGCATCATCATCAATATTTGCTCTAAATTCTTCAGCCCCTTGTTTACGAATTCTATCAACGGGGGTTCTGTGAAATTTTTTCATATCCACTCCTTGATGCATTGGAGGCATAGGTTGAGAATTGGGGAGGTGGGGAGGTCGTACATTTGGGTTCGTGCTTAACGAACTCGATGTACCATGCACTCATCATTTGGAGAAAGGCTTCCCGATCCCTTTCTCCTCCTCCCTGACCAACAGTAGGAGGTGGGTTTTCAGTCAGCGCTGCCCCTTCAGCCAGAGCTGGCGCATTACTCTCTACTTCATCTGCCACAGCTTGATCGGGATCCATTTACTATACAAAAATCATTTAAAAAGGTCAGAAGTCGTCACACTATCACAATTCATACATATGGCATGTATAGCAAAATCCGTACATACAACACGTAGTCCGAGAATCGACTAAACCTGCTCTGATACCACTAAATGTAACGCCCCCACGCCTGAGACCATCACCGAAGTCGAGCTTGAGGGGTTACCGAACATAATTTATCAATTTAAGAACTTCAAATCATTTGTTTCTACATTCACAGCTTTCTAGCTACTCGTGTCACAGTTACAAGAAAAATCATATCTCGAGTTAAGAAACTCAAAATAAAGATTCATAAATTTTCCCTGAATCTAGACTCATATATCTATTTACTAATTTTTTCTAGAATTTTTTATTGGGCCAATTAGTGCAGTTTATTAATTAAATTATCCCTGTTTCAGGGTTCATTGCTCGACCTCTGTGTATTACGAATCAGATATATCTCTATAAAAATTTAAATGACTATGAGGTTTGTTTCTATTAAAACTAGACTCAATAAGGAATCTTTACATATAAATAAAAATTCTAATTATTTTATTAAAATTTATTATGAATTTTTAAAGTCAGAATAGGGGATCCAGAAATCACTCTGTCCCTATTTTACAAAAGTTTAAATATCTCATAAAATATAATTTATATTCCTGTTTTGTTCAATCCATATGAAAATAGACTCATTAATCTTCAATTTCATAACTTACTCATCATTTAGTTCTATTTATACTAGTTTTAGTGATTTTTCAAATTCATGTCATTGCTGCAGCAACATTCTGTTTTAAGGCAAGTTTCATCTTTCCATAAATTTTTATGAACTAGATAACCTGTTAAACTTCCATGATATCAAACATGACCTAAATTAGCCATCACCATGACTTATCAATATCAAACATTTTCTCAACCAAACATGGCCATATCATAAAATTATTTACACAAAATAGGTATATTGCTATACATGCCATACTTAAGTAGTTGTACAAGCCATTTACCAAGATAAAAGTCCTTTGGATAGTTTGATCGAACTTTCGACTTGTCCCGATTCCTGAGCCGGCTTGTTCAAAACTACAGTGAATAAAAAGGAAGGAGTAAGCATAAATGCTTAGTAAGTTCATATGTAAATAATAAGTAACATAACAATACAAATATACCAAGAAATTTTAGCATGGTACCACCAAAACATATATCAAATCTTTAAACATCATTCATCATCTTACCACCTTATCGTTGTTGTATCTATTTTCAACCCGAGGGTTAAGAACATACCTGTCCAAAGTGTCCATTTCACAACACTTACCCAAAACGTCACTTATATCTTAAGTGCTCTTCCATTAAACTAGGAATTTCACCCGTTGAACACATCGGAATATAACTCGGATACATGGATAATTTGCACATAAGTGCCACATATGTAATCAAGAAATCATGTAACCCGCCCCTAAGTGAACTCGGACTCAACTCAACGAGCTCGGGCGTTCGCATCCATAAATGAACTCAAACTCAACTCAATGAGTTCGGATGCCTAGTAACATCTCACGAACTCGGACTCAACTCAACGAGTTCGGACATTTGCATCCATAAGTGAACTCGGACTCAACTCAACGAGTTCGGATGCTCAACCATCCTAGTGACATGTCACTTGTATCCTAATCTATTCCTAAGGTTCAAACGGGCTTTTTTCCTCGATCTCACATTGCCGTCTTCCATGGAATATCGGAACCGATACTCGGTAGCAATTCATATTTATCAAGTAGTAAACATAATTTGCATATTACTCAACATTAACCACAAAGCATAATATTTCACTATTAAAAATCAGCATATCATATAATTAATATTAATAACTTAAAATAACATTTATGCTACATTATTTACACATGAACTTACCTTGGTACCAAAATATAAAGATTTTGCAATTTAGTCCACAATCTTTTCTTTTCCTCGATCACGACTTGAATCTCGTTTTCTTGATCTATAATACCAAATTAATCTTATTTAATACATACATTTATCAAAACAGCATTTAATACTGAACTTTAAAAAATTACACTTTTGCCCTAAACTTTTGCATAATTACACTTTTGCCCCTAGGCTCTGGAATTAAACTTTATTCCTTATTCTTATGTTTTATAACATGCTGATCACTTTTCCTTCTATGGCAACACCAAATTCTCTCTCTAACATATACTTGTGACTATTAAGTATTTTTGCCGATTAAGCCTTTTTACTCGTTTTCACTAAAACCGAGTAGCACAAGTTGTCTAACATAATTTAAAACCCCATATTCTATCATAAAACATCAAAATACACAAATTTCACCTATGGGTATTTTTCCAAATATAAACCCTAGGTTGAATTATTGCTAGCATAAGCTTAATCGAGCTTTGAGATTCCAAAACGTAAAAACATTAAAAGCGGGCTTGGAATCACTTACTATGGAGCTTGGAAGCTTGAAACAAACCCTAGCTATGGAGAACCCTTGAAATTTCGGCCTAATGAAGAAGATGGACAAAAATTGGCTTTTAATTTTGTTTTTAATTCATTTTAATAACTAAATGACCAAAATACCCTTACTACTAAACTTTCCAAAAATTCCTTCTATGTCCTAATTTTTTCCTTGAACTTAAAATTGGTCAAATTGCTATTTAAGACCTCCTCATTAATATTCCAAAACAATTTCATACTAAAAACTTCTAGAATACAAGTTTTGCAACTTATTCGATTTAGTCCCTACTTTAAATTTAAGTACTTTAGGCATAGAATTTCATCACGAAATTTTCACACAATCATGCAATCATATCATAAACATCAAAATCATTGTAAAATAATTATTTCTATCTCGGATTTGTGGTCACGAAACCACTATTCCGATTAAGCCCTAATTCAGATATTACGAGAGAAGGTCAAGAAGAACCGCTTTTACTCAAATGAAATTAATGAAAAATGTGCGAAATAAGAGCTCGTCAGAAAGGGTGGAGAGAAAAGGTCGCCAAATCTAATGCACAGACACAAGGTAACCTCCAGTTTGTCTAAACCATCCACCATGGCCTAATAGGAAGAAAATTAGTAGAAAATGTATTTCTTCCCTTCTTTCTTTTCCACTGTTCAGTGCTCTGCAACATTGTAGTAAACATTATATTTGATAATTTTGGGTACGATATATAAGAAAAACAATTAAAATACAACATGATATAAACATCTAAATGTGTCAAAGGGATATACTGATTACCATATCTAGCAAAATATTATTTATTTCTAGCATAAACTAATTCACTCCAAAACTACACTTTATTGTAATTTCTCATCAATAACTCATGCTTCATTCTAACTATCATTTTTTTTCTTTATGGATTTTCACTAGCGTTGATGATGCAAATTAATCATTATTCATTCCAATATATTTGAAGAAAGGAACATTTGTTCAGATAAAATATAGTATATATTCTCTGCTCCTATCTAATTTATCATCAAATTGCCTTCTCAACGACTGTTATTTTACCAGAATCCCCACTGATTGAATCATACCTTTGAAACATGCGAGCTATAATTTACTATGTAAGCTGATGGAGTTACCATAATATAGTTCTTTTATGTTTTGACTAGTGGAAATGGAACAGGAAAAACCAACTACACTAGATTGCGGTCCAAGAACAATTTGCAGAAGGCACATAATGGCTGGCTCCTACCTCTACAAACGCATGTGGGAGGCATTGTAGCAGCGAATAAGAATGATATTGATCAACATGTAGTTGACACTGTATGTGCTCTGAATCAGAATTCAGGTGTGAGTTTCGGATATTTTATGTGTAAAAAAGTATTAGAGTGCCTTATGTTTGTATGTTAGTTAAGCAGATTATAGTTAGAACCTGCAGTAGGATCAACTAATTAGTTGATCAAAAACTACACCCAATTTTGTAATAGTCTACTTGCATATTTGCATATATTTAATAATAATCTCATGTCAACTAATTATTCTATTTTTTATTTAATTGTTTTGTTTTCAACATTTTATTTTTATTTGAGTTGAAAGAAGAAAAACATGAATTGTAATTTTGACTTAGAAAAGAGAATATTCATTAGCGACTTAAATAATCAATGTTGATATTTCACATGGGAATAGATATTCAAATCTTATATTTTACGTGGTTATGATTTAAGTCCTTATTTAATTTAAGTAACTTCATTATAATATCTTATTTTATTGATATTTTTATATTTAATCTAATTTTTATTATTTATTTTAGTTTTGATTCTAAATTTTTATTTTTATTTTAATATTTAAGATAACTTGAGTTCTAACTTTTGGATTTTAATTGTGTTATTAATTTATTATTTTAAATTCTAAATTTAAATTCATTAATTTTTTATTTAGTTTTAAATTTAAAATTTTAATAGAAAATTTAATTTGATAATGAATTTTAATAGAAAATTTTTATATTTATATCTTGGATATTATTCTTCTCAATATTTTGTTAATGAATTTTAAATTTTTATATTTTTCATGACCTTTATAATAATTTATAATTTTCTTTTTTTTGAATTTCATGACATTTAGCAGCGTTTGTGGGAAAAGCATCGCTAAAGGTCATGATCTGTAGCGGCGTTTTTTTAAATAAACGCTGCAAACTTTAGCGGTGTTATCTATAGCCGCATTTTTTGCAGTACTTGTAAAATCGCCGCAAACAGTTTTAGCGACGCTTAAAGGCCTAAAAAAATGCCGCTAAAAGTCAGTTTTGCTGTAGTGATACGAATGTGTCGATCCAGGATCAATTAAAGAAATAACATTAGTGTCGTAAAGAGAAAATGTACCGGTGATAACATCAGGCGACGATGCTTCTTCACGAGCGCGAATAACATAAGCTCTAGCTGGTGCTCTAGCTTTGGATCTCACAGTCAAATCCCTAGTCACACCTCTACCATTGGACACATTCCCCGTATTTATCGATGGTCTCCCTCTCGCAGTCGTATTACTCAATCTTGCATTCTAAAATTTATCTTTCTCATATAACTCTGGGCAATCTTGGGACACACGGCTGTGCACTTGACCGTGTGTCACATACGGCTGAGACACACGCCCGTGTCTCTGCCCGTATGGACAAAAATAGGCTATTTACCAAGCTAATTTGCCACCAAAATATGAATATACCTACACAACCCAAATGGCACCAAACATAGCATCAATAGACATATAATTAAATTCCAAACCAAGCATGATTAATACCATTTCCAACACCAATCCATACAAAACATAAATACCACATATAGCCAACTAAATTCATACCAATCTTTGACTCCTCAAATCACTAAAATGACCATTAAAAAATATGCATTATTTGGCCTAATTTCACAAACATACCTATGTCCACAAATCATCAATTTACCATTCATAGTACCTAATATCATCAATCATCACATAACCATCAACTAACTCAATTTGCAAGACATAACTATTCTTATATGTACATTATTCAAACATACCAAACAAAACAAAAATAAGCCATCACACATGGTTATATATACATGCCAAAACATAAACATTTATAATGCCAAATCATATGGCCAATATCATTACCAAAACATAACCGAAATGACTCAAAGTCCCTATACATGCCATATGACTCAAAACATAGTTTCAAAAGTACCAAAGTGATAGTGGATAGTGTGATGTAATCTTCGACGATCCTTGAGTTTGAGCTAGCTTTGAAATCACTATAAAACATGAAAAAGCAACAAAGTAAGCAATATAGCTTAGTAAGATCTATGTTAACAGTAAGCAACTATCTCCATTCATTAATCATTCAAATAATAGAAAATGATATACAAAAATTCTATTAAATCTCAAAAATATCAAATGATCATTCACATAACTTACCAAAGACTTATCTATTCAATAGTTTCAAAACTCAATTCATTACCATACGTACTTGTACCATCTTGTACCAACCTCATACTCAACCACATATTTCATTTACCCGTTGAACCATTTGAAATAGAAGTCGGATACTCAAAGATCTCACATGATAAGTACCTATACTATGGCCTGAAGAAAAATTAAGGTAACTTATCCAAAATTCTGATATTTTGACACGAAGCCAAATCAGTCGATATGCATGGGCCGAAGCCAAATTAGTTTATCTTGCACACGAAGTGCTAAATCATGGCCCAAAACCAACTCAAGATATCCCTAATGACATGTCACTAGCATCCTAAACCATTCCTAAGGTTCAACCGGGATTCCAGCTATCGAATCTTTGTCGAATCATTTCTGAACTTGTCTGTAATCACATAATCACAATTCATGCTATATCAAAGCACATAAAATACATTTGAAATGAAGTTATAACAACGAACTTACCTCGGATATTAAAATGGCAAATCGAGTTGATTAGTCGATAACTTTATCTTTTCCCTAATCCAAATCTGTATTTCTCTTATCTTGATCTAAATATAATCAAAATTAACTTATTAACCATCTCTCTATTCAATTTAGTCCAAAACACACTTTAAAACACATTTACACTTTTGCCCCTAATATTTCACATTTTTCACAATTTAGTCCTTATTTCATAAAATCTCAAATTAGTAAAATTCATAATGATCCTATGCTAGCCGAATTACCATAATGCCCCTAAAAGCCCATATTTTTCATTTATTACACAATTTAACCACAAACTTTACACATTTCACAATTTAATCCTTATTTTGCATTTTTACTAAAAATCACTTAACGAAACTTGTATATTTCATAATAAATATTCATAATATATCATCAAACATCAAAACTCATAAATATTCATCAATTGAAAACTTTCAAAATCTTTAATGGTTTTACAAATAGTCCCTGGGCTAGTTAGTACTAGATGCAACGATCTCAAATACGTAGAAATCATAAAAAACCGAGTCAAAATCACTTACCAATTAAGCTCCAAAGTGACCAAAACCTAAAAATGAACAAAATGGTTTTATTATTCTTCAATATTCGGCTGAAGAAGATGGTAATGAAGCTTTAATTTTTTTATTTAATTAACTTTATTTCATAAATTACTAAATTAACCTTGATTTAAAACATTAAAATTCACATGTTTTATGTCCATAAGTGTCCACTCACCAATATAATAGTCTATTTACAACATAAGGACCTCAAATTTAAGGTTCTATAACTATTAAACATCTCTAGCTATTAGAACTAAAGTTTTATGCTTTATGCGATTTAGTCCTTTTTATCAAATTGACCATTTAAACGATAAAATTTCTGAACGAAATTTTCACACAATCATTCAATCATGTTGAAAACATTAAAATTATAAATATTTTGACTTTGAATTTTTGGTCCCAAAACCACAGATTTGATTTGACTAAAACTGGGCTGTGGTGCTGTGGGAGTTAGTAAAAGTGGGACGAAGGATTCAGCAGTTCTATCTAAAGCTCAAGCTCCTGCTAGAGTTTATACAATTCGATCACGCGAGGAGGCCTTAGCTCCTGATGTTATTTTTGGTACCTTTTCTATCTTTGATGTTACTATGTATGCATTAGTTGACCATGGATCGACACATTCATATATATGCACTACGTTAATAAATTAAAAGAATTTACAAGTTAAGTCAACCTAATATGTCACTAAAGTAATGAATCCATTAGGTTAGAGTGTTCTAGTTGATTTGGTATGCAAACAGTGTCCACTGAAAATTCAGGACTACGACTTTCTACTAATTTGATATTATTGCCATTTAATGAATTTGACATTATCCTGGGAACGGATTGGCTGATTGTTCATGATACCATTGTGAATTGTTGCCATTTGGATCATTTCTCTTAGACCACTAAAGTGGAATCAACCCTGATTTCTCTCATATCTACTTATGGAAAAATCGATGAGTGATTTCCTTCTAATCATTCTACCAGCCTCTGAACATCTTTGACAATTCCCCCGATTTTCTCACCATCTCGACAGATTCTACCCCTTTCTTTACTTATTTTTTCATCCCACCTACCCCCATTGGGGTTTTATTCTTTCCACCATTTTTTTGTGTTAATGTGACATTCCAACCTATCCTTCTAAAGGCTCTTGGTGATTATTCTCAATCTATTCAGTTCTGGTGGACTATGTCCTCATCTTAAACTTATCTGACTTATTCGCCTTCATTCTGCTGGTATGACTAACCAGGTTTTACGCCACTCTAGTGGACCAAATCCTGATTAATTTAATTCATGGTTGGATTACTTCCTTATAATTCGCCTTGATCGTGTTACCTTTCTGTTAAGCATAGCACAACCTTCTATTTCAAGCCACCATGGCCTAAAAAACTCAATCACTATTGCTAAGTGACCATCTGAGCTCATGAGTTCCCTTCCTTACCATTTGGTTCCCAAAATCCCCATGTTTATTGTCCCAGTGGATTACCCTGTCTTTAAAGTTACATCAAACTATCACATGTTTAACATCTTGTCGGACTATCTTTGATGCCATAATGTCTTTTAGCTATGGTGTTACTCTCTTTCTACCATCAAATCATCTTTTAATGTCATAGTGTCTTTCAACAATAGTCTTAACGAATATTATCCATGTAACACCCCTTACCCGTACTCAAGACCGAAACCAGGTACGAGGGTTACCAGATACATACTCAGACATTTTCAGAAAATACGTGTTATAAAATTTCATTCCAAATTAAAACCAATCAAACAACATCTTAGTGTCCCTATTATGCGCCTACGAGACCCAAAACATACATCGAAAATAATCTGAGACTAAACTGAGAACCTAATAAAATTTTAGAGAAAAATTTTCTAGGTTAAGTCTCACATGCCCGTGGAGACAATGCACACGCCCGTGTGCTTTGGGACACACCAGTGTCCTTAACCCGTGTAGAATTAATTGAATTTATTTTCTATTTCAAACTTACAGGGTCTTTCCACAGCCAAGCACACGCCCGTATCCTTGGCCCGTGTCTTACACGCGCCTAGACACGCCCGTGTGATCGCCCGTGTCCAAAAACTTAGACATTATGTTTATGACATCAGCATGTATTTAAGGGCACATGGCGAGGACACGCCCGTAGGGCTAGGCCGTGTCCTCCACATGGTTGAGACACACGGTCGTGTCTCTACCCGTGTGTTTACTACCATGCATTCTAAATTAAAATTTTAGGTACAGGGGACACACGGCCGTACCACACGTCCATGGAGCTAACTGTGTGTCACACACGGCCTAGACTCATGCCCGTGTGTCTACCCGTGTGGACCCTTTTTAGGCTATAATTTCAAGCCAGTGGTCACCATCATCATTTTCTCACATATAAGAACCCCAATTGCATTTAACACAACCAAAAAATACTCAAGGACTATCATCAATGAATCTATTCCATGTTAACCTCATCTCCTCGGTTAAGTACATGCTCAATTATCCTTTTTTTGGTATTGAGGATTTCCATCCCATTGAAACACATTTAGAATTGGCTCATTATTATAATTCATTGCCAATTATGGCCTGCTATCTCCAAATGCTTTGGCCACATTAAAAATGCCTATTTATGAAATCCTACATTCAATCATCATAACAACATTTTTTTAGCATAAACATGCGTAGTTGGTAGGTCATAACTGATCGCGATTTTCATGACGTGTAAGTTTTAAATATTTTAATTAGTCATTCTTGAAACTAACTATTATCACGATACAGGAAAGTGTACCTATCGAACAGTAGTATAGTTTTAGCAAGACCGGATTGTCGAACCCAAAGGAACTAAAAGTACAAGTAATGACTATCTTTTTATTATCTAGCCTAAGAATATGGGGTTTTGTTTTAACTAACTAATTAACTAATATAAGAATTCACAGAGAATGGAATTGGGGGATTACTTTTGGAAAATGATTGAATTAAGACAATACCTAAGGAAATATCCACCTAAACTTGTTATTCTAGCTCCGAATAAGTGATTACTTGTTATTCTAGCTCCGAATCGGACGGTTTATTCATTTAACTTGTTCTGTGGAGATCCTTAAGTTATGTTATTATCCCTATTCAAGATTAATAACGTCTAATCCCTAGATTGAATAATTGAGACTTTTCTCTAGTTAACATCCTAGGGTTGCATTAACTCGATCTATGGATCCCCTTATTAGGTTTCACCCTAATTCGACAAAATCTTGTCACCCTATGTCTAGGCGCGCAAACAACTCCGCTTAATTATGACAAATGTACTCTTAGACAGGGTCTATTCCTCCCCTGAATAAGAGCTTATCTTGAATCATTATCCTGGGATATCAAAACAAGAATTAAGAACACACAATTAAGAACAAGTTAAATATTTATCATACAATTTAAAAAATAATAACAAGATTCGTCTTAGGTTTCATTCCCCTTAGGTTTTTAGGGGATTTAGTTCATAACTAAAAAGGAAAACAACTCAGAAGAATAATGAATACAAAACATAAAGAAAACCAAAAAAATCCTGAAGGGAAATTGAGGGGAGATTTTCAGTCTTGATGGTGACTCCGGCTTCTGAGATGGATCAATCGACTTCCTTCGAGTAATTCCTTCCTTCCTCTCCGTGCCCCCATTTTTCTCTTCCTTTAAGGCGTATTCATAGGCTTTAGAATGCCTAAAAACCCTCAAAATTAGCCTTTTCCGAATTGGACTCAACTTGGGCTCGACACGGACATGCCCATGTGACACTTCCGTGTGAATCATGCTTCGAATCTGCCAAATTGACACAGCCATGTGGTCTGCCCGTGTGAGGAAGTCCAGGCCGTGTTGATTTCGTATTTTGGACCATTTTCTCCATTTTTGGCCAGTTTCTCATTCCTTTCACTCTCTTATGCTCTCCTAAGTATAAAACATGAAATTAAAGCATTAGGAGCATCGAATTCACCAATTCTAAGGGAAAATCATCCATAAAATGCATTAAGCATGGGGTAAAATATATGTATATCTTACGGTTTATCAATAACCTACAACAAAATGAGCCATGTCTTCCAACTGTCTTCCAATCTCTACGAGTCCTCGAGCTCTGTAAGACAGGGAAAAGAGAGGGGTAAGTATTTACATGCTTAGTAAGCCCGAATAATTGGAAAGTAAACTTACCGATTAATTAGCATACAACCATGTTAGGCAACCAATCCAATAAATATAGAATAGCCTCCTATTACATACACTCAAGCATCAAGTTAGTCCCATAACAATTCATCATGTAATTTATCTTAGATTAGCTTATCATCTAACATTTTCATTTGTATATCTCATGTGAATCCCATTGAGTACCTCAGAAATCCCGATGGATTATCCATTTACCATCAAGTCATAAGAGTGATCTTCTCAAATACGCACTCCAGCGAACCTCACATCTTACAGCTGGATTACAAGTCCAGGCTAAATCCCCTGTAATATAAACTCATGGAGTGATGTCAGGATTATCAATCCAGGCTAAATCCCTTGTAGCGACAAACACCCTTAGTGAGCTCGGATCTGAATTACCAGTCTAGGCTAAATTCAGACCCTAATCAGATTACCCATCCGGGCTAAATCCTTAATGCACACATATTCTTCGGGAGGCTCGATCACTCAAGGAACACCCATCCAGGCTAGATCCTTTCTATATTCGAGATCAATGGATTACTTGTCTGGGCTAAACCCGTTTCTACAACACATGTAGGATCTCAAGTCACGTAAGCCATGGTTTATCCATCGAATATCCCTTTTAACTTCAAGTGGGACATTTATCATCTTGTCGTTATTATTATTAACACATTTCATGGATTTTCATGCCATCACTATATAAAATTATCATACATTCATAAAACATGCATTTAGGCATATTATGGGTTTATTTTAAGTTATTTGAACTTACTTGATATTTGTGTCGGTTTCGCATTTCGGTTACTCTGAAACCCTTCGTTTTCCTTGATCGACCACTAGAATTTGTTCCTCGGGGTCTATAACAATAAAAATAAATTATCAATATCTAGCATTATTCATTTCGAGGCTAAAGTTCACCCCTGGACAAAATGACCGTTTTGCCCCTAACCTTTCATATTATTTACGATTTAGTCTCTAGGCTCGTATAATGAAATGCATGAAATTTCCTGGTTACCCAAGCCTAGCCAAATATTTTTCATTCTTATAGCAGTCCACATTTTCCTTTATTTCACATTTTTTTACCTACTTTTTACTACTTTTACAATCTAGTCCTTTAAGCCATTTCCATGAAAAACCACTTTGTAAAAGTTGTTTACCATCCTTTAAACTCTTATATTCCGCCATAAAATATTGAAATACAAGTATCTCATTCATGGGTAGTTCTCTAAACATGAACCCTAGCATGAAATATAGGTACAAATGAAGAAAGTAAGCTACCGAGATTTAAAAAATACGAAGAACATTAAAAACGGGGCTAGGGAGCACTTACTATTGAGCTTGAAAATGTTGAAAACCCTAGCTTATGGAACCTTTGAAATTTTGGCAGCTATAGGAAGAAGATGAGTGAATTTTGCATTCATTTTCCCTTTTTATTTCATTTATTTCCAAATGACTAAAATGCCCTTCCTAACTAAACTTCTAAATTTTTCCATACATGCCCATTTTTGTCCAAAAACTTAGAAATTCGGCAAATTACTCTTTAAGGATTCTAATTAATTTTCCAAAGCAAATTCATACAAATTGCTTCTAGAAACCAAGTTTTGCAATTTATTCAATTTTGTCCTTATTTTCCAATTGGACACTTTACTCATAGAATTTCTTCATTAAATTTTAACACATGCATATTTTCATATTCTAAACCTCATAATAATCATAAAAAAATATTTTGATATTAGATTTATGGTCCTAAAACCACTGTTTTGACTAGGCCCTATTTTGGGATGTTACATTTCTTCCCCCTTAGGGACTTTCTTCCTTGAAAGTTTTACCAGTAAACAAGTTCGGATATTGGCTTCTTATGGTTTCTTCTGACTCCCAAGGAGCCTCTTCTACACCATGTTGATGCCATAAAACTTTTACCACAGCTACATCTTTATTTCTCTGCTATTTAACCTCACGAGCCAAAAACTTGACAGGTTCTTTACCATAAGTCATGTCCGGTCTAATTTCAATCTCCGTCGATTAAATCACATGGGAGGGGTCTGATTGTTATCGCCTTAACATAGATACATGGAAGACATTTTGAATCTTTTCCAGTTCTGGTGGCAATGTCAAGCGATAAGCTAATGGTCTAACTCTTTCACTGATCTCGTATAGTCTGATAAATCGAGGACTTAGTTTGCCTTTCCAGCCAAATCTCAATGCTTTTTTCCATGGAGATACTTTCAAGAATACTCTATCTCCAACTTGAAATTCGATCTCTTTTCTTTTCAGATCAGCATTGTAACACCCCAAACTCGGCCCAGACGTTATGGCCGAATCCGGCGTGCCACATTAAAGTTAAAAGTCCCTGTTTTCATTTTAGTGTTCTAATAAACCGTATTTGTTACGTTTAACCAAATGAATGGAAGCTGTGCACCAGGTAGGTATCCAAAAACAGAGGAGGTGAGCCATGAAGGCTGCTTAAGTACCAAGCTCTTTGGTTGGATCCAATCCTAGACATGCCCACAACCATTGCCACACTTCGATATAACAAGTTGAAATTTATATGAGTGGATATCTTTGATAAACTAAAAAATCGTGATGTTGCGTTATTTTGAAAACGAGTATCATTTTGAAAATGCGCCCTAAGTCTAGCCCATTTGTATTGTCATCAGTAAAATTTAAAGTTATTGAAAAATAAAATAATCCCAGAAAGAGAATAAAGTTAAAATGGCCTTATTACAACCCAAAAATAAATATTAAATAAGATAAACTAGAGAAAACCAGATATTTATTTTAAAGTCCAATAGCGATCACCGTGGCCACTCTGAATCCCCTCCAGCTCCAAGTCCCCAAATCAAGGCTCACCTGCAAGGTTAAGGAAGGGGGTGAGTTTGGAAACTCAGTGTGCAACAAGCCCCTTTTAGAGCCCAAAACAATATCAGCATACTGGGCCTAAGCCTAAAATTAGTCTCAACATATACTGGGCCGAAGCCTTTCGTTAAACGACATCGGGTCAAGCCTTTTCATAATTCATATCATCGGGTCAAGCCTTTCATCAGAAATAGTATGGCCCACAGTGCCCATTTCATTATCATATGTAACATCAAAGAATGCATGCAAGCTTATTTGGGGAGACTACTCAACCCACCATCCGCTACTCTCCACCTGTACCAACCAACACACCATGTGGGGAATGATTCGACCCACCCAACCAACACACCACTGGCAGCATAGCTGCTTTATCATATAACTGGAGGCCTAGCCTCTTTAAATAACTAGGGCAAAGCCCTTTTTCACTTTCTTCATTCATAAAAAAACCCAACCCATGCATATATGAATACATCATGCGCATATCATACATATCATGTGCATATCATGTCAAATCATGTATGTCAAAATCTCATGCATCAAATTCATAATTAAACCCTAGGGTTATAATGGTCATTTTTACCTAGGGGCAAAACAGACATTTTTCATATTATAAGGGTAATTTCATAATTTTACCAAAATATTAGGGTTTCCATGTTCATTAGCAATTATCAATAACTCCAAGTGTTTAAACAATGATTTTAACGCACTTTATCAAATTCGGGCTTTTGGGCCCAAAACCCCTAATGGGCCCTACGATTGCCGATCTAGCCCTTTAAGCCCTCATAATCCAAAATTTACATCAGATCCACTCGTTTAACAAGCAGTATATCCAAGTTCCATTTTCTATCAAAATTTACCCTAAATGGGCCCGAAAGCCCTGATTGGGCCCGATTTCAGCCCCTCGAGGCCCATCTCACCATCGTGCACAAAATCGTGCCCTTACCTATTCCAACGATCCCGATCATCGAACTTAGCGAATCCAACTAACCTATGAGCATTCGCGTGCTCACGAGTCCTCGAAATGCCAGAATTTTGGCATTTCGGCTTATATCGACATAAGCTACGAAAGAGGGTTTGTTACACACCTGTTTTGTGACGTTCCCCAACGAAGTCTCCCACGACAACCTACAATTATCCACCTCCAATTTTAGTGTACAAAACATACTTATCAAACCCAAAATCTACCTTACCACATTCGGCCAAAGACCCTTAATGACCATAACCTTCACAGGGTCTGACGATATGATCCAAGCTTATCCAAATCGACACCCCATGCCTTGCTACTCCTCCAACGTAACTATTCCACTACACAAACCATAAAAATCAAATGAAGAAGCCCAATAAGGCTTATATCTCTAATCGTCCACCTTCTTTAACTATAGGGGTTTCAGCTTTTGTCAACAGTTACTACTGAATCGATTTAGAGTACGAATACTTACCATAGTCTCCCTTCTTGAAAAGTTTAATGCTTAGAAGATAAAGGGATTTGCCACCAAAATGTGAAGGGAAGAAGAGGGTTGCTGGCCAATAAAGATTCGGCACCACCAAGCTTTACAGGTTCGGCTCTCGCGGCTTTTTGGCAGAAGTGGAGGTGAGGAAAGAAGTAGTTAACTGGCTTTGGAAAAAGAAAAGGAGGAAAGATGATGGATGGAAGGGTGGTAGGTTCGGCTAGAGAAGAAGAAAGAAAAAGAAAAGACTAATCCTATAGTTTAGAAAGAAGAAAACGGCACAAAAGCTTCCCAAATGCCGAAATACTAACCTAATACCCCTCTGCCGAAATCCCTTCTCTAATCCCGTCTATTCGACTAACTCTATCCCTCTCTCCAATCCCTAAAATCTCTCCCCTTATCACTCTTTAATCCATGCGTTTGACTGATTCAAACTCTCTCCCACAGAGTTCCATTCAGCTACAACTCCTGCATGCTCAAAGCATAAAAATAACACCACATATGCCATCACAGGGGATCGAACCCAGGCTTCCCCCAACCACTTACACGCCACCTCTTTAGTTCTTTAGTGGCGTCACTTAGGAACTTTACCAGAGGCTCTTTTGTGATACTTTTTACCCACAATTTCTAATAAGGCCACCTATCTAAAGCCCCTAACTTCTTAAGTCCAAAATTCAAAAATTCTACCGGGTTTTGGCCATCACATGGGCCTTCCATAAGCCCATTTACACATTCCAATTATGAATTCCACAACCAAATATCAAATTTAAAAAAACTTTACCAAAATCTCGAGAATCATGAAAAACTCAAAAATCAGGATGTTACAACTCTACCCTCCTTAAAGAAATTTTGGCCTTGAAATTTTACCTGATCCAAACAGTTGAGGGTACTGATGACGAATCGCCTCCTCGGTCTCCCAAGTAGCTTCTTCTTTGCCATGGTTTCTCCAAAGTACCTTCTCTAATGGGACTGACTTCCTTCTCAGCACCTTGACGTTGTGATCAAGTATCTGCACGATATCGCCTTAGCATGGACACATGAAAAACATCGTGAATACGATCTAGCTCTAGAGGTAACTCTAGCTGATAAGCCACCGGCCTTATCCGCCTAATAATTCGATAAGGTCCAATAAACTGTGGACTCAACTTGCCCTTCTTACCATATCTCAATATCTTCTTCCAAGGCGAAACTTTCAAAAAGACCATGTCCCCAACCGCATATTCCATATCCTTACGCTTTAGATCGGCATAAGACTTTTGTCGATCTGCTGCCTCTTTTAACCGCTTCCTGATCACCTTAACCTTGTCTTCAGTATCCATTACCAACTCTGGCCCAAGTACTTACCTTTCCCCCAACTTTGCCCAATAAGTAGGTGAACGACACCTTCGCCCATATAGTGCCTCATAAGGAGCCATCTGAAAACTTGCTTGGTAACTGTAGTTATACGCGAACTCCGCCAATGGCAAGTAATCCTCCCACCTGCCCCTAAATTCAATAACGCAACCTCTCAACATGTCTTCTAGAATCTGAATGACCCTCTCTGACTGCCTATCCGACTGAGGGTGAAAAGCCGTACTAAAATCCAATCGCGTTCCCAATGCCTCATGCAACTTCTGCCAAAATCGAGATGTAAACCTTGGGTCTCGGTTAGAAATTATTGATACTGCCACCGCATGCAACCGCACTATCTCCGCCACATACAACTTGGCCAACTTCTGAAGTGAATAATCGGTTCGGACAGGTATGAAATGGGTAGATTTCGTCAACCTATCCACAATCACCCAAACTGAGTCCTTCTTGGAAGGTGTCAATGACAAACCACTTACAAAATCCATAGTTACCCTTTCCCACTTCCAAAGTGGTATCTTTACTAGCTGTAACAATCCTGAAGGCAGTTGATGCTCGGCCTTTACTTGCTGACACGTTAAACATTTCCCCACAAATTCGGTAACTTTTCACTTAAGCCCAGGCCACCAATATAGCTCTCGCAAGTCTCGATGCAACTTACTCCCTCCTGGATGCATATTACATGATCCACTATGTGCCTCCCTTAAAATCATCAACCTCAAATCTGAGTCCTTCGGCACACAAATTCTTCCTCGAAAACAAAGAACCCTATCATTATTTAACCCACAATCTGGATTCTCCCCCTTCTCAACTTGCTGAATTCAAGAAACCAACGTCTCATCCTCCAACTACTGCTTCTTAATCTGCTCCACCCAAGTCGGTCTCACTTGTAACTCCGCCAATAAGCTTCCATCATCATACAAACTTAAACGAGCAAACATTGCCTTCAATTTTGCCACAGTCCTTTGACTTAATGCATCAGCCACAACATTTGCCTTACCTGGATGGTACTCAATTGAACAGTCATAGTCCTTTAATAATTCTATCCACCTTCGTTCTCTAAGGTTTAGCTCCTTTTGAGTCAGCAAGTACTTAAGACTCTTGTGATCCGTATAGATAATGCATCTCTCCCTATACAAGTAGTGCCTCCATATCTTAAGCGCAAAAATCACCGCTGCCAACTCCAAGTCATGAGTAGGATAGTTCACCTTATGAGGCTTAAGCTGTCATGACGCATAAGCGACCACTTTACCCTCTTGCATCAACACGCAGCCCAAACCTACATGTGATGCATCACTGTACACAGTGAAATCCTTACCAGACTCTGGGTGAATTAACACTGGCGCTTCTATCAGAACCTTCTTTAACATCTCAAAAGCCTCTTGCTACTTATTTGTCCAAACAAATGGTGCTCTATTCCTTATAAGTTTAGTTAACGGTACTGCCAACACAGAAAATCCTTCCAGAAATCTTCGATAATAACTTGCCAACTCCAGAAAACTTCAGATTTCTATTACTGACCTCGGTGACTTCCATTCCAGAATTGCCTCAATCTTTCGAGGGTCCACCTTGATCCCCTCAGCAGACACGACATGCCCCAAGAAAGTGACTTCCTTCAGCCAAAACTCACACTTACTAAACTACCCATAAAGTTACTTTTCCCTTAGCACTTGCAGCACAATACGAAGATGCTCATCATGCTTCTCTTCTATTTCCGAATACACCAAGATATCATCGATAAAAACGACTACGAACCGGTCCAAGTACGGCTGAAACACCCGATTCATTAAATCCATGAATGCTGCCGGTGCATTACTCAAACCAAAAGGCATAACCAGAAACTCGTAATGACCATATCGAGTCCTGCATGCCGTCTTATGAATATCCACTTTTTTGACTCTCAACTGATGATATCCTGACTGAAGGTCAATCTTAGTAAATACCGAAGCTCCTTTCAGTTGGTTTAACAGATCGTCGATTCTGGGCAAAGGATACTTGTTCTTGATCGTCAGCTTGTTCAACTGCCGATAATCAATACACATCCGCATGGTCCCATCTTTCTTCTTTACGAACAGTACTGGTGTGCCCCACGGAGAAATACTTGGTCGTATAAACCCTCTATCCAACAGTTCCTGAATCTGAGCTTTTAGTTCCACCAACTCTTTTGGTGCCATCCTATAAGGCGCAATGGACACTGGAGCTGTTCCAGGTAAGAATTCGATTCTGAACTCGACTTCTCTGTTCGGAAGTAATCTAGGAAGTTCCTCTAGAAATACATCTTGAAATTCTTTGATGGTCCTAATCGACCCCACAGTTATCCCCTTAGGTTCAGCTTGACTCACAAATGCCAAGAACGCCTCACAACCTTTCCGAATCAACTTCTCGACCCTTAAAGTCAAGAAAACATTGGACAAATAGTTCCTTCGCTCCCCTATGACCATTATCTCCTCATCCTTGGAAGTTCTTAGTACCATTCTCTTAGCAGCACAATCCAACGTCGCCCTATGCTTAGTTAGCCAGTCCATTCCAAGATAAGATCAAAATCCTCAAATGGCAGCTCCATCAAATCTCCTACAAATATCTTATCTTGTATCTCTAAAGGCACCGCCCTAAAAAGTTTATCTACCTTAACCAAGTGTCCTAAAGGGCTTATCACCGATACCCCACACACAGTCTCCTCAGGAAGCACACCTAATGCCCCAGATACATCACAAGCGACATACAAGTGAGTGGAACCCACATCAATCAAAGCAGTGTAAGGCGTGCTATGAATGAAGAACGTACCGGTTATAACATCAGGAGCGTCACCCTCCTCATGACACCGTGCAGCATAAACCAACGTCGGCTGTCGATCTTCAGCATTTCCAGCACCCTGCCAGATGCCCCACGTCCACGTCCATTACCATTGCCACCTCTACTTTGCCCACAGCCTCTCTGTGGTGGTGGTCCTCCTCGCTGTGGTTGGACACCTCTTTGCTCCGCAGCTAGATCCTGGGCTGCTCTCCGAGGACATTCTCTGAACTTATGCTCCTTTGACCCACATCAAAAACAAGCTTCAGTTCGTCTCTGGCACTCCCCCATATGTACTCTGCCACAATCTCTGCAAGCCTGCGGTCTAAAAGTATTCATCAGAACTGCTCGAACCGGTTCCTCTGTTCTAGCTCTTTTAGCTTTCTTATTTGCAACACCTAGGGGTCCAGAATCCCTCCTAAATCTGGGTCGATCCTTCTTACGATTCTGTTGTTCAGTTCGTTTCACTTCTTCGGCTATCTTAGCCTTTTCTACCAATGTAGCGAAATCACGCTCCTTCTGTGGAGCTATCAGTATCCTAAGCTCATTGCGGAGGCCATCCTCAAATCGAACACTACACTCATATTCAGTCGCAATTATCCCGTTGGCGTATCGACTCAACCTCAGGAATTCTGCCTCATACTCCGCAACAGTTTTATTACCCTGGATCAAATTCAAAAATTCCTTTCGACGGGCATCCACATAACTAGCTCCAACATACCTCCCCTTAAAAGCGGTCTTGAACAATTCCCAGGTTACTCGTTCAATCGGGGTACTCTCCCTTACGATGATCTACCATCGGTATGCCTCGTCTCGTAGCAACGACACAGCCCCCTTCAGCTTTTTCTCCACAGAGTAATCTAAATCGTCCATAATCCGCTCTATTGCCTCCAGCCAATATTCAGCCAGATTTGGGGCTACTCCAGATACGCCCCTAAAAACTTTTGCTCCATTAGCCCGGAGTCATTCTGAGATGGATCCCCTATTTACTGTCCCAATGCTAGCTCCAGCAACTCTTTCTAAAACCCTTAACATGGCTTGGGACAAAGCATCGTCCCCCGCAGCCCGATCATACGACCCAGTCTCAGTTGCTTGTGGCACGAATGCCTCCTCAGCTGGCCTATGCCCTGAGGATGAAGATTCAGCTTGCACCTTTTCGTGACCACGTCCGCGGCCTCGTCCACGAGTTCCTCTTGTGCTCATATCGATTTATCTGATTACGAATTTTATAAAATTAGTTTAATATTTCAATTGTTTATTACGATATGTCTTATGGAAATATAGCAGTTTAAGGATTGTTTTCACAACGTCGTAGCCTATCTACAGTCTCATTCCTACCGTTTTACAATTCTACCCTATCTAAAGTATCTTAACAGGGTCACAGTTCTTATCCACAGCATCATACCAATATCACAAAATGTAAAAGAAAGTATACTTACAGACTTGGTGCCGGGGATTCAGTGTGCCACCTTTTTCTTCCAAGCCATTAAAAACAAAAAACATGTATTTGGTCACAAAAATAGAAATTTCCTAAAAATTGATTTAAAAATACCTTAGTTTTGAAATTCTTGATTTAAAACGTGTTTAGAAACCCACAGCCAATTTCTTGCAACCTGGCTCTGATACCACTAAATGTAACACCCCAAACTCGGCCCAGACGTTATGGCTAAATTCGGCGTGCCACATAGAAGTTAAAAGTCCCCGTTTTCATTTTAGTGTTCTAATAAACCGTATTTGTTACATTTAACCAAGTGAATGGAAGCTGTGCGCCAAGTAGGTATCCAAAAACAGAGAAGGTGAGCCATGAAGGCTGCTTAAGTACCAAGCTCTTCGGTTGGATCCAATCCTAGCCATGCCCACAACCATTGCCACACTTCGATATAACAAGTTGAAATTTATTTGAGTGGATATCTTTGATAAACCAAAAAAACGTGATGTTACGTTATTTTGAAAACGAGTATCATTTTGAAAACGCGCCCTAAGTCTAGCCCATTTGTATTGTCATCAGTAAAATTTAAAGTTATTGAAAAATAAAATAATCCCAGAAAGAGAATAAAGTTAAAATGGTCTTATTACAACCCAAAAATAAATATTGAATAAGATAAACTAGAGAAAACCAGTACTTATTTTAAAGTCCAATAGCGATCACCGTGGCCACTGTGAATCCCCTCCGACTCTAAGTCCCCAAATCAAGGCTCACCTGCAAGGTTAAGGAAGGGGGTGAGTTTGGAAACTCAGTGTGCAACAAGCCCATTTCAGAGCCCAAAACAATATCAGCATACTGGGCCTAAGCCCAAAATTAGTCTCAACATATACTGGGCCGAAGCCTTTCGTTAAACGATTACTGAGCCGAAGCCTTTTCATAATTCATATCACTGGGCCGAAGCCTTTACTGTAAACGGTATTGCCCATAGGACCATTTCATTAT
Source organism: Gossypium arboreum (assembly GCF_025698485.1). NCBI lineage: Eukaryota > Viridiplantae > Streptophyta > Magnoliopsida > Malvales > Malvaceae > Gossypium > Gossypium arboreum. The sequence continues at coordinate 80,912,043 of NC_069081.1, read as the reverse complement.
CATGTGTAACATCAAAGAATGCATGCAAGCCCATTTGGGGAGACTACTCAACCCACCATCCGCTACTCTCCACCCGTACCAACCAACACACCTTGTGGGGAATGATTCGACCCACCCAACCAACACACCACTGGTAGCAGAGCTGCTTTATCATATAACTGGAGGCCTATCCTCTTTAAATAACTAGGGCAAAGCCCATTTTCACTTCCTCCATTCATAAAAAAACCCAACCCATGCATATATGAATACATCATGCGCATATCATACATATCATGTGCATATCATATCAAATCATGTATATCAAAATCTCATGCATCAAATTCATAATTAAACCCTAGGGGTATCACGGTCATTTTTACCTGGGGCAAAACAGTCATTTTTTATATTATAAGGGGAATTTTGTAATTTTACCAAAATATTAGGGTTTCCATGTTCATTAGCAATTATCAATAACTCCAAGTGTTTAAACAATGATTTTAACGCACTTTATCAAATTCGGGCTTTTGGGCCCAAAACCCCTAATGGGCCTTACAATTGCCGATCTAGCCTGTGACAGCCCTAATTTGACCCTAGTCGGAAAGCGGTTTCGGGACCGCTAAACCGAATCACCAAAGTATTTGAATATGATATTTATTGTCTAAAATGTGTGAATATGAATGTGTGGAAGTTTTAAGCTTCGATATAGTCGATTGCATGTGAATTCAGCTAATAGGACTTATGTATGACACTTTTAAAATGTGATAGTTTAATCTATAAGGATCAATTAATACATGTTATAAGAATGAAGGGTTTGTATGTCAAATATCCATTTATTATAAGTAGTGGCCGGCCATGGATGGGTCATAGATGATAATATAAATTTTCTATTAGCATTATGGGTTTAGAAAATAAAATAGTGAATTAAGAATGATAAAGCATGAGGTGAGTGGGAGGAGAAACCAAAGTTGTCTCCCCCTTACTCCTCATTGCCGTGACTAGAGAAAGAGGAGGAAAAACAAAGTTCTTTCTTTGTTGTTCAACTTGGCCGAATAGAAGAAACAAAGGAGGGGAAGAATTTCGGTCACTTGAATCCTTAGGAAGGTTAGTATATTGTGTTGAAATTGTGAAATAATTACTTGTTTTAGGTAAATTATCATGGTTCTTGCTTAGCCCATGCAAAAATTTCCACTATTGATGGGTGAATAGAGCCTTCGGCTATGGTTATAAGGGAAGGAATTTTGATTGTTTTACTTGAATCTTGATGATGAATGTATTGAGGAAAGAACTTGGTCTTTCTAAAAATATGAATGGTTAAAGCCCATACTAGTAATAGCCGAATTAAAGAATGCTTGATGTCAAGAGTAAATGTTGTTCATGTTATTTGGATGAGAAAGGGTAGTTAGGTGAAGTAGAGTCTAGCAAATGAGCACATATGTGCACTAGTTGCTAAACGAAGAAAAATCGGCTAACAAGGGTGTACTAAGGCCGAATATGATTTTGAACATTATTGAGTAATGTATGTGTTTTGAATCGATGGAATGGAGAGGATGCATTAATTGTGTTATGAACAATTATATGTTAAATTAAGGTTTGCTAAGCTAGCTATTAAGGTGAAGTGCAAATGTTAGTATGTGATTACTAGTGTATATATGGTATTAGTCGAGTTTTGAACTTGAAACAAAAATGGAATTTAGTCAATACAAGTAACCATATTTGTAGAATGTATTAAGTATATAATTGGCCTCAACATAGACATGCATATTCGGCCACATGATATAGATTGGTGTTACATGTATTCTGTTAGAGGCAAGCATATTGATGCTTTTATCTTGGCTTAGATAATCGGCTAAAAGAGAGTGTGGGCTAATATGTTGAGTTTGATTCATGATTTCATATATATGTGACTCTAATGTCTAATGTATATATGGGCTAAGTACCTTGAGTTTCTCTTTTTGATGTTCAAATGATTAAATCAATTTATTTGTTAAATTAAGCTCAAGAGCAAAGGGAACTAAATCCGATAAAGGGAAGGAAAAAGTGATCGAATAGTCGTTTAAATCGTTCGACAACATCCGAGGTAAGTTTTCGAGTAATGGAACTTAGATTATGATTCGATTAGATCATGTTATAAGCAAATCACAATCATGCTCTTGTATGTGGCTATTGAGCCAAAAATGGTAATGCTTGATAAGTGACTTGTGTTTGAATTCTAATTATGAAAATGAAATATAGATGTGTCATGATTTATGGATATGTGCATGAATATTGGATGATAACCGGGCTAAGTCCCGAAGGCATTTGTGCTAGTGACTAATTTCGGACTAAGTCCCGAAGGCATTTTTGCGAGTTACTATATCCGGGCTAAGTCCCGAAGGCATTTGTGCGAGTTACTATAACCGGGCTAAGTCCCGAAGGCACTTGTGCGAGTCACTATAATCGGGCTAAGTCCCAAAGGCATTTGAGCAAGTAGCTATATCCGGCTAAATTTCGAAGGTACTTGGTTTGGGAATGAGCAATCTTGCTGTAATAATTTCAATTAATACACTCGTAAAATCCCAACGATGAGGTACATTTCGTATATGCATTGGAGTAGTTGATTCCTTTTAAATATTATTCGCTCAGACAATTAATGAGCTTCCAGCCTTTGGTTAAGTTGATCCCTTATGTGTGAATATAAGGGTTGGAAATGTGAAGTAGGACTGACTTTTGAGAATATGTGTATATGAAATTATCCGTTTAGTTATATGAATGCTATACTTCAGTTGTGCCTAATTTCATTGCTCAAAACTTACTAAGCATTAAATGCTTACTCCGTTCTTTGAATCTCTGTTTTATAGATTTTGGTTCGTCAGCTATCGGACTCGGGATTGTCAAAGTCAAATTCGTCCACACTATCAAAGCCCTTTTGGTACACTTTTGGTTGAACTCTGAAAATGGCATGTATAGGACTACCCTTTTTGTTGTTGGTCATGTACCCTTTGGTTTTGTATAAATTTGGATAGCCATGTGAAAATGGCTTATATATACGTTGAGCATAGCATTATAATCGTTTTGTATGTTGTTCATTGAGAGGTATGGAAATTTTTGGTAACGATTAGACATTGGAATGGTTAATCATGATCATTTTGGTGCTTTGTATGACAAATTCTAGTTGATTCATGGAAAACCATGAAATAGGTAAAGTTTTCCTTAAAAACAGATGCTGACAGCAGCAGTGGTGTGGATTTTAAAAATCACTAAAAATAGTAGGAATGGAATTAAATAGTGAATAAATTATGTAATCGAACCTTGATGAATATATTTTCATATGAAAGTAACGAAACGATCATATGAGCAGTATTTTATGAGATGCTTAAGTTTTCGTGAAACAGGGCCAGAGCAATTTCTAGATCCCTTGTTCCGACTTTGGAAATTCACTATAAATTAACCAGAGATAATTAGAAGTCATGCCCTATATGTACAGATTAATTTTCGAGTCTAGTTTCTTTAGAAACAAACATCATAAGTATTTAAGCCCTGTACAAGGAGATATCTAAGTCGTAATGCATGAAGGTCAGAGTAGTCGAACCCTGAAATAGGGGATACTTTAACTAATAAAATGTACTAATTGGCTTGACAAAAAGTTCTAGAAAAATATTTTTAGATGGATATATGAGTCTAGTTTCAGCTAAAATTTACGAAACTGGTTTTCGAGTTTTGGAACTCAAGATATGATTTTTAAGGTGACAGTAACGCAGTTAGCCAGCTTGTCTGGAAATTTTTAAAATGGACTGTGAAAATAAATGAATTAAGTCTGTTAACACCTCGTGTTCGACTCCGGCAACGGTCTCGGGTACGGGGTGTTACATAGCCCTTTAAGCCCTCATAATCCAAATTTTACATCAGATCCACTCGTTTAACAAGCAGTATATCCAAGTTCCATTTTCTATCAAAATTTACCCCAAATAGGCCCGGAAGCCCATTGGGCCCGATTTTAACCCCTCAAGGCCTATCTCACCATCGTGCACAAAATCGTGCCCTTACCTATTCCAGCGATCTCGATCATCGAACGTAGCAAATCCAACTAACCTATGAGCGTTCGCGTGCTCACGAGTCCTCGAAATGCCAGAATTTCAGCATTTCGGCTTATATCGACTTAAGCTACGAAAGAGGGTTCGTTACACACCTGTTTTGTGACGTTCCCCAATGAAGTCTGCCACGGCAACCTACAATTATCCACCTCCATTTTTAGTGTACAAAACATACTTATCAAACCCAAAATCTACCATACCACATTCGGCCAAAGACCTCTAATGGCCATAGTTCACTTACTTTCACAGGGTCTGACGATATGATCCAAGCTTATCCAAATCGACACCCCATGCCTTGCTGCTCCTCCAATGTAACTATTCCACTACACAAACCATAAAAATCAAATGAAAAAGCCCAATAAGGCTTATATCTCTAATCGGCCACCTCCCTTAACTATAGGGGTTTCGACTTTTGTCAACAGTTACTACTGAATCAATTTAGAGTACGAATACTTACCACAGTCTCCCTTCTTGAACCGTTTAAAGCTTAGAAGATAAAGCGATTGGCCACCGAAAAGTGAAAGGAAGAAGAGAGTTGCTGGCCAATAAAGATTCGGCACCACCAAGCTGCACAGGTTCGGCTCTTGCGGCTTTTCGGCAGAAGTGGAGGTGAGGAAAGAAGTAGTTAACTGGTTTTGGAAAAAGAAAAGGAAGAAAGATGATGGATGGAAGGGTGGTAGGTTCGGCTAGAGAAGAAGAAAGAAAAAGAAAAGACTAATCCTATAGTTTACAAAAAAGAAAATTGCACAACAAGCTCCCCAAATGCCGAAATACTAACCTAATACCCCTCTGCCGAAATCCCTTCTCTAATCCCCTCTATTCGGCTAACTCTATCCCTCACTCTAATCCCTAAAATCTCTCCCCTTATCACTCCTTAATCCATGCGTTTGACTGATTCAAACACTCTCCCACAGAGTTCCATTCGGCTACAACTCCTGCACGCTCAAAGCATAAAAATAACACCACATATGCCATCACAGGGAATCGAACCCAGGTTTCCCCGAACCACTTACATGCCACCTCTTTAGTTCCTTAGTGGAATCACTTAGGCACTTTACCAGAGGCTCTTTTGTGATACTTTTTACCCACAATTTCTAATAAGGCCACCTATCCAAAGCCCCTAACTTCTTAAGTCCAAAATTCAAAAATTCTACCGGGTTTTGGCCATCACATGGGCCTTCCATAAGCCTATTTACACACTCCAATTATGAATTCCACAACCAAATATCAAATTTAAAAAAACTTTACCAAAATCTCGAGAATCATCAAAACTCGAAAATCAGGATGTTACAAGCATATGACTTTTGCTTATCCGATGCTGCTTTTCAGCAGTCACATATCACTTTAACCTTTTCTTCAGTTTCCTGGATTAGATCAACTCCGTGAATCTGACTCCCCTTGAGTTCTGTCCAATACAATGGTGTTCAACACTTTCTTCCATACAAGGCCTCATAAGATGCCATCTTCAAACTCGTTTGAAAACTATTGTTGTGGGTAAACTCTACCAATGGCAGGTATTTTTTCCCAGCTACCCTAAAATTCAAGGATGACCATCAGTCTGTGGGTGAAAAGCTGTACTAAAACTCAACCTAGTACCCAAGGCTACTTGTAGCTTCTTCCAGAATCTCGAAGTGAATCTCAAGTCTCTGTCTGAAATAATCGATAGCGGTACCTCGTGTAATCTCACAATCTCAGATATATACAATTCAGCCAACTTGTCAAGTGAATAATCTGTACGTACCGAGATAAAATGACCCGACTTTGTTAACTTATCAACCATAACCCATATAGCATCTTTCTTTTTTGGTGTCAATAGTAATCCTGTCACGAAGTCCAGAGTAATTCTATCCCACTTCCATTCGGGGACCATCACAGGCTGTAACAAACCTAAAGGTACTTGATGTTTACCTTTGACTTGCTGACATATCAAATATTTCGATACAAATTCAGAGATGTCTCTTTTCATGTCGTTCCACCAGTACATTTTTTTCAAATCATTATAAATCTTGGTACTTCTAGGATGAATAGAAAAACAGCTATCATGTGCCTCTTGCAAAATTCTCTGAATAATTTATTCATTCCTTGGTACACATACTTTATCTCTGAACATCAAACAACCATCAAAACTGATCTGAAAATCTGATTCGATGCTCGACTCACATTGAGATCTTTTAGCTTGCAGGTCACTATCATTAGTCTGAGCATCATAAATTTCTTGAAGAAATCTCGACCTGGCCCTTAACTCTTCCAAGATTGAACCATCATTAAACAACGCCAATCGAGTGTTCATGGCCCTTAATGCAAACAAAGATTTTCTGCTTAGCACGTCAGCGACCACATTCACCTTTTCCAGGTGGTAATCGATGATCAGCTCGTAATATTTAATTACTTCTAGCCATCTCAGTTGTCTCAGATTCAATTCTTTTTGAGTCATCAAATACTTCAAACTCTTGTGGTATGTGAATATATGAGAAGTCTCACCATATAAATAATGCCTCTAGATTTTCAAGGCAAAAACAATGGCGGCAAGCTCTAAGTCGTGCGTCGAATAATTCTTCTCGTGTGGCTTCAACTGCCGTGAAGAATAAGCTATAACCTAGCCATTTTGCATAAGCACACAACCCAGTCCATTTAAGGACACATCACTGCAGACCACAAACTCTTTTCCCAACTTGGGTAATACTAGAACTGAAGCTTTAGTCAGCAATGTCTTCAACTTCTCGAAACTCTGCTGATACTCTTTTGACCATTCAAGCTTAACGTCTTTCTGTAGTAGCCTCATCATTGGAGCTTCTATCATGGAGAATCCTTTCACAAATTTTCGGTAGTAACCGGCTAAGTCGAAAAAGATTCTAACCTCGATTACACTTTTAGGTGGTTTCCATTCAACAATGACATAGATCTTACTTGGATCGACTTGGATGCCATCACCCGAAACAATATGACCCAAAAACCTACCTCTTGGAGCAAAAACTCACTCTTGCTAAACTTAGCATACAATTGTTTTTCCCATAAATTCTGCAACATAGTCCTCAGATGCTCAATACCAAACTTGACTTCTCTAATTGGAGGCAAACCAGACAACTCCTCCAGAAATACATCAGGATATTCACTTACCACTGGTATCGATTCAATCTTCAATTTCGATTCCTTAGCATTTAGTACAAATGTAAGGTCAGCTTCGTACCCTTCTCATATACTTTCGAGCCAACATTGAAGTAATCACAACTAGTGATATGTTCAACTCATTTGAATCCACCCAGAGAGTTTCACAATCTAAGCATTTCAACTCTATATATTTGCTACCACAGTTTACAATCACATCATGAAGGGTCAACCAATCCATGCCAAGTATTACATTAAACTCATCAAACGGTAAAAGCATAAGGTTGGCCGAAAAATAGTGATCTTGAATAGTCAAAGTACAATTCTTACAAACTTTATCGACTAAAATAGACTTGCTTAGAGGGTTCGATACTTTAATTACTAATTTCGTAGGTTCCACAGACATATTCATGCTAGACACCAATTTCATGCAAATGTACGAATGGGTCGATCTCGGGTCAATCAAGGCAATAACATGAACATTATGGAGAAAAAATGTACCCATAATGGCATCGAGAGCTGAAGCCTCCTCTCTAGCGTGTATCGCATAAGTTCTCGCCGAGGCTCGAGCCTCTAATTTTACAGTATCTTTGGCCGTAACTCGACTGCCACTAGCACTTCCAGGATATCTCAGAGGTCTACCTCATGAAATAGGAGCACTCGACTTCGGGGCCAATTCCACCTCTTTATTGGTTCGCTCTGGGCAATCTCTGAGGAAGTGGTCAAGAGAACCACATCTATAGCACGCACTGCTCTTCATTCGGCACTCTCTGAAGTGGAATTTATTGCAGCTTTTACACTTTAGCTTTTGGTCATCTACATTCCTCAAACTAGTCACCATTGGGGAGGAAGACTTTTGGTTACGTCATTTGGAACTTCTCGCTCTACCCGAATATCCCACCGATGAAATGGAGCGTTCATGTTGGCTCATTGATTTCTTAGTGGAAAATGAGAGTGTCTTACCACTAGACCTCTTGCTTGAAACTCGAGCTTCTCTCTAAGCTTGCTTCCTTTCATTATTGAGCTCCTTAGCCTTCTTCACCCGATCAGCTAATGCAACAAACTCTCGAATCTCTAGGATCCCAATTGATAGCTTGATTTCCTCATTTAGACCTTCCTCTAAGAGTTTACACCTTTCTGACTCTGTTTGAACCCATTCAGTCGCATACTGAATTACTCTTACGAATTCCCTTTCGTATTATGATACAGTCGTATTTCCTTGTTTGAGTTCCAGGAACTCCTTTCACTTCGAGTCTAAGAACCTTTAACTGATGAATTTCTTTTTAAACTCCGCTTGGAAAAATTCCCAAGTGATGTTTTCCTTTGGCACCACTGAAGATACAGTCTTCCACCAGTAGTATGCAGTATCCTTTAGAAGAGACATAACACACTTTAGGCATTCCTCAGGTGTACATAACAATTCATCTAAAACTCGCGTAGTGTTCTCGAGCCAGAACTCAACTCGTTCAGCATCATCATCAGTCTTAGCTCTAAACTCTTCAGCCCTATACTTGCTAGGCTTATCCACCAGAGCTTTACCAATTCTTATAGGTGTCATACCTCGTGGCACTTCCTCATTAGGTTGGTTAGGGGGCGGGGGAGGTCGTGGTATGTTGGGGCAATTTCTGAAATAATCCCCAAACTACTCATCCATCATGTCAAAGAAGGCGGCTCTAGCCTCTTCCCGGCCTTCAGTAATAGGCCTTGTACTACTACTAGAAACAGCTTGTTGTACGAAAGCTGGAGCATGGCTCTCAGCTCCCTCTGACCCATCTTGTTCTTGATTGAAAGACATTTACTATATTCAAAGACAATCAAACAGTTAGGAGATGTTACACTATCAACGTTTGTATAATGGCATGTATAGCTAAACTCGTTACACCCTACAGTAGTCCACGAATCGACTAAGTCGTAGCTCTGATACCACTAAATGTAACCCCTCTTACCTATACCCGAGACCGAAACCTGTTATGAGGCGTTACCAAACACATACTCGGATATTTTTTAGAAAATACGTGTTATAAAATTTCGTTCCAAATTAAAACCAATCAAGCAATATCTTAGTTCCCCTATTATCGGCCCACGAGACCCAAAACATACATCGAAAATGATCTGGGACTAAACTGATAACCTAAGAAAATTTTAGAAAAAAAATTTCTAGGTTAAGCCTCACACGCCCGTGGAGACAATGCACATGCCCGTGTGCTTTGCGATACATCCGTGTCCCTAACTTGTGTGGAATTAATCGAATTTTTTTTCTATTTCGAACCTATAGGGGTTTTTACATGGCCAAGCACACGCCCGTGTCCTTGGCCCGTGTATTTCACACGGCCTAGACACTCCTGTGTGATCGCGTGTGTCCAAAAACCTGGACATTCTATTTATGACGTCAACACGTATTTAAGGGCACACGACCAGGACACATGCCCATGGGTGTAACACCCCAATCCCAGCCCAGACTTTATGGCCGGATTCAGCGTGTCACATTGAAGTGTTTTAGTGAAAACAATGTTTTCATTGAAAACCCTTCTTAAAATTAAAGAAAATCTTAATTATCAAAAAAAAAAAAAACTCTTTCCAATCACTTGTTCAAAACACATGATTTGATGAAAATAACTCACTTTAAAAATTTAGTTGTGGAAACGTAGGAAAGACATACTATAGTTTAAGAAACCATGTTCAACTTCTTATAATTACATCACATAAAAATAATAATCCAAATAATAACAAAATGGAAGGCCTTATTACAATCCATTCTATAATCACTTAATAATTAGAGACATATATGCTTTAAAATGAAAAAAAAAAACAAGTCCAAATTGTCTTACTAGCTGGCCACCCAAAGTCCCTCCAAACATCGAACCTCCTACTGAGCATCACCTGAAGATAAAATAAAAGAGGGGGTAAGTTTTGGCAAACTCAGTGTATACAACCCTAAACGAAAAACAAGCATTAAAAAATCATCATACATCAAACATCCAATGCAATCCCATCCCAATAATCCATCCGCTACACACCAGATCTATCCCCTGTCACATCATGTGGGGATATAAATATCGACCCACCCAACAGACACATCAATGGTAGCCCGGTTGCGAAACTACCTTCATTTACATATGGGGCTTAAAAGCCATCAGTGAATCCACGATTGTCAAGCAACCATGCGATCCTCATTTACTGTAACACCTTTAACCCGTTTCCATCGCTGGAATGGGTTACGAGATATTACTGAACCAAATACTTATTCGTAAAATTTTCATGCATCTTCTTCCATCATCTTCATTTCATTAAGTTCATCTTTAATAATGCATAATTCATTATACTACCATATACGATCCTTATTCATACATAGCCGGAACAAATAATTAATCATTATCAAGTTCAATCAAAACCATTACATAAGTTTACATCATATAACAACCATATCATACGATTTTATGTTATGTTCAGTCATAACCAGACGACCCATTACGCTATCTCAATTTAAATACTAAGATCATATACAATAGCCAAATTGCAATTAATCACTTATATAAATGTGTCATCATCGAACCACCCCAAAAACACATAGTCAAAATTTCTTAGCATTTTCAACCTTCAAACATATGTATATTTATATATATATATATATATATATCATTCATTAATAGCATTAAACATTATAACCAAGACAAATTATACCATGATTAAACATAACCAAGTTCAAACTTAGTATTTAGGACATATTCGCATGGCTAGAAGTATACATATCAAAGTTCAAACAAAATACATATTAGCCTATACATGCCGTAATGTTCACTTAGACCAACTAAGAAGAGGGTACCAAAACGTTGTAGGCTAATGTGATGACTTCGAAGAAGGTCCCGAACATACAAAATGGATCAAAGAAATCTAAATAGGAGACAAGTACACACACCAAATGAGTATTCAACTCAGTAAGTCGTAAGCAATATAATACAGACCATTAACATGAGATCATAATAAAAATATTGTAAGATCAACCATTTAACCATACCAAATTATGCCACAATTACTTAAATTATCGATTCAACCACAAGCCAAGTCTTGCTATCCAATTAAATATCAAAACCACTAGATAGTTTAAATCCTTTCCTCGAAGTATAAAACAATGATAAACTAGATGGTTCCATGCCTATACGTTTTATGTCTCAAATTTGATTTTTTCGTTAATAGCCCTAGCACTTTATTGTTTTCCGGCATACATTATATCCTCAACCGATTTCGCACACAAAGTGCTAATCAAATTCGCACACATAGTGCTTTGGAAATTCACTCATTTATTGACATTCAAACCAGCATACATAGTGGCAATCGATTTCGCACACATAGTGCCATTCAAAACCGCACACTTAGTGCCAATGTTGGCTCATTATAATAAGGCAATTTACTTAAATCAAATAGCACATACAACCACATTTATAAATACGTATATCACTCCAAATAAATACCTACCCCAAGAAATTCTTTTATGATACGTTAGTATTAATTATGTATAAATTAATCAACCTACAAATGCTTATAGACTTACCTTATGTCGGATGATATGATTCCCAATCGTCTACTCAATATTCTTTGCTTTGCCTTTGCTTGTTTCCCCTCCTTTGGGTTCTTGAGCTAGAATAAATAAATTTAGTAGTTTAATTACCTTGCAAGATATTCATATATATGAATTTAATAATTCCACTTCTTCTTACAATCGTCCTTGTTCAAGACATCAAACCTCAACTAATGCTTATATTATGTCTCTAAGCCGAATGCATTAACACTTCCAAAATAATATTATGTCAAATATGTTTACATTCAAATATTCATAATTATGAATCAAACTCAACTTTGTAAGCCAACCTCCCTCATTGTGTCGATTATATAGAATCAAAAATTATTTCACAAATGTGCATACTATTTAGCCGAATATGCAAGACCAAATTTAACATTACCTATGTACTTAATTATAAGGCCGAATATACTGTTTCAAATGTAATATCATTTTTATTTCATTTAAACACTTAGTTCCTCCACATAACAATTTGACCGAATGTTTCTAACTAAAAAAAATAAAAACTCCACATCTATTCATAAGTTCATACCAATGTTCATATATCTATTAACTAGTTCATTCTTCATCTTTCTAATATTCCATCCAAAGCATCAAACACTATCCTCATAACATCTAAACATCATAATTGAATGCACATTTTATCACCAAATAGAAAAATCAACCTATGGGTTATAATATAGATTTGTCTACTAACTAAATTTCATAAAATTTAATGAAAAAAACATGAAATATTACCTTGATTAACCCTTAAATTGACCGAATGCTTTTAACAAATTTTCTTGCTTTCTTCACTTAGGTTCGGCTTTGCAAGAAGAAGACGAACACTTATTTCTCCTTCCATTTCTTCTTTTTTTCATCTTTTTCTTATTAATCTATTTTTCTATTTAGATTATGTTGTCATTTACCAATATAATATATATTTAATTAGACTTAGTGGAGGAACATTATCACATGGCCGGCCACTTCATGCATTAAGGGCATTTTGACATGCAAATCCATGCTTTCTCACCTTGTTGTTATTTAATCCTTACAATTTACCTATCATCTTTTCTATGTTTCTCAACTAAGTCCTTTCAAGAAAATTCACATTCCTAAGACTAATTTTTAAACATTTAATTAATTTTTTTTCACAGATACACTATCACACATAAATATATGCAATTAAAATAAAAATAAATTTTTGTGACTCAGTTTTGTGGTCCCGAAACCACATTCCGACTAGGGTCTAATTAGGGTTGTCACAACTCTCCCCCACATAAGGAATTTTCGTCCCCGAAAATCTTACTAGCGAATAAGTTAGGATATCGATCCTTCATAGTGTCTTCAAGTTCCCAAGTAGCTTCTTCGACCCCATGTTTAAGCCACAGTACCTTCACTAATGAGATTTTCTTATTTCGTAGTTCTTTTACTTCACGAGCCAAAATACGAACCGGTTCTTCTTCGTAACTCAAATCATATTGAATCTCAACCTCTGATGGATTAATTATGTGCGATGGATCATATCTATAATGTCGAAGCATCGAAACATGAAAAATGTTGTGAATCTTTTCAAGTTCAGGGGGTAAAATCAATCTATATGCGACCGGCCCAATTCGTTCGGATATTTTATACGGCCCGATGAATCTCGGACTCAATTTGCCCTTACGGCCAAATTTGAGCACCTTTTTCCAAGGTGAGACTTTAAGAAACACTTTGTCTCCAACCTGATATTCAATGTCTTTTCTTTTTAAATCCGCATATGACTTCTGACGATCCGAAGCTACTTTCAGACTTTCACGGATCACTTTTACTTTCTGTTCAGCATCTTTAATCAAATCAACCCCGAAGATTTTACTTTCACTAAGTTCGGTCCAAAACAACGGTGTACGACATTTACGACCGTACAAAGCCTCGTAAGGTGCCATCTTAATGCTTGATTGAAAACTATTGCTATAAGCGAATTCAATCAAAGGCAAATACCTTTCCCATGAACCACAAAACTCTAGGATACAACATCTCAACATATCCTCGAGTATCTGAATTATCCGCTCAGATTGACCATCAGTTTGGGGATGAAAAGCGGTGCTAAATACAACTTGGTACCCAATGCTTCTTACAATTTCTTCCAAAATCGCGATGTAAATCTCAGATCTCTATCCGACACAATAGAAATAGGTACTCCATGTAATCAAACAATTTAGGAGACATATAATTCTGCCAATTTATCGAGCGAGAAATCCGTACGGACAGGGATAAAATGATCAGACTTCGTCAATCTATCAACAATAACCCAGATTGAGTCTTTCTTACTCTGTGTCAACGGTAAAACAGATAAAAGTCCATCGTTACTCGATCCCATTTCCATTTGGGTATCATGATCGATTGAAGTAATCCTGAAGGCACTTGATGTTCTGCTTTCACTTGTTGACATATCAAACACCTTGAAACAAAGTCAGAAATGTCTCGTTTCATACCAGGCCACCAAAATTGACGTTTCAGATCGTTGTACATTTTTGTACTACCCGGGTGGACTGACATTCGACTATTATGAGCCTTGCTTAAAATCATCGAAATAAGTTCCGAATTTCTTAGAACAAATAATCGACTCTTGAACGTCAAACAATCATTGTCGTCAATCTGAAACTCTGATTCCACATTTGAAACACATTCAGCTTGTTTAGCAACCAATTCATCGTCAACTTTCTGGGATTCAAGTATTTGATGAATCAATAATGCTTTGGCCTTTAATTCTGCTACTAACACATTATTGGATGAAACGGACAGGTGAACATTCATCGCTCTCAAAGCAAACACCGATATACGACTTAAAGCATCGGCAACCACGTTAGCCTTTCCCGGGTGATAATCAATGACGAGTTCATAATCTTTCAACAACTCAAGCCAACGTCTTTGTCGCAGATTCAAATCTCTTTGGGTCATCAAATATTTGAGGCTTTTGTCGTCCGAATAAATATGACACCTCTCTCCAAACAAGTAGTGTCGCCATATTTTCAAGGCAAATACAATGGCAGCTATTTCAAGATCATGGGTCGGATAGTTTTTCTCATGTGGCTTTAATTGCCTCGACGCGTAAGCCACAACTCGACCTTCTTGCATCAACACACAACCCAGCCCAAGTAAGGATGCATCACTGTAAGTAACAAACTCTTTCTGGGATTCGGCAGTACTAGCACTGGAGCTTGATTAAGCAGGTTTTCAATCGGTTGAAACTTTTCTGACATTCTTCTGACCATTCAAACTCAACATCTTTTTGAAGTAGTTTCGTCATCGGTGTGGCTATCATCGAAAAACCCTTTACAAACCGTCTGTAGTAACCGGAAAGTCCCAAAAAGCTCCTAACTTCAGTAACATTCATTGGAGGTTTCCAGTCAAGTACGGCCAAAATTTTGCTTGGATCAACTCGAATACCCGATGCGGATACCACATGTCCCAAAAAGCTAACTTCTCTCAACCAGAACTCACATTTACTGAAGTTAGCATATAACTGTTTATCCCATAAAGTCTGCAACACTAATCTCAAGTGCTCGGCATGTTCAGTTTCGTCTCGCGAATAGACCAAAATGTCGTCGATAAACACAACTACAAACCGGTCCAAACACTGTCTAAAGATTCGATTCATCAAGTCCATAAATACCGCAGGAGCATTAGTGAGTCCAAACGGCGTCAATAAGAACTCGTAGTGACCGTATCTCATTCTGAAAGCAGTTTTAGGTATATCTGAATCTCGAACTTGCAACTGATAATAACCCAATCTCAAATCTATCTTTGAGAACACTGAGGCTCCCTTCAACTAATCAAACAAGTCATCAATATGCGGTAACAGATATTTATTCTTTATTGTCACTTTATTCAATTGACGATAATCGATGCACATCCTCATGGTTCCATCTTTCTTTTTCACGAATAATACTGGTGCACCCCATAGTGAGAAACTCGGTCGAGCAAAACCTCTATCTGTCAACTCTTGCAACTGAGTTTTCAATTCCTTCAATTCCGTTGGTGCCATACGATACGGAGCTATCGAAATTGGTGTGGTACCAGGTGCAAGTTCGATGCCGAATTCTACCTCCCGAAAGGGTGGTAATCCCGGTAACTCCTCAGGAAAAATATCTGAATACTCACAAACCACTGGTACTGATTCAAGTTTCTTTTCTAACTCTTTGCTTTCAAGTACGTACGCAAGATATGCATCACACCCCTTTCTCACATATTTCTGAGCGATCATCGAGGATATTATTACTGGCACTCTGTTCAAGTCAGTAGACTCAACTCGGACTATCTCATTATTTGCACACCTCAAATAAATGGTCTTTCTTTTGCAATTCACAACTGCATCATGTACGATTAACCAATCCATACCGAGAATAACATCAAATTCATCAAACGGTAAAAGCATCAAATCGACCGAAAAACAGGAATCTCGGATTATCAGGGGGCATTTCTTACACACTTTGTCAACAAGTACATATCGACCCAAGGGATTTGACACTCGAATTACGAACTGAGTAGACTCAACAGGTAGAGTCTTACTGGATGC
Source organism: Gossypium arboreum (assembly GCF_025698485.1). Lineage (NCBI taxonomy): Eukaryota > Viridiplantae > Streptophyta > Magnoliopsida > Malvales > Malvaceae > Gossypium > Gossypium arboreum. The sequence goes on along the minus strand of NC_069081.1, from coordinate 80,895,773 downwards.
TAAAGTCTCACATACATATGAATGAGTAGAACCAGGGTCAATCAATGCAATCACGTTATTATCAAAGAGAGTGAAAGTACCAGTGATAACATCAGGGGAAGATGCCTCCTCTCGTGTACGGATGGCACAAGCTCTGGTAGGAGCACGAGTCTCAGATCGAACAGCCGTATCGGGAGTCCCTCTCTGACTGCCACCCCTGCCTACTGTATTTCTCGGTGGTCTGCCTCTAGTCGTTGTACCACTCGATCTCGTACCTTGTATCTTATTCTTTTCATCAGATTCCGTGCAATCTCGAATAAAATGATCCCATGATCCGCATCTATAACATGCCCTGTTAATAGACTTACCCGAACATTCACCTACATGTCGTCTTCCACATTGTGGACATTCAGGTTTTTCTTGTTGGTTGTTACCAACACTAGCAACCGAAGTAGCTCGAGAGTCCGTTGATGGTCGCTCCCTATTAGAAATTCCTGAAGTTGTCTTTGATCTATTAGTATCGTCTCTGAACTTCTTTGCAACCGAGAAACAAGTTTTACTAGCCGATCTTTTACGAAAGTCTCTAGCTTCAAATTCAGCTTTCTGTTTCTCCTTTCCAAGTTCTTCAGCCTTGCAAGCTCGTTCAACTAGGGTTACGAATTCTTTTAGTTCTAAAATACCCACTAGTAGCTTTAAATCTTCATTCAATCCCTCCTCAAATCTTTTACACATGGCAACTTCATCAGCTACACACTCTCGAGCATAACGGCTGAGTCTTACAAACTCACGCTCATATTCAGATACCGTCAAATGGCCTTGTTTAAGCTCCAAAAATTCCTTGCGCTTTTGATCAATAAATCGTTGACTGATATAATTTTTTCGAAACTCCGTCTGAAAGAAATCCCAAGTAACTCGTTCTTTTGGAACAATAGAAATCAAGGTTCTCCACCAATAGTAGGCCGAGTCTCATAATAAAGATATGGCACACTTTAAACACTCATCAAGTGTGCAAGACAGCTCATCAAAAACCCGGATGGTGTTATCAAGCCAAAACTTGACCCTTTCAGCATCATCAGTAGCTATGGCTCAAAATTCCTCGGCCCCGCGCTTCCTGATCAAATCCACAAGAGGTTTACTCGGCCTCAAAGGATCAGTAGTTGGTGGTATTATAGGCAAGTGAGGCGGATTATTTAAATTCGGGAATGGTTGAGCAGCCGGGTTAGTTCGGGCATATTGTTCAACCCACTCGTTCATCATGGTAAAGAAGGCTTGTTTTGCCCCATCATCTTGATTATTCGCAGATGATTGAGGTTCAACAGGCGGTGTCCCTTGTGCCGGAGCAGCCGCTACACTCTCAACATCATCCGCTAAGGCTCTCTCTAAATTGGGTTCCATTTACTAATCAAAACAATAATTTCAACTGTCAGAAGTCATCACACTATCATTTACTAACATTAAGGCATGTATAGCTAGACTCATACGCGCTATGGTAGTCCTAGAACCGACTAAACCGTAGCTCTGATACCAATAAAATGTAACACCCCTAACCCGTTTCCATCGCTGGAATGGGTTACGAGATATTACCAAACCAAATACTTATTTGTAAAATTTTCATGCATCTTCTTCTATCATCTTCATTTCGTTAAGTTCATCTTAATAATGCATAATTCATTATACTACTATATACGATCCTTATTCATACCTAGCCGGAACACATAATTAATCATTATCAAGTTCAATCAAAACCATTACATAAGTTTACATCATATAACAACCATATCATACGATTTTATGTTATGTTCAGACATAACCAGACGACCCATTACGCTATCTCAATTTAAATACTAAGATCATATACAATAGCCAAATTGCAATTAATCACTTATATAAATGTGTCATAATCGAACCACTCCAAAAACACATAGTCAAAATTTCTTAGCATTTTCAACCCTCAAACATATGTATATTTATATATATATATATATATATATATATCATTCATTAATAGCATTAAACATTATAACCAAGACAAATTATACCATGATTAAACATAACCAAGTTCAAACTTAGTATTTAGGCCATATTCGCATGGCTGGAAGTATACATATCAAAGTTCAAACAAAATACATATTAGCCTATACATGCCGTAATGTTCACTTAGACCAACTAGGAAGAGGGTACCAAAACGTTGCAAGCTGATGTGATGACTTCGACGATGGTCCCGAACACACAAAATGGATCAAAGAAATCTAAATAGGAGACAAGTAAACACACCAAATGAGTATTCAACTCAGTAAGTCATAAGCAATATAATACAGACCATTAACATGAGATCATAATAAAAATATTGTAAGATCAACCATTTAACCATACCGAATTATGCCACAATTACTTAAATTATCGATTCAACCACAAGCCAAGTCTTGCTATCCAATTAAATATCAAAACCACTAGATAGTTTAGATCCTTTCCTCGAAGTATAAAACAATGATAAACTAGATGGTTCCATGCCTATACGTTTTATGTCTCAAATTTGATTTTTCTGTTAATAGCCCTAGCACTTTATTCTTTTCCGGCACACATTATATCCTCAACCGATTTCGCACACATAGTGCTAATCAAATTCGCACACATAGTGCCATGCTAAACTGCACATATAGTGCTTTGGAAATTCACTCATTTATTGACATTCAAACCAGCATACATAGTGCCAATCGATTTCGCACACATAGTGCCAATCAATTCCGCACACTTAGTGCCAATGTTGGCTCATTATAATAAGGCAATTTACTTAAATCAAATAGCACATACAACCATATTTATAAATATGTATATCACTCCAAATAAATACCTACCCCAAGAAATTCTTTTATGATACGTTAGTATTAATTATGTATAAATTAATCAACCTACAAATGCTTATAGACTTACCTTATGTCGGATGATATGATTCCCAATCGTTTACTCAATATTCTTTGCTTTGCTTTTGCTTGTTTCCCCTCCTTTGGGTTCTTGAGCTAGAATAAATAAATTTAGTAGTTTAATTATCTTGTAAGATATTCATATATATGAATTTAATGATTCCACTTCTTCTTACAACCATCCTTGTTCAAGACATCAAACCTCAACTAATGCTTATATTATGTCTCTAAGCCGAATGCATTAACACTTCCAAAATAATATTATGTTAAATATGTTTACATCCAAATATACATAATTATGAATCAAACTCAACTTTGTAAGCCAACCTCCCTCATTGGGTCGATTATATAGAATCAAAAATTATTTCACAAATGTGCATAATATTTAGCCGAATATGCAAGACCAAATTCAACATTACCTATGTACTTAATTATAAGGCCGAATATACAGTTTCAAATGTAATATCATTTTTATTTCATTTAAAGACTTAGTTCCTCCACATAACAATTTGACCGAATGTTTCTAACTAAATAAAAATAAAAACTCCACATCTATTCATAAGTTCATACCAATGTTCATATATCTATTAACTAGTTCATTCTTCATCTTTCTAATATTCCATCCAAAGCATCAAACGCTATCCTCATAACATCTAAACATCACAACCGAATGCACATTTTGTCACCAAATAGAAAAATCAACCTATGGGTTATAGTATAGATTTGTCTACTAACTAAATTTCATAAAATTTAATGAAAAGAAACATGAAATCTTACCTTGATTAACCCTTAAATTGACCGAATGCTTTTAACAATTTTTTTTTCTTTCTTCACTTAGGTTCGGCTTTGCAAGAAGAAGACGAACACTTCTCTCTCCTTCCATTTATTCTTTTATTCATCTTTTTCTTATTAATCTATTTTTCTATTTAGATTATTTTGTCATTTACCATTATAATATATACTTAATTAGACTTAGTGGAGGAAAATCATCACATGGGCAGCCACTTCATGCATTAAGGGCATTTTGACATGCAAATCCATGCTTTCTCACCTTGTTGTTATTTGATCCTTACAATTTACCTATCATCTTTTCTAAGTTTCTCAACTAAGTCCTTTCAAGAAAATTCACATTTCTAAGACTAATTTTTAAACATTTAATTAATTTTTTTTCACACATACACTATCACACATAAATATATACAATTAAAATAAAAATAAATTTTTGTGACTCGGTTTTGTGGTCCCGAAACCACATTCCGACTAGGGTCTAATTAGGGCTGTCACATTTACTTCCTCTATTCCATAATTCCCAACCCATATGCAACCTAAACAGAATATCATATGTATACAGCAGAGATGCGTGTCACATCCATAAAACTTACATTCAACACCTAGGGGTATTTTGTTCATTTTCACCCTTAGGGGCATTTTGGTAATTTTCTCTTTAATACGGTTTCCACTTACCTTGGCTCGTTAACAAATCCCATGAGCTAAGATGAACGAATACTATGCACTAGGTAGGATTCCAGAGAAGAGGAGGTGAGTCATTAAGACTGCGTAAGTACCAAGCTCTCTTTAGATCCAATCCTAGACATGCATATACCCGTTGCCACACCTTAACCCTATGACTTGTCCACGATCGCAACATATTAATTAAGTTTTATGTAGTTATCATATTCTAGGCCCAAAACCCTACATACATGCATATGGCCCACTTGGCCCAATCTCATCTATATGGCCCATTAGGCCCAATTCACATTCATATGGCCCATCAGGTCCAAATCACCTTTATATGGCCCATTAGGCCCAAATCACCTTATATTCATGCTCACACACAAATTTTCTATCACATAGCATCAATTATCAAATTTTGCCTATTATAGGCCCAAACAGCCCATCGGGCCCATTAAGCCTATTCTGGCCTGGTTGGCCAGATCACAACCCAAGTCCATGGAATCGTCCATGGGCTTCAGACAACTTATCGGTTTCCTCCTCACGAGTGTTCGCGCACTCACAAGACTACCACAACCAAACTTTCAGCTTTTCAGCATTTCAGCTTTTCGACTTTTACCGATCTACTTGTGTGTACAGTGTATGTACACACCTGGTAAGAAAGCGTGCTGCAATTCCCTTAGTCACCAACCTACAAACGATATCACCCTTCAATTAATCGCATGCTTAATACATAACTTTACTAAAACCAAAACCTCACATTGACCTTACCTTGCGCGATAAGTATAGCAACCCCTTCTTAAATCACTAACCATGATCAACTCCTAGATCTGCACCAATCTTAACTACTAAAACCAGAATAATAGGTGACTCATACCAAACACAAGTCCCCTTACCTTAACTATGAACATTCGGCCACCTTAGCTAATAGGAGAGGAATACTTACCAAAACCGCAAACACCTAAAGAGCAATTTTGGTAGAGAGCTAGGATTCGAGATCCGATACTAATTCCCTACCACAGTTGATTAGAAAGAGTGAGGAAAGAACAGTGTAATAGATTCTTAGCAAAACCGATTGGAAGAACAAACACTTACACTAGATTCGATCGAAGAGTACTTGGCCCTTGAAAGATTTGGCTTTTCGGCTTTTAAACTTAGTATGGTGAATAAGGTTTCTTTGGTACAGATTAAAGAAGAAGAGTAGAGGAAGAAATTGGCTAAGCGAAACAAAGAAAATTGTGTAGAGAAAGAATAGAAATTGGTACAAAGAAAAGAGAGTAAAACAAAACGGTTTTCGGCTTTTAGGGAAAAGGGTTTTCGGTAACAGGGTGAAGGAAATTCGGCATTAGCCTGGTAACCCTGCATTTGACACTTATTTATAGCCCTTATAGCCAAATTGCATGGCCCTCAATTCCCCATTCGGCTCCATCTCTTCCCCCTTCTCATCTCCTCGTTTTTCTCCCTAATAACCCCTTGATCCTTTCCTTAATTTTCCCTTTTGAACACTCCCTTTGGAGTCCATCTTCACGCCACTTCCAACCTTCTGGAAGGCCAAAATTAAACTTCTAAAAACACTAAGCTAGGATTCGAACCTTGGATGTCCTTGCTAACTACTAACGCCACCTCCCTACAATCTAAGTGGCGTCACTTAGTCACTCTTTCACAATTCTTTTTGATGCCATTTTCCCTTATCTTTATTTTAAATCCCAACTACTTACCAACAAGGTCCTTTTAATTGAGCTAATCGTGTGTCACACACGGCCTAGACACACTCCTGTATGTCTACTCGTGTGGACCTTTTTTATGCTATAATTTCAAGCCAATGGTCACCCGCATCATTTTCTCACATATAAGAACCCTAATTGCATTTAACACTATCCAAAAATACTCAAGGACTATCATCAATGAATCTATTGCATGTTAACCTCATCTCCTCAGTTAAGTACATGCTCAATTATGCCCTTTTTGGTATTGAGGATTTCCATCCCATTGAAACACATTTAGACTTGGCTCATTAGTATAATTCATTGCCAATTATAGCCTAATATCTCCAAATGTTTTAGCCACATTACAAATGCCTATTTATGAAATCCCACATTCAATCATCACAAGAACATTTTTTTAACATAAACATGCATGGTTGTTAGGTAATAACCTGCAACAAAATGAGCCATGTCTTATGGCCATATACAAGAAGAATAAGTTTAATATTTACGCATTTACATTGGCCAACCAAATGACACACATAGAAAAATAAACAAAAGCCCTATACGTGCCATTAAACAAAATAAAAGTATCTATATACCAAAGCTAGACAAGATGATAGTGTGTTGATTCTCTAATTGTCTTCCAATCTCTATGAGTCTTTGAGCTCTGTAAGACAGGGAAAAGAGAGGGTTAAGCATTTACATGCTTAGTAAGCCCGAATAAATGGAAAGTAAACTTACTGATTAATTAGCATACAACCATGTTAGGCAACCAGTCCAATAAATATAGAATAGCCTCCTATTACATACACTCAAGCAACAAGTTAGTCCCATAATAATTCATCATGTAATTTATCTTAGATAAGCTCATCATCCAATATTTTCATTTCTATATCTCATGTTAATCCCGTTGAGTACCTTGAAAATCCCGATGGATTATCCATTTACCGTCAAGTCATAAGAGTGATCTTCTCAAATACGCACTCCCGTGAACCTCACATCTTACGGCGGGATTACCAGTCCAGGCTAAATCCCCCATAATATAAACTCATGGAGTGATATCAGGATTACCAGTCCAGGCTAAATCCTTTGTAGCGACAAACACCCTTAATGAGCTCGGATCTGAATTACCGGTCCAGGATAAATTCAAACCTTAATTGGATTACCCATCCGGGCTAAATCCATAATGCACACATATTCTTTGGGAGGCTCGATCACTCAAGGAAGACCCGTCCGGGCTAGATACTTTCTATATTCAAGATCAATGTATTACCCGTCCGGGCTAAATCCTTTTCTACAACACATGCAGGATCTCAAGTCACGTAAGCCATGGTTTATCCATCCAATTTCCCTTTTAACTTTAGCTGGGACATTTATCATCTTGTTGTTATTATTATTAACACATTTCATGGATTTTCATGCCATTATTATATACAATTATCATACATTCATAAAACATGCATTTAGGCATATTATGGGTTTATTTTAAGTTATTCGAACTTACCTGGTATTTGTGTCGGCTTCGCATTTCGGTTACTCTGAAACCCTTCGTTTTCCTTGATCGACCTCCAAAATTTGTTCCTCGGGGTCTACAACAATAAAAATAAATTATCAATATCTCACATTATTCTTTTCGAGCCTAAATTTCACCCCTGAACAAAATGACCGTTTTGCCCATAACTTTTCACATTATTTATGATTTAGTCCCTAGGCCCGTATAATGAAATGCATGAAATTTCCTGGTTACCCAAGCCTAGTCGAATATTTTTCATTCTTATAGCAGTCCTCATTTTCCTTTGTTTCACATTTTTCTACCCATTTTTTACAACTTTTACAATCTAGTCCTTTAAGCCACTTCCATGAAAAACCACTTAGTAAAAGTTGTTTACCATCCTTTAAACTCTTATACTCCTCCATAAAATATCGAAATACAAGCATCTCATTCATAGGTAGTTCTCTAAACATGAACCCTAGTATGAAATATGGGTAGAAATGAAGAAAGTAAGCTACCGGGGTTTCAAAAATACGAAGAACATTCAAAACGGGGCTAGGGAGCACTTACTATTAAGCTTGAAAATGTTGAACCCCCTTGCTTATGGAACCCTTGAAATTTTAGCAGCTATAGGAAGAAGATAAGTGAATTTTGCATTCATTTTCCCTTTTTATTTCATTTATTACCAAATAACTAAAATGCCCTTCCTTACTAAACTTTCAAATTTTTTCCAAACATGCCCATTTTTGTCCAAAAACTTAGAAATTGGGCAAATTTCTTTTTAAGGACTTCTAATTAATTTTCTAAATCAAATTCATACAAATTTCTTATAGAATCCAAGTTTTGCAATTTATTCAATTTGGTCCTTATTTTCCAATTGAACACCTTACTCATAGAATTTCTTTATGAAACTTTAGCACATTCATATTTTCATATTCTAGACCTCATAATAATCATAAAACAAATACTTCAACATCAAATTTTTTATTCTAAAACCACTGTTCCGATTAGGCCCTATTTCGGGATGTTAGAATCCATGTTTATCGTCCTACTGGACTACCTAGGTTTGCCATAGTCCAAATATTGTCTTACACCTTATATTTCTCATGTTTACTGTCTCGAAGACTACCGGGATGCCATAGTTTAACTATGGTCTTAGTTGTTTTTACCGTGATGCCATAACATCTTTCGGGCATGGTCTCACTCACTTCAGTTTTGATGTTATAGCATCTTTCAGCTTTGGTCTTACTTATTGTAGGCATATAACCTCCAGTCAGTCCTATGGCCTCTCCATGATATTCACATTTTCCGTTTCCTTCCTTCCATTCCCCTATTTCACCATCCTTCGCATATCACAGTATGCACTTCGTAATACCATATTGCGGTCTCTAACAGAATCATCCCATGTTCACATTCCTAACTTCTTCTATTCTCTATCATGATTTCCCCTAATCATGCATATTAAACTAAAATGGAGAATACTCATAAATTCATAAAAGGATGAACCATACTTTTACAGTTTAGGGTTTCAGTATAGAAACTCAACTAATGCCCTTTCGCCTTATCCATTTAGCTTTCTGGAATGCCAGAGATTCCATGCCCCTAGCAGCTAAGTAACACAACCAAACCATGGGTTAAACCCAGTGTTTTCACTTTAGACTTAAAATTTCCAAAAACATGCAGAACCCTTAAAAATGGTTTCTAAAAACTCATAACTTTGTTTTCTAAATCTTATATATACCGAAGGGCTTAGAACCTTACCAGTTTATTGGTTTCCCTACTTTTCCAACTTAACCCTCCCGATTGTTGCTCCATGCAAAGCTTTCCCTGACCATTGCTTCCTTAAGCAACCATGGACATTGAAGAAGAGGAAAAAATGGAATAGATTGAGAGGACTTAATCTATGGGTTCATTTTTTAGTATTTATAACCCTTCATGTAAGATCTCCAACTGTATATCAACCGTTCATCCATAATCATTTTGTCTCCCACATAGAGATCGACTGATTATATCTTAACCGAACTAGGATTGATTTCCAACCATATTCCATTTCATTCCTAACTTTTCCTGGTGTTTCAATAGAGACCACCAACTAATAGTTTCTTTCAATTTAACACCTAATTGTTTCAAATTTCTAGGTTAAAAGGATTTCGAGTGTAACAGAAGTTTTTATTAAAGCCATTCTATAGGTGAACCTTACTTATACTATGTCCTATTTTTTTTTATTTCAATGTAACACTCCTAACCCGTCTCTATCGTCGGATTAGGGTTACAGAGTATTACCGTACAATTGTAAAACATTTAACATCATAACATTTAAATAAATTAAACATATTATAAACCATTCAGTTATATAGTTTTGTCCCTAAATCGAGCTTTCGAAACCCTAAAAATAGTTTAAAAGTGACTTGGGACTAAATAGAAACAAAATAGAAGTTTTAAGGAAAATATGCAAAAATGTAAAAATAGGGGTCACACGGTTGTGTGGCCAAGCCGTGTAAAATTTGAGCAAGGGACACACGTCCATGTGCCAAGCTGTGTAATTCTCTGAGTTGCTACACACGGTCGTATGCTAGGCCTTGTACTAAGCCGTGGAACACACTGACTTGAAATATCAAAATTTTCCAAATGATACATGGTCATGTGTGATATCTCGAATTAGGGCCTAATAGGAATAGTGGTTTTGGGACCGTAAATCTGAAATATAAATAATTATTTTATGATTATTTTGAGGTCTATGATATGATTTCATGATTGTGTGAAAATTTCGTGAAGAAATTCTATGCATAAAGTGCTTAATTTGAAGTTAGGGACTCAATTGAATAAGTTACAAAACTTGCATTCTAGAAGTTTCTAGTATGAAATTGCTTTGAAATATTAATTAGGAGGTCTTAAATAGCAATTTGACCAATTTCTAAGTTTATGGACAAAAATTGGACGTGGATGGAATTTTTGAAAGTTTAATAAGGAAGGGCATTTTGGTCATTTTGATATTAAACGAAATAAAATGGGAAAAATAACACAAAAATGATCATCTTCTCCATAAGTTGCTGCCAAATTTTGCTCTCCACCATAGCTAGGGTTTCAATACGTTTAAGCCTTGATTGTAAGTGATTTCTATGCCCGTTTTTAATGTTCTTTACATTTTTGAAATCCTCGTAGCTCGGTTTACCTGTTTCTACCAATATTTTGAGCTAGGGTTTATATTTAAAAATTTACCCATGAATGATATGCATGAATTTTGATGTTTTATGGTAGAATATGAAGTTTGAGATTGTGTTAAACAACTTTTTCTATGTGATTTTTCGTAAAAACGAGTAAAATTACATAATCGGTAAAAATACCTAATTAAGTACATGTTAGAGTGTGAATTTGATATTGCTATAGAAGGGAAAAATGATCAGCATATCATAAAACATAATAAAATAGGATGAAGTTTAATTTACGAGATTTGGGGCAAAAGTGTAAATATGTGAAAGTTTAGAGGCAAAATTATAATTTTTCCAAAATATGATTTTAGGTTGATTTGAATAATATGAGTCCTAATTAGGCTATATTTGAAATGATAGAGCAAGGAAAATCGAAATTCGGGCTAAAATCGGCAAAATACCAAGTTGTGGATAAAATGGTAAAAATGACCATTTTCGCATACGAGGTAAGTTCAAATGTAAATATTGTAATATAATTATTATTTTAAATCATTTAAAGCTATTTATACGATATTATGATTGTTATCATGCAATTCTATACTTTGTGGTCATTGTTGGACAACATGCAAAAATTTTATGAATTATGTGAAAAATGTGAAAGACTACCGAAGTATCGTCATGGGTATTCCAAGGCGAATGGTAAAGGAGTACGAACGAGGAAAGTCCCGTTGAACCTTAGGAATAGATTCGGATATTTGGGCGTCCGAACTCTTTGAGTTGAGTCCGAGTTCACTTATGGATGTGAACGCCCGAACTCGTTGAGTTGAGTCCGAGTTCACTTATGGGCGGGTTACATGGTAGCTTGGCTACATATGGGGCACTTATGTGCAAACTTTCCATGTATCCTAGTTATATTCCGATGTGTTGAACGGGTAAAATTCTAGTGAAATGGAAGAATACTCAAGATGCAAGTGACGTATTGGTAAATGTTGTGGAATGGGCACTTTGGACAGGTATGTACTTAACCGTCGGGTTGAGACTTGATACGACAACAATAATGTAGTAAGACCATGAATGATGAATAGAAATGTCATATATGTTTTGGTGATATTATGCTAATGTTGGTTGGTATAATTGCTTTGTTAAGTTATTTGTTATTTGCATGTGAACTTACTAAGCATTTATGCTTACTCCTTCCCTTCCATTCCTTGTAGTTTTGACAAGCCGGTTTGGAGATCAGGACGGTCAGAGGCACGCTCACTCTATCAACGGACCATCTCGGTATGGTGGCTTGCATATTTTGGGAATATGGCATGTATAGCATTATAATCCTTTTGTGTATATAATCTTATGATATAGCTCATGGATTGTAACACCCCAAACCCGAGACCATCGCCGGTGTCGGACACGAGGGGTTAACGAGACAAATCCTCTTAAAGTACCGACCAATTTGGCATTTCTGGACAGGCTGGAAAACTGCGTCACCGTCGCCTTAAAAATCATATCTCGAGTTTCAAAACTCGGAAACTGGTTTCGTAAATTTTCCCTGAATTTATACTCATATACCCATCCATGGATTTATTTTTAGAATTTTTGGTTGGGCCAATTGGTACAGTTTATTAGTTAAAGTCACCCATGTTACAGGGATCGACTGCTCTGACCTTCGCGCGTTACAACTTGAATATCTCTCTGTACAGGGCTTTAATACTGGTGCCGTTTGTTTTTAATGAAACTAGACTAAAAATGGAATCTGTACATATAAGGCATGACTCCTAATTCTTTCTGGATAATTTATGGAAAATTTTCAAAGTCGCGACAGGGGTCCCAGAAACCGTTCTGGCCCTGTCTCACGAGAACTTTAATATCTCTCAATATACTGCTCATATGGTCGTTTCGTTTTGTCCATATAAAAATAGATTCATCAAGGTTCAATTTCATAATTTATTCACTATTTAATTCTACTTCTACTATTTTTAGTGATTTTTCAATCTCATCTCACTGCTGCTGTCCGCAACAGTTACTGCAGTAGACTATGCCAATTTCATGAATCTTTCCTTAGCCTTAATCATCCATCATACATGACACAAATTATGGGCACCATATCAAAATTAGAGTTTCTAAGACTCGTGGCTATAGGTTCTAGCATCCCACTCGATGACCACATAGGCCATTTTCACATGGCTTAAAGTTTACAACCCACAATTCGACAAAACAAAATAGCCTATACATGCCAAATGTTCTTCAACAACAAAAACAATACCACAAGATTTCAGCCGGTGTGATGACTCCAACGACGGCCCCGATCACGCAAACAATACGAGTCCGAGAGACCTAAAATGGGTGACAAGAAAACACCGAGTGAGTTTACAACTCAGTAAGTCATAAGCATTCATTAATCCACTGATAAAGTTACTACTACATGTACAACAAATGAGGCTAGGTACTCGTCCATATCGAGTCTATACCATAATACCTCGGACCTTTCGGTCCAATCTCGTACCAAGTCATACATCCACATTTCATATTCTACACAACAAGATAATCGAAACATTTTTACACATTAACTCATTTTCCAGCACAACCATACAATTTCAATCATCACATAGATTTAAGGCTTACCAAATTCAACCCCAAGCATGAACGTATTCTCTATTCGTCATGAGCTCGAGGTACTTACCCGATTCGCTGTCCGGATTAACTCGATAATGTCGCACACTCAGTGCCAATTGTAATACAAGAGCATATAGTGAATCCGCACACTTAGTGCTATATATTTTCAGCTCGCACACTTAGTGCTATAGAATCAAACTCGCACACTTAGTGCTGTACAATTTTAAACCCGCACACTTAGTGCCAATCTTGTCACCGTGTCCATTTATACCCGCACACTTAGTGCCGTGACCAATGCCTTATGCATTTTGCTGCCTTTATACATTCAACAATGGCATCATTCCATACACATACATTTTCATTTACACATCAATTCATTAAACACAATTGCATATATATTATGATCATTTAAATCAACACCAAATATATGCTTAATGACTTACCTTGTGTTAGGTAAAATAGTTCCAAGTCGGCTACTCGATGACCTTCGATTTCCCCTTGTTGGACGCCTCTCCTTTAAGATCTTGAGCTAAATCAAACAAATTTACTTCTCAATCAGACACATACACACGGCAACCATATACATTTCAAAGGTCAATTTATTCGTATCATTTGTCCATATATTAGCTTTTAACGCATTTGGTCACTAGGGCGACCATATTTAACTTTCAAGCATTCATTTCTAATTTTAGTTAAACAATGCCGAATGCCATTAGCTACTAATGACACACACACACACACATATAAGCACATTTAGCATTTGATACATTCGGCCTTAGCATAATTTCATTAAGAGTCCCCATTAGCCACTTCACTCATCAATTATCTCAACTACTTGATAATCCATACTTATCATGCTAGCCGAATATTTCTTATTCAAGTTCATCATCTTCATATTCGCACTAACATCACAATCTCATATCATGGCGAATGCTCCTCTTAAACTATTGTTCATCTAGATTTAGCATGAAACAACAATCATCACCCTTGTTAGTTACCCTAGCGAAAAACTCACTTATTCAAAAACCAAGATTTCAACATGGGTTACCTAAAGAACTTGATAACTAGTTCAAATTTCATCCATCTAACTTACTAATCAAATGTGTACAACATTTCCACCATCTTCTTTAACATCTACCATGGCCGAACGTTCATATCACCATAATTTTTCAAAGATTTGGCATGGTTAAATAAGGGCTTAGAATCTAGCTTAAAACCATGCTAAGATTTAAAGAGCTAACTTGAATTCTTACCTTAATTTCCAGCTCAAGGTGGCTGAATTTCTTCCTCTTTTTCCTCTTCTACACGGCTAAGAAGAACCAAAGTATGAAGCCTTTTCCTTCTCCCCCCTTTTTTTTTTTCGGTCATGCATGAGAATGATGGACACATTTTTTTTCTTTGTTTTCTTCCTTTAATTTTTCATTAGTTTATTTCCCATGCTTCTTTTTTTATTCCTCCTTACATAATCCATTAGCTAGACATGTTTGAAACATGTTTCCCTTGCCCATAACTTGTCATGGCGCCACTTATCCAAAATAAATGGAGTATTTGACATGCAACTCCATTTATTTTACTTCATTCTTTATTAACCTCTTAAAATAGCCACATATATTTAAATCCTTCACATGAGTCCTTTTCTTTCAATTCACAATCAAATTAACTAAATCAAAGAATTCAAAATTCACACATGTATTTTCACATATTCTAGACAATAAATATTGCGTTTGAACATGTCGGTGACTCGGTTTAGCGGTCCCGAAACCACTTTCCGACTAGGGTTAAATTAGGGATGTCACATGGATGGCATGGAAATATTTGAGAATGATTAGCTATTGGAGTGGCTAATCGAGATTATATTTGATAACACGTATGCTTTATGTGCTAACTAATCTGTGGAAATCCATAAAATGGTGAAATTGGCTATAAAACAGAATCAAACAGCAGCAGTGATGTGAGTTTGAAAAATCACTAAAAATAGTAGAGATAGAATTAGATGATGAATAAAATATGTAATTTAAGATTAATGAATCTATTTTCATGTGGAAGAAACAAAATAGGTAAAAGAGTTGTATTATATGAGATATTTATGTTTTGGTGAATTAGGGTCTGAGAAATTTCTGGATTCCCTGTTCTAACTTTAGAAATTCACCATGATTTGTGTAAAAATAATTAGGACTCAAAATTTATATGTATGGATTCCTTATTAAGTATATTTTTAAGTGAAACAAACAGAATAGTCATTGGATTTCTGTACAGAAAGAAATTTGATTCGTTGTGCACAGGGGTCAGAGTAGCCGAACCCTAAAATAGGGGAGATTTTAACTAATAAAATGTACTAATTGGCCCAACCAAAAATTCTAGAAAAGAATTAGTAGATAGATATATAAGTATAGTTTGAGGAAAAATTTATAGATCTTAATTTTGAGTTTCAAAACTCGAGATATGAATTTTTAAGCGACTCTAATGCAGTTAGCCAGCTTGTCTGGAAATTTTGAAAATAAATTGTTTGAGCTGTTTAATTAATGAATTAAGTCCGTTAACACCTCGTGCTCGACTCCGGCGATGGTCTCGGGTACGGGGGCGTTACATCATGTGCCAGGCTGTGTACTAAGCCATGGAACACACTGACTTGAAATATCAAAATTTTGCAAATGACACACTGCCGTGTGACAGCCCGTGTCTCAGGCTGTGTGAACCTAAAACCTTACCTAAAATCAAGCCATTTCATGTCCAATTCATACTTAATCATTCAAACCATTTGGGCACACATTCAAGGGATTCAAAAATTATTCAAACACACATAAACATATCATTCCAAACATCCTGAATCATCTAACCAATATGTCATTCAAAGGCACCACAATTGTATCAAACATTAAGAATCAAACCGAAGCAATTTGACTATATCTCAAACACACAATCTAGTTCACTTAACTTCCATACATGATGAATTTGCAAGCCATCAAAACATACCAAAAGAACCTTAATTACAAGCACTTAAAAGTGACCAATATGACATAACTTGGTAAGGCATTAAAGTAAACCAAAGCAACATAACCCCTAAAGCTTAAACATACCAAAACATACATTACAAGGATCCTATACATGCTATTATTAACCTTGGCCAAAATGCACAAAATCTACCGATATGATTGTTGGATAGTGTGATAGGTCTCCGACAAGTTTCCAACTGATTGAGCTTCCGATAATCTATAAAACAAAGGAAAGTAACTACGTAAGAAACGAGTGTTTAGTAAGCTCATATAAACTTAAATATAACTTATCATTTCATTTATACAATTCATAGATTAAGCTTAAATCATTACCAATGCCATAAGCTTAGTATAAACCTATACAACATCATCAAACTCACAAGTTAGTACACTTGTTCATGATACAAATGAATTCAACCATAAGATAAGTAGATTTCCAAATGTAAATACATCATTTAGCTCATAAATCTTTTCATAAGAACATGATTCATTCCATTTGAATACTTACCATTTCATTTCCTTTTCTTACCCACTGAACCATCTAGAATTACATCAGATACTCAGGAAAGCTCCCATATAATGTGCCTTTACATATAACTGTAACCTTTCCTTTACATCAATGTTCACACGAGTTGTGAAATGGGCCTGCTCACATGAGTTATGGGACAGAATGTAAGCTACACGATGCTACTGGAGTCCGCAACAAATGCAGGACTTCAGTCATCAGTAGGACATTCAAGACTAGCACCCAAAACATGAAATCACTAATGACATGTCATTCGTATCCTGAGAATTCTTAAGGTTCATCCGATGCTCGTTATCCGCCAATTTATCATAATATCGATACATTTATATATAGAATCATTTATTTTAAAATAAATTAGCAGTTAGTCAATTTAGTTAACATTAAAATGATCATAATTTATCTGAACTTACCTCAATAGCTAGGGCATAGAAGTAGAATCGAACACTAATCTGAAGCTTTAACATTTCCTCAATTTAAGTCCGAATGTGGTTTATCTTGATCTAAATAGATAACTTCAATCAATTAAGTACTTCTTATATTTAATTTAGTCCTTAAGCTCATAACTTGAATATAACTCATTTTAACCTCAATTCAACTCAACCAATGTTGCAAGGGAGCTTGAAACAATCCACAATTACCAACAATTCACAACAAAATCCAGGGAACTATACATTTAACAATTTAATCCCTATTTTCAAAATTCAAACAAATCACTTAACAAAACATGTTTATTTTATAACAAAGATAAATAATCCATCAACTAACATCACACACATTCAAAAACATCCATGGCGAGTCCCTCAACCATTAACAATTTTTCAAATTAACCTCCAGGCTAGCTAGATTAAGCTAAAACGAACTCAAAAACATAAAAATCATTAAAAACAGGGCTTGAAAACCTACCATGGAAGGACAGAATGCTTGGTCAAACCTTTCTCTTCTCTAATGGCTATTTTAGGGTTCCAAATAGGCAAAAAAATGAAGATGATAACTTTATTTCATCTTTTCTTACTTAATTTTCTTTTTAATTACAAATTTACCATTTTACCCTTATCGTTATTCAATAATTTCAATAAAACATTGTCCATGCACATCCACTAACTCTTTAAAGGTATAATTACTATTCAAGTTCATTGACTTTTATTTCTATAGCCATTCGATCCCTTTAACTAATAGAACTCAACTTTTTCACCTTTTATGATTTAGTCCTTTTAATTTAATTAACAATTTAAACTTCAAAATTTCTTAACGAAACTTTAATACGACCTTATTATAATCACGTAGACATGAAATAAATAATAAAATAATAATTCATTCATCAGAATTATGGTCTAAAATCCACTGCTTCCGACACCACTAAAAATGAGCTGCTACAAATCTCCCCCCTAAAGTAATTTTCGTCCCTAAAAATCTTACCAGAAAATAGGTTTAGGTATCGCACTTTCATAACTTTTTCTGGTTCCTAGGTAGCCTCTTCAACTCTGTGACGTTATCAGAGAACTTTGACTAAAGCTATAGATTTATGTCCTAACTCTTTAACTTCCTGAGCTAAATTTCTTATCAGTTCTTCACTACATGACATCTTTGGTTGAATCTCAACATCAACTAGTGAAATCACATGTCAAGGGTCCGATCGATGTCGCTGTAACATCAATACATGAAACATGTTACTTATTTTCTTTATCTCTGATGGTAAAGCCAAACGATAAGCCACTGACCTAATTCTCTAAATGATCTCATACGGCCCGATGAATCTCAGACTAAGCCTCTATTTTTGACCAAAATGGAGAACTTTTCTCCAAGGTGATACTTTTAAAAATACTCTATCGCTGACTTGAAATTCAATATCTTTTCTTTTTGAATCAGCGTAAGATTCCTGACGGTGAGAAGTAGCTTTTAAACTATCACATATTACTTTGACGTTTTCTTCAATTTCTTAAATCAAATCAACACCAAATAGCTTTTTCTCGCTCAACTCAGTCCAGTATAATGGAGTTTGACATTTCCAACCATACAGAGCTTTGTATGGTGAAATTTTAATGCTCGTCTCATAACTATTATTATGGGCAAATTCAAACAACATAAGAAATTTCTCCCAATTACCTTCGAACTCTAAAATACAATATCAGAGCATATCTTCAAGTACCTGTATCACTCTCTCAGATTGACCACCGGTCAGTGGATGAAATGTTATACTGAAATGCTATACTGAAATGTAATTAGGTGCCTATAGCTTCGTTCAATTTACTCTAAAATTGAGAAGTAAATCATAGGTCTTTATCAAAGATAATAGACACTGGAACACCATGCCGTCTAACAATCTCAGAAACGTACAATTCTTCAAACTTTTCAAGCGAATAATCCATATGTATTAGAATGAAATGTACAGCTTTAGTCTAACGATCCACAATAACCCAAACATCATCATTCTTCCTCGAAGACAAAGGCAATCTTGATACAAAATCCATTGTAACACTTTCCCATTTCCACTCTAGAATCATCACAGGCTGTAATAAACCAGAAGGTACCTGATGCTTATCTTTGACTTGCTGACAAATCAAACATTTCAATACAAAATCTGAAATCTCTCATTTCATACCTGGCCACCAATACATCTGTTTCAAACCACCATTCATTTTGTTACTACTAGAGTGTATTGATAAATTACAATTGTAAGCTTCCTGTAAAATCTTCTGAATAACATCAGAATTCGTCAAAACATATATCCTATTTCAAAAATGTACACTACCATTCGGACTCACAAGAAAGTCTGAATCAAGTGTTAACTCAATCTATTCCCGTTTAGCAATCAACTCAGGTTTAATTTTCTATGCTTCGCAAATCTGTTGCAGAAACATCAGTCTAGCTTTTAATTCTACTATAAATGAACTGTAACACCTCAAATCTTTACTAATTTAATTGCGTGTTATGTTGCATGTTGGCTTACTTACTTTTATGGTTAAGGGTCTTGAGTAGTGTGAGAAGTCCTGGGTGCAAACCTAGGCTTTAGCAAATTTTTGTCTTCTTATTGAATAAACCCTTGCATGCTGATAATGGACTTTTAAATTAAAATGAGTGAAACATGGCAATGTAACACCTGTTAGCTTAATAGTAAGTGGCGTATGGGTGTGCCTAGAGGTCTTGAGTTCGAGCTACCCTATGCGCAAGGGAGTAATATTTTGCTGCTCTTGCAAGGTTAGTAGTTGGGGTTGACTGAAACTCTGATGGTTGGAGTGTTTGAGGGAGAGTGGTGTGTGTGGCCTATTGTTAGGCGGAGTTTGAAAGGAGTTTGAATTGGTGGTTGGAGGGATTTGGGGAGAGATAAGGGGAGATATTTTAGGAGGAAATAAGGGAGGTTGAGGTGTGAGTGCCATACCGAAAGTGGGAAGCTTATTGTGCAAATTCGGTCACTTTTGTTCTCAGTGCCGAAATAGTGCTAGAGTTTTGGTTCTCTGAAATAATTGTCTTTTGTTGTTTTCTTTTCGGGTATTGCTTGTTTGGTGGCTGAATATTAGTTGTAACCATTCGGGTATTCTAGTTTTGCTCTCTTATATCGTGTTTTACTTAGTCGACTTTTTCTCTTTTCTTCATCTTTCTCCTCTCAAATATCAGGTATTCTTTTCTTTGCTCACTTTCAGTTTTGTATGCCGAACACTTCCTTCCTTGTAGCCAAGCATTGTTTCGTTCCATCAACCTTCTGCTTAGTCTCCATTGTTGTTTCTTTTCTACCTTCCACTCTCTCGAGTTTTTGTGGTTTACCCTTCCATCTCTTTTTAGATCCGGGTCTCTCCCTCCCTTTCACTCAATCTCTTTTACATTGGCTAAGCATCAATTCATAAGTCTCTATTGTTTCGTTTTGTTTTCTATTAGTCTTTCCTCTTCTCAGTAAATGCTGATTTTTACCACTTCTTTCTTTGATCATGGTACTTTTTGTTTCGGGTTGTAGTATTACTCGTGGAGTGAGGGAGTTAGCTTGGATTTCAAGAACGATCAGAATCTTCTTCTTGTCTCTCGTCCTAAGGTAACACTATTCATTGGTGTTATTAAACTGAGGCACTTTTGGGATTCTTGATCTTGGTCGAATGTCCATGATTCTTGGGTGGTTATGCGATGTTCAACCTTTGTGTAAGCAGTATGTTTAATGGGTTCATTTGTCATGCAGATAATCATTGAAAAACTGTAATTGATACATATTTTTTTCCCATGCTTACCACATTTTATGGATGATTTTTCCTTAATATTGGTGAATTCGATGCTCCTAATGCCTTAATTTCACGTTTTTATACTTAGGTGAGCATAGGAGAGTGAAAGGAACGAGAAATAGGCCAAAAACAGAGAAAATGGGCCAACGTACGAAATCAACACGGCCTGGACCTTCTTACACGGGTAGACCACACGGCCATGTCAATTTGGCAGAATCGAAGCACGACTCACACGGGTGGACCACACGCCTGTGCCTATTTAACAGGCTTGACCACGGCCTTAAGCAATCGCATACGAGCATGTCACACGGGCGTGTTCCTGCCGAGCCCAAGTTTAGTCTAATTCGAAAAAGGCCAATTTTGAGGGTTCCTAGGCATTATACAACCTATAAATACACCCTAGAGGAGGAGGAAAAAGGTACACGCAGAGGGAAGGAAGCAGGGAACTGCTTAAGGAAAGCCGATTGATCCATCTCAGAAGCTGGATTCATCATCAAGACTGAAGATCTCCCCTCAATTTCCCTTCAGAAGTTTTGGGTTTTTCTTTAAGTTTTGTATTCATTATTCTTTTGAGATGTTTACCTTTTTAGTTATGAACTAAAACCCCTAAATACCTAAGGGGAATGAAACGTAAGACATATCTTGTTATTATTATCTGAATTGTATGATAAATATTTGACTTGTTCTTAATTATGTGCTCTTAATTATTGTTTTGATATTCCAAGATATTGACTCAAGTTAAGCTCTTATTCAGAGGAGGAATAGACCCTGTCTAAGAATACATTTGTCATAATTAAGCGAAGTTGGTTGCGCGCCTAGAGATAGGGTGAAAAGATTTTTTTAGATTAGGGTGAAAGCTAATAAGGCGATCCATAGATCGAGTTAATACAACCCTAGGGAGTTAATTAGAAAGATATTTCAATTATTCAACCTAGGGTTAGATACTATTAGTCTTGAGAGAGATAATAATATAACTTATGGATTTCTATCGATCAAGTCAAATGAATAAATCTTTCGATTCAAAGTCAAATAACAAGTGAAGCCTAGGTGGATTTTTCCTTAGGTATTGTCTCAATCAATTGAGTTTTCCAAAAGTAATTCCCCAATTCTATTTTCTGTGAATTCTTATTTTAGTTAATTAGTTAGTTAAAACAAACCCCCTTATTCTTAGGCTAGATAATAAAAAGACAGTCATTACTAGTACTTTTAGTTTCTTTGGGTTCGATAATCTAGTCTTGCTAAAGCTATATTACTGTTCGATAGGTAATTCATTATAAATATTTAAAACCTGTCACGAATATCACGTATCAAGTTTTTGGTGCCGTTGCCGAGGAGCTAAGATATTAGGAACACTCGATTTTTATTACTTTAGCCATTTTACTTTTATTGCAACTTAAATTTTTATTTTATTTTCTAATTCTTCATTTATTTTCTTCTGGTAGGTTTTTTATAGTTTATGACTCGAAGAAACCCATCAAGACCATTACTTTTTGACAGTGAGATCGATTGTACAGTTCACAAAACCCAAAAAGAAATAAGGCGAAGCTTAAGATACATAGAGAACGAGCAAGAGGACGATATTCAAACCACAACCAAGGAGATGGCTAAAAACCAAGAAAATTCGCTACCTCCTGCAATTGCTGTTAATAAAAATCCTGCTCCACGCACTATGTATGATTATGCTAAACCTAATTTAACAGGAACTGAGTCAAGTTTAGTTAGACCTGCTATTGCTGCAAACAATTTTGAATTGAAACCTAACACAATTCAAATGATACAAGAGTTTGTTTAGTTTGACGGTTTGCAGGACGAGGATCCCAACGCTCACTTGGCAAATTTCCTAGAATTTTGCGATACATTTAAAATCAATAGCGTTTTTGATGATGCCATTCACCTTTGGTTGTTTCCCTTTTCGTTAAGAAATAAGGCTAAACAATGGTTGAACTCGTTACCATGAGGGTCAATCACTACTTGGGAAAAAATGACCGAAAAATTTTTATTAAAATATTTTCCACCGGCTAAAATAGCCAAATTACGTAATGATATCTCTACTTTTGTGCAGATGGATTTAGAAACACTCTACGATGCATGGGAGAGATACAAGGACCTTTTGAAAAGGTGCCCTCACCATGGGTTACCGCTTTGGCTACTGGTTCAAATGTTTCATAATGGCCTGAATCCTTCGACTCGGCAGATGATTGATGCAGCCGCTGGAGGAACTATCAATAATAAAACACCTGAGGCAGCTTACGAATTTATTAAGGAGATGTCACTTAATAACTATCAGTGGCAAGTTATGAGAACAAAGCCGACAAAAGAAGCAGATGTTTTCAGCCTCGACGCAGTTACTATACTGTCTAACAAAGTAGAACTCTTATATAAAAAGATTGATGGTTTGTGTGGTTCTACTCAGGTACATCCAGTGATGAGGTGTGATTTGAATGGAGGAGGAACATGCACAGAGTATCAACCCTTCAACCCTAGCATTGAGGAGGAACAAGTCAAATATACGGGTAACAATAACCCTGAATCCCAAAATAACCCATATAGTAACACTTATAATGCAGGTTAGAAGAACTATCCCAATTTCTCGTGGGGCGGTCAAGGAAATCAAAGGCCACAACATCCTCTGGGCTTTCAACAACCACTTTACCAGTAAGAAAAGAAGCCAAACCTTGAGGAGATGCTAACCAAATTCATCTCAGTGTCAGAAACTCATTTTCAGAATACTGAGACAGCACTCAAAAATCAACAAGCATCGATCCAAGGGCTCGAAACTCAGATTGGACAGCTTGCCAAGTTGATTTCTGAACAACCACAAGGTAGCTTGCCAAGCAATACAGAATCTAACCCAAGGGAGCAACTCAACGCGATTACGTCAAGATGAGGAAGGGTTAGTCACACTTGAACCAGAACCAAGGCAAGAAATTGAGATAAGCAAAGGTAAAGGTGAGGTAGACCACAATGAGCAGAAATCGGTAAGTACAGAATACAAATCTCGTGTGCCATACCCTAATGCGACAAGGAAAGACCGCTCAGATGAACAATTTGGTAAATTCCTTGAACTCTTAAAAAATTACATATTAACTTACCGTTTATTGAAACTCTATCGCAGATGCCAAACACAATGAAATTTTTAAAGGAGCTTTTAGCAAATAAGCGAAAGTTGGACGAGGCTTCACATGTGAAGCTAAACGTAGTTTGCTCAGCTATTCTACAGGATAAGCTACCCAACAAATTGAAAGATCCAGGGAGTTTTACAATTCCTTGCTTAATTGGTAGTTTAGATGTTAATAATGCATTAGTTGATTTAGGGGCCAGTATTAACGTCATGCCTTCCAAAATGTTTAAACAACTAGGTCTTGGAAAACCCAAACAAACTAGGATGAGAATTTAATTAGCAGATAAAACTATAAGATTTCCTAGGGGTATTATTGAAGATGTGCTAGTTAAAATCGATAAATTTATATTTCCTATTGACTTCGTTGTTCTAGACATAAAGGAGGATAGCAACACCCCTTTGATTTTAGGAAGGCCCTTTTTTTGCAACTGCTAGAACGATTATTGATGTTGGCACAGATGAGCTCACATTTTGTGTGGGAAACGAAACAATCACCCTTAAAGCTCGCAATTCTGGCAACACATCGAAAATTAAAGGTAACTGTCTAAACCATTCTACTAAAACTAACAATATGGTGCAACCTACTTTGTAGGAAATGAGTTTGAAGGACGTACATGAGCCACTTTCAAGAAATAGTAAAGGACCTATTCGTGAAGAATGAAGGCTACAAATTGAGGAGCTAGATGAATGGCGGACACATAAACCGAGAACACACGATAAACCAAAACTATGCCAGAACAAGCTCAATACCTTTTCAAATCAACTTAAGATTGGAGATAAAGTTTTATTAGATGCTGCAAATCCTCAAATTATCACTACCAAACTGAATGAAGAAATCCCTCTTACGGTACTTAGCATTTTCCCATTCGGTACAGTCGAGGTAAATCATCCCAAGTTCGACACTTTTAAGGTAAACAATACTGCCTAAAACCTTATTTTGATGAGATTCACAGTAGGAATGAGGAGTATAAACTCCTCGAACCACCATGACCATTCAATGGAAAGGTAAGTCGAGCTTAGACTATAAATAAGCGTTTCTCTGGAGGCAACCCGAGCACTAACAATATTTAATTTCTTTAAATTTTAGTTTTAACATCTAACAAACTAACCGACTCATGGAACGCAGGCTTTTGAAAGCACACACGGCCAAGAACACGGGCGTGCTTGTGACCGTGTGGAAATAGGGCAAAGATTTTCCCCAGCACGGGCTACGATAAATCGCCACGGCTATACGACATGGCCGTGGGCGAACCTGCCAAAACAACACTGGCGTGTGCCACGCTCATGGCATGAAACCATGGCCGAACCTATCAAATTAACACGGGCATTAGACACGCCCGTGCCAAGCAACCGTGGGCGAACCTACCAAAACAACACGGGCGTGGCCCTTTATACACGGGCATGGGAAAAGTGAACAAAGACAGACACTGTTGTGTGACACGATCTTGCACACTAACACGCCCAAGGTACACGGGTGTGGGGAAATTATCAGACACGCCCAAATTCAAAATTCGCGAATCACACAGGCAAAAATTGGGGAACACGGCCGTGTTCCCTGGCCATGTGTCCCAAAATCTATAAATACCCTTCACTATTCATCATCTCCCTTACCCAAAATCCCTAACCCTAGCCATTGTAAGTCCACACGGCCTCTCTAACACGCCCGTGCGCCGCTTCCAATCCCATTTTTGACGCTCATTTTCTTCTTTCTAGCGTACACCATGTCATCTTCACGAGGAAAGAAAACCGCGTCCTTGCTTCGAAGAAAAGGAAGGGAGCGTCATCTTCCTTCGGTCCTACCGCGAAAATTCGTCACCCTTTCTTGCAGTTCCCCATTGGACCCCAAGGACTTTTCTAGATTCTATGGGCCTGACCCTTAGAAGTGGGCCCCACTAGAACAAGTCCAACTCGTTGATGCAATTCGGGCCCTCCTCACCACTGACCCTTGGGGGCTTTTCTTTGAGATTGTCGAGCTGACATATCTCGAACTCACTGTAGAACTCTACTCAACATTCCATCTTCAGACGGTGATGGCCCATTTTGATGACCCGGGAACAATCCAATTTCGCCTCAGTGGTCTAGTCCGCCAACTGAATGTCCTGGAGTTCAAAATCATTTTAGGTCTATATACAAAGGAGTTTAAGGATGAGAACAACCTTGACACTCTCCACTTCCACATCCACTACTCTCCCTCGAAGTGCTGGGACTCCCTCACCCCCGGCGCTGCCTCCTACAATCTCTCCAAGGCATTGGCTCTTCCTCCATCTCTGAGGTACTTACATGCCATGTTGGCTCACACGTTAATAAAAAGGAGAGAGAGTACTGGTGTCGTCAACACTCACGACACCTGTTTTTTATGGTGTATGTCGCACGGGCACATCATGGACCTTGCTTATTTCATTTCCCTCGCCATTCAACATCAGACGGAGCGGCATAGAAAGGGGGTCATCTCCATTGGGCCCTATGTGATGTTGTTGGCTCTGTACTTCGGGCTCCTCAACACAGTAGCCTAATCATCCTCCCTTACTCTCATGGGCTAGATGTCCCCACAGGGTATCTCGAGCATGCTAAGTACGAGAAAGATCGAGAAACGACGTTGCACCTTCCCTCCTCAGTACTGTCTCACCCAATCTACCAAGGAGGAGGCCCCCGTGGATATTACTGATGATGTCCCTCCACGTCACGAGGACCTACCATCTCATCTACCACCACCCTCTCGTCCAGTTCATGCAGTGGCTTCATACGCTGACATCTTTGAGCGCCTAACTTGATTCAAGCAACAATGTTTTCAGCTCTTCGATCACATTGATGCTACACTACACCAGATTTGTCAGAACTTCCACATCTCATCGCCACCCCCACCTTGCTAACCATGTAGCGATACAGATGTTTAAAAACTTTTGTTTATTATTTTATGTTTTTACTTTTATTCTACTTTAGGACTACTTTTTATTTTTCTTTAAGCTTATTTTTATTAGGTTTTATAATTTTTATTTAACAATTTTGAATTTCAGCTATTTCTTATTGAGTAATTATTTTTCCTTATATATTTTCTAAAAGAGTTCCTGATTCTATCACAGTTATAAAGAGCTCCAAAGCTCACTATTACTTAAGGACTCGAAACTCCACTGGGGAAGGTTCTCTATGACTACCATGTCTTGCTCGACCACGACCATAACCAGCTTCAAATATAATATTCTTTTGGCACAGGACTTATAGACTAATGAACCTCTACCACCGCTGTTGTATCCTCCTCCACCCTCACGCCGATTATTCTCCAAAACTCCAGTTCAAGGAAATTCATTCATCACTCCGGAAGTTTCACTTCTCTCCCTATCTTATATTTATATTATTTTCTATATACCTATCTTTGTACATTAAGGGCAATTGACATCTTAACTGTGGGGGGTATTCATTTCACTATCAGAAAAATCCCTGAATGATTGCCTTGTTCTCTTGAAAAGCTCTCATATCATGTTTAGGATAAATTTTGATTGATTTATGACTTTTATTGATATATCCTGAATTAAAACATAGGCATTTATGCATTGATTGTTTAAACTTTAAGACATTAGGGAATCAAGCATGATAAGTTGCTTTTTGAAGAATTAAAAACTTTTAGGTTGTTTCCCTAAGTTTAGGTATTATCTTGAGTTGGAATTCACAAGTTTAAACATCAAAAAGCCATAATTTTTGTGAGATCTTGAGCCTTTAGAGCATCTATTATTTCTTTCATGCTCACTTTCATTATGAGTGCGTCAGTATTGAATTGTTATTCTAGAACTTGCTTGATTATGCATGTCAAGACCACACCATTTGATTTGATATGTCAAAATGATAAAGGCACTTAGGTTTAACCCACTCACTCCATAAAAGCCTACCTTCACAATTAACCCTTAGTGAACCCCCTTGAGCCTAACAACCTATTCATTGATGTACCCTCAATATTAACCCATAACTCATTATTGTTGAAATCCCCTAAATTAATTTGATCCCTATTTTTGTCGAGATTTGAGTTGGAATAGTTGCTTATCTCTGTTTTATTCTGTTTTGTAATTTGACTCGTTCTTAAAATATATATATATGTATATATACACACATGTATACATTTTAGTAGTAGTGATCTTCTGAGCTAAAGAATTAAATTCCATATTCTGAGAAAAAGCTCTGTTGTACGCAATTGATGACTAGCCATTTTTCTAGCAAGGAAATTTTTCAATTCAATTTAGATTCTAACCCTTTCTTTCAGCTTGTGACCACACCCTCTAACCAAAGCCACGTTACAACCCTCTAAAGAACTTTTGATTGATGTTTCATCTCAATTTATAGTGGTGGAGATTTGATTTTCATGCAAGCCTATGGTAATGACTTTTCATTATTGACTATTGAGTGCTTTATTTATTGTCCTTAAACACCTCGAGTGATTTGATTGAATCTTTAGTGAGGATGTGAAACTCCGTGACATTTTGAATCAAAGGCAATTACTTAGACGAGGGGAGACACCTATGTTTTCATGATAAAATACTCAACTTGGAATGTTTGAAACTTTGATGTTCTTTCAATTAAATTTTCAATGTATGATTACCTATGGATTATTTTGAGATATTATCAATAGAAATTAAAAGTTGAGAAGAATTTATTTTGATTATGAGTTGAGAATTTTGCTTGAGGACAAGCAAATGCTTAAGTGTGGGGGTATTTGATAAACCGTATTTCATACATATTTTTATCCCATGCTTAGCACATTTTATGGATGATTTTTCCTTAAAATCGGTGAATTCAATACTCCTAATGCCTTAATTTCATGTTTCATACTTAGGTGAGCATAGGAGAGTGAAAGGAACGAGAAACGGGCCAAAAACGGAGAAAATAGGCCAACGTACGAAATCAACATGGCCTGGACCTTCTCACACGGGCAGACCACACGGCCGTGTCAATTTGGCCAAATCAAAGAACGACTCACACGGGTGGACCACACGCCCATGCCTATTTAACAGGCTTGACCACGACCTTAAGCAATTGCACACGGGCGTGTCACACGGGTGTGTTCCTGCCGAGCCCAAGTTTAGTCCAATTCGAAAAAGGCCAATTTTGAGGGTTCTTAGGCATTCTAAAGCCTATAAATACACCTTAGCGGAGGAGGAAAAAGGTACACACAGAGGGGAGGAAGTAGGGAACTGCTCAAGGAAAGCCGATTGATCCACCTCAGATGCTGGATTCATCATCAAGACTGAATATCTACCCTCAATTTCCCTTCAGGAGTTTTGGGTTTTTCTTTATGTTTTGTATTCATTATTCTTCTGAGATGTTTACCTTTTTAGTTATGAACTAAAACACCTAAAACGTATGACAGATCTTGTTACTATTATCTGAATTGTATGATAAATATTTAACTTGTTCTTAATTATGTGTTCTTAATTCTTGTTTTGATATTCTAGGATATTGACTCAAGTTAAGCTCTTAGTCAGAGGAGGAATAGACCCTGTCTAAGAGTACATTTGTCATAATTAAGCAGAGTTGGTTGCGCGCCTAGAAATAGGGTGACAAGATTTTGCCGGATTAGGGTGAAACCTAATAAGGGGATCCATAGATGGAGTTTATGCAACCCTAGGGAGTTAATTAGAAAGAGATTTCAATTATTCAACCTAGGGTTAGACGTTGTTAGTCTCGAGAGAGATAATAATATAACTTAGGGATTTCTACGGATCAAGTGAAATGAATAAATTGTCTGATTCAGAGTCAAATAACAAGTGAAGTCTAGGTGGATTTTTCCATAGGTATTGTCTCAATCAATCGAGTTTTCCAAAAGTAATTCCCCAATTCTATTTTCTATGAATTCTTAGTTTAGTTAATTAGTTAGTTAAAATAAACCCCATTATTCTTAGGCTAGATAACAAAAAGACAATCATTACTAGTACTTTTAGTTCATTTGGGTTCGACAATCCGGTTTGCTAAAGCTATATTACTATTCGATAGGTACACTTGCCTTCATCGTGATAATAGTTAGTTTCAAGAATGATTCATTATAAATATTTAAAACTTGTCACGAATATCACGTATCAATGATCAAGTGTCTGATATTAACTTTCGTCGGCGTTCTATGTGGGCTTAAACCACGCTCGTTCAAGCTAAACGTTAGTATGTAGTCTTTTGAAACAAGCTTCAGTTAGGGTTTCTATTAAACGCGTATGTTAGATTTTGACCGAAGTTTCTGTTGTGCTAGGTGGAGTGCCCGTGGGCTAATTCGCTCGTTTTCGCAACCAGATGTGTAATCACACTACTTCTATTGTGAAATGGCAAAAGCTGGAAAGCTAGCATCATCGATGCCACACGGGTGTGCGCTCTCTCGTGTAGTCATCTAAACACAAAAGTGCAAGCATGTGATTGTGGAGAACACAACGAGCGATTTCATGGGCTTAGGTCGTTTTGGGCCACGTTGGGCAGAAATGGGCCCTGTGGACACCACGAGCTCGTGGGCTCCACACGGGTAAACCACACGAATGTGTGAAGATTATTGGGTCGGCTGTGTTGCTTACACGGCCAAGGCCGTTATTTAGGCTTATTGGCCCACACGAGTGTGTGGGCCTACATGGGCCATATTATGGGCTTGGGCCCATTTTTGCTGTTAAATTGTTAAGGTTGCATGGGCCGTACGAGACGACTGTGGACCTACTGTTGGGTCGGTAAGTACACCTAGACCCTAATTTATGTTATGACTCTTATACCCCTATGAGGTAAATGATGGAAATAACCCTATGTGATATATGAATATTTGAGCATGCCATCTTATTTATATATGTACATTTATATTATATTGCATTGCATGGGGTGGGACATATGATATTAGAGGAAGTGTACCGAAAGGCTATAATCCTATTACTGGCAGCTCTGTTGCAAATTACTGTTGTACCACAACTGGTACTATATTCTAGAGTGTAGGGATGGGTGAGTCAATTTTATCCCCACATGGAGTGTAGGGCTAGATGGAGTGGAGTGTAGAGGATGGATGGGTAGGATCTTTGTATGCATTTCTAATACTATACTGAAATGGGCTAATGCCTACACTGATACTGTTACTCTATTGGGCTAAGACCCACACTGATGTTACGACTGATATGGGTTTAAGCCCAAACTGTTCAACATCGTATGTTTAACTGTTTGATAGATATGGTTTACATACTGAGTTTTCATAAACTCACCTTTTCTGCCTATCTGTGCAGGTAATCCTCAGGCGGGTCGGTGCTGCGATGGACTCGAAGATGGCCACATCACTGATTATGTTCTCATTTTGAATTTAGTAAAAGTAGTTTTATATGGGTAAATTTTATGTAATAAGGCCATTTTAAAGTTTCATTTTATTTGGGGATTTATTTAAATTGACTTATATCTGCTAGCAGTAGGACTCGGGTTTTCAAAAGGTAAATGGTTTTCAACTACTATGCCAAGTAATTGGTTTCAAAAGCTTCCGCAACGAACAATGTTTTAAAGCGTAATAATGATTTTGTACGAGACATGTTTTGCTTAATGAACCTATAATTTAACAAATAAATTAAATAAGATAGCTTTTTATAAAGATCACAAATAAGGTTTTAACACAAACAGACTTTTCTAATAGAACTACATTTTTCAAAACTCACTCCAACGTAACATCACAGATGCGGCCATAACGTCTAGGCTGGGTTTGGGGTGTTACATTTTGTGGTATCAGAGCCAGGTTAAAAAACTCGACCATGGATTTGGGCTTTTCCTAAAAAACAGAAATTGCAAAAGAATTGTTTCAAATAGTGGAAAATATTTTGAGGTGTTGCTTCCAAATGTATGGTCTATCGAGTCTCCGATGTCGATTCTGTAAGTTATCTAAAACTACTATTCGATTTGGTTGAAATATAGAGATTATCGTAGATAATAGACCGTACTGAAACCTTTATTAGGGTAACCTGAAACTGTAGTAAGACTATGATCTGCGAAAACAAACGACTCTGAATTATTGATGCTATTTTTCATAAAACATCCATTAATAAATACTGGAACATCAAAACTAATGCATAAAACTATCAATACAAATAATACGCAAATCGATAATGAGCATCAGAGGTACTCGTGGAAGGGGTACAAGAGGCCGCGACAGAAGCAGTGGAGGTGCTCGGGCTGGGTCTTTGGCATCGGGCCATATGCCTAACGTTGAGGCAAGAGAGACACCGGATTCACCTGTGACTGAGATTGGGTCACAAAATCGAGTAGCTGGGGATGATGCACTATCCTAAGCTATGCTGCGAATTCTGGAAAGGGTCACAGGACCTAATACTAGTACTATGGGTCGTGGGTCGGTAACGGAACGACTCAGGTCTAATGGGGCTGAGATCTTTAGGGGTATTGTTGGAGTTGCCCCTAATGTGGCTGAATATTGGATAGAAGCCACAGAGAGGATCATGGATGACCTCGACTACACCCCAGAGCAGAAACTAAAAGGTGCAGTGAAGTTGAGAGATGAAGCTTATCAGTGGTGGCTTACTGATAAAGAGGGTACTCAGCCCGATCGATTGACTTGGGAGTTTTTGAAGAATGCATTCCAAGGGAAATATGTGGGCACTAGCTTTGTGGATGACCGTAGAATGGAGTTTCTGAATCTAATCCAGGGGGATAAGTCCGTGGCTGAATATGAGGCAGAATTTTTTGCGATTGAGCCGCTATGCATGAGGCACGGTGGCAACTGAGTATGAACATTGTGTGCATTTTGAGGACGGCCTCAGAGATGATATATAAGTTTTTATAGCTCCACAGAGGGAGCAAGATTTTGTTGTGTTAGTGTAAAAGGCGAAGATTGCCCAGGATGTGAAACGCACTGAGCGCCAGAATCGTGAGTCAGACAGCGAAAGGAACAAGAGGGTCCACGAACCCTCAAGTTTAGCTTTGAAGCCTAAGAAAAAGGCCAGAGTTGATGGGCCAGTCAGAGTTGGGCCCTCTGTTGCTACTTTCGAGTCATAGCCTTGTACTGTTTATGGGAAACTCCATCAGAGCGATCACTGGGTACGAATAGAGGCATGTTTGAGGTGCGGATCTATGGAGCACTGTATCAGGGATTTTCCAGGGAGGCCCAATCAGATGCAAGCTACTGGTATGGGTACCGTTTAGCCGTAAAGGAGTTTTTAGCAGCCACCGAGAGGTTGTGGTCAGGCCAGAGGTGGAAACAGTACAGGCCATGGTAGTGGAGCACCAGGCAAAGGTACTGGACATACTGAGGTGAGGTAGCCAGCATTGGTTTATGCTGCACATCGTCGAGAGGATGGAGATGCCCGAGATGTTATTACGGGTACATTCTTTATTCATAATGTACCTTATACTGCATTGATTGATGTTGGATCTATGCACTCTTATATAGCATGCACTGTGTCTGAGACTTTGGGTATAATGGTTGAAAACACTACGAGTGAGGCTGCCGTGTTGAGTCTATTAGGGCAGTCAGTGAGAGTGAACAAATTGTTTAAGGATGTACCTTTGGAGGTTTAAGGAATGATCTTTTTAACTAACTTGATGGAACTTTCTTTTGGGGAATTCTACATAATATTGGGCATGGACTGGCTAGTTAAGCATCAGGAAAATTTTGACTATGCTGCAAAGCGGATGATACTAAGAATTGAAAAGGGTGATGAGGTAATTGTGATTGGGAGAGCGTCGAACTTATCTGTCAAGTGTGATTTCTGCACTTAAGGATAAGAAGCTGGTGCGTAAGGGTTGTGAGGCGTATTTAACCTACGTCAGTGCTTCAAGTTCTGAGGGTTTGTCTGTGAAAGATAACAAAACAGTTAAGGATTTTTTGGATGTCTTTCCTGATGAGTTATTGGGGTTACCTCCTAACCGTAAAGTTGAGTTTGGGATAGAGCTCTTGTCTGGTATAGCTCCGGTGTATACTGCCTCTTATAGAATGGCACCGAAGGAGCTCGTAGAGCTTAAGGCTTAAATTCAAGAGTTACTGGATCGAGGGTTCATCTGCCTAGCGTGTCTCCATGGGGAGCACTGGTTTTGTTTGTGAAGAAGAAGGATGGAATGATGTGTATGTGCATTGACTATCTGTAACTAAACAAATTGAGTATCAAGAATAAGTACCCCTTACCGAGGATTGACGATCTATTCGACCAGTTTCAAGAAGCCTCGATCTTTTCTAAGATTGATCTCTTATCGGGGTATCATCAGCTGAGGGTCAAGGAGACTGATGTTTACAAAACGACATTTAGGATTTGTTATGTCATTAAGAGTTCCTAATGATGCCGTTTGGACTGACGAATGCACTAGTAGCTTTTATGAATTTGATGAACCAAGTGCTCCAACCCTATTTGGGTCGGTTCGTAGTGGTATTTATAGATGACATTTTGGTGTATTCAAGGACTGAGGAAGAACATGATGCTCATCTCTGGGTTGTTCTGTAGATTCTGAGAGAGAAGCAATTGTACGCTAAATTTAGTAAGTGTGAATTCTAGCTCTGGGACGTAACTTTTCTAGGTCATGTGGTATCTGTTGAAGGGATTAGGGTTGATCCTTGGAAAATTGAAGCGGTTTTGGATTGGAAGCAACCTATGTCGGTATCTGAGATTCGAAGTTTTCTGGGATTGGTAGGGCATTATAGACTGCTTGTTGAAGGATATTCGTTGATTACTGCACCTCTGACTAAATTGTTACGTAAAGGAGTACCGTTTAACTGGACTGATAAGCAGCAGGAAAGTTTTGAGAAATTTAAGAAAATTCTGACTGAGGCCCCTGTCTTAATACAGTCAGAGTCTGGAAAGGAATTCACTGTCTACAGCGATGCATCACATGTTGGCTTGGGATGTGTGTTGATGCAAAAGGGTAAGGTGGTTGCATATGCATCTCGTCAGCTTAAGACACATGAAACGAACTACCCGACGCATGACTTGGAGTTGGCAGTGGTGATATTTGCACTGAAGATTTGGAGGCATTACTTGTATGGTGAAAAGTGTATTAGTTACACGGATCACAAGTGTGACAGTCCTAATTAGACCCTAGTCGGAATGTGGTTTCGAGGCCACAAGACCGAGTCCCAAAATTTATTTAAAAATTTGGTTGCATATCCTCTATGAGTATTAGTGCATGTGTGAAAATTTGATGTTTTAATTTAGACTTATGAATGTGAATTTCAAGTGATTGACTTAGTTGAGAACTTAAGAAAATATGATAGGGGGATATGTAAGGACCAAATAATAACAAAGTGAGGAAACTTGGTTTGCATGTCAAATTGCCCAAAACCCAAGTAGTGGCCGCCAAGCCATGATGCCCATCCACTAGGTTGAATTTCAATGCAATTCTTTATTAGTTAGCAATTAAAATAAATTAAAGAAAGGAATTAAAAAGAAAAGATGAATAAAATAAGGAAGGAAGAGGGAGTATTCATCTTCTTTCTTTTCTTGCAATTACCGTGAGTTAGGAGAAGGAAAGAAGAAATGCTCTAGACATTCGGCCAACTCAAAAGGGGTTGATTAAGGTAGGATTTATGTTACTTTTACTAAATTCTTGTGAAAATCTAGTTAGTAGCCAATGTCTTATTACAACCCATATGTTAATTTTCTACCTAAAAGGGGTACTTAGATGGCATATGGTTAGGAAGAGGTAAATGCTAAGTGTATGGTTCTTTTGATGTTGTGAATGGAAGTAGTGGAAAAGTAAAAGAAAATTTATGTAGAAATGTGGTATATGTGGATTTATAGGATGTTACAAATAGATGTGAAGCCATGCTAGATTAGGAAAAATTCGGTCAAGTGTTCATGAGATGAAATTTTGTGTTTAGGTGAATTAAAGATGATAGTATAGTTGATATCATATATATATGTATGCATATTCGCCATCAAATTAAGAGCATAGGTGATGTTGAGTCTAAGCTTTGCACATTCGGCCATATATATATATATGCATGTGTGATTGGATTATTGATAGTAGGGTGATAGCATATGGTTATTAGCGAATAGCTCAAAAACATATGGTAGGAAGATAAGAATTAGTCATGTATCTCCTATGATATGAAATCATTAATATTTTGATATAAATATTTAGCAAGACGGTTAAACTAGTTAATTTATTGATTAAGCTCAAGAAGTTAAAGGAGGAGAATCAAGCAAAGGCAAAGGAAAGAACATCGAGTAGCCGAGTTGGAACCGTTTTACCCAACACAAGGTAAGTTATTAAGCATATATTTTGTATTGATTTAAATAATCATAATACTTATGTACTTATGCCGAATGGGATGATATATAAATGCATGTAGTGACAAAATTATCGATTGTAAAAAGAAGTGAGATGTATTGAGTTGTTGATTTCGGCACTAAGTGTGCGGGTATAAACATTTACGATAATGAGATTGGCACTAAGTGTGCGAGTTTAATTGTATAGCACTAAGTGTGCGAGTTGACTATTAAGCACTAAGTGTGCGGACTTACTATATATTTTCAATAATTATTAACGTTAAGTGTGCGACTTCATCGAGTAAATCATGGACAGCAGAATGAGTAGATATTTGAGTTCATAAGGAATAGATGTTATGTTTATACTTGGGCCGAGCTTGGTAAGTCTTGAACCTATGTGGTGATTATATTTGAAGTTAGGAACATGAGATTATTGTGGAGTAGATGAAATGCTATTATTAGTATAATCTAAATGAAAATAAAATGATGTGTGGAGATGCATCAAATATCATATCGAATATCATACGAGATGTCAATGGAGGCTTGGCTAGTTGAGAGCATGTAATGCTAAATGTACGTGAAGTTATAGCATAGTCGGTATGGATGGAGTACCTAATCTTGCATTATTTGTCTTCTTTTATGATATTTTATAAATGGACAGAAGTGTAATGCTTATGACTTACTGAGTTATATACTCATTCGGTGTGTTTATTTGTCACTTATTTAGGTTCCTTTGATCCATTTTTGTGTGCTCGGGACCATCGTCAAAGTCATCACACCAGCTTGCAACTTTTGGTATCTTCTTCTTAGTTGGTCTAAGAGAACATTTCGGCATGTGTAGGCTATTATGTTTTGTTTGAACTTTGGTATGTAAAACTTTGGATAGCCATGCGAAAATGGCTTATATACGTTTTGAGCATAATGTTATAGTCATCTTGAATGTATATGTTCATTAAGAGGCATGGAAATGCTTGGCAACGATTAGCCATTCGAATGGTTCATCATGATCATATTTTGTGCTATATATGCTAAAGGGCTAGTTGAATCATAGAAACTATGTAATAGGTAAAGTCTACCTTAAAAATAGATGCTGATAGCAGCAGTGACGTGAATGTGAAAAATCACTAAAAATAGTAGGAATGGAATTAAATAGTGAATAAATTATGTAATCTAACCTTGATGAATCTATTTTCATAGGAAAGTAACGAAATGATCATATGAACAGTATATTATGAGATATTTAAGTTTTCGCAAAACAGGACCAGGACGGTTTCTGGATTCCCTGTTCCAAATTTGGAAATTCATTATAAATAAACCAGAGATAATTAGAAGTTATACTATATATGTACAAATTCCTTTTCGAGTCTAGTTTCTATAGAAACAAATAACATCAGTATTGAAGCCCTGTACAGGGAGATATCCAAGTCGTAATGCCTGAAGGTCAGTGTAGTCAAACCTTGAAACAGGGGAGACTTTAACTAATAAACTGTACTAATTGGATCGACCAAAAATTCTAGAAAAAAATTTGTAGATGTATATATGAGTCTAGTTTCAGGAAAAATTTACGGAACTGGTTTTCGAGTTTTGGAACTCGAGATATGATTTTTAAGGTGACAGTGATGCAGTTAGCCAGCTCGTCTGGAAATTTAAAATGGACTGTACAATAAGTGATTTAAGTCTGCGAACACCTCGTGTCTGACTCCGGCAACGGTCTCGGGTACGGGGTGTTACAACAAGAGCCTCAAGTATCTCCTCACTCAGAAGGAGGTAAACCTTAGGCAACATAGGTGGATTGATCTGCTTAAGGATTATGACTGTTCGATTGAATACCATTCTAGTAAGGCTAATGGTAGCCGATGCATTGAGCCGTAGAGCTGTTACTGATTAGAGGGCGATGTTTGCTCGCATCAGCTTATTTGATGATGGTAGTTTACTAGCTAAACTTTAAGTAAAATCGAGGTGGATTGAACAGATTAAAGGTAAGCAGTTGGAGGATGAGTCATTGGGTTCTTGTTTCCAACAGATTGAGGAGGGGGAAACTTCAGATTTTGGGCTGAATAGAGAAGGCGTACTTTGTTTCTGTGAGAGAGTCTGTGTACCGAAGGATATTGATTTGAGGCAATCTATACTGCAAGAGGCACATAGTAGTCCTTACACCATGCATCCTGGTGGGAATAAGATGTACCGAGACCATCAGGAGTTTTATTGGTGGCAAGGACTTAAGCGTGAAGTTACTGATTGTGTGAGTAAGTGCCTGACTTACGAGCAGGTTAAGGCAGAGCATCAGTTGCCTTCAGGGTTGCTTCAGCCAGTTAAGATTCCACTTTGGAAATGAGAGAGGGTAACTATAGACTTTGTTAGTGGGCTACCTCTTGTTGGAACGCCTGTGCCTCCATGGCGCAGTGGAAAAATAAAATAATTAAAAACATTCCGGTGATCCAAACCATGGATCCATGTGTAAGGAACGAATCGGGGTGATAAAAGGTTTTGAAATTATCGAAACTTCAATCTGAGTAGACAGCGATGCCTAGGCAACGGGAATCCTGAACCACTATCGAACCAAGCCGCAACCTTTCCGATGTCTGCCTCTACGTAGTCCACCCAGTTGACAATGAACAGAGAAAATCTCGAAACTATTTCACTATTTTTATGCTTGACGGTTGCTAGACCCTTTAGCATAGTTTCGAGCTTATTTATATATTCTCTCTTTAAGGTTTTTACCCTTGCCATATATAACACCATTTTAATTGGTATATCTTTTAATGAATATTAATTCATTAAAATTAATCTAAACATAATAGTCATCATTAAAATAAATATAATAATGTTTAACCAAAATTATAATTACATTAATTATAATAAAGATTTCAGTAAACTATATTTATTTAAACTTATATACGGAACCAAATTCATATACTAATGAAATTATGTTCTGATTATGTGTACAACATCCTTGTACGTATAGTATGTTCAACAATTTGATTGCCCAATTAAATTAATTCTATAATTAATTTAATTCATCTGACAATCAGAATACAATACCAACTATGTTTTACTCCGTTCATTTCAACCATAGGGTGTGACCCTATAGGTTCTTGTAACGTTAGTAGTAATATTAGAACGATTCTAATATTACAAACAATGAGTGGCATCTAGCAATGCATCATTGCTACCTAAGTTACGAGAAGTCATGATTCGACATAACCTTTTGTGATTAACCTTTCATGCATTAATCCTTAAATCCTATATCTTTGGAATGGACACAAGTCATGGAATAGTCACACTTGCATAGTCCATCCCATGTTTCTTGATACCTTAAGTGAACTATGATACACAAATAAGTATGACGTCTCATATCAACTTATTTGAGCATGGCCATGCATTTCTAGTCTCACTCAATCAAGTGGCCTAAGATATTACTCCCATTATGTAGGAGGGACTTATCCTATATTGATCAACCATATCCCTCTACATAGATTGTGGTATATCCAACATTAGTTTTTATAGAACAACCAGTTACGATGTTTGTTTGACTATATCAAAATATACAACTAACGATGTTGGGATAATGATGATCTCAAGTATGAGGATCATATACATATTAATCACTATGAGTAATGTTGTGAAAATTACATAATAATTCAAGAAACATACTCACTCATAGCAGGTCAGTCCAATATGTTGTTCTCTAACACACATATTCATGCATTGATTTTGACACTCCATATCAATGACAACTCTTTATCATCAATCAACTACATGTTAGTCTTAATGCATTATTGTTGTCCTAGCTAACAATAATACTTGAGTAAGGATCTTTTAAGAATAATCATATTATTCTCAGGACATTATTATAAAATAGTTTATTTTATGTACACAGAAAAGAAACTGAAATAATAGTGGCAATGCCTTATATCAATAAACATGATAAATCAAGTATGTTATTACAACCATGTCATGATTGATCTTTGGGCATACTCTTACAATCTCTCACTGGCACTAAGACCAATCACTCATATATCTAATACCATGTGACTTAGTGTGACGATCATGCTTCACGTGTCGAGGCTTGGTCAAGGGATCAGCAATGTTATCATCTGTAGGTACTCTGCATATCTCTACATCCCCTCGATCGATAATCTCTCGAATACGATGGTAGCGCCTAAGTATATGTTTAGATCGCTGGTGAGATCTGGGTTCTTTAGCTTGTGCAATAGCTCCATTGTTATCATATCGAAGTTCTATAGCATCTGATATGCTAGGCACAACCC
Organism: Gossypium arboreum; assembly: GCF_025698485.1. NCBI lineage: Eukaryota > Viridiplantae > Streptophyta > Magnoliopsida > Malvales > Malvaceae > Gossypium > Gossypium arboreum. The sequence continues at coordinate 80,855,163 of NC_069081.1, read as the reverse complement.
TAGTTCAAGAATGAACTTCTTGATCCAAACACTTCTTTCACGCCTCACTAGTCGCAATATACTCGGCCTCTATTGTAGAATTGGCTAATCGTACTTTGCTTTGAACTCTTCCACTCACAAAGACCACCATTAAGGCAAAACAAAAACCCGATTGCGATCGAGAATCATCCTTGTCGGGTTTGAAGTCGGCATCGGTGTAACCTTTACACTTAACTCTTCCTCACCTCCATATATTAGGGACGATCCTTAGTTCTTCTCAAGTACTTAAGGATATTCTTGACTGTGGTCCAGTGACCTTCACCGAGATCTACTTGGTACCTGCTCGTCATACTTAAGGCATATGAGACATCTGGACAGGTACATAACATGGCATACATGATAGATCCAATAGCAGAAGCATATGGAATTTTACTCATGCATTCTCTCTCTTGTGGAGTTGAAGGACACATTTCCTTCGTGAGTGAAATACCATGTCTCATAGGTAGGAATCCTCTCTTAGATTCTTCCATATTGAACCTTTTAAATACTTTATCTATATATGTACCTTGAGTTAGACCTAGTAGTCGTCTCGATCTATCTCTATAGATCTTGACTCCTAAGATGTAAGTGGCTTCGCCCAAGTCCTTCATAGAAAAAAAACTTCCTATCCAAGTCTTAATAGACTGTAAGGTAGGTATGTCATTGCCTATGATAAGTATGTCATCCACATACAGTACCAAGAATGTGATCGTGCTCCCACTAACTTTCTTGTAAACACATGGCTCATCTTTATTTTTGATAAACCAAACTCTTTGATTGCATCGTTAAAACGAAGATTCCAACTTCAAGAAGCTTTCTTTAATCCATAAATGGATCTTTGTAACTTACATATCTTTCCAGCATCCTTTTGATTGACAAAACCTTCAGGTTGTGTCATGTACACATCCTATTCAAGTTCCCCGTTAAGGAAAGCTGTTTTGACATCCATCTACCAGATTTCATAATCATGAAATGCAGTTATGGCGAGCAAGATCCTGATGGATTTAAACATAGCTACAGGAGAAAAAGTTTCATCATAGTCAACACCATGAATTTGACGAAAACCTTTAACGACTAATCGCCCCTTGTATGTTTGTACATTACCATCCATGTCCGTTTTCTTTTTGAAAACCCACTTGCACCCTATAGGTTTAACCCCTTTTGGGTGGGTCAACCAAAGTCCATACTTGGTTTTCATACATGGAATCCATCTCAGATCTCATGGCCTCGAGCCATTTCTCAGAGTCTGGGCTCATCTTGATCTATAAGAAGAATGTCACCATCCATTGTAATGAGAAATCCATATCTCTCAGGTGCATTGCGTTCTCTTAAAGATCTACGCAGTGGTTGTGTTTCTACAGCAGTTACTTGTTCCTTAATTTCTTGTGGAATTTGCTATTGTTCTATCTCTAGTTTAATGGTATCTTGTGATTCTCGAATTTCTTCAAGTTCAATCTTTCTCCCACTTCCTTTTCTAGAAACAAATTCTCTCTCTAGAAAGACACCAGTCCGAGCAACAAACACTTTGTTCTCAGTGGGATTAAAGAAATAATATCCTTTGGTTTCTTTCGGATACCCCACAAAGATACACCTTTCAGATTTGGGTTCAAGCTTAGTAGACGTCTGACGTTTAACATAAGCTTCACAACCCCAAATTTTCTTAAAAGACATACTGGGACGTTTCCCAGTCCACATCTCATATGGCGTCTTTTGAACGGATTTAGATGGAACACGATTTAGTGTGAAAATAGCTGTTTCAAGTGCATGTCCCTAAAAGGAAGTCGGTAGATTAGCATGACTCATCATGCATGATGAGAACCATGTCTAATAGAGTTTGATTTCTTCTCTCAGAAACTCCATTCCATTGAGGAGTACCAGGAGGAGTAAGCTGTGAGACAATCCCACATTCCTTCAAAAGATCATCAAACTCTAAGCTCAAATACTCTCCACCTCAATCAAATCGAAGTGTCTTAATAGTTTTGCCTAGTTGATTTTGTACTTCATTTTTGAATTCCTTGAACTTTTCAAAGGCCTTAGACTTATGGGGCATGAGATAAACATACCCATATCTACTGAAATCATCAGTGAAAGTAATGAAGTAATGAAATCCACCTCTGGCTTGTGTATTTATTGGTCCACATACATCTGAATGTATTAAGCCCAATAAATCACTAGCTCGTTCACTTTTACCAGTAAAAGGAGATTTAGTTATTTTTCCTAATAAACAAGATTCACATACTTCAAATTATTCAAAAACAAATGAATCCAAGAGACCATCTTTATGGAGTTTGGATATGCATTTCTCACTTATGTGGCCCAAACGACAATGCCAAAGATAAGTTTGATTTGAGTCATTTATTTTAGATCTTTTCGTATTTATGTTGTAAATGGGATTCATTTGATCTAAAATATAGAGGCCATTAATTAATTGTGCCGAACCATAGAAAAAATTATTGAGATAAAAGGAACAATAATTATTCTTAATTATTATCTCAAAACAAATTTTGTCTAAACAAGAAATTGAAATAATGTTTTTAGTCAAACTGGGTACAAAATAACAATCCTTTAAAATTAAACCAAGTCCACTAGGCAAAGATAACGTATATGTTCCCATAGCTAATGCAACAACTCTTGCTCTATTTCCAACTTGCAGGTCCACATCTCCTCTAGCCAAAGTCCTACTCCTTTGTAGTCCCTATACAGAAGTACAAATATGAGAACCACAACTAGTATCTAATACCCAAGAAGTAGTAGTTGATAAATTAATATCAATAGCATAAATACCTGAAGCAGAGGCCTTCTTGATTTCTGCAAGATAGACAGGGCAGTTCTGCTTCTAATGTCTAGTCACACCACAATGAAAACAATTTCCTTCCTTAGATACCCCACCTTTAGGTTTCAGTGCAGCCTTTCCTTTTCCAAGATTGGGCTTACCTTTGCCCTTAGGCTTTGTCGGGAGTTTGGCCTTTCCCTTGCCCTTATTGTTACGGACCATCAGTATGGGCTTGGGTCCAACCTTTTTCATGTTGCCTTCAGCAGTTCGTAACATGCTAAGCAATTGTGGCAGAGTCTTGTCAATTTCATTCATATTGAAATTGAGGACAAATTGGCTGTAGCTATCCGACAACGATTGCAGAATAACATCAGTGGCCAACTCTTGGCCCAATGGAAACCCAAGCTTAGACAGGCTTTCAATATAACCAATCACCTTAAGAACATGAGGTCCTACTGGACTTCCTTCAACCAGCTTACATTGGAATAGGGCTTTAGAGATATCGAACCTCTCTTGCCTTGCTTGCCCTTGATATAGTTCTTTCAAGTGCTCGATCATATCATAAGTAACCATATCCTCATGTTGCTTTTGAAGCTCAGGATTCATAGTGGCAAGCACAAGACATCCAACGTCTACCATATCATCGAGATGCTTCTTGTAAGCATCTTTATCAGCCCTCGAGGCATTAGCAGGTGGTTCATCAGGAAGTGATTGTTCAACGACATATAATTTTCGTTCTTGTTTGAGGATAATCCCCAAGTTACGGAACCAGTCAAGAAAGTTCAAACCATTCAACTTGTCCTTCTCAAGGAGTGATCGCAATGAGAGTGTATTAGTGTTTGCAGCCATAATATATCTACAACAATAAAATATGCGTGTGAATAAATTTACCAAGTTTATATCAATCATTAAAAGGACTTTATTATATGATGTTTCCCACTATTCTATTTCAAAATTAATAACCTTCATATATTAATTTCAGAAAGACTTTCTTGAAAGTATTTCTAGTGGGTCAAGGATCCATATTTCACCTCCTCTTAAGTCAGCTTTGGCTGTACTCTCAAGATTATGGTTATTTAGGTAAGCAACACTTGCTAATTACATCATTTGTAACTCCTACAATTTGGTGAACAACTCTTGTTCTAATCATCTTATGATTTATCCAAATTACTTGCCTCTAAGTTTCTAATCCTATTAGAGTAACGTAGTTAAGTCATTAACCAATTTTTAACCAGCGAATATCACTTGTTTATTCTTCGCGTTTAACCAAGATAAATACTAGTACTTCGCTTTGGCAAAACCTACATAGTATTGATCGAGGCCTTAACGAGGGCATAAATTGGAAGGCCATGTTGACTTAATATTTTAATAGAGGGATTTTATTAGAGTGTTACATCTCACCAATTATGGTCTACTTTAGTCCATTTAATCTTTTAATTGATTTCATCAATTAATGGGGTTTATTATTACCAAATTTGCATGCTTTAGACATCCATAGCATCTTATACATGAGTAAGTACAGCAATAAATAAATGAAATAGTTATAGCCCATAAACTATGGTGGTTCAACCCAAGCCAATGGGAGAACCAAAAGGGAACCTAAAGGTGTAAGCTGTTTCACAAGCTGTCGATCCACACTAGTCGGCCCATCTTCCTTCTCGTCTAGTCCACAACAACTTTTACAAATTACAAAATTCAGAAACTTGTTTTACATACGAGGGAGTAAGATGAGAAGAGAAATACAAAAGAATAGTAGTAAGGCACGACACGCAGGCCGTATTTATAAAATTACAACCTTTTATCAAATGGGTCATCAGGCTATAACTATGCATTTCAAACACCGTGCATTTCAAAAATAGCATATATCATTCAACGTTTTTTTCAAGTGAAATATTAAAATATCCTTTCAACCTTTTTATGACCCATTAAGTTTTATTTATTACAAAACATACTGGAAGATGATGGGGATTTGAAGCGGTCGAAGGGAGTGGGCCGAAGGCCCGCGATCATAGCCGCCTGATCCCCATCCCCATACCCTAGTCGAATGAAACCTCACGATTTGATAACTTTTATCAATAGAATCGTGTTTTTAGGATTTTAATCCTTGAGGTTTCATATCGGAACAACCCTTTGTTCCACTGGCCAGTAAACTCTTACTGGAAATTGTAAAATTACTGCTACATCATAACATATTTATTAAGGTTTACAGCAATAACATAAAACCGAATAGGCCATAACACCATGATTAACATTTAATCACTTATCAAAGGGAACAGTTATCAGATTCTGCTTAAATGATTTAAACAGAAAAACATAATAAAATTAAAACATGCATCTTATACATTGCATCACCCAAGTATTTAAACCCGAGTCCGTATCACACAAGTGGCTCTGATACCACTGTTGGAACGCCGGTACCTCCATGGCGCAGCAGAAAAATAAAATAATTCAAAACATTCCGGTGATCCAAACCATGGATCCATGTGTAAGGAATGAATCGGGGTGATAAAAGGTTTCAAAATTACCGAAACTTCAATCTGAGTAGACAGCGACGCCTAGGCAACAGGAATCTTGAACCACTATCGAACCAAGCCACAACCTTTCCAATGTCGGCCTCTACGTAGTCCACCCAGTTGACAATGAACGGTAGAAAAATCTCAGAAACTATTTCAGTGATTTTTATGCTTGACGGCTGCTAAACCCTTTAGCAAAGTTACGGGCTTATTTATATTCTCTCTTTAGGGTTTTTACCCTTGCCATATATAATACCCTTTTAATTGGTATATCTTTTTAATGAATATTAATTCATTAAAATTAATCTGAACATAATAGTCATCATTAAAATAAATATAATAATGTTTAATCAAAATTATAATTACATTAATTATAATAAAGATTTCGGTAAACTATATTTATTTAAACTTATATACGAACCAAATTCATATACTAATGAAATTTTGTTCTGATTATGTGTACAACATCCTTGTACGTATAATATGTTCAACAATTTGATTGCCCTCTGACAATCAGAATACAATACCAACTATGTTTTACTCCGTTCATTTCAACCATAGGGTGTGACCCTATAGGTTCTTGTAACGTTAGCAGTAATATTAGAATGATTCTAATATTACAAACAATGAGTGGCATCTAGCAATGCATCATTACTACCTAATTTATGAGAAGTCATGATTCAGCATAACCTTTTGTGATTAACCTTTCATGCATTAATCCTTAAATCCTATATCTTTAGAATGGACACAAGTCATAGAATAGTCACACTTGCATAGTCCATCCCATGTTTTTTGATACCTTAAGTGAACTATGATACACAAATAAGTATGACATCTCATATCAACTTATTTGAGCATGGCCATGCATTTCTAGTCTCACTCAATCAAGTGGCCTAAGATATTACTCCTATTATGTAGGAGGGACTTATCCTATATTGATCAACCATATCCCTCTACATAGATTGTGGTATATCCAACATTAGTCTTTATAGAACAACCAGTTACGATGTTTGTTTGACTATATCAAAATATACAACTAAAGATGTTGGGAAATGATGATGATCTCAAGTATGAAGATCATATACATATTAATCACTATGAGTAATGTTGTGACAATTACATAATAATTCAAGAAACATACTCATAGTAGGTCAGTCCAATATGTTGTTCTCTAACACACATATTCATGCATTGATTTTGGCACTCCATATCAATGACAACTCTTTATCATCAAGCAACTACATGTTAGTTGTAGACACTCAATTTTGCCCGGGCCCAGAAATAAGTCCAAAAACAAAAATAATAAGCCCCAAAAAAAACGAAGTCCAAGATCAGTCCAGAATTACAAATATAATTTGGCTCGATCGGAATGGCCCATTACTTGAAAAGATTTAAGGTCCATCTACAAGCTTGACTCATATGGAAATATAATCTTCAATAATATGCAATCTTAGATATGATACAATCTTAGATATGATATGTAATCTTAGAAGATATGATTTTGTAGTCTTAGAGATTTAATTTGTAGATACCTTTTAATCTTAACCGTTGATGTAATTGATCTGTACCATCGAATTTGAGGAGTTTCAACTATAAATAGAGGCCTCTCCCTTCATTGTAAACACACTGGAGTTTTGGGAAACAATAAAATTTTTTTTTGAGAGGTTTCACTCAAATTTCTCTCCCACTTACGTTCTTATTTTCTACGGTTTGTTCTTATTTTATTCTTTGTTCATCTTCATTTTTCAACCCCTTTTATTTTGATTTAATCCATGTTTCCCTTTTTTTTATATATTTTAATTTTTCTAATAATTTTAGTATCATATCAAACTCTTTCATTTTTAATAATTTTTTTAGTATTACTCTTAGTAAATTATTTTTTAAATTTTACTCAAATCATTATTTTAAAAAATATATTTCATTTAATTGTCATGTTTTATCCAAAAGTTTTTTCTAAAATGAGGCAATGTTTTTCAGATTTAGGAATTCGGGAAATAGTGCCCTAATATGCTGGGTTGCGATTTCCCGTTTGTCTAAATGCCTAAAGTATCCTTCTAAATAGATTTTGTAAATCATGAGATGATTTTAGTTACAGGAGTTTAAGAATATTGTGTCCTATCATGCTGGATGTGATGTTTGTATTTTTTTGGAGCTAAGGAATCTCGATTTTTCAACTTAAATAATTCTAGTTTTAAAAAAGGGATCCTATTTTTAAACCCTTTCAAATTTTTGACATTAAGACAAAAAACTATTCAATTTGGTACCAATTTTGGGCGTTGCGAGGGTGCTAATCCTTCCTCGTACGTAACCGACTCCCGAACCTATTTTCTTAATTTTCGTAGACCAAAACGATTTATAAGGTGATCCAATCACACTTAAAAAGGTTGGTGGCGACTCCCGTTTTCGTTTTTCAAAAGTCGATCCCCATTTTTCAAACATCCCTTTAAAAAATGGTTTCGACATTAGTCTTAATGCATTATTGTTGTCCTAGCCAACAATAATACTTGACTAAAGATCTTTTAAGAATAATCATATTATTCTCAGGACATTATTATAAAATAGTTTATTTATGTACACAGAAAAGAAACTGAAATAATAATGGCAATGCCTTATATCAATAAACATGATAAATCAAGTATGTTATTACAACCATCTCGTGATTGATCTTTGGGCATACTCTTACACCTCTAACGCCTTCTAAAAGGGAGTTGGTGTGGGTCATCGTGGATCGATTGACTAAGTTTTCTCACTTCATACCTGTTCGTACTGATTACTCGTTACAGAAATTGGCTAAACTGAATATGTCTAAAATAGTGCGACTGCATGGGGTAGCGATTTCTATAATATTCAATAGAGATCCTCGTTTCACGTCTCAGTTTTGAAAGAAGTTACACGACGCATTGGGTACAAGGTTTGACTTCAGTACTCCATTCCATTCTTAGACAGACGGTCAGTCAGAGAGGGTGATTCAGATACTGAAGGACATGTTAAGAAGTTGTGTGATAGACTTTTGAGGCAGTTGGGAGGATTACTTTCCATTGGCAGAGTTTCCATACAACAATAGCTACCAGTCTAGCATACAGATGGCACCTTACAAGGCATTATATGGTTGTAGGTGTCGTACTCCTTTTTTTTTTACTGAGTTGGGTGAGTGGCGTGTTCTGGGCCCTGAGTTGATTTTTGATACCGAGGATAAAGTGATGTTGATTCAGGATTGGCTGAAGGCGGCATCTAACAGGCAGAAGTCATATGCGAATCTAAAGTATAAGGAGATTGAGTATTCAGTGGGGGACTTGGTGTTTCTTAAGGTCTCGCCATGGAAGAAAGTACTGAGGTTTGGTCGTAGAGGTAAGTTAAGCCCTAGGTTTATTGGGCCATATTGTATATTGAAACATGTGGGACCAGTTGCCTATCAACTTGAGTTACCTGCAGAGATGGACAAGGTTCGTGATGTGTTCCACGTCTCTATTTTGAGACGATATCGTTCTAATCCTGCACACTTTGTTTCGGTTGAGATTGAGGTTATACAAGATCTAACCTTTGAGAAAGAGCCGTTCAAATTTTAGACCGCAATGTGAAAGTTCTGAGGAGGAAGTCGATTCCACTAGTTAAGGTGCTATGGCGTAATCACAGTTTCAAGAAAGCCACGTGGGAACCTGAGGAGGCAATGCGACAACAATACCCTCATCTATTTTGATCAGGTAAATTTTGAGGCCCAAATTTTCTTTTAAGGGGATAGATTTGTAATGCCCCAAATCTTTAGAAATTTAATTGCATGTTATATTGCATGTTGGCTTACTTGTTGTGATGGTTAAGGGTCCTGAGTATATGAGAAGTTCTGGGTTTAAACCTAGGCTTTAGCAAAATTTTTGTCTTTTTGTTGAATAAACCCTCGCATGTTGATAATGGACTTTTAAATTAAAATGACTGAAACATGGCAGTGTAACGCTTGTTAACTTAATGGCAAGTGGCGTACGGGTGTACCTAGGGGTCTTGAGTTCAAACTATCCAATGTGCAAGGGAGTAATATTTTACTGCTCGTGCAAGGTTGGTAGTTGGGGTTGATCGAAACTCTGATGGTTGGAGTGTTTGAGGGAGACTGGTGTGTGTGGTCGGTTGCTAAGGAGAGTCTGAAAAGAGTTTGAATTGGTGGTTTGAGGGATTTGAGGAGAGATAAGGGGAGAGATTTTAGGAGGAGATAGGGGAGGTTAGGGTGTGAGGTAGTGTCATGCCGAATGTGGGAAGCTTATTGTGCAAATTCGGTCACTTTTGTTCTCAGTGCCAAAATAGTGTTAGAGTTTTGGTTCTCTGAAACGATTGTCTTTTGTTGTTTTCCTTTCGGGTATTGCTTGTTTGGTGGCCGAATATTAATTGTAACCATTCGGGTATTCTGGTTTTGCTCTCCTATATCGTGTTTTACTTAGTCGACTTCTTCTCTTTTCTTCATCTTTCTCCTCTCGAATATATAATATTCTTTTCTTTGCTCACTTTTGGTTTTGTATGCAGCACACTTCCTTCCTTGTAGCCAAGCATTGTTTCGTTCCATCAACCTTTTTCCTAGTCTCCATTATAGCTTCTTTTCTACTTTTCAATCTCTCGAGTTTTGGTGGTTAACCCTTCCATCTCTTTTTAGATTCATCTCTCTCCCTCCCTTTCACTCAATCACTTTTGCGTTGGCTAAGCATCAATTCGTAAGTCTCTGTTGTTTCTTTGATCATGGTACTTTTTGTTTTGGGTTGTAGTATTACTCATGGAGTGAAGGAGTTCGCTTGGATGTCAAGAACGATCGGAGTCTTCTTCTCATCTCTCATCTTAAGGTAACACTGTTCGTTGGTGTTATTAAACTGAGCACTTTTGGCATTCTTGATCTTGGCCAACTGTCCATAATTCTTGGGTGGTTATACATGTAAGCAATATGTTTAATGGGTTTGTTTGTCATGCAGATAATCATCAAGTGTCTGATATTAACTTTCGACGGCATTCTAAGTGGGCTTAAACCACACTCGTTCAAGCTGAGTTTTAGTAAGTAGTCTTTTCAACAAGTTTCAGTTGGGATTTCTGTTAAACGCGTATGTTAGATTTTGACCGAAGTTTCTGTTGTGTTAGGTGGAGTGCGCGTGGGCTAATTCACTCATTTTTGCAACCAGGTGTGTAATCACATTACTTTTATTGTGAAACGGAAAAAGCCAGATAGCTGGCATCATCGATGCCACACGGGTGTGCGCTCGCTCGTGTGGTTATCTAAACGCAAAAGTGTGAGCATCTAATTGTAGAGACCACCATGAGTGATTTCGTGGGCTTAGGTCGTTTTGGACCACGTTGGGCTGAAATGGGCCTTGTGGGCCCTACGGGCTCATGGGCCCCATACAGATGTGTGGAGATTATTGGGCCGGGTGTGTTGTTTACACGGCCAAGGCCAGTATTTAGGCTTATTGGGCCACACGAGTGTGTGGGCCCACATGGGCCATATTATGGGCTTGGGCCCATTTTTACTGTTAAATTATTAAGGTTGCACGGGTCGCACAAGATGACTGTGGACCTACTGTTGGGTCAGTAAGTACACCTAGACCCTAACTTATGTTATGATTATTATACCCTTATGAGGTAAATGATGGAAATACCCTTATGTGATATATGAATGTTTGAGCATGCAATCTTATTTATATATGTTCCTTTATATTATGTTGCATTGCATGGGGTGGGACATATGATATTGGAGGAATTGTACCGAAAGGCTATAAGCTTATTACTGGTAGCTCTGCTACAAATTACTGTTGTGCCACAATCGGTACTATATTCTGGAGTGTAGGGATGGGTGGGTCGATTTTATCCCCACATGGAGTGTAGGGCTGGATAAAGTGGAGTGTAGGGAATGGACGAGTAAGATTTTTGTATGCATTTCTGATACTGTATTGAAATGGGCTAAGGCCCAAACTGATACTATTACTGTATTGGGCTAAGGCCCACACTAATATTGCAACTGATATGGGCCCAGACTGTTCAACTCTGTATGTTTGACTGTTTGATAAATATGGATTACACACTGAGTTTTCAAAAACTCACCTTTTCTGCCTATCTGCGGGTAATCCTCAAAGGTAATTGGTCTTTGCGAGGGACTCAGAGATGGCCACACTACTGATTATGTTCTCATTTTGAATTTAGTAAAAGTAGTTTTATATGGGTAAATTTTATGTAATAAACCCGTTTTAAAGTTTCATTTTATTTTGGGATTTATTTAAATTTACTTATATCTACTAGCAGTAGGACTCACGTTTTCAAAAGGTAAAAGGTTTTCAACTGCTATGCCATGTAACTGGTTTCAAAAGCTTCTACAACGAATAATATTTTAAAGCGTAATAATGATTTTGTACGAGACATGTTTTGCTTAACAAACTTGTAATTTAACAAATAAATTAAATAAGATAGCTTTTTATAAAGATCACAAACAAGGTTTTAACACAAGCGAACTTTTCTTGTAGAACTACATTTTTCAAAACTCACTCGAACGTAACATCACAGATGCGGCCATAACGTCTAGGCCGAGTTTGGGGTGTTACATGAAACATCATCAATCAAAGTCAATCGAGTGTTCAAAGTTCTCAAAGCAAACAAGAATTTTCTACTTAAAGCATCAAAAACAACTTTAGCTTTTCCCGGATGATAATCAATGATCAAATCGTAATCTTTTAGTAGCTTCAACCATCTACATTGTCCCAAATTCAGATATTTCGTGACATTAAATACTTCAGGCTTTTATGATCCGTGAATATATGTTATTTTTCTCCGTAAAGATGGTATTTCCATATCTTTAAAGCAAAAACAATAGCTGTAAGCTCTAAATCATGAGTCGGGTAATTTTTCTCGTGCGGTTTCAACTGACGGGAAGCATAAGCTACCATTTTGCCTTCTTACATCAAACGCAACCTAAACCATTTAGTGAAGCATCACTATAGAAAATAAATTCTTTACTAAATTTTGGCTGAACCAACACAAGGGCTTCATTCAACAACACTTTCAACAGATCAAAGCTTTGCTGACACTTTTTAGACCATTCGAACCTGAAACCTTTCTAAAGTAGTTTTGTGAACAACGTAGCAATCATCAAAAATCCTTTAACAAATCTCCTATAACATCTGGCTAAACCCAGAAAAATTTTGATTTTTGAAGCATTTCTCGAAGGCAACCAGTCTGTTATAACTGGAATTTTACTCGTGTCAACTCTAATACTATTTGTCGATACAACGTGTCCCAGATATCCAGCTTCTCGAAGCTAGAATTCACATTTGCTAAATTTAACAAACAATTGTTTTTCACGCAAAGTCTACAAAATTGTTCTCAAATGTTGGGCATGCTTTGTTTCATCTTGAGAATAGATCAAAATGTCATCAATGAACACAACTACAAATCTGTCTAGATACGGTTGGAATATTTTTTCATCAAATCCATAAACACATCAAGTTATTGGTCAAACCAAAAGGCATAATAGGAAATTTACCTAGTTCTAAAAGTAATTTTTTGGCACATATGAATCTTTAACCCGTAACTGATAATATCCAAAATGGAGATCAATCTTTAAAAACACTATTGCACCTTTCAACTGATCAAACAAATCATCAATAAGCGGTAAAAGATACTTGTTCTTGATCGTGACTTTATTAAGCTACCTATAACCAATGAACAACCGCATTAACCAGTCTTTTTTCTTAACAAACAATATAGGAGCACCCCAGAGAGAAAAACTAGGCCGAACATAGTCTCTATCCCCCAACTCTTGCAATTGTGCTTTCAACTCTTTCAATTCTGTAGGTGTCATTTTATATAGAGCTATTGATATCGGAGAAGTTCCTAGTACTAACTCAATAGCAAATTCAACCTCTCTGACCGGTGGTAAACCTAGTAACTCTTTTAAGAACACATTCGAGAATTCACAAATAGTCGGAACCAACTCTAATTTGAATTCTGAAACCCTTGAATCAAATATATAAGCTAGGTACGCCTCACAGTCCTTTCTAACATATTTCTATGCTGACATAGCTGAAATAACATTATATGTACCATCAAATCTATCTGATTCAACCCAGATTATTTCACCATTCTGACATTTTAACACTATTTGCTTTCGTCTACAATTCACAACAGCATCATGTGGAGTTAACTAGTCCATACCCAAAATCACATCAAATTCATCAAATAGTAACAACAAATCAACTAAAAGTTGCAATCTTGAATCATCAAAGGATAGTTTTTACAGACTTTATCAACTAACACATGCTGACCTAAAGGATTCGTTACTTTAACCACAAATTCAGTAGATTCATAAGGATTTTCATATCCGACACTAAAGTTGTGCATATGAGTGTGTTGACTCTGGGTCAATCAAAGCATTAACATTAGTATCAAAGATAGAAAATGTACCAGTAATCACATCAGGTGTTGTAGCTTTCTTTCAAGCTCGAATCGCATAAGTCCTAATTGGTGCCCGAGCCTCAGATCTAATCGTAGAATCTTTCATTCCACTTCGACTGTTACCAGAATTTCCTCTATTTCTGATGGTCTCCTTCTCACAGCCGTGTTACTTGAATGAGTGTTTTGAGCTTTCTCCTTATCATACTCGACTATCGATATACAACCATTTTTCAATCAAGAAATCTTTTCATTTCTTGTCAAGATACTATTGACTAACATATTTCTTCTTGAATTCTGTCTGATAGAAATCTCAATTTACACAATCTTTAGGTACCACCGAAATCAAGGTATTCCACCACTGATACATTTAATCTTTCAACAGTGATACTGCACTCTTTAAACATTCAATAAGTGTGCAAGACAATTCATCAAAAACCCTCACATTATTTTCTAACCAATACTCGACTTTTTCATTATCTTCTTCAGTTGTACCACGAAACTCTTCAGCCCCATATTTACGTATCTTATCAACCGGAGGCTTGCTCATACGTACTTGCTCCAAACCTTGAGGAATAATAGGGACAGGTTGGGGAACGGGAGGGGGTGTAGGTCGCTGAGCCATCAAGTTTGTTCCAACAAACTCAGAGAACCATTCTAACATCATTTGGAAGAAGGCTTCTTTTGCCTCACTTCCTCGACCCTGAGCTACGGGCGCACTACTATCTATTTCGTAAACAGAGGCTTGCGCGTTACTATTAACCTCATCGAAATTGGCTCAGTTGGATGACATCTTTTATCTATACGAAAACATAATTCATTTTGAGTCAAGAGTTATTACACTATCATAGGTTATATAATGACATGTATTTCTAGACTCTATACATGCTATGTTCATTTCGAGAACCGACTAAACTATAGCTCTGATACCACTAATCCCTAACCCGTCACTGTCATTGAATTAGGGTTACAGAGCATTATTGTATAATCGTAAAAAATTTAACATCATAATATTAAAATAAATTAAAAATATTATGAACCATTCAATTATATACGTTCTGTCACTAAATCGAGCCTTTGAGGCCCTAAAAATAACTTAGAAGTGACACGAGACTAAATCGAAACAAAATAAAAATTTTAAGAAAAAGATGCAAAAATGTGAAAATAGGGGTCACACAGTCGTGTAACATAGCTCAATCCATGTAACATTCAAATAAGGGGCACACGGTCGTGTCCTAATCCGTGTCCTCACCAGTGTAACTCACTAAGAAGGGTCACACAGTCATGTCGCAGGTCGTGTAACTCACTAAGAAGGGTCACACAGCCGTGTACTAAGCCTTGTAACTCACTGACTTGAAATATAAAAATTTTACAAATGACACACGGCCATGTCGCTAGGCCATGTGAACCGAAAAACTTACCTAAAATGAAGCCATTTCAAGTCCAATTCATACCTAACCATTCAACCCATTTGGGCACACATTTAAGGGATTCAAATATTATTCAAACATACATAAACATACCATTCCAAGCATCCTAAATCATCTAACCAATATGGCATTCAAAGGCACCACAATTGTATCAAACATTAAGAATCAAACCAAAGCAATTTGACCATATCTCAAACACACAATCCAGTTCACTTAACTATCATACATGACCAATTGCAAGCCATCAAAACATACTAAAAGGACCTGAATTACAGGAACTTAAAAGTGACGAATGTGACATAACTTGGCAAGGCATTAAAGTGCCAAACCAACATAACCTCAAAAGTGTAAACATACCAAAACATACATTACAAGGATCCAATACATGCCATTATTAATCTTGGCCAAAATACACAAAATGTACCGATATGATTGCTGGATAGTGTGATAGGTCTCAGATAAGTTTCCAACAGATCGAGCTTTCGATAATCAATAAAATAAAGGATAGTAACTACGTAAGCAACGAGTGCTTAGTAGGCTCGTACAAACTTAAATATAACTTAGCATTTCATTAATACAATTCATAGATTAAGCATAAATCATTACCAATGTTATAATCTCAGTATAAGCCTATACAACATCACCAAACTCACAAGTTAGTACACTTGTTCATGATACAAATGAATTCAACCATAAGTAGATTTCCATATGTAAATACATCATTTAGCTCATAAATATTTTCATAAGATCATGGTTCATCCCATTAAATACTTACCATTTCATTTCCTTTTCTTACCCATTGAACCATTTAAAATTACATTGGATACTCAACAAATCTCACACATAGTTTGCCTTTACATATAAATGAAACCTTTCCTTGACATTAATGCTCACATGAGCTGTGAAATGGGCCTTCTAACACGAGTTGTGGGTCAGAATGTAAGCTACACGATACTATTCACACTAGTTGTTGAGAGTTCGCAACAAATGCATGACCTTAGTCATCAGTAGGACATTCAAGACCAACACCCAAAACATGAAATCACTAATGACATGTCATTCGTATCCTAAGAATTCTTATGGTTCATCTGGGACTCGTTATTCGTCAATTCATCATCACATGGATACATTTATATATAGAATCATTTATATTAAAATAGCATAGCAATTAGTTAATTTAGGTAACATTAAAATGATCATAATTCATGTGAACTTACCTCAATAACTAGGGCATTGAAGTAGAATCGAACACTAATCCGAAGATTTAGCTTTTTCTCGATTTAAGTCTAAATGTGGTTTACCTTTATCTAAATAGATAATTTCAATCAACTAAGTACTTCTAGTATTCAATTTAATCCATAGTTAATATTTATGAAAAATTACAAATTTTCCCCTAACATTTTAACTTTTCACAATTTAGTCCTTAAGCTTATAACTTGAATAAAACTCATTTTAGCCTAAATCCAACTTAACCATTGTTACAAGAGACCTTGAAACAATCCAAAATTACCAACAATTCACAACAAAACCCACAGATTTATACATTTAGCAATTTAATCCCTATTTTCAAAATTCATCACAAATCACTTAACATGTTTATTTTATGAAAAGGACAAATAATCCATCAATTAACATCACACACATTCAAAAACATCCATGGTAAGTCCTTTGAAAATTAACAATTCTGGAAATTAACCCTCGGGCTAGCTAGATTAAGCTAAAACGAACTCAAAAACATAAAAATCATTAAAAGCGGGGCTTAAAGTCCTACCATGCAAGGACACAATGCTTGAATGAAACTTTATCTTCTCTAATGGCTATTTTAGGGTTCCAAATTGGCAAAATAATGAAGATGATAATTTTGTTTCATCTTTTCTTACTTAATTTTCTTTTTAATTACTAATTTACCATTTTACCCTTATCATTAACCAATTATTTCAATAAAACCTTGTCCATGCACATCCACTAACTCTTTAAAAGGTATAATTACTATTCAAGTCCATTAAATTTCATTTCTATAGCCATTTGACCCCTTTAACTAATAGAACTAAACTTTCTCACCTTTTATGATTTAATTATTTTCATTTAATTAACCATTTAAACTTTAAAATTTCTTAACAAAACTTTAATACAACCTTAATATAATACTATAGGCATTAAATAAATAATAAGATAATAATTCAGTCATCGAAATTGTGGTCCCAAAAACACTGTTTGTGACACCATTAAAAACAAACTATTACATCCAATGTCCTTTTGCAGTGACTTTTAGTTGATTATTAAAAGATATTGGTGGCAAAAATCTCATGCTAAATGAGGCATTCATTGGTGTTCCTTGGTGGTTTTATCCAATCTTAAGGAAATGGGGGGATTAGGTTTTCATAATTTGGCTAAGTTTAATGTTGCGCTACTTGCCAAACAAGGTTGGTGACTTTTGTTTGATTTGTGGTCTCTTATGGCAAAAGTGTAATGGCCCAAAAATCCCGAAACCTAAAAATCCCGAAATCTCAAATTTTTCTTTTTTTTTATGCACTTAGTATTTCCGGTTAAGTGTTAATTATGTGATGGTAGGTCTTGGTCAAGTTTTGAGTTCGAACCTATGGGTAAAAGAAATTATAGTTTAATTATTAAAAGAAGCCTGATGGTGTGTAGGTGGGCTTTTGAATAAATGAAGGGAAAATTGGACAGAAAAGAGCCTGCTGGCCTAGGGGATAAGTGGCGTGTTGCTAGTGTCAGAGGTCTAGGGTTCGAATCCCAGTTTGCTCAAAAGAGGGATTTATTTTTGCTTAAAATATGGATGGAGGTGGCGTTGGAGTTGAACTCTGTAAGGAGTGATAAGAGGAGAAATTTGAGGAGAGGATCAAGGGGTTATTAGGGAGAAAAATGAAGAGATGAGGAGTAAGGATGAGGTGGAGCCGAATT
This sequence comes from Gossypium arboreum, assembly GCF_025698485.1. Lineage (NCBI taxonomy): Eukaryota > Viridiplantae > Streptophyta > Magnoliopsida > Malvales > Malvaceae > Gossypium > Gossypium arboreum. The sequence goes on along the minus strand of NC_069081.1, from coordinate 80,837,104 downwards.
GGGAACTTGGGCTTGAGAAATTTGGCTATAGGGGGATACAAATAGGTGTTGAATGGGAGGTGGCTAGGCTAATGCTGAATTCCCTTCCCCTTGTTGCTAGAAACCTTTTTCCCTAAAAATCGAAAACCCTTTGTTTTACTCTCTTTTCTCTATGCTAATTTCCCCGCCTTCCTCTACACAATATTATTTGTTTCACTTTTGGTTTAACCCGCTTCTTTTTCCTTTTTCCCTTGGTGCCAAATAATCATTTGTCTACCATTCAAATCTCAAGGGGCGAACACCTCTTTGGCTGAATACCCTTGGTGCCGCCACTACCCTTTCCATTCAGTCGATTCTAGTGTAAGTGTTCGCTCTTCCAATTGGTTTGTTTTGCTAAGTATCAATTATTTTCCCTCACTTCTTTTAATTGGCCTTGGGTAAGAATAGGTATCAAATCTCAGTCTTTGGATCTTTACCGATTTGCTCCTTAGGGGAGAGACTTTGGTAAGTACTCTGAATCTTAGTTGGCAGAATGGTCATAGTTAAGGTAAGAGGGACTTGTGTTCGATACAAGTCATCTGTTATTTTGGTTTTAATAGTTAAGATTGGTGCAGATCTAGAAGTTGATCGTGGTTAGTTGTAACACCCCAAACCCGGCCTAGACATTATGGCCCTATCCGACGTGTCACATTGAAGTTTTTAAGAAAACCCATGCCTCTTTCAACGTCCATCTTAGTGTTTTAAAAGATAGTCTTTGCTAAGTTAATAAAGTGAATAGAAGCTGTGCACCAAGTAGGTATCCGAAACAGAGGAGGTGAGCCATGAAGGCTGCTTAAGTACCAAGCTCTTGATTGGATCCAATCCTAGACATGCCCACAACCATTGCCACACTTTGGTGCTAGGTTAGGTTTTGAGAAAAACGAGTTGGAATTCATTTAAGTAGATATTTTTGATAAACCGATTAATTGTATCGTTGCGTTATTTTGAAAACAATTATCATTTTGGAAATGCGCCCTAGGTCTAACTCATATTGTTATCAGATAAATATAGGGTAATCATAGAAAAATAATTAAACGGCCTTATTACAACCCAAAACCAAATAATAATATTAATAAGATAAAACTTATAAAGAAATAAATCAGCTACTAATTGCAATTAAAAGAAAGCAAATGATGGTGTGGCCATCTCTCGAGTCCTCGCACTCCAAACCATCTAAGCTAGGGATTACCTTCACAGTTAGAAACAGGGTGAGTTTACGAAAAATCAGTGTCTAATCCCAATAAAAAACAAACAGTGGAATCAGTACAATTTGGACCAAAGCCCTATTTAGTCTTAACATATACTGGGCCGAAGCCTTTCTTTTAACGGTTACTTGGCCGAAGCCTTTTCATAAATTGTAACATCCCTAAATTGGGCCTAAACGGAACAATGGTTGCGAAACCACAAATTTGAGGTAGAAAAATTTATTTTATTATTATTTTGAGGTTCATGATATGATTGCATGATTGTGTGAAAATTTCGTGATGAAATTCTATGCATAAAGTGCTTAAGTTGAGATTAGGGACTAAATCGAATAATTTGCAAAACTTGCATTCTAGAAGTTTTTAGTATGAAATTGCTTTGGAATATTAATGAGGAGGTCTTAAATAGAAATTTGACCAATTTCTAAGTCTATGGACAAAATTGGACATGGATGGAATTTTTGGGAAAGTTTAGTAGTAAGGGCATTGTGGTCATTTAGTTATTAAAATGAATTAAAAACAAAATTAAAAGCCAATTTTTGTCCATCTTCTCCATCAGGCCCAACTTTCAAGGGTTCTCCATAGCTAGGGTTTGTTTCATGCTTTTAAGCTCCATAGTAAGTGATTCCAAGCCCCGTTTTTAATGATCTTTACGTTTTTTGAGTCCGGATAACTTGATTAAGCTTATTCTAGCAATAATTCAACCTAGGGTTCATATTTGGAAAACTACCCATAGGTGAAATTTGTGTATTTTGGTGTTTTATGATAGGGTATGAGGTTTTAAATTATGTTAGACAACTTGTGCTACTCAGTTTTAAGTGAAAACGAGTAAAATGGCTTAATCGGTAAAAATACCTAATAGTCATAAGTACATGTTAGAGTGTGCATTTAATGTTGTCATAGAAGGGAAAAATGATCAGCATGTCATAAAACATAAGAAAATAGGATGAAGTTTAAATTACGAGCCTTGGGGCAAAAGTGCAAATATGTGAAAGTTTAGGGGCAAAAATGTAATTTTGCCAAAGTTTGGGTCAAGGATTGTTTTAATAAATGTGAGTATTAAATAAGCTAATTTTTTTATTATAGATCAAGAAGAACAAAATCCGGAGTTAGACCGGGGAAAGAAAAAGATAGTAGACTAAATCGATATAGTTGATCGTATTTTGTTTCGAGGTAAGTTTGCGGTAAATAAATGCAATATTCTATTATTTTATGTTAATTTTGTTAATTTCCAGCATGTGTATATTTATTTTATGAAATTATTCAAAGAAGACTTGAACATGAATTGACGGAGAAGAAATTTCAGAAAGTCCCGGTTGAACCTTAGGAATGTGTAGGATACAAATGTCATGACATTAGGGTTTAAGGATACCGTGTAAGACCATGCCAAGGCATGGAAATTGGTAAGGTTTCTAAGGCAAGGAAATCATGTAAGACCATGTCAAGACATGGCATTGATAAGTTACTATAAGGCAAAGGTCCCATGTAAGACCATACCAAGACATGGCATTGGTGAGTTCATAAGGCAAGGCTACCATGTAAGACCATGTCAAGACATGGCAATGGTAAGTTTCAAAAGGATACCACGTAAGAACATGACAAGTCATGGCAATGGTAAGGTACCCGTGTATCCTTAGTATTCCAAGTGGTTCAACGGGAAAATTTAAAGAGAATATCAAGGTAAGGTATGGTAAGATGAGTTATACTAAAAAGGTAAGACAAGTTCATGCTAGAAGAGTAAAGGTAAGTACATAATGTTCATGTATGCTTGATAAGGAAAAAGGTAAGTAAAATGTATTAATAAATTTGATTAAGTAAGTAAGTATTTAAGTAAGTGAGTAAGTGAAGAAGTTTTAAATATGTCTATGACAATTAATGAAGTTGCATTAAGTAGTATCATGCCAAGTAGTAAGATAATTCTTATGAATGTTGTTATTTATTTGCATGCAAACTTACTAAGCTTAATGCTTACCCAATTTATTTTCCTTCTTTTTATAGTTTTGTCAAGCTAACTCGGGATCGTAAAAAATACGCCGAGGTCCGGCACACTATCACGAGGATTATTTTGGTATAGCTAGACGTTTCATTTTGAGTATGGCATGTATAGTATCGTAGCCATTTTGTGTGTATGATCTTATGATATGGCTAATGATTGGTATGTAAATGTTTGATAATGATTAGCTGTTGGAATGGCTAATCAAAGACATGTTTGGTGTTATGTATGCCTAAATGCTAGTTATTTCATGGAAATTATGAAAAAGGTGAAATTAGCACAATCAGACAGTAGCAGTGACGTGAATTTGAAAAATCACTAAAAATAGTAGAAATGGAATTAAATGATGAATAAGTTATGAAATCAAATATTATTTTGTCCATTTTCAAATGGAAGAAACAAAATAGGTAAATGAGAAATATTTTATGAGATATTTAAATTTTTGTGAAACAGGGCTAGAGCAATTTCTAGATCCCCTATTCTGACTTTGGAAATTCCCCAAAAATTGTACAAAGATAATTAGAAGTCATTATTTACATGTACAGATTCCTTATTGAGTCTAGTTTTATGAGAAATAAACTTCATTGTAATTGGAACTCTGTATAGGGAGACATTTGATTCGTAATACACAGAGGTTAGAGCAGTCAAACCCTGAAACAGGGGAGACTTTAACTAATAAACTGTACTGCTTGGGTAGACCAAAAATTCTAGAAAACAATTATTTGATAGATATATGAGTCTAGTTTCAGGGAAAATTTATGGAATTGTATTTCGAGTTTCGTAGCTCAAAATATGAATTTTTAAGCGACTGTGACGCAGATTGCCAGCTTCTCTGGAAGTTTTAAAAATAAATTGTTTGAGTTGTTTAAGTAATGAATTAAGTCCATTAACACCTCGTGTTCAACTCTGGCGATTGTCTCGGGTACGGGGCGTTACATTTATTGGTATCAGAGCAAAGGTTTAGTCGGTTCTTGGAATATTTAGTATGAGTAAGAGTCTAGCTATACATGCCATACTTATGTGTTGATAGTGTGACGACTCCTGACGATTTTAAAATGTTTTATTTTATAGTTATGGATCCCGAACAAGCTGGTGCAGATGATGTACGAGTAACGTGCCTGCTCCCGCAGAAGGGACAGTGCCACCAAATAGTAGTGAAAGGCCTGTTACAGTTAGTCAGGGAGGAGGGGCTCGAGAAGCCTTCTTCCAAGCTATGAATGAATGGTTTGCCGAGTTCGTTCGAACGAATCCAGCTGTTAGACCTCCACCCCCTCATGATCATCAGACCACCCATGTAGCTCCCCCAATCACAGGTACGGTTATAAGAGAAAAGCCACTAGTTGATAAAATCAGAAAACAAGGAGCCGAAGAGTTTCGAGCTACAAAAGATGATGATGCAGAAAAGGCTGAATTTTGGCTCAAGAATACTATCAGAGTCTTTGATCAGTTATCCTGCACAGCTGAGGAATGTACGAAATGTGTTGTATCACTCCTTAGAGATTCAGCCTACCATTGGTGGAAGACACTTGTATCAGTTGTACCGAAAGAGAGAGTCACTTGGGACTTCTTTACGGAGGAATTCGTAAAAAGTACATCATCGAGGTTTGTTGACCGAAAAGAAAAGAGTTTCTAGAGTTGAAACAGGGCAATATGACAAAGGATCGAATATGAGCTGAGTTTGTTAGACTCAGCAATTATGCTCGAGTGTGTGTCTCAGAGGCTATTATGTGCAAAAGATTTGAGGATGGACTTAATGATGATATCCGATTGTCTATTGGTGTCCTAGAAATAAAAGAGTTTGTTATCCTAGTTGAGAGAGCACATAAGGCGAGGAGGCTGTTAAAAGAAAGAGAAAAGTTGAAATTGAGACGCAAGACACGAAGAAAAGACTAATGAGCAAGTCATTTCACTCTACATCCAAGAGGCCTAGAGAGTTCTCCACTAGATCTAATTTTTCAGCTGGATATTCTAGCCGAAACAGAGGCAGAAGATTTATGAATCCAAAAGCTCAGACCACTTCGATTGCAAGTGTTGGCAGTGTTCAGCCTGATAGACTAGAGTGTCCCCAATGTGGTCGACGCCACCCAGGTCAATGTCGAGCAACTGAGACAGGTTGTTTCCGATGTGGTGCACCAGACCATTTTATTCGGGAGTGTCCTGAGATGATTAAAAGGGAAGCAATACCGAATGTAAGATCAGGAAAAGCTCCTGTCAGAGGCAGACCACTGAGAAATCTGGGAGCTGGGGCAAATAATAGAGGTGCATCTAGAGATTTAGCAGTGAGGCCAGATGTTAGAGTACCTGCGAGGACTTATGCTATCCGTGCTCGTGAAGAGTCATCCTCCCCCGATGTGATTACGGGTACATTTTCTCTCATTGGTACTAGAGTTATTGCTTTGATTGATCCGGGTTCAACCCATTCATATGTTTGCATGAAATTGATGCCTAGTATAAGTATGCCTACAGAATCTATAGAATTTGTGATTAAAGTATCGAATCCATTAGGCAAGCATGTATTAGTAGATAAAGTATGTAGAAATTGCCCTTTTGATGATTAGAGGCTACTGTTTTCCAGCCGATCTCATGCTATTGCCATTTGATGAGTTTGATGTGATTCTTGGTATGGATTGGTTGACTACACATGATGTGATAGTGAATTGTGGAAAGAAATTCATTGAGTTGAAGTGTGAAAATGGTGAAATTATTCGGGTTAATTCAGAAGAGTCAGATAGTTCATTTCCCATAATTTTTGTTATGTCTGCTCAGAAATGTTTGAGAAAAGGGTATGAAGCTTATCTTGCTTTTGTGCTAAACACTAAAGATCCAGAATTGAAAATTGAATCAGTGCCTGTGGTATGTGAGCTTCCCGATGTGTTTTCGGAAAAACTACCAGGTTTGCCTCCTATTAGAGAAGTTGAGTTTGGTATTGAGTTGATTCCAGGTACCACACCCATTTCTATTGCTCCTTATAGAATGGCTCCATTGGAATTGAAAGAATTGAAAGCTCAGTTGCAGGAATTAACAGATAAAGGCTTTGTAAGACCCAGTAGTTCACCATGGGGTGCACCAGTGCTATTTGTGAAAAAGAAAGACGGATCGATGAGATTGTGCATAGATTATCGGCAACTTAACAAGGCAACAGTAAAGAACAAGTATCCATTGCCTAGAATTGATGATCTGTTCGATCAATTGAAGGGAGCTACTGTGTTCTCCAAGATAGATTTGAGATCCGGATACTATCAGTTGCGAGATAAAGAGTCAGATGTTCTGAAGACTGCTTTCCGGACTAGGTATGGTCATTATGAGTTCCTTGTGATACCATTTGGCTTGACTAATGCTCCTGCCATTTTCATGGGCTTAATGAACCGAATTTTCAGACCGTACTTGGATAAGTTTGTAGTTGTGTTCATTGATGATATCTTGATTTATTCTAATGATGAGACTGAGCATGTAGAGCATTTGAGAACAGTTTTACAGATTCTGAGAGATAATCAATTGTATGCCAAGTTTAGCAAAAGTGAGTTCTGGTTACGAGAAGTTTGTTTTCTTGGACATATTGTCTCAGGTGAAGGTATCAAGGTTGATCTGAGCAAGATTTCAGCCATTGTTGATTGGAAGCCTCCTAGAAATGTATCAGAATTTAGAAGTTTTCTTAGTCTTGCTGGATATTATAGACGATTTGTAGAGGGATTTTCCATGATAGCTACCCTACTGACAAGATTGCTGCGAAAGGATGTCAAGCTTGAATGGACTGAGAAGTGTCAACAGAGTTTTGACAAGTTAAAAGCATTGTTAACTAAAGCACCTGTTTTAGTACAACCAGAACCAGGTAACGAGTTTGTGATTTACAGTGATGCGTCTATGAATGGACTTGGTTGTGTACTTATGCAGGAAGGGAAGGTAATTGTTTATTCCTCTAGACAGCTAAAGCCACATGAGAAGAACTATCCGACACATGATTTAGAGCTAGCTGCCATTGTTTTTGCGCTGAAGATTTGGAGACATCATTTGTACGGTGAGAAGTGCCACATATTCACTGATCACAAAAGTTTGAAATATTTGATGACTCAAAAAGATTTGAATTTGAGGAAAAGAAGATGGTTAGAGTTGATTAAAGATTATGAGCTAGTGATCGATTATCATCCAGGTAAGGCAAACGTTGTTGCTGATGCTTTGAGTAGGAAATCTTTATTTGCATTAAGAGCTTTGAACACTAGTCTAGCCTTATCAAATGATGGTTTTATCTTAGCTGAGTTGAGAGCTAAACCGATGTTTCTTGAAGAAATTTGTGAAGCTCAGAAAAATGACAGTGAGTTGTTAGCCAAAAGAGATCAGTGTGGGTCAGATATAGAGTCAGATTTTCAAATCAGTTCTGACGGTTGTTTGATGTTCCGAGACAGGGTATTCGTATTGAAGAATGATGAGCTTATTCAAAAGATCTTACAAGAAGCACATAGTAGTTCTTTGTCTATTCATCCAGGTAGTACAAAGATGGATAATGATTTGAAGAAAATGTACTGGTGGGTAGGAATGAAAAGAGACATTTCAGAGTTTGTTTCTAGATGCTTGATCTGTCAGCAGGTAAAGGCCGAACATCAGGTACCTTCAGGTTTATTGCAGCCTGTGCTAGTCCCTAAGTGGAAATGGGATCGAGTTACTATGGATTTTGTGATAGGATTGCCGTTGACACCAAGAAAGAAAGATGCAATATGGGTTGTGATAGATAAGTTGACGAAGTCGGCTCATTTTATCCCAGTTCGTATGGATTATTCACTTGACAAGTTGGCCGAATTGTATATTTCAGAGATAGTCAGACTACACGGGGTACCATTATCGATCATTTCAGACAGAAATCTAAGATTTACTTCACGGTTTTGGAAGAAATTACAGGAGGCTTTGGGCACAAAGTTGAGTTTTAGTACAGCTTTCCATCCTTAATCCGACGGTCAGTCAGAGAGAGTTATTCAGGTACTTGAAGATATGCTTAGATGCTGTGTACTAGAATTTCAAGGCAGTTGGGAAAAATATTTACCATTAGTAGAGTTTGCCTACAATAATAGTTATCAGTCGAGTTTGAAGATGGCACCTTATGAAGCTTTGTATGGACGTAAATGTCACACACCTTTGTATTGGACAGAGCTTAAGGAAAATTAGATTTACGGGGTTGATCTAGTTAAGGAAACAGAATAGAAAGTAAAAATCATCAAATATTGCTTAAAAGCAGCTTCAGACAGATAAAAGTCGTATACAGATTTGAAGAGAAAAGAGATTAAGTATCAAGTTGGTGACAAAGTGTTTTTCAAAGTATCCCCATGGAAGAAAGTTCTCAGATTTGGCAAGAAAGGCAAACTAAGTCCACGTTTTATTGGACCGTTTGAAGTGATTAAGAGAGTCGGACCATTAGCATATCGGTTAGCTTTGCTGATTAAGTTAGTGAAGATTCATAATATATTTCATGTGTCTATGCTACGTCGTTATCGTTCAGATCCGTCACATGTGATTTCTCAGACAGAGGTTGAGATTCAGCCAGACATGACTTACGGTGAAGAACCGGTAAAGATTCTAGCTCGAGAGGTAAAGCAATTAAGGAACAAAAGTATTGCACTTGTGAAAGTACTATGGAATAGACATGGGGTAGACAAGGCTACATGGGAGCCCGAAGAGGCTATACGAAAACAGTACCCAAATCTCTTCACAGGTAAGATTTTCGGGGACGAAAATCCCTAAAGAAGGGGAGAAATGTAACATCCCGAAATAGGGCCTAAACGGAATAGTGGTTGTGAAACCACAAATTTGAGGTAGAAAAATTTATTTTATTATTATTTTGAGGTTCAAGATATGATTGCATGATTGTGTGAAAATTTCTTGATGAAATTCTATGCATAAAGTGCTTAAGTTGAGATTAGGGACTAAATCGAATAATTTGTAAAACTTGCATTCTAGAAGTTTTTAGTATGAAATTGCTTTGGAATATTAATGAGGAGGTCTTAAATAGAAATTTGACCAATTTCTAAGTCTATGGACAAAATTGGACATGGATGGAATTTTTGGGAAAGTTTAGTAGTAAGGGCATTTTGGTCATTTAGTTATTAAAATGAATTAAAAACAAAATTAAAAGCCAATTTTTGTCCATCTTCTTCATTAGGCCGAAATTTCAAGGGTTCTCCATAGCTAGGGTTTTTTTCAAGCTTTTAAGCTCCATAGTAAGTGATTCCAAGCCTCGTTTTTAATGATCTTTACGTTTTTGAAGTCCCGATAACTTGATTAAGCTTATTCTAGCAATAATTCAACCTAGGGTTCATATTTGGAAAACTACCCATAGGTGAAATTTGTGTATTTTGGTGTTTTATGATAGGGTATGAGGTTTTAAATTATGTTAGACAACTTGTGCTACTCGGTTTTAAGTGAAAACGAGTAAAAGGGCTTAATCGGTAAAAATACCTAATAGTCATAAGTACATGTTAGAGTGTGAATTTGATGTTGTCATAGAAGGGAAAAATGATCAGCACGCCATAAAACATAAGAAAATAGAATGAGGTTTAAATTACGAGCCTTGGGGCAAAAGTGCAAATATGTGAAAGTTTAGGGGCAAAAATGTAATTTTGCCAAAGTTTGGGTCAAGGACTGTTTTAGTAAATGTGAGTATTAAATAACCTAATTTTTTTATTATATATCAAGAAGAACAAAATCCGGAGTTAGACCGGGGAAAGAAAAAGATAGTGGACTAAATCGATATAGTTGATCGTATTTTGTTTCGAGGTAAGTTTGGGGTAAATAAATGCAATATTCTATTATTTTATGTTAATTTTGTTAATTTCCAGCATGTGTATATTTATTTTATGAAATTATTCAAAGAAGACTTGAGCATGAATTGACGGAGAAGAAATTTCAGAAAGTCCTAGTTGAACCTTAGGAATGTGTAGGATACAAATGTCATGACATTAGGGTTTAAGGATACCGTGTAAGACCATGCCAAGGCATGGAAATTGGTAAGGTTTATAAGGTAAGGAAATCATGTAAGACCATGTCAAGACATGGTATTGATAAGTTACTATAAGGCAAAGGTCCCATGTAAGACCATGCCAAGACATGGCATTGGTGAGTTCATAAGGCAAGGCTACCATGTAAGACCATGTCAAGACATGGCAATGGTAAGTTTCAAAAGGATACCACGTAAGACCATGACAAGTCATGGCAATGGTAAGGTACCCGTGTATCCTTAGTATTCCAAGTGGTTCAATGGGAAAATTTAAAGAGAATATCAAGGTAAGGTAAGGTAAGATGAGTTATACTAAAAAGGTAAGACAAGTTCATGCTAGAAGAGTAATGGTAAGTACATAATGTTCATGTATGCTTGATAAGGAAAAAGGTAAGTAAAATGTATTAATAAATTTGATTAAGTAAGTAAGTATTTAAGTAAGTGAGTAAGTGAAGAAGTTTTAAATATGTCTATGACAATTAATGAAGTTGCATTAAGTAGTATCATGCCAAGTAGTAAGATAATTCTTATGAATGTTGTTATTTATTTGCATGCAAACTTACTAAGCTTAATACTTACCCCATTTATTTTCCTTCTTTTTATAGTTTTGTCAAGCTAACTCGGGGATCGTAAAGTACGTCAGAGGTCCGGGCACACTATCACGAGGATTATTTTGGTATAGCTAGACGTTTCATTTTGAGTATGCCATGTATAGCATCGTAGCCATTTTGTGTGTATGATCTTATGATATGGCTAATGATTGGTATGTAAATGTTTGATAATGATTAGCTGTTGGAATGGCTAATCAAAGACATGTTTGGTGTTATGTATGCCTAAATGCTAGTTAGTCCATGGAAATTATGAAAAGGGTGAAATTAGCACAATCGAGACGATGCGATGGCGTGAATTTGAAAAATCACTAAAATAATAGAAATGGAATTAAATGATGAATAAGTTGTGAAATCAAATATTATTATGTCTATTTTCAAATGGAAGAAACAAACTAGGTAAATGAGATATATTTTATGAGATATTTAAATTTTTGTGAAACAGGGCCAGAGCAATTTCTGGATCCCCTGTTCTAACTTTGGAAATTCACCAAAAATTGTACAAATATAATTAGAAGTCATTATTTACATGTACAGATTCCTTATTGAGTCTAGTTTTATTAGAAATAAACTTCATTGTAATTGGAACTATGTATAGGGAGACATTTGATTCGTAATACACAGAGGTCAGAGCAGTCAAACCCTAAAACAGGGGAGATTTAACTAATAAACTGTACCGGTTGGCCCGACCAAAAAATCTCAAAAAAAATTATTTGATAGATATATGAGTCTAGTTTCAGGAAAAATTTACGGAATTGGATTTCCAGTTTCGTAACTCGAAATATTAATTTTTAAGCGACTATGACGCAGATTGCCAGCTTCTCTGGAAGTTTTAAAAATAAATTGTTTGAGCTTGTTTAAGTAATGAATTAAGTCGGTTAACACCTCGTGTTCGACTCCGGCGACGGTCTCGGGTACGGGGCATTACATAAATCATATCACTAGGACGAAGCCTTTATTGTAAACGGTATGGCCCATAGGCCCATTTCAATAACACATGAAATATCAATGAATGTATGCAAGCCCATTTCAATATCACATGAAATACCAATGAATGTATGCAAGCCCATTTGGGGAGACTACTCAACCCACCATCCGCTACTCTCCACCCGTACCAACCAACACACCATGTGGGGAATAACTCAACCCACCCAACCAAACTCTCCACTGGCAGCATAGCTGTTTTATCATATAACTGGAGGCCTAGCCTCTTTTAATAACTGGGGCAAAGCCCTTTTTGATAAACTGGGGCAAAGCCCTTTTCGGTAAACTAGGGCAAAGCCCTTTTCGGTAAACTGGGGCATAGCCCTTTTAGCATTTCCTCCATTTATAAAACCCAACCCATGCAACATGTCAGGTATGTAGAATGTCATGCCCATATTTGAATCAAACAATCACAGTTAAGTCATTCATATCACCAACATATATTCACAATCAAATCCGTCAACCACACAGTCCAAGTCAGTCACTTGCCCACAAGGGCAAAACAGTCATTTTTCATATTATAATGGTATTTTCGTAATTTTACCAAATATCAGGGTTTTCCATGTTCATTACAATTATCAATATTTCCAAGTGTTTAAACAATGATCTTTAACCCACTTTATCAAATTCGGGCTTTTGGGCCAAAAAACCCCTAATGGGCCTTACGAATGCTGATTTAGCCCACTAAGCCTGTTTAATCCAAATTTTACAACAGTACTAACCGTGTTAACATGCAACTTTTCCAGATTCCATTTTCTATCAAATTTACCCAATTGGCCCGAAAGCCCATTAGGCCCAATTCCAGCCCCTTGAGGCTTAACTTACCATCGTGCACAAAATTGCGCTCTTACCTGCTCCATCGATCCAAACACCGATCATATCGTATCTATTGCATCTTTAAGCAAAGGCAAAATCACAAGTTCCCAAAATGCCGGAATTTTAGCATTTTGGCTTTTCGGTGAATATTAATCTAAGCTATTGCGAGGGTTATTACACACCTGTTATGGGTTGAAGTTGAAACGTTTCCAAAATCAATCACCTACGATAACCACCACCTATCACTCAAACTTAACTAATCCAATATCAATATATGTAAATCCTAAGCACATCAGTCATACGGAACATAAGGGCATATTCGACATTTTACCATATAGGGGTATTACGGTCACTTTACCCTACAGGGGCTTTACGGTCTTTTTGCCTATTAGGGGTATTTTAGTCATTTCATCCTACAAGGGTGTTTTGGTAAATCTACAAACCAAGGGTATTTCAGTAATTTTGTAAATCGAGTGTAAAATGGTAATTCTATAAATCGAGGGTAAAATGGTAATTCTATAAATTGAGGGTAAAACGATAATTCTGTAAATCGAGGGTAAAATGGTAATTCTATCTTACAGGAGTATTTCAGTAATTTTACAAATCGAGGGTATTTTAGTAATTTTGCAAACTGAGGGTATTTCGGTAATTTTACAAATCGAGGATATTTGGGTAATTTTATAAATTGGGGGTACTTTGGTAATTTTACAAGTCGAGGGTATTTCAGTAATTTTACAAATCGAGGGTATTTTAGTAATTTTGCAATCGACGGTATTTCGGTAATTTTATAAACTGGGGGTACTTTGGTAATTTTACAACTGGGGGTATTTCAGTAATTTGGTATCTAAAGTATTCTAAATAGGGATAACAATACAAATGGCCCTAAAGCCCATTCTCGGCCCAAATGGGCCCACACGCTCGTGTGGCCCTTTTAGCCCAAATCTAGCCACAGATATGAGATTTACCTAGCCTAGTCCAATATTTACTACACAATCAAACAACTTATCCAATTGGGCCCGTAGGCCCATTAGGCCCACATGACCCTTTTTGGCCCATCGCGGCCCGAAGTAGCCATCTTACAGCTAGAGTAGCGAGAAATACACACCTGATAGGAGACTGGAGTTAATCCACGCTCCGAGCACTCTTAGCCGACGCCCAACCCAAAGGAGTACGCCATCCAGTGAAAGGGATCAGCCAAGAAAGGTACCTTTACTCTCCTCATGGTTCTCTCTATTTAAAGCCGACCAGATCCACTCTTATGTTAGCTTCCGATGTGGGATCCCCCCAACATCAGAGTTTAAATTCAATACCAACTCTTGCCGCCCCCTGTTAGCAAAATAAATGCTCCTTGCTTGCAATGGGATTCGAACCCATGCCTCCCCTTAGATGCTCCATATGCTACTTACCACTAAGCCACAAGGCTTTTTGTGTCATATTTTATCCCCAATTAATTATAAGGTCTAAAGGCCAAAGTCCGTGTTCCTAAAAAACCAAAATAAATTGCAAGAGCCAAGGCTTGAACCCAGGCTCCCATACAACCTTAATGACGCCACAACCACTAGACTACATGCTTTCTTGTGTCATTTATTTACCACAATAATTTAAAAGGCCCTCATCCAAGCATCCAGGTTTTTTTTTTCACTTAATACCAAAATTTTTGCTAAAGCCCAAGTTTAAACCCAAGATTTCTCTAACACTTCTCAAAGCCATTAACCACTAAAGCAAACATTTAATTGTTTCATTTCATTGCACAATTAAATACCTATATACAACCTCCTTACGGACCCCCACTCAAGGCCCAATACTTTTAGGCCCAAATTCGGGGTGTTACATTAGTGCTTAAAGAAGAGGCTGTTATAACTTGTCGCGCAAGGTAAGGTGAAAGGTGAGGTTTCGGTTTTGGTAAAGATATGTATTAAACATGTGATTAATTGAAAGGTGATATCGATTGTAGGTTCGGGGCTAAGGAAATCACAGCACGTTTTATTACCAGGTGTGTACATAAACTATACACACGAGTAGATCGGCAAAGCCGAAATGCCGAAAAGCTGAAAGTTTGGCCATGGTAGTCTTGCGAGTGCATGAACACTCGTAAGGGGGAAGCCGATAGGTTGGCTGAGGTCCAAGGGAGATTCCATGAACTTTGGTTGTAAATTGGCCAAACGGGCCGGAATGGGCTAAATGGGCTCGATAGGCTGTTGGGCCCATAATAGGCAAAAATTGATAATTGATGTTATGTGATGAAAAATTGTATGTGAGCATGACTATAAATGTGATTGGGCCTAATGGCTGTATGAATGTGATTTGGACCTAATGGGCTACATAAATGTGATTGGGCTTAATGGGCCATATGAAAATGATTGGGCCTAGTGGGCCATATACAGGTATGTGGATTTGTCTGGGATTTGTAAGAGGTTTTAGGCCTTGTATATGGTGATTTAATAAAACTTAATTAATTTTTTAAGGACCGTGGACAAGTTATAGGGTTAAGGTGTGCCAACGGGTATGTGCATGTCTAGGAATGGATCTAGGAAGAGCTTGGTACTTAAGCGGTCTTAATGACCCACCTCCTCTTCTCTGGAATCCTACCTGGTGCATAGTATTCATTCATATTAGCTCATGGGATTTCTTAGCGGGCCAAGGTATGTAAAAACTCGTAATAAAGGAAAATTACTAAAATGCCCCTAAGGGCAAAAATGACTAAAATACCTCTATGCGTTGAGTGTAAGATTTAGGATTGCTACATGTATATCTACTGCATTCATATGATATTTTGTTTAGGATGCATATGGGTTGGGAATTATGGAACGAAGGAAGTATATGAGGGTCGCATGGTTGCTTGACAACCGTGGATCCACTGACAGCTTTTTAAGCCCATTATATGATTGGCACCTTGCTGCAATGACAGTAGTTTCACAACCGGGCTACCATTGATGTGTATTGGTTGGGTGGGTTGATATTTATATCCCTACATGATGTGTAACGGGGGACGGAGCTGATGTGTATCGGTTGGATTATTGGGGTGGGTTACACTGCATTGCATTGCATTGCATTGCATGTGTGTTGTATGGTGAATGATGGATGCTTGTTACTTGTAGAGCATTATACACACTGAGTTTGCGAAACTCACCCCCTCTTTTATTTTTCTGAGGTGATGCTCAGTAGGAGGTTCGATGTCTGGAGGGACTCTAGTTGGCAAGCTAGCAAGACAATTTGGATTCATTCTAAAAGTATATAAGTTACTCATTTATTAAGTAATTTTCATTTAGTATGGATTGTAATAAAGCCTCCCCCTTTTATTATTGTTTGGATTATTTAATCCGTGTGTTGTAATTATAAAAAGTGGAACATGGATTTTCTAAGTGATAGTTTTATTTTAATGCTACGTTTCTGCAACTCATGTTTTAAAGGATAAGTTTTCTTAAGTCAAATGTTTTAAGCAAAGCTTCGCAACGAAAAAGAGATTTTACTAAGTAATTGAGATGTAACTTTTTAAGGAAGGGTTTTCAATGAAAATGAGGTTTTCGCTAAAACACTACAATGTGACACGCCAGATTCAGCCATAACATCTGGCCAGGTTTGGGGTGTTAGATTTCATGGTATCAGAGCCCAGGTTGCAAAATGTGGGCTGTGAAGTGGGCCTTATTACTTGATTTCTTTTTGTGTTTTAAAAAATATATATATATATACAGTTTTTATTGAATTACAATGTTTTAAAAGGGAAGTCTTACTGAGCGGCACACCGAGTCTACGACGTCGAACCAAGTAAGTTCTTTTATTCTTAAACCCATTTAAATTGTTATACAGTAGATAGTTAGAGGTCTACTTTAGACGATTATGTAACGCCCCAAAAATTGGGCCTAGAAGAGTTGGGCTTTGAGTCTGGGATTCGGATAGAAGAAAACACGAATATTGAGAAGTTTTAAATATTACTAGTGTTTAAAAATATATTGATAAAATATTTATGTTATTACTAATATTTTAATTTTTATGAAAATTATTATCATTATAATTATTAGATACAAATATATTTATAAAATTATTGTTGTTAATTTAGTGTTTAAATTAACATATTATTAAAAATTTTCTTGTATCTATTTTTATTGATTTATGGAAATTATAATTATTATTATTAGGAAAAAATATATATATTATCGTATTTGAAATCTTCATTATTATGGTTATTATTATTATTATTATTTTAGTTTTAAATAAATTTAGAAGTATTTAAAGTATGGGAAAAATTCGATCCAAGACTCTAGCAAAATAATTATTTTTGTTCCTTTAGGGATCTGGGCATTAAGGTTTATTAATAAGTTAGGCTAAAGCTGGACATAAAGAGAATCGGCCTAGTGGTTAGGCGTGTTAGCGATAGGAAGGGAGGCGGGGTTCGATTCCTGCGTGCAAAAATGTGAGTTTTATTTTAGAAAAAACTAAGAGTACATCACTGGTAGGCCTTATTAATTGTTCAAGCTAATTCATGTTAGAAGCAAGCATCGGCCTAGTGGCTAAGCACGCTAGGAGGCCGTGGGAAGTACAGGTTCAAGGCACGGCTCGCATAAATTGGGTTTTTTTAGTATACTGAGTTGCGGTTGGAATAGGCCTTAAAGGAAGTTCTGAATGAAGTTTGACACAAAGAGAGCACGTGGTGCGATGACAAGCAACGTATGTGTGTATTAAAGAGGTCGCAGTTCGATTCCGTGCGTGAGCGAATCTGTTTTATTTTTAAAGTGGGCGAGCTGAAGCGGTAAGGTTTATAATTTATTGTGACCATATATTAGCAAGGAAGGAAGCTTTGTGCGATGGCCAACATGGGCGTGGGCAAGGCGGACGGAGGTCCAGGGTTCGAGTCTAGGCTAAGGTATGTTTTAATGTTCTATTTTAAAATGAGCAGGACTTCAGAGTAACCTTTAAGATAAAATGGGACGGTATATTATTGAAAGCAAATCGCGTCGGTGGCTAGCAACATCTTTGGGCAACCTGGAGGTTCGAGTTCGAACAACGTTATCTAAAAGGGTGTTTCTTTTTCTTGGCGACGCGTGGGAAGCACCGTCGGGATTGAAATGCTACCAGTGCGGGAGGATTGGTGAGTGGTGGACTGCTTTCAAGAATGGAGAGTTTGAATTAAATTCAAACTTTGATTATAGCCATGAATTAAGGAGATAAGGAAGGAATTAAAATTGGAAAAGGATTTTATTTTATTCTAATATTAATCTTATTTCTTTTTGCTCTTATTCTTTTCTATTTTTCCCAAAAGTGAACAATTTTCTCATTTTTTTATTATTTTCTTTCCTTCTCTCATCTATTCCCCTCTTCTCTTTCTTTCTCCTCTTGCCGATTGTTCTTAAGCTAATCCTCTCTTTTCTCTTCCGTTATTTCTTCCACAAACTCTCTACCTCTCATTCTTCCTCTCTTTCATTTATAGTAAAAGTGAACCGATCATTCTTTTCATTGTTAACCGAATATCAAGAAGCCAAATCCCGAAGGAGTCAAAGGAAGTCGATTGCTTTATAAAGGTATACACTTGTTCTTTTTCTTTTTAGCCGATTCTTGTTATTTTAAAAGCCTTTCAACTCTTTTGTCAACACCCTTTTGGTCCATAACCACTTTTTCTTGATGACCCAAAAGCCAAAAGCACAAAGACCCTTGGGTGACTTGGTGGCGATTCGTAGGATCCTTGTGGTACAGGTTACGCTAGTGTTTTAGAGCTAGGACTGCGTTGAATCAGAGTTAACACGGGATTGAAACCGTTTGGGTAAGTGAACCTTGGTAAGTGCTCGTAGCTTTAATCAATTCAATATTAGGGAGGTTAAGAAAAGCCGAAACCTCTCTAGTTTAGGGAGGTGGTCGAATATGGGTATAGACTTTATGGGGTCTTCTTTTAATATTTTTTTGGTTTGTTTATTGGAGGAGCAGCAAGGTGTAGTGTCGACTTGGAGGAGCAGCAAGGTGTAGTGTCGACTTAGAGTAGCTTGGATCACCGGAGTGGCTAGACTTAGTCATCAATTGAGACAAAGGTAAGATTCCTAAGGCCATTATGGATGGTGGCCGAATGTGTAAGTGATGATAATAGGAAGTTCTCGATTTGGTTTAATATTAACATGGTCTAATCTATAAGTGGTTGATTATAGGAGAAATCGCATAGGAGATCTTGTCAAGGAATATCGCAAAAGCAGTGTGTAACGAACCCTTTTCATAGCTTAAAGCGATAACATGCTTAAAAGTCAAATCTAGAAATTACGGCATTTCGAGGACTTATGAACAATGACGCTCACTAGTTAGTTAGAATCGATGAGGCGATGATCGAGAACGATGGAAAGCAGTAAGAATGTGATTTTGGCGTTCTTGGTAAGTTGGGCCTCGAGGGAAGTGGGGCCCATTGGGCTTTCGGGCCCATTTGGGTAAATTTGGTAGAAAACAAAAATATGTTAAATTGCATGTTAAGACTATTAATCTTGTTATGGATATAGGCTAAATGGGCCTAGATGACAAAATCACCGAGTAGGGCCCATCAAGGGTTTTTGGCCCAATAACTCGTTTTAAGCTAAAAGTGGGCGGAATCATTGTATGCACCCATGAATTGTTTGTAACCATTAATGAACATGGAAACCCTAATTTTGGTAAAATTACAAGATTACCCTTATAATATGAAAATGACCGTTTTGCCCCTAGGTAAAATAACCATTATACCCCTAGGGTTTATATATGAACTTAATGCATGGGATTTTGATAAACATGATATGTATGATATGCACATGACATGTATGATATGCACATGATATGTATGATATGCACACGAGATGTTCATAAATGCATTGGGTTGGGTTTTTATATGAATGGAGGAAGTGAAAAGGGCTTATGCCCCAGTTATTAAAAGCTTATGCCCCGATTATCAAAAGGGCTTATGCCCCATTATCAAAAGGGCTTACGCCCACACCCGATTATCAAAGGGCTTACGCCTGATTATTAAAGGCTTATGCCCGATTATAAAAAGGGCTTTTGCCCGATTATTAAAAGAGGCTAGGCCCCAGTTATATGATAAAGCGGCTAAGTCGCCGGTGGAGAGTTATGGCGGGGTGGGTCGAGTTAATCCCCACATGGTGTGTTGGTTGGTACGGGTGGAGAGTAGCGGATGGTGGGTTGAGTAGTCTCCCCAGATGGGTTTGCATTCTTTCATTTGACATTACATGTGATATTGAAATGGGCCTATGGGCCATACTGTTTCTACTGTAAAGGCTTGCCCGATAATATGAAATTTGAAAAGGCTTGACCCGGTGTTATGAAATATGAAATATGAAAAGGGCTATGGCCCAATACATGTTTGAGATTGGATTTGGGCTTAGACCCAACAGTCATTATTGTTTTGGGCTCTGAAAGGGCTTGTTGCACTGTGAGTTTCCAAACTCACCCCTTTCCTTAACCTTGTAGGTGAGCCTTGATGTGGGGACTTAGGTAGGAGGGATTCAGAGTGGCCACGGTGATTGTCTTTGGGCTTTTAAATAAGTGTTGATTTTCATTTAATTTCCTTTAATTATTATTTATTTTTAGGTTGTAATAAGGCCAATTTTAACTTTTCTTTTATTTCTTTTCGGGATTATTTTAATTTTAATAACTTTAAAATTGGTTAATAATTATTCAAATGGGCTAGACTTAGGACGTGTTTTCAAAATGATAATTGTTTTTAAAATATCTCAAAGCCACGATTAATTGATTTATCAAAGACGTCCACTTAATCAAATTTAAACTCAGTATAACAAAGTGTGGCTATGGTTGTGGGCATGTCTAGGATTGGATCCAATCAAAGAGCTTGGTACTTAAGCAGCCTTCATGGCTCACCTCCTCTGCCTCGGATACCTACCTGGTGCCTAGCTTCCAATGTGGCACGTCAGATTTGGCCATAACGTCTGGGCCGGGTTTGGGGTGTTACAGATTATGTTAGAATAGAACTGAAGCTCGTAGGATCTTTAAACTGTAGAGGATTTACAAAAACAACTCTCTCTTCAAATACTTTCATAAATATCGGGTTAATTATTGAAACTAACAAAAACTTCATAAAAATTTTAATCCAAAAAATACGTGAATCGATGATGAGTGCTAGAAGAGGTGCGAGAGGCCGTGGCTGAGGCCGCAAAAGTGTTAGAACTGGATCGTTAACATTGGGCCATATGCCCAATGTTGGAGTAGAAGAGGCTTTGGCCTCACCCGTGGCTGAGACTGGACAGTACGACCGGGTCGCGGGGGATGATGCATTGTCGCAGACAATGCTAAGGATTTTGGAGAGGGTCGCTAGGCCCAATAATGGCACGAGAAATTAGGGATCCATTCCGGCGCGACTTCGATCCAATGGGGTTGAGATCTTTAAAGGCGTGGCTCGTGTGGCTCCTAACATGGCGGAATACTGGTTGGAGGCCACTGAAAGGATAATGGAGGACTTGGACTGTTCATCAGAACAAAAGCTGAAAGGGGCAATCTCACTGCTGAGGGAAGAAGCTTATCAGTAGTGGCTAACCGTGAAAGAGGGCACTCAACCCGAGTAGGTCACTTGGGAGTTCTTCAAAACTGCGTTCTAAGAGAAGTATGTAAGATGAGTTATGTGGATGCTAGAAGGAAGGAGTTCCTGAACATGACCTAGGGAAACAAATCGGTGGCGGAGTATGAGGTAGAATTTCTACGGCTTAGTAGGCATGCAAGAGTTATGGTGGCAACGGACTATGAGCGTTGCGTTAGGTTTGAGGATGGACTAATAGATAGTCTCAGGGTATTGATAGCCTCACAAAGGGAGCGATTTTTCTCGAAGTTGGTGGAGAAAGCAAAGATAGCGGAGGAGGTGAAGCGCATGAAGCGCCTGAATCGAGAAAAGGAAATGGGTAAGAATAAAAGGGAGGCTAAGACTCCTAGTGTTGGACAGAGGCCTAGGGCTAGAGCCAGAGATAATGGGCCGGTTAGAGCAGAGCCCCCTGCTATGAATCCAAGGGTGCCACCTTGTGCTGATTGTGGGAAATGTCATGTAGGCAAGTGTTGGAAGAGGACGAAAGCTTGTCTGGCTTGTGGATAGATGGAGCATAGGTTCTGGAATTGCCCTAGGATGCTAGTTTAGGTGTCAAGCGTGGGTAGAGGTGATGTACAGCCACCGAGGGGTAGTCAACAGCCGCCAAAAGGCTATGGTTAGGCTAGGGGTGGAAACGGTTTGGGCCGTGGTGCACCGAGCAGAGGTACTGGTTATGCTGAGGGAAGACAACCAGCGTTGCTCTATGCAGCACATCGTCGAGAGGACAAAGACACTCTAGAGGCGAATATTGGAACGTACGTTAAACATAATATGCTATTTATTTAGTTTGGAATTAGAGTGCGCAGCGGGAGCGTGGTGTAGAATTCTATGCTATACAGCTGTACTAATAGTTGGGAATTTCGAGGACGAAATTTCTTTTAGAGGGTAGAGTTGTAACGCCCCAAAAATCCCGAAACCTAAAAATCTCAAACTTTTCTTTTTTCTTTTTATTGTGTGTGCTTAGTATTTTCGGTTAAGTGTTAATTATATGATGGTAGGTCTTCGTCAAGGTTTGAGTTCGAACCTAGGGGTAAAAGAAATTATAGTTTAATTATTAAAAGAACCTTGATGGCATGTTGGTGGGCTTTTGAATAAATGAAGGGAAAATTGGACAGAAAATAGCCTGCTGGCCCAGGGGATAAGTGGCGTGTTGCTAATGTCAAAGGTCTGGGGTTCAAATCCCACTTTGATCAAAAGAGGGATTTATTTTTACTTAAAAGATGGACAAAGGTGGCGTTGGAGTTGAACTCAGTCGGGAGTGATAAGAAGGGAAATTTAGGGAGAGGATCAATGGGTTATCAAGGAGAAAAATGAGGAGATGAAGAGCAAGGATGAGGTAGAGCCAAATTGGGAATTTGGGCTTGAGAAATTCGGCTATAGGGGGCTATAAATAGGTGTTGACTGGGAGGTGGCCAGGCTAATGCTGAATTCCCTTCACCTTGTTGCCAGAAACCCTTTTCCCTAAAAGCCGAGAACTCTCTCTGCCGATTTCCCCTCCTTCCTGTACAGAATATTCTTTGTTTCACTTTTGGTTTAGCCGACTTCTTCTTCCGTTTTCCCTTGGTGCCGAATAATCATTTGTCTGCCATTCAATTCTCAACGGCCGAACACCTCTTTGGCCAAATACCCTTGGTGCCACCACTACCCTTTCCATTCAGTTGATTCTACTGTAAGTGTTCGCTCTTGCAATCGGTTTGTTTTGCTAAGTATCAATTATTGTCCCTCACTTTTTCTAATCGGCCTTGGGTAGGAATAGGTATCGAATCTCAGTCTTTGGATCTCTGTCGATTTGCTCCTCAGGGGAGAGACTTTGGTAAGTACTCTGAATCTTAGTTGGCCGAATGGTCATAGTTAAGGTAAGGGGGACTTGTGTTGGATACAAGTCACCTGTTATTTTGATTTTAATAGTTAAGATTGGTGCAGATCTAGGAGTTGATTGTGGTTAGTGCTTAAAGAAGAGGCTGTTATAACTTGTCGCGCAAGGTAATGTGAAAGGTGAGGTTTCGGTTTTGGTAAAGATATGTATTAAGCATGCGATTAATTGAAGGGTGGTATCGATTGTAGGTTCGAGGCTAAGGAAATTGCAGCAAGTTTTATTACCAGGTGTGTACATACACTGCACACACAAGTAGATCGGCAAAAGCTGAAATGCTGAAAAGCCGAAAGTTTAGCTACGGTAGTTTTGCGAGTGGGTGAACACTCGTAAGGGGGAAACCGATAGGTTGCCTAAGATCCAGGGGCGATTCCATGGACTTAGGTTGTGAATTGGCCAAACAGGCCAGAATGGGCTAAATAGGCCTGATGGGCTGTTGGGCCCATAATAGGAAAAAATTGATAATTGATGTTATGCGATGAAAAATCGAATGTGAGCATGTCTATAAATGTGATTGGGGCTAATGGTTGTACGAATGTGATTTGGGCCTAATGGGCCATATAAAGAGATTGGGCCTAGTGGGTCATATACAGGTATGTGGATTTGTTTGGGCTTGGTAAGAGGTTTTAGGC
The DNA here is from genome assembly GCF_025698485.1 of Gossypium arboreum. NCBI lineage: Eukaryota > Viridiplantae > Streptophyta > Magnoliopsida > Malvales > Malvaceae > Gossypium > Gossypium arboreum. Next base: position 80,813,451 of record NC_069081.1, on the reverse strand, counting down.
CTAGTATATAATGACTGCATAAAACTTAATTAATTTATTAAGGACTGTGGACAAGTCATAGGGTTAAGGTGTGGCAACTGGCATATGCATGTCTAGGATTGGATCTTGGGAGAGCTTGGTACTTAAGCGGTCTTAATGACCCACCTCCTCTTCTCTGTAATCCTACCTGGTGCATAGTATTTATTCATTTTAGCTCACGGGATTTGTTAACGGGCAAGGGTAAGTAAAAACTCGTAATAAAGGAAAATTATCGAAATGCCCCTAAGGGCGAAAATGACTAAAACACCTCTATGCGTTGAGTGTAAGATTTAGGATTACTACATGTATATCTGCTGCATTCATATGATATTCTTTTTAGAATGCATATGGGTTGGGAATTATGGAACAGAGGAAGTATATGAGGGTCGCATGGTTGCTTGACAACTATGGATCCACTGACGACTTTTTAAGCCTATTATATGATTGGCAGCTTGCTGCAATGAAGTTAGTTCCGCAACCGGGCTACCATTGATGTGTATCGGTTGGGTGGGTTGATATTTATATCCCCAAATGATGTGTAACAAAGGACGAAGCTAATGTGTATCGGTTGTGTGACAGCCCTAAATTGACCCTAGTCGAAAAGTGGTTTCGGGACCACGAAACCAAGTCATAGAAATAATTAACAGTCATAATTGATGCTTATTATATATGAAAATGCATGTGTGAAAAAAATTCATGCTTAAATTTTGTATATAGTATGTGAAATTTATTAAATAGGACTTGCATGAGAAAATTTAGAAATGTGCTAGCCAAATGCTAAAGTGGCCTATTAATATATGTTGGAAAGTGCTTGTACTTGCATGTCAAATTAGCCAAACTATAGGTAGTGGCCGGCCATGCTACAAATTATATAATAAAATATGAATTTTCTATTAACTTTAATTAGCTAAATGGCATAATATCATGAAGGAATAAAAGAAAATATAGAAAGTGGGTGAAAACAACAAAGTGTTCACCTTGTTCATTCAAAAGGCCCGAAGTGAAGGGAGTTGGGAGGAAAGGAGCCATTCGGCCATTTCAAGTCTTCATTAAGGTATGAAATTCATGTTTATTCTTGAAATTTTTGATAAAATTGAACTAGTTACCAAGTTCTTTAGGTAACCCATGTTAGGAATTTTGATTTTGGGAAGACTAGAACTTTCGGCCATAGTAGCTATTGAGGATTTAGGTTTTTGTTTCATGTTAAATTGGATGAATCTTGGTGTATGGGTGTTTGAACTAAACGAATGATCAAATAGGTGCATAGATACAAAGTGGGAAGAATCGGCTATTGAGTTTGATACTATTGTCGAATATGAAAATGTTATGCTTGAGTAATGCATGTGGTTAGAGTTGGTAAAATGAAAAGAAGGCTTTGGATAATCGACCATGGAGGTCTAAAATTCAAGGTAATTTCTTGATTATTTGAACTTCATCTTGATGAATTGAGTTCCTTGCTTGGTACCCTCCTTGACCCATGTTTCTACTTATTTTATCTTTGAAAGTGATGTCTTGGGAACATTCGGTTATGGGGGGGAGTTTTGAATGTGAAAGCTGTACTAGAAATGGAATTTGGAGTGTTTAATGGACTCCATGTTGCTAAAATTTACATGAATAGAAATTTTTAAGCTTAAATTGTAAGGATTTGAGTTGTGTGGTTTAAATTGTCAAAGATGCATTTGGCAATTGATAATAATTTGTTAAAGGGTGTAAAGTATTGATAGTTCTAAATGGTACATAGTTAAATGAAGATGGAAGCTTGATAAAATTTTATTTAGAATGAAAGTAGGAGAAATGGGTATTCGGCCATGTTGTGATGAGTTGAATTTGAATGGTTGATGCTTTAGTTTATAAATGGTCATTAGATGAGTTTTAAACTTGTTAAAGTTTGATAATTTGGGGGTGTTAAATTGGGGAAAACGTGTAATAAAAATGGGTTGATAATGTTTGTTTGTTAATTGGTGTTTGCACCATTGTCGAATGTGCTTAACATTAAGGCATGATTTAGTTAAATGCAAACTAATGGAAGAATGGAATTTAGTTTTGCCGTACATGTGTTAAAATGATGGAATTTGTAGGAAATGGGTATGAGCTTGTCAAATTTTTGAAATTTAGACCTTGCGAACTAAAATGATATTCGGCAATGGTACTTTTTACATGAGGAATTCGGTGTTAATTGTATTAAATAAGGTTGAGGTAGTTGCCGAATGTGTTTATAATTAAGTAAGGTTAATAATAGAGCAATGAGTGGCTAGTAGAATCTAGTTAGTCTTCTTTTTGTATTCGGCCATGAGTTTATATAATTGGTTTGTAATAGATTAAATTTGTTTATTCAAGCTCAAGAGCTGAGGGAGTCTAATTCGGATAAGAGAAAAAGCTACCTAACCAAATAGTCGATCTGTAATCGTTCGACAACTTCCGAGGTAAGTTCTTAAGTAATTGAGTTTGATTCCTTTGTAAGTTTAAGTTTTAAAACGGGATGAATATGAATTATGTATATACGTTAAGGTCAATGACTTTTCTAAATGACGGCATATATGATATTATGTTTTAAATATGTGAATGAGAACTTTCTGAGTAAATTGTATAAATCTGCTAGGGACAGCAGCGATGGCGTGTTTTGGAAAAATTACCATAAATTGTGGGAGTTGAGTTAAAGGCTGAATAAATTATGTAATTAAAGCTGATCGTCTAGTTTCAGTATAAAAGAAATCGTGTAAGTAAAGGGTTGCCAATAATGAGATTTTCAAAGTTGTGTGAGACAGTCGAATGGCTCAAAATCCCTGTTCAGTATTTGGAAAATCATTATAAATCGTACAAAAATGATTATAAGATAAAATTATATGTTTAGACTCCTGAATGAGTCTAGTTTCAAAAAAATAAACGAAAACATATTTTGAATTCTGTACATTGAGAAATTAAATTCTTAGTGAAGAGTAGTCAGAGTAGTCAAGCAGTAAAATAGGGCAAAATTTAATAAACATCTGGTATTGATTGGCCAAACCAAAAATTCTAAAAATTTTGTGGATAGAGGATATACGAGTCTATTTTCATGGAAAATTTAAGGCACATAATTTGGAATTTCGTAGCCCCAGTTACAAATAATTTAACGACTGTTGCTCAGGAAAAACAGCTTGTAGAGAAATTGTGGTTATGTTGTAAACATGGATAAAACTTGTTTTAGTTGCTCATAAGCTATTGATTAAACCCATACGTGAATTCTAAATTGTGATATTATAAAATGATATATGAGTGTTAGATGAATCTTTGATATTAAAATTTGTGAAATTGTAAGTTTATAAGTATTCGAATATGAAATGATAGTATGGATTGAAATTGAATTATTCATTGGAAAATGATAGATGTAGATTCAGCCAAGACAAAATGTATACATGAAAGTATATGTGGTATGTGAAGTATATTTGGATAATTGTGATGTGAATACATGAAAATTTATATTTTGATTTAGGATTTTATGTGATGAATGTGAATGTGTATTATGAGATAAGGCCGAATGGCAAATGTGATGAATGTGAACATGCATATATGTGATAAGGCCGAATGGCCAATGTGATGAATGTGAACATGCATATGTGGGATAAGGCCGAATGGCTAATGTGATGAATGTGAACATGCATATGTGTGATAAGGCCGAATGGCCAATGTGAAGAATGTGAATATGCATATATGTGATAAGGCCGAATGGCCAATGTGATGAATGTGAACATGCATATATGTGATAAGGCAGAATGGCCAATGTGATGAACGTGGAAGTGTATATATGTGGTAAAGCCGAATGGCTAATGCGAAATGTGTATGAGATGGATATAAGGTAAAGCCGAATGGCTAATGCGAAATGTGTATGAGATGGATATGAGGTAAAGCCGAATGGCTAATGCGAAACGTGTATGAGATGGATATATGGTAAAGCCAAATGGCTAATGTGAGATATGTATGAGATGTGTATATATATATATTGTGGCCAAATGACAAACGGCGGAAGGTGTGTTTTATTAGATATTTGATGAGGTAAATGAATTACAAATATGATAGTCGATGTGAATGTTGTAACATGTGAATAAATATGCATGAAACTCTAAGATGTAAACTCGGGATTAAAGACCAGATGACCATATGTGGTGACTATGTCTGGGTTAAGACCCGCTGACTTCGTGTGGAGATTTCATCTAACCTAAAGGTCTCGCCTATAATCCGAGTAGAGTTTAAAGCTATAAGACTTCGCAATAAGAATTGCTTATAAATATATTCAATGCGAAAGGTTAAACAGGTATGTACTCCAAGTTTATATATGCGCTTGATTTAAACTAAATCATAAAGGCGGTTATGTGATGCATACGTGAGCAATCTATGAGACTATTCTTATGATTATGTGACATCAGATCAGTGTGAGAGGTTATGTGAAATTATACAATATATCTATGTCACATGAGCTCACTTTTATGTGAAAGTTTATCTGCCTATTGTATATGATGAGATGTGCATATTCGGTAAAGGGATAGTATGCCCGAAGGAAGAGTGAAATAAAAATATGAACAACTATGTTATAATTTGATTATTATCTGTTGATACTGCTTAAAACTTACTAAGCGTTGTAATGCTTACTCCGTTTACTTTGTTTCCACTATTTTATAGATCTCATTTGGAAGCTACAGGCTCGGGGATCGTCAGCAGCTAGTCACACTATCACTATCCACTACTTGTTACTGTTATGTTTTGAATTATTTTATGGCATGTATAGAATAGACTAGTGGCGGAAGAATATTTTGGTTAATGTATATAAGCCATGCGAAAATGGCATCTTTTGAATGTTTACTTAGAGAAGTTTAAATTTTATCCCCGGCTGTGCTTAGTACTTATTTAAATGAATGATCTTTATTTCAAGAAAAAGTTCAAAATTTTACGGTTCTGACATGAGTTACAAGTCCGGTAATTCCCCTTACATATTTCGGCGAACGTTACAGGATAGGGGTGTTACAGGTTGGATTATTGGGGTGGGTTGCACTGCATTGCATTACATGTATGTTGTATGGTGAATGATGGATGCTTGTTACTTGTCGAGGGTTGTACACACTGAGTTTGCAAAAACTCACCCCCTCTTTTGTTTTTCTCAAGTGATGCTCAGTGGGAGGTTCGATGTCTGGAGGGACTCTGGGTGGCCAGCTAGCAAGACAATTTGGATTCATTCTAAAAGTATATAAGTTACTCGTTTATTAAGTAATTTTCATTTAGTATGGATTGTAATAAGGCCTCCCCCTTTTATTATTGTTTGGATTATTAAATCCGTCCGTTGTAGTTATAAGACATGGAACATGGATTTTCTAAGCTATATTTTCTTTTAATGCTACGTTTCCGCAACTCAAGTTTAAAGGATAAGTTTTCTTAAGTCAAATGTTTTAAGCAAAGCTTTGCAACGAAAAAGAGAATTTACTAAGTAATTGAGATGTAACTTTTCATGGAAGGGTTTACAATAAAAACGTGGTTTTCGCTAAAACACTTCAATGTGACACACCAGATTTGGCCATAACGTCTGGGCCAGGTTTGGGGTGTTATATCTAGTAGTATTAGAGCCCAGGTTGCGAAATACAGGCTGTGAAGTGGGCCTTATTACTTAATTTCTTTTTGTTTTTTTAAAAATATATATATATATATACATTTTTTAATGAATTACAATGTTTTAAAAGGGAAGTCTTGCTGAGCGGCACACTGAGTCTCCAACGTCGAACCAAGTAAGTTCTTTTATTCTTAAACCTGTTTAAATTGTTATACAGTAGATAGTTAGAGGGCTACTTTAGACGATTATGTTAGAATGGAACTAAAGCCCGTAGGATCTTGAAACTGTAGAGGATTTACGAAAACAACTCTCTCTTTAAATACTTTCATAAAATATTAGGTTAATTATTGAAACTAACTAAATCTTCATAAAATTTTTAATCCAGAAAATACATGAATTGATGATGAGTGCTAAGAGAGGTGCGAAAGGCCGTGGTCGAGGCCGCGGAAGTGTTAGGACTGGATCGTCGACATCGGGCCATATGCCCAATGTTGGAGTAGAAGAGGCTCCAGCCTCACCCGTGGCTGAGACTGGATAGTACGATCGGGCTGCGGGGGATGTTGCATTGTCATAGGCAATGCTAAGGATTTTGGAGAGGGTCGCTGGGCCTAATAATGGCACGGGAAATCGGGGGTCTATTCCGGAGTTACTTTGATCAAATGGGGCTGAGATCTGTAAAGGCGTGGCTGGTGTGGCTCCTAACGTGGCAGAATACTGGTTGGAGGCCACCGAAAGGATAATGGAGGACTTGGACTGTTCACTAGAACAGAAGCTCAAAGGGGCAGTCTTACTGCTGAGGGAAGAAGCTTATCAGTGGTGGCTGACCGTGAAAGAGGGCACTCGACCCGAACAGGTCACTTGGGAGGTCTTCAAAGCTACGTTCCAAGGGAAGTTTGTTGGAGCAAGTTATGTGGATGCTAGAAGGAAGGAGTTCATGAACTTAACCCAGGGAAACAAATCGGTGGCAGAGTATGAGGCAGAATTTCTACGGCTTAGTAGGTATGCAAGAGTTATGGTGGCAACGGACTATGAGCGTTGCGTTAGTTTTGTAGATGGACTAAGAGATAGTTTCAGGGTATTGATAGCCCAACAAAGGGAGCGAGTTTTCTCAGAGTTGGTAGAGAAAGCAAAGATAGCAGAGGAGGTGAAGCGCACGGAGCGCCTAAATCGAGAAAAGGAAAGGGGTAAGAATAAAAGGGAGGCTGAGACTCCTAGTGTTGGACAGAGGCCTAGGGCTAGGGCCAGAGATAATGGGCCGGTTAGAGCACGGCCCCCTGCTGTGAATCCAGGGGTGCCACCTTGTGCTAATTGTGGGAAAGGTCATGTAGGCGAGTGTTGGAAGAGGACGGGAGCTTTTCTGGCTTGTGGATCTATGGAGCATTGGATTAGGAATTGCCCTAGGATGCCAGTTCAGGTGCCAGGCACGGGTAGAGGTGATGTACAACCACCGAAGGGTGGTTGTTAGGTTGTGTCTCACAAGTCAGAGGCCATGGTCAGGCCAGGGGTGGAAACAGTTTAGGCCGTGGAGCACCAGGTAGAGGTGCTAGTTAGGTTGTGTCTAGACAGCCAGCGTTGCTCTATGCAACACGTCGTTGAGAGGATGAAAACGCTCTAGAGGTGAATATTGGAATGTACATTAACCATAATATGCTATTTATTTAGTTTGGAATTAGAGTGCGCAACGGGAGCATGGTGTAGAATATTATGCTATGCAGCTGTACTAATAGTTGGGAATTTCGAGGATGAAATTTCTTTTAAGGGGTAGAGTTGCAACGCCCCAAAAATCTCGAAATCTCAAATTTTTCTTTTTTTTTTTTGTATGTGTGTGCTTAGTATTTCCCGTTAAGTGTTAATTATGTGATGGTAGGTCTTGGTCAAGGTTTGAGTTCGAACCTAGGGTAAAAGAAATTATAGTTTAATAATTAAAAGAACCCTGATGGCATGTAGGTGGGCTTTTGAATAAATGAAGGGAAAATTGGACAGAAAAGAGCCTGCTAGCCCAGGGGATAAGTGGCGTGTGAGGTCTGGGTTTTGTATCCCACTTTGCTTAAAAGAGGGATTTATTTTTGCTTAAAAGATGGACAAAGGTGGTGTTGGAGTTGAACTCTGTAGGGAGTAATAAGAAGAGAAATTTGGGGAGAGGATCAAGGGGTTATCAGGGAGAAAAACGAGGAGATGAGGAGCAAGGATGAGGTGAAGCCGAATTGGGAACTTGGGCTTGAGAAATTCAGCTATAGGGGGCTATAAATAGGTGCTGAATGGGAGGTCGCCAGGCTAATGCTGAATTCCCTTCACCTTGTTGCCAAAAACACTTTTCCCTAAAAGCCGAAAACCTTTTGTTTCACTCTCTTTTCTCTGTGCCGATTTCCCCTCCTTTCTCTACACAATATTCTTTGTTTCACTTTTGGTTTAGCCGATTTCTTCTTCCTTTTTCCCTAGGTACTGAATAATCATTTGTCTGCTATTCAAATCTTAAGGGCCTGTAACACCCCTAACTCGTGACCGACGCCGGTGTCGGACACGAGGGGTTAACGAGACAAATCCTCTTAAAGTACCGACCAATTTGGCATTTCTGGACAGGCTGGAAAACTGCATCACCGTCGCCTTAAAAATCATATCTCAAGTTCCAAAACTCGGAAACTGGTTTCGTAAATTTTCCCTGAATTTAGACTCATATACCCATCCATGGATTTATTTTTAGAATTTTTGGTTGGGCCAATTGGTACAGTTTATTAGTTAAAGTCACCCATGTTACAGGGACCGACTGCTCTGACCTCCACGCATTACAACTTGAATATCTTTCTTTACAGGGCTTTAATACTGGTGCCGTTTGTTTCTAATGAAAGTAGACTCAAAATGGAATCTGTACATATAAGGCATGACTCCTAATTCTTTCTGGATAATTTATGGTAAATTTTCAAATTCGCGACAGGGGACCCAGAAATCGTTCTGGCCCTGTCTCACGAGAACTTTAATATTTCCCAGTATACTGCTCATATGGTCGTTTCGTTTCGTCCATATAAAAATAGATTCATCAAGGTTCAGTTCCATAATTTACTCACTATTTAATTCTACTTCTACTATTTTTAGTGATTTTTCAATCTCATCTCACTGCTGCTGTCCGCAACAGTTACTGCAGTAGACTATGCCAATTTCATGAATTTTTCCTTGGCCTTAATCATCCATCATACATGACACAAATTATGGCCACCTTAACAAAATTTGAGTTTCTAAGACTCGTGGCTATAGGTTCTAGCATCCCACTCGGCGACCACATAGGCCATTTTCACATGGCTTAAAGTTTACAACCCACAATTCGACAAAATATAATAGCCTATACATGCCAAATGTTCTTCAACAACAAAAAACAATACCACAAGATTTCAGCGGTGTGATGACTTCAACGACGGTTCGAGCACGCAACAATACGAGTCCAAGAGACCTAAAATGGGTGACAAGAAAACACCGAGTGAGTTTACAACTCAGTAAGTCATAAGCATTCGTCAATCCAGCGATAAAGTTACTACTACATGTACAACAAATGAGGCTAGGTACTCGTCCATATCGAATCTATACCATAATACCTCGGACCTTTCGGTCCAATCTTGTACCAATTCATACATCCACATTTCATATTCTACACAACAAGATAATCGAAGCATTTTTACACATTAACTCAATTTCCAGCACAACCATACAATTTCAATCATCACATAGATTTAAGGCTTACCAAATTCAACCCCGAGCATGAACATATTTTCTATTTGTCAAGAGCTCGAGGTACTTACCCGATCCGCTGTCCGGGATTAGCTCGATAATGTCACACACTCAGTGCCAATTGTAATGCAAGAACATATAGTGAATCCGCACACTTAGTGCTATATGTATTCAACTCGCACACTTAGTGCTATATAATCAAACTCGCACACTTAGTGCTGTACAATTTTAAACCCGCACACTTAGTGCCAATCTTGTCACCGTGTCCATTTATACCCGCACACTTAGTGCCGAGACCAATACCTTATGTATTTTGCTGCCTTTATACATTCAACAATGGCATCATTCCATACACATACATTTCCATTTACACACCAACTCATTTAAACACATTTGCATATATATATTGATCATTTAAATCAACACCAAATATACGCTTAATGACTTACCTTGTGTTGGGTAAAACAGTCCAAGTCGGCTACTCGATGACCTTCGTCTTTCCCTTGCTTGATTCTCCTTCTTTAACTCCTTGAGCTTAGTCAATAAATCAACTAGTTTAACCCTCTTGCTAAACATTCATAATTCAATTACACATGCATATGTATGTTTGTATATTCGGCAACCATCCTCACTTATTACCCATTTGGTCAACAATCTAAGCCAAGATAAGGCTTCAATGTGGTTGCCTCTAACCGAATACATGCACACCAATCTACTTCCTTTGGCCGAATATGCATGTCTATGTGGAGGCTAATTTTACATAATACTACACAAAAAAACAGCATACATTTTCCTAATTAACGCATTACATATTGTAGTTCTATACACATCTCTCATTTATTTCATAACCAAACAACATCACAAGCAAATAGACACCTTAAAATAGTATACATGTCATACCAATTCATCATGTGCAAACATATATTCATGTAGGTGCAATGGCGAATTCTCAAGTGGCTTATATCCAAATATACACACATATCCAAAGCTTAAATCTTACTTACCATGCAACATGCATGAATCATACTTATGGATACAACATGGCGAATACCACAACACCATACCGTTTCAATTTGGTCATGGTTAAACAAAGAACTTAGTATCTCATTCAAAATGCTAAAAGAAAATCTAAGAATCCTCAATCTACCATCACATGAATCATTATCAAGCTTGATATTTAGCATGCAATGGCATTAACACCATATTCACTTTGGCCGAATTTCATTCCCATGACATAACAAAGATTTGAACCATGGGCTAACAAGAACATCAAGCTAGCAACTAAAATATACATGAATCTCATGGCAAAACATCAAACTTACCTTAATCTAGGTACAAGTATGGCCAAACCTCCTCCTAAACCTCTTCCAAACCAACATGAAACAAGAATTCCTTCCTTCCTCCTTAGAATTTTCAGCCCAAAGGAAATGAAAAATGATGAACAAAAATTCTTCTTTCTTTCTCCACACTCACGGCAACAAGGGGCATCCAAGCTCATCTTTCTCTTTTTTTTTTCATTTTTTTATGCTTATTTTTATTATAATACTTCCTACATAACTCACTAGCCAAACATGTTGGAAACATGTTTTCCCTTACCCATCATGCCCACCTTGGCGGCCACTATAGTCAAATTTGGGGGAATTTGACATGCAAGGACAACATTTCCTAGTGTGCACCAATAGACCACTTCCACATTTGCCTATCTCAATTCTAAATTTTCTCACACAAGTCCTTTCTAGTGAAATTCACCTTTATAACACTAAATCAATCATCATAAAATGTCATACATGAGCACACACATATTATAGGCATCAAAATAAATTTTTAATTATTTTTATGCCTCGGTTTTGTGGTCCCGAAACCACATTCCGACTAGGGTCAATTTTGGGCTGTTACAACTCTCCCCCACTTAAGAAATTTTCATCCCCGAAAATCTTACCGGTAAATAGGTTTGGATATCGTTCTTTCATAGAGTTCTCGGTCTCCCAAGTAGCTTCTTCTATCCCGTGCTTGAGCCATAACACTTTCACTAGCGGAACCCGCTTGTTTATAACTCTTTCACTTCTCGTGATAGGATACGAATCGGTTCTTCCTCATAACTCATATTAGCTTGAATTTCAATTTCTGATGGACTAATCACGTGCGATGGATCGGATCTATAGCGTCGAAGCATCGAAACATGGAAGACATTGTGAATCCTTTCAAGTTCAGGGGGCAAAATCAAACGATACGCGACTGGACCGACTCGTTCAGATATTTCATATGGCCCGATGAACCTCGGGCTCAATTTTCCCTTACGGCCAAATCTAAGCACCTTCTTCCAAGGTGAAACTTTGAGAAAGACCTTGTCTCCAACCCGATATTCAATATCTTTTCTTTTCAAATCCGCATCGACTTTTGGCGATCCGAAGCGACTTTCAAACTTTCACGAATTACTCGAACTTTTGCTCGGCATCCTTAACCAAATCAACCTCAAGAATTTACCTTCACTAAGTTCATCGAATAATGGGTACGGCATTTACGACAGTATAAAGCCTCGTAAGGCGCCATCTTAATACTTGATTGAAAGCTATTGTTGTAAGCGAATTCAATCAAAGGCGATCTGTTCCATGAACCACTAAACTCGAGGATACAACATCTCAACATATCCTCGAGTATTTGAATTATCCGTTCGGATTGACCATCGGTTTGGGGGTGAAAGGCGGTCTTTGAAATGCAACTTGGTACCCAAAGCTTCTTGCAACTTTTTCCAAAATCGCGAGGTAAATCTCGGATCTCTATCCGACACGATAGAAATAGGCACCCGTGTAATCTCACAATCGAGAAACGTACAATTCCGCTAATTTGTCCATTGAAAAATCCGTGCGTGCGGGGATAAAGTGAGCCGACTTAGTTAGTCTATCGACAACGACCCAAATCGCATCCTTCTTACTCACGACAATGGCGGTCCGGATACAAAGTCCATTGTGACTCGATCCCATTTCCATTCGGTATCATGATCGGTGAAGTAATCCGATGCCACTTGATGTTCGCTTTCACTTGTTGACATATCGACACCTTGAAACAAATTCGAAATGTCTCGTTTCATACCGGGCCACCAAAATTGGCGTTTGGTCATTGTACATTTTAGTACTACCGGGTGGATTGACATTCGACCACAATGGGCTTCATTTAGAATTATCGAAATAAGTTCAATTATTTGGAACACAGACGACTTCAACCTCAAACAATCGTCATCATCAATTTGAAACTCTGATTCCTTGTTCAGAACACACTCAGCCCGTTTTGCAAGCAACTCCTCATCAACTTTCTGAGCTTCCCGAATTTGATGAGCCAATAATGGTTTGGCTTTCAATTCAGCCACTAACACACTGTCGGATCGGACAGACAAGTGCACATTCATCGCTCGTAAAGTGAATAATGATTTACGACTCAAGGCATCCGCAACCACATTCGCCTTTCCCGGTGATAGTCAATGATCACTCATAATCCTTTAACACTCGAGCCAACGTCTTTGTCGCAGATTTAAGTCTCTTTGGGTCATCAAATATTTGAGACTTTTGTGATCCGAGTATACATGGCACCTTTCACCAAATAAGTAATGTCGCCAAATCTTTAAAGGCGAATCGATGGCGGCCAATTCGAGATCATGAGTCGGATAATTTTTCTCATGTGGCTTTAATTGCCTCGACGCATAGGCCACAACTCGACCTTCTTGCATTAATACGCAACCTAACCCAAGTAGAGATCGTCACTATAAATGACAAACTCTTTGCCCGATTCGGGTTGCACTAGAATTGGGGCTTCATCAAATAAGCTTTCAGTTGATCGAAACTTTTACGACATTTCTCCGTCCATTCGAACTTAACATCCTTTTGGAGTAAGCCGTCATTGGCGTGGCTATTGTCGAAAACCTTTACAAATTGTCGGTAATAACCGCAAGCCCCAAAAACTCTAACTTCGGTAACATTCCTTGGTGGTTTCCAATCGACTATGGCGAATTTTGTTCGGGTCCACCACGACACCGTCACGGACACCACGTGCCCCAAAAGCTAACCTCTTTCAACCAAAATTCACATTCTTGAACTTTGCGTATAATCGCTTATCTCGTAAGATTTGCAACACTAGCCTCGGTGTTCAAAGATGCTCGATTTCATCTCTCGAATAGACCAAAATGTCATCGATAAATACAACTACGAACCGATCCAAGTATGGCCTGAAAATTCTATTCATTAAATCCATAAACACCGAGGGCATTAGTGAGCCCAAACGGCATCACCAAGAATTCGTAGTGACCGTACCTCGTTCTAAAAGCGGTTTTGGGTATGTCCGATTCTCGGACCCTCAACCGATAGTACCCGACCTCAAATCTATCTTTGAAAACACCGAGGCTCCCTTTAATTGATCAAACAAATCGTCAATTCGTGGCAATGGATATTTATTCTTTATCGTCACTTTATTGAGTTGACGATAGTCGATGCACAACCTCATGGTTCCGTCCTTCTTCTTCACAAACAATACAAAGCGCCCATGGAGAAAAACTCGGTCGGCGAAACCTCTATCCGTCAATTCTTGCAATTGAACCTTCAATTCCTTTAATTCCGTTAATGCCATACGATACGGGGCTATTGAAATCGGCGTAGTACCGGTACAACCGATGCGAATTCCACTTCTCGAACCGGTGGCAATCCGGTAACTCCTCGGAAAAACATCTGAATACTCACAAACCACTGGTACCGATTCGAGTTTCCTTTCCGTCTCTTTACTTCCAAACACATACGCAAGGTATGTTTCACACCCTTTTCACATACCTCCGGCGGTCATAGAAGATATTATCATTGGCGCTCCTTTTAAATCGATGAGACTCGACTCGGACTACCTCATTATTTGCACTCCTCAAATCAATGGTTTTCCTTTTGCGATCCACCATTGCATCATGTACGGTCACCAATCCATACCAAGAATAACATCGAATTCATTAAATGGTAGAAGCATCGGATCGGTAGGAAAACAGATTCTCGAATTGTTAGGGGCATCTCTTGCACACTTTATCAACGAGCACGTATTGACCCAAAGGGTTTGACACTCGAATTACGAACTCGATAGACTCAACGGTAGAGTCTTCTTTGGATGCTAAGGTTTCACATACATATGAGTGAGTAGAGCGGGGTCAATCAATGCAATCACAATAGTATCAAAGAGAGTAAAAGTACCGGTGATAATGTCGGGGAGGATGCCTCCTCTCGTGCTTGGGATGGCATATGCTCTAGCAGAGTACGGGTCTCGGATCGGACAGCCGTGTTAGAGGCTCCTCTCGATTACCACCCCTACCTCCGAGAGATTCTCGGGGCCTACCTCCACCGTCGTTCCACTAGGTCTTGCACCTTGCGTCTTATTCCTCTCATCTAGCTCGTGCAATCTCTAATGAAGTGGTCCTTGAACCGCATCCATAATGAGCCCTATTAATGGACTTACCCCAACATTCACCTAGGTGTCGTCTTCCACATTGGGGGCATTGAGTCTCTCTTGACGATTATTGCCCACACTAGCTATCTGAAGTAGCTCGAGTCCGTCAATGGTCGGGCTCTAATGGAAATTCCCGATCGTCCTCGACTTCTTGGTGTCCTCCACGAACCTCTTTACAGCCGAGAACGGAGCTTTACTCAATCGATCTTTTACGGTAATCTCTTGCTTCAAATTCAGCCTTCTTCTTCTCCTTCCCAAGTTCTTCCGCCTTGCGTGCTCGTTCGACTAGTGTCACGAACTCCTTTATCTCCAAAATTCCCACTAGTAACTTTAACTCTTCATTCAATCCTTCTTCAAATCTTTTGCACATCGCAACCTCATCAGCCACACACTCCGAGCATACCGACTAAGTCTTACGAACTCATGTTCAGATTCGAATCTGATCATCCGGCCTTGCTTGAGTTCCAAGAATTCCTTACGCTTCGATCGATGAACCGTTGACTAATGTATTTCTTCCAAATTGGATTGGAAGAAATCCCAAGTAACTCGTTCATTTGGGACTATGGAAATTAAAGTCCTCCACCAATAGTAAGTGAGTCTCGCAACAAGGATATAGCACACTTAAGACATTAAATCGGTGTGCATGACAATCATCTAACACTCTAATGGTGTTATCGAGCGAACTTCGGCCTTTTCGGCATCATCGGTAACTATGGCCTTGAACTCCTCATTACGCTTCCTAATCAAGTCCACGGTGGTTTACTCAGCCTCACGGGATCGATGCTCGGAGGCATTGCGGGCTCTTGGGGTGGAGCATTTAAATTGGAATGGTTGGACAGTAGGGTTGGTTCGGGCATATTCGCGACCCACTCATTCATCATGGTGAAGAAGGCTTGTTTCGCCCTTCATTTTGATTATTCGCGGATGGCCGAGGCTCAGCGGGCGGTGTCCCTTGCGCAGGAGCAGCCGCTACACTTTCAACGTCATCCGCCAAGGGTCTCTCTACCGGGTTCCATTGCTAATCAAAACAAAAATTCCAACCGTCGAAGTCATCACATTATTAAGCGCTAACAATTTGGCATGTATAGCTAGACTCACACGCGCTATGGTAGTCCTAGAACCGACTAAACCATAGCTCTGATACCAATAAAATTGTAACACCCTAACTTCGTGACCGGCGCGGTGTCGGACACGAGGGTTAACGAGACAAATCCTCTTAAAGTACCGACCAATTTGGCATTTCTGGACAGGCTGGAAAACTGCATCACCGTCGCCTTAAAATCATATCTCGAGTTCCAAAACTCGGAAACTGGTTTCGTAAATTTTCCTGAATTTAGACTCATATACCCATCCATGGATTTATTTTTAGAATTTTGGTTGGGCCAATTGGTACAGTTTATTAGTTAAAGTCACCCATGTTACAGGGACCGACTGCTCTGACCTCCGCGCATTACAACTTGAATATCTTTCTGTACAGGGCTTTAATACTGGTGCCGTTTGTTTCTAATGAAACTAGACTCAAAATGGAATCTGTACATATAAGGCATGACTCCTAATTCTTTCTGGATAATTTATGGTAAATTTTAAAAGTCGCGACAGGGGACCCAGAAATCGTTCTGGCCCTGTCTCACGAGAACTTTAATATTTCCCAGTATACTGCTCATATGGTCGTTTCGTTTCGTCCATATAAAATAGATTCATCAAGGTTCAGTTCCATAATTTACTCACTATTTAATTCTATTTCTACTATTTTAGTGATTTTCAATCTCATCTCACTGCTGCTGTCCGCAACAGTTACTGCAGTAGACTATGCCAATTTCATGAATTTTTCCTTGGCCTTAATCATCCATCATACATGACACAAATTATGGCCACCTTAACAAAATTTGAGTTTCTAAGACTCGTGGCTATAGGTTCTAGCATCCCACTCGGCGACCACATAGGCCATTTTCACATGGCTTAAAGTTTACAACCCACAATTCGACAAAATATAATAGCCTATACATGCCAAATGTTCTTCAACAACAAAAAACAATACCACAAGATTTCAGCGGTGTGATGACTTCAACGACGGTTCCGAAACACAAACAATACGAGTCCAAGAGACCTAAAATGGGTGACAAGAAAACACCGAGTGAGTTTACAACTCAGTAAGTCATAAGCATTCGTCAATCCACTGATAAAGTTACTACTACATGTACAACAAATGAGGCTAGGTACTCGTCCATATCGAATCTATACCATAATACCTCGGACCTTTCGGTCCAATCTCGTACCAATTCATACATCCACATTTCATATTCTACACAACAAGATAATCGAAGCATTTTTACACATTAACTCAATTTCCAGCACAACCATACAATTTCAATCATCACATAGATTTAAGGCTTACCAAATTCAACCCCGAGCATGAACATATTTTCTATTCGTCAAGAGCTCGAGGTACTTACCCGATCCGCTGTCCGGGATTAGCTCGATAATGTCGCACACTCAGTGCCAATTGTAATGCAAGAACATATAGTGAATCCGCACACTTAGTGCTATATGTATTCAACTCGCACACTTAGTGCTATATAATCAAACTCGCACACTTAGTGCTGTACAATTTTAAACACGCACACTTAGTGCCAATCTTGTCACCGTGTCCATTTATACCCGCACACTTAGTGCCGAGACCAATACCTTATGTATTTTGCTGCCTTTATACATTCAACAATGGCATCATTCCATACACATACATTTCCATTTACACACCAACTCATTTAAACACATTTGCATATATATATTGATCATTTAAATCAACACCAAATATACGCTTAATGACTTACCTTGTGTTGGGTAAAACAGTCCAAGTCGGCTACTCGATGACCTTCGTCTTTCCCTTGCTTGATTCTCCTTCTTTAACTCCTTGAGCTTAATCAATAAATCAACTAGTTTAACCCTCTTGCTAAACATTCATAATTCAATTACACATGCATATGTATGTTTGTATATTCGCAACCATCCTCACTTATTACCCATTTGGTCAACAATCTAAGCCAAGATAAGGCTTCAATATGGTTGCCTCTAACCGAATACATGCACACCAATCTACTTCCTTTGGCGAATATGCATGTCTATGTCGAGGCTAATTTTACATAATACTACACAAAAAAACAGCATACATTTTCCTAATTAACGCATTACATATTGTAGTTCTATACACATCTCTCATTTATTTCATAACCAAACAACATCACAAGCAATAGACACCTTAAAATAGTATACATGTCATACCAATTCATCATGTGCAAACATATATTCATGTAGGTGCAATGGCGAATTCTCAAGTGGCTTATATCCAAATATACACACATATCCAAAGCTTAAATCTTACTTACCATGCAACATGCATGAATCATACTTATGGATACAACATGGCGAATACCACAACACCATACCGTTTCAATTTGGTCATGGTTAAACAAAGAACTTAGTATCTCATTCAAAAATGCTAAAAGAAAATCTAAGAATCCTCAATCTACCATCACATGAATCATTATCAAGCTTGATATTTAGCATGCAATGGCATTAACACCATATTCACTTTGGCGAATTTCATTCCCATGACATAACAAAGATTTGAACCATGGGCTAACAAGAACATCAAGCTAGCAACTAAAATATACATGAATCTCATGGCAAAACATCAAACTTACCTTAATCTAGGTACAAGTATGGCCAAACCTCCTCCTAAACCTCTTCCAAACCAACATGAAACAAGAATTCCTTCCTTCCTCCTTAGAATTTTCAGCCCAAAGGAAATGAAAATGATGAACAAAATTCTTCTTTCTTTCTCCACACTCACGGCAACAAGGGGCATCCAAGCTCATCTTTCTCTTTTTTTTTTTCATTTTTTATGCTTATTTTATTATAATACTTCCTACATAACTCACTAGCCAAACATGTTGGAAACATGTTTTCCCTTACCCATCATGCCCACCTTGGCGGCCACTATAGTCAAATTTGGGGAATTTGACATGCAAGGACAACATTTCCTAGTGTGCACCAATAGACCACTTCCACATTTGCCTATCTCAATTCTAAATTTTCTCACACAAGTCCTTTCTAGTGAAATTCACCTTTATAACACTAAATCAATCATCATAAAATGTCATACATGAGCACACACATATTATAGGCATCAAAAAAATTTTTTAATTATTTTTATGCCTCGGTTTTGTGGTCCCGAAACCACATTCCGACTAGGGTCAATTTTGGGCTGTTACAGGGCCAAACTCCTTTTTGGTCAAATACCCTTGGTGCCGCCACTACCCTTTCCATTCAGTTGATTCTAGTGTAAGTGTTCGCTCTTCCAATCGGTTTGTTTTGCTAACTAACAATTATTGTCCCTCACTTTTTCTAATCGGCCTTGGGTAGGAATAGGTATCGAATCTCAGTCTTTGGATCTCTACTGATTTGCTTCTTAGGGGAGAGTATTTGGTAAGTACTCTGGATCTTAGTTGGCCGAATGGTCATAGTTAAGGTAAGGGGGCTTGTGTTGCATACAAGTCACCAGTTATTTTTGTTTTAATAGTTAAAATTGGCGCAGATCTAGGAGTTGATCGTGGTTAGTGCTTGAAGAAGAGGTTGTTATAACTTGTCGCGCAAGGTAAGGTGAAAGGTGAGGTTTCAGTTTTGGTAAAGATATGTATTAAGCATGCACGTTTCATTTCCAGGTGTGTAAATACACTGCACACACAAGTAGATCTGTAACACCCCAAACCCGGCCCAAATGTTATGGCCGAATCTGACGTGCCACATTGGAGTTGAAAACCCACATTCCGTTTTTAGTGTTTTAAAACCATATATTTTGTTGAGTTAACAAAGTGTATGGAAGCTGGGCACCAGGTAGGTATCCGAGATAGAGGAGGTGAGCCATGAAGGCTGCTTAAGTACCAAGCTCTTTAATTGGATCCAATCCTAGACATGCCCACAACCATAGCCACACTTTGTCATAGCGAGTTTAAATTTGTTTAAGTGGACGTCTTTCATAAATCGATTAATCGTGGTGTTGAGATATTTTGAAAACAAGTATCATTTTGAAAACACGTCCTAAGTCTAGCCCATTTGAATAATTATCAACCAGGTTTAAAGTTATTAAAATTAAAGTAATCCGAAAAGAAATAAAAGGAAAGTTAAAATGGCCTTATTACAACCCAAAATAAATAATATTTAAAGGAAATTTAAAGAAAACCAACGCTTATTTAAAAGTCCAAAGACAATCACCATGGCCACTCTGAATCCCTTCCTACCAAGTCCCCACATCAAGGCTCACTGCAAGGTTAAGGAAAGGGGTGAGTTTGGAAACTCATGTGCAACAAGCCCTTTCGAGCCCAAAACAATAACGACTGTTGGGTCTAAGCCCAAATCCAATCTCAAACATGTCTTGGGCCATAGCCCTTTTCATATTTCATATTTCATAACACCTGGTCAAGCCTTTTCAAATTTCATATTCTTGGGCGAAGCCTTTACAGTAATCAATATGGCCCATAGGCCCATTTCAATATCACATATAATGTCAATGAAAGAATACAAACCCATCTGGGAGACTACTCAACCCACCATCCGCTACTCTCCACCGTACCAACCAACACACCATGTGGGGATTAACTCGACCCACCCCGCCATAACTCTCCTTTGGCGGCTTAGGCTGCTTTATCATATAACCGGAGGCCTAGCCTCTTTTAATAATCGGGCAAAAGCCCTTTTTATAAGCTGGGCATAAGCCCTTTAATAATCTGGCGTAAGCCCTTTTGATAATCGGGCATAAGCCCTTTTGATAATCGGGGCATAAGCCCTTTTGATAAGCGGGCATAAGCCCTTTAATAAGCTGGGCATAAGCCCTTTTCACTTCCTCCATTCATATAAAAACCCAACCCAATGCATTTATGAACATCTCGTGTGCATATCATACATATCATGTGCATATCATACATGTCATGTTTATCAAAATCCCATGCATTAAGTTCATATATAGACCCTAGGGGTATAATGGTTATTTTACCTAGGGCAAAACGGTCATTTTCATATTATAAGGGTAATCTTGTAATTTTACCAAAATTAGGGTTTCCATGTTCATTAACGGTTACAAACAATTCATGGGTGCATACAGTGATTCTAGCCCACTTTTAGCGAAAACGAGTTATTGGGCCTAAAACCCCTAATGGCCCTACTTAGCCGATTTTGTCATCTAGGCCTATTCAGCCTATATTCCATAATGGTTTTATCGGTCTCTATCGCAATTTAACAAGTTTCCATATTCTACCAATTTTACTCAAATGGGCTAGAATGCCCATCGACCCTGCTTTTTTCCTCGAGGCCCAACTTACCGTGAATGCCAAAATCACGCTCTTACCTTTTCCAACCTTCCCGATCATCATCTCAACGAATCTAATCGACTAATGAGCGTTAAGCTTGCTCACAAGTCCTTGAAATGCCGAGTTTTGGCATTTACGCTTTCGCATTTATCGCTTTAAGCTATGAAAAAGGGTTCGTTACACACCTGATTTGCGATATTCCTTGACGAGATCTCCTATGCGATTTCTCCTATAATCAACCACTTATAGATTAGACCATGTTAATATTAAACCAAATCGAAAACTACCTATTATCATCACTTACACATTCGCCACCATCCCCAATGGCCCTTGGGTTCATACCTTTCTTGAAGTTGATGACTAGATTTAGTCACTCCGATGATCCAAGCTTTTCACACACTCCTCGATCGGTAGCCTTTAATCCTCACTATCACCAACAAACCAAATAACACCAAAAACCCTTTTAGCCTTAGTCGACAAAGGGGTTTTCAGCTTTTCTTAAACCACAAGATACAAATGGAAAGAAGGTCCGAATACTTACCAAGAGATCTACTCGTTGAAGAACGTTCCAAATACCTTCCTACCCCATATCCATTGTGAATCCAACTTAAACGTGCGTAGAAAATAGATCTAAATATTAATTCCCGAATCACTAAAATATGAAGCTTTCGGCTTTTCAGCAAATATTAATCTAAGCTATTACGAGGGTTAGTACACACCTGTTACGGGTTGAAGTTGAAACATTTCCAAAATCAATCACCTACGATAACCACCACATGTCACTCAAACTTAACTATTCTAATATCAATATATGTAAATCCTAAGCACATCAGTCATACGGAACATAAGGGCATATTCATCATTTTACCATACAGGGGTATTACGGTCACTTTACCCTACAGGGGCTTTACGGTCTTTTTACCTAATAGGGGTATTTTAGTCATTTCATCCTACAAGGGTGTTTTGGTAAATCTACAAACCAAGGGTATTTCAGTAATTTTGTAAACCAATGGTATTTCTATAATTTTTAGAAAGTCAAGGGTATTTCTGTAACTTTGTAAATCAGGGGTATTTTGGTAATTTTACAAATTGAGGGTATTTCGGTAATTTCACAAACCAAGGGTATTTTGATAATTTTACAAACTAGAGGTATTTTGGTAATTTTACAAACTAAGGGTATTTTAGTAATTTTGTAAATTAAGGGTAAAACAGTAATTCTGTAAATCAATGGTAAAATAGTAATTTTATAAATCGAGGGTAAAATTGTAATTCTGTAAATCGAGGGTAAAACGGTAATTCTGTAAGTCGAGGGTAAAACGATAATTATGTAAATCAGGGGTAAAACGGTAATTATGTAAATCGGGGGTAAAACGATAATTCTGTAAATCGGGGGTACTTTGGTAATTTTACAAGTCGAAGGTATTTCAAATTTTACAAATCGAGGTATTTCAATATTTTTACAAACTAAGGGTATTTCGGTAATTTTAGTAAACTAAAGTATTCTAAACATGGATAACAATACTAATGGCTCTAAAGCCCATTCTCATTAAATGGGCCCACACGCGCTCGTGTGGCCCTTTTAGCCCAAATCTAGCCACAAATATTAGATTCACCTAGCCTAGCCCAATATTTACTACACAATCAAACAACTTATCCAATTGGGGTGAGGCCCATTAGGCCCATGACCCCTTTCGACCCATCATGACCAAGTAGCCATCCTACATTCTGATGAGTAAGAAATACACACCGATAGGAGACTGAGTTAATCCACACTCCGAGCACTCTTAGCCGACGCCCAACCCAAACGAGCACGCCATACAGCGAAAGGGATTAGCCAAGAAAGGTGCATTTACTCTCCTCATGGTTCCCTCTATTTAAAGCCAGCTTTGTATCCACTCTTATGTTAGCTTCCCGATGTGGGATCCCTCCAACATCAGAGTTTAAATTCAACACCAACTCTTGTCGCCCCTTTTAGCAAAATAAATGCTCTTTGCTTGCCATGGGATTCAACCTATGCCTCCCTTAAATGCTCCACACGCTACTTGCCACTAAGCCACAAGGCTTTTTGTGTCATATTTTATCCCCAATTAATTATAAGGTCTAAAGGCCAAAGTCCGTGTTCCTTTAAAAAAACAAAATAAATTGCAAGAGCCAAGGCTTGAACCCAGCTCCCATACAACCTTAATGACACCACAACCACTAGACTACAAGCTTCCTTGTGTCATTTATTTAACACAATAATTTAAAAACCCTCATCCAAGCATCCAGGTTTTTTTCACTTAATACCAAAATTTTTGCTAAAGCCCAAGTTTGAACCCAAGATTTCTCCAACACTTCTCAAAGCCATTAGCCACTAATAGCAAACATCTAATTGTGTCATTTTATTGCACAATTAAATACCTATATAAAACCTCCTTATGGACCCACACTCAAGGCCCAATACTTCTAGGCCCAAATTTGGGGTGTTACAAGATCGGTAAAAGCCAAAATGCCGAAAAGATTAAAGTTTGGCTACAGTAGTCTTACGAGTGCGTGAACATTCATAAGGGGGAAATCGATAGGTTCCCTGAGGTCCAGGGGCGATTCCATGGACTTGGGTTGTGAATTGTCCAAATGGGCCGAAATAGACTAAATGTGCTCGACGGGCTGTTGGGCCCATAATAGGCAAAAATTGATAATTGATGTTATGTGATGAAAAATTGTATGTGAGCATGACCATAAATGTGATTGGGCCTAATGGCCACATGAATGTGATTTAGGCATAATGGGCTTCATAAATGTGATTGGGCCTAATGGGCCACATGAAAGAGATTGGGCCTAGTGGGCCATATACATGTATGTGGATTTGTCTGGGCTTTGTAAGAGGTTTTAGGCCTAGTATATGATGACTACATAAAACTTAATTAATTTATTGAGGACCGTGGACAAGTCATAGGGTTAAGGTGTGGCAACGGGTATGTGCGTGTCTAGGATTGGATCTAGGGAGAGCTTGGTACTTAAGCGGTCTTAATGACCCACCTCCTCTTCTCTAGAATCCTACCTGGTGCATAGTGTTCGTTCATCTTAGCTCACGGGATGTAACGCCCCCAAATCTCGTAAATTAAACTTCAGCCTATTTTCTTATGTTTTATGACATACTGATCGTTTTTCCCTTCTATAGCAAAATCAAATTCTCACTCTAACATGTACTTATGACTATTAGGTATTTTTACCGATTAAGCCCTTTTACTCGTGTTCACTTAAAACCGAGTAGCACAAGTTGTCTAACATAATTTAAAACCTCATATTCTATCATAAAACATCAAAATAAACACTTTTCACCTATAGGTATTTTTCCAAATATGAACCCTAACTTGAATTATTGCTAGCATAAGCTTTATCGAGCTACCGGGACTCCGAAAACGTAAAGAACATTAAAAACGGGGCTTGGAATCACTTACTATGGAGCTTCAAAGCTTGAAACAAACCCTAGCTATGGAGAACCCTTGAAATTTCGTGCTAATGAAGAAGATGATGAATTTTGTGTTATTTTTCCCTTTTTATTTCATTTAATATCCAAATGACCAAAATGTCCTTCCTTATTAAACTTTCAAAAATTCCATCCATATCCTATTTTGTCCATGAACTTAGAAATTGGTCAAATTGTTATTTAAACCCTCCTAATTAATATTCCAAAGCAATTTCATACTAAAAACTTCTAGAATGCAAGTTTTGCAAATTATTCGATTTAGTCCCTAATCTCAACTTAAGCACTTTATGCATAGAATTTCATCACAAAATTTTCACACAATCATGCAATCATATCATGAACCTCAAAATAATAATAAAATAAATTTTTCTACCTCAGATTTGTGGTTTCACAACCACTATTCCGTTTAGGCCCTATTTCGGGATGTTACATTTCTCCCCCCTTTAGGGATTTTCATCCCTGAAAATCTTACCTGTGAAGAGATTTGGGTACTATTTTCGCATAGCCTCTTTAGGTTCCCATGTAGCCTCGTCTACCCCATGTCTATTCCATAGTACTTTCACAAGTGCAATACTTTTGTTCCTTAATTGCTTTACCTCTCGAGCTAGAATCTTTACCGGTTCTTCACCGTAAGTCATGTCTGGCTGAATCTCAACCTCTATCTGAGAAATCACATGTGACGGATCTGAACAATAACGACGTAGCATAGACACATGAAATACATTATGAATCTTCTCTAAATCAATCGGCAAAGCTAACTGATATGCTAGTGGTCTGACTCTCTCAATCACTTCAAACTGTCCAATAAAACGTGGACTTAGTTTGCCTTTCTTGCCAAATCTGAGAACTTTCTTCCACGGGGATACTTTCAAAAAAACTTTGTCACCAACTTGATACTCAATCTCTTTTCTCTTAAAATCTGCATACGACTTTTATCTGTCTGAAGCTGCTTTCAAGCAATCTCTAATGATTTTTACTTTCTCTTCTGTTTCCTTAACTAGATCAACCCCGTAAATCTGATTTTCCGTAAGCTCTGTCCAATACAAAGGTGTGCGACATTTACGTCCATAAAAAGCTTCATAAGGTGTCATCTTCAAACTCGACTAATAACTATTATTGTAGGCAAACTCTACTAATGGTAAATATTTTTCCCAACTGCCTTGAAATTCCAGTACACAACATCTAAGCATATCTTCAAGTACCTGAATAACTCTCTCTGACTGACCGTCGATTTGAGGATGGAAAGCTATACTAAAACTCAACTTAGTGCCCAAAGCCTTCTGTAATTTCTTCCAAAACCGTGAAGTAAATCTTGGTTCTCTGTCTGAAATGATCGATAATGGTACCCCGTGTAGTCTGACTATCTCTGAAATATACAACTCGGTCAACTTGTCAAGGGAATAATCCATACGAATTGGGTTAAAATGAGCCGACTTCATTAACTTATCATCACAACCCATACTGCATCTTTCTTTCTCAGTGTAAACGGCAATCCTGTCACAAAATCCATAGTAACTCGATCCCATTTCCACTCAGGGACTAGCACAGGCTGCAATAAACCTGAAGGTACCTGATGTTCGGCCTTTACCTGCTGACAGATCAAGCATCTAGAAACAAACTCTTAAATGTCCCTTTTCATTCCTACCCACCAGTACATTTTCTTCAAATCATTATACATCTTTGTACTATCTGGATGAATAGACAAAGAACTACTATGTGCTTACTGTAAGATCTTTCGAATAAGCTCATCATTCTTCGGTACCCATACCCTGTCTCGGAACATCAAACAACCGTCAGAACTAATCTGAAAATCTGACTCTATATCCGACTCACACTGATCTCTTTTGGCTAACAACTCACTGTCATTTTTTTGAGCTTCACAAATTTCTTCAAGAAACATCAGTTTAGCTCTCAACTCTGCTAAGATAAAACCATCATCCGATAAGGCTAGACTAGTGTTCAAAGCTCTTAATGCAAATAAAGATTTCCTACTCAAAGCATCAAGAACAACGTTTGCCTTACAGGTGATAATCGATCACTAGCTCATAATCTTTAATCAACTCTAACCATCTTCTTTGCCTCAAATTCAAATCTTTTGAGTCATCAAATATTTCAAACTTTTGTGATCGGTGAATATGTGGCACTTCTCACCGCACAAATGATGTCTCCAAATCTTCAACATAAAAAACAATGGCAGCTAGCTCTAAATCATGTGTCGGATAGTTCTTCTCATGTGGCTTTAGCTATCTAGAGACATAAGCAATTACCTTCCCTTCCTGCATAAGTACACAACCAAGTCCATTCGTGGACGCATCACTGTAAATCACAAACTCCTTACCTGGTTCTGGTTGTAGTAAAATAAGAGTTTTAGTCAACAATGCTTTTAACTGGTCAAACTCTGTTGACACTTCTCAGTCCATTCAAACTTGATATCCTTTCGCAGCAATCTTGTCAGCGGGGTAGCTATCATGGAAAATCCCTCTACAAATAGTCTATAATATCCAGCAAGACCAAGAAAACTTCTAACTTCTGATACATTTCTAGGAGGCTTCTAATCAACAATGGCTGAAATCTTGCTCGAATCAACCTTAATACCTTCACCTGAGACAATATGTCCAAGAAAACCAACTTCTCGTAACTGGAACTCACTTTTGCTGAACTTGGCATACAACTGAT
Organism: Gossypium arboreum; assembly: GCF_025698485.1. Classification (NCBI taxonomy): domain Eukaryota; kingdom Viridiplantae; phylum Streptophyta; class Magnoliopsida; order Malvales; family Malvaceae; genus Gossypium; species Gossypium arboreum. The sequence continues at coordinate 80,786,171 of NC_069081.1, read as the reverse complement.
TATCTCTCAGAATCTGTAAAATTGTTCTCAAATGTCTGCATGCTTAGTCTCATCATGAGAATAAATCAAGATATCATCAATGAACACAACTACAAACTTATCCAAGTACAGTCTGAAAATTCGGTTCATTAAGTCCATGAAAATGGTAGGAGTATTAGTCAAGCCAAATGACATCACAAGGAACTCATAATGACCATACCTAGTCCGGAAGCGTCTTGGGACATCGACTCTTTAACTCATGAATCGATAGTATCTGGATCTCAAATCTATCTTGGAGAACACAAGAGCTCCTTCAATTGATCAAACAGATCATCAATTCTAGGCAATGGATACTTGTTCTTTACTGTTACCTTGTTAAGTTGCCGATAATCTATGCACAATCTCATCGATCCGTCTTTCTTTTTCACAAATAGCACTGGTGCACCCCATAGTGAACTACTGGGTCTTACAAAGCCTTTATCTGTTAATTCCTGGAACTGAGCTTTCAATTCTTTCAATTCCAACGGAGTCATTCTATAAAGAGCAATAGAAATAGGCGTGGTACCTGGAATCAACTCAATACCAAACTCAACTTCTCTAACAGGAAGCAAACCTGGTAGTTCTTCCGGAAACACATCGGGAAACTCACATACCACAGGCATTGATTCAATTTTCAATTCTGGATCTTTAGTGTTCAACACAAAAGCAAGATAAGCTTCATACCCTTTTCTCAAACATTTCTAAGCAGACATAACATAAATTATGGGAAATGAACTATCTGACTCTTCTGAATTAACCCAAAGAATTTCACCATTTTCACACTTCAACTCAATGAATTTCTTTCCACAATTCACTATCACATCATGTGTAGTCAACCAATCCATACCAAGAATCACAGCAAACTCATCAAATGGCAATAGCATGAGATCGGCCGGAAAACAGTAGCCTCTAATCATCAAAGGATAATTTCTACATACTTTATCTACTAATACATGCTTGCCTAATGGATTCGATACTTTAATCACAAATTCTGTAGATTCTATAGGCATACTTATACTAGGCATCAATTTCTTACAAACATATGAATGAGTTGAACCCGGATCAATCAAAGCAATGACATTAATATCATGTAGAGAAAATGTACCCGTAATCACATCGGGGAAGGATGCTTGTTCGCGTGCACAAATAGCATAAGTCCTTGCAGGGGCTCTAACATCTGGTCTCACAGCCGAATCTCTTGAGGTACCTCTGTTACTTGCTCTTACTCCCAGTTGCCTCAGTGATCCGCCTCTAGTAGAAGCATTTCTGGATCTAGCACTCTGTGTTATCTCTCGATTAGCCACCTCTGGACATTCTCATACAAAATGATCTGGAGCACCACATTTATAACAAACATTTTCGCCTGCCCGACAAGGGCCATAATAAAGTCTACCACATCGTGGACACCTTGATCTACCCTATCCAACATTACCTACACTCGCAGTCGAGGTGGTCTAATCCTTCGGATCCTTAAATCTGTTGCCTCTATTCTGACTAGAATACCCGGCTGAGAAAATAGATCTGGTAGAAAACTCCTTTGGCCTTTTGGATGTTGCCTGGAATGACCTGCTCATCTGTATCTTCCTTGTATCTTGTGTCACAGTCTCAACTTTGCCTTTTCTTTTTAACAGCTCATCTGCCTTACAGGCTCTCTCAACTAAAATAACGAACTCTTTTATTTCTAGGACACCCACTGACAGTCGGATATTATCATTTAACCCATCCTCAAACCTTTTACACATGATAGCCTCTGTGAACACACATTCTCGAGCATATTTACTAAGCCTGACAAATTCGCGCTCATAATCGGTCACCGTCATATTACCTTATTTCAATTCTAGGAATTCCTTTCTCTTCTGGTCAATAAACCTCTGACTGATGTACTTTTTACGAAATTCCTCTTGAAAGAAATCCCAAGTGACCCTCTCCTTTGGTACAATTGATACAAGTGTCTTCCACCAGTGGTAGGCTGAGTCTCTAAGAAGTGATACTACACATTTCATACATTCCTCAGGTGTACAAGATAATTCGTCAAAGACTCTGATAGTATTTTCTAACCAAAATTCTACTCTTTCTGTATCATCATCTTTTGTTGCTCAGAACTCTTCTTCCCCTTGTTTCCTGATTCTATCAACTGGTGGCCTTTCTCTTATCACTGTACATGTGACTGGGGAAGCTTGAGCTACATGGGTAGCCTGAGAATCATGAAGGGGTAGAGGTCTAACAGTCGGATTCGTACGAACGAACTCGACAAACCAATCATTCAAAGCTTGGAAGAGAGCTTCTCGAGTCACTCCTCCCTGATCAACTGTTACTGGCCTATTCTCAGATGGCACTGCCCCTTCCGCGGGAGCAAGCGCATTACTTTCTACATCATCATCACCAGCTCGCTCGGGATCCATTACTATAAAACAAAATATTTAAAAATCGTCAGGAGTCGTCACACTATCAAAATACAGGTATGGCATGTATAGCTAGACTTTTACTCACACTAACTGTTCCGAGAATCGACTAAACCTACTCTGATACCAATAAATGTAACACTCCCAAATCTCGTAAATTAAACTTCAGCCTATTTTCTTATGTTTTATGACATACTGATTGTTTTTCCCTTCTATAGAAAAATCAAATCCTCACTCTAACATGTACTTATGACTATTAGGTATTTTTACCGATTAAGCCCTTTTACTCGTTTTCACTTAAAACCGAGTAGCACAAGTTGTCTAACATAATTTAAAACCTCATATTCTATCATAAAACATCAAAATAAACACTTTTCACCTATGGGTATTTTTCCAAATATGAACCCTAACTTAAATTATTGCTAGCATAAGCTTTATCGAGCTACCGGGACTCCGAAAACGTAAAGAACATTAAAAACGGGGCTTGGAATCACTTACTATGGAGCTTCAAAGCTTGAAACAAACCCTAGCTATGGAGACCCTTGAAATTTCGTGCTAATGAAGAAGATGATGAATTTTGTGATATTTTTCCCTTTTTATTTCATTTAATATCCAAATGACCAAAATGCCCTTCCTTATTAAACTTTCAAAAATTCCATCCATGTCCTATTTTTTCCATGAACTTAGAAATTGGTCAAATTATTATTTAAACCCTCCTAATTAATATTCCAAAGCAATTTCATACTAAAAACTTCTAGAATGCAAGTTTTGAAAATTATTCGATTTAGTCCTAAGCACTTTATGCATAGAATTTCATCACGAAATTTTCACACAATCATGCAATCATATCATGAACCTCAAAATAATAATAAAATAAATTTTTCTACCTCAGATTTGTGGTTTCACAACCACTGTTCCCTTTAGGCCCTATTTTAGGATGTTACACGGGCAATAAAGGAAAATTATCGAAATGCCCCTAAGGGCAAAAATGACTAAAATTCCTCTATGCGATGAGTGTAGGATTTAGGATTGCTACATGTATATCTACTGCATTCATATGATATTCTGTTTAGGATGCATATGGGTTAGGAATTATGGAACGGAGGAAGTATATGAGGGTCGCATGGTTGCTTGACAACAGTGGATCCACTGACGGCTTTTTAGCCCATTATATGATTGGCAGCTTGCTGCAATGAAGGTAGTTCTGTAACCTGGCTACCATTGATGTGTATTGGTTGGGTGGGTTGATATTTATATCCACACATGATGTGTAACGGGGGACGGAGCTGATGTGTATCAGTTGGATTATTGGGGTGGGTTGCACTGCATTGCATTGCATGTATGTTGTTTGATGAATGATGGATGCTTGTTACTTGTCGAGGGTTGTACACACTGAGTTTTCAAAAACTCACCCCCTCTTTTATTTTTCTCAGGTGATGCTTAATGTCTAGAGGGACTCTAGGTGGCTAGCTAGTAAGACAATTTGGATTCATTCTAAAAGTATATAAGTTACTCGTTTATTAAGTAATTTTCATTTAGTATGGATTCTAATAAGGCGTCCCCCTTTTATTATTGTTTGGATTATTAAATCTGTGTGTTGTAATTATAAGAAGTGGAACATGGATTTTCTAAGCTATAGTTTTCTTTTAATGCTATGTTTCCGCAACTCAAGTTTTAAAAGATAAGTTTTCTTAAGTCAAATGTTTTAAGCAAAGCTTCGCAACTGAAAATAGATTTTACTAAGTAATTGAGATGTAACTTTTTAAGGAAGGGTTTTCAATGAAAATGAGGTTTTCGCTAAAACACTTCAATGTGACACGCCAGATTCGACCATAACGTCTGGGCCGGATTTGGGGTGTTGCAGAAAGTATTAAAAGGGAAGTATTTCTCGCATGCTGATTTTTTGCAGTCTGAGTTGGGAAATCAACCTTCGATGTTGTAGAGGAGCATCTGGGCTGCTAAGGATCTACTATACAATGGCTGCAGTTGGCTGGTAGGGGATGGGCATTCAATATCCATTTCGGACACTCCCTGGTTATTGTCTGACATGCCCTACACTTTATAGACTGCATGTGTTTCTAGTTTTTCCAGGGTGGCTAACTTAATCGACTCTTACACAGGTACATAAAAACAGAACTTGTGTTATCGATCTTTGCTTACCATGAAGCCTAGAAAGTTTTTCCAGGGTGGCTAACTGATCAGTTGTGTTGGTGCCTTGAAAGTCACAAGGATTATTTAGTGAGGAGTGACTACTGACTCCTTCTTCGGGGATATCCATGATTGATGGAGGAAAAATACATCATAATTGACAGACTACAAGATGGCTATTTCATATTTTATGGAATATGCATGTCTTGACAAAAACTAAAATTACATTTTGGAAATTTTTACATAATTATATGCCCACTTATTCCAATTTTTACCTGTGGGGATTGCATGGGGACTTGGTCTATCTTCGACGTGGAGCAGCAAATGAGACTTCTTTGCATGCCAATCGCGATTGCCCTTTTATGGCTCGTGTCTAGTAGGAGATGGGATTCCATTTGCCGCCTAATCTAATTGGTACTTCCATGTTTTCGTGAGTTCGAGATTGGTTCTCTACTATTACTCCAAAACAAATATAAATGTAACCTCCCAAACCCGAGCTAGATGTTTATGGTCGAATCCTGAGGATTACATTGACCAATGGAATGGCACGAAAAATGTTTCTATTTTAGATCACTCTTTAAAATCATTTGCCTTTTTATTTAAGTCTAGTAATCTTGATTATTTGCTTGGTTTTGAGAAAAAAAAATTAATTACAAAAATCATTAAGTGCATTTAGAGTTTTCGTTTGTAAAGATTAATAGTTTTTGGAAACCTAAGTTGTATTTTGTTAAAAACAAACATTTAAGTATTGCAGCGAAATTTTTTATTAAAATCATATTATTTTGGTTTAAAATAGATTTTTCATGCATAGTTAATAAAACATCAGGGAGCAATTTAAAACTTCAAATCATGCAAAAATAATATCAAAATCCCTAAATATAAAGTCCCATGCCACAAACCATAAGAAAATTATTACAGTCTCAAAAATAATCATATAATAAAGTCTAAAGTATTTAAAATAAAAAAACATACAAGAACTCCTCTGACAGTTGCGTCCAAGTCTAAACCTTGGGGATTATATGAAATCAAATCAGAAACTAAGGGGTAATCTAATAAGCTCAGTGTGAGTTTTATTTCAAATATACATTAATAACAGTAAATATAACACTCAAGCTAGAAAAATATACAATATACTATAAACAATACAAAATTTACAACTTGTGCCATGTGTTAGTAATAGTGCCCTAGGCCTATCGTATAGACGTTTTCTTTTGATTAAATGAATTTATTATTATAATTTTCATGTTTAATATATAATAATATCCTTGAATAATTTTATTTTAAATGTCCCTAATTGGTCGTTGTTGTGGGAACAACAATGAATTAAGATTATTACAGAATTTGATAGATATTCATGTGATGAATATGTGTTTTAGAAACAAATCATATTCATATGTATTTGTTGAGAATGAATATTGGACTGACCCATTTTGAGATTAATACATGGATCAAAGTCATAAGTTAAATCTCTAAATAGCTATGCTATGGAATCCTTAGACATGATATGACAATAGTTCTCAACATGAGGAATTTTATGCTTTGATATAATCAAACATTGTCTTTAACCGAACAACTATAAAAGCTATGTTTGAACATAATTAGAATCATGTAGTGAGATGTGAGTGATTAAGATTGTAACAGCTCGATTTTGGGCCTAGTCAAAATAATGGTTTCAGGACCAAAATTTGATGTAGTAAAACTTGTTTTTATTACATTTTTATGGTCTACAGTTTTATGGAATGATTTCGTGAAAATTTTGTTCGAAAATGTTGACGTTTGGACATTCAATTTAGTCAAAAGGACTAAATTGTAAAAAGTAAAAAGTTGAGTTCTACATGCTACAGGTGTCTAATTGCTTTGGAATTTTAAATTGGAGGTCCTTAAATGGTAATTATACCATTGGTTAAGTTTTTGGACAAAAACAGACATGGTTAGGCATGTTTCTAAAGTTTTTCATTAAGGGTATTATAGTAATTTGGTAATTAAACGAATGAAAAAGCCAAATTAAAAGCCAATTTTTGCTCATCTTCTACCCCATGGCTGAATGTACCAAGAAGAAACAATAGCTATTGTAAGTCCGTTCTAGCCCCTTTTTAATGATTTTTATGTTTTTGAGATCCTTGTAACTTGATCTATCTTTTTCTACCACTAATTTAAGACATAATCAAAGTCTAAAATTTTATCCATGATGGATATTTTTTATTTTGATGTTTAATGATAGAAAATGCATGTTAGCTATTTGATAAATGACTTTTGCTAAGTGAATTTCGATGAAAATACTTAAAAAGGACTTATTTGTAAAAAGTTGTAAAAAGTGTGCTAAAATGTGAATTAAAGAAAAATGTGGGCTGCTATAAGCATGTATAAGGTTCGACTAGGCACGGGTATTGAAGAAATTAAGTACATTTCATTTTACGAGCCTAGGGACTAAAATGTAAAAAATGTGAAACTTTAAGGAAAAAATTTAAATTTTGCCATAATATGATTTTTGGATGATTTGAATAGTATAATGATTAAATAAGTTAAACATGATATTATAGATCAAGAAAAACGAGGTTCAAAATTAGAACGAGGGAAAAACGAGTATTTGACGGTTAGGCCCTTTTCGCCATTTTTATGCCAAGGTAAGTTCGTATGTTTAATAAGCATTAAATTATATATTTATAATTGCTTAATTGATATGATTATGGTAAATCCTATATTATTGAAATAAAATGTGAATGTTATTGAGTACGACATTACGGAAATTACCGATAGAGGTTCGATACAGCGAAAGTCCCAGTTGAACCTTAGGAATAGATAGGATACAAATGTCATGACATTATGGTCATTGAAATTACGTGTAAGACCATATCTGGGATATGGCATCGATATGAGACTTCGTGTAAGATCATAGCTGGGCTATTGGCATCGATATGAGATTACATGTAACACCATATTTGGGATATGACATTAGTACGATAATGTGAGTATGACATTCCCGAGTATCCTTTAGTATTCCAAGTGGTTCAATGGGTAATTAATGGTTATTTCAAAAAAAAGAAAGAGCATGTAAGTATTACGATTTAGTATAGGTATGTACGTAAAGTTTATAATCATTGATTTCATGAAATTGTGAGTTCATGGTTTCCACGAGAATGATTTTGTGAAAACCTTGTGATTATTGGTCTATACCTGTGATGTATGAAATTCATGATAAATTCGGTTAAAAATCATGTGATTGGCTTTCGGGCCAAATCGGGTTGTGATATAGCGTGGTTTATTCACTTAAATTGTGATTTATCGGATATGAGAAAGAGGAAAGATTGGCATAATTACCTATTAAAATGATTTTGGGAAGATATGAGCTTTGAACAATTGAAAGATGTTAAAGCATATGCTTGAAATGTGAATACTCATAATTAATGGGCATGTTATTATGAGGTTTGAAATAATTGGCTGATTGTGGCAATCGATTATAACGGAGAGATTACAGTTGTTAGGCTAAAGTGAAGACATGTTAAATTAAACTTGCAAATTGATATAGCAAACAATGTGACTGAATAATTCATAACTATGAGGTTTATAGCAATTTATACTATTTTGTTTTGTGTTTATATTGTTAGACTTGGTAAATGATTAATAAGAGTTGGTTATTATTTTAATACAGACTTACTAAGCTATATAGCTTACCTCATTCCTTTCCCATATTTTATAATACCGTGAAGCTAGCTCGAGTTGGAGATCGCTGGAGATTCTATCAGACTATCAAGCTATCATTTTGGGTATAAATAAATTCAAGTATTTTGAGTTATGGCACGTATAGGGACTTGGTCATTTTGTTATATGCGCCATATGATTTTAGCCAATGTAATGGCTTGTAATCGTCAAAGGCTTGTTTTGCTATTTGGCCATGTAAATTGGCTAATTTGGCTAACATGGTTGTGAGCCTAAGTATATTCATATATATGTCACTGCTTTAGGTGATATGATCATGTTTTGCATGGCATGAATGTGAATGTTTGGTAATATGGTCTATTGATGAGATGATAAATTTATGTGTACAACAAGGTAAATAGAAAGTAGTTAAATGAAGCCTAATGAAGGTGAAATCAACATGAATGATTTATGGCATGATAAATGTTGTGTGTATGATAAATGTTGATATGGTATTGGTATGTGATGTTCATAATTTTGAATGGTTTGGTTGATCTTACATGTTTGAATTTATACCATGTGATTGTTATGCAGATGTGTGCAAGTGAGGGTGGCAAAATGGCTTGGTAAATAGCCTTGTTTTTGTCCACATGGGTAGACACATGGGCGTGTGTCTAGGCCGTGTGTGGCACATGGTCAGCCCCATGGGCATGTGATCCGGCCGTGTGTCCCCTGAACCTAAATTGTTGCAAAACAGAATGCTCAGTATCGAGCACATGGGCATGAGACATGGCCGTGTGAAGGATATGGCCTCGAGACACTGGCATGTGTCTTGGCCATGTGACTTCAATTTGTTATTGGGTAACAAACAGATACACAGGTTAAGGACACGGGCATGTATGACCACACGGCCTGCCCACACGGGCGTGTGACCCATGTTTTAGCAAAAATTTCTTTAAGTGTAGTAAAATTTTCTAAAGTTCTCAATTTAGTCCCGGACCTCTTCCAAAGCCTGTTTTGAGCCTCGTAGGCTCGTTTTTGGGATGATGTGATTGATTGTTAAAAAGTTTTAATTTGGTGCCAAATTTACAACTCGAAATGTATGTTTGCTTGTGTTTAATTCCGGCAATGCCTCGTACCCTGTTCCGGTATCGAATACGGGTCAGAAGTGCTACATTTTGTGATATCAGAGCTATGGTTTAGTCCATTCTCGAACTAACCTGGCATGTGTGAGAGTCTAGCTATACATGCCATATATAACCTGTGATAGTGTGATATCTCCCGACTCTGATGAAATTATTTTCTTGAGATAGAGATGCTTTCCAACCGAGCTACTTTTGAAAATGATAAAAGTGATACTAAGATATTTGAAAATGTGTTTGTGATAAGTTGAAACTTGGAAAGGTATGAATAAGAGTACATGATATGTATGTGATGTTGTGCAAAATGAAATTACCATAAGTTAAGAATTATTGGTAAAATGTCATTGTTCTGGTTGAACATTGTATTTCAATAGATAATGGTGATTTTATGAAACGAAATGAAAGTTTATATTGTGATAGGCATCCATGTTTGTTTGGCATTCATATGATGTTATGTGTCTGACTTTTTTTATTAAGTGAATACGATAAGTAAACTTAATCAAATTTTATGGAATGTATGTATAAGTGCATTTGTTTGAATAAGATAATCAAAAAGTTCGTGTAAGATAAATATCTATGTTAATTTGCCTCAAGTGAATTGTATAATTGTGATGATATTATGATGATGATGAATGTTAAGTCTCATGTGTGTATATATGAGAGTCGAGTTAGAGACTTTACTACCTCACCCCCTTACCAATTTGGCATTTTATAATGAAATGTTACGAGATTTATGTTGAATGAGCTCACAAGTGGGAGACTAAAGAGTTCAGTAATGGAATAACTAATAATATGGTTAGAGTCGAGAATAGTGTGGCAAGTGAATACAGTTCGGGAAAATATGTTAGGTTATTCTAAAGATCATTCAGATTTCGTAATATCATGGTTAAAGAAAAAGTTAATCTCGACTAATCGACTCATTCAGGTATGATGTCTAAGGTACGTATTTTCTGGAATTTCTTTCGGATTGATTTTCATTAGTGAATGGAATAATACGGGATTAGTGATGACAGAATTAGTCAAAGAAATGATATTTGAATCGTAAAAATGTTTAAGTGTAACAGTTGAAATTGAATAGATTATGATGATCTCTCCTGCATATTTTATATATTCATTTATCCTCAGAGATATATGTGATTGTTCGTTTTCTTATGAAATTCTTATTATATGAGAATGCTAGCTAATTTTAATGTTAGATGAAAGCACTTTTGGTCTGGTTGGTTGATGTTCAACATATCTTATCTCTCTTTGGGGTTCTATTCTATTATGTTTGGAATAAAAGTTGATGGTGAAAATTTATGTAAGGCTATTCTTCTGTTTCTACTGGATGTTGCTTTGTTTTATATATATTTTGGAAAATATATTATCTCTGCTACAATTGATTCCAGAGCGTGTAAGCATTGTTTTTCTTCTGGTTTTCTCTGAGAAATCATCAAGATCTTTATTATTTTCATATGAGTTCTGTTCTAGGACTTCTAGTATGGTATCGCATCTTGGATTTCTTTATCTCGGTTTTCTTATCATTCTTATTTCGTAAATTATCAATCATGGCTCCTCTTTAAAGTGTGTTCTTCGGCTTGTGGTAACTCTGTCTATTATGAGTGTATTTCTGGTTTGATCATAGGAACGTGGTGATTCTGGTATCAGAATTTCTCTAATTTTCGTGAAAGGAATTGACTTCAGCAAAGGTATATATAGTGGAAGCTCAAGTTCAAATTGTATGGTGGTTTTCTTTTCTCAGGTAAGTTTGATTAAGGTCAATGAGTTCAATCAGGATATTTTGTTTCCTTGGGATAATGCAGTTGTAAAGATCTTTGATTAGCATGTTAAGGGAATTATCACTACAGCAAAACAGGTTTTTAGCGGCGTTTTTTTTGAGCCTATTTGCAGCGCTTTTACAAGCGCCACAAAAAACGCCACTAAAGACAACACCGCTAACATTTTGTGGCGTTTATGAAAAAAAACACTATAGAACATGACCTTTAGCGGCGTTTTTCCCAAAAACACTGCTAAAGAACATGGCCTTTAGCAGCGCTTTTCCCACAAATGCTGCTAAAGAACATGGCCTTTAGGGCGCTTTTCCCCACAAAAGCCGCTAAAGAACATGGCCTTTAGCGACGTTTTTCTGACAAATGCCGCTAAAGAACATGACCTTTAGCGGCGCTTTTGCCACAAATGCCACTATAATATAGACCTTTAGCAGCGCTTTTCTCAAAAACGCCGCTAAAGAACATTTAAAATTAATTATTTTAATTAAATAATATTTATTTCTATGATAAATATTATATTATGTTTAATTTTGAAATTTGAACTTTAAACTATATACTTTAAGGATAAATAAAAAATATTAATTAAATTAAATTTTTATTAAAATTTTAACTTTAAAACTAAATATAAAATTAATGAATTTAAATTTAATACATAAACATTGATTCAATATGTAATTTAATACATAAAAAAAAACACAGACACTCACAAAGTATTACTATTTCTAAAACAAAATTCATCCTAGTGAGAAAAGAATGCCAAATCATCATCAACTCTCATTAATTAAAGGAAAAAGATCAAAAAAGAAGAAAAAACAATATACAACAGCAGGCTAGTTCAAGCTTAGATGAAGCCAAAGTATTGCAATGCCTGCATATAACTTAGAGAAGTCCTTTGATGCTTTCAATTCAACCGCCAGAGAATCCAAAACATCGGAATAGAAAGCCAAATTATGCACCTATAAGCCAAAGTCAGGCCAGTAAGTAAATCACTTATACGACCCTCAAAGCCACATATGTCAAAGTAGATTAACTGATCTCTTTGAATTATGTTATGGAAAGATAAATTTTTAATAATGCCACCATAAAGCAAGAATCAAAATTTGTTTCGACAAAAGAGAAATAAAACATTGTTGCTAATAATCAGATAGAACAAAAAAAACCGAACAACATAACTGCACAGGCTCAGGAGCAAGAAGGAATTAAAATAACTAACCTCCATATCTAAGAATATCCTTTTGTTGAAAAGAATCTCAATTGTCTGCAATAAATGCATTACCAAATACATATATATGAGAAAAAGAAAATAATATTCCATAGTTAACTCATATCAAGAAAAACTAGAGGTTTCACAATATAATGGAATGCTTCTGTTATTTAACAAGGAACAATAGTATTAATTTGCAAAAAGTAGAATAGAAACATGCTGCACTACTGTTGTTTAACGTTATATAGTATAAATATTTAATAAAATGATAATCTAATTTCTATATTCAGTCCATTATTTTGACTTTTAGGATTCATTAACTCAAATACTACTTTCGCTCTTTAAATTTTATTATATTTACTACTATTATATAATAAAAGAGTTTAAATGAACAGTTTGAATAAACAGAAAAGAAAAGCTATGATAATTTTGAAGACTTTCATGCCTAGATAAATTAAGTTGAGAAAATATAATTTCAAGGCAAAGTATTTCAAAGATTACTTCAAAGCATATCCTGTAACAACAAATGCTTCATCCAAAACAGTAAATCAAAAGAATAAAGCACCAAACTTGTATACTGCCCACCATTATAAGTCACTAAAAGCAAGAAAAATAAAATGACTTAATTCATGGAATTCATAAATGTTAAAATCAAACATGAGTTTAAAACTTTGCCTTCAGAAGGATGTTCAAAACCAGAATCCACAATAGATCGAAGCAGCTCCGGTTTCAGTAGAAAGTCTCTGAATCCCGAACTATGAATTCCAACATACCCCCTACACCACATAAAAATGAAATGAAACAAATTAAATTCAAATTGCTTTACACTAAAACTAGCAAATTATATTAGAACATTGTTTTCGTTAAAAATATTTACAATAAGTTAAAAGAAACATTTTAAAATTTGATTATGTATATAATTATATGTATTTGCTTTAATTATATGTCTTGAAATAAAGTTTGTATACACAAACTATTTCAATCAGCATAAATCGGATAATTTGTGGCTTCAACATGCTGACATTACCATAATTTTGTCTAAAATTTACAATCTTTAACATGGCACATCACTAAATTTACATAGTTGATTTCACACTCATTATATCTACATTTGGACCTCATTAAACCTAGAAATTATCCATGCAAAAACACATTTAATCTGTCCAAGAATCAGACAGTATAATGCAACCATTAATAAAAAATGAACTCTATTCAATCCATTCGAATTTGAACAACATGAGACATACTAGACTCTTGTATAAATGCTGGAAAACTTATTCTTACCAGGCTGTTTAAACGGCATAAGCAAGGAAAAATCATGAGATTTAATCTGGCTTTTACTCATTATTTTTTTTCAAAGTCGAACCACATCCTTCATGTCCCAAAAATCATAAAATTCAACATGCAATATCATAAAATCAGTTTGAGCTCTAACCTTTAAATTTTCAAAAGAACATCAGATCAAAAATTGGATAGAAATAATATAAAATTTCTTAAAACAAATTCCATATGGACAAACTACATAGAATGTCCCTTCAACTAACTAGTGGTTACCTGTATCACTGCCACACCACCAGATAATTTAGCAATCCTTTTGTTAAGTTTTTCCTTCTCATAATCCTGTTCTGCAGCCTGCATTAAACTAATAATATAACTAATTGCATACTCAATGTCTGCCACGAATATTCATTGGTAATTCATTACTAGGCAAGTGAAAAATAATTTATTCTGAATCCAAAAATATTCATTGGTAATATCACTTAAATCTGTAATCAAACCAAGTATATTTCTAAGCCAACTAAAAAGGACTATAGATGGACCAATACATAATGAGAAAAACCACACCAAATAACAAAGTACATTAAAAAATTTACACATGACTGGACCAAAAAATAACAATGAGGTACTATCTATATTAACAATACAAATAACATTTGCACTTGTTCCTTGACAGCAAGAAGAACGTCTATAGTAGCATGAGGGGATTCCAAAAATTCCAATAATTTGGCAGTGACTTCCTCCTTCAAAATAGAAATGATTTATACCCAAAGAAGAAAGAAATATTATTGCATAAAAATGGTACATTTTATACATTTCTTACGTACCTTTCTTACATTGGTCCTCATAAATGGAATATTCAACAAATCACATAAATCAACCAATTTTTCTTTAACACATTTGTCAATTTTTTCTCTTACTCTCGCTTTTTATTTTTCCTACTGAAAAGATAATACAATGGTCATTAAGAAATTTCAACTTGATGAAAAACAACTTATACACAATAAAGCATGGGCAATGTATCTTCAATAAAGCCTACTTCATGGAAATGCAACAAGAGAACCATCCAGGCAGACAACAGGGGAAAAGGGGGGAAGTTCTAGAAGATCAAAGAAAATACCTCATTCTCAATCCAAACATAGCCTAAAAATTGACCAATGTTTCTCTTCAAACTGTGAGGCTGTAAATGGAAAAATATAATAAGTACATAAAAAACACATCATGGAACAATAAGACAATATAACCTTCAATCACCTTTGCTTTCTTTCTGAAGAGAATTATATGAAGCATCTGCAGATTATCATCATCTTTTCTCTTTGACAACTTGAAAGCCACTGAAACGAGTTACAACATCATAAATAAATAGTGCAAGCCATGCAATAACAACAAAGTTCAATGATCATGAACAATACTATTTAAAAGAAAAAGTATCACATGAATCTGTCTATCATCCAAGAGAATCTTGAGAGTCAAATATCAAATGAAAACTGTAACACCCCAAACCCGGCCTAGACAATATGACCGGATCTGATGCGCCACATCGAAGCGTTCAAAACATTCCGTATTACTTAGTTTGGAAAAAAACTTAGTTGGTGTTGTAAAAGGTACTTTTAAAAGTAGGTTAAAGTGAACGGAAGCTGTGCACCAGGTAGGAAACCAGGAATAAGAGGAGGTGAGTCCGTCGGACTGCTTAAGTACCAAGCTCCCTTCGGATCCAATCCTAGACATGCACACCGCCATTGCCACACTCTAACATCTCGTATAATTTTTGCGAAAACCGTGTGATTATGCCCATCTTAAGAAAATGATTAAGGTTGAAAAACATTTGCTTAAAATATTTATTCTCTTGGAAAACATTTTAACTTTTCTTTTATTCCTTCTCGGGATTATTTTATTTTTAATAACTTCAAACCTGGTTGATAATTGTTCAAATGGGCTAGACTTAGGACGTGTTTTCAAAATGATACTTGTTTTCAAAATATCTCAACACCACGATTAATCGATTTATCAAAGACGTCCACTTAAACAAATTTAAACTCGATATGACAAAGTGTGGCTATGGTTGTGGGCATGTCTAGGATTGGATCCAATTAAAGAGCTTGGTACTTAAGCAGCCTTCATGGCTCACCTCCTCTATCTCGGATACCTACCTGGTGCCCAGCTTCCATACACTTTGTTAACTCAACAAAATATATGGTTTTAAAACACTAAAAATGGAACGTGGGTTTTCAACTCCGATGTGGCACGTCAGATTCGGCCATAACGTCTGGGCCGTGTAACACCCCAAACCCGTGACTGTCACCGGATTTGACCACAAGGTGTTACCGGGCTTACTTCCCTTATTTCTCTCTTGGAAATAATTAATTTCCGTTCCAGGCAGGCTGGCTAACTGCGTCACCGTCGCCTTAAAAATCATATCTCGAGTTTCAAAACTCGGAAACTGGTTTCGTAAATTTTCCCTGAATTTAGACTCATATACCCATCCATGGATTTATTTTTAGAATTTTGGTTGGGCCAATTGGTACAGTTTATTAGTTAAAGTCACCCATGTTACAGGGATCGACTGCTCTGACCTTCGCGCGTTACAACTTGAATATCTCTCTGTACAGGGCTTTAATACTGGTGCCGTTTGTTTCTAATGAAACTAGACTCAAAATGGAATCTGTACATATAAGGCATGACTCCTAATTCTTTCTGGATAATTTATGGTAAATTTTCAAAGTTGCGACAGGGGACCCAGAAACCGTTCTGGCCCTGTCTCATGAGAACTTTAATATTTCTCAGTATACTGCTCATATGGTCGTTTCGTTTCGTCCATATAAAATAGATTCATCAAGGTTCAGTTCCATAATTTACTCACTATTTAGTTCTACTTCTACTATTTTTAGTGATTTTTCAATCTCATCCCACTGCTGCTATCCGCAACAGTTACTGCAGAGACTATGCCAATATCATGAAGTTTTCCTTGGCCTTAATCATCCATCATACATGACACAAATTATGGCCACCTTATCAAAATTTGAGTTTCTAAGACTCGTGGCTATAGGTTCTAGCATCCCACTCGACGACCACATAGGCCATTTTCACATGGCTTAAAGTTTACAACCCACAATTCGACAAAATATAATAGCCTATACATGCCAAATGTTCTTCAACAACAAAAACAATACCACAAGATTTCAGCCGGTGTGATGACTTCAACGACGGTTCCGAAACACGCAACAATACGAGTCCAAGAGACCTAAAATGGGTGACAAGAAAACACCGAGTGAGTTTATAACTCAGTAAGTCATAAGCACTTTACAATTATCCATTAGCTAAATTCATCACAAAGTGAAACAATGAAACAAGGCTAATTGTTCCATCCATATCGAACTATACCATAGCTCCTTAGACCTTTCGGTTCAATCTCGCATCAAGTCATACATTCACATTTCATATTCTATTCAATAAGATATTTGAGTCGTTTTTATACACCGACTCATTTTCACCACAATCATACAATTGTAATCATCACATAAATTTAAAGCTTACCAAGCTCAACCCCGAAACATGACCATAGTGCCTATTCGCCATGAGCTCAAGGTACTTACCCGATCCGCTGTCCGGGATTAACTCGATAATGTCGCACACTCGATTGCCAATTGTAACGCAAGAGCATATAGTGAATCCGCACACTTAGTGCTATATATTTTCAGCTCGCACACTTAGTGCTATATAATTTTCAGCTCGCACACTTAGTGCTATATATTTTCAGCTCGCACACTTAGTGCTATATATTTTCAGCTCGCACACTTAGTGCTATATATTTTCAGTTCGCACACTTAGTGCTGTACAATTTTTAAACCCGCACACTTAGTGCCAATCTTGTCACCGTGTCCATTTATACCCGCACACTTAGTGCCGAGACCAATACCTTATGCATGTTGCTGCCTTTATACATTCAACAATGGCATCATTCCATACACATACATTTTCATTTACACATCAACTCATTTAAACACAATTGCGTATATATTATGGTCATTTACATCAACACCAAATATATGCTTAATGACTTACCTAGTTTTGGGTAGAACGGTTCCAAATCGGCTACTCGTTTGCTTTCTCCTTTCCTTTGTCCGATTTAGTTCCCCTTTGCTCTTGAGCTAAATCAAACAATTTACCTCTCCATCAAACACAAACATACGACATTCATATACATCATTATGATTATTGCGAATACTTAACACAACTAAGCTGAAAATTTACTCAATCTCATCTTAATTTATTGCTACTTATTCATCCAAATTTCCAATACAAGGTATTTAACACCTATGCCCATTTATACCCCATATGGCGAATGTTTCATTCATTTCCCAACCAGCCATTCAACAAATTTTCAACCTCATTACCACCCTTTTATGTCTAATTGTCTAAATGAGATCATCAACATGCCTAACTATAGCCGAATGTGCAACATTAATCTAGCATTCCCATTGCATTTAACACTTAACATTTACCACATCTAGGCCGACTTTGCTAGCACACAAGCCTTTGGCCGAATGTCCTTGACCTCTAGTCACCCAAAATTTCTTTGTTCTTTAAAATTCATCCAAGACCACATTCGGCACCTCCAACTAATAATTTAGATGTTCTCAAGTTCATTCACAAGTAAAATTATACAACACCTTAAGCATTAAACATTTTTCAACATGAAACAATAACATGACCGAATACTCATGCACATACATTCATAAAGGAACTCAAATGACACCAAAATCTCCTTTCCAAAGTGCATATATGCCCATACATACGGAAACTACCATTCTTGTCTCCCAACCATGAATCCATGAGTTTTGTTATGGGTTAGCTAGACTATACACTTATCAACTTAATCTCAATATCAATTAGTAAACAAAAATCACAATGCATACCTTTCCATTGAAATAGCTATGGCCGAATGCCTTGGTTTCTTTTAAATCTTTCCTTTCTCAATTTCGGCAATGAAGAAGAAGAAAGATGAGCATTCCTTCCCTTTCTCTCCTCACTCACGGCAATGGCAAGGTAAAAGGGTGAACAAAACCTTTTCTTCTTCTTTCTCTCTAGCTACGGCACAATGGGGGCATCCATGCTCATTTTTTTTGTTCATTTCTTTAATGCTAGTTTTTTTTATTCTATTGTTTCCTACATACCCCACTAACATAACATGTTGGAAACATGTTTCCTTGCCCATAATTTTGTCATGGCGGCCACTATCCTTGTCAAATGGATTATTTGACATGCAACTCCATTTATTTTACTTCATTCCTTTATTAACCTCTTAAAATTAGCCACTCAAAATTGAATCCTTTCACATGAGCCCTTTTCTTTCAATTCACATTCAAATTAACTAAATCAAAGAATTCAAAATTCACACATGCATTTTCACATATTTAGACAGTAACTATCATACTCAAATGATTTAGTGACTCGGTTTAGCGGTCCCGAAATCGCTTTCCGAGTAGGGTCACTTTAGGGATGTCACAACTCTCTCCCACTTAAGAAATTTTCGTCCCCGAAAATCTTACTGGTAAATAGGTTTGGGTATCGCTCTTTCATAGAGTTCTCGGGTTCCCAAGTGGCTTCTTCAATTCCGTGTTTATGCCACAACACCTTTACTAATGGAATTTTCTTATTTCGTAACTCTTTTACTTCACGTATCAGAATGCAAACCGGCTCTTCTTCATAACTCAAATTAGGCTGAATCTCAATCTCAGATGGAGTGATTACGT
The DNA here is from genome assembly GCF_025698485.1 of Gossypium arboreum. Classification (NCBI taxonomy): domain Eukaryota; kingdom Viridiplantae; phylum Streptophyta; class Magnoliopsida; order Malvales; family Malvaceae; genus Gossypium; species Gossypium arboreum. Next base: position 80,766,821 of record NC_069081.1, on the reverse strand, counting down.
GCGACGGGTCGGATCTATATCGTCGAAGCATCGAGACTTGGAAAACGTTGTAAATCTTTTCGAGCTCAGGGGGTAAAATTAATCGGTACGCTACTGGCCCAACTCGTTCGGATACTTCATACGGACCGATGAATCTCGGACTCAATTTTCCCTTACGTCAAAATCTAAGCACCTTCTTCCAGGGTGAGACTTTGAGAAATACCTTGTCTCCAACCTGATATTCCATGTCTTTTCTTTTCAAATCCGCATACAACTTTTGGCGATCCGAAGCAGCTTTCAAACCTTCACGAATTACTCGAACTTTTTGCTCGGAATCCTTAATCAAATCAACCCCGAAGACTTTACTTTCACTAAGTTCAGTCCAGAATAATGGGGTACGGCATTTACGACCGTATAAAGCCTCGTAAGGCGCCATCTTAATACTTGATTGAAAGCTATTGTTGTAAGCGAATTCAATCAAAGGCAGATATCGTTCCCATGAACCACTAAACTCAAGGATACAACATCTCAACATATCCTCGAGTATTTGAATTATCCGTTCGGATTGACCATCGGTTTGGGGGTGAAAGGCGGTGCTGAAATGCAACTTGGTACCCAAAGCTTCTTGCAACTTCTTCCAAAATCGCGAGGTAAATCTCGGATCTCTATCCGACACGATAGAAATAGGCACCCCGTGTAATCTCACAATCTGAGAAACGTACAATTCGGCTAGTTTGTCCATTGAAAAATCCGTACGTACGGGGATAAAGTGAGCCGACTTAGTCACCTATCGACAACGACCCAAATCGCATCCTTCTTACTCACTGACAATGGCAGTCCGGATACAAAGTCCATTGTGACTCGATCCCATTTCCACTCGGGTATCGTGATCGGCTGAAGTAATCCTGAAGGCACTTGATGTTCCGCTTTCACTTGTTGACATATTAAACATCTCGAAACAAAATCGAGATGTCTCGTTTCATACCATGCCACCAAAACCGACGTTTCAAATCGTTGTACATCTTCGTACTCCCCGGGTGGATTGCCATTCGGCTACAATGGGCTTCGTTCAAAATTATTGGAATAAGTTCCGAATTCTTTGGAACACACAGACGACTTCGAACCTCAAACAATCGTCATCATCGATTTGAAATTCGAGTCCTTGTTCGAACACACTCATCCCGTTTTGCAACCAACTCATCGTCGACTTTACGAGCTTCACGAATTTGACGTATCAATAATGGTTTGGCTTTCAATTCAGCTACCAACACATTGTCGGGTAGGATAGACAAGTGTACATTCATCGCTTTCAAAGCAAATAGTGATTTCCGGCTTAAGGCATCCGCAACCACATTAGCCCTTCCCGGGTGATAATCAATGACGAGCTCATAATCTTTTAACAACTCGAGCCATCGCCTTTGTCGCAGATTTAAGTCTCTTTGGGTCATCAAATATTTGAGACTTTTGTGATCCGAATACACATGGCACTTCTCACCAAATAAGTAATGTCGCCATATCTTTAAAGCGAATACGATGGCAGCCAATTCGAGATCATGGGTCGGATAATTTTTCTCATGTGGCTTTAATTGCCTCGACGCATAGGCCACAACTCGCCCTTCTTGCATCAATACGCAACCCAACCCAAGTAGGGATGCGTCACTATAAATGACAAACTCTTTGCCCGATTCGGGTTGCACTAGAATTGGGGCTTCAGTCAAATAAGCTTTCAGTTGATCGAAACTTTTCTGACATTTCTCCGTCCATTCGAACTTAACATCCTTTTGGAGTAGCCGTCATTAGGCGTGGCTATCGTCGAGAAACCTTTACAAATCGTCGGTAATAACCGCAAGCCCCAAAAAGCTCCTAACTTCGGTAACATTCCTTGGTGGTTTCAATCGACTATGGCGAATTTTGTTCGGGTCCACCACGACACCGTCACGGACACCACGTGCCCCAAAAGCTAACCTCTTTCAACCAAAATTCACATTCTTGAACTTTGCGTATAACCGCTTATCTCGTAAGATTTGCAACACTAGCCTCGGTGTTCAAGATGTTCGTTTCATCTCTCGAATAGACCAAAATGTCATCGATAAATACAACTACGAACCGATCCAAGTATGGCTGAAAATTCTATTCATTAAATCCATAAACACCGAGGGCATTAGTGAGCCCAAACGGCATCACCAAGAATTCGTAGTGACCGTACCTCATTCTAAAAGCGGTTTTGGGTATGTCCGATTCTCGGACCCTCAACTGATAGTACCCCGATCTCAAATCTATCTTTGAAAACACTGAGGCTCCCTTTAATTAGGTAGACTCAACTCGGACTATCTCATTATTTGCACTCCTCAAATCAATGGTTTTCTTTTCGCAGTTCACCTCTGCCTCATGTACGGTCACCAATCCATACCAAGAATAACATCGAATTCATCAAATGGTAGAAGCATCGATCGGTAGGAAAACAGATTCTCGAATTATTAGGGGGCATCTCTTGCACACTTTATCAACGAGTACGTATTGACCCAAAGGGTTTGACACTCGAATTACGAACTCAGTAGACTCAATAGGTAGAGTCTTACTGGATGCTAAGGTTTCACATACATATGAATGAGTAGAGCCAGGGTCAATCAATGCAATCACACTAGTATCAAAAAGAGTGAAAGTACCAGTGATAACGTCAGGGGAGGATGCCTCCTCTCGTGCACGGATGGCATATGCTCTAGCAGGAGCACGGGTCTCGGATCGAACAGCCGTATCAGAGGCTCCTCTCTGATTACCACCCCTACCTCCAGAAATTCTCGGGGGCCTACCTCTAGCCGTCGTTCCACTAGGTCTTGCACCTTGCGTCTTATTCCTCTCATCTAGCTCCGTGCAATCTCTAATGAAGTGGTCCTTGAACCGCATCCATAACAGCCCTATTAATGACTTACCCCAACATTCACCTAGGTGTCGTCTTCCACATTGGGGGCATTCAGTCTCTCTTGACGATTATTACCCACACTAGCTACCGAAGTAGCTCGAGTCCGTCAATGGTCGGGCTCGATGGAAATTCCATAATCGCCTCGTCTTATTAGTGTCCTCCCTGAACTTCTTTACCACCGAGAACGGAGCTTTACTCGCCGATCTTTTACGATAATCTCTTGCTTCAAATTCAGCCTTCTTCTTTTGCTTTCCAAGTTCTTCCGCCTTGCAGGCTCGTTCGACTAGTGTTACGAACTCCTCTATCTCCAAAATACCCACTAGTAGCTTTAAGTCTTCATTCAATCCTTCTTCAAATCTTTTGCACATAGCAACCTCATCAGCCACACACTCCCGAGCATACCGACTAAGTCTTACGAACTCATGTTCGTATTCAGATACGGTCATCCGGCCTTGCTTGAGTTCCAAGAACTCCTTACGCTTCTGATCGATGAACCGTTGACTAATGTATTTCTTTCGAAATTTGAATTGAAAGAAATCCCAAGTAACTCGTTCATTTGGGACTATGGAAATTAAAGTCCTCCACCAATAGTAAGCTGAGTCTCGCAACAAGGATATAGCACACTTAAGACATTCATCGGTGTGCATGACAGTTCATCTAACACTCGAATGGTGTTATCGAGCGAACTTCGGCCTTTTCGGCATCATCAAGAACTATGGCCTTGAACTCCTCGCCCCACGCTTCCTAATCAAGTCCACGGTGGTTTACTCACCTCACAGGATTAGTAACTGGAGGCATTGCAGGCTCTTGGGGTGGGGTATTTGAATTCGGGAATGGTTGGACAGCCGGATTGGTTCGGGCATATTGCGCGACCCACTCATTCATCATGGTGAAGAAGGCTTGTTTCGCCCCTTCATTTTGATTATTCGCGGATGACTGAGGCTCAACAGGCGGTGTCCCTTGCGCGGGAGCAGCCGCTACACTTTCAACGTCATCCGCCAAGGGTCTCTCTACCCCGGGTTCCATTTGCTACCCAAGACAAAAATTTCAACCGTCAGAAGTCATCACATTATTAAGCACTAAAAATTGGCATGTATAGCTAGACTCACACGCGCTATGGTAGTCCTAGAACCGACTAAACCATAGCTCTGATACCAATAAAATGTAACACCCCAAACCCGTGACCGTCACCGGATTTGACCACAAGGTGTTACCGGGCTTACTTCCCTTATTTCTCTCTTGGAAATAATTAATTTCCGTTCCAGGCAGGCTGGCTAACTGCGTCACCGTCGCCTTAAAAATCATATCTCGAGTTTCAAAACTCGGAAACTGGTTTCGTAAATTTTCCCTGAATTTAGACTCATATACCCATCCATGGATTTATTTTTAGAATTTTTGGTTGGGCCAATTGGTACAGTTTATTAGTTAAAGTCACCCATGTTACAGGGATCGACTGCTCTGCCTTCGCGCGTTACAACTTGGATATCTCTCTGTACAGGGATTTAATACTGGTGCCGTTTGTTTCTAATGAAACTAGACTCAAAATGGAATCTGTACATATAAGGCATGACTCCTAATTCTTTCTGGATAATTTATGGTAAATTTTCAAAGTCGCGACAGGGGACCCAGAAACCGTTCTGGCCCTGTCTCACGAGAACTTTAATATTTCTCAGTATACTGCTCATATGGTCGTTTCGTTTCGTCCATATAAAATAGATTCATCAAGGTTCAGTTCCATAATTTATTCACTATTTAGTTCTACTTCTACTATTTTTAGTGATTTTTCAATCTCATCCCACTGCTGCTATCCGCAACAGTTACTGCAGTGAACTATGCCAATATCATGAAGTTTTCCTTGGCCTTAATCATCCATCATACATGACACAAATTATGGCCACCTTATCAAAATTTGAGTTTCTAAGACTCGTGGCTATAGGTTCTAGCATCCCACTCGACGACCACATAGGCCATTTTCACATGGCTTAAAGTTTACAACCCACAATTCGACAAAATATAATAGCCTATACATGCCAAATGTTCTTCAACAACAAAAACAATACCACAAGATTTCAGCCGGTGTGATGACTTCAACGACGGTTCCGAGCACGCAACAATACTAGTCCAAGAGACCTAAAATGGGTGACAAGAAAACACCGAGTGAGTTTATAACTCAGTAAGTCATAAGCACTTTACAATTATCCATTAGCTAAATTCATCACAAAGTGAAACAATGAAACAAGGCTAATTGTTCCATCCATATCGAACTATACCATAGCTCCTTAGACCTTTCGGTTCAATCTCGTACCAAGTCATACATTCACATTTCATATTCTATTCAATAAGATATTTGAGTCGTTTTTATACACCGACTCATTTTCACCACAATCATACAATTGTAATCATCACATAAATTTAAAGCTTACCAAGCTCAACCCCGAGCATGACCATAGTGCCTATTCGCCATGAGCTCAAGGTACTTACCCGATCCGCTGTCCGGGATTAACTCGATAATGTCGCACACTCAGTGCCAATTGTAACGCAAGAGCATATAGTGAATCCGCACACTTAGTGCTATATATTTTCAGCTCGCACACTTAGTGCTATATAATTTTCAGCTCGCACACTTAGTGCTATATATTTTCAGCTCGCACACTTAGTGCTATATATTTTCAGCTCGCACACTTAGTGCTATATATTTTCAGTTCGCACACTTAGTGCTGTACAATTTTTAAACCCGCACACTTAGTGCCAATCTTGTCACCGTGTCCATTTATACCCGCACACTTAGTGCCGAGACCAATACCTTATGCATGTTGCTGCCTTTATACATTCAACAATGGCATCATTCCATACACATATATTTTCATTTACACATCAACTCATTTAAACACAATTGCGTATATATTATGGTCATTTACATCAACACCAAATATATGCTTAATGACTTACCTAGTTTTGGGTAGAACGGTTCCAAATCGGCTACTCGTTTGCTTTCTCCTTTCCTTTGTCCGATTTAGTTCCCCTTTGCTCTTGAGCTAAATCAAACAATTTACCTCTCCATCAAACACAAACATACGACATTCATATACATCATTATGATTATTGCGAATACTTAACACAACTAAGCTGAAAATTTACTCAATCTCATCTTAATTTATTGCTACTTATTCATCCAAATTTCCAATACAAGGTATTTAACACCTATGCCCATTTATACCCCATATGGCGAATGTTTCATTCATTTCCCAACCAGCCATTCAACAAATTTTCAACCTCATTACCACCCTTTTATGTCTAATTGTCTAAATGAGATCATCAACATGCCTAACTATAGCCGAATGTGCAACATTAATCTAGCATTCCCATTGCATTTAACACTTAACATTTACCACATCTAGGCCGACTTTGCTAGCACACAAGCCTTTGGCGAATGTCCTTGACCTCTAGTCACCCAAAATTTCTTTGTTCTTTAAAATTCATCCAAGACCACATTCGCACCTCCAACTAATAATTTAGATGTTCTCAAGTTCATTCACAAGTAAAATTATACAACACCTTAAGCATTAAACATTTTTCAACATGAAACAATAACATGACCGAATACTCATGCACATACATTCATAAAGGGAACTCAAATGACACCAAAATCTCCTTTCCAAAGTGCATATATGCCCATACATACGAAACTACCATTCTTGTCTCCCAACCATGAATCCATGAGTTTTGTTATGGGTTAGCTAGACTATACACTTATCAACTTAATCTCAATATCAATTAGTAAACAAAAATCACAATGCATACCTTTCCATTGAAATAGCTATGGCCGAATGCCTTGGTTTCTTTTAAATCTTTCCTTTCTCAATTTCGCAATGAAGAAGAAGAAAGATGAGCATTCCTTCCTTTCTCTCCCTCACTCACGGCAATGGCAAGGTAAAAGGGTGAACAAAACCTTTTCTTCTTCTTTCTCTCTAGCTACGGCACAATGGGGGCATCCATGCTCATTTTTTTTGTTCATTTCTTTAATGCTAGTTTTTTTTATTCTATTGTTTCCTACATACCCCACTAACATAACATGTTGGAAACATGTTTCCTTGCCCATAATTTTGTCATGGCGGCCACTATCCTTGTCAAATGGATTATTTGACATGCAACTCCATTTATTTTACTTCATTCCTTTATTAACCTCTTAAAATTAGCCACTCATAATTGAATCCTTTCACATGAGCCCTTTTCTTTCAATTCACATTCAAATTAACTAAATCAAAGAATTCAAAATTCACACATGCATTTTCACATATTTAGACAAGAACTATCATACTCAAATGATTTAGTGACTCGGTTTAGCGGTCCCGAAATCGCTTTCCGACTAGGGTCACTTTAGGGATGTCACAGGCCGGGTTTGGGGTGTTACAAAAACTTCAAGAGGCAATCTAGAAATGTGACAGCCCTAAATTGACCCTAGTCGGAAAGTGGTTTCGGGACCACTAAACCGAGTCATAAAAATAATTAATTGTTATATTCTATGCTTACTATATGTGTGCATGCATATGTGGAAGTTTCATTCTCTAATTTTACCAATTTTGTGAGAAATTATTAAATAGGGATCAATGTGAAACATGGTGAAATATGATAGGCTAATTTTAAATGGCTTATTAGTGCATGTTAACACAAAGGTGGAGTTGCATGTCAAATAACCCATTTCTTAAGGTTAGTGGCCGGCCATGACATGATGATGGCAAAGAAAACATGTCCTAGACATGTTGGCCTAGTGCATTATGGAAGGAAATAAAGAAATGAAAAAAAGAAGGGAAAATGATGAAGAAAATGTGTGTATGGATACTCTTGTGCCGTGACAAAACAAAGAAAAAAAAGGGGAAGAAAATTGGTTGTTCATCCTTCCTCATTTTTGTTACAATTGCCATGACTTGAAAAGATGAAGGAATAGGGGAAATCTCCCTAAAGAAAATCGGCATTCTTCTTTAGCTAGCAAGAGGGTCATGAAAACAAAGCTTGGAACTTAAGCTCTTCTTGGCCGAATGTAAAGAGGAAGAGGGGAGAAAGACTTTCGGTCATGGAAGGAGAAGAAAGGTTAGTAAAAAGTGTTAGATTTGTTTTGAAATTCAAGCTTGTTTTAGGTTAATCATCTTGCTTCTTACTTAACCCAAGCCAAAAGAATCTTGAAATCTTGATGGAGGTATGGTACATTCGTTTATGGTTAATGGGAGAATAATTTGATTTTAGCCTTTAAACCTTGAGGAAGAAATTGTTGTTGCAAGAAGTTGAGCTTATTGATAGTATAAATTTCTAATGCACCTAAGGTAATAGCCGAACATGTAGTGGTTTAATGCCTTGAACAAGTGTCGTTTAGATGTTCTAAGATTGTCTAAATTAGATGTTTAATCATCTAAGGGTTCGGCATGGTGCATTCTTGAGAAGAGTTTGATTTGAAATCATGAGATCTTGTTGACTTGTGTTTAAGTTGTAATCGGCCATGGGCTATGGGTGTTTGCTAATCCGGTTTTGTTGCATAGGTGTTAAATACCTGTATTGGGAATTTGATGAATAAGTAGCAATAAATTAAGATGAGATTGAGTAAATTTTAGCTTAGTTGTGTTAAGTATTCGCAATAATCATAATAATGTATATGAATGCCGTATGTTTGTGTTTGATGGAGAGGTGAATTGTTTGATTTAGCTCCAGAGCAAAGGGGACTAAATCGGACAAAGGAAAGGAGAAAGCAAACGAGTAGCCAATTGGAACCGTTCTACCCTACATAATGTAAGTCATTAAGCATATATTTGGTGTTGATGTAAATGACCATAATATATACGCAATTGTGTTTAAATGAGTTGATGTGTAAATGAAAATGTATGTGTATGGAATGATGCCATTGTTGAATGTATAAAGGCAGCAAAATGCATAAGGTATTGGTCTCGGCACTAAGTGTGCGGGTATAAATGGACACGGTGACAAGATTGGCACTAAGTGTGCGGGTTTAAATTGTACAGCACTAAGTGTGCGAGTTTGATTATATAGCACTAAGTGTGCGAGCTGAAAATTATATAGCACTAAGTGTGCGAGCTGAAAATATATAGCACTAAGTGTGCGGATTCACTATATGCTCTTGCATTACAATTGGCACTGAGTGTGCGACATTATCGAGTTAATCCCACAGCGGATCGGGTAAGTACCTTGAGCTCATGACGAATAGGCAATACGTTCATGCTCGGGGTTGAGCTTGGTAAGCTTTAAATCTATGTGATGATTGCAATTGTATGATTGTGGTGTGAATGAGTTGGTGTGTAAAATGCCTCAAATATCTTATTGTATAGAATATGAAATGTGGATGTATGACTTGGTATGAGATTGAACCGAAAGGTCCGAGGAATTATGGTATACTTTCGATATGGATGAAGTACCTAGCCTCGTTTATTGTTTGATGTTGTGAAAATTTTATTAATGGATGGTTGATGAATGCTTATGACTTACTGAGTTATAAACTCACTCGGTGTTTTCTTGTCACCCATTTTAGGTCTCTTGGACTCGTATTGTTGCGTGCTCGGAACCGTCGTTGAAGTCATCACACCGCTGGAAATCTTTTGGTATTGTCTTCGTAGTTGAACTAGGAGAACATTTGGCATGTATAGGCTATTATGTTTTGTTGAATTGTGGGTTGTAAACTTTAAGCCATGTGAAAATGGCCTATGTGGTCGTTGAGTGGGATGCTAGAACCTATAGCCATGAGTCTTAGAAACTTTAATTTTGATAAGGTGGCCATAATTTGTGTCATGTATGATGGATGATTAGTAAGGCCAAGGAAAGATTCATGAAATTGGCATAGTCTCTGCAGTAACTGTTGCAGACAGCAGCAGTGATATGAGATTGAAAATCACTAAAATAGTAGAAGTAGAATTAAATAGTGAATAAATTATGAAATTGAACCTTGATGAATCTATTTTCATATGGACGAAACGAAACGACCATATGAGCAGTATACTGAGAGATATTAAAGTTCTCGTGAAATAGGGCCAGAACAGTTTCTGGATCCCTGTCTCGACTTTGAAAATTTACCATAAATTATCCAGAAGGAATTAGAAGTTGTGCCTTATATGTGTAGATTCCCTTGAGTCTAGTTTCATTAGAAACAAACTACATGAGCATTGAAGCCCTGTACGAGAATATATCCAGGTCGTAATGCGCGAAGGTCAGTGTAGTCGACCCCTGTAACATGGGCGACTTTAACTAATAAACTGTATCAATTGGCCTGACCAAAAATTCTAGAAATAAATCCAGGGATGGATATATGAGTCTAGTTTCAGGGAAAATTTACAGAACTGATTTTCGAGTTCTGGAACTCGAGATATGATTTCTAAGGTGACAGTGACGCAGTTAGCTAGCCTGCCTGGAACAGAAATCAATTATTTCAAAGAGAGAAATAAGGGAAGTAAGCCCGGTAACACCACGTGGTCAAATCCGGTGACGGTCACGGGTTTGGGGTGTTACAAGAAAGTAGTCAAATAGATCTCATCTACAAATTCCCAACCAATTCAAGTGCCTATAAACAGGAGAGAATCTGCACTTTCAACCTTCTTAATGTCAATGACCATTTTCCAACCATATACCTCTTCTCTTTTCCCCAAGAAACTAGAGTAATCGAACAAATGAAATAACCTCTTCTAATTTTTTCCCCTCAAAAACTAAGAGTAATGGAATAAGCAAAATATCATCATTTAATTCTTGTAGCTTCTAAATGGTACCTGTCCAAATCAGCATCAAGATCTTCTGCAGATAATTTCTTACCAATTGGTCCATCTCGTTCATGTTCATATCCACGTCCTCGACCAAATCTGCGGCTGACACCACCACGAACCCATCCCCTTCCAACACCAATCTTTCTAGATCCCTGTCCCAAGGAACAAACAACATCATATTTTAGTCTTAACTTAATTAGTATTGGCATACCCTTGCCCACGTCCAACTATCATATTTGACGACAAATAACCAAATATGAGTATGAAAATATGAGTATTCAAGGACTCTTCAAATATAAAGAACAACTTAGTAACAAATTAAATATATACTTACCCATTTTCAACATTAGCCCAAATCCAAATCCGAACAACATATCATGAAAGCGAGTTTTCCATCAAAATTTTCCAATTTTTTGCCAAAACCATCCTTTAGTGCCCATCTCATCTCTCTGGTTTATTACCAACCATGTTATCTGGCATTCCAAAACTTTTGAGAGTAAAAGGGAAAAAGAAATAAGTTCAAACTTTTATTTAGGGGATTTAGGGCGCGCGACGGAGATGAGAAGAAGAGGGAGTAAGGAGCGGGTAACCAAAAATTAGGGATTTTAATTTCCTCTTTCGTGGCGTTTCCACTAAAAATGCCACTATAGCTCAATTTTTTGTGGCGTTTTGCCCAAAACACCACTATTGCTTATTTTTAATTTTTTTTATTTTTAACATATTTTTTTCTATTTTTTTATTTCAAAAATTTTGTCCTGAGGTTATCATTTTTGGATTTTTTTAATTTTGAATATTGAACTTTTAACTGAAATATGGACTAAAATATTAAATATTAAATATTAAATTTTAATATTTAATTTTTAATTTTAGATTTTAAATATTTTGAAGATTTTATAATTTTAAATTAACATATAAAATGCAAAAGGAAACTTTAATGTAAATAAAATGGAATCGATGAATTAAAAAAATACAAAATGACACAACAATACAAGCATTATTCTTTTAAGTATGGTCCGCATTAGTTGTTTAGATTTTATATAAATGGCATTCAATTATATGTATACACCTAAATTTTGATAAAGATACATCTCGAATTATATATGAATTTTGGTTTAATATGTAATTGTAGACGTGAAATTCTAATTGTGGTTTAAATGTATAGTTCAAACTTTAATTTTGATTTAATCATACACATTTTAAAAATAAATAATACATCAATATATTTTTATATTGAATGAATATAAATATTTATGTATGCAATATATAAATATAAAATGATGTTATATCAATAATTGTGTTAATAATTTACAAGAACTGGATCAAATTAAAGTTCATGTATACAATTGCACACTAAACCATTGTTCATATCTCGCTTTTGGGATTTAACCCATTTTGATATATATTTTTTAAAAAGTAATAATTTATATTTATCTTATTTAGATTTATATTATAAAAAAAATCCTAGGTACACAAGTTAAGCAGTTCACCATATTCACCCCTAAACACTAAAAATTAAACTCCAAACCCCAAACCCTAAATCCTAAATCCTACACCATAAACCTACACCATAAACCCTAAATATATATATATTACAAGGGACAAAAGTAATTAAAAAGAAATCTTATTGCTTACCTAAACCCTTAAATAAATTAACTTTTTACTATTTTATTAAAAACCCTAACCCTTAAACCCTAATAGCCTAACCCCTAAAACCATGAACAATACTAAGACCCTAACTATAAATAAACCAGTTAAATAATAAATAAACAGATAAAATGATTTTGCGGCATTTTTCAAAAAGCGCCGCTAATGTTCGATCTATAGCAGCGTTTTTCATAAAGCGCCTCTAATGGTCGACCAATATTGGCATTTTTTAAAAAAGCACCGCTAATGCTTGATCTATAGCGGCGTTTTTCAAAAAGCGCCGCTAATGCCACTAAAGCTCAACATAAAGTAACGACGTTGTGCTTAATTTTGTGGCATTTTTCAGAATGCGCCACTAATGGTGGACCTATAGCGGCATTTTTTAAAAGCGTCGCTAATGCTCGATCTATAGCTGCGTTTTCCCACAAGTGCTGCTAATGCTCCATCTTTAGCGGCGTTTTTTATCCAAACGCTGCTAAAAACACCGCTAAAAACCTATTTTGTTGTAGTGTATAAAAGATTGTATGTTTGAGTTGTTTAACAACATGAAGAAATGAGTATTTCAATAAGTTATTATTTGATAGTTGAGAACGACTCAGTTGTTTTTATCTAAGCGAGTTGGTCAGTTGAAAGGTAATTTGAGTTATATGCATTTAAGTTTATCCTCAGGTAAGAAAATAAAATCTTGTACATTTATGGGTGAATAGATGGACAGTTTGAAGGAAAAATTCATATTTTAGAAAGTATACAGAGGTATATCTATTAGATTTGTTCTAATTGAATGATGTTGTCATGAGTTAAAGCTATTTCAATTGATAAAGTTATCATATTTGTGAAAGTTTGAATGGTCTGTTGCATGTTAATAAAGTTGAAAACTGTTGAAGGTGTTATTAACTGAAGCACTGGTTCTGGGTTTTGTTTGAATTGAGTGAAGAATTCATGATTTTTCAGTAATACACTACTGAATAGATTGGAATGTGCTTTAATACAAGAATGTGAAGTGACAGTTTATGCTTTTTGATGATTAAAATCTCATTAAAAGAATTGTCCGATGGGTGGCCACTATTATGTCTGTGTTGAGAGTTGATGACATCATTTGTTTGACAAAAAATGTCATATGCTTCTTGCTCCCAAGAGTATAAAGTATCTAATGTTAAAGAAAAATCTAAAATTAAGACAACGTTGATGGCTTGAACTATTGAAATATTGTGATTAGTGAATGATTAACCTTTGGAGGAGTAGATATAGTTGCTGATGCTTGAATGGAAAGCCTTTGTTCATTTTGTAAGTGTTGGTTACATGATTAATCTTATTTGATGGAAGTTTGAATCTAGCTAAATTAAAAAGCTAAAGCGAAGCTAAATTGAAAAGCTAAAGCGATGTTTTTTTTGCAAGATTAATAACCTCAAGAATGTGATAGTGAGTAATAAACTAAACGAGTACAGTATGAGATGACCTTTGATTCTAATTTCTATTATTATTACTCCGAGATAGAATTCGCGCAATGAATTATCCAAAGCTTATGCAGGAAATGTTGTACGAGACTCAATAGTAGCTTGTTTGATCATTCAGAGAGTAATTCAGATTTTTGACGATATGCTCCGACACTATGTTTTAGAGTTCAAATATGATTGGAAAGAGATATACGAGGTGAAATTGATTTGTGATTCTGAAGAAAAAAGGCGAAAGTGATTCATGAAAGTTGAAAGTAACTTCAGGCTGACATAAGTAGTATACAGATTTGAAAATTTAAGATATTGGATTCCAGATCGATGACAGAGTGCTTTTCTGGTAAAATTTTCGGGGATGAAAATCCCTAAGGGGGGAGAGTTGTAACAGCCCAATTTTGGGCGTAGTCGGAATAGTGGTTTTGGAACAACAAATTTGACGCAGTAAAACTTGTTTTTATTACATTTTTATGGTCTACAATTTTATGGAATGATTTCATGTAAATTTTGTTCGAAGATTTTGACATTTGGGCACTCAATTTAGTCAAAAGGACTAAATTATAAAAAGTACAAGAGTTGAGTTCTACATGCTAAAGGTATTTAATTACTATGAAATTTTAAATTGGAGGTCCTTAAATGGTAATTAGACCATTGGTTAAGTTGTTGGACAAAAATGGACATAGTTAGGCATGTTTCCAAAGTTTTTCATTAAGGGTAATTTAGTAATTTGGTAATTAAATGAATTAAAAAGCCAAACTAAAAGCTAGTTTTTGCTCATCTTCTACCCCATGGCTTAATGTACTAAGAAGAAACCATGGCTAGGGTTTTTCAAGCTTTGAAGCTCGATTATAAGTCTGTTCTAGCCTCGTTTTTAATGATTTTTATGCTTTTGAGATCCTTGTAACTTGTTCTATCTATTTCTACCACTAATTTAAGACATAATCAAAGTATAAAATTTTACCCATGATGGATATTTGTATATTTTGATGTTTAATGGTAGAAAATGCATGTTAGTTGTTTGATAAATGACTTTTGCTAAGTGAATTTCGATGAAAATGCCTAAAAAGGACTTATTTGTAAAAAAGTTGTAAAATATGTGTTAAAATGTGAATTAAAGAAAATTTGGGCTGCTATAAGCATGTATAAGGTTCGGCTAGGCATGGGTATTGAAGAAATTAAGTACATTACATTTTACAGGCCTAGGGACTAAAATGTAATAATGTAAAACTTTAAAGGCAAAAATGTAATTTTTCCATAATGTGAATTTGGGATGATTTGAATGCTATAATGATTAAATAAGTTAAATGTGATATTATAAATCAAGAAAAATGAGGTTCGAAATTAGAACGGGGGAAAAATGAGTATTTGACGGTCAAGCCCTTTTAGCCATTTTTATGGCGAGGTAAGTTGGTTGTTTAATAAGCATTAAATTATATATGTATAATTGCTTAATTGATATGTATAACTACAAAAATGACTGATAGAGGTTCGATAGAACAAAAGTCTCGGTTGAACCTCAGGAATAGATAGGATACAAATGTCTTGACATTAGGGTTACTGAGATTACGTGTAAGACCATATCTAGGATATGGTATCGATATGAGACTTTGTTAAGACCACAACTAGGCTATTGGCATCGATACGAGATTACATGCAACACTATATCTGGGATATGGTACTGGTACGGTACTGTAAGTACGAGAATCCCGAGTATCCTTTAGTATTCCAAATGGTTCAACGGGTAATTTAATGGTTATGTCAAATAAGAGAAAGAGCATGTAAGTATTATGAATTAGTACAAGTATGTACATAAATTTTATAAGCATTGACTTCATGAAATTGTTAGTTCATGGTTTCCACGAGAATAATTTTCAAAAAACCTTGTGATTATTAGTCTATACTTCTGATGTATGAAATTCATGATAAATTCGGTTAAAAATCACGTGATCAGCTTTCGGGCCAAATCAAGTTGTGATATAGTGTGTTTTATTCACTTAAATTTCGATTTATCGGATATGAGAAAGAGGAAAGATTGGTATAATTGCCTGTTAAAATGATTATGGGAAGATATGAGCTTTGAAAAATTGAAAGATATTAAAATATATGCTTGAAATGTGAATATTCATAATTAATGGGCATGTTATTATGAGGTTTGAAATAATTGGTTGATTGTGGCAATCGATTATAATGGAGAGATTACTGTTGTTAGGCTAAAGTCAAGACATGTTAAATTATGCTTGCAAATTGATATAGCAAACAATGTGATTGAATAATTCATAACTATGAGGTTTATAGCAATTTATACTATTTTGTTTTGTGTTTATATTGTTAGACTTGGTAAATGATTAATAAGAGTTGCTTATTATTTCATACGGACTTACTAAGCTATATAGCTTACCCCCTTCCTTTCCCATGTTTTATAGTATCGTGAAGCTAGCTCGAGTTGGAGATCGGCAGAGATTTTGTCACACTATCAAGCTTTTGTTTTGGGTATTAATAAATTTAAGTATTTTGAGTTATGACATGTATAGGGACTTGGTCATTTTTTTATATGCGTCATATGATTTTAGCCAATGTAATGGCTTGTAATCGTCAAAGGCTCTTTTTGCTATTTGGTCATGTAAATTGGCTTATCTGGCTATCATGGTTGTGAGCCTAAGTATATTCATATATATGTCTTTGCCTTGGGTGATATGATCATGGTATGCATGGCATGAATGTGAATGTTTGGTAATGTGGTCTATTGATGAGATGATAAATTTGTATGTACAATAAGGTAAATAGAAAGTAGTTAAATGAAGCCTAATGAAGGTGAAATCAACATGAATGATTTATGGCATGATAAATGTTGTGTGTATGATAAATGTTGATATGGTATTGGTATGTGATGTTCATAATTTTGAATGGTTTGGTTGATATTACATGCTTGAATTTATGCCATGTGATTTTTGTGTAGATGTGTGCAAGTGAGGGTGGCAAAATGGCTTGGTAAATAGCTTTGTTTTTTGTCCAGAAGGGTAGACACATGGGCGTGTGTTTAGGCCGTGTATGGCACACAGTCAGGCCCATGGATGTGTGATCCAGTCGTGTGTCCCCTGCACCTAAATTGTTGCAAAACAAAAAGCTTAGTATCGAGCACACGGGCATGAGACACAGCCGTGTGTCTCAGTCGTGTGAAGGACACGGCCTCAAGACACGGGCTTGTGTCTTGGCTGTGTGACTTCAATTTGTCCTTGGGTGACAACAGAGAGTTACACGGGTTTGTGACACGAGCGTCTGTGACCACGTGGCCTACCCACACGGGCGTGTCCCAAGCCACACAGGCGTGTTACCCCTGTTTTAGGAAAATTTCTCTAAGTGTTGTAAAATTTTCTAAAGGTCTCAGTTTAGTCCCGAGCCGCTTTGAAAGCATGTTTTGGGCCTTGTAGGCTCCTTTTTGGGAAGATGTGATTGAATATTAAAAAGTTCTAATTTGGTGCCAAATTTACAACTCGAAATGTATGTTTGCTTGTGTTTAAGTCCTGTAATGCCTCGTACCCTGTTCCAGCGTCGAATACGGGTAAGAGGTTTTACGAAGATGGAATTTGTCCCTCTTATTATAAGAGAGATATCTCTAGGCCCCTTGATGATTGAGACTAAAAAATGCATGGTTGTGCTCAAATGAATTGATGGAGATCAATGTCATTTGTTTTGTCAGTCTAATTAGGTATCAAGAAATTAAAGATAGAATGATATAAGGTTGACTTTATCCATTTCTTATACTCAATCTAGATATCGTGAGACAAAAAGATTATGTCATGAGTTGTATTTACGTTGTCTCGGATCGTGAGCTTTCATTTAACTTAAGTAGCTATTGTCTTGCTAGAGGCCACTTATGACTTGTAGGACCAAATATGATTTGGGCCTACTGCCAACGTTAATTGAACCTATAGGGTCACAGATTAAGCATGAACAAGAATGATTAAGTTTATCGCTCTCTTTAAGTAATTCAAAATGACAAGATTATTTTAAATTACGAGTAGTAGCCAATTATTATTTTGATTCAAATTTAATTTTGGAAATTTAAATTCGTAGTCAAAATGATAACAAATAGTAATTTTGTTACTATTTCCTATTAAATTCGAAATAATAATAAACGAGATAAAAGGGATTTGATATATCCCTTATCGATCTGAAATAGAATTTAATTATTATTTAAAAGAGTTCTATATAAATAATAATTAAAATTCAAAATCAAAAGGATTTTATATATTCCTTATCGATAAGGAAATAGAATTTAATTATTATTTAAAAGAGTTTTAGATAAATAATAATTAAAACATAATTTAATAATTATTTGAAAGAGAGTTTTGAAAATTCAAGATAAAATCTGATTGTAACAACCCGTTTTTCAGTGCTATCAGAAATAGTGGTTTTGGGGCCACAAATCTGACGAGCAAGTTTGTAAATATCATTATTTAATATTTTCGAGTCAAATATGGTTTCAAAAAGGTTTTTGATTTGATAATTTATGTTATATGAATGATTAAGTTCAAGTGGTAAGACCCTAAGATCAAGTGGTTTTAGAAAATGAGGTATCGGGACCTCATTTTTATAAATCGAGCCATAAATATTTTTATAAATTTTTACGAAGCGTGATTAAGGCTGCAGTAAAATTTTTTAAGAAATTTTAATGTTTCGTTAGTTAATTAAGCAAAAAGGACTAAATCGTAAAACTTAAAAAAATCAATCGCTATTAGTTTAAAGGTGTTAATTAATTAAAGAATTATAATTGGATGGCCTTAATGGATAAATAAACCACCCTTAAAATAGTGGGATGGTGGATGCTTTAATTTCTTTTAATTTTAAGGTTTTATATGTTATTTTATTAAATTACAAAATAAAAATGTTAAGAAAATAAAGAAAACATAATGTTTTCTTCCCCATTTGCTTGGTTCATCACCGAACCTCCATGAAAGCATGCTCAAGCTTCGGCCAAGCTTCATTGAATGCATGTGAGTTCGCTTTTCACCCGTTTCTTTTAATTTTTATGTTTTTGATATTGTTGCAACTAGGTTCAGTTAGCCCGTACCTTTGATTTTGAAACTGTTAAAGATATTGAATGTTTCCATTGATGAATTTATGTGAGTTTTGATATAAAATTATGAATTTGAAGTATTAGTTGTTATTTGTAAGTATTTTATTATGTGATTTTTGACGAATTTACTGATTAGGGACTAAATTGTTGAAATAGTAAAAAAATAAGGATTTGTTGTGAAATTATTACAAATCTGGGCTGTATTGGATTCCATGAATATTTTTTTAGCGTGGGTTTGCATTAAAAATGGTTAATTTGCATGTTTTAGGCTTAGAGACTAAATTGAATAAAAGTAAAATGTTAGGGGCAATTTTGTAAAAATGTCAAAAATGACTAAATTGCATAAAGTAAAGGGATTTACTATCTAAATTAATAAAATGAATGAAATTATTAATTTAGATCAAGATCAAGTGGAAAATCGAGGTGAATGAAAAATTACCAAAAAGCCCCTGTACTTTGTCATTTTTGCAATTTAGCCAAGTTCATATGAACTATAATCACTTAAATGTTGATTAAAATTGATTGTTAATATGTTGTTCTAATGTAAATTATTCAATATATATATGTTATTATGCAACTTATCATGTTATGAAACGATGGAAATTCAACGACGTACGACAGTTATCGAGCCCCGTTTGAATCTTAGGAATTCGTAGAATACAAATGACATGTCATTAGGGTAACCATGTGTTCGAGTGCTAGTCTTGAATGTCCTACCGATGGTTGAGGTCTGGCATTTGTTGCGGATACTCCACAGTTTGTGTGAGCAGCATCGTGTAGCTTACATTCCGACCCACAACTCATGTGAGTAAGCCCATTTCATAGCTCATGTGAGCAATAATGTAAAGGAAAGAAAATGTTATAGTTATATGTTAGCACACTTTGTGTGAGCCATCCCGGGTATCTAATGATATTCTAGACAGTTCAACGGGCATGAAAAAGGAAAAGAAAGGTATGTGTTCAAATGAACTATGTCATGAAATTATAAAGAAGGAAAGGAAAGGTATGTATTCGAATGAACTATGTCATGAAATTATGAAAAGGATTGAAACAGAAAGTTTATATGAAAGTATGTTATGTTCCTGGAAATGATGCATTCAAAAAAAGTATGTTCATGTACCGTTAGTTCATCTTATGTTAATTCAATTGAATTATAAATTGATGTATTAACATTTGTTGTTGATGTGCTTAGGCTTGTGCCAAGCTTGTAGTTATGATCGATACTTATGCTTATGCTTTGTATTATGCATATGAACCGGATAAGAAAAGGGATTGAAACAGTAAGTTCATAATTAAGATGTATTATGATGTTATAAAAGGTTTGATGTGACAAATAATGTATTTAAATGTATGTAAGAAGTCTAAGTATGCTATTGGAGAATTTACCTATATCATGGATAAATACTCTAATTCATGAAATGATAATGTTGTTTAAGCTTATGCTAAGCATTTGGAATGGAAGGGAAAGTAAGTAAATAGAATTATTCATAATCTTATGAAAAGGTTGATGATTATGTATTACATATTTATGGTATCATGGATTTAACATATCAAAGTCACTTATATGGAAACAATCCTATTAACAGATTTATCAATCACCATGAATACTTAGTGTATTCGAATAACCACGTTTCGAGCAGATAATATATATTAATCATAATTAAATAACGTTTAATAAATAATCATACATATTTTTTATTAAACTCGCACCTAGAATAAGGATCTCTTAACACCTAATCTACTCTTCCACTTTCAACAATGTAGATTTAGACAAATCTCTCTTGATCTGATCAAATAATAATGGTACGACACCAAATATACACTTGTTAGATACAACCATAAACCAAAGTTAACCTCTTATGGAATCGAATAAGAAACTTACCCTAATACCCTTTTTGAATGGAAATCCAAATGTTCCACTTTCTGTAAAGAAACTTCAGATGATTCAGATTAGATCCTTCAAGAAACATAACATTCATATATTAGACTATATTTTTTATTTGCAAAAAAAAAAAGAAATAATTGAAAGTTGATGAATAAATTGTTACTTCCACTAAATCAATCTAGACCAGAAGGATTAACAATTCACCAAGAAATTTGGTTAGATGGAGGAGTGGTGGCTAAGCAAAAACAAAACAATGAACAAACTGAGTATGTAGATTATTTAATAATTTAAGAAGAAATAGAAGAAAAGATGCTAAAATTTGGTTATGACCAAATAGATGAAGAAAGGATGAAGAAATAACAAAATCGGTGGGTGATGACAGTGACAAGAAGAGGGGAAAAGATAAGGGACGATGGTGTAGTGATGGTGGTTTGGTGTAGTTACAGTGGCCGAATATGGTGATATGGTGGCTAAAAATGAAAGAGTTATGGCTAAAGGAAATGAGGAGAAAAATATGAAAGGAGAGAGCAAAAAATGAATAAAAACAAAATTGTTTTCTTTGTCAAGGTACATGGGATGGTAAGGAAGTCATAAGTGAATGGAAAAAGGTAAAGAGTGAAAAGAGGGGAAGAAAGTGAAAAGGGAGGGAACACGTGGAATAGAAAAGGGAGTAGGAAGGGAAAGTAGAACAAAATATGAGATAAAAGAATCTCCCTTGCAATGAAACTAGAAGGGACAACAATATGGGAGATATGACCAAAATTTAAATGCAATATTTTTTTAGAAAAGAAGAGAGAATCAAACTTAGGTCACTTTGGAAATTTAGCTTACTATTAACAACTAGGCTAGAACTCTCACTTGTTTAAGAATCAATGATAACAAAATTTAAATGGGGTGTGACAACAACTATATGTTATTATTGTTTGGGCCCTCTGGTTCTCTAGAAACATGTTAATTTATGACGATAAAAGATAGTCAATAATAGAAATTGTTACCTTCATCCAGGGTTATGCTTGACAATAGGATTGGATTTTTGGTGCTCTAGAACATCAGGTGGTACCTTGGACAAGGGTGTCGATGCCACCAGTAGAACCCTTTGTACGTGTCAATTTTGATGCTGTTTTTTTTAGGGGGTTAGAGTGACGAGTGCTAGGGTTGTCAACCTGGATAGTTTCAGATTGTTGTTGGGGGCGGCCAGTTTTTGGAAACAAGATGTCCCAACTCCACCTGTGGTCAAGGCTTGGGCTTGTATTTAAGCGATATAGTTTTTGAAGGAGCTAGGTTTTCGGAGGGTTGAATTCAAAGGTGATTCTCTACTTGTAATTATAAAGATGAAGTCAACTATCACTGTTAAATTTGACATTAACATACTAATTTGGGAGGCCAAATTGTTAGTCACTAAATTTACAATATATCATTTTGCAGCATATTCATTGCCTTGGGAATAGAGCCACTCACCTTATGGAAAAGGAAGGCTTTCACCGACAGTGTGACTTTTGGTGGGTCGAAGATGGTCCCGTCACCATCCACAGTGTGGTGCATGCAGAGTCATTACCTACTGGAGGGGTGATTTCTTCATAATAATGACGGAGAAGGGGACTAGGACTTCATATCTGGGTGATTGGTAACAATGTGACCGAAAGCCAAGGTTGATGTTTCGTTGGTTGTGTTGCTGGGTCTAGGTGGGTCATCACTGGAGACATGGACCTCTATCTAGCCTATTGTTGGGGGTGACAATAGGGTTACCCTTACTCTGGAGCTGGGCATTTCAACAGTTTCATTGATTTACAAGGTTGGGGCTCAACAGAGGTGGTTGGGTTTTTCTTTCATTTTTACTTTGGTTATGGGTAAGATGTAATAGCTATTATCTTTTTTCTTTTAGGATTTTCTTTGGTTTTTACTCGCAGTCTGTCTGTCTTTGTATGATACGTTGTCGTTTTCAATAATAAATAATCTCAACTTTTATTCAAAAAATTTACATAAACAGCATATTAGGGATTTTATTTTCTAACATCATAATTACAAATTAATTTGTTTAAATTATATGAAATTTTTAATTATAAATTATAATGGAAAAGCAAAAATTGTTTGAAGTTACCAAATAAATTGTTAAAAATGTTAATTTTAGATGTAATTAGATAGATTGTTTTAAAAGCTATAAATTGATTTACAATTTTTCAAAAAATTATTGGAAAAATGTATGAATTATGTATGGTCACTGTGAAAATTGAACATCGATAATGACAACGAATCACAAAGAAAGAGAGGAAAAAAAATAGAAGTTTACATGAAAATCCTTTCGGGAAAAAACCATGGGTAGAGGAGAAGAAAAGTCACTATGTCGAATTCAAATGATACAAGAGGATTATAAACCATGTCTATTTATAGGTTTGTAAAACCATTTTCTAAACAAAGTAAGTAATGCAGTAAGGTTAAAACACCTTATTCTAATCCCCCTATCTTGCCACTTGTATGTTATTTTAACGGGAATTTGGGTCACACAACTCTAACAGTAGCATTAAAATTTTATATAAATAAGTAATAGAATTTATGAAATTAAAAAAGACCACTTTTTATTAAATTTGAAATTTAGAAGGAATGTTTTTGTAAATAAAGTGCATAAATTTTGTAACATCTTGAAAGAAGGCAAGTAGAAAAGGACTAATTGTAAAGTTTCAAAGGTAGAAGGCCTTGAAAATAAAAAGAAACACACAAGAATGATTTTTGAATTGCAATTATACCTAAACTTTTCTGTGTACATATTTTGAACTTCTATTTTTTTTTCACTTTTACCTCTTTCAATGTTCTAAAAACCTATTTCTCTCCTTTCTTTTTTATCCATTCTAAATTCTTAAATGGTTATAAGTTGGTGTCGATGGAAAAATAATTTTCGTAGGGTTAAAAAATTTGGATTGTGGGGTTAATTTTTAAAAAATTAAGTTTTTCTAAAATCATATAAATTAATGCATAATATTTCCCTTGACAAATCAATATATATGACTAAATGTAAGACTATTATAAAACAATTTAAATAATAACTATAAGAAAATGTACATAAAATAAATTTGAATAATGTGCGAATACTTATTTTTACAATGGTCCACAACACTTTCTCAGGTGTTGAAACCGTTGAATTATCTTCTCTTTGTCAAAGTTTTTAAAAATATATTTCTCAACATATGCAATCAAACAATCATTCATCCATTGGTCTCCAATTTGAATAACGCGTACCTTTGTCACTTTTTTTTCTTACTGTTCTTCCTCCACTTCACTAGTAGACGTTCTTTTAAAATATTTTTTTTTTTCATTTCTATTAAACATCTAGAACAAATAAATTTATGCCTTAACAAAAAGGTTTTATGAAGCCAACATACAACTAATAATTTTCTTTCAAAAAATAAAAATCACGTAAGTGGTTTTTCTTGTCATGAGAATGCACCATGTCAATTTTCAAACACGCGATTCACAATAATCACACTAGAAACAACAATTTCAAAATAAGAATAGTACATTTCTAATCAATATTAAAGAAATTTAAGATTATATAAATACAAGCAATCCTAATTTCTTGAAGGATTTGTGTTAATTAACCTCTAAAAATAATTACCCTATCAATATGTTAGTAATCCCATTCAAAATCAATATCCAAAAATCATTCAATGAATAAAAAAAAGCTAAATCTTGTGTAAAGATCCTAAACTATCACAAGAAAGCCACAATCATAAATTTCTAAAGATTAATCAATAAAATTTGATAAGAAAATAAAGTTTTTACCACGTTAGGGTGACCCAATTGAAAATTTTAAAAGATCGATCACTTACCTTATAGAAATTCTAGAGAGTGTGTTAAAGAATAACTAAATTTGAGAGGAAAAATGGTTGATTGAGTCTTAACTCAATTGGTATTGGCATTGTTGCTAGTGTAACCACCTGCCTTTGCAACCACTATCCGTTTGTGAATTTTCTACAGTCTTGCTCTATCTTCTCCACTAACATTAATAAATCACAATTCATTTATTTTGAAAAATTGATTTATCTTATTCAAAATAACACTATTACTACAAAATATATTTTGAGAATGTTACCATGTAATGAAATTTAAGTTTATAAGTTACTAATTTGAAAATTATGTTAATCTTATTAAATTGATAATTTTATATGTAAATATACATTTAGAAATTTTAAAAAATTATGAGAAGTGATAACATGAATAAGTAAGAAAAATAGATTAAGTGTAATACCTCACACCAAACTTGATCACTAGAGCTGAGATATGAGATTTGTCGGATCTTGTACCATAAGTGCAATATTTTGTCTATGTACACTTGTAATTTTTTCAAATAGATTGGTTAATAAAATTATTCATGAATTACATTAATACCCTTTGTATATTGTCCTTACGTGATTTTGTATGTAAAGCAAAATATAAGCAAATATTAGCTCATTGGTTGTCTAATGTTTAAATAATACTAAGCGGTATTACGTGTTAGATCATCATACAAAAAGACAACTTATATTAGTAGACGAACCTAAACATGTCCTTAGCTTAATCGAAAATAAGCAACACAATTAAAAGACTAATATACCATTTATTAAGTCCAATCTGAGTGATACCTTCTCTTGGGCATCGGAGCAGGTGCTTCCCAAAATATAGAGACATAGATCTAATTGACTAGACTGACAATACATTCAACTGGACCTAAGAAGAATAGATTTTGAATCTGTTTATGGATTTATTCACTTGTTATGTTCAAAGTGTGACATACCATAATCCTGAGTGGATGATGGACTATGTTTGTGTGACTCATATACTTTTCTATATGTAAAAGCCTAAGTTCAAATATATAGCGAACTGAAAGCTGGTGTGTTGGGTATATGAATTCTACAGTATGTAGTGTCATTCACAACAGTGGAATTCATAGCTCGAGATATGGGTAAATGATTGTTGGAAAAAATTCGGTTTGAAAACGGTTTTCTTGTACAACGAAAAATTAGAATTTTTAAAACCGACCCAATTTGTGATATTTATAGTAATAAACCTTAACAGAATTTGTACATGTGTTTTCAGCTTAGTGGGCATTCGTTGTTCCCGACTTTCAACCAAACGGTCTTATTTGCTATTCTCGTACCACGAACAATTTCGAGTATGGGCTCGAACTAATTGAATCGAATCATAGACCTAGAAAAGGTTTTCTCTCCTTTTTGGGTGAAAACAAAAATTCTTTCGTAATAAAACTGGTAGAATTGTTATTCTGAAAAAATATATGTAATATTTGACAATAACTTCTCTTTATTTTTCGGCAAAAAAAAAACTCTCAATTTTGTATTAATAGCTTTACCAGTGCCGCCAATTTATAGAAAAAAGATAGAATCGTTGTTGAGTTGTAGTGGTTTATTTCAAATAGAAAAACAACATTCTATTTAGAATAGGACTAGGGTGGACGACAGACACTAGTATTCCTACAAGGGTTGCTGCCCCTTTCATGTCCATGAGGGGTTTTTGGGCCTCTCTCACATCGAGTCCAATTACGAGTACTTCTTGGCCATTTTAACCCAATACTTTGCAATATGATCCAACCCAATTTAGGTTTTCTATTTCCTAAAATAAACTTTAATATTTATATATAGATCAATTTTCTCATTCCTATTTTACCTCGAGAAAAATTTTGACAATTTTACCCCTATTAAGATTTTGACGATTTCGCCCTTGGAAAATTTTGAGAAAATACGTTCAATATTTCACAACTCAACATATTCACTATGACTGAATGATTTATTTTTATTTTTAGGCTTCAAAACATTCCAAAAACATAAACGCATTCTTCCAATCATTTTTAAGTAATTCATATAAGATTGCAAATGGATCATTTCCATTTTTGGAAACCAACTTTCATTTCTAAATTATTCCATTTCTCCATTTTAGTGAAAATCATAATCATTCCTAAATGTTTCTCATTTCTCTTTTCCTATTAATTATGTAATAGCCCATTTTTGCCTGACCCATTCCAGTATTTAAAATAATAAACCCCCAAAAAATAAAAATAAAACAAAGTTCAAGTCCAGTACAAAATTACAAACATATAATTTGGCCCAATCAGAATGGCCCATTACTTGAAAAGATTTAAGGTCCATCTATAAGCTTGACTCATATGGAAATATAATCTTTAAGGATATGCAATCTTAGATATGATATGCAATCTTAAATATGATACAATCTTAGATATGATATGCAATCTTAGATATGATATGCAATCTTGAAGATATGATCTTGTAATCTTGGAGATTTAATTTGTAGATATGCTTTAATCTTAACCGTTGATGTAATTGGTCTGTACCGTTGGATTTGGGAAGGCTCAACTATAAATAGAGGCCTCTCCCTTCATTGTAACACACTTGAGTTTTGGGAAGCAATAAGAATTCTTGAGAGCATTCACTCAAATTTCTCTCCCTCTTGCGCTCTTACTCTCTGTGGTTTGTTCTTATTTTATTCTTCGTCTATATTAGTTTTTCAACCCTTTTTTATTTTAATTTCTTCATTTTTCAAATATGTATATTTATTCCTATCTTTTATACATTTGATTATGTATTTTATATATTATAATATTTAACCTTTTATATAGTTTATTTTCAAATATATATTTTCTATGCATGTATATATATTATATTATCATTTCATGTATTTTGAACTATTGCATTATATTTTTATAATTTGTAAATGTTCTATTTATTCATTTTTTAGTGTATGTCATTTATCTTATTTGTGCATAGTTTCATTTTTTTATATGCTATGTTTAATTATTTTTTATGTGCTATTTTATGATATATATCGTTGTATAATTTTTGCATGTATTATGTTTTTCTTTTAGTTTACTCATGTTTTTATTTGTTTATTATCTTATATTTACCCTAGTATGATTTTTTTCATTAAACGTATGTTCATGTTATTTAGTTTTGTCTTAATGATATTATTTATGTTTGTATGGAAATGTTAGAATATTTTTTACATCTATGCTTCATGATGCATTAATATGTCATCCTAAAACGTCATTTAAAATAATATTCCAAGGTTTTTTTTTTTTAAAAAATAAAAGGCAATGCTTGATGTTTGGAAACTTCGAGAAAGGTAGTGCCCTAACTTACTGGGTTGCGACTTTTCTCGTTGAATTCAAATAGTCAAACACCCTTCAAAGTGATTTTGAGTTTTCAAAATTTAAACAATTATTTCGAGATTTCAAAACATTGTGTCCTAACTTACTGGATATGGCGTTTTGTTGTTTCGAGATAGAAATTTTCGAAAGACGAGCTTAGTTTTGAAGGTTTTAAAATGTTGCGTCCTAACTTACTGGATGTGATGTTTTGACTCGTTTAAAATAAGTGAGCCTTAATTTTCAAAATTGAGACATTCTAATTAAAAGAGGTTTGCATCTTAAAACTTTCAAATTTCCGACATTAAAAACACTTGATAATCAATTAGGTACCAATTTTTGGGCGTTACGAGGGTGCTAACCCTTCCTCGTACGTAACCGACTCCCGGATCCATTTTCTCGACTTTCGTAGACCAAAATTAATGTTTTAAAACAAAACATTTTATATGGTGATCCAATCACACCTAAAAAGATTGATGGCGACTCCTATTTTCGTTTTTCTTAAAGTCGATACCCATTTTCCAAAACTCAATTTAAAAAAATGGTTTCGATAGCTTGGCGACTCCACTGGGGACTAATAAGAGAGTCAAGCCGTGTAATTGATTATCCCTTGTTTTAATGTCGAAAATTAAAAATTTTAAAATTTAATCCTCTTTGCATTACATGTGTTTGTATTATTAGATATGTTGCTATATTCTGATACGTATTGGATTTGCATGACCGTTGTGGTCACACCCTTAAGTGGGAGTGAGAAGCTACGCCTTCGTGAGGTTTTTGCCTCTGTGCAGGATAGTGGATCACTTTCGGGATACATCCGTACCTATGGTTTCGTGAGATTTTCATCTCCGTGTAGCCATAGGGAAATGTATTCCCCTGAATTGAACTCGATTCAAATGAGCCTATAATGGGTGAGGATCGAGGAATTTGCTGGGGTCAGGTACCTCAAACTTTAGAAACAAACCACATATAGAAAAACCATAAGAGCTCAATATAGATAGAATTATACTTAGGTTATCTTTATGTTTATTAATATCATATGATACTGACTGTTTTCTTTCTTTTGTGCATGTCATTTTGCATTTAAAAGGTATTGATTCACGGTCAGTTTCTAAGTTATAAAGTTTTATTATGGAGAACAGACTTCTTGATAGAATGGAGGGCAACGCTAATGTCCATTAATGGTCAAAGGAAATGCTGAAGGATACACATCAGAATTATGGGGTTACACTCACATCAGCGTGGCGTAAAATAATCTTCAGGAGTTAAAGGAAATATGCGATCAATGGAGTAATGAAGCCAAGCAGTTGTTCTACAATAACAAAGGAGACTTGCAGTATTTGCTTGATAGGAGGATAGATGAGCAATTCAAAGTGAGTGTGGGAGTATTGATGGACACTTCTACCATTATAACATTTCTCTTTCATATGAAGACGGTTGCCATGTGGATGGTAAGGGTATTGGAAGGAAAGTGATTCATAGAGTGCATGAGACCTACAAAAATGAGTTGGATGGAAAGAATTTTGCCTCTGATGGTAAAAAGCTCGTTTATTATAGGACCGCTACCAAACAACAAGCTTGAGTTTACTGTTGTACTTATCAGAAACAATGGAAATGCAAGCCCCGATGGCCTGGATAGCTCAAGTAAGCGTGAAAAAAAGCGATTAAAGAAGACCGTATCATACAAAGACCTTTAGAGATTAGCTATGCTGTGAAGGTATCGAGGCAAGATGCTCTGCGTGGGTAGAAATCTGAAAGCTCTCAAGAAACATTGAGGATATAGGATATTATTTTAAGGTAGCACACTGTAGAATGGGACACCTACCTATTCGCTAATCTATCTCAAAATAATCAAAACAACTTCACAGGTATTAGAGGAGGTGCCCTTAGTTGCACGGATTACTCCACAGGTGAGGTCGTAGCTCAAACTCAGGAGGCAGCTGATTATTTACAGACATTAGCGGCACAGGCTGACATATTGAGCACCAATATGAGCTACAATCTGATCGTGGCCAAGAGTTTGTTTTGTTGTTAAAACTTTAGGCATTAGGGCGAAAGCGTATTTGTAATCCATTTATATGTAAAGATATTCTTTTTCTAAATAAAGTTTTCTAAATGAGATTGAATCGAAATCGATACCTTTTGCATTCATTTGCATCTTATAGCATTTCATTGCATCATTTGCATTCAAAATTATAAAAAGACCCTAATTAGTTAAAGTTATTAAAAAGAGAAAGAAAAAGAGAGAGAGAGAAGAGGGTCACGGTTGAGTTAAAAAAGAAATTGAATGGGAATTAACGACGTTCCCTTACATATCCCTGACTTTTGTGTCAGGAGGGATAGCTTACCTGGAGAAGGGGGTGTTTGGAAATGAAAATCATCCCATCAATGTCATACATGAGGAAGGGACTGAACAAAGAAACCTTGAGGGCATTCGCCCTTACGAACCGGGAAGTTCTTTAAACAATTGAACTACAGAAGAACTTCTGTAATCTTTAGGAATTTTACGGAGTAATATTCAGAACACTCTTGTTGCTCTAAAGCCTAGAAGTAATGAGATTTCTTTTGAAAAGTGGGCTCATGTTCAGACATTTTTATTAAAACATACTTTTATTATTTATCCGAGTAAATATTCTTTCATTCTGATTCTTTTGACCTTTGACATTCTTTATAAATTTTCATTTCATGTAAATAGTCATTCTTGAATTCATTTATTCCTTGTATATTCTTTTGTGTGCCTATCATAGATCCCTAGATATCAATGACACAGGTAACGATACTATAGATTCAGAGTTCCTTTTGAGTGCGATATATGTTTAGAGGAATCTCAGTACTTTGAAGGTGACAAAAATTGTGACTTGTTTCTGAATTTGTTGAAAATGGTTTTTACCCTATGAAGTGGTGGTAGGAAATATAGCCTTAGAGGAAGGAAAGATTGCGAAATTGAAATTAGCTGAGGAGACAAAACAAGACCTTGTTGAGACTATTATGGGAATTCAAAAATGTGGTCCAAAGACGCATATAGGAGGATTTGCAATTGCCAGGATAAACATGAGGTTTTAGGGCACTGTTGGTCCACCATGAATAGGGATCGCATCAGTTGTACAATGAATGCCAAATTTAAAGGAGTCAAGACTTATGGGGCATGTATGTTATGGGCCCGAGCTCGTCAAAAGTTTCAAGCTGACAATGACTTATCTTTGTGGACGTCAACTACTCCATTAACAGGGGGAGATAGCTTCATATGCCAATATTACAAAGTCAAAAGTCATCCATTTCAAAAAAAAAAAGATTATATATAACTGCACAATGCCAAAAGTTTACTATTTTTTCAAAGATAATGCGCCATACCACAGTACAACAAAGGTTGACAAAAGAAAGGAAAAAGAAGAAAAAAAACAAATCACAGAAGATGACCGAGACTGGTAAAAATTGGCATAAGAAACTACCGCCTACTTTCTATGCTTACTCTGGGGCAAACACCTTCAATTCCAGTTGTTTCAAAGGTTCCAACCATCATCCTTGGAATGGGTGCATTGTTTGGCCTTCCCGAAGCGATCGATGTCGTCAATAGTCTGCGATGGTTAGCTCCAAAGGTGGCCATTGATTTCCAGCTATGAGGCATCAGGCCATACACAGTCTCTGAAGCTTAAAATGATGGATTCTTTCTTCAAAACCAGTTTCTGACAAAGTGGATGACGGTATCATGAAGGAAGCTCTCTTAGAATTCTATACAAGTTCAGGGAAGAGGAAACCTGATCAAATCATTATTTTCAGGGATGGGGTTAGTGAGTCTCAATTCAATCAAGTTTTGATCAAGTTATTGAGGCTTGCAAGTTCCTTGACGAGAAGTGGAACCCTAAAGATTGTGGTTATTGTTGTACGAAAAACCATCATACCAAGTTTTTTTAGCAGGGATCTCCTGACAATGTGCTACATGGTACTATCATTAACAACAAAGTATGCCATCCAAAGAACAATGATTTTTATCTTGGTACCCATGCTGGAATGATTGGAATCACGAGGCAAACCCACTATCATGTTATCTTAGACCAGGTTGGGTTTTCGGCTGATGATCTGCAAGAGTTTGTTCATTCTCTATCCTATATGTATCAAAGGAGCACCACATCCATATTTGTTGTGGCTCCTATTTGCTACGCTCATTTGGCAGCTTCACAGTTGGGGGTAATTTATGAAGATACTTCAAAAACATCATCGAGTCATGGTGGGATGTATGCTCCGGGAGTAATCTCTGTACCTTAGCATTCCAGGTTGAAGGATAAAGTCATCAACTTCATTCTTGTCTGCTGAGAATCATTGAACCATCTTTTTGTAGGGTTTGACAAACAACAGCTAAGACTGCTGCTGGGGCAATCCTTTTCTCATGGGTTCATGAATCAAGATTTTTCCTCCAAGCTTTGATGGAGTCAAGAATTGAATACCTCTAGTAAAATTAACTTGAAAGTATTCATCCTAAGCAAATGTACCAAGAATGGATGACACAGACTTATGACAAAGAAGGTACGCCCAAAAGAATTTCATAAAGGAAACCTTATGCTGAAAGAGATCCTTCCGATGCAAAAGGATGCCGAATTAGGAAAGGCCATATGTTGCGAAGAAGGCTTTCTCTAGAGGTGCACTGATTTTGACAAGAAATGGATAGGAAGAATTTATCTGATCCAGTGAATTCGGACTCGGTCAAGGAGTACTTTGTTTGAAAGTGAAGGGAAGCCAAGGTGAAAACCTGCAAAGGGCACTTTGGGACTTCTATTTCAAAAAAAAAAAAGGAAAAAAAGAAAAGAAAAAGAGAAAAAAAATAGAAAGAAAAAAGAGAAAAAAGAAAAAAGAAAAAATTAGAGAGGCCAAGGTGAAAACCCGCAAAAGGCGCCTTGAGACCAAAGGGGTTTTGAGTTGAAAACCTGAAAGGGCAGCTCAAATTTGGAAAGTCATACAGTGACCTTGCTATACCGGATTCGACGAGAAGTGAAGTATGTTACATATCGAGGCATCAACGAATTACTTCGGATCATTTAAACACATGTTGAACTCAAGAAAGTCTTCATGGAGCTGGTGTATAGACGCTCAAGCGGCGATATTTGGGGCATCTGATTTCTGTCCTATTTACTATCTTTGGATTCTTTTTCTTCGCAAAGATATTTTCACCTGTTAATCTTTTTGCATTCCTTCCAATAATTTGTCCAAATCTAATTATCCTCAGGATCAATTTATTTGTCTCCCTTTATTCATAAAGCATGTAGCATTGAAATATTGATAGATGAACTAAAATATCTTCACAGACGATGTTTTGCATATTACTCTGGAAATTTCTAGATAATACAAGAAACTGAAACAAGACAATTGTTTAAGGAATTCTCATATGTATGGGTTGGAGATACTCAAGAGATTTTCTTCTTCAGTCCAAAAGGTGGTTGGACATTTTAAGCAATATTGATCTTAAAAGAGGATCATTTCATAAACATCTTTAGTGGGTCGTAACATTCGGGGAATGGTACGGTAGACCAAATTGATAGAGAAGATTCGAGGCATACGAGTAGCGTATGATTGATATGTCGAGAAGAATGAGGTGGAAAGCTCGATAGATGAATGAGTGATGATGTTCGAAATAGGAGTTATTTTCATAAACATTTTGCATCATAATATGTCTAATTAGGAGAATTTGACTCATTTCGATCATGGCATTTTAATTATTTGGCATAAGCATAAATTCCAGGAAATCAATTCTACAGGTGGATTCCCCAGTGAACAATATAGCAAGATTGATTGAAAATTACAAAATTTAACGCCTTAATCCCCTAAGCAGTAGGGTAACAGGTTAAATTTGCAGATCTTATCTCCCCTAAGCAGTAGCGTAACAGATCAAAATTGTGGATCTTATCTCCCTAAGAAGTAGTGGAGCAGATCGAAGATGCGCCTTAACTCCCTAAGCAGTAGGGTAACAGGTTAAAGTATAGCAGCTCTGGCCTTCAGGTGTTCACGCTGAAGTAGATCCAAGATGATTTGGCATATCTGTATTGTAACAGAACAAATCGAAGAAATAGATTTGGCATCTCCATATTCGACGGAGAGCAGATCGAAGACATAGCATATCTGACCTTTGGATGTTTTCACATCGAAGCATATCCAAGATGATTTGGCATTCTTGTGTTTACAAGGAGCAAATCGAAGACATAGCAGATCTGACCTTCAGGTGTTTACACTGAAGTAGATCCAAGATGATTTGGCATCTCTGTATTGTTAGAGAACAAATCGAAGAAACATATTTGGCATCTCCATATTCGACGGAGAGCAGATCGAAGACGTAGCAGATCTGACCTTTGGATGTTTTCGCATCGAAGCAGATCCAAGATGATTTGGCATTCTTGTGCTTACAAGGAGCAAATCGAAGACATAGCAGATCTGACCTTCAGGTGTTTACATTGAAGTAGATCCAAGATGATTTGGCATCTCTGTATTGTCAGAGAACAAATCGAAGAAATGGATTTGGCATCTCCATATTCGACGGAGAGCAGATCGAAGACATAGCAGATCTGACCTTTGGATGTTTTCACATCGAAGCAGATCTAAGATGATTTGGCATTCTTGTGTTTACAAGGAGCAAATCGAAGACATACCAGATTTGACCTTCAGGTGTTTACTCTAAAGTAGATCCAAGATTTCGCATCTCCATATTCGACGGGGAGCAGATCGAAGACAAAGCAGATCTGACCTTTTGATGTTTTCACATCGAAGTAGATCCAAGATGATTTAGAATTCTTGTGTTTACGAGGAGTAAATTGAAGACATAGTAGATCTGACCTTCAGGTGTTTACACTGAAGCAGATCCAAGATGATTTGGCATCTCTGTATTGTCAGAGAACAAATCGAAGAAACAGATTTGGCATCTCCATATTCGACGGAGTGTAGATCGAAGACATAGCAGATCTGACCTTTGGATGTTTTCACTTCGAAGCAGATCCAAGATGATTTAGAATTCTTGTGTTTACAAGGAGTAAATCGAAGACATAGCAGATCTGACCATCAGGTGTTTACACTGAAGCAGATCCAAGATGATTTAGCATCTCTGTATTGTCAGAGAACAAATCGAAGAAACAGATTTGGCATCTCCATTTTCGACGGAGAGCAGATCGAAGACATAGCAGATTTGACCTTTGGATGTTTTCACATCGAAGCAGATCCAAGATGATTAGGCATTCTTTTGTTTACAAGGAGCAAATCGAAGACATAGCAGATCTGACATCAGGTGTTTACATTAAAGCATATCTAAGATGATTTGGCATCACTATATTGTGAGAGAAAAAATCGAAGAAACAGATTTCGCATCTCCATATTCGACGAAGAGCAGATCGAAGACATAGCAGATCTGACCTTTGGTTGTTTTCACATCAAAGCAGATACAAGATGATTTGGCATTCTTGTGTTTACAACTAGCAAATCGAAGACATAGCAGATCTGGCCTTCAAGTGCTTACACTGAAGCCGATTCAAGATGATTTCGCATCTCTGTATTGTCAGAGAACAAATCGAAGAAACAGATTTGGCATCTCCATATTCGACGGAGAGCAGATCGAAGACATAGCAGATCTGACCTTTGAATGTTTTCACATCGAAGAAGATCCAAGATGCTTTGGCATTCTTATGTTTACAAAGACCAAATGGAAGACATAACAGATCTGACCTTCAGGTGTTTACACTGAAGCAGATCTAAGATGATCTGGCATCTCTGTATTGGCAGAGAATAAATCGAAGAAACATATTTGGTATCTCCATTATCGACGGAGAGCAGATTGAAGACATAGCAGATATGACCTTTGGATGTTTTCACATCGAAGCAGATCCAAGATGATTTGCATTCTTGTGTTTACAAGGAGTAAATCGAAGACATAGCAGATCTGACCTTTAGGTGTTTACACTGAAGCTGATCTAAGATGATTTTACATATCTGAGAACAAATTGAATAAATAGATTTGGCATCTCCATATTCGACGGAGAGTAGAACGAAGACATAGCAGATCTGACCTTCAGGTGTTTACGCTGAAGCAGATTCAAGATGATTTGGCATCTCTGTATTGTCAGAGAAAAAATCGCAGAAATAGATTCAGCATCTCCATATTCGACGGAGAGCAGATCGAAGGCGTAGCACATCTAACCTTTGGATGTTTGCGTAACGAAGCAGATTCAAGATGATTTGGCATTCTTGTGTTTACAAGGGGAAAATTGAAGACATAGCAGATCTGACCTTCAGGTGTTTACACTGAAGCAGATCCAAGATGATTTGGAATCTCTGTATTGTCAGAGAACAAATCGAAGAAACAGATTTGGCATCTCCATATTCAATGGAGAGCAGATCGAAGGCATAGCAGATCTGACCTTTGTATGTTTTCACATCGAAGCAGATCCAAGATGATTTGGCATTCTTATGTTTACAAGGAGCAAACCAAAGACATAGCAGATTTGACATTCAAGTGTTTACACTGAAGCGGATCTAAGATGATTTGGCATCTCTGTATTGTCAGAGAAAAAATCAAAAACAGATTTGGTATCTCCATATTCGGCGGAGAGCAGATCGAAGGCATAGCAGATCTGACCTTTGGATGTTTGCATAACGAAGTAGATTCAAGATGATTTGGTATTCTTCTGTTTACAAAGGGCAAATTGAAGACATAGAAGATCTGACCTTTAGGTGTTTACTCAGAAGCAGATGGAAGATGATTTGGCATCTCTGTATTGTCAGAGAACAAATCGAAGAAACAAATTTGGCATCTTCATATTCAATGGAGAGCAGATCGAAGACATAGCAGATCTGACCTTCGGATGTTTTCACATCGAAGCAGATCCAAGATGATTTGGCATTCTTGTGTTTACAAGGAACAAATCGAAGACATAGCAGATTTGACCTTCAGGTGTTTACACTGAAGCAGATCCAAGATGATTTGGCATCTCTGTATTGTCAGAGAAAAAATTGAAGAAACAGATTTGGCATCTCCATATTCGACGGAGAGCAGATCGAAAGCATAGCAGATCTGACCTTTGGATGTTTTCACAACGAAGCAGACTCAAGATGATTTGGCATTCTTGTGTTTACAAGGGGCAAATTGAAGACATAGCAGATCTGACCTTCAGGTGTTTACACTGAAGTAGATCCAAGATGATTTGGCATCTCTGTATTGTCAGAGAACAAATCGAAGAAATAGATTTGGCATCTCCATATTCGACGGAGTGCAGATCGAAGACATAGTAGATCTAACCTTTGGATGTTTTCACTTCGAAGCAGATCCAAGATGATTTAGAATTCTTGTGTTTACAAGCAGTAAATTGAAGACATAGCAGATCTGACCTTCAGGTGTTTACACTGAAGCAGATCCAAGATGATTTGGCATCTCTGTATTGTCAGAGAACAAATCGAAGAAACAGATTTGGCATCTCCATAGTCGACGGAGAGCAGATTGAAGACATAGCAGATATGACCTTTGGATGTTTTCACATCGAAGCAGATCCAAGATGATTTACATTCTTATGTTTACAAGGAGCAAATCGAAGACATAGCAGATCTGAGCTTCAGGTGTTTACACTGAAGCAGATCCAAGATGATTTGGAATCTCTGTATTGTCAGAGAACAAATCGAAGAAATAGATTTGGAATTTCCATATTCAATGGAGTGCAGATCGAAGGCATAGCAGATCTGACCTTTGTATGTTTTCACATCGAAGCAGATCCAAGATGATTTGGCATTCTTGTGTTTGCAAGGAGCAAATCGAAGACATAGCAGATTTGACCTTCAGGTGTTTACACTGAAGTGGATCTAAGATGATTTGGCATCTCTGTATTGTTAGAGAAAAAATCAAAGAAATAGATTTGGTATCTCCATATTCTACGGAGAGCAGGATCGAAGGCATAGCATGTAACACCCCAAACCCGAGACCATCGCCGGTGTCGGACCCGAGGGTTAACAAACCAAGTTCACATGTTTTTGCCCACCAATTTGACATTTCCAGTCAGGCTGGAAAACTGCGTCACTGTCGCCTTAAAAATCATATCTCGAGTTTCAAAACTCGGAAACTGGTTTCGTAAATTTTCCTGAATTTAGACTCATATATACATCCATGGATTTATTTCTAGGATTTTGGTCGGGCCAATTGGTACAGTTTATTAGTTAAAGTTACCCAAGTTACAGGGATCGACTGCTCTGACCTTCGCGCGGTATAACTTGAATATCTCTCTGCACAGGGCTTTAATGCTGGTGTCGTTTGTTTCTAATGAAACTAGACTCAAAATGGAATCTGTACATATAAGGTATATCTCCTAATTCTTTTGGATAATTTATGGTGAATTTTTAAAGTTGCGACAGGGAACCCAGAAACCATTCTGGCCCTGTCTCACAATAGCTTTAATATCTCTTAACCTGTAACTCCTATGACCGTTTCGTTTCTTCCATATGAAAATAGACTCATCAAGGTTCATTTACATAGCTTATTCACTATTTGATTCCATTCCTATGAATTATGGTGATTTTCACATTCACGCCACTGCAGCTGGCAGCATCTGTTTTAAGGTAGGACTTACCTATTTGGTAGTCTCCATGATTCAACTAATCTTGCCATACATAGGTTCATATATGATCATTTTAACCATGCCAATGGCTGATCATATGACCAACATTCCCATTTCCAAACCATAGCCACATCATGACCCCAAATATATATACATACAACCCACAATAAGTCTAAGTTCATGCTCCCTTTTCGAGCCATTTTCGCATGGCCATACAAACTTACATTACAACGTATTTAACAAACAAGAGGTAGTCCTATACATGCCATCTCAAGTTCAACCAAAATTTATACCAAAATGGAGGCTTGATAGTGTGGATGACTTCGACTTCAACGATCCCAAATCCGAT
This sequence comes from Gossypium arboreum, assembly GCF_025698485.1. Lineage (NCBI taxonomy): Eukaryota > Viridiplantae > Streptophyta > Magnoliopsida > Malvales > Malvaceae > Gossypium > Gossypium arboreum. The sequence goes on along the minus strand of NC_069081.1, from coordinate 80,728,059 downwards.
TGCCTCGAGCGAAATCTAGAAAACTAAGAGCCAAAGCAACGGGTAAGCATTTTTATGCTTAGTAAGTCTCAAGGAATATAATGAACTATAATTTACAGCAATACATTCACATAGCCAAATGCATCATTTCATTAATACACATTCTTACTTCATACTTCATCATTGTATAAGTTCGCAAAGCATCAATCAATTCAATAACTGAAATTCATTAGTCGATTGAGCGAATGTTGCTCAAACACGCCGACTTTCCAATGCACATATAACGTACCTTATCCTTTGGGCTGTCCGAGTGTACTAATTAAATTCATTTCAGCAACCAACACTCACCTCCAGCCCAAGATTCTTCGAATATAACCGGATATAATCACGTGCACAAATGCCTTGGTCTTAGCCCGGATAGAATAACTCGCATTTAATGCCTTCGCCTTAGCCCGGATATAACCACTAGCACAATTGCCTTCGGTCTTAACCGGATATAATTTCCAGCATAATTGTCTTCGGCTTAGCCCGATATCATTCAATTTCTCATGCACACATACATCAATAATCATTGGACATACATATTTCATTTTCGTTACTAAGGCTCAAACACAATTAATATCATTAGCATATTCGCCTTGGGACTTAGCCCGGTGGAATTCAAATACTCATACACACATAATCAATAATCATACACATCCATATTTCATCTCACATAATTCAAGTAAGGTCACTTCTTGAGGACTTACCTCGGATGTTGTCGAACGGCTTTTTCGGCTATTCGATCACCTTTTCCTTCCCTTGTCCAATTGTGGCCCTCTTAGCTCTTGAGCTTAATTCAAACAAATTCAATTTATTAAAACCTCATTGTGCTTGCTTATGGCGAATATGACAAGGATTTTAAATGGTCATATGGCCACTCTTTAGCTTGAATACACAATGGTCATGCACATTTTATACTACATCAAGCAATTCAATACAATTTATTTGAGCATCAAGGAAATGCTAAGGCCTTCAATAGGCTACCCAAGGCGAATATTCATGTACATGTTGAGGTCAATTTTGCACTTAATACCTCACAAAACAGCATGCAATCTACTAATTTATGCTTTGCACATTGTGGCCCAAAACTTATAATATAGCATCAAGCACTTATATGTGTGCTAGGTCAATTGTGCTTGCAATTTCACAAGCATTCTTCCACATTTTCTTCTTTAAATCAATATATTCATCACTTAGTTCATAACCAAACATAATGTGCAATCATATATATGCATATATGAGCATGGCCGAATTTTCAAGGTGTCCATAGCCATCCAAAACACAAACTTTTAACTAACATGCAAGAAGCATGAATCATGCTCAAGAATGCATCATGGCCAAGTATGACAATCATGCTCCTTTTCAACTTTAATCATGATAAAACAAAGAGAAAACTCAAAATCTTACTCATGAGTAGAAAATCCATCATTGCATGCATCATCATCAAGCTTCACACTTAGCATGCAATGGCTTTATCACTATAACAACTTTGGCCAAATACCATTTCCATGGCATACCAAAGATTTGAGCCATGGCTAACATGCACATCAAGTTAGCAACCAAAACATGCATGAAACTCCCAACACAACCTCATACATACCTTAATCTTGATGCAAACTTAGCCAAATCTCCTTCTAGATCTCTTCCAAACCAAGCATGAAGCAAAAATCCTCCTTCTTCCTTAGTTTTGGCTCAAAGAAAGGATGAACAAAATTTTTTCTTTCCTTCTCTACAACTCACGGCAATGGGGTATGCCACTCTCTCACACATTTTTTTTTTCATTCTTTTCTTACCCATGCTTATTTGTTTACTATTTCTCCCTAATGCCCAACAAAACATGTTTCATGACATGTTTGACCCATATTTCTTTGTCATGGCCGCCATTACTTGTAGAAAGGGGAATTTGACATGCAAGTCCATTATTTTGCATGCATGCTTTAATTAGTCATCACCTATTTTCCTATCGTACTTTCAAAGTTCACTACTAAGTCCTTTCTTATAATTTAGCACCTAATTAATAAAAATCGAGACACGAAATATTTACGCATACCAATTCCACATACAATAAGTACGGAATATAACACTTAATTATTCTTGTGACTCGGTTTCGTGGTCCCAAACCACTCTCGACTAGGGTCACATTCGGGTGTCACAACTCTCCCCACTCAAGAGATTTTCGCCCCAAAAGCTTACCGGTAAATAGGTTCGGATATCGCTCTCTCATTGAGTTCTCGGTCTCCCAAGTAGCTTCTTCTATCCCGTGCTTGAGCCATAACACTTTCACTAGCGGAACCCGCTTGTTTCGCAACTCTTTCACTTCTCGTGATAGGATACGAATTGGTTCTTCCTCATAACTCATATTAGCTTGAATTTCAATTTCGATGGACTAATCACGTGCGTTGGATCGGATCTATAACGTCAAGCATCGAAACGTGGAAGACATCGTGAACCTTTTGAGTTCGGGGGCAAAATCAAACGATATGCCACCGACCGACTCGCTCGATATCTCATATGGCCCAATGAACCTCGGGCTCAACTTGCCCTTACTACGAACTCGAGTATTTTTTTCCAAGGCGATACCTTGAGGAACACTTTATCACCCACCTGATACTCGATATCCTTACGCTTCATATCCGCGTACGACTTCTGACGATCGAAGGCTATCTTCAAACTTTCACGGATTACTTTCACTTTCTGCTCGCATCCCTAATCAAATCCACCCGAAAATCTTGCTTTCACCAAGCTCATCCAAAACAATGGTGTACGGCATTTACGCCCGCATAAAGCCTCGTAGGGTGCCATCTTAATACTCGATTGAAAGTTTGTTGTTGTGTTTAATTCAATCAACGGCAAATACCGCTCCCATGAACCACTAAACTCGAGGACGCAACATCTTAACATATCCTCAAGTATCTGAATTACCCGCTCGGATTGACCATCGGTTTGGGGGTGGAAGGCAGTGCTGAAATGCAACTTGGTACCCAAAGCTTCTTGCAACTTTTTCCAAAACCGCGAGGTAAATCTCGGATCTCTATCCGACACGATAGAAATAGGCACCCGTGTAATTTCACAACTGAGAAACGTACAATTCCGCTTAATTTGTCCATTGAAAATCCGTGCGTCGACGGGACAAAGTGGGCCGACTTAGTCAATCGATCTACCACGACCCAAACCGCATCCTTCTTACTTGCGACAATGGCGGTCCGGATACAAAGTCCATTGTGACTCGATCCCATTTCCACTCGGGTATCGTGATTGGTCAAGTAATCTCAAGGCACCGATGTTCCGCTTTCACTTGTTGACATATTAAACATCTTGAAACAAAGTCGGAGATGTCTCGCTTCATACCATGCCACCAAAATCGACGTTTCAAATCATTGTACATCTTCGTACTCCGGGTGGATTGCCATTCGGCTACAATGGGCTTCATTCGAATTATCGAAATGAGTTCAATTCTTTGGGACACACAGACGACTTTTGAACCTCAAACAATCGTCATCGCCGATTTGAAACTCCGAGTCCTTGTTCGAACACACGCGGCCGTTTTGCAACCAACTCGTCATCGACTTTCTCGAGCTTCTCGAATTTGGTGTGTCAATAATGGTTTGGCTTTCATTTCAGCCACTAACACACTTGTCGGATCGGATAGACAAGTGCACATTCATCGTCGTAAAGTGAATAACGATTTACGACTCAAGGCATCCGCAACTACATTCGCCTTTCCCGTGATAGTCAATGATCACTCATAATCCTTTAACAGCTCGAGCCAACGTCTTTGTCGCAGATTTAAGTCTCGTTGGGTCATCAAATACTTGAGACTTTTGTGATCCGAGTATACATGGCACCTTTCACCGAATAAGTAATGTCGCCAAATCTTTAAGGCGAATACGATGGCGCCAATTCGAGATCATGAGTCGGATAATTTTTCTCATGTGGCTTTAATTGCCTCGACGATAGGCCACAACTCGACCTTCTTGCATTAATACGCAACCTAACCCAAGTAGAGAGGCGTCGCTATAGATGACAAACTCCTTGCGGACTCGGGTTGCACTAGAATTGGGGCTTCATCAAATAAGTTTTCAGTTGATCGAAGCTTTTTGGCATTTCTCCGTCCATTCAACTTAACATCCTTTTGGAGTAGCCGTCATCGGCGTGGCTATCGTTGAGAAGCCTTTACAAATCGTCAGTAGTAACCTAAGCCCCAAAAGCTTCAACCTCGTTAATATTTCTGAGGCTTCCAATTTAGTATGGCTGAAATTTTATTCGGTTCGACTCGAATACCCGATGCGATACCACATGACCCAAGAAGCTTACCTCTTAACCGTAACTCACACTTGCTGAACTTAGCATATAATTGCTTGTCCGTAAAATTTGCAAGCACTAACCGCAGTGTTCAAAGATGTTCGGTCTCATTTCTTGAATAGACCAAGATGTCATCAATGAACACGACTACTTAATCGATCCAAATATGGTCTAAAGATTCGATTCATTAAATCCATAAATACCGCGGGGCATTAGTGAGCCCAAACGGCATCACCAGAACTCATAGTGACCATATCTCGCTCAAGGCGCCTTGGGCACGCTCTCAATCTCGGATTCGCAATTGATAGTAGCCCGATCTCAAATCTATTTTCGAGAACACCGAGGCTCCTTCAGCTTGATCGAACAAGTCATCAATACGTGGCAACGGATATTTGTTCTTTATCGCCGCTTTGTTGTCGACGATAGTCGATGCATAGTCGCATGGTTCCATCCTTCTTCTTCACGAACAACACCGGCGCACCCCAAGGCGAAAAACTCAAGCGAGCAAAACCTCTATCCACCAATTCTTGCAACCGAAGTTTTCAACTCCTTCAATTCCGTTGGTGCCATACGATACGGAGCTATCGAAATTGGGGTGGTACCAGTACCAATTCGATGCCAAATTCTATTTCTCGAACAGTGGTAAACCCGGCAATTCTTCGGGAAAACATCCGGTATTCACAAACCACGCACAGATTCGGTTTCTTCTCCGATTCCTTGTCATCGAGTACGTGACGCAAGGTACGCCGCACCCTTTTCTTACATATTTCGGGCCAACATCGGCGATATTACAAATGGCAACCCTTTAAGTCCGTGGACTCAACCCAATTATTTCATTATTCGCAAGACCTCAAATCGATAGTCTTGCTCTTGCAATTTACAACCGCATCGTGCATGGTCAACCAATCCAAACCAAGAATAACATCGAACTCATCGAATGGCAAAAGCATTAAGTCCGCGGAAAACAAGAACCTCGGAACACTAGGGACTTTTCTTGCACACTTTGTTAACAAGCACGTAATGACCCAAGGGTTTGACACCGAATTACAAACTCAAGAGACTCAATGGGCAAAGTCTTCTTTGGATGCTAAGGTTTCACATATATAAGAATGAGTAGAACCGGGGTCAATCAAAGCAATTACATTTGTATTGAAAAGAGTGAAAGTACCGTAATAACATCCGGAGAGGCAAGATCCTCGCGTGCGCGTATGGCATAAGTCCTAGCAGAGCACGAGCCTCGGATCTGATGGTAGCATCTCTAGATCCTCTCGACCGCCACCGACATTGCCCATATTTCTAGGTGGCCTACCTCGGCAAAGGGTAGCACCCGGGTTTGCACTCGACTTGCATTCTGCTCATGCATCCTCGGGCAATCCTTCATAAAATGGTCGGCCGATCCACACTTATAGCAGAGCGATCACGAAACCAACAGCTCCCGAATGCCATTTGCCCCAATGTGGACACTCCGTCCTCTCTCGGCGATCATTTCCGCCACCGCAATCGAGGTGACTCGTGTGGTCACAGGGGTCGATCGCGTCCTCGTCTAGAAAATCCCAAACGCCTCTAGACCGGCTCGCATCATCTCGAAATCTCTTCGATGCTTGTTGAAGAGACTTTCCGAGGACCTCTTCGAATTCTCCAATCCCCACATCAGCTTTTTGTTTCTCCTTTCTAAGCTCTTCGACTTTACAAGCTCGCTCAACAAGTACTACGAACTCTCGATCTCGAGAATGCCAACAAACATCCTTATATCATCATTCAGCCCATCCTCGAAGCGTTTGCACATAATAGCTTCGGACGAAATGCATTCTCACAGATCGGCTAAGCCTCACAAACTTTCGTTCGAGTCGGTAATAGCGGACATAGAACCTTGCTTAAGATCAAGGAACTCCCTCCGCTTTTGGTCGATGAATCTCGACCGATATACTTTTTTCGAACTCGGTTAGAAAGAATTCCCAAGTCACTTGCTCTCTAGGCACCACAAGTCGAGTACTCCACCAATAGTAGGCGGACTCGTAGCAAGGAGATGGTACACTTTAAGCACTCATCGGGTGTACAGATAGCTCATCAAGCACCCGGATAGTGTTATCTAACCATAATTCAGCTCGCTTCGGCATCATCATCATCCGTAGCCTTAAATTCAGTGGCCCCATGTTTTCAATCCTATCGATCGGGGCTTACCCGACCTTATTGGGTCACCACCGGTGGTATTGTAGGTGCGGGGTTGCATTCGTCGGGAATGGAGGTGGTGGAACGGCCGTGTTGGTTCGAATGTATTGATTAAACCATTCGCTCATCACACTATAAAAGGCTTGCTTAGCCTCGTCATTAGGATTGCTGGCCATAGGTTGAGAGTCCGCCGGCGCTGTCCCTTGCGCGGAGCAGCGCCACACTCTCCACATCATCAGCTATCGCTTCGGTTGGGATCGGATCCATTGCTATAAACAAACATGAAGTCAAATTGTCGAATTCATCACACTATCGATTCATCATTTAATGGCATGTATAGCTAGACCCCAAACACATCACGGTAGTCCTAGAATCGACTAAACCGTGGCTCGATACCAATAAAATTGTAACACCCCAAACCCGAGACCATCGCCGTGTCGGACCCGAGGGTTAACAAACCAAGTTCACATGTTTTGCCCACCAATTTGACATTTCCAGTCAGGCTGGAAAACTGCGTCACTGTCGCCTTAAAATCATATCTCGAGTTTCAAAACTCGGAAACTGGTTTCGTAAATTTTCCTGAATTTAGACTCATATATACATCCATGGATTTATTTCTAGGATTTTGGTCGGGCCAATTGGTACAGTTTATTAGTTAAAGTTACCCAAGTTACAGGGATCGACTGCTCTGACCTTCGCGCGGTATAACTTGAATATCTCTCTGCACAGGGCTTTAATGCTGGTGTCGTTTGTTTCTAATGAAACTAGACTCAAAATGGAATCTGTACATATAAGGTATATCTCCTAATTCTTTTGGATAATTTATGGTGAATTTTTAAAGTTGCGACAGGGAACCCAGAAACCATTCTGGCCCTGTCTCACAATAGCTTTAATATCTCTTAACCTGTAACTCCTATGACCGTTTCGTTTCTTCCATATGAAAATAGACTCATCAAGGTTCATTTACATATCTTATTCACTATTTGATTCCATTCCTATGAATTATGGTGATTTTTCACATTCACGCCACTGCAGCTGGCAGCATCTGTTTTAAGGTAGGACTTACCTATTTGGTAGTCTCCATGATTCAACTAATCTTGCCATACATAGGTTCATATATGATCATTTTAACCATGCCAATGGCTGATCATATGACCAACATTCCCATTTCCAAACCATAGCCACATCATGACCCCAAATATATATACATACAACCCACAATAAGTCTAAGTTCATGCTCCCTTTTGAGCCATTTTCGCATGGCCATACAAACTTACATTACAACGTATTTAACAAACAAGAGGTAGTCCTATACATGCCATCTCAAGTTCAACCAAAATTTATACCAAAATGGAGGCTTGATAGTGTGGATGACTTCGACTTCAACGATCCCAAATCCGATTGCCTCGAGCGAAATCTAGAAAACTAAGAGCCAAAGCAACGGGTAAGCATTTTTATGCTTAGTAAGTCTCAAGGAATATAATGAACTATAATTTACAGCAATACATTCACATAGCCAAATGCATCATTTCATTAATACACATTCTTACTTCATACTTCATCATTGTATAAGTTCGCAAAGCATCAATCAATTCAATAACTGAAATTCATTAGTCGATTGAGCGAATGTTGCTCAAACACGCCGACTTTCCAATGCACATATAACGTACCTTATCCTTTGGGCTGTCCGAGTGTACTAATTAAATTCATTTCAGCAACCAACACTCACCTCCAGCCCAAGATTCTTCGAATATAACCGGATATAATCACGTGCACAAATGCCTTGGTCTTAGCCGGATAGAATAACTCGCATACGAATGCCTTGGGCCTTAGCCCGGATATAACCACTAGCACAATTGCCTTGGGTCTTAACCCGGATATAATTTCCAGCATAATTGTCTTCGGCTTAGCCCGATATCATTCAATTTCTCATGCACACATACATCAATAATCATTGGACATACATATTTCATTTTCAGTTACTAAGGCTCAAACACAATTAATATCATTAGCATATTCGCCTTGGGACTTAGCCCGGTGGAATTCAAATACTCATACACACATAATCAATAATCATACACATCCATATTTCATCTCACATAATTCAAGTAAGGTCACTTCTTGAGGACTTACCTCGGATGTTGTCGAACGGCTTTTTCGGCTATTCGATCACCTTTTCCTTCCCTTGTCCAATTGTGGCCCTCTTAGCTCTTGAGCTTAATTCAAACAAATTCAATTTATTAAAACCTCATTGTGCTTGCTTATGGCGAATATGACAAGGATTTTAAATGGTCATATGGCCACTCTTTAGCTTGAATACACAATGGTCATGCACATTTTATACTACATCAAGCAATTCAATACAATTTATTTGAGCATCAAGGAAATGCTAAGGCCTTCAATAGGCTACCCAAGGCCGAATATTCATGTACATGTTGAGGTCAATTTTGCACTTAATACCTCACAAAAACAGCATGCAATCTACTAATTTATGCTTTGCACATTGTGGCCCAAAACTTATAATATAGCATCAAGCACTTATATGTGTGCTAGGCAATTGTGCTTGCAATTTCACAAGCATTCTTCCACATTTTCTTCTTTAAATCAATATATTCATCACTTAGTTCATAACCAAACATAATGTGCAATCATATATATGCATATATGAGCATGGCCGAATTTTCAAGGTGTCCATAGCCATCCAAAACACAAACTTTTAACTAACATGCAAGAAGCATGAATCATGCTCAAGAATGCATCATGGCCAAGTATGACAATCATGCTCCTTTTCAACTTTAATCATGATAAAACAAAGAGAAAACTCAAAATCTTACTCATGAGTAGAAAATCCATCATTGCATGCATCATCATCAAGCTTCACACTTAGCATGCAATGGCTTTATCACTATAACAACTTTGGCCAAATACCATTTCCATGGCATACCAAAGATTTGAGCCATGGCTAACATGCACATCAAGTTAGCAACCAAAACATGCATGAAACTCCCAACACAACCTCATACATACCTTAATCTTGATGCAAACTTAGCCAAATCTCCTTCTAGATCTCTTCCAAACCAAGCATGAAGCAAAATCCTCCTTCTTCCTTAGTTTTGGCTCAAAGAAAGGATGAACAAAATTTTTTCTTTCCTTCTCTACAACTCACGGCAATGGGGTATGCCACTCTCTCACACACATTTTTTTTTCATTCTTTTCTTACCCATGCTTATTTGTTTACTATTTCTCCCTAATGCCCAACAAAACATGTTTCATGACATGTTTGACCCATATTCTTTGTCATGGCCGCCATTACTTGTAGAAAGGGAATTTGACATGCAAGTCCATTATTTTGCATGCATGCTTTAATTAGTCATCACCTATTTTCCTATCGTACTTTCAAAGTTCACTACTAAGTCCTTTCTTATAATTTAGCACCTAATTAATAAAAATCGAGACACGAAATATTTACGCATACCAATTCCACATACAATAAGTACGGAATATAACACTTAATTATTCTTGTGACTCGGTTTCGTGGTCCCGAAACCACTCTCCGACTAGGGTCACATTCGGGGTGTCACATAGCAGATCTGACCTTTGGATGTTTGCATAACGAAGCAGATTCAAGATGATTTGGTATTCTTGTGTTTACAAGGGGCAAATTGAAGACATAGCAGATCTGACCTTTAGGTGTTTACACTGAAGCAGATTCAAGATGATTTGGCATCTCTATTTTGTCAGAGAACAAATCGAAGAAACAGATTTGGCATCTCCATATTCAATGGAGAGCAGATCGAAGACATAGCAGATCTGACCTTTGGATGATTTCACATCGAAGCAGATTAAAGATGATTTGGCATTCTTGTGTTTACAATGAGCAAATCGAAGACATAGCAGATTTGACCTTCAGGTGTTTACACTGAAGCAGATCAAAGATGATTTGGCATCTCTGTATTGTCAGAGAAAAAATCGAAGAAACAGATTTGGCATCTCCATATTCGACGGAGAGCAGATTGAAGGCATAGCATATCTGACCTATCGATTTTTCACAACGAAGCGCACTCAAGATGATTTGGCATTCTTGTGTTTACAAGTGGCAAATTGAAGACATAGCAGATCGACCTTGGTGTTTACATCAAGCGCATCCAAGATGATTGGCATCTCTCAGATTGTCGAGAACAAATCGAAGAAACAGATTTGGCATCTCCATATTCGACGGAGTGGAGATCGAAGACATAGCAGATCGGACCTTTGGATGTTTTCACTTCGAAGCAGATCCAAGATGATTTAGAATTCTTGTGTTTACAAGGAGTAAATTGAAGACATAGCAGATCTGACCTTCAAGTGTTTACACTGAAGCAGATCCAAGATGATTTGGCATCTCTGTATTGTCAGAGAACAAATCGAAGAAACAGATTTGGCATCTCTATTTTCGACGGAGAGCAGATCGAAGACATAGCAGATTTGACCTTTGGATGTTTTCCCATCGAAGCAGATCCAAGATGATTAGGCATTCTTTTGTTTACAAGGAGCAAATCGAAGACATAGCAGATCTGACATCAGGTGTTTACATTGAAGCATATCTAAGATGATTTGGCATCTCTATATTGTGAGAGAAAAAATCGAAGAAACAGATTTGGCATCTCTATATTCGACGAAGAGCAGATCGAAGACATAGCAGATCTGACCTTTGGTTGTTTTCACATCGAAGAAGATCCAAGATGATTTGGCATTCTTGTGCTTACGAGGAGCAAATTGAAGACATAACAGATCTGACCTTCAGGTGTTTACACTGAAGCAGATCCAAGATGATCTGGCATCTCTGTATTGTCAGAGAACAAATCAAAGAAACAGATTTGGTATCTCCATACTCGACGGAGAGCAGATCGAAGACATAGCAGATCTAACCTTTGGTTGTTTTCACATCAAAGCAGATACAAGATGATTTGGCATTCTTGTGTTTAGAAGGAGCAAATTGAAGACATAGCAGATCTGGCCTTCAAGTGTTTACACTGAAGCCGATTCAAGATGATTTCGCATCTGTATTGTCAGAGAACAAATCGAAGAAACAGATTTGGCATCTCCATATTCGACGGAGAGCAGATCGAAGACATAGCAGATCTGACCTTTGAATGTTTTCACATCGAAGAAAGATCCAAGATGATTTGGCATTCTTATGTTTACAAAGACCAAATGGAAGACATAACGATCTGACCTTCAGGTGTTTACACTGAAGCAGATCCAAGATGATCTGGCATCTCTGTATTGCCAGAGAACAAATCGAAGAAACAGATTTGGCATCTCCATTGTCGATGGAGAGCAGATTGAAGACATAGTAGATATGACCTTTGGATGTTTTCACGTCGAAGCAGATCCAAGGTGATTTGCATTCTTGTGTTTATAAGGAGCAAATCGAAGACATAGCAGATCTGACCTTTAGGTGTTTACACTGAAGCAGATCTAAGATGATTTTACATATCTGAGATCAAATTGAATAAATAGATTTGGCATCTCCATATTCGACGGAGAGTAGAACGAAGACATAGCAGATCTGACCTTCAGGTGTTTACGCTGAAGCAGATTCAAGATGATTTGGCATCTCTGTATTGTCAGAGAAAAAATCGCAGAAACAGATTCGGCATCTCCATATTCGACGGAGAGCAGATCGAAGGCGTAGCACATCTGACCCTTGGATGTTTGCATAACGAAGCAGATTCAAGATGATTTGGCATTCTTGTGTTTACAAGGGGAAAATTGAAGACATAGCAGATCTGACCTTCAGGTGTTTACACTAAAGCATATCCAAGATGATTTGGAATCTCTGTATTGTCAGAGAACAAATCGAAGAAATAGATTTGGCAACTCCATATTCAATGGAGAGCAGATCGAAGGCATAGCAGATCTGACCTTTGTATGTTTTCACATCAAAGTAGATCCAAGATGATTTGGCATTCTTGTGTTTACAAGGAGCAAATCGAAGACATAGTAGATTTGACCTCCAGGTGTTTACACTGAAACAGATCTAAGATTATTTGGCATCTCTGTATTGTCAGAGAGAAAATCGAAGAAATAGATTTGGTATCTCCATATTCAACAGAGAGCAGATCGAAGGCATAGCAGATCTGACCTTTGTATGTTTTCACATCAAAGTAGATCCAAGATGATTTAGCATTCTTGTGTTTACAAGGAGCAAATCGAAGACATAGCAAATTTGACCTTCAGGTGTTTACACTGAAACGGATCTAAGATGATTTGGCATCTCTATATTGTCAGAGAGAAAATCGAAGAAATAGATTTGGTATCTCCATATTCAACGGAGAGCAGATCGAAGGCATAGAAGATCTGACCTTTGGATGTGTACATAACGAAGCAGATCCAAGATGATTTGGCATCCTCAGATTATCGAGAATAAATCGAGAAAGCAGATTTGGCATCTCCATATTCAATGGAGAGCGGATCAAGACATAGCAGATGTGACCTTTGGCTGTTTTCACATCAAAGCAGATAAAAGATGATTTGGCATTCTTGTGTTTACAAGGAGCAAATCGAAGACATAGCAGATCTGAGCTTCAGGAGTTTACACTGAAGCAGATCCAACATGATTTGACATCTCTTTATTGTCAGAGAATAAATTGAAGAAATAGATTTTGCATTTCCATATTCGACGGAGAGCAGATCGAAGACATAGTAGATCTGACCTTTAGATGTTTTCACATCGAAGCAGATCCAAGATAATTTGGCATTCTTATGATTACAAAGACCAAATCGAAGACATAACAGATCTGACTTTCAGGTGTTTACACTGAAGCTGATCCAAGATCATCTGGCATCTCTGTATTGCTAGAGAACAAATCGAAGAAACAGATTTGGCATCTCCATATTCGACGGAGAGCAGATTGAAGACATAGCAGATATGACCTTTGGATGTTTTCACATCGAAGTAGATCCAAGATGATTTGCATTCTTGTGTTTAAAAGGAGCAAATCGAAGACATAGTAGATCTGACCTTTAGGTGTTTACAATGAAGCAGATCTAAGATGATTTTACATATCTGAGAACAAATTGAATAAATAGAATTGGCATCTCCATATTCGATGGAGAGCAGATCGAAGACATAGCAGATCTGACCTTCAGGTGTTTACACTGAAGCAGATTCAAGATGATTTGGCATCTCTTTATTGTCAGAGAAAAATCGAAGAAACAGATTTGGCATCTCCATATTCGACGGAGAGCAGATCGAAGGCATAGCAGACCTGACCTTTGGATGTTTGCATAACGAAGCAGATTCAAGATGATTTGGCATTCTTGTGTTTACAAGGGGCAAATTGAAGACATAGCAGATCTGACCTTCAGGTGTTTACACTGAAGCAGATCCAAGATGATTTGGAATCTCTGTACTGTCAGAGAACAAATCGAAGAAATAGATTTGGCATCTCCATATTCAATGGAGGGCAGATCGAAGGCATAGCAGATCTGACCTCTGTATGTTTTCACATCGAAGCAGATCCAAGATGATTTAGCTTTCTTGTGTTTTCAAGGAGCAAATCGAAGACATAGCAGATTTGACCTTCAGGTGTTTACACTGAAACGGATCTAAGATGATTTGGCATCTCTGTATTGTCAGAGAAAAAATCTAAGAAATAGATTTGGTATCTCCATATTCAACGGAGAGCAGATCGAAGGCATAGCAGATCTGACCTTTGGATGTTTGCATAACGAAGCAGATTCAAGATGATTTGGCATTCTTCTGTTTACAAGGGGCAAATTGAAGACAAAGCAGATCTGACCTTCAAGTGTTTACACTGAAGCAGATCCAAGATGATTTGGCATCTCTGTATTATCAGAGAATAAATCAGAGAAACAGATTTGGCATCTCCATATTCAATGGAGAGCAGATCGAAGACATAGCAGATCTGACCTTTGGATGTTTTCACATCGAAGAAGATCCAAGATGATTTGGCATTCTTGTTTTTACAAGGAGCAAATCGAAGACATATTAGATTTGACCTTCAGGTGTTTACACTGAAGCAGATCCAAGATGATTTAGCATCTCTGTATTGTCAGAGAAAAAATCGAAGAAACAGATTTGGCATCTCCATATTCGACGGAGAGCAGATCGAAGGCATAGAAAATCTGACCTTTGGATGTTTTCACAACGAAGCAGACTCAAGATGATTTGGCATTCTTGTGTTTATAAGGTACAAATTGAAGACATAGCAGATCTGACCTTCAGGTGTTTACACTGAAGCAGATCCAAGATGATTTGGCATCTATGTATTGTCAGAGAACAAATCGAAGAAACAGATTTGGCACCTCCATATTCAACAGAGAGCAGATCGAAGGCATAGCAGATCTGACCTTTGGATGTTTTCACATCGAAGCAGATCCAAGATGATTTGACATTTTTGTGTTTACAAGGAGCAAATCAAAGTCATGGCAGATTTGACCTTCACGTGTTTGCACTGAAGCGGATCTAAGATGATTTGGCATCTCCGTATTCTCAGAGAGTGGATTGAAGAAACAGATTTGGCATCTCCATATTTGATGGAGAGCAGATCAAAGACATAATAGATCTGACATTTGGATGTTTTCACATCTAAGCAGGTCCAAGATGATTTGGCATTCTTGTGTTTACAAGGAGCGAATCGAAGACATAGCAGATCTGACCTTCAGGTGTTTACACTGAAGCAGATCCAAGATGATTTGGCATCTCTGTATTGTCAGAGAACAAATCGAAGAAACAGATTTGGCATCTCCATATTCGACGGAGAGCAGATCTGACCTTTGGATGTTTTCACATCGAAGCAGATCCAAGATGATTTAGAATTCTTGTGTTTACAAGGAGTAAATTGAAGACATAGCAGATCTGAGCTTCAGGTGTTTACACTGAAGCAGGTCCAAGATGATTTGGTATCTCTATATTGTCAGAGAACAAATCGAAGAAATAGATTTGGCATCTCCATATTCGACGGAGAGCAGATCGAAGACATAGCCCCTTTCGAGCCATTTTCGCATGGCCATACAAACTTACATTACAACGTATTTAACAAACAAGAGGTAGTCCTATACATGCCATCTCAAGTTCAACCAAAATTTATACCAAAATGGAAGGCTTGATAGTGTGGATGACTTGACTTCAACGATCCCAAATCCGATTGCCTCGAGCGAAATCTAGAAAACTAAGAGCCAAAGCAACGGGGTAAGCATTTTTATGCTTAGTAAGTCTCAAGGAATATAATGAACTATAATTTACAGCAATACATTCACATAGCCAAATGCATCATTTCATTAATACACATTCTTACTTCATACTTCATCATTGTATAAGTTCGCAAAGCATCAATCAATTCAATAACTGAAATTCATTAGTCGATTGAGCGAATGTTGCTCAAACACGTCGACTTTCCAATGCACATATAACGTACCTTATCCTTTGGGCTGTCCGAGTGTACTAATTAAATTCATTTCAGCAACCAACACTCACCTCCAGCCCAAGATTCTTCGGAATATAACCGGATATAATCACGTGCACAAATGCCTTCGGGTCTTAGCCCGGATAGAATAACTTCATACGAATGCCTTCGGACCTTAGCCCGGATATAACCACTATTGCACAATTGCCTTGGGTCTTAACCGGATATAATTTCAAGCATAATTGTCTTGGGCTTAGCCCGGATATCATTCAATTTCTCATGCACACATACATCAATAATCATTGGACATACATATTTCATTTTCGTTATTAAGGCTCAAACACAATTAATATCATTAGCATATTACGCCGGGACTTAGCCCGGGTGGAATTCAAATACTCATACACACATAATCAATAATCATACACATCCATATTTCATCTCACATAATTCAAGTAAGGTCACTTCTTGAGGACTTACCTCGGATGTTGTCGAGACGGCTTTTTAACTATTCGATCACCTTTTCCTTCCCTTGTCCAATTGTGGCCCTCTTAGCTCTTGAGCTTAATTCAAACAAATTCAATTTATTAAAACCTCATTGTGCTTGCTTATGGCCGAATATGACAAGGATTTTAAATGGTCATATGGCCACTCTTTAGCTTGAATACACAATGGTCATGCACATTTTATACTACATCAAGCAATTCAATACAATTTATTTGAGCATCAAGGAAATGCTAAGGCCTTCAATAGGCTACCCAAGGCGAATATTCATGTACATGTTGAGGTCAATTTTGCACTTAATACCTCACAAAAACAGCATGCAATCTACTAATTTATGCTTTGCACATGTGGCCCAAAACTTATAATATAGCATCAAGCACTTATATGTGTGCTAGGTCGAATTGTGCTTGCACATTTCTACAAGCATTCTTCCACATTTTCTTCTTTAAATCAATATATTCATCACTTAGTTCATAACCAAACATAATGTGCAATCATATATATGCATATATGAGCATGGCCAATTTTCAAGGTGTCCATAGCCATCCAAAACACAAACTTTTAACTAACATGCAAGAAGCATGAATCATGCTCAAGAATGCATCATGGCCAAGTATGACAATCATGCTCCTTTTCAACTTTAATCATGATAAAACAAAGAGAAAACTCAAAATCTTACTCATGAGTAGAAAATCCATCATTGCATGCATCATCATCAAGCTTCACACTTAGCATGCAATGGCTTTATCACTATAACAACTTTGGCCAAATACCATTTCCATGGCATACCAAAGATTTGAGCCATGGCTAACATGCACATCAAGTTAGCAACCAAAACATGCATGAAACTCCCAACACAACCTCATACATACCTTAATCTTGATGCAAACTTAGCCAAATCTCCTTCTAGATCTCTTCCAAACCAAGCATGAAGCAAAATCCTCCTTCTTCCTTAGTTTTGGCTCAAAGAAAGGATGAACAAAATTTTTTCTTTCCTTCTCTACAACTCACTAGCAATGGGGTATGCCACTCTCTCACACACATTTTTTTTTCATTCTTTTCTTACCCATGCTTATTTGTTTACTATTTCTCCCTAATGCCCAACAAAACATGTTTCATGACATGTTTGACCCATATTTCTTTGTCATGGTAGGCCATTACTTGTAGAAAGGGGAATTTGACATGCAAGTCCATTATTTTGCATGCATGCTTTAATTAGTCATCACCTATTTTCCTATCGTATTTTCAAAGTTCACTACTAAGTCCTTTCTTATAATTTAGCACCTAATTAATAAAAATCGAGACCACGAAATATTTACGCATACCAATTCCACATACAATAAATAAGGAATATAACACTTAATTATTCTTGTGACTCGGTTTAGTGGTCCGAAACCACTTCCGACTAGGGTCACATTAAGGGTGTCACAACTCTCCCCACTCAAGAGATTTTCGCCTCAGAAAAGCTTACGGTAAATAGGTTCGGATATCGCTCTCTCATTGAGTTCTCGGTCTCCCAAGTAGCTTCTTCTATCCCGTGCTTGAGCCATAACACTTTCACTAGCGGAACAAGCTTGTTTCGCAACTCTTTCACTTCTCGTGATAGGATACTGAATTGGTTCTTCCTCATAACTCATATTAGCTTGAATTTCAATTTCGATGGACTAATCACGTGGCGTTGGATCGGATCTATAACGTCAAGCATCAAAGCGTGGAAGACATCGTGAACCTTTTTGAGTTCGGGGGCAAAATCAAACGATATGCCACCGACCGACTCGCATCGATATCTCATATGGCCCAATGAACCTCGGGCTCAACTTGCCCTTACGGTACGAACTCGAGTATATTTTTCCAAAGGCGATACCTTGAAACACTTTATCACCCACCGATACTCGATATCCACGCTTCATATCCGCGTCACGACTTCCGGCGATCGATCGGCTATCTTCAAACTTTCACGGATTACTTTCACTTCGCTCTCGGCATCTAATCAAATCCACCCGAAAATCTTGCTTTCACCAAGCTCGGTCAAACAACAATGGTGTACGCATTTACGCCGCATACAAAGCCTCGTAAAGGGTGCCATCTTAATACTCGATTGAAAGTCGTTGTTGTAAGCTTAATTCAATCAACGGCAAATACCGTTCCCATGAACCACTAAACTCGAGGACGCAACATCTTAACATATCCTCAAGTATCCGAATTACCGCTCGGATTGACCATCGGTTTGGGGGTGGAAGGCGTCTCGAAATGCAACTTGGTACCCAAAGCTTCTTGCAACTTTTTCCAAAACCGCGAGGTAAATCTCGGATCTCTATCCAACACGATAGAAATAGGCACCCGTGTAATTTCACAACTGAGAAACGTACAATTCCGCTTAATTTGTCCATTGAAAATCCGACGCACGGAGGACAAAGTGGGCCGACTTAGTCAATCGATCTACCACGACCCAAACCGCATCCTTCTTACTTGGTCGACACATGGCGTCCGGATACAAAGTCCATTGTGACTCGATCCCATTTCCACTCGGGTATCGTGATTGGTCAAGTAATCTCAAGGCACTCGATGTTCCGCTTTCACTTGTTGACATATTAAACATCTTGAAACAAAGTCGGAGATGTCTCGCTTCATACCATGCCACCAAAATCGGCGTTTCAAATCATTGTACATCTTCGCATTACTCCGGGTGGATTGCCATTCGGCTACAATGGGCTTCATTCAGAATTATCGAAATGAGTTCCGAATTCTTTGGGACACCTGAGCGACTTTTGAACCTCAAACAATCGCCATCGCCGATTTGAAACTCCGAGTCCTTGTTCGGAACACCGCGGCCCGTTTTGCAACCAACTCGTCATCGACTTTCTCGAGCTTCTCGAATTTGGTGTGTCAATAATGGTTTGGCTTTCATTTCAGCCACTAACACCTTGTCGGATCGGATAGACAAGTGCACATTCATCGTCAGTAAAGTGAATAACGATTTACGACTCAAGGCATCCGCAACTACATTACGCTTTCCCGGGTGATAGTCAATGATCGACTCATAATCCTTTAACTCCGAGCCAACGCCTTTGTCGCAGATTTAAGTCTCGTTGGGTCATCAAATACTTGAGACTTTTGTGATCCGAGTATACATGGCACCTTTCATAGAATAAGTAATGTCGCCAAATCTTTAAGGCGAATACGATGGCGGCCAATTCGAGATCATGAGTCGGATAATTTTTCTCATGTGGCTTTAATTGCCTCGGCGATAGGCCACAACTCGACCTTTCTTGCATGTAATGCAACCTAACCCAAGTAGAGAGGCGTCGCTATAGATGACAAACTCCTTGCGGACTCGGGTTGCACTAGAATTGGGGCTTCAATCAAATAAGTTTTCGATTGATCGAAGCTTTTTGGCATTTCTCAGTCCATTCGAACTTAACATCCTTTTGGAGAAGTCATTATCGGCGTGGCTATCGTTGAGAAGCCTTTACAAATAAATTCGAGTAATAGCAAGCAAGCCCCAAAAAGCTTCAACCTCGGTAATATTTCGGAGGCTTCCAATTTAGTATGGCTGAAATTTTATTCTGGCCCAACTCGAATAATTGATGAGATACCACATGACCCAAGAAGCTTACCTCTCTAACCGTAACTCACACTTGCTGAACTTAGCATATAATTGCTTGTCCCGTAAAATTTGCAAGCCTACTAAGCAGGTGTTCAAAGCATGTTCGGTCTCATTTCTTGAATAGACCAAGATGTCATCAATGAACGACGACTTAATCGATCCAAATATGGTCTAAAGATTGATTCATTAAATCCATAAATACTGCGAGGGCATTAGTGAGCCCAAACGGCATCACCAGAACTCATAGTGACCATATCTCTCGTTACGAAGGCGGTCTTGGGCACGCTCGAATCTCTGATTCGCAATTGATAGTAGCCCGATCTCAAATCTATTTTCGAGAACACCGAGGCTCCCTTCGCTTGATCGAACAAGTCATCAATACGCGGCAACGGATATTTGTTCTTTATCGTCGCTTTGTTAAGTGGACGATAGTCGATACATAGTCGCATGGTTCCATCCTTCTTCTTCACGAACAACACCCAAGCACCCTCAAGGCGTAAAACTCAAAGCAGCAAACCTCTATCCACCAATTCTTGCAACCGGGTTTTCAACTCCTTCAATTCCGTTGGTGCCATACGATACCGAGCTATCGAAATTGGGGTGGTACCGGTACCAATTCGATGCCAAATTCTATTTCTCGAGCAATTGGTAAACGGCAATTCTTCTGGGAAAACATCCCGGGTATTCACAAACCACGACAGATTGGGTTTCTTCTCCGATTCCTTGTCGATCGAGTCGTCGCAAAGGTACGCTTTACCCTTTTCTTACATATTTACGGGCCAACATCGGCGATATTACAAATGGCAACCCCTTTAAGTCCGTGGACTCAACCCGAATTATATTCATTATTCGCGCACTCAAATCGATAGTCTTGCTCTTGCAATTTACAACCGCATCGTGCATGGTCAACCAATCCAAACCAAGAATAACATCGAACTCATCGAATGGCAAAAGCATTAAGTCCCAGGAAAACAAGAACCCGGAACACTAGGGACTTTTCGCACACTTTGTTAACAAGCACGTAATGACCCAAGGGTTTGACACCGAATTACAAACTCAAGAGACTCAATGGGCAAAGTCTTACTGGATGCTAAGGTTTCACATATATAAGAATAGTAGAACCGGGGTCAATCAAAGCAATTACATTTGTATTGAAAAGAGTGAAAGTACCGTAATAACATCCGGAGAAAAGACATCCTCGCGATGTGGCGTATGGCATAAGTCCCAGCGAGAACCACGAGCCTCGGATCCGATGGTAGCATCTCTAGATCCTCTCTACGTAGCCTTCGACATTGCCCATATTTCTAGGTGGCCTACCTCGAGCAAGGGTAGCACCGGGTTTGCACTCGACTTGCATTACATGCTCATGCATCCTCGGGCAATCCTTCATAAAATGGTCGGCCGATCCACACTTATAGCGAGAGCGATCACGAAACCAACAGCTCCCGAATGCCATTTGCCCCAATGTGGACACTCCGTCCTCTCTCTACGATCATTTATACCGCCAATCGCAATCGAGGTGACTCGTGTGGTCACGTGGGGAATCGATCGCGTCTCGCCTAGAAAATCCCAAACGCCTCTGACCCGGCTAAATCATCATCTGAAATCTCTTCGATGCTTGTTGAAGAGACTTTCCGAGGACCCTTTCGAATTCTCCAATCCCCACATCGCCTTTTGTTTCTCCTTTCTAAGCTCTTGGCTTTACAAGCTCGCTCAACAAGTACTACGAACTCTCGTATCTCGAGAATGCCAACAAACATCCTTATATCATCATTCAGCCCATCCTCGAGCGTTTGCACATAATAAGGACGAAATGCATTCTCGCAGCATCTGCTAAGCCTCACAAACTTTCGTTCAGTAGTCAGATGCGGACATAGAACCTGCTTAAGATCAAGGAACTCCCTCGCTTTTGGTCGATGAATCTCGATCGATATACTTTTTTCGAACTCGGTTAGAAAGAATTCCCAAGTCTCGACCTTTGGATGTTTTCACATCGAAGCGCATCCAAGATGATTTAGAATTCTTGTGTTTACAAGGAGTAAATTGAAGACATAGAGATCCGAGCTTGTGTGTTTACATCAAGCAGGTCCAAGATGATTTGGTATCTCTATATTGTCAGAGAACAAATCGAAGAAATAGATTTGGCATCTCCATATTCGACGGAGAGCAGATCGAAGACATAGCAGATCTGACCTTTGGATGTTTTCACATCGAAGCAGATCCAAGATGATTTAGAATTCTTGTGTTTACAAGGAGTAAATTGAAGACATAGCAGATCTGACCTTCAGGTGTTTACACTGAAGCAGGTCCAAGATGATTTGGTATCTTTATATTGTCAGAGAACAAATCGAAGAAACAGATTTTGCATCCCCATATTCGATGGAGAGCAGATCGAAGACATAGCAGATCTGACCTTTGGATGTTTTCACATCGAAGCAGATCCAAGATGATTTGGCATTCTTGTGTTTACAAGGAGCAAATCGAAGACATAGTAGATCTGACCTTCAGGTGTTTACACTGAAGCATATCCAAGATGATTTGGCATCTCTGTATTGTGAGAAAAAAAATCGAAGAAATAGGTTTGGCATCTCTATATTCGATGGAGAGCAGATCGAAGACATAGCAGATCTGACCTTTGGTTGTTTTCACATCGAAGAAGATCCAAGATGATTTCGAATTCTTGTGTTTACAAGGAGAAAATCGAAGACATAACAGATCTGACCTTCAGGTGTTTACACTGAAGCAGATCCAAGATGATCTGGCATCTCTGTATTGTCAGAGAACAAATCGAAGAAACAAATTTGGCATCTTCATATTCGACGGAGAGCAGATCGAAGACATAGCAGATCTGACCTTTGATTGTTTTCACATCAAAGCAAAGACAAGATGATTTGGCATTCTTGTGTTTACAAGGAGCAAATCGAAGACATAGTAGATCTGACCTTCAGGTGTTCACACTGAAGTAGATCTAAGATGATTTTACATATCTGAGAACAAATTGAATAAATAGATTTGGCATCTACATATTCGACGGAGACCAGATCGAAGACATAGCAGATCTGACCTTCAGGTGTTTACACTGAAGCAGATCCAAGATGATTTGGCATCTCTGTATTGTCAGAGAACAAATCGAAGAAATAGATTTGGCATCTCTATTTTCGACGGAGAGCAGATCGAAGACATAGCAGATCTAACCTTTGGATGTTTTCACATCGAAGCAGATCCAAGATGATTGGGCATTCTTTTGTTTAAAAGGAGCAAATCGAAGACATAGCAGATCTGACCTTCAGGTGTTTACATTGAAGCATATCCAAGATGATTTGGCATCTCTGTATTGTGAGAGAAAAAATCGAAGAAACAGATTTGGCATCTCCATATTCGACGAAGAGCAGATCGAAGACATAGCAGATCTCACCTTTGGTTGTTTTCACATAGAAGAAGATGCAAGATGATTTGGCATTCTTGTGTTTACAAAGAGCAAATCGAAGACATAACAGATCTGACCTTCAGGTGTTTACACTGAAGCAGATCAAAGATGATCTGGCATCTCTGTATTGTCAGAGAACAATCGAAGAAACAGATTTGGCATCTCCATATTCGACGGAGAGCAGATCGAAGACATAGCAGATCTAACCTTTGGTTGTTTTCACATCAAAACAGATACAAGATGATTTGGCATTCTTGTTTTTACAAGGAGCAAATCGAAGACATAGCAGATCTGACCTTCAGGTGTTTACACTGAAGTAGATCCAACATGATTTGACATCTGTTTATTGTCAGAGAATAAATTGAAGAAACAGATTTGGCATCTCCATAATAAATTGAAGAAACAGATTTGGCATCTCCATATTCGAGGGAGACCAGATCGAAGACATAGCAGATCTGACATTTAGATGTTTTCACATCGAAGCAGATCCAAGATGATTTAGCATTCTTATGTTTACAAAGACCAAATCGAAGACATAACAGATGTGACCTTCAGGTGTTTACACTGAAGCAGATCCAAGATGATTTGGCATCTCTATATTGTCAGAGAACAAATCGAAGAAACAGATTTGGCATCTCCATATTCAATGGAGGGCAGATCGAAGGCATAGCAGATCTGACCTTTGTATGTTTTCACATCGAAGCAGATCCAAGATGATTTGGCATTCTTGTGTTTTCAAGGAGCAAATCGAAGACATAGCAGATTTGACCTTCAGGTGTTTACACTGAAACAGATCTAAGATGATTTGGCATCTCTGTATTGTCAGAGAAAAAATCGAAGAAATAGATTCGGTATCTCCATATTCAACGGAGAGCAGATCGAAGGCATAGCAGATCTGACCTTTGGATGTTTGCATAACGAAGCAGATTCAAGATGATTTGGCATTCTTTTGTTTACAATGGGCAAATTGAAGACATAGCAGATCTGACCTTCAGGTGTTTACACTGAAGTAGATCCAAGATGATTTGGCATCTCTGCATTGTCAGAGAAAAAATCGAAGAAACAGATTTGGCATCTCCATATTCGACGGAGAGCAGATCGAAGGTATAGCAAATCTGACCTTTGGATGTTTTCACAACGAAGCAAACTCAAGATGATTTGGCATTCTTGTTTTTATAAGGGGAAAATTTAAGACATAGCAGATTTGACCTTCAGGTTTTTACACTGAAGCAGATCCAGGATGATTTGGTATCTCTATATTGTCAGAGAACAAATCGAAGAAACAGATTTGGCATCTCCATATTTGACGGAGAGCAGATCAAAGACATAGCAGATCTGACCTTTGGATGTTTTCACATCGAAGCAGGTCCAAGATGATTTGGCATTCTTGTGTTTACATGGAGCAAATCGAAGACATAGCAGATCTGGCCTTCAGGTGTTTACACTGAAGCAGATCCAAGATGATTTGGCATCTCTGTAGTGTTAGAGAACAAATCAAAGAAACAGATTTGCATCTCAATATTCGACGAAGAGTAGATTGAAGACAAAGCAGATCTGACCTTTGGATGTTTTCACATCGAAGCAGATCCAAGATGATTTGGAATTCTTGTGTTTACAAGGAGCAAATCGAAGACATAGCAGATCTGAGCTTCAGGTGTTTACACTGAAGCAGATCCAACATGATTTGACATCTCTTTATTGTCAGAGAATAAATTGAAGAAATAGATTTGGCATTTCCATATTCGACGGAGAGCAGATCGAAGACATAGCAGATCTGACCTTTAGATGTTTTCACATCGAAGCAAATCCAAGATGATTTGGCATTCTTATGTTTACGAAGACCAAATCGAAGACATAACAGATCTGACCTTCAGGTGTTTACACTGAAGCAGATCCAAGATGATTTGGCATCTCTGTATTATCAGAGAACAAATCGGAGAAACAGATTTGGCATCTCCATATTCAATGGAGAGCAGATCGAAGACATAGCAGATCTGACCTTTGGATGTTTTCACATCGAAGCAGATCCAAGATGATTTGGCATTTTGTGTTTACAAGGAGCAAATCGAAGACATATTAGATTTGACCATCAGGTGTTTACACTGAAGCAGATCCAAGATGATTTGGCATCTCCGTATTGTCAGAGAAAAAATTGAAGAAACAGATTTGGCATCTCCATATTCGACGGAGAACAGATCGAAGGCATAGCAAATCTGACCTTTGGTTGTTTTCACAACGAAGCAGACTCAAGATGATTTGGCATTCTTGTGTTTATAAGGGGCAAATTGAAGACATAGCAGATCTGAGCTTCAGGTGTTTACACTGAAGCAGATCCAAGATGATTTGGCATCTCTTTATTGTCAGAGAACAAATCGAACAAACAGATTTGACACTTCCATATTCGACAGAGAGCAGATCGAAGGCATAGCAGATCTGACCTTTGGATGTTTTCACATCGAAGTAGATCCAAGATGATTTGGCATTCTTGTGTTTACAAGGAGCAAATCAAAGACATAGTAGATTTGACCTTCAGGTGTTTGCACTGAAGCGGATCTAAGATGATTTGGCATCTTCGTATTCTCAGAGAGTGGATTGAAGAAACAGATTTGGCATCTCCGTATTCGACGGAGAGCAAATCTGACCTTTGGATGTTTTCACATCAAAGCAGATCAAAGATGATTTAGAATTCTTGTGTTTACAAGGAGTAAATTGAAGACATAGCCGATCTGACCTTCAGGTGTTTACACTGAAGCAGATCCAAGATGATTTGGTATCTCTATATTGTCAAAGAACAAATCGAAGAAACAGATTTGGCATCTCCATATTCGACGAAGAGCAGATCGAAGACATAGCAGATCTGACCTTTGGATGTTTTCACATCGAAGCAGATCCAAGATGATTTGGCATACTTGTGTTTACAAGGAGCAAATCAAAGACATAGTAGATCTGACCTTCAGGTGTTTACACTGAAGCATATCCAAGATGATTTGGCATCTCTGTATTGTGAGAAAAAAAATCGAAGAAACAGGTTTGGCCTCTCTATATTCGGCGGA
Organism: Gossypium arboreum; assembly: GCF_025698485.1. Taxonomy (NCBI): domain Eukaryota; kingdom Viridiplantae; phylum Streptophyta; class Magnoliopsida; order Malvales; family Malvaceae; genus Gossypium; species Gossypium arboreum. The sequence goes on along the minus strand of NC_069081.1, from coordinate 80,701,563 downwards.
GAGCAGATCGAAGACATAGCAGATCTGACCTTTGGTTGTTTTCAAATCGAAGAAGATCCAAGATGATTTTGCATTCTTGTGTTTACAAGGAGCAAATCGAAGACATAACAGATTTGACCTTCAGGTGTTTACACTGAAGCAGATCCAAGATGAACTGGCATCTCTGTATTGTCAGAGAACAAATCGAAGAAACAGATTTGGCATCTCCATATTCGACGGAGAGCAGATTGAAGACATAGCAGATATGACATTTGAATGTTTTCACATCGAAGCAGATCCAAGATGATTTGCATTCTTGTGTTTAGAAGGAGAAAATCGAAGACATAGCAGATCTGACCCTTAGGTGTTTACACTAAAGCAGATCTAAGATGATTTTATATATCTGAGAACAAATTGGATAAATAGATTTGGCATCTCCATATTCGACAGAGAGCAGATCGAAGACATAGCAGATCTGGCCTTCAGGTGTTTACACTGAAGCAGATCAAGATGATTTGGCATCTCTATATTGTCAGAGAAAAAATCGAAGAAACAGATTTGGCATCTCCATAATTGACGGAGAGCAGATCGAAGGCATAGCAGATCTGACCTTTGGATGTTTTCATAACGAAGCAGATTCAAGATGATTTGGCATTCTTGTGTTTACAAGGGGCAAATTGAAGACATAGCAGATCTGACCTTCAGGTGTTTACACTGAAGCAAATCCAAGATGATTCAGCATCTCTGTATTGTCAGAGAACAAATCAAAGAAACAGATTTCGCATCTCCATATTCAATGGAGAGCAGATCGAAGACATAGCAGATCTGACCTTTGGATGTTTTCACATCGAAGCAGATCCAAGATGATTTGGCATTCTTGTGTTTACAAGGAGCAAATCGAGGACATAGCAGATTTGACCTTCAGGTGTTTACACTGAAGCGGATCTAAGATGATTTGGCATCTCTGTATTATTAGAGAGCGGACTGAAGAAACAGATTTGGCATCTCCATATTTGACGGAGAGCAGATCAAAGACATAGCAGATCTGACCTTTGGATGTTTTCACATCGAAGCAGGTCCAAGATGATTTGGCATTCTTGTGTTTACATGGAGCAAATCGAAGACATAGCAGATCTGGCCTTCAGGTGTTTACACTGAAGCAGATCCAAGATGATTTGGCATCTCTGTAGTGTTAGAGAACAAATCAAAGAAACAGATTTGCATCTCAATATTCGACGAAGAGTAGATTGAAGACAAAGCAGATCTGACCTTTGGATGTTTTCACATCGAAGCAGATCGAAGATGATTTGGAATTCTTGTGTTTACAAGGAGTAAATCGAAGACATAGCAGATCTGACCTTCAGGTGTTTACGCTGATGTAGATCCTAGATCATTTGGCATCTCTGTATTGTCAGAGAACAAATTGAAGAAATAGATTTGGCATCTCCATATTCGACGGAGAGCAGATCGAAGACATAGCAGATCTGACCTTTGGATATTTTCACATCGAAGCAGATCCAAGATGATTTAGAATTCTTCTTTTTACAAGGAGTAAATTGAAGACATAGTAGATCTGACCTTCAGGTGTTTACACTAAAGCAGATCCAAGATGATTTGGCATCTCTGTATTGTCAGAGAAAAAATCAAAGAAACAGATTTGGCATCTCCATTTTCGACGGAGAGCAGATTGAAGACATAGCAAATCTGACCTTTGGTTGTTTTCACATCGAAGCAGATCCAAGATGATTGGGCATTCTTTTGTTTACAACGAGCAAATCGAAGACATAGCAGATCTGACCTTCAGGTGTTTACGTTGAAGCATATCCAAGATGATTTGGCATCTCTGTATTGTGAGAGAAAAAATCGAAGAAACAGATTTGGCATCTCCATAGTCGACGAAGAGCAGATCAAAGACAAAGCAGATCTGACCTTTGGATGTTTTCACATCGAAGTAGATCCAAGATGATTTAGAATTCTTGTGTTTACGAGGAGTAAATTGAAGACATAGTAGATCTGACCTTCAGGTGTTTACACTGAAGCAGATCCAAGATGATTTGGCATCTCTGTATTGTCAGAGAACAAATCGAAGAAACAGATTTGGCATCTCCATATTTGACGGAGGGTAGATCGAAGACATAGCAGATCTGACCTTTGGATGTTTTCACTTCGAAGCAGATCCAAGATGATTTAGAATTCTTGTGTTTACAAGGAGTAAATCGAAGACATAGCAGATCTGACCATCAGGTGTTTACACTGAAGCAGATCCAAGATGATTTAGCATCTCTGTATTGTCGAGAACAAATCAAGAAACAGACGGCATCTCCATTTTCGACGGAGAGCGATCAAGACATAGCAGATTTGACCTTTGATGTTTTCACATCAAGCGCATCCAAGATGATTAGGCATTCTTTTGTTTACAAGGAGCAAATCAAGACATAGCAGATCCGACATCGTGTTTACATTAAAGCATATCTAAGATGATTTGGCATCACTATATTGTGAGAGAAAAATCAAGAAACAGATTTGGCATCTCCATATTCGACGAAGAGCGGATCAAGACATAGCAGATCCGACCTTTGGTTGTTTTCACATCAAAGCGTATACAAGATGATTTGGCATTCTTGTGTTTACAACTAGCAAATCGAAGACATAGCGATCCGCCTTCAAGTGCTTACATCAAGCCGATTCAAGATGATTTCGCATCTCTGTATTGTCGAGAACAAATCAAGAAACAGACGGCATCTCCATATTCGACGGAGAGCGGATCGAAGACATAGCAGATCCGACCTTTGAATGTTTTCACATCGAAGAAGATCCAAGATGCTTTGGCATTCTTATGTTTACAAAGACCAAATGGAAGACATAATGATCCGACCTTCGTGTGTTTACACCAAGCGCATCTAAGATGATCCGCATCTCAGACAAGGCAGAATAAATCAAGAAACATATTTGGTATCTCCATTATCGATTTTGAGAGCGATTGAAGACATAGTAGATATGACCTTTGGATGTTTTCACATCGAAGGTAACAAGATGATTTGCATTCTTGTGTTTACAAGGAGTAAATCGAAGACATAGCAGATCTGACCTTTAGGTGTTTACACTGAAGCTGATCTAAGATGATTTTACATATCTGAGAACAAATTGAATAAATAGATTTGGCATCTCCATATTCGACGGAGAGTAGAACGAAGACATAGCAGATCTGACCTTCAGGTGTTTACGCTGAAGCAGATTCAAGATGATTTGGCATCTCTGTATTGTCAGAGAAAAATCGCAGAATAGATTCAGATTCCATATTCGACGGAGAGCAGATCGAAGGCGTAGCACATCTGACCTTTGGATGTTTGCGTAACGAAGCAGATTCAAGATGATTTGGCATTCTTGTGTTTACAAGGGGAAAATTGAAGACATAGCAGATCTGACCTTCAGGTGTTTACATCAAGCGGATCCAAGATGATTTGGAATCTCAGATTGTCGAGAACAAATCAAGAAACAGATTTGGCATCTCCATATTCAATGGAGAGCAGATCGAAGGCATAGCAGATCTGACCTTTGTATGTTTTCACATCGAAGCAGATCCAAGATGATTTGGCATTCTTATGTTTACAAGGAGCAAACCAAAGACATAGCAGATTTGACATTCAAGTGTTTACATCAAGCGGATCTAAGATGATTTGGCATCTCAGATTGTCGAGAAAAATCGAAAAATGATTTGGTATCTCCATATTCTACGGAGAGCGGATCAAGGCATAGCGATCCGACCTTTGGATGTTTGCATAACGAAGTAGATTCAAGATGATTTGGTATTCTTCGCTTACAAGGGAAAATTGAAGACAAAGCGATCCGACCTTCAAGTGTTTACACCAAGCGGATCCAAGATGATTTGGCATCTCTCAGACATCGAGAATAAATCGAGAAACAGACGGCATCTTCATATTCAATGGAGAGCAGATCGAAGACATAGCAGATCCGACCTTCTGATGTTTTCACATCGAAGCGCATCCAAGATGATTTGGCATTCTTGTGTTTACAAGGAACAAATCAAGACATAGCAGATTTGACCTTCGTGTTTACATCAAGCGCATCCAAGATGATTTGGCATCTCTCGTATTGTCGAGAAAAAATTGAAGAAAGCAGATTTGGCATCTCCATATTCGACGGAGTGCGATCAAGACATAGTAGATCTAACCTTTGGATGTTTTCACTTGAAGGCATCCAAGATGATTTAGAATTCTTGTGTTTACAAGCAAGAATTGAAGACATAGCAGATCCGACCTTCGTGTGTTTACATCAAGCGGATCCAAGATGATTTGGCATCTCAGTATTGTCGAGAACAAATCAAGAAACAGATTGGCATCTCCATAGTCGACGGAGAGCGATTGAAGACATAGCAGATATGACCTTGGATGTTTTCACATCGAAGCAGATTCAAGATGATTTGCATTCTTGTGTTTACAAGGAGCAAATCGAAGACATAGCAGATCCGAGCTTGTGTGTTTACACCAAGCGGATCCAAGATGATTTGGAATCTCAGATTGTCGAGAACAAATCAAGAAATAGATTTGGAATTTCCATATTCAATGGAGTGCAGATCGAAGGCATAGCGATCCGACCTTTGTATGTTTTCACATCAAGCGCATCCAAGATGATTTGGCATTCTTGTGTTTGCAAGGAGCAAATCGAGACATAGCAGATTTGACCTTCGTGTGTTTACACCAAGTGGATCTAAGATGATTTGGCATCTCCGTATTGTCGAGAAAAATCAAGAAATAGATTTGGTATCTCCATATTCTACGGAGAGCAGGATCGAAGGCATAGCAGATCTGACCTTTGGATGTTTGCATAACGAAGCAGATTCAAGATGATTTGGTATTCTTGTGTTTACAAGGGGCAAATTGAAGACATAGCGATCCGACCTTTAGGTGTTTACATCAAGCGATTCAAGATGATTTGGCATCTCTATTTTGTCGAGAACAAATCGAAGAAACAGATTGGCATCTCCATATTCAATGGAGAGCGATCAAGACATAGCGGATCCGACCTTTGGATGATTTCACATCGAAGCGTATGAAAGATGATTTGGCATTCTTGTGTTTACAATGAGCAAATCGAAGACATAGCAGATTTGACCTTCAGGTGTTTACACTGAAGCAGATCAAAGATGATTTGGCATCTCTGTATTGTCAGAGAAAAAATCGAAGAAACAGATTTGGCATCTCCATATTCGACGGAGAGCAGATTGAAGGCATAGCAGATCTGACCTATCGATTTTTTCACAACGAAGCAGACTCAAGATGATTTGGCATTCTTGTGTTTACAAGTGGCAAATTGAAGACATAGCAGATCTGACCTTCGTGTTTACACTGAAGCAGATCCAAGATGATTTGGCATCTCTGTATTGTCAGAGAACAAATCGAAGAAACAGATTTGGCATCTCCATATTCGACGGAGTGTAGATCGAAGACATAGCAGATCTGACCTTTGGATGTTTTCACTTCGAAGCAGATCCAAGATGATTTAGAATTCTTGTGTTTACAAGGAGTAAATCGAAGACATAGCAGATCTGACCATCAGGTGTTTGCACTGAAGCAGATCCAAGATGATTTAGCATCTCTGTATTGTCAGAGAACAAATCGAAGAAACAGATTTGGCATCTCCATTTTCGACGGAGAGCAGATCGAAGACATAGCAGATTTGACCTTTGGATGTTTTCACATCGAAGCAGATCCAAGATGATTAGGCATTCTTTTGTTTACAAGGAGCAAATCGAAGACATAGCAGATCTGACATCAGGTGTTTCCATTAAAGCATATCTAAGATGATTTGGCATCACTATATTGTGAGAGAAAAAATCGAAGAAACAGATTTGGCATCTCCATATTCGACGAAGAGCAGATCGAAGACATAGCAGATCTGACCTTTGGTTGTTTTCACATCAAAGCAGATACAAGATGATTTGGCATTCTTGTGTTTACAACTAGCAAATCGAAGACATAGCAGATCTGGCCTTCAAGTGCTTACACCAAGCCGATTAAAGATGATTTCAGATCTCTGATTGTCGAGAACAAATCAAGAAACAGATTTGGCATCTCCATATTCGACGGAGAGCAGATCGAAGACATAGCAGATCTGACCTTTGAATGTTTTCACATCGAAGAAGATCCAAGATGCTTTGGCATTCTTATGTTTACAAAGACCAAATGGAAGACATAACAGATCTGACCTTCAGGTGTTTACACTGAAGCAGATCTAAGATGATCTGGCATCTCTGTATTGGCAGAGAATAAATCGAAGAAACATATTTGGTATCTCCATTATCGACGGAGAGCAGATTGAAGACATAGCAGATATGACCTTTGGATGTTTTCACATCGAAGCAGATCCAAGATGATTTGCATTCTTGTGTTTACAAGGAGTAAATCGAAGACATAGCAGATCTGACCTTTAGGTGTTTACACTGAAGCTGATCTAAGATGATTTTACATATCTGAGAACAAATTGAATAAATAGATTTGGCATCTCCATATTCGACGGAGAGTAGAACGAAGACATAGCAGATCCGACCTTCGTGTGTTTACTGCCAAGCGTATTCAAGATGATTTGGCATCTCTGATTGTCGAGAAAAATCGCAGAAATAGATTCAAAGATTCCATATTCGACGGAGAGCAGATCAAGGCGAAAGTACATCCGACCTTTGGATGTTTGCGTAACGGGCGATTCAAGATGATTTGGCATTCTTGTGTTTACAAGGGAAAATTGAAGACATAGCAGATCCGACCTTCGTGTGTTTACATCAAGCGCATCCAAGATGATTTGGAATCTCAGATTGTCGAGAACAAATCAAGAAACAGATTTGGCATCTCCATATTCAATGGAGAGCGGATCGAAGGCATAGCAGATCCGACCTTTGTATGTTTTCACATCGGGCGCATCCAAGATGATTTGGCATTCTTATGTTTACAAGGAGCAAACCAAAGACATAGCAGATTTGACATTCAAGTGTTTACATCAAGCGGATCTAAGATGATTTGGCATCTCTGTATTGTCGAGAAAAATCGAAAAATGATTTGGTATCTCCATATTCGGTGGAGAGCGGATCAAGGCATAGCAGATCGACCTTTGGATGTTTGCATAACGAAGTAGATTCAAGATGATTTGGTATTCTTCGCTTACAAAGGGCAAATTGAAGACATAGAAGATCCACCATTAGGTGTTTACTCGTATAGATGGAAGATGATTTGGCATCTCTGTATTGTCGAGAACAAATCAAGAAACAAATTTGGCATCTTCATATTCAATGGAGAGCAGATCGAAGATATAGCAGATCCGACCTTCTGATGTTTTCACATCGAAGCGCATCCAAGATGATTTGGCATTCTTGTGTTTACAAGGAACAAATAGAAGACATAGCAGATTTGACCTTCAGGTTTTTACACTGAAGCAGATCCAAGATGATTTGGCATCTCTGTATTGTCAGAGAAAAAATTGAAGAAACAGATTTGGCATCTCCATATTCGACGGAGAGCGATCGAAGCATAGCAGATCCGACCTTTGGACGCTTTTCACGACAAGCGTACTCAAGATGATTTGGCATTCTTGTGTTTACAAGGGGCAAATTGAAGACATAGCAGATCCGACCTTCGTGTTTACATCAAGTAGATCCAAGATGATTTGGCATCTCTGATTGTCGAGAACAAATCGAAGAAACAGATTTGGCATCTCCATATTCGACGTGCGGCATCAAGACATAGTAGATCTAACCTTTGGATGTTTTCACTCAAGCGGATCCAAGATGATTTAGAATTCTTGTGTTTACAAGCAGTAAATTGAAGACATAGCAGATCTGACCTTCAGGTGTTTACACTGAAGCAGATCCAAGATGATTTGGCATCTCTGTATTGTCAGAGAACAAATCGAAGAAACAGATTTGGCATCTCCATAGTCGACGGAGAGCAGATTGAAGACATAGCAGATATGACCTTTGGATGTTTTCACATCGAAGCAGATCCAAGATGATTTGCATTCTTGTGTTTACAAGGAGCAAATCGAAGACATAGAATCCGAGCTTGTGTGTTTACATCAAGCGGATCCAAGATGATTTGGAATCTCAGATTGTCGAGAACAAATCAAGAAATAGATTTGGAATTTCCATATTCAATGGAGTGCGGATCGAAGGCATAGCAGATCCGACCTTTGTATGTTTTCACATCGAAGGCATCCAAGATGATTTGGCATTCTTGTGTTTGCAAGGAGCAAATCAAGACATAGCATTTGACCTTCGTGTTTACATCAAGTGGATCTAAGATGATTTGGCATCTCTGTATTGTCGAGAAAAATCAAGAAATAGATTTGGTATCTCCATATTCTACGGAGAGCAGGATCGAAGGCATAGCAGATCTGACCTTTGGATGTTTGCATAACGAAGCAGATTCAAGATGATTTGGTATTCTTGTGTTTACAAGGGGCAAATTGAAGACATAGCAGATCTGACCTTTAGGTGTTTACACTGAAGCAGATTCAAGATGATTTGGCATCTCTATTTTGTCGAGAACAAATCAAGAAATGATTTGGCATCTCCATATTCAATGGAGAGCAGATCAAGACATAGCAGATCTGACCTTTGGATGATTTCACATCGAAGCAGATTAAAGATGATTTGGCATTCTTGTGTTTACAATGAGCAAATCAAGACATAGCAGATTTGACCTTCGTGTGTTTACATCAAGCGGATCAAAGATGATTTGGCATCTCAGTATTGTCGAGAAAAATCAAGAAACAGATTTGGCATCTCCATATTCGACGGAGAGCAGATTGAAGGCATAGCGGATCCGACCTATCGATTTTTCACAACGAAGCGTACTCAAGATGATTTGGCATTCTTGTGTTTACAAGTGGCAAATTGAAGACATAGCAGATCCGACCTTCACTGCTTACATCAAGCGGATCCAAGATGATTTGGCATCTCTCAGATTGTCGAGAACAAATCAAGAAACAGATTTGGCATCTCCATATTCGACGGAGTGGAGATCAAGACATAGCAGATCGGACCTTTGGATGTTTTCACTTGAAGCGCATCCAAGATGATTTAGAATTCTTGTGTTTACAAGGAGTAAATTGAAGACATAGCAGATCCGACCTTCAAGTGTTTACATCAAGCAGATCCAAGATGATTTGGCATCTCAGATTGTCGAGAACAAATCAAGAAACAGACGGCATCTCTATTTTCGACGGAGAGCGGATCAAGACATAGCAGATTTGACCTTTGGATGTTTTCACATCGAAGCAGATCCAAGATGATTAGGCATTCTTTTGTTTACAAGGAGCAAATCGAAGACATAGCAGATCTGACATCAGGTGTTTACATTGAAGCATATCTAAGATGATTTGGCATCTCTATATTGTGAGAGAAAAAATCGAAGAAACAGATTTGGCATCTCTATATTCGACGAAGAGCAGATCGAAGACATAGCAGATCCGACCTTTGGTTGTTTTCACATCAAGAAGATCCAAGATGATTTGGCATTCTTGTGCTTACGAGAGCAATTTGAAGACATAATGATCCGACCTTCGTGTGTTTACACCAAGCAGATCCAAGATGATCTGCATCTCAGATTGTCGAGAACAAATCAAAGAAACAGATTTGGTATCTCCATACTCGACGGAGAGCGATCAAGACATAGCAGATCTAACCTTTGGTTGTTTTCACATCAAAGCAGATACAAGATGATTTGGCATTCTTGTGTTTAGAAGGAGCAAATTGAAGACATAGCAGATCCGCCTTCAAGTGTTTACACCGAGCCGATTCAAGATGATTTCGCATCTCTATATTGTCGAGAACAAATCAAGAAACAGACGGCATCTCCATATTCGACGGAGAGCGGATCGAAGACATAGCAGATCCGACCTTTGAATGTTTTCACATCAAGAAAGATCCAAGATGATTTGGCATTCTTATGTTTACAAAGACCAAATGGAAGACATAACGATCTCGACCTTCGTGTGTTTACATCAAGCAGATCCAAGATGATCTCGCATCTCTCAGATTGCGGAGAACAAATCAAGAAACAGATTTGGCATCTCCATTGTCGATGGAGAGCGATTGAAGACATAGTAGATATGACCTTTGATGTTTTCACGCCGAAGCGCATCCAAGGTGATTTGCATTCTTGTGTTTACAAGGAGCATATCAAGACATAGCAGATCTGACCTTTAGGTGTTTACACTGAAGCAGATCTAAGATGATTTTACATATCTGAGATCAAATTGAATAAATAGATTTGGCATCTCCATATTCGACGGAGAGTAGAACGAAGACATAGCAGATCTGACCTTCAGGTGTTTACGCCGAAGCAGATTCAAGATGATTTGGCATCTCTGTATTGTCAGAGAAAAAATCGCAGAAAATGTATTCGCATTCCATATTCGACGGAGAGCGATCGAAGGCGTGTACATCCGACCTTTGGATGTTTGCATAACGGGCGATTCAAGATGATTTGGCATTCTTGTGTTTACAAGGGAAAATTGAAGACATAGCAGATCCGACCTTCGTGTGTTTACACTAAAGCATATCCAAGATGATTTGGAATCTCAGATTGTCGAGAACAAATCAAGAAATAGATTTGGCAACTCCATATTCAATGGAGAGCAGATCGAAGGCATAGCAGATCCGACCTTTGTATGTTTTCACATCAAAGTAGATCCAAGATGATTTGGCATTCTTGTGTTTACAAGGAGCAAATCAAGACATAGTAGATTTGACCTCCGTGTGTTTACATCAAACGTATCTAAGATGATTTGGCATCTCTGTATTGTCGAGAGAAAATCAAGAAATAGATTTGGTATCTCCATATTCAACAGAGAGCAGATCGAAGGCATAGCAGATCTGACCTTTGTATGTTTTCACATCAAAGTAGATCCAAGATGATTTAGCATTCTTGTGTTTACAAGGAGCAAATCAAGACATAGCAAATTTGACCTTCGTGTTTACATCTAAACGGATCTAAGATGATTTGGCATCTCTATATTGTCGAGAGAAAATCGAAGAAATAGATTTGGTATCTCCATATTCAACGGAGAGCAGATCGAAGGCATAGAAGATCTGACCTTTGGATGTGTACATAACGAAGCAGATCCAAGATGATTTGGCATCCCTGTATTATCAGAGAATAAATCAGAGAAACAGATTTGGCATCTCCATATTCAATGGAGAGCAGATCGAAGACATAGCAGATGTGACCTTTGGCTGTTTTCACATCAAAGCAGATAAAAGATGATTTGGCATTCTTGTGTTTACAAGGAGCAAATCGAAGACATAGCAGATCTGAGCTTCAGGAGTTTACACTGAAGCAGATCCAACATGATTTGACATCTCTTTATTGTCAGAGAATAAATTGAAGAAATAGATTTTGCATTTCCATATTCGACGGAGAGCAGATCGAAGACATAGTAGATCTGACCTTTAGATGTTTTCACATCGAAGCAGATCCAAGATAATTTGGCATTCTTATGATTACAAAGACCAAATTGAAGACATAGCAGATCTGACCTTCAGGTGTTTACACTGAAGCAGATTCAAGATGATTTGGCATCTCTTTATTGTCAGAGAAAAATCGAAGAAACAGATTTGGCATCTCCATATTCGACGGAGAGCAGATCGAAGGCATAGCAGACCTGACCTTTGGATGTTTGCATAACGAAGCAGATTCAAGATGATTTGGCATTCTTGTGTTTACAAGGGGCAAATTGAAGACATAGCAGATCTGACCTTCAGGTGTTTACATCAAGGCAGATCCAAGATGATTTGGAATCTCTCAGATCGTCAGAGAACAAATCAAGAAATAGATTTGGCATCTCCATATTCAATGGAGGCGATCGAAGGCATAGCAGATCCGACTCTCTGTATGTTTTCACATCAAGCGCATCCAAGATGATTTAGCTTTCTTGTGTTTTCAAGGAGCAAATCAAGACATAGCAGATTTGACCTTCGTGTGTTTACATCAAACGGATCTAAGATGATTTGGCATCTCTGTAGATTGTCGAGAAAAATCTAAGAAATAGATTTGGTATTCCATATTCAACGGAGAGCGATCAAGGCATAGCAGATCCGACCTTTGGATGTTTGCATAACGGGCGTATTCAAGATGATTTGGCATTCTTCCGCTTACAAGGCAAATTGGGGTTTTTTTTTCGGGGTTTTTGGGGCATTGGTTTTTTTAAAAAAAAGGGCCTTCCAAATTTTGGGGGGTTTTAATTTTGGGTTTTCCAAAAGGGGAAAAATTTTTTTGGGGAAAAGGAAGAAAAAAATTTTAGGGTTTTTTTAAAAAAAAATTTTTTGGGAAAAAGGGAAAAAAAAAAAGGGGGGGTTAAAGGAATTTTTTTTTTAAAAAAAAATTCCTTTTTTGGGAAAAAAAGAAAAAAAAAACCCCCCAAAAAAGGGGGAAAAATTGGAAAACCTTTGGGCAATTTGGAAACCCCAAATTTTAAGGGGGAAACAAGGGAAAAACCCAAATTTTTAAAATTTTAAAAAAATTTTTTGTTTCCCCCGGGCAAAAATCGAACCTTTTTCCTTTTAAATTGGAAACCCAAAATTGGAAAAAATTTGAAGTTTTTGGGCAAAAAATTTTGGGGGTTTTTTAAAAAGGGGGGTTTTTTTTACCTTTTTCCAAATTTTAAAATTTTTTTAAAAAAAAAAAAAAAATTTGGGTTTTCCAAAGGGAAAGGATCCAAATTTTTTTTTAAAAAAAATTTAAATTTTTTCTTTGGGGGGGAAAAAACAAAATTTTTTTTCCCCCTTTTTTTTTTTAAAAAAAAAAAACCCTTTTTTTTTTTTTTAAAAAATTTAAAAAGGATTTGGGCATTTTTTTTTAAAAAAAAAAACCCTTCGACCTTGGTGTTTTTAAAAAAAAAATTTTATTTAACCCAAAAAATTGGGAAAAAAATTGGAAAAAATTAAAAATTTTGGGAAAAGGGGAAAAAATTTTTTGGGTTTTTTCCCCAAAAAGGGAAATTTTTTAAAGGGTTCCCCCGGGTTTTTCCCTTCCGGGTTTTTTTAAAAAAAAAAAAAAAATTCCCCTTTTTTTAATTTTTTGGGGGGGAAATCGGAAAATTTTCCCTTTTTTCCGGGGGGAAAAAGAAGAATTGGCCTTCCCGGGGGTTTTCCAAAAAAAAAAAATTTTTGGCCGGGGTTTAAAAAAAGGGAAAAAATTTTTTTTTTAAAAAAAAAAATTTGGTTTTTTTTTAAAAAAAAAAACCAAAAAAAAAAATTTTCCCCTTTTGAAGGAGAAAAAAAAAAATTTTTTAAAAAATTAAAAACCGGGTTTTTTAAAAATTTTAAAAGGGCCCAAAAAAAGGGGGTTTTTAAATCAAAAAATGTTTTTTTTGGGGGAAAAAATTTAAAAAATTTTTTCAAACCCAAATTCAAGGGGGGGGAACCTTTTTGTTTTCCCAAAAGGCCCAAAAGATTTTTTTTTTTTGGGAAAAAAGAAAAGCTTTACCTTCCTTTTAATAAAGGGGAAAAATTTGGAATCCCTTTTTTTTAAAAAAAAAAAAATTTTCCTTTTTTTAAAAAAAAAACAACCCTTTTTTTTTTAAAAAGGAAAAAATTTTTTTTTTTTCGGGAAAAAAAAAAATTTTCCCCCTTTTTTCCCGGGGGAAAAGGAAAAACCCCTTTTTTTAAAAAAACAAAAAAATTTTTTCCTTTTTTAAAGGGAAAAAATAAACCCCTTTGGGTTTTTCCAAAAAACCAAAATTTTGGTTTTTTTTAAAAAAAAAAAAACCCCCTTTTTGGGGGAATTTTGGGGTTTTTTTTTTTGGAAAAAACCAAAAAATTTGGCATTTTTTTTAAAGGGGGAAAAAAAAAAGGATTTTTGGTTTTACCGAAGGGGGTTTTTTTTTTTTAAGGAAAAAAAATTAAATCCCCCTTTTGTTTTAAAAAGGGGTTTTTTTTTTAAGGGCCCAAAAAAATTTTTTTTTTTCCGGGGGAAAAAAAAAAGGGGGTTTTTTTTTTTCCCCCCAAAATTTTTAAATTTTTTAAAAAAAAAAGGGGGAAAAAAATTTAAAAAAAAAAATTTGACCTTTTTATTTTTAAAAAGGGAAAAAGTTTGGTTTAATTTTTGGGGAAAGGGAAAACAAAACCCCTTTGATTTTTTTAAAAAAAAATTTAAATTTTTTTTGGGGAAAAAAGGAAAAAAATTTTTTTTTGGGAAGGGAAAAAAAATTTTTTTTTGGAAAAAAAAAAAGGGTTTTTTTTGGGGAAAAAAAAAAACCTTGGATTTTTTGGGGAAAAAATTTTGGTTTTTTTTAAGGAACAAATCAAAAAAAACCCCTTTTTAAAAGGCGGATCCAAATTTGGGCCCCTTTTGTTTAAAAAGGGAAAAAAATTTTTTTTTTGGGAAAATCAAAAAAAAATTTTTTTGGTTTTTAAAAAACCCAAGATGATTTGGCATTTTGGTTTTTTGGGGAAAAAATTTGGCCCCTTTTTCCCCCAAAAAAAAAAAAGGGGGGGGTTTTCCAAAAAGGGAAAATTTTTCCGGGGAATGGGGCAAAAAACCCTTGGGTTTTTGGGGTTTTAAAACCCCTTTTTTAAAAAAAAACCCAAAAGGCCCTTTGGGGGGAAAAAAAATTTGGGGTTTGGCCCGGAATTTTTAAAAAAACCAATTTTTGGGGGCCCCCGGGACCTTTTTTTCCGGGGGGTTTTTTTTTTGGTTTTTTTTTGGGGGTTAAAACCGGGTTTTTTTTAAAACCCCCGGGGAATTTTTCAAAAACAAAAAAAATTTTTTTTTTTAAAAAAAAAAAAAGGGTTTTTGGGAAACCAAAAAATTTGGTTTTTTTAAAAGGGAAAAAAAAAAATTTGGCCTTTTTTTCCCCCGGGGGAAGAATTTACCTTGAAAAAAAAAATTTTGGGCCCTTTTTTAAAAAAAAAAAAGGGAAACCCCTTTGGTTTTTTAAAAAAAAAAATTTGGTTTTTTTGTGAAAAAAAAAAAAATTTTTTTTGGGGGGGCCCAAAAACCCCGGGGGTTTTTTTAAAAAAAAAAAATTTTGGTTCTTTTTTCCCTTGAAGACATAGGTTTTTTTTTTAAAAAAGGGGGCCCAAAACCAAAAGGGAAAAGGGAAATTCCAAAAAAATTTGGGAAATACCAAAATTTTTTAATTTAATTTGGAAAATTTTTTTTTTGGGGAAAAAAAAAATTTTTTTTCCCCAAAGGAAAAAGGAAAAACCCCCCGGGGGGGGTTTCCCCCAAAAAATTTAAAATTTTTTTTTGGGGAAAAAAAAAGGGAAACCCCCTTTTTTTGGGGGGGGCCTTTGGATTTTTGGGTTTTAAAAATTCGGTTTTTTTTGGAAACAAAAAAAATTTTTTAAATCCCCTTTTTTGGAAACCAAATTTAAACCCTTTTAAAAAAATTCCAAAAAAACCCCCTTTAAAAAAAAATTTGGGTTTTCCCTTTAAATTTTCCCCAAAATTTAAAATTTTTTTATTTGGGTTTCAAAAATTGGGTTTCCCTTTTTTTTTCCCCTTTTTAAAATTTAAAAATTTTAAACCCAATTTGGGAGGGGGGGGTTTTTTTTAAAATTTAAATTAACCCTTTTTTTTCCCCGGAAATGGGGGGGGTTTTTTTTTTTAATTTTCCCCCTTTTTTTTTAAAAAAAAAATTTTTTAAAAAAGATTTTTTTTGGTGTTTAAAAAAAAAAAAAAACCTTTTTTGGAAGGGGAAAAAACAAAGGGTTTTTGGGAAAAATTGGGAAAAAGGTTTAATTTTGGGGGGGAAAAAAAAAGGAATGGTTTTTTTTAACCGAAGGGATCCAAGATATTTAAATTTCTTTTTTAAAAAATTAAAAAAATTTGGAATTCCAATTTGGGGGCCCAAAAAAAAAATTTTTTTTTTTTGGGAAAAAAAGGTTTTAAATTTTTTTAAAAAATTTGAAGACATTTCCCCTTTTGGGGCCCCCGGGGGTTTTTTTTTTTCAAGAAAAAAAAAGGGGTTTTTTAAATTTTTAAAGAATTTTGGAAATTTAAAGGAAAAATTTTTTGGGGAAGGTCCCAAATTTGGGAAAAGGGTTTAAAAAAAAAACCCCTTTGGGCCCCCTTTTTAACCCAAAAAATTTTTCTTTTTTGGGGGGAAAAAACAAGAAAAATTTTTTTGGGCGGAAAAAAAGGGCAAAATTTTTTAAAATTTTCCAAAGGCCCCAAATTTTTAAAAAGGGGGGAAAATTTGGAATTTTTTAACCCCCAAAAAAAATTCCGGTTTTTTTAAAAAAAAAACCAAAAAACCCCCAAAAAAAAAGGGGGGCAAATTCCCTTTTGGGCAAATTCAAAAACCAAAATTTAAATTTTTGGGGGAAAAAAAAAATTTAACCTTTGGAATTTTTTAACCCAAAAAAGGGCCTTTTTAAAAAAAAAAAAACGGAGGGGTTTTTTAAAAAATTTTAAAATTTGGAAAATTTTGGAAAAAATCAAAAACCAAAATTTTTTTTTGGGGGGAAAAAAGGGAAAATTTGGGTTTTTTCCCCAAAAATAAAAATTTTGGTTCCTTTTTTAAAAAAAAAGGAAAAAATTTGGGATCCCTTTTTAAAAAAGGAAAAAAAATTTCCCCTTTTTTTTTAAAAAATTAAAAAGGTTTGGTTCTTTTTTTGGGGGAAAAACCCGGGAATTTAAAATTTTTCAAATTTAAAATTTAAATTTTCCAAAAGGGGCCCCAAAAACCGGGGGACCGGGTTTTTTTAAAATTTTTTGGGAAAAGGGAAGTTTTTAAAAAATTTTGGGGCCCCCAAAGAAAAACCCCTTTTAAAAAAATTTTTTTAATTCGAAAAAAGGGGTTTTTTTAAAACAAAAAAAAAACCGGAAATTTTAAAAAATTTTTTGACCTTAAATTTTTTAAATTAAAAAATTTTTTTTTGGTTTAAAATTAAAGGAAAAACCAAAAAGGGGGGGTTTTTTTTTTAAAAAAAATCCAAAAAAAAAAAAATTTTTTTTTTTGGGGGGGGGGGGTTTTTTTGGGGGGAAAAATTTTTTTAAAAAACCCGGGGGGTTTTTTTCAAGATTTTGGGTTTTTTGTTTGGGAAAAAAAAAAAAAACCCCCTTTTCCGGGGAAGGGGGAAAAAAACCGGGTTTTTTTTTTCCAAAAAGGGGATTTTAAAATTTTTTTTTTAAAAAGGGAAAAAAAAGGGAAAAAAAAGGGGGTTTTTTTTGGGGGAAAAAATTTAAAAAATTTTTCCCAAAAATTTAAAAAAAAATTTTTTTTTTTTTTTAAATTTAAAAAAAAGGGGGCCCTTTTAAGGGAAAGATTTTTTTTTTAAAAAAATCCAAGAAAAATTTTTTTTTTTTGGGGGAAAAATTTAAATTTTTTTTAAATTAAAAATTTTTTTTTTCCCCAAAAAAATGGAAAAATTTTGGGGGTTTTTTTTTGGTTTTTTTAAAAAAAAATTGAAAAATTTTCCTTCCAAAAAAGGGGGAAAAATTTTTTTTTAAAATTTTCCAAAATTTAAATTAAAAAAATTTTTTAAAGGAAAAAAAATTTAATTAAAGGGGGGAAAACAAAAATTTTTATTTTTTGGCAAAAAAATTTTTTTGGTTTAAAAAAAGGGGAAAAAAAGGGGTTTTACCTTTGGATTTTATTTGGCTCAAATTTTGGAAATTTTTTAAAAAAAAAAATTTTTTGAATTGGGGTGTTTAAAAAAAAATTTGGAATTTTTTGGGGAAAAAAAAAATTTTTGGAAAAAAAAAAAAAGGGGGGGGGGTTTACCTTTTTTTTTTGGGGATTCCAAAAGGGGAAAATTTTTCCAAAGGGCAAATTCCCAAAAGGGGGGTTTGGGTTTTAAAGTTTTAAAAATTTAAATTGTTTTCCTTTTTAAAAAAATTTGGAAAAAAACCGGGGGGTTTAAAAGGGAATTTTGGGTTTTAATTTGGGCAAAAAAATTTAATTTTTTTTAAAAAATTGGAAAAAACACCCCTTTTGTTTTTTAAAAAATTTTGGTTTCCTTTTTGTTTGGAAAAAAAAAATTTTAATTTTGGGCCCCAAAAAATTTTTTTTTTAAAAAAAAGAAAAATTTTGGTTTCCTTTTTTAAAGGGGAAAAAAAACCGAATTTTTGGTTTTAAAGAAAAAATTTTTTTTTTTTAAAAAAAAAAAAAAAGGGGGGGGGGGGCCCCAAAGGGGAACCTTTTTTTTAGAAAACCCAAAAAATTTTGGTTCTTTTTTAAAGGGGCAAATTGAAGACATAGCGAAACCCTTTGGGTTTTTCCCCAAAGAAAATTTAATTTTTTTTTTAACAAAGGAAAAAAAAAAAGGGTTTTAAAAACCATGGGGGGGTTTTTTTTTTTGGGAAAAAAAAAAAATTTTCTTTTTTAAAAAAAAGGGAAAAAACCCCCACTTTTTTAAAAAGGAAAATTTTTTTTTTCCCGGGAAAATTGGCCCCCCCCAAAAAGGGAATTTTGGGTTTTTAAGGAAAAACCAAAAAGGGTTTTTTTTTTAAAGGGTTGAAAAAAGGGGAAACCTTTTTTTTCCAAAAAAATTTTTAAAATTTTGGTTTTAAAAAAAAAACAAGAAGGGGGGGAAAAAAAAACCAAAAAAATTTTTTTTTTAAAAAAAAAAGGGCCCAAATTTTGGAAGGGAAAACCAAAATTTAAATTTGGGTTTCCCTTCAAACCCAAAATTTTTTTTGTTTAAAAATTTGGGAAAAAAAAAATTTTTTTAAAAACCCCAAAAAAAAAAGGGGGAAAAAAACCCAAAAAACCCAAAGGGGGGTTTTTTTAAAAAAAAAAATTTTTTTAAACCGGGTTTACGAAAATTTTAAAAAAAACGGAAAATAAAAGGGGAAAATTTTAAAACCCCGAAAAGGGGTTTTTGGTTTGCCTTTTTAAAAAAGGGGGAAAAATTTTTTGGGGGTTTAAAATAAAAAAGGGGAATTTTTAAAAAATTAAGGGTTTTGGTTTTTTTTCAAAACCAAATTGGAAAAAAAACCCCCCTTTTTTTTAAAAAAGGACAAGAAAGGGGCCCTTTGGGGAAAAAAAAAATTTTTTCCCCCGGGGAGAAAATTGGGGAAAAAAATTTTTGGGGAAAAAAAAAATTTTTTTTTGTTTTTGGGGGAAAAAAAATTTGGTTCCCTTTTTTAAAAAAAGGAATTAAAAAATTTTTTTAAAAAAAAAAAACCTTTTTAAAAAAAAAGAAACAAATCCCCTTTTTTGGGGGAAAAAAAAATTTTTTTTTTTAAAAAACCAAAAAATTTTTTTTTTGGGAAACCAAAAAAATTTTTTTTTTAAAAAAAGGGGTTTTGGTTTTGGGGAAAAAAGGGAAAATTTGGCCCAAAAGGGGGGGTTTAAAAACCCCCCTTTTTTGGAACTTGGGAAAAAATTTGGAAAAAAAATTTGGAAAAATCGAAAAGGGGTTTTCCCCCAAAAAATTTGGGGAAAATTTTTTAAAAATTTAAAAAAAAAAAAATTTAAAAGGGTTTTTGGGGGAATTTTTTTCCAATTGGGGAAAAAAAAATTTTTTGGTTTTCCAAAAAAAGAAGGAAAAATTTTTGATTTTTTGGGGAAAGAAGATTTTTTTTTTTTTAAAAAAATTAAATTTAAAATTCCGACCGGGGGTTTAAAAAGGGATGGAAATTTTGGGGTTTTCCGGGGAAAAAATTTAAAACTTTTTAAAAAAAAAAAAAACCCTTTGGGTTTTTGGATTTTAAAATTTAACCAAATGGGGAAAATTTTTAAAAAAAAAAAACTGGGTTTTTCCCTTTTTTAAAAAAAATTTTTTATTTGGGGTTTTGGAAAAAAAAAAAGGCCCAAAATTTGGACAAGGGGGGTTTTTTCCCGAAAGGGCCCCGGGGAACCCCGGGGGAAAAATTCCAAAAAGGGAAAAACCGGGGGGGTTTTTTAAAAAATTTTTAAGTTTTGGGAAAAGGGGGGCCAAAAGGGAAAAAGGGCCCCAAAAAGGAACCCTTTTTATTTTTTTTTAAGGTTTGGGGAAAAAAAAAAAAAAAAATGGGGGACCCGGGTTTCCCCCCAAAATGTTTTCCATCCAAGGGCCCCAAAAAAAAATTTTTTGGCAAACCCAAATCGAAGGGGGGGGGGTTTTTTTTTTGGGGAAAAATTTGGAATTAAATTTTTTTTTAAAGGGTTTCCAAAATTTTGGGGAGCGGGTTTTGGGGCGGCCAAATTTTTTTTTGGGAAAAAAAAAAATTTTTTTTTTTTAAAAAAAAGGGGAAAAAACCCCCCTTTTTTTTTCCCAAAAAAGGGGTTTTTTTTGGGCCCGGGGGGCATTAATTTCCTTGGGGGCCAAAGGGGAAAAATTTTGGATTTTTTTGGAAAAAAAAAAAGGGGGTTTTTTTTAAATTTGGAAAGGGAAAAAATTTTTCCCCTTTTTTTGGGGGAAAAGGGGATTTAAATTTTTTTTTTTAAAAAAAGGGAAAAAGGGGCATTAAATTTTAAAGGGGTTTTTTAAAAAAAATTTTTTTTCTTTTGGGGCCAAAAAAACAAAAAAAAAAAACAAAATGGGTTTTTTTTTCCCCAAATTTAAATTTTTTGGCCTTTTTAAAAGGGCCCCCATAGGAGGGGGGAAAAAAAAATTTTGGTTTCCAAGGAAAGAAAATTTAAAAACCAAAAAAAAAAAGGGGGGGGCCCTTAAAGGGGTTTTTTCCAAAGAAACCAAATTTTGGGCCTTTTAAAAAAAAAATTTCGAAAATTTTAAAAGGGGCCCGGATTTTCAATTCGAAGGGAAAAAATTTAAAACAATTTTTTTTAAAAGGGGGAAGAAAAAAGGGGGGTTTTTTTTCCTTGAATTTAAATTATTTGGGGTTTTTTAAAGGAAAATTAAATTTTTTGGGGGTTTAAAAAGGGGAATTTTGGTTTTTTTAAAAAAAAATTTAAAACTTTTTTAAAATTTTAAAAAGGGGGTTTTTTTTTAAATTTTTTAAAAGGTTAAGAAAAAAACTTTTTTAAAAAAAAAAAAGGACATGGGTTTAAAAGGTTTTTTTGGGCCCGGGGTTTTTAAAAAAATTTAAAAACCGGAGGAAAAATTTTGGAACCGGTTGTTTTTAAAAAATTTCCAAGAAAATTTGGAAACTTTTTAAAAAAAAAAAGGGGGGGGACCTTGGGTTTTTTGGGTTTAAAAAAATTCCAAAAGGGGTTTTTTTGGGAAAAAAAAGGGAAAAATTTTTAAGGGGTTTTGGTTTTTTTGGGGAAAAACATATTCAAGGGAGAGCAGATCGAAGACATATTATATCTAACCTTTGGATGTTTTCACATCAAAGCAGGTCCAAGATGATTTTGCATTCTTGTGTTTACAAGGAGCAAATCGAAGACATAACAGATCTGACCTTAAGGTGTTTACACTGAAGTAGATCCAAGATGATTTGGCATCTCTGTATTGTCAGAGAACAAATCGAAGAAACAGATTTGGCATCCCCATATTCGACGGAGAGCAGATCGAAGACATAACAGATCTGATCTTTGGATGTTTTCACATCAAAGCAGAAACAAGATTGTTTCGCATTCTTGTGTTTACAAGGAGCAAATCGAAGACATAGCAGATCTGACCTTCAGGTGTTTACACTGAAGCAGAGCCAAAATGATTTGGCATCTCTGTATTGTCAGAGAGCGGATTGAAGAAACAGATTTGGCATCTCCATATTTGATGGAGAGCAAATCAAAGACATAGCAGATCTGACCTTTGGATGTTTTCACATCGAAGCAGATCCAAGATGATTTGGCATTCTTGTGTTTACAAGGAGTGAATCGAAGACATAGTAGATTTGACCTTCAGGTGTTTACACTGAAGCATATCCAAGATGATTTGGCATCTCTGTATTGTCAGAGAACAAATCGAAGAAACAGATTTGACATCTCCATATTCGACGGAGAGTAGATCAAAGATGTACCAGGTCTGACCTTTGGATGTTTTCACATCGAAGCAGATCCAAGATGATTTGGCATTCTTGTGTTTACAAGGAGCAAATCGAAGACATAGCAGATCTAACCTTCAGGTGTTTACACTGAAGCGGATCCAAGATGATTTGGCATCTCCGTATTGTCAGAGAACGGATTGAAGAAACAGATTTGGCATCTCCATATTCGACGGAAAGTAGATCGAAGACATAGCAGATCTGACCTTTGGATGTTTTCACATCTAAGCAGGTCCAAGATGATTTGGCTTTCTTGTGTTTACAAGGAGCAAATCGAATACATAGCAGATCTGGCCTTCAAGTGTTTACACTGAAGTAGATCCAAGATTATTTGGCATCTCTATTTTGTCAGGGAACAAATCGAAGAAACAGATTTGGCATCACCATAGTCGACGGAGAGTAGATCGAAGACATAGCAGATCCGACCATTGGATGTTGTCACATCGAAGCAGATCCAAGATGATTTTGCATTCTTGTGTTTACAAGGTGCAAATCGAAGACATAGCAGATCTGACCTTCAGGTGTTTACACTGAAGTAGATCCAAGATGATTTGGCATCTCTGTATTGTCAGAGAACAAATCGAAGAAACAGATTTGGCATCCCCATATTCGACGGAGAGTAGATAGAAGACATAGCAGATCTGACCTTTGGATGTTTTCACATCAAAGCAGATCCAAGATGATTTGGCATTCTTGTGTTTACAAGGAGCAAATTGAAGGCATAGTAGATCTGACCTTTAGGTGTTTACACTGAAGCAGATCCTAGATGATTTGGCATCTCTGTATTGTTAGAGAATAAATCGAAGAAATAGATTTGGCATCTCCATATTCGATGGAGGGCAGATCGAAGACATTGCAGATCTGACCTTTGGATGTTTTCACATCGAAGCAGATCCAAGAGTATTTGGCATTCTTGTGTTTACAAGGAGCAAATCGAAGACACAGTAGATCTAACCTTCAGTTTTTTACACTAAAGCAAATCCAAGATGATTTGACATCTCTGAGAATAAATTGAATAAACAGATTTGGCATCTCCATATTCGAGGGAGAGTAGATCGAAGACATAGCAGATCTGACCTTCGGATATTTTCACATTGAAGCAGATCCAAGATGATTTTGCATCCTTGTGTTTACAAGGAGCAAATCAAAGACATAGCAGATCTGACCTTCATGTGTTTACACTGAAGCAAATCCAAGATGATTTGACATCTCTATATTGTCAAGGAACGAATCAAAGGTAGCAAATTTGACATCTCTGTATTCGACAGAGAGAAGATCGAAAACATCAACATGACAATCCTGAGTTTGAAAGGAGTAGATTGAAGACCATGAAGTCTGAAGTTGATGAGACCGGGAAAAATGGGTCCTTTTATAGTCTTTGCTCTATTCTCGTTACACAACAATTAGCAAAGAAGGGCAGCTGTAATAGCCCATTTTTGCCCGGCCCATTCCAGTATTTAAAATAATAAACCCCCAAAAAATAAAAACAAAACAAAGTCCAAGTCCAGTACAAAATTACAAACATATAATTTGGCCCAATCGGAATGGCCCATTACTTGAAAAGATTTAAGGTCCATCTATAAGCTTGACTCATATGGAAATATAATCTTTAAGGATATGCAATCTTAGATATGATATGCAATCTTAAATATGATACAATCTTAGATATGATATGCAATCTTAGATATGATATGCAATCTTGAAGATATGATCTTGTAATCTTGGAGATTTAATTTGTAGATATGCTTTAATCTTAACCGTTGATGTAATTGATCTGTACCGTTGGATTTGGGGAGGCTCAACTATAAATAGAGGCCTCTCCCTTCATTGTAACACACTTGAGTTTTGGGAAGCAATAAGAATTCTTGAGAGCATTCACTCAAATTTCTCTCCCTCTTGCGTTCTTACTCTCTGTGGTTTGTTCTTATTTTATTCTTCGTCTATCTTAGTTTTTCAACCCTTTTTTTATTTTAATTTCTTCATTTTTCAAATATGTATATTTATTCCTATCTTTTATACATTTGATTATGTATTTTATATATTATAATATTTAACCTTTTTATATAGTTTATTTTCAAATATATATTTTCTATGCATGTATATATATTATATTATCATTTCATGTATTTTGAACTATTGCATTATATTTTTATAATTTGTAAATGTTCTATTTATTCATTTTTTAGTATATGTCATTTATCTTATTTGTGCATAGTTTCATTTTTTTATATGCTATGTTTAATTATTTCTTTTATGTGCTATTTTATGATATATATCGTTGTATAATTTTTGCATGTATTATGTTTTTCTTTTAGTTTACTCATGTTTTTATTTGTTTATTATCTTATATTTACCCTAGTATGATTTTTTTCATTAAACGTATGTTCATGTTATTTAGTTTTGTCTTAATGATATTATTTATGTTTGTATGGAAATGTTAGAATATTTTGTACATCTATGCTTCATGATGCATTAATATGTCATCCTAAAACGTCATTTAAAATAATATTCCAAGGTTTTTTTAAAAAAAATAAAAGGCAATGCTTGATGTTTGGAAACTTGAGAAAGGTAGTGCCTAACTTCTTGGGTTGCGACTTTTCTTGTTGAATTCGAATAGTCAAGCACCCTTCTAAGTGATTTTGAGTTTTCAAAACTTAAACAATTATTTCGAGATTTCAAAACATAGTGTCCTAACTTACTGGATATGGCATTTTGTTGTTTCCAGATAGAAATTTTCGAAAGACGAGCTTAGTTTCGAAGGTTTTAAAATGTTGCGTCCTAACTTACTGGATGTGATGTTTTGACTCGTTTAAAATAAGTGAGCCTTAATTTTCAAAATTGAGACATTCTAATTAAAAGAGGTTTGCATCTTAAAACTTTCAAATTTCCGACATTAAAGACACTTGATAATCAATTAGGTACCAATTTTTGGGCGTTATGAGGGTGTGAACCCTTCCTCGTACGTAACCGAATCCCGAATCCGTTTTCTCAACTTTCGTAGACCAAAATTAATGTTTTAAAACAAAACATTTTATAAGGTGATCTAATCACACCTAAAAAGATTGGTGGCGACTCCCGTTTTCGTTTTTCTTAAAGTCGATTCCCATTTTCCAAAACTCGATTTAAAAAAAATGGTTTTGACAATTATGTTCATTTCTATTCAAACACGCAATTCATTTCTAGTTTCAACGAGCTAGCGAAGTGACCGATCGGACACATGTAGTTAAGGCTCAAATGATTTATAATTAAGTTCTGGCTTTTCGCCTAATAATCATAAACTCATTTAGTCATGAAGTCATTCCACTATAGTATTGTGACTGAGCTCTTCCCAATGATATATCATTATGAAAGAAACTTGTGACATCCCTAAATTGACCCTAGTCGGAAAGTAGTTTCGGGACCACTAAACCGAGTCATAATAATAATTAACCATCATAATTGATGCTCATTATATGCATATATGCATGTGTGAAAATTTCATGTTTGGATTTTGTTAATTGTAAGTGAATTTTTATCAAATAGGACTTATGTGAGAAAATTTAGAAATGTGCCAGGCAAATGTAAGGTGGCCTATTAATACATGTGGGAAAGTGTTGTCCTTGCATGTCAAATTAGCCAAAATGAAGCATGATGGCGGCCATGCTATGAGTGGAAACATGTTGCCAACATGTTTAGTTAGTGGATTATGTAGGAAGAATAAAGAAATGAAAAAAAAAAAAGAGAATATGAAGAAAAACAAAGAAAAGAAAAAAAAGTGTTTATTCTCTCATTTTTCTCCTTGCTTGGCGAATGTACTTAGAAGAAAGGGAAAGCTTGAGAAAATCAGCCATGGGAGTTTGCTAGACTAAGGTATGTTGATGTTATCCATGAGATTCATGCATGTTTTTAGTTGATAGTTTGAGTTCCACCTAACCCATGGTCTAAACCTTTACCATGAAATGGGGATGATATTCGCCATGGGTGTTGTCTTCTTGGTATCATTGATGTTTGATGTTTGATGTTGTGGTGGTGAGGCATGAAGATGAGTTAAGTTTTGGCTAAGGTGGGTTTGTGTGGATGTCATTTGCATGCTAAGTGTCAAGCTTTGTAATGATATATGTGTATGGTGTCTTTGATGTTGTGAATGGAAGTAGAAGAAAAGTAAAAGAAATTTATGTAGAAATATGATGTATGTGGATTCATAGGATGTTACAAATAGATGTGAAGCTATGCTAGAAGAGAAAAGAAATTCGGCCAAGTGTTCATGGGAGGAAAACTATGTGTTTGAAAGAATAAAATGATGCCATAATTGATAGTATAGGTATTCACCATTTAATCAAGTGTGTAGGTGATGTTAGATCAATTTTAGCACATTCGGCTATAGATAGGCATGTTGATAATCTCATTTAGACAATTAGACATAAAAGGGTGGTAATGAGGTTGAAAATTGTTGAATGGCTAGTTGGGTAATGAATGAAGCATTCGGCCATATGGGGTAAAAATGGGTCATATGCTCATGAGATAAAATTTTGTGAATTGATGTATTAATGATGATAGTATAGTTGATGTCATGTATATATGTATAAATATTTGGCAAGACGGTTAAACTAGTTAATTTATTGACTAAGCTCAAGAAGCTCGAGGTGGAGAAACAAGCAAAGGCAAAGGAAAGAACATCGAGTAGCCGAGTTGGAACCATTTTGCCCAACACAAGGTAAGTCATTAAGCACATATGTTTGATATTGCTTAAATGATTGTAAAATCTATGCAATTGTATTTAATGGGATGCTATATATATATATATAAATGAAATTGTATGTGTATGGAGTGATGACAATTGTTGAATGTAAAAGAAATAGTGAAATGTGTAGAAAGTTTGCTTTCGGCACTAAGTGTCTTGCAATACGTGTGTGCGGTGACGAGATTGGCACTAAGTGTGCATGCTGGAAATATATGGCACTAAGTGTGCATTCGGAAATATATGGCACTAAGTGTGCATGCTGGAAAAAATACGGACCTTGGGTGTGCGAGCTCGAAGGTATGGCACTATGTGTGCGGGCTTAAATGCGTGGCACTAAGTGTGCGAAATTGAGTATTAAGCACTGTGTGCGTACTCTATATATATGGAGGTGTGTCTCCATCGAGTTGAGTATGGACAGCGGATCGGGTAAGTACCTCGAGCTCATGACGAATAGAAAATACGTTCATGCTCGGGGCTGAATTTGGTAAGCCTTAAATCTATGTGATGATTGAAATTGTATGATTGTGGTGGAAATGAGTTAGTGTGTGAAAATGCTTCAAATATCTTGTTGTGTAGAATATGAAATGTGGATGTATGACTTGGTATGAGATTGGACCAAAAGGTCCGAGGAATTATGGTATAGATTCGATATGGATGAGTACCTAACCTCGTTTATTGTTTATGTTGTAGTAACTTTATCAGTGGATTGATGAATGCTTATGACTTACTGAGTTATAAACTCACTCGGTGTTTTCTTGTCACCCATTTTAGGTCTCTCGGACTCGTATTGTTTGCGTGATCGGAACCGTCGTTGAAGTCATCACACCGGCTGAAATATTTTGGTATTGTCTTCGTTGTTGAAGAACATTTGGCATGTATAGGCTATTATATTTTGTTGAACTGTGGGTTGTAAACTTTAAGCCATGTGAAAGTGGCCTATGTGGTCGTCGAGTGGGATGCTAGAACCTATAGCCACGAGTCTTAGAAACTTTAATTTTGATAAAGTGGCCATAATTTGTGTCATGTATGATGGATGATTAAGGCCAAGGAAAGATTCATGAAATTGGCATAGTCTACTGCAATAACTGTTGCGGACAGCAGCAGTGAGGTGAGATTGAAAAATCACTAAAAATAGTAGAAGTAGAATTAAATATTGAATAAATTATGCAATTGAACCTTGATGAATCTAGTTTAATGTGGATGGAACGAAACGACCATATGAGCAGTATACTGAGAGATATTAAAGTTCTCGTGAGACAGGGCCAGAACGGTTTCTGAGTCCCCTGTCGTGACTTTGAAAATTTACTATAAATTATCCATAAATAATTAGAAGTCATGCCTTATATGTACAGATTCCATTTTGAGTTTAGTTTCATTAGAAACAAACGGCACCAGTATTAAAGCCCTGTACAGAGAGATATTCAAGTTTTAACGCGCGAAGGTCAGTGTAGTCGACTCCTGTAACATTGGTGAGTTTAACTAATAAACTGTACCAATTGGCCCAACCAAAAATTCTAGAAATAAATCCATGGATAGATATATGAGTCTAAATTCAGGGAAAATTTACGGAATCAGTTTCCGAGTTTTGAAACTTGAGATATGATTTTTAAGGCGACAGTGATGCAGTTAGCTAGCCTGCCTAGAACAGCAATCAGATTTTACAAAGAGAGAAATAAGGGAAGTAAGCCCGGTAACACCACGTGTTCAAATCCGGTGACGGTCACGGGTTTGGGGTGTTACAATTTTATTGGTATCAGAGCTATGGTTTAGTCGGTTCTAGGACTACCATAGAGCGTGTGAGTCTAGCTATACATGCCAAATTGTTAGTGCTTAATAATGTGATGACTTCTGACGGTTGAAATTTTTGTTTTGATTAGCGATGGAACCCGGGATAGAGAGACCCTTGGAGGATGACGTTGAAAGTGTAGCGGCTGCTCCTGCGCAAGGGACACCGCCTGTTGAGCCTCAGTCATCCGCAAATAATCAAAATGAAGGGGCGAAACAAGCCTTCTTCACCATGATGAATGAGTGGGTCGCGCAGTATGCCCGAACTAATCCGACTGTCCAACCATTCCCGAATTTAAATAATCCACCCCAAGAGCCCGTGATGCCATCAGTTACTGATCCTGTGAGGCTGAGTAAACCACCTGTGGACTTGATTAGGAAGCGTGGGGCCGAGGAGTTTAAGGCCATAGTTACCGATGATGCCGAAAGGGCCGAATTCTGGCTTGATAACACCATTAGAGTGTTTGATGAACTGTCATGCACACCCGATGAATGTCTTAAGTGTGCTATATCTTTGTTACGAGACTCAGCCTACTATTGGTGGAGGACCTTGATTTCCATAGTCCCAAAGGAACAAGTTACTTGGGATTTCTTTCAAACGGAATTTCGGAAGAAATATATTAGTCAACGGTTCATCGATCAGAAACGTAAGGAATTTTTGGAGCTCAAGCAAGGCCGTATGACAGTATCTGAATACGAACATGAGTTCGTAAGACTTAGTCGGTATGCTCGGGAGTGTGTGGCTGATGAGGTTGCTATGTGCAAAAGATTTGAAGAAGGATTGAATGAAGATTTAAAGCTACTAGTGGGTATTTTGGAGATAAAGGAGTTCGTAACACTAGTCGAACGAGCCTGCAAGGCGGAAGAACTTGGAAAGGAGAAGAAGAAGGCTGAATTTGAAGCAAGAGATTATCGTAAAAGTCCGTGAGTAAAGCTCCGTTCTCGACCGTAAAGAAATTCGTGGAGGACACTAGTAAGTCGAGGCGATCGGGAATTTCCATCGAGCCCGACCATTAACGGACTCCGAGCTACATCGGTAGCTAGTGTGGGCAATAATCGTCAAGAGCGACTGAATGCCCCCAATGTGGAAGACGACACCTAGGTGAATGTTGGGGTAAGTCCGTTAACAAGACTCATTACGATTGTGGTTCAAGGACCACTTCATTAGAGATTGCACGGAACTAGATGAGAAGAATAAGATGCAAGGTGCAAGATCTAGTGGGGCGACACTAGAGGTAGACCCCGAGGATTTCAGGAGGTAGGGGTGGTAATCGAGAGGAGCCACCGATCACGGCTGTTCGATCCGAGACCAGCGCTCTGCTAGAGCATATGCCATCCAGCAGACGAGAGGAGGCATCCTCCCCGACGTTATCACTGGTACTTTTACTCTCTTTGATACTAGTGTGATTGCATTGATTGACCCCGCTCTACTCATTCATATGTATGTGAAACTTTAGCATCCAAAGAAGACTCTACTGTTGAGTCTCTTGAGTTCGTAATTCGAGTGTCAAACCCTTTGGGTCAATACGTACTCGTTGATAAAGTGTGCAAGAGATGCCCCTAATAATTCGAGAATCTGTTTCCGCCGATCGATGCTTCTACCATTTGATGAATTTGATGTTATTCTTGGTATGGATTGGTGACCGTACATGATGCGTTGGTGGATCGCAAAAGGAAAACCATTGATTTGAGGAGTGCAAATAATGAGGTAGTCCGAGTCGAGTCTCATGATTTAAAAGGAGTGCCAGCGATAATATTTCTATGACCGCTCGGAGGTATGTGAAAAGGGGTGTGAAACATACCTTGCGTATGTGTTTGAAAGTAAAGAGACGGAAAAAGAAACTCGAATCGGTACAGTGGTTTGTGAGTATTCAGATGTTTTTCCGGAGGAGTTACCGGATTGCCACCGGTTCGAGAAGTGGAATTCGCATCGGTTGTACCGGTACTACGCCGATCTCAATAGCTCCGTGTCGTATGGCATTAACGGAGTTAAAGGAATTGAAGGTTCAATTGCAAGAATTGACGGATAGAGGTTTCGCTCGACCGAGTTTTTCTCCATGGGGCGCACTAGTATTGTTTGTGAAAAAGAAGGACGGAAGCATGAGGTTGTGCATCGACTATCGTCAACTCAATAAAGTGACGATAAAGAATAAATACCCGTTGCCACTAATTGACGATTTGTTTGATCAATTAAAGGGAGCCTCGGTGTTTTCAAAGATAGATTTGAGGTCGGGGTACTATTAGTTGAGGGTCCGAGAATCGGACATACCCAAAACCACTTTTAGAACGAGGTACGGTCACTACGAATTCTTGGTGATGCCGTTTGGGCTCACTAATGCCCCTGCGGTGTTTATGGATTTAATGAATAGAATTTTCAGGCCATACTTGGATCGGTTCGTAGTTGTATTTATCGATGACATTTTGGTCTATTCGAGAGATGAAATCGAACATCTTGAACACCGAGGCTAGTGTTGCAAATCTTACGAGATAAGCGATTATACGCAAAGTTCAAGAAATGTGAAGTTTGGTTGAAAGAGGTTAGCTTTTGGGGCACGTGGTGTCCGCATCGGGTGTCAGGGTGGACCCGAACAAAATTTCGGCCATAGTCGATTGGAAACCACCAAGGAATGTTACCGAAGTTAGGAGCTTTTTGGGGCTTGCCGGTTATTACCGACGATTTGTAAAAGGTTTCTCAATGATAGCCACGCCAATGACGGCTTACTCCAAAAGGATGTTAAGTTCGAATGGACGGAGAAATGTCGGAAAAGTTTCGATCAATCGAAAACTTATTTGATGAAGCCCCAATTCTAGTGCAACCCGAATCGGGCAAAGAGTTTGTCATTTATAGTGACGCATCCCTACTTGGGTTGGGTTGCGTATTGATGCAAGAAGGGCGAGTTGTGGCATATGCGTCGAGACAATTAAAGCCACATGAGAAAAATTATCCGACCCATGATCTCGAATTGGCTGCCATCGTATTCGCCTTAAAGATATGGCGACATTACTTATTTGGTGAGAAGTGCCATGTGTATTCGGATCACAAAAGTCTCAAATATTTGATGACCCAAAGAGACTTAAATCTGCGACAAAGGCGATGGCTCGAGTTGTTAAAAGATTATGAGCTCGTCATTGATTATCACCGGGAAAGGCTAATGTGGTTGCGGATGCCTTAAGCCGAAATCACTATTTGCTTTACTGACGATGAATGTACACTTGTCTATCCTACCCGACAATGTGTTAGTAGTCGAATTAAAGGCCAAACCATTGTTGGCTCATCAAATTCGGGAAGCTCGAAAAGTTGATGAGGAGTTGCTTGCAAAACGGATGAGTGTGTTCGAACAAGGAATCGGAGTTTCAAATTGATGATGACGATTGTTTGAGGTTCGAAGTCGTCTGTGTGTTCCAAAGAATTCGGAACTTATTTCGATAATTCTGAACGAAGCCCATTGTAGCCGAATGGCAATCCACCCGGGGAGTACGAAGATGTACAACGATTTGAAACGTCGGTTTGGTGGCATGGTATGAAACGAGACATCTCTCGATTTTGTTTGAGATGTTTAATATGCCAACAAGTGAAAGCGGAACATCAAGTGCCTTCAGGATTACTTCAGCCGATCACGATACCCGAGTGGAAATGGGATCGAGTCACAATGGACTTTGTATCCGGACTACCATTGTCAGCTAGTAAGAAGGATGCGATTTGGGTCGTTGTAGATAGATTGACTAAGTCGGCTCACTTTGTCCCCGTACGTACGGATTTTCAATGGACAAACTAGCCAATTGTACGCTTCTCGATTGTGAGACTACACGGGTGCCTATTTCCATCGTGTCGGATAGAGATCCGAGATTTACCTCGCGATTTTGGAAGAAGTTGCAAGAAGCTTTGGGTACCAAGTTGCATTTCAGACCGCCTTTCACCCCCAAACCGATGGTCAATCCGAACAGATAATTCAAATACTCGAGGATATGTTGAGATGTTGCATCCTTGAGTTTAGTGGTTCATGGGAACAGTATCGCCTTTGATTGAATTCGCTTACAACAATAGCTTTCAATCAAGTATTAAGATGGCGCCTTACGAGGCTTTATACTGATCGTAAATGCCGTACCCCATTATTCGGACTGAACTTAGTGAAGGTAAATTCTTGAGGTTGATTTGGTTAAGGATGCCGAGCAAAAGTTCGAGTAATTCATGAAAGTTTGAAAGTCGCTTGGATCGCCAAAAGTCGTATCTGGATTTGAAAAGAAAAGATATTGAATATCAAGTTGGAGACAAGGTCTTTCTCAAAGTTTCACCTTGGAAGAAGGTGCTTAGATTTGGTCGTAAGGGCAAATTGAGTCCGAGGTTCATCGGGCCATATGAAGTATCCGAACGAGTTGGGCGATCGCATATCGATTAATTTTTCCCCGAGCTCGAAAAGATTCACAACGTTTTCATGTCTCGATGCTTGACGATATAGGTCTGATCCATCGCACGTAATTGCTCCATCCGAGATTGAGATTCACCTAATTTGAGCTATGAAGAGGAACCGGTTCGCATTATGAGGCGTGAAGTAAAAGAATTGCGCAATAGGAAAATCCCGTTAGTGAAGGTGTTGTGGCATAAACACGGAATGGAAGAAGCCACTTGGGAACTTGAAGACTCTATGAAAGAGCGATACCGAGCCTATTTACCGTAAGATTTTTGGGGACGAAAATTTCTTAAGTGGGGAGAGTTGTGACATCCCTAAATTGACCCTAGTCGGAAAGTAGTTTCGGGACCACTAAACCGAGTCATAATAATAATTAACCATCATAATTGATGCTCATTATATGCATATATGCATGTGTGAAAATTTCATGTTTGGATTTTGTAAATTGTAAGTGAATTTTTATCAAATAGGACTTATGTGAGAAAATTTAGAAATGTGCTAGGCAAATGTAAGGTGGCCTATTAATACATGTGGGAAAGTGTTGTCCTTGCATGTCAAATTAGCCAAAATGAAGCATGATGGCGGCCATGCTATGAGTGGAAACATGTTGCCAACATGTTTAGTTAGTGGATTATGTAGGAAGAATAAAGAAATGAAAAAAAAAGAGAATATGAAGAAAAACAAAGAAAAGAAAAAAAAAGTGTTTATTCTCTCATTTTCTCCTTGCTTGGCGAATGTACTTAGAAGAAAGGGGGAAAGCTTGAGAAAATCAGCCATGGGAGTTTGCTAGACTAAGGTATGTTGATGTTATCCATGAGATTCATGCATGTTTTAGTTGATAGTTTGAGTTCCACCTAACCCATGGTCTAAACCTTTACCATGAAATGGGGATGATATTCGACCATGGGTGTTGTCTTCTTGGTATCATTGATGTTTGATGTTTGATGTTGTGGTGGTGAGGCATGAAGATGAGTTAAGTTTCGCTAAGGTGGGTTTGTGTGGATGTCATTTGCATGCTAAGTGTCAAGCTTTGTAATGATATATGTGTATGGTGTCTTTGATGTTGTGAATGGAAGTAGAAGAAAAGTAAAAGAAATTTATGTAGAAATATGATGTATGTGGATTCATAGGATGTTACAAATAGATGTGAAGCTATGCTAGAAGAGAAAAGAAATTGACCAAGTGTTCATGGGAGGAAAACTATGTGTTTGAAAGAATAAAATGATGCCATAATTGATAGTATAGGTATTCGCCATTTAATCAAGTGTGTAGGTGATGTTAGATCAATTTTAGCACATTCGGCTATAGATAGGCATGTTGATAATCTCATTTAGACAATTAGACATAAAAGGGTGGTAATGAGGTTGAAAATTGTTGAATGGCTAGTTGGGTAATGAATGAAGCATTCGACCATATGGGGTAAAAATGGGTCATATGCTCATGAGATAAAATTTTGTGAATTGATGTATTAATGATGATAGTATAGTTGATGTCATGTATATATGTATAAATATTTGGCAAGACGGTTAAACTAGTTAATTTATTGACTAAGCTCAAGAAGCTCGAGGTGGAGAAACAAGCAAAGGCAAAGGAAAGAACATCGAGTAGCCGAGTTGGAACCATTTTGCCCAACACAAGGTAAGTCATTAAGCACATATGTTTGATATTGCTTAAATGATTGTAAAATCTATGCAATTGTATTTAATGGGATGCTATATATATATATATATAAAATGAAATTGTATGTGTATGGAGTGATGACAATTGTTGAATGTAAAAGAAATAGTGAAATGTGTAGAAAGTTTGCTTTCGGCACTAAGTGTCTTGAACAATACGTGTGTACGGTGACGAGATTGGCACTAAGTGTGCATGCTGGAAATATATGGCACTAAGTGTGCATGCTGGAAATATATGGCACTAAGTGTGCATGCTGGAAAAAATACTGACCTTTGGGTGTGCGAGCTCAAGGGTATGGCACTATGTGTGCGGGCTTAAATTGCATGGCACTAAGTGTGCGAAATCGAGTATTAAGCACTGTGTGTGCGTACTCTATATATATGGAGGTGTGTCTCCATCGAGTTGAGTATGGACAGCGGATCGGGTAAGTACCTCGAGCTCATGACGAATAGAAAATACGTTCATGCTCGGGGTTGAATTTGGTAAGCCTTAAATCTATGTGATGATTGAAATTGTATGATTGTGGTGGAAATGAGTTAGTGTGTGAAAATGCTTCAAATATCTTGTTGTGTAGAATATGAAATGTGGATGTATGACTTGGTATGAGATTGGACCAAAAGGTCGAGGAATTATGGTATAGATTCGATATGGATGAGTACCTAACCTCGTTTATTGTTTATGTTGTAGTAACTTTATCGATGGATTGATGAATGCTTATGACTTCTTGAGTTATAAACTCACTCGGTGTTTTCTTGTCACCCATTTTAGGTCTCTCGGACTCGTATTATTTGCGTGATCGGAACCGTCGTTGAAGTCATCACACCGCTGAAATATTTTGGTATTGTCTTCGTTGTTGAAGAACATTTGGCATGTATAGGCTATTATATTTTGTTGAACTGTGGGTTGTAAACTTTAAGCCATGTGAAAGTGGCCTATGTGGTCGTCGAGTGGGATGCTAGAACCTATAGCCACGAGTCTTAGAAACTTTAATTTTGATAAGGTGGCCATAATTTGTGTCATGTATGATGGATGATTAAGGCCAAGGAAAGATTCATGAAATTGGCATAGTCTCTGCGATGGCATTGCGGACAGCAGCAGTGAGGTGAGATTTAAAAATCACTAAAAATAGTAGAAGTAGAATTAAATAATGAATAAATTATGAAATTGAACCTTGATGAATCTAGTTTAATGTGGATGGAACGAAACGACCATATGAGCAGTATACAGAGAGATATTAAAGTTCTCGTGAGACAGGGCCAGAACGGTTTCTGAGTCCCCTGTCGTGACTTTGAAAATTTACTATAAATTATCCAGAAAGAATTAGAAGTCATTCCTTATATGTGAAGATTCCATTTTGAGTCTAGTTTCATTAGAAACAAACGGCACCAGTATTAAAGCCCTGTACAGAGAGATATTCAAGTTTTAACGCGTGAAGTTCAGTGTAGTTGGTGACTTTAACTAATAAACTGTACCAATTGGGCCAACCAAAAATTCTAGAAATAAATCCATGGATAGATATATGAGTCTAAATTCAGGGAAAATTTACGGAATCAGTTTCGAGTTTTGAAACTCGAGATATGATTTTTAAAGCTGACGATGATGCAGTTAGCTAGCCCGCCTAGAACAAAGAATCGATTTTACAAAGAGAGAAATAAGGGAAGTAAGCCCGGTAACACCACGTGTTCAAATCCGGTGACGGTCACGGGTTTGGGGTGTTACAAAACTACTCAGTTCTCATCCAATGACCTTGTCATAAGTGTGTTATCCTCATATGATAATATTCGTTCTCCCAATACGATTCTATTTTATCTCATGGTAACCATTACATCTTCCATCATGAAAAGTAAATCATTATCAAATAGTGATCAACTCATCCGTCACAAAGACGAATGACCCATGGCCACGTTTATTTTTCATCAACCATGTAATGTCAATGAGAGGATATCATTTACCCATGATTTAGGCTCTGAATTCCATTATTGTGAATGATGTTACATATAACAGAAGTCGTAATGTAACGGCCCATTTTTCAGTGGTATCGAAAATAGTAGTTTCAGGACCACAATATTATAATTTAATATTTACGAGTCAAATATAATATTATACTAAATTTTAATTTGATTATTTTTTCTAGTTGAACGAACAGTTAAGTGTAAGTGGTTTGTCTCTAAAGTCAAGTGATTTTAAAAAATAGGGTATTAGGACATCTTTTCTATAAATCGAGCCCATAAATATTTTTATTAAATATTTATGGATTGTTTATATAGCTGTATTGAAGTTTGATTTAGATATTTTAGTGATTGAATTTTTAGTTAAGGAAAATGACTAAATAATAACAATTGTAAAAAATTGATTTCCAATGAATTTAGTTGTCTAGTGACTTAATAAAATTTTATTAAGGGAGTTATGAGGTAATTTAGCCACTTCCATTATTTTTGGACGGTAAGTGCATGTTTTGCTAATTATATTATAATGTTATTTTAAATTTTAACTTAAATAAATGTTAGTTTAATAAAACAAAACTAGGGTCATCTTCCCCATTTTGTTTTCTTCAACTGAAACAATAAAAGAATAAGAATCCATAGCCATTTTCTTGAAGCATAATCTGCATTTGCATGTGAGTACTCCTTAAGTTTGTTTTTAGTTATGTTTATGTTTCTGTGATCATTGTAGCTTAATTTTGCTAACTCGAAGGTTAATTCGTAAAACTGTTAAATGTTATGAAATGTGTCATTGTTGAGTTTGAGATGTTTTTGAAGTTTTATGATAGATTTATAAGCTTGATAGCTAAATAGGACTATTTTATAAAGTAGTTTTACTGATTTTAATGTTTAAGGACTAAATAGTTAAAATAGCAAAACATCATGAAATTTGGAATGAGGGAATGTGCAAATGTACACAATCGCAACAAGTAATAAAGTGACAAGTAAATGTCGAGTTATTGTACCTACAAGGACAGTGTAAAGAATTATTTATGAATGCTAATTTAAACACTTTGGTGAAAAAAATATTTTTTTTTGTGAAGGGTTATTAAGAAAAGTAAGATTTTAAACTAAATAAAAATAAAAGTTCTAATGCACGATTTCAAAATATGATTTAATCAAGATGACATAATTGTGTTGGATTAATTACATTTCTTTAACTTAGAATTATTAAACTCATGCTTATGATGTTACGAATAAATTTTCAGCAACTCGGTAACTTGCTAACTTATGAACATATTCACCTACACAAATCCATTCATCTCTTAACATATCCCTATGTTAAATTCAAACGATTAAACCGATTTTAAATAAGCAAACATGTTAGTGAACATACATACTCATTAAATTGAACTATTCTCTTGCATATTCGTATGTCAATTCAAACGATTAATTAAATCTAATGAGCATATAAAAGACTATGTGAGGTAACAAGTTATTCTTACTGTAGACACTCAATTTTGCCCGGGCCCAGAAATAAGTCCAAAAAACAAAAATAATAAACCCCCAAAAAATGAAGTCCAAGTTCAGTCCAAAATTACAAACATATAATTTGGCCCAATCGGAATGGCCCATTACTTGAAAAGATTTAAGGTCCATCTATAAGCTTGACTCATATGGAAATATAATCTTTAAGTATATGCAATCTTAGATATGATATGCAATCTTAGATATGATATGCAATCTTGAAGATATGATCTTGTAATCTTGGAGATTTAATTTGTAGATATCCTTTAATCTTAACCGTTGATGTAATTG
Source organism: Gossypium arboreum (assembly GCF_025698485.1). Taxonomy (NCBI): domain Eukaryota; kingdom Viridiplantae; phylum Streptophyta; class Magnoliopsida; order Malvales; family Malvaceae; genus Gossypium; species Gossypium arboreum. Next base: position 80,663,360 of record NC_069081.1, on the reverse strand, counting down.
ATCTGTACCGTTGGATTTGGGAAGGCTCAACTATAAATAGAGGCCTCTCCCTTCATTGTAAATCACTTGAGTTTTGAGGAAGCAATAAGAATTCTTAAGAGCATTCACTCAAAATTCTCTCCCTCTTGCGTTCTTATTTTCTACGGTTTGTTCTTATTTATTCTTTGTTCATTTTCGTTTTTAACCTTTTTTATTTTGATTTAATCCCTATTTCCTTGATTTTTAATTCTCTTTTATATTTTATTTTTTTAATAATTTTAGTATTATATCAAACTATTTTTTATTAAATTCTATATTATTCATTGTTTTAAAAAATATATTTCATTTAATTGAAAAAGTTTTTCTTAAATAAGGCAATGTTTGGTGTTTAGAAATTCGGGAAATAGTGCCCTAACATACTGGGTTGCGATTTTTCGTTTTACTAAATAACCAAATATCCTTTTTAATAAATTTTCAAAATCATGAGATAATTTTAGTTACGAGGATTTAAAACATCGTGTCCTAACATGCTGGATATGATGTTTGTATACTTTCGGAACAAAGGAATCTCAAGTTTCAACTTTAAATTGTTCAAATTTTAAAATATTTTCAAATTTTCGACATTAGGACAATAAATAATCAATTCGGTACCAATTTTGGGCGTTACGAGGGTGCTAATCCTTCCTCGTGCGTAACCGACTCCCGAACCTGTTTTCTTGAATTTCGTAGACCAAAATGTTTTATAAAGGTGATCCAATCACACCTAAAAAGGTTGGTGGCGACTCCCATTTTCATTTTTCAAAAATTCAAACCCCGTTTTTCAAACACCCCTTTAAAAAATGGTTTCGACACTTACCTTGAAACAGATTAATCACAAAAATCTTACAAGTTATGCAAGGCAAGTGTATCGCCAAATATATTGCTAATTTAACCTTCAGCTACCTTAGAAGAATCAACATGCACTGATTAAGTATTGTGTCAATTAATTACAATTTCAAGCTGTTTAAATAATTAATTCATTAGCTACCTCACAATTGTAATTCAAGAATAACTTAGGCATGATGTTACTTAATCAAGCATTTTACCGAGGCCTATAACAGCATAAACACAATTTTAATAATTTAAGCAGAAGAAATGCAATCAAACCAAGATGAATTAAATTCAAGCTAAGCTGATTAAATTAACCATTCCAACTGCATAAATATTCATAGATATGTTCATCATAACAACAACAAAAATTAAAGAGATAGGAACAAGAATCAAATCCAGTGTTTCTCCCTGGCTTGACTAGTTTGCTTCGGCTTTGTTCTCTATTTTCCTCACCGATCAAGGCTGCTATGAAAACTTCAATTTGCTCCAAAATGGCTGATGAACACCCCTTTTCGAAGGGAAGAAATTGGCAAGAGAGCAAAAGGGCTTGGAATGGGAAAATGAGAGGAGAAATTGAGAGAGGAGAGAAGAGATGTGAATGAATGAGGGATCAGCCAAGGGGGTTTTATAGCTGAATGTGGAAGCTAAAATTTTCTAAAAATAGCAGCCAAAGAGCCGCCCCTTGGCAGGCCATCTATGTGGCAAAGTTGATAGCTTCAACATTGCTAAATATGGCTTGGGGCAAGTCTTCAAAGCCATCAATTGTGGAGGGGTTGATTTGCAATTCGAACAAGTCTTCAAGGGCTTCTTTGCAGCTTAAATAATCAGCTAATGAGCTGAATTGGGTCAGTACTTCGACGGTTTTGGGCTATCCTCTTTTTGGCCGGTTCGGTTCAATCAGACCATTTTTTCATAATAATTAATAATAATTTATTAACCCAAATTAACTTGGATATAAATTAAAATTAATTATATTATGAATTAATATATAATTTTGGATTGTTTTAGGCTAGAAATTAATTCATCTCGATACTTCAAATTGCTTCTCGATTTTTTCCTTCTAGTAGTGTCTGCCGAGTCATTTTTCGCCCTTTGTGCAAATTTTTCGAAAATAACCAAAATTCATAAAATTAACTAAAATTCAACAGGTTCATATTTTAAGTGCACTTTAATTATTTTATAAAAATTAATTATTTTTCGACAAGAATTTAACCGAATTCGCATGTATTTAAGTTAAAAAAGATATGAATAAGTGTGTAAATTTTTGTGTTTTCATACCCCCAAACTTAATTCATTGCTCGTCCCGAGTAATGCACGTATTTTGAAAAGAATTTCTTGGAAACATGTTTGAAAAAAAATCCTTCAAAACAACATTTTTCTCTAAATTATGAATTTAATATACTTATGCTCAAAAACAAGAAATTTGATAGTTATGCTACTTAATTATACATATTGTTCAAATTAATCTCAACAACTATTATGATAGCAAAAATTAGATAAATGCTTCCTAATAAAGTCATGTTAAACCTTACCAATGTAATTTTATTCCCTTTATTCAAGATTAAGCTGCAATCATTAAGTTTTACTTATGTCTTCATATGTTGTACGCAACAATTTCTCTCCACTAATGTAGGTAACATTGGAACTTTGAATCAATAGGTCTTTAACAAGGTTGTAACATGGCTGGGCTTAGATAAATTTAGGCTTTTAAACCCTAGACTCAACTTCAATTGAACCTTTGGAATAATTTCCCTTAATACACCAACTTGCTTTACTTTCATATGCTCCTTTGTACATCTTATTTTAAGAACTCATGCTCTTTTTTTTTTCAACACGAACATTTTACTAAATATACTACAATTTAGAGCATTTGATATTTCTTTTCAACTCCCCCAAACTTATTTTTAAAGAATACTTTGAATAGTACTGGGTCTAGTGTTTGGGACAATTTTAAGATAGTTAAGAGAGAAGTGATGGCTAATTTGCAAGGATTCAAACAAAATTAGGCCAAATAGTTTCAAAGTTGGGTTTGAAAGGATAAAAATTTCACCATGGTTGGCTTGAAAGGTTCTAACGGTCCAAACAAAATTGCCTAAATCATTTTCAATGTTCCATGCTTCCTAGGATTTCACCTTAAGAAACTACTAAGTCAATTCTAAAGACTTAAACTTTCATACATGCCTAACTTTTGTAAGGAACTAACAATTTATGGTATGATTTGCATGCTTTATTAAAGATACATTCATATCATTATTAAGCTAACATAATAATTTATTGAAATAATAGAACTTTATTTATACTGAAGTCGAGCATACTTAACAAAATTTCAAATTATTAAACAAAATATATCCTAATCATAATTAAAAGAAAAATTTATTCTAAGTGGAAATAATTCAAATTTAATTTTTCGGTCACCCCTACTTAAGATGAACAATGTTCTCATTGTTTAAAGTGAATAGATACTATACACCAGGTAGGATTCTAAAAAAGAGGATGTGAGTCAAATTGACTGCTTAAGTACCAAGCTATCTCTAGATCCAATCCTAGACATGTATATAACTATTGCCACACATTATACTTTGCGACTTGTTCATTATTCATGATTACCATCTCTTGATTTATTATGCGAAAAATAAAAATTTCTAATTAAACTTAATCCTAAAATGACCTAAGAACAAAAATAAAATAAAGTCAAGATCCCCCTTTTTATTTATTTGCAAACCCTTCTGAATTTGACTCATCTTTTGCTCCATTATTGTTGCCTTTGCATGAATCGCTTCACTCCTTCTTCGATAATGGATTCCATGGTTCAAATATCAAATCTGGAAATTTAGGCACAAAAATAAACGGGTCATTGTAAACTTTCTTAAGAGCACTTCTCATTCAGTCATCCCTTATTTTTGAGTATCTCCAGTAAGCTTGTTGCTGCCATTGCATATGCTGCATTATGTCCATCAACTTTGACAGCTCATTTTGAAGATCTGGGCTAGGCGGTTGAGCTCTAAACATTGAAGTTTTGTCATCAGGTTCAACTTCTAGTTCCATTAGTTCCACCTTACCAGGGACTTCAACCGATTGCATCGGCTCGATCTCTGTGGGATCTTCTTCTTCTTCAGGATCCTCGCTTTCTTCAGTTCGTTGCTATAGAACAGAATCTCCAGCTATTCGGTAGAGGTCTCAATCTGTGATTGTGCCCTAGCTTTACCCTGTCTTCTTTATGTTTGCAAGAATTTTAGCTTTCAAGCATAAAATTGTTATTGTAAAGGGAAAGTAGGTAGGGTCAGAACGTCTAACGACACAATTCTGCATTACTCTTAGGATGATTTTCCCACATCAATGGTCTTTCTAGTTAAAATCGAGTATAAGAGGATCATTCGCTCTAATGAAATCATAGTTCCATGTGAACTAGGCATAAGGCTGAAATGGATCAAATAGAACCATACCTTTGCAAGTGGTGTCAAGTATTCTCCTTGACAAGTGTGGATCCTTGCTTTGACATAGTCCACTTAGAACTTAGAACTGTAAGTTCCTCGAGAATTTCTTGCAAATTTTCAGGCTCTATATTACTCATTAAGGAAGAATATTCGTCGTTTTTGAAATTAGGCAATTCGCATAGAATTCGCGCACTAACTCCTCATCCATACTAGGTCTCTTCTCACAAAACAATTCCCAATTGAGAGCTTCAACAACTTGACAAATATGTGCCATAAAGTCTTTGTAGTTGCTCTCTTTCAATGTAAAGTCTTTCTCTGGATGCATCTGTTGATTTTTAAAGATATTCTCGTATCTTGTTTTGGCTTATTCACAATAGAACTTGTTTTATGTTTCATCAATTTGGGCGCAGGCATGAGTTCTCTTGCGAGGCATGATTAACATGAAAAAGATGAGAAAATTTATTTTCTCAAAAATTTAATTAACAAAAATTATTAATGATTCAATAAATTGAAAAATTATTAGAATAAAATTAAAATTTAAGAGAAAATTTGGTCTTACCACCTTTTTCGTAAAAATTAAAAGCTCCTAAGGAAAATAATTATGAAACAAAAGTTGGCAAATAAGAATAGATTGGGGGGTTTTTGGCTGAGGATGGGTGAAAGGGTGGTGTGAGTAATTGGGTTAATGCTGCACGGATGTTGGACAGCCAGCGGATGCGTTGAGTAAGGCCAATGAGTGACACAACCTAGTGTGAGTAGCTACATGGCAACAAGCAGCAATGGGGCGCTCGGGTTGGGGCTAACCACAGCGTGGGATGTACGGTTCCTTGCAAGCAGGCCTGTCGAGAGCTGGAGCTAAAGCTAGTGTGGCGCCAATGAGCAAGCTAGGCGATCTGCTAGTGCTGGATGGTCACACACCATGTCCGTAAGCTACTGCTGGCTGAATAAGGCTATCAGTTAGGGGCTTGCGACACTTAAAGGTTTGGGTGTTTTGGGGTTTTGAGTGATAAATGATGGAGAAGGTTGGTGGTATTTAGAATGAGGGAAATAGGAGTCAAAATAGAATTCTTAGAAAAATTTAATAATTAAAATTCTAAGTTCAAATTCTACTTAGAGTTAACAACAATTAATAATTAATAAAATACATATTAAATTATTAATTGTTATTAATTTATTAAGATAAAACTTATCAAATAAAATATGATTAAATTAAAATTAATCCTAGCTCTATGTAAAGTTGATAATAATTAATATATATTATAATGGATATAATTATATATTAATAATTATCATCTTTTTATTAAACTAAAAACATTTATTCTAGAAGCCTTTTGAAAATATTTACAAAAGAGGCATCTAATTTTTATTATTTGAAAAAGAACAACCAAATTTTAAAAATAATTCAATTAAGTCCCCAAACTTAATGAAAATTTGAAATTGAGTTGCAATTTAAAACTTGGATCAAAATTGACCCTTTTATTTGAAAAACCAAAAATTTAATTTTCTATTTAGGGAATAATTTCTTGAAAAATTATGTTAAAATCAATTCCCAGGAAAGATTGGAGGGTCACAAGCAGTCCCGCTTAAGTTCCAATCTCCTAGACAGAATTTATTTAAAAATACTAATCCCGAAAATATATCCTAAATCATTTATTAAAAAGGAAAATAAGAAAATTTAAACATCTGATAAAATGAACGAAATTTGATTTAGTTCAATCTTATCTCCCCAGTAATGTTTCAGACGCTGAGCATTAACTTGAAAATTACCCCTCTCACATTGGAGTTCAACAACTCCGTATGGATAGACGCAATGAATCGTAAATGGAGTGATTTTAGTTTACCTGGAAAGAACCTTAATCTGGAATTAAATAACAAAACTTACTGACCTGCTTCAAATTCTTGAACTCGAATGTGCTTGTCATGCGATTTCTTAAGTCCCTCATTGAGTAATTTGGCATTTTCGTACGAGAAAATTCAGAATTCCTCTAGCTCATTGAGTTGGAGCACCCGTTTCCTTCTAGCAAGCTTAAGATCCAAGTTGAGTTGTCAAAGGTCCCAGTAAGCTTTGTGCTCTAACTCCAAAGGCAGATGACAGGCTTTCCCAAAGACCAACCTATAGGGTGACATCCCTAAAGGTGTCTTTTATGCTATTCTGTAAGCCCATAAAGCATCATCCAGTCTTTTGGACCAATCTCGTCTGTTCGGGCAAACTACCTTCTCAAGTATGCCTTTGATCTCCTTGTTTTCCAATTAGCTTGCCCATTCGCCTGCGGATGGTAAGCTGTAGCGACCTTGTGTTTCACTCCATGTTTATCTAATAACCATTTCAACCACTTGTTCACAAAATGGGACCCTTCATCGTTGATAATAGCTCTTGGGGCTCCAAACCTTGTGAACACGTGTTTTTGTAAAAACTTCATCACAACCCTGGCATCATTTGTTGAATAAGATTTAGCCTCGACCCACTTAGACACATATTATACTGTTACCAATATATACTTGTGACCAAATGACGGGGGGAAAGGACCAAGAAAGTCAACACCCTATACATCGAACAATTCTACCTCAATGATATTTGTTCAAGGCATCTCATTTCTGTTGGTGACATTTCCAACCCTTTAACATCGATCACAACTGTTTACGTAAGCATACGCGTCCTTGAATAGTGTTGGCCAAAAGAATCTGGTTTCCAATACTTTGGCCGCAATACACGTACCTCCAAAGTGTCCCCCACTCGAAGCAGCGTGACAATGGTATAGAATCTTTTGTGCTTCTTCTTCTGCCACACATCTTCTGATTATTTGATCTTCGTACTTTTTAAACAAATATGGATCTTCTCAGAAATAGTACTTCACATCGTGAAGAAACTTTTTCTTTTGATGATACGTCTTATCAATTGGCATCAAACCACAAGCTAAATAGTTAGCAATATCAGCAAACCAAGGTGTATTATGGACATGATTTACCTTTAGTATGTGTTCATCTGGAAATGTCTCCTAAATGGGTATAAGTGGAGAATTCCCTTCTTATGGATCCAATCTGGACAAGTGATCTGCTACTTGATTTTCTACTCCCTTTCGATCTTGAATTTCTAAATCGAACTCTTAAAGTAGAAGCACCCACCAGATCAGTTTCGGCTTAGCGTCTTTCTTGAAAAGTAAATACTTAATTGCTGAGTGGTCCTGTAACACCCCTAACTCGTGACCGACGCCGGTGTCGGACACGAGGGGTTAACGGCCAAACCCTCTCAAGATACCAACCAATTTGACATTACCAGTCAGGCTGGAAAACTGCATCACCGTCGCCTTAAAAATCATATCTCGAGTTTCAAAACTCGGAAACTGGTTTCGTAAATTTTCCCTGAATTTAGACTCATATACCCATCCATGGATTTATTTTTAGAATTTTTGGTTGGGCCAATTGGTACAGTTTATTAGTTAAAGTCACCCATGTTACAGGGACCGACTGCTCTGACCTTCGAGCGTTACAACTTGAACATCTCCCTGTACAGGGCTTTAATACTGGTTCTGTTTGTTTCTAATGAAACTAGACTCAAAATGGAATCTGTACATATAAGGCATGACTCCTAATTCTTTCTGGATAATTTATGGTAAATTTTCAAAGTCGCGACAGGGGACCCAGAAACCGTTCTGGCCCTGTCTCACGAGAACCTTAATATTTCTCAGTATACCTCTCATATGGTCGTTTCGTTTCGTCCATATAAAATAGATTCATCAAGGTTCAGTTCCATAATTTACTCACTATTTAATTCTACTTCTACTATTTTTAGTGATTTTTCAATCTCATCTCACTGCTGCTGTCCGCAACAGTTAATGCATGAGACTATGCCAATTTCATGAATTTTTCCTTGGCCTTAATCATCCATCATACATGACACAAATTATGGCCACCTTATCAAAATTTGAGTTTCTAAGACTCGTGGCTATAGGTTCTAGCATCCCACTCGACGACCACATAGGCCATTTTCACATGGCTTAAAGTTTACAACCCACAATTCGACAAAATATAATAGCCTATACATGCCAAATGTTCTTCAACAACAAAAACAATACCACAAGATTTCAGCCGGTGTGATGACTTCAACGACGGTCCCGATCACGCAAACAATACGAGTCCGAGAGACCTAAAATGGGTGACAAGAAAACACCGAGTGAGTTTACAACTCAGTAAGTCATAAGCATTCATCAATCCACGATAAAGTTACTACAACATGAAACAATAAACGAGGCTAGGTACTCATCCATATCGAATCTATACCATAATTCCTCGGACCTTTCGGTCCAATCTCATACCAAGTCATACATCCACATTTCATATTCTACACAACAAGATATTTGAGGCATTTTCACACACTAACTCATTTCCACCACAATCATACAATTTCAATCATCACATAGATTTAAGGCTTACCAAATTCAACCCCGAGCATGGACATATTTTCTATTCGTCATGAGCTCGAGGTACTTACCCGATCCGCTGTCCGGGATTAGCTCGATAATGTCGCACACTCAGTCCCAATTGTAATGCAAGAGCATATAGTGGATCCGCACACTTAGTGCTATATGTATTCAACTCGCACACTTAGTGCTATATAATCAAACTCGCACACTTAGTGCTGTACAATTTTAAACCCGCACACTTAGTGCCAATCTTGTCACCGTGTCCATATATACCCGCACACTTAGTGCCGAGACCAATACCTTATGTATTTTGCTGCCTTTATACATTCAACAATGGCATCATTCCATATACATACATTTCCATTTACACACCAACTCATTTAAACACATTTGCATATATATATTGATCATTTAAATCAACACCAAATATACGCTTAATGACTTACTTTGTGTTGGGTAAAACAGTCCAAGTCGGCTACTCGATGACCTTCGTCTTTCCCTTGCTTGATTCTCCTTCTTTAACTCCTTGAGCTTAATCAATAAATCAACTAGTTTAACCCTCTTGCTAAACATTCATAATTCAATTACACATGCATATGTATGTTTGTATATTCGGCAACCATCCTCACTTATTACCCATTTGGTCAACAATCTAAGCCAAGATAAGGCTTCAATATGGTTGCCTCTAACCGAATACATGCACACCAATCTACTTCCTTTGGCCGAATATGCATGTCTATGTGGAGGCCAATTTTACACTTAATACTACACAAAAAACAGCATACATTTTCCTAATTAACGCATTACATATTGTAGCTCTATACACATCTCTCATTTATTTCATAACCGAAACAACATCACAAGCAAATAGACACCTTAAAATAGTATACATGTCATACCAATTCATCATGTGCAAACATATATTCATGTAGGTGCAATGGCGAATTCTCAAGTGGCTTATATCCAAATATACACACATATCCAAAGCTTAAATCTTACTTACCATGCAACATGCATGAATCATACTTATGGATATAACATGGCGAATACCACAACACCATACCGTTTCAATTTGGTCATGGTTAAACAAAGAACTTAGTATCTCATTCAAAATGCTAAAAGAAAATCTAAGAATCCTCAATCCACCATCACATGAATCATTTTCAAGCTTGATATTTAGCATGCAATGGCATTAACACCATATTCACTTTGGCAATTTCATTCCCATGACATAACAAAGATTTGAACCATGGGCTAACAAGAACATCAAGCTAGCAACTAAAATATACATGAATCTCATGGCAAGACATCAAACTTACCTTAATCTAGGTACAAGTATGGCCAAACCTCCTCCTAAACCTCTTCCAAACCAACATGAAACAAGAATTCCTTCCTTCTTCCTTAGAATTTTCAGCCCAAAGGAAATGAAAATGATGAACAAAATTCTTCTTTCTTTCTCCACACTCACGGCAATGGGCATGCATGAGACCATTTTTTTCTTTTTTTTTTGTTCCTTTCATTATTAAATTCCCATGCTCACTATTTTATTTTTTCTTACATACACCATTGTCCCAACATGTTTTATGACATGTTTTTACCCATAATCTCTTGTCATGGCCGGCCACTAACTATTAGGGGGGGAAATTTGACATGCAAGTCCTCCCCTTTGACTACATGCACTATTAGGTCCTTATAGATTAGCCTATCACTTTTCAAAAGTGTCACACAAGTCCTACTAACTGAATTACATGCTATCGGCTAAATCGAAGCTTGAAATTTTCACACATTCATAATTACATATTCTAGACAATAAATATTACGTTCAAACATTTCGGTGACTCGGTTTAGCGGTCCCAAAACCACTTCCCGACTAGGGTCAATTTTGGGCTGTCACAGGTCCGTATAGATAATCACCTTGGTACCTACAAGATAAGATCGAAACTTGTCAAAAGCAAACACAATAGCAAGTAACTATTTCTCTATTACCGTATAATTCAGTTGAGCTCTTATCAGAGTTTGACTTGCCTAGTAGATGGGATGAAAAACTTTGTTCCTTCACTGACCAATGATAGCTCCAATCGCGAAGTCACTTACGTCACAAATCAATTCAAATGGAAAATCCCAGTTTGGTGTGATGATTATGGGTGTCGTAACTAACTGACTCTTCAAATATTTGAAAGCTCTTAAGCACTCTTCATCAAATTTGAACGTCATGTCCTTCTCCAATAATTTGCATGAAGGTTTAGCAATTTTGGAGAAGTCCTTGATGAATATTCGATAGAAATCGGCGTGGTGCAAAAAGCTCCTAACACCCTTTATAGATGTTGGAGGTGGGAGTTTCTCTATTACATCTGCCTTTGCTTTATCTACCTTGATTCCATGTCTAGTTATCCGATGCCCTAGAACAATACCTTCTCGTACCATGAAATGGCACTTTTCCCAGTTGAGTACTAGGTTTGCTTCTTCGCATCGCCTTATACCTTTGCTAGATTGGCTAAGCAATCATCACAAGTATCTCCAAATATTGAAAAATCATCCATAAAAACTTCCAAATACTTCTCAACGATGTCAGTAAAAATAAACATCATACATCTTTGAAATGTAGCAGGTGCATTACATAAACCAAATGGCATGCGTCTAAATGAAAATGTACCGTACGGGTAGGTGAATGTTGTCTTGTGTTGATCTTTTGATACTATTGTAATCTGATTATACCCTGAGTATCCATCGAGAAAATAGTAATAGTCTCGCCTTGTGAGTCTATCCAGCATCTGGTCCAAAAACGGTAAATGAAAGTTATCTTTCCTAGTCGTCTTGTTCAGCTTCTGGTAATCGATGCAAATTTTCCATCTCGTAACCGTTCTAGTCAGTATCAACTTGTTATTCTCACTTTCAATGACCGTGATACCTCCTTTCTTTGGCACGTACTGGACCAGACTTTCTCATAAACTGTCTAATATGGGGTAGATTATACCCGCATCTAACCACTTGATGATTTCTTTCTTGACTACGTTCTTCATGATGGGGTTCAGTCTTCATTGTCCATCGATCGTCCTTTTTTTGTCATCTTCTAGGATAATCTTGTGCATGCATATAGATGGACTAATTCCATGAATATCGACTATGGTCCATCCGATAGCCTTCTTGAATTGTTTTAATATAAGGATGAGTTTCCCTTCTTGCTCATTAGTTAATTCTACTGAAATAATCGCAAGCAAAGCAGAAGCGTTACCTAAATAAATTTATTTTAGATGTGAGGTCAGTACCTTGAGTTCTAATTTAGGTGGCTCCTCGATTGATGCTTTTTGTTGGGCATAATCCCTATTCTCTAATTTTAAAGATTCAAAACGGGACTGCGGATTAAATCCCCTTTGATTAACTTCTAACAACACTAAGTATTCATACTCCTCTTTATCATTTGGAGGATCTGATGTCAAAATTTGATGTCAAAATTTGTTCTAATGGATCCTCAATGTAGTTGAGCTCCTTCTCCACTATTAAATCCTCTAAATTGGATACTGTAGAATAACCATCAATTCTATCAGGAAATCTCATAGACTTAAAAACGTTAAATGTTACCTGATCATCCTAAACACGCATAGTAAGCTCGCCCTTCTACACATCAATAAGGGTCATTTCGGTTGCTAAGAACGGTCTTCTTAACATAATTGGCACTTATTTGTCTACTTCAAAATCTAGAATAATAAAATTAGTAGGGAAGATAAATTTATCTACACGTACAAATACATCATCGATTTTTCCTTCTAGATGTGCTAAAGATAGATCCGCTAATTGAAGTGTAACCACACTAGGTCTAACTTCATCTATCCCCAACTTCCTAAATATTGACATAGGCATCAAGTTATTACTCGCACCTAAGTCACATAATGCCTTACCACAATATGTTGCTCTAATGTTGCAAGGTATGATAAAAGATCCAGGATCCTTCAACTTTAGGGGCAATTTGTCTTGAAGATATGCACTACATTCATGCATCAGAGCTACCGCTTAAATTCTCCAAGTCTTCATTTTTTGGACAGCATATCCTTCATGAATTTGACATAGTTCGGCACTTGATCAAGTGCTTCAACCAACGGGATGTTGATATGAAGTTGCTTGAGTACGCCTAGAAACTTCTTAAATTGAATGTTTTGTTTCTGCTTTTGTAGGGTGGTGGTGGTTTCTTTACTGAAACTGGTTGATTTGTCTGCTGTGGCAATTTTGCATCTAACGGAGTTATTAGTTTATCAGAATTAGCTGGTTCTAAAATTACCTTGTCGGGTTTTACAGAGCGGTTCTTGTGAAACTAGAATTTCAACACTCAGTTGAACTTCCTCTAGATCTTAAGCGTCAGTTTGCTCCTTTTCAGCTTCGATGGTGTTGGGCTCTATTTTCTTTCCACTCCTCAATGTCAACGCTTTGCAATGTTCCTTCCCAGATTCCTTAGATTCTCTGTATCACTAGGTAAAGCACCTTGTGGTCGGTTCCTGAGTTCAGTTGCAAGCTGGCCCATTTGGTTTTCCAAGCTTTTCAATGTGGCTGCTTGGCTTTGGATTAATGTATCATTCTTGGCCATGTATGCCTTCAACAAATTTTCTAAGCCATCGGATGATTCAGCTTGGGTTGGTTTCCAAACTTGTTAGGGAAAACTGGCTGACTAGGTCGATCTAGGTTAGGCATAAGTATTACTGGTTCCAACCTCTTAGTTACTCCAGGAAAAATTTGGATGGTTTCACCATGATGGGTTATAGAAATTGGATTGTAGTCCTTGCCTTCCTCGATTTTGGTTCTAGTTACCTATGTAGTACATAGATTCTGGGTTTGATGGACATTTTTCAAACAAATTTCCTCCCCCACAATAGACATAAGCTCTATTTTCAAATTGGGTTGGTGGCTATGCTGCAAAACTATTAGACCGATTAGTAGTAAGACTTTTTAACATTGAGGATATTGAGGATACCTGAGATGCGAGTGAAGTGAGAGCGCCTACTTCATGTTTTCTAGCAACTCGTCTTCCTAATGCTGCTCGATTGGTTGGCCATTGATAATTGTTGCTGGCAATCCTCTCAATGATTTCATAAGCCTCATTATAAGACTTAGAAAGGAGAGCACCTTTAGCAGAAGCATCCACTACCATCCTCGTGTGAGCATTGAGACCATTATAAAATGTCTCAAGTTGGATGCAATGTGGGATTCCATGATGGGGGCACTTTTGTAATAATTTTTTGTACCTTTCCCATACCTCATACAAGGACTCATCATCCATTTTTTGGAAAGTAGTGATCTCGTTCCTTAACTTAGCATTCTTGCTAGGCGGGAAATACTTCATAAGGAATCTTTTTGCTAACTATTGCCATATGGAAATTGAATTCGGTGGCAATGAGTTCAACCACGCTCGAGCTCTATCCTTTAGTGAATATGGGAATAGCTTCAATCGTAATGCATATTTAGGTACTCCGACTAACTTGAAAGAATTGCTCACCTCCATAAATAATCTTAAGTGTAGGTGAGGATCTTCGGTAGGCATTCCACTGAATCGGCCCACTGTCTGAAGAATCTGAAACATGACTGGCTTTAGCTCAAACTGTTGTGCCTCAATTTCTGGTCTCCTAATACCAGGATTAATATCATTAAATATTGGTACGACATAGTGTCTTAAAGCTCTATCCCTATCATCAGTAATAAGGATAGGATTTTGAGCAAGGTTTGCTCCGTTTCCTTGATTCGAATTTTTGAAGTTCATCTCTTCAGTCCTTCTCTGTCTTCCTTGTCTTCTTCGCTGTCAAAAAGTTCATTCAACTCAGGGTCTACAGGGAGTAGGTCAATAATTCAGTCAATACTCATAAACACCTAAAATAATCACAGAGAAATTAATTAAAAAATTAAATAGAAAATTAAACCAAAATGTAAAACTAACAAATTCACAAATAATGACTTTTTAAAACAGTCCCTGGCAGCGCCATAAACTTGGGACAATGGAAATGTGCAAGTGTACACAATCACAAAAAGTAATAAAGTGACAAGTAAATGTTGAGTTATCGTACCCACAGGGGCTGTATGAAGAATTATTTATGAATTCTAATTTAAATACTTTGGTGAAAAAAAATATTTTCTTTTGAAAAGGGTTATTAAAAAGAGTAAGATTTTAAACTAAATAAAAATAAAAGTTATAATGCACGATTTTAAAATATGATTTAATCAAGATGACATAATTGTGTTGTATTAATTACATTTCTTTAATTTATAATTATTAAACTCATGCTTGTGCTGTTATGAATAAATTCTCGGCAACTCGGTAATTTGCTAACTTATGAACATATTCTCCTACACAAATCCATTCATCCCTTAACATATCCATATGTTAATTCAAATGATTAAACTGATTTTAAATACGAAAACATGTTATTGCACATACATACTTATTAAATTGAACTATTCTCTTGCATATTTGTATGTCAATTCAAACGATTAATTAAATCTAATGACCATATAAAATACTATGTGACGTAACGAGGTATTCTTACCTTGAAACAGTTTAATCACAAAAATCTTGCAAGTTATGCAAGGCAAGTGCATCGCCAGATACATTGCTAATTTAACCTTTAGCTACCTTAGAAAAATAAACATGCACTAATTAAGTATTGTGTCAATTAATAACAATTTCAATCTGTTTAAATAATTAATTTGTTAGCTACCTCACAATTGTAATGCAAGAATAACTTAGGCATGATTTTACTTAATCAAGCATTTTACCGAGGCCTATAACACCATAAACACAATTTTAATAAATTAAGTAGATGAAATGCAATCAAACCAACACAAATTAAATTAAAGCTAAGATGATTAAATTAACCATTCCAACAACATAAATATTCATAGATATGTTCATCATAACAACAACCAAAATTAAAGAGATAGGAAACAAGAATTAAATCTGGTGTTTCTCCGTGGCTTGACTAGTTTACTCCGGCTTCGTTCTTTGTTGTCCTCGCCGATCAAGAAGGCTATGGACACTTCAATGTTACTCAAAAATGGCTGATGAACACCCATTTTCCAAGGAAAGAAATCGGCAAGAGAGCAAGGGCTTGGAATGAGAAAATGAGAAGAGAAAGTGAGAGAGAAGAGAAGAGATGTGAATGAATGAGGGGTGAATGAGGGATTAGAAAAGGGAGGTTTTTATAGCTGAATATGGCAGCTAAAATTTGCTAAAAATAGTAGCTAAAGAGCCACCCCTTGGCCAGCAATCTATGTGGCAAGGTTGAAGGCTTCAACTTTGCTAAATATGGCTTGGGGCAAATCTTCAAAGCCATCAATTGTGGAGGGGCTGATTTGCAATTTGAAACAAGTCTTTAAGGGCTTCTTTGCAGCTTAAATAACTAGCTAATGAGCTGAATTGGGTCAGCACTTGGACGGTTTTGGGCTGTCCTCTTCTTGGCCAGTTCGGTTCACTCGGTTCGGTTCAATCGAACCATTTTTTCATAACTAATTAATAATAATTTATTAACCCAAATTAACTTGGATATAAATTAAAATTAATTATATTATGAATTAATATATAATTTTGGACCGTCTTTGGCTGGAAATTAGTTCACCTCGATCTTTAAATTGCTTCTCGATTTTGTGCTTCTAATAGTGTCTGCCAATCCATTTTTCGCCCTTTGTACAAATCTGTCGAAAACAACCAAAATTCATAAAATTAACTAAAATTCAACATGTTCTTATTTTAAGTGCACTTTAATTATTTTATAAAAATTAATTATTTTTCAACAAGAATTTAACCGAATTCGCATGAATTTAAGTTAAAAATGATATGAAAAAGTGTGTAAATTTTTGTGTTTCCAAACTTCTTGTGAAATTATGATAATTATAGGCTATTTAGAGACTTAAGAAATTTGGCTAGCAGGAATAAGGATTAAATGTGATCAATTTGAAAATTTCAGGTTTAGGGGCTAAAATGCATAAAGTGTAAAGTTTAGGGGTAATTTTGTAAATTATTAACAACAGGGCTTATATGCATAAGTTTAATTATTTAATTTTTTTTAAATGGTTAATTGAATTAAAATTATTAGTTAGATTGAGAAACGAATCAACCGGAAAATAATCGTGGAAAAGGAAAATTACCAAATTAAACATCAGTGTCGCGTTCATAGCCATTTTTTTATTAGGTAAGTTTGTAAATTGGTTAAACTAATTAGTTTCTGATTTTTTAATTTAATGTCTATTTATATATATATTGTGATTAAGTTCAATTACTTGTTAAATGGTAAGGGATGAAATGAGCTAAGTTGTAATGTTAATTAAATTATAGGTTATGTTTGAAAATGGGAAACTACATGGATGAATTCATGTGATGAAATACTGTGTATATGACTAAATTTTATTGATATGAAACACGACCCGTATGAATCTTATGAATGCTTAGGATACAAATGGCATGTCATTAAGGTATTTACCGTTTAGGGTGCTAGTCTTGGATGTCCTACAATGGCTAAGGTATTGCATTTGTTGTGGATTCTCCATAGATCGTGTGAGCAGCCTCGTGTCGCCTAACATCCCGACCTAAGCTTGTGTCAATAGTCCCATTTCACATCTCATGTGAGCATTTATAGTCATAGATCGTGAGAGCATTTACCATCACAGCTTTTGTAAGAATTGTTCCTGCATATCCAACGTTATTTCATTATGGTTCATCGGGTGAAAATGAGTAAATGGAAATAGATATATGAATTTTTTATATGGAAATAGATTTATGAAAATGTTATATGAAGTTTTTATATGAAATATTTATATGAATATAGATATGTGAAAAGGGACATTTGAAAAGAATACTTGAAATAAAGATGTTAAATGAATATGTGATTGTTGGTTTATGCATCAAATGTGTTACCGGGTATATGTTTGATATCATGATAAAGTTAAATGTTTTAGATATGAACTCACTAACTTTGTGGGACTTGTGATTTGTATAGGTAATTAATGAACTCATGACCAAATATTGAATTATCTTGTAAAATGTTTAAATTATATCCTTTACATAAGCTGAAGTTTAATTTTATTACGAACTTATTAAGCTTTACGCAAGCTTACCTCGTTTTGGTTTTTCTTCTTTGTAGATTATCAAATTCGAGCTATCAGTTGGATTGCTTTTGGAGATCACATTATCTGGAAATACTTTTGGTAATTATATACTTAATTTGATTAGGTTATAAGTGGCATGTAGATAAGATTTTGGTCTAAATATATGTGATAAGTATTTGATTATGTTTTGAGTCTTATGGTATATGAAATATATAAGTAGTAAGTTTTAATGGTTTGGTATAAATGGTTGATTATGGCATATGTTATTTGGGACTTATTTGGTAATTGAATAAGGTTGAAAAATTGAGTCTGTTTTGTTCTGGATAGTTGTTGTTTCATGTTTGATTATGAAATGTTGTGGTTGTATTTTCTTGGCACTTTTGGTATATCTTGAGCATATGAGAATATGAGAATATTGAGCTATCTTTTGTTAGTTGGTTGTGAATGAAATAGATGGAATGGTATCTTTGATAAGCTTATGAATTAGGAACTGTGAATGTTTAATGTGAATTAGTTTTGTGTTTGAATTGTGGTGCCATTGAGGGCAAATTGGTTAGCCACTTTGGATAAATATTAATTCGTAGGTTTCGACATGTTTTGGTGTATTTTGAATAAGTATAAATGGATATAAAAGGTATGGCTTGCAACCTAAGAAATGGTAGCTGAAATGGCTTGGTATTGAAGTTATTTTAGGTGCAAACGGCCTAGGACACGGTCTACCACATAGTCGTGTGCCACACATGTTTTCCCCACACGATCATGTGGTCTATTTGATTTTAATGCAGGTTGGCCACATGGTCTTAGAAGTTACACGGTCGTGTGACCCTGAATTATACTGGCATAGTTGTTACACGATTTGGCCACACAGCCATGTCCTTGAGCCGCACGGCCTGGACTCTGTCATATGGTCTGGCCACACGGCCGTGTGACCTTATTTTTAGTTTTATCTACATTTTTATGTTTTACTTCAGAATAGTCCTTTTTTATTTCCAAACTAATTTTAAGGTTCTGTAGCCTCAAATTAAGAACTTTTTTTGTTTGTTAGCTATGAATAATGATTTGCTATGGATTTTTGATAATTTAAATAATTATATGAATTATTTTATGATGCTATGAGATTCGTAAATTATCGTAATATCTCGTAGCCCTAATCTAATAATGGAGACGGTTAGAGGTGTTTCACGTACACCCAACGCACCAGCTTTCAGTTCCTTATCAATTTAAACTCAGGCTTTTACTTACATTAAAGTGTACAAGTCACGCATACATAGTCCACCATCCACTCAGGATTTAAGTATGCCACATTATGAACGTCACAAGTGACTAAATCAATAAATAGATTCATGATTTATTTTTGCTTGGGTCTTGTCCGATATACAGTTAGTCCAGTTAGTCACATCTATGTCTCTATCTTTTGGGAGTCATCTCCTCTGATGCCCAAGACAAAGCCTCTCCCCAATTGGACTTGATAGAAAACATATTAGTCTCTCAATTGGTTTGCTCATTTTCAATTAGACTAAGGACATGTTTAGGTTTGTCTACTAATACAAATTGTCTTCCTGTATTACGATCCAACCATATAATATTGCTTAATATTAGTTAAACATTAGACAACCACTGAGCAACATTTGCTTCCATTTTTCTTTTCATGCAAAAGCCATATGAGGACAATATACAAACTATTAATGTAATTCATGGATGATTTTATTAACCAATCTGTTAAAAAAATTACAAGTTTACTTAAACGAAAATACTACTCTTAGGGCACCAGATCCAATAGTTTCCCACTTGCCCTCATGAAGTCGATGAGTCATGTTTTGCATTCCTATGCCTCTCCACATGTTTCTTAAAGAGCTCTCTAGCTAGTAGAGTCTTGTCAAAACAAATTCCCAGGGTATGTCCTCAGATATGTTCTTTGACTACATTCACAATTCCGTCAAACACTATCGTCTCCCTTAATGTGTTTTGTCCTTATGTCGTTTCTTTTAGGTTTAGCTATATTTGCATTATTATAGTGTCAAATCTTTTTCGTACCTCATATTCAGCCCTCCATAGTGAAATTAGCAGTGTGACCCTGCTTGACACTTATTCACACTATGGACCTGCCATTTAGGATAAAATCACAGTCTAATGTTGATTTCCTCAAATCTTGACATGTTTGGAAGTTAGAATCAGTATATCCATTAAGAGTAAGATCTCCTCAAAAATACACAAGCCTATAATCCCTCGTACTCTATAAATATTTGAGTATATGCTTAATTGCTTGTCAGTTCCTTGGTCCTAGATTTGCCTGATATAAACTTACCGACCCCACTGCAAAACAAATATATAGGCGTATGTATGACATAGCATACATGAGACTTCCTACTACCGAAGCATAAGGAACCTTTCTCATGTTCTCTTTTTCTTCTGATGTTTTAGGACAGTCCTCTAAAGAGAAATGAAATCTTGATATGGAAGGTTGATTTCTCTTCTTCGAATTGGTCATTGCATAACGCTCCAACATCTTGTTTACGTATGAAGCCTGAGATAGTGTTCTCATTTTTTTCTTCTGATCCCTTAAAATTAGAATACCTGGAACAAAATTAACTTCTCCTAAGTCCTTCATGCTAAACTTTTAGGTTAACCACAGTTTAACCAATGATATTGTCCCTGCATTATTCCCAATGAGTAGAATATGATCGACATATAGAATGAGAAAAACTACATTTCCATCCCCTAAATGTTTATAAACACAAGGTTCATCTACATTTTTCTCAAATTTAAAAGTCTTGATTGCTTGATCGAATCGTTGATTCCATGAGCAGGATATTTGCTTAAGTGTAACAGTCTAGTTTAGACCCTACTCGGAACAATGGTTTCAGGACCACATATTCGAGTCAAAAAATATTTAAATATTATTTTTCATTTTTATGATATGTGAATGAGCATGTGTGAAAATCTCGTATGGAAATTTGAATGTTTGTGTGCTTAATTTTGAAAAATGACCTAATCGCATAAAAGATAAAAGTTGCATGCTATTTGTTAAAAGTTCCTATTTGATTTGGCTTATTATTTGAGAGGTCCTTATGTGGTTAATATGCCATTTACATGGTTAATGGACACTAATGGCCTTGTGTTTATTTATTTATTAGTTTTATAACAAAGGGCAAAATGGTAAACTAATTATAAAATGAATTATAATTAAAATAAGTATGAAAATAAGCCATTATTCATGTTCTTCAACATAAAAATCACAAGAAAATAAAAGAAAAAGACTACCTAGGGTTCGACCATTGAAGGACTTGATTGAGGTAGGTATTTTGTTCAGTTTTTGATAACTTTTACATTTTTTGTAATCGTTGCTTTGTACACTATCAAGCCCATGTCTAAATTTTTTATTTTTTTTATGATTTTGAAATGTTCCATGGATGAATTCATGAGCTTTATATTGTTATATGATGAAATATGAAATTTTGATGTTGGGTTTATATGTTTTGTCTTTGGATTTTTGATGATTTCGAGTAAAATAGGCTAAATTGTGAAATTTGTAAATTGAGGGACTAAAATGTGAAATAAATGAAATGTATGGACTTTTATGAGAGCTATGAAAATTCGGCTAAGCTTGTGTACAAGAAAACTATGTGTATTTTGTGACTTTGTGAATTAGGGACTAAAGTGTCAAAATGTAAAAATGTGATAGGTAGTTTGCAAAATGCCCTAATTGTGTGTATATGGATTGTTTTGAATGAATGTGTGATTGAATAAGTTAAATTTGAATTGATTTAGATCAAGAACTAAAGAATACGGAATTAGATTAAGGAAAGTCGAAAGTCGTCGAGTAACCGATTCCATCTATCCGAATCTCTACGAGGTAAGTCGATATGCAAATAAGCTTGTTTAAATTAAATTATTTTTCATTTGATATTAAATTTTGATGAATGAATGTCCGAGCTAAATATATGCTATCCGAGAAAGTATCAACAAAGTTCTGACATCTGAAAAGCCCTGTACGAACCTTAGGAATAGTTAGGATATATATGTCATGACATAGGATTTTCGATATCTGTTCTGTGTGTAAGACCACATCTATGACATTGGCATCGACTTCTGTTTTACATGTAAGACCATGTCTGAGACATTAGCATCGTGTCGATTTCGTAAAGACCACATGCGAACAAAGGGCATCGATGTTTGATTACATGTAAGACCACGTTTGGGACGTCGGCATTGTATATGCTTTTTGATCTATTCGAGTATCCTTACATTTCTGAATGGTTCAAACGGGCATTCTGAGAAAACGAATAACTTTATGAAATCATATCAGATTCAGGTATGTTTACTTTGTATATCCTATTTGAGAATGAAAGGTAAGTATTTGAATATGAGATTTGTGTTAGCACTAGTATACAAAGTATAAATGATTTGATGATACTTATTTTCCTTGAATGATATGTTTATTTGTATATGGTTTACTAAGCTTTTGAAAGCTTACTTTGTGTGTGTTTGTATCATTTTATAGATATCGAAGCTATTGTGACCTCGGAGATCGTCGAGGATCGTCACCACACTATTGAACCTTATTTTGGTACTCTGAAAATGTATATATCAAAGTATGGCATGCGTAGGATAGAAGTTGTGGGATTATGTTTTGTGATGTATATATTTAGCCATGTGATATGGCTAGTTAATGTTTTAACTTATAGTTTGATAATGGTATATGATATATGATGCTAATGTGAAATTGTGGTATGTTTTGGTTGGCCAAAAGAATTGGTCAATGTTGAGAAGTTTTGGTAAGTTTTGAGCATTTGATTGAATGACGTATTGATCATATGTTTAGGTATGATTTTAGTTTAAGTTTTGGTATGAATTGATTGATGAATTGAGATTTAAAATGATTGGTAATCTTATAGCATGAATTTTATGGTTTGGTATAGATATTGGCTGAAATGGTTGTGCATATATGCTTGGTTTGGTGCTTGTAGGTTGACCCACATTGGGGTGGCAAATTTGCTATTCAAATGACCTATTTTTGTCCACACGGGCAGAGACACGGGCGTGTGTCTCAGTCGTGTGCAACACATGGTCATGTTACATGGCTATGTGTCCCTTGGGGTACCCTACGAATTAAAGTCAGTATACCCTCCAATTTTGACACGGCCTAGACACACGAGCGTGTCTACTGGTTGTGTGTGGCACACGGGCGTGTGGTCGGCCGTGTGGCCAAGTTAGTAGCCTCCTTAATTTTCACACGACCTGGAACAGGGTGTGTCTTACAGCCGTGTGGATAAGTTAGTATGTATACCCTGTTTTGCCATGGCTTAGACACACGGGTGTGTCCAAGGCTGTGTGTGGTACAGGGCCTATTCACACAGCCGTGTGACCTTTTAAAAGTTGAAAATTTTCTAAGTTTCTGAAACTTTTATATGTTATCAGATTGGTCTCGAATGCATGAGATAGGTTTTGTATGCTCGATTTAAGTTCTTATTGAATGTGAATGAATGACATTTACTGTAACGATATGATTATTTGATAATGATTGTTCTGAATGTTATTATAAGTCTGGTAATACCTCTTAACCTATTCCTGCGATGGTTACGGGTTAAGGGTATTACACTAAGTCAATGTATAGATCTAAGTAGTTTGAAAACTTTATACTCGTTTTCCCTTAGCTATATATACGGTGGGTTGCATCATGTAGATGCTCTCTTCAATATAGTCATTCAAAAACACAGTCTTGACATTCATTTGCCATATTTCATAATCGAGGGTCACCACAATGGATAGAAATAAGCGGATTGACTTGAGCATGGCAACTGGAGAGAAGGTTTCTTCGTAATCGATACATTCTTTCTTAGAATAACCTTTTGCTACAAGCCTGGCATTATAAGTTACCACTTTCCAATCGCATTTCTTTTCCTCTTGTAGATCCACTCACACCCTATGGATTTTATCCCTTCCGGTAAGTTTACAAGTTCCCACACGGGGTTGGAATACATAGAGTCCATATTAGCTTTTATAGCTATTTTCGATTAGACTAAGGATTTGTTTAGGTTCGTTTAGTAATACAAGTTGTCTTTTCGTATTACGACTCGACCACGTAATACCGTTTAGTACTAGTTAAACATTAGACAGCCAGTGAGTAACATTTGCTTCTATTTTGCTTTCCATGCAAAAACCATGTGAGGACAATATACAAAATATTAATGTAATTCATGAATGATTTTATTAACCAATCTGGTTGAAAAATTTCCAATGTACTTAAACGAAAATACTACACTTAGGGCGCCAGATCCAACAAGGGGTTCTCGTAGTACCAAGGAAAGCAGCGACAATAGAATGGTTCACTGCTAACGAGACAAGAGGCCCATTGATTTCGAAAGGGAGCTTACTCTTCCTACCCTTCCTTCTCACTCCGAGACTGAAACCAAGTCCACTACTCCTAAGAATGTTACTCCTCTAGCACAGAGTATGCCTTTCGAACTACCCTTTTTGCATCGCCATCTCTCCATCCCGAGCCAATGCAACCTTCTACTTCTTTTATCAGGGCTTCAACCTTGCTCCATTGGTGGGGCCATTTTTCTGCAAGTCAGCTTTCCTTTTCTCCAACTAAAATTAGCCAGCTCTAGGAGAGGGACTTGTCCACGAGCTCAAGGAATATGCTCTTCCCACTTCCTCCAAGGCTCGAAAGCCAACTCTTTTTTAGTTGTTGCACTCTTACCAAATCATGGTGGAGGAATCCAATTTTCTTGGTTGGGCCCTCCGTGATTGTTGTCACAAGAGTGATTCAAAATGGACTCAATTGGAGGAATTATTAGCCTCTAAAAATCAAGAATTGGTTGAATTTCACCAAACGTAGGAGGTCACAGCTTATCAATCTCAGGAATCCATCGAATCTGCCTCCAACTAGGAGTCTAAATACAACTCCTTAAAAATAGAGTTTGAGAATAAAGCCTGTCAATTGAAGGACCAAATCAAGGTGCAAGAGGGGCACCACTTGGCAGATCTAGAGAAGATCCAAAAGAAAACAATGATGCCATAGAGAAATACGAAGGAGAGACCATGGTAGGGACCACAGGTTATCTTCCCAAATTAAGTTCCAATTACATTATTCATGCTCAAATTGTCGTGGGCCCTTTGATGTGAGCTGAGTGGAATTTAGTTGTCTGTACGAGTTCATTAATAGATACTCGAACTTTAATAAAATGAATACTTTTGGTGTCAAGTGTGAAGAGTTTTTAAATAAATGGAAAAAAATTTATGGCTTCTGTTTCCCACATGATCCTGAGCCCTTTACCCCTACTCCAGTCGAGGAGGCTATTGATGAGGGGGAGGAAAACACAGAAGATAGAATCGATTCTCCTACTCGAGAGGATATCTAATTTCCATTTGGCACTTGTACTAGTTTTCCTTATCAAAATAAAAATATTTATTCTCTTCATTTCCTCACCTTATACTTTATATTTTTTATCATTCTGACTATAATTTAGTAATTATGTACTTATACTTGCCATAGTTACCATGCCCCTTTGTACACATGAACTCATTCACATTTTGCCTTACTTTTAACGAAGTCTAACTTGGGCCCTTCCGATGCCTAGATCTTTAACTATCCTGCATTTAAGTAGAAAACTTATAAGCTCGGAGGAACTTAGTGAGATCCACAAACATAATTCAATAAAATTAAAAAAAATTAAACTCAAAAGTTGACTCCCTGTCATTTGCATTGAGTTTCTCTGACATATACATTTTGACGTCTGTTTGTATGACTTTGAAGTTTGTGAACTCTCCACATCTACTCATTCACACTACTAAAAAGAAATAAGGCTTATTAATATAACTAGAATGCCTACACCCCATTGAGCTATTTCTTTTGGGAGACTTCTTGGTACCAATAGTTCCAACCCTTAAAATTCCACAATTTCCCTAACATTTCCCATTACCATAATTGGACTTCACCTTTCACTAAACTTTGGTGAACCTTACTAGTCATTTCTCTTTAGGTTTATATGGTACCTCCTTTGAAGATTTCGATTAAGTTTCATTGTTGGCCCATATGTGCCTATTTGGGTCACGTGGAAAATTTCATAATTCCCTTGGCGGATTGATGTTTACAAATATCATACTTACCTTTTCATGCACAAAGTTTCCTTTTACTTTTCTATTCTATCATTATGAAAACACATCCTTCACTCCACTCATTAAATCGGTGGTCTACGTCCCTTGTATGCACTGACTCATTTCTTCTTGCCCTTTCCTATATACTGTGAACTTTACATCAGCCCTTAACATCCTTAGGGATTTGTATGTCTTCCACTTTTGGTCCCCCCTTGTTAAACTTTCTAGTGGACTTCCCCTTATCTATCGTCCCGGCTGAACATATCGTGTTTTCTATCCCGACGGACTGTCATATGTTTGACGTCCCATCAGACTAAAAGTGATGTCATCGTATCTTGCAACCATGGTCTTACTCATTATACCATCAAATCATCTCTTGATGTCCTAGCATCTTTCAACTATAGTCTTACTTGATAAAATCCAATGTTTATCGTCCCAGCAGACTACAAAGAAACCACGACACCTGTCAACCATGGTCTTAGACCCATTTACCATGATACCATAGCTTCTTTCAGCCATGGTCTTACTCACTTATATAATGACATCATAGCATCTTTCAACTATGGTCTTACTCATCTTTAGCATGATGTCATGGTGTCTTTCAACCATGATCTTACTCATCTTTAGGTGTATAGCCTCTGATCAGTTCCATGGTCTAGCCATGATCTTTCATTCACACTTCCCGTCACATTACATCCATTCATCTATTTACCAACCAATACATTGATGCTTGAACACTATAGTATCCCCTCCACAAGACTCGGAGCTTCGCACATCACATTTGCTCCAAGCAGAACCGTATGGCGATATCTAACAAAATCACTCATTTTTCCCGTTCCTAACTTCACCAAACCCATAGTTAGTAACCCCTACCATAATAATCATGTGTCATTCGTATATACCATACAAAACAACAATAAGCCATGCACTATGCCAGTTAACAATTCATTGATTACCTTATATTACGTTTAGCAAGAACATTGAAAATTTCTCAAAATTGCCCATAGCACTAGAAAACAAAATGTAGATGCTCACGTTAGTTTCCTCATCTTGGATAGCTTAGCTAATCCAAATGCCAGAGCCTCCTTTGTCTTGGTGGCTAAGCATGACAGCCATACAGTGGTTAAACCAATGGTGATGATTTTTTAGAAACCAAGAATATTAAATTATACGGAAGCTTTGAGAGTCTTAGTCTACTTCTCTACTCAGTTCCTAAACACAGTGAAATATAAGGAAATTTATCGGTCCTCAATTCCTTTATCACCAAGTCTAAAATCATGCCTCTGATACGTTATGCAGAGCTACCCTCATATGCATTCCCTTCTTCCTTTGAACGACTGAGGAAAAAAATGCATGGGGGAGGTGAAGACTTACAAATAGATTTAAGATAATTCAGTCTCCACTTATGCCAACATATATACTCATTGGGCACGGTCATCACTGGCCATTTCCACCATCTATTTGTAATCATTTTATCTCTCACTTTGTAACCAACATATTCCCGTTTGACTAAATTGGAATTGAAATCCAACTATTCTTTAGTCACTAGGTTTTCCTCAGTTCCCCAAGAGTCTTACAAATTGTTGTCCTTTTCAATTTAATCCTAGCTTTTCCCAATTTCCTAAGCCAATTAGGGTAATCAGCTGTGACAGAACCTGTAAAAACAAAGTACATAATTGAACTAAACACAAAAGAAAACAAAATGTTGTATCTATAAATCTAGAGCTCACCAATTAGCTTCTCTAAATAAGCATTCAAAAATCACCACAAATCAATCGTCACACACAAAATCTCATCGACAACAACACCAACCTGACTGTGCAAAGATGTACGTACACTGAGTAAGGAAATTTGCTATAGAATAAAGATTTAAGATGCGTCTTTTACTACAAGTGTCATAGGTCAATTGTAATATTTTTATTATTTATATGAAACACTAATTTTTTTAAAGACTTGACCCAAAGAAGAACGAGTGGCAAAATTGACCAACAATGACCAAACATTTGACTAAATTGCAATTAACCTAATTTCGTAATATGAACAAATGAGAAAATAATATGGTTGTGTAACATCCATGTTAATGATTAACTCTTATCTTAGGGAGCTAGAATGCCTAATTTTCCTAATTAGTCCAATTTTACCTCTTGACCAGCATTTTACCTAATTGAGCAATTTAATCCAATTTATCTCTAAACTTCACTAGATTAAATCGAGCTAATCAAATTTGTGCTCAATAGCATTTCCTCTCGGTCTCACCTATCTAGATAATCTCTGAGATTCGTTAATTTTAGGTTTTCGATTTCGTTTGATTTAGTCTAAATTTTATGATCTAGTCCTTAAACCTTAAATTAACCAATTGACACTTTAATTAATTGAACACAAACAAATTTAGTTCACACCCATGATAATTCAAGCAATCAATCATTTTCATGTTAAAACACATAAGAAAAATAGCAAAAGTAGATAAGGTTTAGAAATGCTCAATATAATTGATGAAATCCTTTTATTGATGGAAGGTTTGATGTGATAAATCCCCAAATATTGAAGCTTAATCAATAAAATGTGAAATAGGAAAAAGAAAATATGACAAATATATTGAAATATTAAAGCAATTGTAAAAGGTACAAGAAGGTCCCTATACTTTTTGCTAAGAAAACTAAAACCCAGAAAATTTAACGAGAGAATTATAAAAATATAACCTAAAAGAGCTAAGTAATAATAATATTAAAAATTATATGGAAAATGTGTCATAAAGTACCTTTCGGAGTCTAGAAAAAATCAACCTATAAATGATAATTTTTCCCTTACTTAACATGTGACTAAAGGCTTGATGGACTAAAAATTGCCCTTAAGAATTGTTTTCCTTGTCAAAATCCAATGTCGCAACACCCACACCTTGGTGTCGCAACATCATCGATAGTTTACTCCCTTGGGTGCTTTTGCACTTTAGTGTCATCACATTAGCCTTTTGGTTTCGCGACATTATCCTCAAGCAACTCGATTCTTCAACTTTGGGAACTATGGCCAGTGTTGTAACTTCAATAGCTCCATGTTGTGTCCTTGATGGCTAGTTTCACGAATTTAAAGGAAATCCACTCGATTGTCCAAAATAAGTTCAACTCAAAGGTTAAGTTCCTAATGGTTTAAACTTGCCATTTTATTCAAAAAGTAAAAAAAAAAAACACAATAAAACCTAATAATTATGGAAATATTGTAAATGGTACTATAAAATACTTGAGAATCAACTCTTTAATAGAGCTTAATTTGAAGTATATAAATACTATAGATTAAAGGCTTCTTTTTAAGTGGCCATCCCCATCCACATCTCATCACCAATGATTAATTTGAAGAGTATGAAACTTATATTTTGGTTATTAGTGTGGCATGTACATAGGATTAGAACCATTTGACTATATTTGATATGTTAATTAATAGTTTCTAAGTTATGTCATGCTCAACTGAATTTATTTTGGACTTGAAATATTTGGTTCTCATGTAAAGTATTTGAACAATTTGATGTTTGGATGACATTTTGTCCTATTTTGAGTTCTAAAAATGTTATAGAATGATTGGTTATAATTTTGACATGATTTTTGATGTTTCAGTCATGTTTTAGGCAACCTGTCTGCAATGTTGCAACCTTCCCTAGCCAATGTTGTAACATTGGGCATTCTAATCTCAAGCTTGTGATATTCCCTAACAATTTTTATGACATTGAGAATTTTGATCTTAATATTGCAACATTCACTTACCAATGTCGCAACCTTGACCATGTTTCCTTTTTATTTGCACATTGGCCATTATTTCAGTACCAAAGAACCTCGACAGCTTTTGTAAGCTCAATTAGGACCCGAACCATTTCAAATGAGTATAATTTGGCTAAAACAAAGTGAATTATATGATGTTCAAGTTAGTGCTCTTAGTTTATAAATGTAACATCATTTGCTTGAGTTATCGTAAGAACTCGGGTAAAAGGGTGTTACAGACTGTGTTGGCAGCTTCAACATGTTGCTTCATATTGAAATGTTGTATATGTGGCTCTGAATCTAATTTTAGCAGGTTGGGTTCCATGGGCACAATGATGTAGTCATAAACCAACTAAAAATCTGATTAAGGCAAGTGCACGTACATTTAATAGTATAGCTATGGTTAGCAAAAATATCGTTCCCACGAAGACTAAAAGTACTAGTAATTAATATCTTTCTATTATTTAACTTATAAATTTGAATGATTGATTGAAAAGTAAAATTAACTAAACCAATTAACTATGAACACAACAAAGAAAAAATCAAGAAAATAATTCGAGTAAACAACCAATAAGCACAACAATACTTAGGAGAGAATCCACCTAGATTTCATCCATCATTATCAATCTAAATCATGCAATTTCTTCACTTAGTATCTTAATCCGTAGAAATCCATAAATTATATGAATATCTCTATTCAAGAATAAAAGCAACTGACTCTAGGTTGATTACTTGAAATTTATTTCTAATTAAAACTCCTATTATCGCATTAACTCGATTTATGGATTTCCCAATTAGATTTGACTCTTTAGATTTAACTCTAATCCGATAGATTTATGTCATCCTATTTCTAGGATTGCATGCAACTCCACTCAATTACACTAGATCTACTCTTAAATAGGGTGTATTTCTCCTCTAATTTAAGCACATAATTTAGAAATATCAAACCAAGAATTACGCACACATAATTGAGAACAAGATCTAAGTATTTATTGCGTAAAATAAAAATCAAATGACATAATTCATCAAAAGGTTCATCTCCCTAGGTAATTATAAAATTAATTCATGCTTAAAAATAAACACATCCAAGATACAGAATAACCGAAAGAAATAAAGAACCTCATGAATGCTTTCCAAGAAATCAACTGGGAGTCCTCAATGTTGATGCAAAACTGCTTTAGAATCGGCTTCAATGGCGTTTAAGTTGTTTTATTGAGTATTTTCTGACGGTTCACTCATATCTTTTTATTTTTGTCATATATAGGTCTTAGAATGCCCTAAAAAATCTAAAATTTGCTTTTTTATGTTGTTCAGAGTGTGATTCCTGAAATCGACATGGCCTATAACATGGCTGTGTGGCAGCCCGTGTGGCTCACAAGGCCATGAGTCCAGGCTGTGTGGAATGGTCCAGCTCGTGTGGCCCCTACACCGTGCTCCAATTTTCTGCTTTTCACTCATTTTTTGCTCCCTAATGCTCTCCTAACTATAGAAACATGAATTTAAAGGATTAGGACCATAAAATTCATCATTTAAATCGAATAATAATCCGAAAACACATGAAGAATGAGGCTAAAACATATTACTTTTGACACTTATCAAATATCCCCACACTTAAGCATTTGCTTGTTCTCAAGAAAAATTTTGTACCCACATTCAAGTTAATCTCCTTTAATTTATTATTTCCACCAATAATGTCTTAGGAGAATTTACAGATAATCATGTATTGGAAATTCACACTAAAATGATACTAAACAGCACAAGCAATCCAAGCAGAAAATTTTAAGCTTTAAAAATGTTAAGCATCTCCCTTATCTCAATTATTACATAAAATTCAAACTCAACAAGAAATAACATCCTTACTGTAGTAGCCCAAATCTGTCTGGGCCTTAAAACCAAAAGCAAAAAAATAAATAAATGAATGTTTGTTACCCACAAACAAGTACGGCCCAAATGGCCTAATTGGTTAACAAAGGACGAAAGACCTAGGGTTTCTGGAACCCTAGGCGCCGCAAATGAAAGGTTCCAGAAGCTAAGCGCCGCAACCATCCCAAGCATCACGCCTCTTCGCCTCACCCCACAACTCTGGCCCCGAATTGCACTGCAGTCAATGCTCAAATCAGTGCCAACATCATCGTTATCAGCGCCGATCGTCATTGTTCATCGCCAGATTTTCGTCGTTACCTGCAAAAAGGAAAGAGCCACAACAGCAAAAGAAAAACAATCATGGAAAGAAATCAAAGGATACTTTCCCAAAAATGTATCAGAAGGTTATAAAAGCCCCTTTCCTTTAATTTGTAAGGACACGTTTCTGATAGATACACACAGATTCAATAAAAAGTCATTTTTACATACATACAGAAGAGTGAACCATTGTCGAACGAGAAATACAAAGGTGAATTTTTTTTTTTTGAATTTATATATATATTGCGAACAATAAAAAAGGAAAAGGGAACGTACCATTTTGATTCGCACCGAAAAAGGAAACTTTCCAGTATCTGATCGCCGTATGTAGCGACATTGACGGGGGCGCGTGAGCACGTGCGAACCCCTGGACGGAGGCTCGATAGCACTCCGAGAACCCCCTTTCCAACCCTCCTTCAGAGGGTTTCCTTGTTTTTTTTTTTGAAATAGACTGCAAAAATGATTTCAAAGCTTAAAATTTGGCTTATAAAACGGTGTCGTTTTGCTTAAAACAAATAGCTTCAAAACGACGTCGTTCTAGAGCCCAGGATTCGCGTGTTAACCCAAAACCCGAATGAGATCCACGTGTTTTTGATTAATGGGCAATTTGCTCAATCGATCCTTCTACATTTTTTAATTTTATAATTGCATTTTATTTTTATTTTAAATTAACCTTAACTTTTTATGTTTGTTTCAATTTAGTCCCTCTAGTCATTACAAGGCTTATTCTGAAAACGGTGTCGTTTTGGGGATTAGGGCTAATTGCCTAGTGAGTCCCTCAGTTTCTGTGTGCATTCTAACTTAACCCAAATTTTCATTTTATTTGCAATTGGCCCCAGTTTTTTTTTTAAAATTTGATTTTAGTTTTTTTATATATTTTTTTTAATTTTAAGAATTATAGATAAATAGTAATTATATTTATAATAATATATATATTGTTATATGTCTTTATAAATTTTATTATATGTTATATTTTTAATATATACTATTATTTATAATATCATATTTATTATTTTATACTTTATCATCATATAGTTTATATCATTATATATTGTGTTTATAAATTTTATTGCATGTTATACCATACATTATTCTATATATTACATTTATTTTATTATAAAATATACATTATCTTATTACCTATTAATTATATATGTTTTTCAATTTATTATTAAAGGAATATATGTAGTATCAATATTTAGTACATTTTCCATATATTAAGTTATTGTATCTTATAATATAATTTATATGTATATATCATATTAAAAAAGAGATACTCATTTATCATTCTTATATTATTCTTAATATTTTTAAATATCCTTATTATTATCTTATTTAATTTACCTTTAATAAGTTTATAAATTTTTTATTTTTGGTATTGTTTTAGTGGGTTAAAATTTTTATACATTATTTGTTATTTTATTTGTTTTTACATATTCGCATGGAAATTAATTATTTATGTTGATTTAAGTTACATTTGCATTTTTGCATATATATTATGCAATTTATATTGTTGTGTTCATTTTGCCTATTGTTGTATTTTGCATGTAGTGACAATGCATGTATATTTTATATTATCTATGATCATATATGTGCAAAGTGATAACATATTGTGTAATTTATGTCCTTATTTGTTATCTTTATTATATTTGCATGGGATGTTAAAATAGGTATCATGTGGGTTAATTTATTTAATATTAATGATTTATAATATGTTAAATGCATCATCACTTTAAAGAATTTTTTTTTTATATTTCATTGGATTTTTTTTAAAAAAGGATAAGGCAATGTTTTTGGTAGTTAGGAAGTCGGGAAGTAGTGCCCTAACATGCTGGGTTGCAACTTCCCGTTTGTCTAAATGCCTAAAATACCGTTCTAAACGATTTTATAAATTACGAGGTGACTTCAATTGCAAGAGTTTTAGAATATTGTGTCCTATCATGCTGGATGTGATATTCGTATTCTTTTGGAACGAAGAAATCTCGGTTTTCAACTCGAACTATTTTAATTTCAAAAAGGATCCATTTTTTAAATACTTTCAAAATTCTAGCATTAAAGACGGAAAGTTATTCAATTTGGTACCATTTTTTTTGGGCGTTACGAGGGTGCTAACCCTTCTTCGTACGTAACCGACTCCCGAACCCGTTTTCTTGATTTTGTAGACCAAATCAAATGATTTCAAACAAAAAGTGGTTTGAAGGTGGTTCAATCACACTTAAACTGATTGGTGGCGACTCCTATTTTTTTATTTTTCAAAAAGTCAAACCCGGTTTTTCCAAACTCGTTTTAAAAGGGTTTCGACACTTACTAAAGATTCACTTAATGCACTCAAAGTGTTTAAGGTTCAAGTAATATGCACTCAACTGTCGAACGAAAAATGTTATTAGCATATGTTTGCTTGAAAATCAAATCTCCACCACTATAAAATGAGATAACACACCAACCAAGAGGTCTTTATAAGGTTGTAATAAGGCATAGTTTAAGGGTTTGGAAATGGTCAGAAAAATTGGCTACAATCGAGAGTCAAGTTGATAAGTTGCCAAACTAAAAAAAAAATCAATATTCACATCAACAAGAAATAAATAATAAAAATGAGTGTTTCAACACAATATGAAGCTAACGACTCAATCATTTTTTTTCATTTTTTCTCTTTTTTTTATTTTGAGAACCAAATAAAACTCAGCAATTAGAATAATGAAACATAATTAGGTAAATCTCGAAAAAAAGGGAGTCAATGAAAAGGATAATTTTACAACATATATATGGGTATGAGTTAACATTGACGAGCTAGAAGAAAAAAAAGTGTTAGGATCAATAGGATTCACTAAGAGTTAATACAGCATGTAAGCAAATTAAAGGTTAGGTGGGTTAAATCCTAAGTGCCTCTATCATTATAGTATATCAAATCAATAATGTGGTCTCGATATGTATAATAGAAGCAAGTTCTAGAATAACAAATCAAGTTGATATACTCAACCAAAAATAAAATGAGCACGAAATAAAATATATGCTCTATAGGCTCAAAAGCTCACAAAAAATTATTGTTTTGATGTCAAACCTTTAAATTTAAAATTTCAAGATAATATTTCAATTTTGGGAGACAAATTAAAACAATTATTTCTACAAAAACAGCTTATCATGCTTGACTCTCTCATGTCTTAAAGTATAAATCAACCAATGCATAGACATCCACAAATAAATCCCAAGACAGAATCAACAAAAACTTTGGATTAAAAAAATTAACCTCAATGATAGATGTGAGACAATTACTCTAACACAAACAACAATTCAGGGATTTTATCACATAAGCACATAAAAAACCTTCCCACATTTAAGATTTACATTGTCCTTAATTTGGATGAATTTGCCGGAATAGTGAAAACCAAAATCGTAGGCAAATTTAAATGAAGCACATGTTTTCGAGCAAACTAATAAGAAAATAGACAAAAATAAATAAGATAAAGAAATAGAAAAATAGAAAAACAGTCAAAAAAACAATAAAAATACAGTGCATAATGAAATAAAATAAAATAACTAAAAATAAAAACATAAAACTAAATGAAATCACTTTGGTTGGGGTAGGAAGGAAACAAAAAAAGAAAAAAAAACTAGCTTTAAAAAGGAAAAAAAAGTACATGGCCATGTGGAACTACCTAGACCATGTGTGATTCAAAAATAGAGAGAAATAAGCTCAATAACCACACGACCTAGGACATGCCCATGTCTCCAAGTCGTGTGTCACACATGACCATGTGTCAGGTCGTGTGTGATGTTTGTTCGCTTCTCTCAGGCCCATGTGATAGGCCGTGTGTCACACATAGCCATGTCTCCAGCTCGTGTAATTTTCTATACCCGTGTGGGTTAAAATAAAATTTAAAATATTAGCTTCGGTATGCACATGGCCTGGGACACACCAGTGTGTCTAGCCAAGTGTCCCACGCGGCCATATCTCTAGGCTGTATGGATCACCCTAAACTGTATGGACCCCTTTTATTTTTTTTTGAATTTTTTTGAATTTATTAAAAAAATTCTTTTTCTTTTTCCTTTTTATTTTAATTTTTTAAAAATTACATAAAATTAAAATTAATAAATAAGTAAAATAAAACACTAGGGTTGTCTCCTAAGAAGCGCTTATTTAGAGTCTAATCTTATCTTCCATTTTTAGTTAACGGTTAAAGAGATCTTTGTAACACCCCGTACCCGAGACCGTTGCCGGAGTCGAACACGAGGTATTTACGGACTTATTTCATTGTAAAACACAGTTCATTTAAAATTTCCAGACAAGCTGGCTAACTGCGTCTCTGTCACCTTGAAAATCATATCTGGAGTTCCAAAACTCGAAAATCAGTTCCGTAAATTTTTCCTGAAACTAGACTCATATGTCCATCTACAATTCTTTTTCTAGAATTTTTGGTTGGGCCAACTAGTACAGTTTATTAGTTAAAGTCTCCCCTATTATAGGGTTTGACTACTCTGACCTTCATGCAACACAACTTAGATATCTTCCTGTACAGGGCTTCAATACTTATGCTGTTTTTTATAACGAAACTAGACTCAAAACGGAATCTATACATATGTGGCATGACTTCTAATTATCTCTGGTTAATTTATAGTGAATTTCCAAAGTCAGATCAGGGGATCCAGAAATCGCTCTGGCCCTGTTCCACAAAAACTTAAATATCTCTTAAAATACGACTCATATGATAGTTTTGTTTCTTCCATATGAAAGTAGATTCATCAAGGTTCAATTACATAATTTATTCACTATTTAATCCAATTCCTACTATTTTTAGTGATTTTCAAAATCCACACCACTGCTGCTGTCAGCATCTGTTTTTAAGGTAAACTTTACCTATTTCATGGTTTTCCATGAATCAACTAGAACTTGTCATACAAAGCACCAAAATGATCATGATTAACCATTCCAATGGCTAATCGTTACCAAACATTTCCATACCTCTCAATGAACAACATACAAAACGATTATAATGCTATGCTCAAAGTATATATATAAGCCATTTTCGCATGGCTATCCAAATTTATATAAAACCAAAGGGTACATGACCAACAAGAAAAAGAGTAGTCCTATACATGCCATTTTCAGAGTTCAACCAAAAGTGTACAAAAAGGGCTTTGATAGTGTGGACGACTTCGACTTCGACAATCCCGAGTCCGATAGCTGACGAACCAAAATCTATAAAACAGAGAATCAAAGAAACGGAGTAAGCATTTAATGCTTAGTAAGTTTTGTGCAATGAAATTAGGCACAATTGAAGTATAGCATTCATATGACTAAACGGATAATTTCATATGCACATATTCTCACAATCATACCTACTTCACATTTCCAACCCTTATATTCATACATAAGGAATCAACTTGACTAAAAGCCGGAAGCTTGTTAATCGATTGAGCGAATACTATTTAGAAGGAATCAATTATTTCAATGCATATACGAAACATACCTCATCGATGGGATTTTACGAGCGTATTAATTGAAATTATTACAGCAAGATCGCTCATTCCCAAACCAAGTACCTTCGGGATTTAACCGGATATAGCTACTCGCTCGAATGCCTTCGGAACTTAGCCCGGATATAGTAGTTCACACAAATGCCTTTGGGACTTAGCCCGGATATAGTAACTCGCACAAATGCCTTCGGGACTTAGCCCGGATATAGTAACTATCACAAATGCCTTCGGGACTTAGCCCGGAATTAGTAACTCGCAACAATGCCTTCGGGACTTAGCCCAGAATTAGTCACTAGCACAAATGCCTTCGGGACTTAGCCCGGTTATCGTCCGAATATTCATGCACATATCAGTAAATCATGACACATCTTTATTTCATTTTCATAACTAGAATTCAAACACAAGTCAATTATTAAGCATTCCCATTTTCAGCTCAATAGCCACATACAAACAGCATGATTTGGTTTGCTTTGTGACATGATCTCTATGTACATACGGCTACCCATCATACGTATAGACTAATTAACTCAACATATAATTCAAGTAGAATCATTATATCACCGTATATTAGTTATGATTATACGTCATGACTTAATCAAATAGTAAACTAAGTTTCATTACTCGAAAACTTACCTCGGATGTTGTCGAACGATTTTGACGGCTATTCGATCACTTTTTCCTTCCCTTTATCGGATTTAGTTCCCCTTTGCTCTTGAGCTTAATTTAACAAATAAATTGATTTAATCATTTGAACATCAAAAAGAGAAACTCAAGGTACTTAACCCAATATACATTAGACATTAGAGTCACATATATATGAAATCATGAATCAACTCAACATATTAGCCCACACTCTCTTTTAGCCGATTATCTAAGCCAAGATAAAAGCATCAATATGCTTGCCTCTAACCGAATACATGCAACACCAATCTACCTCATGTGGCCGAATATGCATGTCTATGTTGAGGCCGCTTATATGCTTAATACTTCCTACAAATATGGTTACTTGTATTGACTACATACCATTTCGTTTCAAGTTCAAAACTCAGCTAATACACATATATACACTAATAATCAAATACTAATATTTGCACTTCACCTTACTATCAATTCTCATCTACTTCCTACCATGGCCGAATGCATCAAGACACCATACCATTTCAATTTTGGTCATGGGTTAAACAAAGAACTTAATGTCTAACTCAAAAATGCTAAAAAGAAAATCCAAGAGTCATCAATCACCATCACATGTATCATTACAAAGCTTCACACTTAGCATGCAAATGATATCAACACAAGTCCACCTTAGCCGAAACTTAGCTCATCTTCATGTCTCATCACCACAACATCAACCACCAACCAAGAAGGCAACACCCATGGCCGAATATCATCTCCATCTCATAGCAAAGATTTAGACCATGGGATAGGTAGAACTCAAGCTAACAACTAAAAATATGCATGAATCTCATGGAACAACATCAACATACCTTAGCCTAGTGAACCACCATAGCCGATTTTCTCCAAGCTCTTTTCCCTCTCTTTCTTTCTTCTATTCGGCTAAGTTCACAACATGAGAACTTTTTTTTTCTTTTTTTTTCTTCATCATTTTCCTTTTCATTATTTTATTACCATGCTCCTTATTTTTTCATTTCTAACATAAACCATTAACACAACATGTTTATGACATGTTTTACCCATCACACTTTGTCCACCCTTATTGTCATGGCCGCCACTACTAATTAAATGGGGAAATTGACATGCAAGTCCACCCTTTGATTACATGCACTAATAGATCCTTATAGATTAACCTATCACATTTCAAAAGTGTCACACATATGTCCTATTAACTAAATTCACATGCAATTAACTAAATCAAAGCTTAAAACTTTCACACATTCATATTCACATATTTTAGACAATAATTATCATATTCAAATAATTTGGTGACTCGGTTTAGCGGTCCCGAAACCGCTTTCCGACTAGGGTCACTTTAGGGCTGTCACAACTCTCCCCCACTTAAGAAATTTTCGTCCCGAAAATCTTACCGTAAATAAGTTTGGGTATCGTTCTTTCATAGAGTTCTCGGGTTCCCAAGTAGCTTCTTCCATCCGTGTTTGAGCCATAACACTTTTACTAAAGAAACCTTTTGTTTCGCAACTCCTTCACTTCACGAGCTAGGATACTGAATTGGTTCTTCTTCATAACTCATATCGGCTTGAATTTCAACCTCGGAGGGACTTATTATGTGCGAAGGATCGACTCAGAGCGTCAAGCATCGAAACATGAAAAAAGTTGTGGATCCTTTCAAGTTCAGGGGGTAAAATCAATCTATACGCAACTGGACCGACTCGTTCGGATATTTCATATGGCCCGATGAACCTCAGACTCAATTTGCCCTTACGCCCAAATCTGAGTATCTTTTCCCAAGGTGAAACTTTAAGAAACACTTTATCTCCCACCTGATACTCAATGTCCTTTCGTTTCAAATCCGCGTATGACTTCTGACGATCTGATGCTGCCTTCAGACTTTCATGAATTATTTTTACTTTCTGCTCAACATCTTTAATCAAATCAACTCCGAAAATTTTAGTTTCACCGAGCTCGGTCCAAAACAATGGTGTACGGCATTTTCGACCGTACAAAGCCTCGTAAGGCACCATCTTAATGCTTGATGAAAACTATTGTTGTGCGAACTCAATCAAAGGTAGATACCGCTCCCATGAACCACTAAACTCAAGGATGCAGCATCTCAACATATCCTTGAGTATCTGAATTATCCGCTCGAATTGACCATCGGTTTGGGGATGAAAAGCGGTGCTAAAATGCAACTTGGTACGCAAGGCTTCTTGCAATTTCTTCCAAAATCGCGAGGTGAATCTCGGATCTCTGTCCGACACAATAGAAATGGGTACCCCGTGTAATCTCACAATCTGAGAAACATACAACTCAGCTAGTTTATCCAATGAAAAATCCGTGCGTACGGGGATCAAGTGAGCCGACTTAGTCAGTCTATCAACAACAACCCAAATCGCATCTTTCTTACTTGCCGACACTGGCAACCCAAATACAAAATCCATCGTGACTCGATCCCATTTCCATTCAGGTATCATGATCGGTTGAAGTAAACCCGTAGGCACTTGATGTTCTGCCTTCACTTGCTGACATACTAAGCACTTCGAAACGAAATAGGAAATGTCTCGTTTCATACCATGCCACCAAAACTGACGTCTCAGATCGTTGTACATTTTCGTACTCCCCGGGTGAATTGACATTCGGCTACAATGAGCTTCGTTCAGAATCATCGAAATAAGTTCTGAATTTCTTGGAACACACAAACGACTTCTGAACCTCAAACAATTGTCATCATCAATTTGAAACTCTGATTCCATATTCGAAACACATTCAGCCCGTTTTGCAACCAGTTCATCATCGACTTTCTGAGCTTCACGAATTTAATGAATCAACAATGGTTTGGCCTTTAATTCTGCCACTAACACATTGTCGGATAGAATGCAACAAGTGTACATTCATCGTCAGAAAGCAAAGCAAGCAGTGTTTTATGACTTAAGGCATCCGCAACCACATTAGCCTTTCCCGGGATATAGTCAATGACAAGCTCATAATCTTTCAACAACTCGAGCCAACGTCTTTGTCGCCGATTCAAGTCTCTTTGAGTCATCAAATATTTGAGACTTTTGTGATCCGAATATACATGGCACTTCTCACCAAATAAGTAATGTCGCCATATTTTCAAAGTGAATACGATGGCGGCCGATTCGAGATCATGGGTTGGATAATTTTTTCATGTGGCTTCAGCTTGCCTCAACGCATAAGCTACAACTCGACCTTCTTGTATCAATACACAACCCAACCCAAGTAAGGATGCATCACGTAAATGACGAACTCTTTGCACGATTCGGCTGCACTAGTATCTTGAGCTTCCGTCAAATGAGTTTTCAATTGATCAAAACTTTTCGACACTTTTCCGTCCATTCAAACTTAACATCTTTACAAGTAGTTTCGTCATTGGTGTGGCTATCATCGAGAAACCTTTACAAACCGTCGGTAGTAACCGCAAGTCCCAAAAGCTCGAACCTCAAGAATATTTCTGAGGCTTCCAGTTAAATATCGCCGAAATTTTGTTCGGATCAACTCGAATACCGTCTGATACCACATGACCTAAGAAGCTAACCTCTCTTAACCGAACTCACACTTATCGAACTTAGCATATAACTGCTTATCCCGTAAAACTTGCAACACTAATCCCAGGTGTTCAGCATGATCGGTTTCATTTCTCGAATAGACCAAAATATCATCGATAAACACAACTAGAAACCGATCCAAATACGGTTTGAAGATCCGATTCATCAAATCCATAAATACCGCGGGGGCATTAGTAAGCCCAAACGGCATCACTAAGAATTTGTAGTGACCGTATCTCATTCTGAAAGCTATTTTGGGTATATCCGAATCTCGAATTCGCAACTGATAATAACCCGATCTCAAATCTATCTTTGAAAACACTGAGGCTCCCTTTAGTTGATCAAACAAATCGTCAATGCGTGGTATCGGATATTTATTCTTTATTGTCACCTTATTCAGCTGACGATAGTCGATGCACAACCTCATGGTTCCGTCCTTCTTTTCACAAACAATCTGGTGCACCCAAGGTGAGAAACTTGGTCGAGCGAAACCTCTATCCGTCAACTCTTGCAATGAGCTTTCAATTCCTTTAATTACATTGGTGCCATACGATCACGGAGCTATCGAAATCGGTGTAGTCCTGTACAAGCTTAATACCAAACTCTACCTCCCGAACAGTGGTAAACCCGTAATTCTTCGAGAAAACATCCGGTATTCACAAACCATCGCACGATTCAGCTTCCTTTCTAACTCTTTTCATCAAGTACATATGCAAGGTATGCTTCACACCCTTTCTTACATATTTCTGAGCCAACATCGATGATATTACAGCTGGCAACCTATTCAAGTCAGTAGACTCAACTCGGATTACCTCGTTATTTACACACCTTAAATCGATGGTTTTTCTTTTGCAATTTACAATTGCATCATGTACGGTCAACCAATCCATACCGAGGATAACATCAAATTTGTCAAACGGTAAAAGCATCAAATCAGCCAGAAAACAGGAACCTCGGATTACTAGGGGACATTTCTTACACACTTTGTCGACAAGCACGTAACGACCCAAAGGATTTGACACCCGAATTACAAACTCAGTAGACTCAACAGGTAGAGTCTTACTGGATGCTAAGGTTTCACATATATAAGAATGAGTAGAACTAGGGTCAATCAAAGCAATCACATTAGTATCAAAGAGAGTAAAAGTACCGGTAATAACATCTGGCGAGGAAGCATCCTCGCGTGCGCGTATAGCATAAGCTCTAGCAGGAGCACGAGCCTCAAATCTGGTTGTAGCATCTCTAGATCCTCTCTGACCGCCACTAGCATTGCCCGTATTTCTAGATGGTCTAACCCGAGTAGTAGTAGCACCAGGTTTCCCACTCTAATTTACGTTCTGTTCAAACAATCTCGGGCAATCTTTAATAAAGTGGTCAGCTGATCCGCACTTGTAACAGGAGCGGTCATGGAATTTACAACTCCCCGAATGCCATTTACCACAATACTGACACTCCGTTCTGTCTCGACGATCATATCCAACACTGGCGACCGAAGTGACTCGTGCACTCACAGGGGGTCGATCGCGATCTCGTCTGGAAAAACCCGAAGTGTCTCTAGACCAGCCTAAGTCATCTCTAAATTTCTTCGATGACTGTTGGAAGGGCTTCCCCGAAGATCTCTTACGAAACTCCTTTGCTCCCACCTCACTTTTCTTTTCTCCATCTCGAGCTCCTCGGCTTTGCAAGCTCGCCGACAAGTACCACAAATTCTCGGATTTCCAAAATGCCAACATACAGCTTTATATCATCATTCAGCCCATCCTCGAAACGTTTACACATCATGGCTTCTGAGGAAATACATTCTCGAGCGTACCGGCTAAGCCTTACAAATTTTCGTTCATAGTCGGTAACCGACATGGAACCTTGTTTCAGTTCAAGAAATTCCTTCCGTTTTTGATCCATGAATCTCTGATTGATATACTTTTTCCGAAACTCAGTTTGGAAAAACTCCCAAGTTACTTGCTCTCTGGACACAACAGAAGTCAACGTATTCCACCAATAGTAGGCAGAATCACGTAGCAAGGAGATAGTACACTTTAGGCACTCATCGGGTGTGCAAGATAGCTTATCGAGTACCCGAATAGTGTTGTCCAACCAAAATTCAGCTTTCTCGGCATCATCGTTGTCCGTAGCTTTAAATTCAGTAGCCCCGTGTTTTCGGATTCTGTCAACTGGGGGCTTATTTGACCTTATTTGGTCAGTTTCTGGAGGTATTGTGGGTGCGGGGGTGGTATTAGTCGGGAATGGAGGTTGTGGAACAGCTGTATTTGTTTGAATGTATTGGTTGAACAAATCATTCATCACGCTAGAAAAAGCTTGTCTAGCTTCATCATTCGGATTACTAGTAATAGGTTGAGAGTCCGCCGGCGCTGTCCCTTGTGCGGGAGCGGGCGCTACACTCTCAAGATCATTAGCTACCGCTCGGTTGGGATCGGGATCCATTACTATAAATAAACACATTTTCAATTGTCAGAAATCACCACACTATCAAATAATCACATAATGGCATGTATAGCTAGACCCAAACGTATTACGGTAGTCCTAAAATCGACTAAACCGTAGCTCTGATACCAATAAAATTATAACACCCCGTACCCGAGACCG
Organism: Gossypium arboreum; assembly: GCF_025698485.1. Taxonomy (NCBI): domain Eukaryota; kingdom Viridiplantae; phylum Streptophyta; class Magnoliopsida; order Malvales; family Malvaceae; genus Gossypium; species Gossypium arboreum. The sequence continues at coordinate 80,619,273 of NC_069081.1, read as the reverse complement.
TTGCTGGAGTCGAACACGAGGTATTTAGGGATTATTTCATTGTAAAACACAGTTCATTTAAAATTTCTAGACAAGCTGGCTAACTGCGTCACTGTCACCTTAAAAATCATATCTCGAGTTCCAAAACTCGAAAACCAGTTCCGTAAATTTTTCCTGAAACTAGACTCATATGTCCATCTACAATTAGTTTTCTAGAATTTTTTGTTAGGCCAATTAGTACAGTTTATTAGTTAAAGTCTCCCTTGTTACAGGGTTCGACTACTCTGACCTTCATGCAACACGACTTAGATATCTTCCTGTACAGGGATTCAATACTTATGCCGTTTATTTCTAACGAAACTAGACTCAAAAAGGAATCTATACATATATGGCATGACTTCTAATTATCTCTGGTTAATTTATAGTGAATTTCCAAAGTCAGATCAGGGGATCCAGAAATGGCTCTGGCCTTGTTCCACGAAAACTTAAATTTTTCTTAAAATACGACTCATATGATTGTTTCGTTTCTTCCATATAAAAGTAGATTCATCAAGGTTCGATTACATAATTTATTAACTATTTAATCCCATTGCTACTATTTTTAGTGATTTTTCAAATCCACACCACTGCTGCTGTCAGCATCTGTTTTTAAGGTAAACTTTACCTATTTCATGGTTTTTCATGAATCAACTAGAACTTGTCATACAAAGCACCAAAATGATCATGATTAACCATTCCAATGGCTAATCGTTACCAAACATTTCCATACCTCTCAATGAACAACATACAAAATGATTATAATGCTATGCTCAAAGTATATATATAAGCCATTTTTGCATGGCTATCCAAATTTATACAAAACCAAAGGGTACATGACCAACAAGAAAAAGGGTAGTCCTATACATGCCATTTTCAGAGTTCAACCAAAAGTGTACCAAAAGGGCTTTGATAGTGTGGATGAATTTGACTTCGACAATCCCGAGTCCGATAGCTGACGATCCAAAATCTATAAAACAGAGAATCAAAGAAATGGAGTAAGCATTTAATGCTTAGTAAGTTTTGTGCAATGAAATTAGGCACAATTGAAGTATAGCATTCATATGACTAAACGGATAATTTCATATGAACATATTCTCACAATCATACCTACTTCACATTTCCAACCCTTATATTCATACATAAGGAATCAACTTGACTAAAAGCCGGAAGCTTGTTAATCGATTGAGCGAATACTATTTAGAAGGAATCAATTATTTCAATGCATATACGAAACATACCTCATCGTTGGGATTTTACGAGCGTATTAATTGAAATTATTACAGCAAGATCGCTCATTCCCAAACCAAGTACCTTTGGGATTTAACCGGATATAGCTACTCGCTCGAATGCCTTCGGGACTTAGCCCGGATATAGTAGTTCGCACAAATGCCTTCGGGACTTAGCCCGGATATAGTAACTCGCACAAATGCCTTCGGGACTTAGCCCGGATATAGTAACTCGCACAAATGCCTTCGGGACTTAGCCCGAATTAGTAACTCATAACATCGCCTTGGGACTTAGCCCTAATTAGTCACTAGCACAAATGCCTTCGGGACTTAGCCTGGTTATCGTCCTAATATTCATGCACATATCAAGAAATCATGACACATCTTTATTTCATTTTCATAACTAGAATTCAAACACAAGTCAATTATTAAGCATTCCCATTTTCGCTCAATAGCCACATACAAACAACATGATTTGGTTTGCTTTGTGACATGATCTCTATGCACATACGGCTACCCATCATACGTATAGACTAATTAACTCAACATATAATTCAAGTAGAATCATTATATCACCGTATATTAGTTATGATTATCGTCATGACTTAATCAAATCGTAAACTAAGTTTCATTACTCGAAAACTTACCTCGGATGTTGTCGAACGATTTGACGGCTATTCGATCACTTTTTCCTTCCCTTTATCGGATTTAGTTCCCCTTTGCTCTTGAGCTTAATTTAATAAATAAATTGATTTAATCATTTGAACATGAAAAAGAGAAACTCAAGGTACTTAACCCATATATACATTAGACATTAGAGTCACATATATATGAAATCATGAATCAACTCAACATATTAGCTCACACTCTCTTTTAGCCGATTATCTAAGCCAAGATAAAAGCATCAATATGCTTGCCTCTAACCGAATACATGCAACACCAATCTACCTCATGTGGCCAAATATGCATGTCTATGTTGAGGCCGATTATATGCTTAATACTTCCTACAAATATGGTTACTTGTATTGACTACATACCATTTCGTTTCAAGTTCAAAACTCGGCTAATACACATATATACACTAATAATCAAATACTAATATTTGCACTTCACCTTACTATCAATTCTCATCTACTTCCTACCATGGCCGAATGCATCAAGACACCATACCATTTCAATTTTGGTCATGGGTTAAACAAAGAACTTAATGTCTAACTCAAAAATGCTAAAAAGAAAATCCAAGAGTCATCAATCACCATCACATGTATCATTACAAAGCTTCACACTTAGCATGCAAATGACATCAACACAAGTCCACCTTAGCCGAAACTTAGCTCATCTTCATGTCTCATCACCACAACATCAACCACCAACCAAGAAGGCAACACCCATGGCCGAATATCATCTCCATCTCATAGCAAAGATTTAGACCATGGGATATGTAGAACTCAAGCTAACAACTAAAAATATGCATGAATCTCATGGAACAACATCAACATACCTTAGCCTAGTGAACCACCATAGCCGATTTTCTCCAAGCTCTTTTCCCTCTCTTTCTTTCTTCTATTCGGCCAAGTTCACAACATGAGAACTTTTTTTTTTCTTTTTTTTTTCTTCATCATTTTCCTTTTCATTATTTTATTACCATGCTACTTATTTTATCATTTCTAACATAAACCATTAACACAACAAGTTTATGACATGTTTTACCCATCACACTTTGTCCACCCTTATTGTCATGGCCGGCCACTACTAATTAAATAGGGGAAATTGACATGCAAGTCCACCCCTTTGATTACATGCACTAATAGATCCTTATAGATTAACCTATCACATTTCAAAAGTGTCACACATAAGTCCTATTAACTAAATTCACATGCAATTAACTAAATCAAAGCTTAAAACTTTCACACATTCATATTCACATATTTTAGACAATAATTATCATATTCAAATAATTTGGTGACTCGGTTAGCGGTCTCGAAACCGCTTTCCGACTAGGGTCACTTTAGGGCTGTCACAATCTTGGTGTAACACCCCTTACCTATATCCGATGTCGGGATAGGGTTCGAGGCGTTACTGAACTTAAACATAAACATTCATATAAAACGAGTCATAAAATTTCGTCCCAATTTAAAACTTATCAAACATGTGCACATTGTCCCTTGTAAGGGTCTACAAGACCCGAAACATACATCAAAAGTGGTTCAGGACTAAACCAAGAACTTTCGGAACCTTTTAAACACTTAGAAAATTTTCTTGTTTTGGAGAGTCACACGCTCGTGTGTGTAGGCTTTGTCTCACACACGCCCTTGTGGCACGGGACACATTCGTGTTCTCAGCCCGTGTAGCTCTCTAACTATGACATCATCAACAAAATAAGGTCAAACAGCCAAGTCACATGCCCGTGTGCTTAGGCTATGTGGCGAATTAAATTCCAAAAATGAAATGTAGACTTCACATGGCCTGGGCACACGCCCATGTCTTAAGGCCATGTTCTTCACACGATTGAAACACACGGTCGTGTCTCTGCCTGTGTGTTTACTACTGGGCATTTTTTTTTTGCATACTTAGGGTATAGGGGACACACGATCGAATCATACGCCCATGGAGAAAACTGTGTAGCACACACGGCCTAGAACATGCCCGTGTGCCTGACTTTGTGGACAATTTCTAGGCTATTTTCCAAACCATCTGCCACCCTTAAACACTCACACATTTATATTCACTTCATGGCATGCAACATAGCACATTTGATTATTCAAACATTCACATTCATGATTAAATATGACTTAGTAAAGTCAAGATGTCACCCATTCAAATTATCATACTTTCATATGGCATTCCATGCCAATTTCATGTTTATTTATCATCTTTACCAATTTGCCTCCAAGTTACACATTTCTACCACATTAATTGCATACTTATTAACTATATCACAGTCATCAAACGTATATGCCAATCATCACACTCATCAACCACAAACAACGATAACCATATTAAAGCATCAACACATTTGCATGCATGCATCGATAAATAGGGTTACAACCCAGAATTATCAATATGAGCCACCTTTCATGGCCATATACAAAATAACCATGATACCATCATAAGCCAACACATTTGGCTAATCAATATGACACATAACAAAAAGGCCGAGTCCCTATACATGCCATACTCAAAATAATAAGGCTAGCTATACCCCAAATGTTCAATTGGTAGTGTGATTGTACCTCCGACATCTTCTGATCCCCGAGCTAACTTGGCGAAACTATAAGAGATGGAAAAGAAAGAGGGTAAGCATGAAGCTTAGTAAGTTTACAAGAAAATAATATGCATCTTAAACAAACATAAATCATGCGTTTAACACAACGAACATAACCTTGCATTTTATCAAATCTCATGAACTTATTTCTCATATATATATATATGTATACATGTTCTTACCACAAGCTCATTATATTTCATGTCATTCACATAGTTCAATGTACATACATGTGCCACTTGCACATAATAACTTACTTTCTTGTCTTGATGCAATCATTAAAATCGCTCATTGAGCTTCTCTTGAACTACTCGTTGAACACTCGGAATACTAACGGATACATTGGAAACTTCCACCTAAGTGCCTCATATTTAGCCAATACTACTCCATATCTCAAACCACATGTTGCTCACTTATGAGCTACTCATGGGATTGCTCATACAGGCTGTCAGGTATCCACAATACATGTCGGACTACCTCGCCATTAATAGCATATACGAGACTAGCACTCGGATGCAAAAACATGTGTCATACATATCACGAACTCAGACCCCAACTCAATAAGTTCAGATGTCACATATATCATGAATTCAGACACAACTCAATAAGTTCAGATTACATAATTCCTAGTGGCATGTCACTTGTATCCTAAACTATTCCTAAGGTTCAAACGGGATTATTCGAGACCACATTTTCGTCAAACTTGCTCGTAACATCAATTTCAATGCTCGTAGCACCAAATCACATATTCATAGAGAAATCAAAGCATAAATCATGATATAATTTAGGCAATAAACACATGATACAACATCACATTAAATATGTATGTACTTACCATACATGCAATATTAAAACATTTAAAGCATGGTATATGTTGCATTATTTGCAAGTGAACTTACCTCAGTACAAAATGATAGAAACAAGCCTAATCCTTGTAAATCTTGTTATTCCCTCGATCAAGACCCGAATCACGTTTTTCTTGAACTATAATGTCAAATTTAACTTTCTCAATACACACATTACTCGTATCGACTCATAACATATACTTTGGTAAAATTACCTTTTTACCTCTAACTTTTCACTTATTTACACTTTAGTTCCTAGGCTCGTAAAATGAAATGTATGCAATTTATTGGTTATCCAAGCCTAACCTATCCATATCTACCTCATATCAACCCATATTTTCCTTTATTTCATATTTCTACTACTTATTTTTACACATTTTATAAACAAGTCCTTTTTAGGTGTTTTCACTAAAAATCACTTAGCAAAAGATGTTTATCACACATCAAACATTCATATTCCTCCCTTAAACATCAAAATACAACCATCTTACACATGGGTCAAATTTCATGCATGAACCCTACCTCAAAATAATGGTAGAAATGGATAGATCATGCTTCAAGGACTTCAAAAATGCAAAGAACATCAAAAATGGGGCTAGAGAGCACTTACAATCAAGCTTGAAAAGTTGAAAACCCTAGCTATGGAACCTTTGTAAAATTCAACTATGGCTTGAAGAAGATCGAAAAGATTTTCACTTCATTTTCCCTTTTTATTATTTTATTTACCAAATGACAAAAATACCCTTAAGGCTTTTCTTTCTAATTTTTCCTATTAATGCCCATTTTTGTCCAAATTTTTAGAACTTGGTCTAATTGCTATTTAAGGACCTCTAATTAATAATCCAATGCAATTTCATGCCTAAAGCTTCTAGAACACAAGTTTTGCAGCTTATTAAATTTAGTCCCTAAATTCAAATTGGACATCTTAGGCATAGAATTTATTCATGAAAATTTTACACAAGCTTGCAATCATATCATGGACCATCAAATACTCATAAAATAATAATTTCTATTTTGAATTTGTGGTCTTGAAACCACTTTTTTGACTAGGCCCTAATTCGGGATGTTACAACTCTTCCCCCTTTAGGGATTTTCGTCCCCGAAAATCTTATCGATTAAAAAGTTTGGGTATTTCTTCCTCATGGCCTCCTCAGGCTCCCTTGTAGCCTCATCAACCCCATGTCTTTGCCAAAGTACTTTCACCAAAGCAATATATTTGTTTCTCAATTGTTTAACCTCTCGAGCCAAAATCTTAACCGGTTCCTCAGCATATGTCATATCCAGTTGAATCTCTACATCTGCCAGTGAAATCACATGCGAAGGATCAGATTAGTATCGGCACAACATAGACACATGGAACACATCATGAACCTTTTTCAACCCTGATGGTAATGCTAAACGATAGAAAATCGGCCTTATTCTCTCAGTGATCTCATACGGTCCTTGTAACACCCCGAACCCGAGACCATCGCCGGTGTCGGACACGAGGGGTTAACGAGACAAATCCGCTTAAAGTACCGACCAATTCGGCATTTCCAGACAGGCTGGAAAACTGCGTCACCGTCGCCTTAAAAATCATATCTTGAGTTTCAAAACTCTGAAACTGATTCCGTAAATTTTCCCTGAATTTAGACTCATATATCCATCCATGGATTTATTTCTAGAATTTTTGGTCAGGCCAATTGGTACAGTTTTTTAGTTAAAGTCACCCATGTTACAGGGGTCGACTACGCTGACCTTCGTGCGTTACAACTTGAATATCTCTCTGTACAGGGCTTTAATACTGGTGCCGTTTGTTTCTAATGAAACTAGACTCAAAATGGAATCTGCACATATAAGGCATGACTTCTAATTCTTTCTGTATAATTTATAGTAAATTTTCAAAATCGCGACAGGGGACCCAGAAACTGTTCTGGCCCTGTCTCACGAGAATTTTAATATCTCTCGGTATACTGTTCATATGATGGTTTCGTTACTTTCATATGAAAATAGACTCGTCAAGGTTCGTTTACATAACGACCATAGAACCCTGTTCAATAAGTGGAATGCATTAGCTGTCCGCTCTCAGGTTGGGCAGTAAGGGTCTTATTCACAATTTAATACCCTTCCTACAAATTTTGGTGATTTTTCACATCCACGTCACTGCAACTTGGCAGCATCCGTTTTTAAGGTAGGCCTTACCTATTTTGTAGTTTCCATGGACCAACTATAGTCTAGTCATACATAGGTCCTCCTATGATCATGTTTAGCCATTCCAATGGCTGATCATGTGACCAACACTCCCATTCCAATCCATAATAACATCATGAAACCATATAAAATTACAAACCACAAATGGTCTAATTCCGTACTCCACTTTTACGAACCATTTTCGCACTACCGTATATATATACATCACAAAAGCACTTGAAAACAACCGAGGGTAGTCCTATACATGCCATATCCAAAGTTCAACTAAAAGAGTACCAAAATGGGGCTTTGATAGTGTGGATGACTTCACTTCAAGGATCCCGAATCCGATATCTAACGAGCAAAATCTATAAGACAGAGAAACAGAGAAACGGAGTAAGCAATTTATGCTTAGTAAGTTTGAGCAAGAAATTCCAGCACAACAAAAGCTTAGCATTCATAAAGCTAACGGATAATTTCATATGTACAAACTCTCAATATCATACTCATTTCACATTTCAACCCCTATGATCATACATAAGGGATCACCTTAGTCACATACCGAAACTCATTACTCGATTGAGCGAATATTATTCAAGGAATCAACTGATTCAAGCTCATATGAACATACCTCATTGCTGGAATTTTCTCAAGCGCATTAACGAAATTTTACAGCAAGATTGCTTATTCTAGAATCACGTACTTCGAATTTAACCGGATATAACGACTCGCTCAAATGCCTTCGGACGAAGCCGGTTATAGCGACTTGCACGAATGCCTTCGGACTTAACCCGGTTTAGTAACTTGCACAAAGCCTTCTGGATTAGCCCGGATTTATTAACTCGCATACGAATGCCTTCGGATCCTAGTCCGGATATAGTCACTTAGCACAAAGCCTTCGGACTTAGCCCGACATCATTCAATAACCGAGCACAATTGTCAATAAATTATGACACATTCAGTATTTCATTTTCAATAGCAAAACTCAAACACAAGGCACTTTTTACACTTGCAATTTCGGCTCAATAGCCACACACAAAGAGCATGATTTTAATTTGCTTTAAACATGATCTAATCATTTCGAATTTAAGCTCTATTACTCAAGAACTTACCTTGGATGTTGTCGAGCGATTTCGACTGACCCTTTCGACTACTTTTTCCTTCCCTTTATCGGATTTAGCTCCCTCTCGCTCTTGAGCTTAATTTGACAAATAAATTGATTTAATCATTTGAGCATCGAAGAGGAATTCAAGGTACTTAGCCAATGTATATACTCATTTGGCATCAAAGTCGATATGTACGAAATCATGAGTCGAACTCAACACATTAGTTAATATTCCTCTTAGCCAATTTTCTAAGCCAAGAATAGGCATCAATATGCTTGCCTCGAACCGAGTGCATGCACACCAATTTCCCTCATGTGGCGAATATGCATGTCCATGTTGAGGCCAATTATACACTTTATACCACACCAAAAAAACAGCATACATTTTACTAACTAATGCATTCCATAATGTAACTCAATACACATCTATCATTTCCTTCATGATCGAAACATCATCACAAGCAAAGATACACCTTGAAATAGTATATATGTCATACCAATACATCATGTACAACATATATACATATATATATGCTAGAGCCAATCTCAAGTTGATTGTAACTAAACACGAACAAAATTTCAAAACACAAATCTTACTTTCCATTCAATGAGCATAAATCACACTTTTGGATGTACCATGGCGAATACATCACAACACCATAATTTTGGTCATGATTAAACAAAAACTTAGCATCTCATTCAAAATGCTAAAAGAAAATCTAAGAGTCCTCAATCCCCTATCACATGTATCATTATCAAGCTTGATATTTAGCATGCAATGGCATTTACACCACATTTACTTTGGCGAATTTCATTCCCATGACATTGCAAAGATTTGAACCATGGGCTACCAAGAACATCAAGCTAGCAACTAAAAACATGCATGAATTTCATGGCACAATCTCAAACATACCTTAATCTTGATGCAAGTTTAGCCAACCTCTTCCTAATCCTCTTCCAAAACAAACATGAAGCAAAATTCCTTCCTTCCTCTAGTATTTTCGGTCAAGAGAGAATGCAAGGTTGGATGAACAATTTTTTTCTTTTTTCATCTACAATACACAAGAATGGGGTTTCACACTCACACTCACATTTTTTTTCTTTTCATTCTTTATTACCCATGCTTATTTGTTTATTATTTCTCCCTAATGCCCAACAAAACATGTTTCATGACATGTTTAGCCCATGATTCCTTGTCATGGCCGGCCACTACAACTTGGGGGAAATTTGACATGCAAGTCCTCCCCTTTGACTACATGCACTATTAGGTCCTTATAGATTAGCCTTTCACTTTTCAAAAGTGTCACACAAGTCCTACTAACTGAATTCACATGCAATCGGCTAAATCGGAACTTGAAATTTTCTTACATTCATAATTACATATTCTAGACAATAAATTTTACATTCAAACATTTCGGTGACTCGGTTTAGCGGTCCCAAACCACTTCCGACTAGGGTCGGCTTTTGGGCTATCACAACTCTCCCCACTTAAGAAATTTTCGTCCCAAAATCTTACCGGTAAATAGGGTTGGGTATCGCTCTTTCATAGATTTCTCGTTTTCCCAAGTAGCTTCTTCTATCTCGTGTTTGAGCCATAACACTTTCACTAGCGGAACCCGCTTGTTTCGCGACTCTTTCACTTCACGTGCAAGGATACGAATCGGTTCTTCCTCATAACTCATATTGGCTTGAATTTCAACCTCGATGGACTAATCACGTGCGATGGATCGATCTATAGCGTCAAGCATCGAAACATGAAAGACGTCGTGAATCTTTTCGAGTTCGGGGCAAAATCGCACGATATGCCACTAGACCGACTCGCTCGGATATCTCATATGGCCCAATGAACCTCGGGCTCAACTTGCCCTTACTACCGAATCGAGTATCTTTTTCCAAGGTGAAACCTTGAGAAACACTTTATCTCCCACCGATACTCGATATCTTTACGTTTCAGATCCGCGTCGACTTCTCGACGATCGAGGCTATCTTCGACTTTCACGGATTACTTTCACTTTCTGCTCAAAGATCTCTAATCAAATCCACCCGAAAATTTTGCTTTCACCGAGCTCACCCAAGACAATGGTGTACGGCATTTACGACCGCATAAAGCCTTGTAAGGTGCCATCCTAATACTTGATTGAAAACTATTGTTATAAGCGAATTCAATCAAAGACAAATACCGCTCCCATGAACCATCGAACTCGAGGATGCAACATCTCAACATATCCTCAAGTATTTGAATTATCCGCCAGATTGACCATCGGTTTGGGGGTGAAAGGCGGTCTGAAATACAACTTGGTACCCAAAGCTTCTTGCAACTTCTTCCAAAATCGCGAGGTAAATCTCGGATCTCTATCCGACACGATAGAAATAGGCACCCGTGTAATCTCACAACTGAGAAACGCATAATTCGGCTAGTTTGTCCATTGAAAAATCAGACGTCACGGGGACAAAGTGAGCCGACTTAGTCAATCTATCTACCACGACCCAAACCGCATCCTTCTTACTCGCTAACAATGGCAGTCCGGATACAAAGTCCATTGTGACTCGATCCCATTTCCACTCGGGTATCGTGATCGGTCAAGTAATCCTCAAGGCACTTGATGTTCCGCTTTCACTTGTTGACATATTAAACATCTCAAACAAAGTTGGAGATGTCTCGTTTCATACCATGCCACCAAACCGACGCTTTCAAATCGTTGTACATCTTCGTTCTTGGATGGATTGCCATTCGGCTACAATGGGCTTCGTTCGAATTATCGAAATAAGTTCAATTCTTTGGAACACACGACGACTTCGAACCTCAAACAATCGTCATCATCAATTTGAAACTCCGATTCCTTGTTCGTAACACACACATTGCGTTTTGCAAGCAACTCCTCATCAACTTTCCGAGCTTCCCGAATTTGATGAGCCAACAATGGTTTGGCCTTTAATTCGCTACTAACACATTGTCGGGTAAGATAGACAAGTGTACATTCATCGTCAGAAAGCAACAAGTGATTTCGGCTTAAGGCATCCACAACCACATTAGCCTTTCCGGGTGATAATCAATGACGAGCTCATAATCTTTTAACAACTCGAGCCAACGTCTTTGTCGCAGATTTAAGTCTCTTTGGGTCATCAAATATTTGAGACTTTTGTGATCCGAATACACATGGCACTTCTCACCAAATAAGTAATGTCGCCATATCTTTAAGGCGAATACGATGGCGACCAATTCGAGATCATGGGTCGGATAATTTTTCTCATGTGGCTTTAATTGTCTCGACGATAGGCCACAACTCGCCTTCTTGCATCAATACGCAACCCAACCCAAGTAGGGATGCGTCACTATAAATGACAAACTCTTTGCCCGATTCAGTTGCACTAGAATTGGGGCTTCATCAAATAAGTTTTCAGTTGATCGAAACTTTTCGACATTTCTCCGTCCATTCGAACTTAACATCCTTTTGGAGTAGCTTCATTGGCGTGGCTATCGCTGAAACCTTTTACAAATCGTCGGTAATAACCTAAGCAAGCCCTAAAAAGTCCGAACCTCAAGAATATTTCTGAGGCTTCCAATTAAGTATGGCTGAAATTTTGTTTGGGTCGAATCGAATACCCGATGCAGATACCACATGCCCCAAGAAGCTAACCTCTCTTATCCGTAACTCACACTTCTTGAACTTAGCATATAACCGCTTATCCCGTAAAATTTGCAGACTAACCTCGGTGTTCAAAGATGTTCGGTCTCATTTCTTGAATAGACCAAGATGTCATCAATGAATACGACTACGAACTAATCCAAATATGGTCTGAAGATCCGATTCATCAAATCCATAAATACCGCAGGGGCATTAGTAAGCCCAAACGGCATCACTAGGAACTCGTAGTGACCATATCTCGCTCAAGGCAATCTTGGGTACGCTCAATCTCAAATTCGCAATTGATAATAGCCCGATCTCAAATCTATTTTCGAGAACACCGAGGTTCTTCGCTTGATCGAACAAATCGTCGATCTGTGATAACAGATATTTGTTCTTTATCATCGCTTTATTATGTCGACGATAGTCGATGCACAGCCTCATGGTTCCATCCTTCTTTTTCACAAACAACAATGGCGCACCCCAAGGCGAAAAACTCGGGCGAGCAAAACCTCATCCACCAATTCTTGCAACCGAGCTTTCAACTCCTTTAATTCCGTTGGTGCCATACGATACGGAGCTATCGAAATTGGAGTGGTACCAGTACCAATTCGATGCCAAATTCTATTTCCGAATAGGCGGTAAACCCAAAGAATTCTTCGTGGAAAACATCCGGTATTCACAAACCACTAGCACAGATTCGGTTTCTTTTCGACTCCTTGTCATCGAGCACATATGCAAGGTACGCCGCACCCTTTTCTTACATATTTCGGGCCAACATTGCGATATTACGGTGGCAACCCCTTTAAGTCCGTAGACTCAACCCGAATTATCTCGTTATTCGCGACCTCAAATCGATAGTCTTGCTTTTGCAATTTACAACCGCATCGTGCATGGTCAACCAATCCAAACCAAGAATAACGTCGAATTCATCGAACGGCAAAAGCATCAAGTCCGCCGGAAACAAGAACCTCGGAACACTAGGGGACTTTTCTTACACACTTTGTTGACAAGCACGTAATGACCCAAGGGTTTGACACCGAATTACAAACTCGAGACTCAATAGGCAAAGTCTTCTTGGATGCTAAGGTTTCACATATATAAGAATGAGTAGAACCAGGGTCAATCAAAGCAATCACATTAGTATCGAAAAGAGTGAAAGTACCGGTAATAACATCTGGTGAGGTAGCATCCTCGCGTGCGCGTATGGCATAAGTCCTAGCAGGAGCATGAGCCTCGGGTCTTGTTGTAGCATCTCTTGACCCTCTCTAACCGCCACTAGCGTTGCCCGCATTTCTGGATGGCCTACCTCTAGCAGTGGTAGCACCCGGGTTTCCACTTTGACTTACATTTTGTTCAAGCAACCTCGGGCAATCCTTGATAAAGTGGTCGGCTGATCCACACTTATAGCAGGAGCAATCACGGAACCTACAGCTCCCCGAATGCCATTTGCCACAATGCAGACACTCCGCTCTCTCTCGGCGATCATTTCCACCACTCGAAATCAAGTGACTCGTGTGGTCACAGGGGTCGATCGCGATCTCGTCTAGAAAGCCCGGCGCCTCTAGACCGGCTCACATCATCTTGAAATCTCTTCGATGCTGTTGAAGAGACTTTCCGAGGACCTTTTCAAATTCTCCAGTTCCCACATCAACTTTTGTTTCTCTTTTCTAAGCTCTTGACTTTACAAGCTCGCTCAACAAGTACTACTTAACTCTCGTATCTCGAGAATGCCAACGAACATCCTTATATCATCATTCAGCCCATCCTCGAAGCGTTTATACATAATAGCTTCGGACGAAATGCATTCTCGCTGCACTGGCTAAGCCTCACAAATTTTCGTTCGTAGTCGAATCGACATAGAGCCTTGCTTAAGATCAAGAAATTCCTTCGCTTTTGGTCGATGAATCTCGATCGATATACTTTTTTCGAACTCGGTTTGAAAGAACTCCCAAGTTACTTGCTCTCTAGGCACCACAAGTCGAGTACTCCACCAATAGTAGGCGAAATCACAGAGCAAGGAGATGGTGCACTTTAAGCACTCATCGTGTACAAGATAGCTCATCGAGCACCTTGATAGTGTTGTCCAACCAAAATTCAGCTTGCTCGGCATCGTCATCATCCGTAGCTTTAAATTCAGTGGCCCCATGTTTTCGAATCTCGTCGACTGGGGCTTACTTGACCTTATTTGGTCGATTCACGGAGGTATTGTAGGTGCGGGGTTGCATTAGTCGGAATGGAGGTTGTGGAACAGTAGTGTTAGTTCGAATGTATTGGTTGAACCAATCATTCATCACACTATAAAAGGCTTGCCTAGCCTCATCATTCGGATTGTTGGCCATAGGTTGAGAGTCCGCGGCGCTGTTCCTTCATGGGGAGCAGCGCCACACTCTCCACATCATCAGCTATTGCTCGGTTGGGATCGGGATCCATTGCTATAAACAAACACAAATTGATTGTCGAAATCACCACACTATCAATTTATCTCCATATGGCATGTATAGCTAGACCCCAAACATATCACGGTAGTCCTAGAATCGACTAAACCATAGCTCGATACCAATAAAATTGTAACACCCGAACCCGAGACCATCGCCGTGTCGGACACGAGGGGTTAACGAGACAAATCCTCTTAAAGTACCGACCAATTCGGCATTTCCAGACAGGCTGGAAAACTGCGTCACCGTCGCCTTAAAAATCATATCTTGAGTTTCAAAACTCGGAAACTGATTCCGTAAATTTTCCCTGAATTTAGACTCATATATCCATCCATGGATTTATTTCTAGAATTTTTGGTCGGGCCAATTGGTACAGTTTATTATTTAAAGTCACCCATGTTACAGGGGTCGACTACGCTGACCTTCGTGCGTTACAACTTGAATATCTCTCTGTACAGAGCTTTAATACTGGTGCCGTTTGTTTCGAATGAAACTAGACTCAAAATGGAATCTTCACATATAATGCATGACTTCTAATTCTTTCTGTATAATTTATAGTAAATTTTCAAAGTCACGACAGGGGACCCAGAAACCGTCCTGGCCCTGTCTCACGAGAACTTTAATATCTCTCGGTATACTGTTCATATGATGGTTTCGTTACTTTCATATGAAAATAGACTCGTCAAGGTTCGTTTACATAACGACCATAGAACCCTGTTCAATAAGTGAAATGCATTAGTTGTCCGCTCTCAGGTTGGGCAGTAAGGGTCTTATTCACAATTTAATACCCTTCCTACAAATTTTGGTGATTTTTCACATCCACGTCACTGCAACTTGGCAGCATCCGTTTTTAAGGTAGGCCTTACCTATTTTGTAGTTTCCATGGACCAACTATAGTCTAGTCATACATAGGTCCTCCTATGATCATGTTTAGCCATTCCAATGGCTGATCATGTGACCAACACTCCCATTCCAATCTATAATAACATCATGAAACCATATAAAATTACAAACCACAAATGGTCTAATTCCGTACTCCACTTTTACGAACCATTTTCGCATCGGCCGTACATATATACATCACAAAAGCACTTGAAAACAACCGAGGGTAGTCCTATACATGCCATATCCAAAGTTCAACTAAAAGAGTACCAAAATGGGGCTTTGATAGTGTGGATGACTTGACTTCAAGGATCCCGAATCCGATAGCTAACGAGCAAAATCTATACGACGAGAAACAGAGGAAACGGAGTAAGCAATTTATGCTTAGTAAGTTTGAGCAAGAAATTCCAGCACAACAAAAGCTTAGCATTCATAAAGCTAACGGATAATTTCATATGTACAAACTCTCAATATCATACTCATTTCACATTTCAACCCCTATGATCATACATAAGGGATCACCTTAGTCACATACGGAAACTCATTACTCGATCGAGCGAATATTATTCAAGGAATCAACGATTCAAGCTCATATGAACATACCTCATTGCTGGAATTTTTCTCAAGCGCATTAACTGAAATTTTACAGCAAGATTGCTTATTCTAGAATCACGTACCTTGAATTTAACCGGATATAACGACTCGCTCAAATGCCTTCGGACGAAGCCGGTTATAGCGACTTGCACGAATGCCTTGGACTTAACCCGGTTTAGTAACTTGCACAAAGCCTTGAGATTAGCCCGGATTTATTAACTCGCATGAATGCCTTCGGATCCTAGTCCGGATATAGTCACTTAGCACAAAGCCTTGGGACTTAGCCCGGACATCATTCAATAACCGAGCACAATTGTCAATAAATTATGACACATTCAGATTTCATTTTCAATAGCAAAACTCAAACACAAGGCACTTTTTACACTTGCAATTTTGGCTCAATAGCCACACACAAAGAGCATGATTTTAATTTGCTTTAAACATGATCTAATCATTTCAGAATTTAAGCTCTATTACTCAAGAACTTACCTTGGATGTTGTCGACCGATTTCGACGGCTACTCGACTACTTTTTCCTTCCCTTTATCGGATTTAGCTCCCCTCTGCTCTTGAGCTTAATTTGACAAATAAATTGATTTAATCATTTGAGCATCGAAAGAGGAATTCAAGGTACTTAGCCAATATATATACTCATTTGGCATCAAAGTCGCATATGTACGAAATCATGAGTCGAACTCAACACATTACTTAATATTCCTCTAAGCCGAATTTTCTAAGCCAAGAATAGGCATCAATATGCTTGCCTCTAACCGAGTGCATGCACACCAATTTCCCTCATGTGGCGAATATGCATGTCCATGTTGAGGCCAATTATACACTTTATACCACACCAAAAAAACAGCATACATTTTACTAACTAATGCATTCCATAATGTAACTCAATACACATCTATCATTTCCTTCATGATCGAAACATCATCACAAGCAAATATACACCTTGAAATAGTATATATGTCATACCAATACATCATGTACAACATATATACATATATATATGCTAGAGCCGAATCTCAAGTTGATTGTAACTAAACACGAACAAAATTTCAAAACACAAATCTTACTTTCCATGCAATGAGCATAAATCACACTTTTGGATGTACCATGGCCGAATACATCACAACACCATAATTTTGGTCATGATTAAACAAAAAACTTAGCATCTCATTCGAAAATGCTAAAAGAAAATCCAAGAGTCCTCAATCCCCCCCATCACATGTATCATTATCAAGCTTGATATTTAGCATGCAATGGCATTTACACCACATTTACTTTGGCCGAATTTCATTCCCATGACATTGCAAAGATTTGAACCATGGGCTACCAAGAACATCAAGCTAGCAACTAAAAACATGCATGAATTTCATGGCACAATCTCAAACATACCTTAATCTTGATGCAAGTTTAGCCAACCTCTTCCTAATCCTCTTCCAAAACAAACATGAAGCAAAATTCCTTCCTTCCTCTAGTATTTTCGGTCAAGAGAGAATGCAAGGTTGGATGAACAATTTTTTTTCTTTTTTTCATCTACAATACACGGCAATGGGGTTTCACACTCACACTCACATTTTTTTTTTCTTTTCTTTCTTTATTACCCATGCTTATTTGTTTATTATTTCTCCCTAATGCCCAACAAAACATGTTTCATGACATGTTTAGCCCATGATTCCTTGTCATGGCCGGCCACTACAACTTGGGGGGAAATTTGACATGCAAGTCCTCCCCTTTGACTACATGCACTATTAGGTCCTTATAGATTAGCCTTTCACTTTTCAAAAGTGTCACACAAGTCCTACTAACTGAATTTACATGCAATCGGCTAAATCGGAACTTGAAATTTTCACACATTCATAATTACATATTCTAGACAATAAATTTTACATTCAAACATTTCGGTGACTCGGTTTAGCGGTCCCGAAACCACTTCCCGGCTAGGGTCAGTTTTGGGCTGTCATAGTCCTATAAAACGAGGACTCCACTTGCCTTTCTTGCCAAATCTCAAAATATTTTTCCATGGTGACACTGTCAAAAATACCTTATCACTGACTTGGTACTCAATTTCTTTCCATTTTAGATCCGTATAGGATTTCTGTCTATCCAAAAAGACTTTCAAAGAATCACGAATTACCTTCCCTTTCTCTTCAGTTTCTTTGACTGGATCATCTCCGTGAATCTGACTTTCTTTCAACTTGGTCCAATAAAATGGTGTTCGACACTTACGTCCGTACAGTGCCTCATAAGGTGCCATTTTCAAACTCGACTAATAATCGTTGAGTGTCTCATGCAAAATATTCTGAATCAACTCAGTGTCTTTCGGAACACAAACCCTACCACGAAACCTCAAACAACCATCAAAGTCACTCAGAAAATCTAGTTCACTATTGGACTCACATTGAATTCTCTTCGCTTGCAACTTTTTATCCACTCTCTGAGCATCACAGATCTGTTGAAGAAAAGTTGGTCTAGCTCTCAACTCGACTAAAATCAAACCATCATCGGACCAAGTCAGTCGTGTATTAATAGCAATCAAGGCAAACAATGACTTCCTACTCAAAGCATCAGTGACTACATTCGTCTTTCCCAGATGGTAATCAATTACAAGCTCATAATCTCTTAATAGTTCCAACCATCTTCATTGTCACAAGTTTAAATCCTTTTGAGTCATTAAGAAGACTTTTTTGATCGGAATAGACATGGAATTTCTCACCAAATAAATAATGTCTCCAAACTTTCAAAGCAAACACTATGGCAACCAACTTTAAGTCGTGTGCCGGATAGTTCTTCTCGTGAGGCTTCAACTATCTCAAAGCATAAGCTACTACTTTAACTTCTTGCATAAGTACACATCCCAAACCATTCAAGGAAGCATCACTATAAATCACAAATTCTTTACCTGACTCGGGTTGTACCAAAATTAGAGCCTCAGTCAACAATGCTTTTAATTTCTCAAAACTCAGTTGGCATTTTTCTGTCCATTCGAGCTTGACATCTTTTTGTAACAACCTCTCATCAGAGTAGCAATCATGGAGAATCCTTTAACAAATCTTCTATAACAATCGACCAAGCCTAAAATGCTTCTAACCTCAGTTATATTCCTCGGTGATTTCCATTCGAAAATAGCTGAGATCTTACTTGGGTCTACTCTAATACCATCACCTGAAACAATGTGGCCCAAGAATCCAACTTCTTGAAGCCAAAACTAGCTTTTACTAAACTTAGCATACAACTGCTTGTCTCTCAAGGTTTGCAAAATAGTTCTTAAGTGTTCAGCATGCTCAGATTCATCAAGAGAATATATCAGTATGTCACCAATAAAAACAACCACAAATTTATCCAAATACGGTCGAAAAATACGATTCATCAAGTCCATAAATGTGGCAGGAGCATTTGTTAAACCAAAAGGCATAACAAGGAATTCATAATGGCCATACCTCGTTCGAAAAGTAGTTTTTGGCACATCCGAGTCTTTTACCCTCAGCTGGTAGTAACCAGACCTCAAGTCTATTTTAGAAAACCATGTTGCTCCTTTCAATTGGTCAAACAAGTTGTCAATCCTTAGCAAGGGATATTTATTCTTAATTGTTACCTTATTGAGCTGTCAGTAATCTATACATAACTACATAGATCCATCTTTCATCTTCACGAATAACATCGGGGCACCCTACGGTGAAAAGCTCTGTCTCACAGAACCCTTGTCAGTTAATTCCTGTAACTGTGGCTTCAGTTCTTTCAATTCAGTCGGGTATATGGAGCAATCAAGATAGGTGTTGTACCAGTGACTAACTTAATGCCAAACTCAACTTCCCTAACAGGAGGTAATCCAAGTAGCCCCTCCTGAAACACATCCGGATACTCACATACAATAAGGACTGATTCAATCTTTGATTTGGACTCTTTTGTATTCAACACATACGCCAAATAAGCTTTACATCCCTTTCTCATACATTTTTGAGCAAACATAGAAGAAATCACAATTGGCAACTTATCTGACTCATCTGATTCAACTCAGAGAATTTCACCATTTTCACATTTCAATTCAATAGCCTTTTGTCTACAGTTCAGTATAGTATCATGGAATGTTAACCAATCCATGCCCAACATAACATTGAATTAGTCGAACGGCAATAACATCAATTCAGCCAGAAAACAATGATCTTTAATCATCAAAGGACATTCCTTACATACCTTATCAACTAAAACATGCTTGCCTAATGGGTTTGACACTTTAATCATAAATTTCGTAGACTCAACAGGCATATTCATGCTAGATACCAATTTCATGCACACATATGAATGAGTAGAACTAGGGTTAATCAAGGCAATAACAGATATGTCATAGAGAAAAAATGTACCCATAATCATGTCGGGAGAAGATGCATCCTAGCACGCAGGTATAGCATAGGCCCTAGTCGGAGCTCTAGCCTCGAATTTCACCGCTATATCTCTTGTTACATTCTTACTATTAGCCCCATTACCGGCATTTCTTGAAGGTCTTCCCTTTGTAGTTGTACTACGCGACCTTGTACTCTGAAATTTCTCTTTCTCAGCCATCTCAGGACATTCCTTGATATAGTGATCTTAAGAACCACATCAGAAACAAGCTCCATCGCTCACCCTACACTTACCAAAATAACCACTGGCACACTGTTAGCACTCGGGTTTAGGAGCTCTATCATTACCCACATTAGCCACAGAGGTAACCTGAGATCTAAAACTCGAATTTTGCTTCTTACGGTTTTTGTATGAATGCCTAACCGACACATGAGATCTAGAATACACATCTCTAGATTTCATAGACTGGGATGGAAGTGACTTGCTCATCGGCCTCTTCCTTATATCTCTAGCCTCAGCTTCGATTCTTTTCCATTCCTTGGTCAGCTCCTCAACTTTATAGGTCTGATCAACGAGCACAACAAATTCCTTCAGCTCAAGTATACCCACTAACACTCTTATGTCTTCATTAAGTCTATCTTCAAACCTTCTACACATTTTAGCCTCAAAGGATACACACTCTTGAGCATATTTGTTGAGTCTAACAAACTCTCTTTCATACACAGCAACTAACATGCGACCTTGTTTCAAATTGAGAAACTCCTTACGCTTTTGATTGATAAATCATTCACTGATGTATTTCTTTCGGAACTCTTCCTAAAAGAATTCCCATGTGACCTTTTCTCTTGGAACCACTGAAATCACCATTTTCCACAAATGATACACCGCATCCCTCAACAATGAAATAGCACACTTTAGACATTCATCAGGTGTGTAGGACAGTTCATTGAATACCCGGATAGAATTCTCTAGACAAAATTCCACTCTTTTAGGATCATCATCGGCATTGGCCTTAAATTCCTCGGCTCATTACTTTCGAATTCTAGCTATTAGGGTTCTATGAAATCTCATAAAATCTAGGCCTTGAGGCACTGGTTGTGGATTTGGAGGGGGTGGAGGAGGTTGAGCGTTCAGGTTCGTTCGAACGAAATCCGTGTACCAGGCATCCATCATGTGGAGAAAGGCTTCTCTATCTCCTTCTCCTCTACTAACAGTCATGGGTCTACTATCAGACAGCACTACTCCTTCAAAGGGAGCAAGCGTGTTACTTTCAACATCATATGCCATTGCTCTATCAGGATCCATTTACTATATGAAAACACATTTTTAAATCGTCAGAAGTCGTCACACTATCATAATATATGTATGGCATTTATAGCTAGACTCATACACATGCTACGTTAGTCCGAGAACTGACTAAAACATAGCTCTGATACCATTAAATGTAACACCCCTTACGCTGGGACAGGGTTCGAGGCGTTATCAGACTTAAACATAAACATTCATATAAAATCGAGTCATAAAATTTCGTCCCAATTTAAAACTTTTTAATCACATGCAAATTGTCCCTTGTAAGGGTCTACAAGACCCGAAACATATATTGAATATGATTCGGGACTAAACTGAGAACTTTCGAAACCTTTTAAACACTTAGAAAATTTTTATATTTTGGAGAGTCACATGCCCATGTGGATAGGCCGTGTGGTCACACACGCCCGTGTGGCACGGGACATGATCGTGTCCTCAGCCCGTGTAACTCTCTGACTATGACGTCATCAACAAAATAAGGTTACATGGCCAAGTCACACGCCTTTGTGCTTAGGCCGTGTGGCCAATTAAATTCTAAAAATGAAGTGCAGGCGTCACACGGCCTGGGCACACACCCATGTCCTAAGGCCATGTCCTTCACACAGCTGAGATACACTATCGTGTCTCTGCTCGTGTGTTTACTATTGGGCATTCTGTTTTGCATAATTAAGGTGCAGGGGACACAGGCCGGATCACACGCCCATGTGGCAAACCATGTGTCACACACGGCCTAGACACATGCCCGTGTGTCTGACCGTGTGGAAAATTTCTAGTCTATTTTCCAAGCCATTTGCCACCCTTAAACAATCACACATTTATATTCACTTCATGGCATGCAACATAGCACATTTGATTATTCAAACATACACATTCATGATTAAACTATGATTTAGTAAAGCCAACATGTCACCCATTCAAATTATCATACTTTCATATGGCATTCCACACTAATTTCATGTTTATTTATCATCTTTACCAATTTACCTCCAAGTTACACATTTCTACCACATTCATTGCATACTTATTAACTATATCACAATCATCAAACGTAGATGCCAATCATCACACTCATCAACCACAAACAACAATAACCATATTCAAGCATCAATGCATTTCCATGCATGCATCGATAAATAGGGTTACAACCTAGAATAATCAATATAAGCCACATCTCATGACCATATAAAAAATAATCATGATACCATCATGAGCCAACACATTTGGCTAATCAATATGACACATAACAAAAAGGCCAAGTCCCTATACATGCCATACTCAAAATAATAAAGCTAGCTATAACCCAAATGTTCAATTGATAGTGTGATCGTGCCTCCAACGTATTTCGATCCTCGAGCTAACTTGGCAAAACAATAAGAGATGGAAAAGAAATGGGGTAAGCATGAAGCTTAGTAAGTTCACAAGCAAATAATATGCATCTTAAACAAAAATAAATCATGCGTTTAACATAACGAACATAACCTTACGTTTTATCAAATCTCATGAACTTATTTCTCATATATATATGTATACATATTCTTACCATAAGCTCATCATATTTCATGTCATTCACATGAGTTCGATGTACATACATGTGCCACTTGCACATAATAACTTACTTTCTTGTCTTGATGGAATCATTAAGATCACTCATTGGGCTTCTCTTGAACTACCCGTTGAACACTCAGAATATATAGGATACATTGGAAACTTTCACCTAAGTGCCTCATATGTAGCCAATGCTACTCCATATCTCAGACCACATGTTGCTCACTTACGAGCTACTCACGGGAGTACTCCTATAAGCCGTCAGGTATCCGCAACACATGCTAGACTACCTCACCATTAATAGCATATACGAGACCAGTACCTGGACGCCAAAACATGCATCATACATATCACGAACTTAGACCCCAACTCAATGAGTTTAGATGTCACATATATCATGAATTCAGCCAAACTCAAAGAGTTCAGATTACATAATTCCTAGTGACATGTCACTTGTATCCTAAACTTTTCCTAAGGTTCAAACAGGATTCTTCGATACCATATTTCCTTCGAACTTGCTTGTAATGTTGATTTCAATGCTCGTAGCACCAAATCACATATTCATAGAGAAATCAAAGTATAATTCATGATACAATTTAGGCAATAAACACATGATACATCATCACATTAAATATGTATGTACTTACATACATGCAATGTTAAAGCATTTAAAGCATGGTATATGTTGCATTATTTGCAAGTGAACATACCTCGGTACAAAATGATAGAAACGAGCCTAATCCTCATAAACCTTGTTCTTCTCCCGATCAAGACCCGAATCACGTTTTTCTTGAACTATAATGCCAAATTTAACCTTCTCAATACACACATTACTCGTATCGACTCATAACATATACTTTGGTAAAATTACCTTTTTACCCTTAACTTTTCACTTATTTACACTTTAGTCCCTAGGCTCGTAAAATGAAATGTATGCAATTTCTTGGTTATTCAAGCGTAGCCAATCCATATCCTACCTCATATCAGCCCATAGATCCTTTATTTCACATTTCTACTGCTCATTTTTACACATTTTACAAACAAGTCCTTTTTAGGTGTTTTCACTAAAAATCACTTAGTAAAAGATGTTTATCACACATCAAACATTCATATTCGTCCCTTAAACATCAAAACACAACCATGTTACACATGGTTCAAATTTCATGCATGAACCCTAGCTCAAAATAATGGTAGAAATGGATAGATCATGCTTTAAGGACTTCAAAAATGCAAAGAACATAAAAACGGGGCTAGTGAGCACTTACAATCAAGCTTGAAAAGTTGAAAACCCTTGCTATAGAACCCTTGTGAAATTTGGCTATGTCTTGAAGAAGATGGACAAGATTTTCATTTCAATTTCCCTTTTTATTCTTTTATTTACCAAATGACAAAAAATGCCCTTAAGGCTTTTCTTTCAAATTTTTCCTATTCATGCCCATTTTTGTCCAAATTTTACAAATTGGTCTAATTGCTATTTAAGGACCTATATTTAATAATCCAATGCAATTTCATGCCTAAAGCATCTAGAACACAAGTTTTGTAACTTATTCAATTTAGTCCCTAAAGTCAAATTGGACATCTTAAGCATAGAATTTATTCATGAAAATTTTACACAAGCTTCCAATCAGATCATAGACCATCAAATAATTATAAAATAATCATTTCTATTCCAGATTTATGGTCTCAAAACTACTGTTCTGACTAGACCCTAATTCGGGATGTTACACATGAAGCTGAAGCTCCTTTCTCTCGTTGTTAGTATTATCGCCGAAATAAAGTTTGAGACAAAGGTTGTTTACCTTTAATGTGTCGTAACCAGGGTGTGTTATCTCAGTGGTTCCATATGGAAATACGTTTTTTACTACAAATGGGTTTGACCCTATTGACTTAAGCTCTGAAAGGAACATTTGTTGATCCCATTTGTCTAATAGCACTTTGTCCCTAACTTTGAATCGGTTCATCCTCTTGACATGCACACTATGGTGTTGCATAGTTATTTTTTCGACTATTCTTAGGTTCTCCTCAACCTTTGTTCGCCATTTAGGTTCTCCTCAACCTTTTTTCGCCATTCATCTAATTCATCGAGCTCCACCATTCGCCCTCCACTTGTCCCTTGATTTTTATCACCTTAAGACAGATATTGTTTAAACAATTATTCTTTAGTAAATTCCTGCAAAGAATGTCAAGCCACATGATTACTAGCATTAATAGAATAACAAGTACCATCTGACTCACTAGGAACTCTAACAAAATCACATGTTTGAAGAGTAACCTTTTCATCACCTACTGTGGCAGCCTTAAAACGACCCTAGTCGGAATGTGGTTTCGGGACCACAAAATCGAGGCATAAAAATAATTTGATATTTATTTTGATGCCTATAATATGTGTTAACTCATGTGTGACATTTTTGATGCTTTAATTTAGAGTTATAAATGTGAATTTCACTAGAAAGGACCTAGTAGTAAACTTTAAAAGTATGAGGGGAAATGTGTAATGACTAGTTGATCATGCATGCAAAATGAGGGTTTGCATGTCAACTTCCCCATTTATTAGCTAATGGCCGGCCATGACAAGGGTGTATGGGCTAAACATGTCATGAAACATGTTTTGTTGGTGCATTAGGGAGAAACAATAAACAAATAAGTATGGGTGATAAAGAAAGAAAAAAGTGTGTGTGAGTGAAACCCCCTTGCCGTGTATTGAGGAAAAGAGAAGAAAAAAAAATTTGTTCATCCATTTTTTCTCCCTTGACCGAAAATACTAGAGGAAGGAAGGAATTTTGCTTCATGTTTGGTTTGGAAGAGGATTAGGAAGAGGTTGGCTATACTTGCATCAAGATTAAGGTATGTTTGAGGTTGTGCCATGAGATTCATGCATGTTTTTAGTTGCTAGCTTGATGTTCTTGTTAGCCCATGGTTCAAATCTTTGCTATGTCACGGGAATGAAATTCGGCCAAAGTGAATATGGTGTTAATGCCATTGCATGCTAAATATCAAGCTTGATAATGAAACATGTGATGGGGGATTGAGGACTCTTAGATTTTCTTTTAGCATTTTTGAAGGAGATACTAAGTTCTTTGTTTAATCATGACCAAAATTATGGTGTTGTGGTATTCGGCCATGGTATATCCATAAGTATGATTCATGCATGTTGCATGGTAAGTAAGATTTAAGCTTTGGATATGTGTGTATATTTAAGATTTAAGCTTTGGATATGTGTGTATATTTGGATATAAGCCACTTGAGAATTCGGCCCTTGCACCTACATGAATATATGTTTGCACATGACGTATTGGTATGACATATATACTATTTCAAGTGTATATTTGCTTGTGATGATGTTTGGTTATGAAGTAAATCGAGAGGTGTATTGAGCTACGATATGTAATGCGTTAGTAGTAAAATGTATGCTGTTTTTGTGTGGTATTAAGTGTATAATTGGCCTCAACATGGACATGTATATTCGCCACATGAGGGGAAATTGGTGTGCATGCATTCGGTTAGAGGCAAGCATATTGATGCCTATTCTTGGCTTAGAAAATTCGCTAAGAGGAATATTAACTAATGTGTTGAGTTCGATTCATGATTTCGTACATATGCGACTTTGATGCCTAATGAGTATATATATTGACTAAGTACCTTGAATTCCTCTTCGATGCTCAAATGATTAAATCGATTTATTTGTCAAATTAAGCTCAAGAGCAAAGGAGCTAAATCCGATAAAGGGAAGGAAAAAGTAGTCGAGTAGCCGTCGAAATCGCTCGACAACATCCAAGGTAAGTCTTCGAGTAATGACCCTACTTGAATTATATTGAAATCATGCTCCTTGTGTGTGTGGCTATTGAGCCGAAATTGTAAAGGTTTGATAAATATTTTGTGTTAGAGCCTTAGTAACGAAAATGAATTATGGATGTGTCTTGATTATTGATATATGTGTAAATGAACATTGGAATGATATCCTGCTAAGTCCCAAGGCAATTATGCTAGTATTTATATCCGGCTAAGACCGAAGGCATTCGTATGAGTTGTTATATCCGGCTAAGACCAAGGCATTTGTGCAAGTTACCAAATCCGGGTTAAGACCGAAGGCAATCGTCTGAATCACTATAACCGAGCTAGGTCCCAAGACAATCGAGCGAGTCACTATATCCGGTTAAATCCAAAGGTACGTGATTCGAAGTGAGCAATCTTGCTGTAAAAATTTCAGTTTATACACTTGTGAAAATTCCAGCAATGAGGTATGTTTGTATGTGCTTGAATTAGTTGAGTCCTTACAAGTAAGTATCGCCAGGTTGATAAACGAGCTACCGGCCTTTGGCTAAGTTGTTCTTTTGTGTATGAACATAAGGGTCGGTAATGTGAAATAAGTATGATTATGGGAATGTGTATTAATAAAGTGATTCATTTAGCCATGTGAATGTAATACGTTAGTCAAAGCTGATTCCATTGCTTGAGACTTACTAAGCATTAAAATGCTTACCCAGTTGCTTTGGCTCTCTGTTTTATAGGTTTCGCTCGTTAGCTATCGGATTCGGGATCAACGAAGTCGAAGTCATCCACACTATCAAAGCCCCCTTTTGGTACAATTTTGGTTGAGCTTTGAAATGGCATGTATAGGACTACCCTTTTGTTGCGTTTTAAGTACTTTTGTGATGTATGTGTATGCGACCATGCGAAAATGGCTCGTAAAAGTGGAGTATGGCATTAGACCATTTGTGTTTATGTATATATGTATGGTTTTATGATGTGACTACGGACTGAATGGAAGTGTGAGCAAATGATCAGCCATTGGAATGGCTAAAAATGATTATATGTGGACCTATGTATGACAAAACTCTAGTTGGTCCATAGAAACCACGAAATAGGTAAGGTTTACCTGAAAAACAGATGCTGACAGCAGCAGTGGTGTGGATTTGAAAAATCACTAAAAATTTTAGGAATGGAATTAAATAGTGAATAAATTATGTAAATTAACCTTGATGAATCTACTTTCATATGGAAGAAACGAAACGATCATATGAATTATATGTTAAGAGATATTAAAGTTCTCGTGAAACAGGGCCAGAACGGTTTCTGGATCCCCTGTTCCGACTTTAGAAATTCATTGTAAATTAACCAGAGATAATTAGGAGTCATTCCATATATGTATAGATTCCTCTCTGAGTATAGTTTCTATATAAACAAACGGCATCAGTATTGAATCCCTGTACAGGGAGATATCCAATTCGTAACGCACGAAGGTCAGTATAGTCGATCCCTGCAACAGGGGAGACTTTAACTAATAAACTGTACTAATTGGCTGGACCAAAAATTCTAGAAAAAAATATGTAGATGGATATATGAGTCTAGTTTCAGGAAAAAATTACGAAACAAATTTTTGAGCTTTGAAACTCAAGATATGATTTTTAAGGCGACACTGATGCAGTAACCAGCTTGTCTGGAAATTTCTAAATGGACTGTGAAGATAGTTAAACTAAGTTTGTGTGCACCTTGTATTCGATTCCGGTAACGGACTCGGGTACGGGGTGTTACACCTACACTCAGTACAAGCTCACCATTACCCACATCAATAACAGTTCTAGAAGTGGCTAAAAAGGGTCGACCTAAGATCATGGATACCTCAATATCCTCATCCATGTCCAATATAACAAAATCAACATGGTATATAAATTTATCGACTTTAGCAAGTACATCTTCAATAATACCCCTAGGATACCTAATTGGTTTGTTAGCTAATTGAATATTCATCCTAGTGGGTTTTGGTTCCCCGAGACCAAATTGTTTGAACATTTTTTAAGGCATAACATTTATACTAGCCCCCAAATCAGCCAAAACTTTTTCAACATTTAAACTACCAATAAGACAAGGAATAGTAAAACTCTTTAGATCTTTAAGCTTGTTGGGTAGTTTGTCTAGGAGAATGATCGAGCAATCCTCATTGAGCTCTACAGTTGACAAGTCGTCTAACTTCCTTTTATTTTTTTAACATCTCCTTTAAAAATTTTGCATACTTGGGCATCTAGAAAAGAGTTTCAGCAAAAGGTAAGTTAATATGTAGTTTTTTTTAAAAGCTCAAGAAATTTACCATATTGTTCTTTTATGTTGTCTTGCTTCAATGCTGTCGGATATGGAATTTGTTGTTTGAATTCTCTAACCGCTAGCTTATGATCTTTCTTGCTTTCCCCAACCCTATCATTTTTCTCAATGGCTTCTAAATTTAGCTTCTTTTCAAGCTCGACTAACCCTTCCATGCTTGGAACAGTGATTGCGTGGGCTTGCTCCATTAGGTTAGTTTCACTGTTACCAAGTAAGCTACCTTGTTGTCTTTCTGAAACTAGTTTAGCAAGCTGTCCAATCTAATTTTCAAGCCCTTGAATCAATGCTTGTTGATCTTTCAGAGCTATCTCAATGTTTCAAAATTGAGTTTCGGATACCTCAAGGTTTGGTTTCTGTTCTTGCTGATAAGGTTGCTAAAAACCTAGAGGGGGTTGTTACCCATAAAGTTGACTTGCTCATACTCCATACTAGAACCGAAGGGTAAACATTCTGAATAATTTATCCCCGCTCCATTCGCATCACGTTGCACTATCAAATTCACCTGCTTAGAAAAATTCAAACCATCAATTTTCTTACGAAAAGCTTCAACCTGATTTGCTAACATAGAAACTGCATCAATATGAAAAACATCAATTTCTTTTATTGGTTTCATTCTCATGACTTTGCACTAATAGTTATTCAGTGTCATTTCGCAAATAAACTCTTGAGCTGCCTAAGGTGTCTTATTATTCAATGTTCTACCAGCAGCTACATCAATTAGTTTCCTAATCGAGGGATTCAAACTGTGGTAAAAGGTTTGAACTTGTAACTACAAAGGTAACCACAATGAGGACACCTTCTCAAAATATCCTTAAATCTCTGTCATGCATTATATAATATTTCCAAATCAATTTGAGCAAAAGAAGAGATGTTGTTCCTTAACTTATTTATTTTATCCGGTAGGAAGTACTTCAATAAAACTTCTCAGTCATCTGATCCCAAGTCGTGATAGAACCCCGTGGAAATGAATTCAACCATTGTTTTTGTAACAGCCAGTTTTTTAGTGGTGTCAGAAATAGTGGTTTTGAGGCCACAAATTCGATGAGTGAATTTGTAAATATTATCATTTAATATTTACGAGTCAAAATAGCATTTTAATAAATTTTTATAATGATAATTTATGCTATTTGAACGAATAATTAGGTTCATGTGGTAAATCCTTAAAGTCAAGTGGTTTTACAAAAGGAGATTTCGGGACCTCATTTTTATAAATGGAGCCCGTAAATATTTTGTTAATTATTTCAGAGTGTTATTTGGGTTGTAACAAAATATGGTTAATAAATTTTAATGTTTAGATAGTTAATTAAAGAAAAAGGGCTAAATTGTAAAAGTCGCATAAGTTAATCGCTATTAAGTTATAAAGGCTAAATGGGTTTAAATAACTTGTTGGATGGTTTTATTTGGAAAATAAGCCATATTCATTTATGTTGGACAGTTTATTAATGGTTTATTTATAAAAATTATAAGTTATATTATAAATTCATAATGTAAAAAAAAAAGTAAATAAAACAAAAATAAGACAAATGGCCATTTCATTATTTTTTATTCACTTTCTTCAACCGTTCTTCACCGAAAGTCGTGGTTCAAGAATACCAAAGTTTTGGTCATGCTTAAAATCAATTGTATTGTATGTATTTTTATCACGTTTTTAATTATTTTTATGTTTTTAATATCGTTACAACTAGGTCTAGCTAACATGTACCTTTGTTTTTGAATCTGTTAAAAAATTTAGAAGTTGCCATTGATTAATATTGGTTGTTTTTTATGATAATTATGTGTTTAAAGCTTTGATTGTAGTATTTGGTTGTTATGTGAAGTAATTTTTATTAGTTTTTTTAATGATTAAATTGTTAAATTATTAAAATTTCAAGGTTTGATGGTGAAATAAAGATATAATTGGGACTGTTTAAGGGCCTAGATTATTCAGTTGTAAATTTTAAACTTGAGAAAATGGTTAATTTGATTATTTTTGGGTTAAGGGACTAAATTGCAATAGTTGTAAAAGTTAGGGGCAATTGTGTAATTTTAAAAAATAAAAGGGTATAAAATGAATAAATTAATTGGCATATGAATATAAGATAATAAAGGGAAAGTTTACATTTTAGATCAAGACCCTATTGACTTGCGTGGAAAAGGGAAAATTTCAAAAGTCCTTGAACTTCTACAACTATTACAATTCAGTCCAAGTAAGTTCGTAACTTGATTAAATCAATTAGTTGTTGTTTCGATTGTTTAATATCTAATTTTTTAAATAGGAATCTAATTTTTTGGCTTGAAGGAAATAATTAAGACCATAGTTGAAAGACACTATGGCACCATACCAGAAACGAGTAAGACCATAGCTGAAAGACGTTATGGCATCAAAACTCTATCGAGTAAGACTATAGCTGAAAGACGTTATGTCATCATGATTCTATTGAGTAAGACTATAGCTAAAAGACGTTATGGCATCACGATTCTATCGAAGAAAACCATAGCTGGAAGACGATAAGGCATCACGAATCAAAGAAATAAGAGTAGAGCTGAAAGACACCATGGCACTCTTCAATCATTTGCTATTCACATAACACATTTCAAGTGAGGTATGTATCGTAAGTATGAATACAAGCTGAACTTTTGACTAGTATAGTTTGATAACGAATTTTAAAGCCTTGGAGTGATTTATATATACTTTATACATCTATAAATACGTTAAATCGTGATGTGGTGGTCTGTTTAGAGAATTAAATGGTGATATGAGTATTTTCCTAGATTTCAATGTTATTTCATTTTATTCACTGAGTAAGTAAAGATTAATGGAAGGACATATATAAAAACTTAATGTACTAATGTTCATAAGAAATGGAAAAATGGATATGCACATATGCAATGAAAAGGATGAGAATTTATCATGTGACGGATGAAATAAGCATGAAATTTATTTCTTAATATAGATTAGGTTTACTTATTATCTACTAACTATGTGGACTCAAATGTGTAGAATGTGAAATGGATATATATATGTGTGATGGATGATATATATAATGTAACATCCTGAAATAGGGCTTAGTCGGAATGGTGGTTTTGGGACCACAAATCTGACATTAAAATATTTACTTTTATGATTATTATGAGGCTTAGAATATGAGCATATGCATGTGTTAAATTTTCATGAAGAAATTCTTTAAGTAAGGTGTTCAATTGGAAATTAAGGACTAAGTAGAATAA
Source organism: Gossypium arboreum (assembly GCF_025698485.1). Classification (NCBI taxonomy): domain Eukaryota; kingdom Viridiplantae; phylum Streptophyta; class Magnoliopsida; order Malvales; family Malvaceae; genus Gossypium; species Gossypium arboreum. Next base: position 80,586,600 of record NC_069081.1, on the reverse strand, counting down.
ATTGCAAAACTTGAATTCTAGAAGCAATTTGTACGAAATTGCTTTGGGTTATGAATTAGAATGTCTTGGAGAGCAATTTTCCCAAATTCTAAGTTTTTGGGCAAAAATGGGCTTGCATGGATGGAATTTTAAGGAAAGGGCTTAAGGACATTTTGGTTATTTGGTATTTTAATGAAATAAAATGGGAAAAATGAACCAAAATCAGCCCATTCTCTTCCTTTTCCAGCCGAAACTTCAAGGGTTTCCATAGCTAGGGTTTTCAAGCTTTCCAAGCTCAATAGTAAGTGCTCCCAAGCCCCATTTTTCATGCTCTTTGTATTTTTGAAATCCCGGTAGCTTGCTCTCTCCATTTCTACCCATATTTCATGCTAGGGTTCATGTTTAAAAATTTACCCATGCATGAGTTTCTTGTATTTTGATATATTATGGAGGAATATGAAAGATGAATGTGTATTAAACATCTTTTCCTAGTTGATTTTCATGAAAAATCCTTATAGGGACTATTTTGCAAAAGATGTAAATGTGTGGTAGAAATGAGAAAATAATGGAAAATGTGGGCTACCATAAGAAGGAAAAGTGTTTGGCTAGGCTTGGGTATGATAAAAAGTGCATGTGTTTCATTATACGAGCCTAGGGACTTAGTCGTAAAAATGTGAAAGATTAGAGGCAAAATGGTCATTTGGACCGGGGGTAATTATTAAACTTGAAATATATAATGTAGTGTATTACTGAGTTAAATTTTGTTGTTATAGACCCCGAGGAACAAATTCCAGAGGTCGATCGAGGTAAACACAAGGTTTCAGAATAACCGAAACACAACTTTAAAAAGAATACCAGGTAAGTTCGGATAACTTAAAGTAAACCCCTAATATGCATAATTGAATGATTTATGAATGCATGATGATTGCATTTATTATTAGCATGAAATATCATACAAATGCATGTTTGATGGTATCATGTGAAAAATGTCTCGGATGAGGTTGACAAAAAGAATTCAATGGATAAACCCTCATTGATATGTGTAAAGAGATCCTGCATGTGTTGCAGTAAGGATTTAGCCCAGATGGGTAATCCGTGATCTCAAGTATGAAAAGGATCTAACCCAGACGGGTGTTCCTTGAATGATCAAGCCTCTCAAAGAATATGTGTGCATTATGGATTTAGCCCAGACGGGTAATTAGATTAGGGTCTGAATTTAGCCTGGACTAGTAATTCAGATCCGAGCTCATTAAGGGTGTTTGACGTTATAAGGGATTTAGCCTGGACTGGTAATCTCGACATCACCTTATGAGTTCATGATATGGGGGATTTAGCCTAGACTGCTAATCCTACCATGAGATGTGAGGTTCGTGGGAGTGCATATATGTGAAATGATCATTTGTAAGAATTGACGGATAATGGGTATTCCATTGAGGTTTCCTGGAAACTCAATGGGATTAATATGATGTATGTCAATAAGATGATGAATGATGAGCTCATCTACATAAATTACATGATGCTTTATTACGTAACTAACTCATTGATTGAGTGCATGTGATAGGGAATCGTTTCATAATTGATGATTTCATGATTTAAATACGGATGTATGCTAATTACTCGTTAAGTTTACTTTTCGGTTATTCGAGCTTACTAAGCATGTAAATGCTTATCCCTCTCTTTTTCGTTGTCTGAAAAAGCTCGAGGATTCGAAAGGATTGGAAGACGATTGGAGAGTCAACACACTATCAACTAGACAAGCTTTGGTATAAAGACTTTGTGTAACACCCCGAACCCGAGACCGTCGCCGGAGTCGAACACGAGGTGTTAACAGACTTCAAACCACTTATTGAGAATTTCCAGACAAGCTGCCAATCTGTGTACTGGTCGCTTCAAAAATCATAACTTGAGTTTTACCACTCGAAAATCAGTTTCGTAATTTTTCCCTAAAACTAGACTCATATTTCCATCTACAGATTTTTTTTCTAGAATTTTTGGTCGAGCCAATTAGTACAGTTTATTAGTTAAAGTCTCAAATGTTACAGGGGTCGACTACACTGACCTTCATGCGTTACAACTCGAATAACTCCCTGTGCAGGGCTTTAATACTGATGCCGTTTGTTTCTATAGAAACTAGACTCAAAGAGGAATTTATACATATATGGTATGACTCCTAATTATCTCTGGTTAATTTATAATGAATTTTCAAACTCGGAACAAGGAATCCAGAAACCGTTCCGGCCCTGTTTCACGAAAACCCAAATATCTCTTAACATACAACTCATATGACCGTTTAGTTTCTTCCATATGAAAATATATTCATCAAGGTTCATTTACATAATTTATTCACTATTTAATTCCATTATTACTATTTTTAGTGATTTTTCACATCCACATCACTGTTGCTGCCAGCATCTATTTCTAGGGTAGACTTTCTCTAACACATAGTTTCTATGATTCAACCACCCCTTTTTCATATATAGTCCAAAATATAATCATGATGACCCATTCTAATGGCTGGTCATTGCCAAACATTTCCATGCCTCTTAATGAGCATATACATACCAAATGATTATAACATTATGCTGAAAACATTTATAAGCCATTTTCGCATGGCTATTCAAAATTTTACATACCAAGTTCAAACAAAACATAATAGCCTATACATGCCGAAATGTACTCCTAGACCAACTACGAAGAAAATACCAAAAGTTGTTAGCGGTGTGATGACTTGACGACGGTCCCGAAACACGGAAAATGGATCAAGAACCTAAATAAGCAACAATAAGCACCAAATGAGTACATAACTCAGTAAGTCATAAGCATTGCACTACCATCCATTAATAACATTGTCATAAGAGGAAACAAAATGAAACGATGCTAATTACTTCCTCCAAGCGAACTATACCATAGTTCCTTAGACCTTTCGGTTCAATCTCACACCAAGTTACACATTCACATTCACATTCCACATACTAATCAATAGGATATTTGAAGCGTTTTTATACATCATTTTGTTTTTGTTACAATCATACAACTAAATAGCCTTTTCACTTATTCCACGATAATTCTCATGTACGTGACTTCAATTAAAATTGTCACATAGGTTCAAAACTTACCAAGCTCAACTCCAAATATAAACATAGCGCCTATTAGCCATGAACTCAAGGTGCTTACCCGATCCGCTGTCCGTGATCAACTTAACAATGTCGCACACTCAGTGTCAATGGTGATTTCAAAACATATAGTGAGTCCGCACACTTAGTGCTATAAAATCAACTCGCACACCTAGTGCTATATAATCAAACTCGCACACTTAGTGCTGTACAAATTAAAAACCCGCACACTTAGTGCCATTCTCATGATCACAAATGTTTATACCCGCACACTTAGTGCCGAAATCAACAACTCAATACATCTCACCTCTTTTCCTTTCATTCAATACTTTCATCACCACATACATACATGTATATAAATTCATCATTCCATTCGGCATAATTTCATAGACATCATGTCTATTTAAATCGATACAAAATATACACTTAGTGACTTACCTTGTGTTGGGTAAAATAGTTCCACGTCGGCTACTCGATGACCTTCGTCTTTCCCTTGCTTGATTCTCCCTCTTTAACTCCTTGAGCTTAATCTTGATGCAAGTATAGCCAAACCCCTTCCTAATCCTCTTCCAACCCAAGCATGAAGCAAAAATTCTCTCTTCTTCCTTAGGATTTTCGGTCAAGAGAGAATGAAAGGATGAACAAAATTTTTTTCTTTCTTTCCCCTCAACTCACGGCAATGGAGCATGCATGAGACCATTTTTTTCTTTTTCCCATTTCTTTATTACCCATGCTCATTAATTTATTTTTTTCCACCCATGATGCACCAACAAAACATGTTTATGACATGTTTTGCCCATATTTCTTTGTCATGGCCGGCCACTAGAACTTGGGGGGGGGGAAATTTGACATGCAAGTCCTCCCCTTTGGCTACATGCACTATTAGGTCCTTATAAATTAGCCTATCACTTTTCAAAAGTGTCACACAAGTCCTACTAATTGAATTCACATGCTATCGGCTAAATCGAAGCTTGAAATTTTCACACATTCATAATTACATATTCTAGACAATAAATATTACGTTCAAACATTTCGGTGACTCGGTTTAGCGGTCCCGAAACCACTTCTCGACTAGGGTAAATTTTGGGCTGTCACAACTCTCCCCCACTTAAGAAATTTTCGTCCCCGAAAATCTTACCGGTAAATAGGTTTGGGTAACGCTCTTTCATAGAGTTCTCGGGTTCCCAAGTAGCTTCTTCCATTCCGTGTTTGAGCCATAACACTTTTACTAATGGAACCCTTTTGTTTCGCAACTCCTTCATTTCACGAGCTAGGATACGAATCGGTTCTTCTTCATAACTCATATCGGCTTGAATTTCAACCTCTGATGGACTAATTACGTGAGACGGATCAGATCTATAGCGTCGAAGCATCGAAACATGAAAGACGTCGTGAATCTTTTCAAGTTAGGGGGCAAAATCAAACGATACGCAACTGGACCGACTCGTTCGGATATCTCATATGGCCCGATAAACCTCAGACTCAATTTGCCCTTGCGCCCAAATTTGAGTATCTTTTTCCAAGGAGAAACTTTAAGAAACACTTTATCTCCCACCTGATACTCAATGTCTTTTCGTTTCAGATCCGCGTACGACTTCTGACAATCGGAGGCTATCTTCAGATTTTCACGGATTACTCTTACTTTACTCAAAGCATCTTTAATCAAATCCACTCCGAAAGTTTTGCTCTCACCGAGCTCGGTCCAAAACAATGGTGTATGGCATTTACGCCTCGTACAAGGCCTCGTAAGGCGCCATCTTAATACTTGATTGAAAACTATTGTTGTGCGAATTCAATCAAAGGTAAATACCGTTCCATGAACCATCGAACTCGAGGATGCAACATCTCAACATATCCTCAAGTATCTGAATTATTCGCTCGGATTGACCATCGGTTTGGGGTGAAAGGCGGTCTGAAATGCAACTTGGTACCCAAAGCTTCTTGCAATTTCTTCCAAAATCGCGAGGTGAACCTCGGATCTCTATCGACACAACAAAATCGGTACCCCATGTAATCTCACAACTGAGAAACGTACAATTCAGCTAGTTTATCCAATGAAAATCCGTGATACGGGGATAAAGTGAGCCGACTTAGTCGGTCTATCAACAACAACCCAAATCGCATCCTTCTTACTAGTCGACAATGGCGGCCGGACACAAAGTCCATTGTGACTCGATCCCATTTCCACTCGGGTATCATGATCGGTTGAAGTAACCTCAAAGGCACTTGATGTTCCGCTTTCACTTATTGACATATTAAACATCTCAAACAAAGTCGGAGATGTCTCGTTTCATACCATGCCACCAAAACCGACATTTCAAATCGTTGTACATCTTCGTACTCCCGGGTGAATTGACATTCGGCTACAATGAGCTTCATTCGAATCATCGAAATGAGTTCGAATTTCTTGGAACACACAAACGATTTCGAACCTCAAACAATCATCATCATCAATTTGAAACTCGATTCCTTGTTCGAACACACTCAAATTGCTTTGCAACCAACTCATCGTCAACTTTCGAGCTTCGCGAATTTGATGAGTCAATAATGGTTTGGCCTTTAATTTGGCTATTAACACATTGTTGGGTAGGATAGACAAGTGTACATTCATAGCTCGTAAAGCAAACAGTGATTTTCGGCTTAAGGCGTCCGCAACCACATTAGCCTTTCCCGGGTGATAATCAATGACAAGCTCATAATCTTTTAACAACTCGAGCCAACGTCTTTGTCACAGATTTAAGTCTCTTTGAGTCATCAAATATTTGAGACTTTTGTGATCCGAATACACATGGCACTTCTCACCAAATAAGTAATGTCGCCATATCTTTAAGGCGAATACGATGGCAGCCAATTCGAGATCATGGGTCGGATAATTTTTCTCATGTGGCTTTAATTATCTCGACGCATAAGCCACAACTCGACCTTCTTGCATCAATACGCAACCTAACCCAAGTAGGGAGGCATCACTATAGATGACAAACTCTTTGCCGATTCGGGTCAGTACTAGTCTTCGGAGCTTCAGTCAAATGAGTTTTCAATTGGTCGAAACTTTTCGACACTTTTCCGTCCATTCAAACTTGACATCTTTACAAGCGGTTTAAGTCATGGGTGTGGCTATCATCGAGAATCCTTTTACAAACCATCGGTAGTAACCGCAAGTCCCAAAAGCTCGAACCTCGGTAATATTTCTTGGAGGCTTCCAGTTAAGTATGGCTGAAATTTTGCTCGGTCGACTCGAATACCGATCGAGATACCACATGACCCAAGAAGCTAACCTCTCTTAACCAGAACTCACACTTGCTGAACTTAGCATATAACTACTTATCCCGTAAAATTTGCAACACTAATCTCAGGTGCTCCATATGTTCGGTCTCATCTCTTGAATAGACCAAGATGTCGTCAATGAACACAACTACGAACCGATCCAAATACGGGCTGAAGATCCGATTCATCAAATCCATAAATACCGCAGGGCATTAGTGAGCCCAACGGCATCACTAAGAACTCGTAGTGACCATATCTCGCTCAAGGCGCTTTGGGTATGTCCGAGTCCCGAATTATGGCGATAATAGCCCGATCTCAAATCTATTTTTGAGAACACCGAGGCTCCTTCAGTTGATCGAACAAATCATCGATCTGTGATAGCGGATATTTGTTCTTTATTGTCACTTTATTAAGTCGACGATAGTCGATGCACAACCTCATGGTTCCGTCCTTCTTTTTCACAAACAACACTGGTGCACCCCAAGGTGAAAAACTTGGTCGAGCGAAACCTCTATCCATCAACTCTTGCAACTGAGCTTTCAACTCCTTCAACTCGATTGGTGCCATACGATACGGTGCTATCGAAATTGGCGTAGTCCCAGGTACAAGATCAATACCAAACTCTACTTCCCGAACAGGTGGTAAACCCGGTAATTCTTCAGGAAAAACATCCGGGTATTCACAAACCACCGGCACCGATTCGGGTTTCTTTTTCAATTCCTTGTCATCAAGTACATACGCAAGGTATGCTTCGCACCCCTTTCTTACATGTTTCTGGGCCAACATTGCTGATATTACAGTTGGCAACCTCTTTAAGTCCGTAGACTCAACTCGGATTATCCCGTTATTCGCGCACCTCAAATCAATAGTCTTGCTTTTGCAATTCACAACCGCATCATGCACCGTCAACCAATCCAAACCAAGAATAACATCAAATTCATCAAGCGGCAAAAGCATCGGTCCGCCGAAAGCGGGACCCTCGAATTACTAGGGACATTTCTTGCACACTTTGTCGACAAGCACGTATTGACCCAAAGGGTTTGACACTCGAATTACGAACTCGAGAGACTCAACAGGTAGAGTCTTACTAGATGCTAAGGTTTCACATACATATGAATGAGTAGAGCCAGGGTCAATCAATGCAATCACACTAGTATCAAAGAGAGTGAAAGTACCGGTGATAACATCGGGGAGGATGCTTCCTCTCGTGCACGGATGGCATATGCCCTAGCAGAGTACTGGTCTCGGATCGAACAGTAGTGTCGGTGGCCCCTCTCGACTACCACCCCTACCTCCTGAAATTCTTGGTGGTCTACCTCTAGCTATCATTCCACTAGGTCTTGCACCTTGCATCCTATTCTTCTCATCAAGCTCCGTGCAATCTCTAATGAAGTGGTCCTTCGAACCGCATCCGTAACAAGCCCTATTGGTAGACTTACCCCAACATTCACCTATGTGTCTTCTCCCACATTGGGGGCATTTAGGTTTCTCTTGACGGTTATTGCCCACACTAGCTACCGAAGTAGCTCGGGAGTCCGTCAATGGTCGTGCTCTAACGGAAATTCCCGCAGTCGTCCTCGATTTATTAGTGTCCTCCCTGAACTTCTTTACAGCCGAGAATGGAGCTTTACCCGTCGATATTTTGCGATAGTCTCTAGCTTCAAATTCAGCCTTCTTCTTCTCCTTTCCAAGTTCCTCCGCCTTGCAGGCTCGTTCAACTAGTGTTACGAATTCTTTTATCTCCAAAATACCCACTAGTAGCTTTAGATCTTCATTCAATCCTTCTTCAAACCTCTTGCACATAGCAACCTCATCACCACACACTCCGGGCATACCGATCGAGTCTTACGAACTCATGTTCAGTATTCAGATCTTGTCATACTGGCCTTGCTTGAGTTCCAAGAATTCCTTACGCTTTTGATCGATGAACCATTGACTAATATATTTCTTTGAAATTTCTTGAAAGAAATCCAAAGTAACTCGTTCGTTTGGGACTATGGAAATCAAGGTCCTCCACCAATAGTAGGTGAGTCCCGCAACAAGGATATAGCACACTTTAAACATTCATCGGTGTGCATGATAGTTCATCAAACACCGAATGGTGTTATCAAGCGAACTTCGCCTTTCGGCATCATCGGTAACTATGGCCTGAACTCTTCAGCCCGCTTTCTAATCAAGTCTACAGTGGCTTACTCAACCTCACGAGGTCGATGAATCGATGGCATTACGGCTCTTGGGGTGGATTATTCAAATTCGGAATTGTTGGACAGCCGGATTGGTTCGGGCATATTATGCGACCCACTCATTCATCATGGTAAAGAAGGCTTGTTTAGCCCCTCACCTTGATTATTCGCAGATGATCGAGGTTCAACAGTGGCGTCCCTTGTGCGAGGAGCAGCCGCTACACTTTCAACGTCATCCGCCAAGGTTCTCTCTACACCGGATCCATTTACTAATCAAAACAACAATTTTAACCGTCAGAAGTCATCACACATTTAAACATTAACATTAAGGCATGTATAGCTAGACTCATACGTCCTATAGTAGTCCTAGAACCGACTAAACCATAGCTTTGATACCAATAAAATTGTAACACCCCGAACCCGAGACCGTCGCCGAAGTCGAACACGAGGTGTTAACAGACTTCAAACCACTTATTGAGAATTTCCAGACAAGCTGCCAATCTATGTACTAGTCGCTTCAAAAATCATAACATGAGTTTTACCACTCGAAAATCAGTTTCGTAATTTTTCCCTGAAACTAGACTCATATGTCCATCTACAGATTTTTTTTCTAGAATTTTTGGTCGAGCCAATTAGTACAGTTTATTAGTTAAATTCTCCCATGTTACAGGGGTCGACTACACTGACCTTCATGCGTTACAACTTGAATAACTCCCTGTGCAGGAATTTAATACTGATTCCGTTTGTTTCTATAGAAACTAGACTCAAAGAGGAATTTATACATATATGGTATGACTCCTAATTATCTCTGGTTAATTTATAATGAATTTTCAAAGTCGGAACAGGGAATCTTGAAACCGTTCCGGCCCTGTTTCACGAAAACCCAAATATCTCTTAACATACAACTCATATGACCGTTTCGTTTCTTCAATATGAAAATAGATTCATCAAGTTTAATTTTCACTATTTAATTCCATTCCTACTATTTTTAGTGATTTTCACATCCACATCATTATTCTTTGCCAAAGATCTATTTCTAGGGTAGACTTTCTCTAACACATAGTTTCTATGATTCAACCACCACTTTTTCATATATAGTCCAAAATATAATCATGATGACCCATTCTAATGGCTGGTCATTGCCAAACATTTCCATGCCTCTTAATGAGCATATACATACCAAATGATTATAACATTATGTGAAAACATTTATAAGCCATTTTCGCATGGCTATTCAAAATTTTACATACCAAGTTCAAACAAAACATAATAGCCTATACATGCGAAATGTACTCCTAGACCAACTACGAAGAAAATACCAAAAGTTGTTATCCGGTGTGATGACTTCGACGACGGTCCCGAGCACGCAAAATGGATCAAGAACCTAAATAAGCAACAATAAGCACCAAATGAGTACATAACTCAGTAAGTCATAAGCATTGCACTACCATCCATTAATAACATTGTCATAAGAGGAAACAAAATGAAACGATGCTAATTACTTCCTCCAAGCCGAACTATACCATAGTTCCTTAGACCTTTCGGTTCAATCTCACACCAAGTTACACATTCACATTCACATTCCACATACTAATCAATAGGATATTTGAAGTGTTTTTATACATCATTTTGTTTTCGTTACAATCATACAACTAAATAGCCTTTTCACTTATTCCACGATAATTCTCATGTACGTGACTTCAATTAAAATTGTCACATAGGTTCAAAACTTACCAAGCTCAACTCCAAATATAAACATAGCGCCTATTAGCCATGAACTCAAGGTGCTTACCCGATCCGCTGTCCGTGATCAACTTAACAATGTCGCACACTCAAAGTCAATGGTGATTTCAAAACATATAGTGAGTCCGCACACTTAGTGCTATAAAATCAACTCGCACACCTAGTGCTATATAATCAAACTCGCACACTTAGTGCTGTACAAATTAAAAACCCGCACACTTAGTGCCATTCTCATGATCACAAATGTTTATACCCGCACACTTAGTGCCGAAATCAACAACTCAATGCATCTCACCTCTTTTCCTTTCATTCAATACTTTCATCACCACATACATACATGTATATAAATACATCATTCCATTCGGCATAATTTCATAGACATCATGTCTATTTAAATCGATACAAAATATACGCTTAGTGACTTACCTTGTGTTGGGTAAAATAGTTCCACGTCTGCTACTCGATGACCTTCGTCTTTCCCTTGCTTGATTCTCCCTCTTTAACTCCTTGAGCTTAATCTAGATGCAGGTATAGCCAAACCCCTTCCTAATCCTCTTCCAACCCAAGCATGAAGCAAAAATTCTCTCTTCTTCCTTAGGATTTTCGGTCAAGAGAGAATGAAAGGATGAACAAAATTTTTTTCTTTCTTTCCCCTCAACTCACGGCAATGGAGCATGCATGAGACCATTTTTTTCTTTTTCCCATTTCTTTATTACCCATGCTCATTAATTTATTTTTTTCCACCCATGATGCACCAACAAAACATGTTTATGACATGTTTTGCCCATATTTCTTTGTCATGGCCGGCCACTAGAACTTGGGGGGGAAATTTGACATGCAAGTCCTCCCCTTTGGCTACATGCACTATTAGGTCCTTATAAATTAGCCTATCACTTTTCAAAAGTGTCACACAAGTCCTACTAACTGAATTCACATGCTATCGGCTAAATCGAAGCTTGAAATTTTCACACATTCATAATTACATATTCTAGACAATAAATATTACGTTCAAACATTTCGGTGACTCGGTTTAGCGGTCCCGAAACCATTTCCCGACTAGGGTCAATTTTGGGCTGTCACACTTTGTTTGTTTTGTTCAATGGCATGTATAATATTTTTGAGTATTTTATTATATGTTTCATTTCATTTGCCAAAAGAAGGCATGTAAGAATATGTTTATCTCTTTGTATATGGGCACGAAAATTGGCTTAATTGAAGTAGGCTATGACTTACGAATTTATGCATGGTTTTTTTTTACAAGTGATGGGTCGTTACCAATTGGTAATGAGTCACATGAACAAGCCAATTTCGGATGAATTAAAGTGATATGGGAACCCATAAACACTAAGTGGGAAATAACCTATCATGTATGAAACCAATGATATGAGGTTTCCATACATCTAGTTTAATTAATATTATTTACAAGTGTATAATTTTGTTTTGCTTTGAATTTGGTAACCACTAAGCACAAGTAGTAGAAAGGGGTGACTAAAAGCTTGGAAAATAGCCTATTAGAGTCCACATGGTTACACACAAGGGCGTGTGTCTAGGAAGTGTGTGACACATGGTTCCCTCCCATGGGCGTGTACTATGGCCGTGTGTCCTCTGCACTTAAAATTTTAGCTCAAAGTTGTACACGGGTAGGCCATACGGGCGTCATCATGGTCGTGTTAAAAAGGCAGTGTCGTCCACGGGTAGGCAGCACGGGTGTGTGCCATGGCCGTGCTGATAAGTCAGTATTGCCCACGGCTGAAGGGCATGGGCGTGCCCCAAGTCAAACGGGCGTGTGAGTCTATACGGCCCACTTACACGGGCGTGTGACACTTTATGATAAGGAAAAAATTTCCTAAAGAGCCCAAGGTTTATCGAACGTACCCAAATTTGTTTTGCACTACATCTAGGTATGTTATAGGCCTCGAAGGCCTATATCAGGGACAAGTTGTTCATGGATGAAAAGCTTAAAATTTGAGTAAAACTTGGTGACCCAATTTGGTATGTTTCAAAATGTAAAGTCTTGGTAATGCCTCGAATCATATCCCGGCGTCGGGTAAGGGTGAGGGGTGTTACATTTATTGGTATTAAAGCTACAGCTTAGTCGGTTCTAGGACTACCGTAGAGGATGTTAAAGTTCGCTATACATGTCATTATTCAAATGTTGATAGTGTGACGTCTCCTAATTGTTTAAATTGTTTTGAATATAGTGAATGTCTTCCAATCAGGCACAAGATGAGTCCGAGGGAGCCGAGAGCCATGCTCCAGCTTCCGTATAGCGAGCTATATCTAATAGTAGTAGAAGGCTGATGTCAGAAGGTCGAGAAGAGGCCCGAGATGCCTTCTTCGATGTGATGGATGAATGGTTTGTGGATTATTTGAGAAATCACCCCAATATACCAAGACCTCCCCCACCCCCTAACCAACCTGATGAGGATGTGCCACGAGGTAAGGAACCGGTGAGAATCGGTAAAGCCCCTATAGATAAGCTTAGAAAATATGGGGCTATGGAATTCAGAGCTAAAGTTGATGATGACGCTGAAAGAGCCGAGTCCTGGCTCGAAAATACTACACGGGTGCTAGATGATTTGTCATGCACACCCGAGGAATGTTTGAAGTGTGTTGTGTCCCTTTTGAGGGACACTGCATACAATTGGTGGAAGACCGTATCCTCGGTAGTGTCAAAAGAAAATATTACTTGGGATTTCTCCCAAGCAGAGTTAAGGAAGAAATATATATTAGCCAACGATTTTTGGACTCGAAGCGAAAGGAGTTCTTGGAACTCAAACAAAGGAACAAGACTATAGCAGAATACGAGAGAGAGTTCGTACGACTAAGTCAGTACGCAACTGAACGGGTCCAAAGTGAATCGAAAATGTGTAAACGCTTTGATGAAGGTCTGAATGAGGATATCAAGTTGTTGATTGGGATCTTGGAAATACGGGAGTTTGCCGCATTGTCCGATCAAGCTAAGAAGGCCGAGGAACTTAATAATGAAAGAAAACAAGCTAAGAGAGAGGCTCGAGTTGTGAGCAAGAGGTCTAGCGTTAAAACACTCTCGTTTTCCACGAAGAAAGCTAGGAGCCTACATGAACGCTCTACTTCGTCAGTGGGATATTTGGGTAGATTGAGAAGCTCTAAACAACGAGGTCAAAAGTCTTCCTCCCCGATGGTGACTAGTGTGGGGAGTGTAGATGATAAAAAACCGAAGTGTAAGAGCTATAATAAATTTCACTTCGGAGAGTGCCAAATAAAGAGCGTTGCATGTCTCAAATGTGGTTCTCTTGATCACTTTCTCAGAGACTGTCCAAAACGAGCCAAAACAGAAGTGGAAATAGCTCCTAAGTCGAGTGCTCCCATTTTACGAGGTAGACCTCTGAGATATCCTGGGAGTGCTAGTGGTAGTCGAGTCGTGACTAAAGATGCTGTAAAATTAGAGGTTCGAGCCTTGGCAAGAATATATGCGATACGTGCTCAAGAGGAAGCCGCTGCTCCTGATGTTATTACTGGTACTTTCTCTATTTTTAATATAAGTGTTGTTGCTTTAATTCACCCAGGGTTGATGCATTCATATATTTGCATGAGATTGGTGTCTAGTATGAACATACCTCTTGAACATACGGAAGATATTATTAGAGTGTTGAACCCACTAGGCAGATCAGTTCTAGTTGATAAAGTTTGTAAGAATTGTCCTTTGACAATTCAAGGTCGTTGTTTCCCGGATAACCTTATGTTGTTACCATTTGATGAATTTGTTGTAATACTTGGTATGGATTGGTTAGCCCTTCATGATGTAACGGTGAATTGTGGTAGTAAGTATATTAAGTTAAAATGCCCGGATGGTAAGATTCTATGGGTTGAATCAAGAGAATTAGGTTCGTCACTGGTTGAAATCACCACAATGGTTGCCCAAAGATATATGAGGAAAGGATATAAAGCCTACCTTGCATTTGTACTTAATACTAAGGGAACAGAGCTGAAAATCAAGTCTGTGCCGATAGTATGTGAGTACCCAAATGTCTTTCTGGAGGAATTACCCAGATTACCTCCTGAAAAGGAGATAGAGTTTGGTATTAAACTGGTGCCAGGGACAACTCCCATTTCTATTGCCCCGTACACAATGACACCTACCGGGCTGAAGGAATTAAAAGCACAGTTGCAAGAGCTAACGGATAAAGGATTCGCTAGGCCAAAATTTTCACCTTGGGGTGCCCCTGTGTTGTTCGTAAAGAAGAATGATGGTTCGATGAGGTTATGTATCGATTATCGGCAACTGAACAAGGTGACTATTATGAATAAGTATCCTTTGCCAAGGATCGATGATTTGTTTGACTAGTTGGGAGGAGCCATAGTATTCTCCAAGATAGACTTGAGGTCTGCCTGATGAGTTAAAGACTCGGATGTACCCAAGACAGTTTTTAGAACGAGGTATGGCCATTATGAATTCCTTGTCATGCCGTTTGGGCTGACGAATGCACCGGCTATGTTTATAGATCTAATGAATAAGATCCTTCGGCCATATTTGGATAAGTTTGCCGTTGTGTTTATTGACGACATTTTGATCTACTCTAAAGATGAGACAGAGCATGCGAAGTACCTGAGAATTGTGTTGCAGACCTTGCGAGAAAAGTAATTGTATGTTAAGTTTAGTAAGAGTGAGTTTTGGCTCCAAGATGTTGGATTTTTGGGTCATATAGTTTTGGGTGAAGGCATTCGAGTTGATCCAGGTAAGATTTCTGCAATTGTTGAATGGAAATCGCCCAAGAATGTAACCGACGTTAGAAGCTTTTTGGGCTTAGCCGGTTACTATCGAAGGTTTGTGAAAGGATTTTCCATGATAGTGACTCCGATGACGAAGCTACTATAGAAAGACGTTAAGTTTGAATGGACAGAGAAGTGTCAGCAAAGTTTTGAGAAGTTAAAGACAGTGCTGACCGAAGCTCCTGTTTTAGTGCTACCTGAACCGGGAAAAGAGCTTGTGGTCTACAGTGATACATCCTCAAATGGATTGGGTTGTGTACTTATGTAAGATGGCAAGGTGATAGCCTATGCTTCACGACAATTGAAGCCTCACGAGAAGAATTATCCAACCCACGACCTAGAGCTTGCCGCTATTGTTTTTGCCTTGAAAATTTGGAGGAATTATTTGTATGACGAGACTTGTCGTATATTCACGGACCACAAGAGTTTGAAATACTTGATGACTCAGAAAGAATTAAATTTGAGACAGCGGAGATGGTTAGAATTAATTAAGGATTATGATCTGATTATTGACTACCACCGAGGAAAGGCGAATGTGGTCGCCGATGCATTGAGTAGAAAATCCCTGTATGCTTTCAGAGCCATGGATAGTCGTTTGACATTGCTTGATGATGATTCAGTTCTGGCCGAGCTGGAGGCTAGGCCAACATTTCTATAGGAAATTCATGATGCTCAGCTTAATGATGATGACTTGCAAGCAAAAAGAGCTCAATGTGCATCTGATATTGAGTTAGATTTTTGAATTAGTCTTGATGGATGTTTAATGTTTAGAGATAGGGTTTGTGTACCCAAAGACAATGAACTTATTCAGAAGATTTTGCAAAAAGCACATAACAGTCGTCTGTCTATTCACCCGAGAAGTACCAAGATGTACAACGATTTAAAGAAAATGTACTGCTGGGACAACATGAAAAAAGATGTTTTTGAATTTGTATCGAAATGCTTGGTATGCCAGCAAGTTAAAACTGAACATCAAGTGCCTTCAGGTTTGTTACAGCCTGTAATGGTCCCCGAATGGAAGTGGGACAAAGTTACCATGGACTTTGTGACAGGATTACCTTTAACTCTGAAAAAGAAAGATGCCATATGGGTTATAGTGGACAAATTGACAAAGTCGGCTCATTTCATCCCGTTAAGGATAGATTATTCTCTTGATAGATTGGCCGATTTGTACATTTTTGAGATAGTAAGATTGCACGAAGTACTACTGTCGATTATTTCGGACAGAGACCCGAGGTTCACTTCGAGATTCTAGAAGAAGTTACAAGAAGCCTTGGGTACAAAGTTGAACTTTAGCACAGCTTTTCACCCTCAAACTGATGGCCAGTCTTAGCGGATGATTCAGATTCTTGAGGACATGTTGCATTATTGCATCCTCGAATTTCAGGGTAGCTGGGAAAAATACCTGCCATTGGTAGAATTTTCCTACAACAATAGTTTCCAAACAAGTTTGGAGATGGTGCCTTATGAGACCTTATATGGCAGGAAGTGCCGAACTCCATTGTACTGACAGAACTCAAGGAAAATCGGATTCATGGAGTTGATCTAATTAAACAAACTGAAGAAAAAGTTAAAGTAATATGAGATTGTTTAAAACCGACATCAGATAGGTAAAAGTCTTATGCTAATCTGAAAAGAAAGGAAATTGAGTTTCAAGTTTGAGATAGAGTATTCTTGAAAGTATCTCCATGGAAAAAGGTATTGAGATTTGGTCAGAAAGGTAAATTGAGTCCATGATTTATCGGACCGTACGAGATCACCGAAAGAGTTGGACCATTATCCTATTGTTTGGCGTTGCCAGCCGAACTGGAAAAGATTTATGACATGTTCCATGTATCCATGTTAAGGAGATACTGATCAGACCCCTCTCATGTAATTTCACCGACTAAGATTGAAATTTGACCGGACATGACTTATAGAGAGGAACCGATTAAGATATTGGCTCGTTAAGTTAAACAGTTAAGAAATAAAAATATGGCTCTAGTAAAAGTTTTATGGCATCGACATGGTGTAGAAGAGGCTACATGGGAGACGAAAGAAACCATGAGAAATCAATATTCGAATCTGTTTTCTGGTAAGACTTTCGAGGACAAAAGTCCCTAAGAGGGGAGAAATGTAACATCCTGAAATAGGGCCTAGTCAGAATGGTGGTTTCAGGACAACAAATCCGACATCAAAATATTTACTTTATGATTATTATGAGGCCTATAATATAAGTATATGTATGTGTTAAAGTTTCATGAAGAAATTCTTTAAGTAAGGTGTTCAATTGGAAATTAGGGACTAAGTTGAATAAATTGCAAAACTTGAATTCTAGAAGCAATTTGTATGAAATTGCTTTGGGTTATGAATTAGAAGGTCTTGGAGAGCAATTTCCCCAAATTCTATGTTTTTGGACAAAAATAGGCTTGCATGGGTAGAAATTTAAGGAAAGGGCTTAAGGGTATTTTGGTCATTTGGAATTTTAATGAAATAAAATGGGAAAAATGAACCAAAACCAGTCCATTCTCTTCCTTGTCCAGTCGAAACTTCAAGGTTTTCCATAGCTAAGGTTTTCAAGCGTTCCAAGCTCAATAGTAAGTGCTCTCAAGCCCTGTTTTTCAAGCTCTTTGTATATTTGAAATCTCGGTAGCTTGCTCTCTCCATTTCTACCCATATTTCATGCTAGAGTTCATGTTTAAAAATTTACCCATGCATGAGTTGCTTGTATTTTGATGGATTATGGAGGAATGTGAAAGATGAATGTGTATTAAACATCTTTTCCTAGTTGACTGAATTAAAAGAGTTGAAAGCTTAGTTGCAAGAATTGACAGATAGAGGCTTTGCATGACCGAGTTATTCTCCCTAGGGTGCACCAGTTTTGCTTGTGAAAAAGAAAGACAGAACTATGAGAATGTGCATCGATTATTGTCATCTTAATAAAGTGACGATCAAGAACAAATATATTTTACTAGGGATAGATGATTTGTTCGATTAGTTGAAAGGAGCTACAGTGTTTTCAAAGATAGATTTGAGATCGGGTTACTATCAGTTGCGAGTGAAAGACTCTAATGTGCCAAAAGCTGCTTTTCAAATGAGGTACCGACACTATGAGTTTTTAGTTATGCCTTTTGGATTAACGAATGCACCTGCTATTTTCATGGATTTAATGAACAGAATTTTTAGACCGTATTTAGATAGATTTGTTGTCGTATTTATTGATGACATTTTGATTTATTCACGTGATGAAATTGAGCATGCTAAACATTTAAGAATAGTGCTATAGACTTTGCGAGATAAGCAGTTATATGCGAAGTTTAGCAAATGCAAAATTTTGGTTAGGAGAAGTCGGCTTTCTGGAACATGTTGTGTCGGTATTTGGTATTTGAGTTGATCCGAGTGAGATTTCGGCTATTTTGGATTGGAAGCCTCTGAGAAAAATTTTTGAAGTCCACAATTTTTTGGGACTTGCTGGTTATTATCGCCGGTTCGTAAAAGGATTTTCTATGATTGCAACACCATTGACAAAATTGCTTCAGAAAGATATGAAATTTGAATGGTCTGAAAAGTGTTAGAAAAGTTTTGATTAGTTGAAAGCTTTATTAACCGAAGCTTCGGTGTTAGTTCAGCTAGAATCGGGTAAAGGATTTGTAATATGTAGTGATGCATCTTTGAACAGTTTGGGATGTGTTTTGATACAAGAAGGAAAAGTCATAGCTTATGCCTCGAGATAATTAAAGTCGCATGAAAAGAATTATCAGACGCACGACCTTGAATTGGCTGCAATAGTGTTCGCTTTGAAATTTTGGCGTGACTATTTATTCTGTGAGAAATGTCACGTTTATTTCGATCAAAAAAGCTTAAAATATTTGATGACTTAAAAAGATTTGAATCTACTACAACTAAGATGGTTAGAGTTGTTAAAAGACTACGAGCTTGTAATTGACTATCATTTGGGAAAGGCCAATGTTGTTATTAATGCTCTAAGTCGAAAATCATTTTTTGCATTGCGTGCAATGAATACTCAGTTAATTTTTTTTCTAATGATGGTTCGGTTTTAGCTGAGTTGAAAGCAAGACCATTTTTTATACAGTAGATTAATGATGCACAAAAGGTTGATAATAAATTGTTAGCAAAAGAAGCTCAATGTGATTTGAATACTAATTTAGAATTCCGTGTTGATGCTTGATAAGTCATAATTTATACAAATTTTTATCCTATGTTATCATCAGATTTGTGGAATTTGATGCTCCTAGGAATTTGATGCTCCTAGTCTTTTAATTTCATGTTTTATACTAAGGTGAGCATAAGAAAGTAAAAAGAGTGAGAAACAGGACAAAAACGGAGAAAATGGGTCAACGTGAGAAATCAACACGGCCTGGACTACCTCACACAGGTAGTTCACACGCCCATGTCTATTTTACAGATTGCAACACGGCCTAAGCCACCTCACACGGGCATGTCCCTGTCGAGCCCAAGTCTAGTCCTATTCGGAAAAGGCCACTCTTGAGGGTCTTGAAGCATTCTAAAGCCTATATCAACACCCCAAGAGTACCTAGAGGGGATACACGGAGCAAGAGGCAAGGAATAACTCGAAGAAAGCCGATTGATCCATCTCAGAAGCCGGATTCTCTTTCAAGACTGAAGATTTCCCTTCGATTTCCTTTGGGATTTTTGGGTTTCTTTATGTTTTGTTATTATTATTCTTTTGAGATGTTTTCTTTTAAACTTATGAACTAAATTCCCCAAATACCTAAAGGAAATAAAACCTAAGACTGATCTTGTTATAATTTTCTGAATTATATGATAAATATTTGATTTGTTCTTAATTATGAGTTCTTAATTCTTGCTTTATTATTCCAGGATATTGATTCAAATATTGATGTGCTTATTTAGAGGAGCAAAAGTCCCTGTCTGAGAGTAGATCAAGTATAATTAAGCAGAGTTGATTGCACCCCTAGACATACGGTGACATAATTTTTTTGGATTAGGGTGAAACCTAATAAGGGAATCCATAGATCGAGTTAAAGCAACACTAGGGGTTTTAATTAGAAAGAGATTTCAATTAATCAACCTAGGCTTAGATGTTGTTAGTCTCGAGAGAGATAATAATATAACTTGGGGATTTCTACGGATCAAGTCAAGTGAATAAATCGTCTGATTCAGAGTCAAATAACAAGTGAAGTCTAGGTGGATTTTCCCTTGGCATTTTCCAAATCAATCAATTTTTCCCAAAAGTTATTTCCCCAATCTTCTTCTTGTGCATTCTTAGTTTAGTTAATTAATTTAGATAAAAACAAATCCCCTTATTTTTAGGCTAGATAATAAAAAGATGGTTAATACTAGTACTTTTAATTCATGTGGGTTCGACATTCCGGTCTTGCTATAAGCTATACTACTGTTCGATAGGTGCGCTTGCCTTTATCGTGATAATAGTTAGTTTTCAAGTATGATCAATCATAAATATAAAACTTATCACGAGACGATCACAACAAGTTTTTGGCACCGTTGCTGGGCAACTAAAATATTAGGAACGCTTAATTTTCATTACTTTAGCCATTTATTTTATTGCAATTTAAATTTTATTTTAGTTTTGTTAATTTTACTAAATTTTCTTTTATTTTCTTCTGACAAGTTTTTATAGTTTATGACTAGAAAAAACCCGTCAAGACCATTGCTTTTTAACAGTAAGATTGAAAGCACAGCTTGTAGAAACCGAAGAGAAATAAAGCGAAACCTAAGAAACATAGAGGAAGGACAAGAGGAAGATATCCATAACACAACCGAGGATATGGCTGAAAATCAAGAAAATCTGCTACCTCCTGCAATTGTTGCTGATCCAGGAAATCAAAATCTTGCTCCACACACTATGTATGATTATGCTAAACCTAATTTAACAGGAACTGAGTCGAGTATAGTTAGGTCTGCTACTGCTACAAATAATTTTGAACTAAAACCTAGCACGATTCAAATGATACAACAGTTTGTTCAGTTTGATGGTTTGCAGGATGAGGATCCAAACACTCATTTGGTGAATTTTCTGGAACTCTGCGAAACATTTAAAATTAATGGCGTTTCTGATGATGCCATTCGCCTTTGGTTATTTCCCTTTTCATTAAGGAATAAGGCTAAATAGTGGTTAAACTCGTTACCACGAGGGTCAATCACTACTTGGGAACAAATGACCCAAAAGTTTTTACGTAAATATTTTTCGCCGAATAAAATGGCTAAGTTGAGGAATGATATCTCTTCTTTTGTGCAGATGGATCTAGAAACACTCTATGATGCATGGAAGAGATACAAGGATCTATTGAGAAGGTGCCCTCACCATGGGTTACCTTTATGGCTGCAGGTTCAGATGTTTCACAACGGCCTGAATCCTTCAACCAGACAAATAATCAACACAACTACTGGGGGGATTATAAATAATAACACACCTGAAGAGGCTTATGAATTTATAGAAGAGATGTCACTGAATAATTATCAGTTGCAAGTCATGGGGATAAAGCCGTCGAAAGCAGCCGGCATTTTTAACGTTGATTCGGTCACCATGCCCTCTAATCAGGTAGAATTTTCGAATAGAAAAATTGATGGTTTACTTGGTTCGTCACAGGTTCACCCAGTAATGCAATACAATACAAGTAGAGGTGGAACAAACAATTCAGAATACCCACCTATTGGCTACAACATGGAAAGTGAGCAACTAAATTAAATGGGTAATAATCCTCAACCTCAAAATAATCGTTATAGTAACTCTTACAATGCAATTTGGAGGAACCATCCAAATTTCTCATGGGGAGGCCAAGGGAATCAAAGACCACCACCCCCTCCAGGCTTCCAACAACCTTACCAGCAAGAGAAAAAGCCGAACCTTGAAGAGATGATGACAAAATTTATTTCAGTAGCGGAAACCTATTTTCAGAACACTGAACTTACACTTAAAAATTAGCAAGCATCGATCCAAGGGCTTGAGAATCAAATTTGACAGCTGGCTAAGATGATTTCTGTAATATCCCGAATTAGGGCCTAATCGGAATAGTGGTTTCGTGACCATAAATCCGAGATAGAAATAATTATTTTATAATTATTTTGAGGTTTATGATATGATTGCATGATTGTGTGAAAATTTCGTGATGAAATTCTATGCCTAAAGTGCTTAAATTGAAAGTAGGGACTAAATTGAATAAGTTGCAAAACTTGCATTCTAGAAGTTTTAGTATGAAATTGTTTTGGAATATTAATGAGGAGGTCTTAAATAGCAATTTGACCAATTTTAAGTTCATGGACAAAATTAGGACATGGAAGGAATTTTGGAAAGTTTAGTAGTAAGGGTATTTTGGTCATTTAGTTATTAAAATGAATTAAAAACAAAATTAAAAGCCAATTTTGTCCATCTTCTTCATTAGGCCGAAATTTCAAGGGTTCTCCATAGCTAGGGTTTGTTTCAAGCTTCCAAGCTCCATAGTAAGTGATTCCAAGCCCGCTTTTAATGATTTTTACGTTTTTGAGATCCCTTAACTCGATAAAGCTTATGTTAGCAATAATTTAACCTAGGGTTTATATTTGGAAAAATAGCCATAGGTGAAATTTGTGTATTTTGATGTTTTATGATAGAATATGAAGTTTTAAATTATGTTAGACAACTTGTACTACTCGATTTTAAGCAAAAACGAGTAAAAGGGCTTAATCGGTAAAAATACCTAATAGTCACAAGTACATGTTAGAGTGAGAATTTGATGTTGCCATAGAATAGAAAAGTGATCAGCATGTTGTAAAACATAAGAATAAGAAATAAAGTTTAATCCCGAGCCTAGGGGCAAAAATGTAAATATGCAAAAGTTTAGGGGTAAAATTGTAATTTTGCCAAAATTTGAGTTAAGGATTAATTTGATAATGTGAGTATTAAATAAGCTAAATGTGTTATTTTAGATCAAGAAAGACGTGGAATCGACCTCAATCGAGGAAAAGAAAAGATTGTGGACTAAATTGCAAAATCTTTGTATTTTGGTACCAAGGTAAGTTCAAGTGTAAATAATGTAGCATAATGGTTATTTTTAAGTTATTGATGTTAATTATATGTTATGCTGAATTTTATTATGAAATGTATGCTTTGTGGTTAATTTCAAATAATATGTAAATTATGTGAACTACTTGTTAAATATAATTGTTACTGAGTATTGATTTGGCATTCTACTAAGACGACAAGGATAAGTGTTCGAGGAAAAAGCCCGTTTGAACCTTAGGAATAGATTAGGATACAAGAGACATGTCACTAGGATGGTTGAGCATCCGAACTCGTTGAGTTGAGTCCGAGTTCACTTATGGATGCCAATGTCCGAACTCGTTGAGTTGAGTCCGAGTTCGTGAGATGTAACTAGGCATCCGAACTCGTTGAGTTGAGTCCGAGTTCACTTATGGATACGAACGCCCGAGCTCGTTGAGTTGAGTCCGAGTTCGCTTATGGGCGGGTTACATGATTGCTTGATTGCATATATGGCACTTATGTGCAAGTTATCTATGTATCCGAATTATATTCCAATGTGTTCAACGGGTAAAGTTCTACTCAAATGGAGGAATATTCGAGATGTAAAGAGACGTATTGGTAAGTGATGTGAAATGGATATTTTGGACAGGTATGTATTTAACCCTCGGGTTGAGTATTGATACAACCACGATAAGGCAATAAGATGATGAAAAATGATTAAAAATGTGATATGTGTTTTAGTGATACATGCTAATGTTGATTGGTATAACTGTTTGTTATGTTACTTATTATTTGCATATGAACTTACTAAGCATTTATGTTTACTCCTCCTTCTTACTTATTGTAGTTTTAGACAAGCCACTTCGAGAGTCGGGATAGGTCAAGGCTCACCACACTATCCTAAGACTTTTGGTAATGGCTTGTAAATTTAAGTATGGCATGTATAGCAATATACCTTTTTGTGTAAATGATCTTATGGTGTGGTGATGGAATGGTTGAGGAAATGCTTGATAATGATAAATTATGAAAATAGTTAGTTTAGATTATATTTGATGTTAAGGACAATTATTAAGATACTTAGTGCATAAAAACTCATAAAAGGGATGAAATTTGCCATAAATGTAATAGTGCAAAGAACATTGACATGAGTTTAAAATTTACTAAAAATCATAGAAATTGAACTTGGTGATGGACTACATATAAAATTGAAGCTTATTATGTCTAGTTTCACATGAAACAAATGAAACAGGTAAAGAAATTATATGTTACAAGATATTTGAATTTTAGTGAAACAGGGTCATAGCAGTTTCTGAACCCCCTGTTCCAACTTTAAAAATTCACCATGAATTTTAAAGATATAATTAGGTAGGGTATTTTATATTCTCAGAATTTCAGGAGAAATAAACCTCATAGTCATATGGAATTTGTACAGAGAGAAATGTGGTTCAGTAGTAAATAGAGGTCGACCACCAAGTCTCAAAGCAGGGTAACTTTAACTAATAAACTGTACTAATTAGCCCAACCAAAAATTCTAGAAAAAAAATTAGTAGATAGGTATATGAGTCTAGATTTAGGGAAAATTTACGGATCTTGATTTTTAGTTTCGTAACTCGAGATATGATTTTTCTTGTGATTGTGATGCAAGTAGCTTAAAAGTTGTGAATGTAGAAATAAATAATCCAAAGTTCTAAATATATTAAATTAAGCTTAGTAACACCTCATACTCGACTCCGGTGACGATCTCTGCATGGGGAGTTACATTTAGTGGTATCGAGCGTGTTTAGTCGGTTCTCGACTGCGTGTTGTATGTACGGATTTTGCTATACATGCCATATGTATGAATTGTGATAGTGTGACGACTTGACCTTTTTAAATGAATTTTTTATATAGTAAATGGATCCCGATCCAAATATGGCGAGATGAAGTAGAGAGTAATGCGCCATCTCCTATCAAGGAGCAATACGATCGAAAACCCACCCCTCATGTTGGTCGGGGAGGAAAAGGATTGGGAAGCCTTTCTCCAAATGATGAGTGCATGGTACACTGAGTTCGTTCGTACGAACCCAAATGTATGACCTCCCCCACCTTCCCCAATTCCTCAACCTGTACCCCCGATGCCTCAAGGTATGGATATGATAAAATTTCACAGAACCCCCGTTGACAGAATTCGTAAACAAGGGGCTGAAGAATTTAGAGCAAATATTGATGATGATGCAGAGAAAGCAGAGTTCTGGCTTGAAAATTCTATCCGGGCATTTGATGAATTATCTTGTACACCTGAAGAATGTTTGAAATGTGCTACATCTTCGTTGAGAGATTCAGCCTATAATTGGTGGAAGACTTTGATTTTGGTGGTACCGAAAGATAGGGTAACCTGGGAATTCTTTCAAGAAGAGTTTCGGAAGAAATATATTAGTGAAAGGTTTATTGATCAGAAATGTAAAGAGTTTCTTGAGTTGAAGCAAGGTAATATGACAGTCTCAGAATATGAAAGAGAGTTTGTTCGATTGAGTAAGTATGCCAGGTTCCTACAGAAGCCAAGATGTGCCGACGATTTGAAGACGGGCTCAACGAAGACATTAAAGTATTTGTCGGGATCCTTGAACTAAAAGAAATGGTAGTACTGGTTGATCGAACTTGCAAGGCTGAAGAACTACTTAAAGAAAAGAAAAAGGTAGAGGCTGAGACTAGAAATTGGAAGAAAATACCGATGAGTAGTTCATTTTCACAGCAACCTAGAAAGTCAAGGAATATGAATCCTCGTTCCCAAGCTTCATTTGGGCAATCATATGGGAATTATAAGAAGCAAAATATGGGTCCTAAATCTCGAATACTTCGCACCAATGTAGGGAATTGAGATTTGTTAAACCCGAGTACCGGTGGTGTGGTAGAAATCATTTTGGTCCGTGCGAGCAAATGAATGTTTTCGATGTGGTTCTCCGGATCATTTTATTAGAGACCCGAGAGAGCCGAGAAAGAAAAATTTCCGAATGTAAAAGCTAGTGGTGCGACTCGAGGGAAGGTATCCGAGAAAAGTGGAAGTGAAACAAGCAAGAAGAATGTAGCTGAGGATGCACCGGTTAGACTGAAGGAAGGGCTCGGCTAGAACTTATGCTATTAAAGCGTGAAGATGCTTCCTCACCGATGTGATTACCGTACATTTTCTCTATAATGTTAATGTTATTGCTTTGATTGATCCGGTTCTACTCATTCATATGTGTGCATGAAATTGGTGTCTAGTATGAATATACCGTTGAGAACACGTAATTTATGATTAGAGTGTCGAATCCGTTAGGCAAATGTGTGATTGTTGATAAAGTATGTAAGAAATGTCCTTTAATGATTCGGGATCATTACTTTCCTACCGACTTGATGTTGTTGCTGTTTGATGAGTTTGATGTTATTTTGGGTATGGATTGGTTGACATTGCATGATGCTAAAATAAATTGCAAAGAAAAGGTTATAGAATTAAAGTGTGAAAATAGTGAAACTCATGGGTTGAATCGGATAAATCGAGGCATTGCCTAGTGTGATTTCTTCAATATCGGCTCAAAGATATCTCGAGAAAGGGTTATGAAGCTTATTCGGCGTATGTAATTAATACAAAAGAAGTTGAAAAGAAAGTTGAATCGGTCTTGGTTGTGTGTGAATTTGCGGACGATTTCGGAAGAATTGACGGGTTTGCCTCCAATCGGGAAGTAGAATTTGGTATTGATTTGATACCGGAACGACTCGATTTCAATTGTTCGTATAGAATGGCACCAGCAGAGTTGAAGGAATTAAAGTCGCAGTTGCAAGAGTTGACTGATAAAGGTTTTGTGAGACCGAGTTTTTCACCTTGGGGTGCTCCCGTGTTATTTGTGAAAAAGAAGGATGGTTCTATGAGGTTGTGTGTTGATTATCGGCAGTTAAACAAGGTGACAATCAAAAACAAGTATTCGTTGCTAAGAATTGATGATTTGTTTGATCAGCTAAAAGGAGCGACATGGTTTTCAAAGATTAACTTGAGATCTGGGTATTACCAACTGCGAGTAAAGGAGTCGGATGTGCCTAAAACTGCTTTTAGAACAAGGTACGGTCATTATCAATTTTTAGTTATGCCATTCGGGTTGACAAATGCTCCTGCTGTGTTTATGGATTTAATGAATCGCATATTTCGGCCATACTTGGACAGATTTGTTGTGGTGTTTATAGATGATATTTTAATTTATTCAAAAGATGAGACAGAGCATGCTGAGCATTTGAAGATAGTTTTGCAAACTTTGAGAGATAAGCAGCTGTATGCTAAGTTTAGTAAAAGTGAATTTTGGCTCCGGGAAGTTGGATTTTTGGGTCATATTGTTTCAGGTGATGGTATACGGGTTGATCCTAGTAAAATTTCAGCCATTGTTGATTAGAAACCACCAAAAACGAATCGAAGTTAGAAGTTTCTTGGGGCTAGCTGGGTATTATCGGCGGTTTGTAAATGGATTTTCTATAATTGCTGCTCCTATGACTAGAATACTCCGAAAGGATGCTAAATTTGAATGGACGGAAGAATGTCAACAGAGTTTTGAAGAATTGAAAAGTTATTAATGAAGCACCACTTGTTGGTACAACCCGAATTAGGTAAAGAATTTGTGGTGTATAGTGATGCTTCTCTAAATGGTTTGGGGTGTGTACTCATGCAAGAAGGAAAAGTGGTGGCTTATGCTTGAGGCGTTAAAACCTCATGAGAGGAATTATCCTACTCACGATTTGGAATTGGCTGCAGTGGTGTTTGCTTTGAAGATTTGGCGACATTATTTGTATGGTGAAAAGTGCCGAGTATATACCGATCACAAAAGTCTTAAATACTTGATGTCACAAAAGACTTGAATTTGAGACAATGAAGATGGTTGGAGTTATTGAAAGATTATGAGCTTGTTATTGATTATCATCCTGAAAAGCGAATGTGGTTGCCGATGCTTTAAGTAGAAAGTTGTTGTTTGCTTTGAGAGTTATGAACACTCGCTTGAAAATGTCGATGACGGTTCGATTCTAGCGAGTTAAGAGCAAGACCGATGTTTTACAAGAGATTTCAAACTCGTAAAATGATCAAGATTTGCTAGCCAAAAGAAAACAAAGTAAAGTCGACACGGATTAGATTTCGAAATTGGTTCGATGGGTGCTTAATGTTTAAAGATCGGATTTGTGTACCAAGAATGAGGAATTGATTCAAAAGATCCTCAGGAAGCACATAGTGGTTATTTCTCGATTCATCTGGGTAGTACGAAAATGTATAATGACTTGAAGAAAATGTATTGGTGGAATGGAATGAAAAGAGATATATCGAGTTTGTGTCCAAATGCTTAATTTGTCAACAGTGAAAGTCGAACACCAAGTACCTTCAGATTACTCCACCTATTATGGTTCTGAATGGAAATGGGATCGGATTACTATGGATTTTGTTTCAGATTGCCATTGACTCGGGAAAGAAAGATGCCATCCGGGTAATAGTTGATGATTAACTAAGCGGTTCATTTTATCCCGATGCGTCGGATTATTCTCTTAACAAGTTGGCTGAACTGTATATTAGAGAAATTGTTAGATTACACGGAATACCATTATCGATTATTTCAGATAGAGATCCAAGGTTTACCTCGTGGTTTTGGCAAAAGTTGCAAGACGCGTTAGGTACGAAGTTAAATTTCAGTACTGCTTTTCATCCACAAACTGATGGACAATTAGAAAGAATAATTCAGATTCTTGAAGATATGCTTAGATGTTGTGTATTGGAATTTCAAGGAAGTTGGGAAAGATACTTACCGTTGGTGGAATTTGCTTACAATAATAGTTATCAGACGAGCTTGAAAATGGCACCTTATGAAGCATTATATGGTCGTAAGTGTCGAACGCCATTGTATTGGACTGAACTCAAGGAAAATCAGATTTATGGAGTTGATCTAATAAAAGAAACTAAAGAAAAAGTGAAGATAATTCGAGATTATTTGAAAGTCGCTTGAGATAGATGTAAATCTTATGCGCACCTAAAGCGAAAGGACATTGAATTTCAAGTTGGTGATAAAGTATTTTTAAAGGTGACTCCGTGGAAGAAAGTCCTTAGATTTGGACGGAAGGGCAAATTAAGTCCGCGTTTTGTTGGGCCGTATGAAGTAATTGAAAAAGTTGGACCGGTAGCATATCGGCTAGCATTACCACCTGAATTAGAGAAGATTCATGATGTGTTCCACGTATCTATGTTACGTCGGTATCGTTCGGATCCTTCACATGTAGTTTCACCGACGAAATTGAACTACAACCGATATGACCTACGAAGAAGAACCGATTAAGATTTTAGCTCGAGAGGTCAAACAACTAAGGAATAAAATGTTGCTCTTGTGAAGGTGTTCGGCAAAGGCATGGAGTAGAAGAAGCTACATGGGAATCCAAGAAACTATGAGAAATCAATACCCACATCTGTTTACCGGTAAGATTTTCGAGGACGAAAATCCTTAAAGGGGGGAGAGTTGTAATATCCCGAATTAGGGCCTAATCGAAATAGTGGTTTCGTGACCATAAATCCGAGATAGAAATAATTATTTTATAATTATTTTGAGGTTTATGATATGATTGCATGATTGTGTGAAAATTTCGTGATGAAATTCTATGCCTAAAGTGCTTCAATTGAAAGTAGGGACTAAATCGAATAAGTTGCAAAACTTGCATCCTAGAAGTTTTTAGTATGAAATTGTTTTGGAATATTAATGAGGAGGTCTTAAATAGCAATTTGACCAATTTTAAGTTCATGGACAAAATTAGGACATGGAAGGAATTTTTGGAAAGTTTAGTAGTAAGGGTATTTTGGTCATTTAGTTATTAAAATGAATTAAAAACAAAATTAAAAGCCAATTTTTGTCCATCTTCTTCATTAGGCCGAAATTTCAAGGGTTCTCCATATCTAGGGTTTGTTTCAAGCTTCCAAGCTCCATAGTAAGTGATTCCAAGCCCGCTTTTAATGATTTTTACGTTTTTGAGATCCCTAACTCGATAAAGCTTATGTTAGCAATAATTTAACCTAGGGTTTATATTTGGAAAAATACCCATAGGTGAAATTTGTGTATTTTGATGTTTTATGATAGAATATGAAGTTTTAAATTATGTTAGACAACTTGTACTACTCGATTTTAAGCAAAAACGAGTAAAAGGGCTTAATCGGTAAAAATACCTAATAGTCACAAGTACATGTTAGAGTGAGAATTTGATGTTGCCATAGAAGAGAAAAGTGATCAGCATGTTGTAAAACATAAGAATAAGGAATAAAGTTTAATCCCGAGCCTAGGGGCAAAAATGTAAATATGCAAAAGTTTAGGGGTAAAATTGTAATTTTGCCAAATTTGGAGTTAAGGATTAATTTGATAATGTGAGTATTAAATAAGCTAAATGTGTTGTTTTAGATCAAGAAAGACGTGGAATCGACCTCAATCGAGGAAAAGAAAAGATTGTGGACTAAATTGCAAAATCTTTGTATTTTGGTACCAAGGTAAGTTCAAGTGTAAATAATGTAGCATAATGGTTATTTTTAAGTTATTGATGTTAATTATATGCTATGCTGAATTTTATTATGAAATGTATGTTTTGTGGTTAATTTCAAATAATATGTAAATTATGTGAACTACTTGTTAAATATAATTGTTACCGAGTATTGATTTCGGCATTCTACGGAAGACGGCAAGGATAAGTGTTCGAGGAAAAAGCCCGTTTGAACCTTAGGAATAGATTAGGATACAAGTGACATGTCACTAGGATGGTTGAGCATCCGAACTCGTTGAGTTGAGTCCGAGTTCACTTATGGACGCGAATGTCTGAACTCGTTGAGTTGAGTCCGAGTTCGTGAGATGTAACTAGACATCCGAACTCGTTGAGTTGAGTCCGAGTTCACTTATGGGCGGGTTACATGATTGCTTGATTGCATATATGGCACTTATGTGCAAGTTATCCATGTATCCGAATTATATTCTGATGTGTTCAACGGGTAAAGTTCTACTCAAATGGAGGAATATTCGAGATGTAAAGAGACGTATTGGTAAGTGATGTGAAATGGATATTTTGGACAGGTATGTATTTAACTCTCAGGTTGAGTATTGATACAACCACGATAAGGTAATAAGATGATGAAAAATGATTAAAAATGTGATATGTGTTTTAGTGATACATGCTAATGTTGATTGGTATGACTGTTTGTTATGTTACTTATTATTTGCATATGAACTTACTAAGCATTTATGCTTACTCCTCCTTCTTACTCATTGTAGTTTTGGACAAGCCACTCAGTCGGGATAGGTCAAGGCTCACCACACTATCCTAAGACTTTTGGTAATGGCTTGTAAATTTAAGTATGGCATGTATAGCAATATACCTTTTTGTGTAAATGATCTTATGGTATGGTGATGGAATGGTTGAGGAAATGCTTGATAATGATAAATTATGAAAATAGTTAGTTTAGATTATATTTGATGTTAAGGACAATTATTAAGATACTTAGTGCATAAAAACTCATAAAAGGGATGAAATTTGCCATAAATGAATCTCGCAGCAACACTAACGCGAGTTTAAAATTTACTAAAAATCATAGAAATTGAACTTGGTGATGGAATACATATCAAATTGAAGCTTATTATGTCTAGTTTCACATGAAACAAATGAAACAGGTGAAGGAATTATATGTTACAAGATATTTGAATTTTAGTTAAACAGGGTCATAGCAGTTTCTGAACCCCCTGTTCCAATTTTAGAAATTCACCATAAATTGTAAAGATATAATTATGTAGGGTATTTTATATTCTCAGAATCCTTATTGAGTCTAGTTTCAAGATAAATAAATCTCATAGTCATATGGATTTTTTACAGAGAGAAATGTGGTTCATAGTAAACAGAGGGCAGACCAGTCAAGTCCTGAAATAGGGGTAACTTTAACTAATAAACTGTACTAATTAGCCCAACTAAAAATTATAGAAAAATATTAGTAGATAGGTATAGGAGTCTAGATTTATAGAAAATTTACGGATCTTGATTTCGAGTTTCGTAACTCGAGATATGATTTTTCTTGTGACTGTGATGCAAGTAGCTTAAAAGCTGTGAATGTAGAAATAAATAATCCAAAGTTCTAAATATGTTAAATTAAGCTTAGTAACACCTCATACTCGACTCCGGCGACGGTCTCGGGCGTGGGGGCGTTACAATTTCAGAGAGACCACTAGGAAGTCTACCTAGTAACACCAAACCCAACCCAAAAGAGCATGTCAAAGTAGTTACACTAAGGAATGGGAAAGTGTTAGCGGAATATGAAAAGAAGCCATTACAAGAAGCTGACAAAAATAAAGGAAAGGAGGTAAAAACCGAAAACAATGACAATCCAATGCCAAAAGAATATAACCACCAATCCCGTATCCAGCAAAGTTGAAGAAGAACCGCATGGATGCACAATTCGGTAAATTTCTTGAACCTTTTAAACAACTGCATATTAACTTACCTTTTGTTGAAGCTATATCGCAGACGGCTACTTATGCAAAATTTTTAAAGGAGCTTCTAACAAACAAAAGGAAGTTTGAAGACTTATCTACAGTGGAAAGTAATGAGGAGTGCTCGGCCATACTCCAAAACAAACTGCCAACCAAACTGAAAGATCCAGGAAGTTTTACTATTCCTTACTTAATTGGTAGTTTGAATGTTGATAAGGCACTAGTTGATTTAGGCGCTAGCATTAATTTGATGCCATATAAAATGTTTAAACAACTTGGTCTTAGGGAGCCTAAACCCACTAGAATGAGTATTCAATTAGCTGATAGATCTGTTAAATATCCTAAGGGAATTATAGAGGATGTACTTGTAAAAGTAGATAAATTTATATTTCCTGTTGATTTCATTGTGCTTGACATGGATGAGGATGTTGAAGTGCCTTTAATCTTAGGTTGTCCATTTTTAGCCACTGTTAGGGCTGTTATTGATGTGGGTGATGGTAAATTGGTACTTAGAGTAGGTGACAAAGAGATTATTTTTAAAATTTATGATGCCATGAGATTTTCTAGGGAACAGGATGACTCGTGTTATTTTATTGACTCTATTGATCATGCTACTCAAGATTCTTTTCAGGAAATCATACATAAGGACACGTTGGAACTGTGTCTTACCCAAAGAGAGGGGGTGGATGATGATTCTGAGATAGGAACTGAACTAAAATCTAATGAAACCTCCCCAAGACTAGCAGAATATGAGGGTGTTAAGGCAAACGATGAACTTAAGTAAAAACCCTCTATTAAAGAACCTCCCAAACTGAAACTTAAACAATTTCCAAATCAGTTGGAATACGCATTCCTTGGAAGTAATTCTACATTACCAATAATTATTGCATTGAACTTGCAACCCAAGGAGAAAGAGGAATTACTCCAAGTATTAAGAAAGCATAAAAGGGTCATAGCCTGGAAAATTTCTGACATAAAAAGGATCAGCCCTTCTTTTTTCACCCACAAAATTTTAATAGAAGATGAATATAAGCTATGTGTGCAAGCCCAAAGACAACTGAACCCCAACATGAAGGAAGTTGTTAAAGCTGAGGTAATTAAACTCTTAGATGCTGGAATTATTATCCTATTTCTAATAGTTCTTGGGTAAGTCCAGTGTAGGTTGTTCCTAAAAAAGGAGGCATGACTGTTGTAGCCAATGAGAAGAATGAATTAATCCCAACAAGGACAGTCACAGGTTGGAGAGTTTTCATTAACTATAGGAAGCTGAATGATGCCACGAGAAAAGATCACTTCCCCCTTCCATTCATTGACCAAATGTTGGAAAGATTATCAGGGCACATGTACTACTATTTTCTAGACGGACTCTCTGGCTATTTACATGTCCATACGGTATGTTTTCTTATCGTAGAACGCCTTTTGGATTATGTAATGCTCATGTTACTTTTCAGCGCTGCATGATGGTCATTTTTGAAGAACTCGTAGAAGACATCATAGAGGTATTTATGGATGATTTCTCGATTTTCGGTAACTCTTTCCATCTTTGCCTTAAAAATTTAAAACGAGTCCTAATAAGATGTGAGGAAACAAACCTTGTGCTTAACTGAGAAAAATGCCAATTTATGGTTCAAGAAGGTATTGTGTTAGGACATAAAATTTCTAGTAAAGGGATTGAGGTTGATAAATCTAAAATTAAAACCATTGAAAAACCACCTCCCCTTAATTCAGGTAAGGCTATTAGAAGTTTCTTAGGACATGCTGGGTTTTATAGAAGATTTATTAAAGATTTTTCTAAAATAGCTAAGCCTTTGACTAAATTACTAGAAAAAGATTTACCTTTTAATTTCGATCAGGAATGTTTAGAAGCATTTAATACTTTAAAGGATAACTTGATTAAAGCTCCAATTATAATTGCACCTGATTGGAATTCACCTTTTGAACTAATGTGCGATGCAAGTGATTTTGTAGTAGGTAAAGTTTTGGGATAGTGAAGAGATAAGCATTTTCAACCTATCTATTATGCTAGCAAAACTTTGACAGCCGCACAAGAAAACTACACAACCACGGAGAAGGAACTGCTAGCTGTGGTTTTTGCCTTCTATAAATTTAGGCCATATTGAATATTGTCTAGAGTTGTAGTTTATACTGATCATTCTGCTCTTCGCTGCCTTTTAACTAAGACAGATGCAAAACCTCAACTCATTCGATAGATTTTGTTACTACAGAAATTTGACTTGGAGATTAAGGATAAGAAAGGAGCTGAAAATCTCGCGGTTGATCATCTTTCCAGGCTTGAAAATCCAAGTACCAAAAAGCTAGATGAAGTTGAAATAAATGATTCGTTCCCTGAAGAATAATTTTTTAGCCGCTCAAGACCTACTAGAGGACATTATAGTGGAAATAAGACCGCACCTAAAATACTCAAATCAGGTTTTTATTGGCCCACTCTATTCAAAGATGCCAACAGGTATGTTACTTCTTGTGGCAAATGCCAACACACAGGAAATATCTCCAAACGTGATGAAATGCCTCAAACATATATGCTTTCTTGTGATATTTTTGACGTTTGGGGTATCGACTTCATGGGTCCATTCCCTAGTTTATCTGGGAATAAATACATCTTAGTAGCTGTTGATTATATGTCCGAATGGGTTGAAGCCCAAGCTTTACCTACTAATGATGCTAGAGTAGTAATACGATTCCTTAAGAAACTCTTCTCCCGATTTGGAACACCTAAAGCAATTATTAATGATAGGGGTACTCATTTCTATAACGCCCAATTTGACAAGGCCATTAAGAAATACGGAGTTCACCACAGAACAACTACCCCTTACCACCCTCAAACTAGTGGCCAAGTCGAAGTAGCAAACCGAGAGCTTAAACGCATCCTAGAAAAAACAGTAGAATTAAACAGGAAGGATTGGATGATGAAATTAGATGATGCTTTATGGGCTTATAGAACAGCTTTTAAGACCCCCATAGGAACATCGCCTTACAAACTTGTTTATGGAAAAAGTTGTCATCTACCATTTGAGTTAGAACACAAAGCATTCTGGGCTATAAAATTTCTAAACTTTAATCCCAAACATGCAAGTGAAAATAGGTTGATACAGTTGAACGAGTTAGATGAGTGGCGAACCAATGCATATGAAAATTCACGCCTATACAAGGACGCAATGAAGGCGCCGCCACGACGCCCGTTTAAGACAATGCAAGCAATTTGAAGTTGGGGATCTTGTCCTGTTGTATAACTTGCGGCTCAATTTGTTCCTAGGGAAGCTTAAATCACGATGGTCAGGTGATTTCATAGTCCAAAATTTCTTTCCATATGGCACAGTAGAGGTAAGTCACCCATTACAAGGCACTTTCAAGGTAAATGGACATCGCCTCAAACTTTACAATGGTGAGAATTTTAAAGACAATATAGAGGAGCTACGGCTCTACGAACTTCCCTAAATATACCCACAAGGTAGAGTGAAGCTTAGACTCTAAATAAGCGCTTCTTGGGAGGCAACCGAAGCACTAACCTCACTAAATAAGGTTTAATTTTTCTTTGACTATTTATAGTTTAACTGAAGGATATTTTGACATTTGAGAGGGGCAAGCACGGCCTAACCCACGGGTGTGCCTTAGGCCGTGCTCATACCACAGGCGGCGACACGGTCGTACGATACAGCCGTGTAAAAATAGAGAAATGTTTTCCCCAACACGGGATTTGATACATTACCACGGCCATGCTACATAGCCGTGGGCAATCCTACCAAATCCACACAGGCGTGTGACACGCCCGTGTCTATAAGCCGTGGTCAAAACTGCCAAAATAACACAGGTGTGAGCACATATACACGGGCGTGGGAGAAGCAAATGAATTAAAAAGGGCGTACGACACGCCCGTGCCCACCACCCGTGGTTGAAACTATCATAATGACACGGCCGTGTGCACCAACACGCCCCGAAGAACACTAGCGTGCCCATTTTACTATTTTTTTTATTTTTATTTTTATTTTTGTTTCTATTTTATTTCAAATTCCATTGTATCTTATTTATTTTTGAAGACTTCCATTTTATATTCTGCTCATCCTTATGGTTATTATCGAATTACCCCTTAATTCTCTTTCACAGTGGTATTTACTTCCTCGGAATTCTTCCTTCCATAAGCCTTAGCTACAATTCTCACTTTTGCTAATCCAAGGATTTCATCAACTATTTCAAGAAGTTTCACCTCTCTCCCTATCTTATGATCTTATATCTATCTATCTTTGTACATTGAGGACAATGTACATCTTAAGTGTGGGGGGTGGTTATTTATATCATTATCAAAAAAATCCCTGAATTCTATCTTATTCTCACGTAACTCACTCATATCACTATTAGAATGAATTGTGATCAATTTATGATTTTTATTGATATGTCATGAATTAAAACATAGGCATTTATGCATTGATTGTTAGACGTTAAGGAATTAGAGGATCAAGCATGATAAAGTTGATTTTTGAGAATTAAAAATTTTTAGGTTGTTTCCCCAAGTTTAGGTATTATCTTAAGTTGAAATTCACAGGTTAAACATCAAAAAGTCATAATTTTTGTTAGATCTTGAGCCTTTAAAGCACATATTATTTCTTTCATGCTCACTTTTATTGTTGCTTTGAGTGCGTCAATGTCGAATTGTTATTCTAGAACTTGCTTGATTATGCATGTCAAGACCACACCTTTGATTTGATATGTTGAGATGATAAAGGCACTTAGGTTTAACCCACTCACTCCATAAAAGCCTACCTTTATAATTAACCCCTAGTGAACCCCCTTGAGCCTAACAAGCCACTCATTGATTTACCCGCAATATTAGCCCATAACCCATTATTGTTGAAATCCCCTCAATTAATTTGATCCCTATTTTTGTCGAGATTCGATTTGAATAAATTGCTTAGCTATGTTTTATTTTTAGCAAATTTCTAAAATATTTGATTTGTTCTTAAAAAAATTATGAAA
This sequence comes from Gossypium arboreum, assembly GCF_025698485.1. Lineage (NCBI taxonomy): Eukaryota > Viridiplantae > Streptophyta > Magnoliopsida > Malvales > Malvaceae > Gossypium > Gossypium arboreum. Next base: position 80,549,135 of record NC_069081.1, on the reverse strand, counting down.
TTATGTAATGCTTAGATTAAAACAATGTTATCCATGAAGAAAAGCTCAATTAGGAATGTAATTTGTTAGTTTTAGTATTTTTCTAGTTAGGTAATTTTTCAATTCAATCTCGATTCTAACCTTCTTTTTCAGCTTCTGACCACACCCCCTAACCAAAGCCACGTTACAACCCTCTAAAGACCTTTTGATTGATGTATCATCTCAATATATAGTTGCGGAGATTTGATTTTCACGCAAGCCTATGGTAATAACTTTTCATATTGTGTAACACCCCGATCCCGAGACCATCACCGGTGTCGGACACGAGGGGTTAACAAGCCAAGTCCACATATTTTGCCCACCAATTTGACATTTCCAGTCGGGCTGGAAAACTGCATCACTGTCGCCTTAAAAATCATATCTCGAGTTTCAAAACTCGGAAACTGGTTTCGTAAATTTTCCCTGAATTTAGACTCATATATCCATCCATGGATTTATTTCTAGAATTTTTGGTCGGGCCAATTGGTACAGTTTATTAGTTAAAGTCACCCATGTTACAGGGATCGACTGCTCTGACCTTCGCGCGTTATAACTTGAATATCTCTCTGTACAGGGCTCTAACACTGGTTCCGTTTGTTTCTAATGAAACTAGACTCAAAATGGAATCTGTACATATAAGGCATGACTCCTAATTCTTTCTGGATAATTTATAGTAAATTTTTAAAGTTGCGACAGGGGACCCAGAAACCGTTCTGGCCCTGTCTCACAATAGCCTTAATATCTCTTAACATGTAACTCCTATGACCATTTCGTTTCTTCCATATGAAAATAGACTCATCAAGGTTCATTTACATAGCTTATTCACTATTTAATACCATTCCTAAAAATTTTGGTGATTTTTCACATTCACGTCACTGCAGCTGGCAGCATCTGTTTTAAGGTAGGTCTTACCTATTTGGTAGTCTCCATGAACCAACTAGTCTTGCCATACATAGGTTCATATATGATCATTTTAACCATGCCAATGGCTGATCATGTGACCAACATTCCCATTTCCAATCCATAGCCACATCATGACACCAAATATATACATACAAACCACAAATAGTCTAAGTTCATGCTTCCTTTTTGAGCCATTTTCGCATGGCCGTATATATATACATCACAACATATTTAACCAACAAGGGGTAGTCCTATACATGCCATCTCAAGTTCAACCAAAATTTATACCAAAATGGAGGCTTGATAGTGTGGATGACTTGACTTCAACGATCCCAAATCCGATTGCTTGAGCGAAATCTAGAAAACCGAGAGCCAAAGCAACGGGGTAAGCATTTTATGCTTAGTAAGTCTCAAGGAATATAATCAACTCTAATTACAGCAATACATCCACATAGCCAAATGCATCATTTCATTAATACACATTCTTACTTCACACTTCATCATTATATAATTTCACAAAGTATCAATCAATTCAATAACTGAAATTCATTAGTCGATTGAGCGAATGTTGCTCAAACATGTCGACTTTCCAATGCACATATAAACGCACCTCATTCTTTGGGCTTTTTGAGTGTACTCATTGAATTTATTACAGCAACCAACACTCACCTCCAGCCCAAGATTCTTCGAATATAACCGGATATAACCATGTGCACAAATGCCTTGGTCTTAGCCGGATAGAATGTCTCGGACGAATGCCTTGGTCTTAGCCGGATGTAGCCACTAGCACAATTGCCTTGGTCTTAACCGGATATAATTTCCAGCATAATTGTCTTGATTTAGCCCGGATATCATTCAATTTCCATGAACACATACATCAATTATCATTGGACATACATATTTCATTTTCGTTACTAAGGCTCAAACGCAATTATAGTCATAAGCATATTCGCCTTGGGACTTAGCCCGGTAGAATTCAAATACTCATGCACACATAATCAATAATCAATACACATCCATACTTTATTTCACATAATTCAAGTAGGGTCACTTCTTGAGGACTTACCTCGGATGTTGTCGAACGGCTTTTTCGGCTATTCGATCACTTTCTCCTTCCCTTGTCCAATTGTGGCCCTCTAAGCTCTTGAGCTAATTCAAACAAATTCAATTTATTAAAACCTCATTGTGCTAGCTTATGGCGAATATGACAAGGAGTTTAAATGGTCATATGGCCACCCTTTAGCTTGAATACACAATGGTCATGCACATTTTATACTACATCAAGCAATTCAATACAATTTATTCGAGCATCAAGGAAATGCTAAGGCCTTCAATAGGCTACCCAAGGCCGAATATTCATGTACATGTTGAGGCCAATTATGCACTTAATACCTCACAAGAACAGCATGCATTTTACTAGTTAATGCTTTGCATATTGTGGCTCAAAACTTATAATATAGCATCAAGCACTTATATGTGTGCTAGGCCGAATCGTGCTTGCAAATTTCACAATTATTCTTCAACATCTTCTTCTTTAAACAAACTTCTTCATCACTTCCTTCATAATCAAAACATCATGTGCAAACATATATATACATATATGAGCATGGCCGAATTTCAAGGTGTCCATAGCCATCCAAAACACAAATTTTAACTAACATGCAAGAAGCATGAACCATGCTCATGAATGCATCATGGCGAATATGACAATCATGCTCCTTTTCAACTTCAATCATGATAAAACAAAAGAAAGCTCAAAATCTTACTCAAGAGTAGACAATCCATCATTGCATGCATCATCATCAAGCTTCACACTTAGCATGCAATGGCTTTATCACCATAACAACTTTGGCCAAATACCATTTCCATGGCATAACAAAGATTTGAGCCATGGCTAACATGCACATCAAGTTAGCAACCAAAACATGCATGAAACTCCTAACACAACCTCATACATACCTTAATCTTGATGCAAACTTAGCCAAATCTCCTTCTAGATCTCTTCCAAACCAAGCATGAAGCAAAAATCCTCCTTCTTCCTTAGTTTTGGCTCAAAGAAAGGATGAACAAAATTTTTTCTTTCCTTCTCTACAACTCACGGCAATGGGGGAATACCTCACTCACACACATTTTTTTTTCATTCTTTTCTTACCCATACACCTTTGTTTATTATTTCTCCCTAATGCACCAACAAAATGTTTCATGACATGTTTTGCCCATCCTCTCTTGCCATGGCCGGCCACTTCATGTTGGGGGAAATTTGACATACAAATCCTTATTTTTGCATGCATGAGCAACTAGTCATCACACATTTCCCCATCATACTTTCAAAGTTCACTACTAGGTCCTTTCTAGTGAAATTCGCATTTATAACACTAAATCGAAACATCAAAATGTCACACACAAATTAACACATATCATAGGCATCAAAATAAATTTTAAATTATTTTTATGCCTCGGTTTTGTGGTCCCGAAACCACATCCCGACTAGGGTCAATTTTGGGCTGTCACAACTCTCCCCACTTAAGAAATTTTCGTCCCGAAAATCTTACCGTAAATAGGTTTGGATATCGCTCTTTCATAGAGTTCTCGGTCTCCCAAGTAGCTTCTTCTATCCCGTGCTTGAGCCATAACACTTTCACCAATGAACCCGCTTGTTTCAGTAACTCTTTCACTTCTCGTGATAGGATACGAATCGGTTCTTCCTCATAACTCATATTAGCTTGAATCTCAATTTCGATGGACTAATCACGTGCGATGGATCGGATCTATAGCGTCGAAGCATCGAACGTGAAAGACATCGTGAACCTTTTAAGTTCAGGGGCAAAATCAAACGATATGCCATTGGACCGACTTGCTCGGATATCTCATATGGCCCAATGAACCTCGGGCTCGGCTTGCCCTTACGGCGAATCGAGTATCTTTTTCCAAGGCGATACCTTGAGAAACACTTTATCACCCACGATACTCGATATCCTTTCGCTTCAGATTCGCGTACGACTTCTGACGATCGGAGGCTATCTTCAGACTTTCACGGATTACTTTCACTTTCTGTTCAGCATCCCTAATCAAATCCACCGAAAATCTTGCTTTCACCGAGCTCGGTCCAAAACAATGGCGTCGGCATTTACGACCGTACAAGGCCTCGTAGGGTGCCATCTTAATACTTGATTGAAAGTCGTTGTTGTAAACGAATTCAATCAACGGCAAATACCGTTCCCATGAACCACTAAACTCGAGGACGCAACATCTTAACATATCCTCAAGTATCTCGAATTATCCGCTCGGATTGACCATCGGTTTGGGGTGAAAGGCGGTCTTTGAAATGCAACTTGGTACCCAAAGCTTCTTGCAACTTTTTCCAAAATCGCGAGGTAAATCTCGGATCTCTATCCGACACGATAGAAATAGGCACCCGTGTAATCTCACAACTGAGAAACGTACAATTCCGCTAATTTGTCCATTGAAAATCCGTGCGTCGACGGGACAAAGTGGGCCGACTTAGTCAATCGATCTACCACGACCCAAACCGCATCCTTCTTACTTGCGACAATGGCGGTCCGGATACAAAGTCCATTGTGACTCGATCCCATTTCCACTCGGGTATCGTGATTGGTGAAGTAATCTCAAGGCACCGATGTTCCGCTTTCACTTGTTGACATATTAGACATCTCAAACAAAGTCGGAGATGTCTCGCTTCATACCATTCCACCAAAACCGATGTTTCAATTCATTGTACATCTTCGTACTCCCGGTGGATTGCCATTCGGCTACAATGGGCTTCATTCGAATTATCGAAATGAGTTCAATTCTTTGGGACACACAGACGACCTTTGAACCTCAAACAATCGTCATCGTCGATTTGAAACTCCGAGTCCTTGCTCGTAACACACGCAGCCGTTTTGCAACCAACTCGTCATCGACTTTCTGAGCTTCTTGAATTTGGTGTGTCAATAATGGTTTGGCTTTCAATTCAGCCACTAACACACTTTGTCGGATCGGACGGACAAGTGCACATTCATCGCTCGTAAAGTGAATAACGATTTACGACTCAAGGCATCCGCAACCACATTCGCCTTTCCGGGTGATAGTCAATGATCACTCATAATCCTTTAACAGCTCAAGCCAACGTCTTTGTCGCAGATTTAAGTCTCTTTGGGTCATCAAATATTTGAGACTTTTGTGATCCGAGTATACATGGCACCTTTCACCAAATAAGTAATGTCGCCAAATCTTTAAGGCGAATACGATGGCGGCCAATTCGAGATCATGAGTCGGATAATTTTTCTCATGTGGCTTTAATTGCCTCGACGCATAGGCCACAACTCGACCTTCTTGCATTAATACGCAACCTAACCCAAGTAGAGAGGCGTCGCTATAGATGACAAACTCCTTGCCGGACTCGGGTTGCACTAGAATTGGGGCTTCAGTCAAATAAGTTTTCAGTTGATCGAAACTTTTTTGGCATTTCTCCGTCCATTCGAACTTAACATCCTTTTGGAGTAGCTTCGTCATCGGCGTGGCTATCGTTGAGAAGCCTTTTACAAATCGTCGGTAATAACCGGCAAGCCCCAAAAAGCTCCGAACCTCAGTAATATTTCTCGGAGGCTTCCAATTAAGTATGGTGACATTTTATTCGGTCGACTCGAATACCCGATGCGAATACCACATGACCCAAGAAGCTAACCTCTCTTAACCGAACTCACACTTGTTGAACTTAGCATATAATTGCTTATCCCGTAAAATTTGCAGACTAACCGCAAGTGTTCAAGATGTTCGGTCTCATTTCTTGAATAGACCAAGATGTCATCAATGAACACGACTACTGAATCGATCCAAATATGGTCTAAAGATCCGATTCATTAAATCCATAAATCTGCGGGGGGCATTAGTGAGCCCAAACGGCATCACTAGGAACTCATAGTGACCATATCTCGCTTCAAGGCGGTCTTGGGTACGTCCGAATCTCGGATTCGCAATTGATAATAGCCCATTCTCAAATCTATTTTCGAGAACACCGAGGCTCCCTTCAGCTTGATCGAACAAGTCATCAATACGTGGCAACGGATATTTGTTCTTTATCGTCGCTTTATTAAGTCGACGATAGTCGATCTGCAATCGCATGGTTCCATCCTTCTTCTTCACGAACAACACCGCGCACCCCAAGGCGAAAAACTCGGTCGAGCAAAACCTCTATCCACCAATTCTTGCAACCGAGCTTTCAACTCCTTTAATTCCGTTGGTGCCATACGATACGGAGCTATCGAATTGGAGTGGTACCGGTACCAATTCGATGCCAAATTCTATTTCCGAACAGTGGTAAACCCGGCAATTCTTCGGGAAAACATCCGGTATTCACAAACCACGGGCGCAGATTCGGGTTTCTTCTCGATTCCTTGTCATCGAAAGTACGTGACGCAAGGTACGCCGCACCCTTTTCTTACATATTTCGGGCCAACATCGCGATATTACACCGGCAACCCTTTAAGTCCGTGGACTCAACCCGAATTATTTCATTATTCGCGCACCTCAAATCGATAGTCTTGCTCTTGCAATTTACAACCGCATCGTGCATGGTCAACCAATCCAAACCAAGAATAACGTCGAACTCATCGAACGGCAAAAGCATCAAGTCCGCCGGAAAACAAGAACCTCGGAACACTAGGGGACTTTTCTTGCACACTTTGTTGACAAGCACGTAATGACCCAAGGGTTTGACACCCGAATTACAAACTCAGTAGACTCAATGGGCAAAGTCTTACTGGATGCTAAGGTTTCACATATATATGAATGAGTAGAACCAGGGTCAATCAAAGCAATCACATTTGTATTGAAAAGAGTGAAAGTACCGGTAATAACATCTGGAGAGGCAGCATCCTCGCGTGCGCGTATGGCATAAGTCCTAGCAGGAGCACGAGCCTCAGATCTGATGGTAGCATCTCTAGATCCTCTCTAACCGCCACTGACATTGCCCATATTTCTAGGTGGCCTACCTCGGCAATGGTAGCACCGGGTTTGCACTCGACTTACATTCTGCTCATGCATCCTCGGGCAATCCTTCATAAAGTGGTCGGCCGATCCACACTTATAGCGAGAGCGATCACGAAACCAACAGCTCCCGAATGCCATTTGCCACAATGTGGACACTCCGCCTCTCTCGGCGATCATTTCCACCATCGGCGATCGAAGTGACTCGTGTGGTCACGAGGGTCGATCGCGTCCTCGTCTAGAAAAGCCCAAACGCCTCTAGACCGGCTCGCATCATCTCGAAATCTCTTCGATGCTTGTTGAAGAGACTTTCCGAGGACCTCTTCGAATTCTCCGGTTCCCACATCACTTTTTGTTTCTCCTTTCTAAGCTCTTGACTTTACAAGCTCGCTCAACAAGTACTACGAACTCTCGTATCTCGAGAATGCCAACAAACATCCTTATATCATCATTCAGCCCATCCTCGAAGCGTTTACACATAATAGCTTCGGACGAAATGCATTCTCGTGCGTACCGGCTAAGCCTCACAAACTTTCGTTCGTAGTCGGTAACGGACATAGAACCTTGCTTAAGATCAAGAAATTCCCTCGGTTTTGGTCGATGAATCTCGGTGATATACTTTTTTCGGAACTCGGTTTGAAAGAATTCCCAAGTCACTTGCTCTCTAGGCACCACAGAAGTCAGAGTACTCCACCAATAGTAGGCGGACTCGCGTAGCAAGGAGATGGTACACTTTAAGCACTCATCGGTGTACAGGATAGCTCATCAAGCACCGGATAGTGTTATCTAACCAAAATTCAGCTCGCTCGGCATCATCATCATCCGTAGCCTTAAATTCAGTGGCCCCATGTTTTGAATCCTATCGACCGGGGCTTACTTGACCTTATTTGGTCGATCACGGAGGTATTGTAGGTCTTGGGGTTGCATTTGTCGGGAATGGAGGTTGTGGAACAGTAGTGTTGGTTCGAATGTATTGATTAAACCATTCGTTCATCACACTATAAAAGGCTTGCCTAGCCTCGTCATTAGGATTGCTGGCCATAGGTTGAGAGTCCGCCGCGCTGTCCCTTGCGCGAGCAAGCGCTACACTCTCCACATCATCAGCTATCGCTCGGTTGGGATCGGATCCATTGCTATAAACAAACACAAAGTCAAATTGTCGAAATCATCACACTATCGATTCATCATTTAATGGCATGTATAGCTAGACCCCAAACACATCACGGTAGTCCTAGAATCGACTAAACCGTGGCTCGATACCAATAAAATTGTAACACCCCAAACAGAGACCATCGCGGTGTCGGACCCGAGGGGTTAACAAGCCAAGTTCACATGTTTTGCCCACCAATTTGACATTTCCAGTTAGGCTGGAAAACTGCGTCACTGTCGCCTTAAAATCATATCTCGAGTTTCAAAACTCGGAAACTGGTTTCGTAAATTTTCCCTGAATTTAGACTCATATATACATCCATGGATTTATTTCTAGGATTTTTGGTCAGGCCAATTGGTACAGTTTATTAGTTAAAGTTACCCATGTTACAGGGATTGACTGCTCTGACCTTCGCGCCGTATAACTTGAATATCTCTCTGTACAGGGCTTTAATGCTGGTGTCGTTTGTTTCTAATGAAACTAGACTCAAAATGGAATCTGTACATATAAGGTATGTCTCCTAATTATTTTGGATAATTTATAGTGAATTTTAAAGTTGCGACAGGGAACCCAGAAACCATTCTGGCCCTGTCTCACAATAGCTTTAATATCTCTTAACCTGTAACTCCTATGACCATTTCGTTTCTTCCATATGAAAATAGACTCATAAAGGTTCATTTACATAGCTTATTCACTATTTAATTCCATTCCTATGAATTTTGGTGATTTTTCACATTCACGCCACTGCAGCTGGCAGCATCTGTTTTAAGGTAGGACTTACCTATTTGGTAGTCTCCATGATTCAACTAGTCTTGCCATACATAGGTTCATATATGATCATTTTAACCATGCCAATGGCTGATCATATGACCAACATTCCCATTTCAAGCCATAGCCACATCATGACACCAAATATATACATACAACCCACAATTAGTCTAAGTTCATGCTTCCCTTTTCGAGCCATTTTCGCATGGCCGTACATACTTACATCACAACATATTTAACAAACAAGGGTAGTCCTATACATGCCATCTCAAGTTCAACCAAAATTTATACCAAAATGGAGGCTTGATAGTGTGGATGACTTCGACTTCAACGATCCCAAATCCGATTGCTTGAGCGAAATCTAGAAAACCGAGAGCCAAAGCAACGGGTAAGCATTTTTTATGCTTAGTAAGTCTCAAGGAATATAATCAACTCTAATTACAGCAATACATTCACATAGCCAAATGCATCATTTCATTAATACACATTCTTACTTCACACTTCATCATTATATAATTTCACAAAATATCAATCAATTCAATAACTGAAATTCATTAGTCGATTGAGCGAATGTTGCTCAAACATGTCGACTTTCCAATGCACATATAACGTACCTTATCCTTTGGGCTTTTCGAGTGTACTAATTGAATTCATTACAGCAACCAACACTCACCTCCAGCCCAAGATTCTTCGGAATATAACCGGATGTAATCACGTGCACAAATGCCTTCGGGTCTTAGCCCGGATAGAATATCTTGCACGAATGCCTTCGGGTCTTAGCCCGGATGTAGCCACTAGCACAATTGCCTTCGGGTCTTAATCCGGATATAATTTCCAGCATAATTGTCTTCGGGATTTAGCCCGGATATCATTCAATTTCCCATGAACACATACATCAATTATCATTGGACATACATAATTCATTTTCGTTACTAAGGCTCAAACGCAATTATAGTCACAAGCATATTCGCCTTCGGGACTTAGCCCGGGTAGAATTCAAATACTCATGCATACATAATCAATAATCAATACACATCCATACTTTATTTCACACAATTCAAGTAGGGTCACTTCTTGAGGACTTACCTCGGATGTTGTCGAACGGCTTTTTCGGCTATTCGATCACCTTTTCCTTCCCCTTGTCCAATTGTGGTCTTCTAGGCTCTTGAGCTAATTCAAACAAATTCAATTTATTAAAATCCTCATTGTGCTAGCTTTTGGCCGAATATGACAAGGAGTTTAAATGGTCATATGGCCACCCTTTAGCTTGAATACACAATGGTCATGCACATTTTATACTACATCAAGCAATTCAATACAATTTATTCGAGCATCAAGGAAATGCTAAGGCCTTCAATAGGCTACCCAAGGCCGAATATTCATGTACATGTTGAGGTCAATTTTGCACTTAATACCTCACAAAACAGCATGCAATTTACTAATTAATGCTTTGCACATTGTGGCCCAAAACTTATAATATAGCATCAAGCACCTACATGTGTGCTAGGCAATTGTGCTTGCAATTTCACAAGCATTCTTCCACATCTTCTTCTTTAAACCAATATATTCATCACTTAGTTCATAACCAAAACATAATGTGCAATCATATATATGCATATATGAGCATGGCCGAATTTCAAGGTGTCCATAGCCATCCAAAACACAAATTTTAACTAACATGCAAGAAGCATGAATCATGCTCAAGAATGCATCATGGCCGAATATGACAATCATGCTCCTTTTCAACTTCAATCATGATAAAACAAAAAAAAGCTCAAAATCTTACTCATGAGTAGAAAATCCATCATTGCATGCATCATCATCAAGCTTCACACTTAGCATGCAATGGCTTTATCACCGTAACAACTTTGGCCAAATGCCATTTCCATGGCATGACAAAGATTTGAGCCATGGCTAACATGCATGTAACACCCCAAACCCGTGACCGTCACCGGATTTGACCACGTGGTGTTACCGGGCTTACTTCCCTTATTTCTCTCTTTGAAATAATTGATTTCTGTTCCAGGCAGGCTAGCTAACTGCGTCACTGTCACCTTAGAAATCATATCTCGAGTTCCAGAACTCGAAAATCAGTTCCGTAAATTTTCCCTGAAACTAGACTCATATATCCATCCCTGGATTTATTTCTAGAATTTTTGGTCAGGCAAATTGGTACAGTTTATTAGTTAAAGTCGCCCATGTTACAGGGGTCGACTACACTGACCTTCGCGCATTACGACCTGGATATATTCTCGTACAGGGCTTCAATGCTCATGTAGTTTGTTTCTAATGAAACTAGACTCAAAGGGGAATCTGCACATATAAGGCACAACTTCTAATTCCTTCTGGATAATTTATGGTAAATTTTCAAAGTCGAGACAGGGGATCCAGAAACTGTTCTGGCCCTATTTCACGAGAACTTTAATATCTCTCAGTATACTGCTCATATGGTCGTTTCGTTTCGTCCATATGAAAATAGATTCATCAAGGTTCAATTTCATAATTTATTCACTATTTAATTCTACTTCTACTATTTTTAGTGATTTTTCAATCTCATATCACTGCTGCTGTCCGCAACAGTTACTGCAGTAGACTATGCCAATTTCATGAATCTTTCCTTGGCCTTACTAATCATCCATCATACATGACACAAATTATGGCCACCTTATCAAAATTAAAGTTTCTAAGACTCGTGGCTATAGGTTCTAGCATCCCACTCAACGACCACATAGGCCATTTTCACATGGCTTAAAGTTTACAACCCACAATTCAACAAAACATAATAGCCTATACATGCCAAATGTTCTCCTAGTTCAACTACGAAGACAATACCAAAAGATTTCCAGCCGGTGTGATGACTTCAACGACGGTTCTGAGCACGCAACAATATGAGTCCAAGAGACCTAAAATGGGTGACAAGAAAACACCGAGTGAGTTTATAACTCAGTAAGTCATAAGCATTCATCAACCATCCATTAATAAAATTTTCACAACATCAAACAATAAACGAGGCTAGGTACTTCATCCATATCGAAAGTATACCATAATTCCTCGGACCTTTCGGTTCAATCTCATACCAAGTCATACATCCACATTTCATATTCTATACAATAAGATATTTGAGGCATTTTACACACCAACTCATTCACACCACAATCATACAATTGCAATCATCACATAGATTTAAAGCTTACCAAGCTCAACCCCGAGCATGAACGTATTGCCTATTCGTCATGAGCTCAAGGTACTTACCCGATCCGCTGTCCGGGATTAACTCGATAATGTCGTACACTCAGTGCCAATTGTAATGCAAGAGCATATAGTGAATCCGCACACTTAGTGCTATATATTTTCAGCTCGCACACTTAGTGCTATATAATTTTCAGCTCGCACACTTAGTGCTATATAATCAAACTCGCACACTTAGTGCTGTACAATTTAAACCCGCACACTTAGTGCCAATCTTGTCACCGTGTCCATTTATACCCGCACACTTAGTGCCGAGACCAATACCTTATGCATTTTGCTGCCTTTATACATTCAACAATGGCATCATTCCATACACATACATTTTCATTTACACATCAACTCATTTAAACACAATTGCGTATATATTATGGTCATTTACATCAACACCAAATATATGCTTAATGACTTACATTATGTAGGGTAGAACGGTTCCAATTCGCTACTCGTTTGCTTTCTCCTTTCCTTTGTCCGATTTAGTCCCCTTTGCTCGGAGCTAAATCAAACAATTCACCTCTCCATCAAACACAAACATACGGCATTCATATACATTATTATGATTATTGCCGAATACTTAACACAACTAAGCTAAAATTTACTCAATCTCATCTTAATTTATTGCTACTTATTCATCAAATTCCCAATACAGGTATTTAACACCTATGCAACAAAACCGGATTAGCAAACACCCATAGCCCATGGCCGATTACAACTTAAACACAAGTCAACAAGATCTCATGATTTCAAATCAAACTCTTCTCAAGAATGCACCATGCGAACCCTTAGATGATTAAACATCTAATTTAGACAATCTTAGAACATCTAAACGACACTTGTTCAAGGCATTAAACCACTACATGTTCGGCCATTACCTTAGGTGCATTAGAAATTTATACTATCAATAAGCTCAACTTCTTGCAACAACAATTTCTTCCTCAAGGTTTAAAGGCTAAAATCAAATTATTCTCCCATTAACCATAAATGAATGTACCATACCTCCATCAAGATTTCAAGATTCTTTTGGCTTGGGTTAAGTAAGAAGCAAGATGATTAACCTAAAACAAGCTTGAATTTCAAAACAAATCTAACACTTTTTACTAACCTTTCTTCTCCTTCCATGACCGAAAGTCTTTCTCCCTCTTCCTCTTTACATTCGCCAAGAAGAGCTTAAGTTCCAAGCTTTGTTTTCATGACCCTCTTGCTAGCTAAAGAAGAATGCCGATTTGCTTTAGGAGATTTCCCTATTCCTTCATCTTTTCAAGTCATGGCAATTGTAACAAAAATGAGGAAGGATGAACAACCAATTTTCTTCCCTTTTTTTTCTTTGTTTTGTCACGGCACAAGAGTATCCATACACACATTTTTCTTCATCATTTTCCCTTCTTCTTTTTTTTCATTTCTTTATTTCCCTTCCATAATGCACTAGGCCAACATGTCTAGGACATGTTTTCTTTGCCCATCATCATGTCATGGCCGGCCACTAACCTTAAGAAATGGGTTATTTGACATGCAACTCCACCTTTGTGTTAACATGCACTAATAAGCCATTTAAAATTAGCCTATCATATTTCACCATGTTTCACATTGATCCCTATTTAATAATTTCTCACAAAATTGGTAAAATTAGAGAATGAAACTTCCACATATGCATGCACACATATAGTAAGCATAGAATATAACAATTAATTATTTTTATGACTCGGTTTAGTGGTCCCGAAACCACTTTCCGACTAGGGTCAATTTATGGCTGTCACAATGCACATCAAATTAGCAACCAAAACATGCATGAAACTCCCAACACAACCTCATACATACCTTACTCTTGATGCAAATTTAGCCAAATCACCTTCTAGATCTCTTCTAAACAAAGGAAATGAAGCAAAAATCCTTCTTCCTCTTAGCATTTTGGCCAAAAAGGGAGAGAGCAAGCATGAACAAATTTTTTTGTTTTGTTTTTTTTCTTCTTGGTTGCACGGCAATGGGGTATGCTACTCTCTCACACACATTTTTTTTTTCATTCTTTTCTTACCCATGCCTATTTGTTTACTATTTCTCCCTAATGCCCAACAAAACATGTTTCATGACATGTTTAACCCATATCTCTTTGTCATGGCCGGCCATCACTTGTAAAAAGGGGGAATTTGACATGCAAGTCCATTATTTTGCATGCATGCTTTAATTAGTCATCACCCCTTTCCCTATCGTATTTTCAAAGTTCACTACTAAGTCCTTTCTAGTGGAATTCACCTTTATAACACTAAATCAATCATCATAAAATGTCATACATGAGCACACACATATTATAGGCATCAAAATAAATTTTTAATTATTTTTATGCCTCGGTTTTGTGGTCCCGAAACCACATTCCGGCTAGGGTCTATTTTGGGCTGTCACAAAGCATGAAGCAAAAATCCTCCTTCTTCCTTAGTTTTGGCTCAAAGAAAGGATGAACAAAATTTTTTTCTTTCCTTCTCTACAACTCACGGCAATGGGGGGGGAATACCTCACTCACACACATTTTTTTTTTCATTCTTTTCTTACCCATACACCTTTGTTTATTATTTCTCCCTAATGCACCAACAAAACATGTTTCATGACATGTTTTGCCCATCCTCTCTTGCCATGGCCGGCCACTTTATGTTGGGGGGGAAATTTGACATGCAAATCCCTTATTTTTGCATGCATGAGCAACTAGTCATCACACATTTCCCCATCATACTTTCAAAGTTCACTACTAGGTCCTTTCTAGTGAAATTCGCATTTATAACACTAAATCGAAACATCAAAAATGTCACACACAAATTAACACATATCATAGGCATCAAAATAAATTTTAAATTATTTTTATGCCTCGGTTTTGTGGTCCCGAAACCACATCCCGACTAGGGTCAATTTTGGGCTGTCACATATTGATTGTTGAGTGCTAAATTACTTGTCCTTAGACACCTCGAGTGTTTTGAGTGAATCTTTAGTGAGGATGTGAAACTCTGTGATATTTTGAATCAAAGATGATTACTTAGATGAGGGGAGACGCCTATGTTTTTTGTGATAAAATGCTCAACTTGGAATGTTTGAAACTTTGATGTTCTTCGAGTTGAATTTTCAATGTATGATTACTTATGGATTATTTTGAGAAACTATTGAAGAGAATTATAAGTTGATAAGAATTTATTTTGATTGTGAGTTGAGGATTTTGCTTGAGGACAAGCAAACACTTAAGTGTGGGGGTATTTGATAAGTCGTAATTTATACATATTTTTATCCTATGCTTTGCATATTTTTGGATGAATTATCATTAGATTTGTGGAATTCGATGCTCCTAGTCCTTTAATTTCATGTTTTATACTTAGGTGGGCATAGGAGAGTAAAAAGAGAGAGAAACTGACCAAAAATAGAGAAAATGGGTCAACGTGAGAAATCAACACGGCCTGGACTTCCTTACATGGGTAGTTCACATGCCCGTGTCTATCTAACAGATTGCAACACAGCCTAAGCCACCTCACACAGGCGTGACACACAAGCATGTCCCTGTCGAGCCCAAGTCTAGTCCTATTCAGAAAAAGCCACTCTTGAGGGTCTTGAAGCATTCTAAAGCCTAAATAAACACCCCAGCGGTACCTAGAGGGGACACATGGAGTAGGAGGCAAGGAATTACTTGAAGAAAGCCGATTGATCCATTTCAGAAGCTGGATTCTCCTTCAAGACTGAAGATTTCCCTTCGATTTCCTTTGGGATTTTTGGGTTTCTTTATGTTTTGTTATTATTATTCTTCTAAGATGTTTTCTTTTAAACTTATGAACTGAATTCACCAAATACTTAAAGGGAATGAAACCTAAGACGGATCTTGTTATTATTTTCCGAATTATATGATAAATATTTGATTTGTTCTTAATTATGAGTTCTTAATTCTTACTTTAATATTCCAGGATACTGATTCAAGTATTGATATGCTTATTCAGAGGAGCAAAAGTCCCTGTCTAAGAGTAAATCTAGCATAATTAAGCGGAGCTGATTGCACCCCTAGACATAGGGCAACATAATTTTGCCGGATTAGGGTGAAACCTAATAAGGGAATCCATAGATCGAGTTAAAGCAACACTAGGGGTTTTAATTAGAAAGAGATTTCAATTAATCAACCTAGGGTTAGACGTTGTTAGTCTCGAGAGAGATAATAATATAACTTAGGGATTTCTACGAATCAAGTCAAGTGAATAAATTGTCTGATTCAGAGTCAAATAACAAGTGAAGTCTAGGTGGATTTTCCCTTGGTATTTTCCAAATCAATCGGTTTTTCCCAAAAGTTATTTCCCCAATTTTCTTCTTATGCATTCTTAGTTTATTTAATTAATTTAGATAAAATAAATCCCCTTATTTTTAGGCTATATAATAAAAAGAAGGTTAATACTAGTACTTTTATTTCCTGTGGGTTCTACATTCTGGTCTTGCTATAAACTATACTACTGTTCGATAGGTGCGCTTTCCTTTATCGTGATAATAGTTAGTTTTCAAGTACAATCAATCATAAATATAAAACTTATCATGAGACAACTACATCAGTACTGAAGGATGTTTAAGATTCAGAAGTCGAATATGTGTTCCAAGAAATTCAGAGTTGATTCAGATGATTTTAAATAAAGCTTATAGCATTCGGTTATCTATTAATCTGGGTAGAAATGTATAATGATTTGAAACAGCTTTATTGGTGGCATGGTATAAAACGAGATATTTCAGATTTTGTTTCGAAATGTTTAATCTGTCAGCAAGTTAAAGATGAACATCAGGCGCCATTCGGTTTGTTACTACCGGTTATGATTCCAAAGTGGAAATGGGATAGAATCACGATGGATTTTGTATTGGGTTTACCTCTGTCACCAACTAAGAAAGATGCAATCTGGGTTGTTGTTGATAGATTGACTAAACCGGCTCACTTCATTCCGGTTCGTACAAATTATTCACTTGATGAGCTTGTTGAGTTGTACATTTCTCAGATTGCGAGATTGCACGGAGTACCTATTTCTGTTGTTTTGGATAGAGATCTGAGGTTCACATCACGGTTTTGGAAGAAACCACAAGATGCATTAGGTATGAAACTACACTTTAGCACTGCTTTTCACCCACAGACGGATGTTCAATCCGAGCAGATTATTCAGATACTCGAAGATATGTTGAGATGTTGTATTATTGAGTTTGAAGGTACGTGGGAACCATATTTGCCACTGATTGAATTTGCATATAATAATATCTTTCAATCGAGTATCAAAATTGCTCCTTACAAAGCTTTGTACGGTCGCAAATGTCGAACACCATTGCATTGGACAGAGCTTAGTGAGAACAAGATTCACAGGGTTGATTTGATCAGAGAAACAGAAGAAAAAGTGAAAGTAATACGAGATAGTCTGAAAACATCTGCTGATCGTCAGCAATCGTATACAGATTTAAAAAGAAAAGATACTGAGCTTCAAATCAGAGACAAAGTGTTTCTGAAAGTATCTCCGTGGAAGAATATACTTTGATTCGGTCGTAAAGGCAAATTGAGTCCAAGGTTCATCGAACCGTATGAAGTCATAGAGCGTGTCGGGCCAGTTGCATATAGATTGTTATTTCCACCTGAGTTAGACAAGATCCACAACGTATTTCACGTATCGATGCTATAAAGATACAGATCAGATCCTTCATGTAACAGCCCGATTTAGACCCTATTCAGAATGGTGGTTTTGAGACCACGAATCTAATTCAAAAAATATTTAAAAATTATTTTCTATGTTTATTATGTGTGAATTTATGTGTGTGAAAATTTCATTCGAAAATTTTATCATTTGAGTGCCCGATTTAATAAAAGGGCTTAATCACATAAAATAGAAAATATATAGTTTAATTTATAAGGGTCGAATTGTTGTTGTCTTTATTGCATGAGGTATTTAAGTTGCAACATTACCATATGAATTAGTGATGGACGGTTGTGGCCTTAATATATAAGTTTTAGTTATTAAATATCAAAGGTTAAACTTGTAAAATGTTAAATAATATATATGTTATAATAAAACATATAATAAAACAACCATGCATTCATCTTTTACACATGACCGAAACATCAAAAGAAAAGAAAGAAATAAAGCTTTAGGATATTCGGCCATTTGATAGCTTGCTTAAGGTATGTAACAAGCTCAGTTTTTGATAATTTTTACATTTTTGAGATCATTGCAGTGAAATGTACAAAGCCCATGCTTTAATTTTTTATTTTGATGAATATTTTGAGTTAAGCCATTGATGAATAATTGAGTTTTGTGATGTTAGTTGATGTACTATGAAAGATATGTTTTGTATTGGAATTTTTGATGAATTTGAGTAATCAGGACTTAATTGAAAAAATAATAAATTAAGGGACTAAAATGTGAAATAAATGAAATATATGGGCTTTTATGAACATAACGAACATTCGGCCTAAGCATAGTGTATTCAAATTTTGGATGTTTTGTGTTTTGTGTAATTTGGACCAATTTGTAAAAAATGTTAAACGTCAGGGGCAAAATGGTAATTTGCCCATTTATGTGTTTTTGGACTAAATTGAATGGAATTATGTTTGAATGAGTTTAATTTGAATATGTTTAGATCAAGAACTAAAGAAATTGGATTTGGATCGGGGGAAAACCAAAGTTGTTGAATAGTCGTCCTGTTCTGATTATCGTTGTCCGAGGTAAGTTTATAAGCAAATAGATGTTGTTAATTTTAAATAAATACAAGTTTTATATGCTGAAATGAATTATGTGAAAGTATATATGTGGTAGCCGAATGTGAATATGCTTGGGAGCTATGTTTACGATTTTGATTTGACCGAGTTATGACGTCCGAAAGCCCCGTACGAACCTTAGGAATAGCTAGGATACATATGTCATGACATAGGATTTTCGATATGTGTTCTCGTGTAAGACCACATCTAGGACGTTGGCACCGATATGTGATTACGTGTAAGACCATGTCTAGGACATCAACATCGTATTTGATTCGTGTAAAACCCTGTCTAGGATAGTGGCATCGATATGTAATTACATGTAAGATAATGTCTGGGACGTTGGCTTTGTACGATATGTGTGATTATCCGAGTATCCTATTCAATTCCGAATGGTTCAACGGGCAATGATAAGTTGTGATCGAATGTGTAAATCAAGCTAAATTGATCAGGTATGTGATAGTTGATTACTTATTTGAAAATAAGGTAAGTTGGTTATGATATCTGATGCAAATTATACATAATGCTAATGTAAATATATGTGAATTTGTGAAGTATATTTGGCCACACGTTATGTGTAATATCCTGATTTTGGGCCTAGTCGGAATAGTGGTTTCGTGACCACAAAATCTGAGATAGAAATAATTATTTTATGATTATTTTGAGTTCTATGATATGATTGCATGATTGTGTGAAAATTTCGTGAAGAAATTTTATGCATAAAGTGCTTAAATTGAAATTAAGGACTAAATCGAATAATTTGTAAAACTTGCATTCTAGAGGTTTCTAGTATGAAATTGTTTTGAAATATTAATTAGGAGGTCTTAAATAGAAATTTTACCAATTTCTAAGTCTATGGACAAAAATTGAACATGGATGGAATTTTTGGAAAGTTTAGTAGTAAGGGCATTTTGGTCATTTAGGGGTAAAATGAATTAAAATACAAAATTAAAAGCCAATTTTGCTCATCTTCAACCCCATGGCCGAATATAACGAGGAGAAACCATAGCTAGGGTTTTTCAAGCTTCCAAGCTCGATTGTAAGTCCGTTCTAGCCTCGTTTTTAATGATTTTTACGTTTTTGGAGTCCCGGTAGCTCGATTAAGCTTATGCTAGCAATAATTCAACCTAGGGTTCATATTTGGAAAAATACCCATAGGTGAAATTTGTGTATTTTGGTGTTTTATGATAGTATATGAGGTTTTAAATTATGTTAGACAACTTGTGCTACTCGGTTTTAAGCGAAAACTAGCAAAAGGGCTTAATCGGTAAAAACCCCTAATAGTCATAAGTACATGTTAGAGTGAGAATTTGATGTTTCCATAGAAGGGAAAATGATCAGCATGTCATAAAAACATAAGAAAATAGGCTGAAGTTTAATTTACGAGCTTTGGGGCAAAAGTGTAAATACGCAAAAGTTTAGGGGCAAAACTATAATTTTGCCAAAATATGATTTTGGCTCAATTTGAATAATGTGAGTCCTAATTAGACTATATTTTAAATGATAGAGCAAGGAAAACTGAAATTCGGGCTAAAATGGAAAAATACCAAGTTGTGGACGAAATGGTAAAAGTAGCCATTTTCGCATACGAGGTAAGTTCATGTGCAAATAATGTAGCATAATTGTTATTTTTAAGTTATTGATGTTAATTATATGATATGCTGATTTTTTTTATCGTGAAATATTATGCTTTGTGGTTAATGTTGAGTAATATGCAAATTATGTTTACTACTTGATAAATATGAATTGCTACCGAGTATCGGTTCCGATATTCCATGGAAGACGGCAATGTAAGATCGAGGAAAAAAGCCCGTTTGAACCTTAGGAATAGATTAGGATACAAGTGACATGTCACTAGGATGGTTGAGCATCCGAACTCGTTGAGTTGAGTCCGAGTTGGATGCGAACGCCTAAGCTCGTTGAGTTGAGTCCGAGTTCACTTAGGGGCGGGTTACATGATTTCTTGATTACATATGAGGCACTTATGTGCAAATTATCCGTGTATCCGAGTTGTATTCTGATGTGTTCAACGGGTGAAATTTCTAGTGAAATGAAAGAACACTTAAGATGCAAGCGACGTTTTGGTAAGTGTTGTGAAATGGACACTTTGGATAGGTATGTTCTTAACCCTCGGGTTGATAATAGATACAACAACGATAAGGTAGTAAGATGATGAATGATGTTTAGAAATATGAAAGCTTATTTGCTATTTAAGTTATGCCTTATTATGCCATGAATGGGTAATTGGTACTACGGATAGTGAGATTGACACTTCGAGTAAGTTCGATAGACATGTGGTATCGAAAAATCCCATTTGAACCTTAGGAATAGTCTAGGATACAAGTGACATGTCACTAGGCATTAAGAAGTTCGAACTCGTTGAGTGGTCTGAGTTTGTGAGATATGTGGCATCCAAGCTCGTTGAGTGGTCTGAGTCCATTATGGATGTGAGCATCCGAGCTCGATGAGTGGTCTGAGTTCATAATGGATGTGATACATGTGATTCAGTTCCGGGCAATAGTCTTGTGTGTCCTACCAGTGGCTAGGTAATCCTTGAGTGGTCGGATACCTGATAGCTTTTGTGAGCAGCCCGTGTAGTCACACCTTGACTGATAGCTTATATGAGCTAGCCCATGAGTAGCTCCTTTGTGAGCGTTACATGATATGAGGTAGCTTTGGCTACATATGTATATATGACACTTATGTGCAAGTTTTCCGCGTATCCTATAGTATTCCAAGTGTTCAACGGGTAATGCAATGGATGTGATGAAATTCCTGAGGAGGGCATGTTAAAGAATGTATTGTTATGTGATATACTACGAGTGAGTACAGGTATGTACACTAAACTCATTAGCAATGCCTTGATGAAGAATGACTTATGATGAGAAAGTTTATGCATATGTATATATATATGAACATATGATAAGTATACA
Organism: Gossypium arboreum; assembly: GCF_025698485.1. Taxonomy (NCBI): domain Eukaryota; kingdom Viridiplantae; phylum Streptophyta; class Magnoliopsida; order Malvales; family Malvaceae; genus Gossypium; species Gossypium arboreum. The sequence continues at coordinate 80,527,402 of NC_069081.1, read as the reverse complement.
AAAAGGCTTGAATGATGAATAATCTTTATGGTTATGTTATTGTGTCATTGTGTTATTGAACATGGAATCCATGGAATGGTGAGTTAATGATTAGTTGAAAATGAACTTACGATAGTTATCATTATATTGCACTAAAACAGTTTTGGACAGCAGCAGTAGTCTGATTTTGAAAATCCACTACAAATTTTGGAAATTGAATTAGAAACTGAATTAGATATGAGATTAAAGCTTATTGAGTCTAGTTTCACATAGAGGAAACGGTGTAAACAAAAGAATTTCATATTATGGGATATTTTAATTTTTGTGAGATAGGGTCAAAGTGATTTTGGGCCCCCTATCTTAACTTTGGAAAATCACTAAAAATTGTACAAAAATAATTATGGGTTAGAATTTATATGAGTAAATTATTAATGAATATATTTTCAAGAGAAATAGACGAGAACATTATCTGAATCCCTTACTAAGAGATAAATGAATTTTAGTAAAGAAAGGTCGAAGTTGTTAAATAGTAGAAAAGGGGTAACTTTGAAGAATATAGGGAAAATTAGCAGATCTTAATTTAGAGTTCTGTAGCTCAAGTTATAAATATTTTAGCGACTATGAATCGAGTAGACAGCTTGACTGGAATATGAGCAAATAGTGGAATTATGTGTAATTATCATTTCCTTGCATTTCATGTAATATTCTTCCATGTCATATTTCTACATCATGTACACCATTCCATAAACTTTTCCAATGTATTCAGTCATACAATTTATGCAATAATAGTAAAGAATTATAATTCAAACATAACATTGCATTATTATTAACATACGAACTTACCTCGAATCCGAGCACAGCTAATTATTTCATTGTAGTCCACAATCTCGTACTTTCTCGATTTAAGCCCGAATCTGGATTTTCTTGATCTAACATTTCAAATATAGCTTATTTAGGACTCACATTATTCATATAGACCTAAAATCAAATTTAAGTTTTTGCCCCTAAACTTTGTCATATTTACACTTTCTCCCCAAGGCTCGTAAAATGATTTTCATTCAATTTCTTTGTTCTTTAAGCGTAGCCGAATCATTTTCATAACTATAGAAGCTCACAATTTCCACTAAATCACACTTTTATGACAAATTTTATAACTTTTACAATCTAGTCCTTTTAAGCATTTTCACCGAAAATCACTTAGCAAAAGTTGTTTATTTAACACCTAAAATTCATTTTCTACCATTAGACATCAAGACACATGCATATCACTAATGAGTAAATTTTTGAACATGAACCCTAACTCAAAATAATGGTAGAAATAGGTAAATCGAGTTACTAGGACTTAAAAAAACGTAAAGAACATTAAAAACGGGGTTCGGGATCACTTACAAATGAGCTTGGAAGCTTGAACCAAACCCTAGCCATGGCTTCCATGGTAGATTCAGCTGGTACATGAAGAAGATGAACAAATTTGGCTTATTTTGGCTTATTTAATTCTTTTAATTATTAGATTACCAAAATGCCCCTAACTTAAAAATATTTTATTTCACCCATTTCATGTCTATGTTTGTCCAACAATTAACCAATGGTCTAATCACCATTTAAGGACCTCAAATTTAAAATTTCAAAACAATTTGACACCTCTAACATGTAGAACTCAACTTTTGCACTTTTTACAATTTAGTCCTTTTGACTAAATTGAGTGCCCAAACGTCAAAATTTTTGAACGAAATTTTCACGAAATCATCCCGTGAAATTGTAGACCATAAAAATATAATAAAAAGAAGTTTTCTTACATCAAATTTGTGATCTCGAAACCACTGTTCCAACTAGGCCCTAATTCAAGATGTTACAACTCTCCCCCTTTAGGGATTTTCGTCCCCGAATATCTTACCAAAAGAGTGGTTTAGCTTACACATAAACTCCACTATCACATAATCATTGTTAAAGAACTTTTACTCAGGCTATGCTTAACACTTCACTCTTTAATTTCTCATGCTAGAGTCATGAGCAATTCTTTTCCATATGACACATCAATTGAATCTTGATCTCTATCCGCTTAAAGAGAACTAGCATACTAAGAAATCTGACAATCTCGGAGACACATGATTCCATTGATCCGTTAAGCGAAAATTCAACACATACTGCAATGATTTGCAGATTTCATCAAACATTTAGCAACAAGCCACAAAACATTTTTCCCTTTCAAGATAAGAATAATCTTGATAACAATCCATGTATTCAAACACAAAGATCAGAAATGTCGAGTTCCAAACTCAAGCACCAATACATCACTCATGTGAGTTTTCTTGCAAACTTTTTGTATAGACTCCGGATTTTCTACCCAAGCACTTGTAACCACATTTTTCTTTACTCAAAGATCATACAATAACTAATTCAAGTCATCTACGCTAACTCAAACCTAACTATAACATCGGATACTTTGAGCATCACATTGCCTTCAACTACATATCATTGAAAATCCAGAAGTCTCTGCCTAATGCAGACTGAACCAATTCAAAGGCTTCGGTTAACAATGTTCTTGTCTATTCAAAGCTTTACTAACATGTAATAGACCTTTCGACTTTCACAAGACCAAAAATTTTATCATTCAAAGCGGCTTTAAATCATATCGACGTCTTCTAAGATATATACACTCTTCATTCAGACTATCTGTCCTTTACCCAAAAAGAAAAAAAAATAAAATCTTATTCCCAGACATTAATATTCAATTTAATCTTTTAAACAATAACCAATGCCAATTTAACAACCAAGTAGACTTAATCATCAATAAATGACATTTCAAAAAATCTTTTCTTCCAATCGATAGAAAGATTCAACATGTAATCATTCAAAATTCACTTATCATGTCAATCGAAACCCATTTCAATTGCATTAGCTCAAGGTAGAATAAATATTCCCAATCGAAGACATTAACTTGATTAACTTACTTGAGAAAAGAAATCCACCATACAAATTGTAACTAGCACTTTCACCACTTATGCCTTTGCCGATATGAATTCTTCGCACAAAAATTTAGAGAAATCCAGATACTGGAATCATCACGTTACTATAATCAACCAAAAGCATGATCTTAATTAACATAGTCATCATAGGCCAAAGAACACATTTTAGATATGAGCCACAATCGACAATTTCTGGAATAGAGATGACATGAAAACCAAGATAAAGAAGTCCAAGACAAAGAAATCCTGGATAAAGAAATCCAAGATACAATATCATAATGAAAGACCCAGAACAACACTCATAAGAAAAATATGAAGGATCTCAATAATTCCTCAGAGAAAAGAAGTCTAGAAGAATACATCAATCCAACCCACTGGAATTAAATGCAACAAGGATAATATACCTTCCCATAAATGTATTGAATATAACACCAATTAGAAGAAACAGAATTATAACATCATGTGTATTTTCTCATAAAGCCCCAATAGATGAAATGTAATAGAATGCTAGAGAGAAATAGAGCAATACAGGTTATATACTAGTCGGACTATCAATACTTTCGTCTATACATCATGATTGGAAAACATTCCCATAGAACAAGGATTTTATCAGAGGAGTAATGGCCATAGGAATAATCCCAAGAACAATTAGACATATAAAATACCTTAGAAGAAGCTACCGAAATCTGTTTGGCCATAACTATCATACTTAGATATCTTACCTTTCAAATATTATTCCGTCAACTATTTCTGTCATCACAAATCCCATATTATGATTCTCATTGAAGAAGATCGGTTCTAAAGAATTTCTAGCTAATACATTTCTCGACATCACACTTTACTAGTTTTGTCTTTACTTATCAATTCAATTTAATCTCTGATCATATTTATAATCAATCTACAGCTGAACTCTTTGGTCACATACTTGTGAGCTTATTCAACACTAATCTCATATAATCTTTTACAAAACACCACTCTGGTAAGGGGTGGGGTCGTAAGGTCCCTAACTCGTCTTTCATACACATATACATATAACACTATTTCATCATCACAGTAACATTTTCACAAGCATATCATTCACTTCAGGCAAACTATTATTCACGTTTGTATGACACGAACTTTCCAATTATCTTATTTAAACCAGTGCACTTATGCATACATTCTATGGATTTTGAACAACTTTACTTATCATTTTCATTAAATTAAACAAATCAGACACATAATATCATATGAGGGCCAAACAAACATGGATAAATATATCACAATCTAAACTTTCATTGCACATCATCGTATACATATCATTAACATAGATAAGTTCATTACATTATAATCCCTTGTCTCATTTAAAGAAATCATTGAAATTCATCAACATTCAATGTCTAACTGGGACAATGATATTTTTATCTGTAACATGATATTGTAAACCTTTATTCATACCTTTATGAATTTCTTTTTATCACATTCACTTAATCAAACAAGTCAACTGCACAATATCATACGAACATCAAACAAGCATAGGTACTCATTGTAACATGAACTTTCATCTCACATGTTATCACGTACATATCATGAACTTTTATTCATACCTTTATGAATTTAAGCTCGTTGTAACTGTAACTTACTCAAATACCTTAGCTTCACGTTGAACATGGTCGGTGTAGCTCGGTAGGAAAGTACCTTTGTCTAAACAAGATAGTTCTCATTCGTGTCGAGAGACATCACACTATCACAGATTGGTGGCATGTATAGCTAGACTCTTATGAATGCTAGGTTAGTCAAAGAACTGACTAAACCATAACTCTGATACCACAAATGTAACACCCCTTACCCGTACCCGAGGCTGGGATAGGATACAAGGTGTTACCAAACACATACACATCATTCATGCAAAAATCGGGCTATAAAATTTTTCTTCAAAGTATTTTCATTCATACATACACAATTTGTCCCTGATATGGGCCTACGAGGCCCAAAACAACCATCGGAGAAGATTCGAGACTAAATTGAGGACTTTGGAAAAATTTGGGAAATTTTCCCTAATATAGAGCCACACGCCCGTGTGCTCTCAACACGCCCATGTCCTCCAGCCGTGTAACTCTCTGACTATGACATTAGCAAAACAAATTAAACCACATGGCCAAGCCACGTGCCCGTGTGCTAGGTCGTGTCCTCCATATGGCTGAGAACATGACCTTGTCTCTGCCTGTGTGGCTAGCACTTCGGCTATTTTCCAAGCCTTTTTGTTGCCTTAACCCTTCACATGCTTAAACACTTCATAAACATATGCTATAACACCGATTTAATGATTACACATCCTTTATTAAGACTCAAAAATAGAATTTTCATGGCTACATACATGTGAATCACATACTCGTATAATACCAAGTCTAAACACATCCATTCATATTATTTTGGCTTTACCATTTTAATCACTCTTATACTATTATACCATGTTCAATAGCATACCATTTAATCTCAAAAAAATCAACAAGCATACATATCATGATATCATCTAATCATAGCAATCAAGCCAAATCATATAACCAATTCACAGGGCAATATCACATAACTTGGATAATTAGGCTTACCAGCCATGACCATCATAAGCCACATCTCATGGCTATATACAATGTACTAATATAAGCCAACATCTTGGCCAAATCATAAAAACACATTTCAATAACTAAGCTCCTATACATGCCACTCACTTGAAGATGTTTAAGACTCATCAATACCTCGAAATTGATAGCTTGATAGTGTCGTGCTGCCTCTGACGATCTCTAACCCCGAGTTAACCTGGCAACACTAAAAGAAATGGAAAGAAGAGTGGTAAGTTTATAGCTTAGTAAGTCCATATGAAAATAATGAGCAATTTATTAACACGCTTTTACCAATTTCTTACGACATGTTCTCATTGTAACACAATTGAATTTACACATAATTCCACTATTTGCTCATATTCCAGTCAAGCTATTTACTCGAGTCATAGTCTCTAAAATATTTATAACTTGAGATAAGAAACTCTAAATTAAGATCTGCTAATTTTCCCTGAAACTAGACTCACATATCTTCTTACCATAAAATTTTCAGAATTTTTTGTCTAGCCAATAAGTACAATTTATTATTCAAAGTTACCCCTATTCTGCTATTTGACAGCTTCGACCTTTCTTTACTAAGATTCATTTATCCCTTAGTATGGGATTTGGATAATGTTTCGTCTATTTCTCTTGAAAATAGATTTATTAAAAATTTATTCATATAAATTCTAACCCATAATTATTTTTGTACAATTTTTAATGATTTTTCAAATTTAAGACAGGGGAGCCTAAAATCACTCTGACTCTGTCTCACAAAAATTCAAATATCTCATAATATGAAATTCTTTTGCTTACAGTGTTTCCTCTATGTGAAACTAGGCTCAATAAGATTTAATTTCATATTTTATTCAGTCTCTAATCCAATTTCCAAAATTTTTGGTGGAATTTCAAAGTCGGACTACTACTGCTGCCCAAAACTGTTTTAGTGCAATATAATGATAACTATCATAAGTTCATTTTCAACTAATCATGAACTCACCATTTCATGGATTCCATGTTCAATTATACAATGTAAGTTAGCATGATATTGCAAAAAAATTCATAATCATAATTCATATATCTTAGCTCACCGATGCCTCAACATTTCAAAGTCTCAATAATCATAAGCTTAGTGTACATACCTGTACCACTCATAGTATAGTATACAACCATACCTTCCGTAACATGTCCTCCTCGGGACTTTCCTTACATCATCCATTATATTACCCGTTGAACACTCGAAATACTATTGGATACGCAGAAATTTGCACATAAGTGCCACATATACAAACGTAGCCAAAGCTACCACATAACATGTAACGCTCGCAATGGAGCTACTCACGAGCTTGCTCATAAAAGCTATCAGTCAAGGTGTAGCTACACAGGCTGCTCACACAAGCTATAAGTATCCGACCAGCTCAAGGATTACCTAGCCACTAGTAGGACACACAAGAAAATTGCCTGGAACCCAATTACAAATGTGTCCATTATGAACTCGGACCAACTCAACAAGCTCGGATGCCTCATACATATACCATGAACTTGGACCAACTCAACAAGTTTGGATTTATCACAAATATCACGAACTCAGACCAACTCATCAACCTCGGAATTCTTAATTCCTAGTGACATGTCACTTGTATCCTAAACTATTTCTAGGGTTTAAACGGGATTTTTCGATACCACATCTCTGTCGAACTTACTCGAAGTTTCGATCTCACTATCCAAAGTACCAATTGTCCATTCATGGCATAATAAGGCATAACTCAAATAGAAAATAAGATTTTATAAATTTACATAACATATATAACATATTTCATGTATCACTTGTCATATATCATCATTTTCTTGCATTTCATGTAATATTCTTCCATGTCATATTTCCACATCATGTACATCATTCCATCAACTTTTCCAATGTATTCAATCATACAATTTATGCAATAATAGTAAAGAATTATAATTCAAACATAACATAGCATTATTATTATACAAACCTACCTCGAATCCGAACACGACTAATTATTTCATTTTAGTCCACAATCTCGTACTTTCCCAATTTAAGCCCGAATCTCAGTTTTCTTGATCTAACATTTCAAATGTAGCTTATTTAGGACTCACACTATTCATATAGACCCAAAAATCATATTATGGAAAATTTATTTTTTGCCCCCAAACTTTATCATATTTACACTTTTGCCTCAAGGCTTGTAAAATGATTTTCATTCAATTTCTTTGTTAATTAAGCCTAGCCGAATCATTTTCATAACTATAGCAGCCCACAAGTTCCACTAAATCACACTTTTATGACAAAGTTTATAACTTTTACAATCTAGTCCTTTTAAGCATTTTCACTGAAAATCACTTAGCAAAAGTCGTTTATTTAACACCCAACATTCTTTTTCTACCATTAGACATCAAAACACATGCATATCACTAATGGGTAAATTTTTAAACATGAACCTTAGCTCAAAATAATGGTAGAAATAGGTAAATCGAGTTACCAGGACTTCAAAAATGTAAAGAACATTAAAAACGGGGTTCGGGATCACTTACAAATGAGCTTGGAAGCTTGAACCAAACCCTATCCATGGCTTCCATGGTAGATTCAGCTGGTACATGAAGAAGATGGTCAAATTTGGCTTATTTTGGCTTATTTAATTATTTTAATTATTAGATTACCAAAATGCCCCTAACTTAAAAATATTCTATTTCACCCATTTCATGTCTATTTTTGTCTAAAAATTAACCAATGGTCTAATTACCATTTAAGGACCTCAAATTTATAATTTCAAATTAATTTGACACCTCTAACATGTAGAACTCAACTTTTGCACTTTTTACAATTTAGTCCTTTTGACTAAATTGAGTGCCCAAACGTCAAAATTTTCGAACGAAATTTTCACGAAATTATCCCGTAAAATTGTAGACCATAAAAATATAATAAAAAAAAAGTTTTCTTACGTCATATTTGTGGTCCCAAAACCACTATTCCGACTAAGCCCTAATTCGAGATGTTATAGATCGGGTGAATACAACTTCAAAAACATAAAGAGCGTTAAAAACGGGGCTAGGATGCACTTCATATCAAGTTTGAAAGTTGAAGAAACCCTAGCTATGGTGCCTTGAAAATTTTGGCTAGGGGAGGAAAAAGATGGACAAAATTTTGACTTAATTTTCCCTTTTTATTCTTTTATTTACCAAATGACCAAAATGCCCTTTTGGTTTTTCTTTGAAATTTTATCTCTCCATGCCCATTTTTTTCCACTAACTTAAAAATGGTCTAATTACCATCTAAGGACCTCTAATTTTAAATCTTATATAAATTGGACACATCTAACATGTAGAACTCAACTTTTGTATTTTTTTACTATTTAGTCCTTTTGACTAAATTGAGTGCCCAAACATCAAAATTTTCGAATGAAATTTTCACGAAATCATTCCATAAAACTGTAGATCATGAACATATAATAAAAATAAGACTTACTACGTCAGATTTGTGGTCCTAAAACCATTGTTTCGACTAGCCCCAAAATCAGGCTATTACACCACAAATCGTCACCATATCGCCCAAAAATGAATGGTACGGTGGAGGCAGCCAATAAAAACATTAAGAATATCACGGGGAAAATGACCGAGACTTATAAAGATTGGAATGATAAGTTACCATTTTCCCTCTGTGCTTATCGAAAGTTTGTCACAATCTCCATCGGGGCAATGGCTTTCTCATTAGTTTATGGAATAGAAGCGGTTTTTCCCATTGAAGTCTAGATTCCTTCTCCTTGAGTTTTTTCAAAGTTGAAGTTAGATGAAGTAGAATGGATCCAATCCTAATATGATCAGTTGAACTTGATTGAAGAGAAGAGGTTGAAGGCTATCCATCATGGTCAGATGTACCAAAAACAAATGATGCAAGCTTATGACAAAAAAGTTCACCCAGAGAATTCCATGAGGGGGACCTAGTGTCTGAAAAGATCATTCCCATACAAAATGACTTCAGAGGAAAGTGGATACCAAATTGGGAAGAACCTTATCTGGTAAAGAAGGCTTTTTCTGAAAGAGCGCTGATTTTGACCTATATGGATGGCAAAAACTTGTCTAGTCCTGTGAATTTAGATTCAGTCAAGAAATACTTCATCTAAAATAAAAAAGAGAGAGAGAGAGACCAAGGAAAAAACTCGCAAAGGGCACCTTGAGACCAAAGGGGTTTTGAAAACTTGAAAAATGGCAACTCAAATTTGATTGAAGATTGAACATGTGGCGGTTGGGTCTTCTCAGAAGGAAGAACGTTATGTCTTGGGGCATCAACAAAGTACTTTAAATCTCTTAAAATATATCAGGCTTAAAATGGTCCTCGAGAAGTTTGTACAGAGAAGCTCATGCTACGATATTTTGGGGCACCTATTTCATCTTACTCATTTTTGTATTTTAGCAACATTTTCTATCTTTGATTAATCTATTCATTTCAAGATCTACTCCCAATAAATTTCAATCTTGTCTATTGTTACGATCTTTTTCAAGCATTTTTCATTGAAATAACAATTAATGGACAAATGATATTCAAGAAAAAGGATTGCATATTGCTTTGGAAGGTTTCTAAATAGTACACGGACCTGAAACAAGATCACTATTCAGAACTAACCAAATCTAAGAGTTCGAAATGTTTGGGAACGAATAGTCTAAATTGTGATTATTTCTTCGGGTTCTCTATCAAAAATACCTGCTGAATAAGAAGGCAGGGTAATATGTCAGTGACAGAACCTTGGTGAACAACGAGAAATGTCAACCTAAGCATTAAAAGGGGATCATTCTCGAAAAATGACATTTTGTATTCATTCAAATATCATTCATACACATCTAGTCAGGAGCATCTAATTCATTCTGATCATAACAACCTAATTGTTTGGCATAAATATAGGCCCATGAAATTGATTCTACAGGTCATGATCCCTAAAGAATGGTGTAACAGATTAGTGAAACCACAAATCCTATACCCCTGAAGTTACAATGGGATGAACTGAAGTCATCGTGGCGAATCTTACCTCTCTGAAGTTGTAGTGGAGCAGATTGAAGCCATAAATCTTATCTACCTGAAGTTGCAGTAGAGCAAATTAAAACTACAAATCTTATCTCCCTGAAATTGCAGTAGAGCAGATTGAAGATAGCAAATCTTATCTCTATGACGTTGTAGTAGACCAGATTAAAGCCACAAATCTTCTCCCTAAAGTAGCAGTGGAGCAAATTAAAGCTACAAATCTTATTTCCCTGAAAGTTGTTGTGGAACAGATTAAAGCTACAAGTTACAAATCTTAAATCCCTGAAGTTGCAATGGAATAGACTAGAGCTACAAGCTACAAATCTTATCTCCTTGAAAATGCAGCGAAGTAGGTTAAAGATACGAATATCTACTTGAAGTTGCAGTGAAGTAGATTGAAATTACAATTCCTATACCCCTGAAGTTGCAGTGAGTTGGAATGAGGTTACTTGAAGAAAAGAAGCACCAAAGAAGTCGAAATTTGGCAAGACCAGGCAAAATTGGCCCTTTTAAAGTCTTTACTTCATTCTCGTTACACAATAATGAGCAAAGAGGGGCAACTGTAATGGGCCAATTTAGCTCGGGCCCTAAACAACAACCAAAAATAAAAATAAAAAGTCCCAAAGTCTAATTACATTTATAAACCCAAATGGCCCAAAAATAAAAACCTAGAGGCCTAGTGGCCCAAACTATTTCAGAATGGCAGAAACCCTAGGGTTTTTAGCGCTACCCCTAACCCTAGAGCTACCACCATTTCCCTTATCTTATTTCAAATTTTCATTTTTATTTTATTTCTTTAATTATTATTTCTTTGCCCTTATCTTATTTTCATGATGTTTAGATTTTCATCGTATTACACATCATTATCATTATTATTATTATTATTATTATTATTATTATTATTATTATTATTATGGTAACTAGTATAACTATTGTTGTTATTATTAAATTGTTATTTTATTATTATTATTATAGTGTATTATCATCATTGCCTAGCATAGTGTTTTAGTTTTATTGATTTACCCATTTATTATGTCATCTTTTTTTTACTCGTTATTCTATTACTTTATTATTCTAATATTTGTGCCAAGTTTCATATTTAAACATATTTATCCATTTTATATTATACCCAAATAATTCAAATACACATTATTTCAAATGTTAGATTCGTTTTGGCACGATGCATAAAAAAGAAAATTTTTAAATCGAGGCAATGTTACTATTTTTGGAATTAGAAAGGTCGTGTTCTTAACTTACAAAATATGGTTTCTTTCTAAAATTGAGATAGTCAAATATTTACTTTAAAATAAATAAAAAAATTATATTTAAGTAGTGATCAATTGGCGTTTATTCTCGTTTTCTAGGATTTAAGGCATTGTGTCCTAACTTATGGGACATGATCCTTTTTTCTCGATTAACTTGAAATAATAAGCCCTTTTCACAAAAATTACTTTAGTTAGGTAGCGTCTTAATACAAAAAAGGGATCGTGTTTTAAGCTCTTTTCAAATTTTCAATTCTCGACACTAAGACATCAATTAATCAACTTGGTACCAATTTTGGACGCTATGAGGGTGCTAATCCTTTCTCATACATAATCGACTCCCTAACCCATTATCTAGATTTTGTAGACCGAAAAATATCGCTTTAGTAAATCAAACCTCTTATTAAAATAATCAAATTACGAGGTGATCCGATCACACCTCACAAAAGTGATTGGTGGCAACTCTCATTTTCTTTTTAAAATAAAAAGTTGATCTCAAAAATAAAAAAAAGGTTTCGACATCATGCTTAGTCTTAATGATATACATCAGGATGGTAACTGTTCAAATGGAAATATGCTTATGTGCATGAAAATGTTGTATGAATCGAAAGATATATTTTCTTATGAAGACTTATCATGTGGTTGATCCCAAAAAAGTAATGTATAGATGCACTAACTTGTGTATTGATGATGATATTTTGGCTTGTGTCAAGCTTGAATAATTGGTTGATGTTTATGCTTATGTCTTGTATTATGCAAATGATATGGGTAAGAAAAGGTAATGAAATGGTAAGTTCATAATTGAGATGTAATATGATGATATAAAAGGATTGAAGAGTTAAAAGACTTACTTATATGTGAGAAATTTACTTATGTTATGGATGAATTTATCTATGTAATGAATAAACGCAATAATTCATGAATTGATAATATTTTTTAAGCTTATGCTAAGTAAATGGAATGAAAAGTAAGTAAATGAAGTGGAAAGTAAGTAAATGGAATGGTTCATCGTCTTAATAAAAATTTGATGATTATGTAATACAACTTATAAAATCTTATTATGTTATGAATGAAAAGTATACGTGATGTTGAAGGATTTACTCATTTGTGAGTTAATGATTATGTAGTTTTATAAATCTTATGGCATTGGTATAGGTTTATAATTATCCTATAAAGTTCATCATTGAAATGGAATATTAAATTTAAAGTTTGTACGAGATTACTAAGCATTCATTGCTTACGTAGTTATTTTCCTTTACTTTACAAATTATCGGAAGCTCGATCGGTTTGGAAGCTCGTTGGTGATATATCACACTATCCAGTGATTGTATCGGTAGTTTTTGATGTTTTAGCCAAGGTTATAATGGCATGTATAGGTGGACTTATGGTTGATGTTTAGTTGAATGTTAGTTGATGAGTTTGGCATGTATATGTCATTTTGGTTGATGTAATCTTGATACTTTTGGTGCCTTGTTAATGTGTGTGGATATGGTTAAGTTATGGTGCATGCTTGAGTGACCAAATGGTATGTTTGCATGGAAGTTCTAATGATCATAACTATGGTATGTTATGAAATGTTATTTGATTAAATGTTTATGATTGAGAAATGGTCAAATATGCATATGTATAAGTAAGTTTGTATGCTTGCTTTTGAGGTGTCGTATGTGGAATTTTGGTTGAATGGATTTGGTCATTCGAATTAGTCATTTTATGCGTGTTTTAGTATGTTTATTATGCCTTGGTCATGGGTGCAAATTGCTTGTAGGTACATATTTGGGTTGGTGTTGGAAATGGCTTGATTTTGGAAAATTTCATGTCCACACAGCCTGAGACCTGAGCGTGTGACTCAGTTGTGTGTCCCCTGTAGGTTTTAAGGCATACAAGTCAGGCAGTTGCATGGCTTGGCACACGGGTGTATGAGGCCATTTCAAAAGTTACACGGCCTAGCACACGGGCGTGTGCTAAAAAATTAACTTTGTATTGTTTCTTTAACTTCTCTTTGATTTTTGCAAGCAATTTTCTCAGTCTCACTGATCAAAATCAACGGTTCTGTGAGTTTCCTCTATTCATAAACTAAAAGAACCTGTCAGAATCAAACAAACAAAAAAATTAGAATGTAAAAAATAAATTAATAAATGGCTAAATTAATAGAAATAAATTTTTTCCTTATATTTTAGTACTTGGCAATGACGCCAAAAACTTGACGCAGTCGTAAACCAGCTAAAAATCTAACTAAGGCAAGTGCACCTATCAATTAATAGTATAGCTACAGTGAGTAAAGATATGGTTCCCATAAAGACTAAAAGTACTAGTAACTACTGTCTTTCTACTATTTAACCGACAAATTCAAATGATTGATTGAAAACTAAAATTAACTAAACTAATTAACTATGAACGCATAACAAAAAAATCAGGAAAATAATCGAGTAAACAACCAAGAAGCGAAACAATACTTAAGAAATAATTAAAATTTAGATCATTTGAAATTAAAAATTTGCTTCAAAAATTTAGATGTGTTTATTATTTATATTAAATTTGGGTATTATTATTCAAATCAAATTTAAATTAATTAAATTAGATATTAGATATTTGAATCTACTAAACATCCAAATTTAACAAGTCTAAACAAATTTTAAAGTAAAAAAAAAGTAAAAAGTAAAATATATATAATAAATTTGGATATTTAAACCAAATTCAGATCTATTATTCGAGAAATAAAACAGATTCAAATAGTTGGTATCCAAATTTGAACCTATTATTTAAGTAAATAAAGTAGATTCATATAATAAATATCTAAAAATTAATATCTACATATGTTCCAAATTAATAAAGGATAATAATGAAAATATTATCCAAATCTGCAAATGAATAGAATATTACCATGTATACGAATTCACACTAATGAAATCAATTTTTCACTTAAAAAGTATAGAAAGTTCAATAATGATATATTAAAATTAACGATGATGAAAGACTAAGTTGGTCACAAAAGTATAGAAAGTTCAATAATGATATATTAAAATTAACGATGATGAAAGACTAAGTTGGTCACTTCTTATGTCCTTTGTGTGAGCAATGATTCATAATTATTAACAAATATATATTTTAAAAGAATATTCAATGTAGCCAAAGATATGTGAATATATTATTCAAATAAAAATTTAGTTTGAGAAAAATATAGGAATTTAAAACAACCAATCAAAACATGACAATACGTGGTGTGGTCATATGAAAAGGTCCTACCAACAATTATTTCTCAAATGAATGATTAGCAGGTGTTGGTTCATCTCCATCTAACTTGTCATTTTTCATTCTTTTACCTTCCTACTATTATTAATTTTAGAAAAATTATTAATTAATACATAATTATATTGATATTTAATCGAAAAAGGTATTATAAGAGAAAATAATCGTTAACTCATGCTTATGTTATGATGTCAAATAAGTGGATGACCAACTTAATAACTTCAACAACATGATTAACATCAATTAATATTGTATTGGCCGATACACTTATAATTTCATAATAAAATATCTATTAAATTTAAGGGTTAAATTATTATTTGGGTCTAAATTTGGTAATTGTTTTTTTTTATGTAAGTTAGGTCATAAACTTTATAATTGTTCTCATATTGGGAGCTGAAGCAATTGTATCACATTGGGGCGTGAACTATTTTTTTGTTCGAGGTAGTTCCTAAACTCGACAATTATTCTCATATTAAGGCTTGAACTTAATAATTGTTTCCACATTGGGCCTAAACTCTAGGGTGTCAAGGATCAATTTGAACAAAAAAGAAAGTTCGAGCCCCAATGTAGGAATAATTGTCAAATTCAAGGACTAACTTGGATAAAAGAAAGTTTAGGCCAATATGAGAACATTTGTCAAATTCAGGATCTAACTTGAACAAAAAAAGGTTCAAGCCTAATGTGAGAAAACTTATAAAGTTCAAACCCAAAAAAGTGATTTAACCCAAAGTTAATTATAGATATATAAATATTTTAAAAATAATTAGTAAATAATAAAAATGAGTTGTTGATAACCATATGGTCAAGGGTCCAATTCTACCTCTTTGAAAAACATTCATAGATAAAAAAAATTAACCACTACTGTCGAATGATAGATACCTTAATTACGATAAAAAAATAAATGATTGATTTGACCTTAATTGAACTTGTGTTAGAAAGTATAAAAAAGTTAAGATAACAACTTGACCTGTGTATTAGATTAATTTTGTAATTTCATCGTCAGGCTAAGTAATTAATTCTTTTTAATTATTTATTGAAGCCACTTTCTCATGACTCATGAGTTAACTGGATCTGGAAGCTGAAAAGCTAAATTGTTTAGTATATGCTTGTTATTACCAAGCAATTGGGGAAAAATTAATGTCCAATAATTCAGCATGTAAGTGAAAATGAGATGACAAAGCAAAAGATGATGCGAAACATTGTCCCATCTTGGTTTCTTGGTTGTAATTAAACAATTGCATGTCAATTACCTTTGATTGAGATTGAAGGGTGTGAAATTTATTCTATTTCTATTTCTATTAAGAAATTATACTATCTAACTAATACGATATTTAAGCGAAATAAATATATTTATTTTTCTTTAAATATTAGTTTTAATATCGGGTTAGATTAAATTATAATAAAATTTATGTATGTTATTAGCACATTTTATACTTATTTAAATTTGATCTAATTTAAATATGAATATCAAATCTCAGTTATAAACTATAAATATCATCATGATATTAAATATCCAATTGTAAAAATAAGAATTGATTTCATTGCAGGTAACAGGCAATAGCCAGCATCTATGTTACAAAAAAAAGAAAAAAGATTTAACAGGTTTTGCCCAAATAGTATTGATGCAAAGATGGGGTCTGCCACACATGCAAACAAAAAGGTGGAATAATTAATGTTCCCTACCAATTTGAAAGGAAAAGATAGAGGAAGGGGCCTCCATGGCTTGCATAAAGGACACAGTCCTTCCTACCATTGAGTCCCACTACAGCTTGTGTGGAAATTAAAGGAATTAGCACTCATCACCCACATCATTGGGGGCCAGAAAGAACACACACACATCAATAGTCCCCCCGCCCCCTTTCAACTTCAATACTTCTTGCTTTTTTTTTTCTGGTACAAAGAAATAAATTGCAGATATAATGCTGTGAACATATACTGACTGAATATTACCTTTTAAGGGTGGTAATGCATGTAAAAAAAATTATCTTTTGGGCTACTAACACACTGCAATGGGTAATTATGAAAATATGAGCAAAGTAGAGATCAGGCACCTATATGTTTATCTTTAATCAAGAAATGCATGTAGTGAAGTTCTCTCAATATTTATGTTGATTTCATATCACTAAAATTTATGAAAAAAGCTAACCCATTTTTTTCTCCATTGCATTCTGTAAATTGCTGCTCGTTTGTTAATCAGTAAAATCTGCCTTTAATCCTAATGAAACAACCTGCGTAAGAATTTTATATGAAAAATAAAATTAATAGGCCAAATTTTAGAAAATAATATTAATTCAAATAAAATTTCAGAAATTTTAGCATTAGATTGGGCATTCATTAGGGGTTGACCGGTCAAAAATCATTAAAAATATTTGAAATGAAAAAATTTGCAAAAATATAAAATTTAGTAAATAAATATTTAGAAAAACTTAAAATTTATTTAAAATATATAAAAATATTAAAAGTTATAAAAAATCTTTAAAAAATTTTCTTGTATGTTTACTTTTTTTTCTTTATTTTCCATTCTCTTTTGCTTCTTCCTTTGTTTTCCTCCCTTCTTCATCTCTATTTTCCACATAATTAATTCAAAGAAATAGGATTTCAAACATGAGGCATATGCAAAGTTGTTTCGCTTGAATGATCTAATAATTAATTTAAAGAATTTTGGATTTCAAACATGAGGCATTTACAAATTATGTCAAACTGTCAACTAAAGGTTATTTGTTAATGTCTAGCATTTAACTATATGATGGATTTATGGGTCTGGTTGCATAAAAATCATTTGAGGTGGCCCTTGAAACCGCCATTAGGATATGGAGAAGGGAGAAGGGAGAAAGGAACATAAAAGAAAGAAAAAAAGAAAGTTAAAATAACATAAAAGATATGGAGAAACGAGGAAAATAGAGGGAGAAGCAGAACAGATTAATGGAAAAAAAGGAAAGTTAAAATAACATAAAAGAAAAACAATTAAATTGCTCAAAACGAAAAAATATGGAGACCAATTGTATAATTGAACCTAAAATTCTTGTTTGAAACAATGATTTAACGTGCCACGTTAGCATACCATTATACGGCAATTAACAGCTCAGTAACTAAAATGTTACAACACAATAACATAAGTGACTAAAACGTAACATTTCAAACAAAAGTGACTAAAATGTAACCTAAAACAAACAAAAGTGACTATTTTGCTAGTTTACACAATTATAAAATATATATAATTTAGTAAAAAATTTTAGAAAATTTTAATATTTATTTTAAAATATATTAAAATTGTTAAAATTTTATTTTAAAATTATTATAATTTAACAATTTTTTAAAAAAGTATTATTTTAAAATATTTTAATAATTCTTAAACTTTTTTTACAATTTTAAAGAATTTTAAATTTTTAAATAATTTTACTAATTTTATAAAAAATTTATTTTTGCAAGTTTTTCGACCGGTCAACCTGGGAGAATGCCAAAGTTTCTATTACAAAATTTTGTTCAAGTAATACAAAATTTCTAACAGATACAAAAATAGAGGGGAAAGAATTACTGACATTTGACATGTTAGTATCCATTAGAGATTGTGATACTAACATCACATATTTATTTGGTAAAACATTATCTGTTCTTTTTAGCGGACGACAGATTTTAAGTATCGCACGACGAGTTTCTTAAATCTCACTTTGCTAACTCCCAGTTCAGGTTACAACATAACCATACCTCCAACTTGTGCCATTGCATGGACCAAGCAAATACTTTGGTTAGTACTACTAACACTAAAGATGCATCGATGAGTGTAGTATTAAGCAAATACCAAACCATTTAAGCAATTTGTTTTTGGTAACCAAAGCCTTGGGGCACCCTCATGGTTACACGAGGTCAACAAAGAGAGTAGAAAGAAAATCAAGAACGAAATAGAGCTCCAATGATCAAATCCAATTAGCAGGTGCCAAAACTATAAATTCTCCTGTTTGCTCAATAAAATAGTTCAGTAGTTTAAAGATCAGAAAACCAAGTAGGCTGTCTAGCCAAAATAATTAACACGCATAATCTACTTTAGAATAAGGAAAAAATTATGGCAACCTAGGATATTATTTTTAAGCAAAGATCGCAGAAAAAAGGAAAGGAGTCTTTCGAGATGTAAACCACAACTCAAAGGATCTAAAAGCAAAAGTATACGCAGAAGCTACAAGAGAAAGAAGTTTACATGACTGTAGAGGAAGAGCTCAAACAACATAAAATCTTGCCAAAGGTTCCTGAACATGTGGAACAAAGAATATACATTGAATGACAAATTAATGAAAGTATATTAACAATATTTTATCGATGCTAACACGCATTTCACATTCATCTCAGCTGATTCTCCAACAAATCTATGTACTCAAGCTCATGTTCATTGAGTATGTTAATATATGAATCCTTAACAATGTAGCTTGAGTATGTTAATATATGAATCCTTAACAATGTAGTAAGCACCTATAGAAAAGAAATCTAAGGATGGACAGGGGGTCATTCTGAGACAAATTCAAATGATGGATGAAACATATAGCTTTATCTATAATGTACTAACTAGATATGAATGAGATAAATTGTAATACCTCTTACCAGTTCCATACGACCTGTGCGGATCGGAGATGCCACCGAAACATGTACTAAAAAATTTTGGATTTATTTAAGAATTAAAAGTTTTTAAAAAATTTATAAAATAATGAAACTATGTTTTAGGCAAATTGAAAGTTTTAAAAACAATTTAAAATCATTTAGAATTTATTCGAAGTTGATTGGAGGTTATCAGAACACAAGACAAGCCTCAAAAAGTCAAAAAAAAAAACTTAAAATAGTGTAAAGTTGTAATAATGGCACGACGCCGCAACAAGGGACTTTTAATGTTGTGACATGAGCCCTACTGAGTAACAAGGTCAGGACAAGAGAAATGCAAGGCCACGACATCGGGTCCCAAGTTCGTTATGTTGCAATTCTGTGGTTGTGAAATCACTCACCGAGTGACCCAAAAACATTTCAAAAACATTCCCAAACAAAACCATATTGTACCAATAGGTTCCCAATCATTTTAAACAGATTTAAATGACTCAAACTCATTTTCATTCATAAACACAACACTTTAAAGAGTATAATATAACTTATCATTCATCGAATTACAAACCAAGTCATTCGAATTTGTTATTGAATGAAACTCGACCTATGTACATGCCAAGCTAAATGAGTCAACAACCAACATTAACACATACTCATAAACCTTGCAAAGGTGATGGAGACTTCTAAAACAGATGAGGCTTCACTAAATTCGCAGTCAAATTTACGCACAAGAAACAATGTGTAACACCCTATACCCGACCTGATTTATCAGATCCAAATATAAAATGTCACAATACTTTACCGGATCTGAATATAAGATGTCACAATACTTACATACTTAACAAAATTTTACAATTTGCGACAAATCACGATGAATGTACATATTATTTATTTAAAATCCTTTTTAAGAAAATAGAGTTTGAATGAAACATTTATCATTTGTCACGGACTCTCAAAGGTAGTATAAAGTCATACAACATAAATGTTTGATAAAATAGACATATTCGTAGCATGTATTACTATTTTTAATTTGAAAACATATTTCTAAAAATGTCCCTCAATATGCATAATATTACCCTCGATCTACCACCATGGCATATCCCTGATGTAATAGCCCGTTTTCGATAAAATCAGAATAGTGATTTTGGGACCACGAATCCAATTCCGGAAGTAAAATTTATTTTATATTATTTTATGATCTATAGTATGATAGTAATGTCATATAAAAATTTCGTAAAGAAATTTTACAGTTTACATGTTTAATTTGATAAAGGACCAATGCACAAAGTGCAAAAGTTGAATTCTAATAGCTAAAGGGATTAAATAGCTATAGAACTTTAAAGTGGAAGTCCTTATATGGTAAATAGACCATTTAAAAATTCTTCGTGGTTAAGGATGATGATTCATCCATGGAAAATAAAATAAAGAAAAGGATGAAATTGGAAAGTGAAAAAAATAAAAGAAGATAATTAATTAAATAATGAAAATATCATCTTTTTCATCATGTTTCCCAAATTATTTCCATGGAAACCCTAGCTAAGAGAAAGTAGCTCAAGCAAGCTTATTTTGATCAATTAGATTCGGGTAGACCGAATTTGGAGTTAGAACGAGGAAAAAAGAAAATGTTAGATTAGTAGATTTTACGTACATGAACATTTGTCAAGGTAAGTTCATGTAACTAAATTGTGTATAGTTATATGCTTGAATTGAGTGTTGTGTATGTGAATTGTATAAATGTCATATACATGAAATTGGTTACATATCCGACAAAGCCTGATAAATATTAAATCTCATTTGAATAATGGAATTCGATGGATACAAGATTTCCCGATTGGTTGTGGTCCTACATATGTTGTAGACACACCATAACTCTTACGAGCATTCTGTTATAAGCCCTCTCGAGCTTCCTGTTATACGGTTCCTACGAGCATCCTGATCGGTAGTGTTCTTGCATGTGTTGTGAACTACCGCAGCTCTTTGTGAGTGTCCTGTTATATGATCAGTTGTGATCCTGCATATATTGTGGACACAAACGCTGCTTTTCGTGAGCGTCCTAATATGGATTGCTAAAACTTCCCAATATATATAGCTATCCGAAGCTCCTGTTACATGGCTCTTTGTGAGCTTCTTGATAGGCTCTTCGTGAGCTTCCTGATTAAAAGTTCTTTGTGAACTTTCTGATTATGGCTCTTATGAGTTTCCTGTTATATAGCCCAGATAAGCTTTCTGATAGGCTCTTTGTAAGCTTCTAGATTAATGGCTCTTTGTGAGCTTCCTGTTATATGACTTGAGAGAAGATTTTCTAATTATGTGCTTTAAAGAGCACTCCTGAATACAAATTGACGGATTTCTAATTTGTACACTTCGAGTATACTACCTGTTTATCCATTGATGTTTTCAATGATTCAACAGGAAAAATCCTAACATGATATAATATGAACATGAAATGAATTAATACACGTATCTGCCTGAAATACATGAAAATGATGATACATGATATATGGAAATACGATATGATAATATATGAACATGGAATTTGTTTGATGAATATGTTAATCCATGATTATAGATTTGTACAACTTAAATGTATTACCTGTGTGACACTACATTTCAAATGATTTAATGGGCAAAGTTTCTACATGAAATGATTTGAACTCGAGACGAATTATTATGAAAATGTACTTAAAATATAAGGATATGATTTGTATATGTTATAAGAATACACGATGTGGAAAGTATATGTACATGGAAATCTAATTATTGTTGAGCCCATACATGTTTCTTAATATTTATATGAAATATATGACTAACAAGGGTGATGAAGATATGTGTTAGGACTCGTGATCAAGTTGATTGAATGTGCCTTGTATGTTTATGTTGAATTTAAATAAGTGGTAAGTTAATTACCATGTTATACGAACTTACTAAGCATTTCATGTTTACTCTGTTTTATTTTTCCCTGTTTTATAGTAATTCGGAGGCTCGTTGGATTGAAAGATTAACGGAGATCACTCACACTATCCATCAGCCTATTTTGGTATATATATGGTAAATCAATTATGGTTATAATGGCATGTATAGGTTATTTAGCCAATAATGGCATGTAAATGTTTTGAATGAAACTAGCCATTGGAATGGCTTGTGTTTAACATATTTTGATATGTTTATAAGTGGATTTATCATGTTTGAAGAATGAATGTAATCATGCATATATGCATTTGGTAACTAGATAAGTATGAATGATAGATTAACATAATAATAAATTGTCATCTGAGGTACCTAAGGGTATATTGGTTGTATGTGATATTATGTCATGTTTAAGACATGATTTGGACTTGTTTTGAATGCTTTGATATGGTTTATGAATGCATTTAAGTGTTGGTGTAGGTAAAAGATAAGATGGGTGAGAAATATAGCTCGGAAAATAGTCTATTTTCATCCACATAGATAGAGACATGAGCGTGTGTCTCATCCATGTGTGACACATGGCCTAGCACATGGGCGTGTGGCCTGGCCTTATGTCCCCTGCATCTTTAAAATGTCAAAACAAAATGCCCAGAATTGATCACATGGCCTGGCACATGGGCGTGTGACTTGGCTGTGTGACCAAAGTTAAATAGTTACACGACCTGAGACATGGGCGTGTGACCCTTGCACCTAGGAAAAATTTAGAGATTTTGCAAAAAAAATTTTGAGTACCCGGTTTAGTCCTGACTCGTTTCTAATGCATGTTTTGGACCTCGAGGGTTCATATAAGGGACTTTATATTTAATTTCTAACATGAATACTATATAAAATGAAATAATAGTTTACTTGATCTATATATTCCGATAATACTTTGTATCCCTGTTTCGGCGACGGATACAGATTAGGGGTGTTACACCTGACTTGGTCCCTTCCAATGCACTGGTTCGATTCTTAAGAGTTACATACTGAAATATGCATATGAATTCAAAGGAACTTAGTGAGCCTCACTCATTATTACCTTTAAGTGGTGTTGTAGAATTCCTCAATTCAAAGGTTTTGGATTTCCTTTTAGACCGTGGCGGATACTTTTCTGATTCCTAGTTGGCGGATAACCATATGCAAATCTCTACACTTAACCGTCTTATACACATTTCACCTGATCAGTGGATCTCAGATTTCACACCATATTTTGAATCCTATTACACAATTTCTTTGCATATAGTAGTTTGATACACTTTCCAGAACAAAACTTAGCGGATACTACTCTTGACGGATTCCTTTACAGTACCCAACAATTATCAAAACACTGATTACATTGTATCTTCAAATCAGTCTAGACCAACTTACTTACTTAGAAGAATATCAAGTAATAGAATCCCAGATGACTTTAATACATTATAAACTTATGATAATAATTGGAGTTAACCATGATATCCCACTAACTTACAAATAAAATGTTAAATAACCAATACGCTCTTAGCTTAATTGCTAATTTAGTTCTCTTATATTTTGTAATTTAAAATTTATTAGCAATTAAATTTTTACAATTTAATCTTTGTGTTTTAATTAATAATTTTTTGATTTAATTATTCAACCTACTGTTAATATTTTCATATGAACTTTATAAATCTTTCTATTCATAATTTTATTAACTTGGTTTACGAAATTGAATTCTAAAACCGTATTTTTCAACCTTATCTAAAATAGAGTAGTTACAATTTAAACATGTAGTTAGCTAGTTTCGAATTTGATTTTGTTGTTTTGGATTGCTTATTATCCTGCTAGATTTGAATTAAGAAGTTTGGTCAGTGGGAAGATTGGATTTGCACTTGATCTGATTTCACTTAACGATTAAATATATGAAATTAATAATTTATATAATATGTTTTATGGAATGATATTTCAATTTTAATTAGTTAGTTATTAAAACTATATTAAAAACATACTCTTTTAGTAAAATATAACGAATAATAAATATTTCTTAAGTTTTTACGCGTTCAATATTTATATATATTCGAATTTTAATTAATTTTCATATTTTTTATAAATTTTAATATTATTTAGTTTTGTACCCATTCAAAATAAATTTAGATAATCTTTTGTCTAAACTTATTTTATATGCACATTTTAATTTTTTAAAATAAGATTTTATATTTTATAAATTTTTTGTTGACATGACATATGACAATTTTTATGACTTTTGCCTATCATGTTAGCGAGGTTAACGATTAAAATGGTCAACTAACAGTTTTTGTTAATGGAAAAGGTTAATTAATTTTTTTTTGGTAATTGAGGGTTCAATTGGGTGCTTTTTTCATTATGAATCAATTAAATTTTTTTCTAGGTTTTTTGACCGTTATCTTATATTATTCTCTTAATTTTTATTTATGTGTTGCCTAAGAAAAGTCATTATTATTTCTTTAATTCGTTTTAATATCTTCTACATTGGTTTGTTTTTATTTATGTATAAATTGGGTTAAAATTAAAGCAGAATTAATTTAAAGAATCTATATTAAAATGTTGCGGTGATTAATTAAAGGTGTTGACAATTGTTGTTTGTTGAGGTAATCGTAATTGATAAAAAGATATAATTAGTAATAGGGTGAGTGTTTAATCAAATCGAATAAAAAATTTTGAGTTAATCGAGTTGATTTCCTAATTCGATTTGAAATTTTCTCAAATCGAATTGAGTGAGATGGAATTAGAATTGAATATATTTGTTTGAGTTAAATTTAACAAAAAAAAGACTTTTGAGTCTTTGTAACCATTGTCATTTACTGTAATCAAATTTGTCAACCGTAATCAAATTTGTTATTAACTTTCATCTCCTCATAATTTATTTATTAATATTTTATATACGGGTTAGCTTCTTTGTTTGCTTAGTTGCTTCAATTATCTTTTATTTTTATCACTATGTATTTTAAATTAAAAAATGTATTACATAAAAAAATATGATTTTTAAATAAAAGTTATCTTAAAGATAAAATGTGAAATCGATACAAAGATAAAATTTTAACACAAATATTTATGACATCATTAATAATTCAATTTTAACATAAATTTATAAACACTTAATATGATTAAGTAATTCAACAATATAATAGTACAAAATGTGAAATTTAATTTAATAATATAAATAGTAGATATAAATAAAATTATTACTATTTAGGGTTTTTTAAATGATTTTTTGTTTGGGGATAAAGGGTGGAACTGGAAAGTAAAAGTTTAAGGAAAAATAAAAAAAAAAATTTGAGAGTTGAGGAAGTAAATTTTTGAGGGAACGTAAATAGAGGAAAAATATTCAAAACAAATTTTGAGGGAAATGGGGGTGGTATCAGAGGGGATGGAAGATTTGAGGGAAAGTGAGAAGGAGTAAAAATATTTGGGGAAAGTAAAAATATTTGAGATAAAAATGTAAAATATTATAGTTAGATATTCGGTTTATTCAAATTTAAAAATTAAACTTAATTCGAACTTGAAATTAAAAAAAAATTTGAGTTAACTCAAATAACTTTAAAATTTCAAAAAAAATTAATTTTTTTCAAGTTTTACTCACAACTAACTAGTAAAGTGGAATGTTTTGTTTCCCTCTTTTATTCATTTTTATAATAAAACCATTTTACTATAATAAATGCAATACAGCTTCTTTTGACCTTTTTAGTTTTTCCATTGTGATAATAAAAGAATTAGTGGTACAAAATCCCTCATTAAGGTTTTCCTATGGATATCTTCATTTTCTTTTTTCTACTAGGTTTTCCTCTCCTCTCATTCTTTCTAGTTTCTGTCAGATTAGTTTTCTTTAGTCTTCTTTTATTTGATTTTGGGCTGCGTAAGGTTTGGGAGTTGATTTTATTGTTTGGCTGAGTTGATTTTGTGTAATGGATGGTTATTTATCGATGATATTCACGGTTAAATAATAATTTAAAATGTTTTTCGATTCAAATAATTTAATTATTATTTTTAGATGAATATATCGATTGATTGGTTTGTGATTCAATTAAGATGATTTTGAGAAATAAGCATAAAGCTTTAGAAAAGAAAAAACTTATTTGTTGCAGATCTCTTCCATCTCTAAACTCTCTTTTTAAATATATTGTATGGTGTTTTCAGGAGTAAATGAAGTTTGGTGGAAAAAACAAGAAATTTAAAGTAAAAGCTTCTTTCAAAAGACGTGAGAAACTAGAACAGTAGAATGAAAGAAATTAATAATAAATTAATTTCAAATATTTTCTTACTAGAGGAAGTGATAAAGTGGCTTATTTATTGTGAAGCGTGGAATTGAGAAGTTTTTATTTTTTTAGTTATTTATTTGACGGTTGAATTGATAATAAATTGGTTGAACCATTGGAAGACAGGTTTGATTCAGTTTTAAAATGATTGGTTGTAATACATGCAAAGAACGCAGGTAATGATAGCTATTCATTTATAAGATTTATGGTACATGGTAACTATTCTTATAAATCCTATTTATCTTTCAAAGAATTAGTTTGAAATAAGTGATAAAATCATATGAAATTATTAAAATAAAGAATTTCATGAGAATTAATTTCTAGATATTATTAGAACTAAAGTAAGTGATATATTAAGTGACGTGAAAGTTACAAGTATGAAAAAATTTTATGTGAATATGACATGTAAGCTGTTTTGAAATTTAAAAAAAAAAACCTAACTGTAGTTCAACATTAAAAATTTGTCAAAATTGTATAGTATGAACTAGAGAGAAACTTTATTTCTTTAAAATATTGATGAGTCTAGTTTTATACCAAACAAATATAATCGGATTTAGAATTTTGTGGTAATAAAAAAAATAGTAAAGAAGACTCAAGCTGTTAAATAATAGCCCCACAGTCGACTTTAAAAAAACCGGTATTAATATACTCTAAATAAAAATTCAAAATATTTTATAGTAAGAAAGTTATTGACAAACATATTTTATTTTCAAACTTTTAGGTGTTATACCTAGCTTTATTTGATAATAAGTTTTGATATAACACATTAAAATATTTTTGAATAAAAGCTAAAGTTGAACAAAATTGGCAAAATGATATTTCTAATGAAGTCTAAGAGATAAAATTTTGAATCTTACACTTTGAACTCTTAGAAAAATTTTTTGAATCAACTTTTAAATCAAATTAAAATGATCTCAATCAAGTTAGAATTTTATCAATCAATTAAACTATTTTTAAAACAAGTCAAAATAGCTCTAAGCCAAAAAGTATCGATATTCTTTCAAAAATCGATACCAATTTGATATTATGTTTTTCAACCAATTTAACTAAGTATCGCTCCAGTATAGATACTTTTTCATATTTTATCGATAAAAATCCACTAGTATCGATATCTTTAGCTTCAACGGTCACTGAATTTTGCATTAAATGCAAAAAAAAATCGATACATTTTTAGCTAGTATAGATACTCGTAGTTGCAGGAAAATTAAATGCACTGGTTATTTCATCCCTAACGGCTCTATTCATGCCTCCAACAACCACAACGGTTGAAAATCAATTAGGGCATATAAACATCAGCTTTCAAAGGTCCTACAACAACTAGAGAGATTATCAAGCTTAAAGATTAATAAGAAACAACCTTATGCTTACAATTCTCAACAAATTTTTTTAAACGCTTGTGAGATTTCATTGTTTTCATTCAGCTCAAGTGTTTCTCTTTGTAATTGAGCTTAATTTGCAAACATTCTGATCTTATAAGGGTTATTTCTTTGTTTGCCTATTTGCATCTGTTTGAGAGGGTTTGTGTTTTGAGGTTTAGGTAGAAACCTTAAGGGGATTTGTAAGGTTAAACTTTATCCTCAAAGGTTGTCAAATTAGTGAATTTGGAAAAATCCTTAGTAGTGGAAAGCTAAGGTAGTGGAGTAGGCAATTGGGGCCAGACCATTCTAAATTCCTATGTTTAAATTTTTTGTTCTTATTCTCTAGCATCCACAAAATTTTAAAAATTCAATTCACCATCTCTTAACAATTTCGATTTTGATTATTTAAGCCAACAATTGATATCAGAGCTAGACTCTTTTAGATAATTTAACAACCAAAGAGAAGATCATTGAGATAGCTCAACTTTCAGTCAATCAATCCACAATAGATGGCATCTACATCTGATTTAGTTTTTCTTAGAGAATCAGAATATATTTCCAAACCTTCTTACTTCAACAGTGCCAACTATTCTTATTGGAAGAGAAGAATGTTGTTCATACAAGCAAATGATCTTGCCGTATGGGAAATCATCATGGACGGCCCCTCCACACCTCTCAAACAAGAAGTAGAGCTCCTTATTCCAAAAAGTAAGAAAGAGTGGAATGAGAAAGATAGAAGGAGAATTCAATTGAATGCTAAGGCTATGCAAATCTTATTTTGTGCACTTGGCCTAGAAGAATATAGTAGAGTATCTTCTTCTTCTAATGCCAAGGAGATATAAGATAAGCCTGAAGTCACAAATGAAGGTACCGACCAAGAAAGAAGTCTAAGGTTGGAATTCTTACTCTAAATTATGAAACATTCAAAATGAAGCCCGAGGAAGATATCAATGTTATGCCTGATCAATTTACTATCATCACCAATGGATTAAAGTCTTATGGGAAGACATATCTAAATGAAAAGATGGTAAGGAAAATGCTTCAAAGCTTGCCTAAATCATGGGAAGCCAAGGTGACTGCAATTGAAAAAGAAAATAATGTAGAAATATTGATTTTGGATGAGCTCATTAGTTCTTTGCTTACACATGAGATGAGGCTCAATAAAGTAGTTGATGAAGCCAAAATTGAGAAGAAAAAGGTTAGTGTTGCTCTCAAATCCACAACAAATGAAGACAATGAATCAAGTGAAGATCTAGATGAAGATAAAGAAATGAAAATGTTTGTTAGACAATTCAAGAAGTTTATGAGGTCCAATAGATGTAGAAAATTCCAAAAGAAATGACTCAAGCTTGAATCTACCATGAAAAAGGATCCCTATAATAGCCCGATTTTTGGCTTAGTCGAAACAGTTGTTTCGGGACCAAAAATACTAGGTCAGAAAATTATTTTTATTATTATTTTGAGTGTCATAGTATAATTATATAAGCATGAAAAATTTGGTGAATTGATTGTAGTGTTTCGGAGCTTAATTGCGAAAAAGGACTAAATCGCATAAAGGGCAAAAGTTTTGTTTTATTACATAAAGGTGTAAAATTTTTGGAGAACCATAATTGGAAGGGTTTAAAGAGTAAATAGACCCTTTAGAAGCTGATGGCTGGCCACAAGAAAATCCAATGGTCAAATGGTTAGGTGACTTAATGTATAATAAAATATTACCCAAGTGACTAGCCATCATCTTTTTTCATTTTTCCTTTTTCCTCCACTGAAATTTTTAGCAAAAATGGGGTTTTTGGAAGCTTAAAATTTTAGCAACTCGTCACCTTTAAAAGTAAGTGATTTTCATATTCATTGTTGATGATTTTTGTATTTTTAGGACCCTTGTAGCATGAGCTTTCCATTGAGGGGACTATTTTGCAAAATGGTTGATAGTCTAAGAATTTTCCACGAAAGAATTTATGATGTTTGTTGAGTTTTTATGGAAGAAAATAAATCTTAGTTGTTGAATAAACAACTTTTGTGAAGAGGTGTTCATGAAAAACACCTATAGGGGCCATTTTGTTAAACTTGTAAAAATAGAGTGTAAGTGTGTGAAATGTTTGAAATTGTGAGTTGCTATAAGTATGAAATAGTTTCGGCTAGGCTTGGTTAATGTGAAAATTCGATAAAAATTGATTTACGAGCCTAGAGGTAAAATCATAATTTTTGTAAAAACTAAGGGCAAAATGGTCATTTTTGCCAAAATATGAATTTTGGAGTGTATTAATTGTTATGATGATTAAATTAGTGAAAATTTTCATTTTACATCAAGAAAGACGCAATCCAGACTTAGACTGGGGGAAGACCAAGCTAGTTGAATAACTCGACCTAGTCACCTACTTTTGTATATTGAGGTAAGTTGTATGTAAATAATGCTAATTTAATATTATCATGTATTGTATAATTAGTATGATACGAATGGTTGCTTTGTGTTGTAAATGAGAATTTATGTAATGAAGACTTTCAGTTGAACATTAGGAATAGATTTGGATATTCATGCCATGACATTGGGTGATATGTGTGCTAGTGTAAGACATGTTTGGGACATGCATCGGCCACATATTGAGAGCCAATGTAAGACATGTCTGGGACATGCATCGGCCACATATTAAGAGCCAATGTAAGACATGTCTGGGACATGCATCAGCCTCGAGATATACAAGCTAGTGTAAGACATGTCTAGGACATACATCAGCATTGAGACGAGAGGCTAGTGTAAGACATGTCTGGGACATGCATCGACCTCGACATATACAAGCTAGTGTAAGACCTGTCTGGGACATGGCATCAGCTTGTTGTGTGTCAGGGTAAGACCTGTCTGGGACATGGCATCGACACCGATAGATGAGAGCCAGTGTAAGACCTGTCTGGGACACAACATCGGCCTCAATATATGGAAGTCAGTGTAAGACCTGTCTGGGACATGGCATCGACTTTGATGTGCTAGCCAGAGTAAAACCATGTCTAGGACATGGCATTGGCATCTTATCCCTTGTTTGGGGTTAATGAATATCCCGTAGAATTCCAAATGGTTCAACGGAAGATTTATGATTTATATTGAAATGAGAGAACTTATGACCATGTGGTGAGTAGTACAGGTACCTAAATGAAAATTACGAAATACGAGCTTCATTTACGTTGTATGTTTAGTAAGGAAGGAAAGTGAGTAAGTTATGCTTATAACCATTTGTGTATTTTACATGAAGTATGAAATACAAATTCAATCAACGTTGTATGCTTGGTGAGAGATGGATATGAATCAATAATATTTATGGGTCCACATATTCGTGTGCAAATTGAATTATATTCGGAGTGTGATCCCTCATGGTAACTTGTAGTTATTTCATTATTTACATGCGACTTACTAAGTTTTATGTTTGCCTCTTTTCCTTTCCATTTCCTTGTAGTGCTTCCAAATTAACCCGTGGATCAATTACCGCCAGAGGCCTCATTCACACTATCATTTGAAGCACATGGTATAGTTAGTTCTTTTATTTTTATTATGGCATGTATAGGACTTTGTCTTTTGAGTTTTGTGTCTTTATGATTTGGCCAAATGTGTTGGCTTGGGATGAAACCCTTCATTTTGTATAAGGCCACAAATAATGGCTCATATTTATTTATGATCTGCAATTGATGGTGCTTCATGGACGGACAAATTGCATGAATGAATAAGTGCATGCTTGGTTTGTTATAGTATAATGAGGATTGTTTTTAATTATCATGTTGTGGTTGAATTGGCCTTATGTTGATGCATGGAATTAGTGATATTGATGTGGTAAAAGTTAGTGCAAGTAAGGGTGGCAAAAAGGCTTGGTAGATAACCTTATCTTTGTCCACGCGGGTAGACACACGGGCATGTGTCTAGGCCATGTGTGACGCACGATCTACCCCATGGACGTGTGGCTCGATCGTGTATCCCCTTCACCTTGAATTTGCAAGTCAGTATGATGGTAGTAAACATACGGGCAGAGACATGGCCGTGTGTCTCAGCCATGTAGAGAACACGGCCACTGGCCACGGGCGTGTGCCTTGGCTGTGTGCCCCTAATTGGTTGCTGACATCAGAAACAAAATGTCAAGGTTTTTATACACGGGCTGCGACACGGGCGTGTCATGGTCGTGTGAGGGACATGGGCTATAGACACGGGCGTGTGCCCAACCGTGTGAAAACCCCTGTAGGTTTGAATTTGAACTTAAATTCATACAGGATTGAGGCACGGGCATGTCCCCTTGTGCTTAGGCCATGTGAACCACACAAGTCTTCAGCACAGTCATGTCAAAAGGGCCACATGGGTGTGTCATCTTTCCACACAAGCGTGTGTCCTTGGTTCAAGTGACATATTCCAAAGTTTTCAACGGTGTTTGGATTAATCTCAAATTGTTTACAAATTGTGCTTTGAGCCTAGTAGGCCTATATTTAGAATTTCTAGATTAAGATTGAAAAGTTTTAAATTCGATCGAGTTTTTATGACTTGAATTGATTGTATGCATGTGTGTTTAAGTCAGGTAATGCCTTGTGCCCAGTCTCGGCCTCCAACTTTGGCAAGGGGTGTTACATTTAGTGGTATCAGAGCCATGGTTTAGTCGATTTTAGGACTAACCTAGTGTGAGTACGAGTCTAGCTATACATGCCATAGTTGTATATTGATAGTGTGACGACTCTTGATGAAATAAATTATGTTCTTTTTGCATATAGTAAATGGATCCTGACATGGCTATGGCGGATGATGTGGAAAGTAATGCGCCGGCTCCCGCTGAAAGGACCGCGCCAGTGGATAGTGAGCCCGTGACAATGAGTCAGGACGGAGGGGCTAGAGAAGCTTACCTCCACATGATGGATGCATGGTACTCGGAGTTCGTTCGTGCGAATCCGAACACTCCACCTCCCCCACCTCCTCCAATTTCTCAGTCTGCCCCTATGGCTCCCCATGGAGCAGACATGATTAGGAGGGAGAAATCTTTAGTAGACAGAATCTGTAAGCATAGGGTCGAGGAATTCCAGACAAACATTGATGATAACCCGGAGAGAGCAGAGTTTTGGTTGGAAAATACCATTAGGGTATTTGATGAGGTATCATGCACACTCAAGGAGTGCATAAAGTGTGTTGTGTCATTTCTGCGAGATTCAGCCTATCAGTGGTAGAATACTCTCGTGTCCGTTGTACTGAGGGAGAGGGTAACTTGGGGATTCTAGCAGGAAGAATTTTGGAAGAAGTAAATTAGCCAATGGTTTATCGATCAAAAGAGGAAAGAATTCCTCGGACTGAAGCAAGGCCATATGATAGTGACAAAGTATGAGCGTGTGTTTGTAAGACTCAGTAAATATGCGCAGGAGTGTGTATCCATAGAAGCCATTATGTGTAAGAGGTTTGAGGATGGATTAAATGAAGACATCCGACTATTGGTTGGCATTTTAGAGTCAAGAGAATTCATGGTACTGGTTGAGAGAGCTTGTAAGGTCGAAGAGTTGGCCAAAGAGAAGAGAAAAACTGACTTTGAGTCCTGTGACTCAAAGAAGAGACAGATGGGGAAATCACATCAAACCTCATCCAAGAAATCGAGAGAGTTTCCTACTCAATCAAACGCGTCAATGGGGTTCACAAGCAAGAGTAAGAATAAGCAGTATGCGGTGACACAAGCCCAAACCGCTTCTATCGCGAGTGTTGGTAGTGTTCTCTGGATTGACCAAAGTGTCCTCAGTATAGTAGACATCATTTTGGTGAATGCCGAGGAAGTGAAAGGGGTTGTTTCAAATGTGGGTCGCTTGACCATTTTATCTGTAGTTGTCCCGAGATGGGCGAGAAAGTAGCGAGTAAGCTGTAAGATCGAGTAATACACCTTCAAGGGGTAGACCAAGGAAGAACTCAAGAAGTGGGGCTAGCAGAAGAGGTGCACCAACAGATCTTGCTATGAGGTTTGAGGGCAGAGCGCCTGCAAGGACTTATGCCATTCGTGCCCGAGAGGAGGCAGCGTCTCTTGATGTGATCACGGGTACCTTTTCTATCTATGATATATCTTTGGTTGCTTTAATTGATCTGGGGTCTACCTATTCTTATATTTTTATGAAATTGATACCCTGTATGAACCTGCATGTTGAGTCCACTGAATTTGTGGTAAAAGTGTCTAACCCGTTAGGCAAACATATGTTAGTTGACCAAGTATGTAGAAATTGCCCTTTGACAATTAGAGGTCATTTTTTCTGGCTAACCTTATGTTATTGCCGTTTGATGAATTTGATGCAATCCTTGGGATGGATTGGTTAACTTCTCATGGTGTTGTAGTGGATTGTGGACGAAAAGTGATTGAGCTGAAATGTGGAAGCGGGGATGTTCTTCGGGTTGAATTAGGTAAATTGGATAATTTTCCTGTAGTGATATCGTCTATGACTGTAGAGAGATATTTGAGGAAAGGGTGTGAAGTTTATCTCGCCTTTGTGTTGAATACTTAAGAATCTGAATTAAAAATCATGTTAGTGTCAGTGGTGTGTGAGTACCCGGATGTATTTTCGGAAGAGTTGCTTGGATTGCCACCAACTAGGGTGGTAGAGTTTGGTATCGAGTTAGTCCCTGGTATGGCACCCATCTCGATTGCTCTGTACAGGATGGCACCAACAGAATTAAAGGAGTTGAAAGTGTAGCTACAAGAGCTAACGGATAAATGCTTTGCGAGATCAAGCTATTCTCCGTGAGGTGCTCTGGTACTTTTCATGAAAAAGAAATATAGGACGATGAGGTTATGTATAGATTATAGACAGCTCAATAAGGTAACGGTGAAGGACAAGTATCCTTTACCAAGGATAGACGATCTGTTTGACTAATTGAAATAAGCCACAGTGTTTTCTAAGATAGACTTAAGGTCCGATTGTTATTAGCTAAGGGTTAATGAACAATATGTACCGAAGACCGTATTTAGGATGAGGTACGGGCGCTATGAGTTCCTTGTCATGCCCTTCGATTTAACGAATGCCCCTACGGTATTTATGGATTTGATGAATCGCATTTTTGGGCCATATTTGGATAAGTTCGTGGTGGTCTTTATTGATGATATATTGATTTATTCTCAAAATACGAGTGAACATGCGGAGCATTTGAGAACTATTTTGTAGACCTTGAGGGATAAGCAACTGTATGCCAAGTGTAGTAAAAGTGAGTTTTGGCTTCGAGAGGTCAGATTCTTAGGACACATCGTGTCAAGTGATGGAATTAGAGTTAACCCAAGTAAGATCTCGACTATTGTAGAGTGAAAACCACCAGGAATGTGTTAGAGATTAGAAGCTTTCTAGGCTTAGCTGGGTACTATAGACGGTTTGTTAAAGGGTTCTCGATGATAACTACTCCAATGACTAGACTGCTACAAAAAGAGGTCAAGTTCGAGTGGATGAATAAATGCCAACAGAGCTTTGAGACATTAAAGACCTTGTTGATTGAGGCCCCAATTTTAGTGCAATCGAAACTGGGAAAAGAGTTTGTGGTATATAGCGATGCCTTCTTGAATGGATTGGGGTGCGTACTCATGCAAGAAGGTAAGGTCATAGCTTACGCTTCGAGACAGCTGAAGCCACATGAGAAAAATTACCCGATGCACAATTTAGAGTTGGCCACCATCGTATTCGCGTTGAAAATTTAGAGACACCATTTGTATGGTGAGAAATGGAAAGTGTTTACTAACCATAAAAGCCTCAAGTATTTGATTACTCAGAAGGAGTTGAATCTAAGGCAATAGAGATGGTTGGAGTTGATGAAGACTACGAGTTGATAATCGACTAGCACCCGGGAAAAGTAAATGTAGTCACTGACGCTCTGAATAGAAAGTGACTATTCTCCTTGAGGGCCATGAACACTCAATTGTCTATGGCCAATGATGGTTCGGTTCTAGCATAATTGATAGCTAGACCGATGTTCCTTCAAGAGATCTGTGAAGCTCAAAAGGGTAATAAGGAACTACAAGCCAAAAAGACTCAGAACAAGACAGATGGTGAATCAGACTTTCGGATTAGTACCGATGGGTGTATAATGTTCAAAGATAGGGTCTGTGCACCCAAGGACAATGAACTTATCCAGAGGATTTTATGAGAGGCACATAGTGGTTGCTTGTCTATCCATCCGGGTAGTGTGAAAATATATAACGACTTGAAGAAAATATACTGGTGGTCGAGAATGAAAAGAGACATTTTGGAGTTTGTTTCTATGTGTCTAATTTATCAACAAGTGAAGGTCGAACACCAAGTACCTTCAGGTTTACTTTGACTTGTGATGGTTCCCGAGTGGAAATGGGACCGTGTAACCATGGATTTTATGTCGGGGTTGCCTTTGATGCCAACGAAAAAAGATTCCGTTTGGGTTGTTGTTGATGGGCTTACCAAGTCGGCACATTTTATACCGGTGCGTACCAACTATTCCCTTGATAAATTGGCTAAATTGTATGTTTTCGAGATTGTGAGACTTCATGGGGTACCCTTGTCGATTATTTCGGATAAAGATTTGAGATTTACCTCACGGTTTTGGAAGAAGTTACAAGAGGCATTGGGAACAAAACTAAATTATAGCGCGGCATTTCACCTGCAAACCGACGATCAGTCAGAAAGAGTGATTCAGATCTCAAAAGACATGTTGCGGTGTTGTATTCTCGAGTTTCAAGGAAGTTCGAAAAAATTCTTACTATTGGTTGAATTCGCCTACAACAATAGTTATCAGTCAAGTCTGAAAATGATGACTTATGAGGCTTTATATGGACACATGTGTCGGATGCCCTTATATTGGATCGAACTTAGAGAAAATCAAATTCACGGGGTTGACTTAGTTAAAGAAATCGAAGAGAAAATTAAGGTGATTCGCGAGTGTTTGAAGCCAGCTTAGGATAAACAGAAATCCTACGCAGATTTAAAACGAAAGGAAATTGAGTTTCAAGTCGGTGATAGGGTGTTTTTGAAAGTTCCCCGTGGAGAAAAGTCCTCAAATTTGGTAGAAAAGGCAAGTTGAGTACTCGTTTCATAGGAACTTATGAGGTTACCGAGAGAGTAGGGCCTATTGCCTACCGATTGGCTTTTCCCTCAGAGTTGGAAAAGATTCACGGCGTGTTTCATGTATCCATGTTACGTTGATATAGATCAGATCCTTTGCATGTGGTCGCACCAACTTAGGTTGAGATTCAGCCGGATATGACTTATGACGAAGAGTTGGTTAAGATTTCGACGCGGGAAGTTAAATAATTGAGGAATAAGAGTTTAGCACTTGTGAAATTCCTATGGCATAGACATGGATTCAAAGAAGCCACATAGGAACCCGAGGAGACCATAAGAGACTAGTACTCAAATCTATTCACCGGTAAGATTTTCGGGGATGAAAATCCCTAAGGGGGAGAATTGTAACAGCCCGATTTAGGGCTTAGTCGGAACAATGGTTTTGGGACCACAAATCCGAGGCTGAGAAATTATTTTTATTATTATTTTGGGTGTCATAGTATGATTATATAAGTGCATGAAAAATTTGGTGAATCAAATTTAGTGTTTGGGAGCTTGATTGCGAAAAAGGACTAAATCGCATAAAGGGTAAAAGTTTTGTTTTATTACTTAAAGGTGTAAAATTGCTGGAGAACCATAATTGGAGGGGTTTAAAGAGTAAATAGACCCTTTAGAAGCTGATGGCCGGCCATAAGGGACAAGAAAATCAAATGGTCAAATGGTTAGGTGACTTAATGTATAATAAAATATTACCCTTTTACATTTTTCCTTTCTCCTCCACCAAATTTTCAACGAAAATGGGGTTTTTGGAAGCTTGAAATTTCAGCAACTTGTCACCTTTGAAAGTAAGTGATTTTCATATTCATTGTTGATGATTTTTGTATTTTTAGGACCTTTGTAGCATGAGCTTTCCATTGAGGGGACTATTTTGCAAAATGGTTGATAGTCTAAGAATTTGCCACGAAAGAATTTATGATGTTTGCTAAGTTTTTTTTATGGAAGAAAATAAATCTTAGTTGTTGAATAAACAACTTTTCTGAAAAGGTGTTCATGAAAAACACCTATAGGGATCATTTTGTGAAACTTGTAAAAATAGAGTGTAAGTGTGTGAAATATTTGAAATTGTGAGTTGTTATAGGCATGAAATAGTTTCGGGTAGGCTTGGTTAATGTGAAAATTCGATAAAAATCGATTTACGAGCTTAGGGGCAAAATCATAATTTTTGTAAAAACTTAGGGCAAATTGGTCATTTTTGCCAAAATATGAATTTTGGAGTGTATTAATTGTTATGATGATTAAATTAGTGAAATTTTTCATTTTAAATCAAGAAAGGCGCAATCCGAACTTAGATAGGGGGAAGACCAGGCTAGTTGAATAACTCGACCTAGTCACCTACTTTTGTATATCGAGGTAAGTTGTATGTAAATAATGCTAATTTAATATTATCATGTATTGTATGATTAGTATGGTACGAATGGTTGCTTTGCGTTGTAAATGCAAATTTATATAATGAAGACTTTCAGTTGAACATTAGGAATAGATTTGGATATTCATGCCATGACATTGGGTGATATGTGTGCTAGTGTAAGACATGTCTAGGACATGCATCAGCCACATATTGAGAGCGATGTAAGACATGTCTAGGACATGCATCGGCAATGAGACTAGAGCTAGTGTAAGACATGTTTGGGACATGCATCGACCTTGAGATATACAAGCTAGTGTAAGACTTGTTTGTAACATGGCATCAGGTTGTTATTGTTAGGGTAAGACCTGTTTGGGACATGGCATCGACACTGATAGATGAGAGCCAGTGTAAGACCTGTCTAGGACACGGCATCAGCCTCGATATATGGAACTCAGTGTAAGACCTGTCTGGGACATGACATCGACTTTGATGTGTTAGCTAGAGTAAGACGATATCTGGGACATGGCGTTAGCATCTTATCCCATGTTTGGGGCTAATGAATATCCTGTAGTATTCCAAATGGTTCAACAGAAGATTTTTTATTTATATCGAAATGAAAGCACTTATGACCATGTGGTGAGTGGTACAAGTATCTAAATGAGAATTACGAAATACGAGCTTCATTTATGTTGTATGTTTAGTAAGGAAGGAACGTGAGTAAGTTATGCTTATAACCATTTGTGTATTTTACATGAAGTATGAAATGTGAATCAATCAACGTTGTATGCTTGGTGAGAGATGAATATGAATCAATAATATATATGTATCCACATATTCGTGTGCAAATTGAATTATATTAGAAATATGATCCCTTGTGGTAACTTGTAGTTATTTCATTATTTACATGCGACTTACTAAGCTTTATGCTTACATCTTTTCCTTTCCGTTTCCTTGTAGTGCCGCCAAATTAGCCCATGGATCAGTTACTGTCAAAGGCCTCGTTTACACTATCATTTGAAGCACATGGTATAGTTAGTTCTTTTATTTTGATTATGACATGTATAGGACTTTCTCTTTTGAGTTTTATGTCTATATGATTTGGCCAAATGTGTTGGCTTGGGATGAAACCCTTCATTTTGTATAAGGCCACAAATAATGGCTCATATTTATTTATGATATGCAATTGATGATGTTTCATGGATGGACAAATTGCATGAATGAATAAGTGCATCCTTGGTTTGTTATAGTGTAATAAGAGTTGTTATTAATTATCATGTTGTGGTTGAATTGGCCTTATGTTGATTCATGGAATTGGTGATATTGATGTGGTAAAAGTTAGTGCAAGTAAGGGTGGCAAAAAGACTTGGTAAATAGCCTTGTCTTTGTCCACATGGGTAGACATACAGGTGTGTGTCTGGGCCGCGTGTGACACATGGTCTGCCCTATGGGCGTGTGGCTCAATCATGTGTCCCCTTCACCTTGAATTTGCAAATCAGTATGCATGGTAGTAAACACACTAGCAGAGACACGGCCGTGTGTCTCAGCAGTGTGGAGAATACGGCCACTGGTCACGGGCATGTGCCTTGGCTATTTGCCCGTAATTTGTTACTGACGTTAGAAACAGAATGTCAAGGGTTTTACACACGAAGTGCGACACGGGCGTGTCATGGCCGTGTGAGGGACACGGGCTATAGACACGGGTGTGTGCTCGACCGTGTGAAAACCCCTGTAGGTTTGAATTTGGACTTAAATTCAAATAGGATTGGGGCATAGGCGTGTCCCCTTGTTCTTAGGCCATGTGAATCACACAGGCCTTCAGTACGGTCATGTTAAAAGAGCCACACGGGTGTGTCGCCTTTCCACACAGGTGTGTCACCTTTCCATACGAGCGTGTGCCCCTATTTTAAGTGACATATTCTAAAGTTTTCAACGGTGTTCGGATTAATCTCAGATTGTTTACAAAGTGTGCTTTTAGCCTCGTAGGCCCATATTAAGAATTTCTAGATTAAGATTGAAAAGTTTTAAATTCGATCGAGTTTTTATGACTTGAATTGATTGTATACATGTGTGTTTAAGTCAGGTAATGCCTGATGCCCAGTCCCCGCCTCGGACTTGGGTAAGGGGTGTTACAATCCCATAATATGCTTTGAATGTCAAAAGTTGAGACATATCACTTTTGATTGTCCCCAATGGAAGAAAAAGGGATTAAGCAAGAAAAAAAAAAGCTCAAGGCTAATGTTGCTACTTGGAGTTGTGAGGATTCATCCAATGATGAAGATCAAGAAGTAGCCAACCTTTGTCTTATGGACATTAATAACTTTACAGTATCTTCTAACTTGTCTAATTCAATTTCTTATTCATTTGATGAGTTACCAGATGCCTATGATGAGTTTAGTTTAGAGTTATGGTTTCAAAATATAAGAAAAAATTTTCAAAATTAAAAGATGAAAATAGTTCACTCTCTAAAGATAATCATAAACTTTAAAGTAAAATTCATGATATGAAAGCTATTATAAATGATTTTGAGAAAAAGAAACAAGACTTGCATAATTTACTTTAAAAAATTCATGATGATCATTAAAAGAAATTTGAGTTGCTTGAAAAGGAAAAAGCTTTATCTAACAAAGTATCTTCAAAAAGTTTTAAAAAGGGAAAGAGCTCAAAATCAAACTTTGTTAGAATAAGCTTTAATTTCTATAAACATAGAGGTCCTTCAAGATTTTATAAAATAAAATTTGTTAAGAGTATATGGGTTCCAAAAGAACTTAGTGTTACTCAAGGTAGAAATTCTTTCAAAATGAATTCCCAAAGAGATAAAATTTTAGGAACTAATAGTTATGGACCCAAAAGAATTTGGGTACCAAAAGAAAAATTTTAATTCTATGTTTTTAGGGAAAAGAGCATTGCTTCAAGGTGAATAACACAAGTACAAACTTATGGTACCTTGATAATGGATGCTCAAGACATATTACCATGGAAAAGAGTCATTTTATCGAATTGAAGCCAAAAAGTGGAGGAGAAGTTACATTTGGTGACAACGCCAAAGAATAAATAGAAGGAATTGCCTCTATTGGTAAAAAATCTTCAATATTTATTGAAAACGTTTTGTATGTCAATGGTCTTCAGCATAATCTATTAAGTGTTAGTCAATTGTGTGATAAAGGTCTCAATGTCATTTTTGAGTCTAATGGTTGTAAAGTTATTGACATTGTATCTAATAAGATTATGCTTGTAGGTCATAGGATATGAAACATTTATATGGTGTATCTAGATGAATTGCATAATTCAAATGTTTATTTGATTTTCGAAAATGGAAATTCTTCTTGGTTATGGCATAAAAACCTAGGACATGCAAATATGAGCATTTTGCACAAATTAGTTAAAAATGACTTAGTTAGAGGACTTCCTGAAATTGACTTTGATTTAGATAAAATTTGTTATGCATGCATTAAGGGTAAACCTAGAATAGTTTCCTTTAAACCTATTAATGATGTATCCACTAGTAGAGTTCTTCAACTAATTCACATAGATCTTTTTGGTCCTATTAGAACAACTAGCTTGGGTGGAAAACAATATGCATTTGTGCTTGTTGATGATTTTAGATTTACTTGAGTTCTTTTCTTAAGTATTAAAGATGAGGCTTTAGAAAAATTCATCACATTTTTCAAAAATGAATCAAAATAAAAAAAAAAAAGGTTACTGTATTTCTAGTGTAAGGAGTGACCATGGAACCAAATTTCAAAATCTTGGTTTTGATAATTTTTGTAACTCAAATGGGATTAGCCATAATTTTTCTGCACCTGAAACCCTTCAATAATGTAACAGCTCGATTTAGACCCTATTCGGAACGGTGGTTTTGAGACCACGAATCTGAGTTAAAAAATATTTAAAAATTATTTTCAATGTTTATTATGTGTGAATTTATATGTGTGAAATTTTTGTGTTTTAATTTTATCGTTTAAGTGTCCGATTTAATAAAAGGGCTTAATCGCGTAAAATGAAAATTTGATGGTTTAATTTGTAAGGGCTGAATTGTTGTTGTCTTTATTTCATGAGGTGTTTATGTTTCAATTAGACCATATTTATTAGTGATGGACGG
This sequence comes from Gossypium arboreum, assembly GCF_025698485.1. Lineage (NCBI taxonomy): Eukaryota > Viridiplantae > Streptophyta > Magnoliopsida > Malvales > Malvaceae > Gossypium > Gossypium arboreum. The sequence continues at coordinate 80,484,699 of NC_069081.1, read as the reverse complement.
TTGTGGACAACCGTTATAAGATTTCATATTATTTTATAAAGGTTAATTATGTAAAATGCATAATAAGTTATCATATAATAAAACATAAAAATTTAAAAGCCATTAGTTCATTTTATTCTTTTGATTGAAACTTAAAAAAAGAAAAAAAGAAACAAAGCTTAGGTATTCGGCCATTGTTAAGCTTAATCAAGGTATGTAACTAGCTCGATTTTTTATAATTTTTACGTTTTTAAGATCGTTGCAGTGTAATGTACAAAGCCCATGCTTGAATTTTTTATTTTGATGAATATTTTGAGTTATGCCATTGATGAATATTTGAGCTTTGTCATGTTAGTTGATGAAATATGAAAGATATGTTTTGGATTAACATGTTTTGTATTGGAATTTTTGATGATTTTGAGTAATTAGGACTAAATTGCAAAAATGATAATTGAAGGGACTAAAATGTGAAATAAATGAAATGTATGGACTTGTATGGACATAATGAAGATTCGGCCTAAGCATGGTGTACTCAAATTTTGCATGTTTTGTGGTTTGTGCAATAGGGACTAAATTGTAAAAAGTGTAAAATGTTAGGGGAAAAATGGTAATTTTCTTATTTATGTGTTTTTGGAATAAATTGAGTGAAAATATATTTGAATAAGTTTAATTTGAATATGTTTAGATCAAGAACCAAAGAAATCGAATTTGGATCGGGAGAAAACCAAAGTCGTTGATTCGCCGTCCCGTTCTGATTTTCGTCGTTTGAGGTAAGTTTATAAGCAAATAAATGCTGTTAATTTTGAATATATGTGAATTTAAAATTTTGAATTGAATTTTATGAGTGTATATATATATGATGGCCGAATGGTTATATACATGAGAGTAATGTGTATAAGTTCATTTCAACCGAGTTACGACGTCCGAAAGCCCTGTACGAACCTTAGGAATAGCTAGGATACATATGTCATGAAATAGGATTTTTGATATGTGTTTTGGTGTAAGACCACGTCTGGGACGTTGGCATCAATAAATGTGGTCACGTGTAAGACCATGTTTGGGACATCGGCATCGTATTTGATTCATGTAAGACCCTGTCTGAGACAGTGGCATCATATGAGATAGCATGTAAGACCACGTCTGGAATGTTGGCATTGAATGATATATGTGATTATCCGAGTATCCTATTCAATTCCGAATGGTTCAACGGGCAATGATAATTGTGATTGAAAGTGTAAAATGAGCTAAAGTGATTAGGTATGTAATAGCTTATTACCTATTTGAAATAAGGTAAGTAGGTTACTTGATATGTGTTGCAAATCATGTATGATATAAATGAAAAATGTATGAGCATATGGAAAGTATATTCGGCCTTTTGATTATATAATGTGAATATCTATGAAATGATTCATGAATTTATGTATGTCGAAACCATTTTTAAATCGAGTTTTGGAAAATGGGAATCGACTTTAAGAAAAATGAAAACGGGAGTCGCCACCAATCTTTTTAGGTGTGATTGGATCACCTTTAAAACATTTTGTTTTAAAATCATTAGTTTTGGTCCATGAAATAAAAGAATGGGTTCGGGAGTCAGTTACGTACGAGGAAGGATTAGCACCCTCGTAACGCCCCAAAAATTGGTACCTAATTGGTTATCAAATGTCTTTAATGTCGGAAATTTAAAAATTTTAAGATGTAATCCTCTTTAAAATATTTGAAAATTTGGGTTTACTTGTATCAAAGTATCAACTATAAGTTAGCCCTTAGAAATCTCTATCTCAAAATAGCAAAATGTTACATCCAGTAAGTTAGGACATATCACTTTGCAATTCCAAGACAGTCATTTATATTTCAAAATCCTTTAAAAACTTTAGAAGGGTACTTGACTATTCGAACTTAACGAGAAAAGTTGCAACCCAATAAGTTAGGGCACTACTTTTTTGAAATTTCCAAACACCAAGTATTGCCTTTATAACTTTTTGAAAATTTTGGAGCCTTATCTTTTTAAAGATGATGCATGGGAAATCGTGTTACATTATAAATCATAATAATATATTATTGCACTAGGTAGATAAAAATGAATACCATGATATAAAGAATAATTCATAAGAGGCAAAAAATGCAAACAAAGATATATGTATAACATGTATTGAAAATGAATAAACAAAGTATATAAACACACGAAATAATATTTAAATGATGCATGATATAAAAACATAAATCAAATAATGTATGGTATACAAATAAAAGAAATATAGTGCATATTATAATAAAAATAAACTCAACACATACATGATACATACAATATAAAACATATGAAAAGAAACTAATATATATAAAAAAATAATTGATTGCTAACAAAATATACATACAATTAAAAAAACAAGACATTTCATAACCATTTTAAAATAATATTTAATAGATAATATAATAAAAAATAATAATTATATGGTAGTATATATTGGTTTAGAAGTATGTAAGAGATTTCATAATATGACAATATTAGTTTAAAAAGAAATAACATATAGTAAATAAATAAATAGTTAATAAAAATATGTATATAGTGTGGGTTAAAAATATGATTTAATAATAATGCTTTACATTTTAGAAAAATAATATAATTTATATACATGATATACATAATATATATATAAAAAACAATAAATAATGTGAAAATAAAACATAATAAGGATTATATAATGAAGTGTAATATAAACATATAAGAAAAATAATAGATATAAAGTAACATATAAAACAATACATATATATAAGTAATAAATATAATATATGTGAAAAGATGTAAAATAATAATTTAAGGAAAATAATATATATAATAAGTAATAATAATAATATATAATTAAAAATAATACTCATAATAAAACAATTTTATAATACATAATATAAAAGTAAAATTAAAATAAACAAATAATACAATAATATAATAATATGGGACTAAATTTGATGTTTAACAAAATTATGGGGCAAATTCACAAAGCTAAAACTGAATTGAGACCCAATTTGAAACATTCGCGAAATCAAAGGGAGTCATTGGGCAAATAGCCCTATTCCCAAAACGTCACCGTTTCCCCTAATACGATTGTAAATCATTGGGAGGGTCAAATTGAAACAAAAGTAAAATATTAATACCAAATAAAAAAATAAATAAAATGAAATTAAAAGTATAGAAATTGCAAGAGGACCAATTGGGCAATTAGCCCAATTCTCAAAAATGCGCGGACCCTCCCCGGGTAATCGGGTCGATGCGGATCCTATAGTTGTAAAACGACACCGCTTTTAAATAGACTATATAAGTCAAATTTCACCCTAAAATTATTTTAACATCCGTTTTTTAAAAAAGAAACAAAAATCCTCTGAAGAGGATTCGGGGGCCGATCCCGGAGCTGCTGAGCTTCTGTCCAGGGGTCTCCTCACGCGCTCACGCGCCGCCTTGTACGGTGGTCTGAGGGTTAAAATCCTCGTCCTTCCACAGGTAATCTCTTCCCCCTTTTTAAAAGCTACTATTTTGCTAAAAATAATGTACATACATGCACATATTCTAAAAAAAAAACACAGTTAAATCACCTTTTCTTTGAAACTGCTTGTACTCTCTTTTTATTTCTGTGTGTCTGTGATCGTTACAAGAGTTACAAAGGCTTTTTATAGCCTACTGATTTATTACATAAGGAAAGAAATCTTTGATTTCTTGTCTATGGTATCTTTGACTGATATGCTGAGATTCTTTTAGTTTCCTTTTCTTGCTCTTCGTATCTGCTGTGTTTCCTTCTCTTGCAGGTATCCCAACAATCCCGACGTTAACGGTGGTGCCAAGGCTAGAAGGGAGGCCTGAGATCGTGGTGCTTGGACGGTCACGAGAGGGACGGACGCATTAATGGCGCGTCAGTATGCATTGATGGCCTCAATCTGGGGAGTTGTACCGACACCCCCGAAGCTTCCGAAACTATTATTGCGAGCGAAAGAGCTAGGGTTGAAAACCCTAGCTGATAATTTTAGGTTTTATGGGCCTCTGTTATTCAGGTCCAGTTTAGGTCTGGGCCTTGGGTATATTTGAGCTAATGGGTTAAGGGTGTAAACGGGTTAAGGGATAGTTTAAATGGTATTTGGGCTACCGAGTATAGGTTTTAACTTTTGGGCTGTAAAGGGACTGTTTAACAAATAAACATTTATTTATTTTAATTTTGGTTTTGGATTCCAAGGCCCGGTCAAATTTGGGTTATTACAATGTACATGAGTTTATAGATATTCGGTTATATAATGGTACTATGGCTTTGAAATTGAATGTTACTTTGATAATAGAAACATGTATATTCGGCCAAGGTATAGTTTGTATATGGAAGTATATGTTATATATGAAATCTTGACTTGAAAATAAATGTGATTATGATAGAATAAATTAGTTTGGTTAAGTTGAGTTGATATTAGCATTGAATTATTTATTTGCTTATGACTTACTAAGCTATAATAACTTACCGTGTGCGTGTTTATGTTTGCCTCTGTTTTATAGATTTTGGACTCCAGATATGAGCTCGGGGATCGTCAGCAAAGTCTATCACACTATCAACTATTTTTGGTAAATTATAAGTTTAAACTTGATATTGTGGCATGTATAAGCTAGGTTATGTTTGGTTAAGTTTGAAGTTGTGTATATATTAAGCCATACGAAAATGGATAATATGTTATGAGAGTATATGATACTTTAGTCAAGTTTATATGTGTTTTATGTATTGAGAGTGGTTGATGATTTTGAATGTGGTTTGATTGAATTGGCATGGTATATACATAAGTATGTTTGATTTATTCGGCTATGGTTCATGCTAAGATAAAATATACATGTGAACTTGGTTGTTATGTTTGGTTAAGGTGTTATATGTGATTTGGCATTAAAGGTTATTTGGTTATATCCGAACATGGTAGGAGTTTATTTTTATATGTTTACTATATGGTATGTAAATTTTGTGATTTGGATATATATATATCTATATTTGATTAACGACTTATTGTTGAAAAGTATAATTTGTAATATGAATTGGTTTGGAATGTACTTGTGTATTCGGTTATATGTTGAAAATATATGTGATGGTTATAATCAACTTTGTGATTCGCCAATGGTGGTTTAAGAGGTAAAATATTGAGTATAAATTGTATGTGTAATGGCTATATAAATTCATTTGTTAATTGACTATTAATGAAAGTGTACAAGTAAATTTTTGGCTAGTCGAATAGAAAAGAAAGGAATTGGTCTTGTATATGATATTTTGGTATGATGTATAACATGTGAAATCGACATGTTTTGATTAGGCATCCAAATTTATAAATTTGGTTATTAAGTTGTATGGAAATGGTATGAATCATTTGTATGTGTAATAATGACCGAATATATGATGTTTGATTAGTTAGTATTATGCATATAAAATTTTAGTATGTTTTAATTTGTTAATTAAGTTCATAAATGGCCCATATTAATATAGTAATATGCACATGAATTTGCAATATAAAAGAAGTATATTTGGCCATGTTTGTAATGCTAGTTATTATATTTTATGATAATGAATATTATTTCATGATATAAAGTGATATGGTATAATATATGAAAGTATATAAATTTATGTTTTCAAAGTCAATGCCGCATACATTATTATTAAATAAATTTTGTTATATGTTATGTTTGGTTATTAAGCACATGTATATCATTGAGATATTAAATGCTGAAATTTTTTACAGATTAGGTTTCTTTAATGATAATAATATATGAATTTTATATGTATTTAAAATTATATTATATATGACTTGAGATTTCACTTATATTTGTATTATGATTGAAATTATGTTTTAATGTTTAAACAAATTTACGTTTTAGTTAAGCGAATATAATATATGTGTATATGTAAATGTTTGAAATTTTGTGTCTCATCCGGTAATACCTCGTAACCCCATTCCAGCAACGGATACGGGTTAGGGGTGTTACAAATAAGATGAAGTTGTTAAGAGAAAAAATAAAACTTTAGAAGAAATTACTAGAACTATGCTTTTTGAAAATAATTTGTCAAAATATTTTTGGGCAAAATCCACAAACATCGCTTGCTATATTGTTAATAGAGTAATGATTAGACCTATTTTAAAGAAAACTTCATATTAACTTTTCAAAAACAGAAAGCCTAACATTAGCTATTTTCATCCTTTTTCATGCAAGTGTTTTGTCTTAAATAATGAAAAAGATAATCTTGGCAAATGTTATGCAAAAAGTGATGAAGGAATTTTTCTTGGTTATTTTATAAATTCTAAAGCTTATCGAGTGTTTAACAAAAAAACGTTAGTAGTGGAAGAGTCTATACATGTCAATTTTTATGACTCTAACCTTCCTCCTAGAAAGGATTTTTGTATTGATGATGCTGATGCATAAATTTTTAATAATGATAAGAAAGTGAATCAATCATCATGTGAGAAGGTACAAGAACAAACTCAAGATGCTCTAAAGGAGCTTACATTAGAGGAGAAAGTCACTTATTTAAGGGAGTTTATGTTGGGAAATGTATCCATATTGTAATAAGCATATAATTGTTTTCTATTTATTTGAATGATGAATAAATAAATAAAGTTAAATTCACATTTTACTATTATGTCTTTTGTATTTTTTGACTTTTATATTTTGCATGCATAGCGAAATTGTGACAAGCAAATATTAGATCATTGATTGTCTAAAGTTCAAATTGAAGATAAGTGGCATTGTAAAGAACGTTTACATTGCGAGAAAGACAACTTACTTTAGTAGATAATCTAAATGAGTTAGTAATCCCGTAAAAGAATCAAAGTGACCATTTGATTCAAATACTGAGAATGATTATTATGTCGTCAACAATTTCAACTAGGGAGATGGCTAGTCTTGGCTATCGATGTAGTTTACTCCACGAGTAGAGACATAGATGTATTCATTGGTAGAATGATACATTGGACTAGGCCCAAGATAAATTAATTCTGAATTTGTTTGTGAATTAATTCACTTGTGACGTTCATGGTATGATTTACCTAAATCCTAAGTTAGTCACTGACCATGCGTATGCAATTCATGTGCTTTGATATAAGTGGAGGCTTATGCTCTAAAGATGATCGAGCCCATAGTCGGTATGTTAGGTACATAACTTGTGTATAGCATGACTTTACTAGAAACAGTGGAATTCATACCTCAATTAAAGAGTTAATGATATCCTCTCATTAGCTTTGTGTGGATTGATAAATATAGAATGTGACCACGGGTTGCTTATTCTCTAACAAGCAAGTTATCACAGTCATTTGTTGACAGTGATCATATTGATCATTAAGAAGACACAATGGTGAGGTGAATAGATTTAACTCAAAGGAATCAAGGATATCATATAAGGGTAACACACACATGACGCGGTTATTGGACAAAGAAGTTGGATGAATTGCTTCCGTAAAGAGTATACAATAAGGAGTTTTCATTCATGTTACTTCTTATGGATTGACTCCATGAAAGTAATTGCGAATTATCGGAACGATGATTCTGGACATAATTGCAATCACTAGCGCCTAATTGTATATGTCCAATTGGTCCATCCGCTAGCTCAACAAAAGCTCAGTCAGTTTGCATTTGAATTAAAAGAAAATTCTACGACTTTGGGAATAATTTATTTGATTCTATTTATTCGATGTGAATTAAATTAGGTGGTCGTGTCAATTGTTCAACTACAAAATTTGATTAAAGAATTTTCTTGAAAAATTAATTTGGGAAATCTAAGTGATTTTTGGAAAAATTAATTTTGATTAAGTAAAATTAAATTAATCAAATCAATTAAAATTAATATAATATTTTTGGAAGTTAATTTTCAAGTTAGACAATTGGCCCAATGGGTAATTGAACTTGAAAATTGGACCTAAGATCATAAATTGGGCTTAGGAGCCAAGAATCGAGACCAAGACCCAAAAACTGGTCAAACCAGGCTCGGTATGTGAAACCGGACCGACGGTCCAATTGGTGGCTAGACTAGACCATTCAGGTCATCATTGGCCCGGACCAAACCGGTAGCAGTCAGACCGGCTTTGGCTGTCGTAAAGGTGTCGCACCTACATCACCGGACACGGTGGTGCCCGTGGTTGCGATGACGGCGTCTTAGTGGCTGAGAGGGGTTGTTCGTCCATGGTTGAGCAGTGAAAGAGTTACACTCCTACTAGGACTCTACTAGAGAATTTGATTTCAGATTAATTATTCCAAAAATAATATTATTTTAATAGTTTAATATTTAATTTAATTTGATACTTATATTAATAGTATTTTATTAATTTAATATTAAAGTGATTATCTTAATATTAAATTAAATTTAATGTTTATCTTGTAGATAAATTTTTTATTATTTTAATAAGATTTAATATTAAATTTAATATTAAAGTGATTAAGTTTAAATCATAGTTGAACTCCTTAAACTCTCCCTATATAAAAAGAGCCTTGGATCATTATTTACACATACTTGAATTCAAGAGAAAGTGGTAGAGAGAATTCTCTGAAGAGATTATTCTAGAAAATTTCTAGAGATATTTTTTTGATTTACAACTTGACCCAAAATTTTATAGAAATTGCAAAATTACCCTATTGGTAATTCTTGTGAAATTTTTTTTTATTCTAAGCGAGCCCACACTTGGTAGACGTGAGCTTGAGGATAGTGGAGAAGGCTACCCAATCAAAATGCTCATCCTAGACGAATCAAAATGGTACAATTTTGATTAAGTGTTTATTATTTTAGATATCACAACTAAGATCTTGTTTTGGAAAAAATTTAAAACTTCGATTTTTCCTTAAATTTATTTTCTGATGCGTTTTCCAAACCCTTTTTTCCAACAGTTTAACTATGTGAAGGATAGTAAGATTTTGGGTGATCCATCTAAAAGGGTAACTACTAGATCTTCTCTTAAAAATACATGTAATTTTGTTGCATTTATCTTATGCATAGAGCCTAAAAATATTAAAGAAACATTAAATGATGAATATTAGATGTTGGTTATGCAAGATGGTTAAATCAATTTGAGAGATGTAATGTATGGACTCTAGTTGAAAGACTTAATGAAAAATCTACTGTAGGTACTAAGTGGGTTTTTAGGAATAAGCTTGATGAGAGTGGTAACATAAGAGCAAGGCTAGGCTTGTTGCTCAAGGCTAAACTCAAGAGGAAGGAATAGACTACGATGAAACATATGCTCCCACAGCTGGAATGGAAGCCATTAGGGATATTTTAACATTTGCACCCTTTAGATTTCAAATGGATGTCAAAAGAGCTTTTCTGAATGGTTTTGTAAATGAAGAAGTGTATGTTGAACAACTACCCAGTTTTGAAGATAAAATATTTTCAAACGATGTTTTCAAACTTTCAAAATCTTTATATGGTTTGAAACAAACTTCTAAAGCTTGGTATGAAAGACTTTCAATTTTTTGTTGAAAAAGGTTTTTCTAAAGGGAAGATTGACACAACACTTTTTATTAAGAGAAAAGAAAAAGATTTATTAGTAGTGCAAATTTATGTTGATGATATTATTTTTGGTGCTACTAATAAATTTCTTTGTGAGGATTTTTCAAAGCTAATGCAATGTGAGTTTGAGATTAGCATGATGGGAGAGCTCACATTATTTTTAGGGCTCCAAATCAAGCAAAAGAAGGATGACATCTTCATTAATTAAGTCAAGTATACAAAGGAAATGCTCAAGAAGTTTAAGATGAACATTCGCAAACCTCAAGCCACTCCTATGAACCCTTTTACAAAGCTTGACAAAGATGAAGGTAAATATGTAGACATTAAATTATATAGGTTTATGATTGGGTCTTTACTTTATCTTATCGCAAGTAGATCAGATATTATGTTTAGTGTTTGCTTGTGTGCTAGATATCAATCATGCCCTAAGGAATCACCATAGAGACACTTTTAATTTAGGACTTTGATATCCTAGAGATTCATCCTTTAGCTTGCATGCTTTTTCATACATGAATTTTTGAGGCTACAAACTAGATAGGAAGAGTACCTCCAGTACTTGTCAATTCTTAGACAACATGTTAAATTCATGGTTTTCAAAGAAACAAAATAGTGTTACATTGTCCACTACTGAAGTGGAATACATTTCCACCGATAGTTGTTGTGCTCAAGTTTTATAAATGAAACAACAACTTAAGGACTATGGAATTGACATAGATACCATTCATATCAAGTGCGACAATACTAGTGCTATTTGTCTCACTAAGAATCCTATCCAACATTCTAGAACTAAACATATTAAAAGAAGACATCATTTCATTAGAGATCATGTGCAAAGAGGTAATATTGTTCTAGAATATGTAGACTTTTTGTATCAATTAGCTGACATTTTTACAAAGCTTTTAGACAAGGAAAGAATTTGGACACTTATGAGAGAACTAGGTTTGATCACCTTGCCTTGACTTTGTGTTGAATCTTTTCTACTCACTTTGAATGATTTTTTAAACTTGAATATTTTTTACATGTATTACAAAAGCATGCTTGTATGATTTTCATGGCTTTTATATGCAAAAAGATAAGGGGAGTTTAATGTGTTTGCTTGATCTATTTTTACCTTATTTGTCTAGTATAATTTATTTTTGATGCCCTTAAACTTGTTAGAATGGATTTTGTTTGGTTAACTTAGTCAATTTTTTTAATAAAGCCATTGTCCTTTATGAATCATATGCATCATGAATACTTTTTGCATTTTAATGCATATAAAATCATTAAGATTTATCAAAGAGTCATTTTAGGACACTTAGAACTCTTTAGGACTTAAAAATTGAGTTTTGGAAAAATTTCTACACTTGGAAAATAGATTCGTGACTTGGTATTGATACTAATTTAAAATTATTGATACTCGTCTAAAAATATTGATACGAGAGTTTTTCAAAATAGTTTTAAAACCCCAAAATTTTCTTTCCCTTTCATCCTAAAAATCCTTTCTTCTAAACTTCAAATCTCTTCAAAAATCTTTCATTTTTCTCATGAAATCTTGACACTAAAATATTTTCAACACCATTGCATCAAGATTTCTTCAACATTGCTTCAAAATTTTCAACATTTCAACATTTTTTAGATAAAACCTAAAATTTTGCTATCTTTTGATTCTATGAAATGTAGGTTAAAATGTTGATTTTTGATGAGTTTTTGGGTTGATTATAACTCTATAGACTGTGTTTTATCAAAAGGGGTAACCTATTACTAAACATTTTGTAACAGCCCTCACCCAATCCATTTGCCAAACTCGAGTTACAGGTTGCTTTAGCAAACACCAGAATATTCACACACAAATTATAACATTGAATTCAATTAAAATCATCAAATTATTTTAAATTCATATATAATAGAAGTTATGAACCAAATATAGACTAAATCGAGCATACAAACATAGTTTAGTAGATTCGAGCATGAACCAATTTGAAAATTTTTAGATTTTCAATTACCATCAATAGAAACTTTAAAAATGTTTAACAGTTTTGAAAACAAAGATATAAGTTAGTTGGACCTAGTTGTAATGATCTCAAAAACATAAAAATTATGAAAACAAATCATGATTAAGCCTACATGCAAGAGAAAGATGAAGGTCGAATGCTCCAAGCTTTTCCAAAGGCTTTTTCAGCTATGAGGAAGAAGAATAATCTTAATTGTGGTTTTTTATGTTTCCGCTATTTTAATTTATTATTTTAACCTTTATTATTATTTTAATTTTTATTTAATATAAATTTAACATATAAAATAAGTAAAATCATGCATTAATTGTCCACTCACTTTAGAAAGGGTATATTTGCCTCTTAAATCCTCCCACTTTTATCAATTAAGCGTGTGATACACTGTTTTCTATTTTTACCTTGATTTTATTTTGTGTTTCGATTTGGTTTCTATTTTTTTTTAAATTGATTTTAATGTTTCATTTTCTCAATTTAAGTCTCGTTTTTATATGAATGATATGAATATTGAATGATTATCTTCTAATAATAGTTTGAAGTGAATTTTGAATTGAAATTACATATTCTTGACTTGTTAATTTTTGTAGCATCTGTAACCCTAATATGGTGACGGAGAAAAATGAGGGGTGTTACACATTTTCTCAAAATTTTGTTTCAAACCCTTTTCCCACCAGTTGTTTGACAAAATTCCTAAACGAAACTTTTGATAGCTTAAATGTGTTTTTTAGTGCTTAGTCCTTTTCCATGGCCCCTAAGAAGTGTCCTAGAACCGGTGCCTCTTCTTCAAATCCTTCTAGTAGGTTTAAATCATCATTTAATGAGTGTTTTCATTTCAAATCAAAATAAGAAGGGTTCAATAGGAGCTTTGCGTCGAAACGAGTTTGGGCGACTAAGAAGATATATTTTTCCTTGTTAGAAGGTGTTAATTTTTCTTATATTCTGATTTTTCAAAGTTGGGGTTGGATTGATTTCTTAAAAATTTCCTCGCCGACTTACATTAATATTGTTTGATATTTTTACTCAAACGCCAAACTCGTACATATGAGTCTAGCGATACTGCCATTGTTATCACATTCTTTTTAATGAACACCCTAATTTGACTTACTTTAAATGATTTTGAAATTTTTTTTCATTTTCCTTCTGAAGTTACCTCCAATGAAAAAGGAGCCTACAACCTCACTCTTTATATTGATTCTAGACATGCATCCAAACTCAATCACCATGATCATGTTCTCGATCTCATCATTACTTGGAATTTACATCCTATCAGAAGCATGTCATGCTTCTCTCCATCAATTATTGGTGGATCAATTTCGTCCAATCTAATAGGCATCCTGACCTAGCTCTGGTAATGTTCAATGACATAACTAAGGGTACCGGGAAGGAAATGTCTACAAATATTACCCTTCTCCATGAAACTTATTTGTCATACATTTTTAAGAAATTAGGGATTAATACTTATGGAGACACCCTATCACCTTTAATCAATCTATTAGTTATTAGGCCCTTCACCATTTTGGTTACCATTTTGATGCTTAACTCCGGCAAATGGATGTTTTCGAGGATGTTTTGGCTCTGGAACATGTTCCTCCACCAGTTGCTCCGTCTCAGGTTGCTCTCTTCTTCTGACGTTAATGTTGCACTCCTTGATTACCTTCATTCATTGAGTAATGATCTTCAAGGATTTAAAGATGATGTTAACACTAGGTTTTCATCATTAGAGATATAAATGGCATCAGTTCTAGCTCATTTTCCTTCGACCCCTCCTTTTTCTCCCCATGATGATTATTAGAATAAAATTTTACTTTTGCATATTCATATCATTGTTCATAACATTTGCACTATTACTTTATCTTATTTCCTATGACTATGTTATATTGAACCTTAATGTTTATTTGGTATTTTTAAGATACTTTGGTGATTTCTTTTGACATGTTAGTTCACTTGGTCTTTTTTTTTTTTTAATTTCTATTCTTGAACTCTTAAACTTTATTTGATTTTTGATATAAGAAAAAAGGAGAAAACAAAAGTAAATTCGTTTATTAATATTTGATATTGTGCTAAGTTAACTTTATGCAAATTACGTGACCATTTTTTAATGAATGAAAATTTTTAAATATATGTCAACTTTTTTAAAGGCTTTAAATTGAAAATGACTTTTATAAAAGGGAGCAATTTATTTAAAAACAAATTTACCAAATGTTTTGTTATACCAAAAGGGAGGAGATTGTTATACCAAGCTTTATTTGATATAAGTTTTAATATAACAAATTAAAATTTTTTCAAATAAAAGTTAAAGTTGAACAAAATTGGCAAAATGATATTTCAAATGAAGTCTAAGAGTTAAATTTTTGAATCTTATACTTTGAACTCTTAAAAAAATTTTTGAATAAACTTTTAAATCAAGTTAAAATGACCTCAATCAAGTTAGAATTTTTTCAATCAATTAAATTGTTTTTAAAACAAGTCAGAATAGCTCTAGATCGAAACATATCGATATTTTTTGCCCAAGTACCGATAGTTTCAAAAATATCGATACTCCTTCAAAAATTGTACCAATTTGACATTCTGTTTCTTAACCAATTCAGCTAAGTATCAATCCAATATCAATACATTCTCATATGGTATCAATAAAAGTCCACTGGTATAGATATCTTTAGCTCAAACAGTCACTAAATTTTGCATTAAATGCAAAAAAAAAAAATATCAATACTTTTTTAGCTAGTATTGATACTCGTAGTTACTGGTGAATTAAAGGCACTGGTTATTGTTTGGAAATGTGCCCATATTGTAGTAAACATGTAATTGCTTTTTTATTTATTTGAAAAATGAATAATTAAATACAGTTAATTTCGCATTTCTCTATTATGTCTTTTGTATTTTTTTCTTTCATATTTTGCATGCATGGAAAGATTATGACCAGCAAATATTAGCTCATTAATTGTCTAAGTTCAAACTGATGATAAGTGGCATTGTAAGAATGTTTATATTATGGGAAAGATAACTTAATTTAGTAGATAATCTAAATGAGTTCCTAATCCCATAAAAGAATCAAAGTGAGTATTTGATACAAATGCTTAGAAGAATTATTATATCATCTACAATTCCAATTGAATAGTTGACTAATCTTGACTATCGAAGCAATTGACTCCACGAGTAGAGACATAGATATATTCATTGGTAGAATGATACAATGGACTGAACCCAAGATGAATTAATTCTAAATCCGTTTGTGAATTAATTCACTTATGACGTTCATGGTGTGATTTACCTAAATCCTATGTTAGTCATTGACCATGCTTATGTAACTCATGTACTTTGATATAAGTGGAGGCTTATGCTTTAAAGATGATTGAGTCGATAGCTAGTATGTTAGGTACATGACTTGTGTATGGCATTACTTTAGCAGCAAAAGTGGAATTCATAGCTTCATTAAAGAGTTAATTATATCCTCTCATTGGCATTGTGTGAATTGATAAATATGGAATGTGGTCAAAGGTTATTTACTGTCGAACGAGTAATTTATCAAAGCCATTTGTTGACAGTGATCATATTGATCATTAAGAAGACACAATTGTGGCAATGAGATAAAATAGGATTGTATTGAGTGAAACGATTTAACTCAAAGGAATCAAGGATATCATATGAGGGTAACAAACACATGACAAGGTCATTGGACAAAGCAGTTGGATCAATTGCTTTCGTAAAGAGTATACAATAAGAAGATTTCAATCATGGTACTTCTTGTAAATTGACTCCATGATTAAGTAATTGTGAATTATTAGATCGATGCTTCTAGACATAATTGCAATTACTAGAGCCTAATTGTATATGTCCGATTGGTCCCTCTGTTAGCTCAACAAATGCTTGATCGAATTGCATTTAAATCAAAAGAAAATTTTATGACTTTTAAAATAATTGATTGAGTCAATTTGTTCAATGTGGAATTGAATTGGGCGGTCATAAGAATTATTCAACTAGAGAATTTGGTTAAAGAATTTTCTTGAAAAACTAATTTGGAAAAACATAGTGATTTTTGGGAAAATTAATTTTGATCTAGTAAAATTAAATTAATCAAATTAATTAAAATTAATATGATATTTTTTTAAAATTAATTTTAAGTCAAACAATTGGTCCAATGGGTAATTGAAGTTGAAAACTAGACCTGAAATCGTAAATAGGGCTCGAGAGCCTAAAACCGACACTGAGACCCAAAAACTGATCGAACCGGGTCTACTATGTGAAATCGGGTTGACGGTCCAACTGGTGGCTAGATTGGATTGGTCGGGCCTTCACTAGCCCTGACCAAACTGGCAAAAACTAAACCAGTTCAGGGTGCCAGTGTAACATCCCAAAAATCGAGGTTTAGTAGAATCGAGTTTGTGAATAAAGAGAAAGAGTGGTCATGCCCTAATACTTGAGATTATCTATGCGCTTTTAGGAAATAAATGAGGTATTGGTTTGTTTGCTAAGTGTTAGTGAAACATTCCTTAAAATCAAAGTTCAAATCCTTTCATCAGAATCTTTTCCCTTGCAAAATAATTAAATTTTACAAAATCCCTTTTTTTGTGTGTGTGTGTGCCATCCTTACCATTGTAAACCTAGGTATAAATATTATTTTTAACAAGTTTGATCAGCCTTTAATCATATTTTCCCTTACCCTAGCCATTCACCCTCTTCCTCTCCTATTTTCTCTTCAATTTTCTTTCTTTCTTCCCTTGTGTGTTGCCGCCCAAACCACCAAGATTCACCATCAATTTCTCTTCTTTTTGCAAGGGGTTCTTGTGCCATTATTTTCCTCTTCTTTCTATCATTTTATCATAAAATTTCTAGCCTTAAATCTAAAATTTTAGCACTCAAGATTAGCCTTCATTGATGCCTAAAAGAACTCCATTGCCGCCCTTTCACCTAACTTGTGTAAGTTCTTGTTTTCTTTCAATTTCTTGATGAATTTTGTAAGTTAAAAACCTAAATTTCCAAATTTAGAATTTGGGGGAGTTTTAAAGATTTAATGGGTAATTTTCCAGCTTTTTAATCAATTCCAAAAGTGGTTTTAGATCAGTCCCAAAATTGGCCACCACGGGTGGTGGTGTGTGTGCCTATGGGCAATAAAATGGGCTACTTTTTTTATTTCTTTGCCATATTTTTCCAGCATGATTTTGGGTTTTTGAACCCCTCCGAATTAGCCTTTAATCACATGTTAATTAGGGAAAATAGTTTTTGATCAATCGATAATTCAGATCTGACAATTTGGGAAGCGTAAGTGTAGGTAATCGTAAACTAGTTTGTAGTTTCGACATAAATTTTGGGAAAAGTTTATGGGTTGATTAAATGAATAAATTTAATCAAGATAAGCTACTGGTTTTTCAATATTCAAATGTGTTAGGTGCTGACCCAAACGTTCTAAATCAACAGTAAAGCCGAAAGACGTTCATGCGTACGATTCACATCAAAACTGTGTAAGAAATCTAACTAGTTTGGATTCGAAAAATTGATGTATTTGTGAAGAATGGATTGAACCCATAATTTATATGTAGTTAGTGCATTGCACTTGGATTATTGAAGGGATTGGTGATTTTATCACATTATATGTTATTCGACAGATTTTCTGCATTTATGTTATACTGTGGTTTCTACCACATCGAGCTTTGCTAGCAAACGTTGGAGTTTGGCAAACGGGTTCTGAGGAACTCGTGGTGTGTAGCGGATGGTTTAGGTAGGAACTTTTTTTTGTATTGCATCATGCTTATGACATAATCGAATGTTATTAATTTATAATACACATTTTATTGTGTTGTACTGAATGATATCGAAGTTAATGATTGTTACTCGAATGAATGATGACCTATGCTCACACACCGTTTGACATTGATTTGATAATGACTATGTAACGGTATGAAATTCCAATGATGGTTTTGTGTTTTTCTGTTAATGCTAATATTTTTCACTATAACTTATATTTATGTTCATTTAAATATCTGTTTGACTCACATTGAGCTTTCATAAGCTCACCCCCATAGTGTTTAACTTTTCAAGTAAACCTCGAAACTAAGACTAGACCTGGCATTCAGAGAATCACTTTGGACCTCGAACTATTTTTAATAAGTATTATTAAGTCTATATTGGTTTTGGGTTTGTAATTTTAAATTATTTGGTTTGTGGCTTGGTAACTTTCCATTTGGGAATTTTTGCATGCATGGATTACTCAAGCATAATAACCGGAAAACGCATGATATCTGGTTTAAGTAAAATTTGACATTGTTCCCTAATTTCTGTTCATTGCAAAGAAATCGTCTTTGAAAAAAAATCGATAAGGCAACTAGATTTCCAAAATGACATAAATAATGGGTTTTTTTGTTGCATTAGCTAACATCAAGTTTTTACAAACTAAAGCGATAAACAAACAGTTTTTCTAAAATAACACTGTCAATAATAAAATGAATCTTAAGTACAGATGACTTAATAAATGAATTTTTTTTACAAACTCAAAAGTACAACTACGATTTTTCTCTAAAATTAGTTTATTAAAGGTCTTCAAAAGTAACGTAAATTAGCTTAGCAATTTCTGTGACTAATATAGCCTTCTTAAGCTAGCCATAACGTCTGGGTCGGGTTTAGGAGGTCACAACCGGTAGCCGCGACGGTGGCACTCCAATGGTTGGCATATGGTCAATGGCGGTGGGTCTTTGGTGGTTAAGCAGTGGAAGAATTACACTCCTATTATGACTCTACTAGAGAATTTGATTTTAAATTAACTATTCAAAAAATAATATTATTTTAATAGATTTAATATTAAATTAAATTTAATGTTTATCTTGTAGATAAATATTCTATTAATTTAATAAGATTTAATATTAAATTTAATCTAATATCTATCTTAATAAGTATTATATTAATGTAATATTAAAGTGATTAAATTTAATTATAGTTGAATTCTCTAAATTTTTCCTATATAAAGAGAGTATTGGGTAATTTCTTTTCATACACTTGAATTCAAGAGAAAGTTGTAGGAGAAAATTCTCTAAAGAAATTATTTCAGAAAATTTCTAGAGATATTTTTCATATTTATAACTTAGCTCAAAATTTTAGAGAAATTGTGAAATTACCCCACTGATATATTTGCAATAAAAATTGTAATTCAAAGAGAGCCCACACTCGACAAACGTGAGCTTAAGGATAGCAGAGACGACTACTTGATCAAAGTGTTCATCTTAAGCGAATCGAAAGGGTACAATTTTGATTAAGTGTTTATTACTTTAGATATCATAACCAAGTTCTTGTTTTTGAAAAAAAAAATTAGAACTCTGATTTTTCCCTAAATTTATTTTTCGCCGTGTTTTTCAAACCCTATTTTCCAACAGTTATTTCATCTCCAACAGCTCATTCGTGTCTCCAACAACCACTACGATTGGAAATCAATTATGGAGTATAAATACCATCTTTCAAAGGTCCTACCTCAAAAAAAGGGATTATCAAGATTAAAGATAAATAAATAAAAACAACCTTTTGCTTACTATTCTCAACAATTTTCTTTAAACACTTGTGAGTTTTCATTGTTTTTATTCAGCTCAAGTGTTTCTCTTTGTAATTGAGCTTAATTTGCAAACATTCTGATATTGTAAGGGTTATTTCTTTGTTTTCTTATTTGTATCTCTTTGAGAGGGCTTGCGTCTTAAGGTTAGCGTAGAAATCTTAATGGAGTTTGTAAGGTTTAACATTGTTCTTAACGGTTGTCAAATTGGTGAATTTGGGAAAATCCTTAGTAGTGAAAAGCTAAGATAGTGGAGTAGGCAATTGGGGTCGAAGCACTCTAAATTCTTATGTTCAATTTTTCTATCATTATTATCTAGTATCCACAAAAATTTAAAAAATTAATTCATCCCCTCTTAACTATTTCAGTTTAATTATTTAAGCTAACAACAGGACAAGGTATAAATAACATTGAGTTCTTTGTTTGTTATGAAAACTAATCTTCTATTTCTTTATTGCTTTCTTTAATTTTTCCCTTCCTAGTTTCTTCTCTTCACCGTTGCGTCACTTGTGCACCATATACAAGGGGTTTAAGCAATGAAAAATTTCCCCAATTTTTAGGGTTGGTATTCATTCATATTAAAGGACCGTAATGACTAAAATGATATTCTTTAGATGTATGTATGATAATGAACTGGAAATTACATAATTAGGTAGAAAATTAAAATTTTAGTGATAAATTAACATAAAATTGTCATATCTCATTTTAATGGAAGTGATTAAATGATCAAATTATATTAGAAGAGTATTTATTTTACAAACATTTTTTAGTTACCTAAAATGAAAGCCTGTAAAAATTAAATCACCAACCTTAATAGTTTACTCATTGCATTATAGTAATTGTTCTTAATCATTTCTATAACCCTTTCTTTCATTATAATTGTTTTCTATTGTGTCCATAGAGGGTCAAAGCTTAAAACATTAGTTTTTTATATATATTTTTTACTTTGCTTCTATCTTCTTCATTGTTCCATCTTCTCTCCATCTCGTCAACAGCACTCTTATCTCCAACAGTAGCTCTCCCTCTCTCTTCTTCATTTGTTTTCGTTTCTTTTCATTTAAAAATATTTTGAAAACGAGAATCATGAGCGACTACTTTAGCTATTAACCGCTATACCAATTACTGCAGTCACTACTATAGTGATTCAAATTCACAGCGGTTTTTCTTCTTATAGCGATGGCGGTAACGCTACTGCTAAATAATGACCGCTATATTGCTATTTTCATTACTTAAATCATTAACATATAGTTTTTATCCAATGATATCATTACCGATACAATAGTATTTTATGTTTATATACTATATATCTAAATAATTATACTTATTAAATATAAATATAAATATAAATTGATGTATTTATTTAAATATATATAATTAAATAAAAATAATTTTAACATATTATTAAATCATAATCAAAATTTTATATATATAATTGCATAATATCAAATTACATATTATATCAAATTAATATATAATTTTAATATTTATTCTTACAACCTTCCGATAAACAGAGGAAATAATCTAAAATAGTTTTTCTTTTTTTATTTATTTATTAATGAGCACAAGAGATTATATAAAACCGATCATCAAGAAAATGGCAGGTGAACATAGATCGATCAACAACATCATCATTATGAATTGCGTCCTAAAGTCAAGGAAAAATAAAAGAAGCTAAATCGTGAAGATCATGTAAATTATTTATTCATCATCCTGCAGCAACTTGAGGAGCAGTTCTTGGCAACCATCCGCTACCGTATCCTGGAGGAATCCCATTGCATTTGTATAGTGAAGGTTGGATATGGCACCATTGCTACGGGTCAGAATAGCTGTGGCCTTATTACGTCTAGGGTCCACAATGCTGCAGCTGGGAATGGGGCTGCTAACAAGTGTTGCGTAGCAAATTTGGTCTTCGTGGTCATCTTCAACCACAATGTTATATGTTCCAGTTTCGTCCGTCTCTGCCCCGATGCTGTATTTCAGCTTCAATGTAGACCTATCAAAGCACTTGATTTCGACCCTTGCACCTGAAAACAAAATAAAAAGACCCAAGAAAGCTATGATGTGAGACAAAGATTGAAGAAAAAAACATAATCGATGGTGAAAGATAATTAATTTAATGATGATACCTTGGATGTAAGTGCTTTTAGATGTTTCAAAACCAGCACGGCAGGCATCACAGTAAACGCAGCCAACGATTTGGAAAGCTTTATTGTTTGCATTAACAAGCACAGGGAGGACACAGATAGCAAGCAACAAGAACAACTTAGTTGCCATTGCTTTGATTTGAGAGATGAAAGAGGCGCTACGAAAATGGGTTACTCAGAGAAGGGGAACGAGAGTAATATCTTATAAGGGGTATATGCGCAGGCTTGTTCATGTGTAGAGAAAATATAGTAATAGTTTACTTCGGGAACTCTGAAGACGGTCACATGCTGAAACAATGTTGAATGATTCGGGTCTTGCGGCATTTTGTTCTCAAATTTTGCATTAATTGGAGGCGTCGGGATCAGATCCAAGTTCCCAAACCCTTCGTTTGCGCCATATGGATTCTGCAAAGAATATATTATCGCACTGCTTTTCACAACCAATTAATGTATGAAATTTAAGATCCCCGAAACATTTACCAGCAACAAATAGTGATTAATTACTAGAAACAGAAAGAAAGAAAGAAAGAAAACAAGTAGTGACTAGTTACGATAATATACGCAAATATACGTATTATGTATGAAAATTTTAACAAAATGTTCTTTACTTATTACTATATATGTGATACAGTGATTACGAAAATATACGTACAATACACTACGTTTAATAAACATATAATGTAATAAATATGAAAAGTTACATGCTTAAACACGTACAACCTAATATATAACTTATACGAAGTAAGGCCTGCAAGTCATTATTTCACATTGATCCTAGACGTTAAGCTACTCTAGACTCTATGCTATACCTCGAGTAAGTTTGGAATTAAAGTCAAACTGATATAAATTCAGTTGAGAAGCTTAACAATTTCTTTTATATATATAAATCGCTAAATTGTATTATAAGGGTTTTTTTTACTTTTAAATGTTTTATATAAGTTTTTTTTTTAAAAAAGCCATTAAGAAAAAGGAAAAAATCAATTAGACTCCTTCTCCGTTAACGATTTTTGTCTTTAATTACGTTGATCATTAAAATTAACTGACCAATCAAAATACGATATGTGGTAATTTCTAATTTAATCTTTTATTTTGCTAATAAAAAATCATAAAAATTAAAAATGTTAAATAAACTTATAAAATTTAGTACAAATTTTAAAAAAATATAAAAATATATAAAACAAATAAATAAAGCTTATAAAAATCCTAAAATTCTAAAATATTTAAAAATTATATAAACTTATAAAAAGTAGAAAAATTAGAAAAAATCATAAAACTTATAAATATTATCAAAACTTATAATAAAAATAAAAATATTTAAATTATTTTTTATAAAAAGTCATTTATTGGTTCCACTTTTGAAAATTAAACCCTTAAAATCAATATGAACATGTGTCATTAAACAAATCATTGGATAGTGAAATTTTAGTTTTATAGTATCAAACTACTATATTGTACTTCAAAATTAGAGATAAAAATTAAAAAATAAAATGATAAATTTATCAATAAAATTAGAGGGCCATACAATTTTGTTTTATTCGTGGAAGGTCAAGAACATTTAATTCAACATGAGAAGACCCCAGCGATCTTATGACTATTCCAATTATCTAACGGTTAGTCTGAGACCATGTGTTTATTCTGATTTTAGGGCTTAATTTCTAAAATGAGAAAATAATAAAATAAAATTTTCAGTATCTTCAATAATTTTTAAATAATCTTTAATTATTTGAATTTTTATAAGTTGTAATGAAATTTTAAAATTTTATATAAAAATTTTATTAGAAAAATGAAAGATTGAATTTGGGGTTACCGTGTGTCACTATTTGATTGGTCCGTCAGTTGATTTTAACGATCAATGTGGTTAAAGACCAAAACTGTTAGCGAAGAGCTTTAATTATTATTATTATTATTATTATTATGATTATTATTATTTGGATTAACAACAAGGGCTCAAGTTGATACAAATTAAGTCAATGAGTTTTTTTTTTTTTCACAAGGGTTTTTATTTTTACTTATAAACCTTTAAAAACTAATTTCAAAAGCTACCTCTAAGTAAACTTACCATATATCTAAAAAATAGTAATTATCATTCTGATTCAAGAAGTGAAAAAGTTTTTTGGCATAGGGTGTCATTTAATTTAGCGTTCTAAAAATTTATATTCACACCATTAATCCATATTGATACGAGACATTAAACCACTTTAGAGTATACTAAAACAGTAACGCCATCGTAAACAACCCAAAAACAAATGTTTAATGAATTTGGTGTTGATAACCCAAAAACAACTCAATCCCTTCTCAAAATTGTAATTGTTTTGAGTAGTTGTATATCCAAAAATACTATTAAATGCAAGTTAATTACTATTTCCTATAATTCATGAATGAGTGGTGTAGATTTGAATGGTGAGAATTGTTGTCTTAAGTAATAAATGAAAAAGTATTGAAGAGAGTCAACCTTATCGCATAATGATAGCAAGGCATGTGCAATTGCGAACTTAATGGAGGAGTAAGCATGGAAAAAGTTTTGCAAAACTGAAAAAGGAAAAACAGATCCATTTTGACTTTATTAATTATTGATGTTAAGACTTCAATGAATGTTATCAATCCCTATGACAAAACCATCGTATTTTGCAATATTTTTAGTTGTCTAAATATTCATGCGAGAGGCAAATCATGTGCATGACAGCATGCATCACATGAAATTAAAGAAAGGTTAAGGTAGTTATTGATTCTCAGGCGGTGTGTCAACCACTGCCATTATAAGCAGGGTAATGTAGCAAGAGGAGCAGTAGTAAGTTTCACCGTCTTGGCTAAATGGTATAATTACTTTTAATAATTAAAACATTAAATTAAAGTTTTTTAAGGGATCCAATAAACTCCACAATGATTACTAGTTGATTTTGATTGTCCCACGGTGAAAGTTATTGTTACAATAAATTAAATATGTTTTAAAGATTTTAATGTAAGAAGAACGTATGATTTAAATGTATTTTATGTTGCTAAATTAGATGACTTATTTACTTAATATAAAGATAATTAATCTTTGGTAATTTTATTTTTCAATTAGAAATGGTATCATCTCCTTTCATTAATATTTTTACTATACACAAATCGAAGGGAACCAATTATAAGTAATAGAAATTGAACTTGCACATTGTATTAAGCTGCGAGAAACACAAATTTGGGTTTGATGAAGCATGCAACCCTGAATCTCAACTGAAGCAAAAGCTCATTGGAAACATTCTAATAAAATAACTCTTTACTATATCATTGCAAGTGTTAACATCACTTTGCAAAAGCATCATGATGGCTACAACACAACTAAAGAGATCATGAACAATTTGAAAGACATGTTCAGAGGTCAAACTATTTTGGATTGTCAATCTGCAATTCCAACCTGATGAACTCTATGTAGAAGCCTTAAACTCTAATAAAAGAACATATCCTTACACTTATGAGATTCTTTGAGGAAGTGGAGGACAATGCATTGAATTAGACTATGATATATTTGGTGTTCCAACCTTTTGATAGAACAACATATAACACCCCGCCCAACGTAGTCCTAGTTTGTGGATTGTGTGGGCAGATTGTTGGCTAAGTATAAGCCAAAGAAGGATGATTTATGCCTTATCTGCCAGGTTAAGTTAGTGTTTGTGACAGCCTAAATTGACCCTAGTCGGAAAGTGGTTTCGGGACCATTAAACCGAGTCATAAAAATAATTAGCCGTCATAGTGGATGCTCATTATATGTACATATGCATGTGTGAAAATTTCGTGTTTGAATTTTGTTAATTGTAAGTGAATTTTATCAAATAGGACTTATGTGAGAAAATTTAGAAATGTGCTAGGCAAATGTAAAGTGACCTATTAATGCATGTTGTGAAAATGATGGGCTTGCATGTCAAATTTCCTAAATTAAAGCCTAGTGGCGGCCATGACAAAGGGTGATGGGCAAAACATGTCATAAAACATGTTGTGTAAATGGGTTATGTTGGAATAAATAAAATAAGGAGTATGGGTAATAAAGAAATGGAAAAAGGAAAGAAGGTGTGTGATCCCCCCCATTGCCGTGAGTTGAGGGAAAGGAAACAAAAAAAAAAGTGTGTTCATCCTTTTCATTTCTTTTGGCCGAAAATTCTAAGGAAGAAAGAAGGAGTTCTTGCTCCATGTTTGGTTTAGAAGAGGATTAGGAGGAGGTTCGGCCATACTTGTATTAAGATTAAGGTATGTTTGATGTTGTGCCATGAGATTCATACATGTTTTTTTTAGTTGCTAGCTTGATGTTCTTATTAGCCCATGGTTCAAATCTTTGCTATGTCATGGGGATGGTATTCAGCCAAGGTGGATTTTGTGTTGATATCATTGCACGCTAAATGTGAAGCTTGTTGATGATGCATGTGATGGTGGATTGATAACTCTTGAATCTCCTTTTTAGCATCCTTGAGTGAGACATTAAGTTCCTTGTTCAACCATGACCAAAATTGAAATGGTAAGGTGTTGTGATGCATTCGGCCATGGTAGGATATAGAAGAGAAATAAGGTTGTTGTTAGATGAAGTAGAGTCTAACAAATGAGCTCGTATGTGCATTAGTTGCTAGATGGAGAAGAATCGGCTAGCAAGTTGTGTGCTAAGGCCGAATGTAATTTGGTATATTATGGGTAATGCATGTGTTGAATTAGTGTAAAGGGAGAGGATGCTTTAATAGTGTATATATGTGTATTAGCCAAGTTTTGAACTTAAAACAAATGGTGTTTAGACAACACAAGTGACCATACTTGTAGAATGTATTAAGTGTTGCAATCGGCCTTAGCATAGATGTGTATGTTCGCCATTGGTAGCCTATTGATGGCTTTAGCTTGACTTAGAAAATTCGCTAAGGGAAATATTAGCTAGTATGTTGAATTCGATTCGTGATTTCATACATATGTGACTCTAATGTCTAATGTATATATGGGCTAAGTACCTTGAGCTTCTCTTTGATGTTCGAATGAATTGTATTAAATTGTTGATGTGATTAAAAATGCGTATGATCATTGTGTATTTGAGCTAAAAGGTGGCCATATGACCTATCAAACTCCTTGTCATATTCGGCCATAAGCTAGCAAAATGAGACTTTGATAAGTTAAATTTGTTTGAATTAGCTCAAGAGCTTAGGGACCACAGTTGGATAAGGGAAAGGAAAAGTGATCGAATAGTCATTGAAGCCGTTCGACAACATCCGAGGTAAGTTTTCGAGCAATGGAACCTAGATTATGATTCGATTAGATTATGTCACAAACAAATCAAAATCATGCTCTTTGAATGTGGCTATTAAGCTGAAACTTGTAAGTGTGATAAGTGTCTTGTGTTTGAGCTTTGGTAATGAAAATGAAACATGGATGTGTCATGATTTATTGATGTATGTGCATGGTTATTCGAATGATATCCGGGCTAAGTCCGGAAGGCTTTTATGTTAAGTGACTATATCCAGACTAAGATCCGAAGGCATTTATGCGAGTTACTATATCCGGGCCAAAACCCGAAGGCATTTGTGCTAGCGACTATATCTGGGCTAAGTCCCAAAGGCATTTATGCTAGTGATCATTTCCGGGCTAAGACCCGAAGGCCTTGTGCGAGTGGTTATATCCGGTTAAATCCCGAAGGTACGTGATTCGGGAATGAGCGATCTTGCTGTAAAAATTTCAGTTAATACGCATGTAAAGTCCCAACAATGAGGTATGCTTCGTATGTGCATTGGAATAGTCGATCCCCTTCGAATAATATTCGCTCAGTCGAGGAATGAGCCTCCGGTATTTGGCTAAGATGATCCCTTATGTATGAATATAGGGGCTGGAATGTGAAGTAGGAATGATTTGAGAATATGTATATATGGAATTATCCGTTTAGTTATATGAATGCTATACTTCCGATGTGCTTAAACTCTTTGCTCAAAACTTACTAAGCATAAATTGCTTACTCCGTTTCTTTGTTTCTCTGTTTTATAGATTTTGGCTCGTCAGCTATCGGACCCGGGAATTTTGAAGTCGAAGTCGCCCACACTATCAAATCTACTTTTGGTATATTTTTGGTTTAACTTTGAAATGGCATGTATAGGACTACCCTTTTGTTGTAGGTCATGTACCTTTCGGTTTTGTGTAAATTTGGATAGCCATGCGAAAATGGCTTAAGTATACTTTGGGCATGGTATTATAATCATTGTATGTTGTTCATTAAGAGGTATGGAAATGTTTGGAAACGATTAGCCATTGGGATGGTTAATCATGATCATATTTTGTGCTATTTATGTTAAAGGGCTAGTTGAAGCATGGAAACTATGAAATAGGAAAAGCCCACCTTAAAGCCAGATGCTGACAGCTGCAGTGACGTGGATGTGAAAAATCACTAAAAATAGTAGGAATGGAATTAAATAGTGAATAAATTATGTAAATGAACCTTGACGAGTCTATTTTCATAGGAGAGTAACGAAAGGATCATATGAACAGTCTGTTAAGAGATATTTATGTTTTCGTGAGACAGGGCCAGAACAGTTTCTGGAGTCCCTGTTCCGACTTTGGAAATTCATTATAAATTTACCAGAGATAATTAGAAGTCATTCCATATATGTACAGATTCCTTTTCGAGTCTAGTTTCTATAGAAACAAACGGCATCAGTATTGAAGCCCTGTACAGGGAGATATCCAAATTGTAATGAATGAAGGTCAGTGTAGTCGCACCCTGTAACAGGGGAGACTTTAACTAATAAAATGTACTAATTGGCGCAACCAAAAATTCTAGAAAAAAATATGTAGATGTATATATGAGTCTAGTTTCAGGGAAAAATACGAAACTGATTTTCGAGTTTTGGAACTCAATATATGATTTTTAAGGTGACAGTGACGCAGTTAGCCAACTGCCTGGAAATTTTTTAAATTGGACTGTGAAAGTAAGGGGATTAAGCCCGTTAACCCCCGTGTCCGACTCCGGTGACGGTCTCGGGTACGGGGTGTTACAATTTTATTGGTGTTAGAGCTATGGTTTAGTCGATTCTAGGACTACCGTAATGTGTTTGGGTCTAGCTATACATGCCATTTTATGTGATTATTTGATAGTGTGGTGATTCTGACATTTGCAAATGTGTTTATTTATAGTAATGGATCCCGATCCTGACCGAGCGGTAGCTGATGATCTTGAGAGTGTAGCGCCTGCTCCCGCACAAGGGACAGCGACGGCGGACTCTCAACCTAATGCTAGTAATCCGAATGAGGAAGCTAGACAAGCTTTCTATAGAGTGATGAATGATTGGTTCAACCAATACATTCGAACTAATACGACTGTTCCACAACCTCTATTCCCGACAAAAACAACCCCCGCACCTACAATACCTCCTAAGAATCGACCAAATAAGGTCAAATAAGCCCCAATTGATGAATTCAAAACACGGGCTATCAATTTAAGGCTACGGATAGCGATGATGCCGAGCAAGCTGAATTTTGGTTGGACAACACTATTCGGTACTCGATGAGCTATCTTGCACACCCGATGAGTGCCTAAAGTGTACTATCTCCTTGCTACGTGATTCTCGCCTACTATTGGTGGAATATGTTGACTTCACAGTGCCTAGAGAGCAAGTAACTTGGGAGTTCTTCCAAACCGAGTTTGAAAAAGTATATCATCGAGATTCATTGACCAAAATGGAAGGAATTTCTTGAACTCAAACAAGGTTCCATGTCGGTTCATCGACTATGAACGAAAATTTGTGAGGCTTAGCCAGACATGACGAGAATGCATTTCCTCGAAGCGTAATGTGTAAACGCTTTGAGGATGGACTAAATGATGATATAAAGTCGTATGTTGGCATCATGGAAATCCGAGAATTTGTGGTACTTGTTGAGCTAGCTTGCAAGGCCGAGGAGCTCAAGATGGCGAAAAGAAAAGTCGAGGTGGGAGCAAGGAGTTTCAGAAGAGATCTTCGGGAAACCCTTCCCACACCATCGAATAAATTTAGAGATGGATTGGGCGGTCTAGGGACACTTCGGCTTATCTAGACGAGATCGCGATCGACCCCGTGAGTGCACGAGTCACTTCGATCGCCAAGGTTGGAAATGACCGTCGAGACAGAGCGGAATGCCGATTGTGGTAAATGGAATTGGGGAGTTGTAGGTTCCATGACCACTCCTGTTATAAGTGCGGGTCATTGACCACTTTATCAAAGATTGCCCGAGGTTGTCCGAATGAATGCAAATCGTAGGGAAACCAGTGCTACCACCGCCGAGGTAGACCATCTAGAAATACGGGCAATGCTAGTGGTGGTCGAGAGGATCTAGGGATGCTACGACCAGATCCGAGGCTCGTGCTCAGCTAGGACTTATGCTATCGCGCGCGCGAGGATGCTTCCTCGCCGGATGTTATTACCGGTACTTTTACTCTCTTTGATACTAATGTGATTGCTTTGATTGACCCCGGTTCTACTCATTCTTATATATGTGAAACCTTAGCATCCAAAGAAGACTTTGCCTATTGAGTCTACCGAGTTCGTAATTCGGTGTCAAATCCCTTGGGTCGTTACGCGTGCTTGTCGACAAAGTGTGTAAGAAATGTCCCTAGTACTTGAGGTTCCTGCTTTCCCGTGGACTTGATGTCGCTGCCGTTTGATGAATTTGATGTTATCCTTGGTTTAGATTGGTTGACCGTGCATGATGCGGTTGTGAATTGCAAAAGCAAGACTATTGATTTGAGATGCACAAATAACGAGGTAATCCGGGTTGAGTCTACGGACTTAAAGGGGTTGCCAGCTGTAATATCAGCAATGTTGGCCTAGAAATATGTAAGAAAGGGGTGCGAAGCATACCTTGCGTATGTACTTGATGACAAGGAATTGGAAAAGAAACCCGAATCTGCACGGTGGTTTGTGAATACCCGGATGTTTTTCCCGAAGAATTACTGGGTTTACCACCTGTTCGGGAAGTAGAGTTTGGTATTGAGCTTGTACCTGGGACTATGCCAATTTCGATAGCTCCGTATCGTATGGCACCAACCGAGTTAAAAGAATTGAAAGCTCGCTTGCAAGAGTTGACGGATAGAGGTTTCGCCGACCAAGTTTCTCACCTTGGGTGCACCAAGATTGTTTGTGAAAAGAAGGACGGAACCATGAGGTTGTCCATTGACTATCGTTAATGAATAAAGTGACGATAAAGAATAAATATCCGCTATCAGCGTATTGATGATTTGTTTGATCAACTAAAGGGAGCCTCGGTGTTTTCAAAGATAGATTTGAGATCGGGTATTACCATTCATGAATTCGAGATTCGGATATACCCAAAACCGCTTTAACAAGATACAACCACTACGAGTTCTTAGTGATGCCGTTTGGGCTCACTAATGCCCTCGCGGTATTTATGGATTTGATGAATCGGATCTTCGAGACAAGATTTGGACCGGTTCAGTAGTTGTGTTTATTGACGACATCTTGGTCTATTCAAGAGATGAGACCGAACATGCTAAGCACCTGAGGTTAGTGTTGCAAATTTTACGGATGAGCACTATATGCTAAGTTCAAGAAGTGTGAGTTCGGTTAAGAGAGGTTAGCTTCTTGGGTCATGTGGTATCTGCATCGGTATTCGAGTTGACCCGAGCAAAATTTCTACCATACTTAATTGGAAGCCTTTGAGAAATATTACCGAGGTTCGAGCTTTTGGGACTTGCTTGTTACTATCGACGGTTTGTAAAAGGATTCTCGATGATAGCCACACCCATGACGGCTTACTTCAAAAGATGTTAAGTTCGAATGGACGGAAAAATGTCGAAAAGTTTTGATCAACTGAAAACTTATTTGACTAAGCTCTAATTTTAGTGCAAATTTAATCGTGCAAAGAGTTTGTCATCTATAGTGACGCCTCCTACTTGGGTTAGGTTGCGTATTGATGCAAGAAGGTCGAGTTGTGGCCTATGCGTCGAGACAATTAAAGCCACATGAGAAAAATTATCCGACCCATGATCTCGAATTAGCTGCCATCATATTCGCCTTGAAAATATGGCGACATTACTTATTTGGTGAGAAGTGCCATGTATTTTCGGATCACAAAAGTCTCAAATATTTGATGACTCAAAGAGACTTGAATCTGCGACAAAGACGTTGGCTCGAGTTGTTAAAAGATTATGAGCTTGTCATTGATTATCACCCGAAAGGCTAATGTGGTTGCGGACGCCTTAAGCCGTAAATCACCGCTTGCTTTACGAGTGATGAATGTACACTTGTCTATTCTACCCGACAATGTGTTAGTAGCGAATTAAAGGCCAAACCATTATTGATTCATCAAATTCGTGAAGCTCGTAAAGTCGACGATGAGTTGGTTGCAAAACAGTGAATGTGTTCAATGTGGAATCGGAGTTTCAAATTGATGATGATGATTTTTGAGGTACGTAAATCGGTTGTGTGTTCCAAGAAATTCGAACTCATTTCGATGATTCTCGAACGAAGCTCATTGTAGCCGAATGTCAATTCACCCGGGAGTACGAAAATGTACAACGATCCGAGATGTCGGTTTGGTGGTATGGTATGAAACGAGACATTTCGATTTTGTCTCGGTGCTTAGTATGTCGCAAGTGAAGGCGGAACATCAAGTGCCTACGAGTTTACTTCAACCGATCATGATACCGAATGGAAATGGGATCGAGTCACGATGGATTTTGTATCCGGGTTGCTAGTGTCTGCAAGTAAGAAGGATACGATTTGGGTTGTTGTCGATAGACCGACTAAGTCGGCTCATTTTATCCCGTCGACGCATTGATTTTTCATTAGATAAACTAGCTGAATTATATGTTTCTCGACAGAGATTACACGGGTACCGATTTCTCTTGTGTCGGATAGAGATCCGAGATTTACCTCACGATTTTGGAAGAAATTGCAAGAAGCTTTGGGTACCAAGTTGCATTTTAGCACCGCTTTTCACCCCAAACCGATGGTCAATCCGAACGGATAATTCAAATACTCGAGGATATGTTGAGATGCTGCATCCTTGAGTTTAGTGGTTCATGGGAACGGTATTTACCTTTGATTGAATTCACCTACAATAATAGTTTTCAATCAAGCATTAAGATGGCACCTTACGAGGCCTTGTACGGGCGTAAATGCCGTACACCATTGTTTTGGACCGAACTCGGTGAAGGTAAAATTTTCGAGTTGATTTGATTAAAGATGCTGAATGTAAAGTAAAAGTAATGTGAAAGTCTAAAGGCGTACCGCAGATCGTCGTAAATCGTGACGCGGATTTGAAACGAAAAGACATTGAATATCAGGTGGGAGATAAAGTGTTGCTTAAAGTTTCACATTGGAGAAAGATACTCCGATTTGGCCGTAAGGGCAAACTGAGTCCGAGATTCATCGGGCCATATGAGATATCCGAACGAGTCGGTCCAGTTCCGTATCGTTTGATTTTTCCCCCTGAACTTGAAAAGATTCACGACGCCCTTCATGTTTCGATGCTTCGCCGTTATAGATCTGATCCGTCGCACGTAATTAGTCCATCAGAGGTTGAAATTCAAGCCAATATGAGTTATGAAGAAGAACCGATTCGTATCCTAGCACGTGAAGTGAAAGAGTTGCGAAACAAAAGGGTTCCGCTAGTGAAAGTGTTATGGCTCAAACACGGGATAGAAGAAGCTACTTGGGAACCCGAGAAGTCTATGAAAGAGCGATACCCAAACCTATTTACCGGTAAGATTTCCGGGGACGAAAATTTATTAAGTGGGGGAGAGTTGTGACAGCCTAAATTGACCCTAGTCGGAAAGTGGTTTCAGGACCACTAAATCGAGTCAT
Organism: Gossypium arboreum; assembly: GCF_025698485.1. NCBI lineage: Eukaryota > Viridiplantae > Streptophyta > Magnoliopsida > Malvales > Malvaceae > Gossypium > Gossypium arboreum. The sequence goes on along the minus strand of NC_069081.1, from coordinate 80,451,774 downwards.
AAAAATAATTAGCCGTCATAGTGGATGCTCATTATATGTACATATGCATGTGTGAAAATTTCGTGTTTGAATTTTGTTAATTGTAAGTGAATTTTATCAAATAGGACTTATGTGAGAAAATTTAGAAATGTGCTAGGCAAATGTAAAGTGGCCTATTAATGCATGTTGTGAAAATGATGGGCTTGCATGTCAAATTTCCCTAAATTAAAGCCCAGTGGCCGGCCATGACAAAGGGTGATGGGCAAAACATGTCATAAAACATGTTGTGTAAATGGGTTATGTTGGAATAAATAAAATAAGGAGTATGGGTAATAAAGAAATGGAAAAAGGAAAGAAGGTGTGTTGATCCCCCCTATTGCCGTGAGTTGAGGGAAAGGAAACAAAAAAAAAGTGTGTTCATCCTTTTCATTTCTTTTGGCCGAAAATTCTAAGGAAGAAAGAAGGAGTTCTTGCTCCATGTTTGGTTTAGAAGAGGATTAGGAGGAGGTTCGGCCATACTTGTATCAAGATTAAGGTATGTTTGATGTTGTGCCATGAGATTCATGCATGTTTTTTTAGTTGCTAGCTTGATGTTCTTATTAGCCCATGGTTCAAATCTTTGCTATGTCATGGGGATGGTATTCGCCAAGGTGGATTTTGTGTTGATATCATTGCACGCTAAATGTGAAGCTTGTTGATGATGCATGTGATGGTGGATTGATAACTCTTGAATCTCCTTTTAGCATCCTTGAGTGAGACATTAAGTTCCTTGTTCAACCATGACCAAAATTGAAATGGTAAGGTGTTGTGATGCATTCGCCATGGTAGGATATAGAAGAGAAATAAGGTTGTTGTTAGATGAAGTAGAGTCTAACAAATGAGCTCGTATGTGCATTAGTTGCTAGATGGAGAAGAATCGGCTAGCAAGTTGTGTGCTAAGGCGAATGTAATTTGGTATATTATGGGTAATGCATGTGTTGAATTAGTGTAAAGGAGAGGATGCTTTAATAGTGTATATATGTGTATTAGCCAAGTTTTGAACTTGAAACAAATGGTGTTTAGTCAACACAAGTGACCATACTTGTAGAATGTATTAAGTGTTGCAATCGGCCTTAGCATAGATGTGTATGTTCGCCATTGGTAGCCTATTGATGGCTTTAGCTTGACTTAGAAAATTCGCTAAGGGAAATATTAGCTAGTATGTTGAATTCGATTCGTGATTTCGTACATATGTGACTCTAATGTCTAATGTATATATGGGCTAAGTACCTTGAGCTTCTTTTGATGTTCGAATGAATTGTATTAAATTGTTGATGTGATTAAAATGCGTATGATCATTGTGTATTTGAGCTAAAAGGTGGCCATATGACCTATCAAACTCCTTGTCATATTCGCCATAAGCTAGCAAAATGAGACTTTGATAAGTTAAATTTGTTTGAATTAGCTCAAGAGCTTAGGGGACCACAGTTGGATAAGGGAAAGGAAAAGTGATCGAATAGCCGTTGAAGCCGCTTCGACAACATCCGAGGTAAGTTTTGAGCAATGGAACCTAGATTATGATTCGATTAGATTATGTCACAAACAAATCAAAATCATGCTCTTTGAATGTGGCTATTGTCAAACTTGTAAGTGTGATAAGTGTCTTGTGTTTGAGCTTTGGTAATGAAAATGAAACATGGATGTGTCATGATTTATTGATGTATGTGCATGGTTATTGGTATGATATCCGGCTAAGTCCCAAGGCTTTTGTGTTAAGTGACTATATCCGGACTAAGATCCGAAGGCATTTATGCGAAGTTACTATATCCGGCCAAAACCAAGGCATTTGTGCTAGCGACTATATCCGGCTAAGTCCCAAGGCATTTATGCTAGTGATCATATCCGGCTAAGACCAAGGCCTTGTCGAGTGGTTATATCCGGTTAAATCAAGGTACGTGATTCGGGAATGAGCGATCTTGCTGTAAAAATTTCAGTTAATACGCTGTAAAGTCCCAACAATGAGGTATGTTTCAGATGTGCATTGGAATAGTCAATCCCTTCAATAATATTCGCCATCGAGTAATGAGCCTCCGTATTTGGCTAAGATGATCCCTTATGTATGAATATAGGGGCTGGAATGTGAAGTAGGAATGATTTGAGAATATGTATATATGGAATTATCCGTTTAGTTATATGAATGCTATACTTCCGATGTGCTTAAACTCTTTGCTCAAAACTTACTAAGCATAAATTGCTTACTCCGTTTCTTTGTTTCTCTGTTTTATAGATTTTGGCTCGTCAGCTATCGGACTCGGGAATTTTGAAGTCAAAGTCGCCCACACTATCAAAGCTCCTTTTGGTATATTTTTGGTTGAACTTTGAAATGGCATGTATAGGACTACCCTTTTGTTGTAGGTCATGTACCTTTCGGTTTTGTGTAAATTTGGATATTCATGCGAAAATGGCTTAAGTATACTTTGGGCATGGTATTATAATCATTGTATGTTGTTCATTAAGAGGCATGGAAATGTTTGGAAACGATTAGCCATTGGGATGGTTAATCATGATCATATTTTGTGCTATTTATGTTAAAGGGCTAGTTGAAGCATGGAAACTATGAAATAGGTAAAGCCCACCTTAAAGACAGATGCTGACAGCTGCAGTGATGTGGATGTGAAAAATCACTAAAAATAGTAGGAATGGAATTAAATAGTGAATAAATTATGTAAATGAACCTTGACGAGTCTATTTTCATAGGAGAGTAACGAAACGATCATATGAACAGTATGTTAAGAGATATTTAAGTTTTCGTGAGACAGGGCCAGAACAGTTTCTGGAGTCCCTGTTCCGACTTTGGAAATTCATTATAAATTGACCAGAGATAATTAGAAGTCATGCCATATATGTACAGATTCCTTTTCGAGTCTAGTTTCTATAGAAACAAACAACATCAGTATTGAAGCCCTGTACAGGGAGATATCCAAATCGTAATGCATTAAGGTCAGTGTAGTCGTACCCTGTAACAGGGGAGACTTTAACTAATAAACTGTTCTAATTGCCCTGACCAAAAATTATAGAAAAAAATATGTAGATGGAAATATGAGTCTAATTTCAGGGAAAAATTACGAAACTGATTTTTGAGTTTTGGAACTCAAGATATGATTTTTAAGGTGACAGTGACGCAGTTAGCCAACTGCCTGGAAATTTTTTAAATTGGACTGTGAAAGTAAGGGGATTAAGCCCGTTAACCCCCGTGTCCGACTCCGGCGACGGTCTCGGGTACGGGGTGTTACAGTGTTAATTGTTGTGCTACGATTAACACATTTTTTAGCTATCCTGATAAGTCTGTAAAGATATGGTGGAAGGTTTATCTTTTGGCAAAGTGTAGGTTATTGATCTATACATCTTGGCGTGGTCGATGTGGAGAACCCACCAATTGGTGGATTTTCTTGGTGAGCTTTGTGTTGGCAGACCCTTCTGTTAGTATCTGCCAAGTGGTTTGTTTCACTTGGCATGTAGAGTCCACTAAAGGCAGATTGTTGGACTCGATAGTTTTTCTTGAGAGTGCGATGGGTAAGGCCGTAACTGTGGAACAATTTACCATGCTTGCTTGTGAGACATGAGTATACTATTCAGTTTTAGTTAGTTCCTTGTTAAAACCTAGTTGGACGTGAACTAGACTATTGTAAATGACAGCTTGATGTGTTTAGGTAATTGAATAACTTGTTTAGTTGGTTGCTTATGAGTACAAGCAAAGTGTACCACTCTGATTAGTGTGAGAGCCGTTTATATAAATTGATGTATCAGCCGCTAAGAGGTGCTGAATCATGTCTAATTGTTGGCCATATGTAGGGTTACTGTGAGAGCCATGTGGGCTATAAATACCGTGTGCCTCTTGTGGTAGGGGTTCTTCTTTTCTTTCTTCTTCATTGTTTTTATTCTTATACCTCGATTAAAGAAGAGTTCTTTGTCGGAGAAGAACTAGCGAGTGTCTGAATAACAAGTAAAAATTGTGGAGTGTAACGAAAGACTTGCAGTGTAACCAGTAACTTTGAGATCTTTTGTGAGTATCCAATTTGTGTTTGTTGTCTGTGAGTTTCCCCGAGTCTTTGTATACTGTTAAGTTCTAGTCGTCATAGTTACAGTTTATGAATTCTGGTGAAATGGTCCTCATGAAATATGGTAAGCTATTGCATGTAATCATCTGCATATGTATGTAAGTGATAGGAAACAAACACGACTTCCTTGGTGTGAAAACTCAGAATCTGGATAAGATGAGTCACTGGTAGGAGATGTTAGTTGCTAACTAGAATGGAGGATGTGATAGACCACTAGTAGGGCATGCTAGTTGCTAACTAGAGTCGCATGTGTTTTGGTCTCTGATAAGGCATGTTAGTTACTAACCAGCCTGGCGATATGAGTGCTGCCATCAGTAAGGCATGTTAGTTGTTAACCATGGAAAAGAGCCCTAAACTTATAGGAACACACATGTGCTCAAAATAATGTGGATTTTTATATCTGTTCTTGTCGAAACCATTTTTTTTATTTGAAAAAACGGGGATCGACTTTTAAAGCAAAATGTGGAGTCGCCACCAATCTTTTTTTTTTAGGTGTGATTGGATCACCTACTAAAACATTTTGTTCTATTCAAATCAATTTTGGTCCGCAAATTTAAAAATGGGTTCGGGAGCCAGTTACATATGAGGAAGGCTTAGCACCCTTACTACGCCCAAAAACTGGTACCAGATTGATTAAATGATGTCCTTATGTCTAGGGTTTTTTTAAAAGAAATTTGAAATATGGTTCCTTTTAAAGCATTTGAGTGATTCAAGCTAGTCGTCAAAATTCTCTCGTTTCAAAGGTATATAGCATCACATCCAGCACGATAGGACATGATCCTTTATACTTTTGAGAACACAATTGAATTTCAACTTCCAAAAGCTCTTAAGTCAAAAATTACAAAAGGATGTCCAAATATTTAGTCCAACGAAAAATTGAAACCCAACACGGTAGGGCACGATTTCTCGAATTTCTAAATACTGAACATTGCCTTGTTTTTGTAAAAACAATTTAAATAAATGATTTTAAATTATTTCAAAACATATTGATTTTACTTGAAATAAAATATCCAATTGATTTTTTAAAATTGAAAATTATAATGCAACATTTGTAAACTAAAAGAAAAAATAAAAATATGGGAATACATGCATAAAGTACAATACTTAGTGAATGAAGATTATATAACCTTATTTAATCAACTAACAAAACAAACAATTAAATACAACTAATCTAAGAAAAATTTAACTAAACTTCCAAGCATGAATGGAGGATAATTGATATAACAATACAACAAAACGAATAAATAATATGCGATAACAATATAATATGGGCTAAGTAAGGAACTTAGTTACTAACTTAAAATAAGCTAAAATTTCAAAATCTAACATGAATTACTAACCTTGTTTTAAGCTTAAGATGGCCGAATGCTATATCCCCTTTTCTTCTTTAAAGTTCGGCTACTAAGGAAGAAGATGAAACCAACATTTTGTTTTTCTATTATCCTTTCTTAATTTACTTAATTTTTTTTTTATTTCATATATTAAACCATTACCATATAATATTATTATACAACACATATTTTACTTACCATCATTATCATGGCCGACCACTATAACTAAAGTGGGATATTTGGCATGCAAATCCACTTATTTACACCATCAATTATTTGGCCTCTACAAAAATAACCTATCATATTTCAAAATGTCTCATATAAGCCCTATTTAATAAATTTCACATACAAATGACAAAATCAAAGCATGAAACTTTCACACATGCATTTTCACATATAATAAGCATAGAATATAATGGTTAATTATTTTTGTGACGCGGTTTTGTGGTTCCGAAACCACTTTCTGACTAAGGTCAAATTAGGACTGTCACAACTCTCTCCCCCTTAGAAATTTTCGTCCTCGAAAATCTTACTAGCAAATAAATTAGGATATCGTTCTTTCATGGAGTCTTCAAGCTCCCATGTAGCTTCTTCAACCCCGTGTTTGACCCACAACACTTTTACTAACGAAATTGTCTTGTTCCGCAATTCTTTTACCTCACGAGTCAATATGCGAATTGGTTTTTCTTCGTAACTCAAATCAGATCGAATCTCAACCTCTGATGGACTAATTACTTGCGATGGATCGGATCTATAACGTCAAAGCATCGAAACATGAAAAACATCGTGAATATTTTCAAGTTCAGAGGGCAAAATCAATCTGTATGCTACCGGCCCAACTAGTTCAGATATTTCATACGACCCGATGAACCTCGGACTCAATTTGCCCTTACGGCCAAATCTGAGCACCTTTTTCCAAGGTGAAACTTTAAGAAATACTTTGTCTCCGACCTGATACTCAATGTCTTTTCGCTTTAAATCCGCGATACGACTTCTCGACGATCCGAAGTCGCTTTCGACTTTCACGGATTACTTTTACTTTCTCACGAGCATCTTTAATCAAATCAACCTCAAGATTTTACTTTCATCGAGCTCGCCCAAAAAAAAAGAAGTGTACGGCATTTACGAATCGCACAAAGCCTCGTAAGGTGCCATCTTAATGCTTGATTGAAAAATATTGTTGTAAGCGAATTCAATCAAAGGTAAATATCGTTCCCATGAACCACTAAACACAAGGATGCAACATCTCAACATATCATCGAGTATCTAAATTAATCGTTCTGATTGACCGTCCGTCTGAGGATGAAACGCGGTGCTAAAATGTAGTTTGGTACCTAGAGAATCTTGTAATTTCTTCCAAAACCTTGATGTAAATCTTGGGTCTCCATCTGACACAATTGAAATAGGTACCCCTTGTAATCTGACAATCTGAGAGACATACAACTCTGCTAACTTATCAAGTGAAAAATCCGTACGTACGGGAATGAAATGAGCTGATTTAATCAATCTATCCACAACAACCCATATCGCGTCTTTCTTGCTTGATGACAATGGCAACCCAAATACAAAATCCATCGTGACTCGATCCCATTTCCATTCGGGTATCATGATCGGCTGAAGTAATCTCGAAGGCACTTGATGTTCCGCTTTCACTTGTTGACAAATCAAACACTTCGAGACAAAATCAGAAATGTCTCGTTTCATACCATGCCACCAATACTGACGTTTCAGATCGTTGTACATTTTCATACTACCCGAGTGAACTGACATTCGACTGCTATGAGCCTCGCTCAAAATCATCGAAATAAGTTCCGAATTTCTTGGAACACACAATTGACTTCTGAACCTCAAACAATCATTGTCGTCAATTTGAAACTCTGAATCCACATTTGAAACACATTTAGCTCGTTTAGCAACCAATTCATCATCGACTTTCTGAGTTTCAGATACTTGATGAATCAATAACGGTTTGGCTTTTAATTCTGCTACTAACACATTATCGGATGAAACGGACAAGTGTACATTCATCACTCACAAAGCAAATAGTGACTTGCAACTTAAAGCATCGACAACCACGTTAGCCTTTCCCGGGTGATTGTCAATGACAAGCTCGTAATCTTTCAACAATTCAAGCCAACGTCTTTGTCTCAGATTCAAATCTCTTTGGGTCATCAAATATTTGAGACTTTTGTGAGCTGAATATACATGACACCTCTCACCAAATAAGTAGTGTTGCCATATTTTCAAAGCAAATACGATGGCAGCTAATTCGAGATCATGTGTCGGATAGTTTTTCTCATGTGGCTTCAATTGCCTCGAAGCGTAAGCTACAACTCGACCTTCTTGCATCAATACACAACCCAGCCCATGTAAGGACGCATCACTATAAATGATGAACTCTTTACCGGATTCGGGCTGTACTAACACTGGAGCTTCAGTCAAATAGGTTTTCAATTGGTCAAAACTTTTCTGGCACTTTTCTGACCATTCGAACTTAACATCTTTCTGAAGTAGCTTCGTCATTGGTATGGCTATCATCGAGAAACCCTTTACAAACCGTCTGTAGTAACCGGCAAGTCCCAAAAAGCTCTGAACTTCAGTAACATTTCTAGGAGGCTTCCAATCAAGTATGGCTGATATTTTACTCGGATCAACACGAATACCCGATACGGATACCACATGCCCCAAAAAGCTAACTTCTCTCAACCAAAACTCACATTTACTGAACTTAGCATATAACTGCTTGTCTCGTAAAATCTGCAACACTAATCTCAGGTGCTCGGCATGTTCGGTTTCATCTTACGAATAGATCAAAATGTCGTCTATAAACACAACTACAAACCGGTCCAAATACTGTTTGAAGATCCGATTCATCAAGTCCATAAATACCGCAGGGGCATTAGTGAGCCCAAACGGCATCACTAAGAAGTCATAATGACTGTATCTCATTCTGAAAGCAATTTTAGGCACATCTGAGTCAAGAACTCGCCACTGATAATAACCCGATCTTAAATCTATCTTTGAAAACACCGAGGCTCCCTTCAGCTGATCAAACAAATCATCAATACGCGGTAATGGATATTTGTTCTTTATTGTCATTTTATTTAATTGACGATAGTCGATGCACATTCTCATGGTTCCGTCTTTCTTTTTCACAAACAATACTGGTGTACCCCAAGGTGAGAAACTCGGTCGAGCGAAACCTCTATCCGTCAACTCTTGCAACTGAGCTTTCAATTCCTTCAATTCAATTGGTGCCATACGATACGGAGCTATCAAAATTGGTGTAGTCTCAGGTACAAGTTCAATGCCAAACTTTACCTCTCGAACAGGTGGTAATCCCGGTAACTCCTCAGGAAAAACATCCGAATATTCACAAACCATTGGCACTGATTCAAGTTTCTTTTCTGACTCTATACTATCAAGTACGTAAGCAAGATATGCTTCACACCCTTTCTTTACATATTTCTGAGCCAACATCGAGGATATTACTGCTGGTAACTCGTTCAAATCAGTAGACTCAACTTGGATTATCTCATCATTTGCACATCTTAAATCAATAGTCCTTCTTTTGCAATTCACAACTGCATCATGTATGGTCAACCAATCCATACAGAGAATAACATCAAATTCATCAAACGGTAAAAGCATCAAATCGGCCGAAAAATAGAAACCTCAGATTATTAGGGGACATTTCTTGCACACTTTATTGACTAGCACATATCGACCCAAGGGATTCGACACTCGAATCACGAACTCAGTAGACTCAACAGGTAGAGTCTTACTAGATGCTAAAGTCTCACATACATATGAATGAGTAGAACCAGGGTCAATCAATACAATCACATCAGTATGAATGAGAGTGAAAGTACTGGTAATAACATCAGGCGAAGAAGCATCCTTGCGTGTGCGTATAGCATAAGCTCTAGCAGGAGCACGAGCCTCAGATCTGGTTGTAGTATCTCTAGACCCTCTCTAACCGCCACTAGCATTCCCCGTATTCCTAGGTGGTCTACCTCGAGCTGTAGCAGTATTCGGTTTCCCACTCTAATTTACATTTTGCTCTGACAATCTCGGCCAGTCTTTGATGAAGTGGTCGGATGATCCGCATCTATAACAGGAGTGATCATGAAATCTACAACTTCCCGGATGCCATTTTCCACAAAACTTGCACTCGGTCCTATCCCGACGATCATTTCCAACACTGGCAACTGAAGTGGCTCGCGTACTCATAGGAGGTCAATCACGGTCTCATCTGGAAAAGCCCGAAGTGTTCTTAGATCGATCTGAATCATCTCGAAATTTCTTCGATGATTGCTGAAAAGGCTTTACTCTCCAGCTCCAACATCAGCTTTCCTTTTCTTTTTACTAAGCTCCTCGGCTTTGCAAGCTCGCTCAACAAGTACTATGAACTCTCTCATTTCAAGAATGCCAACAAACATTTTAATATCTTCATTTAGCCCGTCCTCGAAGCGTTTACACATAATAGCCTCAGACGATAGACATTCTTGAGCATATCTACTAAGTCTGACGAACTTCCGTTCATAATCAGTAACTGACATGGAACCCTATTTAAGTTCAAGAAATTCTTTCCGTTTCTAATCGATAAACCACTGACTGATATACTTTTTTCGAAATTCAGTTTGGAAGAACTCTTACGTCACTGACTATCGGGGTACAACAGAAACCAATGTATTCCACCAATAATAGGCAGAATCACGTAGCAAAGATATAGGACATTTTAGGCATTAATCGAGTGTGCAAGATAGTTCATCAAGTACTCGAATAGTGTTGTCCAACCAAAATTCAGCTTGCTCGGCATCATCACTGTTTGTAGATTTAAATTTAGTAGCCCCGTGCTTTCGAATTCTGTCAACCGGGGGCTTATTCAACCTCATCTGATCAATTACCGAAGGTATCGTGGGTGCAGGGGGTGTATTTGTCCGAAGTGGGGGTTGTGGAGCAGCCGCATTAGTTCGAATGTATTGGTTAAACCAATCATTCATGACTTTATAAAAGGCTTGTCTAGCCTCGTCATTTTGATTGCTCGCAATAAGTTGAGAGTCCATCGGCAATGTCCCGTGTGCAGGAGCAGGTGCTACACTCTCTACATCATCAGCTACCGCTCGATCGGGATCAAGATCCATTACTATGCAAAAATACATTTTTAACTGTCAGAAATCATCACACTATCGTATTAACACTATATGGCATGTATAGCTAGACTCATATACGCTACGTTAGTCCTAGAATCGACTAAACCGTAGCTCTAATACCAATAAAATGTAACACCCCTAACCCGAATCTGATTGCCGGATTAAGTACAAAAACACATTTTTAACTGTCAGAAATCATCACACTATCGTATTAACACTATATGGCATGTATAGCTAGACTCATATACGCTACGTTAGTCCTAAAATCGACTAAACCGTAACTCTGATACCAATAAAATGTAACACCCCTAACCCGAATCCGATTGCCAGATTAAGGCTAAGGGGTATTACCTAACTGAACATTTAATTATCTCATTCACATTGTCAATAAGCGTAAACAGAGATCGAACTGAAATACATACTGATATTTAAGTTATACGCCATTTTCGTATGGCCCAAAATATTTACAATTTCAAAACATCGTTATCATCAACCTAACTTATACATGCCATATCGAGTCCAAAATATAACTGTACCAAAAAGATCGATAGTGTGATGAACTACTGACGATCCCCGAGTTGGTGGCCAAAATCAACAATCTATAAAATAGAGAAATAAAGAACAGAGTAAGCTTTCAAAGCTTAGTAAGTTTTAAGCATCACAAACAATTAAAGACTTATCGAAAATCGAAACATTCATTTAAACATACTTATTCTCAATTCAAATTACTTCATGCCCGAATACACATAAACATATACATAGATTTCTCAGCACATAGTTTTTTTTCTTCTACTTAAAGTTCATACGATGCATTTAAATCAAATAATCTCATATATTAACAACATTTGACCAAATAAGTTATTGTTTTACTCGTAGATATAACAATCATTCACACTTAAGTATCATTCTTTAATACTAATAATTCACAAAATCATTGACTGAATGTACATGAGTACATAAAGAAATTTTAACATATAATTCATATACAAATATACCATGACCGATTAAATCATTCTCATATTCGCAAGTATAACTATCAATCATATTTATATATATATTCTTCTTTGATGCTAATGATTCACTTCAAAATCAATTCACCGATGAGTAAGTAATACGTACCTGAATATCTTAAATGTATAGTACTTACTCAACGATGGTTTACTGCGAACATTCAATATCGTAATTTTACTTAACTTACTGGCATTAAGCCTGTCAGGTCTTAGGACTTGAAACTAATTACCAGCACAATCCTATGGAAATTTAAACCCGGTATAATACCAGCGAGAAGCTTGTGGGACTTTAGCCCGGACATATTTCTAGCACGTAGCCTGCGGACCTTAAGTTCGATTATAATTCCAGCACATAGCCTGTAGACCTTAAGTCCGGATATAATTCCAGCACATAGCTTGCGGACCCTAGTTCGGATATAATTCCAGCACATAGCCTGCGGACCCTAAGTTCTGATAAACATCACTAAATATCATGCATATTTATTCGCAAGAAAATTCAATTCACATAACATCTCAGAATCATAGTTCATTTATTCCCTTCGAATAATAGCATAACATGGGCACCATTCATATAACTTTTGGCTTAATAACATACATAAGAATATATGTCCATTTTACTTTCCAAGCTTAACTTCTAATGTCTACTCGACCTTAAGCCTTAAACATAAATTATTTGTCAATCAACTATATTCAAATAGATTCAATAGATCGCAGTACAGTTATCATACACATATCAAGACATTATCAATTACGTACTAAATGTGACTATTCAAAACTTACCTCGGATATACTTGAACGGTTGCAGAAAGGCTACTCAATTACTTTCTCTTTTCCCCTATCCAACTTCGACCCTCTTTGCTCTTGAGCTTAAATTCAAAAAATTTAAACTAGTCATTATTCGACTATTCAAGCATTACTTCAGAAATATAATATATATATTCGACTTTCACACATATAGATCATAGTAAGTTTATAAGAAAACATTAAGCAACTCATTAACAAATTTTATCAATGTTCACCACATAATCACAAATTCACAATAAGTTTTCTTCCTGAGCAACAGTCACCAAATTATTTATAACTGGAGCTATGAAACTCCAAATCAATTGTCGTAAAATTTACCTGAAAATGAACTCATATATCTTTTATCCATAAAATTTTTAGAATTTTTAGTTTGGCCAATCAATACCAGATTTTTCTTAAAGTTTCCCCTGTTTCACTATTTGACTAATCTGACCACCCTTTACTACGAATCAAATTTGTAATTGTATAGAAGTCAAAACATGTTCTCATTGATTTCATTTGAAACTAGACTCATTAAGCTTTAATTACATAGTTTATTCAGCTTCTAACTCCACTCTCACAATTTATGGTGATTTTCCAAAATCACATTACAGCTGCTGTCTCAAGCAGATTTACTACAATTTACTATTTCACAACTTTTTGCATTCATATTATTTAAACATGTATATCACCAATCAATTTAATCACATATCTATAATTTCACTTAAGCATAATCTTAATCCAAATATATCCATTGTCCATATATCAAGCTTATTTAAAGCTATTTATAATTTATTCATATCATTAACCAAATATAGTTATGCAACCAAAACACAAATCATGCATACCTTATACTATGCATATCAAAATAACTCCAACCATGATCGAATATAACCGAATTTAAACATGAAAATTAAGCCATTTTCAAACTCTTATAGCTCATCGGCATTTACAAAATCATACCATTAGAATTCGTGTACAATACCGAACCTTTAGACATTCAAACATCTACCCTATTCTTTTCAAATCATCTAAACGACAATACTCACATTTTAGCATTTAACTACAAAACATTTGTTCAAGTAACTAAACAAGTCCAAGTTCGGCTATTACACATATAAATACTATCAAAAATTTTTAACTAGTTTAAACTTCTCTTATCAACATTTATTCATCAAAACATAAAGAAAACAATCAAATCTCTTCATTAACAACCATGGCCGAATGCTCCATTCACCACCCAAATCCAAAATTTTAACATGGCCTAAGTAAGGAACTTAGTTACTAACTTAAAATAAGCTAAAATTTCAAAATCTAACATGAATTACTAACCTTGTTTTAAGCTTAAGATGGCCGAATGCTATATCCCATTTTCTTCTTTAAAGTTCGGCTACTAAGGAAGAAGATGAAACCAACATTTTGTTTTTCTATTATCCTTTCTTAATTTACTTTAATAATATTATATGGTAATGGTTCAATTTATGAAATAAAAAATTAAATAAAAAATTAAGAATGGTTCAATTTATGAAATAAAAAATTAAATAAAAAATTAAGTTAAATTTTTATTTCATAAATTAAACCATTACCATATAATATTATTATACAACACATATTTTACTTACCATCATTATCATGGCCGACCACTATAACTAAAGTGGGATATTTGACATGCAAATCCACTTATTTACACCATCAATTATTTGGCCTCTACAAAAATAACCTATCATATTTCAAAATGTCTCATATAAGCCCTATTTAATAAATTTCACATACAAATGACAAAATCAAAGCATGAAACTTTCACACATGCATTTTCACATATAATAAGCATAGAATATAACGGTTAATTATTTTTGTGACTCGGTTTTGTGGTTCCAAAACCACTTTCCCACTAGGGTCAAATTAGGATTGTCACAGAGAATGTGACGAGAGATGATTTTTTCAAGATAATGTAACAATGGTTTGACCAATTTTTGGGATTTGCTCATGTGCCTCCACCCCAACCTCAATCTCAACCTAAAGTTGCACCACAAAGGGCACCTATTCTTGCTGTGCTAGCTGCAAACTAGTTTCGAGGAGATCTTGTGAGAGAGATTAGAAAATAGGGTGCTAATGAATTTCTAGGAGATAAAAGTGATTATCCTATGACAGCCGAGCAATGGCTATCTCGTGTATGTAGAGTAATTTTAGAGTTGAAAGCCTATTATGCACGGTTTCCTTGTTGGGAAAAGAGGCATATCAATGGTGGGAAACGCTGGTAAGCGTGACCCTAAAATAACATTTGGTCTAGGAGTTCCTTTTAATGAAATTCAGAGAGAAATATGTGAATCCGATGTATGTGGAACATATGAAGAAAGAATTTTTATATCTTATACAAAAATGAATGTTAGTGATGGAATACGAGTGAGAGTTTGTCAGGCTTAGTCAATAAGTGAGGAATATATTCCAGACTAAAAAAGCTCTATACGATAAATTTGAATGGGGCTTTAAAGGATGAAATTCGCGCATGTTCAAAGTTTAGCAACCATGATAGCTAAGGCTCATAAGATGTAAATGATTGTTTTAGATAGAAGTAGAAGGAAAGATAGAGAAAGAAGTGAGTGTGAGGATGCTGAGCCACTCCCTACCACAAATTGTAAGAAGCCTAAATATGTGAAGAATTTCTCTTATGAGCAAGCAATAAATTCTAAGATGAGGGGAAGACGCCGTGATAGTGATGTGCGTCAGAATACATCTGTGGGGAGTTTTGGTGGATTGAAAAAACGAAGGATCTTGTTTGTAACACCTGTGTGAGAAAACATGTGGGAATTTGTTTGAATATGATGAAAGTGTATTATGAATGCGGGTCGCTTGAGCATTTGGTTCGAGATTTTCCAGCAAGGATTAGAGGCCACCCTGAGTGATCAACCCAAGAATTTAATAAAAATCAACATGATGTGAGAGAAAGGGCTGTTGTGAGATCAAATTCTATCTTGGAACTTCAAGTAGAAATTATGCTTAGACCAACTCAAGAGTAGCAACCAGTGCTTGCGATATGAGAGCCCAAAAAGATGTTGTACTTAATGGTAAGAATTTTGTGAGCAAAATTCCTTTTTAGGTGGGAAAGTTGTAACACCCCGCCTAGCATAGTCCAAGTTGGTGGTTTGTGCTGGCGGGTTGTTGGCTAAGTATAAGACAAAGAACGCTTATTTATGCCTTATCCACCAGGTTAAGTTAGTGTTGATTGTAGTGCTATGATTGGCACATTTTTTGACTATCTTGATAAGTCTGTAAATATGTGGTGGAAGGTTTGTAGGTTTCTAATCTATACATCTTAGCATGGTCGATGTAGAGACCCACCAATCAGTGCATTCTCTTGCTGACCTTTGTGTTGGCGGACCATTCTGTTAATATCTGCCAAGTGGTCTGTTTCACTTGGTATGTAGAGTCCACTAGAGGTAGATTGTTGGACTCTATAGTTTTTCTTGAGAGCACGACGGGTGAGGCCACAACTGTGGAACAATTTACCATGCTTGCTTGAGGGACATGAGTATATTGTTCAATTTTATTTAGTTCCTTGTTAAGACGCAGTTAGTTGCTAACTAGATTGGCAGATGTGATAGATGTAACACCCTTTAGCCGGTTCGGTTGCCGAACCCAAGTAATGAAATGTTATGAACAATTACCAAACAATTTTTGTAAAATTTATTAATGAAAATCGCAAGAAAATGTTAAATAATCGAGTTTTTTACATAATTAATATAAAATAAATCAATATATACGAAAATAGGGTAATAGGAATAATATTTACCAGAATAGGCAAAATATACAGTAAAATACGGGTGC
Source organism: Gossypium arboreum (assembly GCF_025698485.1). Lineage (NCBI taxonomy): Eukaryota > Viridiplantae > Streptophyta > Magnoliopsida > Malvales > Malvaceae > Gossypium > Gossypium arboreum. The sequence continues at coordinate 80,435,593 of NC_069081.1, read as the reverse complement.
CGCTTGACTAATCAGTGGCACCACTTTATTTCTAATTAAAAATCATTATTTGGGTGTAGCTAGATCAATCGGCGGCACTCATATTTTGTATGGTAAATATGAGTTTTTTAAGTAAATGGGAAAAAAAAGTAAAAAAACTTATTTGGTCCCGCCGATGTGTCAGGCGGCTTCCAAAAACTTAAAAAACTCGTTTTTTTTAATTTTTTCGGTATTAAAAACGCAAACTTGTGACTGAATGGTCACTTTCGTGTTAGCCGTCTGGCTGGTGCAAGGTTTTTTCAACTAATTTTAAAAAAAAAAACTGGTGTAGCCAAGCCATCAGGCGGAACCAGGTCAACGGAAGTGACCATTTGGTTATGAGTTTATGGTTTTAATATTAGAAAAATATTAAAACACGAGTTTTTTCAGCCTTTTTTTTGAAGTTTTTAGGTGCTGCCTGTAACACCCCTTACTCGTATCCAGTGCCGGGATAGGGTTCGAGGCGTTACCGAACTTAAACGTAAGCAAACATACAAAATCGAGTAATAAAATTTCATCCAATTTAAAACCATTTATACATATGCATATTGTCCCTATTACGGACCTACGAGGCCCAAACATACATTGGGAGTGGTTCGGGACTAAACCGAGAACTTTGAAAACATTTGGAAGACTTAGAAAATTTTTCATGTAAACAGGGTCACACGCCCATGTGGTAAGGCCGTGTGGTCACACACACGCCCGTGTCCTCAGCCTGTTTAACTTTCTATTTATGAAATCATCAACACAATTAGGGTCACATGGCCAAGTCACACGCCCGTGTGCCAGGCCCTGTGGCGAATTAAAATCCAAAAAAATTAAGTGCAGGCTTCACACGGCCTGGGCACATGCCAATGTCCTAAGGTCGTGTCCTTCACACGGATGAGACACATGGCCGTGTCTCTTCCCGTGTGTTTACTACTAGGCATTCTGTTTTACCTAATTAGGGTGCAGGGGACACATGGCCGGATCACATGCCCATGGGGCAGACCGTGTGTCACACATGGTCTAGACACATGCCCGTGTGACTACCCGTGTGGACAACTTTGAGGCTATTTTCCAAGCCATTTGCCACCCTTAAATGCTCACTCACTTATACATTTTTGACAACATGTAACATAGCATATTTAGTCACTTAAATACTCAGAATCATGATTAATCCCTGACTTTGTAATGTCAACATATCATATACTCAAACCATCATGCTTTCATACGACATTCCACACTAATTTCATATTTATTCATTCTTATAAACCTATATTCAATCTACTCAGTTATACCATAGTTATGGTCATACCTATTAGTCCCAATTCATTCATTAAGCATATGTGCCATTTATCACATCCATTACCAACAAGTAGCCACCAACCACATCACAAAGCCTAAACACATTGCATGCATGCATAAATAATTAGGGTTACAACCCGAGAAACAAATATAAGCCACATCTCATGGCCTTATACAGAATGAATCATAATACCATCATGAGCCAACACAGTTTGGCTATTCAAAATGACACATAACAAAATGACCAAGTCTCCTATACATGCCATACTCAAAATGTTGAGACGAACTATACCCAAATGTCCAATTGATAGTGTGATCGAGTCTCCAATATCTTTTGATCCCGGATCTAGCTTGGCAACACTATAAGTAATGGAAAGGAAGGGGAGTAAACTTAAAGCTTAGTAAGTTCACATGCAAATAATAAGCAACATAAATCATACAATTAATATAAGGCAAAGTTTTATAAATGTCATCAAGTCCCATAAGCACAACTTTCTCATATGCATTCTTACCACATGTTTATAACATACCGAGTTCTTTACTCATGACTTTTATGTACATAACTGTACCAACTCGTAGCACATTGTCATGGTTCCTCATCATTGACTTACTTGTCGCATAACTCACTGATTTACCTGTTGAACACTTGGAATACTATCGGATACACGGAAAGCTTGTACATAGTGCCTTATATGTATCCACATGCTACCTCATATCACTTATCACACGTTGCTTACTCTCGAGCTAATCACGGGCTTGCTCACACAAGCTGACAGTCAGGACGTAGCTACACGGGCTGCTCACACAAGCTAATAGGCACCCGCAACACATACCAGACTACCCAGCCACCGGTAGAACGTACAAGACCAGCACCCGGATTTACATAGTCACATATACACATAATCTCATGAGCTCATAATCAAATAGTTCCTAGTGACATGTCATATCGTATCCTAAATTATTCCTAAGGTTCAAACGAGATTTTCTTAATGCCACATCTTCGTAAAACTTGTTCACAATGTCATTCTCATATACCATAATGTCGTTCATGCAGTCATCATAAAAATTAAATATTGAAATTCATACATTGATAAGGCATTAAAACATGGTACAAAATTTCATTATTTACATATGAACTTACCTCGGTACAAAAATAGTAAAAACAGATCTGATCGTCATACACCTTGTTTTTCCCCCGATCAAGGTCCGTTCCTCGTTTTTCTTGCTCTATAATACTAAATTTAGCTTATTCAATACACATATTATTCAATTCTATCCATAACTCATATTTTGGAAAAATTACCTTTTTACCCCTAACTTTTCACATATTTACAACTTAGTCCTTACGCTTGTAAAATGAAATGTGTCCATTTTTTTTGTCACCCAAGCCTATCCGAACTTAACACATGCTCATAACAGCCCACATTTTCCTTCAAATCAGATTTTTACTACTCATTTTTACAGCTTTTACAAAAACGTCGTTTTTAGGTATTTCCATGAAAAATCACTTAGTAAAAGTTGTCTAACACACATCAAATATACATATTCCTCCATTAAATATCAAAATACATGCATGCCACACCTAGGTCAATTTTTAAATATGAACTCTAGCTCAAAAAAGGCTAAAAATAGGTAGATCGATTGATGACAACTTAAAAAATGTAAAGAACATTAAAAACGGGGCTAGGATGCGCTTACTATTGAGCTTGAAAGTTGAAGAAAAACCCTAGCTATGACCCTTATAAATTTTGGCACACACAAGAAGAAGATGAGCCAATTTTTGCTTCATTTTTCCTTTTTTATTCTTTTATTAACCAAATGAAAGAAATACCCTTAAGGCCTTTCTTTCAAAATTTTCCTATCCATGCCCATTTTTGTCCATAAAATTAGAAATTGGTCAAATTGCTATTTAAGACCCTCCAATTAAAAATCCATGGCAATTTCATACTCAAAACTTCTAGAACATGTATTTTGCAACTTATTCAATTTAGTCCTTATTATCAAATTGGACACTTTATGCATAAAATTTCTTCATGAAATTTTCACACAAGGATGCAATCATATCATAGACCTCGTCATAATCATAAAATAATTATGTCTACTTCAGATTTGTGGTCTCAAAACCACTATTCTAACTTGGCCTAAAATCGGGATGTTACACTGCTTGACACATCGGAGGCACCAAATAAAAAAAATAATTTTTTCCCGTATATTGAAAAAAACTCATATTTACCATAAAAAATACGAGTGTAGCCGATTGATCCAGCTGCACCCCAAAAAAAGAATTTTTATTAGAAATAGAATGGTGCCGCCGATTGGTCAGGCGACACCCGTATTTTACTGTGTATTTTTTCCATTCTCGTAAATATTATTCCTGTTATCCTATTTTCATATATATGGATTTATTGTATATTATTCATGTAAAAAAACCCTAAATAATCACATATGAACATGTATAAATACATTAATCAATCTATTTTATGTTGATATTAAGTATATAGAAGCCTAAAAATAATTGGGTAATGAACAGGGATTAAATCGAATAAAAAAACAAAGGAAAAATCTACACATAGGAGTCACACGGCTATGTCCCTTAGCGTTGTTCGAAAGCTCAGCCCGTGTATGATGAATCACATAGCCGTGGTGCTAAACCATGTACAAGAGCTGTTCCCGTGTGTGATATGCCACATGATGATGTGAGTGGGTCACATGGCCCTATGGATGGGTCACATGGCTGTGTGAGCAAACTGTGTGCCTATCTGCACCTAAATCACTTAAAATTTTAGAGACCATACGGTCGTGCCATGAGCCCGTGTATGGCACACGACCATGTGCCAGGCCATATCTAACCCGTGTGTACCTAGAAAATGCCTTCCAAAACAAGCTATTTACAAATGAAACACTTATGCCACAAGCTACCATTTAAGCCACATTTTAACCTATTAAAAAACATTCAATCTAAGTTAAAATCATTATTTAAAATAACCATCATAAGTACCTAACCAACACAGTTAACACCTGAATCATCAATTCAAATCTAGCCAAATGACCACATTCATTCATACTAATATACCATCAATGGTACCTCAAATAATCAAGCCACACATATATACATTCATGTTAGAAAATGTGTCCATATTGTACTAAACATGTAATTGTTTTTTATGTATTTGAACTATGAATAAATAAATTTCACATTTCATAGTTATGTCTTTTGTATTTTTGTCTTTCATATTTTGCAAGTATAGCAAAATTGTGACAAGTAAATATTAGCTCATTGATTGTCTAAGTTCAAACTGATGATAAGTGGCATTGTAAGAATGTTTACATTGCGAGAAAGACAACTTACTTCAGTAGATAATCTAAATGAGTCTATAATCCCGTAAAATAATCAAAGTGAGCATTTGATTCAAATACTGAGAAGGATTTTTATGTCATCTATAATTCCAATTGAAGAGATGATTAGTCTTGGCTATCGGAGTAGTTGACTCCATGGGTAGAGGCATAAATGTATTCATTGGTAGAATGATACATTGGACTGAACCCAAGATGAATTAATTATGAATCCATTTGTGAATTAATTCACTTGTGATATTCGCAGTGTGATTTACCTAAATCCTAAGTTAGTCACTAACCATGTGTATGTAGCTCATGTGCTTTGATATAAGTGGTGGCTTATGCTCTAAAGATGATCAAGCCGATAGTCGATATTTTGGGTACATGACTTGTGTATGAAATGGCTTTACTAACAATAGTGGAATTCATAGCTCAATTAAATAGTTAATGATATCCTCTCATTGGCACTGTGTGGATCGATAAATATGGAACGTGGCCACAGGTTGCTTATTTTTGAACGGGCAATTTAATCATAGTCATTTGTTGACAGTGGTCATATTAATCATTAAAAAGGCACAATGATGACAAGAAGATAAAATAGGATTGTATTGAGTGAACGAATTTAACTTAAAGGAATCAAAGATATCATATGAGAGTAACACAAAAATGACGAAGTCATTGGACAAAGTAGCTGAATGAATTGCTTTCGTAAAGAGTATACAATAAGGGGTTTTCAATCATGGTACTTCTTGTGGATTGACTCCATGATTAAGTAATTGTGAATTGTTAGAATAATGCTTCTTGCTATAATTGCAATTACTAGAGCCTAATTGTATATGTCCGATTAGTCCCTCCGTTAGCCCAACAAAAGCTCGATTAGACTGCATTTGAATTAGAAGAAAATTCTTCAATTTTGGAAAGAATCTAATTGATTTGATTTATTCGATGTGGAATTAAATTGGACGGTCGTAAGAATTGTTCAACTAGTGAATTCACGATAATTTCTTACTGATTCCCTATGGACATCATATCTAGATAGATAAAATACCTCATTAGATAACTATAACGTGTAACAACTTATGCTCGGGGTTTACATAGACTCATAATTGCTGTTATATTATTATAATATACTTGAAATTAAGAAAGTTTTTTATTGAAAAAATCAATACCGATTAGTTATGTATCCAGTTTTATTTTCTTATACCATTAGAAAAAGACAAGTGAAGAAGAATCGTCCATTTAAGTAATGGATTTTCTTGAAAAATTACTTTGGAAAATATAAGTGATTTTTGGGAAATTTAATTTTGATCAAGTAAAATTAAATTAATCAAATTAATTAAAATTAATATGATATTTTTGCAAATTAATTTTCAAGTTAGACAATTAGCCCAATGAGTAATTAAACTTGAAAGTTGAATCCGAGATCATAAATTGAGCCCGGGAGCCCAAAAATGAGACCGAGACCCAAAAATTGGTTGAACTGGGGCATGGTATATGAAATCGAGTCGACCGGTTGGACTGGACCAGCCAGAGCATCACTAGCCCAGACTAAACTGGCAATAATCAAATCTGCTCAGGGTGCCGTCGGCTATGACAACGAGATTCCATAGCTAGAAAATGGTTGGTAGTGGTGGGTCTTTGGTAGTTAAGCAGTGGAAGAATTACACTCCTATCGTGATTCTACAAGAGAATTTGATTTATGATTAACTATTCCAAAAATAATATTATTTTAATAGATTTAATATTAAATTTAGTTTAATACTTATCTTAATAGTATTTTATTAATTTAATATTAAATTGATTATTTTAATATTAAATTTAATTTAATGTTTATCTTGTAGATAAGTATTCTATTAATTAAATAAGATTTAATATTAAATTTATTCTAATATTTACCTTGATAAATATTATATTAATGTAATATTGAAGTGATTAAATTTAATATTTATATTGATAAAGAGAGTCTTGGGTCATTATTTTTCACACACTTGAACTCAAAAGAAAATTGTAGAGAGAAAATTATCTGAAGAAATTATTTCAAAAAATTTCTAGAGATTTTTTTCTTATTTATAACTTGGCCCAAAAGTTTAGAGAAATTGCAAATTTCCCCACTGATAAGTTTTGTGAAAAAATTTCTAATTTGAAGTAAGCTTACACTCCGTGGATGTGAGTTTGAGGATAACAAAGAAGACTACTCGGTCGAAGCGTTCATCCTAGACGAATAAAAATGTACAATTTTGATTAAGTGCTTATTACTTTAGACATCACAACCAAGTTTTTATTTTGGAATTTTTTTAAAACTCTGATTTTTTCCTAAATTTATTTTCCAATGTGTTTTCCAAAATCGATTTTCCAAAAATTGGTAGCAGATCCAGGTTGTGCTATATTTATAAGTATAAATAGATAATCAAAATAAATTTCTCTTCTTCTTAAATGATTTGATTTCATAGAGAGTGAAATTCTTTAGATCTTATGCATTTTTGAGTTATATATGAGAATGGATGCGATATTATATATTTGTTATATTTTTTTCTACCAAGGTTGTGGTTTGTATAAATAGACTGGACTATCATCTCCACGTAAGACTATTTTGTTTTAATTGATAGAATTCTTATGAGCTAGAAATGGGCATAGGACTTAAATGTAATTTTTCCAAAAGAAGTCCATGACAAGAAGAAGATCGAGTGAAGGTGGTTGAAGACCCCAGGAATGCCTTGAGGCTAAAAACTATGTAATTTTACCTTTTCATTTATTTTCTAGAAATAGAACCATGGAAACCTTAGTTGACAATTTTATTTTATTTACCTATCTCCTTATATATCTCTTTTATAATTTTTTATAATATTTATACTATGTAATGTTATAATTGTGATATATATATGAGATGGTCCAAAGTTGATCGATTAAAAAAAAATAAGAAGTGTGGTAATGAGAATGTGCAAACCTAGGATTCACTTTTTTTTTTCCCTCAAAAGAAAATCTATGAAGAACCAAAATTGTTTTTTTTTTTTTTTTATAATTGATTGATTCTTGTGAATAAATGTACATGAATATTATAAAATTGCCATAGCATATGTTGGGAAGCATGTCATATAGATTAGGTAAGAATGCCATTAGGACTATTGTACGATCATTCTTGAAATATGAGATAAAAAAACCTTGAATGTTATTTTAAAATATTTAATGGGAGAAGGTCCTTGAACAAGACCTACAACCTCCATTGATGGTCCCTAAGTGATAGCATGATAAAGTTTCAAGTCGGTTCCTACTTTGGCCTCACCCCAAGGTAAACTTTATCATGTAGGGTCATCGGATGAGATTTCCTTTTAAAGACAACTAGTCAAGCATGACTCTCAGTGAGATTGTCCAAAGATAACTCAAAAAGGACATCATGTTCATGATAGGTGTTGAGTTAATAAGTTACACATTCAAGATCTTTTCTTAAATAGTTTTCCAAGAAACAATATTTAAGTTAGAGATGATGGTCAAATGTTAAACAATCATTTGTTCGTGTGGAGTTTTGAGAACTAAGATTGCAATATCCTGAATTAGGGCTTAATCGGAATAGTGGTTTCGTGACCACAAATCTGAGATAGAAATAATTATTTTACAATGATTTTGATGTTTATGATATGATTGCATGATTGTGTGAAAATTTCGTGATGAAATTCTATGCCTAAAGTGCTTAAATTGAAAGTAGGGACTAAATCGAATAAGTTATAAAACTTGCATTCTAGAAGTTTTTAGTATGAAGTTGTTTTGGAATATTAATGAGGAGGTCTTAAATAGCAATTTGACCAATTTTAAGTTCATGGAAAAAATTAGGACATAGAAGGAATTTTTGGAAAGTTTAGTAGTAAGGGTATTTTGGTCATTTAGTTATTAAAATGAATTAAAAACAAAATTAAAAGCCAATTTTTGTCCATCTTCTTCATTAGGCCGAAATTTCAAGGGTTCTCCATAGCTAGGGTTTGTTTCAAGCTTCCAAGCTCCATAGTAAGTGATTCCAAACCCCGTTTTTAATGTTCTTTACGTTTTTAGAATCCCGGAAGCTCGATTAAGCTTATGCTAGCAATAATTCAACCTAGGGTTTATATTTGGAAAAATACCCATAGGTGAAATTTGTGTATTTTGATGTTTTATGATAGAATATGGGGTTTTAAATTATGTTAGATAACTTGTGCTACACGGTTTTTAGTGAAAATAAGAAAAAGGGCTTAATCGGCAAAAATACCTAATAGTCACAAGTATATGTTAGAAAGAGAATTTGATGTTGCCATAGAAGGGAAAAGTGATCAGCATGTTATAAAACATAAGAATAAGAATAAAGTTTAATTCCTGAGCCTAGGGGAAAAAGTGTAATTATGCAAAAGTTTAGGGGCAAAAGTGTAATTTTATTAAAGTTCTTATTAAATGCTGTTTTGATGAATGTATGTATTAAATAAGATTAATTTGGTATTATAGATCAAGAAAAACGAGATTCAAGTCATGATCGAGGAAAAGAAAAGATTGTGGACTAAATTGCAAAATCTTTATATTTTGGTACCAAGGTAAGTTCATGTGTAAATAATGTAGCATAAATGTTATTTTTAAGTTATTAATGTTAATTATATGAGATGCTGATTTTTAATCGTGAAATATTATGCTTTGTGGTTAATGTTGAGTAATATGCAAATTATGTTTACTACTTGATAAATATGAATTGCTACCGAGTATCGGTTCCGATATTCCATGGAAGACGGCAAATGTGAGATCGAGGGAAAAAGCCCGTTTGAACCTTAGGAATAGATTAGGATACAAGTGACATGTCACTAGGATGGTTGAGCATCCGAACTCGTTGAGTTGAGTCCGAGTTCACTTATGGATGCAAATGTCCGAACTCGTTGAGTTGAGTCCGAGTTCGTGAGATGTAACTAGGCATCCGAACTCGTTGAGTTGAGTCCGAGTTCATTTATGGATGCGAATGCCCGAGCTCGTTGAGTTGAGTCCGAGTTCACTTAGGGGCGGGTTACATGATTTCTTGATTACATATGTGGCACTTATGTGCAAATTATCCATGTATCCGATTTGTATTCCGATGTGTTCAACGGGTGAAATTTCTAGTTTAATGGAAGAGCACTTAAGATATAAGTGACATTTTGGGTAAGTGTTGTGAAATGGACACTTTGGACAGGTATGTTCTTAACCCTCGGGTTGAAAATAGATACAACAACGATAAGGTGGTAAGATGATGAATGATGTTTAAAGATGTGATATATGTTTTGGTGGTACCATGCTAAAGTTGTTTGGTATATTTGTATTGTTATGTTACTTGTTATTTACATATGAACTTACTAAGCATTTATGCTTACTCCTTCCTTTTCATTCACTGTATTTTTGAACAAGCCAGCTCGAGAATCGGGATGGGTCGAAGGTTCGATCACACTATCCAAAGGACTTTTATCTTGGTAAATGGCTTGTACAACTACTTAAGTATGGCATGTATAGCAATATACCTATTCTGTGTAAATAATTTTATGATATGGCCATGTTTGGTTGAGAAAATGTTTGATATTGATAAGTCATGGTGATGGCTAATTTAGATCATGTTTGATATCATGGAAGTTTAACAAGTTATCTAGTTCATAAAAATTCATGGAAAGATGAAACTTGCCTTAAAATGTAATATTGTCAGCAGCAATGACATGAATTTGAAAAATCACTAAAATAGTATAAATGGAACTAAATGATGAGTAAGTTATGAAATTGAATCTTAATGAGTATATTTTCATATGGATTGAACAAAACAGGAATATAAATTATATTTTATGAGATATTTAAACTTTTACGAAATAGGGCCGAGTGATTTCTGGATCCCTGTTCGACTTTAAAAATTTATAATAAATTTTACTAAAATAATTAGAAGTTGTTATTTATATTTACAGATTCCTTATTGAGTGTAGTTTTAAAAGAAACAAACCTCATAGTCATTTAAATTTTGTACAGAGATATATCTGATTTGTAATACACAGAGGTCAGAGTAGTAGAACCCTGAAATAGGGGATACTTTAATTAATAAAATGTACTAATTGGACTAATAAAAAAATTATAGAAAAAAATTAGTAAATATATATATGAGTCTAGATTAAGGGAAAATTTGCGGATCTTGATTTTGAGTTTTGTAACTCGAGATATGATTTTTCTTGTAACTGTGACGCGAGTAGCTGGAAAGCTGTCAATGTAGAAACAAATGATTTGAAGTTCTTAAATTGATAAATTATGTTCGGTAACCCCTCAAGCTCAACTCCGGTGATGGTCTCGGGCGTGGGGGAGTTACATTTAGTGGTATCAGATCAGGTTTAGTCGGTTCTCGGACTACATGTTGTATGTACGGATTTTGCTATACATGCCATATGTATGAATTGTGATAGTGTGACGACTTCTGACCTTTTTAAATGATTTTTATATAGTAAATGGATCCCGATCCAGCTGTGGCAGATGAAGTAGAGAGTAATGCGCCATATCCGGCTGAAGGGGCAGGGCCGACTAAAAACCCACCTCCTACTGTTGGTCAGAGAGGAGGAGAAAGGGATCGGGAAGCCTTTCTCCAAATGATGAGTGCATGGTACACTGAGTTCGTTCGTACGAACCCAAATGTACGACCTCCCCTACCTCCCCAGTTCCTCAACCTATGCCTCCAATGCCTCAAGGAGTGGATATGATAAAATTTCACAGAACCCCGTTGATAGAATTCAGTAAACAAGAGGTGAAGAATTTAGAGCAAATATTGATGATGATGCAGGAAAGCGAGTTCGCTTGAAAATTCTCGTCGGTATTTGATGAATTATCTTGTACACCAAGAATGTTTGAAATGTGCTACATCTTTGTTGAGAGATTCAGCCTATAATTGGTGGAAGACTTTGATTTCGGTGGTACCGAAAGAGAGGGTAACCAGAATTCTTTCAAGAAGAGTTTGGAAGAAATATATTAGTGAAAGATTTATTGATCGAAATGTAAAGAGTTTCTTGAGTGAAGCAAGGTAATATGACGTCTCGAATATGAAAGAGAGTTTGTTCGATTGAGTAAGTATGCGGGAATATGTTCCTCTGAAGCCAAGATGTGCCGACGATTTGAAGACGGGCTCAACGAAGACATTAAAGTATTTGTCGGGATCCTTGAACTGAAAGAAATGGTAGTTCTAGTTGATCGAGCTTGTAAGGTGAAGAACTACTTAAAGAGAAGAGGAAGGTAAAGGTGAGACACGAAATTGGAAGAAAAGGCCAATGAGTAAGGCACCTTCACAAAGAACCCGGAAAGTCAAGAAATATGAATCCTCATTCCCAAGTTTCAATTGGGCAATCATATGGAAATTTTAAGAAGCGAATGTGGGTCCTAAATCTCGAATACTTCTGCAGCCAAGGTAGGGAACTCGAGATTTGTTAAACCCGAAAGTGCCGGTGTGGTAGAAATCATTTTGGTCCGTGCAGAGCAAATGAATGTTTTGGATGTGGTTCTCCGGATCATTTTACTAGAGACCGCAGAGAGAGTCGAGAAAGAAAAATTTCAGAGTGTAAAAGCTAGTGGTGCAAACTCGAGGGAAGGTATCCGAGAAAAGTGGAAGTGAATCAAGCGAGAAGAATGTAGCCGAGATGCAAGAGATTAAATCGAGGAAGAGCTCGGCTAGAACTTATGCTATTAAAGCACGTGAAGATGCTTCCTCACCCGATGTGATTACCGGTACATTTTCTCTTTATGATATTAATGTTATTGCTTTGATTGATCCCGGTTCTACTCATTCATACGTATGCATTAAACTGGTGTCTAGTATGAATATACCGTTGAGAACACGAATTTATGATTAGAGTGTCGAACCCTTTAGGCAAATGCGTGATAGTTGATAAAGTAAGCAAGAAATGCCCTTTAATGATTCGGGGTCATTACTTTCCGGCCGACTTGATGTTGTTGCCGTTTGATGAATTTGATGTTATTTTGGGTATGGATTGGTTGACATTACATGATTCTATAATAAATTGCAAAGAAAAGGTTATAGAATAAAAGTGTGAAAGTGGTGAAATTCTGTGGGTTGAGCCAGACAAATCAGAGGCATTATCTAGTATGATTTCTTCGATGTCGGCTCAGAGATATTTGAGAAAGGGTTATGAAGCTTATTTGGCGTATGTAATTAATACAAAAGAAGTTGAAAAGAAAGTTGAATCAGTGCCGGTTGTGTGTGAATTTGCGGACGTATTTCCAGAAGAATTGCCGGGTTTGCCTCCAGTCAGGGAAGTAGAATTTGGTATTTATTTAATACCGGGAACAGCTCCAATCTCGATTGCTCCATTGCTCCATATAGAATGGCACCAACAGAGTTGAAAGAATTAAAGTCGCAGTTGCAAGAGTTGACTGATAAAGGCTTTGTGAGACCGAGTTTTTCACCTTGGGGTGCTCCCGTGTTATTTGTGAAAAAGAAAGATGGTTCTATGAGATTATGTGTTGATTATCGGCAGTTAAACAAGGTGACAATAAAACCAAGTATCCGCTGTTTAGAATTGATGATTTGTTTGATCACTAAAAGGAGTGACATGGTTTTCAAAGATTTACTTGAGATCCGGGTATTATCACCGCGAGTAAAAGAGTCGATGTGCCTAAAACTACTTTTAGAACAAGGTACGGTCATTATGAATTTTAGTTATGCCATTCGAGTTGACAAATGCTCTCTTGTGTTTATGGATTTAATGAATCGCATATTTCGCCCAAACTGGACAGATTTGTTGTGGTGTTTATAGATGATATTTTAATTTATTCAAAAGATGAGACAGAGCATGCTGAGCATTTGAGGATAGTTTTACAAACTTTAAGAGATAAGCAGCTGTATGCTAAGTTTAGTAAAAGTGAATTTTGGCTCCGGGAAGTTGGATTTTTGGGTCATATTGTTTCAGGTGATGGTATAATGGTTGATCCTAGTAAAATTTCAGTCATTGTTGATTGGAAACCACCGAAAAACGTAATTGAAGTTAGAAGTTTCTTGGGGCTAGCTGGGTATTATCGGCGGTTCGTAAATGGATTTTCTATAATTGCTGTTCCTATGACTAGACTACTCCGAAAGGATGTTAAATTTGAATGGACAGAAGAATGTCAACAGAGTTTCGAAGAATTGAAAAAGTTATTAACTCAAGCACCGGTGTTGATACAACCCGAATCGTAAAGAATTTGTGGTGTATAGTGATGCTTCTCTAAATGGTTTGGGGTGTGTACTCATGCAAGTAGGAAAAGTGGTGGCTTATGCTTGAGATGCTTAAAACCTCATGAGAAGAATTATCCTACTCACGATTTGGAATTGGTCATGTGGTATTTGCTTTGAAGATTTGGCGACATTATTTGTATGGTGAAAAGTGCCGAGTATATACCGATCACAAAAGTCTTAAATACTTGATGTCACAAAAGACTTGAATTTGAGACAATGAAGATGGTTGGAGTTATTGAAAGATTACGAGCTTGTTATCGATTATCATCCGGAAAAGCGAATGTGGTTGCCGATGCTTTAAGCGAAAGTTGTTGTTTGCTTTGAGAGTTATGAACACTCAGTTGAAAATTTCAAATGACGGTTCGATTCTAGCAGAGTTAAGAGCAAGACCGATGTTTTACAAGAGATTTCAAGCTCAAAAAATGATCAAGATTTGCTAGCCAAAAGAAAATAAAGGTGAAGTCGATACGAGATCGATTTGAATCGGTTCGATGGTTGTTTGATGTTTAAAAATCGGATTTGTGTACCAAAAAATGATGAGTTGATTCAAAAGATTTTGCATGGAGCACATAATGGTTGTTTAGCGGTTCATCCGGGCAGTACGAAGATGTATAATGACTTGAAGAAAATGTACTGGTGGAGTGGAATGAAAAGAGATATTTCCGAGTTTGTATCAAAGTGCTTAGTTTGTCAACAAGTGAAAGCTGAACACCAAGTACCTTCGGGATTACTCTAGCCTATTATGGTTCCTGAATGGAAATGGGATCGGATTACTATGAATTTTATATTAGGGTTGCCGTTAACTCCAGGGAAGAAAAATGCCATCTGGGCAATAGTTGACAGACTGACTAAATCGGCTCATTTTATTCCTAAGACGTCTGATTATTCTCTTAATAAGTTGGCTGAATTGTATATCCGAGATTGTTAGACTTCATGGGATACCTTTGTCAATCATTTCGGATAGAGATCCGAGGTTTACCTCACGGTTTTGGCAAAAGTTGCAAGAAGCATTAGGTACAAAGTTAAATTTCAGACCGCTTTCATCCACAAACCGATGGACAATCGAGAGAGTAATTCGAGTCTTGAAGACATGCTCGATGTTGTGTATTGGAATTTCAAGGTAGTTGGGAAAAGTATTTACCGTTGGTAGAAATTGCTTATAATAATAGTTATCAGACAAGTTTGAAGATGGCACCTTATGAAGCATTATATGGTCGTAAATGTTGGACGCCATTGTATTGGACCGAACTCAAGGAAAATCGATTTATGGAGTTGATTTAATAAAAGAAACCAAGAAAAGGTGAAAGTGATTCGAGATTGTTTGAAAGCTGCTTCAGATAGACAGAAATCTTATGCGGATTTGAAACGAAAGGAAATGGAGTTTCAAGTTGGTGATAAGGTATTTTTGAAAGTGTCTCCATGGAAGAAAGTCCTTAGATTTGGACAAAAGGGCAAGTTAAGTCCGCGTTTTATTGGACCATATGAAATAATTGAAAAAGTTGGACCGGTAGCATATCGGCTAGCGTTACCACCCGAATTAGAAAAGATTCATGATGTGTTTCACGTATCTATGTTACGCCGGTATCGTTCGGATCCTTCACATATAATTTCACCGACAGAAATTGAACTGTGACCAGATATGACTTATGAAGAAGAACCGATTAAGATTTTAGCTCGAGAAGTCAAACAACTAAGAAATAAAAGTGTTGCACTTGTGAAAGTGTTGTGGCAAAAGCATGGGGTAGAAGAGACTACATGGGAACCTGAAAAACTATGAGAAACCAATACCCACACTGCTTTAGGTAAGATTTTTGAGGACGAAAATCCTTAAAAGGGGGGAGAGTTGCAATATCCTAATTAGGGCTTAATCGGAATAGTGGTTTCGTGACCACAAATCTGAGATAGAAATAATTATTTTACAATGATTTTGATGTTTATGATATGATTGCATGATTGTGTGAAAATTTCGTGATGAAATTCTATGCCTAAAGTGCTTCAATTGAAAGTAGGGACTAAATCGAATAAGTTGCAAAACTTGCATTCTAGAAGTTTTAGTATGAAATTGTTTTGGAATATTAATGAGGAGGTCTTAAATAGCAATTTGACCAATTTTAAGTTCATGGACAAAATTAGGACATGGAAGGAATTTTGGAAAGTTTAGTAGTAAGGGTATTTTGGTCATTTAGTTATTAAAATGAATTAAAAACAAAATTAAAAGCCAATTTTGTCCATCTTCTTCATTAGGCCGAAATTTCAAGGGTTCTCCATAGCTAGGGTTTGTTTCAAGCTTCCAAGCTCCATAGTAAGTGATTCCAAACCCGCTTTTAATGTTCTTTACGCTTTTAGAATCCCTAAGCTTGATTAAGCTTATGCTAGCAATAATTCAACCTAGGGTTTATATTTGGAAAAATACCCATAGGTGAAATTTGTGTATTTTGATGTTTTATGATAGAATATGGGGTTTTAAATTATGTTAGATAACTTGTGCTACTCGGTTTTTAGTGAAAATAAGAAAAAGGGCTTAATCGGCAAAAATACCTAATAGTCACAAGTATATGTTAGAAAGAGAATTTGATGTTGCCATAGAAAGGAAAAGTGATCAGCATGTTATAAAACATAAGAATAAGAATAAATTTTAATTCCTGAGCCTAGGGGCAAAAGTGTAATTATGCAAAAGTTTAGGGGCAAAAGTGTAATTTTATTAAAGTTCATATTAAATGTTGTTTTGATGAATGTATGTATTAAATAAGATTAATTTGGTATTATAGATCAAGAAAAATGAGATTCAAGTCATGATCGAGGAAAAGAAAAGATTGTGGACTAAATTACAAAATCTTTATATTTTGGTACCAAGGTAAGTTCATGTGTAAATAATGTAGCATAAATGTTATTTTTAAGTTATTAATGTTAATTATATGATATGCTGATTTTTAATCGTGAAATATTATGCTTTGTGGTTAATGTTGAGTAATATGCAAATTATGTTTACTACTTGATAAATATGAATTGCTACCGAGTATCGGTTCCGATATTCCATGGAAGACGGCAAATGTGAGATCGAGGGAAAAAGCCCGTTTGAACCTTAGGAATAGATTAGGATACAAGTGACATGTCACTAGGATGGTTGAGCATCCGAACTCGTTGAGTTGAGTCTGAGTTCACTTATGGATGCAAATGTCCGAATTCGTTGAGTTGAGTCCGAGTTCGTGAGATGTAACTAGGCATCCGAACTCGTTGAGTTGCGTCCGAGTTCATTTATGGATGCGAACGCCCAAGCTCATTGAGTTGAGTCTGAGTTCACTTAGGGGCGGGTTACATGATTTCTTGATTACATATGTGGCACTTATGTGCAAATTATCCATGTATCCGATTTGTATTCCGATGTGTTCAACGGGTGAAATTTCTAGTTTAATGGAAGAGCACTTAAGATATAAGTGACGTTTTGGGTAAGTGTTGTGAAATGGACACTTTGGATAGGTATGTTCTTAACCCTCGGGTTGAAAATAGATACAACAACGATAAGGTGGTAAGATGATGAATGATGTTTAAAGATGTGATATATGTTTTGGTGGTACCATGCTAAAGTTGTTTGGTATATTTGTATTGTTATGTTACTTGTTATTTACATATGAACTTACTAAGCATTTATGCTTACTCCTTCCTTTTCATTCACTGTAGTTTTGAACAAGCCAGCTCGAGAATCGGGATGGGTCGAAGGTTCGATCACACTATCCAAAGGACTTTTATCTTGGTAAATGGCTTGTACCACTACTTAAGTATGGCATGTATAGCAATATACCTATTTTGTGTAAATAATTTTATGATATGGCCATGTTTGGTTGAGAAAATTTTTGATATTGATAAGTCATGGTGATGGCTAATTTAGATCATGTTTGATATCATGGAAGTTTAACAAGTTATCTAGTTCATAAAAATTCATGGAAAGATGAAACTTGCCTTAAAACAGAATATTGCTGCAGCAATGACATGAATTTGAAAAATCACTAAAAATAGTATAAATGGAACTAAATGATGAGTAAGTTATGAAATTGAAGCTTTATGAGTCTATTTTCATATGGATTGAACAAAACAGGAATATAAATTATATTTTATGAGATATTTAAACTTTTACAAAACAGGGCCAGAGTGATTTCTGGATCCCCTTTTTTGACTTTAAAATTTATAATAAATTTTACTAAAATAATTAGAAGTTTTTATTTATATGTACAGATTCCTTATTGAGTCTAGTTTTAATAGAAACAAACCTCATAGTCATTGAAATTTTCTATAGAGATATATCTGATTCGTAATACACAGAGGTCAGAGCAGTCGAACCCTGAAATAGGGGATACTTTAATTAATAAAATGTACTAATTTTCCCTATAAAAAATTCTAGAAAACAATTATTAAATATATATATGAGTCTAGATTCAGGGAAAATTTACGGATCTTGATTTCGAGTTTCGTAACTCGAGATATGATTTTTCTTGTAACTGTGACGTGAGTAGCTAGAAAGCTGTGAATGTAGAAACAAATGATTTGAAGTTTTTAAATTGATAAATTATGTTCGGTAACCCCTCAAGCTCGACTCCGGTGATGGTATCGGGCGTGGGGGCGTTACAAAGATTCATGAATTGATTGGATGTAATCCATTATCTTACTAGTTAATCATGAAACCTTAAGGTGACATGATTGATGGGTGTGAGAATGATCGTAACAACATAGTTTCTTTCAAGGTTTTAATACAAGACACATGCATCATACTGCATTCTTGATATGTTGCTAAAATGAAAATATTTTCTTAATACAAAGATAGTAATTAGTGAATCTTTATTTTTTCAGTTCAAATATGTCTCATACTCCTCTTATTAGCTTTCTTACTAAGAATAAATCAAATGAGGATAACTTTTGAGAATGGAAACAGAACTTGCTAATAGTTTTTAGCTGTGAGAAACAAAAATTCATTCTTAATGAAACATGCCCTCCTGAAGCTCAGCCTAAAGCAAGAAATTATGGGAAAGATTTTGACTTAATTGCTTGATGTTATATGTTAGCGAGCATGAGTAGTGTGTTGCAAAAGCAACACTAGAATTTTCGTATCACCAAAGAGATCATGAAAAATTTAGAGGATTTTCTCAGAGGTTAAGTCGCATTGGCTCAATAAACCGCTATTACATATTTGATAAACTCTCAACAGAAACCCGACACTCTGATCAAAGAACATATGCTTAAGTTTATGAGATTCTTTACAGAAGCGGAGGATAATGGGGCTGAACTAGACATGAACACACATATTGAAATAGCGTTCAAATCCTTAACCAATGAGTTTCCTAGTTTTAGGGCCACTTACAACTTGGGAAACAAGACACTTACCTTAACTCAGCTTATGAATAAATTACGATCCTATGTATTTATGCTAAATAGAGGTAAACCGGTTTAAGAGAAACCTAAGAAAAACTTATTTGTAGGCCCCTCATCCTCTAAGGGGAAGTACAAAGCTACGGGAAAGAATAAATCGACTAAGTCTTCAGTTCCACCTCGTGTGGATAGGTAGAAGGCTAAGAAGTCAAAAGATCCTAAAAAGATCAAATGTTTCTTTTGCAACAGGAAAGGGCATTTTAGATCAAACTACTAGAAGTATTTGGATTACCTTACTAAAAAGGAAAATGTATGAAACTCTTAGTGGTTGAAGCTTTCTTAAGGGAAGAATCAATTGACAACTGAGTTATTGAGTCTAGAGCCACTAACCATGTGTGTGTTTTTTTATAAGTGTTCAACAAAATAAGAAGTCTACATGACAAGATCCTCTTATTGCGGATAGGAGATGGGAGCTTTGTTTCAACTTAAGTAGTGGGACAAGTTATTTTACATTTTGATAATTTTAGAAAGATTGTTTTTAAGAACGTATTTTATGTACCCTCATTTTAAGAGGAATTTAATTTTCGCAGCATGGTTATTTTATGACAAGTATACCATGACATTCAATAAAGGGATTGCTATTCACAAAAATCTTTCTTTAATCTGTAATGGATGGATGAGAAAAAATCTTTACATTATCTAGCCAAATAACTACTCGATACTTTAAACTAAAATAGTGAATAATAAGCTTAAAACTTCTCACTCTAAGGTGGGGTACCTATGGCACTTAAGGCTTGGCAATATTAACCAAAAAAGAATCATTAGACTCATGAAAGATGATCCCTTAAGTATGCTTAAGGAAGCTAGTCTTCTACAATGTGAATATTTCTTGAAAGGCAAAATGACTAAGAGGTCTTTTAATGTGAAAGGCAAAAGGGCCAACCAACCTTTAGAATTTGTACACACTAATATATGTGGTCCTACGAGCATTAGTGCCCAAGGAAGTCACAATTATTACGTGACTTTCATCGACGACTATTCTTGATATGGATATGTGTATCTAATGCACTGCAAAAGTGAAACCTTTGATAAATTTTGAGATTTTCATGCAGAAGTGGAAAAAAATTTAGGTTTATCCATAAAAAATCTTTGATCTGACCAAGGTGGGGAATACTTGTCTAACAAGTTCTTAGGATACCTTATAAAGAATGGAATTTTATCCCAGTTGATTACGCTGGGCACTCCATAGTAGATTGGAGTAGCTGAGTGAAGGAATAGAACCTTGCTTGACTTGGTTCGTTCAATGTTAAGCTATTCACAACTCCCTACTTCCTTCTAGGAGTATGCGATACAAATGACTTGCTATAATCTGAATGATCTGCCATCCAAGTCTGCTTGTAAGACACCTTATGAACTTTGGCATGTAAAGAAACCCGCTCTAAATTATATGGAAATGTGCCCATATTGTAGTAAACATATAACTGTTTTCTATTTATTTGAACGATAAACAAATAAAGTTAATTTCACATTTCACTATTATGTTTTTTGTATTTATGTCTTTTATATTTTGCATGCATAGCGAAATTGTGACAAGCAAATATTTGCTCATTGATTGTCTAAAGCTCAAACTGAAGATAAGTGGCATTGTAAAGAAAGTTTGCATTACGAGAATATGGGAAATGTGCCCATTTGTAATAAACATGTAACAGCCTGTTTTTAGTCAAATCAAAATAGTGGTTTCGGGACCATAAATCCAAAGTTTCATTTAGAAATTTTAAGGTCTACAGCATGAATATATGATTGTGTGAAAGTTTCATTTAGAAATTTTATTGTTTGGATGCTCAATTCGGTAAAAAGGACTAAATCACGTAAAGTGCAAAAGTGTTGTTCTATTAGCTAAAAGTGTCTAATAGCTATAGAACCATAAAGTTAAGGTCCTTAAGTGGTAATTAGACCATTATTATAATATTGGATGATGGTGCCTTGGTAAATTTGAAATAATTAATGTTTATTAAGGTTATTTTTATAATTTAGTTATTAAAGGTTAATTAAATAAAATAAAACAAAAATTTAGTTCATTATCATCTTCCCTAGCCGGTTCTATCAAGAAAATCCATTTTAGGGCTTGGATTTTTGGCAAGCTATTTTCCTTCAATTAGGTATGTATTTTGCTCCGTTTTTAATGATTTCTACATTTTTGAGATCGTTGCAACTAGGTCTAGCTAGCCTAGGGACTATTTTGCAAAATTTTTAAAGGTTTTGAATGTTTTTATTGATGAATAAGCATGTATTTTGAAGTTTCTTGATAGATTATTAATGCTTTTTGATAGATATACAAGTTTTGTTAAGTGATTGTTAGGGAAAATGCAAACTAGGGGCTAAATTGTGAAATGTGTAAATTTATTGCTTAAAATGTGTAATAAATGAAAAGTATGGGATACTAGGGGTAAAATAACAATTCGAATAGCATGGGTTGTGATTAAATTTCGTGAATTTGTAATTTTGTGAAATAAGGACTAAATTGTAAAAATGTTGAAATATTAAGGGAAAAGTGTAAATTGTTTTAAAGTGTGTTTTGGACTAAATTTAATAGAGGGATAATTAAATGAGCTGAATTTGATATTATATAGATCAAGAAAATTGGAATTTGGAATTAGACTAGGGAAAAGACAAAGTACTCGATTAATCGACCAATTTTATCGTTTTTGAACCTGAGGTAATTTCATATATTGTAAGCTTTAATACAAATGTATTCCATATGCTTTGATATTGCATAAATTGTGAATACGAGACTATGGATATGATCGATTGTGATTCAACGACGATTCGACATTTGAAATCCCAGTTGAACGTTAGTAATAGTTTAGGATACTAGTGACATGTCATTAGGGGATACATTGAGTTGGCTTCGGGTCATGATATTAGCACTTCGGGTACGAGTTATACCGATTTGGCTTCGGGCCATGAATATCGATTGATTTGGCTTTGGGCCATGATATCAGTATTTCATATATAAGCTACCCTGATTTGGTTTTGGACCACTGTATAGGTAGTTAGTGTGCGAGAGTCTTGAGTATCCGACTTCTATTCCGAATGGTTCAACTAGTAAGCGAAAGATGTGATCAAGTATGAGAATGATATGAGATGGTACAGGTACGTACGTGATATGTATAAGCTTTGGTTCGAAGAAACTTGTGAAGAAAGTGATTAATATCATAATTGTGTATATGAAAGGTTTGTTAGCTAATATATGCTAAATGTTGATATATATACATTCAAATTTTTGAATTATAATCATGATATTGAATTGAGTTTATTTTATACAAGCTTACTAAGCTTTATAGCTTATTTTGTTTATTTTTTCGTGTTTTATAGTGTTATCAAGCTAGCTCAAATTCGGGGATCGTTAGAGATCGCTTCACACTATCCACCTATTACTTGGTACCTATGAACTTTGGTATTTTAAGTATATGGCATGTGTAGGGACCTTGAGTCATTTTTGGTATATGTAGCATGATTTTTCCCATTTGTGTTGGCTTGTGAATATTTAGTGTTTCGTTTGGTTAGCCATGTAACTTGGCTTATTTTCGCAATTATGTGGTGTATGTATATATATGTATTAATGCCTCTTAGTTATGTGGTTCATTTTTTCTTGAGAATGGATTGTTAAACGCAACCTTTAAGATAGCTAATGGTTGATAAATTGAGAAGGGTTGCGCTTGTGATTTTAGGCTAAGAAATGCTTAGTTGAAATGATACATATGAATACTTTGGAAATTTGAATTGGTATAATTTGAATAGGCAAGAATATGTTATTATAAGCATGATAGATGTTGGCATTGAAATGGTATAAATTTTATTCTTGGTTGTGGATATTTTGGTTGTTTATAAATGCTATAAATTGTGCATTTGGTTTGATGTAGGTGTGTGCCAAATTTGGGGTGGCAAAATAGCTTGGTAAATAGCCTATTTTTGGCCACATGGTTATAGACACGGGCGTCTATCTTAGCCGTGTGTGACGCACAGTTATGTTACTTGGCCGTCTGTCCGTTGGTGTCGGATTAGAAATCAAGTCAGTATGCTCAACACTACTTCACACACGGGCGTCTGACTTGGCTGTGTGGCATAAGTCAGTATACCCTATAGGTTTGGCAAGGCCTAGCACACAGGCATATATGGCCATTTTTAGGGCACACGGGCGTGTGTGTTGGCTGTGTGACCCAAGTCAGAGAGTTACACAGGGTCAGGCACAGGCTGGGACACGACCATGTGCTACCATTTCGAATGTCCACACGGCCTATCACACGAGCATGTCTATTGGTCGTGTGAGACACACAGCCTGGCCACACGGGCGTGTGCCCTCTGTTTTGAGAAATTTTTTTCAAGGTTTTGTGAAAGTTTCCTAAGTTATTAGTTTAGTCCTGAACCACTTCCAAAGCATGTTTTGGGCCTCGTAGGCTTGTTATAGGGACATTGTGTTTATGTTTGAATAATGTTTGCATGAAATGTGAAATTATATATGAATTGAATTTTTAAATGTTTTATAAGTCCGATAATGCTCTATAACCCTATTCCAGCGTTGAATACGAGTGAGGAGTGTTACAAAACATGTAATTATTTTCTATGTATTTGAACGATGAATAAATTAATTTAACATTTCACTGTTATGTCTTTTGTATTTTTATCTTTCATATTTTGCATGCATAGCAAAATTGTGACAATAAAATATTAGCTCATTGATTGTGTAAGTTCAAACTGATGGTAAGTGGCATTGAAAGAACATTTACGTTGTGAGAAAGACAACTTACTTCAGTAGATAATCTAAACGAGTTTGTAATCCCTTAAAAGAATCAAAGTGAACACTTGATTCAAATACTAAGAAGGATTGTTATGTCGTTTACAATTCCAATTGAGGAGATGACTAGTCTTGGCTATCGTAGTAGTTGATTCCACGAGTAGAGACATAGATGTATTCATTGGTAGAATGATACATTAAACTGGACCCAAAATGAATTAATTCTGAATTCATTTCTGAATGAATTCAATTATGATATCAATGATGTGATTTACCTAAATCCTGAGTTAGTCACTGGCCATGCATATGTAACTCATGTGCTTTGATAAAAGTGGGGGCTTCTTCTATAAAGATGATTGAGCCAATAACTGGTATGTTGGGTACATGACTTGTGTATGGCATGGATGTACTAGCACTAGTGGAATTTATAGCTCAATTAGAGAGTTAACGATATCCTCTTATTGGCTTTGTGTGGATTGATAAATATGGAACGAGGTCACAGGTTGCTCATTCTTGAACAAACAATTTAATCATGGCCATTTGTTTACAGTGATCATATTAATAATTAAGAAGATACAATGGTGACAATGAGATAAAATATGATTGTATTAAGTGAGCAAATTTGACTAAAAAGAATCAAGGATATCATGTAAGGGTAACACAGACATGACGAGGTATTGGATAAACCAGTTGGATGAATTGTTTTCCTAAAGAGTAACAATAAGGAGTTTTCAATCATGGTACTTATTGTAAACTGACTTCATGATTAAGTAATTGTGAATTATCAGAATGATGCTTCTAGATAGAATTGCAATTACTTGAGCCTAATTATATATGTCCATTTGGTCCCTTTACTAGCTCAACAAAAGCTTGATCAGACAGCATTTGAATTAGAAAAAATTATTCGACTTTGAAAATAATTTAACTAAGTCAATTTATTTGATGTGGAATTAAATTAGGTGGTCGTAAGAATTTTTCAATCAGAAATTTTTCTTGAAAAATTAATTTGGAAAATTGAAGTGATTTTTGGGAAAATGAATTTTGATTAAGTAAAATTTAATTAATCAAATTAATTAAATTTAATATGATGTTTTGGAAATTAATTTTCAAGTCAGACAATTGGCCTAATGGGTAATTGAACTTATAAATTGGACCTGATATCGTAATTTGGGTCCGTAAGCCCAAAACCAAGACCCAAAAACTGGTCGAATCGGGCTTGATATGTAGAATCGGGCTGACAATCCAACCAGTGGCTGGATTGTATCAGTCGAGCCGTCACTGGCCCAGATCGAACCGACAGCAACCGAACATGCTCAGGGTGTCGGCAGCTATGATAGCTGCATTTCGGTGGCCGAAAATGGTTGGTGGTGGTGAGTCTTCGGTGGTTGAGCAGTGGAAGAATTACGCTCCTATTGGGACTCTACCAGAGAATTTGATTTCAGATTAACTATTCAAAAAATAATATTATTTTAATAGATTTAATATTACATTTAATTTAATAATTATCCTACTAGTATTATATTAATTTAATATTAAAGTGAGTATCTTAATATTAAATTTAATTTCATGTTTATCTTGTAGATAAATATTATATTAATTTAATATTAAAGTGATTAAGTTTAATCATAGTTGAACTTTCTAAGCTCTATATAAAGAGAGCATTGACTCATTATTTTTAACACACTTGAAATCAAGAGAAAGTTGTGGAGAGAAAATTCTTTGAAGAAATTATTTTAGAAAATTTTTAGAGATATGTTTCTTATTTACAACTTGGCCCAAAAGTTTAGAGAAATTATAAAATTTCCTAACTGGTAATTTTTGTGAAAATTTTTTTATTCGAAGCGAGCCCACACTCGGTCGACGTGAGCTTGAAGATAGTAAAGAAGACTACTCCGTCGAAGCGTTCATATTAGCCGAATTGAAAAGACAAAATTTTAATTAAGTGTTTATTACTTTAGATATCACAACCAAGTTCTTGTTTTAATTTTTTTTTAAACCCAGGCTTTTCCCTAAATTTATTTTCCAC
Organism: Gossypium arboreum; assembly: GCF_025698485.1. Taxonomy (NCBI): domain Eukaryota; kingdom Viridiplantae; phylum Streptophyta; class Magnoliopsida; order Malvales; family Malvaceae; genus Gossypium; species Gossypium arboreum. The sequence continues at coordinate 80,409,550 of NC_069081.1, read as the reverse complement.
TGCGTTTCCCAAACTCGATTTTCCAACAATATTCAACCATTCAACCATCGCATGTTTAAGTATCAAACTTACCAAAACATTTCCTAAACATAAACTAAGTATATTATCTATCAGACCAAAATGAAGTATCAACCGAAACACCATGCCTAGCATAATATTTTTCTTAACTATGAAGTTGTAATGACCCTGTAGTCAGAGGTGTCAGAAAGTGTATTTTCAGGACTCTGTTTCTATAAACTGAACTCATAAATATTTTTAATAAATATTTACGGAGTTATATTACTGGTGAATTAAATTTTGGATAAGTAATTTTCATGAAATTAGGAGTTATTAAGGTACAGGGACTAAATCGCGTAGGTGTTAAAATCGAATTATAGATCGAAATAAATTAAAAGGGCTAAATTAACAATTATACCATCATTTTAATTATAGTGGAAGGACATTAATGTTATGTATATTATATATATTATACATTTAAGTTAACTTTAATATATATATATATTATAATAACTAAAAAAGAAAGAAAAAGAATTAAAAAGAACTAAAGTAAAATAAGTGAAATAAAAATAAAGTGGAAGGGGATGGAGTTATTTACATGCAAACATTAAAATAAAAAGAAAGAAAGGAAGAAAATAGCAAGGGACCACATGTTTTAGGGGGTTTGGAGTTCAAATCTAAAATTGGTTAGTGCAGTTTAGTCTTTTTCTTGTAATTTTTACGTTTTTGAAATTGCGGTACTTAGAACTAGCCTACCCATGTTACAATTTTTAGTTTTCTTCAAGATTGATGATGTTACCATTGTTAATTAGTTAAAGCTTTAGGGATTTTATATATATATATATATATATATTTAAGTTAGAAGTGGAAAAGGACTAAGTTGTGGAGTTAATTGTTAATTTTGAGCAATAGGGACTAAATTGTAAAAATTTGAAATTAAAGGATAGAATTGAAAATAGGGAGCTAAATTTAGGTTAGAGTAAAATTAGTTGATACGTGATATTCGTGATAGGTTTTAAGTATTTATATTTAATCGTTGTTGGAACTAACTATTATCACGATGAAGGCAAGTGTACCTATTGAATAGTGGTATAGCTTTAGCAAGACCGGATTGTTGAACCCAAAGGAACCAAGAGTACTAGTAATTACTTTCTTTTTATTATATAACCTAAAAATTAAGGGTTTTGTTTATCTAGGTTAATTAACTAAACTAAGGGTGCACAGAGAGAAAATTGGGAAAACGTTCTTAGGAAAACTCGATTGATTAAGACAATACCCAAGGAAAAATCCACCTAGACTTCACTTGTTATTTGACTCTGAATTAGACAATTTATTCATTTGACTTGATCTGTAGAAATCCCTAAGTTACATTATTATCTCTCTAGAGACTAATAACGTCTAACCCTAGGTTGATTAATTAAAATTCTTTCTAATTAACGCCCTAGTGTTGCATAAACTCGATCAATGGATCCTCTTATTAGGTTTTACCCTAATCCGGCAAAATCTTATCACCCTATCTCTAGGCGTGCAATCAACTCCGTTTAATTATGGAAAATTTACTCTTAGACAGGTTTTATTCCTCCTTTGAATAAGAGCGTTAACTTGAATCAATATCCTAAAATATTAAAACAAGAATTAATAACACATAATTAAGAACAAGTCAAATATTTATCATACAATTCAGATAATAATAACAAGATCCATTCTTAGGTTTTATTCCCCTTAGGTATTTAGGGAGTTTAGTTCGTAATTATAAAAGAAAACATCTCAGAAGAATAATGAAAACAAAACATAAAGAAAACACAAAACCCCTAAATGGAAATTGAAGGGAGATCTTCAGTCTTGACGATGAATCCGACTTCTGATATGGACCAATCGGCTTCCCTTGAGTAATTCCTTGCCTCCTACTCGGTGTGTCCCTTCTAAGTGCCTCCTCAGGTGTTTAAATAGGCTTTGGAATGCCTAAGAGCCCTCAAAAGTGGCATTTTCTGAATAGGACTATACTTGGGCTAGGGAAGGACACGCCCGTGTGCGATTATCCAGCCCATGGTCAAGGCTGTTGAATAGGCACGAGCGTGTATTCTACCCGTGTAAGTCGTGCTTTGATCCTGCCAAATGGACACGGCCGTGTGACACGCCCGTGTGAGGAATTCTAGGCCGTGTTGATTTCCCATGTGGGTTGATTTTCTCTGTTTTCGGCCCATTTCTCGCTCTTTTTACTCTCCTATGCTCACCTAAGTATAAAACATGAAATTAAAGAATTAGGAGCATCGACTTCACCAAATCTAAGGAGAATTCATCCATAAATGTGCTAAGCATGGGATAAAAATATGTATAAATTACGGTTTATCAAATACCCCGACACTTAAGCATTTTCTTGTCCTCAAGCAAAATCCTCAAATCACAATCAAAATAAATTCTTCTCAATTTATAATCCCTATCAATAATATGTCAAAATAATCCATAAGTGATCATACATTGGAAATTCAACTAAAAGTACATCAAAGTTTCAAACATTCCAAGTTGAGCATTTTATCATGAAAACATAGGTGTCCCCCCTCATCTAAGTAATCACCTTTGATCAAAATATCATAGAGTTTAATATCCTCACTAAAGGTTCACTCAAATCACTCGAGGTGTTTAAGGGCATCAAAAAAAGCATTCATTAGTCAATATGAAAAGTTATTACCATAGGCTTGCTTGAAAATCAAATCTCCACCACTATATATTGAGATGACACATCAATCAAAAAGGTCTTTAGAGGGTTGTAGTGTGGCTTTAGCTAGGGGGTGTGGTCACAAGCTGAAAGAAAAGGTTGGAACCGAGATTAAATTGAAAAATCACCTAGCTAGAAAAATAACTTGTCATCAGTTGAATACAAGTGAGCTTCTTCTCAGAATATAGATTAACACTTAATCTCAAAAACGACGAATTACTACTAAAATGTATGTAAGTATTTTATTTTATTTTATTTTTTTTAAGAACAAGTCAAATAACATAGAACATTGAAGAGTAAAACATAGCTAAGTAATTAATTCAAATCAAATCTCGACAAAAATAGGGATCAAATTAGGGGATTTCAACAATAATGGGTTATGGGTTAATATTGAGGGTAAATCAATTAATGGCTTGTTAGACTCAAAGGGGTTTACTAAGTGTTAATTATGAAGGTAGGCTTTTGTGGAGTGAGTGGGTTAAACCTAAGTGCCTTTATCATCTCGACATATCAAATCAAATGGTATGGTCTTGACATGCATAATCAAGCAAGTTCTAGAATAACAAATCAATACTGACGTACTCAAAGCAACAATAAAAGTGAGCATGAAAGAAATAGATGCTCTAAAGGCTCAAGATCTCACAAAAATTATGGCTTTTTGATGTTTAAACCTATGAATTTCAACTCAAGATAATACCTAAACTTGGGGAAAACAACCTAAAAGTTTTAAATTCTCTAATGTCTTAAAGGTTAAACGATCAATGCATAAATGCCTATGTTTTAATTAAAGACATATCAATAAAAATCATAACTTAATCAAAATTCATTCTAATAGTGGTATGAGAAGATCACATAAGAATGAGACAAAATTTAGGGATTTCTGATAATGATATAAAAGACCCCCAAAACTGAAGATCTACATTGCCCTCAATGTAAAAAGTTAGATTCATAATGATATAGATATAAGATCATAAGATAGCGAGAGAAGTGAAACTTCCTGAATGATGAATGGACTCCTTGAAATGGAGTTATGGAGAATAATCGACCAATGGGCAATGATAAAATTGGAGGAGGATACTCCTGTGGTGGTAAAGGTTGGGTTCCACAACCACAGTGTCCATCGAAGAGGTTATCGTAGTGGTCGGGCAGGACATGGTAGTCGTGGAGAACCTTTTCCAATAGAGTGTCAAGTTCCTAAGTGATGGCGAGCTTTGGAGCTCTTAATAACTGTGAAAAAATCAAGAACTTTTTTAGAAGATAAATAGGAGTGGAAATACTTGTAAAGAAATAGCCGAAAGCATAATTTGTTCAATATAAATTATAAAAACTAAATAAGAAAAATAAGCTTAAAGAGGAATAAAATAAGAAATAGTGTTAAAAAGATAAAAGTAAAAACATAAAAAATAATAATAAATAAAAGTTTTTAAGCATCTTCATCGCTAGATGGTTCACTAGGTGGGGGTGGCGATGAGATGTTGAAGTGCTGACAAATCTGATGTAGAGTCCCATCAATGTGATCAAAGCGCTGAAAACTTTGCTGCTCAAATCGTGTAAGGCGCTCAGAGATGTCAGACAGTGAAGCCGCCGCATGAACTGGACGATGAGAGGGTGGTTGCTGAGTCAGAGGGTCCTCGTGACGTGGACGGAGATCATCAGTAATGTCTTTTCGGTCCTCTTCCTCGGTGGACTAGATGAGGCGGTACTGAGGAGGGTAGGTGCCACATCATTTCTCGATCATCCTCATATGGAGCATGCTCGAGATGCCCTATGGGGACATCTGGCCGATGAGAGTGAGGGTGGACAATTGTGCCGCTGTGTTGAGGAGCCTGAAGTGCCGAGCCAATCGAGTTACATAGGGCCTGATCGAGATGACTTCTCTCCTATGTCGCTCCGTCTGATAGCGGATGGCGAGGGCGATGAAGTAGGTGAGGTCAACACGTGCCCATTCACCATGCACAATAGAAAGTAAGCGTCGTGAGTGTTGACGATGCCAGTGCTCTCTCGCCTCTCTGTCAGAGTGTGAGCCAAGATAGCGTGTAGGTACCTCAAAGATAGAGGGAGAGTCGATGCCTTGGAGTGACTAGGATTGTAGGTGGCCGAGGTAGGGACGAGGGCGTTCCAGCACTTTGAGGGTTAGTAGTGGATATGGTGATGGAGGCTGTCTAAGTCTTCCTCATCCATGAACTCCTCCGTGTATAGGCCCAATGCGATACCGAACTCGGGGACTCTCAACTGGTAGACTAGCCCGCCGAGACGGAACTGGACCATTCCAGGATCATTGAAGTTGGTCATGACGGTCTAAAGATGGAACTTCGAGCAGAGTTCCAATGTGAACTCGAGATATTTTGGCTTGACGATCTCAAAGAAGAGCCCTTACGGGTCAGTCGTCAGGACGGCTCGGACCGCGTCAGCCAATTGAATCTATTCAAGTGCGGCCCAGTCAATGCAGCGGCCCACACCTAGAGGTCAAGCTCATAATATCTGATATAATTCCTCTTGGGGTCCCAATGGAACCTAGAGGAACGGATGCCTAATCTCCGCGATAGGACCCGAGGATAACGCTGCTCCTTTCCTTTTCTTTGAAGTAGGGACAGCGATTTTCTTACCATGATTTGACATGATGTATCTGCAAGACAAATGAGGAGTATACCATAAACTAACTAATTCAAGAAGTAATCATGAATGTAGTTAAACTAACCAATCCAACCAACTGTCAAACACTCAACAGTTTAATCTAGATGATAGAAGTTTATATAGCAAATGACGTAAGAAAAGCATGATTATTTTCAACATGAAATGAATGAAATAGAATCTATAGGAACACAAGAAAGAATGAATGTACCAGAAAGTATTGACTAAAAAAGGCAAAGAATGAAAGCATATTTCTATAGTGAGAACTATGAATATTCATAAAAAATTAGCCAAGTAACACCATAAGAATCATAAAATTAGTAAAAGAGATGAAGAAAATAGAGAGAAAAAAGTAAATAAACGCAATATGTTGGTGGAAGAAGGAGCTTGGGTCTTCGGAGGAGAGCTGTCATCAGCGTACGGGCATGGCGAGGAGGGCATGTGAACTTGCAGCGGATAAGGTTAGGGATTTTGGGGAAAGGGATGATGAATATTGATGGGTTTATATAGATTTTGGGGTTTCGAAATTTTCAAATTTGGGTGTGTTTGACATTCGGTCCACGCCCATGTTCCTTGGGCATGTTGGTGCACATTACCGTGTCACACGACTGTGTCCTTCTTCATTCGCTTCTCCCATGCCCGTGTATATAGGTCCACGCCCATTTTAGTTTGACAGTGTTTACCAGGAGTGAATGGCACGGGCGTGTCGCATGCTCGTGATAAATTCTCAAGTTCAACCACGGTTTCAAAACACAGGTGTGTCACATGCCCATGTTGTTTTGGCAATTTTGCCCACGGCCATATCGCATGGCCGTGGCAACGTACCGCATCCCGTGTTAGGGAAAAATTTTGCCTTTTTTTACACGATCGTATTGCACAACCGTGTCTCCTCCCGTGGTGTTAGCACGGCCTAAGGCACGCCCGTGTGCCTGGCCATATGGATTAGAAAACTTGTGTTTCAATGACTTAGTTAGTGATTAATGTTAAAGACTAAAATTTTAAAGAGGTTAACATCGTTAATGCTCGGGTTGCCTCCCGAAAAGCGCTTATTTATAGTCTAAGCTCCACTTACCTCTCTTGTTGCATGATCATGGTGGTTCAAGGAGTTTACACTCCTCATCCCTACTATCAGTTTTATCAACATAAGGTTTAAGACGAGTACTATTTACCTTGAATGTGCCAAATTTGGGATGAATTACCTCGACTGTACCGTATGGAAAAATGCTAAGTACCGTAAGAGGGATTTCTTCATTTGGTTCAGAAGTGGTAATACGAGGGTCTGCTACGTCTAATAGCACTTTGTCTCCAACTTTAAGTTGATTGGGGGAAGAATTTAGTTTGTCATGGCGTGGTTTTGGTTTATTGTGTGTTTTCAGTTTATGTGTCTGCCATTCATCTAGTTCCTCGATTTGTAGCCCTCGTTCATCATAGATAGGTCCTTTGTTGTTGCTTGAGCATGGCTCATGTATGTTCTTCGAACCTATTTCCTGCAAAGTAGGTTGCACCACATGGTTAGTTTTAGTAGGATGATTTATACCACTACTTTTAATTTTTGATGCGTTACTCGAATTACGAGCTTGAAGGGTGATTATTTCGTCTCCCATACGAAGTGTGAGTTCACCTGTACCAACATCAATTATTGTTCTAGCAGTTGTTAAAAAGGGCCTCCCTAAAATTAAAGGAACGTTACTATCCTCTTCTATGTCTAAAACAATGAAATCAACTGGGAATATAAATTTGTCAATTTTAACGAGTACATCTTCAATAATCCCCCTAGGAAATCTAATTGTTTTATCGGCTAATTGAATACTCATCCTAGTTTGTTTGGGTTTCCCAAGACCTAGTTGCTTAAACATTTTGTAAGGCATGACATTGATACTAGCCCCTCAATCAGCCAAAGCATTATTAACATCTAGGCTACCAATTAAATGGGGAATCATAAAACTCCCTGGATCTTTTAATTTGTTGGCCAACTTATTCTGTAGTATGGCTGAGCAAACCACATTTAGCTCCACATACAATGCCTCATCCAACTTCCTCTTGTTTATTAAAAGCTCCTTGAAGAATTTGACTACGTTTGGCATCTGCGAAGAGCTTCAATAAATGGCAAGTTAATATATAACTTCTTTAATAATTTAAGGAATTTATGAAATTGTTCTTCTATGCGGTCTTTCCTTATCGCGTTTGGGTATGACACACGAGGTTTGTATTCTTTACTTATCGATTTTTGGTCATTGTGGTCCACCTCACGTTTACCTTTACTTAGCACGGTTTCTTGCCTCAATTCTGGTTCAGGTGCAACTAACCCTTCCTCATCATGAATGGTAATTGCATTGATTTTCTTCTTTGAGTTAGATTCAGTGTTACTCGGTAGGCTACCTTGTGGTCGTTCAAATATCAATTTAGCGAGCTGACCTATCTAAGTTTCGAGCCCTTGGATCGACGCTTGTTGATTTTTAAGTGCTGTCTCAATATTTTGAAAATGAGTTTCTGACACCGAGATGAATTTTGTTAGCATCTCTTCAAGGCTCAGTTTTTTCTCTTGTTGGTTGGGTAGTTGTTGCAAGCCTGAAGGCGGTGGTGGTTTCTGATTTCCTTGGCCTCCCTATGAAAAATTTGGGTGGTTCCTCCAACCTGTATTGTAAGTGTTACTATAAGGATTATTTTGAGATCATGGATTATTACCCATGTAATTTAACTGCTCATTCTCCATGTTGTGGCCATAGGGTGGGTATTCTGAATTGCTTGATCCACCTCCACTTGCTTCGCATTGCATTACTGGGTGAACATGTGAAGATCTGAGAAAACCGTTAAATTTTCTGTTCAAAAGTTCTACCTGATTAGAGAGCATGGTGACCGAATCGACGTTAAAAACACCGGCTATTTTCGTTGGTTTTGTCCTCATGACTTGCCACTGATAATTATTCAGCGACATCTCTTCTATAAATTCATATGCATCCTCAGGTGTCTTATTATTGATAGTTCCACCAGTAGCTGCGTCAATCATTTGTCCAGTTGAAGGATTCAGGCCATTATGAAATGTTTGAACCTGTAGCCAGAGTGGTAACCCATGGTGAGGGCACCTTCTCAATAGATCCTTATACCTCTCACATGCATCGTAGAGTGTTTCTAAATCTATATGTAGAAAAGAAGAGATATCATTACGTAATTTGGATGTTTTAGCCGGCAGAAAATATTTTAATAAAAACTTTCATTCATTTGTTCCTAAGTAGTGATTGACCCTCGTGCCAACGAGTTCAACCACTATTTAGCCTTATTCCTCAACGAAAAGGGAAACAGTCGAAGGCGAATGGCATCATCAGAAACACCATTGATTTTAAAAGTGTCGTAAAACTCTAACAAATTTGCCAAGTGAGCGTTGGGATCCTCGTCCTGCAAACCATTGAACAGAACAACTGTTGGATCATTTGAATATTTATGGTTTTAGTTCAATATTATTTGCAGCAACAGCAGGCCTAACTATGCTCGATTCAGTTCCTGTTAAAGAAGGTTTATCATAATCATACATAGTACGTAGAGCAGGATTCTGATTAGCAGCAATCGCAGGAGGTACCGGATTTTCTTGGTTTTCAGCCATCTCCTCGGTTGTGGTTGAAATATCGTCCTCTTTCTATTCTTTTGTGTATCTTAAGCTTTGCCTTATTTCTTTTCGGTTTCTGCGAACTGTGAGATCGATCTCACTATCAAATAGTAATGGTCCCGACGGGTTTCTTCTAGTCATACACTATAAAAACTTGCCAGGAACGAATAATAGAAAAATTAGAAAGGAAAATAAAAATTTAAATAAATAAAGTAAAATGGCTAAAGTAATAAAAATCGAGTGTTCCTAATATCTTAGTTCTCTGGCAAAGGCGCCAAAAGCTTGATACGTGATATTCGTGATAGGTTATAAGTATTTATATTTAATCGTTCTTGGAACTAACTATTATCACAATGAAGGCAAGTGTACTTATCGACTAGTAGTATAGCTTTAGCAAGACCGGATTGTCGAACCCAACGGAACCAAGAGTACAAGTAATTACTTTCTTTTTATTATCTAACCTATAAATTAAGGGATTTATTTATCTAGACTAATTAACTAAACGAAGGGTGTACAGAGAGAAAATTGGGAAAAAGTTCTTGGGAAAACTCGATTGATTAAGACAATATCTAAGGAAAAATCCACCTAGACTTCACTTGTTATTTGGCTCTGAATCAGACAATTTATTCATTTGACTTGATTCGTAGAAATCCCTAAGTTATATTATTATCTCTCTCGAGACTAATAATGTCTAACCCTAGGTTGATTAATTGAAATCTCTTTCTAATTAATGCCCTAGTGTTGCATTAACTCGATCTATGAATCCCCTTATTAGGTTTCACCCTAATCCGGCAAAATCTTATCACCCTATCTCTAGGCGTGCAATCAATTCCGCTAAATTATGACAAATTTACTCTTAGACAAGGTCTATTCCTCCTCTAAATAAGAGCATTAACTTGAATCAATATCCTGAAATATTAAAACAAGAATTAATAACACATAATTAAGAACAAGTCAAATATTTATCATACAATTCAGATAAAAATAACAAGATCCGTTCTTAGGTTTTATTCCCCTTAGGTATTTAGAGAGTTTAGTTCGTAATTATAAAAGAAAACATCTCAGAAGAATAATGAATACAAAACATAAAGAAAACCCAAAACCCTTAAATGGAAATTGAAGGGAGATCTTCAGTCTTGATGATGAATCCGGCTTCTGATATGGACCAATCGGATTCCCTTGAGTAATTCCTTGCCTCCTACTCGGTGTGTCCCTTCTGAGTGCCTCCTTAGGTGTTTAAATAGGCTTTGGAATGCCTAAGAGCCCTCAAAAGTGGCATTTTCTGAATAGGACTATACTTGGGCTAGGCAGGGACACGCCCGCGTGCGATTACTCCAGCCCGTGGACAAGGCTGTTGAATAGGCACGAGCGTGTATTCTACCCGTGCAAGTCGTGCTTCGATCCTGCCAAATGAACACGACCGTATGACACGCCCGTGTGAGGAATTCCAGGCCATGTTGATTTCCCATGTGCGTTGATTTTCTCCGTTTTCGGCCCATTTCTCGCTCTTTTTACTCTCCTATGCTCACCTAAGTATAAAACATGAAATTAAAGAATTAGGAGCATCGACTTCACCAAATCTAAGGAGAATTCATCCATAAATGTGCTAAGCATGGGATAAAAATATGTATAAATGACGGTTTATCGTTAGTATAAAAATTTGAGGTTAAATATGGATTTTTAAAATTAGTCTTGGCATAGGGACTAAGTTGGAGATTAAGCAAAATGTGGTATAAATTTTGAAATTTAATAAAAATTGAGTTGTGTATTATTAATTTATTTAATTACTTAATTCTGTAGCAAACGCCTTTCGGAGATCCTCGAGTAAGAAGAGGAAAGACAAGGTTGACGTCGAGTAGCTTGGAATACACGGTTTGTGTTTCTATAATCCAAACGAAATTGTGAATTATTGCATATTGAGTTGTTTGTGTATGGTATGTAATTGGGGTGAGAACTCTTTTACATTTGGGCTGAATTGAATTAAATGATGATTTAAATGACTCGATTATGAATATTGAGATATGTGATGTTCCTATGACTGTCGAATTGAATACATGTATTGAGAAAATGTGGTTACTATGAAATTGAATGTATGCTTATTTGTGATAATGTACATTTATAAAGCTAAGACATTGGTTGTATTGAAAGGTAATATGAAAGCCTATTAATTGTTTCAGGTTAAGTCGGATATAGATGCCATCCTATAGGATAGGAAGAGTACAGGGAGTACTTCGACTTCGAGTCGATGAAGCACTGGGTTCCAATTTACTTTGGTTTAACCGATGAAACACTTGGTGTTAACTTATTATAACGTGGAGCGCAATTACTTGCTTCAGATTTATTTGGTGAGGCATAGGGTGCCAAACTAGTGTGTTGGTTGGATCTATATATCCGTCCGAGTCTGAGTCATGTTAATAAGGGAAAATAAATGATAAAATCAATGTGCTTGATATTTGAAATGACAAAGGATGAGATGTGAAATGAAATATGAAATGGTGGATTTTGTTGTGAATAATGATGAATTATGAGTAATAAACTCATAGATTGGAAATGGAAATGAATAATGCCTTTCTTTGAGATGATTTATTAGATGCCTTATGCAATGCTATTGCCATATATTAAAATGTGTTATATATATTGGATGTGAACAAAAATTTAAAAAATTAGTATGATGAACTTGATATTCTATATATCATTTCTTTATTGCATTTTATATTTTTATTTTTATTTTTTACATGAAGTTTTAATTGTTCAGATTATAGAAATACCACTGAGTTATACTCAGTGTACGTTTGTTATTCTCATGCACAAGTTAGATATCTAGTAGATCTATCCTCGACTCAACATCCAATGATGATCTCGAACTCAAATATTGGTGAACGATCTCTTTTTGTTTATTTTGGCATGTGCCTAGGTTAAATATGATGGTTTGGGTTATTTAGTATTACGGTGGTCCTCTAAGGTATGTAAATAATTATATATATTTGTGTTTGATGGAAATGGTAAATTTAGTGAATAGTTTGAAAGTGTTTTGCTTTAGCTTATGGCAGGTAATAGGTGAAAATTTGTATATGTCTTGATTATGTGTTTATATGTGATCTTGTTTTAGACCTTGGTGTATTGTAGTCTTGTCGTTCTAGTTGATCACTTCATATAAACCTTATAAAGTGTTTGAGTTATGGTATAAATGAATATGTTTTAGATGGTAAGAGGAATGGTAAGTTGATATAAGTCAATATTTGTTTCTTTGAGCTTAAATGCAAAACATTTGGTCTATGCTTGTGACATGAGAACATAGCCTTCATTTTGGATTGATTAGGTGTTTCAATTGAGGTGCCATATGAGGCACATTGGTTAGATATTTGGATGTTAGCATAGGTAAAATTATAGTATTTTGCTTCATGGATGAACTTGGCATGAAATGAATTTGTTAAGGATGAGATTTTACACTTTTGAAATAAGGTATCGACATTTTGACATTTGGTATTGATACACGACCATATGAAAATTTTTTAAAACAAACAGAATGCTAAATCTATATAAATTTTTATTTGAATATCGATACTTTTTCATATAGTATCGATACCATATAATAATTATCGATACCTAAGTTTTGATATAGCGAACAAAATCATAAATTGGTATCAATTTTTTGTAAGATACCAATACAGTATCGATACCAACTTTGAAATACCGATACTAACTTTTAAACTTTGAAATTTTACTCTTTAAACCCTTTTCATGCCTAAGCTATTACAAATGGATTCTTATTTTATTGAAATTACTATGTTTGAAAAATATATAAATCGGTGTATTATGTATAATCTTATTATCTGTGTGTTAATAGTAGTAGTTGAGATTTAAATACTAAATACTAAATTATTTGTATTGAATAGTATGGATTCGTAACATTCTATTGCCCAGTTCCGGCGATCGGAATGGGTGAGGGGTGTTACATTTAGTGGTGTTAGAGCTTCAGGTTTAGATGACTCTTGGACTAAATCGAGCTCAGAATTGAGTCTAGAGGTACATGCCAAAGTTGAGTCGAGTCTGAGTCTAAGTCGAGATTTGGATGCTGATTATAATTGTTTCTGTTTTATAGTTAAAATATGTCGTATGAACTAATAACGAAGTTGATTAGGAGATTCATATTGGCAATGATTCTACTGAGGAATTAGATGAGACTGAGTCGTTGTCATTGAATGTTAATTCAGCTAGTGTCGACTTCTTGACATTATTAGAGTTAATAATGATGGTTCAGGTGATTCAAATTTACTTTGAGCTATTGCTGATGCACTTCAGTGTGTTGTGGGAGTTACTCCTACTGTTGTACCTGTACATGTTGTTCGATGGGCTCCAATTAAAGAATTACGAAGATATGCTGCTATAGAGTTTCTGGGTATAAAAGGGGTTGATCCCTCGACTGCTGAAGTTTGGTTGGAATCAACTAAATGAATTTTGCTTCAACTTGAATGCAGCCCCCGAGCATGTGTAATCTGTGTTGTTTCTCTACTACAATGAGAAGCATATACATGGTGGCAGATGGTAACACGTCACGTACCTGCGGAACTAGCAAACTGAGAGTTCTTACAAAAGGAATTCCAGAAGAAATATGTTGGGGACTTGCATATCAAAGACAGAAAACAAGATTTTCTATTGTTGAAGCAAAGTGAAATGTCGATGGCTGATTATGAATGAAAGTTTTTGGGGCTCAGTAAATATGTTGTTGAATTTGTGCCATCTGAAGCTGAGTGTTGCAAAAGGTTTTTACGAGGGTTACATGATGAGCTTAGAGACAGTTGGTATCACATCGAATATCAGAGTTTGTTTATTTGGTCGAGTGAGAAAAAATGGCGGAACAAACTTTGGGTCTTGATAAAAAGACTGAGACTACAAGAACTGCTGGTAAACGGACAAGAACTATTTGTTTGCATCCACAATCAAAGCGAACTAAAGATTCTTCTGGTAATTGGAAATCAACCTTTAAATTTGACAGATTTGACAAAAATCGAGATCGACAACTGACTGTGTCTATAGGTAGTGTGCTAGGTTTGTCTCGAGATGTTGAGATACCGGATTGTGAGCATTGTGGGAAGAAGTATTGAAGTGAATGTTGGAAATTGACACGAGCCTATTTACGATGCAGATCACAAGAACATTTTGCTCGTGAGTGCTAGAAAGGTGATAATGCTACTCTTGTTTCTACTCAGAGGTCTGTACCTACATCTAGGGGTCATCAAACAAGTGATGGTGGTTTTGTTTCTAGAGGTGGTACTAAAAAGGGGAATGATGTTGTTACTCATTAGTCAGATGCCAGAGTACCAGCTCGTGCTTATGTTGTACGAACTCACGAGAAGGGCGACGCTACTGATGTTGTAGCAGTTATCTTTTTACTTTTCTTTGCACCTGTTTATGCTTTGATAAACCCAAGATCTTCACATTCTTATATTAAATCTGAATTGGTCAAGTTGGGAAGTTTAAAATCTAAGACGTCTAGAGTATCTATGGTTGTGTCAAGTCCTTTGGGGCAGTCTGTGCTAGTTTATCAAGTGTGTAAGCGATGCCTATTAGAAATTCAAAACATATCTTTTCCTGTTGATTTGTTGATAATGCCGTTTGGAAATTTTGACTTGATTTTGGGTATGGATTGGCTTACTAAGCATGGAGTATTTTAGACTTCTATAAAAAGAAGTTTGTAGTTCAGGGTGCAAACAGTATTATGATTGAGGTGAATGGTGTTCGAATGAGTGGTTCAACTCATTTCATTTTGCAGTTTGAGCTAATCAACTCCTCAATTAAGGTTGTGAAGCTTTTTTGGCCTATGTCATTAACTCGAATGTTGATGATAGTCAGATCAGTAAGATTCAATCTGTCTATGAATGTCTTAAGGTGTTTCCCAAAGGATTACCAGGATTGCCACCAGATCGACAGGTTGAGTTCGCAATTGAAGTGTTTCCTGGTTCGGTTTTGGTGTCAATATCCTCTTATTTTCTATCACCAATGGAGCTAAATGAATTGAAATAGCAATTGCAAGATTTATTGGACCACAACTTTATACAACCTAGTATATCGACCTGGGGAGCTCCAGTATTATTTGTTAAAAAGAAAGATGGTTCGATCCGACTTTGTATAGATTATCGAAAATTGAATAAGTTGATGATCAAGAATTGATACCCCCTACCTTGTATTGATGACTTGTTTGATTAATCGAAAGGAGCTTCTATCTTTTCCAAGACCGATTTGAGATCAGGTTACAATCAGTTGAAAGTAAAAGATAGTGACGTACCTAAAACAATGTTCTGTACGCTTTACGACCATTATGAATTTTTAGTAATGCCTTTCGATTTGAAAAACGCTCCTACGACATTCATGGATTTCATGAACCGTATTTTTCAACCTTATTTGGATCAATTCGTGGTAGTTTTCATTGACGACATTTTGATCTATTCAAAATCTGAAGCGGAGCATGAACAACATCTACTGATTGTTTTACAAGTGTTACGAGAAAAACAGTTATATGGGAAGTTTAGCAAATGTGAATTTTGGTTGTTCAAAGTTATGTTTCTTGGGCGTGTTATTTTGACTGATGGGATTAGAGTAGATCTGAAAAAGATCGAGGCCATTGTTTAGTGGAAAGCACAAAGAAATGTGTCGAAAGTTCTCAGTTTCCTTGGTTTAGCAGGTTACTATAGAAGATTCGTAAATGGATTTTCAAAAGTAGTTATGTCGATGACAAAAATTTTACAAAACAACATTCAGTTTATTTGGAATAATCGGTGCCAAGAAAGTTTTGAGAAATTAAAACATATGTGACTGAAGTGCTAGTTCTAACCATGCCTGAATCAGGAAAAAAGTTTGTGGTATTTAGTGATGCTTCTTTAAACAGTTTAAGATGTGTTCTTATGCAAGAAGGGAAGGTGATTGCATATGCGTCTCATCAGCTAAAAACACATGAACGTAATTATTCGACACAAGATTTAGATCTAGCTATTGTGGTTTTTACTCAAAAAATGTGGAGGCATTATCTGTATGGTGAAAAATGTTACATTTATACTGATCATAAAAGTCTTAAATAGCTCATAACTCAAAAAGAGTTGAATTTGAGACAAGTCCTTGGATTAAACTTCTGAAAGATTATGATTGTGTCGTTTATTACCACCCTGCTAAAGCTAATGTTGTGGCTGACGTGTTAAGTAGGAAGGCAGTAGTTGAGTTGTGTACAATGATTTCTCAACTCAGTAATTGTGATGATGGTGGGTTGTTGGCTGAATTGAAAGTTAAACCAGTGTTGTTTGATCATATCAAGAAAGCACAACTTGTTGATGCTAAATTGGTGAGAAAAAAGGAAATGGTCCAGAATAGCTTGTTGGAAAACTTTAGCATTGATGATTGTGATTGTGATTGTCTGAGATTTTGGAATCAAATCTGTGTCCCAAATGTTGTTGAATTAAAAGAGTTGATACTTCACGAAGCCCACGACAACCCTTTTGCTTTTGCATCTCGATGGAACAAAAATATATCGTGATATTTGAGAGTTGTGTTAGTGGCTCGGGGTAGAAAGAGAAATAGTTGAGTTCCTAGCTAAATGTCTAACTTGTCAGCAAGTTAAAGCAGAACATTAGGTTCCCACTAGTTTACTTCAACCTATTTCTATTACTGAATGGAAATGAGAGCGCATAACAATGAATTTTGTAACAGGGTTACCGTTATCTCTGAGCAAGAAGAATGCAATATGAGTTATATGTTATTTACTTACAAAATCAACCCATTTTATTGTTGTCAAACAGAATGGACACTTCCGAAACTTGCTAAAATTTACATTCAAGACATTGTCTGATTACATGGTGTGCCTATGTCGATTATCCCTAATCGAGATCCCCTATTCACTTTGAGATTTTGGAAATAGTTGCATGAATATCTTGGTACGAGACTTAATTTCAACACAACTTTTCACCCTCAGATAGACAAACAATTTGAGTATGTTATTTAAATTTTAGAAGATATGCTTCATGCCTGTGTAATTCATTTTGAATCAAGTTGGGAATGTTATTTACCCTTGGCTAAATTCGTGTACAATAATAGTTTCCAATTGAGCATTCAAAAGACTCCGTATGAAGCTTTATACGGTCATAGGTGTCGAACACCTGTTTGCTAGTCAAAGTTGATGAAAGAAAAGTGGTTGGCCTTGAATTGATACATGAAATAAAAGATACAATTAAGATAATCAGAGATGGATTGAAAACAACCTTTAATAGATGGAAATCGTATGTAGACTTGAAACGTCCAGATATTGATGTTTCTGTTGGTGACAAAGTATTTCTAAAAGTTTCACCTTGGAAGAAAGTCCTACAATTTGGCTGAAAAGGAAAGTTGAGTCCTCATTTTATCGGACTATATGAGATCACAGAAAGAGTTGGACCTGTTGCTTATTGGTTGGCATTAACTACAGAATTATAGAAATTGTACGATGTTTTTCATGTGTCGATGCTTGGGACGTATCGATCAAATCCGTCTCACATTATTTCAGCAAAAGATGTAGAAACTCAATTTGATTTGTCCTATAAAGAGGAACCGGTTGAAACCTTAGCTCGTGAGGTGAAAGAATTGTGTAATAAGCATGTTCCATTAGTGAAAGTCCTGTGGCGTAGTCATAGTGTCGAGGAAGTGACTTGGGAGCTAAAAGAGACGATGAGATCCCAATATCCGCATTTATTTTCAGGTAAATTTCAGGGACAAAATTTATTTAGGGGGTGAATTGTAACGACTTGATAGTCAGGGGTGTCAAAAAGTGCACTTCTGGGACTCTGTTTCTATAAACCAAACTCGTAAATATATTTAGTAAATATTTGCAGAGTTATATTAGAGGCAAATTAAATTTTGGATAAGTAATTTTCATGAAATTAAGAGTTATTAAGGTACATGGACTAAATCACATAGGTGTTAAAAATCGAATAATAGATTGAAATAAATTAAAAGCGTAAAGGTGCAATTATACCATCATTTTAATTGTAGTGGAAGGCCATTAATTTTATGTATATATTATATATATTATACATTTAAGTTAACTTTAATATATATATATATATATTATAATAAAGAAGGAAAAGGGATTAAAGTAAAATAAGTGAAATAAAAATGAAAGTGGAAGAGGGTGGAGTTATTTACATGAAAACCTTCAAAGAAAAAAAAGAAAGAAAGAAAATAGCAAGGGAAAGCACGACATAAGGGGTTTGGAGTTCAAATCCAAAATTGGTTAGTGCAATTTAGTCCTTTTCTTGTAATTTTACATTTTCGAAATTTTGGTAATTAGAACTAGCCGACCCATGTTACAATTTTTAGTACTATTCAAGACTAATGATTTTACCATTGTTGATTAATTAAAGCTTTAGGGATTTTATTGATAGATTTTTAAGTTAAAAGTTGAAAAGGACTAAGTTGTTGAGTTAATTGTCAATTTTAAGCAATAAGGACTAAATTGTGAACATTTGAAATTAAGGGCTAAAATTGAAAATAGGGAGCTAAATTTAGCTTAGAGTAAAATTAGTATAAAAATTGAGGTTAAATATGGAGATTTAAAATTAGTCTCAGTTTAGGGACAAAATTGAAGAATAAGCAAAATGTGGTATAAAATTTGAAATTTTATAAAAATTAAATTATGTTTTATTAATTTATTTAATTATTTAATTTCGTAGCAAACGTCATTCCAAAATCCTTGAGGAAGAAGGGGAAAGACAAGGTCGACGTCGAGTAGCTCGGAATATATGGTTTGTGTTTTTATAATTCGAACTAAATTGTGAATTATTGCATATTGAGTTGTTTGTGTATGGTAAGTAATTGAGGTGAGAACTCTTTTACATTTTGGTTGAATTGAATTAAATGATGATTAAAATTACTCGATTGTGAATATCGAGATTTGTGATATTTCTATGACTGTCGAATTGAATACATGTATTGAGAAAATGTGGTTACTATCAAATTGAATGTATGCTTATATGTGATAATATACATTTATAAAGTTGAGACTGGTTTTATTGAAAGGTAAAATAAAATCCTATTAACTGTTTCGACTTTGAGTCGATGAGGCATTGGGTGCTAATTTCTTTGGCTTAACCAATGAGACACTGGTTGTCAACTTATTATAGCGCGGAGTGCATTTACTTACTTCGGATTTATTCGATGAGGCACAGGATGCCAAACTGGTGTGCTGGTTGGATCCATGCATCCGTCCGAGTCTAAGTCGTGTTAGTAAGGGAAAATAAATGATAAAAATCTAAGTCCTTGATATTTGAAATGGAAAAGGATGAGATGTGAAATGAAATACGAAATGGTGGATTTTGTTGTGAATATTGATGAATTATGAGTAATGAACTCATGGATTGGAAATGGAAATGAATAATGTGTTTGTAAGAGATGCTTTATTAGATGCCTTATGAAATGTTATTGCCAAATATTAACATGTGTTATATATATTGGATGTGAACAAGAATGAAAAAATTAGTATGATGAACTTGATATTCTATATATCATTTCTTAATTGCATCTTACATTTTTATTTTTTACATCAAGTTCTAATTATTCGGATTATAGAAATACCACTGAGTTATACTCAATGTACATTTTTTTCTCGTGTGCAGGTTAGATACGTAGTAGATCAATCCTCGACTCAGCATCCATTGACGATCTCGAACTCAAATATTGTTGAACGATCTCTTTTTGTTAATTTTGGCATGTACCTAGGTTAAATATGATGGTTTGTGTTATTTAGTATTATGGTGGTCCTTTAAGGTATGTAAATAATTATATATATATTTGTTTGATGGAAATGATAAATTTATGAATAGTTTGAAAGTGTTTTTCTTTGGCTTATGGCATGTAATATGTGAAAATTTGTATATGTTTTGATTGTGTGTTTATATGTGATCTTATTTTAGACCTTAGTGTATTGTAGTCTTGTTGTCTTAGTTGTTCATGTAACAACCCAAACTCGGCCCAGACGTTACGACCGAATCTGGCGTGTCACATTGAAGCGTTACTAGAAAAGTCATGTTTTATCTAAAGTCTTTCTTAGTGTCTAAAGAATATCTTCGTTAAAGATTAAAGTGAATGGAAGCTGTGCACCAGGTAGGATGTCAGAAAAGAGAAGGTGAGTCAATTAGACTGCTTAAGTACCCAGCTCTCCACGGATCCAATCCTAGACATGCACACAACTATTGCCACACTTTAACTGTGTGATTGTTCATGGAAAACCAATTCGTTTAAAACCATTTGAAAAGGTTATTAATTTTGAAAGCGTTTTTGTTGCGGAAGCTTTCCTTTGTTATCGCGATATTTTGAAATCAAGTAACCCTTTTAAAATGCGCATTAGAGCTATTCAGTTTCAAACAATTAAAACAATATCATATCTAAGCTATCAAAACATACTAAAAACAATTAAAAATAATTTAAGCAGCCTTATTATAAATTAAAACCCGAAAACATAAAGGAAATAATCTAGAATAAAAGTGAAGGCATAAACACTTATTTTAAACAATCCACATGGCCACTCTGAATCCTTCCAGCTCCAAGTCCACCGATCTAAGGCTCACCTACAAAGATGGGAAAAAGGGGGGTGAGTTTGGAAAACTCAGTGTGTAAAGTAAACCCAAATAGAGCCTAAATCAGTTCAAGCTCTACTGGGCCTAAGCCCTATTCAGAAATCAGAGTTAACTGGGCCTTAGCCAATATCCATATTAATCTGGGCCATAGCCCCTTACAGTATCAGAGTATATTGGGCCTAGCCCATATCAGTATCAATCTGGGCTGTAGCCCTATTACAAGTTGAGATATATTGGGCCTTGCCCATATTAACACAGTTGGGCCCATTTCAATACAGTTGGCCCATAACAAAACAGTCTCATATGATTAATGCATGATAACCCCATCCAACCCTGCACTTGCCTCCGTCCATCCTTACACTTCCTGTGGGGAATAAATCACCCACGCTATCCCTACAGTTACAGTGTTAGCACCGATTGCGGCACTAACTATAATTCGTAGCAAAGCTACTTATATCAGAATATGTAACACATCTACCAGAACGGATTCTTCCTCCATAACAAAACCCAAACCCATGCAGTATGACATGTATGTAGAATATATATAATTAACAAGGCATGCTTCAGAAAGACAGTCAGATTATAGCGTAAGAACAGTTATTTACCCTCGAGGGGCGTAATCGTAAACTTACCCCTTTAAGGGTATTATGGTAATTCTACCTTACAGAGGTATTTCAGTAATTTATCAGTCTTTTTAGGGTTCCATGCTCATTACAACTATTAACGTATTAACAGAACCACTTACCGAGCGTTTTTTACCGAATGGGGCCCGTTGGCCCATTTAACCCAATTTCGGCCCATTGGAGCCCAAATTCATCGAGGTGCACGAAATTGCGCACTTTGCAATCTTACTGTTGAAGTTACCAAAATTACCAATACAAACAATCCAACGAGCACTCGCACGCTCGCAAGTTCTCGAAATGCCGGCTTTTCGGTATTTCAGCTTTTTGGCTTTTACCGATCTAGTCTACTAGTGGGTGTCGTTTACACACCTGATTTGCGACAACTGCTACCGAAATCTCCCACGATATCCTAAAATCATCACTAGACATATCAGATCCAAAATACAATGGCAACCATCATAAACTTACTTACCATAATCGGCCATCCATACCTATGGCCCTTGAGATCCTACCTTTGTCAAAACTAGTGACTAGATCTCGATCTAGTCGTTCCACTTGTCCAAGCCTTTGATCATCAGCCTCTGGATCACACTAACACCAAAACAAATCAATTGTTACAACCCTTAGAGCCTTAAGCTCCAATCGACAGCCTCCCTATGCCTTTAGGGATTTCGGCTTTTCTAAAACCCGAAATAAAGAATAAATTTGAGTACCTGCCTTAGGTTCTTTCAACCAAAACGATTCCACTTTAGTTTCTACTCAGATCTAATGCAGATCCAGCCCTTAAACACTAGCAGAAATTGAATCTTAGAGATCTAAAGATTTGGCTATATATCCCTAAAAACTATGGTGTTTTCGGCTTTTGGAACTGTGAAGAGTAAGATGATTTGGTATGGTGGTTTTTGTAGTGGTACTGCCGACAGGGGTTGAGGTTTAGAGGATGTGAAAATCGGCCAAAAGAGATGAAGAAAATAGGAGGATTTTGGCTAGAAGAAATCAGCACAAGAAAAACTTTCGGGATTTCAGCTTTTATGGCAATCAGCTGTAGAGGTTTAGAAAAGAATGGGAATGAAAGAGGAGATGAGTAGAATGGTAGGGATGTTTTGGCCAGAGAAGAAAACAAGGAGAAAAAGAAAATAGAAGAAGAGAGGAGAAGAGAAGGAAGAATTCGGCTCTCAGGAGATCTAACTTTGCGTTTTCGACTTTTTACGACACTGAGAAGAGAATAGAATGAAAGGGAAGGCTCTAGGTGGCTAACCCTAATTCGGCAAAATAAAAGGAAAATAAAGCTTGCCCTAATGGCCATTCAGACCCACGGCCAAACCTTCCTAAAGCCCTAGCCGAATTTCCACTTAAGCTCTATCACATGCCCAACACATGCACACAAGAATAAAAGTAACAACACGCTTACCTTGTGACTTGAACTCTGGCTCCCTCTAAGCATCCACATGTCACTCCCCAAACACCTAAGTGGCGCCACATGCCACTTTACCACAGATCTTTTTGTGTCCTATTTTACCACCTCAATTTTAAAAGCCCATATCGCTAGAACCCTTTCTCTTTAAAATTAAAAATTCAGGAATTGCCTTAAATTAAATTTACTCTTGGGCCTTTTAAAGGCCCACCAACATACTCAGACCCACACCAGACAGTCAAAACACTGTATTTCTAAAATTCATTGGAAATCACAGAAATCTATAAAATCTCAAAAATTGAGGCATTATAGTTCACTTGGTATAAACCTTATAAAGTGTTTGAGTTATAGTATAAATTAATATGTTTTAAATGGTAAGAGAAATGGTAAGTTGATATGAGTCAATATGTGTTTCTTTGAGCTTAAATGCAAAACATTTGGTGTTTGCTTGTGACATGATAACTTAGCCTTGGTTTTGGATTGATTAGGTGTTTGAATTTAGGTGTCATTTGAGGCACATTGGTTAGATATTTGGATGTTAGCATAGGTAAAATTATAGTCTTTTGCTTCATGGATGAACTTGGGATGAGCTGAATTTGGTAAGGATGAGATTTTACACTTTTGAGATAATGTATCGATATTTTGGCATTTGGTGTCAACACCTAACCATATGAACCATTTTTAAAACAAACAGAATGCTAAATTGGTATTGATTTTTATTTGAATATCAACACTTTTTCATATAGTATCAATACCAGATAATAATTATCGATACCTAAGTTTTGAGATAGTAAACAGAATCATAAATTAGTATTGATTTTCATAAGGTACCGGTATAGTATCGATACCAACTATGAATTATCGATACTAACTTTTAAGCTTTGAAACCCTTTTCTGCCTAAGTTATTATAGATAGATTCTTATTGTTTTCAAATTACTATGTTTGAAAAATATGTAAATCGGTGTATTATGTATAATCTTATTATCTGTGTGTTAATAATAGTTTAAATTTAAATACTAAATATTAAATTGTTTTCATTAAATAGTATTGATATGTAATATTCTATTGCCCGGTTCCAGGGATCGGAATGGGTGAGGGGTGTTACAGAAGTCATTAAGCATAAAACCAAAGCAACTTATCAAGTTATCAACCACATGACCATTGCCATTATACTTATACATGTTTACACAATCTTTAAAAGGCTAACAAGAAACCAAATGACCATTATAAGCATTAAACATCCAAGGTATATGTCAAGACCAAAATGAACGATTCACCAACATTTGAGTTTGAGATTGCCGCTAGATGTTGAGTTGATGATCAAATCGATAAGTACCTAACCTGTGCATAGGAAAACAAACTGTATGCTGAGTATAACTCAATGGTATTTTTTATAATCCGAATATTAAACATAATATTATTAACACACAAATCTGTGAAAATGTGAAAATGTGAAAGTACACGTAAAAACTGTATATCTGTGTGTTAGTTATTACATACTAATGCATAAGTTAAATGTAACTAACAATATACATTTTTTACGTGTACTTTCACATTTTCATAGCTTCACTTTCTAACCCAAATCAAAGCATTAACATGGATCATCACCCTTTTAACTCAAATTCATTGAAAAATCATCATTAATTTATCATTTCATCTCAAGATTCATTATATGCAAACTAAGTTCATAATAAACTTTATTTCAGTTAATTTCACAAGTTAAAATTCTGGTTTCCACTTTCATTTTTCCCTATTAATATGACTCGGATGGATATGTGGATCCAACCAACACACCAATTTGGCACCCAATGCCTGACGAATAAATTCATAATAATGAATATCGACCTGCGCTATTTGATAAAATCGACAATAAATGTGCCTAACACTAGTCGGTATAACCGACAAATGGGGTGCCCAGCACTCCTCAACACGTAGTCGTAGAACTCTGAACTCTTCATATCCTATTATATGTCAATTATACTCAACCCTACCTGAACATTTAATCGGGTAACAGTTTCTCACATTTCATTCATAAACATTTCTCCATCTAGATATCACAAATTCACCAATTCAATCATCCTTTCATATACATAACAAAATGTCTCATTTCCATATCAAATTTAATTTCACATACAATATCTATTATTTTTACAACTATGCAATTCAATCCTTTGTCATCAATAATAATTTGATCGAATCATCCCAATTCAAATTTAGCATTTCACAACATTATTCCAAAGGACCAACTCACCTTATCTACTTACCAAATAATGCAATGTGTAAATGCAACAATTGAAATAGTTCGGATTGTAGAAACACAAACTATAAGCTCCGAGCTATTTGTCGACAACTTTGTCTTTCCTTTTCTTTTTCGAGGAATCCAGGTCAATGTTAGCAAATTGAGATTGGAATATTAAATCCCTAGGCTGTGCGTTCTCCTTTTGTTTCTTTTTTCTTCGAAATGAGAAGGAAATGTAGAGAATTTTTAATTTCTCTTTCAATCCACTTTGGTTGTTTTATTAAGCTTTGTTTATTTGTTTTATTTTCATTAAATTTTTTTATCAATTTTTTCTTTAGTTTAGTTAAGCTACTATCCACTATTATTAGACCATTAGTCTATTTGCTTCAAAAGTCCCATAATCATGTTCTACCCTATAATTTAATATTAATTCACACTTTTATCACTTACGTGATTTAGTCATTGTACTCTAATTAAACACTATTTTGACAAAATTACCTATCTGAAGTTTAATTCACTCTTAAAATTATTTTGTAACTATTTATGAGTCTGGTTTACGAAAACGGGGCCCCAAAACCATACGTTTCGATACCACTGACTTTCAAGTCGTTACAATAGACCACTAGTGTAATAACCCGTTTTTAGTCAAATCGAAGCAGTGGTTTTAGGACCACAAATTTGAAGTCAAAATATTTATTTTATTATTATTTCAATGTTTACAACATGATTTAGTGATTGTGTTTCGTTAAGAAATTTTAATGTTTAATTGCTCAATTTGATAAAAAGGACTAAATCGCGTAAAGTGCAAAAGTGTTGTTCTATTAGCTAAAGGTGTCAAATAGCTATAGAACCTTAAATTAAGGGTCCTTAAGTAGTAATTAGACCTTTATTATGGTGAGTGGAAAACATTGGACATCTATAATATGATTTTAATTCTTTATTATTAAGGTTAATTAAGTAAAATGTTAACAAACATAAAATAAATAAAATACAAAATCATAAAATGGTGTCCATCTTTCATCTACAATTGAAATTGAAAGAAGAAAAAGAAGACATTGTTGAGCTAGATTCGGCCAACCTTATTTTGTCAATTGTAAGTCCATTTTTGTCCCTTTTTTTAATGATTTCTATGTTTTTGTGATCGTTGCAACTAGTTCTAGCTAGATCATGGACTATTTTGCAAAATTATTAAAGATTTTGGAAGTTTTCATTGATGAAAATATGTGTTCTTTGATGTTTGATGATGAAATATGAAATCTTGTTGCTAGATTTATATATTTTGTAAAGTGATTTTAAGTAAAAATGCAAAATAGGGATTTATTTGTGAAAATGTGAAAATGTGTGGTTATGTGTGAAAATTTGATAAATTTGGGCTACCAGGGGCATTATAGTAATTCGGCTATCATGGGTATTAAAGAAATTTCATGAATTTGTGATTTTGTGTAATAAGGACTAAATTGTAAAAGTGGTGAAATTTTAGGGGTAAAAGTGTAAATGTGCTTAAATGTGTGTTTTGGATTAAATTGAATAGAAGATTATTAAATAATTTAATTTTGAATATATTTAGATCAAGAAAAGTGGAATTCGAATCTAGATCGGGGGAAAACTAAAGTTATCAACTAATCGACTTATTCCGTCGTTTTCACATCCAAGGTAAGTTTGTATGTTATAAATTTCATTATAAGTGTATTTTAAATGCTTTGATATTGAATAAGTTGTGAATACGAGACTTCAGAAAAGTTTGACAATGACTCGATGGTAATTTGGCATTCGAAATCTCGGGTGAACCTTTGAAATAGTTTAGGATACTAGTGACATGTCATTAACGAATACATTGAGTTGGCTTTGGGCAATGATATTAGCACTTTGGGTGCGAGTTATACCAATTTGGCATCAGGCCATGAATATAGACTGATTTGGCTTCGGGCCATGATATCAGTACTTCGGATACCTTGATTTGGCTTCGGGCCATGGTATAGGTACTTAGTGTGTAAGACTCTTGAGTATCCGACTTCTATTCTGAATAGTTCAATGGGTAAATGAATGATATGGTTGAGAATAAGATTGGTACAAGATGGTATAGGTATGTGCATAAACCAAATTAGCTTTGAATCAAAGAAATGGTGAAGAAAGTATATAGTTTTGTGAATGAGTAATTGAAAGGTTTGTTAGTTGATGTGAATTCATGTATCCATAATCAATTGTTGAATTATATGGTTATGATTATATCGAGTTTATTTCATACGAGCTTACTAAGCTTTATAGCTTACATAGTTTATTTTTCTATGTTTTATAGTGAATTCAAAGCTAGCTTGGATTTAGAGACCGCCAGAGATTTCGTCACACTATCATACAAAAGATTTGGTACCTTTAAGCTTTTGTTTTGAGTATATGGAATGTCTAGGGACTTTGGTCATGTTGGTTATGTTTTGGTAATGATTTTGGCCATTTAAATTGGCTTGTAAATGCATATGTCTTGGTTTTTATATAATAGCCATTAGAGTTGGCTTATTTTGAGATAAATTGCTTGTGTATATGTGTATGTGCTTATAGTTTATGTTACATAAATTGAGGTTGGTTTTGGTGATGCTTATTAATATTTGGTATTATGGAAGTTGAATGTTGATATTGGTGATGTTATTTGTTTGTGATTCAAAGTAAAGAATGTATGTTTTAAGTAGCCATATTGATGATTTAAGTTTATGAGATTTTGGGTATAAATAGATTGGTCTATTTTGCAACTTATGTGTATTGATAAATGTAGTATAGAATATGCATGAATTAGGTATGAATTGGCTGGTTTAAATGCCTATTTATGCTATGTGACAGTGCAAATTGATGTGTTGTAGGCACATTCAAATTTGGGTGGCAAATTGGCTTAGTAAATAGCCTATTTTTGTCCACACGGGCAGAGACACGAGTGTGTGTCTCAGCCGTGTGTGACACAAGGTTATGTTACACGGCTGTGTGTCCCCTGGTATTGAAATTGAAATTAAGTTAGTATGCTCCACACTGCCTCACACACGAACGTGTGACTTGGCCGTATGCCATAAGTCAGTATACCGTACAAGTTTGGCACAGCCTAGCACACGGCATGGCATACGAGCATGTATGGTCATTTTTAGGGCACACGGGCTAGTCCCAAGGGCGTGTGTATTGGCCATGTGACCAAAGTCAGAGAGTTAAATGGGGTCGAACACAGACTGGGACATGGCTATGTGCTCCCATTTCGAATGTCCACACGGCCTGTGACACGGGCGTGTCTCACATCGGGCCACACGGGTGTGTGTCCCTTGCTTTGAGAAAAATTTTCAAGGTTCCGTGAAAGTTTCCAAAGTTGTTGATTTAGTCCCAAACCACTTCCAATGCATGTTTAGGGCCTAATAGGCTCGTATTAGGGACAAAATGATTGGCTATGAATGAAATGTATGTGATTTGATTATTTGTATATGAAATGTATGTTTGAATGTATTATAAGTCTAGTAATGCTCCGTAACTCTATTCCGGCGTTGAATATGGGTGATGGGTGTTACAACTGGTAGGGCATGTTAGTTGTTAACCAGAGTGGCATGTGTGTTGGGTCTCTGGTAGGGCGTGTTAGTTGCTTACCAGCCTGATGATATGAGTGCTGCCATCAATAGGGCATGTTAGTTGTTAACCATGACAAAAATCCCTGAACTTATGGGAACATGCATGTGTTCGAAACAACATGGATTATGATATCTATTTTGATATGTAAATATAAGATTTAAGGTTAGCACAAGGAAGGGAGACAAAAAGAGTAAGAAAATGTAAATTCTGATTTTTTGTTTGTAATGCATGTTATCTATATCTAAGAGAAAAATGAGGCACTGAGAAAGAATGTTTGATAATGAAATTGTAGTGTATGATAATATTGCATGAGGAGTGGTAAATCTTAATCCTATTACTATGTTGAGTATGTAGCATATACGCTTAGTTGTTGTGCTTGGCATTCAATATATGTCCTAGTGAAATCGAATTCGGTAGGCATGTAAGTACTAGTCAATAAATATGCCTAAGATGATAAGGGTAAGAGTTGGTAGCATTTGTATTCCTTAATGGAAGTATTTGTTCTGTTGATGTTAAGGCAACTGTTCTTTGTAAAAGTAGTTGTGAATTGCATTCGACAGATGAGAAAGTCCGCTAGAGGATACTGCCCTTCAGGGATAAGTATCCGTCATTGTTATATATAGGAGGGTATAAGCTCAATTGTCTTGGTGTGATGTCTGTTGACTTATTGCTATTTATATATATGTATATATATATATGTTTAGTAATCATGTTCATGGAACTTGTTTAGAAAGGGTTGAACATGTACATTTCTGGAGCTCACTAAGTTCTTTCGAACTTATCCCCTTCCATTTTCCAAGTATTACCATGACGTTGAGGGCTCGTGGAAGGGACTTAGCCAAAAGATAATTGCCTCTGTTGTGAGCCTCACTTATGTTTGTTTTGTACGATGCATATCATTTCATTTTGGGCAAGCGGTGTGTAACTCTATTTTGTAACTGACATTTGTAATAATTTGCATCTTTCGCCAAATCAGTGTTTTAAGAGAATGTCTATATACTCTTGAAGTATAGGTTAAACCTTTGTAAATTATGGTTTGTTTGATCATCTTTTAGTCGTATATGCCAATTTTTTTTAAATTATATTTAACTACCAGTGATACACTTGAAACTATTGTGTGAGAAATAACTTACTTTGCGTTTTATATAAACCTGTCGAATTTTGTAAGACTTCTGCTGAAAGTTCATTTTCAATTATGTTTTATATTATATGGCGTATCCCTGATTGTTTTGTCATTTAAAAATTTTGAGTTAACGCCCTAGTTAAGTGATTATACGTCGAAACCTTAATAAAAGTACAAACCAAGTTTAAATCTACTTTCAGTTTAGCGCCTCAGTCCACTAGTAGGGGTTGGGGTGTTACACAACATTTAAGATAAAAGATATATTTTATTTCCTAATTCATTTGGGGAAAATATGATTGGAAAGTTTTGTCAAACATTTTCAAAGCATTTCAAATACTTGTAAAAGTACTCAAAAACATGTTTTAAATGTGTCTTGGAAATTTTACATCACAAATCTTTGAAGATTCATCATGTGGAGCAACAAATCTGTAAAGATTCGATCAGATCGAACCAAACAATCGAATCCTGTGAAATATGGAGATCGAATCAAGACTGATTTGAAGACTTATCTTGAAGATCTTTGATTTATTTTGGGCTCTAAGTAAAGCATTTTTATGAGGCTATTTTAGTAGGATATTAATTGTAATTTATCTTTATCATAGCAAACCATTAACTCTTATATATTATAGGCTTGTGTAAAACCAACAAAAAAAAAACCTAGTGGATTCTTCACTAGGGCATCCTAAAATTTGGATCACTAGTTGTATTGATTTAGAGATAGTGGATTCATCTCACTAAGCTAGCCTTTGCAAACATAGGGAAACTAAATTGCATAATCAATTTGTCATCCCTTGTTTCTTGTTCTATTTTTTGCCCATTTCCACAACCATTTTTTCTCATATCCTGTTTCTTTCAATTATAAATTTGTTTAGGTCAACGATAATTTAAAATTTTGAAAAGTATAAAGATTAACAATGACCAAATTAAAATATATGGACTAAATCCACAAATTTTATAAAATACATAAACTAATAACAAAATTCAACCTTAATTTAACATCAAAACAAATCTCAAAATATCTAGTTTGCTGTCCTCTAACCATTTCCTAGTAGGGACTCCCTTCCTTTATTAAGAAGCCACCCATCCATCCACCCAAGAAGCATTAAGTATTTTAATAAATTTTTGGGTAAATAGTATTCTAATAAATTTTTATATGAAATTAAGAGTTGAGCCCTTCTAAAATGAAACTTTTTCCAAAGAGTTTTAAAAGTAGGATATACAATGATGTGGGTGAAATTACCCTTCTAATTTTTTATTTTTTATTTTGCTAAGCAAAAAGATAAAATTATTATTAAAAGAAATAGGAAGCAAGATGCCATAATACAGCCGAGAAATCTTACACAGATTATATCTCAAACCAAAAGATAACCCCTACATACCCTTGTGATACAGTACCCAACATACACTCTGAGATAATAAAAAACAAACACCATAACCACAAAAGAAAAGAAAATAGCATAAAACCAAGAAATCAAAAGCTCTGATCAAAACACCAGGCGATTGCATCCACCATGCATCACTTCACTTTCACAAGACACTCCTAAATACAAAACTTCACATAAGCTCATTTGAAAATTCCTCCATATGCAATGGACACTATCGATCATTTAGAGTCCCAAGACAAATTAGCAATTGGATTAGACTCAACCATAAGACAATAATGCTCACACACACTTTTAAACATCCAAAGCATCCAAAGTCTGTAATAGTCATGAAGCCAAACAAAAAACACAACACTCCTTGATCAGCTACCAACAACAACAAAGAGAGAAAAATACACTCTTTTTTGCAAAACACATCAGCAATAGTGATAATCTCGCACCATAGAAAACAAAAACTTGATATCCCCAACTTTTATCAAACTTAACCGAGACCAAAAGCATCAACAAAACCAATACCAAAAGCATCAATAGTACTAATTTAACAGTTGATCAAACAAAAAGACTCTCCATCTAATAGCAATCCCAAGAAAAATAAACTCAACAGCTTTACAACGTTAGAAGCCATTGCAAAAGCAGCCTATACATCAGCTTGTTTCTTACTCTGAAAATAACTGAAACTCTGTCCAGCTCGCAAGTTGATATCAATTCCTCGTAACTTTTTTTTGCAATTCAATGATCTTACTTACAACTACATTTTCATCACCAGACACCACTAACCCCAAATCCTTTCCCAAATTCCTCATCTTAGTTGCGATTCATAATGTCCCTTTCCTAAAGAAAAGCATTCACAGTCCTACTCTTCTCTCAAGACACAGTGTACATCTTTTTACTTTTGCTCTTACTCATCTTCTTTCCCCTATTGTCTGTCTTCATTCAATTCTTACCCTCGGAAAGAACAACAGTTTCCTTCAACGATCTCCATTTACCAGCCCTAGCAGTGGTAGAATTAAGATCAAGCCCAACCAAACTCGCTATCTCCTTGTCTAAATCCATACCTTCTAAACTTGTCACCCTAGTGATTTCCAGTATCATAAACTAGTAATCTTCGACCATCAGTCCAAAATCTATATGTTTTTTGTTGAAGTAGATTTCGGGCTTTGGTGAGTAGATCAATTCATACTTGCATTTGATAATAAATAGGATTATTATAACACTTGTCAACATATTTTGTCAAGTGTAATTAAGTTGCTCACTGTGATCATTTTTAAGATAGTCCAAATTTGATATGGTTGATAAATTTTTTCTCGCTCAGCTATACCAATAAGACTATAAATTTCAAGATGAAAAAGTAAAAAAGTCATCTTTATTTACCATATCTAAAAATATAGATTTAATAAATGAAAAGAAAGTTTTGAACTGTTATTTCTTTAACAAGCCTCATTCACTGTAAATTATATCAAATTGTTCATGATTAAGTTTAAATTTTATAGTAGGAAAATTTTCTTCTAAATAATTTTTAAAACCTAAGCTTGAAAATATTCAAAAAGGCTTTTTGAAACTAAGCTTTTTGGTTGCAAATGGCTCCATTTATTTTAGAAAATATTTCTATAGGTAGGATGATTCTAGTCTTATTACATAAATATAATCTAAATATTTTATTTCTAACCGGATTAATTGTTCCTTGTTAATAAAATACTGTGATATATTAAGAAGATTGTTTATATGTCCTTAATATTTTAAAAAATAATTTCTAGTTCTTCCCAATCACAATAGAAAATAGATTTTAACAATAAATCATGAGCTTCTTGTTATTTAGTTGTTTTTTCAACTAAGAATTGTGAAAGCTTAGTAAGAGCTCTTCTAAAATTTGCTCTTTGCTCAGTAATATAGGTTTTTCGATATTTCATTAATAAAACTATATAAATCTGAGGTAAACCACTATAAAAATCTTTTATTTCTTGTATTTATGTTGGTTTCAAACAAATTTTCTATCACACAAAATTTTTCTGCCCCTCGAATAATTTCAACATAACTAGTTTGATATACTGAATTTGGATCTTGAGACCATGGTAGTTAACTTATCGATTGTGGTGTAATTGAAAATTTGGTTGAAATTCCAACTAGTTGTCTTATAATTTGATATGGAATAGAATATCCTTGATTAGGATAAAATGGTACTTGAGAAGGTATTGACATAAATCCTTAAATATGATATTTTGATTTGAAGGTGTTCCCTTTGTTGGGCTTTTTATTAACGATTTCTAGAGGTTGTTTACCTCTATCCATAAGGCTTACTAAGATAATCGATAATATAATTGTCAATGCCTTTGACATACAAAACCTAAAATTAAAAGTACTTAATTCATTATACCATCTAATTCTTCTTGGTACAATTTCTAAATTTTTGTTAGTAAGAAAATGTTTAACAATCTAATTATCGCTTTTATGAAATTTTTCGGTGCTAAATATATAAGGAAAATTTTTATTCCTTTCTTTATAGCTAATAATCCTTTCTCAAATATGACATAATTAATTTCATTTGGTTTAAATTTTCCTAAGCTACATATGCATATTACTTCTTCGTTATTTATTGTTCTAGCTTTTAAAATATATCCCTAATAATTTTGTAAGGCATTTGTTTCCAAAATTAATTTATCTCCTTATTTAGGTAAATAAGCTTTTGGAATTTGAATTATTTTATATTTTAAGTTTTTTTTATAATTTCTGAGTCTTTTTAGACCAAGTAAAGGGTTTATCCTTTTTTAATTTTTCATATAACATACTTATTTTTTCTTATAGGTTTGGAAAAAAATTCTTCCATAGTTTATAATGCCTAAAAATTTTTCAAGTTGCTTCTTATCTTCAATCTTTTCAGAAATTATTTTATTTTTACTATAATATGGTCTTGTAGTTTAAGACCATCTTCGATAATTTTAATCCTAAAAATTCTATTTCTATTTTTTCTAGCTCTATTTTCTTAGGGCTTAATATGATTCCATGTTTTATGAATTCTTGAGAAATAATATTTAAATCTTTTCTATGTAACTCTTGAGTATCTGAAAATATCAAAAAATAATATATATATATATATATATATATATATATATATATAAACTACACAAAATTTCTTATGTTTATTAAAATTAGAATCCATCCATCTTTGAAATATTTGTGGTGCATTACATAATTCAAATGACATCACTTTCCATTGGTAGTGTCCGTTGGGTGCATAAAAGCTGTTAAATGTTTAGATTCTTTTGTTAGCATGATTTGCTAGAATCCTGATTTATAGACAAACTTATTAAAGTATTTTGCTTGTTTAACTGGATTAATTAATACATCTTCTCTTAGAGTGAAATAACCATCAAAATAATATATTGATTTAATCTTTTATAATTAATGACCATCTCTTTTATTTCGGCATGATTTCTAACCATAAAGGTTAGATTAGAATGTAGACTATTAATTTTTCTATCAATCCTTTAACATATAATTCCTTAACTTGTATATTAAATTCTTCTATATCTTGTTTAGTATAAATAATTAGTTTAATAATTTTACTGCGATTTTCCAATTTTATACTACATATCTAGGGCTAATTTGCCATAATTTTAATGGTTCTTCACTAAAGTTATTATATAATATATTAAACAACCAATGACTTATTTCTAGTTGTTTAATTTGTTCCTTTCTTAGTGGTGTAAATTTCTTGTCACATATAAATTTATGGTTTTCTACTAATGGTATTTTTTATAGAAGTTTTTTTCTACAAATAACATAATTAAATTTTTATCAATAGAAAATGAAAAATGTTGATATATAAAATTATTAACTAATAATATGTCTCCATGCATTTCGGAAAGCATAATAAATTAGGTATTACAAATCTTACATTATTTACGTACATTGGTACGTTTCTAGCTTTATATTGAATAATGGTTTCGTTACATAGGTTCCTACTTTTCTAGAGGAATAACATTTTTTCTGCAACTACTACTCGTAACTCCAGTATCTAGTAAAGCATGTTAATATATGTAATTAGATCTCTCATTCCAAGTTTCATTTTTCGGAGTATTATTGAAGTTTGTATTTCTTCCACTCTAGCGTTTCTAGAAGTTCTGGATTGAAAATTTGAGAATGTAATTACATCTCTCATTCCAAGTTTCATTTGTTGGAGTATTATTTAAGTTTGTATTTCTTCCACTCTAGTGTTTCTGGAAGATATAAAACTTCTACTTGGTTTTATAGGAAAAATAGGAATATGAACTATTTTCATTCCTATGGGTGTTGAAGAATTTGGAGTTTCCTCATCTTCATCTATTTGTATATTTAACTGTAAAACCAGATTATTGTTAGTATTTGTTACTGTCGCATTTTTAAATTATATTTTATCTCCAGACACTACACTTTCTGTTGTACTAACTGGCTTAGATGTAGATGTACTTGGACTATTAATTTTTCTATAATCCAATCTCTTGGAATAGACAGATCTCTTAGATGTAATAATTTTGGTTGTATTTAAGTAGTAATTTTGTTAGGTTCAAAGAGTTCAATAAGTTTGTTATTAATTTCTTTGATTTCTACTTCTGTTGTATTAGTATATTCATTAATATAATTCCCATGATTGCTAGATCTTCACTAAACCATTAATTTCAGAATTTTTGTTTGAATTCGAGACATAAACATTATTCTATCAAAATATTTGTAATAGATATAAAGTAATTATGTTTAACTTTAAATCCTATTACTCTTGAATGCAAATTTGATTGAATTCCTTCAATAAGTGCTTTTACTAGACTTTCAAATATTTTATCTAATAATATTGCTATTATTGGTATATCATGTCATCTTCTAAATAGAGCTCTTATAGTTATCATTATAATGCCTAAATATATATATATATATATATATATATATATATCTAACTTGGGGATATTTCTTTTAATCCTCTTAATTTTCTCTTTAGTGAATAATGAAATTTCTATTAATCCACCTTTCGTATCCTAGGCAATTATATTACCACTAATTTTTTCTATGTCTTTGACACCAAATTTTATGTCTAGATATTTTTCTTCTCCAATTATATTTCCTAATTTTATATCTTGTTGTTCATTATTAGGAATTTCTTCTAACTGATTATTATAACTACTTCCTATATAAACATAAATATATATTCTTCACTATCTCGATCACAACTGCTTATGATATTAATTAGTATAATATTTCCTCGGATTGATTTCCTCTTTGAGCAAATTTCTAAATTTTGTTCATAAAGTGTTTTAATATTTTTCTAGCACTTTTCCCTTTATTGGGACAATTTGGTGCTATATGACTTTCTTCATCACATAAAACATTTACATTTTTTCTT
The DNA here is from genome assembly GCF_025698485.1 of Gossypium arboreum. Classification (NCBI taxonomy): domain Eukaryota; kingdom Viridiplantae; phylum Streptophyta; class Magnoliopsida; order Malvales; family Malvaceae; genus Gossypium; species Gossypium arboreum. Next base: position 80,373,270 of record NC_069081.1, on the reverse strand, counting down.
TTTAGGATTTTTAAAATTTTTCTTTTAATAAATCTTTTATTATTATTATTTTGATTTTTATCGGTTTCCAAGGTTTCCATCTAACTAGTTTATATCTCTTATTTTTCTTTGTATGTTTTTTATAGGTATTAGGATGTATTGATTTACATCCTAATTCCCATTCATTATCTAAAATTTTTGTACAATGTTTATTGTTTAGTTTATGCTTACTTATTTAGAAGTCTTACTTTTAAGCAATAATTGATTATTCTTTCTTTTGCAAAAATAATTCTATTTCCTATAGCATCTATATCTACACCAAATATTTTGCTATGTTTTTGTAAATATGAATCGTATTTTTTTATACAAATCTCATCCCATGGTGGTGGTAATTTATGAAAAGATTTTTTTCCAAAATTTAATATTTTCATTTTTAAAATTTTCTAATATTCATGAAGAATTTTTTAGAAAAATCTTCTAAATATCTAATCTCATATAATTTAATTTTTGACAACAGATAACTGGATAGACCATCTTAATCTTTTTTATCAAGATAACCTCGAAATTCTATTTTTAGAATATAGGAAAATCCTTTTAATATATCTTTGAAAGTTTGAATCTGATTGATTAACTATCTTTTTTGTTCACTTCCTTTTTTTGATTCTTCCCATCTTCTTAAAAATTATAAAACATCTCCTTAAAATGTTCCAACAAAATATTTTAAAAAAATTTCTTGTGACCAATTATTGTTGTTTACAACTATAGTCATAGACTGTGCCCAATCATCTATGGTTTTTTCATAGTCTATTATTGAAATATTTGTAAGATCTAAATATATTCCTCCTTGAGCAGCATTTCTTTTATTTATATCATCTATTCTATGTCGGACAAGTTGGGTAGATGACTATTCTAAATTTTCATATTTTATTTCATTAGTAGTAATATTTTCAGTTTGATTACTAAACATTCTAGTTGTATTTTCTACTTGTTCACAATTTCTATTAAAGAATATTAAATAATCATCATTTAAAATATTTGAATCTGATTTTATTTTTCCATTAAGATATTGATCTGTTTGATCGGTTCCCATTGGTTCTAATATATCTTTATTTTCATCTTCATCTATTGAAGAATTTTCTCCATCGATTTATAACTTGTAACTTTTATATCTTCTAGTTTATAGAATTATTAGAACTACTACTACTATCTTTAGAATCATAGTTTAGCATATAATGATAATTAAATAACACAAATAACTCTTTATGTTTTTCATAAAGTTGTTTTATAAGTTTTAAATATTCTATTCTTTTAGTTTTATCAAATGCCTTAGTAAATTTATTTTTCCAATGTATTATAAGTTCTTATAAGATTGAATGTCATATTTTTGTTGATATGTAAATTTTCTTTTTGGTTTTTAGATTTTTATGCATTTCATCTTTTGTAGATGATTTTTAGAGAAAGTGTCTTCTTCTTCGACAAAACTAATATTATATTGTTATTACCATAATACAAAGGTCGTAAATCTATTTATTGTTCTATATTTTTATTAATAAGAACTTGTTCTAATTTATTATTAACTTCAGATGAGATATTTTTAAACTTGTTATTCAAATCTAATTCAACTGCTTCTCCTAAATTATTTATTTGTTGTTCTATTTTATTAACTTTATTAAATAACTTATGAAAATATATAGAAGTAATATCAATTAAACTATTAAAAGCTTTACTAATTGATGAAATATTATTTCATTTTTAGAGTCAATATGCATAGTGTGATTGCAACTTTTATCCCTATATAGACAACTTGTTTCTTCCATGACATTTATTTTAGGTACCTAAAACCGCTTTGTTATCTATTAAATTTCTCTTACTATAAAAACCAATCGTCTCAACTAAGATAAAAACAAGAAAAATAAGACATAATAACATATATATGGGTTTTAAGATAAATAACAATGAAATAAATAGAAGTGAGAATAAATGATAGAACTTACAATGTATACTAATATATTTTTTCTTTAAAAATTATTACACTAAGCTTTGGTACTAATTACAGGATGAGGGATGAAGGAAAGATTAACAGAATGAAACTACTAATAAAGATAGTTGGGCTACCCAAACCCTCAATCCCATTCAAGGCCTCATTCTACACAACCTCATTGGGGCTAGAAATAATATCACGACCCATATTAAAACATGGACCCAAAAAAGTTCGCTATCAAGTGGTTCACCCGTGAAACCTTCAACACTCCCATCCTTTTTAGTATTTGAACCACCTTCCTTATCTCTCTGCCTAACCTTTGAACATGTGATATCACGCCGTCCTATTCACTAATAGCATTGGCAGAATATAAGGACAACATTTTCTTCAAACAATGTTAATTGTCAACCAAAGCCACAACTGCCAAATTTTCAAGGTTAGTCCCTTGAGGACTTGATTGCACCATTTCAGATCCCTTATTGTTTGCCACAAACACACTTCTCCTTTAATCTTCATCATCCTCACTACAGTACTCAAGCTTGACCCACTTGTATCGAAATCATAACTACAACGCTGTTTCATCACCTTGGAATCAACTTCAGAGACCTGAAAAAAAAAAGGTCATCACCGACTCTTAAGCTAATAATCTCATCGATACAATTGAGATATGGTGTAATAATCTGGACAAAACCTCTATCAAATGGTCGAGGTTATATTGTCTCTTCATCAATACACACCAACTTCCTCCAATTTTCAGCAATATTCCTAAAGGTTTGTTCAGTTCAAGAATAGGGAAAACTGAGCAAGAAATCTAGATTCTGTGATTCTTAAGATTAATTGATTAAGACCAAACTTGTTTCTTAACAAACTATTTATGAAGAGCCTTCCACTTATTCAACTTGTAAAATCAAACAGTTCTTCAGCATAAAAAGCTGACAGGAGCATAGACCCAAAATATCTAATGATAGTAAAGCCATCAAGACCACCTTCTTTCATACGTATTGTAGGTTCTTCAAGCCTAATGAAACTTTTGCACCACCCGAAGTTGCTGCTCTTAATAAAACCTAACTTTACATCATCCACCTCTCTAACGACCACCATCTTTTGTTTACCAACACATATCCTGAAACCAAAGCCTCTTCAACTTCATTCCTATTTGCTTGAAGTATATGTGTATTCTTGCCTTTTTTGGATGCTTCACCTTTTGAAATGCCTCCTTGTTTCCCATCATCCAAAAGCTTTTTCCTCTGAATAGATGATCTTTCATTGAATCTCACCAGATAGATTGACCTGCTTAAGAACTACGACCGTACGATTGAATACCATCCTGGTAAGGCCAATGTGGTGGCTGACGCGCTGAGCCGTAAGGTTATGACTGATTTGAGGGCGATTTTTGCTCGCCTTAGTTTATTTGATGATGGAAGTTTATTAGCTGAGCTTCAGGTTAAGCCTACATGGATTGACTAGATTAAGGGTAAGCAGTTGGAAGATAAATCTTTAGGTCTTCATTTTCGGCAGATTGAGAGTAGGCATACTGGGGACTTCGGACTGAAAAGCGAATGGGTACTCTATTCCCGTGGGAGAATCTGTGTGCCGAAAGACACTAAATTGAGGCAGTTGATACTGACAGAGGCACATAGTAGCCCCTATGCTATGTATCCTACTGGGAATAAAATGTATAGAGACCTTTATGAGTTATACTGGTGGCCAGGATTTAAACGAGAGGTTACCAATTTTGTGAGTAAATGTCTAACTTACCAATGGGTTAAGGCTAAGCATCAATTACCTTTGGGGTTGTTGCAGTCAATTAAGATTCCACTTTGGAAGTGGGAATGAGTGATTATGGATTTCATTAGTAGGTTACCCCTTACACCCACTAAGAAGGATTCTTTATGGGACATCGTGGATCGATTGACCAAGTCTACCCATTTCATACCATTTCGTGCTGACTACTTACTATAGAAGCTAGCTAAGTTGTATGTGTCGAGATAGTGAGACTACATGGGGTATTAGTTTCGATCATCTTTGATAGGGATCCTCTCTTCACGTCTCGATTCTGGAAAAAAACTACATGAAGCTCTGGGTTCAAGGTTAGACTTCAGTACTGTCTTCTATTCTCAGACCGATGGTCAATTCAAGAGGGTGATTCAGATATTGAATGATGTGTTGAGAAGCTGTGTGATTGAATTTCGAGGCAGTTGGGAGGAGTATTTACTATTGGCAGAGTTCACTTATAATGATAGTTACCAGTCTAGTATACAGATGGCACCTTATGAGGCACTTTATGGTCGTAAGTGTCGCACTCCTTTATGCTGGATTGAGTTGGGCGAGTGACAAGTTTTAGGTCCTGAACTTGTTTCTGATACTGAGGCTAAGGTCAGATTGATACGGGATCGACTGAAAGTGGCATCCGATAGACAAAAGTCTTATGCGGACTTGAAGCGTTGCGATATCAAGTATTTTGTAGAAGACTCCGTTTTTCTTTTGGTCTCTTCATGGAAGAAGGTATTGAGATTTGGTCGTAAGGGTAAGTTAAGCCCTAGGTTTAGTGGACCCTATCGCATACTGAAACGAGTGGGACCTATTGCTTACCAGTTGGAGCTACATCCAGAGTTAGATCGTATTCATGATCTGTTCCACGTATCGATGTTGAGACGCTACTACTCTGATCCCACGCATATTGTTCCTATAGTGGAGATCGAGGTTAGGCCAGATCTGACCTTAGAGGAGGAGCTGGTTCGGATATTGGATTGTGACGTAAAGATTCTGAGGAGGAAATATATTCTGCTTGTTAAAGTCCTATGGCGTAATCATAGCACAGAGGAAGCTACGGAGTAGCCTAAGGATACGATGCGTCAGTAATATCCTAATCTACTCTGATGAGGTAAATTTTGAGGAAGAAATTTCTTTTAGGGGGATAGAGTTGTAACGTCCCAAATTTTACGTTTCTGTTTTTGCGAATAATTGACACAACTGTGTATCTGCTTCAGTGGTTAAGTGTTCTAGGAGTGTGTGAGAGGTCCCAAGTTCAAGGCCTAGCTTTGGAAAATTTTGGATTTTTCCTGAATTAAGCCTTAACTACTAGTCGGTAGGTTTATATTAAATTACTGGTAATTTTATATCAGAATGGGCCTGCTGATCTGGTGGTTAAGTCGAGTGTTGGAGTGTTGGAGGTCCTGTGTTCGATTCTTTGCATTGGTAAGGGATATTATTTTTTTGACTAGTTCTCGGCTAGAGTTGTATTGTGGTTGGACTCTAAATCGTGGGGTGTTGGACAGAGAAAAGTAAGGGGAGTTGGGATAGTGGGTTATCAGAACTTTTCTGTCAGTTTTCTTTTCTTCTAATTTCGTTCTCTTCTCCCCTCTCTTTGCCAAAATTCCATCTCTCCCTCCCCTCGTTTTCTTTTGTGTGGTTTTACTCAAGTTCACCTCTTTTGTTGTACTGCGTGTAATCCTAGTTCACTGCAAGTCGTTGGGGTTTAAGGCTTCCTTCGTACTGATTCGTAGGGAGTCAATTTGAAGCGGTTCTGGAGTGCTTGTGGTTGAGTTAGCAATGAAATCAATACAAGTGTGTACCCGATTGCATAGAAAACAAAGTTTCAGTGAAAGTCGAAAACCTCACTGTCAATGCCACACGAATGTGTGGTCACTCGTGTGGTAGGCTGTATGATAGAACACGGGAGTGTGATCGACAAGCGAGGCTGTGCGCACCAGACACAATCGTGTGATGGCTAGGTGGGCCGTGTGTGACACACGGGCTCAACCAATTTGGGCCGTGTAGGCCACACGAGTGTGTGGGAAGCCAAGCCCTGTGATCTACACAGCCAAGGTCAAATTGGGCCGTCTAGGCCACAGGGGCGTATAGGTGATAAACTATAATATATACATATTTTTACCCCATGCTCGGCATATTTATCGATGATTTTTCCTTGGTTTTATTGAATTTGATGCTCCTAATCCTTTAAATTCTTGTTTTATACTCAAGAAAGCTTAGATAACAAAAAGAGCGAGAAACGGGACAAAAATGGACAAATTGGGCCTAAATCAGTGTTTCATAATGCCTAGGCACTTCCACATGGGTGATCCACATGCCCGTGTGTGACACACGAGTGATCCACACGTCTGCGTGTGACACATGGGTAGACCACATGCCCATGTGTCATGGCCGTGTCGACATTAATCCAAGTGAGAATTACACACGTCTTGAGCACCTTGACACGGGCGTGGCACACGGCCGTGTCCCTGTCAAACCAAAGTCTAGTTCTACTCGAAAAAGGCTTATTTCAGGCTAATTTGGGCATTCAAGACTCTATATAAAGACCCTAGAAGAGGATTAGAGGGGGACGGAGAGTGGAAGGCTGAAAATTACTCAAGAACAACCATTGGAATCGCCCCGGAGCAAGGATCTACATCAAAGCTGAAGATTTCCATCCAATTTCTTAAAGTTCTTTGGGTTTCTTTATGTTTTGTTGTTTTCCAAACTTTGAAATGTTTTCCATTTTTATCATGAACTAAACTCCCTAAATTCCTAAGGGAGATGAAACCTAAGACTAATCTTATTACTCTTTAATTTATATGATAAATATTTGTTCTTATTCTTAATTGTGAATTTTAATCCTTGCTTTAATATTCCAGGATATTAATTCAGGTTTTTGATGTGCTTATTCAGTGGAGCAAAAGTCCCTGTTTAAGAGTAGATCATTCCTAATTAAACGGAGTTGCATGCAATCCTAGAGATAGGACGACATGGATCTGTTGGATTAGAGTCAAATCTAATAAGGGAATCTATAGATCAAGTTAATGCGATAATAGGGGTTTTAATTAGAAAGAGATTTCGATTAATCAACCTAGAGTTAGTTGTTTTTAGTCTCGACAGGGATATTAACATAAATCAGGGATTTCTATGAAATGAGTCAAGTGAAGAAATCGTCTAAGTCAAAGGTAATAAGTGAAGTTTAGGTGAATTCTTTCTTGGGTATTGTCTTTTCAATTAGTTTTTTCAAAAGTATTTTCCAACTTTAATCTCTGTCGTTACTTTAGTTGATTAGATACTTAGTCTTAGATAAAACATCCCCTAAATTTTTAGGCTAGATAATAAAAAGATAGTAATTACTAGTACTTTTAGTGCTCGTGGATACGATATTTTCGGTCTCACCATAACTATACTACTGTTCGATAGGTGCGCTTGCCTTAAGTCAAATTTTTTAGTTAGTTTAGCAACCATCAAGTTTTTGGCACTGTTTCCGGGGACCTAAGATATTAGGAACACTTAATGTTTATTACTTTAGCCATTTTTTTAATTATATTGCAATTTAATTTTAGTTTTCTTAAATTACTAAAGTTTCTTTTATTTACTTCTGGCAAGCTTTTGTAGTTTATGACTAGAAGAAACTCGTCAGGAGCTCTACTTTTTGATAGTGAAATCGAAAGCACAGCTCGCAGAAACCGAAGAGAAATAAGGCGAAGCCTACGATACATAGAGGAAGGGCAAGAGGACGATATTCAAACCACAACCTAGGAGATGGCTGATAATCAAAATAATCCGTTACCTTCTGTGGTTGCTGCAAACCCAGTAAATCAAGATACTGCTCCTCGTACTATGTATGATTATGCTAAACCTACTTTAACAGGAACTGAATCGAGTATAGTTAGACCTATTGTTGCAGCAAATAATTTTGAACTGAAACCTAACACAATTCAAATGATACAAAAGTTTGTTTAGTTTGATGGTTTGCAGGACGAGGATCCAAACATTCATTTAGCAAACTTTCTTGAATTCTGCGACACTTTTAAGATCAATGGCATTTCTGATAATTCCATTTACCTTTGGTTGTTTCAATTCTCATTGAGGAACAAAGATAAACAGTGGTTGAACTCGTTACCACAAGGGACAATCACAACTTGGGAACAAATGACTAAAAAATTTTTACTAAAATATTTTCCGCCGGTTAAAATGGCTAAATTAAGGAATGATATTTCTTCTTTTGTGCAGATGGATTTAGAAATACTTTATGATGCATGAGAGAGATACAAGAACCTATTGAGAAGGTGCCCTCACCATGGTTTACCCCTTTGCCTACAAGTCCAAACTTTCCACAATGGTTTGAATCCCTCAACTAGACAGATGATTGACGTAGCTACTGGTGGGAGTATTAATAATAAGACACCTGAAGAGGCTTATGAGTTTATAAAAGAGATGTCACTGAATAACTATCAGTGGCAAGTCATAAGGACAAAGCCAACAAAAGCAGTCGGCATTTTTAACGTCGATTCGGTTACTATGCTCTCTAATCAGGTAGAACTTTTGAATAGAAAAATTGATAGTTTACTTGGCTCCTTACAAGTTCATCCAGTAATGCAGTGCGATGCAAGTGGAGGTGGAATAAGCAATTTAGACTATCCATCATACGACCCTACCATGGAAAATGAGAAAATGAACTATATGGGTAATAATCCTCAACCTCGAAATAATCCTTATAGTAACACTTACTGTAACACCCCGAACCCGAGACCATCGCCGGTGTCGGACACGAGGGGTTAACAAGCCAAATCCACATGTTTAGCCCATCAATTTGACATTTCGGTCAAATGGAAAACTGCGTCATTGTCACCTTAAAAATCATATCTTGAGTTTCAAAACTTGGAAACTGTTTTCATAAATTTTCCTGAATTTAGACTCATATATCCATCCATGGATTTATTTCTAGAATTTTTGGTCGGGCCAATTGGTACAGTTTATTAGTTAAAGTTACCCATGTTACGAGATCGATCGCTTCGACCTTTGCGCGTTACAACTTGAATATCTCTCATGCGGCTTTAATACTGGTGCCGTTTGTTTCTAATGAAACTAGACTCAAAATGGAATCTGTAAATATAAGGCATGACTCCTGATTCTTTCTGGATAATTTATAGTAAATTTTTAAAGTTATGACGGGGGACCCGAAACCGTTCTGCCCTGTCTCACAATAGCATTAATATCTCTTCACATGTAACTCCTATGACCGTTTCGTTTCTTCCATATGAAAGTAGACTCATCAAGGTTCATTTACATAACTTATTCACTATTTAATACCATTCCTACAAATTTTGGTGATTTTCAAAACCACTCCACCGCTGCTGCCAGCATCTGCTTTTCAAGGTAGGTCTGATCTATTTGTAGTCTCCATGATCCAACTAGTCTTGCCATACATAGGTTCACCTATGACCATTTTAGCCATTCAATGGCTGATCATGTGACCAACACTCCCATTTCCAATCCATAATTATATCATGAAACCATATATATATATATATACAAATCACAAATGGTCTAAGTTCAGTACTTGACTTCTACGAGCCATTTTCGCATGGCCGTACACATATACATCACAACACAATTGAACCGACAAGGGTAGTCCTATACATGCCATTTCAAAGTTCAACCAAAAATTATACCAAAATGGAGGCTTTGATAGTGTAGATGACTTCGACTTTAATGATCCCGAATCCGATTGCTATCGAGCAAAATCTATAAAACAGAGAGCCAAAGCAGCGGGTAAGCATTTTTATGCTTAGTAAGTCTCAAGGAATAAAATCAGCTTTAATTAAAGCAATACATTCACATAGCCAAATGCATCATTTCATTAATACACATTCACATAATCATTCTTACTTCACACTTCATCATTATATACTTTCACAAGGTATCAACCACTTCAATAGTTGATATTCGTTAGTCGATTGAGCGAATGTTGCTCAAACATGTCGACTTTTCCAATGCACATATAAACATACCTTATTCTTTGGGCTTTTCGAGCGTACTAATTGAATTTATTACAGCAACCAACACTCACCTCCAGCCCAAGCTTCTTGAATACAACCGGATATAACCACGTGCACGAATGCCTTGGTCTTAGCCCGGATAGAACGACTTGCACGAATGCCTTGGTCTTAGCCGGATGTAGCCGCTAGCACAATTGCCTTGGTCTTAACCCGGATATAATTTCAACATAAATGTCTTGGGACTTAGCCGGATATCATTCAATTGCTCATGCACACATACATCAATAATCATTAGACATTCATGTTTCATTTTCGTTACTAAGGCTCAAACACAAAGGTAATCACTAGCATAATCGCCTTGGGACTTAGCCCGGTATCATTCAAATACTCATACACACATAAATCGATAATCATTACACATCCATATTTCATTTCACATAATTCAAGTAGGGTCACTTCTTGAGGACTTACCTCGGATGTTGTCGAGCGGCTTTTACGGCTATTCGATCACTTTTTCCTTCCCCTTGTCCAATTGTGGCCCTCTAAGCTCTTGAGCTAATTCAAACAAATTTAATTTATTAAAACCTCATTATGCTAGCTTATGGCGAATATGACAAGGAGTTTAAATGGTCATATGGCCACCCTTTAGCTTGAATACACAATGGTCATGCACATTTTATACTACATCAAGCAATTCAATACAATTCATTCAAGCATCAAGGAAAAGCTAAGGCCATCAATAGGCTACCTAAGGCCGAATATACATGTCCAATTTGAGGCCAATTATCCACTTAATACCACACAAAAAAAACAGCATGCATTTTACTAGTTAATGTTTTACATATTGTGGCTCAATACTTATAATATAGCATCAAGCACTCATATGGCCGATTATACTTGCAATTTCACAAACATTCTTCAACATTTTCTTCTTTAAACAAACATATTCATCACTTACTTCATAACCAAAACATCATGTGCAAACATATATATACATATATGTGCATGGTCAATTTCAAGGTGCCCATAGCCATCCAAAACACAAATTTTAACTATCATGCAAGAAGCATGAACCATGCTCATGAATGCATCATGGTCGAATACATCACAACCATGCCCTTTCAACTTCAATCATGGTTAAACAAAAAGAAAACTCAAAGTCTTACTCAAGATGGCTACAAAGAAATTTCAAGAGTAGACAATCCATCTTTGCATGCATCATCATCAAGCTTCACACTTAGCATGCAATGGCTTTATCACCATATTCACTTGGGCGAATTTCATTCCCATGACATAACAAAGATTTGAACCATGGGCTAACAAGAACATCAATCTAGCAACCAAAAACATGCATGAATCTCATGGCACAACCTCAAACATACCTTACTCTTGATGCAAGTATAGCCAACCTCTTCCTAATCCTCTTCCAAACCAAGTATGAAGCAAAACTCCTTCCTTATCCTTAGTATTTTCGGCCAAAAGGAGAGTGAAAATAGATGAACAAAATTTTTTTTTTCTTTGTTTTGTTTCTCTCATATACGGCACAAGGGGAAAGCATCCACACTCATTTTTTTTCATTTCTTTACCCATGCTCTTATTTTATTATTTCTAACATCCACCATAGCAAAACATGTTTAAGACATGTTTTCTTTTGCCTATCTTCATCACCATGGCCGGCCACTTCCTTCTCTTTGGGTAAATTGACATGCAAAACCATTCTTTTGCATGCATATACTATTAGACCATTGAAGATTGGCCTATCACCTTTCAACAATGTTTCATATAAGTCCATCTTAATAAATTCACATAGAAATGATCAAATTAATGCATGCAACTTTCACACATGCATTTGCTAACATCATAAACATAGAATATAACTTTTAATTACTTATAAGACTTGGTTTAATGGTCTCGACACCACTTCCCGACTAGGGTCAAATTAGGGATGTCACAACTCTCCCCCACTTAAGAAATTTTCGTCCCTGAAAATCTTACCGGTAAATAGGTTTGGATATCGCTCTTTCATAGAGTTCTCGGTCTCCCAAGTAGCTTCTTCTATCCCGTGCTTGAGCCATAACACTTTCACTAGCGGAACCCGCTTGTTTCGCAACTCTTTCACTTCCCGTGATAGGATACGAATCGGTTCTTCCTCATAACTCATATTAGCTTGAATTTCAATTTCTGATGGACTAATCACGTGCGATGGATCGGATCTATAGCGTCGAAGCATCGAAACATGAAAGACATCGTGAACCTTTTCGAGTTCAGGGGGCAAAATCAAACGATATGCCACTGGACCGACTCGCTCGGATATCTCATATGGCCCAATGAACCTCGGGCTCAACTTGCCCTTACGGTAGAATCGAGTATCTTTTCCAAGCGATACCTTGAGAAACACTTTATCACCCACGATACTCGATATCCTTACGCTTCAGATCCGCGTCGACTTACGACGATCGGAGGCTATCTTTAGACTTTCACGGATTACTTTCACTTTCATTCAGCATCTCTAATCAAATCCACCGAAAATCTTGCTTTCACCGAGCTCGGTCCAAAACAATGGTGTACGGCATTTACGACCGTACAAAGCCTCGTAGGGTGCCATCTTAATACTTGATTGAAAGTTGTTGTTGTGGCGAATTCAATCAACGGAAAATACCGTTCCCATGAACCACTAAACTCGAGGACGCAACATCACAACATATCCTCAAGTATCCGAATTATCCGCTCGGATTGACCATCGGTTTGGGGTGAAAGGCGGTTTGAAATGCAACTTGGTACCCAAACCTTCTTGCAACTTTTTCCAAAATCGCGAGGTAAATCTCGGATCTCTATCCGACCACGATGGAAATAGGCACCGTGTAATCTCACAATGAGAAAGCGTACAATTCGGCTAATTTGTCCATTGAAAAATCCGTGCGTCGCGGGGACAAAGTGAGCCGACTTAGTCAATTTATCTACCACGACCCAAACCGCATCCTTCTTACTCGTGACAATGGCAGTCCGGATACAAAGTCCATTGTGACTCGATCCCATTTCCACTCGGGTATCGTGATTGGCTGAAGTAATCCTGAAGGCACTTGATGTTCCGCTTTCACTTGTTGACGTATTAAACATCTCGAAACAAAGTCGGAGATGTCTCGTTTCATACCATGCCACCAAAACCGACGTTTCAAATCGTTGTACATCTTCGTACTCCGGGTGGATTGCCATTCGGCTACAATAGGCTTCATTCGAATTATCGAAATGAGTTCAATTCTTTGGAACACACAGACGACTTTTGAACCTCAAACAATCGTCATTATCGATTTGAAACTCCGAGTCCTTGTTCGGAACACATTCAGCCGTTTTGCGACCAACTCGTCGTCGACTTTACGAGCTTCTCGAATTTGATGTATCAATAATGGTTTGGCTTTCAATTCAGCTACTAACACCTTTGTCGGATTGAGCAGACAAGTGCACATTCATCGCTTCGAAGCGAATAATGATTTACGACTCAAGGCATCCGCAACCACATTCGCCTTTCCCGGTGATAGTCAATGACCACTCATAATCCTTTAACACTCGAGCCAACGTCTTTGTCGCAGATTTAAGTCTCTTTGGGTCATCAAATATTTGAGACTTTTGTGATCCGAGTACACATGGCACCTCTCACCAAATAAGTAATGTCGCCAAATCTTTAAAGGCGAATACAATGGCGACCAATTCGAGATCATGGGTGGGATAATTTTTCTCATGTGGCTTTAATTGCCTCGACGCATAGGCCACAACTCGACCTTCTTGCATCAATACACAACCTAACCCAAGTAGGGAGGCGTCACTATAGATGACAAACTCTTTGCGGATTCGGGTTGCACTAGAATTGGGGCTTCATCAAATAAGTTTTCATTGATCGAAACTTTTCGACATTTCTCCGTCCATTCGAACTTAACATCCTTTTGGAGTAGCCGTCATCGGCGTGGCTATCGTTGAGAAACCTTTACAAATCGTCGGTAATAACCTAAGCAAGCCCCAAAAAGCTCGAACCTCAAGAATATTTCTGGAGGCTTCCAATTAAGTATGGCTGAAATTTTATTCGGTCGACTCGAATACTCGATCACGAGATACCACATGACCCAAGAAGCTAACCTCTCTTACCGAACTCACACTTGCTTGAACTTAGCATATAATTGCTTATCCGTAAAATTTGCAGCACTAACCTCGGTGTTCAAGATGTTCGGTCTCATTCCTTGAATAGACCAAGATGTCATCAATGAATACGACTACGAATCGATCCAAATATAGTCTGAAGATCCGATTCATTAAATCCATAAATACCGCAGGGGCAATAGTAAGCCCAAACGGCATCACTAGGAACTCATAGTGACCATATCTCGCTTCAAGGCGGTCTTGGGTGCGTCCGAATCTTGGATTCGCAATTGATAATAGCCCGATCTCAAATCTATTTTCGAGAACACCGAGTATCCTTCGTTGATCGAACAAGTCATCGATACGTGGTAACGGATATTTGTTCTTTATCGTCGCTTTATTAAGTCGACGATAGTCGATCTACGACCTCATGGTTCCATCCTTCTTTTCACAAACAACACCGGCGCACCCCAAGGCGAACAACTCGGGCGAGCAAAACCTCTATCCACCAATTCTTGCAACTGAGCTTTCAACTCCTTTAATTCCGTTGGTGCCATAAGATACGGAGCTATCAAAATTGGAGTGGTACCAGGTACCAATTCGATGCCAAAATCTATTTCCCGAACAGGTGGTAAACCCGGCAATTCTTTAGGGAAAACATCCGGGTATTCACAAACCACGGGCACAGATTCGGGTTTCTTTTACGATTCCTTGTCATCGAAAGCACGTCGCAAGGTACACTTCGCACCCTTTTCTTACATATTTCCGCCAACATTGCGATATTACATTGGCAACCCCTTTAAGTCCGTAGACTCAACCCGAATTATCTCATTATTCGCGCACCTCAAATCGATAGTCTTGCTTTTGCAATTTACAACCGCATCGTGCATGGTCAACCAATCCAAACTAAGAATAACATCGAATTCATCGAACGGCAAAAGCATCAAGTCCGCCGGAAAACAAGAACCTCGGAACACTAGGGGACTTTTCTTGCACACTTTGTTGACAAGCACGTAATGACCCAAGGGTTTGACACCGAATTACAAACTCGATGAGACTCAATAGGCAAAGTCTTACTGGATGCTAAGGTTTCACATATATAAGAATGAGTAGAACCAAGGCCAATCAAAGCAATCACATTAGTATTGAAAAGAGTGAAAGTACCGGTAATGACATCTGGAGAGGCAGCATCCTCGCGTGCGCGTATGGCATAAGTCCTAATAGGAGCACGAGCCTCAGATCTGATGGTAGCATCTCTAGATCCTCTCTGACCGCCACTGACATTGCCCATATTTCTAGGTGGCCTACCTCGAGCGATGGTAGCACCGGGTTTCCACTTTGACTTACATTTTGTTCAAGCATCCTCGGGCAATCCTTCATAAAGTGGTCGGCCGATCCACACTTATAGCAGGAGCGATCACGGAACCAACAGCTCCCCGAATGCCATTTGCCACAATGCAGACACTCCGCCCTCTCGGCGATCATTTCCACCATGGCGATCGAAGTGACTCGTGTGGTCACGAAGGTCGATCGCGTCCTCGTCTAGAAAAGCCGAGCGCCTCTAGACCGGCTCACATCATCTCAAAATCTCTTCGATGCTGTTGAAGAGACTTTCCGAGGACCTCTTTCGAATTCTCCGTTCCCACATCACTTTTTGTTTCTCCTTTCTAAGCTCTTGACTTTACAAGCTCGCTCAACAAGTACTACGAACTCTCGTATTTTGAGAATGCCAACGAACATCCTTATATCATCATTCAGCCCATCCTCGAAGCGTTTACATAATAGCTTGGACGAAATGCATTCTCGCGCGTCGGCTAAGCCTCACAAATTTTCGTCCGTAGTCGATGGCGACATAGAACCTTGCTTAAGATCAAGAAATTCCCTTCGCTTTTGGTCGATGAATCTCGTGATATACTTTTTGAACTTGGTTTGAAAGAATTCCCAAGTCACTTGCTCTCTAGGCACCACAGTCGTCGAGTACTCCACCAATAGTAGGCGGAATCGCATAGCAAGGAGATGGTACACTTTAGGCACTCATCGGTGTACAAGATAGCTCATCGAGCACCGGATAGTGTTGTCCAACCAAAATTCAGCTCGCTTCGGCATCATCATCATCCGTAGCTTTGAATTCAAGTGGCCCCATGTTTTCGAATCCTATCGATTGGGGCTTACTTGACCTTATTTGGTCGATTCGGAGGTATTGTAGGTCTTGAGGGTTGCATTTGTCGGGAATGGAGGTTGTGGAACAGCCGTGTTAGTTCGAATGTATTGGTTAAACCATTCATTCATCACACTATAAAAGGCTTGCCTAGCCTCATCATTCGGATTGTTGGCCATAGGTTGAGAGTCCGCCGGCGTTGTCCCTTCTTGCGGAGCAGCGCCACACTCTCCACATCATCAGCTATCGCTTCGGTTGGGATCGGGATCCATTATTATAAACAACACAAAGTCAAATTGTCAGAAATCACCACACTATCGATTCATCATTTAATGGCATGTATAGCTAGACCCCAAACACATCACAGTAGTCCTAGAATCGACTAAACCGTGGCTCGATACCAATAAAATTGTAACACCCGAACCCGAGACCATCGCCGTTATCGGACACGAGGGTTAACAAGCCAAATCCACATGTTTAGCCCATCAATTTGACATTTCCAGTCAGTGGAAAACTGCGTCACTGTCACCTTAAAAATCATATCTCGAGTTTCAAAACTCAGAAACTATTTTCCTAAATTTTCCCTGAATTTAGACTCATATATCCATCCATGGATTTATTTCTATAATTTTTGGTCGGGCCAATTGGTACAGTTTATTAGTTAAAGTCACCCATGTTACAGAGATCGACTGCTCTGACCTTTGCGCGTTACAACTTGAATATCTCTCTGTACAGGGCTTTAATACTGGTACCGTTTGTTTCTAATGAAACTAGACTCAAAATGGAATCTGTACATATAAGGCATGACTCCTGATTCTTTCTGGATAATTTGTAGTAAATTTTTAAAGTTGCGACAGGGGACCCAGAAACCATTCTGGCCCTGTCTCACAATAGCATTAATATCTCTTAACATGTAACTCCTATGACCGTTTTGTTTCTTCCATATGAAAGTAGACTCATCAAGGTTCATTTACATAACTTATTCACTATTTAATACCATTCCTACAAATTTTGGTGATTTTTCAAAACCACTCCACTGCTGCTGCCAGCATCTGTTTTCAAGGTAGGTCTTATCTATTTGTAGTCTCCATGATCCAACTAGTCTTGCCATACATAGGTTCACCTATGACCATTTTAGCCATTCCAATGGCTGATCATGTGACCAACACTCCCATTTCCAATCCATAATGTGACATCCCTAATTTGACCCTAGTCAGAAAGTGGTTTCGGGACCACTAAACCGAGTCTTATAAGTAATTAAAAGTTATATTCTATGTTTATGATGTTAGTAAATGCATGTGTGAAAGTTTCATGCATTAATTTGATCATTTCTATGTGAATTTATTAAAATGGACTTGTATGAAACATTGTTGAAAGGTGATAGGCTAATCTTACAATGGTCTAATAGTACATGCATGCAAAAGAGTGGTTTTGCATGTCAATTTGCCCAAAAAAGGGAAGAGTGGCGGCCATGACAAGAATATGGGCAAGGGAACATGTTTCCAACATGTTTAGTTAGTGGATTATGTAGAAAAAATAAAGAAATGAAAAAAATGAGCATGGATGCCCCCTTTTGTTGCCGTGAGTAGAGGAAAAGAAAGGAAAAATTTGTTCATCCATTCTCAAATCTTGGCTGAAAATACTAAGGGAAAAAGGAAGGATTTTTGCTTCATGCTTGGTTTAGAAGAGAACTAGAAGGAGATTTGGTCATACTTGTGTCAAGATTAAGGTATGTTTGAGGTTGTGTCATGAGATTCATGCATGTTTTAGTTGCTAACTTGATGTTCATGTTAGCCCATGGTTCAAATCCTTGTTATGCCATGGAAATGGTATTTGGCCAAGGTTGATATTGTGTTAAAGCCATTGCATGCTAAATGTGAAGCTTGTTGATGATACATGTAATGATGGATTGACTACTCTTGAAATTTCTTTTAGCATTCTTGAGTAAGACATGGAGTTTTCTTTGTTTAACCATGACCAAAAATTGAAAGGGGATGGTGTGGGATGTATTCGCCATGGCATGCTCATAAGTGCGATTTATGCTTGTTGCATGATAGGTAAAAATTTGTGTTTTGATATATGTGTATATGTGTTTGTACATGATGTTACAAATGGATGTGAAAATATATGCTAGATTGGGAAAATTTGATTAAATGTTCATGAGATGAAATTAGGTGATTAAAAGATGTTAGTTGACATTGTACATATATATATATATATATTCGCCATTAAAGTGAGTATGTAGGTAATGTTGAATCAAGTTTTTGGTGCATATTCGGTTAGGTGTATAATCGACCAAATGGGCGATTAGTAAGAATGGTTGCCGAATATACAAGCATACATATGCATGTGTAGTTGAATTATGAATGTTTAGCAAGATGGTTAAACTAGTGATTTATTGATTAAGCTCAAGGAGTTAAAGAAGGAGAATCAAGCAAGGGAAAGACGAAGGTCATCGAGTAGCCGACTTGGAACTATTTTACCCAACACGAGGTAAGTCATTAAGCACGTATTTGATATTGCTTAAATGATTGTAAAATTTATGCAATTGTGTTTAATGGGATGATATATATATATAAATGAAAATGTATGTGTATGGAGTGATGACATTTGTTGAATGTAAAAGAAATAGTGAAATGTATAGAAAGTTTGCTTTCGGCACTAAGTGTCCGGGCAATACGTGTGTACGGTGACGAGATCGGCACTAAGTTTGCGTGCTGGAAATATATGGCACTAAGTGTGCAAGCTGGAAAAATACGGCACTGGGTGTGCGAGCTCGGAGGGTATGGCACTGTGTGTGCGGGCTTAAATTACGTGGCACTAAGTGTGCGAAATCGAGTAGTAAGCACTGTGTGTGCGTACTCTATATATATGGAGGGTGTGTCTCCATTGAATTGAGTATGGACAGCGGATCGGGTAAGTACCTCGAGCTCATGACGAATAGAGAATACGTTCATGCTTGGGGTTGAATTTGGTAAGCCTTAAATCTATGTGATGATTGAAATTGTATGGTTGTGCTGGAAAATGAGTTAATGTGTAAAAATGCTTGATTATCTTGTTGTGTAGAATATGAAATGTGGATGTATGAATTGGTGCGAGATTGGACCGAAAGGTCCGAGGTATTATGGTATAGATTCGATATGGACGAGTACCTAGCCTCATTTGTTGTACATGTAGTAGTAACTTTATCGATTGGATTGATGAATGCTTATGACTTACTGAGTTGTAAACTCACTCGGTGTTTTCTTGTCACCCATTTTAGGTCTCTTGGACTCGTATTGTTGCGTGCTCGGAACCGTCGTTGAAGTCATCACACCGGCTGAAATCTTGTGGTATTGTTTTTGTTGTTGAAGAACATTTGGCATGTATAGGCTATTATATTTTGTCGAATTGTGGGTTGTAAACTTTAAGCCATGTGAAAATGGCCTATGTGGTCGTCGAGTGGGATGCTAGAACCTATAGCCACGAGTCTTAGAAACTCAAATTTTGATAAGGTGGCCATAATTTGTGTCATGTATGATGGATGATTAAGGCCAAGGAAAAATTCATGAAATTGGCATAGTCTACTGCAGTAACTGTTGCGGACAGCAGCAGTGAGATGAGATTGAAAAATCACTAAAAATAGTAGAAGTAGAATTAAATAGTGAGTAAATTATGGAACTGAACCTTGATGAATCTATTTTTATATGGACGAAACGAAACGACCATATGAGCAGTATACTGAGAAATATTAAAGTTCTCGTGAGACAGGGCCAGAACGGTTTCTGGGTCCCCTGTCGCGACTTTGAAAATTTACTATAAATTATCAAGAAAGAATTAGGAGTCATTCCTTATATTTAAAGATTGCATTTTGAGTCTAGTTTCATTAGAAACAAACGACACCAGTATTAAATCCTTGTACAGAGAGATATTCAAGTTGTAACGCGCGAAGGTCAGAGCAGTCGATCCCTGTAACATGGGTGACTTTAACTAATAAACTGTACCAATTGGCCAAACCAAAAATTCTAAAAATAAATCCATGGATGGGTATATGAGTCTAAATTCAGGGAAAATTTACGAAACCAGTTTCCAAGTTTTGAAACTCGAGATATGATTTTTAAGGCGACGGTGACGCAATTTTCCAGCCTGTCCAGAAATGCCAAATTGGTCGGTACTTTAAGAGGATTTGTCTCGTTAACCCCTCGTGTCCGACACCGGCGATGGTCTCGGGTTTGGGGTGTTACAATTTAATTGGTATCAGAGCTATGGTTTAGTCGATTCTAGGACTACCATAGCGCGTGTGAGTCTAGCTATACATGCCAAATTGTTAGTGCTTAAAAATGTGATGACTTCTGACGGTTGAAATTTTTGTTTTGATTAGTAAATGGAACCCGGGGTAGAGAGACCCTTGGCGGATGACGTTGAAAGTGTAGCGGCTGCTCCCGCGCAAGGGACACCGCCTGTTGAGCCTCAGTCATCCGCGAATAATCAAAATGAAGGGGCGAAACAAGCCTTCTTCACTATGATGAATGAGTGGGTCGCGCAATATGCCCGAACCAACCCGGCTGTCCAAGCATTCTGAATTTAAATACTCCACCCCAAGAGCCCGCAATGCCTCCAGTTATTGATCCTGTGAGGCTGAGTAAACCACCGTGGACTTGATTAGGAAGCGGGGCCGAGGAGTTCAAGGCCATAGTTCTTGATGATGCCGAAAAGGCCGAGTTACGCTCGATAACACCATTAGAGTGTTAGATGAACTGTCATGCACACCGATGAATGTCTTAAGTGTGCTATATCCTTGTTATGAGACTCGACTTACTATTGGTGGAGGACTTTAATTTCCATAGTCCCAAATGAACGAGTTACTTGGGATTTCTTTCAATCCAATTTCGAAAGAAATACATTAGTCAACAGTTCATCGATCGAAGCGTAAGGAATTTTGGAACTCAAGCAAGGCGGATGATCAGATGTCGAATCTGAACATGAGTTCGTAAGACTTAGTCGGTATGCTCGGGAGTGTGTGGCTGATGAGGTTGCGATGTGCAAAAGATTTGAAGAAGGATTGAATGAAGAGTTAAAGTTACTAGTGGGAATTTTGGAGATAAAGGAGTTCGTGACACTAGTCGAGCGAGCACGCAAGGCGGAAGAACTTGGGAAGGAGAAGAAGAAGGCTGAATTTGAAGCAAGAGATTACCGTAAAAGATCGACGAGTAAAGCTCCGTTCTCGGCTGTAAAGAGGTTCGGGGAGGACACCGAGAAGTCAAGGACGATCGGGAATTTCCATTAGAGCCCGACCATTGACGGACTCCCGAGCTACTTGATAGCTAGTGTGGGCAATAATCGTCAAGAGAGACCGAATGCCCCAATGTGGAAGACGACACCTAGGTGAATGTTGGGGTAAGTCTGTTAATAGGGCTGTTATGGATGCGGTTCAAGGACCACTTCATTAGAGATTGCACGGAGCTAGATGAGAGGAATAAGACGCAAGGTGCAAGACCTAGTGGAACGACGGTGGAGGTAGGCCCCGAGAATCTCTGGAGGTAGGGGTGGTAATCGAGAGGAGCCTCTAATACGGTCGTCCGATCCGAGACCCGTGCTCTGCTAGAGCATATGCCATCCGCGCACGAGAGGAGGCATCCTCCCCGACGTTATCACTTGGTACTTTTACTCTCTTTGATACTATTGTGATTGCATTGATTGACCCGGCTCTACTCACTCATATGTATGTGAAACCTTAGCATCCAAGAAGACTCTACTGTTGAGTCTCTGAGTTCGTAATTCAGTGTCAAACCCTTTGGGTCAATACGTGCTTGTTGATAAAATGTGCAAGAGATGCCCCTAATAATTCGAGAATCTGTTTTCCGGCCGATCGATGCTTCTACCATTTCATGAATTGATGTTATTCTTGGTATGGATTGGTGACCGTACATGATGCAAGTGGTGGATCGCAAAAGGAAAACCATTGATTTGAGGAGTGCAAATAATGAGGTAGTCCGAGTCGAGTCTCTTGATTTAAAAGGAGCGCCAGCGATAATATCTTCTATGACCGCTCGGAGGTATGTGAAAAGGGTGTGAAACATACCTTGCGTATGTGTTTGGAAGTAAAGAGACGGAAAGGAAACTTCGAATCGGTACCAAAGTGGTTTGTAAGTATTGAGATGTTTTTCACGAGGAGTTACCGGATTGCCACGGTTCGAGAAGTGGAATTGACATCGAAGTTGTACCGGTACTACGCCGATTTCAATAGCCCGTGTCGTATGGCATTAACGAATTAAAGGAATTGAAGGTTCAATTGCAAGAATTGACGGATAGAGGTTTCGCTCGACCGAGTTTTTCTCCATGGGCGCTTTGTATTGTTTGTGAAGAAGAAGGACGGAACCATGAGGTTGTGCATCGACTATCGTCAACTCAATAAAGTGACGATAAAGAATAAATATCCATTGCCACCAATTGACGATTTGTTTGATCAATTAAAGGGAGCCTCGGTGTTTTCAAAGATAGATTTGAGGTCGGGTACTATCAGGTTGAGGGTCCGAGAATCGGACATACCCAAAACCGCTTTTAGAACGAGGTACGGTCACTCTGAATTCTTGGTGATGCCGTTTGGGCTCACTAATGCCCTCACGGTGTTTATGGATTTAATGAATAGAATTTTCAGGCCATACTTGGATCGGTTCGTAGTTGTATTTATCGATGACATTTTGGTCTATTCGAGAGATGAAACCAACATCTTGAACACTTGAGGCTAGTGTTGCAAATCTTACGAGATAAGCGATTATCATAAAGTTCAATAAATGTGAATTTTGGTTGAAAGAGGTTAGCTTTTGGGGCACGTGGTGTCGCGCATCGGTGTCGGTGGACCCGAACAAAATTCGCCATAGTCGATTGGAAACCACCAAGGAATGTTACCGTTAGGAGCTTTTGGGGCTTGCGGTTATTACCGACGATTTGTAAAGGTTTCTCGACGATAGCCACGCCAATGACGGCTTACTCCAAAAGGATGTTAAGTTCGAATGGACGGAGAAATGTCGAAAAGTTTCGATCAATGAAAGCTTATTTGATGAAGCCCCAATTCTAGTGCAACCCGAATTGGGCAAAGAGTTTGTCATTTATAGTGACGCATCCCTACTTGGGTTGGGTTGCGTATTGATGCAAGAAGGGCGAGTTGTGGCCTATCGTCAAGGCAATTAAAGCCACATGAGAAAAATTATCCGACCCATGATCTCGAATTGGTGCCATCGTATTCGCCTTAAAGATATGGTGACATTACTTATTTGGTGAGAAGTGCCATGTATTCGGATCACAAAAGTCTCAAATATTTGATGACCCAAAGAGACTTAAATCTGCGACAAAGCGATGACTCGAGTTGTTAAAAGATTATGAGCTCGTCATTGATTATCACCGGGAAGAGCTAATGTGGTTGCGGATGCCTTAAGCCGAAATCACTTTTGCTTTATGACGATGAATGTACACTTGTCTATCCTACCCGACAATGTGTTAGTAGCTGAATTGAAAGCCAAACCATTATTGATACGTCAAATTCGTGAAGCTCGAAAAGTCGACGATGAGTTGGTTGCAAAAGCGGGATGAGTGTGTTCGAACAAGGACTCGAATTTCAAATCGATGATGACGATTGTTTGAGGTTCGAAGTCGTCATGTGTTCCAAAGAATTGAACTTATTCCAATAATTTTGAACGAAGCCCATTGTAGCGAATGGCAATCCACCCGGGAGTACGAAGATGTACAACGATTTGAAACGCGTCGGTTTTGGTGGCATGGTATGAAGCGAGACATCTCGATTTTGTTTGAGATGTTTAATATGTCAACAAGTGAAAGCGGAACATCAAGTGCCTTCAGATTACTTCACCGATCACGATACCCGAGTGGAAATGGGATCGAGTCACAATGGACTTTGTATCCGGACCGCCATTGTCGGTGAGTAAGAAGGATGCGATTTGGGTCGTTGTCGATGGATGACTAAGTCGGCTCACTTTATCCCGTACTAAGGATTTTCAATGGACAAACTAGCCGAATTGTACGTTTCTCAGTTGTGAGATTACACGGGTGCCTATTTCCATCGTGTCGGATAGAGATCCGAGATTTACCTCGTGATTTTGGAAGAAGTTGCAAGAAGCTTTGGGTACCAAGTTGCATTTCAAAGACCGCCTTTCACCCCCAAACCGATGGTCAATCTGAGCGGATAATTCAAATACTCGAGGATATGTTGAGATGTTGTATCCTTGAGTTTAGTGGTTCATGGGAGCAGTATCGCCTTTGATTGAATTAAACACAACAATAGCTTTCAATCAAGTATTAAGATGGCGCCTTACGAGGCTTTATACTGATCGTAAATGCCGTACCCCATTATTCGGGATGAACTTAGTGAAGGTAAATTCTTGAGGTTGATTTGGTTAAGGATGCCGAGCAAAGAGTTCGAGTAATTCGTGAAAGTTTGAAAGTCGCCGGATCGCCAAAAGTCGTATGCGGATTTGAAAAGAAAAGATATTGAATATCGGGTTGGAGACAAGGTCTTTCTCAAAGTTTCACCTTGGAAGAAGGTGCTTAGATTTGGCCGTAAGGGAAAATTGAGTCCGAGGTTCATCGGTCCGTATGAAGTATCCGAACGAGTTGGACCAAGAGCGCATCGATTAATTTTACCCCGAGCTTGAAAGGATCCTAGCGTTTTCCATGTCTCGATGCTTGACGATATAGGTCGATCCATCGCACGTAATCGCTCCGTCGAGATTGAGATTCACCTAATTTGAGCTATGAAGAGGAACCGGTTCGCATTCGATGCGTGAAGTAAAAGAGTTGCGCAATAAGAAAATCCCATTAGTGAAGGTGTTGTGGCATAAACACGAATTGAAGAAGCCACTTGGGAACTCGAGGACTCTATGAAAGAGCGATACCCAAACCTATTTACCGTAAAGATTTTGGGGACGAAAATTTCGTAAGTGGGGAGAGTTGTGACATCCCTAATTTGACCCTAGTCGAAAAGTGGTTTCGGGACCACTAAACCGAGTCTTATAAGTAATTAAAAGTTATATTCTATGTTTATGATGTTAGTAAATGCATGTGTGAAAGTTTCATGCATTAATTTGATCATTTCTATGTGAATTTATTAAAATGGACTTGTATGAAACATTGTTGAAAGGTGATAGGCTAATCTTACAATGGTCTAATAGTACATGCATGCAAAAGAGTGGTTTTGCATGTCAATTTGCCCAAAAAAGGGAAGAGTGGCCGGCCATGACAAGAATATGGGCAAGGAACATGTTTCCAACATGTTTAGTTAGTGGATTATGTAGAAAAAATAAAGAAATGAAAAAAAATGAGCATGGATGCCCCCCTTTTGTTGCCGTGAGTAGAGGAAAAGAAAGGAAAAATTTGTTCATCCATTCTCAAATCTTGGCTGAAAATACTAAGGGAAAAGGAAGGATTTTTGCTTCATGCTTGGTTTAGAAGAGAACTAGAAGGAGATTTGGTCATACTTGTGTCAAGATTAAGGTATGTTTGAGGTTGTGTCATGAGATTCATGCATGTTTTAGTTGCTAACTTGATGTTCATGTTAGCCCATGGTTCAAATCCTTGTTATGCCATGGAAATGGTATTTGGCCAAGGTTGATATTGTGTTAAAGCCATTGCATGCTAAATGTGAAGCTTGTTGATGATACATGTAATGATGGATTGACTACTCTTGAAATTTCTTTTAGCATTCTTGAGTAAGACATGGAGTTTTCTTTGTTTAACCATGACCAAAAATTGAAAGGGGGATGGTGTGGGATGTATTCGGCCATGGCATGCTCATAAGTGCGATTTATGCTTGTTGCATGATAGGTAAAAATTTGTGTTTTGATATATGTGTATATGTGTTTGTACATGATGTTACAAATGGATGTGAAAATATATGCTAGATTGGGAAAATTTGATTAAATGTTCATGAGATGAAATTAGGTGATTAAAAGATGTTAGTTGACATTGTACATATATATATATATATATATTCGGCCATTAAAGTGAGTATGTAGGTAATGTTGAATCAAGTTTTTGGTGCATATTCGGTTAGGTGTATAATCGACCAAATGGGCGATTAGTAAGAATGGTTGCCGAATATACAAGCATACATATGCATGTGTAGTTGAATTATGAATGTTTAGCAAGATGGTTAAACTAGTGATTTATTGATTAAGCTCAAGGAGTTAAAGAAGGAGAATCAAGCAAGGGAAAGACGAAGGTCATCGAGTAGCCGACTTGGAACTATTTTACCCAACACGAGGTAAGTCATTAAGCACGTATTTGATATTGCTTAAATGATTGTAAAATTTATGCAATTGTGTTTAATGGGATGATATATATATATAAATGAAAATGTATGTGTATGGAGTGATGACATTTGTTGAATGTAAAAGAAATAGTGAAATGTATAGAAAGTTTGCTTTCGGCACTAAGTGTCTTGAACAATACGTGTGTACGGTGACGAGATCGGCACTAAGTGTGCGTCTTGAAATATATGGCACTAAGTGTGCAAGCTGGAAAAATCTGACCTTTGGTCTCTGCGAGCTCGGAGGGTATGGCACTTGTGTGTGCGGGCTTAAATTACGTGGCACTAAGTGTGCGAAATCGAGTAGTAAGCACTGTGTGTGCGTACTCTATATATATGGAGGTGTGTCTCCATTGAATTGAGTATGGACAGCGGATCGGGTAAGTACCTCGAGCTCATGACGAATAGAGAATACGTTCATGCTTGGGGTTGAATTTGGTAAGCCTTAAATCTATGTGATGATTGAAATTGTATGGTTGTGCTGGAAAATGAGTTAATGAGTAAAATGCTTGATTATCTTGTTGTGTAGAATATGAAATGTGGATGTATGAATTGGTGCAGATTGGACCGAAAGGTCCGAGGTATTATGGTATAGATTCGATATGGACGAGTACCTAGCCTCATTTGTTGTACATGTAGTAGTAACTTTATCGGTGGATTGATGAATGCTTATGACTTACTGAGTTGTAAACTCACTCGGTATTTTCTTGTCACCCATTTTAGGTCTCTTGGACTCGTATTGTTGCGTGCTCGGAACCGTCGTTGAAGTCATCACACCGGCTGAAATCTTGTGGTATTGTTTTGTTGTTGAAGAACATTTGGCATGTATAGGCTATTATATTTTGTCGAATTGTGGGTTGTAAACTTTAAGCCATGTGAAAATGGCCTATGTGGTCGTCGAGTGGGATGCTAGAACCTATAGCCACGAGTCTTAGAAACTCAAATTTTGATAAGGTGGCCATAATTTGTGTCATGTATGATGGATGATTAAGGCCAAGGAAAAATTCATGAAATTGGCATAGTCTCTGCAGTAACTGTTGCGGACAGCAGCAGTGAGATGAGATTGAAAAATCACTAAAAATAGTAGAAGTAGAATTAAATAGTGAGTAAATTATGGAACTGAACCTTGATGAATCTATTTTTATATGGACGAAACGAAACGACCATATGAGCAGTATACTGAGAAATATTAAAGTTCTCGTGAGACAGGGCCAGAACGGTTTCTGGGTCCCCTGTTGCGACTTTGAAAATTTACCATAAATTATCCAGAAAGAATTAGGAGTCATTCCTTATATTTACAGATTCCATTTTGAGTCTAGTTTCATTAGAAACAAACGGCACCAGTATTAAATCCCTGTACAGAGAGATATTCAAGTTGAAACGCGCGAAGGTCAGAGCAGTCGATCCCTGTAACATGGGTGACTTTAACTAATAAACTGTACCAATTGGCCCAACCAAAAATTCTAAAAATAAATACATGGATGGGTATATGAGTCTAAATTCAGGGAAAATTTACGAAACCAGTTTCCGAGTTTTGAAACTCGAGATATGATTTTTAAGGCGAAGGTGACGCAGTTTTCCAGCCTGTCCAGAAATGCCAAATTGGTCAGTACTTTAAGAGGATTTGTCTCGTTAACCCCTCGTGTCCGACACCGGCGATGGTCTCGGGTTTGGGGTGTTACACATAATTACATCATGAAACCATATATATATATATATACAAATCACAAATGGTCTAAGTTCGTACTTGACTTCTACGAGCCATTTTCGCATGGCCGTACACATGTACATCACAACACAATTGAACCGACAAGGGGTAGTCCTATACATGCCATTTCAAAGTTCAACCAAAAATTATACCAAAATGGAGGCTTTGATAGTGTAGATGACTTGACTTTAATGATCCCGAATCCGATTGCTATCGAGCAAAATCTATAAAACAGAGAGCCAAAGCAGCAGGGTAAGCATTTCTATGCTTAGTAAGTCTCAAGGAATAAAATCAGCTTTAATTAAAGCAATACATTCACATAGCCAAATGCATCATTTCATTAATACACATTCACATAATCATTCTTACTTCACACTTCATCATTATATACTTTCACAAGGTATCAACCACTTCAATAGTTGATATTCGTTAGTCGATTGAGCGAATGTTGCTCAAACATGTCGACTTTTCCAATGCACATATAAACATACCTTATTCTTTGGGCTTTTCGAGCGTACTAATTGAATTTATTACAGCAACCAACACTCACCTCCAGCCCAAGCTTCTTCGGAATACAACCGGATATAACCACGTGCACGAATGCCTTCGGGTCTTAGCCCGGATAGAACGACTTGCACGAATGCCTTCGGGTCTTAGCCCGGATGTAGCCGCTAGAACAATTGCCTTCGGGTCTTAGCCCGGATATCATTCAATTGCTCATGCACACATACATCAATAATCATTAGACATTCATGTTTCATTTTCGTTACTAAGGCTCAAACACAAAGGTAATCACTAGCATAATCGCCTTCGGGACTTACCCCGGGTATCATTAAAATACTCATACACACATAAATCGATAATCATTACACATCCATATTTCATTTCACATAATTCAAGTAGGGTCACTTCTTGAGGACTTACCTCGGATGTTGTCGAGCGGCTTTTACGGCTATTCGATCACTTTTTCCTTCCCTTGTCCAATTGTGGCCCTCTAAGCTCTTGAGCTAATTCAAACAAATTTAATTTATTAAAACCTCATTATGCTAGCTTATGGCGAATATGACAAGGAGTTTAAATGGTCATATGGCCACCCTTTAGCTTGAATACACAATGGTCATGCACATTTTATACTACATCAAGCAATTCAATACAATTCATCCAAGCATCAAGGAAAAGCTAAGGCCATCAATAGGCTACCTAAGGCCGAATATACATGTCCAATTTGAGGCCAATTATCCACTTAATACCACACAAAAAAAACAGCATGCATTTTACTAGTTAATGTTTTACATATTGTGGCTCAATACTTATAATATAGCATCAAGCACTCATATGGCCGATTATACTTGCAATTTCACAAACATTCTTCAACATTTTCTTCTTTAAACAAACATATTCATCACTTACTTCATAACCAAAACATCATGTGCAAACATATATATACATATATGTGCATGGTCAATTTCAAGGTGCCCATAGCCATCCAAAACACAAATTTTAACTATCATGCAAGAAGCATGAACCATGCTCATGAATGCATCATGGCGAATACATCACAATCATGCCCTTTCAACTTCAATCATGGTTAAACAAAAAGAAAACTCAAAGTCTTACTCAAGATGGCTACAAAGAAATTTCAAGAGTAGACAATCCATCTTTGCATGCATCATCATCAAGCTTCACACTTAGCATGCAATGGCTTTATCACCATATTCACTTGGGCGAATTTCATTCCCATGACATAACAAAGATTTGAACCATGGGCTAACAAGAACATCAATCTAGCAACCAAAAACATGCATGAATCTCATGGCACAACCTCAAACATACCTTACTCTTGATGCAAGTATAGCCAACCTCTTCCTAATCCTCTTCCAAACCAAGTATGAAGCAAAACTCCTTCCTTATCCTTAGTATTTTCGGCCAAAAGGAGAGTGAAAATAGATGAACAAAAAATTTTTTTTCTTTGTTTTGTTTCTCTCATGTACGGCACAAGGGGGAAGCATCCACACTCATTTTTTTCATTTCTTTACCCATGCTCTTATTTTATTATTTCTAACATCCACCACTAGCAAAACATGTTTAAGACATGTTTTCTTTTGCCCATCTTCATCACCATGGCCGGCCACTTCCTTCTCTTTGGGTAAATTGACATGCAAAACCATTCTTTTGCATGCATATACTATTAGACCATTGAAGATTGGCCTATCACCTTTCAACAATGTTTCATATAAGTCCATCTTAATAAATTCACATAGAAATGATCAAATTAATGCATGCAACTTTCACACATGCATTTGCTAACATCATAAACATAGAATATAACTTTTAATTACTTATAAGACTCGGTTTAATGGTCCCGACACCACTTCCCGACTAGGGTCAAATTAGGGATGTCACACTTACAATTCAGGTTGGAGGAACCACCCAAATTTTTCATGGGGAGGCCAAGGAAATCAAAGACCACCACCCCCTCCACACTTCCAACAACAACCGTACCAGCCTGATAAAAACCCAAACCTTGAAGAGATGATGACAAAATTTATCTCAGTAGTGGAAAATCATTTTCAGAATACTAAAATCACACTTAAAAATCAGCAAGCATCAATTCAAGGACTCAAGAATCTAATAGGACAACTAGCCAAGATGATTTCAAAGTGACCACCAGGGAGCCTACCTAGTAATACCAAATCCAACCCAAAAGAGCATGTGAAAGCAGTTACATTAAGGAGTGGGAAGGTGCTAGTTGAATCTGAAAAGAAGCTGCAACCAGAAGCTGACAAAAAAAAAGGTGAGGAGGAGAAACATGAAGACAATGAAAAACCGATGTTGAGGGAATATAAACCACCAATCCCATACCCAACAAAGTTGAAGAAAGACCGTATGGATGCACAATTCAGTAAATTTCTTGAACTTTTTAAACAATTACATATTAATTTACCTTTTGTTGAAACTACCTCACAAATGCCTACATATACAAAATTTTTAAAGGAGCTTTTAACAAATAAAAAGAAGTTTGAAGATTTATCTACAGTGGAACTCAATGAGGAATGCTCGGCTATACTCCAAAATAAACTGCCAACCAAACTGAAAGATCCAAGAAGTTTTACTATTCCCTCCTTAATTGGTAGTTTGAATGTTGAGAAGGCTCTAGCTGGTTTAGGCACTAGCATTAATTTGATGTCATATAAAATGTTCAAACAACTTGGCCTTGGGGAACCTAAACCCATTAGGATGAGTATTCAACTAGCTGATAGATCTGTTAAATATCCTAGGGGTATTATAGAGGACGTACCTGTAAAAGTAGATAAATTTATATTCTCTCTTGATTCTGCTGTGCTTGACATAGATGAGGATGTTGAGGTGCCTTTAATTTTAGGTCGTCCATTTTTAGCCACTGCTAGGGCTGTTATTGACGTGGGTGATGGTAAACTTGTGCTTAGAGTAGGTGACAAAGAGATTATTTTTAAAATTTATGATGCTATGAGATTTTCTAGGGAATAGGATGACTCATGTTATTTTATTGACTCTATTGATCATGCTACTCAAGACTCTTTGCAGGAAATCATACATAAGGACACGTTGGAACTCTGTCTAGTCCAAGGAGAGGAGGTAAATGATGATGATTCTAAGATAGGTAAGATAAAAGCTGAACTAAATTCCAATGAACCTTCATTGAGAGAGAAGAGCTATGAGGGTATTGAGGTAAACAATGAATTAAAATTAAAACCCTCTATTGAAGAACCGCCTAAATTGGAATTAAAGTAATTACCAGATCACTTGGAATACGCATTTTTTGGAGATAATTCCACATTACCAATAATTATTGCTCCAGATTTACAGCCAATCGAAAAGGACGAGTTATTCAAAGTTTTAAAGGAACATAAAAGAGCCATAGCTTGGAAGATTTCTGACATAAGAGGGATTAACCCTTCCTTTTGCACACATAAAATCTTAATGGAAGATGAATTCAAACCTTGTGTGCAAGCGCAAAGACGGTTGAATCCTAACATGAAAGAAGTTGTAAAA
This sequence comes from Gossypium arboreum, assembly GCF_025698485.1. Classification (NCBI taxonomy): domain Eukaryota; kingdom Viridiplantae; phylum Streptophyta; class Magnoliopsida; order Malvales; family Malvaceae; genus Gossypium; species Gossypium arboreum. Next base: position 80,341,224 of record NC_069081.1, on the reverse strand, counting down.
ATTGAGGTAATTAAACTTCTAGATGCTGGGATTATTTATCCTATCTCTGACAGTTCCTGGGTGAGTCCCCCGCAGGTTAGGTTGTTCTTAAGAAAGGAGGCATAACTGTCGTGGCCAATGAGAAGAACAAATTAATTCTAACATGAACAGTCACTGGATAGAGAGTCTGCATTGACTATAGAAAATTGAACGATGCCACAAGAAAACATCACTTTCGCTTACCATTCATTGATCAGATGTTGGAAAGATTATCTGGACACATGTATTATTGCTTCCTAGATGGATCTCTGGTTATTTCCAAATCCCAATAGCTCCTGAGGACCAAGAGAAAACAACATTTACATGTCCATACGATACGTTTGCTTATTGATGAATGCCTTTTGGATTATGTAATGCTCCTGCTACTTTTCAGCGATGCATGTTGGCCATTTTTTATGAACTTGTGGAAGACATTATGGAGGTATTTATGGATGACTTCTCGATATTCTATAACTCTTTCCATCTTTGCCTTAAAAATTTAAAACGCGTTCTAATGAGATGTGAGGAAACAAATCTTGTACTAAGTTAGGAAAAATGTCACTTCATGGTTCGTGAGGGGATTGTGTTAGGCCACAAAATTTCTAGCAAGGGAATCGAGGTTGATAAAGAAAAAGTTGAAACTATTGAGAAATTACCTCCCACTAATTCAATTAGCGCTATTTGAAGCTTTTTAAGACATGCAGGATTTTATAGAAGATTTATTAAAGACTTTTCTAAAATAGCTAAGCCTTTAATGAATTTCCTAGAAAAAGATGTACCTTTCAATTTCAGTCAGGATTGTTTAGAAGCGTTCAACACCCTAAAGGATAAATTAATTAACGCTCTGATTGTAGTTGCACTTGATTGGAATTTACCTTTTGAGCTAATGTGTGATGCGAGTGATTTTGCAGTAGGTGCAGTTCTTGGATAGTGGAAAGACAAGCATTTTCAATCGATCTATTATGCTAGCAAAATTTTGACGGCCGCCCAAGAAAATTACATGACGACTGAGAAAGAATTGTTGGTTGTGGTTTTTGCATTCAATAAATTTAGACCATATTTAATATTATCTAAAGTTGTCGTTTACACTGACCATTCAGCTCTTCGATACCTCCTCACTAAAACAGATGCAAAGCCTCGACTAATAAGATGGATTTTATTGTTGCAGGAATTTGATTTAGAAATTCAAGATAAGAAAGGAGCAGAAAACCTTGCAGTAGATCATCCATCCAGATTAGAAAACCCACATCTCAATGAACTTAACGACCAGGAGATCATTGACTCTTTCCCTAAAGAACAACTTTTTGCTATCTCTGACTCTGAGGAGCCTTGGTTTCTGACATTGCAAATTACTTAGCTGCTAACATTTTACCGAAAGGGTTAACACATTAGCAAAAGAAGCGATTCTTCACTGATGTGAAAAACTATTTTTGGGAAGAACTTTTTCTTTTTTTTTATATGTGCAAATCAAGTAATCAGAAGATGCATTACAAAGATAGAAGCAATAAAAATTTTGGAACATTGCCACTCATGACCAACTGGAGGACATTACAGTGGGACTAGGACAGCACATAAAATACTCGAATCAGGTGAAAAGAGATTGATGCAGCTGAACGAGTTAGATGAATGGCGAGCTAATGCCTACGAGAACTCACGATTATACAAGGAAGCAACAAAGTGCTGCCACGATGCTCGTTTAAAGCAATGCAAACAATTCGAAGTTGGAGATCTTGTCCTGTTATATAACTTAAGGGTCAAATTGTTTCCTGGGAAGCTTAAATCATGATGGTCATGTCCTTTCGTAGTCCTAACTATATTTCTATATGGCACAGTAGAGGTAAGTCACCCATCACAAGGCACTTTCAAGGTAAATGGACATCGTCTCAAACTTTATAACGGTGAGAATTTTAAAGACGATAGAGAGGAGCTACGGCTCCACGAACTCTCCTAAACATACCCACAGAGAAGAGTCGAGCTTAGACTCTAAACAAGCGCTTCTTAGGAGGTAACCTGAGCACTAACCCCACAAAATAACTTAGTTGTTTTTCTTTTGTTTGCTTTATAACTTGACTACAGGTATTTTCGACACACAAGGCCTAGCGCACGGGCGTGCCTTAGGCCGTGGGCTCCCCACGGGCAGTAAACACGGGCGTGGCCATGATCGTGCTAAAATAGGATAAACATTTTTCCCAATACAGGATGACACACAGGTTGCAACAAATTGTGTGACACCCCTAATGTGACCCTAGTCAGAGAGTGGTTTCGGGACCACAAAACCGAGTCACAAGAATAATTAGGTGTTATATGTAACACCCCAAACCCGAGACCATCGCCGTGTTCGGGACACGAGGGTTAACGAGACAAATCCTCTTAAAGTACCGACCAATTTGGCATTTACGGGCCAGTTTGGAAAAGCTGCGTCACCGTCGCCTTAAAATCATATCTCCGGTTTCAAAACTCGAAACTGGTTTTGTAAATTTTCCTGAATTTAGGCTCATATACCCATCCATGGATTTATTTTTAGAATTTTTGGTTGGGCCAATTGGTACAGATTTATTAGTTAAAGTCACCCATGTTACGAGGATCGATTGCTTCGACCTTCGCGCTTTACAACTTGAATATCTCTCTGCAGGGCTTTAATCTCGGTGCCGCTTGTTTCTAATGAAACTAGACTCAAAATGGAATCTGTACATATAAGGCATGACTCCTAATTCTTTCTGGATAATTTATGGTAAACTAGACCCGAAACCGTTCGCCCATCTCACGAGAACTTTAATATTTCTCAAGATATCTTGCTCATATGGTTGTTTCGTTTAGTCCATATAAAAATAGATTCATCAAGGTTCAGTTCCATAATTTACTCACTATTTAATTCTACTTCTACTATTTTTAGTGATTTTTCAATCTCATCTCACTTCTTTGCTGTCCGCAATAGCGATTCTGCGATGAACTATGCCAATTTCATGAATTTTTCCTTGGCCTTAATCATCCATCATACATGACACAAATTATGGCCACCTTATCAAAATTTGAGTTTCTAAGACTCGTGGCTATAGGTTCTAGCATCCCACTCGACGACCACATAGGCCATTTTCACATGGCTTAAAGTTTACAACCCACAATTCGACAAAATATAATAGCCTATACATGCCAAATGTTCTTCAACAACAAAACAATACCACAAGATTTCAGCCGGTGTGATGACTTCAACGACGGTTCCGAGCACGCAACAATACGAGTCCAAGAGACCTAAAATGGGTGACAAGAAAACACCGAGTGAGTTTACAACTCGATGAAGTCATAAGCATTCATCAATCCATCGATAAAGTTACTACTACATGTACAACAAATGAGGCTAGGTACTCGTCCATATCGAATCTATACCATAATACCTCGGACCTTTCGGTCCAATCTCGCACCAATTCGTACATCCACATTTCATATTCTACACAACAAGATAATCGAAGCATTTTTACACATTAACTCATTTTCCAGCACAACCATACAATTTCAATCATCACATAGATTTAAGGCTTACCAAATTCAACCCCAAGCATGAACGTATTCTCTATTCGTCATGAGCTCGAGGTACTTACCCGATCCATGTCCATACTCAATTCAATGGAGACACACCTCCATATATATAAATACGCACACACGATGCTTACCACTCGATTTCGCACACTTAGTGCCACGTAATTTAAGCTCGCACACACAAAGCCATACCCTCCGAACTCGCACACCCAAAGGTCAGTATTTTTCCAACTTGCACACTTAGTGCCAAATATTTCCAAACGCACACTTAGTGCCATATATTTCCAAGACGCACACTTAGTGCCAATCTCGTCACCATACACACGTATTGCCCAAGACACATAGTGCCGAAAGCAAACTTTCTACACATTCCACTATTTCTTTTACATTCAACAATTATCCTCATTCCATACACATACAATTTCATTTATACATATATATAGCATTCCATTAAACACAATTGCATAGATTTTCCAATCATTTAAGCAATATCAAACATATGTGCTTAATGACTTACCTTGTTTGGGGTAGAATGGTTCCAAATCGGCTACTCGTTTGCTTTCTCCTTTCCTTTGTCCAATCTAGTTTCCCTTTGCTCTTGAGCTAAATCAAACAATTTATCTCTCCATCAAACACAAACATACGGCATTCACATGCATTATTATGGTTATTGCCGAATACTTAACACAACTAAGTTGAAAATTTACTCAATCTCATCTTAATTTATTGCTACTTATTTATCAAAGTTTCCAATACAAGGTATTTAACACCTATGCCCATTTATACCCCATATGGCCGAATGCTTCATTCCTTACCCAATTAACCATCCAACAATTTTTCAGCCTCATTACCACCCTTTTCATGTCTAATTGTTTAAATACTCTCAAGCTCATTCACAAGTACTATTATACATCTCATTAAGAATTAATCATTTTGCAACATAAATTCTATAGCATGGCGAATACTCATGCACACACACACATAACAACAAGAACTCAATGGCACAAAATTTCCTTTTTGTTAAACATTCGAACTCACTCATCTCCATGCTTTCATCACAACAACATCAAAACACTCACCAAGGAAAACAACATGCATGGCCGAATGTTCTAGTCACCTCAAAATCACAATTTCTAACATGGGTCACCTTATTTATGGCTTAGAAACCACATGGTTGCTCTCTTTTCTCCTTAGAATCGGCCAAGAAGAATCAAGAACAAGGGCTTGTTTCTTTCACCCATTTCTAATTATTCCTTACATCATAAAGGCAACAACCATCTCCCTTAAACATCCTCCATGGCCGAACACTTGTATTACTACCACCTTCAAATTTTTTTTGACATGAGCAAGTAAAGGACCTAGTAACTAGCTTCATACATGCAAAGATTTCAAAGACTAACATGGATTCCATACCTTAGTTCAAGCTCAAGTGACCGAATGCTAAGTCTTCCCTTTTCTTCTTGAAGGATCGGCTAAGCTAGGAGGAAGATGAGCCAATATTTTTTTTTTCAATTTCCTTTCTTCTATTCGGCCAAGGCACCCAAGGATGAGCAACAAATTTTTCTTCCCCTTTTTCTTCTTTGTTTCTCACGGCAAAAGAGCATCCACACCCATTTTTTTGTTTCATCATTATCTTTTCTTTTTTTATTATTTTATTCTCCCTTACATCATGCACTAGGCCAACATGTCTAGGACATGTTTTCCTTGCCCATCACCTAGTCATGGCCGGCCACTCACCTTAGGAAAAGGGGTTATTTGACATGCAAGGACAACCCTTTTCCCACATGTATTAATAGGCCACCTTACATTTGCCTAGCACATTTCTAAATTTTCTCACATAAGTCCTAATCACTAAAATTCACCTATAATTAGGCAAAAATTCAATAAAGAAATTATCAAACATGCATATTCATATATTCAGACAAGAACTATCATACTCAAATAATTTAGTGACTCGGTTTAGCGGTCCCGAAACCGGTTTCGACTAGGGTCACTTTAGGGTCATCACATTATATCTTTGTGCTTATTGTATGTGGAATTTGTATGCGTAAATATTTCGTGCCTTGATTTTATTAATTAGGTGCTAATTCATAAGAAAGGACCCATGTGTTAGGACTTGAAAATGTGATAGGTGAATTTTAAGTGGCCAAATAATGCATGAAGTAAAGACATGAGGATTTGCATGTCAATTTAGCCAACTATAGGAAGTGGCGGCCATGGTAATGAAGATGGGCAAAAGAAAACATGTCTTGAACATGTTTTGCTAATGGTGGATGTTAGAAATAATAAAATAAAGAGCATGGGCAAAGGAACATGTTTCAAACATGTCTAGTTAATGGATCATGTTAGAAAGAATAAAGAAATGGAGAAAAAGAGGAAATGATGAACAAAAAAAAAAAGTGTGGATGCCCCCCTTGTTGCCGTGAGTTGAGGAAAAGAAAGGAGAAAAAAATTTTGTTGTTCATCCTTTCTCATTTTGTTACAATTGCCATGGCTTGAGAAGAAGAAAAAAAGTGTTCATGTTTTCTTTCTTTTGCTATAGCCAAACAAAGGGTGAAAAGAAGGAGATTTACTCAAGTCAATTCGGCAAGTACCTTTGGCTACTAGGAGGTAAGCTTTGAGTTTGTTGATTTGGTTTTGTAATATGCTAAGTTGAATGGTGGATGCACTCTTGGTAAGGTCAAGGAAGTTGAGATTTCTTGTGTGTGTCTAGGCAAAATGCCGAATGATTTAGTGTTGGAGATAGGAGCTTACTTAGAATGATAAATTCTTCTCCTATGATTATTTTTCTTGCATGTTAAATGGCTCCTACTTAGCCATGCAAAATTTGTAATTTGTATGGATGATTGGAGCATTCGGCTAGGGTATAAAGGAAGGGATTTTGGTTGTTTCATCTAAGTATGGATGATGAATGTGCTATGGAAAGAAATCGGTCTTCCTATGAATATGATTCGTGAATGTTTATATTAGTAAAATAATTTATGTTCAAACACTTGAGGATTCGGCATTGTCCATGACTATTGTGTTTAGGAGGTGATTTTGATTATTTGAATATTGGAAAGTAAGAATAGGTGTGATCGGTCATGGGAATTTGAGATGTTGTACATTAGAATTGAAAATACTTGAGACTAGGTTACCTTAATAGTGATAATACATTCGGCCTTGATGCATTAATTGAATGTTGGCTAAGGTTTTGATATTTTGAACAAGGATAGTTGTGAATGGAGTGAAAACCATTAAATTATACACATAAGTATCCAGCAAGAAATTTAACTACTAAATGTATTTATACTAGGAGATCAAGACATCAAAGGGAGAATCAAACAAAGGCAAAGCAAAGATAATCGAGTAGTCGATTGGAAATCGTTTCATCCAATATAAGGTAAGTCATTAAGCATATATTTGGTATTGTTTTAAATGATCATAATATCTATGCAATTGTCTTTAATGAGATGATATGTAAATGAAAATGTATGTGTATGGAATGATGACATTGTTGAATGTAAAAGAAATAGTGAAATGTGTAGAAAGTTTGCTTTCGGCACTAAGTCTCGAACAAATACGTGTGTACGGTGACGAGATTGGTACTAAGTGTGCATGCTGGAAATATATGGCACTAAGTGTGCATGCTGGAAATATATGGCACTAAGTGTGCATGCTGGAAATATCTGACCTTTGGGTGTGCGAGCTCGAAGGGTATGGCACTATGTGTGCGGGCTTGAATCACATGGCACTAAGTGTGCGAAATCGAGTATTAAGCACTGTGTGTGCGTACTCTATATATATATATCTCCAATCGAACAATTATATGGAGGGTGTGTCTTCATCGAGTGGAGTATGGACAGTGGAAAGAGTAAGTACCTTGAGTTCGTGGCTAATAGATACTATGTTCATGCTCGGGGTTGAGTCGGTAAGTTTTAAATCTATGTGATGATTTCAATTGCATGATTGTTGCGGAAATTTAATGATGAATGGAAATTGCTTCAAATATCCTATTGAATAGTATATGAAATGTAAATGTATGACTTGGTATGACATTGATCCGAAAGGTCTAAGGAACTATGGTAGTTCGGTATGGTGGAACAATGGGCCTTGTTTCATTATTTCATTTTATGATAATTTTAGTAACGGATGGTTGTGAAATGCTTATGACTTCTTGAGTTATAAACTCACTCGGTGTTTTCTTGTCACCCATTTTAGGTCTCTTGGACTCGTATCGTTTATGTGCTCGGAACCGTCGTTGAAGTCATCACACCTACTGGAAATCTTTTGGTATTGTCTTCGTAGTTGAACTAGGAGAACATTTGGCATGTATAGGCTATTTTGTTTTGTTGAATTTGGGTTGTAAACTTTAAGCCATGCAAAATGGCCTATGTGGTCGATTGAGTGTGAATCTAAAACCTATAGGCACGAGCCTTAGAAACCTTAATTTTGATAAGGTGGTCGTAGTTTGTATTATGTATGATGAAATAGTTGGCCATGGAAGAATTATGAAATAGTCATTGTTTGCTTTAGTAACAGATGCTGCCAGCAGCAGTGAGGTGAGATGGAAAAATCACTAAAAATAGTAGAAGTAGAATTAAATAGTGAATAAATTACGAAATTGAACCATGATGAATCTATTTTCATATGGACGAAACGAAATGACCATATGAGCTGTATTTTAAGGGATAATAAGGTTTTCGCGAAACAGGGCCAGAACGGTTTCTGGATCCTTTGCTCCAAATTTGAAAATTTACTATAAATTAACCAGATAGAATTAGAAGTCATGCTTTATATTTACAGATTCCCTTGTGAGTCTAGTTTCTCTAGAAACAAACGGAATAAGTGTTGGAGCCCTGTACAGGAAGATATCCAAGTCGTAGTGCACAAAGGTCAGTGTAGTCGAACCCTGAAACAGGGGAGACTTTAACTAATAAAATATACTAATTGGCTTGACCAAAAATTATAGAAAAAAATGTGTAGATTGGATTATGAGTCTACTTTCAGGGAAAATTTACAAAATTGATTTTCGAGTTCTGGAACTCGAGATATGATTTTTAAGAGGACAGTGAGGCGATTAGCTAGCTTTGCTCAGAATGCAAATTAAATATTTCCAAGAGAGAAATAAGGAAGTAAGCCCGGTAACACCACGTGGTCAAATCCGGTGACGGTCACGGGTTTGAGGTGTTACAAATTGCCACGGCCGTGTCCCAAACCGTGGTAAAACTGCACCTTAATTTCCAAAAAGATAAATACCTACGGCCGTGCAAGGCAGTCGTAGGTGCCATATGACATGTCACACGGGCGTGCTTAAAGTCGTGTGAGAACTTGACCAAACATCAAACCAACAAACGAAGTCAGAATAGAAAATGGGCGTAGGCCACGGCCGTACTTCCAGGCCGTGCGCAATCCTGATTAAGTGACATGGGCATGTTAGCCTGCCCACGGGCGTGGGAGAAACGAAATGAGCACTACATGGCCGTGTGATATAGCCGTGTGGGCCACACGGCCTAGAGACACGGGTGTGTCTGTAGGCCATGTGTGATACTGACTTGAAACATCAACCCATAAGCATAAGACATGAGCACAGGCGTGGAGAATCTAACCCGAACGTGGGAGAAGCGAACGAACGTGCACATGGCCATGCGATACGGTCGTACACACCACACAGCCTGGACACACGGGCGTGTTGAAGAGCCCGTGTACGAACCTGACTACAATTTCATGAAAAACACGGGCTGAAAACTTACAATGCGAGCATAGGCCATGGCCGTGTGGCCCAAAACGGGGCGTACACAACCGTGGCCCCCTTATAATTGCCCCTAACCCTAATTTTTTTTCCTTATCTCCCTTTACTATTCATCATCTTCTTCCTCTAGCCACATTTTTTCCCCCTTTCTTTTTCTTCATCTTTCTTTCCCTTTTTCCCCCCTTTTGCACTATTTAAACCCCTTCCCTTCACCCATAACCCCCCTTCTCATTTCCTTTCACCTTCTCCCTCACTTCCCCATCCCCACACTCCTCCTCTGTCGTCCAACCCACGCCGTGTGCGCACCAACTCTGTCACGCACCACTGTCGTTCATCAGTCGTTTGTTTCCCCCATTTTATCCCCACTACTTTCATTTCTTTTACTTTATTTATTCTACTTCTTGACTTATACTTGTTTATACTTTCCACTGCTAATAATTTGCATGCTTGTAATCCTTATTTCTGTTTAGTGATTTCCAATTTTACTGATGATAAAGTTTTACTTAGTTGTTTGCGTCTTCATGGATCTCTATTCTTGCCTGATCTGCCCACATAATTAGTATTAGCAATAGTTCTTTACCATATTTCAGTGGTGTCTTAATTCTTAGTCATTTTTTTATATATATTAATCACTATTTCTAGTATTATCCACTATAACTTGATTTGTCTTTTAGAATTGGCTTTGTTTAGCCTTAGTACTATTTTCATCTTTTATTTAGTAATAACCATTTGGCCCTTTGATTCATATGTTTTTGCATGCTTGAGTTTTTGTTCATATTATCTTACCTGCAAGTTATTATTTTTTACTACTCAGATTTTGCTTGCAGAAGTGGTGATTATTATTGATAACCTAACCTTTTATTTGCAGAAATTATGACAAATACTCGAGGAAAGAAAACTTCCGTCTCTGCCTCTAAAAACTGAAAAGAAGCAGCATCCTCCTCGGGTCCCACTATTGAGATATGACATCCATTCATCCAATTTCCACCAGGAAACCAAGAAGAATTATTTCAGATTCTACGTGCTCGACCCTTTGGTGTGGCGCGTTGCATCGATTGGGCCGCACTAGAGCAGGTCCACCTAGCTGACTCGGTTCGGGCTCTCCTAGCCACCGCTCCGTGGGACCGATTCTTTGACATCATCGAGCCAACATATCTAGAGATCACTTTGGAACTATGCTCAACATTTCAGATGCAAACAGTTATGGTGGAGCACGAAGATCTACGAACACTCCAATTTTGGCTCGATGGTCTGCTACGGCAGTTGAGTGTCTCGAAATTTGGCGTTGCTTTGGGACTGTACACAGACGAGTTCATGGACGCAGACATCTTTCCCAACCTCCACCGCTACATACATTGTTCACCTTTTTTGTGTTGGATAAACCTCCAACCTGTTACAGGCATTTATGATTCTACCCATTCAAAAGCTTCGGCTCTAGCTCCCGCTCTGCGCTATCTCCATGCCCTTTTGGCACACACATTAACTAGGAGGCGAGAGAGCACTGGCGTCATCAACACTCACGACGCATACTTTTTGTGGAGCATGAGAAAATGGCATATTTTTTATCTCATGTACTTCGTCACCCTTACCTTTCGCTATCAGATAGAACGACACCGGAAAGGAGTCATCAATATCGACCCATATGTGACTTGTTTAGCACGATATTTTGGACTCCTGAATACAGTAGCTCAGTCTTCATCGCTCACTCTCATTGGCCAAATGCTCCCACAGGGCATCCAAAGTATGCTTTATGTGACAGCCCTAAAGTGACCCTAGTCGAAAACCGGTTTCGGGACCGCTAAACCGAGTCACTAAATTATTTGAGTATGATAGTTACTGTCTGAATATATGAATATGCATGTGTGATAATTTCTTTATTGAATTTTTTGCCTAATTATAGGTGAATTTTAGTGATTAGGACTTATGTGAGAAAATTTAGAAATGTGCTAGGCAAATGTAAGGTGGCCTATTAATACATGTGGGAAAAGGGTTGTCCTTGCATGTCAAATAACCCCTTTTCCTAAGGTGAGTGGCCGGCCATGACTAGGTGATGGGCAAGGAAAACATGTCCTAGACATGTTGGCCTAGTGCATGATGTAAGGGAGAATAAAATAATAAAAAAAAGAAAAAGATAATGATGAAACAAAAAAAAAAAAGAGTGTGGATGCCCCCCTTGTTGCCGTGAGTTGAGGAAAAAGAAAGGAGAAAAATTTTGTTGTTCATCCTTTCTCATTTTGTTACAATTGCCATGACTTGAGAAGAAAAAAAAAGTGTCCATTCTCTCATTTTTCTTTGCATGGCCGAATGTACTAAGAAGAAAGGGGGGGAAGCTTGAGAAAATCAGCCATGGGAGCTTACTAGACTAAGGTGTTTTGATACAAGAAGGTATGTTTTATGCCACTCTTGAAAATGCATGCATAGTTTGGAGGATTGGTTCAAATTTTTCCTTGAATCTTGGATCGAAACTAAGTTGTTAGGTGAGTTAAATTTCGCCAAGAATGTTGTATTTCCTAATTAGTGTTTTGATGTTGTTGTGATGAAAGCATGGAGATGAGTGAGTTCGAATGTTTAACAAAAGGAGATTTTTGTGCCATTGAGTTCTTGTTGTTATGTGTGTATGTGCATGAGTATTCGGCCATGCTATAAAATTTATGTTGCAAAATGATTTAATGCTTAATGTGATATATAATAGTACTTGTGAATGAGCTTGAGAGCACCTAAATTATTAGTTGGAAGTGCGAATGTAGTCTTGGATGAATTTTAAAGAACAAAGAAATTTTGGGTGACTAGAGGTCAAGGACATTCGGCCAAAGGCTTGTGTGCTAGCAAAATTTGGCCTAGATGGGGTAAATGTTAAGTGTTAAATGCAATGGAAATGCTAGATTAATGTTGCACATTCGGCTATAGTTAGGCATGTTTATGATCTCATTTAGACGATTAGACATAAAAAGGGTGGTAATGAGGCTGAAAATTGTTGAATGGCTAGTTGGGTAATGAATGTAGCATTCGGCCATATGGGGTAAAAATGGGTCAAATGTTCGTGAAATAAAACTTTGTGAATTGATGAATTAATGATGATAGTATTGTTGATGTCATGTATATATGTATAAATATTTGGCAAGACGGTTAAACTAGTTAATTTATTGATTAGCTCAAGAAGCTAGAGGGGGAGAATCAAGCAAAAGCAAAGGAAAGAACATCGAATAGCCGAGTTGGAACCATTTTACCCAACACAAGGTAAGTCATTAAGCATATATTTGGCATTGTTTTAAATGATCATAATATCTATGCAATTGTGTTTAATGAGATGATATGTAAATGAAAATGTATGTGTATGGAATGATGACATTGTTGAATGTAAAAGAAATAGTGAAATGTGTAGAAAGTTTGCTTTCGGCACTAAGTGTCTTGAACAATACGTGTGTACGGTGACGAGATTGGCACTAAGTGTGCATGCTGGAAATATATGGCACTAAGTGTGCATGCTGGAAATATATGGCACTAAGTGTGCATGCTGGAAATATCTGACCTTTGGGTGTGCGAGCTCGAAGGGTATGGCACTATGTGTGCGGGCTTAAATCACATGGCACTAAGTGTGCGAAATCGAGTATTAAGCAATCGTGTGTGTGCGTACTCTATATATATATATCTCCGATCGAACAATTATATGGAGGGTGTGTCTTCATCGAGTTGAGTATGGACAGCGGAAAGAGTAAGTACCTTGAGTTCGTGGCTAATAGATACTATGTTCATGCTCGGAGTTGAGTCGGTAAGTTTTAAATCTATGTGATGATTTCAATTGCATGATTGTTGCGGAAATGAAATGATGTCTGAAATTGCTTCAAATATCCTATTGAATAGTATATGAAATGTAAATGTATGACTTGGTATGAGATTGATCCGAAGGTCTAAGGAACTATGGTATAGTTCGGTATGGCTGGAACAATGGGCCTTGTTTCATTATTTCATTTTATGATAATTTTAGTAACGGATGGTTGTGAAATGCTTATGACTTATTGAGTTATAAACTCACTCGGTGTTTTCTTGTCACCCATTTTAGGTCTCTTGGACTCGTATCGTTTGTGTGCTCGGAACCGTCGTTGAAGTCATCACACCGGCTGGAAATCTTTTGGTATTGTCTTCGTAGTTGAACTAGGAGAACATTTGGCATGTATAGGCTATTTTGTTTTGTTGAATCTCGGGTTGTAAACTTTAAGCCATGCGAAGATGGCCTATGTGGTCGGTTGAGTGTGAATCTAAAACCTATAGGCACGAGCCTTAGAAACCTTAATTTTGATAAGGTGGCCATAGTTTGTATTATGTATGATGAAATAGTTGGCCATGGAAGAATTATGAAATAGTCATTGTTTGCTTTAGTACCAGATGCTGCCAGCAGCAGTGAGGTGAGATGGACAAATCACTAAAAATAGTAGAAGTAGAATTAAATAGTGAATAAATTATGAAATTGAACCTTGATGAATCTATTTTCATATGGACGAAACGAAACGACCGTATGAGCTGTATTTTAAGAGATATTCAGGTTTTCGCGAAACAGGGCCAGAACGGTTTCTGGATCCCCTGCTCCGACTTGGAAAATTTACCATAAATTATCTAGAAACAATTAGAAGTCATGCCTTATATGCATAGATTCCCCTTTTAGTCTAGTTTCATTAGAAATAAACGACATGAGCATTAGAGCTCTGTACGAGATGATATCCAGGTCGTAATGCGTAAAGGTCAGTGTAGTCGAACCCTGAAACAGGGGTGACTTTAACTAATAAACTGTACCAATTGGCCCAACCAAAAATTCTAGAAATAAATCCATGGATGGATATATGAGTCTAGTTTCATGAAAAATTGACGGAACTCATTTTCGAGTTCTGGAACTCGAGATATGATTTTAAGGTGACAGTGACGCAGTTAACTAGCCTGCCTGGAATGAAAAAGGAAAACAAAAAAAATTTCCAAGAGAGGAATAAGTAAAGTAAGCCGGTAACACCTCGTGGTCAAATCCAGTGGCGGTCACGGGTTTGGGGTGTTACATTTAATTGGTATCGAGCTATGGTTTAGTCGGTTCTAGGACTACCATAGGCGTGTGACTCTAGCTATACATGCCAAATTGTTAGTGCTTAATAATGTGATGACTTGACGGTGAAATTTTTGTTTTGATTAGCGATGGAACCGGGGTAGAGAGACCCTTGGCGGATGACATCGAAAGTGTAGCGGCTGCCCTGCGCAAGGGACACCGCTGTTGAGCCTCGATCATCCGTGAATAATCAAAATGAAGGGCGAAACAAGCCTTCTTCACCATGATGAATGAGTGGGTCGCATAATATGCCCGAACCCATCCGGCTGTCCAACCATTCCCGAATTTAAATAATCCACCCCAAGAGCCCGTAATGCCATCGATTCTCGATCCTGTGAGGTTGAGTAAACCACTGTGGACTTGATTAGGAAGCGTGGGGCCGAGGAGTTTAAGGCCATAGTTACCGGCGATGCCGAAAGGGCGAGTTCGGCTTGATAACACCATTAGAGTGTTTGATGAATTGTCATGCACACCGATGAATGTCTTAAGTGTGCTATATCTTTGTTGCGAGACTCACCTACTATTGGTGGAGGACCTTGATTTCCATAGTCCCAAAGGAACAAGTTACTTGGGATTTCTTTCTAACGAATTTCGGAAGAAATATATTAGTCAACGGTTCATCGATCGAGCGTAAGGAGTTCTGGAACTCAAGCAAGGCCGTATGATCAGATCGAATCTGAACATGAGTTCGTAAGACTTAGTCGGTATGCTCGGGAGTGTGTGGCTGATGAGGTTGCTATGTGCAAAAGATTTGAAGAAGGATTGAATGAAGAGTTAAAGTTACTAGTGGGAATTTTGGAGATAAAGGAGTTCGTGACACTAGTCGAACGAGCCTGCAAGGCGGAAGAACTTGGGAAGGAGAAGAAGAAGGTTGAATTTGAAGCGAGAGATTACCGTAAAAGATCAACGAGTAAAGCTCCGTTCTCGATTGTAAAGAGGTTCAGGGAGGACACCGATGAAGTCGAGGCGATGCGGGAATTTCCATTAGAGCCCGACCATTGACGGACTCCCGAGCTACATCGGTAGCTAGTGTGGGCAATAATCATCAAGAGAGACCTGAATGTCCCCAATGTGGAAGACGACATCTAGGTGAATGTTGGGGTAAGTCTGTTAATAGGGCCTGTTACGGATGTGGTTCGAAGGACCACTTCATTAGAGATTGCAGAGCTAGATGAGAAGAATAAGATGCAAGGTGCAAGATCTAGTGGGGCAACGGCTAGAGGTAGACCCCGAGGATTTCGGGAGGTAGGGGTGGTAATCGAGAGAGAGCCACCGATCTGGTGTTCGATCCGAGACCGTGCTCTGCTAGAGCATATGCCATCCGCGCACGAGAGGAGGCATCCTCCCCGACGTTATCACGGTACTTTTACTCTCTTTGATACTAGTGTGATTGCATTGATTGACCCGGCTCTACTCATTCATATGTATGTGAAACTTTAGCATCCATAAGACTCTACCGTTGAGTCTCTTGAGTTCGTAATTCAGTGTCAAACCCTTTGGGTCAATACGTACTCGTTGATAAAGTGTGCAAGAGATGCCCCTAATAATTGAGAATCCTATTTTCCTACCGATCGATGCTTCTACCATTTGTTGAATTCGATGTTATTCTTGGTATGGATTGGTATTGTACATGATGCGTTGGTGGATCGCAAAGGAAAACCATTGATTTGAGGAGTGCAAATAATGAGGTAGTCCGAGTCGAGTCTACTGATTTAAAAGGAGTGCCAGCGATAATATCTTCTATGACCGCTCGGAGATATGTGAAAAAGGGGTGTGAAACATACCTTGAGTATGTGTTGGAAAGTAAAGAGACGGAAAAGAAACTCGAATCGGTATCAGTGGTTTGTGAGTATTTAGATGTCTTTCCGGAGGAGTTACCGGGATTGCCACCGGTTCGAGAAGTGGAATTCGGCATCGAAGTTGTACCGGGCACTACGCCGATCTCAATAGCTCCGTATCGTATGGCATTAACGGAGTTAAAGGAATTGAAGGTTCAATTGCAAGAATTGACGGATAGAGGTTTCGTTCGACCGAGTTTTTCTCCATGGGGCGCACCAGTATTGTTTGTGAAAAAGAAGGACGGAAGCATGAGGTTGTGTATCGACTACCGTCAACTCAATAAAGTGACGATAAAGAATAAATATCCGTTGCCACGAATTGATGATTTGTTTGATCAATTAAAGGGAGCCTCGGTGTTTTCAAAGATAGATTTGAGGTCAGGATACTATCAGTTGAGGGTCCGAGAATCGGACATACCCAAAACCGCTTTTAGAACAAGGTACGGTCACTACGAATTCTTGGTGATGCCGTTTGGGCTCACTAATGCCCCTGCGGTGTTTATGGATTTAATGAATAGAATTTTCAGGCCACACTTGGGTCGGTTCGTAATTGTATTTATCGATGACATTTTGGTCTATTCGAGAGATGAAACTGAACATGCTGAACACCTAAGGCTAGTGTTGCAAATCTTACGAGATAAGCGATTATCATAAAGTTCAAGAATGTGAATTTTGGTTGAAAGAGGTTAGCTTTTTGGGGCACGTGGTGTCCGCATCGGTGTCGAGGTGGACCCGAACAAAATTTCGACCATAGTCAATTGGAAACCTCCAAGGAATGTTACCGGTTAGGAGCTTTTTGGGGCTTGCCGATTACTACCGACGGTTTGTAAAAGGATTCTCGATGAAAGCCACATCAGAAAAATTATCCAACCCATGATCTCGAATTGGCTGCCATCGTATTCGCCTTAAAGATATGGCGACATTACTTATTTGGTGAGAAGTACCGTGTGTATCGGATCACAAAAGTCTCAAATATTTGATGACTCGAGAGAGACTTAAATCTGCGACAAAGACGATGGCTCGAGTTGTTAAAAGATTATGAACTCGTCATTGATTATCACCCGGAAAGGCTAATGTGGTTGCGGATGCCTTAAGTCGGAAATCACTGTTTGCTTCTGACGATGAATGTACACTTGTCTATCCTACCCGACAATGTGTTAGTAGTCGAATTAAAGGCCAAACCATTGTTGGCTCATCAAATTCGGAAGCTCGGAAAGTTGATGATGAGTTGGTTGCAAAATGGGATGAGTGTGTTCGAATAAGGACTCGAATTTCAAATCGATGATGACGATTGTTTTAGGTTGAAGTCGTCTCGTGTGTTCCAAAGAATTGAACTTATTTCAATAATTACGAGCGAGGCGAATGGCAATCCACCCGGGAGTACGAAGATGTACAACGATTTGAGACGTCGGTTTTGGTGGTATGGTATGAAACGAGACATCTCGATTTTGTCTCGAAATGTTTAATATGTCAACAAGTGAAAGCGGAACATCAAGTGCCATCGGGATTACTTGACCGATCACGATACCCGAGTGGAAATGGGATCGAGTCACAATGGACTTTGTATCCGGACCGCCATTGTCGACAAGTAAGAAGGATGCGATTTGGGTCTTTGTAGATAGATTGACTAAGTCGGCTCACTTTGTCCCCGTGCGTCTGATTTTTCAATGGACAAACTAGCGAATTATGCGTTTCTCGATTGTGAGATTACACGGGTGCCTATTTCCATCGTGTCGGATAGAGATCCGAGATTTACCTCGCGATTTTGGAAGAAGTTGCAAGAAGCTCGGGTACCAAGTTGCATTTCAAAGACCGCCTTTCACCCCAAACCGATGGTCAATCCGAGCGGATAATTCAAATACTCGAGGATATGTTGAGATGTTGTATCCTTGAGTTTAGTGGTTCATGGGAGCAGTATCGCCTTTGATTGAATTCGCTTACAACAATAGCTTTCAATCAAGTATTAAGATGGCGCCTTACGAGGCTTTATACGATCGTAAATGCCGTACCCCATTATTCGGACTGAACTTAGTGAAGGTAAATTCTTGAGGTTGATTTGATTAAGGATGCCGAGCGAAAAGTTCGAGTAATTCGTGAAAGTTTGAAAGCTGCCGGATCGCCAAAAGTCGTATCTTGGGTTTGAAAAGAAAAGACATTGAATATCGGGTTGGAGACAAGGTATTTCTCAAAGTCTCACCACGGAAGAAGGTGCTTAGATTTGGCCGTAAGGGCAAATTGAGTCCGAGGTTCATCGGTCCGTATGAAATATCTGAACGAGTTGGGCGATGGCGTCTGATTAATTTTACCCCGAGCTCGAAAGGATCCTAGCGTTTTCCGTGTCTCGATGCTTGAATATATAGGTCGACCCGACACACGTAATTACTCCATCCGAGGTCGAGGTTCACCTAATTTGAGTTATGAAGAAGAGTGGTTCGCATTCGATGTGCGAAGTAAAAGAGTTCTTGCAATAAGAAAATCCCATTAGTGAAGGTGTTGTGGCATAAACACGGAATTGAAGGAGCCACTTGGGAACTTGAGGACTCTAAGAAAGAGCGATACCCGAGCCTATTTACGGTAAGATTTTCGGGACGAAAATTTCTTAAGTGGGGAGAGTTGTGACAGACCCTAAAGTGACCCTAGTCGAAAATCGGTTTCGGGACCGCTAAACCGAGTCACTAAATTATTTGAGTATGATAGTTCTTGTCTGAATATATGAATATGCATGTGTGATAATTTCTTTATTGAATTTTTTGCCTAATTATAGGTGAATTTTAGTGATTAGGACTTATGTGAGAAAATTTAGAAATGTGCTAGGTAAATGTAAGGTGGCCTATTAATACATGTGGGAAAAGGGTTGTCCTTGCATGTCAAATAACCCCTTTTCCTAAGGTGAGTGGCGGCCATGACTAGGTGATGGGCAAGGAAAACATGTCCTAGACATGTTGGCCTAGTGCATGATGTAAGGGAGAATAAAATAATAAAAAAAAGAAAAAGATAATGATGAAACAAAAAAAAAAAGTGTGGATGCCCCCACTTGCGTGAGTTGAGGAAAAGAAAGGAGAAAAATTTTGTTGCTCATCCTTTCTCATTTTGTTACAATTGCCATGACTTGAGAAGAAAAAAAAAGTGTCCATTCTCTCATTTTTCTTTGCATGGCCGAATGTACTAAGAAGAAAGGGGGGGAAGCTTGAGAAAATCAGCCATGGGAGCTTACTAGACTAAGGTGTTTTGATACAAGAAGGTATGTTTTATGCCACTCTTGAAAATGCATGCATAGTTTGGAGGATTGGTTCAAATTTTTCCTTGAATCTTGGATCGAAACTAAGTTGTTAGGTGAGTTAAATTTCGGCCAAGAATGTTGTATTTCCTAATTAGTGTTTTGATGTTGTTGTGATGAAAGCATGGAGATGAGTGAGTTCGAATGTTTAACAAAAGGAGATTTTTGTGCCATTGAGTTCTTGTTGTTATGTGTGTATGTGCATGAGTATTCGCCATGCTATAAAATTTATGTTGCAAAATGATTTAATGCTTAATGTGATATATAATAGTACTTGTGAATGAGCTTGAGAGCACCTAAATTATTAGTTGGAAGTGCGAATGTAGTCTTGGATGAATTTTAAAGAACAAAGAAATTTTGGGTGACTAGAGGTCAAGGACATTCGTCCAAAGGCTTGTGTGCTAGCAAAATTTGGCCTAGATGGGGTAAATGTTAAGTGTTAAATGCAATGGAAATGCTAGATTAATGTTTCACATTCGGCTATAGTTAGGCATGTTTATGATCTCATTTAGACGATTAGACATAAAAAGGGTGGTAATGAGGCTGAAAATTGTTGAATGGCTAGTTGGGTAATGAATGTAGCATTCGGCCATATGGGGTAAAAATGGGTCAAATGTTCGTGAAATAAAACTTTGTGAATTGATGAATTAATGATGATAGTATTGTTGATGTCATGTATATATGTATAAATATTTGGCAAGACGGTTAAACTAGTTAATTTATTGATTAGCTCAAGAAGCTAGAGGGGGAGAATCAAGCATAAGCAAAGGAAAGAACATCGAATAGCCGAGTTGGAACCATTTTACCCAACACAAGGTAAGTCATTAAGCATATATTTGGCATTGTTTTAAATGATCATAATATCTATGCAATTGTGTTTAATGAGATGATATGTAAATGAAAATGTATGTGTATGGAATGATGACATTGTTGAATGTAAAAGAAATAGTGAAATGTGTAGAAAGTTTGCTTTCGGCACTAAGTGTCTTGAACAATACGTGTGTGTCGGTGATTTAGATTGGCACTAAGTGTGCATGCTGGAAATATATGGCACTAAGTGTGCATGCTGGAAATATATGGCACTAAGTGTGCATGCTGGAAATATCTGACCTTTGGGTGTGCGAGCTCGAAGGGTATGGCACTATGTGTGCGGGCTTAAATCACATGGCACTAAGTGTGCGAAATCGAGTATTAAGCACGTGTGTGTGCGTACTCTATATATATATATCTCCGATCGAACAATTATATGGAGGTGTGTCTTCATCGAGTTGAGTATGGACAGCGGAAAGAGTAAGTACCTTGAGTTCGTGGCTAATAGATACTATGTTCATGCTCGGAGTTGAGTCGGTAAGTTTTAAATCTATGTGATGATTTCAATTGCATGATTGTTGCGGAAATGAAATGATGTCTGAAATTGCTTCAAATATCCTATTGAATAGTATATGAAATGTAAATGTATGACTTGGTATGAGATTGATCCGAAGGTCTAAGGAACTATGGTATAGTTCGGTATGGTGGAACGCTGGGCCTTGTTTCATTATTTCATTTTATGATAATTTTAGTAACGGATGGTTGTCAAATGCTTATGACTTATTGAGTTATAAACTCACTCGGTGTTTTCTTGTCACCCATTTTAGGTCTCTTGGACTCGTATCGTTTGCGTGCTTTCGGAACCGTCGTTGAAGTCATCACACCGGCTGGAAATCTTTTGGTATTGTCTTCGTAGTTGAACTAGGAGAACATTTGGCATGTATAGGCTATTTTGTTTTGTTGAATCTCGGGTTGTAAACTTTAAGCCATGCGAAGATGGCCTATGTGGTCGGTTGAGTGTGAATCTAAAACCTATAGGCACGAGCCTTAGAAACCTTAATTTTGATAAGGTGGCCATAGTTTGTATTATGTATGATGAAATAGTTGGCCATGGAAGAATTATGAAATAGTCATTGTTTGCTTTAGTACCAGATGCTGCCAGCAGCAGTGAGGTGAGATGGAAAAATCACTAAAAATAGTAGAAGTAGAATTAAATAGTGAATAAATTATGAAATTGAACCTTGATGAATCTATTTTCATATGGACGAAACGAAACGACCGTATGAGCTGTATTTTAAGAGATATTCAGGTTTTCGCGAAACAGGGCCAGAACGGTTTCTGGATCCCCGAAAATTTACCATAAATTATCTAGAAACAATTAGAAGTCATGCCTTATATGCATAGATTCCCCTTTGAGTCTAGTTTCATTATAAATAAACGGCATGAGCATTAGAGCTCTGTACGAGATGATATCCAGGTCGTAATGCGTAAAGGTCAAGTAGTCGAACCTGAAACAGGGTGACTTTAACTAATAAACTGTACCAATTGGCCCGACCAAAAATTCTAGAAATAAATCCATGGATGGATATATGAGTCTAGTTTCATGAAAAATTGACGGAACTCATTTTCGAGTTCTGGAACTCGAGATATGATTTTTAAGGTGACAGTGACGCAGTTAACTAGCCTGCCTGGAACAGAAAAAGGAAAACAAAAAAAAAAATTTCCAAGAGAGGAATAAGTAAAGTAAGCCCGGTAACACCTCGTGGTCAAATCCAGTGACGGTCACGGGTTTGGGGTGTTACACTTTATATGTGAATGATTGAGCGTCGTCGTAGGTTCGACCCTCCTTAGTGCCGACTTACACGAGCCACCGATGAAGATGATGCTGAGGATATTCCTAATGATATCCCTACATTTCAAGAGGACCCACCTTCTCAGCCACCACCGAGTCACTGACCAGTTCATGTGACTGCTTCAATATCTGAAGTTTCTGATCACCTTCATTGCTTTGAGCAATATTGCACTCAGCGATTCGATAGCATCGAGGCGACTTTACAACAAATTTGTCAACATTTTCACATATCGCCTCCAGCACCACCACCTCAGGATCTAGCTATCGATGAGGACTTTTAAGTCCATTTAATTTTCAATTTGTCTTTCTTTTTACTTTATTTTTATTTTTGCCTTTCTTCTTGAATTTAATTATCATTTTCCTACAAGACTTTTATTAGTATAATTCAAATTTTCCTTTTTCTAGTTATTTCATTATTACTACCTATAACTACTTTATAAATATAAATCCCTTAAACATTACTGATGGCATTGCAGTTTCAAAAGGTTCAATCGATGGGAGCTTGTAACACCCCTATCCCGTAACCGTCGCCGGAATAGGTAAGGGGCATTACCAGACAGATAAAACATTTCAGACCAATTCAGAATCACAGATATCACATAACATTAATACATAGGCAATCATCAACAATTCATCCCTTATGATGGTCTACGAGACCTACAACATACTTTTAAGGACAGTCGGGAGTAAACCGAACATATTCAGAAATTTCAGAACTCAAAAAATTTTCAATTCTGTTGAGGTCACACACCTGTGTGACCAGGCTATGTGCCTCACACAGGCACCAGACACGCCCATGTGAACCAGCCGTGCCAAAACAAGGCATACATACTGACTTTCACCCATGGCCAACAGACACGCTCGTGTTCTATGGCCCTGTGATACTTAGCTAGCTACTGACTTGAGCCATCGGCCATATGACATGCCCATGTGTCTTAACTGTGTGATCTTAAGAGGTTACTGCTTTGCATACAAGGCCAGAAAGAACGCCCGTGTTCCCTAACCATGTGGCACAATGCAGGCTTGGTTTAAGCCAACTTGCCACCCCTTTTAGGGTCATTCCTACAAGCAATATTAAACAACATTTGTATTAAAATTTTCAGCCAATTCCATGTTCAACACATGCTTCATTATAACTAAATCATCACCATTCAATAACCTATTCAAATCCATGCCAAAACACATTAAAATTCTTATTACAACAACATGCCAAAATGCTCATTTCATAGCTCACTTATAGCACCTTCTAACTCATGCTTAAACTTACCATTTCCTCAACTTGGTATATTTCAAAATGACGACCACATACAATACTATATAACCATTACAAGTATACACAATTTGGCATCACAACCCATTTACCAAAACTAAGCACAAAACATACCATTTGCTAACCAACTCTCATGGCATAACATATATACATATCAAAGCTTAAATACACAGACATTCTAGCCTATACATGCCATACTTCAAAATATTTACACTTTCAAGGTACCAAAATGATTTCGATAGTATGGTGATGATCCTTGACGGTCCATGAGCTTGTAGTAGCTTCGATATCTATAAAAAAATGCAAACACACACAAAGTAAGCTTTCAAAAGCTTAGTAAGCTCGTACTATATTCATCAATAGTATATAAAACATAAAACATCAACACATAAGTATTTAAAAATTCTTAATCATCTATCAAATCTATACCAACCCAATCCATAGTTCATAATAATTAAATGAACTTCACCTAGATAATATCATCTACCATAAAAATATCATCTACCATAAAGGTATCATACATACCTGGTTCTTCCCATACTTACTTTCATTCTCACCTCTTGTTTGAGTATTTCAAGACTCTGTGTAAATTATTCGTACTTTAACATCCGCACACTTAGTGTTGTAAAGGTTAGCCGAAGCTAAAATGATTCCGCACACTTAGTGCCATCTCAACTAGCCGAAACTAAGTCGATATTGCACACTTAGTGCCTTTTGTAGCCAAAGCTAGTTTAAATTGCACACTTAATGCCTATGCTTTCAATTCATCATTATATCATCCAATTCAATTATATCCAACCCATGTATAATCAAGGCATCAAAACTTACTTAACATTATATTTTAAGTACGAACTTACCTCATACTCGAAATTTGTCGACTCGGACTGTTTATTCTACAATCTTCGATTTCTCTCGGTCTAAGTCTGAATTCCTCTTTTCTTGGTCTAAATGTATTAAAAATTAACCTTTTTATTCACTAAATATTTTAAAATAATCCATATGTACACAATTAGGGCATTTTGCAAACTAGCCCTCACATTTTCGCATTTCAACACTTTAGTCCCTATTTCTCAAATTCACAAAATACACATAATTTGCATATACACAAGCTTAGTCGAATTCTCCTAGTACTCATACTAGTCCACACATTTCATTTATTTTACATTTTAGTCCCACAAAATAACATTTTTGCAATTTAGCCCAAATTGTTCAAATTCATCGAAAATCCAAAAACAAAACATTCAAACCCAACATCAAGCTTTCTTAATTCATCATATAACATCAGAAAACTAATGAATCCATTAATGGAACTTTTCAAAATCATCAATAAAATCAAAAATTGAGACATGGGATTGATAATATACTAAGCAACGATCACAAAAATATAGAAATCATAGAATCCTTAGGCTCCCATGTAGCCTCTTCAATACCATGTCGATGCCACAATACTTTTACTAATGGAATTTTCCTATTTCGCAACTCTTTAACCACTCGAACTAAAATACGGATTGATTTTTCTTCGTAAGTCATATCAAGCTGAATTTCAATCTCAAACAGTGAAATTACATGTGAAGAATCAAATTTGTATCGTCCAAGCATCGATATGTGAAATACATTATGAATCTTTTCTAGCTCTTGTGGCAACAACAATCTATACGCAACTGGCCCAATACGCTCGATAATTTCATACGGTCCAATGAACCTCAGACTCAATTTTCCTTTTCTACCAAATCGAAGCACTTTTTTCCACAAAGATATTTTCAAAAATACTTCGTCATCGATCTCAAATTCAATGTCTTTTCTTTCCAAATCTGTATATGATTTCTGACGATCAGAAGCTGCTTTCAAACTATCTCGGATCACTTTCACTTTCTATTACGTTTCTTTTATCAAATCAACCCCGTGAATTTTATTTTAGATGAGCTCCGTCCAATACAAAGGTGTACGGCATTTGCGACTATATAAAGCTTCGTACGGTGCCATTTTAATGCTCGATTGAAAACTGTTGTTATAAACGTTGATGTGATCAAATCGTGATAAGTTTTATAATTTATGAATGTCTGTTCTTGAAAACTAACTATTATCACAACAAAGGAAAGCACACCTTATCGAACAGTAGTATAGCTTATGGCAAGACTGAGATGTCGAACCCAAAAAAACTAAAAGTACTAGTATTAACTCTCTTTTTATTATCTAACCTAAAAATAAAGGGGTTTGTTTTATCTAAACTAATTATTAAACTAAGAATGCACAAAAAGTAAATTGGGGAAATAACTTTTGGGAAAGCTGAATGATTTGGACAATACCCAAGGAAAAAATCCACCTAGACTTCACTTGTTATTGACTCTGAATTAAACGATTTATTCATTTGACTTGATCCATAGAAATCCTAATTTATATTATTATCTCTCTCGAGACTAACAATGTCTAATCCTAAGTTGATTAATTGAAATCTCTTTCTAATTAAAACCCCTAGTGTTGCATTAACTCGATCTATGGATTCCTTTATTAGGTTTCACCCTAATCCGGCAAAATTATGTCACCCTATGTCTAGGTGGGCAATCAACTCCGCTCAATTATGCTAGATCTACTCTTAGACAGGGACTTTTACTCCTCTGAATAACCACGTCAATACTTGAATCAATATCCTGTAATATTAAAACAAGAATTAAGAACACATAATTAAGAACAAATCAAATATTTATCATATAATTCAGAAAATAATAACAAGATTTGTCTTAGGTTTCACTCCCTTTAGGTATTTAGGGGGTTTAGTTCATAAGTGTAAAAGAAAACATCTCAGAAGAAGAATGATAACAAAACATAAAGAAAACCCAAAAACTCCTGAAAGAAATTGAAGGGAGATCTTCAGTCTTGAAGGAAATTCCGGCATCTAAGATGGATCAATCGGCTTTCTTTGAGTAATTCCTTGCCTCCTACTCTGTGTTTCTATTCTAGGTACCTCCTGGTTGTTTATATAGGCTTTAGAATGCTTCAAAACCCTCAAGAGTGGCCTTTTTCTGAATAGGACTAGACTTAGGCTCGACAGGGACATGCCCGTGTGAGGTGGTTTAGGCCTTGTTGCAATCTGTTAAACAGACACGGCCGTGTGAACTACCCGTGTGAGGAAGTCCAGGCCCTGTTGATTTCATATGTTGACCAATGTTCTTCATTTTTGGCCCGTTTCTCGCTCTTTTTACTCTTCGATGCTCACCTAAGTATAAAATATGAAATTAAAGGATTAGGAGCATCAAATTCACCAAATCTAAGGATAATTCTTCCAAAAAAATTTGCTAAACATGGGCTAAAAATATGTATAAATTACGATTTATCAAATACTCCCACACTTAAACGTTTGCTTATCCTCAAGCAAAATCCTCAACTCACAATCAAAATAAATTCTTCTCAACTTATAATTCTCATCAATAGTATCTCAAAATAATCCATAAGTAATCAGACATTGAAAATTTAACTCGAAGAACATCAAAGTTTCAAACATTCCAAGTTGAGCATTATATCACGAAAACATAGGTGTCTCCCCTCATCTAAGTAATCACCGTTGATTCAAAATATCACAAAGTTTCACATCCACACTAAAGATTCACTCAAATCATTCAAGGTGTTTAAGGACAAGAAATTTAGCACTCAACAGTCAATATGAAAAGTTGTTACCAAAGGCTTGCGTGATAATCAAATCTCCGCCACTGTATATTAAGATGATACATAAATTAAAAGGGCTTTAGAAGGTTGTAACGTGGCTTTGGTTAAGGGGTGTGATTGCAAGCTGAAAAAGAAGGTTAGAATCGAGATTGAATTGAAAAATTACCTAACTAGAAAAATACTAAAACTGGCAAATTACATTCCTAATCAAAAGATCTTAGAATTGAGCTTTTCTTCATGGGATATGGAATTAAATACTTAAGCTCAAAAACAAAGAAATATTACTAATATGTATGTATATATGTTTTTTTTTAGGAACAAGTCAAGTAACATAGGCTAGCTGTCAAAAATAAAACATAGCTAAGCAATTTATTCAAATCAAATCTCGACCAAAATAGGGATTAAATTAATTTAGGGGATTTCAACAATAATGGGTTATGGGTTAATATTGAGGGTAGATCAATGAACGGGTTATTGGGCTCAAGGGGGTTCACTAAGGGTTAATTATGAAGGTAGGCTTTTAAGGAGTGAGTGGGTTAAACCTAAATACCTTTATCATCTTGACATATCAAATCACAGGTGTGGTCTTGACATGCATAATCAAGCAAGTTCTAGAATAACAATTCAATATTGATGCACTCATAACAATAAAAGTGAGCATGAAAGGAATAATATATGCTCTAAAGGCTCAATATCTCACAAAAATTATGGCTTTTTGATGTTTAACCTGTTAATTTCAACTCAAGATAATACCTAAACTTGGGGAAACAACCTAAAAGAATTTGTAATTCTCAAAAATCAACTTATCATGCTTGATTCTTTAGTTCCTTAAAGTTTAAACAATCAATGCATAAATGTCTATGTTTTAATTCAAGACATATCAATAAAAATCACAAATTAATCAAAATTTATTCTAATAATAAAATGAGAAGATTATTTGAGAACAAGACAAATTTTAGGGATTTTTTTTATGATGATATGAATAACCCCCCACACTTAAGATGTACGTTGTCCTCAATGTACAAAAATAGATTTATTGAAAAATATAGATATAAGAGAGGAAGAGAAGTGAAACTTCTTGAATTTGTGGGTGAATTCCTTAAATCGGAGTTATGGAGAATAATCATCCAAGGCAATGATGAGAGTAGAGGAGGATACTCCGGTGGTGGTAGAGGTTGGGTTCCACAACCACAGTGTCCAACGAAAAGGTTATCGTGGTGGTCGGGTAGGACATGGCAGTCGTGGAGAACCTTTTTCAGTAGAGTTGAAAATTCCTAAGTATTAATGAGCTTTGGAGCTTTTTATAACTGCGATAAAATCACTAACTCTTTAGGAAATATAAAGAAGCATATTTACTCGTAAAAAAATAGCCGAAAACATAAATTATCTAATAAAAATTATAAAACCTAAAAATAAAATAGTATTGAAGGGAAGTAAAATAAAAAGTACTTTTAAGATATAAATAAAGATAAAAGTAAAAATAGAAATAATAAATAAAAAGTCTTTAAAAATCTTCATCGCCAGATGGTTCGTGAGGTAGGGGCGGCGAAGAGATGTGAAAGTACTGACAAATCTGATGTAAGGTAGCATCAATGTGATCAAAGCGCTAAAAACACTGTTACTCGAATCGAGTAAGACACTCAAAGATGTCAGAAAGTGAAGCCACCGCATGAACTAGACGATGAATAGGTGGTGGCTGAGAGGCTGGATCCTTGTGCGATGGAGGGGCATCATCGGCAATGTCCTCTGGGTCCTCCTACTTGACTGACTGGACTAGGCGATGCTGAGAAGGATCAAATCCACGACGTCGCTCGATCATCCTCATATGTAGCATACTAGAGATGCCCTGTGGGGACATTTGACCGATGAGACTGAGGGAGGATGCTTGTGCTGCCGTGTTGAGGAGACTGAAGTACCGCACTAGGCGAGTCACATAAGGGCCGATGGATATGACTTGCTTCCTGTGCCACTCCGTCTAATGGCAAATGGCGAGGGCGATGAAATAGGCGAGGTCGAACACGTGCCTATTCGCCATGCTCCCTAAAAAGTAGACGTCGTTAGTGTTGACGACGCCGGTACTCTCTCGTCGTCCTGTCAAGGTGTAGGCTAGGATGGCATGCAAATATCTCAGAGATGGGGTGAGAGCTGATGCCTTGGAGAGACTAGGGTCATAGGTGGCCGAAGCAGGAACGAGGACCCTCTAGCAGTTTGAAAGAGAGTAGTGGATGTGGCAATGGAGGCTAGCGAAGTTGTCGTCGTCCATTAACTACTCTGTATATAGTCCTACTGTGACTCCGAACTCAAGTACGCTCAACTGGAGGACTAAACTGTCGAGACAGAACTGGACTGTTCCAAAATTGTCTAACTCTGTCATAACGACTTGAAGGTGGAAGGTTGAACAAAGTTTGAGTGTGAGCTCAAGGTACGTCAGCTCGATGATTTCGAAGAAGAGCCCCCATGGGTCAGTCATCAGGAGAGCCAGAACTACGTCAGCGAGTTGGATTTGTTCTAATGCAGCCCAGTCAATGCAATGGCCCACACCTAGAGGTCTAGCCCGTAATATCTGGAAAAGTTCCTCCTGTGGCCTCGGTGGAAATTGGAGAATTGGGTGCCTGATCTTAGTGGTAGGAGCCGAGGATGATGCTGCTCCTTTCCTCTTATTTGAGGCGGGGACAGGGGCTTTCTTGCCGCATGGATTTGACATGATATACCTACAAGAAACATATATTAACAAATTCAAAAAGAAATTAACCATGAATTAAACTAACAAATACAATTTAAAATTACTAACATTAACAGGACTCAATCAAAAGCAATCAAACTTGACAGATATTTTATGAAAAATGGCAAAGTGATAGCATGACTAAATTAAAAACAAGCTAGATGGAAGTAGTTAGGCATGGTAAGAATATAGTACAAAGTATGTGAACTAAATCCTAAGAATGAGGATGATAATATATACAATCAGTAGCAATATGTAAATAAAAGAATAAAAACTAAGACTATCATGTTAGTGAGAATCCAAAGAAAGTAAAAGAGAAGAGAAAGCTGTTAGAAGAGGACCAATGGTCGGAAGAGCGACGGCGTGAAGGTTGGGTGCGATTGGGGTTGGCCATAAGCGTGGGTGGTAGGGCTATGTGGGTCGCGCAAGGGGATAAGAGAAGAGAGGGCAGAAAAATGGGAGAAGAGAAGAGGGCTAGGGGTGGCCTGGAGGTGGTGGGGAAGACTATTTCGATAGCTAAGGTTAGGTTTTGCAGAAGGGGATGATGAATAGTGAGGGGCTTATATAGATTTTGGGGCACACGGCCGTGGGGCATGCCCGTGTGCCCTTATTTTAGCCCGTGTGTTTCGTGATTTTCAAATTTAGGGTGCGTCTGAAATTCAGCCCACATCCGTGTTCGTTGGGCGTGTTCGTGCATACAGTCGTGTCATACGTCCGTGTTCTGCTTCGTTTGCTTCTCCCACTCCTGCGTATGGATGCATCTGCCCGTGTTAATTTCACAGTCTCGAGCACGGGTGGTGGGCACGGGCGTGTCGCACACCTGTGTTAATTTCTCAGTTTCGACCACGGCTTCTAGACATGAGTGTGGCGCACGCCCGTGTTATTTTGACAGTTTCATCCACGGCCATGCCGCACGGCTATGGTAACGTATCGAATTTCGTGTTGGGGAAAACTTTCGCTCTATTTTCACAAGGCCTTATCAAACGATCGTGTCACTGCCGTGGTATGAGTACGGCCTAAAGCACGCTCGTGTGCCTAGCCGTATGGATTTGGAAAACCTGTATTCAAGGACTCAGTTAGTGATTTAGATGGTAAAAACTAAAATTCAAAAAAGTTAACACTGTCAGTGCTCGGGTTGTCTCCCTAGAAGTGCTTATTTATAGTTTAATCTCGATTTACCTCTCTGTTGCGTGGTCATGGTGGTGCGAGGAGTTTACACTCCTCATTCGTACTATCAAACACAAAATAAGGTTTTAGACGGGTATGATTTACCTTAAAGGTGTCGGATTTAGGATGAATTACTTCGACTGTCCCATATGGAAAAATGTTGAATACTGTAAGAGGGATTGCTCCATTAGGTTTAGAAGTGGCAATACGAGGTTCTGCTGCATCTAGTAGTACTTTGTCTCCAACCTTAAGTTGATTTGGTGAAACATTGAGCTTGTCATGGCATGGTTTTGGTTTATTGTGTGTTCTCAGTTTCTGTGTCCACCATTCATCTAGTTCCTTGATTTGTAGCCTTCGTTCTTCATAGATGGGTTCTTTGTTGTTACTTGAACAAGGCTCATGTATGCTTTTCGAACGTGTTTCCTACAAAGAAGGTTGCACCTCATGATCAGTATTAGTAGAATTTCAAGCTTGAAGAGTGATTGTTTCATCAGCCATACAAAGTGTGAGTTCACCTGTACCAACATCAATTATAATTCCAGTAGTTGCTAAAAAGGGCCTTCCTAAAATTAAAGGCACGTCACTATCCTCTTCTATGTCTAGAACAACAAAATTAATTGAGAATATAAATTTATCAATTTTGACAAGTACATCTTCAATGATACCCCTAGGAAATCTAATGGTTTTATCGGCTAACTGAATGCTCATCCTAGTTTTTTTGGGTTTCCCAAGACCTAGTTGTTTAAACATTTTATAGGGCATGACATTAATACTAGCCCCTAAATCAGCCAGAGCATTACTAACATCTAAGCTACCAATTAAATAAGGAATCGTAAAACTCTCTAGATCTTTCAATTTGTTGGCTAGCTTATTCTGTAGAATGGCTGAGCAAACTGCATTCATCTTCACATGCGACGCCTCATCCAACTTCCGCTTATTTCCTAAAAGCTCCTTTAAAAATTTAACTGCATTTGGCATCTACGAAAGAGCTTCAATAAATGGTAAGTTAATATGTAATTTCTTTAATAATTTAAGGAATTTACCAAATTGTTCATTCGTGTGGTCTTTCCTTATCGCATTGGGGTATGAGACACGAGGTTTGTACTCTCTACTTACCAGTTTTTGCTCATTGTGTCCACCTCACCTTTACCTTTACTTACCACAATTCCTTGTCTCGGTTCTGGTTCAGGTTCAACTAACCCTTCCTTATCTTAAATGGTAATCGCGTTGAGTTGTTCCCTTGGGTTAGATTCAGTATTACTTGGTAAGCTACCTTGTGGTCGTTCAAAAATTAGTTTGGCGAGCTGTCCTATCTGAGTTTCGAGCTATTATATCGATGCTTATTGATTCTTAAGTGCTATTTTGGTATTCTGAAAGCGAGTTTCTCACACTGAGATAAACTTTGTTAGCATCTCCTTAAGGTTTGACTTCTTCTCCTGTTGGTAAGGTGGTTGTTGAAAACCCAGAGGATGTTGTGGCCTTTGATTCCCTTGACCACCCCACGAGAAATTGGGATGGTTCCTCCAACCTGCATTATATGTATTACTGTATGGGTTATTTTGAGATCTAGAATTATTGTTACCCATGTATTGAACTTGTTCCTCCTCGGTGTTGGGGTTGAAGGATTGATATTCTATGTGTACTCCTCCTCAATTTGAATCACACCTCATCACTGGATGTACCTGAGTAGAATCATATAAACCATCAATCTTTTTATTTAAAAGTTCTACTTGGTTAGATAGCATAGTAACCGCGTTGAGGTTGAAAACACCGGCTGCTTTGATCGGCTTTGTTCTCATAAATTTCCACTAATAGTTATTCAGTGACATCTCTTCAATAAATTCGTAAGCCACTTTAGGTGTTTTGTTATTGATAGTCCCACCAGCAGCTGCATCGATAAGTTGCCTTGTTGAGGGGTTCACACCGTTGTAAAACGTTTGAACCTGCAACCATAAAGGTAACCCATGGTGAGGGCACCTTCTCAATAGATCCTTATATCTCTCCCATGCATCATAGATGTTTCTAGATCCATCTGCACAAAAGAAGAGATATCATTCCTCAACTTAGCCATTTTAGTCGGCGGAAAATATTTAAGTAAGAATTTTTCGATCATTTGTTCCCAAGTAGTGATTGACCCTCGTGGTAACGAGTTCAACCACTGTTTAGCTTTGTTCCTCAACGAGAAGGGGAACAACCGAAGGCGAATGGCATCATCAGAAATGCCATTGATCTTAAATATGTTGCAAAACTCCAGAAAATTTGCCAAAACAGTATTTGGATCCTCATCCTGCAAACCATTAAACTGAACAAATTGTTGTATCATTTGAATTGTGTTAGGTTTCAATTCAAAATTATTTGCAGCAATAGTAGGTCTAACTATACTCAATTCAGTTCCTGTTAAAGTAGGTTTAGCATAATCATACATAGTGTGCCCAGCAGGATTCTGATTTACTGGATCAGCAGCAATCGCAGTAGGTAGTAGATTTTCCTAATTTTCAGCCATCTCCTTGGTTGTGGTGGAAAGACCGTCCTCTTGCTCTTCCTCTGTGTATCTTGGGCTTTACCTTCTTTCTCTTTGATTTCTGTTAGCTGTGCGATCGATCTCACTATCAAAAAGTAATGGTCCCGACGGGTTTCTTCTAGTCATAAACTATAAAACCTGCCAGAAGGAAAAAGAAAATTTAGGAACAAAAATCAAAATAAAATTTAAATTGTAGTAAAATAAATGGCTAAAGTAATAAAAATTAAGTGTTCCTAATATCTTAGTTCCCCGACAACGGCGTCAAAAATTTGATGTGATCAAATCATGATAAGTTTTATAATTTATGAATGTCCGTTCTTGAAAACTAACTATTATCATGAAAAAGGCAAGCACACCTTATCGAACAGTAGTATAGCTTATGGCAAGACCAGGATGTCGAACCCAAAGGAACTAAAAGTACTAGTATTAACTCTCTTTCTTTTATCTAGCCTAAAAATAAAGGGGTTTGTTTTATCTAAACTAATTACTAAACTAAGAATGCACAGAAAGTAAATTAGGGAAAAAACTTTTGGGAAAACTGAATGATTTGGACAATATCCAAGGAAAAAATCCACCTAGACTTCACTTGTTATTGACTATGAATTAGACGATTTATTCATTTGACTTGATCCGTAGAAATCCCTAATTTATATTATTATCTCTCTCGAGACTAACAATGTCTAACCCTAGGTTGATTATTTGAAATCTCTTTCTAATTAAAACCCCTAGTGTTGCATTAACTCTATCTATGGATTCTTTTATTAGGTTTCACCCTAATTCGGCAAAATATGTCACCCTATGTCTAGGCGTGCAATCAACTCCGCTCAATTATGCTTGATCTACTCTTAGGCAAGGACTTTTGCTCCTCTGAATAAGCACATCAATACTTGAATCAATATCCTGGAATATTAAAACAAGAATTAAGAACACATAATTAAGAACAAATCAAATAATTATCATATAATTCAGAAAATAATAACAAAATCCGTCTTATGTTTCATTCCCCTTAGGTATTTGGGGGGTTTAGTTCATATGTGTAAAAGAAAACATCTTAGAAGAATAATGATAACAAAACATAAAGAAAGCCCAAAAACTCCTGAAGGAAATTGAAGGGAGATCTTCAGTCTTAAAGGATAATCCGGCTTCTGAGATGGATCAATCGGCTTTCATCGAGTAATTCCTTGCCTCCTACTCCGTGTGTCTGTTCTAGGTACCTCCTAGAGTGTTTATATAGGCTTTAGAATGCTTTAAAACCCTCAAGAGTGGCGTTTTCCGAATAGGACTAGACTTAGGTTCAACAGGGACACGCCCGTGTGAGGTGGCTTAGGCTGTGTTGCAATTTGTTAAATAGACACAGCCGTGTGAACTACTCCTGTGAGGAAGTCCAGGCCATGTTGATTTCCTATGTTGACTCATTTTATTCGTTTTTGGCCCGTTTCTCGCTCTTTTTACTCTTCTATGCTCACCTAAGTATAAAACATGAAATTAAAGGATTAGGAGCATCGAATTCACCAAATCTAAGGATAATTCTTCCAAAAAAGTGCTAAGCATGGGATAAAAATATCTATAAATTACGATTTATCAAGCAAATTCAATCAATGGTAAATATTGTTCCCACATGCCTTCAAACTCAAGAATGCAACATCTCAGCATATCCTCAAGTATCTGAATAATCCGCTCAGATTGACTGTTGTTTGCGGATGAAAAGTAGTGCTAAAGTGCAATTTAGTACCCAGAGCATCTTGCAACTTCTTCCAAAATCGTGACGTGAATCTCAGATCTCTGTCTGATACTATAGACAATGGCACACCATGCAATCTCACTATATCGAAAATGTATAACTTAGCTAATCTATCAAGCGAATAATCAGATCGAATCAGAATAAAATGAGCCGATTTCATCAATCGATCAACTTCAACCTAAATTCTATCTTTCTTTCTCGAAGACAGAGGCAAACCCAAAACAAAATCCATGGTCACTCGATCCCATTTCCACTCCGGAACCATAATCGGTTGTAACAATCCAGATGGCATTTGATGCTCAGCTTTAACTTGCTGACAGATTAAACATCTCGAAACAATGTCAGAAATATCTCTTTTCATTCTCAGCCACCAGTATAGTTGTTTCAAATTGTTATACATTTTTGTACTTCCCGGATGTACAAAAAATCTACTACTATGAGCTTCATTCAAAATCGTCTGAACTAACTCCAAATTTCTTGGAACACAAACTCTATTTTTGAATCTCAGACAGTCATCAACATCTATTCGGAATTCAGAATCAGAATTACACTGGGTTCATTTTGCTATTAATTCATTATCAACCTTTTGAGCTTCGATAATCTATTGTAAGAACAAAGGTCTCGTTTTTAATTCAGCTAAAACTGAACCATCATTAGATAGAACTAAACGAGCATTCATTGCACGCAAAGCAAATAATGATTTTGACTCAAAGCATCTGCAACAACATTTGCTTTTCCCGGGTGATAATCAATCACAAGTTCGTAGTCTTTCAACAATTCCAACCATCTTCTCTGTCGCAAATTCAAATCTTTCTGAGTCATCAAATACTTCAAACTCTTATTATCAGAATACACATGACATTTCTCTCCAAAGAAGTAATGGCACCAAATATTTAGGGCAAACACAATCTCAGCTAACTCAAGATCATGCATCGGATAGTTCTTTTCATGTGGCTTCAACTGTCTCGAAGCATAAGTGACAACTTTTCCTTCTTGCATTAGAACACATCCCAAACCAATCAACGAAGCATCACTATAAATCACAAATTCTTTACCCAATTTAGGTTGTACTAAAATCGGAGCTTCAATCAATAAAGCTTTCAACTGATCAAAGCTATTCTGACACTTTTCAGACCCCTCAAACTGCACATTTTTCTGGAGCAGTTTTATCAACGGAGTCGCAATCATCGAGAAAC
The DNA here is from genome assembly GCF_025698485.1 of Gossypium arboreum. Taxonomy (NCBI): domain Eukaryota; kingdom Viridiplantae; phylum Streptophyta; class Magnoliopsida; order Malvales; family Malvaceae; genus Gossypium; species Gossypium arboreum. The sequence continues at coordinate 80,304,801 of NC_069081.1, read as the reverse complement.
CTTTTACTAATCTTCTATAGTAACCAGCAAGTCCCAGAAAACTACGGACTTCAGATACATTCCTCGGAGGTTTCCAATCCAAAATAGTTGAAATTTTGCTTGGATCAACTCGGATACCGGAGGGTGATACAATATGACCCAGGAAACCAACTTCTCGCAACCAGAATTCACACTTACTGAATTTTGCATACAACTATTTATCTCTCAAAATCTGTAATATTATTCTCAGATGCTCGGCATGTTTAGATTCATCAAGTGAATAAATTTAAATGTCATTAATGAATACCACAACAAATTGATCTAATTATAGTCTAAAAATTTTATCCATCAAATCCATAAAGATAGCAGGTGCGTTAGTCAATCCGAAAGCATAACTAAAAATTCATAGTGAGCGTACATCATTCTGAAAGCAGTCTTTAGAATATCTGAATATTTCACCCGCAACTGATAATAGCCTGATCTCAAATCTATTTTCGAAAACACAGCAGCTCCTTTCAACTGATCAAAAAAATCATCAATTCGGGGCAGGGAATACTTATTCTTAATAGTCACCTTGTTCAGTTGACGATAATCTATACACATTCTCATCGTACTATCTTTCTTTTTCACAAATAAAACCGGAGCACCTCAAGGAGAGAAACTCGGTCTAACAAGCCCTCGATCGATCAACTCTTGTAACTAAGACTTTAGTTCTTTTAGTTCAGTCGGAGCCATTCGGTATGGAGCTACCGAAATCAGTGTAGTACCAGGTACCAATTCTATGCCAAATTCTACCTCTCTAACTAGAGGTAATCCTGGAAGTTCTTCAGGAAACATATCAGGGAACTCACAAACAACAAGCACAGATTCAACTTTATTTTCTGGCACTCTTGAATCAATCACATATGCAAAATAAGCTTTACAACCCTTTCTCACCACACTCAAAGCTTTCGTTGAAGATATCATAGCAGGCAACCCATTCAAATCACTAGATTCAATTCTGACTATTTCATCATTCTTGCATCTTAAATCAATAGTTTTCCATTTGCAGTTCACCACAGCATTATGCAAAGTTAACCAATCCATACGCAGAATTATATCAAACTTATCAAAAGGCAATAGCATCAGATCAGCCAGAAAATAATTGTCTCGAAACCTTAACGGACAATTCTTGCAGACTTTATCAACTAGAACACATCTGCCTAGGGGGTTCGAAACTCTAATTACTAATTCAATAGACTCTACAGGCTAAGTCTTATTGTTCACTAAGTTCATGCATATATACATATGTGTTGATCCAGGATCTATCAAAGCAATTACAGAAGTATCATCGAGAGTAAATGTACCAATAATCACATCTGGCAATGAAGCTTCCTCGCAAGCTCGGATAGCATACGCTCTAGCAGGTGCACGAGCTTCAGATCTAATAGTTGTGTCTTTCGTTCCTCTTTGACTACCGCTTACATTTCCCAAATTTCTGGGAGGTTTACTACGAGAAACATTACCACTCTTCCTCAGATTCTGAACATTATCTTTTTCAACTAAATTTGGGCAATCTTTAATAAAATGATTTCTTGAACCACAACTATAACAAGCTCGATTATTACTTTTTCCCTAGCATTCACCAAAATGTCATCCTCCACATTGATCACACTCAAGTTTTTCATTCCTTGCATTATCTACACTAGCAACAGACGTGGCTGAAGATTTGAATTTCGATTGTGATCTAGCACGATTTCTATTCGAATGTCCCATAATAGCCTTTGAACGACTGCTATCATTTCTAAACTTCTTGGATCCAGATTGAAATGATTTACTGGATGATCTCTTTCGTACCTCTTTAGCTTCAAAATCAGTCTTTCTCTTCTCTTTCCCAAGATCTTCAGCTTTACATGCTCGTTTAACAAGCACCACAAATTCTTTGATTTCTAGAATTCTAACGAGCAAACGAATATCTTCATTCAAACCGTCTTCAAATCTCTTGCACATTATTGCTTCCGAAGATACACATTCGCGGGCATACTGACTCAACCTTACAAATTCTTGCTCTTATTCTATGAGAGAAATACGGCCTTGTTTAAGCTCTAGAAACTCTTTGCGTGTCTAATAAATGAATCTTTGACTGTATACTTCTTCCCAAATTTAGATTGAAAGAAATCCCACGTAACTCGTTCACTCAGACCCACAGATGTCAAATTTTTCCACAATGATACGCCGTGTCTCTCAGAAGTGAAACGGCACATTTTATACATTCTTCTAGACTCAAAGACAACTTATCAAACACTCTTATTGTGTTCTCTAACCAGAACTCAGCTTTTTCTGCATCATCACTTGTTGTATCTCGGAATTCTTCAGCTCCATATTTTCTAATCTTATCAACTAGTGGTTTACTCAATTGTACCGGATTCACTTGTGGCATAACAAGAGTTTGAGGAGGATTAACCAGGGGTGGAGGTTGTTGTACAGCTGGGTTGGTTCTAATGTATTGGATGAACCAATCATTCATTATCTGATAGAAGGCTTGTTTAGCCTCACCATCACGGCTACTAGTGGCCGAGAATCGACTTACCTTGTCCCTTGCGTGGGAGGCGGTAGCATTGCTTTCAACATCGTCAACTACAGCTCTATCGGGATCCATTGCTATATAAAAGCACATTTCAATGTCAGGATTCATCATACTACCCTAGTTTCAGATATATGGCATGTATGGCTAGACTCACATATGCTATGGTAGTCCTAGAACCGACTAAACTACAGCTCTGATACCAATAAAATGTAACACCTCTATCTCGTAACCGTCGCTGGAATAGGTAAAGGGCATTATCAGACAGATAGAACATTTCAGACCAATTCAGAATCACAGATATCACATAACATTAATGCATACGCAATCATCAACAATTCATCCCTTATGATGGTCTACGAGACTTAAAACATACTGGTCTACGAGACCTAAAACATACTTTTAAGGATAGTCGGGACTAAACCGAACATATTCATAAATTTTAGAACTCAGAAAATTTTCAATTCTATTGAGGTCATTCATCCGTGAGACTAGGCCGTGTGCCTTACACGGGCACCAGAGACGCCTATGTGAACTAGTCCTGCCAAAACAAGGCATACATACTGACTTTCACCCACGGCCAACAGACACATCGGTGTTCTATGGCCGTGTGATACTTAGCTAGCTACTGACTTGAGCCCACGACCATATGACATGCCCATGTTTCTTAACCGTGTGATCTTAAGAGGTTACTACTTTGCATACACGGCCACAAGACACGCCCGTGTTCTCTGACCGTATGGCACAATGCAGGCTTGGTTTAAGCCAACTTGCCACCCCTTTTTGAGTCATTCCTATAAGCAATATTAAACAACATTTGTACTAAAATTTTCAGCCAATTCCATGTTCAACACATGCTTCATTATAACTAAATTATCACCATTCAATATCCTATTCAAATCCATACCAAAGCACATTAAAATTCTTATTTTTACAACATGCCAAAATGCTCATTTCATAGCTCACTTATAGCACCTTCTAACTCATGCTTAAACTTACCATTTCCTCAACTTGGTATATTTCAAAATGACGACCACATACAATACTATATAACCATTACAAGTATACACAATTTGGCATCACAACCCATTTACCAAAACTAAGCACAAAACATACCATTTGCTAGCCAACTCTCATAGCATAACATATATATATATCAAAGCTTAAATACATAGACATTCTAGCCTATACATGCCATACTTAAAAATATTTACACTTTCAAGGTTCCAAAATGAGTTCGATAGTATGGTGATGATCCCTGATGGTCTCCGAGTTTGTTGTAGCTTCGATATCTATAAAACAATGCAAACACACACAAAGTAAGCTTTCAAAAGCTTAGTAAGCTCGTACTATATTCATCAATAGTATATAAAACATAAAACATCAACACATAAGTATTTACAAATTCTCAATCATCTATCAAATCTATACCAACCCAATCCATATGTTCATAACAATTCAATGAACTTCACCTAGATAATATCATCTACTACAAAGGTATCATACATACCTGGTTCTTTCCATACTTACTCATTTTCATTCTCAACTAGCCGAAACTAAGTCGGTATCGCACACTCAGTGCCTTTAGTAGCCGAAGCTAGTTTAAATCGCACACTTAGTGCCAATGCTTTCAATTCATCATTTTATCATCCAATTCAATTATATACAACCCATGTATAATAAAGATATCAAAACTTACTTACCATCATATTTTAAGTATGAACTTACCTCGTACTCGAAATTTGTCGACTCAGACTATTTATTCTACAATCTTTGATTTCCTTCGGTCTAAGTCTAAATTCCTCTTTTCTTGATCTAAATGTATTCAAAATTAACCCTTTTATTCACCAAATAATTCAAAACAATCCACATGTACACAATTAGGGCATTTTGCAAACTAGCCCTCACATTTTCACATTTCGACACTTTAGTCCCTATTTCACAAATTCACAAAATACACATAATTTGTATATACACAAGCTTAGATGAATTATCCTAGTACTCATACTAGTCCACACAATTTATTTATTTTACATTTTAGTCCCTCAAAATAACATTTTTACAATTTAGCCCAAATTGCTCAAATTCATGGAAAATCCAAAAACAAAACATTCAAACCCAACATCAAGTTTCTTAATTCATCATATAACATCACAAAACTCATTAATCCATTTATGGAACTTTTGAAAATCATCAATAAAATCAAAAATTGAGACATGAGATTGATAATATACTAAGCAACGATAACAAAAATATAGAAATCATCAAAAATCGAATAAAATACCATACCTTAATTTAGCCTTGAACTAGTCGAAACCCTAAAGCTTTGTTTTCTTTTATTTTGTTCTTCAAATTTCAAAAATATAACATGATAATGGCATATTTTCATGCTTTTTTTTTATTTTATTAAACATTATATGCCATTTACCAACTTTTCCCTTAATATTAACATATAAAAATCCACCTACTAATGTCTATACTTGTCTATGCATTAGTACAATGGTCCAATTGCATTATAAGGACTCCATACTTAAAAAGCCACATCAAATAGACACTTTAACAACCAACACACAACTTTTACATTTTACATGATTAGGTTTCTTTTAGCAAATTAAGCACACAAATAGTTAAATTTTCACACAAGACTTTCACATATGTCAATTCACTTATAATAGGCATAAAAAATAATATTAAAATATTTTTCCAACTCGGATATGTTGTCCCGTAACCACTATTCTGACTAGGGTCAAAATCGGACTATTACAGAGCTATTTAGGAATAAACAAACACTCCTTCATGACTGCCATGTCCTGCTCGACCACGACCATAGCCACCACGACACCGACCACCACAATAACCTCTTTGCTAGGCACTGTGATTGTGGAACCCAACCTCTACAACCACCTTCACCTCTATCGACATGTCACATACACATCACTTTTAATGCATCTAAACCTGTTTCTGCTCTTTTAAGGATTACATTCAAATTCAGGGCAATTTTGCTTCTCTCCCTCTCTTCTGATATTAGGCTTATACTGCTATTATCTATCTTTGTACATTGAGGAAAATGTACATATTAAGTGTGGGGAGGTTATTTATGTAGTTATCAGAAAATCCCTGAATTTTTATCTTGTTCTCAAATAATTTTCCCATATTACTATTAGAATGAATCTTGATTGACTTATGATTTTTATTGATATATTTTGAATTAAATCATAGGTAATTGTACATTGATTGTTTAAACTTCAAGGCATTAGAGAATCGAGCATGATAAGTTGACTTGTGAGAAGTAAAATTGCTAGGTTATCTCCCTAAATTGAGGTGTTATCTTGAAGTTTTGAATTTACAGGATTGACATCAAATACCCATAATTTTCGTGAGATTTTGAGCCTTTTAGAGCATATATCTTTCTTTCTCACTGATTTTATTGGTTATGAGTATGTCAATATTGATTTGTTATTCTAGAACTTGCTTCAATTATGCATGTCAAGGCCACACCCTTGATTTGATATACGAAAATTATAAAGGCACTTAGGTTTTAACCCATTTACCCCACTAAACAAAGAAAGGCCTACCTACACAAGTGACCCCTAGTGAACCCTATTGGGCCTTGACTATTATTTCTTGATTTTCCCCTTAATATTAACCCATAACTTAACCCTTTTTGATTCATTAAGAATTTCTACCTTTTTATTAACTCCCTTTTTTATCGAGATTTAATTTGATTAATTACCTAGCTATGTTCGTTCATTTCAATCCCTGAATTATTTCTTGTCATGTACTTTTCATACGTGTTCTTATTCTTAAAAAAAAACACCATATAGTCATATTCATCTAATTACATAGTTTTTTAAGGAGACTGGGTAAGTATAGTTATTATATTGAGAAAAAGCTCACATCATATGCTTTAGATAGTTCAAATTTTGGCACTTTTTGTAATTCAGCAATTAGCTCCATACTTCTAAGTTGGTAATTTATTTAAATTAATCTTGATTCTAACCTTCTTTTTCAGCCTTTATCCACACCTTTAACCCAAGCCCTATTACAACCCTGTTAAAGACCTTTTGATTTGTGTATCATCTCATTTATAGTGGTGGAGATTTGATTTTCATGCAAGCTTATGGTAATAACTTTTCATGTTTGACTATTGAGTGCTTACTTGTTAAACCTTAAACACTTTAAGTGATTTGAGTGAATCTTTAGTGAGGATGTCAACCCTTGTCAATTTGGAATTAAAGATAACTACTTAGATAAAGGGGGATGCCTATGATTTTATGACTAAAAAGCTCAATTTGGATTGTTTGAAACTTTGATGTTCTTATAATTTGGACTGTTTGAAACTTTGATGTTTTTATAGTTAAGCTCTTAATGTATGATAACTTGTGGATTATTTCGAACATTATTGATGAGAATTATAAGTTGAGAAGGATTTATTTTAATTGTAAGTTGAGGATTTTGCTTGAGGACAAGAAAAGGCTTAAGTGTGGGGATATTTGATAAACCATAATATATACATATTTTTACCCCATGCTTGGCATATTTATGGATGATTTTTCCTTAGTTTTATTGAATTCGATGCTCCTAATCCTTTAAATTCATGTTTTATACTCAGGAAAGATTAGGATAACAAAAAGAGCGAGAAATGGGCCAAAAACAGACAAATTGGGTCTAAATCAGTGTTTCACACGGCCTAGGAACTTCTACACGGGTGATCCACACTTTTGTGTGTGACACACGGGTGATCCACACGTCCGTGTATAACACACGGGTAGACCACACGCCTGTGTGTCATGGCCGTGTCGACATTAATCCAAGTCAGAATTACACACGGCCTGAGCACCTTGACACGAGTATAGGACACGACCGTGTCCCTATCAAACGTAAGTCTAGTTCTACTAGGAAAAGGCTTATTTCGGGCTGATTTGGGCATTCAAGAGTCTATATAATGACCCTAGAAGAGGATTAGAAGGGGACGGAGAATGGAAGGCAGGAAATTACTTAAGAACAGCCATCGGAATCACCTCGGAGCCAGTATCTACATCAAGACTGAAGATTTCCATCCAATTTCTTAAAATTTCTTTGGGTTTCTTTATGTTCTGTTGTTTTCCAAACTTTGATATGTTTTCCATTTTTATCATGAACTAAACTCTCTAAATACCTAAGGGAGATAAAACCTAAGACGAATCTTATTACTCTTTGATTTTTATGATAAATATTTGTTCTTATTCTTAATTGTGAATTTTAATCCTTGCTTTAATATTCCAGGATATTTATTTAGGTTTTTGATGTGCTTATTTAGTGGAGCAAAAGTCCCTGTTTAAGAGTAGATCATTCATAATTAAGCGGAGTTGCATGCAATCCTAGAGATAGGACGATATAAATCTATCAGATTAGAGTCAAATCTAATAAAGGAATCCATAGATCGAGTTAATGCGACAATAGGGGTTTTAATTAGAAAGATATTTTGATTAGTCAACCTAGAGTCAGTTGTTTTTAGTCACGAAAGGGATATTAACATAAATCAGGGATTTCTACGGAATGACTCAAGTGAATAAATCATCTAAGTCAAAAGTCATAAGTGAAGTTTAGGTAGATTCTTTCTTGGGTATTATCTTCTCAATCGGTTTTTTCAAAAGTATTTTCCAACTTTAATCTCTATCGTTACTTTAGTTAATTAGATAATTAGTCTTAGATAAAACATCCCCTAAATTTTTAGGCTAGATAATAAAAAGATAGTAATTACTAGTACTTTTAGTCCTTCTAGATACGATATTCCGATCTCACCATAACTATACTACTATTCAATAGGTGCATTTGCCTTAAGTCAAATTTTTTACTTAGTTTAGCGACCATCAATAGGCCCATACGGGCAAGCCACATCGGCGTGTGAGCCCGTTTTACTGAAATGTTTGCTAAGGTTGCACGGGTCGCCCAAGTCGACTGTGAACCAACTGTAGGGTCGGTAAGCACTACTTAGACCCCTATTGGACTGAAATGACTGTATGACCATTATGTATATTTATTTGCATGTTATCGAGCATGATGATATTTAATGAAGTGATATTGTATGAACTGTTACCATGGTATAGCATGTCATTATTGTATGTTGCATTGCATTGGGATGGGGGATTGATATTGTTCGAAGGAAGTGTATTGAAAGGCCTCAGCCTAATTTACTGGCAGCTCAGCTGCAAACCATTGTTTAGTGCCACATTCGGTACTTTTTGGAGTGTAGGGATGGGTGGGTTGATTATATCCCCACATGGAGTGTAGGGTTGGACGGCGATGATGTGTAAAGGTTGGCTGGGTAGGATTTTGTGACTGTATATCTGTTACTATACTGATTACTGATTCTGTAATGGGCCAAGGCCCTAATGAAGGACCGCTTCTGTACTGAAAGGGCTTAAGCCTAGACTGTGACTGCATGTTGTTTGCTTGTTCTATATAGGGATTACACACTGAGTTTTCATAAACTCACCCTTTTGTTTAAATGTGCACAGGTAATTCCCAGACTTGACGGATCGGTGCAGCAGAGGACTCAATGGTGACCACACATATTATAAGCCATTTGACTTTAATTTTGGTATTTAATTCTTAAGTATTTTTTGGGTTAATTTTAGATGTAAATTGCGGACTTTCTGGGACTTTTACTTAAATTGGGTTATTTATTTTTATGGATTTATAGCTACTCGACTTTTAAAAACTCAGTTTTCAAAAGGCAAAATTTTCTATAAACACACGATTTACACAAAATGACTTTTAAAAGCTTCCGCAAAGAAATATGTTAAAACGATTGACTAAATAAGTAATGATTTTGGAGATAACAAGAGTAAATAAATGAAAATTATTTACTAGTAACAACTTAGTTTCAAACGCTATCATGTGACATTGCCAGATTTGGCCACAACGTCTAGGCTGGGTTTGGGGTGTTACAAAAAGGCCTACTTGTTTACTTGTAAAAGCTTTTATGAAAAATATTTTCAATATTTTCCAATGTTTGTTTGGTGGAAAATGAATTCTGACTATAAAACCTTCTTCAAAACACGGAAAAACTGCTCCTATTTTTAGGAAAATGTCTTTCCCTTTTTTTCGGTAAGATATTTTCCAATCAATTTCCTCTTCACATCCCAGCATCCTAGCACTTGCTAAACGCTCTTCTCTTTCCGCTTCCCCAGTTGTTACGACCTCGACCCAAGATTCATATCTGTACCGAAAACAACCAGTAATTTTTTGACAAAAAAAGCCCTAACTATTTCTAGTCTTTTCATAATTGGAACTCTCAACAATTGGGTGATTTTTTATGTTCAATTTCTTCTTTTATTTCCTTTCAGTGACTTGCCACTTCAAGCGAAATCATCTGATTCAAGTTCGAAACTCAATTGTCAAAATGGACGTTGAGGCAATTAACTATGGGAAATTAATGAAAAATTCAGAACCATTTTGGAATTATATGATTTGGTTGCTTGCTTCTATTTGATTTTTTTCTATTTTTTTTAGTTTAATTATTACTAATTCTACTTGTGATAATTAGGTGATGTAATGGCAAGGATTACTCTATTCAAAGTGTAGAAGTAACACTTTGGTTAGTCTTCTTTTAAGGTATTTTGGACATGAACATTGCTTTGTTATTGTTATTCTTTTAATTTTGAAAAAGGAATTAATGTTTTTGGGTGTTGTAACTTTCGTATTTCTCCTTGTGTGTCTGCATTTGTGATTTGTTGATATGATTCTTTCTTTTTAGCTACATGGCTATTCTAAGTAGTGCCATTCTTGAGTTCACTAGTAGTGGTATTATGGTTCTTGTTGTACCTTATGTAGTATTTGAACCTCTTTTTTGATCAGTAAAGATCTCTTCTAGCTTCAAAAATAGATGAAGGAAGCTTAGGTGTCCTAGAATTATATATTAATATAATAAGGCCATTAAAAAAGACATTGTCATTTACTTATTCTTGCTTTCCTAAGTTTTACTAGTTTTGTAATTTTTTAAGTTTTATTAATATTGTGGATTGATGTATTTCCTTATTATATAAGAAGGGTATTTCTTAGATTAGAATTATCAAAGATAAATTTTGATTCTTTTATTGCCCATTCAAGTGTCTAGTTGACTTTGTCATCAACATCACTTTTACATTGGTGATTCATTTTTGTTTTGCTGTACAGGCAAAGCATTACTATGTAAATTGGTTTTTGCATCTGTATTGACTTGATTTGAGTTCTAAGAATCTGTTGGGACTTTTGATGCATGTAGAGTTTATCTGGTAGTTTTACATTATTAATCCATTAATGTGTGTCTGTGCATGTTTCTCAATAGTAATGATATGACATTTTAATTCCTTGTGACATTCTATTTCTTTTTAATTCCTTTTAACCAAATCGATCCCCTGCGTAATGAAAAATTTATGCTTTTCTTTGTTTTAAGGATCATGATATAAAATTGCACGATCTGGGTTGCTGTTACTGTGTCCCATCATATCAACAATGTTTAAAAGTGCTTTAGAAGTTACATTGCTATTGTTAATTTGGTTGCATAATTTGCCTTAATGGTGGTTTATAAACGAAAAGCAAGATGATTTTAAACTATCATTATCAGTTTAGTATTGTTAATTGTCTATGTTTTTGAAATGAAACTTAAAATTTGGTTTGCAAGACTTATGCTGGTATTTCAAGGCAAATATACTAATCATTTTGGCAGTTGAAACAATCTCTCTGTGTCCTGTGCTTGATCATTAGATATTCTGCTTTGAAGTGTTGAATATAATCTTTCATGGTTGAACTTGATTCGCAATTTTAACATCTTCTTGTGCTATCAATTTGCTTGTTGTAATAATGGGACAAACATATCTTTGTTAGATGTCAATTACTCCTAAGTTGTTACTTTTGGTGCTTAATTCTTTTTACCGTTTTATGATTGTTTTTAGCTGACTAATTTGCTATCATTCTTACTATAATTTAGGTCGATGTTTCATGCAACAGTGTTGGATGTGGGACAATTTGGGAAGAGGTATGGCATGGCTCAATGCACTAGGGATATAAGTAGAACTAACTACAACAATTGCTTGGATACTCAACTAATGACATTTAGAAGCACAATTAGAAGTAAGGGAGGATAGGAGGTGCATGGATCAAGTTGCAGTATGTGGTACCATGATTACCAGTTATATTCAAAATTTTCCATCACTACAAATGATGGTGAGTTACCATCGACTTTGATCATTGTTATGTTCGTTTCAAGTGTCCACCGTATAACTTTTATTAACTACTACAATCATAGAGAATATTTTGATACAAATGAAATTGTACCCTTTCTTGTAACAACTCGAAAGCCAGTGGTATTGGAAAATACGGTTTCGGGACCCTATTTCTATAAACCGTGCCCGTGAAGATTTTTATTAAATATTTACAGAGTTATTGTATAGATGAATTGAATTTTGGATAGATAATTTTGCGAAATTAGTGACTAATTAAGGTACAAGGTTTCAATAATAAAAGTGGTAAAAAAATTAATCCCTATAGATTTTAGTTTCTAAAAGACAAATAGTAATTAAACCAAGGTTAAAATGGCAATTAGACCATTTTGGAATTGTAGTGGACGATTAGGTAAGAGTTTTGTTTATAAATTATATTACTTTTATAATTAAAATAATAAAGTATGGAATGGGAATTAATAAATAAGAGAAAGGATGTTGTCATCCATTTTAATCTTATTCTTCACATTTTGAAACAAAAGAAACTGAGGTAGTCATTGTTAAGCTTCAAAGGTTCGGTTACTTGCAGGATCAATAATGAGACTAATCACGAAAAAACAAAAGTTGTTGAATAGTCCTTAAAAGCTCATTTGGTTGCTATTTTGTGAGGTAAGTTTAAATGTAACTAAGTTAATTCATCTTATGTTTGTATTTTTATAAATTGAATCATTATATTTGTTACATTTTTTTTTATTTTGCAAAGTATGACATTGAGGTAAATTGAAAATGATTATTTGAGTTTAAAATGCTATGTTTGAGATTGATGATCGAACTAGAGGACTAACTTGAACAAAAATAAGAATTTGTGTAACTTAGTGGTCATATGTTTTGACATTGAATTTGGTTGGAGTGTAGTCTGTTATGTAATGAAATGAGAAAAAATTACTTAATCAAACCATGGAAGAGCAAAATATTTCACTAAACACTTTATGGGCAACAGTGGTAGTATGACTTTGAAAATTCACCAAAAATTATAGAAATTGAGTTAGAGATTGAATAAAAATATGAAACTAAATATTATTGAGTCTAGTTTTGTATAAAATAAACGATGAAAGCAATAGAATTTTAGATTATGAGATATAATACTTTTTATGAGATAATATCGAATGATTTCAGTCCCCTTGTTCTAAATTTGAAAAATCATTATAAATTGTACAAAATATTTTAGGAGATGATATTTATATTCCTAAAATACTAATGAGTCTATTTTCAAAGGAAACAAACGACAACATAATATGAGACTTGTACTGAAAGATATTTAATTTTTAGTGAAGAAGATTTGAAGCTACCTAGCAGTAGAACAAGGGAGGTTTTAAAAAAATTGGTATTAATCTACTTTGAAATAAATTCTGAAATTTTTATGGTAAAAATTTCATTGAGTCTAGGTTCAAAAAAAAAATCTTAATTTCGAATTCTGTAGGTCCGAATATGAATAATTTAGTGAATACTACTCAAGAAGACAACTTTGTTAAAAGTGCATGTATAAATAGAGAAAAGGTATTTCTTGTTTTATATATAAAACATGTCATACTAGGGTTAAAAATTCTTTTATAAATACTTGTAAATAAAGGAAGTGGAATGGCGAGGAGGAGGAGGAGGAAAAATAATAAAAGATTATAAATGAATCAATAGTTGATTATGGTTGATCGAATCATATTGGTGTGAATTTAATTGATTATTGGAATAGAGGATTAAATTGAATAAAGTAAAATTATTAAAACTAAATGAAATGGTGAAATTGATTTGGGATTGAGACAATATGCTATGCTATGTTATGTATGAAATGATATTATGAGTGATGAATTGGTGATGCTAAGATCTATAGAATGAGAATTGAACTTATAATGGAATTGGATAAATGATTATACTATTAACTACTCAGGCGAAGTTATTTCGACTATATGTCGATGAGTGCTGGGCGCATTTTACTTTGGATGTTCCGATGAGTGCTGACACAACATTTACTTTGGTTATACCAATGAGCACTAGGTGCAAACTAATTACTTCGGACGCCTCGATGAGGCATTGGGTTAAAAATGGTTACTTCGACTTCGTGTCAATAAGTGTTGGGCACAATTTTTATGCTAGGCACAATCTATTTTCTTTGAAAATTTTCTGATGAGACACTAGGTGCCAATTTGGGGTATTGATTGGATTTGTGTATCTGTTCATGTCTGAGTCAAGTTAATAAAGATTTAACATATAAAAATCTATAATGATAATGAAAAGAATTGTTAATGTGAAAGACATTTATAAACTAGATTTATAAGTCAGGAAGGTTGGTATGAAATTGTAACGAATTCAACAGTTCAATTTGGGAAATGGTATGTTAATATGATATATTCCTAATTAGTTATTTGTTCATATTTAAGATGATTCATAAGACACGTTTATCATGAGATATTGTGTGTTGATAATGAATTGAATTGTGATTCTGAAATTGAATGTGAATATATATTGGATTGAATTGTAATGAAATCATTGCCATGCGATAAGAACAGTGTGCAGGATATGAGTATGCAAATACGGCCAAATTCAGGGTGTGATATGTAATTGAAAATAATTACAGGATATGATATGTGAAAAATGAATGGTTCAATCAAGCGTGATATTATAATTAGAATTGGAAACTTGAAAATGAAATGAAATAGATTGACAATAAAATAATGTAATGAAATGAGTTATGTGAAATTGGTATGAGTTTACGACTTGATAAAACATATCGAAATGAAATAGGATAATTTTATGGCATCAATTGTCCATATATATATGTGAGTGGATCATGATAAAGGAAATACATGAAATTCTGTGTGAATAAATTGGAAACGAGCCCTGGGGGAGGCTGAAATGAATATGAATGAGTCTATCAACTTCAGAAAGAGACTTTAATATTTTATTGTTGTGGAATGAACATGGAATTGATAGTTATAATGTTAAGGATATAAATGTTTGATTCATGATTAGTATTGGATTTTAAAAAGGCTTTACGATAGGTATTGGCATATAACTGGAATCAGTTACTTCTATTGCAATGTTAAATGAATTGGTTTTCCACTTGATATGAATGACATACTAGTTGGATGTTACAATTTTCTTAACTTGAAATTTTGTTATTTGAATCATAGAAATACTACTGAGTTCCATTGCTCAACATACAGTTTGTGTTTCGTGCGTAGGTTAGGTATAATACAATTTATTTGAACTACGACTTCAACATCCAGTCAACAATCCTGAACTCATCAACGTTTTTATATTCTGTTTTTATTTTAAGTTGAGATGTACCTAGTTGAGTCTGGTTTTGTTTGTTTTTAGGTGAATGCTCCTGTTGAATTTGATATCATATGATGGATGTTTGATCCTTATTCAACCTCGAATTTGTTTTTAGAGCTTTTGTAAGCTCGTATAAATCTTGTAAACGGTTGGTTAGTCCTTGCAAGGAGTTGCAACTATCATAACAATGGCAGTCCTAGTGTTTATATTTGTGCCAGGATCATTCATTGGCTATTCAATCATGTTGAGGTCAAAACTATGGTCGACAGCCAACATGGTTATTTCGACTGATGCAAAAGGGTCCACTAAAACCAGATATATATATATATATTCTTGTGTAATCTACTTTCTTAGATCAGGGTAATTTCTTTTTGTCTCTTTGAATCGTTTCTTTGGCACTATTCTTAATATTTAATTTTGTGTATTCTTTTATAAATAAATCATTGCAATACATGCAAAAATAATGTAAAATATAAATTTAATAGATATAAAATAAACTCAGTTAAACAATGAATTAAACAATGAAAAGACAATAAATTCTTAAATGTATGTTTGTTTAATTTAAAACAATTTTATCAAATATTTTCAGAAAATCTGCCAAATAACAGAAAATATTTTACACAAATTTATCCAAACAAGAGAAAATATTAGATTTTCCAAAAAAATCATTTTTAAAAATAATTTTTCAAAACTATTTTCAGTCAAATAAATGGACCCTAAATGTAAATCCAACTTAAAAAATATAATAGTAATGCCACAAAAATTATATTTAACATATATTTCGTTGATCAACCCCAGATATAATTAATTTTCAAGTTTCTAATAATATCAAATAGAATTGTTTTTGGTCTTCTATATATAAAAATGAAGATCTGTAGAAGAACAGAACAAAGAATCGGATGGATAAAAATGAGGATGAGGTGTTGTAATGTTCTTAGACATACAGGGAAGCAGCCATAATAAAAATTTGTTGTTATTGTATTTATGAACTGTGTCTCAACGGTTTCTTTCCTTGCCTTTTTATGATATGATGATTCAATCTTAAACTCTCCGAAAGAATTGGCGTCAATATCTTATCCTATCAAACAGATCACATAAAATATTCATTTTTTATTATTTATTACCCTAACAAATAATGAAGTGATTAACAAAATTAGTAGAAAAATACCTTTATAATTCATAAACTCAAAAGACCCAGAATTTTTTTCCCCCTAAGAAGCATTGTTTGGTTGAAAATCTTTGTTGATTGATACCCTAGACTATTGGAAAATTGGACACTTAATTTTCTTGCAATACTTTTTCCTAAGTAACCTAATGAATGAAAGCCAACACGGGGACGATGAAGGCCAATGCATCAACCGCCCCTCCAGCCCTACCCCCACTACTACCTCTCCTGAAAACTCTGTCAAGAATGACAAGAAAAAGAAGGTATATAATAGTATATTTCTTGATTTTATAGACAATTTGTCGTAGTTTTTTATATATATATTTGATTGGTTTTTTGGGTTGCTGTTGGGGGGTTCAAGTCCTTTATCCCAAAGATTTTTTCTTACAAGAGACGAGCTAGAGGTGGCTCATCAGACGAGGATTTTGGATGTGAAGGAGTTTCTTCTGGTATTACGTTTCCTCTCTCTCATGCTATTTGAATCACATCTTATTTATTTATTTTAAATATTCAAGTCCTTTACGTGATATGTTTGGTAGAGTTGGAGAAGAAGATTACATCAAACACCAAAGAATTCATGGAAGCCGCTCCTTTCATGAAAAAAAGTTTTTCAGGTATATATGATGAGTGTAATAGGAGCATTGAGCCATAATTTCCTCTCCTTTTTACATTATATATAGTTATCTTATATGAATATGAACAAACAGGCCCGCCATCGTGATTTAGTTTTATGTATAAAGGTTACCGCCACGTATCCCGTTCGCAGGGAGACTAATTAATTTCTTCTCATCTGCCATAGAGCTTTGGTAGCTAACCTAACAAGAAAATAGTTAAATTTACAATGTAGTTAATTATGATTGAAGGGGAAGCCTTCGGCTTTTATCATTTACAAATTTGTTGGTATTAGAATCTAGAAATGATAGAGCCAAAAAATAAAAAACAATAAAAAAGGAAAAAAAGAAATGTACACCATGATGCTAATTTGTTATTTGATCCCAGAAAGAGAGGAAAGTAGTGGAGGGTTAATCGAGGGGCTGAATCTCTCGGATTTCGGGTGTTCCATGGCTTCAGCAAAGACTGAAATTCGGGATTTTCGGTATCCATTTATACATACACTTTGATATGATTTTATGAGTTCAGTGAATTTTACGTTTTAGTTTCTTTCAGGCCTATATGTTTATATGTTATAGCAGTAAAATATGGGATTATTGGGATTTGCAGGATATTTGTTGCCACTTGGAATGTGGGAGGGAAGGCACCCAATCTTGATATGAACCTGGAAGATTTCTTGATAATGGAAGACTCTGCAGATATTTATGTGTGTGGGTATGATTCACTCAGCCTTCAGTTTTCATTTATTTGATTCTGCAATGAGAAGATGTTGGAGCTTGTTTTTACATAGGATATTGTTTTCCCAGGTTTCAGGAAATTGTGCCACTCAATGCCGGGAATGTTCTAGTAATTGAAGACAATGAACCTGCTGCAAAATGGCTAGCCCTTATAAACCACGCACTTAATAAGCCAGATTACGATTTAACGCACCCATCTCCCGACGCTAGCCAAAGTTCGAAACACTTCAATACGTTATTGAAGGATCACTTCTTCTATAAACCGTCACTCAAAGTCCTGAGTAGGAATTTCAGGGCTGAAAGCAGCCTTCTCAAGACCTGCAACTGTCCCGTTGAATCCACACATGGGGAGAACCGAGGCCAAAAAAAGCTTAGGGATTTAGCAAGCAAACTAGACCTTGGTCCCCTTCCTGCGCGTCGTGATGGTGCAGTTGATGAGTTGGTTGAACTTTCTGGTATGCCCCCCAATTTTTCAAGTGGCCAGATGGGTTACCGGCTCGTAGCTAGTAAGCAGATGGTTGGGATTTTCCTCTCAATATGGGCTCGAACTGAGTTAGTGCCATACATTGCTCATCTACGAGTTTCCTGCATAGGAACAGGAATATTGGGACGCCTTGGTAACAAGGTTAGTTAATGAATGTTCCTTGAACAGGATGACTTTCATTCATAAAAAAATGAGGCATCCGATGCATTGAAATGTTAGTCATGCCACTGCAGGGATGTATAGCAGTAAGTATGACATTGCACCAGACCAGCTTCTGCTTCGTTTGCAGTCACTTAGCTTCAGGCGAGAAGGAAGGCGACGAGCTGAAGCGGAATGCTGATGTTAATGAGATACTCAAAAGCACACAGTTCCCTAAGATTTGCAAAGCTTCAAATCCTCGAGCCCCAGACAAAATTATCGAGCATGAGTATGTTTGCTTTCATATAACCATTTTTCAATATTTTGTTCGGTAAAAGTACCGCCCAAATAATGTATTAGGTATTAGATTACTTTTTATCGGCTCTATTTAAAAAGAAATTAATTAATTTTATATATTAAATTATAAAATAATCTAATTTTAGTGTTAAAATTTATTTTTGTAGTTAAAATTTAATTTTATACATCAATATAATATACATATAATAAGTCATATATTATTGTTTGATTATTTTATCAACTAAGTTAATTTTTAACAATATTAATGAATATAATTTTTAATAAAAACATAAATTTATTTTTAATTTAATCTATATACAAACTAGTTTACCTTCGTAATACTTTTAGCCATGATTTGTATTTTACTATTATTGTTATTATAAATATTGCAGCCGAGTATTGTGGCTTGGAGATTTGAACTATCGGGTAGCCTTGAGCTATGAAAAAACCAGGACTCTTTTGGAGGATAATAATTGGGACATCCTCCTCGAGAAAGATCAGGTAAAGCTCCTCACAAAATAAAATAAAATAAAAAAATGTTAGATTGTAAAAGGGTAATAATTCTCTTCAACTATCACTTAACTGTCCATTCATTAATATGTTATATACTTTTTTTCTTTTTTATGAACGAATATATAAAATATTTTTATAAGCAAGGAAAAGCAGTGGGAAAGCCAGGGGTTGGCACGCCCTAAAATAAAACTTTTTTCATTTCATATTTTATAATTTATAAAATTTTAAATTAATAATAAAATTATATTTTTATCTTTTATAAATAATAAAATTTAATTTAATCTTTTAAAAATTATAAAATATAAATTATTAAAATATTAAAATTATTTATTATTATAAAAATATATAATTTAATTATGCAAAAAGTTTTAAAATCGCCCTTCAATATTATTTTCCTAAAATATTAATATCGAAATAATATGGGATTGACACATTTGAATCCCACTAACCAAAAATTTGAATCTTGTTTCACTCTTCCCATAAAATATGATTGCATGTATAAGCTTTGCACTCTTTTGCTATGCTCATAATTCATGACCTCAATGAATGGGCAACATTATAACTTTATATTAAAATTATGTAAACGATCGTAATTATTAATTTTGAGTTCGAAATTTTGCATAATGAAATAATAAAATAAAATATGCTACACTTGTTTTAAATAATGAAAAATTAAACTATTTTCTTACAAATGATTTAAAAAATTTAAAAAACACTTAATAAAGTTTAAATATTGTTCTTTATTGTAATAAACTTTTTTTAACCAATCAAATATTTTATAATAGAAAAAATATAGGAGTGGAAACGAGTATTGAATTTTGTTAGAAATATTATCAGCATAAAAATTGATAAATTATATCTATATTTATTATAAAGTTTTGATTAAGTTGGTATCACAATTACTCAGATACTAATTTAATTGAGAAAAGATTTACAAAATAAATTGTATTATTTTAAAGATATTTTTGTGACTTTGCATATATATTATTTTCTAATATATTGGTGCAGTTAAACATAGAGAGAGATGCGGGAAGAGTGTTCAATGGTTTCAAAGAGGGACAAATACACTTCGCTCCTACATACAAGTACTCTGACAATTCAGATACATACGCTGGTGAAACTGTTAAATCTAAGAAGAAACGTCGAACCCCCGCATGGTATATTTTCTCTCTTCTTAACTCCATTAACACTGAGTTCAAAAAAATTTTCACATCGAAAACATTTCAGGTGTGATCGGATACTATGGCACGGTTTTGGCATTGAACAATTATGTTACGATCGTGGTGAGTCACGATTTTCCGATCACCGACCTGTTTCGTCGATGTTTTTGGTGGAGGTGGAAGTAACGAGAAAGTCTGATAATAAATTCAGGAAGGGCTATTCATGTGCGTTAAAGATGTCGGAATATGAAGATTCGATGCCAAAACGACATAGTTTTTATGATTTGTAACTAAAAGCTTCAGTTTATTTCGTTTAGGTCATTATCAAGTTTATTTCACCTGTATCTATTTTCCTTTGAAATTATTTGATTTTAGTTTCTCTTTACGGGCTTAATAAATCTGAGGTATTTATACTTACTATGTTGGCAACAAGGAAAAAACTTACATATATTAGGCATGACTTTTCGCATTTAATTTTTAATTATATTTTAAATAATGAATTTTTAATTATTGTATTAATATAAAGTAATATTTATTATTTGAATTGTAGAACATAATTAAAATATATTAACTTAAGTATTGCTTGATAAATTGAAGATTAAGAACTGACAAATTAAGTACTAAAAATTAAATGCTGAATCGAATGATAAAATCTATTTAGTATGTTACTTAAAATTAAAATTAAGCACGAATATAATTAAACTATCTAATAAGTTTAAATTTTAAATTATGAAAGTTTCTATTTTACATTTGTTTTCTTACATTTTAAACATTTAATATTATTTTAAACAAAATTCAATTCCTAAATAACATTTTATAAATATTAAAATTTTGGAATAAAATATATTCTTAATAAGTATAAATATTATGAATCTAAAAATAAACATTTCTCATTCTTGCTCGTTAGTCTCGCTAGATGATTATATTCACTAATACTTTACTATACCTTAAGAACTAGAGATAAAATGTAAGTGGGAGAAAGGGATATACGGTGGTAAGCTTAAGGGTTAAATTGGGGAAGTATTGGGGTCAATATAATGTGTCAAATATTTTCGTGCTTTAATAGTTTTGTGTGCTGATTTCTTGGTTTCGAACCAACCTAAGTCGCAGAACGTTACAAGTCGAAAGACCTTTCTGACCTAAATGATACGATTTATGGATGAAAATTGACTAAAATTTGATGTTTCTAAATACTTGTTTTCTTCTAGCATAAATGATTTTTTGTGTACATGTTCTGATGGATCAATATACTTAACACTATTGAATTTTTTTGTTTTGTAATTTTATGAACTAATGTGTGTGAAATTGAAGGTTGAGTGTCAATTGTATATCGTGTTAGAGTTACATATTCGTTCACATTGTCCTACATACATAGGTCCAATCTAGTCCTTGTATATGACATGCTCAAACACTGTTTGATTTTATGCATGTTTTATTTTAATTCTTTTTATCTTGTTGCTTGAGGACAAGTAACGAATTAAGTGTGGGGGAGTTTGATCTGCCACAATTTGTTGTGGAAAATTAATGTATTTCTGACACTTAACAAGCTTATTTATAACTGTTAACAAGCTTATTTTATAACGGTTTTATGTGTTATTATCTCATTTTTTAGTTTTTATTGCTTTGTGTTTAATTAATGCAATATAGGTGCTTCTATGCAATTTTGAGTTATGTAACAACCTAATGGGCCACTATGGGCCTAGGGATGATCTAATGGCTCTATCTAGTGTGTAGGACATTGTTTTTGAGCTTAGAAGGTGATGGACGACTTTAACATCATGACATTGAGGAGTGGTGTCTGTCGCGTGTGAATATGATATGTGAATTGTGAAAGTATACACGTCGAACCAAGTAATAAAGTGATAAGTGAGATCGTCTCTACAAGGATCGGATTAGGTATAGAAATGGTTAGGTTATGATAATGATTAATGTTATGGCAAAGATGAGTTAAGTACGCAGTGGTAAATGAAAATAATAAAGATGAGTGTGAAATATATACTGACTAATTCTGGAAAATGCTAAGGAAATGCAAGAGTAAAAAAGCAATGGCAATTACAAGAATATTTTATGAATAAAACACAAGTGAATAAATAAATAACTAGGACTGTTATGGCAAAGATGTTGTGGTAACGATTTGAAGGTCTACAATAGTGATTTGTAAAGTTGAGATTACTAAGAATCTGCCTTTACTTTTAGTAATGCCTCAGCATAATTGTACTCAATCTACTACTCAAAAGTGACCTAAAGTGACCTGCTTCTTTCAAGAGCTAGATCTCAAGTTACCTAGCTTGTGCCTATATGCTTTAGCATGGTACCCTGCAATATTTTGTCTTCATTCTATACAAATGATGCTGTATGTCCAGAGTCTATTGCAAGTATTCGATTGAATACTCACTTGCATCATTCAATTTCGGTCCAACTAATCCAACCTTTTCAAAATTAGAATTAGTTTATGGCCATACTGAACATTCATCTATCTCTAGGGAATGTACGCATACAATTGGGAAATAAATAAAAAATTGAATGAAACAGTTGGTTAAATCAAATATATGCTTCAATCATTAAAGAGAATAAAAATTTTCATCTTGTAATCCCTAACCTATGAGATTTAGCTCATGGGTTGGTGATTAAAATTAAAGTTCAAAATAACATCCAACATCGTTTCAATCAATTCAATTCAAGGGAGAACAGATTAAGAAATAATAGAAGAACTTAGAAAGATGGTTGCCGCCAAACCAATTCGCAATCCAACAGAACAATGTCCTGTGGTGGCTGAGAGGGACTGCCTTCGGTGTCTTCTTTCCTTCTCTACTCAGTCGCCACCTTCTATTGTTGCCTCCAGATCTCCACACTTAGTGCTTCCTCCTTCGACTTTTTATAAGCTTTTTGTCATTAGGTAACTCCAACAGCCTACAATATCTTTTCCTTTTTAGGCATATTTTTTTGGTACAAGTAGAGGTGAGCTGAGAGTGGTATGCGCTGGATGTTGACTCAGTCATCTTTCTAAATTGCCACGGCATTCAAGATAGAAAATTGTCCAACCTTTTGCCTCAGAAAACCTTCACTCCTTTATTTCTTTCTCCACAGCCTACATCTACCAACCCACCAAACACAACCCTTCCACACACAATTAAAAGCATCTAACATGTAAACACCATCCAAGCTTTTATGCAAATGATAAATAATAATAAAATGTCCTTAAATGCCACTAAATATACCCAAGTACAAGCAATTAGCTAGGTCTAAAGGCATGAAATATAACTCTTTTTTAGAGTTTTCAGTGTTGCAACATTAGACTTTGAAGCCAAAATCCTAGGAAATGAAGGCAGTGTCGCGATATCGGTCTTGTGGTGTCGCGACATTGTTAATTAGGGATATTTTAGTTCTTAAAATGTATCTTAATCAGAATTTTGGGCTGTTTAGCAACCTTAATTAAGTTGGAGCATAAACTCTATAAATAGGCATGTTAAGTCTCATTTGATAAGGCTTGGCC
Source organism: Gossypium arboreum (assembly GCF_025698485.1). Classification (NCBI taxonomy): domain Eukaryota; kingdom Viridiplantae; phylum Streptophyta; class Magnoliopsida; order Malvales; family Malvaceae; genus Gossypium; species Gossypium arboreum. The sequence continues at coordinate 80,281,145 of NC_069081.1, read as the reverse complement.
AAATGAGCCGTTTTAGTATTTTTAGGTTTTTAGTTTAGTTTAGTTTTCTTTTCTTTTTAGTTTAGTCATTTTTATACTTTTGTTACAATTTTAACTTCGATTCGATTTAGATCCAAGGCTTCAATATATTAGTTTTTAATTATTTTGTTGTTGATTCCAATTGCAATCAAGGTGATCTTCGTAAATGTTACAAAAGATTTTGCTTCTAAGCTTCAATCAATATCGAAAAAGGATTTCTTTCTCTACTCCTTACTTTTATTTAATTTGCTATTTTGCATGCTAAATATCAGGTTAGGAATTATTGTATTTCGATCCATGAGTAGCTAATTTCTATAGGGAGTTTAATAAATGAATGTGTGAATAATTAATGAATGAATGGGGATTGAATCCAGGTTAGTTGGTTTAAATTCTGTGCAATTAAACCCTAGGGAGTGACAACCGTAGGAAGTACTTTAGGATTCATGAGATTGAGATATAAGTTTACCAAGTACCTCATAATTTATTTCAGTCAAGAAAGTGTGGCGAAGAGGTAAGTGTGTATTGGTCTATTAGTTAATTAGTTAGAGGCCTAGATATAATAACTAGCTATTTAATAGCTAACTTGATAAAACCTGAGTTCTGAAGTTAATTAGGATCCTTGAAATGAGTTAAAATCCAACTTGTTTTATTGGGTTTTTTTCAATTGTTAAATTGGTTGATTTTGAGTTTAATTAATTTTCAAGTTAATTAGATTAATTGATCTTTATTTGATTTTTTTGTAATATAATTTTAAATCGGTACTATTTAGACTTATTAGTGTAGAGAATTAATTTTGGTTTAATTCAACCTCCCTTGGGTGCAATCTTTGGAATACCTCCCTAAGTGTTTCGTTGTAACATTCTTCTATATTACAATTTGACCCGTATACTTGCGGGCACCGCTATTTAATTAATTAATTATTTTTCTGCAGTATTTCTAGTCCAGACGTTTGTACATCTAGCAATGGTCAATAACTGAGTGTGAAAGGCTATAAATATCTAGGAAATGACTTCCGGAGGATACTTCTTATCAAATATGTTTGATTTTCTTCATTTCTTCATCTTTTTCCTTGGTTGTTGGAATGATGAAAATGTGCAAGTGTACACAGTCATTGACAAGTAATAAAGTGATAAGTATCGAGTATCGTCTCTATAGGGACTGTTAAGCAATTCTTTCTGAAAATTTAAAACTTAAAGAAATTGGTGATGAAAAATAATATGGTTTAAAAATATGGTGCAAAAAAATAAGAGTAGATTACTAATTTAATTAACTACTAATTACCTAAGTATGCAAATTAAAATATGCAAGTCTTAAGAGTTATCACAATAGATGCTTGTGTTAGAATAATCATTCTTCCTAGCTTAGAATTATTCACACTGTTAAAAGATGTTACATAGATTCTGTGGCAAATTAATCATTTACTAGCCCTATTCAAATTAAGTAAAAATATTAAACTTATTTAATTACTAAACTTATGATCGCGAGATTTCGTGATAGGTTTTAAATATTTATAATTACTGATTCTTGAACTAACTATTATCGCGATGTAGGCAAGTGTACCTATTGAACAGTAGTATAGTTTTAGCAAGACTGGATTGTCAAACCCAAAGGAACTAAAAGTACTAGTAATGACTGTCTTTTTATTATATAGCCTAAGAATAAAGAGGTTTTGTTTTAATTAACTAATTATCTAAACTAAGAACTCACAGAGAAAAGAATTGGGGAATTGCTTTTGGGAAAATTGATTGAATGAAGACAATACATAAGGAAAAATCCACCTAGACTTTACTTGTTATTTTGGCTCCGAATCGGACGATTTATTCATTCAACTTGTTCCGTAGAGATCCCTAAGTTATATTATTATCCCTATTCAAGACTAATAACGTCTAATCCCTAGATTGAATAACCGAGACTTTTCTCTAATAAACACTCTAGGGTTGCATTAACTCGATCTATGGATCCCCTTATTAGGTTTCACCCTAATCCGGCAAAATCTTGTCACCCTATTTCTAGGCGCGCAATCAACTCCGCTTAATTATGAAAAAAGTACTCTTAAACAGGGTCTATTCTTCCTCTGAATAAGAGCATGTCTTGAATCAGTATCCTGGGATATCAAAACAAGAATTAAGAACACATAATTAAGAACAAGTTAAATATTTATCATACGATTCAGAAAATAATAACAAGATTCGTCTTAGGTTCATTCCCTTTAGGTATTTAGGGGTTTTAGTTCATAACTAAATAAGAAAACATCTCAGAAGAATAAAGAATACAAAACATAAAGAAAATCCAAAACTCCTGAAGGGAAATTGAGGAGAGATCTTCAGTCTTCATGATGAATCCTGGCTTCCGAGATGGATCAATCGGCTTCCATGGAGTAATTCCTTATGTAACGCCCCGTACCCGAGACCGTCGCCGGAGTCTAACACGAGGTGTTAACAGACTTAATTAATTACTTAAACAGCTCAAACAATTTATTTTTAAAATTTCCAGTTAAACTAGCAATCTGCGTCACAGTCGCTTAAAAATTCATATCTCAAGTTACGAAACTCGAAATCCAATTCGGTAAATTTTCCCTGAAAATATACCCATTTATATATTTACTATTTTTTTTATAGAATTTTTGGTCAATCCAATTAGTACAGTTTATTAGTTAAAGTCTCCCCTGTTTCAGGTTCATTGCTCGACCTCTGTGTATTACGAATCAGATATCTCTCTGTACAGAATTTCAATGACTATGAAGTTTGTTTCTCATAAAACTAGACTCAATAAGAAATCTGTACATATAAATAATGACTTCTAATTATATTTGTACAGTTTATGATAAATTTTTAAAATCAGAACAGGGGATCCAGAAATGACTCTGGCCCTGTTTCACAAAAATTCAAATATGTCATAAAATATAATTCATATACCTGTTTTGTTCAATCCATATGAAAATAGACTCATAATTCTTAAATTCCATATTTTATTTATCATCTAATTATATCTCTACTGTTTTTAATGATTTTTCAAACTCACATCACTGTTGCTATCTAAATCTATTTTATGGTAAATTTTACCTATTTCATGGTTTCCATGGATTAGCTAGCAATTTAGCATACATAACACCAAATATGGTCATGATTAGCCATTCCAATGGCTAATCATTACCAAGCATTTCCATACCACTCAATAACCATATCATAAGACCATATATACAAAATGATTATAATGCTATACATGCCATACTCAAAATATACAAGCCATTATGCCAAGATGGTATACGGATAGTGTGAGTGTGCCTCCGACCGTTCCTGATATTTGAGCTGGCTTGTCAACACTACAAGGAATGAAAAGGAGGGAGTAAGCATAAATGCTTAGTAAGCTCACATGCAAATAGCAAGTAACACAACTATATACGCAAACATAAAACATCATTTGCATAATCATCACCGAGACATTCATATCACATTTTCATTTATCATCTTACCATATTGTTGTTATATCGAGTTTTCAACCCAAGGGTTAAGTACATACTTGTTCAAAGTATTCATTTCACAACACTTACCAATACGTCCCTTTCATCTCGAGTATTCCTCCATTTGAGTAGAATTTTACCCGTTGAACACATCGGAATATAATTCGGATACATGGAAAGTTTGCACATAAGTGCCACATATGTAGCCAAGCTACCATGTAACCTGCCCATAAGTGAACTCGGACTCAACTCAACAAGTTCGGGCGTTCGCATCCATAAGTGAACTCGGACTCAACTCAACGAGCTCGGATGCCTAGTTACATCTCTCGAACTCGGACTCAACTCAACGAGTTCGGACATTCGCATCCATAAGTGAACTCGGACTCAACTCAACGAGTTCGGATGCCCAAATATCCTAGTGACATGTCACTTGTATCCTAATCCATTCCTAAGGTTCAACGGACCTTTTCCCAATCATGTGTCTCAACCATCTTCTACGGAATGTCGCTTCTGATACTCGGTAGTATTTCACATTTTCCAAGTATATCACATAATTTGACATATTAACAAACAATTATCACAAGATAATATTTCATAATAATTATCATATCATTTAAATAACATTAAAATATTTAAAATAATAACTATGTTACCAACATTTACATATGAACTTACCTCGTATGCTAAAATGGCTACTTTTACCATTTCGTCCACAACTTGGTATTTTTCCCATTTTAGCCTAAATTTTAGTTTTCCTTGCTCTATCATTTAAAATATAGTCTAATTAGGACTCACATTATTCAAATTGACCCAAAATCATATTTTGGCAAAATTACGCTTTGCCCTAAACTTTTGCATATTTACACTTTTCCCCAAAGCTCGTAAATTAAACTTCAGCCTATTTTCTTATGTTTTATGACATGCTGATCATTTTTCCCTTCTATGGTAACATCAAATTCTTACTCTAACATGTACTTATGACTATTAGGTATTTTTACCGATTAAGCCCTTTTGCTCGTTTTCACTTAAAACCGAGTGGTACAAGTTGTCTAACATAATTTAAAACCTCATATTCTATCATAAAACACCAAAATACACAAATTTCACCTAAGGGTATTTTTCCAAATATGAACCCTAGGTTGAATTATTGCTAGCATAAGCTTAATCGAGCTACCGGGACTCCAAAAATGTAAAAATCATTAAAAGCGAGGCTAGAACGGACTTACAATCGAGCTTGGAAGCTTGAAAAACCCTAGACATGGTTTCTCCTTACTATATTCGGACATGGGGTTGAAGATGAGCAAAATTGGCTTTTAATATTGTATTTTAATACATTTTACCCCTAAATGACCAAAATGCCCTTACTACTAAACTTTCCAAAAATTCCATCCATGTCCAGTTTTTGTCCATAGACTTATAAATTGGTAAAATTGCTATTTAATACCTCCTAATTAATATTTCAAAACAATTTCATACTAGAAACTTCCAGAATGCAAGTTTTACAAATTATTCGATTTAGTCCCTAATTTCAATTTAAGCACTTTATGCATAAAATTTCTTCACGAAATTTTCACACAATCATGCAATCATATCATAGACCTCAAAATAATCATAAAATAATTATTTCTATCTCGGATTTTTTGGTCACGAAATTGCTATTCCGACTAGGCCCAAAATCAAGATATTACACCTTACCCCTTCTTCTCCGTCTTCTCTTTTCTCCTGTTCTCGGGTGTATTTATAGGCTTTGGAATGCCTATAAGCCCTCAAAAGTGGCCTTTTCTGAATTGGACTCAACTTGGGCTCGACAGGGACATGCCCGTGTAACACGCCCATGTGCGATTACTTTAGGCTGTGTTCGAGCCTGTTAAAATGGCACGGGCGTGTGCTATACCCATGTGAATCATGCTTCAATTCTTCTAGATTGACACGGCCGTGTGGTCTGCCCGTGTGAAGAGGTCCAGGCCGTGTTGATTTCGTACTTTGGCCCATTTTATCTGTTTTTAGCCCGTTTCTCGTTCCTTTCGCTCTCCTATGCTCTCCTAGGTATAAAATATGAAATTAAAGCATTAGGAGCATCGAATTCACCAATTCTAATGAGAAATCATCCATAAAATGCATTAAACATGGGGTCAAAATATGTATAATTTACAGTTTATTAAATAGCCTCACACTTAGGCATTTGCTTGTCCTGAAGCAAAATTCTCAACTCATAATCAAAATAAATTCTTCTTAACTTATAATTTCTATCGATGATATCTTAGAATAACCCATAGATAATCATACATTGAGCATTCAACTAAAAGAACATAAAAGTTTCAAACATTCAAATTTGAGTATTTAATCATGCAAACATAGGTGTCTCTCTGCATCTAAGTAATTACCTTTGATTCAGAATATCATAGAGTTTCACATCCTCATTAAAGAGTCACTCAAATCACTCGACGTGTTTAAGGACAATAAATGAAGCACTCAATAGTCAATAATGAAAATTCATTACCATAGGCTTGCATGAAAATCAAATCTCCACCACCATAATTTAAGATGATACATCAATCAAAAGGTCTTTAGAGGGTTGTAGTGAGGCTTGGTTAGGGGATGTGGTCACAAGCTGAAAGAAAGGGTTAGAATCGAGATTGATTGAAAAATTGCCTAACTAGAAAAAGAGTTAAACTTCACTTGCGTACAACAGAGCTTCTTTTCAGAATATGAAATTACAAATATGTATACTTAGTTTTTTTTTTAAGAACAAGTTAAAATAATATAGACTAACTATTAAAAACAAAACATAGCTAGGCAGTCCATTCAACTCAAATCTCGAAAAAAAAATAGGGATTAATTTAGGGGATTTCAACAATAATGGGTTAAAGGTTAATATTAAGGGTAATACAAGAAATGGTTTGTTAGGCTCAAGGGAGTTTACTAGGGGTTAATTGTGGAGGTAGGCTTTTTCATGGCATGAGTGGGTTAATCCTAAGTGCCTTAATCATTTTGACATATCAAATCAAATGGTGTGGTCTTGACATGCATAATCAAGCAAGTTCTAGAATAACAGTTCAATACTGACGCACTCAAAGCAATAATAAAAATGAGCATGAAAGAATTAATATATGCTCAAAAGGCTCAAAAATCTCACAATAAATTATGGCTTTTTGATGTTTAGACTCATGAATTCCATTTCAAAGTAATACCTAGACTTGGGAAACAACTTATAATTTTAAATTCTTAAAAATAAATTTATCATGCTTGATTCTCTAAAGTCTTAAAGTTTTAAAAAATCAATACATAAATCCCTATGTTTTAATTCAAGATATATCAATCAAAATCATAAATTAATTAAAATTTATCCTAAATATGATATGAGATTTTTTCAAGAGAACAAGATGATTATTCAGGGATTTTTCTGATAATGAAATAAATCCCCTACACTTAAGATGTACATTGCCCTCAATGTACAAAGATAGATGTTAAAGTATAAAAATAAGATAGGGAGTGAAGTGAAACTTCCTGTATGATGAATTCCTCGAATTAGAGTTATGGAAAATGATCGGTTCGAGAGTGAAGGAGGATACTCCGGCGGTTGTAGAGGTTCATTAGGCCATAAGTCCTACGCCAAAAGAATATTATATCTAGTGGTAGCTATGGTCGTGGTCGAGCAGGACATGGCAGTCGTGGAGAACCTTTCCCGGTGGAGTTTTAGTTCCTATGTGATGATTTGCTTAAGAGCTCTATATAACTGTGATAAAATCAGGAACTTTTTAGGGGATATTAGGAAGAATAAGTACTCGAAAAGAAATAACTGAAATTAATAATAAAATTCTAAAATCTAACAAAAAATGTAGTTTCAATAAAAATTAAAAACATAAATAATAAATAAATATTTCTAAACATCTTCATCGCTGGATGGTTCACGAGGTGGGACTGACGATGAGATGTGGAGGTGCTGACAAATCTACTGTAGGGTAGCATCAATGTTGTCAAATCGTTGAAAACACTGATGCTCGAATCGGGTAAGGCGCTCAGAGATGTCAGCATATGAAGCCGCCGCATGAACTGGACGAGAGGGTGGGGGTGGCTGAGTCGGTGGGTCCTCGTGCTATGGGGGGACATCATCAAGAATGTCCTTGTAGGCTCCTCCTCCGTAGATTGGGCAAGACGATACTGGGGAGGGTAGGTTCCTCGGCGCCTCTCGATCATCCTCATGCTAAGTATGCTCGAGATGCCTTCTGGAGACATCTGGCCGATGAGGGTGAGGGATGATTCTTGGGTCGCGGTGTTGAGGAGCCCGAAGTGTCGTGCCAGCCTAGTCACGTAGGGGCCAATGGAGATGACCCCCTTCCAATGTCGTTCTGTAACAGCCCTAAATTGACCCTAGTCGGAAAGTGGGTTCGGGACCACTAAACCGAGTCATAAAAATAATTAACTGTTATAGTTGATGCTCATTATATGTACATATGCATGTGTGAAAATTTCATGTTTGAATTTTGTTAATTATAAGTGAAATTTGTCAAATAGGACTTATGTGAGAAAATTTAGAAATGTGCTAGGCAAATGTAGGGTGGCCTACAAGTGCATGTTGTGAGAAAAGGTGGGTTTGCATGTCAATTTACCCAAATTTAAGCATGATGGCCGGCCATGCTAGGGGTGGAAACATGTTGCAAACATGTTTAGTTAGTGGGTATGTAGGAAAAAATAAAATAAGAAGCATGAGTAATAAAGAAAAAAAAAACAAGAGAATGGTGTGGGTGTACCCCCCATTGCCGTGAGTTGAGGGAGAGAAGAAAGAAAAAAATGTTCATCATTTTCTTTCACTTCTTGTGGCATGAAAATGAGAGATTTTGAAGGCTTAATAAGGAGGGAAGAAGGAGTGCTCATGTTTTCTTTCTTTTTGCAATTTTCGTAACTAGAGGAAGAAGTGTAACACCCCGAACCCGAGACCGTCGCCGGAGTCGAACACGAGGTGTTAACAGACTTCAAACCACTTATTGAGAATTTCCAGACAAGCTGCCAATCTGTGTACTAGTCGCTTCAAAAATCATAACTTGAGTTTTACAACTCGAAAATCAGTTTTGTAATTTTTCCCTGAAACTAGACTCATATTTCCATCTACAGATTTTTTTCTAGAATTTTTGGATAAGCCAATTAGTACAGTTTATTAGTTAAAGTCTCCCATGTTACAGGGGTCGACTACACTGACCTTCGTGCGTTACAACTCGAATAACTCCCTGTGCAGGGCTTCAATACTGATTCTGTTTGTTTCTATAGAAACTAGACTCAAATAGGAATTTATAAATATATGGTATGACTCCTAATTATCTCTGGTTAATTTATAATGAATTTTAAAAGTCGGAACAGGGAATCCAGAAACCGTTCTGGCCCTGTTTCACGAAAACCCAAATATCTCTTAACATACAACTCATATGACCGTTTCGTTTCTTCCATATGAAAATAGATTCATCAAGGTTCATTTAAATAATTTATTCACTATTTAATTCCATTCCTACTATTTTTAGTGATTTTTCACATCCACATCACTGTTGCTGCCAGCATCTATTTCTAGGGTAGACTTTCTCTAACACATAGTTTCTATGATTCAACCACCCCTTTTTCATATATAGTCCAAAATATAATCATGATGACCCATTCTAATGGCTGGTCATTGCCAAACATTTCCATGCCTCTTAATGAGCATATACATACCAAATGATTATAGCATTATGCTCAAAACATTTATAAGCCATTTTCGCATGGCTATTCAAAATTTTACATACCAAGTTCAAACAAAACATAATAGCCTATACATGCCGAAATGTACTCCTAGACCAACTACGAAGAAAATACCAAAAGTTGTTAGCTGGTGTGATGACTTCGACGACGGTCCCGAGCACGCAAAATGGATCAAGAACCTAAAAAAGCAACAATAAGCACCAAATGAGTACAACTCAGTAAGTCATAAGCATTGCACTACCATCCATTAATAACATTGTCATAAGAGGAAACAAAATGGAACGATGCTAAGTACTTCCTCCAAGCCGAACTATACCATAGTTCCTTAGACCTTTCGGTTCAATCTCACACCAAGTTACACACTCACATTCACATTCCACATACTAATCAATAGGATATTTGAAGTGTTTTTATACATCATTTTGTTTTCGTTACAATCATACAACTAAATAGCCTTTTCACTTATTCCACGATAATTCTCATGTACGTGACTTCAATTAAAATTGTCACATAGGTTCAAAACTTACCAAGCTCAACTCCAAATATAAACATAGCGCCTATTAGCCATGAACTCAAGGTGCTTACCCGATCCGCTGTCCGTGATCAACTTAATAATGTCGCACACTCAGTGTCAATGGTGATTCAAAAACATATAGTGAGTCCGCACACTTAGTGCTATAAAATCAACTCGCACACCTAGTGCTATATAATCAAACTCGCACACTTAGTGCTGTACAAATTAAAAACCCGCACACTTAGTGCCATTCTCATGATCACAAATGTTTATACCCGCACACTTAGTGCCGAAATCAACAACTCAATACATCTCACCTCTTTTCCTTTCATTCAATACTTTCATCACCACATACATACATGTATATAAATTCATCATTCCATTCGGCATAATTTCATAGACATCATGTCTATTTAAATCGATACAAAATATACGCTTAGTGACTTACCTTGTGTTGGGTAAAATAGTTCCACGTCGGCTACTCGATGACCTTCGTCTTTCCCTTGCTTGATTCTCCCTCTTTAACTCCTTGAGCTAAATCAATAAATTAACTAGTTTAACCATCTTGCTAAACATTCATAATTCAATTACACATGCATATGAATGTTTGTATATTCGGCACCCATCCTCACTAATTACCCATTTAGTCAATTATCTAAGCCAAGATAAGGCTTCAATATGGTTGCCTCTAACCGAATACATGCACACCAATCTACTTCATTTGGCCGAATATGCATGTCTATGTTGAGGTCAATTTTACACTAACACCACACAAAAAAAACAGCATACATTTTACTTGTCTAACGATTACATATTGTAGCTCAATACACATCTCTCATTTACTTCATAACCAAACATCATCACAAGCAAATATACACCTTGAAATAGTATATATATCATACCAATACATCATGTGCAAACATATATTCATGTAGGTGCAAGGGCCGAATCTCAAATTGTTTATATCCAAATATAAACACATATCCAAAGCTCAAATCTTACCTACCATGCAACATGCATGAATCATACTTATGGATATACCATGACCGAATACATCACAACACCATAATTTTGGTCATGATTAAGCAAAGAACTTAATGTCTTACTCAAAAATACTAAAAAGAAAGTCCAAGAGCCATCAATCCACCATCACATATACCATTAGCAAGCTTCATATTTAACATGCAATGGCATTAACACAAAATCCACCTTGGCCAAATACCATCCCCATGATATAACAAAGATTTGAACCATGGGCCAATAAGAACATCAAGCTAGTAACTAAAAACATGCATGAATCCCATGGCACAACCTCAAACATACCTTAATCTTGATGCAAGTATAGCCAAACCCCTTCCTAATCCTCTTCCAACCCAAGCATGAAGCAAAAATTCTCTCTTCTTCCTTAGGATTTTCGGTCAAGAGAGAATGGAAGGATGAACAAAATTATTTTTCTTTCTTTCCCCTCAACTCACGGCAATGAAGCATGCATGAGACCATTTTTTTCTTTTTCCCATTTCTTTATTACCCATGCTCATTAATTTATTTTTTTCCACCCATGATGCACCAACAAAACATGTCTATGACATGTTTTGCCCATATTTCTTTGTCATGGCCGGCCACTAGAACTTGGGGGGGGAAATTTGACATGCAAGTCCTCCCCTTTGGCTACATGCACTATTAGGTCCTTATAGATTAGCCTATCACTTTTCAAAAGTGTCACACAAGTCCTACTAACTGAATTCACATGCTATCGACTAAATCGAAGCTTGAAATTTTCACACATTCATAATTACATATTCTAGACAATAAATATTACGTTCAAACATTTCGGTGACTCAGTTTAGCGGTCCTGAAACCACTTCCCGACTAGGGTCAATTTTGGGCTGTCACAAGAAGAGGAAGCAAGATTCGGCCAAGGTGGTCCTTTAGATCAAGGTATGTTCAATGATATTTTTTTTGGAAGTTTACACAACCTTTGGGTGATGGGTCTAAATACTATCTATCCCAAGGTTGGATTTGGAGTTGTTGGAGAGTTGGAAGTTGACAAGAAGCTTAAAAATTTTAGTTGATACCTTGATGCTATTAACATGTTAGTTGTATGGATGAACTAAGTTGCTTGTTATGTTAGCATGAAAAGGAAGATGTTAAGTCCTTTTTGTTGGAGGTGCCAAGTTGGGACTAAGAAGGGAGGAGTATTCGCTAACATAGTTGAAAGGGGATGTTGCCGATTTTAGAATTTGATTATGGGAGTGGCTATAATGGGCATAGAGATGTTGAACTTAAGAAATGTAGCAACATGCAAATTTATATGATATCACAAATGGAGGTGAAGCTATGCTAGATTGGGAAAAAGGTTGATCAAGTGTGCATGAGAAAAATTTAGGTGTTTAGATGATGTTGTAGATAACACTATACATGTATATGTATATTCGGCCATCAAAGTGAGTATGTAGGTGATGTTGAGTCAAATTTTGGTGCACAATCGGTATGTATATATATATATAAGTATGCCCATTCATGATGTTACCTTTAATCATGTATATAATCGGCTAAATGGGTAATTAGTAAGAGGGGTTGCCGAATATGCAAATATACATGTGCATGTGTAATTGAATTATAAATGTACAGCAAGATGACTAAACTAGTTTATTTATCTATTAAGCCCGAGAAGTTAAAGAAGGAGAAACAAGCAAGGGCAAAGCCAAGGACATCGAGTAGCCGGGTCGGAACCGTTATACTCAACGCAAGGTAAGTCCTTAAGCACTTGTTGTGAGAACTCCTTGATGGATATTTTTGAGTGATTCTCCTATTTATTAATATAACCATATGTACAATTTGAATTTAGTAAATTGCTTTACCATGATGAATTGACATAGGGCACAATGTGTGCAAAAATTATGTGGCACTATGTTTGCCGATTGGGAGGTTGAGGCATGAGGCTATCTCAAATGCACTATGTGTGCAATTTATTATAGCACTATGTGTGCGATTTACTATGGCACTATGTGTGCGATTTACTATGGCACTATGTGTGCGAACATAATAAGCACTATGTGTGCAACGTTTGGTTGTTGGTATAAATTGTGATGAATGAGGTAAGTGATTGAGCTATTAACTAAATATCGAATTTGAGGTTGTGCGGTGTATGCATAGATTTATCTAGTGCATCGTTGTTCCAAACTTGAGGAAATGGGTCTACATTGATTGGGCTGACTTGGCATTGAATTAATTGAAGGACTTGGCATGAGATCGAACCAAGAATTTAAGAAACTGTAGCATAGTTGTTATGATTTGAAAGAAAGAAAAAAAATGATTATTAATGTTGGATGGTAGAGTAGTGCTTATGACTTACTGAGTTATGTACTCATTTGGTGTGCTTGTTTGTTGCTTACCTAGGTTCTTGATCCATTTTGGTGTGCTCGAGACCGTCGTCAAAGTCATCACACCGGCTAGCAACTTTTGGTACTTTCTTCTTAGTGGGTCTAGGAGAGCATTTTGGCATGTATAGGGCTAATATGTTTTGTTGAAAATTTGGTATGTAAACTTTTAGCCATGCGAAAATGGCTTGTATGCACCTTGGCATGGTATCATGATCATTTTGTATGTTGTTCGTTAAGAGATGTGGTAATGTTTGGAATCGATTAGCCCTTAGAATGGTTAATCGTGATTATCTTTTGTGCTATGTATGTCAAAAGGGCTAGTTGAATCAAGGAAATTATGAAGTAGGTAAAAATCTACCTTAATGACAGAGGCTGGCAGCAGCAGTGACGTGGATGTGAAAAGTCACTAAAAATAGTAGGAATGGAATTAAATAGTGAATAAATTATTTAAATGAACCTTGATGAATCTATTTTCATATGGAAGAAACGAAACGGTCATATGAGTTGTATGTTAAGAGATATTTGGGTTTTCGTGAAATAGGGCCAGAACGGTTTCTGGATTCCCTGTTCCGACTTTGAAAATTCATTATAAATTAACCAGAGATAATTAGGAGTCATACCATATATGTATAAATTCCTCTTTGAGTCTAGTTTCTACAGAAATAAACGGCATCAGTATTGAAGCCCTGCACAGGGAGTTATTCGAGTTGTAACGCATGAAGGTCAGTGTAGTCGGCCCCTGTAACATGGGAGGCTTCAACTAATAAACTGTACTAATTGGCTCGACCAAAAATTCTAGAAAAAATCTGTAGATGGAAATATGAGTCTAGTTTTAGGGAAAAATTACAAAACTGATTTTCGAGTTGTAAAACTCAAGTTATGATTTTTGAAGCGACTAGTACAGATTGGCGCTTGTCCGGAATTTCTCAATAAGTGGTTTGAAGTCTGTTAACACCTCGTGTTCGACTCCCATGACGGTCTCGGGTTCGGGGTGTTACAATTTTATTGGTATCAGAGCTATGGTTTAGTCGGTTCTAGGACTACCATAGCGCGTGTGAGTCTATCTATACATGCCAAAATGTTAGCGATTAAAAATGTGATGACTTCTGACGGTTGAAATTTTTGTTTTGATTAGCAAATGGAACCCGGGGTAGAGAGACCCTTGGCGGATGACGTTGAAAGTGTAGCGGCTGCTCCTGCGCAAGGGACACCGCCTGTTGAGCCTCAGTCATCTACGAATAATCAAGATGAAGGGGCAAAACAAGCCTTCTTCACCATGATGAATGAGTGGGTCGCGCAATATGCCCGAACCAATCCGGCTGTCCAACCATTCCCAAATTTAAATAATCCACCCTAAGAGCCCGTAATGCCATCAGTTGCTGATCCTGTGAGACTGAGTAAACCACCTGTGGACTTGATTAGGAAGCGTGGGGCCGAGGAGTTTAAGGCCATAGTTACTGATGATGCCGAAAGGGCCGAGTTCTGGCTTGATAACACCATTAGAGTGTTTGATGAATTGTCATGCACACTCGATGAATGTCTTAAGTGTGCTATATCCTTGTTGTGAGACTCAGCCTACTATTGGTGGAGGACCTTAATTTCCATAGTCCCAAAGGAACAAGTTACTTGGGATTTCTTCCAAACGAATTTCGAAAGAAATACATTAGTCAACAGTTCATCGATCAAAAGCGTAAGGAATTCTTGGAGCTCAAGAAAGGTCGATGATGAGATCTCGAATCTGAACATGAGTTCGTAAGACTCGATCGGTATGCTCGGGAGTGTGTGGCTGATGAGGTTGCTATGTGCAAAAGATTTGAAGAGGATTGAATGAAGAGTTAAAGCTACTGGTGGGTATTTTGGAGATAAAAGAATTTGTAACACTAGTTGAACGAGCACGCAAGGCGAAAAGAGCTCGAAAGGAGAAGAGGAAGGCTGAATTTGAAGCTAGAGATTATCGTAAAAGATTGACGGGCAAGGCTCCATTTTCGGTGTAAAGAAGTTCGAGAGGACACAAATAAGTCGAGGGCGATCGGGGATTTCTATTAGAGCACGACCATCGATGGACTCACGAGCTACTTGGTAGCTAGTGTGGGCAATAATCATCAAGAAAAGCCTGAATGCCCCCAATGTGGAAGACGACACATAGGTGAATGTTGGGGTAAGTCATTAATAGGGCTGTTATGGATGCGGTTCAAGGACCACTTCATTAGAGATTGCACGAGCTAGATGAGAAGAATAAGATGCAAGGTGCAAGATCTAGTGGACGACGGCTAGAGGTAGACTCAGAGGATTTCGGGAGGTAGGGGTGGTAATCGAGAGAGGTCTCGATACGGTTGCTCGATCCGAGACTCGTGCTCTGCTAGAGCATATGCTATCCACATACGAGAGGAGGCATCCTCCCCTGATGTTATCACTGGTACTTTCACTCTCTTTGATACTAATGTGATTGCTTTAATTGACCCTGGTTCTACTCACTCTTATATATGCGAAACCTTAGCATCCAGTAAGACTTTACCTATTGAGTCTACTGAGTTCGTAATTCGGGTGTCAAATCCCTTGGGTCGTTATGTGCTGGTCGACAAAGTGTGTAAGAAATGCCCCCTAGTAATTCGAGGTTCCTGTTTTCTGGCGGACTTGATGCTTTTGCCGTTCGATGAATTTGATGTTATTCTTGGGTTGGATTGGTTGACCGTGCATGATGCGGTTGTCAATTGCAAAAGCAAGACTATTGATTTGAGATGCGCAAATAATGAGATGATCCGAGTTGAGTTTACGGACTTAAAGGGGTTGCCAGCTGTAATATCATCAATGTTGGCCCAAAAATATGTAAGAAAGGGGTGTGAAGCATACCTTGCGATGTACTTGATGATAAGGAGTTAGAAATAAAACCCGAATTTGTGCCGGTGGTTCGTGAATACCCGGATGTTTTTCCCGAAGAATTACCGAGTTTACCACCTGTTCGGGAAGTAGAGTTTGGTATTGAGCTTGTACCTGGGACTACGCCAATTTCGATAGCTCCGTATCGTATGGCACCAACGGAATTAAAGGAGTTGAAAGCTCAGTTGCAAGAGTTGGTGGATAGAGGTTTTGCTCGCCCGAGTTTTTCACCTTGGGGTGCACCAGTGTTGTTTGTGAAAAAGAAGGACGGAACCATGAGGTTGTGCATCGACTATCGTCAGCTTAATAAAGTGACAATAAAGAACAAATATCCGTTATCGCGTATCGATGATTTATTCGATCAACTGAAGGGAGCCTCAGTGTTCTCAAAAATAGATTTGAGATCGGGCTATTATCAGTTGCAAATCCGAGATTTGGATATACCCAAACGCCTTGAGCGAGATATGGTCACTCGAGTTCTTAGTGATGCCGTTTGGGCTCACTAATGCCCTACAGATTTATGGATTTGATGAATCGGATCTTCGAGACCGTACTTGGATCGGTTCGTAGTTGTGTTCATTGACGACATCTTGGTCTATTCAAGAGATGAGACCGAACATGTGGAGCACCTGGGATTAGTGTTGCAAATTCTACGGGATAAGCAGTTATATGCTAAGTTCAGCAAGTGTGAGTTCTGGTTAAGAGAGGTTAGCTTCTTGGGTCATGTGGTATCTGCATCGGGTATTCGAGTCGACCCGAGCAAAATTTCAGCCATACTTAACTGGAAGCCTCCAAGAAATATTACTGAGGTTTGGAGCTTTTTGGGACTTGCCGGTTACTACCGACGGTTTGTAAAAGGATTCTCGATGATAGCCACACCCATGACGAAACTGCTTCAGAAAGATGTCAAGTTTGAATGGACGGAAAAGTTGTAACACCCCGAACCCGAGACCGTCGCCGGAGTCGAACGCGAGGTGTTAACAGACTTCAACCCACTTATTGACAATTTTCAGACAAGCTGCCAATCTGAGTACTAGTCGCTCCAAAATTCATAACTTGAGTTTTACAACTCGAAAATCAGTTCCGTAAATTTTTCCTGAAACTAGACTCATATGTCCATCTACATATTTTTTCTAGAATTTTGGTCGAGCCAATTAGTACAGTTTATTAGTTAAAGTCTCGCCTGTTGTAGGGATCGACTACACTGACCTTTGTGCGTTACGAATTGGATATCTCCTGTACAGGGCTTCAATACTAATGCCGTTTGTTTCTATAGAAACTAGACTCAGAGAGGAATCTACACATATATGGAATGACTCCTAATTATCTCTGGTTAATTTACAATGATTTTCCAAAGTTGGAACAGGGGATCCAGAAACCGTTCTGGCCCTATTTCACAAGAACTTTAAAATCTGTTAGCTTATAACTCATATGACCATTTCGTTTCTTCCATATGAAAGTAGATTCATCAAGGTACACTTACATAATTTATTTGCTATTTAATACCATTCCTACTATTTTAGTGATTTTTCACATCCACGTCACTGCTGCTGTCAGCATCTGCCTTTAGTAGGCTTTACCTATTTCATACTTTCCATGATTCAATTGGCCCTTTTTACATACATAGCACAAAGCGTGATCATGATTAACCATTCCAATGGCTAATCGTTTCAAAATAATTCCATACCTCATAAGGGTCAACATACAAACGATTATAGTTCTATGCTAAAACGATATAAGCCATTTTCGCATGGCTATCCAAGTTTACACAAACCGGAAGGTACATGACCTTCAACAAAGGATGGTCCTATACATGCCATTTCAAAGTTCAACCAAAATTTGTACCAAAATGGGGCTTCGATAGTGTGGATGACTTGACTTCTTTGATCCCGAATCCGATAGCTAACGAGCGAAACCTATAAAACAGAGAGCCAAAGCAACGGGTAAGCATTTTAATGCTTAGTAAGTCTCAAGCAATGAAATCAGCTTTGACTAAGGTATTTTATTCACATGGCTAATTAAACCACTTTACTAATTCACATTCCCATACTCATACTTATTTCACATCACCGACCCTTATGTTCATACACAAAAGAACAACTTAGCCCAAGGCGGTAGCTCGTTTATCAACTTAGCGCATACTTACTTGTAAGAATTCAATTAGTACAAGTACATACAAACATACCTCATTGCTGGAATTTTCACAAGTGTATAAGCTGAAATTTTCACAGCAAGATTGCTCACTTCGAATCACATACTTTCGATTTAACCGGATATAGCGACTCATACGATTGCCTTGGTCATAACCCGGATTTGGTGACTTGCACAAAGGCCTTGGTCTTAGCCCGGATATATCAACTCGCACGAATGCCTTGGTCTTAGCCCGGATATATCAACTCGCATACGAATGCCTTGGTCTTAGCCGGATATATCAACTTCATACGAATGCCTTCGGTCTTAGCCGGATATATTTTCAATGTTCACTTACACATATATCAATATTCAAGACACGTCCATAGTTCATTTTCGTTACTAAAGCTCTAACACAAAATATTTATCAACCTTTACTATTTCGGCTCAATGGCCACACAAACAAGGAGCATAATTTTGATATAATTCAAGTAGGGTCATCACTCAAGACTTACCTTGGATGTTGTCGGCGATTTAACGGCTATTCAACTACTTTTCCTTCCCTTTATCGGATTTAGCTCCCTTTGCTCTTGAGCTAATTCACACAAATTTAACTTATTAAAATCTCATCATGATAGCTTATGGCGAATATGACAAGGAGTGTAAATGGTCATATGGCCATCCTTTAGCTCAAATACACAATGGTCATGCACATTTTACATCACAACAAGCAATTCAATACATTCAAACATCAACGTGAAGTTCAAAGTACTTGGCCCTTATATACATTAGGCATCAAAGTTGCATATGTACGAAATCATAAATCGAACTCAACACATTAGTTAATATTCCTCTTAGCGAATTTTCTAAGCCAAGAATAGGCATCAATATGCTTGCCTCAAACCGAATGCATGCACACTAATTACCCCTCATGTGGCGAATATACACTTAATACCACACAAAAAAAACAGCATACATTTTACTACTAACACATTACATATCGTAATTCATTGCACATCTCTTATTTACTTCATAATCAACACATCATCACAAGCAAATATACACTTTGAATTAGTATATATGTCATACCAATCCATCATGTGCAAACATATATTCATGTAGGTGCAAGGGCGAATTCTCAAATGGCTTATATCCAAATATATACACATTTCCAAAGCTTAAATCTTACTTACCATGCAACATGCATGAATTATACTTATGGATATATCATGGCGAATACCACAACACCACACCATTTCAATTTGGTCATGGTGAAACAAAGAACTTAGTATCTCATTCAAAAAAAAATGCTAAAAGAAAATCTAAGAATCTTCAATCCTCCATCACATGTATCACTTTCAAGCTTGTCATTTAACATGCAATGGCATTAACACCACATTCACTTTGGCGAATTTCATTCCCATGACATAACAAGGATTTGAACCATGGGCTAACAAGAACATTAAGCTAGCAACTAAAACATGCATGAACCTCAAACATACCTTAATCTTGATGCAAGTTTAGCCAACCTCTTCCTAATCCTCTTCCAAACCAAGTATGAAGCAAAACTCCTTCCTTAACCTTAGTATTTTCGGCCAACAAGAGAGTGAAAAGAGATGAACAAAATTTTTCTTTCTTCCTTTAGGACATTCGGCCAAGCTATGGAGGAAGATGGACACTTTTTTTTGTTTCTCATCTACTAACATTAATTGTTTATTCCATACCCTTATTTTATTCTTTCCATCATAACCCATTTACCAAACATGTTTCATGACATGATTTTTGCCCATAAATCCTTGTCATGGCGGCCACTAGCTATGGGGAAATTTGACATGCAAGTCCATTGTTTTGCATGCATCCTTTAATTAGTCATCACACATTTCCCTCATACTTTCAAAGTTTATTACTAGGTCCTTTCTAGTGAAATTCACATCTATAATTCTAAATCAAAGCATAAAAATATCACACATGAGTTAACACACATTATAGGCAATAAAATAAATATTAAATTATTTTTATGCCTTGGTTTTGTGGTCCCGAAACCACATTTCGACTAGGGTCGTTTTAAAGGCATCACAACTCTCCCCACTTTAGAAATTTTCGTCCCGAAAATCTTACCGATAAATAGGTTTGGATATTGCTCTTTCATAGAGTTCTCGGGTTCCCAAGTAGCTTCTTCTATCCGTGTTTGAGCCATAACACTTTCACTAGCGGAACCCTTTTGTTTCGCAACTCTTTCATTTCACGAGCTAGGATACGAATCGGTTCTTCTTCATAACTCATATCGGCTTGAATTTCAACCTCGATGGACTAATTACGTGCGACGGATCAGATCTATAGCGTCGAAGCATTGAAACATGGAAGACGTTGTGAATCTTTTCAAGTTCGGGGCAAGATCAAACGATACATGAATCGGGCCAACTCGTTCGGAGATTTCAGACGGCCCAATGAATCTCGGCTCAACTTGCCCTTACGGTAGAATCTGAGTATCTTTTTCCACGGCGAAACTTTAAGAAACACTTTATCTCCCACGATACTCAATGTCCTTTCGTTTCAAATCCGCATACGATTTACGACGATCGGAGGCTATCTTGATTTTCACGGATTACTTTTACTTTCATTCAAAGCATCTTTAATCAAATCCACTCCAAAAATTTTGTTCTCACCGAGCTCGGTCCAAAACAATGGTGTACGGCATTTACGCCCGTACAAAGCCTCGTAAGCGCCATCTTAATACTTGATTGAAAACTATTGTTGTAAGCGAATTCAATCAAAGGTAGGTACCGCTTCCCACGAACCATTGAACTCGAGGATGCAACATCTCAACATATCCTCAAGTATCTGAATTATACGCTCGGATTGACCATCGGTTTGGGGTGAAAGGCGGTCTTGAAATGCAACTTGGTGCCCAATGCTTCTTGTAATTTCTTCCAAAATCGCGAGGTGAACCTCGGATCTCTATCCGACACAATGTAAATCGGTACCCGTGTAATCTCACAATCGAGAAGCGTACAATTCAGCTAGTTTATCCAATGAAAAATCCATACATACGTGGATAAAGTGAGCCGACTTAGTTAGTCTATCAATAATAACCCAAATTGCATCCTTCTTACTTGCTGACAACGGCAGTCCGGACACAAAGTCCATTGTGACTCGATCCCATTTCCACTCGGGTATCGTGATCGGCTGAAGTAACCCTGAAGGCACTTGATGCTCCGCTTTCACTTGTTGACATATTAAACATCTTGCAACAAAGTCGGAGATGTCTCGTTTCATACCATGCCACCAAAACCGACGTTTCAACTCATTGTACATCTTCGTACTCCCCGGGTGGATTGCCATTCGGCTACAATGAGCTTCGTTCAGAATTATCGAAATAAGTTCCGAATTCTTTGGAACACACAAACGACTTCTGAACCTCAAACAATCGTCATCATCAATTTGAAACTCCGATTCCTTGTTCGAACACACTCGGCCCGTTTTGCACGCAACTCCTCATCAACTTTACGAGCTTCACGAATTTGATGAGTCAACAATGGTTTGGCCTTTAATTGGCTACTAACACATTGTCGGGTAGGATAGACAAGTGTACATTCATCGTCAGAAAAACAAGCGGTGATTTCGGCTTAAGGCATCCGCAACCACATTAGCCTTTCCCGGGTGATAGTCAATGACCAGCTCATAATCCTTTAACAGCTCGAGCCAACGTCTTTGTCGCAGATTTAAGTCTCTTTGAGTCATCAAATATTTGAGACTTTTGTGATCCGAATACACATGGCACTTCTCACCAAATAAGTAATGTCGCCATATCTTTAAAGGCGAATCGATGGCGACCAATTCGAGATCATGGGTCGGATAATTTTTCTCATGTGGCTTTAATTGTCTCGACGCATAGGCCACAACTCGACCTTCTTGCATCAATACGCAACCTAACCCAAGTAGGGAGGCGTCACTATAGATGACAAACTCTTTGCCAGATTCGGGCTGTACTAGTACTGGAGCTTCCGTCAAATGAGTTTTCAATTGGTCAAAACTTTTCTGACACTTTTCCGTCCATTCAAACTTGACATCTTTACGAAGCGGTTTATCATGGGTGTGGCTATCATCGAGAATCCTTTACAAACCGTCGGTAGTAACCAAGTCCCAAAAAGCTCGAACCTCGGTAATATTTCTTGGAGGTTTCCGCTAAGTATGGCTGAAATTTTGCTTGGGTCGACTCGAATACCCGATCACGAGATACCACGTGACCCAAGAAGCTAACCTCTCTTAACCAGAACTCACACTTGCTAAACTTAGCATATAACTGCTTATCCCGTAAAATTTGCAACACTAATCTCAGGTGCTCCGCATGTTCGGTCTCATCTCTTGAATAGACCAAGATGTCGTCGATGAACACAACTACGAACCGATCCAAATATGATCTGAAGATCCGATTCATCAAATCCATAAATACCGCGGGGCATTAGTGAGCCCAACGGCATCACTAAGAACTCGTAGTGACCATATCTCGCTCGAAGGCGGTTTTGGGTATGTCCGAATCTCGGATTCATGGCCCGATAATAGCCCGATCTCAAATCTATTTTTGAGAACACCGAGGCTCCTTCAGTTGATCGAACAAATCATCGATCGTGGTAGCGGATACTTGTTCTTTATTGTCACTTTATTAAGTCGGCGATAGTCGATGCACAACCTCATGGTTCCGTCCTTCTTTTCACAAACAACACCGGTGCACCCCAAGGTGAAAAACTCGGCGAGCAAAACCTCTATCCATCAACTCTTGCAACCGAGCTTTCAACTCCTTTAATTCCGTTGGTGCCATACGATATGGAGCTATCGAAATCGGTGTGGTCCTGGTACAAGCTCAATGCCAAACTCTATCTCCGAACAGTGGCAAACCCGGCAATTCTTGGGAAAAAGCGTCCGGGTATTCACAAACCACCGCAGAGATTTGGGTTCTATTCCTAACTCCTTATCATCAAGTACATACGCAAGGTATGCTTCACACCCTTTTCTTACATATTTACGGGCCAACATTGATGATATTACGGTGGCAACCCTTCAAGTTCGTAGACTCAACTCGGATCATCTCGTTGTTTGCGCATCTCAAATCAATAGTCTTGCTTTTGCAATTCACAACCGCATCATGCACGGTCAACCAATCCAACCCAAGAATAACATCAAATTCATCGAGCGGCAAAAGCATCAAGTCCGTGGAAAAGCAGTACCTCGAATTACTAGGGGCATTTCTTACACACTTTGTCGACCAGCACATAACGACCCAAAGGATTTGACACCGAATTACGAACTCAAGAGACTCAATAGGCAAAGTCTTCTTGGATGCTAAGGTTTCGCATATATAAGAATGAGTAGAACCGGGGTCAATCAAAGCAATCACATTAGTATCAAAGAGAGTGAAAGTACCAGTAATAACATCTCGCGAGGAGGCATCCTCGCGTCTGGCGTATAGCATAAGTCCTAGCTGGGCGCGAGCCTCGGATCTGGTCGCACATCTCTAGATCCTCTCGACCACCACTAGCCTTGCCCGTATTTCCGGATGGTCTACCTCGGCGGTGGTAGTACCGGTTTCCCACTCCGATCTACATTCTGCTCGGACAACCTCGGGCAATCTTTAATGAAGTGGTCAACTGATCCACACTTGTAACAGAGGCGGTCACGGAATCTCTGACTTCCAAAATGCCATTTGCCACAATCTGGCACTCCGTCCTCTCTCGTCGATCATTCCCACTCTTGGCGATCGAAGTGATTCGTGTGGTCACGGGGGTCGATCGCGATCTCGTCTAGAAAAGCCGAAGTGTCTCTAGATCGGCCTAAGCCATCTCTAAGTTTCTTTGATGACTGTTGGAAGGGCTTCCCGAATACCTCTTCTGAAACTCCCTTGCTCCCGCTTCGCTTTCCTTTTCTCCATACTAAACTCCTCGGCTTTGCACGCTCGCTCGACGAGAGTCACAAACTCTCGGTTTCCAAAATGCCAACATACTGACTTTATCTCATCATTCATCCATCTTGAGCGTTTACACATCACGACTTCGAAGAAATGCATTCTCGCAGCGTCTGGCTAAGCCTCACGAATTTTCGTTCATAGTCGATGTGACATGGAACCTTGTTTAAGTTCGAGAAATTCCTTTCGTTTTTGGTCCATAAATCTCGATGATATACTTTTTCCAAAACTTCGGTTTGGAAGAACTCCCAAGTTACTTGTTCGCGGGCACAACAAAGTCGAGTACTCCACCAATAGTAGGCGAAATCACGTAGCAAGGAGATGGTACACTTTAGGCATTCATCGGTGTACAAGATAGCTCATCGAGTGCGGGATCGTGTTGTCCAACCAAAATTCGACTTGCTCGGCATCATCACTATCCGTAGCTTTAAATTCAGTAGCCCCATGTTTTCGGATTCTATCAACTGGGGCTTATTCGACCTTATTTGGTCAATTACGGAGGCATTGTAGGTCTTGGGTTGTGTTTGTTGGGAATGGAGGTTGTGGAACAGTAGTATTAGTTCGAATGTATTGGTTGAACCAATCATTCATCACGCTATAAAAGGCTTGTCTAGCCTCGTCATTCGGATTACTAGCAACAGGTTGAGAGTCCATGGCGCTGTCCCTTGTCTTGGGAGCAGCGCCACACTCTCCACATCATCAGCTATCGCTCGGTTGGGATCGGGATCCATTACTATAAATAAACACAAGTTCAAACGTCGAAATCACCACACTATCATATAATCACATAAAATGGCATGTATAGCTAGACCCAAACGCATTACGGTAGTCCTAGAATCGACTAAACCGTAGCTCGATACCAATAAAATTGTAACACCCGAACCCGAGACCGTCACGAGTCGAGCGCGAGGTGTTAACAGAACTTCAACCCACTTATTGACAATTTTCAGACAAGCTGCCAATCTGAGTACTAGTCGCTCCAAAATTCATAACTTGAGTTTTACAACTCGAAAATCAGTTCCGTAAATTTTTCCTGAAACTAGACTCATATGTCCATCTACATATTTTTTCTAGAATTTTGGTCGAGCCAATTAGTACAGTTTATTAGTTAAAGTCTCGCCTGTTGTAGGGATCGACTACACTGACCTTTGTGCGTTACGAATTGGATATCTCCCTGTACAGGGCTTCAATACTAATGCCGTTTGTTTCTATAGAAACTAGACTCAGAGAGGAATCTACACATATATGGAATGACTCCTAATTATCTCTGGTTAATTTACAATGATTTTCCAAAGTTGGAACAGGGATCCAGAAACCGTTCTGGCCCTATTTCACAAGAACTTTAAAATCTGTTAGCTTATAACTCATATGACCATTTCGTTTCTTCCATATGAAAGTAGATTCATCAAGGTACACTTACATAATTTATTTGCTATTTAATACCATTCCTACTATTTTTAGTGATTTTTCACATCCACGTCACTGCTGCTGTCAGCATCTGCCTTTAGTAGGCTTTACCTATTTCATACTTTCCATGATTCAATTGGCCCTTTTTACATACATAGCACAAAGCGTGATCATGATTAACCATTCCAATGGCTAATCGTTTCAAAATAATTCCATACCTCATAAGGGTCAACATACAAACGATTATAGTTCTATGCTAAAACGTATATAAGCCATTTTCGCATGGCTATCCAAGTTTACACAAACCGGAAGGTACATGACCTTCAACAAAGGATGGTCCTATACATGCCATTTCAAAGTTCAACCAAAATTTGTACCAAAATGGGGCTTCGATAGTGTGGATGACTTGACTTCTTTGATCCCGAATCCGATAGCTAACGAAATGAAACCTATAAAACAGAGAGCCAAAGCAGCGGGTAAGCATTTTAATGCTTAGTAAGTCTCAAGCAATGAAATCAGCTTTGACTAAGGTATTTTATTCACATGGCTAATTAAACCACTTTACTAATTCACATTCCCATACTCATACTTATTTCACATCACCGACCCTTATGTTCATACACAAAAGAACAACTTAGCCCAAGGCGGTAGCTCGTTTATCAACTTAGCGCATACTTACTTGTAAGAATTCAATTAGTACAAGTACATACAAACATACCTCATTGCTGGAATTTTCACAAGTGTATAAGCTGAAATTTTCACAGCAAGATTGCTCACTTCGAATCACATACTTTGATTTAACCGGATATAGCGACTCATACGATTGCCTTGGTCATAACCCGGTTTGGTGACTTGCACAAAGGCCTTGGTCTTAGCCGGATATATCAACTCGCACGAATGCCTTGGTCTTAGCCGGATATATCAACTCGCATACGAATGCCTTGGTCTTAGCCGGATATATCAACTCATACGAATGCCTTGGTCTTAGCCGGATATATTTTCAATGTTCACTTACACATATATCAATATTCAAGACACGTCCATAGTTCATTTTCGTTACTAAAGCTCTAACACAAAATATTTATCAACCTTTACTATTTCGGCTCAATGGCCACACAAACAAGGAGCATAATTTTGATATAATTCAAGTAGGGTCATCACTCGAAGACTTACCTTGGATGTTGTCGAGCGATTTAAACGGCTATTCAACTACTTTTTCCTTCCCTTTATCGGATTTAGCTCCCTTTGCTCTTGAGCTAATTCACACAAATTTAACTTATTAAAATCTCATCATGATAGCTTATGGCGAATATGACAAGGAGTGTAAATGGTCATATGGCCATCCTTTAGCTCAAATACACAATGGTCATGCACATTTTACATCACAACAAGCAATTCAATACATTCAAACATCAACGTGAAGTTCAAAGTACTTGGCCCTTATATACATTAGGCATCAAAGTTGCATATGTACGAAATCATAAATCGAACTCAACACATTAGTTAATATTCCTCTTAGCGAATTTTCTAAGCCAAGAATAGGCATCAATATGCTTGCCTCAAACCGAATGCATGCACACTAATTACCCTCATGTGGCGAATATACACTTAATACCACACAAAAAAAACAGCATACATTTTACTACTAACACATTACATATCGTAATTCATTGCACATCTCTTATTTACTTCATAATCAACACATCATCACAAGCAAATATACACTTTGAATTAGTATATATGTCATACCAATCCATCATGTGCAAACATATATTCATGTAGGTGCAAGGGCGAATTCTCAAATGGCTTATATCCAAATATATACACATTTCCAAAGCTTAAATCTTACTTACCATGCAACATGCATGAATTATACTTATGGATATATCATGGCGAATACCACAACACCACACCATTTCAATTTGGTCATGGTGAAACAAAGAACTTAGTATCTCATTCAAAAAAAAATGCTAAAAGAAAATCTAAGAATCTTCAATCCTCCATCACATGTATCACTTTCAAGCTTGTCATTTAACATGCAATGGCATTAACACCACATTCACTTTGGCGAATTTCATTCCCATGACATAACAAGGATTTGAACCATGGGCTAACAAGAACATTAAGCTAGCAACTAAAACATGCATGAACCTCAAACATACCTTAATCTTGATGCAAGTTTAGCCAACCTCTTCCTAATCCTCTTCCAAACCAAGTATGAAGCAAAACTCCTTCCTTAACCTTAGTATTTTCGGCCAACAAGAGAGTGAAAAGAGATGAACAAAATTTTTCTTTCTTCCTTTAGGACATTCGGCCAAGCTATGGAGGAAGATGGACACTTTTTTTTGTTTCTCATCTACTAACATTAATTGTTTATTCCATACCCTTATTTTATTCTTTCCATCATAACCCATTTACCAAACATGTTTCATGACATGATTTTTGCCCATAAATCCTTGTCATGGCCGGCCACTAGCTATGGGGAAATTTGACATGCAAGTCCATTGTTTTGCATGCATCCTTTAATTAGTCATCACACATTTCCCTCATACTTTCAAAGTTTATTACTAGGTCCTTTCTAGTGAAATTCACATCTATAATTCTAAATCAAAGCATAAAAATATCACACATGAGTTAACACACATTATAGGCAATAAAATAAATATTAAATTATTTTTATGCCTTGGTTTTGTGGTCCCGAAACCACATTTCGACTAGGGTCGTTTTAAGGCTGTCACAAAAGTGTCAGAAAAGTTTCGACCAATTGAAAACTCATTTGACGGAAGCTCCAGTACTAGTACAACCCGAATCTGGCAAAGAGTTTGTCATCTATAGTGATGCCTCCCTACTTGGGTTAGGTTGCGTATTGATGCAAGAAGGTCGAGTTGTGGCCTATGCGTCGAGACAATTAAATCCACATGAGAAAAATTATCCGACCCATGATCTCGAATTGGCTGCCATCGTATTCGCCTTAAAGATATGGCGACATTACTTATTTGGTGAGAAGTGCCATGTGTATTCAAATCACAAAAGTCTCAAATATTTGATGACTCAAAGAGACTTAAATCTGCGACAAAGACGTTGGCTCGAGTTGTTAAAAGATTATGAGCTTGTCATTGATTATCACCCGGGAAAGGCTAATGTGGTTGCGGATGCCTTAAGCCGAAAATCACTGTTTGCTTTACGAGCTATGAATGTACACTTGTCTATCCTACCCGACAATGTGTTAATAGCCGAATTAAAGGCCAAACCATTATTGACTCATCAAATTCGCGAAGTTCAGAAAGTTGACGATGAGTTGGTTGCAAAACAGGTTGAGTGTGTTTCGAACAAGGAATCGGAGTTTCAAACTGATGATGACGATTGTTTGAGGTTCAAAAATCGTTTGTGTGTTCCAAGAAATTCAGAACTCATTTCGATGATTCTGAACGAAGCTCATTGTAGCCGAATGTCAATTCACCCGGGGAGCACGAAGATGTACAACGATTTGAAATGTCAGTTTTGGTGGCATGGGATCGAGTCACAATGGACTTTGTGTCTGGACTGCCATTGTCAGCGAGCAAGAAGGATGCGATTTGGGTTGTTGTTGATAGACCGACTAAGTTGGCTCACTTTATCCCGTCGTCTGATTTTTCATTGGATAAACTAGCTGAATTGTACGTTTCTCGATTGTGAGATTACACGGGTATCGATTTACATTGTGTCGGATAGAGATCCGAGATTCACCTCGCGATTTTGGAAGAAATTGCAAGAAGCTTTGGGTACCAAGCTGCATTTTAGCACCGCTTTTCATCCACAAACCGATGGTCAATCCGGCGAATAATTCGAGATACTTGAGGATATGTTGAGATATTGCGTCCTCGAATTCGATGGTTCATGGGAGCGGTATTTACCTTTGATTGAATTCGCCACACAACAATAGTTTTCAATCAAGTATTAAGATGGCGCCTTACGAGGCCTTGTGCGGGCGTAAATGCCGTACACCATTATTTTGGACCGAGCTCGGCGAAAGCAAAATTTTCGAGTGGATTTGATTAAAGATCTTTGAGCAGAAAGTAAAGGTAATCCGTGAAAGTCGAAGGCGACCACGGATCGTCGAAATCGTCACGCGGTTTGAAGCGAAAAGACATTGAGTATCGGTGGGAGATAAAGTGTTTCTTAAAGTTTCGCCTTGGAAAAAGATACTCAGATTTGGCCGTAAAGGCAAATTGAGTCTGAGGTTCATCGGGCCATATGAGATATCCGAACGAGTCGGTGCAGTTGCGTGTCGTTTGATTTTGCCCCCGAACTTGAAAGGATTCTACAACGTCTTCCATGTTTCGATGCTTGACGTTATAGATCGATCCGTCACACGTAATTAGTCCATCAGAGGTAGAAATTCAAACCAATATGAGTTATGAAGAAGAACCGATTCGTATCCTAGCTCGTGAAGTGAAGGAGTTGCGAAACAAAAGGGTTCCCTTAGTAAAAGTGTTATGGCTCAAACACGGGATGGAAGAAGCTACTTGGGAACCCGAGAACTCTATGAAAGAGCGTTACCCAAACCTATTTACCGGTAAGATTTTCGGGGACGAAAATTCCTTATGGGGGGGAGAATTGTAACAGCCCTAAATTGACCCTAGTCGGAAAGTGGGTTCGGGACCACTAAACCGAGTCATAAAAATAATTAACTGTTATAGTTGATGCTCACTATATGTACATATGCATGTGTGAAAATTTCATGTTTGAATTTTGTTAATTATAAGTGAATTTTGTCAAATAGGACTTATGTGAGAAAATTTAGAAATGTGCTAGGCAAATGTAGGGTGGCCTATAAGTGCATGTTGTGAGAAAAGGTGGGTTTGCATGTCAATTTACCCAAATTTAAGCATGATGGCCGGCCATACTATGGGTGGAAACATGTTGCAAACATGTTTAGTTAGTGGGTATGTAGGAAAAAATAAAATAAGAAACATGAGTAATAAAGAAAAAAAAAAAAGAGAATGGTGTGGGTGTACCCCCCATTGCCGTGAGTTGAGGGAGAGAAGAAAGAAAAAAATGTTCATCATTTTCTTTCAGTTCTTGTGGCATGAAAATGAGAGAGTTTGAAGGCTTAATAAGGAGGGAAGAAGGAGTGCTCATGTTTTCTTTCTTTTTGCAATTGTCATAACTAGAGGAAGAAGAGGAAGCAAGATTCGGCCAAGGTGGTCCTTTAGATCAAGGTATGTTCAATAATATTTTTTTTGGGAGTTTACACAACCTTTGGGTGATGGGTTTAAATACTATCTATCCCAAGGTTGGATTTGGGGTTGTTGGAGAGTTGGAAGTTGACAAGAAGCTTAAAAATTTTAGTTGATACCTTGATGCTATTAACATGTTAGTTGTATGGATGAACTAAGTTGCTTGTTATGTTAGCATGAAAGGGAAGATGTTAAGTCCTTTTTGTTGGAGGTGCCGAAGTTGGGACTAAGAAGGGGAGGAGTATTCGGCTAACATAGTTGAAAGGGGATGTTGCCGATTTTTAGAATTTGATTATGGGAGTGGCTATAATGGGCATAGAGATGTTGAACTTAAGAAATGTAGCAACATGCAAATTTATATGATATCACAAATGGAGGTGAAGCTATGCTAGATTGGGAAAAAGGTTGATCAAGTGTGCATGAGAAAAATTTAGGTGTTTAGATGATGTTGTAGATAACACTATACATGTATATGTATATTCGGCCATCAAAGTGAGTATGTAGGTGATGTTGAGTCAAATTTTTGGTGCACAATCGGGTATGTATATATATATATAAGTATGCCCATTCATGATGTTACCTTTAATCATGTATATAATCGGCTAAATGGGTAATTAGTAAGAGGGGTTGCCGAATATGCAAATATACATGTGCATGTGTAATTGAATTATAAATGTACAGCAAGATGACTAAACTAGTTTCTTTATCTATTAAGCCCGAGAAGTTAAAGAAGGAGAAACAAGCAAGGGCAAAGCCAAGGACATCGAGTAGCTGGGTCGGAACCGTTATACTCAACGCAAGGTAAGTCCTTAAGCACTTGTTGTGAGAACTCCTTGGATGGATATTTTTCGGAGTGATTCTCCTATTTATTAATATAACCATATGTACAATTTGAATTTAGTAAATTGCTTTACCATGATGAATTGACATAGGGCACAATGTGTGCAAAAATTATGTGGCACTATGTTTGCCGATTGGGAGGTTGAGGCATGAGGCTATCTCAAATGCACTATGTGTGCAATTTATTATAGCACTATGTGTGCGATTTACTATGGCACTATGTGTGCGATTTACTATGGCACTATGTGTGCGAACATAATAAGCACTATGTGTGCAACGTTTGGTTGTTGGTATAAATTGTGATGAATGAGGTAAGTGATTGAGCTATTAACTAAATATCGAATTTGAAGTTGTGCGGTGTATGCATAGATTTATCTAGTGCATCGTTGTTCCAAACTTGAGGAAATGGGTCTACATTGATTGGGCTGACTTGGCATTGAATTAATTGAAGGACTTGGCATGAGATCGAACCAAGAATTTAAGAAACTGTAGCATAGTTGTTATGATTTGAAAGAAACAGAAAAAAATGATTATTAATGTTGGATGGTAGAGTAGTGCTTATGACTTCTTGAGTTATGTACTCATTTGGTGTGCTTGTTTGTTGCTTACCTAGGTTCTTGATCCATTTTGGTGTGCTCGAGACCGTCGTCAAAGTCATCACACCGCTAGCAACTTTTGGTACTTTCTTCTTAGTGGGTCTAGGAGAGCATTTTGGCATGTATAGGGCTAATATGTTTTGTTGAAAATTTGGTATGTAAACTTTTAGCCATGCGAAAATGGCTTGTATGCACCTTGGCATGGTATCATGATCATTTTGTATGTTGTTAGTTAAGAGATGTGGTAATGTTTGGAATCGATTAGCCCTTAGAATGGTTAATCGTGATTATCTTTTGTGCCATGTATGTCAAAAGGGCTAGTTGAATCAAGGAAATTATGAAGTAGGTAAAAATCTACCTTAATGACAGAGGCTGGCAGCAACAGTGACGTGGATGTGAAAAGTCACTAAAAATAGTAGGAATGGAATTAAATAGTGAATAAATTATTTAAATGAACCTTGATGAATCTATTTTCATATGGAAGAAACGAAACGGTCATATGAGTTGTATGTTAAGAGATATTTGGGTTTTCGTGAAACAGGGCCAGAACGGTTTCTGGATTCCCTGTTCCGAATTTGAAAATTCATTATAAATTAACCAGAGATAATTAGGAGTCATACCATATATGTATAAATTCCTCTTTGAGTCTAGTTTCTACAGAAATAAACGGCATCAGTATTGAAGCCCTGCACAGGGAGTTATTCGAGTTGTAACGCATGAAGGTCAGTGTAGTCGGCCCCTGTAACATGGGAGGCTTCAACTAATAAACTGTACTAATTGGCTCGACCAAAAATTCTAGAAAAAATCTGTAGATGGAAATATGAGTCTAGTTTTAGGGAAAAATTACAAAACTGATTTTCGAGTTGTAAAACTCAAGTTATGATTTTTGAAGCGACTAGTACACAGATTGGCAGCTTGTCTGGAATTTCTCAATAAGTGGTTTGAAGTCTGTTAACACCTCGTGTTCGACTCCGGCGACGGTCTCGGGTTCGGGGTGTTACACGTTCCGTCTAGTCTTGAATCGCAAGGGTGATGAAATAGGCAAGGTCGATGGCGTGCCCTTGCGACATGCACCATAAGAAGTAGACATCGTGGGTGTTGACGACGCCAGTGCTCTCTCGCCTCCCTGTAATTGTGTTAGCTAAAATAGCGTGTAAGTACCTCAGGGGTGGTGGGAGAACTGATGTGTAATACCCTGAAAATTTTTACAGTAAGATATTATCTTTGATATAGTAAAATAAGGAAATAAAGTGACAAAAAGGGAAATTTTGAGTTATGTCAATATTGAGAAGTATATTATGATATATTAATTCAAGAAAGGACTAAATTGTAAAAGTGAGAAAAGTTTTGTTGCACAAGAGTAAATATTCATAGTTTGAGGGGTTAAAGTGTAAATATGAAAAAGTTGAAGGACCAATAGTGTAAATAATTTAAGAGTGGAATGATCTAGAAACTAAGGAAAATGGATGAATCCACCAAATTGAATAGATGAAGAACTATGAGGGACTAAATTGTAATTTTACCAAATTAAATGATGACTCAAGGATGGAATTTTAAAAGATAATGAAGGGCAAAATGGCCAATTGGAAGAGAGAGAAATCTAGAAAGTAATAATGATGCTAGAGATATTTTGATATTTTATAATTATTTAATTAGATAAATATTATTTTATTAATACTTTAATAAGATATTTTATTATTATTTTATTAGTATATAAAGAAAGAAAGATGAGAAATTCTCATCCATATTTTCCCATGCACTAACGTGAGAGAAAAAGAGGAAGAAAGAAAGTTTTGCTTTCTTTACAATTTGGTCCTTTTACCAAAAATTCACCATTTTCACCCAAAAATCAAATGAATTTCCATAGCTACCAAGAGACAAAAAATGTTAAGGAGAGCATGGGGAGTTAGAATATCAAGTTGGATTCAAGAAATAGAAGCTGGAGGAGAGAGAAAATCAAGTTAAAGATTAGTATCAATAGAACAAGGTAAGTATATCAAGATTTCAATATGTTTTTAAGTTTGTTATTATTGACAAAGCATGAAAATAATGTTATAGTAGAGTTTTCTTACATAAGGTCCTATGTTTTTGATATGTTAGTGAAGAAAAAATAAGAGAAAGTGATGAGAAATGGTGTAGAAAAAGAAATAAGGGTGTTCTAACATGGTAATTAATAGCTTGCACAAAAACAGTTTGGACAGCAGTAGTAGACTGACTTTGAAAAATCACCATAAATTGTAGAAATCGAATTAGAGATGAAAAAAATATGGAATTAAATATTATTGAGTATAGTTTCTCATATAAGAAATATTATAAGCAATGGATTTGTAAATTTTGAGATATAATGAATTTTGTGAGACAAGGTCAGAATGAATTCGGGTTCCCCTGTTCTGAATTTGAAAAATCATAAAAAATTGAATAAAAATAATTAGGGGATTAAATTTATATTTCTAAAATCCTGAATGAGTCTATTTTTCATATAAACAAACAATAACATAATTTGAATCCTGTATGAGGAGATAATTAATTTTTGGTGAAGAGGGGTCAGAACTGTCAGACAGCAGAACAGGGGTAACTTTAAAGAATAAACTGTACTTATTGGCTAAACCAAAAATTCTTAAATTTTTATGGTAAGAATATATATGAGTCTAGATTCAGGGAAAATTATTGGATATTAATTTTGAGTTCTATAGATCAAGATATAAATAATTTAGTGACTATGATGCAGATAGATAGCTTGAATATTCATAAAAGTAAATAATAAAAATTATGGATAATGTTACTTACAAGTGTGTTATCTACATTAAGGATGTGGAATGGAGAGGAGGAGGAGGAAAAATATGTATGAATATTCATCTAGCATGGCTAATTTGCATATTTTAGGCTAAGGGACTAAATTGAATAAAAGTAAAACTTTATGGGCAATTTTGTAAACATGTCGAAATGACCAAATTGCATGAAATGGATTATTTTATTATTTAAATTACAAAATTGAATGAAATTATTAATTTAGTTCAAGATCGAGGAAAACATGTTTTAGGGATTAAATTGAAAAGTGTTGAAATTATGAAAAACTCTGATATTTTATAGAATTCATGGATTGTTATCAATATATATGAGAATAATAGCTGGAAATAAGGATTAAATTGCAAGAATTTTATTTTCCTGACCCTAAGGATGAAATCGTCATTAATTAAAAGATTAGGGGCAAAATGGTAATTTTGCCTAGAGCATTAATTAAATGCATTAGAATATGAAATGAATGAAAATAATGATCAAATTTATTTATAAAGATTCGGACGACTCAAATATGAGACTTGATCGTGGAAAAGAAAAGATATCAGATTAATGAAATTATAAACACAAGCAAGCAATGAGGTAAGTTTGTGTAACTTGAATTATATTCTTAAATGCTTGAGATTGTATGTTATTTATGTGAATATGATTTGAATGCTCATTGTATGAAAATTTATGAAACATTGATAAATTTGATAAAAGGAGAAGAAATCCGGTTGAATGAAAGGAAAATTCGATGGATCTCGAAAAGGAATTGACGGTAAAAGGATCTAGCAGGACGGGTGATCCTATCTGATATAGCCCTCCAGAAGAATATGTGTAAAATGGATTTAGCTCGAGCGGGTAATCTGAATTAGGGTCTGAATTTAGCCTGGACTGGTAATTCAGATCCAAGCTCATTAGAGTAATTGTCGTTGCAGGGGATTTAGCCTAGACTGGTAATCCACTGTAAGGATGAGGTTCGCGGGAGTGTGCTCTCTGGTATGAAATGTGTAAGACCATGGTTGAAAGATACCGTCTATGTCAATTAAAACTGAAAACAAAAAAAAAAAAGAAAAAATATTAAATTAAAAGTACCATGGTTGAAAGATACCATGGCAACCTGATATGAAATGTGTAAGACCATGGTTGAAAGATACCATGGCAACCTGATATGAGATGTGTAAGACCATGGTCGAAGGATACCATGGCAACATGACATGAAAAGAACAAGACCATGGTTGAAAGATACCATGGCAACATGACAGAAAATCAGTAAGACCATAGTTGAAAGACACTATGGCATCACGTCAAAGATAAATAAGACCGTGGATGGGAGACGCTATAACATCTGTTGAACAATTGATATTCAGGTAAAATGTATCAGATGACGAATGGTTATATGAAATGGTTGTGTGAAATGTTTACAAGAACTGGTCATATGGAAATATATGTACAAAAGCGTTGTATGAAATAATTATGAAAATGGATAAACGAAATAAGTATAAGTACATGGAATATAATTTATGTTAAGTTTGATATAAGCTATTACCGAATAAATATACATAAAATATATGGAAATGATGAAGCATAAAATATTGATATAATGAAATGAATGATATATGCTTGTGAAGAAAGCAGTAAGAGCATGATATGTTTCATGACATGTACATATATGATTATCTTTGATATGTTGATACAAGGAAATTATGTAATTGAGACTATTATTAAACTCAAGTGCGACATGTCGAGAAAATAGATATATCAATGTTGAATTTATATAAGATATGCGCAAGTATACTAACAATATTGTTGTTTGATGCTTATACAAGTGCCAAACTGTTGATTGAATGGTAATATATTTATTTTATATGATGCATTGAATCGGTAAGTATTTTAATTTTTTTAAGTGATCTGCAAATGATAGTAATGCTCCGAAACCCTGTTCTGGCAGTGGATACGGGTTAGGGGTGTTACATGATGCCTTGGAATGGCTAGGATTGCACGAGGCCGTGCTAGGGGCCAAAGTGTGCCAGCACTTCGAGGGAGAGAAATGTATGTGGCGACTGAGAGCATGTAGTTCATTCTCCTCTCGAAACTCCTCCATACATAGGCCTAGAGCAACACCAAATTTTAGGACCCTTGGCTGGTAGATTAATCCTCCTAGGCAAAACTGGACCATGCCGGGATCATCATATCTTGTCATTACAGTCTGGAGATGGAACGTTGAGCATAGTTCCATCGTGAGCTCAAGATATGTCGACTCGATATTCATGAAGAACAGCTCCCAAGGGTCGGTGGTTAGGAGAGCCCGAATCGCGTCAACCATCTGGACTTGTTCTATGGTAGCTCAGTCGATGCAGCGGCCCGCAATTAAAGGTCGGGCCCAAAGTATTTGGAACAGTTCTTCTTGTGGCCCTTGGGGAAACTGTAGGAGAGGGTGACGAATTTTTGCGATTGGGCCCGTGGAAGAGGACGCTCCCTTCCTCTTCTTCGAAGTAGGTATGGTGGTTTTCTTTCCTCTTGACAATGACTTGGTACCTACGATTAGAATCATCAAGTCATCTTGATGAGTGGTCGAAGTAAAAGGAATACAATTTCCAACATAACTAATATAATAATTTTGTGACTTTGTCATTGTATGTAGTAATGGCATGTGTAAAAGAATGAAGCTTTCCTAACAATATGAAATGTATAAGAATTAATTGAACAATGCAAATTACATGAGAGATATTGGCATGGGAATATCATGAGAATGAGCATGGTAAAATCATGGGTATGAAGTTTCCTAATCACTGGATTTAACATGCAATGTATAATAACTAACTAAAAATGCAAACTAAATGATAAATTAATGAACATAAATGGAAGATAGTTCAAAAGAAATGGAGATTATTGCAATAATAAGCATTAAAAGAAATGGAGATTATTGCAATAATAAGCATTAGTAATAAGTAAAATAAAAGTGAAGAGAGTAAAAAAACACTAAGGAAGAGAGATTGGGTGTCAAAAACGAAGTTGAAGGTGGTGCATGGGCATGGCAAGGGGTCGTGTGGAGTTGTAGCGGCTAGGGTTGGGGTTTTTGAATGGGGAAGAAAGTGAATAGTGTAGGGTATTTATAGATTTTGGGACACACAGCCATAGCACACGCCCGTGTCCCACAATTTAAGCTCGTGTGATTTGCAAATTTCAAATTTGGGCGCATCTGACATTTAGTACACGCCTGTGTTCATCAGGCGTGTGGGTTCACACGGTCGTGTCTAGCTTTGTTCACTTCTCCCACGCCCGTGTGTTCAAGCTCCATGCCCGTGTTACGTTAACAGGTTTGACCACGGGTGTTAGACACGGGCGTGTCGCGCATCCGTGCTAGTTTCTCGATTTTAACCACGAGTCTTCCACAAGAGCGTGTCGCACCCCCGTGTTGTTTTGGCAGGCTCGACCACGGCCATGTTGCATGGCCATGGAATTTTATTGTAGCCCGTGTTGGGGAAATCTTTTGCCCTGTTTTCACAAGGCCTTAAGCATGCCCATGTGCTTGGCCGTGTCTCTGTGGAAACACCTGTATTCAAGATCTCTATTAGTAGGTTAGGAGTTGAATACCAAAATTTAAAGAAATTAATAATGTTAGTGCTCGGGTTGCCTCCCGAGAAGCGCTTATTTATAGTCTTAGCTCGACTTACCTCTTCAATGAATGGTCATGGCAGTTTGAGGAGTTTATACTCCTTATTCCTGCTATCAATCTCATCAAAATAAGGTTTTAATCGGGTGTTGTTTACCTTAAAAGTGCCGAACCTGAGATGACTCACCTCCGCTATATCGAATGGAAAAATACTGAGTACCGTAAGAGGGATTTCCTCATTTGGTGTTGTAGTGACAATGTGGGGATCTGCAATATCTAGTAAGACTTTATCACCAACCTTAAGTTTATTTGGACAGGTATCGAACTCCTTCTGGTGTAACTTTGGTTTATCGTGTGTTCTTGGTTTATGTGCTCGCCATTTGTCTAGCTCCTCTATCCGTAGCCTTCGTTCTTCATGAATGTGTCCTTGGTCATTACTGGAACATGGCTCGTGAACTTCTTGGAAACTCAATTTCTGCAAAGTAGGTTGTGTCATATTGTTAGTTTGAGTAGATTGGTGTGGACCATTACCTTCAATGTTCAATGTGCTGCCAGAATTACGAGCTTGAAGGGTGATCATTTCGTCTCCCACATGAAGTGTAAGCTCACCTGTGCCAACATCAATAATTGTTGGCCTCCTTAAAATCAAAGGGGCGTTATTATCCTCCTCTATGTCTAGAACAACAAAATCAACGGGAAATATGAACTTATCTACTTTCACTAGTACATCTTCAATAATACCCCCAGGAAATCTTATAGTTTTATTTGCCAATTGAATGCTCATCCTAGTTTGTTTAGGTTTCCCAAGACCTAGTTGCTTAAACATTTTGTAAGGCATGACGTTAATACTAGCCCTAATGCATGACTTATATCTAAACTACCAATTAAGCAAGGAATTGTAAAACTCCCTTGATCTTTCAATTTGTGGGGTAGCTTATTTTATAGAATAGCTGAGCAGACTGCGTTTAGCCCCACATGCGACGCTTCGTCCAACTTTCTCTTCTTTACTAAAAGCTCTTTTAAAAATTTTATTGCATTTGGAATTTGCGACAAAGCTTCAATAAACGGTAAGTTAATATGTAATATTTTCAAAAGCTTGAGGAATTTACCGAATTGTTCGTCTGAGCGGTCTCTCCTTGTTGCGTTAGGGTATGGGACACGATGTTTATATTCTTCATTCACCACTTTTTTATAACTTACCTCAGTTTTCCCTTTGCTCACAATAGTTTCTTGCATCAATTCTGGCTCTGGCGCAATGAATCCTTCCTTATCTTGAGTACTAATTACGTTGAGGTGCTCCTTTGGATTAGGTTCAGTATTACTTGGTAAGCTACCTTGTGGTCATTAGGAGATTAGTTTGGATAGCTGGCCTATCTGAGTTTCGAGCCCTTGGATCAATGCTTGTTGATTCTTAAGTGCTGTCTCAGTATTTTAGAAATAGGTTTCTAACACCGAGATGGTTCTTCTCTTTAAGGTTCGGTTTCTTCTCTTGTTGATAATGTGGTTGTTGAAAACCCTGAGGATTTTGTGGCTTTTGATTCCCTTGACCACCCCAATAGAAATTTGGGTGGTTCCTCCAGCCTGCATTATAAGTATTACTATATGGGTTAATTTGAGATCGAAAGTTATTGTTACTTATATAGTTGACTTGTTCCTCTTCGGTTGTAGGATTGAAGGATTGATATTTTGTATGCACACCTCCTCCACTTGAGTCACACCTCATTGCTGGATGTACCTACGTAGAACCAAGTAAACCATCAATCTTTTTATTGAGAAGTTCTACCTGATTTGACAGCATAGTAACTAAGTTGACGTTATAAACGCCGGCTGTTTTTGTTGGCTTAGTCCTCACGACTTGCCACTGATAATTATTCAGTGAATTTTCTTCAATGAATTCATAAGCCTCTTCAGCTGTTTTGTTGTTGACGGTTCCTTCAGTAGCTGCATCAATCATCTGTCTTGTTGAGGGATTCACACCATTGTAAAACGTTTGAACTTGCAGCCATAGAGGTAACCCATGGTGTGGGCACCTTCGCAACAGATCCTTGTATCTCTCCCATGCATCGTAAAGTGTTTCTAAGTCCATCTGCACAAAAGAAGAGATATCATTATGTAACTTAGCCATTTTAGCTGGTGAAAAATATTTTAGTAGAAATTTTTCAGTCATTTGTTCCTAAGTAGTGATGGACCCTCGTGGTAACGAGTTCAACCACTGTTTAGCTTTGTTTCTCAGTGAAAAAGGGAATAACTGAAGGTGAATGGCATCATCAAAAATGCCATTAATTTTGAAAGTGTCACAAAACTCCAGAAAATTCGCCAAGTGAGTGTTGGGATCCTCATCCTGCAAACCATCAAACTGAACAAACTGTTGTATCATCTGAATTGTGTTAGGTTTCAGTTCAAAATTATTCGCAGCAATAACAGGTCTAACTATACTTGACTCAGTTCCTGTTAAAGAAGGTTTAGCATAGTCATACATAGTACGTGGAGCAGGATTTTGATTAGCCGCAATTGCAGGAGGTAGCTGATTGCCTTGGTTTTCAGCCATCTCTTCGGTTGGGGGTTGAGTATTGTCTTCTTGCTTGTTCTCTGTGTATCTTATGCTTCGCCTTATTTCTCTTTGGTTTCTACGAACTGTTCGATCGATTTCTTTGTCAAATGGTAATGGTCCCGACGGGTTTCTTCTAGTCATAAACTATGAAAACCTACCAAGAAGGAAAAAGGAAGTTAATAAATAATAATAAAATTAAATTAAATTGCAAAAAAGATAAATAGCTAAAGTACTAAAAATTGAGTGTTCCAATTATTTCAATTCCTCGACAACGGCGCCAAAAACTTGCTCGCAAGGTTTCGTGATAGGTTTTAAATATTTATAATTACTGGTTCTTGAACTAACTATTATCGCGATGTAGGCAAGTGTACCTATCGAACAGTAGTATAGTTTTAGCAAGGCCGGATTGTCGAACCCAAAGGAACTAAAAGTACTAGTAATGATTGTCTTTTTATTATCTAGCCTAAGAATAAAGAGGCTTTGTTTTAATTAACTAGTTATCTAAACTAAGAACTCACAGAGAAAAGAATTGGGGAATTGCTTTTGGGAAAATCGATTGAATGAAGACAATACCTAAGGAAAAATCCACCTAGACTTTACTTGTTATTCTAGCTCCTAATCGGACGATTTATTCATTCAACTTGTTCCGTAGAGATCCCTAAGTTATGTTATTATCCCTATTCAAGACTAATAATGTCTAATCCCGAGATTGAATAACCGAGACTTTTCTCTAATTAACACTCTAGGGTTGCATTAACTCGATCTATGGATCCTCTTATTAGGTTTCACCCTAATCCGGCAAAATCTTGTCACCCTATTTCTAGGTGCACAATCAACTCCGCTTTATTATGACAAAGTACTCTTAGACATGGTCTATTCCTCCTCTGAATAAGAGCATGTCTTGAATCAGTATCCTGGGATATCAAAACAAGAATTAAGAACACATAATTAAGAACAAGTTAAATATTTATCATATGATTCAGAAAATAATAACAAGATTCGTTTTAGGTTTCATTCCCCTTAGGTATTTAGGGGTTTTAGTTCATAACTAAATAAGAAAACATCTCAGAAGAATAAAGAATACAAAACATAAAGAAAATCCAAAACTCCTGAAGGGAAATTGAGGAGAGATCTTCAGTCTTGATGATGAATCCTGGCTTCCGAGATGGATCAATCGGCTTCCTTGGAGTAATTCCTTACCCCCTCTTCTCCGTCTTCTCTTTTCTCCTCTTCTCGGGTGTATTTATAGGCTTTGGAATGTCTATAAGCCCTCAAAAGTGGCCTTTTCTGAATTGGACTCAACTTGGGCTCGGCAGGGACACACTCGTGTGACACGCCCGTGTGCAATTGCTTCAGGCCGTGTTCAAGCCTGTTAAAATGGCACGGGCGTGTGCTATAGCCATGTGAATTGTTCTTCAATTCTGCCAGATTGACACAGTTGTGTGGTCTGCCCGTGTGAAGAGGTCCATGCCGTGTTGATTTCGTACTTTGACCCATTTTCTCTGTTTTTAGCCCCTATGCTCTCCTAAGTATAAAACATGAAATTAAAGCATTAGGAGCATCGAATTCACCAATTCTAATGAGAAATCATCCATAAAATGCATTAAACATGGGGTCAAAATATGTATAATTTACGGTTTATCAACTTACCTCACATTTTTCAATGTTTAATAGACTTAAAATTTCATAAGTAAATCATATTACAGGGTTATGTAAGGGAATAATAGTTTTGGTATTATTATAAGTTTAATCCTAAATGATTAAAC
The DNA here is from genome assembly GCF_025698485.1 of Gossypium arboreum. Lineage (NCBI taxonomy): Eukaryota > Viridiplantae > Streptophyta > Magnoliopsida > Malvales > Malvaceae > Gossypium > Gossypium arboreum. The sequence goes on along the minus strand of NC_069081.1, from coordinate 80,238,304 downwards.
ATATTCCATGCAAGTATTGTGTCAATTAATTAAAACCTTGTTTAGATTAACTATTAATTCATACATTTCTTCACATTAAACATGCATAAGAAACTTAATCATGATTTTACTTGCATGAATAAATAGATCAAAAGCACAAAACATCTTTTAACAGAATTGAATAAATCAAACTATGGAAATAAGATCATTTTAACACTAATGAATTTAAGCAATCATGTTTATGAATTAGTTGAAATTAGTTGAAATCATGTTTATGAATAGAACAAAAACAAAAGATCAAAATGGAATAAAAATCTCAAGCCAATTCTAGAAGATCCCCTAGGCATAAATTGCTTGCTATTTCTTTTGTTCTTCTTTCTTGTTGTCACAATTAAGCCAAGATGCTATAAATATAGCCAAATAGGGTTGCTCTCAAGGCTTTGCAAAGATCTTTTTCAAGAGGAAGAAATAGGGAATGGAAAAAAGAGAAAAGAAAGAGCAAATGGAGAGGAAAGAATGAAGAATGAATTGAATGATTTTGAAAGGAAAATTAATATCCTATTCATAGTAGTATGGGATGAATAAAAATAGCATGGGAGAGCCTTAATATTAGACACTTTGAGCCTCTTCCTTTGCATCAGGCTATCCAATTTCATTAACCCAATTTTTAATTTGATCAGATGAATTTTTAGAAAGTCCAAGAATGTTAATTTGGGTGTCCATAATTGTTTAATAATCAGCTATCTCTTGTATGAAAAATATTCTGAAAGATGCTTCAGCAATTTAATCTTCCCAAGGTGACTCCACGACTAATTTTTTCTACTATTGCATAAAACTGCTTAAAATTGGTAGAAATTTGTAGGTTTAGCATAGAAGTAGTTAAAAATAGAAATTTGTATTTGATTTGTCCAACTTAGATATTTTGTAATAAAATTACACAAATATGCTAAAAACAACTCGAAATCTGCAAGAATTGTCAGTTAAAAAGTGCTGAAAAGACTATATATTTTTGAGTTTTCAGTGGGCTCAAGGAGGAGATAGTTATGGAAAAATATGCATGGAGCGATGATCATGAGTTTTAAGTAGAAAAAGTAGAGAACCCAACAAGTTGGGAAGGTTCTTAATCCTTTTTTATACGTAAGGTTGAGAAAATAAAGATAAGGATTTTCAGAAACCATTTTAGAGGTTCTGTATGTTTTTGGAAAATTGAGTTTAAGGTTGGAAATTTTGAGCTTAAGTCATAAATTTGGTTATAATGCTTAGCTTCCAGGAAATATGGAAGCTTTGGAATTTGGAATGGATATGCTTAGGAGGCAAGAGTCATTAGCTGAGATTCCATACTCCATCTCTATAATGTTGTGTGTTGGCATGATTATGTGCTAAATTCTTGAATGAGTTCCATGATGATGCATAATATCTTTTACTTGAGAATGCTTGCTTGCATAAGAGTGAGTAGGTTTATGAGTGTTCGCTAGTGTGTTATTATGAAAAGATTTTTATGAATTTTATGTAGTGTCTATTTATTTATTATGGAATATAGAAGGGAAAATATCAACGGGATAGATGACATTAAGATGAGAATAAGGGTAGTTCTATTAGATACTGCCATACGAGTAGGATGTCAATACTTTTGCCAGAGTTATGGTGTGTTCACGAGCATGGATGAATTCAAAAAGGATGTATATCTAAGAATTTGGGAGGAAAAAGAATACAAAAGGTGAATTATGAAAAGAAGTGTGGAGATCCGTAAGGATGATAAATCGGCCAAAACCCACCATAGGTAGTCAAAGGGTCATAAGCCGACTAGGTAAAGTTCATCAATGATCATTTCGTCATTAAAGATAGGAAAACGCTGAATAGATGTCCAACTTCCCAGGCAAATCAAGATCGTCAAAATGAAACAAGGACTAATGTGTTTGGTTCTTTCCTATTTGAAACTCCCTAAAATATGGGGCTATTTTCTTGTGATGCGGTAAAGAAACTCACTAAGTTCATTTGAACTTACAAGGGTTTTGACCTACAGTTGTAGGATCTGTGGGATAAGAAACTCAAGGAGGGACTAAGTTAGACCATGTTGGATCAAGGATCATTGTTAGTAAAGTGTCATGCACATAGGAATGGGGTACCTTTAGAAGCTTTGCCTCAGTAAAAAGATTACTTAGAGTTGAAGTTTGGGAATAGTAAACTTTTATTTTAAATTTTAAGGTTTTTATTATAGGAAATAGTTATTATTTAATAAATATTGTCCTAAAATTATCAAGATTACAATTTGACATTTAGTTCAAATGGGCCCATTTGTAGCACTCCACACTCGGATTTGATGATCGAGTTGAGTGCGGGTGTTACATCAAGTGGAAAGGAAAAGAAGCAAGAAACCTAAAGACTTATCTAAGTCTAAGTGTTTCTTTTGCAGCTAGAAAGGGCCTTCAAGGCAAACTGCAAAGAGTGGAAGGAATACTTTACTACTAAAGGCAAATGTATGACACTCTTTATGATAGAAGCTTGTTTAGTGGAAGATTCAATATACCATTAGGTCATTGATTTTGGCCAAAAATCATGTTTGTGTTTCTCAATAAGTGTTTGAGGAGACGAAATATCTCAGAGATAAGAGTCTATCGTTGTCGGCCAAAAATGGGACAATTGTGGTAGCTAAAGTAGTGGGATATGTACACAATTTATTTCTGATAATTTTAGGAATATTATTTTAAAATACGTTTACTATGTACCTAGTTTCAAAAGAAACTTGATTTCTGTTGCATGTTTATATAGACGACTTTTAATAATAATATTGCAATATTTAGAAATCACAAACTTGTAATAGATGAATGTCAAATAATCTCTATTTTATCAAACTAAATATGTACACACTACTTGGGACTAAAATTTTGAATAAAAGACTTAAAATTTCTAAATCTAATGAGTCATACCTTTGTCATTTGAGACTTGGTCATATTAACTAAGAAAGAATCACTAGGCTTGCATAGAATAAGCTACCTGGGAATCGAAAAAAGCTATGAAATTACAATACTTGAACCCCTTTTCTAGTAAGATTTTCGGGGACAAAAATTCATTTAGGGGAGAGAGTTGTAACAACCATTTTTTCAATGAAATCGGAACAGTGGTTTTGAGACCACAAATTTGATGAGTAAATAATTATTTTATTATTATTTTAATGTCTACAGTATGTTAGTAACGTCATATAAAATTTTTGTTAAGAAATTTTGATGTTTGCATGCTTAATTAAACAAAAAAGGACTAAACCGTAAAAGGTGTAAAAGTGGAGTTCTATTAGCTAAAGTTGTTAAATTACTATGAATTTTTAATATGAGTGACTTAAATGGTAATTAGACCATTCATAGAGTTAATGGAAATATATGGGCATAACTTTAGTGATTTTTGAAGTTAAAAACAAAGGTTAATTAACATAAATCAATTAAAAGAAAAATAAGTGTCCATCTTCTTCAAGCTTTTTCTTTACCAACTAAAAGAAGGAGAAGCCATTTTAGGGTTCTTTCATTCGACCATGGTCTATCCTTGCATGTAAGTGTAATTTCATCCCGTTTTTAATGATTTTTATGTTTTTGAAGTTGTTGTAGCTTAATCTAGCTAGCCGAGGGATTAAATTGCAAAACTGTTAAAGAATTAAGGTTTTACCATGAATGCTATTATTTTATTCATGAAGTTTGATGTAAGATCATGAGTCATTATTTTTGATGAAATAATCATTTAGGGACTTATTTGTAAAAGTATTAAAATGTCATGGTGAAATTGTAAATTAAGGATTTTTTTGGTTTGGTATGAGTCCCTAGGTAAATCGGCTAGCATGTTGTGTGATGAAATTACATGAATGTTAATTTACGAGCTTAAGGACTAAATTGTAAAAAAGTTAAAGTAATAGGGGCAAAATTGTTGTAACAACTCGATTTTAGGCCTAGTCAGAACAGTGGTTTTCGGACCACGAATCTGACATAGAAAAACTTGTTTTTATTACATTTTTATAGTCTACAGTTTTATGGAATGATTCTATAAAAAATTCGTTCGAAAATTTTGACGTTTGAGCACTCAATTTATTTAAAAGGAGAATTGCAAAGAATGCAAAACTTGAGTTCTATATGCTAGAGGTGTCTAATTGCTATGGAGTTTTAAATTGAAGGTCCTTAGATGGTAATTAGACCATTTGTTAAATTAGTGGACAAAAATGGACATGAGGAAAGAGAAATTTTATGTTTTATGTTAGGGGCATTTTGGTCATTTAGTAATTAAATGAATTAAAAGGCAAAAATCAAGCCAAAAACCTTGTCCATCTTCTCCCCCTTGTGTCGAAAATTAGAAGGATGACATAACTAGGGTTTGGCCAACTTCGAAGCTCAATTGTAAGTCCGTTCTTGTCCCGTTATTTAATTCTCTTTACATTTTTTAAGTCGTTATCACTCGATCTACCTATTTCTACCACTAATTTGAGAAAAGGTTAAGGTCTAAGGTTTGACCCATGTTAGACATGTGTGTATTTTGATGTCTAATGGTAGAAAATGTATGTTTGGAATATGATAAACAACTTTTGCTAGGTGATTTTTGATGAAATTGCTAAAAGGACCTATTTGTAAAAAGGTTATAAAATGTGTGTAAAAGTGTGATTAAAAGAAAAATGTGGGCTATTATAAGCATGAAAGAGGTTCGGCTAGGCTTGGGAATTGAAGAAATTGAATCCATTTCAATTTACGAGCCTAGGGACCAAAGTGTAAAATTGTCAAAGTTTAGAGGCAAAAATCATAATTTTGCCATAATGTAATTTTTGAACTGAATTGAGTAATGTGAATAATAAATGAGTTAAATTTGCTATTATAGATCAAGAGAAACGAGGTTCGGACCTAGATCGGGGAAAATAAAGTGTTTGACTATTAAGTCCCATTTCTACTATTTTTGTACCAGGGTAAGTTCGTCTGTAAATAATACATTGTTCTAATTATGTTTTATTTTTTTTATTATTGTATGAATTGTGAATGACCTTTGGACGTATTCAACAAAGTTACGACAAGCGTGAAATCCCGGTTGAACCTTAGGAATAGATAGGATACAAATGTCATGACATTAGGGTTACTGAGATTAAGTGTAAGACCATATCTGGGATACGACATCAATATGAGACTACATGTAACACCATATTTGGGGTATGGCATCGATATGAGACTTCGTTTAAGACCATAGCTGGGCTACGTGTAAGACCATATCTGGGATATGGCATCAATATGAGACTACGTGTAAGACCATATTTGGGGTATGACATCGATATGAGACTTCGTGTAAGACCATAGCTGGGCTATTGGCATCGATATGAGATTACATGTAAGACCATATCTGGGATATGGCATTGGTACGGTACCATGTGTACCGAACTCCCGAGTATCCATTAGTATTCCAAGCGGTTCAGTGGGTAATTTAACGAGTATGTCAAAGATGAATTTTGTGTAAATCCAATTTCGAAATGACTCAGGTATGTCTGTAAACCTCATTCATAATGAGCTCATTATGTGAAGAACCCTCGGTAAGGTTAAGATTGAGTAATTTATGATTATAAGATCTTAATAATATTTATGCCAATTATCATGTTAATTGTATGTTAAATGTTGGATATGATGCTTATTATTTGCATAGGAACTTACTAAGCTATATAGCTTACTCCCCTTTCTTTTCCCTTGTCTTATAGTGTCACCAAGCTAGCTCAGGGATCGTAGACTGTTAGAGATCCACTCACACTATTAACTTATTATTTTGGGTACCAATGAATTTAACATTTTGAGTTATGGCATGTATAGGGACTTGGTCATTTTGTTATGTGTCATAATTGATTTGGCCTAATGCATTGGCCTGTAATGGTTGTTAATTCATTTTATAAATGACAATTTAAAATTGGCTAATATTGGTATAAGTATTTACGTATGATGATGCTTTCCTTGGGTGTGGAAATTTGCATGGTTTAAGTTGATAAGTATGTGATGTTCGTATGTGATAAATGGTAGCATGTGAATGATGTGCGAATGTCTTGATTGTGGCTGTTTCAGTTGTATGTATATGCTTGGATTGGTGTTTATGTTGCTGTGCAAGTATGTGCATGGAAGGATGACAAAATGGCTTGGTAAATAGCCTTTTTCTTGTCCACAAGGGTAGACACATGGGCGTGTGTCTAGGCCGTGTGTGACACACAGCTTGCCCCATGGACGTGTGTTCTGGCCGTGTGTCCCTAATTATTGTAAAATAGAATGCTCAGTATTGAGTACACAGGCAGAGACACGGGTGTGTGTCTCAGCCGTGTTGACGACACGGCCGCGAACATGGGCGTGTGCCCTAGCCTTGTGAAGTCTGCACCTATTTTATGAAAATTATGAAAATTAAATCGACCACACGGCCAGAACACATAGAGAGTTACACGGGTTAGGGACACGGACGTGTATGACCGCACGGCTTGCCCACACAAGCATGTCCTACAGCCACACAGGCATGTGACCAATGTTTAGTGAAAAATTTTCTAAGTGTTGTAAAATTTTCTAAAGTTCTCGATTTAGTCCCGAACCACTTACAATGTATGTTTTGGGCCTCGTAGGATCATTTTAAGGAAGATATGAAAAGTTTTAAATTTTGACAAAAATTGATATGAAAAGTTTTAAATTTTGACGAAAATTTACGTCTCGGTTTTGTATGATTGCTTGGGTATAAGTCCAGTAATGCCTCGTACCCTATTCTGACGTTGGATAGGGGTAAGGGGTGTTACATTTAGTGGTATCAGAGCTATAGTTTAGTCGATTCTCAGACTAACGTAGCATGTGTAAGAGTCTAGCTATACATGCCATAAATGAATTGTGATAGTGTGATGACTCCTGACAATTTTAAATTATTTTTTCATATAGTAAATGGATTCTAATCGAGCTGAGGCTGATGACGTTGAAAGTAATGCACTGGCTCTCGCTCAAGGGGTAGTGTCGTCTGATAGTAGACCTCCTACGGTTAGTCAAGGAGAAGGGGGTAGGGAAGCCTTTCTCCATATGATGAACGAGTGGTATATGGAGTTTGTTCGAACAAATCTGAATGCCCAACCTCCTTCACCCCCACCTATTCCTCAACTGGTTCTCGTAGCTCCACAAGGTATGGAATTTGTACGAATGAACAAGCCCTAGGTTGATAAGATCCAAAAACATGGAGCCAAAGATTTTAGGGCTAATGTGGATGATGATCCTGAAAGAGCTGGATTTTGGCTCAAAAACTCCATCAGGGTATTTGATGAGCTGTCTTGCACACTGGATGAGTGTTTAAAGTATACCATCTCACTATTGAGAGATTCTGCATATCACTGGTGGAATACACTAGTATCTATAGTGTCAAAAGAGAGGGTTACATGGGAATTCTTTCAAGAAGAGTTTCGAAAGAAATATATTAGTCAGCAGCTCATCGATTAGAAACGTAAGGAATTTTTCGAGCTGAAACAGGGTCGTATGATAGTGACAAAGTATGAACGAGAATTTTTCAGAATTAGTAAATATGCTTGAGAGTGTGTTTCCACCGAGGTTATCATGTGCAAGACATTTGAGGATGGATTGAATGAGGATATTCGTGTGTTAGTTGGGATCTTAGAACTGAAAGATTTGTGGTATTGGTAGAACGAGCTTGTAAAGCTGAAGAGTTGAATAGAAAGAAGAGGAAAGTTGATCTTAAAGTTAGAGATTTGAGGAAAAGACCTATGAGTAAGTCATTTCCATCTCAATCAAAGAAATCTAAAGAAATGTATTCCCATTCGAATGTTTCAGCTGGGTATTCACACAGAGATCGTGGGAAGTAATACTTTGGTTCTAAAGATCAAGCTACTTCGATGGCAAGTGTCGGTAATGTTAGATCTAATAGACCTAAATGTCAACATTGTGGCAGACGTCATCTCGGTGAGTGTAGAATGAATGACCGGGCTTGTTTCAAGTGTGGTTCTCAAGAGCATTTTATCCGAGATTGTCCTGAAATGGATGAGAAAGAAAAATTTTAGAGTGCGGGGCCGAGAATACTAATAATAGGGGTAGGCCACCGAGGAATATCGAAAATGGAACTAGTAGTAAAGGTGTGATGAAGGATTCAGCTATGAGATCCGAAGCTCGAGTGCCTACTAGAGCCTATGCCATCCGTGCTCTCGAAGAAGTGGCATCTTCCGATGTTATCAATAGTACTTTTTCTCTCTATACTAATGTAGTTGCATTGATTGATCCTGGATCGACCTATTCTTATGTTTGTATGAAGTTAGTAACTAGTAGGAGCTTACCTGTTGGGTTTACTGAGTTTGTGATTAGAGTGTCAAACCCCTTAAGCAAACATGTATTAGCAAGAATTGTCCCTTGATGATTCGAGGGCACTATTTTCTGGCTGATTTAATGTTGTTTCCATTTGATGAATTCCATGTTATTTTGGTTATGGATTGGTTGACACTGCATGATGCCTTAGTGAACTGTAAAAGAAAGATTATTCAACTAAAATATGAAAATGGTGAAACTCTTCGGATTGATTCAGATGAGTCGGGTGAGTTACCTATTGTGATTTCTTCGATGTCTAGCCAAAAATATGTAAGGAATGGCTGTGAAGCTTATCTTGCTTATGTGTTGAATACAAAAGTGTCCGAATTGAAAATTGAGTCAATGCTGATAGTTTGTGAATATTCAGATGTGTTCTCAGAAGAGTTGCCCGAGTTACCACCAGTTAGAGAAGTCGAGTTTGGTATTGATTTAGTACCAGGGACCTCGCCTATATCTATTGCTCTGTATAGGATGGCCCCGACTAAATTGAAAGAATTGAAAGCTTATTTGCAAGAGTTGACAGATAATGGTTTTGCAAGAACGAATTTTTCTCCCTAGGGTGCTCCTGTATTATTTGTAAAGAAGAAAGACGGATCCATGAGGCTTTGTATCAACTACTGTCAGCTCAACAAGGTGACTATAAAGAACAAGTATCCTTTACTGAGGATTGATGACTTGTTCGATCAGTTGAGAGGAGCAATAGTATTCTCAAAAATTGATTTGAGATCTAGCTACTATCAGTTGAGAGTTAAAGAGGCGGATGTGTCGAATACCTCTTTCAGGACAAAGTGTGGGCATTACAAATTTCTTGTTATGCCTTTCAGACAAACTAATGCACCTGTTATTTTTATGGACTTGATGAATACAATCTTTCGACAATATTTAGATAAGTTTATGGTTGTGTTCATCGATGATATCCTAATTTATTCTCAAGACGAGTCTGAGCATGCAAAGCACTTGAGAGCTGTATTGCAGACTTTGAGAGATAAGAAATTGTTTGCTAAATTTAGTAAAAGTGAGTTTTGGCTCCGAGAAGTCAGATTTTTGGGTCATATTGTTTCAGGTGATGGTATTCGGGTTGATCTAAGTAAGAATTTGGCAATTGTTGATTGGAAACCACCGAGAAATGTATTTGAAGTTAGAAGCTTTTGGGCTTATCCAATTATTACCGACGTTTTTCAAAGGATTTTCAATGATCGCTACTCCTATAACCAAGCTGTTGCAAAAAGATGTTAAATTTGAGTGGTCTGAAAAATGTTAGAAAAGTTTCGAGAAGTTGAAAGCATTATTGACTGAGGCACCGATTTTAATGTAACCTGAACTAGGAAAAGAGTTTGTGATTTATAGTGATGCATCACTGAATGGATTAGGATGTGTGTTGATGCAAGAGGGCAAAGTGATAGCTTATGCCTCGAGACAGTTGAAACCATACGAGAAGAATTATCTGACGCATGATTTGGAATTAGCTGCCATTGTGTTCGCTATAAAAATTTGGGGACATCATTTGTTTGGTGAGAAATGTCACATCTTTACTGATCATAAGAGTTTAAAATACTTGATGACTTAGAAAGATTTGAACTGGTCACATCTTTACTGAAGGATTACGAGCTAGTAATTGATTACCACCCAGGTAAGGCAAATTTAGTCACAGATGTGTTGAGTAGAAACACTTTGTTTGCTTTAAGAGCGATGAATACACGATTGAATTTGTCTGATAACGGTTCGATCCTAGCTGAATTGAGGGCTAGCCCGTTATTTCTTCAACAAATTTGTGAAGCTCAGAAATGTGACTATGTTTTGCAAACCAAAATAGATCTTTGTGATTCGGGTAGTGATTTAGATTTTCATATCGGATCCGATGATTGTTTGATGTTCCGAGGTAGAATTTGGGTACCGAAAAATGATGAACTTATTCAGAAAATTTGTAATACCCCTTACCCATATTCAACGCTAGAATAGGGTACGAGGCATTACCGGACTTATACATAAGCAATTATACAGAACCGAGACATAAATTTCCATCCAAATTAAAACTTTTCAAAAACATTTGTATCGTCCCTTAGATGAGTCTACGAGGCCCAAAACATACATTGGGAGCAGTTCAAGACTAAACCGAGAACTTTGGAAACTCCCCAAACACTTAGAAAATTTTTCATAAAAACAGGGGTCACTTGTTTGTGTGGTTTGGGACACGCCCGTGTGGGTAAGCCCTGTGGTCACACACGCCCATATCCCTAACTCGCGTAACTCTCTATTCATGACATCATCAGAGCTAATGAAACTATTTTAGTGAAATTTAACTATCTCAATTCCCGGGCGATCGCACTAAAAATTTGAGTTCCTTTTGGATTTCCTTCTTGATCAATGACAACGGCAGAAATTAGGGTCACACGACCAAGGCACACGCCCGTGTGTTAGCCTATGTGGGTGATTTAATTTTCATAATTTTTCATAAAATAGGTGCAGACTACACATGCCCTGGGCACACGCCTATGTCCCTAGGCTGTGTCCTTCACACGGCTAAGACACAAGACCATGTCTCTGCCCGTGTGGCCAATTCGAAGCTAAAATTCAAAAATGCAGGGGGCACACGGCTAGATCCACACCCAATGGGCAAGCTGTGTGTCACACACATCCTAGACACATGTCGTGCATCTACCCTTGTAGACAAAAATAAGGCTATTTACCAAGCCTTTTTGCCACCCTTACTTGCACCAACCTACACAACATCAAACAACACCAATCCAAGCATATACACACAACCAATTTAGCCACAACCAAGACATCCACACATCAATTACATGCTATTTTCTATCACATACAACATTTCATAATTATCATCACTTCATCCATGAAAGGCATCTCTATATGTATAAATACTTAACCAATATTAGCCAATATCAAATGGCCATTTACAAAATGAATCAAATACCATTATAAGCCAACACATTTGGCCAAATCAATAATGACACATATCACAAAAAGACCAAGTCCGTATACATGCCATATTCAAAATATCAATGGTCAAATTGATAGTGTGATCGATGCTCCGACTACTTCTGATCCCTGAGCTAGCTTGGTACACTATAAGAAATGAAAAGGAAGGGGGTAAGCTTTGAGCTTAGTAAGTTAGTATGTAAATAATAGTCAACTTTAAACATACAATAACATAATGTAAATTAGTACAAAATCATCAAGTGATCATAGACATATCTTACTCTTGTGCATCCTTACCAATAATGCATCTTAAACTGAGATCATTTCTCATGAGTTTTGCGTACATACCTGTACCACATCATAACATAATCATAACCTTTCACATCTTTGACATAATCTTTAAATTACCCGTTGAACCACTTGGAATACTAAAGGATACTCAGGAATTACATACACATAGAATCATACCAATGCCATATCCCAGATATTGTCTTACATGGGATCTCATATCCATGCCAATAGCCCAGCCATGGTCTTACATGATTTTCATATCGATGCCATGTCCAAGACATGGTCTTACACGAAATCTCATAACGATGTCATATCCTAGATATAGTCTTACACATAAACTCATAACCCTAATGTCATGACATTTGTATCCTAACTATTCCTAAGGTTCAACTGAGAATTTCGCCGTATCGAATCTTTACCGAAAGAATCCATAATGATAATTTTACAAGTTATGCAATGACAAAACATTAAATACATAATATAAATTGCGTTATTTACACATGAACTTACCTCGGTACAAAACATGGCTAACTAATTTGATTTAGACCACAACTTTGTTCTTTCCCCAGTCTAGGTCCGGACTCCTTTTTGCTTGATCTATAATAGAAAATTTAGCTCATTTAATTATCACATTGTTCAAATCAGTCCAAAAACCATACTTTGGTAAAATTATAGTTTTGCCCTTAAACTTTCACATATTTACAAATTAGTCTTTAGGCTCGTAAAACTAAATGTACTCATTTTCTTTGTTACCCAAGCCTAGCCGAGCCTATATCATGCTTATACCAGCCTACATTTTTCATCAAATCACATTTCTACTACCCATTTTTATAACTTTTACAAATAAGCCCTTTTTAGGTGTTTTCATAAAAAATCACTTAGTAAAATATGTTTATCACACATCAAACTTTCATAGTCTACCATGAAACATCAAAATACATGCATGTTACACATGGGTCAAACCCTAAGCATCAATCCTAGCTCAAATAAATGGTAAAAATGGCTGGATCGGTTGATAACAACTTCAAAAAAGTAAAGAACATTAAAAACTGGGCTAGAATGCACTTACAATCAAGCTTGAAAGTTGAAGAAACCCTAGCTATGGTGACCTTAGGAATTTCGGCTATGGCATTGAAAAGATGAGAAAATTCTTTCATAATTTTCCCTTTTTATTATTTTATTAACCAAATGACCAAAATGCCTTTTTTACTAAACTTTCAAATTTTACTTATTCATGCCTATTTTTTTCCATAAAAATAGAAATTGGTCAAATTAATATTTAAGGACCTCTAATTAATAATCCATAGCTATTTCATGCTTAAAGCTTCTAGAATCACATATTTTGCAACTTTTTCAATTTAGTCTTAAAAATCAAATTGGACACGCTAACGACAAAATTTCTTAACGAAACTTTCACACAATCATGCAACATATCATAGACCTCAACACATTCATAAAATAATTATTTCTACTTTGGATTTGTGGCCTCGAAACCACTATTCTAACTAGGCCCAAAATCAAGATGTTACGAAATTCTTCTCGAAGCATATAATGGTTGTTTATTTGTGCATCCAGGTAGTACAAACATGTATAATGATTTGAAGAAATTATATTTGTGGTCAGGTATGAAACGAGATATTTTAGAGTTTATTTTGAGATGTTTGATTTGTCAACAAGTGAAAGCTGAAGACCAACTGCCTTCGGGTTTACTCCAGCCAGTGAGGGTGCCCGAGTGGAAATGGGATAGGATTATGATGGATTTTGTAATGGGTTTTCCGTTGACTCTGAAAAGGAAAGATGTCGTATGGGTTGTGGTTGATAGATTGACGAAATCGATTCATTTTATATTGGTACGTACCAACTGTTCACTTGATAAGTTAGCTGAACTGTACATTGCTGAGATTGTGAGATTGCACGGGGTGCCTATTTCTATCATTTTGGATAGAGATCCGAGGTTTACTTTACAGTTTTGGAAGAAGTTCCAAGAGGCTTTGGGTACAAAGTTGAACTTTAGTACTGCATTTCATCTGCAAACTGAAGATCAATCTGAACGAATGATTCAGGTACTCGAATATATGCTCCGATGTTGTATTCTAGAATTCGAAGGTAGTTGGGAGAAATTTCTACCATTCGTCGAATTTGCTTACAACAACAGTTTTCAATCGAGGATAAAAATGACACCTTATGAAGCATTATAAGGCAGCAAGTACCAAACACCCTTGTTTTGGACCAAGCTTAGTGAAAAACAAATTCACGAGGTTGATTTGGTTAGAGAAATCGAAAAAAGGTAAAGGTAATCCGTGATTGCTTGAAAGCAGCTTCAGGTCGACAGAAGTCATACGCGGATTTGAAAAGAAAAGAGATTGAGTTTCAGGTTGGTGATAAAGTATTTTTGAAAGTATCTCCATGGAAGAAAATTCTTAGATTTGGTTGTAAAGGCAAGTTGAATCCACATTACATTGGGCCGTATGATCTTACTGAAAGAATAGGGCAAGTGGCATATCGGTTAGCTTTGCTAATAGAGCTGGAAAGGATCCATAATGTGTTTCATGTGTCGATGTTGTGTCGATATCGTTCTGATCCTTCACATGTGATTTCTCCAACAGAGATTGAGATTCGACTTGATATGATGTATGGTGAAGAATTGATCAAGATTTTAGCTCGGGAAGTTAAACAATTGAGAAATAAGAGTATAGCCCTAGTGAAAGTTTTATGGAAATGACATGGGGTCGAATAGGCTACGTGGGAACTCGAGGAGGCTATGAGAAAATAGTAACCAAACCTATTTTCCGGTAAGATTTTCGGGGATGAAAATCCCTAAAGGGGGAGAGTTGTAACAATCCAATTTTGGGCCTATTCAGAATAGTGGTTTTGAGACCACGAATCCGGCATAGAAAAACTTGTTTTTATTACATATTTATCATCTATAGTTTTATGGAATAATTCTGTGAAAATTTCGTTCCAAAATTTTGACGTTTGAGCACTTAATTTAGTTAAAAGGACTAAATTGCAAAGAATGCAAAACTTGAGTTCTATATGCTAGAGGTGTCTAGTTGCTATGGAATTTTAAATTGAAGGTCCTTAGATGGTAATTAAACCATATTTTAAGTTAGTGGACAAAAATGGACATGAGGTAAGAGAAATTTTATGTTTTAAATTAAGGGCATTTTGGTTATTTAGTAATTAAATGAATTAAAAGGAAAAAATCAAGCCAAAAACCTTGTCCATCTTCTCCCCCTTATGCGAAAAATTAGAAGGAAGACATAGCAAGAGTTTGGCCAACTTCCAAGCTTGACTGTAAGTCCATTCTTGTCCCATTTTTTAATGCTTTTTACATTTTTTAGGTCGTTATCACTCGATCTACCTATGTCTAGCACTAATTTGAGAAATGATTAAGGTCTAAGGTTTGACCTATGTTAGACATGTGTGTATTTTGATGTTTAATGGTAGAAAATGTATATTTGGAATATAATAAACAATTTTTTCTTGGTGATTTTTGATGAAATTGTCAAAAGGACCTATTTGTAAAAGGGTTATAAAATGTGTGTAAAAGTGTGATTAAATGAAAAATGTGGGTTGTTATAACCGTGAAAGAGGTTCGGCTAGGCTTGGGAATCAAAGAAATTGAATCCATTTCAATTTACGAGCCTAGGGACCAAAGTGTAAAAGTGTTAAAGTTTAGGGGAAAAACTGTGATTTTGCCATAATGTGATTTTTGAACTGAATTGAGTAATTTGAATAATAAACGAGTTAAATTTGCTATTATAGATCAAGAGAAACGAGGTTCGGACCTAGATCGGGGGAAAACAAAGTGTTTGACGATTAGGTCTCATTTCTACTATTTTTGTACCGAGGTAAGTTCGTATTGAAATAATGCATTGTTTTAATTATGTTTGAAATTTTTTATTATTGTATGAATTGTGAATGACCTTTGGACGTATTCAAAAAAGTTACGACAAGCGTGAAATCTCGGTTGAACCCTAGGAATAGATAGGATAAAAATGTCATGACATTAGGGTTATTGAGACTACGTTTAAGACCATATCTAGGATATGGAATCAATATGAGACTACGTGTAAGACCATATCTAGGATATGGCATCAATATGAGACTACGTGTAAGACCATATCTAGGATATGGCATCAATATGAGACTTCGTGTAAGACTTTAGCTTGGATATTGGCATCGATACGAGATTACATGTAAGACCATATCTGGGATATGGCATTGGTATGATTCTATGTGTATGTAATTCTTGAGCATCCTTTAGTATTCCAAGTGGTTCAGCGGGTAATTTAAAGATTATGTCAAAGATGTGAAAGGTTATGATTATGTTATGATGTGGTATAGGTATGTATTCAAAACTCATGAGACTACTTGTAAGACCATATTTGAGGTATGGCATCGATATGAGACTTCGTGTAAGACCATAGCTGGGCTACGTGTAAAACCATATTTGGGATATGGCATCAATATGAGACTACGTGTAAGGCCATATTTGGGGTATGGCATTGATATGAGACTTTATGTAAGACCATAGCTGGGCTATTGGCATCGATATGAGATTACATGTAAGACCATATTTGGGATATAGAATTGGTACAGTACTGTGTGTACCGAACTCCCGAGTATCCATTAGTATTCCAAGTGGTTCAGCGGGTAATTTAACGAGTATGTCAAAGATGAATTGTGTGTAAATCCAATTTCGAGATGACTCAGGTATGTATGTAAAACTCATACATAATGAGCTCGTTATGTGAAGAACCCTTGGTAAGGTTAAGATTGAGTAATTTATGATTATAAGATCTTAATAATATTTATGCCAATTATCATGTGAATTATATGTTAATTGTTGGATATGATTCTTCTTATTTTCCTAGGAACTTACTAAGCTATATAGCTTACTCCCCTTTCCTTTCCCTTGTCTTATAGTGTCACCAAGCTAGCTCGGGGATCAGAGACTGTCGGAGATCCACTCACACTATCAACTTATTATTTTGGGCACCAATGAATTCAACATTTTGAGTTATGGCATGTACAGGGACTTGGTCATTTTGTTATGTGTCATAATTGATTTGGCCTAATGTGTTGTCCTGTTGTAACACTCCTCGCCCATATCCGACGTGGGCACTTGGTTCGAGGTGTTACCTGACTTAACCTAACCAACTATACAAAGCTGGGCCATAAAATTTTGATAAATTTTAAAACTTTTCTTTACATAAGCAATATGTTCCTTAAATGGGCTTATAAGGCCCAAAACATACATTCGAGATGATTTAAACTTA
Organism: Gossypium arboreum; assembly: GCF_025698485.1. Lineage (NCBI taxonomy): Eukaryota > Viridiplantae > Streptophyta > Magnoliopsida > Malvales > Malvaceae > Gossypium > Gossypium arboreum. Next base: position 80,221,491 of record NC_069081.1, on the reverse strand, counting down.
ATTGAGAACTTAAGAAAAACTTGGTGAAATTCAAGCTTTAGGGTTCCACACGCCCGTGTGACTCGGGACACGCCCACGTTCTCAGCCCGTGTGCGACACTGACTTTAGGGACACAAGGCCATAACACACACTCATGGGGGTGAGCTGTGTGTCACACACGGTCTAAACATACGCCCTTGTGCCTTGCCCGTCTGGACAAACAAGGCTATCTTCCTAGCCATTTTGTTACCCATTTTGCACAACCTACACAAGATCATTTCAATATGCTAATTCCATCCCAAATGACATCAATTCATTCATAGAAGGCACGTCACATACATTTACCAAAATAAATAATAGCCATTATCTAGGCTTAATACAAAATGAAGGGCTTTTATCTTAAGCCAATATACATAAACAATTTCTCAATAATACAACTCCCTAGTTTAGCCCTATACATGCCATAATAAAAAATATAAATCCAACTATACCGAGTATTACGGTTGATAGTGTGATCGATATCTTTGACTTCAAGGGATCCTCGAGCAAAATGGCAATACTGAAAGAAAAGGGAAGGGAAAGAGAGTAAGCATAAAGCTTAGTAAGTTGCATATAAATATATGTACAACGACAACTTCACCATTTATCAATTATACTCATAGCTCAAAGGTAAGTATAAACTGGACTTACTTATTACCATCAACTCGAATCATATTTTCTAATCGAGCTCATTACTAATGCATACCAAATAGGAACCTGTAACACTTACAACATTATCATACTTTTCTTTTTAAATCTCTTTCTTAACTCTTAAAGTTGAACCTTTTGGAATACTACTGAATATTCTATAAGCCTCAAACATGGGTTAAGTTGCCGCTGCCATGTCCCAGACACGGTCTTACGCTGGCTATCTCCATCGAGGCCGATGCCATGTCCCAGACATGGTCTTACACTAGCTCTCATGTATACGTGCTGATGCATGTCCCAGACATGTCTTACACTAGCACGAAACTTAGCCGATGCATGTCCCAGACACGTCTTACACTGGCTAACATCATTGAGGCCGGTGCATGTCCCAAACATCTCTTACACTGGCACTCACCTCTACGCCGATGCCATGTCCCAAACGTGGTCTTACACGGGCTATCATGATGCGGCTGATGCATGTCCCAGACACGTCTTACACTAGCCCTTGTCTTAATGCCGATGCCATGTCCCAGACATGGTCTTATACTGGCTCTCACATAACCCAATGTCATGGCATGAATATCTGGTTTGTTTCCTGGGGTTCTTACTGGATCTTTTGACTTTCTCAATCATAAATACATATACTTAGTTCCAATTCTAGAGATTTATTCTATATAAAATCAATAACAATCGAATACATGCATTAATAATATAGTTGTATTATTTACATACAACTTACCCCGGTTTACAAAAAGTACTTGACTAGTTGGCTTAATTGGATTGCTTGGCTTTGCCCTCGTCTAAGCTCGGTTTTGGAAAATCTTGATCTATAATAACATAATGCACTCATTCAGTCATTAAACATAATTATGCTATCTAAAATTTACATCTTTGGTAAAATGACCATTTTACCCTCATGATCAAAATTCGATTTTTATCAAATTTCTTCGTATTTCAATCCTAGATAAACTCTTTTTACTACTAGAGCAACCCCAAATTCTCACTATTTCACACACTTATTACTTAATTTGCAACTTATGCAAAATAGTCCCTTTAGGTGTTTTCATGCTAACACCCTTCATAAAGGTTGTTTATAACACAACTAGGACTCATATTGTAACAGCCTAATTTTCAGTGGTATCGGGAATAGAGATTTGAGATCACTAAATCCAACGAGTGAGTTGAAAATTTAATAAATTAATACCTATGAGTCAAATGTGAATATAAAAGCATTTTTGAATTAGTGAATTTGGTGATTTAAAAGAATTAATTAGGTAAATTGGGTCGAGAATGAGGTATCGAGACCTCAACTTCATAAATCAAGCCATAAATATTTTTAGAAATATTTATGGAGTGTTGGTGAGGTAGTAATAAAATTTAGTCTTAAAATTTTGACGTTTGGGTGGTTAATTAAATAAAAAGGACTAAATTGAAAAAGGTGTAAAAGTTGCTAAAAGGATTAAATAGCTCAATTGTCAAATGAGGAAGGACCTAAAGTGCAAATAAGCCCAAAGGAGATATTTTGGGCTGCAATAGCTGAGAAAAATCAGGAAATAGGTGAAATAATGGCAAAATTGGAAAATTACCAAAATGAGCTAAATAAAAATGGGACCAAATTGGAATATCTAGAATTCTCTTCATTTTCTCTTCATATTCATCAGCTGAAAAATAGCCATGGAGGAGGATTCAAGCTGATTTTCATACTCTAGCTTCATGTAAGTTTAATTCTTGCTTTCTCCTTGAAATTTTTATGTTTTTGGACCTTTACAATTGGGTCCAACTTACTATTTCATTAGTTTTTGATTCCATGGCTAATTTTTGAAGTTGTTATGGATGAGTGCTGGAAGTATATGATGATTTGGCATGTAATTAGAGCTTTAAATTGTTTATATTCTGATTTTATTGAAAGAATTGAATAGAAAGTGAATGTTTGGGACCTAATTGTAAAAGAGTTTGAAGTTAGAGTTTTATGTGGAAATTTTGAATTTCAATAGTTATGAAATAACTTATAATGTCTAGAAAAAGTATTAATTGAGAAAATTATCTTAATTGAGGGGTTAATTGAGTAAGGACTGAATTGTATGAATTGTGAAATTTGGGGCAAAATGGAAATCAACATTTTGCAATAAAACTGTTTTGGGCAGCAGCAGTAGTTTAACTTTGAAAAATCACCAAAAATTGTAGAAATCAAATTAGAGGATGAATAAAATATGAAATTAAATCTATTGAGTCTAGTTTCTTATAATATAAATTATGTAAGAAATGAAATTGTAAATCATGAGATACAATAACATTTGTGAGACAAGGTCAGAATGATTTCTGGTTCCCCTGTTCTGAATTTGGAAAATCATAAAAAATTGGATAAAAATAATTAGGGGCTTAAATTTATATATTTAGAATCCTTAATGAGTCTATTTTCAAGATAAACAAACAAGGACATCATTCGAATCCTTTACGAGAAGATAATTAATTTTTAGTTAAGAAGGGTCGGAACTGTCAGACAGCAAAACAGGGGATACTTCAATGAATAAAATGTATTAATTGGCCCAAGAAAAAATTATGAAATTTTTATAGTAAGAAGAAATATGAGTCTAGTTTCTGGGAAAATTTATGGATCTTAATTTGGAGTTCTGTAGCTCAAGATAAAAATAATTTAGTGACTATGACATAGATGGACAGCTTGAATATTCACATAAGTAGATAGTAAAAATTATGGATAATGTTACCTACAAGTGTGTTGTTTATACTAAGGATGTGGATGGAGAGGAGGAGGAGGAAAATATACATATATATATGAATGAATTGTGTATAAACTGATCACATGCCCGATTATAATTGATAAATGTTGAATTAGAAATGATATAATGTTTTATTTGGAATATTTATTATGAAATTATGATTATCGTTATAATACAAAAACCGTACTTGTGAGTTTGTATAAGTAAATTTTAGTGGTCATTTGTTAATTTTATGAATTTCATGATGTGTTATTTCATATGAATTGATGATAACTTCGTGAATATTGTGTGAACCACACAATCTGACCATACAGCCTGTGACCCCTTGCAGTGTTGAAAAATTTTAAATATTTTTGAAAAATTTTTTGAGTTCTCGATTAAGTCCCGATATCTATATTCTGGGCCTCGATGGCTCACATAAGGGACACTATGATTAAATTTGATTGATTTCAGTTATGAATGTTATGCGAAGTGAATTTTTTGTTAAATGATCTGTAAATTTTGGTACTCCGAATTCCTATTCCGACAACGGATATGGGTTAAGGGTGTTACACATATTCCTCGATAAAAACTCAGCATATACCACAAATACATCCATGGAAAAATCCTAAACTCTTGACCATTTTGTAAGATATCACCCTCATTTGAAAGCTCATGCTTCAAGGGTCTCAAAAGTGTAAAAATCTTGAAGAAAACTAATTAAAATCACTTACTTATGAGTGCTTTAAGTTGTTGCAGATTTTTGAGCTTTCAAACCTCAATATTTGATGATAATTTCGGTGAAGAAAGAAGATGGAAAAGAAGGAAATGATAGCTAGGCTTTTAGGTATTATTTTATCACCAAATCATGACATCATCTACCTAATACTGACTATTTGTTTAAAATCCATCACATGGCTGGCCAACACCATTTAAAAGGGTGTAATTTCCCTTTAAAAGTCCTCAATTTTCATTTTCTAGCTATTTAACACATTTGGGTACTAAAATGTCCCTTTTTGCGATTTAGTCATTTTTCGCAATCGGGCTTGAAAATATTAAAATTAACTCACCAAATTTTTCATGCACTAATATAATCGTACTATAACCTCATAAAAATAATAAAAATAAATTTTCTATCTTCGGATTTGTGGTCCCAAGACCACTTTTCCGACTAGGCCCTAAGTCGGGTTGTTACATTTCTCCCTCTTAGGGATTTTTGTCCTCGAAAATCTTAATGGTGAATAAGTTCGGGTGCTGTTCTTTCAGAGACTCCCTGGTTTCCCATGTGGCTTCCTCGACTCCATGTCTATGCCACAAAACCTTCACAAGTGGTATATTTTTATTTCTTAGCTGTTTGACTTCTCGAGCTAAAATCTTGACCTGCTCCTCACTATAAGTCATGTCTAGAAGAATCTCAACTTCAGTTGGCGCAATTATATGTGAAAGGTCTGATATGTATCGGCGTAACATAGACACGTGAAACACATTGTGAATCTTTTCTAACTCGGCGGCAATTCAAAACGGTAAGCAACAAGCCCTACTCTCTCGGTAATCTTATAAGGTTCTATGACACAAGGACTTAACTTTCCCTTTTTATCAAATCTGAGGACTTTAACTTGCCCTTTTTACCAAATCTGAGGACTTTCCTCTATGGGGAAACTTTCAAAAATACCTTATCCCCGACTTCAAATTTAATCTCCCTTCGTTTCAAATCCACGTAGGATTTTTGTCTATCCGAGGCGGGTTTCAAACAGTCACGAATCACCTTAACTTTTTCCTCAGCCTCTTTAATCAAATCTACCCCGTGAATTTGATTCTCTCTCAACTCGGTCCAGAATAAGGGTGTTCGGCAATTTCGCCCGTACAAAGCTTCATAACGTGCCATTTTCAGACTCGACTAATAGTTGTTGTTGTAGGCGAATTCAACCAATGGTAAGTAATTTTTCCAACTTCCTTGAAATTCAAGAACGCAGCACCTTAACATGTCTTCTAAGATCTGTATTACTCTTTCCGACTGTCCGTCAGTTTGCGGATGAAATGCCGTACTGAAAATAAACTTGGTTCTTAGAGCATCTTGTAACTTTTTCCAAAACCTCAAGGTGAACCTCGGGTCTCAATCAGATACAATCAATACCGGCACACCATGAAGCCTCACAATCTCAGAAACATACAACTCTGCCAACTTCTCAAGAGAGTAGTCGACACGCATTGGTATGAAATGTGTTGACTTAGTGAGTCTATCGATAACAACCCATACTGCATCTCTCTTTTTCGGGGTTAGAGGCAAACTGGTCACGAAGTCCATGGTGATACGATCCCATTTCCACTCGGGAATCATAATAGGCTGAAGTAAACCCAAAGGCACTTGATGTAACACCCCCACACCCGAGACCGTCGTCGGAGTCGAGTATGAGGTGTTACTAAGCTTAATTTAACATATTTAGAACTTTGGATTATTTATTTCTACATTCGCAGCTTTTAAGCTACTTGCATCACAGTCACAAGAAAAATGATATCTCGAGTTACGAAACTTTAAATCAAGATCCGTAAATTTTCCGTGAATCTAGACTCATATACCTATCTACTAATTTATTTCTAAAATTTTTGGTTGGGCCATTTAGTACAGTTTATTAGTTAAAGTTACCCCTGTTTCAGGACTTGACTGGTCTGACCTCGGTTTACTACGAACCACATTTCTCTCTGTAAAAAATTCATATGAATATGAGGTTTATTCCTCCTGAAACTAGACTCAATAAGGATTCTGAAAATATAAAATACACTACCTAATTATATCTTTACAATTTATGGTGAATTTCTAAAGTTGGAATAGGGGATTCAGAAACTGCTATGACCCTGTTTCACTAAAATTCTAATATCTTATAACATATAATTCCTTTTCTTGTTTCATTTGTTTCATATGAAACTATACATAATAAGATTCAATTTGATATGTATTCCATCACCAAATTCAATTTCTATGATTTTTAGTAAATTTTCAAACTCACATCAGTGTTGCTGCAGTATCCTGTTTATGGCAAATTTCATCCCTTTTGATGAGTTTTTATACACTAAGTATCTTATTAATTTTCCTTATCATCAAACATAATCTAAACTAACCATTTTCATAATTTATCATTATCAAACATTTCCTCAACCATTCCATTACCATACCATAAGATCATTTACACAAAATAGATATATTGCTATACATGCCATACTTAAATTTACAAGCCTTTACCAAAAGTCTTCCGGATAGTGTGACTGAGCCTTCGACCTATCCCGACTCCTAAGCTGGCTTGGCCAAAACTACAATGAGTATGAAGGAGGGAGTAAGCATAAATGCTTAGTAAGTTCATATGCAAATAATAAGTAACATAACAAACAGTCATACCAATCAACATTAGCATGCATCACTAAAACACATGTCACATTTCTAATCATTTTTCATCATCTTATTACCTTATCGTGGTTGTATCAATACTCAACCCAAGGGTTAAATACATACTTGTTCAAAATATCCATTTCACATCACTTACCAATACGTCTCTTTACATCTCAAATATTCCTCCATTTGAGTAGAGCTTTACACGTTGAACACATCGGAATATAATTCGGATACATGGATAACTTGCACATAAGTGCCATATATGAAATCAAGCAATCATGTAACCCGCCCATAAGTGAAATCGGACTCAACTCAACGAGCTCGGGCGTTCGCATCCATAAGTGAACTCGGACTCAACTCAACGAGCTCGGATGCCTAGTTACATCTCACGAACTCGGACTCAACTCAACGAGTTCGGACATTCGCATCCATAAGTGAACTCGGACTCAACTCAACGAGTTTGGATGCTCAACCATCCTAGTGACATGTCACTTGTATCCTAATCTATTCCTAAGGTTCAAACGGGTTTTCCTTGAACACTTATCCTTGCTAGTCTTCAGTAGAATGCCGAAATCAATACTCGGTAACAATTATATTTAACAAGTAGCTCGCATAATTTACATATTATTTGAAATTAACCACAAAGCATACATTTCATAATTAAATTCAGCATAGCATATAATTAACATCAATAACTTAAAAATAACAATTATGCTACTTTATTTACACATGAACTTACCTTGGTACCAAAATACAAGGATTTTGCAATCTAGTCCACAATCTTTTCTTTTCCTCGATTGAGGTCGATTCCACGTCTTTCTTGATCTAAAATAACACATTTAGCTTATTTAATACTCACATTATCAAATTAATCCTTAACTCAAATTTTGGCAAAATTACAATTTTACCCCTAAACTTTTGCATATTTACATTTTTGCCCCTAGGCTCGGGATTAAACTTTATTCCTTGTTCTTATGTTTTACAACATGCTGATCACTTTTCTCTTCTATGGCAACATCAAATTCTCACTCTAACATGTACTTGTGACTATTAGGTATTTTTACCGATTAAGCCCTTTTACTCGTTTTTGCTTAAAATCGAGTAGTACAAGTTGTCTAACATAATTTAAAACTTCATATTCTATCATAAAACATCAAAATACACAAATTTCACCTATGGGTATTTTTCCAAATATAAACCCTAGGTTAAATTATTGCTAACATAAGCTTTATCGAGTTACTGGGATCTCAAAAACGTAAAAATCATTAAAAACGGGGCTTGGAATCACTTACTATGGAGCTTGGAAGCTTGAAACAAACCCTAGCTATGGAGAACCCTTGAAATTTTGGCCTAATGAAGAAGATGGACAAAAATTGGCTTTTAATTTTGTTTTTAATTCATTTTAATAACTAAATGACCAAAATACCCTTACTACTAAACTTTCCAAAAATTCCTTCCATGTCCTAATTTTGTCCATGAACTTAAAATTGGTAAAATTGCTATTTAAGACCTCCTAATTAATATTTCAAAGTAATTTCGTACTAAAACTTCTAGAATGCAAATTTTGCAACTTATTCAATTTAGTCCCTAACTTTAAATTAAACTCGTTATGCCCAAAATTTCTTCACGAAATCTGCACACAATTATGCATTCATATCATAAACCTCAAAATAATTATAAAATAATTATTTCTATCTCGGATTTGTGGTCACAAAACCACTATTCCGATTAGGCCCTAATTCGGGATATTACAACTCTCCCCCCCTTTAAGGATTTTCGTCCTCGAAAATCTTACCGGTAAATAGATGTGGGTATTGATTTCTCATAGTTTCTTCGGATTCCCATGTAGCTTCTTCTACTCCATGCCTTTGCCACAACACCTTCACAAGTGCAACATTTTTATTCCTTAGTTGTTTGACCTCTCAAGCTAAAATCTTAATCGGTTCTTCTTTGTAGGTCATATCTGGTTGTAGTTCAATTTCTGTCGGTGAAACTACATGTGAAGGATCCGAACGATACCGACGTAACATAGATACGTGGAACACATCATGAATCTTCTCTAATTCAGGTGGTAATGCTAGCCGATATGCTACCGGTCCAACTTTTTCAATTACTTTATACGGCCCAACAAAACGCGGACTTAATTTGCCCTTCCGTCCAAATCTAAGGACTTTCTTCCACGGAGACACCTTTAAAAATACTTTATCACCAACTTGAAATTCAATGTCCTTTCGTTTTAGATCTGCATAAGATTTCTATCTATCTGAAGCAGCTTTCAAACAATCTCGAATTATTTTCACTTTTCTTGATTTCTTTTATTAGATCAACTCCATAAATCGATTTTCCTTGAGTTCAGTCCAATACAATGGCGTTCGACACTTACGACCATATAATGCTTCATAAGGTGCCATTTTCAAGCTCGTCTGATAACTATTATTTTAAGCAAATTCCACCAACGGTAAGTATCTTTCCCAACTTCCTTGAAATTCCAATACACAACATCTAAGCATATCTTCAAGAATCAATTATTCTTTCGATTGTCCATCGGTTTGTGGATGAAAAGCGATCTTGAAATTTAACCCATACCTAACGCGTCTTGCAACTTTTGCCAAAACCGCGAGGTAAACCTTGGATCTCTATCTGAAATAATCGATAATGGTATTCCGTGTAATCTAACAATTTCTTTAATATACAGTTCAGCCAACTTGTTAAGAGAATAATCCATATGTACCGGGATAAAATGAGCCGACTTAGTTAATCATCAACTATTACCCGGATGGCATCTTTCTTTCCGGAGTCAATGGCAATCTGAAACAAAATCCATAGTAATCCGATCCCATTTCCATTCGGGAACCATAATAGGTGAAGTAATCCCGAAGGAACTTGGTGTTCACTTTCACCGTTGATGATTAAGCATTTGGACACAAACTCGATATATCTCTTTTCATTCCATTCCACCAATACATTTTCTTCAAGTCATTATACATTTTCGTACTACCGGATGAATCGAGAAATAACCACTATGTGCTTTCAGAGGATCTTTTGAATCGGTTCCTCATTCTTGATACACAAATCCGATCTTTAAACATTAAACACCCATCGAACCAATTTTGAAATCGACTCTGTATCAACTTCACCTTTGCTTTCTCTTGGCTTGCAAATCTTGATCATCTTTCGAGCTTGAAATCTCTTGTAAAACTTGGTTTTACTCTTAGCTCTGCTAGAATCGAACCATCATCGACACTTTCAACCGAGTGTTCATAACTCTCAAAGCAAACAACAACTTTCGCTCAAAGCATCAAGCAACCACATTCGCTTTTCTGGATGATAATCAATAACAAGCTCGTAATCTTTCAATAACTCCAACCATCTTCGTTGTCTTAAATTCAAGTCTTTTTGTGACATCAAGTACTTAAGACTTTTATGATCGGTATATACCAGGCACTTTTCACCATACAAATAATGTCGCCAAATTTTCAAAGCAAACACCACCGCAGCCAATTCCAAATCGTGAGTAGGATAATTCCTCTCATGGGGTTTTAACTGCCTCGAAGCATATGCCACCACTTTTCCTTCTTGCATGAGCACACATCCCAAACCATTTAGAGAAGCATCACTATACACCACAAATTCTTTACCTGATTCGGGTTGTATCAACACTGGTGCTTCAGTTAATAACTTTTTCAATTCTTCGAAACTTTGTTGACATTCTTCCGTCCATTCAAATTTAACATCCTTTCGGAGTAGTCTAGTCATAGGAGCCGTAATTATAGAAAATCCATTTACAAACCGCCGATAATACCCAGCTAGCCCCAAGAAACTTCTAACTTCAGTTACATTTTTCAGTGGTTTCCAATCAACAATGGCTGAAATTTTATGTGACAGCCCAAAATTGACCCTAGTCGGAATGTGGTTTCGGGACCACAAAACCGAGGCATAAAAATAATTAAAAATTTATTTTGATGCCTATAATATGTGTGTGCTCATGTATGACATTTTATGATGATTGATTTAGTGTTATAAAGGTGAATTCCACTAGAAAAGACTTAGTAGTGAACTTTGAAAGTACGATAGGGAAATGTGTGATGACTAATTAAAGCATGCATGCAAAATAATGGACTTGCATGTCAAATTCCCTTTACAAGTGATGGCCGGCCATGACAAAGAGATATGGGCTAAACATGTCATGAAACATGTTTTGTTGGGCATTAGGGAGAAATAATAAACAAATAAGCATGGGTAAGAAAAGAATGAAAAAAAATGTGTGAGAGAGTAGCATTCCCCCCATTGCGTGTGCAACCAAGAAGAGAAAACAAAAAATTTGTTCATCCTTGTTCTCTCCTTTTGGCCAAAAATACTAAGAGGAAGAAGGATTTTGCTTCATTTCCTTTGTTTAGAAGAGATCTAGAAGGTGATTTGGCTAAATTTGCATCAAGAGTAAGGTATGTATGAGGTTGTGTTGGGAGTTTCATGCATGTTTTGGTTGCTAATTTGATGTGCATGTTAGCCATGGCTCAAATCTTTGTTATGCCATGGAAATGGCATTTGGCCAAAGTTGTTATGGTGATAAAGCCATTGCATGCTAAGTGTGAAACTTGATGATGATGCATGCAATGATGGATTGTCTACTCATGAGTAAGATTTTGAGCTTTCTTTTTGTTTTATCATGATTGAAGTTGAAAAGAAGCATGATTGTCATATTCGGCCATGATGCATTCTTGAGCATGATTCATGCTTCTTGCATGTTAGTTAAAATTTGTGTTTTGGATGGCTATGGACACCTTGAAATTCGACCATGCTCATATATACATATATATGATTGCACATTATGTTTTGGTTATGAACTAAGTGATGAATTTATTGGTTTAAAGAAGAAGATGTGGAAGAATGCTTGTGAAATTGCAAGCACAATTCGGCCTAGCACACATGTAGGTGCTTGATGCTATATTATAAGTTTTGGGCCACAATGTGCAAAGCATTAATTAGTAAATTGCATGCTGTTTTTGTGAGGTATTAAGTGCAAAATTGACCTCAACATGTACATGAATATTCGGCCTTGGGTAGCCTATTGAAGGCCTTAGCATTTCCTTGATGCTCGAATAAATTGTATTGAATTGCTTGATGTAGTATAAAATGTGCATGACCATTGTGTATTCAAGCTAAAGGGTGGCCATATGACCATTTAAACTCCTTGTCATATTCGGCCAAAAGCTAGCACAATGAGGTTTTAATAAATTGAATTTGTTTGAATTAGCTCAAGAGCTTAGAAGACCACAATTGGACAAGGGGAAGGAAAAGGTGATCGAATAGCCGAAAAAGCCGTTCGACAACATCCGAGGTAAGTCCTCAAGAAGTGACCGTACTTGAATTGTGTGAAATAAAGTATGGATGTGTATTGATTATTGATTGTGTATGCATGAGTATTTGAATTCTACCCGGGCTAAGTCCCGAAGGCGAATATGCTTGTGACTATAATTGCGTTTGAGCCTTAGTAACGAAAATGAATTATGTATGTCCAATGATAATTGATGTATGTGTTCATGGAAATTGAATGATATCCGGCTAAATCCAAGACAATTATGCTGGAAATTATATCCGGTTAAGACCAAGGCAATTGCGCTTAGTGGCTACATTCGGGCTAAGACCAAGGCATTCGTCGCGAGACATTTTATCCGGGCTAAGACCGAAGGCATTTGTGCGTGATTATATCCGGTTATATTCCGAAGAATCTTGGGCTGGAGGTGAGTGTTGGTTGCTGTAATGAATTCAATTAGCACACTCGAAAAGCCCAAAGGATAAGGTACGTTATATGTGCATTGGAAAGTCGACATGTTTGAGCAACATTCGCTCAATCGACTAATGAATTTCAGTTATTGAATTGATTGATACTTTGTGAAATTATATAATGATGAAGTGTGAAGTAGGAATGTGTACAAATGAAATGATGCATTTGGCTATGTGAATGTATTGCTGTAATTAGAGTTGATTATATTCCTTGAGACTTACTAAGCATAAAAATGCTTACCCGTTGCTTTGGCTCTCGGTTTCTAGATTTCGCTCGAGGCAATCGGATTTGGGATCGTTGAAGTTGAAGTCATCCACACTATCAAGCCTCCATTTTGGTATAAATTTTGGTTGAACTTGAGATGGCATGTATAGGACTACCCTTGTTTGTTAAATATGTTGTAATGTAAGTATGTACGGCCATGCGAAAATGGCTCGAAAAGGAAGCATGAACTTAGACTAATTGTGGGTTGTATGTATATATTTGGTGTCATGATGTGGCTATGGCTTGGAAATGGGAATGTTGGTCATATGATCAGCCATTGGCATGGTTAAAATGATCATATATGAACCTATGTATGGCAAGACTAGTTGAATCATGGAGACTACCAAATAGGTAAGTCCTACCTTAAAACAGATGCTGCCAGCTGCAGTGGCGTGAATGTGAAAAATCACCAAAATTCATAGGAATGGAATCAAATAGTGAATAAGCTATGTAAATGAACCTTGATGAGTCTATTTTCATATGGAAGAAACGAAATGGTCATAGGAGTTACAGGTTAAGAGATATTAAAGCTATTGTGAGACAGGGCCAGAATGGTTTCTGGGTTCCCTGTCGCAACTTTAAAATTCACTATAAATTATCAAAAAGAATTAGGAGACATACCTTATATGTACAGATTCCATTTTAGTCTAGTTTCATTAGAAACAAACGACACCAGCATTAAAGCCCTGTACAGAGATATATTCAAGTTATACCGCGCGAAGGTCAGAGCAGTCGATCCCTGTAACATGGGTAAATTTAACTAATAAACTGTACCAATTGGCCCGACCAAAAATCCTAGAAATAAATCCATGGATGGATATATGAGTCTAAATTCAGGGAAAATTTACGAAACCAGTTTCCGAGTTTTGAAACTCGAGATATGATTTTTAAGGCGACAGTGACGCAGTTTTCCAGCCTGACTGGAAATGTCAAATTGGTGGGCAAAAACATGTGAACTTGGCTTATTAACCCCTCGGGTCCGACACCGGCGATGGTCTCGGGTTTGGGGTGTTACATTTTACTAGAATCAACCCGTATACCATCACCTGAAACAATATGACCCAAAAATCCAACTTCCCGTAGCCAAAATTCACTTTTACTAAACTTAGCATACAACTGTTTATCTCTCAAAGTTTGCAAAACTATCCTCAAATGCTCAGCATGCTCTGTATCATCTTTTGAATAAATTAAAATATCATCTATAAACACCACAACAAATTTGTCCAAATATGGCCGAAATATGCGATTCATTAAATCCATAAACACAGCAGGAGCATTTGTCAACCCAAATGGCATAACTAAAAATTCATAATGACCATACCTTGTTCTAAAAGCAGTTTTAGGTACATCCGACTCCTTTACCCGCAGTTGGTAATACCCAGATCTCAAGTCAATCTTTGAAAACCATATCGCTCCTTTTAGCTGATCAAACAAATCATCAATTCTTGGCAACAGATACTTGTTTTTGATTGTCACCTTGTTTAACTGGCGATAATCAACACACAACCTCATAAAACCATCCTTCTTTTTCACAAATAACACGGGAGCACCCCAAGGTGAAAAACTTGGTCTCACAAAACCTTTATCAGTCAACTCTTGCAACTGCGACTTTAATTCCTTCAACTCTGTTGGTGCCATTCTATACGGAGCAATCGAAATCGGAGTTGTTCCCGGTATCAAATCAATACCAAATTCTACTTCCCTGACTGGAAGCAAACCCGGCAATTCTTCTGGAAATACGTCCGCAAATTCACACACAACCAGCACTGATTCAACTTTCTTTTCAACTTCTTTTGTATTAATTACATACGCCAAATAAGCTTCATAACCCTTTCTCAGATATCTTTGAGCCGACATTGAAGAAATCACACTAGGCAATGCCTCTGATTTATCTGATCCAACCCGCAGAGTTTCACCATTTTCACACTTTAATTCTATAACCTTTTCTTTGCAATTTATTTTAGCATCATATAATGTCAACCAATCCATACCCAAAATAACATCAAACTCATCAAATGGCAACAACATCAAGTCGGCTGGAAAGTAATGATCCCGAATCATTAAAGGACATTTCTTACATACTTTATCAACAGTCACACATTTGCCTAACGGATTCGACACTCTAATCATAAATTCTGTATTCTCAACAGGTATATTCATACTAGACACCAATTTCATGCACACATATGAATGAGTAGAACCGGATCAATCAAAGCAATAACATTAACATTATAGAGAGAAATGTACGGTAATCACATCGGTGAGGAAGCATCTTCACGTGCTTTAATAGCATAAGTTCTAGCGAGCCCTTCCTTCAGTCTAACCGGTGCATCCTCGGCTACATTCTTCTTTGCTTCGCTCCCGACTTTTCTGGATATCTTCCTCTCGAATCCATCCCACTTGTTTTTGTATTCGAAATTTTTCTTTTCAGCTCTCTCTGGCGTCTTTAATAAAATGATCCGGAGAACCACATCGAAAACAATCATTTGCTCTACACGGACCAAAATGATTTCTACCACACCGCTGGCACTCAGGTTTAACAAATCTCGAGTTCCCTACACTGGCTGCCGAAGTAGTCTGGGATTTAGGACCCACATTTTGCTTCTTATAATTCCCATATGATTGCCCAAATGAAGCTTGGGAACGAGGATTCATATTCCTTGACTTTCCGAGTTCTTGTGAAAATGAACTACTCATCGGTCTTTTCTTCCAATTTCTAGTTTCACCTCTACCTTTTCTTTTCTTTAAGTAATTCTTGACCTTACAAGCTCGATCAACCAATACTACCATTTCTTTTAATTCAAGAATTCCAACAAATACCTTGATGTCTTCGTTGAGCCCGTCTTCAAATCGTCGGCACATCTTGGCCTCTGTAGGAACATACTCTCGCATACTTACTTAATCGAACAAACTCTCTTTCATACTCAGAATCATCATATTACCTTGCTTCACTCAAGAAATTCTTTACGCTTCGATCAATAAATCTTTCACTAATATATTTCTTCCAAACTCTTCTTGAAAAAATTCCCAAGTTATTTTCTCTTTCGGTACCACCAAATCAAAGTCTTCCACCAATTATAAGTGAATCCTCAACAAAGATATAGCGCATTTTAAACATTCTTCGTGTACAAGATAATTCATCAAATACCGGATAGAATTCTCAAGCCGAACTCGCTTTCTCGGCATCATCATCAATATTTGCTTTAAATTCTTCACCCTTGCTTGCGAATTCTATCAACTGGAGTTCGTGAAATTTCATCGATCCATACCTTGAGGCATCGAGGTGCAGGTTGAGGAATTGGGGAGGTGGGGAGGTCGTACATTTGGGTTCGTGCGAGCGAACTCGGTGTACCATGCACTCATCATTTGGAGAAAGGCTTCGATCCCTTTCTCCTCCTCCCCGACCAACAATAGGAGGTGGATTTTCATCGGTACTGCTCCTTCATAGGAGTGGCGCATTACTCTCTACTTCATCGCCACAACCGGATCGGGATCCATTTAATATAAAAAAATCATTTAAAAAGGTCAGAAGTCGTCACACTATCACAATTTATACATATGGCATGTATAGCAAAATCCGTACATACAACACGTAGTCTGAGAACAGACTAAACCTGCTCTGATACCACTAAATGTAACGCCCCCACGGCCGAGACCATCGTCGGAGTCGAATATGAGATGTTACTAAGCTTAATTTAACATATTTAGAACTTTGGATTATTTATTTCTACATTCGCAGCTTTTAAGCTACTTGCATCACAGTCACAAGAAAAATCATATCTCGAGTTACGAAACTTGAAATCAAGATCCGTAAATTTTCCGTAAATCTAGACTCATATACCTATCTACTAATTTATTTCTAGAATTTTTGGTTGGGTCATTTAGTACAGTTTATTAGTTAAAGTTACCCCTGTTTCAGGACTTGACTGGTCTGACCTCTGTTTACTAAGAACCACATTTATCTTTGTAAAAAATTCATATGAATATGAGGTTTATTTCTCCTGAAACTAGACTCAATAAGGATTCTGAGAATTACCTAATTATATCTTTACAATTTATGGTGAATTTCTAAAGTTGGAATAGGGGATTCAGAAACTGCTATGACCCTGTATCACTAAAATTCTAATATCTTATAACATATAATTCCTTTTCTTGTTTCATTTGTTTCATGTAAAACTAGACATAATAAGCTTCAATTTTATATGTAGTCCATCACCAAATTCAATTACTATGATTTTAGTAAATTTTCAAACTCGCGTCGTTGTGTTCTTTGCAGATATCTGTTTATGGCAAATTTCATCCCTTTTGATGAGTTTTTATACACTAAGTATCTTATTAATTTTCCTTATCATCAAACATAATCTAAACTAACCATTTTCATAATTTATCATTATCAAACATTTCCTCAACCATTCCATTACCATACCATAAGATCATTTACACAAAATAGATATATTGCTATACATGCCATACTTAAATTTACAAGCCTTTACCAAAAGTATTAGGATAGTGTGGTGAGCCTTGACCTATCCCGACTCTGAGCTGGCTTAGCCAAAACTACAATGAGTAAAAGGAGGAGTAAGCATAAATGCTTAGTAAGTTCATATGCAAATAATAAGTAACATAACAAACAGTCATACCAATCAACATTAGCATGCATCACTAAAACACATGTCACATTTCTAATCATTTTTCATCATCTTATTACCTTATCGTGGTTGTATCAATACTCAACCCGAGGGTTAAATACATACTTGTTCAAAATATCCATTTCACATCACTTACCAATACGTCTCTTTACATCTCAAATATTCCTCCATTTGAGTAGAGCTTTACCCGTTGATCACATCGGAATATAGTTCGGATACATGGATAACTTGCACATAAGTGCCATATATGAAATCAAGCAATCATGTAACCCGCCCATAAGTGAACTCGGACTCAACTCAACGAGCTCGGGCATTCGCATCCATAAGTGAACTCAGACTCAACTCAACGAGCTCGGATGCCTAGTTACATCTCACGAACTCGGACTCAACTAAACAAGTTCGGACATTCGCATCCATAAGTGAACTCGGACTCAACTCAACGAGTTCGGATGCTCAACCATCCTAGTGACATGTCACTTGTATCCTAATCTATTCCTAAGGTTCAAACGGGCTTTTTCCATGAACACTTATCCTTGCCTTCTTCCGTAGAATGCCGAAATCAATACTCGGTAACAATTATATTTAACAAGTAGCTCGCATAATTTACATATTATTTGAAATTAACCACAAAGCATACATTTCATAATTAAATTCAGCATAGCATATAATTAACATCAATAACTTAAAAATAACAATTATGCTACTTTATTTACACATGAACTTACCTTGGTACCAAAATACAAGGATTTTGCAATCTAGTCCACAATCTTTTCTTTTCCTCGATTGAGGTCGATTCCACATCTTTCTTGATCTAAAATAACACATTTAGCTTATTTAATACTCACATTATCAAATTAATCCTTAACTCAAATTTTGGCAAAATTACAATTTTACCCTAAACTTTTGCATATTTACATTTTTGCCCTAGGCTCGGGATTAAACTTTATTCCTTATTCTTATGTTTTACAACATGCTGATCACTTTTCTCTTCTATGGCAACATCAAATTCTCACTCTAACATGTACTTGTGACTATTAGGTATTTTTCCGATTAAGCCCTTTACTCGTTTTTGCTTAAAATTGAGTAGTACAAGTTGTCTAACATAATTTAAAACTTCATATTCTATCATAAAACATCAAAATACACAAATTTCACCTATGGGTATTTTTCCAAATATAAACCCTAGGTTAAATTATTGCTAACATAAGCTTTATCGAGTTAGGGATCTCAAAAGCGTAAAATCATTAAAAGCGGGCTTGGAATCACTTACTATGGAGCTTGGAAGCTTGAAACAAACCCTAGCTATGGAGAACCCTTGAAATTTTGGCCTAATGAAGAAGATGGACAAAATTGGCTTTTAATTTTGTTTTTAATTCATTTTAATAACTAAATGACCAAAATACCCTTACTACTAAACTTTCCAAAATTCCTTCCATGTCCTAATTTTGTCCATGAACTTAAAATTGGTAAAATTGCTATTTAAGACCTCCTAATTAATATTTCAAAGTAATTTCGTACTAAAACTTCTAGAATGCAAATTTTGCAACTTATTCAATTTAGTCCCTAACTTTAAATTAAACTCGTTATGCCCAAAATTTCTTCACGAAATCTTCACACAATTATGCATTTATATCATAAACCTCAAAATAATTATAAAATAATTATTTCTATCTCGGATTTGTGGTCACGAAACCACTATTCCGATTATGCCCTAATTCGGGATATTACACTTGATGTTTAGCCTTTACTTGTTGACACACTAGGCACTTGGAAATGAACTCTGAAATGTCTCTTTTCATACTCGACCACCAATACATTTCCTTAAGGTCGTTGTACATTTTCACCCTAACCAAGAGAACTGATGAACAACCACTGTGTGCCTCTTGTAAAATCTTCTGAATGAGCTCATTATCTTTGGGTACATAAACTCTATCTTTGAACATTATACACCCATCAGTACTAATACGAAAATTTGACTTAATCCCTGATTCACACTGAGTTCTCTTGGCTTGTAGTTTCTCGTCATCTTTCTAAGCTTTACAGATTTCATGAAGAAAAGTCAGTCTAGCTCTCAACTCTGCTAGGACCAATGTGATAACCCGAATTAGGGCCTAATCAGAATAGTGGTTTTGGGACCACAAAATACGAGATAGAAATAATTATTTTATGATTATTTTGAGGTCTATGATATGATTGCATGATTGTGTGAAAATTTCGTGAAAAAATTCTATGCATAAAGTGCTTAATTTGAAGTTAGGGACTAAATTGAATAAGTTGTAAAACTTGCATTCTAGAAGTTTCTAGTATGAAATTGCTTTGAAATATTAATTAGGAGGTCTTAAATAGAAATTTGACCAATTTCTAAGTTTATGGACAAAAAATGGACATGGATGGAATTTTTGAAAGTTTAGTAAGGAAGGACATTTTGGTTATTTGGATATTAAATGAAATAAAATGGGAAAAATAACACAAAAATGATCATCTTCTCCATAAGTTGCTGCTGAATTTTTCTCTCCACCATAGCTAGGGTTTCAACACTTTTAAGCCTTGATTGTAAGTGATTTCTATACCCGTTTTTAATGTTCTTTACATTTTTGAAATCCTCGTAGCTCGGTTTACCTATTTCTACCAATATTTTGAGCTAGGGTTTATATTTAAAATTTTACCCATGGATAATATGTATAAATTTTGATGTTTTATGGTAGAATATGAAGTTTGAGATTGTGTTAAACAACTTTTGCTAAGTGATTTTTCGTAAAAAGAGTAAAATGACATAATCTGTAAAAATACCTAATATTCATAAGTACATGTTAGAGTGTGAATTTGATGTTGTTATAAAGGGAAAAATGATCACCATGTCATAAAACATAAGAAAATAGGATGAGGTTTAATTTACGAGCCTTGGGGTAAAAGTGTAAATATGTGAAAGTTTAGGGGCAAAAATGGTAATTTTTCCAAAGTTCGTACTAGGGGCTGTTTTGATGAATGTGTGTATTAAATAAATTAATTTGGTATTATAGATCAAGAGAAAAGAGATTCGAGTCGAGATCGGGGAAAAAATAAAGTTTACGAGGAATAGGCTCGACTATTCTCATTTTGTATCGAG
Source organism: Gossypium arboreum (assembly GCF_025698485.1). Classification (NCBI taxonomy): domain Eukaryota; kingdom Viridiplantae; phylum Streptophyta; class Magnoliopsida; order Malvales; family Malvaceae; genus Gossypium; species Gossypium arboreum. Next base: position 80,200,919 of record NC_069081.1, on the reverse strand, counting down.
GTAAGTTCATATGTAAATATTGTAATATACCCGTTATTTTAAATCATTTAATAGTATTTATACGATATTATGATTGTTATCATGCAATTCTATGCTTTGTGGTCATTGTTGGACAACATGCAAAAATTTTATGAATTATGTGAAAAATATGAAAGACTACCGAAGTATCGTCATTAGTATTCCAAGGAGAATGGTAAAGGAGTACGAACGAGGAAAATCCCGTTGAACCTTAGGAATAGATTAGGATATTTGGGCATCAAAACTCATTGAGTTGAGTCTGAGTTCACTTATGGATGCGAATGCCCGAACTCGTTGAGTTGAGTCCGAGTTCGTGAGATTTAACGAGGCATCCGAACTCGTTGAGTTGAGTCCGAGTTCACTTATGGATGCGAACGCCCGAGCTCATTGAGTTGAGTTTGAGTTCGCTCATGGGCGGGTTACATGGTAGCTTGACTACATATGTTGCACTTATGTGCAAACTTTCCATGTATCTGAGTTATATTCCGATGTGTTCAACGGGTAAAATTCTAGTGAAATGGAGGAATACTCAAGATGCAAGTGACGTATTGGTAAGTGTTGTGGAATGGACACTTTGGACAAGTATGTACTTAACCCTCGGGTTGATACTTGATAAGACAACAATAATATGTTTTGACAAGTCAATTTGGAGATCGGGACGGTCGGAGGCACGCTCACACTATGACTGGACAATCGCGGTATAATGACTTGTAATTTTTGGAAATATGGCATGTATAGCATTCCAATCATTTTGTGTGTATAATCTTACGATATGACCCATGGATGGAATGGAAATGTTTGAGAATGATTAGCTATTGGAATGGCTAACCAAGTTTATATATGATAACATTTATGCTTTATGTCTTAACTAAACCATGAAAATCCTTGGAAAGGTAAAATTTGCCACAAAACAAAATCAGACAGCAGCAATGACGTGAATTTGAAAAATCACTAAAAATATTAGAAATGGAATTAAATGATGAACAAGTTATGGAATCGACGCTTGATGAGTTTATTTTCATATGGAAGAAACGAAACAGGTAAATGAGTTATATTTTATGAGATATTTAAGTTTTTGTGGAACAGGGTCAGAGCGATCTTTGAATCCCCTGTTTTGACTTTAAAAATTCACCATAAATTGTAAAAACACAATTATGAGTTTTACCTTACATGTATGAAATTATTATTGAGTCTAGTTTTATGAGAAATAAACATAATAGTCATTTAAACTCTGTACAGGGAGATATCTAATTCATAATACACAGGGGTCAGAGTAGCCGAACCCTGAAATAGGGGAGAATTTAACTAATAAACTGTACTAATTGGCCTGGCCAAAAATTCTATAAAGCAATTATTAAGTAGATATCTGAGTCTAGTTTCAGGGAAAATTCACGGAATTAGATTTTGAGCTTCGTAACTCGAGATATGGATTTTTTAGCGACTGTGACGCAGTTAGCTAGCTTGTCTGGAAATTCTAAAATAAATTGTTTGAGCTGTTTAATTACTGAATTAAGTCCGTTAACACCTCGTACTCAACTCCGGCGACGGTCTCAGGTACGGGAGCTTTACAAAAAATCCATCACTAGATGTATTCAATTGAACGTTCAAGGCTCTCAAGGCAAACAACGACTTCCTACTCAAAGCATCGGCGACTACGTTCGCCTTTCCCGGATGATAGTCGATAATTAACTCATAATCTTTTATTAGCTCTAACCATCGTTGTTGCCTCAAATTCAACTCTTTTTGAGTCATTAGATACTTTAGACTCTTGTGATTGGTAAATACTCGGCATCTCTCACCATACAAATGGTGTCGCCAAATTTTCAGTGCGAACACCACAGCTGCTAGCTCCAAATCATGGGTTGGATAATTCCTCTCATAAGATTTTAGTTTTCTTGAGGCATAGGCTATAACCTTGCCTTATTGCATTAGCACACACCCTAAATCGTTTAGGGAGGCATCACTAAAAACTAAAAATTCCTTTCCCGACTCAGGTTGCACTAAAATTGGGGCTTCGATCATCAAAGCCTTTAATTTCTCGAAGCTTTGTTACACTCTTCTGTCCATTCGAACTTAACATCTTTCTGCAGTAGCCTTGTTATCGGTGTAGCTATCATGGAGAATCCATTTACAAATCGTCTATAGTATCCCGCTAGCCCTAGAAAGCTATGAACCTCTGTCACATTCCTCGGCAGTTTCCACTCCACAATGGCGGAGATCTTATTTGGATCAACTCTGATTCCATCACCCGACACTATATGTCCTAGAAACCCGACCTCCTTGAGCCAAAACTTGCTCTTACTAAACTTGGCATAAAGTTTCTTATCCTTTAAGATCTGCAACATAGTTCTCAAATGCTCCGCGTGCTCATTCTCATTACGCGAATAAACTAAGATGTCATCAATAAAAACGATGACGAACCTATCCACATACAGTCAGAAGATGCGGTTCATCAAGTCCATAAATACCGCTGGGGCATTTTTCAATCCAAAAGGCATAACAAGAAACTTGTAATGCCCATATCTCTTCCGAAAAGCAGTCTTTGGCACATCTTGTTCCTTGATTCTTAACTGGTAGTAACCATACCTCAAATCTATTTTAGAAAATACAGTGGCTCCTCTCAGTTGATTGAAGAGATCATCAATCCTAGGTAAAGGATACTTGTTCTTTACTGTCACCTTGTTAAGTTGTCTATAGTCGATACATAACCTCATCGACCTGTCCTTCTTTTTCACAAAAAGCACTGGAGCACCCCATGGTGAGTAACTCGGTCTAGCAAAACCTTTGTCTGTTAATTCTTGCAACTGTACCTTCAACTCCTTTAACTCGGTGGGGGCCATTCTATAAGGTGCAATCGAGATTGGCATCGTACCAGGAGCCAACTCGATACCAAACTCAACCTCTCTCTGGGGGTAACCCGGGCAACTCTTTTGGTAAAACATCTATAAACTCACAAACCAATGGTACTAACTCAATCTTCGACTTGGACACTTGGGTATTCAGCACAAAAGCTAAATAAGCTTCATAACCTTTTCTCAAATATTTTTCAGCGACTAAAAATGATATTACCACAGGTAGGTTATTTGACCCAACTTGAAGGACATCACCATTCTCACACCTTAACTGAATTTCTTTTCTTCCACAGTCTACTACAACACCATGGGAGGTCAGCCAATCCATCCCAAGAATTACATCGAATTCATTAAACAACAATAACATCAAGTTGGCCAGAAAGCAATGGCCTTTAATCATCAAAAGATGATTTCTACATACTTGGTCCACCAATACATGCTTGCCTAACGGGTTAGACACTTTTATTACAAACTTAGTGGACTCTACTAACATGTTTATACGGGGCATCAAATCCATACATATATAGGAGTGGGTTGACCCCAGGTCAATCAAAGCAACAACATAAATGTCATGAATAGAAAAAGTACCCGTAATCACGTCAGGAAATTCTGCCTCCTTACGGGCACGGATAGCATGAGTCCTCGTGGGCGCTCTGCCCTCAGACCTCGCCACTGCATCTCTAGTCGCGCCTCTACTGTTAGCTCCGCTACCCGTATTTCTTTGGGGTCTGCTTCTCAAATAAGCACTACTCACCCTCACCTCTTGATTTTTCTTTTTGTCATTTATTTCGGGACAATCTCGGATGAAGTTGTCTAACGACCCATACTTGAAACATCCCCTCTCATTTACTTGGCACTCGCCCAAGTGGCATCTCCCACATTATGAAAACTCCTGCCTATTTGGCCGTATACTATTGACACTAGCAACCGAAGTGGTTTGGGCTTTAGACATCATATTCTGTCGATTCTTTTTCCTCCGAAAAAATCCCATTAAAGCATTCGATCGGGTATTAATTTCTTTCGACCCCTTGGAGGAGGACTGATGCGTCTTCACCATCTGCCCTTTCTTTAAATCTCGTGACTCAATGTCTACCTTCCTTCTCTCCTTCACCAGCTCTTCTGCTTTACATGCTCTCTCAACGAGCACCACAAATTCTCTTAACTCTGGGATGCCCACAAACACTCGAATGTCTTCATTGAGGCCATCCTCAAACCTCTTACACATAGTAGCTTCAGTGGATATGCATTCTCGTGTATATTTACTGAGCTTCACAAACTCATGCTCATACTCCGTCACAGTCTTACTACCTTGCTTCAACTCTAGAAATTCCTTCCTTTTCTGATCCATGAACCTTTAGCTAATATACTTCTTTTGAAACTCTTCTTGGAAAAATTCCCAAGTGATCCTCTCTCTCGATACAATAGACACGAGAGTGTTCCACCACTGATAAGTCGAGTCTCGTAGGAGTGACACGGCACACTTCACGCACTCATCGGGTGTGCGTGACAGCTCATCAAATACCCTCATTGTATTTTTTATCCAGAACTCCGCTCTCTCTGGGTCATCATCTACACTAGCCCAAAATTCCTCAGCCCCTTGCTTTCGGATCTTATCTACCGGAGGCTTTTCCCTCCTGAACATATCCGCACATTGCGGAGCCATTGGGGCACACTAAGGAATTAGATGAGGTGGGGGAGGTGGAGTGTTCGGGTTCACACGAACTAACTCTGTGTACCAAGCATCCATCATTTGGAGGTAGGCTTCCCTAGCCCCTTCGCCTTGGCCCATTCTTACGGGCTCACTCTCTATCGGCGCGGTCCCTTCTGCGGTAGCCGGCGCATTACTTTTCACATCATCTGTTGTGGTTCTATCAGGATCCATTTACTATATAAGAAAAACAAAATTTATAATTGTCAGGAATCGTTACACCATAGATATATATATATATATAGCATGTATGGCTAGACTCGTACTTTAGCTAGGTTAGTCCTAGAACTGACTAAACTATACTCTGATACCACTAAATGTAACACCCCTCGCCTATATCAGACGTTGGGACATGGTTCGAGGTGTTACTAGACTTAACTCAACCAAATATACAAAACCGGACCATAAAATTTTGATAAATTTTAAAACTTTTCTTTACATAAGCAATATGTTCCTTAAATGGGCTTACGAGGCCCAAAACATACATTCGAGATGATTTAAACTTAACTGAAAACTTAATAAAAACTTGGTGAAATTCAAGCTTTAAGGTTCCACACGCCCGTGTGACTTGGGACACGCCCACGTCCTCAGCCCATGTGCGACACTGACTTTAGGGCACGAACATGACACACGCTCGTGTGGCCTACCCGTGTGCAATACTGACTTATAGACATGGCTATGGCACATACCCATGTGGCCTAACCGTGGACAATACTGATTTAAAAATTTAAGTTCAGGGGGACACACGGTCATAACACACCCATGGGGGTGAGCTATGTATCACACATGGTCTAAACACACGCTCGTGTGTCTTGCCCGTGTAGACAAACTAGGCTATATCACACATGGTCTAAACACACGCCCGTGTGTCTTGCCCGTGTAGACAAACTAGGCTATCTTCTAAGCCATTTTGTTACCCATTTTGCACAACCTACACAAGATCATTTCAATATTCTAATTCCATCCCAAATGACATCAATTCATTCATAGAAGGCACGTCACATACATTTACCAAAATAACTAATAGCCATTATCTAGGCTTAATACAAAATGAAGGGCTTTTATCTTAGGCCAATATACATAAACAATTTCTCAATAATACAACTCCCTAGTCTAGCCCTATACATGCCATAATAAAAAATATAAATCCAACTATACCGAGTATTACAGTTGATAGTGTGATCGATATCTTTGACTTCAAGGGATCCTCGAGCAAAATGACAGTGCTGAAAGAACAGGGAAGGGAAAGAGAGTAAGCATAAAGCTTAGTAAGTTGCATATAAATATATATACAACGACAACTTCACCATTTATCAATTATGCTCATAGCTCAAAGGTAACAATAAACTAGACTTACTCTTTACCATCAACTCAAATCATATTTTCTAATCGAGCTCATTACTTATGCATACCAAATAGGTACCTGTAACACTTGCAACATTATCATACTTTCCTTTTTAAATCTCTTTCTTAACTCTTAAAGTTGAACCTTGTGGAATACTACCGAACATTCTAAAAGCCTCAAACATGGGTTAAGTTGTCGCTGCCATGTCTCAGGCATGGTCTGGGTTAAGTTGTCGCTGCCATGTCTCAGGCATGGTCTTACACTAGCTCTCGTGTATACGTGCTGATGCATGTCCCAAACATGTCTTACACTAGCACGAAACTTAGCGATGCATGCCCCAGACATGTCTTACACTAGCTAACATCATCAAGGCCGATGCATGTCCTAAACATGTCTTACACTGGCACTCACCTCTATGCCGATGCCATGTCCCAAACGTGGTCTTACACGGGCTATCATGATGCGGTTGATGCATGTCCCAGACACGTCTTACACTAGACCTTATCTTAATGCCGATGCCATGTCCCAGACATGGTCTTATACTGGCTCTCACATAACCCAATGCCATGGCATGAATATCCGGTTTGTTTCCTGGGGTTCTTACTGGATCTTTAGACTTTCTCAATCATAAAGACATATACTTAGCTCCAATTCTACAGATTTATACTATATCAAATCAATAAAAATTAAATACATGCATTAATAATATAGTTGTATTATTTACATACAACTTACCTCGGTTTACAAAAAGTACTTGACTAGTCGGCTTAATCGGATTGCTTAGCTTTGCCCTAGTCTAGGCTCGATTTTGACAAATCTTGATCTATAATAACAAAATGCACTCATTCAGTCATTAAACACAATTAGGCTATCTAAAATTTACATCCTTAGTAAAATGACCAATTTGCCCCTAGACTTTAGCAAAATGACCATTTTACCCCCATGCTCAAAATTCGATTTTTATCAAATTTCTTCGTATTTCAAGCCTAGCTAAACTCTTTTTACTACTAGAGAAACCCCAAATTCTCACTATTTCACACACTTATTACTTAATTTGTAACTTATGCAAAATAGTCCCTTTAGGTGTTTTCAAGCTAACACCCTTCGTAAAAGTTGTTTATAACACAACTAGGACTCATATTCCTCGATAAAAACTCAGCATATACCACAAATACATCCATGGAAAAATCCTAAACTCTTGACCATTTTGTAAGATATCACCCTCATTTGAAAGCTCATGCTTCAAGGGTCTCAAAAGTGTAAAAAACTTAAAGAAAACTAATTAAAATCACTTACTTATGAGTGCTTTAAGTTGCTGCAGATTTTTGAGCTTTCAAACCTCAATATTTGATGATAATTTTGGGGAAAAAAGAAGATGGAGAAGAAGGAAATGATAGCTAGGCTTTTAGGCATTATTTTATCACCAAATCATGACATCATCTACCTAATACTTTGACTGTTTGCTTAAAATCCATCACATGGCCGGCCAACACCATTTAAAAGGGTGTAATTGCCCTTTAAAAGCCCTCAATTTGATTCTCTAGCTATTTAATACATTTGGGTACTAAAATGTAACTTTTTCCCTTTTTGCGATTTAGTCTATTTTCGCAATCGGGCTTGAAAATATTAAAATTAACGCACCAAATTTTTCATGCACTAATATAATCATACTATAACCTCATAAAAATAATAAAAATAATTTCTCGATCTTCGTATTTGTGGTCCCGAGACCACTGTTCCGATTAAGCCGTAAGTCGGGTTGTTACACCTGTAATAGTTGATAATTCATTTTGTAAATGGCCATTTAAAATTGGTTAATATTGGTATACGTATTTACGTATGATGATGCTTTACATGGGTGTGGAAATTTGCATGGTTTAAGTTTATTCGTTTGTGATAAATGGTAGCATATGAATGATGTGTGGATATCTTGATTGTGGCTAATTTGGTTGTATGTATATGCTTGTATTGGTGTTGTATGTTGTTGTGTAGGTATGTGCATGGAAGGGTGACAAAATGGTTTGGTAAATAGCCTTGTTTTTGTCCACACGGGTAGACACACGGGCGTGTGTGACACACGACTTGCCACATGGGCGTGTGTTTTGGCCATGTGTCCCCTGCACCTTAATTATTGGAAAATGGAATGCTTAGTATCGAGTACACAGGTAGAGACATGGGTGTGTGTCTCAGCCATGTGGACAACACGACCTCGAACACGGGTGTGTGCCCTGGCCATGTGAAGTATGCACCTATTTTATGAAAATTATGAAAATTAAATCAACCACACGGCCAAAGCACAAGGGCGTGTGCATTTGCCGTGTGACTTCAATATGTTCTTGGGTGACAAACAGAGAGTTACACGGGTGTGTATGACCACACGGCTTGCCCACACGGGCTTGTCCCAAAGCCACACGAGCGTGTGACCCCTGTTTAGTGAAAAATTTTCTAATTGTTGTAAAATTTTCTAAAATTCTTGGTTTAGTCCCGAACCACTTCCAATGTATGTTTTGGGCTTTGTAGGCTCATTTTAGGGATGATATGAAAAGTTTTAAATTTAGATGGAAATTTACGTCTCAGTTTTGTATGATTTCTTAGGTATAAGTCGGTAATGCCTCTTACCCTATTCCGGCGTTGGATATGGATAAGGGGTGTTACAATTGTAATTTGGAAAAAGTTTGTATTTTAGATTAAATTGAATAGTATGTTTGTTTAATAGATTGAATTTTCTTATTTAGATCAAGTTAAGTCTCGTACGGATCTAGATCGAGGAAAAGATAATGTCTCGGATTAGTGATCCTATTTCAACGTCTTTGTATTTGAGGTAGGTTTATATGTTTAGGTAATGTTTTAATGTTATTTGATTTATATGCTATTATGCTATTTATCATATCATGTTATGACAGAAATCCAACGACGTTGTGACGACTATCGAGTCCCGTTTGAACCTTAGGAATATATAGGATACAAATGACATGTTATTAAGGTTACCATGTTTCGGGTGTTGGTCCTGAATGTCCTACCGATGGTTGAGTTCTGGTATTTTCTGCGGATACTCGTCAGCTTGTGTGAGCGACATGGTGTAGCTATATTTCGACCATCAACTTGTGTGAGTAGACCCATTTATAGCTCGAGTGAGCATTGATGTAAAGGAAAAGGAAAAGGAAAAGGAATGGTTTCAACCATATATTAGTACACTTTGTGTGAGCTTCCCGTGTATCTGAAATTATTCTAAATGGTTCAACGGGCATGTAAAGGGAAGGATCGGTAAGTGTTCCAATCGATTATATTGTGAACTTATGGAAAGGCAAGAATTGATGTTGATCAAAGTATGTATAACCATGTTTATAGAAAGTATGAATCGAAATGTGCTATACTCATGAAATCTATCTTACCAGGTGATGATTTTGGTTAAGTTATGTGTTTAAGCACAAACTTGTGTTGTTGATGATGTTTAGGCTTGTGCCAAGCTATGTTGGATTGATTCATGTCTATTTTATAAGATTTTACATTAAAATGGTAAGCTATGTTCATGATTTATGAACTTACTAAGCATTATATGCTTATGTTGTTTTCTTTCCTATGTTTTATAGATTATTGAAAGCTCGATTGATTTGAAAGCTTGTTAGAGATCTATCACATTATCCAACAATTATATCGGTAGATTTTGATGTTTTTGTCTTGATTATAATGGCATGTATAGGTGGACTTGTGTATAAGTGATCTAGTTGTTGTTTTGGTATGTATAAATGGTATTATGGTTGATATGATTTTGGCATTTTGATGCCTTGGTGGTTGGTGTTATTATGGATACGTTGATGCATAATGGAATGATCAATTTGGTATGTGATAGTATGCTTATAATGTGGCTAAGTTTGGTCATGTTTTGAGATGGTTATGAGCTATATGTATTGGTATGAATATTTTCAATTATGCTTATGAGTAGGTAAATTTGAATATTTGTGTTTGAGGTGCCTATATGGCATATTGGTTGGATGGTTAAATGGCTTATTGAATTGGTCTTATTATGCATGATTTGGGCATGTTTTAATGTCCTGGTTATATGTGCAAGTTGCTTGTAGTTTCATGCTTGAATGAGTGAAAGAAATGGCTTGTTTTTGGCCTATTTCTTATCCATACGGCCTGGCACATGGGCGTGTGGCTTGGCCGTATGACCCAAGTTATAGAGTTACACGGGCATAGACACAAGCTGAGACACGACCGTGTGTTCCTATTTCGAATGTTACACAGCCTGAGACATTGGCGTGTGTCTCAACCGTGTGAGTCACACGGCTGTGTGACCCCTGCAGTTTGAAATTTCTAACTTTTTCCTCAATATTCCAATTGTTTCTGGTTTAGTCCTGAACTATTTTTAAAGTGTTTCTATGGCCTTGAGGGCTCGATTAAGGGACAATATGCATGTGTATGAATGGATTATGCTATGGTTATTATCATGTTTGGCATTAAATGTTTTTTTATGTTACGTTTATACGGTAATCTTCATAACCATATTTCGGTGACAGATACAGGTTAGGGGTGTTACATTTGTGACAGAAAATGAAACACATAAGATTTTGTATCATTGCACACAGCTCCGAGTTAGGGGTACAAGTGCTACAGCCAAAGTATTGGAAGTCTGATTCTTTGCCTACGTAAAGAGTTGTGACCGATGCCAGAGGGTTGGAAACATCACCAATAGAAATGAGATGCCCCAAAAAAACATCATTGAGGTAGAATTATTCGATGTTTGGGGTATTGACTTTCTCAGTCCTTTCCCTCCGTCTTTTGGTTACAAGTATATTTTGCTAGCAGTAGACTACGTGTCTAAGTGGGTTGAGGGCGAGGCATATTCGACGAATGATGCCAAGGTTGTGATGAAGGTTTTGCAAAAACATGTGTTCACAAGGTTTGGTACTCCTAGGGCCATTATTAATGATGAGGGGTATTATTTTGTGAAAAAATGGTTGAAATGGTTACTCAACAAACATGGAGTGAAGCTCAAAGTTACAACAACTTACCATCGATAAACGAATGGACAAGCTGAACTGGCAAACAAAGAAATAAAAGGCATGCTTGAGAAGGTAGTCTGTCCGAATCGATGAAACTGGTCTAAAAGACTAGATGATGCTTTATGGGCCTACAAGACAACATACAAGACACCTTTAGGGATGTCAACCTATAGGTTGGTCTTTGAAGATGAAGTATATTCTTCCTTTATGAGAAATATTGAGGTTGAAAATTTGTAAGAAATTCAAGAGGAACTTACAGTTCTGGGTTCTAAGTGGACTATGTCAAAATATGGAACTCGCACTTTTTGCAGAGAATAGTCGACACCACTAGCGAAGGTATGGTTCTATTTCATTCGATTCAACCTTATGCCTATTTCACATGGGACTACAATTTCATCAAAGTGAATGGTCTTGTTATACTCGATCTTAACGACAAAGACTATGTTATGGGAAAAATCATTCAGATCACAAGAGTTTGAAATATTTGATGACTCAGAAAGATTTGAATTTACGACAGTGGAGATGGCTAGAATTGCTAAAAGATTATGAGCTAGTGGTTGATTACCATCTGGGAAAAGCAAATATTGTTGCTGATGCATTAAGCCAAAAATCTTTATTTGCTCTACGTACAATGAATACTTAGTTGGCTCTATCTGATGATGGCTTAGTTGTAGCTGAGTTAAAAGTGAGACCGTTGTTTTTACAACAGATTTGTGAATTTCAAAAAGTTGATAATGAAATGTTAGCAAAACGAGTTCAGCGTGATTCGAACCCTGATTCAGAGTTTCAAGTTGATTCAAGTGATTGTTTGAGATTCAAAGGTTGAATATGTGTTCCGAGAAATTCAAAGTTGATTCAGATTATTTTGAAAAAAGCACATAGTAGTCATTTATCTGTCCATCTGGGAAACACGAAAATGTACAACGATTTGAAACAGCTCTATTGGTGGCATAGTATGAAACGTGATATATTGAAATTTGTTTGATTTGTCAGCAAGTAAAAGCTGAACATCAAGTGCCGTCAGGTTTATTGCAACCTATTATGATTCCAGAGTCAAAATGGGATAGAGTGACTATGGATTTTGTTTCAGGTTTACCCTTATCTCTAAGTAAGAAACATGCAATCTGGGTTGTTGTTGACAAATTGACAAAATCGACTCATTTCATTCCTGTACCAATGAATTATTTGCTTGAAAATTTGGCTGAGTTGTATATCTCCGACATTGTGAGATTACACGGAGTACCTGTTTCTATTATTTCAGATAGAGATCTGAGATTCACGTCGAGGTTTTGGAAGAAATTGCAAGATGCACTGGGTACAAAATTACATTTTGGTACCGCATTTCACCCGCAGACGGACAGTATCTGAGCGATTTATTCATATACTTGAGGATATGCTGAGATGTTGCATTTTTGAGTTCAAAGGTTCGTGGGAAAAATATTTGTCGCTGATTGAATTCGTGTTAACAACAATTTTCAATCAAGTATTAAAATAGAAATGTATGAAGCTTTATACGGTCGAAAATGTCGAACACCTTTGTACTGGACTAAACTAAGTGAGAATAAGATTCTCAGGGTCGATTTGATTAGAGAAATAGAAGAAAAAGTGAAAGTGATCCGTGATAGTTTGAAAGCAGCGTGAGATCGTCAAAATCATATGTAGATTTGAAACAAAAAGATATTGAGTTTCAGATCAGGGATAGAGTGTTTTTGAAACTTTTATTGTGGAAGAAAATACTCAAATTTAGCTGAAAAATAAAGTTGAGTCCGAGATTTATCGGGCCATATGAGATTATCGAGTGAGTTAGACCAGTTTCTTATCGGCTAGCATTGCCGTCTGAGTTAGAAAAGATTCATAACGTGTTTCATGTATCGATGCTATGAAGGTACAGATCTGATCCTTCGCATGTTATTTCCCTGACAGAAGTGAGATTCAGTCAGATTTATCGTACAGTGAAGAACCGATCCAAATTCTAGCTCGTGAGATCAAATAGCTGAGAAATAAAAGAATAGCATTAGTAAAAGTGTTATGGCATCGACACAGGGCAGAAGAAGTTATGTGGGAACCCGAGGATGCTATGAGAAAGCAATATCCAAAACTATTCACTGGTAAGATTTTTAGGGATGAAAATCCTTAAGGGGGAGAGTTGTAACAGCCCGGTTTTAGCTAAATCAAAACAGTGGTTTCGAAACCAGAAATCCAAGGTTAGAAAATTATTTTAATATTTTTTAGTGCTTACAGCATGTGAATTTATATGTGTGAAAATTTCGTGAACTAATTTTATCGTTTAATAGCTCAATTTGAGAAAAATGACTTAATCGCGTAAAATGAAAAAGTTGCATTCTATATGATAAAGGTGTCTATTTACTATGGCTTATTAAATATGAAGTCCTTATGCTGTTAATAGACCATTGATAATGGGAATGGACATAAATTGTCTTATATTTGATGTTTTAAAAGGGCTTTAATCAAGATTAAATTAGTAATTTGGTTATTAATGTTATTATTAATAAAAGAAAACCAAAATTTGGCTTCATTATCAGCAGATTCCACCGAAAATCAAGAGAAAATAAAATATTAAGCCTCATTAGGGTTCGAAATTTGTGTGGCTTAATTGAGGTATGTTTTGAGCTCGGTTTTTTGATGATTTCTATGTTTCTGTGATCGTTGCTTCGGGTTCTAGCTAGCCCACTCCCAAATTTTTGACTTGGTTGATAATTTTGGAAGTTTCCATTGATGAATTCATGTGTTTTATGATGTTTGATGATGAATTATGAAAGGTTGGTGCTTTATATACATATTTTGTAAAGTTTCATGAGTAAAAATGCATATTAGGGATTAAAGTGAGAAAGTGTAAATTGAGGGGTTAAATTGTGAAATAAATGAATGTTTTGGGCAGCTAGGGGTCCCTAGGAAATTCGGCTAGCATGTAATTGGATTAAAATGTTAAAGTTTAGAAAGCACAAATTGGCTTAAAATATATGTTTATGGATGAAATTGAAAGATTATGTGATTAAACGAGTTGAATTCTTATAATATAGATCAAGAAAAGAGGAACCCAGACTTAGATTGAGGCAAGAACAAAGTACTCGACTAATCGACTAGTTTCATCATTTTTACGTCCAAGGTAAAGTCGTACGTGTTAAACATTGTTACAATTATGTTTTAATGCTTTAATATTGCAAAAATTATATATGTGAAACGATCATTGCGTACAATGACGAATCGACTATGTTTGACAATTAGTGTGCATTTCGAAATAGTTTTAGTTATATAAAGCACTTAGTTGCGTGTCAAAATAGTTTCGGCCATATAAAGCACTTAGTGTGCGAACTAAAATATCTTCGGCTATATGTGGCACTTAGTGTGGTAAATTGAAATAGCTTCAGCTATGAAAGGAACTTAGTGTGCGAGATTATAATAGCTTCGGTTATGCTTTGGCACTTTGTGTAACACCCCTTACCCGTATCCAAGGCCGAAACAGGGTACGAGGCATTACCAGACTTAACCATACACATAGACAAAAACCGTGCCATAAAATTTCATTTAATTCAAAACTTTTCGAACACATGCATAGACTCATATTTAAAGCCATATAACATGGCATAAATGAGCATTTACACATCCATAATCATGCAATAACATGTCATTCACTTTAAACATATTTGCTTACCATCCTGTATATAATATACATTCTTATATTAACTAGAACTAGACATGCTAAATCTTTTTCTCATTTTATACCATCATAATGTAGTTACCAATTTGTCCATTAAACATCCATATTCAAGGAAACATTACTCATTTTCCATTTAATTCATGATCCACTAGCCTGCATTTAACTTACCTGATGTATTACCAATCATGTATAACAAACAAAGCTAACTATATCATCACATCAAAACATAGGACATGGCATGATTAATTAAACTTATAAACCATAATGGATAAGGACCACATCTCATGATCATATATGATAACTCAATGCAGACTGATACGTATGGTCAAAGTCATAATAATAATACATATCACGAACCAACTTCCTATACATGCCACTCACTTGATATTTATAATATTTGAATTAATTCTCCCAAAAATGATAGTTTGATAGTGTGATTTTGACTCTGACGATCTCCAACCCTGAGCCGACCTACCAATACTAAAGAAATGGAAAGGATTGGTAAGCTTTACGCTTAGTAAGTCCATATGAAATTCATAAGCAATTACTAACATGCTTTTCAAGATAAAATACTATAATTGTACAATTACACATGTTCAGGTTAAGTTGTTTTATCGAGTTACAGTTACTAAATCATTCATATCTGGAGTTACAAAACTCCAAATTTAGTTTTGTTAATTTTTCTTGAACCTAGACTCATATACCTTTCTTCCATAAAATGTCCAGAATTTTTTGTTTATCCAATTAGTACAGTTTATTCATTAAAATTTCCCCTGTTTTGCTGTCTAACAGTTCTGACCTCTCTTCACTAAAAATTATTTATCTCATATTTCGGGACTCAAATGATGTTCCCGTCCATTCCTCCTGAAAATATACTAATTTAGTATTCTATTCATATAAACTATAACTCATAATTATTTGTTTACAATTTTTAACGATTTTTCCAAGTCAAAATAGGGGATCTCGAATTCATTCTGACACTGTCTCACAAAAATTAGAATATCATATAATATAGAACTCTTTTGTTCCCCTTGTTTCTTTTATATGAAAATAGACTCATTAATATTTAATTTCATAATTTGTTTGAAATTTAATTCAACTTACACAATTTTTGGTGAATTTTCAAATTCACGCAACTGCTGCTATCCAATACTATTTTACTACTAAAATTCACTCTTATATAATTTCACTTAATTCATTTTGTCTTGTCGAAGTTCACTCAAATATCGAGCACATTGCTCAAAATTTTCATAAACATATACCTGCACTTATTCATCATATAATCATGTTCACATGTATATTTACTTAGTCGATTTTCCCGTTGAACTCTTCGGAATATTAACTCATACTCAGTTGCCTGCACATGTTTTCACACTTGTAGACAAGGCTATCTGGTATGCATAGTAGCCTGCACTTAGTACTACACATGTGACCAATTATCCGGTACACGTAGTAGCCTGCACTTAGTACTACACACGTGACCTAACCATCTGATACACGTAGTAGCCTGCCCTTAGTACTACACACGTGATCGAAGTTATCGGGTACGCATAGTAGCCTGCACTTAGTACTACACATGCGACCAATTATCTGGTACACGTAGTAGCCTACACTTAGTGCTACACACGTGACCTCACAATAGATCATTCGTATCATTTCTATTCCGAAGGCTCAACCGGGAAATTCCTCACTTTCCAACATGTTACAAATTTATTCATAGTCCTTTTTCAATTTGCAATTTACAACAAATAATCATTCTATAGGCAGCCACATTTCATATGATAACAAAATATAATAAAATAAAAAGAATCGATAAATTATTTACGTACAAACTTTTCGAAATATCATTAGGTACAGCCCACGTAATAGTAATTTAACATTCAGTTCATGTAACAATAATTTGCCATTCAATTTCACATGACACAACAAGCATCACATTTTCCATATCATAAACACCATCCATCAACTTCTCCTAAACATATTAAATCATACAATTTATGCCATAAAAATAGAAAATTACAATTCAAGTATGGTATTGCATTATTATTAACACACGAACTTACCTCATATACGAAAATGACCATTTTTACCATTTTGTCCACAACTTGGTATTTTGCCAATTTTAGCCCGACTTTCAATTTTCCTTACTCTATTAGTACAAATATAGCCTAATTAGGACTCAAATTATTCAAATTGACCCAAAATCATATTTTGGAAAAATTATAATTTTGCCCCTAAACTTTGTCAAATTTACATTTTTGCCCCTAGGCTCGTTAATTAAACTTCATCCTATTTTCTTATGTTTTATGACATGTTGATCATTTTTCCCTTCTATAGAAACATCAAATTCACACTCTAACATGTACTTATGAACATTAGGTATTTTTACCGATTATGTCGTTCTACTCGTTTTCACGTAAAATTGCTTAGTAAAAGTTGTTGAACACAATTTCAAGCTTCATATTATACCATAAAATACCAAAATAGGCACATTTCACCTATGAGTATTTTTCCAAATATAAACCCTAGGTTAAATTATTGCTAGAATAAGCTTAACCAAGTTACCGGGATTGCAAAAATGTAAAGAACTTTAAAAAACGGGGCTAAGGAGTACTTACAATCGAGCTTGGGAGTTTGAACAAACCTTAACCATGGCTGCTACTGGTAGAAACAGTTGAATGAAGAAGATGATAGCTAATTTGGCTTATTTCCCTTTTTAATTCTTTTAATTATTAGTTTACCAAAATACCCCTAACTTAAAAATATTTTATTACACCCATTTCATGTCACCACCAATTAACCAATGGTCACCGTTTAAGGACACTCAATTTAAAATTTCATAACAATTGGATACCTCTAATATGTAGAACTCAACTTTTACACTTTTTATGATTTAGTCCTTTTAACTAAATTAAGTGCCTGAATGTCAAAATTTTCAAACGAAATTTTCACGAAATTATTCCATGAAATCGTAGACCATAAAAATATAATAAAAAAATAAAATTTTCATCATTGGATTTGTGGTCCTGAAACCACTGTTCCGACTAGGCCCAAAATCAGGGTGTTACACTCTGTGTGCGAGATATCGAGTATTCGACAATATCACGAGAAGGTATGAGTTCGATATGAATTTGTGCAGATATGTACATATAAAGCATGAATTTCAAAAAGAAGGAATCATAAATTTTACATATAGTATAAGAACAAGAATGTGAAAGGTTTGTTAATAATCATGAGTTATATGTTATTATGTTTGGATTGATGAATGATATATTTGTGATTAGATAAGTTTATATCATACGAACTTACTAAGCTTTAAAGATTACTTCGTGTGCTCTTTCCATGTTTTATAGATTATCAAAGCTATCTCAGACATCAGGGATCATAGGGAACCATCATCACACTATCGAGTACTTGTTGGTATATTTTGGATGCGTGTGTCTCAGCCGTGTGCAACACACAGTCATGGTACATGGCCGTGTGTCCCCTGGGGTGTCCTCTCGAATTAAGGTAGTATACCCTACAGTTTTGACATGGCCTAGACACACGGGTGTGTCTATTGGCCGTGTGTGGCACATAGGCTGGCATATGGGGGTGTGGTCGACCGTGTGACCCAAGTCAGTAACCTCTCTAATTTTCCCACGGCCATGGCACACGGGTGTGTCTCCGTGTAACACCCCTCACTCGTATCTGTTATCAGGATAGGGTTAAAGGTATTACCGAAACTTTACATTTAAAACATACTGAGTTGACTCACCAGGTTTAGCTCAGATCTGAAACTTTCAGGCATTCACATCTTTCCCTTAAATGGGCCTTCAAGGCCTTAAATATACATAGAGATAGTTTGGGATAGGACCGGGAATATTTAATAACTTTAATTTTTTTTCCTTATTTAGAAGTGTCACACGCCCGTGTATGAGCGGCCGTGTGGTCACCCACGCCCATGTGGACTAGGTCACATCCATGCCTTTAACCCGTGGGCAACACTGACTTTTAGGCATGGCCAAGACACATGCCCGTGGGATCACTCCGTGTCCAAAACTTGGGCATTCTATTAAGTTAACACGGCCCAGACAGATGCCTCAGTGTCTTACCCGTGTGCTAATTTGACTTAAAGTTTTAGGTGTAGGGGACACACAGTCATACCACATGCCCATGGGGATGGACCATGTGTCACACACATCTAACCATGTGGACCTTAATAGGCTATTTTCCAAGCCTTTAGTCACCCCTTTCTACTTATTTTTCTTAGTAGATACCAAATTCAAAGTAAAACATGATTAATACACTTGTAAATGATCTTCATGAAGTTAGTTGTATGGAAACCTCATATCATTGGTTTCATACAAAAAGTTTATTTCCCATCTAGTATTTATGGGTTCTTATGTTATTGTAGCACATTTAAAATTTGCCTCGTTTTTGAACTCATTGCCAATTGTAGCAACCCATAAAATAAGAACATAAACATGCATATAAAGGCAGGTCATAGCCTACTTCCAAATATGCCAATTTTCATGGCCTTATACAAAAAGATGAATACATCTTTACATGCCTTTATTTGGCAATTCAAATGACACATATGACAAAATACTGAAGCCCTATACATGCCATTAACAAAGTAGAAGTGTCTTTATACCAAAGCTTGACTAGTTGATAGTGTGTTGCTTCTCCAACCGTCTTCCAATCCTTATGAGTCCTCGAGCTCTGTAAAACGGGGAAAAGATAGGGGATAAGGATTTTCATGCTTAGTAAGCTCGAATAACCAGGAAGTAAACCTACCGAGTAATTAGCATACATCCAACTTAAATCAGGAAACAATCAATTATGAAATGATTTCATGATTTCCTATCACATGCACTCAATCCATAAGTTAGTCACATAACAAAACATCATGTAATTTATATAGATGAGCTCATCATTCATCATCTTATTGACATACATCATATTAATCTTGTTGAGTTTCTAGGAAATCTCGATGGAATATCCATTATTCGTCAATTCTTACGAATGATCATTTCACATTTATGCACTCCCGCGAACCTCACATCTCATGGCAGGATTACCAATCCAGGCTAAATCCCTCATATCATAAACTCATAAGGTGATGTCGGGATTACAGTCTAGGCTAAATCCCTTATAGCGACCTGAATTACCAGTCCAGGCTAAATTCAGACCCTAATAGGGTTACCCTTACGGGCTAAATCCTCAATGCACATATATTGTTTGGGAGGCTCGATCATTTAAGGAACACCCGTCTGGGCTAGATCCTTTCCATACTCGAGATCACAGATTACCCGTCCGGGCTAAATCCTTACTACAACACATGCAAGATCTCGTTACACATATCAATGAGGGTTTATCCATCGAATTCCCTTTGTCAACCTCATCCGAGACATTTTTCACATATTACCATCAAATATGCATTTCCATGATATTTCATGCTAATAATAAATGCAATCATAATGCATTCACAAATCATTCAATTATGCATATAAGAGTTTTACTTTAAGTTATCCGAACTTACCTGGTATTCTTTTCGGGATTGTGTTTCGATTATTCCGAAACCTTACGTTTACCACGATCGACCTCTGAAATTTGTTCCTTGGGGTCTAGAACATTTGAAGTTTAATATCTACCCCGGTCCAAATGACTGTTTTGCCCCTAACCTTTGACATTTTTACGATATAGTCCCTAGGCTCGTATAATGAAACACATGCACTTTCTATCTTACCCAAGTCTAGCTAAACACTTTTCCTTCTTATGGTAGCCCACATTACGCATTATTTTCTCATTTCTACCACACCTTTACAACTTTTGCAAAATAGTCCCTATACGGGTTTTTCATGAAAATCAACTAGGAAAAGATGTTTAATACACATTCATCTTCCATATTCCTCCATAATCCATCAAAATACAAGCAACTCATGCATGGGTAAATTTTTAAACATGAACCCTAGCATGAAATATGGGTAGAAATGGAGAGAGCAAGTTACAGGGATTTCAAAAATACATAGAGCATGAAAAATGGGTCTTGGGAGAACTTACTATTGAGCTTGGAAAGCTTGAAACCCTAGCTATGGAGAACCCCAAATTTTCGGCTGGATGAAGGAGAAAATGGTTGATTTTGGCTTGATTTTTCCCATTTTAATTCATTAAAATGACAAATAACCAAAATACCCTTATGCCCCTTTCTTTAAAATTTCATCCATACAAGCCCATTTTTGTCCAAAAATTTAGAATTTGGGCAAATTTTTCTCCAAAACCTTCTAATTTATAACCTAAAGCAATTTCATACAAATTGCTTCTAGAATCCAAGTTTTGAAATTTATTCAATTTAGTTCTTAATTTCCAATTGGACACCTTATACTTAGAATTTCTTCATAAAACTTTAACACATGCATATACTCATATTCTAGGCCTCATAATAATCATAAATTATATATTTTGATGTTAGATTTGTGGTCCCAAAACCATTATTCTAACTAGGCCCTATTTCAGGATGTTACATTTCTCCCCCCTTAGGGACTTTCGTCCTCGAAAGTCTTACCAGAAAACAGATTTGGATATTGACTTCTCATTGTTTATTCCGGCTCCTATGTGGCCTCTTCTACACCATGTCGATGGCATAAAACTTTTACAAGAGCCATATCTTTATTTCTCAACTGTTTAACTTCATGAGACAATATCTTAACCGGTTCCTCTCCATAAGTCATGTCTGGTCGAATTTCAATCTCAGTCGGTGAAATCACATGAGAGGGGTCTGACCGGTATCTTTTTAACAAGGATACATGGAACACGTCATGAATCTTTTCCAGTTTGGCTGGCAACGCCAAATGATAGGCTAATGGTCCAACTCTTTCAGTAATCTCGTACGGTCCGATAAATCATGGACTCAGTTTACCTTTCCGACCAAATCTCAATACTTTTTTCCATGGGGATACTTTCAAGAATACTCTATCTCCAACTTGAAATTCAATTTCCCTTCTTTTTAGATCAGTATAGTACTTTTGCCTACCTGATGCCGCTTTTAAACAATCGCGTATCACTTTAACTTTTTCTTCAGTTTCTTTGATCAGATCAACTCCATGAATTTGATTTTTCTTGAGTTCTGTCCAGTACAATAGAGTTCGACACTTCCTACCATACAAGGCCTCATAAAGTGCCATCGTCAAACTTGTTTGGAAACTATTATTGTAGGCAAATTCTACCAATGGCAGGTATTTTTCCCAAGTATCCTGAAATTCGAAGATGCAACAACGCAACATGTCCTCGAGAATCTGAATCATCCGCTCAGACTGACGATCGGTTTAAGGATGAAAAGCTGTGCTAAAACTCAACTTCTTACCTAAGGCTTTTTGTAACTTCTTCCAAAATCTTGAAGTGAACCTCGGGTTTCTATCTGAAATAATCAACAGTGGTACTCCATACAGTATTACTATCTCAGAAATGTACAAATCGGCCAATCTATCGAGAGAATAATCCATCCTTACTGGAATGAAATGAGCTGACTTTGTCAATTTATCCACTATAACCCATATGGTATCTTTCTTTTTTTGGGGTCATAGGTAATCCTGTCATGAAGTCCATGGTAACTCTCTCCCACTTCCATATGGGGACCATTACAGGCTGTAACAAACCTGAAGGCACTTGATGTTCAGCTTTAACTTGTAGACTTACCAGGCATTTTGATACAAATTCAGAAACATCTATTTTCATACCGTTCCACCAGTATATCTTCTTTAAATCGTTGTACATCTTGGTACTTCTGGGGTGAACAGACAAACAAATGTTATGTCCTTCTTACAAAATCTTCCGAATAAGTTCATTGTCTTTGGGTACACAAACCCTATCTCTGAACATCAAACATCCATCGGGACTGATTCAGAAATCTGACTCAACACCAGACTCGCATTGAGTCCTTTTTGCCTGCAAGTCGTCATCATTAAGCTAAGCATCATGAATTTCCTGCAGAAATGTCGGCCTAGCCTCCAGCTCAGTCAAAATTGAACCATCATCAAGCAATTTCAAACGAGTATCCATGGCTCTCATAGTAGACAGGGATTTTCTACTCAATGCATCAGCGACCACATTCGCCTTTCCCGGGTGATAGTCAATATTCAGATCATAATCCTTAATTAATTCTAGCCATCTCCTTTGTCTCAAATTTAATTCTTTCTGAGTCATCAAGTATTTCAAACTCTTGTGGTCCATGAATATATGGCAAGTCTCGCCATACAAATAATGCCCCCAAATTTTTAAGGCAAAAACAATAGCGGCAAGCTCTAGGTCGTGGGTTGGATAATTCTTCTCGTGGGGCTTCAATTGCCGTGAAGCATAGGCTATCACCTTGTCATCTTGTATAAACACACAACCCAATCCATTTAAGGATGCATCACTATAGACCACAAATTCCTTTCCCAATTCAGGTAGCACTAAAATAGGAGCTTCGGTCAGCAATGTCTTTAACTTCTCAAAACTTTGCTGGCACTTCTCTATCCATTCAAAAGTTAACGTCTTTCTGTAGTAGCTTCATCATCGGAGTCACTATCATGGAATATCCTTTTACAAATCTTCGATAGTAACCGGCTAAGCCCAAAAATCTTCTAACCTCGGTTACATTCTTAGGCGATTTCCATTCGATAATTGCAGAAATCTTACTTGGATCAACTCGGATGCCTTCACCCGAAACTATATGACCCAAAAATCTAACTTCCTGGAGCCAAAACTCACTCTTGCTAAACTTAGCATATAGTTGCTTTTCCCGTAAGGTCTGCATCACAATTCTCAGGTGTTTCGCATGCTCTGTCTCATCTTTAGAGTAGATCAAAATGTCGTCAATAAATACAATGACGAACTTGTCCAAATATGGCCGAAAGATCCAATTCATTAGATCCATAAACAAAGTCGGTGTATTTGTCAACCTAAAAGGCATGACAAGAAATTTATAATGGCCATACCTCGTTCTGAAAGCTGTCTTGGGTACATCTTAGTCTTTAACTCGTAGCTGCTAATAGCCAGACTTTAAGTCTATCTTAGAGAATACGATGGCTCCTCTCAACTGGTCAAACAAATCATCGATCCTTGGCAAAGGATACTTATTCTTGATAGTCACCTTGTTCAGTTGCTGATAATCAATACATAACCTCATCGAACCATCTTTCTTCTTTATGAACAACAAGAGGGCACCCCAAGGTGAAAAACTTGGCCTAGCAAATCCTTTATCCGTCAGCTCTTGCAACTGTGCTTTGAACTCCTTCAGCTCGGTGGGTGGCTTTCTATACGAGGCAATAGAAATGGGAGTCATCCCTGGCACCAATTCAATACCAAACTCTATCTCCTTTTCAGGAGGCGATCCGAGTAATTCCTCTGGAAACACATCTGAATACTTACATACTGTTGGCATAGATTCAATCTTCAATTTAGCTTCCTTAGTGTTCAACACAAATGCAAGGTAAGCTTCGTATCCTTTCCTCATATATCTTTAGGCAACCATTGCCGTGATTATAACCGGCGACGAACCCAAATCTCTTAATTCGACCTGTAGAATCTTACCATCTGGGCATTTCAATTTAATATACTTACTACCACAATTTACAATTACATCATGTAAGGCTAACCAATCCATGCCCAGTATCACATCGAACTCGTCAAATGGTAACAACATAAGGTTAGCCAGAAAAGAATGACCATGAATCGTTAAAGGACAATTCTTACAGGTTTTATCAACCAGGACTGATTTGCCTAATGGGTTCGACACTCTAATGATAAATTTCGTAAGTTCAACGGGTATGTTCATATTAGACACCAATCTCAAGTAGATATATGAATGCGTCGACCCTGGCTCAATTAAAGCAACAACACTTGTATCAAAAAGACAGAAAGTACACGTAATAACATCAGGAGCAGCGGCTTTCTCTCGAGCACATATCGCATAAGTTGTTGCCGGGGTCGAACCTCTAATTTTGCAGCGTCTTTAGTCACGACTCGACTGCCACTAGCACTCCCAGGGTATCTCGGAGGTCTATCTCGTAGAATGGGAGCACCCGACTTTGGAGCTATTTCCTCATCTTTTTTAGCTAGTTTTGGGCAGTCTCTAAGGAACTGATCAAGGGAACCACATCTGAAACACGCGCCGCTCTTCATTTGGCACTCTCCAAAGTGAAATTTGTTGCAGCTCTTACACTTCGATTTTTGATCATCTACACTCCCCACACTAGTCACCATCAGGGAGGAAGACTTTTGACCTCGTCGTGTAGAGCTTCTCGATCTACCCAAATATCCCACTGACAAAATGGTGCGTTCATGCAGGCTCCTGGCCTTCTTCATGGAGAACGAGAGTGTTTTACCACTAGACCTCTTGCTTGCAACTCCAGGCTCTCTCTTAGCTTGTTTTCTTTCATTATTAAGTTCCTCGGCCTTCTTGGCTCGATCGGCCAATGCGACAAACTCCCGTATTTATAAGATCCCAATTAACAATTTGATGTCCTCATTCAGGCCTTCCTCGAAGTGTTTACACATTTCCGATTCAGTTTGGACCATTCAGTCGCGTACTGACTTAGTCGTACGAACTCTCTCTCATATTCCGCTACAGTCTTGTTACCTTGTTTGAGTTCCAGGAACTGCTTTCGATTCGAGTCCAAAAAACGTTGGCTAATGTATTTCTTCTTAAATTCTGCTTGGAAGAAATCCCAAGTAATATTTTCTTTTGGCACTACCGAAATACGGTCTTCCACCAATTGTATGCAGTGTCCTTCAAAAGGAACACAACACACTTCAAACATTCTTCGGGTGTGCATGACAAATCGTCTAGCACCCGCGTAGTATTTTCGAGCCAGAACTCGGCTCTTTCAGCATCATCATCAACTTTTGCTCTAAATTCCTCAGCCCTATACTTTCTAAGCTTATCTACAGGGACCTTACTGACTCTTACCGGTGCCATACCTCGTGGCACATCCTCATCAGGTTGGTTAGGGGGCAGGGGAGGTCTTGTTATATTGGGGCGATTTCTTAGATAATCCCCAAACCATTCATCCATCATATAAAAAAAAAACCAGCTCGGGCCTCTTCTCGGCCTTCTGATATCAGCCTTCTACTACTACTAGATACAGCTTGTTGTACGAAAGCTGGAGCATGGCTCTCGGCTCCCTCAGACTCATCTTGTGCTTGATTGGAAGACATTCACTATATTCAAAATACTGTAAACAATTTGGAGACGTCACACTATCAACATTCAAATAATGGCATGTATAGCAAACTTTAACATCCTCTACGGTAGTCCTAGAACCGACTAAATCGTAGCTCTGATACCAATAAATGTAACACCACACACCCGTATCCATTATCAGGATAGGGTTCGAGATATTTCTGAAACTTTACATTTAAAACATACTGAATCGACACACCAGGTTTAGCTCAGATCTGAAACTTTCAGGCATTCACATCTTACCCCTTAAATGGGCCTTCAAGGCCCTAAATATTCATAGAGATAGTTTGGGATAGGACCGGAAACATTTAATAACTTTAAAAAAAATTCATTATTTAGAAGTGTCACAGGCTCGTGTATGAGGGGCCGTGTGGTCACCCACACCCGTGTGGCCTAGGGCACGTCCATGCCTTTAACCCGTGGGCAACACTGACTTTTAGGCATGGCCAAGACACACGCCCGTGGGATCACCCCGTGTCCAAAACTTGAGCATTCAGTTCAATTAACACGGCCCAGACACACGCCTGTGTGTCCTACCCTTGTGCTAACTTGACTTAAAGTTTTAGGTGCAGGGGACACATGGCCATACCACACGCCCATGGGGATGGACCGTGTGTCACACACGGCCTAGACACACGCCCGTGTATCTAACCATGTGGACCTTAATAGGATATTTCCCAAGCCTTAAGTCACCCCTTTCTACTTATTTTTCTTAGTAGATACCAAATTCAAAGTAAAACATGGTTAATACACTTGTAAATGATCTTCATGAAGTTAGTTGTATGGAAACCTCATATCATTGGTTTCATACAAAAAGTTTATTTCCCATCTAGTATTTATGGGTTCTTATGTTATTGTAGCACATTTAAAATTTGCCTCGTTTTTGAACTCATTGCCAATTGTAGCAACCCATAAAATAAGAACATAAACATGCATATAAAGGCAGGTCATAGCCTACTTCCAAATATGCCAATTTTCATGGCCTTATACAAAAAGATGAATACATCTTTACATGCCTTTATTTGGCAATTCAAATGACACATATGACAAAATACTGAAGCCCTATACATGCCATTAACAAAGTAGAAGTGTCTTTATACCAAAGCTTGACTAGTTGATAGAGTGTTGCTTCTCCAACCGTCTTCCAATCCTTATGAGTCCTCGAGCTCTGTAAAACGGGGAAAAGATAGGGGATAAGCATTTTCATGCTTAGTAAGCTCGAATAACCGGGAAGTAAACTTACCGAGTAATTAGCATACATCCAACTTAAATCAGGAAACAATCAATTATGAAATGATTTCATGATTTCCTATCACATGCACTCAATCCATAAGTTAGTCACATAACAAAACATCATGTAATTTATATAAATGAGCTCATCATTCATCATCTTATTGACATACATTATATTAATCCCGTTAAGTTTCTAGGAAATCTCGATGGAATATCCATTATCCGTCAATTCTTACGAATGATCATTTCACATATATGCACTCTCGTGAAACTCACATCTCATGGCAGGATTACCAATCCAAGCTAAATCCCCCATATCATAAACTCATAAGGTGATGTCGATATTACCAGTCTAGACTAAATCACTTATAGCGACAAACTCCCTTAATGAGCTTGGATCTGAATTACCAATCTAGGCTAAATTCAAACCCTAATAGGGATACCCGTCTGGGCTAAATCCTCAATGCACATATATTCTTCGGGAGGCTCGATCATTCAAGGAACACCCGTCTAGGCTAGATCCTTTCCAAACTCGAGCTCACGGATTACCCGTCCAGGCTAAATCCTTACTGCAACACATGCAGGATCTCTTTACACATATCAATGAGGGTTTATCCATCGAATTCCCTTTGTCAACCTCATCCGAGACATTTTCACATATTACCATCAAATATGCATTTCCATGATATTTCATGCTAATAATGAATGCAATCATCATGCATTCACAAATCAATCAATTATGCATATTAGGGGTTTACTTTAAGTTATCCGAACTTACCTGCTTTTCTTTTCGGGATTGTGTTTCGATTATTCTGAAACCTTGTGTTTACCACGATCGACCTCCAGAATTTGTTCCTCGGGGTCTATAACAAAAAAAATTAACTCATTAATACCCCACATTATACATTTCAAGTTTAATATCTACCCTCGATCCAAATGACCGTTTTGCCCCTAACCTTTGACATTTTTACGATATAGTCCCTAGGTTCGTATAATGAAACACATGCACTTTCTATCTTACACAAGTCTAGTCGAACACTTTTCCTTCTAATGGTAGCCCACATTACCCATTATTTTCTCATTTCTACCACACATTTACATCTTTTGCAAAATAGTCCCTATAAGTGTTTTTCATGAAAATCAACTAGGAAAAGATGTTTAATATGCATTCATCTTCCATATTCCTCCATAATCCATCAGAATACAAGCAACTCATGCATGGGTAAATTTTTAAAAATGAACCCTAGCATGAAATATGGGTAGAAATGGAGAGAGCAAGCTACTGAATTTCAAAAATACATAGAGCATGAAAAATGAGGCTTGGGAACACTTACTATTGAGCTTGGAAAGCTTGAAACCCTAGCTATGGAGAACCCCAAATTTTCGGCTAGATGAAGGAACAAATGACTAATTTTGGCTTGATTTTTCCCATTTTAATTAATTAAAATTATAAATTACCAAAATACCCTTATGCCCCTTTCTTTAAAATTTCATCCATTTAAGCCTATTGTTGTCCAAAAATTTAGAATTTGGGTAAATTGCTCTCCAAGACCTTCTAATTCATAATCTAAAGAAATTTCATACAAATCGCTTCTAGAATCCAAGTTTTGCAATTTATTCAATTTAGTCCCTAATTTCCAATTGGACACCTTGTACTTCGAATTTCTTCATAAAACTTTAACACATGCATATACTCATATTCTAGGCCTCATAATAATCATAAATTAAATATTTTGATGTCGAATTTGTGGTCCCGAAACCACTATTCTGACTAGGCCCTATTTCGGGATGTTACACTCTGACCGTGTGGTACAAGTCAGTATGTATCCCTATTTTCACACGGCCTATGACATGGGTGTGTCTAGTAGCAGTGTGAGGCACACGGCCTGTTCACGAGTGTGTGACCGTTGAATGTTTGAAAATTTTAAGTGTTTCCTAAAGTTTGCAAATGTTATCGGTTTAGTCCCGAACCACTTCTAAGCATGTTTTAAGGTTTCGTAAAGCCTTATAAGGGAAAATGTGAATAAGATGAATGGATTTTAATTATTATTGCACAAAAGTGGTTGATCGGTAATGCCTTGTACTCCTATTCTAGCAACGGATACAGGTTAAGGGTGTTACACAACATATGCAGTGGCAGCAACAATCTTACTAGAGATATTAAAAAGTACGAGATGACTCAATGAGAAGCGCTTTTACAAAAATATTCAATGACTTGTTTATTTTTGTACCTTAGTTTCCAAATTTTATATTTGAACCATGGAGTCCAATATCAAGGAGGGAACGAAGCGATTCATGCAAAAACAAAGACGATGGAGCAAAAGATGAGTCGGATTCTGAGGAATCTACAAATAAATAAAAAGATGGGATCTTTACTTTATTTTATTTTCTTTCCTACGTTATTTAATGTTTTAGGATTAGGTTCTATTAGTTTTTTATTCTCGCACAATAAAACAAGAGGTTCAAATCATAAATAAAAATGAATAAGTTGCAAAGTACGAAGTGTGGCAATAGATATGTACATGTCTTGGATTGGATCTGAGAGAGCTTGACACGTAAGCAGTCAAATTGACTCACCTTCTATTTCTAGAATCATACCTAGTGTATAGTATCTATTCACTTCTAACAGTGAGGACCTTGTTCATCTTAAGTAGGGGGACCGAAAAATTGAAATTATTTTGTCTCAGAATAAAATTTTCTTTTAATTATGGTTAGGCTATATTTTGTTCAAGAATTTGAAATTTTATTAAGTACGCTAAACTTCAGTATGAATAAAGTTCTATTATTTCAATAATTGTATGCTAGCTGAATTATGACATAAATGATCTCTTGATGAAGTATGTAAATCATAACATAAAATTTTTAGTTCCTTAAGAAAGCTAGGAATGCAGAAAAGTTTAAGTCTCTAGAATTGACTTAGTAATTTATGCCTTCATATGTTGACATAAATGCTTATAAAAAGCCAAAGGAGGAAGCCCTGGGTGTGGAGATCCGGAGGCAACAATAGATGGTAGCGGCTAAGTAGAGACGAAAAGAGGAGACCAAAGGCGGTCTTTGTTAGCCATCATAAGACACTGTGCTGCTGGATTACGGATTGGTTTTGCAACAACCATCTTCCTAAGTTCTTCCATTATTTCTTAATATGTTATCCCATAAATTGAATTGATTGAAACGATATTGAATGTTATTTTGAAATTGAATTTTAATCACCAACCCATGAGCTAAATCTCATAGGGTTTGGATTACAAAATGAAAACTTTTATTCTCTTTAATCATTGAAGCATATATTCGATTTAATCTACTGTTTCATTCAATTGTTTTTATTTCCCAACTTGATGCGTACATTCCCCAGAAATAAATGAGTGTGCAGTATGCCCCTAAACTGAATCTAATTCTAAAATGGTTTGATTAGTTAGACTAAAATTGAATGATGCAAGTCAGTATTCAATCAAATATTTGCAGCAAACTCTAGATATAGAGAAAATTTTGTATTGAATGAAGACAAAACATTGCAGGGTACCGTTCTAAGGCCTATAGACACATGCCAGGTGGAAATATGAAAATATATAGACTTTTTCATGCCCTTTTAAACTCGAATTCATGTAGTTTCGTAATAATTCTTGTTGAAAAATATATAATAATTATAAAATAATTAAATTGCACTCAAATTTTTAACATATTTAATTTTAATTAATTTATAATAAATTTTCATAAATTTGATTTATTTTCGACAGATTTGCACAAAGGGTGAAAATTAGCTCGGTAGATATTGCTAGAAGCACCAAACCATGAAGTGATTTCTGAAGCATTGAGGCGAATTAATTTGTTAGCCTAAAATGGTCCAAATGATTAATATTATAATATAATTAATATTAATTATATCCAATTTATTTTGGGTAAAAAATTATTATTAATTATATTATGAAAGGAGGCCCAGTTGTGCTAAAATCGAAAGCCTGATCCAGCCGAGCAAATGGGCTGCTCAAAATCGTCCAACATGCTGACCCAATCAGCTCAAATTAGTTGATTATTTGACTTGAAAATCAGCCCTTAAAGTTCCCTTGAAATTGCATTCAAACCTCTCCACTTTTTGTGCTTTTAAAGATTCACCCCAAGTTAAATTTTGCAAGTTTGAAACATTCAAACTTGCCACATGTGTGGTAGCCAAGGGGGTATATGGCTGCTGATGTTTTGTTATTTTTAGCAGCCAATCCCACCTATAAATTCCCCCTTCACCTATTCATTTCAACACACCTTCATTCCTTACTTCTCTCTCAATTTCACTCACTTTTTTTTCTTTGTTTTCCATTTTTCTTTCTTATCCCTTCCTTGCCAATTTCCCTCTTGGAAAAGAGCCCTTCAACCACCTTGGGTAGTAGCATTCAAGTGCTTGTAGAAGTCTCGATTCAACAAGAACTAGTAGAGAAGAAGGAGTGGAGCAAACTACTCAGGCTTCGAAGAAACACAGGATTTGATTCTAGTTCCATATCCTTTAACTTTTCTTCTTGTTGTTATGAACATGTCTATGAATATTTGTTATGTTTTTATTCTAAATTTAATTAACATGGCTTAAATTTAATTGGTGTTAGGTTGATTGCATTTCATCCACTTAAGTTATTAAAATTATGTTTGTGTTGTTATAAGTCGTGGTAAATTGTTTGATTAAGTAAAACCATGATTATGTTATTCTTGCGTTACAATTGGAAGGTAACTAACAAATTAATTATTAATCATATTAAAATTGTAATTAATTGACACAATACTTAATCAATGCATGTTTAATCTTCTAAGGTAGCTGAGGGTTAAATTAGCGATAGTATTAAATAGTACATTAGCCTTGCATAACTTGCAAGATTATTTTGGTTAAACTGTTTCAATGTAGGAATATATTGTTACTTCACTTAATATTAATTGTTTGAATTGGAATAGTAATATGTTCAAGAGGTTATTAAATTTGTAAGTCTGTATGTGCTATAGTTAACAAATTACCAAGTTGTTGTGACTTTATTCGTAACAACATGAACATTTTTTAGTGATATTAAGTTAAGAAATGTAATTGGTCTAACACAATTATGTCATATTGATTAAACTTGTTTTTCAAAAATCATGCTTTGGAACTTTTAGCTTTTTTATTTTCTTAGTTTAAATCTAGTTTTATAAAACCTTTTTTCAAAAAAATAGATATTTCTTCACCAAAGTGTTTTTAATTCCATTTCATAAATATTTTCTTTCATAGTCCCTGTGGGTACGATAACTCAAATTTTACTTGTCTCTTTATTACTTGTTGTGATTGTGTACACTTGCACAGTTCCATCGTTCCACCAGGTAACTTAAGATCTAGCTTTCAAAAGAAGCAGGTCACTTTAGGTCTCTTCTAAGCAGTAGATTGAGTACGATTATGGTGAGGCATTACTAAAAGTAAGGGCTATAACACCCTGAATTTGGGCCTAGAAGTTTTGGGCCTTGAGCATGGGAGCGGTTGAAGGCAGCTTATAATATTCTGTTGTGCGTGAAAATTTCGTAGTTGAAGGCTTGTTTTAGTGGTTAAGTGTCTTTGAGAAGTGTTGGAGAAGTCCCGGTTCAAACACGGTCTCTAGCAAAAATTTTGGTTTAAGGTGAATCAAACCACAGGTGTAGTAGGTAGGCCTTAAGAATATTGTTGGAGAAATTGTGACACAAAAGCCTTGTGGCTTAGTCGCAAGTAGCGTGTGGAGCATTTAAGGGAGGCATGGGTTCGAATCCCATGGCAAGCAAAGAGCATTTATTTTGCTAACAGGGGGCGGCAAGAGTTGGTGTTGAATTTAAACTCTGATAATGGAGGGATCCCACATCGAGGAGCTAACATAAGAGTGGATGCGAAGCTGGTCGGCTTTAAATAGAAAGAACCATGAGGAGAGTAAAGGTACCTTTCTTGGCTGATCCCTTTCGCTTTATGGCGTGCTCGTTTGGGTTGGGCGTCGGCTAAGAGTGCTCGGAGAGTGGATTAACTCCAGTCTCCAATCAAGTGTGTATTTCTCACTACTCTAGCTGTAGGATGGCTACTTCGGGCCGCGATAGGCCGAAAGAGGCCATGTGGGCTTAATGGGCTTACGGGCCCAATTGGATAGGTTGTTTGATTGTGTAGTAAATATTGGACTAGGCTAGGTGAATCTCATATCTGTGGCTAGATTTGGGCTTTAAGGGCCACACAAGCGTGTGGGCCCATTTGGGCCGAGAAAGGGCTTTAGGCCCATTCGTATTGTTATCCCTGTTTAGAATACTTTAGTTTACCAAATTACCAAAATACCATTAGTTTACAAAATTACCAAAATACCCCTGGTTTGTAAAATTACTAGAATACCCTTGGTTTATAAAATCACCAAAATACCCCTGGTTTGTAAAATTACCAAAATACCCTTGGTTTACAAAATCACCAAAATACCCTTAGTTTGTAAAATTACTAGAATACCCCTGGTTTATAAAATCATCAAAATACCCCTGGTTTGTAAAATTACCAAAATACCCTTGGTTTACAAAATCATCAAAATACCCCTGGTTTGTAAAATTACCAAAATACCCTTGGTTTACAAAATTACCAAAATACCCCTGGTTTGTAAATTTACTAGAATACCCTTGGTTTATAAAATCACCAAAATACCCGTAGTTTATAAAATTACCAAAATACCCTTGGTTTACAAAATCACCAAAATACCCTTAGTTTGTAAAATTATCAAAATACCCTTGGTTTATAAAATCACCAAAATACCCCTGGTTTGTAAAATTACCAAAATACCCTTAGTTTACAAAATCACCAAAATACCCCTGTTTTGTAAAATTACCAAAATACCCTTGGTTTACAAAATTACCAACATACCCCTGGTTTGTAAATTTACTAGAATACCCTTGGTTTATAAAATCACCAAAATACTCCTGGTTTGTAAAATTACCAAAATACCCTTGGTTTACAAAATTACCAAAATACCCTTGGTTTGTAAAATTACTAGAATACCCTTGGTTTATAAAATCACCAAAATACCCTTGGTTTGTAAAATTACCAAAATACCCTTAGTTTACAAAATTACCAAAATACCCCTAGTTTGTAAAATTACTAGAATACCCTTAGTTTATAAAATCACCAAAATACCCCTGGTTTGTAAAATTACCAAAATACCATTGGTTTACAAAATTACCAAAATACCCCTGGTTTGTAAAATTACTAAAATGCCTTTTGTTTATAAAATTACAAAAATACCATTGGTTTGTAAAATTACCAAAATACCCCTTGTTTGTAAAATTATCAAAATACCCCTAGTTTGTAAAATTACCAAAATACCCCTGATTTGTGAAATTACTCCTCGACCTGTAAAATTATTGAAATACCCTCGACTTGTAAAATTACCAAAGTACCCTTGATTTACAGAATTACCATTTTACCCTTGATTTATAAAATTACCGAAATACCCTTGTAGGGTAGAAATGCTGAAATACCCTTGTAGGGTAGAAATACTGAAATACCCCTATAGGGTAGAAATATCGAAATACCCCTGTAGCGTAGAAATATCGAAATACCCCTGTAGCGTAGAAATACCAAAATACCCCTGTAGGGTAGAATTACTAAAATACCCCTGTAGGGTAGAATTACCGAAATACCCTTGTAGGGTAGAAATACCTAAATACTCCTGTAAGGTAGAATTACTGAGATACCCTTGTGGGGTAAAATGGTAATTTTACCCCTAGGGTGTTAAATGGCTGTTTTGCCCTTGTGGGCAAGTGACTGACTTGGACTGTGTGGTTGACGGATTTGATTGTGAATATATGTTGGTGATATGAATGACTTGACTGTGATTGTTTGATTCAAATATGGACATGATATTCTGATTCTGTATGTTGTATGCAATGACATGTATATCATTGCATGGGATATGGGTTATATTGATGGAGGAAGCGTTCGGCGACCTCATTTGAATCTGGTGGCTTCACCAAGATATATATCTGTTCTGGTGACTTCGTCACAATATCTAACAGCCTCGCCGCAATTTCTGTGGTGTGTAGCGGTTGGGTGGGTGGGTTGGTACGAGGGTGTATACGGTTGGATTGGGTTGGGATTGCATTCAGATTCTGATTTTGATTTTGTTACCTGATACTAATTCTGATTCTGATTCTATCACCTAATTCTGATTCTGATTCTAATTTTGATTCTAGTTCTGGTAATGTTTCTTATTCTGTAATGGGTTAAAGCCCATCTGGTACTGTCTGTTATAGCGGGCTAAGGCCCAATTGATACTGAAACTGTAAGTAAGGCTAGGGCCAGAATTTTAATTCTTTTATATGGCTGACTGTTCCTTTTTATAGTAGGGGATTTCACACTGAGTTTTTGTAAACTCACCCCATTTATTAACCTTTTAGGTAATTTCCAGCCTTAGACGGATCGGAACTGTGAGGGGCTCGGAGGAAGCCACACACACTGTTTATTTTATAGTTTTGATTATTACTTTTAAATGTTTTATGTGGGTTGTAGTAAAGCCATTGTAATTTTTTGGATTTCAAATTTGAAATTTTACTTATTGTTCTTATAATTGCAAGTATTAGAACACGGTTTTCCAAAGCAACTACTGTTGTTCAAAACATCACGTATCCGCAATTGTTTATAAATCAAGCCTCAGCAACTGCCAAGATTTTTACAAAGTTGTTAAGAATGTTATTCAGCTGAGGTTTCTAACAAGGTTTAAAAAGGGTATAAGTTTTTAAAAGGTTTTTAATGGAAACATGGTTTTCGAAAAACACTTCAATGTGACATGCCAGATTCTAGCCAAACTTCCAGGCCGGGTTTGGGGTGTTACAAGGGCAGATTCTTAGTAATCCCATCTTGCCAAATCAACATTGTAAACCTTCAAATTGTTGCCGCAGCATCTTTGCCATATTTATTCACTCGTGTTTTATTCAAGTAAATGGTCTTGTAATTTCCATTGCATTTTTAATCTTGCTTTGCCTTAACATTTTCTAATATTAGTCGGTATATATTTCACACTCATCTTTATTATTTTAGTTTACAATACGTACTTAACTCGACTTTGCCATAACATTAATCATTATCATAACTTGACCTCTTCTATACCTAATCCAATCCATGTGGGGACGATCTCACTTATCACTTTATTACTTGATTCGACGTGTATACTTGCACAATTCACATATCATATACAACTAATACAAAATCTAACATCCAAGTGTAATTTCCTCTTCACCTTTTTCGGTCAATCCTTACTTAAGACGGACACAAAAGCCTTCCTTACCCACTTTGGACATGCAGCTTAGTATAACCATTGCTATGGGTTCTTCCGATGTGAACCTTGCTCTCCATTCGTAGGCTTAATAATGCCATCCTAGAGTTCCACACTTCTAAGAATCAAGCGGGGTTGTTTCTAATCCTTTTGAAAGACTAACCAAAATAAGGCATAGACACCTTTAAGGCTACAACTCACTTGGTGGATGCAATACTTTAATTTTTTTGTATCTCTTCTTTAATAATTTTTTTCCTTAGCACTTGTACTTTCAATCAACGCATCTACTTATCCTTCCTTTATGTATCTTTTTCCTTATTTTTCTATGTTTATTCTTGTTTCTACCTGCCCATTTAGGTGAATACATCTACACCTATGACATAATAACTTAATTAAAAATAAGGACTTGAGGGACTAGGCCAAATCAACATCATGCACATAAAGGGTACTCCTTCCAATTTCTACATCCATAGGATCGACTAAATCGTGCTATAATACCACTAAATTTTTAACACCCTTACCTGACCCAATCATCAAATCTAAGTATAGAGTGCCACAATTAAATTGGGTTGGTGTACAAGTTTAGAACTCACTATTTTAAAATTAGACGGTATTACTTATTTATTTAAAAACTTTCACAACAGATACAATAATTTAAAATAAAAGTTCACTATCTCAATTTTGGATTCTTAGGGAACTAAATAATTAGTTAAATACATTTGAGCCCTAGGCAAAGTCTCCAAAGATACTCTTTTCTTATGTGCATGAAACCATAATAACTTTGATCTCAACCCAACACGAACTAACTTGGTCCCTCCTCATGTTCCTTAATCACTCGCGAGTCCTGCAAGTATAAGCCAAAGTTCTATAAGTTTAAGAGAACTTAGTGAGTTTCTTCACTAAATTGCTCCAAAAATAGTCCCACTTTGTAGTGGTGGTAAACGAAAATAAACGAATTGTAATTAACTCCCTGATTGTTTCGGGAAAATCATGAAGTGGAGGTTTTTGATTCTTTCCTTGAACTTATCTATGGGTGAATAGATCATTAAGCGACCTTCCCCCGGTTAATCCTAGTAGCATTTGACTAGCTTGTGTCGTTTCTTAGATGTCTCGTCATTTCTGCAGACTCTGTCCTTACTTGACATATATTCATTCTTTCATTTATTCCAGGTGTGGATTCTTCTTTCCACCACTTACTTAATAGGTAGTCCTCAAGCCTACCCTCCTAATGATCCATTCGATTATGACCACTGCCTTGGCAAAAATTCCATGGCTGATTAGTCCTTGGTGGACTCATTTTTCTTACCGTACTCCTGGAGGACTTGCTAACATTCCATCTACCGGTTATTTAATGAGACCCATGACTCTCTGGTGGACGAAGTCAACTTGGTTTGACTTGTGGTTGGATTCCTTCCTTGTAACCCACCTTGTTTACGATACTTTGCCTTCAACTGTAACATGCCCATCAACTGTGGAACACTTTGACCTACAATACCCAATAAATTGTCATATGTGTTCATGATTTCTCTTATATGTTGGCTCCCTATGGAATAAGCCATTTGGTTGGTACCTCTTCAATAGTTTCCCCTTAAAGAGGAATAATCTTAACAGACATATCTATAACTTGAAGGGTCCCTTTTCGCAACTCTCTCTCTTTTAATGGTTCTAACTAACCCCTATTTTCTTTATAAACTAACCAGTGTACTTTTGATAATTCTTCAGCCTATAGGGTTTCTCTGAGTGCCCTCTAGCATTTCTTAATGACAGATCCCTATATGAAATTCTAGGGTAAACCTTCTTTTGTTTGTCTGAAAACTAGAAACCATGGGCACGCCATTTCCCACGATTGAGTCTTGCAAGATTACTACCTATATGGCCTACCATCTTTCATGATTACTGTTTTGGCGGACTACTTCCTTTCCTATTTATTTTTCCTCGTTCAGCAGATTCATTACTAATCTGCTAGCTAACCATTGTTTCGTCAACACTTACACTTTTCTTTCACTTCCCTTTTTCCTTTATCTCTGTGATTACCCCTAGTTATTATCTTGGTGCACTATCTCATTTTTATTGTCTTGGCGGACTACCCCGTGTTTATTGTCTCGGCAGACTACCCCGTTTTTACTTTATCAATGGACCACCCTGTGTTTACTATCTTAGTAGATTATAGAGGTGGTCATATTTGCGCTATGGTCTTACACGTTACACATATTTTGAGGTGCCGCCCCATAAGACCTTACCGCTATTGTGGTGTTGCCCTATAGAGCCTATTAACAACCATCGCGGTGTTACTCTATGGAACCTTATAACTGTCAATATCGATTCATCTCATATCTACCTTGATGTATAAACATAGAACCCTCTCCTTCCTGTGCAAGGCCCGGAGCTTCGTACATCATAATTTCCACTTAACAACACTGTATTACAACATCTATAAGGAATTCCATTTTCCCTATTCCTCTGTCCATTCCTCTATTTCACCATTTGTAACCTTAATGATCAAACACTGCAGTGTCCCCTCCGTAGGGCCTGAAGCTTCGTACATCACGGTTTACTCATAGCAATATTTTTTTCGGTATCTAACAGAAATTCACTTTCCTAAATCCTAACTTCATCTATCCCGTCAATACTTTCCCTTCGCACCCCACAATTTATAAGCATAACCACGCAAGCACATACATACGAGCACAAAAACTTAATAACTAGAGTACACTAGACACAAATATGTGTGACCACAACTATTTTATGCATATCAATATACTTACGAATACTCAATTACCTACTTGACCATGTACAAACATATCACTCACAAACAACAGAGATCATGCATCATCAAAGAACTCATTCTGGATTCAAATTAGATTTATGTCAATCATACCACATTGTAGATATGGAGTATAAAAACTTATCTGGTGCTTATAAAAACTTATCTGATACTTCTTTCCCTTTTTAGCTTAGCTTTTTCGAATGCCATAGTTTCCATTATCATGACAACTAAGCATGACAACAAAATTCATGAGTTGAAATTTTGTATTTTCAACTTAAAACTTATTTTTTCTGAAACATGCAAAACCTCTATAGTGGTTTCTAGAAATTGTTAACTTCATTCTCTCAGTTTTATATATATAGAAGGACTAAGTACCTTACCATACCAGATTCTCCACTTTTCCAACTTAAACCTCTTAATCATCACCCCATGCAGAGCTTCCATAGTTATATCTATAATACCCCAAACCCAACAGAGTTGGTTCAACTTGAATTTGGCATGTCACATTAGTCACCGGAGTGACTCTCCATTTACTCCTAACCTAACCTCTAACACACCACAGATTTACATAATGAAAATGTGCTAAGTTATCACAATGCACTTGCAATGTCATAATAACATGTACGAAACATAAGACATGTGAGCACATAAAATCTGTGTAAAGAGAAAGGGTTCACATGTTAACAAACAAAAAAGGCTTCAGGGTTCAAATGAAGTAATAAATAGATATTTTTAGGGTTCACATATTCGAACAAAAATACATAAGTACTTATAACTCAATATTAAGGCATACTAAAAAACATAGGTTTGTATACTTCATATAGCATAGGTTCACATGTAATATGGGCTTCACAACAATAAATGTCATACATTTACGCGTTTGCATACTTTAGTTGGGTTCACTAACAAGTAAGGTTTTCAATAATAAGGGTTCGCATGAAAATCAAGGTTGCAAACTCATAAGGGTCACATGCATAGATATCTTGCATAAATTTTGGCTCGTATAAAGGTGTTAATTCATACTTTGTCTGAATTTATGGAGCACAACAGGGCCTGAACAAAGGGAAGGATAAAAAAACTTTAGCTCTTTATTCATACTAAAGGAATTCAAAAAAATAAAAAAAATAAGTATTTAACTCTATGATGCATGAAAACAAAAATAAAAAATAAATAAACTTACGAAAAAATTGGGTCTAATAAAAATAGCAAAGTCATTGGGCACAATATCACTAATCCAAAGAAAATAACCACATCATCTTTTTCCAGTGTTTTTTGGTACCTATCCTGATTAGCCTTGCTTGGATCAATCACCTCGCAACTGCCTTTTGCAAACTACTTACCTCTGAAGTAAGAGAGGAGTGGGTGAGCTGTAACAGCCCGATTTAGACCCTAATCGAATTGGTGATTTCGGGACCACGAATACGAGTAAAAAAAATATATTTAAATATTATATTCTATGTTTATTTTTTGTGAATTTGTATTTGTGAAATTTTCGTGATTTAATTTTGTCGTTTAGGTATCCGATTAAATAAAAGGACTTAATCGCATAAATTGAAAACTTGATAGTTTAAAGCATAAGGACCAAATTGTTAGTGGCTTTCTAAGTTGGGGTATTTATGTTGTAAATATCCCATTAATACTTTGGTAGGATGGTATAGGACATATTATATGGTTTTTATATTATATCACTAAGGATATATATGTAATTAAACTTAAAAATATAATAAGTTATAATATAATAAAACAAGAAAGACATGTTCATATTTTATTCACCATTTCCGAAATTAAAACAAAAGAAAAGAGAAAATAAACCTAGGGTTCGACTCTTTCAAGCTTGATTCAAAGTAAGTTCTAGCTAGGTTTTTGAAAATTTTTACGTTTTAGAGATCGTTGCTTCGAGTACTACAAAACCCATGCTTGAATTTTTTATTTTGGTGAATATTTTGAGTTATGTCATTGTAGATATCTTGTGATTTTTTTTTGTTTGATGATGAAATATGAAAGATATGTTCTAGGCTAACATGTTTTGTATTGGAGTTTTTGATGATTTTGAGTAATTAGGACTAAATTACAAAAATAATAATTTGAGGGACTAGAATGTGAAATAAATGAAATATATGGACTTGCATAAACACTAGGAACATTCGGCCTAACATGGGTATTTTGAGATTTTGCATATTTTGTGTTTTGTGCAATAGGGACTAAATTGTAAAAATTGTAAATGTTAAGGGTAAAATGGTAATTTGACCATTTATGTGTTTTTGGACTAAATTGAATGAAAATATGTTTGAATGAGCTTAATTTGAATATTTTTAGATCAAGCACCAAAGAAATCGGATTTGGATCGGGGAAAAATGAAAGTTGTCGACTAGCTGCCCGGTTCTATTTTACGTTGTCCGTGGTAAGTTTATAAGCAAATAGATGTGTTTAACTGTAGTTAAATGTTAATATTGTATGCTGGTATGAAAT
The DNA here is from genome assembly GCF_025698485.1 of Gossypium arboreum. NCBI lineage: Eukaryota > Viridiplantae > Streptophyta > Magnoliopsida > Malvales > Malvaceae > Gossypium > Gossypium arboreum. The sequence goes on along the minus strand of NC_069081.1, from coordinate 80,159,379 downwards.
GTGTGAACATATATAAGCTATGGTCGGATATGATTAAGTTTGGCTATTATATCTCCGAATTGGTTTTGACCGAGTTACAACGTCCGAAAGCCCCGTATAAAACTTAGGAATAGTTAGGATACATATGTCATGACATAGGATTCCTATATATGTGTACGAGTAAGACCATGGCATCGATATATGATTCCTATATGTGTTTACGAGTAAGACCCTGTCTGGGACAGTGGCATCGATATGTGACTACATGTAAGACCATGTCTGGGACGTTGGCATTGTATGACTTGTGTGCTTATCCGAGTGTCCTATCCAATTCCAAATGGTTCATCGGGCTACGATAAGGTGTGAACGTACATGTTGAATAAGCTAAATGACCAGGTATGGAATTGGTTATTATCACTTGTGATAAGGTAAGTAAGTACTTAATGTTTGATACAAATGACTTATGAGGTAAATATAAAATGTGTATAATTATATAAGTATGTTCGGTCTTGATAGATATATTGTGATTGTCTTTGAAATGATATATGATATGTGTATAGATGTAACCATTTGTATTAGGCCATTTAGGCAATATGTACATGATGATATATTATGATGCTCGAGTTTGTGTTTATGAGTATAAGTATATTTGATTATATAATGATATATTGGCTTTGTAAGTGAAATATGAATTACTTATATTAGTTATATGAGTATTTGACCAAGGTGGGAATTTTGTATAAAAACAAAAATATTATTTATGAAATTGGTAGTTTGAGACTAAGAATATTTATGCTAGTATAATTCGGTTTAGTTTAAAATGAGTTGGTTATATCACTAGATTGTTTTTTTTTCTTATAGCTTACTAAGCTATAATAGCTTACTGTGTGTATATTTGTTTATGTTTTATAAATTTTGGATTCAAGTTACAAGCTCGGGGATCGTTAGTAAAGTCTATCACACTATCGACTGTTTTTGGTATTTTATAAGTTGCATTTTGGAATTATGGCATGTATAGGCTGGATTTCGTTTGAAATAATGAACTTTGGTTATGTATAAGGCCATGCAAAAATGACTTAATTTCTATGCTAGATCTTGGTTTTGGCATATTTTTGGTTTTAGTCCATTTGGTTATTATGCTATGTGTCATGAATGAATATCTTTTGTGTTATGTGATTGTACATTAAAGTTGGCTAATGATTTTGGATGAGGCATTAAGAAATCGATCATAAGTATATTTGACCATCTTGGTTGTGTTTCATACTAATATGAATTATATAGAAGAATTTGATTACTATGTTTAGTCTTAATTTGTCATGTCTTTGATTGAAACATATTAATGAGCTTGATTGTTGATAAAATGATAATGGAAGTCCTATATACGTATGTAATTTTGGGTAATGAGGTTCGGCTATGATAATATGAACTAGGTATATTAGTCAGTTTTTGATGGAATTATGTAATGTGATAATTAAAGTGATGGGTGAATGTATGCTAGTTTAATAGATTCAGTTGCTAAGTCGTAGGTATTGCATGTGTTGCATGATCATTTTGGTTGGTTGTTTTAGTATGTATATAATGCTAAGTATAATCTTTATTTTAGGGTAAGTTGCGCATTGTATATATTTGTATGATGTTATATATACATATTTGGCCATATGGTTCATTATGAATGTAATTGAGTTAATGTAGATTATAATTTATTAGGTAAAGAGGAAGACATATGCATGATGCAAATTTTAGTGTTCATTTATAAATCAAGTTGAGACATGCGTATATGACATTTGGTCTTGTAATATTAATTAAGTTTTTATGTTTCTTGTATGCATGTAAGGTGTTCATATTTATGGGTGCTTTTTACCTATGTATATGGCTATATGAATTTACTTGATTAAGTGCAAGTTGAGAATGTGTATAATGATATACATATATTAGCCGATTAAACCAATAAATGAAGTGAGTTGATTTATAACCTAATACTTGTTTTTAATGGTATTAATATGTAAAACATATAAGATTCATATAGATTACTATGTTAATGCCACATAAATGAAATTGTTGATGTATATTATATTTTATATTGTTACATGTGAACGATATGTCTATTTATATATACATATGATATAAAATGTCCAATTTTAAAAGTTGTATTAGTTTATGAAAATAATTTTATTAACTTTCGAGACTTGTTTATATGAATAATTAAATATTTATATTTAATTGTTTGGGGTCATATTTTATTCTGTAATGCCTTATGACTCTATTCCGGTAACGGATACGAGTTAGGGGTGTTACATTTGATTGGTATCAGAACTATGATTTAGTCGGTTCTAGGACTAATGTAACGTGTGCGAGTCTAGCTATAAATGCCATATTATATACTGTGATAGTGTGATGACTTCTGACATTTGAAAATATGTTTTCATATAGTAAATGGATCCCGAAAGAGCTATAGCTGATGATGTCGAGAATGTAGCACCTACTCCCATGCATGGGACAGCGTCGGTTGATTCTCTACTGACTTTGAGTAATCAAGAAAGTGAGGCTAAGCAAGCCTTCTACCAAATGATGAATGACTGGTTTGCTCAATATATCCAGACTAACCCAGCTACACAACAACCTCCACCCCCGATTAATCTATCTTCGATGCCTCCTGTACCTCAAGTAAGTGATCCGCGGAGATTATATAAGCCACCTGTTGATAAAATCAGAAAACATGAGGCCGAAGAGTTTAAAGCTACTGATGATGATGATGATGAGTGGGCTAAGCTCTGGCTTGATAATACTATTCATGTGTTTGATGAGCTATCCTGTACCCTAGATAAATGTTTGAAATTTGCCATATCTTTGCTTCGAGACACATCATATCACTGGTGGAATACCCTAGTATCAGTGGTCTCGAGAGAGCGGGTGACCTGGGAATTCTTTCAAACTAAGTTTCGTAAGAAATATATTAGCCAGAGATTTATTGATCAGAAGCAAAAAGAATTTCTAGAGCTAAAACAGGGTCGGATGACCGTGACAAAGTATGAGCAAAAATTCGTGAGACTCAGCCAGTATGCCTGAGAGTGTGTAGAATAATGTGTAAAAGTTTCGAAGACGGACTGAATGAAGACATTAAATTGTTAGTTGGCATACTTGAGATAAAAGAGTTTATGGTACTTGTTGAGCGAGCCTGCAAAGCTGAAGAGCTCGGGAAAGAGAAAAAGAAAGATAATTTTGAAGCTAGAGACTCGCATAAGAGATCATTCAATAAGTCAGTTCAGCCAATACCAAAGAATTTTCGAGATGATTTCAACCGTTCAAAAGCCACTTCGGGATATTCTCGACGAGACCAGAACAGATCACCAGTGAGTTCAAGAGCTACCTCAGTAGCTAGTGTGAGTAATGTGAGATCAAATCAAGCCGAGTATAAATATTGTGGTAAACGACATCCCGGTAGTTTCAGATTGCATGATCGAGCCTGTTTTAAATGTGGACCGACAGATCATTATATTAGAGATTGCCCAGGGTTAGCTGAAGAAAATCCAGTGTAGAACACGAGATCGGGTAATACTACGGCTCAAGGTAGACCATCGAGAAATGCGGGTAATGCGAGTGGCAGTCAGAGAGGAATTAAAGATACAACAGTCAGATCTGAGGCTTGTGCACCTGCCAGAGCCTATGCTATTCGTGCGCGAGAAGAGGCTTCATCCCTAGATGTTATTATTGGTACATTTACTCTCTATGATACTAATGTAATTGCATTGATTGATCCTGGTTCTACTCATTCTTATATTTGTGAAACTTTAGTATTCAGCAAAACTTTGCCTGTTGAGTCTACTGAGTTTGTGATTAGAGTGTCAAACCCCTTAGGCCGGTGTGTTATGGTTGACAAAGTGTGTAAGAATAGTCCCTTCATGGTTCGAGATCTGTGCTTTCCAGCTGATTTGATGTTTCTTCCATTTGATCAGTTCGACATAATTCTGGGTATAGACTGTTTGACATTAGATGATGTTGTTGTGAACTGTAAGAGAAACACCATTGATCTAAACAGTCAGAATGATGAGGTGATTCAGATTGAATCTAGTGATTTGTATGGTTTACCAGCGGTAATTTCTTCGATGCTAGCTTAGAAATATGTGAGAAAAGGGTGTGAAGCTTATTTTGCCTACGTGCTTGACAGTAAAGTGGCTGAAAGAAACATTGAATCAGTACCAGTTGTATGTGAGTATCCAGATGTATTTCCTAAAGAATTACTGGGTTTACAACCTATTTGGGAGGTGGAGTTTGGTATTGAGTTAATGCCTGGGATGACTCCGATATCCATAGCTCCATATAGAATGGCACCTATAGAATTAAAAGAATTGAAAACTCAGTTGCAAAGGTTGACAGACAGAGGTTTCACGCGACTGAGTTTCTCTCCTTGGGGTGTACCTGTGTTGTTTGTGAAAAAGAAAGACGGAACTATGAGAATGTGCATCGATTATAGACAACTTAATAAGCTGACTATAAACAATAAGTATCTGCTGCAATGGATTGATGATCCGTTTGATCAACTGAAAGGGACTACAGTGTTTTCGAAGATAGATTTGAGATCAGGCTACTATTAATTGTGAGTTAAAGACTCTGACGTGCCAAAGAGTACTTTTTGAACGAGCTATGGACATTACGGGTTCTTGGTTATGCCTTTTGGACTTACTAATGCACCTGCTATTTTCATGGATTTGATGAATCGAATCTTCAGACCGTATCTGGATCGGTTCGTGGTTGTGTTTATAGATGACATTTTGATCTACTCTCGTGGTGAAGTTGAACATGCCAAACATTTGAGACTTGTGTTACAAACTTTGCGAGATAAGCAATTGTATGCGAAATTCAGTAAATGTGAGTTCTGGTTAAGTGAAGTCAGTTTTCTGGGCCATGTGGTATTAGCATCGGGTATTCGGGTTGATTCGAGCAAAATTTTAGCTATACTTGATTAGAAACCTCCGAATAATGTTTTTGAAGTCCGAAGCTTTCGCGACTTGCTAGTTATTATAGACAGTTCGTGAAAGGTTTCTCTATGATTGCAGCCCCAATGATGAAGCTATTGTAGAAAGATGTTAAGTTTGAGTGGTTAGAGAAGTGCTAGAAAAGCTTTGATTAGTTGAAAGCCCTTTTGACCAAAGCTCCAGTATTAGTTCAGCCAGAATCAAGTAAAGAATTTTTTATTTGTAGTGACGCATCTTTAAATGGTTTGGGTTGTGTTTTGATGCAGGAAGGCAAAGTTATAGCTTATGCCTCGAGACAGTTGAAGCCACATGAAAAGAATTATCCAACACATGACCTGGAATTGGTAGCCATTGTGTTCGCATTGAAAATTTGGCATCATTATCTGTTTAGTGAGAAATGTCATGTTTATTCTGATCACAAAAATATGAAATACTTGATGACTTAGAAAGATCCGAATTTGAGACAACGCCGATGGTTAGAATTACTAAAAGACTATGAGCTGTGATTGACTACCACCCGGGAAAGGCTAATGTTGTTGCTGATGCTTTAAGCCGAAAATCACTGTTTGCTTTGCGTGCAATGAATGCGCATATGGCTATGTCTGATGATGGTTCGATAATAGCTGAATTGAAAGCAAGACCGTTATTTGTTCAAAAAATTTGTGATGCCAAGAAGGTTGATAATGAGTTGATGGAAAAACGAGCTCAATGTGATTTAAATGTTGATTCAGAGTTTCGAGTTGATGCTGATGCCTATTTGAGATTTCAAAACCGATGACTATTTGAGATTTCAAAACCGAATATGTGTCCCGAGGAATTCAGAGTTGATTCAGATGATTTTGAATGAAGCTCACAACAGTCGGTTATCTGTTCACCCAGGTAGTACAAAGATGTATAATGATCTGAAACAGCTTTATTAGTGGCATGGTATGAAACGAGACATTTCTAACTTTGTTTCAAAATGCTTAATTTGTCAACAAGTAAAAGCCAAGCATCAGGTACCTTCTGGATTGCTTCAGCCGATCATGATACCTAAGTGGAAATGGGACAGAGTTATTATGGACTTTGTATCCGGAAAGATGCAATGTGGGTTATTATGGATAGATTGACTAAATCGGCTCATTTTGTTCCGATACGTACAGACTACTTTCTGGATAAGTAGGCTAAATTGTATGTTTCTCAGATTGTGAGATTACATGGTGTGCTGATATCTATTGTTTCAGATAGGGATCTGAGATTTACATCGTGATTTTGGAAGAAATTGCAAGATGCACTAGGTACGAAATTACATTTCAGTATTGCTTTCCATCAGCAAATAGATGGCCAGTCTGAGCGAATCATTCAGATACTTGAGGATATGTTAAGATGTTGCATTCTCGAGTTCGAAGGTACATGGGAATGATACCCACCTTTGATTGAATTTGCGTATAACAACAGCTTTCAATTGAGTGTCAAAATGGCACCTTATGATGCTTTGTATGGTCGTAAATGTCATACGCCATTGTACTGGACTGAGCTCAGTGAAAATAAGATACATGGGGTCAGTTTGATCAAAGAAACCGAACAGAAAGTGAAAGTGATCCGTGAAAGTCTAAAAGCAGCATCAGATTGTCAGAAATCATATGCGGACTTGAAATGTAAAGAAATAGAGTTCCAGATCGGAGATAAAGTTTCCTTGAAAGTCTCATTGTGGAAGAAAATACTCAGATTTGGTCGCAAAGGCAAATTGAGTCCGAGGTTTATTGGGCTGTATGAGGTAATAGAGCGTATCGGGCCAGTTGCTTACAGACTATTGTTGCCACCTGAGTTAGAAAAGATTCACAATGTATTCCATGTTTTGATGCTTTGTAGATATCGATCTGATCCTTCACATGTGATTAGTCCGTCTGAGGTTGAGATTAAGCCCGATATGACGTACGAGGAAGAACCAATTCATATTCTAGCTCGTGAGATTAAAAAGTTACCAAAAAAGAAAATTCTGTTAGTTAAAGTACTATGGTGTAAACACGGGGTTAAAGAAGCAACGTGGGAGCCAGAAGATGCAATGAGAGAACACTATCCGAACCAATTCACCGGTAAGATTTTCGGGGACGAAAATCCCTAAGGGGGAGAGTTCTAACATCCCGATTAGACCCTAATCAGAATGGTGGTTTTGGGACCATGAATTCGAGTCAGAAAAATATTTAAAAACTATATTCTGTGTTTATTTTGTGTGAATTTATATCTGTGAAATTTTCGTGATTTAATTTTGTCGTTTAGGTATCCGATTAAATTAAAGGACTTAATCGCGTAAATTGAAAACTTGATAGTTTAAAGCATAAGGGCCAAATTGTTAGTGGCTTTCTAAGTTGGGGTATTTATGTTGTAAATATCCCATTAATACTTTGGTAAGACGGTATAAGACATATATTATATGGTTTTTATATTATATCATTAAGGATATATATGTAATTAAACTTAAAAATATAATAAGTTATAATATAATAAAATAAGAAAGACATGTTCATATTTTATTCACCATTGCCAAAATTAAAACAAAAGAAAAGAGAAAATAAACCTAGGGTTCGGCTCTTTCAAGCTTGATTCAAGGTAAGTTCTAGCTCGATTTTTGATAATTTTTACGTTTTTGAGATTGTTGCTTCGAGTACTACAAAACCCATTCTTGAATTTTTGTTTTGGTGAATATTTTGAGTTATGCCATTGTTGAGAGCTTGTGATTTTTGTTGTTTGATGATGAAATATGAAAGATGTGTTTTAGATTAACATGTTTTGTATTGGAGTTTTTGATGATTTTGAGTAATTAGGACTAAATTGCAAAAATAATAATTTGAGGGACTAGAATGTAAAATACATGAAATATATGGACTTGTATGAACACTAGGAACATTCAGCCTCACATGGATATTTTGAGATTTTGCATATTTTGTGTTTTGTGCAATAGGGACTAAATTGTAAAAATTGTAAATGTTAGGGGTAAAATGGTAATTTGCCCATTTATGTGTTTTTGGACTAAATTGAATGAAAATATGTTTGAATGAGCTTAATTTGAATATGTTTAGATCAAGAACCAAAGAAATCGGATTTGGATCGGGGAAAAACAAAAGTTGTCGACTAGTTGCCCTGTTTCATTTTACGTTGTCTGAGGTAAGTTTATAAGCAAATAGACGTATTTAATTGTAGTTAAATGTTAATATTATATGCTGGTATGAAGTGTGTGAACATATAAAAGCTATGGTCGAATATGATTAAGCTTGGCTATTATATCTCCGAATTGGTTTCGACCGAGTTACGACGTCCGAAAGCCCCGTATGAAACTTAGGAATAGTTAGGATACATATGTCATGACATAGGATTCCTATATGTGTACGAGTAAGACCATGGCATCGATATGTTATTCCGATATGTGTTTACGAGTAAGACCCTGTCTAGGACAGTGTCAGCGATATGTGACTACATGTAAGACCACGTCTGGGAGGTTGGATTGTACGACTTTTGTGTTTATCCGAGTGTCCTATCCAATTCCAAATGGTTCATCGGGCTGCGATAAGTTGTGAAAGTACATGTTGAATAAGCTAAACGACCAGGTATGGAATAGGTTATTATCACTTGTGATAAGGTAAGTAAGTAATTAATGTTTGATACAAATGACTTATGCAGTAAATATATAATGTGTATAATTATAAAAGTGTGTTCTATCTTGATAGATATATTTTGATTGTCTTCGAAATGATATGTGATATGTGTATAGATGTAACCATGTGTATTCAGCCATTTAGGCAATGTGTACATGATGATATATTATGATGCTCGAGTTTGTGTTTATGAGTATAATTATATTTGATTATATAATGATATATTGGCTTTGTAAGTGAAATGTGAATTACTTATATTGGTGATATGAATATTCGGCCAAGGAGGGAATTTTGTATAAAAACAAAAATATCATTTATGAAATTGATTGTTTGAGACTAAGCATATTTATGCTAGTATAATTCGGTTTAGTTTAAAATGAGTTGGTTATATCACTAGATTTTTTATTTGCTTATGGCTTCCTAAGCTATAATAGCTTACTCTGTGTATATTTGTTTCTGTTTTATAAATTTTGGATTCTAGTTACAAGCTCGGGGATCGTTAGTAAAGTCTATCACACTATAAACCACTTTTGGTATTTTATAAGTTGCATTTTGGAACTATGACATGTATGGGTTGGATTTCGTTTGAAATAATGAACTTTGGTTATGTATAAGGCCATACGAAAATGGCTTAATTTCTATGCTAGATCTTGGTTTTGGCATATTTGTGGTTTTAGTCCATTTGATTATTATGCTATGTGTCATGAATGAATATCTTTTGTGTTATGTGATTGTACATTGAAGTTGGCTAATGATTTTGGATGAGGCATGAAGAAATCGATCATAAGTATATTTGACTACCTTGGTTGGGTTTCATACTAATATGAATTATATAGATGAATTTGATTACTATGTTTAGTCTTAATTTGTCATGTCTTTGATTGAAACATATTAATAAGCTTGATTGTTGATAAAGTGATAATGGAAGTCCTATATACCTATGTAATTTTGAGTAATGAGGTTCAGCTATGATACTATGAACTAGGTATATTAGTCAGTTTTTGATGGGATTATGTAATGTGATAATTAAAGTGATGGGTGAATGTATGCTAGTTTAATAGATTCGGTTGCTAAGTGGTAGGTATTGCATGTGTTGCATGAGCATTTTGGTTGGTTGTTTTAGTATGTATTTAATGCTAAGTATAATCTTTATTTTAGGGTAAGTTGCACATTGTATATATTTGTATGATGTTATATATATATATATATATATATATATTTGGCCATATGGTTCATTATGAATGTAATTGAGTTAATGTAGATTATAAATTATTAGGTAAAGAGGAAGACATATGCATAGTGCAAATTTTGGTGTTCATTTATGAATCAAGTTAAGACATGCGTATATGACATTTGGTCTTGTAATATTAATTAAGTTTTTATGTGTCTTGTATGCATGTAAGGTGTTCATATTTATGGGTGCTTTTTACCTATGTATATGGCTACATGAATTTACTAATCAGGTGCAAGTTGAGAATGTGTATAATGATATGCATATATTAGCCGATTAAACCAATAAATGAAGTGGGTTGCTTTATAACCTAATACTTGCTTTTAATGTATTAATATGTAAAACATATGAGATTCATATAGATTACTATGTTAATGCCGCATATATGAAATTGTTGATGTATATTATATTTTATACTGTTACATGTGAGCGGTATGTCTATTTATATATAGATATGATATGAAATGTCCAAATTTAAAAGTTGTATTAGTTTATGAAAATAATTTTATTAACTTTCGAGACTTGTTTATATGAATAATTAAATATTTATATTTAATTGTTTGGAATCATATTTTATTCTGTAATGCCTTATGACTATATTCCGGCGACGAATACTAGTTAAGGGTGTTACATGAGCTCATTGAGATCTCAGTGAATATACAGTAAACATCAAAGTATGCTTAAAATATGGAGTTAAAACAAAACTTAGTTTGAAAATCGTTTCACAAGCTGGGCTTACCGTGAAGGTGTGAGACCCAACTCGCAGTTACCTACTTGTCATAAAAACATATAAGTTTGTAAAATAGTTTCACATGTACTAATTGGAAATTATACTTAAAAACTTGTCTTGTTTTAGTAAGAAAGCATAAAACATATTCATGTACTTGTCATGTCCTTGAGCTTGTTCTTGTTCTTATACTTGTAACTTTTCGCCTGTCGAAGCTCTAGTGTTCGAATATTGTTCATAGAATTAAGGCATATAGGGTAAGTTCTGAGTTAGTATGTATTAAATTTGACCAAGCACATGAGCCTATGGTTGTTCCTTTGGGCAAAGTTTGCATTTGGTGAGCTTGGTGGTTTGGCAAACACTTCTAGAGAGTATACGCCACCCCAACTGTTAGACAAAACAATAAGCCTTTAGTGATAAGACCTTAATTTGAAAAGAATCGTATGATTTATTATTATTTTATTATATTGGTTGAACAATCTGATGAGATAAATGAGAATTTGGTTAGTATAGAAACTAAGTTTTTTTAACTTGTTATACCCACATTTATGAAGAGAGAGAAATGCTTAATAATAAGGAACGAGGGGTTTGGAGGGAAATTGGATTTATTCATTAAGTTTTTCCTTTCGTGTATATTTGTATAAAGTAAGCTTTGGCTTTCTATGTAAATTTTATGCTTTCTTTGGTAACCATATTTTCTTCCCAAACTTCCTTTGAAATTTTCTCTTAGAAAATCCTATACCTAAGATGTTATTGAAGATTCTTGATTCGCTGTATTCAAGCAACTCCATTGTATCTTAGTACCTGGTAAATATCGATGAAAGTCAGGTATTTTCATAGTCATTTACAGTGCCTTAGGGTTTCACGCTTAAGGGTCAGTTTAAGGGGTAAAGGAGGAAACTTTCAGATTCTGGGTTTTCTAATTCATGTTCTTGTGTACTTGTTTAGTTTTCTAGTGCAATGAATTGATAAGTTTAACTATTTATTCTATAGCTCAATATACTCCTAAGGGCTCTCATAAAAAGGGCAAAGGTCCTTTTATTTGAACATTCCTGCATTTTCTAGTGATTTTCTTCTTGCTTTCATGTGTGTGTATAATGTTCTCATTTATGTTTGATTGAGGTAAGCACTTTTATCCTATAATATAATATGTTTGTGTATGAGTAATAAAGGTTTGCGGTTATAAGTTTAAGTTACTTGTCTGTGTAAATAGAGTAAGGGGCTTTCTTCATGTTTGAGTCACCACCCATTGTTTTTGGAATGAACAATATGAAATGATTTATGAAAACAAAATCATGGAAATGCCTTCAATAAAATGAGCATTCAACTGGCAGATCCTGATACATGAAAAGGGATCATGTAGCCTTTTGTAGGGCAAGAGTTATTGCAAACCAGATTAGCAAATCATGGTGAAATGAATGAAATGAATGCTAAAGTTTGATCATGGACTTGGGTGTGGCTAGCATGAAGAAGGTTGTCTGGATGGTTGCATGGACGTAGTGTACGTGCTAAAGGATTATTGTCTATAGTAAAGTCTATTTGTGTATGGTATTCGCCAATGAGCGAGCTGTATGACTTGTTGAGTTGGAAAGGTTTATTAGTATTATATATAGATATTGAGATGTTTGCTCTAGAACTCACTAAGTTCTTTGAACTTATTTAGTTACCTTTCCTTCTTAGGATAGTTGATGAAGAAAATGACTTTTTGAAGACAATGCTAGTGGACATCTATTTTGGGAGATTTCTAAGTTTTTTGTATCATGCATGGCATGGGGGTGATGTCTAGATAGTGTCATTTCGAAGAATGAATTTTGTAATTTAAAGTTATTCTTTTGAAATCGTTAATTCAATGAAACATCAGTAAAATGATTATGTTTTTTTTTTGCAAAGTATCGAATTATTTATCTTGAATGATTAATATTTGTCTGATTATATGTATATGTATACAACACTGTAGTTAAATATAGGTTTACGCCAAATATGGTTTTAAGATCTTCTAGTGGAGCTTCTATGTTTTTCATTTTCCTTGGAAATGTATATGTTTATTTTAAATGTATCTTTATGAAGACAACGCCTGTACAAGTTTAAAAGAAAAGATTTTAAGGTAGTGACACTCCAATCATGGGTCTTCCTTAAGGATTGAGTTTGGGCCGTTACAATACTAATCATAAAACTTTTTTCTTATACTTGTCATATATGTATAGTTGGATAAGCGGAGCTCCTTATAATGCCTCACTTGTGACTCAAAAAGTCCTTAACATGTCTCCTAAGTGTAGCATAAACCCAAACACTCTCATGTACACCAACATGTCCCTTTCAATGGAGCATAGCTCGACATTCCTGTACCTCTCCACATATCCTAGGGCATTAACACCCAAATAAAAAAACTTATAGGTGAGTAATCACAATCTTTTGGCATACCAATATATCCAACGTAGGGCTCAGCCAAGGAGCTCACAAAAACACAGTTTGTAAAATCAAGCTTTTAAAACATATCTTTAAAATATTTAAAAGATAAGCTCACGTATAAGCGCACATAAAACATATCTTTAAAAACATAGCAACATATTTTGGAAACAGAGTTTATAGAAAAGCTTACTCTTGGAACTTTTTTTTTTTACAAAAAATCCCTAAGGTCCTAAAAACACAATGGTTCATACACAAATGACGATCCCTAAATACTCATCGATTAGCTGAGAATTTAAACAAGTTTTACTTTTCCTCTATCCTTACTGACAGATGGTTAGGCTGGTTCACAACATACATAAATGTACACAAATTACTTAACAAATAAAACAAAAAATTCAAACTTATGAGTGAACCTAGTTTCCTATACTTAATCCTAGTAGAACAAAGGCTTACCTTTGTTTTTATGAACTTTGGTTTAGAATAGAGACTTCACAAAAAGAATACTTGATGAGAGAACTCTCTATAAGAAGGGCTTAATTTGTTGAAGCTAAGTCTTTTAGTACTCTTAGTGTACCCTACTTGACTTAGGAAAAGCTTATGTGCATGGATAGTTTCCTAATTGGAAAGCAAGTCAACTTCTTAAGTTAAGTGTAACTCTTCTTGACTGGTGAACCCCAGTTCACTAAACAAACTGGTGAACCCCAACGCGCCAAATAAACTAGCTGTAACACCCCTCGCCCGCATCCGACGCCAGGACGGGGTTCGAGGTGCTACCTGACTTTTACTAACACTTCCATACTAAACAGGGCCATGAAATCTCAAATAATTAAAAACTTTTCTTTTCACATGCAATTTGTCCCTTATGCGAGCTTACGAGGCCCAATACATGCATTCGGGGCGGTTCGGGACCCAATCGAGAACTCATGAAAACTTAGAAAAATCTCTTGCGTTAAGGCTTCAAACGCCCATGTGCTCAGCCGTGTGGCGAAATAGTCTAATTATCAAGCCTTTTGTCACTCTCACACCACATGCATAGATACATACTTATCCAATAACATACAACGTGGCATAAATGAGCTCTTAAACATCTACAAACATGATATGCTCAAGTTATTTTCTTATGTAATAAATATTATAGAATTTGCCCATATCATTACCACATACTAGACATAACTATCATTACATCACAAACCATTCATGAAGCATTATTAACTATTTACCAATCACTTAATCCTGCATTAGTTACTAGCTCATCAATGAATCTCAATTCAATCTCTAGGCATACATGTTGTAAGCCACATCACAAGAAATAATAACATAAATGCATAAGAATAATCATATGGGCCCATAACGTCATTAGCCGACATAGGCCAATTTACATGACTAATACTACCTTAATAACAAGCCAATGCCTTTGGCTAAATCATAATATTACATACTCACATTAAAACCCTATACATGCCATAGACTCGAATCACTTGAGTTTACTTACTCCGATAACGTTAACTCGATAGGGTGATAATATCTCTGACGGCCTCCAACCCGAGCTAACCTGGAACTCTAGAAAACATGGGAAAGAAGGGGGTAAGCTTTCGCTTAGTAAGTTCATATGAAAACAATAAGCAACTCATTAACTTGTTTTATCAATGTTTACAACATATTTTCAAGTTTACTATAAGCTGTCTTTCTGAGCAATGGTCACTAAATTATTTATATCTAGAGCTACGAAACTCCGAATTAAGTTCTGTTAATTTTCCCTGAAACTAGACTTATTTTCCTTTCTTCCATAAAATTTCCAGAATTTTTGGTTAAGCCAAATAGTACATTTTATTAGTTAAAGTATCCCCTATTTCAGGGTATGACCACTCTGACCCCTGTGCACTACAAACCGAATTTCTCCCTGTACAAACTTCCAACGACCATGCTGTTTATTTACCATAAAAATAGACTCAATAAGGAATCCATTCATGTAAGGTATAACTCTTAATAATTTTTGTACAATTTTTGGTGAATTTCTAAATTTAGAACAGGGGATCTCGAATTCATTCAGACCCTGTTTTACAAGAATTCAAATATCAAACAATATGGAATTCTTTTTCTTCCTCTGTTTCTTTCATGTGAAAATAGACTCATTAAGCTTTAATCTCATATTTTATTCTGCCTCTAACTCATTTTCCACTATTTTTAGTGTATTTTCAAAGTTACACTACTGCAGTAACTCAAATCTATCAAGGCTAAATTACTCATTCATGATCTTACCACCTTATCGTTGTTGTATCTATTTTCAACCCGAGGGTTAAGTACATACCTGTCCAAAATGTCCATTTCACAATACTTACCAATACGTCACCTACATCTTAAGTGTTCGTCCATTCCACTAGAAATTTTTACCCGTTGAACACATCGAATATAACTTCGGATACATGGATAATTTGCACATAAGTGCCATATTTGTAGCCAAGCTACCATGTAACCCGCCCATAAGTGAACTCGGACTCAACTCAACGAGCTCGCCATTCGCATCCATAAGTGAACTCGGACTCAACTCAACGAGTTCGGATGGCTAGTTACATCTCACGAACTCGGACTCAACTCAACGAGTTCGGACATTCCACATCCATAAGTGAACTCGGACTCAACTCAACGAGTTCGGATGCTCAACCATTCTAGTGACATGTCACTTGTATCCTAATCTATTCCTAAGGTTCAAACGGATTTTCCTCGAACACGTCTCCTTGCCATCTTCCGTAAAATACCGAAACCAATACTCGGTAGCACTTTATATTTAACAAATAATACACTTAATTTGCATTTTATTCGAAAATAACCACAAAGCATATATTTCATGATAAGAATCAGCATATCCTATATTTAACATCAATAATTTAAAAATAATAATTATGCTACGTTATTTACACATGAACTTACCTCGATACCACAAATGTGAAAAGGACATACTCGTCCATAAATCGATTTCTTTCCGTTCTAGGTCCAAGTCTCAATTTTCATCATCTATAACATCACATTTAGCCTACCAATCAGACACAATATTCATATGGGTCTAAAAATCATATTTTTACAAATTTTTATTTTGACCCCTAAACTTTTGCATATTTGCACTTTTGCCCCAATGCTCGTAAAATAATTTTTATTCAATTTCTATAAGGTTTAAGACATGCTGAACATTTTTCTCTTCTATGGAAACTCCAAATTTTCACTAATTCACACACTTATGACCAATTTGTAACTTTCACAATTTAACCCCTTTTTGACATTTTTACCGAAATTCATTGAATAAAACTCATATTTAACACATCAAACATTCATTATCCACTATAAACCATCAAAACACAACCATATCATGTATGGGTAAATTTTTAAACTCTAATTTCTCTTCAATCAATTGGTAGAAATAGAAAATTTAAGCTTCAGGGATCTCAAAAATACGAAAATCATTAAAAACGGGACAAAAACCGTACCTATATAAGCCATAGAAGCTTGGCTGAATGGAGCTCATCCATGGCTGCCATTTTCAGTTCTTTCCCACGGTTGAAGAAGAAAGAATGGAAAAAAAATGATAGCTTTTATCATTTTTGTCTTATTAGATTATTTTAATTAATTTACAAAATTACCTTTTTTATTTCAACCAAATTTCAAAAATACCAAACAAATATCCATTCACTAACTTATTAAGGGAATAATTGTCACATAAGGACTTTCAATTTAAAACTCATAACAATTAGGCACCTCATATATAAAGAACTCAACTTTTGCACTTTTTACAATTTAGTCCTTTTGACTAAATTGAGTGCTCAAACGTCAAAATTTTCGAATGAAATTTTTACGAAATATTTTCATAAATTTATAGACTATAAAAATATAATAAAAATATTTTATTTTTCTCGTCGGGTTTGTGGTCCCGAAACCACTTGTTCGACTAGACCCAAAATCGGCTATTACATTTCTTCCCTTTAGGGATTTTCGTCCCCAAAATCTTACCGTAAAAAGTTGTTCTCTACTTTCACGAGTCACTTATATCTTTTTCTCACAACTTACAAAACAACTCCACACAAGCTCATACTCAAGATTTCCTATAGCTTTTCCATAGTTGAGGTATAAACCTCGAGCTCAATTTTAAACACCGGAGACCGACATTGTTGGAACTATAAACTCGAAACATACAACTCAGTCACATCTGTTGAATAATATATTTGTACATACTAAAATAATCATGCACTTCCATCATCAATCTTTCACAATTCAACTTGCATCTCTCCTTTTCCGGAAATGAGAGACATCCCGATCTGAAATTCATAACATCCTTTCTCATTTTCTTCCCATCGTCATCATGACAATAATAATCTCGAATACATTTGATATTCAGCTTTACCCTATAGACAATTCGACATCCTTTGAACGAATAAACAAGATATCTTTGTGAACTCAGACTCAATTCTCTGATACCCGAGTTTCTCGATCAAAATCTTACTCAATTAATAGTAATAGAAACCAAATCAAATCCTCCTGCAATTCCAAATTAAAAGTCGAATCATCTTTGTACTTGTTTAATTTACCACTTATAGCCACATTTCTATACTCGATCATCAACTGCTTAGAAACTTTACTAACATGAATCAAATGATTCCAACTTCATAGATGTGGTCTTTTATTAATCAGATAACTATATTTATAACATCTCTCGAACAAGAGAAATCCAACTAATATGTTTCCATAACATACTTTCAAGAATAAAACCCCATCATTTCGATCGTATTTACTACTTACCAAGGAACACGTAACGGTATTCTCGAACCGAGAATAAACTTAAATGCACATAACTCAGATTTCCATCATTTCTGACTGTACGACTACTTACCAAGGAACACGTAACGGTATTCTCGAACCAGAGAATAAACTTAAATGCACATAACTCAGATTTACTTCTGCAGAATAACCATTCTTTACCCCAGAAATTTTAAAGAAATCTTGACACTGAAATCCCCACACTTCTATGATCAAGCCAGAAGCTTAATCATAACAGATTCTGATATCGTAAGTCAAAGATTACTCGTAAAGATAAACCAAGCTTGATAATTCTCAAACAAGAACAATAGAAAAGCCAATATAAGAAATTCCAAGATATAAAGATTATACCGAAATCGAGAATATAATCCGTAAGAAAATAATAAAGATGATCCAAAAAATCCTCGAGAGAAACCGTAAGAAACTACATCAGTATGCTTTAGAATTTCTCATAATAGAGATAATATAATTCTCGCATATATAAACCATAATCAATAGAACATCGAATAATCTTACATAGATTTTTATCACAACTTCATTCCAAAGATATCGAATAGAAATCAAGAGATGGGGAAATGTAGATCATAACTAATCGGACCAATAGAGCTTTTTATCTAATATCACACTCACTAGCATCCTCGTATGATAGAATTTCCATTCGAAAGGGATAACTATACGTATTCCCGAATTGAGGAAAACATAGAATACTCGAAGAGAAAGATAGCCATCACTTTTATTTGATTGAATCCGACATACTCAAACATCGATTGCAAGTCCAACATTACTCCTCTAACTAATTACGCTCTTCACTAATCTCATACTATTCCATTATTATACTTTTTAGTTTCACTTTTGCAAGCTTATGCAACATATCTCTCGAGAATCTCATCGATAACTCTATTCGTAAGGGGGCAAAGATTGTAAAGCCTCTAAACTTTTGACTCTCAAGCAAATACGTATTCAACAACAATATAGCTTTACGCATATTGATTCAAACATTTCAAATTTCCAACTTGTTATAAACACATTTTCACATATCTCAGTAATACATGTAACTTTATTTCATGTGAATATTAGCTAAACATAAGTGAATTTATCATAACTCAAACTTTCATTTCTTTTCTCAAATTACCCTTAATGTTTTATTAAATTCCATATTTAGTCTTAATCACTTGCCAATATTTATCAAATTGGAGAACGTCTTATGGTTTTGAGTACATCGCTACTTGATGCCATAGTTCAACTATGGTCTTGTACTAGCTCTCATCCATCTCGTAATTACGCCGTGTCCCGCATGTGTCTTACATCGACACATGTAACCGTGCTGATGCATGTCCTGACATGTCTTACACTAGCACATCTCGTAGTCGACGATGTCCCGACATGTCGACATCGGCTATCATCTCGAGGCCGATGCATGTCCTGCACATGTCTTACACTAGCCCTCGTCTCAATGCTGATGCCATGTCTCATACATGGTCTTACACTGGCACACAAATCTCATGTATTGACATGGTCCAACCATAGTCTTTTCCGTCAATTCATTAGTGAACGATCGTACTCATTCCCTGCGTTCCACCCAATTTGATCTTTCATTACAACTTTCATGCTATTGTGACATTTATGATTACAGAATCGAGATTATAAAGCATAACATTATTGCATATTGACTTCATCAATCTAGACATAAATGTCAACCTCATGTATATATTGATTATTAATCATGCAATAAAAGCATTCATACATACATTCTGTCATTTCAAGAAAATTTCTTTCTTTTCCTAAACACTTGGCCAAATCAAGTTGGATATTTAACATCGTATGAATACTAACATGCATAAAAGCGTTTTTCACAACTTAACTGTGTTTTACTCCACTATTTCACATTCTTTATCTCAAGAGTATCATAAAATGAAAACTAGTTCATATAAAAAAAAATCATGGATTTCTTTTCATACCTTTCCAAATTTTCAGCATATCATAAGCATGATTCAATAATCTCAACTTTACTCTTATCTCTATCAAGATTTGCTCGGTTGGAACTCATTCCTGTCTTAATCAACAGTTTTGTTAGGGCCGAGAGATATCACACTATCACGAGTAATATTATGGCATGTATAGCTAGACTCTCTTACGCTAGGTTAGTCCGAGAACCGACTAAACCATGCTCTGATACCACTAAATGTAACACCCCTCGCCCACATCCGACGCCGGGCCGGGTTCGAGGTGCTACGACTTTACTAACACTTCCATACTAAACAGGCCATGAAATCTCAAATAATTAAAACTTTTCTTTTCACATGCAATTTGTCCCTTATGTGAGCTTACGAGGCCCAATACATGCATTCAGGCGGTTCGGGACCCAATCGAGAACTCATGAAAACTTAGAAAAATCTCTTGCGTTAAGGCTTCAACGCCCATCCGCTTCGTAGCCGTGTGGCCGAAATAGTCTAATTATCAAGCCTTTTGTCACTCTCACACCACATGCATAGATACATACTTATCCAATAACATACAACGTGGCATAAATGAGCTCTTAAACATCTACAAACATGATATGCTCAAGTTATTTTCTTATGTAATAAATATTATAGAATTTGCCCATATCATTACCACATACTAGACATAACTATCATTACATCACAAACCATTCATGGAGCATTATTAACTATTTACCAATCACTTAATCCTGCATTAGTTACTAGCTCATCAATGAATCTCAATTCAATCTCTAGGCATACATGTTGTAAGCCACATCACAAGAAATAATAACATAAATGCATAAGAATAATCATATGGGCCCATAACGTCATTAGCCGACATAGGCCAATTTACATGACTAATACTACCTTAATAACAAGCCAATGCCTTTGGCTAAATCATAATATTACATACTCACATTAAAACCCTATACATGCCATAGACTCGAATCACTTGAGTTTACTTACTGGGATAACGTTAACTCGATAGGGTGATAATATCTCCGACGACCTCCAACCCGAGCTAACCTGGAACTCTAGAAAACATGGGAAAGAAGGGGTAAGCTTTAAGTTAGTAAGTTCATATGAAAACAATAAGCAACTCATTAACTTGTTTTATCAATGTTTACAACATATTTTCAAGTTTACTATAAGCTATCTTTCTGAGCAATGGTCACTAAATTATTTATATCTGGAGCTAAGAAACTCCGAATTAAGTTACGTTAATTTTCCCTGAAACTAGACTTATTTTCCTTTCTTCCATAAAATTTCCAGAATTTTTGGTTAAGCCAAATAGTACATTTTATTAGTTAAAGTATCCCCTGTTTCAGGGTATGACCACTCTAACCCCTGTGCACTACAAACCGAATTTCTCCCTGTACAAACTTCCAACGACCATGCTGTTTATTTACCATAAAAATAGACTCAATAAGTAATCCATTCATGTAAACTATAACTCTTAATAATTTTTGTACAATTTTTAGTGAATTTCTAAAGTTAGAACAGGGGATCTCGAATTCATTCAGACCCTGTTTTACAAGAATTCAAATATCAAACAATATGGAATTCTTTTTCTTCCTCTGTTTCTTTCATGTGAAAATAGACTCATTAAGCTTTAATCAAATATTTTATTCTGCCTCTAACTCATTTTCCACTATTTTTAGTGTATTTTCAAAGTTACACTACTGCAGTAACTCAAATCTATCAAGGCTAAATTACTCATTCATGATCTTACCACCTTATCGTTGTTGTATCTATTTTCAACCCGAGGGTTAAGTACATACCTGTCCAAAATGTCCATTTCACAATACTTACCAATACGTCACCTACATCTTAAGTGTTCGTCCATTCCACTAGAAATTTTTACCCGTTGAACACATCGGAATATAACTCGGATACATGGATAATTTGCACATAAGTGCCATATTTGTAGCCAAGCTACCATGTAACCCGCCCATAAGTGAACTCGGACTCAACTCAACGAGCTCGGCCATTCGCATCCATAAGTGAACTCGGACTCAACTCAACGAGTTCGGATGGCTAGTTACATCTCACGAACTCGGACTCAACTCAACGAGTTCGGACATTCCACATCCATAAGTGAACTCGGACTCAACTCAACGAGTTCGGATGCTCAACCATTCTAGTGACATGTCACTTGTATCCTAATCTATTCCTAAGGTTCAAACGGGATTTTCCTCGAACACGTCTCCTTGCCATCTTCCGTAAAATACCGAAACCAATACTCGGTAGCACTTTATATTTAACAAATAATACACTTAATTTGCATTTTATTCGAAAATAACCACAAAGCATATATTTCATGATATGAATCAGCATATCCTATATTTAACATCAATAATTTAAAAATAATAATGATGCTACGTTATTTACACATGAACTTACCTCGATACCACAAATGTGAAAAGGACATACTCGTCCATAAATCGATTTCTTTCCGTTCTAGGTCCAAGTCTCAATTTTCATCATCTATAACATCACATTTAGCCTACCAATCAGACACAATATTCATATGGGTCTAAAAATCATATTTTTACAAATTTTTATTTTGACCCCTAAACTTTTGCATATTTGCACTTTTGCCCCAATGCTCGTAAAATAATTTTTATTCAATTTCTATAAGGTTTAAGACATGCTGAACATTTTTCTCTTCTATGGAAACTCCAAATTTTCACTAATTCACACACTTATGACCAATTTGTAACTTTCACAATTTAACCCCTTTTTGACATTTTTACCGAAATTCATTGAATAAAACTCATATTTAACACATCAAACATTCATTATCCACTATAAACCATCAAAACACAACCATATCATGTATGGGTAAATTTTTAAACTCTAATTTCTCTTCAATCAATTGGTAGAAATAGAAAATTTAAGCTTCGGGGATCTCAAAAATACGAAAATCATTAAAAACGGGACAAAAACCGTACCTATATAAGCCATAGAAGCTTGGCTGAATGGAGCTCATCCATGGCTGCCATTTTCAGTTCTTTCCCATGGTTGAAGAAGAAAGAATGTGTGACATCCCAAAATTGACCCTAGTCGGGATGTGGTTTCGGGACCACAAAACTGAGGCATAAAAATAATTTATAATTTATTTTGGTGCCTATAATATGTGTTAATTCATGTGTGACATTTTTGATGTTTCGATTTAGAGTTATAAATGTGAATTTCACTAGAAAGGGCCTAGTAGTAAACATTGAAAGTATGATGGGGAAATGTGGGATGACTAGTTGATAATACATGCAAAAATAAGGATTTGCATGTCAAATTTCCCCTAACATGAAGTGGCCGCCATGACAAGGAATCATGGGCTAAACATGTCATGAAACATGTTTTGTTGGTGCACTAGGGAGAAACAATAAACAAATGAGTATGGGTAATAAAGAAAGAAAAAAAAAATGTGTGTGAGTGAAACCCCCCTTGCCGTGCATTGTGGAAGAGAAAAGAAAAATTTTGTTCATCCATTTTCTCTTCTTTGGCCGAAAATACTAAGGAAAAAGGGAGGATTTTGCTTCATGCTTGGTTTAGAAGAGAACTAGAAGGGATTTGGCTATACTTGCATCAAGATTAAGGTATGTTTGAGGTTGTGTCATGAGATTCATGCTTGTTTTGGTTGCTAACTTGATGTGCATGTTAGCCATGGTTCAAATCCTTGTTATGCCATGGAAATGGTATTTGGCCAAGGTGGATTTTGTGTTAATGCCATTGCATGTTAAATATGAAGCTTGTTAATGGTGTACGTGATGGGGATTGATGGCTCTTGGACTTTCTTTTTAGTATTTTGAGTGAGACATTAAGTTCTTTGCTTAATCATGACCAAAATGATGGTGTTGTGATGTATTCGGTCATGGTATATCCATAAGTATGATTCATGCATGTTGCATGGTAGGTAAGATTTGAGCTTTGAATATGTGTTTGCACATGATGAATTGGTATGACATATATACTATTTCAAGGTATATATTTGCTTGGGATGATGTTTTCGGTTATGTAGTACATGAGAGATGTGTATTGAGCTACAATATGTAATCGTTAGTTAGTAAAATGCATGCTGTTTTGTGTGGTATTAAGTGCATAATCGGCCTCAACATGGACATGCATATTCGCCACATGAGGGGAAATTGGTGTGCATGCATTCGGTTAGAGGCAAGCATATTGATGCCTATTCTTGGCTTAGAAAATTCGCTAAGAGGAATACTAACTAAGGTGTTGAGTTCGATTCATGATTTTGTACATATGCGACTTTGATGCCTAATGAGTAGATATTTATATATTGGCTAGGCATCTTGAATTCCTCTTCCGATGCTCAAATGATAAAACCAATTTATTTGTTAAATTTAGCTCAAGAAGCTAGAGGTGGAGAATCAAGCAAAGGCAAAGGAAAGATAATCGAGTAGTCGATTGGAAATCGTTTCATCCAATATAAGGTAAGTCATTAAGCATATATTTGGTGTTGATGTAAATGACCATAATATATACACAATTGTGTTTAAATGAATTGATGTGTAAATGGAAATGTATGTGTATGGAATGATGCCATTGTTGAATGTATAAAGGCAGCAAAATGCATAAGGTATTGGTCTCGGCACTAAGTGTGCGGGTATAAATGGACACGGTGACAAGATTGGCACTAAGTGTGCGGGTTTAAAATTGTACAGCACTAAGTGTGCGAGTTTGATTATATAGCACTAAGTGTGCGAGCTGAAAATTATATAGCACTAAGTGTGCGAGCTGAAAATATATAGCACTAAGTGTGCGGATTCACTATATGCTCTTGTATTACAATTGGCACTGAGTGTGCGACATTGTCGAGTTAATCCGGACAGCGGATCGGGTAAGTACCTCGAGCTCATGATGAATAGAGAATACGTTCATGCTTGGGGATGAATTGGTAAGCCTTAAATCTATGTGATGATTGAAATTGTATGGTTGTGCTGGAAAATGAGTTAATGTGTAAAATGCTTGATTATCTTGTTGTGTAGAATATGAAATGTGGATGTATGACTTGGTGCGAGATTGGACCGAAGGTCCGAGGTATTATGGTATAGATTCGATATGGATGAGTACCTAGCCTCGTTTGTTGTACATGTTGTAGTGATCAGATCGGTGGATTGATGAATGCTTATGACTTACTGAGTTGTAAACTCACTCGGTGTTTTTTTCTTGTCACCCATTTTAGGTCTCTCGGATTCGTATTGCTTGCGTGATCGGGACCGTCGTTGAAGTCATCACACCGCTGAAATCTTGTGGTATTGTTTTCGTTGTTGAAGAACATTTGGCATGTATAGGCTATTATATTTTGTCGAATTGTGGGTTGTAAACTTTAAGCCATGTGAAAATGGCCTATGTGGTCGTCGAGTGGGATGCTAGAACCTATAGCCACGAGTCTTAGAAACTCTAATTTTGATAAGGTGGCCACAATTTGTGTCATGTATGATGGATGATTAAGGCCAAGGAAAGATTCATGAAATTGGCATAGTCTACTGCAGTAACTGTTGCGGACAGCAGCAGTGAGATGAGATTGAAAAATCACTAAAAATAGTAGAAGTAGAATTAAATAGTGAGTAAATTATGAAATTGAACCTTGATGAATCTATTTTCATATGGATGAAACGAAACGACCATATGAGCAGTATACTGAGAAATATTAAAGTTCTCGTGAGACAGGGCCAGAACGGTTTCTGGGTCCCCTGACGCGACTTTGAAAATTTACCATAAATTATCCAGAAAGAATTAGGAGTCATGCCTTATATGTACAGATTCCATTTTGAGTCTAGTTTCATTAGAAACAAACGGCACCAGTATTAAAGCCCTGTACAGAGAGATATTCAAGTTGTAACGCGCAAAGGTCAGAGCAGTCGATCCCTGTAACATGGGTGACTTTAACTAATAAACTGTACCAATTGGCCCGACCAAAATTCTAGAAATAAATCCATGGATGGGTATGTGAGTCTAAATTTAGGTAAAATTTACGAAACCAGTTTCCGAGTTTTGAAACTCGAGATATGATTTTAAGGCGACGGTGACGCAGTTTTCCAGCCTGACTGGAAATGACAAATTGGTTGGTACCTTGAGAGGATTTGGCCGTTAACCTCTCGTGTCCGACACCAGCGACGGTCACGAGTTAGGGGTGTTACAATTTTATTGGTATCAGAGCTATGGTTTAGTCGGTTCTAGGACTACCATAGCGCGTGTGAGTCTAGCTATACATGCCAAATTGTTAGTGCTTTGAATAATGTGATGACTTGACGGTTGAAATTTTTGTTTTAAATAGCAATGGAACCCGGATAGAGACCCTTGGCGGATGACGTTGAAGGTGTAGCGGCTGCTCCGCACAAGGGACACCGCTGTTGAGCCTCACCATCCGCGAATAATCAAAATGAAGGCGAAACAAGCCTTCTTCACCATGATGAATGAGTGGGTCGCGCAATATGCCGAACCGACCCATTGTCCAACCATTCCCGAATTTAAATACTCCACCCCAAGAGCCCGTAATGCCATCGATTCATCGATCCTGTGAGGCTGAGTAAACCACCGTGGACTTGATTAGGAAGCGTGGGGCGAGGAGTTTAAGGCCATAGTTACCGACGATGCCGAAAGGGCCGAGTTCGGCTTGATAACACCATTAGAGTGTTTGATGAATTGTCATGCACACGATGAATGTCTCAAGTGTGCTATATCTTTGTTGCGAGACTCACCTACTATTGGTGGAGGACCTTGATTTCCATAGTCCCAAAGGAACAAGTTACTTGGGATTTCTTTCAAACGAATTTCGGAAGAAATATATTAGTCAACGGTTCATTGATCGAAGCGTAAGGAGTTCTTGGAACTCAAGCAAGGCCGTATGATCAGATGTCTGAATCTGAACATGAGTTCGTAAGACTTAGTCGGTATGCTCGGGAGTGTGTGGCTGATGAGGTTGCGATGTGCAAAAGATTTGAAGAAGGATTGAATGAAGAGTTAAAGTTACTAGTGGGAATTTTGGAGATAAAGGAGTTCGTGACACTAGTCGAACGAGCACGTAAGGCGGAAGAACTTGGGAAGGAGAAGAAGAAGGCTGAATTTGAAGCAAGAGATTACCGTAAAAGATCGACGAGTAAAGCTCGTTCTCGGCTGTAAAGAGGTTCGGGGAGGACACCAAGAAGTCGAGGACGATCAAGGGAATTTCCATTAGAGCGACCATTGACGGACTCGAGCTACTTGATAGCTAGTGTGGGCAATAATCGTCAAGAGAGACAGAATGCCCCCAATGTGGAAGACGACACCTAGGTGAATGTTGGGGTAAGTCTGTTAATAGGGCTGTTATGGATGCGGTTCAAGGACCACTTCATTAGAGATTGCACGAGCTAGATGAGAGGAATAAGGCGCAAGGTGCAAGACCTAGTGGAACGACGGTGGAGGTAGGCCCCGAGAATCTCTGGAGGTAGGGGTGGTAATCGAGAGGAGCCTCTAATACGGCTGTCCGATCCGAGACCCGTACTCTGCTAGAGCATATGCCATCCGCAAGACGAGAGGAGGCATCCTCCTGACGTTATCACTGGTACTTTTACTCTCTTTGATACTAGTGTGATTGCATTGATTGACCCGGCTCTACTCATTCATATGTATGTGAAACCTTAGCATCGATAAGACTCTACCGTTGAGTCTCTCGAGTTCATAATTCGAGTGTCAAACCCTTTGGGTCGATCGTGCTCGTTGATAAAGTGTGCAAGAGATGCCCCTAATAATTCGAGAATCTGTTTCCGGCCGATCGATGCTTCTACCATTTAATGAATTCGATGTTATTCTTGGTATGGATTGGTGACCGTACATGATGCAATGGTGGATGCAAAAGGAAAACCATTGATTTGAGGAGTGCAAATAATGAGGTAGTCCGAGTCGAGTCTCTTGATTTAAAAGGAGCGCCAATGATAATATCTTCTATGACCGCTCGGAGGTATGTGAAAAGGGTGTGAAACATACCTTGCGTATGTGTTTGGAAGTAAAGAGACGGAAAGGAAACTTCGGATCGGTACGGTGGTTTGTGAGTATTGGATGTTTTTCACGAGGAGTTACTGGAATTGCCACCGGTTCGAGAAGTGGAATTCGATCGAAGTTGTACCGGTACTACGCCGATTTCAATAGCCCCGTGTCGTATGGCATTAACGGAATTAAAGGAATTGAAGGTTCAATTGCAAGAATTGACGGATAGAGGTTTCGCTCGACCGAGTTTTTCTCCATGGGCGCTTTTGTATTGTTTGTGAAGAAGAAGGACGGAACCATGAGGTTGTGCATCGACTATCGTCAACTCAATAAAGTGACGATAAAGAATAAATATCCATTGCCACGAATTGACGATTTGTTTGATCAATTAAAGGGAGCCTCGGTGTTTTCAAAGATAGATTTGAGGTCGGGTACTATCGGTTGAGGTCCGAGAATCGGACATACCCAAAACCGCTTTTAGAGCGAGGTACGGTCACTATGAATTCTTGGTGATGCCGTTTGGGCTCACTAATGCCCTGCGGTGTTTATGGATTTAATGAATAGAATTTTCAGGCCATACTTGGATCGGTTCGTAGTTGTATTTATCGATGACATTTTGGTCTATTCGAGAGATGAAATCGAGCATCTTTGAACACTTGAGGCTAGTGTTGCAAATTTTACGAGATAAGCGATTATACGCAAAGTTCAAGAAATGTGAATTTTGGTTGAAAGAGGTTAGCTTTTTGGGGCACGTGGTGTCCGCATCGGTATCGGGTGGACCGAACAAAATTCAGCCATAGTCGATTGGAAACCACCAAGGAATGTTACCGAAGTTAGGAGCTTTTTGGGGCTTGCGGTTATTACCGACGATTTGTAAAGGTTTCTCGACGATAGCCACGCCAATGACGGCTACTCCAAAAGGATGTTAAGTTCGAATGGACGGAGAAATGTCGAAAAGTTTCGATCAATGAAAGCTTATTTGATGAAGCCCCAATTCTAGTGCAACCCGAATCGGGCAAAGAGTTTGTCATTTATAGTGGCGCATCCCTACTTGGGTTGGGTTGCGTATTGATGCAAGAAGGGCGAGTTGTGGCCTATCGTCGAGGCAATTAAAGCCACATGAGAAAATTATCCGACCCATGATCTCGAATTGGTCGCCATCGTATTCGCCTTAAAGATATGGCGACATTACTTATTTGGTGAGAAGTGCCATGTGTATTCGGATCACAAAAGTCTCAAATATTTGATGACCCAAAGAGACTTAAATCTGCGACAAAGGCGATGGCTCGAGTTGTTAAAAGATTATGAGCTCGTCATTGATTATCACCCGGGAAGGGCTAATGTGGTTCTGCGGATGCCTTAAGCCGAAATCACTATTTGCTTTATGAAGCGATGAATGTACACTTGTCTATCCTACCCGACAATGTGTTAGTAGCTGAATTGAAAGCCAAACCATTATTGATACGTCAAATTCGTGAAGCTCAGAAAGTCGACGATGAGTTGGTTGCAAAACGGGATGAGTGTGTTCGAACAAGGACTCGAATTTCAAATCGATGATGACGATTGTTTGAGGTTCGAAGTCGTCATGTGTCCCAAAGAATTGGAACTTATTCCAATAATTTTGAACGAAGCCCTTTGTAGCCGAATGGCAATCCACCCGGAGTACGAAGATGTACAACGATTTGAAACGTCGGTTTTGGTGGCATGGTATGAAGCGGGACATCTCCGACTTTGTTTGAGATGTTTAATATGTCAACAAGTGAAAGCGGAACATCAAGTGCCTTGAGATTGCTTCACCGATCACGATACCCGAGTGGAAATGGGATCGAGTCACAATGGACTTTGTGTCCGGCCGCCATTGTCGACTAATAAGAAGGATGCGATTTGGGTTGTTGTTGATAGACCGACTAAGTCGGCTCACTTTATCCCCGTGCGTCGGATTTTTCATTGGATAAACTAGCTGAATTGTACGTTTCTCAGTTGTGAGATTACACGGGTACCGATTTCTATTGTGTCGGATAGAGATCCGAGATTTACCTCGCGATTTTGGAAGAAATTTCAAGAAGCTTTGGGTACCAAGTTGCATTTCAAAGACCGCCTTTCACCCCCAAACCGATGGTCAATCCGAGCGGATAATTCAAATACTCGAGGATATGTTGAGATGTTGTATCCTTGAGTTTAGTGGTTCATGGGAACAGTATCGCCTTTGATTGAATTCGCACAACAATAGCTTTCAATCAAGTATTAAGATGGCGCCTTACGAGGCTTTATACGGTCGTAAATGCCGTACCCTATTATTCTGGACTGAACTTAGTGAAGGTAAATTCTTCGGGGTTGATTTGGTTAAGGATGCCGAGCAAAAAGTTCGAGTGATTCGTGAAAGTTTGAAGGCTGCTACGGATCGCCAAAAGTCGTATCTTGGTTTGAAAAAGGAAAGACATTGAATATCGGGTTGGAGACAAGGTATTTCTCAAAGTCTCACCGGAAGAAGGTGCTTAGATTTGGCCATAAGGGCAAATTGAGTCCGAGGTTCATCGGTCCGTATGAAGTATCTGAACGAGTTGGGCGATGGCGTATCGATTAATTTTACCCCCGAGCTCGAAAAGATTCACAACATTTTCCATGTTTCGATGCTTGACGATATAGGTCGACCCGACACACGTAATTACTCCATCCGAGGTCGAGGTTCACCTAATTTGAGTTATGAAGAAGAGCGGTTCGCATTCGATGCGTGAAGTAAAAGAGCTACTGAAACAAGAAAATCCCATTAGTGAAGGTGTTGTGGCATAAACACGAATTGAAGAAGCCACTTGGGAACTTGAGGACTCTATGAGAGAGCGATACCGAGCCTATTTACGGTAAGATTTTCGGGACGAAAATTTCTAAGTGGGGAGAGTTGTGACATCCCAAAATTGACCCTAGTCGGGATGTGGTTTGGGACCACAAAACCGAGGCATAAAAATAATTTATAATTTATTTTGGTGCCTATAATATGTGTTAATTCATGTGTGACATTTTTGATGTTTCGATTTAGAGTTATAAATGTGAATTTCACTAGAAAGGGCCTAGTAGTAAACATTGAAAGTATGATGGGGAAATGTGGGATGACTAGTTGATAATACATGCAAAAATAAGGGATTTGCATGTCAAATTTCCCCCCCTAACATGAAGTGGCCGGCCATGACAAGGAATCATGGGCTAAACATGTCATGAAACATGTTTTGTTGGTGCACTAGGGAGAAACAATAAACAAATGAGTATGGGTAATAAAGAAAGAAAAAAAAAATGTGTGTGTGTGAGTGAAACCCCCCCCCCTTGCCGTGCATTGTGGAAGAGAAAAGAAAATTTTGTTCATCCATTTTCTCTTCTTTGGCCGAAAATACTAAGGAAAAAGGGAGGATTTTTGCTTCATGCTTGGTTTAGAAGAGAACTAGAAGGGGATTTGGCTATACTTGCATCAAGATTAAGGTATGTTTGAGGTTGTGTCATGAGATTCATGCTTGTTTTGGTTGCTAACTTGATGTGCATGTTAGCCACGGTTCAAATCCTTGTTATGCCATGGAAATGGTATTTGGCCAAGGTGGATTTTGTGTTAATGCCATTGCATGTTAAATATGAAGCTTGTTAATGGTGTACGTGATGGGGATTGATGGCTCTTGGACTTTCTTTTTAGTATTTTTGAGTGAGACATTAAGTTCTTTGCTTAATCATGACCAAAATGATGGTGTTGTGATGTATTCGGTCATGGTATATCCACAAGTATGATTCATGCATGTTGCATGGTAGGTAAGATTTGAGCTTTGAATATGTGTTTGCACATGATGAATTGGTATGACATATATACTATTTCAAGGTATATATTTGCTTGGGATGATGTTTTCGGTTATGTAGTACATGAGAGATGTGTATTGAGCTACAATATGTAATCGTTAGTTAGTAAAATGCATGCTGTTTTGTGTGGTATTAAGTGCATAATCGGCCTCAACATGGACATGCAAATTCGGCCACATGAGGGGAAATTGGTGTGCATGCATTCGGTTAGAGGCAAGCATATTGATGCCTATTCTTGGCTTAGAAAATTCGCTAAGAGGAATACTAACTAAGGTGTTGAGTTCGATTCATGATTTTGTACATATGCGACTTTGATGCCTAATGAGTAGATATTTATATATTGGCTAGGCATCTTGAATTCCTCTTCCGATGCTCAAATGATAAAACCAATTTATTTGTTAAATTTAGCTCAAGAAGCTAGAGGTGGAGAATCAAGCAAAGGCAAAGGAAAGATAATCGAGTAGTCGATTGGAAATCGTTTCATCCAATATAAGGTAAGTCATTAAGCATATATTTGGTGTTGATGTAAATGACCATAATATATACACAATTGTGTTTAAATGAATTGATGTGTAAATGGAAATGTATGTGTATGGAATGATGCCATTGTTGAATGTATAAAGGCAGCAAAATGCATAAGGTATTGGTCTCGGCACTAAGTGTGCGGGTATAAATGGACACGGTGACAAGATTGGCACTAAGTGTGCGGGTTTAAAATTGTACAGCACTAAGTGTGCGAGTTTGATTATATAGCACTAAGTGTGCGAGCTGAAAATTATATAGCACTAAGTGTGCGAGCTGAAAATATATAGCACTAAGTGTGCGGATTCACTATATGCTCTTGTATTACAATTGGCACTGAGTGTGCGACATTGTCGAGTTAATCCGGACAGCGGATCGGGTAAGTACCTCGAGCTCATGATGAATAGAGAATACGTTCATGCTTGGGGATGAATTGGTAAGCCTTAAATCTATGTGATGATTGAAATTGTATGGTTGTGCTGGAAAATGAGTTAATGTGTAAAATGCTTGATTATCTTGTTGTGTAGAATATGAAATGTGGATGTATGACTTGATGCAGATTGGACCGAAAGGTCCGAGGTATTATGGTATAGATTCGATATGGATGAGTACCTAGCCTCGTTTGCTGTACATGTTGTAGTGATCAGATCGGTGGATTGATGAATGCTTATGACTTACTGAGTTGTAAACTCACTCGGTGTTTTTTCTTGTCACCCATTTTAGGTCTCTCGGATTCGTATTGCTTGCGTGATCGGGACCGTCGTTGAAGTCATCACACCGCTGAAATCTTGTGGTATTGTTTTCGTTGTTGAAGAACATTTGGCATGTATAGGCTATTATATTTTGTCGAATTGTGGGTTGTAAACTTTAAGCCATGTGAAAATGGCCTATGTGGTCGTCGAGTGGGATGCTAGAACCTATAGCCACGAGTCTTAGAAACTCTAATTTTGATAAGGTGGCCACAATTTGTGTCATGTATGATGGATGATTAAGGCCAAGGAAAGATTCATGAAATTGGCATAGTCTACTGCAGTAACTGTTGCGGACAGCAGCAGTGAGATGAGATTGAAAAATCACTAAAAATAGTAGAAGTAGAATTAAATAGTGAGTAAATTATGAAATTGAACCTTGATGAATCTATTTTCATATGGATGAAACGAAACGACCATATGAGCAGTATACTGAGAAATATTAAAGTTCTCGTGAGACAGGGCCAGAACGGTTTCTGGGTCCCCTGACGCGACTTTGAAAATTTACCATAAATTATCCAGAAAGAATTAGGAGTCATGCCTTATATGTACAGATTCCATTTTGAGTCTAGTTTCATTAGAAACAAACGGCACCAGTATTAAAGCCCTGTACAGAGAGATATTCAAGTTGTAACGCGCAAAGGTCAGAGCAGTCGATCCCTGTAACATGGGTGACTTTAACTAATAAACTGTACCAATTGGCCCGACCAAAATTCTAGAAATAAATCCATGGATGGGTATGTGAGTCTAAATTTAGGTAAAATTTACGAAACCAGTTTCCGAGTTTTGAAACTCGAGATATGATTTTAAGGCGACGGTGACGCAGTTTTCCAGCCTGACTGGAAATGACAAATTGGTTGGTACCTTGAGAGGATTTGGCGTTAACCTCTCGTGTCCGACACCAGCGACGGTCACGAGTTAGGGTGTTACAATTTTATTGGTATCAGAGCTATGGTTTAGTCGGTTCTAGGACTACCATAGCGCGTGTGAATCTAGCTATACATGCCAAATTGTTAGTGCTGAATAATGTGATGACTTGACGGTTGAAATTTTTGTTTTAAATAGCAATGGAACCGGGATAGAGACCCTTGGCGGATGACGTTGAAGGTGTAGCGGCTGCTCCGCACAAGGGACACCGCCTGTTGAGCCTCGATCATCCGCGAATAATCAAAATGAAGGGCGAAACAAGCCTTCTTCACCATGATGAATGAGTGGGTCGCATAATATGCCCGAACCGACCCGCTGTCCAACCATTCCCGAATTTAAATACTCCACCCCAAGAGCCCGTAATGCCATCAGTTACTGATCCTGTGAGGCTGAGTAAACCACCTGTGGACTTGATTAGGAAGCGTGGGGCCGAGGAGTTTAAGGCCATAGTTACCGACGATGCCGAAAGGGCCGAGTTCTGGCTTGATAACACCATTAGAGTGTTTGATGAATTGTCATGCACACCCGATGAATGTCTTAAGTGTGCTATATCTTTGTTGCGAGACTCAGCCTACTATTGGTGGAGGACCTTGATTTCCATAGTCCCAAAGGAACAAGTTACTTGGGATTTCTTTCAAACGGAATTTCGGAAGAAATATATTAGTCAACGGTTCATTGATCAGAAGCGTAAGGAGTTCTTGGAACTCAAGCAAGGCCGTATGACCGTATCTGAATACGAACATGAGTTCGTAAGACTTAGTCGGTATGCTCGGGAGTGTGTGGCTGATGAGGTTGCGATGTGCAAAAGATTTGAAGAAGGATTGAATGAAGAGTTAAAGTTACTAGTGGGAATTTTGGAGATAAAGGAGTTCGTGACACTAGTCGAACGAGCCTGTAAAGGCGGAAGAACTTGGGAAGGAGAAGAAGAAGGCTGAATTTGAAGCAAGAGATTACCGTAAAAGATCGACGAGTAAAGCTCCGTTCTCGGCTGTAAAGAGGTTCAGGGAGGACACCAGTAAGTCGAGGACGACTGCGGGAATTTCCATTAGAGCGACCATTGACGGACTCGAGCTACTTGAGTAGCTAGTGTGGGCAATAATCGTCAAGAGAGACCTGAATGCCCCCAATGTGGAAGACGACACCTAGGTGAATGTTGGGGTAAGTCTGTTAATAGGGCCCTGTTAGGGATCCGGTTCAAGGACCACTTCATTAGAGATTGCACGGAGCTAGATGAGAGGAATAAGGCGCAAGGTGCAAGACCTAGTGGAACGACGGTGGAGGTAGGCCCCGAGAATCTCTGGAGGTAGGGGTGGTAATCGAGAGGAGCCTCTAATACGGCTGTCCGATCCGAGACCCGTACTCTGCTAGAGCATATGCCATCCGCGCACGAGAGGAGGCATCCTCCCCGACGTTATCACGGTACTTTTACTCTCTTTGATACTAGTGTGATTGCATTGATTGACCCGGCTCTACTCATTCATATGTATGTGAAACCTTAGCATCCAAAGAAGACTCTACCGTTGAGTCTCTCGAGTTCATAATTCGAGTGTCAAACCCTTTGGGTCGACACGCTTCGTTGATAAAGTGTGCAAGAGATGCCCCTAATAATTCGAGAATCTGTTTCCGGCCGATCGATGCTTCTACCATTTAATGAATTGATGTTATTCTTGGTATGGATTGGTGACCGTACATGATGCGATGGTGGATCGCAAAGGAAAACCATTGATTTGAGGAGTGCAAATAATGAGGTAGTCCGAGTCGAGTCTCTTGATTTAAAAGGAGCGCCAATGATAATATCTTCTATGACCGCTCGGAGGTATGTGAAAAGGGGTGTGAAACATACCTTGCGTATGTGTTTGGAAGTAAAGAGACGGAAAGGAAACTCGGATCGGTACCGTGGTTTGTGAGTATTCGGATGTTTTTCCGAGGAGTTACTGGGAATTGCCACCGGTTCGAGAAGTGGAATTGACATCGAAGTTGTACCGGTACTACGCCGATTTCAATAGCCCCGTATCGTATGGCATTAACGGAATTAAAGGAATTGAAGGTTCAATTGCAAGAATTGACGGATAGAGGTTTATTTCGACCGAGTTTTTCTCCATAGGGCGCTTTGTATTGTTTGTGAAGAAGAAGGACGGAACCATGAGGTTGTGCATCGACTATCGTCAACTCAATAAAGTGACGATAAAGAATAAATATCCATTGCCACGAATTGACGATTTGTTTGATCAATTAAAGGGAGCCTCGGTGTTTTCAAAGATAGATTTGAGGTCGGGTACTATCGGTTGAGGGTCCGAGAATCGGACATACCCAAAACCGCTTTTAGAGCGAGTACGGTCACTCTGAATTCTTGGTGATGCCGTTTGGGCTCACTAATGCCCTGCGGTGTTTATGGATTTAATGAATAGAATTTTCAGGCCATACTTGGATCGGTTCGTAGTTGTATTTATCGATGACATTTTGGTCTATTCGAGAGATGAAATGAGCATCTTTGAACACTTGAGGCTAGTGTTGCAAATTTTACGAGATAAGCGATTATCATAAAGTTCAAGAATGTGAATTTTGGTTGAAAGAGGTTAGCTTTTGGGGCACGTGGTGTCCGCATCGGTATCGGGTGGACCCGAACAAAATTCGCCATAGTCGATTGGAAACCACCAAGGAATGTTACCGAAGTTAGGAGCTTTTGGGGCTTGCGGTTATTACCGACGATTTGTAAAGGTTTCTCGACGATAGCCACGCCAATGACGGTTACTCCAAAAGGATGTTAAGTTGAATGGACGAGAAATGTCGAAAAGTTTCGATCAACTGAAAGCTTATTTGATGAAGCCCCAATTCTAGTGCAACCGAATCGGGCAAAGAGTTTGTCATTTATAGTGACGCATCCCTACTTGGGTTGGGTTGCGTATTGATGCAAGAAGGGCGAGTTGTGGCCTATGCGTCGAGGCAATTAAAGCCACATGAGAAAAATTATCCGACCCATGATCTCGAATTGGCTGCCATCGTATTCGCCTTAAAGATATGGCGACATTACTTATTTGGTGAGAAGTGCCATGTGTATTCGGATCACAAAAGTCTCAAATATTTGATGACCCAAAGAGACTTAAATCTGCGACAAAGCGATGGCTCGAGTTGTTAAAAGATTATGAGCTCGTCATTGATTATCACCCGGGAAGGGCTAATGTGGTTGCGGATGCCTTAAGCCGGAAATCACTATTTGCTTTGCGAGCGATGAATGTACACTTGTCTATCCTACCCGACAATGTGTTAGTAGCTGAATTGAAAGCCAAACCATTATTGATCGTCAAATTCGTGAAGCTCGAGAAAGTCGACGATGAGTTGGTTGCAAAACGGGATGAGTGTGTTCCGAACAAGGACTCGGAATTTCAAATCGATGATGACGATTGTTTGAGGTTCAGATATGTAATGCGTTAGTTAGTAAAATGCATGCTGTTTTTGTGTGGTATTAAGTGCATAATCGGCCTCAACATGGACATGCATATTCGGCCACATGAGGGGAAATTGGTGTGCATGCATTCGGTTAGAGGCAAGCATATTGATGCCTATTCTTGGCTTAGAAAATTCGCTAAGAGGAATACTAACTAAGGTGTTGAGTTCGATTCATGATTTTGTACATATCGACTTTGATGCCTAATGAGTAGATATTTATATATTGGCTAGGCATCTTGAATTCCTCTTCCGATGCTCAAATGATAAAACCAATTTATTTGTTAAATTTAGCTCAAGAAGCTAGAGGTGGAGAATCAAGCAAAGGCAAAGGAAAGATAATCGAGTAGTCGATTGGAAATCGTTTCATCCAATATAAGGTAAGTCATTAAGCATATATTTGGTGTTGATGTAAATGACCATAATATATACACAATTGTGTTTAAATGAATTGATGTGTAAATGGAAATGTATGTGTATGGAATGATGCCATTGTTGAATGTATAAAGGCAGCAAAATGCATAAGGTATTGGTCTCGGCACTAAGTGTGCGGGTATAAATGGACACGGTGACAAGATTGGCACTAAGTGTGCGGGTTTAAAATTGTACAGCACTAAGTGTGCGAGTTTGATTATATAGCACTAAGTGTGCGAGCTGAAAATTATATAGCACTAAGTGTGCGAGCTGAAAATATATAGCACTAAGTGTGCGGATTCACTATATGCTCTTGTATTACAATTGGCACTGAGTGTGCGACATTGTCGAGTTAATCCGGACAGCGGATCGGGTAAGTACCTCGAGCTCATGATGAATAGAGAATACGTTCATGCTTGGGGATGAATTGGTAAGCCTTAAATCTATGTGATGATTGAAATTGTATGGTTGTGCTGGAAAATGAGTTAATGTGTAAAAATGCTTGATTATCTTGTTGTGTAGAATATGAAATGTGGATGTATGACTTGGTATGCGAGATTGGACCGAAAGGTCCGAGGTATTATGGTATAGATTCGATATGGATGAGTACCTAGCCTCGTTTGTGTACATGTTGTAGTGATGTGTCGGTGGATTGATGAATGCTTATGACTTACTGAGTTGTAAACTCACTCGGTTTTTTTCTTGTCACCCATTTTAGGTCTCTCGGATTCGTATTGCTTGCGTGATCGGGACCGTCGTTGAAGTCATCACACCGGCTGAAATCTTGTGGTATTGTTTTCGTTGTTGAAGAACATTTGGCATGTATAGGCTATTATATTTTGTCGAATTGTGGGTTGTAAACTTTAAGCCATGTGAAAATGGCCTATGTGGTCGTCGAGTGGGATGCTAGAACCTATAGCCACGAGTCTTAGAAACTCTAATTTTGATAAGGTGGCCACAATTTGTGTCATGTATGATGGATGATTAAGGCCAAGGAAAGATTCATGAAATTGGCATAGTCTACTGCAGTAACTGTTGCGGACAGCAGCAGTGAGATGAGATTGAAAAATCACTAAAAATAGTAGAAGTAGAATTAAATAGTGAGTAAATTATGAAATTGAACCTTGATGAATCTATTTTCATATGGATGAAACGAAACGACCATATGAGCAGTATACTGAGAAATATTAAAGTTCTCGTGAGACAGGGCCAGAACGGTTTCTGGGTCCCCTGACGCGACTTTGAAAATTTACCATAAATTATCCAGAAAGAATTAGGAGTCATGCCTTATATGTACAGATTCCATTTTGAGTCTAGTTTCATTAGAAACAAACGGAACTAGTATTAAAGCCCTGTACAGAGAGATATTCAAGTTGTAACGCGCAAAGGTCAGAGCAGTCGATCCCTGTAACATGGGTGACTTTAACTAATAAACTGTACCAATTGGCCTGACCAAAAATTCTAGAAATAAATCCATGGATGGGTATGTGAGTCTAAATTCAGGTAAAATTTACGAAACCAGTTTCCGAGTTTTGAAACTCGAGATATGATTTTTAAGGCGACGGTGACGCAGTTTTCCAGCCTGACTGGAAATGACAAATTGGTTGGTACCTTGAGAGGATTTGGCCGTTAACCTCTCGTGTCCGACACCGGCGACGGTCACGAGTTAGGGGTGTTACAGAATGGAAAAAAAATGATAGCTTTTATCATTTTTGTCTTATTAGATTATTTTAATTAATTTACAAAATTACCCTTTTTATTTCAACCAAATTTCAAAAATACCAAACAAATATCCATTCACTAACTTATTAAAGGAATAATTGTCACATAAGGACTTTCAATTTAAAACTCATAACAATTAGGCACCTCATATATAAAGAACTCAACTTTTGCACTTTTTACAATTTAGTCCTTTTGACTAAATTGGGTGCTCAGACGTCAAAATTTTCGAATGAAATTTTTACGAAATATTTTCATAAATTTATAGACTATAAAAATATAATAAAAATATTTTTTTTCTCGTCGGGTTTGTGGTCCCGAAACCACCGTTCCGACTAGACCCAAAATCGGGCTATTACACTAGCGAACCCCCTGCTTGCGAAGTAAAAACTTCCAGGCCTTATCTTGAGATGTTTCAACTTTCCCCTACTTGAGGCATTTCATCTTGGAAATGATTTCTACTAAACAGTTGAGGATACTGCCATTTATTGCTTCTTTTGTCTCCCATGTAGCTTCACTAGTATTATGGTTTCGCCACAAAACATTAACCAAAGGAATCTTCTTATTTCGCAGAACTTTCTCCTTGTGAGCCACAATCTTTACTGGTTCCTCATCATATGTTAGATCAGGTCACACCTCAATTTGATCTGCCTGAAACAATATGGGATAGATCTACATGATAATTTATTAACATAGACACATGCAATACATCATGAATTTGATCAAGTTCGCAGGGAATCTTAGGAAGATAAGCTACTAGACTAATCTTTTCAGCCACTTCATAGGGACCAATGAACCTCAGACTTAGCTTTCCTTTATGCCCAAAACTTAGGACTTTCATCCATGGTGAGACCTTAAGAAACACATGTTCGACCACTTGGTACTCAACATCTCACAATTTCAAATTAGTATAAGACTTCTGTCTGTCTAACGCAGCCTTCAACTTTTCACATATCATTTTCACCTTGCCTATGTATCACGAACCAACTTAGGTCCAACCATTCACTTCTCATCCATCTTGGCCCTACACAAAGGTGTTAGACTTTCGTGCAGCGCTTTGAAGGGTGCCATTTGCATGCTTGCTTGATAACTATTTTTGTACACGAATTCTACAAAGGTAAGTAATGTTCCTAGGTCTCTACAAACTCTAACATATAGCTTACAAACATATCTTCCAACACATGTATCATTCTCTCAGATTGGCCATCTGTTTGAAGATGATATGTAGTACTGAATTTAAGCTTTGATCCTAAAGCTTCTTATAAACTCTTCCAAAATCCTGAGGTGAACCTAGGATCCTAATCGAAAATAATAGAAATTGGTACATCGTGAAGTCTCACTATCTCGGTGATGTATATCCCTACGAGCCTTTGCAAAGTGTAGCTTGTGCGAAAAGCTAATAAATGTACACTCTTGGTAAGGCGACTCACAATCCCCCAAATAGCATTTTTTTTGTCAAAGTTAGTGGCAATCCTGGTAAAAAATCCATGGTGATCCTATCACACTTCTGCTTTGGAATTTTGAGTGGTTATAGTAGTCCTGATGGATACTGACACTCTGCTTTCACCTTTTGAAAAATTAAGCACTTCACCACAAATTTTGTAACAACTCACTTCAATCTAAGCCACCAATACAACTCGCAATGGTCTTGATACATCTTGTTACTTCTAGGGTGAATTGCATAGGGACTATTGTGAGCCTCACTAAGGATCACATATTGAAGCTCCTCATCATTTGGTACGCAAAATCTTCCACAAAAATAGAGTACTCCTTCATCATTTAGTACGAAGTCCCCTTGCACTCCTTGTTCCACTTGGTGAACCCTCTTCGCCAATTCCTCGTCTATAGGTTGTTTCTATTTAATTAGTTGTGATAAGGTTATCCTTGCAGTTCTGTGAGCAATTCTCCATCACTCGTTATGCTCAATTGCACAAACATAGCACGCAACTTGCATATTGACTTCCAACTTAGTGTATTAGCTACCACATTTGCCTTACCAGGGTCATACTCTATCACACAGTCGTAGTCCTTCAACAACTCTATCCACCTTCTCTGTCACAAGTTTAGTTCCTTTTGTGTGAGTAAACACTTGAGGCTTTTATGATTTGTATAAATAGTACATCTCTCGCCGTATAATTAGTGTCGCCAAATCTTGAGTGCAAACACCATAGTTGCTAACTCCATATCGTAGGTGGGATAGTTTTGCTCATGGATCATCAATTGCTTGGAAACATGAGCTACGACCTTCCCTTCCTGTATCAGCACTCATCTTAGCCATATGTGTGAGGCATCATTGTAGACCATAAAACCCTTTCCTGATTCTAGTTCAATTAACACAGGTGTTTTGGTGAGTATCACCTTAAGTTTGTTGAAGCTTTGCTACCTTTCTTCTGTCCATGTAAACTCTTCATTTTTCTAGAGTAACTTTGTTAAGGGTGATGCTATGGTGGTGAACCCCTCAACAAACTTACGATAGTACCTTATAAGCCCCAGAAGGCTTTGTACTTTTGTAACACTCTTTGAGGATCTCCACTCAACAATTGCTTCGATCTGTTTTAGGTTTACGTGATCCCCTTCTGCTAAAACCACGTGCTCCAAAAAAGTCAATTTCCTTAAGCCAAATTTGCACTTCCTAAACTTT
Organism: Gossypium arboreum; assembly: GCF_025698485.1. NCBI lineage: Eukaryota > Viridiplantae > Streptophyta > Magnoliopsida > Malvales > Malvaceae > Gossypium > Gossypium arboreum. The sequence goes on along the minus strand of NC_069081.1, from coordinate 80,117,407 downwards.
ACAAAACTTGTTTTCTTTCTTGTAGAATTTGCAACACATTTCACAAATAAGCGTCATGCTCTTCTTCAGTTCGCAAATACAACAAGATATCTGGAAACACTAAAATACAACTTTTTCAACACATTTTGAGCTCTAATTCATTCAAATTTTTAATAAATTTTATTGAAATTAATACTTTAATTATAAAATAATTAATTTGGAATTAAATTATTAACTTATTGAATTTTAATTATTTTTATAATAAATTTACACAAATTTTTCTTCTTTTAGATAGTTATGCACAAAGGATAAAAATTGGCTCGGTAAACTCTTTGGCAGGCTTGAACCATTGTGGTGATTCTTTGCATCAAATGGACAAGAAAGAGGCTAATTAATTTTTCAAACAATAGACAGTCTAATAATGAATATAATACATGTTATAATTAATTTTAATTCACTTCTTGTTGGGTTAAAATTATTAATTATAACATGAACTAGAAAAGGAGGCCCAATTGTGCTAATAAAAGAAGATTGATCCAACAAGAGAAATGGTAGCCCAAAACCGTCCAATAAGCTGACCCAATTAGGTTTTTATTTGATTTTTTTAATTTCAAAACAACCCTCAAAGTTTCTTTAAACTCCATTCAAACCCTTCCACTTTTCCTACCTTTGAATATTTTCCCCAAGCTAATAGCAAAGTTTGAATTATTCAAACTTGCTCCTTTTGTGGCCGGCCAAGGAAGAGTGTATGGCTGCTAAGTATTTGCTATTTTTAGCAGCCACTCCCACCTATAAATACCCCATTTGTTACCTCATTCAACACACCATTCATTCCCAAACATCTCTCTTTCTTTCACTCACTTTCTCTCTTCCATTCCTTTTCTTGTATCCCCATTTCCCTTGCCGATTTCCCTCTTAAAAAAGATCCTTCTTCCACCTTGGAATAGCAACATTCAACTATTCATAGAGGCCTAGGTTCAACAAAATGAGCAGAGAAGAAGCAGAGCGCACTAGTCAAGCTTCAGAGAAATCCTAAATTTTCTTCCTAGTTCCTGTCTCTTTAATTTTATTGTTTATGTTGTGATTATGAATATGAATAATTGTTGTGTTTTTTTTTCTTGTTCTAATTAAAATGGATTAAATTTAATTCATGTTAGATTGATTGCATTCTATCCTATTAAATTATTAAATCATGTGTGTGTTGTTATAAGCTTTGGTAAGTTGTTCAATTAAATAAAACCATACTTATGTTATATTTGTATTATAAAATGTAAGGTAACAAATGAATTAATTATTAAGCATATTTAAATTGTAATTAATTGAAAAAGTAATTAATTGGTGCATGTTTAATCTTCTAAGGTCGTTGAAGGTTAAATTGGCAACGGTATTAAACGATACATTAGCCTTGCATAACTTACAAGATTAATGTGATAAAATTGTTGCAATATAGAAATATATTGTTACCTCACTTAATCTTATTTGTGCTTATGAAGATTGATTAACTATTTGAATTGGCGTTGAGCAATGTGCAAGAGATTGGTTAATTTAGTAAGTATGTATATGCAGCAGTTAACAAATTACCAAGTTGCCATGAAAATATTCGTAACAACATGAACATGGGTTTAGTAATTTTAAGTTAAGGAATGTAATTGATCTAACACAATTATGTCATATTGATTAAAACTCATCTTTTTGAAATCGTGCATCAAAATTTTTAATTTTTACTTTTTATTACTTGGTTAATTTTTTAGTTTTTAAATCACTTATTCAAAACAACATATTTTTCCCATCACCAAAGTGTTTGATTTACATTTCATAAATATTTTTCATTCACAGTCCCTACGGGTTCGATAACTCAACATTTACTTTTCACTTTGTTACTTGTTGCGGTTGTGTACACTTGCACATTTTCATCGTTCCAAGTTTTTGGCACTGTTGCCGAGGACTATTTTAAAAGACACTATTTGTGAACTTGTTAATTTTGTATTTTGGTTTATTTTTCTATTTAATTTTAATTTAATCATATTTTTTGTGATTGTTTTAGGTTTTTATGAGTATTGATCAAATTATCAAGTTACTCTCCATAGACCCTAAGATTGAAAGGACTTTTCGACAAAAAAGAAGACAAATAAGTCAAAGAAGGACTGAAGATATGAACTTTGAAAATCCAAATCAAAGAAATGAAGCAATTCATGCTAAAAATCCTATCTTTATTGTTGATGATAGGGATAGAGCTCTAATACAGTATGTCATGCCAATGTTTCATATAACACCCCAAACCTGGCCTGGATGTTATGGCCGAATCTGGTGATGTCACATTGAAGTGTTTTTTGCATAGTTCGATATTGTAAAAACCCATTCTCAACTTGTCCTCTTTGTGTGTTCTTATAGAGGTTCGTTTAGTTTAAAACTCAAGTTGTTTTGCAAAATGCTAATCGTATTAAATTTGTTTTTACTTTTTAAAACATTGTTTGTTGTGGAAGCTTTTAAAATATGTTGCGTAAACACGGTGTTTTGGGAAAAACATTTATCTTTCTTAAAACACGCGTATTTTCCTTCTGCTAGTAGTTATAAACCAAAGAAAATAAAAACCCAAATTTAAGTTAAAATCCATAGAGGCCTTATTACATAAACAAATACCCAAATTAAATTACTTATAAATTAAAAATCAATAAGAAATCAAGTGCAGTTGTGTGGCCACCTTCGAGTCCCTCGCAGCACCAATCTGCCTAAGGGTTACCTGAGTAGAAAAGAAAATGGGTGAGTTTATGAAAACTCAATGTGTAATCCCTTAGCAACAGTTAGTCATACAGTAGGCAATTTTAGTCTGGGCCTAAGCCCATCTCAGCAATAGTTCAACTTTAGTTAGGGCCTTAGCCCATTCTGATGTCGATGTCGGTGTGGGCCTTAGTCCAATTCATGAGATCCACGATGAGATATGCAATTAGAAGTCCTACCCAGCGACCCTCTACACACCACTCCTTCCAACCCTAGACACTATGTGGGGATAAAATCAACCCACCCATCCCTACACACCAAAAATAGCACCGGTTGCAGCACTAAACAGAAATTGCAGTAGAGTTACCAGAATAGTACACTTCCTCCAATCATAATAACCCATCCCCATGCAACATATCATAATATCATGCATGTACGAAACATATATAAAATGGCAAGCTCAGTACAGTTATACATCTCATAAGGGTATAATAGTCATTTTACCTCATAGGGGCATAACAGTCATTTATCAATTTTGGGTTCGAGGTATGCTTACCGACCCAACAGTAGGTTCACAATCATCTAGGGTGACCTGTGCAACCTCAATAGTCAAATAGTGAAAATAGGCCCAAGGCCCATAATGCAAGCCCATGTGGGCCCACACGCCCGTGTGGCCCACAAGCCCAAATTTGGCCTTGGCCGTGTGAACTACACAGCCTAGCCCAATATTTTTCATTCGTTCGTGTGGTTTACCTGTGTGGGGCTTGTCGAAACCATTTTAAATCAAGTTTTGGAAAATGGGAATCGACTTTAAGAAAAATGAAAACGGGAGTCACCATCAATCTTTTTAGGTGTGATTGGATCACCTTATAAAATGTTTTGTTTTAAAACATTAATTTTTATCTACGAAAGTCGAGAAAACGGATTCGGGAGTCGGTTACATACGAGGAAGGGTTAGCACCCTCGTAACGCCCAAAAATTGGTACCTAATTGATTATCAAGTGTCTTTAATGTCAAAAATATGAAAGTTTTAAGATGCAAAACTCTTTTAATTAGAAGTATCAATTTTGAAAATTAAGGCTCACTTATTTCAAACCAGTCAAAACATCACATCCAGTAAGTTAGGATGCAACATTTTAAAACCTTCGAAACTACGCTCGTCTTTCGAAAATTTCTATCTCGAAACAACAAAACGCCATATCAGTAAGTTAGGACACTATGTTTTGAAATCTCGAAATAATTGTTTAAGTTTTGAAAACTCAAAATCACTTAGAAGGGTGCTTAACTATTCGAATTCAACGAGTAAAGTTGCAACCCAGTAAGTTAGGGCACTACCTTTCTCGAAGTTTTCAAACATCAAGAATTGCCTTTTAATTTTTTTTAAAAAAACCTTGGAATATTATTTTTAAATGACGTTTTAGGATGACATATTAATGCATCATGAAGCATAGATGTACAAAATATTCTAACATTTGCATACAAACATAAATAATATCATTATGACAAAACAAAGTAACATGAACATACGTTTAATGAAAAAATCATACTAGGGTAAATATAAGATAATAAACAAATAAAAACATGAGTAAACTAAAAGAAAAACATAATACATGCAAAATTATACAACAATATATATCATAAAATAGCACATAAAAGAAATAATTAAACATAGCATATAAAAAATGAAACTATGCACAAATAAGATAAATGACATACACAAAAAAAAAAGAATAAATAGAACATTTACAAATTATAAAAATATAATGCAATAGTTCAAAATACATGAAATGATAATATAATATATAATGCATAGAAAATATATATTTGAAAATAAACTATATAAAAGGTTAAATATTATAATATATAAAATACATAATCAAATGTATAAAAGATAGGAATAAATATACATATTTGAAAAATAAAGAAATTAAAATAAAAAAAGGTTGAAAAACTAAGATAGACGAAGAATAAAATAAGAACAAACTACAAAGAGTAAGAACGCAAGAGGGAGAGAAATTTGAGTGAATGCTGTCAAGAATTCTTATCGCTTCCGAAAACTCAAGTGATTTAGAATGAAGGGAGGGGCCTCTATTTATAGTTGAGCCTGCCTAAATCCAACGGTACAGATCAATTACATCAACAGTTAAGATTAAAAGATATCTACAAATTAAATCTCCAAGATTACAAGATCATATCTTCAAGATTGCATATCATATCTAAGATTGTATCATAACTAAGATTGCATATCATATCTAAGATTGCATATCCTTAAATATTATATTTCCATACGAGTCAAGCTCATAGATGGACCTTTAATCTTTTCAAGTAATGGGCCATTTCAATTGGGCCAAATTATATGTTTGTAATTTTGTACTAGACTTGGACTTTGTTTTTTTTTTTTTGAACTTATTTATGGGCCCGGGAAAAATTGAGTGTCTACAGCTGCCCCTCTTTGCTCATTGCTGTGTAACAGGAATAGAGCAAATACTAAAAAGGACCAATTTTGCCCGAGCTCGCCGAGTCTTGAGTTCTTGATCCTTGATCTTCTTTAAATGGCCTCTTGACGGCTTCAATCTGCTTCACTGCAACTCAGGAAGGTGATATCTGCTATCTTTGATCTACTCCCAGTCTAATATAGAGACGCTAAATCTGTTATCTTCAATCTGTTTTCTGACAATGCAAAGATGCCAAATCATCTTAGATCTGCTTTAGCGTAAACACGTAAAAGCCAAATCTGCTATATCTTCGATTTGCTCTTTATGAACACAAAGATGCCAAATCATCTTGGATCTACTTCAGTAAAATCATATGAAGGTTAGAACTGCTATGTATCTGCTCTCCGTCGAAATGGAGATGCCAAATCTGTTATCTTGGATCTGCTTTGGTGTGAGAACATCTGAAAGCCAAATCTGCTATGTCTTTGATTTGCTCTCCGTCAAATATAGAGACGCCCGATCTGCTATCTTCGACTTGTTCCCTGTCATTACAGAGATATCAAATCATTTTGGACCCTACTGCTTAGAGGGTTAAGGTGCATCGTCTTCGATCTGCTCCGCTACTGCTTGGGGATAAGATCTGCAAATTTAACCTGTTACCCTACTGCTTAGGGGATTAAGGCGGGTCTTCGATCTGCTCCACTCTGCTTAGGAGATAAGATCTGCAAATTTAACTGTTACCCTCTTGCTAGGGATTAAGGTGAGTCGTCGTTGATCTACTCCGCTCTTGCTTGAGCAGATAAGATCTGCGAACCTGTTACCCTACTGCTTAGGGGATTAAGGCGAGTCTTCGATCTGCTCCACTACTTCTTAGGGAGATAAGATCTGCAAATTTAACCTGTTACCCTACCGCTTAGGGGATTAAGGCGAGTCTTCGATCTGCTCCACTACTGCTTAGGGAGATAAGATCTACAAATTTAACCTGTTACCCTACTGCTTAGGGGATTAAGGCGTTGAATTTTGTAATTTTCAATCAACCTTGCTACATTGTCCATTGGGGAATCCACCTGTAGAATTGATTTCCTGGAATTTATGCTTATGCCAAATAATTAAGATGCCATGATCGAAATGAGTCAAATGCTCCTAATTAGACATATTATGATGCAAAATGTTTATGAAGATAACTCCTATTTCGGACGTCATCACTCATTCATCTATCGAGCTTTCCACCTCGTTCTTCTTGACATATCAATCATACTCTGCTCGTATGCCTCGAATCTTCTCCATCAATTTGGTCTACAGTACCATTCCTCGAATGTTATGACCCACTGAAGATGTTTATGAAATGACCATTTCTTAATATCAATATTGCTTAAAACGTCCAACCATCTTTTGGACTGAAGAAGAAAATCTCTTGAGTATCTCTAACCCATACATATGGGAATTCCTTAAACAATTGTCTTGTTTCAGTTTCTTGTATTATCTAGAAATTTCCAGAGTAATATGCAAAACTTCATTTGTGAAGATATTTTAGTTCATCTATCATTATTTCAATGCAACATGCTTTATGAATAATGAATAATGGGAGACAAATAAATTGATCCTGAGGATAATTAGATTTGGACAAATTATTGGAAGGAATGCAAAAAGATTAACCTGAGAACATATCTTTGCGAAGAAAAAGAATCCAAAGATAGTAAATAGGACAGAAATCAGATGCCCCAGATATCACCGCTTGAGCGTCTATACACCAGCTCTATGAAGACTTTCTTAAGTTCAACATGTGTTTAAAATATCCAAAATAATTCATTGATGCCTCGATATGTAACATACTTCACTTCTCGTCGAATCCGGAATAGCAAGGTCACTGCATGACTTTCCAAATTTGAGCTGCCCTTTCGGATTTTCAACTCAAAACCCTTTTGGTCTCAAGGCGCCCTTTGCGGGTTTTCACCTTGGCCTCTCCATTTTTTTTTCTTTTTTCTTTTTTTTTTTCCTTTTCTTTTCTTTTTTTCCTTTTTTTTTGAAATAGAAGTCCCAAAGTGCCCTTTGCGGGTTTTCACCTTGGCTTCCCTTCTCCTTTAGACAAAGTACTCCTTGACCAAGTCCGAATTCACTGGATCAGATAAATTCTTCCTATCCATTTCTTGTCAAAATCAGTGCACCTCTAGAGAAAGCCCTCTTCGCAACATATGGCCCTTCCCAATTCGGCATCCTTTTGCATGGGAAGGATCCCTTTCAGCACAAGGTTTCCTTTATGAAATTCTTTTGGATGAACCTTCTTTGTCATAAGTCTGTGTCATCCATTCTTGGTACATTTGGTTAGGATGAAAACTTTCAAGTTAAGTTTACTAGAGGTATTCAATTCTTGACTCCATCAAAGCTTAGAGGAAAAATCTTGATTCATAAACCCATGAGAAAGAGATTGCCCCTGCAGTAGTCCTGGCTGTTGTTTGTCAAACCCTACAAAAAGATGGTTCAATGATTCTCAGTACATAAGAATGAAGTTGCTGACTTTATCCTTCAATTTGGAAAGTTGAGGTACTGAGATTACTCTCGGAGCATACATCCCACCATGACTCAATGATGTTTCTGAAGCATCCCTAATCTTCATAAATTGCCCCCAATTGTGAAGCTGCCAAATGAGCATAGCAAATAGGATCCACAACAAATATGGCTGTGGTGATACATATAGGATAGAGAATGAACAAACTCTTGCAGATCATCAGCTGAAAACCCAGCCTGGTCTAAGAGAACATGATAGTGGGTCTGCCTCGTGATTCCAATCATTCCAGCATCGGTACCAAGGTAAAAATCATTGTTCTTTGGATGGCATACTTTGTTGTCAATGACAATACCATGTAGCACATTGTCAGGAGATCCCTACTGAAAAAACTTGGTATGATGGTTTTTTCGTACAACAATAACCACAATCTTTAGGGTTCCACTTCTCGTCAAGGAACTTGCAAGCCTTGACAACTTGATCAAAACTTGATTGAATTGAAACTCGCTAACCCCATCCCTGAAAATAATGATTTGATTAGGTTTCCTCTTCCCTGAACTTGTATAGAAGTCTAAGAGAGCTTCCTTCATGATACCGTCATCCACTTTATCAGAAACTGGTTTTGATGAAAGAATCTATCATTTTAAGCTTCAGAGACTGTGTACGGCCTGATGTCCCATAGCTGGAAATCAATGGCCACCGCCTAGAGCTAACCATTGACGGCACATCAGATTGCTCAGGAAAGCCAAACAATGCACCCATTCCAAGGATGATGGTTGGAACCTTTGAAATAACTGGAATTGAAGGTGTTTGCCCCAGCGTAAGCATAGAGAGTAGGCGGTAGTTTCTTATGCCAATTTTTACCAGTCTCGGTCATCTTCTGTAATTTGTTTTTTTCTTCTTTTTCTTTTCTTTTGGAAATCTTTGTTGTACTGTGGTATGGCGCATTATCTTTGAAAAGACTGCAAACTTTTGGCATTGTGCAGTTATATAATCTTTTTTTTTGAAATGAATGACTTTTGACTTTGTAATATTCGCATATGAAGCTATCTCCCCCTCTTAATGGAGTAGTTGACGTCCATAAATATAAGTCATTGTCAGCTTAAAACTTTTGACGAGCTCGGGCCCATAACATACATGCCCCATAAGTCTTGACTCCTTTAAATTTGGCATTCATTGTACAACTGATGCGATCCCTTTCCATGGTGGACTAACAATACCCCAAAACCTCATGTTTATCCTGGCAATTGTAAATCCTCCTGCATGCGTCTTTGGACCACATTTTTGAATTCACATAATAGTCTCAACAAGGTCTTGTTTTGTCTCCTCAGCTAATTAATTTTGCAATCTTTCCTTCCTCTAAGGCTATATTTCCTACCACCACTTCATGGGGTAAAAACCATTTTCAACAAATTCAGAAACAAGTCATAATTTCTGTCACCTTCAAAGTACTAAGATTCCTCTAAACACATATCGCACTCAAAAGGAACTCTGAATCTGTAGTATCGTTACCCGTGTCATTGATATCTAAGGATCTATGATAGGCACACAAAAGAATATACAAGGAATAAATTAATTCAAGAATGATTATTTACATGAAATGAAAATTTATAAAGAATGTCAAAGGTCAAAAGAATCAGAATGAAAGAATATTTACTTGGATAAATAATAAAAGTATGTTTTATTGAAAATAAAAATGTATGAACATGAGCCCACTTCTTAAAAGAAATCTCATTACACCTAGGCTTTAGAGCAATAAGAGTGTTTTGAATATTACTCCGTAAAATTCCTAAAGATTATAGGAAGTTCTTCTACAGTCCAATTGTTTAAAGAACTTCCCGGTTCGTAAGGGCGAATGCCCTCAAGGTTTCTTTGTTCAGTCCCTTCCTCATGTATGACATTGATGGGATGATTTTCATTTACAAACACCCCCTTCTCTAGGTAAGCTATCCCTCCTAACACAAAAGTCGGGGATATGTAAGGGAATGTCGTTAAATCCCATTCAACTTCTTTTTCACTCAGCCGTGACCCTCTTCTTTCTCTCTCTTTTTCTTTCTCTTTTTAATAACTTTAACTAATTAGGGTCTTTCTATAATTTTGAATGCAAATGATGCAATGAAATGCTATAAGATGCAAATGAATGCAAAAGGTATCGATCTCGATTCAATCTCATTTAGAAAACTTTATTAAAAAAAAGAATACCTTTAAATATAAATGGATTACAAATACACTTTCGCCCTAATGCCTAAAGTTTTAACAACAAAACAAACTCTTGGCCACGATCAGATTGTAGCTCATATTGGTGCTCAATATGTCAGCCTGTGTCGCCAATGTCTATAAATAATCAGCTGCCTCTTGAGTTTGAGCTACGACCTCACCTGTGGGGTAATCCATGTAGCTAAGGGCACCTCCTCCAATACCTGTGAAGTTGTTCTGATTATTTTGAGATAGATTAGCGAACAAGTAGGTATCCCGTTCTACAGTGTGCTACCTTAAAATAATATCCTACATCCTCAATGTTTCTTGAGAGCTTTTAGATTTCTACCCACGCAGAGCATCCTGCCTCGGTACCTTCGCAGGATAGCTAATCTCTAAAGGTCTTTGTGTGATACGGTCTTTTTTAATCGCTTTCTTTCACGCTTACTTGAGCTATCTAGGCCATCGGGGCTTGCATTTCCATTGTTTCTGATAAGTACAACAGTAAACTCAATCTTGTTGTTTGGTAGTGGTCCTATAGTAAACGAGCTTTTTACCATCATAAGCAAAATTCTTTCCATCCAACTCATTTTTGTAGGTCTTATGCACTCTATCAATCACTTTCCTTCCAATACCCTTACCATCCACATGGCAACCGTCTTCATATGAAAGAGAAATGCTATAATGGTAGAAGTGTCTATCGATACTCCTACACTCACTTTGAATTGCTCATCTATCCTCCTTTCAAGCAAATACTGCAAGTCCCCTTAGTTATTGTAGAACAACGGCTTGGCTTCATTACTCCATTGATCCCATATTTCCTTTAACTCCTGGAGATTATTTTGCGCCACGCTGATGCGAGTGTAACCCTATAATTCTGATGTGTATCCTTCAGCGTTTCCTTTGACCATTTATGGACGTTAACGTTTCCCTCCATTCTATCAAGAAGTCAGTTCTCCATAATAAAACTTTCTAACTTAAAAACTGACCGTGAATCGATACCTTTAAAATGCAAAATGACATGCACAAAAGAAAGAAAACAGTCAGTATCATATGATATTAATGAACACAAAGATAACCTAAGTATAATTCTATCTATATTGAGCTCTTACTGTTTTTCTATATGTAATTTGTTTCTAAAGTTTGAGGTACCTGAACCAGCAGATTCCTCGATCCTCACCCATTATAGGCTCATTTGAATCGAGTTCAATTCAGGGGAATAAATTTCCCTATGGCTACACGGAGATGAAAATCTCACGAAACCCTAGGTACGGATGTATCCCGAAAGTGATCCACTATCCTACACGGAGGCGAAAACCTCACGAAGGCGTAGTTTCTCACTCCCACTTAAGGGTGTGACCACAACGGTCATGCAAATGCAATGCGTATCAGAATATAGCAACACATGTAATAATACAAACACATGTAATGCAAAGAGGATTAAATTTTAAAATTTTTAATTTCCGACATTAAGACAAAAGGTAATCAATTACACGGCTTGACTCTCTTATTAGTCCCCAGCGGAGTCGCCAAGCTATCGAAACCATTTTTAAATCGAGTTTTGGAAAATGGGAATCGACTTTAAGAAAAACGAAAACGGGAGTCGCCGCCAATCTTTTTAGGTGTGATTGGATCACCTTATAAAATGTTTTGTTTTAAAACATTAATTTTGGTCTACGAAAGTCGAGAAAATGGATTCGGAAGTCGGTTACATACGATGAAGGGTTAGCACCCTCGTAACGCCCAAAACTTGGTACCTAATTGATTATCAAGTGTCTTTAATGTTGGAAATTTGAAAGTTTTAAGATGCAAACCTCTTTTAATTAGAATTTCTCAATTTTGAAAATTAAGGCTCACTTATTTCAAACGAGTCAAAACATCACATCCAGCAAGTTAGGACGCAACATTTTAAAACCTTCGAAACTAAGCTCGTCTTTCGAAAATTTCTATCCCGAAGCAACAAAACGCCATATCCAGTAAGTTAGGACACTATGTTTTGAAATCTCGAAATAATTGTTTAAGTTTTGAAAACTCAAAATCACTTAGAAGGGTGCTTGATTATTCGAATTCAACGAGAAAAGTCGCAACCTAGTAAGTTAGGGCACTACCTTTCTCGAAGTTTCCAAACATCAAGCATTGCCTTTTAATTTTTTTAAAAAAACCTTGGAATATTATTTTTAAATGACATTTTAGGATGACATATTAATGCATCATGAAGCATAGATGTACAAAATATTCTAACATTTGCATACAAACATAAATAATATCATTATGACAAAACTAAATAACATGAACATACGTTTAATGAAAAAATCATACTAGGGTAAATATAAGATAATAAACAAATAAAAACATGAGTAAACTAAAACAAAAACATAATACATGCAAAAATTATACAACAATATATATCATAAAATAGCACATAAAAGAAATAATTAAACATAGCATATTAAAAGAAAATGAAACTATGCACAAATAAGATAAATGACATACACAAAAAATAAATAAATAGAACATTTACAAATTATAAAAATATAATGCAATAGTTCAAAATACATGAAATGATAATATAATATATATATGCATAGAAAATATATATTTGAAAATAAACTATATGAAAAGGTTAAATATTATAATATATAAAATACATAATCAAATGTATAAAAGATAGGAATAAATATACATATTTGAAAAATGAAGAAATTAAAATAAAAAAGGTTGAAAAACTAAGATAGACAAAGAATAAAATAAGAACAAACCACAGAGAGTAAGAACGCAAGAGGAGAGAAATTTGAGTGAATCTTCACAAGAATTCTTATTGCTTCCCAAAACTCAAGTGATTTAGAATGAAGGGAGAGGCCTCTATTTATAGTTGAGCCTCCCTAAATCCCACGGTACAGATCAATTACATCAACGGTTAAGATTAAAGGATATCTACAAATTAAATCTCCAAGATTACAAGATCATATCTTCAAGATTGCATATCATATCTAAGACTGCATATCATATCTAAGATTGTATCATATCTAAGATTGCATATCATATCTAAGATTGCATATCCTTAAAGATTATATTTCTATGTGAGTCAAGCTCATAGATGGACCTTCAATCTTTTCAAGTAATGGGCCATTTCGATTGGGCCAAATTATATGTTTGTAATTTTGTACTGGACTTGGACTTTGTTTTTTTTTTTAAACTTGTTTCTGGGCCCAGGAAAAATTGAGTGTCTACAGGGCTCATGAACCCGTGGGGCCTACACGGCCCATTTTGGCCCAACGTGGCCCAAAATGGCCTAAGCTCATGAAATCACTCATGGTGGCCTCTACGATCAAACGCCCACGTTTATGCATTCGATTTACCTCACGAGTAAGTGTATGCCCGTGTAGCGATAATAGTCACAATTGCTGGCTTTTGCTGATTTATGAGTAGAGGCAGTGTTTCGCACACCTTGTCTACGAAAATGTGTGAAAGGACCACAAGCACTTCAAACCTAGATTTAAACACAATACACCATTAGTTCCCTAGACAACAAGATTCAACCATCCCTTCTATAACATTCATTAACATGGTTTCTTAACACTTGCCCAGATCGATCGACTGAGGATCACCCACTTAATCCATTACAAAAGGCTGATTGCAAATCCCTTTTTGAGGTATCCTGCCATACAACCAAGTCTTAAAAACCCGAACCATTAATGATCATAACTAACACATTGTACTAACCACATAACACTTACCGAATGCGCCACACTAGGAAAGGAGTAATCGGCTTTTACCCCAATGCCAATTGAACACAAACACTACTACCGAGACAAAGGCTAGTGCCAACACAACCTTAGCCATGAACGGCAGCAAGAAGAATGTTAGCATGAATATTACAACATAGAGAAAAAGAGAACAAAGAAGAAACATGCACCCACCGACTAGTCAAGAACAATCGCAACAATTGGAAACAAGATGAAAAGAGGGAGAGATACCTTAATTGGCCCAAGATCAAGATGGAAGGATAATAAGAAGAGAGTTGAGAGAGATGCAGTAAATGGTTAAAGTATTAAGATGAAGGAATGTTAAGAGGAAAGTGTCGAGAGAAAGGAGAAGAGAAGGGTAATCAGTAGTGAACACAAGGAGAAGAAATGGTAAATGAAACGATTGGGAAGGGAAAGGGCAGAGAAAGTGATAAACCGTAATTTATACATATTTTTGTCCCATGCTTAGCATATTTATGGATGGTTTCTCCTTAGATTTAGTGAATTTGATGCTCCTAATCCTTTAATTTCATGTTTTATACTTAGGTGAGCATAGGAGAGTAAAAAGAGTGAGAAACCGGCCGAAAACGGAGAAAATGGACCCACATGAGAAATCAACACGGCCTGGACTTCCTCACACGGGCGTGTCAAACGGTCGTGTCCATTTGGCAGGATCGAAGCACGACTTACATGGGTAGACTACACACTCGTGCCTATTCAACAGCCTTGACCACGGGCTAGAGTAATCGCACACGGGCGTGTCCCTGCCAAGCCCAAGTATAGTCCTATTCAGAAAAGGTCAATTTTGAGGCCTCTGAGGCATTCTAAAGCCTATTTAAACACCTGGGGAGGCACTTAGGAGAGAGACGCAGATTAGGAGGCAAGGAATTACTCAAGAAAAGTCGATTGGTCCATCTCATAAGTCGGATTCATCATCAAGACTGAAGATCTCCCTTCAATTTCCATCCAGGGGTTTTGGGTTTTCTTTATGTTTTGTATTCATTATTCTTCTGAGATGTTTTCTTCTATAATTATGAACTAAACTCCCTGAATACCTAAGGGGAATGAAACCTAAAATGGATCTTGTTATTATTATCTGAATTGTATGATAAATATTTGACTTGTTCTTAATTCTTATTTTAATATTCCAGGATAGTGATTCGAGTTAATGCTCTTATCAGAAGAGGAATAGACCCTGTCTAAGAGTAAATTTGTCATAATTAAGCAGAGTTTATTGCACGCCTAGAGATAGGGTGATAAGATTTTACCAGATTAAGGTGAAACCTAATAAGGGGATCCATAGATCGAGTTAATGCAACACTAGGGCGTTAATTAGAAAGAGATTTCAATTAATCAACCTAGGGTTAGATGTTATTAGTCTCGAGAGAGATAATAATTTAACTTAGGGATTTCTACGGATCAAGTCAAATGAATAAATCGTCTGATTCAGAGTCAAATAACAAGTGAAGTCTAGATGGATTTTTCCTTGGGTATTGTCTTAATCAATCGAGATTTCCCAAAAGCTTTTTTCCAATTTTCTCTCTGTGCACTCTTAGTTTAGTTAATTATTTTAGATAAACAAATCCCTTAATATTTAAGCTAGATAATAAAAATAAAGTAATTACTAGTACTCTTGGTTCCTTTGGGTTTGGCAATCCAGTCTTGCTAAAGCTATACTATTGTTCGATAGGTACACTTGCCTTCATCGTGATAATAGTTAGTTTCAAGAACGATTAATTATAAGTTTTTAAAACTTGTCGCGAATATCATGTATCAAGTTTTTGGCACCGTTGTTGGGGAACTAGGATATTAGGAATACTCAATTTTTATTACTTTAGCCATTCTACTTTATTTGCAATGTAAATTTTTAGTTTCTTTTCTAATTCTTCATGTATTTTCTTCTGACATTTTTTTTTAGTTTATGACCAGCTGAAACCCGTCAGGACCACTACTTTTTGACGGTGAGATCGATCGCACAGTTTGCAAAAACTAAACAGAAAAAAGGTGAAGCCTAAGATACACAGAAGAAGAGCAAGAGGATGATACTTCAACAACAACCGAAGAGATGGCTAAAAACCAAGAAAATCCGCTACCTCCTGCGATTACTACTAATCAAAATCTTGCTCCACGTACTATGTATGATTATGCTAAACCTTATTTAACAGGAACTGAATGGAGCATAATTAGGCCTGCTGTTGTTGCAAATTCTTTTGAACTGAAACCTAACATAATTCAAATGATACAGCAATTTTTTCAGTTTGATGGTTTGTAGGACGAAGACCCCAACGCTCACTTGGCAAACTTTTTGGAACTATGTGATACATTTAAAATTAATGGTGTTTCTGATGATGCCATTCGCCTTCGGTTATTCCCTTTTTCGTTGAGGAATAAGGCTAAACAGTGGTTGAACTCGTTACCACGAGGGTCAATCACTACTTGGGAACAAATGACCAAAAAGTTTTTATTAAAATATTTTTCACCGGCTAAAACAACCAAATTACGTAATGATATCTCCTCTTTTGTGTGGATGGATTTAGAAACACTCTATGATGCATGGGAGAGATACAAGGATCTGTTGAGAAGGTGCCCTCACAATGGGTTACCACTCTGGATATAGGTTCAAACGTTCCACAATAGCCTAAATTCTTCGACTCGACAGATGATCGACACAGCCGCTGGCGGAACTATCAATAATAAGACACCTGAGGATGCTTATGAATTTATAGAAGAGATGTCACTGAATAATTATCAGTGGCAAGTCATGAGGACAAAGCCAACGAAAGCAGCCGGCATTTTAATGTCGATTCAGTCACCATGCTCTCCAATCAGGTAGAACTTTTGAATAAAAAAATTGACGGTTTTCTTGGTTCTTCACAGGTTTACCTAGTAATGCAGTGAGAAGCAAGTGGAGGTGGATCAAGCAATTCAAAATACCGACCCTATGGCCACAACATGGAGAATAAGCAGTTAAATTACACGGGTAATAATCCTCGATCTCAAAATAATCCTAGTAATACTTACAATGCAGGTTGGAGGAACCACCCAAATTTCTCATGGGGAGGCTAAGGGAACCAGGGACCACCACCACCTCCTGGCTTCCAACAACCACCCTACTAACAAGAGAAAAAGTCGAATCTTGAGGAGATGCTAATAAAATTCATCTCGGTGTTAGAAACTCATTTTCAGAATGCCGAGACAACACTTAAAAATCAACAAGCATCGATCCAAGGGCTCGAAACTCAGATAGTTCAACTCGCTAAATTGATAACTGAACGACCACAAGGTAGCCTGCCGAGTAACACTGAATCTAACCCAAGGGAGCAAATCAATTCAATTACCATTCAAGATGAGGAAGGGTTAGTTGCACCTAAACCAGAACTGAGGTAAGAAGCAGTGGTAAGTAAAGGTAAGGGTGAGGTGGACCACAATGACCAGAAATCGGTAAGTAAAGAATACAAACCTCGTGTGCCATACCCAAACGCGACAAGGAAAGATCACATAGAAGAACAATTCGGTAACTTCCTTAAATTATTTAAGAAGTTACGTATTAACTTACCATTCATTGAAGCTCTTTCACAGATGCCAAACAGAGTCAAATTCTTAAAGGAGCTTTTAACAAATAAGCGGAAGTTGGATGAGGCACCGCATGTGGAACGAAATGCGGTTTGCTCAGCCATACTATAGAATAAGCTGGCCAACAAATTAAAAGATCCAGGGAGTTTTATGATTACCTGTTTAATTGGTAGCCTTGATGTAAATAATGCTTTGGCTGATTTAGGGGCTAGTATCAATTTCATGCCTTACAAAATGTTTAAGCGACTAGGTCTTGGGAAACCCAAACAAACTAGGATGAGTATTCAATTAGCCGATAAAATATTCAGATTTCCTAGGGGGATTATTGAAGATGTACCCGTTAAAATTGACAAATTTATATTCCTAGTTGATTTCGTTTTTTTAGACATAGAAGAGGATAGTAACGTTACTTTAATTTTAGGGAGGCCCTTTTTAGGAACCGCTAGAAAAATAATTGATGTTGGCACAGGTGAACTCACACTTCGTGTGGGAGATGAAACAATCACCCTTTAAGATCGTAATTCGAGTAACACATCAGAAATTGAAGGTGGTTGTATAAATCATTCTACTAAAACTGACCATGTGTTGCAACCTACTTTGCAGGAAATAAGTTTGAAAAACCTACACGAGCCATGTTCAAGCAACAACAAAGGACCTATCTGTGAAGAATGAAGGCTACAAATCGAGGAACTAGATGAATGGCGGATACAGAAACTGAGAACATCCGATAAACTGAAACTGAGCCAAGACGAGCTCAATACATCACCAAATCAACTTAAGGTTGGAGACAAAGTACTACTAGATGTAGTAGATCCTCGCATTACCACTTCTGAACCTAATGAAGAAATTCCTCTCACGATACTCAGTATTTTCCCATATGGTACAGTCGAGATAATTCACCCCAAAATTCAAAACTTTTAAGGTAAACAATACTCGTCTTAAACTTTATATTGATAAAGTTGATAGCAGGGATGAGGAGTGTAAACTCCTCGAGCCACCATGATCACACACTTGAGAGGTAAGTCAAGCTTAGACTATAAATAAACGCTTCTCGGGAGGCAACCCCAGTACTAACAGTAATGATTTATTTAAATTCTAGTTTTTCACATCTAACCTACTAACTGAGTCTTGAAACACATGGTTTTCCCATCCACATGGCCGTGCGATACGGCTGTGTGAAAATAGGGCAAATTTTTTTCCCCAACACGGGATGCGATAAGTCACCACGGCCGTGTGATAAGGCCGTAGGAGAAACTGCCAAACCAACACGGGCGTGCGACATGCCTGTGTCTTGAAATCATGGGCGAACCTGTCAATTTAGCATAGGCGTTCGACACGCCCGTGCCCAACCCTCGTGGTCGACATTGTCAAACTAACACGGGCGTGGGAGAAGCGAACGAAGCAAGACACGGCCGTGTGCACCCACACGCCCAAGGAACACTGGCGTGGGGCAAATGTTAGACGCGCCTAAATTCAAAAATCGTGAAACACACGGGCACGGCCGTGTGACACTACCGTGTGTACCCACACGCCCAAGGAACACTACCGTGGGGCGAATGTTAGACGCGCCTAAATTTAAAAATCGTGAAACACACGGGCACGGCCATGTGCCCCAAAATCTATATAAACCCCTCACTATTCATCATCCCCTTCCCTAAAAATCCCTAACCCTAGCCGCTGCAACTCCACATGCCCTACCTGTCACGCCCGTGCGCTGCCTACAACACTGTTTCCGGTAACCCAATCTTCTTCCTTTTGCGTTTGTTTACTTTTTTCACTCTATTTTCTTTAAATATTTTGCCTATTTCATGATTTCTCTAATCCATTTGACTATCTTAAGTGAATATTCATAGTAGAATAATAATACCCATGCTTGTCATTAAAGAATATTTCCATTTTTCATACTACATTCATCCATTTTTCTCGTTTCCATGGATTTTATGCTTACCCACATGTAGTTATGTATTAGATATTCCCATAGCATTATTCTCATAGTCCTATTTTAATAACTTAATATATTTGCTTTAGTTGTTTTAGTTTTGTTTACTTCATCTAGTATTTGAGTCTCATGAAATATTCCTATTTAGTTTTGTTTTTCGATGCTATTCTTGGGACATATTGGTTGAACTTCGACTTTTCAATGCAGATATACAATGTCATCCTCACGTGGTAAGAAGACCGTTGTCCCTACCTCGAAGAAGAGGAAATGAGCAGCGTCATCCTTAGGTCCTACCGCTGAAATCTGTCACCCTTTCCTCGAGTTCCCTTCGGGACCCCAAGAGGAGCTATTTTAGACATTACGGGCCTGACCTCTAGGTGTGGCCCGCTGCATTGATTGGGCCACACTTGAATAGATTCAATTAGCTGATGCGGTCCGAGCCCTCCTGACAACTGACCTGTGTGGGCTCTTATTTGAGATCGTCGAGCCGACGTATCTCGAGTTCACATTGGAACTCTGCTCGACGTTCTATCTTCAAACCGTCATGACCAACTTCGACCATCCTGGAATGGTCCAGTTCCGCCTTGGTGGTCTAGTACGCCATTTGAGCGTACCCGAGTTAGGGATTGCACTAGGGCTGTACGCGGAGGAGTTCATGGACGACAATGAACTCGACACCCCCCACCGCCATATCCACTACTCTCCCTCAAAGTGCTGGAAGGACCTCGTCCCTACCTCAGCCACCTATGATCCTAGCTGCTCTAAAGCATCAGCCCTTGCCCCATCCCTGCGATACCTACATGCCATCTTAGATACACTCTGACGGGACGGCGGGAGAGCACCAGCGTCATCAACACTCATGATGCCTATTTCTTGTAGAGCATGGCGAACAGGCACGTCTTCGACCTTGCCTACTTCATCGCCCTCGCCATCTGCCATTAGACAGAGCGACATAGGAGAGGGGTCATCTCTACCGGGCCCTATGTGACTCGATTGGCTCAACACTTTGGGCTCTTCAACACAGCAGCACAATCATCCTCCCTCACTCTCATCGGCCAAATGTCCCCATAGGGCATGTCGAGCATGCTAAACATGAGGATGATCAAGAAACGACGTGGCACCTACCCTTCTCAATACCGCCTCGTCTAGTCCACCGAGGAGGAGGATCCAGAGGACATTACTGATGTTGTCCCTCCACGTCATGAGAACCCACCGTTTCAGCCACCACCCATCTATCGTCTAGTTCATGCGGCGGCTTCATACTTTGACATCTCTGAGTGCCTTACTCGATTTGAGCAGCAATGTTTTCAGCATTTTGATCACATTGATGCTATAATTCACCAGATTTGTCAGCACCTTCACATCTCATCGCCACCACCACCTCGCGAACCATTCGGCGATGACGATGTTTAAAAACTTTTTATTTATTATTTTTATTTTCACTTCTATCTTTATTTATCTTATTTAAGTACTTTTTATTTCATTTTTCTTTAATATTATTTTAATTTTAGTTTTTATCATTTTTATTGAAAAATTTATAGTTTTGGCTATTTCATTACGAGTAATTATGCTTCCTTGTATTCCCTAAAAAGTTCCTGATCCTATCACAGTTATAAAGAGCTCTAAAGCTCATCATCACATAGGAACTGAAAACTCTACTGGGAAAGGTTCTCCACGACTGCCATTTCTTGCTCGACCACGACCATAGCTACTACTAGATATAATATTTTTTTGGCACAGGACTTATGGACTAATGAACTTCTACCACCACCGGAATATCCTCATCCACTCTCATCATTGCCTTGGCCGATTATTCTCCATAACTCCAATTCAAGGAGTTCATTCATCATTCAGGAAGTTTCACTTCTCTCCCTATCTTATGATTATTTATCTATACTTTTCACTATATTTATATTTGTACATTGAGGGAAGTGTACATCTTAAGTGTGGGGGGGTTCTTATATCATCATTGGAAATCCTTGAATTTTGTCTTATTCTCACGTGAATTACTCATATCACTATTAGAATGAATTTTAATTAATTTATGATTTTTATTAATATGTCTTAAATTAAAACATAGGCATTTATGCATTGATTGTTTAGACTTTAAGACATTAGGGAATCAAGCATGATAAGTTGATGTTTGAATAATTAAAAAACTTTTAGGTTGCTTCCCTAAGTTTAGGTATTATCTTGAGTTGAAATTCACAAGTTTAAACATCAAAAAGCCATAATTTTTTGTGAGATCTTGAACCTTTAGAGCATATTTTATTTCTTTCATGCTCACTTTTATTATGATTGCGTCAATATTGATTTGTTATTCTAGAACTTGTTCGATTATGCATGTCAAGACCACACCATTTGATTTGATATGTCAAGATGATAAAGGCACTTAGGTTTAACCCACTCACTCCACAAACGCCTACCTTCATAATTAACCTTATTGAACCCCTTTGAGCCTAACAAGCCATTAATTGATTTACCCTCAATATTAATCCATAACCTATTATTGTTGATATCCCCTAATTTGATCCCTATTTTTGTCGAGATATGATTTGAACTAATTGCTTAGGTATGTTTTGTTCTTCTATGTATTTGACTTGTTCTTAAAAAAAAAATTTACTTCAATACATATTAGTAGTAATTTGTCGTTTTTGAGCTTAAGTGTTAATTCCATATTTTGAGAAGAAGCTCACTTGTATTCAACTAATGACTAGTTTTTTTTTAGCTAGGTAATTTTTCAATTCATTCTCGATTCTAACCTTTTCCTTTAGCTTGTGACTACACTCCCTAACCAAAGCCACGTTACAACCCTCTAAAGACCTTTTTGATTGATGTATCATCCCAATATATAGTGGTGGAGATTTGATTTTCAAGTAAGCTTATGGCATATTGACTAATGAGTGCTTTAATTGATGTCCTTAAACACCTTAAGTGATTTGAGTGAATCTTTAGTGAGGATGTTAAACTCTGTGATATTTTTATCAAAGGTAATCACTTAGATGAGGGGAGACACCTATGTTTCCGTGATAAAATGCTCAACTTGGAATATTTGAAGCTTTGATGTACTTTTAGTTGAATGTTCAATGTATGAATACTTATGGATTATTTTTAGATATTATTGGTAGGGATTATAAATTGAGAAGAATTTATTTTAATTGTGAGTTGAGGATTTTGTTTGAGGACAAGCAAACGCTTAAGTGTAGGGGTATTCGATAAACCGTAATTTATACATATTTTTTCCCATGCTTAGCACATTTATGGATGGTTTCTCCTTAGATTTGGTGAATTCGATGTTCTTAATCCTTTAATTTCATGTTTTATACTTAGGTGCGCATAGGAGAGTAAAAAGAGCGAGAAACGGGCCGAAAACAGAGAAAATGGACCCATATGGGAGATCAACATGGCCTGGACTTCCTCAAACGGGTGTGTCAAACGGCCGTGTCCATTTGGCAGGATCGAACCACGACTTACACGGGTAGACTACACGCCCATGCCTATTCAACAGCCTTGACCACAGGCTGGAGTAATCGCACACGGGCGTTTCACACGGGCATGTCCCTGCGAAGCCCAAGTATAGTCCTATTCGGAAAAGGCCAATTTTGAGGGCTCTGAGGCATTCTAAAGCCTATTTAAACACCTGAAGAGGCACTTAGGAGAGAGACACAGAGTAGGAGGCAAGGAATTACTCAAGGAAAGCCAATTGGTCCATATCAGAAGCCAGATTCATCATCAAAACTAAAGATCTCCCTTCAATTTTCGTTTAGGGGTTTTGGGTTTTCTTTATGTTTTGTATTCATTATTCTTCTGAGATGTTTTCTTCTATAATTATGAACTAAACCCCCTAAATACCTAAGGGGAATGAAACCTAAGACGGATCTTGTTATTATTATCTGAATTGTATGATGAATATTTGACTTGTTCTTAATTATGTGTTCTTAATTCTTATTTTAATATTTCAGGATATTGATTCGAGTTAATGCTCTTATTCAGAGGAGGAATAGACCCTGACTAAGAGTAAATTTGTCATAATTAAGTCGATTTGATTGCACACCTAGAGATAGGGTGATAAGATTTTGCCGGATTAGGGTGAAACCTAAGAAGGGGATCCATAGATCGAGTTCATACAACACTAGTGTAACACCCCTATCCCCTATCCGTCGCCGGAATAGGTAAAGGGGCATTACCAGACTTGAAACTCATATCAGAACAGTAAAATTTTTTTTCATTTTCTTGAAGTAAAGATCATTCAATTAGAAAATTGCTAGACACAACCAGGGATAAAATTTTAAAAAAAAAACTTATAAAAGTAAACATTAAAAAGATGTCATATTCTCATAGCTTATATACATTAACCAAAATATCCTCCCACTACTAGTCTATTCAATACATGCCATAAGATAATCCAAAACATAGCAAGACCAAACAAAGGATAGTGATAGTGTGACTAGTCACGACGATCCCAGAGTCAGTAGCTTCCAAATGAGATCTATAAAACAGAGGAAACAAAGTAAACAGAGTAAGCATTACAATGCTTAGTAAGTTTTAAGCAGTGTCAACAAATAACAATCAAATTATAACATAGTTGTTCGTATTTTTATTTCACTCTTCCTTCGGGCATACCATCCCTTTACCGAATATGCACATCTCATCATATATAATAGGCAGAAAAATTCTCACTTGATAGTGATCTCTTATAAACATAGGTACATTACATATTTTCACCTAACTTTCCACATTGACCAAATGCACAATAATCATAGAACAGTCTTATTGCTTTACTCACATATGCATCACATAACGACCTTGTGATTTAGTCCAAATCAAGCTTAAATATAATCTCAAAATACATACCTGACCAACTTAACGCATTGAACGTATTTATTACCAATTGTTACTGTGAAGTCGTATAATCTTATGCTTTACTCGAATCTTCAGCGAAACCTTTAGCTCGAATAGTCCCCACACTTAGTTATCGGGTCTTACCCGGACAAAATCTCCACACGTAGTCATCGGGTCTTACCCGGACATAATCTCCACACGTAGTCATCGGGTCTTACCCGAAATATATTTCCAAGTTTCATGTACATTTAATCACATGTTACAACATTCACATCGACTGTCATATTTGTAATTCATTTGCCTCATCAAATATCTAATAATACACACCTTTCACATTTGGTCATTCGGCCACAATATACACACATCTCCTACATATTTCACATTAGCCATTCGGCTTTACCAAATATACATATCTCATACATATTTCACACTAGCCATTCGGCTTTACCACATATACATATCTCATACATATTTCACACTAGCCATTCGGCTTTACCACATATACATATCTCATATATATTTCACATTAGCCATTCGGCTTTACCACATATATATATCTCATACATATTTCATATTAGCCATTCGGCTTTACCACATATACATATCTCATACATATTTCACACTAGCCATTCGGCTTTACCACACACATATATATTTATCTTGTACATCAATTTCATCAATAGCTTATAAGCAACTCAAATAGTTTCATCAATGTTTACAACAAAATCACGTATTCACTACAAGCTGTTTTCCTGAGCAATATTCACTAAATTATTTATAACTGGAGCTACAAAACTTAAAATCTTTTGCCGTTAATATTCCCTGAATATAGACTCATATATCTTCCATCCATAAAATTTTCAGAATTTTAGGTTTGGCCAATAAATACCAGATTTTTCTTAAATTTCCCCTGTTTCACTGTTTGACTAATCTGACCAGTCTTCACTACGAATCAAATTTCTCATTGTACAGAATTCAAAATATGTTCTATTTGATTTAATTTGAAATTAGACTCATTAAGGAGTCTAAGCATATAAATTTTATCTTATAACCATTTTTGTACAAATTATAATGATTTTCTAAAAACAGAATAGGGGATTTCGGAGTCATTCTGACACTGTCTCACACAAATTTAAATATCTCTTTATAGGAAATTTCTTTGCTTACACAGTCTCTTTTATAAGAAACTAGACTAATTAAGCTTTGATTACATACTTTATTCAGCCTATAATTCCACACCAACAATTTATAGTGATTTTCTAAAATCATGTTACTGCTGCTGTCCTAAGCAAATTATTACAATTTGCTCTTAAATTTCCAAGTCTAAACACTTATGAACTTACCATTTGAGTTTAAGACATATCATGGCCACATCATATCTTATTAAATCAACTCATTATGTCCTATTATGATTGAATTTACTCAACGTTTAATCACTTAAAACTTACCTCGAAGTGGTCGACGATTTGGATATCCACGGCTATTCGCTTTACTTTCTCTTTTCCCTATCCGACTTTGATCCTCTTTGCTCTTAAGCTTAAGTAAAACAATAGATTTGCTTAAGTACTTAACTAATATTATTCACTTAACAATCACATTTGGCAATCACATATCATTTAATCTATATCTAAAACAATATATTTCAATATGTATCATATTTAATAAAACATGCCATGACTCGATTTCATGGTTATTTAATTTATATCTAATTCACATTCACAAGCAAGGAGTCACTTAATTTATCATGCTTCCTTATACATGAATTTAACCATATTGTCGAATGTCCTTATGTGTACATGGTACATACATAAGGCATATATATATATATATATATATATACCTATATATGACCATTACAATTTAAACATTTAATCATAATCGGCAAGCTTTATTTCAACTATTTAAGGTGCAAACATCAATTAACAAACAAACATTATCAACCCATTTTTATTACACGTTTTCCCCAACTTAACACCCCCAAATTATCAAACTTTAACAAGTTTAAAACTCATCTAATGACCATTTATAAACTAAGGCATCAACCATTCAAATTCAACTCATCACAACATGGTGGAATACACATTTCTCCTACTTCCATTCTAAATAAAAGTTTATCAAGCTTCCATCTTCATTTAACTATGTACCATTTAGAACTATCAATACTTTACACCCTTTAACAAATTATAATCAATTGCCAAATGCATCTTTGACAATTTAAACCACGCAACTCAAATTCTTACAATTTAAGCTTAGAAATTTCTATTCATGTAAATTTTAGCAACATGGAGTCCATTAAACACTCCAAAATTCCATTTGAACAACAATTGTTCAACCTTCTAGCATAATTTCAATCTGGACAGCAAGCATTATTTAACATTTAGGCTGTTTTATTAGACCATCCGAATAGCTTAATTAACACCAATTTATAGCCCCTTGAACAATGAATTAAACCCATTCAATTAGCAACAAAAACTAATATTTAACAACCATTGTTTTCTTTTATTTCAAACATGCAGCAGACCAATTCCTCCACATATTACAGCACATTCAAATCAGCATTTACATGCTGGAACAATTTGTTTTCAAGTTACAGTTTCCAGCGGTCATTTATGCATTTAATTGTCAAATTGTTACGTCACTACTAACAACTGAAACTTAGTAAGAATAACATAATATTTTAGCTATTAGACTCAATTTATCAACCCCTAATCGGCATGAAAATAGAACCATTAATTTGTTCAAATTTTGGACAGACATAACGAAGGCACAAAATTGGACAAGAGTAATTTTACAACTAATCAAAGAGCTTTTCTTTTCTACAACCCGCATTCATGCCTTCCAACCACAATCCATCATCATTTTTCTTTACAACAAAGTTAAAGATAGAGGGGAGTTTAGAAAGCTTACCAACTTAGGATACAACTCTTAAACAAGCTAAATCCTTAGTTTTCTTCAACATGCAAACTGTCTCCATTTTTCTTTTTGTTGCAGCCCTCTTCTTCTTCTTCGATGGATTACCGAGTTACTTGAAATTTCTGCTACCTAACTAGCTAAAATCATAGTTTTTCCTCCTTCTAGCCATCTTCTAAGCCAAAAATTAAAGCAACCCAACTTTCTTCTTCCTCCCTCAAGTCACGGCAATGGAGGAGCAAGGGTGAGACAACTTTGGTTTCTCCTCCCATTAACTAGTATTTTATTATTTCTCACACAACTTTCTAACACAAAATGTTTATAATATGTTTTAACCCATAGCATGGCCGGCCACTACCTAACATTTTGGGTAATTTGACATGCAAGTACAAGCATTTCCTAACATGCATTAATAGATCCTTATAGATTAACCTATCACATTTCAAAAGTGTCACACATAAGTCCTATTTAATAAAATTCACTTTCAATTAACAAAATTCAAACATGCAATTTTCACACATGCATATATACATATAATAAGCATTAAGTATGATGGTTAATTATTTTTATGACTCGGTTTTGTGGTCCCGAAACCACTTTCCGACTAGGGTCACATTAGGGGTGTCACAACTAGGGCGTTAATTAGAAATAGATTTCAATTAATCAACCTAGGGTTAAACGTTATTAGTCTCGAGAGAGATAATAATATAACTTAGGGATTTCTACGGATTAAGTCAAATGAATAAATCGTCTGATTCAGTGTCAAATTACAAGTGAAGTCTAGGAGGATTTTTCCTTGGGTATTGTCTTAATTAATCAAGTTTTCCCAAAAGCTTTTTTCCAATTTTCTCTCTGTGCACTCTTAGTTTAGTTAATTAGTTTAGATAAACAAATCCCTTAATTTTTAGTCTAGATAATAAAAAGAAAGTATTTACTAGTACTCTTGGTTCCTTTGGGTTCGACAATCCGGTCTTGCTAAAGCTATACTACTGTTCGATAGGTACACTTTCCTTCATCGTGATAATAGTTAGTTTCAAGAATGATTAATAATAAATTTTTAAAACCTGTCGCAAATATCACGTATCAGAAAGGAAGAGAGGATATTCGGTCATACAACAAAGAAGTGACAAGAAGCCAAAAAAAGAACAAATAGGTAGAAACCGAAAAAGGAAAATGCACATACCAACCAAGGCCGAACCTGATAAGCAAGAATCTTATTTCGGCACGCACTCCTCTTCCCTTGATCCATTCCTTGAAAATCTCCTTACAATACTTCACCCACATATTTGAATTC
The DNA here is from genome assembly GCF_025698485.1 of Gossypium arboreum. Taxonomy (NCBI): domain Eukaryota; kingdom Viridiplantae; phylum Streptophyta; class Magnoliopsida; order Malvales; family Malvaceae; genus Gossypium; species Gossypium arboreum. Next base: position 80,089,272 of record NC_069081.1, on the reverse strand, counting down.
CACACAACTTCTATTCAAATTTTCCTCCACAAAACACTCCTCAAATCCCCCTAACAACCAAAATTCCTTAAGAATCTCCTAAAATTTGGCCACAACTCCCCACACTCTCCAAACACTTAAGTTTCGGTCAAACTAGAACTCTCCCATGGCCAACAGTAACATAAAACACTCCACGGCGCTCACCAGCATTCGAACCCTAGTCCTCTAGCATAGGTAACACGCCACTTATCCCCTAGACCAGTGGGCCCTTTCTGTCATGAAATACCCACATTTATTTAAGAAACCTACTGACTAGAGATAGAGTTTATTCAAGTAAAAACAAAATTTGAACAAGCCAAGGCTTGAACTTAGGACTTCTCCAACACTTCCCAGAACACTTAACCACTGAAGCAAATGCATACTTGTGTCACTTCTTGCACAACTAATCATTTATGTGCTGCCTCCTAACTGTTCCCATGCTTAAGACCTAATACTGCTGGGCCCAAAATTTGGGGCGTTACGTTTCATGAGCTTAATTCAGGTATTAGGAGACCTAAAATTGAGGCACAACAATTTGAGCTAAAGCTAGTCATATTCCAGATGCTTCAGACAGCAGGCCAATTTAGTGGAATGCCTACCGAAAAGCCTCACCTTCACTTAAGATTGTTTATAGAGGTGAGTGATTCTTTCAAATTAGCCTGAGTACTTGAAGATGAACTATGATTAAAGTTGTTCTCATATTCACTAAGGGACAAAGCTTGAACCTGGTTGAACTCATTGCCATAAAATTCCATTACCACATGGAAAGAGTTAGTAGAACGATTCCTTGTCAAGTACTTCCCACCTAGCAAGGATCCTAAGTTAAGGAACGAGATCACTACCTTCCAATAGATGGATGGCGAGTCCTTGTATGAGGCATGGGAAAGATTTAAAGAACTATTACGAAGATGCCCTCATCACGGAATCCCTCACTGCATCCAATTAGAGACGTTATATAACAGTTTCAATGCTCACACGAGGATGGTAGTGGAACCTTCTGTTAATGGTGCTCTCTTTTCTAAGTCTTATAATGAGGCTTATGAAATCATCAACGCAACACCCCTAACCTGTATTCATCGCCGATACTGGAGTTTACAAAGTAATTTCCTATAATTCATGTTATTTACTTTTCATATCTGAAACTAGTCATATTGTCCCTTGAATGGACCCTCGAGACCCAATTTAAACATTAGAATAAAGTCAGGACTAAATCAAAATCTCAGAGAATTTTTTGTGAAATTTAAAAATTTCTCTTTAATATAAGAATCACACGCTCATGTGAGTAGGCTGTGTGGCTCACACGACCAAGTGACATGCCCATGTCTCAAGCCATGTGGGCATTTGATGTGAGGTACACGGCCGTGTCCCAGCCCGTGTCCTTACCTGTATAACTCTCTGACTTGTGCCACACGGCCTGCCACACGCCTGTGTACTAGGCCGTATGGTCAACTTAATTTTCACAAATTAGGTACAGTTTCACACGGCCAAGACATAAGTCTGTGTTCTAGGGAGTGTAGCACACACGGCTAAGACACACGCCCGTGTCTCTGCCCGTGTGCCCAAATATGAGCATTCTATTTCTCAAATTTAAGATGTAGGGGACACACGGCCAAACCATATGCCCATGTGCCAGGTCGTGTGTCATACACGGTCAAGACACACGCCCGTGTTTATATCCGTGTGGAAAAAATAAGGCCATTTTGTAGCCTTATTTCTTACCCAAATTTAATCTTCAACCTACAATAACATTTGAATACATTTTCTTATAAATCAAGCAAACATTATTAACGTGTATGCAATAGTATCACATATTCATATGGTCAAACTTACCTTCTTGTAATGATTTATATTTTACCCTAATTCAATTTAACCAAATCACATACATATAAGCTAAACATGATATATAACCTTATAATAACATACCAAAAGAATCTATTTTTAGCCATTCCAATGGCTAAGTTACAAACAACTATTTACATGCCAACATAGGTCAAGTTAACCTATACATGCCATTATATCAAAATAAGATTACTTTTTATTTCAAATCAAGTTGGAGGATAATGTGATGATTCTCCGACCGTTCTCCAACCTTATCGAGCTTCCGAACACTATAAAATAGAGAAAATAAAACCTAGTAAGCATTTAATGCTTAGTAAGTTCCTATAACAGGAATTAAACTTACCAATCGTATTTAATAAAATAAGTATATAATAACATGCTTCCCAACAAATTGGCAATTTGCCTAATCACATACACTCAAGTGAGAAAGCTAGTCACATATTTCATTTATGCATCAATTAAACATCAATGTAGGCTCATCGTGTTACACTTTCAAGTATTTCAGGAACACTCAATATATAATTCATTTAATCTCATAATTTCTCATTTCAGGGATTTACCCGTTGAATCATTGAAATTTCGATGAATACTCAACTCAGGTAGCAAATACAAAATGTACAAAATAGTAAGCCGTCAACTCTTAATCAGGAGTACCAATTAGGTCACATAATCAAAGAGCACACTCTCGAGTCACATATCAAGATGCTTAGATGAGCGGTAGAAGAGGACACTTATCCAGGCTAAACAAGAAACTCATAAGAGTTTTACTCAGGGAGCTCATAGAGCTTATCAGGTAACTCCAAAGATTATTATTAGAAAGCACCGGATAAGGTAACAGGGAGATCAAGCCAGCCATATCAAGAAACTCATAAGAGCCTATATCAAGACGCTCACATAGAGTTGCGTTTGTGTCCGCAATATATGTTGGATCACAACCGATCGAATTATGTAACATGATGCTCAAAAAGATCTGCAGTAGTGTGCAACACAAGCAAAGTCACTACCTATCAAGATGCTTGTAGGAACTATGTAATGGGATGCTCGAGAAGGCTATAACAGGATTGCTCGCCTGAGCTATATTTTGTCCGCAACATATGCAGGACCTCATGTAATATGGGTAACCACATATACTTATCGAATTTCATTATTCAAACAGAATTTAATATTTTCCTGATATGATTGAACATATGATTATTTCATTTATTTTTAACATTCATATAGTTCATACAATCACATAGCACATTCAATTCAAGCATATAAATAAACACAATTCGGTTACACGAATTTACTTTGACACTTGTTTGTGTATAAAAATCTACTAACCCGAAACTTTGTGTTTTCCTCGATCTAGTTTCGAATTTGAGTTGTCTAAATCTATATAAATGAATTTGATCATCAATTTTATACAATTCATATGCAATTGGATCCAATTTGCACTCTAGGTAAAAATTATCATTTTGCCGCTATACTTTTCATAAATTCTAATTTCGTCCCTATGTTGGAAAATGAAATTCATGCAATTTAATCCTTATTCCAAGCCTAACCAAAATTTTCATATAACATTCACAGCACTTGTATTTCACAAAATTCAAAATTTTTTCGTGGGTTTTACCACTTTTCAATTTAGTCCCTAAATCATGATTTCATCAAAATTCTCTTTGTAAAATTTGTTTAGCTATCAACAACCTTTCATTTTAAACCATAAATTTCAAAATTTTAGCATATTTATCCATGGAAAAGTTTTTGTACTTTGATTTCTTTTCAAATTCATCCACAAAATAATTAGATTAAGTTATCTTGATCTCAAAAATATAAAAATTACTAAAAACGAGACAAGAATACTTACCCAATTAAGCCAAGAAAGCTTGCTTGAGCACTTTTCTCTTTCCTAGGGTTTCCATGTTTTACTTTGGGGAAAATTATGAAAATAAGATGATATTGTCTATTATCATCTTTTAATTATTTTAGTTTACAATTTAGTCCTTACTATTTTCTAATATTGCCATGGATGATTCATTAAAAATATCTAGTATATTTTAACGGTCTAATTACCATATAAGGACCTCTTATTTTGAATTCCATAGCTCTTTGATCCTTCGAGCTATTAGAATTCAACTTTTGTATTCTAAGCAATTTGGTCATTTCCATAATTAAGCATATAATCGGTAAAATTTTCTTTTTGGTTCGAATTTGTGTTCCTAAAACCACTGTTCTGATTTCACTGAAAATGGACTATTACAATCTAGAGGATTGCCAACAACAATTATCAATGGCCAACCAATTGAGTAGTGTTAGAAAGACGAGTCAGTGGAGTACATGAAGTGGACACTCTCACTTCACTTGTATCTCAGGTATCCTCGATATCCTCAATGCTTAAAAACTTTACTACTAATGGGTTTAATTATTTTGTAGCTCAACAACCAAATCAATTCAAAAATGTATCTTATGTTTATTTTAGGGAAGGGCACTCATTTGAAGAATACCCATCAAACAAAGAATCCATGTATTACATGGTTAACTAGAACTGAGGAAGGCAAGGACTGCAATCTAATTTTTATAACCCCTCTTGGTGAAACCACCCTAATTTCTGTTGGAGTAACCAAGGGACTGGGCCCAGTAACACTTATGCATAACCAAGACTAAACTAGCCACCTGTATTTACCCAACAAGTTCAGAAACAACCTCAAATTGAACCTTCCAATTGCTTTGAAAACCTATTGAAGGCATACATAGTGAAAAATGACGCCTTAATCCAAAGCCAAGCAGCCACATTGAAAAACTTGGAAAACCAAATAGGCCAGCTTGCAACTGAACTTAGGAACCAACCACAAGGTGTTTTGCTTAGGGATACAGAGAACCCAAAATATTCGAGGAAAGAACATTATAAAGCATTGACACTAAGGAGTGGAAAGACGATAAAGCCCAACATTGTTGAAGTTGAGGAAGAGCAAGCTGATGCTCGAGCTAAAGTGGAAGTTCAACCAAGTGTTGAAATCCTAGCTTCACCGAAATCAGAATTTGCAAAACCTGATAAAGTAACTTCTGAACTAGCCAATTTTGATAAACTAAAAACTTCGTTAGATGCAGAATTGGCATAAAAGATAAATCAGCCAGTTCAAGTTAAGAATCCTCTACCACCTTATCCTTAAAGACTTCAGAAGTAGAAGCAGGAAGTCCAGTTCAAAAAGTTCTTAGATATACTCAAGCAACTTCATATCAATATTTCGTTGGTAGAAGCTCTTGAGCAGATGCCAAACTATGTTAAATTCATGAAGGATATCCTGTCCAAGAAATGAAGACCTGGAGAATTTGAGACAGTAGTCCTGACGAAGGAATGTAGTGCATACCTTCAAAATAAAATACCTCCAAAGATGAAGGACCCTGGATGTTTTACCATACCTTGCAACATTGGAGCAACTTATTGTGGTAAGGCATTATGTGATTTGGGTGCAACCATCAATTTGATGCCCATGTCTATATTTAGAAAGTTCGGGATATGTGAAAATTAGACCTACAATAGTTACATTTCAGTGAGCAGATCGATCCTTAGCACATCCAAAAGGAAAAATCAAGGAAGTATTAGTACGTGTAGACAAATTTATTTTTCTAGCTAACTTTATTATTTAAGACTTTGAAGCAAATAAAGAGGTAACAATAATCCTAGGAAGGCCTTTCTTAGCAACTGGAAGGACCCTTATTGATGTACAAAAGGGCCAGCTTACTATGCATCTCAGAACGATCAGGTCACTTTAAATGTCTTTAAGTCTAAGCGATTCGCTGACATAGTTGATAATTGTTCTACAGTATCTGAGTTAAAGGATTTAGCTATTGAATGGAAACTCAACTTTGTTAAGGACACATTGGAACAAGTTTTGATGCCAGACCCTCCAAGTGATGAAGAGGGGGAGGAAAACTTAGCTTTGATAGAAGCTAACCAGAAGGGATTTAATCCACAATCCCATTTTGAATCTTTTGAATTAGAAAGAAGATATTATGTTCAAATAAAAGCATCAATCGAGGAGACACCTAAATTAGAACTTAAGGTACTTCCTTTGCACTTAAAATATGTTTATTTAGGTAACGCTTTGACTTTGCCTATGATTGTTTCAGCAGAGTTAACTGAAGAGCATGAACATAAACTTATTTCAGTGTTTAAACAATTCAAGGATGGACTATAGCCAATATTTGTGGTATTAGTCCATTAGTGTACATACATAAGATCATCCTAGAAGATGATGGGAAAGGGACGATTGATAGACAATGAAGACTGAACCCCATTATGAAGGACATGGTAAAAAAAAAGATCATAAAATGGTTAGATGTGAGTATAATTTATCCCATCTCAAATAGTTCATGGGTAAGTTCGGTCTAGTGTGTGGCAAAGAAAGGAAGTATTACGATTATTGAGAATGAGAATAACGAGCTAATACTGACCAGAACAATTATGGGATGGAGAATTTGTATAGATTACCGAAAGTTGAACAAGGCGACTAGTAAAGATCATTTTCCTTTATCGTTCTTGGACTAGATGTTGGATAGACTCACAAAATAACATTTACATGCCTGTACGATACATTTGCATTTAGACGCATGCCATTTGGTTTATGTAATTCACCTACTACATTTTAAAGATGTATGATGGCTATTTTTATTGACATGGTTGAGAAGTATTTGAAAGTTTTCGATAATGTTTTAGTGTTTGGAGACACTTAAGATGATTGCTTAGCCAATCTAGCCAAGGTACTAAGGCGGTGCAAAGAAACAAACTTTGTACTCAATTGGGAAAAGTGTCATTTCATGGTATGAGAAGGTATTCTTTTGGGCCACTAAATAACGGGACATGGAATTGAAGTAGATAAAACAAAGGTAGTTGTTATTGAGAAACTCCCACCTCTAACATCTGTAAAGGCTGTCAGGAGCTTTTTGGAACATGTCAGTTTCTATCGAAGATTCATCAATGACATTTCCAAAATTGCTAAACCGTTATGAAAATTATTGGAGATGGACAAGATATTCAAATTTGATGAAGAATGCTTAAAATCATTTAATTTTCTGAAGAATCGATTAGTTTTGGCATCCATTATCATCACATCGGATTGGGATTTACCATTTGAGTTAATATGTGAGGCAAGTGACTTCGTGATAGGAGAAATGATGGGCCAGCGAAGGAACAAAGTTTTTCATCCCATCTACCATGCAAGTTGGATTCTGACAGGAGCTTAACTAAATTATACAGTAAGAGAGAAAGAGTGTAACATCCAGATTTTGGGCTTAGTTAGAAAAGTGGTTTTAGGACCACAAATCCGATGAGGAAAATTTTATTTTTATTATATTTTTATGGTCTACGATTTCACGAAATGAATTCGTGAAAATTTCGTTCGAAAATTTCGACGTTTAGGCACTCAATTTAGTAAAAAGGACTAAATTGTAAAAAGTGCAAAAGTTGAGTTCTACATGTTAATGGTATCAAATTGTTATGAAATTTTAAATGGGAGGTCCTTAAATGATAATTAAACCATTGTATAACTTGTTTGACAAAAATGGCCTTGATTGGGTAAAATTTGAAAGAATAGTAAAAATGGCATTTTGGTCATTTAGTGGTAAAATAAATTAAAAGAAAAATTTTAAACTCCAAATGTGTCCCTTTCTTCTTGCTACAGTAGAATGTACCAAGAGCAGCCATGGTTAGGGTTTGGCCAAGCTTCCAAGCTTAATAGTAAGTAATTCTGAGCTCCGTTTTTAATGTTTTATGTATTTTTGAAATCCCGGTAACATGATCTGCTCATTTCTACCATTATTTTGAGCTAGGATTTATGTTTAAAAATTTACCCATGAATGATATGCATGGATTTTGATGTTCAATGGTAGTATATAAAGCTTGAAATTGTGTTAAACAACTTTTGCTAAGCGATTTTACGTGAAAACGAGTAAAACGGTATAATCGGTAAAAACACCTAATGTTCAGAAGTACATGTTAGAGTGAGAAATTGATGTTGACATAGAAGGGAAAAATGATCAGCATGTCATAAAATATAAGAAAATAGGAAGAAGTTTAATTTCCGAACCTTGGGGCAAAAGTGAAAATATGCAAAAGTTTAGGGGTCAAAATGCAAATTTGTAAAAATATGATTTTTTAGACCCATATTAATAGTGTGACTAATTAGTAGGCTAAATGTGATATTATAGATCAAGGAAATCAAGATTTGAGCTTAAATCGAGAAAATACAAGGTTATGGACTAGAATGGTAAATTGCTATTTCTAGATCCGAGGTAAGTTTGTACGTAAATAATTTATCGATTCTTTTTATTTTATTATATTTTGTTATCATATGAAATGTGACTGTCTATAGAATGATTATCTGTTGTAAATTGCAAATTGAAAAAGGACTATGAATAAATTGTAACATGTTGGAAAGTGAGGAATTTCCCGCTTGAGCCTTCGGAATAGAAACGATACAAATGATCTATTGTGAGGTCACATGTGTTGTACTAAGTGCAGGCTACTATGTGTACGGGATAATTGGTCGCATGTGTAGTACTAAGTGCAGGCTACTATGCGTACCAGATAACTTTGGCTACAAGTGTGAAAATATGTGCAGGCAACTGAGTATCATTTATTATTCCGAAGAGTTCAACTAGAAAATCGATTAAGTAAAAATACATGTGAACATGATTATATGATGAATAAGTGCAGGTATAAGTTTAAGAAAATTTTGAGCAATATGCTCGATATTTGAGTGAACTTCGATAAGACAAAATGGATTAAGTGAAATTATGTAAGAGTGAATTTTAGTAGTAAAATAGTGTTGGACAGCAGCAGTTGTGTGACTTTGAAAATTCAACAAAAATCATGTAAGTTGAATTAAATTTCAAATAAATATTGAATTAAAGATAAATGATTCTATTTTCATGTAAAAGAAACAGGGGGAGAAAAAGAGTTGTATATTATGTGATATTATAATTTTTATGAGACAGTGTCAGAATGAATTCGAGATCCCCTGTTCTGACTTGGAAAAATTGTTAAAATTTTGTAGAAAAATAATTATGGGTTATAATTTATATTCTTAGAATAGTTGATGAGTCTACCTTTAATAGAAACAAATGGAAACATTATCCGAGACTTGTACTATGAGATAAATAAATTTTAGTGAAGAAAGGTCGAAGCTGCCAAACAGCAAAACAATGGAGACTTTTAATAATAAACTGTACTTATTTGCTAGACCAAAAATTCTGAAACTTTTATGGTGGAAATATATATGAGTCTAGTTTCTGGAAAAATTTACGGATCTTAATTTGGAGTTTCGTAACTCCAGATATAAATGATTTAGTGACTGTGACTCAAGAAAGCAGCTTAACCAGAACATGTGTAAATGTACAATTGGGTTAGTTTTACTATGGAAAGCATGTTACTAAATTGCTTATTATTATTTCATGCGAGCTTACTAAGCGTAAAGCTTACCCCCTCCTTTCCATTTCTTTTAGTGTTGTCAGGTTAGGTCAGGGTTGGAGATCGTCGGAGGCAGCATCACACTATCAAGCCAACACCTTGACAGTATAAACACATATGCTAGAATTATCAAGTGAGTGGCATGTATAGGGACCTAGTTTTATAACATGTGTTATTATAATTTGGCCAAGTATATTGGTCTTTAGTGAGCTAATGATTCTGACTTATAAATCTAGCTATTTATGTTATGTTTGATATTGGTGATTTGCATATGCTTGTTTGCCATGCATGGTTGGTAATATGTTATGTGTTGTTGTGAATGTTTAAGTCCGTTAACGCCTCGAACCCTATCCCAACGTTGGATACAGGTGAGGGGTGTTACATTTAGTAGTATCAAAGCAATGGTTTAGTCGGTTCTTGGACTAACCTAGCATGTGTAAAAGTCCAACTATACATGCCACCGATCCATGATAGTGTGATGTCTCCTGATGCGTATGAGAGCCACTTTGTTTAGACAAAGGTACTCTCCAACCGAGCTACACCGACCATGTTGAATGCGATGCTAAAATATTCGAGCAAAGTATAATCATGACGAACTGAAACTTGGAAAGGTACCAATGAGGATTCATGAAATGTGTACATGGTGAAATGAGCTTATCTATGATTAATATATAATTCCATGATGTATATGATCGATTTATTTGAACAAATGCATGTGTTTGAGTAACTTATCAAAAATATTGATAAGATGAATATTCATGTATATTGTTTGGGATGATTATGATTGGTAAGCTCGTATAACTTGAGTAAATGTATTAAATTGCTTGGACTGATATATATGATTGTAATGATATGTATATGATGATGTGTAAGATGAAAGTTTAGACTGTGATATACTTATCCATGTTTGTTTGGCCCTTATATGGTATTATGTGCTTGACTTGTCTGATTTAATGAATGGATAAGTAATATGTTATTTACTCGAAATGAATGACATGACTGAAATATGATTGCTATGATAAAAACTGTGTTACATGTATATGAGAGTTGAGTCAGAGGCCCTACGGCCCCCTCGCCTTACCAAAGTGGTGTTTTATAAGGGAAATTCCTGAGATTTATGTTGAATGAGTTTCCAGGTGAGAAACCAAAGAGTTTAATGATGAAATGGTTATAAGCATGATTAGAGATTAAGAATGGGTTGATAAGTACAGACATGAGCTAGAAAGATATCGGATTGACCGAAAGATTGTTTAATTTTCGCAACATCGCAGTTAGCGAAAAAGGTTAATTTTGGTAAAACGATCTATCCTGGTATGATGTCGAGAAATGTATTGATTGAAATTCCCTGATGAATTGGGTTTCTTAGTAAAGGGAATATTATAGAATTTGGGATGACAGAAATAGTTAAAGGAATAATGTTCGAAATATGAAATGTTCAAGCATGGTAATTATAGTGAACAGTTTGTGTCTGTCTCTATTGAGATATTGTATGAAATTACCTGATACTGGAAATATTATTGGGGCTATCTAATCCCTGATGAATTCTTATATTATGAAAATGTTCATTGATCTTAACTTAAGACAAATATATTGTCAGTCTGATTGGGTTATGATCTGCATGGTTCTGTTTTTCTTTGGTATTTTGTTATATTCTGCCTATTGAGAATCGATGAGAAATTGTGCATGTTGGATTTCCTTTCTCAAGAAAGTTAACCAGAGTTAATGTATTCAGTTGAGGTATCAGTATTACTTATGTTAATGCATTTGTTAAGGTATTCGATTGGTATGATGAGTGAATTTGGAATAATGCATGTTGAATCGTTCTGTTGACTAGAAGAGAGAATTTCTTGAAATATCAATTACGAATGAATAAGGTCGACTTGATTGTTCAATCTGTATGGAATATATGTCTAGAATTTAATGAGATACGCATACTTGAGAATAAGATTTTATTTCTTCACTGGTAAAAAGACGAATAGTCTAATTAAGAAGTGTATGTTTCCTAGAAGAATCGTATACAATAAGAAGATCTGATATTGATAATGTGAAGAAAATCTGGGTATAAAAAAATGTTGAAACGATCATTGTTTATCTTTGAGTACAAATTCTTAAAATGTTGAAAGTTTAAAGATGTATAGAAAGAATCATCAGAATTATTTTTGTCGTTTCGGAATTAGAATGGAAATAGAAAAGGTTAATATGGATTTTCTTGTCTGGATCATTCCTGTCCTTGAAAGAGGAAAGTGATATGTAGCGTTGTTAAACATATGAGATGTGTAAATTATGCTAGTATACTCGAATGTCTGCTCACCAGATTCATAGAACATCCGTGTCTTTATGAATTTTAGATATCATGGAATTTTAATCTCCACTAATTGGATTGAGATCCGAGTTTCATATCATGATTTCTTTGGAAGCCAGAAGAGGCTTGAAATAAAAAGTAGCTGAGGGTTGAATTGATAAATAATTGGACTGTGTGAAATTTGAAATTATAAAGAGTATGAGGTTGAGATGAACTGACTAGTTTTACTATTCGAATTCGAAAGGATTCGGGTGCGAATGTATATGTAACATGATGGTATGGATCTGACTTTTGAGTACATGAGCTTTTTAGTAGAGATTAAGTTTCAGAAAAAGTATTGTAAAGTGAATACCACTTATGATTTTTGTATATAAAATTTAAAGAGACAGGTAGTAAAAGTTTAGCCTGAGTGAAAGTTCTTTGAAATTGATTATAGGATTGAGGATTCCAATTGAAAAACCAAAACCACTTTTCTGGTAAGATTTTTGGGGACGAAAATCCCTAAAGGGGGGAGAAATGTAACATCTTGATTTTGGGCTTAGTTGGAATAGTGGTTTTGGGACCACAAATCCAATGAGGAAAATTTTATTTTTATTATATTTTATGGTCTACGATTTCATGAAATGGTTTCGTGAAAATTTTGTTCAAAAATTTCGACGTTTGGGCACTCAATTTAGTAAAAAGGACTAAATTGTAAAAAGTGAATAAGTTGAGTTCTACATGTTAAATGTATCAAAATTTTAAATGGGAGGTCCTTAAATGATAATTAAACCATTGTATAACTTGTTGGACAAAAATGGCCTTGATTGGGTAAAAGTTGAAAGAATAGTAAAAAGGGCATTTTGGTCATTTCGGGGTAAAATGAATTAAAAGAAAAATTTTAAACTCCAAATCTTCCCTTTTCTTCTTGTTACAGCAGAATGTACCAAGAGCAGCCATGGTTAGGGTTTGGCCAAGCTTCCAAGGTTAATAGTAAGTGATTCTGAGCTCCGTTTTTAATGTTTTATGTATTTTTGAAATCTCGGTAACATGATCTGCTCATTTCTACCATTATTTTGAGCTGGAATTTATGTTTAAAAATTTACCCATGAATGATATGCATGTATTTGGATGTTTAATGGTAGTATATGAAGCTTGAAATTGTGTTAAACAACTTTTGCTAAGCAGTTTTACGTGAAAACGAGTAAAACGGTATAATCTGTAAAAATACCTAATGTTCATAAGTACATGTTATAGTGAGAAATTGATGTTGACATAGAAGGGAAAAATGATCAGAATGTCATAAAACATAAGAAAATAGGAAGAAGTTTAATTTCCGAACCTTGGGACAAAACTGAAAATATGAAAAAGTTTAGGGGTCAAAATGAAAATTTGTAAAAATATGATTTTTAGACCCATATGAATAGTGTGACTAATTAGTAGGCTAAATGTGATATTATAGATCAAGGAAATCGAGATTTGAGCTTAAATCGGGAAAATACAAGGTTATAGACTAGAATGGTAAATTGCTATTTCTGGATCCGAGGTAAGTTTGTACGTAAATAATTTATTGATTCTTTTTATTTTATTATATTTTGTTATCATATGAAATGTGGCTGTCTATAGATTGATTATTTGTTGTAAATTGCAAATTGAAAAAGGACTATGAATAAATTGTAACATGTTGGAAAGTGAGGAATTTCCCGGTTGAGCCTTCGGAATAGAAACGATACAAATGATCTATTGTGAGGTCACATGTGTAGTACTAAGTGCAGGCTACTACGTGTACCGGATAATTGGTTGCATGTGTAGTATTAAGTGCAGGCTACTATGCGTACCCGATAACTTCGATCACGTGTGTAGTACTAAGTGCAGGCTACTACGTGTATTAGATGGTTAGGTCACGTGTGTAGTACTAAATGCAGGCTACTATGTGTACCGGATAATTGGCCGTATGTGTAGTACTAAGTGCAGGCTACTATGCATACCAAATAACTTTGGCTACAAGTGTGAAAATATGTGCAGGCAACTGAGTATCAGTTATTATTCCGAAGAGTTCAACTGGAAAATCGATTAAGTAAAAATACATGTGAACATGATTATATGATGAATAAGTGCAGGTATATGTTTAAGAAAATTTTGAGCAATATGCTCGATATTTGAGTGAACTTCGATAAGACAAAATGGATTAAGTGAAATTATGTAAGAGTGAATTTTAGTAGTAAAATAGTGCTGGACAGTAGCAGTTGTGTGATTTTGAAAATTCACCGAAAATCGTCTAAGTTGAATTAATTTCAAATAAATATTGAATTAAAGCTAAATGAGTTTATTTTCATGTAAAAGAAACATGGGGAGAAAAAGAGTTGTATATTATGTGATATTCTAATTTTTGTGAGACAGTGTTAGAATGAATTCGAGATCCCCTGTTCTGACTTGGAAAAATTGTTAAAATTTTGTAGAACAATAATTATAGGTTATAATTTATATGCTTAGAATATTTGATGAGTCTACTTTTAATAGAAACAAACGGAAACATTATCTGAGACTCGTACTATGAGACAAATAAATTTTAGTGAAGAAAGGTTGAAGCTGCCAAACAGAAAAACAAGGGAGACTTTTAATAATAAACTGTACTTATTGGCTGGACCAAAAATTCTTAAACTTTTATGGTGGAAATATATATGAGTCTAGTTTCTGGGAAAATTTACGGATCTTAATTTAGAGTTCCGTAACTCCAGATATAAATGATTTAGTGACTGTGACTCAAGAAAGTAGCTTAACCAGAACATGTGTAAATGTACAATTGGGTTAGTTTTTCTATGGAAAGCATGTTAGTAAATTACTTATTATTATTTCATGCAAGCTTACTAAGCGTAAAGCTTACCCCCTCCTTTCCATTTCTTTTAGTGTTGTCAGGTTAGCTCAGGGTTGGAGATCGTCGGAGGTAGCATCACACTATCAAGCCAACACCTTGATAGTATAAACACATATGCTTGAATTATCAAGTGAGTTGCATGTATAGGGACCTAGTTTTATAACATGTGTTATTATAATTTGGCCAAATATATTGGTCTTTAGTGATCTAATGATTCTGACTTATAAATCTAGCTATTTATGTTATGTTTGATATTGGTGATGTGCATATGCTTGTTTGCCATGCATGGTTGGTAATATGTTATGTGTTGTTGTGAATGTTTAAGTCCATTAATGCCTCGAACCCTGTCCGAACATTGGATACAGGTGAGGGGTGTTACAAAGAGTTACTTGCTATTGTTTTCGCTTTTGACAAGTTCCAATATTATCTTGTAGGTACCAAAGTCACTTTCTATACGAATCATTCGACAATTAAATATTTACTTGCCAAGAAATATGCCAAGCTAAGATTGATCTGATGGGTACTTTTACTCTAAGAATTTGATCTGGAAATACAAGATTGAAAAGGGGTAGCAAACCAAGTAGCAGATCATTTATCTTGATTGGAGCCACAAGAAGGAACTTAATCTCTTGTACCTACCCAAGAGAAATTTTTGGGCGAGCATATACTTAAGGTAAATCATGTTCATAGCAGCCCTTGGTTTGCTAATTTTGCTAATGTTTTAGCTTGTGGTTTGATGTCGATTGATAAGACGATCAACAAGGGAAAAAGTTTTTTCATGATGTAAAGTACAATTTCTAGAATGAGCCATATTTGTTCAAAAGGTGCGTAGATCAAATGACCAGGAGATGCGTGATAGAAAATGAGGTATATAAGATTTTTTATCATTGTCACACAGCTCCAAGTGGGGACACTTCAAAGGTACATGTACTGTGGCCAAAATACTGCAATCTAAGTTCTTTTGGCCAATACTATTCAAATATATGTATGCTTACATAAAGAGTTGTGATCGATGCCAGAGAGTTGGAATCATTACCAACAAAAATGAGATGCCCTGAACAAACATCATTGAGGTAGAATTATTCAATGTTTGGGGTATTGACTTCCTAGGTCCATTCCCTCCTTCTTTTGGTCACAAGTATATATTGGTAGCAATAGACTACATATCTAAGAAGGTTGAGGCCGAGGCATATCTGACGAACGATCCCAAGGTTGTGATGAAGTTTTTGCAAAAACACATGTTCACAAGGTTTGGAACTCCTAAGGCTATCATCAGTAATGAGGGGTCACATTTTGTGAACAAATAGTTGAAATAGTTGCTCAATAGACATGGAGTGAAGTACAATGTTGCCACAGCTTACCATCCACAGATGAATGGACAAGCTAAATTGGTGAATAAAGAGATAAAAGGTATACTCGAGAAGGTAGCTTGTCCAAATCAACAAGATTGGTACAAACGACTAGATGGCGCTTTATGGGCCTACAGGACAGCATACAAGACACCGTTAGGGATTTCTCCCTATCGGTTGGTCTTTGGGAAAGCCTGTCATTTGCCTTTAGAGTTGGAACATAAAGCTTACTAGGCTTTCCAATAGTTCAACTTAGACTCGATATTGATAAAGAGAAATGGATGCTTCAACTTAATGAGTTAGAAGAGTTCTAAATGTTCTCATATGAAAATTCCAAACTATTCAAGGAAAGACTAAAAAGATGGCATGAAAAGTACATTCAAGTTCGGGAAATTGCAGTAGGTTAGCAAGTCTTGTTGTTCAATTCTAGATTAAGGTTCTTTCCAAGTAAATTAAGATCATGTTGGTCTGATCCATTCACTATTCATCAAGTCTTCCCATACTGGGTTGTTGAACTTTACTGTAAGGAAGGTAATTTCAGAGTTAACGTTCAACGCTTGAAACATTACTGGATGGGTGAAACTGAGTGAGATAAAATCTCGTTTATTTTATCAAATACTTAAAATTTTATTCTTCTTTTTAATAAATGAATTAGGCTATATTTTTTGGATTAGTACATTAAAATAAATTATGTCTAGAAGATTGGAACTTAAGCGGGATCGATTGTGACCTCTTTAATCTTTCCTAGGAATTGATTTTAAAATAATCTTCCAAGAAAATATTTCCTAATTGACAAAATAATTTTTTTATTTTTCAAATAAAAGGGCAAATTTTGATTTGAGTTTTAGTTTGCAGTTTAATTTTCAAATTATCTTTAGATCCAGAGACTTAATTTGAATTATTTGCAAAAAAATTGACTGTTCTTTTGTAAATATTTAAAAAACTAAAATAAATGTTTTTCATTCCTTTTAATAAATAAGATGATAATAACTAATATATAATTATATTCTTGTAATGTATATTAATTGTTATCAACTTTGCATAGGATTAGAATTATATAATATTTTATTTAAGAGTTCCTTTTTCTAATAAATAAGATAATACCAAGTAATATATTAATATGCTTTATATCATATATTAAGTGTTATTATCTTTAAATAAGATTAGGAGTTATAGTATTTTAATATTATTTCTTCTAAGAGTTTAAGTTGAATTCTCCCATACTCACACTTTAAATACCACCTTCCCATTCACTTCTTCTACCATCATCCTCAACACTATCCACCCTCCAAGCCATCTAGTGCCGCAACCCCTATCTACCTTCATCGGCAATTGTCGACTGCACCACCAGCAGCCGGCATTGCTCGCACTTGCTACCTTGCGCACACCATCGCTTGCACCTGCTTCTTGGAGCACCTACCCACACGCACAGCCCACATGTTCCACAACTCATGCCTACCCCTACTCACGCACCACACCACCACCTTGTCACAACCATCAAATACACCAACCAATTACCCTCTAACAAACCCTAAATCAACATCTTTAACTCCGCATGCTATTATTTATTTTATTAAATTTTTAATTTTATAAAAATATGGTAAGAAAATTTTCTCTTAAATTTTAAATTTGATTTAATGATTTGATTTTTCAATTTATTAAATTTTTGAGAAAATATTCGTTTCCATCTTATGTTCAGGTTAATCATGCCTCGCAAAAGAAGTTGTGCCTCTGTCCAAGTTGAAGAATCACAAAAAAAATTCCACTATGAAGAAGCCAAAGCAAGATACGACAGCATTTTCAAAAAGCAACAAATGTTCCCAAAAAAAGGCTTTACAAAGAAAGAAACTATACAAATTTCATAGTAAGTATTCGACAAGTTGCTGAAGCTTTAAACTTGAAAGTGCTTTGTAAGAAAAGACCATGTGTAGATGAAGAGTTAGTTCGTGAATTTTATGCTAATTTGACCTCGAGTGAATTAACAAAAATCTCTTGTCGTAACCATTTTTTTGAAAAACAGGAATCGACTTGGATTTTGAAAATGAACACAAAAAAACGGGAGTCGCCACCGATCCTTTTTGACTAGGTGTGATCGGGTCACCTTGTTACAGTGGTTGTTTTTAATAAATAACTTGATTTATTTAAACAACAATTTTGGTCTACGCAAATCAAGAAAATAGGTTCGGGAGTCGGTTACGCACGAGGAAGGATTAGCACCCTCGATATGCCTAAAATTGGTACCTAGTTGATTAATTAGTGTCTTAGTGTCGAAAATTTAAAAACTTGAAAGAATTTTGAAATACGATCCCTTTTTTATAAAACAGTTCAAGTGTTAAAGACCTTCTCGTCTCAAAATATGAAATATCACATCTAGTGAGTTAGGACACGACATCTTGGATTTTTGAGAACGAGCTTGCCTTTTATATAAAACTTAGGTATTTTAATTTGTTAGAAGGGTATTCGGTTATTTAGAGTAAACGAGAAAAATCGAAACCCAGTAAGTTGGGGTACGTTTTCCCAAATTCTCAAACACCGACTATTGCCTTTGTTTTAAAACAAATTCATATTTCGAGGTGACAAAATGTCATACTCGGTAAGTTAGGGCACAACACTTCGTACCTCCGAGAATGAGCATTTTCAAAACTTATATAGCGATTTAAAAGAGTAGTCCGTTATTTAGGTTAAATGAGAAAAATCGAAACCCAGTAAGTTAGGGCACGATTATCTCGAATTACCAAATACAGAATATCATTTTTATGAAAGAATTATTTTAAGGCATTGGGTAAAAACATAATGTAATTTATAGTAATACATAAAAGCAGATTATGAAATTAATAATAACGTATAATAATGAGTGATAATAATGAGTAATTATGAAAAGATGACATAGAAGTAAGGTTAGTAATACGTAAATATAAACAAATACGTGAGAAAAATGAAATGATCGAATACATGAGTAAATAAATAAAATGAATAAAACATGGCAAAATAAAAATGGCGATGATGACGTGAGACGATAATAATAGCGATAATATGAATAATAATAATAATATAACAATGTGCGATATATACATAGATGCATTGAGATATATACGTAATAATAGAAATAAAATTTATACGTAGGATAAAAAAGAATATATACATAATATACATATATATATATATAAATATATATATATATATATATGAGATATTAAAATGTATATGCATGGTAAAACATAATATGATATTTACAATATATAAAACTATAATAAAATGATATACACGATATAATATTAATTTACATGGGCATAATATGTAGTATAATATATAAATATATATTAAAAGTATGTACATATGACACAAATGTATTAACAAAACAATAATATCAAAACTAATAATAACAATAATATATAAATGTGTACGTATATATATTAAAGATATATAGTAAATATCAATAATATAGAGGTAAAAGTAGATATATAACAAAATGTACATAATAGAATATTTGAATATGTATACATAAAACATATATTAGGAATAATAATAAAACAACTATATGAATATATACAAAATATATGTAGGTATTAATTAAAACTAAAATGTATACATAATAATAAAATATGCTAATGATGATAATAAAAATACAACAATAATGAAATATAATACTATAAATAATATTAAGATTAAAATAGAATAATGAGGAAAAAAGTAAAAAAAAAGGATGAAAATTAAAACGAAGGCGAATATTGGGGCGAATTTCGAAAGAACTAAAAGGAAAACGACCGAATTGCAACACGAACACAACTTAGATGCACCGAAACTGCAATATTCCCCTTGTTTTAATATGTAGCACGTGGCCATGGACCAAGTTGAAGAGCAGGACAAATTCCTGGGTAAAATTAAAATTGAAAAGTACTTGATTGGGAAGTCATGCGAAAGCGGAGGGGCCGAAAACGCAAATAACCCCTCCGCTTCAACAACACGCGGATCCAAGGCCGGATGGGTCAGGTCGGCCCACTCCACCCCAAAACGACGCCGTTTTGCGCCTTGGGGGGAAGGGCCAAAACGGTACCGTTTTGGTACCGTCATATAACTAAAAAATTTGATTTTTTTTCATTTGCTGCATGTTCTTTAAAAAAAGGCTTCATTCTCTCTCTCTCACACCCTCTTCCTCTGCAGTAGGCCTCTATTGCCACGCAGTTGCCGCCGTGTCGTCCACCGTGCCAGCCACCTTACACGGTGGCCGGAGATCGCCAAAGGTAAATTTTTTATTCTATTTTTTTTGCTATTTTATATATGTATAGGCATGTGAATAAATAGATTAAAAGAAGAAAAGGAAAGAAGACAATGATGATGATAAAATCACCTTGCAATATTAGATTTTGATTCTTTGTTTGAACTGTTTTCTGCCTTTTGATTTTGCTAAGATTTCGGTTTTTTTGCTTTTTGATGTTGATGAAATCTCTGTTTTGTATTCTTTAAGATCTAAATGCTTTTCATTTTAAAAAAAAAACCGACCGCCCTCATGGTTTTTGATTCGGCTTTATATATAGCCATTACATGTTTTTTTTCTACTTCCTGTCTTTTCTCTATTTAATATTTGCAGGTAGTGGAGCAAGTGGGTGACTGACGTGACCGTGGCGGTAGAGCAGAGGCCACTTGCAGGCGTCGATGGCGGATGGGGTGGATAGCATGTGCTGATGGCTAGGGTTTCCTTAGCTTTTTTCTTTTGTTGTGTGTTTGGGTTGGGTATGTTTTGGGTAAATTGGGCTTCTATTGGGTATTTAGTGGGCTTGGGTTTGGGTCCAAAATTGGGCTTGTACAGCTGCCCCTCTTTGCTTGTTGTCGTGTAACGAGAACAGAGCAAAGACTTAAGAAAGACCAATTTTGTCTCACTGTGTCTGGACTTGTTTAGCACTCCTTTTCTCCAGGTAGCTTTATTCCAATCTTGTTGCATCGCTTCACTTCGCTTCACTGCTCTACTGCAACTTCAAGAAGGTAAGGTTGGTATTGATCTACTCCACTGCAACTCCATGGAGATAAGACACGTGACTTCAATCAGTTCCACTGAAACTTCAAGGAGATATGCTGTATCTTCGATTAATCCACTGAAACTTCAAGGAGATCTGCTGTGGCTTTTAGCTGCTCCAACGCCATTTCAGGGAGAAGATATTTGATTCTAAACTTGTTACCCTACTGCTTAGGGGGTTAAGGCTTGTCATCATTGATCTATTTCCCTACTGCTTAGGGGTTTAGATTTGTAAACTCAACCTGTTACCCTACTGCTTAAGGGTTTAAAGTTTGAAAATTTTGCTTTTTACCCTATTTCTTAGGGAAATAATATCTATAAACTTCAGCTTGTTACCCTACTGCTTAGGGGGTTAAAGCTTGGTGGTTTGAATCTCCTTCACTGCATTCGATGAGGAAAAATTCGATGTATTTGATCTGCTCCACTACAACTTTAGGTAGGCAAGATCTGTGATTTTCAGCCTATTACGCTACTGCTTAGGGGGTTAAGGCCCATCTTCTTTGATCTGTTTCCCTACTGCTTAGGGTGATAAGATCTGCTAATTCGACTTGTTACCCTACTACTTAGGGGGTTGAAGCTCGTTACCTTCGATCTGTTTCCCTACTACTTAGGGGTAAGATCTGTAAATCTTCAATCTGCTTCACTGCAACTTCAGGAAGACAAGATTCGCTGGATTCGATCTGTTCCACTACAACTTCAGGGAGACAAGATCTGTAATTTCCAGCCTATTACCCTACTACTTAGGGGGTTAAGGTCTGCAAATTTGGCTTGTTACCCTACTGCTTAGGGGGTTAAAGCTCATTATCTTCGATTTGTTTCCCCACTGCTTAGGGTGATAAGATTTATGAATTCACTGATTCTAGGGACATGACCTGTAGAATCAGTTCCATGTATTTATGCTTATGTCAAAGAATTAGGATGTTATGATCAAAATGAATCAAATGTTCCTAATTAGGTGCACTTATGAATGATCTATGAATGTATGAGTGCAGCATGTTGTGAGCGTGAATCCCTGTTAATGTTTAGGTTGCTATTGCTCTTTGTTCATCAAGGTTCTTTCTCTGAAAAGGTACTCTGTCTTCTTGTTCAGCTCATATTTTTAATAGAAAACCTGAAGAGGTGGTCCCAATTTATACTCTTTCTTCTCAGATGCTTCGAATCTTTGAGTTTGGTTAGTTCTAAATAATAGTCCTATTTCAGGTTCCTGTACTATTTAGAAACTTTCACAGTAATGTGCAGAACTCTTTTTTGCAAAAATGGTTTTAGTCCATTAATCATCAATGCAAAATGCTTGAAAAAGATCATAACAATGACAAAACTGAAATTTATCAGAAACAACATTTGAAGGGAATATATTAATCACAGTTAACAAACATTGCTGGAATACAAAATGAATAAAAGGGAATAGGTGCCCTAGATATCGCAGCGTGAGCTTCTCTGTACTGACTTCTTGAGGACTCCTTTTTTTTTTTGCCTAATATGTGTTTAAGGGATCTAGAGTACTCTTGCAGATGCCCCATGATGTAACATCTCTCCTCCTTGTTAATTTAGGTATTATAAGACTACCGCATGCCCCACCTTCGATCAAAATTTGAATTGCCCTTTATGGGTTTTCAATTCAAAAACCCTTTGGTCTCAAGGTGCTCTTCGCAAGTTTTCATCCTGGCCTCTCCTTTTTTTTTTAGGCGAAGTATTTCTTGACTGAATCCGAATTCATGGGATTGGATAAGGTCTTGCCATCCATTTCAGCCAATATCAATGCTCCACCAGAAAAGGCTTTCTTCACCACATAAGGCCCTTCCCAATTCGGCATCCATTTTCCTCTGAAGTCTTTTTGTATGGGCAGGATCTTTTTCAGTACTAGGTCTCCTTTGTGGAACTCTCTGGGACGAACCTTTTCATTGTAAGCTCGCATCGTTCACTTTTGGTACATTTGACCATGGCGAATAGCTCGTAGCCTCTTTTCTTCAATCAAATTCAACTGATCGTATCGGGACTGGATCCATTCTGCTTCATCCAACTTTGCTTCTGACAAAACTCTGAGGGAAGGAATCTCGACCTCGATAGGTAAAACTGCCTCCATTCCATAGACTAATGAGAAAGGCGTTGCCCTAGTAGAAGTTCTGATAGACGTTCGATAAGCATAGAGGGCGAATGGTAGCTTCTCATGCCAATCTTTGTAAGTTTCTGTCATCTTTCCTACAATCTTCTTCATGTTCTTATTGGCTGCTTCGACTGCACCGTTCATCTTCGGCCGATACAGTGATGAGTTGTGGTGTCTGATCTTGAATTGACTGTAGACATCTGCTATCGTGTTATTGTTCAAATTCAATGCGTTGTCAGATATGATCCTTTCCGGCATTCCATATCGACAGATGATTTCCTTTTTCAGGAACTTGCTAACTGTTGATTTAGTGACATTGGCATATGAAGCGGCCTCCACCCATTTGGTGAAATAATCGATGACCACAAAGATGAAACGATGCCCATTTGAAGCTTTTGGCGAAATTGGCCCAATCACATCCATGCCCCACATCGAGAAAGGCCATGGCGAAGTCATGACATGCGAGAGTGAGGAGGTACATTAATCTTGTCTCCATAGATTTGGCACTTATGACATCTTTTGGCGTAGTTAATACAGTCTCCTTCCATGGTGGACCAATAATAACCGAACCTCATAATTTGCCTGGCCATTGTAAAACCATTAGCATGTGTCTCGCAGACGCCCTCATGGACTTCTTCCAAGATTTTCTTAGCCTCAATGGCGTCTACACATCTTAATAGTACCTGATCCTTCCTTCTTTTGTACAGGATCTCCCCATCTAAGGCATAGTCACTGGCCAGTCTTCTCAACATTCTCTTGTCGTTCTCAGTAGCTCGGTCAGGGTACTCACGATTCTTCACATATCGCAGGATATCGTGGTACCAAGGGTGATCATCATTTTCCTCTTCTTCTTCGAGGTTGTAACAATGAGCCGGGGCCTCGTAAATGCTCATTTGGATTGGTTTCACATCCTCTGGTTGGTTCACCTTAATCATAGAAGCTAAAGTTGCTAGGGCATCAGCCATCTGATTTTCTTCTCGTGGGAGGTAGTAGAAGACAATATCATCTAACTCTTTAATTAACTCAAGGATCAACCTCCGGTAATTGATCAATTTGGGGTCTCTTGTCTCCCATTCACCTTTGAATTGATAAATCACTAGGGCAGAATCTCCATATACCTCTAACACCTTGATTTTACGTTCTATGGCCGCACGTATTCCCATGATGCATGCTTCGTATTCTGCCATATTGTTCGTGCAGTCAAAATCCAATTTACTAGTGAATGGATAATGATCTCCATTCAGGGACACCAGAACTGCCCCGATTCCGTTACCCACAGCATTTGATGCTCCGTCAAAGTTTAGCTTCAAGGGTGACCTTCTTGAGGGTCTTCTTCTGTGGTTGCTATGCACATTAGATCTTCATTTGGGAAATCAAAGTTCAGAGGCTCGTAGTCCTCTAGGGCTCTGCTGGCTAGGAAATCTGCTATCGCACTCCCTTTTACGGCCTTCTGGTTCACATAGACTATATCGAATTCAGAAAGTAGAATTTGCCATCGGGCCATTCTCCCGTTCAAGGCAGTCGATTCCATCAAGTATTTCAGAGGATCCATTTTAGATATCAGCCAAGTTGTATGGTACAACATGTATTGTCTCAGCCTTCGGGTTGTCCAGATCAAGGCACAACACAACTTTTCAATGAACGAGTATCTCGTCTCACACTCAGTAAACTTTTTACTGAGGTAATATATCGCTCTTTCTTTCCTTCCCGATTCTTCGTGTTGGCCAAGCACGCATCCCATAGAATTTTCAAATACCGTCAAATACAGTATCAGTGGCTTATCTGGATTAGAAGGTGCCAACACTGGGGCATTAGAAAAATATTGCTTAACTTTGTCGAAAGTCTTCTGGCATTCCTCGTCCCAACCACCAGGGTTGTGTTTCTTAAGGAGACAGAATATGGGGTCACATTTCTCGGTTAGTTGTGAAATAAACCGAGCGATGTAATTTAGTCTTCCTAGGAATCCTCGAACTTCCTTCTGAGTACGTGGTGGAGGTAACTCTTGTATGGCTTTGACTTTATCTGGGTCAATCTCAATCCCTTTTCCACTGACCACGAATCCTAGCAGTTTACCTGACCTGGCTCCGAAGGTACATTTTGTGGGATTGAGTTTCAACTAGAATTTTCTCAACCTCAAAAATAATTTCCTCAAGACTTGCACATGCTCTTATTCAGTCCGAGATTTGGCGATCATGTCGTCGACATAGACTTCAATTTCTTTATGCATCATATCATGAAATAGGGTTACCATGGCTCTCTGATATGTTGCTCCCGCATTTTTCAATCCGAACGGCATTACTTTATAGCAGAAGGTTCCCCACATGGTTACAAATGTGGTTTTATTCATGTCTTCAGGATGCATCTTGATCAGATTGTACCCCGAGAAACCATCCATGAAGGAGAAGAGTGAGTAACCTGCCGTGTTGTTCACTAGGGTGTCGATATGAGGCAACGGGAAATTATCTTTCGGGATGGCCTTGTTTAAGTCTCTGTAGTCTACACACATCCATACCTTTCCATCTTTTTTAGGGACGGGGACGATGTTGGCTACCCATTCCGAGTACTTAACTACTTGTAAGAAACCAGCATCAAATTGCTTCTTGACCTCCTCTTTTATCTTCAACAGAACATCGAGCCGCATCCTTCGAAGCTTTTGCTGAACTGGCTTGCATTCTTCTTTCATGGGGAGCCTGTGTACCACAATGTCAGTACTTAGCCCAGGCATATCCTGATATGACCATGCAAAGACATCCTTGAACTCTTGGAGTAACTTAATAAGGTCCTGCTTTGTCTCTGTGGTGATGAAAGCTCCGATCTTTACTTCTCTCCTTTCTAGTTCATCTCCCAAGTTTATGACTTCTACGGTCTCTTTGTGGGGTAGAATCTGTTTCTCCTCGTGTTCTACCATCCTTAACAAATCAGGGGATAAGTTACAGTCTCCGTCATCCTCAAAGTCCTGGGATCCCTCCAGACACATATCTCGCTCAAAAGGAGATTCTGAATTAGTAGCAACGTCACTCGCATCATTGATATTTGGAGACCTGTTGTAGGTGTGAAGGAAGATGCAAAGAGCAAGAGAATCTAAGAACAATGATATGTGTGGTATGATCATGAATGAAAGAATAAAAGAATATTTGCACGGAATAAGTCAAAAAGGTGCATTTCGTTGAAATAATGATTTCGAACATAAGCCTATTTCACAAAAAGACACTTGTTACTCCTAGGCCTAGAGCAATAAGTGTGTTTTAGACATTACTCTGAGTTAGTTTTAAATACTACAGGAATCTCTTCCGCAGTCCAATTATTCAGAACACTTCCCGGCTCATAGGGGCGAATGCTTGACAAATTCTCTACCCCCGTTCCTTCTTCATATGTGGCGTTGATGTCCAAACTCTCCATCATTCCTTCCAAGATTTCCTTTCCCGACGTCTTCCGCTCAGAGTGAATGACCCCTCCAGACACAAAAGTCTTCGATATATGGGGGAAGATCATTGGTCCCCATTCGATTTCTCCCCTGCTCAATCGCGCTCTCCTTCTTTCTTGCTTCTTCTCAGATTCCTTCTTTCTTTGTTTCATGTCCGGCTTAAACCCTAACCCAAAACGGTCTTGTTTGTCCTTCATCATTGGTACATTAATCCTTCCCTGGAGGTATCTCCCGAGTCCTCTTCCGGGTAGAGCCCCTTTTCCAATAGTTAGCCGTAGTCCCATTCTTGTAGTCTTAGATAACCTGGGCATTGGAATTTTATTTCCTTCGGTGATGAATGTCGCGTTCACAAACTCCAAAGATCGAAAAGAGCACTCAATTGCCTCATCATTTGCCTCAAGATATGGGGCGTCACTGGTTATTGTCGCGATGATATCCTCTTCAGCATTGATCGTTACTAACCGACCTTCAGTCACTAATTTCAACTTTTGGTGCAGTGATGAAGGGACTGCCCCTGCCGAGTGTATCCATGGTCTCCCCAATAGGCAATTATACGAAGGCTTAATGTCCATGACCAAAAAATCTACCTCATACGTGCTCGGCCCGATTAAGAGGGGTACTTCAATTCTCCCCATCACCTTCCTTTATGTGCCATCAAATGCTCTCACTACACTTTGGCATGTCTTCATATAGGAACTATCCACTGGCAACCTACTCAGCGTAGATAGGGGTAGGACATTCAGCGCAGACCCATTGTCGATCAATACCCCCGGTAATGTGTACCCTTTACAGCGAGTCCTGATGTGCAAAGCTTTAGTTAATCCTCGGCCCCCTGGTGGTACCTCATCGTCATTGAAGAATATGAAGTTGTCGGCACTTATATTGTTGACTAAGCGGTCCAGTTTGTTTACAGAGATATCATTAGCAACATAAGTTTCATTTAGCACCTTCATCAATGCGCTGCGATGGGTTTTGGAGCTTAAAAGTAAGGCCAGTACCGATATACGCACTGGCTGTTTGTGCAACTATTCTACGACACTATATTCGCTGTGCTTTAGAAATTTTAAGAATTCCTTGGCTTCTTTGTCAGTCACTGATTCATTAATAGTTGGTTCAGGCCCCGCTGGCTTCTCTTTCTTTTACTCAATTACTAATGATTTTTCTTTAACCTGCTCGACTTTTGTATTTGGGGTATAACGCCTTCCGCTGCGTGTATAAAAACCTTCGTCTTGAACTTCCTCTGATGCATTAATCGGGGTCTCCTCTCCCGGGAATGTTACATTGCAGCTATAGTTCCACGGTACCCTTTTGTTATCTTTATAAGGAAAAGCAACGGCCTTTTGGATCACGACCTTTGGCGCAACTCGTGCCCCTGCTTCATTCATTCTCGGACGTGATATGATAACCACTGGGTGGTTGACTTTGTAAACATCCTTCGTCGACCTCTCTTCGGAGGCACACACATCTGCTTCTTCTAGGCTCCCAACATATTCGAAGAATTCCAACTCCTTATTATCCATCAATCCTTGTACTAAAGCCCTGAATTGGCTGCATTTCTGAATCTCATGATCCTCTTGATCGTGGAACTCACAATAATTCTTCACTTCTCGAGGTCTGACCCTTGAATTCTGTGCTATCAACCCTCTTTCCACCATTTTCTTCCAAACTTCCTCCAATGGGGTATTCACTTTTGCAATACTCAGCTTAATTTCTTTCCCCGAACTCTCGATTATCGCATTTATTCTGTAACACCCTGAATTTGGGCCTAGAAGTTTTGGGCCTTGAGCATTGGAGTGGTTGAAGGCAGCTTATAATATTTTGTCGTGCATGTAAATTTCGCTAATGAAGGCTTGTTTTAGTGGTTAAATATGTTGAGAAGTGTTGGAGAAGTCACGGTTTAAACACGGACTCTAGCAAAAAATTTTTGGTTTAAGGTGAATCAAACCACAGGTGTAGTAGGTAGGCCTTAAGAATATTGTTGGAGATATTGTGACACAAAAGCCTTGTGGTCTAGTGGCAAAGTAGCGCCACATAAGAGGGAGGAAGGTTGCGTTATAGAGGTGGCAAGGAGGTCCAGGGTTCGAAACTCATGGCAAGCGAAGAGCATTTATTTTGCTAACAAGGGGTGGCAAGAGCTGGTGTTGACTTTAAACTCGATAATGGAGGGATCCCACATCGGAAGCTAACATAAGAGTGGATGTGAAGTCGGCTTTAAATAGAGGAACCATGAGGAGAGTAAAGGCACCTTTCTTGGCTGATCCCTTTCATTGTATGGCGTGCTCGTTTGGGTTGGGCGTCGGCTAAGAGTGCTCGGGCGTGGATTAACTCCAGCCTCTATCGTGTGTATTTCTTACTACTCTAGGCGTAGGATGGCTACTTGGTCGCGATGGACCGAAAGGGGTCATGTGGGCCTAATGGGCCTACAGGCCCAATTGGATAAGTTATTTGATTGTGTAGTAAATATTGGGCTAGGCTAGGTGAATCTCATATTTGTGGCTAGATTTGGGCTAAAAGGGCCACACGAGCGTGTGGGCCCATTTGGGTCGAGAATAGGCTTTAGGCCCATTTGTATTGTTATCCATGTTTAGAATACTTTAGTTTACCAATTATTGAAATGCCCTCGACTTGTAAAATTACCATTTTACCCTCGATTTACAGAATTACTGTTTTACCCTCGATTTACAGAATTACCGTTTTACCCTCAGTTTACAGAATTACTATTTTATCCTCGATTTACAGAATTACTGTTTTCCCCTCAGTTTACAGAATTACTATTTTACCCTCGATTTATAGAATTACCGTTTTACCCTCAGTTTACAGAATTACCGTTTTACCTTCAATTTACAGAATTACCAAAATACCCTTGGTTTATAAAATCACCAAAATACCCCTGGTTTGTAAAATTACTAAAATACCCTTGGTTTACAAAATTACCAAAATACCCCTGGTTTGTAAAATTACTAAAATACCCTTTGTTTATAAAATTACCGAAATACCCCTGTAGGGTAGAATTACCATTTGGCCCCTAGGGTGTTAAATGACTATTTTGCCCTTGTGGGCAAGTGGTGACTTGGACTGTGTGATATAGACAACTTTGGAGGAGCAATGAGGCTTGGAGTATCGACTTGGATAAGCTTGAATCGTATTATTGGACCTGTGAAGGTAAGCAACTTATGGTCAATAAGGGTTCTTTGGTAGAATAAGGTAGGGTGGATTTTGAGTTTGTTAAGCATAACTTGTATGCTAAAAATGGTGATGAATAATTGTAGGACATCGTAAGGGATCTCATGAGCGGTTGTCGCGAAACAGTGTGTCTAAACACCCTTTCTTAGTTTCAATTAAGAAAGTCGAAATGTCAAATCCGGCATTTCATGGTCATGTAAGTATGTGAATGCTCTCAAGTCATAGAGGAATTGTTAGATCTGGCACCGCAAGGTGGTAAGCACGTTCAGCGTGATGCTTTAGCGTATTTCGAAAAAGGGGCTTGATGGGCCAAAAGCGGGCCCAATGGGCTTCTGGACCAATATGGGTAAGAGATGGGCAAATTAGCTCATTAGGTAGATGGTGGAATCAAATTGCATAAATTGTTAAAATTACTGAATTAGCTTGAGTAATTACGTAGAACATGAAATTACCCTTAAAGAGCAAAATTACCAAAATTACCCCTAAAGAGCAAAATTACCGATATACCCCTAGGGTTTTAAATTGGTGAACGCATGATTGATCAATGTTGTATTTTACATGATATGCTTTTATTAATATCTGCTGCATGGGGTTGGGGTATTAATGGAGGAAGTCTTGAAAGTGGTTCATCCACGTCTTGGAGGCTTTGCCTCAATGATGAAATTTGAGCGGCGTTCTTTAAACTGTGGTGTGTGGTTTGGGTGGGTTGAGATATTCCCACATGGTGTGTAGGGTGGTGCAGGCGATGTAGCGGTTGGTGGGTTGAGTAGTCTCCCGAGATGGGCTTGCATTCATTATTTCTGTTGATACTCATGTTACTGAACTGGGCCTATGGGCCACACTGTTATGTAAAAGGGGCTAAGGCCTTGCTCTTGTGATTCGAAAAGGGCTTGACCTCGTGTGTAATCATTATCTGAATAGGGCTTAGGCCCAATGGGCTTGAGCTGAATTGGGCTTTGGATGGGTTTACAGATACACTAAGTTTTCCAAACTCACCCCTTCCTCTTCCCTCCTTGCGGTGAGCCCTAGTTGGTAGACTTGGAGTGGCGGGATTCAGAGTGGCCATGAAGATGGATTGCCAATTTTAAATAAGTTTAGCATTTAATTTGGATTATTTTATTTTTATTATGTTTAAAGTTGTAATAAGGCCGCTCTTTTTAATTATTTTTATTTTGGGGATTATTAAACTGGTTAGCACTAGGGTTCGTTTTATAAAAACTACTTGATTTTTAAAAGATCACGATGACGCGTAAAGTTTCCACAAAGTAAATGTTTTTCCAAGGAAATAAATATTTTAAACAAACGTTTTCAACTTAAACATTTTCTTAAGACGGACATAATCAAACGATTTTCTCAAAATTATACGAGATGTTAGAGTGTGGCAATGGTGGTGTGCATGTCTAGGATTGGATCCGGAAGAGCTTGGTACTTAGCGGTCCGACGGACTCACCTCCTCTTTTTCCCGGTTTCCTACCGGTGCATGACTTCTATTCACTTTAACCTACCTTTAAAAGTGTCTTTACAACACCAACTCAGCTTTTCCAAACTAAGTAATACTGGAATGTTTTGAACGCATCAATGTGGCGCATCAGATCCGGTCATAACGTCCAGGCCGGGTTTGGGGTGTTACATATTCCCTTATCCCCATGGTTAGGTAATGGGTTCTCTGTATTGGATGCATCATCAAATTTCACAATCCCCATGTTGATGAGTCTTTCAACCAATTTCTTAAAAGTGGTGCAGTTTTCTATTGAGTGTCCTGTGGCTCCCGCATGGTATTCACATTGGGCATTTGCGTCATACCATTTGGGGTATGGAGGTTGCATTGGCTTTAGATAGAAGGGAGACACGACATTTGCATCAAATAAACTCTGGTATAACTCCTTGTACGTCATTGGAATGGGCGTAAATTGAAGTTTCTCCCTATTTTATTTTGAGTTGGGCTCTTGCTGGGTGGGCCCTGCTGTCCAGTAGTTGTCGACCTTGGTTGGCTTACAGTGATCGATTTCGAATATGAGCTCAAATTATTCACCTCGTGCTCTTTCTTTCTCGGCGTTGTCCTCTTAGCGTTTTCCCCAGCCTCTATTTTCCCACATCTTATGGCATTTTCTATCATTTCTCCAGACATTACTATGTCCGAAAAACTCTTGGTTGCGCTACCCAGCATGTGGTTAATAAAAGGTGACTTCAGGGTATTGATGAAGAGCATAGTGGTTTCTTTTTCCAACAGAGGGGGTTGGACCTGTGTGGCCACTTCTCTCCATCGCTAGGCGTACTGCCTAAAGCTCTCATTATGCTTTTTCTCCATATTCTGTAAAGTGATTCTATCAGGGGCTATGTTTGCCACATGACCGTACTACTTCATGAAGGCTTGTGCTAAATCTTTCCATGAACTGATCTGGGCGCGACTCAGCTAGTTGTACCCTCTAGAAGCGGCCCCAACCAGACTTTCTTGGAAGCAGTGAATTAATAGCTGGTCATTGTTGACATGGCCTGCCATTCGTCTGCAAAACATAGTGATGTGAGCTTCGGGACAGCTAGTCCTATTGTATTTCTCAAATTCCGGAGTTTTGAACTTGGGAAGGAGTACCAGGTCTGGAACCAAACTTAATTCCTTAGCGTCAATTCCACCACGATAGTCGGTGCTTTCCATTTATTTAAATTTTTCTTCCAACCATCTACACCTTTCTTCAAGCTCTCTCGGGAGTTCTACCCTTGTCTTTTCTGCTTCTATTACTTTATCAAGATTGAGGACTACAGGGTTGGTCGGATTGTCCCCCGGATTAAAGCCCGAGCCGGCCTGATAATTCATCGGTGCCGAAGCATCGGCCTGAAATGGTTGGGGCATAATTGTGGCCGGTGGCCTTCTTGGGTACATGTCAGGTTCTGTCTGAACGTCTGCTGGGGCAAAACCCGGAGGGTAGGTAGGATCTTCATTACCTTCTTCCGCATTGATCAAAGGGCTTTTCCTTTTTTCTAATCCGCCAGCCAATAGATGAGTTAATTGGTCCATCATGCTTTTCTGGGATTCCAACATGTGGTCCCTCATATCTTGCTGGATTTTGGCAAGCTGTTCTTGCATACGTGCTTGTAATTGATCCTGCATCTCTTTTTGCATTTGTTCCAATCTCTCTAACCTTTGGTCCATTGCCCTTGTTTTTCCCCTTGTACCGTAACGATGTTCTAGGGTAACTACCATGATTTTTAGGGTTTCTTGTGAGTTTTAGTTCGTATGATGCAATGCTGATGCATGAATGCGATGAATGCGATGAATGTAAAAAAAAAAAAACGTTGATTCCAATTCGATTCCATTAGAGTAACTTTTCTAGAAAACAAGTTTCTTTACATAAAATAGATTACATATAAGGCTTGGCCCTGATGCTTAAGGCCTTGACCTGATGTAGTGTTATGCAAGCGATACTGATACAATGACCTTTCTAACTCTGATACCCAGATCTTTAACCCCTCTTTCTCATTCTGGCTTTCTACCAAACTTCTTTTCAGAACACCTTCTCGACCTTGAACACCGCAAAATTTTTCCTCCCACTGATTGGCTTTGCTTTGTTCTTCTTTAACTTCATGTCGCCATTGTTCGGATGTTTTTTCCTAACCCAGCGGTTCTCATTGATCTGCGCAGCTTCTTATAGTCCGTTTTCAAACTGTCTAAGTCTTCTTCAGCCTTGTTTTTCCCTTTTCTGAGTTTTTCAGCTTCTAGTTTCTAGACATCGACATCTAACCCTAACTGCATCTTTTCTTCTTCCAACTGCTCGATCCTTTTTTCTAGCTCCAGACTCTTTCTCTCGAAATCTTGCCTGATGATTTCTAGCTCAGACGGGATTACTTTCAAGTGCTCTTCTATCGACTGAGGATTCCCTTGATCTGATGTAGGGATGTTGTCGTTAATCCTCTGATTCCACCATCGGTCGTGCTCAAAAGTAGTCATGGGATTGGCAGCAAACTTCTTCATTCTACGAGTCTGGTTCCAGGCATTTGATATCTCGCGAACTTTCTTTTTATAATTATTCCCTGTGAACACGAACTCACACTGGGCTAACCCGTATGTTGGTGGTGTGAACTGTCTGGATCTGTATTGTCGTAATGCTAGTAGAGGAGCATACCCGACGGCCCCCCATACTCCTAACAAGGGAACCCAATCGAAGTCTCCGCATCGGTATAATATTTCATCAGGAACCATCCATGGGGCTCTCCATTCAACATCTTCTTCTTGCAGATTTTGGAGCACCGTCATCCAATTTTCTTCTGTCACATCATCTTGCCTAGGTGTAGCCACTAACTCTTTCAGCAGAGAGTAATTTACAGAGAAGATGCGATACGAGACCTTTTCCACTTTCCAAAAATGGCTGTGGAACTAGGATAGCAAGAGCTGTGCACATCCAATAAATCTCCCTTCACCCGCTCTTCTACAAGCGTTTAATGATCTGAAAGTCTCAGCCAAGATTGCGGGTATAGGTGTGGTTCCTTTACCAAGTCTGTCAAAAAGGTCGGCAACAGCCTCATCTACATGTCCCAAAGCCTTGGGGAAGATGACCAGTCCATAAATGCTCAAGGCGAAGACATCTACCTTTTTCTTCACGTCGGGGTGCGCTAAGATTAGATCCCTCAGGTTCCTCCAAGAAATACATCTACAATCTCCTTTTTGTTTGATCCGGGTTGTCACCCACTGTTCGCTCATCCCTGTGATGTTCATCAGCTTTTTCGAAAATGCTGGGACGTTAGCAGGTCTGGCATAAATTCTGGCAACCTGAACCTTTGGGCAATGAAGCAAGGTCGTGTATTCTTCTATAGTAGGTACCAAATCTACTTTCCCAAAGGTGAAGCAACTGTAAGTAGAATTCCAATATTGGGCAAGGGCTCGAAACAAGTGTTCATCTACCTTGACATCGAGCAGATAAGGTAAATCACCGTAATGACAATAGAATAGCTGTTTGACCTCATCATCCCACTGACCCCAAATTTCTTTCATCTCTTGGAGATTATTCTGAGTTACGCTGATCCGAGTAAAATTCCACAATTCTGACACGTACCCCTCGGTAAGACTGTCACCTTTCTCTTGTTGTGTTGTCTCAGCCCATATCCGGACAGCCGCGTTGTCTTCTACTTTATCAAAAAACCCCTTTTCCATGATAAGCTATCTATTTAGGAACCGAATGTGAATAAACACCTTTTACAATGAAAATGCCATGCAAATACAATCAAAGTAAAACAAAGCAAGTCAGTAATTTATACGCAGTTCAAAGCAAACAAAGAATAATAAATATAGCACTTGCTCAAGTGACCACTAGGGTTTCGGAGTGGCTCTACCTAGGGCGGGTTCTTAAGGCTCGCTACATGGGGTTTAGTTCTAGAGTAAGGGTACCTGAACCAGCAGATTCCACGTTCTTCACCCATTATAGGCTCATACAGACCGAGTTCAGTTCAGGGGAATACATTTCCCTATGGCTGCACGGAGATGAAAATCTCACGAAGGCATAGGTACGGATGTATCCCGAAAGGGATCCACTATCCTGCACGGAGGTGAAAACCTCACGAAGGAGTAGTTTCTCACTCCCATTTAAAAGGGTGTGACCACAGCGGCCATGCAATGCAATATGCAAAACTATTTAAAGACTCGAAACAACGCAGCAGGTATTGTACCACAAAAATAGCTGATGAAATGTAATGAAAGGATCGTATTTCAAAACCAAATTTTCAATTTTCGATAAAAAGACAAGAGTTAATCAACTTGTGGCTTGACTCTCTCATTCGTTCCCCAGTGGAGTCGCCAAGCTGTCGTAACCATTTTTTTGAAAAACAAGAATCGACTTCGATTTTGAAAATGAACACAAAAAAACGGGAGTCGCCACCGATCCTTTTTGACTAGGTGTGATCGGGTCACCTCGTTACAGTGGTTATTTTTAATAAATAACTTGATTTATTTAAACAACAATTTTGGTCTACGCAAATCAAGAAAACAGGTTCGGGAGTCGGTTACGCACGAGGAAGATTAGCACCCTTGATACGCCCAAAATTGGTACCTAGTTGATTAATTAGTGTCTTAGTGTCAAAATTTTAAAACTTGAAAGAATTTTGAAATACGATCCCTTTTTTATAAAACAGTTCAAGTGTTAAAGACCTTCTCGTTTCAAAATATGAAATATCACATCCAGTGAGTTAGGACACGACATCTTTGAAATATCACATATATTAGGAATAATAATAAAACAACTATATGAATATATACAAAATATATGTAGGTATTAATTAAAACTAAAATGTCTAAATAATAATAAAATATGCTAATGATGTTAATAAAAATACAACAATAATGAAATATAATACTATAAATAATATTAAGATTAAAATAGAATAATGAGGAAAAAAGTAAAAAAAAAAGGACGAAAATTAAAACGAAGGCGAATATTTGGGCAAATTTTGAAAGAACTAAAAGGAAAACAGCCGAATTGCAACACGAACACAACTTAAATGCACCGAAACTGCAATATTGCCCTTGTTTTAATATGTAGCACGTGGCCATGGACCAAGTTGAAGAGCAGGACAAATTCCTGGGTAAAATTAAAATTGAAAAGTACTTGATTGGGAAGTCATGCGAAAGTGGAGGGGCCGAAAGCGCAAATAACCCCTCTGCTTCAATAACACGCGGATCCAAGGCCGGACGGGTCGAGTCGGCCTGCTCCACCCCAGAACGACGCCGTTTTGCGCCTTGGGGGGAAGGGCCAAAACGGTACCGTTTTGGTACCGTTATATAACTAAAAAAATTGATTTTTTTTCATTTGCTGTATGTTCTTTAAAAAAAGGCTTCATTCTCTCTCTCTCTCACCCTCTTCCTCTGCAGCAGGCCTCCGTTGCCACGCAGTTGCCGCCGTGACATCCACCGTGCCAGCCACCGTACACGGTGGCTGACGGTGGCCGAAGATCGCCAAAGGTAAATTTTTTATTCTTTTTTTTTTGCTATTTTATATATGTATAGGCATGTGAATAAATAGATTAAAAGAAGAAAAGGAAAGAAGACAATGATGATGATAAAATCACCTTGCAATATTAGATTTCGATTCTTTGTTTGAACTGTTTTCTGCCTTTTGATTTTGCAGAGATTTTGGTTTTTTTGCTTTTTGATGTTGATGAAATCTCTATTTTGTATTCTTTAAGATCTAAATGCTTTTCATTTTCAAAAAAAAAACCGACCCCCCTCATGGTTTTTGATTCGGTTTTATATATAGCCATTACATGTTTTTTCTTCTACTTCCTGTCTTTTCTCTATTTAATATTTGCAGGTAGTGGAGCAAGTGGGTGACTAACGTGACCGTGGCGGTGGAGCAGAGGCCACTTGCAAGCGTCGGTGGCGGATGGGGTGGATAGCATGTGCTGACGGCTAGGGTTTCCTTAGCTTTTTTCTTTTGTTATGTGTTTAGGTTGGGTATGTTTTGGGTAAATTGGGCTTCTATTGGGTATTTAGTGGGCTTAGGTTTGGGTCCAAAATTGGGCTTGTACATCTCTGTCTGAGGAATCAAGGTACCAATTCAAACACTATTAATGAATTCTTTGATTTACCTGATTTTGAAGACAATGAATTTTTTCCTTAACGGAAAATATTGAGGCCAAAAAATTAAAAGAAATTCTTGAGGAACTTACAGTTCTGCGATCTAAATGGACTGTGTCAAAGCACAAAACTCACACTTGTCACAAAGAATATTTGACACCATTAGCGAAGGTTATAGCCAAGACACAATCATAGATTGGGATCTCTACGGTGTAGCCAGAGATTCTATTATGCAGCAAAGACTTTAATTGAGCGAGGATCCCAAAGAAGACCAAACCTGGCATGGCGACCTCAACATTTAGAACTCATTAGCCTTGCCCAAATCTTTGTCATGAGCTATCAAAGTTGATGGACCTAATGCAACATATGTAGTGGCAGTAACAAGCTTACTGGAGATATTCAAAAATACGAGATGACTTAATAAGAAGCGTTTTACGAAAACATTCCATAACACGTTTATTTTTGTGCCTGAGTTTTCAGATTTTATATTTGAACCCTGGAGTCCAATATCAAAGAGGGACTAAAGCGATTCATACAAAAAACAAGGACGATAGAGCAAAAGATGAGATGATTTTTGAGGAATCTACAAATAAATAAAAGGAGGGGATGTTTCCTTTATTTTCTTTCTTAGGATATTTAAATTTTTTAGGATTAGGTTCTTTTAGGATTTTATTTCTCACAAAATAAAATAAGAGGTGGAAATCATCAATAAAATGGAACAAATTGCAAAATAAGAAGTGTGGCCATAGATATATACATATTTAGGATTGGATTTACTTAGGAAAAGCTTGGTATTTAAGCAGCCAAATTTGACTCACCTCCTTTTCCTAGGGTCCTACCTGGTGTACAGTATCTATTCACTTCTATATTTTCATTCTCTTTATTGTTTTTAACAATGGGGACATTGTTCATCTTAAGTAAGGAGGACCAAAATTGATATTTTTTCAAAGATACATTATTCTTATAATTGTGATTAAGTTATATTTTGTTTAAAAATTTGAATTTTGTTAATTATTATAACTTCTAGTATAAATAAAGTTCTATTATCTCAATAATTGCTATGTCAATTGAACTATGATATAATGTTACTCTTACTAAAGTTTGTAAATCATACCATAAATTTTTTTTCTTTAGGAGAGTTAGATATGCATGAAAGTTTAAGTCTCTAGAATTGACTTAGTAATTTCTTGAGGCGAAATCCTAAGAAGCATGGAATTTTGAAAATGACTTAGGAAAACTTTTGTTTGGATTGTTTGAGCCTTTCAAGCCAACCTTAATGAATATTTATCCCTTGAAACTCAACTTTGAGACTATAAGGCCTAATTTTATTTGAACCTTTGCAATATTTAGCCATCACTTCTCTCATAATTATCTCCAAATTGTCCTGAACACTAGACTCAGTATATCCAGAATATTTTGTAAAAATAAGTTTGGGGGAGTTGAAAAGAAGTATCAAATGCTCAAAAGAAAAAAAAATTGCAGTACATACAGTAAAATGCTCGTGTTCTAAAAAAAGAGCATATGTACCCAAAAGAAATAGATGTATAGAAGAGCATGTGAAAGCAAAATAAGTATGTAAATTGAAGGTACTTATTCCAAAAGTCTGATACAAGATGAGTCTAGGGTTTTTAGCTTCAAATTATCTATCCTTTACCTACCCCTAGCCCAGCCACGTTACAACCTATTTAAAAGAACTTTTGATTTAGATTTCTGTGATGCCTACATTAGTGGAGAGATATTGCTAAGTTCAATATATGAAGACATAAGTTAAACTTAGTGAATGTAGTTTAGTCTTAAATAAAGGAATAAAAATTAAGTGTTAAGAATTAACATGTCTTTATTAAGAAAAAATTTAGTCTATTCTTGCTAGAATGATAACAATTGAGAATAATTCGAACAATATGTATACTTGAGTTGCATAATTGCAAGTTTCTTATTCTTGAGCATAATTACACTAAACTCATAATTGTGAGGGAAATATATTCTACAGACATTTATCAATGGTAATTTCAAGCACTCCCTCTTTACAATTTGTGCATTACTCGGAAGGAGCAATGAATTAAGTTTGGGGTGTGGAAACACAAAAATATATAGACTTTTTCAGCATCTTTTGAACACTAATTCATGCAG
Source organism: Gossypium arboreum (assembly GCF_025698485.1). Taxonomy (NCBI): domain Eukaryota; kingdom Viridiplantae; phylum Streptophyta; class Magnoliopsida; order Malvales; family Malvaceae; genus Gossypium; species Gossypium arboreum. The sequence goes on along the minus strand of NC_069081.1, from coordinate 80,050,053 downwards.
TTTTGTAGTAAATTTTGTCGAAATTCATACTTTAATTATAAAATAATTAATTTTCACTTAAATTATTAACATATTGAATTTTAATTATTTTTATAATAAATTTACACAAATTTTTCTTATTTTTGACAGTTTTACACAAAGGATAAAAGTTGGCTCGACAAACACTATGGAAAGCTTGAACTGTTGGGTGATTCTTCGCATCAAATGGAGCAAGAAAGAGACTAATTAATTTTTTCAGCAATAGACGATCCAATAATGAATATAATACATGTTATAATTATTTTTAATTCACTTCATGTTGGGTTAAAATTATTAATTATAACATGAATTAAAAAAAAGGTCCGATTGTGCTAATAAAAGAAGACTGATCCAACAAGAGAACTGGCAACCCAAAACCAACCAATAAGCTAACCCAATTAGGTTATTTAGATAATTTTATTATTTTCAAAACAGCCCTCAAATTTTCTTTAAATTCCATTCAAACCCCTCTACTTTTTGTGACTTTGAATATTTGCCCCAAGCTAAATATAGCAAAGTTCGAACTTTCTCCTTTTGTGCTCGGCCAAGGAAGAGTGTATGGCTGCTAATTATATGCTATTTTTAGTAGCCACTCCCACCTATAAATACCACCCTTTGTTAACACATTCAACAAACCATTCATTCCTACACATCTCTATCTTTTTCACTCACTGTCTCTCTTCCATCCCCTTTCTTGTTTCTCCATTTCCCTTGCTGATTTCCCTCTTGAAAAAAAGCCTTCTTCCACCTTGGAATAGCAGCATTCAACTGTTCATAGAGGCCTTGGTTTAATAGAATGAGTACAGAAGAATAGAAGCACACTAGTCTAGCTTTAGAGAAATCTTGGTTTTGCTTCCTAGTTTCCTTCTCTTTATTTTTCTTGTTTATGTTGTGATTATGAATATGAATAATTGTTGTGTTGTTTTTCTTGTTCTAATTAAAATGTCTTAAATTTAATTCATGTTAGATTGATTGCATTATGTCCTCGTAAATTATTAAATCATGTTTGTGTTGTTATAAGCCTTAGTAAGTTGTTTAATTAAATAAAGTCATACGTATGTTATACTTGCATTGTAAAATGTAAGATAAAAATGAATTGATTATTAAGTGTATTGAAATTGTAATTAACTAACAAAGTCTTTAATTGGTGCATGTTTAATATTCTAATGTAGCTGAAGGTTAAATTAGTGACGGTATTAAACAATACATTAGCCTTACATAACTTGCAAGATTATTGTGATTAAACTATTTTAGTATAGAAATATATTCTTACCTTACTTAAACTTATATGTTCTTATGAAGGTTGATTAATTATTTGAATTAGCAGTGAGAAATGTTGAAGAGATTGTTTAATTTAGTAAGTATGTATATGCAGTAGTTAACAAATTTGTAACACCCAAACCCGGCCTGGACGTTATTGCCGAATCTGGCGATGTCACATTGGGTGTTTTTCATAAAGTGAATATCGTTGAAAAACCTGTTCTATATTTAACCTCTTTGTGATCTTAAAGATGATTTTAGGATGTCTCGTTCATTTTTAAAATATAAGTCATTTGTCAAGAAGTTAATCATATTAAATCGTCATTAATTTCTAAAACGTAATTTCTTGCAGAAGCTCTTAAAATAGGTTGCGTATTCATGGTATTTTTGAAAAAAAATTATCCTTTTGAAAACCCGCATCTTTTCCTCCAGCTAGCAATTATAAATCAAAGCAAATAAAAATCTCAAAATAAAATCCAAAGAGGCTTTCTTACAATAAAATACCCAAAAAAATTGCTTGTAATTTAAAAGTCAAATAAGAAAGTATGTGCAGTTATGTGGCCATTTTTGAGTCCCTCGCAGCATTGATCTGCCTAAGACTGGGGATTACCTGTACAGTTAAAATAGGAGGGTGAGTTTACGAAAACTCATTGTGAAATCCCTTATAAGAAAACAGTCAGAAAAAAAGCACAGTCTGGGCCTAAGCCTTTTTTAGTAACAGTAACAATATCAGTGTGGGCTTTAGCCCATCTCAATATAGAAACAGTCATGTGTTTGGGCGTTGGCCCATTACAGTAACAATAATCGGTGCAGTAATGTTTAAACAGTACATAAGTCCCACCCATCCAGCCTCTACACCCTAACTGCATCCAACCCTACACTCCATGTGGGGATATAATCAACCTACCCATCCCTACACTCCAGAAAGTACCGAAAGTGGCACTATACAGTAATATGTAGCTAGGCTACCAGTAATTTAGGCTTGAAGCATTTCAGTACACTTCCTCCAATCAGTATAAACCCATCCCTATGCAGTGCATCATACAATCATGTCATGTCATATCCTAGAATCATACATATATCCATTACAATTTAAATAGCATGCTAAAGTACGGTCATACATGTACATATATATATACATCACAAAGGAGCAAAACAACCATCTTACCATATCAGGGAAAAATAGTCATTTACCATATATAAGGTGTCTAGGTAAACTTACCGACCCAACAGTAGGTCCACAGTCGTCTCGAGTGACCCGTGCAACCTCAACAGTCAAACAGTGAAAATGGGCCCACAGCCTATATTGCGTGTAGCCTACGTAACCCAGAAATGGCCTTGGTCGTGTGTATAACACAGCCTGGCCCAATAATTTCTACACGTATGTGTGGTTTACCCGTTTAGGGCCCACATACTCGTGGGCCTCACACTGCCCAACTTGGCCCAAAATGGCCCAATACGGCATCAGCCCCCGAAATCGCTCATGACGGCCTCGTCAACCATCAGCCCATGTTTAGTCACACGGGCTACCACACGAGTAGCCGTACGCCCGTGTGGTATCGACTAATCGCACTTTTCAGCTTTTTACCGATTTATGATTTCAGAATTATGTTTACACACCTGTGTCGACTACGGCTCGTAAACACTTTAGAAGAATACCTAACCTAAAGATTCCCATTAATCACCTTAATGGTTGAAATAAAACCAAACCAAAAACTTTACTCAATTTACAAGTGACCGAAACATACCCCTAATGCCTCACTCCATTTGCTTACGAAGAGGTATGGGAAGGGTCTCAATCCACACAATTTGCTGCTAAAAACAAAGCGTAGTCACTAACAGAAACACAAGAAATAAAAAGAATCAGTTTTCACCAAGTAATGACTGCCACAAATCATTATAACCTACCCTTCACTTACCGACATATAACCAGCAGAGGAGGAACCACTCCTTGTATTGAACAATCGAAAAGGATGCACTAAGATGAAAAAGATTCAATGGCAAAATTGGCAGCACCAGAGAAAAGGGACAAAAGAACAGTAGGGATAAAGGAAAGCGCTAGAAAGGGAGAGCATAAAGCTGAAAGGGGACATAAGTAAATCAGAGAATTACCTATCTATATGTAACACCCCTATCCCGTATCTATCGCCGGAATAGGTAAATGGGGCATTACCGGACTTGAAACTCATATCCAAACAGTAAAATTTTTGAATATTTTTTTTTATAAAGAACGTTCCTTTAGGTAAATACTAAAGACAGTCAGGGATACAATTTAACTGCTATAAGTACACATTCAAAAGATGCCATTTTCGCATGGCTTATATACATTAACCAAAATATTCTTCAGCTACTGGTCTATTCTTTACATGCCATAAAATAATTCAAAACATAACAGTAACAAGCGGTGGATAGTGATAGTGTGACTAGTTGCTGACGATCCACGAGCACTGTAGCTTCCTAATGAGATCTATAAAACAGAGGAAACAAAGTAAGCGGAGTAAGCATTACAATGCTTAGTAAGTTTTAAGCGGTGTCAACAGATAACAATCAAATTATAACATAGTTGTTCGTATTTTTATTTCACTCTTCCTTCTAGCATACCATCCCTTTACCGAATATGCCCATCTCATCATATATAATAGGCGATAAATTCTCACTTGATAGTGATCTCTTATAAACATAGGTACATTACATATTTTCACCTAACTTTCCACATTGACCAAACGCACAATAATCATAGAAACGGTCTTATTGCTTTACTCACATATGCATCACATAACGACCTTGTGATTTAGTCCAAATCAAGCTTAAATATAATCTCAAAATACATACCTGACCAGCTTAACGCATTGAATGTATTTATTACCAATTGTTACTGTGAAGTCATATAATCTTATGGTTTACTCAAATCTTCAGCGAAACCTTTAGCTCGAATAGTCCCCACACGTAGTTATCGGGTCTTACCCGGACAAAATCTCCACACGTAGTCATCGGGTCTTACCCGGACATAATCTCCACACGTAGTCATCGGGTCTTACCCGGACATAATCTCTACACGTAGTCATCGGGTCTTACTCGGAATATATTTCCAAGTTTCATGTACATTTAATCCCATGTTACAACATTCACATCGACTGTCATATTTGTAATTCATTTGCCTCATCAAATATCTAATAATACACACCTTTCACATTTGGTCATTCAGCCACAATATACACACATCTCCTATATATTTCACACTAGCCATTCGGCTTTACCACATATACATATCTCATACATATTTCACACTAGCCATTCGGCTTTACCACATATACATATCTCATTCATATTTCACACTAGCCATTCGGCTTTACATATACATATCTCATTCATATTTCACACTAGCCATTCGGCTTTACCACATATACATATCTCATATATATTTCACACTAGCCATTCTGCTTTACCACATATACATATCTCATACATATTTCACACTAGCCATTCGGCTTTACCACATATACATATCTCATATATATTTCACATTAGCCATTCGGCTTTACCATACACATATCTCATACACATTTCACACTAGCCATTCGGCTTTACCACATATACATATCTCATACATATCTCACACTAGCCATTCGGCTTTACCACATATACATATCTCATATATATTTCACATTAGCCATTCCGCTTTACCACACACATATCTCATACATATTTCACACTAGCCATTCGGCTTTACCACATATACATATCTCATACATATTTCACACTAGCCATTCCGCTTCACCACACACATATCTCATACATATTTCACACTAGCCATTCGGCTTTACCACATATACATATCTCATACATATTTCACACTAGCCATTCGGCTTTACCACATATACATATCTCATATATATTTCACACTAGCCATTCGGCTTTACCACGTATTCACTACAAGCTGTTTTCCTGAGCAATAATCACTAAATTATTTATAAGTGGAGCTACAGAACTCAAAATCAATTTCCGTTAATTTTTCCTGAATATAGACTCATATATCTTCCATCCATAAAATTTTCAGAATTTTAGGTTTGGCCAATCAATACCATATTTTTCTTAAAATTTCCCCTGTTTCACTATTTGACTAATCTGACCATTCTTCACTACGAATCAAATTTATCATTGTACAGAATTCAAAATATGTTCTATTTGATTTCATTTGAAACTAAACTCATTAAGGAGTCTAAGCATATAAATTTTATCTTATAACCAGTTTTGTACAAATTATAATGATTTTCTAAAAAGCGAGCAGGGATTTGAGTCATTCGACCTTTGTCTCACACAACTTTAAATATCTCTTTATAGGAAATTTCTTTGCTTACACGATCTCTTTTATAAGAAACTAGACTAATTAAGCTTTGATTACATATTTTATTCAGCCTATAATTCCACACCAACAATTTATAGTGATTTTCTAAAATCAGGTTACTGCTGCTGTCCTAAGCAAATTATTACAATTTGCTCTTAAATTTCCAAGTCCAAACACTTATGAACTTACCATTTGAGTTAAGACATATCATAGCCACATCATATCTTATTAAATCAACTCATTATGTCCTATTATGATTGAATTTACTCAACGTTTAATCACTTAAAACTTACCTCGGAAGTTGCCGAACGATTACGACGGCTCTTCGATCACTTTTTCCTTTCCCTTATCCAACTTTGATCCTCTAAGCTCTTGAGCTCTTCCTAAACATCAACCAACCGAACATGAAGCAAGAGAATCCTCTTCTTCTTCCTTCCTCAAGTCATGGCAATGGGGGAGCATGGATGAGACAACTTTGTTTTCATCACCCCTCCCTTTTCATTACTTTATTACTAACCTTTTATTTTAATATTTCTAACATAAAACATTAACACAAAATGTTTATAATATGCTTTAACCCATAGCATGGCCGGCCACTACCTAAAGTTTTGGGTAATTTGACATGCAAGGACAAGCATTTTCTAACATGCATCAATAGGCCACTTTAACATTTGCCTAGCACATTTCTAAATTTTCTCACACAAGTCCTATTTAATAAAATTCACTTACAATTAACAAAATTCAAACATGAAATTTTCACACATGCATATATATATATAATAAGCATCAAATATGACGGTTAATTATTTTTATGACTCGGTTTTGTGGTCCCGAAACCACTTTCCGAATAAGGTCACATTAGGGGTGTCACAACTCTTCCCTCCTTTAGGGATTTTCGTCCCCGAAAATTTCTACCGATGCCTAGTTTCAGATAACGTCCTCTTATTGAATTATATCCATATAAATATTAGCTCATCGATAGCAATTGTAATTCATTACTGATTTCGCATCGATCTATAAAAAACATTTTCTTATCTTAAAACAAATACATAAACATTTCTACAAGTATGCACATATATCTCATTTTCTTGATTTCATAAGCAATAATCACTTAATTTAATTCACAAATGCATTTCAAACACATATTAAGCACATATTAACATGTAAAATTCACATCATCAACCCACATATTTGTAACCCACATTTTCATTCATGTATAAGCTGTAACCTGACCGAAAGTACACATATACTCAAACATCCCAATAAATATCCTTTATAACTCCATCATATCTCACTATTCAACTTAACCTATTTCCAACAGAAAATCAACTTCCACATACCTGAACATTGAATTCATTTAGCACATAACCCATATATCCAAAATTATCAGCATTCATCAAAAATTCTTACAGACTTTCAAATGTCGAACTTAATCGAAATAATTTCTTGAACATGATTAACAAAAATAGGGGTCATTTAGCAATAGCACATATGACTTCATATACCAAGCATTCCATAAACTAAATCTGTAACACATTTATAACATGAATTCATTTCTTAACAACATATCCACCATCTTAAATCAATGCCTTCGTTCCATACGAGGTCTTACATGAATCTTGTTTTACTCACTTAATGTCTGCTGACCGATCTCGCACACATAGTGCTCGGTTGAAGAACTCGCACTCTCAGTGCCTATAATCATTTGCACATATAGTGCCCCTATTCATTTGTTGTTACACATTGAAATGACTTAACCAAGTCTATAAACATCATGTATGTACACTTTTAAACATATCCTTTCATTTAAATTTAAATTCGTATAGTAATGAACACTTAAACTTTGCTCAAATTACCGGCACGAAGCCTACTAGGCACGGAGGCCGAATGCACATCACCAAAGATGATTGCTCTTGGGACCTAGCAGGATATAACACCAGCACGGATGCTCTTCGTGACTTAGCCCGGATATAACACTAGCACGAATGCTCTTCGGGACTTAGCCCAGATATAACACCAGCACGAATGCTCTTCGGGACTTAGCCCGGATATAACATCAGCACGAATGCTCTTCGGGACTTAGCCCGGACATAACACCAGCACAAATGCTCTTCGGGACTTAGCCCGGATATAACATCAGCACAAATGCTCTTCGGGACTTAGCCCGGCTATATAACTCTCAATTCTCATGTACATATACATATATAACAATACACATTACTATATCATTTACATTACTTGAATACAAACACAACATGCTTATCGGCCATTCAACTTTCAGTTCCATAGCCACATACAAAGATCACATTTATAGTCGTAACACTCTTTCAAAATTGCATCACTTATACCCTTATAATTCAACCCAAATCAAAATTCAAATACGAGTACATGATACGTACTGATCAACTTAATGATTTAAGCATATTTAACTGAAGTTATATCGCAAATTCTCATAGTCAGAAGCTTGCTACAGCTTGATCGGGATCAAAATTCATTACAATACAACAAACACATTTTAATAGTCAAAAATCATCACACTATCACTTTATCACTTTATGGCATGTATAAATAGACTCACGCGTGCTACGTTAGTCCTAGAATCGACTAAACCGTGGCTCTGATACCAATAAAATGTAACACCCCTATCCCGTATCCGTCGCCGGAATAGGTAAACGGGCATTACCGGACTTGAAGCTCATATCCGAACAGTAAAATTTTTGAATATTTTTTTTTATAAAGAACGTTCCTTTAGGTAAATACTAAAGACATCGAGGATACAATTTAAGCGCTATAAGTACACATTCAAAAGATGCCATTTTCGCATGGCTTATATACATTAACCAAAATATTCTTGACCCTTTGGTCTATTCTTTACATGCCATAAAATAATTTAAAACATAACGGTAACAAGCGGTGGATAGTGATAGTGTGACTAATTCTTGGCGATCCACGAGCGATGAGCTTCCAAATGAGATCTATAAAACAGAGGAAACAAAGTAAGCGGAGTAAGCATTACAATGCTTAGTAAGTTTTAAGCATGTCAACAGATAACAATCAAATTATAACACGATTGTTTGTATTTTATTTCACTCTTCCTTCTAGGCATACCATCCCTTTACCGAATATGCCCATCTCATCATATATAATAGGCGATAAATTCTCACTTGATAGTGATCTCTTATAAACATAGGTACATTACATATTTTCACCTAACTTTCCACATTGACCAAACGCACAATAATCATAGAAACAGTCTTATTGCTTTACTCACATATGCATCACATAACGACCTTGTGATTTAGTCCAAACCAAGCTTAAATATAATCTCAAAATACATACGACCACTTAACGCATTGAGCGTATTTATTACCAATTGTTCTTGTGAAGTCGTATAATCTTATACTTTACTCGAATCTTCAGCGAAACCTTTAGCTCAAATAGTCCCCACACGTAGTTATCGGGTCTTACCCGGACAAAATCTCCACACGTAGTCATCGGGTCTTACCCGGACATAATCTCTACACGTAGTCATCGGGTCTTACCCGGAATATATTTCCAAGTTTCATGTACATTTAATCACATGTTACAACATTCACATCGACTGTCATATTTGTAATGCATTTGCCTCATCAAATATCTAATAATACACACCTTTCACATTTGGTCATTCGGCCACAATATACACACATCTCCTACATATTTCACACTAGCCATTCGGCTTTACCACATATACACACATCTCATACATATTTCACACTAGCCATTCGGCTTTACCACATATACACACATCTCATTCATATTTCACACTAGCCATTCGGCTTTACCACATATACATATCTCATTCATATTTCACACTAGCCATTCGACTTTACCACATATACATATCTCATATATATTTCACATTAGCCATTCGGCTTTACCACATATACATATCTCATACATATTTCACACTAGCCATTCGGCTTTACCACATATACATATCTCATATATATTTCACACTAGCCATTCGGCTTTACCACACACATATCTCATACATATCTCACACTAGCCATTCGGCTTTACCACATATACATATCTCATACATATCTCACACTAGCCATTCGGCTTTACCACATATATATATCTCATATATATTTCACACTAGCCATTCGGTTTTACCACATATACATATCTCATACATATTTCACACTAGCCATTCGGCTTTACCACATATACATATCTCATATATATTTCACACTAGCCATTCGGCTTTACCACATATTCACTACAAGCTGTTTTCCTGAGCAATAATCACTAAATTATTTATAACTGGAGCTACAAAACTCAAAATCAATTGTCGTCAATTTTCCCTGAATATAGACTCATATATCTTCCATCCATAAAATTTTCAGAATTTTAAGTTTGGCCAATCAATACCAGATTTTTCTTAAAGCTTCCCCTGTTTCACTGTTTGACTAATCTGACCATTGTTTACTACGAATCAAATTCCTCATTGTACAGAATTCAAAATATGTTCTATTTGATTTCATTTGAAACTAGACTCATTAAGGAGTCTAAGCATATAAATTTTATCTTATAACCAGTTTTGTACAAATTATAATGATTTTCTAAAGACAGAACAGGGGATTTCGGAGTCATTCTGACACTGTCTCACACAACTTTAAATATCTCTTTATAGGAAATTTCTTTGCTTACACGGTCTCTTTTATAAGAAACTAGACTAATTAAGCTTTGATTACATATTTTATTCAGCCTATAATTCCACACCAACAATTTATAGTGATTTTCTAAAATCACGTTACTGCTGCTGTCCTAAGCAAATTATTACAATTTGCTCTTAAATTTCCAAGTCCAAACACTTATGAACTTACCATTTGAGTTTAAGATATATCATGGCCACATCATATCTTATTAAATCAACTCATTATGTCCTATTATGATTGAATTTACTCAACATTTAATCACTTAAAACTTACCTCGGAAGTTGCCGAACGATTACGACGGCTCTTCGATCACTTTTTCCTTTCCCTTATCCAACTTTGATCCTCTAAGCTCTTGAGCTCTTCCTAAAAATCAACCAACTGAACATGAAGCAATAGAATCCTCTTCTTCTTCCTTCCTCAAGTCACGGCAATGGGGGAGCATGGATGAGACAACTTTGTTTTCATCACCCCTCCCTTTTCATTACTTTATTACTAACCTTTTATTTTATTATTTCTAACATAAAACATTAACACAAAATGTTTATAATATGCTTTAACCCATAGCATGGCCAGCCACTACCTAAAGTTTTGGGTAATTTGACATGCAAGGACAAGCATTTTCTAACATGCATCAATAGGCCAGTTTAACATTTGCCTAGCACATTTCTAAATTTTCTCACACAAGTCCTATTTAATAAAATTCACTTACAATTAACAAAATTCAAACATGAAATTTTCAAACATGCATATATATATATAATAAGCATCAAATATGACGGTTAATTATTTTTATGACTTGGTTTTGTGGTCCCGAAACCACTTTCTGACTAGGGTCACATTAGGGGTGTCACGCTATATTCGGCCAAGAAACGTGCAATACCACTAAATGTAACGCCCCCACGCCCGAGACCATCACCGGAGTCGAGCTTGAGGGGTTACCGAACATAATTTATCAATTTAAGAACTTCAAATCATTTGTTTCTACATTCACAGCTTTCTAGCTACTCGCGTCACAGTTACAAGGTTTGACTGCTGTGACCTCTGTGTATTACGAATCAGATACATCTCTATACAAAATTTCAATGACTATGAGGTTTGTTTCTATTAAAACTAGACTCAATAAGGAATCTGTAAATATAAATAAAAACTTCTAATTATTTTATTAAAATTTATTATGAATTTTTAAAGTCGAACAGGGATCCAGAAATCACTCGCCCTGTTTACAAAAAGTTTAAATATCTCATAAAATATAATTTATATTCTGTTTTATTCAATCCATATGAAAATAGACTCGTTAAGCTTCAATTTCATAACTTACTCATTATTTAGTTCCATTTATACTATTTTTAGTGATTTTTCAAATTCATGTCATTGCTGCAGCAATATTCTATTTTAAGGCAAGTTTCATCTTTCCATGAATTTTTATGAACTAGATAACCTATTAAACTTCCATAATATCAAACATGATCTAAATTAGCCATCACCATGACTTATCAATATTAAACATTTTCTCAACCAAACATGGTCATATCATAAAATTATTTACACAAAATAAGTATATTGCTATACATGCCATACTTAAGTAGTTGTACAAGCCATTTACCAAGATAAAAGTCCTTTGGATAGTGTGATCGAACTTTCGACTGTCCCGATTCTGAGCCGGCTTGTTCAAAACTACGATGAATGAAAAGGAAGGAGTAAGCATAAATGCTTAGTAAGTTCATATGTAAATAACAAGTAACATAACAATACAAATATACCAAACAACTTTAGCATGGTATCACCAAAACATATGTCATATTTCTAAACATCATTCATCATCTTACCACCTTATTGTTGTTGTATCTATTTTCAACCCGAGGGTTAAGAACATACCTGTCCAAAGTGTCCATTTCACAACACTTACCAAAACGTCACTTGCATCTTAAGTGTTCTTCCATTTCACTAGAAATTTCACCCGTTGAACACATCGGAATACAACTCGGATACACAGATAATTTGCACATAAGTGCCTCATATGTAATCAAGAAATCATGTAACCCGCCCCTAAGTGAACTCGGACTCAACTCAACGAGCTCGGGCGTTCGCATCCATAAATGAACTCGGACTCAACTCAACGAGTTCGGATGCTCAACCATCCTAGTGACATGTCACTTGTATCCTAATCTATTCCTAAGGTTCAAACGGGCTTTTTCCCTCGATCTCACTTGTGACTATTAGGTATTTTTGCCGACTAAGCCCTTTTACTCGTTTTCACTTAAAACCGAGTAGCACAAGTTGTCTAACATAATTTAAAACCTCATATCCTATCATAAAACATCAAAATACACAAATTTCACCTATGGGTATTTTTCCAAATATAAACCCTAGGTTGAATTATTACTAACATAAGCTTAATCGAGCTACCGGGATTCCAAAAACGTAAAGAACATTAAAAACAGGGCTTGGAATCACTTACTATGGAGCTTGGAAGCTTGAAACAAACCCTAGCTATCGAGAACCCTTGAAATTTCGGCCTAATGAAGAAGATGGACAAAAATTGGCTTTTAATTTTGTTTTTAATTCATTTTAATAACTAAATGACCAAAATACCCTTACTACTAAACTTTCCAAAAATTCCTTCCATGTCCTAATTTTGTCCATGAACTTAAAATTGGTCAAATTGCTATTTAAGACCTCCTCATTAATATTCCAAAACAATTTCATACTAAAACTTCGGAATGCAAGTTTTGCAACTTATTCGATTTAGTCCCTACTTTCAATTTAAGCACTTTAGGCATAGAATTTCATCACGAAATTTTCACACAATCATGCAATCATATCATAAACATCAAAATCATTGTAAAATAATTATTTCTATTTAGGATTTGTGGTCACGAAACCACTATTCCGATTAAGCCCTAATTCAGGATATTACAACTCTCCCCCCCCCTTTTAAGGATTTTCGTCCTCGAAAATCTTACCGGTAAACAGGTGTGGATATTGGTTTCTCATAGTTTCTTCAGGTTCCCATGTAGTCTCTTCTACCCCATGCTTTTGACACAACACTTTCACAAGTGCAACACTTTTATTTCTTAGTTGTTTGACTTCTCGAGCTAAAATCTTAATCGGTTCTTCTTCATAAGTCATATCCGGTCGCAGTTCAATTTCTGTCAATGAAATTATATGTGAAGGATCCGAACGATACCGACGTAACATAGATACGTGAAACACATCATGAATCTTCTCTAATTCGGGTGGTAACGCTAGCCGATATGCTACCGGTCCAACTTTTTCAATTATTTCATACGGTCCAATAAAACGCGGACTTAACTTGCCCTTTCGTCCAAATCTAAGGACTTTCTTCCATGGAGACACTTTCAAAAATACCTTATCACCAACTTGAAACTCCATTTCTTTTCGTTTCAAATCCGCATAAGATTTCTGTCTATCTGAAGTAGCTTTCAAACAATCTCGAATCACTTTCACCTTTTCTTCGGTTTCTTTTATTAAATCAACTCCATAAATCTGACTTTCATTGAGTTCAGTCCAATACAATGGCGTCTGACATTTACGACCATATAATGCTTCATAAGGTGCCATCTTCAAACTTGTCTGATAACTATTATTATAAGCAAATTCTACCAATGGTAAGTACCTTTCCCAACTATCTTGAAATTCCAATACGCAACATCTAAGCATGTCTTCAAGAATCTGAATTACTCTCTCTGATTGTCCATCAGTTTGTGGATGAAAGGCAGTGCTGAAATTTAACTTTGTACCTAATGCCTCTTGCAACTTTTGCCAAAACCGTGAGGTAAACCTCAGATCTCTATCCGAAATGATTGACAAAGGTATCCCATGAAGTCTAACAATCTCTCGGATATACAATTTAGCTAACTTATTAAGAGAATAATCTGTACGTACCAGAATAAAATGAGCCGATTTAGTCAGTCTATCAACTATTGCCCAGATGGCATTTTTCTTCCCTGGAGTTAACGGCAACCCTGATATAAAATCCATAGTAATCCGATCCCATTTCCATTCAGGAACCATAATAGGCTGAAGTAATCCCGAAGGTACCTGGTGTTCAGCTTTCACTTGTTGACAAACTAAGCACTTTGATACAAACTCGGAAATATCTCTTTTCATTCCACTCCACCAGTACATTTTCTTCAAGTCATTACACATCTTCGTACTGCCCGGATGAACCGCTAAACAACCATTATATGCTCCATGCAAAATCTTTTAAATCAACTCATCATTTTTCGGTACACAAATCCAATTTTTAAACATCAAACAACCATCAAAACCGATTCTGAAATCTGATCCCGTATCAGCTTCACACTGTTTTCTTTTGGCTAGCAAATCTTGATCATTTTTCTGAGGTTCAAAAATCCCTTGTAAAAACATCGGTCTTGCTCTTAACTATGCTAGAATCGAACCGTCATCTGACATTTTCAACTGAGTGTTCATAACTCTCAAAGCAAACAACAACTTTCTGCTTAAAGCATCGACAACCACATTCACTTTTTCCGGATGATAATCAATAACAAGCTCGTAATCTTTCTATAACTCTAACCATCTTCGCTGTCTCAAATTCAAGTCTTTTTGTGACATCAAGTATTTAAGACTTTTGTGATCGGTATATACTCGGCACTTTTCACCATACAAATAATGTCACCAAATCTTCAAAGCAAATACCACCGCAGCCAATTCCAAATCGTGAGTAGGATAATTCGTCTCATGAGGTCTTAATTGTCTCGAAGCATAAGCCACCACTTTTCCTTCTTGCATGAGGACACACCCCAAACCATTTAGAGAAGCATCACCATACACCACAAATTCTTTACCTGATTTGGGTTGTATCAACACTGGTGCTTCAATTAATAACTTTTTCAATTCTTTGAAACTCTGTTTGTAACATCCTGATTTTCGGATTTATTTGCGGTTTTCAATATTTTGTAAAGATTTTAAAATTTTGTCTTTGGATGTGAAATTAATGTTTTGAGTAGGTAAATGGGCTTATAGAAGGCCCATGTGTTGACCAAATGTAACACCCCAAACCCGTGACCGTCACCGGATTTGACCACGTGGTGTTACCGGGCTTACTTCCCTTATTTCTCTCTTTGAAATAATTGATTTCTGTTCCAGGCAGGCTAGCTAACTGCGTCACTGTCACCTTAGAAATCATATCTCGAGTTCCAGAACTCGAAAATCAGTTCCGTAAATTTTCCCTGAAACTAGACTCATATATCCATCCCTGGATTTATTTCTATAATTTTTGGTCAGGCGAATTGGTACAGTTTATTAGTTAAAGTCTCCCATGTTACAGGGGTCGACTACACTGACCTTCGCGCATTACGACCTGGATATATTCTCGTACAGGGCTTCAATGCTCATGTAGTTTGTTTCTAATGAAACTAGACTCAAAGGGGAATCTGCACATATAAGGCACAACTTCTAATTCCTTCTGGATAATTTATGGTAAATTTTCAAAGTCGAGACAGGGGATCCAGAAACTGTTCTGGCCCTATTTCACGAGAACTTTAATATCTCTCAGTATACTGCTCATATGGTCGTTTCGTTTCGTCCATATGAAAATAGATTCATCAAGGTTCAATTTCATAATTTATTCACTATTTAATTCTACTTCTACTATTTTTAGTGATTTTTCAATCTCATATCACTGCTGCTGTCCGCAACAGTTACTGCAGTAGACTATGCCAATTTCATGAATCTTTCCTTGGCCTTACTAAGCATCCATCATACATGACACAAATTATGGCCACCTTATCAAAATTAAAGTTTCTAAGACTCGTGGCTATAGGTTCTAGCATCCCACTCAACGACCACATAGGCCATTTTCACATGGCTTAAAGTTTACAACCCACAATTCAACAAAACATAATAGCCTATACATGTCAAATGTTCTCCTAGTTCAACTACGAAGACAATACCAAAAGATTTCCAGCGGTGTGATGACTTCAACGACGGTTCCGAGCACGCAACAATACGAGTCCAAGAGACCTAAAATGGGTGACAAGAAAACACCGAGTGAGTTTATAACTCAGTAAGTCATAAGCATTCATCAACCATCCATTAATAAAATTTTCACAACATCAAACAATAAACGAGGCTAGGTACTTCATCCATATCGAAAGTATACCATAATTCCTCGGACCTTTCGGTTCAATCTCATACCAAGTCATACATCCACATTTCATATTCTATACAATAAGATATTTGAGGCATTTTACACACCAACTCATTCACACCACAAT
The DNA here is from genome assembly GCF_025698485.1 of Gossypium arboreum. NCBI lineage: Eukaryota > Viridiplantae > Streptophyta > Magnoliopsida > Malvales > Malvaceae > Gossypium > Gossypium arboreum. Next base: position 80,033,464 of record NC_069081.1, on the reverse strand, counting down.
CATACAATTGCAATCATCACATAGATTTAAAGCTTACCAAGCTCAACCCGAGCATGAACGTATTGCCTATTCGTCATGAGCTCAAGGTACTTACCCGATCCGCTGTCCGGGATTAACTTGATAATGTCGCACACTCAAGTGCCAATTGTAATGCAAGAGCATATAGTGAATCCGCACACTTAGTGCTATATATTTTCAGCTCGCACACTTAGTGCTATATAATTTTCAGCTCGCACACTTAGTGCTATATAATCAAACTCGCACACTTAGTGCTGTACAATTTTAAACCTGCACACTTAGTGCCAATCTTGTCACCGTGTCCATTTATACCCGCACACTTAGTGCCGAGACCAATACCTTATGCATTTTGCTGCCTTTATACATTCAACAATGGCATCATTCCATACACATACATTTTCATTTACACATCAACTCATTTAAACACAATTGCGTATATATTGTGGTCATTTACATCAACACCAAATATATGCTTAATGACTTACATTATGTAGGGTAGAACGGTTCCAATTCGCTACTCGTTTGCTTTCTCCTTTCCTTTGTCCGATTTAGTCCCCTTTGCTCGGAGCTAAATCAAACAATTCACCTCTCCATCAAACACAAACATACGGCATTCATATACATTACTATGATTATTGCGAATACTTAACACAACTAAGCTAAAATTTACTCAATCTCATCTTAATTTATTGCTACTTATTCATCAAATTCCCAATACAGGTATTTAACACCTATGCAACAAAACCGGATTAGCAAACACCCATAGCCCATGGCCGATTACAACTTAAACACAAGTCAACAAGATCTCATGATTTCAAATCAAACTCTTCTCAAGAATGCACCATGCCGAACCCTTAGATGATTAAACATCTAATTTAGACAATCTTAGAACATCTAAACGACACTTGTTCAAGGCATTAAACCACTACATGTTCGGCTATTACCTTAGGTGCATTAGAAATTTATACTATCAATAAGCTCAACTTCTTGCAACAACAATTTCTTCCTCAAGGTTTAAAGGCTAAAATCAAATTATTCTCCCATTAACCATAAACGAATGTACCATACCTCCATCAAGATTTCAAGATTCTTTTGGCTTGGGTTAAGTAAGAAGCAAGATGATTAACCTAAAACAAGCTTGAATTTCAAAACAAATCTAACACTTTTACTAACCTTTCTTCTCCTTCCATGACCGAAAGTCTTTCTCCCTCTTCCTCTTTACATTCGCCAAGAAGAGCTTAAGTTCCAAGCTTTGTTTTCATGACCCTCTTGCTAGCTAAAGAAGAATGCCGATTTGCTTTAGGAGATTTCCCTATTCCTTCATCTTTTCAAGTCATGGCAATTGTAACAAAAATGAGGAAGGATGAACAACCAATTTTCTTCCCTTTTTTTTCTTTGTTTTGTCACGGCACAAGAGTATCCATACACACATTTTTCTTCATCATTTTCCCTTCTTTTTTTCATTTCTTTATTTCCTTCCATAATGCACTAGGCCAACATGTCTAGGACATGTTTTCTTTGCCCATCATCATGTCATGGCCGCCACTAACCTTAAGAAATGGGTTATTTGACATGCAACTCCACCTTTGTGTTAACATGCACTAATAAGCCATTTAAAATTAGCCTATCATATTTCACCATGTTTCACATTGATCCCTATTTAATAATTTCTCACAAAATTGGTAAAATTAGAGAATGAAACTTCCACATATGCATGCACACATATAGTAAGCATAGAATATAACAATTAATTATTTTATGACTCGGTTTAGTGGTCCCAAAACCACTTTTCGACTAGGTACAATTTAGGGCTGTCACAACTCTCCCCACTTAAGAAATTTTCGTCCGAAAATCTTACCGTAAATAGGCTCGGTATCGCTCTTTCTTAGAGTCCTCAAGTTCCCAAGTGGCTCTTTCAATTCCGTGTTTATGCCACAACACCTTCACTAATGGGATTTTCTTATTAGCAACTCTTTTACTTCGCACATCAGAATGCGAACCGGCTCTTCTTCATAACTCAAATTAGGCTGAACCTCGACCTCAGATGGAGTAATTACGTGTGTCGGGTCAGACCTATATCGTCGAAGCATCAAGACATGGAAAACGTTGTGGATCCTTTCGAGCTCAGGGGGTAAAATTAATCGGTACGCTACTGGCCCAACTCGTTCAGATATTTCATACGGACCGATGAACCTCGGACTCAATTTGCCCTTACGGCCAAATCTAAGCACCTTCTTCCAGGGTGAGACTTTGAGAAATACCTTGTCTCCAACCTGATATTCAATGTCTTTTCTTTTCAAATCCGCATACGACTTTTGGCGATCCGAAGCAGCTTTCAAACTTTCACGAATTACTCGAACTTTTGCTCAAAGATCCTTAACCAAATCAACCCGAAGATTTTTCCTTCACTAAGTTCACCGAATAATGGGATACGACATTTACGATCGTATAAAGCCTCGTAAGGCGCCATCTTAATACTTGATTGAAAGCTATTGTTGTGTTTAATTCAACCAAAGGTAAATACCGTTCCCATGAACCACTAAACTCAAGGATGCAACATCTCAACATATCCTCGAGTATTTGAATTACCCGTTCGGATTGACCATCGGTTTGGGGGTGAAAAGCAGTGCTAAAATGCAGCTTGGTACCCAAAGCCTCTTGCTATTTCTTCCAAAATCGCGATGTAAATCTTGGGTCTCTATCCTACACGATAGAAATAGGTACCCCATGCAATCGAACAATTTGGGAGACGATAATTCGCCAATTTATCAAGCGAAAAATCCGTGCGGACAGAATAAAATGAGCAGACTTGGTCATCTATCAACAATGACCTGCATCGAGTCTTTCTTATTCGAGTCAATGGTAACCCGCACACAAAGTCCATTGTTACTCGATCCCATTTCCATTTGGGTATCGTGATCGATCAAGTAATCCTCAAGGCACTTGATGCTCCGCTTTCACTTGTTGACATATTAAACATCTCAAACAAAGTCGAGATGTCTCGTTTCATACCATGCCACCAAAACCGACGTTTCAAATCATTGTACATCTTCAGTACTCCGGGTGGATTGCCATTTGGCTACAATGGGCTTTGTTCGAATTATCGAAATAAGTTCAATTCTTTGGAACACACAGACGACTTTTGAACTTCAAACAATCGTCATCATCGATTTGAAATTCGAGTCCTTGTTCGTAACACACTCAAATTCGCTTTGCAACCAACTCATCGTCGACTTTCTCGAGCTTCACGAATTTGACGTATCAATAATGGTTTGGCTTTCAATTCCATTACTAACACATTGTCGGGTAGAAACGCACAAGTGTACATTCATCGCTTCATAAAGCAAATAGTGATTTACGACTTAAGGCGTCCGCAACCACATTAGCCTTTCCGGTGATAGTCAATGACCAGCTCATAATCCTTTAACACTCGAGCCAACGCCTTTGTCGCAGATTTAAGTCTCTTTGGGTCATCAAATATTTTAGACTTTTGTGATCCGAATACATATGGCACTTCTCACCAAATAAGTAATGTCGCCATATCTTTAAAGTAGTACGATGGCGACCAATTCGAGATCATGGGTCGGATAATTTTTCTCATGTGGCTTTAATTGTCTCGACGCATAGGTCACAACTCGCCTTTCTTGCATCAATACGCAACCCAACCCAAGTAGGGATGCGTCACTATAAATGACAAACTCTTTGCCCGATTCGGGTTGCACTAGAATTGGGGCTTCATCAAATAAATTTTAGTTGATTGAAACTTTTCGACATTTCTCCGTCCATTCAACTTAACATCTTTTTGGAGTAGTTTCGTCATCGGTGCAGCTATCATCGAAAAACCTTTTACAAATCGTCGGTAATAATCGGCAAGCCCCAAAAAGCTCCTAACTTCGGTAACATTCCGTTAAAGGTTTCCAATCGACTATGGCCGAAATTTTGTTCGGGTCCACCCTGACACCCGATGCGGACACCACGTGCCCCAAAAAGCTAACCTCTTTCAACCAAAATTCACATTTACTGGAACTTTGCGTATAATTGCTTATCTCGTAAAATTTGCAACACTAGCCTCGGTGCTCAGCATGTTCGGTTTCATCTCTCGAATAGACCAAAATGTCATCGATAAATACAACTACGAACCGATCCAAGTATGGCCTGAAAATTCTATTCATTAAATCCATAAATACCGCAGGGGCATTAGTAAGCCCAAACGGCATCACCAAGAATTCAGAGTGACCGTACTCGCTCTAAAAGCGGTTTTGGTATGTCCGATTCTCGGACCCTCAACCGATAGTACCCGACCCCAAATATATCTTTAAAAACACCGAGGCTCCTTTAATTGATCAAACAAATCGTCAATTCGTGGCAATGGATATTTATTCTTTATCATCACTTTATTAAGTTGACGATAGTCGATGCACAACCTCATGGTTCCGTCCTTCTTTTCACAAACAATACAAAAGCGCCCATGGAGAAAAACTTCGATCGAGCGAAACCTCTACCCGTCAATTCTTGCAATTGAACCTTCAATTCCTTTAATTCCATTAATGCCATACGACACGGGGCTATTGAGACCGGCGTAGTACCGGTACAACCGATGCCGAATCCACTTCTCGAACCGGTGGCAATCCGGTAACTCCTCGGAAAAACATCTGAATACTCACAAACCATCGGTACCGATTCGAGTTTCCTTTCCGTCTCTTTACTTTCAAACACATACGCAAGGTATGTTTCACACCCTTTTTCACATATCTCCGGCGGTCATAGAAGATATTATCGCTGCACTCCTTTTAAATCAAGAGACTCGACTCGGACTACCTCATTATTTGCACTCCTCCAATCAATGGTTTTCCTTTTGCGGTCCACCATTGCATCATGTACTGGCCACCAATTCATACCAAGAATAACATCGAATTCATCAAATGGTAGAAGCATCGATCGGTAGGAAAACAGATTCTCGAATTATTAGGGGCATCTCTTGCACACTTTATCAACGAGTACGTATTGACCCAAAGGGTTTGACACCGAATTACGAACTCAAGAGACTCAACAGCAGAGTCTTCTTGGATGCTAAGGTTTCACATACATATGAATGAGTAGAGCCGGGTCAATCAATGCAATCACACTAGTATCAAAGAGAGTAAAAGTACCAGGTGATAACGTCGAGGGAGGATGCCACCTCTCGTGCTGGATGGCATATGCTCTAGTAAGAGCACGGGTCTCGGATCGAACAAATGACGAGGTTCCTCTCGATTACCACCCCTACCTCCGAAATTCTGGGGGCCTACCTCTAGCCGTCGTTTCACTAGGTCTTGCACCTTGCATCTTATTCTTCTCATCTAGCTCTGTGCAATCTCTAATGAAGTGGTCCTTCAACCGCATCCATAACAGCCCTATTAATGGACTTACCCCAACATTCACCTAGGTGTCGTCTTCCACATTGGGGGCATTCGGGTTTCTCTTGACGATTATTGCCCACACTAGCTACAAGTACCTCGAGTCCGTCAATGGTCGGGCTCTGATGGAAATTCCCGCAGTCGCCCTCGACTTATTAGTGTCCTCCCTGAACCTCTTTACAGCCAAGAATGGAGCTTTACCCGTCGATCTTTTACGAAAATCTCTAGCTTCAAATTCAGCCTTCTTCTAATCTCTTGCACATAGCAACCTCATCACCACACACTCCGAGCATCTTGACTAAGTCTTACGAACTCATGTTCGTATTTAGATACGGTCATCCGGCCTTGCTTAAGTTCCAAGAATTCCTTACGCTTCTGATCGATGAACCGTTGACTAATGTATTTCTTTCGAAATTCAGATTGAAAGAAATCCTAAGTAACTCATTCATTTGGGACTATGGATATTAAAGTCCTCCACCAATAGTAAGCTGAGTCTCGCAACAAGGATATAGCACACTTAAGACATTCATCGGGTGTGCATGACAGTTCATCTAACACTCTAATGGTGTTATCGAGCCAAAACTCGGCCTTTTCGGCATCATCAGTAACTATGGCCTTGAACTCCTCGGCCCCACGCTTCCTAATCAAGTCCACAGGTGGTTTACTCAGCCTCACAGGATCAGTAACTGGAGGCATTACGGGCTCTTGGGTGGAGTATTTAAATTCAGGAATGGTTGGACAGCCGGATTGGTTCGGGCATATTGCGCGACCCACTCATTCATCATGGTGAAGAAGGCTTGTTTCGCCTTCACTTGATTATTCGCGGATGACGAGGCTCAACAGCGGTGTCCCTTGCGCAGAACAGCCGCTACACTTTCAACGTCATCCGCCAAGGGTCTCTCTACCCCGGGTTCCATTTGCAAATCAAAACAAAAACTTCAACCGTCAGAAGTCATCACATTTCTAAGCACTAACATTTTGGGCATGTATAGCTAGACTCACACGCGCTATGGTAGTCCTAGAACCGACTAAACCATAGCTCTGATACCAATAAAATGTAACACCCCAAACCCGTGACCGTCACCGGATTTGACCACGTGGTGTTACCGGGCTTACTTCCCTTATTTCTCTCTTTGAAATAATTGATTTCTGTTCCAGGCAGGCTAGCTAACTGCGTCACTGTCACCTTAGAAATCATATCTCGAGTTCCAGAACTCGAAAATCAGTTCCGTAAATTTTCCCAGAAACTAGACTCATATATCCATCCCTGGATTTATTTCTAGAATTTTTGGTAAGGCCAATTGGTACAGTTTATTAGTTGAAGTCGCCCATGTTACAGGGGTCGACTACACTGACCTTCGCACATTACGACCTGGATATATTCTCGTACAGGGCTTCAATGCTCATGTAGTTTGTTTCTAATGAAACTAGACTCAAAGGGGAATCTGCACATATAAGGCACAACTTCTAATTCCTTCTGGATAATTTATGGTAAATTTTCAAAGTCGAGACAGGGGATCCAGAAACTGTTCTGGCCCTATTTCACGAGAACTTTAATATCTCTCAGTATACTGCTCATATGGTCGTTTCGTTTCGTCCATATGAAAATAGATTCATCAAGGTTCAATTTCATAATTTATTCACTATTTAATTCTACTTCTACTATTTTAGTGATTTTTCAATCTCATATCACTGCTGCTGTCCGCAACAGTTACTGCAGAGACTATGCCAATTTCATGAATCTTTCCTTGGCCTTACTAATCATCCATCATACATGACACAAATTATGGCCACCTTATCAAAATTAAAGTTTCTAAGACTCGTGGCTATAGGTTCTAGCATCCCACTCAACGACCACATAGGCCATTTTCACATGGCTTAAAGTTTACAACCCACAATTCAACAAAACATAATAGCCTATACATGCCAAATGTTCTCCTAGTTCAACTACGAAGACAATACCAAAAGATTTCCAGCCGGTGTGATGACTTCAACGACGGTTCCGAGCACGCAACAATACGAGTCCAAGAGACCTAAAATGGGTGACAAGAAAACACCGAGTGAGTTTATAACTCAGTAAGTCATAAGCATTCATCAACCATCCATTAATAAAATTTTCACAACATCAAACAATAAACGAGGCTAGGTACTTCATCCATATCGAAAGTATACCATAATTCCTCGGACCTTTCGGTTCAATCTCATACCAAGTCATACATCCACATTTCATATTCTATACAATAAGATATTTGAGGCATTTTACACACCAACTCATTCACACCACAATCATACAATTGCAATCATCACATAGATTTAAAGCTTACCAAGCTCAACCCCGAGCATGAACGTATTGCCTATTCGTCATGAGCTAAAGGTACTTACCCGATCCGCTGTCCGGGATTAACTCGATAATGTCGCACACTCGGTGCCAATTGTAATGCAAGAGCATATAGTGAATCCGCACACTTAGTGCTATATATTTTCAGCTCGCACACTTAGTGCTATATAATTTTCAGCTCGCACACTTAGTGCTATATAATCAAACTCGCACACTTAGTCTTTGTACAATTTTAAACTCGCACACTTAGTGCCAATCTTGTCACCGTGTCCATTTATACCCGCACACTTAGTGCCGAGACCAATACCTTATGCATTTTGCTGCCTTTATACATTCAACAATGGCATCATTCCATACACATACATTTTCATTTACACATCAACTCATTTAAACACAATTGCGTATATATTATGGTCATTTACATCAACACCAAATATATGCTTAATGACTTACATTATGTAGGGTAGAACGGTTCCAATTCGCTACTCGTTTGCTTTCTCCTTTCCTTTGTCCGATTTAGTCCCCTTTGCTCGGAGCTAAATCAAACAATTCACCTCTCCATCAAACACAAACATACGGCATTCATATACATTATTATGATTATTGCGAATACTTAACACAACTAAGCTAAAATTTACTCAATCTCATCTTAATTTATTGCTACTTATTCATCAAATTCCCAATACAGGTATTTAACACCTATGCAACAAAACCGGATTAGCAAACACCCATAGCCCATGGCCGATTACAACTTAAACACAAGTCAACAAGATCTCATGATTTCAAATCAAACTCTTCTCAAGAATGCACCATGCGAACCCTTAGATGATTAAACATCTAATTTAGACAATCTTAGAACATCTAAACGACACTTGTTCAAGGCATTAAACCACTACATGTTCGGCTATTACCTTAGGTGCATTAGAAATTTATACTATCAATAAGCTCAACTTCTTGCAACAACAATTTCTTCCTCAAGGTTTAAAGGCTAAAATCAAATTATTCTCCCATTAACCATAAGCGAATGTACCATACCTCCATCAAGATTTCAAGATTCTTTTGGCTTGGGTTAAGTAAGAAGCAAGATGATTAACCTAAAACAAGCTTGAATTTCAAAACAAATCTAACACTTTTTACTAACCTTTCTTCTCCTTCCATGACTGAAAGTCTTTCTCCCTCTTCCTCTTTACATTCGCCAAGAAGAGCTTAAGTTCCAAGCTTTGTTTTCATGACCCTCTTGCTAGCTAAAGAAGAATGCCGATTTGCTTTAGGAGATTTCCCTATTCCTTCATCTTTTCAAGTCATGGCAATTGTAACAAAAATGAGGAAGGATGAACAACCAATTTTCTTCCCTTTTTTTTCTTTGTTTTGTCACGGCACAAGAGTATCCATACACACATTTTTCTTCATCATTTTCCTTCTTTTTTTTCATTTCTTTATTTCCTTCCATAATGCACTAGGCCAACATGTCTAGGACATGTTTTCTTTGCCCATCATCATGTCATGGCCGCCACTAACCTTAAGAAATGGGTTATTTGACATGCAACTCCACCTTTGTGTTAACATGCACTAATAAGCCATTTAAAATTAGCCTATCATATTTCACCATGTTTCACATTGATCCCTATTTAATAATTTCTCACAAAATTGGTAAAATTAGAGAATGAAACTTCCACATATGCATGCACACATATAGTAAGCATAGAATATAACAATTAATTATTTTTATGACTCGGTTTAGTGGTCCCGAAACCACTTTCCGACTAGGGTCAATTTAGGGCTGTCACACCAAAACCCGGTTGAATTTTTGAATTTTTGGACTTAGGAGTTAGGGGTTCTGGCTAGATGGCCCTTGTATAGAGTTATGGGTAAATGGCATCACAAAAAGAGCCTTAGTAGAGTGGCAAGGGTGACACCACTAGGCTCCTAAAAAGGTGGCATGTGGAGCATTAGGGAAGGCATGGGATCGATTCCCAGTGTTGACAAATAGATGCATTTATTTTTTTTTAAGTGCAAGAGGGGTAAGTGTTGGAGTCCAAGTGGATTCTGCTAAAGGAAAGTTTGAATCAGTCCAAATGCTTGAATTAAGGAGGGATAAGGGGAGAGATTTAAGGGATTAGGAGAGAGGTTAGGAGTTGGCCGAATTTTGAGAATTGAAGGGGGAAAAAAATCGGCAGAGGGTTATGAGGTTAGTATTTCGGCACCTAGGGTATTGAGTGGTGCCGTTCCTTTCTGCTCAGACATCACAAGGTTTTTCTTTTCTCTCTTTTTCCTCTCTAGCTGAAACCACCATTCTCTCTATTCTTCTTTCTTCATTTTTCTTCTTCAAAACCGTTCATCAAACCTGCTGTTCATCAACACTTGTGCCGAAACCACAAAAGCCGAAACCTCAAAAAATACATTAGTTGTGCCGATTTCTTCCAAGCCAAATCCTTCGATATTTTAGTGCGTAATAAACGAAAATCATCTTTTCTAAACCCTAGATACCTGTCGGAAATTCTACATCAAGGTTATAGCCCCACATTGTCATCTCCTCCATCACCCAAAAGCCGAAAGTACCATTGGTTTAGGGGCTTATAGCCGAAACTTCTTCAACCCTTGGATTCGGGTTTTACCATTGTTCTAAGGATAAATCTGCACTGGATTGCGTGGAAATCAAGTAGGAGTGAGGGGTAAGTACTTATCATCTCAGATCTGGTATTATTTTACGATATTAGGAAAAGCCGAAATCCCTAAAAATTAGGGAGGCTATCGATTTGAGCATAAGGCTTTAAGGGTTTGTAACTGATGTTTTCTTTCGGTGATTAGAGTCTTCTTAAATGTTGGATCAAAAGTGTGAATCATTGGAACAATCAGACTCGGAGCTAGCTATCGATTTTGGCAAAAAGGTAAGGGTTCAAAGGCTTTTTAGGAACATGGTTCGACTTTGGTTGAGCAAGTTTTGGGTTTAGTGATTACGGTTTGTAAATAAGAACTGTACTAATCAATTGTAGGACATCGAAAGGGATCTCGGTAGCAGTCGTCGCGAATCAGGTGTGTATCGAACACCCTTTCTTAGTTCAATTCGTCAAAAGCCGAAATGCCGAAATTCTGGCATTTCATAGGCTTGTGAGTATGCGAATGCTCTCAAGACATAGAGTAATTGTTAGATCTAGCACCGCAAAGTGGTAAGTAAGTTCGTGTGACATTCTAGCGTACTTCAGAAAAAGAGGGCCTCGATGGGCCAAAACTGGGCCCAATGGGCTTATGGACCAATATGGGTAAGAGATGGGCAAATTAGCCTGTTAGTTAGATGGTGGAACCAAAATTGCATAAAACTATTGAAAATTTCTAAAGTAATTTGTGTAGTTGCTAAGTTACGAAAATGACCCCTAAAGAGCAAAATTACCGATATACCCCTAGGTTTTTAAATTGGCTAAACTGCATGATTGATTGATACTGTATTGTACATGATATGCTTTTATTGATATCTGTTGCATGAGATTGGGGTATTGATGGAGGAAGTATTGAAAGTGGTTCATCCACGTACTTTGGAGGCTTGGCCTCAACTTATCGATATTTGAGCGTTCTTTCGCCACTGTGGAGTGTAAATTTGGGTGGGTTGAGATATTCCCCACATGGAGTGTAGAAATTGGTGCAGGCGGTGTAGCGGTTGGTGGGTTGAGTAGTCTCCCGGATGGGTTTGCATGCATTACTACTATTGTTACTTATATTCTTGTCTTTGGGCCTATGGGCCACATTGTTATGTTAAAAGGGCTAAGGCCTTGCTATCGTGATTCGAAAAGGGCTTCGGTCCACTATGTACTGTTATCTGAGTGGGGCTTAGGCCCAATGGGCTCGAGATGATTTGGGCTTTGGATGGGTTTCTGTATACACTAAGTTTTCCCAAACTCACCCATTTTTCTTCCATCCTTGCAGGTGAGCCCTAGTTGGTGGACTTGGAGCTGGGCGGGATTCGGAGTGGCCACACGTTTTCTGCAAATTCGTTTTCTTCGGGTGAACTAGATTTTCCATATTTTCGTTTATGGTTTTGGGTTTTTTTTTGTAATAAGGCTGCTAATTATTTTTATGGTTTCGGTTGTTTCTTTATTATTTAATTCTATTATGATAAAACTGATCTATGATAACTAACGAAATAGATTAGCTTTAGGACGCGTTTTCAAAAACATTAAGTGATTTCAAAATAACACGAATACGAGTAAGACTTCCGCTAAGCAAACGTTTTCAACCTTAATCATTTTCTTAAGATGGACCTAACCAAACGGTTTTCTCAAAATTATACGAGATGTTAGAGTGTGGCAATGGCGGTGTGCATGTCTAGGATTGGATTCGAAGGGAGCTTGGTACTTAAGCAGTCCGACGGACTCACCTCCTCTTCTTCTTGGTTTCCTACCTGGTGCACAGCTTCCATTCACTTTAACCTACTTTTAAAAGTGTCTTTTACAACACCAACTAAGTTTTCCAACTAAGTAATACGGAATGTTTTGAACGCTTCGATGTGGCGCATCAGATCCGGTCATAACGTCTAGGCCGGGTTTGGGGTGTTACACTGTTGACATTCTTCCGTCCATTCAAATTTAACATCCTTTCGGAGTAGTCTAGTCATAGGAGCAGCAATTATAGAAAATCCATTTACAAACCGCCGATAATACCCAGCTAGCCCCAAGAAACTCCTAACTTCAGTTACATTTTTCAGTGGTTTCCAATCAACAATGGCTGAAATTTTACTAGGATCAACCCGTATACCATCACCTGAAACAATATGACCCAAAAATCCAACTTCCTGGAGCCAAAATTCACTTTTACTAAACTTAGCATACAGCTGCTTTGTGACAGCCCTAAATTGACCCTAGTCGGAGAGTGGTTTCGGGACCACGAAACCGAGTCTTATAAATAATTAAAGATTATATTCTGTGTTTATGATGTGCGTAAATGCTTGTGTGATAGTTCCATACTTTAATTTGGACAGTGTATGTGAAATTTATTAGTAGGGACTTATGTGAGACAATTTAGAAATATACTAGGCAAGTGTTCAAGTGGCCTATTAATATATGTGGGAAAGTGATTGTCCTTGCATGTCAAATTAGCCAAATTATGGCATAGTGGCTGGCCATGCTATGGGTGGAAACATGTCACAAACATGTTAGGTTAGTGATGTATGTTAGGAAAAATAAAATAATGAGCATGGTAATTAAATAATGAAATGGAGGAGTGATGAAAAAAAAATGGTCTCATCCATGCCCCCCCTTTTTGCCGTGAATGGAAGAAAGAAAAACAAAAAAAAAAAGTGTTCATCCTTTGGTTCATCCTTGGCTGAAAATTTTAAGGAGGAAGGAAGAAGAAAGGTTGAAGAGGTTCGGCCATGCATGTAACTAGATTGAGGTATGTTTGATGTTGTGCCATGAGATTCATGCATGTTTTAGTTGTTAGCTTGAGTTCTAGCTAGCCATGGTTCAAATCTTTGCTATGTCATGAAGATGACATTTGGTCATGGATGTTTATATTTCTTTGATGTTGGTTTTGATGTTTTGTGTATTGAGGGTTGATAATAGATGGAAGTCGAATGGTTGTTGTATGTAGATAGCATGCATGCTAATAATGTTTTATTTTCTACTTAATATCTTATTGATTATGAGTTAACATGAATATTTAGTTGAACATATACCTTGAATTATGTTCAAAAAATTTTAATTGATTAGTTGTACTCTTCTTTTTGCTTTTGAATATTCGAAATATTGAAGGTGAAAGGCTGGAAAATTTCAAGTTGAAATGTTGTCCAAATGCTGGAAATTTAGCATGCATATTCTTTTATTTAAATGCTTTGGCGAATGTTGAAGTTAACTTGCATGCTGTCTGTTGCTTTGCATGAGGGAGTTAAAATTGAACTTAAGATAGTTTATTACTAATTAATTTGCTGCTGTAATGCTGTAAATTTATTGGCTGTCCAAATTAGGACAAATTTATGGTACTTAGCTAATTAATATGTTCTGTGTAATACTTAAATTATTGGCTGTCCAAATTAGGACAAAATCATGGTGTTATGTGCTAGCATGATATGTATGTGTGATTTAAGTGAAAAATGTTTAGATGATTTATAGTAATTGGCTAATGTGTTTTGTGGATATAGATGCGAATGTGGACTCAAGAAATTAATTGGAAAATTTGTTGTTTGTTTAGGTGATAGAAAGTATGAAATAGTCTTATGTGATACGTGTATATAAGTAGATGGAAGTGAAGTGTCCTATATTTTTGTGTATGGGATTAATTGCATTTTGATTTTAATGTGCGTGATTATTACTATGTTTAAAATGTGTGAAAGCCGAATATGCTCATGATACAATGCTTGATTAGTTGATCAACAATAAGTTAAATTTGTGTAATCCAAGCTTAAGAGCAAAGAGGCTCAAAGTCGGATAGGGGAAAAGAGAAAGTAAACGAATAGCCGTGGATATCAAGTCGTCGACCACTTCCGAGGTAAGTTTTAAGTGATTAAACGTTGAGTAAATTCAACCATAATAGGGCATAATGAGTTGATTTAATAAGATATGATATGGCCATGATATGTCTTAAATTTGAATGGTAAGTTCATATGTGTTTGGACTTGGAAATTTAAGAGCAAATTGTAATAATTTGCTTTGGACAGCAGCAATAACGTGATTTTAGAAAATCACTATAAATTGTTAGTGTGGAATTATAGGCTAAATAAAATATGTAATCAAAGCTTAGTTAGTCTAGTTTCTTATAAAAGAGACCGTGTAAGCAAAGAAATTGCCTATAAAGAGATATTTAAAGTTGTGTGGGACTGTGTCAGAACGACTCCGAAATCCCATATTCTGTTTTTAGAAAATCATTATAATTTGTACAAAAATGGTTATAAGATAAAATGTATATGCTTAGACTCCTTAATGAGTCTAGTTTCAAATGAAATCAGATAGAACACATTTTGAATTCTGTACAATGAGAAATTTGCTTCGTAGTGAAGAGTGGTCAGATTAGTCAAACAGTGAAATAGGGGAAACTTTAAGAAAAATCTGGTATTGATTGGCCAAACCAAAAATTCTGAAAATTTGTTGGATAAAATATGTATGAGTATATTTTCAGGGAAAATTAACGGCACTTCATTTGGAGTTTCGTAGCTCCATTTACGAATAATTTAATGACTGTTACTCAGGAAAAACAGCTTGTGCTAAATTTGGGATTTTTTGTAAACCTTAGTAAAACTATTTGAGTTGCTTATAAGCTATCGATTAAACATTGGTAATCAAAGTACCAAATCCGTATTAAAGTGAAGCTATAAGCCACAAATGACTAGTATACCTAGTCAATTTTGTTATGATGAAATTGATGTACAAGATATGTATATGTGATAAGGCCGAATGGCCAATGTGATGAATGTGAAAATATATATATGTGATAAGGCCGAGTGGCCAATGTGATGAATGTGAAAGCATATATATGTGATAAGGCCGAATGGCCAATGTGATGAATGTGAAAATATATATATGTGATAAGGCCGAGTGGCCAATGTGATGAATGTGAAAGTATATATATGTGATAAGGCCGAATGGCCAATGTGATGAATGTGAAAATATATATATGTGATAAGGCCGAGTGGCCAACGTGATGAATGTGGAAGTGTATATATGTGATAAGGCCGAATGGCCAATGTGATGAATGTGAAAGTGTATATATGAGATAAGACCTAATGGCCAATGTGATGGATGTGAAAGTGTATAAATGTGATAAGTCCCGAAGGGCATTTGTGTCGATACTATATCCGGTTAAAACCCGCAAGCTTTATCGAGAATATTATCTGATTAATGTCTCAGAGGCTTCGTGCTCGTACTATATCCGAGCTTTAAAGACCCGACGGCTAAATGCTAGGATTCAAGTAAGACCTTGATATTGAGTATCTGCATTAAGTTACCATCAAATAAGTATTATGTATTTAAGATGTTCAGTCGTATTACTTACTCATGGGTGGGGTTGAGCTAGATGTGCCAAGACAAGGTAAGGATTATGATTTGTAAGCTTACGTATATGTGATAAGGAATATGTTTGGTTCTTTATGTGCCTATGGTAATTTAGTACTCGTCATGCTGAAATACTTAAAAATATGGATGTGATTATGAACAAGTGGAAAGGATTATTGAAAGCGAAAATTGATGAAGAATGTGCTTGGAAATATTTGACCATCTAGGTCATTATTATTCAAAGTATATATGTGACAGCCAAGTGTTGCGTTTAATGATATTATAGTTCGAGATGAAGCTCTAGATTAACTTCATCGAACAGTTGAAATGAATGACCAATGATAGTGATTGAGAACACTTTGTTTTGCTTAAAACTTACTAAGCACTAAATGCTTACTCCGTTCTTTGAATCTCTGTTTTATAGATTTTGGTTCGTTAGCTATCGGACTCGGGATTATTGAAGTCAAGTCGTCCACACTATCAAAGCCCTCTTAGTACACTTTTGGTTGAACTCTGAAAATGGCATGTATAGGACTACCCCTTTTTGTTGTGGGTCATGGACCCTTTGAAATTGTATAATTTTGGATAGCCATGCGAAAATGGCTTATATATGTTTTAGCATAATGTTATAATCTTTTGGTATGGACATGGTTATTGAGAGGTGTGGATATGCTTGGCAAGGAGTGGCCATTGGAATGGTTAATCACTATCATAATTTGTGCTATTTATGCTAAAAAGGCTAGTTGAATCATGGAAACTATGAAATAGGTAAAGTCTACCTTAAAGGCAGATGCTGACAGCAGCAGTGATGTAGATTTGAAAAATCACTAAAAATAGTAGGAGTGGAATTAAATAGTGAATAAATTATGTAAACGAACCTTGATGAATCTAATTTCATAGGGAAGCAATGAAATGATCATATGAACAGTATGTTAAGAGATATTTAAGTTTTCGTGAGACAGGGCCAGAACGGTTTCAGGATTCTATGTTTCGAATTTGGAAATTCATTGTAAATTAACCAGAGATAATTAGAATTCATGCCATATATGCATAGATTCCTTTTTGAGTCTAGTTTCTATATAAACAAACTGCATCATTATTGAAGCTCTGTACAGGGATATATCCAAGTCGCAATGCACAAAGGTCAGAGTAGTCGAACCCTGTAACAGGGGATACTTTAACTAATAAACTGTACTAATTGGCTTGACCAAAAATTCTAGAAAAAAATTTGTAGATGCATATATGAGTCTAGTTTCAGGATAAAATCACGAAACTGATTTTTGAGTTGTGGAACTCAAGATATGATTTTTAAGGTGACAGTGACGCAGTAACCAGCATGTCTAGAAATTTAAAAAAAAAAATGAACTGTGAAAGTAAGTGAACTAAGTCTGTTAACCCCTCGTGTCCGACCCCGGCGACGGTCTCGGGTACGGGGTGTTACAATTTTATTGGTATCAGAGCCACGGTTTAGTCGATTCTAGGACTACCGTAATACGTTTGGGTCTAGCTATACATGCCATTATGTGATTATTTGATAGTGTGGTGATTTCTGACAATTGAAAATGTGTTCATTTATTGTAATGAACTCCAATCCCGAACGAACAGTAGCAGATGGTATTGAGAGGACTGAGACATGCTTATGATGTGTCAATATTGAGAAGGGTATAATATAAGTAATTTTGAGTAATTGAATTTGGTATTTAATTTAAAATGCCATGATATACATGTATGATAGATGAATGATGTCCCATTGTCCTTATCATAATAAGGTTATTAGAGAAATGAACAAAGGAAGAGATTTGGGGATATATGCTTTTGTGTGATTGCTTATTGAGCTGAAAGTTTAGTAAAAGAAGCATACATGTATTAGATTTGAATGATATTTACGACTTAAAGTCAAGAATCATGTTATATGTTTACATGTGAATGAATTGATTAAATTATAAATGTGACTTGTGCTATGTGAAACATGATAACATGTGAATAAATATGTATGAAACTCAGTGATGTGAATCCGAGTTTAAAGACCCGCTGACAATATGAAGACAATATGAAGAGATTATGTCCGGGTAAAGACCCGATGGCTATGTACAGAGATTATGTCCGAATTAAAATTCGCTGGCTTTGTGTGGAGATTTCATCCGAGCTGAAGGTCTCGACGATGATCCGGGCTAAGCCCCGAAGAGCATTCGTGCTAGTGATGTATCCGGCTAAGCCCCAAGAGCATTCGTGCTAGTGATGTATCCGGATAAGTTCAAAGAGCATTCGTGCTAGTGATGTATCCGGAATAAGTTCAAGAGCATTCGTGCTAGTGATGTATCCGGGCTAAGACCTGAAGAGCATTCGTGCTAGTGATGTATCCGGCCAAGCCCAAAGAGCATTCGTGCTAGTGATGTATCCGAATAAGTTCAAGAGCATTCGTGCTAGTGATGTATCCGAATAAGTTCAAAGAGCATTCGTGCTAGTGATGTATCCGGGATAAATTCCGAAGAGCATTCGTGCTAGTGATATATCCGTGCTAAACCCCGAAGAGCATTCGTGCTGGTGTTATATCCGGGCTAGGTCCCAAAGAGCACTCATGCTGGTGACGTGTATTCGGGCCTTCGTGCCTAGTAGGCTTCGTGCCGGTAATTTGAGCAAAGTCTAAGTGTTCATTACTATACGAATTCAAACTTAAATGAGATGATATGTTTAAAAGTGTACATACATGATGTTTATAGACTTGGTTAAGTCATTTCTATGTGTAATAACGAATGAATAAGAGCACTATGTGTGTGAATGATTAGAGGCACTGTGTGTGTGCGAATTCCTTTAACCGAGCACTATGAGTGCGAGATCGGTCAGTGGGCACTAAGTGTGTGAAATGGAATTCATGTAAGACCTCGTCTGGGACGAAGGCATTGATTTGAGATAGTGTGTAAGACCATGTCTGGGACATGGCATCGGCTCGATATGTGAGAATATGGAAGACCATATCTAGGATTTGGCATTGTAAGAGCTATATGTGCTTAATGAGTATCCGTAATGATTCCGAATGATTCAACGGGTATCGTTAACGATGATTGAATGTGCTAAATGAATTCAATGTTCAGGTATGTGAAAGTTGATTTTCTGTTGGAAAGAGGTTAAGCTGAATAGTGAGATATGATGGAATTATAAAGGATATTTATTGGGATGTTTGAGTATATGTGTACTTTCGGTCAGGTTACAGCTTATACATGAATGAAAATATGGGTTACAAATATGTGGGTTGATGATGTGAATTATACATGTTAATATGTGCTTAATATGTGTTTGAAATGCATTTGTGAATTAAATTAAGTGATTATTGCTTATGAAATCAAGAAAATGAGATATATGTGCATACTTGTAGAAATGTTTATGTATTTGTTTTAAGATAAGAAAACGATTCTATAGATCGATGCGAAATCAATAGTGAATTACGATTGCTATCGATGAGCTAATGTTTATATGAATATAATTCAATAAGAGGACATTACCCAAACCTATTTACCGGTAAGATTTTCGGGGACGAAAATTTCTTATGTGGGGGAGAGTTGTGACAGCCCAAAATTGACCCTAATCGGAGAGTGGTTTCAGGACCACGAAACCGAGTCTTATAAATAATTAAAGATTATATTCTGTGTTTATGATGTGCGTAAATGCTTGTGTGATAGTTCCATACTTTAATTTGGTCAGTGTATGTGAAATTTATTAGTAGGGACTTATGTGAGACAATTTAGAAATATACTAGGCAAGTGTTCAAGTGGCCTATTAATATATGTGGGAAAGTGATTGTCCTTGCATGTCAAATTAGCCAAATTATGGCATAGTGGCTGGCCATGCTATGGGTGGAAACATGTCACAAACATGTTAGGTTAGTGATGTATGTTAGGAAAAATAAAATAATGAGCATGGTAATTAAATAATGAAATGGAGGAGTGATGAAAAAAAAATGGTCTCATCCATGCCCCCCCTTTTTGCCGTGAATGGAAGAAAGAAAAAAAAAAAAAGTGTTCATCCTTTGGTTCATCCTTGGCTGAAAATTTTAAGGAGGAAGGAAGAAGAAAGGTTGAAGAGGTTCGCCATGCATGTAACTAGATTGAGGTATGTTTGATGTTGTGCCATGAGATTCATGCATGTTTTAGTTGTTAGCTTGAGTTCTAGCTAGCCATGGTTCAAATCTTTGCTATGTCATGAAGATGACATTTGGTCATGGATGTTTATATTTCTTTGATGTTGGTTTTGATGTTTTGTGTATTGAGGGTTGATAATAGATGGAAGTCGAATGGTTGTTGTATGTAGATAGCATGCATGCTAATAATGTTTTTATTTTCTACTTAATATCTTATTGATTATGAGTTAACATGAATATTTAGTTGAACATATACCTTGAATTATGTTCAAAAAATTTTAATTGATTAGTTGTACTCTTCTTTTTGCTTTTGAATATTCGAAATATTGAAGGTGAAAGGCTGGAAAATTTCAAGTTGAAATGTTGTCCAAATGCTGGAAATTTAGCATGCATATTCTTTTATTTAAATGCACTGGCCGAATGTTGGAAGTTAACTTGCATGCTGTCTAGTTGCTGCATGAAGGAGTTAAAATTGAACTTAAGATAGTTTATTACTAATTAATTTGCTGCTGTAATGCTGTAAATTATTGGCTGACCAAATTAGGACAAATTTATGGTACTTAGCTAATTAATATGCTGCTGTAATACTTAAATTATTGGCTGTCCAAATTAGGACAAAATCATGGTGTTATGTGCTAGCATGATATGTATGTGTGATTTAAGTGAAAATGTTTAGATGATTTATAGTAATTGGCTAATGTGTTTTGTGGATATAGATGCGAATGTGGACTCAAGAAATTAATTGGAAAATTTGTTGTTTGTTTAGGTGATAGAAAGTATGAAATAGTCTTATGTGATACGTGTATATAAGTAGATGGAAGTGAAGTGTCCTATATTTTTGTGTATGGGATTAATTGCATTTTGATTTTAATGTGCGTGATTATTACTATGTTTAAAATGTGTGAAAGCCGAATATGCTCATGATACAATGCTTGATTAGTTGATTAACAATAAGTTAAATTTGTGTAATCCAAGCTTAAGAGCAAAGAGGCTTAAAGTCGGATAGGGGAAAAGAGAAAGTAAACGAATAGCCGTGGATATCTAGTCGTTGACCACTTCCGAGGTAAGTTTTAAGCGATTAAACGTTGAGTAAATTCAACCATAATAGGGCATAATGAGTTGATTTAATAAGATATGATGTGGCCATGATATGTCTTAAATTTGAATGGTAAGTTCATATGTGTTTGGACTTGGAAATTTAAGAGCAAATTGTAATAATTTGCTTTGGACAGCAGCAGTAACGTGATTTTAGAAAATCACTATAAATTGTTAGTGTGGAATTATAGGCTAAATAAAATATGTAATCAAAGCTTAGTTAGTCTAGTTTCTTATAAAAGAGACCGTGTAAGCAAAGAAATTGCCTATAAAGAGATATTTAAAGTTGTGTGGGACTGTGTCAGAACGACTCGAAATCCCTATTCTGTTTTAGAAAATCATTATAATTTGTACAAAAATGGTTATAAGATAAAATGTATATGTTTAGACTCCTTAATGAGTCTAGTTTCAAATGAAATCAGATAGAACACATTTTGAATTCTGTACAATGAGAAATTTGCTTCGTAGTGAAGAGTGGTCAGATTAGTCAAACAGTGAAACAGGGAAACTTTAAGAAAAATCTGGTATTGATTGGCCAAACCAAAAATTCTGAAAATTTGTTGGATAAAATATGTATGAGTATATTTTCAGGAAAATTAACGGCACTTCATTTGGAGTTTCGTAGCTCCATTTACGAATAATTTAATGACTGTTGCTCAGGAAAAACAGCTTGTGCTAAATTTGGGATTTTTGTAAACCTTAGTAAAACTATTTGAGTTGCTTATAAGCTATCGATTAAACATTGGTAATCAAAGTACCAAATCCAGTATTAAAGTGAAGCTATAAGCCACAAATGACTAGTATACCTAGTCAATTTTGTTATGATGAAATTGATGTACAAGATATGTATATGTGATAAGGCCGAATGGCCAATGTGATGAATGTGAAAATATATATATGTGATAAGGCCGAGTGGCCAATGTGATGAATGTGAAAATATATATATGTGATAAGGCCGAGTGGCCAATATGATGAATGTGAAAGTATATATATGTGATAAGGCCGAATGGCCAATGTGATGAATGTGAAAATATATATATGTGATAAGGCCGAGTGGCCAACGTGGTGAATGTGGAAGTGTATATATGTGATAAGGCCGAATGGCCAATGTGATGAATGTGAAAGTGTATATATGAGATAAGACCTAATGGCCAATGTGATGGATGTGAAAGTGTATAAATGTGATAAGTCCCGTAGGGCATTTGTGTCAGTACTATATCCGGGTTAAAACCCCGCAGGCTTTATGCGAGAATATTATCCTGATTAATGTCTGTAGGCTTCGTGCTCGTACTATATCCGAGCTTTAAAGACCCGACGGCTAAATGCTAGGATTCAAGTAAGACCTTGATATTGAGTATCTGCATTAAGTTACCATCAAATAAGTATTATGTATTTAAGATGTTCAGGTACGTATTACTTACTCATGGGTGGGGTTGAGCTAGATGTGCCAGTACAAGGTAAGGATTATGATTTGTAAGCTTACGTATATGTGATAAGGAATATGTTTGGTTCTTTATGTACCTATGGTAATTTAGTACTCGTCATGCTGAAATACTTAAAAATATGGATGTGATTATGAACAAGTGGAAAGGATTATTGAAAGCGAAAATTGATGAAGAATGTGCTTGGAAATATTTGACCATCTAGGTCATTATTATTCAAAGTATATATGTGACAGCCAAGTGTTGCGTTTAATGATATTATAGTTCGAGATGAAGCTCTAGATTAACTTCATCGAACAGTTGAAATGAATGACCAATGATAGTGATTGAGAACACTTTGTTTTGCTTAAAACTTACTAAGCACTAAATGCTTACTCCGTTCTTTGAATCTCTGTTTTATAGATTTTGGTTCGTTAGCTATCGGACTCGGGATTATTGAAGTCGAAGTCGTCCACACTATCAAAGCCCTCTTGGTACACTTTCGGTTGAACTCTGAAAATGGCATGTATAGGACTACCCCTTTTTGTTGTGGGTCATGGACCCTTTGAAATTGTATAATTTTGGATAGCCATGCTAAAATGGCTTATATATGTTTTTAGCATAATGTTATAATCTTTTGGTATGGACATGGTTATTGAGAGGTGTGGATATGCTTGGCAAGGAGTGGCCATTGGAATGGTTAATCACTATTATAATTTGTGCTATTTATGCTAAAAAGGGTAGTTGAATCATGGAAACTATGAAATAGGTAAAGTCTACCTTAAAGGCAGATGCTGACAGCAGTAGTGATGTAGATTTGAAAAATCACTAAAAATAGTAGGAGTGGAATTAAATAGTGAATAAATTATGTAAACGAACCTTGATGAATCTAATTTCATAGGGAAGCAATGAAATGATCATATGAACAGTATGTTAAGAGATATTTAAGTTTTCGTGAGACAGGGCCAGAACGGTTTCAGGATTCTCTGTTTCGACTTTGGAAATTCATTTTAAATTAACCAGAGATAATTAGAAGTCATGCCATATATGCATAGATTCCTTTTTGAGTGTAGTTTCTATAGAAACAAACTGCATCATTATCGAAGCTCTGTACAGGGTTATATCCAAGTCGCAATGCACAAAGGTCAGAGTAGTCGAACCCTGTAACAGGGGATACTTTAACTAATAAACTGTACTAATTGGCTTGACCAAAAATTCTAGAAAAAAATTTGTAGATGCATATATGAGTCTAATTTTAGGGAAAAATCACGAAACTGATTTTTGAGTTGTGGAACTCAAGATATGATTTTTAAGGTGACAGTGATGCAGTAACCAGCATGTCTGGAAATTTAAAAAAAAAATGAACTGTGAAGTAAGTGAACTAAGTCTGTTAACCCCTCGTGTCCGACCCCGGCGACGGTCTCGGGTACGGGATGTTACATGCTTATCTCTCAAAGTTTGCAAAACTATCCTCAAATGCTCAGCATGCTCTGTCTCATCTTTTGAATAAATTAAAATATCATCTATAAACACCACAACAAATCTGTCCAAGTATGGCCGAATTATGCGATTCATTAAATCCATAAACACAACAGGAGCATTCGTCAACCCGAATGGCATAACTAAAAATTCATAATGACCGTACCTTGTTCTAAAAGCAGTTTTAGGCACATCTGACTCTTTTACTCGCAGCTGATAAAACCCAGATCTCAAGTCAATCTTTGAAAACCATGTCGCTCCTTTTAGCTGATTAAACAAATCATCAATTCTCGGAAATGGATAATCTCATAGAACCATCCTTCTTTTTCACAAATAACACGGGAGCACCCCAAGGTGAAAAACTCGGTCTCACAAAGCCTTTATCAGTCAACTCTTGCAACTGCGACTTTAATTCTTTCAACTCTGTTGGTGCCATTCTATATGGAGCAATCGAGATTGAGCTGTTCCCGGTATTAAATCAATACCAAATTCTACTTCCCGATGAGGCAAACCCAAAGAATTCTTACGAAATACGTCCGCAAATTCACAGACAACCGCACTTGATTCAACTTTCTTTTCAACTTCTTTTGTATTAATTACATACGCCAAATAAGCTTCATAACCCTTTCTCAAATATCTTTGAGCCGACATTGAAGAAATCATACTAGATAATGCCTGTGATTTGTCTGGCTTAACCCGCAGAATTTCACCACTTTCACACTTTAATACTATAACCTTTTCTTTGCAATTTATTATAGCATCATGCAATGTCAACCAATCCATACCCAAAATAACATCAAATTCATCAAACGGCAACAACATCAAGTCAGCCGGAAAGTAATGACCCCGAATCATTAAAGGGCATTTCTTGCTTACTTTATCAACTATCACGCATTTGCCTAACGGGTTCGACACTCTAATCATAAATTCTGTGTTCTCAACAGGTATATTCATACTAGACACCAGTTTAATGCATACGTATGAATGAGTATGTAACACCCCGAACCCGAGACCGTCGCCGGAGTCGAACACGAGGTGTTAACAGACTTCAAACCACTTATTGAGAATTTCCCAGACAAACTGCCAATCTGTGTACTAGTCGCTTCAAAAATCATAACTTCAGTTTTACAACTCGAAAATCAGTTTCGTAATTTTTCCCTGAAACTAGACTCATATGTCCATCTACAGATTTGTTTCTAGAATTTTTGGTGGAGCAAATTAGTACAGTTTATTAGTTAAAGTCTCCCATGTTACAGGGGTCGACTACACTGACCTTTGTCTGTTACAACTGGAATAACTCCCTCTGTAGGGCTTCAATACTGATTCCGTTTGTTTCTATAGAAACTACACTCAAAGAGGAATTCATACATATATGGTATGACTCCTAACTATCTCTGGTTAATTTATAATGAATTTTCAAAATCGGAACAGGGAATTCAGAAAACGTTCTGGCCCTATCTCACGAAAACCCAAACATCTTTTAACATACAACTCATATGACCGTTTCGCTTCTTCCGTATGAAAATGGATTCATCGAGGTTCATTTACATAATTTATTCACTATTTAATTCCATTCCTACTATTTTTAGTGATTTTTGACATCCACGTCACTGTTGCTGTCAGCATCTATTTCTAGGGCAGACTTTCTCTAACACATAGTTTCTATGATTCAACCACCCCTTTTTCATATATAGTCCAAAATATAATCATGATGACCCATTCTAATGGCTGGTCGTTGCCAAACATTTCCGTACTTCTTAATGAGCATATACATACCAAATGATTATAACATTATGCTCAAAACATTTATAAGCCATTTTCGCATGGCTATTCAAAATATTTACATACCAAGTTCAAACAAACATAATAGCCTATACATGCGAAATGTACTCCAAGACCAACTACGAAGAAAATACCAAAAGTTGTTAGCCGGTGTGATGACTTGATGACGGTCCCGAATACGCAAAAAGTCGAGTTCAAGAAACCTAAAATAGGTGACAAGCAAACACCGGATGAGTATATAACTCGAGAAGTCATAAGCAATGCACTACCAATCATTAATAACATTATCGCAAGAGGAAACAAAATGGAACGAGGCTAATTACTCCATTCAAACCGAACTATACCATAGTTCCTTAGACCTTCGACTCAATCACATACAAGTTACACATTCACATTCCATATACTAATCAATAGGATATTTGAAGCATTTCTATACACCATTTTGTTTTCGTCACAATCATACATCTACATGACCTTTCACTCATTCCACGATAATTCTTATGTACGTGACTTCAATTTACATTGTCACATAGGTTCAAACTTACCAAGCTCAAATCCAAATATAATCATAGCGCCTATTAGCCATGAACTCAAGGCACTTACCCGATCCGCTGTCCGTGATCAACTCAATAGTGTCGCACACTCAGTGTCAATAGTGATTCAAAAGCATATAGTGAGTCCGCACACTTAGTGCTATATAATCAACTCGCACACTTAGTGCTATATGATCAAACTCGCACACTTAGTGCTGTACAAGTTTTAAACCCGCACACTTAGTGCCATTCTCATGATCACAAATGTTTATACCCGCACACTTAGTGCCGAAATCAACAACTCAATACATCTCACCTCTTTTCCTTTCATTCAATACCTCCATCACCACATACACACATGTATATAAATTCATCATTCCTTTCGCATAATTACATAGACATTATGTCTATTCAAATCAATACAAAATATATGCTTAGTGACTTACCTTGTGTTGGGTAAAACAGTCCAAGTCGGCTACTCGATGACCTTCGTCTTTCCCTTGCTTGATTCTCCTTCTTTAACTCCTTGAGCTTAATCAATAAATCAACTAGTTTAACCATCTTGCTAAACATTCATAATTCAATTACACATGCATATGTATGTTTGTATATTCGCAACCATCCTCACTTATTACCCATTTAGTCAACAATCTAAGCCAAGATAAGGCTTCAATATGATTGCCTCTAACCGAATACATGCACACCAATCTACTTCATTTGGCGAATATGCATGTCTATGTTGAGGCCAATTTTACACTTAATACTACACAAAAAACAGCATACATTTTACTAACTAACGATTACATATTGTAGCTCAATACACATCTCTCATTTACTTCATAACCAAACAACATTACAAGCAAATATACACCTTAAAATAGTATATGTGTCATACCAATTCATCATGTGCAAACATATATTCATGTAGGTGCAAGGGCGAATCTCAAGTTGTTTATATCCAAATATAAACACATATCCAAAGCTCAAATCTTACCTACCATGCAACATGCATGAATCATACTCATGGATATACCATGACCGAATACATCACAACACCATAATTTTGGTCATGATTAAGCAAAGAACTTAAAGTCTTACTCAAAAATACTAAAAAGAAAGTCTAAGAGCCATCAATCCACCATCACATGTATCATTATCAAGCTTGATATTTAGCATGCAATGGCATTAACACCACATTTACTTTGGCCGAATTTCATTCCCATGACATAGCAAAGATTTGAACCATGGGCTTCCAAGAACATCAAGCTAGCAACTAAAAACATGCATGAATCTCAAACATACCTTAATCTTGATGCAAGTATAGCCAATCTCTTTCTAATCCTCTTCCAAAACAAACATGAAGCAAAATTCCTTCCTTCCTCTAGTACTTTCGGTCAAGAGAGAATGAAAAGATGGATGAACAATTTTTTTTCTTTTTTCTTCCACAATGCACGGCAATGGGGGGTTTCACTCACACACACACATTTTTTTTTCTTTCTTCATTACCCATACTCATTTGTTTATTGTTTCTCCCTAATGCACCAACAAAACATGTTTCATGACATGTTTAGCCCATGATTCCTTGTCATGGCGGCCACTACAACTTGGGAGGGAATTTGACATGCAAGTCCTCCCCTTTGACTACATGCACTATTAGGTCCTTATAGATTAGCCTTTCACTTTTCAAAAGTGTCACACAAGTCCTACTAACTGAATTCACATGCAATCGGCTAAATCGGAACTTGAAATTTTCACACATTCATAATTACATATTCTAGAAAATAAATATTACATTCAAACATTTCGGTGACTCGGTTTAGCGGTCCCGAAACCACTTCCCGACTAGGGTCAATTTTGGGCTGTCACAGAGTAGAACCAGGATCAATCAAAGCAATAACATTAATATCATAAAGAGAAATGTACCGTAATCACATCGGGTGAGGAAGCATCTTCACGCTTTAATAGCATAAGTTCTAGCCGGAGCTCTTCCTCGATCTAATCTGCATCTCGCTACATTCTTCTCGCTTGTTTCACTTCCACTTTTCTGGATACCTTCCCTTGAGTTTGCACCACTAGCTTTTACACTCAAATTTTTCTTTCTCGGCTCTCTCAGGGCGTCTCTAATAAAATGATCCGGAGAACCACATCGAAAACATTCATTTGCTCTGACGGACCAAAATGATTTCTACCACACCGGCACTTTCGGGTTTAACAAATCTCGTATTTCCCACACTAGCCGCAGAAGTAGTCTGAGATTTAGGACCCACATTCTGCTTCTTAAAATTTCCATATGATTGCCCAGGTGAAACTTGGGAACGAGGATTCATATTTCTTGACTTTCCGGGTTGCTGTGAAGATGCATTACTCATTGGTCTTTTCTTCCAAATTCGTGTCTCAGCCTCTACCTTCCTCTTCTCTTTAAGTAGTTCTTCAGCCTTACAAGCTCGATCAACTAGGACTACCATTTCTTTCAGTTCAAGGATCCCGACAAATACTTTAATATCTTTGTTGAGCCCGTCTTCAAATCGTCGGCACATCTTGGCTTCTGTAGGAACATATTCCCGGCATACTTACTCAATCGAACAAACTCTCTTTCATATTCGAGATCATCATATTACCTTGCTTCACTCAAGAAACTCTTTACATTTCGATCAATAAATCTTTCACTAATATATTTCTTCCAAACTCTTCTTGAAAGAATTCCCGTGTTACCCTCTCTTCAGTACCAATCAAATCAAAGTCTTCCACCAATTATAAGTGAATCTCTCAACAAAGATGTAGCACATTTCAAACATTTTTAGGTGTACAAGATAATTCATCAAATACCGGATAGAATTTTCAAGCGAACTCACTTTCTCTCATCATCATCAATATTTGCTCTAAATTCTTCAGCCCTTGTTTACTTAATTCTATCAATGGGGTTCTATGAAATTTTATCATATCCACTCCTTGAGGCATCGGAGGCATAGGTTGAGGAATTGGGGAGGTGGGGAGGGCGTACATTTGGGTTCGTCTTTAACGAACTCAATGTACCATGCACTCATCATTTGGAGAAAGGCTTCGATCCCTTTCTCCTCCTCCTTGACCAACAATGGGAGGTGGATTTTCATCGGCGCGCCCCTTCAAATTGAGTCATGCATTACTCTCTACTTCATCTGCCACACCGGATCGAGATCCATTTACTATATAAAATCATTTAAAAGGTCAAGTCGTCACACTATCACAATTCATACATATCGCATGTATAGCAAAATCCGTACATGCAACACGTAGTCCGAGAACCGACTAAACCTGCTCGATACCACTAATGTAATGCCCCACGCCGAGACCATCACCGAGTCGAGCTTGAGGGTTACCGAACATAATTTATCAATTTAAGAACTTCAAATCATTTGTTTCTACATTCACAGCTTTCTAACTACTTGCGTCACAGTTACAAGAAAAATCATATCTTGATTTACGAAACTCAAAATCAAGATCCGCCAATTAGTACAGTTTATTAATTAAAGTATCCCTGTTTGAGGTTCATTGCTCGACCTCTGTGTATTACTTAATCAGATACATATCTATAAAAATTTCAATGACTATGAGGTTTCTTTCTATTAAAACTATACTCAATAAGAAATCTGTACATATAAATAAAAACTTCTAATTATTTTAGTAAAATTTATTATGAATTTTTAAAGGCGAACAGGGATCCAAATCACTCGGCCCTATTTCATAAAAGTTTAAATATCTCATAAAATATAATTTATATTCCTATTTTGTTCAATCCATATGAAAATAGACTCATTAAGCTTCAATTTCATAACTTACTCATTATCTATTTCCATTTATACTATTTTTAGTGATTTTTAAATTCATGTTATTGCTGCAGAATATTCATTTTAAGGCAAGTTTCATCTTTCCATGAATTTTTATGAACTAGATAACCTATTAAACTTCCATAATATCAAACATGATCTAAATTAGCCATCACCATGACTTATCAATATCAAACATTTTCTCAACCAAACATGGCCATATCATAAAATTATTTACACAAAATAAGTATATTGCTATACATGCCATACTTAAGTAGTTGTACAAGCCATTTACCAAGATAAAAGTCCTTTGGATAGTGTGATCGAACTTTCGACTGTCCCGATTCTGGGCGGCTTGTTCAAAACTACAGTGAATGAAAAGGAAGGAGTAAGCATAAATGCTTAGTAAGTTCATATGTAAATAACAAGTAACATAACAATACGAATATACCAAACAACTTTAGCATGGTATCACCAAAACATATGTCATATTTCTAAACATCATTCATCATCTTACCACCTTATTGTTGTTGTATCTATTTTCAACCCGAGGGTTAAGAACATACCTGTCCAAAGTGTCCATTTCGCAACACTTACCAAAACGTCACTTGCATCTTAAGTGTTCTTCCATTTCACTAGAAATTTCACCCGTTGAACACATCGAATACAACTCGGATACGGATAATTTGCACATAAGTGCCTCATATGTAATCAAGAAATCATGTAACCCGCCCCTAAGTGAACTCGGACTCAACTCAACGAGCTCGGGCGTTCGCATCCATAAATGAACTCGGACTCAACTCAACGAGTTCGGATGCTCAACCATCCTAGTGACATGTCACTTGTATCCTAATCTATTCCTAAGGTTCAAACGGGCTTTTTCCCTCGATCTCACATTTGTCGTCTTCCATGGAATATCGGAACCGATACTCGGTAGCAATTCATATTTATCAAGTAGTAAACATAATTTGCATATTACTCAACATTAACCACAAAGCATAATATTTCACGATTAAAAATCAGCATATCATATAATTAACATTAATAACTTAAAAATAACATTTATGCTACATTATTTACACATGAACTTACCTTGGTACCAAAATATAAAGATTTTGCAATTTAGTCCACAATCTTTTCTTTTCCTCGATCACGACTTGAATCTCGTTTTTCTTGATCTATAATACCAAATTAATCTTATTTAATACATACATTCATCGAAACAGCATTTAATACTGAACTTTAAAAAATTACACTTTTGCCCTAAACTTTTGCATAATTACACTTTTGCCCCTAGGCTCTGGAATTAAACTTTATTCCTTATTCTTATGTTTTATAACATGCTGATCACTTTTCCTTCTATGGCAACATCAAATTCTCTCTCTAACATATACTTGTGACTATTAGGTATTTTTGCCGATTAAGCCCTTTTACTCGTTTTCACTCAAAACCGAGTAGCACAAGTTGTCTAACATAATTTAAAACCTCATATCCTATCATAAAACATCAAAATACACAAATTTCACCTATGGGTATTTTTCCAAATATAAACCCTAGGTTGAATTATTGCTAACATAAGCTTAATCGAGCTACCGGGATTCCAAAAACGTAAAGAACATTAAAAACAGGGCTTGGAATCACTTACTATAGAGCTTGGAAGCTTGAAACAAACCCTAGCTATCGAGAACCCTTGAAATTTCGGCCTAATGAAGAAGATGGACAAAAATTGGCTTTTAATTTTGTTTTTAATTCATTTTAATAACTAAATGACCAAAATACCCTTACTACTAAACTTTCCAAAAATTCCTTCCATGTCCTAATTTTGTCCATGAACTTAAAATTGGTCAAATTGCTATTTAAGACCTCCTCATTAATATTCCAAAACAATTTCATACTAAAAACTTCTAGAATGCAAGTTTTGCAACTTATTCGATTTAGTCCCTACTTTCAATTTAAGCACTTTAGGCATAGAATTTCATCACGAAATTTTCACACAATCATGCAATCATATCATAAACATCAAAATCATTGTAAAATAATTATTTCTATCTCGGATTTGTGGTCACGAAACCACTATTCCGATTAAGCCCTAATTCAGGATATTACAACTCTCCCCCCCTTTTAAGGATTTTCGTCCTCGAAAATCTTACCGGTAAACAGGTGTGGATATTGGTTTCTCATAGTTTCTTCAGGTTCCCATGTAGTCTCTTCTACCCCATGCTTTTGCCACAACACTTTCACAAGTGCAACACTTTTATTTCTTAGTTGTTTGACTTCTCGAGCTAAAATCTTAATCGGTTCTTCTTTATAAGTCATATCCGGTCGCAGTTCAATTTCTGTCGATGAAATTATATGTGAAGGATCCGAACGATACCGACGTAACATAGATACGTGAAACACATCATGAATCTTCTCTAATTCGGGTGGTAACGCTAGCCGATATGCTACCGGTCTAACTTTTTCAATTATTTCATACGGTCCAATAAAACACGGACTTAACTTGCCCTTTCGTCAAAATCTAAGGACTTTCTTCCATGGAGACACTTTCAAAAATACCTGATCACCAACTTGAAACTCCATTTCTTTTCGTTTCAAATCCGCATAAGATTTATGTCTATCTGAAGCAGCTTTCAAACAATCTCGAATCACTTTCACCTTTTCTTGGTTTCTTTTATTAAATCAACTCCATAAATCGACTTTCCTTGAGTTCACCCAATACAACGGCGTCCGACATTTACGACCATATAATGCTTCATAAGGTGCCATCTTCAAACTTGTCGATAACTATTATTATAAGCAAATTCTACCAATGGTAAGTACCTTTCCCAACTATCTTGAAATTCCAATACGCAACATCCGAGCATGTCTTCAAGAATCAATTACTCTCTCGATTGTCCATCGGTTTGTGGATGAAAGGCGGTCTGAAATTTAACTTTGTACCTAATGCCTCTTGCAACTTTTGCCAAAACCGTGAGGTAAACCTCGGATCTCTATCCGAAATGATTGACAAAGGTATCCCATGAAGTCTAACAATCTCTGGATATACAATTCAGCTAACGTATTAAGAGAATAATCAGACGTCTTAGGAATAAAATGAGCCGATTTAGTCGATCATCAACTATTGCCCGGATGGCATTTTTCTTCCCAGAGTTAACGGCAACCCCGATATAAAATCCATAGTAATCCGATCCCATTTCCATTCAAGAACCATAATAGGCTGAAGTAATCCTGAAGGTACCTGGTGTTCAGCTTTCACTTGTTGACAAACTAAGCACTTTGATACAAACTCGGAAATATCTCTTTTCATTCCACTCCACCAGTACATTTTCTTCAAGTCATTATACATCTTCGTACTGCCCGGATGAACCGCTAAACAACCATTATGTGCTTCATGCAAAATCTTTTGAATCAACTCATCATTTTTCGGTACACAAATCCAATTTTTAAACATCAAACAACCATCAGAATCGATTCTGAAATCTGATCCCGTATCAGCTTCACACTGTTTTCTTTTGGCTAGCAAATCTTGACCATTTTTCTGAGCTTCAAAAATCTCTTGTAAAAACATCGGTCTTGCTCTTAACTCTGCTAGAATCGAACCGTCATCGGACAATTTCAACTGAGTGTTCATAACTCTCAAAGCAAACAACAACTTTCTGCTTAAAGCATCGAAAACCACATTCGCTTTTTCCGGATGATAATCAATAACAAGCTCGTAATCTTTCAATAACTCTAACCATCTTCGCTGTCTCAAATTCAAGTCTTTTTGTGACATCAAGTATTTAAGACTTTTGTGATCGGTATATACTCGGCACTTTTCACCATACAAATAATGTCGCCAAATCTTCAAAGCAAATACCACCGCAGCCAATTCCAAATCGTGAGTAGGATAATTCCTCTCATGAGGTTTTAATTGTCTTGAAGCATAAGCCACCACTTTTCCTTCTTGCATGAGGACACACCCTAAACCATTTAGAGAAGCATCACTATACACCACAAATTCTTTACCTGATTTGGGTTGTATCAACACTGGTGCTTCAGTTAATAACTTTTTCAATTCTTCGAAACTCTGTTGACATTCTTCCGTCCATTCAAATTTAACATCCTTTCGGAGTAGTCTAGTCATAGGAGCAGCAATTATAGAAAATCCATTTACAAACCGCCGATAATACCAAGCTAGCCCCAAGAAACTCCTAACTTCGTTACATTTTTGGTGGTTTCTAATCAACAATGGCTGAAATTTTACTAGGATCAACCCGTATACCATCACCAAACAATATGACCCAAAAATCCAACTTCCTGAGCCAAAATTCACTTTTACTAAACTTAGCATACAGTGCTTATCTCTCAAAGTTTGCAAAACTATCCTCAAATGCTCAGCATGTTCATCTCATCTTTTGAATAAATTAAAATATCATCTATAAACACCACAACAAATCTGTCCAAGTATGGCGAAATATGCGATTCATTAAATCCATAAACACAAAGAGAGCATTTGTCAACCCGAATGGCATAACTAAAATTCATAATGACCGTACCTTATTCTAAAAGCGGTTTTAGGCACATCGACTCTTTTACTCACACTAATAATACCCGGATCTCAAGTCAATCTTTGAAAACCATGTCGCTCCTTTTAGGTGATCAAACAAATCATCAATTCTAAACAGCGGATACTTGTTTTGATTGTCACCTTGTTTAACTGCCGATAATCAACACATAATCTCATAGAACCATCCTTCTTTTTCACAAATAACACGGGAGCACCCTAAGGTGAAAAAATCGATCTCACAAAGCCTTTACCAGTCAACTCTTGCAAAGTGAGAAGAGGGATTTGTCCAAAAACTGAAAGACAAGAGAAGGGAGAGAGAAGAAGCAATCGGTCAAAGAGATCTCTAGGGGAGAGCAAACTCATAATAAATAAAAAAACACGAGAAAACCCGAATGATGCTTAGTAATAGTCGGCCCCAAGAAGAGAGAAAAACGAAAAGCAAACCGACAAATGAAGAGCAAAACTAGAAGAAAAATTTGACACAAGTAGGCAAAAGATGAGCTATGACTAATTCTCTTAGCAAAATGAGACTCCCAATTCGACAAGTCCTCAAAACCCCCTCATTTGACTCCTCAAAACTCTCTAACCACTCCACTATCAAAATCCCCACATTTCCTCCTAAAATTCCTCCATCATAATCTCCTTAACCACCAAATTCAGACCCCACTCAACTCTACAGTATTTCGGTCAACCTCTACTACCCACATGGCATAGGCAGCAAAATGAACTATCCATTGCACATGCCAGGACTCGAACTTCTGACCTCAAGAAACAGTAACGCGCCACTCATCCCCTAGACCAGCAAGCCTATTCTGACATGTGTTACCCATATTTATTTATAAGCCTACTGATTAGAGACAAAGGTTTATCCAAAAAAAAACTTTTTGCACAAGCCAAGGCTTGAACCCAAGACTTCTCAGACACTTCCCAGAACACTTAACCATTGAAGCAGATACACTATTGTGTCACTTTCTTGCACAACTAGACAATTATGTGTAGCCTTCTAACTATTCCCATGCTTAAGATCTAATACTTCTAGGCCCAAAACCCGGGGTGTTACAAAATTACCAAGTTGCCATGAAAATATTCGTAACAACATGAACATGGGTTTAGTAATTCTAAGTTAAGGAATGTAATTGATCTAACACAATTATGTCATATTGATTAAAACTCATCTTTTTGAAATCATGCATCAGAATTTGTACTTTTTATTTTTTATTACTTAGTTAATTTTTTTTTTAAAATCACTTTTTCAAAACAACATATTTTTCCCATCACCAAAGTGTTTGATTTACATATCATAACTATTTTTTCTTTCACAATCCCTATGGATATGATAACTCGACATTTACTTGTCACTTTATTACTTGTTGCGATTGTGTACACTTGCACATTTTTGTCATACCGAGATTATCTATAGAAACCACCACACACCGATCCAACTATTCATGGAACACTTCATTCATCAAGTCCACGAATGCATCAGGTGGATTTGTCAACCCAAAAGGCTAACCAAAAACTCATCTTGCCCATACAATCTAAATGTTGTCTTCAACACATCTAACTCATTTACTTTAAGTTGGTAGTAACCAGATCACAGATCTATCTTTGAAAATACTGTGGAAACTTGCAACTGGTCAAACAAGTCATCAATTCTTGGTAAATGGTACTTATTTTTTACAGTCAATTTGTTCATCTACCTGTAGTCAATGCACAGTCTTAGGCTTTTATCTTTCCTCTCCACAAATAGAACTGGCGATCCCAATGACAATATGCTTAGTCAAATGAAGCCATTGTCAAACAAGTATTGAAGTTATATATTTAGTTCCTTAAGCTCCTTTGGTGCCATGTGATACGGTGTAATAAACACTAGTGAAATTTCAGGTACAACTCAATGGTGAACTCCACTTTGTGATCTAGAGGTAAACTAGGTAGCTTGTCTTGAAACACATCAAGAAAGTCCCTCATAGTACGTATGTTTTGAGCCTATCACAAATGCGAGATGGGCTTTGCAGCCCTTACTGTTGCGTGTAAATAACTAATGCAATTGTGCAAGTGTACACATCATTCAAGTAATAAAGTGATCAGTAAGTATTGTCTCCACAAGGATAGGAAATTGGTAAGATATTAATTAAGTTATTTTAATTCTATTAACTATAATAAATAATAGGAAATATTCTTAAATTGAATGAAATGTTGGTATAATGAATTAATATAATTTAATGCTAAACATAGAAAATTGATATGGCAAATAAAATGTAGCGGCAAATTACAGAGAAAAGCAAGAGTAATTCTATTGCTGAATGAATAAGGCTAGAATTGTTTAGATTAAATGCTCATATCAAAATAATGTCATGGAAAAATATTGTCTAATCAACTACTCAGAGAGTCACTAATGTAACCTGCCTCTTTCTATAGCTATATTTTAAGCTAAAAATCTTAGTTACTATACGTCTATATAATTCTGGATTGATAATTACAATGAATGTTCTTCTCTACACAACTCCCAACATCTATGTCTACAGTGCTACAAAATTCTGTTGAATATTTGCTTGCCTCAAACGATTCTAGATCCAGTATATTTAACCTTTTCAGAACTAGAAATACATCAAAGAACAAAACACACAATCAACTATGTCTAGAGCTTACATGCATGTATTTATAATAAGCAAAAATTGAATGAAATAGTGGCAAAGACAATCTCAAGTCATGAACATTAAAGATGATAGAAAATTCATCCAAATAACTCCAACTTAGAAAAGATTTAGTTCATGGGTGGAAAGGTAAACACCAAATTTAAATCATTCATCAACATTTAAAGAAGTTTGAATCATAGAAAACAGGAAAACTAAAGGCAAAACTACAGGATTTCTCGCCACACTCTAGCTTCTCTTTTATATTTCTATCGTACGTGAATCCAGGATAGATGTCTCTTTCCCTTCTTTACATTTGCTTTCTGTCTCAGTAGCTACTACCCTTTCTTTCTCTGAAATTCTCCAATGGAGTTTTTTCTCTGTGCAAAGAGAGGATTATTGTCACCAGTCTCTCTCTCACACAAATTCTCCTCTCCTTTTTTCTTCTTCTTTCTCATTATTTTATTGGGTAGATCCGTCCCACCTCAGCACAAATTTTTTATTCCTCTTTTTAGGTTGGTCTTTCTGGTACATGCACAGCTAGCTGAGAGTGACATGGATAGAGTGTTGATTCATCTTCCCAGAATTGTTATGGAAATTTTGTTGGTAATCAGTCTTACCATTTTCCACAGTAATGTTTCATTTTCCTTATTTTCTTTCTTCATCTTCTTCTTCTTCCTATCCCTGTGTTCACACCCTTAAACTTGAGTTATTACTTGTCCTCAAGCAAATGATGTATGAATATACATGAATGCATGGAATTGCCAAAACAATCAGTCACCAATTATGCTGCTAAATCATCTGAAGTATATTTTATACCTCCATTCTCAGTAGTCTTCTATCTTAGAATTGGTTCAAATTTTATAGGTTTGTTTAGCATACGAAGTGCAAAAAATATTACATAAAAATGAAATTTCCTAAATATTCACGCAATCCTGACTATAGCAAGCACTACCTAATGTACGTAGTTTATCTTTCCACTAAAATTCAGTGTCTCTTCTCATAATTATTCTATCATTGCATACTTTAATTATATTTTTTTCTAGGGAATTCATTTTGTCACATCATTTCTTTACTTGACAATCTCAAATAAAGCATACACTAGATTTCCATATATTACATCACGCCACAATTTGAATGTAATTCACTCATGAAGCTAAGGCATTTGACTAAAAAGATAGATGGAGCAAACAACTACCCCCTTAGCTACTCAGTCTACTACTACAGTGGAGTGCCCTAAACTGATTTCTCTTTTTTTTTTTCTTTTCTTTTTTTTTTACTCACTCTTATTTGATCTTGCTTTTATGATCAATAATACAATGGAGCAAACAGAGCATTAGTGATCTATTTAATAATTTCAAACATTGGATTGCTTCATAGCATCTTTTCAATTTTCTTTGATTTACCCTTAGTTTTGTCGTAGTATTTATTATGACACAACGCTAATTTACTGATCTTAGGCTCAAGAATTTCTAAGTTTATTAAAAGAAACCTACTATAGACTAATTGCAATTATAATTAGGGTATTCGACTTTTAAGGATCAATTTTCAAACAACTATCCTAAGCTAAACATACCTAATCAACTATCACAATTTTCTAAATTTAGCGAAGAGTTGTTATCCTCATTAAACATCATAGATAACACTATACTTCTCATGGTTTGGAAGTTATTTAGCATTTGTATGTCATGAAAAAAGAACAAATATTAAAACACATATCTAATGCAGACTATATGCACAACACGACACACCCCCAAACCTAAGGGATGCATTGTCCTCAATGCATGAACAATTTAAAATTCCAAAATGAAAATCAACCATATATATATAACGAAACGAAAAAATATTATGAATGCATGAAAAATACATGGTATATAATGAAAAATATGCAAATGAAAATAGAGACGAAAGCTTGGGAAAACTTTGGTTTTACTTTATTTCGGGCCAGTTGTTTTTTCGAGCAACTCGCTTGTATTGCTGTTTCCTTTTGAGCATATTGATTCACACCTCTTCTTCATCATTATCATGTAATTTTTTGAGATTATCAATTAGTTAATTAGTCTCATGATCTTACTTCGATATGGGTGCAGTAGCAAGTTCAGTTGGTGTAGGAATATGGTTCACTTCTTCTAATTCCTGATCATATTCAATTTTTACCGATTCCGTCTTCTCTTCATTACCTTCTAGTCCTATTTGTTCCTTCTCCTTAGTGGCAATGTGTGTGGTAGGTCCAGGCTCATCAGCTTTAGCTTCATCCTCATCCCCTTTATTTTCATTCGATAGCAGTTCCTTTTCATTGGGTGCAAATCCTCCTTTTCTTTATCAGACTCTGTCATCTCATTAATAAGGTAATAAATGATAAATGAAAATAAATTTAAGTAATAAGAATAATAAGAATGAAATTAAAGTGAAGCAATTAAAGAAAATAAAGTTAGAAAATATATTTTTTTTACACTTTTTTCCAATTCTGGAGCAATTTGGAGTTGCTAAGTCACAAAGAGATTGAGTTACTTCTACAACTGACCAAGTGAGTTGGGTATTTGCTGATCAAACAGAATATTAGAGATAGAATATTTTGCTGAGGCAAACATATAGAATATTTTGCTGAGGCAAACATCTTGCAAATTTTTCTTTCACTTCCATTTTTAGCAAACTAATGGCCTAGCAATCTTCACTCTCATCAACACATTTCAGGGAATTGAATATGTCGAATGTAACCTACTGATCATTCACCCTTATAGTCAGTTTGGCTTTCTACACATCAATTAATTGAGGAAATGGTGGAGGTGGTCGTCCTTCAGGTTGTTGATATTGTTTTGTCATGGCATTTGTGTTGACAACATGATCTAAATCTACCACAACATTTTTCTAGTGACCATTTTTAGTTATTTTATGCTTGTCAGTTGGTTTTGAGATATTTTCATGATCGAGTTTTGAGTCGTCCTCTTCTGTAGTGGCATATTTATTAGTAATACAAGTTGCATCTATGTCAGTATTTTTCTAGTTGCTCTTTTCCTTTGTACCTTGCTCCCCTACTGATTTTGAATTCATTTCATTTGCAAAAGTTGAAATTCCTTCTTCAATAATTGTGTCATTCAAAACTCTTAGTAGTTGAGTACAACTTTGAAGTATAATGGCTTTGCAGTGTTCCTTCCTTTAGATCAAGAACTCTCAGTGTCACTCGGCAATACTCTTTGTTGTCTGGAACTTAATGTAGTGGCAATTTGTCCCACTTGATTCTCTAGAGCTCTTAAAGAAGCTATCTAGCTCGAGTAATCCCATCATTCTTATCCATATAATCCTTTAATAGAGCTTCCATATTTGATGTTGAAGATGATGAAATTTGTTGAGCATTTTGTCGCGGCATTGGTTGACTGTATCCAGATGATACGCCAGCCACATTCTGTCTATTCACACTGCTAGCATTTCCTATCCCCTGGTTACTCTAGCTGAAATTTGGATGTTACTTCCACCCTGAAGTGTAGGTGTTGGAGTTGGGATTGTTGATGCTACGATTAAAATTTCCCATGTAATACTCAGAGGCTAGATTGGATGGACATTCATAAAAAACATGACCTTCTCCAGAGTTTATGCATGCTAGTTCTGTAACTTTCATCTCTTGCATTGTAGAGGGTCTTTTCAGAGTTTTAATCATATTTGATAAGGATGATACCTGAGCTGTTAACGATATAAACGCATCAAGTTCCATTGTTCCAGCGACTCTTCTACCAGTACCAACTCTAGTAGTGCGATACTGATAATCATTATTTGCTATTGTTTCCAGAATTTTGTATGTTTCATTATAGGATTTGTCAAGCAATGTCCCATTAGCAGATGCATCCACCATCATTCGCGTATGAGCATTTAATCCATTGTAGAACATTTCCATTTGTGTCCAATGCTAAAACTATATATCAGGCATTTTCTAATTAATTCCTTGAAACACTCTCATGCTTCATATAAAGTCTCATCTTCAGATTGCCTAAATGATGTAATGTCATAACTTAGCTTCGCATTCATGTTGGGAGGATTGTACCTAAATAGAAATCTCTGACACAATTTATTCCAAGATGCCACCATACCTGATGGTAATGCATTCAACCATGATCTGGCACGATCTCGCAATGAATAATGAAACAATTTTAATCTAAAGGCATTTTCAGGAACACCTTGCTGGTTGAATAAGTCACAAACTTCAAGAAAAAGTCTCAAGTACAATCTAGGATCTTCAATTGGTAAACCACTAATCTACCCTACCATCAGCAGCATATGAAACATTACTGGTTTTAATTCAAAATATTGAGCTTAAATATGTAGTGTAACAATTCCTGGACTTAGATCACCCAAAGTAGGCACTACATGTTCTCTAATAGGTCTATCTCTGTCATTTAAGATTTAAGGAATATAATAATTACTTTCATTTTGAAGTACCTGATCTTCCCTAATTGGTTCATTTGTAACCCTTTCTATTTCTCTTAATGCTTTCCTTTTTCGCCTTAATGTCCTTTCAATCTCAAGATCAAAATAATATTTTGTATCCTCTTGAATACTTCTTCTTATGAACTTGTGACAGCCCAAAATTGACCCTAGACGGGATGTGGTTTCGGGACCACAAAACCGAGGCATAAAAATAATTTAAAATTTATTGTGATGCCTATGATATGTGTTAAATTGTGTGTGACATTTTTGATGATTTGATTTAGTGTTATAAAGGTGAATTTCACTAGAAAGGATTTGTGTGAGAAAACTTAGAAATGAGATAGGCAAATGTTGAAGTGGCCTATTGATGCATACTAGGAAATGTTGTCCTTGCATGTCAAATTTCCCAAATTTGACTATAGTGGCTGGCCAAGGTGGGTGTTGATGGGCAAAGGAAACATGCTCCCAACATGTTTGGTTAGTGAGTGATGTATGAAACAATAAAATAATGTGCTAGCATTAAAGAAAATGTTGACAAAAAAAAAGGTGTGTGGATGCCCCATTGCCGTGACTAACCAAAGAAAGAAAAAAAAGGGAATTTGGTTATGCTTTGTTCTTCTTGCCGTGAACCAAAGGAAAGAAATGGGAGAGCTTTTCATTAAGCAAATTCGGCAACCCTTCTTCTAGTTGGAGGTAAGCTTTGAGATGTTGGCTTTAACTTCTTGAGTTTGTTGAGCTAATTGTCATAATGCATTTTGGTAATGTCATGAAAATCAAACTTTCATGGGGATTTGAACATCAAGCCGTGTATCAAGAGGTTAGGAGAAGGGATTGTTTCATGTTGTATTGAACAAGTCGAGGTCGATATGAGGTTAAAAATTTGTGAAAGTTTAGTTAGGAAATGTTTGGTACATTCGGCCATGAGGGTGAGGTTTTCGGCTATGGTGATTAATAATGGTGATAGTTGTTGTTCATACTAAATCTAGATGAACAAGGGTAGTTGCTTACATCTTAATAATTATGAGGTTCTTTCTTGAATCTACCTTAAACCCATGAAGCATTCGGCCATGGTTGATAGTGAAGAGGTTGATATATTTTCTTTATGTTAAATGAATAAGTGTGGATGGGTGAAGCTTGAATTAGTTAAATGTTCATATAGGTTGTTTGGATGCTAATGCCGTATATGAGGATGTTGAACTTGATTAAACAATATTCGGCTAGCATGATAGGTATGAAATATTAAGTAAATGAAAATGCTAAATTGTGCTTATATATGTATTCGGCCAAGGAAGTGTGGTATGAAGCTTCGGTAAGTTTGAGAGATGAATGACCAAATGAGCTATGGGTCATGTATGATTAAATTTTATGCATATGTGTGTGTGGCATTAGTAGCTAATAGCATTCGGCATTGTTTAACTAAAATTTGAAATGAATGCTTAAAAGTTAAATGGGTCGCCTAAGTGACCGAATGTGTTAAAAACAATATATGGTTGCCGTATGTGTGTGTTTGATTGGGAAGTAAATTT
This sequence comes from Gossypium arboreum, assembly GCF_025698485.1. NCBI lineage: Eukaryota > Viridiplantae > Streptophyta > Magnoliopsida > Malvales > Malvaceae > Gossypium > Gossypium arboreum. The sequence goes on along the minus strand of NC_069081.1, from coordinate 79,990,364 downwards.
GTTTGATTTAGCTCAAGAGCTCAAAGGATCGAAGTTGGACAAGGGAAAAGAAAAAGTAATTGAATAGCCGTTGAAGGCGATGCGACAACGTCCGAGGTAAGTCATTAAGCACATATGTTTGATATTGCTTAAATGATTGTAAAATCTATGCAATTGTGTTTAATGGGATGCTATATATATATAAATGAAATTGTATGTGTATGGAGTGATGACAATTGTTGAATGTAAAAGAAATAGTGAAATGTGTAGAAAGTTTGCTTTCGGCACTAAGTGTCTTGGCAATACGTGTGTACGGTGATTAGATTGGCACTAAGTGTGCGTGCTGGAAAAATATGGCACTAAGTGTGCATGCTGGAAATATATGGCACTAAGTGTGCGAGCTCGAAGGGCATGGCACTATGTGTACGGGCTTAAATCGCATGGCACTAAGTGTGCGAAATCGAGTATTAAGCAATGTGTGTGCGTACTCTATATATATATATAAATATCTCCGATCGAACAATTATATGGAGGGTGTGTCTCCATCGAGTTGAGTGTGGACAGCGGATCGGGTAAGTACCTTGAGCTCATGACGAATAGGTAATATGTTCATGCTCGGGGTTGAGCTTGGTAAGCTTTAAATCTATGTGATGATTGCAATTGTATGATTGTGGTGAAAATGAGTTGGTGTGTAAAATGCCCCAAATATCTTATTGTATAGAATATGAAATGTGGATGTATGACTTGGTATGAGATTGAACCGAAGGTCCAAGGAACTATGATATAGTTCGATATGGATGGAGTACTTAGCCTCGTTCATTATTTCATGTTGTAATAATTTTGTTAATGGATGGTTGTGGAATGCTTATGACTTACTGAGTTGTAAACTCACTCGGTGTTTTCTTGTCACCCATTTTAGGTCTCTTGGACTCGTATTGTTGCGTGCTCGGAACGTCGTTGAAGTCATCACACCGGCTGAAACCTTGTGGTATTGTTTTTGTTGTTGAAGAACATTTGGCATGTATAGGTTATTATATTTTGTCGAATTGTGGGTTGTAAACTTTAAGCCATGTGAAAATGGCCTATGTGGTCGTCGAGTGGGATGCTAGAACCTATAGCCACGAGTCTTAGAAACTCAAATTTTGATAAGGTGGCCATAATTTGTGTCATGTATGATGGATGATTAAGGCCAAGGGAAAATTCATGAAATTGGCATAGTCTACTGCAGTAACTGTTGCGGACAGCAGCAGTGGGATGAGATTGAAAAATCACTAAAAATAGTATAAGTAGAATTAAATAGTGAGTAAATTATGGAACTGAACCTTGATGAATCTATTTTATATGGACGAAACGGAACGACCATATGAGCTGTATACTGAGAAATATTAAAGTTCTCGTGAGACAGGGCCAGAACGGTTTCTGGGTCCCCTGTCGGGACTTTGAAAATTTACCATAAATTATCCAGAAAGAATTAGGAGTCATGCCTTATATGTACAGATTCCATTTTGAGTCTAGTTTCATTAGAAACAAACGGTACCAGTATTAAAGCCCTGTACAGAGAGATATTCAAGTTGTAACGCGCGAAGGTCAGAGCAGTAGATCCCTGTAACATGGGTGACTTTAACTAATAAACTGTACCAATTGGCCCAACCAAAATTCTAAAATAAATCCATGGATGGGTATATGAGTCTAAATTCAGGAAAATTTACGAAACCAGTTTCTGAGTTTTGAAACTCGAGATATGATTTTTAAGGCGACGGTGACGCAGTTTTCCAGCCTGACTGGTAATGTCAAATTGGTTGGTATCTTGAGAGGATTTGGCCGTTAACCCCTCGTGTCCGACACCGGCGTCGGTCACGAGTTTGGGGTGTTACAGAACTAGTAAAAACTACAAAATCAAATAAAATACTAATTAACCGTTCTAACAAAAATAACAAGAATAATAACAAATCAACTTTTCACCAATGCTACCAATCCCTGGCAACGGTGCCAAAAACTTGTTGCGTGTAAATAACTAATGCAATTGTGTAAGTGTACATGACATTCAAGTAATAAAGTGATAAGTATCGTCTCTTAATCCTGTTAACTATACTAAATAATAAGAAATATTCATAAATTAAATGAGATGTTGGTATAATGAATTAATGTAATTTAATGCTAAAAATAAAAAATTGATATGGCAAATAAAATGTAGTGGCAAATTACAGAGAAAATCAAGAGTAATTCTGTTGCTGAATGAATAGGGCTGGAATATTCAGATCAAATGCTCATTTCAAAATAATGTCATGGAAAAATATTGTCTAATCAACAGCTCAGAGAGTGACTACTGTAACCTGCCTCTTTCGATAGCTAGATTTTAAGCTAAAAATCTAAGTTACTGTGTGTCTATAGAACTCTGGACTAATAACTGCAATGAACGTTCTTATCTGCATAACTCCCAACATCTATGTTTAGAGTGTTACAAATATTCTATCGAATATTCGCTTGCGTCATATGATTCTAGATCCAATATATTTAATCTTTTCAAAATTAAAAATACATCAAAGAACACAACATACAATCAACTATGTCTAGAGCTTGCATGCATGTATTTCGAATAAGCAAAAATAAAATGAAAGTCATGAACATTAAAGATAATAGAAAATTCAACCAAATAACTCCAACCTAGAAAAGATTAAGTTCATGGGTGGAAAAGTAAACACCAAATTTAAATCATTCATGAACATTTAAATAAATTTGAATCACATAAATTAGGAAAGTTGAAGGTAGAACTGTAAAATTCCTCGCCATACTTCATCTTGTCTTTTATCTTCTAGTCGTACGTGAATCCAGGATATATGTCTCTTTCTTTTCTTCACGTTTGTATTCTACTCTCAGTAGCAGCTACCCTTTCTTTCTCTAAAATTCTCTAATGAAGATTTTTCTTTGTGCAGAGAGAGGATTGTTGTCACCAGCCTCTCTTTTACACAAATTCTCCTCTCATTTTTTCTTCATCTCTCTCTTTCTTTTATTGGGTAGAACCATCCCACCTTAGCACACATTTTTCATTCCTCTTTTTAGGTTTGTTTTTTTGGTACATAGCTGGTTGGGAGTGACTTGATAGAGTGCTGAGTCATCTTTCCGGAATTATCATGGTAATTCCGTTGGCAATCAATCTTACCATTTGCCACGGAAATGTTTCATTTTCCTTATTTTCCTTCTTCATCTTCTTCTTCTTCCTACACCTATGTTCACACAAAACCACATATTTTCTCCCCAAGTGATAAAAGTAACAAATAATAACTACTGTAGTGCAATCCAAGCTTTGTTATGAAATGTTCTAAAAACATCCTAAAAATTAAAATTTTTTCACTTAATTACAAACAATTAATTCCATTTATAGGCCTTAAATATAACTCTTTTCAAGAGTTATCACTTACCTAACATATTTCCCTGCCTTCGCTACTTTGTAAAGTGACTTTTTTCAATTCTAAGTCAATCTTAGCTTTATGGTCAGCCAATCAATCCATCCCTAAGATTATGTCAAACCCATAGAATGGCAACACTATCAAGTTCGCGTAGAAAACTTGGCCTTGGATCACTAACAGACACCTACAATACACCCTATTGACTTATATACTCTCATCAAACAACCTAATGATAACCACGCGCTTATCTATGGTTTCTAATGGAATTCCCAACTCACATGCTAGTTCGTTTAAAATATATGAGTGCGTGTAACTAGAAATAATCAAGGAAAACAATGGTATAATTCATACAGTAAAGGTACCTATGATAACATTGGCCGAACCTTGTTCCTACAGTTCCCTTACAACATACATTCATGCGAGGCCTCCTGACTCATCATGGTTAGCAATAGTGTGAGCTAAAGTTTACCGCCTAACTTGCCCTGTATCGCTTCCTTTGCCTCAACTTCGTACATGAACACCAGCTCGCACTTGGGTAGAGGTCGCATTCTGTACTCGTGATCTCTCTTGTCTTTTTAGGAAAGCTTTTATCAAGGGGTCCATGGATCTACACCTGAAACATTCCCCAGTCTTCCTACAAAATTCACCAGGATGTCTTCACTCACAGTGTTTGCATAGTGGCCATCTTTGCAAACTTGTGTAAACATTCTTTTCCATCTTGAGTATTGTTCCACTGTCACAATTGATTTGTTTTAAAGCTTCAGTTGACATTCCTGCTGGCATGTCACAAGTCGCAATCCCACTTGGATACTCATCCAAACACTTGCTTTCCTATTCCTGTTTCATCTCGATGAGCCTTTATCTCCTTAACAACTTTTTCCTTATCCACCAGCTCATCAAAGCTCATTGTATCATTAGTTATCAGATAGATTTGTATGCCACGATGCAAGCCAAAGTGAAACCTCTAACAGTAATCATTTTCCTGCGAAATCATCTCAACTACGTACTAGTTCAGTCACACAAACTCTACCTCGTAATCAGCCACAGATAGCTCACCTTACAAAATATTGATAATGTAACACCCCTAACTCATATCCATCGCTGGAATGGGGTTACGAGGCATTACCGATCATAAAACAATTTAGAACAGACTTTCTCTACAAGGTTAATCATCTAGTAATTTTTTTTTTATAAATGCATTTCATTTCACATACTTATCAAATATGTATACTTTAACTTTGATGACATTTGAATAATTCAAATATAAAATATTTTAATTATCAAACAAATGTTATGCACATACTTTATACAATCAAACATACATTATTTCCTTTCATATAAATGAAATATTCCATAATAACATTCATTTGCCTTATTACTACATTTGCATAACATGAATAAATAATTATATAATCCACTTAGCATATGCCAAAATATATCATCAACTCAACCAATTAAACCACTCAAATAAATTATCCAAAATGTTCAAATAATGTGCCATTCGAAAATGATACATAAACATATTCATTTCATGTATATTCGACAACCAAGATCTACTAGTGCATATTAATTAATTTTCAAATAATTATCAAATCCATATAGCCATACCTATCATTATTTTATAACATAAGCATACTCTAATGTAGCACATATTCTTGACATACATTTTACTAATTAATGCATTACATATTATAACTCAAACACAAACATCATTTACTTCATAACTGAAACACCACATTTTATCCTTATGCATATATACCTTGAGTTAATAAATGTGTCATACCATTTCATCTTGTGTAATATATATATATAAATTTATACAGTATCGAATTACCAAGTTGACCATAATCCTTTCATATATTTTCACCAAATAACCGAGTACACAAGTACATTATACTAGCTTCCAAATCAATTTATCATACAATTTATAATTCACAAGAATAAATCAATAACCAAATATAAACATATATCCCATACACGAATCTTATCTACCATGTAATAAACATATCAAAATAAACTTTTTCTATATTCGAATATAACCTATCATCCTTTAATACCAAACCATGAATAACACCTTAACCAAATTAACAACCAAATCCACTTAAACTTTTATCTATCCATATGTTATAACCGAATCAACCAAATGCACACATCCAAAATCACTAACCAACTTCAATGCACAAAATAGATATCACAAATACCATTCATTCAGGACATATAGCATAATAGCCAAATGAACGTAAGCCATAATCAAACAAAACTGTAATAAAGCATTGAAGTTAGGCCATTTCGCATGGCTTAAATTATACAAAACCAAAATCCAACATTTCAAATTACAATCTAGCCTATACATGCCATAGGTTCGAAATTTCAGCTTATAAAATACCGAAGACAGTCGATAGTGTGATAAGCTTCTCTGACGATTCCCGAGCTCGAAACTTGAATCCAAAATCTATAAAACTGAGGTAAACATGAACACACACAGAGTAAACTTACATAGCTTAGTAAGTCATAAGCAAATAAACAACTTAGTTACATAATCAAATCATATAAACTAAACCAAAATATACTATCATAGTTACTTTAAATCTTTTAAGCTTACAAATTCATGTATTTTATATGTACTTTCACTTGTATATTATTCATGGTCGAATGAACATATATATATTTTAACAAACTATCATTCAATTTCCAAGCCAAAATATCTTTATCATAACTAGTACATATACTTTTATATGCCTAAATTCATAGGTCAAAGGATAATAATCACATACATATTTATATTATATGGCGAATACACATACATATATATAAGCAAAATATCCTTCAATTTCAAAGCTAAATATCATTATGTGAACACATATACTTATACTCATGAATCAAAATACAGCTTCTTATGCATAAGCATAGTAATAACCGAATGGACACTTTTACATAAAAAGTTACATTAACAAACTATCATTCAAGGACCAAGTCAAAACATCTTTGTCATACCAAATTCACATACACTTATATGCATACACTCGTAATTCAAAATATAACAATCATATATATATTTATATCAATGGCCGAATATACCACCAATTGCATATATTCAAAAATAATTTCAATAATGTTCATATTATTTATTTACAAGGCCGAATACCTTTTTCACATTCACATATGTTCTTACTTTACTTCAAGCATGTTTTGCAGTAAATATTAAGTAACTTACTCACTTAGTTTCAAATAGGTAATAAGTCAATTCATACCTGACCATTTTAGCTCACTTTTGCACATTTGATCTCAACTTATCGATGCTCGTTGAACCATTTGGAATTGGATAGTTTACTCGGATAATCACACATATATCGTACACTGCCAACGTCCCAGACGTGGTCTTACATGTAACCACATATCGATGCCACTGTCCCAGACATGGTCTTACTCGCGCACATATATGGGAGTCACATATCGATGCCATGGTCTTACTCGTACACCACATATTGAAATCCTATGTCATGACATATGTATCCTTATTATTCTTAAGGTTCATACGGGGCTTTCGGACACCATAACTCGGTCGAAACGAATGCTTGAACATGGTTACCAAGCCTATTCACATTCGGCATAAGCATATATAAATTCATATTTTTCATACCAGCATATATGTTTAGCATTTATCTACAATTAAACATGTCTATTTGCCTATAAACTTACCTCGAACAATGTAAAATGGATCGGGACGATTAGTCAACAACTTTCATTTTTCCCCGATCTAAATCCGATTTCTTTGGTTCTTGATCTAAACATATTCAAATTAAGCTCATTCAAACATATTTTCATTCAATTTAGTCCAAAAACACAAAAATGGGAAATTACCATTTTACCCCTGATATTCGCACTTTTTACAATTTAGTCCCTATTGCACAAAACACAAAACATTCAAAATTTCAAGATACCCATGTTTGGCTGAATATTCCTAGTGTTCATACAAGCCTATATATTTCATTTATTTCACACTTTAGTCCCTCAAATTATTATTTTTGCAATTTAGTCTTAATTACTCAAAATCATCAAAAACTCCAATACAAAATATGTTAATCTAAAGCATATCTTTCATATTTCATCATCAAACAACAAAAATCACAACCTATCAACAATTGCACAACTCAAAATATTCATCAAAATCAAAAATTAAAGCTTGGGTCTTGAAGATTACTAAGCAACGATATTAAAAACGTAGAAATTATCAAAAACCGGGCTAGTTACATACCTTAATCAAGATCAACCATGGCCGAACCATCCAAGATTTTTATTTTTCCTTCTTTTTTTGATATTCGATGATGAATTTATGAAAGAAAAAATGCATGACAACTTATTATATGTTTTATTATATATTAACATGTTTATTATTTTACTTATTTAACCTTTTAATTAAAATTTTAAACCATTATAAACAATGGTTATTATTTTCCACCATATTAAAAATGGTTATATTGCATAATAAATGCTCCAAATTATAAACACAAGTTCAATTAAATACTTTCATGTTTAACCACCAAATTTTCATTTTACGCGATTAAGCCCTTTTTATTTAATTAGGCACCCAAACGACAAAATTAAAGTACGAAAATTTCATAGATATAAATTCACACAAAATAGACACAGCAAATAATTTTTAAATAGTTTTTTTGACTCGAATTTGTGGTCCCGAAACCATCGTTCTGACTAGGATCTAATTCTGGCTGTTACAGAAAAACTCTTGGTTGCCCATGAATTTCTTTTTAAAGGTTCTCAAGAAGAAATTCGACATTAGACAGTTCGTAGTAGTCCCTTGTTTCATAGTGTTCCACCAGCGATAGGCTTCGTTAGTTAGTAAGGACACAGTGCATCCCAACTTTTCTTTATCAATACATGCCATATGCTCAAGGATTTTCTCAACATCTTCAAGCCAATACTCTGCCTTTGTAGGATCAAACCCTCTAACATCACTAAACTTTTTACCACCTAGAGTTCGTAGATGCTCCAATGGAAATCCTCTGCTTGTGGGAGCAGTGTTGGCACTAGCAGCTTGCTAAAAAGCCTATAACATAGCTTGTGCTAGAGGTTCCATACCATCCTCCAAAACATTTTCCCTATAAAGTCGCTCATGTGCCGTCGAAGTCAGTTCACCTTCAGAGAGGTTGGCAGTTTCATTCACATGATTCACATTAAATATTTCGGAAGGCATTCTCACTAACTCTAAATGTACACCAGACAGTAGTTTAGGTAAGATATTAAACATACAAAACTGTGTATCCCAAACATAACAAACAATCTTGCAAACATAGTTCGCATTTAATAGACGTACTTGCGATCACAACTCACCAAAACAACACTACTTATTGGGATGGCGAGTAGTAGAGAGATAATCTAATGCATAGACCTACGAAAGCTATAGTTGAACTAAGGCAATGTTGTACCCAGTCCTACCCCAGTCAAGCAACCACACTTTCATAAGACTTCAAATTCATTCATAACTCAGTGAGCTTACCTTATCAACTTTGGCAACTTACCTGTCGGATAATTAGCATAGCGAACCTAGCTAGACCTAATACTAAAAAATGTAAAACCCTAAACTCGACTGAGTTAGTTTGACTCGAATGTGGTATATCACATTAGCCGTCGGAGTGACTCTCCATTAACTCCCAACCTGACCTCAAACACCACGGATTTACAACGTGAAAATGTGTTAAGTTATCACAATGTAGCGGTAATGTCATAATAACATGTACGAAACATAAGACATCCGTGAACATAAAATCAGTGTAAAGAGAAAGCGTTCACATGTTAACAAACAGTAAAAGCTTCAGGATTTGCATGAAGTAATAAACAAAGATTTCATGGTTCCCATATTAGAAAAAAAGAACACAAGTACTTAGAACTCAATATTAATGCATGCTCCACAACATAAGTTCACATAATTTATATAGCATAGGTTCACATAACAACATAGGTTTGCATACTTGGTTCATATGTAATATGGGCTTCATAATAAGAAAGGTCATACATTCAAGGTTTCACATACTTTAACTGGGTTTTCTAACAAGGAAGGTTTTCGCTAATAAGGGTTCGCATACAAAATTGAGGTTGCAAACTTATAGGGGTCATATGCATGGATATCTCACATCAATTCTGGATCATATAACAGGATTAAGTCATACTTAGTCTGAATTTAAAGAACACAACACGACACTCAAAAAAGTATGGATAAAGAAACTTTAGTTTTTTACACATAGTGAAGGAATTCAACAAAATTAAACAAACAAGTATTTAACTCCATGGTTCGCGGAAACAAAAAAAAAACTTAAGGAAAATTTTGGTCTAACAAAATTAGCAAAGTCATTGGACACAGTATCACTAATTCTAAGCAATATAACCACATCGCCTTTTTCCAATGCTCGATGGTACCCATCCTGATTACCCTTACTTGGATCAATCACCTCACCACTGCCTTTCGCGAATTGCTTACCTTTGAAGCAAAACAATAGTGGGTGAGCTCATTTAAAACTCAGTGAAAATACAAGAACCATCAAAGTATGCTTAAAATATGGAGTTAAAACAAAACTTAGTTTGAAAATTGTTTCATGAGTTAGGCTCACCGTGAAGGTGTAGACCTAGTTCGCAATTACCTACTTGTCAGAAAAACATATAAGTTTGTAAATTAGTTTCACATGCACTAGTTACAAATCATACTTAAAAACTTGGCCTGGTTTTGTATGAAAGAATAAAGCATAATCATGTACTTGACATGTCTTTGAGCTTGTTCTTGTTTTTGATCTTATACTGATCATAAAACATGTTCTTATAGTTGTTGTCGAAACCATTTTTAAATCGAGTTTTCGAAAATGGGAATTGACTATAAGAAAAACGAAAATGGGAGTCACCACCAATCTTTTTAGATGTGATTGGATCACTTTATAAAATGTTTTGTTTTAAAACATTAATTTTGGTCTACGAAAGTCAAGAAAATGGATTTGGGAGTCGGTTACATACGAGGAAGGGTTAGCACCCTTCTAACGCCCAAAAATTGGTACCTAATTGATTATCAAGTGTCTTTAATGTCCGAAAATTTGAAAGTTTTAAGATGCAAACCTCTTTTAATTAGAATGTCTCAATTTTAAAAATTAAGGCTCACTTATTTCAAACGAGTCAAAACATCACATCCAGTAAGTTAGGACGCAACATTTTAAAACCTTCGAAACTAAGCTTCTCTTTCAAAAATTTCTATCTCGAAACAACAAAACGCCATATCCAGTAAGTTAGGACACTATGTTTTGAAATCTCGAAATAATTGTTTAAGTTTTGAAAACTCAAAATCACTTAGAAGGGTGTCTGACTATTCAATTCAACGAGAAAAGTCGCAACTCGATGAAGTTAGGGCACTACCTTTCTCAAGTTTCCAAACATCAAGCATTGCCTTTTATTTTTTTTTAAAAACCTTGGAATATTATTTTAAATGACGTTTTAGGATGACATATTAATGCATTATGAAGCATAGATGTACAAAATATTCTAACATTTCCATACAAAAATAAATAATATCATTAAGACAAAACTAAATAACATGAACATACGTTTAATGAAAAAATCATACTAGGGTAAATATAAGATAATAAACAAATAAAAACATGAGTAAACTAAAAGAAAAACATAATACATGCAAAAATTATACAACAATATATATCATAAAATAGCACATAAAAGAAATAATTAAACATAACATATAAAAAAATGAAACTATGCACAAATAAGATAAATGACATACACTAAAAAATGAATAAATAGAACATTTAAAAATTATAAAAATATAATGCAATAGTTCAAAATATGAAATGATAATATAATATATATACTTGCATAGAAAATATATATTTGAAAATAAACTATATAAAAGGTTAAATATTATAATATATAAAATACATAATCAAATATATAAAAGATAGGAATAAATATACATATTTGAAAAATGAAGAAATTAAAATAAAAAAAAAAGGTTGAAAAACTAAGATAGACGAAGAATAAAATAAGAACAAACCACAGAGAGTAAGAACGCAAGAGGGAGAGAAATTTGAGTGAATGCTCTCAAGAATTCTTATTGCTTCCCAATACTCAAGTCTTTTACAATGAAGTGAGAGGCCTCTATTTATAGTTGAGCCTCCCAAAATTCAACGGTACAGATCAATTACATCAACGATTAAGATTAAAGGATATCTACAAATTAAATCTCCAAGATTACAAGATCATATCTTCAAGATTGCATATCATATCTAAGATTGCATATCATATCTAAGATTGTATCATACCTAAGATTGCATATCCTTAAAGATTATATTTCCATATGAGTTAAGCTTATAGATGGACCTTAAATCTTTTCAAGTAATGGGCCATTTCGATTGGGCCAAATTATATGTTTGTAATTTTGTACTGGACTTGGACTTTGTTTTATTTTTATTTTTATTTTTATTTTTATTTTTTTAACTTATTTTTGGGCCCGGGCAAAATTGAATGTCTACAGTTGCCCCTCTTTGCTCATTGATGTGTAACAGGAATAGAGCAAAGACTATAAAAGGACCAATTTTGCCCGGGCTCGCCGAGTCTTGAGTTCTTGATCCTTGATCTTCTTTAAATGGCCTCTTGACGGCTTCAATCTACTTCACTGCAACTCAGGAAGGCGATATCTACTATCTTGGATCTGCTCATCTTCGATCTATTTTCTGACAATACAGAGATGCCAAATCATCTTAGATCTGCTTCAGCGTAAACACGTGAAAGCCAAATCTGCTATGTCTTTGATTTGCTCCTTGTGAACACAAGGATGCCAAATCATCTTGGATTTGCTTCAGTAAAATCATCTGAAGGTTAGATCTGCTATGTATCTGCTCTCCGTCGAAATGGAGATGCCAGATCTATTATCTTGGATTTGCTTTGGTGTAAGAACATCCGAAAGTCAAATCTGCTATGTCTTCGATTTGTTCCTTGTAAACACAAGAATGCCAAATCATCTTGGATCTACTTCAGTATAAACATCTGAAGGTTAGACCTGCTACGTACCTGCTCTCCGTTGAAATGGAGATGCCAGATCTGTTATCTTGGATCTACTTTGGTATGAGAACATTCGAAAGTCAAATCTGTTATGTCTTCGATTTGTTCCTTGTAAACACAAGAATGCCAAATCATCTTGGATCTGCTTCATTATAAACATCTGAAGGTTAGACCTACTATGTACCTGCTCTCCGTCGAAATGGAGATGCCAAATCTATTATCTTGGATCTGCTTTGGTGTGAGAACATCCGAAAATCAGATCTGCTATGTCTTCGATTTGTTCCCTGTAAACACAGGGATGTCAAATCTGTTATCTTCAACTTGTTCCCTATAAACACAGGGATGCCATATTAAAATCTTTGATCTGTTTCGCTGTAAGCACAGGAATGTCAGATATGCTATCTTCAATCTGTTCCCTATAAACACAGGGATGCCAAATCTGCTATCTTCAACTTGTTCCCTATAAACACAGAGATGCCATGCTGAAATCTTCGATCTGCTTCACTGTAAGCACAGGAGTGTCAGATCTGCTATCTTCGATCTGTTTCCCTATAAACACAGGGATGCCAAATCTTGTTTCTTTTATCTACATTGTCCCATAAAAGACATAACCTGTAGAATGCGTATGAGTTCATGCCTAATAATTAGGATGCTATGATCGAAGTGAGTCAAATTCTCCTAATTAGAAATGTTATAATGCAAAATGTTATGAATATGACCCCTATTTCTTGATGTATCAATCATACTCTGCTTGCATGCTTTGAATCAACTTAGTCCTATTGTACCATTCTCCAAATGTTGTGACCCGCTGGAGATGTTTATGAAATGATCATTTCTTAAGATCAATATTGCTTAAAATGTCTAACCACCTTTTGGACTAAAGAAGAAATTTCCCCGAGTACATCCGACCCTCAAATATGGAAATTCTTTAAACAATTGTCTTGTTTCAGTTTCTTGTATTATCTAGAAATTTCCAGAGTAATATGCAAAACTTCGTTTGTAAAGATATTTAGTTCATCAATCATTATTTCTATGCAACACACTTTATGAATAATGGAGGACGAATAAATTAATCTTGAGGATAATTTGAATGATTTATCAAAAAAACAAAGGAGGTTAATCTAAGAATCTATCTTTGAGAAGAAAGAGAATCCAAAGATAGTAAACAGGACAAAAATCAGATGCCCCAGATATCGCAGCTTGGGCTTCCGTATGCAAACTCCGTGAAGACTGCTTTGAGTTTAACATGTGTTTAAAAGATCCAAAGTAGTTTGTTGATGCCCCGGTATGTAACATATTTCACTTCTTGTCAAATCTAGTATAGCAAGATCACTGCACGCCTTTCAAAATTTGAGCTGCCCTTTCGGGTTTTCAGCTCAAAACCCTTTTGGTCTCAAGGCGCCCTTTACGGGTTTTCACCTTGGCCTCTCCATTTTTTTTCTCTTTTTTCCTTTTTTCTTTTAAAAAATAGATGTTTCAAAGCGCCCTTTACGGGTTTTCACTTTGGCTTCCTTGAGAAGTTCTTGTGAACGAACACTCTTTGTCTGTATCATCCATTCTTGGTACATTTGATTAGGATGAATACTTTCAAGTTAAGTTCACTAGAGGTAATTTTTTTGACTCCATCGAATCATAAACCCATGGGAAAGAGATTGCCCCAGCAGCAATCCTGGCTGTCGTTTAATAAACCCTATAAAAAGATGGTTCAACGATTCTCAGTAGATAAGAGTGAAGCTGCTGACATTATCCTTCAACCTGGAAAGCTGAGGTATCTAAAGTGCTCCCGGAGCAGTCACCCCACCATGGCTTAATGATGTCTCTGAAGCATCCACAAACTTCATAAATTGCCCTAATAGTGAAATTGTCAAATGAGCCTAACAAATAGGGGCCACAACAAATATGGTTGTGGTACTCCTTCAATGCACATAAAATGAAGAATGAACAAGCTCTTGTAGATCATCAGCTAAAAACCCAACCTATTCTAAGAGAAACATGATAGTGGATCGATTTTGCGGTTCCTATTATTCTAGCATGAGCACAAAGGTAAAAATCATTGTTCTTCGGACGGCATATTTTGTGGTCAATGACGGTACCAGGTAGCATATTGTCAGGAGATCCCTGCTGAAAAAAGTTGGTATGATGGTTTTTCGTGCCACAATAACCACAATCTTTAGGGTTCCACTTCTTGTCAAGGAACTTGCAAGCCTCAATAATTTGATCAAAACTTGATTGAATTGAGACTCGCTAACCCCATCCCTGAAAATAATGATTTGATCAGGCTTTCTCTCCCCTGAACTTGTATAGAAGTCTAAGAGAGCTTCTTTCATGATACCGTCATCCACTTTGTCAGAAACTGGTTTTGAAGAAAGAATCTATCATTTTAAGTTTCAGAGACTGTGTACGGCCTGATGCCTCTGGAAATCAATAGCCAACGCTTGGAGCTAACCATCACAGCTATTAACGGCACATCAGACTGCTCAGAAGAGCCAAACATTACACCCATTCCAAGGATGATGGCTGGAACCTTTAAAACAACTGGAATTGAAGGTGTTTGCCCCAGCGTAAGCATAAAGAGTAAGCTGTAGTTTCTTATGCCAATTTTTACCGGTCTCACCATCTTCGTAATTTATTTTTCTTCTTTTCTTTTCTTTTGGCAACCTTTGTTGTACTGTGGTATGGCGCCTTATCTTTGAAAAGACTGCAAACTTTTGGCATTGTGCAGTTGGATATGATCTTTTTTTTTTTTGAAATGGATGACTTTTGAGTTTGTAATATTGGCATATGAATCTATCTCCCCCGCTTAATGGAGTAGTTGACGTCCACAAAGATGAGTCATTGTTAGCTTGACTCCTTTAAATTTGGCATTCATTGTACAACTGATGCGATCCCTTTCCATGGTAGACCAACAGTGCCCTAAAACCTCATGTGTATCCTGACAATTGCAAATCCTCCTGCATGCGTCTTTGGACCACATTTTTGAATTCTCATAATAGTCTCAACAAGGTCTTGTTTTGTCTCCTCAGCTAATTCCAATTTCGCAATCTTTCCTTCCTCTAAGGCTATATTTCCTACCACCACTTCATGGGGTAAAAACCATTTTCAACAAATTTAGAAACAAGTCATAATTTCTGTCACCTTCAAAGTACTGAGATTCCCCTAAACATATATCGCACTCAAAAGGAACTCTGAATCTGTAGTATCGTTACCCATGTCATTGATGTGACAGCCTTAAAACGACCCTAGTCGGAATGTGGTTTCGGGACCACAAAACCGAGGTATAAAAATAATTTGATATTTATTTTGATGCCTATAATATGTGTTAACTCATGTGTGACATTTTGATGCTTTAATTTAGAGTTATAAATGTGAATTTCACTAGAAAGGACCTAGTAGAAAACTTTGAAAGTATGATGGGAAATGTATGATGACTAATTAAAGCATGCATGCAAAACAATGGCCTTGCATGTCAAATACCCCTTTTACAAGTGATGGCCGCCATGACAAGGAGTATGGGCTAAACATGTCATGAAACATGTTTTGTTGGTGCATTAGGGAAATAATAAACAAATAAGCATGGGTAGTAAAGAAAGGAAAAAAAAATGTGTGTGAGTGAACCCCCCATTGCCGTACATGGAAGAAAAGAAAAGAAAAAATTTTGCTCATCCATTTCATTCTCTCTTGACCGAAAATACTAGAGGGAAGGGAGGAATTTTGCTTCATGCTTGGGTTGGAAGAGGATTAGGAAGAGGTTTGGCTATATTTGCATCAAGATTAAGGTATGTTTGATGTTGTGCCATGAGATTCATGCATGTTTTGGTTGCTAACTTGATGTTCTTATTAGCCCATGGTTCAAATCTTTGTTATATCATGGGGATGGTATTTGGCCAAGGTGGATTTTGAGTTAATGCCATTGCATGTTAAATATGAAGCTTGATGATGAT
This sequence comes from Gossypium arboreum, assembly GCF_025698485.1. Classification (NCBI taxonomy): domain Eukaryota; kingdom Viridiplantae; phylum Streptophyta; class Magnoliopsida; order Malvales; family Malvaceae; genus Gossypium; species Gossypium arboreum. Next base: position 79,973,971 of record NC_069081.1, on the reverse strand, counting down.
ACATGTGATGGTGGATTGAGGACTCTTAGATTTTCTTTGAGCATTTTTGAATGATATACTAAGTTCTTTGTGTAATCATGACCAAAATTATGGTGTGTGATGTATTCGCCATGGTACATCCCCAAGTGTGATTTATGCTCTTTGCATGGAGAGTAAGATTTGTGTTTCAAATCATGTTCATGTTTAGTTACAATCAATTTGAGATTCGGCTCTAGCATACATATATGTATATATGTTTGAGCATGATGTATTGGCATGACATATATACTATCTTAAGGTATATACTTACTTATGATGATGTTTGGTTATGAAGGAAATGATAGATGTGTATTGAGTTACAATATGGAAAGGTATTAGTTAGTAAAATGTATGCTGTTTTGTGTGGTAATAAGTGCATAAATGGCCTCAACATGGACATGCATATTCTACCACATGAGGGGAAATTGGTGTGCATGTATTCGGTTAGAGGCAACCATATTGAAGCCTTATCTTGGCTTAGATTGTTGACCTGAATGGGTAATAAGTGAGGATGGTTGCGAATATACAAACATACATATGAATGTGTAATTGAATTATGAATGTTTAGCAAGATGGTTAAACTAGTTGATTTATTGATTAAGCTCAAGGAGTTAAAGAAGGAGAATCAAGCAAGGGAAAGACGAAGGTCATCGAGTAGCCGACTTGGACTATTTTACCCAACACAAGGTAAGTCATTAAGCATATATTTGATATTGCTTAAATGAGTGTAATATCTATGCAATTGTGTTTAATGAGATGAAATATATACAAATGTATGTGTATGAAAAGATGATATTGTTGAACGTAAAAGAGATAGTGAAATGTGTAGGAAGTTTGCTTCGGCACTAAGTGTGCGAGAAATAGATGTGTATGGTGACGGGATTGGCACTGAGTGTGCGAGCTTGTAATGTATGGCACTAAGTGTGCGAGTTTGGACTATATGGCACTATGTGTGTGGGCTTGAATCACATGGCACTAAGTGTGCGTGATTGAGTATTAAGCACTATGTGTGCGAACTCTACACGTATCTCCGATTGAACATTTATATGGAGGCGTGACTTTATCGAGATGAGTATGGACAGCGGAAAGAGTAAGTACCTTGAGTTCATGGCTAATAGATGCTATGTTCATGCTCGGGGTGGAGTTGGTAAGATTTAAATCTATGTGATGATTTCAATTGCATTCCCGTAAATAAGGTATCGTGGAATAGATGAAAGTTCATTTGATTGCATGATTGTTGCGGAAATGAAATGATGTATGGAAATTGCCTCAAAATCCTATTGAACAGTATATGAAATGTAAATGTATGACTTGGTATGAGATTGATCCGAAAGATCTAAGGAACTATGGTATAGTATGGCTGGAACACTTGGCCTTGTATCATTATTTCATTTTATGATAATTTTATTAATGGATGGTTGTGGAATGCTTATGACTTCTCGAGTTATAAACTCACTCGGTGTTTTCTTGTCACCCATTTTAGGTTTCTTGGACTCGTCTCCTTTTGGGTGTTCAGAATCACAACGAAGTCATCACACCAAGTGAGCAATTTTGGTATTGTCTTCTTAGTCGACTTAGGAGAACATTTGGCATGTATGGGCTATTTTGTTTTGTTAAATTTTGGGGTTGTAAACTTTAAGCCATGTGAAAATGGCCTATGTGGTTGTATGAGTGGGATGCTAGAATCCATAGCCACGAGTCTTAGAAACCTTAATTTTGATAAGGTGGCCATAATTTGTGTCATGTATGATGAATGATTAGTAAGGCTAAGGAAGGATTCATGAAATTGGCATAGTCTACTGCAGTAACTGTTGCAGACAGCAGCGGTGATATGAGATCGAAAAATCACTAAAAATAGTATAAGTGGAATTAATTGCTAAAAAAATTACGTACTCGAAGCTTGATGGGTATATTTTCATATGGATGAAATGAAACGACCATATGAGCTGTATTTTAAGAGATATTCAAGATCTCGTGAGACAGGGCCAGAACAGTTTCTGGATTCCCTGTTCCATCTTTGAAAATACATTATAAATTAACCAGAGATATTTAGGAGTTATACCATATATGTATAAATTCCTCTTTGAGTCTAGTTTCTATAGAAACAAACAGCATCAGTATTGAAGCCCTACAGAGGGAGTTATTCCAGTTGTAACGCACGAAGGTCAGTGTAGTCGACCCCTGTAACATGGGAGACTTTAACTAATAAACTGTACTAATTGGCTTGACAAAAAATTCTAGAAAAATATCTGTAGGTGGACATATGAGTCTCGTTTCAGGGAAAAATTACAAAACTGATTTTCGAGTTGTAAAACTCAAGTTATGATTTTTGAAGCGACTAGTACACAGATTGGCAGCTTGTCTGGAAAATTCTCAATAAGTGGTTTGAAGTCTGTTAACACCTCGTGTTCGACTCCGGCGACGGTCTCGGGTTCGGGGTGTTACAATTGATATCTAGGGATCTATGATAGGCACACAAAAGAATATACAAGGAATAAATGAATTCAAGAATGACTATCTACATGAAATGAAAATTTATAAAGAATGTTAAAGGTCAAAAGAATTAGAATGAAAGAATATTTACTCGGATAAATAATAAAAGTATGTTTTAATAAAAATGTCTGAACATGAGACCACTTCTCAAAAGAAATCTCATTACTCCTAGGCTTTAGAGTGTTATAAATATTACTCCGTAAAATTCCTAAAGATTACAGGAAGTTCTTCTGTAGTCCAATTGTTTAAAGAACTTCCCGGTTTCGTAAGGGCCCTTAAGGTTTCTTTGTTCAGTCCCTTCCTCATGTATGACATTGATGGGATGATTTTCATTTCCAAACACCCCCTTCTCCGGGTAAGGTATCCCTTCTGACACAAAAGTCGGGGATATGTAAGGGAACGTCGTTAATTCCCATTTAACTTCTTTTTCACTCACTCGTGACCCTCTTCTCTCTCTCTCTTTTTATTTCTCTTTTTAATAACTTTAACTAATTAGGGTCTTTTTATAATTTTGAATGCAAATGATGCAATGAAATGCTACAAGATGCAAATGAATACAAAAGGTATCGATCTCGATTCAATCTGACTTAGAAAACTTTATTTAGAAAAAGAATATCTTTACATATAAATGGATTACAACGCTTTCGCCCCAATGCCTAAAGTTTTAACAACAAAACAAACTCTTGGCCACGATCAGATTGTAGCTCATATTGGTGCTCAATATGTCAGCCTGTGCCGCCAATGTCTGTAAATAATCAGCTGCCTCCTGAGTTTGAGCTACGACCTCACTTGTGGGGTAATCCGTGCAGCTAAGGGCACCTCCTCCAATACCTGTGAATTTGTTCTGATTATTTTGAGATAGATTAGCGAACAGGTAGGTATCCCATTCTGCAGTGTGCTACCATAAAATAATATCCTATATCCTCAATGTTTCTTGAGAGCTTTTAGATTTCTACCCACGCAGAGCATCCTGCCTCGGTACTTTCACAACATAGCTAATCTCTAAAGGTCTTTGTACGATACGGTCTTCTTTAATCACTTTCTTTCACGCTTACTTGAGCTATCCAGGCCATTGGGGCTTGCATTTGCATTGTTTCTGATAAGTACAATAGTAAACTCAAGCTTGTTGTTTGGTAGCGGTGTTATAGTAAACGAGCTTTTTACTATCATAGGCAAAATTCTTTCCATCCAACTAATTTTTGTAGGTCTCATGCACTTTATCAATCACTTTCCTTTCAATACCCTTACCATCCACATGGAAACCGTCTTCATATGAAAGAGAAATGCTATAATAGTAGAAGTCCATCAATACTCCCACACTCACTTTGAATTGCTCATCTATCCTCCTGTCAAGCAAATACTGCAAGTCCCCTTAGTTATTGTAGAACAACTATTTAGCTTCATTACTCCATTGATCCCATATTTCCTTTAACTCCTGGATATTATTTTGCGCCACGCTGATGCGAATGTAACCCCATAATTCTGATGTGTATCCTTCAGCGTTTCCTTTGACCATTTATGGACGTTAGCGTTGCCCTCCATTCTATCAAAAAGTCCGTTCTCCATAATAAAACTTTCTAACTTAGAAACTGACCGTGAATCGATACCTTTTAAACCCAAAATGACATGCACAAAAGAAAGAAAACAAGTCAGTATCATATGATATTAATAAACACAAAGATAACCTAAGTATAATTCTATCTATATTGAGCTCTTACGGTTTTTCTATATGTGGTTTGTTTCTAAAGTTTGAGGTACCCGAACCAGCAGATTCCTCGATCCTCACCCATTATAGGCTCATTTGAATCGAGTTCAGTTCAGGGGAATACATTTCCTTATGGCTACACGGAGATGAAAATCTCACGAAACCATAGGTACGGATATATCCAGAAAGTGATCCACTATCCTGCACGGAGGCGAAAACCTCACGAAGGCGTAGTTTCTCACTCCCACTTAAGGGTGTGACCACAACGGTCATGCAAATGCAATGCGTATCAGAATATAGCAGCACATGTAATAATACAAACACATGTAATGCAAATAGGACTAAATTTTAAAATTTTTAATTTCCGACATTAAGACAAGAGATAATCAATTACACGGCTTGACTCTCTTATTAGTCCTCGGTAGAGTCGCCAAGCTGTCGAAACCATTTTTAAATCGAGTTTTAGAAAATGGGAATCAACTTTAAGAAAAACAAAAACGGGAGTCGCCACCAATCTTTTTAGGTGTGATTGGATCACCTTATAAATTTTTTTTGTTTTAAAACATTCATTTTGGTCTACGAAAGTCGAGAAAATAGATTCGAGAGTCGGTTACGTACGAGGAAGGGTTAGCACCTTCGTAACGCCCAAAAATTGGTACCTAATTGATTATCAAGTGTCTTTAATGTCGGAAATTTGAAAGTTTTAAGATGCAAACCTCTTTTAATCAGAATGTCTCAATTTTGAAAATTAAGGCTCACTTATTTCAAACGAGTCAAAACATCACATCCAGTAAGTTAGGACGCAACATTTTAAAACCTTCGAAACTAAGCTCATCTTTCGAAAATTTCTATCTTGAAACAACAAAACGCCATATCCAGTAAGTTAGGACACTATGTTTTGAAATCTCAAAATAATTGTTTAAGTTTTGAAAACTCAAAATCACTTAGAAGGGTGCTTCACTATTCGAATTCAACGAGAAAAGTCGCAACCCAGTAAGTTAGGGCGCTACCTTTCTCGAAGTTTCCAAACATCAAGCATTGCCTTTTATTTTTTTAAAAAAAAAAACCTTGGAATATTATTTTAAATGGCGTTTTAGGATGACATATTAATGCATCATGAAGCATAGATGTACAAAATATTCTAACATTTCCATACAAACATAAATAATATCATTAAGACAAAACTAAATAACATGAACATACGTTTAATGAAAAAATCATACTATGGTAAATATAAGATAATAAACAAATAAAAACATGAGTAAACTAAAAGAAAAACATAATACATGCAAAGATTATACAACAATATATATCATAAAATAGCACATAAAAGAAATAATTAAACATGGCATATAAAAAATGAAACTATGCACAAATAAGATAAATGACATACACTAAAAAATGAATAAATAGAACATTTACAAATTATAAAAATATAATGCAATAGTTCAAAATACTGAAATGATAATATAATATATATACATGCATAGAAAATATATATTTGAAAATAAACTATATAAAAGGTTAAATATTATAATATATAAAATACATAATCAAATGTATAAAAGATAGGAATAAATATACATATTTGAAAATGAAGAAATTAAAATAAAAAAGGTTGAAAAACTAAGATAGACGAAGAATAAAATAAGAACAAACCACAAAGAGTAAGAACGCAAGAGGGAGAGAAATTTGAGTGAATGCTCTAAAGAATTCTTATTGCTTCCAAAAACTCAAGTCTTTTACAATGAAAGGAGAGACCTCTATTTATAGTTGAGCCTCCCCAAATCCAACAGTACAGATCAATTACATTGACGGTTAAGATTTTCATGCCATAACTTTTTGTTTATGGTTTATTTGGAAAGTATGCTTAAGCCTCAACTCAAATGCAGTTTTTGCTATATAATTTTTCATTTCTCCCTTAGTAGATTACACAATCAAGTAGTTTATCCTTATTTGTTGTGCCTAATTTCTTCATTAGCCCTATTTTATGAAACCAATTCAAAGTACTGTTTTCTTCATACTCAAGTTTTCATGAATTGCCAAATGACAATTTCTTCCTTGTGCCTTCATTCTCTGTATACATAATCATCCATGTGCTTCTGTCCTTTCTCATTGTGCGTGGAGTATTGTTAGGTTTACTTGCCCGTTTTTTAAAAAAAATTTTGTTGTGTAATGAGAAAGTGAAAATGTTCAACCATTTGTAAGACAATAGATTTTGAGTAGTGGAATTGTATTACCTGAAAGTACTGTGGGTTTACAACTGATGTAGGACTAGGCTTTAGAGCAACAAGAGTGTTATGAATATTACTCCGTAAAATTCCTAAAGATTACAGGATTTTCTTCTGCAGTCCAATTGTTTAAAGAACTTTCCGGTTTGTAAGGGCAAATGCCCTCAAGGTTTCTTTGTTCAGTCCCTTCCTCATGTATGACATTGATGGGATGATTTTCATTTCCAAACACCCCCTTCTCCGGGTAAACTATCCCTCCTGACACAAAAGTTGGGGATATGAAAGGGAACGTCGTTCATTCCCATTCAACTTCTTTTTCACTCAGCCGTGACCCTCTTCTCTCTCTCTCTCTCTTTTTATTTCTCTTTTTAATAACTTTAACTAATTAGGGTCTTTTTATAATTTTGAATGCAAATGATGCAATGAAATGGTATAAGATGCAAATGAATCCAAAAGGTATCGATCTCGATTCAATCTGACTTAGAAAACTTTATTTAGAAAAAGAATATCTTTACATATAAATGGATTACAAATACGCTTTCGCCCCAATGCCTAAAGTTTTAACAACAAAACAAACTCTTGGCCACGATCAGATTGTAGCTCATATTGGTGCTCAATATGTCAGCCTGTCCGCCAATGTCCAAATAATCACCGCCTCCTGAGTTTGAGCTACGACCTCACCTGTGGGGTAATCCATGCAGCTAAGGGCACCTCCTCCAATACATGTGAAGTTGTTCTGATTATTTTGAGATAGATTAGCGAACAGGTAGGTATCACGTTCTGCGAGATGCTATCTTAAAATAATATCCTATATCCTCAATGTTTCTTGAGAGCTTTGATTTCTACCCACGAGCATCTTGCCTCGGTACCTTCAGCAAAGATAGCTAATCTCTAAAGGTCTTTGTACGATCTGATCTTCTTTAATCGCTTTCTTTCACGCTTACTTGAGCTATCTAGGCCATCGGGCTTGCATTTCCATTGTTTCGATAAGTACAACAAGAACTCAAGCTTGTTGTTTGGTAGCGGTCCTATAGTAAACGAGCTTTTTACCATCATAGGCAAAATTCTTTCCATCCAACTCATTTTTGTAGGTCTCATGCACTCTATCAATCACTTTCCTTCCAATACCCTGACCATCCACATGGCAACCGTCTTCATATGAAAGAGAAATGATATAATTGTGACAGCCCAAAATTGACCCTAGTCGGGATGTGGTTTCGGGACCACAAAACCGAGGCATAAAAATAATTTAAAATTTATTTTGATGCCTATGATATGTGTTAATTTGTGTGTGACATTTTTGATGTTTCGATTTAGTGTTATAAATGCGAATTTCACTAGAAAGGACCTAGTAGTGAACTTTGAAAGTATGATGGGGAAATGTGTGATGACTAGTTGCTCATGCATGCAAAAATAAGGGATTTGCATGTCAAATTTCCCCCAACATGAAGTGGCCGGCCATGGCAAGAGAGGATGGGCAAAACATGTCATGAAACATGTTTTGTTGGTGCATTAGGGAGAAATAATAAACAAAGGTGTATGGGTAAGAAAAGAATGAAAAAAAAAATGTGTGAGTGAGGTATTCCCCCCCCATTGCCGTGAGTTGTAGAGAAGGAAAGAAAAAAATTTTGTTCATCCTTTCTTTGAGCCAAAACTAAGGAAGAAGGAGGATTTTTGCTTCATGCTTGGTTTGGAAGAGATCTAGAAGGAGATTTGGCTAAGTTTGCATCAAGATTAAGGTATGTATGAGGTTGTGTTAGGAGTTTCATGCATGTTTTGGTTGCTAACTTGATGTGCATGTTAGCCATGGCTCAAATCTTTGTTAAGCCATGGAAATGGTATTTGGCCAAAGTTGTTATGGTGATAAAGCCATTGCATGCTAAGTGTGAAGCTTGATGATGATGCATGCAATGATGGATTGTCTACTCTTGAGTAAGATTTTGAGCTTTCTTTTGTTTTATCATGATTGAAGTTGAAAAGGAGCATGATTGTCATATTCGCCATGATGCATTCATGAGCATGGTTCATGCTTCTTGCATGTTAGTTAAAATTTGTGTTTTGGATGGCTATGGACACCTTGAAATTCGCCATGCTCATATATGTATATATATGTTTGCACATGATGTTTTGGTTATGAAGGAAGTGATGAATAAGTTTGTTTAAAGAAGAAGATGTTGAAGAATAATTGTGAAATTTGCAAGCACAATTGCCTAGCACACATATAAGTGCTTGATGCTATATTATAAGTTTTGAGCCACAATATGCAAAGCATTAACTAGTAAAATGCATGCTGTTTTTGTGAGGTATTAAGTGCATAATTGGCCTCAACATGTACATGAATATTCGCCTTGGGTAGCCTATTGAAGGCCTTAGCATTTCCTTGATGCTCGAATAAATTGTATTGAATTGCTTGATGTAGTATAAAATGTGCATGACCATTGTGTATTCAAGCTAAAGGGTGGCCATATGACCATTTAAACTCCTTGTCATATTCGCCATAAGCTAGCACAATGAGGTTTTAATAAATTGAATTTGTTTGAATTAGCTCAAGAGCTTAGAGGGCCACAATTGGACAAGGGAAGGAGAAAGTGATCGAATAGCCGAAAAAGCCGTTCGACAACATCCGAGGTAAGTCCTCAAGAAGTGACCCTACTTGAATTATGTGAAATAAAGTATGGATGTGTATTGATTATTGATTATGTATGTATAAGCATTTGAATTCTACCCGCTAAGTCCCGGCGAATATGCTTGTGATTATATTTACGTTTGAGCCTTAGTAACGAAAATGAAATATGTATGTCCAATGATTATTGATGTATGTGTACATGAGAAATTGAATGATATCCGGGCTAAGCCCAAGACAATTATGCTGGAAATTATATCCGGGTTAAGACCAAGGCAATTGTGCTAGTGGCTATATCCTGCTAAGACCCAAGGCATTTGTGCGAGTTATTCTATCCGGGCTAAGACCCGAAGGCATTTGTGCACGTGATTATATTCGGTTATATTCCGAAGAATCTTGGGCTGGAGGTGAGTGTTGGTTGCTGTAATGAATTCAATTAGTACGCTCGAAAAGCCCAAAGGATAAGGTACGTTATATGTGCATTGGAAAGTCGACATGTTTGAGCAACATTCGCTCAATCGACTAATGAATTTCAGTTATTGAATTGATTGATATTTTGTGAAATTATATAATGATGAAGTGTGAAGTAAGAATGTGTATTAATGAAATGATGCATTTGGCTATGTGAATGTATTGCTGTAATTAGAGTTGATTATATTCCTTGAGACTTACTAAGCATAAAAAATGCTTACCCCGTTGCTTTGGCTCTCAGTTTTCTAGATTTCGCTCAAGCAATCGGATTTGGGATCGTTGAAGTCGAAGTCATCCACACTATCAAGCCTCCATTTTGGTATAAATTTTTGGTTGAACTTGAGATGGCATGTATAGGACTACCCCATGTTGGTTAAATATGTTGTGATGTATATATGTACGGCCATGCGAAAATGGCTCGAAAAAGGAAGCATGAACTTAGACTAATTGTGGTTTGTATGTATATATTTGGTGTCATGATGTGGCTATGGCTTGGAAATGGGAATGTTGGTCATATGATCAGCCATTGGCATGGTTAAAATGATCATATATGAAGCTAGGTATGGCAAGACTAGTTGGTTCATGGAGACTACCAACTAGGTAAGACCTACCTTAAAAACAGATGCTGCCAGCTGCAGTGACGTGAATGTGAAAAATCACCAAAATTCGTAGGAATGGAATTAAATAGTGAATAAGTTATGTAAATGAACCTTGATGAGTCTATTTTCATATGGAAGAAACGAAATGGTCATAGGAGTTACATGTTAAGAGATATTAAAGCTATTGTGAGACAGGGCCAGAATGGTTTCTGGGTTCCCTGTCGCAACTTTAAAAATTCACTATAAATTATCCAAAAAGAATTAGGAGACATACCATATATGTACAGATTTCGTTTTGAGTCTAGTTTCATTAGAAACAAACAGCACCAGCATTAAATCCCTGTACAGAGAGATATTCAAGTTATACCACGCGAAGGTCAGAGCAGTCGATCCCTGTAACATGGGTGACTTTAACTAATAAAATGTACCAATTGGCCCGACCAAAAATTCTACAAATAAAGCCATGGATGGATATATGAGTCTAAATTCAGTGAAAATTTACGAAACCAGTTTCCGAGTTTTGAAACTCGAGATATGATTTTTAAGGCGACAGTGATGCAGTTTTCCAGCCTGACTGGAAATGTCAAATTGGTGGGCAAAACATGTGAACTTGGCTTGTTAACCCCTCGTGTCCGACACGGCGATGGTCTCGGGTTGGGTGTTACAATTTTATTGGTATCGAGCCACGGTTTAGTCGATTTTAGGACTACCGTGATGTGTTTGGGGTCTAGCTATACATGCCATTAAATGATGAATCGATAGTGTGGTGATTTACGACAATTTGACTTTGTGTTTGTTTATAGCAATGGATCTCGATCCCAACCGAGCGATAGCTGATGATGTGGAGAGTGTGGCGCTGCTCCGCGCAAGGGAGGGACAGCGCGGACTCTCAACCTATGGCCAGCAATCCTAATGACGAGGCTAGGCAAGCCTTTTATAGTGTGATGAGCGAATGGTTTAATCAATACATTCGAACCAACACTACTGTTCCACAACCTCCATTCCCGACAAATGCAACCCCGCACCTAGAATACCTCCGGTGGCCGACCAAATAAGGTCAAGTAAGCCCCGATCGATAGGATTCAAAACATGGGGCCACTGAATTTAAGGCTACGGATGATGATGATGCCGAAGCGAGCTGAATTTTGGTTAGATAACACTATCCGGGTGCTTGATGAGCTATCCTGTACACCCGATGAGTGCTTAAAGTGTACCATCTCCTTGCTACGTGAGTCCGCCTACTACCGGTGGAGGACTCGACTTGTGGTGCCTAGAGAGCAAGTGACTTGGGAATTCTTTCAAACCGAGTTCAAAAAAAGTATATCAGTCAGAGATTCATCGACCAAAAGCGGAGGGAATTTCTTGATCTTAAGCAAGGTTCTATGTCCGTTACCGACTACGAACGAAAGTTTGTGAGGCTTAGCCGTCGCTGCGAGAATGCATTTCGTCTGAAGCTATTATGTAAACGCCGAGGATGGGCTGAATGATGATATAAGGATGTTTGTTGGCATTCTCGAGATACGAGAGTTCGTAGTACTTGTTGAGCGAGCTTGTAGAGCCGAAGAGCTTAGAAAGGAGAAACAAAAAGCTGATGTGGGAACTGGAGAATTCCGAAAGAGGTCCTCGGGAAAGTCTCTTCAACAAGCATCGAAGAGATTTCGAGATGATGCGAGCCGGTCTAGAGGCGTTTCGGGCTTTTCTAGACGAGGACGCGATCAACCCCTGTGACCACACGAGTCACTTGATCGCCATGGTGGAAGTGATCGCCGAGAGGGCGAGTGTCCACATTGTGGCAAATGGCATTCGGGAGCTGTTGGTTTCGTGATCGCTCTGCTATAAGTGTGGATCGGCCGACCACTTTATGAAGGATTGCCCGAGGATGCTTGAGCAGAATGTGAGTCGAGTGGAAACCGGTGCTACCACCGCCGAGGTAGGCCACCTAGAAATATGGGCAATGTCGTTGGCGGTCGAGAGGATCTAGAGATGCTACCATCGGATCTGAGGCTCGTGCTCTGCTAGGACTTATGCCATACTGCGCACGCGAGGATGCTACCTCTCCGGATGTTATTACCGGTACTTTCACTCTTTTCAATACAAATGTGATTGCTTTGATTGACCACGGTTCTACTCATTCATATATATGTGAAACCTTAGCATCCATAAGACTTTGCCCATTGAGTCTCTTGAGTTTGTAATTCGGTGTCAAACCCTTGGGTCATTACGTGCTTGTCAACAAAGTGTGCAAGAAAAGTCCCCTAGTGTTCCGAGGTTCTTGTTTTCCAATGGACTTGATGCTTTTGCCGTTCGATGAGTTCGACGTTATTCTTGGTTTGGATTGGTTGACCATGCACGATGCGGTTGTAAATTGCAAGAGCAAGACTATCGATTTGAGGTGCGCGAATAATGAAATAATTCGGGTTGAGTCTACGGACTTAAAGGGTTGCCACCGTAATATCGTGATGTTGGCCCGAAATATGTAAGAAAAGGGTGCGGCGTACCTTGCGTCGTGCTCGATGACAAGGAATCGAAAAAGAAACCCGAATCTGTGCCCGTGGTTTGTGAATACCGGATGTTTTCCAAAGAATTGCGGATTTACCACTGTTCGGAAATAGAATTTGGCATCGAATTGGTACCGGTACCACTCCAATTTCGATAGCTCCGTATCGTATGGCACCAACGGAATTAAAGGAGTTGAAAGCTCGGTTGCAAGAATTGGTGGATAGAGGTTTTGTTCGCCGAGTTTTTCGCCTTGGGGAGCGCCGGTGTTGTTCGTGAAGAAGAAGGATGGAACCATGCGGTGTGCAGCATCGACTATTGTCGACAATAAAGCGACGATAAAGAACAAGTATCCGTTGCCACGTATTGATGACTTGTTCGATCAATTGAAGGAGCCTCGGTGTTCTCGAAAATAGATTTGAGATCGGGCTATTATCAATTGCGAATCCGAGATTGGACGTGCCCAAGACGCCTTGAGCGAGATATGGTCACTATGAGTTCCTAGTGATGCCGTTTGGGCTCACTAATGCCCTACGGTATTTATGGATTTGATGAATCGGATCTTTAGACCATATTTGGATCGATTCGTAGTCGTGTTCATTGATGACATCTTGGTCTATTCAAGAAATGAGACCGAACATCTTGAACACTGCGGTTAATCTTGCAAATTTTACGGGATAAGCAATTATATGCTAAGTTCAAGAAGTGTGAGTTACGGTTAAGAGGTTAGCTTCTTGGGTCATGTGGTATCTGCGATCGGTATTCGAGTCGACCGAATAAAATTTCAGCCATACTTAATTGAAAGCCTCCAGAAATATTACCGAGGTTCGAGTTTTTAGGGCTTGCTTAGGTTATTACCGACAATTTAGAAAAGGATTCTCAACGATAGCCACGCCGATGACGGCTACTCCAAAAGGATGTTAAGTTCGAATGGACGGAGAAATGTCAAAAAGTTTCGATCAATGAAAACTTATCATTGAAGCCCCAATTCTAGTGCAACCCGAGTCCGCAAAGAGTTTGTCATCTATAGCGACGCCTCCTACTTGGATTAGGTTGTGTATTGATGCAAGAGGGTCGAGTTGTGGCCTATCGTCGAGGCAATTAAAGCCACATGAGAAAAATTATCCGACTCATGATTTGAATTGGCGCCATCGTGTTCGCCTTAAAGATATGGCGACATTACTTATTTGGTGAAAGGTGCCATGTGTACTCGGATCACAAGAGTCTCAAATATCGATGACTCAAAGAGACTTAAATCTGCGACAAAGACGTTGGCTCGAGCTGTTAAAGGATTATGAGTGATCATTGACTATCACCGGGAAAGGCGAATGTGGTTGCGGATGCCTTGAGTCGTAAATCATTATTAAGCTTCTGACGATGAGCGTGCACTTATCATCCAATCCGATAGTGTGTTAGTAGCTGAATTGAAAGCCAAACCACTATTGATACATCAAATTCGAGAAGCTCGGAAAGTCGACGACGAGTTGGTCGCAAAACGGCCGAGTGTGTTCGAACAAGGACTCGAATTTCAAATCGACGATGACGATTGTTTGAGGTTCAAAAGTCGTCATGTGTTCCAAAGAATTGAACTCATTTCGATAATTCTGAATGAAGCCCATTGTAGCCGAATGGCAATCCACCCGGAGTACGAAGATGTACAATGATTTGAAACGTCGGTTTTGGTGGCATGGTATGAAGCGAGACATCTTGACTTTGTTTGAGATGTTTAATATGTCAACAAGTGAAAGCGGAACATCGGTGCCTTGAGGATTACTTGACCAATCACGATACCCGAGTGGAAATGGGATCGAGTCACAATGGACTTTGTATCCGGACCGCCATTGTCGACAAGTAAGAAGGATGCGGTTTGGGTCGTGGTTGATAGATTGACTAAGTCGGCTCACTTTGTCCCGTCGTCACGGATTTTCAATGGACAAATTAGCCGAATTGTACGTTCTCGAGTTGTGAGATTACACGGGTGCCTATTTCCATCGTGTCGGATAGAGATCCGAGATTTACCTCGCGATTTTGGAAAAAGTTGCAAGAAGCTTTGGGTACCAAGTTGCATTTCAGCACCGCCTTTCACCCCCAAACCGATGGTCAATCCGGCGGATAATTCGGATACTTGAGGATATGTTAAGATGTTGCGTCCTCGAGTTTAGTGGTTCATGGGAGCGGTATTTGCCGTTGATTGAATTCGCTTACAACAATAGCTTTCAATCAAGTATTAAGATGGCACCCTCGAGGCCTTATACGGTCGTAAATGCCGTACACCATTGTTTTGGGTGAGCTCGGTGAAAGCAAGATTTTGGGTGGATTTGATTAGGGATCTTGAGCAGAAAGTGAAAGTAATCCGTGAAAGTCGAAGATAGCCTCCGATCGCGAGAAAGTCGTGCACGCGGATCTGAAGCGTAAGGATATCGAGTATCGTGGGCGATAAAGTGTTTCTCAAGGTATCGCCTTGGAAAAAGATACTCGAGTTAGTAGTAAGGGCAAGTTGAGCCCGAGGTTCATTGGGCCATATGAGATATCGAGCGAGTCGGTCCGGTGGCATATCGTTTGATTTTGCCCCGAACTCAAAAGGTTCACGATGTCTTTCACGTTTCGATGCTTCGACGCTATAGATCCGATCCATCGCACGTGATTAGTCCATCGAAATTGAAATTCAAGCTAATATGAGTTATGAGGAAGAACCGATTCGTATCCTATCACGAAGTGAAAGAGTTGCGAAACAAGCGGGTTCATTGGTGAAAGTGTTATGGCTCAAGCACGGGATAGAAGAAGCTACTTGGGAGACCGAGAACTCTATGAAAGAGCGATATCCAAACCTATTTACGGTAAGATTTTCGGGGACGAAAATTTCTTAAGTGGGGGAGAGTTGTGACAGCCCAAAATTGACCCTAGTCGGGATGTGGTTTCGGGACCACAAAACCGAGGCATAAAAATAATTTAAAATTTATTTTGATGCCTATGATATGTGTTAATTTGTGTGTGACATTTTGATGTTTCGATTTAGTGTTATAAATCACGAATTTCACTAGAAAGGACCTAGTAGTGAACTTTGAAAGTATGATGGGGAAATGTGTGATGACTAGTTGCTCATGCATGCAAAAATAAGGGATTTGCATGTCAAATTTCCCCCCCCAACATGAAGTGGCCGGCCATGGCAAGAGAGGATGGGCAAAACATGTCATGAAACATGTTTTGTTGGTGCATTAGGGAGAAATAATAAACAAAGGTGTATGGGTAAGAAACGAATGAAAAAAATGTGTGTGAGTGAGGTATTCCCCCCCATTGCCGTGAGTTGTAGAGAAGGAAAGAAAAAAATTTTGTTCATCCTTTCTTTGAGCCAAAACTAAGGAAGAAGGAGGATTTTGCTTCATGCTTGGTTTGGAAGAGATCTAGAAGGAGATTTGGCTAAGTTTGCATCAAGATTAAGGTATGTATGAGGTTGTGTTAGGAGTTTCATGCATGTTTTGGTTGCTAACTTGATGTGCATGTTAGCCATGGCTCAAATCTTTGTTAAGCCATGGAAATGGTATTTGGCCAAAGTTGTTATGGTGATAAAGCCATTGCATGCTAAGTGTGAAGCTTGATGATGATGCATGCAATGATGGATTGTCTACTCTTGAGTAAGATTTTGAGCTTTCTTTTGTTTTATCATGATTGAAGTTGAAAAGGAGCATGATTGTCATATTCGCCATGATGCATTCATGAGCATGGTTCATGCTTCTTGCATGTTAGTTAAAATTTGTGTTTTGGATGGCTATGGACACCTTGAAATTGGCCATGCTCATATATGTATATATATGTTTGCACATGATGTTTTGGTTATGAAGGAAGTGATGAATAAGTTTGTTTAAAGAAGAAGATGTTGAAGAATAATTGTGAAATTTGCAAGCACAATTGGCCTAGCACACATATAAGTGCTTGATGCTATATTATAAGTTTTGAGCCACAATATGCAAAGCATTAACTAGTAAAATGCATGCTGTTTTTGTGAGGTATTAAGTGCATAATTGGCCTCAACATGTACATGAATATTCGGCCTTGGGTAGCCTATTGAAGGCCTTAGCATTTCCTTGATGCTCGAATAAATTGTATTGAATTGCTTGATGTCGTATAAAATGTGCATGACCATTGTGTATTCAAGCTAAAGGGTGGCCATATGACCATTTAAACTCCTTGTCATATTGGCCATAAGCTAGCACAATGAGGTTTTAATAAATTGAATTTGTTTGAATTAGCTCAAGAGCTTAGAGGGCCACAATTGGACAAGGGAAGGAGAAAGTGATCGAATAGCCGAAAAAGCCGTTCGACAACATCCGAGGTAAGTCCTCAAGAAGTGACCCTACTTGAATTATGTGAAATAAAGTATGGATGTGTATTGATTATTGATTATGTATGTATGAGCATTTGAATTCTACCGGGCTAAGTCCGGCGAATATGCTTGTGATTATATTTACGTTTGAGCCTTAGTAACGAAAATGAAATATGTATGTCCAATGATTATTGATGTATGTGTACATGAGAAATTGAATGATATCGGGCTAAGCCCGAAGACAATTATGCTGGAAATTATATCCGGGTTAAGACCGAAGGCAATTGTGCTAGTGGCTATATCCGGGCTAAGACCGAAGGCATTCGTATGCGAGTTATTCTATCGGGCTAAGACCGAAGGCATTTGTGCACGTGATTATATTCGGTTATATTCGAAGAATCTTGGGCTGGAGGTGAGTGTTGGTTGCTGTAATGAATTCAATTAATGCGCTCGAAAAGCCCAAAGGATAAGGTACGTTATATGTGCATTGGAAAGTCGACATGTTTGAGCAACATTCGCTCAATCGACTAATGAATTTCAGTTATTGAATTGATTGATATTTTGTGAAATTATATAATGATGAAGTGTGAAGTAAGAATGTGTATTAATGAAATGATGCATTTGGCTATGTGAATGTATTGCTGTAATTAGAGTTGATTATATTCCTTGAGACTTACTAAGCATAAAAAAAATGCTTACCCCGTTGCTTTGGCTCTCAGTTTTCTAGATTTCGCTCGAAGCAATCGGATTTGGGATCGTTGAAGTCGAAGTCATCCACACTATCAAGCCTCCATTTTGGTATAAATTTTTGGTTGAACTTGAGATGGCATGTATAGGACTACCCCATGTTGGTTAAATATGTTGTGATGTATATATGTACGGCCATGCGAAAATGGCTCGAAAAAGGAAGCATGAACTTAGACTAAGTGTGGTTTGTATGTATATATTTGGTGTCATGATGTGGCTATGGCTTGGAAATGGGAATGTTGGTCATATGATCAGCCATTGGCATGGTTAAAATGATCATATATGAAGCTAGGTATGGCAAGACTAGTTGGTTCATGGAGACTACCAAATAGGTAAGACCTACCTTAAAAACAGATGCTGCCAGCTGCAGTGACGTGAATGTGAAAAATCACCAAAATTCGTAGGAATGGAATTAAATAGTGAATAAGTTATGTAAATGAACCTTGATGAGTCTATTTTCATATGGAAGAAACGAAATGGTCATAGGAGTTACATGTTAAGAGATATTAAAGCTATTGTGAGACAGGGCCAGAATGGTTTCTGGGTTCCCTGTCGCAACTTTAAAAATTCACTATAAATTATACAAAAATAATTAGGAGACATAACATATATGTACAGATTTCACTTTGAGTCTAGTTTCATTAGAAACAAACGGCACCTGCATTAAAGCCCTGTACAGAGAGATATTCAAGTTATACCACGCGAAGGTCAGAGCAGTCAATCCCTGTAACATAGGTGACTTTAACTAATAAACTGTACCAATTGGCCTGACCAAAAATTCTAGAAATAAATCCATGGATGGATATATAAGTCTAAATTCAGATAAAATTTACGAAACCAGTTTCTGAGTTTTGAAACTCGAGATATGATTTTTAAGGCGACAGTGATGCAGTTTTCCAGCCTGACTGGAAATGTCAAATTGGTGGGCAAAACATGTGAACTTGGCTTGTTAACCCCTCGTGTCCGACACCGGCGATGGTCTCGGGTTCGGGGTGTTACAATAATGGTGGAAGTGTCCATCAATACTCCCACACTCACTTTGAATTGCTCATCTATCCTCCTGTCAAGCAAATGCTGCAAGTCCTCTTAGTTATTGTAGAACAACTGTTTGGCTTCATTACTCCATTGATCCCATATTTCCTTTAACTCCTGGAGATTATTTTGCGCCACGCTGATGCGAGTGTAACCCCATAATTCTGATGTGTATCCTTCAGCGTTTCCTTTGACCATTTATGGACGTTAGCGTTGCCCTCCGTTCTATCAAGAAGTTCGTTCTCCATAATAAAACTTTCTAACTTAGAAACTGACCGTGAATCGATACCTTTTAAATGCAAAATGACATGCACTGTGAAAAAAAACAGTCGGTATCATATGATATTAATAAACACAAAGATAACCTAAGTATAATTCTATCTATATTGAGCTCTTACGGTTTTCTATATGTGGTTTGTTTCTAAAGTTTGAGGTACCCAAACCAGTGATTCCTCGATCCTCACCCATTATAGGCTCATTTGAATTGAGTTCAGTTCATGGGAATACATTTCCCTATGGCTACACAGAGATGAAAATCTCACGAAACCATAGGTACGGATGTATCCCGAAAGTGATCCAGTATCCTGCACAGAGGTGAAAACCTCACGAAGGCATAGTTTCTCACTCGCACTTAAGGGTGTGACCACAACGGTCATGCAAATGCAATGCGTATCAGAATATAGCAACACATGTAATAATACAAACACATGTAATGTAAAGAGGATTAAATTTTAAAATTTTTAATTTCTGACATTAAGACAAGAGATAATCAATTACACGGCTTGACTCTCTTATTAGTCCTCAGTAGAGTCGCCAAGCTGTCGAAACCATTTTTAAATCGAGTTTTGGAAAATGGGAATTGACTTTAAGAAAAACAAAAATAGGAGTCGCCACCAATCTTTTTAGGTGTGATTGGATCACCTTATAAAATTTTTTGTTTTAAAATATTCATTTTGGTCTACGAAAGTCAAGAAAAGCGGATTCGGAGTCGGTTACGTCGACGAGGAAGGGTTAGCACCCTCGTAACACCCAAAAATTGGTACCTAATTGATTATCAAGTGTCTTTAATATCAGAAATTTGAAAGTTTTAATATACAAACCTCTTTTAATTTGAATGTCTCAATTTTGAAAATTAAGGCTCAGTTATTTCAAACGAGTCAAAACATCACATCCAGTAAGTTAGGACGCAACACTTTAAAACCTTCGAAACTAAGCTCATCTTTCGAAAATTTCTAATTCGAAACAACAAAACGCCATATCCAGTAAGTTAGGACACTATGTTTTGAAATCTCGAAATAATTGTTTAAGTTTTGAAAACTCAAAATCACTTAGAAGGGTGCTTGACTATTCGAATTCAGCTAGAAAAGTCGCAACCCAGTAAGTTAGGGCGCAACCTTTCTCGAAGTTTCCAAACATCAAGCATTGCCTTTTTTTTAAAAAAAAAAAACTTGTAATATTATTTTAAATGACGTTTTAGGATGACATATTAATGCATCATGAAGCATAGATGTACAAAATATTCTAACATTTCCATACAAACATAAATAATATCATTAAGACAAAACTAAATAACATGAACATACGTTTAATGAAAAAAATCATACTAGGGTAAATATAAGATAATAAACAAATAAAAACATGAGTAAACTAAAAGAAAAACATAATACATGCAAAATTATACAACAATATATATCATAAAATAGCACATAAAAGAAATAATTAAACATAGCGTATAAAAAATGAAACTATGCACAAATAAGATAAATGACATACACTAAAAAATGAATAAATAGAACATTTACAAATTATAAAAATATAATGCAATAGTTCAAAACACTGAAATGATAATATAATATATATACATGCATAGAAAATATATATTTGAAAATAAACTATATAAAAAGGTTAAATATTATAATATATAAAATACATAATCAAATGTATAAATGATAGGAATAAATATACATATTTGAAAAATGAAGAAATTAAAATAAAATAAAAAAGGTTAAAAAACTAAGATAGACGAAGAATAAAATAAGAGCAAACCACAAAGAGTAAGAACGCAAGAGGGAGAGAAATTTGAGTGAATGCTCTCAAGAATTCTTATTGCTTCCAAAAACTCAAGTCTTTTACAATGAAGGGAGAGGCCTCTATTTATAGTTGAGCCTCCCCGAATCCAACTGTACAGATCAAATACATCAACGGTTAAGATTAAAGGATATCTACAAATTAAATCTCCAAGATTACAAGATCATATATTCAAGATTGCATATCATATCTAAGATTGTATCATATCTAAGATTGCATATCCTTAAAGATGAGCTTATAGATGGACCTTAAATCTTTTCAAGTAATGAGCCATTTCGATTGGGCCAAATTATATGTTTGTAATTTTGTACTGGACTTGGACTTTGTTTTATTTCTATTTTTATTTTTATTTTTATTTTTATTTTTTTTTGAACTTATTTCTGGGCCCGAGCAAAATTAAGTGTCTACAGTTGTCATATCTGTATTGTTGGATAAGTGAATCTCCTTATAAAGCCTCACTTGTGACTTACAGAGTCCTTAGCATGTCTAATAAGTGTAGCATAAAGTCAAACACTCACTTGTACACCAACATGCCCCTTTGAATGGAGCATAGTTTGACATTCCCTTATCTCTCCACATGTCACATGGCCTCAACACCCAAATCATAGAACTTATAGGTGAGTACTCACAGTCCTTTGACATGCCAATATATCCAACATAGGGCTCATATGAGGAGCTCGCATAGAAAGCTCGCAAAAACATAGTTTGTAAAATCAAGCTTTTAAAACATATCATTAAAATATTTAAAAGATAAGCTTAATTAGAGGAATAGATAAAACATATATTTAAAAACATGGTCACATATTTTGGAAACAGAGTTTATAGAAAAGCTTACTCTTGAACTTAGTTTTTTTTTAAAGAAAAACCCTAAGCTTCTAAAAACACAATGGTTTGTACACAAATGGCGATCCCTAAACACTCACTGATTAGCTTAGAATTTAGACAAGTTTTGTTTTCCTTTTGTCATTGTTGACAAATGGTCTGGCTAGTTTGCAACATACATAAACATACACAAATTACTTAACAAACGAAACATACAAAATTTAGACATACAAGCGAACCTAACTTCTTGGACAATTAACCCTTGTAGAATATATGCTTACCTTTGTTTCTAAGAACTTTGGTTTAGAACAAAGACTTAACAAAAAGAATAATTGATGAGAGAACTCTCTATGAAAAGGGCTTAATTTATAGGCGCTAGGTGTTTTAGTACTCTTGGTATACCCTACTTGACTTAGGAAAATGTTATATGCACAGATAGTATCTTAATTGGAAAGCAAGTCAACTTCCTAATTTAAGTGTAAATTGTCTTAACCGACGAACTCCAATTCGCTAAACAAACCGGTGAACCCCAGCTCGCCAAACCAACTGACAAACTCTAGCTCACCCAATCAATTAGCTTACCAAACCAACTAGCGAACCCCCTACTTGCGAAGTCCAAACTTTCAGGCCTTATCTCGGAATGCTACACTCTCTTATTCAGAGCTACCAAGGAAGATGAAGAAGAGGAGAGAATGAAACAGAATTGAGAGGAATCCGCCTAAGATTTCATTTTTCAACTATTTATAGCCCTCTCGCATGGTTTTTAACCGTATAGAAACCATCCATTGGTAATCATTTTGTCTCCCACTAAAAAAACCAGCTGATTTTAATCCAACCAAATCGAAATTTGATCTCAACCATGTTCTATTCAGCCACTAAGTTTTCCTAAATTTTCGATAGAGGCTGCTTGCTTATGACTTCTTTCAATTTAACCCCTTAATTATTTCTTAATTTCCATACTTAAAAGGAATTAGGTTTGACATTTTTACTTAGATATAAAAAATTACAAAATAGTTATTTAGTCTGAAAACTTTAGTTAGGAAGTTTGAGGATCGAACTGATAGAAATTGTAAGTATTGAGAATTAAATGTATTATACTAGGTAGAAAAAGTTTATTCGTTATCAATTCAACAAGAAGTGATTAGAATAATAACAAATACAAACGTTAATATCTAAATTAAAAAAATTTAAAGTTGAGCGACCAAAATAAGAATCCATGCATAATTGAATGATTATTTTTATAATATACCTTTGATTTTATTAATTCTAAATGTGTATTTTTATTTGTATTTAATTCTCCCATTAGTGTACTTGAGAAAAATCATAGCCCACATCTTGATATTCTTTAATTAGTTGAAAAGCTGTTTGTGCCGCAATTATGTAGCCTCGACACGTTTCAGCCATGCAACTACGTGTCTCTAGGAATACTAAGCCCTTAAATAAGCAAATGTTACGCTTCAAGAAATTTATACAGAAAGAAAAAGGGAAAAAGGAAACCAAGAGAGATGTCAAAGAGCTTGTTGCGCAACGGCTACAATAAGGTAGCTCGGATTTTAGGTAAAGACCGAAAACAGAAGCAAAATTTTCCAGTGCTTGAAGGCCACCCAGCTGCTCAGCAACATGCAGAAGTAACAGTTGAAAGAAGTGGGGAAATTCACGACAGAGTGAAGAAGCTTCACAAGGAGTTCAAGATATATAGGTGGAACCCTGACCACCCCACCAACAACAAGCCCTTCCTCCAGTCTTACTATGTAGATCTTTCCAACTGTGGGCCCATGGTACTAATTTTTCTTTTTCAACCTCCAACATATAACTGGCAAAAAAACAAAGCAAAAACCAATTAGTTCTCATACTTTGGGTATCTGTTTTCAGGTTTTGGATGCATTGCAAAAGATAAAAGGTGAGGATGATTCAAGCTTGAGCTATAGGAGGTCTTGCAGGGAAGGGATATGTGGGTCTTGTGCCATGAACGTTGATGCAACCAATACAGTGGCCTGCCTCAAGCCCATTGATGTGGACACAAGCAAGCCCACTGTTCTTACTCCCTTGCCTCACATGTATGTGATCAAAGATCTGGTCGTGGACCTCACCAATTTCTACCATCAGTACAGGTAATCAGATAGATAACCATTTAAAAGGAGTAGATTGAGAATTTAGTGAGTTTAATTACAAATATGCTTTTTCATTTGTGATGAAAAAGGTCAATTGAGCCATGGCTGAAGACCAAAAGAGCACCCGAAGAAGGGAGAGAATACAGGCAATCACCAGCAGAGAGGAAGAAGTTAGATGGGTTATACGAGTGCATACTCTGTGCTTGCTGTAGCACATCCTGCCCATCTTACTGGTGGAACCCCGAGGAATTTCTTGGTCCGGCGCCTTTGCTTCATGCTTTTCGATGGATCTCGGACAGGTAATGGGTTTTAATTTGCAGGTGAAAATACTGAAGAATAGGCTGACTTTGTTTTGGTGTTTGCTAAGTACTGAGCTGGGATTAAATTTGGTTGGTAGCCGGGATGGTTTCACTCAGGAAAGGCTTCAGGCTTTGACGGAAGATCACAAAAGATTGTACAGATGTAGGACTATAAAAAATTGCGCAGCAGCCTGCCCCAAAAGCCTGAACCCAGCTGATGCAATTCATAAGATGAAGACTAAGCATATGATTTCTCAAGTAGTGGAGAAGGTTGGAAGCATGTAGCTTACAAACAATATTATATATATATAAATAAAATTAGAAGTGGGAAATGGGGTTAGTTGATTTTGCTCCATAATGCAGTATACACACGTTTGTGTTACATAGTTATTTCTACTTCTGGTACTTGTTATGACGTCTCACTTAAAACATTGAAAACTGAAGACCATAGATTAGAATCATAATATGCTCCTTTGAATTGAGAAATATAATAAAATATACTTTCATTTCAAAGGATAATAAACTAGTAATGACTCAATTTATAATTTTTATAATTTAATTATTTTAACTATTGGTCATTTTTTATTATCTTTTCATAGCTACTAAATAGATATTTAATTATTTGATTTTTTTCAATTGACATAATTATAATTAGTTTCGAATTTTATATTTATAGATTATGTTAATTGTGTAATTTATTTATTTTTAATTATTATCTTGAGTTTTTGGCAATTTATTTTTAATTTTTAATAATATTTAGTTGTGTCAATTATAGATTATGTTAATTGTGTAATTTATTTATTTTTAATTATTATCTTGAGTTTTTGGTAGTTTATTTTTAATTTTTAATAAAATTTAGTTGATAATTTTTAACCTATTGTTATTAAGTTAATTTTAAACGCTATTATAATTAGTCGGTCATCGTTTAGTAAATAATTAGAATTTATTAATAGTTGAATGGTTATTTTATATTTTTAACTAGATAAAAGAATTTATTAATAGTTAAGTGATTATTAGTGTGGTTTATTCTATTTTAATTTTTTTAATTTTAAAATTTTAAAATTTTATAAAATAAAAATTAGGAAGTAAAAGAATAAATATTTTCATAACACTTTCCATTAGATGTCCATTAGTAGATAATCTGTCTTGTTAAAATCTTATTAAGATAAAAACTATGTGAGAAGAAAATTTCCTACCGAAGGAAAAAGAGAATACACATATAATACACATAATATGATATCTAATTAAAAACCTTACCAAACAAAATCTCGATTAAGGGAAAAAGAGTACAGCGTATATTTACTCCCCTCATGAAAACATCACATACTTTCTCATATTTTTTTTTATTCAATCTTGAATACTAGTTTTTTAAATGACTATTTGAATGTATTTGCTAACCATTTATATCACCATTCTTTTGGAAGTCATGAGAGAGGGAAAATTTGGGGAAATATGTTATGATCTCTTCAGAAGTTTCAACAATAATCGTAACAAACTTTAATCACGGTCCTTCTATAAAAACACAAATAGTGTTTTGGATTATTTTAAAATCCTCATTCAACAACTATTTGCTTAGTCAAATTTATCACTTATGGTCACATTACTTCAATTCATATAATAAAGAATTACCCGAGAATTTCAATATGCTTCTAGCATACTAAATCCTTTAAGGATTATAATATAAACATACTATATAATGATTCATAAAAGGTTGTAACAAGAACCATTAGACGCAAATTATATCTTTTATAAATTGTCAAAATAATATATTTAAAGTTTATTGCATCCACCACAAAAATATTATATCCTTTCATAATAAATGTCAGGACTTAGCGAAAAACTTCATATTTTTATTCCATTTTTCGAAACTATTTCATTTTCACCCTCACTGGCTTTATACCTTTAGATATTTTGACTACTGGTCTAAAAACTCCACGAATTTGAGTTACATCTTTCTATTTTGACCAATCTATTCCATATCTATATTTCTTAATAGATTTATTCAAGATTCTTCTTTCATTTCAACAATAATATTGCATGCAAAACCATTGTTGATCACTTTTGTTATTGGTTCCACATTTTCTCAAATTGACATAACTTATCGAGATCTCTTTATTTTCACTACTTTAATATTCAGTTTCAGGTACTTGGATATTCTGGAGTTTTACTTATTAGTTATGTCTTGGGTCTCTTCTGGAGCACTCGCCTTCACTATATGACCATCTAGATTTATTATTTTCTTTTATGAGAATTTTTATATTTGGAACTTGTAATGAGTTATCCTTATTGAACTTTTGGTTCAAATTACTTTGCCTTAACTCATTACAAGTTATTATTTCTCTCCCCCTAATGTTGAGAAAACTATCGAATCAAAATAGTAATCACAAATCATGTCATAATTGAATCTCCAATACATTCAAAACATCTACTAATACAAGGAGGTTTGTAATTAATATATATTCTCAACTTTATTTGAGGATTCACTCATCTTTGTACCTTATGGCGAAGTAATTGGAACACATACGCACATACAAAAATTCAAATATGAGAAATATTTAGCTCTTGATTGAAAACCAATTGTAATGGGGAGTATTTATAACTTATTGGCTTGATGCATATAACATGTAAATCAACCTAAACTCATGTTGAAATAGGATGTTTGGTTCTCATAAGTACTGATTTAGATATTAATCAGATGTGTTCAATTAATAATTTTTCTGCATCATTATGTGCATAAATAATAAGCTTTTACAAAAAAAAAATTCAAACACATATACAACAATCAATAAAAGATAGAGATATAAACTTATCAGCATTAGCAAGATGATTTGTCTTAATTGCATAATCTGAAATTAATTATTTAAATAAGCAATCTTGCAAACGACAGGTTACAAGTTGATAACACATATGTAATTATTTTGTAGATGCATTTACCAAAATCATATAATATCAAAACCATCCACATGGTGGATGAATGCGCTCATATTCATTTCAAAAATGTAAGACATTAAATCTCAACTTTAGCTAGTGAGTTTCTAATAAGAAATTTTCATTAAGAACATGCAACAAATGAGAATTCATTAAATTATAGAATCTTCTAGTTCTTTAATGAATGTTCATGTGAATTCTCAATTAATTTTCACATCATATATGATCCAGGATTGTCTAACTGGTCACACCAAGTAGTAACTGCATTTGCATCAGTAAACTTCTTGTTTACTTTAACATGCATTTCAATTGTACTAATAATGTCAATATAAATTGTGACAAATTGATAATCTATCATTCATTTTACTTTGTATCCACATCTACGTATTATTGTGACATTTACAACTAAAAATGTCTAAATCAATGTGAAGTCTATAATGTCACTAACTCAACAAAATAAATATAAATTCCAAACAATTATATGCAATATTGTCTTTAAGGAATATGCCAAAATCTTTTTTTCTGCATTGAGTCTTGACGGTTTTATCAAGAAGTAAGCAATTTAAACTCCAGTAGTGAACTTTGAATCCAAGCAAAATCCATTAATAGCAAACTTTGTGAGTGGATCTTATTTTCCAGGTGTAGAACAGGTACATAACCAATGACTTTTCATGCTAAAGTTTTTTTTCTTACAAGTTCTCATCAGTAATATTTGCCACATAATTTTAATTGAGAACTTATTTTGAATACTGTAGAGTTATACTCACAGTTTTAAAAACATGCAACTTAAGGTGCATCCAACCATAACAAGTTTTAGATAGGATTACCATATTTAATTGCTTACATTTTTTCTTTTAAATTATTCCATAATTGAAGTAGATCTTTCACAGTCAAATATTTTTCTTTCAACCCCTTAACGGGGATGAGGACAAAAGAAGATTTGGAGTAATAAATATAAATTAATAACCCAATCCTCTTTTGATTCATATGAAATATAATCTTTTCCTCATTTACAATCTCAATATGAGATCCATTATAAATATCTTTTAAAACCAATAGATTAACCAGCACGAGATATTAATATATTAGCTCTTTTGGAGCTTTCGACTAATTTTGTACTACCAAATATTGGAATAAGATTGGTTTTTATTTTCTTTTGTGTTCACTTTGGGGAATGCACAAATTTACTAGGAAAAACTTATAAACATCCCAAAACATTCTTTATTTCATAATCACCATTGCAAACATGCATAGTCTTCAAATAAAAATCTATTTATTCATGTTGTCATGATTAGTCTCCAATTATAATAAACTTGATGGAATAAATAAATCATAGTAAAATATACATGAAGATCTGAGTGGTTAAAGGGTTTAATGATTACCCATAATGCGCAGGCCTCAATTGAAGTCTGAAATTGCAATAGCTCTAGAAGGAAACTGACAACAACTTGAGCAGCAGATTTGGAGTGACTGTATTATAAAATAAAAGAGAATCATGCTGATAATGTTTTATAAAATAAAAACACAGAAAGTAAAGAACAAAGAGAATGAGAGATCAAAGAGAAAACATATTTTATTAATCAATCAAAATATTTACAAAGCTTCTCCAAAGTCTCTATTTATAGGCATAAGAAGTATAAATGAAGTAGAGATCTACTACTAATCACTATTAGAATTTAAAGTACATCAAAACTTATCTTGATCTTGATGGACATCCACTTAATAAGATATTCATAACAAAAACTTCCAATTTTAAAAATTTTAGTCATCCACGGTATTTTTAAGTATTATTTAATTTTTCACAAATTCTTTTCCCACATGATTAAAACATAAAACCTATTTTTTTTCAAAGTAAACATATATCTAAATTAAACTAACATAATCGAGAGCTTGCTATTCTATTAATCTCAAAAACAAGTATTACTTCTTCACGAATGTCTTCAAAGATCTACATATTAGTACTTCTTACTGTATCTAACTTCACAATACAACCAACGACTTTATTCCACTCTCTTGGAATGTAACACCCCTATAACCCGTATCCGTCGTCGGAGTGGGTTATGAAGTGCTACCAATTCAAAACACTACATTTGTATAATCACATTTACATAAGTTCATTAGCAATTATATACATAGCCAAACAAAAATCAAAGATCGAAATTCAGACTTATACCGACATTCAAAAGTTACCATATTCGCATGCCTTATATACAACAACATCTCAAAACATTATTCATCTATAGTCTATTCTATACATGCCATACTAAATCCAAAACATAATAGTACCAAAATGATAGATAGTGTGACGAGTTGCTGACGATTCCCGAGCAAGTTGCTAGAGTCAACGATCTATAAAACAGAGAAACATAACAAACAGAGTAAGCTTTCATAAGCTTAGTAAGTTTTAAGCAATGCAAAAAAATAAACTCAATTATACTTCGATCATTCAATTCCTCAAGAGGCCATATTCTAGATATATTGCCATTTGGCCGAATATACACAAGCACATAATGCATATTTAGCATTTTTATTTCACTTAATATGAATTCATATAACATAAACAAATCAAATACTGTCACATACTTTGATCGAATGTATCATGATAATAGATATAGTTATGACATTTATTCACATATGTATCACATTATACACTTATGATTCAAATCAATTCAAACCCACATATAAGTACATAATACGTACCTGGCCAACTTAACTTATTGAATGTATTCATTTTCCGTTCTAACACGAGATATCTAAGTCTTAGACTTTTATCAAATCACTGGCATTTAGCCTGCTAGGCTCGAAGCCTGATATCATTTCACCGGCATTATAGCCTGCTAGGCTCGAAGGCCCGAATAGTATCTCACCGGCATCATAGCCTGCTAGGCTCAAAGGCCTGAATAGTATTTCACCAGCATCATAGCCTGCTAGGCTCAAAGACCCGAATAGTATTTCATCGGCATCATAGCCTGCTAGGCTCAAAGGCCCGAATAGTACTGTACGATATTCAAATCAACAATTTTCATATAACACAATCACACCAAATTAGGTACTAGCATCATTCGAATATATCATCCTACATTTTATTCACTTTTATTACATTTCATCATTCGCACTTATCATTTGATAGTTTACACATAACATCTCACTCATATTCATCTAACACTTATCATTTAATCATAAAAGCATATCACATTTTTACTTCCATAATATATTTGCCATTCGGCCATATACATACATTACAAGTAATACTTAGTTATCAGAATATGTCATGTTATTATCGAATATTATTTATGTTTAACTACTTAAAACTTACCTCGAATATTTTCGAACAGTCTCGGATCGGCTATTCAACTACTTTCCCTTTTCCCTTGTTCAACCTTGGTTCTCTATGCTCTTGAGCTATTTCAAACAAATTTAACTTATTAAAATCCCATTATGCTAGCTTATGGCTGAATATGACAAGAAATTTAATAAGTCATATAACTACTTTTAGCTGAAATACAAAATGGTCATACACATTTTTAATCACATTAAGCAATTTAATACGATTAATTTAACATTTCCTCATGTACACCTTTATGACCGAATACACATATCAAATAAGTAAATTACCTTAACACGTAACCCACATAGCCAAGTTACATATAACCCTAATGACCGAATATGAATATCACCAAAATTTCTATAACTTAACCTTTAGCCTTTATAGCCGAATATTCATTGTATTCCTAATTCACATACACAAACACAAAACTCATATGGCTTATCATATTTTCATATACATATCTTAACCTTATAGCCGAATATATAGCTTATCAAATAGATATTTATTCACATTTCCTTAACACATATTGATCAACTAGTTCATGCATTATCCTTTGGCATATTCGGTCATTAAAGCAATAACTTAATTAACATTCAAGCATTTTATACTAAAATTTCTCCTAAGGCCGAATTTATATACAATCTTTAATACTCATACAAAGTTTTTATTTTAAATAATTTATACACACACCATTAACCTAATATCAATTAACTAAACACTTTAACAAATTTTTCTTTGACTATACACACATTCGGCAATCACAAAGACAATTTAACAAACCTTAAATTCAACTTATAACAATATATACTCAATATTCAAAGCATCCACACCAATTTATTATCCAATCATCCATAGCCGAATACACATATTTCTTTCATTCATTCTTAACAAAAATTTTATCAAGCTTAAATCCCCATTCCGTCATTTTAAAATGCAAATACTACACAAATGTTATCTAAATTCACATTCGGAAACTACACATACACACAAGCCGATTTTTTCCTATCATCCAAACCACCTATATGAACATTTAACTAGCTCAAACTTCACCCATCCACAATTACTCATTAAAACATAAAGACAACAACCATTTTGCTCAAATTCTTCCATGGCCGATTACTCATATCACCACACAATTCAAAATTTTGACATGGGCTAAGTAATGGACTTAGTAACTAGCTTAAAATATGCTAAAATTTCAAGAACTAACATGAATTACTTACCTTAATTCAAGCTTAAAGGTGACATCTCCCTTTTCTTTTTTTAAGATTCGGCTAAGCTAAGGAAGACGATGAACAAAACATTTTTGTTTTTCCTTTTTATCATCTTTTCTTATTTTATTTAATTTTCTTTTATTTCATAATTTAAGCCATTAACTATTATAATATTAATATATAATGTATATATGGCTATTCAACCATCATCGTGGTCGGCCACTTACTTAAAAATGGGGAATTTGACATACAAATCCCCATATTTTAAGCCATGCAATATTTGGCTACTACACTTCAACCTATCACATTTTCAAAATATCTCACATAAGTCCTTTTTAATTAATTCCACATTCAAATGACAAAATTAAGACACGATACTTTCACACATGCACTTTCACATATAATAAGCATAGAATGTAACATTTAATTATTTTTGTGACTCGATTTTGTGGTCCCGAAACCACTTCCCGACTAGGGTCAAATTAGGGCTGTCACAACTCTCCCCCCTTAAGAATTTTCGTCCCCAAAAATCTTACCAGCGAAAAGGTTAGGATAACGTTCTTTCATTGAGTCCTCTGACTCCCAAGTCGCTTCTTCAACCCCGTGTTTGAGCCATAGTACTTTCACTAATGAAATTTTCTTATTTCGTAGTTCTTTTACTTCACGAGCTAAAATACGAACCGGTTCCTTTTCATAACTCAAATCAGACTGAATTTCAATCTCTGATGGATTAATCACATGAGAAGGATCGGATCTGTACCGACGGAGCATCCAAACATGAAAAACATCGTGAATCTTTTCAAGTTCAGGTGGAAAAAGTAGTCTATAAGCAACTGGCCCAATCCGTTCTGTAATTTCATACGGTCCGATAAATCTTAGGCTCAATTTGCCTTTACGACCAAATCTGAGTACCTTTTTCCACGGTGAAACTTTAAGAAACACTTTGTCTCCGACTTGATACTCTATATCTTTCCGTTTCAAGTCCGCATACGATTTCTGACGATCTGATGCTGCTTTTAGACTTTCACGGATCACTTTTACTTTCTGTTCGGCCTCTTTAATCAAATCAACTCCATAAATCTTATTCTCACTGAGTTCGGTCCAAAACAAAGGTGTACGACATTTACGATCGTACAAAGCCTCGTATGGTGCCATCTTGATGCTCGATTGAAAACTATTGTTGTATGCGAATTCAATCAAAGGTAAGAACTTTTCCCACGAAGCACTAAACTCAAGGATGCAACATCTCAACATATCCTCGAGTATCTGAATAATTCGCTCGGATTGACCATCAGTCTCGGGATGAAAAGCGATGCTAAAATGCAACTTAGTACCCAATGCTTCTTGTAATTTCTTTCAAAATCGCAATGTGAATCTCGGATCTCTATCCGAAACAATAGAAGTAGGTACCCCGTGTAAATTTACAATCTGAGAAACATATAGTTCGGCTAACTTATCAAGTGAATAATCCGTACGTACGAGAATAAAATGAGCTGACTTTGTCAATCTATCAACAAAAACCCAGATCGTATCTTTTTTGCTCGGAGACAATGGCAACCCAGATACAAAATCCATTGTGACTCGATCCCACTTCCACTCGGGTATCATGATCTGCTGAAGTAATCCCGAAGGCACTTGATGTTCCGCTTTCACTTGTTGACATATCAAACACTTCGAAACAAAGTCAGAAGTGTCTCATTTCATACGTGCCACCAGTATTGTTGTTTCAGATCGTTGCACATTTTAGTACTACCCAGGTGAACTGACATTCGGCTGCTATGAGCCTCGCTCAAAATCATTGGAATAAGCCCTGAATTTCTCGGAACACATAATCGATTTCTGAACCTCAAACAATTATTGCTATCAATCAAAAATTCTGAATGGTCTTTCGAAACACATAGTGCTCGTTTTGCAACTAATTCGTAATCAACCTTTTGAGCTTCACAGATTTGTTACATCAATAACAGTTTTTGCTTTTAACTCCACTACTAACACATCATCAGCGGACACAGACAGGTGCACATTCATTGCTTGTAAAACAAGCAGTGATTTACGGCTTAAAGCATCAGCAACCACGTTAGCCTTTCCCGGATGGTAATCAATGACAAGCTCGTAATCTTTTAATAATTCTAGCCAACGTCTTTGTCTCAAATTCAAATCTCTCTGAGTCATCAAGTACTTGAGACTTTTGTGATTGGAATAAACGTGACATTTTTCCCCGAATAAGTAATGGCGCCAAATTTTTAAAGCAAAAAGATAACAGCTAACTCGAGATCATGAGTCGGATAGTTTTTCTCGTGTGGCTTCAACTGTCTTGAAGTGTACGCTACAACTCTACCCTCTTGCATCAACACACAACCTAAACCATTCAGAGACGCATCACTGTGATCACAAATTCTTTATCGGATTATGGCTGAACTAACACTGGAGGTTCTGTCAAAAGAGTTTTTAATTGATCAAAACTTTTGTAGCACTTTTCTGACCACTCAAATTTGATATCTGTGACAGCCCAAAATTGACCCTAGTCGGGAAGTGGTTTCGGGACCGCTAAACCGAGTCACCGAAATGTTTGAACGTAATATTTATTGTCTAGAATATGTATTTATGAATGTGTGAAAATTTCAAGCTTCGATTTAGTCGATTGCATGTGAATTCAGTTATTAGGACTTGTGTGACACTTTTGAAATGTGATAGGCTAATCTATAAGGACCTAATAGTGCATGTAATCAAAAGGGAGGACTTGCATGTCAAATTTCCCCCTAATAGCTAGTGGCCGGCCATGAAAAGGGATTATGGGCAAAACATGTCATGAAACATGTTGTGACAATGGTGTATGTAAGAAAAAAATAAAATAATGAGCATGGGAATTGAATAATGAAAGGGAAGAAAAAAAAAAGAAAGAATGTGTGTGTTACACCCCCATTGCCGTGAGTTGAAGAAAAGAGAGAAAAAAAATTGTTGTTCAACCTTTTTTTTCATTTCTTTGAGCTGAAAATTTTAAGGAAGAAGGAAGGGGTTTTTGCTTCATGCTTGGTTTGGAAGAGGATTAGGAGGAGGTTTGGCCATACTTGTATCTAGATTAAGCTATGTTGAGGTTGTGCCATGAGATTCATGCATATTTTTAGTTGCTAGCTTGAGTTCTAATTAGCCCATGGTTCAAATCCTTGCTATGTCATGGGGGTGGTATTCGGCCAAGGTGGATTTTGTGTTAATGCCATTGCATGTTAAATATGAAGCTTGCTAATGATACATGTGATGGTGGATTGATGGCTCTTGGACTTTCTTTTTAGCATTTTTGAGTGAGACATTAAGTTCTTTGTTTAACCATGACCAAAATTGAAATGGTATGGTGTTGTGATGTATTCGCCATGGTACATCCATAAGTATAATTTATGCTTATTGCATGGTAGGTAAGATTTGTGTTTTGGATTTATGTTCATGTTTAGTTATAATCAACTTTGAGATTCGGCTCTAACATATATATATATATATATATGTTTGCACATGATGTATTGGTATGACATATATACTATCTCAAGGTATATATTTTCATATGATGATGTTTCGGTTATGAAGTAAATGATTGATGCGTATTGATTTACAATATGGAATGTGTTAGTTAGTAAAATGTATGCCGTTTATGCGTGGTATTAAGTGTATAATTGGCCTCAACAAGGACATGCATATTCGGCCACATGAGGGGGATTGGTGTGCATGCATTCGGTTAGAGGCAAGCATATTGATGCCTATTCTTGGCTTGGAAAATTCGGCTAAGGAGAGTACTAACTAATGTGTTGAATTGATTCATGATTTCCGTACATATGTGACTTTAATGTCTAATGAAAATATGTGGGCTAAGTACCTTGAACTCTTCTTTCGATGCTCAAATGATTGAATCAATTTACTTGTTAAATTCAGCTCAAGAGCAAAGGGGAGCTAAATCCGATAAAGGGAAGGAAAAAGTGGTCGAATAGCCATCGGAATCATTCGACAACATCCGAGGTAAGTTCTTGAGTAATAGAGCTTAAATTATGATTTGATTAGATCATGTTTTAAGCAAATCGAAATCATGCTCTTTGTGTGTGGCTATTGAGCCGAAATTGTAAATATGATAAGTGTCTTGTGTTTGAGCTATGGTAATGAGAATGTAATAAGAATGTGTATTGATTTGTTGATATATGTGCTTGGTTATTTGAATGGTATCCGAGCTAAGTCCCGAAGGCTTTTGTGCTAAGTGACTAAATCCGGGTCAATTCCCGAAGGCATTTGTGCGAGTTACCAAAACCGGGTTAAGTCCCGAAGGCATTTGTGCGAGTTACTAAATCCGGGCTTATTCCCGAAGGCAATTGTGCGAATCACTATAACCGGGCTATGTCCCGAAGACAATCGAGCGAGTCGCTATATCCGGTTAAATTCCGAAGGTACGAGATTTGGGAATGAGCAATCTTGCTGTAAAAATTTCAGTTAATACGCTTGCAAAAATTCCAGCAATGAGGTATGTTCGTATGTGCTTGAATTAGTGGAGCCCTTACAAGTAAGTATTCGCTCAATTGATAAACGAGCTACCGGCCTTTGGATAAGTTGATCTTTTGTGTATGAACATAAAGGTTGGTAATGTGAAGTAAGTATGATATTGAGAATGTGTGCATATGAAATTATCCGTTTAGCTATATGAATGCTATGCTTTTGTTATGCTGGAATCCCTTGCTCAAAACTTACTAAGCATAAATTGCTTACTCTATTTCTTTGTTCTCTGTTTTATAGATTTTGGCTCGTCAGCTATCGGACTCGGGATTTTTGGAAGTCGAAGTCTCCCACACTATCAAAGCCCCCTTTTGGTACAAATTTTGGTTGAGCTTTGAAATGGCATGTATAGGACTACCCTTTGTTGTTTTTCAAGTACTTTTGTGATGTATGTGTGTACGGCCATGCGAAAATGGCTCGTAGAAATGGAGTATGGCATTAGACCATTTGTGTTTATGTATGTATATATGGTTTCATGATGTGACTATGGACTGGAATGGAAGTGTTGGGCAATGATCAGCCCTTGGAATGGCTAAATATGATCATAGGTGGACCTATGTATGACAAAACTCTAGTTGGTCCATGGAAACCACGAAATAGGTAAAGTTTACTCGAAAACAGATCTTGACAGCAGCAGTGGTGTGGATGTGAAAAATCACTAAAAATATCAGGAATGGAATTAAATAGTGAATAAATTATGTAAATGGACCTTGATGAATCTACATTCATATGGAAGAAACGAAACGGTCATATGAGTTGTATGTTAAGAGATATTTAGGTTTTCGTGAAACAGGGCCAGAACTGTTTCTGGATTCCCTGTTCCGACTTTGGAAATTCATTTATAAATTAACCAGAGATAATTAGGAGTCATGCCATATATGTATAGATTTCCCCTTGAGTCTAGTTTCTATAGAAACAAACGGCATCAGTATTGAAGCCCTGTATAGGGAGATATCCAATTCGTAATGCGTGAAGGTCAGTGTAGTCGAACCCTGGATTAGGGGAGATTTTAACTAATAAACTGTACTAATTGGCTCAACCAAAAATTCTAGAAAAAAATCTGTAGATGGACATATGAGTCTAGTTTCAGGGAAAAATTACGAAACTGATTTTCGAGTTTTGAAACTCAAGATATGATTTTTAAGGCGACAGTGATGCAGTAATCAGCTTGTCTGGAAAATTTTTTATGGACTGTGAAAACAATTAAGTTAAGTCTGTGTGCACCTTGTGTTCGACTCCGGTAACGGACTCCGGTACGGGGTGTTACAATTTTATTGGTATCAGAGCTACGGTTTAGTCAATTCTAGGACTACCGTAATGCGTTTGGGTCTAGCTATACATGCCATTTTATGTGATTATTTGATAGTGTGGTGATTTCTGACAATTTCAAATGTGTTTATTTATAGTAATGGATCTCGATCCCGACCGAGCGGTAGCTGATGATCTTGAGAGTGTAGCGCCTGCTCCCGCACAAGGGACGGCGCCGGCGGACTCTCAACCTAATGCTAGTAATCCAAATGATGAAGCTAGACAAGCTTTCTATAGCGTAATGAATGATTGGTTCAACCAATACATTCGAACTAATACGGCTGTTCCACAACCTCCATTCCCAACAAACACAACCCCCGCACCTACAATGCCTCCGGTAATTGACCAAATAAGGTCGAATAAGCCCTCAGTTGACAAAATTCGAAAACATGGGGCTACTGAATTTAAAGCTACGGATAGCGACGATGCCGAGCAAGCTGAATTTTGGTTGGACAACACTATCCGGGTACTCGATGAGCTATCTTGTACACCCGATAAATGCCTAAAGTGTACTATCTCCTTGCTACGTGATTCTGCCTACTATTGGTGGAGTACTCTGACCTCTGTTGTGCCCCGAGAGCAAGTAACTTGGGAGTTTTTCCAAACCGAGTTTGGAAAAAGTATATCGATCGAGATTTGTTGATCAAAACGGAAGGAATTTCTTAAGCTTAAGCAAGGTTCTATGTCGATCCACGATT
Organism: Gossypium arboreum; assembly: GCF_025698485.1. NCBI lineage: Eukaryota > Viridiplantae > Streptophyta > Magnoliopsida > Malvales > Malvaceae > Gossypium > Gossypium arboreum. The sequence goes on along the minus strand of NC_069081.1, from coordinate 79,935,915 downwards.
ACGAGCGAAAATTTGTTAGACTTAGTAGATACGCTCGGAATGTATTTCGTCGAGGCTATCATGTGTAAACGCTTGAGGATGGGCTGAATGAAGATATAAAATGTTCGTTGGCATTCTTGAAATACGAGAGTTCGTAGTACTTGTCGAGTGAGCTTGTAAAGTCAAGAGCTTAGAAAAGAAAAACAAAAAGTTGATGTGGGAACCGGAGAGTTTCGTAAAAGATCCTCGGAAAGTCGCTTCAACAGCATCGAAGAAATTTCGTGATGATGTGGGCGGTCTAGAGGCACTTCGGCCTTTTAGACGAGATCGTGATCGACCCCACAATGGTACACGAGGCACTTGATCGCCAGTGTTGGGAATGAACGTCGAGACGAGCGAGTGTCGACATTGTGGCAAATGGCATTCTGGAAGTTGTAGATTCTGTGACCGCTCCTGTTACAAGTGCGGATCAGTTGACCACTTCATTAAAGATTGCCCGAGGTTGTCTGAACAGAATGTAGATCAGAGTGGGAAACCGGGCGCTACCACTGCTCGAGGTAGACCATCTAGAAATACAGGCAATGCTAGTGGTGGTCAGAGAGGATCTAGAGATGCTATGACCAGATCCGAGGCTCGCGCTCCTGCTAGGGCTTATGCAATACGCGCACGCGAGGATGCTTCCTCGCCAGATGTTATTACGGGTACTTTCACTCTCTTTGATACTAATGTGATTGCTTTAATTGACCCTAGTTCTACTCACTCTTATATATGCGAAACCTTAGCATCCAGTAAGACTTTACCTATTGAGTCTCTTGAGTTCGTAATTCGGTGTCAAATCCCTGGGTCGTTACGTCTTTGTCGACAAAGTGTGTAAGAAATGTCCCTAGTAATTCGAGGTTCTGTTTTCCGGCGGACTTGATGCTTTTGCCGTTCGATGAATTTGATGTTATTCTTGGGTTGGATTGATTGACCGTGCATAATGCGGTTGTGAATTGCAAAAGCAAGACTATTGATTTGAGGTGCGCAAATAATGAGATGATCCGAGTTGAGTCTACGGACTTAAAGGGGTTGCCAGCTGTAATATCATCAATGTTGGCCCAGAAGTATGTAAGAAAGGGGTGCGAAGCATACCTTGCGTATGTACTTGATGATAAGGAGTTAGAAATAAAACTCGAATCTGTGCTGGCGGTTTGTGAATACCCGAATGTTTTTCCTGAAGAATTACTGGGTTTGCCACCTGTTCGGGAGATAGTGTTTGGTATTGAGCTTGTACCTGGGACTACGCCAATTTCGATAGCTTCGTGATCGTATGGCACCAACCGAGTTAAAAGAGTTGAAAGCTCGCTTGCAAGAATTGACGGATAGAGGTTTCGCTCGACCAAGTTTCTCACCTTAGGGTGCACCAAGATTGTTTGTGAAAAGAAGGACGGAACCATGAGGTTGTGTATTGACTATCGTCACCGAATAAAGTGACGATAAAGAATAAATATCCGTTACCGCGTATTGATGATTTGTTTGATCAACTAAAGGGAGCCTCAGTGTTTTCAAAGATAGATTTGAGATCGGGTTATTATCAGTTGCGGATTCGAGATTCGGACGTACCCAAAACTGCTTTCAAAATGAGGTACGGTCACTACGAGTTCTTAGTGATGCCGTTCGGGCTCACTAATGCCCCTGCGGTATTTATGGAATTGATGAATCGGATCTTCAGACAGTATTTGGACCGGTTCGTAGTTGTGTTCATTGATGACATCTTGGTCTATTCAAGAGATGAGACCGAACATGCTGAACACCTGAGATTAGTGTTGCAAATTTTACGGGATAAGTAGTTATATGCTAAGTTCAGCAAGTGTGAGTTCTGGTTAAGGGAGGTTAGCTTCTTGGGTCATGTGGTATCTGCATCGGGTATTTGAGTCGACCCGAGCAAAATTTCAGCCATACTTAACTGGAAGCCTCCGAGAAATATTACTGAGGTTCGGAGCTTTTTGGGACTTGCCGATTACTACCGACGGTTTGTGAAAGGTTTCTCGATGATAGCCACACCCATGACGAAGCTACTTCAAAAAGATGTTAAGTTCGAATGGACGGAAAAATGTCAGAAAAGTTTTGATCAACTGAAAACTTATTTGACGGAAGCTCAATTTTAGTGCAAATTTAATCGGGCAAAGAGTTTGTCATCTATAGTGACGCCTCCCTACTTGGGTTGGGTTGCGTATTGATGCAAGAAGGTCGAGTTGTGGCCTATCGTCGAGACAATTAAAGCCATATGAGAAAAATTATCCGACCCATGATCTCGAACTAGCTGCCATCGTATTCGCTTTGAAAATATGGCGACACTACCTATTTGGGGAGAAGTGCCATGTATTTTCGGATCACAAAAGTCTCAAATATTTGATGACTCAAAGAGACTTGAATCTGCGACAAAAACGTTGGCTCGAGTTGTTAAAAGATTATGAGCTTGTCATTGATTATCACCGGGAAAGGCTAATGTGGTTGCGGACGCCTTAAGCCGAAATCACTTTGTTTGCTTTCTGACGATGAATGTACACTTGTCTATTCTACCCGACAATGTGTTAGTAGCGAATTAAAGGCCAAACCATTATTGATTCATCAAATTCGTAAAGCTCGAAAAGTCGACGATAAGTTGGGTGCAAAAGCGGGTGAGTGTGTTCGAACAAGGAATCGGAGTTTCAAATTGATGATGATGATTGTTTGAGGTTTAGAAGTCGTCTGTGTGTTCCAAGGAATTCGGAACTCATTTCGATGATTCTGAACGAAGCCCATTGTAGCCGAATGTCAATTCACCCGGGGAGTATGAAGATGTACAACGATTTGAAACGTCAGTTTTGGTGGCATGGTATGAAACGAGACATCTCCGACTTTGTTTCGAGATGTTTAATATGTCAACAAGTGAAAGCGGGACATCAAGTGCCTTCAGGGTTACTTTAGCCGATCAAGATACCTGAGTGGAAATGGGATCGAGTCACAATGGACTTTGTGTCCGGACTGCCATTGTCCGCAAGTAAGAAGGATGCGATTTGGGTTGTTGTTGATAGATGACTAAGTCGGCTCACTTTATCCCGTGCGTCGGATTTTTCATTGGATAAACTAGCTGAATTGTACGTTTCTCAGTTGTGAGATTACACGGGTACCGATTTACATTGTGTCGGATAGAGATCCGAGATTCACCTCGCGATTTTGGAAGAAATTGCAAGAAGCTTTGGGTACCAAGTTGCATTTCAGCACCGCCTTTCACCCCAAACCGATGGTCAATCCGAGCGGATAATTCAGATACTTGAGGATATGTTGAGATGTTGCATCCTCGAGTTTAGTGGTTCATGGGAACGGTATTTACCTTTGATTGAATTCGCTTACAACAATAGTTTTCAATCAAGTATTAAGATGGCACCTTACGAGGCTTTGTACGGTCGTAAATGCCGTACACCATTGTTTTGGACCGAGCTCGGTGAAAGCAAAATTTTCGGAATGGATTTGATTAAAGATGTTGAACAGAAAGTAAAAGTAATCCGTGAAAATCTGAAGATAGCCTCCGATCGTCAGAAGTCGTACGCGGACCTGAAACGAAAAGACATTGAGTATCAGGTGGGAGATAAAGTGTTTCTTAAAGTTTCGCCTTGGAAAAAAGATACTCAGATTTGGGCGCAAGGGCAAATTGAGTCCAAGGTTCATCGGGCCATATGAGATATCCGAACGAGTCGGTCTAGTTGCGTATCATTTGATTTTGCCCCCTGAACTTGAAAAGATTCACGACGTCTTTCATGTTTCGATGCTTCGACGCTATAGATCTTATCCATCGCACATAATTAGTCCATCAGAGGTCGAAATTCAAGCTGATATGAGTTATGAAGAAGAACCGATTCGTATCCTAGCTCGTGAAGTGAAGGAGTTGCGAAACAAAAAGGGTTCCGTTAGTAAAAGTGTTATGGCTCAAACACGGGATGGAAGAAGCTACTTGGGAACCCGAGAACTCTATGAAAGAGCGTTACCAAACCTATTTACCGGTAAGATTTTCGGGGACGAAAATTTCTTAAGTGGGGGAGAGTTGTGACAGCCCAAAATTGACCCTAGTCGGGAAGTGGTTTCAGAACCGCTAAACCGAGTCACCGAAATGTTTGAACGTAATATTTATTGTCTAGAATATGTATTTATGAATGTGTGAAAATTTCAAGCTTCGATTTAGTCGATTGCATGTGAATTCAGTTATTAGGACTTGTGTGACACTTTTGAAATGTGATAGGCTAATCTATAAGGACCTAATAGTGCATGTAATCAAAGGGAGGACTTGCATGTCAAATTTTCCCCTAATAGCTAGTGGCCGCCATGACAAGGATTATGGGCAAAACATGTCATGAAACATGTTGTGACAATGGTGTATGTAAGAAAAAAATAAAATAATGAGCATGGGAATTGAATAATGAAAGGGAAGAAAAAAAAAAAAAAGAAAGAATGTGTGTGTTACACCCCCATTGCCGTGAGTTGAAGAAAAGAGAGAAAAAAAATTGTTGTTCATCCTTTTTTTTCATTTCTTTGAGTTGAAAATTCTAAGGAAGAAGGAAGGGGTTTTTGCTTCATGCTTGGTTTGGAAGAGGATTAGGAGGAGGTTTGGCCATACTTGTATCTAGATTAAGGTATGTTGAGGTTGTGCCATGAGATTCATGCATATTTTTAGTTGCTAGCTTGAGTTCTAATTAGCCCATGGTTCAAATCCTTGCTATGTCACGGGGGTGGTATTCGGCCAAGGTGGATTTTGTGTTAATGCCATTGCATGTTAAATATGAAGCTTGCTAATGATACATGTGATGGTGGATTGATGGCTCTTGGACTTTCTTTTAGCATTTTGAGTGAGACATTAAGTTCTTTGTTTAACCATGACCAAAATTGAAATGGTATGGTGTTGTGATGTATTCGCCATGGTACATCAATAAGTATAATTTATGCTTATTGCATGGTAGGTAAGATTTGTGTTTTGGATTTATGTTCATGTTTAGTTATAATCAACTTTGAGATTCGGCTCTAACACATATATATATATATATGTTTGCACATGATGTATTGGTATGACATATATACTATCTCAAGGTATATATTTTCATATGATGATGTTTCGGTTATGAAGTAAATGATTGATGCGTATTGATTTACAATATGGAATGTGTTAGTTAGTAAAATGTATGCCGTTTATGTGTGGTATTAAGTGTATAATTGGCCTCAACATGGACATGCATATTCGGCCACATGAGGGGGATTGGTGCGCATGCATTCGGTTAGAGGCAAGCATATTGATGCCTATTCTTGGCTTGGAAAATTCGGCTAAGGAGAGTACTAACTAATGTGTTGAATTGATTCATGATTTCCGTACATATGTGACTTTAATGTCTAATGAAAATATGTGGGCTAAGTACCTTGAATTCCTCTTTCGATGCTCAAATGATTGAATCAATTTACTTGTTAAATTAAGCTCAAGAGCAAAGGGGAGCTAAATCCGATAAAGGGAAGGAAAAAGTGGTCGAATAGCCATCGGAATCATTCGACAACATCCGAGGTAAGTTCTTGAGTAATAGAGCTTAAATTATGATTTGATTAGATCATGTTTTAAGCAAATCGAAATCATGCTCTTTGTGTGTGGCTATTGAGCCGAAATTGTAAATATGATAAGTGTCTTGTGTTTGAGCTTTGGTAATGAGAATGTAATAAGAATGTGTATTGATTTGTTGATATATGTGCTTGGTTATTTGAATGGTATCCGGGCTAAGTCCCGAAGGCTTTTGTGCTAAGTGACTAAATCCGGGTCAATTCCCGAAGGCATTTGTGCGAGTTACCAAAACCGGGTTAAGTCCCGAAGGCATTTGTGCGAGTTACTAAATCCGAGCTAATTCCCGAAGGCAATTGTGCGAATCACTATAACCGGGCTATATCCCGAAGACAATCGAGTGAGTCGCTATATCCGGTTAAATTCTGAAGGTACGTGATTCGGGAATGAGCAATCTTGCTGTAAAAATTTCAGTTAATACGCTTGCAAAAATTCCAGCAATGAGGTATGTTCGTATGTGCTTGAATTAGTGGAGCCCTTACAAGTAAGTATTCGCTCAGTTGATAAACGAGCTACCGGCCTTTGGCTAAGTTGATCTTTTGTGTATGAACATAAGGGTTGGTAAAGTGAAGTAAGTATGATATTGAGAATGTGTGCATATGAAATTATCCGTTTAGCTATATGAATGCTATGCTTTTGTTATGCTGGAATCCCTTGCTCAAAACTTACTAAGCATAAATTGCTTACTCCGTTTCTTTGTTCTCTGTTTTATAGATTTTGGCTCGTCAGCTATCGGACTCGGGATTTTTGGAAGTCGAAGTCTCCCACACTATCAAAGCCCCCTTTTGGTACAAATTTTGGTTGAGCTTTGAAATGGCATGTATAGGACTACCCTTTGTTGTTTTTCAAGTACTTTTATGATGTATGTGTGTATGGCCATGCGAAAATGGCTCGTAGAAGTGGAGTATGGCATTAGACCATTTGTGTTTATGTATGTATATATGGTTTCATGATGTGACTATGGACTGGAATGGAAGTGTTGGGCAATGATCAGCCCTTGGAATGGCTAAATATGATCATAGGTGGACCTATGTATGACAAAACTCTAGTTGGTCCATGGAAACCACGAAATAGGTAAAGTTTACCTGAAAACAGATGCTGACAGCAGCAGTGGTGTGGGTGTGAAAAATCACTAAAAATAGCAAGAATGGAATTAAATAGTGAATAAATTATGTAAATGAACCTTGATGAATCTACTTTCATATGGAAGAAATGAAATGGTCATATGAGTTGTATGTTAAGAGATATTTAGGTTTTCGTCAAACAGGGCCAGAACGGTTTCTGGATTCCCTGTTCCGACTTTGGAAATTCATTGTAAATTAACCAGAGATAATTAGGAGTTATTCCATATATGTATAGATTCTGTCTTGAGTCTACTTTCTATAGAAACAAACAGCATCAGTATTGAAGCCCTGTATAGGGAGATATCCAATTCGTAATACATGAAGGTCGGTGTAGTCGAACCTTGGATTAGGGGAGACTTTAACTAATAAACTGTACTAATTGGCTCAACCAAAAATTATAGGAAAAAATCTGTAGATGGACATATGAGTCTAGTTTCAGGGAAAAATTACAAAACTGATTTTTGAGTTTTGAAACTCAAGATATGATTTTTAAGGCGACAGTGATGCAGTAACCAGCTTGTCTGGAAAATTTTTTATGGACTGTGAAAACAATTAAGTTAAGTCTGTGTGCACCTTGTGTTCGACTCCGGTAACGGACTCGGGTACGGGGTGTTGCAATATCTTTCTGAAGCAACTTTGTCATCGGTGTTGCTATCATGAAGAAACCTTTCACAAACCCTCTGTAGTACCCGGCAAGTCCCAAAAAGCTTCAAACTTCTGAAACATTTCTCGGAGGCTTCCAATCGAGTATAGCTGAAATTTTACTTGGATCAACTCGGATGCCCGATGCGGATACAATATGCCCCAAAAATCTTGCTTCTCTCAACCAGAATTCACATTTACTGAACTTCGCATATAATTGTTTGTCTCGCAAAATCTGCAATAGTAACTTCAAGTGCTTGGCATGATCAGTTTCATCGCGTGAATAGATCAAAATGTCATCTATAAACACGACTACAAACCAATCCAAATACTGTCTGAAAATTCGATTCATTAAATCCATGAAAATAGCAGGGGCATTAGTGAGCCCAAACGGCATCACTAGGAACTCATAATGTCCGTACCTCGTTCTGAAAGCAGTTTTAGGCACGTCAGATTCTCTAACTCGCAACTGATAATAACCGGATCTCAAGTCTATCTTCAAAAATGCTGAGGCTCTTTTCAGTTGATCAAACAAATTGTTGATTCGCGGAAACGGATATTTATTCTTTATTGTTACCTTATTAAGCTGACGATAATCAATGCACATTCTCATGGTTCCATCTTTCTTCTTCACAAACAGTACTGGTGCACCCTAGGAAGAAAAACTCGGTCGAGCAAAACCTCTATCTGTCAACTCTTGCAACTGAGATTTCAATTCTTTTAGCTCGGTTGGTGCTATACGATACGAAGCTATCGAAATAGATGTAGTCCCTGGTACTAGTTCGATACCAAACTCTACCTCCTGAACAGGTGGTAATCCAGGTAATTCCTCGGGGAATACATTCGGAAACTCACAAACCACTGGCACTGTCTCAAATTTCATTTCTGACTCTTTACTATCCAGTACGTATGCAAGATAAGCTTCACACCCCTTTTTTACATATTTTTGAGCTAACATCGAAAATATTACTACCGGTAATCCATTTAAATTAGTAGACTCAACTTGGATTATCTCATCATTTGAACATCTCAAGTCAGTTGTCTTTCGCTTGCAATTCACTACCGCATCATGCATAGTTAACCAATCCATAACGAGAATGATATCAAACTCGTCAAACGATAATAGCATTAGATCAGCCGGAAAGCAAGAATCTCGGAACATCAGGGGACTTTTCTTACACACTTTATCAACTAGCACATAACGGCCCAAAGGATTCGACACTCGAATCACAAACTCAGTAGACCTAATAGGTAGAGTCTTACTGGATGCCAAAGTTTCACACACATACGAATGAGTAGAACCGGGGTCAATCAAAGCAATAACATCAGTATCAAAAAGAGTGACAGTACCGGTAATAACATCTGGCGAAGAAGCATCCTCGCGCGCGCGTATAGCATAGGCTCTGGCAGGAGCACGAGCCTCAGAACGTACAGCAGTATCTTTGGTCCCTCTTTGATTTCCACTAGCATTACCCGCATGTCTAGGTGGTCTACCGCGTGTTACAGTGTTACTAGGTCTCCCACTTGGATCAGTATTCTGTTCAGCTAATTTCGGACAGTCTCGGATAAAATGATCAGCTGATCCACACTTGAAATAGGAGCGATCACAAAATCTACAGCTTCCTGAATGCCATTTGCCATAACGCTTGCACTCAGATCTGTCCTGACGATCATTGCCGACATTGGCAACAGAGGTGGTTCGTGTACTCACAAGGGGTTGGCCACGGTCCCATCTTGAAAAACCCGAAGTATTCTTATATTGGACTGAGTCATCTCTAAATTTCTTCGATGACTGATGAAAGGATTTTCTCGAAGATCTTTTACGGAACTCTCTAGCTCCATCATCAACTTTTCTTTTCTCTCTACTGAGCTCTTCGGCTTTACAAGCTCGCTCGACAAGCACTACAAACTCTTTGATTTCCAGAATACCCACCAATAGTTTGATGTCTTCATTCAACCCGTCGTCGAAGCGTTTACACATGATAGCCTCAGACGAAACACATTCCCAAGCATATCTACTAAGTCTGACAAACTTTCGCTTGTAATCGGTAACTGTCATAGAGCCTTGTTTGAGCTCGAGAAATTCCTTCCGTTTCTGATCGATGAATCTTTGACTGATATATTTCTTGTGGAACTTGGTTTAAAGAAGTCCCACGTAACCCGTTCTCTTGGCACAACTGAGACCAAGGTATTCCACCAATAGTAGGTAGAATCACGTAACAGAGATGTAACACATTTTAGGGACTCATCGGGTGTGTACGATAATTCATCAAACATGCGAATGGTATTATCGAGCCAAAACTCAGCCTGCTCGGCATCATCACTATCAGTAGCCTTGAACTCAGTAGCCCCGTGCTTTCAAATTCTATCAACTGGAGGCTTGCTCAATCTCAACGGGTCGACTACCGGAGGTACCACAGGTGAAGGGTTTGTATTAGTCGGGGGTGGGGGTTGTGTAACAATCGGATTAGTTCGAACATATTAGATAAACCAATCGTTCATCACAGCATAGAAGGCTTGTTTAGCCTCATCATTTTGATTATTAACATTTGGTTGAGAGTCCAACGGCGCTGTCCCGTGCACGGGAGCAGGCGCTACGCTCTCTACATCATCAGATACCGCTCGATCGGGATCAAAATTCATTACTGTACGAAAAAAACATTTCAACTATCAGAAATCATCACTCTATCATATTAACACTTTATGGCATGTATAGCTAGACTCACACACACTACGTTAGTCTTAGAATCAACTAAACCGTAGCTCTGATACCAATAAAATGTAACACCCCTATAACCCGTATCCGTCGCCGGAGTGGGTTATGAAGTGCTACCAATTCAAAACACTACATTTGTACAATCACATCTACATAAGTTCATTAGCACCAAAAAAAAATCAAAGATCGAAATTCAGACTTATACCAACATTCAAAAGTTACCATATTCACATGGCTTATATACAACAACATCTCAAAACATCATTCATCTATAGTCTATTCTATACATGCCATACTAAATCCAAACCATAATAGTACTAAAACGATATATAGTGTGACGAGTTGCTGACGATTCCCGAGCAAGTGGCTAGAGTCAACGATCTATAAAACAAAGAAACATAACAAACAGAGTAGGCTTTCATAAGCTTAGTAAGTTTTAAGCAATTCAAACAAATATACTCAATTATACTTCGATCATTCAATTTCTCAAGAGGCCATTTTCTAGATATATTGCCATTTGGCCAAATATACACAAGCACATAATGCACATTTAGCATTTTTATTTCACTTAATATGAATTCATATAACATAAATAAATCAAATACTTTCACATACTTTGACCGAATGTATCATGATCATAGATATAGTTATGACATTTATTCACATATGTATCACATTATACACTTATGATTCAAATCAATTCAAACCCACATATAAGTACATAATACGTACCTGGCCAACTTAACTTATTGAATGTATTCATTTGCCGTCCTAACACGAGATATCTAAGTCTTAGAATTTTATCAAATCACCAGCATTTAGCCTGCTAGGGTCGAAGCCCGATATCATTTCACCGGCATTATAACCTACTAGGCTCGAAGGCCCGAATAGTATCTCACCGGCATCATAGCCTACTAGGCTCAAAGGCCTAAATAGTATTTCACCGGCATCATAGCCTGCTAGGCTCAAAGGCCCGAATAGTATTTCACTGGCATCATAGCCTGCTAGGCTCAAAGGCCCGAATAGTACTGTACGATATTCAAATCAACAATTTTCATATAACACAATCACACCAAATTAGGTACTAGCATCATTCGAATATATCATCCTACATTTTATGCATTTTTATTACATTTCATCATTTGCACTTATCATTTGATAGTTTACACATAACATCTCACTCATATTCATCTAACACTTATCATTTAATCATAAAAGCATATCACATTTTTACTTCCATAATATATTTGCCATTCGGCCATATACATACATTACAAGTAATACTTAATTCTCATAATATGTCATGTCATTATCGAATATTATTTATGTTTAACTACTTAAAACTTACCTCGAATATTTTCAAACAGTCTCGGATCGGCTATTCAACTACTTTCCATTTTCCCTTGTCCAACCTTGGTTTTCTATGCTCTTGAGCTAATTCAAACAAATTTAACTTATTAAAGTCCCATTATGCTAGCTTATGGCCGAATATGACAAGAAATTTAATAGGTCATATAGCTACTTTTAGCTCAAATAAAAAATGGTCATACACATTTTTAATCACATTAAGCAATTTAATACCATTAATTTAACATTTCCTCGTGTACACCTTTATGACCGAATACACATATCAAATAAGTAAATTACCTTAACACGTAACCCACATAGCCAAGTTACATATAACCCTAATGACCGAATATGAATATCACCAAAATTTCTATGACTTAACCTTTAGCCTTCATAGCCGAATATTCATTGTATACCTAATTCCCATACACAAACACAAAACTCATATGGCTTATCATATTTTCGTATACATATCTTAACCTTATAGCCGAATATATAGCTTATCAAATAGATATTTATTCACATTTCCTTAACACATATTGATCAACTAGTTCATGCATTATCCTTTGGCACATTTGGTCATTAAAGCAATAACCTATTTAACATTCAAGCATTTTATACTAAAATTTCTCCCAAGGCCGAATTCATATACAATCTTAAATACTCATACAAAGTTTTTATTTTAAATAATTTATACACACACCATTAACCTAATATTAGTTAACTAAACACTTTAACAAAATTTTCTTTGACTATACACACATTCGACAATCACAAAGACAATTTAACAAACCTTAAGTTCAACTTATAACAATATATACTCAATATTCAAAGCATCCACACCAATTTATTATCCAATCATCCATAGCCGAATACACATATTTCTTTCATTCATTCTCAACAAGAATTTTATCAAGCTGAAATCCCCATTCCATCATTTTAAAATACAAATATTACATAAATGTTATCTAAATTCACATTCGACAACTACACATACACACAAGCCGATTTTTTCCTATTATCCAAACCACCTATATGAACATTTAACTAGCTCAAACTTCACCCATCCAAAATTACTCATTAAAACATAAAGACAACAACCATTTTCCTCAAATTCTTCCATGGCTGATTACTCATATCACCACACAATTCAAAATTTTGACATGGGCTAAGTAAGGGACTTAGTACTAGCTTAAAATATGCTAAAATTTCAAGAACTAACATGAATTACTTACCTTAATTCAAGCTTAAAGGTGATCGAATGGCTTATCTCCCTTTTCTTTCTTTAAGATTCGGCTAAGTTAATTTTCTTTTATTTCATAATTTAAGCCATTAACTATTATAATATTAATATATAATGTATATATGACTATTCAACCATCATCATGGCCGGCCACTTACTTAAAAATGGGGAATTTGACATGCAAATCCCCATATTTTAAGCCATGTAATATTTGGCTACTACACTTCAACCTATCACATTTTCAAAATTTCTCACATAAGTCCTTTTTCATTAATTCCACATTCAAATGATAAAATTAAGACACGATACTTTCACACATGCACTTTCACATATAATAAGCATAGAATATAACATTTAATTATTTTTGTGACTCGGTTTTGTGGTCCCGAAACCACTTCCAGACTAGGGTCAAATTAGGGCTGTCACATGGAACATGCTTTATCTTCCAATGTTGTATAGCTTGTAAACTCATATGGATTCTTCGTAACAATGCTAAAAATCAATCTACCAAATTAGCACTTTGAATAGCTTTGACTACTTCCAAATTATCCATATGAATCACAACTTTTTTATATCTCTTTTCATGGATGAGGGTAAAACCATCTAGAATACCCCAAAGTTCAGCATTGAAGACTAAGCCTAATCCCAAATAGTGATTGAATCCAACAATCCATTCCCTTTCTTGCTTACATGGCATCCCTCTAGAAGTTACAAATCCTGCATCCAACTTAATAGCTCCATCAATGGACAAAAGGATCCAATTACCTATCAATGAAGAATCATGAGCCACTTCAATGTGATTGGACAAGTCCCTCTTATGAGTAGAAAAATATTATTTTGCCCAAGATATTTCTTGGAAAATAGGAAGGTTCTTGTTCTTCCAAAAGCTCCAAACAATTAAACCAAAGAGGCTTGACTAAAGGCCTCACACATTAAGCATCCATATAGAAGAGCAAATATATATCTCCATCCACTCGAACAAATCATCGGAGAAAAATTTGCTTTGAAGTTTGAAAAGAGTAACACTTGGCCAAACTTCTCTAGCTGTCGACAAGCCCCAAGGGCATGAACTAAACCATCTTCTCCATGCCCACATAGAGAACACGAACCATTTTAGCCACTACCAAGTCTGACCCGTTCAATATTTGTTAGAAGGCGTTGCTTGAAAACAAGCCACAAGAATAACAAACTCGTTGAGGTCCTAGAAATTTCCAAGTAACCTTTCACCATCTATCTTTAGAGTGCCAAGAACTTTCACGAAGTAACCTATAAGCACTTTTTCACAAAAAATGATTTAGTAGAGGTGCCAATCCAATTAATTCAGTCATTTCTTGCAGAAGGATTTGGAGGAGGGATGCTAACAATTCTTTTAATAATATCTTCTAATAACTAGACTCTAAACAAGTCAAAATTCCTAGCCCCATCATTGGAAATCATGTCACATAGAAAACATTCTGACACAATGCTATGAAAAGGTAAATTAATTCATCGAATGACCTACATTAGGAATCTAAGGATCCTTCCAACATCGAATGGAATTTTCTATTCCCATATACCAACATACGTTTCGTGCAGAAGAGGCCATACCTTAGCAAAGGCTCTCTAAACAGCTAAACGGTTTCCTCATGTTATGCTTTAGGGTATTTTATCCTTCACCCTATACTTTGTTCGTAGAACACAAACTCAAAAGACATCATCTTTAGAAACAAGATTAAACTTTAACTTCAGCAAGAAAATAGAAGTTTGATCTGTAGCACCCCAAACCTCGCCTAGACGTTATGGCTGAATCTGGCGATGATACTTGATAGTGTTTGAATCTAGGTTGTTACGATAAAATAATTTTCCATTTTTTTACACTTGTTAACCCCAAAAATCGTTACTTATCAAGTCGTACGTTTTTACACATTTCGTTGCAGAAGCTTTTAAAAGCCATTTTGAGTAAATCGCGTGTTTAGAGAAAACTTTACTTTTTTGGAAACTGAGTTTTTAAACGTCTTAGCAGTTATAAATCCATAAAAATAAATACTAACCGAAATTAAGTAAAAGTTCCAGAAAGTCCACAATTTACATAAAAAATTACCCCAGAATATAATTAAAAATTAAATACCCAAAGTTGAAGAAAAATTTTAGGTTCGTGTGGCCACCGCCAAGTCCTCTGCAGCACCGATTCGTTAAGACTGGGGATTACCTGCACAGATTAAGCAGAATGGGTGAGTTTACGTAAACTTAGTGTGTAATTCCCTGTGTAAACAAACAGACAATATACAAAATAAACTTAGTCTGGGCCTAATCCTTTTTCAGTATCAGTGATAGTATCAGTTAGCGCTTCAGGCCATTTTAGTACAAAAGCAATCATGCATTTGGGCCTTGGCCCATTACAGTATCAATAATCAATACAGTAACAGATTATACAGTAAACAAGTCCTACCCAGCTAGCCTCTACACACGATCTTCGTCTAACCCTACACTCCATGTGGGGATATAATCAACCCACCCATCCTTACACTCCAAAATAGTACCGAAAGTGGCACTAGACAATAATTTGCAGTTGAGCTACCAGTATATTAGGCTTAAAGCCTTTTAGGACACTTTCTCCACATATATCATCCCATCCCCATGCAATGCAACATAAAGTCATAGCATGCTATTGCATAGTGTCATGCATATAATCAATACAGTATTCTAATCATGCTCAGTAAATAGTCATACATATATCATTCAGTCAATTAGGGAATCAAAGCATTGCTTTTCGACCCCACAGTAGGTTCACAGTCATCTCGGGTGACCCATGCAACCTTAGCAAACAACTCAGTAAATTGGGCTCACACGTCCATGTGATCTGCTTATGTGGGTCCACACGGCCCAAATTGGTCGAGTCTGTGTGTCACACACGGCCCACCTGACCATCCCATGGCCATGTCAGGTGCGCACGGCCTGGCTCGTCGTTCACACGCCCTTGTTCCGTCACACTGCCTACTACACGGGCGACCACACACCCGTGTGGCGTCGACAAAATATTTTTTTTGCTTTTCGTCAATTCCTATTTTCGGTGTTTCGGGTACACACTTGGTTTGCTTTCAATGCAAAATTCCCTCCAAGCAATCCTAACCTACAATTGTGCAGTATACACTCGATTAATCACTTAAACAACCGAACAAACCAAAACCCAAAATGGGAATTTTCACCATTTGTGCAATAAATCTTACCTACAAAATAAAAACAATGCTTTTACGCCTTTAAAATGGTGATTGGGACTGATGCACAGCCCCTTGATTGATTCCTATCACCAAAACCCATTTTTAATCACTTAATTAGGAAAGACATTAAGGCTACCCAAAATAAAGACTTACCACGTGCGTGCAATCCAACTTTGCACAGTAAGAAACGAATAGGAACCAAAATCACAAAAGAGAGAGTAAGGAGATGATTGAATTTTGTGGTAGCAAAAATGAGAGGAGAAGAAGGAGAAACGGCAGAGACTTTTTAGGGAGAGAGAATTTCGGTAATTGGGAACAAAATAATATCCCAATAACTCCCTAATCCCCCAAATTACTCCCCCACTTGCCTAATCAACTCCACTACTCAGAATCCAGTTTTCCTCAAACAATCCTACGGCCTCCAGCAAAAAATAATTCCCTTGCTCGCGCAGGGATTCGAATGCAAAATCTCTATCACACCCACACTCTACTTAACCACCAGGCCAGCAGGCCTATTCTGATATAATTTTACAAACCTTTAATTAAGAGCCCACTGACTAGAGATAGGGCTTCATTCATAAAAATATCAAAAATTCGCCAAAGTCAAGGCTCGAACCCAAGACTTCTCAGGCACTCCCAGAACACTTAACCACTGAAGCAGACAGATATTTGTGTCATAAATTAATAGAATAGAAATATAAATTTTGGGGTGTTACACGATCCTCTAATTGATGAAATCTGAGCCCTCCATTAAAACGAGGTTGACAAATAAAACCCCAATCAACTAAAAATATATTTCTTGTCCCATTAGAAGAACCCCAAATGAATTGTATTTCCAAACACTCGATTTCATCACAGAGAGGAATTTGCATAGACTGCATCAAATAATTTGGGATAAAAATAAGGACAATATGGGTAAGGGTAATTCTACCCACCATTGAAAGTTTCTTAGCATCCCAATTGTTCAGTTTGCTTCGTACCATTTCCACTACAAACCTCAAAGTAGAACAAGTAACTCTGTTATGAGCAAATAGGTACCCAGATTATGTACCTTCTGATAGCCAAGAAAAATACTCAAATTATCTCTATGATCATCTTCCACTCCTTTAGAGAAAAACATAATAGTTTTTCGAAAATTAACACGGTGACCTTAGAGAAGATAACCAAGTTATCTGCAAAGATAATCTCACGTATTTCCTTAAGGATCTCAACATGTTGATAGTTTGCCTTAGAGAAGATAACCAAGTCATCTGCAAATAACAAGTGAGATAAATCAGGCCCCGTCCAAGATAATCTAATAGGATTCCACTTGCTACTTGAAATTGCCGATTGAATCCTATGTCTTAACCATTCCATACAAAGAAAAAACAAGTATGGGGATAATGGGATACCCTGTTGAACGCCTCTCAAGGGATTAAACTTTGGAGTTGGCACTCCATTCCACCAAATTTACATGATAGAGTTCGAGATAGCTAAGAAAATCCAGAATACTGGCTACTTGAAGTGAACTATCAATGAAATCCCACCATTATCTATCATAGTCCTTTTCAAGGTTGATTTTAATAGCCATCCATCTTTTGTTCTTAGCCTTCATAGAGTGTATTATCCTCCTAAGCTATCAGGATATTATCCGAGATGTTTCTTTCTGCAATAAAACCAGACTGCTTATGAGAAATAATTTTAGAGAATACCACCCTAAATCTATTTACAATTACCTTTATTACCAACTTGTAAAGGATGAAGCAGACTAATAGGACAAAACTGTAAGAACTCCTATAGATTAGCGACTTTAGGACGAGGACAAGAAGAATTCCTTGATCAACAGAGCCACCACTAAAAATACCTTTAACCTAGTTACATATCGCCTCTCCTATATTATCCCATTTATTCTTAAAGAAATAGGCATGGAAACCATCACTACCTAGAGCTCTTAAAGGAGACATGTCAAACAGAGCTTTCTTAATTTCCTTATTTGATATTGCACTCCCTAAAAATTCCTGTAATAGCCCAAAATTGGGTCTAGTTGGAACAGAGGTTTCGGGACCACAAAATCTGAGATAAAAATAATTATTTTATGATTATTTTGAGGTCTATGATATGATTGCATGATTGTGTGAAAATTTCGTGAAGAAATTCTATGCATAAAGTGCTCAATTAGAAGTTAGGGACTAAATTGAATAAGTTGCAAAACTTGCATTCTAGAAGTTTCTAGTATGAAATTGATTTGAAATATTAATTAGGAGGTCTTAAATAGCAATTTGACCAATTTCTAAGTGATGAACAAAAATTGGACGTGGATGGAATTTTTGAAAGTTTAGTAAGGAAGGGCATTTTGGTCATTTGGTAATTAAAAGAAATAAAAAGGGAAAATAAAGCCAAAATTTACTCATCTTTTTCATGGAGGCCGAAATTAGCATGGGGGAAACCATGTCTAGGGTTTTTAAGCTTTCCAAGCTCAATAGTAAGTCCGTTCTAACCCTATTTTTCAAGTTCTTTACATTTTTGGAATCCCGGTAATTTGATTAAGCTTATTCTAGCAATAATTTAAGCTAGGGTTCATAGTTGGAAAAATACCCATAGGTGAAATGTGTTTATTTTGACATTTTATGATAGTACATGAGGTTTTAAATTATGTTAGACAACTTGTGCTACTCGATTTTGAGTGAAAACGAATAAAAGGGCTTAATTGGTAAAAATACCTAATAGTCATAAGTATATGTTATAGTGAGAATTTGATGTTTCCATAGAAGAGAAAAGTGATCAGCATGTCATAAAACATAAGAATAAGGGATGAAGTTTAACTCCCGAGCCTAGGGGCAAAAGCATAAATATGTAAAAGTTTAGGGGCAAAATTGTAAATTTTCCAAAGTTTGAGTTAAGGACTGTTTTGAATAGTACATTAATTAAATAAGTAAAATATGATGTTTTAGATCCCGGAAAACGTGATTTTAACCTAGAATGAGAGAAAAATCAAAAATTGGGAAAGTTGGTAAAATGGCCGTTTTAATATCAATGTAAGTTCATATGTATAATAAGCATTAATTTATGCATGTTTCAATGTAAAATTCATATATTTACTACGATCTCCGAGGTGTTGAAAGTATGTAAGTTGGTATGATAATAATACAACAATAATGTTGTAATTTATATTTGAAAGTTAAATTTAGTGAATTAATTGAATTATGTTAAATTAAATTATTATGGTGCCAAGTTTATGAATTGATTTAAAAATATGTCTATGGTACATGAAGTGCATTGAATTATCATACATAAATGTGATTTCTATGATTATGGATATTATGGGAAATTGTAAGTTCATATGATTTTTAATAAGACAATGTGTAATTTAATGTCATTGCGTTGATATTAAATGAGATGTAAATTTATATGTAAGTAATACATCACTATTACTTGTATTATGATATTTTATAAAAATATTGGAAATATGTTTGTGGATAATTACTTGATTGGTGAAATTGTTGGAAAAGAGAGAAATCTGGTTGAACCTTGGAAAGATTGGATGATACAGATGGTATGTAGCTAGGTCACATGTATAGTGCTGAGTGCACATCATGTGTACAAGAGAGCTACAAGACATTATGATGTAGCTAGGTCGCATGGGTGATACTATGTGTACACCATGTAGACAAGAGAGCTACGGGATATATGTAGCTAGGTCGCATACGTGGCTCCAGGTGAAGGACACCATGTAGACAAGAGAGCTACGAGATAAATTGGCTAGGTCACATGGGTGGTACTGAGTGTTCACCATGTGTACAAGAGAACCGAACTCTATGATCAGTGGAGCTATGTCCTGAAACCACCAGGTATCGAGGATTGATCCGAAGTGTTCAACGGGAGACTCTCTATGTATTGCTTTGTGAGTTTTGTGATGAATATGTGCAGAAACTTGGTTATGTGAATGATGTGTTCATTAAGTGACCAGGATATGGTAAGGTTATAAACAAGTAAGTTATACATGAGGATGATTTTATGGTGACCTTGTGATCATGGGCCTATACTTGTGATGTATGAAATGTGGTGAAAATGATTTGTGATATGTATGTTAAAATGAGGTTAATACAAAGAAAGTGTGAAAGAGTGAATTAGCAATAAAACTGTTTTGGACAATAGCAGTGACCCTGATTTTGAAAAATCACCAAAAATAGTATAAATTGAATCAGAGACTGAATGAGATATCAAATTAAACCTTAATAAGCCTATTTTCATATAAAAGAAACAGAGAAAGCAAAAGAGTTCTATATTTTTAGATATTTATGTTTTTGTGAGACTGGTTCTGAATGATTGCGTGATCCCCTGTTTTGAATTTGGAAAATCACAAAAATTTGGATAAAAATAATTAGAGGCTCAAACTTATATTTTTAAAATTCATAACGAGTCTAATTTCAAGATAAATCAACAAGAACATTATCCGAGTTCTGTACTATAAGATAATTAATTTTTAGTGAAGAGAGGCAAAACTATCAAAAAGTGAAACAGGGGAAATTTTAATAAATAAACTGTACTAATTGGCTAGACCAAAAATTATGAAAATTTTATGGTGGAAATATATGTGAGTCTAGTTTCAGGGGAAATTTACGGATCTTAATTTAGACCTCTGTAGCTCAAATTATAAATAAGCAAGTGACTATGACTCGTGTTGACAGTTTGATGTGAGCATTTATTAGTAAATTGTGAAATCATACTTACAAGAATGCTAAATACATTAAGGATGTGGAATGGAGAGGAGGAGGAGGAAAATAAATATATGTGGAATACATGGAAACTATGGTATATGAAATATTGATATAATGAAATAAATGATATGTGTTTATAATAAAACAGAAAGAGAATGATATGTATCATGACATGTATATATATATATATATATATATATATATATATGACTAGTCTCAATGTAATGCTTATAGGGTATGGAGTTGAATTAAAATGTTTCAGGCAAACATGTTATTCTGCGCATCTAAATTGTGGTATTTTATAAAGATATGATCTAGCTTTAAGTATGAATGCTTGATGATTAAGCTGAAGATACTTGGTAAGATGATAATCTTGGTATAAATGTATAAGTGGTACTATAATAGACAAGGTAAAATGAGTATGAGAGACACATGTATGATGACATACAAATGCTATGTTTGTGGTTTAATTGAGAATGTTTAATCATTAAATGAATACCATGTTATATGCTTTTGATTTTGTATAAGTGTGTAAGAGATTAAGGTTGACCAAAGCTTGGAAAATAGCCTAGGTATATTCTACACAGGCAGAGACACGACCATGTGTCTCAGCCGTGTATGGAATACGACTTTGGGACACGGGCGTATGGAGCCTTAAAGTATGAAATTTCCAATATTTTTGTAAGTTCTCGGTTTAGTCCTGAACCCTTTCTAAAGTATGTTTTGGGCTTCGTAGGCTCAAATAAGGGACTATGTGTAAGTGAATGAATGTTTTAAAATATGAATGAAATTTTATGGGCCGTATTTTAGTTTAATGTTTGTATGTTTGTCCTGTAACGCCTCGTTCCTTATCCCAGCCTCGGGTACGGGTAAGGGGTGTTACATTTAGTGGTATCAGAGCAGGTTTAGTCGATTCTCGGACTAACATAGCAAGTGTGAGAGTTTAGTTATACATGCCACAAATATGTGATAGTGTGATGTCTCCCGACACTAATGAGGACCATTTTGTTTAAAATGAAGTATTCTCCAACCGAGCTACATCTGACTATTTAATAGTAATATTGAAGTATTTGAATAAAGTTTAGCTATGATGTGTTAAACTCGGAAAGGTATGAATAAGAATTCGTGATATATGTATATGTGATAATATGTCAGATGAAAGTTTATATAGTGATATATTTATTCATATTTGTTTGGCCTACATATGCTATTGCATGCTTGACTAAATTAATTAGTAAATGTGATGACTAAAGTTATTCAAAATTCATAGAATGTATGAGTGAGTGCACTTGTTTGAAATGAGATAATTGGAAATTTTATGTAAGACAGATATGAATAATAAATTGTTTGAAGTGGATAGTATGATTATAATGATATATGTGGATAATGAAAAAAATGTGTCATATAGATATACGTCAGAATCGAGTTAGAGACTGTACGACCTCTTGCTGAATATCATTTGGATCATAAATCAAATCCCCAACCTGATTACACAAAGTGTTAATTTGATTGGCCTTCCTCCTTTGGGTTGTATGAAAATGAAAAATTCTAGTATTTCGATCTCCCAAATTAAGTTTGTCGCACTAGGATTTCTGTTTCCATACCAATTATTCATAAAGAAGAACCGTGTAACAGACTGTTTTTAGTCAAATCGGAATAGTGGTTTTGGGACCACAAACCTAAAGTCAAAATATTTATTTTATTATTATTTTAATGTATTCAACATGATAATATGATTTTGTGAAAATTTCATTAAGAAATTTAATCGTTTAAATGCTCAATTCGATAAAAAAGACTAAATTGCGTAAAATGTAAAACTTGTGTTCTATTAGCTAATGGTCTCTAATAGCTATAGAACTTTGAAGTAAAGGTCCTTATGTGGTAATTAGACCATTAAAGTGGGTGGACATTTATGTGCATGGTTAAGTGAATTTTAATGTTAAATGACAAAGGTCAATAAAGTAAATTAATAACTAAATAAGGTAAAATAGATGAAAATAAGCATAATCTTCATGGCTAATTTTCTTCCACCAAAAATAAGATATAAAAACACCATTTTTGAAGTTTGAGCTTTCGGCTAGACTCCTCCACTTGCAAGGTAAGTATTTTGACTCAGTTTTTAATGATTTCTATGTTTTTGGAGTCATTGTAACTTAATCTAGCTAGCCTAGGGACTAATTTGCAAAATTGTTAAATGTTTAGGGTTTTTCCATTGATGAATCTAGGTGTATTTTGATGTTTGATGATAGAAAATGTATGCTTGTTGTTAGATAAACAACATCTGTAAAGTGATTTTTGATAAAATTATCATTTAAGGATTTAATTGAGAAATGTTAAAATTTTGTGGTTAAATAGTGAAATAAATGAAAAATATGGGCAACTAGGGGCTTAATTGAAATTTGGCTAGCATAGGTATAGGTTGAATTGCATGAATTTGTATTTTTATGAGATAAAGACTAAATTGTAAAAATGTTGAAATATTTAGGGTAAAAATGTAAAGTTGCCTTAATGTGTATTTTGGACTAAATTGAATAGAATGATAATTAAATAAGTTAACTTTGATTACATTTAGATCAAGAAAAGAAAATTTTGAATTTAGATCAAAGGAAAAATAAAGAATCGAACTAATCGACTTATTTCGTCATTTTTGCAAACGAAGTAAGTTCGTATGATAATAAGTATTATTATAATTGTGTTTTAAATGTTTTAATATTGAATAAATTGTGAATACAACCTTGCGGACATATTCGACGACGATTCAAAAAAAGTGAAATCCCGGATGAACCTTAGGAATAGATTAGGATACGAATGACAAGTCATTAGGGATTATGTGATTTGGGTGTGGTCCATACGTCCTACCGATGGCTGAGTTATTCAGCATGTGTTGCAGAAACTCGTCAGCTTGTGTGGGCAGACCCGTTGATACCTTGACAATGAACATTATATGTGATATGAGATTAAGACAACTTCGGCTAAATAAGTGGCACTTAGGGTGTGAGATTTCCGTGTATCCGATAGTATTTCAAATGGTTCAATGGGCATATTAGAGATGTGGTTAAATATGAATTTGATACGAGATGGTACATGTATGTACATTAACCGTATAAGTATTGAAATGAGGAAATTTATGAAATTCATAATTAACTTGGTGAATGAAAATGTGGTAGGTTGGTGAATCATTATGAGATATGATATGTTATGTTTAAATTACTTAAATTGTATATATATGGCAAGTTGAGTTATACATTTATACAAGCTTGCTAAGCTTTATAGCTTACATTGTTTATTTTTCGTACTTTATAGTGAAATCAAAGCTAGCTCAAATTTGGGAATTGTCGGAGACCTCATCACACTATCAAGCTATCACTTTGGTATTTTTGAATCTATGTTTTTGGTTATATGGCATGTATAGGAGCTTTTTTCATTTTGGTATATAGTATGGTAATGAATTTAGCCATTTGGATTGGCTTGTAAATGTTTAGTGTTTGGTTTTTATATAGCCATGAGAGTTGGCTTATTTTGGTTGATTTGGCTGTGTATATATATATGCATATGGTCTATGTCTAGTGTTCATAATTGCTATGCAAATGATTGTGGTAAATGGTTGATATTTGAGAATTGATATGATTATCAGTTTAGACAAAATGATGCATAATTGGAAGTGTCCACATTGATGATTTGTGAAAGTGTGATTTGGTATGAAATTGAATGGCATATTGTGGTATTTGTGTGCCTTGTATATGTTGGTATTGAAATGGCATGAATTAAGCTTATTTGAGATTGGATGAATGCCTATTTATGTCATGTTTGGTGCCATTTGGTTTGGTGTAGGTGTATGCAAATTTGGGTGGCAAGATGACTTGGTAAATGACCTATTTTTGTCCATAAAGGCAGAGACATGGGCGTGTGTCTCAGCCGTGTGTGACACACGATCAGGTTGCACGGACGTGTGTCCCCTGGTGTTGATTTAGAAATCAAGTCAGTATGCCCTATACAGTCTAACACACGTGGGTATGACTTGGTTGTGTGGCATAAGTCAGTATACCCTACAGGATTGGCATGATCTAGCACACGGCTCAGGACACGGCCGTGTGTGGCCATTTTGAAGGGCACATGGGCGTGTGGTTGGCCGTGTGACCAAAGTCAGTGAGTTACATGTGGCCGGACACGGCTATGTGATCCCATTTTGAATGTCCACATGGCCTATGACACGGGTGTGTCTTTGGCCGTGTGAGACACACGGCCGGGCTGTACGAGTGTGTGTCCCCTATTGTTTGAAAAACTTTCTAAGTTTTCCAAATTTTTTTTGAATAATCAGTTTAGTCCCAAACCACTCCTAATGCATGTTTTGTGCCTCGTTGGCTCGTATTAGGGACATTATGAATGAATGTGAATGTTTTATATTTGAAAATGGAAAAATGTATGAGAAATGTATGTTTAATTGTGTTATAAGTTCGGTAATACTCTGTAACCCTATTCTGACAATGAATACAAGTGAGGAGTGTTACATTTATTGGTATTAGAGTTACGGTTTAGTTGATTCTAGGACTAACGTAGCGTATGTGAGAGTCTAGCGATACATGCCATATATTAGTTGTGATAGTGTGATATCTCCTAACAGTTTTAAAATGTGTTTTCATATAGTAAATGGATCCCAATCGAGCTGTAGGTAATGATTTTGAAAGTAATGCTCCAACCTCTATTCACGAAGTAGCGCAATCGGAGTCGAGACCTGTATCGGGTAGTCAGGGAGGAGAGGCTAAAGAAGCCTTCTTCCAGATGATGAATGAGTGGCTTACAGAGTTTCTTCGAACAAATTCGGCTGCTCAACAACCTCCACCCCCACCTAATCCCCAATCGGTTCCCCTAGCTTCTCAAGGTTTGGAACTTCTACGATTGAATAAGCTGCCTCTTGATAAAATTTGAAAATACAGGGCTAAAGAATTTAGAGCTATTATTGATGACGACCCTAAGAGAGCCGAGTTTTGGCTTGAGAATACTATCAAAGTATTTGATGAACTATCTTGCATACCAGCTGAATGTGTAAAATATGCCGTATCACTTCTGAGAGACACAACGTATCAATGGTGAAATACTTGAATATTTGTGGTATTGAGAATGGGTCACCTGGGAATTCTTTCAAGCTGAATTCAGAAAGGAATACATCAGCCAACGGTTTATTGATCAAAAGTGAAAAGAGTTTCTAGAGCTGAAACAGGGTTGAATGTCTGTAATCGAGTACGAGAGAGAGTTTGTAAGACCCAGTAAATATGCTCAAGAATGTGTTTCCACCAAAGAAATTATGTGTAAACGATTTGAAGATGGGTTGAACGAAAATATCATATTGCTAGTCGAGATTTTAAAGTTGAAAGAATTTGTGGTGCTAGTTGACCGAGCTTACAAAGCTGAAAAACTTGGCAAAGAAAAGAGAAAAGCTAATTTCGAAGCTATAGATTTAAAAAAGAGATCGATGAATAAACCCTATCAATCCTCGTCACAGAAATCACGGGATTCGTATACTCGTTCGAATGCTTCAATGGGTTATCCAAATAAAGATCATGGAAAGTAATACTCGAGTCCTAAAGCTCAGGCTACTTCAGTGTCGAGTGTGGGTAGTGTGAGAAATAATACACCCGAGTGTCAACAGTGTGGACGATGACATTTTGGAGACTGCTGGATGAATAATAAAGCTTGCTTTAAATGTGGTTCATTAGATCACTTTATTTGAGATCTCCCTGAGTTAGCTGAGAAAGATAAATTTGAGAATGCAAGACCAAGCAACACAGCTTCTAAAGGGAGACCACTTAGAAATACAGGAAATATGACCAGTAGTAAAGGAATGACAAAGGACTCTATTGTGAGATCCGAGGCTAGAGCGCCAGCTAGAGCTTACACTATTCGCTCTTGCGAAGATATTTCGTCACAAGATGTTATCACTAATACATTTTCTCTCTATGACACTAATGTAATTGCCTTGATTGATCCTAGATCGACTCATTCATATATCTGTACGAATCTAGTGTCTAGTAAGATTTTTCCTGTTAAGTCTACTGAGTTTGTGATTAAAGTATTGAACCCCGTAGTAAAGTATGTCCTAGTTGATAAAGTTTGCAAGAACTGTCCTTTGATGACTCGGGGTTACTACTTTCCAGAAAATTTGATGCTTTTACCGTTTAATGATTTCGATGAGATTCTGGGTATGGATTGATTGACTTTGCATGATGCTATTATGAATTGTAAATGAAAGACTATTGAATTGAAATGCCAAAATAGTGAAATCCTTTGAATTGAATCAGATGAGTTGAGAGGATTGCTTGTTGTGATTTCGTCGATATTAGCTCAGAGATATTAAGAAAAGGTTGTGATGCTTATCTTGCATATCGACTAGATACAAAAGTATCTGGATCAAAGATTGAATCAGTACCAATAGTTTGTGAATACCCGGATGTGTTTCCAGAAGAGTTACTTAGGTTGCCACTGATTAGAGAACTCGAGTTTGCTATTGCAGTTGTGTTGGGAACATCACTGATATTGATAGCTCCGTACAGAATGGCTCCAACAGAATTGAAAGAATTGAAAGCTCAGTTGCAATAATTAACAAATAGAGGTTTTGCATGACCTAGTTTTTTGCCATGGGGTGCACCAGTGTTGTTCGTAAAAAAGAAAGACAGATTAATGAGACTGTGTATTGATTATCATCAGCTCAACAAGGTTATGATTAAGAATAAGTATTTGTTGCTAAGAATTGATGATTTGTTCGATCATTTGAAAGGAGAAATAGTGTTTTCGAAGATTGATTTAAGATCTGGCTATTATCAGTTACGAGTTAAAGATTTGGATGCGCTGAAAATTGCGTTCAGAACAAGGTACGGGCATTATGAATTTCTTGTTATACCTTTCGGATTAACTAATGCTCCTGCAGTTTTTAAGGATTTGATAAATCGAATATTTAGACCATATTTGGACAGATTTGTTGTTGTATTTATTGACGACATTCTGATTTATTCCCGAGATGAATCTGAGCATGATGAACATTTGAGAATTGTGTTACAAACATTGAGAGACAAGGAATTGTTCGCTAAATTCAGTAAATGCAAGTTTTGGCTCTGAAAGGTTGGATTTTTAGGACATATTGTTTCAGCGGAAGGCATTAGAGTTGATCCAATTAAAATTTCAGCAGTTGTTGATTGGAAACCACGAAGAAATTTATCTAAAGTCAGAAGCTTTCTAGGATTAGCTGGCTATTATCGGTGTTTTGTTAAAGGATTCTCGATGATTGCTACACTAATAACTAAATTACTACAGAAAGATGTGAAATTTGAGTGGCTCGAGAAATGTCAATAGAGCTCTAAACAGTTGAAAGCATTGTTAACTGACACACCAATTTTGGTTCAACCTGAGTCGGGTAAAGAGTTTGTGATTTTCAGTGACGCATCATTGAACAGTTTGGGTTGTGTTTTGATACAAGAGGGTAAAGTGATAGCTTATGCTTCTAGATAGTTGAAACCGCATGAAATGAATTATCTAACGCACGATTTAGAGTTGGCCGCTATTGTTTTCGCATTGAAAATTTGGCGACATCATTTATTTGGTGAGAAGTGCCACATCTTTGTAACAGCCCGATTTTAGCTAAATCGAAAAAGTGGTTTTGGAACCACAAATTCGAGGTCATAAAATTATTTTAATATTATTTTTGATGTTTACAGCATGTGATAATGTATGTGTGAAATTTTCGTGTGATAATTTTATCGTTTAAGTAGTTAATTTGACTAAAGGACTAAATCGCGTATAATGCAAAAGTTGCATTCTATAAGTTAAAAGTGTCTATTTGTTATGAGGCATTAAATGAGAGGTCCTTATGTTGATATTAGACCATTGATAGTGGGAATGGTCATAAACGGGCATATATTTGATGATTTTATAATGGTTACATTTAGGTTAAAATTGTAAAATGATTATTAGTGTTAATATTAATTAAAACAAAGCTAAAAATAAGACATATTATCATCATTCATAGCTGAATAACAAAGAAGAATAAGATAAACTAGGGCTTTGAATTTTGGCAACTTGATATCTTGATTAAGGTATGTTCTTTGTTCGTGTTTTTGATGATTTCTATGTTTTTGCGATCATTGCTTTGAGTACTAGCTAGCCCGTACCCTAATTTCGGAAATTGTTGATGATTTTGTGAAATGCCATTATTGAGTGCTTGAGCTCTTGAATGTTTGATGATGGAAAATGAGTATCTGTTGACAGGTATCATGTTTTGTAAAGTGATTTTTAGTGAAATTGTATAAAAGGGATTAAATTGAGAAAATGTGAAATGTAGTGGTTAAAAGTGTGAAATAAATAAAAAT
The DNA here is from genome assembly GCF_025698485.1 of Gossypium arboreum. NCBI lineage: Eukaryota > Viridiplantae > Streptophyta > Magnoliopsida > Malvales > Malvaceae > Gossypium > Gossypium arboreum. The sequence goes on along the minus strand of NC_069081.1, from coordinate 79,907,002 downwards.
ATGGGCTGTTATGAAGCTATAGAACATTTGGCTAAGCATGGGCCATATTGATTTTTGTGAATTTTGTGTTTTTGTGAAATAGGGACTAAATTGAATAAATGTGGAACTTTAAGGGCTAAAGTGAAAAAAAGCCCAAATATGAGTTGTGGACTAAATTCGATGTGTTGATGAATAAAAGAATTAATTTTGAATGTATATAGATAAAGGACGAAAGAAAATAGATTTAGATTGGGGAAATCGAAAGTTGACGAATAGTCAATTCAGTCTGTTTATCCCAAATACGAGGTAAGTTCATATGCAAATAAATGTCTTTAAATTGATTTATAAATGTTTATTTGTCATTGAATTTCTATGAATGTTGAACGAGCAAATACAATCAAGAATCGACGAAGTTATGATATATGAAAGTCTCGTACGTACCTTAGGAATATTATAGGATACGAATCTTATGACATTAGGTTATCGAGATGTGATAACATGTAAGACCAATCTGGGACATTGGCATTTTGTTGAGATTACGTGTAAGACCATGTTTGGGACATTGGCATCGTTAATCGATTTCATGTAAGACCCTATCTAGGAAAGTGCCATCGATATGTGATAACATATAAGACCATACCTGGGATATGGCATTGTACGAGCTTATGTGATTTTCGAGCATTCTTAACAATTCCGAATGGTTCAACGGGAAAGGTCAAGTTGAGAAAGAATATGTGAATGAGCTAAGTGACTCAGGTACGTACGAGATTCATATGAGTATTGAGAAGTGAAGTAAATGACGAATTTGATTATGATATTGAATATGTGTTCAATGTGAAAGGTTTGTGAACTTGTGTGTGATTAGTTAAGTTTAACATATTTGATTTGATATGAAAAGATTCACGTGATTGCTTATTTGTATATGGATTACTAAGCTTTTAAAGCTTACTTTGTATGTTCTTTCCATGTTTTATAGATTATCAAAGCTAGCTTAGACTCGGGGACTGTCGGGAAACATCATCATACTATCAATCATCTCGTTGGTACTTTTGAAGCTTTGTATATATGGTATATGGCATGTATAGGCTAGAGTCATCTTGGTATGTTTTGAGTTGTGATTATAGCAATGAGATTTGGCTTGTAGATGTTGGAATATGTCCATTTAAGTTGGCTTTGAATTATATGTTTGATAAATGATATATGTGATGTATATAATGTCCTAAGTGTTGGCTTTTTTGGAATGGATGTATGGATGCTCTTTTGGATAGGAATATGTTGTGGTATTCTGCTTGTAATTTGGTATATTTTGTTACGATTTAAGGATGATAAATTGATAAGTTTGAGAAGCATGATTTGGTTGATAAAAAGGTGAGAAAATTTATTTAAGAGTTATGTGAGATTGGTGATTGTGGCATATTGATTTGGTATGTTTTGAATATGGAATTTAGTAGTTGAATTGATTGATAATAGATGGTATGATATGTGTTGAAATGGCATGTTTTGGCTACCTATATATGTGTTGAATTGATACCATTTGATGGCTAGGTGTATATGAGTTGAGGGTGGCAAATTGGCTTTGCAAATGGCCTATTTTTATCCACACGGGTAGAGACACGGGCGTGTGCTATGTCTCAGCCGTGTGCGACACACAGTCATGTTACACAGCCATGTGTCCCCTGGGGTACCCTTTCGATTTAAGTCAGTATACCCTAAAGTTTTTGTGACATCCCTAATTTAACCCTAGTCGGGAAGTGGTTTCGGGACCACAAAACTGGGTCACAAAAACATTTAAATACCTTATTCCATGCCAAATATATGTGAAAATGCATGTGTGAATTTTTAGTTCTTTGATTTAGTTAAATTGAACGTAAATTGAAAGAAAAAGGACTCATGTGAAAGGATTTAAATATATGTGGCTAATTTTAAGAGGTTAGTAAAAGAATGAAGTAAAATAGATGGAGTTGCATGTCAAATAGTCCATTTCTTAAGGATAGTGGCCGGCCATGACAAGATTATGGGCAAAGGGAACATGTTTCCAACATGTTAGGTTAGTGGTGTATGTAGGAAGCCATAAAATAAAAGCTAGCATTAAAGAATTGAAAAAAATGATGAGCATGGATGCCCCCCATTTGCCGTGAATTGAACAAGAAAAACAAAAAAAAAGTGCTCATCCTTTCTCAAATTTTTGTATTGCCGTGAGTGAGGGAGAGGGGGGTTTGGAGAAGCTTGGCCATACTTGCAACTAGATTGAGGTATGTTTGATGTCATTCCTTAAGATTCATGCATGTTTTAGTTGTTAGTTTGAAACCTACCTAGCCCATGGCTTAGATTTCTTTGCTATTCGATGGAGATGAAGTTCGGCCATGGAGGTTGTCTTTCTTGGTTGGTATTTTAATGTTGTTGTGACGAAGCATGAAGAGAAGTGAGATGAATGTTTAATAAAAGGATATTTTTGTGCCATTGAGTTCTTGTTGTTATATGTGTATGCATGAGTATTCGGCCATGCTATAGAATTCATGTTGCAAAATAATTAATGCTTAATGTCATATATAATAGTACTTGTGAATGAGCTTGAGAGTATCTAAATTATTAGTTGGAGGTGCCGAATGTGGTCTTGGATGAATTTTAAAGAACAAAGAAATTTTGGGTGACTATAGGTCAAGGACATTCGGCCAAAGGCTTGTGTGCTAGCAAAGTCGGCCTAGATGGGGTAAATGTTAAGTGTTAAATGTTCATGAGATAAAATTTTGTGATTTGATGAATTAATGATGATAGTATAGTTGATGTCATGTATAAATATGTGGCAAGACGGTTAAACTAGTTAATTTATTGATTAAGCTCAAGAAGCTAGAGGTGGAGAATCAAGCAAAGGCAAAGGAAAGAACATCGAGTAGCGAGTTGGAACCATTTTACCCAATACAAGGTAAGTCATTAAGCATATATTTGATATTGCTTAAATGATTGTAATATCTATGCAATTGTGTTTAATGAGATGAAATATATATACAAATGTATGTGTATGAAAAGATGATATTGTTGAACGTAAAAGGGATAGTGAAATGTGTAGGAAGTTTGCTTGGCACTAAGTGTGCGAGAAATAGATGTGTACGGTGATTTAGATTGGCACTAAGTGTGCGAGCTTGTAATGTATGGCACTAAGTGTGCGAGTTTGGACTATATGGCACTATGTGTGCGGGCTTGAATCACATGGCACTAAGTGTGCGTGATTGAGTATTAAGCACTATGTGTGCGAACTCTACACATATCTCCGATTGAATAGTTATATGGAGGTGTGACTTTATCGAGATGAGTATGGACAGCGGAAAGAGTAAGTACCTTGAGTTCATGGCTAATAGATGCTATGTTCATGCTCGGGTGGAGTTGGTAAGATTTAAATCTATGTGATGATTTCAATTGCATTCCGTAAATAAGGTATCGTGGAATAGATGAAAGTTCATTTGATTGCATGATTGTTGCGGAAATGAAATGATGTATGGAAATTGCTTCAAATATCCTATTGAATAGTATATGAAATGTAAATGTATGACTTGGTATGAGATTGATCCGAAAGGTCTAAGGAACTATGGTATAGTTCGGTATGGCTGGAACACTTGGCCTTGTTTCATTATTTCATTTTAAGATAATTTTATTAATGGATGGTTGTGGAATGCTTATGACTTACTGAGTTATAAACTCACTCGGTGTTTTCTTGTCACCCATTTTAGGTTTATTGGACTCGTCTCCTTTTAGGTGCTCGGAACCGTCAACGAAGTCATCACACCGTCGAGCAATTTTTGGTATTGTCTTCTTAGTCAACTTAGGAGAACATTTGGCATGTATGGGCTATTTTGTTTTGTTAAATTTTGGGTTGTAAACTTTAAGCCATGTGAAAATGGCCTATGTGGTCGTTTGAGTGGGATGCTAGAATCTATAGCCACGAGTCTTAGAAACCTTAATTTTGATAAGGTGGCCATAATTTGTGTCATGAATGATGGATGATTAGTAAGGCTAAGGAAGGATTCTTGAAATTGGCATAGTCTACTGCAGTAACTGTTGCGGACAGCAGCAGTGATATGAGATCGAAAAATCACTAAAAATAGTAGAAGTGGAATTAATTGCTAAAAAAATTACGTACTCGAAGCTTGATGGGTCTATTTTCATATAGATGAAACGAAACGATTATATGAGCTGTATTTTAAGAGATATTCAAGATTTCGTGAGACAGGGCCAGAACGGTTTCTGGATTCTATGTTTCGACTTTGAAAATTTACCATAAATTATCCAGAAACAATTAGAAGTCATGCCTTATATTCATAGATTCCCCTTTGAGTCTAGTTTCATTAGAAACAAACGGCATGAGCATTGGAGCTCTGTACGAGATGATATCCAGGTCGTAATGCGCAAAGGCCAGTGTAGTCGAACCCCGAAACAGGGGTGACTTTAACTAATAAAATGTACCAATTGGCCCAACCAAAAATTTTAGAAATAAATCCACAGATGGATATATGAGTCTAAATTCGGGGAAAATTTACGGAACTGGTTTTCGAGTTCTGGAACTCGAGATATGATTTTTAAGGTGACAGGACGCAGTTTGCCACCGGACTGGAAATGTGAAAAATAGTCTGTGTGACACATGAGAGTTGGTCTGAGAACCCCTCGTGTCCGACTCCGGCGACGGTATCGGGAATGGGGTGTTACAGTTTTGACATGGTTGAGACACACAGGCATGTCTATTGGCCGTGGGAGACGCACAGCCTTGGCACATGGGCATGTGTGGCTATTTCGAAAGGTATATGAGTTTGAGACACGGGTGTGTGGTCAACCGTGTGGCCAAGTCAGTAACCTTCCTAATTTTTCCACGGCCATGGTACACGGGCGTGTCCTCAGTTGTGTGATGCAAGTCAGTATGTATGCCCTATTTTCACACAGCCTGTTCACACGGGCGTGTGACCCTGAATTAGTGAAAATTTTATAAGTTTCTCAAAGTTTGTAAATGTTATTGGTTTAGTCCTGAACCTCTTCTAAGAATGTTTTAAGGTCTCGTAGAGCTGTATAAGGGACAATGTGAATGATTTAAATGAAGTTTATATATGAATGCATAAATGAATACGTTATGTATGTGAATGATGTGTATTGATCGGTAATGCCTTGTAGTCCTATTTCGGTGATGGATACGGGTTAGTGGTGTTACATTTAATTAGTATCAGAGCTAGGCTTAGTCGATTCTAGGACTAACGTAGTGAGTGAGAGTCTAGCTATACATGCCATGTATATAAACTGTGATAGTGTGATGATTCCTGACAGTGAAAATGTGTTTTTATATAGCAAATGGATCCCGATCGAGCCATAGCTAATGATGTAGAAAGTAATACACTCGCTCCTACTCAAGGCTCTACCCGGCTGATTCTAGGCCTATTTCTAGTAGCTAAGGGGGAGAGACTAAGCAAGCCTTCTTTCAAATGATGCATGAATGGTTCACGGAATTCGTACAAATGAATTCGGCTGCTCAACAACCTCCACCCCCACCTGTTCCTCAACAAGTCCCAATTGTGCCACAAGTGATAGATCCGATTCGATTGAATAAGCTGCTAGTGGATAAGATTCATCGCTGAAGAGTTTTGGGCTATAGTTGATGATGATGCTGAGAGGGCTAAGTTCTGGCTCGAGAACACAATCAGAGTATTTGATGAATTGTCCTATACTCCTGATGGATGTATTAAATGCATTGTATCATTGCTGAGAAATAATGTGTATTATTTGCGGAAAACCTTAATATCTGTGGTTTCTAGAGAACATATTACTTGAGAGTTCTTTCAATCTGAATTTTGAAAGAAATAAATAAGTCAGCGATTTCTTGATCAGAAGCATAAAGAGTTTCTAGAATTGAAACAGGGTCGAATGACTGTGACTGAGTACGAAAAAGAATTTGTGCGATTGAGAAAATATGCTTGGGAATATGTTTCTACTGAAGAGATCATGTGTAAATGACTCATTGATGGATTGAACGAAGATATAAAGATATTAGTTGGGATTCTGGAAATCAAAGAATTCGTTATTTTAGTTGAAAGGGCTTGTAAAGCCGAAGATCTCTGCAGCGAAAAGAGAAAAGCTGATTTTGAAGTAAGAGATTTGAGAAAGAGATCAACTAGTAAGTCTTATCAGTCTGCATTGAAGAAATTTCGATACTCGTTTAATAGTTTTATTGCATCGGTGGGACATTCAAATAGAGATCGAATAAGACAACAGTCAAGCTTTAAAGCTCCGGCTACTTCGATAGCAAGTGTTGGGAGTGCAAGACCTAACCGACTTGAATGTAAACATTGTGGTAAAAAGGCATCCCAGAGATTGTAGATTGAATGATCGAGCCTATTTTAAATGTAGATCACTGGATCATTTTATTCGTAATTGTCCTAAGTTGGCTAAGCAAGATACAGTACAAAATACGAGGCCGAGTAACACTTTAGCTGCAGGTAGTCCACCCAAAAACACGGTAAATGTGAGTGGTAGCCAGAAAGCGACTAAAGACTCTGCTGCAAGGTCAGAGGCGAGAGCACCTGCATGAGCTTACGCTATTCGCGCTCGCGAAGAAGTGTCATCTCCAGACGTCATTACCAGTACTTTTACTCTCTATGATACTAAAGTTATTGCATTAATAGATCCAGGATCAAGTTATTCGCATATATGTGTGAATTTAGTATCCAGTATGACTTTATCTGTAGAATCTACTGAATTTATAATTAGAGTATTGAACCCCTTAGGTGTAACACCCCTAACCTGGGTTCTATTCCAACACCGGGTACGAGGCATTACCGTTCACAAATCACATATATACGTACAAGTTGGATTATACGAGCCCGTTAAAACTTAAAACATTTTCAAACTTTTTCCAAAACTTCTTATCTTAGGCCTACAAGGCCCAAAACACCTCTTGGAAGTTAGTCGGGACCCATTCGAGTCCTTTAACCAACACTAGGAAAATGACCTTTGAAACAGGGCACACGCCCGTGTGGATGGGCAACACAATCGTGTGGAACTTAAACATGGTCGTGCTGATGGCCCATGTGACATGCACAGCCTAAGCACCTAGGGACAGCGGTGCCAAAAAATTGATCGCGAGGTTTCGTGATAGGTTTTAAATATTTATAAGTACTCATTCTTGAACTAACTATTATCGCGATGTAGGCAAGTGTACCTATCGAACAGTAGTATAGTTTTAGCAAGACCGGATTGTCGAACCCAAAAGAACTAAAAGTACTAGTAATGACTGTCTTTTTAATATCTAGTCTAAGAATAAAGAGGTTTTTATTTTAACTAACAAATTATCTAAACTAAGAATGCACAGAGAATGGAATTGGGGAATTGCTTTTGGAAAAATCGATTGAATGAAGACAATACCTAAGGAAAAATCCACCTAGACTGTACTTGTTATTCTGGCTCTGAATCGGACGATTTATTCATTTAACATGTTCCGTAGAGATCCCTAAATTATGTTATTATCCCTATTCAAGACTAATAATGTCTAATCCCTAGATTGAATAACAGAGACTTTTCTCTAATTAACACTTTAGTGTTGCATTAACTCGATCTATGGATCCCCTTATTAGGTTTCACCCTAATCCGGAAAAATCTTGTCACCCTATGTCTAGGCGCGCAATCAACTCCTCTTAATTATGACAAATGTACTCTTAAACAGGGTCTATTCCTCCTCTGAATAAGAGCTTATCTTGAATAGGTATCCTGGGATATCAAAACAAGAATTAAGAACACATAATTAAGAACAAGTCAAATATTTATCATACAATTTAGAAAATAATAACAAGATTCGTCTTAGGTTTCATTACCCTTAGGTATTTAGGGGATTTAGTTCATAACTAAATAAGAAAACATCTCAGAATGATAAAGAATACAAAACATAAAGAAAACCCAAAACTCCTAAAGGGAAATTGAGGAGAGATCTTCAATCTTGATGATGAATCCGGCTTCTGAGATGGATCAATCGGCTTCCTTGGAGTAATTCCTTACTCCCCTCCTTTGTCCTCCTTTTCTTCCTTCTCTAGGGTGTATTTATAGGCTTTGGAATGGCTAAAAGCCCTCAAAATTAGCCTTTTCTGAATTAGACTCAACTTGGGCTTGACAGGGACACGCCCATGTAACATGCCCATGTGCGATTACTTCTGGCCGTGCTCAAGCCTACGAAATTGACACGGCTGTGTGGCCTGCCCGTGTGAGGAGTTCTAGGCCATGTTGATTTCGTACTTTGTCCCATTTTCTACATTTTTGGCCTGTTTCTCGTTCCTTTCACTCTGCTATGCTCTCCTAAGTGTAAAACATGAAATTAAAGCATTAGGAGCATCGAATTCACCAATTCTATTGGGAAATCATCCATAAAATGTGTTAAACATGGGGTAAAAATATGTATAAATTATGGTTTATCAACGTGCGAAGGGTCTGATCTGTATCAGCGTAACATAGACACATGAAACATATCGTGAATCTTTTCTAACTCTGGCGGCAATTCCAAACAGTAGGTAGCAGGCCCTACTCTCTCGGTTACCTCATAAGGTCCTATAAAACGAGGACTCAACTTGCCTTTTCTACCAAATCTGAGAACTTTCCTCTACGGGGAAACTTTCAAAAATACCTTATCCCCGACTTCAAACTCAATCTCCCTTCGTTTCAAATCTGTGTAGGATTTTTGTCTATCCGAGGCGGCCTTCAAACAGTCACGAATCACCTTAACTTTTTCCTCAGCCTCTTTGATCAAATCAACCCCATGAATCTGACTCTCTCTCAACTCAGTCCAGAATAGGGGCATTCGGCACTTTCACCCGTACAAAGCCTCATAAGGCACCATTTTTAGACTCGATTCATAGCTGTTGTTGTAGGCAAATTCAACCAATGGTAAGTGTTTTTCCCAACTTCCTTGGAACTTGAGAACACAACACCTCAACATGTCCTCTAATATCTGTATTACTCTTTCAGACTGCCCGTTAGTTTGCGAATGAAATGTCGTGCTGAAACTCAACTTAGTTCCTAAAGCTTCTTGTAACTTCTTCCAAAACCTCGAGGTGAACCTCAGGTCTCGATCAGATACAATCGATAATGACACACCATGAAGCCTCACTATCTTAGAAACATATAAGTCGGCCAACTTTTCAAGGGAGTAGTCGGCACGCACTGGTATGAAGTGTGTTGACTTAGTGAGTCTATCGACAATAACCCATACTGCATCTTTCCTTTTTGGGGTTTGAGGCAAACTAGTCATGAAATCCATGGTGATATGATCCCATTTCCACTCGGGAATCATAATAGGCTAAAGTAAACCCAAAGGCATTTGATGTTCAACCTTTACTTGTTGACACATTAGGCACTTGGATACAAACTCTGAAATGTCTCTTTTCAACCCGACCACCAATACATTTTCTTAAGATCGTTGTACATTTTCATGCTACCCGGGTGAACTAACGAACAACCACTGTGTGCCTGTAATGCCCCCACGCCCGAGACCGTCGCCGGAGTCGAGTATGAGGTGTTACTAAGCTTAATTTAACATATTTAGAACTTTGGATTATTTATTTCTACATTCACAGCTTTTAAGCTACTTGCATCACAGTCACAAGAAAAATCATATCTCGAGTTACGAAACTCGAAATCAAGATCCGTAAATTTTCCCTAAATCTACACTCATATACCTATCTACTAATTTTTTTTATAGAATTTTTGGTTGGTCCAATTAGTACAGTTTATTAGTTAAAGTTACCCCTGTTTCAGGACTTGACTGGTCTGACCTCTGTTTACTACGAACCACATTTCTCTCTGTAAAAAATCCATATGACTATGAGGTTTATTTCTACTGAAACTAGACTCAATAAGGATTCTGAGAATATAAAATACAATACCTAATTATATCTTTACAATTTATGGTGAATTTCTAAAGTTGGAACAGGGGATTCAGAAACTGCTATGACCCTGTTTCACTAAAATTCAAATATCTTGTAACATATAATTCCTTTACCTGTTTCATTTGTTTCATGTAAAACTAGACATAATAATCTTCAATTTGATATGTAGTTCATCACCAAGTTCAATTTCTATGATTTTTAGTAAATTTTAAACTCGCGTCAGTGTTGCTGCAGATATTCTGTTTATGGCAAATTTCATCCCTTTTATGAGTTTTTATGCACTAAGTATCTTAATAATTTTCCTTAACATCAAATATAATCTAAACTAACTATTTTCATAATTTATCATTATCAAGCATTTCCTCAACCATTCCATCACCATACCATAAGATCATTTACACAAAAAGGTATATTGCTATACATGCCATACTTAAATTTACAAGCCATTACCAAAAGTCTTCCTGATAGTGTGATGAGCCTTGACCTATCCCGACTCTCGAGCTGGCTTGTCCAAAACTACAATGAGTAAGAAGGAGGAGTAAGCATAAATGCTTAGTAAGTTCATATGCAAATAATAAGTAACATAACAAACATACCAATCAACATTAGCATGTATCACTAAAACACATATCACATTTTTAATCATTTTTCATCATCTTATTCCTTATCGTGGTTGTATCAATACTCAACCCGAGGGTTAAATACATACCTGTCCAAAATATCCATTTCACATCACTTACCAATACGTCTCTTTACATCTCGAATATTCCTCCATTTGAGTAGAACTTTACCCGTTGAACACATCGGAATATAATTCGGATACATGTATAACTTGCACATAAGTGCCATATATGCAATCAAGCAATCATGTAACCCGCCCATAAGCGAACTCGGACTCAACTCAACGAGCTCAAGCGTTCGCATCCATAAGTGAACTCGGACTCAACTCAATGAGTTCGGACGCCTAGTTACATCTCACGAACTCGGACTCAACTCAACGAGTTCGGACATTCGCATCCATAAGTGAACTCGGACTCAACTCAACGAGTTCGGATGCTCAACCATCCTAGTGACATGTCACTTGTATCCTAATCTATTCCTAAGGTTCAAACGGGCTTTTTCCTCAAACACTTATCCTTGCCGTCTTCCGTAGAATGCCGAAATCAATACTCGGTAACAATTATATTTAACAAGTAGTTCACATAATTTACATATTATTTGAAATTAACCAAAAAGCATACATTTCATAATAAAATTTAGCATAACATATAATTGACATCAATAACTTAAAAATAACCATTATGCTACATTATTTACACATGAACTTACCTTGGTACCAAAATACAAAGATTTTGCAATTTAGTCCACAATCTTTTCTTTTCCTCGATTGAGGTCGATTCCACGTCTTTCTTGATCTAAAATAACACATTTAGCTTATTTAATACTCACATTATCAAATTAATCCTTAACTCAAATTTTGACAAAATTACAATTTTACCCCTAAACTTTTGCATATTTACATTTTTGCCCCTAGGTCAGGATTAAAATTTATTCCTTATTCTTATGTTTTACAACATTCTGATCACTTTTCCTTCTATGGCAACATCAAATTCTCACTCTAACATGTACTTGTGACTATTAGGTATTTTTACCGATTAAGCCCTTTTACTCGCTTTTGCTTAAAATCGAGTAGTACAAGTTGTCTAACATAATTTAAAACTTCATATTCTATCATAAAACATCAAAATACACAAATTTCACCTATGGGTATTTTTCCAAATATAAACCCTAGGTTAAATTATTGCTAACATAAGCTTTATCGAGTTATTGGGATCTCAAAACGTAAAAATCATTAAAAGCGGGCTTGGAATCACTTACTATGGAGCTTGGAAGCTTGAAACAAACCCTAGCTATGGAGAACCCTTGAAATTTCGGCCTAATGAAGAAGATGGACAAAATTGGCTTTTAATTTTGTTTTTAATTCATTTTAATAACTAAATGACCAAAATACCCTTACTACTAAACTTTCCAAAATTCCTTCCATGTCCTAATTTTGTCCATGAACTTAAAATTGGTAGAATTTCTATTTAAGACCTCCTCATTAATATTCCAAAACAATTTCATACTAAAACTTCTAGAATGCAAGTTTTGCAACTTATTCGATTTAGTCCCTACTTTCAATTTAAGCACTTTAGGCATAGAATTTCATCACGAAATTTTCACACAATCATGCAATCATATCATAAACCTCAAAATAATTATAAAATAATTATTTCTATCTCGGATTTATGGTCACGAAACCACTATTCGATTAGGCCCTAATTCGGGATATTACAACTCTCCCCTTTAAGGATTTTCGTCCTCGAAAATCTTACCGTAAAATGATGTGGGTATTGATTTCTCATAGTTTCTTGGATTCCCATGTAGCTTCTTCTACTCCATGCCTTTGCCACAACACCTTCACAAGTGCAACATTTTTATTCCTTAGTTGTTTGACCTCTCGAGCTAAAATCTTAATCGGTTCTTCTTCGTAGGTCATATCCGGTTGTAGTTCAATTTCGCTCGGTGAAACTACATGTGAAGGATCCGAACAATACCGACGTAACATAGATACGTGGAACACATCATGAATCTTCTCTAATTCGTGGTAATGCTAGCCGATATGCTACCGGTCCAACTTTTCCAATTACTTCATACGGCCCAACAAAACGCGGACTTAATTTGCCCTTCCGTCCAAATCTAAGGACTTTCTTCCACGGAGTCACCTTTAAAAATACTTTATCACCAACTTGAAATTCAATGTCCTTTCGCTTTAGGTCTGCATAAGATTTCGTCTATCCAAGCGACTTTCAAACAATCTCGAATTATCTTCACTTTTCTTCGCTTTTATTAGATCAACTCCATAAATCTGATTTTCCTTGAGTTCACCCAATACAATGGCGTTCAAACTTACGACCATATAATGCTTCATAAGGTGCCATTTTCAAGCTCGTCTGATAACTATTATTGTAAGCAAATTCCACCAACGGTAAGTATCTTTCCCAACTTCCTTGAAATTCCAATACACAACATCTAAGCATATCTTCAAGAATCTGAATTATTCTTTCTAATTGTCCATCAGTTTGTGGATGAAAAGCAGTACTGAAATTTAACTTCGTACCTAACGCGTCTTGCAACTTTTGCCAAAACCGCGAGGTAAACCTTGGATCTCTATTTGAAATAATCGATAATGGTATTCCGTGTAATCTAACAATTTCTCTAATATACAGTTCAGCCAACTTTTTAAGAGAATAATCCGTACATACCGGGATAAAATGAGCTGACTTAGTTAATCTGTCAACTATTACCCGGATGGCATCTTTCTTTCCGAGTCAATGGCAATCTGAAACAAAATCCATAGTAATCCGATCCCATTTCCATTCAGAACCATAATAGGTGGAGTAATCCTGAAGGTACTTGGTGTTCAACTTTCACCGTTGACAAATTAAGCATTAGGACACAAACTCGATATATCTCTTTTCATTCCATTCCACCAATACATTTTCTTCAAGTCATTATACATTTTTGTACTACGGATGAATCGAGAAATAACCACTATGTGCTTCCTCAGGATCTTTTGAATCAATTCCTCATTTTTGGTACGCAAATCGATCTTTGAACATTAAGCACCCATCGAACCAATTCTCAAATCGATCCCGACGACTTCACACTTTATTTTCTTTTGGCTAGCAAATCTTGATCATTTTTCTGAGTTTCAGAAATCTCTTGTAAAAACATCGGTCTTGCTCTTAACTCTGCTAGAATCGAACCGTCATCTGACATTTTCAACTGAGTGTTCATAACTCTCAAAGCAAACAACAACTTTCTACTTAAAGCATCGGCAACCACATTCGCTTTTCCCGGATGATAATCAATAACAAGCTCATAATCTTTCAATAACTCTAACCATCTTCGCTGTCTCAAATTCAAGTCTTTTTGTGACATCAAGTATTTAAGACTTTTGTGGTCGGTATATTCTCGGCACTTTTCACCATACAAATAATGTCGCCAAATCTTCAAAGCAAACACCACTGCAGCCAATTCCAAATCGTGAGTAGGATAATTCCTCTCATGAGGTTTTAACTGCCTCGAAGCATAAGCCACCACTTTTCCTTCTTGCGTGAGTACACACCCCAAACCATTTAGAGAAGCATCACTATACACCACAAATTCTTTACCTAATTCGGGTTGTACCAACACTGGTGCTTCAGTTAATAACTTTTTCAATTCTTCAAAACTCGTTGACATTCTTCCGTCCATTCAAATTTAACATCCTTTCGAGTAGTCTAGTCATAGGAGCAGCAATTATAGAAAATCCATTTACAAACCGCCGATAATACCCAGCTAGCCCCAAGAAACTTCTAACTTCGATTCGTCTTTCGGTGGTTTCAATCAACAATGGCTGAAATTTTACTAGGATCAACCCGTATACCATCACCAAAACAATATGACCCAAAAATCCAACTTCCTGAGCCAAAATTCACTTTTACTAAACTTAGCATACAAATGCTTATCTCTCAAAGTTTGCAAAACTATCCTCAAATGCTCAAGATGCTCGTCTCATCTTTTGAATAAATTAAAATATCATCTATAAAGACCACAACAAATCTGTCCAAGTATGGTGAAATATGCGATTCATTAAATCCATAAACACAAGATGAGCATTTGTCAACCCGAATAGCATAACTAAAAATTCCTAATGACCGTACCTTGTTCTAAAAGCGTTTTAGGCACATCCGACTCCTTTACCCGCAGCTTGGTAATACCCGGATCTCAAGTCAATCTTTGAAAACCATGTCGCTCCTTTTAGCCGATCAAACAAATCATCAATTCTTGGCAACGGATACTTGTTTTGATTGTCACCTTGTTTAACTCCGATAATCAACACACAACCTCATAGAACCATCCTTCTTTTCACAAATAACACGGAGCACCCCAAGGTGAAAAACTCGGTCTCACAAAACCTTTATCACCAACTCTTGCAATCTGCGACTTTAATTCCTTCAACTCTGCTGGTGCCATTCTATACGGAGCAATCGAAATCGAGTCGTTCCGTATCAAATCAATACCAAATTCTACTTCCTCGACCGGAGGCAAACCCGCAATTCTTCCGAAATACGTCTACAAATTCACACACAACCGCAATCGATTCAACTTTCTTTTCAACTTCTTTTGTATTAATTACATACGCCAAATAAGCTTCATAACCCTTTCTCAAATATCTTTGAGCCGACATTGAAGAAATCACACTAGGCAATGCCTCTGATTATCCGATTCAACCCGCAAAGTTTCACCATTTTCACACTTTAATTCTATAACCTTTTCTTTGCAATTTATTTTAGCATCATGCAATGTCAACCAATCCATACCCAAAATAACATCAAACTCATCAAAAGGCAACAACATCAAGTCGGCCGGAAAGTAATGATCCTGAATCATTAAAGGACATTTCTTACATACTTTATCAACAGTCACACATTTGCCTAACGGATTCGACACTCTAATCATAAATTCTGTGTTCTCAACAGGTATATTCATACTAGACACTAATTTCATGCACACAATGAATGAGTAGAACCGGATCAATCAAAGCAATAACATTAACATTATAGAGAGAAATGTACCGGTAATCACATCGGTGAGGAAGCATCTTCACGCGCTTTAATAGCATAAGTTCTAGCCGAGCCCTTCCTTCAGTCTAACCTGCATCCTCGCTACATTCTTATCGCTTGTTTCACTTCCACTTTTCTGGATACCTTCCCTCGAGTCTGCACCACTAGCTTTTACATTTTGAAAATTTTCTTTCTCACTCTCTCTAGGCGTCTCTAATAAAATGATCCGAGAACCACATCGAAAACATTCATTTGCTCAAGACGGACCAAAATGATTTCTACCACACACGCACTCGAGTTTAACAAATCTCGAGTTCCCTACACCGGCTGCAGTATATTCGAGATTTAGGACCCACATTTTGCTTCTTATAATTCTATATGATTGTCCAAATGAAGCTTGGAAACGAGGATTCATATTCCTTGACTTTCTAGGTTGTTGTGAAAATGAACTACTCATCGGTCTTTTCTTCCAATTTCTAGTCTCAAATCTACCTTTTTCTTTTCTTTAAGTAGTTCTTCGACTTGCAAGCTCGATCAACCAAGACTACCATTTCTTTTAGTTCAAGGATCCCGACAAATACTTTAATGTCTTCGTTGAGCCCATCTTCAAATCGTCGGCACATCTTGGCTTCAGAGGAACATATTCCCGCATACTTACTCAATCGAACAAACTCTCTTTCATATTCGAGATCGTCATATTACCTTGCTTCAGCTCAAGAAACTCTTTACATTTCTGATCAATAAACCTTTCACTAATATATTTCTTCCGAAAGTCTTCTTGAAAGAATTCCCAAGTTACCCTCTCTTTCGATACCACCGAAATCAAAGTCTTCCACCAATTATAGGCTGAATCTCTCAACAAAGATGTAGCACATTTCAAACATTCTTCAGGTGTACAAGATAATTCATCAAATACCCGGATAGAATTTTCAAGCCAGAACTCTGCTTTCTCTGCATCATCATCAATATTTGCTCTAAATTCTTCAGCCCTTTGTTTACGAATTCTGTCAACGAGGGTTCTGTGAAATTTTATCATATCCATACCTTGAGGCATCGGGGGTACAGGATGAGGAATTGGGGGAGGTCGTCATTTGGGTTCGTACGAAAGAACTCAGTGTACCATGCACTCATCATTTGGAGAAAGGCTTCCCGATCCCTTTCTCCTCCTCCCCGACCAACAAGACGGGTGGGTTTTCGATCGGCGCTGCTTCAAATGAGTGGCGATTACTCTCTACTTCATCTCCCAACTGGATCGGGATCCATTTACTATATAAAAAATTCATTTAAAAGGTCAAGTCGTCACACTATCACAATTCATACATATGGCATGTATAGCAAAATCCGTACATACAACACGTAGTCGAGAACCGACTAAACCTACTCGATACCACTAAATGTAACGCCCCACGCCTGAGACCATCGCCGAGTCGAGTATGAGGTGTTACTAAGCTTAATTTAACATATTTAGAACTTTGGATTATTTATTTCTACATTCACAGCTTTTAAGCTACTTGCATCACAGTCACAAGAAAAATCATATCTCGAGTTACTGAAACTCAAATCAAGATCCGTAAATTTTCCTAAATCTACACTCATATACCTATCTACTAATTTTTTTATAGAATTTTGGTTGGTCCAATTAGTACAGTTTATTAGTTAAAGTTACCCCTGTTTCAGGACTTGACTGGTCTGACCTCTGTTTACTACGAACCACATTTCTCTCTGTAAAAAATCCATATGACTATGAGGTTTATTTCTACTGAAACTAGACTCAATAAGGATTCTGAGAATATAAAATACAATACCTAATTATATCTTTACAATTTATGGTGAATTTCTAAAGTTGGAACAGGGGATTCAGAAACTGCTATGACCCTGTTTCACTAAAATTCAAATATCTTGTAACATATAATTCCTTTACCTGTTTCATTTGTTTCATGTAAAACTAGACATAATAATCTTCAATTTGATATGTAGTTCATCACCAAGTTCAATTTCTATGATTTTTAGTAAATTTTTAAACTCGCGTCAGTGTTGCTGCAGTATTCTGTTTATGGCAAATTTCATCCCTTTTATGAGTTTTTATGCACTAAGTATCTTAATAATTTTCCTTAACATCAAATATAATCTAAACTAACTATTTTCATAATTTATCATTATCAAGCATTTCCTCAACCATTCCATCACCATACCATAAGATCATTTACACAAAAAGGTATATTGCTATACATGCCATACTTAAATTTACAAGCCCTTAACCAAAAGTCTTCTGGATAGTGTGATTGAGCCTTCGACCTATCCCGACTCTGAAATGGCTTGTCCAAAACTACAATGAGTAAGAAGGAGGGAGTAAGCATAAATGCTTAGTAAGTTCATATGCAAATAATAAGTAATATAACAAACAGTCATACCAATCAACATTAGCATGTATCACTAAAACACATATCACATTTTTAATCATTTTTCATCATCTTATTCCTTATCGTGGTTGTATCAATACTCAACCCGAGGGTTAAATACATACCTGTCCAAAATATCCATTTCACATCACTTACCAATACGTCTCTTTACATCTCGAATAATCCTCCATTTGAGTAGAACTTTACCCGTTGAACACATCGGAATATAATTCGGATACATGTATAACTTGCACATAAGTGCCATATATGCAATCAAGCAATCATGTAACCCGCCCATAAGCAAACTGGGACTCAACTCAACGAGCTCGAGCGTTCGCATCCATAAGTGAACTCGGACTCAACTCAACGAGTTCGGATGCTCAACCATCCTAGTGACATGTCACTTGTATCCTAATCTATTCCTAAGGTTCAAACGGGCTTTTTCCTCGAACACTTATCCTTGCCGTCTTCCGTAGAATGCCGAAATCAATACTCGGTAACAATTATATTTAACAAGTAGTTCACATAATTTACATATTATTTGAAATTAACCACAAAGCATACATTTCATAATAAAATTCAGCATAACATATAATTAACATCAATAACTTAAAAATAACCATTATGCTACATTATTTACACATGAACTTACCTTGGTACCAAAATACAAAGATTTTGCAATTTAGTCCACAATCTTTTTTTTTCCTCGATTGAGGTCGATTCCACGTCTTTCTTGATCTAAAATAACACATTTAGCTTATTTAATACTCACATTATCAAATTAAACCTTAACTCAAATTTTGACAAAATTACAATTTTACCCCTAAACTTTTGCATATTTACATTTTTGCCCCTAGGCTCGGGATTAAACTTTATTCCTTATTCTTATGTTTTACAACATGCTGATCACTTTTCTCTTCTATGGCAACATCAAATTCTCACTCTAACATGTACTTGTGACTATTAGGTATTTTTACCGATTAAGCCCTTTTACTCGTTTTTGCTTAAAATCGAGTAGTACAAGTTGTCTAACGTAATTTAAAACTTCATATTCTATCATAAAACATCAAAATACACAAATTTCACCTATGGGTATTTTTCCAAATATAAACCCTAGGTTAAATTATTGCTAACATAAGCTTTATCGAGTTACCGGATCTCAAAAACGTAAAAATCATTAAAACGGGCTTGGAATCACTTACTATGGAGCTTGGAAGCTTGAAACAAACCCTAGCTGTGGAGAACCCTTGAAATTTCGGCCTAATGAAGAAGATGGACAAAATTGGCTTTTAATTTTGTTTTTAATTCATTTTAATAACTAAATGACCAAAATACCCTTACTACTAAACTTTCCAAAATTCCTTCCATGTCCTAATTTTGTCCATGAACTTAAAATTGGTAGAATTTCTATTTAAGACCTCCTCATTAATATTCCAAAACAATTTCATACTAAAACTTCTAGAATGCAAGTTTTGCAACTTATTCGATTTAGTCCCTACTTTCAATTTAAGCACTTTAGGCATAGAATTTCATCACGAAATTTTCACACAATCATGCAATCATATCATAAACCTCAAAATAATTATAAAATAATTATTTCTATCTCGGATTTATGGTCACGAAACCACTATTCCGATTAGGCCCTAATTCAGGATATTACAGTGCCTCTCGCAAAAGCTTCTAAATGAGTTCACTATCTTTTGGTACACAAACTCTATCTTTGAACATTATACACCCATCAGTACTAATACGAAAATCTAACTCAATCTCTGATTCACACTGAGTTCTCTTAGCTTGTAGTTTCTCGTCATCTTTCTATGCTTCACAAATTTCATAAAGAAAATTCGGTCTGACTCTCAACTCTGCTAGGACCGATCCATCACTAGACATAGTCAGCTGAGCGTTCAAAGCTCTCAAGGCAAGTAACGACTTTCTACTCAAAGTGTCAGTGACTACGTTCTCCTTTCCCGGATGATAGTCGATAATCAACTCATAATCTTTTATTAGTTCTAACCATCGTCGTTGCCTCAAATTCAAATCTTTTTGAGTCATTAGATACTTTAGACTCTTGTGATCTGTAAATACTCGGCATCTCTTACCATACAAATGATGTCACCAAATCTTCAGTGAGAACACCACAGCTGCTAGCTCTAAATCATGAGTCGGATAATTCTTCTAATGATATTTTAGCTGTCTTGAGGCATATGCTATAACCTTGCCTTCTTGCATTAGCACACACCCTAAACCATTTAGGGAGGCGTCACTAAAAATTACAATTTCCTTGCCTGACTCAGGTTGCACTAAAATTGGGGCTTAGGTCAACAAAGCCTTTAACTTCTCGAAGCTCTGTTGGCACTCTTCTGTCTATTCGAACTTGACATCTTTCTGTAGTAGCCTTGTTATCGGTGTAGCTATAATGGAGAATCCATTTACAAATCGTCTATAGTATCCTGCTAGCCCCAGAAAACTACGGACCTCTATCACATTCCTCGATGGTTTTCACTCCACAATAGCGGAGACCTTACTTGGATCAACTCGGATTCCATCACCCGACACTATATGTCCTAGAAACCCGACCTCTTTGAGCCAAAACTCGCTCTTACTAAACTTGGAAAAAGTTGCTTATCCCTCAAGATCTGCAACACAGTTCTCAAATGCTCTGCGTGCTCATTCTCATTACGCGAATAAATCAAGATGTCATCAATAAAAACGACGACAAACCTATCCAAATGTGGTCGGAAGATACGGTTCATCAAGTCTATAAATATCGTCGGGGCATTTGTCAATCCAAAAGGCATAACAAAAAACTCATAATGCCCATATCTTGTCTGAAAAGCAGTCTTCAGTACATCTTGTTCCTTGACTCTTAACTGGTAGTAGCCCGATCTTAAGTCTATCTTAGAGAACATAGTGGCTCCTCTCAACTGATCGAAGAGATCATTGATCCTCGACAAGGGATACTTGTTCTTCATTGTCACCTTATTAAGCTATCTGTAGTCGATACATAACCTCATCGACCCGTCCTTTTTTTTCACAAAAAGTACTAGGGCACCCCATGGTGAAGAACTCGGTCTAGCAAAACCTTTATCTGTTAACTCTTGCAACTATACTTTCAACTCCTTTAACTCGGTGGGAGCCATCCTATAAGGTGCAATCGAGATTGGCATCATACCAGGAGCCAACTTGATACCAAACTCAACCTCTCTCTCTGGGGTTAACCCTAGTAACTCCTCCGGAAAAATGTCTATAAACTCACAAACCATTGGTACTGACTCAATCTTCGACTTGGACACTTGGGTATTCAGCACAAAAGCTAGATAAGCTTCATAACCTTTTCTCAAATATCTTTCGGCTGCCAAAGACGATATTACCACAGACAAGTTATCTGACTTATCTGGCCCAACTCAAAGAACATTTCCATCCTCACATCTTAACTGAATTACTTTTCTCCCACAGTCTACTACAATGCCATGGGAGGTCAACCAATCCATCCTAAGAATCACATCGAATTCATTAAACAGCAACAACATCAGGTCGGCCGGAAAACAATGGCCTCTAATCACCAAAAGATAATTTCTACATACTCGGTCCACTAATATATGTTTGCCTAACGGGTTAGACACTTTTATTACAAACTTAGTGGACTCTACTAGCATGTTTATACGAGGTGTTAATTCTATACATATGTAAGAGTGGGTAGATCCCAGGTCAATTAAAGCAACAACAGTTATATCGTGAATAGAAAAGGTACCCGTGATCACGTTTGGAGACTCTGCCTCTACTCGGGCTCGTATAGCATAGGTACTAACTGGCGCTTTGCCTTCAGACCTTATCGTGTCTCTCTTAGTGCACCTCTACTACTATTCCCACTCTCGGAGTTCCTTTGAGGCCTACCCCTCAAGGGAGCACTGCTTGCTTTCACCCCTTGTTTTCTCTTTCTTTCGTCCATCTCAGGGCACTCGCGGATAAAGTGGTCAAGTGGCCCACACTTGAAACAGCCCCTCTCGTTTACTCGGCATTTGCCCAAGTGACGTCTTCCACATTCTGAAGACTCCGGCCTATTTGGCCAAGCACTACCAATACTTGCCATTGAAATAGTTTGGGCTTCAGATGCTATGTTCTGTTGATTCTTGTTTCTCTTTGAATATCCAATCGAAGTATTCGATCGGGTAGTAAACTCTTTTGACCTCTTGGAGGAGGACTGATATGCTTTCCCTATCTATCTTCTCTTCAAATCTTGCGACTCGCTAGCCGCTTTCCTCCTTTCCTTCACCAACTCTTCTGCTTTGCACGCTCTTTCAACTAGTACTACAAATTCTCTTAACTCTAGAATGCCCACAAACACTCGAATGTCTTCGTTGAGGCCATTCTCAAACCTCATACACATAGTAGCTTCAATGGATACGCCTTCTCGCACATATTTGCTGAGCTTCACAAACTCACGCTCATACTCCGTCACAGTCTAATTACCTTCCTTCAACCCTAGGAATTCCTTCTTTTTTTGTCCATAAACCTCTGGCTAATATACTTCTTTCAAAACTCTTCTTGGAACAATTCCCAAGTTATTCTTTCTCTCGATACTACAGACACGAGAGTGTTCCACCACTGATAAGTCGAGTCTCGTAAAAGTGACATGGCACACTTCACGTACTCATCGGGTGTGCATGATAGCTCATCAAATATCCTGATGGTATTCTCTAGCCAAAACTCCACTCTCTCAGGGTCATCATCTACACTAGCCCAAAATTCCTCGGCCCCTTGCTTCTGTATCTTATCTATTGGAGGCTTTTCTATCTTGAGCATGTTCGCATCTTGCGGAGCCACTAGAGCGTACTGAGGAATCGGAGGAGGAGGGCGAGGTGGAGTATTCGGGCTCGCACGAATGAACTCTGTATACCAAGCATCCATCATTCGGAGGTAGGCTTCTCTAGCCTCTCCGTCTTGGCCCATACTTATGGGCTCACTCTCTATCGGCACGGTCCCTTCTACGGGAGCCGGCGCATTACTTTCCACGTCATCTACTGTAGTTCTATTAGGATCCATTACTATAATAAACACAATTTATAATCGTCAGGAATCATCACACTATCAATATGCATACGTGGCATCTATAGCTAGAATCATACTCTAGCTAGTTTAGTCATAGAATTAACTAAACCATACTCTGATACCACCAAATGTAACACCCCTCGCTTGTATCCAATGTTAGAATAGGATTCGTGATGCTACCTGACCTAAACTCGACCAATTGTATAAAGTTGAGCCGTGAAATTTGAAAATATTTAAAAACTTCTCTTTTCACAAGTAATTTGTCTCATATAACGGTTTACGAGGCCCAAAACATACATCTGGGGTAGTTCAGAACCCACCCGAGTACTCAGGAAAAACTTAGAAAATTTCATACATCAAGACCTCACACACCCGTGTGGATATAGAACACACGACCGTGTGATAGGGACACGCCCATGTCCCGAACCCGTGTCTGAAAACCTGGACATTCTATCAAAACCACACGACCCAAGTACACACTCGTGCCCTATAACCATGTCCTTCACACAGCCGACACACATGGTCGTGTCTCTTGCCTATGTACCACTAGCATGCATACTGACTTTATGACACGGCATGGGCACACGCCTGTGTTGCCTGCCCGTGTACTAAAATGACTTTAAAGTTTTAAGTACAAGGGACGTACGGCCATGTCACACACCCATGAGGGTGAGCCGTGTGTCACACACGGTTTAGAGACACGCCTGTGTGTCTCACCCGTGTGGGCAAACTAGGTTATCTTCCAACCCATTTTATCACCCATTTTACACAACTTACACAATATCATTTCAATATGCTAATTCCATCCCAAAAGACATCAATTCATTCAAGAAGGAACATCACATGTATTACCAAAATGAATACTAGCCATCATCTAGGCTTAATACAAAATGGAGGGCTTTTATCTTAAGCCAAAATACATGAACAATTTCTTAATAATACAACTTACTAGTCTAGTCCTATACATGCCGCCTTCAAAAATATAAATCAAACTATACCGAATGCTGCGGCTGATAGTGGGATCGATATCTTTGACTTCAAGGGATCCTCGAACAATTTGGCAGTACTGAAAGAATAGGGAAAGGAAATAGAGTAAGCATAAAGCTTAGTAAGTTGCATATAAATAAATATACAACAATAATCTCACCATTTGCCATCATGCTTATAGCTCAAAGGTAAACACAACTTAACTTACTCATTATCATCTATTCGAGTCTCATTTTCTAAATTAAGCTCATTACTCATGCTTATCGTATAGGTACCTGTAACACTTGTAACATGATTATCCTTTCTTTATCAAAATTGAACTACAACTTTCACTATTGAACCATCAGGGATATTACTGGATATTCTATGAACCTTCAACATGGAATGAATTGCCGATGCCATGTCCCAGACATGGTCTTATATTGGCTCTCATATATGCGTGCTGATGCATGTACCAGACATGTCTTACACTAGCACAAATCTTGGCCGATGTGTGTCCCAGACACGTCTTACACTGGCTATCTCTGTCAAGGCCGATGCATGTCCCAGACATGTCTTACTCTGGCACTCATAATATGGCTGAAGCATGTCCCAGACATGTCTTACACTAGCCCTCATCTGGATGCCGATGCCATGTCCTAGACATGGTCTTACACTGGCACACAAATCACCCAATGTCATGGCACGAATATCCAGTTTATATCCTAAGGTTTCAATGGGATATTTCTTCTATCTCAATTATTGCCAAGCATTCTCAATTTATAACTTAACAACTTGTACAATGACAATATGAATACTAGTCTTAACAATGTAGTTGTACTATTTACATATAACTTACCTTGGATTACAAAAAGTGCTTGACTACACGGCTTAATCAGATTGCTTGGCTTTGCCCCGGTCTAGGCTCGGTTTTGGAAAATCTTGATCTATATAACAATATGCATCCATTTAGTCACCAAACACAATTAGGCATTCATAAATTCACAACTTTGGTAAAATGACCATTTTGCCCTTAGGCCTTGGCAAAATGACCATTTTACCCCTATGTCTGAAAATTTATTTTTATCGAATTTCTTCGTATTTCAAGCCTAGATAAACTCTTTTTACTACTATAGCAATCCCAAATTCTCACTATTTTACACACTAACCACCCAGTTTGCAACTTATGCAAAATAGTCCTTTTAGGTGTTTTCATGCTACCACCTTTCACAAAAGTTGTTTATAACACAACTAGGACTCATATTCTTCCATAAAAACTCAGAAAACATCACAAATCCTTTCATGGAAACATCCTAAACTTTCAATCATTATGCAAAATAGACCCCTCATTTGAAAGCCCATGAAACAAGCATACTAAAAATGTGAAAATCATCAAGATCACTTACATTATGAGAGGAATATGTTTCTGTAAGTTTTCAGCTTTCAAAACTCCATTTTTTATAATATTTTTAGTGGAGAAATAAGATGAAGAAGAAGGAAATGATAGCTAGGATTTTAGGCATTGTTTTTTTCACCAAATCATGACATCATCCACCTAATACTTTGACTATTTGTTTAAAATTCATCACATGGCCGGCCAACACTATTAAAAGGTTTAATTTCCATTTAAAAGCCTTCAATTTTGATCATCTAGCTATTTAATACATTTGGGTACTAAAATGTAACTTTTTCCTTTTATGCAATTTAGTCCTTTTTCGCAATCGGTCTTGAAAACATTGAAATTAACTGACCAAATTTTTCATGCATTAATAATATCAGACTATAACCTCATAAAAATAATAAGAATAATTTTTCTATCCTCAGATCTGTGGTCCTGAGACCGCTGTTCCGACTAGGCCCTAAATTGGGTTGTTATAGGAATTGACAAAAAACGAGTTAGTAAAATGTTGAAAAGTGAAGAATTTCCTGATTGAACCTTCGGAATAGAAGAGATACAAATGATTCATTGTGAGTCACATGTGTAGTACAAAGTGCAGGCTGCTATGTGTACCAGATTGATAGGTCGCATGTGTAGTACTAAGTGTAGGCTACTATGCGTACCCGTTAACTTCAATCACGTGTGTAGTACGAAGTGTAGGCTACTATCTGTATCAGATGGTTAAGTCACGTGTGTAGTATGAATTGTAGGATACTACGTGTACAAGATTGATAGGTTACATGTGTAGTACTAAGTGTAGGCTACTATGTGTACCCGTTAACTTCGATCACGTGTGTTGTACTAAGTGCAGGCTACTACGTGTATCAGATGGTTAAATCACGTGTGTAGTACTAAGTGTAGGCTACTACATGTACCAGATTGATAGGTCACATGTGTAGTGTAACACCCCGTACCCAAGTCCGTTACCGGAGTCGAACACAAGGTACACACAGACTTAGCTTAATTGTTTTCACAGTCCATAAAAAAAAATTTCCAGACTAGCTGGTTACTGTGTCACTGTCGCTTTAAAAATCATATCTTGAGTTTTAAAGCTCGAAAATCAGTTTCGTAATTCTTCCCTGAAACTAGACTCATAAGTCCATCAACATATTTTTTTCTAGAATTTTTTGGTCGGGCCAATTAGTACAGTTTATTAGTTAAAGTCTCCCCTGTTGCAGGGACCGACTGCACTGACCTTCGTGCATTACGAATTGGATATCTCCCTGTACAGGGTTCAATACTGATGCCGTTTGTTTCTATAGAAACTAAACTCAGAGAGGAATCTATACATATATGGAATGACTCCTAATTATCTCTGGTTAATTTACAATGAATTTCCAAAGTCGAACAGGGATCCAGAAACCGTTCTGGCCCTGTTTCACGAGAACTTTAATATCTCTTAATATATAACTCATATGACCGTTTCGTTTCTTCTATATGAAAATAGATTCATCAAGGTTCATTTACATAATTTATTCACTATTTAATACCATTCCTACTATTTTTAGTGATTTTCACATCCACATCACTGCTGCTGTCAGATCCGCCTTTAAGGTAGGCTTGACCTATTTCATGGTTTCCATGATTCAATTGGCCCTTTTGCATACATAGCACAAGGTGTGATCATGATTAACCATTCCAATGGCTAATCGTTTCAAAACAATTCCATACCTCATAATGATCAACATACAAACGATTATAGTACTATGCTAGAAACGATATAAGCCATTTTCGTATGGCTATCCGAATTTACACAAAACCGAAAGGTACATAACCTACAACAAAAGGGTAGTCCTATACATGCCATTTCAAAGTTCAACCAAAATTGTACCAAAATGGGGGCTTTGATAGTGTGGATGACTTCGACTTCAATGATCCCGAATCCGATAGCTAACAAAGAAAATCTATAAAAGAGAAACAGAGAAAACGGAGTAAGCATTTAATGCTTAGTAAGTTTTAAGCAAAACAAAGTGTTCTCAATCACTATCATTGGTCATTCATATCAACTGCTCGATGAAGTTAATCCAGGGCTTCATCTCGATCTATAATATCATTAAACGCAACACTTGGCTGCCACATAAATACTTTCAATAATAATGACCTAGATGGTCAAATATTTCCCAAGCACATTCTTCATCGATTTTCAACTTCAATAATCCTTTCCACTTGTTCATAATCACATCCATGCTTTTAAGTATTTCAACATGACAAGTACTAAATTACCATAGGCACATAAAGAACCAAACATATTCCTTATCACATATACGTAAGCTTACAAATCATAATCCTTACCTTGTAATGGCACATCTAGCTCAACCCATCCCATACTCAAATCATAGGCTTTTGGGCGTAATATGCACTAATACATAAGAATATTTCATCGCATACTTTACTATACAACATACCATTACCAATTAGATCATTCTCATATTTGGAGTTATAATATTAGTCACATTTACCTACCTCTTTGATACTGATAATTCACCTCAAATCACCCCACCGATGGGTAAGTAATACGATACTGAACATCTTAAATACATAATACTTATTTGATGGTAACTTAATGCGATACTCAATATCAAAGTCTTACTTGAATCCTAGCCTTTAGCGATCGGGTCTTTAAAGCTCGAATCTAGTACGAGCACGAAGCCTCACGGACATTAATCGGATAATATTCTCGCATAATGCCCGCGGGTTTTAACCCTGATATAGTATCGACACAAATGCCCCTCGGGACTTATCACATTTATACACTTTCATATTCATCGCATTGGCCATTCGGCCTTATCACTTATATACACTTTGACATTCATCACATCGGCCATTCGCCTTATCACATATATACATCTCATACATGTTTCATACTAGCCATTTGGCTTTACCACACATATATCTCATACATATTTCACACTAGCCATTTGGCTTTACCACACATATATCACATACATATTTCACACTAGCCATTTGGCTTTACCACACATATATCACATACATATTTCACACTAGCCATTTGGCTTTACCACACATATATCACATACATATTTCACACTAGCCATTTGGCTTTACCACACATATATATATTTAACTTGTATATCAGTTTCAGCAATGGCTTATAAGCAACTCAAATGGTTTTATTAAGGTTTACAACAAAATCCCAAATTCAGCACAAGCTGTTTTTCCTGAGCAACAGTCATTAAATTATTCATAAATGGAGCTACGAAACTCCAAATGAAGTGCCGTTAATTTTCCCTGAATATAGACTCGTATATCTTCCATCTATAAATTTTTCAGAATTTTTGGTTTGGCCAATCAATACCAGATTTTTCTTAAAGTTTCCCTGTTTCACTGTTTGACTAACCTGACCAGTCTTCACTACGAATCAAAATTCCCATTGTACAGAATTCAAAGTATGTTCTATTTGATTTCATTTGAAACTAGACTCATTAAGGAGTCTAAGCATATAAATTTTATCTTGTAACCATTTTTGTACAAATTATAGTGATTTTCTCAAAACAGAACAGGGATTTCGGTGTCATTCTGACCCTGTCCCACACAACTTTAAATATCTCTTTATAGGAAATTTCTTTGCTTCCACGGTCTCTTTTATAGGAAACTAGACCAACTAAGCTTTGATTACATATTTTATTCAGCCTATAATTCCACACAAACAATTTATAGTGATTTTCTAAAATCACGTTACTGCTGCTGTCCCAAGCAAACTATTACATTTTGCTCTTAAATTTCCAAGTCCAAACACTTATGAACTTACCATTTGAGTTTAAGACATATCATGGCCACATCATATCTTATTAAATCAACTCATTATGTCCTAATATGATTGAATTTACTCAACGTTTAATACTTAAAACTTACCTCGGGAGTGGTCGACGATTAGATGTCCACGGCTATTCGCTTACTCTCTTTTCCCTATCCGACTTTGATCCTCTTTGCTCTTAAGCTTAAGTAAAACAATAGATTTGCTTAAGTACTTAACTAATATTATTCACTTAACAATCACATATCATTTAATCTTTATCTCAATACCAAACCGAGTTATGAGATCATACACCACACCATCAATTGAAGGTTAATTCATGGTAACATTAGTATTGAAAGGTTGCGTTGTGGGCAGCCTAAGAGGACCCGCAACACTTGGCTTAATTGCTGTAATATATCACATTCGGAGGCTGATTCGACAGCATTAATAGTACAACATTTAGACAGCATGAACAGGGCAGCAATTAACGATACCAACAAGGTAAAATTCGGACAGCAATTTAACGGTTTCAACAATTATCAAACACAAGAAAATAAAAGTTCAAGGAAAACTCACCAAGGTTCCCAACACCGATTCCACCTATTCAATTTGCTCTTTCCTTGTCTACTACCACCTTCTCCTACCTTGTTAGCTAAATACAATCAACCCCAAAGTTACAAAAATAGATTATAACAACACAAGCATTCACTAGATTCTTTTAACACAAGTGAGAAACTCTTCATCTACTAGACATGCAACATTTGCAACTAGAAAAGAGAATCTTCTCTTCTCCCACATATTCGTCAAGCTCAAATCAACAATGCAACCAGAATTTGTCAACGAAAAGCTATGGGCAAGGGAGAGTTTAGAAGAGTTACCCTTCTACTTGAAAATTTTAACTTCTAAGCAAACAAATTCCATGGTTTTCCACTACATGCAGCTGCCCTCTCCTTTCTAGCTTCATTCCTTTCTTCTTCTTTTCATTTCAGCTAAGAAGAACCGATTTCTTCTTTTCTTTTGCTTCTCAAGTCACGGCAATGGGGGGAACATGGATGAGACAACCTTTTTTTTTTTCTCATCACCCCTCCCTTTTCATTTCTTTATTACTAACCCCTTTATTTTATTCTTTCTCCCCTAACACACTAACACAACATGTTTCCAACATGTTTCACCCCATAACATTTTGTCCCTCTCATGCTCATGGTCACCACTACCAAATTAGGGGAAATTGACATGCAAGTCCCCCTTTTATTTCATGCACTAATAGATCCTTATATTTTGACCTATCACATTTCAAAAGTGTCGCACATAAGTCCTATTGACTAAATTCACATGCAATTTACTAAATCAAAGCTTAAAACTTTCACACATTCAGATTCACATATAATTGTCATAAAATATGACGGCTAATTATTTTATGACTCGATTTTGTGGTCCCAAACCACTTTTCAACTAGGGTCAAATTAGGGTGTCACAACTCTCCTCCCTTTAGGGATTTTCGTCCCCAAAATTTCTACCGATGCATAGTTTAGGATAACGTCCTCTTATTGAATTATATTCATATGAGCATTTCTACAAGTATGCACATATATCTCATTTTCTTGATTTCATAAGCAATAATCACTTAATTTAATTCACAAATGCATTTCAAACACATATTAAGCACATATTAACATGTATAATTCACATCATCAACCCACATATTTGTAACCCACATTTTCATTCATGTATAAGTCAGAATCTCAACCGAAAGTATAAATATACTCAAACATCCCAATAAATATCCTTTATAACTCCATCGTATCTCAATATTCAACTTAACTTATTTCCAACAGAAAATTCAACTTCCACACACCAACATTTAATTCATTCAAGACATACTAACATACCTCATTGCTAGAATTTTTGCAAGCGTATTAACTGAAATTTTTACAGCAAGATTGCTCATTTCGAATCACGTACCTTCGGATTTAACCGGATATAGCGACTCGCCGATTGTCTTCGGACATAGCCCGGTTATAGTGATTCACACAATTGCCTTCGGGAATTAGCCCGGATTTAGTAACTCGCACAAAAGCCTTCGGGACTTAGCCCAGATACCATTCGAATAACCAAGCACATATATCAACAAATCAATACACATTCTTATTACATTCTCATTACCAAAGCTCAAACACAAGACACTTATCATATTTACAATTTCGGCTCAATAGCCACACACCAAGAGCATGATTTCGATTTGCTTAAAACATGATCTAATCAAATCATAATTTAAGCTCTATTTACTCAAGAACTTACTTCACATTACCAACCCTTATGTTCATACACAAAAGATCAACTTAGCCAAAGGCCCAGGCTCGTTTATCACCGAGCGAATACTTACTTGTAAGGGCTCAACTAATTCAAGCACATATGGCTCTTACAATGCCATATCCTAGATATGGTCTTACATATTCTCACATATCGAGCCGATGCCATGTCCTGCATGGTCTTACACATTATCTCAAATCAATGCCATCGTCCCAGATTTAGGTCTTACATGAATTCCACTTCACACACTTAGTGCTCTTATTCATTCGTTATTACACATTGAAATGACTTACCCAAGTCTATAAACATCACGTATGTACACTTTTAAACATATCGTCTCATATAAATTTGAATTCGTATAATAATGAACACTTAAACTTTGCTCAATTTACCGGCACGAAGCCTACTAGGCACGGAGGCCCGAATACACGTCACCAGCATGATTGCTCTTCGGGACCTAGCCCGGATACATCACTAGCACGAATGCTCTTCGGAACTTAGTCCGGATACATCACTAGCACGAATGCTCTTCGGAACTTAGTCCGGATACGTCGCTAGCATGAATGCTCTTCGGAACTTAGCCCAGATATATCACTAGCACGAATGCTCTTCGGAACTTAGCCCGGATATATCACTAGCACGAATGCTCTTCGGGACTTAGCCCGGATATATCACTAGCACGAATGCTCTTCGGGACTTAGCCCGGATCATCGTCGAGACCTTTAGCTCGGATGAAATCTCCACACAAAGCCAGCGAATTTTAATCCGGACATAATCTCTGTACCTAGCCATCGGGTCTTTACCCGGACATAATCTCTTCATACAGTCAGCGGGTCTTTAAACTCGGATTCACATCACTGAGTCTCATACATATTTATTCACATGTTATCATGTTTCACATGGCACAAATCACATTTATAATTTAATCAATTCATTCACATGTAAACATATAACATGATTCTTGACTTTAAGTCGTAAATATCATTCAAATCTAATACATGTATGCTTCTTTTACTAAACTTTCAGCTCAATAAGTAATCACACAAAAGCATATATCCCCAATCTCTTCCTTTGTTCATTTCTCTAATAACCTTATTATGATAAGGACAATGGGACATCATTCATCTATCATACATGTATATCATGGCATTTTAAATTAAATACCAAATTCACTTACTCAAAACGTACTTATGTTATACCCTTCTTAATATTGACACATCATAAGCATGTCTCAGTCCTCTCAATACCATCTGCCACACTTTCGATCGGGATCGAATTCATTACAATAAATAAACACATTTTCAATTGTCGAAATCACCACACTATCAAATAATCACATAATGGCATGTATAGCTAGACCCAAACGTATTACGGTAGTCCTAGAATCGACTAAACCGTAGCTCGATACCAATAAAATTGTAACACCCGCACCGAGTCCGTTACCGGAGTCGAACACAAGGTACACACAGACTTAGCTTAATTGTTTTCACAGTCCATAAAAAAAATTTTCCAGACTAGCTGGTTACTGCATCACTGTCGCTTTAAAAATCATATCTTGAGTTTTAAAGCTCGAAAATCAGTTTCGTAATTCTTCCCTGAAACTAGACTCATAAGTCCATCAACATATTTTTTTCTAGAATTTTTGGTCGGGCCAATTAGTACAGTTTATTAGTTAAAGTCTCCCCTGTTGCAGGGACCGACTGCACTGACCTTCGTGCATTACGAATTGGATATCTCCCTGTACAGGGCTTCAATACTGATGCCGTTTGTTTCTATAGAAACTAAACTCAGAGAGGAATCTATACATATATGGAATGACTCCTAATTATCTCTGGTTAATTTACAATGAATTTCCAAAGTCAGAACAGGGGATCCAGAAACCGTTCTGGCCCTGTTTCACGAGAACTTTAATATCTCTTAATATATAACTCATATGACCGTTTCGTTTCTTCTATATGAAAATAGATTCATCAAGGTTCATTTACATAATTTATTCACTATTTAATACCATTCCTACTATTTTTAGTGATTTTTCACATCCACATCACTGCTGCTGTCAGCATCTGCCTTTAAGGTAGGCTTGACCTATTTCATGGTTTCCATGATTCAATTGGCCCCTTTTGCATACATAGCACAAGGTGTGATCATGATTAACCATTCCAATGGCTAATCGTTTCAAAACAATTCCATACCTCATAATGATCAACATACAAACGATTATAGTACTATGCTAGAAACGATATAAGCCATTTTCGCATGGCTATCCGAATTTACACAAAACCGAAAGGTACATAACCTACAACAAAAGGGTAGTCCTATACATGCCATTTCAAAGTTCAACCAAAATTGTACCAAAATGGGGGCTTTGATAGTGTGGATGACTTCGACTTCAATGATCCCGAATCCGATAGCTAACAGCAAAATCTATAAAACAGAGAAACAGAGAAAACGGAGTAAGCATTTAATGCTTAGTAAGTTTTAAGCAAAACAAAGTGTTCTCAATCACTATCATTGGTCATTCATATCAACTGTTCGATGAAGTTAATCCAGGGCTTCATCTCGATCTATAATATCATTAAACGCAACACTTGGCTGCCACATAAATACTTTCGAATAATAATGACCTAGATGGTCAAATATTTCCCAAGCACATTCTTCATCGATTTTCAACTTCAATAATCCTTTCCACTTGTTCATAATCACATCCATGCTTTTAAGTATTTCAACATGACAAGTACTAAATTACCATAGGCACATAAAGAACCAAACATATTCCTTATCACATATACGTAAGCTTACAAATCATAATCCTTACCTTGTACTGGCACATCTAGCTCAACCCAACCCATACTCAAATCATAGGCTTTTGGGCAGAATATGCACTAATACATAAGAATATTTCATCGCATACTTTACTATACAACATACCATTACCAATTAGATCATTCTCATATTTGGAGTTATAATATTAGTCACATTTACCTACCTCTTTGATACTGATAATTCACCTCGAAATCACCCCACCGATGGGTAAGTAATACGTACCTGAACATCTTAAATACATAATACTTATTTGATGGTAACTTAATGCAGATACTCAATATCAAAGTCTTACTTGAATCCTAGCCTTTAGCAGTCGGGTCTTTAAAGCTCGAATCTAGTACGAGCACGAAGCCTACGGACATTAATCAGGATAATATTCTCGCATAATGCCTGCGGGGTTTTAACCCGGATATAGTACTGACACAAATGCCCCTTGGGACTTATCACATTTATACACTTTCATATTCATCGCATTGGCCATTCGGCCTTATCACTTATATACACTTTGACATTCATCACATCGGCCATTCGGCCTTATCACATATATATATCTCATACATGTTTCATACTAGCCATTTGGCTTTACCACACATATATCTCATACATATTTCACACTAGCCATTTGGCTTTACCACACATATATCACATACATATTTCACACTAGCCATTTGGCTTTACCACACATATATCACATACATATTTCACACTAGCCATTTGGCTTTACCACACATATATCACATACATATTTCACACTAGCCATTTGGCTTTACCACACATATATATATTTAACTTGTATATCAATTTCAGCAATGGCTTATAAGCAACTCAAATGGTTTTATTAAGGTTTACAACAAAATCCCAAATTCAGCACAAGCTGTTTTTCCTGAGCAATAGTCATTAAATTATTCATAAATGGAGCTACGAAACTCCAAATGAAGTGCTGTTAATTTTCCCTGAATATAGACTCGTATATCTTCCATCTATAAATTTTTCAGAATTTTTAGTTTGGCCAATCAATACCAGATTTTTCTTAAAGTTTCCCCTGTTTCACTGTTTGACTAACCTGACCAGTCTTCACTACGAATCAAAATTCTCATTGTACAGAATTCAAAGTATGTTCTATTTGATTTCATTTGAAACTAGACTCATTAAGGAGTCTAAGCATATAAATTTTATCTTGTAACCATTTTTGTACAAATTATAGTGATTTTCTCAAAACAGAACAGGGATTTCGGTGTCATTCTGACCCTGTCCCACACAACTTTAAATATCTCTTTATAGGAAATTTCTTTGCTTCCACGGTCTCTTTTATAGGAAACTAGACCAACTAAGCTTTGATTACATATTTTATTCGGCCTATAATTCCACACAAACAATTTATAGTGATTTTCTAAAATCACGTTACTGCTGCTGTCCCAAGCAAACTATTACATTTTGCTCTTAAATTTCCAAGTCCAAACACTTATGAACTTACCATTTGAGTTTAAGACATATCATGGCCACATCATATCTTATTAAATCAACTCATTATGTCCTAATATGATTGAATTTACTCAACGTTTAATACTTAAAACTTACCTCGGAGTGGTCGACGATTAGATGTCCACGGCTATTCGCTTACTCTCTTTTCCCTATCCGACTTTGATCCTCTTTGCTCTTAAGCTTAAGTAAAACAATAGATTTGCTTAAGTACTTAACTAATATTATTCACTTAACAATCACATATCATTTAATCTTTATCTCAATACCAAACCGAGTTATGAGATCATACACCACACCATCAATTGAAGGTTAATTCATGGTAACATTAGTATTGAAAGGTTGCGTTGTGGGCAGCCTAAGAGGACCTGCAACACTTGGCTTAATTGCTGTAATATATCACATTCGGAGGCTGATTCGGACAGCATTAATAGTACAACATTTAGACAGCATGAACAGGGCAGCAATTAACGATACCAACAAGGTAAAATTCAGACAGCAATTTAACGGTTTCAACAATTATCAAACACAAGAAAATAAAAGTTCAAGGAAAACTCACCAAGGTTCCCAACACCGATTCCACCTATTCAATTTGCTCTTTCCTTGTCTACTACCACCTTCTCCTACCTTGTTAGCTAAATACAATCAACCCCAAAGTTACAAAAATAGATTATAACAACACAAGCATTCACTAGATTCTTTTAACACAAGTGAGAAACTCTTCATCTACTAGACATGCAACATTTGCAACTAGAAAAGAGAATCTTCTCTTCTCCCACATATTCGTCAAGCTCAAATCAACAATGCAACCAGAATTTGTCAACTAAAAGCTATGGGCAAGGGAGAGTTTAGAAGAGTTACCCTTCTACTTGAAAATTTTAACTTCTAAGCAAACAAATTCCATGGTTTTCCACTACATGCAGCTGCCCTCTCCTTTCTAGCTTCATTCCTTTCTTCTTCTTTTCATTTCAGCTAAGAAGAACCGATTTCTTCTTTTCTTTTGCTTCTCAAGTCACGGCAATGGGGGGAACATGGATGAGCAACCTTTTTTTTTTCTCATCACCCTCCCTTTTCATTTCTTTATTACTAACCCTTTATTTTATTCTTTCTCCCTAACACACTAACACAACATGTTTCCAACATGTTTCACCCCATAACATTTTGTCCCTCTCATGCTCATGGCCACCACTACCAAATTAGGGGAAATTGACATGCAAGTCCCCCTTTTATTTCATGCACTAATAGATCCTTATATTTTGACCTATCACATTTCAAAAGTGTCGCACATAAGTCCTATTGACTAAATTCACATGCAATTTACTAAATCAAAGCTTAAAACTTTCACACATTCGTATTCACATATAATAGTCATAAAATATGACGGCTAATTATTTTTATGACTCGATTTTGTGGTCTCGAAACCACTTTTCAACTAGGGTCAAATTAGGGGTGTCACATGTAGTACTGAGTGCAGGCTACTATGCATACCAGAGAGCTTCGGTTACAAGGGTGGTATATGCACAGGCCACCGGGTATCGATTATTATTTCGATGAGTTCAACGGGAAATTTACTAAGTGAAAATACATATGTACATGAATATGTGATGAATAAGTACAAATATATCTACGTGAAAATTTGTGAGCAATGTGGTCGATAGTTGAGCGAGTCTTTTGGTAAGATAGAATGGAGTAAGTGAAAATATGTAAAAGTGAAATTTTGTAATAGAACAATTTTGGACAGCAGTAGTTGTGTGAATTTGAAAAATCACCAAAAATGGTATAAACTGAATTAAAGGTTGAATAAGAAATTAAATTAAAGCTTAATTACTATATTTTCTCATAAAATAAATGGTGAAGGTAAAAGAATTTCATATTTTGTGATAATTGGATTTTTGTGAGACAAGGTCAGAATGATTTTGGAATCTCCTATTATTATTTGGTAAAACCATTAAAAATTGTAAAAAAAATAATTATGGGTCATAATTTGCATGATTAAAATCCTTAATGAGTCTAGTTTCTTGAAAATTAGCAGTTCTCAATTTGGAGTCCCGTACCATGAGATAAATAATTTTTCGTGAAGAGAGGTTAGAACTGTCAAACAGTGAAATAGGGGTATATTTAATAAATAAACTGTATTTATTGGCTGAACAAAAAATTCTAAAAATTTTATGGTAAGAAAATATATGAGTTTAGTTTAAGAAAAAATTAACTGATATTAATTTTGAGTTTCGTATCTCTAGATATAAATAAATTAGTAACTATGACTCGAGAAAACAGCATGACCAGAAAATCAGCAAAAGTGTAATTATGATTAAATTTTCATGGAATCATCTTGATAATTTGCTTATTATTTTCATATGGACTTTCTAAGCTTTAAGCTTACCTCCTCTCAATTTCCTTACTGTTCTCAGGTCAGCTCGGGGTTGGAGGCCGTCGGAGGCAACATCACACTATCAAGCCAACAACTCCGGAGTATTGTCATATGTGTATTAAATACTTTCAAGTGAGTGGCATATATAAGTACTAGTTTTTTATGTTGGATGTTGTTATGATTAGCCAAATGTATCGGCTTATATTGATTTGTTGTATATGGCCATGAGATGTGGCTTAAATGGTTATGGCTTGTAAGCCTAGTTATTCTTGCTATGTGTTAATGTTTGTGATGTGTTTATAATTGGTTGTGATGAATGATTAGTACAAGACATGTACATGATGAATGCTTTAAGACCATTCGAGGTAGTCGTGGCCATGGAATGAATGTGTAGCAAGGTAGTATGATAATGATTGAATATGGAAAATTGTAGAATGTGAATTGGAATGTCTAACTTGGTGTAACATGAGTATAGGTAATAACACATGTATGACATCATGTAAATGCTTTAACGGAATTTTACAAAAGGATGATTAACCATTAAATTGATGTTATAAGGTGTGTCTATAATGTGAACAAATATGGGAGAGAATTAAGGACAACATAAGGTTTGGAAAATATCCTAAGTGTTGGCTACACGGGCAGAGACACGACCATGTGTCTTAGCTGTGTGGAGGATACGGCCTAGCACACGGGCGTGTGGCTTGGTCGTGTGGATCAATTTGTTTTGTTGACGTCATAAACAGAGAGTTTCACGGCCTGATGACACGGGCGTGTTGAAGACACACGAGCGTGTCTCTATGTCCACATGGACGTGTGACCCTGTTTCATGAAAATTTCTCTAATTTCTCCCGAAGCTATCTAAAGTCCTCGGTTTAGTCCTGAACCACCTCGATGTATGTTTTAGGCCTCGAACACCTGTATAAGGGATGATCTACATGTCTTTGAAAAGTTTTAATTTGGATGAAATTTTATGGCCCTGTTTTGCATGTTTGTGAATGTTTAAGTGCAGTAGCGCCTCGAACGCTATCCTGGCTTCGGATACAGGTAAGGGTGTTACCCGAAATAACAGTTCCGACTAGGGTCTAAACCGGGCTATTACACCCATTGTAAATGGAAAAATATATAGGATTTTTCCTATGTCATTTATCACATTTTACTTAAAATTGTTGTTAAAACTAAGTAATTGTTTAATAAATTAATGAAATATGTGAAAATATAAAATTAGGATATAGAAATTATTAAAATGTGATTTTATGTTTTATTATATAGTTTTCATGCAATAAATGGCTTATTTTATATTAATTTGAATATATTATATTTTTATGACATAAAATGGGTCATGCATGACTAAATTAAATAATAAAATATAAATTTATATTTCATAATTTATATTAAAATATTTCATTAATAATTTGGGTTTTAAATTAATTAATTAAATTGAATAAATTTTATTATTTGGTCCTCTAACTTGTTGATTTATTCTGGACAGGTTTGACAGCTTTGTTGGATTACAAAACCATCCAAATTGGGGACCAAGTCAACCCAAATATTGGCTGCACATGGCTGTCCATAAACCACTTTTTGGTTTAATTGCACATGGTCCTTGAAGAGTTGAAGAAATTAGAGATTTACTTGAAGATTTGCACTTGACTGAGTCTCAGTCTTGAGTTGTTGTGCCACTCAAATTGACCAAAAATCAGCTCAAATTCCTCAATTTATTACTGGCCACCCATGGAAGATGCTTCGAAAAATGAAAACTCCTATTTTTAGTAAACTATCCCCCTCTACTCACCTATAAATAAGACCTCATTCTCACATTTCTACTCATCCCTCATCACTCATCCCTCATCATTCATCATTCTCTCCTCTCTAAATTCTCTTAGCATTCTTCTTTTCTCCCCACACCTATCATCATATTTTCATAAAGACTTTAGCACTTGAGCCTCTTAAAGAACCCTTGGTCGGCCACCTTGGAGAGCCATCAGCAAAGGAACGGAGGAGCCTCGTCAGTCAGAGTCTTGGGTGACAGCCACTCTGAATTGGGCTTAATCTTTCTTTTATTTAATTTAATTTACAGATGTTTGCTAAATGTTCTTTGTTCTTGTTTACAACAATGTTAGCTTAATTTTATTTAAGCTAGGATGATTGCTTTGATTAAATAATATTTATTAAATTCATGCTTATAATGTTTGCGCCTCAATCGATCATGTTTTTAATTAAAATCAAGTCTGTATTTCATTCATACATGATTGAAATGCACTTGAATTAGCTGAGTGATCCTAACCAGACGACGGCTATTGGATGCATAATTGAAATGTGCATGCTCAATTTAGATCGTAACCCGATTAAATTTCAGGTTGCATAACAACCCTAACCAGGCTCTGTTATCTGCATAGTTTTTAGATTTGTGTGATTAAACTGTTTCAAACCTAACACGTCCCTGTTACTTCACACGAATACTAAGAAACCCTTAGTAAATAAAGATCAGTAAAATGCGTATTTACTAAGTAAAGGATTTTGAAAGGACCTAACGTGGTTTCCAAACTCATGAAAGATTGAGTTGCCATGGTATGTGTAACACCCCTCACCCGTATCCGACTCCGGGATAGGGCTCGAGGTATTACCGGGATTTCACGTTCATAAACATATTAAATCAGGTCACTAAGTTGCGCTCTAATTTAAAACTTTTCAAACATGTATATCATTTCCCTTAAATAGGCTTTCAATACCTAAAACATGTCTAGAGGCGATGCAGGACAAAACCGAGAATGTTTGATAAACTTTGGGCACCTTGGAAAATTTTCCTTATCTTAAAGTGTTACACGCCCGTGTAGATGGGCCGTGTGGACTCACACGCCCGTGTGACTTGGGACATGCCCATGCCCTTCGGCTGTGTGCAACACTGACTTATCAACACGGCCATGGCACACGCCCGTGCTGCCTGCCCGTGGGCAACACTGTCTTTTAGACACGGCAAGGACACACGCCCGTGTGGCCTACTCGTGTGCGTTTTTTATTTAAAAATTTAAGTGCAAGGGACACACAGCCATAGCCCACACCTAAGGGATGGAACCGTGTGTCACACATGGCCTTCTCACACGCCCGTGTGTCCGACCATGTGGACCCTAATAGGCTATTTTCTAAGCCTTAAGTCACCCCTTTCTACTCCTTATACCTAGTAGTTACCAAGTTCGAAGGAAAACATGATTATACACTTGTAAATGATCTTGATAAAACTAATTGTATTGAAACCTCATATCATTGGTTTCATACATGAAAGGTTATTTTCCATTTAGTGTTTATGGGTTTCCATGTCACTTTAATTCGTCCAAAATTGGCTCGTTTATGTAACTCATTGCCAGTTGGTAACAACCCATCACTTGTAAATAAAACCATACAAAAATTCATAGGTCATAGCCTATTTCAATTAAGCCAAATTTTCATGGCCATATACAAAAAGATAAACTTATTTTTACAAGCCCTCATTTGGCAAATCAAATGACACATATAAAAAAATACTCAAAAATCCTATACATGCCATTAAACAAAATAAAAATGTCTTTATACCAATGCTTGACTAGTTGATAGTGTGTCGACTCTCCAATCGTCTCCCAGTCCTTATGAGTCCTCGAGCTCTATGAAATAGGGAAAAAGAGAGGGGTAAGCATTTACATGCTTAGTATGCTCGAATAACCGAAAAGTAAACTTACCGTGT
Organism: Gossypium arboreum; assembly: GCF_025698485.1. Lineage (NCBI taxonomy): Eukaryota > Viridiplantae > Streptophyta > Magnoliopsida > Malvales > Malvaceae > Gossypium > Gossypium arboreum. Next base: position 79,865,160 of record NC_069081.1, on the reverse strand, counting down.
AATTATAATACATCCATATTTAAATCATGAAATCATCAATCATGAAATGATTCCCTATCACATGCACTCAATCAATGAGTTAGTCACATAACAAAGCATCATGTAATTTATGTAGGTGAGCTCATTATTCATCATCTTATTGACATACATTATATTAATCCCGTTGAGTTTCTAGGAAATCTCGATGGAATACCCATTATCCATTAATTCTTACGAATGATCATTTCACATATATGCACTCCCGTGAACCTCACATCCTATGGCGGGATTACTAGTCCAGGCCAAATCCCCATATCATGAACTCATAAGGTGATGTCGGGATTACCAGTCCAGGCTAAATCCCTTATAACGACAAACACCCTTAATGAGCTCAGATCTGAATTACCAGTCCAGGCTAAATTCAAACCCCATATCGAATTACCCATCCGGCCTAAATCCATAATGCACACATATTCTTCGGAAGGCTCGATCATTCAAGGAACACCCCTCTGGGCTAGATCCTTTTCATAATTGAGATCACGGATTACATGTCCAGGCTAAATCCTTACCGCAACACATGCAGGATCTCAAATCACATGTAATTATAGGTTACCATCGAATTCCTTTTATCAACCTTAACCGAGACATTTTTCACATGTTACCATCAAATATGCATTTCTATGATATTTCATGCCAATAATAAATTCAATCATTATGCATTCATAAATAATACAATTATGCATATTAGAGGTTTACTTTAAGTTATCCGAACTTACCTGGTAATTGTTTCGAAGTTGTGTTTCAGTTATTCCGAAACCTTGCATTTACCTCGATCGACCTCTGGAATTTGTTCCTCGGGGTCTATAACAACAAAATTATATCATTAATACACCACATTATACATCACAAGTCTAATTCTCACCCCCGATCCAAATAACTATTTTGCTCCTAACTTTGTATAATGAAACACATGCAATTTCTACCTTACCCAAGCCTAGCCGAACACTTTTCCCTCTTATGGTAGCCCACATTTTCCATTATTTTCACATTTCTACCACACATTTTACAACTTTTGCAAAAAGGTCCCTTTAGGGGTTTTTCATGAAAATCACCTAGGAAAAGTTCTTTAACACTTTTCAAACTTTCATATTCCTCCATAAACCATCAAAATACAAGTAACTCATGCATGGGTAAATTTTTAAACATGAACCCTAGCATGAAATATGGGTAGAAATGGAGAGAGTAAGCTATCAAGACTTCAAAATTATGAAGAACATTAAAAACGGGGCTTGGGAGCACTTACTAATGAGCTTAGAAAGCTTGAAAACCCTAGCTATGGAAACCCTAGAAATTTCGGCAGCATGGAGAAGAAGAATGGCTGATTTTTGGTTCATTTTTCCCATTTTATTTCACTTAAATGCCAAATGACCAAAATGCCCTTAGGCCCTTTCTTTCAAATTTCATCCATGCAAGCCTATTTTTGTCCAAAAATTTAGAATTTGGAAAAATTACTCTCCAAGACCTTATAATTCATAACCTAAAGCAATTTCATACAAATTGCTTCTAAAATCCAAGTTTTGCAATTTATTCAATTTAGTCCCAAATTTTCCAATTGGGCATTTACTCAAAGAATTCCTTCATGATACTTTAACACATAGATATTTTCATATTCTGAGCCTCGTAATCATCATAAAATAAATATTTTGATGTCAGATTTGTGGTCCCGAAACCACTATTTCGACTAGGCCCTATTTTGGGATGTTACAAAATGTTTTTTCCGAATATTATTAAGCATGTTGATAATAAATTGAGTTTAATTAAAGTAATTGTCCTAGTTTATTTATGTTATAATTGTTGCAAATTGTGTTTAATTTTTCTAAAATCTATTTCATTCATATAGTTCACATACTTAGGTTAATTTGCATTAGGGATCATTGCATTTAGTTTAAAATATTTTAATCATCACTTCTCTACTAAATTGTTTTTTTATTTACCAAATTGTTAATATAATTTTACAAATTAAGTGACTTAGCACAAAAACAATCCATGTGGAGACGATAACTCGATACTTACTAATTACTTGATAACGACTGCGTACACTTGCACAAACCTATGCATTACAAGTTTTTGGCACCGTTGCAGGGGACTGTCAACTGTTGCCATAGTCATTTCTTTCATGAAATTATTTATTTTCAATTTGATTTATTTCTAAAATTACTAACTTATTCTTTTTAATTTTGTGATTTTCTTTTCAGGTGTTAATGAGCATAGATCGAATTATCGATTTACTCCCTGTAGACCCTGAAATAGAGCGAACTTTCAGACAAAGAAGACATGAATGAACAGCTCAAAGACAAGTCAAGATGGACCTTGGAAATCAGAATCAAAACCAAGGTAATGAAACCGATCATGTATGAAATCCTATCCTCATTGACAATGATAGGGATCAATGCATCAGACAATATGCTGTGCCACTTTTCAGTGAGTTAAATCTAGGAATTAGAAGGCCAGATATTGAGGCAACCCAATTTGAATTGAAACCAGTGATATTTCAAATGCTCCAAACAATGGGCCAATTTAGTGGTATGCCCACGGAAGATCCACATCTCCACCTTCGATTGTTTGTGGAGATGAGTGATTCATTCAAGATAGCTAGTGTGACTGAAGACACACACATTGAGGTTGAAGTTGTTTCTGTACTCATTGCGAGATCGAGCACGAGTATGGCTCAATTCATTGCCACCAAGATCCATATCTACATGGCAAGAATTAGCAGAGAGATTTTTGGTTAAGTATTTCTCGCCTAGCAAAAACGCTAAGTTGAGGAACAAGATCACAACCTTCCAGCAATTAGATGACGAGTCTTTGTATGAGGCTTGGGAGCGATTCAAGGAGTTATTGCGTAAGTGTCCTCATCATGAGAATCCTCATTCTATCCAATTGGAGACATTCTATAATGGTCTCAATGCGCATACAAGATTGATGGTAGATGCTTCTGCGAATGGAGCAATTTTGTCTAAGTCTTATAATGAGGTTTATGAGATCATCGAGAGGATCGAGAGTAATAGCTATCAATGGACAACAAATTAAACTACTTCAGGAAGACGTGTAGCCAGAATTCATGAAGTTGACGCCCTCACTTCGTTATCAGCTCAAGTATCGCCTATTTCCTCTATGTTAAAATAGTTTATCACTAATAGTGCTAATAATTTTGCAGCTCAACCACCAAGTCCACACGAAGTAGTTTCCTATGTGTATTTTGGGAAAGGTCATTCTTTTGAGAATTGTTCATCAAATCCTGAGTCAGTGTATTATGTGGGGAACCAATATCAAAATAAGAGTGGACAAGGACCCTAGTCCAACTTCTATAATCCTTCATGGCGTAATCATCCTAAATTTTCTTGGAGCAACCAAGGAAATGGACCGAACCACAACTCATTGTAGCATAGACTCAACCAATCTCAAGGGTTTAATCAGCAAGCTCCAAAACCACCTCAAGCTAAGGCATCAAACAGTTTGGAGAACTTTTTCAAAACGTACATGGAAAAGAATGACGATTTGATCCAAAACCAAGCAGCAACACTAAAAAATTTGGAAAACCAAATGGGTCAGTTAGCTATGGAGCTTTGTAATAGACTGCGAGGAACCTTGCTGAGTGATATTGAGAATCCAAGAAATTTAGGTAAAGAACATATCAAGGCAGTGGCTGATAAACCATAATTTATACATATTTTTACCCCATTTTTAATGCATTTTATGGATGATTTCCCATTAGAATTGCTGAATTTGATGCTCCTAATGCTTTAATTTCATGTTTTATACTTAGGAGAGCATAGGAGAGCAAAAGGAACGAGAAACGGGCCAAAAACGGAGAAAATGGACCAAAGTACGAAATCAACACGGTCTGGACCTCCTCACACTGGCAGACCACACGATCGTGTCAATTTGGCAGGCTCGAGCACGGCCTGAAGTAGTCGCACATGGGCGTGTCAAACGGGCGTGTCCCTACCGAGCCCAAGTTGAGTCCAATTCGGAAAAGGCTAATTTTTAGGGCTCTTAAGGATTCCAAAGCCTATAAATACACCCTATAAGAGCAAGAAAAGGGGGCACACAGAATAGGGAGTAAGGAATTACTCCAATGAAGCCTCTCAGAAGTCAGACTCACCATCAATACTGAAGATCTCTCCTCAATTTCCCCTTCAAGAGTTTTGGGTTTTCTTTATGTTTTGTATTCTTTATTATTCTGAGATGTTTTCTTATTTAGTTATGAAATAAAACCCCTAAATACCTAAGGGGAATGAAACCTAAGACGAATCTTGTTATTAATTTCTGAATTGTATGATAAATATTTAACTTGTTCTTAATTATGTGTTCTTAATTCTTGTTTTGATATCCCAGGATACCAATTCAAGATAAGCCCTTATTCAGAGGAGGAATAGACCCTGTCTAAGAGTATATTTGTCATAATTAAGCGGAGTTGTTTGCGCGCCTAGACATAAGGTGACAAGATTTTATCGGATTAGGGTGAAACCTAATAAGGGGATCCATAGATCGAGTTAGTGCAACCCTAGGGTGTTAATTAGAGAAAGGTCTCAATTATTCAATCTAGGGATTAGACGTTTGAATAGGGATAATAACATAACTTAGGGATCTCTACGGAACAAGTTAAGTGAATAAATCGTCCAATTCGAAGCCAGAGTAACGAGTACAGTCTAGGTGGATTTTTCCTTAGGTATTGTATTAATTCAATCGGTTTTCCCAAAAGCAATTCCCCAATTGTGACAACCCGAATTAGGGCCTAATCGGAATAGTGGTTTCGTGACCACAAATCCGAGATAGAAATAATTGTTTTATAAATATTTTGGGGTTTATGATATGATTGCATGATTGTGTGAAAATTTCGTGATGAAATTTTATGCCTAAAGTGTTTAAATTGAAAGTAGGGACTAAATCGAATAAGTTGCAAAATTTGCATACTAGAAATTTTTAGTATGAAATTGTTTTGAAATATTTATTAGGAGGTCTTAAATAGCAATTCTACCAATTTTAAGTTCATGGACAAATTTAGGACATGGAAGGAATTTTTGGAAAGTTTAGTAGTAAGGGTATTTTAGTCATTTTGATATTAAATGAAATAAAATGGGAAAAATAACACAAAATAGTCATCTTCCCCATTTAGTTGCTGCCGAAACTTCACTCTCTCCATAGCTAGGGATTCTTCAACTTTCAAGCTCCATAATCAAGAAAGGCGCGGAACTGACCTCGAACGGGGGAAAGAAAAAGTTTTGGACTAAATTGCAAAATTTCCATATTTTGCACCAAGGTAAGTTGTATGTAAATATTACAATAATTTCATGTACATTCTTATATTTCAGCCTATTATATAAATATACTAGCTGATGTTAAAATATAAACTGACTATGGGAAGAATGGAAATAAATACAGAGAGAGATCTCCCGGTTGAACATTCGGAGAGATCGAATGAAATAGAGGGAGCGTAGCTAGGTCACATGTATGATGCTGAGTGCACATCATGTGTACAAGAAAGCTACGAGACACCCTGTAGTAGCTAGGTCACATGCGTGATACGAGATGTATCCCATGTAGACAAGAGAGCTACGTGAAAGATAAATGTAGCTAGGTCGCATGCGTGATTCCAAGTGAAGGACACCATGTAGACAAGAGAGCTACGTGAAAGATAAATGTAGCTAGGTCGCATGCGTGATTCCAAGTGAAGGACACCATGTAGACAAGAGAGCTACGAGACAAATCGGCTAGGTCGCATGAGTGGTACTAAGTGTTCCCCATGTGTACAAGAGAGCCGAACTAAATGAAGTATGATGGTGGGGTCAGTGTCAAACCGTTAAATATCGAGGATTGATCCGAATTGTTCAACGGGATGGTTTTGTGGTGACATTGTGGTTTGGACCTACACTTATAGTGAATGAAATGTGGTGAAAATGAATTGTGGCATATACATATATACGATAAAATGAGGTTAGCATAAAGAATGTGTGAAAGAGTGAAATTAGTATTAAAACTGTTTTAGATGGCAGCAGTGACGTGATTTTGAAAAATCACCAAAATAGGAGGAATATAATTAGAGGTTGAATGAGATGTGAAATTAAAGCTTAATGAGTCTACTTTCATATAAAAGAAGCAGGGCAAGCAAAGGAATTCTATATTTTGAGATATTTACAATTGTAACTGACTTGCTCAGGATGAATACGTGATCCCCTGTTTCCACTTTGAAAAATCATTACAAATTGTACAAAGCAAACTAAGAAATATAGTTTACATGCCTAAATTCCTTATTGAGACTAGTTTTAAATACAACAGACTTCAGGGTTGTTTGAGTTATGTACTGAGAGAAATTCAATTCGTAGTGGACAGAGGTCAGGCCAGTCGAGCTGTGTAACAGGGAAACTTTAACTAATAAACTGTACTAATCTGCTGAACCAAAATTATAAAAAAATTTAGCAAGAATCTTTATGAGTCTAGATTCAGGAAATTTTACGGATATGAATTTCGAGTTTTGTAACTCGAGTTATGATTTATTTAGTGAATATGACACAGCAGAGACAGCTTAATCAAGTGGAATAAGTAGTGAAGTTAAAGTAGACATACTTGAATTGTTGTGTAAACATGTTAGATTCTTAAATTAGTATTTACATACTACTTACTAAGCTATAAGCTTACTTCGTTTCTCTCTTTTGTCTTATAGTGTTCTCCACTTGCTCAGAGTCAAGGATCGTGAAGATCTACCCGCACTATCATACTTTGGGGTATTTGAACTAAATGTTTTGAATTATGGCATGTATAGTAGGCAAAAATTATTTTGTTATGTGTCATATTTGTCTAGGTTTAAAATATTAGTTACAAGATTTCGACCAGTTACTTTGTACAAGCCATAAAAGTTGGCTAATATTGTTCAAGATATATGTTATACGATGCATTATCAAATGGGATGACATATTTCTCTCTTGGTATATGTTATGTTCTCGTAATACCTTGTATCTGCTCCTACGATTTCATAACGGGTAAGGGTGTTACATTTAGTGGTATCGAGCCAGTTTAGTCGGTTCTCGGACTAATAAAGTGTGTGTAAAAGTCTAGCTATACATGCCATAAAAATATTGTGATAGTGTGGTGACTCTGATTATTCTAAACTGTGTTTTGTTTTAATATAGTAATGGATCCCGAAGGAACTGCTACCGATGATGTCTTTAGTAATGCGCTCCTCCCGCACAAGGACCGCTACTGTGGAAAGTAGACTGAGACATTGGGACAAGGAGATGAGGCTGGGACGCCTTTCTCCAAATGATGAACAATTGGTATCTGAATTTATTCGAGCAAATCCAAATGCTCAACCTCCTCCACCCCTCCTATACCTCGACGATTCTGTGAGTGCTCAAGGTATAAATTTGGTAAGAATGAACAAGCCTCCGGTTGACAAGATTCAAAACAAGGGGCAAGAGTTTAGAGCAAAGGTTGATGATGATCCCGAGAAAGCGGAATTCTAGCTTGAAAATTCTACCCGTGTATTTGATGAGCTCTCATGTACACCGAGGAATGCTTAAAGTGTGTCAGATCACTTTTGAGAGATTCGCCTACCACCGGTGGAAGACTTTGGTTGCAGTGGTGCCAAAAGAAAAAGTTACTTGGGATTTCTTCCAGAAGAATTTAGAAAGAAATACATAAGTCAGCGATTTATTGATCAAAACGGAAGGAGTTCCTTGAATTGAAGCAAGGAAAATGTCTGCCGCAGAGTATGAACGCAATTTGTAAGACTCAGCAAGTATGCTTACGAATGTGTGTCCACCGAGGCCATTATGTGTAGAAGATTTGAAGATGGGCTGAATGAGGACATTAAAGTGTTTGTAGGATTTTGGAGTTGAAAGAATTTGTAGTATTGGTTGATCGAGCTCTTAAAGTCAAGAATTGAACAAAGAAAGAAGAAAAGTCGCTATTGAGGCTCGAGATGTCGAAAAAGATGATAAGTAAGCCATTTCAATCTCAACCAAAGAGGTCCAAAGAGACAAACCCTCGAATGACAGTTTCAATTGGGGATTTACAGAGATCGTGGTAGAGCATATTCGGGTCTAAAGCTCAAGCTACTTGGTGGCAAGTGTGGGTAATGTGTGACCTAGAAAGCCCGAGTGTCGACAATGTGGCGAGCAACATTATGGTGAGTGTTGGGGACCGAGCGAGCTTGTTTCAAGTCTTGTTCTCATGAGCATTTTATTAGAGACCGTCCGGAGAAGGTTAAAGAAGAAAGATTTCAGAGTGTTAGATGAATACCACCGCTAGTAGAGGTAGACCACCGAGAAATCTGGAGGTGGGACTAGTAGTAGAACTGTGATGAAAGATTTAACGGCAAGATCGAAGCTAGAGCACTGCTAGAGCTTATGCTATACGTGCTCGAGAAGATGCATCATCTCCGATGTCATTCTTGGTACATTTTCTCTATGATACTATTGTTATTGCATTGATTGATCCGGGTCCACCCATTCCTATATTTGCATGAATTTAGTATCCAATAAAAAGTTGCTGTTGAATTTATGAGTTTACGATTAAAGTGTCGAACCCTTAGGCCAATATGTGCTAGTTGACAAGGTTTGCAAGAATTGCCCATTAATGATTCAAGGTCACTTTGTTTTCCGGCCAACTTGATGTCATTACCATTTGGTGAGTTTGACGTTATCTTGGGAATGGACCGTTAACATTGTATGATGCTAAGGTAGATTGTAAACAAAAGACACTAGAGTTAAAATGTGAAAATGGAGAAATTCTGTGGGTTGAAACAGACGAATCAAATAAATTGCCTATGGTGATTTCGCACATGTCTGCACAGAAATACATGAGAAAAGGGTGTGAAGCTTATCTGCTTATGTAATGAATGTTGAGATGTCTCAACTGAAATTTGAATCCAGTACCTATAGTCTGTGAGTTTCCGATGTATTTCCAGAGGAATTGCCTTGGGTTGCCTCCAAACAGAGAGATAGATTTTGCCATTGATTTGTTGCCGGGTACTGCACCGATCTCGATTGCTCCATATAGAATGGCTCCAACTGAATTAAAAGAATTGAAGGCTCGGTTGCGGGAGTTAACAGACAAGGGATTTGTGAGACCGAGTTTCTCTCCTGGGTGCTCTGTATTATTCAGAAGAAGAAGGATGGTTCAATGAGACTTTGCATTGATTACCGTCAGCTTAATAAGGTGACTATAAAGAACAAGTACCCATTGCCGAGGATTGATGATTTATTCGATCAGTTAAAGGGGGCCACAGTGTTTTCAAAGATTGATTTGAGGTCTGGTTACTATCAGCTGAGAGTTAAGGAGTCAGATGTGCCGAAAACCGCCTTTAGGACAAGGTATGGACATTATGAGTTTCTGTGATGCCTTTTGGCTTAACAAATGCTCCAGCCATATTTATGGACTTAATGAATCGGATTTTCCGGCCATATTTGGATAAGTTTGTAGTAGTGTTTATAGATGACATTTTAATTTATTCTCGAGATGAGTTTGAACATGCCGAACACTTGAGAACTATATTGCAGATCTTGAGAGAAAAGAAACTGTTTGCCAAGTTTAGTAAAAGTGAGTTCGCTTCGTGAAGTCGATTTTTGGGGCATATAGTCTCGGTGATGGTATTCGGTGGATCCAAGCAAGATTTCTGCGATCGTTGATTGGAAACCGCCAAGAATGTATCTGAGGTTAGAAGCTTTTTAGGCTTGGCGGGTATTATAGGCGCTTTGTTGAAGGATTTTTGATAATTGCCTCTCCTATGACTAAATTGTTGCGTAAGAATGTTAAGTTTGAATGGACCGATAAATGTCAACAGAGTTTTGAAAAGTTGAAAGCACGATTGATCAAGCACCAATTTTAGTACACCAGTCGAAAGGAGTTCGTAATTTATAGTGATGCATCATTGATGAGCCTTGGATGTGTGTTGATGCAAGAGGGCAAAGTAGTAGCTTATGCTTCGAGGCGCTTAAAACCGCATGAGAAGAACTATCCTACACATGATTTGGGCGGCATTGTTGTTTTTGCCTTGAAGATTTGGCGACATTATTTATACGGTGAAAATGCTGAATTTTACCGATCACAAAAGTTTGAAGTACTTGATGAATCAAAAGGACCTAAATTTGCGACAATAAGATGGCTTGAATTATTAAAGGATTATGATCTAGTGATTGATTATCATCCGGAAAAGCAAATGTAGTTCTTGGCGCCTTGAGCGAAAATTTCTTTTCACTTTGAGAGCCATGAACACGGGTTAGCATTGTCGATGACGGGTCAATTTTAGCAGAGATGAGAGCTAAACCGTTATTTCTCCAGTTGATTTGTGATGCTCAAAAGAATGATAGTGAGTTGCGGATCAAGAGAACTCAATGCGAATCGAGTTATGACTCGGATTTTCGAGTTGGACCAGATGACTGCTTGATGTTTCGAGACGTAATATGTGTGCGAAAATGATAAATTGATTCGAAAATATTACATGAGGCGCACAATGGTCATTTATCGTTCACCCCGGTAGCACAAAAATGTATAATGATTTAAAGAAGTCAGTATTGGTGGCGGTATGAAAAGGGACATTTCGAATTTGTAACTAAGTGTTTGATCTGTCAACAAGTAAAAGTGAACATCAAGTACCTTCGGATTACTTCAACCGTAATGGTGCCCGAGTGGAAATGGGACAAGATTACCATGGATTTTGTAACGGTTTGCCTTTAACTCCTAAAAAGAAGGATGCTGTTTGGGTAGTGGTTGATAGATTAACAAAGTCAGCCCACTTTATACCAAGACGTACCGATTACTCACTTGATAAATTAGCGAATTATATATTGCTGAAATTGTGAAGTTGCACGAGTACCTATGTCTATAATATCGATAGAGATCCAAGATTTACCTCGAGATTTTGGAAAAAGTTACAAGAAGCTTTGGGTACAAAATTGAACTTTAGTACCGCATTTGATCCACAAACAGATGGTCAAGCGGAAAGAGTAATCCAGTACTCAAGATATGCTTAGATGCTATGTTTTAGAATTTGGAGGTAGTTGGGAGAAATATCTATCTTTGATTGAGTTTGCCTACAATAACAGCTTATCAATCAAGTATACAAATGGCACCGTCTGAAGCCTTATATGGTCGTAAGTGTCGGACTCCTTTATATTGGACCGAGCTTAGTGAGAAACAGATTCACGGAGTTGATCTAGTTAAAGAAACCAAGAGAAAATAAAAGTAATTCGGATTGCTTGAAAGTCGCTTGGATCGACAAAAGTCATATGCGATTTAAAAAGAAAAGAGATTGAATTTCAAGTGGGTGATAAAGTGTTCTTGAAGGTGTCACCATGGAAAAGATTCGAGATTTAGTCGAAAAGGCAAGTTGAGTCCGCGTTTTATTGGGCGTCACGAGATTCTTGAGAGAATTGGACCAGCAGGCATATCGGTTGGCCTTACCGGCGAAAGTTAGAAAAGATTCATAACGTGTTTCATGTATCAATGTTATGACGTTATCGTTCGATCCTTCACATGTGATTTCCCAACGAAATTGAGATTCGATCGGATATGACCTATGAGGAGGAACCAATAAAGATTTTGGCTCGAGAAGTTAAACAGCTTAAGAAACAAAAGTATAGCCTTAGTGAAAGTATTGTGGCACGACATGGGATAGAAGAGGCTACGTGGGAACCCGAGGAAGCTATGAGGAAACAAGACCCAAACCTCTTTATCGGTAAGATTTTCGAGGACGAAAATCTCTAAAGGGGGGAGAATTGTGACAACCCGAATTAGGGCCTAATCGAATAGTGGTTTCGTGACCACAAATCCGAGATAGAAATAATTGTTTTATAAATATTTTGGGGTTTATGATATGATTGCATGATTGTGTGAAAATTTCGTGATGAAATTCTATGCCTAAAGTGTTTAAATTGAAAGTAGGGACTAAATCGAATAAGTTGCAAAATTTGCATACTAGAAATTTTAGTATGAAATTGTTTTGAAATATTTATTAGGAGGTCGTAAATAGCAATTCTACCAATTTTAAGTTCATGGACAAATTTAGGACATGGAAGGAATTTTTGGAAAGTTTAGTAGTAAGGGTATTTTAGTCATTTTGATATTAAATGAAATAAAATGGGAAAAATAACACAAAATAGTCATCTTCCCCATTTAGTTGCTGCGAAACTTCACTCTCTCCATAGCTAGGATTCTTCAACTTTCAAGCTCCATAATCAAGAAAGGCGCTGCCGACCTCGAACGAGGGAAAGAAAAAGTTTTGGACTAAATTGCAAAATTTCCATATTTTGCACCAAGGTAAGTTGTATGTAAATATTACAATAATTTCATGTACATTCTTATATTTCAGCCTATTATATAAATATACTAGCTGATGTTAAAATATAAATTGACTATGGGAAGAATGGAAATAAATACGAGAGAGAGATCCGGTTGAACATTCTGAGAGATCGAATGAAATAGAGGAGCGTAGCTAGGTCACATGTATGATGCTGAGTGCACATCATGTGTACAAGAAAGCTACGAGACACCCTCAGAGTAGCTAGGTCACATGCGTGATACGAGATGTATCCCATGTAGACAAGAGAGCTACGTGAAAGATAAATGTAGCTAGGTCGCATGCGTGATTCCAAGTGAAGGACACCATGTAGACAAGAGAGCTACGTGAAAGATAAATGTAGCTAGGTCGCATGCGTGATTCCAAGTGAAGGACACCATGTAGACAAGAGAGCTACGAGACAAATCGGCTAGGTCGCATGAGTGGTACTAAGTGTTCCCCATGTGTACAAGAGAGCCGAACTAAATGAAGTATGATGGTGGGGTGTGTCTCAAACCGTTAAATATCGAGGATTGATCCGAATTGTTCAACGGGATGGTTTTGTGGTGACATTGTGGTTTGGACCTACACTTATAGTGAATGAAATGTGGTGAAAATGAATTGTGGCATATACATATATACGATAAAATGAGGTTAGCATAAAGAATGTGTGAAAGAGTGAAATTAGTATTAAAACTGTTTTTAGATGGCAGCAGTGACGTGATTTTGAAAAATCACCAAAAATAGGAGGAATATAATTAGAGGTTGAATGAGATGTGAAATTAAAGCTTAATGAGTCTACTTTCATATAAAAGAAGCAGGGCAAGCAAAGGAATTCTATATTTTGAGATATTTACAATTGTAACTGACTTGCTCAGGATGAATACGTGATCCCTGTTTCCACTTTGAAAAATCATTAAAAATTGTACAAAGCAAACTAAGAAATATAGTTTACATGCCTAAATTCCTTATTGAGACTAGTTTTAAATACAACAGACTTCAGGGTTGTTTGAGTTATGTACTGAGAGAAATTCAATTCGTAGTGGACAGAGGTCAGGCCAGTCGAGCTGTGTAACAGGGAAACTTTAACTAATAAACTGTACTAATATGCTGAACCAAAATTATAAAAAATTTATCAAGAAGCTTTATGAGTCTAGATTCAGGAAATTTTACGGATATGAATTTCGAGTTTTGTAACTCGAGTTATGATTTATTTAGTGAATATGACACAGCAGAGACAGCTTAATCAAGTGGAATAAGTAGTGAAGTTAAAGTAGACATACTTGAATTGTTGTGTAAACATGTTAGATTCTTAAATTAGTATTTACATACTACTTACTAAGCTATAAGCTTACTTCGTTTTCTCTCTTTTGTCTTATAGTGTTCTCCAGCTTGCTCAGGAGTCAAGGATCGTGAAGATCTACCCGCACTATCATACTTTGGGGTATTTGAACTAAATGTTTTGAATTATGGCATGTATAGTAGGCAAAAATTATTTTGTTATGTGTCATATTTGTCTAGGTTTAAAATATTAGTTATAGTACTCGACCAGTTACTTTGTACAAGCCATAAAAGTTGGCTAATATTGTTCAAGATATATGTTATACGATGCATTATCAAATGGGATGACATATTTCTATCTTGGTATATGTTATGTTCTGGTAATACCTTGTATCCTGTTCCGGCGACGGTAATGGGTAAGGGGTGTTACACCAATTCCATTCTCTGTGAGTTCTTAGTTTAGATAATTAGTTAGTTAAAACAAAACCTCTTTATTCTTAGGCTAGATAATAAAAAGACAATCATTACTAGTACTTTTAGTTCCTTTGGGTTCGACAATCCGGTCTTACTAAAACTATACTACTGTTCGATAGGTACACTTGCCTACATCGCGATAATAGTTAGTTTCAAGAACGATTAATTATAAATATTTAAAACCTATCACGAAATCACGCGATCAAGTTTTTGGCGCCGTTGCCGGGGAACTAAGATATTAGGAACTCTCAATTTTTATTACTTTAGCCATTTATTTTTCTTGCAATTTAATTTTTATTTATTATTATTTATTAATTCACTTTTTCTTTCTCTTGGCAGGTTTTATATGTTTTGACTAGAAGAAACCCGTCAGGACCACTACTTTTTGACGAAGAAATCAATCGCACAGTTCATAAAAACCAAAGAGAAATAAGGCGAAGCTTAAGATACACAGAGAACGAGTAAGAGGACAATACTCAACCCCCAACTGAAGAGATGGCTGAAAACCAAGACAATCAGCTACCTCCTGCAATTGCGGTTAATCAAAATCCTGCTCCAGGCACTATGTATTATTATGCTAAACCTTCTTTAACAGGAACTGAATCGAGCATAGTTAGACCTGTTGTAGCTGCAAATACTTTTGAACTAAAACCTAACACTATTCAAATGATACAACAATTTGTTCAGTTTGATGGTTTGTAGGATGAGGATCTCAACCCTCACTTAGCAAACTTCTTAGAACTATGCGATACATTTAAAATTAATGGTGCTTCTGATGATGCCATTCGTCTTCGGTTATTCCCTTTTTTCATTGAGAAACAAAGCTAAATAGTGGTTCAACTCATTTCCACGAGGGTCAATCACTACTTGGGAACAAATGACCAAAAAATTTCTATTAAAATATTTTTTGCCTGCTAAAATGGCTAAATTATGTAATGGTATCTCTTCGTTTGTGCAGATGGACTTAGAAACTCTTTACGATGCATGGGAGAGATACAAAGACTTAATGAGAAGGTGCCCTCACCATGGGTTACTGCTTTGGCTACAGGTTCAAACGTTCCATAATGGCCTAAATCCTTCGAATCGACAAATGGTTGACGCAGCTGCTAGCAAAACCATCAATAATAAAACACCTGAAGATGCCTATGAGTTATAGAGGAGATGTCACTGAATAACTATCAGTGGCAATTCATGAGGACTAAGCCAACTAAAACAGCAGGCGTTTATAATGTCGACTTAGTTACTATGATGTCAAATCAGGTAGAACTTCTAAATAAAGATTGATGGTTTACTTGGTTCTACTCAGGTACATCTAGTAATGAGGTGCGAGACGAATGGAGGAGGAGCATGCACAGAGTATCAACCCTTCAACCCTAGCATCAAGGAGGAACAAGTCCAATATATGGGTAACAATAACTCTCGATCCCAAAATAACCCATATAGTAACACTTACGATGCAGGTTGAAGGAACCACCCTAATTTCTCGTGGGGCGGTCAAGGAAATCAAAGACCACAACATCCTCCGGGTTTTCAACAACCACCCTATCAACAGGAAAAGAAGCTGAACCTTGAAGAGATGCTCTCAAAGTTCATATCAATGTCAGAAACCCATTTTCAGAACACCGTGACAGCACTTAAAAATCAACAAGCGTCGATCCAAGGGATTGAAACTCAGATAGGCCAGCTTTCCAAACTAATCTCTGAACGACCACAAGGTAGCTTGCCAAGTAATACTGAACCCAACCCAAGGGAACAACTCAATGTAATTAATATTCAAGATGACGAAGGCGTCGTTGAGCCTGAACCAGGACCGAGGCAATAAACTGTGGTAAGCAAAGGTCAAGGTGAGGTAGGTCATAATAAAAACAAATCAGTGAATGTCGAATATAAACCTCATGTGCCATACCCCAATGCGACAAGGAAAGACCGCTCAGATGAACAATTTGGTAAATTCTTTAAACTCTTAAAAAAATTACACATTAACTTATCGATTATTGAAGCTCTATCGCAGATGCCAAACGCAATGAAATTTTTAAAAGAGATTTTAGCAAATAAGCGGAAGTTGGACGAGGTGTCGCATGTGGAGCTAAATGCAGTGTGCTCAGCTATTCTGCAAAATAAGCTACCGAACTAATTAAAAGATCCAGGGAGTTTTACGATTCCTTGCTTAATTGGTAGTTTAGATGTTAATAATGCAATTGCTGATTTAGGGGCTAGTATTAACGTCATGCCCTACAAAATGTTTAAACAACTAGGTCTCGGGAAACCCAAACAGACTAGGATGAGCATTCAATTAGTAGATAAAACTCTAAGATTCCCTAGGGGTATTATTGAAGATGTGCTAGTTAAAATCGATAAATTTATATTTCCCGTTGACTTCATTGTTCTAGACATAAAGGAGGATAGAAACACTCCTTTAATTCTAGGAAGGCCCTTTTTAGCAATTTCTAAAACATTATTGATGTTGGCACTGGTGAACTCACACTCCGTGTGGGAGACGAAACAATCACCCTTCAAGCTCGTAATTCCGATAACACATTGGAAATTGAAGGTGATTGTCTAAACCATTCTACTAAAACTGACAATATGGTGCAACCTTGTTTGCAGGAAATGAGTCTGAAGGAAGTGCATGAGCCATTCTCAAGCAATAGTAGAGGACCTGTTCATGAAGATCGAAGGCTACAAAACAAGGAGCTAGATGAATGGAGGATGTATAAACTGAGAACACCCGACAAACCGAATCTGCTACAGAACGAGCTCAATACCTTTCCAAATCAACTTAAGGTTGGAGATAGTGTCTTATTAGATGCCGTAGATCCCCACATTTTTGCTACCACACCAAATGAAGAAATCCCTCTTATGGTACTCAGCATTTTCCCATTTGGTACGGTCGAGGTGAGTCATCCCAAGTTCGACACTTTTAAGGTAAACAACACCTATTTAAAACCTTATTTTGATGAGATTGATAGCAGGAATGAGGAGTATAAACTCCTCAAACCACCATGATCATTCAACGGAGAGGTAAGTCGAGCTTAGACTATAAATAGGAGCTTCTCGGGAGGCAACCCGATCACTAACTGTATTAACTTCTTTAAAATTTAGTCTTCAACACCTAACTTACTAACGGAGCTCTTGAATACAGGCTTTCCATAGAGGCACAGCCAAGCACACGGGCGTGCTTAGGGTCGTGTGAAAACAGGGAAAAGATTTCCCAAAACACGGGCTACGATAAAATGCCACGGCCGTACGACATGGCCGTGGTCGAGCCTGCAAAAACAACACGGGCGTGTGACACGCCCTTGTGGAAGAACCGTGGGTGAACCTGTTAAAACAGCACGGGGGTAAGACACGCCAGTGTCTAGCACCCGTGGTCAAACCTATTAGATTGACACGGGCGTGGGTCTTTATACACAGGGGACGGAGAAGCGAACAACGCCAGACATGGCCGTGCGACATGTCCATGTGCACCCACACGCCCAAGAAACACGGGCGTGTACAAAATGTCAGACGCGCCCAAATTCAAAATTCCCAAATCACACGGGCTGAAATTGGGGAACACGAACGTGTTACCTGGTCGTGTGGCCCAAAATCTATAAATACTGAGCACTATTCATTGTCTTCCCACTCAAAAAAACCCTAACCCTAGCCGCTGCAATTTCACACGGCCTCCCCGCTATGCCCGTGCGCCGCCCCCAACTCCATTTTTTACGCTCAATCCTCCTTACCTAGCGTTTGTTTACTTCTTTCTTGTCTATTTTAATGATTTCTAAGGCTTTTTATCATAATAATATGCAAGTTTTTATGTTATTTTCATACTTTTAAATGTCATAATCTAGAATAATTTTCATTTTTTCATGTTCAAGTTTTTTTTATTTCATTACAAGATTTCTTTACTCCATTTGATTAGTTAAAAGTAAAATATTCATGGTTAGGATAGGTGGAATATTCATGCCATTTTCAAATATTCTAACTCAATCCTCATACTTTTCAAATGCTTCTTGTTTATTTGTCAATTTGTTTTATATATCTTTTATTATTATACATGCTATTATAATGCAATGCCACAAAAGCATGCTATAAAATGGATTAGTTTGATTAGAATTATTAAGTGATGATAGTTGTGGCTAAAGTATTAATCATAATCTATGACTTTTTGAATTTAAATACATTCTTCCTTGTCCACTCATCCAAACAAAGTAATAGTTTTGATTGCAGGTTCAGAATGTCATCTTCACAAGGTAAAAAGGCCACTGTCCCTGCTTCAAAGAAAAAGAAGGGAGCATCATCTTCCTCGGGTCCTACCGCGGAAGTTCGTTACCCTTTCTTGAGGTTCCCCATCGGGCCCCAAGAAGAACTGTGCCAAATACTCCGGGCCCGACCTTTAATTGCGGGCCGCTGCATCGACTAGGCCACAGTAGAACAAGTTCAGTTGGCTGAAGCGATTTAGCCCTCCCAACCACCGACCCTTGGGAGCTTTTCTTTAGGATCATCGAACCAACAAACCTCGAGATCACAATGGAACTATGTTCAACGTTCCATCTTCAGACCGTAATGACGAACTACGATGATCTCGGCACGGTCCAGTTTCGCCTAGGCGGGTTAGTCTGCCAAGTCAGCGTCCCAGAATTCGGTACGGCGTTGGGTTTATATACGGAGAAATTCAAGGAGAAAACTGACTTACATGCTCTCAACCGCCACATCCATCGTTCTCCTTCACGGTGCTAGGACGCACTAATACCAGGTGGGGCCACCTACAATCCTAGCCGCTCCAAGACATCGGCTCTCCCTCTATTTCTGAGGTACCTACACGCCATTTTGGCTCACATGATTACAGGACGGCGAGAGAGCACTGGTGTCGTCAACACTCACGACTCCTACTTTTTATGGTGTATGTCGCACGGGCACGTCATCGACCTTGCCTATTTCATTGCCCTTGTGATTCAGCACCAGACGGAGTGGCATAGGAAGGGGGTCATCTCTATTGGCCCCTATGTTACTCGGTTGGCTCGACACTTCAGGCTCCTTAGCACTGCAGCCCAAGAATCATCCTTAACCCTCATTGTCCAGATGTCTCCACAAGGCATCTCAAGCATGCTTAGCATGAGGATGATCGAAAAGCACCGAGTAACCTACCCTCCTCATTATCGTCTGGCCCAATCTACCGAGGAGAAGGCCTACGAGGACATTCCTGATGATGTCCCTCCACAGCACGAAGACCCACCGACTCAGTAACCACCACCGCAGCTTCATATGCTGACATCTTTGAGCGCCTTACTCGATTCGAGCAGCAGTGTTTTCAATGATTTGACAACATTGATGCTACTCTACAATAGATTTGTCAGTAACTCCATATCTCATTGCCAGTCTCACCTCACGAACCATCCAGCGATGAAGATGTTTAAAAACATTTATTTATTATTTTATCTTTTTAATTTTTATTAAAACTACTTTTTATTTTTATTAGATTTTAGAATTTTATTTTTAATTATCAATTTCGGTTATTTCTTTATGAGTAATTATTCTTCCTAATATCCCCTAAAAAGTTCCTGATTTTATCACAGTTAGATAGAGCTCTTAAGCTCATCATCGCATAGGAACTAAAAACTCCACTGGGAAAGGTTCTCCACGACTGCCATGTCCTGATCGACCACGACCATAGCTACCACTAGATATAATATTCTTTTGGCACAAGACTTATGGACTAATGAACCTCTATCACCGCCAGAGTATCCTCCTCCACTCTCGCACCGATTACTCTCCAAAACTCCAATTCGAGGAATTCATCATATAGGTAGTTTCACTCCTCTCCCTATCTTATTTTTATATTCTAGTATCTACTTTGTACATTGAGGGCAATGTACATCTTAAGTGTGGGGGGTAGTTATTTCATTACCAGAGAAATCCCTGAATGACTGCCTTTGTAATATCCTGAATTAGGGCCTAATCGGAATAATGGTTTCGTGACCACAAATTCGAGATAGAAATAATTATTTTATAATTATTTTAGATGTTTATGATATTATTTCATGATTGTGTGAAAATTCCGTGATGAAATCCTATGCCTAAAGTGCTTAAATTGGAATTAGGGACTAAATCGAATAATTTGTAAAACTTGCATTCTAGGAGTTTTTAGTATGAAATTGTTTTGGAATATTAATTAGGAGGTCTTAAATAGCAATTTAACCAATTTCTAATTCTATGGACAAAAATTGGACATGGATGGAATTTTTGGAAAGTTTAGTAGTAAGGGCATTTTCGTCATTTAGTTATTAAAGTGAATTAAAAACAAAATTAAAAGCCAATTTTTGTCCATCTTCTTCATTAGGCCGAAATTTCAAGGGCTCTCCATATTTAGGGTTTGCTTCAAGCTTCCAAGCTCTATAGTAAGTGATTCGAAGC
This sequence comes from Gossypium arboreum, assembly GCF_025698485.1. NCBI lineage: Eukaryota > Viridiplantae > Streptophyta > Magnoliopsida > Malvales > Malvaceae > Gossypium > Gossypium arboreum. Next base: position 79,844,690 of record NC_069081.1, on the reverse strand, counting down.
CCCGTTTTTAATGTTCTTTACGTTTTTGGAATCCCGATAGCTCGATTAAGCTTATGCTAGCAATAATTCAACCTAGGGTTCATATTTGGAAAAATACCCATAGGTGAAATTTGTGTATTTTGGTGTTTTATGATATAATATGAAGTTTTAGATTATGTTAGACAACTTGTACTACTCGATTTTAAGCAAAAACGAGTAAAAGGGCTTAATCGGTAAAAATACCTAATAGTCATAAGTACATGTTAGAGTGTGAATTTGATGTTTCCATAGAAGGGAAAAATGATCATCATGTCATAAAACATAAGAATAAGGGATGAAGTTTAATTCCCGAGCCTAGGGGCAAAAGTGTAATTATGCAAAAGTTTAGGGGCAAAAATGTAATTTTTCCAAATTTCATATTAAATGTTATTTTGATGAATGTATGTATTAAATAAGATTAATTTGGCATTATAGATCAAGAGAAATGAGATTCAAGTTGCGATCGAGGGAAAAACAAAGTTTACAAAGAATAGGCTCGATTGCTAATAATTTTGTACCGAGGTAAGTTCATGTGTAAATGTAGTAACATAATTTTCATTTTAAGCAATTTAATGTTGTTTATATGATATGATGCTGATTATTATCATGAAATATTATGCTTTGTGCTTATTGTTGAATAATATGTAATTATGTGAATTACTTGATGAGTATGAACTATCACCGAAGTATCGATTTCGATATTTTGTGGAAGACGGCAAAGATGTGTGATCGAGGAAAATGCCCGTTTGAACCTTGGGAATAGATTAGAATGCAAGTGACATGACATTAGGATGGTTGAGTTCCAAACTCGTTGAGTTGAGTCCGAGTTCACTTATGGATGCGAACGCCCGAGCTCGTTGAGTTGAGTCTGAGTTCACTTATGTTGACATCCCTAATTTGACCCTAGTCAGAAAGTGGTTTCGGGACCACAAAACCGAGACATAAAAATAATTTAATATTCATTTTGATGCATATAATATGTGTTAATTCATGTGTGACATTTTTGATGTTTTAACTTAGAGTTATAAATGTGAATTTCACTAAAAAAGGCTTAGTAGTAAACTTTGAAAGTATGATGGGGAAATGTGTGATGACTAGTTGATTCATGCATGCAAAATAGTGGAGTTGCATGTCAAATTTCCCTTTTAATGTTAGTGGAAGGTAATGATGACTTTGTTTTGGCATTTTTGCTTTGTATGTTAGTAAATAATGTTAATAATATATTTGTTTATATTAAAGAAAATGGTTTCATAAAATAGAAATAATAAAAGTTAATAAAATAAATGAATAAAATATGTTTGAGGTGAAAATAACAAGGCCATTTCTTCTTCTTCTTACCGTGAGTTGAGAAAGAAAATAGAAACCTTTGAGCTTAGGGCATTCGGCAAAAGAAGGCTTCAAATAAGGTAAGGTTCATGTTATTTTCTTTGAAAATTTGTGAATTTTGGTTAGTTTTGAAGCTTGCAACAAGACCCATGTGAAAATTTTTGTGTTCATGAAGCATGTAGCAATTGGTCATGAGCTTAATGGCGTATATTTTGTATGTTTGATGATTTTGGGAGGATAATTGATTCTAGTTGAGTATGAACAAACTAAATGTGCTTGATGGCTCAAATGAGCTTGGAAAGTTGGCCAATGTTGTTTAAGTTCATGAATTAGGGCATAATTTCTTTCGGCAAACTAGGATAAATTGTAAAAAAAAAAAAATTCTTAGCATTAATAGCATTTGCTTAATTGGTGAATTGAACTTTGAGTGGATAGGGTGAGCCCTTGTGACTATGTTGATTGTGAAAATTGGCAATGTGGGGGCTTATACAAAAATTAATGTGTATTGATAATAGTTGTATGAGAATTATTCAAATTAGCACCTAAGTGATAAATTGATTATGTAATTGGGTTGATTTTTGCATTCGACCATGAATTCAACTTGTCATTTGAATTGGTAGATAAATGCCGCATATTAAGTTGAGTAATTAAATTTATTTTAGCTTGATTTTGAATGAATATAAATTGAGATGTTCTTTATGTGTTATCCGAATTAGTTGTTCAATAAGATATTGGGCTACACTTAGTGAATGTGTTGAATGGATATGATAATGTGAAGTGCAAAAAGGGTATGTGAGAGAGTGAATTATGTATTTGTGCTTTCTTCAAATGAGGAAAATCTTATATTCATATACATATGTTTTGACTATAGGTGTGTTTGAAAAGTAGGTTCTTAAGTATTTGAGTTTGATTCCTTTGTAAGTTTTAAGTACTTAAATGGAATGAATATGAATTATGTATATGTATGTCTTATGTATGTACCATGTACACATAAGGACATTTGGCAATATGATTAAATTCTTGTATAAGAAAGAATGATAAATTAAGTGACTCTTTGCTTGTGAATGTGAATTAGATATAGATTAAATAAGCATGAAATCGAGTCATGGCATGTTTTATTAATTAATACATATTGAAAATGATATGTGATTGCCAAATGTGATTGTCAAGTGAATAATATTAGTTAAGTACCTAAGCCAATCTATTGTTTCACTTAAGCTTAAGAGCAAAGAGGATCAAAGTCGATAAAGGAAAAGAGAAAGTAAACGAATAGCCGTGGATATCTAGTCGTCGACCACTTCCGAGGTAAGTTTTAAGTGATTAAACGTTGAGTAAATTCAATCATAATAGAACATATTGAGTTGATTTAATAAGATATGATGGGCCATGATATGTTCTAAGCTCAAATGGTAAGTTCTTAAGTGTTTGAGCTTGGAAATTTAAGTGTAATTTGAAATAATCTGCTTAGGACAGCAGCAGTAACGTGAATTTAGAAAATCACCATAAATTTATGGACTTGAATTAGAGGCTGAACAAAACATGAAATTAAAGCTTAATGAGTCTAGTTTCTTATAAAAGAAACCGTGTAAGCAAAGGAATTTCCAATAATGAGATATTTAAAGTTGTGTGAGACAGTGCAGAATGACACTGTAATCCTCTGTTCTGTTTTTAGAAAATCATTATAAATTGTACAAAAAGTTTTAAAAGACAAAATTTATATGCTAGATGCCTTAGTGAGTCTAGTTTCAAATGAAATAAACTAGAACATATTTTGAATTTTGTAAAATGAGAAATTTGATTCGTAGTGAAGAGTGGTCAGAATAGTCAAACAGTGAAATAGGGGAAACTTTAAGAAAAATCTGGTATTGATTGGCCAAACCAAAAATTCTTAAAATTTGTTGGATAAAATATGTATGAGTCTATTTTCAGGGAAAATTAACGGCACTTCATTTGGAGTTTCGTAGCTCCATTTACGAATAATTTAATGACTGTTGCTCAGGAAAAACAGCTTGTGCTGAATTTGTGATTATGTTGTAAACCTTAATAAAACTATTTGAGTTGCTTATAAGCTATCGATTAAATATTGGTAATCAAAGTACCAAATCCAGATTAAAGTGAAGCTATAAGTCGTAAATGACTAGTATACCTAGTCAATTTTGTTATGATGAAATTGATGTACAAGATATGTATATGTGATAAGGCCGAATGGCCAATGTGATGAATGTGAAAGTGTATATATGTGACAAGGCCTAATGGCTGATGTGATGAATGTGAAAGTGTATATATGTGATAAGGCCGAATGGCCAATGTGATGAATGTGAAAGTGTATATATGAGATAAGACCTAATGGCCAATGTGATGAATGTGAAAGTGTATATATGTGATAAGGCCGAATGGCCAATGTGATGAATGTGAAAGTGTATATATGTGACAAGGCCTAATGGCCGATGTGATGAATGTGAAAGTGTATATATGTGATAAGGTCGAATGGCCAATGTGATGAATGTGAAAGTGTATATATGAGATAAGACCTAATGGCCGATGTGATGAATGTGAAAGTGTATATATGTGATAAGTCCGAATGGCCAATGTGATGAATGTGAAAGTGTATATATGAGATAAGACCTAATGGCCGATGTGATGGATGTGAAGGTGTATATATGTGATAAGGCCGAATGGCCAATGTGATGGATGTGAAAGTGTATAAATGTGATAAGTCCCAAGGGCATTTGTGCCAAGATACTATATCCGAGTTAAGATCCCGCAGCTTTATGCGGAATATTATTCTGAATTAATGTCCGTATGCTTCGTGTTCAGTACTATATCCGGGTTTTGAAGACCAAGATTCAAGTAAGACTTTGATATTGAGTATCCATGAGAAGTTACCATCAAATAAGTATTACGTATTTAAAGATGTTCGTGCACGACACTTACTCGTCGGTGGATTGATTTCAAAGTGAATTATTAGTATCAAAAGGTATGTAAATGTGATCAATATTATAACTTCAAATATGAGAACGATCTAATTGGTAATGGTACGCTTGTATAATGAAGTATGGGATGAAATATTCTTATGTATTGGTGCATATTCTGCCCAAAGGCCTTATGATTTGAGTACGGGTTGGGTTCAGCTAGATGTGCCAAGACAAGGTAAGGATTATATTCGTAAACTTACGTATATGTAATAAGGAATATGTTTGGTTCTTTAGGTGCCTACAGAAATTTAGTACTTGTCATGTTGAAATACTTGAAAATATGGATGTGATTATGAACAAGTGGAAAGGATTATTGAAAGTTGTAAATTGGTGAAGAATGTGCTTACCATGTGAATCCATCTTCAGTTGATGAAGAATGTGCTTTGGAAATATTCGACCATCTAGATCACTATTGTACGAAAGTATATATATGTGAGACTTAAGTGATGCGTTTATTGATATTATAGTTCGAGATGAAGCTCTAGATTAACTTCATCAAACAGTTGAAATGAATAACCAAAGATATTGAATGAAAACACTTTGCGACTTAAAGCTCAGGGCTAAAGTAAGGCGAATTAAATTATGTGAAATTTTGGTTAGGTATATTGGGTCAAATGAGATTTTATCTAGATTAAGTATATGTGAAAAACGTCATTGATTCAACAAAATTATCGTTTTGCTTAAAACTTACTAAGCTTACAAAAGCTTACTCAGTTCGTTCATGTTTTTGGTCTGTAGGTTGTGGATTCTGAGTACTAGCTCAGGGATCATCAGCACTTCATCACACTATCTACCATTACGGTAGCCATGAGATTGGATTATCTTATGGCATGTATAGAATAGACTAGTAGTGAAAGAATAATTTGGTTATTGTATATAAGCAATACGAAAATGACATCTTTTGAATGTTTACTTATAGAAGTTTACATTTTATCCCTGGCTGTGTTTAGTGTTTATCCAAATGAATGATCTTAAAAAAAAAAAGTTTTACCGTTCTGTCATGAGTTACAAGTCCGGTAATGCCCCTTACTTATTCCGGCGATGGTTACGGGATAGGGGTGTTACAACTTATGGGCGGGTTACATGGTAGCTTGGCTACATAAGTTCCGCAGGCTATTGAGTTTGTCTAACTGCGGGTATGGCTCTTATGTTCATGAGATCCGCGTATTCGAATTATATTCCGATGTGTTCAACGGGTGAATCTTACGTGAATAAGAAGAAGGCCTAAAACCAAGGTGACATGTTGGTAAGTGTGGTAAATGAGAAAATTTGACAGGTATGTGCTTAAACCCTTAGGTTGAAAACTTGGTATGATGAAATCGTAGAAGGATATTAAATGTAAATGAAACATGAATGTCTTGGTGTTGTTTATGCAAATGATGTTTTATGTGAGATTGTGTGATTATGTTACTTGCTATTTGTATGTGAACTTACTAAGCATTTGTGCTTACTCCCTCCTTTTCTTTCATTGTAGTTTTGACAAGCCGGCTTGAGAATTGGGATACGTCGAAGACTCGTTCACACTATCCGAAGGCTTAAATTGGTAAAATTGCTTGTGTATTTTGAATGTGGCATGTATGGCAAAACACTCACTTTGTGTAATTGATCTTATGATATGGCTATGGCTTGGTAATAAAAGGGTTTGTAAATGATTAGCCATTGGAATGGTCAATCTAAGTCATATTTGATATTATGTATGTTTAAAATGCTATTTAGTACATGAAAATCCTTAGTAAAGTACAAATTTGCCATAAAATAGAATCTAACAGTAGTAGTGATGTAAATTTGAAAAATCACTAAAAATATTAGAAATGGAATTTAATGATGAGTAAGTTATGAAATTGAAGCTTAATTAGTATATTTTCATATAGATTGAACAAAACAGATATATAAATTATATTTTATGAGATATTTGAATTTTTGTGAAACAGGGCGAGTGATTTCTAGATCCCTGTTCTGAATTTAAAAATTCATCATAAATTGTAAAAAATAATTAGAAGTCATTATTTATATTTATATATTCCTTATTGAGTCTAGTTTTAGTAGAAACAAACTTCATAGTCATTGAAATTCTGTACAGAGAGATATCTGAATCGTAATATACAGAGATCAAAGCAGCAGAACCCTGAAATAGGGGAGACTTTAACTAATAAAATGTACTAATTGGCTTGACAAAAAATTATATAAAAACTTATTAAATAGATATATGAGTATAGTTTCAGGGAAAATTTACAGAATTGGATTTCGAGTTTCCGAACTCGAGATATGAATTTTTAAGCGAGTATGACGCAGATTGCTAGCTTGACTGGAAATTTTAAAAATAAATTGTTTGAGCTGTTTAAGTAATGAATTAAATCTGTTAACACCTCGTGTTCGACTCTGGTGACGGTCTCGGGTACGGGACGTTACATTTGGTGGTATCAGAGTAGTTTTAGTCAGTTCTCGGACTAATGTGTTGTATGTACGGGTTTTGCTATACATGCGATATATATATTGTGATAGTGTGATGACTTTTGACCTTTTAAATGATTTTTTTATAGTAAATGGATCCCGATCCAGTTGCGGCTGATGATGTAAAGAGTAATGCACCAGATCCGACTGAAGGGGCAGTGCCAACTGAAAATCCACCTCCTACTACTGGTCAAAGAAGAGGAGAAGAGGCTCAGGAAGCCTTTCTCCAGATGATGAATGCCTGGTATATTGAGTTCGTTCGTACGAACCCGAATGCACAACCTCCCCCACCTACCCCGATTCCTCAACCTGTACCCCCGATGCCTCAAGGTGTAGATCTGATGAAATTTCACGAACTCCGGTTGATGAATCCGTAAACAAGGGGAAGAATTCAGGGCAAATATTGATGATGATGCCGAGAAAGCAGAGTTTTGGCTCGAGAATTCTATTCGAGTATTTGATGAATTTTCTTGTACACCTGAGGAATGCTTGAAATATGCTATATCATTGTTGAGGGATTTAGCTTATCATTGGTGGAAGACATTGATTTCAGTAGTATCAAAAGAGAAAGTAACTTGGGAGTTCTTTTAAGAAGAATTTCGGAAGAAATATATCAGTGAAAGATTTATTGATCAGAAGCGTAAAGAGTTTCTTGAATTAAAGCAGGGGAACATGATAGTTACTGAATATGAAAAGGAGTTTGTCAGGTTGAGTAAGTATGCTAGAGAATATATTCCTACAAAAGCTAAAATGTGCAGACGATTTGAAGACGGACTCAATGAAGACATCAAAGTATTTGTTGGGATTCTTAAATTAAAATAAATGGTAGTACTGGTTGATCGAGCTTGCAAGGCTGAAGAACTACTTAAAGAGAAGAAAAAGGTTGAGGCTAAGACTAGAAATTGGAAGAAAAGACCGACGAGCAGTTCATTCTCACAGCATTCCAAAAAATCTAGAAATATGAATCCTCGTTCACAGGTTTCAGCTGGACAATCATATGGAAATTCTAAGAAGCAAAATGTGGGTCCTAAATCTCAGACTACTTCTGCGGCTAGTGTGGGAAATACGAGATTTGTTAAGCCTGAGTGCCAGCGGAGTGGCAGAAATCATTTTGGCCCATATAGAGCGAATGAATGTTTTCGATGTAGTTCTCTGGATCATTTTATTAGAGACTGCCTAGAGAGAGCTGAGAAAGAAAAATTTCAGAATGTAAAAGCTAGTGGTGCAGACTCGAGGGGAAGGTATTCGAGAAAAACTGGAAATGAAGCAAGCAGCAAAAATGTAGTTAGAAATTCAGCAGCTAAATCTGAAGCCAGGGCTCCAACTAGAACTTATGCTATAAAGGCACGTGAAGATGCTTCATCACCCGATGTGATTACGGGTATATTTTCTCTTTATGATGTTAATGTTATTGCTTTGATTGATCCCAGTTCTACTCATTCATATGTATGCATGAAACTGGTATCTAGTATGAATATACCTATTGAGAACACAGAATTTATGACTAGAGTGTCGAATCCGTTAGGCAAATGTGTGATAGTTGATAAAGTATGCAAGAAATGCCCTTTAATGATTCGGGGTCATTACTTTCTGGCCGACTTGATGTTGTTGCCGTTTGATGAATTTGATGTTATTTTGGGTATGGATTGGTTGACATTGCATGATGCTATAATAAAATGCAAAGAAAAAGTTATAGAATTAAAGTGTGAAAGTGGTGAAATTCTGCGGGTTGAACCAGACAAATCAGAGGCATTATCTAGTATGATTTCTTCGATATCGGCTTAGAGATATTTGAGAAAGGGTTATGAAGCTTATTTGGCTTATGTAATTAATACAAAAGAAGTTGAAAAGAAAGTTGAATCAGTGCCGGTTGTGTGTGAATTTGCGGATGTATTTCCAGAAGAATTGTCGGGTTTGCCTCCAGTCAAGGAAGTAGAATTTGGTATTGATTTGATACCAGGAACAGCTCCGATCTCGATTGCTCTATATAGAATGGCACCAGCAGAGTTGAAAGAATTAAAGTCACAGTTGCAAGAGTTAACTGATAAAGGCTTTGTGAGACCGAGTTTTTCACCTTGGGGTGCTCCCGTGTTATTTGTGAAAAAGAAGGATGGTTCTATGAGATTGTGTGTTGACTATCGGCAGTTAAACAAGGTGACAATCAAAAACAAGTATCCGTTGCCAAGGATTGATGATTTGTTTGATCAGCTAAAAGGAGCGACATGGTTTTCAAAGATTGACTTGAGATTTGGGTATTACCAGCTGCGAGTAAAAGAGTCGGATGTGCCTAAAACGCTTTTAGAACAAGGTACGGTCATTATGAATTTTAGCTATGCCATTCGAGTTGACAAATGCTCTCTTTGTGTTTATGGATTTAATGAATCGCATATTTCGCCATACTTGGACAAATTTGTTGTGGTGTTTATAGATGATATTTTAATTTATTGAAAAGATGAGATAGAGCATGCTGAGCATTTGAGGATAGTTTTGCAAACTTTGAAAGATAAGCAGCTGTATGCTAAGTTTAGTAAAAGTGAATTTTGGCTCGAAAGTTGGATTTTTGGGTCATATTGTTTCAGGTGATGGTATACGGGTTGATCCTAGTAAGATTTCAGCCATTGTTGATTGGAAACCACCGAAAAATGTAACTGAGGTTAGAAGTTTCTTGGGGCTAGCTGGGTATTATCGACGGTTTATAAATGGATTTTCTATAATTGTTGCTCCTATGAGTAGACTACTCCAAAAGAATGTTAAATTTGAATGGACAGAAGAATGTCAACAGAGTTTTGAAGAATTGAAAAAGTTATTAACTGAAGCACCAGTGTTGGTACAACCCAAATCAGGTAAAGAATTTGTGGTGTTTAGTGATGCTTCTCGAAATGGCTTAGGATGTGTACTTATGCAAGAAGGAAAAGTGGTGGCTTATGCTTCGAGGCAGTTAAAATCTCACAAAAGAAATTATCCAACTCATGATTTGGAATTGGCTGCTATAGTGTTTGCTTTGAAGATTTGGCGACATTATTTGTATGGTAAAAAGTGCCGAGTATATACCGACCACAAAAGTCTTAAGTACTTGATGTCACAAAAAGACTTGAATTTGAGACAGCGAAGATGGTTGGAGTTATTGAAAGATTATGAGCTTGTTATTGATTACCATCCGGGAAAAGCGAATGTGGTTGCCGATGCTTTAAGCAGAAAATTGCTATTTGCTTTGAGAACTATGAACACTCAGTTAAAGATATCAAATGATGATTTGATTCTAGCAGAGTTAAGAGCAAGACCGATGTTTTTACAAGAGATTTCTGAAGCTCTGAAAAATGATCAAGATTTGCAAGCCAAGAGAAAGCAATGTGAAGCTGATACGGGATCAGATTTTAGAATTAGTTTTGATGGTTGCTTGATGTTTAAAAATTGGATTTGTGTACCGAAAAATGATGAGTTGATTCAAAAGATTTTGCATGAAGCACATAATGGTTGTTTGGTGGTTCAACCGGGCAGTACGAAAATGTATAATGACTTGAAGAAAATGTACTGGTGGAGTGGAATAAAAGAGATATTTCGAGTTTGTATCAAAGTGCTTAGTTTGTCAACAAGTGAAAGTGAACACCAAGTACCTTGGGATTACTCCACCTATCATGGTTCCCGAATGGAAATGGGATCGAATTACTATGGATTTTATATCGTGGTTGCCGTTAACTCCGGGAAGAAAAATGCCATCTGGGTAATAGTTGATGATCGACTAAATCACTCATTTTATTCCTAAGACGTATGGATTATTCTCTTAATAAGTTGGCTGAATTGTATATCTGTGAGATTGTTAGACTTCATGGAATACCTTTGTCAATCATTTCGGATAGAGATCCGAGATTTACTTCACAGATTTCGCAAAAGTTGCAAGAGGCATTTGGTACAAAGTTAAATTTCAGCACTGCCTTTCATCCACAAACTGATGGACAATCAGAGAGAGTAATTCAGATTCTTGAAGACATGCTCAGATGTTGCGTATTGGAATTTCAAGGTACTTGGGAAAGGTACTTACCGTTTGTAGAATTTGCTTATAATAATAGTTATTAGACGAGTTTGAATATGGCACCTTATGAAGCATTGTATGGTCGTAAATGTCAGACGCCATTGTATTGGACTGAACTCAAGGAAAATCAGATTTATGGAGTTGATCTAATAAAAGAAATCGAAGAAAAGGTGAAAGTGATTCGAGATTGTTTGAAAGCTGCTTCAGATAGACAGAAATCTTATGCGAATTTGAAACGAGGGGAAACCGAGTTTCAAGTTGGTGATAAGGTATTTTTGAAAGTGTCTCCATGGAAGAAAGTCTTTAGATTTGGACGGAAGGGCAAGTTAAATCCGCGTTTTATTGGACCATATGAAATAATTGAAAAAGTTGGACTGGTAGCATATTGGCTAGCATTACCACCTAAATTAGAGAAGATTCATGATGTGCTCCATGTATCTATGTTACGTCGGTATCGTTCAGATCCTTCACATATAATTTCACCGATAGAAATTGAACTACGATCGGATATGACCTACGAAGAAGAACTGATTAAGATTTTAGCTCAAAAAGTCAAACAATTAAGAAATAAAAGTGTCGCTCTCATGAAAGTATTGTGGCAAAAGCACAGGGTAGAAGAGACTACATGGGAACCTGAAGAAATTATGAGAAACCAATACCCACACCTGTTTACCAGTAAGATTTTCGAGGATGAAAATTCTTAAAGGGGGGGAGAGTTGTAATATCCCGAATTAGGGCCTAATCGGAATAGTGGTTTTGTGACCACAAATCTGAGATATAAATAATTATTTTATAATTATTTTGATGTTTATGATATGATTGCATAATTGTGTGAAAATTTCGTGATGAAATCCTATGCCTAAAGTGCTTAAATTGAAATTAGGGACTAAATCGAATAATTTGTAAAACTTGCATTCTAGGAGTTTTTAGTATGAAATTGTTTTGGAATATTAATGAGGAGGTCTTAAATAGCAATTTGACCAATTTTTAAGTCTATGGACAAAAATTGGACATGGATGAAATTTTTGGAAAGTTTAATAGTAAGGGCATTTTGGTATTTTAGTTATTAAAATGAATTAAAAACAAAATTAAAAGCCAATTTTTGTCCATCTTCTTCATTAGGCCGAAATTTCAAGGGTTCTCCATAGTTAGGGTTTGTTTCAAGCTTCCAAGCTCCATAGTAAGTGATTCCAAGCCCCGTTTTTAATGTTCTTTACGTTTTTGGAATCCCAGTAGCTCGATTGAGCTTATGCTAGCAATAATTCAACCTAGGGTTCATATTTGGAAAAATACCCATAGGTGAAATTTGTGTATTTTGGTGTTTTATGATAGAATATGAGGTTTTAAATTATGTTAGACAACTTTTACTACTCTGTTTTAAGCGAAAACGAGTAAAAGGGCTTAATCGGTAAAAATATCTAATAGTCATAAGTGCATGTTAGAGTGTGAATTTGATGTTTCCATAGAAGGGAGAAATGATCAGCATGTCATAAAACATAAGAATAAGGGATGAAGTTTAATTCCCGAGCCTAGGGGAAAAAGTGTAATTATGCAAAAGTTTAGGGGCAAAAATATAAGTTTGCCAAAGTTTGTATTAAATGCTGTTTTGATGAATGTATGTATTAAATAAGATTAATTTGGCATTATAGATCAAGAGAAACGAGATTCAAGTCGCGATCGAGGGAAAAACAAAGTGTACGAAGAATAGGCTCGATTGCTAATAATTTTGTACCGAAGTAAGTTCATGTGTAAATGTAGTAACATAATTGTCATTTTAAGTAATTTAATGTTGTTTATATGATATGATGCTGATTATTATCATGAAATATTATGCTTTGTGGTTATTGTTGAATAATATGTAATTATGTGAATCACTTGATGAGTATGAACTATCACCGAAGTATTGATTTCGATATTCCGTGGAAGACGGCAAAGATGTGTGATCGAGGAAAACGCCCGTTTGAACCTTGGGAATAGATTAGAATACAAGTGACATGTCACTAGGATGGTTGAGTTCCAAACTCGTTGAGTTGAGTCTGAGTTCGTGAGATGTAACTAGGCATCCGAGCTCATTGAGTTGAATCCGAGTTCACTTATGGATGCGAACACCCGAGCTCATTGAGTTGAGTCCAAGTTCACTTATGGGCGGGTTACATGGTAGCTTGGCTACATAAGTTCCGCAGGCTATTGAGTTAGTCTAGCTGCGGGTATGGCTCTTATGTTCATGAGATACGCGTATTCGAATTATATTCCGATGTGTTCAACGGGTGAATCTTACGTGAATAAGAAGAAGGCCTAAAACGAAGGTGACATGTTGGTAAGTGTGGTAAATGAGAAAATTTGACAGGTATGTGCTTAAACCGTCGGGTTGAAAACTTGGCATGATGAAATCATAGAAAGATATTAAATGTAAATGAAACATGAATGTCTTGGTGTTGTTTATGCAAATGATGTTTTATGTGAGATTGTGTGATTATGTTACTTGCTATTTGCATGTGAACTTACTAAGCATTTGTGCTTACTCCTTCCTTTTCTTTCATTGTAGTTTTGACAAGCCGGCTTGAGAATCGGGATAGGTCAAAGACTCGTTCACACTATCCGAAGGCTTAAATTGGTAAAATGGCTTGTGTATTTTGAATGTGGCATGTATGGCAAAACACTCACTTTGTGTAATTGATCTTATGATATGGCTATGGTTTTGTAAGAAAAGGGTTTGTAAATGATTAGCCATTGGAATGGCCAATCTAAGTCATATTTGATATTATGTATGTTTAAAATGCTATTTAGTCCATGAAAATCCTTAGTAAAGTGAAATTTGCCATAAAACAGAATATGACAGCAACAGTGATGCAAATTTGAAAAATCACTAAAAATAGTAGAAATGGAATTAAATGATGAGTAAGTTATGAAATTGAAGCTTACTTAGTCTATTTTCATATGGATTGAACAAAACAGGTATATAAATTATATTTTATGAGATATTTGAATTTTTGTGAAACAGGGCCAGAGTAATTTTTGGATCCCCTGTTCTGACTTTAAAAATTCATCATAAATTGTAAAAAAATAATTTTAGAAGTCATTCTTTATATGTAAAGATTCCTTATTGAGTCTAGTTTTAGTAAAAACAAACTTTATAGTCATTGAAATTCTGTACAGAGAGATATCTGATTTTTAATATAAAGAGGTCAGAGCAGCCGAACCCTGAAACAGGGGAGACTTTAACTAATAAACTGTACTAATTGGCTTGACCAAAAATTCTAGAAAAAAATTATTAAATAGATATATGAGTCTAATTTCAGGTAAAATTTACAGAATTGGGTTTTGAGTTTCGGAACTCGAGATATGAATTTTTAAGAAACTGTGACGCAGATTGCTAGCTTGACTGGAAATTTTAAAAATAAATTATTTGAGCTGTTTAAGTAATGAATTAAGCCTGTTAACACCTCGTGTTCGACTCCAGCGACGGTCTCAGGTACGGGACATTACAGCCTTGTTCTCTTGGAAAGCTCTCATATCATATTCAAGATAAATTTTGATTGATTTATGACATTGATTGATATATCTTGAATTAAAGCATAAGCATTTATGTATTGATTGTTTAAACCTCAAGACATTAGAGAATCAAGCATGATAAGTTGATTTTTAAAAATTTAAAATCTTAGGTTGTTTCCCCAGAGTTTAAGTATTACTTTGAGTTAGAATTCACAAGTTTTAAACATCAAAAAGCCATAATTTTTGTGATATTTTTTAGCCTTTTGAGCATCTATTAATTCTTTCACGCTCACTTTTCTTATTGCTTTGAGTGCGTCAGTATTGAACTGTTATTCTAGAACTTGCTTGGTTATGCATGTCGAGACCACACCATTTGATTTGATATGTCAAAATGATTAAGGCACTTAAGATTAACCCACTCATGCCATGAAAAGCCTAATTCCAGGATTAACCCTTAGTAAACCCCGTTGAGCTAACAATCCATTTCTTGTATTACCCTTAATATTAACCCTTAACCCATTATTGTTGAAATCCCCTAAATTAATCTCTATTTTTGTCGAGATTTGAGTTGAATAAATTTCTTAGCTATGTCTTGTTCTTAATAGTTATCTATGTTATCTAACTTGTTCTTAATAAAAAAAAACATGTATACATATTAGTAGTGATCTTCTGTTTGTAAGCTTCAGTATTTAAATTCCATAGTCAGAGAAGGAGCTATGTTGTACGTAAGTGATGATTAAATTTTTTTTCTAATTAAGTAATTTTTCAACTCAATCTCTATTCTAACCCTTTCTTTCAGCTTGTGACCACACCCCCTAACCAAGCCTCATTACAACCCTCTAAAGACCTTTTGATTGATGTATCATCTTAAATTATAGTGGTGGAGATTTGATTTTCATGCAAGCCTATGGTAATGAATTTTCATTATTGACTATTGAGTGCTTCATTTATTGTCCTTAAACACCTCGAGTGATTTGAGTGAATCCTTAGTGAGGATGTGAAACTCTGTGATATTCTGAATCAAAGGTAATTACTTAGATGAGGGGAGACTCTTATGTTTGCATGATTATATACTCAACTTGGAATGTTTGAAAATTTTATGTTCTTTTAATTGAATTCTCAATGTATGATTACCTATGGATTATTTTGAGACATTATCGATAAAAATTATAAGTTGAGAACTTTGCTTGAGGACAAGCAAATGCTTAAGTGTGGGGGTATTTGATAAACCATAATTTATACATATTTTTACCCCATGTTTAACGCATTTTATAGATGATTTCCCATTAGAATTGGTGAATTCGATGCTCCTAATGCTTTCATTTCATGTATTATACTTAGGAGAGCATAAGAGAGCGAAAGGAACGAGAAACTGGACAAAAACGGAGAAAATGGGCCAAAGTACGAAATCAACACGGCCTGGACCTCCTCACACTGGCAGACAACATGGTTGTGTCAATTTGGCAGGCTCAAGCACGGCCTGAAGTAATCGCACACAGGCGTGTCACACTCCCATATCCCTGCCGAGCCCAAGTTGAGTCCAATTCAGAAAAGGCTAATTTTGAGGGCTCTTAGGGATTCCAAAGCCTATAAATACACCCTAGAGGAGGAAGAAAAGGGGTCACTGTAACACCCCATACCCGAGTCCGTTACCGGAGTCGAACACAAGGTGCACACAGACTTAACTTAATTATTTTCACAGTCCATAAAAAAAAAATTTCCAGACAATTTCCAGACAAGCTGGTTACTGCATCACTGTCGCCTTAAAAATCATATCTTGAGTTTAAAAGCTCGAAAATCAGTTTCATAATTTTTTCCTGAAATTAGACTCATATTTCCATCTACATAATTTTTTCTAGAATTTTTGGTCAGGCCAATTAGTACAGTTTATTAGTTAAAGTCTCCCCTGTTACAGGGATCGACTACACTGACCTTCGCGCATTACGACTTGGATATCTCCCTGTACAGGGCTTCAATACTGATACCGTTTATTTATATAGAAAATAGACTCAAATAAGAATCTATACATATATTTAATGACTCCTAATTATCTCTGGTTAATTTATAATGAATTTCCAAAGTCGGAACAGGGGATCCAGAAACCGTTCTGGCCCTGTTTCACGAGAACTTTAATATCTCTTAACATATAACTCATATGACAGTTACATTTCTTCCATATGAAAGTAGATTCATCAAGGTTCATTTACATAATTTATTCAATATTTAATTCCATTCCTACAAATTTTAGTGATTTTTCAAATCCACACCACTGCTGCTGTCAGCATCTGTTTTCAAGGTAAACTTTACCTATTTCGTGGTTTCCATGGACCAACTAGAGTTTTGTCATACATAGGTCCACATATAATCATATTTAGCCATTCCAATGGCTGATCATTTGCCCAACACTTCCATTCCAGTCCATAGTCACATCATGAAACCATACATATATACATAAACACAAATGGTCTAATGGCATACTCCACTTTTACGAGCCATTTTCGCATGGCTGTACACACATACATCACAAAACGTACTTGAAAAACTGCAAAGGGTAGTCCTATACATGCCATTTCAAAGCTCAACCAAAATTGTACCAAAAGGGGCTTTGATAGTGTGGAGACTTCGACTTCCAAAAATCCCGAGTCCGATAATGACGAGCCAAAATCTATAAAACAGAGAACAAAGAAACGGAGTAAGCAATTTATGCTTAGTAAGTTTTGAGCAAGGATTCCAGACAACAAAAGCATAGCATTCATATAGCTAAACGGATAATTTCATATGCACACATTCTCAATATCATACTTACTTCACATTACCAACCCTTATGTTCATACACAAA
This sequence comes from Gossypium arboreum, assembly GCF_025698485.1. NCBI lineage: Eukaryota > Viridiplantae > Streptophyta > Magnoliopsida > Malvales > Malvaceae > Gossypium > Gossypium arboreum. The sequence goes on along the minus strand of NC_069081.1, from coordinate 79,827,559 downwards.
AGATCAACTTAGCCAAAGGCCGGTAGCTCGTTTATCAACTGAGCGAATACTTATTTGTAAGGGCTCAACTAATTCAAAGCACATACGAAACATACCTCATTGCTGGAATTTTGCAAGCGTATTAACTGAAATTTTTACAGCAAGATTGCTCATTCCCGAATCACGTACCTTCGGATTTTATCCGGATATAGCGACTCGCTCAAAAGCCTTCGGGACATAGCCCGGTTATAATAGCTCGCACAAATGCCTTCGGGACTTAACCCGGATTTGGGAACTCGCACAAATGCCTTCGGATCTTAGTCCGGATATGGTCACTTAGCACAAAGCCTTCGGGACTTAGCCCGGACATCATTCGAATAACCATGCACATTTAACACTAAATCATGACACATTCGCATTTCATTTTCATTAGCAAAACTCAAACACAATACACTTATCACTCTTGCAAATTTCGGCTCAATATCCACACACAAAGAGCATGATTTCGATTTGCTTAAAACATGATCTAATCCAATCATAATTTAAGCTCTATTACTCAAGAACTTACCTCGGATGTTGTCGAACGATTTCGATGGCTATTCGACCACTTTTTCCTTCCCTTTATCGGATTTGGATCCCCTTTGCTCTTGAGCTTAATTAAATAAATAAATCGATTTAATCATTTGAGCATCGAAAAGAGGAACACAAGGCACTTAGCCCACACTTATACATTAGACATTAAAGTCACATACACGTGAAATCATGCATCAAACTCAACACATTAGTTAGTACTCTCCTTAGCCGAATTTTCTAGGTCGAGATAAAGCCTTCAACATGCTTACTTATGGTCGAACAACACATCAACCTATGTACTCATTCATGTGGCCGATTATGCATGTTGATGTTGAGGCCAATTACATGTTTAATACCACACATGAACGGCATACATTTTACTAACTAATGCATTACATATTGTAGTTCAATACACATCTATCATTTACTTCATATCCGAAACATCATCATAAGTAAATATATACCTTGAGATAGTATATATGTCATACCAATACATCATGTGCAAACATATATACATATAGGTGCAAGGGCCGAATCTCAAGTTGCTTATATCCAAATATAAACATATATCCAAAGCTCAAATCTTACCTACCATGCAATACGCATAAATCATACTTATGGATATACCATGGCCGAATACACCACAACACCATACCGTTTCAATTTTGGTCATGGTTAAACAAAGAACTTAATGTCTCACTCAAAAATGCTAAAAGAAAATCCAAGAGTCCTCAATCCACCATCACATGTATCATTATCAAGCTTCATATTTAGCATGCAATGGCATTAACACAACATCCACCTTGGCCGAATATCATCCCCATGACATAGCAAAGATTTGAACCATGGGCTAATAAGAACATCAAGCTAGCAACTAAAAACATGCATGAATCTCATGGCACAACCTCAAACATACCTTAATCTAGACACAAGTATGGCCAAACCTCCTCCTGATCCTCTTCCAAACCAAGCATGAAGCAAGAACCCCTTCCTTCTTCCTTAGAATTTCGGCTCAAAGAAATGAAAAAGGATGAACAATTTTTTTTTTTTTTTTTCAACTCACGGCAAAGGGGGGACACTCACACCATTCTCTTTTTTTTCTTCCTTTCATTATTCAATTCCCATGCTCATTATTTTATTTTTTCTTACATACACCATTGTCACAACATGTTTTATGACATGTTTTTGCCCATCACTCTTTGTCATGGCCGGCCACTAGCACTTGGGGGGGGAAATTTGACATGCAAGTCCTCCCTTTTGACTACATGCACTATTAGGTCCTTATAGATTAGCCTATCACTTTTCAAAAGTGTCACACAAGTCCTACTAACTGAATTCACATGCAATCGACTAAATCGAAGCTTGAAATTTTCACACATTCATAATTACATATTCTAGACAATAAATATTACGTTCAAACATTTCGGTGACTCAGTTTAGCGGTTCCGAAACCACTTCCTGACTAGGGTCAATTTTGGGCTGTCACAGTCACACCGAATAGAGAGTAAGGAATTACTCCAAGGAAGCTGATTGATCCATCTCAAAAGTCGGATTCACCATCAAGACTAAAGATCTCCCCTCAATTTCCCCTTCAAGAGTTTTGGGTTTTCTTTATGTTTTGTATTCTTTATTATTCTGAGATATTTTCTTATTTAGTTATGAACTAAAACCCCTAAATACCTAAGGGGAATGAAACCTAAGACGAATCTTGTTATTAATTTCTAAATTGTATGATAAATATTTAACTTGTTCTTAATTATGTGTTCTTAATTCTTGTTTTGACATCCCAGGATACTGATTCAAGATAAGCCCTTATTAAGAGGAGGAATTGACCCTGTCTAAGAGTACATTTGTCATAATTAAGCGGAGTTGTTTGTGCGCCTAGACATAGGGTGACAAGATTTTTCCAGATTAGGGTGAAACCTAATAAGGGTATCCATAGATCGAGCTAATACAACCCTAGGGTGTAAATCTGAGAAAGGTCTCAATTATTCAATCTAGGGATTAGACATTATTAGTCTTGAATAGGGATAATAACATAACTTAGTGATCTCTACGGAACAAGTTAAGTCTATAAATCATCCGATTCGGAGCCAGAGTAACAAGTACTGTCTAGGTGGATTTTTCCTTAGGTATTGTATTAATTCAATAGATTTTCCCAAAAGCAATTCCCCAATTCCATTCTCTATGAGTTCTTAGTTTAGATAATTAGTTAGTTAAAACAAAACCTCTTTATTCTTAGGCTAGATAATAAAAAGACAGTCATTACTAGTACTTTTAGTTCCTTTGGGTTCAACAATCCGGTCTTGCTAAAACTATACTACTGTCTGATAGGTATACTTTCCTACATTGCAATAATAGTTAGTTTCAAGAACGATTAATTATAAATATTTAAAACCTATCACGAAACCATGCGATCAGTGGCATTCTGAAGTGCTAAAATTCTGGAACCCCGATTGATTAATGTCTAAGATAAGCCCGTTGAGAAGAATCAACCAGCTATTGAAACTCCTACACCAAAGGAATTAGAATATGCAAAGCCTGACAATGTAAATCCTAAATTAGTGAATTTAGATACTTTAACATCTTCTTTGGATACAGATTTACCTACTTAGAAAAGTTTCCTGGTTCAATCAAAAGTTCCATCACCTCCATATCCGCAAAGATTGCTGCAACACAAGTAGAAACATGAGGTACAATTCAAGAAGTTTTTGGATGTTCTGAAGCAGTTACACATCAATATTCTATTGGTAGAGGCTTTAGAATAAATGCCAAATTATGTGAAGTTTATGAAGGATATACTATCCAAGAAGAAACGATTGAATGAATATTAGACTGTTGCCTTGACAAAAGAGTGTAGTGCATTCCTGCAGAACGAACTGCCACCGAAATTGAAAGACCCATGAAGCTTTACTATACCCTGTAACATTGTTGAATCTTATTATGGTAAAGCTTTGTGTGATTTAGGAGCAAGTATCAACTTGGTGCCTAAGTCTATTTTCAAGATGTTAAGGATAGGTGAAGTAAGACCTACAACTGTGACGCTTCAGCTAGTGGATCGATCTTTAGCATATCCCGATGGAAAGATCAATGATGTTTTGGTAAGAGTCGATAAATTTATTTTTCCTATTGATTTCATTGTCTGAGATTTTGAAGTAGATAAGGAAGTGCCGATCATCCTTGGGAGACCTTTCTTAGGTACGAGAAGAACGTTAATTAATGAGAAGAAAGGTGAACTCACCATGTGAGTTCAAGACGATCAGGTAACCTTTAACATTTTTAAAGCGATGAAATTTCTCAATCCAGCTGAAAAGTGTTCAGTTATGGAAGAGATAGAAACCTTGGTTTCTATGGCAAGAAATTTTGAAGAAGATCCATTGGAGAAAGCCTTAGATCTTGACCCTTTGGAGGATGAAGAAGGTGAAGAAAACATGACTTTGATGGAAGCCAGTCCGAAAATTTTATTCAATCCACACAATTTAAATCGTTGGAAGTGGAAGTCAGAGAATTTGTTCAACCCAAGTTCTCAATCAAAAACCACCTGAACTCGAACTAAAGGTACTTTCTTCCCATTTGAAATACATCAATTTAGGTGACTGTTCTACTTTGCCTATGATTATTTTAGCAGAAGTAATGAAAGATCAAGAGGAGCAACTAATTATTGTTCTGAAGAAATTTAAGAAAGCGTTGGACCATAGTTGATATTCGAGGTATAACCCCTTCTTTTTGCATACATAAAATTATTTTAGAAAAAGGTGAAAGAGCATAACGAGTTAATTGCAACGGGAACTGTTACCTGTTGGAGAATATGTATTGATTACAGAAAATTGAACAAATGGTTAGATGCAGGAATCATTTATCCTATTTCAACTAGTTCGTGGGTAAGTCCGGTACAGTGTGTGCCGAAGAAAGGTGGAATCATGATTGCCAAAAATGAGCGTAACGAGTTAATTCCAACAGGAATTGTTACCGGTTGGAGAATCTGTATTGATTATAGAAAATTGAACAAAGCCAATCGGAAGGACCATTTTCCGTTGCCTTTTATGGATCAGATGTTAGATCGACTGACAGGTAATAAATTCTATTATTTTTTATATGGCTATTCGAGATAAAGCCAAATAGTTCTAGCCCCGAAAAACCAACATAAAATAACCTTTACTTTTCCATACAGTACGTTTGCTTTTTGGCGAATGCCCTTTGGTTTATGCAATACACCTACAACCTTTCAATGATGTATGATGGCAATATTCACTGATATCGTTGAAAATATTGTTGATGTTTTCATGGATGATTTTCCTATTTTTGGTAACACTTATGAATTTGTTTGAGTAATTTGGATAAGGTACTGAAGAGATGCAAAAAGATGAATCTTGTCCTTAATTGGGAAAATTGCCATTTTATGGTGAAGGAAGGGATTGTCTTAGGACATAATATCTCAAAAAGAGGAATTGAAGTCAATAAAGCAAAGGTGGATGTAATAGAAAGATTACCTTCCCCAATGAATGTGAAAGGATTCAGAAGTTTCTTAGTCCATACCAGTTTTTACTGAAGGTTTATCAAAGATTTATTGAAAATTTCTCAACCGTTGTGTTTGTTGTTAGAGAAAGATACAGTGTTTGTGATGCGTGATATTCATAATAGGTTTTAAAGATTTATAATTGAAACGTTCTTGAGACTAACTTATTATCATGATTAAGGAAAGTGTACCTATCAAACAGTAGTATAGTTTAGCAAGACCGAATTGTCAAACCCAAAGGAACTACGAGTACTAGTATTTACTTCCTTTTTATTATCTAGCCTAAAATTTAAGAGGTTTGGTTGTTTAAACTAATTACTAACTCAGAATGCATAGAAAGAAAAACTTGGAAAAATACTTTTGGGAAAATTCGATTGATTGAGACAATACCTAAGGACAAATCCACCTAGACTTCACTTGTTATTTGACTTTGAATCAGACGATTTATTCATTTGACTTGATCCGTAGAAATCACTAAGTTATATTATTATCTGTCTCAAGACTAATAACGTCTATCCCTAGGTTGAATAATTGAAATCTCTTTCTAATTAACACCCTAGAATTGCATTAACTCGATATATGGATTCCCTTATTAGGTTTCACCCTAATCCAGCAAAATCTTGTCACCCTATCTCTAGGCGCGCAATCAACTCTGCTTAATTATGACAAATTTACTCCTAGACAGGGTCTATTCCTCCTCTGAATCAATATCTTGGAATATCAAAACAAGAATCAAGAACACATAATTAAGAACAAGTCAAATATTTATCATACAATTCAGATAATAATAACAACATCTATCTTAGGTCTCATTCCCCCTAGGTATTTAGGGGTTTAGTTCATACTTATGAAAAAAAACATCTCAAAAGCATAAAGATAACAAAACATAAGAAAACCCAAAATCCTGAAGGAACTTGAAGGGAGATCTCCATTCTTGATGATGAATCCGGCTCTTGAGATGGATCAATTGGCTTTCCTTAAGTAATTCCTTGCTTCCTACTCTGCATCCCCCCTCCTAAGTGCCTTCTCAAGTGTTTAAATAGGCTTTGGAATGTCTAAGAGCCCTCAAAATTGGCCTTTTCCGAATTGGACTAAACTTGGGTTCAGCAGGGACACGCAAGTGTGCGATTACTGAAGGCCGTGGTGAAGGCTGTTAAATGGGCATGGGCGTGTGATCCACCAGTGTAAGTCATGCTTCAATCCTGCCAAATTGACACGACCGTGTGACACACCGGTGTAAGGAAGTCCAGGCCATGTTGTTTTCCCATGTCGGTTCATTTTCTCCATTTTTGGCCCGTTTCTCGCTCTTTTTACTCTCCTATACTCTCCTAAGTATAAAACATGAAATTAAAGGATTAGGAGCATCGAATTCACCAAATCTGAGGAGAAATCATCCATAAATGCATTAGGCATAGGGTAAAAATATGTATAAATTACGGTTTATCAAATGCCCCCACACTTAAGCATTTGCTTGTCCTCAAGCAAAACCCTCAACTCACAATCAAAATAAATTCTTCTTAACTTATAATTCCTATTAATAATATCTCAAAATAATCAATACGTAATCATACATTGAGAATTTGACTGAAAGAACATCAAAGTTCCAAAACATTCCAAGTTGAGTATTTTATTATGAAAGCATAGGTGTCTCCCCTCATCTAAGTAATTACCTTCGACTCAAAATACCACAGAGTTTCACATCCTCACTAAAGATTCACTCAAATCACGTGAGGTGTTTAAGGACAATACATGAAGCACTCAATAGTCAATAATGAAAAGTCATTACCAAAGGCTTGCATGAAAATCAAATCTCCACCATTATATATTGAAATGAACATCAATCAAAAGGTCATTAAAGGGTTGTAATCTGGCTTTGGTTAGGGGGTGTGGTCACAAGCTGAAAGAAAAGGTTAGAATCGAGATTGAATTGGAAAATTCCCTATCTAGAAAAAGTAATTAAACATCAATTGAGTACAAGTGAGCTTCTTCTCAGAAGATGGAATTTAGATACTGCGGCTCAACAATACCGAATTACTACTAATATGTAAGTATGAATGTTTTTTTTTAAGAACAAGTCAAATCCATAAAAGAGCATTGCATAGCTAAGCAATTAGTTCAAATCAAATCTCAACAAAAATAGGGATCAAATTAGGGATTTCAACAATAATGGTATATGGGTTAAAATTGAGTGTAAATCAATTAATGGCTTGTTAGGCTCAAAAGGGTTTACTAAGGGTTAATTATGAAGGTAGGCTTTTGTAGAGTGAGTGAGTTAAACCTAAGTGCCTTTATCATTTTGACATATCAAATCAAATGGTGTGGTCTTGACATGCATAGTCAAGCAAGTTCTAGAATAACAATTCAATACTGACGCACTCAAAGCAACAATAAAAGTGAGCATGAAAGAAATATTAGGTGCTCTAAAGGCTAAAAATCTCACAAAAATTATGGTTTTTTGATGTTTAAACCTGTGAATTTCAACTCAAGGTAATACCTAAACTTAGGAGAAACAACCTATAAAATTTTAAATTCAAAAGTCAACTTATCATGCTTGATTCTTTAATATCTTAAAGTTTAAACAATCAATGCATGAATGCCTAAGTTTTAATTCAAGACATATCAATAAAAATAATAAATTAATCAAAATTCATTCTAATCATCGCATGAGAAGATCACACGAGAATAAGACGCAATTCAGGGATTTCTAATGACGATATGAAAGGCCCCCCCACATTTAAGATGTACATTGCCCTCAATGTACAAAGATAGATATATTGGAAAAGATAGATTGATAATCATAAGATAGGGAGAGAAGTGAAACTTCCTGAATGATGAATGAACTCCTTGAATTGGGGTTATAGAGAATAATCAGCCAAAGCAATGATGAGGGTGAAAGAGGATACTCCGGTGGTAGAAGAGGTTGGGTTCCACAAATGCTGCACCAAAAGAATATTATATCTCAAGTTGGCTATGGTCATGGTCGAGCAGGGCATGACAGTCGTGGACAACCCTTTTCAGTGGAGTTTCAAGTTCCTGAGTAATAGTGAGCTTTGGAGCTCTTTATAAATGTGATAAAATCAGGAACTCTTTTAGAGACTATATAAGGAAGAATAAGTACTCATAATGAATTAGCCGAAATTAAAAATTGTAAAATAATAATTATAGAACATAAATAAAATAAAGTGAAAGAAAAATAAAAAGTAGTCTTAAATGAAAATAAAAGGAACAACATAAAATAATAAATAAAAGTTTTTAAACATCTTCATCGCCAGATGGTTCGCGAGGTGGGGGTGGCAATGAGATGTGGAAGTACTGACAAGTCTGCTGTAGAGTAGCGTCAATGTTATCGAAGTACCGAAAACATTGCTGCTCGAATCGAGTAAGGCACTCAGATATGTCAGTATATGTAGTCGCCGCATGAACTAGACGATAAGGAGGTGGTGGCTGAGACGGTGGGTCCTCGTGACGTGGAGGGACATCATTAGTAATGTCCTCGGAATCTTCTCCTCGGAGGACTGGGTGAGGCGGTACTGAGGAGGGTGGGTTCCTCGACACTTCTCGATCATCCTCATATGTAACATGCTCGAGATATCCTGTGGAGACATCTAGCCGATGAGAGTGAGGGAGGATGATTAGGCCGCTGTGTTGAGGAGCCCGAAGTGTAGAGCCAACTGAGTTACGTAGGGGCCAATGAAGATGACCCCCTCCAATACCATTCCATCTGGTGGCGAATGGCACGGGCAATGAAGTAGGCGAGGTCGAAGATGTGCCCATTCTCCATACTCTATAGAAAGTAGGCGTCGTGAGTGTTGACGACGCCGGTGCTCTCTTGCCGGCCTATCAAAGTGTGTGCCAAGATGGCGTGTAGGTACCTCAATGAGGGAGAGAGAGCCGATTCCTTAGAGCGGCTGGGATCATAGGAAGCCGAGCTAGGGACCAAAGCATCCCAACACTTTGAAGGGGAGTAATAGATGTGGCGATGGAGGGTGTTGAGCTTGTTGTCTTCCATGAACTCCTCCGTATAAAGGCCAAAAGTGATACCGAACTCGGGTGTGACAGCCCTAAATTGACCCTAGTCGGAAAGTGGTTTCGGGACCACTAAACCGAGTCATAAAAATAATTAATTGTTATATTCTATGCTTACTATGTGTGTGCATGCATATGTGGAAGTTTCATTCTCTAATTTTACCAATTTTATGAGAAATTATTAAATAGGGATCAATGTGAAACATGGTGAAATATGATAGGCTAATTTTAAATGGCTTATTAGTGCATGTTAACACAAGGGTGGAGTTGCATGTCAAATAACCCATTTCCTAAGGTTAGTGGCTGGCCATGACATGATGATGGGCAAAGAAAACATGTCCTAGACATGTTGGCCTAGTGCATTATAGAAGGAAAATAAAGAAATGAAAAAAAGGAAAATGATGAAAAAAAAAGTGTGGATGCCCCCTTGTTGCCGTGAGTTGAGGAAAAGAAAGGAGAAAATTTTGTTGTTCATCCTTTCTCATTTTGTTACAATTGCCATGACTTGAGAAGAAGAAAAAAAAGTGTCCATTCTCTCATTTTTCTTTGCATGGCCGAATGTACTAAGAAGAAAGGGGGGGAAGCTTGAGAAAATCAGCCATGGGAGCTTACTAGACTAAGGTGTTTTGACACAAGAAGGTATGTTTTATGCCACTCTTGAAAATGCATGCATAGTTTGGAGGATTGGTTCAAATTTTTCCTTGAATCTTGGATCGAAACTAAGTTGTTAGGTGAGTTAAATTTCGCCAAGAATGTTGTATTTCCTAATTAGTGTTTTGATGTTGTTGTGATGAAAGCATGGAGATGAGTGAGTTCGAATGTTTAACAAAAGGAGATTTTTGTGCCATTGAGTTCTTGTTGTTATGTGTGTATGTGCATGAGTATTCGGCCATGCTATAAAATTTATGTTGCAAAATGATTTAATGCTTAATGTGATATATAATAGTACTTGTGAATGAGCTTGAGAGCACCTAAATTATTAGTTGGAAGTGCCGAATGTAGTCTTGGATGAATTTTAAAGAACAAAGAAATTTTGGGTGACTAGAGGTCAAGGACATTCGGCCAAAGGCTTGTGTGCTAGCAAAATTTGGCCTAGATGGGGTAAATGTTAAGTGTTAAATGCAATGGAAATGCTAGATTAATGTTGCACATTCGGCTATAGTTAGGCATGTTTATGATCTCATTTAGACGATTAGACATAAAAAGGGTGGTAATGAGGCTGAAAATTGTTGAATGGCTAGTTGGGTAATGAATGTAGCATTCGCCATATGGGGTAAAAATGGGTCAAATGTTCGTGAAATAAAACTTTGTGAATTGATGAATTAATGATGATAGTATTGTTGATGTCATGTATATATGTATAAATATTTGGCAAGACGGTTAAACTAGTTAATTTATTGATTAGCTCAAGAAGCTAGAGGGGGAGAATCAAGCAAAAGCAAAGGAAAGAACATCGAATAGCCGAGTTGGAACCATTTTACCCAACACAAGGTAAGTCATTAAGCATATATTTGGCATTGTTTTAAATGATCATAATATCTATGCAATTGTGTTTAATGAGATGATATGTAAATGAAAATGTATGTGTATGGAATGATGACATTGTTGAATGTAAAAGAAATAGTGAAATGTGTAGAAAGTTTGCTTTCGGCACTAAGTGTCGGGCAATACGTGTGTACGGTGACGAGATTGGCACTAAGTGTGCATGCTGGAAATATATGGCACTAAGTGTGCATGCTGGAAATATATGGCACTAAGTGTGCATGCTGGAAATATACTGACCTTTGGGTGTGCGAGCTCAAGGGTATGGCACTATGTGTGCGGGCTTAAATCACATGGCACTAAGTGTGCGAAATCGAGTATTAAGCACTGTGTGTGCGTACTCTCTATATATATATCTCCGATCGAACAATTATATGGAGGGTGTGTCTTCATCGAGTTGAGTATGGACAGCGGAAAGAGTAAGTACCTTGAGTTCGTGGCTAATAGATACTATGTTCATGCTCGGAGTTGAGTCGGTAAGTTTTAAATCTATGTGATGATTTCAATTGCATGATTGTTGCGGAAATGAAATGATGTATGGAAATTGCTTCAAATATCCTATTGAATAGTATATGAAATGTAAATGTATGACTTGGTATGAGATTGATCCGAAGGTCTAAGGAACTATGGTATAGTTCGGTATGGTCGAACGCTGGGCTTTGTTTCATTATTTCATTTTATGATAATTTTAGTAACGGATGGTTGTGAAATGCTTATGACTTCTTGAGTTATAAACTCACTCGGTGTTCTCTTGTCACCCATTTTAGGTCTCTTGGACTCGTATCGTTTATGCGTGCTCGGAACCGTCATTGAAGTCATCACACCGGCTGGAAATCTTTTGGTATTGTCTTCGTAGTTGAACTAGGAGAACATTTGGCATGTATAGGCTATTTTGTTTTGTTGAATCTCGGTTGTAAACTTTAAGCCATGCGAAGATGGCCTATGTGGTCGGTTGAGTGTGAATCTAAAACCTATAGGCACGAGCCTTAGAAACCTTAATTTTGATAAGGTGGCCATAGTTTGTATTATGTATGATGAAATAGTTGGCCATGGAAGAATTATGAAATAGTCATTGTTTGCTTTAGTACCAGATGCTGCCAGCAGCAGTGAGGTGAGATGGAAAAATCACTAAAAATAGTAGAAGTAGAATTAAATATTGAATAAATTATGAAATTGAACCTTGATGAATCTATTTTCATATGGACGAAACGAAACGACCGTATGAGCTGTATTTTAAGAGATATTTAGGTTTTCGCGAAACAGGGCCAGAACAGTTTCTGGATAACCTGCTCCGACTTGGAAAATTTACCAGAAATTATCCAGAAACAATTAGAAGTCATGCCTTATATGCATAGATTCCCCTTTGAGTTTAGTTTCATTAGAAACAAACGGCATGAGCATTAGAGCTCTGTACGAGATGATATCCAGGTCGTAATGCGTAAAGGTCAGTGTAGTCGAACCCTGAAACAGGGGTGACTTTAACTAATAAACTGTACCAATTGGGCCGACCAAAAATTCTAGAAATAAATCCATGGATGGATATATGAGTCTAGTTTCAGGGAAAATTGACGGAACTCATTTTTGAGTTCTGGAACTCGAGATATGATTTTTAAGGTGACAGTGATGCAGTTAACTAGCCTGCCTGGAACAGAAAAAGGAAAACAAAAAAAAAAATTTCCAAGAGAGGAATAAGTAAAGTAAGCCCGGTAACACCTCGTGGTCAAATCCGGTGACGGTCACGGGTTTGGGGTGTTACATTTAATTGGTATCAGAGCCAGGTTTAGTCGGTTCTAGGACTACCATAGCGCGTGTGAGTCTAGCTATACATGCCAAATCGTTAGTGCTTAATAATGTGATGCTTAATAATGTGATGACTTCTGACGGTTGAAATTTTGTTTTGATTAGCAATGGAACCCGGGGTAGAGAGACCCTTGGCGGATGACGTTGAAAGTGTAGCGGCTGCTCCTGCGCAAGGGACACCGCCTGTTGAGCCTCAGTCATTCGCGAATAATCAAAATGAAGGCGAAACAAGCCTTCTTCACCATGATGAATGAGTGGGTCGCGAATATGCCCGAACCATCCGACTATCCAACCATTCCCGAATTTAAATAATCCACCCAAGAGCCCGTAATGCCATCGGTTGCTGATCCCGTGAGGCTGAGTAAACCACCGTGGACTTGATTAGGAAGCGTGGGGAGGAGTTTAAGGCCATAGTTACCGATGATGCCGAAAGGGCCGAAGTTCGCTTGATAACACCATTAGAGTGTTTGATGAACTGTCATGCACACCGATGAATGTCTTAAGTGTGCTATATCTTTGTTGAGAGACTCACCTACTATTGGTGGAGGACCTTGATTTCCATAGTCCCAAAGGAACAAGTTACTTGGGATTTCTTTCAAACGAATTTCGGAAGAAATATATTAGTCAACGGTTCATCGATCGAAGCGTAAGGAATTTTTGGAGCTCAAGCAAGGCCGTATGACAAGATCTCAATCTGAACATGAGTTCGTAAGACTTAGTCGGTATGCTCGGGAGTGTGTGGCTGATGAGGTTGCTATGTGCAAAAGATTTGAAGAATGATTGAATGAAGATTTAAAGTCGCTAGTGGGTATTTTGGAGATAAAGGAGTTCGTAACACTAGTCGAACGAGCTCGCAAGGCGGAAGAACTTGGAAAGGAGAAGAAGAAGGCTGAATTTGAAGCAAGAGATTATCGTAAAAGATCGGCGAGTAAAGCTCCGTTCTCGACCGTAAAGAAATTCGTGGAGGACACTAGTAAGTCGAGGCGATCGCAGAATTTCCATCAGAGCCCGACCATCGACGGACTCCCGAGCTACTTTGGTAGCTAGTGTGGGCAATAATCGTCAAGAGAAACCTGAATGCCCCCAATGTGGAAGACGACACCTAGGTGAATGTTGGGGTAAGTCTGTTAATAGGGCCTGTTATGGATGCGGTTCGAGGGACCACTTCATTAAAGATTGCACGGAGCTAGATGAGAGGAATAAGACGCAAGGTGCAAGACCTAGTGGAACGACGGCTGGAGGTAGGCCCCCGAGAATTTCTGGAGGTAGGGGTGGTAATCAGAGAGGAACCTCTAATACGGCTGTCCGATCCGAGACCCGTGCTCCTGCTAGAGCATATGCCATCCGCGCACGAGAGGAGGCATCCTCCCCTGACGTTATCACTGGTACTTTTACTCTCTTTGATACTAGTGTGATTGCATTGATTGACCCCGGCTCTACTCATTTGTATGTATGTGAAACCTTAGCATCCAGTAAGACTCTACCTGTTGAGTCTCTCGAGTTCGTAATTCGGTGTCAAACCCTTTTGGGTCAATACGTACTGTTGATAAAGTGTGCAAGAGATGCCCCTAATAATTCGAGAATCTGCTTTCCTACCGATCTGATGCTTCTACCATTTGATGAATTCGATGTTATTCTTGGTATGGATTGGCTGACCGTACATGATGCAGTGGTGGATTGCAAAAGGAAAACCATTGATTTGAGGAGTGTAAATAACGAGGTAGTCCGAGTCGAGTCTCTCGATTCAAAAGGAGTGCCAGTGATAATATCTTCTATGACCGCTCGAGGTATGTGAAAAGGGTGTGAAACATACCTTGCGTATGTGTTTGAAAGTAAAGAGACGGAAAGGAAACTCGAATCGGTACCAGTGGTTTGTGAGTATTCGATATTTTTCCCGAGGAGTTACGGGATTGCCACCGGTTCGAGAACCGGAATTGACATCGGTTGTACCCTTTACTACGCCGATTTCAATAGCCTCGTATCTTATGGCATTAACGGAATTAAAGGAATTGAAGATTCAATTGCAAGAATTGACGGATAGAGGTTTCGCCGACCGAAGTTTTTCTCCATAGGGCGCACCGTATTGTTTGTGAAGAAGAAGGATGGAACTATGAGATTGTGCATCGACTATCGCCGCTTGAATAAAGTGACGATAAAGAATAAATATCCGCTGCCACGAATTGACGATTTGTTTGATCAATTAAAGGGAGCCTCGGTGTTTTCAAAGATAGATTTGAGGTCGGGGTACTATCAGTTGAGGGTCCGAGAATCGGACATACCCAAAACCGCTTTTAGAACGAGGTACGATCACTACGAATTCTTGGTGATGCCGTTTGGGCTCACTAATGCCCTCGCGTATTTATGGATTTAATGAATAGAATTTTCAGCCATACTTGGATCGGTTCGTAGTTGTATTTATCGATGACATTTTGGTCTATTCGAGAGATGAAACCGAACATGCTAAACACCGAGGCTAGTGTTGCAAATTTTACGAGATAAGCGCTTATACGCAAAGTTCAAGAATGTGAATTTTGGTTGAGAGAGGTTAGCTTTTGGGGCACGTGGTGTCCGTGACGGTGTCGTGGTGGACCCGAACAAAATTTCGACCATAGTCGATTGGAAACCTCCAAGGAATGTTACCGGTTAGGAGCTTTTGGGGCTTGCTTTGGATACTATCGACGATTTGTGAAAGGTTTTCGATGATAGCTGCACTGATGACGAAACTACTCCAAAAGATGTTAAGTTCGAGTGGTCGAACGCTTTGTCAAGAAAGTTTCGATCGACTAAAACTTGTTTAACCGAGGCCCCGTGCTAGAACAAATGAGTCCCAGAAAGAGTTTGTCATATACAGTGACGCATCCTTGCTTGGGTTAGGTTGTGTGTTGATGCAAGAAGGTCGAGTTGTGGCTTACGCGTCGAGACAACTAAAGCCGCATGAGAGAAACTATCCGACCCATGACCTTGAACTAGCGACCATAGTGTTCGCCTTGAAGATATGGCGGCATTACTTGTTTGGAGAAAGGTGTCATATTTATTCGGACCACAAGAGTCTAAAATATTTGATGACTCAGAGAGATTTAAACCTGCGACAAAGACGTTGGCTTGAGTTGTTGAAAGACTATGAACTCATCATTGATTATCACCCGAGAAAGGCCAACGTGGTGGCCGATGCTTTAAGTCGCAAGGCACCGCTCGCTTTGAGAGCGATGGATGCTCATTTATCCGCTTTCACCCGAGGAGGTGCTAGTAGTCGAATTAGAGGCCAAACCATTATTGATTCATCAAATACTTGAATCTCGGAAGGTCGACGCTGAATTGGTCACTAAGCGAGCGAATGTGTTTGGATGAAGAATCGAATTTCAGATTGACGACAATGACCGCTTGACGCTCAAGGGTCGATTATGTATTCCAAGGAATTCGAACTTGTTTCGATGATTTTGAGCGAGGCTCACAAGAGTCGAATGTCAATCCACCCGGTAGTACTAAAATGTACAATGACCAAACGCCAATTTTGGTGGCCCGGTATGAAACGAGACATTTCAATTTGTTTCAAGGTGTCTCGATATGTCAACAAGTGAAAGCGGAACATCAAGTGCCATCGGGATTACTTGACCAATCATGATACCGAATGGAAATGGGATCGAGTGACAATGGATTTTATATCCGGATTACCGGTGTCGGCAAGTAAGAAAGATGCGATTTAGGTCATTGTTGATAGATCGACCAAGTCCGCTCATTTTATCCTGTCCGCACGGATTTTTCGCTCGATAAATTGGCAGAATTATACGTCTCCCAAATTGTTCGATTGCATGGGGTACCTGTTTCTATCGTGACGGATAGAGACCCAAGATTTACATCACGATTTTGGAAGAAATTGCAAGAGGCTTTGGGTACCAAGTGCATTTTAGCACTTTTCATCCCCAAACCGATGGTCAATCCGAACGGATAATTCAAATCCTTGAGGATATGTTGAGATGTTGCATCCTTGAGTTTAGTGGTTCATGGGAAAGATATTTGCCTTTGATTGAATTCGCTACAACAATAGCTTTCAATCAAGTATTAAGATGGCGCTTTACGAGGCTTTATACGGTCGTAAATACCGTACCCCATTATTCGACTGAACTTCTCAAGGTAAAATCTTGAGTTGATTTGATTAAGGATGCCGAGCGAAAAGTTCGAGTAATTCGTGAAAGTTTGAAGGTCGCCGGATCGCCAAAAGTCGTATGCGGATTTGAAAAGGAAAGACATTGAATATCAGGTTGGAGACAAGGTATTTCTCAAAGTCTCACCCTGGAAGAAGGTGCTTAGATTTGGCCGTAAGGGAAAATTGAGCCCGAGGTTCATCGGTCCGTATGAAGTATCCGAACGAGTTGGACCAGTAGCGTACCGATTAATGTTGCCCCCTGAGCTTGAAAGGATTCACAACGTTTTCCATGTCTCGATGCTTCGACGATATAGGTCTGACCCGACACACGTAATTACTCCATCTGAGGTCGAGGTTCAGCCTAATTTGAGTTATGAAGAAGAGCTTGTTCGATTTCGATGCGCAAGTAAAAGAGTTGCGCAATAAGAAAATCCCATTAGTGAAGGTGTTGTGGCATAAACACGGAATTGAAGAAGCCACTTGGGAACTTGAGGACTCTATGAGAGAGCGATACCGAGCCTATTTACCGTAAGATTTTCGGACGAAAATTTCTTAAGTGGGGAGAGTTCGACAGCCCTAAATTGACCCTAGTCGGAAAGTGGTTTGGGACCACTAAACCGAGTCATAAAATAATTAATTGTTATATTCTATGCTTACTATGTGTGTGCATGCATATGTGGAAGTTTCATTCTCTAATTTTACCAATTTTATGAGAAATTATTAAATAGGGATCAATGTGAAACATGGTGAAATATGATAGGCTAATTTTAAATGGCTTATTAGTGCATGTTAACACAAGGGTGGAGTTGCATGTCAAATAACCCATTTCCTAAGGTTAGTGGCTGGCCATGACATGATGATGGGCAAAGAAAACATGTCCTAGACATGTTGGCCTAGTGCATTATAGAAGGAAAATAAAGAAATGAAAAAAAAGGAAACTGATGAAAAAAAAAGAGTGTGGATGCCCCCTTGTTGCCGTGAGTTGAGGAAAAGAAAGGAGAAAAATTTTGTTGTTCATCCTTTCTCATTTTGTTACAATTGCCATGACTTGAGAAGAAGAAAAAAAAGTGTCCATTCTCTCATTTTTCTTTGCATGGCCGAATGTACTAAGAAGAAAGGGGAAGCTTGAGAAAATCAGCCATGGGAGCTTACTAGACTAAGGTGTTTTGACACAAGAAGGTATGTTTTATGCCACTCTTGAAAATGCATGCATAGTTTGGAGGATTGGTTCAAATTTTTCCTTGAATCTTGGATCGAAACTAAGTTGTTAGGTGAGTTAAATTTCGGCCAAGAATGTTGTATTTCCTAATTAGTGTTTTGATGTTGTTGTGATGAAAGCATGGAGATGAGTGAGTTCGAATGTTTAACAAAAAGGAGATTTTTGTGCCATTGAGTTCTTGTTGTTATGTGTGTATGTGCATGAGTATTCGCCATGCTATAAAATTTATGTTGCAAAATGATTTAATGCTTAATGTGATATATAATAGTACTTGTGAATGAGCTTGAGAGCACCTAAATTATTAGTTGGAAGTGCCGAATGTAGTCTTGGATGAATTTTAAAGAACAAAGAAATTTTGGGTGACTAGAGGTCAAGGACATTCGCCAAAGGCTTGTGTGCTAGCAAAATTTGGCCTAGATGGGGTAAATGTTAAGTGTTAAATGCAATGGAAATGCTAGATTAATGTTGCACATTCGGCTATAGTTAGGCATGTTTATGATCTCATTTAGACGATTAGACATAAAAAGGGTGGTAATGAGGCTGAAAATTGTTGAATGGCTAGTTGGGTAATGAATGTAGCATTCGCCATATGGGGTAAAAATGGGTCAAATGTTCGTGAAATAAAACTTTGTGAATTGATGAATTAATGATGATAGTATTGTTGATGTCATGTATATATGTATAAATATTTGGCAAGACGGTTAAACTAGTTAATTTATTGATTAGCTCAAGAAGCTAGAGGGGGAGAATCAAGCAAAAGCAAAGGAAAGAACATCGAATAGCCGAGTTGGAACCATTTTACCCAACACAAGGTAAGTCATTAAGCATATATTTGGCATTGTTTTAAATGATCATAATATCTATGCAATTGTGTTTAATGAGATGATATGTAAATGAAAATGTATGTGTATGGAATGATGACATTGTTGAATGTAAAAGAAATAGTGAAATGTGTAGAAAGTTTGCTTTCGGCACTAAGTGTCTTGAACAATACGTGTGTACGGTGACGAGATTGGCACTAAGTGTGCATGCTGGAAATATATGGCACTAAGTGTGCATGCTGGAAATATATGGCACTAAGTGTGCATGCTGGAAATATACTGACCTTTGGGTGTGCGAGCTCGAAGGGTATGGCACTATGTGTGCGGGCTTAAATCACATGGCACTAAGTGTGCGAAATCGAGTATTAAGCACTTGTGTGTGCGTACTCTATATATATATCTCCGATCGAACAATTATATGGAGGGTGTGTCTTCATCGAGTTGAGTATGGACAGCGGAAAGAGTAAGTACCTTGAGTTCGTGGCTAATAGATACTATGTTCATGCTCGGAGTTGAGTCGGTAAGTTTTAAATCTATGTGATGATTTCAATTGCATGATTGTTGCGGAAATGAAATGATGTATGGAAATTGCTTCAAATATCCTATTGAATAGTATATGAAATGTAAATGTATGACTTGGTATGAGATTGATCCGAAAGGTCTAAGGAACTATGGTATAGTTCGGTATGGCTGGAACGCTGGGCTTTGTTTCATTATTTCATTTTATGATAATTTTAGTAACGGATGGTTGTGAAATGCTTATGACTTACTGAGTTATAAACTCACTCGGTGTTCTCTTGTCACCCATTTTAGGTCTCTTGGACTCGTATCGTTTATGCGTTCGGAACCGTCGTTGAAGTCATCACACCGGCTGGAAATCTTTTGGTATTGTCTTCGTAGTTGAACTAGGAGAACATTTGGCATGTATAGGCTATTTTGTTTTGTTGAATCTCGGGTTGTAAACTTTAAGCCATGCGAAGATGGCCTATGTGGTCGGTTGAGTGTGAATCTAAAACCTATAGGCACGAGCCTTAGAAACCTTAATTTTGATAAGGTGGCCATAGTTTGTATTATGTATGATGAAATAGTTGGCCATGGAAGAATTATGAAATAGTCATTGTTTGCTTTAGTACCAGATGCTGCCAGCAGCAGTGAGGTGAGATGGAAAAATCACTAAAAATAGTAGAAGTAGAATTAAATATTGAATAAATTATGAAATTTAACCTTGATGAATCTATTTTCATATGGACGAAACGAAACGACCGTATGAGCTGTATTTTAAGAGATATTCAGGTTTTCGCGAAACAGGGCCAGAACAGATTCTGGATAACCTGCTCCGACTTGGAAAATTTACCAGAAATTATCCAGAAACAATTAGAAGTCATGCCTTATATGCATAGATTCCCCTTTGAGTTTAGTTTCATTAGAAACAAACGGCATGAGCATTAGAGCTCTGTACGAGATGATATCCAGGTCGTAATGCGTAAAGGTCAGTGTAGTCGAACCCTGAAACAGGGGTGACTTTAACTAATAAACTGTACCAATTGGGCCGACCAAAAATTCTAGAAATAAATCCATGGATGGATATATGAGTCTAGTTTCAGGGAAAATTGACGGAACTCATTTTTGAGTTCTGGAACTCGAGATATGATTTTTAAGGTGACAGTGATGCAGTTAACTAGCCTGCTGGAATGTAAAAAAAGGAAAACAAAAAAAATTTCCAAGAGAGGAATAAGTAAAGTAAGCCCAGTAACACCTCGTGGTCAAATCCGTGACGGTCACGGGTTTGGGGTGTTACATTTAATTGGTATCGAGCCAGGTTTAGTCGGTTCTAGGACTACCATAGCGCGTGTGAGTCTAGCTATACATGCCAAATCGTTAGTGCTTAATAATGTGATGCTTAATAATGTGATGACTTCTGACGGTTGAAATTTTGTTTTGATTAGCAATGGAACCCGGGGTAGAGAGACCCTTGGCGGATGACGTTGAAAGTGTAGCGGCTGCTCCTGCGCAAGGGACACCGCCTGTTGAGCCTCAGTCATTCGCGAATAATCAAAATGAAGGGGCGAAACAAGCCTTCTTCACCATGATGAATGAGTGGGTCGCGTAATATGCCCGAACCAGTCCGACTATCCAACCATTCCCGAATTTAAATAATCCACCCCAAGAGCCCGTAATGCCATCAGTTGCTGATCCTGTGAGGCTGAGTAAACCACCTGTGGACTTGATTAGGAAGCGTGGGGCCGAGGAGTTTAAGGCCATAGTTACCGATGATGCCGAAAGGGCCGAGTTCTGGCTTGATAACACCATTAGAGTGTTTGATGAACTGTCATGCACACCGATGAATGTCTTAAGTGTGCTATATCTTTGTTGCGAGACTCACCTACTATTGGTGGAGGACCTTGATTTCCATAGTCCCAAAGGAACAAGTTACTTGGGATTTCTTTCAAACGGAATTTCGAAGAAATATATTAGTCAACGGTTCATCGATCGAAGCGTAAGGAATTTTTGGAGCTCAAGCAAGGCCGTATGACAAGATCTCGAATCTGAACATGAGTTCGTAAGACTTAGTCGGTATGCTCGGGAGTGTGTGGCTGATGAGGTTGCTATGTGCAAAAGATTTGAAGAATGATTGAATGAAGATTTAAAGCTGCTAGTGGGTATTTTGGAGATAAAGGAGTTCGTAACACTAGTCGAACGAGCCTGCAAGGCGGAAGAACTTGGAAAGGAGAAGAAGAAGGCTGAATTTGAAGCAAGAGATTATCGTAAAAGATCGGCGAGTAAAGCTCCGTTCTCGACCGTAAAGAAATTCAGGGAGGACACTAGTAAGTCGAGGGCGACTGCAGGAATTTCCATCAGAGCCCGACCATCGACGGACTCCCGAGCTACTTTGGTAGCTAGTGTGGGCAATAATCGTCAAGAGAAACCTGAATGCCCCCAATGTGGAAGACGACACCTAGGTGAATGTTGGGGTAAGTCTGTTAATAGGGCCTGTTATGGATGCGGTTCGAGGGACCACTTCATTAAAGATTGCACGGAGCTAGATGAGAGGAATAAGACGCAAGGTGCAAGACCTAGTGGAACGACGGTGGAGGTAGGCCCCGAGAATTTCTGGAGGTAGGGGTGGTAATCGAGAGGAACCTCTAATCTGGCTGTCCGATCCGAGACCCGTGCTCTGCTAGAGCATATGCCATCCGCAAGCACGAGAGGAGGCATCCTCCTGACGTTATCATCGGTACTTTTACTCTCTTTGATACTAGTGTGATTGCATTGATTGACCCGGCTCTACTCATTTGTATGTATGTGAAACCTTAGCATCCAAGAAGACTCTACTGTTGAGTCTCTCGAGTTCGTAATTCGGGTGTCAAACCCTTTTGGGTCAATACGTACTCGTTGATAAAGTGTGCAAGAGATGCCCCCTAATAATTCGAGAATCCTGTTTTCCGGCCGATCTGATGCTTCTACCATTTGATGAATTCGATGTTATTCTTGGTATGGATTGGTGACCGTACATGATGCAAATGGTGGATTGCAAAAGGAAAACCATTGATTTGAGGAGTGTAAATAACGAGGTAGTCCGAGTCGAGTCTACTGATTCAAAAGGAGTGCCAGTGATAATATCTTCTATGACCGCTCGGAGGTATGTGAAAAAGGGGTGTGAAACATACCTTGCGTATGTGTTTGAAAGTAAAGAGACGGAAAGGAAACTCGAATCGGTACGAGTGGTTTGTGAGTATTCGATATTTTTCCCGAGGAGTTACGGATTGCCACCGGTTAGAACCGGAATTGACATCGAAGTTGTACCCGTACTACGCCGATTTCAATAGCCTCGTATCTTATGGCATTAACGAATTAAAGGAATTGAAGATTCAATTGCAAGAATTGACGGATAGAGGTTTCGCTCGATCGAGTTTTTCTCCATAGGGCGCACCAAGATTGTTTGTGAAGAAGAAGGATGGAACTATGAGATTGTGCATCGACTATCGCCGGTTGAATAAAGTGACGATAAAGAATAAATATCCGCTGCCACGAATTGACGATTTGTTTGATCAATTAAAGGGAGCCTCAGTGTTTTCAAAGATAGATTTGAGGTCAGGGTACTATCAGTTGAGGGTCCGAGAATCGGACATACCCAAAACCGCTTTTAGAACGAGGTACGATCACTACGAATTCTTGGTGATGCCGTTTGGGCTCACTAATGCCCTACGGTATTTATGGATTTAATGAATAGAATTTTCAGGCCATACTTGGATCGGTTCGTAGTTGTATTTATCGATGACATTTTGGTCTATTCGAGATGAAACGAACATGCTAAACACCGAGGCTAGTGTTGCAAATTTTACGAGATAAGCGATTATCACGCAAGTTCAAGAAATGTGAATTTTGGTTGAGAGAGGTTAGCTTTTGGGGCACGTGGTGTCCGTGATCGGTGTCGTGGTGGACCCGAACAAAATTTCGACCATAGTCGATTGGAAACCTCAAGGAATGTTACCGGGTTAGGAGCTTTTGGGGCTTCTTGGATACTATCGACGATTTGTGAAAGGTTTTTCGATGATAGCTGCATCGATGACGAAACTACTCCAAAAAGATGTTAAGTTCGAGTGGTCGAACGCTGTCAAGAAAGTTTCGATCGACTAAAAACTTGTTTAACCGAGGCCCCAGTGCTAGAACAAATGAGTCCCAGTAAAGAGTTTGTCATATCTGATGGCGCATCCTTGCTTGGGTTAGGTTGTGTGTTGATGCAAGAAGGTCGAGTTGTGGCTTACGCGTCGAGACAACTAAAGCCGCATGAGAGAAACTATCCCACCCATGACCTTGAACTAGCGACCATAGTGTTCGCCTTGAAGATATGGCGGCATTACTTGTTTGGAGAAAGGTGTCATATTTATTCGGACCACAAGAGTCTAAAATATTTGATGACTCAGAGAGATTTAAACCTGCGACAAAGACGTTGGCTTGAGTTGTTGAAAGACTATGAACTCATCATTGATTATCACCCGGGAAAGGCCAACGTGGTGGCCGATGCTTTAAGTCGCAAGGCACTGTCTGCTTTGAGAGCGATGGATGCTCATTTATCCGTTTCACCCGAGGAGGTGCTAGTAGTCGAATTAGAGGCCAAACCATTATTGATTCATCAAATACTTGAATCTCGGAAGGTCGACGCTGAATTGGTCACTAAGCGAGCGAATGTGTTTGGATGAAGAATCGAATTTCGATTGACGACAATGACCGCTTGACGTTCAAGGGTCGATAATGTATTCCAAGGAATTGAGAACTTGTTTCGATGATTTTGAGCGAGGCTCACGAGTCGAATGTCAATCCACCCGGGTAGTACTAAAATGTACAATGACCAAACGCCAATTTTGGTGGCCCAGTATGAAACGAGACATTTCTGAATTTGTTTCAAGGTGTCTGATATGTCAACAAGTGAAAGCGGAACATCAAGTGCCATCGGGATTACTTCAGCCAATCATGATACCGAATGGAAATGGGATCGAGTGACAATGGATTTTATATCTAGATTACCGATTAGTCGGCAAGTAAGAAAGATGCGATTTAGGTCATTGTTGATAGATGACCAAGTCTGCTCATTTTATCCTGTCCGCACGGATTTTTCGCTCGATAAATTGGCGAATTATCGTCTCCCAAATTGTTCGATTGCATGGGTACCTGTTTCTATCGTATCGGATAGAGACCCAAGATTTACATCACGATTTTGGAAGAAATTGCAAGAGGCTTTGGGTACCAAGTGCATTTTAGCACTTTTCATCCCCAAACCGATGGTCAATCCGAACGGATAATTCAAATCCTTGAGGATATGTTGAGATGTTGCATCCTTGAGTTTAGTGGTTCATGGGAAAGATATTTGCCTTTGATTGAATTCGCCACACAACAATAGCTTTCAATCAAGTATTAAGATGGCGCCTTACGAGGCTTTATACGGTCGTAAATACCGTACCCCATTATTCGGATGAACTTCTTGAAGGTAAAATCTTGAGGTTGATTTGATTAAGGATGCCGGCGAAAGTTCGAGTAATTCGTGAAAGTTTGAAGGTCGCCGGATCGCCAAAAGTCGTATCGGATTTGAAAAGGAAAGACATTGAATATCGGGTTGGAGACAAGGTATTTCTCAAAGTCTCACCCTAGAAGAAGGTGCTTAGATTTGGCCGTAAGGGAAAATTGAGCCGAGGTTCATCGGTCCGTATGAAGTATCCGAACGAGTTGGACCAGATGGCGTCTCGATTAATGTTACCCCCGAGCTTGAAAGGATTCTAGCGTTTTCCATGTCTCGATGCTTGACGATATAGGTCGACCCGACACACGTAATTACTCCATCCGAGGTCGAGGTTCACCTAATTTGAGTTATGAAGAAGAGCTTGTTCGCGATCGATCGCCAAGTAAAAGAGTTGCGCAATAAGAAAATCCCATTAGTGAAGGTGTTGTGGCATAAACACGAATTGAAGAAGCCACTTGGGAACTTGAGGACTCTATGAGAGAGCGATACCGAGCCTATTTACGGTAAGATTTTCGGACGAAAATTTCTTAAGTGGGGAGAGTTCGACAAACCCTAAATTGACCCTAGTCGGAAAGTGGTTTGGGACCACTAAACCGAGTCATAAAATAATTAATTGTTATATTCTATGCTTACTATGTGTGTGCATGCATATGTGGAAGTTTCATTCTCTAATTTTACCAATTTTATGAGAAATTATTAAATAGGGATCAATGTGAAACATGGTGAAATATGATAGGCTAATTTTAAATGGCTTATTAGTGCATGTTAACACAAGGGTGGAGTTGCATGTCAAATAACCCATTTCCTAAGGTTAGTGGCTGGCCATGACATGATGATGGGCAAAGAAAACATGTCCTAGACATGTTGGCCTAGTGCATTATAGAAGGAAAATAAAGAAATGAAAAAAAGGAAAATGATGAAAAAAAAAGTGTGGATGCCCCCTTGTTGCCGTGAGTTGAGGAAAAGAAAGGAGAAAAATTTTGTTGTTCATCCTTTCTCATTTTGTTACAATTGCCATGACTTGAGAAGAAGAAAAAAAAGTGTCCATTCTCTCATTTTTCTTTGCATGGCCGAATGTACTAAGAAGAAAGGGGGAAGCTTGAGAAAATCAGCCATGGGAGCTTACTAGACTAAGGTGTTTTGACACAAGAAGGTATGTTTTATGCCACTCTTGAAAATGCATGCATAGTTTGGAGGATTGGTTCAAATTTTTCCTTGAATCTTGGATCGAAACTAAGTTGTTAGGTGAGTTAAATTTCGCCAAGAATGTTGTATTTCCTAATTAGTGTTTTGATGTTGTTGTGATGAAAGCATGGAGATGAGTGAGTTCGAATGTTTAACAAAAGGAGATTTTGTGCCATTGAGTTCTTGTTGTTATGTGTGTATGTGCATGAGTATTCGGCCATGCTATAAAATTTATGTTGCAAAATGATTTAATGCTTAATGTGATATATAATAGTACTTGTGAATGAGCTTGAGAGCACCTAAATTATTAGTTGGAAGTGCGAATGTAGTCTTGGATGAATTTTAAAGAACAAAGAAATTTTGGGTGACTAGAGGTCAAGGACATTCGACCAAAGGCTTGTGTGCTAGCAAAATTTGGCCTAGATGGGGTAAATGTTAAGTGTTAAATGCAATGGAAATGCTAGATTAATGTTGCACATTCGGCTATAGTTAGGCATGTTTATGATCTCATTTAGACGATTAGACATAAAAAGGGTGGTAATGAGGCTGAAAATTGTTGAATGGCTAGTTGGGTAATGAATGTAGCATTCGGCCATATGGGGTAAAATGGGTCAAATGTTCGTGAAATAAAACTTTGTGAATTGATGAATTAATGATGATAGTATTGTTGATGTCATGTATATATGTATAAATATTTGGCAAGACGGTTAAACTAGTTAATTTATTGATTAGCTCAAGAAGCTAGAGGGGAGAATCAAGAAAAGCAAAGGAAAGAACATCGAATAGCCGAGTTGGAACCATTTTACCCAACACAAGGTAAGTCATTAAGCATATATTTGGCATTGTTTTAAATGATCATAATATCTATGCAATTGTGTTTAATGAGATGATATGTAAATGAAAATGTATGTGTATGGAATGATGACATTGTTGAATGTAAAAGAAATAGTGAAATGTGTAGAAAGTTTGCTTTCGGCACTAAGTGTCTTGAACAATACGTGTGTACGGTGACGAGATTGGCACTAAGTGTGCATGCTGGAAATATATGGCACTAAGTGTGCATGCTGGAAATATATGGCACTAAGTGTGCATGCTGGAAATATCTGACCTTTGGGTGTGCGAGCTCGAAGGGTATGGCACTATGTGTGCGGGCTTAAATCACATGGCACTAAGTGTGCGAAATCGAGTATTAAGCACGTGTGTGCGTACTCTATATATATATATCTCCGATCGAACAATTATATGGAGGGTGTGTCTTCATCGAGTTGAGTATGGACAGCGGAAAGAGTAAGTACCTTGAGTTCGTGGCTAATAGATACTATGTTCATGCTCGGAGTTGAGTCGGTAAGTTTTAAATCTATGTGATGATTTCAATTGCATGATTGTTGCGGAAATGAAATGATGTATGGAAATTGCTTCAAATATCCTATTGAATAGTATATGAAATGTAAATGTATGACTTGGTATGAGATTGATCCGAAAGGTCCAAGGAACTATGGTATAGTTCGGTATGGCTGGAACGCTGGGCTTTGTTTCATTATTTCATTTTATGATAATTTTAGTAACGGATGGTTGTGAAATGCTTATGACTTACTGAGTTATAAACTCACTCGGTGTGTTCTTGTCACCCATTTTAGGTCTCTTGGACTCGTATCGTTTGCGTGCTCGGAACCGTCGTTGAAGTCATCACACCGGCTGGAAATCTTTTGGTATTGTCTTCGTAGTTGAACTAGGAGAACATTTGGCATGTATAGGCTATTTTGTTTTGTTGAATCTCGGGTTGTAAACTTTAAGCCATGCGAAGATGGCCTATGTGGTCGGTTGAGTGTGAATCTAAAACCTATAGGCACGAGCCTTAGAAACCTTAATTTTGATAAGGTGGCCATAGTTTGTATTATGTATGATGAAATAGTTGGCCATGGAAGAATTATGAAATAGTCATTGTTTGCTTTAGTACCAGATGCTGCCAGCAGCAGTGAGGTGAGATGGAAAAATCACTAAAATAGTAGAAGTAGAATTAAATATTGAATAAATTATGAAATTGAACCTTGATGAATCTATTTTCATATGGACGAAACGAAACGACCGTATGAGCTGTATTTTAAGAGATATTCAGGTTTTCGCGAAACAGGGCCAGAACGGTTTCTGGATCCCCTGCTCCGACTTGGAAAATTTACCATAAATTATCCAGAAATAATTAGAAGTCATGCCTTATATGAATAGATTCCCCTTTGAGTGTAGTTTCATTAGAAACAAATGGTATGAGCATTAGAGCTCTGTACGAGATGATATCCAGGTCGTAATGCGTAAAGGTCAGTGTAGTCGAACCCTGAAATAGGAGTGACTTTAACTAATAAACTGTACCAATTGGGCCGACCAAAAATTCTAGAAATAAATCCATGGATGGATATATGAGTCTAGTTTCAGGGAAAATTGACGGAACTCATTTTTGAGTTCTGGAACTCGAGATATGATTTTTAAGGTGACAGTGATGCAGTTAACTAGCCTGCCTGGAACAGAAAAAGGAAAACAAAAAAAAAATTTCCAAGAGAGGAATAAGTAAAGTAAGCCCGGTAACACCTCGTGGTCAAATCCGGTGACGGTCACGGGTTTGGGGTGTTACATCGGGCATACTTAACTGGTGAACTAAACCGCCGAGACAAAACTGGACCATTCCAGGGTCATCGAAGTTAGTCATGACATCTTGAACATGGAAGGTTGAGCAAAGTTCAAGTGCAAGCTCAAGGTATGTATCGAAGATCACAAAGAAGAGTTCCCATGGATCGGTTGTCAGGAGGGCTCGGACATCATCAGCCAACTGAACTTGTTCAAGTGCGGTCTAGTCAATGCAGTGGCCCACACTTAAAGGCAGGGCCCGAAGTATCTAAAAAAATTCCTCCTGATTTCTTGGTGGAAACTAGAGGAAGGGGTGTCGATTTTCTGAGATGGGACCCGAGGATGACGCTGCTCCTTTCCACTTCTTCGAGGCGGGAACAGCAGTCTTCTTGCCACGTGATGATGACATTGTACCTGCGTTGAAAAATCAAAACTCAACCAATACATCCCAATAATAGCACAGAAGTACAAAACTAAGTATGAACATTTCACGAGACTTACATAATGGATGAAGTAAACAAAACTACTAAATGTATCAAGTTATAGTATTATTGGAATAATGTAACAGGAATATGAATGAATGTATATGGGAAGCATAAATCTCATGAAACTAGGAAAAATTAAAAAGTAGAGCATAATAGAGTAACTAAAATAACAAAATTCTTATAAACAAGCAAAAGTATTCTATTGTTCTAACTATAAGAATTCATTTAAAATAGGAAAATAGAGTAGAGAAATCATGAAATAAACAAAATAATCAAAGGAGATAGAGAGAAAAGAGTAAACAAATGCAAAAAGAAAGAACTTGGGGCGTCCAAATTGATGTTGTAGACGGCGCATGGGCTTAGGTTTAGGGCATGTAGAGTTGCAGCGGATAGGGTTAGGGATTTTTGGGGAGGTAAATGATGAATAGTGAGGGGTTTTTATAGATTTTGGGGCACACGGCCGTGGGACACGCCCGTGTGACCTAATTTTTGCCCGTGTGTTTCTCGAATTTTGAATTTGGGCGCATCTAACATTCAGTCAACGCCCGTGTTGCTCGGGTGTGTGAGTTCACACGGCCGTGCGATGCTTCGTTCGCTTCTCTCACACCCGTGTACATAGGTCCACGCCCGTGTTAACTTGACAGGTTCATCCACGGATGATGGGCATGGGCGTGTCGCACGCCCGTGTTGTTTTGGCAGGTTCGCCCACAATTTCGAGGCATGAGTGTGTCGAACGCCCGTGTTGTTTTGGTAGGTTCGCCGACGGCCATGTCGCACGGTCGTGGCAACTTTATCACTTTTTGTGCTAGAAAAATTTTGCCCTATTTTCACACGGCCTAAGGCACGCTTATGTGCCTAGCCGTGTGGTATTTAGAGAGTCTGTATATCATGATTCGGTTGGTACGTTAGATGTTAAAAACTCAAATTTAAAGAAATTAATACTGTTACTGCTAGGTTGCCTCCCGAGCAGCACTTATTTATAGTCTAAGCTCAACTTACTTCTCTGGTGCGTGATCATGGTGAATCGAGGAGTTTACACTCCTTATCCCTGCTATCAATTTTATCAACATAAGGTTTAAGACGAGTACCATTTACCTTGAACGTGCCAAATTTGGAGTGGTTTACCTCGACCATACCGTATGGAAAAATACTAATTACCGTAAGAGGGGTTTCTTCATTTGGTTCAGAAGTGGCGATTCGAGGATCTGCTGCATCGAGTAGTACTTTGTCTCCAACTTTAAGTTGATTTTTGGAGGAATTAAGCTTCTTATGGCGTGGTTTTGGTTTATCGTGTTTTCTCAGTTTATGTGTCCGCCATTCATCTAGCTCCTCGATTTGTAACCTTCATTCTTCATGGATAGGTTCTTTGTTGTTGCTTGGCTTATGTATGTTCTTTGAACCTATTTTCTGCAAAGAAGGTTGCACTATATCATTAGTTTTAGCCAAATGATTTGTACAGTCACCTTTGATTTTTGATGTGTTATTCGAAATACGGGCTTGAAGGGTGATTATTTCGTCTCCCACACGAAGTGTGAGTTCACCTGTGCCAACGTCAATAATTTTTCTGGCGGTTGCTAAAACGGGCCTTCCTAAAATTAAGGGGACGTTGCTATCCTCCTCTATGTCTAGAACAACGAAATCAACTGGGAATATAAATTTGTCGATTTTAACGAGTACATATTTAATAATACCCCTAGGAAATCTGATAGTTTTATCTGCTAATTGAATACTCATCCTCGTTTGTTTGGGTTTCCCTAGACCTAGGTGCTTAAATAATTTGTAAGGCATAACATTGATACTAGCCTCTAAATCAACCAACGCATTATTAAAATCTAAACTACCAATTAAACAAGGAATTGTAAAACTCCCTGGATCTTTTAGTTTCTTCGGCAGCTTATTCTATAGAATGGCTGAGCAGATCGAGTTTAGCTCCATATACGATGCTTCATCTAACTTCAGTTTATTTGCCAGAAGCTCCTTTAAAAACTTGACTACGTTCGGCATCTACGAAAGGGCTTCAATAAATGGTAAGTTAATATGTAGTTTCTTTAGAAGTTTAAGGAGTTTACCAAATTGTTCGTCTGAGCGGTCTTTCCTTGTTGCATTGGGGTATGGCACGTGAGGTTTATATTCTGTAATCACTGGCTTTGGCTCATTGTGGCCGACCTCATCCTTACCTATGCTTACCCCTATTTCTGGCCTTGGTTCTGCAACTAGCCCTTCCTCATCTTGAATAGAAATCGCGTTGAGTTGCTCCCTTGGGTTAGATTCAGTGTTGCTTGGCAAGCTACCTTGTGGTCATTCGGAAATCAACTTAGCAAGCTGTCAAATCTGAGTTTTGAGCCCCTGGATTGATGCTTGTTGATTTTTGAGTGCTGTCTCGGTATTCTAAAAATGAGTTTCTGACACAGAGATGAATTTTGTTAGCATCTCCTCAAGGTTCAGATTTTTCTCTTGTTGGTAGGGTGGTTGTTGGAAGCCTGGAGGTGGTGGTCTCTGATTCCCTTGGCCTCCCCATGAAAATTAGGGTGGTTCCTCCAACCTGCATTGTAAGTATTGCTAAGGGATTGTTTGAGATCAAGGATTGTTACCCATGTAATTTAACCGTTCGTTCTCCATGTCGTGGCTATAAGGTGGGTATTCTAAACAGCTTGATCCGCCTCCACTTGCTTCGCATTGCATTGCTGGGTGAACCTGTGAAGAACTAAGGAAACCATCAATTTTCTTATTCAAGAATTCTACCTGATTAGAGAGCATGGTGACCGTATCGACGTTATAAACACTAGCTATTTTTGTTGGCTTTGTCCTCATGACTTGCCATTGATAGTTATTCAGTGACATCTCTATAAATTCATAGGCATCTTCAGGTGTCTTATTTTTTATGGTCTGCCAATAGCTGCATCAACCATTTGTCGAGTCGAAGGATTCAGGCCATTATGAAAGGTTTGAACCTGTAGCCAAAGCGGTAACCCATGGTGAGGGCATCTTGTCAAGAGGTCCTTGTATCTCTCCCATGCATCGTAGAGTGTTTCTAAATCCATCTGCACAAAGGATGAAATATTGTTTCTAAATCCATCTGCACACAGGATGAAATATCATTACATAATTTAGCAGTTTTAGCCGGCGAAAAATATTTTAATAAAAACTTTTCGGTCATTTGTTCCCAAGTAGTGATTGACCCCTGTGGCAACGAGGTCAACCACTGTTTAGATTTGTTTCGCAATGAAAAAGGGAATAACCAAAGAAGAATGGCGTCATCAAAAACGCCATTAATTTTAAATGTATCACATAATTCCAAAAAGTTTGCCAAGTAAGCGTTGGCATCCTCGTCCTGCAAACCATCAAACTGAACAAACTATTGTATCATTTGAATTGTGTTAGGTTTCAGTTCAAAAGTATTTGCAGCTACAGCCAATCTAACTATGCTCGATTCAGTTCTTGTTAAATAAGGTTTAGCATAATCATACATAGTGCGCGAAACAGGATTCTGATTAATAGCAATCGCAGGAGGTAGCTAATTTTCTTGGTTTTCAGCCATCTCCTCAGTTGTGGTTGAAGTATCGTCCTCTTGCTGATCATCTGTGTATCTTTGGCTTCACCTTATTTCTTTCTAGTTTCTACGAACTGTGCGGTCAATCTCACCGTCCAAAAGTAGTGGTCTTGACGGGTTTCTTAGGGTCATAAACTAGAAAAACCTGTCAGAAGGAAATAAGAGAAAAATTAGAAAAGAAAATAAAATTTTAAATTGTAATAAAAGTAATGTAACACCCCAAACCCGGCCCATACGTTTGGCCGAATCCGACGTGCCACATTAAAGTTAAAAATCCATGTCTCATTTTAGTGTTTTAAAAGTCGACTTTTGTTAAGTTAACAAAGTGAATGGAAGTTGGGCACCAGGTAGGTATCCATAACAGAGGAGGTGAGCCATGAAGGCTGCTTAATTACCAAGCTCTTCGGTTGGATCCAATCCTAGACATGCTCACAACCATTGCCACACTTGGTTATAACGAGTTGAAATTTCTTTGAGTGGATATCTTTGATAAATCGAATAATCGTAACATTGTGTTATTTTGAAAACAAGTATCGTTTTGAAAACGCGCCCTAAGTCTAGCCCATTTGAATTATTATCAACCAGTTTAAAGCTATTAAAAATAAAATAATCCCAGAAAAGAGAAGAAAACAAAGTTAAAATGGCCTTATTACAACCCAAAAATAAGTAGTAAATAAGATAAACTAAAGAAAACCAGTCACTTATTTCAAAGCCCAAAAGCGATCACCGTGGCCACTCTGAATCCCCTCCGACTCTAAGTCCCCAAATCAAGGCTCACCTGCAAGGTTAGGAGGGGGGTGAGTTTGGAAACTCAGTGTGCAACAAGCCCCTTTCAGAGCCCAAAACAATTCCAGCCCGCTGGGCCTAAGCCCAACTTCAATCTCAACATATACTGGGCTGAAGCCTTTGCATTATTCGTGTCACTGGGCCGAAACCTTTTCATTGTCATATCACTGGGCTGAAGCCTTTACTGTAAACGGTATGGCCCATACGCCCAAATCAATACCACATGCATTATTAATGGATGTATGCAAGCCCATTTGGAGAGACTACTCAACCCACCAACTACTACTCTCCACCCGTACCAACCAAGCTCTCCATGTGGGGAATAACTCAACCCACCCAACCAAACTCTCCAATCGACAAAGATAGTCGCTTTATCATATAACTGGAGGCCTAGCCTCTTTTAATGACTGGGGTAAAGCCCTTTTTGATAAACTGGGGCAAAGCCCTTTTCGGTAAACTTGGGCAAAAGCCCTTTTGCACTTCCTCCATCCATATAAAACCCAACCCATGCATAAATGAATACATCATGTGCATATCATACATATCATGCGCATATCATGTCCAATCATGTATATCAAAGTCTCATGCATCAAACTCATAATTAAACCCTAGGGGTGTAATGGTCATCTTTACCTAAGTGCAAAACAGTCATTTTCCATATTATAAGGGTAATTTCATAATTTTACCAAAATATCAGGGTTTCCATGTCATTAACCATTACCAATCACTCCAAGTGCTTAAACAATGATTTTAACGCATTTTATCAAATTCGGGCTTTTGGGCCCAAACCCTTAATCGGCCCTACGAATGTCCATTTAGTCACCTAGGCCCATTTAGCCTATATTCCACAACGGTATTAACAGTCTTAATGTGCGATTTTACAGGATTCCATTTTCTACCAAATTTACCCGAATGGGCCCGGAAGCCCTTTGGGCACGATTTCAGCCCCTCGAGGCCCAACTTACCATCGTGCACAAAATCGTGCCCTTACTTGTTCCAACGATCCCGATCATCGAACTTAGCGAAACTAACTAACCTATGAGCATTCGCGTGCTCACGAGTCCTCGAAATACTGGAATTTCGGCATTTCGGCTTTTCGACATATATCGATTTAAGCTACGAAAGAGGGTTCGTTACACACCTGATTTGCAATATTCCTTGACGAGATCTCCCACGGCAACCTACAATTATACACCTCCATTTTTAGTGTACAAATCATACTTATCAAACCCAAAATCTACCTTACCACATTCGGCCAAAGACCCCTAATGGCCATAGTTCACTTACCTTCACAAGGTGTAACGATATGATCCAAGCCTATCCAAATCAACACCCCACGCCTTGCTGCTCCTCCAACGTATCTACTCCACTATACAAACCATAAAAAGTCAAAAGAAAAAGCCCAATAAGGCTTATATCTCTAATCGGCCACCTCCCTAAACTATAGGGGTTTCGACTTTTGTCAACAGTTACTACTGAATCGGTTTAGAGTACGAATACTTACCACAACTTCCCTCCTTGAACCGTTTAAAAATTAGAAGATAAAGGGATTGGCCACCAAAACATGAAAGGAAAAAGAATGTTGCTGGTCAATAAAGAATCGGCACCACCAAGCTTCACAGGTTCGGCTTTTTGCGGCTTTTTGGCAGATGTGGAGGTAAGGAAAGAAGTAGTAGGTGAACGGAAAGGAGTAGTGGGCTAGTTTTGGATAAAAGAAAAGGAAGGAATGATGGATGTAAGGGTGGTAGTTTTGGCTAGAGAAGAAGAAAAAAAAAAGAAATGACTAATCCTAAAGAAGAAAATGGCACAACCTAAGTCCCTAATGTCGAAAATACTTGCCTAATACCCCTTTGATGAAATCCCCTCTCTAATCCCCTCTATTCGGCTAACTCTATCTCCCTCTCAAATCCCTAAAATCTCTCCCCTTATCCCTCCTTAATCCATGCGTTTGGCTGATTCAAACTCTCTCCCACAGAGTTTCATTCGACTACAACTCCTGCATGCTCAAAGCATAAAAATTAACATTACACTTGCCATCACAGGGAATCGAACCCAGGCTTTCCTCCTACCACTTACACGCCACCTTTTTAGCTCCTTAGTGGCGTCACTTTGCCACTTTACCAGAGGCTCTCTTGTGATGCATCTTACCCACAATTTTTAATAAGACCACCTATCCAAAGTCCCTAACTTCTTAAGTCCAAAATTAAAAAATTCTACCAGGTTTTGGCCTTCACATGGGCCTTCCATAAGCCCATTTACACACTCTAATTATGAATTTCACAACCATATACCAAATTTTAAAAATTTACCAAAATCTCGCGAATCACGAAAAAACCCGAAAATCAGGATGTTACAACTCTACCCTCCTTAAAGAAATTTCAGCCTTAAAATTTTACCTGATCCAAACAGTTGAGGGTACTGCAGACACATCGCGTCCTCTGTCTCCCAAGTAGCTTCTTCTTTACGATGGTTTCTCTAAAGTACCTTCACTAATGGGACTGACTTCGTTCTCAGCACCTTGACGTCATGATCAAGTATCTGTACAGGTTCTTCTTCGAAGGTCAAATCCGACTGTACTTTGATTTCTGCAACTGGCATGATATGAGTTAGGTCAGAACGATATTGCCTTAGCATGGACACATGAAAAACATCTTGAATACGATCAAGCTCTGGAGGTAACTCTAGCTGATAAGCTACCGGCCCTATCCTTTAATAATTCGATAAGGCCCAATGAACCGTGGACTCAACTTGCCCTTCTTACCAAATCTCAATATCTTCTTCCAAGGTGAAACTTTCAAAAAGACCATGTCCCCAACCGCATATTCAATATCCTTATGCTTCAGATCGGCATACGACTTTTTTCGATCTGCTGCCTCCTTTAACCGATTCCTGATCACCTTTACCTTGTCTTCAGTAACCGTTATCAACTCTGGCCCAAGTACTTGCCTTTCCCCCAACTCTGCCCAACAAGTAGGCGAACGACACCTTCGCCCATACAGTGCCTCATAAGGGGCCATATGAATACTTGCTTGGTAACTTTTGTTATACGCGAACTCCGCCAATGGAAAGTAATCCTCCTAACTGCCCCTAAATGCAATAACACAACCTCTTAACATGCCTTCTAGAATCTGAATGACCCTCTCTGACTGCCCATCTGACTGAGGGTGAAAAGCTATACTGAAATCCAATCGCATTCCCAATGCCTCATGCAACTTCTGCCAAAACTGAGATGTAAACCTTGGGTTTCGGTCAGAAATTATCGATACTGGCACCCCATGCAACCGCACTATCTCTACCACATACAACTTGGCCAGCTTCTGAAGTGAGTAATCGGTTCGGACAGGTATGAAATGGGCAGATTTCGTGAGCCTATCCACAATTACCCAAACTAAATCCTTCTTGGAAGGTGTCAATGGCAACCCACTTACAAAATCCATAGTTACCCTTTCCCACTTCCAAAGTGGTATCTTCACTGGCTGTAACAATCCTGAAGGCAGTTGATGCTCGGCCTTTACTTGTTGACACGTCAAACATTTCCCCACAAATTCGATCACTTCTCACTTAAGCCCAGGCCACCAATATAGCTCTTGCAAGTCTTGATACAACTTACTCCCTCCTGGATGCATAGCACATGGTCCACTATGTGCCTCCCTTAAAACCATCAACCTTAAATCAGAGTCCTTCGGCACACAAATTTTTCCTCGAAAACAAAGAACCCCATCATTATTTAACCCAAAATCTTGATTCTCCCCCTTCTCGACTTGTTGAAACTGAGAAACCAATGACTCATCCTCCAACTGCTGCTTCCTAATCTGCTCCACCCAAGTCGGTCTCACTTGTAACTCTGCCAATAAGCTTCCATCATCATACAAACTTAAATAAGCAAACATTGCCTTCAATTCCGCCACAGTCCTTCGACTTAACGCATCAGCCATGACATTTGCCTTGCCTGAATGGTACTCAATCGAACAGTCATAGTCCTTTAACAACTCTATTCACCTTCACTGTCTAAAATTCAGCTCCTTTTGAGTTAACAAGTACTTAAGACTCTTGTGATCCGTATAAATAATGCATCTCTCCCCATACAAGTAGTGCCTCCATATTTTAAGCGCAAAAATCACTGCTGCCAACTCCAAGTCATGCGTAGGGTAGTTTACCTCGTGAGGCTTAAGCTGTCTTGAAGCATAAGCGACCACTTTACCCTCTTGCATCAACACGCAGCCCAAACCTACGTGTGACGCATCACTGTACACAGTGAAATCTTTGCCAGACTCTGGCTGAATCAGCACTGGTGCCTCAGTCAAAACCTTTTTCAGCTTCTCAAAAGTCTCTTGCTGCTTATTTGTCCAAACAAAAGGTGCTCCCTTCCTTATAAGTTTCATTAACGATGCTGCCAACACAGAAAATCCTTTCACGAATCTTCGATAATAACCTACCAACCCCAGAAAACTTCAAATTTCTGTTCCCGACCTCGGTGGCTTCCATTCCAGAATTGCCTCAATCTTTCAAGGGTCCACCTTGATCCCCTCAGCAGACACAACATGCCCCAAGAAAGTTACTTCCTTCAGCCAAAACTCACACTTACTAAACTTTGCGTAAAGTTGCTTTTCTCTTAGCACTTGCAGCACAATACGAAGATGTTTATCATGCCTCTCTTCTGTTTCCGAGTACACCAAGATATCATCAATGAAAACTGTAACACCCCGTTCCCGAGACCGTTGCCGGAGTCGGACACGAGGGGTTCACAGACTAAATTCACTTATTTTTACAGTCCATTTAAAAATTTCCAGACAAAATTTGATTCTTGCATCACTGTCGCCTTAAAAATCATATCTTGAGTTTCAAAACTCGAAAACCAGTTTCGTAAATTTTTCCTGAAACTAGACTCATATATCCATCTAAAATTTTTTTTCTAGAATTTTTGGTCAAGCTAATTAGTACATTTTATTAGTTAAAGTCTCCCATGTTTCAGGGTTAGACTACACTGACCTTTGCGCATTACGACTTGGATATCTCCCTGTACAGGGCTTTAATACTGATACCGTTTGTTTCTAATGAAACTAGACTCAAAAAGGAATCTATACATATAAGGAATGACTTCTAATTATCTCTGGTTAATTTATGATGAATTTCTAAAGTCGGAATAGGGAATCCAGAAACCGTTCTGGCCCTGTCTCACGAAAACTTAAATATCTCATAATATACTGTTCATATGATTGTTTCGTTACTATCCTACGAAAATAGATTCATCAGGGTTCGATTACATAATTTATTCACTATTTAATTCCATTCTTACTATTTTTAGTGATTTTTCACATTCACGTCACTGCTGCTATCAGCATCTATTTTTAAGGTAGACTTTACCTATTACATGGTTTCCATGATTCAACTAGCCCTTTTTCATGAATAGCACAAAATATGATCATGATTAACCATTCCAATGGCTAATCGTTCCCAAACATTTCCATACCTCTTAATGAACATCATACAAGACGATTATAATACTAAGCTCAAAGTGTATATAAGCCATTTTCGCATGGCTATCCAAATTTATACAAAACCAAAGGGTCCATGACCAACAACAAAGCGGGTAGTCCTATACATGCCATTTCAAAGTTCAACCAAAAGTGTACCAAAGGGGCTTTGATAGTGTGGGCGACTTTGACTTCAATAATCCCGAGTCCGATGGTGACGAACCAAAATCTATAAAACAGAGATTCAAAGAACGGAGTAAGCATTTAATGCTTAGTAAGTTTGAGCCATAAAATTAGACACAACTAAAGTGTAGCATTCATATGGCTAAACAGATAATTTCATATGCACAAATTCTCAATATCATACTTACTTCACATCACCAACCCTTATATTCATACACAAAAGATCAACTTAGCCAAAGGCCTAGTAGCTCATTTATCGATCGAACGAATACTAATTGTAAGGGCTCAACTAAATCAATGCATATCTGAGACATACCTCATTGTTTGGGATTTTACGAGTATATTAATTGAAACTATTACAACAAGGTTGCTCATTCCCAAGCCAAGTACCTTCGATTTAACCGGATATAGCTACTCGCTCAATGCCTTTGGGACATAGCCCGGATATAGTAACTCGCACAATTGCCTTCGGGACTTAGCCCGGATATAGTAACTCGCACAAATGCCTTCGGGACTTAGCCCGGATATAGTAACTCGCACAAATGCCTTCGGGACTTAGCCCGGATGTAATAACTTGCAAATGCCTTCGGGACTTAGCCCGGAACTAGTCACTAGCGCAAAATGCCTTCGGGACTTAGCCCGGTTATCATCCAAATATTCATGCACATATCAATAAATCATGACACATCTATGTTTCATTTTCATAATTAGAGTTCAAACACAAGTCGCGTATTAAGCAAACCCATTTTCGCTCACTAGCCACATACAAACAACATGGTTTACTTTGCTTTATGACACTATCTCTATGCACATACATTATGACTAAATCAAATCATAAACTAAGTCTCATTGCTCGAAAACTTACCTCGGATGTAGTCGAACGATTTCAATGACTATTCGACCACTTTTTCCTTCCCTTTATTGGATTTAGTTCCCCTTTGCTCTTGAGCTTAATTTAACAAATAAATTGATTTAATCATTTGATCATCAAAAGAGGAACTCAAGGTACTTAGCTCATATATATACATTAGACACTAAAGTCACATACATATGAAATCATGAATCAACTCAACATATTAGCCAATATTCACCTTAGCGAATTTTCTAAGTCAAGATAAAGCCATCAATATGTTTATCTATGGCCAACATACACATCAACCTATGTACTCATTCATGTGGTCGAGTATACATATTCCAATATGATTTCATTTCCATTTCGTTTAACACTTAACTTTTACCACATATCAAATAACCCATTTCTTTACTCATGTGGCCGATTATATTCGGTCATGCATACACACATAAAAAAAATCAATTTGGAGACTCTATCAATCCAACATACATTCGGCAATAGTCCATAATTCTCTCTCTCGGCCACTCATTTCCCACTTAACAAAGCTTCCATTCGAACTCATTAGTGAGTATCAATTAACTTAAGCTATCTTTTAAACCTTTATTTATCACTTCATGCCAAACCAAAGACCACATTCAGCACTTTCCCACATATATTAATAGGCCACTTGAACACTTGCCTAGCATATTTCTAAATTGTCTCACATAAGTCCCTACTAATAAATTTCACATACACTGACCAAATTAAAGTATGGAACTATCACACAAGCATTTACGCACATCATAAACACAGAATATAACCTTTAATTATTTATAAGATTCAGTTTCGTGGTCCCGAAACCACTTTCCGACTAGGGTCAATTTAGGGCTGTCACAAAAATGACTACGAACCGATCCAAGTATGGCTGAAACACCCGATTCATTAAATCCATGAATGCTGCTGGTGCATTAGTCAAACCAAAAGGCATAACCAGAAACTCATAATGACCATATCAAGTCCTGAATGCTGTCTTATGAATATCAACTTCTTTGACTCTCAACTGATGATATCCTGACCAAAGGTTGATCTTAGAAAATACCGAGGCTCCTCTTAGTTGGTCGAACAGATCATCGATTCTTGGCAGAGGATACCTATTCTTGATCGTCAGTTTGTTCAACTGCCGATAGTCAATGCACATTCGCATGGTCCCATCTTTCTTCTTTACGAACAACACTGGTGTGCCCTATGGGGAAACACTTGGTTTTATAAACCCTCTATCCAACAGTTCCTGAATCTGAGCTTTCAATTCTACCAACTCCTTTGGTGCCATCCTATAAGGCGCAACGGACACTGGAGCTGTTCCAGGTAACAAGTCAATTTCGAACTCGACTTTTCTGTTTGGAGGTAATCAAGGAAGTTCCTCCGAAAATACATCTTGAAATTCTTTAATGGTCCTAACCGATTCCACAGTTATCCCCTCAGGTTAAGCTTGACTTACAAAGGCCAAGAACGCCTCACAACCTTTTCGAATCAACTTCTCGGCCCTTAAAGCCGAGACAATATTGGACAAATAGTTCCTTCGCTCCCCTATGACCATTATCTCCTCATCCTTGGCAGTTCTTAGTACCATTCTCTTAGCAGCACAATCCAACGTCGCCCTATGCATAGTTAACCAGTCCATTCCCAAGATAAGATCAAAATCCCCAAATGGCAGCTCCATCAAATCTCCTTCAAAAATCTTATCTTGTATCTCTAAAGGCACCACCCTAAAAAGTTTATCTACCTCAACCGAGTGTCCTAAAGGGCTTATCACCGATACCCCACTCACAGTCTCCTTAGGAAGCACACCTAATGCCCCAGTTACATCACAAGTAACATACGAGTGAGTGGAACCCACATCAATCAAAGTAGTGTAAGGCATGCTATGAATAAAGAACTTACCAGTTATAACATCAGTAGCATCACCCTCCTCACGACGCCGTACAACATATACCAACACCGGCTGTCGAGCTTCAGCATGCCCAGCACCCCTACCGGGTGCCCCACATCCTCATCCATTACCATTGCCACCCCTACCTTGTCCACGACCTCTCTATGGTGGTGGTCCTCCTCGCTGTGGTTGGACATCCCTTTGCTCCAGACTAGATCTGAGCCGCTTCAGGGACATTCTCTGAACTTATGCTCCTTTGACCCACATCAAAAACATGCTCCAGTTCACTTCCAGCACTCCCCCATATGCACCCTACCACAGTCCCTGCAAGCCTGCGGTCTAAAAGTATTCACTGGAACTGCTCGAACCGGTTCCTCCATTCTAGCTCTTTTAACATTCCTATTTGTAGCACCTGGGGGTCCAGAATCCCTCCTAAATCTGGGTCGATCCTTTTCACGGTTCTGCCTTTTAGTTCTCTTTACTTCTTCGGCTAGCTTAACCTTTTCTACCAACATAGCAAAGTCACGCTCCCCTTGTGGAGCTATCAGTATCCTAAGCTCATCGCGGAGGCCATCCTCAAATCGAACACTGCACTCATATTCGGTCGCAACTATCCCGCTAGCGTATCGACTCAGCCTCAAGAATTCTGCCTCATACTCCGTGACAGTCTTATTACCTTGAGTCAGATTCAAAAATTCCTTTCGACGGGCATCCACATAACTAGTTCCAACATACCTCCCTTTAAAGGCAGTCTTGAATAATTCCCAGGTTACTCGTTCAATCGCGATGCTCTCCCTTACGATGATCCACCATTGGTATGCCTTGTCTCGTAGCAATGACACAGCCCCCTTCAGCTTTTGCTCCACAGAGCAATCTAAATCGTCCATAATCTGCTCTGTTGCTTCCAGCCAATATTCAGCCACATTTGGGGCTACTCCAGATACGCCCCTAGAAACTTCTACTCCATTAGCCCGGTTCACTCCGAGATGGATCCCCTATTTACTGTCCTGGTCCTAGCTCCAGCAACTCTTTCTAAAACCCTTAACATTGCCTGGGACAAAGCATCATCCCCCGCAGCCCGATCATAAGACCCAGTCTCAGTTGCCTGTGGCACGGATGCCTCCTCAACTGGCCTATGCCCTGAGGATGAAGATTCAGCCTGCACCCTTCCGCGACCACGTTCGCGGCCTCGTCCACGAGTTCCTCTTGTACTGATATCGAATTATCTGATTACGAATTTTATGACATTAGTTTAATGTTCAATTGTTTATTACGAGATGTCTTATGGAAATATAGCAGTTCAAGGATTGTTTTCGCAACGTCGTAGCCTAGCTACAGTCTCATTCCTACCGTTTTACAGCTCTACCCTATCTAAAGTATCATAGTAGGGTCTCAGCATCAATATCACATAACGTAAAAAGAGAGTATACTTATAGACTTGGTGCCAGGGATTCAGTGTGCCACTTCTTTCTCCAAACCATTTAAAACCACAAACCATGTATTTAGTTACAGAAAATAGAATTTCTTTAAAATTTGAAAAAAAGATACCTTTGTTTGAAATTCTCGATTTTAGACCCGTTTAAAAACCCACAGCCGAGTTGTTACAACCAGGCTCTGATACCACTAAATGTAACACCCCAAACCTGACCCACACCTTATGACCGAATCCGACGTGCCACATTAAAGTTAAAAATCCATGTCTCGTTTTAGTGTTTTAAAAACCAACTTTTGTTAACTTAACAAAGTGAATGGAAGCTGGGCACCAGGTAGGTATCCATAATG
Organism: Gossypium arboreum; assembly: GCF_025698485.1. Taxonomy (NCBI): domain Eukaryota; kingdom Viridiplantae; phylum Streptophyta; class Magnoliopsida; order Malvales; family Malvaceae; genus Gossypium; species Gossypium arboreum. Next base: position 79,784,100 of record NC_069081.1, on the reverse strand, counting down.
GAGGAGGTGAGCCATGAAGGCTGCTTAAGTACCAAGCTCTTTGATTGGATCCAATCCTAGACACGCTCACAACCATTGCCACACTTGGTTATAACGAGTTGAAATTTCTTTGAGTGGATATCTTTGATAAATCGAATAATCGTAACATTGTGTTATTTTGAAAACAAGTATCGTTTTGAAAACGCGCCCTAAGTCTAGCCCATTTGAATTATAATCAACCAGCTTAAAGTTATTAAAAATAAAATAATCCCAGAAAAGAGAAGAAAACAAAGTTAAAATGGCCTTATTACAACCCAAAAATAAGTAGTAAATAAGATAAACTAAAGAAAACCAGTCACTTATTTCAAAGCCCAAAAGCGATCACCGTGGCCACTTTGAATCCCCTTCGACTCCAAGTCCCCAAATCAAGGCTCACCTGTAAGGTTAGGAAGGGGGTGAGTTTGGAAACTCAGTGTGCAATAAGCCCCTTTCAGAGCCCAAAACAATACCAGCCCGCTGGGTCTAAGCCCAACTTTAATCTCAACATATACTGGGCCGAAGCATTTGCATTATTCATGTCACTGGGCTGAAGCCTTTTCATTATCATATCACTGGGCCGAAGTGTAACACACCGTACCCAAGACCGTTGCCGGAGTCGGACACGAGGGGTTTGCAGACTTAAATCACTTGCTTTCACAGTCCATTTTAAAAATTTCTAGGGAGTTGGCTAACTGCGTCACTGTCACCTTAAAAATCATATCTTGAGTTCCAAAACTCGAAAATCAGTTTCGTAATTTTTCCCTGAAACTAGACTCATATGTCCATCTACAAATTTTTTTCTAGAATTTTTGGTCAGGCCAATTAGTACAGTTTATTAGTTAAATTCTACCCTGTTACAGGGTGCGACTACAGTGACCTTCATGCATTACGACTTGGATATCTCCCTGTACATCGCTTCAATACTGATGTCGTTTGTTTCTATAGAAACTAGACTCAAAAATGAATCTATAAATATATGGAATGACTTCTAAATGTCTTTGGTTAATTTATAATTAATTTCCAAAGTCAGATCAGGGGATCCAGAAACCGTTCTGGCCCTGTCTCACGAAAACTTTAACATCTCACAATATACTGTTCATATGAACGTTTCGTTACTTTCCTATGAAAATAGATTCATCAAGGTTAGATTACATAATTTATTCACTATTTAATTCCATTCCTACTATTTTTAGTGATTTTTCACATCCACATCACTGCTGCTGCCAGCATCTATTTTTAAGGTAAACTTTACCTATTTCATGATCCTCCATGGATCAACTAGAGTTTGTCATACATATACCAAAAGTGATCATGAATAACCATTCCCATGGCTAACCGTTACCAACATTTCCATACCTCTCGACGGACAACATACAAAACAATTATAATGCTATGATCAAAGTATATTTAAGCCATTTTCGCATGGCTATCCAAATTTACACAAAACCGAAGGGTACATGACCAACAACAAAAGGGTAGTCCTATACATGCCATTTCAAAGCTCAACCAAAAGTATACCAAAAGGAGCTTTGATAGTGTGGGCGACTTCGACTTCAAAAATCCCGAGTCCGATAGCTGGAGAACCAAAATCTATAAAATAGAGAATTAAATAAACGGAGTAAGCATTAAATGCTTAGTAAGTTTTGAGCAAAGAATTTAAGCACATCTGAAGTATAGCATTCATATAACTAAACGGATAATTCCATATATACATATTCTCAAATCATTCTTACTTCACATTCCAACCCCTATATTCATACATAAGGGATCATCTTAGCCAAATACCGGAAGCTCATTACTCGACTGAGCTAATATTATTTGAAGGGAATCAACTATTCCAATGCACATACGAAACATACCTCATTGTTGGGATTTTACAAGCGTATTAACTGAAATTTTTACAGCAAGATCTCTCATTCTCGAATCACGTACCTTCGGAATTTAACCGGATATAGCTACTCGTTCAAATGCCTTCGGGACATAGCCCGGTTATAGTAACTCGCACAAATGCCTTTGGGACTTAACCCGGATTTAGTAACTCGCACCAATGCCTTCGGGCTTAGCCCAAATTAGTAACTCGGACAAATGCCTTGGATCTTAGTCCGGATATAGTCACTTAGCACAAAGCCTTGGGACTTAGCCTGACATCATTGGAATAACTATGCACATTTATCAATAAATCATGACACATCCGTATTTCATTTCCATTACCAAAGCTCAAACACAAGACACTTATCACACTTGCAATTTCGGCTCAATAGCCACATACAAAGAGCATGATTTTGATTTGCTTAAAACATGATCTAATCAAATCATAATCTAAGTTCCATTACTCAAAACTTACCTCGGATGTGGTCGAATGATTTCGTGCTATTCGATAACTTTTTCCTTTCCTTATCCAACTGTGGTCCTCTAAGCTCTTGAGCTAATTCAAACAAATTTAACTTATTAAAGTCTCATTATGCTAGCTTATGGCCGAATATGACAAGGAGTTTAATAGGTCATATGGCCATCCTTTAGCTCAAATACACAATGGTCATGTGCATTTTTAATCACATTAAGCAATTTAACACAATTCACTTGAACATCAAAAGAGAACCTCAAGGTACTTAGCCCATATATACATTAGGCATTAGAGTCACATATATATGGAATCATGAATCAAACTCAACATTTTAGCCCACACTCTCTTTTACCCGATTATCTAAGCCAAGATAAAAGCATCAATATGCTTGCCTCTAACCGAACACATACAACACAAATCTATTTCATGTGGCCGAATATACATGTCTAGGTTGAGGCCGATTATATGCTTAATACTTCCTACAAATATGGTTGCTTGTATTGACTACATACCATTTTGTTTCAAATTCAAAACTCGGCTAATACACATATACACACTAGTAAATCAAACATTAACATTTGCTCTTCACCTTACTACCATTTCTCATCCAAATAACGTGAATAACAACCATATTTCTCCTCTACTTTCTACCATGGCCGAATGCATCACAACACCATACCATTTCAATTTTGGTCATGGTTAAACAAAGAACTTAATATCTCACTCAAAAATGCTAAAAAGAAGATTCAAGAGTCATCAATCCACCATCACATGCATCATTACAAAGCTTCATTTTTAGCATGTAAATGACATCAACACCAATCCACCTTAGCCGAATACCATCTCCATGACATAGCAAAGATTTGAACCATGGGCTAGCTAGAACTCAAGCTAACAACGAAAACATGCATGCATCTCATGGAACATCATCAAACATACCTTAGTCTAGCAAACCACCATAGCCAATTTCCTCAAAGCTCTTTTTCCTTCTTTTTCTTTCTTCTATTCGGCCAAGAACAACATGAGAGCTTTTTTTCTTTTTTTTTTTCTTTTTTTTCTTTCTTCTATTCGGCTAGGAAGAAGCATGAATGATGATCTCCTTTTTTTTTTTTTTCTCTTTCACCATCCTACTAACCATTATTATTTTATCATTTCTAACATAAACCATTAACACAACATGTTTTACGACATGTTTTGCCCATCACCCTTTGTCATGGCCGGCCACTAGTAATTAAATGAGGGAAATTGACATGCAAGTCCACCCCTTTGATTACATGCACTAATAGATCCTTATAGATTAACCTATCACATTTCAAAAGTGTCACACATAAGTCCTATTGACTAAATTCACATGCAATTTACTAAATCGAGGCTTAAAACTTTCACACATTCATAATCACATATTTTAGACAATAAATATCATATTCAAATAATTTGGTGACTCGGTTTAGCGGTCCCGAAACCGCTTTCCGACTAGGGTCACTTTAGGGTTGTCACACGAAGCCTTTGCATTATTCATGTCACTGGGCCGAAGCCTTTTCATTATCATATCACTGGGCCGAAGCTTTTACTGTAAATGGTATGGCCCATAGGCCCAAATCAATACCACATGCATTATTAATGGATGTATGCAAGCCCATTTGGGGAGACTACTCAACCCACCAACCGCTACTCTCCAACCGTACCAACCAAGCTCTCCATGTGGGGAATAACTCAACCCATCCAACCAAACTCTCCACTAGCAGCATAGCTACTTTATCATATAAATGGAGGCCTAGCCTCTTTTAATAACTGGGGCAAAGCCCTTTTTGATAAACTGGGGCAAAGCCCTTTTCGGTAAACTGGGGCAAAAGCCCTTTTGCACTTCCTCCATCCATATAAAACCTAACCCATGCCTAAATGAATACATCATGTGCATATCATACATATCATGCGCATATCATGTCCAATCATGTATATCAAAGTCTCATGCATCAAACTCATAATTAAACCCTAGGGGTATAATGGTCATCTTTACCTAGGGGCAAAACAGTCATTTTCCATATTATAAGGGTAATTTCGTAATTTTACCAAAATATCAGGGTTTCCATGTTCATTAACCATTACCAATCACTCCAAGTGTTTAAATAATGATTTTAACGCACTTTATCAAATTCGGGCTTTTGGGCCCAAACCCCTAATGGGCCCTACGAATGTCGATTTAGTCACCTAGGCCCATTTAGCCTATATTCCACAATGGTATTAACAGTCTTAACGTACAATTTTATAGGATTCCATTTTCTACCAAATTTACCCGAATGGGCCTAGAAGCCCATTGGGCCCGATTTTAGCCCCTCGAGGCCCAACTTACCATCGTGCACAAAATTGGGCCCTTACCTGTTCCAACGATCCCGATCATCGAACTTAGCGAAACTGACTAACCTATGAGAGTTCACGTTCTCACGAGTCCTCGAAATACCAGAATTTCAGCATTTTGGCTTTTCGACATATATCGATTTAAGCTACGAAAGAGGGTTCGTTACACACCTGATTTGCGATATTCCTTGACGAGAGATCTCCCACGGCAACCTAAAATTATACACCTCCATTTTTAGTGTACAAATCATACTTATCAAACCCAAAATCTACCTTACCACATTCAGCCAAAGACCCCTAATGGCCATAGTTCACTTACCTTCACAAGGTCTAACGATATGATCCAAGCCTATCCAAATCGACACCCCACGCCTTGCTGCTCCTCCAACGTATCTACTCCACTATACAAACCATAAAAAATCAAAAGAAAAAGCCTAATAAGGCTTATATCTCTAATCGGCCACCTTCCTAAACTATAGGGGTTTCGGCTTTTATCAACAGTTACTACTGAATCGGTTTAGAGTACGAATACTTACCACAGTCTCCCTCCTTGAACAGTTTAAAACTTAGAATATAAAGGGATTGGCCACCAAAACATGAAGGGAAAAAGAAGGTTGCTGGTCAATAAAGAATCGGCACCACCAAGCTTCACATTTTTGGCTTTTCGGCAGATGTGGAAGTAAGGAAAGAAGCAGTAGGTGAACGGAAGGGAGTAGTGGGCTGGTTTTGGAGAAAAGAAAAGGAAGGAATGCTGGATGTAAGGGTGGTAGTTTCGGCTAGAGAAGAAGAAAGAAAAAGAAAAGACTAATCCTAAAGAAGAAAACGACACAACCTAAGTCCCTAATGCCGAAAATACTTACCTAATACCCCTTTGCCGAAATCCCCTCTCTAATCCCCTCTATTCAGCTAACTCTATCTCCTTCTCAAATCCCTAAAATCTCTCCCCTTATCCCTCCTTAATCCATGCATTTGACTGATTCAAACTCTCTCCCACATAGTTCCATTCGGCTACAACTCCTGCATGCTCAAAGCATAAAAATTAACATCACACTTGCCATCACAGGGAATCGAACCCAGGCTTTCCTCCTACCACTTACACGCCACCTTTTTAGCTCCTTAGTGGTGTCACTTAGCCACTTTACCAAAGGCTCTCTTGTGATACATTTTACCCACAATTTTTAATAAGACCACCTATCCAAAGCCCTTAACTTCTTAAGTCCAAAATTCAAAAATTCTACTGGGTTTTGGCCATCACATGGGCCTTCCATAAGCCCATTTACACACTCCAATTATGAATTTCACAACCATATACCATATTTTACAAATTTACCAAAATCTCGCGAATCACGGAAAAACCCAAAAATCAGGATGTTAGATGTAAAGGACTATGTATCCAAGTGGGTTGAAGAATTGTGATAAATGCCAAAGGACAGAAAAAATGTCAAGGACGAATGAGATGCTCTTGATAAACATTTTGGAGATTGAATTATTTGACGTATGGTGCATTGACTTCTTAAGCCCGTTTTCTTCTTCATATGGGAACAAATATATCTTAGTTGCTTTGGACTATGTATCCAAGTGGGTTAAAGCTGAAGCATACACTACAAATGATGCTAAGGTAGTCATGTGATTCCTACATAAGAATGTGTTTACACGATTTAGGACTCCAAAAGCTATTATTAGTGATGAAGGTTCTCACTTTGTGAACAAATGGCTGAAGTGGCTGCTTGACAAATATGATGTAAAGCACAAGATTGCTACTGCCTATCACCCCCAGTCAAATGGGCAATTTGAGAGAGTGAACCGTGAATTCAAATGTTGTAATGCCCCTATACCCGACACCATCGCCGGAGTCGAGCACGAGGTGTTAATGGACTTAATTCATTAATTAAACAGCCCAAACAAGCTGGCTAACTGCGTCACAGTCGCTTAAAAATTCATATCTCAAGTTCCGAAACTCAAAATTAAGATCCGTAAATTTTTCCAGAAACTAGAATCATATATCTATTTACTAATTGTTTTCTAGAATTTTTGGTTAGGCCAATTAGTAGAATTTATTAGTTAAAGTCTCCCCTATTTTAGGGTTCGGCTACTCTAACCCCTGTGCACTACGAACCAAATTTCTTTCTGTACAGAAATCAAATGACTATGCCGTTTATTTCACATAAAAATAAACTCAATAAGGAATCTATACATATAAATTGTGAGTCATAATTATTTTTACACAAATTATGGTGAATTTCTAAAATCAGAATAGGGAATCCAGAAATTGCTCTGCCCTATTTCACCAAAACGTAAATATCTCATAAAATAAAACTCTTTTACCTATTTTGTTTCTTCCACATGAAAATAGATTCATTAAGATTCAATTCCATATTTTTTTCATCATCTAATTCTATCTCTATATTTTTAGTGATTTTTCAAACTCACGTCATTCTTCTTGTGTGATTACATTTTATAGCCAATTTCACCATTTTAAGGATTTCCATAGATTAGTTAGCACATAAAGCATACGTGTTATAAAATATAATCTTGATTAGCCACTCTAATAGCTAATAATTCTCAAACATTTCCATGCCATCCATGAGCTATATAATAAGATTATATACACAAAAGGATTATAATGCTATACATGCCATATTCCCAAAATATGCAAGCCACCATACCAAGATGGTCTGTTGATAGTGTGAGCGTGCCTCCGACTGTCCTGATCTCCAAACCGGCTTGTCAAAAATACAAGGAATGGAAGGGAAGGAGTAAGCATAAATGCTTAGTAAGTTCACATGCAAATAACAAATAACTTAACAAAGCAATTATATCAACCAACATTAGCATAATATCACCAAAACATATATCACATTTCTATTCATCATTCATCGTCTTACTACATTATTGTTGTCGTATGAAGTCTCAACACAAGGGTTAAGTACATACCTGTCCAAAGTGCCCATTCCACAACACTTACCAATACGTCACTTGCATCTTGATTATTCTTCCATTTCACTAGAATTTTACCCGTTGAACACATCGGAATATAACTCGGATACATGGAAAGTTTGCACATAAGTGCCACACAAGCTACCATGTAACCCACCTATAAACGAACTCGGACTCAACTTAACAAGCTCGGGCGTTCGTATCCATAAGTGAACTCGGACTCAACTCAACGAGTTCAGAACTCAACCATCCTAGTGACATGTCACTTGTACCCTAATCTATTCCCAAGGTTCAAATAGGCTTTTTCCTCAATTACACATCTTTTCCATCTTCCACAGAATATCGAAATCAATACTTCGGTGATAGTTCATACTTATCAAGTAATTCACATAATTACATATTATTCAACAATAACCACAAAACATAATAATAATAAGCATCATATCATATAAACAACATTAAATTACTTTAAATGACAATTATGTTACTACATTTACACATGAACTTACCTCGTATGCGAAAATGTTCATTTTTACCATTTTGTCCTCAACTTGGTATTTTGCCGATTTTAGCCCGAATTTCGATTTTCCTTGCTCTATCATTTCAAATATAGCCTAATTAGGACTCATATTATTCAAATCAACCCAAAATCATATTTTGGAAAAATTACAATTTTGCCCCTAAACTTTCACATATTTACACTTTTTCCCCAAATCTCATAAATTAAAATTCATCCTATTTTCTTATGTTTTATGATATGCTGATCATTTTCCCCTTCTACAGTAACATCCAATTCTCACTCTAACATGTACTTATGAACATTAGGTATTTTTACCGATTATGTCATTTTAGTCGTTTTTACGTAAAATCACTTAGCAAAAGTTGTTTAACACAATCTCAAGCTTCAAATTCTACCATAAAACATCAAAATTCATCCATATCATTCATGCGTAAATTTTTAAATATAAACCCTAGCTCAAAATATTGGTAGAAACAAGTAAACCGAGCTACGAGGATTTCAAAAATGTAAAGAACATTAAAAACGGGCATAGAAATCACTTACAATCAAGGCTTAAAAGTGTTGAAACCCTGGCTATGGTGGAGGCAAAATTTGGCAGCAAATTATGGAGAAGATGATCATTTTTGTCTTATTTTTCCCATTTTATTTTATTTAATATCAAAATGACCAAAATGCCCTTCCTTATTAAACTTTCAAAAATTCCATCCATGTCCAATTTTTGTCCATAAACTTAGAAATTGGTCAAATTGCTATTTAAGACCTCCTAATTAATATTTCAAAGCAATTTCATACTAGAAACTTCTAGAATGCAAATTTTGTAACTTATTCAATTTAGTCCCTAACTTCAAATTAAGCACTTTATGCATAGAATTTCTTCACGAAATTTTCGCACAATCATGAAATCATATCATAGACCTAAAAATAATCATAAAATAATTATTCCTATCTCATATTTGTGGTCCCGAAACCACTATTCTGATTAGTCCCTAATTCGGGATATCACAAATGTATCATTGAAGAGGTTACCCTAGTAGAAACGATTGGTCTCAATGGCTCGATGATGCATTATGGGCCTATCAAAAAGATTTTAAGACACCATTAGGAATGACTCCTTATCAGTTAGTTTTTGGGAAGGCATGTCATTTGCCATTAGAGTTGAAGAATAGAGCTCACTAGGCCTTGAAGCAATTGAACTTTTATCTTAAGTAAGCCGGTGAGAGAAGGATGTTACAACTGGATTAGTTGGAAGAGTGGAGGTTGTTTTCCTATAAGAATGTCAAAATGTGTAAAGAAAGATCAAAAAGATGGTATGATAGTCATATACAACCTCAGGAGTTTAAAGAAGGTCAGAAGGTTTTGTTGTTTAATTTAGGGTTGAAGTTGTTTCCTGGGAAGCTTAAATCCCGATGGAAAGGACCCTATACCATCTACCGAGTTTATCCTTATAGAGCTATTGAATTATACGATAATTAAGGAGGTACGTTTAAAGTTAATGGTCAATGTCTCAAAAACTATTGGGATGGTGAAGTTGAGCGTGTTGAATCCTCATTCAAATTAATAGGCCCATGATTCATGAATTCGTTTCGTAAATAAATAAATAATTAGAATTCTGTCTAAAGAGATTAGAACTTAAGCGAAACCGCTGTGACCCTTCCAACCTTTCTTGGGAATTAATTTAATGTAATTTATTGAAAAGAAATTTTCTAATTGAGATTTAAAATTTTTAAGTCTAATTTGTTTAGTTTAAATTTTTTATTTTAAAGAGGGTCAAATTTGGCACAAGTACTAATCAATTTTATTTTTCTCTCGAGTAAGCTTGAAAATACAGCCTAAATTTGAGGCCCAATACAACATAAAAAAGGGAAAAATCCATACCTAGTGTCACCACTCCCATTACTTGCCGCCCAAGTAACCCTAATGTAGTTAATTTTTTGCTACATTTTGTCCTCATTTTTTCCTTATATAAACCCCTCTCCATTCCACTAATTTTCATATCCTTAAAGTAATTTGCTTACACCCTAAAAATCCCTAAATCTCATATTTGTGCCGTCAACCTCAAATCTCGTAAGAAACCCTAGTTCTCTTCCCTTTTTGCCAAAATTTCCTATTGTTGTCACAAAGAGATTGCCAAAGCACCGCCATTGCTATAACGCCCCAAAAATCCCAAAATCCCGAACTTTCTTTTTTTCATTTTCAATAAAAATTATGCTTAACATTCCAACTCAAGTGTTAATTATGTGATAATAGGTCTTGGTTAAAGTTTGAGTTAGAACTTAGGGGTGAAGGAAATTATGGTTTAATTATTAAAAGAACCTTGTTGGCAAGTAGCTTGGCTTTTAAATAAATGAAAGAAGAATTGGACACAAGAAGCCTTGTGGTGGAGTGGCAAGTGGCGTCACATGCATGTCAAGGAGGGTCGGGGTTCAAATCTCTCCTTGCTCAAAAGAAGGATTTATTTTTGCTTAAGGGATGGACTGTGGTGGCGTTGAGTGTGAACTCTGTAGGGAGTGATAAGAGGAGAAATTTAAGGAGCGGATTAAAGGGTTATCAAGGAAAAAAATTATGAGATGAGGAGTGTAAAGAGGTGGAGCCGAATTGGGGATTAGGGGATAGGAAATTCGGCTAGAGGCTATATATAGGTGCCGAATGTGAGGTTGCTAGGCTAATGTCAAATTATCCCTCAACTTGTTGCCAGAAAACACATTTTCCTCCAAAGATCTAAAAGCTGAAAATCCCTTATTCTTCTTTCTTTTTTTTCTTTGTGTCGATTCTCCATTCTTCCTTACTCAAAGTTTTCTTTTTGATTCACCTCTGGTTTTAAATGACTTTTACTTCTCTTTGTGCCAAATAACCTCTTTTACCATACAAGTCTCAAGAGATTTATATCCTTTGTGCCGCCACTACCTTTTCCACTCGGTCAATTCTAGTGTAAGTGCTTTGTTCTCTCAATTAGTTTTGCTAGTATAGATCACTCTGTCCCTCACTCCTTCTAATCGATTTTGGTAGGATTAGTATCGAATCACAATCTTTTGGATCCCTGTCGATTTGCTCTTTAGGTGTGAGATATTGGTAAGTTTTCTTCACTTCGGTAAAGGTTGGTCGAATAGGCTTTAGTAGTAAAGGGTGACATATGATGCAGTCAAGTCACCCAATACGTTTTTAACGATAAAGGTTAATGCAAATCTGGGAAGGACTCGTGATTAGTGATCAAGGAAAAGCTATTAAGACTTAACGTTTTAGGTAAGGTTAAGGTAAGACTTCGGCTTTTGGTAAAGTATTCGATAAGTATATGTGAGTAATCATTGAGTGATATCAATTGTAGCTTCGTGGTAAGGGGGATCGCAGCACGCTTTATTACCAGGTGTGTACATACACTGCACACACAAGTAGATCGGCAAAAGCCGAAAAGCCGAAACTTTGGCTACTGTAGTCTTGTGAGTGCGCCAACACTCATAAGGGGGAAGTCGATAGGTTATCTGAGGCCTCATGGGTGATTCCATGAACTTGGGTCGTGTTTTGGCCAACCGGGCCAGGATGGGCTTAGTGGGCCCGATGGGCTGTTGGGCCCATAATAGGCAAAACTGGAAACTTGATGTTAAGTGATGGAAATTATATGAAAGCATGTATATGAATGTGATTTGGGCCTAATAGGCCGTATGAATGTGATTTGGGCCTTATGGGCCGTATGAATGTGATTTGGGCCTAATGGGCCATACGAATATGATTTGGGCCTGATGGGCCATATGAATGAGATTGGGCCTAGTGGGCCATATGCATGTATGTAGACTTGTGTGGGCTTTGTAAGGGGTTTTAGGCCTTGTATCTGAAAACTTTTTAATTGACATGAAACTTAATTAATTAATTGCGACTGTAGACAAGTCATAAGGTTAAGGTGCGGTAATGGGTATATGCATGTTTAGGATTGGATCTAGGGAGAGCTTGGTACTTAAGCGGTCTTAATGACTCACTTCCTCTTCTCTAGAATACTACCTGGTGCATAGTATCTGTTCACTTTAGCCAACGGGGACTTGTTAACGGGCCAAGGTAAGTATCAAACCCATAATAAGAGAAATTACCGAAATGTCTCTAAGGGAAAAAATGACTAAAATATCCCTATGTGTGGAATGTAAGACTTATGGATGTTCATGTATATCTACTGCATACATATGATATTCTGTTTAGGTTGCATATGGGTTAGAAATTATGGAACGGAGGAAGTATATGAGGATCGCATGGTTGCTTGACAACCGTGGGTCCGCCGACGGCTTTTAAGCCCAATATGTGACTGGCAGCTTGCTGCAATGAAGGTAGTTTCGCAACCGTGCTACCCTTGATGTGTATCGGATGGGTGGGTCGATATTTATATCCCCACATGATGTGTATTGGGGGACGGAGTTGATGTGTACCGGTTGGATTATCGGGGTGGGTTGCACTGCATTGCATTGCATGTATAATTTTATAGATTGATGAATGTTTATTACTCGTCGAGGGTTGTACACACTAAGATTTCAAAAACTCACTCCCTCTTTTATTTTTCCCAGGTGATGCTCAGTAGAAGGTTCGATGTTTGAAGGGACTCGGAGGTGGCCAGCTAGTAAGACGACTTGGACTTGTTTTTTTTAAAAGAAAGCATATAGTTTCTAGCTTATTAAGTAATTTCAGACAGGAATGAAATTAGGCCTTCCCTGTTATTACTATTTGGATTGTTATTTTTATGCGTTGTAATTATGAGAAGGTAAACATGGGTTTCCTAAATCATAGATTGTTTTTCTACGTTTCCGCAACTAAATTTTAAAATGACAGACTTTTATAAATCATATGTTTTAAACAAGCTTTCATGATTGAAAGAGAGTTTTTATAAGTTAATTAAGGTTTTTCATTTTAAGGAAGGGTTTTCAATGAAAACAAGGTTTTCACTAAAACACTTCAATGTGACATGCCAGATTCAGCCATAATGTTCGGGCTGGGTTTGGGGTGTTACATTTGTGGTAGCAGAGCCCAGGTTGTAAAACTCGGGCTGTGAAGTGGGTCTTATTATTTGGGTTTTGTTTGAAAAAAAATTTTGGAAAGAAAAATCTTGCTATACGGCACACCAAGCCTCCGACGTCGAGCCAAGTAAGTTATTTTACTATTAAGCTTGTTTAATTTGATATACTATAAGTAGTTAGTGGGCTACTTTTGATGATTATGCTAAGGTTTTTAGATTGAAACTGAAGCCCGTAGGACCTTAAAACCGTAGAGGAATTACGAAAATAACCTTCTTTTAATACTTCCATAAAACATCGATTTAATTATTGAAACTAACAAAAACTTCATAAAATTTCTAATCCAGATAATACGTGAATCAACAATGAGTGCTAGAAGAGGTACAAGAGGCCGTGGCAGTGGCCGCAGAAGTGTTAGGGTTGAATCATCGGCACCGGGCCATGTACCCAATGTTGGGGTAGAAGAGGCTCCATCCTCACCCGTGGATGGGACTGGACCGTATGATCGGGCGGCACGGGAAGATGTATTGTCGCAAGCAATGCTGTGGATTTTGGAAAGGGTAGCAGGGCCCAATAATGGCACGAGAAATTGGGGGTCCATTTCAGAGCAACTTTGATCAAATGGGGCTGAGATCTTTAAAGGCGTGGCTGGTGTGGCTCCTAACGTGGCAGAATATTGGTTAGAGGCCACCGAAAGGATAATGGAGAACTTGGACTGTTCTCCTAAACAAAAGTTGAAAGGGGTAGTGTCACTGCTTAGGGAAGAAGCTTAATAGTGGTGGCTGACAGTGAAAGAGGGCACCCAACCTGAGGAGGTCACTTAGGAGTTTTTCAAAACTACGTTCCAAGAGAAGTATGTGGGTGCAAGTTATGTGGATACTAGAAGGAAGGAGTTCCTGAACTTGACCAAGGGAAACAAATCTGTGGCGGAGTATGAGGAAGAATTTCTACACCTTAGTAGGTATGCAAGAGTTATGGTGGCAATGGACTATGAGCGTTGCGTTAGGTTTGAGGATGGTCTTAGAGATAGCCTCAGAGTATTGATAGTCCACAAAGGGAGCGTGTCTTCTCGGAGTTGGTAGAGAAAGCAAAGATAGCGGAAGAGGTGAAGTGCACTGAGCCCTTAAATCGAGAAAAAGAAAAGGGTAGGAATAAAAGGGAGGTTGAGACTCCTAGTGTTAGACAGAGGCCTAGCACTAGGGCCAGATATAATGGGTCGATTAGAGCAGGGGCCCCTGCTGTGAATCCAGGGGTGCCAACTTGTGCTGATTGCGGGAAAGGTCATGTAGGCAAGTGTTGGAAAAGGACGGGAGCTTGTCTGGCTTGTGGATCTATAGAGCATAGGATCAAGAATTGCCCTAGGATACCAGTTCAGGTGCCAGGCATGGGTAGAGGTGATTTACAGCCACTGGGGGTGGTCAGTAGTCGCCCAGAGGCTATGGTCAGGCTAGGGAAGGAAACGGTTTGGGCCGTGGAGCACCAGGCAGAGGTGCTGGTCATGCTAGGGCAAGACAGTCAGCGTTGGTCTATGCAACACATCGTCGAGAGGACGGAGATGCTCTAGAGGCGAATATTGGTACATACATTAACCATAATATGTTATTTATTTAGTTTGGAATTAGAGTGCACAGCAAGAGCGTGGTATGGAAGTCTATGCTATGCAGCTGTACTAATAGTTGGGAATTTCGAGTACGAAATTTCTTTTAGGGGGTAGAGTTATAACGCCCCAAGAATCCCAAAATCCCAAACTTTTTTTTTCGTTTTCAATAAAAATTGTGCTTAACATTCCTAGTTAAGTGTTAATTATGTGATAGAAAGTTTTGGTTAAGGTTTGAGTTCGAACATAGGGGTGAAGGAAATTATAGTTTAATTATTAAAAGAACCTTGTTGGCAAGTAGGTTGGCTTTCAAATAAATGAAGGAAGAATTGGACACAATAAGCCTTGTGGTGGAGTGGCAAGTGGCATCACATGCATGACAAGAGGTTCAGGGTTTGAATCTCTCCTTCCTCAAAAGAAGGATTTATTTTTTCTTAAGGGATGGACTGTGGTGACATTGAGTGTGAACTCTGTAGGGAGTGATAAAAGGAGAAATTTAAAGAGCGGATTAAGGGGTTATCAGGGAGAAAAATTAGGAGATAAGGAGTGTAAAGAGGTGGAGCAATCCCTTGTTCTTCCTTCTTTTTTTTCTTTGTGCCGATTCCCCATTCTTCCCTACTCAAAGTTTTCTTTTTGATTCACCTTTGGTTTTAAATGATTTCTACTTCTCTTTGTGCCAAATAACCTTTTTTACCATACAAGTCTCAAGAGCCGAATATCCTCTATGCCGCCACTACCCTTTCCACTTGGTCAATTCTAGTGTAAGTGCTTTATTCTCTCAATCGGTTTTGCTAGTATAGATCACTCTGTCCTTCACTCCTTCTAATCGATTTTGGTAGGATTAGTATCGAATCCCAGTCTTTTGGATCACTACCGATTTGCTCCTTAGGTGTGAGATATTGGTAAGTGTTATTCACTTCAGTAAAGGTTGGTTGAATATGCTTTAGTAGTAAAGGGTGACATATGATGGATACAAGTCAGCCAATATGTTCTTAACGATAAAGGTTAATGCAGATCTGGGAAGTACTCCTGATTAGTGATCAAGGAAAAGCTATTAAGACTTGCCATTTCAGGTAAGGTTAAGGTGAGACTTCAGCTTTTGGTAAAGTATTCGATAAGTATATGTGAGTAATCATTGAGTGATATCGATTGTAGGTTCGTGGTAAGGGGGATCGCAGCACGCTTTATTACTAGGTGTGTACATACACTGCACACACAAGTAAATTGGCAAAAGCCGCAAAGCCGAAATGCCGAAAAGTCGAAAGTTTGGCTACGGTAGTCTTGCAAGTGCACGAACACTCGTAAGGGGGAAGCCAATAGGTTATCTGAGGCCTCATGGGCAATTCCATGAACTTGGGTCGTGTTTTGGCCAACCGGGCCAGGATGGGCTTAGTGGGCCCGATGGGCTGTTGGGCCCATAATAGGAAAAATTGGCAACTTGATGTTAAGTGATGGAAATTATATGAAAGCATGTATATGAATGTGATTTGGGCCTAATGGGTCGTATGAATGTGATTTGGGCCTAATGGGCCATGCGAATATGATTTGGGCCTGATGGGCTATATGAATGAGATTGGGCCTAGTGGGCCATATGCATGTATGTAGACTTGTTTGGGCTCTGTTAGGGGTTTTGGGCCTAGTATCTGATAACTGTTTAATTGACATAAAACTTAATTAATTAATTGCGACTGTGGACGAGTCATAAGGTTAAGGTGTGGTAATGGGTATACGCATGTCTAGGATTGGATCTAGGGAGCGCTTGGTACTTAAGCGGTCTTAATAACTCACCTCCTCTTGTGTGGAATCCTACCTGGTGCATAGTATCTATTCACTTTAGCCAACGGGGACTTGTTAAGGTAAGTATCAAACCCATAACAAGAGAAATTATCGAAATGCCCTTAATGGCAAAAATGACTAAAATACCCCTATGTGTGGAATGTAAGACTTATGAATGTTCATGTATATCTACTGCATACATATGATATTCTGTTTAGGTTGCATATGGGTTGGGAATTATGGAACGGAGGATGTATATGAGGATCACATGGTTGCTTGACAACCGTGGGTCCATCGACGGTATTTAAGCCCAATATGTGATTGGCATCTTGCTGTAATGAAGGTAATTTCGCAACCGGGCTACCCTTGATGTGTATCGGATGGGTGGGTCGATATTTATATCCCCACATGATTTGTATCGGGGGACGGAGTTGATGTGTACCGGCTGGATTATCGAGGTGGGTTGCACTGCATTGTATTGCATGTATGATTTTATAGATTAATGAATGCTTATTACTCGTCGAGGGTTGTACACACTGAGTTTTCAAAAAATCACTCCCTCTTTTATTTTTCCCAAGTGATACTCAGTAGAAGGTTCGATGTTTAGAGGGACTCGGAGGTGGCCAGCTAGCAAGATGACTTGGACTTATTTTTTTTGAAAGAAAGCATATAGTTTCTAGCTTATTAAGTAATTTCAGACTGGAATGGAATAAGGCCTTCCCTTTTATTATTATTTGGATTTTTATTTTAATGCGTTGTAATTATGTGAAGGTAAACATAGGTTTCCTAAATCATAGATTGTTTTTCTACATTTTTGTAACCAAATTTTAAAATGACAGGCTTTCATAAATCATATGTTTTAAACAAGATTTCACGATTGAAAGAGAGTTTTTATAAGTTAATTAAGGTTTCTCATTTTAAGGAAGGGTTTTTAATGAAACCATGGCTTTCGCTAAAACACTTCAATGTGACGCGCTAGATTCGGCCATAACGTCCAGGCCGGGTTTGAGGTGTTACAGTTGCTGTCGCACGCTGTCGTTGCCTCCGTACCATTCTTGCCATCGCAAGATTTCTACCGTAGCAAGTTCTACCCACTTGCTAATTTCTCTTCTTCCCCAGTAAGCAGAAACTTTGTCGAATTTTTGGGAAAAGATACCATGTCTCGAAAAAGAACTAGATCATCAAAGGCTACTCCTGAAAACCCGATTTTGATCGATGAAAAAGTGAAAGAGAGATTTGATTCCATTTTCAAGCATCAACCTATGATGCCGGAAAAAGGTAATTGTTTTTGTGTTGAAAATTTAGTGACACTACTTATACGGGGAGAAATGTCATTTTTATATGGATTACAAGAGCTTGAAGTATCTGATGACATAGAAATATTTGAATTTGTGACAGCGAAGATGGCTCGAGTTATTGAAAGATTATGACTTTCTGATTTATTATCACCCAGGAAAAGCTAATGTTGTTGCTGATGCCTTGAGCTGAAAATCATTTTTTTCATGAAGAGCAATGAACACCCAATTGATGATTTGTGATGATGGGTCTATTTTAGCTAAAGTAAGAGCTAAACCAGTATTTCTTTAACAAATCTATAAAGCTCAGAAAGTTTATCATGAATTTCAAGCTAAACGAATTCAATGTGAGTCTCTTTCTGATTTAGAATTTTATACTGGAACTGATGACTGTTTAATGTTTCAAAATAGAATTTGTGTACCGAAAAATATAGAACTTACTCAGAAAATCTTGCGTGAAGCACACAGTAGTCACTTTTCTGTTCATCCGGGTAGTACTAAGATGTATAACGATCTAAAACAGATGTACTGGTGGTCAGGTATGAAGCGGGATATCTCGGAGTTTGTATCGAAATGTTTAATATGTCAGCAAGTCAAAGCTGAACATCAAGTACCATCAGGTTTACTACAGCCTATAATGATACCTAAGTGGAAATGGGATAGAGTTACAATGGATTTTGTATCGGGATTGCCTCTAACTCCGAAAAAGAAATATGTTATCTTGGTTGTCATTGATCAACTAACAAAGTCTGCTAATTTCATACTGATACGTACAGATTACTCACTTGATAGATTAGTAGAATTGTACATTTTTGAAATTGTTCGGTTACATGGAGTGCCACTATCCATTCTTTCTGATAGAGATTTGAGATTTACGTCGCGATTCCAGAAGAAAATGCAAGAGGCTCTGGGAACAAAATTGAATTTCAGTACTGCTTTTCATCCTCAGACTAACAGTTAGACCGAGAGAGTTATTCAAATTCTCGAATTGTATTTTAGAGTTTGAAGACAGTTGGGAAAAATACTTACCGTTGATTGAATTTGCATATAACAACAGTTTCTAAACGAGTATAAAGATGGCACCGTACAAAGCTTTATATGGTTACAAATGTCAAACTCCGCTATACTGGACTCAATTGAGTGACAAAAAGATTCACGGGGTTGAATTGATCAGAGAAACTGAAGAAAAAGTGAAAATGACTCGTGACAGTTTAAAAGTAGCTTCAGATCGATAGAAATCTTATGCAGATTTGAAACGTAGAGAAATTGAATTTCAAGTTGGAGACAGAGTGTTTCTAAAAATGTCACCGTGGAAAAAGGTTCTTCGATTCTTTCGAAAAGGAATGTTGGTCCGTGATTTATTGAGCCGTATGAGATCATTGAAAGAATAAGGCCAGTAGCATATCGATTATCATTATCGTCTGAACTTGAAAAAATACATAATGTCTTTCATGTTTGTATGCTACGTTGTTACAGATCTGATTCGTCACATGTGATCTCTCCAATAGATGTTGAAATTCAACCTGAAATGTCGTATAATGAAAAACCGATCAGGATTTTGGCTCGTGAAATCAAAGAGTTGAGAAATAAACGCATAGCCCTAGTAAAAGTTCTCTGGATTAAACACGAGATAGAAGAAGCTATGTGGGAACCCAAGGAAGCTATGTAAAAATAGTACCCTAACCTATTTACCGGTAAGATTTTCGGGGACAAAAATCCCTAAGGGGGAGAGTTGTAACAGCCCGTTTTTGGGTTAAATCGGAACAATTGTTTTGGGACCCCAAATCTAAAGTCAAAATATTATTTTATTATTTTAATAAGGTTTACAACATGATAGAATAATTGTGTGAAAGTTGCGTAAAGAAATTTTACTGTTTGAACACTTAATTCGGTAAAAAGGACTAAATTGCATAATGCATAAAAGTTGAGTTCTATTGTTTAAATGTATTAAATAGCTATGAATCATTAAAGTAGAAGTCCTTATACTAAAATTTGACCATCATTAAGATGAGTGGACATTTATGTCCATGAATAATATGATATATTAATGTTTTGTAATAAGGTTATAATGGTAATTTAGTTAATAAAGTTAATTATAATAAAACAAAATCAAAATTTTGTTATTTCATTCATCTTTAGCCGAAAATTAGAACTAGAAGAAGCCAGAATAGGGTTCTTCATTTGGCATTGATAAATTCTTCAATTAAGGTACGGTTTTTACTCGATTTTTAATGATTTCTACTTTTTTAGCTCATTGCAGCTTATTCTAGCTAGCTCGTGCCTTAATTTTTGAATTTTTTTAGGATTTTGTGAAGTGCCATTGATGATTATTTGAGTTTTTAGATGTTTGATGATGAAATATGAAAATTTGATGATATATTTTAATGTTTTGTAAAGTGATTTTTGGCAAAATTGTCAAAAAGGGATTAAATTGAGAAATGTGTAACATTCGTGGATGAAATGTGAAATAAATGCAAAATATGGGCTAATAGGGACCCCATTAAAATTTGGCTACAATAGGCTATGGTATAATTGTGTAATTTTGCATTTTTATGTGTTAATGACTAAATTGCAAAGTAGTCAAAAGTTTAGGGGTAAAATTGTAATTTAGCCAAAATGAATGTTTTAGGCTAAATTGAATTGAATGAAATTTTGAATGAGTTTTAGGCTACATTGAATTGAATGAAATTTTGAATGAGTTAATTTGATATTATATAGATCAAGATAAGCAAATACGAGAACTAGATCGAGGAAAACAGAAAGTGGAAAATAGCCAATAGTTTTACCCGAGGATACGAGGTAAGTTCGTATAATTAGAATTGAACTTTATATTCTTGTAATTATTGAAATGAATGTGTATAATTGATATACTTGAGATATGAATGCCTTATCAATATAGTCTATTGGTTACCGAGCCTCGTTTGAACTGTATGAATTCATAGGATACGAGTGACATGTCACTAGGGTTACCATTTTGGTTGAGCTCCTGCATTTTTTGTGGACTCACCACAACTCGTATGAGCTTACCGATATATCAGCTCGTAAGAGCTTACTATTTTTATCTCATTGGAGCTTACCATTTCAGCTCGTATGAGCTTACCGTTTCAGCTTGATAGAGCTTACCGTTTCAGCTCGTATGAGCTTACTGTTAGCTTGGTAGAGCTTACCGTTTCAGCTCGTTTGAGCTTATTGTTTTGCTTGATAGAGCTTACCATTTTAGCTTAATAGAGCTTATTATACATTAGCTCAAGAGGAGCTTACTGATCATGGATTGAAAGACCATAAATGATAATGAATTGATGAATTACTGATGTTTATCACCCGAGTATCCTTTGAAGTTCTAATAGGTTCAACGGGCATAAATTCTGCTTATACGGATGAGTATTATTATTGAAAGTATTTTTGGTTATAAGATTGAGAATGAAATGTTGAATGCTCTATATATATTGAGTATTAAATTGTGATAATGGAGGGTTTCATGTATTATATGACTAACTTATGGATGAATGTTGGCACTTGAATTGATTATACCTTGAATAAATTGCTTGATTATGTATAATAGTAAATTTAATTCTAAATTATATGGGCTTACTAAGCTATAAAGCTTACACTGTTTCTTTTCTATGTTTTATAGAGGTTTGTTAGCTCGCTCATTTCGGAAAAGTCAGAGTTTCACATCACACTATTCAATTTTCGATTAGTACTTTTGAACTTGTAGATATTTGTAAATATGGCATGTATAGGCTAGTTTAAAAGATGATAATTATGTTACTTGATATCAAGGTTTTGGTATATTTTGTGTATGAGTTAAGCCATTTGATTTGGCTTATTTTGATACGATGTTATGGTTGTGTATAAGTGTTCAATTATGGTATGTTTTGGTAAGGAATTTATGGAATGAAAATGTGTAAAATATGTCTTAATATGTAGTGGACATATGAAGCGATTACACATGATGCTAATTAGGTATTTGGGTATGTAAATGTTAGGTTTGATATGGTAAAGAATATGCATTGAAATGTTATGGAATGATTGCCATTTAGGTTATGAAATGTAGTCATTTTTGCTTGTGAATGCTTATAGGGTGGAAAATGGCTTTGCAAATAGCCTATTTGTAACACCCCTTATCTGTATCCAACGCCGGAATAGGATACGAGGCATTACCAGACTTAAACATACACATACATGTAAAATCGAGCCATAAAATTTCTACCAATTCAAAAAACATTCAAACACATGCATATCGTCCCTTATATGGGCCTACGAGGTCCAAAACATACATGGGGGTGGTTCGGGACTAAACCGAGAATTTTAGAAAAGTTTGGGAAATTTTCCCTAATACATTGTCACATGCCCATATGAGACAAGGGACATGCCCGTGTACTCTCGACACGCCCGTGCCTTCCGACCGATGTAACTCTCTGACTATGACATCAGCACCAATTCAGGGTCACACAGCCGTATCACATGCCCGTGTGGCCAGACCGTGTGGTCAATTAAAAATGAATGAATCTTTCATAAAATAATGCAGACTTCACACGATCAGAGTACACGCCCATGTAGGTAGGTCGTGCCTCTCACACGGCCAAGACACACGCCCATGTCTTAGCCTGTGTGTTTATTACTGGGCATACTGACCTGCAAAATTTAGGTGCAGGGGACACACGGCCATTCAACATGCCCATGGGGCAAACCGTGTGTCACACACGGTCTACACACATGCCCGTGTGTCTACCCGTGTGGACTATTTAAAGGCTATTTTCCAAGCCAATTGTTACCCTCAATTATTCATACACTTAAACATATTTCATAACATGCAACATGGCATATTTAGACAATCAAAAATTCAACATCATGGCACCTTCACACCTTCATAATGTCGTTCTATTACACATTCAATTAGTCACACCATTTGGAAGCATTCCACACCAATTTCATGCATAATCAAATTTGTTACCATAACCTCAAATTACACGTTCATATTTGTAGTCATCTCAAGTCATTAAGTCATTCCTTATTTCCAAGTACTTAATTCATTCCTCATCACATATCCATCAAAAAAACCACATAGCACATCATCAAGGCATTAACACATGCATGCATGAATAATTAGACATTACAACCCAATAATCAATTATGAGCCATATCATATGGCTATTACAAAATGAATTATCAACATCATAGGCCTTCACAATTTGGCCAAATAGCATGACACATATCACAAAATGACCAAGTTTCCTATACATGTCATACTCAAAATAACAATTTCACTATACCCAATATTCTTTTGATAGTGTGATCGAATACTCCAACAGCTTCCGATCCCCGAGCTAGCTTGGCGGAACTACAAAGGATGGAAAGAAAGGGGGTAAGCATTAAAATTTAGTAAGTCCACATGCAAATAGCATACATAAGGATTATTCATCATTTGACCCTTTTGACTTACTTATCATATGTACATATATACTTTGTCATCACAAATAATTTTTACCAAGGCATTATTCATGGGTTTAGCGTTCATACCTATACTCATCGTAGTATATTATATAACCATACCTATTTAACATGCTCTCCTTGGGACTTTCATCACATCTATTGCATCACCTGTTGAACACTCAGAATACTATTGGATACGCAGAAAACTTGCACATAAGTGCCACATATACATACATAGCCAAAGCTACCTCATAACATGTAACGCTTGTAAAGGAGCTACTCACGGGCTTGCTCATATAGGCTATTGATCAAGGTGTAACTAAACAAGCTGCTCACATAAGTTGTCAGGTATTCAACCCACTCAAGGGTTACCTAGCCACTAGTAGGACACACAAAACCATCGCCTGGAACCCAATTACATGTACCACATCCATAATGAACTCGGACCAACTCAATGAGCTCGGATGCCTCATATATATCACGAACCCAGACCAACTCAATGAGTTCAGATTTCTTAATTCCTAGTGACATGTCACTTGTATCCTAAACTATTCTAAGGTTCAAATGGGATTCTTTCTCATATACACATAGCATCTCCATCGTACTTGCTCGTAATGTCGTGGATAACGACCAATAACATTCATACTTACAAATTTATCATTAGGCATAACATACAAAATATTGATAAAACATTTATCACATAATGTTAACACATCAAAATATAATACATTCTCACATTACTTACACATGTACTTAACTCGGTACAAAATGATGGTAATCGAGCCTAACCGTCGTATACTTTATTCTTTCCTCGATCAAGAACCGGTTCATGTTTTCTTGATCTATAATGCCAAATTTAACTTGTTTATTAATCACATTATTCAAATCAATCCATAATTCATGCTTTGGTAAAATTACCCTTTTACCCCTATCTTTTCACTTATTTACGATTTAGTCCCTAAGCTCGTAAAGTCAGATGCATGCATTTTCTTTGTTACCCAAGTCTAGCCGAACCTATACCATGCTCATATCAGCCCACATTTTCCTTTATTTCACATTTTTACTACCCACATTTACACTTTTACAAACAAGTCCCCCTTTTTGGTGTTTTCACTAAAAATTACCTAGTAAAAGATGTTTATCATGCATCAAACATTCATATTCCTCCATTAATCATCAAAATACATGCATGTTACACATGGTTCAACTTTCATACATGAACCCTAGCTCAAAATATAGCTAGGAATGGGTAGATCATGCTTCAAAGAGTTCAAAAATACAAAGAACATTAAAAATGGGACTAGGAGCACTTACAATCAAGCTTGAAATGTTGAACAAAACCCTAGTTATGGCTATTGAAAATTTTGGCTATCACTTGGAGAAGATGAGCACATTTTTTACTTATTTTTCCCTTTTTATTCTTTTGTTTACCAAATAACCAAAATACCCTTTGTACCTTTCTTTCAACTTTTTCCTATGCATGCCCATTTTTGTCCAAAATTATAGAAATTTGTCAAATTTCTATTTAGGACCTTCTAATTCATAATCTAAAAAAAATTCATGCTTAAATCTTCTAGAATGCAAGTTTTGCATCTTATTCAATTTGGTCCCTAAAATTCAATTAGACATTTTATGCATAGAATTTCTTCATGAAACTTTCATATAAGCATGCATTCATATCATAGTCCTCATAAGAATCATATAGTAATTATTTCTATCTCAGATTTTTGGTCTCGAAACCACTATTCTAACTAGGCCCTAATTCAGGATGTTACACTATTTTTGTCCACACGGGCAGGGACACGGGCATGTGTCTTAACTGTGTGTGACACACAGTCAAGTTGCACGGCCAAATGTCCCGTGGTGTTGAATTGGAATGGAAGTAAGTATGCTCCACATGGCCTTACACACGGGCGTGTAACCGGCTGTGTGCCACAAGTCAGTATACCCTACAGTTTCAGCACGGCCTGATACACAGGCATGTGTGGCCATTTCGAAGGGCATACGAGCTAGACACATAGGTGTGTGGTCAGCCGTGTGAACCAAGTTAGTATCCTCCCCAGTTTTCACATGGCTTGGCACATGGGTGTGTCCTTGGCCATGTGACATAAGTCAGTATGTATGCCCTGTTTCCATACAGTCTAAGACACGGGCGTATCTATTAGCCTTATGAGGCACACGGCCTATTCACACGGGTGTGTGATACTTGAAATGTTGAAATTTTTTCTACATTTCTAAATTTTTCATATGTTACCGATTTAGTCCCGAATGCATGATTTAAGCTTTGTATACTATATTTAAGTACATATTAAATATGAGTGAATGATATTGACTGGAATAAGATATTATTGGATAAATGATTGTTCTGAATTGAATTTCAAGTCCAGTAATGCCTCTTAACATATACCAGCGATGGTTACAGGTTAGGGGTATTACAATTTGCACTTGACCGAGTCTCAGTCCTGATTTGTTATGGCACTCAAATTGACCAAAAATCAAACAAAAATCAGCTCAACTTCCTCAATTTATGGTCGGCCACCCATGGAAGATGCTTCAAAAGATGAAAACTCCTATTTTTAGTAAACTGTCCTTCTCTCCTCACCTATAAATAAGACCTCATTCTCATATTTCTAGTCATCCCTCATCATTATCATTCTCTCCTCTCTAAATTCTCTTAGCATTATTCTTTTCTCCTTACACCTAGCATCATCTCTTCATAAAGATTTTAGCATTTGAGCATCTTAAAGAACCCTTAGTCAGCCACCTTGGAGAGCTATCAGCAAAGGAGAAAAGCAAAGGAACAAAGGAGCCTCGTTAGACAGAGTCTTGGGTGACAGCCATTCTGAATTGGGTTTAATCTTTCTTTTCTTTAATTTAATTTAAAGATGTTTGCTATATGTTCTTTGTTCTTGTTTACAATAATGTTAGCTTAATTTTATTTAAGCTAGGATAATTTCTTTGATTAAATAATATTTATTAGATTCATGCTTATAATGTTTGTGCCTAAATCGATCATGTTTTCAATTAAAATCAAGTCTGTATTTTGTTCATACGTGATTGAAATGCACCTGAATTAGCTAAGCGATCTTAACTAGACGGCGGCTAGTGGATGCATAATTGAAATGTGCATGCTCAATTTAGATCCCAACTCGATTAAATGTGCATGCTCAATTAATGTGCCTCCTCAGGTGTTTAAATAGGCTTTAGAAAGCCTAAGTACCCTTAAAAGTGGCCTTTTCTGAATAGGACTACACTTGGGCTCGACAGGGACACGCCCGTGTGCGATTGCTCCAAATCGTAGTCAAGGCTGTTAAATAGGCACGGGCGTGTAGTCTACCGATATAAGTCGTGCTTTGATCCTGCGAAATGGACACGACCGTGTGGCTTACTCGTGTGAGGAAGTCCAGGCCATGTTGATTTCCCATGTGGGTCTATTTTCTCCGTTTTCGGCCTATTTCTCGCTCTTTTTGCCCTCCTATGCTCTCCTAAGTATAAAATATTAAATTAAAGGATTAGGAGCATCGAATTCACCAAATCTAAGGATAATGCATCCAAAAAAATGTGTTACGCATGGGATAATAATATGTATAAATTATGGCTTATCAAATACCACCACACTTAAGCGTTTGCTTGTCCTCAAGCAAAATCCTCAACTCACAATCAAAATAAATTTTTCAAACATAGAGTTTCAAACATTGGTGTCCCCCCTCATTTAAGTAATCACCTTTGATCAAAATATCATAGAGTTTAGCATCCTCATTAAAGATTCACTCAAATCACTCTAGGTGTTTAAGGACATCAAATAAAGCACTCAATAGTCAATATGAAAAGCTATTATCATAGGCTTGCATGAAAATCAAATCTTCACCACTATAAATTGAGATGAAACATCAATCAAAACGTCTTTAGAGGGTTGTAACATGGCTTTGGTTAGGAAAATAACTAACTATAAAAATAACTTATTATCAGTTGATTACAAGTGAGCTTCTTCTTAGAATATGGAATTAACACTTAAGCTCAAAAATGACAAATTACTACTAATATGTATGTAAGTATTGTATTTTTTTTAAGAACAAATCAAATAACATAGAACTTTTCTAATTATTGCACGAAGAATAAAGCATAGCTAAGCAATTAATTCAAATCAAATCTCGACAAAAATAGGGATCAAATTAGGGGATTTCAACAATAATGGGTTATGGGTTAACATTGAGGGTAAATCAATTAATGGCTTGTTAGGCTCAAAGGGGTTCACTAAGGGTTAACTATGAAGGTAGACTTTTATTGAGTGAGTGGGTTAAACCTAAGTGCCTTTATCATCTTGAGATATTAACTCAAGGGTGTGGCCTTGACATGCATAATCAAGCAAGTTCTAGAATAACAAATCAATATTTACACACTCATTATCAATAATAACAGTGAGCATGAAAGAAATAATAGATGCTCTAAAGGCTCAAGATCTCACAAAAATTATGGCTTTTTGATGTTAACCCTATGAATTTTAACTCGAGATAATACCTAAACTTGGGAAAACAACCTAAAATTTTTAATTCTCAAAAATCAACTTATCCTGATTGATTCTCTAATTCCTTAAAGTTTAAACAATCAATGCATGAATGTCTATGTTTTAATTCAAGACATATCAATAACAATCATAAATTAATCAAAATTCATTCTAATAATGATATAAGAAGATTATTTGAGAAGAAAAATTCAGGGATTTTTCTGATCATGATATAAGTAATCCCCCCCACACTTAAGATGTACATTGCCCTCAATGTACAAAGGTAGATATACTGAAAAATAGAGATATAAGATCATAAGATAGGGATAGAAGTGAAACTTCCTTGAATTTTTGGACGAAATCCTTGAATTGGAGAGTGAGAATTCAAGATAAAACTGAAGGAAATGCATGATTCTAAAGGATAACTAAGAATGCACCACTTGTGAAAGGGAATTAAGGGAAAAATTCAATTATAATCATAAAGATAAGCCGAGTTGATAAAATAAAAATGAGTTTTCAAATAAATTGAAATAAAAGTAAAAATAAAAATAATATAAGTTTTTTTTTAAAAAGAAAAAAGTACGGCCATTTGGTCCAACACGGGTCTTACACGGCCGTGTCACACGCCCGTGTGGTTCGCGTTTTGCCCGTGTTTATCGTGAAATGAGTAATCGTTACACGGCATGAGGACACGCCCATGTGTCTAGGCTGTGTGGTCACATGGTCGTATCGCACGGTCGTGTGCGATGTGGTTCGCTTCTCCAACGCCCGTGGGTTTTGCACACGCCCATGTTCTTTTGACACTGTCAACCACGGGTGGTGGGCACGGGCGTGTCGCACACCCGTGTTAATTTGGCAGTCTTGCCCACGGCCATGTCATAGGCTGTGGCAACTTATTGAATCCCATGTTTGGGAAAAAAAAATTTCCCTTTTTCACACGGCCGTATTGCACAGTCGTGCTATCTCCTATGGTGTGATCACGGCCTTAGGCACGCCCGTGTGCCTGGTCGTGTGCACCCCTGTCAAATGTCAAACATTCCTGCAGGTAAACTATGAACGGATAAAGAAAAAGATAAATCCTATTTAGTGAGGTTAGTGCTTGAGATACCTTTCAAGAAGCACTTATTTAGAGTTTAAGCTTAACTCTACCTTATGGATAAATTTAGGGTGGTTCGTAGAGTCGTAGCTCATCTCTATCAAGTTTAAAATTCTCACAATTGTAAGGTTTGAAACGATGTCCATTTACTTTGAAAGTACCTTGTGATGGGTGACTTACCTCTACGGTGCTATATGGGAAGACAGTTTTGACTACGAACGGACCTAACCATCGTGATTTAAGCTTCCCAGGGAACAATTTGAGCCTTGAGTTATATAACAGTGCAAGTTCTCCAACTTCAAATTGTTTATTTTGTCTCAAACGAGTGTCGTGGTGGCGTTTCGTTGCTTCCTTATATAGTCATGAATTTTCATATGCATTGGTTCACCACTCATCTAACTCGTTTAACTGCATCAACCTATTTTTACCTGCAAGTTTGGGATCAAAGTTTAGAAATTTTATAGCCCAGAATGCTTTGTGTTCTAACTCAAATGGTAGATGACAACTTTTTCCATAAACAAGTCTGTAAGATGATGTCCCTATAGGGGTCTTAAAAGCAGTTCTATAAACCCATAAAGCGTCATCTACTTCCATTGCCCAATCTTTCCGGTTTAATTCCACCATCTTTTCTAGGATACGTTTAAGCTCTCGATTTTCCACTCCGACTTGTCCACTAGTTTGAAGGTGGTAAGAAGTAGCTATTCTGTGGTAAATTTCGTATTTCTTGAGGGTCTTTTCAAATTGGACGTTACAAAAATGAGTACCCTATCGCTGATGATTGCTCTAGGTGTTCCAAATCGAGAGAAAAGTTTCTTAAGGAAACATACTACTGCTTTAGCATCATTAGTAGGTAGAGCTTGGGCTTCAACCCATTTAGAAATATAATCGACAGCTACTAAGATGTATTTATTCCCAAATGAACTAGGAAATAGACTCATGAAGTCGAAACCCCAAACGTCAAATATTTCACATGAAAGCATATATGTCTGAGGCATTTCATCACTTTTGGAGATATTACCTATCCTTTGGCATTTGTCACAAGAAGTAACATACCTGTTGGCATCTTTGAATAGAGTGGGCCAATAAAAACCTGATTCGAGTATTTTATGTGCAGTCTTATCCCTACTGTAATGTCCTCCAGTTGGTCTTGAGTGGCAGTGTTCCAAGATCTTTAATGCTTCTGTCCTTGTAACGCATCGCCTAATGACTTGATCTGTACATATAGGAAAAAGGAAAGGGTCTTTCCAAAAGTAGTTTTTCACATTAGTAAAGAATCGCTTCTTTTACTGATGTGTCAACCCTTTTGGGATAATGTTAGTGGCTAAAAAATTTGCAATGTCAGCAAAACCAAGGTACCCCAGATTCAGATATAGCAAAAAATTTCTCTTCAGGGAATGAATCATTTATTTCAACTTCATCTAGCTCTTTGGTACTTGAATTTTCAAGCCTGGAAAGGTGGTCAGCTACGAGATTTTCAGCTCCTTTCTTATCCTTGATCTCTAAGTCAAATTCCTGCAATAACAAAATCCATCGGATGAGTCGAGGTTTTGCATCAATCTTAGTTAAAAGGTAACGAATAGTAGAATGGTTAGTATAAATGAAAACTTTAGACAATATTAGATATGGCCTAAATTTATCAAATGCAAAAAACCACAACTAGCAGCTCTTTCTCCATGGTGGTGTAGTTTTCTTGTACGGCTGTCAAAGTTTTCCTAGCATAATAGATAGGTTGAAAATGCTTATCTCTTCGCTGTCCCAAAACTGCACCTACTGCAAAATCACTTGGATCGTACATTAGTTCAAAAGGTGAATTCCAATAAGGTGCAATTATAATTGGAGCTTTAGTCAATTTAACCTTTAAAGTATTAAATGCTTCTAAACATTCCTAATCGAAATTAAAAGGAATATCCTTTTCTATTAATTTAGTCAAAGGCTTAGCTATTTTAGAAAAGCCTTTAATAAATCTTCTATGAAACCTGGCATGTCCTAAAAAACTTCTAATAGCCTTTACCGAATTAGGGGGAGGCAGTTTCTCAATGGCTACAATTTTAGCTTTATCAACCTCAATCCCTTTACTAGAAATTTTATGTCCTAACACAATACCTTCTTGAACCATAAAGTGACATTTGTCCCAGTTAAGCACAAGATTTGTTTCCTCACATCTTATTAAAACTCGTTTTAAATTTTATAGGCAAAGATGAAAAAAGTTACCGAAAACTGAAAGATCATCCCTAAATACCTCCATGATGTCTTCTACGAGTTCGTCAAAAATGGCCATAATGCAACACTGAAAAGTAGCAGGAGCATTACATAATCCAAAAGGCATTCTACGATAAGTAAACGTACCGTATGGACATGTAAATGTCATCTTTTCTTGATCTTCAGGAGCTATTGGGATTTGAAAATAGCCAGAGAGTCCGTCTAAGAAGCAGTAGTACATGTGCCCTGATAATCTTTCCAACATTTGGTCAATGAATGGAAGAGGAAACTGATCTTTTCTTGTGGAATCATTCAGCTTCCTATAATCAATGCAAACTCCCCAACCTGTGACTATCCTTGTTGGGATTAATTCATTCTTCTTGTTGGCTACAACAGTCATGCCTCCCTTCTTAGAAACAAGCTGCACTGGACTTATTCAAGAATTGTCAGAAATTGGATAAATAATTCCAGCATCTAGGGGTTTAATTACCTCAGCTTTAACGACTTCCTTCATGTTGGGGTTCAATCGTCTTTGGGCTTGCACACATGGTTTATATTCATCTTCCATTAAAATTTTATGGGTGCAAAAATAAGGGTTGATCCCTTTAATGTCAGAAATTTTCCAAGCTATGGCCTGTTTATGCTCTCTTAATACTTGGAGTAATTCCTCTTTCTCCTTGGGTTGTAAGTTAGATGCAATAATTACCGGTAATGTAGAATTATTTCCAAGGAATGCATATTCCAAGTGATTCGGTAATTGTTTAAGTTCCAATTTGGGGGGTTCTTCAATAGAGGGTTTTTGGTTAAGTTCATCGTTCACCTTAATACCCTCATATTCCACTGGTTTTGGGAAGGTTTCATTAGATTTCAGTTTGGTTCCAATCTCAGAATCATCGTCCACCCCCTCTCCTTGGGTAAGACACAATTCTATCGTGTCCTTATGTACGAAATCCTGAAAAGAATCTTGAGTAGCATGATCAATAGAGTCAATAAAATAACATGAGTCATCTTATTCCCTAGAAAATCTCATGGCATCATAAATTTTAAAAATGATCTCTTCGTCACCTACTCTAAATACCAATTTACCATCACCCACATCAATAACAACCCTAGCGGTGGCTAAAAAGGGACGACCTAAGATTAAATGTAACGCCCTTTACCCGTGTTCCACATCGAAACAGTGTACGAGATATTACCAGCTCATAATATATATCATTAAATGAAACCGAAAATAGAAATATGTCATCCAAATAGATAATGTATCATTATAACATATGTCTTGAACAATATTAGCCAACTTCAATGGCTTATACAAAATAATTTGGTTAAATAATGTAACCAATATTTTAAACCTAGGAAATTATGACACGTAACAAAATAACGAAGCCTACTATACATGCCATAATTCAAAAGAAATTTTTAGTTCAAATACCCAAAAGTATTGATAGTGTGGCAGATCTTCAACGATCCTTAACTCCCGAGCAATGCCGGACGACACTATAAGACAAAAGAGAGAAAAGAAAGTAAGCTTATATAGCTTAGTAAGTAAGTATATAAATAATAATTAAAGAATCTAATATGTTTACACATTAACTCAAGTGTGTCTACTTTTAATTTCAATATTTACTCCACTTTAATTGAGCTGTCTCTCCTGCATCATGTTCACTAAATAAATCATAATTTGAGTTAAAAAACTTGAAATTGAAATCTGTAAAGTTTTCCTGAAACTAGACTCATATAAATTCTTACTAATTTTTTTCTAGAATTTTTGGTCCAGCGAATTAGTACATTTTATTAGTTAAAGTTTCCCCTGTTATACAGCTCTACTGATCTGACCTCTGTTCACTACGAGTTTAATTTCTCCCAGTACACAATTCAAATAACCATGAAAAGTGTTTCATTTAAAACTAGACTAAATAAGGAATCTATACATATAAACTATATTTCTTAATTATTTTTTTACAAATTTTAATGATTTATCAAAGTCAGAACAAGGGATCACATAGTCAATCTGAACAAGTCACACCAAAAATATAAATATCTCAAAATATAGAGTTCCTTTGGTTGCTCTGTTTCTTCTATATGAAAATATACTCATTTATATTTAATTTCATATCTCATTCAGCCTCTAATTAAATTTATACTATTTTTGGTGATTTTTCAAAGTCATGTCACTGCTACTATCCAAAATAGTATTATTGCAAATTCACTCTTTCACACTTTCTTTGTATTAACCTCACTTAGCATACATATCACAATTCATTTTCACCACATTTCATACATCACAAGTATAAGTCCATGATTACAATGCCACTATAAAATTATCCCATTGAACAATTCGGATCAATCCTCGATACTTGATGGTTTCAGCACACTGCCCCACTATCATATTTCATATAATTCGGCTCTCTTGTACACATGGTGAACACTTAGTACCATCCATGTGGCCTAGCCAATTTATCTCGTAGCTCTCTTGTCTACATGGTGTCCTTCACTTGGAATCACACAAGCGACCTAGCTACATTTATCTCTCTCATAGCTCTCTTGTCTACATGGGATACATCCCGTATCACACATGTGACCTAGCTACTACATAGTATCTCGTAGATTTCTTGTACACATGATGTGCACTCAGCACCATACATGTGGCCTAGCTACGCTCCATCTATATTATTCAATCTTTCCGAATGTTCAACCGGGATTTCTCTCTCTATTACTTATTTCCATTCCTCCAATAGTCGGTTTATGTCTCAAAATTAGCTAAAATACATATAATAGGCTGAAATATAAAAATGTAAATGAAGTTAATGTATTATTTACATACAAACTTACCTCGGTGCAAAATATAGAAATTTTGCAATTTAGTTCAAAACATTTTCCTTCCCCCGTTTGAGATCGATTCCATGCCTTTCTTGATCTATAACAACACATTTAGCTCATTTAACACTCATACTATTTATTTCAATCCAAAAATCACATTATGGAAAATTTACATTTTTGCTCCCTAACTTCTACAAAATTAAGATTTTGCCCCTAGGCTCGGGAATTTAATTTCAGCCATTATTATTATGTTTTATGACATGCTGATCATTTTTCCCTTCTAAGACAACATCAAATTCTCACTCTAACACATAGTTATGAACAATAGGTATTTTTACCGATTATGCCGTTTTGCTCGTTTTTGCTAAAAATCGCTTAGAAAAGATCGTTCTCCTAACTTCAAACATTCATATTCTACCATAAAACATCAAAATACATGCATATCATTCATGGGTAAAATTTTAAACATAAACCCTAGCTCGAAATAATGGTAGAAATAGGTAGACCGAGCTACGAGGATTTCAAAAAATGTAAAGAACATTAAAAACGGGCCTTGAAGGCACTTACTATTGAGCTTGAAAGCTTGGGAAAAGCCCTAGCTATGGAGAACATGTAAGTTTCGGCCAAGCTTGAATGAAGATGAACACATTTTTGTGTTATTTTTCCCATTTTATTTCATTTAATATACAAATGACCAAAATGCCCTTACTACTAAACTTTATTAAAATTCCATCCATGTCCTAATTTTTGTCCATATAAAGTATAATGGTCTAATTTCCATTTAAGGACCTCTACTTAAAACCCCCATTTCAATCAAGTACTTTATGAACTAGAACACACATTTTTTTACCTATTTCAATTTAGTCCTAAATATCAAATTAAACACCCAATCGATAAAATTTCGCAACGAAATTTTCACACAATTATGAAATCATAATATAAACACTAACACTTAATCAAAATAATTTCGTTCAACCTAGGATTCATGGTTTCAAAACCACTATTTCATTTTGGCCCTAAATCGGGCTATTACATTAAAGGCACTTCAACATCCTCATCCATGTCAAGCACAACGAAATCAATAGGGAATATAAATTTTATCTACTTTTACAAGTACGTCCTCTATAATTCCCCTAGGATATTTAACAGATCTATCAGCTAATTGAATACTCATCCTAGTGGGTTTGGGTTCCCTAAGACCAAGTTGTTTAAACATTTTATATGGCATCAAATTAATGCTAGCGCCTAAATCAGCTAGTGCCTTATCAACATTCAAATTACCAATTAAACAGGGAATAGTAAAACTTCCTGGATCTTTCAGTTTGGTTGGCAGTTTTTTTTGGAGTATGGTTGAGCATTCCTCATTAAGTTCTACTGTAGATAGGTCTTCAAACTTTATTTTGTTATTGAGAAGCTCCTTTAAAAATTTTGCATATGTAGGCATCTGCGATATAGCTTCAATAAAAGGTAAGTTAATGTGCAGTTGTTTAAAAAGTTCAAGAAATTTACCGATCTGTGCATCCATGCGGTCTTTCTTTAACTTTGCTGGATATGGGATTGGCAATTTATATTCCTTTGGCATTGGATTATCATTGTTTTCGAATTTTTCCTCCTCTCCTTTGCTCCTTTCAACTTCTTGTGGTGGCTTCTTTTCCGATTCAGCTAACACCTTCCCACTCCTTAGTGTAACAGATTTTACATGTTCTTTTGGATTTGGTTCGGTGTTACTAGGTAGATTTCCTATTGGTCGTTCAGATATTAATTTAGCGAGCTGGCCTATCTAAGTTTTGAGCCCTTGGATCGACACTTGTTGATTCTTAAATGCTATCTCGGTATTCTAAAAACGAGTTTTTGACACCGAGATGGATTTTGTTAGCATATCCTCAAGGTTCAGCTTTTTCTCTTGCTGGTAAGGTTGTTGTTGGAAGCCTGGAGGTGGTGGTGATTTCTGATTCCCTTGGCCTCCCCATGATAAATTTGGGTGGTTCTTCCATCCTGCATTGTAAGTATTAGTATAAGGATTATTTTGAGGACGAGGATTATTACCCACATAATTTAATTGCTTATTTTCCATGTTATGGCCATAGGGTGGGTATTCTGAATTGCTCAAAGCTCCTCCACTTGCATTGCATTGCATTACTGGGTGAACCTGTGAAGAACCAAGAAAATCATCAATTTTTCTATTCAAAAGTTCTACCTAATTAAAGAGCATGGTGACTGAATCAACGTTAAAAACGCCGGCTGCTTTCGTCGGCTTTGTCCTCATGACTTGCCACTGATAATTATTCAGTGACATCTCTTCTATAAATTCATAAGCATCCTCAGGTGTCTTATTATTGATAGTTCCACCAGCAGCTGCGTCAATCATCTGTCTAGTCGAATGATTCAAGCCATTGTGAAACATTTGAACCTGTAGCCAGAGTGGTAACCCATGGTGAGGGCACCTTCTCAAAAGGTCCTTGTATCTCTCCCATGCATCATAGAGTGTTTTTAAATCCATTTGCACAAAAGAAGAGATATCATTACGTAATTTGGCTGTTTTAGCTGGTGGAAAATATTTTAATAAAAAATTTTTGGTCATTTGTTCCCAAGTAGCAGTTGACCCTCGTGGTATCAAGTTCAACCACTGTTTAGCTTTGTTCCTCAATGAAAAAGGGAATAACCGAAGGTGAATGGCATCATCAGAAATGCCATTGATTTTAAATGTATCGCAAAACTCTAGAAAATTTGCCAAGTGGTTGTTTGGATCCTCATCCTGCAAACCATCAAACTGAACAAATTGCTGTATCATTTGAATTGTGTTAGGTTTTAGTTTAAAATTATTTGCAGCAACAGTAGGCCTAACTATACTTGACTCAATTCCTATTGAAGTAGGTCTAGCATAGTCATACATAGTGTGTGGAGTAGAATTCTGATTTACTGGATCAGCGGCAATCGCAGGAGGTAGCGGATTTTCCTAGTTTTTAGTCATCTCCTCGGTTGTGGTTGAAGTATCATCCTCTTGCTCTTCCTCTATGTATCTTAAGCTCTGCCTTATTTCTCTTCGGTTTCTACAAACTGTGTGATCAATCTCACTATGAAATAGTAATGGTCCCGACAAGTTTCTTCTAGTCATACACTATAAAAACCTGCTAGGAGTCAATAAAAGAAAAATTAGAAAAGAAAATAAAAATTTAAATTGCAAATAAAGTACAATGGCTAAGGTAATAAAAATCGAGTGTTCCTAATATCTTAGTTCCCTAGCAACGGCGCCAAAAACTTGATTCGTGATATTTGCGATATGTTTTAAATAATTTATAAATGATCGTTCTTGAAACAACTATTATCACAATGAAGGCAAGTGTACCTATTGCACAGTAATATAGCTTTAGCAAGACCGGATTGTCAAACCCAAAGGGACCAAGAGTACTAGTAATTACTTTCTTTTTATTATCTAGCCTAAAAATTAAAGGATTTGTTTATCAAAACTAATTAACTAAACTAAGGGTGCAGAGAAAGAAATTTGGGGAAAATACTTTTAGAAAATTCAATTAATTAAGACAATAACCAAAGAAAAATAAACCTAGACTTCACTTGTTATTTGACTCTGAATCAGACGATTTATTCATTTGACTTGATTCGTAGAAATCCCTAAGTTATATTATTATCTCTCTCGAGACTAATAACGTCTAACCCTAGGTTGATAAATTGAAATCTCTGTCTACTTAACACCCTAGTGTTGCATTAACTCAATCTATGGATCCCCTTATTAGGTTTCACCCTAATCCAAAAAAATCTTGTCACCCTATCTTTAGGAGTACAGTCAAATCCGCTTAATTATGACAAATTTACTCTTAGACAGGGACTTTTGCTCCTCTAAATAGGCGCATTAACTCGAATCAATATTCCTAGAATATTAAGACAAGAATTAAGAGTACATAATTAAGAACAACTCAAATATCTATCATATAATTCAGATAATAACAAGATCTGTCTTAGGTTTCATTCCCCTTAGGTATTTAAGGGGTTTAGTTCATAATTATAAAAGAAAAAATCTTAGAAGAATAATGAATACAAAACATAAAGAAAAACCAAAATCTCTTGAATGGAAATTGAAGGGAGATCTTCAGTCTTGATGAATAATCCGGCTTCTGAGATGGATCAATTGACTTTCTTTGAGTAATTCCTTACTTCCTACTCTGTGTGTCTTCCTAAGTGCATCCTTAGGTGTTTAAATAGGCTTTAGAATCCCTAAGAGCCCTCAAAAGTGGCCTTTTCTGAATAGGACTATACTTGGGCTCGTAGGGACATGCCCGTGTGTGATTGCTCTAGACCGTGGTCGAGGCTGTTAAATAGGCACGGGCATGTAGTCTACCCATGTAAGTCGTGCTTCGATCCTGCCAAATGGACACGGTCGTGTGGCTTACCCGTGTGAGGAAGTCCAGGCCATGTTGGTTTCTCATGTAGGTCAATTTTCTCCGTTTTTTTCCCGTTTCTCGCTCTTTTTGCCCTCCTATGCTCTCCTAAGTGTAAAATATGAAATTAAAGAATTAGGAGCATCGAATTCACCAAATCTAAGGATAATTCATCCAAAAAATGTGTTAGGCATGGGATAATAATATGTATAAATTATGGTTTAGCACCATCTCTTCATAGAGATTTTAGCAATTATGCCTCTTAAAGAGCCCTTAGTCAGCCACCTTGAAGAGCCATCAGCAAAGGAGCAAAGCAAAGGAACGCAGGAGCCTCGTCGTTCAGAGTCTTGGGTGACAGCCACTCTAATTTGGGTTTAATCTTTCTTTTCTTCAATTTAATCTAAAAATGTTTGCTATGTGTTCTTTGTTCTTGTTGACGACCATGTTAGCTTAATTTTATTTAAGCTAGGATAATTGCTTTGATTAAATAATATTTATTTGATTCATGCTTATAATGTTTGTGCCTTAATCGATCATGTTTTTGATTAAAATCAAGTTTTTATTTCGTTCATACGTGATTGAAATGCACCTGAATTAGCTGAGTGATTCTAACCAGACGACAGTTAGAGGATGCATAATTGAAATGTGCATGCTCAATTTAGATCCTAACCCGATTAAATTGTAGGTTGCATAACAACTCTAACCAAGCTCTGTTATCTGGATAGTTTTTAGATTTGTGTGATTAAACTATTTCAAACCTAACATGTCTCTGTTACCTCACATGAATGCTAAGAAACCCTTAGTAAATAAGGATCAGAAAAATGCAAATTTACTAAGTAAAGCATTCCAAAAGGACCTAATGTGGTTTACCAAGTTTACCGGATAGAAGATCTAATCTAGTTAATGTTAAAACTTTCTCTAAAGTAATTTTCCTAGTTTATTTATGTTATAATTGTTGGAAATTGTGTTTAATTTTGCTAAAATCTATTCCATTCATATAGTTTGCATACTTAGGATATTTTGCATTAGGGATCATTGCATTTAGTTTAATCTATTTTAATCATCACTTCTTAATCATATTGTGTTTTTTTTTTTTACCAATTTGTTAAGGGTAATTTTACAATCAAGTGATTTAACACTAATACAATCCGTGTGGAGATGATAACTTGATACTTACTTATCACTTGATAACGACTGTGTACACTTGCACAAACCTACGCATTACAGTAATCAACATGAATCATCTGTAATTGTTCTGTAAACTCTAGTAATACTCTGTAACCCTATTTCAGCAACAAATACAGGTTAGGGGTGTTACACTCGATTGGTGATGTGATGTGATAAATCACACAAGGCAGGATGTTGAAGGATCACAAGGGTGTGTGACTAGTGCGTCTGGTGTGGCGGCACGCAGTGTGGTGGGTGTGATGGCTACTGGTAGCAGTCGACGGTGGAGTAAGATGAGGCCAGGGTGGATGATGATGGCAGTAGAGAGAGCGGCAATGGCGGCTAAAAAATAAACAAGAACAAAAAAGGAAAAAGGAAAGAAATAATAGGAAAGGAAATAATAATAATAATAATAGCAATAAATAATTTAACCCTAATTTAATTAGGTTTTAAGATTAACCTAATTCCTTTTTTATTAGGAGTTTATTATTACTATCATTTATTTACCTATTTATTTATTTAAGAAAATTATTAGATACTAATTTTATTTACAACCTATTGAAAAATAAAAATAAAAAATTATTTATTTTTTATTATTAAAGATAACAGTTTTTCGACAGAAAATTTTCACTGATCGATTAAAGTGAGCGGGGTGTTTTTCAACTCAACTTCATTGGTCCAATAATGTTTCATCCATTGATCGTTAGACTTAAACTTACCTCCTTTATTGTCTCGTAGCTCAACTACTCCTTATAGGAAATCCTAATTAATCGTAAAGGGTACTGACCATCGAGATTTGAGTTTACCTAGGAAGAATTTAAACCTAGAATTGAATAGGACTTGTTGACCAACTTCAAACACATGGGGTCGGATGTACTTGTTATGTGACAACCCTAAATTGACCCTAGTCGGAAAGTGGTTTCGGGACCACTAAACCGAGTCATAAAAAAATAATTAACTGTCCTAGTTGATGCTCATTATATGTACTTATGCATGTGTGAAAATTTCATGTTTGAATTTTGTTAATTGTAAGTGAATTTTAGTAAATAGGACTTATGTGAGAAAATTTAGAAATGTACTAGGCAAATGTAAAGTGGCCTATTAATGCATGTTATAGAAATGGTGGGTTTGCATGTCAAATTGCCCAATATTTAAGCTAGTGGCCGGCCATGCTATGAGTGGAAACATGTCACAAACATGTTATGTTAGTGATGTATGTTAGGAACAATAAAATAAGGAGTATGGGTAATAAAGAAATGGAAAAAGGAAAGAATGTGTGTGATTGTTTCTCCCCCTCACCATTGCCGTGAATGTAAGAAAGAAAACAAAAAAAAAGTGTCCATCTTTTTCGCATTTCTCTTGGCCGAATGTTCTAAGGAAGAAAGAAAAACAAGTTGTGTTCTTTGGTTCTTCTTGGCCGAATTGAAAGGAAGAAGAAGGGAGTGAAGCAATCGGTCATCTTAGGTCACTATTAAGGTAAGGAAGTTTGTACTAGCTCTTGAAATTTTAGTTGATATTGAGTGAAATATCAAGTGATTTTTGTAAACCATGTTGAAATTTTGATTTTTGGGGTGAGTATGGTTTTCGGCTATAAAAGATTAATAAGGGTGATGGTTGTGTTTCATGCTAAACTTAGATGAATAAAGGTAGTTTGCTTACATCTTGATATCTATGAGTTCCTTTCTTGGTTCTACCATAGACCCACAAGTATATGTTTATTTGGTGTTGTTGGAGGTTTATGATAGAAGCTAATGAGTGAGAGTTTGATAGATACTATGAGGTTAAACTTCATGAGATTGTAAGCTTGTAAGTTGGACGATGAAATTCATGCTTTGTGAAGGTAAATGGTGTAGAAGGAGCATTCGGCCATGAAAAAAAAAAAAGAAAATTTATGATGAATTAAGTTGGAAGCTATTATAATATACTTGTGCATTCGGGTATGGGATGAAAATATATGAGATGGTTATAATCAGCCTTGTGATTCGGCTCTTGCATATATATATATTTGCACATGATGTATTGGTATGACATATATATATATCATCTCAAGGTATATGTTTATATATGGTGGTGTTTTAGTTATGGAGTAAATGATGGATGCGTATTGAGTTATAATATGTAATGCATTAGTTAGTAAAATGTATGTCATTTATATGTGGTACTAAGTATATAATTGGCCTCAACGTAGACATGCATATTCGGCCACATGAGATGGATTGGCGTTGCATGTATTCGGTTAGAGGCAAGCATATCGATGCTTTTATCTTGGCTTAGACAATCGGCTAAAAGGAAGTGTGGGATAATATGTCGAGTTGATTCATGATTTCATATGTATGTGACTTTAATGTCTAATGAATATATATGGGCTAAGTACCTTGAGTTCCTTTTTTCGATGCTCAAATGATTAAATCAATTTATTTGTTAAATTAAGCTCAAGAGCAAAGGGGAACTAGATCCGATAAGGGGAAGGAAAAAGTGGGCGAATAGCCATCGAAATCGTTCGACGGCATCCGAGGTAAGTTTTTGAGTAATAGAACTTAGATTATGATTTGATTAGATCATGTTTTAAGCAAACCAAAATCATGCTCTTTGTATGTGGCTATTGAGCCGAAATTGCAAGTGTGATAAGTGTCTTGTGTTTGAGCTTTGGTAATGAAAATGAAATACGGATGTGTCATGATTTATTGATATATGTGCTTGGTTATTCGAATGATATCCGGCTAAGTCCCAAGGCTTTTGTGCTAAGTGACTATATCCGGACTAAGATCCAAGGCATTTGTGCGAGTTACTAATTCGGGCTAAGCCCAAGGCATTGGTGCGAGTTACTAAATCCGGTTAAGTCCGAAGGCATTTGTGCGAGTCACTATAACCGGCTATGTCCCAAGGCATTTGAGCAAGTAGCTATATCCGGTTAAATTCGAAGGTATGTGATTCGGGAATGAGCGATCTTGCTGTAAAATTTCATTAATACGCTTGTAAAATCCCAACAATGAGGTATGTTTCGTATGTGCATTGGAATAGTTGATTCCCTTTGAATAATATTCGCTTAGTCGAGTAATGAGCTTCCGGTATTTGGCTAAGATAATCCCTTATGTATGAATATAGGGGTTGGAATGTGAAGTAGGAATGATTTGAGAATATGTATATATGGAATTATCCGTTTAGTTATATGAATGCTATACTTCAGTTGTGCTTAAATTCTTCGCTCAAGACTTACTAAGCATTTAATGCTTATTCTGTTTCTTTAATCCTCTGTTTTATAGATTTTTGGTTCGTCAGCTATCGGACTCGGGAATTTTGAAGTCGAAGTCGCCCACACTATCAAAGCCCCTTTCGGTATACGTTTGGTTGAACTTTGAAATGGCATGTATAGGACTACCCTTTTTGTTATTGGTCATGTACCCTTCGGTTTTGTGTAAATTTGGATAGCCATGCGAAAATGGCTTAAATATACTTTGATCATAGCATTATAATCGTTTTGTATGTTGTTCGTCGAGAGGTATGGAAATGTTGGTAACGGTTAGCCATGGGAATGATCATTCAGGATCACTTTTGGTATATGTATGACAAACTCTAGTTGATCCATGGAGGATCATGAAATAGGTAAAGTTTACCTTAAAAATAGATGCTGGCAGCAGCAGTGATGTGGATGTGAAAAATCTCTAAAAATAGTAGGAATGGAATTAAATAGAGAATAAATTATGTAATCGAACCTTGATGAATCTATTTTCATATAAAAGTAACGAAACGTTCATATGAACTGTATATTATGAGATGTTAAAGTTTTTCGTGAGACAGGGCCAGAACGGTTTCTGGATCCCCTAATCTGACTTTGGAAATTCTCTATAAATTAACCAGAGACAATTAGAAGTCATACCATATATGTATAGATTCCTTTTTGAGTCTAGTTTCATTAGAAAGAAATGGCATAAGTATTGAAGCCCTGTACAAGGAGTTATCTAAGTTGTAATGCAAGAAGGTCAGTGTAGTTGAACCCTGTAACAGGGGAGATTTTAACTAATAAACTGTACTAATTGGCCAGACCAAAAATTCTAGAAAAAAATCTGTAAATAGACATATGAGTGTAGTTTCAGGGAAAAATTACGAAACTGATTTTCAAGTTTTGGAACTCAAGATATGATTTTTAAGATGACA
Organism: Gossypium arboreum; assembly: GCF_025698485.1. NCBI lineage: Eukaryota > Viridiplantae > Streptophyta > Magnoliopsida > Malvales > Malvaceae > Gossypium > Gossypium arboreum. The sequence goes on along the minus strand of NC_069081.1, from coordinate 79,740,502 downwards.
GTGATGCAGTTAGCCAACTGCCTGGAAAAATTTAAAATGGACTGTGCAAATAAGTGATTTAAGTCTGCGAACCCCTCGTGTCTAACTCAAACGACGGTCTCGGGTACGGGGTGTTACAATTTTATTGGTATCAGAGCTACGGTTTAGTCGATTCTAGGACTACCGTAATGCGTTTGGGGCTAGCTATACATGCCATTTTATGTGATTATTTGATAGTGTGGTGATTTCTGACATTGCAAATGTGTTTATTTATAGTAATGGATCCCGATCCCGACCGAAGCGGTGGTGATGATCTTGAGAGTGTAGCGCTTTGCTCCAAGACAAGGGACAGCGCCGGCGGACTCTCAACCTAATGCTAGTAACCCGAATGATGAAGCTAGACAAGCTTTCTATAGCGTGATGAATGATTGGTTCAACCAATACATTCGAACTAATACGGCTGTTCCACAACCTCCATTCCCGACAAATACCACCCCCGCACCTACAATACCTCCGGTAACTAACCAAATAAGGTCAAATAAGCCCCCATTTGACAGAATCCGAAAACATAGGGCTACTGAATTTAAGGCTACAGACAGCGATGATGCCGACCAAGCTGAATTTTGGTTGGACAACACTATCCGGGTACTCGATGAGCTATCTTGCACACCCGATGAGTGCCTAAAGTGTACTATCTCCTTGCTACGTGATTCTGCCTACTATTGGTGGAACACATTGACTTCTGTCGTGCCCAGAGAGCAAGTAACTTGGGAGTTCTTCCAAACCGAGTTTCGAAAGAAGTATATCAGTTAGAGATTCATTGACCAAAAACGGAAGGAATTTCTTGAACTCAAACAAGGTTCCATGTCGGTTACCGACTATGAACGAAAATTTGTAAGGCTTAGCCGGTACGCGCGAGAATGCATTTCTTCAGAAGCCGTGATGTGTAAACGTTTCGAGGATGGGCTGAATGACGATATAAAGCTGTATGTAGGCATTTTGGAAATCCGAGAATTTGTGGCACTTGTCGAGTGAGCTTGCAAGGCCGAGGAGCTTAGTATGGAGAAAAGAAAAGCTGAGGTGGGAGCAAGGGAGTTTCGTAAGAGGCCTTCGGGGAAGCCCTTCCCACAGTCATCGAAGAAATTTAGAGATGGCTTAGGCCGGTCTAGGGACACTTCGGGCTTTTCTAGACGAGATCGCGATCGACCCCTGTGAGCACACGAGTCACTTGATCGCCGGTGTTGGAAATGATCGTTGAGATGAGCAGAGTGCCAATATTGTGGCAAATGGCATTCGGGAGTTGTAGATTCCATGACCGCTCTCATTACAAGTCGGGTCAGTTGACCACTTTATTAAAGATTGCCCGAGGTTGTCTCGAATGAATGTAAATCGAGTGGGAAACCGGTGCTACCACCGCCGAGGTAGACCATCTAGAAATACGGGCAATGCTAGTGGTGGTCGAGAGGATCTAGAGATGCTACGACTAGATCCGAGGCTCGTGCTCTGCCAGGGCTTATGCTATCTGCCGCACGCGAGGATGCGTCCTCGCCGGATGTTATTACCGTACTTTTACTCTCTTTGATACTAATATGATTGCTTTGATTGACCTGGTTCTACTCATTCTTATATATGCGAAACCTTAGCATCCAAGAAGACTTTACCTATTGAGTCTCTTGAGTTCGTAATTCGGGTGTCAAATCCCTTGGGTCGTTACGTGCTTGTCGACAAAGTGTGTAAGAAATGTCCCCTAGTAATTCGAGGTTCCTGTTTTCCGGCGGACTTGATGCTTTTGCCGTTTGATGAATTTGATGTAATTCTTGGTTTGGATTGGTTGACCGTGCATGATGCGGTTGTGAATTGCAAGAGCAAGACTATTGATCTGAGGTGCGCAAATAACGAGATAATCCGAGTTGAGTCTACGGACTTAAAGGGGTTGCCAGCTGTAATATCATCAATGTTGGCCCAGAAATATGTAAGAAAGGGGTGTGAAGCATACCTTGCATATGTACTTGATGACAAAGAGTTAAAAATGAAACCCGAATCTGTGCCGGTGGTTTGTGAATACCCGAATGTTTTTCCCGAAGAATTACCGGGTTTACCACCTGTTCGGGAGGTAGAGTTTGGTATTGAGCTTGTACCTGGGACTACGCCGATTTCGATAGCTCCATATCGTATGGCACCAACCGAGCTAAAAGAGTTGAAAGCTCAGTTGCAAGAATTGACGGATAGAGGTTTCGCTCGACCTAGTCTCTCACCTTGGGGTGCACCAATATTATTTGTGAAAAAGAAGGACGGAACCATGAGATTGTGCATCGACTATCGTCAGCTGAATAAAGTGACAATAAAGAATAAATATCCGTTACCGCGTATTGATAATTTGTTTGATCAACTAAAGGGGGCCTCAGTGTTTTCAAAGATAGATTTGAGATCGGGTTATTATCGATTCTGAATTGAGATTCGGATGTACCCAAAATCGCTTTCGTAACCGTGCACGGTCACTATGAGTTCTTAGTGATGCCGTTTGGGCTCACTAATGCCCCTGCGGTATTTATGGATTTGATGAATCGGATCTTCAGACAGTATTTGGACCGGTTCGTAGTTGTGTTTATCGATGACATCTTGGTCTATTCAAGAGATGAGACCGAACATGCTGAGCACCTGAGGTTAGTGTTGCAAATTTTACGGGATAAGCAGCTATATGTGTGACAGACCTAAAGTGACCCTAGTCGGAAACCGATTTCGGGACCGCTAAACCGAGTCACTAAATTATTTGAGTATGATAGTTACTGTCTAAATATGTGAATATGCATGTGTGATAATTTCTTTATTGAATTTTTGCTTAATTATAGGTGAATTTTAGTGATTAGGACTTATGTGAGAAAATTTAGAAATGTGCTAGGCAAATGTAAGGTGGCCTATTAATACATGTGGGAAAAGGGTTGTCCTTGCATGTCAAATAACCCCTTTTCCTAAGGTGAGTGGCAGCCATGACTACGTGATGGGCAAGGAAAACATGTCCTAGACATGTTGGCCTAGTGCATGATGTAAGGAGAATAAAGAAATGGAAAAAAAAGATAATGATGAAAAAATGGGTGTGGATGCTCTTTTGCCGTGAGAAACAAAGAAAAAAAAGGGGAAGAAAATTTGTTGCTCATCCTTGGGTGCCTTGGCCGAATAGAAGAAAGGAAATTGAAAAAAAAATATTGGTGTTTATCTTCTACCTTAGGAGCCGAAAGTTAAAGAAGGAAGGGGGATATGGCATTCGGTCATCTTAAGCTCAAAAACAAGGTTAGTAATTCTTGTTAGATTTTGGGATTTTAGCTTAACTTAAGTTATTTACTAAGTTCTTCAATTAGCCCATGCTAAAATTTTGGTTTTGGGTGGTGAATGAAGCATTCGGCCATGGTTGATAGTGAAGAAATTTGATTACCTTCTTCATGTTTGAATGAGTAATTATGGATGGGTGAAGTATGAGTTAGTTAAATGTTCATATAGGTGGTTTGGGTGGTAGGAAAAGAAATCGGCTTGTGTGTGTATGTGAAATTGCCGAATTTGAACTAGGAAGTTATTGAGTAATGTTTGTATTTTAAGTGATAGAATAGAGTGAATTCTTGGAATGTGATGTAAATGAATTATAAGTTGGATTAAAGTCTGTTATATTGTCTTATCATTTCCGGGAATGTGCTTTGTCAAAGAAATTGAGGGTTGATGTTTAAGTAATGTAAGTATAGGTATATTCGGCTTGTAGTTTTATAAATGTGATATGAGTGTTAAGTCCGAATAATGTTTAAGTACGAATGTATTTGGATGGATGTGTTTATGAGTATGACTTGAGATAAAACGGTGTTAGTCATTATAAATAACCATAATTGTAGAATGTGTTAAATATATATATATTCGCCTTAACATAGATATGCATATATCTATAAAGTTGTTAATGCCAAGTAAGATTTTGGGTTGTGCATGACTAGAGAATATATGTATATATGCGTATGGTGTTTGATAGTTAACCAATAAGTCATATGTACCTCAACCTTATAATATACATGTGTTATATTAAATCGTCTATTTGAATTGGAATTAAATGAATTCAATTGTTCTTAAACAAGCTCAAGAGCTTAAAGGATCGTAGTTGGATAAGGGAAAGAAAAGTAATTGAATAGCCGTTGAAGACGTTCGACAACATCCGAGGTAAGTCACTAAGCATGTATTTGGTATTGATTTAAATAGACATAATGTCTATGTAATTATGCCGAAAGAAATGATAAATTTATATACATGTATGTATGTGGTGATGAAGGTATTGAATGAAAAGAAAAGAGGTGTGATGTATTGAGTTGTTGATTTCGGCACTAAGTGTGCGGGTCTAAATGGGCATGGTGACAAGATTGGCACTAAGTGTGCGGGTTTAAAATTTGTACAGCACTAAGTGTGCGAGTTTGATTATATAGCACTAAGTGTGCGAGCTGAATATATGGCACTAAGTGTGCGTGATCGAGCATTAAGCACTATGTGTGCGAACTCTATATATATATTTCCGATTGAATATTTATATAGAAAGGGTGACTTTATCAAGTTGAGTACGGACAGCGGAAAAAGTAAGTACCTTGAGTTCATGGCTAATAGATGCTATGTTCATGCTCGGGGTTGAGTTGGTAAGTTTTAAATCTATGTGATGATTTCAATTGCATTCCCGTAAATAAAGTATCGTGGAATAGATGAAAGTTCATTTGATTGCATGATTATTGCGGAAATGAGATGATGTATGGAAATGCCTCTATTATTCTATTGAACAGTATATAAAATGTCATTGGGTGAATTGGTATGAGAATGAACCGAAAGGTCCGAGGAACTATGGTATATTTTCGATATGGATGGAGTACCTAGCCTCGTACATTATTTCATGTTGTGATAATTTTATTGATGGATGATTGTCGAATGCTTAGGACTTCTGAGTTATAAACTCACTCTGTGTTTTCTTGTCACCCATTTTAGGTCCCTTGGATTCGTCTCGTTTATGCGTTTCGGAACCGTCGTTGAAGTCATCACACCGGCAAGAAATTTTGGTATTGTCTTCTTAGTCAACCTAGGAGAACATTTGGCATGTATGGGTTATTTTGTTTTGTTGAATTTTGGGTTGTAAACTTTAAGCCATGTGAAAATGGCCTATGTGGTCGTTTGAGTGGGATGCTAGGACATATAGCCACGGGTCTTACAAACCTTAATTTTGATAAGGTGGCCATAGTTTGTGTCATGTATGTGAATGATTAGTAAGGCCAAGGAAAGATTCATGAAATTGGCATAGTCTACTGCAGTAACTGTCGCGGACAGCAGCAGTGATATGAGATCGAAAAATCACCAAAAATAGTAGAAGTAGAATTAAATAGTGAATAAATTATGAAATTGAACCTTGATGAATCTATTTTCATATGGACGAAACAAAATGACCATGTGAGCTGTATTTTAAGAGATATTCAGGTTTTCGTGAGACAGGGCCAGAACAGTTTCTGGATCCTCTGTTTCGACATTGAAAATTTACCATAACTTATCCAGAAACAATTAGGAGTCATGCCTTATATGCATAGATTCCCTGTTGAGTCTAGTTTCATTAGAAACAAACGGCATGAGCATTGGAGCTCTGTACGAGATGATATCTAGGTTGTAATGCGCAAAGGTCAGTGTAGCCGAACCCTGAAACAGGGGTGACTTTAACTAATAAACTGTACCAATTGGCCCAACCAAAAATTCTAGAAATAACTCCATGGATGGATATATGAGTCTAAATTCAGGGAAAATTTGCGGAACTGGATTTCAAGCTCTGGAACTCGAGATATGATTTTTAAGGTGACAGTGACGCAGTTTGCCAGCTGGACTGGAAATGTGAAAAATAGTCTGTGTGACACATGAGAGTTGGTCTGAGAACCCCTCGTGTCCGACTCCGGCGACGGTATCGGGAATGGGGCGTTACAATATGCTAAGTTCAGTAAGTGTGAGTTCTGGTTAAGAGAGGTTAGCTTCTTGGGTCATGTGGTATCCGCATCGGGTATTCGAGTGGACACGAGCAAAATTTCCGCCATACTTAACTGGAAGCCTCCGAGAAATATTACTGAGGTTCGGAGCTTTTTGGGACTTGCCGGCTACTACCGACGGTTTGTAAAAGGTTTCTCGATGACAGCCACACCAATGACGAAGCTACTTCAAAAAGATGTTAAGTTCGAATGGACGGAAAAATGTCAGAAAAGTTTTGATCAACTGAAAACCTATTTGACTGAAGCTCCAATTCTAGTGCAGCCCGAATCAGGCAAAGAGTTTGTCATTTATAGTGATGCATCCCTACTTGGGTTGGGTTGCGTATTGATGCAAGAAGGTCGAGTTGTGGCCTATGCGTCGAGACAATTGAAGCCACACGAGAAAAATTACCCGACCCATGATCTCGAACTAGCTGCCATCGTATTCGCTTTGAAAATATGGCGACATTATTTATTTGGTGAGAAGTGCCATGTATATTCGGATCACAAAAGTCTCAAATATTTGATGACTCAAAGAGACTTGAATCTGCGACAAAGGCGTTGGCTTGAGTTGTTGAAAGATTACGAGCTTGTCATTGATTATCACCCGGGAAAAGCTAATGTGGTTGCGGACGCCTTAAGCCGGAAATCACTGTTTGCTTTACGAGCGATGAATGTACACTTGTCTGTTCTATCCGACAATGTGTTAGTGGCAGAATTAAAGGCCAAACCATTGTTGATTCAACAAATTCGTGAAGCTCAGAAAGTCGATGATGATTTGGTTGCAAAGCGGGCTAAATGTACTCCGAATATGGAATCAGAATTTCAAATTGATGATGACAATTGTTTGAGGTTCAGAAGTCGTTTGTGTGTTCCAAGAAATTCAGAACTCATTTCGATGATTCTGAACGAAGCTCATTGTAGCCGAATGTCAAATCACCCGGGAGTACGAAAATGTACAACGATCCGAGACGTCGGTTTGGTGGCATGGTATGAAGCGAGACATTTCGATTTTGTTTGAAGTGTTTAATATGTCGACAAGTGAAGGCGGAACATCAAGTGCCTACGGGTTTACTTCAGCCGATCATGATACCTGAATGGAAATGGGATCGAGTCACGATGGATTTTGTATCTGGGTTGCCAGTGTCGGCAAGTAAGAAGGATACGATTTGGATTGTTGTCGATAGATCGACTAAGTCGACTCATTTTATCCCGTCGTCTGGATTTTCATTGGATAAACTAGCTGAATTGTATGTTTCTTAGATTGTGAGATTACACGGGGTACCGATTTCTATTGTGTCGGATAGAGATCCGAGATTCACCTCACGATATTGGAAGAAATTGCAAGAAGCTTTGGGCACCAAGTTGCATTTTAGCACCGCTTTTCACCCTCAAACCGATGGTCAATCCGAGCGGATAATTCAAATACTCGAGGATATGTTGAGATGCTGCATCCTTGAGTTTAGTGGTTCATGGGAACGGTATTTACCTTTGATTGAATTCGCTTACAACAATAGTTTTCAGTCAAGTATTAAGATGGCACCTTACGAGGCTTTGTACGGTCGAAAATGCCGTACGCCATTGTTTTGGACCGAGCTCGGTGAAAGTAAAATTTTCGGGGTGGATTTGATTAAAGATGCTGAACAGAAAGTAAGAATAATTCGTGAGAGTCTGAAGGCAGCATTAGATCGTCAGAAGTCGTACGCGGATTTAAAACGAAGAGATATTGAGTATCAGGTGGGAGACAAAGTGTTTCTTAAGGTGTCGCCTTGGAAAAATATACTCAGATTTGGCCATAAGGGCAAATTGAGTCCGAGATTCATTGGGCCGTATGAGATCTCCGAACGAGTTGGCCCAGTTGCATATAGGTTGCTTTTACCCCGAACTCGAAAGGATCCACAACGTTTTCATGTTTCGATGCTTGACGTTACTGATCCGATCCTTCATACGTAATAAACCCCTCCGAGGTCGAAATTCAAGCTGATATGAGTTATGAAGAAGAACCGATTCGTATCCTAGCTCGTGAAGTGAAAGAGTTGCGAAACAAAAGGGTTCCGTTAGTGAAAGTGTTATGGCTCAAACACGGAATGGAAGAAGCTACTTGGGAACCTGAGAACTCTATGAAAGAACGATACCCAAACCTAATTACCGGTAAGATTTTCGGGGCCGAAAATTTCTTAAGTGGGGGAGAGTTGTGACAGCCCTAAATTGACCCTAGTCGGAAAGTGGTTTCGGGACCACTAAACCGAGTCATAAAAAAATAATTAACTGTCCTAGTTGATGCTCATTATATGTACTTATGCATGTGTGAAAATTTCATGTTTGAATTTTGTTAATTGTAAGTGAATTTTAGTAAATAGGACTTATGTGAGAAAATTTAAAAATGTGCTAGGCAAATGTAAAGTGGCCTATTAATGCATGTTATAGAAATGGTGGGTTTGCATGTCAAATTGCCCAATATTTGAGCTAGTGGCCGGCCATGCTATGAGTGGAAACATGTCACAAGCATGTTATGTTAGTGATGTATGTTAGGAACAATAAGATAAGGAGTATGGGTAATAAAGAAATGGAAAAAGGAAAGAATGTGTGTGATTGTTTCTCCCCCTCCCCATTGCCGTGAATGTAAGAAAGAAAACAAAAAAAAAGTGTCCATCTTTTTCTCATTTCTCTTGGCCGAATGTTCTAAGGAAGAAAGAAAAACAAGTTGTGTTCTTTGGTTCTTCTTGTCCGAATTGAAAGGAAGAAGAAGGGAGTGAAGCAATCGGTCATCTTAGGTCACTATTAAGGTAAGGAAGTTTGTACTAGCTCTTGAAATATTTGTAACACCCCGTACCCGAGACCGTCGCCGGAGCCGGACACGAGGGGTTAACGGGCTTAATTAATTTACTTACACAGTCCACTTTTTTTAAAAATTTTCAGGCAGTTGACTAACTGCGTCACTGTCACCTTAAAAATCATATCTTGAGTTCCAAAGCTCAAAAATCAGTTTCGTGATTTTTCCTTGAAACTAGACTCATATATCCATCTACAAATTTTTTTCTAGAATTTTTGGTCAGGCCAATTAGTATAGTTTATTAGTTAAAGTCTCCCCTGTTACAGGGTGCGACTACACTGACCTTCATGCATTACGATTTGGATATCTCCCTGTACAGGGCTTCAATACTGATGCCATTTGTTTCTATAGAAACTAGACTCAAAAAGGAATCTATACATATATTGAATGACTTCTAAATGTCTCTGGTTAATTTATAATGAATTTCCAAAGTCGGAACAGGGACTCCAGAAGCCGTTCTGGCCCTGTCTCACAAAAACTTAAATATCTCTTAACATACTGTTCATATGATCGTTTCGTTATTTTCCTATGAAAATAGACTCGTCAAGGTTCGTTTAAATAATTTATTCACTATTTAATTCCATTCCTACTATTTTTAGTGATTTTTCACATCCACGTCACTGCAGCTGTCAGCATCTGTCTTTAAGGTAGGCTTTACCTATTTCATAGTTCCCATGATTCAACTAGCCCTTTTACATAAATAGCACAAAATATGATCATGATTAACCATCCCAATGGCTAATTGTTTCCAAACATTTCCATACCTCTTAATGAACAACATACAATGATTATAATACCATGCCCAAAGTATACTTAAGCCATTTTCGCATGGCTATCCAAATTTACACAAAACCGAAAGGTACATGACCTACAACAAAAGGGTAGTCCTATACATGCCATTTCAAAGTCCAACCAAAAATATACCGAAAGGAGCTTTGATAGTGTGGGCGACTTGACTTCAAAATCCAGTCCGATAGTGAAGAACCAAAATCTATAAAACAGAGAATCAAAGAAACGGAGTAAGCTTTTAATGCTTAGTAAGTTTGAGTCATGAATTTAGACACAACCAAAGTATAGCATTCATGTAGCTAAATGATAATTTCATATGCACAAATTCTCCATATCATACTTACTTCACATATCAACCCTTATATTCATGCACAAAGATCAACTTAGCCAAAGGCGGTAGCTCATTTATCAACGGCGAATACTTATTTGTAAGGGCTCGACTAATTCAAAGCACATCTGAAACATACCTCATTGTTGGGATTTCACAAACGTATTAACTGAAATTTTTACAGCAAGATCATTCATTCCCGAATCACGTACCTTCGGAGTTTAACCGGATATAGCTACTCGTTCAAATGCCTTCGGGACATAGCCCGGTTATAGTAACTCGCACAAATGCCTTCGGGACTTAACCCGGATTTAGTAACTCGTACCAATGCCTTCGGGCTTAGCCCGGAATTAGTAACTTGCACAAATGCCTTCGGATCTTAGTCCGGATTTAGTAACTCGCATGAATGCCTTCGGATCTTAGTACGGATATAGTCACTTAGCACAAAGCCTTCGGGACTTAGCCCGGACATCATTCGAATAACCAAGCACAATTATCAATAAATCATGACACATTTGTATTTCATTTTCATTAGCAAAACTCAAACACAAGACACTTATCACACTTGCAATTTCGGCTCAATAGCCACACACAAAGAGCATGATCTAATCAAATCATAATCTAAGTTCCATTACTCGAAAACTTACCTCGGATGTTGTTGAACGGCTTCAACGGCTATTCGATCACTTTTTCCTTTCCCATATCCAACTGTGGTCCCCTAAGCTCTTGAGCTAATTCAAACAAATTTTAACTTATTAAAGTCTCATTTTGCTAGCTTATGGACGAATATGACAAGGAGTTTGATAGGTCATATGGCCACCTTTTAGCTCAAATACACAATGATCATACACATTTTTAATCACATCAAGCAATTTAATACAATTCATTCGAACATCAAAAGAGAAGCACAAGGTACTTAGCCCATATATACATTAGACATTAGAGTCACATATGTACGAAATCACGAATCGAATTCAACATACTAGCTAATATTTCCCCTTAGCTGAATTTTCTAAGTCAAGCTAAAGCCATCAATAGGCTACCTATGGCGAACATACCCATCAACTCATGTACTCATTCATGTGGCGAACATACACATCCATGCTAAGGCCGATTGCAACACTTAATACATTCTACAAGTATGGTCACTTGTATTGACTAAACACCATTTGTTTCAAGTTCAAAACTTGGCTAATACACATATATACACTATTAAAGCATCCTCTCCTTTACACTAATTCAACACATGCATTACCCATAATATACAAAATTATATTCGGCCTTAGCACACAACTTGCTAGCCGATTCTTCTCCATCTAGCAACTAATGCACAAACGAGCTCATTTGTTAGACTCTACTTCATCTAACAACAACCTTATTTCTCTTCTATTTCCTACCATGGCGAATGCATCACAACACCTTACCATTTCAATTTTGGTCATGGTTGAACAAGGAACTTAATGTCTCACTCAAGGATGCTAAAAGGAGATTCAAGAGTTATCAATCCACCATCACATGCATCATTACAAGCTTCACTTTTAGCATGCAAATAACATCAACACAAATCCACCTTAGCGAATATCATCTCCATGACATAGTAAAGATTTGAACCATGGGCTAGTTAGAACTCAAGCTAACAGAAAAACATGCATGAATCTCATGGCACAACATCAAACTTACCTTCACCTAGCTACAAGCATGGCGAATCTCTTTAACATTTCCTCCTTCTTTCTTTTGAATTTTCGGTCAAGAAAACCAAAGAACACAACTTGTTTTCTCTCTTCCTTAGAACATTCGGCCAAGAGCTATGAAGAAAGATGGACACTTTTTTTTGTTTTCTTTCTTACACTCACGGCAATGGAGGGGGCAACCACACACATTTTTTTCCTTTTTCCATTTCTTTATTACCCATACTCATTATTCTATTGTTCCTAACATACATCACTACATAACATGTTTGTGACATGTTTCCACTCATAGCATGGCCAGCCATTAGCTCAAATATTGGGCAATTTGACATGCAAACCCACCATTTTTATAACATGCATTATTAGGCCACTTTACATTTGCCTAGCACATTTCTAAATTTTCTCACATAAGTCCTATGTACTCCATTCACATGCAATTAACTAAATCGAAGCTTAAAAATTTTCACACATTCACATTCACATATTTTAGACAATAAATATCACATTCAAATAATTCGGTGACTCGGTTTAGCGGCCCCGAAACCACTTTTCGACTAGGGTCACTTTAGGGCTGTCACAATTTTAGTTGATATTGAGTGAAATATCAAGTGATTTTTGTAAACCATGTTGAAATTTTGATTTTTGGGGTGAGTATGGTTTTCGGCTATAACAGATTAATAAGGGTGATGGTTGTGTTTCATGCTAAACTTAGATGAATAAAGGTAGTTTGCTTACATCTTGATATCTATGAGTTCCTTTCTTGGTTCTACCATAGACCCACGAAGTATATGTTTATTTGGTGTTGTTGGAGGTTTATGATAGAAGCTAATGAGTGAGAGTTTGATAGATACTATGAGGTTAAACTTCATGAGATTGTAAGCTTGTAAGTTGGACGATGAAATCCATGCTTTGTGAAGGTAAATGGTGTAGAAGGAGCATTCGGCCATGAAAAAAAAAAAGAAAATTTATGATGAATTAAGTTGGAAGCTATTATAATATACTTGTGCATTCGGGTATGGGATGAAAATATATGAGATGGTTATAATCAGCCTTGTGATTCGGCTCTTGCATATATATATATTTGCACATGATGTATTGGTATGACATATATATATATCATCTCAAGGTATATGTTTATATATGGTGGTGTTTTAGTTATGGAGTAAATGATGGATGCGTATTGAGTTATAATATGTAATGCATTAGTTAGTAAAATGTATGTCATTTATATGTGGTACTAAGTATATAATTGGCCTCAACGTAGACATGCATATTCGCCACATGAGATGGATTAGCGTTGCATGTATTCGGTTAGAGGCAAGCATATCGATGCTTTTATCTTGGCTTAGACAATCGGCTAAAAGGAAGTGTGGGATAATATGTCGAGTTGATTCATGATTTCATATGTATGTGACTTTAATGTCTAATGAATATATATGGGCTAAGTACCTTGAGTTCCTTTTTCGATGCTCAAATGATTAAATCAATTTATTTGTTAAATTAAGCTCAAGAGCAAAGGGAACTAGATCCGATAAGGGAAGGAAAAAGTGGGCGAATAGCCATCGAAATCGTTCGACGGCATCCGAGGTAAGTTTTTGAGTAATAGAACTTAGATTATGATTTGATTAGATCATGTTTTAAGCAAATCAAAATCATGCTCTTTGTATGTGGCTATTGAGCCGAAATTGCAAGTGTGATAAGTGTCTTGTGTTTGAGCTTTGGTAATGAAAATGAAATACGGATGTGTCATGATTTATTGATATATGTGCTTGGTTATTCGAATGATATCCGGCTAAGTCCCAAGGCTTTTGTGCTAAGTGACTATATCCGGACTAAGATCCAAGGCATTTGTACGAGTTACTAATTCGGGCTAAGCCCAAGGCATTGGTGCGAGTTACTAAATCCGGTTAAGTCCGAAGGCATTTGTGCGAAGTCACTATAACCGGCTATGTCCCAAGGCATTTGAGCGAGTAGCTATATCCGGTTAAATTCTGAAGGTATGTGATTCGGGAATGAGCGATCTTGCTGTAAAAATTTCAGTTAATACGCTTGTAAAATCCCAACAATGAGGTATGTTTCGTATGTGCATTGGAATAGTTGATTCCCTTTGAATAATATTCGCTTAGTCGAGTAATGAGCTTCCGGTATTTGGCTAAGATAATCCCTTATGTATGAATATAGGGGTTGGAATGTGAAGTAGGAATGATTTGAGAATATGTATATATGGGATTATCCGTTTAGTTATATGAATGCTATACTTGCTTGTGCTTAAATTCTTTGCTCAAGACTTACTAAGCATTTAATGCTTACTCGCTTTCTTTAATCCTCTGCTTTATAGATTTTTGGTTCGTCACCATCGGACTCGAATTTTGAAGTCGAAGTCGCCCACACTATCAAAGCCCCTTTCGATATCGCTTGGTTGAACTTTGAAATGGCATGTATAGGACTACCCTTTTTGTTATTGGTCATGTACCCTTCGGTTTTGTGTAAATTTGGATAGCCATGCGAAAATGGCTTAAATATACTTTGATCATAGCATTATAATCGTTTTGTATGTTGTTCGTCGAGAGGTATGGAAATGTTGGTAACGGTTAGCCATGGGAATGGTCATTCAGGATCACTTTTGGTATATGTATGACAAACTCTAGTTGATCCAAGGAGGATCATGAAATAGGTAAAGTTTACCCTAAAAATAGATGCTGGCAGCAGCAGTGATGTGGATGTGAAAAATCTCTAAAAATAGTAGGAATGGAATTAAATAGTGAATAAATTATGTAATCGAACCTTGATGAATCTATTTTCATATAAAAGTAACGAAACGTTCATATGAACTCTATATTATGAGATGTTAAAGTTTTTGTGAGACAGGGCCAGAACGGTTTCTGGATCCCCTGATCTGACTTTGGAAATTCTCTATAAATTAACCAGAGACAATTAGAAGTCATACCATATATGTATAGATTCCTTTTTGAGTCTGGTTTCATTAGAAAGAAATGGTATAAGTATTGAAGGCCTGTACAAGGAGTTATCTAAGTCGCAATGCAAGAAGGTCAGTGTAGTCGAACCCTGTAACAGGGGAGACTTTAACTAATAAACTGTACTAATTGGCCCAACCAAAAATTCTAGAAAAAAATCTGTAAATGGAAATATGAGTCTAGTTTTAGGGAAAAATTATGAAACTGATTTTCGAGTTTTGGAACTCAAGATATGATTTTTAAGGTGATAGTGATGCAGTTAGCCAACTGCCTGGAAAAATTTAAAATGGACTTGGCAAATAAGTGATTTAAGTCTGCGAACCCCTCGTGTCTAACTCCGGCGACGGTCTCGAGTACGGGGTGTTACATGTTATGCTATCTCTTTAGTTTTTCTTTTAATATCTTGGCATTCTTGTAAGAGAACATTCTCATTTCTTTTAACTCATTAAGTTGTAACATTTGTATATCTCCAGGGGACTTCAAATCTAGATTGAGTTGTTTAAGGGACTAATAGGCTTTATGCTCAAGCTCCAATGGCAAATGGTAGGCTTTTCCATATACTAACCTATAGTGAGATATCCCTAAAGGAGAATTAAATGTCGTTCAGTAAGCCCACAGAGCTTTATCAAGTATTTTGGACCAATCCCTCCAATTTGGACGTACTACTTTCTCAAATATGCCATTTATTTCTTTATTCACAAATTTAGCTTGGCCATTCATTTAAAAATGGTAAATTGTAGCTATTTTATGTTTCACATCATATCTGTCTAGCAACCATTTCAATAATTTATTCACAAAATGGGATCCTTCATCACTGATTATAGCTCTTGGAGTCCCAAATATCGTGAATATATTTTTCTGTAGGAACCACATTACTATATTGGCATCATTAATTAGATATGCCTTGGCCTCCACCCATTTGGATACATAGTCAATGGCTACCAAGATGTACTTATTACCAAGAAGAAGGAAAATGATCTAGGAAGTCAATACCCCAAACATCAAATAAGTCTAGCTCGACAATGTTGGTCTGTGGCATCTCACTCCTCATAGATACATTTCCAACTCAATAGCATCAATCGAAATCTTTCACTTAGGCATATGCATCTTTAAACAGAGTCGGCCAAAAGAAACTGACTTGTAATTCTTTAGTGGCAGTGCGTGATCCTTCAAAATGTCCCCCACTCAGAGATGAATGATAGTGGTACAAAATATTAGCTACTTCGTTCTTGGCTACAAAGCTTTTGATCATCTGGTCTACATAATGCTTAAACAAATATTGTTCCTCCCAAAATTAATATCTCACATCATGGGGGAATTTCTTCCTTTATTGATATGTCATTTTAGGCAGCATTAAACCACTGGCTAAAAAGTTAGCATAGTTAGCAAACCAAGGAATATTATGGACATGACTTACCTCAAAGATGTGTTTGTCTAGAAAGTGCTCATTAATAGGAGCAGATGAATGAGTGTTTTCTTGTTTTGATATGGATAGATGATCTACTACTTGATTCTCTACCCCTTTCCTATCCTAAATCACCATATCGAATTCTTGGAGTAAGAAAACTCATCGAATCAACCCCTTTCCTATCCTAAATCACCATATCGAATTCTTGGAGTAAGAAAACTCATCAAATCAATCTTAGTTTTGCATCTATTTTTTAAAGCGGATATTTTAGGGTCGCGTGATTAGTATAAATTATCACCTTAGTACATACATGATATAAACGAAATTTACAAAAGTGAAATCAACAAGTAATTCTTTTTTTGTTACCGTATAGTTTAATTGTGCTCACGTCAGGTTTTGACTCGCATAGTAGATGGGATGGAAAATCTTATTCCTCAATTGTCCCAATACAGCTCCTATCGCATAGTCGTTTGTGTCATACATCAGCTTGAATGGAGAACTCCAAGCTAGGGTAGGTGTTGAAATTAATCGTTTCTTCAAATCCTCAAAAGCTCTTAAATAATCATCATCAAATTTAAACACTGAATCTTTCTCCAGTAATTTGCAAAGTGGCTTAGAGATTTTAGAGAAATCTTTATGAAACTTTGGTAAAACCCAGCATGTCTGAGAAAACTCCTAATGCCTTTTACAGAAACTAGTGGTGGGAGTTTCTAAATAACATTTATCTTCACCTTATCGACTTCTATTCCTTATCTTGTGATTCTATAACCCAAAATGATGCATTCTCTTACCATGAAATGGCATTTCTCCTAGTTGAGAATGAGGTTCGTCTCTTCACATTGTCTAAGTACTTTGGCCAATTATCTAAACAATCATCCTAAAAGTCTCCAAACATAGAAAAGTCATCCATTAACACTTTCAAAAAAATTTCAACCATGTCAGTGAATATATCCATCAAACATCGCTAAAAAGTTGCAGGTGTATTACACAAACCAAAAGGCATATGCCTGAAAGAAAATGTACTGTTTTGACATGTGAAGGTTGTCTTATGCTGATTTTATGGGGCTACAATGATCTGATTGTATTCAGAATATTCATCTAAGAAATACTAATAATCGTGCCCTACAAGTCTATCTAACATTTTATCCAAAAATGGAAACGGAAAATGATCCTTCCAATTTGCCTTATTTAAATTACGGTAATCAATACAAATCCTCTAACTTGTAACCGTCCTGGTTGGAATTAGTTCATTAATCTTATTCTTATTCTTTACAACTGTAATGCCTCCCTTCTTAAGCACACAATGGACTGGACTTAATTAGGAGCTATTTGATATGGGGTAAATGATTCCCGCATCTAACCACTTGATAATATCCTTCGTAATCACATCTTTCATAATTGGGTTTAGCCTTATCTGACCATCAATAATGCCTCTCTCACCATCTTTTAATATGATCTTGTGTATGCACTGGTATGGGCTTATACCTCGAATATCAACTATCATCCAACTGATTACCTTCTTTAATTTCTTCAAAAGATTAATCAAATATTCTTCTTGAATCTTGGTTAATTCAGCTGAAATGATGACATGTAAGAGTTACCTAAAAAAAACATATTTAAGGTGAGAAGGAAGTACCTTTAACTCCAGCTTGGGTGGCTTTTTAATTGAAGCTTTCAATTTCTTATACTCATGAGGTTCCAAATCCAATGATTCAAAATGGGTTTGTGACGTGAATCCCTTGAATTCGACTTCCAATTCAGCCTAATTTCCATCATCTTTATCATCACTTAGCATCTTCAATGCTAAGATTTATTCCAGCAAATCATCCATAAGAACTACAATTTTGTCTCATCCATAGCATAACATCTTTTTTTGCATCAGGGTCTCTCATAGCTTTGAAAATATTAAAGGTTACTTGATCATCTTGGACTCACATGGTAAGTTCTCCCTTCTGAACATTGATTAATGTTCTTTTAGTTACTAAGAAAGGTTTTCCTAAGATGGTAGGGACTTCTTTATCTATTTCAAAATCTAAAATAAGAAAGTTAGCATGAAAAACAAATTTATCAACACGCATTAGAATGCTTTCAATCTTTCCTTCAGGACGTGCTATCGATCTGTTTGCTAATTGAAGTGTTACTGTTGTTGGTCTAACTTCATCAATTCCCAATTATCTAAACACTAACATGGACATTAAATTTATGCTCGCTCCTAAATCACACATTCATACCACAATACAAATCACCAATGTTACACGATATGAAAAAGCTTTTAGGATTTTTCATCTTTGGTGGCAATTTCTTTTGCAAGAATACACTACACTCATTGGTCAGAGTCACTGTCTCAAACTCTCCCAAACTTCTCTTCTTAGAAAGGATGTCTTTCATAAACTTTACATAATTTGACATCTATTCCAGATCCTTTACCAACATGATATTGATATGCAATTGCTTAGGTACATCTAAGAATTTCTTAAATTGTACCTCTTGTTGTTGCTTCTGGAATCTTTGTAGGTAAGGAGGTTATGGAGTTTTAACCTTAATTGGGAAACTTTTCAGAGGTAGTGTTAGCTCTGCATTCGCCGTGGTTGTTGATTCTTCAGGACTATTATGCTATGGTTGTGCTTCAGTAGGGGTTACAGCAATAATATTCTACACTATGGGAGTTCTAACTTTTGGTTGAACTTACTTCCGATTTTGGAAAACAATAGGCTCACCTTTAGCTTCAACTTTTGGTTCCAACACCTTTCCACTCCTCAAAGTGGCAATTTTACAATCCTCAAATGTATGATGATTTTCATAGTATACACACGTGATGTTCTCAAACTGACTTGGTTGTTGACCTGTCATGTTAGTGTTGCAATTATTACCAATAATATTTTTAAGCGTAGAAGTCATAGTAGATACCTGAGCTGCTAAAGACGTAAGAGCATTGACTTCATGAGCTCTTGCCACTCCTCTTCTTATGGTTGCATGATTGATCAACCACTGATAGTTATTACTTGAAATTCTTTCAAGAATCTCATATGCCTCATTGCATGACTTTGAAAGAAGAGATTCATTAGCTGAAGTGTCTACCATTATTTTTGTGTGAGCATTTAGACCATTGTAAAAAGACTTCAATTGGATACAGTTAAGAATACCATGATGAAGGCATTTTCATAATAATTCCTTAAATAGTTCTCATGCCTCATACAAGGACTCATCATCAAATTGTTAAAAAGTAGTAATTTCATTTCTGTGCTTAGCATTCTTACTTGATGGAAAATACTTCATTAGAGAATGTTCTGTCAATTCTTACCATGTGGATACAGAACTGAGCAATACGAAATTGAATCATGCTCCTGCTCGATCTCACAACGAATATGGGAACAACTTCAACCTTAAGGTGTATTCAGATAATCTAGGTAACTTGAAACAATCGTTTACTTCTAGAAATAAGCGGAGGTGGAAATATGGATCTTCAGCAAGTATCCCACTGAACTGTCTTATTGTTTGCAAAATCTAGAACATCATCGGCTTTAACTTGAACTAAGGGGCCTCAATCTTGAGTCTTATAATTACTGGATTGACTTCACTAAATAGGGGCACAGCATACTTTCGAATAGCTGGATATCTGTCATCAGCAATAAAGATCAGATTTCGAGTATTACAAGCTCCGTATTGTCTTTAGGCTGATCATTCCCTTCTTCTTTGCCTAAAAATGCATTCAATTTTTGAGTCAATTGGCAATAAATTGATAATTCGATCTATGTTCATGAACCCTAAAAAATCACAAAAATAATAAAGTTAAAATGAAAAAAATAAACCAAATTGTAAAACGATTATCTTTACAAATAATAACAAAATACAATCCCCGACAACTGCACCAAAAACTTGTATTGGTGGTTACGCGCAAGTGTACACGGTCGTACAAGTACAAGTAATAAGTAGTAAGTAAAGAGTTATTGTTTCCACAGGGACTGTTGTGTAAATTATTTGCAAAGTCAACTATAACACAATTTGGGAGAAAAAAAAATAAAAGATAATGTTCTTGAGAGTCGAAATTATAATACGAATATAGTTAGATTTTAAATACCTATAAAATAAAACAACACATTTGTAACATCCCTAACCTGTATCTATCGTTGAAATAAGGTTACAAAGCATTACCGTGAAATCATAACTTTAAACACACATTTAGTACCTCCACATAAACATGGCATAATCCATACATATACATGTATAACATCCCTTAATCGAGCCTTCAAGGCCCTAGAAACACTTTAGAAACAATTCGAGACTAAATTCAAAACTTTTGGAACATTTAAGAAAAAGTTAAAAAAATTAAACTACAGAGGTTACACGGCCATGCGGCCAAGCCGTGTGACTCACACGGCTGAGATACACGCCCGTGTAATAATCGAAATAGGGACACACGACTGTGTCCCAGTGACAGCCCAAAATTGACCCAAGTCGGAATGTGGTTTCGGGACCACAAAACCGAGGCATAAAAATAATTTAATATTTATTTTATTGCCTATAATGTGTGTTAACTCATGTGTGACATTTTTGATGTTTTGATTTAGAGTTATAAATGTGAATTTCACTAGAAAGGACCTAGTAGTAAACTTTGAAAGTATGATGGGGAAATGTGTGATACCTAATTAAAGCATGCATGCAAAACAATGGACTTGCATGTCAAATTCCCCCCTCCCCAATAGCTAGTGGCCAGCCATGACAAGGAATTATGGGCAAAACATGTCATGAAACATGTTTGGTAAGTGGGTTATGTTGGAATAAATAAAATAAGTTGTATGGTAATAAAAAAAAGGAAGAAAAAGTGTGTATGAAGGCTTCTCCCCCTCCCCTTGCCGTGAGTTGAAGGAAAGAAAAGAAAAAAAAATTGTTCATCCTTTTTTTCACTCCTTTTTGGCCGAAAATACTAAGGATAAGGAAGGAGTTTTGCTTCATGCTTGGTTTGGAAGAGGATTAGGAAGGGGTTTGGCTATACTTGCATCAAGATTAAGGTATGTTTGAGGTTGTGCCATGAGATTCATGCATGTTTTTAGTTACTAGCTTGATGTTCTTATTAGCCCATGGTTCAAATCTTTGTTATATCATGGGGATGGTATTTGGCCAAGGAGGATTTTGTGTTAATGCCATTGCATGTTAAATATGAAGCTTGCTAATGGTATATGTGATGGTGGATTGATGGCTCTTGGACTTTCTTTTTAGTGTTTTTGGAGTAAGACATTAAGTTCTTTGCTTAATCATGACCAAAATTATGGTGTTGAGATGTATTCGGCCATGGTACATCCATAAGTGTGATTTATGCTCATTGCATGGAAAGTAAGATTCGTGTTTTGGATTTATGTTCATGTTTAGTTACAATCAACTTGAGATTCGGCTCTAGCATATATATATATGTATATATGTTTGCACATGATGTATTGGTATAACATATATACTATCTCAAGGTATATACTTACTTATGATGATGCTTCGGTTATGAGGGAAATGATAGATGTGTATTGAGTTACAATATGGAATGCATTAGCTAGTAGAATGTATGCTGTTTTTTTTTGTGTGTGGTATTAAGTGTATAATTAGCCTCAACATGGACATGCATATTCGTCCACATGAGGGGAATTGGTGTGCATGCATTCGGTTAGAGGCAAACATATTGATGCCTATTCTTGGCTTAGAAAATTCGGCTGAGGAGAGTACTAACTAATGTTTTGAGTTGATTCATGATTTCTGTACCTATGTGACTTTAATGTCTAATGAAAATATGTGGGCTAAATACCTTGAATTCCTCTTTCGATGCTCAAATGATTAAATCAATTTATTTGTTAAATTAAGCTCAAGAGCAAAGAGGAGCTAAATCCGATAAAGGAAGGAAAAAGTAGTTGAATAGCCGTCAAATCGTTCGACAACATCCGAGGTAAGTCTTGAGTAATGACCCTACTTGAATTATATTGAAATCATGCTCCTTGTGTGTGGCTATTGAGCGAAATTGTAAAGGTTTGATAAATATTTTGTGTTTGAGCCTTAGTAACGAAAAATAAAATATGGATGTGTCGTGATTATTGATATATGTGTACATGAGCATTTGAATGATACCGGGCTAAGACCAAGGCATTCGTGCGAGTTGTTATATCCGGCTAAGACCGAAGGCATTCGTATGAAGTTGTTATATCCGGGCTAAGACCGAAGGCAATTGTGCAAATCACCAAATCCGGGTTAAGACCAAGGCAATTGTGCTTGTGGTTGTATCCGGTTAAATCCCGAAGGTACGTGATTCGGAAGTGAGCAATCTTGCTGTAAAAGTTCCAGTTTATACACTTGTGAAAATTCCAGCAATGAGGTATGTTCGTATGTGCTTGAATTAGTTGAGTCCTTACAAGTAAGTATTCGCCGCTTGATAAGCGAGCTCTTGGCCTTTGGCTAAGTTGTTCTTTTGTGTATAAACATAAGGGTCGGTAATGTGAAGTAAGTATGATTATGAGAATGTGTATTAATAAAGTGATTCATTTAGCTATGTGAATGTAATACTTTAGTCAAATCGATTTCATTACTTGAGACTTACTAAGCATTAAAATGCTTACCCGTTGCTTTGGCTCTCTCTTTATAGATTTTGCTCGTCACCATCGGATTCGGGATCATCGAGTCGAAGTCATCCACACTATCAAAGTCCTTTTGGTACTCTTTAGTTGAACTTTGGGTATGGCATGTATAGTACTACCCTTTGCTGTTTTCAAGTACGTTGTGTGATGTACGTGTGTACAGCCATGCGAAAATGGCTCGTAAAAGTGGAGTATGGCATTAGACCATTTGTGTTTATGTATATATGTATGGTTTCATGATGTGACTATGGACTGAATGGAAGTGTTGGGCAAATGATCAGCCATTGGAATGGCTAAATATGATTATATGTGGACCTATGTATGACAAAACTCTAGTTGGTCCATGGAAACCGCGAAATAGGCAAAGTTTACCTTGAAACAGATGCTGACAGCAGCAGTGGTGTGGATTTGAAAAATCATTAAAATTTTTAGGAATGGAATTAAATAGTGAATAAATTATGTAAATGAACCTCGATGAATCTACTTTCATATGGCAGAAACGAAACGGTCATATGAGTTATATGTTAAGAGATATTAAAGTTCTCGTGAAACAGGGCCAGAACGGTTTCTGGATTCCCTGTTCCGACTTTGGAAATTCATTGTAAATTAACCAGAGATAATTAGGAGTCATTCCATATATGTATAGATTCCTCTCTGAGTATAGTTTCTAAAGAAACAAACGAAATCAGTATTTAAGCCCTGTACAAGGAGATATCCAATTCGTAACGCATGAAGGTCAGCATAGTCGATCCCTGTAACAGGGGAGACTTTAACTAATAAACTGTACTAATTGGCTCGACCAAAAATTCTAGAAAAAAATCTGTAGATGGAAATATGAGTCTAGTTTCAGGGAAAAATTACAAAACTGATTTTTGAGCTTTGAAACTCAAGATATAATTTTTAAGGCGACAGTGATGCAGTAACCAGCTTGTCTGGAAATTTCTAAATGGACTGCGAAAGTAGTTAAGTCTGTGTGCACCTTGTGTCCGATTCCGGTAATGGACTCGGGTACGGGGTGTTACAATTTTATTGGTATCAGAGCTACAGTTTAGTCGATTCTAGGACTACCGTAATACATTTGGGTCTAGCTATACATGCCATTATGTGATTAATTGATAGTGTGGTGATTTCTGATATTTGAATTTGTGTTTATTTATAGTAATGGATCCCGATCCCAACCGAAGCGATAGTGATGATGTGGAGAGTGTGGCGCTGCTCAAGACAAGGGACAATGGCATGACTCTCAACCTATTGCTAGTAATCTGAATGATGAGGCTAGGCAAGCCTTTTATAGCGTGATGAATGATTGGTTCAACCAATACATTCGAACTAATACTACTGTTCCACAACCTCCATTCCCAACAAACACATTTCACCTACAATGCCTCCGATGAATCGACCAAATAAGGTCCAATAAGCCCCAGGTTGATGAATCCAAAATATGGGGCTACTGAATTTAAAGCTACGGATAGCGACGATGCCGAGCAAGCTGAATTTTGGTTGGACAATACTATCCGGGTACTCGATGAGCTATCTTGTACACCCGATGAATGCCTAAAGTGTACTATCACCTTACTACGTGATTCTGCCTACTATTGGTGGAGTACTCGACTTCATTGTGCCCGAGAGCAAGTAACTTGGGAGTTTTTCCAAACTGAGTTTCGGAAAAAGTATATCATTCAGAGATTTATGGATCAAAAACGGAAGGAATTTCTTGAACTTAAACAAGGTTCCTTGCCGGTTACCGACTATGAACGAAAATTTGTGAGGCTTAGCCGGTACGCGCGGGAATGCATTTCTTCAGAAGTTGTGATGTGTAAACACTTCGAAGATGGACTGAATGATGATATAAAGCTGTATGTTAGCATTTTGGAAATCCGAGAGTTTGTGGCTCTTGTCGAGCGAACGTGCAAAGCCGAAGAGCTCAGTATGGAGAAAAGAAAAGCTAAAGTGGGAGCAAGGGAGTTTCGTAAGAGGTCTTTAGGGAAGCCCTTCCCACAATTATCAAAGAAATTTAGAGATGGCTTAGGCCGGTCTAGAGACACTCCGGGCTTTTCTAGACGAGATCGCGATCGACCCCCTGTGACCACACGAGTCACTTCGATCGCAAGTGTTGGAAATGATCGTCGAGAGAGAACGGAGTGCAAGTATTGTGGCAAATGGCATTCTGGAAGTTGTAGATTCTGTGACCGCTCCTGTTACAAGTGCGGAGCAGTTGACCACTTCATTAAAGATTGCCCAAGGTGGTCTCAACAGAATGTAGATCAAAGTGGGAAACCGGGCGCTACCACTGCTCGAGGTAGACGATCTAGAAATACGGGCAGTGCTAGTGGTGGTCAGAGAGGATCTAGAGATGCTACGACCAGATCCGAGGCTCGCGCTCCTGCTAGGGCTTATGCTATACGTGCACGCGAGGATGCCTCCTCGCCAGATGTTATTACGGGTACTTTCACTCTCTTTGATACTAATGTGATTGCTTTAATTGACCCTGGTTCTACTCATTCTTATATATGCGAAAAGTTAGCATCCAGTAAGACTTTACCTATTGAGTCTACTGAGTTCGTAATTCGGGTGTCAAATCCCTTGGGTCGTTACGTGCTTGTCGACAAAGTGTGTAAGAAATGCCCCCTAGTAATTCGAGGTTCCTGTTTTCCGGCGGACTTAATGTTGTTGCCGTTTGACGAATTTGATGTTATCCTCGGTTTAGATTGGTTGACCGTGCATGATGCGGTTGTGAATTGCAAAAGCAAGACTATGGATTTGAGGTGCGCAAATAACGAGAAGATCCGAGTTGAGTCTACGGACTTAAAGGGTTGCCACCGTAATATCATCAATGTTGGCCAAGAAATATGTAAGAAAGGGTGCAAGCATACCTAGCGTATGTACTTGATGATAAGGAGTTAGAAACAAAACCCGAATCTGTGCCGGTGGTTTGTGAATACCCGGATGTTTTTCTCGAAGAATTATCGGGTTTGCCACCTGTTCGGGAGATAGAGTTTGGTATTGAGCTTGTACCTAGGACCACACCGATTTCAATAGCTCCGCATCGTATGGCACCAACTGAATTAAAGGAGTTGAAAGCTCGGTTGCAAGAGTTGGTGGATAGAGGTTTTGCTCGCTCGAGTTTTTCACCTTGGGGTGCACCGGTGTTGTTTGTGAAAAGAAGGACGTAACCATGAGGATTGGGCATCGACTATTGTCGACAATAAAGTGACAATAAAGAACAAATATCCGTTATCACGTATCGATGATTTGTTCGATCAACTGAAGGAGCCTCGGTGTTCTCAAAAATAGATTTGAGATCGGGCTATTATCGATTCTTGAATCCGAGATTCGGACATACCCAAAACGCCTTGAGCGAGATATGGTCACTACGAGTTCTTAGTGATGCCGTTTGGGCTCACTAATGCCCTACGGTATTTATGGATTTGATGAATCTAATCTTGGACCATATTTGGATCGATTCAGTAGTTGTGTTCATTGACGACATCTTGGTCTATTCAAGAGATGAGACCGAACATGCGAGCACCGAGATTAGTGTTGCAAATATTACAGGATAAGCAGTTATATGCTAAGTTCAGCAAGTGTGAGTTCTAGTTAAGAGAGGTTAGCTTCTTGGGTCATGTGGTATCTGCATCGGGTATTCGAGTCGACCCGAGCAAAATTTCAAGCCATACTTAACTGGAAGCCTCAGAAATATTCTTGAGGTTCGAGCTTTTTGGGACTTGCTTAGGTTACTAAAGACGGTTTGAAAAAGGATTCTCGATGATAGCCACACCCATGACGAAACCGCTTGAAAAGATGTCAAGTTTGAATGGACGAAAAAGTGTCGAAAAAGTTTCGATCAATTGAAAACTCATTTGACGGAAGCTCCATATTAGTGCAGCCGAACACGGCAAAGAGCTTGTCATCTATAGTGACGCCTCCTACTTGGGTTAGGTTGCGTATTGATGCAAGAAGGTCGAGTTGTGGCCTATCGTCGAGACAATTAAAGCCACATGAGAAAAATTTTTCACCCATGATCTCGAATTGGCTGCCATCGTATTCGCCTTAAAGATATGGCGACCTTACTTATTTGGTGAGAAGTGCCATGTGTATTTGGATCACAAAAGTCTCAAATATTTGATGACTCAAAGAGACTTAAATCTGCGACAAATATGTTGGCTCGAGTTGTTAAAAGATTATGAGCTTGTCATTGATTATCACGCGGGAAAGGCTAATGTGGTTGCGGACACCTTAAGCCGAAAATCACTGTTTGTCTTCTGACGTTAAGCGTACACTTGTGCATTCTACCCGACAATGTGTTAGTAGCCAATTAAAGGCCAAAACATTATTGACTCATCAAATTCGTGAAGCTCGAGAAAGTTGACGATGAGTTGGTTGCAAAAGCAATTTGAGTGTGTTCGAACAAGGAATCGGAGTTTCAAATTGATGATAACGATTGTTTGAGGTTCGAAGCCGTCTATGTGTTCCAAAGAATTGAACTTATTTCGATAATTCGAGCGAAGCCCATTGTAGCCGAATGGCAATCCACCCGGGAGTACGAAGATGTACAATAATTTGAAACGTCGGTTTTGGTGGCATGGTATGAAACGAGACATCTCCGACTTTGTTTCGAGATGTTTAATATGTCAACAAGTGAAAGCGGAACATCAAGTGCCTTGAGGTTACTTGACCGATCACGATACCCGAGTGGAAATGGGATCGAGTCACAATGGACTTTGTGTCCGGACCGCCGTTGTCGACAAGTAAGAAGGATGCGATTTGGGTTGTTGTTGATAGATTGACTAAGTCGGCTCACTTTATCCCGTCGTCACGGATTTTCATTGAATAAACTAGCTGAATTGTACGTTTCTCAGTTGTGAGATTACACGGGTACCGATTTACATTGTGTCGGATAGAGATCCGAGATTCACCTCGCGATTTTGGAAGAAATTGCAAGAAGCTTTGGGCACCAAGTTGCATTTCAAGACCGCTTTTCACCCCAAACCGATGGTCAATCCGAGCGGATAATTCGGACATTTGAGGATATGTTGAGATGTTGCATCCTCGAGTTCGATGGTTCATGGAATGGTATTTACCTTTGATTGAATTCGCTTACAACAATAGTTTTCAATCAAGTATTAAGATGGCGCCTTCGAGGCTTTGTACGGCGTAAATGCCGTACACCATTGTTCGGGTGAGCTCGGTGAAAGCGAAATTTGGAGTGGATTTGATTAAAGATCTTTGAAAAGTAAAAGTAATCCGTGAAAATCTGAAGATAGCCTCCGATCGTTAGAAGTCGTACGCGGATCTGAAATGAAAAGACATTGAATATCAGGTGGAGATAAAGTGTTTCTTAAAGTTTCGCTTTGGAAAAGGATACTCAGATTTGGCCGTAAAGGCAAATTGAGTCCGAGGTTCATCGGGCCATATGAGATATCCAAACGAGTCGGTCCAGTTGCGTATTGTTTGATTTTGCCCCATGAACTCGAAAAGATTCACGATGTCTTTCATGTTTCGATGCTTCGACGCTATAGATCTGATCCATTGCACGTAATTAGTCCATCCGAGGTGGAAATTCAAGCCGATATGAGTTGTGAAGAAGAACCGATTCGTATCCTAGCTCGTGAAGTAAAAGAGTTGCGAAACAAAAGGGTTCCGCTAGTGAAAGTGTTATGGCTCAAACACGGGATAGAAGAAGCTACTTGGGAACCCGAGAACTCTATGAAAGAATGATACCCAAATCTAATTACCGGTAAGATTTTTGGGGACGAAAATTTCTTAAGTGGGGGAGAGTTGTGACAGCCCAAAATTGACCCTAGTCGGAATGTGGTTTCGGGACCACAAAACCGAGGCATAAAAATAATTTAATATTTATTTTATTGCCTATAATGTGTGTTAACTCATGTGTGACATTTTTGATGTTTTGATTTAGAGTTATAAATGTGAATTTCACTAGAAAGGACCTAGTAGTAAACTTTGAAAGTATGATGGGGAAATGTGTGATGACTAATTAAAGCATGCATGCAAAACAATGGACTTGCATGTCAAATTCCCCCTCCCCAATAGCTAGTGGCCAGCCATGATAAGGAATTATGGGCAAAACATGTCATGAAACATGTTTGGTAAGTGGGTTATGTTGGAATAAATAAAATAAGTTGTATGGTAATAAAAAAAAGGAAGAAAAAGTGTGTATGAAGGCTTCTCCCCCTCCCCTTGCCGTGAGTTGAAGGAAAGAAAAGAAAAAAAAATTGTTCATCCTTTTTTTCACTCCTTTTTGGCCGAAAATGCTAAGGATAAGGAAGGAGTTTTGCTTCATGCTTGGTTTGGAAGAGGATTAGGAAGGGGTTTGGCTATACTTGCATCAAGATTAAGGTATGTTTGAGGTTGTGCCATGAGATTCATGCATGTTTTAGTTACTAGCTTGATGTTCTTATTAGCCCATGGTTCAAATCTTTGTTATATCATGGGGATGGTATTTGGCCAAGGAGGATTTTGTGTTAATGCCATTGCATGTTAAATATGAAGCTTGCTAATGGTATATGTGATGGTGGATTGATGGCTCTTGGACTTTCTTTTTAGCGTTTTTGGAGTAAGACATTAAGTTCTTTGCTTAATCATGACCAAAATTATGGTGTTGAGATGTATTCGGCCATGGTACATCCATAAGTGTGATTTATGCTCATTGCATAGAAAGTAAGATTCGTGTTTTGGATTTATGTTCATGTTTAGTTACAATCAACTTGAGATTCGGCTCTAGCATATATATATGTATATATGTTTGCACATGATGTATTGGTATAACATATATACTATCTCAAGGTATATACTTACTTATGATGATGCTTCGGTTATGAGGGAAATGATAGATGTGTATTGAGTTACAATATGGAATGCATTAGTTAGTAGAATGTATGCTGTTTTTTTTTGTGTGTGGTATTAAGTGTATAATTGGCCTCAACATAGACATGCATATTCGGCCACATGAGGGGAATTGGTGTGCATGCATTTGGTTAGAGGCAAACATATTGATGCCTATTCTTGGCTTAGAAAATTCGGCTAAGGAGAGTACTAACTAATGTGTTGAGTTGATTCATGATTTCCGTACCTATGTGACTTTAATGTCTAATGAAAATATGTGGGCTAAATACCTTGAATTCCTCTTTCGATGCTCAAATGATTAAATCAATTTATTTGTTAAATTAAGCTCAAGAGCAAAGAGGAGCTAAATCCGATAAAGGGAAGGAAAAAGTAGTTGAATAGCCGTTGAAATCGTTCGACAACATCCGAGGTAAGTCTTCGAGTAATGACCCTACTTGAATTATATTGAAATCATGCTCCTTGTGTGTGGCTATTGAGCCAAATTGTAAAGGTTTGATAAATATTTTGTGTTTGAGCCTTAGTAACGAAAATGAAATATGGATGTGTCGTGATTATTGATATATGTGTACATGAGCATTTGAATGATACCGGGCTAAGTCCCAAGGCATTTGTGCTAGTGATTATATCCGGCTAAGACCAAGGCATTCGTGCGAGTTGTTATATCCGGCTAAGACCAAGGCATTCGTGCGAGTTGTTATATCCGGCTAAGACCAAGGCAATTGTGCAAATCACCAAATCCGGTTTAAGACCAAGGCAATTGTGCTTGTGGTTGTATCCGGTTAAATCAAGGTACGTGATTCGAAGTGAGCAATCTTGCTGTAAAAGTTCCAGTTTATACACTTGTGAAAATTCCAGCAATGAGGTATGTTCGTATGTGCTTGAATTAGTTGAGTCCTTACAAGTAAGTATTCGCCGGTTGATAAACGAGCTACTACCTTTGGCTAAGTTGTTCTTTTGTGTATAAACATAAGGGTTGGTAATGTGAAGTAAGTATGATTATGAGAATGTGTATTAATAAAGTGATTCATTTAGCTATGTGAATGTAATACTTTAGTCAAAGCTGATTTCATTACTTGAGACTTACTAAGCATTAAAATGCTTACCCCGTTGCTTTGGCTCTCTGTTTTATAGATTTTGCTCGTTAGCTATCGGATTTGGGATCATCGAAGTCAAAGTCATCCACACTATCAAAGCCCTTTTGGTACTCTTTAGTTGAACTTTGGGTATGGCATGTATAGGACTACCCTTTGCTGTTTTCAAGTACGTTGTGTGATGTACGTGTGTACAGCCATGCGAAAATGGCTCGTAAAAGTGGAGTATGGCATTAGACCATTTGTGTTTATGTATATATGTATGGTTTCATGATGTGACTATGGACTGAATGGAAGTGTTGGGCAAATGATCAGCCATTGGAATGGCTAAATATGATTATATGTGGACCTATGTATGACAAAACTCTAGTTGGTCCATGGAAACCGCGAAATAGGCAAAGTTTACCTTGAAACAGATGCTGACAGCAGCAGTGGTGTGGATTTGAAAAATCATTAAAATTTGTAGGAATGGAATTAAATAGTGAATAAATTATGTAAATTAACCTTTATGAATCTACTTTCATATGGAAGAAACGAAACGGTAATATGAGTTATATGTTAAGAGATATTAAAGTTCTCGTGAAACAGGGCCAGAACGGTTTCTGGATTCCCTGTTCCGAATTTGGAAATTCATTGTAAATTAACCAGAGATAATTAGGAGTCATTCCATATATGTATAGATTCCTCTCTGAGTCTAGTTTTTAAAGAAACAAACGGCATCAGTATTTATGCCCTGTACAAGGAGATATCCAATTCGTAACGCACGAAGGTCAGTGTAGTTGATCCCTGTAACAGGGGAGAATTTGACTAATAAACTGTACTAATTGGCCCCACCAAAAATTCTAGAAAAAAATCTGTAGATGGAAATATGAGTCTAGTTTTAGGGAAAAATTACGAAACTGATTTTCGAGCTTTGAAACTTAAGATATGATTTTTAAGGCGACAGTGATGCAGTAACCAGCTTGTCTGGAAATTTCTAAATGGACTGTGAAAGTAGTTAAGTCTGTGTGCACCTTGTGTCCGATTCCGGTAATAGACTCGGGTACGGGGTGTTACAGTCCCAGCCCGTGTTCGTGCCTATTTTCCTCGCTGACTTGGGTTACATGGCCAAGCCACACACCCATGTGCCTGGTCATGTGCTAGGCCGTGTAACTGCCTGACTTGAATGCCTTTAAAACCTACATGGGACACACAGTCGTGTCACATGGTCGTGTGTCATACACGACTGAGACACACACCCATGTCTTAGGCTGTGTGGATAGGAAATTGACCAAATCCATTCAACCAATATGCCATATAAGGCACCTCAATCACAATCAAACAAACTTATTTAAACATATGCATTACCATATTCAAAACATAAACAACTAATTCAATATCATCCTAAAGCATACCACAATTGAGACTACAAGTAACTCAACATAACATACCATTTTTTTGTTTTGAAAACAACCAACCAATATGCCCTTCATAGACACAACAATTATATCCAACGTCAACAACTAAAACATGTAAACATTGATCCATTTCTAGCATAACACTTAATTCACTCATAAACCAAAACAAATCACAAGTGTTTAATTTCATACCATTCTAATTGTGCCAAAAAGATACTTATTTACAATCTTAATAAAGTAGCTAACAACTTAGTTTAGTATATTGTCATATTGTAGCAAAACAACCTATATAGCCACATATACATGCCACTACACTAAAGGATACAAGAACTACCAACATCGATGAATAGTGTGAGCCAAAGGTTCGATCCATCCAAAAGTCACAAACAACAATCTACAAAACAATCCACAAAAATGAATAAGCTTATAGAGCTTAGTAAGAACATAACATATCATTAAACATAATGACAATTGAAATAAAACTCTTATTTTACTCGATTCAAAGTTACTAGAGTGTAAACAGAGGCATGTAGGTGCAATTCAAGATTATCAAAGTACAAACAGGGGCACATATGTGCAATTCAGGGGTATCGAAGTATAAACAGGGGCACATGTATGTAATTTAGGGATATCAAAGATAAATAGGGGCATGTATGTGCAATTCAAGGGTACCAAAGTACAAATAGGGGCACGTATATGCAATTCAGTAAATAATTAAATATAAGAAATTAATAACATAACTATATTGTAAACATACAAGTAGAAATTCAATTATGTACAAAAATGCTATGAACTTACCTTGACAACTAGAGCGAAAAAGTACGATCGAACTAATCTGTGATTTTTTCCTTTCCTCAATTTATATCTTGTTCAGATTTATCTTGATCTAAATAAATAATTATATTCAATTAAGTGTTTCAATCAATCTCAAACATTCAATTCAATCCATAATGTAACGGTTTGATTTTGGGCCTAGCCAGAACAGTGGTTTTGAGACCACAAATCCAAAGTTAGAGAAATCATTTTATTATTATTTTGGTGTTATAGTATGATTATATTAGTGCATGAAAATTTTGGTGAATTAATTTTAGCATTTGTAAGCTTAATTGTGAAAAAGGACTAAATCGCATAAAGTGCAAAAGTCCTGTTTTATTAGCTAAAGGTGTAAATTGACTATGAATCATATTGTGGAGGTCTTTAAAGGGCAAATAGACCCTTTAGAATTTGATGGCCAGCCATAGGGGACAATGAAATCAAATGGTCAATGGGGTAGGTAAGTTAATGTGTAATAAAATATAACCCTAGTGACTAGCCATCATCTTTTTCATTTTTCCTTTCTTCTCCATTGAAATTTTCAGCAAAAATGGGGTTTTTGGAAGCTTGACATTTCAGCAACTTATCACCTTTGAAAGTAAGTGATTTTCATATTCATTGTTAATGATTTTTGTACTTTTAGGACCCTTGTAGCATGAGCTTTCTATTGAGGGGACTATTTTGCAAAATGATTGATAGTCTAGGGATTTGCCATGGAAGAATTTATGATATTTGCTGAGTTTTTATGGAAGAAAATGAATCATGGTTGTGAAATAAACAACTTTTGTGAAGTAGTTTTCATGGAAACCCTAACTAAGGACCATTTTGCATAAGTTATAAAATAGGTAATAAATGTGTGAAATAATGAGAATTGTGGGCTGCCCTAGTATAAAAAGTATTTGGCTAGGCTTGATTAATGAGAAAATGTGATGAAAATTGATTTTCAGGTCTAAGGGCAAAATTGTCATTTTGCCCAATTATAAATTGTTGAGTACCTAGACCGATTAAATGATTAAATTTATGAATTCTTATTATTTTAGATCAAGAAATACAAAATCTAAACCTAGACCAAGGGAAAGCCAAGCAAGTAGATTAAATCGTCTAGTTACCTACATTCTGTAATCCAAGGTAAGTTGTATGTTAATAATGCAACTATATTATTATGATGTATGATTGAATTGATATTGCATGAATTGTGCAATTGTGATTATGAGAATGCATATTGAGAAATTTTTGTAGTAAAGACTTCCGGTTAAACATTTGGAATAGACTTGGATATTCGTACCATGACAGTGGGTGGAATATGAGCCAGTGTAAGACATGTCTGGGACATGCATCGGCCACATCACGAGTGCTAGTGTAAGAAATGTTTGGGACATGCATCGGCATTGAGACGAAAGCTAGTATAAAACATGTCTGGGACATGCATCAACCTCAGGATATACAAGCTAGTCTAAGACCTGTCTAGGACATGGCGTGAGCTTGTTGTGTGTCAGTGTAAGACCTGTCTGGGACATGACATCGACACCAATAGATGAGAGCCAGTGTAAGACCTGTCTGGGACATGGCATTGACCTCGATATATGAAAGTCAGTGTAAGACCAGTCTGGAACACGGCATCGACTTTAATGTGCTAGCCAGTGTAAGACTATGTTTGGGACATGGCATTGGCATTTTATCCCATGTTTGGGGTTATTGAATATTCGATAATATTCCAAATGATTTAATGAAAGATTTATGATTTGTATCAAATTGAGAAAAGTTATGACCATGTGGTGAGGGGTACAGGTACCTACTTGATATGTATGAGATGTGGGCTCAATATATGCCATATGAATTGTATTGGATGGTGATGAGTAAGTTGTACTTATGTCTATTCATTGTATTCATGGACAAGCTATGAAATGTTATGAGCATATTGTTGTATGATAATTAGTTGATGTTTATTTTCATGCAACTTACTAAGCTTTATGCTTACCCCTTTTCCTTTCTATTTTCTTATAGTGCCACCGAAGTAGCTCGTAGATCATCTCCTACGTCGGAGAAGCCAGTCACACTATCATTTTGAATCACTTGGTATAGTTAGTTCCTTTCTCTTGATTACGGCATGTATAGGATCCTTTGATTTTGTTAAAGTGTCACATTGTTTTGGGGCCAAATGTGTTGGCTTAATTCAGTACTTGACTCCTTTTGTATAAGGCCATGAATAATGGCTAATATTGAAAGTTGTTTTATGAATGCAAGAAAGTCTTTCATGAATGTGAAAATTGTTGGAATGGTCGTATATGTATAAAATGTATATAGGCCTTAGTTATGGTTGCTTGGTTGAGAAATCATGTTGTCATAGACTTGGGTATGATAGATTGTGTTTCAGGGTGGTAAGGGGCTTGGTAGATAGCCCTATATCGTCCACACGGGTAGACACATGGGCATATGTCTACGCCGTGTGTGTCACACGGTCAGCCCCATGGTCGTGTTGTTCGACCGTGTGTCCCCTGTACCTTGGATTCGCGAGTCAATATGCATGGTAGTAAACACACGGGCATAGACACGGCTGTGTGTCTCAGCCGTGTGGAGGACACGGCCTCTGGCCACGGGCGTGTACCTTGGCCGTGTGCCCCTAAATTTTTGCTAACGTCAAAAACAATGTCAAGGTTTTTAGACACAGATTAAGACACAGGCGTGTCATGGCCGTGTGAGGGACACGGGCCATGGGCACGGGTGTGTGTCAGGCCGTGTGAAAACCCCTATGGGTTCAAATTTGGAATTTAATTTACACGGGCTTGGGGCATGGGCGTGTCCCCTTATGCTTAGGCTGTGTGAACCACGCAGGCCTTTAGCACGTCCATGTCATAATGGCACACGGGCGTGTGCCTGCTTGAAGTGGCGTTTTTCAAAGTTTTCAAAAATCTTGAGATTAATCTTGGGTTATTTCCAAAATGTGATTTGGGCTTCATAGGCCCATATTAAGAACCTTTAGATTAAAAGAGAAAAGTTTTAAGTTTGACCTAGTTTTCATGACTCAAAAATGATTATATGCATGTGATTAAGTCAGGTAATGCCTCGTGCCCAGTTCCAGCCTCGGACTCGGGTAAAGAGTGTTACATTTAGTAGTGTTAGAGCTATGGTTTAATTGATTCTAGGACTAACCTAGCGTGAGTACGAGTCTAGCTATACATGTCATAATTGTATATTGATAGTGCGACGACACTTGACGAGATAAATTGTGTTTTTATATATAGTAAATGGACCCTGACGTGGCTACGACAGATGACGTGGAAAGTAATGCGTTAGCTCCCGCTGAAGGGACTGCGCCAGCCAATAATGGGCCCGTGACAAAGAGTCTGGGCGAAGGGGCTAGAGAATCTTACCTCCACATGGTACTTGAAGTTTGTTCTTGTGAATCCGAATACTCCACCTCCCCCAATTCCTTTACCCTTTCATATAGCTCCTCAAGGAGTAGAAATGGTTAGAAGAGAGAAGCCTCCAGTGGATAGAATTAGAAAGCACAGGGTCGAGGAATTTTGGGCAAATATTGATGATGACCCAGAGAAAGTAGAGTTTTGGTTGGAAACTACCATTAGGGTATTTGATGAGCTATCATGCACACCTGAGGAGTACATGAAGTGTATAGTGCCACTCCTACGAGATTCAGCCTACCAATGGTGGAACACTCTCGTGTCAGTCGTATCGAAAGTACGAGTAACTTGGGGATTCTTCCAGGAAAAATTCTGAAAGAAGTACATTAATCAGAGGTTCATCGATCAAAAGAGGAAAGAGTTCCTCAAACTAAAACAAGGTCGTATGACAGTGATGGAATATGAGCGCGAGTTTGTGAGACTCAGCTAATATGAGCGAGAGTGTGTATCTAAAAAAGCCATCATGTGTAAGAGATTTGAAGATGGTCTGAACGAAGACATCTGCTTATTAGGTGGCATCTTGGAATTAAGGGAATTTATGGTGCTCGTTGAAAGAGCTTGCAAGGCCGAAGAGTTAGCCAAAGAAAAGAGAAGAGCTAACATCGATTCTCTTGACTCAAAAAAAAGACAGGTGGGGAAATCACATCAAACTTCATCCAAGAGGTTAAAAGAGCTTCCTACTCGATCAAACATGTCAGTGGGATTCTCGAGAAGTAGCAAGAATAAGCAGTATGCGGTGACAAAAGCCCAAACCACATCTATCGCGAGTGTTGGTAGTGCTCGCCCTAATAGACCAGAATGTTCACAGTGTGATAGACGTCATTTTGGCGAGTGCCGAGGTACTAAAAAGGGCTATTTTAAATGTGGGTCATTGGACCATTTTATTCGTAGCTGTTCCAAGATGGTCGAGAAAGATAAGGATCAAAGCGTGAGATTGGGTAACGCTCCTTCAAGGGGCAGACCACATAAGAACCCTGGAAGTGGGGCTAGCAGTAGAGGTGTGCCTAGGGATGCTGCTGTAAGGTCCGAGGGTAGAGCACTTGCAAAGACTTATGCTATACGTGCTCATGAAGAGGCAGAGTTTCCTGATGTGATTACGGGTACCTTTTCTATCCATGATATATCTGTTGTTGCTTTAATTGACCCGGGGTCTACCCACTCTTATATTTGTATAGAATTGATACCCCGTATGAACATGCTAGTCGAGTCCACTTAATTTGTGGTAAAAATGTCCAACCCTTTAGGCAGACATGTGTTAGTTGACCAATTGTGTAGAAATTGCTATTTGACAATTAGAGGTCATTGTTTTTTAGCTAACTTGATGTTATTGACATTTAATGAATTTGATGTAATCCTTGGGATGGATTGGTTGACTTCTCATAGTGTTGTAGTGGACTGTGGGAGAAAAGTTATTGAGTTGAAGTGTGAAAACAGGGATGTTCTTTGGGTTGAATCGGGTAGAACGGATAGCTTGCCTGTGGTGATATCGTCCATGTCGGTAGTGAGATATTTGAGAAAAGGATATGAAACTTATCTTGCTTTTGTATTGAATACTCAAGTATCTGAATTGAAGATCGAGTCAGTACTAGTGGTTTGTGAGTTCACAGATGTATTTCTGGAGGAATTTCCGGGACTGCCCCCATTGAGAGAAGTTGAATTTGGAATTGAGTTAGTCCCTGGTATGGCACCTATCTCGATTGCGCCATATAGGATGGCTCTGACGGAATTAAATGAGTTGAAAGTATAGCTACAAGAACTAACGAATAAGGGTTTTGTAAGACTGAGCTATTCTCCGTGGGGTGCTCCAATGCTCTTTGTGAAAAAGAAAGACGGGTCGATGAGGTTATGTATAGACTACAGATAGCTCAACAAGGTGACAGTGAAGAACAAGTATCCCTTGCCAAGGATTGATGATTTGTTTGACCAATTGAAAGGAGCCACCGTGTTTTCCAAGATAGACATGAGGTCCGGTTATTACTAGCTCAAAGTAAAGGAGCAAAATGTACTGAAAATCACATTTAGGACGAGGTATGGGCATTATGAGTTCCTTGTCATGCCCTTCGATTTAACAAATTCCCCTGCGATATTTATGGATTTGATGAACCGCATTTTTCAACCATATTTGGATAAGTTCGTCGTTGTTTTTATCGATCACATATTGGTTTATTTGCGTGATGAGAGTGAGCATACAGAACATTTGAGGATGGTTTTGCAAACTTTGAGGGATAAGCAGCTGTATGCCAAGTTTAGTAAAAGTGAGTTTTGGCTTCGAGAGGTCGGATTCTTAGGACACATAGTGTCGAGTGACGAAATTAGAGTTGATCCGAGTAAGATCTCTGTGATTGTAGAGTGAAAGCCGCTAAGGAATGTGTCAGAGATTAGAAGTTTTCTGGGTTTGGCTGGGTACTACAAAAGATTTGTAAATGGACTCTCAATGATAGCTACTCCGATGGAGAGGTTGTTACAAAAAGATGTCAAGTTAGAATGGACGGAGAAGTGCCAACAGAGTTTCGAGAAACTAAAAACCTTATTGACTGAAGCTTCAGTTTTAGTGCAATCGGAACTAGGAAAGGAGTTTGTGGTATATAGCGACATTTCCTCGAATGGATTAGGGTGCATACTCATGCAATAAGGTAAGGTCATAGCTTACACTTCGAGACAACTGAAGCCTCATGAGAAAAACTACCCGACGCACGATTTAGAGTTGGCTGCCATCGTGTTTGTAACACCCCGAACCCGAGACCGTCGCCGGAGTCGAACACGAGGTGTTAACAGACTTCAAACCACTTATTAAGAATTTCCCAGACAAGCTGCCAATCTGCGTACTAGTCGCTTCAAAAATCATACCTTGAGTTCTACAACTCGAAAATCAGTTTCGTGATTTTTCTCTGAAACTAGACTCATATATGCATCTACAAATTTTTTTCTAGAATTTTTGGTCAGGCCAATTAGTACAGTTTATTAGTTAAAGTCCCCCATGTTACAGGGATTGACTACACTGACCTTTACGCATTACGACTTGGATATCTTCCTGTACAGGGCTTCAATACTGATTTCGTTTGTTTCTATAGAAACTAGACTCAAAGGCGAATCTATACATGTATGGCATGACTCCTAATTATCTCTGGTTAATTTATAATTAATTTCTAAAGTCGGAACAGGGAATCCAGAAACCGTTCTGGCCCTGTTTCATGAAAACCTAAATATTTCTTAACATACAACTCATATTACTGTTTCGTTTCTTCCATATGAAAGTAGTTTCATCAAGGTTCATTTACATAATTTATTCACTATTTAATTCCATTCCTACTATTTTTAGTGATTTTTCAATCTCGCATCACTGCTGCTGTCAACATCTGTTACTAAAACAACTATGCCTATTTCATGACTTTTCCTTGATTTAACTAATAATTCATCATGCATGTCCCAATTTATAACCATGACTAGCCATGCCAAGGCTAATCATCACCGAGCATCTCCCCACTACACTATTACCAAATCATGAATTTAACACCGAAATAATCAGCCATGACATTTGGCATAAAAATCGAGTGGGCCTCTACCAATACTCAACCAAAACCGAATTACCAAGA
Source organism: Gossypium arboreum (assembly GCF_025698485.1). Taxonomy (NCBI): domain Eukaryota; kingdom Viridiplantae; phylum Streptophyta; class Magnoliopsida; order Malvales; family Malvaceae; genus Gossypium; species Gossypium arboreum. The sequence continues at coordinate 79,700,709 of NC_069081.1, read as the reverse complement.
CTTGTGTCCAAACATCATAGAACCAAATCCAACCGAACATTATGCCATTTTCGCATGGCTAAAGTTTACATACCAAATTTCAACAAAACATAATAGCCTATACATGCGAAATGTTCTCCTAGACCGACTAAGAAGAAAATACCAAAAGTTGCTAGCGGTGTGATGACTTGATGATGGTCCCGAATGCACAAAAAGTCGAGTCCAAGGAACCTAAAATAAGTGACAAGCAAACACCGAATGAGTATATAACTCGAGAAGTCATAAGCAATGCACTATCATCCATTAATAACATTATTACAAGAGGAAACAAAATGGAGCGAGGTTAATTACTCCATCCAAACCGAACTATACCATAGTTCCTTAGACCTTCGGTTCAATCTCATACCAAGTTACACATTCACATTCCATATACTAATCAATAGGATATTAGAGGCATTTTATACATCATTTTGTTCTCGTTACAATCATACAACTAAATGACCTTTCACTTATTCCACGATAAGTCTTATGTACGTGACTTCAATTAAAATTGTCACATAGGTTCAAAACTTACGAACTCAACTCCAAATATAAACATAGCGCCTATTAGCCATGAGCATAAGGTACTTACCCGATCCGCTGTCCGTGATCAACTCAATAATGTCGCACACTCAGTGTCAATAGTGATTCAAAAACATATAGTGAGTCCGCACACTTAGTGCTATATAATCAACTCGCACACTTAGTGCTATATAATCAAACTCGCACACTTAGTGCTGTACAAATTTTAAACCCGCACACTTAGTGCCAATTTCATAATCATAAATGTTTATACCCGCACACTTAGTGCCGAAATCAACAACTCAATACATCTCACCTCTTTTCTTTTCATTCGATACTTTCATCACCACATACATACATGTATATAGATTTATCATTCCTTTCGGCATAGTTACATAGACATCATGTCTATTTAAATCAATACAAAATATACGCTTAGTGACTTACTTTGTGTTGGGTAAAATAGTTCCAAGTCGGCTACTCGATGACCTTCGTCTTTCCCTTGCTTGATTCTCCTCCTTTAACTCCTTGAGCTTAATCAATAAATCAACTAGTTTAACCATCTTGCTAAACATTCATAATTCAATTACACATGCATATGTATGTTTGTATATTCGGCAACCATCCACACTAATTACCCATTTAGTCGATTATACACTTCCAAATGGGCATCACAATTAGATTTAACACCACCTTCATACTCAATTGGATGGCGAATGTATGTATATATATATACAATGTCAACTATAACATCTTTTAACCACCTAATTTCATCTCATGAACACTTAATCAAATTTTCCTAATCTAGCATATATTTTCACATCTATTTGTAACATCATGTAAATTCACATATAACTACATTTCTTAAGTTCTACATCTTAATGCCCATTATAGCCACTCCCAAAACCTAAATCTAAAATCGGCAACATCCCTTTCAACTATGTTAGCAGAACCCTCATCCTCTTCTTAGTCCTACATTCGGCTCCTCCAACACCATGACTTAACAACTTCAACTTTCATGCTAACATAACAAGCAACTTAACACATCCATATAACTAACACGTTAATAGCATCAAGGTATCAACTAAAATTTTAAGCTTCTTTGTCAAATCCCAACTCTCCAACAACCCCAAATCCAACCATGGGATAGATAGAATTCAAACTAACAACTAAAAACATGCATGAATCTCATGGACAACATCAAACATACCTTGGTCTAGCAAACTACCATGGCTGATTTTCTCAAGCTCTTCCCCCCCTTCTTCTTAGGACATTAGGCCAAGCAAAGGAAATGAAAGGATGAACACTTTTTTTTCTTTTCTTTGTTTTCATCATATTTCTTTTTTCATTATTTTATTCTTTCTAACATAACCGCTAACTAAACATGTTTGCAACATGTTTCCACTCATAGCATGGCTGGCCATCATGCTTAACTTTTGGGAAAATTGACATGCAAACCCATCATTTTCACATCATGCATTAATAGACCACTTTACATTTGCCTAGCACATTTCTAGATTTTCTCGCATAAGTCCTATTTGATAAAATTCACTTACAATTAACAAAATCCAAACATGAAATTTTTCACACATGTATATGTACATATAATGAGCATCAAGTATGACAGTTAATTATTTTTATGACTCGGTTTAGTGGTCCCGAAACCACTTTCCGACTAGGGTCAATTTAGGGCTGTCACAACTCTCCCCCACTTAAGAAATTTTCGTCCTCGAAAATCTTACCGGTAAATAGGTTTGGGTATTGTTCTTTCATAGAGTTCTCAAGTTCCCAAGTAGCTTCTTCCATTCCGTGTTTGAGCCATAACACTTTCACTAACGGAACCCTTTTGTTTCGCAACTCTTTCACTTCACGAGCTAGAATACGGATCGGTTCTTCTTCATAACTCATATCGGCTTGAATTTCAATCTCGGAGGGGTTTATTACATGCGAAGGATCGGATCGGTAACGTCGAAGCATCGAAACATGGAAAACGTTGTGGATCCTTTCGAGTTCAGGGGGTAAAAGCAACCTATATACTCTTGGGCTAACTCGTTCGAGAGATCTCATACTACCAATGAATCTCAGACTCAATTTGCCCTTACGGCCGTCGAGTATCTTTTCAAAGCGATACCTTAAGAAACACTTTGTCTCCTACGATACTCAATATCTCTTCGTTTTAAATCTGCGTACGACTTTTGACGATCTGATGCTACCTTCAGACTCTCACGAATTATACTTACTTTCTGTTCAGCATCTTTAATCAAATCCACTCCGAAAATTTTACTTTTACCGAGCTCGGTCCAAAACAATGGCGTACGGCATTTTCGACCATACAAAGCCTCGTAAGGTGCCATCTTAATACTTGACTGAAAACTATTGTTGTCTGCGAATTCAATCAAAGGTAAATACCGCTCCCATGAACCACTAAACTCGAGGATGCAACATCTCAACATATCCTCAAGTATCTGAATTATCCGCTCGGATTGGCCGTCGGTTTGTGGATGAAAAGCGGTGCTAAAATGCAACTTGGTACCCAAAGCTTCTTACAATTTCTTCCAAAATCGTGAGGTGAATCTCGGATCTCTATCCGACACAATAGAAATCGGTACCCCGTTAAATCTCACAATCTGAGAAACATACAATTCAGCTAGTTTATCCAATGAAAAATCCGTACGTACGGGGATAAAATGAGCCGACTTAGTCAGTCTATCAACAACAACCCAAATCGCATCTTTCTTACTTGCCGACACTGGCAACCCAGATACAAAATCCATCGTTACTTGATCCCATTTCCATTCAGGTATCATGATCGGTTGGAGTAAACCCGTAGGCACTTGATGTTCCGTCTTCACTTGCTGACATATTAAACACTTCGAAACAAAATCGGAAATGTCTCGTTTCATACCATACCACCAAAACTGACGTCTTAGGTCGTTGTACATTTTCGTACTTCCCGGGTGGACTGACATTCGGCTACAATGAGCTTCATTCAGAATTATCGAAATAAGTTCTGAATTTCTTGGAATACACAAACGATTTCTGAACCTCAAACAATCGTCATCATCAACTTGAAACTCTGATTCCACATTCGGGACACATTCAGCCCGTCTTGCAACCAACTCATCGTCGGCTTTCTGAGCTTCACGAATTTGATGAATCAATGATGGTTTGGCCTTTAATTCGGCTACTAACACATTGCCAGGTAGAATAGACAAGTGTATTTTCATCGCTCGTAAAAGCAAGCGGTGATTTTCGACAATCGTCCGCAACCACATTAGCCTTTCCGGGTGATAATCAATGACAAGCTCATAATCTTTTAACAACTCGAGCCAACGTCTTTGTTGCAGATTTAAGTCTCTTTAAGTCATCAAATATTTGAGACTTTTGTGATCCGAATACACATGGCACTTCTCACCAAATAAGTAATGTCGCCATATTTTCGTGGCGAATCGATGGCAACTAATTCGAGATCATGGGTGGGATAATTTTTCTCATGTGGCTTTAATTGTCTCGATGCATAGGCCACAACTCGACCTTCTTGCATCAATCGCAACCTAACCCAAGTAGGGAGGCGTCACTATAGATGACAAACTCTTTGCACGATTTGGTGCACTAAAATTGGAGCTTCAGTCAAATAGGTTTTCATTTGATCAAAACTTTTCGACATTTTCCATCCATTCGAACTTAACATCTTTTGAAGTAGCCGTCATTGGTGTGGCTATCGTCGAGAAACCTTTCACGAACTATCGGTAGTAGCCGGCCATCCCAAAAAGCTCGAACCTCGATAATATTTCTCGAGGCTTCCGATTAAGTATGGCTGAAATTTTGCTCGGGTCCACTCGAATACCGTCGGGATACCACATGACCCAAGAAGCTAACCTCTCTTAACGAACTCACACTTCTGAACTTAGCATATAACCTTATCCCGTAAAATTTGCAACACTAACCTCAAGTGCTCGGCGTGTTCGGTCTCATCTCTTGAATAGACCAAGATGTCATCAATAAACACAACTACTGAACCGGTCCAAATCATGTCGAAGATCCGATTCATTAAATCCATAAATACCGCGGGGCATTAGTGAGCCCAAGCGGCATCACTAAGAACTCGTAGTGACCGTACCTCATTCGAAAGCGGTTTAGGTATATCCGCATCTCGAATCCATAGCGATAATAACCCGATCTCGGATCTATCTTTGAAAACACCGAGGCTCCTTTAGTTGATCAAACAAATCATCAATACGTGGTAGCGGATATTTATTCTTTATTGTCACCTTATTCACCGGCGATAGTCGATGCACAACCTCATGGTTCCATCTTTCTTTTCACAAACAATCTTGGTGCACCCAAGGTGAAAAACTTGGTCGGCGAAACCTCTATCCGTCAATTCTTGCAAGCGAGCTTTCAACTCTTTTAACTCGATTGGTGCCATACTGCAGCGGAGCTATCAAAATCGGCGTAGTCGGTACAAGCTCAATACCAAACTCTACTTTCGAGCAGGTGGTAAACCGGTAATTCTTCGGAAAAACATCCGGGTATTCACAAACCAGCAGCACAGATTCGGGTTTCTTTTCCAATTCCTTGTCATCAAGTACATACGCAAGGTATGCTTCGCACCCTTTCTTACATATTTACGGGCCAACATTGCGATATTACAATGGCAACCCTTTAAGTCCGTAGACTCAACTCGGATTATCTCGTTATTTACGCACCTCAAATCAATAGTCTTGCTTTTGCAATTCACAACCGCATCATGCACGGTCAACCAATCCAAACCAAGAATAACATCAAATTCATCAAGCGGCAAAAGCATCGGTCCGTAGGAAGCGGGACCCTCGGATTACTAGGGACATTTCTTGCACACTTTGTCGACAAGCACGTAACGACCCAAGGATTTGACACCGAATTACGAACTCGATGAGACTCAATAGGTAGAGTCTTCTTTGGATGCTAAAGTCTCACATACATAAGAATGAGTAGAGCCGATGTCGATTAATGCAATTACATTAGTATTAAAAAGAGTGAAAGTACCGGTGATAACATCGGGGAGGATGCTTCCTCTCGTGCACGGATGGTATATGCCCTAGCGAGAGTCTGGTCTCGGATCGAACAGTAGTGTCGGTGGCCCTCTCGACTACCACCCTATCTCCTGAAATTCTTGGTGGTCTACCTCTAGCTGTCATTCCACTAGGTCTTGCACCTTGCATCCTATTCTTCTCATCAAGCTTCGTGCAATCTCTAATGAAGTGGTCCTTCGAACCGCATCCGTAACAGGCCCTGTTAATAGACTTACCCCAACATTCACCTATGTGTCGTCTTCCATATTGTGGGCATTCAAGTTTCTCTTGGCGATTATTGCCCACACTAGCTACCGAAGTAGCTCGGGAGTCCGTCGATGGCCGTGCTCTAATGGAAATTCCCTTGATCGTCTTGATTTATTAGTGTCCTCCACGAACTTCTTTACGGTGAGAACGGAGCTTTACCGTCGATCTTTTACGATAGTCTCTAGCTTCAATTTTAGCCTTCTTCTTCTCCTTTCCAAGTTCTTCCGCCTTGCAGGCTCGTTCAACTAGTGTTACGAATTCTTTTATCTCCAAAATACCCACTAGTAGCTTTAAATCTTCATTCAATCCTTCTTCAAATCTCTTGCACATAGCAACCTCATCACCACACACTCTCGAGCATACCGACTAAGTCTTACAAACTCATGTTCGTATTCGAATCTTGTCATACGGCCTTGCTTGAGTTCAAGAATTCCTTACACTTTTGATCGATGAACCATTGACTAATATATTTCTTTGAAATTCATTTGAAAGAAATCCCAAGTAACTCGTTCGTTTGGGACTATGGAAATCAAAGTCCTCCACCAATAGTAAGTGAGTCTACTTAACAAGGATATAGCACACTTTAGACATTCATCGGTGTGCATGACAGTTCATCAAACACCGAATGGTGTTATCAAGCGAAACTTCGGCCCTTTCGGCATCATCGGTAACTATGGCCTGAACTCCTCAGCCTGCGCTTCCTAATCAAGTCTCTGGTGGCTTACTCGGCCTCACGGGATCGATGGATGGCATTACGGGCTCTTGGGGTGGATTATTCAAATTCGGAATTGTTGGACAGTAGAATTGGTTCGGGCATATTCGCGACCCACTCATTCATCATGGTAAAGAAGGCTTGTCTAGCCCCTCACCTTGATTATTTGCAGATGACTGAGGTTCAATAGGCGGCGTCCCTTGTCTTTGGAGCAGCCGCTACACTTTCAATGTCATCCGCCAAGGTTCTCTCTACAGGATCCATTTACTAATCAAAACAAAAATTTTAACCGTCGAAGTCATCACACATTTAAACATTAACATTAAGGCATGTATAGCTAGACTCATCGTGCTATGGTAATCCTAGAACCGACTAAACCATAGCTCGATACCAATAAAATTGTAACACCACGAACCCGAGACCGTCGCCGGAGTCGAACACGAGGTGTTAACAGACTTCAAACCACTTATTAAGAATTTCCCAAACAAGCTGCCAATCTGCGTACTAGTCGCTTCAAAAATCATAACTTGAGTTCTACGACTCGAAAATCAGTTTCGTGATTTTTCTCTGAAACTATACTCATATATACATCTACAAATTTTTTGCTAGAATTTTTGGTTGGGCCAATTAGTACAGTTTATTAGTTAAAGTCCCCCATGTTACAGGGATCGGCTACACTGACCTTTACGCATTACGACTTGGATATCTTCCTGTACAGGGCTTCAATACTGATTTCGTTTGTTTCTATAGAAACTAGACTCAAAGGGGAATCTATACATGTATGGCATGACTCCTAATTATCTCTGGTTAAATTATAATGAATTTCTAAAGTCGGAACAGGGAATCCAGAAACAGTTCTGGCCCTATTTCACGAAAACCTAAATATTTCTTAACATACAACTCATATGACTGCTTTGTTTCTTCCATATAAAAGTAGTTTCATCAAGGTTCATTTACATAATTTATTCACTATTTAATTCCATTCCTACTATTTTTAGTGATTTTTCAATCTTGCATCACTGCTGCTGTCAACATCTGTTACTAAAACAACTATGCCTATTTCATGACTTTTCCTTGATTTAACTAATAATTCATCATGCATGTCCCAATTTATAACCATGACTAGCCATGCCAAGGCTAATCATCACCGAGCATCTCCCCACTACACTATTACCAAATCATGAATTTAACACCGAAATAATCAGCCATGACATTTGGCATAAAAATCGAGTGGGCCTCTACCAATACTCAACCAAAACCGAATTACCAAGACTTGTGTCCAAACATCATAGAACCAAATCCAACCGAACATTATGCCATTTTCGCATGGCTAAAGTTTACATACCAAATTTCAACAAAACATAATAGCCTATACATGCCGAAATGTTCTCCTAGACCGACTAAGAAGAAAATACCAAAAGTTGCTAGCCGGTGTGATGACTTCGATGATGGTCCCGAATGCACAAAAAGTCGAGTCCAAGGAACCTAAAATAAGTGACAAGCAAACACCGAATGAGTATATAACTCAGTAAGTCATAAGCAATGCACTATCATCCATTAATAACATTATTACAAGAGGAAACAAAATGGAACGAGGTTAATTACTCCATCCAAACCGAACTATACCATAGTTCCTTAGACCTTTCGGTTCAATCTCATACCAAGTTACACATTCACATTCCATATACTAATCAATAGGATATTAGAGGCATTTTTATACATCATTTTGTTCCCGTTACAATCATACAACTAAATGACCTTTCACTTATTCCACGATAAGTCTTATGTACGTGACTTCAATTAAAATTGTCACATAGGTTCAAAACTTACCGAACTCAACTCCAAATATAAACATAGCGCCTATTAGCCATGAACACAAGGTACTTACCCGATCCGCTGTCCGTGATCAACTCAATAATGTCGCACACTCAGTGTCAATAGTGATTCAAAAACATATAGTGAGTCCGCACACTTAGTGCTATATAATCAACTCGCACACTTAGTGCTATATAATCAAACTCGCACACTTAGTGCTGTACAAATTTTAAACCCGCACACTTAGTGCCAATTTCATAATCATAAATGTTTATACCCGCACACTTAGTGCCGAAATCAACAACTCAATACATCTCACCTCTTTTCTTTTCATTCGATACTTTCATCACCACATACATACATGTATATAGATTTATCATTCCTTTCGGCATAGTTACATAGACATCATGTCTATTTAAATCAATACAAAATATACGCTTAGTGACTTACTTTGTGTTGGGTAAAATAGTTCCAAGTCGGCTACTCGATGACCTTCGTCTTTCCCTTGCTTGATTCTCCTCCTTTAACTCCTTGAGCTTAATCAATAAATCAACTAGTTTAACCATCTTGCTAAACATTCATAATTCAATTACACATGCATATGTATGTTTGTATATTCGGCAACCATCCACACTAATTACCCATTTAGTCGATTATACACTTCCAAATGGGCATCACAATTAGATTTAACACCACCTTCATACTCAATTGGATGGCGAATGTATGTATATATATATACAATGTCAACTATAACATCTTTTAACCACCTAATTTCATCTCATGAACACTTAATCAAATTTTCCTAATCTAGCATATATTTTCACATCTATTTGTAACATCATGTAAATTCACATATAACTACATTTCTTAAGTTCTACATCTTAATGCCCATTATAGCCACTCCCAAAACCTAAATCTAAAAATCGGCAACATCCCTTTCAACTATGTTAGCGAACCCTCATCCTCTTCTTAGTCCTACATTCGGCTCCTCCAACACCATGACTTAACAACTTCAACTTTCATGCTAACATAACAAGCAACTTAACACATCCATATAACTAACACGTTAATAGCATCAAGGTATCAACTAAAATTTTTAAGCTTCTTTGTCAAATCCCAACTCTCCAACAACCCCAAATCCAACCATGGGATAGATAGAATTCAAACTAACAACTAAAAACATGCATGAATCTCATGGACAACATCAAACATACCTTGGTCTAGCAAACTACCATGGCTGATTTTCTCAAGCTCTTCCCCCCCTTCTTCTTAGGACATTAGGCCAAGCAAAGGAAATGAAAGGATGAACACTTTTTTTTCTTTTCTTTGTTTTCATCATATTTCTTTTTTCATTATTTTATTCTTTCTAACATAACCGCTAACTAAACATGTTTGCAACATGTTTCCACTCATAACATGGCTGGCCATCATGCTTAACTTTTGGGAAAATTGACATGCAAACCCATCATTTTCGCATCATGCATTAATAGACCACTTTACATTTGCCTAGCACATTTCTAGATTTTCTCGCATAAGTCCTATTTGATAAAATTCACTTACAATTAACAAAATCCAAACATGAAATTTTTCACACATGTATATGTACATATAATGAGCATCAACTATGACAGTTAATTATTTTTATGACTCGGTTTAGTGGTCCCGAAACCACTTTTCGACTAGGGTCAATTTAGGGCTGTCACAGTGTTCGTATTAAAAATTTGGAGACACCATTTGTATGGCGAGAGATGTCGGGTATTTACTGACCATAATAGTTTAAAGTATCTGATGACTCAAAAGGAGCTGAATCTACGGCAACGAAGATGGTTGAAGTTGATAAAGGATTACGATTTGGTGATTGACTACCACCCCGGGAAGGCAAATGTATTTGCCGATGCATTAAGTAGGAAATCATTGTTTGCCTTGAGGGCTATGAATACTCAATTGACCGTGACTGATGATGGTTCGATTCTAGCTAAGATGAGAGCTAAACCAATGTTCCTTCAAGAGATTTGTGAAGCACAGAAAGGTGATAAGGATTTGCAAGCTAAGATGGCTCAGTGTAAGATGGGAAATGAATCAAAATTTTGTATTGGTACCGATGGTTGTATGATGTACTGAGACAGAATTTGTGTGCCCAAGGATAATAAGCTCATATAGAAGATTTTACGAGAGGCACATAGTGGTTGCTTGTCTATCCATCCAGGTAATGTAAAAATGTAGAACGATTTGAAGAAAATGTACTAGTGGTCGGGGATGAAAAGATACATTTCTAAGTTTGTTTCTAAGTGTCTAGTTTGTCAGCAAGTGAAGGCTGAACACCAAGTACCTTTGGGTTTGCTTCAACTCGTAATGGTTCCCGAATGGAAATGGGACCGTGTAACTATGGATTTTGTATCAGGATTGTCGTTGACACCAAGGAAAAAGAATTCCGTTTGGGTGGTTGTTGATAGGATTACAAAGTTAGCACATTTTATATCGGTGCGTACTGACTATTCCCTTGAGAATTAGCTGAATTGTATGTTTCTGAGATCGTTAGACTTCATGGAGTACCCTTGTCAATTATTTCGGATAGAGATCCGAGATTTACCTCGTGGTTCTGGAAGAAGTTACAAGAGGCATCAGGGACGAAATTAAATTTTAGCATCACTTTTCACCCGCAAATCGACGATCAGTCGAAAAGAGTAATTCAGATTCTGGAAGACATGTTACGGTGTTATGTCCTCGAGTTTCAAGGAAATTGGGAAAGGTATTTACCGCTAGTTGAATTCACCTATAACAATAGCTATCAGTCGAGGTTGAAAATGGCACCTTTTGAGGCCTTGTATGGACGCAAGTTTCGGACGCCTTATATTGGACAAAACTTAGAGAGAGTCATATTCACAGGGTCTATTTAGTCAAATAGACCGAAGAGAAGGTGAAAGTGATTCATGATGGCTTGAGAGCCACTTCGGATAGACAAAAATCTTACGCGAATTTGAAACGAAAGGAAATGGAGTTTCAAGTCGGTGATAAAGTGTTTTTGAAGGTATCCCCGTGGAGGAAAGTCCTCAGATTCGGTAGAAAGGGCAAGCTGAGTCCTTATTTCATAGGACCTTATGAGATTACCGAGAGAGTAGGGCCTGTTGCCTACCGTTTGGCTTTGCCCTCAGAGTTGGAAAAGATTCATGACATGTTTCATGTGTCCATGTTACATCGATATATATCGGATCCTTCGCATGTGATCGCGCCAACTGAGGTTGAGATTCAGCCGGATATGACTTATGGCGAAGAGCCGGTTAAGATTTTGGATCGAGAGGTTAAAGAATTGAGGAAAAAGAGTATAGCCCTTTTTAAAGTTTTGTGGCATAGACTTGGAGTCGAGGAAGCCACATGGGAACTCGAATAGACCATGAGAGATCAATACCCGAATCTATTCACCGGTAAGATTTTCGAGGACGAAAATCCCTAAGGGGAAGAATTGTAACGGTCTGATTTTGGGCCTAGTCGGAATAGTGGTTTTGAGACCACAAATTTGAAGTTAGAGAAATCATTTTATTATTATTTTGGTGTTATAGCATGATTATATTAGTGCATGAAAAATTTGATGAATTAATTTTAGCATTTGTAAGCTTAATTGTGAAAAAGGACTGAATCACATAAAATGCAAAAGTCCTGTTTTATTAGCTAAAGGTGTAAATTGACTATGAATAATATTGTGGAGGTTTTTAAAGGGCAAATAGACCCTTTAGAAGTTGATGGCCGGCCATAGGGGCAATAAAACCAAATGGTCAATGAGGTAGGTGACTTAATGTGTAATAAAATATAACCCTAGTGACTAGCCATCATCTTTTTCATTTTTCCTTTCTCCTCCACCAAAATTTTCAACAAAAATGGGGTTTTTGGAAGCTTGAAATTTCAGCAACATATCACCTTTGAAAGTAAGTGATTTTCATATTCATTGTTGATGATTTTTGTATTTTTAAGACCCTTATAGCATGAGCTTTCTATTGAGAGGGCTATTTTGCAAAATGGTTGTTAGTCTAGGGATTTGCCATGAAAGAATTTATGATATTTGCTGAGTTTTTATGGAAGAAAATGAATCATGGTTGTGAAATAAACAACTTTTGTGAAGTAGTTTTCATGGAAACCCTAACTAAGGACCATTTTGCATAAGTTGTAAAATAGGTAATAATTGTGTGAAACAATGAGAATTGTGGGTTGTTCCTAGTATAAAAAGTATTCAGCTAGGCTTGATTAATAAGAAAATGTGATGGAAATCGATTTTCGGGTCTAAGGGAAAAATGGTCATTTTGCCCAATTATAAATTGTTGAGTACCTAGATCGATAAAATAATTGAATTTGTGAATTCTTATTATCTTAGATCAAGAAATACAAAATTCGAACCTAGACTAGGGGAAAGCCAAGCAAGTAGATTAAATCGTCTAGTCGCCTACATTTTGTAATCCGAGGTAAGTTGTATGTTAATAATGCAACTATATTGTTATGATGTATGATTGAATTAATATTGCATGAATTGTTGAATTGTGATTATGAGAAGCATATCGAGAAATTTCTGTAGTAAAGACTTCCGGTTGAGCATTTGGAAAAGACTCGGATATTTGTACCATGACATTGGGTGGTATGTGGGCCACTGCAAGACATGTCTAGGACATGTATCGACCACATCATGAGTGCCAGTGTAAGACATGTCTAGGACATGCATCGGCATTGAGACAAGAGCTGGTGTAAGACATATCTGGGACATGCATCGGCTTTGGGATATACAAGCTAGTGTAAGACCTGTCTGGGACATGGCGTCAGCTTATTGTGTGTCAGTGTAAGACCTATCTGGGGCATGGCATTGACACTGATAGATGAGAGCCAGTGTAAGGCCTATTTGGGACATGGCATCGACACCGATAGATGAGAGCCAGTGTATGACCTGTCTGGGACATGACATCGGCCTCGATATATGAAAGTCAGTGTAAGACCTGTTTGGGACATGGCATCAGCCTCGATATATGAAAGTCAATGTAAGACCTATCTGGGACACGGGACTTTAATATGATAGCCAGTGTAAGACCATGTCTGGGACATGAGGTCGGCATTTTATCCCATGTTCGGGGTTATTGAGTATCCAGTAATATTCTGAATGATTCAACGAAAGATTTATGATTTGTGTCGAAATGAGAAAAGTTATGACCATATGGTAAGTGGTACAGGTACCTACTTGATATGTATGAGATGTGTGACAGCCCAAAATTGACCCTAGTCGGGAAGTGGTTTTGGGACCACTAAACCGAGTCACCAAAATGTTTGAACGTAATATTTATTGTCTAGAATATGTATTTACGAATGTGTGAAAATTTCAAGCTTCGGTTTAGTCGATTGCATGTGAATTCAGTTAGTAGGACTTGTATGTCACTTTTGAAAAATGATAGGCTAATCTATAAGGACCTAATAGTACATGTAGTCAAAGGAGGACTTGCATGTCAAAATCCCCCAAGTGCTAGTGGCGGCCATGACAAGGAAGCATGGGCAAGACATGTCATGAAACATGTTGGGTGAGTGTTTTATGTTGAAATAAATAAAATAAGGTGCATGAGTAATAAAAAAAAAAGTGTGTGTGTGAAGGCTTTCCCCTCCCCTCCCCATTGCCGTGCAAGTGAGAAAGAAAAACAAAAAAAAAAAAAGCTTTGTTCATCTTTTTTTCATCCTTTTAATGAAAATCTCAAGGGAGAAGAAAGGGTCCTTGCTCATGGTTGGTTTGGAATAGGTTGGCCATCCTTGTAGCTAGATTAAGGTATGTTTAATATGGTGCCATGAGATTCATGCATGTTCTTAGTTGTTAGTTTTAGTTCTAATTAGTCCATGATTCAAAACCTTGCTATGTCATGGGGATGATAGTATGAAATGAAAATTTGAGATAAGTAAGGTTAAATTTGATTTGGTAAAATCGGCCATATGGGTGTATATGTTTGTAAAAATATATTTTCTTTGTTAACTCCTTACAATCGGTTGTAGGAATAATATTGGCTTATAAGGTTGAGTTGATTCATGATGTTGTATGTTAGGATTAAAATACTTGAGACTAGATTAGCTTAATGGTGACCATGCATTCGGCCTTGAAGCATTAAACAAATGTTGGTTGAGATTTTGATATTTTGAACAAAGATAGTTGTGAAATGGGGTGAAAACCATTAAGTTATACACATAAAAATCCAGCAAGAAGATTAAACTACTAAATGTATTCATTTTAGATCAAGACATCAAAGAGGAGAACCAAGCAAAGGCAAAGCAAAGATAATCGAGTAGTAGATTGGGAATCATTTCATCCGATATAAGGTTTCTGGACTCGTCCTTTTTGCGTGCTCGTGATCGTCATTGGAGTCATCACACCGCTAGCAACTTTTGGTATTTTTTTGTGTAGTCGGTTTAGGAGAACATTTTGGCATGTATAGGCTAATATGCTTTGTTGAACTTTGGTATGTAAACTTTTAGCCATGCGAAAATGGCATAAATGCTCGGTTGGATTTAGTTCTCAAATGTTAAGTCACAAGTCTTGGTAATTGATTTCCATGCCTTATGCCATGGTTGATTATTTTGGTGTTAAAATGCATGTTATGGCAATAGTGTAGTAGGGAGATGTTGGATAATGATTAGCCTCTGGTATGGCTAGTCATGATCATGATTTGTGACATGTATGATGAATCACTAGTTAGATCAAAGGAAATCATGAAATAGGCATAGTTGCTTTAGTGACAGGTGCTGGCAGCAGCAGTAACGTGAGATTGAAAAATCACTAAAAATAGTAGGAATGGTATTAAATAGTAAATAAATTATTTAAATGTACCTTGATGAATCTACTTTTATATAAAAGAAACGAAATGGTCATATGAGTTATAAGTTAACAGATATTAAAGTTCTTGTGAAACAGGGCCAGAACGGTTTCTGGATCCCCTTTCCCGACTTTGGAAAATCATTGTAAATTAACCAGAGATAATTAGGAGTCATGCCATATATGTGTAGATTCCTCTCTGAGTCTAGTTTCTATAGAAACAAACGGCATCAGTATTGAAGCCCTGTACAGGGAGATATCCAATTCGTAATGCACAAAGGTCAGTATAGTCGATCCCTGCAACAGGGGAGACTTTAACTAATAAACTGTACTAATTGGCTTGACCAAAAATTCTATAAAAAAATATGTAGATGGAAATATGAGTCTAGTTTCAGGGAAAAATTGCGAAACTGATTTTCGAGTTGTAAAACTCAAGTTATGAATTTTGGAGCGACTAGTACACAGATTGGCGCTTGCCTGGAAACTCTCAATAAGTGGGTTGAAGTCATTAACACCTCGTGTTCGACTCGTGACGGTCTCGGGTTCGGGGTGTTACATTTTTATTGGTATCAGAGCTATGGTTTAGTCGGTTCTAGGACTACCATAGCGCGTATGAGTCTAGCTATACATGCCTTAATGTTAATGTTTAAATGTGTGATGACTTGACGGTTAAAATTTTTGTTTTGATTAGTAAATGGATCCGGTGTAGAGAACCTTGGCGGATGACGTTGAAAGTGTAGCGGCTGCTCCTGCACAAGGGACGCCGCTGTTGAACCTCAGTCATCTGCAAATAATCAAGGTGAGGAGGCAAAACAAGCCTTCTTTACCATGATGAATGAGTGGGTAGCGCATAATCGCCCGAACCAATCCGGCTGTCCAACAATTCCGAATTTAAATAATCCACCCAAGGGCCTGCAATGCCATCGATTCTTGATCCTATGAGGCCGAGTAAGCCACCTGTAGACTTGATTAGAAAGCGCGGGCTGAGGAGTTTAAGGCCATAATTCTTGATGATGCCGAAAGAGTCGAGTTCTGGCTTGATAACACCATTCGGGTGTTTGATGAACTGTCATGCACACCCGATGAATGTCTAAAGTGTGCTATATCCTTGTTGCGAGACTCAGCTTACTATTGGTGGAGGACTTTGATCTCCATAGTCCCAAACGAAGCGAGTTACTTGGGATTTCTTTCAAACGAATTTGAAAGAAGTATATTAGTCAACGGTTCATCGATCAAAAGCGTAAGGAATTCTTGGAACTCAAGCAAGGCCGTATGACAGTACCTGAATACGAACATGAGTTCGTAAGACTTAGTCGGTATGCTCGGGAGTGTGTGGCCGATGAGGTTGCTATGTGCAAAAGATTTGAAGAAGGATTGAATGAAGATTTAAAACTACTAGTGGGTATTTTGGAGATCAAGGAGTTCGTGACGCTGGTCGAACGAGCCACAAGGCGGAAGAACTTGGAAAGGAGAAGAAGAAGGCTGAATTTGAAGCTAAAGACTATCGTAAGAGATCGATGGGTAAAGCTCCGTTCTCGACTGTAAAGAAGTTCAGGGAGGACACTAATAAATCGAGGACGACTGCGGGAATTTCCATTAGAGCACGACCATCGACGGACTCGAGCTACTTGATGGCTAGTGTGGGCAATAATCGTCAAGAGAGACCTGAATGCCCCCAATGTGGAAGACGACACCTAGGTGAATGTTGGGGTAAGTCATTAACTTGACTTTATTACGGATGTGGTTCAAGGACCACTTCATTAGAGATTGCACGAGCTAGATGAGAAGAATAAGATGCAAGGTGCAAGATCGAGTGGGGCGACGACTAGAGGTAGACCCCGAGGATTTCGGGAGGTAGGGGTGGTAATCGAGAGGAGCCACCGATCGGCTGTTCGATCCGAGACACAATGCTCTGCTAGAGCATATGCCATCCAGCACGAGAGGAGGCATCCTCCCTAACGTTATCACTGGTACTTTTACTCTCTTTGATACTAGTGTGATTGCATTGATTGACCCGCTCTACTCATTCATATGTATGTGAAACTTTAGCATCCAAGAAGACTCTACTGTTGAGTCTCTTGAGTTCGTAATTCAATGTCAAACCCTTTGGGTCAATACGTACTCGTTGATAAAGTGTGCAAGAGATGCCCCTAAAAATTCGAGAATCTGTTTTCCGCCGATCGATGCTTCTACCATTTGATGAATTCGATGTTATTCTTGGTATGGATTGGTGACCGTACATGATGCAGTGGTGGACTGCAAAAGGAAAACCATTGATTTGAGGAGTGCAAATAATGAGGTAGTCCGAGTCGAGTCTACTGATTTAAAAGGAGTGCCAGCGATAATATCTTCTATGACCGCTCGGAGATATGTGAAAAAGGGGTGTGAAACATACCTTGCGTATGTGTTTGAAAGTAAAGAGATGGAAAAGAAACTCGAATCGGTACCGGTGGTTTGTGAGTATTCAGATGTTTTTCCGAGGAGTTACTGGATTGCCACCGGTTCGAGAAGTGGAATTGACATCGAAGTTGTACGGGTACTACGCCGATCTCAATAGCTCCGTATCATATGGCATTAACGGAGTTAAAGGAATTGAAGGTCCAATTGCAAGAATTGACGGATAGAGGTTTCGCCGACCGAGTTTTTCTCCATGGGGCGCACCGGTATTGTTTGTGAAAAAGAAGGGCGGAAGCATGAGGTTGTGCATCGACTATCGTCAACTCAATAAAGTGAAGATAAAGAATAAATATCCGTTGCCACGAATTGACGATTTGTTTGATCAATTAAAGGGAGCCTCGGTGTTTTCAAAGATAGATTTGAGGTCGGGTACTATCGGTTGAGGTCCGAGAATCGGACATACCCAAAACCGCTTTTAGAGCGAGGTACGGTCACTACGAATTCTTGGTGATGCCGTTTGGGCTCACTAATGCCCTGCGGTGTTTATGGATTTAATGAATAGAATTTTCAGGCCATACTTGGATCGGTTCGTAGTTGTATTTATCGATGACATTTTGGTCTATTCGAGAGATGAAATCGAACATCTTTGAACACCGAGGCTAGTGTTGCAAATCTTACGAGATAAGCGATTATCATAAAAGTTCATAAATGTGAATTTTGGTTGAAAGAGGTTAGCTTTTGGGGCACGTGGTGTCGCGATCGGTGTCGGGTGGACCCGAACAAAATTTGACCATAGTCGATTGGAAACCACCAAGGAATGTTACCGAAGTTAGGAGCTTTTTAGGGCTTGCGGTTATTACCGATGATTTGTAAAAGGTTTCTCGACGATAGCCACGCCAATGACGGCTACTCCAAAAGGATGTTAAGTTGAATGGACGGAGAAATGTCGAAAAGTTTCGATCAACTGAAAGCTTATTTGGTGAAGCCCCAATTCTAGTGCAACCCGAATCGGGCAAAGAGTTTGTCATTTATAGTGGCGCATCCCTACTTGGGTTGGGTTGCGTATTGATGCAAGAAGGGCGAGTTGTGGCCTATCGTCGAGACAATTAAAGCCACATGAGAAAAATTATCCGACCCATGATCTCGAATTGGTCGCCATCGTATTCGCTTAAAGATATGGCGACATTACTTATTTGGTGAGAAGTGTCATGTGTATTCGGATCACAAAGTCTCAAATATTTGATGACTCAAAGAGACTTAAATCTGCGACAAAGACGTTGGCTCGAGTGTTAAAGGATTATGAGTTGGTCATTGACTATCACCGGGAAAGGCTAATGTGGTTGCGGATGCCTTAAGTCGTAAATCACTATTTGCGTTGCGGCGATGAATGTACACTTATCTGTTCTACCCGACAATGTGTTAGTAGCTGAATTGAAAGCCAAACCATTATTGATCGTCAAATTCGTGAAGCTCGAGAAAGTCGACGATGAGTTGGTTGCAAAGCGGGATGAGTGTGTTCGAACAAGGAATCGAATTTCAGATTGACAACCATGATTGCTTGACGTTCAAGGGTCGATTATGTATTCCAAGGAATTGAACTTGTTTCGATGATTTTGAGCGAGGCTCACGATGAGTCGAATGTCAATCCACCCGGAAATGCGAAAATGTACAACGACACGAGACACCGTTTTGGTGGCATGGTATGAAACGAGACATTTCCAACTTTGTTTGAAGTGCTTAGTATGTCGACAAGTAAAGGCGGAACATCAAGTGCCCACGGTTTGCTTGACCAATCATGATACACGAATGGAAATGGGAGCGAGTCACGATGGACTTTGTATCGGCTTGCCGATGTCGGCAAGCAAGAAAGATGCAATTTGGGTCGTCGTTGATAGATTGACTAAGTCGGCTCACTTTATCCCCGTCGTCGGATTTTCATTGGATAAGCTAGCTGAATTGTATGTTTCTCAGTTGTGAGATTACACGGGTACCGATTTCTATTGTGTCGGACGGAGATCCGAGATTCACCTCACGATTTTGGAAGAAATTGCAAGAAGCTTTGGGTACCAAGCTGCATTTTAGCACCGCTTTTCATCCCCAAACCGATGGTCAATCCGGCGGATAATTCAGATACTTGAGGATATGTTGAGATGTTGCATCCTCGAGTTTAATGGTTCATGGGAACGGTATTTACCCTTGATTGAATTAAGCTTACAACAATAGTTTTCAGTCAAGCATTAAGATGGCGCCTTACGAGGCTTTGTATGGTCGTAAATGCCGTACACCATTGTTTTGGTGAGCTCGGTGAAAGCAAAATTTTCGGGTGGATTTGATTAGAGATCTTTGAGTAAAAGTTCGAGTAATTCGTGAAAGTTTGAAGGCTGCTTCGAATCGTCAGAAGTCATACGCGGATTTAAAACGAAGAGATATTGAGTATCAGGTGGGAGACAAAGTGTTTCTTAAGGTATCACCCTGGAAAAAGATACTCAGATTTGGCCGTAAGGGCAAATTGAGTCCGAGATTCATTGGGCCATATGAGATCTCCGAACGAGTCGGCCCGATGGCGTATAGGTTGCTTTTACCCCGAACTCGAAAGGATCCTAGCGTTTTCCATGTTTCGATGCTTGACGTTACCGATCCGATCCTTCGCATGTAATAAACCCCTCCGAGATTGAAATTCAAGCCGATATGAGTTATGAAGAAGAACCGATTCGTATCCTAGCTCGTGAAGTGAAGGAGTTGCGAAACAAAAGGGTTCCATTAGTAAAAGTGTTATGGCTCAAACACGGGATGGAAGAAGCTACTTGGGAACCCGAGAATTCTATGAAAGAGCGTTACCCAAACACATTTACGGTAAGATTTTCGGGACAAAAATTCCTTAAGTGGGGAGAGTTGTGACAGCCCAAAATTGACCCTAGTCGGAAGTGGTTTGAGACCACTAAACCGAGTCACCAAAATGTTTGAACGTAATATTTATTGTCTAGAATATGTATTTACGAATGTGTGAAAATTTCAAGCTTCGGTTTAGTCGATTGTATGTGAATTCAGTTAGTAGGACTTGTATGTCACTTTTTAAAAATGATAGGCTAATCTATAAGGACCTAATAGTACATGTAGTCAAAGGAGGACTTGCATGTCAAAATCCCCCAAGTGCTAGTGGCGGCCATGACAAGGAAGCATGGGCAAGACATGTCATGAAACATGTTGGGTGAGTGTTTTATGTTGAAATAAATAAAATAAGGTGCATGAGTAATAAAAAAAAAAGTGTGTGTGTGAAGGCTTTCCCTCCCTCCCCATTGCCGTGCAAGTGAGAAAGAAAAAAAAAAAAAAGCTTTGTTCATCTTTTTTTCATCCTTTTAATGAAAATCTCAAGGGAGAAGAAAGGGTCCTTGCTCATGGTTGGTTTGGAATAGGTTGGCCATCCTTGTAGCTAGATTAAGGTATGTTTAATATGGTGCCATGAGATTCATGCATGTTCTTAGTTGTTAGTTTTAGTTCTAATTAGTCCATGATTCAAAACCTTGCTATGTCATGGGGATGATAGTATGAAATGAAAATTTGAGATAAGTAAGGTTAAATTTGATTTGGTAAAATCGGCCATATGGGTGTATATGTTTGTAAAAATATATTTTCTTTGTTAACTCCTTACAATCGGTTGTAGGAGTAATATTGGCTTATAAGGTTGAGTTGATTCATGATGTTGTATGTTAGGATTAAAATACTTGAGACTAGATTAGCTTAATGGTGACCATGCATTCGGCCTTGAAGCATTAAACAAATGTTGGTTGAGATTTTGATATTTTGAACAAAGATAGTTGTGAAATGGGGTGAAAACCATTAAGTTATACACATAAAAATCCAGCAAGAAGATTAAACTACTAAATGTATTCATTTTAGATCAAGACATCAAAGAGGGAGAACCAAGCAAAGGCAAAGCAAAGATAATCGAGTAGTAGATTGGGAATCATTTCATCCGATATAAGGTTTCTTGGACTCGTCCTTTTTGCGTGCTCGTGATCGTCATTGGAGTCATCACACCGGCTAGCAACTTTTGGTAGTTTTTTTTGTGTAGTCGGTTTAGGAGAACATTTTGGCATGTATAGGCTAATATGCTTTGTTGAACTTTGGTATGTAAACTTTTAGCCATGCGAAAATGGCATAAATGCTCGGTTGGATTTAGTTCTCAAATGTTAAGTCACAAGTCTTGATAATTCGATTTCCATGCCTTATGCCATGGTTGATTATTTTGGTGTTAAAATGCATGTTATGGCAATAGTGTAGTAGGGAGATGTTGGATAATGATTAGCCTCTGGTATGGCTAGTCATGATCATGATTTGTGACATGTATGATGAATCACTAGTTAGATCAAAGGGAAATCATGAAATAGGCATAGTTGCTTTAGTGACAGGTGCTGGCAGCAGCAGTAACGTGAGATTGAAAAATCACTAAAAATAATAGGAATGGTATTAAATAGTAAATAAATTATGTAAATGTACCTTGATGAATCTACTTTTATATAAAAGAAACGAAATGGTCATATGAGTTATAAGTTAACAGATATTAAAGTTCTTGTGAAACAGGGCCAGAACGGTTTCTGGATCCCCTGTCCCTTACTTTGGAAAATCATTGTAAATTAACCAGAGATAATTAGGAGTCATTCCATATATGTGTAGATTCGTCTCTGAGTCTAGTTTCTATAGAAACAAACGGCATCAGTATTGAAGCCCTGTACAGGGAGATATCCAATTCGTAATGCACAAAGGTCAGTATAGTCGATCCCTGCAACAGGGGAGACTTTAACTAATAAACTGTACTAATTGGCTTGACCAAAAATTCTAGAAAAAAATATGTAGATGGAAATATGAGTCTAATTTCAGGGAAAAATTGCGAAACTGATTTTCGAGTTGTAAAACTCAAGTTATGAATTTTGGAGCGACTAGTACACAGATTGGCAGCTTGTCTGGAAACTCTCAATAAGTGGGTTGAAGTCTGTTAACACCTCGTGTTCGACTCCGGCGACGGTCTCGGGTTCGGGGTGTTACAAGATGTGGGCTCAATATATGCCATATGAATTGTATTGGATGGTGATAAGTATGTTGTACTTATGTCTAGTCATTGTATTCATGGACAAGCTATGAAATGTTATGAGCATATTGTTGTATGATAATTAGTTGATGTTTATTTTCATGCAACTTACTAAGCTTTATGCTTACCCCTTTTCCTTTCCATTTTCTTATAGTGCCCCCGAAATAGCTCATGGATCATCGTCTACATTGGAGAAGCCAGTCACACTATCATTTTGAAGCACTTGGTATAGTTAGTTCCTTTATCTTGATTACGGCATGTATAGGATCCTTTGATTTTGTCAAAGCGTCATATTGTTTTAGGGCCAAATGTGTTGGCTTAATTTAGTACCTGACTCATTTTGTATAAGGCCATGAATAATGGCTAATATTGGAAGTTGTTTTATGAATGCAAGAAAGTCTTTCATGAATTTGAAAATTTTTGGCATGGTCGTATATGTATGAAATGTATATAGGCCTTAGTTATGATTGCTTGGTTGAGAAATCATATTGTGATAGACTTGGCTATAATAGAATGTGTTTTAGGGTGGTAAGGGGCTTGGTAGATAGCCGTATATCGTCCACACGGGTAGACACATGGGCATGTGTCTAGGCCGTGTCTGACACACTGTCAGCCCCATGGGCGTGTTGTTCGACCATGTATCCCCTGCATCTCGAATTCGCAAGTCAGTATGCATGGCAATAAACACACGGGCATAGACACGGTCGTGTGTCTCAGCCATGTGGAGGACACAGCCTCTGGCCACGTGCGTGTGCCTTGGCCATGTGCCTCTAAATTGTTGCTGACATCAGAAATAGAATGTTAAGGTTTTTAAACACAGATTAGGACACAGGCGTGTCATGGCTGTGTGAGGGGCACGGGCGTGTCATGACTGTGTGAGGGGCACAGGCGTGTCATGGCCGTGTAAGAGACATAGGCCATAGGTACGGGCGTGTGTCAAGCCGTGTGAAAACTCTTGTATGTTCAAATTTGGAATTTAATTCACACAGGCTAGGGGCATGGGCGTGTCCCCTTATGCTTAGGCCGTGTGAACTAGACAGGCCTTTAGCACGGCCATGTCATAATGGCCACACGGCCGTGTTGGCCTTCCACACAGGCGTGTGCCCTACTTCAAGTGGAATTTTTCAAAGTTTTCAAAAATGTTGGGATTAATCCCGGGTTATTTCCAAAATGTGATTTGGGCCTCATATGCCCCATATTAAGAACTTTTAGTTTAAAAGAGAAAAGTTTTAAGTTTGACCTAGTTTTCATGACTCGAAAATGATTGTATGCATGCAGTTAAGTCAGGTAATGCCTCGTGCCCAGTTTCGGCCTCGGACTCGGGTAAGGGGTGTTACACATAATCCATATTTATACATAATTACAATTTTGCCCCTAATAGTTTAACCTTTTTATAATTTAGTCCTTAAACTCGTCAATTGAAATCTAAGCATTTTCATCCCTAACTCATGTTAGCTGAATTTATTATGAACCCATATCAACTAATACAACTCATCATTTCACAAATTAACCATGATATTTTTCTACTTTTACAAATAAATCCTAAATGACATTTTCATCAAAAATCACTTTACAAAACTTGTTTATTTATCAACAAAGACTCGTAATATTTCATTAAAATTCAAGAATCATGTAAAAATGTTCATGGAAAACCCCTAATCCTTTAACATATTTGTAAATTAGTCCCTGGGCTAGCTAGATTAAGCTAAAACGATTCTGAAAACATAAAAATCACTAAAAATGGGACAAATTTCACTTACCTGCAACCTAGCAAAGTGAGCGAACCATGAAACCCTAGCTATGGCTTTTCTCCCTTCAAAATTTTTGTGGATGAACACTTAGGAAGATGATGCTTTTGTTTATTTTATTTTAAATTTAACTAATTTATTAATTTACTAACTTAACCTTCATTTAACATCAAAACTTCATTAATACTAAGCCATATACATCTTCTAAATTCATTAATGGTCTAATTACCATCTAAGTCCTTCACATTAAATTTTCATAGCGATTTGATACCTTTAACTACTAGAACTCTACTTTTTCACCTTTTACAATTTAGTCCTTTTTACTTAATTAAGCATGCAAACGTTAAATTTTCTTAACGAAATTTTTAAATGACTTTACTAATATTCCACAGACATTAAAATAATAATAAAATAAATATTTACTCGTCAGATTTATGATCCCGAAATCACTATTCTGATTTCACTAAAAATGGGTTGTTATAACATTTTGTATAAAAATAATCACAACAGAAAGATTAAACACAAGATTTAAATAAACATAACATGAATAGACTAGATCAAGTATTTCACTTAACAAAATTTTATTGGTAATTATAAAAAGAATATCTCGAAAGGATCGTGGAAATATGAAAGTTCATTAAATCTATTTTTAATTAAGGCATAGGCCTCTCTTAAAGTCCTATTATGCCCCTAACTTATTTCACATATGTCTATGTCAAAACTAACCTAGAAATCATCCTTCCAAGCATTTTATACAGTTTGTGCATACAACAATCATCTTTCTATCTCGACATGATATGCATCATTTAGGTCTTTTGTCTATTAAGTATTACCCCTTCTCAGATTAAATAGTTAATTCATTAACCTAAAAATGTTCATATTACATTTACAAGTATTAATATGAATGAAACAAAATCATTTGCATAAAATATTCACAACAAAAAAACCAATTAACTCAAATCATGATCCATACTTATTCTGAATAAACAAAATTAAATCATGTAATATTAAACTGAAAACATAATGATGAGATGCAAACATGACTTTCAACATAGAAAACAACAATTAACAATAAAGAGAAAAGGAGGAAGAGTAGTCGAGGGGGTTATCCACGACCATTTCACTATAAGAAGAGAAAACAGTTGCACTATAGGGGGTTATCTGCGACTAATCCTTGCGGCTTCCCATTGTGGCTCTCCTCCTTGTCTTTATGTTAAATCATCAATACACTCTCAAGTTACTCTCTCTTACTGCTCTCATTTTCGGCAAGTGAATTTGTCTTATTTTGTGGCAAGCAAAAAGTTTAACAAGCCATAAGAAAACAATAATACTCCATGCTTTTCTCTCTAAAAATTGATATGGAAACTAGGTGTGTTGATGAACAAAACGGAAGCCTCTTTTTATAGCCTTTGAGCCTCCATGTCCTTTGTTATTTTTAACAAGGGAATCCTTGATTCTCTCCTCCATATATGTCGTCCCTTGATATGTGGATAAGTAAGTGGTGACTTGCTAGTTTTAGCAAGGAAGTTGGCTTGTTTTTTTCATTGTATGACCGACCTTTGAATTGTAAAAAGAGATTGTTTTGATTGCTATTTTTAGTAGGGACCTAGACGGTTTTAAGGCTTGATCCAAGGGATAAAAATTGTTGACTTTATTTGATGGACAATGGGGTCAAATTTGTTATTTTTGGGAGATGAATGGCTGGTTGTGGACTGCTAATTTCAGCAGTGAATGTTGCAATCTATTTCATGTAAAAGTGGGTAAAAGGAATGGTTTTGGGCCCCCGATTAAACAGTATTGGGCCTCTATGTAATTGAGTTTGAAATGAAGTCGTTTTGAAGCCAGGTGACTGCATCTGAATCTTTCAATCTGTACATATTTAAACCCAAATAGAACCAAAATTCTGCCATCCCTTAGCCCAATTATTACCAAAAAATAATAAAATAACATGCATTTAACATATATTTCACTAAATTAACACATTCTCATGAAAATTATAAAATATCACAAAATTATGTGTAAAATCACAAAAAGTGTTATTTATTTACTCAGAATTTGCATAAATTGTACTTAAAAGAGTGTTGAAATATCTATATATTTTAAAGTTTACAGTAATAAAAGAATAAAACGTCTTTTTAAAAACTACTGTCAACAATGCAAAATTAGTAATAAAAACAAACAAAAAGTATGAGTAGGGGTAAGCAAAATTCAATTCGACTCGAAAAATTAAAAAAAATTCAAATTTTTTGAATCGATTTAATCAAATTAACTCAATTTTTTTTTTCGAATTTCTAGTTCAAATCAAATTAAATTTTTGAATTCAAATTACTCAAATAATTCGAATAAACCAAATATCAAACCATTTTACTTTCTTTCACCCCAGCTCCCCTAGCACTTTTACTTTCCCCAAAATATTTTACTTCCTCCCAAACCCCAAAATCTTTTTCATTTTACTCCCCCCCCCAAAAAAAAAAAACTTTTACTTTTCCTTAAAAAATTTTACTTTCCCCAAATCTCAAAAACTTTTTTCATTTTACTTTTTCCCCAAAACTTTTATTTCCTCCAAACTCCCCCAATTTTTTTCCTTTTGCTTTCTCCCAAAACTCCAAAAACTTTTTTTCAAATTTATGTCCACTATTTATATTATTGAATTAAATTTCACATTTTGTACTAATTATCTTATTAAATTGTTTAATCATGTTGAATCTTTATCAATTTCTATTAAAATTTAATTATTAATGATGCAACAAAATATTTGTGTTAAAATTATCTGGTGTTATCAATGTCACATTTTATCTTTAAAATAACTTTTATTAAAAATTAATTTTTTACATTTAATATATTTTTTTAATTTCAAAATACATGGTGACAAGAATCAAAAATAATTGAAGCAACTAAGCAAGTAAAAAAGCTAAAAGCGTATATAAAATATTAATAAATAAATTATAAGGAGTGAAAGTTAAAACAAATTTGATTATGGCGAGTAAACTTAATTGCGGTGAGTAGGAATGACTACAGGATCTAAAATTATTTTTTAATTTAATTTAAACAAATATATTTAATTCAATTAAATTTGAATTTTATCTTACTCGACTCAATTTGAAAAAATTATAAATCGATTTAAAAGAATAAAATATAATTCATCAATTCGATTAACTCATTTGATTCGATTCAAGTATATGAATTAACGCTGAGGCAAATATTAGGTAAAAAATAAATTAAAGCAATCAACTACTCACTTTATTGCAATTATTTGGACAGCCGGTGATTGAAGCGAAGCCAAAGCAAATTGAAATCAGAATTCAAAACACACAACCAAACTTCATAGCTTAGGATTATTAGCTTTTGGGCCCTTGGGCCAATAACAGCACAAAACCTTCTTAATTCTCCCCTTATTCAAATTAGTCTTTAAACTATTAAAACTTTCTAGTTTCACTTTCTTTCAAGTCAATCTTTGACCTAGATTAGTACCCAATAAATATTAAAATTCCAAAAATAATTACTAACTAAAAAATAATTTTTTCGATATTAAATTAAGCTTTACAATAATTTATTCTTGATAAATCTCACCATATTTATAAATAAATTTTACTGAAACCTAACACTGAAAATTTTGGGACATTACATATAACACAAAAATTTCTAAGCAAATACCAAAACTTCTAAAAGTATCTCATTATATATTTTGATATACCAAAATTTATAACTAATACAAAATTTCTAATCAAATACCAAAGTTTATAAGAATATCTTGTTAAATAATACCAAAATATCTAACAAGATGTTTTTAGAAATTTTAGTATTTGCTAAAAGTTTTGATATTACATTCGACTTTTACTATAGTTTACCCAAAGAGTATATTTGCTTTATTTACTGAAAAAGTCAATACAATTTTGTTTTATATGAAGCTTATGAGAAGCACTCCCTGATAAGCATATCCTAAAATATTCAACCATCTATAACTTGATAAATAATTGTGATTTGAAAATTTAACTAGAGCTCAGCATCCAATCAAATCGAGTTTAACTCTATTTTAAATTGAGTTGAAATGAGTAAAATAATGTTAAGTTAAATAAGTTAATAAGTTTTATTTTATCATTTCAATTGAATTTGAAAATTTTTAAATTCAAATCGAGTCAAGTGAAATGAGATTCGAGTCGAGTTAAATAAATTTATTTAACTTAAATTAAAAAAATCAATCAGATTAAAATTTTGTTGACAATATGACTAAATTCCAAGCTAACAAACATAAATACCATGTATATTTGAAAACTCTTTTAAAACAAAATAAGAGAAAACAAGATAATTAATTAGTATGATAAACTTGATTTGATAATTCTTGTTTAAGGCTTTAAATTTATTTTTATTTTAAATTATAATTTATCATTTTATATATCTTTAAAGATTTTTTAGTAATTTTAATATTTTAAAATTTTGAATATATATTTATAAAATTTTGGAAAAATATTTTATAAATATTTTAAATTTTCGAAAATTATTTTGAATTTATTGTAATATCTTTTAGAGGGAATAATTTGTCTTCAAAACTGTTAGTGACTTAAAAAGTTTTTAAATTAATTTATTATTTAAATTACTCGAGTTATAAAATTCAGTTCAACTCGATAGTAAAAATTGAATTATTTATTTAAGTTTATTCAATAAAATAAAAAATTTTAATAAATTAGTTTGATTAATTTAAAATTTAAAATTTTTAATTTTTAAATCTAATCGAATTTTAAGGTGAAACTCAAATTTCTTGTTTGAAGTCTGTTTTTTTAAAGTAATTTCTTGTTTAAGTTGATGGTGATGTTGATGAAGGACCATCTGTTCTTGATGTAGAACCAAGATGCAATCTCTCATTGACAATTGTACAATACACCACCACATGATTCACACCGAACCTTTTTATAGCTCCGTTTCGAATATGCTTTTTCTCTCCTCCGTACAATTTCCCACTACTTCGTCGTTGCAAAGATAATAAAGAAGATGGATCCAAAACTATAACTTTTAATCTAAAATTACATTACAGTCCCTCCGCTCTTATCGCTATCCTGTTTTCTAACTGTATATAGCGTTTGACCTTACATGTGATCGACAAGTCACACAACTTTAGGGACAGTACTGTAATTTTCCGTGAAGATGATTTCATTTCAGCCAGGTGTGAACCAAAAGTCCTTTTTCTTTGGCAAACGTCAAATCATTGCTTAATTGTTTAACGCATTATTATATATATAATCTGTACATTTGACTTTGGAAGGATAACATTTTCGAAAACAAATATGTTACATAATACATTTAATTTTAAAATGAGATTTTTTAGCATTGTGGATTTTGAACATTTATCTCAATATGCACATAGTCTCATTAAGTATATTTGTTATGAATTAATTTTGTTCAATTTTTTGGTAAATTAGACAAAGAATTACATAGAATAGATCATAGACAAATTATAGCTATTATCCTCCAAGATCTCTTTAATTTTTATTTTTAATTATTTATTTGATTATAATTCGATATATTTACGATTATAACAATAATTTCAAAAATCAATGCATTAACCAATTATTATTGTTTTATTTATATGTTGTTAATAGTCCTTTCACGATAATTAAAATCATAAATAAGCCAACACCAATTCTTACTTCAAAGTAATTATCAAATAAGTCAGTTATGCCTATAATCACCAATTAAATATAATTTTTATTAATTAAATATGTATAATAATTTTTGATTTAGTGAGAAGAGTTTAAAATGTAGGTTTAATCCTAAAACAATTTCGTACCCACTTTCAGTTAAAAGAATAATTAAATATATGTGAATTCAGTATTATTAAATTTGTAATAGAATTAATTCAAAATTGAATTTACATCAATTTCATACTTGATCCAAATATTTTCTACTCAATTATCAAAAGTAAAATAAATGAATAAATATTTTCAGCACTTGTATTCATTCTTCTAGTGCTTTTATTTTTGTTTTTGTTAATGTAATACAGTACCTTCAGCAACTAAAAATAATATAGGACGGTACATTAAATAAAGGTCTAATAACGTATTTCATCTTTTAAGTTTATAAAAAAAAATTGCCTTTTATTTAACTTTTTAGTTGTTTTAGATTTTAAGTTTATTCTCAAATTATTTCAAATACAAAATTTAAATTGGATTAATTTTTGAAAATTAAATTCGTAAACTTTATTAAATTGACATCCATATGATAATCTATTTACATTTTATATCATTAATTAATTAATTTTTAATTTAAAAATATTAAAAATATATTTTTTATTTTTTATTTTTAATAAATTTTATAAATTTTAAATTTTAAAATTAATTAGTCGTGGTATTTATAATCCACGTGTATCCTCAAAGAAAATTGAAAGGTTGTAAAAAATTCAGGTACCTTCCCAAAGAAATTGCATATTTATACGACACTCTATGTAAATTTCTCTAATGCGAGAGCCTCAAAACGTTAAACCCAATGGCGATCCCAACTCAGTTAGTCCTCTCCTTTCTCCTCCTTTCTTTTTCCTCCGTCGTTTTTTCAGTAAGTAGCCCTCAACATCCCCCATAATCTCCTCTCTATCTCTAACTCTAACCTCTCGATCTTTCTCTTTTTTCTTGCTTGTAGGACGGTGAAGATTGCGTTTACTCCGTCTACATAAGGACGGGATCCATCATCAAAGGCGGAACCGACTCCATCATCGGCCTACGGCTCTACGATGCCAATGGCTACTCAGTGGAGATCAGCAACATCGAAGCGTGGGGTGGGTTAATGGGGCCAGGATACAACTATTTCGAGAGGGGTAATTTGGACATTTTCTCAGGTAGGGGACGTTGCTTGGATGCCCCTCTTTGTGCCATGAACTTGACCTCCGATGGTTCGGGTGAGCACCATGGATGGTACTGTAACTATGTGGAAGTTACCATGACTGGCGTCCATAAACCTTGTAGCCAGCAGCAGTTCACGGTGGAGCAGTGGTTGGCGCTCGATGCCCCACCTTATGATCTCACCGCCATTAGAAACTATTGTCCCTCGGAGGTTCCCGATGATCGTCGTCATAGGAAGTCTAGCTCTAGCATTTGATGCGTTTTAGTTAGAATAATAATAATTATCATGGTGATAATGAGGATGATTAATAAGAGGGGTAGGTGGGGATGATTATGGACTCATGGTTTGCAGCGGCCCTTTGGTCATTAGTGTTCGTCTCTTTTTGTTCGATAACGTTTGTCGCGTAATGTGACAATTATGGATTAAATATATTATGTTTTCACTACAAATATTAACTATAAACTTTATTACATAAAAAAATATAAGTATTAACTAATTTTTCTATGATTCTTAATTATAATGTATTATATTTATTTTTAAAAATTTATAAAATCATTCGTAATGTTTTAATAAAACGCAAATTACTAATAATTTATTTCAATAATAAGACATAATATATTATGTTTATTTCAATAATAATAAATGATTTATTAATATTTTTAAAATAATTAGTGTAATAGCCAATTTCGGACTAGGTCAAAAAAACAAAATTAAACTCAAATGAATAATGAAAGCCCAATTGTTCTTTAAGTCCATTTACAACATATGTATGGCCCAACAACATAAAACCCATTTCAAAACCAAATACAAACCCAAACCAACTCAAATTTCAAAACCAAATACAAACACAAACTACCCAAGTCCACTTCTAACCTTAGCCCATTACAAAGAGAACAGCAGCAACCCTAGCTACCAAGCCTCCAGCCGCCGCATGCTAGGCCAACCATTGGCCACCTCGCGCAAAGCCTTCCCCGCACGCCACCATCGATTTCCTCGCCTCTACACCTGCAGAGAGAAATTAATACAAGGCATAATAACAAAACGACAAAAAAAAATGAAGGTAAAGGGTTGTAATTCAGCTTTAAAAGCCTGAGGATCCTCTTTGTAATTTTTTTACACACACCATTAATCAAAAAAGCAGAACAAAAGCTCGAAAAGGTTGATTTTTTATTCTGTTTATCGTGTTCTTTGCGTCCCTTTTTATTTCATTTTATTTTTTATCTTTTTATTTTTTATTTATAAAACCAATTTTAAACACAAAAAATAAAAAACAGGAAGGAAACACTTACCTGGACCGCCCTAGAGTCGCGCCGTCGGATCCTCATCTCTGTCGACGGAGTCGATTCCAAAAAAAGGGGTAAAAGGACCTCCTTCTCTCGTTTTTAGGCTGAAAAAATTGTGGCCCTTGAATGGCTTAAACATGAGCTAGAAAGCCCGGCTCGCACCGCCCAACCACCATCCGTGGTGGCGCCGTGACAACGGAGGCGATGATGGGTTTCAAAACCCTAGCCGCAAAGGAGAAAGGGAGAGGGAGAGAGAGCAAGGAGGCTCTCTGTTTTTTTTTTTTTTAAAATGAGGGCTAAAATGAAAGGGAAATAAAAAATTTTGGCTTAAATAGCCCAGCAAAACGTCGCCGTTTTGCAAACCCCCCCTCCACGCCTCAAAATGACGTCGTTTAGGGGCGGACGCACAACCTGACCCGTACCCAGCGGAGGATCCTCGCATTTTGACCTAATGGTCTATTTGCGCATTGGATCCCTCCGCTTTCTTAGCGCGTTTCAATGTGGTCCCGTCTTACTTTTTTATTTCGATTTTTGCCCCAGAATTTTACCTCTGTTCATTTTGGTCATCCGACCATTCGAAGAAACAGACCCTTGGAACGCTGTGTACAAAGGGTTTGGGACATTTGCTCTTTCGATCCTTGTTCTCTCGCGCGCATTCTAATATAGTCCTTAGCAACTTTTATTTCTTTTTACGATTTATACCCTGATTTTTGACTCGATTTTAATCTCATCCTTAGCTTGTTAATTTGTTTATTTATTTCTTTTTCAAAAACCGTTTTATTATTATTTACTTATTAATTTTATTTTTAAAACTTATTTTGTATTAAACTGTTTTGTATTTTTATATACTATTTATTTTGAATTTCTTTTACACATTGTTTATTTAAACTTATTATATATTATTTTAAGTTATTATATATATTATCTATTTTAAACTTTATATATATTAGTTAGTCTAAACTGTTTTATATGATTCTAAAATTTGTTAATTTTTTAAAAAAACCTTTTTAGTTATTTTATATATATATCTATTATCTATTTTAAACTTTTGTATATATTATCCATTTTACATTTTATAGGTTACTTAGTAAACTGTTTTATATATTATTTATGTTTTTTATTTTTAAAAAGGTTTCATATTGTTTATTTTAAACAGTTTTTTATTTTTATTTTGAATTTTTTTATATATATTACTTATTTTGAATAATATTGTTTATTTTAAATTGTTTCAAATGATTTATTTCGTTTTTTTATGTGAATATTGAAATGATATATGTTGTATGGTTGTTGCCATTGTGTGTATTTTAATTCGTTTATTTCGTATTTTCGTATTGTTGTTGTTCATTCGTACAATGTTATGTTCATGTACTATTGTCCACGCTCATTACTATATTTTTATTTTTGTGTCATCGCATCATGAATTTAATACCAACATATTTATTCAATAAATCGTTTTATCTTAATCCAAACAAACAATGTACGTCGTTTAAATATCATATTCGCTATTATTCAAAAACAAAAATTTCAAAATAAGGCAATGTTTCGCGTTTTGGAATATCGTGAAATTGTACCCTAACTTACGGGGTTTCGGTTTTCTCGTTGATCCTAAATGGCCAACCATCCTTTGAAGTTTTAAAATACATGGAATTCCAATGAAATTTAAAAACAAACTTGCGCTCGGAGTTCATGGTATCGTGTCCTAACTTACGGGATTTGAAACTCTGATATCTCGATACGAGGAAATCTTTAGCAATCATTTTGATCTAATTCAAGCATTTTTTTAAAAAAATCGATGTTAACAAAAAAAAGATCATATTTTAAATCCGTTCCCAATTTTCAACTTTTGACATTAAGACACTAACTAATAATTCGGTACCAATTTTGGGCGTGACGAGGGTGCTAATCCTTCCTCGTACGTAATCGACTCCCGAACCTGTTCTTTCGAGTTTCGTAGATCAAAAACACCATTTTAGTAAACTAAAATGTTTTATTAAAACAAAGGTGATCCGATCACACCTAATAAAGATCGGTGTCGACTCCCGTTTTAATTTTCAAACAAAGTCGATTCCTTTCTCAAAAAAATAGTTTCGACAGCTTGGTGACTCCATTGGGGACTTTGAGAGTCGAGCCATAAATTGATTAATTTTTATCCTTTGTCGAACTTTGAAAATTCGTTTTAAACTTACGATCATTTCATTGCACTTCATTTTTTTTGTTTTTCTCTTTATATATAATTGGCTTTTGGTTTGAGTCTCTTAGTATACATTTGCGCATCATATTGCATTATTGGTCAATTTTACCCTTTTAAGTGGGAGTGAGAAACTATTTCTTCGTGAGGTCTTCACCTCCGTATAGGATAGTGGATCACTTTCGGGATACATCCGTACCTGTGTCTTCGTGAGATTTTTATCTCCATATAGCCATAAGGAAATGTATTCCCTTGAACTGAACTCGATCCGTATGAACCTACAATGGGTGAGGATCGAAGAATCTACTGGTTCAGATACCTTTACTCTAGAACCAAACCACATATAATAAGCCCTAAGAGCCTACCCTAGCTAGAACCATGCCGAACCCTAGTGATTACCCGAATAAGTGCTTGATTATTTCCTGTTTGCTTTGAGTTCTATTTTTTGTACATAATACTGACTTGCTGTGTTTTGCTATTATTGCATGGCATCTCATCATAAAAAAGATGTTTGTGACATCCCTAAAGTGACCTTAGTCGGAAAGCGGTTTCGGGACCGCTAAACCGAGTCATTAAATTATTTGAGTATGATAGTTACTGTCTAAATATGTGAAAATGCATGTGTGAATTTTTTTTAATTCTTTGATTTAGTTAATTTGAAGGTGAATTGAAAGAAAAAGGACTCATGTGAAAGGATTTAATTATATGTGGCTAATTTTAAGAGGTTAATAAAGGAATGAAGTAAAATAAATGGAGTTGCATGTCAAATAACCCATTTGACAAGGTTAGTGGCCGGCCATGACAAAATTATGGGCAAGGGAACATGTTTCCAAATGCTAGTGGTGTATGTAGGAAGCCATAAAATAATAGCTAGCATTAAAGAAATGAACAAAAAAATGAGCATGGATGCCCCCCCCATTGTACCGTAACTAGAGAGAAAAAACAAAAAAAAAATGAAGGAAAATGCTCATTCTATTCTCCATTGCCGTGGCTTGAAGGAGGAAGAAGAAGGGAATTCTTTTGTGCATGATTTGGCTTGGTTGATGCTTAGGAAGAGGTAAGCACTTTGAAACCCTTGGAAATTTAGATGTAAATGAGGTGATTAGTTCAAGTTCTATTCATTCCATGGATTAAATTTGGTTGTTTGGAGGTTTGGTATTTGGCCAAGTAGTTGAAGCTCTTGGTACATATATTTTCATGAAAGTTGAAATTGGTTTGTTCATAAGGGAGGGGTGCGAATGTGGCCAATGAAAGGCCTTGATGAACTATATATGTGGCTTGGGTTTATGATATTCGGTTAAGGGATATTGTGCTAGCAAGGTTGGTTTTATATATACATGTAAGTTACTTTGTATATGATGTTTAAAAAAAAAAATAGTGAAGGGCAAGTTAATGATGTTGGATAAATTTTTAGTAGAGTTGTGCTTAGGCATTCGGTCATTGATGAGCATTGTGGTAACCTAGTTGTAGTTGCAACTCCTAATTTTGAGATGGAATTTGTACACATACGTTAAGTAAATGGTTAGGGCCGAATGGGGACTATGTGTTTGAAAGAATAAAATCGATACTATAATTGATAGTATAAGTATTGACCATTCAATCAAGGGTATAGGTGATGTTAGATCAATTTTAGCACATTCGGCTATTTAGGTATACCCAATCATGATATTGCCTTTGATTGTATAAAATCAACTAAAATGGGTGGTTAGTGAGGGTGGCTATTTAATATACGAATATGTATATGTGTATGTGTGATAGGATTATTGATAGAATAGTAAATTGCATAAGGCTATTGGTAGAATAGCCAAGAACATAAGGTAGCAAGATAAAATTTTACCATGTTGTTCCGTATGTTATATGATCATTAGAATGTGGATACCAACATATGTACCAAAGCGATTGAATGAGTTAATTTGTTTGTTTAAGCTCAAGATCCTAAAGGAGAGCGTCCAACAAGGGAAATCGAAGGTCAACGAGTAGCCGACTTAGAATTATTTGCCCAACACAAGGTAAGTCATTAAGCACATATGTTTGATATTGCTTAAATGATTGTAAAATCTATGCAATT
Source organism: Gossypium arboreum (assembly GCF_025698485.1). Lineage (NCBI taxonomy): Eukaryota > Viridiplantae > Streptophyta > Magnoliopsida > Malvales > Malvaceae > Gossypium > Gossypium arboreum. The sequence continues at coordinate 79,663,903 of NC_069081.1, read as the reverse complement.
GTGTTTAATGGGATGCTATATATATATAAATGAAATTGTATGTGTATGGAGTGATGACAATTGTTGAATGTAAAAGAAATAGTGAAATGTTTAGAAAGTTTGCTTTCGGCACTAAGTGTCTTGGGCAATACGTGTGTCTGGTGGCGAGATTGGCACTAAGTGTGCGTGCTGGAAATATATGGCACTAAGTGTGCATGCTGGAAATATATGGCACTAAGTGTGCGAGCTCGAAGGGTATGGCACTATGTGTGCGGGCTTAAATCGCATGGCACTAAGTGTGCGAAATCGAGTATTAAGCGGTGTGTGTGCGTACTCTATATATATATATAAATATCTCCGATCGAACAATTATATGGAGGTGTGTCTCCATCGAGTTGAGTATGGACAGCGGATCGGGTAAGTACCTTGAGCTCATGACGAATAGGTAATATGTTCATGCTCGGGGTTGAGCTTGGTAAGCTTTAAATCTATGTGATGATTGCAATTGTATGATTGTGGTGAAAATGAGTTGGTGTGTAAAATGCCTCAAATATCTTATTGTATAGAATATGAAATGTGGATGTATGACTTGGTATGAGATTGAACCGAAGGTCCAAGGAACTATGATATAGTTCGATATGGATGGAGTACTTAGCCTCGTTCATTATTTCATGTTGTAATAATTTTGTTAATGGATGGTTGTGGAATGCTTATGGCTTCTTGAGTTATAAACTCACTCGGTGTTTTCTTGTCACCCATTTTAGGTCTCTTGGACTCGTCTCTTGTGTACTCGGAACCGTCGTCGAAGTCATCACACGGCGAACAATCTTTTGGTATTGTCTCCTTAGTCGATCTAGGAGAACATTTGGCATGTATAGGCTATTTTGTTTTGTTGAATTTTGGGTTGTAAACTTTAAGCCATGCGAAAATGGCCTATGTGGTCGGTTGAGTGTGATTCTAAAACCTATAGTCACAAGTCTTAGAAACCTTAATTTTGATAAGGTGGCCATAGCTTGTATTATGTATGATGAATTATAGTTGGCCATGGAAGAATTATGAAATAGTTATTGTTTGCTTTAGTAACAGATGCTGCCAGCAGCAGTGAGGTGAGATTGAAAAATCACTAAAAATAGTAAAAGTAGAATTAAATAGTGAATAAATTATGAAATTGAACCTTGATGAATCTACTTTCATATGGAAGAAACGAAACGGTCATATGAGTCAGATTTTAAGAGATATTCAGGTTTTTGTGAAACAGGGCCAGAACGGTTTCTGGATCCCCTGCTCCGACTTTGAAAATTTACCATAAATTATCCAGAAACAATTAGAAGTCATGCCTTATATTCATAGATTCCCCTTTGAGTCTAGTTTCATTAAAAACAAACGGTATAAGCATTGGAGCTCTGTACGAGATGATATCCAGGTCGTAATGTGCAAAGGTCAGTGTAGTCGAACCCTGAAACAGGGGTGACTTTAACTAATAAACTGTACCAATTGGCCTGACCAAAAATTCTAGAAAAAAATGTGTAGATGGAATTATGAGTCTAGTTTCAGGGAAAATTTATGGAACTGGTTTTCAAGTTCGGGAACTCGAGATATGATTTTTAAGGTAACAGTGACGCAGTTAGCTAGCCTGCCTGGAACAGAAATTCATAATTTCCAAGAGAGAAATAAGGGAAGTAAGCCCGGTAACACCTCGTGGTCAAATCCGGTGACGGTCACGGGTTTGGGGTGTTACAATGTTGATTTACGTTCGGTTACTAGATAGAAAAGCTTAGCATGGAAAAAGGGTTTCTTGATAGAGTGGAGGATAACACGGTTGTCTGAGTATGGTTCGAGAGGATGCAGCAAGAGAAATGAGATAATTTGACCGAGGGATATGAATCAGAGTTGTGGGATTTCACTCGTATCAGTGTGACTCAGAATGACCTGCAAGAACTAAAAGAGATATGGAATAGTTGGAACGACGAGATCAAGCAACTCTTTTACTGTAATTACGATGTCCTACCCTATCTGCTCAATGTAAAGGTGGACAAGTACCTGTTTCGAGCCCTCGCGTAGTTTTAGAATCCCGCCTATAGTTGCTTCACTTTCGAAAGATTCGATTTGGTACCTACTGTGGAGGAGTACATGACTTTACTTCATTTCTCAAAGATTCAGGCCGACAGGGCCTATTCAAGACCTGTTAACATCCCGACTTTTTTGAAGAAATTGATGAGTATCACGGGGATGAGCGAACAATGGGTTGTAGCCTGGATCAAGCAGAAAGGGGATAGTAAGTGTATTCCTTGGAGGAATTTGAGGGACTTGATCCTAGCACACCTGGATATGAAGAAGAGGGTTGACATTTTCGCCTTGAGCATCTACAGTTTGATCATCTTTCCCAAGGCATTAGGATATGTAGATGAAGCCGTATTAGACTTATTCGATCGACTTGATAAAGGGACCACACCCGTCCCGGCAATCCTAGAAGAAACTTTTCGATCCTTGAACGTTTGTCGGAGGGCGGGGGAAGGAATATTAGTAGGATGTGCGCAGTTATTGCTGGCTTGGTTCCACAGCCACTTTTGGAAAGTAGAAAAAGGTCTCCTATCGAGTTTTCTCTAAGGACTATTCCCCATTAAGAGAATTAGTGGCTACGCCGAGGCGAAACGATATCTTAGAAGAGAAGTGGATATCTATTCTCCAGAATTTGCAAGGCAAAGATGTTGAATGGAGGGCTCCATGGTTGATCCCCGACGAGATCTTATATCGGTGTGGTGATTTTGACTGGGTCCCTCTACTTGTAATATGGGTAGCCATTGGATACACTCCACTACTTGTGTTAAGGCAGAATCGATCGAGGCAATTTATACCGGTGAACAAGGGTTGGCTTAATGTGAGTTCTTTTACAAAGGCGACAATTATAAGAAAAGGGTTTGTGAGATATCATATGCTTGGAACCAAACCCGAAGAATAAAAAGATTCACCACGGGCCCGATGACAACCCCCGAGTATGAATGGTGGTGGGGTAGGAGAGTCAACGACAATATCCTTAGGCTGAATCAAGGGAACACTTGACCGATTGAGGAGCATTTACGAGTCATCCCGTCTGAGTTAGAGATCATCAAGTAAGACTTTGAGAAAATGAGCTCGGAATTGGGAAAGAAGATAGAGCAGTTAGAAGAGGAGAAGATGAAGTTGGGATTAGACGTCGATATCCACAAGCTAGAGACACAGAAATTGAGGAAGGAAAAAAACAAGGCCGAGGAAGATTTATATAGTCTGAAAATTGATTACAAAAAGCTGCGTATGTCAATAAGAACTGTTGGTTTAGATAAAACGTCGGAGCAGTGGCGTCAAAAAATTAAAGAAGAAAAGCCTAGAGCCGATCATTGGGAGAAAAAGTTTCAAGATGCCCAACCGCGAGAGGATGCCCTAAAAAAGAGTTTTTTGGAGGTCCAAAGCGAATGAGAGAGGTTACGAGCTCGGGTAGCTAAATTGGAAAAATCACTACATCAGCATCGTAGCCGTAACTCCTTAATTAAGTTGAAGGCCAGTCTAAGCAGGATCGAAGAGTTGAAAGGGAAAGTAGAGGAACTTGAGACTACACTACGAGATAGCAAAATTCGAGTGGAACTTCTTGAGGCAAACAACGACCATTGCAAGGAATAGCTTCACCGCTCTCAAGAGCAGATCAGAGATAGAGATTATGTCATGGGTGAAGCTGTGGCTCAGGTTCGGGAGGTAGCCGATCATTTGCAAACCTTGGCAGTTCAGGCTGATGTATTAAGCTTAAAGTATGAGTCAAAATCAGATCAAGGCCAAAACTTATCTTGGCTTCTTAGGAAGGTTAAGGCTTTGGGCATTAGAGCAAAGTCGTATATGTAATTATCCACTCTATGTAAAGAAAATTTTCTTCTAGTAAAGTTTTTCTAATAAAATTGAATCAGAATCAACGCATCTTTTTGCATTCATTTCATTCATTTGCATTTCATTTCATCATATGCATTAAATTTCACAAAAAAAGACCCTAACTAAACAAAATTATTTCAGTTAATTTAGAAATCAACAAGAATCAACCAACCGAATGCCGCTACAATACCCGTCGCAAAACCAAAGCAATGGATCAGCGGTTAGAAAGATTAGAACAAATGCAAAGGGATATGCAAGAGCAATTACAAACACAGATGCAAGAGCAATTAGCTAGAATCCAACAGGACATGAGGGAACAATTGCAAGAGTCCCAAAATAATATGATAGGTCAGTTGGCGTAGTTGCTAGTTAAAGAACGTGAAAAAGGGAAGAGCACTGCAATCAACTCAGGGAACGACAATGAAGACCCTGTCTATCCCCTGGTTTTACTCCTGTCAATGACCAGACATATCCAGAGGTGTACCCACGAGTGGTACTCATCACTATCAAGCCCCAACAATATCAGGCTAGTGCCTCGGCACCGATGAACTTTCCTACAGGCTCGGGCTCTAATCCCGGGGATAATCCAACTAATTCAGTTGTCTCGAACCTTGATGATATGGCAGAAATAGAAAAGGCAAGAGTAGATCTGGCAAAACAACTCGATGACCGGTGCAAATGGCTTGAAGAAAAATTCAAAGTAATGGAGACCGTTGACTACCATTGCGGGATTGACGCCAAAGATTTAAGCTTGGTCCCAGATTTGATCCTCCCACCAAAATTTAAAGCTCTGGAGCTCGAAAAGTACAGCGGGACTAATTGCCCCGAAGCTTACATCACGATGTTCTGTCGAAGGATGACAGGATACGTTAACAATGATCAGCTGTTAATTCACTATTTCCAAGACAATCTGACCGGGTCTGCGACCAAATGGTATAACCAGCTAAGTCGTGCCCAAATTGGTTCATGGAAGGACTTGGCTCAAGTTTTCATGAAACAATACGGTCACGTGATAGACATAGCACTCGATAGAATTACACTACAAAACATGGAAAAGAAACCTAATGAGAGCTTCAGGCAGTACGCCCAACGATGAAGGGAGATAGCGATGCAAGTCCAACCACCTCTCTTAGAGAAGGAAATGACCATGCTCTTTATCATTACCCTAAAGGCCCCATTTATTCACCACATGTTGGGAAGTGCCACTAAGAGCTTCTCGGACATAGTAATGTCTTGAGAGATGATAGAAAACACGATAAGATGCAAGAAGATTGAAGCGGGGGAAAGTGCCAAGAGATCAGCCCGAGAAGGAAAGAAAATGAGGTGAACAATGCGAGCGTATACAATAAGGGTTATTCCAAGCCAGTCACAGTGAGTTAGCCGAGGGTAGCGACTACTAGCCATCAAGGCTCCGCAAGACAAGATTCCAACCCAAGGCCTAACACAGAAAGAGTTCAGTTCACGCCAATCCCAATGACGTATAGGGAGCTTTACCAGAACCTATTCGATGCGCATGTGGTGTCCCCATTCTACCTGAAACCCATGCAACCTCTATTCCCTAAGTGGTATGACACAAACGCTCAATGCGGATACCATGTAGGAATCACAAGACACACGATTGAGAACTGCCATCGACTTAAAAAAGGTAGTCGAAAGGTTCATAAAGATGGGCATTGTAAAGTTCGATGATCCCAAAAGACCTAATGTGGCAGGGAATCTGTTACCCAGTCATTCAAAAAAAGGGGTAAACGTGATAATTGAAAATGGAGGAAAGAGAACCAGGATGGATGTATTAGAGGTAAAGACTCCATTGAAATGGGTTTGGAAGAAGATGATAGAAGAAGGTTTAGTCACACAAGATTTAAAGGAGAAGCATGAATGAGCAAAGCACTACTGTGAATTCCACAACAAAGAGGGTCATGAGAGCCAAAAGTGCAATGAATTCAGGGCGCTGGTACAAGATCTGATAGAAAATAAAGAGCTTGAATTATTTGAGTATACTGAGAGGCCGGAAGGAAAAGATGTGTGCGCGTCGGAAGAAGGGACAACCAACAAAGTCCATGGGGTCAGTCACCCAGTAGTAATCATATTACGGCCAAGAATCAGTGAAGTCGGAGCACCAATTGCGCCAAAGGTCATAATCCAGAAGCCCGTTGCTTTCTCTTATAAAGATAGCTAGAGTGTGCCTTAGAACTATGACTGTAACGTGACAATCCCGGGAGAGAAGAACCCAGTTGACACTTTAGAGAAAGGACAAGAAAAAGGTTTCTATACATGCAGTGGAAGAAGTTATACCCCGAACACAAAGGCAGAACCAATTAATGGAAAATCCGTGGTTGTTGAACAAAAAAATGAGAAGAAAATCAGACTTGAATCACCTATCAATGAGTCTGTGACTGAAAAGAAGGCTAAAGAATTTTTAAAATTCCTGAAGCACAGCGAGTACAGCGTTGTGGAATAATTGCACAAACAACCAGCTCACATATCGGTACTAGCCTCGCTCTTGAGCTCAGAGACACACCGCAGTGCATTGATGAAAGTGTTAAATGAAACATATGTTGCGGATTATATCTCTGTCAACAAGCTCGATTGTTTGGTGAATAACATCAGGGCTGATAATTTTATTTTCTTTAATGATGACGAAATACCACGGGAGGTATGAAATCTACAAAGGCCCTGCACATCACTACTCGCTGCAAAGGATACACGTTGTCGGGGGTACTGATTGATAATGGATCAGCGTTGAATGTCCTGCCCTTGTCCACGCTAAATAGGTTGCCAGTGGATGGTTCTCACATGAAGACATGTCAAAAATAGTGAGAGCATTCGACGGTACTGAAAGAAAAGTGATGGGAAGAATTGAGATACCTCTTTTGATTGGCCCAAACACATATGAGGTGGACTTCTTGGTTATGGACATCAAGCCTTCATACAACTACCTATTGGGGAGGCCGTGGATTCACTAAGCTGGAGCAATACATTCGTCACTACACCAAAAATTGAAGTTGGTAATTGAGGGTAGATTGGTAACGATAAACACAGAAGAAGATATCATTGCATCTGTTACCAGTGATGCATTGTACATAGGTGCAAACGATGAGGTGATAGAGTGTTCCTTTCGATCACTAGAATTTTTCAATGCTACATTCATTGTCGAAGGGAACAAGATCCCAATGCCCAAAATATCCAAAACTACAAATATTGGCCTGCAATTGATAGTCGAAAAAGGAGCCTTACTAGGGAGAGAGCTTGGAAGATGCCTCCAATGAAGGATTGAGGCACCAATGCTAAAAGAAAAACGAGACCGCTTTGACTTAGGATTTAAGCCAGATGCGAAGCAAAAAAAGAAAAGAGTTGGAGAAAAAGCAAGAAAGAAGAAGAGCGCGTCTGTGCGGTGAGGAGGTCAAATGTGAACCAAAGACCTTTCCTCATTTATCCAGAGCATTTGTGTTGGGAGGAACTATCTATCTCGAACAGAGGATGACGAAAAAGAAAATGGCAGAAGAAATGTTGGGAAGTTTGAGCATTAATGCCATATCTGAAGGAAAAACTGAAGAGGGGAATTTATCTGGAATTCGCCCTTACATCCCTGGAAGTGTTTTGAACAATTGGACCACGGAGGAGATCTCTGTAACTTTTAGAATTAACTCAAAGTAATGTTCAAAACAAGCTTATTGCTCTAGGCCTAGGGGCAATAAGAATTCTTTTATGAAATAGGCATATGTCCAAATATCATTATTTCAATAAAAAATGCATTTTTGCGTTTTATCTTAAGCAAATATTCTTTTATTCTTTCCACTTCATTCATGTTCATACCACACAAATACATATTCTTAGATTTTTCTTCATCCCTATAACAGGTCTCTAGATATCAATGATATGAGCAATGTGGCTACTGATTCAGAGTTTCCTTTTGAGCAAGATATGTGTACGGAGGATTCTTAGGATTTTGAAGATGATCGAAACTGTAACCTATCCCCTGATTTGTTGAGGATGGCAGAACAAGATGAGAAACAAATCCTACCTCACAAAGAGTCAGTGGAAATTGTGAGCCTAAAAGAGGGAAAAGTGTAACACCCCTCACCCGTATCCAACACCGGAACAGGGCTCGAGGCATTACCAGAATTAAACATTCATAAACATACAAAACCGGGTCACTAAATTTCGCCCAAAATTTAAAACTTCTAGAACATATGCATATCGTCCCTTATATAGGCCATTAAGGCCTATAACATACATTAAGGTGGTTCGGGACAAAATCGAAAACATTCGGTAAACTTTGGGCAACCTAATAAATTTCTAGCTTTGGAGTGTCACACGCCCGTGTAGGTGGGCCGTTGGACTCACACGTTCGTGTGACTTGGGGCACACCCATGCCCTTAGCCTGTGGGCAACACTGTCTTTGGGACACGGCTATGGTACACGCCCCTGTGACCTACCCGTGTCTTGTACTAACTTAAAATTTTAAGTGCAGGGGACACACGACCATAACACACACCCATAGGAGGGAACCGTGTGTCACACATGGCCTAGACACAAGCCCGTTGTAACACCCCGTACCCGAGCCCGTTACCGGAGTCGAACACAAGGTGCACACAAACTCAGCTAAATTGTTTTCACAGTCCATAAAAATTTTCCAGACTAGCTGGTTACCGCGTCACTGTCGCTTCAAAAATCATATCTTGAGTTTTAAAGCTCGAAAATCAGTTTCGTAATTTTTCCCTGAAACTAGACTCATAATTCCATCAACAAATTTTTTTCTAGAATTTTTGGTCAGGCCAATTAGTACAGTGTATTAGTTAAAGTCTCCCCTGTTGCAGGGATTGACTACACTGACCTTCGTGCGTTACGAAATGGATATCTCCCTGTACAGAGCTTCAATACTGATGCCGTTTGTTTCTATAGAAACTAGACTCAGAGAGGAATCTATAAATATATGGAATGACTCCTAATTATCTCTGGTTAATTTAAAATGAATTTCCAAAGTCGGAATAGGGGATCCAGAAACCGTTCTGGCCCTGTTTCACAAGAACTTTAATATCTCTTAACATGTAACTCCTATGACCGTTTCGTTTCTTCCATATGGAAGTAGACTCATCAAGATTAATTTACATAATTTATTCACTATTTAATACCATTCCTACTATTTTTAGTGATTTTTCACATCCACATTACTGCTGCAGTCAGCATCTGCCTTTAAGGTAGGCTTTACCTATTTCATGATTATTATGATTCAATTGGCCCTTTTTGCATACATAGCACAAAGTGTGATCATGATTAACCATTCCAATGGCTAATCATTTCAAAACAAGTCCATACCCCATAATGATCAACATACAAACGATTATAGCATTATACTAAAAACGTATATAAGCCATTTTCGCATGGCTATCCAAGTTTACACAAAACCGAAGGGTACATGACCTTCAACAAAAGGGTAGTCCTATACATGCCATTTCAAAGTTCCACCAAAATTTGTACCAAAATGGGGACTTCGATAGTGTGGATGACTTCGACTTCTTTGATCCCGAATCCGATAGCTAACGAAATAAACCTATAAAACAGAGAGCCCAAGCAGCGGGTAAGCATTTTAATGCTTAGTAAGTCTCAAGGAATGAAATCAGCTTTGACTAAAGTATTTTATTCACATGGCTAAATAAATAACTTTACTAATACACATTCCCATAATCATACTTATTTCACATTACCGACCCTTATGTTCATACACAAAAGAACAACTTAGCCCAAGGCCGGTAGCTCGTTTATCAATGGAGCGCATACTTACTTGTAAGGATTCAACTAATTCAAGCATATACAAACATACCTCATTGCTGGAATTTTCACAAGTGTATAAACTGAAATTTTCACAGCAAGATTGCTCACTTCGAATCACGTACCTTGATTTAACCGGATATAGTGACTCGCTCGATTGTCTTGGGACCTAGCCGGTTATAGTGATTCATACGATTGCCTTGGTCTTAACCGGTTGGTAACTTGCACAAAGGCCTTGGTCTTAGCCGGATATATCAACTCGCATACGAATGCCTTGGTCTTAGCCGGATATATCAACTTCATACGAATGCCTTGGTCTTAGCCGGATGTAATTACTAGCATAATTGCCTTCGGGACTTAGCAGGATATCATTCAATGTTCATTTACACATATATCAATAATCAAGACACATCCATAATTCATTTTCGTTACTATGGCTCTAACACAAAATATTTATCAACCTTTACTATTTCGGCTCAATAGCCACACACACAAGGAGCATGATTTCAATATAATTCAAGTAGGGTCATTACTCGAAGACTTACCTCGGATGTTGTCGAGCGATTTCGACGGCTATTCAACTACTTTTTCCTTCCCTTTATCGGATTTAGCTCCCCTTTGCTCTTGAGCTAATTCACACAAATTTAACTTATTAAAATCTCATTATGATAGCTTATGGCCGAATATGACAAGGAGTTTAAATGGTCATATGGCCATCCTTTAGCTCAAATACACAATGGTCATGCACATTTTTAAATCACAACAAGCAATTCAATACCATTCATTCAAACATCAAGGTGAAGCTCAAGGTACTTAGCCCTTATATACATTAGACATTAGGGTCACTTGTGTTCAAAATCACGTATCAAATTCAACACATTAGTTAGTACTCTCCTTAGCCGAATTTTCAAGCCAAGAATAGGCATCAATATGCTTGCCTCTAACCGAATGCATGCACACCAATTTCCCCTCATGTGGCCGAATATACATGTCCAATTTGAGGCCAATTATACACTTAATACCACACAAAAATAGCATACATTTTACTACTAACGCATTACATATCGTAACTCATTGCACATCTCTCATTTACTCCATAATCGAGACATCATCACAAGCAAATATACACCTTGAAATAGCATATATGTCATACCAATACATCGTGTGCGAACATATATACATATATATATGCTAGAGCCGAATTCTCAAGTGGCTTATATCCAAATATATACACATATCCAAAGCTTAAATCTTACTTACCATGCAACATGCATGAATCATACTTATGGATATAACATGGCGAATACCATAACACCATACCATTTCAATTTGGTCATGGTTAAACAAAGAACTTAGTATCTCATTCAAAAAATGCTAAAAGAAAATCTAAGAATCCTCAATCCACCATCACATGTATCATTATCAAGCTTGATATTTAGCATGCAATGGCATTAACACCATATTCACTTTGGCCGAATTTCATTCCCATGACATAACAAAGATTTGAACCATGGGCTAACAAGAACATCAAGCTAGCAACTAAAAACATGCATGAATCTCATGGCACAACCTCAAACATACCTTAATCTTGATGCAAGTATAGCCAACCTCTTCCTAATCCTCTTCCAAACCAAGTATGAAGCAAAACTCCTTCCTTATCCTTAGTATTTTCGGCCAAAAGAGAGTGAAAATAGATGAACAAATTTTTTCTTTCTTTCTTTAGGACATTCGGCCAAGAGCTATGGAGAAAGATGGACACTTTTTTTTTGTTTCTCATCCTACTAACATTAATTTTTATTCCATACTCCTTATTTTATTCATTCCAACATAACCCACTTACCAAACATGTTTCATGACATGATTTTTGCCCATAATTCCTTGTCATGGCGGCCACTAGCTATTGGGGGAATTTGACATGCAAGTCCATTGTTTTGCATGCATGCTTTAATTAGTCATCACACATTTCCCATCATACTTTCAAAGTTTACTACTAGGTCCTTTCTAGTGAAATTCACATTTATAACTCTAAATCAAAGCATAAAAAATGTCACACATGGGTTAACACACATTATAGGCAATAAAATAAATATTAAATTATTTTTATGCCTCGGTTTTGTGGTCTCAAAACCACATTTCGACTAGGGTCGTTTTAAGGCCGTCACACCCGTGTATCCAACCATGTGGACCCTAATAGGCTATTTTTCAAGCCTTAAGTCTGTAACACCCCAAACCCGGCCCAGACGTTATGGCCGGATCCGACATGCCACATCGAAGCATTCAAAACATTTTATATTGTTGATCCAGAAAAACTTAGTGTTTTAAAAGATAATTTAATTATAGCTTAAAGTGAATGGAAGTCATGCACCGGTAGGAAACCGAAAAGAGGTGGTGAGTCCATCGGATTGCTTAAGTACCAAGCTCCTTGGATCCAATCCTAGACATGCATACCGCCATTGCCACACCTTAACGTCATGGATATTTCTAGGAAACCGATTTGATTAAGTCATTTTTAGGAAAAGTTATTAATTTTGGAAAATACTTTCATTGTGGAAGCTTTGCTTGTTGTCGTGTTATTTTGAAATCAATTGTTGTTTTTGAAAACGCGCCCTAAAGCTATCCAATTTCAACAGTTAAAATAAGTAATACCTATCTTAATAATACATATTAAAACCATCAAAAATAATTAAGCGGCCTTATTACATTTAAAAACCCAAAACTTCAAACGTAAATAAAAGGATGTTCAGTTCACCAGAAGAAAATCAAACTTTCAGAACGGGTGGCCACTCTGAATTCCCTCACAGCTCCAAGCCCACTATGTTGGGGATTACCTGCATGGATGAAAATAAAAGGGTGAGTTTTGGGAAACTCGATGTGTAAAATAACCCAACCATAGTCTAAATCAGCTCAACCCACGAAGCGAATAAGTTGGCCTTAGCCCGAAGCGTAAATTCGAATAAAGCCCATAGGCCCATAATGAGCGAGCAGATATTACATGTTTATGCGAAACCCAACCCAGATTCATCCATAACACCCCTTACCGGTCTTACACCATGTGGGAGACTACTCGACCCACCCAACCGCTACACACCACGAAATCGCAGGCGAGGCTGCGGATATTGTGACGAAGTCACCAGATATAGATATTGTGGCGAGCCACCAGATCGATATATGTGTGCGAGCCACTAGATCGAATAATTGTGGCATAGCCACCAGGGCAGATATATGTGGCGAGCCACCGTCGAATAATTGTGGCATAGCCACCGGGCGCTTCCTCCATAATATAACCCATGTCCCCATGCAGCAGATATATAATCATGGCATACATCATACGAAATCGATCGTCATGCTTTTCATCAAAATTAACCCTAAGGGTATAACGGTAATTTTGCACCTAGGGGTATAACAATAATTTTCCATGCATAGGGTATTATAGTAATTTAGCTGCTTTTAGGGTTTTCATGCATATCCTAACTATTTACGTACTATCGAACACTTACGCACAAGATACTTAAATTGGGCCGTTGGCCCATGAACCCGATCTTTGGCCCATTAAGCCCAAATTATCAAAATGTACGAAATCGCAGCGTCTTGCAGTTTATTACTTTAGATTACCAAATATACAAACCCAACTATCTTACGAGCATTCACTTTTCATAAATTCCCAAAATATCGACTTTTCGGCATTTCGACTTTTCGGCTTTTGCCAATCTATTCTATGAGAGGGTGTCGATTACACACATTTGCGAAGATATCTTGACGAGATCCACACGAACCGCCTACAATTGGATTACTAACACGTTAATCTAACTATTCAAATACGAACTACGATTAACCCCTTACAATATTCGCCAACCACACCTACTGGATCGAGTAAACTTATAAGAAATCAATAAGCAACTCATTAACAAATTTTTGTCAATGTTTACCACATAATCATAATTTCACTGCAAGCTGTCTTCTTGAGCAACAGTCACTAAATTATTTATAACTGGAGCTACGAAACTCCAAATCAAGTGCCGTTAATTTTCCCTGAAAATAGACTCATATATCTTCTATCCATAAAATTTTCAGAATTTTTGGTATGGCCAATCAATACCAGATTTTTCTTAAAGTTTCCCATGTTTCACTGTTTAACTAATCTAGCCACTCTTCATTACGAATCAAATTTCTCATTGTACAGAATTCAAAATATGTTCTCGTTTATTCCATTTGAAACTAGAATCATTAAGCTTTAATTACATAATATATGCAGCTTCTAACTCATCTCCCACAATTTATGGTGATTTTCCAAAGTCACTTTACTGCTGCTGTCCCAAGCAGATTTATTACCAAATCACTCTTTCACACCTAACTTGCATGCTTGTTATTTAAACATGTATATCACCAATCAGTCATCACATATCTATGATTTTACTTAAGTATAATCTCCATTTCATCATTTTAAAGCACAACATGTTAGCCAATTTTTTTTCCCTTTAGCATCTAAAGCACATGCATGCTCATTTGTTTGGCTCAACTTCACCTATCTTCCATTTTTCATCAAAAGAACATGAAACAACAACCATTTCCTTCATTTTAATTCATTACTAAATGCTCACAACACAACTAAAAACCAAAATATGCTTCAAGAGTTAAGGTAGAATCAAGAAGAACTCATGAACATCAAGATAGAAGCAAACTACCATGAACTTACCTTCAATTTTCTTCCCCAAGTGACCGAACATTCAAGAGCTTTCTCCTCTCCTTTATCTTCTCTAACTTTCAGCTATGATGAACAAAGATGGACAAAACTTTGTTCTTTTCACCCCTTTTTCTTTTAATAAAATTTTATATTTCATCCATTTAATTCTTTAATACAAAAGTCATGAAATGCCCATCATGGAACATTTACCTAAACCATTATCATGGAACATTTACCTAACCCATTATCATGTAATATTTACCTAATCCATTATCATGGAACATTTACCTAACCCATTATCAATTTGTACCATGAATTATGGATATCAAGTGCTCATATTGTCTACAACAACATGATGGCTGGCCACTTCATGTAAAATGGGAGGTTTGTCATGGAAATCCTCCTATTTTGCACTCCTATTTATTTGGCCACTTCAATTTATCCTATAGCATTTTCAAACATTTTCACATAGGTTCTATTTCATAATTTCACCCCATTTTTCTTATGGAACAAAAATTAACTAAAATTGCCGGGTTCTATCTTAAGCTTGGGCCTTCTAGAGGCCCACTAACATAATTAAACCTATGCCAACATTCACAGAATTCCCGAAAATTGGGGCGTTACAAAGTCACCCCTTTCTACTCCTTATACCATTATACTATGTTTACTAACTTATAAATTAAACATCCATGTTCAAGGAATTACAACTTATTACCTTATCACACATTTATTCCATGGCCATGACCACCTCGAATGGTCCTAAGGCATTCACTATGTATATATTCCATATACTTCTTACATAATGAACAAACATAATTACAAATCCCCATCACAAGACATTTACACATATCATGGATGAATAGGCTTACAAGCCAGAATCATTATAAGCCACATCTCATGGCTACATACAACAAATCATTATAAGCCAATACATTTGGCTAATCACAATAACATCGATCATAGAAAAACTAAGTCCCTACACATGCCACTCACTTGAACACCTTTAACATATACATGTCAATACTCCAAGGGTAAAGGCTCGATAGTGTGATGCTGCCTCCAACGATCTCCAACCCCGAGCTGACCTGTCAAAACTAAAAAGATGGAAAGAGGGAGTAAGATTTACGCTTAGTAAGTCCATATGAAAATAATAAGCATTATAATAACATGTTTCCTTAGGTAAAACAACTATATTTATGCTTTTATTCATATTCTAGTCAAGCTGTCTACTCGAGTCATAGTCGATAAATTATTCATAACTCGAGCTACGAAACTTCAAATTAATATCCGTTAATTTTCCTAGAAACTAGACTCATATCTCTTCTTATGATAAAATTTTAAGAATTTTTGGTCTAGCCAATAAGTACAGGTTGTTATTCAAATTTTCCCCTATTTCGCTATTTGACAGCTTCAACCTATCTTAACTAAAATTAATTTATCTCCTAGTACGAGACTCAGATTGTAACACCCCCTACCCGTATTCTGAGCCTAGAATAGGGTACGAGGCATTACTGAACTTAATATGATCAATCATGTAAAAATCAGCCATAAAATTTCTTCTAAATTAAAAACTTTCATACATATGTTTAACGTCCCTTATATGGGCCTACGGGGCCCAAAACATACATTCAGGATGGTTCGGGACCAAACCGTAAACATATGAAACTTTTGCAACACTTAGAAAATTTTCACACTTTGGAGAGTCACACGCCCGTGTTTTCAACTCGTGTAACTCTCTGTTTATAACTTCATCACCCTTGTCAGTCGTACACTTCATATAAATAACAAGAAATGTATATGGGCTCAATTCTCATTAAATTTCTCATATATATACACAATTTCACGTTATGTAATCATACAACATATATCAGCTATATCTCTGTAATCTAAATATATTTTCATAACAACTTATCTTGATTTCATACTATATCATATTTAAGCTTAAATAACCAAATTATTTGAAATATCATCTTTATGCAAATAGTACACATGAGGTATATAATTCCATAATTATGAATAAACACATTTATCAAACATTTTCCATATTCATATATCAATATCTCATGTCTCCATGTATCAATAACAGCCATTTTCATGAATTTCGAGTTCAATTTCATAATTATTTGTCTCGTGTTCAATTTATTCCATGTCGGAACTTTATTCATTAAAACATTTGAATTATCAATACATATGGACAGCACATTCAAGATGAACAATTATATAATCACAAATGAATTCATTTATCAACCAAGTTCTATACTCATATCTTATCAACTCGTATTTCCTTGTATCACATAATTCCATGTAACACTTAACAAACTTTGTCAAATTAGTGAATGCCTTACGGAATTGAGTACTTCGTTTTCTCGATGCCATAGTTCAACTATGGTCTTACACATCTTTACATAATGATGCCATAGCCCAGCTATGGTGTTACACATATTCATATATCGATGCCATAGCCCAGCTATGGTCTTACACGTAATCACATATCACATATCGATGCCATAGCCCAGCTATGGTCTTACGCGAATCACATATCTCACTGATGCCATATCTCAGATATGGTCTTATATAGTAGCATATATCACACCGATGCCATATCCCAGATATGGTCTTATACGGAAATCACTTGTCACTTGTAGCCGAAGCTAACACTATTCACTGATCAGGTAGTTGGAGCTACCATTTTTCACTGATTAGGTAGCCGAAGCTACCACTTTTCACTTGTCATTTGTCCTTGATCAGATAAGTGTAGCCGAAGCTATCACTTATCACTTTCACTTGTCCTTGATCAGATAAGTGTAGCCGAAGCTATCACTTATCACTTGTTGCCATGGTCCAACCATGGTCTTTTCCTTCAATTCATCTTGTCATCGAATCGAAATGCTCAATTTGATCATTTATTCAATTTTCATGCTTTTACATTATTCACAATTTTAATCATCAATATATATGAAATAACGCATCATAAAATTAACAAATAATCACTAAAATTTAGCCATATAAACTCACAAGTTCAATTTTTGTATTATAACAATAATCATAATTTCATAATAAATGTTCCAAATAAAACATTATATCATTTCTAATCCAACACTTATCGATTATAATCGGGCATGTGATCAATTTATACACGAGTCATTCATATATTTTTTCCTCCTCCTCCTCTCCATCCACATCCTTGGTATAAATAACACACTTGTAAGTAACCTTATCCATAATTTTCACTAATTACTTATGTGAATATTCAAGCTATCCACCCGTGTCATAGTCACTAAATTATTTATATCTGAAGCTAAAGAACTCCAAATTAAGATATGCTAATTTTCCCTGAAAATAGACTCACATATATTCTTACCATAAAAATTTCATAATTTTTGGTTGGTCCAATTAATACAGTGTATTCATTGAATTCTCCCCTATTCTGTTATCTGACAGTTCCGACCCTTCTTCACTAAAAATTAATTATCTCCTCGTAAAGGATTTGAATGATGTTCCCATTTGTTTCTATTAAAAATAGACTCATTCAAGAATCTAAAAATATAAATTTAAGCCTATAATTATTTTTATCCAATTTTTGATGATTTTACAAAGTCAGAACAGGGGAACCCGAAATCATTCTGATCTTGTCTCACAAAATTTATCATATCTCATGATTTACAATTTCATTACTTACATAATTTCTTCTATAAGAAACTAGACTCAATAAGATTTAATTTCATATTTTATTCATCCTTTAATTCCATTTCTAAAATTTTTGGTGATTTTTCAAAGTTAGACTACTGCTTCTGTCCAAAACAGTTTTAGTGCAAAATGTTAATTTCCATTTTGCCCCAAATTTCACAATTCATACAATTCAGTCCTTACTCAATTAACCCGTCAATTAAGATAATTTTCTCAATTAATACTTTTACTAGACATTATAAGTTATTTCATAACTATTGAAATTCAGCATTTCCACATAAAACTCTAACTTCAAACTCTTTTACAATTAGGTCCCAAACATTCACTTTCTATTCAATTCTTTCAATAAAATCAGCATATAAACAATTTAAAGCTCTAATTTCCATGCCAAATCATCATTTACTTCCAGCACATATTCATAGCAACTTTCAATTTCTTTCATAGAATAAAAAACTAATGAATTCAACAAGTGGACCTAGTTGTAAAAGTCACAAAAACATAAAAATTTTAAGAAATAATCAAGAATTGAACTTTAAGAAATAATCAAGAATTGAACTTACTTGAAGTAAAAATATGAAAAACTAGCTTAAGGGAACTCTTCCATGGCATTTTTGCTGATGAGAATGCAAAAAAATAAAGAGAAATCTAGATAATTCCACTTTAGTCCTAGCTTTATTAAGTAAATTTTGCAATTTTCCAATTTTGCCCTTAATTCTCCTTATTTTCTTGCTGATTTCATGCCCTTGCCGTCCAGCCCAAAGAGACCTTGGGTCTATTTTCCTTTTAAACCCTCTTTCTTTTATCATTTAAGCTATTTAATCATTTCCCACAATTTTGCATTTGATACAATTTAGTACTTTTTTGTTCAATTAACTATCAGAACTTTAAAATTTCTTGACGAAACTTTAATACTAACTTATTAACACTCCATAAATATTTATAAAAATATTTATGGCTCCATTTAAAATTCTCGAGTTCTCGATACCTCGTTTTTTATTCTAATTATTTTAATATTTATTTTTAGTATACTATTCACTATTTCAAAATTTTTCTTAACTTCACATTTAACTTATACTCACTAAATTAATAATATTTCCTACTCATTTGTCAGATTTAGTGATCTCGAATCACTGTTCCGACACTACTGAAAATTAGGTTGTTACACAGATAATGTTCCTATCTCTTTCTCCTGAAATTAGACTCATTAAGAATTTCATTCATATTAATTTTAACTCATAATTATTTCTGTACATTTTCAAGTGATTTTCCAAAGTTGAGACAGGGGAGTCTGGAATCACTCCAACTCTCTCACAAGAATTCAAACATCTCATAATACAGAATTCTTTTGCTTACACCGTTTCCTTTATGTGAAACTAGACTCATTAAGATTTAATTTGATATTTTATTAAGTCTTTAATTCAATTCCCACAATTTTTAGTGGATTTTCAAAGTTGAACCAATGCTGCTGTACCAAATCTGTCCTAGTGCAACAAGATAATAACCATCACAATTTGTCATAGAAATTATTCTCATAAATATCATTCATTCATTTGCACCATTGTCATAAGTCCATTTCATTTCACATGTCAAGCATGTGTTCATGGGTTTCGAGTACTTACCTGTGCTATCATTTAGCACCGCACTCGTCCAAACATGACAACTCACATGCATCATAATATTATCATATAACATACATTATGTATCATGGCAAGAGCCTTTTATTTCATTTCTCATATTAATCTTATTGAATTTCTCAGAATCTCGATGGATGTCCCATTCACCGTCAATTCATACTAGTGATCATTTCATATGTGCACTCTCACAAACCTCACATCTTACGGCGGGATTACCAGTACAGGCTAAATCCCTCGTAATATAAACTCATGGAGTGATGTCGGGATTACCAGTCCAGGCTAAATCCCTTGTAACGACAAGCACTCTCAATGAGCTCGAATCTGAATTACCAGTCCTGGCTAAATTCAGATCCCAATCGGATTACCCGTCTGGGCTAAATCCTTAATGCACACATATTCTTTGGGAGGCTCGATCACTTAAGGAACACCCGTCTGGGCTAGATCCTTTCTTATTTGAGATCAACGGATTACCCGTCCGGGCTAAATCCTTTTCTGCAACACATGCAGAATCTCAAGTCATGTAAGCCATGGTTTATCCATCGAATTTCCCTTTTTATTCAACCGAGATTTTTCTCTTTTCATCAAGTATCTCATTATGCATAGCCTCTCATGCAATGTACATCCAATTTAACACATTTCCATGTTTATTTAGACATTAGTCCATAAGATAAACATGGTATTGCAAATAATTATAATTTGGCATTTGTAACAATATATAATCTTCATATCAACTAAATAAATATCAATCACACAATGTTAACATATCAATTTAAGTTCAAGTATGAACGATAATATTATTGCATTATCATTGACATATGAACTTACCTCGGTTTCGAGTACGTCTATTTATTTCGAGTTTGTGCTTAACCTTGTTCAACCTCGTTCTAATCCCGAATCTTGTTTTCCTTGATCTATAATATCACATTTAGCCTACTAATTAGTCACATTATTCATAGGGGTCCAAAAATCATATTTTTATAAATTTTCATTTTGACCCCTAAAATTTTACATATTTGCACTTTTGACCCAAACCTCAGAAATTAAACTTCATCCTATTTTCTTATGTTTTATGGCATGCTAATCATTTTTCATAACTATGAAAGCCCCCAATTTCCACTAAATCACCCATTCATGACCAATTTTACAACTTTTACAAAACGATCCTTTCGGACATTTTCATCGAAAACTGCTTAGTAAAATTTGTTTATTAAACACCCAACACTTAGTTTCTACCATTATACATCAAAATGCATGCATATTACTCATGGGTAAATTTTTAAACATAAACCCTAGCTCAAAATAATGGTAGAAATAGCTAGAACATGTTACTAGGATTTCAAAAATGTAAAGAACTTTAAAAACGGGGCTCGGGATCACTTAAAAATGAGCTTGGAAGCTTGAACCAAACCCTAACCATGGCTTCCATGGGGGTTTCAGTTGGTACATGGAGAAGATGACCAAATTTTGGCTATTTTGGCTTTTTAATTCTTTAATTATTGGTTTACCAAAATGCCCTTAACTTAAAAATATTTTATTACACCCATTTCATGTCTATTTTTGTCCAAAAATTAACTAATGGTCTAATTACCATTTAAGGACCTCCCATTTAAAATTTCATAACAATTTGATACCTCTAACATGTAGAACTCAACTTTTGCACTTTTTACAATTTAGCCCTTTTGACCAAATTGAGT
Source organism: Gossypium arboreum (assembly GCF_025698485.1). Taxonomy (NCBI): domain Eukaryota; kingdom Viridiplantae; phylum Streptophyta; class Magnoliopsida; order Malvales; family Malvaceae; genus Gossypium; species Gossypium arboreum. The sequence goes on along the minus strand of NC_069081.1, from coordinate 79,642,562 downwards.
GCCCAAACGTCGAAATTTTCGAACGAAATTTTCACGAAATCATTTTGTGAAATCGTAGACCATAAAAAGAGGTAAATATTGGAGCTTGTATCGCTGCAGAAATAAAGTGAGACCTCATTGAGCTACTACAAGAATTCAAGGATATCTTCGTATGGTAATATCAAGACATGCCCGGGTTGAGTACTGATATCGTGGTACACCGAATCCCCATAAAGGAGGAGTGCAAGCCAGTTCAACAGAAACTCCAAGGGTTTTGAGTTGAAAACCCAGGAATGGACAATTCAAATTTTGATCGAGGATGGGGCATGCGGTGGTCTTGTCTTCTCTGAATTAACAAGAAGGAGAGATGCTACATCTTGGGGCATCAACAAAGTACTCTTGGTCTTCCAAACACATACCAAGTTCAAAGGGTCCTCAAGAAGTTTTGTGCAGAGAAGCTCATACTATGATATCTGGGAACCTATTTTCATTTTATTCATTTTGTATCTTAGTAAAATTTACTATCTTGATTACCTTATTAATTTTGAGCTTTGCTCTCAATAAAGTTCCATCTTATCTATTACGATAATATTTTTCAAGCATTTTTCATTGAAATAATGATTAATGGACTAATGATATTCAAAAAAGGAGTTCTACATATTACTCTGAAATGCTTCTAAATGGTACAAGGACCTAAAACGGGGCTAATTAGTTTGAATTATCCAAATTCAGAGGTTGGAAATATTGGGGAAACTAGCCCAAATTATGATTATTCTTCAGATTTCTTGCCAGAGATACCGGTCGAAGAAAAAGGCAAAGTAATACATCAATGATGAAACCTCGATTTATAACGAGTAATATCAAATTGAGTAATAAAAAATGACATTTTTGCATTCATGCAAACATCATTTATATACATCTAGTTAGGAGCATTTGATTCATTTCGATAATGACATCCTAATCATTTGGCATAAGCATAGGCTCAAGAAATCGATTCTACAGGTCACGTCCTTCAGAGGACGGCGTAGCAAGATTGATTGAAGCTACCAGTAGCAAATCTTATCTCTCAAAAGTTACAGTAGAGTAGATCAGAGCTACAGATTACAGTGCCTTATCTCCCTGAAGTTGCAGTGGAGCAGGATGAAGATAACAAATCTCTTCTCCCTGAAGTTGCAGTGGAGTAGATTAAAGCCAAGTCTTATCTCCCTAAAGTTACAGTGGAGTAGATTGGAGTTACAGATCTTATCTCCCTGAAGTTGCAGTGGAATAGAACGAAAATAGCAAACCTTATCCCCCTGAAGTTGCAGTAGGGTAGGTTGAAGCACAAGTCTTATCTCCTTGAAGTTGTGGTGGAGTAGACTGAAGATAGCAAATCTCATTTCCCTGAACTAATAGTGGAACAGATTGAAGCTACCAGCACTAAATCTTATCTCTCTAAAGTTACAGTAGAGTAGATCAAACCTATAGATTACAGAGTCTTATCTCCCTCAAGTTGCAGTGGAATAGACTCAAGATAGCAAATCTTATCTCTCTAAAGTTGTGGTAGAGCAGATTAAAGCTATAAATCCTATACCTCTAAAGTTGCAGTAGGTCAGATCAAGTTACCATGGAAAATCTCATCTCCCTGAAATTACAGTGGAGCAGATTGAAGTCGCAAACCTCATCTCCCTGAAGATGCAGTAGAGCAGGTCCAAATTACCAAGTCTTATCCCTTTGAAGTTCTAGCGGAGTAGATCGAAGCTAAAAATCTCTTCTCCCTGAAATTACATTAGAGCAAATTGAGACACTAATTCCTATACCCCGAAAGATACAATGGGATGGCATGAGGCTACTCAAAGAGCAGAAGCACCAAAGAGGTCAAGATTTGGCAAGACTAGGCAAAATTGGCTCTTTTGAAGTCTTTGCTTCATTCTCGTTACACGACAATGAGCAAAGAGGGGTAGCTGTAATAGCCAATTTTCGCCCAGGTCAATAAAACAAAATTAAACCCAAATGAATAATGAAAGCCCAATTGTTCTTTAAGTCCATTTACAACCCAACAACATAAGACCCATTTCAAAACCAAATACAAACCCAAACCAGCCCAAATTTCAAAACCAAATACAAACCCAAACTACCTAAGCCCAATTCTAACCTTAGCCCATTGCAAAAAGAACAGCAGCAACCCTAGCTACCAAGCCTCCAGCCACTGCATGCTAGGCCAACCATTGGCCACCCGCGCAGAGCCTGCCCCGCACGCCACCACCGACTTCCACGACTTTGCACCTGCAGAGAGAAATTAATACAAGACATAATAGAAAAACGAAAAAAAAAATAGAGGTAAAGGGTTGTAATTCAGCTTTAAAAGCCTGAAGATCCTCTTTGTAATTTTTTTACACACACCATTAATAAAAAAAGCAGAACAAAAGCTTGAAAAGGTTGATTTTTTATTCTATTTATCGTATTCTTTGAGTCCCTTTTTATTTCATTTTATTTTTATCATTTTATTTTTTATTTATAAAATCAATTTTAAACACAATAAATAAAAAAGGGAAGGAAACACTTACCTGGACCGCCCCAGAGTCGCGTCGTCGGAGCCTCATCTCCGTCGACGGAGTTGATTCCAAAAAAAAAGAGGGTAAAAGGACCTCTTTCTCTCGTTTTTAGGTTGAAAAGATTGTGGCCCTTGAATGGATTAAACAGGGGCTAGAAAGCTCGGCTCGCACCTCCCAACCACCGTCCGTGGTGGTGCCGTGACAATGGCGGCGATGATGGGTTTCAAAACCTTAGCCGTAAGGGAGAAAGGGAGACGGAGAGAGAGCAAAGAGGCTCTCTGTTTTTTTTTTTTTTAAATGGGGGCTGAAATGAAAGGGAAATAAAAAGAATTGGCTTAAATAGCCTAGCAAAACGTCACTATTATGCAAAAACCACCCTACGCCTCAAAATGACGTCGTTTAGGGGGGACGTGCGACCCGACCTGTACCCAGCGGAGGATCCGCGCATTTTGACCTAATGGTCTATTTGCGCATTGGATCCCTCTGCTTTCTTAGAGCATTTCAATGTGGTCCCTCCCTACCTTTTTATTTCAATTTTCCCCAGAATTTTGCCTCTGTTTCATTTTGGTCCTCCGACCATTCAAAGAAACAGACCCTTGGAACGCTGTGTACAAAGGGTCTGGTACATTTGCTCTTTCGATCCTTGTTCTCTCACACGCATTCTAATATAGTCCCTGGCAACTTTTATTTCTTTTTACGATTTATACCTTGAATTTTGACCCGATTTTAATCTCATCCTTAGCTTTTTAATTTGTTTATTTATTTCTTTTTCAAAAACCGTTTTATTATTATTTACTTATTTATTTTATTTTTAAAATTATTTTGTATTAAACTGCTTTTGTATATTTATATACTATTTATTTTGAATTTCTTTTACACATTGTTTATTTTAAACTTATTATATATTTTTTAAGTTATTATATACATTATCTATTTTAAACTTTATATATATTAGTTAGTCTAAATCTGTTCTATATGTTATTCTAAAATTAATTAAATTTTAAAAAAAACCTTTTTAGTTATTTATTTTTTATATATATCTATTATCTATTTTAAACTTTTGTATATATTATTCATTTTACATTTTATAGGTTCCTTAGTAAACTGCTTTTATATGTTATTTAAGTTTTTTATTTTTATAAAAGGGTTTCATATTGTTTATTTTAAACTGCTTTTTTATTTTTATTTTGAATTTATATATATATATATATTACTTAATTTGAATAGTATTGTTTATTTTAAATTGTTTCATATGATTTGTTTCATTTTTTATATGAATATTGAAATGATATATGTTGTATGGTTGTTGCCATTGTGTGTATTTTAATTCGCTTATTTCATATTTTCGTATTGCTGTTGTTCATTCGTATAATGTTATGTTCATGTACTACTGTCTACACTCATTACTATATTTTTATTTTCGTGTCATCGCATCATGAATTTAATCCCAACATATTTATCCAATAAATCATTTTATCTTAATCCAAACAAACAATGTACGTCGTTTAAATATCATATTCGCTATTATTCAAAAACAAAAATTTCAAAATAAGGCAATGTTTTGCGTTTTGGAACATCGAGGAATTGTGCCCTAACTTACGGGGTTTCGGTTTTCTCGTTGAACCTAAATGGCCAAACATCCTTTTGAGTTTTAAAATACATGGAATTCCAATGAAAATTTAAAATAAACTTGCGCTCGGGAGTTCATGGTATCGTGTCCTAACTTACGGGATGTAATACTCCGATATCTCGAGACGAGGAAATCTTTAGCAATCATTTTGATCTAATTCAAGCATTTTTTTTAAAAATCGACGTTAATAAAAAAAAAGATCATATTTTAAACCCGTTCTCAATTTTCAACTTTCGACATTAACACACTAACTAATCAATTCGATACCAATTTTGGGCGTGATGAGGGTGCTAATCCTTCCTCGCACGTAACCGACTCCCAAACCCGTTCTCTCAAGTTTCGTAGACCAAAAACACCGTTTTAGCAAACTAAAATGTTTTATTAAAACAAAGGTGATCCGATCACACCTAATAAAGATAGGTGGCGACTCCCGTTTTAATTTTCAAACAAAGTCAATTCTTTTCTCAAAAAAATTGTTTCGACAGTTAGTATAAGTCTTATATGAATTTAATTTATGTATAACTTAATGTTGGAAAAAATTAGTTTAAAAAATAAGTTTGTTGCATGGTAGAGAATTAATTTTTTTTTTGAAATGGAGTAATATGTTATTTATAGTAATATATTTTACTAAATTAGTACTTTTTTTTTCGACTGAGTGATTTTGGTTATTTTAAAGTTTCAACTAAGATGATCTTTCTTGCTATTCTTGAACCCTCAATTTGATTAACTAGTGGGCTCTAATTACACAAATCGATTCATACAATGAAAACTTTTAATTTTCTAATGATGGAAATTTAATTCTCTTTATGGCTTAGAAACCAAACTTGAGTACTCACAAAAACTAAAATTTAGATAGGAAATAAATCTCACTATAATTTGATAGGGTAGCAACACTTTAGATGATATATTCTGACTTTGTAACAGCTCGATTTAGGGCCTAGTCGAAACAGTGGTCTCGGGACCACAAATACAAAGTTAAAAAGATTATTTTATTATTATTTTGATGTTCTGGCATGAACATATTAGTGCATGAAAAATTTGGTAAGTTAATTTTGACGTTTGTGAGCCCAATTACGAAAAATGACTAAATCGCATGAAGTGTAAAAGTCCTAAATTGATGGCTAAAGGTGTTATTTTGTTAGAGAATCAAAATTTGGGGATTTTAAAGGGCAATTAGACCCTATTAGAAGAGCTTGGCTGGCCATGAGACAAGAATGGGTAATTGGTCAAAGGGTTAGGTTGGTTGATGTCATAATATGTATTTTACTAATACCCTAAAGCCTAGTATTCACCTTCTTCATTCATTTTTCTCCTCTTTGACCGAAAATTAGCCATTTTTGGGGTTTGAAAGTGTGACAGCCCTAAAGTGACCCTAGTCGGAAAGCGATTTCGGGACCGCTAAACCAAGTCACCAAATTATTTGAATATGATAATTATTGTCTAAAATATGTGAATATGAATGTGTGAAAGTTTTAAGCTTTGATTTAGTTAATTGCATGTGAATTTAGTTAATAGGACTTATGTGTGACACTTTTGAAATGTGATAGGTTAATCTATAAGGATCTATTAGTAAATGTAATCAAAGGGGTGGACTTGCATGTCAATTTCCCCATTTAATTAGTAGTGGCCGCCATGACAATAAGGGTGGACAAAGTGTGATGGGTAAAACATGTCATAAACATGTTCTTAATGGTTTATGTTAGAAATGATAAAATAAAGAGCATGGTAATAAAATAATGAAAAGGAAAATGATGAAGAAAAAAAAGAAAAAAGTTCTCATGTTGTGAACTTGGCCGAATAGAAGAAAGAAAGAGAGGGAAAAGAGCTTGGAGAAAATCGGCTATGGTGGTTCACTAGGCTAAGGTATGTTGATGTTGTTCCATGAGATTCATGCATATTTTAGTTGTTAGCTTGAGTTCTACCTATCCCATGGTCTAAACCTTTGCTATGAGATGGAGATGATATTCGCCATGGGTGTTGCCTTCTTGGTTGGTGGTTGATGTTGTGGTGATGAGACATGAAGATGAGCTAAGTTTGCTTAAGGTGGACTTGTGTTAATGTCATTTGCATGCTAAGTGTGAAGCTTTGTAATGATACATGTGATGGTGATTGATGACTCTTGGATTTTCTTTTTAGCATTTTGAGTTAGACATTAAGTTCTTTGTTTAACCCATGACCAAAATTGAAATGGTATGGTGTCTTGATGCATTCGGCCATGGTAGGAAGTAGATGAGAATTGATAGTAAGGTGAAGTGCAAATATTAGTATTTGATTATTAGTGTATATATGTGTATTAGCCGAGTTTTGAACTTAAAACGAAATGGTATGTAGTCAATACAAGTAACCATATTTGTAGGAAGTATTAAGCATATAATCGGCCTCAACATAGACATGCATATTCGGCCACATGAGGTAGATTGGTGTTGCATGTATTCGGTTAGAGGCAAGCATATTGATGCTTTTATCTTGGCTTAGATAATTGGCTAAAAGAGAGTGTGGGCTAATATGTTGAGTTGATTCATGATTTCATATATATGTGACTCTAATGTCTAATATATATATGGGTTAAGTACCTGGAGTTTCTCTTTTTGATGTTCAAATGATTAAATCAATTTATTTGTTAAATTAAGCTCAAGAGCAAAGGGAACTAAATCCGATAAAGGAAGGAAAAAGTGATCGAATAGCCGTCGAAATCGCTCGACAACATCCGAGGTAAGTTTTGAGTAATGAAACTTAGTTTACGATTTGATTAAGTCATGACATATAATCATAACTAATATACGGTGATATAATGATTCTACTTGAATTATATGTTGAGTAATTAGTCTATACGTATGATGGGTAGCCGATGTGCATAGAGATCATGTCACAAAGCAAACCAAATCATGTTGTTTGTATGTGGCTATTGAGCCGAAAATGGGAATGCTTAATAATTGACTTGTGTTTGAATTCTAGTTATGAAAATGAAATAAAGATGTGTCATGATTTACCGATATGTGCATGAATATTCGACGATAACCGGCTAAGTCCCAAGGCATTTGTGCTAGTGACTAATTCGGGCTAAGTCCCAAGGCATTATTATGAAGTTACTAATTCCGGCTAAGTCCCAAGGCATTGTTGCGAGTTACTAATTCCGGCTAAGTCCCAAGGCATTGTTATGAGTTACTAATTTCGGGCTAAGTCCCAAGGCATTTGTGCGAAGTTACTATATCCGGCTAAGTCCCAAGGCATTTGTACGAAGTTACTATATCCGGCTAAGTCCCAAGGCATTTGTGCAAACTACTATATCCGGGCTAAGTCCTCAAGGCATTCGAGTGAGTAGCTATATCCAGCTAAATCAAGGTACTTGGTTTGGGAATGAGCGATCTTCTCGTAATAATTTCAATTAATACGCCGTAAAATCCCAACGATGAGGTATGTTTCAGATATGCATTGAAATAATTGATTCCTTTTAAATAGTATTCGCTCAATCGATTAACAAGCTTCTGGCTTTTAGTCAAGTTGATTCCTTATGTATGAATATAAGGGTTGGAAATGTGAAGTAGGTATGATTGTGAGAATATGTGCATATGAAATTATCCGTTTAGTCATATGAATGCTATACTTCAATTGTGCCTAATTTCATTGCACAAAACTTACTAAGCATTAAATGCTTACTCCGTTTATTTGATTCTCTGTTTTATAGATTTTGGTTCGTCAGCTATCGGACTCGGGATTGTCGAAGTCGAAGTCGTCCACACTATCAAAGCCCTTTTGGTACACTTTTGGTTGAACTCTGAAAATGGCATGTATAGGACTACCCTTTTTGTTGTTGCATGTACCCTTTGGTTTTGTATAAATTTGGATAGCCATGCGAAAATAGCTTATATATATACTTTGAGCATAGCATTATAATCATTTTGTATGTTGTTCATTGAGAGGTATGGAAATGTTTGGTAACGATTAGCCATTGGAATGGTTAATCATGATCATTTTGGTGCTTTGTATGACAAGTTCTAGTTGATTCATGGAAAACCATGAAATAGGTAAAGTTTACCTTAAAAATAGATGCTGACAGCAGCAGTGGTGTGGATTTGAAAAATCACTAAAAATATTAGGAATGGAATTAAATAGTGAATAAATTATGTAATCGAACCCTGATGAATCTAATTTCATATGGAAGAAACGAAACGATCATATGAGTCGTATTTTAAGAGATATTTAAGTTTTCGTGGAACAGGTCCAGAGCGATTTCTGGATCCCCTGATCTGACTTTGGAAATTCACTATAAATTAACCAGAGATAATTATAAGTCATTCCATATATTTATAGATTCCTTTTTGAGTCTAGTTTCGTTAGAAACAAATGGCATAAGTATTGAAGCCCTGTACAGGAAGATATCTAAGTCGTATTGCATGAAGGTCAGAGTAGTCAAACCCTGTAACAGGGGAGACTTTAACTAATAAACTGTACTAATTGGCCTAACCAAAAATTCTAGAAAACAAATTGTAGATGGACATATGAGTCTAGTTTCAGGAAAAATTTACGGAACTGGTTTTCGAGTTTTGGAACTCGAGATATGATTTTTAAGGTGAAAGTGGCGCAGTTAGCCAGCTTGTCTGGAAATTTTAAATGAACTGTGTTTTACAATGAAATAAGTCCGTAAATACCTCGTGTTCGACTCCGGAAACAGTCTCGGGTACGGGGTGTTATAGAAAGATTCAAAAATTTTAGCAACTTTAAGCCCTTTCAAGTAAGTGATTTTGATAGTTTCTCTTAATGATTTTTACATTTTTGGACTCCTTGAAGCACAAGCTTTCAAATGAGAGGATTATTGTGCATAATAAACAAGAGCTTATGGATTTTCCATGAATGCATTTGTGATAGTTGCTGAGTTTTTTATAGAAGAATTATTGTGCTAGTTGTGTCATAAACAACTTTTGTGAAAGGTGTTAGCATTAAAACACCTAAAGGGACTATTTTGCATAAGTTGCAAAATAGGTGATAAGTGTGTGAAATAGTGAGAATTTGGGGTTGCTATAAGAGTAAAAAAAGTTTAGTTAGGCTTGAAATACGAATAAATTTGATAAAAATAGATTTTCGAGCATAGGGCAAAATGGTCATTTTGTAAAGGTCTAAGGGCAAAATGGTCATTTTACCTAAGACGTAAATTTTGGATTGCCTAATTTTATTTAGTGACTAAATGAGTGTATTTTGCTAATATAGATAAAGAATTTCCAAATTCAAACTTAGATCGGGGGAAAGCCAAGCAAATCGACTAAACTAACTAGTTGTGTGTATTTTGTAATCCGAGGTAAGTTGTATGTAAATAATACAACCAAATTAATAATGTATGTGTTGAATTGTATTTGAATTAATATAGCATGAATTTCTTGATTGTGGAATTGAGAAAGTATAATGATAATAGAGATAATAGGGTTCCCGTTGAATATACGAAATAAACCGGATATTCATGCCGTAACAATAGGGTCACTTGTGTGAGCTAGTGTAAGACATGTCTGGGACATGCATCGACCATATTATGTGAGCTAGTGTAAGACCATGTCTAGGACATGGCATCAGCATTGAGGCGAGAGCTAGTGTAAGACATGTTTGGGACATGCATCGGTCTCGAGATGTAAGCCAGTGTAAGACATGTCCGGGACATGCATCGGCTACAAGATGTGTCAGTGTAAGACCATGTCTAGGACAATGCATCGGCACCTTACCCCATGTTTGAGGCTTATGTAATATCCGGTAGTGTTCTGCATGGTTCAAGTTATGATTGTGAGTTAATAAGGGAAGTATAACCGTGTTGTGAGTGATACATGTACCTTATTGGTATGTACGAGGAATGAGCTCAATATAGAACATGTGATTTGTATGGAGGGTAACGAGTAAGTTATGCTTGTGCCCATTTTTGTGTTATGGGCATGATGATCATTGATGAATTTGTTGTCGTATATTTATTTATATGCAACTTACTAAGCTTTTATGCTTACTCCCTTTTTCTTTCCATTTCCTTACAGTGCCGCCTAATTAGCTCAAGGATCACCAGAAGTTAGAGAAAATGATCACACTTTCAGCTGAAGCATTCAGTATAGTTGGATTTATATTTTTGAATATGGCATGTATAGGGCTAGACCTTATTATTTTGTGTATTTGAGAATTGGCCAAAAGTGTTAGCTTGGGATAGATCCCACACTTGCTATTAAGCCTTGAATGATGGCTAACATTCATTTTGAGTTTACAAAAGATGCTTTTTCATGGTTGAATGAATGTCTATTGTGGCTGATTTGATTTTGGAAATTATGATTGTTTTGGTATTGATATGAAAATAGGTATGCAAGGGTGGCAATGAGGCTTGGTAAATAGCCTTATAATGTCCACATGGGTAGACACACGACGTGTGTCAAGGCCGTGTGTGACACACAGTCAGCCCCATGGGCGTGTGGTCTAGCCGTGTGTCCTCTACACCTATAAATTTCAAGTCAGTATGCATGGTATTAAACACAAGGGCAGATACACGACCGTGCGTCTCAGCCGTGTAGAGGACACGGCCTGGTACACGGGCGTGTGCCACAGTAGTGTGACATTTTGGGGATGCTGACGTCAAAAACAGAATGTCCAGGTTTTTGCACACAGGCTAGGACATGGGCGTATCATAGCCGTGTGAGGGACACGGGCCGTAGACACGGGCATGTGTCTGGCCATGTGGAAACCCCTGTAGGTGTGAATTAGAAATTAATTCCACACGGGTGCAGGACATGGGCGTGTCCCTGAGTGCTCAGGTCGTGTGAGCCACACGGGCCATCAGCACGGTCATGTCGAAATAGCCACACGAGCGTGTTACCCTTCCACACGGGCGTGTGCCCTGTTTCAAAAGCAAACTTCTTAAGGTTGGGTTGAGGACCCGGAATGGTTCCGAATAGTTTTCAATGATCGATTTGGGGCTCATAGGCCCATAATAAGTATTTTAAAGTAGAAATTTATAAACTTTTAATTTGGACCGAGTTTCAATGACTTGAGATTGGTTGTATGCGTGAAACTGAGTTAAGTAATGCCTTATACTCTGCCCCGACATGGGTTACGGGTATAGGGTGTTACAGACTTAGCCCATAGCCCCTATTTATATGAAATGTCACAAAAGTTCTATAACACCCCTTACTGGTCCTAACATACAATATGAGTTGGAGGTGCTTTCGAAGCACTTCCATACTTAAATAACAAAAGATTTCCTTTAGTAAAATATCACTTTACAACTTTATAAAATTCCTTAAAGTAGTTCCAATATTTAAGAAAGAATCAAATATGATTTGGTACCATTAGAGGTCATTTAATAAATATTAGGGCACACCCAAATCATAAAACAATTGTTGAAGCTTATTAACTTAAAATAGGGCTATTCAAGTTCAAAAAACATAGAAGTTTTATCATGAGTTAAATATTCAAAAATTCAAATAAAATTTTAAAACTAATATAAAATTATTTTGAAGGGTCTAAAATCAATTAAAAAGCATTTAGAAATGTTTTTGGGTGATTAGAGGTGCAAGGGGTCAAGTAGGAGCCTTGGAAGGCTCAAAACGGCCAAAACAATATAGTGGCCCTGTCTAGGGGCCTATGTATTAATACCTAGGTCCCTTTACTATAGATTTTTGGCATTCTGCCAAGTTGGGGTGCGATACCCTTGGTAATGTACCAGACCCTATTCAAAACACTAAAAATCATGCCTAAACATGTCCATAACAATTTCATATGTTCCAAAACATTAAAATCAATTTCAAAATTCATTTAAACAGAAAATAAAAACAATAAAAATTCAAGTCAATAACGAAATAAAGCTTGAATAATTACATTAAAAAGACTTGAATTTCAAATAAAAATTTTCAAATACCATATTTAAGTTAAACCCATTATGTACATGCCAAAGTCATTATACAATAACACTAATATAAGTATATTACAACCTCTATTGAAATGTGATGCAAAGCTCCCAAGCTCGGACCTTAACCTTCACGTCGAATCTGTTACTTAGGCGTTTTAAACCACCAACTCATGAGCTTAAAAAGCTCAGTAAGTACTCAAGGATAAGCCTACTTATCCCATTCTAATATACATGTTGATCCCCTTAGCATGCATTATTAAAAGTCCATTTTCATCATACTTAGCCATTTTTAACAAATTCAAATTGAATTCCCAAATTATGGAGCTCAACTTACTGGTTATTGGTTCTTTAACAATTCGTATGGAGAATTCATGTTGAAGATTAACGGAAAGATTACTAATATTGTTCAATATAAGTCCATAGCTTATTTATTTTAACTTTCTACTTTATCCATATCTGAGTTCCACTTATGACTATGAGTTCATTATGCAAGTTTGTAACAATCCATTTTTCAATGGTGCCAGAAACAGTGATTTTGGGGCGACAAGTCCAGCGAATGAATCTGTAAACATTATTATTTAATATTTATGAGTCAAATATAGTGTTATAATAAATTTTGATTTGATAATTTATGTTATTTGATCGAATAATTAGGTTCAAGCGGTAAATCCTTAAAGTTAAGTGTGTTTAGAAAATGAGGTATCAAGACCTCGTTTATATAAATCGAAGTCATAAATATTTTATTAAATATTTACAGAGTGTTATTAAGGTCATATTAAATTTTGGATAAGAAAATTTAACATTTAGATAGTTAATTAATTAAAAAGGACTAAATCATAAAAGGTGCAAAAGTTGGTTTCCATTAGTTGAATGGATCAGAAAGCTTTAAAAAGATAAACTAATGGACTTGAATGGTAATTATACCATAGCTAAAGTTTTTGGATATTCATGGATAGGTTTCAAGGTAAATTTCATGAATTTTAAAGGTTAAAATAGTAAATATGTAATACCCTTAGCCCATATCCGTCGCCGAATTAGGGTCCGGAGGCATTACCAGACAAAAGCACAACTTGAATATTTTCACACGTCATATTTAAATGTACATACGAATGTCTAGTTAAATATTAATCGAAATTCTATCATTACATAAAATACAAATACGAATCAAATTTATTTATCTAATAGATAGCAAACATTTTAAGACATATTACGAAATATGTACAAACTAAGTTAAGTAGAATCTAACTCATGGCATTTTAATTATCAGCATACACATTGTTCATATCCTCACAAATAATCAAATATGTTTCATTAAACAAATAAGTGTTAAACACATTTTAACCGTATAAACAAGAATTATAACCGTACATTAATAACAAAATTTACCAAGCTTGACTCACGAACTAAAATCATACTCAATTATTTATTTTTAGTTAACCATTTAACTCACAAGTAATGACTCAAAATTTACACATTTCACATGCCAAAATTTTGGTTATATCTAATCTATTTACCACCAATTTGGTCATCTAAACTTTGCCTAGAAAAGCACAAATAATCTTGCATATTATCTATTTATTGCACAATATACCTTAAGGTGAGATACATTTCAAGTCCATTCATCACATGCATTAATATTTATAAAAGCATTTGCCAAATCACAAGTTAGTCATAACCAACTTACATATTTTCATCTTATGGATGAATTTATAAGACATTATTATATAATTTTCAGACCAACTCATAATACAATTTATACATCACAAGAATAAGACATTAATCATAATTAGACATATAATTAAAACTTGTATATATCATGCCATGCAATAACCATATTTTAACAAGCTTACATTCTGTTCGAACTTAGCCAACAACCTGTAATGCCAAATTACATACAATACATTATCTAATTACCACCACCACATTCGCAAATACCTCACTCTATGTATACCTTAACAGAACCAGCCATTTATTCATCCAAATCATTAACCATTTTCAAAACATAAAACACCTATCATGAACATCATTCCTTCATAGCACTTAACATTATAGCCAAAAATAAATTTAAGCCACAACCAAGCATAACCGAACTCAATATAAAAGATTAGCCATTTTTGCATGGCATAAATTATACAAACCAAAGTTCTACTTTTCAAAACACATTACAGCTTATACATGCCATAATTCAAGTTTAACTTAAAAAGGTACCAAAATAGCTGATAGTGTGATGAACTTTACTGACAGTCCCCAAGCTCGTAGCTTGACTCCAAAAATCTATAAAACAAAGAAATATGAACACACAGAGTAAGCTTTTATAGCTTAGTAAGTCATAAGCAAATAATATCCCAATAATATAGTCAACTCATTAAATTTAAATTAAAACAATTTACATTATCAATGCCACATTTCATCTCAACTTATACATTCTATAAACCACACATTTTTTTAAAAAAACATAACTATCACTTTGGATGAATACTTATAAGGTTAAATTTTACAAGTTTTCATTCAACTTTCAAAGCCAGATATCATTGTACATTCAAATATACTTCCACTCATTTACACAAGCTCACAATACAAGATTTAACTTCATATACATACATCACTTATTTGGCCGATTACACAAGATCATATAAAACACCACATATGTATATTACCTATATGGCCAAATATACATGGTCACACATATGTACATAGTTAAGAATCATTTCAATGCTATTGAAATTATTTAATCACAAGGCCGAATACACATACCAATCTCACATATATTTTTCATTTCTATTATACATGATTTTAATCAAATATTCAAAGTACTTACTTACCTTATCTCACATAGGTAACAAGTAATTCATACTTGGCCATTTAACTCGTCTTTACTTAGTTGAACACAACTTATCCATGCCCGATGAACCATCCGAAATTGGATAGGACACTCAGATAATCACATATATCGTACAAGGCCAACGTCCCAAACGTGGTCTTACATGTAATCACATATTGATGCCACTGTCCCAGACAGGGTCTTACTCGCACAGATATATCGAAATCACATATTGATGCCATGGTCTTACTCACACACATATATCAGAATCCTATGCCATGACATATGTATCCTAACTATTCCTAGGGTTCATACGGGGGTTTCAGACGTCATAACTCAGTCAAAACGAATTCAGAAATATAGTAGCCAAGCTTATTCACATTTAGCTAGAGCATATATAAATTCATGCATTTCATTTCATCATGTATACAAAGCACTTAATTAAAATGAAGTACGTCTATTTGCTTATAAACTTACCTCGGACGATACAAAATGGAACAGGGCAGTTAGTCGACAACTTTCGTTTTCCCCCGATCCAAATCCGATTTCTTTGGTTCTTGATCTAAACATATTCAAATTAAGCTCATTCAAACATATTTTCATTCAATTTAGTCTAAAAACACATAAATGGGAAAATTACCATTTTACCCCTAACATTTACATTTTTTACATTTTAGTCCCTATTGCACAAAACACAAAATATACAAAATTTCAACATGCCTATGTTGGGCCAAAATTTACCCATACTCATACAAGTCCATATATTTCATGTATTTCACATTTTAGTCCCTCAAATTATTATTTTTGCAATTGAGTCCTAATTACTCAAAATCATCAAAAACTCCAATATAAACATGTTAATCTAAAACATATCTTTCATATTTCATCATTAAACAAAAAAAAAAAAGAAAAACAGAAGCTCTCAACAATGGCATAACTCAAAATATTCACCAAAATAAAAAAATTAAGCATGGGTTTTGTAGTACTCCAAGCAACGATCTAAAAAACGTAAAAATTATCAAAAATCGAGCTAGAACTTACCTTGAATCAAGTAGAGAAATGGCCAAACCCTAGTTTCTTTTCTTTTTCTTTCTTATTTCTGCAAGAACATGAAAATAACACATATATGGCTTTGTTTATGATATGTTTATATTATATTAACTTATTTTATTAATTTACCATATTAACCTTAGTTAAAAACATTATATTATCACATTTACATGTCCTTAGCCGTCCACCTATATTACTAATGGCCTATTTACATAATAAATTCCTCCACTTATAAAGACAACAACAATTAAGCACTTTCAAATTTAACCACCAAAATTTTATTTGAAGCGATTAAGTCCTTTTATTTAATCGGACACTCAAACGACAAAATTAAATCACGAAAATTTCACAAATATAAATTCACACAAAATAAACACATAAAATAATTTTTAAATATTTTTTTACTCAAATTCGTTGTCTCGAAACCACCGTTCTGATTAGGGTCTAAATCAAGTTGTTACAAAATATGTAAATAGTAATTAGTGTGAAAGATGAAAAAATGTATCATCTTTTACTTATTCTCCACCAAATTTGAAGATGGAAAACCACCATTTTTCTTGGCTTTAAGCTTCGGCCAAGGCTAATTTCTTTTGTATGGTAAGATTTTGAACCCCATTTTTAGCAATTTTTATGTTTTTGAGCTCGTATTAGCTTAATCGAGCTAACATGGGGGTCAATTTGTAAAATTGTTAAAGGTTTAGGGATTTTCCATGAATGATTTTGAGGTGTTTTTGATTTTAATGGATGAATTATTAAAGTTGATTGTAACATCCTGAATTAGGGTCTAGTTAGAACAGTGGTTTTGAGACCACAAATTTGAAATAGAAATAATTATTTTATGATTATTTTATGATCCATGATATGATTGCATGTTTGTGTGAAATTTTCATTAAGAAATTCTATGCCTAAAGTGTCCAATTTGACTTAAGAGACTAAATTTAGTAAGTTGTAAAACTTGTGTCCTAGAAGCTTCAAACATGAAATTGTATTGGATTATTAATTAGAAGTCCTTAAATAGCAATTTGACCAAGTTTTAAAATTTTGGACAAAAATGGGCATGAATAGGAAAATTCTGAAAGAAAGGCCTTAAGGGCATTTTGGTTATTTGGTAAATAAAAGAATAAAAAGGGAAAAAGAAAACAAAATTTTTCCATCTTCTTTTTGCTTGTGCCAAAATTCCAAGGGTCACCATAGATAGGGTTTGTTCATCTTTCAAGCTCAAAAGTAAGTGCATCCTAGTCCTGTTTTTAATGTTCTTTACATTTTTGAAGTTGTCATCAACCGGTCTAGCTATTTCTACCATTATTTTGAGCTAGGGTTTGTAACAGCCCTGTTTAGACCCTAATCAGAATAGTGGCTTCGGGACCACAAATTTGAGGTAAAAAAAATATTTTAATATTATTTTTCGTGCTTATAATATGTGAATTGATATCTGTGAAAGTTTTGTGTGAAAATTTAATTGTTTGTATGCTCAATTTGATAAAAGGACTTAATTGCGTAAATTGTAAAAGTTGCACGCTATATGTTAAGTGTGCCTATTTGCTATGGCTTTTTAATTGTGAGGTCCTTATGTTGTAATTTGACCATGGTTAGTGGGATTGGTCATAAATGACCTTAACATGGATGAATTATAATGTTTTAAACAAAGGGAAAAATTGGTATTTGATTATTAATATGTGTTATAGCAAAATAAACATGAAAATAAGGCTAGTTGTTTTCATCCTTTGCTAAAAACCAAAGAAAAGGAAAAGAAAAGAAAAAGAGATAGTTAGGGTTCGACTAGTTCAAGCATCAATTAATGTATGAATTTTGGAAATTGTTGATGATTTTGAGTTGATCCATTGTTGATAATGTGAGTTGTATGAAGTTTGATGATAGTAAATGGAAGATTGTGTTAGATTACTATGTTTTGTATTGGGATTTTTGATGAATTTGAGTATCTTGGACTAAATTATAAAAATGAGAAATTGAGGGACTAAAATGTGAAATAAATGATAAATGTAGGCTGATAGGGACCATAGGAAAATTCAACTAAGGCATGGTTTTGATGAATTTTATATATATGGTGTTTTGTGTAATAAGGATTAAAATGTCAAAATGTGTAATTTTAGGGGCTAAAGTGAAAAAATGCCCAAATATGTGTTTGTGTATTAAATTGAATGTGTTGGTGATTAAAAGGGTTAATTTTGAATAAATATAGATCAAGAAAAGAGGAATTTAGATTTAGATCGAGGAAAATCGTAGATTATCGAGTAAACTATCTGAATCGTCAATTTCGAGTATGAGGTAAGTTCGTACGTGATAAATGATGTTATAGTTATGTTTTAATGCTTTAATAATGCATAGATTGTATAAATATTTGATTATGGTTTGAGCATGATGATAATTGACTATGTTCGGCACTAACTGTGCGGTTCAAAATAGCTTCGGCTACAAATGGCACTAAATGTGCGAGTTGGAATAACTTTGGCTATATGAGCCACTAAGTGTGCGATACCGAGATACCTTTGGTTTATTGAAATGGCACTAAGTGTGCGAGATTGTTACGGCTTTGGCAAATCACTGATGCACTAAGTGTGCGATTGCTTAAAGCATGGAAAGACTTCCGAATGAATTAATGTATTTGAAACTTATGTAAGTTGTGATGATTTTTGGTACATTAATTGGGTATGTTTTGGTTGTAAAATTGAGTAGTGAATTGGCTGGTAATTGAATGGTATGAAATATATAGAAATTGGTTGATTTGGTTGCCTATGAATGTATGCAAATAATGCTAAAAATGTTGTGGTTTTGGAATGCTTGATATAGGTGGTAATTTCACCCCATACGGTTGAACACGTGGGCATGTGTCTCGATCGTGTTTCTATTGTAATTTAGCTATTCAAGTCAGTCTCGAGCATGACCTAGACACACGGGCGTGTCTGGTGGCCGTGTGAGGCACATAGTCTTGGTACATGGGCGTGTGTGGCCATTTCGAAAGGTACAAGGGCTAGACACATGGGCGTGTGGTCAACCGTGTGACCCAAGTCAGTTTTGACCATGGCCAAGGCACACGGGCATGTCTTGTGCCTATGTGGTGAAGTCAGTATGTATGCCCTGTTTTGCCACGGCTTAGACACATGGGCGTGTCTAATGCCGTGTGAGGCACACAGCCTGCTCACACGGGCGTGTGACCTGTATAACTTTGAAAATTGATTAAGTTTTTGGAAAATTTTGTATGAACTCGATTTAGTCCCGACCCCTTTCTAAAGCATGTTTAAGGTCTCGTTGAGCTAATATAAGGGACTTGATATTGGTGTATGATCTATGATGTTATGATGATTGTGTAATGAATGCTAGATGTTTAGATATGTTCGGTAATGCTCCTTTACCCTAGTCCGGCGACGGATACGAGTGAGGGTACAGGGTTTATGTATGAAATTTGACCCATGTGTGACATGTTTGTATTTTTATGTTTAGTGGAAGAATATGAAAGTTTGATGTATGATAAACATCTTTTACTAAGTGATTTTTAGTTAAAACACCTAAAAAGGACTTATTTGTAAAAGATAAAGAAATGGGTAGTAGAAATGTGGTTTAATGTTAAATATGGGCTAATATGAGTTAGAATATGAATCGACTAGGATTGGGTAACAAAGAAAATGCATGCATTTCATTTTTCGAGTCTAGGGACTAAAGTGTAAAAAAGTGGAAAGTTAGGGGTAAAAAAGTAATTTTACCAAAGTATGTGTTATGGGTCGATATGAGCAATGTGTGTATTGAACAAGTTAAATTTGGTATTATAGATCATGAAAAATGTGATTCGGGTATTGATCAGGGGAAAAACATGATTTACGAGGATTAGGCTCGTTTCTATCATTTTGTACCGAGGTAAGTTCATTTGCAAATAATGCAATGTGTACCATACTTTAAACGCTTTAATCTTGCATATATGGTAAGTACAACATATTTAATGTTATGTTGTATCATATGTTTATTGCCTAAATTGTATTATGAATTAAGCTTGACAATTCCACGAATATGTGATTGGTGCTATGAGTATTGAACTCGACGTTACGTGCAAGTTCTATAGAAATGTGGTATCGAAGAATCTAGTTTGAACCTTAAGAATAGTTTAGGATACAAGTGACATGTCACTATGAACTATGTGATCTGAACTCATTGAGTTGTGGTCTGAGTTCATGATGTATGTGGCACATGTTTTGGCATCCGGGTAATGGTCTCATATATTCTACCGATGGCTGGCAGTCCAGCATGTGTTGCAGATACCTGACAGCCTATATGAGCAGACCCGTGAGTAGCTCAAAAGTGAGCACATGTGACATGTGATATGATGTAGCATTGGCTACTTATGAGGCACTTAGGTGCGAGATTCCGTTGTATCTGATAGTATTCTGAGTGTTCAATGGGTAGTTCTAAAGGAAGTTCAATGAGTAATCATGATGAATACGTCGAAGACGAGAAAGTAAGTTATTATGTGCAACTGGGCACAGGTATGTACATCGAACTCATGAGAATGTCATGAGATATGATGAATTTGTGGTAAGAATATGAATATATATATATGAAGAATGAGTTTAAGAGATTTGATAAAATGAAAGATTATGTTCATTATGTTAAATGTATGATTAATACTTATTTAAGTTGTATTTTATTTGCATGTGAACTTACTAAGCTTTAATGCTTACCCCCCTTTCTTTTCTCTTTCTTATAGTATCGCCAAGCTAGCTTAGGGATCGGAAGATGTCGAAGACTCGATCACACTATCAATTGAATATTTGGTATAGCTAGTCTCATCATTTTGAGTATGGCATGTATAGGGCCTTGATCTTTTTGTTGTGTGTCATATTGATTAGCCAAATGAGTTGGCTCATGAACGTATTGTGATTATTTTGTATATGGCTATGTAAGGTGGCTCATAATGATTATTTGGGTGTAACCCAAATTATTGGTGCATGCATGTAAATGTGCTTATGCTTTAATGTGGTTATGGTTGCTTATGGTTAATGAGTGTGATGGATGGCATGTATGTTTGGTGTATGAAATATGATTAATGTATATGTCAATAAATGTGGTACAAATGTGTAACTTGAAAGTAGGTTAGCAAAGATGATGGACAAATATGAAATTGGTGTAGAATGCCATATGAAAGCATGATAGTTTGAATAGGTGATATGTTGACATTACCAAGTCATAATTTTAACCGTGAATGTGAATGCTTAAGTAGCCAAATGTGCCAAGTTGCATGCCATGAAGTGAGTGTAGGTATGTATGTGTTTAAGGGCGGCAAATGGCTTGGAAAATAGCCCAGAAATTGTCCACACGGTTACACACACAGGCATGTGTCTTGGCCGTGTGTGACACATGGTCTATCCCATGGGCGTGTGATCTGGCCGTATGTCCCCTGCACCCTAATAATGAAAGACATATTGCCCAGTAGTAAACACACGGGCAGAGACACGGTCGTGTGTCTTAGCCGTGTGAAGGACACGGCCTTAGGACATGGGCATGTGCCTAGGCCGTGTGAAGTTTGCACCTAATTTTTGGAATTTAATTCACCACACGGCCTATGCACACTGGCGTGTGACTTGGCCGTGTGACTTTATTTAGTTGATGATGTCATAGTTAGAGAGTTACACGAGTTGAGGATACAGGCGTGTCTCAAGCCACACAGGCGTGTGTGACCACAGGACCTACCCACACGGGCATGTAACTCTCCAAAGCATGAAAATTTTTTAAGTTTTCCAAAAGTTTCCAAAGTTCTCGGTTAGTCCCGAACCACTCCTAAGGTACGTTTTGGGCCTCGTAGGCCCATATAAAGGACATTTTGCTTGTAAATAAAAAGTTTTAAATTTGGACGGAAATTCCTATCTTGGTTTTGTATGTTTGAAGTGAGTTTAAGTCCGGTAATGCCTCGACCCCTGTTCCGACTTTGGATATGGGTAAAGGGTGTTACATTGATTGCTAGATATAAGTATTTTGTTAAATGATTTTAGTGATTTTGAATGTTAGGGATTAAATTGTTTAAATAGTAAAATTCAAGGGATATAATGTGAATTTGTTAACGGTGTGTGTAACACCCCTAACCTGTATCTAATGTCGGTATAGGGTGAAGGAGCATTACCGATCTTATACAACACACAATCACACATTTCATAATCATTTTCCATTCTAAATTAAAACCATTCAACTTCAATCAGGTAGTCCTTAATATGAGCCTTCGAGGCCTAAAATAGACATTAAAAAATGGTTCAGGACTAAATCGAGTACTTAGGAAATTTTTAAGAAATAATGGAAAATTTACAAAGTGCAAGCGACAGACACCCGTGTGTCCAGGCCGTGTGTCTCACACGGCTAAGGGACACGCCCGTGTCTCAGGCCGTGTGAGCATTTGAAATGGGATCACATGGCCATGTCCCAGTCTGTGTCTGACCCCGTGTAATTCACTGACTTGCGTCACGTGACTAGACCACACGCCCGTGTCAAGCCGTGTACCTTTCAAAATGGCCTCACACACCTATGTGCCAGGCCGTGTGCTAGTTCATGTGAAAACTAGAGGGTATACTGACTTGTGCCACACGGCCAAGACACACGCTCATGTGCTAGGTCATGTGAAGCTATTGACTTGGTTTCTAAATAAGTATCAGGGGACACACGACCGTGTCACTTGGCCGTGTTACACACGGCTGAGACACACACCCTTGTCTCTGTCCGTATGGACAAAAAAGGCCATTTTCAAGCCATATTTCTCACCCAATGCTCGCCTCAACCTAGTCACATCATTAACATATGACCAAATCATTAATAGGAATTTAAACCAACCCATCCAAAAATCAAGTCTAAGTCATGCAATTTCATCACCAACAATCATAAGCTCTTAAGCATCACAACTAACCATTTAAAATCATACCAATATCACTTCCAAAAGTTACCTAAATGATCAAATGCATATATACACTTTTGTGCCTAAAACATAACCTATATGCCATTTCTCAATCTCAACCTTGTGATACTCAAAATTTCCAAATCAAAATCAAGGCATTCCCATGACAAACAAAACAACATACAAAATGATACTAACCACACATATATATACATACCAACATATACCAAATCAGGCCACATTGAATGGCTAGTTACATAACCAAACATATAGGCTTCCGTTAGCCAAATGACCTATACATGCCATATAACCAAAATACATTAAGTCCAAAAGTACCAAAATGAAAGCTTAATAGTGTGATGCACATTCTGACAACTTCCAAAATGAGTAAGCTTCCAAATCACTATAAAACACAGAAAAGTAAACAAAGTAAGCAATTAAGCTTAGTAAATTCTTATAATTGCAAATATAACTTATCAATCAACCATAAATAAGCAAGTAATTTAAATCATAATACAACTCAATTCAGTTTCATTAGCCTAACATATAACCACCAATAAAGTTAATTATGAAATAAAAAATCTCATAGATCCAATTTCACATGATTCATGTACCTACCTGTACCAATACATGTCAACCTCTTGCTCTTTCATATCATTAATATGCCCGTTGAACCATTTGGAATAATATTGAATACTCGAGAATCTCGCACACTAAGTGCCAATACATGGTCGAAACCATCTCAATCTCATATCTCATATAAATGCTCACTCTCGAGCTATCACTGGGTCTGCTCACACAAGCTGATGGTCAAGACGTAGCTACATGGTGCTGCTCACACAAGCTGACGAGTAACCGCAACACATGCCGAAAAACTCAGTCACTGGTAGAATGTACGGGACCAGCACCCAAAATACGGTAACCCCTAATGACATGTAATTCGCATCCTATCTATTCCTAAGGTTCAACCGGGATTTCATAAATCGCCAAATCTTCGTTGAGTATTTCAGTGAAGTCGTATTCATCAAGATGCAATAATAAAGTATTTAAAACACAAATACTTTAATGCTTATTAACATATGAACTTACCTCGAATTAATACAGAGAAAATCGACCGATCAATCTACTATTTTGTTTTTCCCCTAATCTAATCCGAACGTGGCTTATCTTGATCTATATAATCCAATTTAACCACTTTAGTATTTATTCTATTCAATTCAACCCAATTTCAATTATGGAAAAATTACTATTTTGCCCATAAACATTTGACTACTTTACAATTTAGTCCTTAGCTCATAAAAATGCAAATTCATGCAGTTTAGTCCACACCCATGCTAGCCGAATTCTGTATAGACCCATAGCAACCCATACATTTCATTAATTCATACATTTCACCATAATATTTTTGCATTTTACAAATAAATCCCTATTTGACATTTTCAATAAAAATCACTTTACAAAACTTGTTTGTCTAACAACAACCATTCATTTTCTATCATCAAACATCAAAACACATACACATTCATCAATAGTAAAGCCCTAATACTTTAGCAGTTTGACAAATTAGTCCCTGGGCTAGCTAGATTAAGCTACAACAACTCCAAAACCGTAGAAATCATTAAAAACGGGACAAAAATCACTTACCTAATAGCAAGATAAAGTTGTCGAAAGCTTAAGCACAAAAATGGCTTCCCAAAACCTGTTTTTCAATTGATGATGATAAACAAAAGATGATAGCATATTTTATTTAATTATTTTTTATCATTATTTACTTATTTACTTAATTAACCTTAAAAATGAATCAAATTTGCACAAATACCAAGACATGCTCATCCACTAACACCATTAATGGTCTATTTACCATATAAGAACCTCTACTTTTGTAACACCCCTAACCTGTATTTGTCGCTAGACTAAGGTTAAGAGGCATTACTGGACATATCGGAACAATTTGCATTCTTTCATAATCAACATAGGATCAAAATCACACATCATTATAGAGTCCCTTATGTAGGTCAACGAGACCTTAAACATGCTTTAAAGAGGGGCTGGGACTAAACCAAATTCATACAAAATTGCCATAACATTAACCATATTACACTAACTTGACAAATTTTGTGCCTCAATTTGATCCTCGTGGGAACGATACTCACTCATCACTTTATTACTTGAATCGACGTGTATGCTTGCAAAAAATCGCACATAATTTTACACGCGACAACCATTACACTGAGAGAGGAGATTAAAATTCTACTTTTATTCTACCTTGTTCACTCTTTCTGTAATACCTTTCAAATCTTATTAATGAATTCATCTTTTATTCCTAAACAGTCATTCTTATCAGTTTGATGTTTGCTAACATAGCAACATATTTCACATAATTAGAGATTTCAACATACTTGAGGAACTAAGCTAGGCTTGACGTATTATGCATACGAGACTGACTCACTTAATTTCCAAAGGATTGGCTAAATCGAACTACTAGATTGGGAATTATTATCGAAGTAGAAGCTTTGGGCTAAGGTAAAGGTAGTTCTCTGATAAGTCTCTAAACCTAACTTTTGCATGTCATGTAATTATGTGAATATATATCTTTGATAGATACCTACAAATATATAAATGAGGTGAACAATGTGCAATATGGCATGACGTTGTGTAATATAAGGTGTTGTCACTAGCTTGTGTGTATTCCTTGTCTAATAAAATTTTTTGTTATATATGATCAATGTCTAACAATTTCCAGTTAAGTAAAAAGGTGAGAAAGAGATCCGTTTGTGTTGTCTCCAGTAGGGCATGTATATTGCTAACCTTACAAACAAATCACTATGAAAATGGAGAATTATTGTGTAGCCTTTGGTAAAGTAGCTGTAATGCTAACCAAACCGATAAATCACAAAATTTGTATGTGGAAAGTCCATGGCCATGGCATCATATGATAATACGACAATAGGGCGTGAAAGTATATGACCATGTGGGAGAAGCCCCATGGTATCCATAGAGATAGTCCTCCGGGATAATAAACACAAATTTCTAAAAAGTATTTGTGGTGAATTCTCTGGAAAGCCTTTATCATGAATCTTCTGAAAAGCCTTTATGGAAAATTCTCTGTAAATCCTTTGTGGCAAATCTTCTAAAAAGCCTTTGTGGTGAATTCTCTGGAAAGCTTTTATGGTGAATCCTTTAGAAAGGCTTTATGGTAAATTCTCTGGAAAGGCTTTGTGGTAAATTCTCTCGAAAGCCTTTGCGGCGAATTCTCAGGAAAGCCTTCATGGCGTGTTATTTGGGAAACTTGTAGAGTGAATTTTGTAATGACCAAGTGGTGAGACGTTAGTTTGCCTTTAGTGAGAACTAGGTATGCCTATGAGGAATCTTTGATAGACTTCTCGATAGAGTAGCCATGTAACAACCCAATTTCAATGAATCAGAACAGTGGTTTCGGGACCACAAATCTGAGCTGGAAAGAAAATTTATTTTAAAAATGGTCCGCATTATGATAGGAATGTTATATGAAAATTCTGATAAGAAAATTTTATCGATTATGTGTTTAATTATAGAGAGGACCAAATTGCATAAAATTCAAAAGTTGAGTTCTAATAGCTAAAAGAATCAATTAGCTATGGAATTCAAAATAAGAGGTCTATGACCATTAAAAAAAGTTAGTAGATATTTTTGGTGATTCATCCATAGAAAATTAGAAAAAGGCAAAGACTAAATTAGAAACTAAATAATTAAAAGATGATAAATGAATTAAAAAGAAATAATATCATTTTATATCATCTTCTTTCCAAAAATACACATGGAAACCCTAGGAAAGAGAAAACAGCTTTCTCGGCTTAATTGGGTAAGTATTCTTGTGCTGTTTTTAGTGATTTTTATATTTTTGAAATTGGAATAACTTAATGTATCTATTTTGGGGATTAATTTGTAAAGATATCAAAGGAAATTTTTTTTTCCATGGATGAATATGCTGGAAATTTGAAATTTAAGGTATATAATGAAAGGTCGTTGATAGATAAACAACTTTTACAAAGAGAATTTTCATGAAATTGTGATTTAGCCATGGAAAATTCTAAATTTTGTGAAATACAAGTGCTGTAAATGTTATATGAAAATTTCGGTTAGGCTTGGAATAAGGATTAAATTGCATGAATTTCATTTTCTGAGCCTAGGGACGAAATTAGAATTTATAAAAGTATAGGGGCAAAATGGTAATTTTGCCTAGAGTGTAAATTGAATTCAATTGAATATGAATTGTATTAAATTGATAATTAAATTCATTTATATAAATCCAGAAAGACCAAATACAAAATTGGATCGAGGAAAACAAAAAGTGTCGAATTAGTAGATTTTCTTATACAAACAAATATCAAGGTAAGTTCGTGTAACTAAATTGTGTTTATTTATATGCTTGAATTGGATGTGGTATGTGATTGTATGAATTATATAAATGTTAAAAATAAATGAAATAATCATATGTTCAAATATATCCAAAAAATATTAAGTTTTGTTTGAATAATCAAATTTGATGGATATATGTGTTTTCCCATATTACATGTGCTCCTGCATATGTCCCGGACAGAATATAGCTCGAACGATCAATCCTGTTATAGCTCTCTCAAGCATCCTGTTATATAGTTCCTGCGAGCATCCTGATTGGTAGTGATTTTGCATGTGTTGTACACTACTACAGCTCTTTGTGAGCGTCCTGTTACATGATTTGATCTGTTGTGATCCAGCACATATTGTGGACACAAACGCAGCTCTATGTGAGCGTCGTAATATAGGCTCTTACGAGCTTCCTGAAATGGATCGCTTGAACTCCCTGTTACCTTATCCGGTGCTTCTTGATAATAACTCTTCAAAGTTACCTAATAAGCTCTAGGAGCTCCCTGATTAAAACTCTTATGAGTTTCCTATTTAGTCCGAATAAGTGTCCTGTTACATGGCTCATCTGAGCATCCTGATATGTGGCTCGAGAGTGTGCTCCCTGATTAAGTGCCCTAATGGGTACCCTTGATTATGCGTTGATGGTTTACGGTTTTGTACACCTTGTGTGTACTACCTGAGTATCCATCGATATTTCAATAATTAAACAGACAAAATTTCTGACATGAGAAATTATAAGGTTAAAAGAGATATGTTCTGAATACTTCTGAATACCTGAAATAGTGTAGCATGATTAGCTCATTCATGTTTATTTGATATACATATTATGTGACTATTGCTTTTTTTTTTTTTTACTATATGTGGTTAGGCAAATTTGCTAAATTGTTAGGAAACATGTTATTGTATGCTTATTTTAAATGAATATGATTGGTAAGTTTAGTTCTTGTTATACGAACTTACTAAGCATTAAATGCTTACTAGGCTTTATTTTCTTTATTTTATAGTGCTCAGAAGCTTGCAAAGGTTGGAGATCGGACGAAGCATCATTACACTATCTACTAGCTTGTCTTAGTATAAATAGTGAACTCATTTTGGTATAATGGCATGTATAGGCTAACTTTGCCAATGTTGGTATGTAAATGGTTGTTTGTAATCTAGCCATTGGAATGGCTAATGGGTTGATTTGGTATATTTATAAAGTTATATCATGGTAATTTCATATGTGTTTAGTATGGTTTGATTGAATTATGTTAAATATATATGTCTATAAAAGGTAAGATAGTAAACATGATTGCATATGATGATATATCATGGTAGATGTTAGAATTAGCTTAGTTATAGTGTTTGAATTGCCTGTATATGTTTGCAAGTATTGGTATACGTTTTTGGAAAATTTGGGTGAGAAATAAAGCTAGGAAATGACTTTATTTTGTCTACACGGATAGACACACGGACATGTGTCTTAACCGTGTGTGACACACGGTTTGACACATGAGCATGTGGTTTGGCTGTGTGTCATCTACATCTTAAAATTGAAAAACAGAATGCTCAGAATTTGGCACATGGGCAGAGACACAGGCGTGTGTCTTAACCGTGAGTGATACACGGCCTAGAACATGGGCATGTGTCTTGGCCATGTGAAATCTTCACCTAAATTGTGAAAATTAAATTGACCACACGGCCTAACACATGGGCGCGTGGTAGGCCGCGTGGCACAAGTCAGAGAGTTACACGAGTAAGGACACAAGTTGGGACACGACCATATGCCTCACATCGAATACCCACATGGCCTGAGACATGGGCATGTCACTTTGTAACACCCCGTACCCGAGTCCGTTACCGGAGTCGAACACAAGGTGCACACAGACTTAACTTAATTGTTTTCACAGTCCAAAAAAAAAATTTTCCAGACTAGCTGGTTACTGCGTCACTGTCGCCTTAAAAATCATATCTTGAGTTTTAAAGCTTGAAAATCAGTTTCGTAATTTTTCCCTAAAACTAGACTCATAATTCCATCAACATATTTTTTTCTAGAATTTTTGGTCGGGCCAATTAGTACAGTTTATTAGTTAAAGTCTCCCCTAATCCAGGGTTCGACTACACTGACCTTTACGCATTACGAATTGGATATCTCCCTTTACAGGGCTTCAATACTGATGCCGTTTGTTTCTATAGAAACTAGACTCAGAGAGGAATCTATAAATATATAGCATGACTCCTAATTATCTCTGGTTAATCTAAAATGAATTTCCAAAGTCGGAACAGGGAATCCAGAAACTGTTCTGGCCCTGTTTCACGAGAACTTTAATATCTATTAACATATAACTCATATGACCGTTTCGTTTCTTCCATATGAAAGTAGATTCATCAAGGTTCATTTAAATAATTTATTCACTATTTAATTCCATTCCTACAAATTTTAGTGATTTTTCAAATCCACACCACTGCTATTGTCAGCATCTGTTTTCAAGGTAAACCTTACCTATTTCGTGGTTTCCATGGACCAACTGGAGTTTTGTCATACATAGGTCCATATATACTCATATTTTGCCATTCCAATGGCTGATCATTTGCCCAACACTTCCATTCCAGTCCATACTCACATCATGAAACCATACATATACACATAAACACAAATAGTCTAATGCCATACTCCACTTTTACGAGCCATTTTCGCATGGTTGTACACACATACATCACAAAACGTACTTGAAAAATAACAAAGGGTAGTCCTATACATGCCATTTCAAAGCTCAACCAAAATTGTACCAAAAGGGGGCTTTTGATAGTGTGGATGACTTCGACTTCAATGATCCCGGATCCGATAGCTAACGAGCAAAATCTATAAAACAAAGAAACAGAGAAACGGAGTAAGCAATTTATGCTTAGTAAGTTTGAGCAAGGGATTCCAGCACAACAAAAGCATAGCATTCATATAGCTAACGGATAATTTCGTATGCACAAATTCTCAATGTCATACTTATTTCACATTCCAACCCCTATATTCATACATAAGGGATCATCTTAGCCAAATACCGGAAGCTCATTACTCGACTGAGCGAATATCATTCAAAGGGAATCAACTAATTTCAAGCACATACGAACATACCTCATTGCTGGAATTTTTCAAGCGTATTAACTGAAATTTTTACAGCAAGAATGCTCGTTCTCGAATCACGTACCTTCGGAATTTAACCGGATATAACGACTCGCTCAAATGCCTTCGGGACAAAGCCCGGTTATAGTAACTCGCACGAATGCCTTCGGGACTTAACCCGGGTTTAGTAACTCGCACAAATGCCTTCGGGCTTAGCCCAGATTTATTAACTCACACGAACGCCTTTGGATCTTAGTCCGGATATAGTCACTTAACACAAAGCCTTCGGGACTTAGCCCGGACATCATTCAAATAGCCAAGCACCATTATCAATAAATCATGACACATTCGTGTTTCATTTTCATTAGCAAAATTCAAACACAAGTCACTTATCACATTTGCAATTTCGGCTCAATAGCCACACACAAAGAGCATGATCTAATCAAATCATAATCTAAGTTCCATTACTCGAGAACTTACCTCGGACGTGGTCGAACGATTTCGACGGCTATTCGACTACTTTTTCCTTCCCTTTATCGAATTTAGCTCCCCTTTGCTCTTGAGCTTAATTTAACAAATAAATTGATTTAATCAATTGAGCATCGAAAGAGGAATTCAAGGTACTTAGCCCACATATTTTCATTAGACATTCAAGTCACATATGTACGGAAATCATGAATCAAACTCAACACATTAGTTAGTACTCTCCTTGGCCGAATTTTCTAAGCCAAGAATAGGCATCAATATGCTTGCCTCTAACCGAATGCATGCACACAAATTCCCCTCATGTGGCCGAATATGCATGTCCATGTTGAGGCCAATTATACACTTAATACCACACAAAAAAAAAACAGCATACATTTTACTAACTAACGCATTCCATATTGTAACTCAATACGCATCAACCATTTATTTCATAACCGAAACATCATCATATGCAAATATATACCTTGAGATGGTATATATGTCATACCAATACATCATATGCAAACATATGTACATATAGGTGCAAGGGTCAATCTCAAGTTGCTTATATCCAAATATAAACACATATCCAAAGCTCAAATCTTACCTACCATGCAATATGCATAAATCATACTCATGGATCTACCATGGCCGAATACACCACAACACCATACCGCTTCAATTTGGTCATGGTTAAACAAAGAACTTAGTGTCTTACTCAAAAAAACTAAAAAGAAAGTCCAAGAGCCATCAATCCACCATCACGTGTATCATTAGCAAGCTATATATTTAACATGCAATGGCATTAACACAAAATCCACCTTGGCCAAATACCATCCCCATGATATAACAAAGATTTGAACCATGGGCTAATAGGAGCATCAAGCTATCAACTAGAAACATGCATGAATCTCATGGCAAAACATCAAACTTACCTTAATAGTGACCTAGGATAGCCGAATGCTTCACTCCCTTCTTCCCTTTTTCCTTCAATTTTCGGCCAAAAGATGTTCAAGGATGAACACACACATTTTTTTTTCTTCTTTGTATTTTCTCTCTAGTTTTGGCTCAAAGAAAGGATGAACAAAATTTTTTCTTTCTTTCCCTTCAACTCACGGCAATGGGGAGGGGAGAAGCCTTCACACACATTTTTTTTCCATTTTTTTATTACCCATACACCTTAGTTTAATGTTTCTCCCTAATGCACCAACAAAACATGTCTATGACATGTTTTGCCCATCCTCCCTTGTCATGGCCGGCCATCACTTGTAAAAAGAGGGGTATTTGACATGCAAGACCATTGTTTTGCATGCATGCTTTAATTAGTCATCACACATTTCCCTCTCCTACTTTCAAAGTTTACTACTAGGTCCTTTTTAGTGAAATTCACATTTATAATCCTAAATCAAATCATCAAAAATGTCACACACGAATTAACACATATCATAGGCATCAAAATGAACATTAAATTATTTTTATGCCTCGGTTTTGTGGTCCCGAAACCACATTCCGACTAGGGTCAATTTTGGGCTGTCACAACTCTCCCCCACTTAAGAAATTTTCGTCCCCGAAAATCTTACTAGTGAAAAATTTAGGATATCGATCCTTCATAGAGTCCTCAAGTTCCCAAGTGGCTTCTTCGATTCCGTGTTTATGCCACAACACCTTCACTAATGGGATTTTCTTATTTCGCAACTCTTTTACTTCACGCATCAAAATGCGAACCGGCTCTTCTTCATAACTCAAGTTAGGCTGAATCTCGATCTTAGATGGAGTGATTAAGTGCGACGGGTCGGATCTATAGCGTCGAAGCATCAAAACATGAAAGACGTCGTGAATCTTTTCAAGTTCAGGGGGCAAAATCAAACGATACGCAACTGGACCGACTCGTTCGGATATCTCATATGGCCCGATGAACCTCGGACTCAATTTGCCCTTGCGCCCAAATCTGAGTATCTTTTTCCAAGGCGAAACTTTAAGAAACACTTTATCTCCCACCTGATGCTCAATGTCTTTTCGATGCTCAATGTCTTTTCGTTTCAGATCCGCGTACGACTTCTGACGATCGGAGGCTATCTTCAGATTTTCACGGATTACTTTTACTTTCTGTTCAGCATATTTAATCAAATCCACTCCGAAAATTTTGCTTTCACCGAGCTCGGTCCAAAACAATGGTGTACGGCATTTACGCCCGTACAAGGCCTCGTAAGGCGCCATCTTAATACTTGATTGAAAACTATTGTTGTGCGAATTCAATCAAAGGAAAATACCGTTCCATGAACCACTTGAACTCGAGGATGCAACATCTCAACATATCCTCAAGTATCTGAATTATCCGCCGGATTGACCATCGGTTTGGGGGTGAAAGGCGGTCTTTGAAATGCAACTTGGTACCCAAAGCTTCTTGCAATTTCTTCCAAAATCGCGAGGTGAACCTCGGATCTCTATCCAATACAATGTAAATCGGTACCCGTGTAATCTCACAACTGAGAAACGTACAATTCAACTAGTTTATCCAAAGGAAAAATCCGTGCGCATAGGGATAAAGTGAGCCGACTTAGTCACCTATCAACAACAACCCAAATCGCATCCTTCTTACTTGTCGACAATGGCGGTCCGGACACAAAGTCCATTGTGACTCGATCCCATTTCCACTCGGGTATCGTAATCGGTGAAGTAATCTCAAGGCACTTGATGTTCCGTTTTCACTTGTTGACATATTAAACATCTCGAAACAAAGTCGGAGGTGTCTCGTTTCATACCATGCCACCAAAACCGACGTTTCAAATTGTTGTACATCTTCGTACTCCCTGGGTGGATTGCCATTCGGCTCCCATGGGCTTCGTTCAGAATTATCGAAATAAGTTCTGAATTCTTTGGAACACACAGACGACTTCTGAACCTCAAACAATCGTCATCATCAATTTGAAACTCCGATTCCTTGTTCGGAACACACTCAGCCCGTTTTGCAACCAACTCATCGTCAACTTTCTGAGCTTCACGAATTTGATGAGTCAATAATGGTTTGGCCTTTAATTCGGCTACTAACACATTGTCGGGTAGAATAGACAAGTGTACATTCATCGTCAGAAAGCAAACAAAGATTTCCGACTTAAGGCGTCCGCAACCACATTAGCCTTTCTCGGGTGATAATCAATGACAAGCTCATAATCTTTTAACAACTCGAGCCAACGTCTTTGTCGCAGATTTAAGTCTCTTTGAGTCATCAAATATTTGAGACTTTGTGATCCGAATACACATGGCACTTCTCACCAAATAAGTAATGTCGCCATATCTTTAAGGCGAATACGATGGCAGCCAATTCGAGATCATGGGTCGGATAATTTTTCTCATGTGGCTTTAATTGTCTCGACGCATAGGCCACAACTCGACCTTCTTGCATCAATACGCAACCTAACCCAAGTAGGGAGGCGTCACTATAGATGACAAACTCTTTGCCAGATTCGGGCTGCACTAATACTGGAGCTTCCGTCGAATGAGTTTTCAATTGATCAAAACATTTCTGACACTTTTCCGTCCATTCAAACTTGACATCTTTCTGAAGCAGTTTCGTCATGGGTGTGGCTATCTTCGAGAATCCTTTTACAAACCATCGGTAGTAATCGGCA
The DNA here is from genome assembly GCF_025698485.1 of Gossypium arboreum. NCBI lineage: Eukaryota > Viridiplantae > Streptophyta > Magnoliopsida > Malvales > Malvaceae > Gossypium > Gossypium arboreum. The sequence goes on along the minus strand of NC_069081.1, from coordinate 79,608,224 downwards.
AGTCCCAAAAGCTCGAACCTCGATAATATTTCTGAGGCTTCGGTTAAGTACGGCTGAAATTTTGCTCAGGTCGACTAGAATACCCGATGCAAATACCACATGACCCAAGAAGCTAACCTCGCTTAACCAGAACTCACACTTGCTGAACTTAGCATATAGCTGCTTATCCCATAAAATTTACAACACTAATCTCAGGTGCTCCGCATGTTCGGTCTCATCTCTTGAATAGACCAAGATGTCGTCAATGAACACAACTACGAACCGATACAAATACGGTCTGAAGATCCGATTCATCAAATCCATAAATACCGCAGGGGCATTAGTGAGCCCAAACGGCATCACTAAGAACTCGTAGTGACCATATCTCATTCTGAAGGCAGTTTTGGGTATATCCAAATCTCGGATTCGTAACTGATAATAGCCCGATCTCAAATCTATTTTTGAGAACACTGAGGCTCCCTTCAGTTGATCGAACAAATCATCGATACGCGGTAACGGATATTTGTTCTTTATTATCACTTTATTAAGCTGACGATAGTCGATGCACAACCTTATGGTTCCGTCCTTCTTTTTCACAAACAACACTGGTGCACCCCAAGGTGAAAAACTTGGGCGAGCAAAACCTCTATCCACCAACTCTTACAACTGAGCTTTCAACTCCTTTAATTCCGTTGGTGCCATACGATATGGAGCTATCAAAATCGGTGTGGTCCCAGGTACAAGCTCAATACCAAACTCTATCTCCCGAACAGGTGGCAAACCTGGTAATTCTTCGGGAAAAACATCCGGGTATTCACAAACCACCGGCACAGATTCGGGTTTTATTTCTAACTCCTTATCATCAAGTACATACGCAAGGTATGCTTCACATCATTTTCTTACATATTTCTGGGCTAACATTGATGATATTACAGCTGGCAACCCCTTCAAGTTCGTAGACTCAACTCGGATCATTTCGTTATTTGCGCACCTCAAATCAATAGTCTTGCTTTTGCAATTCACAACCGCATCATGCACGGTCAACCAATCCAAACCAAGAATAACATCAAATTCATCAAACTGTAAAAGCATCAAGTCCACCGAAAACAGAACCTCGAATTACTAGGGGCATTTCTTGCACACTTTGTCGACAAGCACGAACGACCCAAGGGATTTGACACCGAATTACGAACTCGAGAGACTCAATAGGTAAAGTCTTCTTGGATGCTAAGGTTTTGCATATATAAGAATGAGTAGAACCGGGGTCAATCAAAGCAATCACATTAGTATCAAAGAGAGTGAAAGTACAGTAATAACATCCGGCGAGGAAGCATCCTCGCGTGCGGCGTATAGCATAAGCCCTAGCAGGAGCGCGAGCCTCGGATCTGGTCGTAGCATCTCTAGATCCTCTCTGACCACCACTAGCATTGCCCGTATTTCTAGATGGTCTACCTCGAGCAGTGGTAGCGCCCGGTTTCTCACTCTGATCTACATTCTTCGCTCGCACAACCTTGGGCAATCTTTAATGAAGTGGTCAACTAATCCGCACTTGTAACAAGAGCGGTCACGGAATCTATAACTTCCAGAATGCCATTTGCCACAATCCTGGCACTCCATTCTCTCTCGACGATCATTTCCACCATCATGCGATCAAGTGACTCGTGTGGTCACGGGGGTCGATCGCGATCTCGTCTAGAAGAGCCCGAGGTGTCTCTAGACCGGCCTAAGCCATCTCTAAATTTCTTTGATGATCGTGGGAAGGGCTTCCCGAAGACCTCTTCTGAAACTCCTTGCTCCCACTTCACTTTTCTTTTCTCCATATTGAGCTCCTCGGCTTTGCACGCTCGCTCGACAAGAGCCACAAACTCTGATTTCCAAAATGCCAACATACAGACTTTATATCATCATTCATCCATCTTGAGCGTTTACACATCACGACTTCAAGAAATGCATTCTCGCGTCATCGCTAAGCCTCACAAATTTTCGTTCATAGTCGATGGCGACATGGAACCTTGTTTCAGTTCAAGAAATTCCTTCCGCTTTTGATCCATAAATCTCGATCGATATACTTTTTCCAAAACTCGGTTTGGAAAAACTCCCAAGTTACTTGTTCTCGGCACAACAGAAGTCGAGTACTCCACCAATAGTAGGCGTAATCACGTAGCAAGGAGATAGTACACTTTAGGCATTCATCGGTGTACAAGATAGCTCATCGAGTACCCGGATAGTGTTGTCCAACCAAAATTTAGCTTGCTCGGTATCGTCGCTATCCGTAGCTTTAAATTCATAGCCCCATGTTTTCGGATTCATCAATGGGGCTTATTCGACCTTATTTGGTCAATTACTGGAGGCATTGTAGGTGCGGGGGTCGTATTAGTCGGGAATGGAGGTTGTGGAACAGCCATGTTAGTTCGAATGTATTGGTTGAACCAATCATTCATCACGCTATAAAAGGCTTGCCTAGCCTCATCATTCGGATTGCTAGCAATAGGTTGAGAGTCCGCCGGCGCTGTCCCTTGTGCGGGAGCAGGCGCCACACTCTCCACATCATCAGCTATCGTGTGTTGGGATCGGGATCCATTACTATAAATAAACACAATTTCAAACGTCAGAAATCACCACACTATCAAATAATCACATAAAATGGCATGTATAGCTAGACCCAAACGCATTACGGTAGTCCTAGAAACGACTAAACCGTAGCTCTGATACCAATAAAATTGTAACACCCGTGCACTCCGAGTCCGTTATCGAGTCGAACACAAGGTGCACAGACTTAACTTAATTGTTTTCACAAATTCAAAAAAAATTTTCCAGACTAGTCGGTTCTTTGCGTCCTTTATCGCCTTAAAAATCATATCTTGAGTTTTAAAGCTCGAAAATCAGTTTCGTAATTTTTCCCTGAAACTACACTCATAATTCCATCAACATATTTTTCTAGAATTTTTGGTCGGGCCAATTAGTACAGTTTATTAGTTAAAGTCTCCCCTAATCTAGGGTTCTACTACACTGACCTTCACGCATTACAAATTGGATATCTCCCTTTACAGGGCTTCAATACTGATGCCGTTTATTTCTATAGAAACTAGACTCAGAGAGGAATCTATACATATATAGCATGACTCCTAATTATCTCTGGTTAATCCACAATGAATTTCCAAAGTCGGAAGAGGGAATCCAGAAACTGCTCTGGCCCTGTTTCACGAGAACTTTAATATCTATTAACATATAACTCATATGACCGTTTCGTTTCTTCCATATGAAAGTAGATTCATCAAGGTTAATTTACATAATTTATTCACTATTTAATTCCATTCCTACAATTTTTAGTGATTTTCCAAATCCACACCACTGCTACTGTCAGCATCTGTTTTCAAGGTAAACCTTACCTATTTCGTGGTTTCCATGGACCAACTGGAGTTTTGTCATACATAGGTCCACATATACTCATATTTAGCCATTCCAATAGCTGATCATTTGCCCAACACTTCCATTCCAGTCCATACTCACATCATGAAACCATACATATACACATAAACACAAATAGTCTAATGCCATACTCCACTTTTACGAGCCATTTTCGCATGGCTGTACACACATACATCACAAAATGTACTTGAAAAATAACAAAGGGTAGTCCTATACATGCCATTTCAAAGCTCAACCAAAATTGTACCAAAAGGGGCTTTTGATAGTGTGGATGACTTCGACTTCAATGATCCCGGATCCGATAGCTAACGAGCAAAATCTATAAAACAAAGAAACAGAGAAACGAGTAAGCAATTTATGCTTAGTAAGTTTGAGCAAGGGATTCCAGACAACAAAAGCATAGCATTCATATAGCTAACGGATAATTTCGTATGCACAAATTCTCAATGTCATACTTATTTCACATTCCAACCCCTATATTCATACATAAGGGATCATCTTAGCCAAATACCTAAGCTCATTACTCGATCGAGCGAATATCATTCAAGGAATCAACTAATTTCAAGCACATACGAACATACCTCATTGCTGGAATTTTTCAAGCGTATTAACTGAAATTTTTACAGCAAGAACACTCGTTCTCAAATCACGTACCTTCGAAATTTAACCGGATATAACGACTCGCTCAAATGCCTTCGGGACAAAGCCCGGTTATAGTAACTCGCACGAATGCCTTCGGGACTTAACCCGGGTTTAGTAACTCGCACAAATGCCTTCGGGCTTAGCCCGGATTTATTAACTCGCACGAACGCCTTCGGATCTTAGTCCGGATATAGTCACTTAACACAAAGCCTTCGGGACTTAGCCCGGACATCATTCAAATAGCCAAGCACCATTATCAATAAATCATGACACATTCGTATTTCATTTTCATTAGCAAAATTCAAACACAAGTCACTTATCACATTTGCAATTTTGGCTCAATAGCCACACACAAAGAGCATGATCTAATCAAATCATAATCTAAGTTCCATTACTCGAGAACTTACCTCGGACGTGGTCGAACGATTTCGACGGCTATTCGACTACTTTTTCCTTCCCTTTATCGAATTTAGCTCCCCTTTGCTCTTGAGCTTAATTTAACAAATAAATTGATTTAATCAATTGAGCATCGAAAGAGGAATTCAAGGTACTTAGCCCACATATTTTCATTAGACATTCCAGTCACATATGTACGGAAATCATGAATCAAACTCAACACATTAATTAGTACTCTCCTTGGCCGAATTTTCTAAGCCAAGAATAGGCATCAATATGCTTGCCTCTAACCGAATGCATGCACACAAATTCCCCTCATGTGGCCGAATATGCATGTCCATGTTGAGGCCAATTATACACTTAATACCACACAAAAAAAAACAGCATACATTTTACTAACTAATGCATTCCATATTGTAACTCAATACGCATCAACCATTTATTTCATAACCGAAACATCATCATATGCAAATATATACCTTGAGATGGTATATATGTCATACCAATACATCATATGCAAACATATGTACATATAGGTGCAAGGGCCGAATCTCAAGTTGCTTATATCCAAATATAAACACATATCCAAAGCTTAAATCTTACCTACCATGCAATATGCATAAATCATACTCATGGATCTACCATGGCCGAATACACCACAACACCATACCGCTTCAATTTGGTCATGGTTAAACAAAGAACTTAGTGTCTTACTCAAAAATACTAAAAAGAAAGTCCAAGAGCCATCAATCCACCATCACATGTATCATTAGCAAGCTTCATATTTAACATGCAATGGCATTAACACAAAATCCACCTTGGCCAAATACCATCCCCATGATATAACAAAGATTTGAACCATGGGCTAATAGGAGCATCAAGCTATCAACTAGAATCATGCATGAATCTCATGGCAAAACATCAAACTTACCTTAATAGTGACCTAGGATAGCCAATGCTTCACTCCCTTCTTCCTTTTTCCTTCAATTTTCGCCAAAAGATGTTCAAGGATGAACACACACATTTTTTTTTTCTTCTTTGTATTTTCTCTCTAGTTTTGGCTCAAAGAAAGGATGAACAAAATTTTTTCTTTCTTTCCCCTTCAACTCACGACAATGGGGAGGGGAGAAGCCTTCACACACATTTTTTTTTCCATTTTTTTATTACCCATACACCTTAGTTTAATGTTTCTCCCTAATGCACCAACAAAACATGTCTATGTTATGTTTTGCCTATCCTCCCTTGTCATGGCCGGCCATCACTTGTAAAAGAGGGGTATTTGACATGCAAGACCATTGTTTTGCATGCATGCTTTAATTAGTCATCACACATTTCCCTCTCCTACTTTCAAAGTTTACTACTAGGTCCTTTTTAGTGAAATTCACATTTATAATCCTAAATCAAATCATCAAAAATGTCACACACGAATTAACACATATCATAGGCATCAAAATGAACATTAAATTATTTTTATGCCTCAGTTTTGTGGTCCCGAAACCACATTCCGACTAGGGTCAATTTTGGGCTGTCACACACTTGGTCGTGTGTGACCCCTGTACATAAGAAAAATTTTGAAATTTCGCAAAAATTTTCTGAGTCCCCAATATGGTCCTGACTTGTTTCTAATGCTTAAATTGGGCCTCGAGGGTCTATCTAGGGGACGATATGATTAGTTTCGGATGTGAATATTAAATATCTTGAATTGCCTGTAATTGTTCTATAAACTTTGGTAATACTCTATAACCCTGTTTCGGTGATGGATACAGGTTAGGGGTGTTACAAGAGAACTAATAATCCGCCTTAGTGATCTTCCATGACAAGGAGCTTGGGACATTCGTAATGATGGTAGTGCAAGTGTACGTCAAACTTGGAATTTCTCAGGTCATGTATTAATGTTATCTAGAATTCTATTAAGTGTATTGAAATATTGTATTCTTTTGAGAAAGTAAAACTGTTTGAACTAATTTGAAGATATGATGTAACTAGTGGTGTGGTAATAGATAGACCTATAAGGGAATAAACGAAGGAGTAGTATTCATTGGGTATCGTTCTGAGAAGCGTATCTAACGACAAACATCAAAGAAATCATGTAATAGGATTTGAAATATTATGTATAGCCTGAGATCCGCCAGTCGAGTGAAAAGAGTATAAGATAATTAAGTGTAGAGATTGACGTATGGTTATTCTCCAACCAAGAATAAAAAATACATCTGCCAATGTCTGAAAGGGAACTCAAACCCTTGAGTTGATAGAATCTACATATCCGTTAAAAGGTAAATATAACTGAGACTCACTATGTTCCTTAAAAACTTATATGCATGTTTTGGTTTCTAGGACTGTGAGTTGAACCTGCACTTCAAAGAGATCAAGCCGGAATGTGCCATGGCAGTAGACTGAGGCAATATTATGGATATAGAGGAACCCTTATAGAAACATGTTTTTCAAATGACAATGAGTAATACTAGCTACAAATATGTTTGTTTACTTAAGCAACGTGTTGTACGATTTTATTTTACCTTTGAAAGTTTTGTGACAATATTCAAACCTATTGTCTTAGAAAGGAATTCCAATAAATATGAGTCATTTTCAGTATAGTTTTGTAGATTGAAAATTTTAATTAAGTGTTTAAGTAGTGTGGCGTCATCTACTTGGATCCGGTAAATCGGGTTGGGTATAGGGTGCTACACCTTAAGTGACTTAGGAGCCAGTAATAATTTAATGCCTCTATCAATTTATAAAAACTTGGGTTAGGGGAGCTTAAAAATACACATATCACACTTGTAACACCCAAAACTTGGCCTAGACGCTATGGCCGAAATCTGGCGTGTCACATTGAAGTATTTTTCGAAAACCATGTTCTCATTGAAAACCCTTCTTGCTATTTAGAACCTCTAGCCATTTTAAAACTGTGTGAAAACCTCAGTTTTCATTGGTTTATTAAAAGTCATTCTCTTGTAAAACATTATTACCTTTAAAACTTTATTTGTTATGGAAGCTTAGTTTAAAGTTTTGCGGAAACGTGATATTTTGAAAAACAGTTGTCGTTTTGGAAAAAAAAAACCGTGTTCTACTCCAGCAGGTATAAAACAATATATAAAATTCCAAATTTAGAACCAGGAATTAAAAGAGGCCTTGTTACAACCCAGATCAAATATAAGTACTTGCAAATAGATAACTTAAAAGAAAATTAGAAACAATAGCAGTGGTGTGGCCACCTCCGAGTCCCTTGCAGCACCGATCCTCCTAATGCTGAGGATTACCTGCACAATTAATAAACGGGGTTAGTTTATGAAAACCCAGTGTGTAATCCCCTCCTAAACTAAAATAGTTAGTAAACAGACAGAATTCAGAATCAGTCTAGGCCGGAGCCCATTACAGTAATAGTGCATACAGTGACGGTCTAGGCCTGAGCCCTATTCAATAATAGTACAGTCTGGGCCTAAGCCCTATGCAGTGACAATGTGGGCCTATGCCCAAAACAATATAATCACAATACAGGTATGCAATCCAACCCAATCCAACTAGCTCACCACCCGTACGAACCAACTCACCATGTGAGGATAAAATCGACCTGTAACACCCCAAACCCGGCCTAGACGTTATGACCGGATCCGACGTGCCACATCAAAAACGTTAAAAATATTTTTCCGTTCTAAGTTCAAAAAATCATACTTGATGTTCAAAGGATTAATTCATTAAGGGTTAAAGTGAATGGAAGCTGTGCACCAGGTAGGAAACCGGAAAAAGGAGGTGAGTCCATCGGACTACTTAAGTACAAAGCTCTTTCGGATCCAATCCTAGACATGCACACTGCCATTGCCACACTCTAACATCGAGTATATTTTTAGGTTACCATTGAAATTATGTCTATTTTAGAATAAAACGTATTTAAGTTTGTAAAACGTTATCATAGCAGAAGCCTTGTTTGTAATCGTGTTACTTCGAAATCAGTTTATGTTTTTGGAAAACGAACCCTAGATCTAGTCCATTTTGATAGTTAATATAATTTAAGGTCATCATGATAAGTTATAAATCGAAACCCAATTAAAAATAATCATAAGCGGCCTTATTACATAACAAAACCCAAATCATCAAAGTAAAGAAAATTGAAGTCCAAATCACCAGAAGAAATCCATATTGCAGAACGAGTGGCCACTCCAAATCCCTTGCAGCTCCAAGCCCACTATGGCTGGGGATTACCTGCATGGATGAAAATAGGGGATGAGTTTGGAGAAACTCAGTATGTAAAATTAACCCAACCATAGCCCATATCAGCTCAAACCACGAAAATGTAATAAATTGGCCTTAGCCTGCAATGAATCATGTAATTAAGCCCATAGGCCCATAACATCGGATCGATATTTCATGTATATGCAAAACCCAACACATAACCAACCACATACACCCCCTTACCAGCCTTTCACAATGTGGGAGACTACTCAACCCACCCAACCGCTACATTACGTAATTATGCAAAGATGGTCTGCTGCAGAATAATGTGACAGAGTCACCAGATATGATAATCGTGGCGAGCCACCGATCAGTAAATATGTGGCAGAGCCACCAGATCAGATAATTGTGGCATAGCCACCAGGACGCTTCCTCCAAAATATAACCCATGTCCCCATGCAACAAGTATTCATTCATGGCATACATCATATAGATTTAAATTAACATGCTTTTCAGACAAAATTAACCCTAGGGGCATATTGGTCATTTACACTAGGGGTATCATGGTAATTTTCCATACATATGGGTATTGTAGTGATTTAGCTACTTCTAGGGTTTTCATGCAAATCCTATCCATTTACGTACTATCAGAATACTTACCGCGCATACTTACCAAATTGAGCCCGTTGGCCCATGAACCCGATTTTTGGCCCATTAAGCCCACATTATCAAAATGTACGAAATCGCACGTACTGCAGTTTATTACCTTCAGAATACCAAACATGCAAACCCAACTATCTTACGAGCATTCGCACACTCGCAAATTCCCAAGATACCAACTTTTTGGCATTTTGGCTTTTCGGCTTTTGCCGATCTAGTCTATGAGAGGGTGTCAGTTACACACCTATTTTATGACGATTCACTGACGAGATCCACGCACGAACTGCCTACAATTATAATGCTACCACGTTAATCTTACTACCGAAATGAACTACATATTAACTTCTTACCATATTTATCCAACAACACCTTAGGCCTTAGCGTTCCTACCTTTGCCGAAAATAGTGTCTCGATCCAGATCCGTTCGTTCCACTTGTCCAAGCCCTTGATCAACAGCCTCTTAATCACACTATTACCAAAATAATACTATTATCACAACCCCTTAGGGCTACAAGTCCAAAAAACGACAACCTCCCTAACCTTTTAGGGATTCCGGCTTTTCTTAAAATATGCAAGATAGACTAAGTTGGAAAGACTTACCACCGATTCTTCCAGTCAACATTCCCCCTTAGTTCCTACTTGATTGTGATGTAGTTCTAAGCCCTCAAACGATAACAAAAGTCGAGCCCTCAGTGATCTCAGTATTCGGCTATGTCCCTAGGATAGCGAGGGAGTTTCGGCTTTTTGCAAAAGTGTAGAGAAAGATAAAATATGAAGGTTTTTACTTGTGGTATTGTCGACAGAAACCTGGGGTTTAGAGGTTGAGAGAATCGGCCAAAGATGATGAGAAAAATAATAGATTTGGCTAGGGCAAAATCGGTACAAAAGGGGTCAAGTTTTCGGGATTTCGGGATTTGAGGCAATCGGCTATAGTCTTAAAAATATTGGAAGGAAGGTGGTATAGAGTAGGGTGGCTGAAGGATTCGGCTATGGGGAAAAGAAGAAGAAAAGAATAAGTGGATGGAGAGAAGAAAAAAAGAAAAGAAGAAGAGAATGGTCAGGAAACGGCACCACTTACCACTAATGCTGAATTTATACTGGCACTAACCCTAGCCGAAATTCCCATGCTAAAGTCCCTTGGTCGGCCACCTCTTGTTCCTTGATCAGCTCCTAGATTTCCTCCCTTATCTGCTCCTAAATCCTATCCCTTATCAACTCCTAAATCCTATCCCTTATCAACTCCTAAATCCTCTCCTGACAGACTTTCACTTCAGTTCCACTACTTACCTTTTCCATTCACAAAAATTAATCCCTTATTTGCTGTCATTGTGACTTGAACCTGGGTCCTCCCAATCATCCACATGCCACTTATAGCATTCCCAGTGGCATCACTTAGCCACTTTACCACATGCTTCCTTGTGATTTATTTTACACAATTAATACCTGAAAGCCGAATTAACTAAAACCCCTTTTTTTCTTATGGAATTAAAGTTAATTAAAACTATCGGGTTTTAGCTTAAGCTTGGGCCTTCTAGAGTCCCACTAACGTACTTAATCCTACGACAAACAAACAGGACATAGAATTTTTAAATTTTTCCAACATTTTTAAAATTCCCGAAAATTGGGGCGTTACAACTCTACCCTCCTTAAAGAAATTTCGTCCTCGAAATTTACCTGGTCCGAACAGATGAGGGTATTGTTGCTGCATCGCCTCCTCTGGCTCCCAAGTAGCTTCCTCTCTGCCATGATTACGCCAAAGCACCTTTACTAATGGGATAGATTTCCTTCTCAGAATCTTAACATCTCGATCCAAAATTTGCACAAGCTCCTCTTCAAAAGTCAAATCAGTTTGCACCTCAATTTCTACAACCGGCACGACATGAGTAGGGTCAGAACGATAACGCCTTAACATGGAGACGTGGAAAACATCGTGAATCCTGCCCAACTCTGGAGGTAATTCCAACTGATAAGCTACTGGGCCTACTCGCTTCAAAACCCGATAAGGCCTAATGAACCGCGGACTCAACTTGCCTTTCTTACCAAACCTCAATATCTTCTTCCAAGGAGAAACCTTTAAAAAGACCATATCCCCTACTGAGTACTCAATCTCCTTACGCTTCAAATCTGATACGATTTTTCCTATCGATGCTTCTTTCAAACGGTCCCTAATTATTCTGACCTTAGCCTCAGTATCAGCCACCAATTCCGGTCCAAGAACTTGTCGCTCCCTAGCTCCGTCCAACAACTAGGTGTACGACACCTTCGACCATACTGATGCTTCATACGGTGCCATTCGAATACTTGCACGATAGTCATTATTGTAAGCAAATTCGCCAACGGTAAGTAGTCCTCCCAACTACCTCGAAAGTCAATCACGCATCCCCTTAACATGTCCTCCAGAATCTGAATGACCCTTTCTGACTGGCCATCAGTTTGGGGATGGAAAGCCGTACTGAAGTTCAACCGCGTCCCTAATGCCTCATGCAACTTTTGCCAAAACCGAGATGTGAATCTAGGATCTCGGTCAGAGATAATCGAAACTGGGACTCCATGAAGTCGCACAATCTCTGCCACATACAGTTTGGCTAACTTTTGAAGGGAAAAGTCAGTACGTACTGGTATGAAATGGGCCGATTTGGTCAACCTACCCACAATCACCCATACCGAGTCTTTCTTCGATGGTGTCAACGACAACCCACTCACAAAGTCCATGGTTACCCTCTCCCACTTCCAAAGTGGTATCTTTACCTACCGCAACAAGTCCGTAAGGTAATTGATGCTCAGCTTTCACTTGTTGGCACGTCAAACATTTTCCTACAAACTCCGTCACTTCTCGCTTAAGTCTAGGCCACCAGTACAATTCCCGCAAGTCGTGATACAACTTATTCCCTCCAGGATGCATGGCATATAGTCCCCCATGAGCTTCCTTCAATATTGTCTGCCTTAGATCAAAGTCCTTCGGAACACAAATTCTTCCTCGGAAACACAGAACTCCATCACCATTTAAACTGAACTCTGAAATTTCCCCTTCCTTAACTTATTGAAAATGAGTGACCAAAGACTCATCTTCCAACTGCTTTTCCTTAATCTGGTCCACCCAGGTTGGCCTTACTTGCAATTCAGACAACAAACTGCCATCATCATACAGACTCAAACAAGCAAACATTGCTCTCAGATCAGATACGGTTCTACGACTCAAAGCATCGGCTACCACATTAGCCTTTCCTGGGTGATACTCGATTGAACAGTCATAATCCTTAAGTAACTCAATCCATCTCCTTTGCCTAAGGTTCAGCTCCTTCTGAGTCAACAAATACTTAAGACTCTTATGGTCTGTGTATATAATGCACCTCTCTCCGTACAGGTAATGTCTCCAAATCTTAAGTACAAAAACCACTGCTGCTAGTTCCAAATCATGAGTAGGATAGTTCCCCTCGTGAGGCTTAAGCTGCCGTGACGCATATGCAACCACCTTACCCTCCTACATTAACATGCAGCCCAAACCTACATGTGATGTGTCATTTGACACAAGAAAATCCTTCCTGACTCTACTGAATTAACACAGTGCTTCATTAAAACTTTCTTCAACTTTTCAAAAGCTTCCTCATTGGGTCTCACCATACAAATGGTACCCCTTTCCTTATGAGTTTAGTCAGAGGTACAGCCAACACCGAAAAACCTTCCACAAACCTTCCGTAGTATTCTGCCAATCCCAGGAAACTCCGTATCTTTGATATTGACCTAGACGGCTTCCACTCCAAAACTGCTTCAATTTTTCGAGGATCCACCTTAATCCCCTCAGCAGAGACCACATGTCCTAAGAAAGTTACCTCCCTCAACCAGAATTCACACTTGCTGAACTTTGCATAAAGTTCCTTCTCCCTTAACACTTGTAGCACTATACGGAGATGCTCATCATGCTTTGTTTCTGTTTCAGAATACACCAGAATATCGTCAATAAAGACGACTATAAATTGATCCACAAATGGTTGAAACACCCGATTCATCAGATCCATAAATGCTGCAGGAGCGTTCGACAGCCCAAATGGCATGACCAAAAATTCGTAATGACCATACCGAGTCCTGAATGCAGTCTTATGGATATCCGTCTCCTTGACCCTTAACTGATGATATCCAGATCTAAGGTCGATATTAGAAAATACAAAAGCCCCCTTAAGCTGGTCAAATAGATCGTCAATCCTTGGCAGTGGATACTTATTCTTAATGGTCAGTTTGTTCAACTGGCGATAGTCACTGCACATCCGCATTGTACCATCCTTCTTCTTCACGAATAACACCGGTGCTCCCCATGGAGACACGCTTGGCCTAATAAAGCCCCTACCCAACAACTCTTGAATTTGTGCCTTTAGCTCCACCAACTCCTTCGGTGCCATCCTATACGGTGCGATACACTGGCGCCGTTCCAGGACAAGTCGATTTGCAGACACTGGGGATAAAATCGACCTGTAACACCCCAAACCCGGCCTAGACGTTATGACCGAATCTGACGTGCCACATCAAAAACGTTAAAAATATTTTTCCTTTCTAAGTTCAAAAAATCATACTTGATGTTCAAAGGATTAATTCATTAAGGGTTAAAATGAATGGAAGCTGTGCACCAGGTACGAAACCGGAAAAAGGAGGTGAGTCTATCGGACTGCTTAAGTACCAAGCTCTTTCGGATCCAATCCTAGACATGCACACCGCCATTGCCACACTCTAACATCGCGTATATTTTTAGGTTACCATTGAAATTATGTCTATTTTAGAATAAAACCTATTTAAGTTTGTAAAACGTTATCATAGCAGAAGCCTTGTTTGTAATCGTGTTACTTCGAAATTAGTTTATGTTTTTGGAAAAGCGAACCTAGATCTAGCGCATTTTGATAGTTAATATAATTTAAGGTCATCATGATAAGTTATAAATCGAAACCCATTTAAAATAATCATAAGCGGCCTTATTACATAACAAAACCCAAATCATCAAAGTAAAGAAAATTGAAGTCCAAATCACCGAAGAAATCCATATTGCGTAACAGTGGCCACTCAATCCCTCGCACTCGGGCCCACTATGGTGGGGGTTACCGCATGGATGAAAATAGGGATGAGTTTGGAGAAACTTAGTGTGTAAAATTAACCCAACCATAGCCCATATCACTCAAACCACGTAAATGTAATAAATTGGCCTTAGCCTGAGCGAATCTGAAATTAAGCCCATAGGCCCATAATGATCGGATCGATATTTCATGTATATGCAAAACCCAACACATAACCAACCACATACACCCCCTTACCAACCTTTCACCATGTGGGGAGACTACTCGGCCCACCCAACCGCTACACGCCACAGAATTATGTAGCATGGCTTCCAGAACAGATAATGTGACAGAGTCACCAGATACAGATAATTATGGCGAGCCACCGTATCGTAAATATGTGGCGAGCCACCAGATCGTATAATTGTGGCATAGCCACCGGACGCTTCCTCCAAAATATAACCCATGTCCCCATGCAACAAGTATTCATTCATGGCATACATCATATAGATTTAAATTAACATGCTTTTCAGACAAAATTAACCCTAGGCGCATATTGGTCATTTACACCTAGAGGTATCCTGGTAATTTTCCATACATAAGGGTATTGTAGTGATTTAGCTACTTCTAGGGTTTTCATGCATATCCTATCCATTTACGTACTATCGTAATACTTACACAAGATACTTACCAAATTGAGCCCGTTGGCCCATGAACCCGATTTTTGGCCCATTAAGCCTACATTATCAAAATGTAGGAAATCGCACGTACTGCAGTTTATTACCTTCAGAATACCAAACATGCAAACCCAACTATCTTACGAGCATTCGCACACTCACAAATTCCCAAGATACCAACTTTTCGGCATTTCGGCTTTTCGGCTTTTGCCGATCTAGTCTATGAGAGGGTGTCAGTTACACACCTGTTTTATGACGATTCACTGACGAGATCCACGCACGAACTGCCTACAATTATAATGCTACCACGTTAATCTTACTACCAAAATGAACTACATATTAACTTCTTACCATATTCGGCCAACAACACCTTAGGCCTTAGCGTTTTTACCTTTGCCGAAAATAGTGTCTCTATCCAGATCCGTTCGTTCCACTTGTCCAAGCCCTTGATCAACAGCCTCTTAATCACACTATTACCAAAATAATACTATTATCACAACCCCTTAGGGCTACAAGTCCAAAAAATGACAACCTCCCTAACCTTTTAGGGATTCTGGCTTTTCTTAAAATATGCAAGATAGACTAAGTTGGAAAGACTTACCACCGATTCTTCCAGTCAACGTTCCCCCTTAGTTCATACTTGATTCTGATGCAGTTCTAAGCCCTCAAAGGATAACAAAAGTCGAGCACTCAGTGATCTCAGTATTCGGCTATGTCCCTAGGATAGTGTGGGAGTTTCAGCTTTTTGCAAAAGTGTAGAGAAAGATAAAATATGAGGGTTTTTACTTGTGGTATTGTCGACAGAAACCTGGGGTTTAGAGGTTGAGAGAATTGGCCAAAGTTGTTGAGAAAAATAAAATATTTGGCTAGGGAAAAATTGGTACAAAAGGAGTCAAGTTTTCGGGATTTCGGGATTTGAGGCAATCGGCTATAGTCTTAAAAATAATGGAAGGAAGGTGGTATAGAGTAGGGTAGCTGAAGGATTCGGCTATGGGGAAAAGAAAAAGAAAAGAATATGTGGATGGAGAGAAGAGAAAAAGGAAAGAAGAAGATAATGGTCAGGAAACGGCACCACTTACCACTAATGCCGAATTTATACTAGCACTAACCCTAACCGAAATTCCCATGCTAAAGTCCCTTGGCCAGCCACCTCTTGTTCCTTGATCAGCTCTAGATTTCCTCCCTTATCTGTTCCTAAATCCTATCCCTTATCAACTCCTAAATCCTATCCCTTATCAACTCCTAAATCCTCTCCTGACAAACTTTCACTTCAGTTCCACTACTTACCTTTTCCATTCATAAAATTAATCCCTTATTTGCTGTCATTGTGACTTGAACCTTGGGTCCTCCCAATCATCCACACGCCACTTATAGCATTCCCAGTGGCATCACTTAGCCACTTTACCACATGCTTCCTTGTGATTTATTTTACACAATTAATACCTAAAAGCCTATTTAACCAGAACCCTTTTTTCTTATGGAATTAAAATTAATTAAAACTACCGGGTTTTACCTTAAGCTTGGGCCTTCTAGAGGCCCACTAACGTACTTAATCCTACGACAAACAAATAGGACACAAAATTTTTAAAATTTTCCAACATTTTTAAAATTCCCGAAAATTGGGGCGTTACACGACCCACCCAACCAACACACTAAGCTTAGTACCAGTTGCGGCACCAAGTCAATAGGATGGCTCAACGCTGTAGACAGGACAACTCAACGCCATAGACAGGATGCCTAAAGGCTGTAAATATCACAGCAATGCTGCCAGTTAATAGAACGACTATAAGCCATAAGTACCGCAGAAAGGCTGAAAGCCTTATACAGGATGGCTACAGGCCGTACACTACTTCCTCTGTCCATAATAAACCAACCCCATGCAATATGTCATGTCATAAATATTACGTGCATGCAAAGTCATACTCAGCACAATCATATATGTAAATCATAGGCACATCATTCATACAAAACATAAGGGCATAATCGTCATTCTACCATACAGGGGTATTACGGTGATTTTAAACTACAAGGGTATTTCGGTGATTTCACAAACCAGGGTCTTAACAACCCAACAGAAGGTCCACCATTGCCTCGAGCGAATTAAGTAACCTAAACAGACATAACGGTGCAAATGGACCTAAGGCCCATTACTAGGCCCAAGTAGACCCAGACCCTCGTGTGGCCCATTTACCCCAAATTTAGATATGGCTATGTGACCTACATAGCCCGGTCCAATAATTATCACAATTTGCAGATTCTATCCGTGTGGGGCCCATGAGCCCATTGTGCCTACACGGCCTAGAACGACCTAAGTCGTGTGCGCGATATGACAAGTCTATCTGCATGCCACTTAACAGTGAAGTTTACCCATGCGGCCCACGAGCCTATTGTACCCATACGACCCATTGCGGCCCAAGCCCATAAGATCATTCATGGTGACCTTCCTCGACGTACGCCCATGTTTTGTGGGCTCGATTTACCCCACAAGCAATCGCACGCTTGTGAGGCCTCAAATGCTGAAGTTTTGGCTTTTCGGCTTTTGCCGACTTCTAACAAAGAAGGGCGTGAATACACACCTGTTTATGAGAACGCATTGAAGTCCATGATCACCAACTTTGGCACATCTTGCATTGAGTCTTAATCACTTCCCCCCTCACCAACTCATCGTCGAAGTCCATGATCACCAACTTTGGCACATCCTGGCATTAAGTCTTAATCACTTCCCCCCTCACCAACTCATCTGGTTCGCTCTATTTAAAGCCAGCTTCTCACCAATGCTCATGTTAGCTTCCCTATACGGGATTACTTTCAACCATTGGGAAAATTCCTTATTTTTATATGACCCTTCAACCACAGAGTTCCAGTCCAACTCCACCTCCTACACTGCTCAAACAGTAAAATAAATACCCCATTGCGTATCCCAAGACTTGAACCTTAGACCTCACAATTACATAACACGCCACCTTGCCACTACACCGCAAGGCTCTTTCTGTTACCATTTTATCCTCAATTAAATATAAGGTCTATAGGCCAAAGTTTGGGTTCCTTTAAAACAAAACTAAAATAAATTGCAAGAGCCAAGACTTGAACCCAGGCTCCCTTGCAACCTTAATGATGCCACAACCACTAGACCACATGCTTCCTTGTGTCATTTACTTAACACAATAATTTAAAAGGACTTCATCTAAGCACACAGGGTTTTATTCACTTAAAACTAAAATTTTTGCCAAAGCCTAGGTTTGAACCCAAAATTTCTCAAACACTTCTCAGAGCCATTAAACACCAAAGCAGACATTTAATTGTGTCATTTCCTTGCATAATTAAATGCTTATATACAACCTCCTTATGGACCCATACTCAAGGCCCAATACTTCTAGGCCCAAATTCGGGGCATTACAACATTACAGTTAGCTAACAGATCTTCAGAACAATTGAAAGAGGTACTCGAAGATGTGTTGGGTAAAGTGCACAATTTTATCATCTTGGTAGATTTCGTAGCCTTAGATTTTGAAGAAGACCGTGAGATTCCCATTCTATTAGGATAACCACTCTTAGCTACATTTAGGTCCATCATTAATTTAGAAAAGAATTAATTAAGAATGAGAGTCAATGGTGAGACTGAATTTTTCAAATGTGGTCAATTCTAGAATGATGGTAATAAGGAAAGTCTATGGAAAACGTGTTATGAAATATCTGTAAATTACTCTAACAATTTTGATTTAGGGAGTATAATTTTTGTAAACAATGCGGGACGAAAAGGAAAGTTCCTAGAGTAAGATAAAAGGAGCACGATGGAATGGAATGACGGACGCTGAACCAACATAGATAGAAAATTGATAAATGACGCGTCTAGACTGACTGCGTTGACAGATGAGTCCAGCAGTAACACTTGATAATAGATAAACATTCTATTAATTTTGTTGTAATTTTTTTGTAAAGTTAATTTTTGATGTATTTGAATAGAAGTAGGACTAAGTATATAGATTAAGATTTAAATTATTTATAAAACTATTTAAAAGTAGGACATGTGTACTGGACACCTTGGAATTTAAGAGAAAGGGACAAAATAGGGACGGTGCTGTAACACGACACTTCTGTGTTGCAACATCGAGTCTGGAACAAAGAAATTTCAAAAATAAGGTTGATGTCGCGACACGGGTACCATTATGTCGCAACATCAATGATAGTGGTCCCAAATCCCAAAATTTCAAGGTGAGTTAAGACATAAAACCTCTATGTCGTGACAACGGGAGTTTTCCATGGGTGTCCTAACATGGAACCCCTACTTCGTAACATTGCTGTAAAATTTTGCAAGGTCAACCAGACCTAGTGTGCAACCCAGCAGCCAAAAACCTATTTTTACTTAGCTTTCTAACCTAAAATACTAACTCATTTCAAACTAAAACACTCCTAACACAATCCTAACCTAATTTTAACTTTAAAACACCAAAAACCTCTTCAAAACCATTTCCATTCCAAAACCTTACATTCCCATTATCTTTTCTATAATCTCTACTTCTTTTTTTTTTCTTTCTTTTGTGCAAGAACAAGCTTCACATCCTCAACATTTGTAACAAACTAATCTATAGAACAAAAAGTACTTGGTGTAATAAGGTTAAGGGTTCCTTTCTTAAGATTTTTGTAACACCTTTAAATCGTATCCGTCACCGAAATAGGGCTACGAGGCATTATCGATCAAATACAACATACAACATACATTTTTCATACATGGATCCATTATCACATAAAAATTAATCAAACATAATCATAATGTCCCTTATAAGGCTCTACGAGACCTTAAAATATGCTTGGAAGAGGTTCAGGACTAAACCGATAACATTTAAGAACTTTAGGAAATTTAGAAAATTTCCATGCATAAAGGAATCACAAGCCCATGTGAACAGGCCGTGTAAAAACAGGGCATACATAATGACTTGCACCACATGGCCAGAGACACGCCCGTGTGCCATGGCCATGGGAAAACTGGAGGGTATACAAACTTGGGTCACACAGCCGGCCACACGCCCATGTGCCAACCTATGTGCTACACACAGCCAATTGACACGCCCGTGTGTCTAAGTCGTGTAACTCACTAACTTGTTTTAACTAGGATACAAGGGTCACATGGTCGATTCACACGCCTGTGTGCTCAACCGTGTGGAATGAAAATAGGCTTGATTTAAGCCATTATTCCCTCCTATCATTCATGTACCTAAAAACATTCATTTGGCATCATTTTTACATACAATAGGCAACCAAAAATGACCATTTCATGCACATTTCATGCCATTTAAAATCCATCCATTTCACTACTCAAATCCACAACCAAAATCATGCCAAAACAATATACCATAACCTTAACTTCTATATGCATTTTCTCACCATCTTATTAGCTATTTCATACCACAAAATATACCAATTCATCACCTTAAAACTAAGCCACAACATACCATTTTTCAACTATGATACATCATTGATAATTTCCTAATTGAACAACTATATAACCATCACAACAACCATACCAAACATGCCAAAACACAAGGGAATATATATATACATCATATATATCACTTGTAACACCCCGAATTTGGGCCTAGAAGTATTGGGCCTTGAGTGGGGGTCCGTAAGGAGGTTGTATATAGGTATTTAATTGTGCAATGAAATGAAACAATTAAATGTTTGCTATTAGTGGTTAATGGCTTTGAGAAGTGTTGGAGAAATCTTGGGTTCAAACTTGGGCTTTAGCAAAAATTTTGGTATTAAGTGAAAAAAAACCTAGATGCTTGGATGAGGGTTTTTAAATTATTGTGTTAAATAAATGACACAAGGAAGCTTGTAGTCTAGTGGTTGTGGTGTCATTAAGGTTGTATGGGAGCCTGGATTCAAGCCTTGGCTCTTGCAATTTATTTTGTTTTTTTTTAAAGGGAACCTGAACTTTGGCCTTTAGACCTTATAATTAATTAGGGATAAAATATGACACAAAAGCCTTGTGGCTTAGTGGCAAGTAGCGTGTGGAGCATTTAAGGGGAGGCATAGGTTCGAATCCCATGGCAAGCAAGGAGCATTTATTTTGCTAACAGGGGGCGGCAAGAGTTGGTGTTGAATTTAAACTCTAATGTTGGAGGGATCCCACATCGGAAGCTAACATAAGAGTGGTTGTGAAGTCGGCTTTAAATAGAGGAACCATGAAGAGAGTAAATGTACCTTTCTTGGTGATCCCTTTCACATTGTATGGCGTGCTCGTTTGGGTTGGGCGTCGGCTAAGAGTGCTCGAGTGTGGATTAACTCCAGCCTCTCTATCGTGTGTATTTCTTACTACTCTAGTCAGTAGGATGGCTACTTGAGTCATGATGGGTCGAAAGGGGTCATGTGGGCCTAATGGGCCTACAAGCCCAATTGGATAAGTTGTTTGATTGTGTAGTAAATTTGGGCTAGGCTAGGTGAATCTAATATTTGTGGCTAGATTTGGGCTAAAAGGGCCACACGAGCGTGTGGGCCCATTTGGGCCGAGAATGGGCTTTAGAGCCATTAGTATTGTTATCCATGTTTAAAATACTTTGGTTTACAAAATTACCAAAATACCCTACTTTGTAAAATTACTAAAATACCATTGGTTTATAAAATTACCAAAATACCCCTAGTTTGTAAAATTACCAAAATACCCCTAGTTTGTAAAATTATCAAAATACCCCTAGTTTGTAAAATTACCAAAATACCCCTAATTTGTGAAATTACTGAAATACCCTCGACCTGTAAAATTATTGAAATACCTCGACTTGTAAAATTACCAAAGTACCCTCGATTTATAGAATTACTGCTTTTACCTCGATTTGTAAAATTACCGCTTTACCCTCGATTTATAGAATCACCGTTTTACCCTCGGTTTGTAATTACTATTTTACCCTCGATTTATAGAATTACCGTTTTACCCTAATTTACATAATTACCATTTTACCCAAATTTTACATAATTATCGTTTTACCCTCGATTTACAGAATTACCGTTTTACCCTCGATTTACAGAATTACCATTTTACCCTCGATTTATAGAATTACTATTTTACCCTTAATTTACAAAATTACTGTTTTACCCTCGATTTACAAAATTACTAAAATACCCTTGGTTTGTGAAATTACCGCAATACCCTCAATTTGTAAAACTACCAAAATACCCCTGTATGGTAAAATGACGAATATGCCCTTATGTTCAGTATGACCGATGTGCTTAGGATTTACATATATTGATATTGGAATAGTTAAGTTTGAGTGATGTGGTGGTTATCGAGGTGATTGATTATGGAAACGTTTCAACTTCAACCCGTAATGTGTGTACTAACCCTCGTAATAGCTTAGATTAATATTTGGTTGAAAAGTCAAAGCTTCATATTTTAGTGATTTGGGAATTAATATTTAGATCTATTTTCACGCATGTTTAAGTTGGATTCACAACGGATATGGGGTAGGAAGGTATTTGGAACGTTCTTCAACGAGTAGATCTCTTGGTAAGTATTCAACCTTCTTTCCATTTGTATCTTGTGGTTTAAGAAAAGTGAAAACCCTCTCGTCGACTAAGGCTAAAAGGGTTTTTGGTGTTATTTGGTTTGTTGGTGCTAGTGAGGATTAAAGGCTACCGATCGAGGAGTGTGTGAAAAGCTTGGATCATCGGAGTGACTAAATCTAGTCATCAACTTCCGGCAAAGGTATGAACCCAATGGCCATTGTGGATGGTGGCGAATGTGTAAGTGATGATAATAGGTAGTTTTCGATTTGGTTTAATATTAACATGGTCTAATCTATAAGTGGTTGATTATAGGAGAAATCGCATAGGATATCTCGTCAAGGAATATCGCAAATCGTGTGTAACGAACCCTTTTCATAGTTTAAAGCGATGAATGCGAAAAGTTTAATGCCAAATTCGCATTTCGAGGACTTGTGAGCAAGCTTAACGCTCACTAGTTAGTTAGAATCGATGAGATTATGAATGAAACATTGAAACGGTAAGAACGTGATTTTTGGCATTCACGGTAAGTTGGGCCTCGAGGGTCAATAGGGCCCAATAGGCTTTCGCCCATTTGGGTAAAATTGGTAGAAAACGAAATCATTAAATTGCATGATAAGACCGTTAAAACCGTTATGGAATATAGGCTAAGTGGGCCTAGACGACGAAATTGGCTAAGTAGGGCCCATTAGGGTTTTAGGCCCAATAACTCGATTTCGCTAAAAATGGGCCGTAATCACTGCTTGCACCCATGGATTGTTAGTAATCGTTAATGAACATGGAAACCCTAATTTTGGTAAAATTACGAGATTACCCTTATAATATGAAAATGACCGCTTTGCCCCTAGGTAAAATGACCATTATACCCTAGGGTTTATGTATGATTTTAATACATGGGATTTTGATAAATATGGTATGTATGCTATGCACATGAAATGTATGCTATGCACATGATATGTATGATATGCACATGAGGTAATCATAAATGCATTGGGTTGGGTTTTATATGGATGGAGGAAGTGAAAAGGGCTTATGCCCCGATTATCAAAAGGGCTTATGCCCCGCTTATCAAAAGGGCTTATGCCACGTTATCAAAAGGGCTTATGCCCCGCTTATAAAAGGGCTTATGCCCCGCTTATTGAAAGGGCTTTTTCCCGCTTATTAAAAGAGGCTAGGCCTCCGGTTATATGATAAAGCAACTATCTCGCCAATGGAGAGTTTGGCGGGTGGGTCGAGTTAATCCCCACATGGTGTGTTGGTTGGTACGGTGGAGAGTAGCGGATGGTGGGTTGAGTAGTCTCCCAAATGGGTTGCATTCGTCATTGAAATTATATGTGACATTGAAATGGGCCTAAGGGCCATACCGCTTCTGATAAAGGCTTCGCCCAAGAATATGAAATATGAAAAGGCTTCGCCCAAGAATATGAAATATGAAAAGGCTTCGCCCAAGATTATGAAATATGAAATATGAAAAGGGCTACTGCCCAAAGGCATGATTGAGATTGGATTTGGGCTTAGACCCAACAGTCGTTATTGTTTTGGGCTCTAAAGGGGCTTGTTGCACATCGAGTTTCCAAACTCACCCCCTTTCCTTAACCTTGCGGTGAGCCTTGATGTGGGGACTTGGGCGGAGGGGATTCAGAGGGCCACGGTGATTGTCTTTGGACTTTTAAATAAGTGTTGGTTTTCATTTAATTTCCTTTAATTATTATTTATTTTTGGGTTGTAATAAGGCCAATTTTAACTTTCCTTTTATTTCTTTTCTAATTATTTTAATTTTAATAACTTTAAAATTGGTTAATAATTATTCAAATGGGCTAGACTTAGGACGTGTTTTCAAAATGATACTTGTTTTCAAAATATCTCAACACCACGATTAATCGATTTATCAAAGACGTCCACTTAAACAAATTTAAACTCGATATAACAAAGTGTGGCTATGGTTGTAGGCATGTCTAGGATTGGATCCAATTAAAGAGCTTGGTACTTAAGCAGCCTTCATGGCTCACCTCCTCTGTCTCGGATACCTACCTGGTGCCCAGCTTCCATACACTTTGTTAACTCAATAAAATGTATGGTTTTAAAACACTAAAACGGAACATGGGTTTTCAACTCCAATGTGGCACGTCAGATTCGGCCACAATGTCTGGGCCGGGTTTGAGGTGTTACATCACTTACCAAATTCATAAATCTAGCCAACTCAAATGGCCAAATACCACCAACATTTGCATCATATACAAGCCAAATCTCAGGGCTATATCATGGCTCAGAACATATCATCAATTCACTAGCCTATATATGCCATATACCATATTTACAAAACATCCAAAAATTACCAACAATTAGTCGATAGTGTGTTAACAGTTCCTGATGATCCTCGATGTCTAAGCTAGCTTCAATAATATATAAAACAAGTAAAGAACACACAAAGAAAGCTTTAAAACCTTAGTAAGCCATATACAAATAAAATTAACAAATGATTTAACACCATTTCCATCAAATAGGAAAACTATGAATAAGAACATATAAGTTCACAAACCTTCCCAAATGTATACATATTCAATTTCATAAGTGAATTCATCAAATACTTCCCTTTTCAATACTTGTATGAATCTCATACGTACTTGAGTCTCTTAACTCATTCACACATTCTTTCTTGACTTGACTTTGCCTATTAAACCATTCAAAATCGTTAAGGATACTTAGAAATCACATATAGCTCGTACAATGCCATATCCTAGATATGGTATTACATGTTATCACATATCGATGCCACTATCCCAGACAAGGTCTTATACAAAATCATATAACGATGCCAATGTAACTGATCGTGTGATTCATAACAAGTAATAAATATTTATAATGAAGATCAAACCTAGACTAACTATTATCACGAAGAAAAGGCAAGCGTACCTATCTAACAATAGTATAGTAATGACAAGACTGGGATATCGTACTCAAGGGAACCAAAAGTAACAGTAATAACTATCTTTTTATTATCTAGCTTAGGAATAAAAGGATTTGTTTATTAAACTAATTATCTAAACTAATTAACTAATTTAATTAAAGCGAATAGAAAATTTGGAAAAAGACTTGAAGAGAAGCAATTGATAAAAATGACACCCAAGGAGGAATCCACCTAGATTTCACTTGTTATCTGACTCTGAACCGGACGATTTATTCACTTGACTTGATCCGTGAGACTCCCTAACCTATGTTATTATCCCTTTCGAGACTAATAACTTCTAACCCTCAGCTGAATTAATCGAACTTTCTTTCTTAATTAAAACCCCTAGGGAAGCAGTAAATCACTCTATGGACTCCTATATTAGGTTTCACCCTAATCTGGCAAAATCTTGTAACCCTATTTCTAGGAGTTCGATCAACTCTGCTTAATTATGCCAAATCTACTCTTAGACAGGGTCTATTCCTCCTCTGCATAAGCACATCAAATCATGAATTAATACCCGAAATATTAACTCAAGCATTAAGAACACATAATTAATAACAAATTAAGTATTTATCATACAGATCAGATAATAATAACAAGATCCATCATAGGTTTTATCCCCCTTAGGTATCTAAGGGGTTTAGTTCATAATAAAATAAGAGTACATCTCAAAAGTATAAAAATAACAAAACATGAAGAAAACTCTAAAACCTTTGAAGGAATTCTGAGAGAGATCTTCAGTTTTGGAGTAGCTCCGGCTTTTGGGATGAATCATCTGGCTTCCTTCAAGGAATTCCTGGCATGTGGTTCTGTATTCCAGAAAAGTTCTGGAAGAGGCCCCCCTTCTAGGTCACACTTAGGGTGTTTATATAGGCTTTGGTTTGGCTTTCTTCCTCCCCAAGTATCATTTTCCGTGTAAAATGCAACTCTTTGAAAAAAGGACACGCCCGTGTGCCACGACCGTGTGACGTGATTGCCAGGTCGTGTTCGATCCATTAAATTACACATGGCGGTGTGGGCTCAATGGCCAGGCCGTGTGAATCGTGAAAACCTTGGTCGACACCTCTGAAGGACACGAGCGTGTGAGATGCCCGTGTGGCAAGGCTTAGGCCATGTTATCTTCTCGATTTGGTCTGTTTTGTCCCTTTTTAGCTCATTTTTGGCTCCTTTTGACTCTTGGTGCTCTCCTGAGTACAAAACATGAAATAACTGAATTAAGAGCACCAAAATCCACAAATCTGATAGTACATTCCATAAATATGCTAAGTATTTGGGGTATAGATATGTATAATTTGGTGTTTATCAGTAACAGTCCAATTTAGACCTTAGTTAGAATAATGGTTTTGGGACCACAAATCTAAGTCAAAAAAATATTTTAATATTATTTTAAGTTAAAAAATATTTTAATATTATTTTCCGTGCTTATAATATGTGAATTAGTATTTGTGAAAATTTTGTGTGAAAATTTAATCGTTTGTATGTTTAATTTGATAAAAGGACCTAATTGCATAAATTGTAAAAGTTTCTTGCCATATGTTAAGTGTGTCTATTTGTTACTTCTTTGTAAATGAGAGGTCCTTATGTTGTGAATCGACCATTTGAATAATGGATGGACATAAATGCCTATGGTTAATGAAATTTTATATGTTATTAATGAAGGGTAACATGGTAAAATGTTTATTAATGTTAATAAAAATAAAACAAACATAAAATTAAGGCCATTATCATCTTTTTTGGCCAAATGTATCAAAAGAAAAAGAAAGAAAAATAGTTCTAGGGTTCGACACTTTGATTTGGTGATTAAGGTATGGATTTTGTTCGGTTTTTGATAATTTCTACGTTTTTGTGATCGTTGCTTACTATACTATCAAGGCCATGTCTCAATTTCTGATTTTGTTGATGATTTTGAGTTGAACCATTGATGAAATTATAAGCTTTGTGAAGTTATTTTTTGGTAAACGAAAGATATGTTTTAGGTTAACATATTTTGTATTTGAATTTTTGATGAATTTGAGTAATTTGAACTAATTTGTGAAATTTTAAAATTGAGGGACTAAAATGTGAAATAAATGAAATATATGGACTTGTATGACCACAATGAGAATTGGGCTAGGCATGTGTACAAAGAAATTTTTGTGTATTTTGTGATTTTGTGAATTAAGGACTAAATTGTCAAAATATGAAAATATGAGGGCTAATTTGTAAAATGCCCTAAATGTGCATTTGTGGATTGATTTGAATGATTTGGTGAATAAAAAAAGTTAAATTTTAATTTATATAGATCAGGAACAAAAGAAAATGAAATTAGATTGGGGAAAGTCAAAAGTCGTCGAGTAGCCGATTCTATTCATTCGAATCTGTACGAGGTAAGTCTATATACAAATAAATGTGTTTTGAATTGAATTATTATCGATTATATGCTATTGAAATATGATGAATGAATATATGAGTTAAGAAAAATGAGACATCTGAGAAAGTATCGACAAAGTTCCGATGTCCGAAAAACCCCGTACGAACCTTAGGAATAGTTAGGATACATATGTCATGACATAGGATCTGATATGTGTTATGACCATGTCTAGGACATTGGCATCGACTTATGATTTACGTGTAAGACCACGTCTAGGACGTTGGCATCTATTTGATTTCGTGTAAGACCCTGTCTAGGATAGTGGCATCGATATTTGTTTACATGTAAGACCACGTCTAGGATGTTGGCATTGTACGATCTTTTCGAGCTATCCGCGTATCCTTATGATTCCAAATGGTTCAACTAGCATTCTGAGAAAATAGATGACTATGTGAATTTGTATCCGACTCATGTACGTTTGAATTGTATACCATGTTTGAGATTGAAAGGTAAGTATATGTACATTGATGAATATATGATATAAGTATGAGAATGAGTTATGATATGTATATGTGAATTATTTTCAAATGAAATATAAGAGATATATGTTTAAGTGACTGTATTTTGCCTCAAATTATATGAATGAATTGATGTTATTTGTTAAGTTTATTTGGATATGGCTTACTAAGCTTTTGAAAGTTACTTTGTGTGTGTTTGTATTGTTTTATAGATATCCTAGCTATCGGGAGCTCGGGGATCGTCAAGGATCATCACCACACTATCAAAATCTATTTTGGTACCTTTTGAAAATGTATATATTGTAGTATGACATGTATAGGCTAGAAAATTTTGGTTATGTTTGGTGATATGTATATCTAGGCATGTGATATGGCTTGGTTATGGTTGAGATTATGAATGAATTTGGTATATGCTTTTGTTCATAAATAGTATGTTTTGATGTGCTTCAATGGCCTATTAAAATGGTCAATTTGGTAAGGTTTCAACATGTGAATGGATGAGGTGAATTGGAGTTATGAAACATATGATTTAATATGACTTTAGCTTATGATTTTATATGATTGAGTATATATTATAAGCTTAAATTTGGTTGATTGTAATATGGCATGAATGATGTAAGTTTTGGTATTGAAATTGGCTGAAATTATAGTGCAAATGTGCTTGGTTTGATTCTTGTAGGTTTGACTCAAATTGGGTGGCAAATTGGCTTTTCAAATGGCCTATTTTTGTCCACATAGGCAAAGACACGAGCTCATATCTAAGCTGTGTGCGAAACATGGTCATGTTGCATGGCCGAGTGTCCCTTGGGGTGCCCTACGATTTTAAGTCAGTCTTGAGCATAGTCAAGGCACACGGGCGTGTGGGTAGCCGTGTGACCCAAGTCAGTTTCGACCACAACTAAGGCACATGGGCATGTCTTGTGGTCGTGTGATTAAGTCAGTATGTATGCCCTGATTTGACACGGTCTAAACATACGGGCATGTCTAATGCTGTGTGAGGCACACGATGTGTTCACACAGGCATGTGACCTCTGTAACTTAGGAAATTTATTTAAGTTTCAAAAAATTTTGTATGAGTTCGTTTAGGCCCGACCCCTTTGTAATGCTTGTTTAAGGTCTCAATGACCTAATAAAGGACTCTTTTGTGATATATGATTATGATTTTGGATGAAGTTTATGAATTGTTTGTAAAATGTTCTAATTTGTCTAGTAACGCCTTAAACCCTAATCCGGTGACGAATACGGGTTAGTGGTGTTACATTTGCCTGGTATCAGTGCTACGGTTTAGTCAATTCTAAGACTAACGTAGCATATGTGAGTCTAGCTATACATGCCATATTTATGAAATGTGATATAGTGATGAACCCTGACAATGAAAATATGTTTTTATATAGCAAATAGATCCTGAACAAGCTGTAGCTGACGAGGTCAAGAGTAATGCGCCTGCTCCCGCGCAAGGGACAATGCCATCCGAATCTAGACCAGCTATGAGTAGCCATGACGGAGAGGCTAGACAAACCTTCTATCAAATGATGAATGATTGGTTTGGTTAGTACATTAGAACTAATCCGGCTATTCAACAACCCCCAACCCCGACTAATCCTCCACAAGTCCCTATTATGCCACAAGCTAATCCGACTCAGTTAAATAAGCCTCCAGTTGATAAAATTAGAAAATATGGGGTCGAAGAATTCCATGCTACTACGAATAATGATGCTATAGAGCCGAGTTCTGGTTAGAGAACACAATAAGAGTGTTCGATGAATTTTCTTTGAATCAGGATAAATGCATAAAATGTGCCGTTTCACTTCTGAGAGATACGACATATTATTGGTGGAAGACTTTGATATTGGTGGTTCCAAGAGAGCGAATCATCTAGAATTTCTTCCAAGTTGAATTCTGAAAGAAATACATCAGTCAGAGATTTATCGACCAGAAACGCAAAGAGTTTCTTGAACTTAAGCAAGGCTGAGTCAGTATACTCAAGAATGTGTATCTACTGAGGCAATAATGTGCAAAAGATTTGAAGATGGTCTGAATGAAGATATTCGTTTGTTAGTAGGGATTATTGAGATCAAAGAATTTGTAGTGCTTGTTGAATAAGCATGTAAAGCTGAAGAGCTTGGGAAAGAGAAAAGAAAAGCTGATTCAGAAGCTAGAGAAGTGTGAAAGAGATCATCGAGCAAGTCATTTCAATATGCATCAAAGAAGTTTTGAGATGATTATAGCCGTTTAAAGGCTAATGTGGGACATGAGAGTAGCGATCATACGAGATCGCATTCGAGTTTTAGAGCTCTAGCTACATTTGTTGCCAGTATTGGAAATGTTTGATCTGATCGCTCTGAGTGCAAACACTGTGGTAAAAGGCATCCTAGCAATTGTAGATTGTATGATCGGGCTTGTTTCAAATGTGGATCATTAGACCATTTTATCTGTGATTGCCCCGAGTCTGTCGAGCAAGAAATTGTGCAAAATTTAAGGCCAAGTGGTAATGCATCTCATGGTAGACCTCCCAAAAATACGGGAAATGTAAGTGGTAGTCAAAGAGGGACTAAAGACACTGCTATTCGATCCGAGGCTCGTGAGGAAGCTTCATCTCCAGATGTTATAACTGGTACTTTAACACTTTATGATATTTTTGTGATTGCTTTGATAGATCCTAGATCCACACATTTGTATATATGAATGAATTTAGTATCCAGTAAGACTTTTCTTGTAGAGTCTATTGAATTTGTGATTAGAGTATCGAAACCCCTAGGCAGATGTGTTTTGGTTGATAAAGTCTACAAGAAAAGCTCGTTAATGTTTCGAGACATTTATTTTCCGGCCGATCTAATGTTATTACCTTTTGATGAGTTTGATATAATTCTGGGTATGGATTGGTTAATGTTGCATGATGCTGTTGTGAATTGCAAACAGAAAACTATTGGTTTGAGATGTAAGAATGATGAAATAGTTCGAATTGAATCCAGTGATTTAAATGGGTTACTGGCTGTGATTTTGTCAATGAAAGCTCTGAGTATTGTGAGAAAAGGTTGTGAAGCCTATTTTGCCTATGTGATTGATTCGAAAATGTCAGAAAAGAAAGTTGAATAAGTGGCTGTTGTCTGTGAATTTCTTGATGTGCTTCCTGAAGAACTTTCGGGATTACCTCGGATACGAGAAGTTGAATTTGACATTGAGCTAATACCAGGAACTGCTCCAATTTTGATAGCTCTGTATAGAATGGCTTCGACCAAATTAAAAGAATTAAAGTCTCAGTTGTAAGAATTAACCGATAAAGGGTTTGCTAGACCGAGTTTTTCACCCTGGGGTGCACCAGTTCTGTTTGTGAAAAAGAAAGCTGGTACGATGAGAATGTGCGTTGATTATCGTCAGTTGAATAAAGTGACTATGAAGAATAAATACCCTCTGCCTTGAATTGATGATTTGTTTGCTAAATTGAAATGAGCTACCATGTTTTCAAAGATAGATTTGAGATTCGGTTATTATTAGTTACGAGTAAAAGACTCAGACATTCCAAAAACTATATTCAGAACGAGGTACGACCACTATGAGTTCTTAGTTATGCCTTTCGGATTAACTAATGCACCTGCTATCTTTATGGATTTGATGAACATAATTTTCAGACCCTATTTAGATCGATTTGTTGTTGTACTTATTGATGACATATTGATTTATTCACGTGATGAATCTGAGTATGCCGAGCATCTGAGAATAGTATTAAAGACTTTGTGTGATAAGCAATTATATGCGAAGTTTAGCAAATGTGAATTCTGGTTATGAGAAGTCGGTTTTCTGGGCCATATTGTATCAGCATCAGGTATTTGAGTTGATCCGAGCAAAATTTCAACTATTTTGGATTGGAAGCCTCCAAGAAATGTCTCTGAAGTTCACAGTTTTCTAGGACTTGCTGGTTATTATAGATGGTTTGTAAAAGGCTTTTCGATGATTGCAACTTCATTAACGAAACTGCTTTAGAAAGATGTGAAGTTTGAATGGTCCAAAAAGTGTCAAAAAAGCTTTGATCAATTGAAAGCCCTATTGATTGAAGCTCTAGTGTTAGTACAAGCCGAACCGGGTAAAGAATATGTGATCTATAGTGTAATATCCTGAATTAGGGCTTAATCGGAATAGTGGTTTCATGACCAAAAATCCGAGATAGAAATAATTATTCTATAATTATTTTGATGAATATGATATGATTGCATGATTGTGTGAAAATTTCGTGATGAAATTCTATGCCTAAAGTGCTTAAATTGAAAGCAGGGACTAAATCGAATAAGTTGCAAAATTTGCATTCTGGAAGTTTTTAGTATGAAATTGCATTGAAATATTAATTAGGAGGTCTTAAATAACAATTTGACCAATTTCTAAGTCTATGGACAAAAATTGGACATGGATGGAATTTTGGAAAATTTAGTAGTAAGGGCATTTTGATCATTTAGTTATTAAAATGAATTAAAAACAAAATTAAAAGCCAATTTTTGTCCATCTTCTACATTAGGCCGAAATTTCAAGGGTTCTCCATAGTTAGGGTTTGTTTCAAGCTTCCAAGCTCCATAGTAAGTGATTCCAAGCCCCGTTTTTAATGTTCTTTACGTTTTTGGAATCCCGGTAGCTCGATTAAGCTTATGTTAGCAATAATTCAACCTAGGGTTTATATTTGGAAAAATACCCATAGGTGAAATTTGTGTATTTTGATGTTTTATGATAGAATATGGGGTTTTAAATTATGTTAGACAACTTGTGCTACTCGATTTTGAGTGAAAGCGAGTAAAAGGGCTTAATCGGCAAAAATACCTAATAGTCTCAAGTATATGTTAGAGTAAGAATTTGATGTTGCCATAGAAGGGAAAAATGATCAGCATGTTATAAAACATAAGAATAAGGAATAAAGTTTAATTCCCGAGCCTAGGGGCAAAAGTGTAATTGTGCAAAAGTTTAGGGGCAAAAGTGTAATTTTTCCAAAGTTCATATTAAATGCTATTTTGATGAATGTATGTATTAAATAAGATTAATTTGGCCTTATAGATCAAGAGAAACGAGATTCAAGTCGCGATCGAGGAAAAGAAAAGATTGTGGACTAAATTGCAAAATCTTTATATTTTGGTACCAAGGTAAGTTCATGTGTAAATAATGTAGCATAAATGTTATTTTTAAGTTATTAATATTAATTATATGATATGCTGATTTTTAATCGTGAAATATTATGCTTTGTGGTTAATATTGAGTAATATGCAAATTATGTTTACTACTTGATAAATATGAATTGCTACCGAGTATCGGTTCCGATATTCCATGGAAGACGGCAAATGTAACACCCCTAACTCGTGACCTACGCCGGTGTCGGACACGAGGGGTTAACGGCCAAACCCTCTCAAGATACCAACCAATTTGACATTACCAGTCAGGCTGGAAAACTGCATCACCGTCGCCTTAAAAATCATATCTCGAGTTTCAAAACTCGGAAACTGGTTTCATAAATTTTCACTGAATTTAGACTCATATACCCATCCATGGATTTATTTTTAGAATTTTTGGTTGGGCAAATTGGTACAGTTTATTAGTTAAAGTCACCCATGTTACAGGGACCGACTGCTCTGAACTTCGCGCGTTACAACTTGAACATCTCCCTGTACAGGGCTTTAATACTGGTGCCGTTTGTTTCTAATGAAACTATACTCAAAATGGAATCTGTACATATAAGGCATGACTCCTAATTCTTTCTGGATAATTTATGGTAAATTTTCAAAGTCGCGACAGGGGACCCAGAAACCGTTCTGGCCCTGTCTCACGAGAACCTTAATATTTCTCAGTATACCTCTCATATGGTCGTTTCGTTTCGTCCATATAAAAATAGATTCATTAAGGTTAAGTTCCATAATTTACTCACTATTTAATTCTACTTCTACTATTTTTAGTGATTTTCAATCTCATCTCACTGCTGCTGTCCGCAACAGTTAATGCAGAGACTATGCCAATTTCATGAATTTTTCCTTGGCCTTAATCATCCATCATACATGACACAAATTATGGCCACCTTATCAAAATTGAGTTTCTAAGACTCGTGGCTATAGGTTCTAGCATCCCACTCGACGACCACATAGGCCATTTTCACATGGCTTAAAGTTTACAACCCACAATTCGACAAAATATAATAGCCTATACATGCCAAATGTTCTTCAACAACAAAAACAATACCACAAGATTTCAGCCGGTGTGATGACTTCAACGACGGTCCCGATCACGCAAAACAATACGAGTCCGAGAGACCTAAAATGGGTGACAAGAAAACACCGAGTGAGTTTACAACTCAAGAAGTCATAAGCATTCATCAATCCATCGATAAAGTTACTACAACATGAAACAATAAACGAGGCTAGGTACTCATCCATATCGAATCTATACCATAATTCCTCGGACCTTTCGTCCAATCTCATACCAAGTCATACATCCACATTTCATATTCTACACAACAAGATATTTGAGGCATTTTCACACACTAACTCATTTCCACCACAATCATACAATTTCAATCATCACATAGATTTAAGGCTTACCAAATTCAACCCCGAGCATGAACATATTTTCTATTCGTCATGAGCTCGAGGTACTTACCCGATCCGCTGTCCGGGATTAGCTCGATAATGTCGCACACTCAGTGCCAATTGTAATGCAAGAGCATATAGTGGATCTGCACACTTAGTGCTATATGTATTCAACTCGCACACTTAGTGCTATATAATCAAACTCGCACACTTAGTGCCAATTCCCGCAGTCGTCCTCGACTTACTGGTGTCCTCCCTGAACCTCTTTACAGCCGAGAACGGAGCTTTACTCGTCGATCTTTTACGGTAATCTCTTGCTTCAAATTCAGCCTTCTTCTTCTCCTTCCCAAGTTCTTCCGCTTTGCGTGCTCGTTCGACTAGTGTCACGAACTCCTTTATCTCCAAAATTCCCACTAGCAACTTTAACTCTTCATTCAATCCTTCTTCAAATCTTTTGCACATCGCAACCTCATCAGCCACACACTCCGAGCATACTGGCTAAGTCTTACGAACTCATGTTCAGATTCGAGATATGGTCATCCGGCCTTGCTTGAGTTCCAAGAATTCCTTACGCTCGATCGATGAACTGTTGACTAATGTATTTCTTTCGAAATTGGATTGGAAGAAATCCCAAGTAACTCGCTCATTTGGGACTATGGAAATTAAAGTCCTCCACCAATAGTAAGTGAGTCTCATAACAAGGATATAGCACACTTAAGACATTCATCGGTGTGCATGACAGTTCATCTAACACTCTAATGGTGTTATCGAGCGTAACTCGGCCTTTTCGGCATCATCAAGAACTATGGCCTTGAACTCCTCGCCCCACGCTTCCTAATCAAGTCCACAGTGGTTTACTCAGCCTCACAGGATCAAGAATCGGAGGCATTGCGGGCTCTTGGGGTGGAGTATTTAAATTCGGGAATGGTTGGACAGCCGGGTTGGTTCGGGCATATTGCGACCCACTCATTCATCATGGTGAAGAAGGCTTGTTTCGCCTTCATTTTGATTATTCGCGGATGATCGAGGCTCAACGGGCGGTGTCCCTTGCGCAGAGCAGCCGCTACACTTTTAACGTCATCCGCCAAGGGTCTCTACCCCGGGTTCCATTGCTAATCAAAACAAAAATTTCAACCGTCAAGTCATCACATTATTAAGCACTAACAATTTGGCATGTATAGCTAGACTCACACGCTATGGTAGTCCTAGAACCGACTAAACCATAGCTATGATACCAATAAAATTGTAACACCCCTAACTCGGACCGACGCCGGTGTCGGACACGAGGGGTTAACGGCCAAACCCTCTCAAGATACCAACCAATTTGACATTACCAGTCAGGCTGGAAAACTGCGTCACCGTCGCCTTAAAAATCATATCTCGAGTTTCAAAACTCGGAAACTGGTTTCGTAAATTTTTCCTGAATTGAGACTCATATACCCATCCATGGATTTATTTTTAGAATTTTTGGTTGGGCAAATTGGTACAGTTTATTAGTTAAAGTCACCCATGTTACAGGGACTGACTGCTCTGAACTTCGCGCGTTACAACTTGAACATCTCCCTGTACAGGGCTTTAATACTGGTGCCGTTTGTTTCTAATGAAACTAGACTCAAAATGGAATCTGTACATATAAGGCATGACTCCTAATTCTTTCTGGATAATTTATGGTAATTTTCAAAGTCGCGACAGGGGACCCAGAAACCGTTCTGGCCCTGTCTCACGAGAACCTTAATATTTCTCAGTATACCTCTCATATGGTCGTTTCGTTTCGTCCATATAAAAATAGATTCATTAAGGTTAAGTTCCATAATTTACTCACTATTTAATTCTACTTCTACTATTTTAGTGATTTTTCAATCTCATCTCACTGCTGCTGTCCGCAACAGTTAATGCAGAGACTATGCCAATTTCATGAATTTTCCTTGGCCTTAATCATCCATCATACATGACACAAATTATGGCCACCTTATCAAAATTCGAGTTTCTAAGACTCGTGGCTATAGGTTCTAGCATCCCACTCGACGACCACATAGGCCATTTTCACATGGCTTAAAGTTTACAACCCACAATTCGACAAAATATAATAGCCTATACATGCCAAATGTTCTTCAACAACAAAAACAATACCACAAGATTTCAGCCGGTGTGATGACTTCAACGACGGTCCCGATCACGCAAACAATACGAGTCCGAGAGACCTAAAATGGGTGACAAGAAAAACACCGAGTGAGTTTACAACTCAGTAAGTCATAAGCATTCATCAATCCATCGATAAAGTTACTACAACATGAAACAATAAACGAGGCTAGGTACTCATCCATATCGAATCTATACCATAATTCCTCGGACCTTTCGGTCCAATCTCATACCAAGTCATACATCCACATTTCATATTCTACACAACAAGATATTTGAGGCATTTTCACACACTAACTCATTTCCACCACAATCATACAATTTCAATCATCACATAGATTTAAGGCTTACCAAATTCAACCCCGAGCATGAACATATTTTCTATTCGTCATGAGCTCGAGGTACTTACCCGATCCGCTGTCCGGGATTAGCTCGATAATGTCGCACACTCAGTGCCAATTGTAATGCAAGAGCATATAGTGGATCTGCACACTTAGTGCTATATGTATTCAACTCGCACACTTAGTGCTATATAATCAAACTCGCACACTTAGTGCCAATTCCCGCAATGTCCTCGACTTCTTCGGTGTCCTCCACGAACCTCTTTATAGCCGAGAACGGAGCTTTACTCGTCGATCTTTTACGGTAATCTCTTGCTTCAAATTCAGCCTTCTTCTTCTCCTTCCCAAGTTCTTCCGCCTTGCAGGCTCGTTCGACTAGTGTCACGAACTCCTTTATCTCCAAAATTCCCACTAGCAACTTTAACTCTTCATTCAATCCTTCTTCAAATCTTTTGCACATCGCAACCTCATCAGCCACACACCCCGAGCATACTGGCTAAGTCTTACGAACTCATGTTCAGATTCAGATATGGTCATCCGCCTTGCTTGAGTTCCAAGAATTCCTTACGCTTCGATCGATGAACCGTTGACTAATGTATTTCTTTCAAATTGGATTGGAAGAAATCCCAAGTAACTCGCTCATTTGGGACTATGGAAATTAAAGTCCTCCACCAATAGTAAGTGAGTCTCGCAACAAGGATATAGCACACTTAAGACATTCATCGGTGTGCATGACAGTTCATCTAACACTCTAATGGTGTTATCGAGCGTAACTCGCCTTTTCGGCATCATCAAGAACTATGGCCTTGAACTCCTCGCCCCACGCTTCCTAATCAAGTCCACAGGTGGTTTACTCACCTCACAGATCGATGAATCGGAGGCATTGCGGGCTCTTGGGGTGGAGTATTTAAATTCGGGAATGGTTGGACAGCCGGGTTGGTTCGGGCATATTGCGCGACCCACTCATTCATCATGGTGAAGAAGGCTTGTTTCGCCTTCATTTTGATTATTCATGATGATCGAGGCTCAACAGGCGGTGTCCCTTGCGCAGAGCAGCCGCTACACTTTTAACGTCATCCGCCAAGGGTCTCTACCCGGGTTCCATTGCTAATCAAAACAAAAAATTTTAACCGTCAAGTCATCACATTATTAAGCACTAACAATTTGGCATGTATAGCTAGATTCACACGCCGCTATGGTAGTCCTAGAACCGACTAAACCATAGCTATGATACCAATAAAATTGTAACACCCCTAACTCGGACCGACGCCGTGTTTGACACGAGGGTTAACGCCAAACCCTCTCAAGATACCAACCAATTTGACATTACCAGTCAGGCTGGAAAACTGCGTCACCGTCGCCTTAAAAATCATATCTCGAGTTTCAAAAC
Organism: Gossypium arboreum; assembly: GCF_025698485.1. Classification (NCBI taxonomy): domain Eukaryota; kingdom Viridiplantae; phylum Streptophyta; class Magnoliopsida; order Malvales; family Malvaceae; genus Gossypium; species Gossypium arboreum. The sequence goes on along the minus strand of NC_069081.1, from coordinate 79,569,499 downwards.
TCGGAAACTGGTTTCGTAAATTTTTCCTGAATTGAGACTCATATACCCATCCATGGATTTATTTTTAGAATTTTTGGTTGGGCAAATTGGTACAGTTTATTAGTTAAAGTCACCCATGTTACAGGGACTGACTGCTCTGAACTTCGCGCGTTACAACTTGAACATCTCCCTGTACAGGGCTTTAATACTGGTGCCGTTTGTTTCTAATGAAACTAGACTCAAAATGGAATCTGTACATATAAGGCATGACTCCTAATTCTTTCTGGATAATTTATGGTAAATTTTCAAAGTCGCGACAGGGGACCCAGAAACCGTTCTGGCCCTGTCTCACGAGAACCTTAATATTTCTCAGTATACCTCTCATATGGTCTTTTCGTTTCGTCCATATAAAAATAGATTCATTAAGGTTAAGTTCCATAATTTACTCACTATTTAATTCTACTTCTACTATTTTTAGTGATTTTTCAATCTCATCTCACTGCTGCTGTCCGCAACAGTTAATGCAGAGACTATGCCAATTTCATGAATTTTCCTTGGCCTTAATCATCCATCATACATGACACAAATTATGGCCACCTTATCAAAATTGAGTTTCTAAGACTCGTGGCTATAGGTTCTAGCATCCCACTCGACGACCACATAGGCCATTTTCACATGGCTTAAAGTTTACAACCCACAATTCGACAAAATATAATAGCCTATACATGCCAAATGTTCTTCAACAACAAAACAATACCACAAGATTTCAGCCGTGTGATGATTTCAACGACGGTCCCGATCACGCAAACAATACGAGTCCGAGAGACCTAAAATGGGTGACAAGAAAACACCGAGTGAGTTTACAACTCAAGAAGTCATAAGCATTCATCAATCCACCGATAAAGTTACTACAACATGAAACAATAAACGAGGCTAGGTACTCATCCATATCGAATCTATACCATAATTCCTCGGACCTTTCGGTCCAATCTCATACCAAGTCATACATCCACATTTCATATTCTACACAACAAGATATTTGAGGCATTTTCACACACTAACTCATTTCCACCACAATCATACAATTTCAATCATCACATAGATTTAAGGCTTACCAAATTCAACCCCGAGCATGAACATATTTTCTATTCGTCATGAGCTCGAGGTACTTACCCGATCCGCTGTCCGGGATTAGCTCGATAATGTCGCACACTCAGTGCCAATTGTAATGCAAGAGCATATAGTGGATCTGCACACTTAGTGCTATATGTATTCAACTCGCACACTTAGTGCTATATAATCAAACTCGCACACTTAGTGCCAATTCCCGCAATCGTCCTCGACTTACTGGTGTCCTCCCTGAACCTCTTTACAGCCGAGAACGGAGCTTTACTCGTCGATCTTTTACGGTAATCTCTTGCTTCAAATTCAGCCTTCTTCTTCTCCTTCCCAAGTTCTTCCGCCTTGCAGGCTCGTTCGACTAGTGTCACGAACTCCTTTATCTCCAAAATTCCCACTAGCAACTTTAACTCTTCATTCAATCCTTCTTCAAATCTTTTGCACATCGCAACCTCATCAGCCACACACTCCCGAGCATACCGGCTAAGTCTTACGAACTCATGTTCGTATTCAGATATGGTCATCCGGCCTTGCTTGAGTTCCAAGAATTCCTTACGCTTCTGATCGATGAACCGTTGACTAATGTATTTCTTTCAAATTGGATTGGAAGAAATCCCAAGTAACTCGTTCATTTGGGACTATGGAAATTAAAGTCCTCCACCAATAGTAAGTCGAGTCTCTTAACAAGGATATAGCACACTTAAGACATTCATCGGTGTGCATGACAGTTCATCTAACACTCTAATGGTGTTATCGAGCGAAACTCGCCTTTTCGGATCATCAAGAACTATGGCCTTGAACTCCTCGCCCCACGCTTCCTAATCAAGTCCACAGGTGGTTTACTCAGCCTCACAGATCAAGAATCGGAGGCATTGCGGGCTCTTGGGTGGAGTATTTAAATTCGGGAATGGTTGGACAGCCGGGTTGGTTCGGGCATATTGCGCGACCCACTCATTCATCATGGTGAAGAAGGCTTGTTTCGCCCCTTCATTTTGATTATTCGCGGATGACTGAGGCTCAACGGGCGGTGTCCCTTGCGCAGGAGCAGCCGCTACACTTTTAACGTCATCCGCCAAGGGTCTCTCTACCCCGGGTTCCATTGCTAATCAAAACAAAAAATTTCAACCGTCAGAAGTCATCACATTATTAAGCACTAACAATTTGGCATGTATAGCTAGACTCACACGCGCTATGGTAGTCCTAGAACCGACTAAACCATAGCTATGATACCAATAAAATTGTAACACCCCTAACTCGGACCGACGCCGGTGTCGGACACGAGGGGTTAACGGCCAAACCCTCTCAAGATACCAACCAATTTGACATTACCAGTCAGGCTGGAAAACTGCGTCACCGTCGCCTTAAAAATCATATCTCGAGTTTCAAAACTCGGAAACTGGTTTCGTAAATTTTTCCTGAATTGAGACTCATATACCCATCCATGGATTTATTTTTAGAATTTTTGGTTGGGCAAATTGGTACAGTTTATTAGTTAAAGTCACCCATGTTACAGGGACTGACTGCTCTGAACTTCGCGCGTTACAACTTGAACATCTCCCTGTACAGGGCTTTAATACTGGTGCCGTTTGTTTCTAATGAAACTAGACTCAAAATGGAATCTGTACATATAAGGCATGACTCCTAATTCTTTCTGGATAATTTATGGTAAATTTTCAAAGTCGCGACAGGGGACCCAGAAACCGTTCTGGCCCTGTCTCACAAGACCCTTAATATTTCTCAGTATACCTCTCATATGGTCTTTTCGTTTCGTCCATATAAAAATAGATTCATTAAGGTTAAGTTCCATAATTTACTCACTATTTAATTCTACTTCTACTATTTTTAGTGATTTTTCAATCTCATCTCACTGCTGCTGTCCGCAACAGTTAATGCAGTAGACTATGCCAATTTCATGAATTTTTCCTTGGCCTTAATCATCCATCATACATGACACAAATTATGGCCACCTTATCAAAATTCGAGTTTCTAAGACTCGTGGCTATAGGTTCTAGCATCCCACTCGACGACCACATAGGCCATTTTCACATGGCTTAAAGTTTACAACCCACAATTCGACAAAATATAATAGCCTATACATGCCAAATGTTCTTCAACAACAAAAACAATACCACAAGATTTCAGCCGGTGTGATGACTTCAACGACGGTCCCGATCACGCAAACAATACGAGTCCGAGAGACCTAAAATGGGTGACAAGAAAACACCGAGTGAGTTTACAACTCAGTAAGTCATAAGCATTCATCAATCCACCGATAAAGTTACTACAACATGAAACAATAAACGAGGCTAGGTACTCATCCATATCGAATCTATACCATAATTCCTCGGACCTTTCGGTCCAATCTCATACCAAGTCATACATCCACATTTCATATTCTACACAACAAGATATTTGAGGCATTTTCACACACTAACTCATTTCCACCACAATCATACAATTTCAATCATCACATAGATTTAAGGCTTACCAAATTCAACCCCGAGCATGAACATATTTTCTATTCGTCATGAGCTCGAGGTACTTACCCGATCCGCTGTCCGGGATTAGCTCGATAATGTTGCACACTCAGTGCCAATTGTAATGCAAGAGCATATAGTGGATCTGCACACTTAGTGCTATATGTATTCAACTCGCACACTTAGTGCTATATAATCAAACTCGCACACTTAGTGCTGTACAATTTTAAACCCGCACACTTAGTGCCAATCTTGTCACCGTGTCCATATATACCCGCACACTTAGTGCCGAGACCAATACCTTATGTATTTTGCTGCCTTTATACATTCAACAATGGCATCATTCCATATACATACATTTCCATTTACACACCAACTCATTTAAACACATTTGCATATATATATTGATCATTTAAATCAACACCAAATATACGCTTAATGACTTACTTTGTGTTGGGTAAAACAGTCCAAGTCGGCTACTCGATGACCTTCGTCTTTCCCTTGCTTGATTCTCCTTCTTTAACTCCTTGAGCTTAATCAATAAATCAACTAGTTTAACCCTCTTGCTAAACATTCATAATTCAATTACACATGCATATGTATGTTTGTATATTCGCAACCATCCTCACTTATTACCCATTTGGTCAACAATCTAAGCCAAGATAAGGCTTCAATATGGTTGCCTCTAACCGAATACATGCACACCAATCTACTTCCTTTGGCCGAATATGCATGTCTATGTGGAGGCCAATTTTACACTTAATACTACACAAAAAAACAGCATACATTTTCCTAATTAACGATTACATATTGTAGCTCTATACACATCTCTCATTTATTTCATAACCAAACAACATCACAAGCAAATAGACACCTTAAAATAGTATACATGTCATACCAATTCATCATGTGCAAACATATATTCATGTAGGTGCAATGGCCAAATTCTCAAGTGGCTTATATCCAAATATACACACATATCCAAAGCTTAAATCTTACTTACCATGCAACATGCATGAATCATACTTATGGATATAACATGGCGAATACCACAACACCATACCGCTTCAATTTGGTCATGGTTAAACAAAGAACTTAGTATCTCATTCAAAAATGCTAAAAGAAAATCTAAGAATCCTCAATCCACCATCACATGAATCATTTTCAAGCTTGATATTTAGCATGCAATGGCATTAACACCATATTCACTTTGGCCGAATTTCATTCCCATGACATAACAAAGATTTGAACCATGGGCTAACAAGAACATCAAGCTAGCAACTAAAATATACATGAATCTCATGGCAAGACATCAAACTTACCTTAATCTAGGTACAAGTATGGCCAAACCTCCTCCTAAACCTCTTCCAAACCAACATGAAACAAGAATTCCTTCCTTCTTCCTTAGAATTTTCAGCCCAAAGGAAATGAAAATGATGAACAAAAATTCTTCTTTCTTTCTCCACACTCACACGAATGGGCATGCATGAGACCATTTTTTCTCTTTTTTTTTTTTGTTCCCTTTCATTATTAAATTCCCATGCTCACTATTTTATTTTTTTCTTACATACACCATTGTCCCAACATGTTTTATGACATGTTTTTACCCATAATCTCTTGTCATGGCCGGCCACTAACTATTAGGGGGGGAAATTTGACATGCAAGTCCTCCCCTTTGACTACATGCACTATTAGGTCCTTATAGATTAGCCTATCACTTTTCAAAAGTGTCACACAAGTCCTACTAACTGAATTCACATGCTATCGGCTAAATCGAAGCTTGAAATTTTCACACATTCATAATTACATATTCTAGACAATAAATATTACGTTCAAACATTTCGGTGACTCGATTTAGCGGTCCCGAAACCACTTCCCGACTAGGGTCAATTTTGGGCTGTCACAGCAAATGTGAGATCGGGAAAAAAAGCCCGTTTGAACCTTAGGAATAGATTAGGATACAAGTGACATGTCACTAGGCTGGTTGAGCATCCGAACTTGTTGAGTTGAGTCCGAGTTCACTTATGGATGCGAATGTCCGAACTAGTTGAGTTGAGTCCGAGTTCGTGAAATGTAACTAGGCATCCGAACTTGTTGAGTTGAGTCCGAGTTCACTTATGGATGCGAGCACCCGAGCTCGTTGAGTTGAGTCTGAGCTCACTTAGGGGCGGGTTACATGATTTCTTGATTACTTATGAGGCACTTATGTGCAAATTATCCGTGTATCCGAGTTGTATTTCGATGTGTTCAACGGGTGAATTTTCTAGTGAAATGGAAGAACACTTAAGATGCAAGCGACGTTTTGGTAAGTGTTGTGAAATGGACACTTTGGACAGGTATGTTTTTAAACCTCGGGTTGAAAATAGATACAACAACGATAAGGTAGTAAGATGATGAATGATGTTTAGAAATGTGATATATGTTTTGGTGATACCATGTTAAAGTTGTTTGGTATATTTGTATTGTTATGTTACTTGTTATTTACATATGAACTTACTAAGCATTTATGCTTACTCCTCCTCTTTATTTATCAGTAGTTTTGAACAAGCCATTTCGAGAATCGGACGGTCAAGGTTCGATCAAACTATCCAAAGGACTTTCATCCGGGTAAATGGCTTGTAAAACTTAAGTATGGCATGTATAGCAATATACTTATTTTGTGTAAATAATTTTATGATATGGCCATGATTGGTTGAGAAAATGTTTGATATTGATAAGTCATGGTGATGGTTAAATTTAGATCATGTTTGATATCATGGAAGTTTAATAGGTTATCTAGTTCATAACAACTCATGAAAAGATGAAATTTGCTTTAAAATGTAATATTGTCAAAGAATGATATGAATTTTAAAAATGACTAAAAATAGTATAAATGGAATTAAATGATGAGAAAGTGATGAAATTGAAGCTTAATGAGTCTATTTTCATATGGATAAAGAAAAAACAGGCATATAAATTATACTTTATGAGATATTTGAAACCTTGTGAAACAGGGCCAGAGTGATTTCTGGATCCTCTGTTCTGAATTTATAAATTCATAATAAATTGTAAAAAAATAATTAGAAGTCATTATTTATATGTACAAATTCCTTAGTGAGTCTAGTTTTAATAGAAACAAACCTTGTAGTCATTGAAATTCTGTAGTCGAACCCTGAAATAGGGGAGACTTTAACTAATAAACTGTACTAATTGGCCCAACCAAAAATTATAGAAAACAATTAGTAAATAGATATATGAGTCTATATTTAGGGAAAATTTACGGATCTTGATTTCGAGTTTCGTAACTCAAGATATGATTTTTCTTGTAACTGTGATGCGGGTAGCTAGAAAGCTGTGAATGTAGAAACAAATGATTTGAAGTTCTCAATTTGATAAATTATGTTCGGTAACCCCTCAAGCTTGACTCTGGAGACGGTTTCGGGTGTGGGGGCGTTACATTTGGTGGTATCAGAGCAGGTTTAGTTGGTTCTCGGACTACGTGTTGTATGTACGAATTTTGCTATACATGCCATATGTATGAATTGTGATAGTGTGACGACTTTTGACCTTTTTAAATGATTTTATATAGTAAATGGATCCCGATCTAGTCATGGCGATGAAGTAGAGAGTAATGCGCATGACTCATTGAAGGGGCAAGGCTGATGAAAACCCACCCCTCATCGTTGGTCGTGGAGGAGGAGAAAGGGATCGAAGCCTTTCTCCAAATGATGAGTGCATGGTACATCGAGTTCGCTCGCACGAACTCAAATGTACGACCTCCCCACCTTCCCCATTTCCTCAACCTATGCCTCCGATGCCTCGTGGAGTGGATATGATAAAATTTCACGAACCCCGTTGATGTAATTCGTAAACAAGGGGTGAAGAATTTAGAGAAAATATTGATGATGATGCGTAGAAAGCAGAGTTCGGCTTGAAAATTCTATCCGGTATTTGATGAATTATCTTGTACACCAAGAATGTTTGAAATGTGCTACATCTTTGTTGAGAGATTCACCTATAATTGGTGGAAGACTTTGATTTCGTGGTACCGAAAGAGAGGGTAACCTAGAATTCTTTCAATAAGAGTTTGGAAGAAATATATTAGTGAAAGATTTATTGATCGAAATGTAAAGAGTTTCTTGAGTCAAGCAAGGTAATATGACATCTCGAATATGAAAGAGAGTTTGTTCGATTTGAGTAAGTATGCGTGGAATATGTTCCTCTAAGCTAAGATGTGCCGACGATTTGAAGACGGGCTTAACGAAGACATTAAGGTATTTGTTGGGATCCTTGAACTAAAAGAAATGGTGGTACTTGTCGATCGAGCTTGCAAGGTGAAGAATTCATCAAGGAAAAGAAAAGGTAGAATCAAACACTAAATTGGAAGAAAAGACCAATGAGTAATGCACCCTCATAGCAAACCGGAAAGTCAAGAAATATGAATCCTCGCTCCCAAGTTTCAATTGGGCAATCATATGGAAATTCTAAGAAGCAAAATGTGGGTCCTAAATCTCGGACTACTGTGGCTAGTGTGGAAATACTGAGATTTGTTAAACCCGAAAGTGCCGGTGTGGTAGAAATCATTTTGGTCCTTACAGAGCAAATGAATGTTTTCGATGTGGTTCTCCTGATCATTTTTTAGAGACCGCAGAGAGAGTCGAGAAAGAAAAATTTCGAATGTAAAAGCTAGTGGTGCATACTTGAGGGAAGGTATCCGAGAAAAGCTGGAAGTGAAACAAGTAGTAAGAATGTAGCCAGAGATGCAGGAGTTAGATCTGAAGGAAGAGCTTCGGCTAGAACTTATGCTATTAAAGCGCGTGAAGATGCTTCCTCACCCGATGTGATTACCGGTACATTTTCTCTTTATGATACTAATGTTATTGCTTTGATTGATCCCGGTTATACTCATTCATATGTATGCATGAAACTGGTGTCTAGTATGAATATACCTGTTGAGAACACAGAATTTATGATTAGAGTGTCGAATCCACTAGGCAAATGTGTGATAGTTGATAAAGTGTGCAAGAAATGCCCTTTAATGATTCGGGGTCATTACTTTCCGGCCGACTTGATGTTGTTTCCATTTGATGAATTTGATGTTATTTTGGGTATGGATTGGTTGACATTGCATGATGCTATAGTAAATTGCAAAGAAAAGGTTATAGAATTAAAATGTAAAAGTGGTGAAATCTTGCGGGTTGAACCAGACAAATCAGAGGCAATATTTAGTATGATTTCTTCGATGTCGGCTCAAAGATATTTGAGAAAGGGTTATGAAGCTTATTTGGCATATGTAATTAATACAAAAGAAGTTGAAAAGAAAGTTGAATCAGTGCCGGTTGTGTGTGAATTTGTGGATGTATTTCCAGAAGAATTGCTGGGTTTGCCTTCAGTCAGGGAAGTAGAATTTGGTATAGATTTGATACCGGGAGCAGCTCCGATCTCGATTGCTCCATATAGAATGGCACCAACAGAGTTGAAAGAATTAAAGTCGTAGTTGCAAGAGTTGACTGATAAAGGCTTTGTGAGACCAAGTTTTTCACCTTGGGGTGCTCCCGTGTTATTTGTGAAAAAGAAGGATGGTTCTATGAGATTATGTGTTGATTAACGGCAGTTAAACAAGGTGACAATCAAAAAAAAGTATCCATTGCCGAGAATTGATGATTTGTTTTATTAGCTAAAAGGAGCGACATGGTTTTCAAAGATTGACTTGAGATCTGGGTATTATCAGCTGCGAGTGAAAGAGTCAGATGTGGCTAAAACTGCTTTTAGAACAAGGTACGATCATTATGAATTTTTAGTTATGCCATTCGGGTTGACAAATGCTCCTGCTGTGTTTATGGACTTAATGAATCGCATATTTCAGCCATACCTGGACAGATTTGTTGTGGTGTTTATAGATGATATTTTAATTTATTCAAAGGATGAGACAGAGCATGTCGAGCATTTGAGGATAGTTTTGCAAACTTTGAGAGATAAGAAGTCGTATGCTAAGTTTAGTAAAAGTGAATTTTGGCTTGTGAAGTTGGATTTTGGGTCATATTGTTTCGTGATGGTATACGGGTTGATCCTAGTAAAATTTCAGCCATTGTTGATTGGAAACCACCAAAATGTAACCGGTTAGGAGTTTCTTGGGGCTAGCTGGGTATTATCGGCGGTTTGTAAATGGATTTTCTATAATTGCTACTCCTATGACTAGACTACTCTCAAAGGTTGTTAAATTTGAATGGACGGAAGAATGTCAGAGAGTTTCAAGAATTGAAAAGTTATTAATCAAGCACCAAAGTGTTGATACAACCCGAATCAGGTAAAGAATTTGTGGTGTATAGTGATGCTTCTCTAAATGGTTTGGGGTGTTACTCATGCAAGAAGGAAAAGTGGTGGCTTATGCTTCGAGGCAGTTAAAACCTCATGAGAGGAATTATCCTACTCACGATTTGGAATTGGTCATAGTGGTGTTTGCTTTGAAGATTTGGCGACATTATTTGTATGGTGAAAAGTGCCGAGTATATACCGATCACAAAAGTCTTAAATACTTGATGTCACAAAAAGACTTGAATTTGAGAAAGCGAAGATGGTTAGAGTTTTTGAAAGATTACGAGCTTGTTATTGATTATCATCCGGGAAAAGCGAATGTGGTTGCCGATGCTTTAAGCAGAAAGTTGTTGTTTGCTTTGAGAGTTATGAACACTCAGTTGAAAATGTCGATGACGGTTCGATTCTAGCAGAGTTAAGAGCAAGACCGATGTTTTACAAGAGATTTTTGAAGCTCGAAAAATGATCAAGATTTGCTAGCCAAGAGAAAATAAAGGTGAAGTCGACACGGATCGATTTTAATCGGTTCGTGGTTGTTTGATGTTTAAAAATAGGATTTGTGTATTTAAAAATGATGAGTTGATTCAAAAGATTTTGCATGAAGCACATAATGGTTGTTTGGCGGTTCATCCGGGCAGTACGAAGATGTATAATGACTTAAAGAAAATGTACTGGTGGAGTGGAATGAAAAGAGATATTTCCGAGTTTGTATCAAAGTGCTTAGTTTGTCAACAAGTGAAAGCTGAACACCAAGTACCTTCGGGATTACTTCAGCCTATTATGGTTCCTAAATGGAAATGGGATCGGATTACTATGGATTTTATATCAGGGTTGCCATTAACTCTGTGGAAGAAAAATGCCATCTGGCAATAGTTGATGATCGACTAAATCGGCTCATTTTATTCCTAAGACGCATGCCTTATTCTCTTAATAGTTTGGCTGAATTGTATATCCGAGAGATTGTTAGACTTCATGGGATACCTTTGTCAATCATTTCGGATAGAGATCCGAGGTTTACCTCACAGTTTTGGCAAAAGTTGCAAGAGGCATTAGGTACAAAGTTAAATTTTAGCACTGCCTTTCATCCACAAACTGATGGACAATCAGAGAGAGTAATTCATATTCTTGAAGACATGCTCTGATGTTGCATATTGGAATTTCAAGATAGTTGGGAAAGGTACTTACCATTGGTAGAATTTGCTTATAATAATAGTTATCAGACGAGTTTGAAGATGGCACCTTATGAAGCATTATATGGTCGTAAATGTTGGACGCCATTGTATTGGACTGAACTCAAGGAAAATCAGATTTATGGAGTTGATTTAATAAAAGAAACCGAAGAAAAGGTGAAAGTGATTCGAGATTGTTTGAAAGTCGCTCAGATAGATGTAAATCTTATGCGGATTTGAAACGAAAAGAAATGGAGTTTCAAGTTGGTGATAAGGTATTTTGAAAGTGTCTCCATGGAAGAAAGTCCTTAGATTTGGACGAAAGGGCGTTAGTTCGCTTTATTGGACCGTATGAAATAATTGAAAAAGTTGGACCCAGAGCATATCATTAGCGCTACCACCTGAATTAGAGAAGATTCATGATGTGTTTCACCTATCTATGTTACGTCGGTATCGCTCGGATCCTTCACATATAATTTCACCGATGAAGTTGAACTACGAACGGATATGACTTATGAAGAAGAATCGATTAAGATTTTAGCTCGAGAAGTCAAACAACTAAGAAATAAAAGTGTTGCACTTGTGAAAGTGTTGTGGCAAAAACATGGGGTAGAAGAGACTACATGAGAACCTGAAGAAACTATGAAAAACCAATACCCACACCTGTTTACCGGTAAGATTTTCGAGGACGAAAATCCTTAAAAGGGGGGGGAGAGTTGTAATATCCTGAATTAGGGCTTAATCGGAATAGTGGTTTCATGACCACAAATTTGAGATAGAAATAATTATTTTATAAGTATTTTGATGAATATGATATGATTGCATGATTGTGTGAAAATTTCGTGATGAAATTCTATGCCTAAAGTGCTTAAATTGAAAGTAGGGACTAAATCGAATAAGTTGCAAAATTTGCATTCTAGAAGTTTTAGTATGAAATTGCATTGAAATATTAATTAGGAGGTCTTAAATAACAATTTGAACAATTTCTAAGTCTATGGACAAAATTGGACATGGATGGAATTTTGGAAAGTTTAGTAGTAAGGGCATTTTGGTCATTTAGTTATTAAAATGAATTAAAAACAAAATTAAAAGCCAATTTTGTCCATCTTCTTCATCAGGCCGAAATTTCAAGGGTTCTCCATTGTTAGGGTTTGTTTCAAGCTTCCAAGCTCCATAGTAAGTGATTCCAAGCCCGCTTTTAATGTTCTTTACATTTTGGAATCCTTAGAGTCGATTAAGCTTATGTTAGCAATAATTCAACCTAGGGTTTATATTTGGAAAAATACCCATAGGTGAAATTTGTGTATTTTGATGTTTTATGATAGAATATGGGGTTTTAAATTATGTTAGACAACTTGTGCTACTCGGTTTTGAGTGAAAACGAGTAAAAGGGCTTAATCTCCAAAAATACCTAATAGTCACAAGTATATGTTAGAGTAAGAATTTGATGTTGCCATAGAAGGGAAAATGACCAGCATGTTATAAAACATAAGAATAAGGAATAAAGTTTAATTCCCGAGCCTAGGGGCAAAAGTGTAATTGTGCAAAAGTTTAGGGGCAAAAGTGTAATTTTTCCAAAGTTCGTATTAAATGCTATTTTGATGAATGTATGTATTAAATAAGATTAATTTGGCATTATAGATCAAGAGAAATGAGATTCAAGTTGCGATCGAGGAAAAGAAAAGATTGTGGACTAAATTGCAAAATCTTTATATTTTGGTACCAAGGTAAGTTCATGTGTAAATAATGTAGCATAAATGTTATTTTTAAGTTATTAATGTTAATTATATGATATGCTGATTTTTAATCGTGAAATATTATGCTTTGTGGTTAATATTGAGTAATATGCAAATTATATTTACTACTTGATAAATATGAATTGCTACCGAGTATCGGTTCCGATATTCCATGGAAGACGGCAAATGTGAGACGTTTGAACCTTAGGAATAGATTAGGATACAAGTGACATGTCACTAGGATGGTTGAGCATCTGAAGTCGTTGAGTTGAGTCCGAGTTCACTTATGGATGCGAATGTCCGAACTCGTTGAGTTGTGTCCGAGTTCGTGAAATGTAACTAGGCATCTGAACTTGTTGAGTTGAGTCCAAGTTCACTTATGGATGCGAACGCCCGAGCTCGTTGAGTTGAGTCTGAGTTCACTTAGCGGCGGGTTACATGATTTCTTGATTACATATGAGGCACTTATGTGCAAATTATCCGTGTATCCGAGTTGTATTCCGATGTGCTCAACGGGTGAAATTTCTAGTGAAATGGAAGAACGCTTAAGATGCAAGCGACGTTTTGGTAAGTGTTGTGAAATGGACACTTTGGACAGGTATGTTCTTAACCCTCGGGTTGAAAATAGATACAACAACGATAAGGTAGTAAGATGATGAATGATGTTTAGAAATGTGATATATGTTTTGGTGATACCATGCTAAAGTTGTTTGGTATATTTGTATTGTTATGTTACTTGTTATTTACATATGAACTTACTAAGCATTTATGCTTACTCCATCCTCTTTATTTATCGTAGTTTTGAACAAGCCAGCTCGGAATCGGATTGGTCAAGGTTCGATCAAACTATCCAAAAGACTTTCATCTAGGTAAATGGCTTGTAAAACTTAAGTATGGCATGTATAGCAATATACTTATTTTGTGTAAATAATTTTATGATATGGCCATGATTGGTTGAGAAAATGTTTGATATTGATAAGTCATGGTGATGGTTAAATTTAGATCATGTTTGATATCATGGAAGTTTAATAGGTTATCTAGTTCATAACAACTCATGAAAAGATGAAATTTGCCTTAAAACATAATATTGCTGCAGCAATGACATGAATTTTAAAAATCAGAAAAAATAGTGTAAATGGAATTAAATGATGAGCAAGTTATTAAATTGAAGCTTAATGAGTCTATTTTCATATGGATAAAAAAAAACAGGCATATAAATTATACTTTATGAGATATTTGAAACCTTGTGAAACAGGGTCAGAGTGATTTCTGGATCCTCTATTTTGAGTTTAAAAATTCTTGATAAATTGTAAAAACATAATTAGAAGTCATTCTTTATATGTACAGATTCCTTAGTGAGTCTAATTTTAACAGAAACAAACCTCGTAGTCATTGAATTCTGTATAGAGAGATATCTGATTCGTAATACACAGATGTCAGAGTAGTCGAACCCTGAAACAGGGGAGATTTTAACTAATAAACTGTACTAATTGGCCTAACCAAAAATTCTAGAAAAAAATTAGTAAATATATATATGAGTCTAGATTTAGTGAAAATTTACGGATCTTGATTTTTAGTTTTGTAACTCGAGATATGATTTTTCTTGTAACTGTGAGCGGGTAGCTAGAAAGCTGTGAATGTAGAAACAAATGATTTGAAGTTCTTAATTTGATAAATTATGTTCGGTAACCCCTCAAGCTCGACTCCGGTGACGGTTTCGAGTGTGGGGGTGTTACATATAGTGATGCTTCATTGAACGGTCTGGGATTAGTTTGGATGCAGGAAGATAAAGTCATTGCTTATGCTTCGAGACAGTTAAAGCCGCACAAAAAGAACTATTCGACGCACGACCTTGAGTTAGCTGCAATTGTGTTTGCTTTGAAAATTTGGCACCACTATTTGTTCGGTGAGAAATGTCACGTTTATTCTGATCATAAGAGTTTGAAATATCTGATGACTTAGAAAGATTTGAATATGCGACAAAGAAGATGGTTAGAACTGTTAAAAGACTATGAGCTTGTTATTGATTATCATCCGGGAAAAGCAAATGTTGTTGCTGATGCTTTGAGTCAAAAATCACTATTTGTTCTACGTGCGATGAATGCTCATTTGGTTGTATTCGTTAATGGTTCAGTTTTAGCCAAATTAAACGTGAGACTGTTAATCATTCAACAGATTATTGAAACTTAGAAGATTGATAATGAGATTTTAACAAAATGAGCTCAGTGTAATTTAGATTCTGATTCATAATTCAGAGTTGATAAAGATAATTTTCTGAGATTTCGAGATCAAATTTGTGTTTCGAGAAATCCAGGATTGATTAAGATGATTTTGAATGAAGCTCAAAATAGTCGTTTATCTGTTCATCTAGGTAGTACAAAAATGTATAATGATCTGAAACAGCTTTATTGGTGGCCTGGTATGAAGCATGATATCTCTGAATTTATTGCGAAATGCTTAATCTGTCAGCAAGTTAAAGCTAAACATCAAGTGCCCTCTGGTTTGTTACAACCAATTATGATTCCAGAATAGAAATGGGATAGAGTGAAAATGGACTTTGTTTCGGGTTTGCCCCTATCTTCGAGAAAGAAAGATGCAATCTAGGTTGTAGTTAATTGATTGACGAAATCAGCCCATTTTATTCTAGTACGATCTGATTACTCACTTGATAAGTTATCTAAGTTATACATTTTCGATATTGCGAGATTGCATGGTGTGCTATTATCTATTGTGTCAGACAGAGATTTGAGATTCATATCGCGATTTTGGAAGAAATTGTAAGATGCTCTGGGTACGAAATTGCACTTCAGTATTGCTTTTCACCCGCAGATGGATGGTTAATCTGAGTGGATTATTTAGATGCTCAAGGATATGTTGAGATGTTGCATTCTTGAGTTTGAAAACCTTTGATTGAATTCGCTTATAATAACAGCTTTCAATAGAGTATCAGAATGGCACTATATGAAGCCTTATATGGTCGCAAATGCTGTACACCTTTGTATTGGACTGAGCTCAGCGAGAATAAGATTCACGGGATTGACTTGATAAAAGAGACTGAACAGAAAGTAAAATTGATCCGAGATAGTCTGAAAATAGCTTCCGATCGTCAGAAATCATATGCAGATTTGAAATGAAAAGACATTGAATTTGAGATCAGAGAAAAAGTGTTTTTGAAAGTCTCACCATGGAGGAAAGTACTTCGATTTGGCAGAAAAGGCAAATTGAGTCCGAGGTTCATCAAGCTGTATGAGATTATCGAGTGTATCGGACCGGTTGCATATAGATTGTCATTGCCACCAGAGCTAGAAAAGATTCACAATGTATTTCACGTATCGATGCTTCGACGATACAGATCTGATCCTTCACATGTGATTCCTCCGCCTGAGATTAAGATTCAGTCTGATATGACCTACGATGAAGAACCGATCCGTATTTTAGCTCGTGAGATTAAAGAACTGTGGAATAAGAAAAGTTTTTTAGTAAAACTAATGTGGCATCGACACGATGTTGAAAAGGCTACGTGGGAGCCTAAAGATATTATAAGACATCATTATCCGAATCTATTCAATGGTAAGATTTTCGAGAATGAAAATCCCTAAGGGGGAGAATTGTAACCGTCTGGTTTAGACACTAGTCAGAATAATGGTTTTAGGACCACAAATCTGAGTCAAAAAAATTATTTTAATATTATTTTTCGTGCTTATAATATGTGAATTAGTATGTGTGAAAATTTGATGTGAAAATTTAATCGTTTGTATGCTTAATTTGATAAAAGGACCTAACTGCGTAAATTGTAAAAGTTGCTTGCCATATGTTAAGTGTGTCTATTTGTTATGTCTTTGTAAATAAGAGGTCTTAATATTGTGAATAGACTATTTGAATAATGGATGGACATAAATGCCTATGGTTAATGAAATTTTATATGTTATTAATGAAGGGTAAAATGGTAAAGTGTTTATTAATGTTAATAAAAATAAAACAAACATAAAATTAAGGCCATTATCATCTTTGTTGGCCGAATGTATCAAAAGAATAAGAAAGAAAAAGAGTTTTAGGGTTCGACACTTTGATTTGGTGATTAAGGTATGGATTTTGTTCGGTTTTTGATAATTTCTATGTTTTTGTAATCGTTGCTTAGTATACTATCAAGCCCATGTCTCAATTTCTGATTTTGTTGATGATTTTGAATTGAACCATTGATGAAATTATAAGCTTTGTGAAGTTAGTTTTTGGTAAATGAAAGATATGTTTTGGGTTAATATATTTTGTATTTGAATTTTTGATAAATTTGAGTAATTTGGACTAAATTGTGAAATTTGTAAATTGAGGGACTAAAATGTGAAATAAATTAAGCACAACGCCGTCATTTTATGTTGAACTTTAGTGGCATTAGCGGTGCTTTTTG
This sequence comes from Gossypium arboreum, assembly GCF_025698485.1. Taxonomy (NCBI): domain Eukaryota; kingdom Viridiplantae; phylum Streptophyta; class Magnoliopsida; order Malvales; family Malvaceae; genus Gossypium; species Gossypium arboreum. Next base: position 79,552,320 of record NC_069081.1, on the reverse strand, counting down.
AAAAACGCCGCAAAAAAATTAAGCATAATGCCGTAATTTGCTCAACTGTGCTCGCTTGCATCTGAGCCATAACAAAAAAAAAAAATTAAGCACTACATAAAGGCATGCTTAGCGTGGTGGAGTGGTTATACTTATTGGAACGGTAGAAATCTAACTTCCATTAACAAGAGAGCCGAAAAAGCCTAGTCAAGAAAACCAGGGGCAAGAAAACTACATCAGTCCCGAGAAACCAAACAAACATCAAAAGCACCAAAACTAGTAGTTGAGCTGTCAACCCAAACAAGATGCCAAAACTAATAGCTTGGGGTTTAAGGTTTAGGGGTTAGGGGTTAAGAGTTAAGGGTTTAGAGGTTTATGGTTAAGGGTTTAGGGTTTAGGGGATAATGGGTAGGGGTTTAGGGTTTAAATTAATTAGTGTTTTTAATTTATATATTAAATAATTTATTATATAATTGTAAAAGAGATAATATTAATTTTAATATAGTAAAATTATGATTATAGTTTAAATTATTTAATGATAATAGATAAACTTTATATATATTAAATGGTTTAGGATTTAAGGTTTACTTAAAATTTGTTAAATGATGAAATTTTATGCAATCAATTAATGGTTTTATATTTAAAAATATTTAATCGAACCATTTGATATATTTAAATATTAGATTAAAAAACATTGATAAATAAATAAAAAAGTAACATATTGATATGGATAGGTAACTATCACTTTTGGATAGGACTAAATTATAAGAAATAAAAATGAAATACAAAACTAAAATCATTCCACATCGAACATCTAGCAAAATAAATATATTTTAATTAGGAAGAAATATCTCTAATAAAATGGAGATTAGATCAGAAAAAATAATATAAAATCATGATTAACTTCTCAATCTTTAATAGAAATTTGATATGTGAGAGATTGATTGCTTACATTGGATAATTCTAACTTAACAATTAATTACAACAATTTAATCATTTGTTTTCTTATTAAAATATACAATATTTATTTTGAGAGTACTTGTTTTTTATTTATTTATAAAACCAATTTATAAAATATAGTAATAATAAATGTTTTATAAAATCACTTAACTAATACTTTTTAGCGCACAAAGTAAAAGATTTTTAGCAGAAGCGTAATGGCGTGCTTTTGTCTAAAATGAAATTATTTTTGCCGCTTTTTTGTTCAAAAAGCTATAAAAGATAAGAGCGACATTTTTTATAAAAAGGCCACAAAAAATCATTTCACTTAAAAAAATGTGACAGCCCAAAATTGACCCTAGTCGGAATGTGGTTTCGGGACCACAAAACCGAGGCATAAAAATAATTAAAAATTTATTTTGATGCCTATAATATGTGTGTGCTCATGTATGACATTTTATGATGATTGATTTAGTGTTATAAAGGTGAATTCCACTAGAAAGGACTTAGTAGTGAACTTTGAAAGTACGATAGGGAAATGTGTGATGACTAATTAAAGCATGCATGCAAAATAATGGACTTGCATGTCAAATTCCCCTTTTTACAAGTGATGGCCGGCCATGACAAAGAGATATGGGCTAAACATGTCATGAAACATGTTTTGTTGGGCATTAGGGAGAAATAATAAACAAATAAGCATGGGTAAGAAAAGAATGAAAAAAATGTGTGTGAGAGAGTAGCATCCCCCATTGCCGTGCAACCAAGAAGAAAAAACAAAAAATTTGCTCATCCTTGTTCTCTCCTTTTGGCCAAAAATACTAAGAGGAAGAAGGGATTTTGCTTCATTTCCTTTGTTTAGAAGAGATCTAGAAGGTGATTTGGCTAAATTTGCATCAAGAGTAAGGTATGTATGAGGTTGTGTTGGGAGTTTCATGCATGTTTTGGTTGCTAATTTGATGTGCATGTTAGCCATGGCTCAAATCTTTGTTATGCCATGGAAATGGCATTTGGCCAAAGTTGTTATGGTGATAAAGCCATTGCATGCTAAGTGTGAAACTTGATGATGATGCATGCAATGATGGATTGTCTACCTATGAGTAAGATTTTGAGCTTTCTTTTGTTTTATAATGATTGAAGTTGAAAAGAAGCATGATTGTCATATTCGCCATGATGCATTCTTGAGCATGATTCATGCTTCTTGCATGTTAGTTAAAATTTGTGTTTGGATGGCTATGGACACCTTGAAATTGCCATGCTCATATATGCATATATATGATTGCACATTATGTTTTGGTTATGAACTAAGTGATGAATATATTGGTTTAAAGAAGAAGATGTGGAAGAATGCTTGTGAAATTGCAAGCACAATTGCCTAGCACACATGTAGGTGCTTGATGCTATATTATAAGTTTTAATACAATGTGCAAAGCATTAATTAGTAAATTGCATGCTGTTTTTGTGAGGTATTATGCAAAATTGACCTCAACATGTACATGAATATTCGCCTTGGGTAGCCTATTGAAGGCCTTAGCATTTCCTTGATGCTCGAATAAATTGTATTGAATTGCTTGATGTAGTATAAAATGTGCATGACCATTGTGTATTCAAGCTAAAGGGTGGCCATATGACCATTTAAACTCCTTGTCATATTCGCCAAAAGCTAGCACAATGAGGTTTTAATAAATTGAATTTGTTTGAATTAGCTCAAGAGCTTAGAGGGCCACAATTGGACAAGGGAAGGAGAAAGTGATCGAATAGCCGAAAAAGCCGCTCGACAACATCCGAGGTAAGTCCTCAAGAAGTGACCCTACTTGAATTGTGTGAAATAAAGTATGGATGTGTATTGATTATTGATTGTGTATGCATGAGTATTTGAATTCTACCCGGCTAAGTCCCAAGGCGAATATGCTTGTGACTATAATTGCGCTTGAGCCTTAGTAACGAAAATGAATTATGTATGTCCAATGATAATTGATGTATGTGTTCATGGAAATTGAATAATATCCGGGCTAAACTCAAGACAATTATGCTTGAAATTATATCCGGTTAAGACCAAGGCAATTGCGCTTAGTGGCTACATCCGGCTAAGACCAAGGCATTCGTGCGAGACATTCTATCCGGCTAAGACCAAGGCATTTGTGCACGTGATTATATCCGTTATATTCAAGAATCTTGGGCTGGAGGTGAGTGTTGGTTGCTGTAATGAATTCAATTAGTACACTCGAAAAGCCCAAAGGATAAGGTACGTTATATGTGCATCGGAAAGTCGACATGTTTGAGCAACATTCGCTCAATCGACTAATGAATTTCAGTTATTGAATTGATTGATACTTTATGAAATTATATAATGATGAAGTGTGAAGTAAGAATGTGTATAAATGAAATGATGCATTTGGCTATGTGAATGTATTGCTGTAATTAGAGTTGATTATATTCCTTGAGACTTACTAAGCATAAAATGCTTACCCCGTTGCTTTGGCTCTCGCTTTCTAGATATCGCCGAGGCAATCGGATTTGGGATCGTTGAAGTCAAGTCATTCACACTATCAAGCCTCCATTTTGGTATAAATTTTGATTGAACTTGAGATGGCATGTATAGGACTACCTCTTGTTTGTTAAATATGTTGTAATGTAAGTATGTACGGCCATGCGAAAATGGCTCGAAAAGGGAAGCATGAACTTAGACTAATTGTGGGTTGTATGTATATATTTGGTGTCATGATGTGGCTATGGCTTGAAATGGGAATGTTGGTCATATGATCAGCCATTGGCATGGTTAAAATGATCATATATGAACCTATGTATGGCAAGACTAGTTGATTCATGGAGACTACCAAATAGGTAAGTCCTACCTTAAAACAGATGCTGCCAGCTGCAGTGGCGTGAATGTGAAAATCACCAAAATTCATAGGAATGGAATTAAATAGTGAATAAGCTATGTAAATGAACCTTGATGAGTCTATTTTCATATGGAAGAAACGAAATGGTCATAGGAGTTACAGGTTAAGAGATATTAAAGCTATTGTGAGACAGGGCCAGAATGGTTTCTGGGTTCCCTGTCGCAACTTTAAAAATTCACTATAAATTATCCAAAAGAATTAGGAGACATACCTTATATGTACAGATTCCATTTTGAGTCTAGTTTCATTAGAAACAAACGACACCAGCATTAAAGCCCTGTACAGAGAGATATTCAAGTTATACCGCGCGAAGGTCAGAGCAGTCGATCCCTGTAACATGGGTAACTTTAACTAATAAACTGTACCAATTGGCCCGACCAAAATCCTAGAAATAAATCCATGGATGGATATATGAGTCTAAATTCAGGAAAATTTACGAAACCAGTTTCCGAGTTTTGAAACTCGAGATATGATTTTAAGGCGACAGTGATGCAGTTTTCCAGCCTGACTGGAAATGTCAAATTGGTGGGCAAAACATGTGAACTTGGCTTGTTAACCCTCGGTCCGACACCGGCGATGGTCTCGGGTTTGGGGTGTTACAATTTTATTGGTATCAGAGCCACGGTTTAGTCGATTCTAGGACTACCGTGATGTGTTTGGGGTCTAGCTATACATGCCATTAAATGATGAATCGATAGTGTGATGATTTCTGACAATTTGACTTTATGTTTGTTTATAGCAATGGATCCCGATCCCAACCGAAGCGATAGCTGATGATGTGGAGAGTGTGGCGCTTGCTCTCCAAGAAGGGACAGCGCCATGGACTCTCAACCTATGGCCAGCAATCCTAATGACGAGGCTAGGCAAGCCTTTTATAGTGTGATGAACGAATGGTTTAATCAATACATTCGAACCAACACTACTGTTCCACAACCTCCATTCCCGACAAATGCAACCCCAAGACCTACAATACCTCCGGTGATCGACCAAATAAGGTCAAGTAAGCCCCCATCGATAGGATTCAAAACATGGGGCCACTGAATTTAAGGCTACGGATGATGATGATGCCGAGCGAGCTGAATTATGGTTAGATAACACTATCCGGGTGCTTGATGAGCTATCCTGACACCCGATGAGTGCTTAAAGTGTACCATCTCCTTGCTACGAGTCCGCCTACTATTGGTGGAGTACTCGACTGTGGTGCCTAGAGAGCAAGTGACTTGGGAATTCTTTCAAACCGAGTTCAAAAAAGTATATCACCGAGATTCATCGACCAAAAGCGGAGGGAATTTCTTGATCTTAAGCAAGGTTCTATGTCCGCTACCGACTCACGAACGAAAGTTTGTGAGGCTTAGCCAGACGCGAGAATGCATTTCGTCCAAGCTATTATGTAAACGCTCGAGGATGGGCTGAATGATGATATAATGATGTTTGTTGGCATTCTCGAGATACGAGAGTTCGTAGTACTTGTTGAGCGAGCTTGTAAAGTCAAGAGCTTAGAAAGGAGAAACAAAAAGCTGATGTGGGGATTGGAGAATTCGAAGAGGTCTTCGGAAAGTCTCTTCAACAAGCATCAAGAGATTTCGAGATGATGCGAGCCGGTCTAGAGGCGCTTCGGGCTTTTCTAGACGAGGACGCGATCGACCCCTTGTGACCACACGAGTCACTTCGATCGCCAGATGGTGGAAATGATCACCGAGAGAGGCGGAGTGTCCACATTGTGGCAAATGGCATTCGGGAGCTGTTGGTTTCGTGATCGCTCCTGCTATAAGTGTGGATCGGCCGACCACTTTATGAAGGATTGCCCGAGGATGCATGAACAGAATGTAAGTCGAGTGCAAACCCGGTGCTACCATCGCCGAGGTAGGCCACCTAGAAATATGGGCAATGTCGGTGGCGGTCGAGAGGATCTAGAGATGCTACCATCGATCCGAGGCTCGTGCTCTGCTAGGACTTATGCCATATGCGCACGCCGAGGATGCCGCCTCTCCGGATGTTATTACCAGTACTTTCACTCTTTTCAATACAAATGTGATTGCTTTGATTGACCCCGGTTCTACTCATTCATATATATGTGAAACCTTAGCATCCAAAGAAGACTTTGCCTATTGAGTCTCTCGAGTTTGTAATTCGGTGTCAAACCCTTGGGTCATTACGTGCTTGTTAACAAAGTGTGCAAGAAAAGTCCCCTAGTGTTCCGAGGTTCTTGTTTTCCGCGGACTTAATGCTTTTGCCGCTCGATGAGTTCGATGTTATTCTTGGTTTGGATTGGTTGACCATGCACGATGCGGTTGTAAATTGCAAGAGCAAGACTATCGATTTGAGGTGCGCGAATAATGAAATAGTTCGGGTTGAGTCCACGGACTTAAAGGGGTTGCCACCGTAATATCGCCGATGTTGGCCCGTAAATATGTAAGAAAAGGGTGCGGCGTACCTTGCGACGTGTTCGATGACAAGGAATCGAGAAGAAACCCGAATCTGTGCCGTGGTTCGTGAATACCGGATGTTTTCCCGAGGAATTGCCGGGTTTACCACTGTTCGGAAATAGAATTGGCATCGAATTGGTACCGTACCACTCCAATTTCGATAGCTCCGTATCGTATGGCACCAACGGAATTAAAGGAGTTGAAAGCTCGGTTGCAAGAATTGGTGGATAGAGGTTTTGCTCGCCTGAGTTTTTCGCCTTGGGGTGGGCGGTGTTGTTCGTGAAGAAGAAGGATGGAACCATGCGATCGTGCATCGACTATCGCCGCCTTAACAAAGTGACGATAAAGAACAAATATCCGCTGCCACGTATTGATGACTTGTTCGATCAATCAAGGGAGCCTCGGTGTTCTCGAAAATAGATTTGAGATCGGGCTACTATCAATTGCGAATCCGAGATTCGGACGTGCCCAAGACTGCCTTCAAAACGAGATATGGTCACTATGAGTTCCTAGTGATGCCGTTTGGGCTCACTAATGCCCCTGCGGTATTTATGGATTTAATGAATCGAATCTTTAGACCATATTTGGATCGATTCGTAGTCGTGTTCATTGATGACATCTTGGTCTATTCAAGAAATTAGACCGAACATGCTGAACACCGCGGTTAGTGCTGCAAATTTTACGGACAAGCAATTATATGCTAAGTTCAGCAAGTGTGAGTTCGTTAAGAAAGGTTAGCTTCTTGGGTCATGTGGTATCAGATCGGTATTCGAGTCGACCAAATAAAATTTCAGCCATACTAAATTGGAAGCCTCCGAGAAATATTACGAGGTTCAAGCTTTTTGGGCTTGCTTGTTATTACCGACGATTTGTAAAGGCTTCTCAACGATAGCCACGCCGATGACGGCTTACTCCAAAAGGACGTTAAGTTCGAATGGACGGAGAAATGCCAAAAAGTTTCGATCAACTGAAAACTTATTTGACCGAAGCCCCAATTCTAGTGCAACCCGAGTCCCAAGCAAAGAGTTTGTCATCTATAGCGACGCCTCTACTTGGGTTAGGTTATGTATTAATGCAAGAAGGTCGAGTTGTGGCCTATGCGCCGAGGCAATTAAAGCCACATGAGAAAAATTATCCGACTCATGATCTCGAATTGGCGCCATCGTATTCGCTTTAAAGATTTGGCGACATTACTTATTTGGTGAAAGGTGCCATGTATACCGGATCACAAAAGTCTCAAGTATTTGATGACCCAAAGAGACTTAAATCTGCGACAAAGACATTGGCTCGAGCTGTTAAAGGATTATGAGTGATCATTGACTATCACCCGGAAAGGCGAATGTGGTTGCGGATGCCTTGAGTCGTAAATCGTTATTCACTTTACGAGCGATGAATGTGCACTTGTCTATCCGATCCGACAAAGGTGTTAGTGGTGAATTGAAAGCCAAACCATTATTGACACACCAAATTCGAGAAGCTCAGAAAGTCGATGACGAGTTGGTTGCAAAACGGGCTGCGTGTGTTCCGAACAAGGACTCGGAGTTTCAAATCGACGATGACGATTGTTTGAGGTTCAAAAGTCGTCAGTGTCCCAAAGAATTGAACTCATTTCGATAATTCTGAATGAAGCCCATTGTAGCCGAATGGCAATCCACCCGGGGAGTACGAAGATGTACAATGATTTGAAACGTCGATTTTGGTGGCATGGTATGAAGCGAGACATCTCCGACTTTGTTTCGAGATGTTTAATATGTCAACAAGTGAAAGCGGAACATCAGGTGCCTTCAGGATTACTTCAGCCAATCACGATACCCGAGTGGAAATGGGATCGAGTCACAATGGACTTTGTATCCGACCGCCATTGTCGTGAGTAAGAAGGATGCGGTTTGGGTCGTGGTAGATCGATTGACTAAGTCAGCCCACTTTGTCCCCGTACGTACGGATTTTTCAATGGACAAATTAGCGGAATTGTACGCTTCTCAGATTGTGAAATTACACGGGGTGCCTATTTCTATCGTGTCGGATAGAGATCCGAGATTTACCTCGCGATTTTGGAAAAAGTTGCAAGAAGCTTTGGGTACCAAGTTGCATTTCAGCACCGCCTTTCACCCCCAAACCGATGGTCAATCCGAGCGGATAATTCAGATACTTGAGGATATGTTAAGATGTTGCGTCCTCGAGTTTAGTGGTTCATGGGAACGGTATTTGCCGTTAATTGAATTCGCTACAACAACAGGCTTTCAATCAAGTATTAAGATGGCACCCTACGAGGCCTTGTACGGTCGTAAATGCCGTACGCCATTGTTTTGGACTGAGCTCGGTGAAAGCAAGATTTTCGGGTGGATTTGATTAGGGATACTGAATGAAAGTGAAAGTAATCCGTGAAAGTCTGAAGATAGCCTCCGATCGTCAGAAGTCGTACGCGGATCTGAAGCGTAAGGATGTCGAGTATCAGGTGGGTGATAAAGTGTTTCTCAAGGTATCGCCTTGGAAAAAGATACTCGTGTTCTACCGTAAGGGCAAGTTGAGCCCGAGGTTCATTGGACCATATGAGATATCAGAGCGAGTCGGTCCAGTGGCATATCGCTTGATTTTGCCCCCTGAACTCAAAAAGGTTCACGATGTCTTCCATGTTTCGATGCTTCGACGCTATAGATCCGATCCATCGCACGTGATTAGTCCATCAGAAATTGAAATTCAAGCCAATATGAGTTATGAGGAAGAACCGATTCGTATCCTATCACGGAAGTGAAAGAGTTATAAACAAGCGGGTTCCGCTAGTGAAGGTGTTATGGCTCAAGCACGGGATAGAAGAAGCTACTTGGGAGACCGAGAACTCTATGAAAGAGCGATATCCAAACCTATTTACGGTAAGATTTTCTGGGACGAAAATTTCTTAAGTGGGGAGAGTTGTGACACCCAAAATTGACCCTAGTCGGAATGTGGTTTCGGGACCATTAAAACCGAGGCATAAAAATAATTAAAAATTTATTTTGATGCCTATAATATGTGTGTGCTCATGTATGACATTTTATGATGATTGATTTAGTGTTATAAAGGTGAATTCCACTAGAAAGGACTTAGTAGTGAACTTTGAAAGTACGATAGGAAATGTGTGATGACTAATTAAAGCATGCATGCAAAATAATGGACTTGCATGTCAAATTCCCTTTACAAGTGATGGCGGCCATGACAAAGAGATATGGGCTAAACATGTCATGAAACATGTTTTGTTGGGCATTAGGGAGAAATAATAAACAAATAAGCATGGGTAAGAAAAGAATGAAAAAAAATGTGTGTGAGAGAGTAGCATCCCCCATTGCCGTGCAACCAAGAAGAAAAAACAAAAAATTTGTTCATCCTTGTTCTCTCCTTTTGGCCAAAAATACTAAGAGGAAGAAGGATTTTTGCTTCATTTCCTTTGTTTAGAAGAGATCTAGAAGGTGATTTGGCTAAATTTGCATCAAGAGTAAGGTATGTATGAGGTTGTGTTGGGAGTTTCATGCATGTTTTGGTTGCTAATTTGATGTGCATGTTAGCCATGGCTCAAATCTTTGTTATGCCATGGAAATGGCATTTGGCCAAAGTTGTTATGGTGATAAAGCCATTGCATGCTAAGTGTGAAACTTGATGATGATGCATGCAATGATGGATTGTCTACCTATGAGTAAGATTTTGAGCTTTCTTTTGTTTTATCATGATTGAAGTTGAAAAGAAGCATGATTGTCATATTCGCCATGATGCATTCTTGAGCATGATTCATGCTTCTTGCATGTTAGTTAAAATTTGTGTTTGGATGGCTATGGACACCTTGAAATTGCCATGCTCATATATGCATATATATGATTGCACATTATGTTTTGGTTATGAACTAAGTGATGAATATATTGGTTTAAAGAAGAAGATGTGGAAGAATGCTTGTGAAATTGCAAGCACAATTCGCCTAGCACACATGTAGGTGCTTGATGCTATATTATAAGTTTTGGGCCACAATGTGCAAAGCATTAATTAGTAAATTGCATGCTGTTTTTGTGAGGTATTAAGTGCAAAATTGACCTCAACATGTACATGAATATTCGCCTTGGGTAGCCTATTGAAGGCCTTAGCATTTCCTTGATGCTCGAATAAATTGTATTGAATTGCTTGATGTAGTATAAAATGTGCATGACCATTGTGTATTCAAGCTAAAGGGTGGCCATATGACCATTTAAACTCCTTGTCATATTCGCCAAAAGCTAGCACAATGAGGTTTTAATAAATTGAATTTGTTTGAATTAGCTCAAGAGCTTAGAGGGCCACAATTGGACAAGGGAAGGAGAAAGTGATCGAATAGCCGAAAAAGCCGTTCGACAACATCCGAGGTAAGTCCTCAAGAAGTGACCCTACTTGAATTGTGTGAAATAAAGTATGGATGTGTATTGATTATTGATTGTGTATGCATGAGTATTTGAATTCTACCCGGCTAAGTCCCAAGGCGAATATGCTTGTGACTATAATTGCGTTTGAGCCTTAGTAACGAAAATGAATTATGTATGTCCAATGATAATTGATGTATGTGTTCATGGGAAATTGAATAATATCCGGCTAAACTCAAGACAATTATGCTGGAAATTATATCCGGTTAAGACCAAGGCAATTGCGCTTAGTGGCTACATCCGGCTAAGACCAAGGCATTCGTGCGAGACATTCTATCCGGCTAAGACCAAGGCATTTGTGCACGTGATTATATCCGGTTATATTCAAGAATCTTGGGCTGGAGGTGAGTGTTGGTTGCTGTAATGAATTCAATTAGTACACTCGAAAAGCCCAAAGGATAAGGTACGTTATATGTGCATCGGAAAGTCGACATGTTTGAGCAACATTCGCTCAATCGACTAATGAATTTCAGTTATTGAATTGATTGATACTTTATGAAATTATATAATGATGAAGTGTGAAGTAAGAATGTGTATAAATGAAATGATGCATTTGGCTATGTGAATGTATTGCTGTAATTAGAGTTGATTATATTCCTTGAGACTTACTAAGCATAAAAATGCTTACCCGTTGCTTTGGCTCTCGCTTTTCTAGATATTGCTCGAGGCAATCGGATTTGGGATCGTTGAAGTCAAGTCATTCACACTATCAAGCCTCCATTTTGGTATAAATTTTTGATTGAACTTGAGATGGCATGTATAGGACTACCTCTTGTTTGTTAAATATGTTGTAATGTAAGTATGTACGGCCATGCGAAAATGGCTCAAAAGGGAAGCATGAACTTAGACTAATTGTGGGTTGTATGTATATATTTGGTGTCATGATGTGGCTATGGCTTGAAATGGGAATGTTGGTCATATGATCAGCCATTGGCATGGTTAAAATGATCATATATGAACCTATGTATGGCAAGACTAGTTGATTCATGGAGACTACCAAATAGGTAAGTCCTACCTTAAAAACAGATGCTGCCAGCTGCAGTGGCGTGAATGTGAAAAATCACCAAAATTCATAGGAATGGAATTAAATAGTGAATAAGCTATGTAAATGAACCTTGATGAGTCTATTTTCATATGGAAGAAACGAAATGGTCATAGGAGTTACAGGTTAAGAGATATTAAAGCTATTGTGAGACAGGGCCAGAATGGTTTCTGGGTTCCCTGTCGCAACTTTAAAAATTCACTATAAATTATCCAAAAAGAATTAGGAGACATACCTTATATTTACAGATTCCATTTTGAGTCTAGTTTCATTAGAAACAAACGACACCAGCATTAAAGCCCTGTACAGAGAGATATTCAAGTTATACCGCGCGAAGGTCAGAGCAGTCGATCCCTGTAACATGGGTAACTTTAACTAATAAACTGTACCAATTGGCCCGACCAAAAATCCTAGAAATAAATCCATGGATGGATATATGAGTCTAAATTCAGGGAAAATTTACGAAACCAGTTTCCGAGTTTTGAAACTCGAGATATGATTTTTAAGGCGACAGTGACGCAGTTTTCCAGCCTGACTGGAAATGTCAAATTGGTGGGCAAAACATGTGAACTTGGCTTGTTAACCCCTCGGGTCCGACACCGGCGATGGTCTCGGGTTTGGGGTGTTACAAAAAACGTCTTTTTATCCCCAAATTTTCCCCCTTTGAAACTCCTAATTTTTCCCTCTAAAATCAGTATCCTCAAAACACCCCAATCTCACCCTTTCGTTTCTCTTTTCAATCAAGAAACTCTCCAGCAGCGTCTCCAAGCTCTTATCAAAGGTGCCCACGAGTGTTGTACTTACGCTATTTTCTGGCAGTCCTCCTACGATTACTCTGGCTCCGCTGTACTTGGATGGGGCGATGGGTATTACAAGGGCGAAGAAGATAAAGGGAAAAGGAAGTTGAAAACTTCGTCTACAGTTGCGAAGTAATTCCTTGTGGAAAGGAGGAATTTCTTGCAGAACTTCATTCAATATTCTATGCACAGTAAGTCAGGTTTTATGTGTTTGTTGTTTTTATTAATTAGCACCAACAATCAGTGGATTTTTTGTTCCTTGGCGTTGTTGTTGTTGTTACCATAATAGTTTGCTACTTTGTTCCCATTCGCATTCCCACTCCCACTCCCACACATTCATTTTGATGAAAGATTGACGAACCCACCCGCAAATTTTTAAATTTTACATCATAATAAAATTGTGGCAGAAGATCGAACCAGGTTCCTTGTATTTCACTACAAGTTCTTGTTAAAGCTACTTTGAAATGTTTTCAGATTTTGTTCATTTATTCTTGAGTTGTAGCATAATTGCATATAAGAAAGAATATATATTGTACTTTTATCTTCTTCAAGGATTCCAAAGTAGTCGTGTGAACATATATATATATGATGTGAAATTTATGTCAATCTTCAAAATGACTATATTCATTATATAAGGAAAAAAAATAATTAACACCCAGAATTACATTCAAAATGATACTATCGTATACAAAGACAAAAAACAAGAACCGTTTACTTGGCAAGAACTTGCTTGTTCCTATATGTTAACATCTTTGTTTTTATTTTTTGTAAGGTAGTACATCATATAAATGTTTCAAAGTGGTGCATGATGAAGGCAAGGTAGCATGCAGGGAAAGAACCAGTAGAGGAAAAGGATAGTACATATAGATGATATCAATCCGTGTCACATGGACCCATGTCCTACATCAGCATGCATACATGGAGGGCAAGGCTTGGAAACATCTTGTAACACCCCTCACCCGTATCCAACACCGGGATAGGGTTCGAGGCATTACCAGACCTAAACATTCAAAAACATATAAAACCGGGTCACCAAATTTTGCCCAAAATTAAAACTTTTAGAACATATGCTATCGTCCCTTAAACAGGCCATCAAGGCCTATAACTTACATTAAGGCTGTAATGACCTGAAATTCACGGGCACCGGAAAAGTGAGTATAGGGCCTCCGTCTTAGTGAAATAAGTTCAAAAATAATTATTAAAAAAAATATTTATGAGCCTAGTGGTGTGTCTAATTAGAATTTAATTAGGCGAAATTAGCTTAATTTAGAATAATTAGCAAAAAGAACTAAATTGAAAAAGGGGTAAAAGTTTAATTCTAAAGTAATAGAAAATAAAAAGGATCAAAATGGCAATTAAGCCATTTACATAAATTGAGGCGGCATATTGAAATAAAATCAAAGATTTTATTTAGGTTTTATATATTAAATTATATATATATATAATAATGATTATTATTATAGTTTTATATTAAATTATTATGATTATTTAATTAATAATATATTATAAATAAATTAAATAGAAGACAATTGTATGGTAATAAAATATACATGTGTAAGAATTGTATTGGTACATTTGTAATTTAAATACTAAATTACTTATAATTTAAGTAAAAGATATTTGTTAATTAAATAATTAAATTATTAAATTATGAGATTTTTTGTTTAAGAAACAAATTAAATAATGACAATTGTAATAAAATTATTGGTACAAATGTAAAATTAAATATGTATCCAATTGTAATATTAGTATTTGTTATTAAAATAGATATTTATTAAATTAATTAAATATAAAATATAAAATAAAAGAATTAAAGAAACATAACAAAAGAAACAGAGAAGAAACGAAACAGGGAGAAAGAAGGAGAAAAGAAAAGAAAGAAAGGAAATAGGGAAATAGGGATTTTAAAGCTTGGAAGTTTAATAGGTAAGTCAATTTAGCCCTTTTACTTAATTTTGATGTTTTAAAAGCTTTAGAACAAAGTTTTGATGAAATTAAGTTGATATTTTGAAAGTTATTAGATTTCTAAATATTTTTCATGTTGAATAAAAAGATGAATTAGGGGTTAAATTGATAGGAATTCAAGTTAGAAATGAAATAAGGATTGAATTGCAAAGTAAGCTATAAGTTTTGTGTTTTAGGGACTAAATTGAGGAAAATTCGGAATTAAGAAAATATGTTGAAAATTTAATAGTTAAATTTGAGTTTAAATGAAATTTGAATAGGAATAAGGTGTGAATTGGTGTTATAAATTTGGTTATTAACATTTTACATCAAAACAGTTTTGGGAAGTAGCAATGGTCTGACTTTGAAAATTCACTAAAAATTTTATAAATTGAACTAGAGGATGAACAAAATATGGAATTAAAGCTTATTGAGTCTAGCTTCTTATAGTAGAAACAGTATAAGCAATTAATTGATGAATCAAGAGATATTTGAAGTTTTGTAATACTGGTTCGGGGTGATTTCGAGATGCCCTGTTTTAACTTTGGAAAATCATTACAAATTGTACAAAAATTATTATGGAGTGTAATTTATATATGTGAACTCCTTAATGAATCTAGTTTCAAAATAAATAAACAAGAACCTTATTCGAGTTCTGTACAATGAGATAATTTATTTTTAGTAGAGAGAGGTCAGAACTGTCAAATGAAATGACAGGGGAGTATTTAATGAATAAAATGTACTAAATGGCTAGACCAAAAAATCTGAAAATTTTATGGTTAGAAGATATATGAGTCTAGTTTTAAGAAAAATTTACGGATATTAATTTGGAGTTTCGTAGCTCAAGATATAAATAATTTAGTAACAATGACTCAAGTAGACAGCTTAATGGTGAAATTATATATATACATTAAAAATGGTTAAATTTGCATGTTTAGGCTCATGAATTAAATTGAATCATGTTGTATTGATGATTATAAATTATTATTTTCGTAGCCAACAAAGAACCTGAAGCATCAGCGTCGAAAGGAAAGGAGAAAGTCATCGAGGACTAAAATGGGAGAATTACGGTGTGTATTACTATAATTCGAATTTTAATTATTATTGATTGCTGAAATTTTAATTGTTATGTATGGTAAATAAGACTTGAGGTAAGTATGTGAAATTGAAATTAGAAAAAGAGTAAAATAATACCCTATTAACTTGTCGGACTAGATTCGATACAAATGGCATGCCATTGGATTTGTAATGTGATGAAGAGATTGTAGTTCGGCCGAGAAGATGTTTCTGTTATTATATACTTCGGTTTATCCGAATAGGCATTTAATGCCTTATTGGTGTGTTTGGGAGGATATATTATACCGGTGTGTTATGGAGGATTTACAATATTCCGGGTGTGTTTGGGCTGGATATTCTGGTGTGTTTGGGTGGAAATCCATGTATCTATCATAGTCCGAGCTTTGTTAATAGGGTAAATAATTGAAATGAAATTTTGAAAATGAGATTATTTGTTTTAGTACTATTGAAAAGTACGAGAAAGAATGTATGAACTAAATTATGAATTGAGTTAGTATGAGAAAAATGAATTATGAATTTAAGATTTTATGAAGTAAAATAAATATATATAAAAGTAGTTTAAATAATTATAAAATTTATGGTTGATGTTTGTAATTTATTAATATTAAATAGTCTTGATTTATAGTAATACCACTGAGTATATTCATACTCAAATCATGCACGGTTGTCTCCGTCGCGCAGTTAGTAGAAGTCAAGTATTCCTACTCGAGATCCGAACAATCCCGACTCAACACAAACTTGGTGATGTATATTTTTCTTTTGGGTAAAGTGGCATGTACATAGGTGTTGTTTAGTCACTGAATATGTATATTGTTTTGAGTAGTGAAGGATGAATTATAAGATTTAGATGGTTGAATGAAATAGTAAGAAAAGTACATGATATTTTGATACAGAACATTAAGTTATTAAATGAATGAAGTTTTTAATCAATTTTGAATGATGCTATGATAGTAATTAAGTTAAAATTTTGTTAATGATATAAATATTAGTTATATGAATGTGAAATATTGGTGTTGGTTGTTTTGGTTTGAATTTGCGGGAGGGTTAAGTAAAAATAAGCGAAATGTCACCAAATTTTTATAAAAAATAAAAAAATAAAAAATTTGGAATACGCGAACAAGTTCCGTTCTTCTTTTAATACGTGTTGAACTTCGAGAGTCCAAGATAGTGACTTAATTATTATATTATACTATGAAAGTTATATTAATTGTAAATTATTCGTAAGTTGTCTATTATATCCGGTAATGCCTCATAACCTCGTTCCGACGACGGTTTGGGGTTAGGGGGTGTTATAATTGTTGGTTTAGAGCTATCAGGTTTAGCCGATTCTCGGGCTAAATTGGGCTCGGAAGTGAGTTTAGAAGTACATGCCACTGTCGAGTCAAAATTGAGTCGGGATTTTTGGATGCTAATGTATTTATTTGATTTTGTTTATAGATAAAATGTCAGATGAAAGAATGAATAATGTTGAACAGGAAATGTATACTGGAAGTCGAGAATTAGAAGAAACTGAATCTGCTACACCTAGTGTGAATCCGTTAAATAATCAATCTCCTAACGTAGGGAGAGAAAGAAATACCTCACAAGTGTTAAGAGATATAGCTGATGCATTACAGCATATAGTGAGAGCTATACCTGCTACTACATCTGTACCTACTGTCAGACAGGCCCCGATTAAAGAACTACGAAAATATGGTGTCAGGGAATTTCAGGGATTAAAAGGAGCTAATCCATCCATTGCTGAAAATTGGATAGAAACAACAAAAAGAGTTTTGCAACAATTAGACTGCACCCCCCGAGAGAGTCTGATATGTGATGTATCACTGTTACAAGGAGAAGCGTATCTCTGGTGGGAATCTGTGGTTAGACATTTGCCGGATGATCAGGTAACTTGGGATTTGTTTTTAAATAATTTCAGAAGAAGTATATTGGGGAACTGTACATCGAAGAGAAAAAGCAAGAGTTTTTAGTGTTGAAATAGGGGAATATGTCAGTATTGGATTATGAGCGAGAGTTCTCTAGATTGAGCAGGTATGCTTTAGAATATGTTCCAACCGAGGCTGATAGTTGTAAACGATTTCTACGGGGACTACGAGATGAAATCAAGATTCAATTGGTAAGTCTCAGAATTACTGAACTTGTTGATCTGGTTGAGCGAGCAAAAATGATAGAACAAGTACTGGGTCTGGATAAAAAATAAGAAATTGGTAAATCAGCTGGGAAACGTATGGGAACTACTAGTTTTAATCCATTACCGAAGAGATTCAGAGAATCAAGAAGTGACTGGAGATCCAGTTTTAGTTCAGACAGAGGTGGTAGAAGCGAGGTAAACAGATGACAGATCTACTAGTAGTGTGAGAGGTCCATCCCAAGTATAGAAATTCGATCGTGAGCATCATGGAAAGAAACATTTAGGTGAATGTTGGAGAATAACTCGACGATGTTTTCGATGTGGGGCTCAGATCATTTCATCCGAGATTGTCCGAAGGTGAAAGTGCCACACCTGCAACATCTCAAAGATCGAGACCCTCTTGTTCGTGGCAGAGGATCTAGTAGGGGTGGTTCAGGTTCTATGTCTAGAGGTGGAGGTGTCAGAAGAAACAGCGATATAGTTACACAATCGAGGCAGAGCGCCGCCGAGGCGCATCGTAGTCCGGACCCGTGAGGAGGGCGATGCACACGATGTTGTTACAGGTATATTTCTATTGTATTCTGAGCCTATTAATGCTTTAATTGATCCGGGTTCGTCACACTCTTATATAAATTCAAAACTCGTCGAATCGGGGAAATTAGAATCTGAAATATCTAAAGTTTCTATAGAAGTGTCTAGCCCTTTGGGACAAACGGTGTTAGTAGATAGAGTATGTCGGAGGTGCCCGTTAATAATACATGATAAAATGTTTCTTGTGGACTTGTTGATCATGCCTTTTGGTGATTTTGATATCATTTTGGGTATGGACTGGCTATATGAACATGGGGTAGTTTTGGATTGCTATAAAAAGAGGTTTAGTATTCAGACAGAAAATGGGAATAGAATTGAAGTCAATGGCATCCGTACCAATGGTTCGACACGCATTATTTCAGCGATGAAGGCTAATAAATTACTGCAGTAGGGTTGTCCAGCATACTTGGCATACATTATTAATTCTGATTCAGTTGGGAGTCAGTGCAGTCGAATTAGGACTGTATGTGAGTTTCGAGATGTATTCCAAGAAGAATTACCGCTTACCACCGAGAGAGGTTGAATTTGCTATTGAGGTGTATCCAGTACAACACCAATTTCTATACCTCCGTATCGAATGTCGCCCATCGAGTTGAAAGAGTTGAAGGTGCGATTACAAGATTTACTAGATCGTGGATTTATTAGACCAAGCATTTCACCCTGGGGAGCTCCAGTATTGTTTGTTAAAAAGAAAGATGGCTCTATGCAACTTTGTATTGATTACCGACAATTGAACAAGGTAACAATTAAAAATAAGTACCCGCTGCCTCGCATTGATGATTTATTTCATCAGTTGAGAGGATCTTCTGTGTTTTCGAAGATTGACTTAAGGTCGGGTTACTATCAGTTGAAGGTAAAAGAAAGTGATGTACCGAAAACAACTTTACGTACGAGGTATGGCCATTATGAGTTTTTGGTAATGCCATTTGGGTTAACAAATGCCCCAGCTGCTTTTATGGATCTCATGAATCATATCTTTCAGCCGTATTTAGATCAGTTTTTGGTGGTTTTCATTGATGATATATTGGTATATTCGAAGACAAAGGCAGAACATGATCAGCATCTTCGAATAGTTCTACAAATTTTACGAGAGAAACATTTATATGGAAAGCTCAGTAAATGCGAGTTCTGGTTATCAGAAGTGGTATTTCTGGGACATGTAATATCTGCAGATGGAATTCGAGTTGATCCGAAAAAGATCAAAGCAATTGTTCAGTGGAAGGCGCCAAAGAATGTATCGGAGGTACGCAGTTTTCTTGGTTTAGCTGGGTATTACAGAAGATTTGTAAATGGATTTTCAAAGATAGCTTTGCCGATGACCAAGTTGCTGCAGAAGAATATTCCTTTTATTTGGGATGATTAGTGTCAGAAAAATTTTGAAACATTGAAGCGAATGTTAACCGAGGCACCAATTTTGACATTGCCAGAATCAGGTAAAGATTTTGTAGTGTATAGTGATGCTTCTTTGAGTGGTTTGGGTTGTGTATTGATGCAGGATGGGAAGGTAATAGCCTATGCATCTCGTCAATTGAAACCACATGAAAGGAATTATCCCACTCATGATCTTGAGTTAGCAGCTGTGATTTTTGCATTGAAGATTTGGAGACATTATCTTTATGGTGAAAAATGCTACATCTATACTGATCATAAGAGTTTGAAGTATCTTCTTTTTCAGAAAGAATTGAATTTGAGACAAAGGCGTTGGATCGAGCTTTTAAAAGATTATTATTGTGTTATAGACTATCATCCGGGAAAAGCTAATGTTGTAGCTGATGCATTAAGCAGAAAAGCTGTAATTGAATTAAGAGCAATGTTTGCACGACTTAGTATCACTGATGATGGGAGTCTTTTGGCCGAATTAAGAGTAAAACCGGTATGTTTGATCAGATTAGATCAGCTCAATTGGAAGATAACAAATTATTGAAGAAAAGAGAGATGGTACAGAATGGCATAGCAGAAAATTTTAGTATTGATGATTGTGGATGCTTGAGGTTTCGAAATCGGATTTGTAATCCAAATACTTCTGAGCTTAAAGAGTTGATTCTACGGGAAGCTCATGATAGTTCATTTGCTATGCACCCCGGAGGCACGAAAATGTATCGAGATTTAAGAGAATTATGCTGGTGGCCAGGGATGAAAAGAGACATAGTAGAATTTGTAAGTAAATGTTTGACTTGCCAACGGGTAAAGGCAGAACATCAGGTTCCTGCTGGATTGCTTTAGCCTATTAATATTCCTGAATGGAAATGGGATCGCATCACGATGGATTTTATTACGGGATTACCATTGTCAGCAAGTAAAAAGAATGCTATTTGGGTGATAGTTGATAGACTTACCAAGTCAGCACATTTTATAGCAGTCAGGACTGATTGGTCGTTGCAGAAGTTTGCAGACGTGTATATTCGAGAAATTGTTAGACTGCATGGCATTCCGATATCAATAATTTCAGATCGAGATCCTCGGTTCACATCGAGATTTTGGAGACAGTTACATGAGTCGTTGGGTACTAGACTTAGTTTCATCTGACTTTTCATCCCCAAACTGACGGACAGTCCGAACGGGTAATTCAGGTACTAGAAGATATGCTTCGAGCTTGTATTATCGATTTTGAAGCAGGTTGGGAGCAATATTTGCCACTAGCTGAGTTTGTTTATAATAATAGTTTCCAATCTAGTATTCAGATGGCTCCGTATGAAGCATTATATGGTCGAAAATGTAGATCACCAGTACGTTGGACGGAGTTGAATGAAAGGAAAGTAATTGGGCCGGAATTGATTCAAGAAATGGAGGAAACAGTTAAGAAGCTCAAAGACAGAATGAAGGCTGCTTTCGACAGACAAAAGTCTTATGCCGGTTTGAAACGTCGAGACATTGAATATTCAGTTGGAGACAAAGTATTTCTAAAGGTTTCTCCTTGGAAAAAAGTTTTGAGATTTGGTTGGAAAGGTAAATTGACCCCACGTTTTATTGGGCCGTATGAAATAGTGGAAAGAATTGGACCAGTTGCATATCGATTGGCTTTACCTTCTGAATTACAAAGGATTCATGATGTTTTTCATGTTTCGATGCTACGGAAATATAGATCAGATCCTTCTCATATAATTTCTACAGAAGATATTGAAGTTCGACCTGATCTATCATACGAAGAAGAGCCAGTTCAAATTTTAGCACGGGAAGTGAAAGAATTAAGAAATAAAAAGGTTCCTTTAGTGAAAGTCCTATGGAGAAATTAAAATGTTGAAGAAGCGACTTGGGAACCAGAGGAAACTATGAGAGTACAATATCCTCATCTCTTCTCAGGTAAATTTTGAGGACGAAATTTATTAAGGGGGGAGAAATGTAATTACCTGAAATTCACGGGCACCGGAAAAGTGAGTATAGGGCCTCCGTCTTAGTGAAATAAGTTCAAAAATAATTATTAAAAAAATATTTATAAGCCTAGTGGTGTGTCTAATTAGGATTTAATTAGGTGAAATTAGCTTAATTTAGAATAATTCGCAAAAAGAACTAAATTGAAAAAAGGGTAAAAGTTTAATTCTAAAGTAATAGAAAATAAAAGGATCAAAATGGCAATTACGCCATTTACATAAATTGAGTGAGATATTGAAATAAAATCAAAGATTTTATTTAGGTTTTATATATTAAATTATATATATATTATAATGATTATTATTATAGTTTTATATTAAATTATTATGATTATTTAATTAATAATATATTATAAATAAATTAAAGAAGACAATTGTATGGTAATAAAATATACATGTGTAAGAATTGTATTGGTACATTTGTAATTTAAATACTAAATTACTTATAATTTAAGTAAAAATATTTGTTAATTAAATAATTAAATTATTAAATTATGAGATTTTTGTTTAAGAAACAAATTAAATAATGACAATTGTAATAAAATTATTGGTACAAATGTAAAATTAAATATGTATCCAATTGTAATATTAGTATTTGTTATTAAAATAGATATTTATTAAATTAATTAAATATAAAATATAACATAAAAGAATTAACGAAACATAACAAAAGAAACAGAGAAGAAACGAAACAGGGAGAAAGAAGGAGAAAAGAAAGGAAAGAAAGGAAATAGGGAAATAGGGATTTTAAAGCTTGGAAGTTTAATAGGTAAGTCAATTTAGCCATTTTTACTTAATTTTGATGTTTTAAAAGCTTTAGAACAAAGTTTTGATGAAATTAAGTTGATATTTTGAAAGTTATTAGATTTCTAAATATTGTTCATGTTGAATAAAAAGATGAATTAGGGGTTAAATTGATAGGAATTCAAGTTAGAAATGAAATAAGGATTGAATTGCAAAGTAAGCTATAAGTTTTGTGTTTTAGGGACTAAATTGAGGAAAATTCAGAATTAAGAAAATATGTTGAAAATTTAATAGTTAAATTTGAGTTTAAATGAAATTTGAATAGGAATAAGGTGTGAATTGGTGTTATAAATTTGGTTATTAACATTTTACATCAAAACAGTTTTGGGAAGTAGCAATGGTCTGACTTTGAAAATTCACTAAAAATTTTATAAATTGAACTAGAGGATGAACAAAATATGGAATTAAATCTTATTGAGTCTAGTTTCTTATAGTAGAAACAGTGTAAGCAATTAATTGATGAATCAAGAGATATTTGAAGTTTTGTAATACTGGTTTGGGGTGATTTCGAGATGCCCTATTTTAAATTTAGAAAATCATTAAAAATTGTAAAAAAATTATTATGGAGTGTAATTTATATATGTGAACTCCTTAATGAATCTAGTTTCAAAATAAATAAACAAGAACCTTATTCGAGTTCTGTACAATGAGATAATTTATTTTTTGTAGAGAGAGGTCAGAACTGTCAAATGAAATAATAGGGGTGTATTTAATGAATAAAATGTACTAAATGGATAGACCAAAAATTCTGGAAATTTTATGGTTAGAAGATATATGAGTCTAGTTTTAAGGAAAATTTACGGATATTAATTTGGAGTTTCGTAGATCAAGATATAAATAATTTAGTAACAATGACTCAAGTAGACAGCTTAATGGTGAAATTATATATATACATTAAAAATGGTTAAATTTGCATGTTTAGGCTCATGAATTAAATTGAATCATGTTGTATTGATGATTATAAATTATTATTTTGTAGCCAACAAAGAACCTCAAGCATCAAGATCGAAAGGAAAGGAGAAAGTCATCGAGGACTAAAACGGGAGAATTACGGTGTGTATTACTATAATTCGAATTTTAATTATTATTGATTGCTGAAATTTTAATTGTTATGTATTGTAACACCCCAAACCCGAGACCATCGCCGGTGTCGGACCCGAGGGTTAACAAACCAAGTTCACATGTTTTTGCCCACCAATTTGACATTTCCAGTCAGGCTGGAAAACTGCGTCACTGTCGCCTTAAAAATCATATCTCGAGTTTCAAAACTCGGAAACTGGTTTCGTAAATTTTCCCTGAATTTAGACTCATATATACATCCATGGATTTATTTCTAGGATTTTTGGTCGGGCCAATTGGTACAGTTTATTAGTTAAAGTTACCCAAGTTACAGGGATCGACTGCTCTGACCTTCGCGGGTATAACTTGAAGATCTCTCTGCACAGGGCTTTAATGCTGGTGTCGTTTGTTTCTAATGAAACTAGACTCAAAATGGAATCTGTAAATATAAGGTATATCTCCTAATTCTTTTGGATAATTTATAGTGAATTTTAAAGTTGCGACAGGGAACCCAGAAACCATTCTGGCCCTGTCTCACAATAGCTTTAATATCTCTTAACCTGTAACTCCTATGACCGTTTCGTTTCTTCCATATGAAAATAGACTCATCAAGGTTCATTTACATAGCTTATTCACTATTTGATTCCATTCCTATGAATTATGGTGATTTTTCACATTCACGCCACTGCAGCTGGCAGCATCTGTTTTAAGGTAGGACTTACCTATTTGGTAGTCTCCATGATTCAACTAATCTTGCCATACATAGGTTCATATATGATCATTTTAACCATGCCAATGGCTGATCATATGACCAACATTCCCATTTCCAAACCATAGCCACATCATGACCCCAAATATATATACATACAACCCACAATAAGTCTAAGTTCATGCTCCCTTTTGAGCCATTTTCGCATGGCCATACATACTTACATTACAACGTATTTAACAAACAAGAGGTAGTCCTATACATGCCATCTCAAGTTCAACCAAAATTTATACCAAAATGGAGGCTTGATAGTGTGGATGACTTCGACTTCAACGATCCCAAATCCGATTGCCTCGAGCGAAATCTAGAAAACTAAGAGCCAAAGCAACGGGTAAGCATTTTTATGCTTAGTAAGTCTCAAGGAATATAATGAACTATAATTTACAGCAATACATTCACATAGCCAAATGCATCATTTCATTAATACACATTCTTACTTCATACTTCATCATTGTATAAGTTCGCAAAGCATCAATCAATTCAATAACTGAAATTCATTAGTCGATTGAGCGAATGTTGCTCAAACACGTCGACTTTCCAATGCACATATAACGTACCTTATCCTTTGGGCTGTCCGAGTGTACTAATTAAATTCATTTCAGCAACCAACACTCACCTCCAGCCCAAGATTCTTCGAATATAACCGGATATAATCACGTGCACAAATGCCTTGGTCTTAGCCCGGATAGAATAACTTCGCACGAATGCCTTGGCCTTAGCCCGGATATAACCACTAGCACAATTGCCTTGGTCTTAACCCGGATATAATTTCAACATAATTGTCTTCGGGCTTAGCCCGGATATCATTCAATTTCTCATGCACACATACATCAATAATCATTGGACATACATATTTCATTTTCGTTACTAAGGCTCAAACACAATTAATATCATTAGCATATTCGCCTTCGGGACTTAGCCCGGTGGAATTCAAATACTCATACACACATAATCAATAATCATACACATCCATATTTCATCTCACATAATTCAAGTAAGGTCACTTCTTGAGGACTTACCTCGGATGTTGTCGAACGGCTTTTTCGGCTATTCGATCACCTTTTCCTTCCCTTGTCCAATTGTGGCCCTCTTAGCTCTTGAGCTAATTCAAACAAATTCAATTTATTAAAACCTCATTGTGCTTGCTTATGGCGAATATGACAAGGATTTTAAATGGTCATATGGCCACTCTTTAGCTTGAATACACAATGGTCATGCACATTTTATACTACATCAAGCAATTCAATACAATTTATTTGAGCATCAAGGAAATGCTAAGGCCTTCAATAGGCTACCCAAGGCCGAATATTCATGTACATGTTGAGGTCAATTTTGCACTTAATACCTCACAAAAACAGCATGCAATCTACTAATTTATGCTTTGCACATTGTGGCCCAAAACTTATAATATAGCATCAAGCACTTATATGTGTGCTAGGCGAATTGTGCTTGCAATTTCACAAGCATTCTTCCACATTTTCTTCTTTAAATCAATATATTCATCACTTAGTTCATAACCAAACATAATGTGCAATCATATATATGCATATATGAGCATGGCGAATTTTCAAGGTGTCCATAGCCATCCAAAACACAAACTTTTAACTAACATGCAAGAAGCATGAATCATGCTCAAGAATGCATCATGGCCAAGTATGACAATCATGCTCCTTTTCAACTTTAATCATGATAAAACAAAGAGAAAACTCAAAATCTTACTCATGAGTAGAAAATCCATCATTGCATGCATCATCATCAAGCTTCACACTTAGCATGCAATGGCTTTATCACTATAACAACTTTGGCCAAATACCATTTCCATGGCATACCAAAGATTTGAGCCATGGCTAACATGCACATCAAGTTAGCAACCAAAACATGCATGAAACTCCCAACACAACCTCATACATACCTTAATCTTGATGCAAATTTAGCCAAATCACCTTCTAGATCTCTTCTAAACAAAGGAAATGAAGCAAAAAACCCTTCTTCCTCTTAGTATTTTCGGCCAAAAAGGGAGAGAGCAAGCATGAACAAATTTTTTTTTGTTTCTCTCTTCTTGGTTGCACGGCAATGGGGTATGCCACTCTCACACACATTTTTTTTCATTCTTTTCTTACCCATGCTTATTTGTTTACTATTTCTCCCTAATGCCCAACAAAACATGTTTCATGACATGTTTGACCCATATTTCTTTGTCATGGCCGGCCATTACTTGTAGAAAGGGGGAATTTGACATGCAAGTCCATTATTTTGCATGCATGCTTTAATTAGTCATCACCTATTTCCCTATCGTACTTTCAAAGTTCACTACTAAGTCCTTTCTTATAATTTAGCACCTAATTAATAAAAATCGAGACACGAAATATTTACGCATACCAATTCCACATACAATAAGTACGGAATATAACACTTAATTATTCTTGTGACTTCGGTTTCGTGGTCCCAAACCATTCTCCGACTAGGGTCACATTCGGGTGTCACAACTCTCCCCACTCAAGAGATTTTCGTCCCAAAAAGCTTACCGTAAATAGGTTCGGATATCGCTCTCTCATTGAGTTCTCGGTCTCCCAAGTAGCTTCTTCTATCCGTGCTTGAGCCATAACACTTTCACTAGCGGAACCCGCTTGTTTCGCAACTCTTTCACTTCTCGTGATAGGATACGAATTGGTTCTTCCTCATAACTCATATTAGCTTGAATTTCAATTTCTGATGGACTAATCACGTGCGATGGATCGGATCTATAACGTCGAAGCATCGAAACGTGGAAGACATCGTGAACCTTTTGAGTTCGGGGGCAAAATCAAACGATATGCCACCGGACCGACTCGCTCGATATCTCATATGGCCCAATGAACCTCGGGCTCAACTTGCCCTTACTACCAGAACACGAGTATTTTTTCCAAGGCGATACCTTGAGGAACACTTTATCACCCACGATACTCGATATCCTTATGCTTCATATCCGCGACGACTTCTCGACGATCGAAGGCTATCTTCAAACTTTCACGGATTACTTTCACTTTCGTTCGGCATCCCTAATCAAATCCACCGAAAATCTTGCTTTCACCAAGCTCGGTCCAAAACAATGGTGTACGGCATTTACGCCGTACAAAGCCTCGTAGGGTGCCATCTTAATACTCGATTGAAAGTCGTTGTTGTAAGCGAATTCAATCAACGGCAAATACCGTTCCCATGAACCACTAAACTCGAGGACGCAACATCTTAACATATCCTCAAGTATCTGAATTACCCGCCGGATTGACCATCGGTTTGGGGGTGAAAGGCGGTCTTGAAATGCAACTTGGTACCCAAAGCTTCTTGCAACTTTTTCCAAAACCGCGAGGTAAATCTCGGATCTCTATCCGACACGATAGAAATAGGCACCCGTGTAATTTCACAATCTGAGAAACGTACAATTCCGCTAATTTGTCCATTGAAAAATCCGACGTCACGGGGACAAAGTGGGCCGACTTAGTCAATCGATCTACCACGACCCAAACCGCATCCTTCTTACTTGCGACAATGGCGGTCCGGATACAAAGTCCATTGTGACTCGATCCCATTTCCACTCGGGTATCGTGATTGGTGAAGTAATCTCAAGGCACCGATGTTCGCTTTCACTTGTTGACATATTAAACATCTTGAAACAAAGTCGGAGATGTCTCGCTTCATACCATGCCACCAAAATCGGCGTTTCAAATCATTGTACATCTTCGTACTCCCGGGTGGATTGCCATTCGGCTACAATGGGCTTCATTCGAATTATCGAAATGAGTTCAATTCTTTGGGACACAGAGACGACTTTTGAACCTCAAACAATCGTCATCGTCGATTTGAAACTCCGAGTCCTTGTTCGAACACACGCAGCCGCTTTTGCAACCAACTCGTCATCGACTTTCCGAGCTTCTCGAATTTGGTGTGTCAATAATGGTTTGGCTTTCATTTCAGCCACTAACACACCGTCGGATCGGATAGACAAGTGCACATTCATCGCTCGTAAAGTGAATAACGATTTACGACTCAAGGCATCCGCAACTACATTCGCCTTTCCCGGTGATAGTCAATGATCACTCATAATCCTTTAACACTCGAGCCAACGTCTTTGTCGCAGATTTAAGTCTCGTTGGGTCATCAAATACTTGAGACTTTTGTGATCCGAGTATACATGGCACCTTTCACCCAATAAGTAATGTCGCCAAATCTTTAAGGCGAATACGATGGCGGCCAATTCGAGATCATGAGTCGGATAATTTTTCTCATGTGGCTTTAATTGCCTCGACGATAGGCCACAACTCGACCTTCTTGCATTAATACGCAACCTAACCCAAGTAGAGAGGCGTCGCTATAGATGACAAACTCCTTGCGGACTCGGGTTGCACTAGAATTGGGGCTTCATCAAATAAGTTTTCATTGATCGAAGCTTTTTGGCATTTCTCCGTCCATTCGAACTTAACATCCTTTTGGAGTAAGCCGTCATCGGCGTGGCTATCGTTGAGAAGCCTTTACAAATCGTCGGTAGTAATCGGCAAGCCCCAAAAGCTTCGAACCTCAGTAATATTTCTCGGAGGCTTCCAATTTAGTATGGCTGAAATTTTATTCGGGTCGACTCGAATACCCGATGCAGATACCACATGACCCAAGAAGCTTACCTCTCTTAACCAGAACTCACACTTGCTGAACTTAGCATATAATTGCTTGTCCGTAAAATTTGCAGCACTAACCGCAGTGTTCAAGCATGTTCGGTCTCATTTCTTGAATAGACCAAGATGTCATCAATGAACACGACTACTTAATCGATCCAAATATGGTCTAAAGATTCGATTCATTAAATCCATAAATACCGCAGGGCATTAGTGAGCCCAAACGGCATCACCAGAACTCATAGTGACCATATCTCGCTCAAGGCGCCTTGGGCACGTCTGAATCTCGGATTCGCAATTGATAGTAGCCCGATCTCAAATCTATTTTCGAGAACACGGAGGCTCCCTTGATTGATCGAACAAGTCATCAATACGTGGCAACGGATATTTGTTCTTTATCGTCGCTTTGTTGTCGACGATAGTCGATGCATAGTCGCATGGTTCCATCCTTCTTCTTCACGAACAACACCGGCAAGCACCCAAAGGCGAAAAACTTCAGCGAGCAAAACCTCTATCCACCAATTCTTGCAACCGAAGTTTTCAACTCCTTCAATTCCGTTGGTGCCATACGATACGGAGCTATCGAAATTGGGGTGGTACCGGTACCAATTCGATGCCAAATTCTATTTCTCGAGCAATGGTAAACCCGGCAATTCTTGGGAAAACATCCGGTATTCACAAACCACGCACAGATTCGGGTTTCTTCTCGATTCCTTGTCATCGAGTACGTGACGCAAGGTACGCCGCACCCTTTCTTACATATTTACGGGCCAACATCGCGATATTACGGTGGCAACCCTTTAAGTCCGTGGACTCAACCCGAATTATTTCATTATTCGCGCACCTCAAATCGATAGTCTTGCTCTTGCAATTTACAACCGCATCATGCATGGTCAACCAATCCAAACCAAGAATAACATCGAACTCATCGAATGGCAAAAGCATTAAGTCCGCCGAAAACAAGAACCTCGGAACACTAGGGGACTTTTCTTGCACACTTTGTTAACAAGCACGTAATGACCCAAGGGTTTGACACCGAATTACAAACTCGAGAGACTCAATGGGCAAAGTCTTCTTTGGATGCTAAGGTTTCACATATATAAGAATGAGTAGAACCGGGGTCAATCAAAGCAATTACATTTGTATTGAAAAGAGTGAAAGTACCGGTAATAACATCCGGAGAGGCAAGATCCTCGCGTGCGGCGTATGGCATAAGTCCTAGCAGAGCACGAGCCTCGATCTGATGGTAGCATCTCTAGATCCTCTCGACCGCCAATGACATTGCCCATATTTCTAGGTGGCCTACCTCGGCGATGGTAGCACCGGGTTTGCACTCGACTTGCATTCTGCTCATGCATCCTCGGGCAATCCTTCATAAAATGGTCGGCCGATCCACACTTATAGCAGAGCGATCACGAAACCAACAGCTCCCGAATGCCATTTGCCACAATGTGGACACTCCGTCCTCTCTCGGCGATCATTTCCGCCACCGCAATCGAGGTGACTCGTGTGGTCACAGGGGTCGATCGCGTCCTCGTCTAGAAAATCCCAAACGCCTCTAGACCGGCTCGCATCATCTCGAAATCTCTTCGATGCTTGTTGAAGAGACTTTCCGAGGACCTCTTTCGAATTCTCCAATCCCCACATCAGCTTTTTGTTTCTCCTTTCTAAGCTCTTGACTTTACAAGCTCGCTCAACAAGTACTACGAACTCTCGTATCTCGAGAATGCCAACAAACATCCTTATATCATCATTCAGCCCATCCTCGAAGCGTTTGCACATAATAGCTTCGGACGAAATGCATTCTCGCGCGTACCGGCTAAGCCTCACAAACTTTCGTTCGTAGTCAGAACGGACATAGAACCTTGCTTAAGATCAAGGAACTCCCTCCGCTTTTGGTCGATGAATCTCTGACTGATATACTTTTTTCGGAACTCGGTTAGAAAGAATTCCCAAGTCACTTGCTCTCTAGGCACCACAGAAGTCAGAGTACTCCACCAATAGTAGGCGGACTCGCGTAGCAAGGAGATGGTACACTTTAAGCACTCATCGGGTGTACAGGATAGCTCATCAAGCACCCGGATAGTGTTATCTAACCATAATTCAGCTCGCTCGGCATCATCATCATCCGTAGCCTTAAATTCAGTGGCCCCATGTTTTCGAATCCTATCGATTGGGGCTTACCGACCTTATTGGGTCGATCAACGGAGGTATTGTAGTCTTGAAATGCATTCGTCGGGAATGGAGGTGGTGGAACAATAGTGTTGGTTCGAATGTATTGATTAAACCATTCGTTCATCACACTATAAAAGGCTTGCTTAGCCTCGTCATTAGGATTGCTGGCCATAGGTTGAGAGTCCGCCGCTGTCCCTTTGCGCGGAGCAGCGCCACACTCTCCACATCATCAGCTATCGCTTCGGTTGGGATCGGGATCCATTGCTATAAACAAACATGAAGTCAAATTGTCGAATTCATCACACTATCGATTCATCATTTAATGGCATGTATAGCTAGACCCCAAACACATCACGGTAGTCCTAGAATCGACTAAACCGTGGATCTGATACCAATAAAATTGTAACACCCCAAACCCGAGACCATCGCCGGTGTCGGACCCGAGGGTTAACAAACCAAGTTCACATGTTTTTGCCCACCAATTTGACATTTCCAGTCAGGCTGGAAAACTGCGTCACTGTCGCCTTAAAAATCATATCTCGAGTTTCAAAACTCGGAAACTGGTTTCGTAAATTTTCCCTGAATTTAGACTCATATATACATCCTTGGATTTATTTCTAGGATTTTGGTCGGGCCAATTGGTACAGTTTATTAGTTAAAGTTACCCAAGTTACAGGGATCGACTGCTCTGACCTTCGCGCGGTATAACTTGAATATCTCTCTGCACAGGGCTTTAATGCTGGTGTCGTTTGTTTCTAATGAAACTAGACTCAAAATGGAATCTGTACATATAAGGTATATCTCCTAATTCTTTTTGGATAATTTATAGTGAATTTTAAAGTTGCGACAGGGAACCCAGAAACCATTCTGGCCCTGTCTCACAATAGCTTTAATATCTCTTAACCTGTAACTCCTATGACCGTTTCGTTTCTTCCATATGAAAATAGACTCATCAAGGTTCATTTACATAGCTTATTCACTATTTGATTCCATTCCTATGAATTATGGTGATTTTTCACATTCACGCCACTGCAGCTGGCAGCATCTGTTTTTAAGGTAGGACTTACCTATTTGGTAGTCTCCATGATTCAACTAATCTTGCCATACATAGGTTCATATATGATCATTTTAACCATGCCAATGGCTGATCATATGACCAACATTCCCATTTCCAAACCATAGCCACATCATGACCCCAAATATATATACATACAACCCACAATAAGTCTAAGTTCATGCTCCCCTTTTCGAGCCATTTTCGCATGGCCATACATACTTACATTACAACGTATTTAACAAACAAGAGGTAGTCCTATACATGCCATCTCAAGTTCAACCAAAAATTTATACCAAAATGGAGGCTTGATAGTGTGGATGACTTCGACTTCAACGATCCCAAATCCGATTGCCTCGAGCGAAATCTAGAAAACTAAGAGCCAAAGCAACGGGGTAAGCATTTTTATGCTTAGTAAGTCTCAAGGAATATAATGAACTATAATTTACAGCAATACATTCACATAGCCAAATGCATCATTTCATTAATACACATTCTTACTTCATACTTCATCATTGTATAAGTTCTCAAAGCATCAATCAATTCAATAACTGAAATTCATTAGTCGATTGAGCGAATGTTGCTCAAACACGTCGACTTTCCAATGCACATATAACGTACCTTATCCTTTGGGCTGTCCGAGTGTACTAATTAAATTCATTTCAGCAACCAACACTCACCTCCAGCCCAAGATTCTTGAATATAACCGGATATAATCACGTGCACAAATGCCTTGGTCTTAGCCGGATAGAATAACTTCATACGAATGCCTTGGCCTTAGCCCGGATATAACCACTAGCACAATTGCCTTCGGTCTTAACCGGATATAATTTCAGCATAATTGTCTTGGGCTTAGCCCGATATCATTCAATTTCTCATGCACACATACATCAATAATCATTGGACATACATATTTCATTTTCGTTACTAAGGCTCAAACACAATTAATATCATTAGCATATTCGCCTTGGGACTTAGCCCGGTGGAATTCAAATACTCATACACACATAATCAATAATCATACACATCCATATTTCATCTCACATAATTCAAGTAAGGTCACTTCTTGAGGACTTACCTCGGATGTTGTCGAACGGCTTTTTCGGCTATTCGATCACCTTTTCCTTCCCTTGTCCAATTGTGGCCCTCTTAGCTCTTGAGCTAATTCAAACAAATTCAATTTATTAAAACCTCATTGTGCTTGCTTATGGCGAATATGACAAGGATTTTAAATGGTCATATGGCCACTCTTTAGCTTGAATACACAATGGTCATGCACATTTTATACTACATCAAGCAATTCAATACAATTTATTTGAGCATCAAGGAAATGCTAAGGCCTTCAATAGGCTACCCAAGGCCGAATATTCATGTACATGTTGAGGTCAATTTTGCACTTAATACCTCACAAAAACAGCATGCAATCTACTAATTTATGCTTTGCACATTGTGGCCCAAAACTTATAATATAGCATCAAGCACTTATATGTGTGCTAGGCGAATTGTGCTTGCAATTTCACAAGCATTCTTCCACATTTTCTTCTTTAAATCAATATATTCATCACTTAGTTCATAACCAAACATAATGTGCAATCATATATATGCATATATGAGCATGGCGAATTTTCAAGGTGTCCATAGCCATCCAAAACACAAACTTTTAACTAACATGCAAGAAGCATGAATCATGCTCAAGAATGCATCATGGCCAAGTATGACAATCATGCTCCTTTTCAACTTTAATCATGATAAAACAAAGAAAACTCAAAATCTTACTCATGAGTAGAAAATCCATCATTGCATGCATCATCATCAAGCTTCACACTTAGCATGCAATGGCTTTATCACTATAACAACTTTGGCCAAATACCATTTCCATGGCATACCAAAGATTTGAGCCATGGCTAACATGCACATCAAGTTAGCAACCAAAACATGCATGAAACTCCCAACACAACCTCATACATACCTTAATCTTGATGCAAATTTAGCCAAATCACCTTCTAGATCTCTTCTAAACAAAGGAAATGAAGCAAAAAATCCTTCTTCCTCTTAGTATTTTCGGCCAAAAGGGAGAGAGCAAGCATGAACAAATTTTTTTTTTTGTTTCTCTCTTCTTGGTTGCACTGACAATGGGGTATGCCACTCTCTCACACACATTTTTTTTTCATTCTTTTCTTACCCATGCTTATTTGTTTACTATTTCTCCTAATGCCCAACAAAACATGTTTCATGACATGTTTGACCCATATTCTTTGTCATGGCGGCCATTACTTGTAGAAAGGGGAATTTGACATGCAAGTCCATTATTTTGCATGCATGCTTTAATTAGTCATCACCTATTTCCCTATCGTACTTTCAAAGTTCACTACTAAGTCCTTTCTTATAATTTAGCACCTAATTAATAAAAATCGAGACACGAAATATTTACGCATACCAATTCCACATACAATAAGTACGGAATATAACACTTAATTATTCTTGTGACTCGGTTTCGTGGTCCCGAAACCACTCTCCGACTAGGGTCACATTCGGGGTGTCACATGTATGGTAAATAAGACTTGAGGTAAGTATGTGAAATTGAAATTAGAAAAAAAGTAAAATAATACCCTATTAACTTGTCGAACTAGATTCGATACAAATGGCATGCCATTGGATTTGTAATGTGATGAAGAGATTGTAGTTCGGCCGAGAAGATGTTTCTGTTATTATATACTTCGGTTTATCCGAATAGGCATTTAATGCCTTATTGGTGTGTTTGGGAGGATATATTATACCGGTGTGTTATGGAGGATTTACAATATTCCGGGTGTGTTTGGGCTGGATATTCTGGTGTGTTTGGGTGGAAATCCGCGTATCTATCATAGTCCGAGCTTTGTTAATAGGGTAAATAATTGAAATGAAATTTTGAAAATGAGATTATTTGTTTTAGTACTATTGAAAAGTACGAGAAAGAATGTATGAACTAAATTATGAATTGAGTTAGTATGAGAAAAATGAATTATGAATTTAAGATTTTATGAAGTAAAATAAATATATATAAAAGTAGTTTAAATAATTATAAAATTTATGGTTGATGTTTGTAATTTATTAATATTAAATAGTCTTGATTTATAGTAATACCAATGAGTATATTCATACTCAGCGTCACGGTTGTCTCCGTCTTGAGTTAGTAGAAGTCAAGTATTCCGGCTCAGCATCCAGAACAATCCCGACTCCAACACAAACTTGGTGATGTATATTTTTCTTTTGGGTAAAGTGGCATGTACATAGGTGTTGTTTAGTCACCTGAATATGTATATTGTTTTGAGTAGTGAAGGATGAATTATAAGATTTAGATGGTTGAATGAAATAGTAAGAAAAGTACATGATATTTTGATACAGGAACATTAAGTTATTAAATGAATGAAGTTTTTAATCAATTTTGAATGATGCTATGATAGTACTTAAGTTAAAATTTTGTTAATGATATAAATATTAGTTATATGAATGTGAAATATTGGTGTTGGTTGTTTTGGTTTGAATTTGCAGGAGGGTTAAGTAAAATAAGCGAAATGCTACCAAATTTTTATAAAAAATAAAAAAATAAAAAATTTGGAATACGCGAACAAGTTCCGTTCTTCTTTTAATACGTGTTGAACTTCGAGAGTCCAAGATAGTGACTTAATTATTATATTATACTATGAAAGTTATATTAATTGTAAATTATCCGTAAGTTGTCTGATATGTCCGGTAATGCCTCATAACCTCGTTCCGACGACGGTTTGGGGTTAGGGGGTGTTACAAAGGCGGCTTGGGACAAAACCGAAAACGTTCGGTAAACTTTGGGTGACTTAATAAATTTCTAGCTTTGAAGTGCCACACGCCCATGTAGGTGGGCCGTGTGGCTTGGGGCATGCCCATGCCCTTAGCCCGTGGGCAACACTGATTTTTTAAAATGACCATGGCACACGCCCATGCTGCCTGTCCGTGTTCAATACTGACTTTGGGACACGGGTATGGGACACGCCCATGTAACCCACCCCTGTCCTATACTAACTCAAAATTTTAAATGTAGGAGACACACGGTCATAGCACACACCCATGGGAGGGAACCATGTGTCACACACGCCCTAGACACACGCCCGTGTGTCCAACCATGTGGACCTTAATAGGCTATTTTCCAAGCCTTAAGTCACCCCTTTTTACTCATTACACCATTATACTATGTTTACAAACTTACAAATTAAACATCTATGTTCAGGGTATTATCAACTTATTACCATATCACACATTTATCTCATAGACATGACCACCTCAAATGGTCCTAAGGCATTCACCATGTATGTATGTTATATACTTCTTATACATAGTGAACAAGCATAATCACATACCCACATCACGAGACATTTACACATATCATGGATGAATAGGCTTGTAAGCCAAAATCATTATAAGCCACATCTTATGGCTACATACAACAAATCATTATAAGCCAATACATTTGGCTAAACATAACAACATCGATCATAGAAAAACTAAGTCCTTACACATGGCACTCACTTGAACACATTTAACATATACATGTTAATACTCCAAGGGTAAAGGCTCGATAGTGTGATGCTGCCTCCGACGATCTCCAACCTCGAGCTGACTTGTCAAAACTAAAAAACGGAAAGGGGAAGTAATCTTTACGCTTAGTAAGTCCATATGAAAATAATAATCATTATAATAACATGTTTCCTTAGGTAAAACAACTATAATTATGCTTTTATTCATATTCTGGTCAAGCTATCTACTCGAGTTATAGTCAATAAATTATTTATAAATCGAGCTACAGAATTCCAAATTAATATCTATTAATTTTCCCAGAAACTAGACTTATAAATATTCTTATCATAAAATTTTCAGAATTTTTGGTCTAGACAATAAGTACAGTTTATTATTCAAAGTCTCCCCTGTTTTGCTATTTGATAGCTACGACCTTTCTTCACTAAAGTTTATTTATCTCCTAGTATGAGACTCAGACGATGTTTTTGTCTCTTTCTACTAAAGTTAGACTCATTAAGGATTTCAGTCATGTGAATTTTGACTCATAATTATTATTGTACAATTTCTAGTGATTTTCCAAAGTCCAGACAGGGGTGTCTGGAATCACTCCAACTCTGTCTCACAAGAATTCAAATATCTCATGATACAGAATTCTTTTGCTTACACCGTTTCTTTTATGTGAAACTAGACTCGTTAAGATTTCATTCCATATTTTATTCAATTTTCACAATTTGTAGTGGATTTTCAAAGTCGAACCAATGCTGCTGTACCAAATCTGTCTTAGTGCAACAAGATAACAACCATCACAATTTGCCATAGAAATTATTCTCATAAGTATCATTCATTCATTTGCACCATCGTCATAAGTCCATTTCATTTCACATGTCAAGTACATGTTCATGGGTCTCGAGTACTTACCTATGCTATCATTTAGCACCGTACTCGTCCAAACATGACAACTCACATGCATCATAATATTATCATATAACATACATTATGTATCATGGAAAGAGCCTTTTATTTCATTTCTCATATTAATATCGTTGAATTTTTTGAAATCTCGATGGATATCCCATTCACCGTCAATTTATACAAATGATCATTTCATATGTGCACTCCCACGAACCTCACATCTTTCGGCGGTATTACCAGTCCAGGCTAAATCCCCTATATCATGAACTCGTAAGGTGATGTCGGGATTACCAGTCCAGGCTAAATCTCTTATAGACATACACCCTTACTGAGCTCGGATCTGAATTACCAGTCCAGGCTAAATTCAGATCCTAATCGGATTACCCATCCGGGCTAAATCCACAATGCACTCATATTCTTCAGGAGGCTTGATCATTCAAGGAACACCCGTCCGAGCTAGATCCTTTCTATATTTGAGATCAACGGATTACCTGTCCAGGCTAAATCCTTTTTTGCAACACATGCAGGATCTGAAGTCATGTAAGCCATGGTTTATCTATCGAATTTCCCTTTTTATTCAACCGAGATTTTTCTATTTTCATCAATTATCTCATTATGCATAGTTTCTCATGCCATGGACATCCAATTCAACACACTTCCATGTTTATTTAGACATTAGTCCATATGATAAACATGGTATTACATATAATTATAATTTGGCATTTGTTACAATATATAATCTTCATATAAACTAAATAAATATCCATCACACAATGTTAACACATCAATTTAAGTTCAAGTATGAACAATAATATTATTGCATTATCATTGACATATGAACTTACCTCAGTTTCGAGTACGACTATTTATTTCGAGTTTGTGCTTAACCTTGTTCAACCTTGTTCTAAGTCTGAATCTTGTTTT
Source organism: Gossypium arboreum (assembly GCF_025698485.1). Lineage (NCBI taxonomy): Eukaryota > Viridiplantae > Streptophyta > Magnoliopsida > Malvales > Malvaceae > Gossypium > Gossypium arboreum. The sequence goes on along the minus strand of NC_069081.1, from coordinate 79,513,841 downwards.
CCTTGATCTATAATATCACATTTAGCCTACTAATTAGTCACATTATTCATAGGAATCCAAAAATCATATTTTTACAAATTTTCATTTTGATCCCTAAACTTTTACATATTTGCACTTTTGCCCCAATGCTCAGAAGTTAAACTTCATCCTATTTTATTATGTTTTATGACACGCTGACCATTTTTCATAACTATGGCAGACCCCAATTTCAACTAAATCATCCATTTATGACCAATTTTACAACTTTTACAAAATAGTCCTTTCAAACGTTTTCATCGAAAACCGCTTAGTAAAAGTCATTTATTAAACACCCAACACTCATTTTCTACCATTAGACATCAAAATTCATGCATATTACTCATGGGTAAATTTTTAAACATAAACCCTAGCTCAAAATAATGGTAGAAATAGCTAGAACATGTTACCAGGATTTCAAAAATGTAAAGAACTTTAAAAACGGGGCTCGGGAGCACTTACAAATGAGCTTGGATGCTTGAACCAAACCCTAACCATGGCTTCCATGGGAGTTTCGGCTGGTTCGTGGAGAAGATGACCAAATTTTGGCCATTTTGGCTTTTTAATTCATTTAATTATTAGTTTACCAAAATGCCCCTAACTTAAATATATTTTATTACACCCATTTCATGTCTATTTTTGTCTAGAAATTAACTAATGGTCTAGTTACCACTTAAGGACCTACCATTTAAAATTTCATAACAATTAGACACCTCTAACATGTACAACTCAACTTTTGCACTTTTTACAATTTAGTCCTTTTGACCAAATTGAGTGCCCAAACGTCAAAATTTTTGAAACGAAATTTTCACAAAATCATGTCGTGAAATCGTAGACCATAAAAATATAATAAAAATAAATTTTATTACGTTAGATTTGTGGTCCCGAAACCACTGTTCCGACTAGGCCCTAATTCGGGATTTACACATCTTTCCTGGTTTCTACTGGTTTTTGATTCATTTTTCACTGGTGGGTTTTGATAAAGGTATAATGATGGACATGAAGTTATTGCAATGTGATAAGGAATTATTGGTGTTTGGTGGATCATAGAATTGAAAGATGTGATGCTTCTATAAGTTAGTGGAAAGACATAATTATTGTATATATATAGGCTATCAAATTCACATAATAATTTTCTAGTACAAGTTTTAGATGACTGTGATGAAAAGGATTATATATTATTTATATTCATTCCACTTAATATTACTTTTTAATATAAAGTGACATAATATCATTAATTAGTAGGTTAATGCTCCTTGTGTTAATTTCTTTGGCCAATATTCTTATTTAAGATAAAATGAATATTAAATATTTTAATTTTTATATAGTCAAGTTTGCATCATTTTAATATAAAGAGAAATAATATCATTAATTAGTAGGTTAATGCTCTTTTTTGTTCATCAAATTTTCAATTAGTTCTTGCCTAATTTTAATTTACAATAGATAAGTTTTGCAATATTATGATAACCCATTACTCCTTTGTTAATTCTAGGAAGCATTTATTCTTCGTGTGAATTTTCCCCCAAAGGCATAATATTTTCACTTAGCATTTTTATCAATGTTGTTTCTGTTGTCAATTAATAGAACACCATATCCTTGGCTATGGGGTTTTGCTTGGTAGTTATGTAGCTAATTATTAAAAGTTGAAACTCATGCCTATTTTATGAATGCTTACATGCATGGCAAGCTATTGTTAGCTTTTCTTTCTATTATGTTTGTTGCTTTGTATTAGCATTCTCTATGCTACTTGCCCTGCAAAGTTCCAAGTTTCCATTTTTATTAAAGATGGCAATCGGGTATTTGGAAATGTTAATTATGTGATCTGTGGCAATTTTTCCCAGTAGAATTAAGCTAGTTTTATGGTTCTGTCTTTAATTAATGCAGGATTGAGCAATGCTTCCATTACATGTCAGTTTCCTATTTCTTTGTCATGGACGAATGTATTCATTGGAATATGGGACTAAGTAACTTAAAACAAAGAAATTTTACATTTGTTTTATTTTACATGGTTATGATTTAAGTCCTTATTTCATTTAAGTAACTTCATTATAATATCTTATTTTATTGATATCTTTATATTTAATCTAATTTTATTATTTCTTTTAGTTTTGATTCTAAATTTTATTTTTATTTTAAGATAACTTGAGTTCTAACTTTGGGATTTTAATTGTGTTATTAATTTATTATTTTAGATTCTAAATTTAAATTCATTAATTTTTATATTTAGTTTTTAAGTTAAAATTTTAATAGAAAATTTTAATTTAATTAATATTTTATCCTCAAAAGTATATAGTTTAAAGTTCAAATTTCAAAATAAAACATAATATAATATTTATTATAGAAATAAATATTATTTAATTAAAATATTTTTTTAAATGTCATGTTCTTTAGTGGTGTTTATGGGAAAAGCGCGCTAAAGGCCTGTTCTATAGTGGCGTTTGTGGCAAAAATGCCGCTAAAGGTTTGTTCTATAGTGGCGTTTGTGGCAAAAACGCCGCTAAAGGTCATGTTCTTTAGCGGCGTTTGTGGGAAAAGCACAGCTAAAGGCCATGTTCTTTAGCAGCGTTTGTTGTAAAAGTGCCGCTAAAGGTCATGTTCTATAACGGCATTTTCTTTAGTGGCGTTTTTTGCTGCGCTTTTTATCGGTGCTTATAGGCCAAAAAAATGCCACTAAAAACCTATTTTGCTATAGTGATTTGAATCCGTATAAGGTGAGTCTATATACAAATAAATGTTTTTTGAATTAAATTATTGTCGATTATATGCTATTGAACTATGATGAATGAATATATGAGTTAAGAAAAATGAGACATCCGAGAAAGTATCGACAAAGTTCCAACGTCCGAAAAGCCCCGTACGAACCTTAGGAATAGTTAGATACATATGTCATGACATAGGATCCGATATCTATTATCGTGTAAGACCACGTCTGGGACGTCGGCATCGTATTTGATTTCGTGTAAGACCCTGTCTAGGATAATGGCATCAATATTTGTTTACATGTAAGGCCACATCTGGGATGTTGGCATTGTACGAGCTTTTTGAGCTATCCGCGTATCCTTATGATTCCAAACGGCTTAATTGACATTCCGAGAAAATAGATGACTATGTGAATTTGTATATGTACCTTGATGAATATATGATATAAGTAAGAGAATGAGTTATGATATGTATATGTGAATCATGTTCAAATGAAATATAAGAGATATATGTTTAAGTGAGTGTATTTTGCCTGAAATTATATGAATAAATTGATATTATTTGTTAAGTTTATTTGTATACGGTTTACTAAGCTTTTGAAAGCTTACTTTGTGTGTGTTTGCTTTTTTTTGTAGATATTGTAGCTATCGGGAGCTCGAGAATCGTCAAAAATCATCTCCACACTATCAAACTCTATTTTGGTACCTTTTGAAAATGTATATATTGTACTATGGCATGTATAGGTTAGAGGATTTTGGTTATGTTTGGTGACATGTATATCTAGCCATGTGATATGGCTTGGTTATGGTTGAGATTATGAACGAATTTGGTATATGCTTGTGTTCATAAATTGTATGTTTTGATGTGCTTCAATGGCTATTAAAATGGTCAATTTGGTAAGATTTTGGCATGTGAATGGATGAGGTGAATTGGAGTTATGAAACATATTATTTAATATGACTTTGGCTTATGATTTTATATGATTGAGTATATATTATAAGCTTAAATTTGGTTGATTATAATATGGCATGAATGATGTAAGTTTTGGTATTGAAACTGACTGAAATTATAGTGCAAATGTGCTTGGTTTGATGCTTGTAGGTTTGAATTAAATTGGGTGGCAAATTGGCTTTTCAAATGGCCTATTTTTGTCCACACGGGTAGAAACATGGGCATGTGTCTTAGCCGTGTGCGACACACGGTCATGTTGCACACCCGTGTGTCCCCTGGGGTACCCTACGATTTTAAGTCAATCTTGAGCAATGCCAAGGCACACAGGCGTGTGTCTAGCCGTGTGACCCAAGTCAGTTTCGACCACAGCCAAGGCACATGGGCATGTCTTGTGGCCGTGTGATTAAGTCAATATGTATGCCCTGATTTGACATGGTTTAGACACACGGGCATGTCTAATGCCGTGTGAGGCGCACGGTCTGTTCACACAGGCGTGTGACCTTTGTAACTTAGGAAATTTATTTAGGTTTCGAAAAATTTTGTATACGTTTGGTTTAGTCCTGACCCCTTTCTAATGCATGTTTAAGGTCTCGATAACCTATATAAGGGACTCTTTTGTGATGTATGATTACAAATTTGGATGAAGTTTATGAATTGTTCGTAAAATGTTTCGATTTGTCTGGTAATACCTTTAACCTTAATCTAGCGACGGATATGGGTTAGGGGTGTTACAACCAATGTCCCAGACATGGTCTTACACGTAATCACAATACAATGCCAATGTTCCAGACATGGTCTTACATGTAATCACATCTCGGTAATCCTAATGTTATGACATTTGTATCCTATACTATTACTAAGGTTCGTACAGGACTTTTGGATATCGTAACTTCGTCGATTCTTGCTCGTATTTGCTCGTTCAACATTCATAGAAATTCAGTGACAAATAAACATTTATAAATCAATTTAAAGATATTTATTTGCATATGAACTTACCTCATATATACGATGAAAAGATCGGATCGGCTACTCGACAACTTTTGATTTCCCTCAATCTAATTCTGATTTCTTTCTTTCTTGATCTATATAAATTCAAATTTAGCTCATTTAATCACCTATTCATTCAATTTCATCCAATAATACCTATTTGAGCATTTTGCACTTTAGCCCTTAAAGTTTCACATTTATTCACTTTAGTCCCTATTTCACAAATACAGAAAATTCACAAAATTCAATCAGACCCATGCTTAGCTGAATTACCATAGTGCCCCTAGCAGCCCATATTTCACATTTATTCACGCATTTAACCACACATTTTCACATTTTCACAATTAAATCCCTATTTGACATTTTTGTTAAAAATCACTTTACAAAACTTGTATAACTATCAACAATTATTCATTTTTCATCATCAAACATTCAAAAGCTTAAGCATTCATCAATGGCACTTCATAAAAACATTGTCAACTTCAAAAATTAAGGCATGGGCTAGCTAGAATACAAAGCAACGATCTCAAAAACATAAAAATCATAAAAAAACTGAGCTCAAAACACTTACAAATTAAGCTCCCAATTGACCGAGCCCTAAAATGAACTAAATGTTTTCTTCTTCCACCATATTTGGCCAAAGAAAGATGAAATGAAGCTTAATTTTAATTTTGTTTTAATTAATATACATTGTTTTATTTAATTACCAAATTAATCTTAGTTAAAAACCATTAAAAACATCCATTTAATGCCCATTTATGTCAAATTACACTTTCAATGGTCTAATATCATCATAAGGACCTTTCATTTAATAAACCATATCAATTAAGCACTTTAAACAAGTAGAATGCAACTTTTGCATTTTACGTGATTTAGTTCTTTTTCTCAAATTGAGCTATTAAACGATAAAATTAGCTTACGAAATTTTCACACATATATAATCACATGCTGTAAACATATAAAATAAAATTAAAATAATTTTCTGACCTTAGATTTGTGGTTCCGAAACCATTGTCCGATTTAGCTAAAATCAAGCTATTATAACTCTCCCCTCCAAGGGATTTTCGTCCCTGAAAATCTTACCAGTGAATAGGTTTGGATATTGCTTCCTCATAGCATCCTCGGGTTCTCACGTAGCTTCTTAAACCCCGTGTCGATGGCATAATACTTTCACTAGTGCTATTCTTTTATTTCTCAACTCTTTGATCACATGAGCCGAAATTTGGATCGTTTATTCGCTGTACGATAAATCTGACTGAATCTCAACCTTAGTCGGGGAAATGACATGTGAAAGGTCTGATCAGTATCGTCCAAGCATCGATACATGAAACATATTATGAATCTTTTCTAACTCAGACGACAATGCTAGCCAATAAGCAATGGTCCAACTCGCTCGACAATCTCATAAGGTTCGATGAATCACAGGCTCAACTTTCCTTTTCTGCCAAATCTGAGTATTTTCTTCGACGGTGAGGCTTTTAAAAACAATTTATCCCCTATATGAAACTCAATATCTTTCCGTTTCAAATCTATGTAAGATTTCTGTCAATCTGAAGCTACTTTTAAACTATCGTGAATTACTTTCACTTTCTCTTCTATCTCTCTGATCAGATCAACTCCGTGAATCTTATTCTCGCGTTGCTTAGTCCAGTACAACGGTGTTCTACATTTATGACCATCTTTATACTCGATTGAAAGCTATTATTCTAAGCAAATTCAATCAATGAAAAATATTTTTCCCACGTACCTTCGAACTCAAGAATGCAACAACGTAACATATCCTTGAGCATCTGAAAAACTCGCTTGGACTGACCATCCGTCTGTGGGTGAAATGCGATACTGAAATGTAACTTTGTACCCAGCGCATCTTGCAGAACCACGATGTAAATCTCGGATCTATATCTGAAACAATAGAAATAGGTACCCCGTGTAATCGAATAACCTCTGAAATGTACAACTCAGCCAGCTTGTCAAGCGAATAATCCGTACGCACCGGAGTGAAATGAGCCTATTTTGTCAACCTATCGAACGACCCAGATTGCGTCTTTCTTACTCAGAGATAGGGGAAAACCTGAAACAAAATCTGTAATCACTCTATCCCATTTCCACTCAGGAGTCATGATAGGCTGTAATAAACTTGAGGGTACTTGATGTTTAGCTTTGACTTGCTGACAAATCAAACATTTCGAAAAAAATTCCGAAATATCACGTTTCATGCCATGCCACCAATACAACTGTTTCAAGTCATTATACATTTTTGTGCTTCTTGAATGAACAAATAAATGACTACTATGTACTTCATTCAAAATCATCTGAAGCAACTCTGAATTTCTTGGAACACATATTTGGCTGCTGAATCTTAAACAATCATCGGAATCAACTTGAAATTCTGAATTAGGGTTCAAATCACATTGAACTCGTTTTAATAACATTTCATTATCGACTTTTTGAGCTTCACAAATCTGTTGTAAAAATAATGTTCTTGCTTTCATCTCGGCTACTGACGAACCATCGTTAGACAAAGCCAAATGTGCGTTCAAAACACATAAAGCAAACAAGGACTTTCGGCTCAAAGCATCAACAACTACGTTCGTTTTCCCCGGATGATAGTCAATTGTCAAATCATAGTCTTTTAACAATTCTAACCATCTCTACTGTCGCAAATTCAAATCTTTCTAAGTCATCAAATATTTCAAACTCTTGTGATCGGTAAAGATGTGGCATTTCTCACCAAACAAATAATGACGCCAAATTTTCAACTCAAACACTATTACGGCCAATTCAAGATCGTGCGTAGGATAATTCTTTTCATGTGGCCTCAACTGTCTCGAGGCATAAACTACAACTTTGCCTTCCTGCATCAAAACACAACCCAGGCCATTTAACGATGCATCACTAAAAATTATGAATTCTTTACCTGACTCAGGTTGAACTAACATTGGAGCTTCAGTCAATAAAGTTTTTAATTGCTCGAAACTTTTCTGGAATTTATCTGACCAGTCGAACTTAATATCCTTTTGAAGCAATCGTGTCATCGGAGTCGCAATCATCGAAAAGCTTTTCACAAATCATCTATAATATCCCACTAGTCCCAGAAAACTGCGAACATCATAAACATTTCTTGGAGGCTTCCAATCTATAAATATAGATATCTTACTCGAATCAACTCGAATACCCGCGGCTAAAACTATATGTCCCAGAAAACTAACCTCTCGTAGCCAAAACTCACATTTGTTGAATTTTGAATACAGCTTCTTATCTCTCAAAGTTTGCAGCACGATTCTCAAATGTTCTTCATGCTCAGATTCATCACGAGAGTAAATCAAGATATCATCAATAAACACAACTACGAACCTAAGTACGGCCTGAAAATCTGGTTCTTTAAGTCCATAAAAACATCAGGTGAATTTGTCAATCTGAAGGGAATAACAAGAAATTCGTAGTGTCCATACCTCGTTCTAAAAGCAGTCTTTGGTACATCGGAGTCTTTAACTCGCAACTGGTAATAACCTGATCTCAAACTGATTTTTGAAAACACTATTGCCCCATTTTAATTGATCAAACAAATCATCAATCCATGATAGAGGGTATTTGTTCTTTATAGTCACTTTATTCAACTTTCTATAGCCAATACACATTCTCATCGTGCCATCTTTCCTTTTCACAAGCAACACAGGAGCACCCCAAGGTGAAAAACTCGGTTGTGCAAAACCTGTATTCGTCAATTCTTGCAACTGGGCATTCAATTCTTTTAACTCTGTTGGAGCCATTCTGTATGGAGCTATTGATATAGGAGCAAAGATACTAACTCAATGCCAAACTCAACCTTTCGGATTGGTGGTAAACCTGATAACTCTTCAGGAAACACATCTGGATACTCACACACAATTGGCACTGTCTCGATCATCTTTTCAGTCATGTTTCTATCATTCACATAAGCAAAATAAGCTTCGCAACCCTTTCTCATAGATTTCTAAGCTAACATCGATGAAGTCACTGTTAGTAAACCATTCAAATCATCTGACTCAATCCGGATAATCTCATTATTCTGACATCTCAGATCAATCATCTTTCATTTACAGTTTACTATAGCATCATGTAGCGTTAGCCAATCCATAAATAGAATTGTATCAAATTCATCAAATGGTAACAACATCAGATCAGCCAGAAAATTGAAATCCTGAATCATCAATGGACAGTTTTTGCACTCTTTATCAACCAAGACACATTGCCTAAGGGGTTTGATACTCTAATCACAAGTTCAGTAGACTGTACAGGCAAAGTCTTATTGGATATTAAATTCACACATGTACGAATGAGTTGAACCTGGATCTATCAATGCAATCACATTAGTATCATAGAGAGTGAAAGTACCGGTAATAACATCTGGAGGTGACACTTCTTCGCAAGTGCGAATAGCGTAGGCTTGTACAGGTGCTCTGGCCTTTGACCTCACAGCAGAATCTTTAGTCACTTTCTGGCTACCACTCACACTTCCCGTGTTTTTGGGTGGTCTACCTATAACTGCAGTGTTACTCTGCCTCGTGTTTTATACCATATCTTGCTCAGCCAACTCAGGACAGTTACGAATGAAATGATCTAATGATCCACATTTAGAAAAGGCCCGATCATTCAATCTACAATCACCGATATATCGTTTTCCACACTGTCTACATTCAGGTCGAATGAAATGATCTAGTGATCCATATTTAAAACAGGCCCGATCATTCAATCTACAATCACCGATATGCTATTTTCTACACTGTCTATATTCAGGTCGATTTGGTTTCACACTCCTGACACTAGCTATAGAGATGGCTGGAGCTTTAAAGCTTGAGTGTTGTCTTTTACGATCTTTGTTTGAATATCCAACTGATGCATTAGAATGATTAAACGAGTCTCAAAATTTTTTTGGTGCAGAATGATAAGATTTACTAGTTATCCTTTTCTCGAATCTCTTACTTCAAAATCTACTTTTCTCTTTTCTTTACGGAGATCCTCGGCTTTACAAGACCTTTCAACCAAAATGACAAATTCTTTCTATTCAAGAATCCCGACTAGTAGTTTAATATCCTTGTTCAGTCTATCAACGAACCGTTTACACATGATTTCTTCAGTGGCAACATACTCTCAAGCATACTTGCTTAAACGTACAATTCTCTTTCATACTTAGTGATAGTCATCTAGCTTTGTTTCAATTATAGAAACTCTTTATGCTTCTGATTGAGAAATCGCTGACTTATTTACTTCTTTTGGAACTCGGATTGAAAGAACTCCCAAGTAACCAATTTCTTGGAACGACAAATATCGACGTTTTCCACCAATGATACACATTATTTCTTAGTAAGGATACAACAAACTTGATACACTCATCAGGAGTACAAGACAATTCATTGAATACTCTGATCATGTTCTCTAGCCAGAATTCAGCTCTCTCAGCATCATCATCAACGGTAGCCCGAAACTCCCCAGCCCCATGTTTTCGAATCTTATCAACTGACAGCTTGTTGAACCGTGTCAAATCTATAACTTGAGGAATAGCAGGGTTTTGTTGAGGAACAGGTGGGGGAAGAGGTTGTTGGGTAGCTGGATTCATTCGAAAGAACTCCGTGAACCACTCACTCTTCATATGGAAAAAGGCTTGTTTAGCCTCTCCCTCATGGCTACTTGAAATTGGCCTAGAATTAGCCGATGCTGCCCCTTGAGCGGGAGCAGAAGCATTACTTCCCACATCATCAGCTAAAGCTCATTCAGGATCCATTTACTATATGATAACACACTTTAAGGTGTCAAGAATCATCACACTATCACAATTTATATATATGACATGTATAGTTAGACTCTCACACGTTACTCTAGTCTTAGAATCGACTAGATCGTAGCTTTGATACCAATAAATGTAACACCCCTAACCCATATTTTTCGCCAGAATAGGGATACCAAGCATTACCAATCAAATACAGCATACAACAAACATTTCTCATACATGAATCCATTATCACATAAACATTAATGAAACATAATCATAATGTCCCTTATAAGGCTCTACGAGACCTTAAAATATGCTTGGAAGAGGTTCGGGACAAATTGATAACATTTGAAAACTTTGGGAAACTTAGAAGATTTTCATGCATAAAGGAATCACATGCCCATGTGAACAGGTCGTGTGCCTCACACGACCACCAGGAATGCCCGTGTCACAGGCCGTGTGAAATCAGGGCATACATACTGACTTGCACCACACGGCCAGAGACACGCCTGTGTGCCATGGCCGTGGGAAAACTGGAGGTTATACTGACTTGGGTAACACGGCCAGCCACACGCCCATGTGCCACCCTGTGTGCCACACATGACCAATAGACACGTCCGTATGTCTAAGTCGTGTAACTCACTGACTTGTTTTAACTAGGATACATGGGTCACACGGTTGATTCACACGCCTGTGTGCTCAACCGTGTGGCACGAAAATAGGCTTGATTTAAGCCATTATTCCCACCTATCATTCATGTACCTAAAAGCATTAATTTGGCATCATTTTCACATACAATAGGCAACCAAAAATGACTATTTCATGCCATTTAAAATCCATCCATTTCACTACTCAAATCTACAACCAAAATCATGCCAAAACAATATACCATAACCTTAACTTCTATATACATTTTTTCACCATCTTATTAACTATTTCATACCACAAAATATACCAATTCATCACGCTAAAACGAAGCCACAACATACCAACCATGATACATCATTGATAATTTCCTAATTGAGCAACCATATAACCATCACAACAACCATACCAAACATGTCAAAACACAAGGCAATATATATATACATCATATATATCACTTACCAAATTCATAAACCTAGCCAACTCAAATGGCCAAATACACACCAACATTTACATCATATAAAAGCCAAATCTCATGGCTATATCATTGCTCAAAGCATATCATCAACTCACTAGCCTATACATGCCATATACCATATTTACAAAGCATCCAAAAATACCAACAATTAGTCGATAGTGTGTTGACGGTTCCTGATGATCCTCGATGTTCGAGCTAGCTTCGATAATCTATAAAATAGGGAAAGAACACACAAAGTAAGCTTTAAAAGATTAGTAAGCCATATACAAATAAAATTAACAAATGATTCAACACCATTTCCAACAAATAGGAAAACTATGAATAAGCACATATAAGTTCACAAACCTTCCCAAATGTATAAATATTCAATTTTATAAGTGAATTCATCAAATACTTCCCTTTTCAATACTTGTATGAATCTCATACGTACCTAATTCACTTAACTCATTCACACATTCTTTCTTGACTTGACTTTGCCCGTTGAGCCGTTCGAAAACGTTAAGGATACTCGATAATCACATATAGTATCCCAGATATGGTCTTACATGTTATCACATATTGATGCTACTGTCCTAGACAGGGTCTTATACGAAATCATATAATGATGCTAATGTCCCAGACATGGTCTTACACGTAATCACAATACAATTCCAATGTCCTAGACATGGTCTTACATGTAATCACATCTCGGTAATCCTAATGTCATGACATTTGTATCTTATACTATTCCTAAGGTTCGTACAGGATTTTCGGATATCGTAACTTTGTTGATTCTTGCTCGTATTTGCTTGTTCAACATTCATAGCAATTCAATGACAAATAAACATTTATTAATCAATTTAAAGACATTTATTTGCATATGAACCTTCCTCGTATATGTAACACACCTAACCCGTATCCGACACCGGAATAGGGTTACAAGGCATTATCAGATATTACACATCAATCACATACATTTATGCAATCATTATTGTAAACTACTCATAGGCATTCACATTTATCCCTTTCAAGGTAATACGAAACCTTAAAACATGTATAAGAGTGGTTTGGGACTAAACCAATAACATATAAAAGCTTCTAGACACTTAGAAAAATTTTGCAATCACAGGTCACACGCTGTGTGAACAGGCCGTGTGACTCACTCAGTTATCAAACACGCCAGTGTCACAAGTCGAGTGAAAACAGGGCATACATACTGACTTGTACCACATGGTCAGTGACATGTCTGTGTGCCTTGGTCGTCGTCGAAACTAACTTGGGTCATACGGCTAACAACATGCCCGTGTGTCTAGCCCGTGTACTATTCGAAATGGCCACACATGCCCATATGCCAAGGCTGTGTGCCTCACATGGCCACCAGACACGCCCGTGTGTCTTGCCGTGCTTAGGACTGACTTTTAATTGTAGGACCACCCCAAGGGACACACGACCGTGTAACATGACTGTGTGTCACACACGGCTGAGACATACACCCGTGTCTCTGCCTGTGTGGACAAAAATAGGTCATTTGCAAAGCCAATTTGCCACCCATTTGGGTCCTCCCTACAAGTCCAAAATCAAGTATTATATATGCAACATTTTCAGCCAAATTCAATTCCAAACATGTATCAATCAATGCATAATATCATCAACCAATTTCATGTTCATTCCTTATACCAAAACATATCAAAATCACATGTCAAACATTACCAAATTCTCAACTATGAACATACCAAAAAGACCATTTCACTTGGCATATATATATCTCAAAACTTATCACATTATTTTCCATTTCAAACCGTATTCAAATAACTAATCCACCATCAATGTTATACTTATCATTTTACCTATAGGAATATGAACCATAAGTCGAAAATACATCCAATATTTACCTTAATGTTCAAGCCAAATCATATAACTAATTACACCATACATATAAACCATGAAAGATAGTTCACAAAATGAGTTTAATACATAACCGAATATACACAATATTAGCATCATGATTAAGCCATTTTCGCATAGCTATATATATACTCAAATCAAAATGAACCATCTCAAAACTAGCCTATACATGCCACATAACCAAAACTCAAAGCTTTTATTTACCGAAGCGATAACCGAATAGTGTCATGACATCTCCTACAACGTCCAACCCGAGCAAATCTCTGAAACTCTATAGACATAGGAAAAACACATAGAGTAAGCTTTGAAAACTTAGTAAGCCATAAGCAAATAAATCATTTCAATGATATTTATAAACCAATATCACTAAACCAAATTTAACAAATCTCAATCACATATACATTCATTGTACTCCTAACTTTGTATAACCATATTAAATAACTCCACTTATCTTATTTATTAATGAACGTATAACCATTCTTTCAAATTCAAATAAGAACCGTTAGCTTAATCATATAAATCAAGCTCGCACATATTCATTACATCACCAACCAAACCATGGTCATTTATTACAATTCATACATAAAGTGATATCAACTTCTTTATAAACACTTCCAAACTCGAACATCCATAACTCCCTTAATCACATAACCAAATCCGCATACATGAATCATATAGCCAACCAAGATCAACTTTATTTTACTAATTATATATTACATACAAAGCATACACCAATTCAAACATTTTAATTTCCTTATCTGTTCAAGTTTTCAAACCAAGCAATCATACATCAAAGCCATGTTTCATGTTTCATAAATTTCATGTCCGAAACATAGGACCACAATTTCATATAACGAGTGTATATAACACATCATTCATTTATATACATTCATATTATTCGTTGTCATATATTTCACATATGGTCATACGATACACACTCACCTTTCATTTCTAAATTTCATAAACAAATCACACGTACCTGAATCAGATACAATTTCGCATAATTATACATTTCTCCGAATACCCGTTGAACTGTACAGAATCAATAAGGATACTCGGATAGCTCATAAGCTCGTACAATGCCAACATCCCAAACGTGGTCTTACATGTAATCAAATATCGATGCCACTATCCCAGACAGGGTCTTACACGAAATCATATACGATGCCAATGTCCCAGACATGGTCTTACACGTAAATCACAAATCGGTGCCAACGTCCTAGACGTGGTGTTACACGATAACACATATCGAAATCCTATGTCATGACATATGTATCCTAATTATTCCTATGATTCGTACGGGGCTTTCAGAAATCATCACCTTATCGGAACTTTCTCAATTTCACATATTCAATCATTCCACGCTCGAAACAGATTCTCCAAAGCTCAATTCAATTCGACAACATATATATATTTATTTACAACTCAATTCGGCACATATAATGCACATGCATTTCAATTTAACAACATTTATTAACTTATGAACATACCTCGGATGAAAACGAACGAACCGGGATGACTATTCGATAACTTTAAATTTCCCTCGATCCAATTCTGATTTCCTCTTTTCTTGATCTAAATTAATATAAATTAAACTTATTTAATCACACATGTACTCAAATTCACCCAAAAACACATAAAAGGGCAATTTGCACTTTAGCCCCTAACATTTCACATTTTTCACAATTTAGCCTTTATTTCACAAAACACAAAATACACATAATTTCATTAAACTCTAGTATAGCTGAATTTTACTAAGGTTCATAGTAGCCCATTTCTTTCAATTATTCCACATTTTGACCACTGAATTTACAAAATTCACAATTTAATCCCAAGTAGACATTTTTACTAAAAATTACTTAATTAAACATGGTAATCTATCAACACATATTTATTTTTCATCATCAAATCACAAAAAAAGCAAGCTATCAACAATGGTAAATCTCAAAGTCATCATCGAATCCAAAAACCAAGGCATGGGCTAGCTAAAACACGAAGCAACGATCTCAAAAACGTAAAAATTATCAAAAATCAAACAAAATCCATACCTCAATTCTAACTTCAAGGTGCCGAACCCTTAAACAAAGTAAATGACTTCCTTTTCTTTTCATATTTGGTCATAAAAGATGAACACCCACTAACTTATTGATTTGTTTTATTTATTTCTTATTAATATACCTTTTACTATATTAACCTATGTAATTTAATTAGAAAACGATATAACATAAGCCCATAACCATCCATCCCATGGTATAATGACCTAATTACAAAATAAGGATCCGATCTTTAATTAATCAAAG
Source organism: Gossypium arboreum (assembly GCF_025698485.1). NCBI lineage: Eukaryota > Viridiplantae > Streptophyta > Magnoliopsida > Malvales > Malvaceae > Gossypium > Gossypium arboreum. Next base: position 79,498,132 of record NC_069081.1, on the reverse strand, counting down.
CAATTAAGCATTTTAACAATTAGAATGCCACTTTTACATTTTACGCGATTAAGTCCTTTTATCAAATTAAACAACTAATCCGTAAAATTAGATCATGAAATTTTCACACATATCAAATAACATGCTGTAATTACCAAAAATAATATTAAAAATATTTTTTGACTCAGATTGTGGTCCTGAAACCACTGCTCTGACTGGGTCTAAACTGGGTTGTTACAACTCTCCTCCCTTAGGGATTTTCGTCCCCGAAAATCTTACAAAAAAATAGATTATGAATTTCCTTCCACACAGTACATTTCAAATTCACACATAGCTTTGGATTTCAATCTCTTTAATCTCACAACTAAAACTCCGATCTATCTTTCCCTATACACCATATCAAGCTGAAACTGCTTCTAACTGTATTGAATTACTTTCATCTTTTGCTCAATTTTTCTGAGGGCATTAATCAAGTGAATCATTTTCTCACAAAGCTCAATCGAGAAACAACAAAGTTCAGTAACTACAACCATACGATACCTCATACAATGTCGTTTTTATAATCACATGATAGCTTAACAAACAACAATAATCTTTCTTAGTTGCTTTCAAACTCTAAAACATAGGGACAAATAAATATTTTGAGAATTTTCAAAACAACCTCGTACTCACAGCTTATTGTAGTTTCTCCCAAAATTACCATATAATTTTTTAGATTTTAATTTGAAACAATGATGACTGGCACCATGTGCAAACTGACAGTATCTGAAACGAATAACTTAGCTAATTTATCAAAAGAGAAATCTATGCGTACGGTAAGACTTACTCAGACAGTTAATAATAATTCAGATAACATCTATCTTTTTCAGTGATAAGGGATAATCCCAATACAAAATTCATCAAAATTCTATTTCATCATTACTCAGATATCAAAACATGTTGAAATAGTCTTGAAGACGCTTAATAATTAACTTTAACCTCTTGATAGCTTAGGCATTTAAATGGGAGGTCAAAAATATTACATTTTATACTCATTTATCAATACTACTTTTTCAAATTATCATGCATTTTGTTACTCCTATATGAACAGACTAACTGACATTGTGAGCCACCTGCAACAATGGTTATACAATCTCAGAGCTTCTTAGTATACACACTCTATCTTGAAGCAACAAACAATCATCGATTCTGCATTTGAAGTTCTGAATCAGAAATAAATTTATGCTAAACCCCTTTTTAACTTATAATTTGATAATACATTTCTAAGTTCCACAAATTCACTTAATAAGCATCAATTTTCACTTCTAATCTAGCTAACAAATAATCATCCTCTGATAAGATCAATCACGTATTCTTCGTTCATAATGCACACAAAAGTTTCTTATTCAGATCATTCGAAACTATAATCATTTCTCTCGGATAATAATATTTTCTTACAGACTCAAAAGTTTTTCGACGATTCGAGCTACTTTTCCTGTGCCAAGTTCGGGTCTCGCCCTGCAACGTCAAACATTTTAAACTCTTGTAATAATCAAATATGTCACATAATTCTTTTCATGCAACTTGAACTGTATAGAATCACAAGATATCTCTGTACACTCTATTATTAGAACACACTTTAAACTGTTTGTTGACGCATGATTGAAATCATAAACTTTTTCTTCAACCTAAATTGAACTAGTACTGATGTTTCGGTTGACAATATCTCCATGAAAAAGGAAAACTTCAACAATCGAACTAACTTTAATTTATCACAACATTTCTCAGTTAGAGTTGTTCCAATAGATATAATTCTGTATCAAGTCTTCAAGAATACAAATTCTTCTTCTAGAACATCCCTCAATTCACACGTGTACGTTTAAAGTTTATTTCCAATCCGGTGAATAGATTCAAACACATATAACCCAATTAACTTTTCAATCAAATAATTTTAGATCAGATTAAACTACTGAATCAGTCTTTTCAAAGAAATCTTTTCTTCTTGTTAAAAAGGATAACCCCGACATATCATTATATAAATGCCACAATCATCAAATAGAAATCATAATGTCATAATAAAACTGACGTCTTACCCGTAACAATAGATAATATCCCGGCTGTTAATAAAGCATTTGAACCCAGAAGAAAATCAAATATGATGTAACACCTCTAGCCCATATCCGTCGTCTGATTAGGGTTATGAGGCATTACCGGTCAAAACACAATTTCAAAGCATTCATATATATATAATCATTCAAGTCAAACTCATTTATAAATAAAATATAATTAATTCACCTTTCAGTACATATATCGATTTATACCTATCATATATAGATCACAACAAATTTCAACTTATTACTAATAGCATATAATGCATTTAATTACACAACTTTATCAACTACCAACATGATTAAATATACTTCCATTACCACCTATGTAATTATACATATAGCCACCAAAATTACATATACATTCTTATAACCCAATAATCCAAAAAAAAAAAACACATCTTAAATCATTGCATATATGGCTTAGGTAATAATCAATTTGAATTTTGCATACTTTACACTTTACCACAAATTGAAACGACCACACGATATCATTCACACATTTCCATATAATTCATTTAGAGTATTAATTATTAAAAGAAAACTATACATACCTACTTTAGTCATTAAATTACACGCAATTGGCCTTAGTGAATTTTAACCATTTCATGCACACACCACCAAGAAATACACCGATTAAATATACTAGTTAATGTGTCCAAAATTTCGTATTCAATAACAAAGTAATAGTCAATGTTCGGACATCTTAAAATATTGATCACTTAATGTCACTCAAGGTTTAACTTTAACAGCAAATTCTTAATAACAACATTTGAGCATACAGTCATATTACATAATTTAATAAGTAGTTACATATGTGTATTTGGTACATTATACCTTGGCTGAACATAATATTAATGCACATGTACATGATAAGTAGTTTACCCTAAAAAAATAACGATCACACTTAGCATTGAAAACTTACTAAACAATCGACCAAATATTCATGAAACACATGCATTGTATATTTTTCCATCTCAACTAAATAACATACCGAATGCATATTGTACTATTATTCCTTCATAGCCGAATCTTCTATTTGAAATCATATACATATCCTAAAACTTTCATCATCAATTACCAACGAACATGCTCATTAAATATTTTGACTATGATCTTACCATACCAAGTTCAAACATAACCAGTAAGCCATTCCCAAACATATAGTGCTTACCACACATATTATACCTTCGTGGCACGCAACTTAGTAACCAAAATTAATATAAACCTTAACTAACTTAACCAAATTCTAATATAATAACTTAGCCATTTTCGCATGGCTTAGATTACACATAACCGAAAATCCGGCTTAGAAGAGCACACTCTAGCTTATACATGCCATAATTCGAGTTTGAATATTAAACTACCGAAGTTGTAGATAGTGTGATAGACTTTGCTGACGATCCCCGAGCTTGTAACTTGAATCCAAAATCTATAAAACAAAGACAAATATACACACGATAAACTATTTAAGCTTAGTAAGTCATAAGCAAACAAACAAACCGATAACATAATCAACTTATTTTAACCAACCAAATTACAATATCAATATCAAGCTTATTCTTAACTTTCAACCTCAATAATAATATACCTGAACACATATATCCATTACCTTGGCTGACTGTTCACAAGATTAAGTCATCAAATCATTGTTCAAATTTCGAAGCCAAATTATCAATATAAAACCTAATATACATACCTTTGTATAAATAAGCTTTTAAATCAAGATAAAATTTATATACACATTAACTAAGTAACCGAATATACAAGATCATTATATATATATGAGAAAATAAAATCACACCAACAAGGATCATACTTCTTGCCCATAAGGCCGAATACACATGACATATTTACACATATACTTTTCATTCATGTCACACATGCTTGTAACTAATATCATAACACTCAGTTACCTTGTTGCAAATAAATACTAAAGTAATACATACCTGATCACTTAGCTAATTTTACATATTTGTTTCCCACTTATCGATGCCCGATGAACCATTCGAAATTGGGTAGGACACTCGGATAATCACACATATATCGTACAATGCCAACGTCCCAGATGTGGTCTTACATGTAATCACATATCGATGCCATGGTCTTACTCGCACACATATATCGGGATCCTATGTCATGACATATGTATCCTAACTATTCCTAAGGTTTATATGGGTCTTTCGAACATCGTAACTCAGTCGAAATGAACTCGGAATGTAGTAGCTAAGCTTAATCATATTTGGCCATAGTGTACATAATTTCATGCATTTTGTTCCAGCATACATATTTAATATTAAACTAAAATTAAACACGTCTATTTGCTTATAAACTTACCTCGAACGATACAAAATGGAATAGGGCAGCTAGTCGACAACTTTCGTTTTCCCCTGATCCAAATTCGATTTCTTTGGTTCTTGATCTAAACATATTCAAATTAAGCTCATTCAAACATATTTTCATTCAATTTAGTCCAAAAACACATAAATGGGAAAATTACCATTTTAACCCTAACATTTACACTTTTTACAATTTAGTCCCTATTGCACAAAACACAAAATATTCAAAATTTCAAGGTACCCATGTTTGGCCGAATATTTCTAGTGTTCATACAAGCCCATATAATTTCATTTATTTCATATTTTAGTCCCTCAAATTATTAATTTTGCAATTTAGTCCTAATTGCTCAAAATCATCAAAAACTCCAATACAAAATATGTTAATCTAAAACATATCTTTCATATTTCATCATCAAACAAAAAAATCACAAGCTATCAACAATGGCATATCTCAAAATATTCATCAAAATAAAAAATTAAAGCTTGTGTTTTGTAGTACTTGAAGCTACGATATCAAAAACGTAAAAATTATAAAAAATCGAGTTAGAACTTACCTTGAATCAAGTTTGAAAGAGCCGAACCCTAGGTTTCTTTTCTCTTTTCTTTTGTTTTAATGTTTCAATCATGGAAATAATAATATGAACATGGTTTCTTATTATATGTTTTATTATAAACTTATTATTACTTATTTTACTATTATAACCTTAGTTATAAAATTATAAAATCATATATAACATACCCATTACCGTCCACTTTACTTAATATTGGGCTAATTGCAACATAAAGGCTTCCATTTAAAAAGCCAAGTGCACTTCAGCCTCTTTTAGAAATAACCACCTAATTTTTATTTTACGTGATTAAGTCCTTTTGTTTAATAGGACACTCAAACGACAAAATTAAATCACGAAAATTTCACAGACATATATTCATTGTAACATCCTGAATTTGGGGCCTAGAAGAGTTGGGTTTTGAGTCTGGGATTCGGATAGAAGAAAACCTGAATAATTAAGAAGTTTTAATTATTATCGTTTAAGAAAGAATTTTTACTACTAGGAAATTCTTACTATATTTATTATTACGGATATTTTAAATTTTTATGAAATTTTAATTAGTATTATGAGATAAAATTATTATTATTAGAAAATTTTATCTGTATCTATTTTTATTGATTTATGGAAATTATAATTATTATTAGGAAAAAATATATATATATTATCGTATTTGAAATCTTCATTATTATGGTTATTATTATTATTATTATTTTAGTTTTTAAATAAATTTAGAAGTATTTAAAGTATGGGAAAAATTCGATCCAAGACTCTAGCAAAAATAATTATTTTTGTTCCTTTAGGGGATCTGGGCATTAAGGTTTATTAATAAGTTAGGCTAAAATTGGACATAAGGAGGAATCGGCCTAGTGGTTAGGCGTGTTAGCAAGAGGAAGGGAGCAGGGTTCGATTCCTGCGTGCGCAAATGTGAGTTTTATTTTAGAAAACCAAGGGCTGTCACAGTAGGCCTTATTAATTGTTCAGCTAATTCATGTTAGATGCAAGCATCGGCCCATGTAAAGCACGCTAGGAGGGTGTGGGAAGTGCACGGGTTCAAGGCACGGCACAGCAAATTGGGTTTTTAGTATACTGAGTTTCATTGGAATACGCTTTAAAGGAAGTTACTGAATGAAGTTTGACACAAAGAGAGCCTGTAGTGCAAAGGACAAGCAACGATGTGTGTGTTAAAGAGGTCGCAGTTCGATTCCGTGCGTGAGCGAATCTGTTTTATTTTAAAGTGGGCGAATCAAGCGGTAAGGTTTATAATTTATTGTGACCATATATTAGCAAGGAAGGAAGCTCGTGCAATGGCAAGCAACATGGGCGTGGGCGCTAAGGCGCACGGAGGTCTGCATGTTCGAGTCCAGCGAAGGTATGTTTTAATGTTATATTTTTAAAATGAACGGACTTCAGCAGTAACCTTTAAGATAAAAGGTGACGGTATATTATTGAAAACAAATGCTCGTCCGAAGGGCAAGCGTCTTTGGGCAACACTGGGGTCCTAGGTTCGATCAGCGCTATGCAAAAGGGTGATTCTTTTTGCTGAACGTGCGTGGGAAGGACCGTATGGAATTGAAACGGTACCACCGCAGGAGGAGTCGGTGAGTGGGGGATCTTGCTTTCAGCGATGGGAGTTTGAATTAAATTCAAACTTTGATTATGGCCATGAGTTAAGGAGATAAGGAAGGAATTAAAATTGGAAAATGATTTTATTTTATTCTAATCTTAATCTTATTTCTTTTGCTCTTATTCTTTTCTATTTTTCCTAAAAGTGAACAATTTTCTCATTTTTTTAATTATTTTCTTTCCTTCTCTCATCTATTCCCTCTTTTCTTTTCTTTCTCCTCTTGCCAATTGTTCTTAAGCTAATCCTCTATTTTCTCTTTCGTTATTTCTTCCACAAACTCTCTACCTCTCATTCTTCCTCTCTTTCATTTATAGTAAAAGTGAACCGATCATTCTTTTCATTGCTAACCGAATATCAACAAGCCAAATCAAGGAGTCAAAGGAAGTCGATTGCTTTATAAAGGTATACACTTGTTCTTTTTCTTTTTAGCTGATTCTTGTTATTTTAAAAAGCCTTTCAACTCTTTTGTCAACACCCTTTTTGGTCCATAACCACTTTTTCTTCAGTGACCCAAAAGCTAAAAGCACAACACCCTTGGGTGACTTGGTGGTGATTCAGTAGGATCCTTGTGGTACGGGTTCGCTAGTGTTTTAGAGTTGCATTGCGTTGAATCGGAGTTAACACGGATTGAAACCGTTTGGGTAAGTGAACCTTGGTAAGTGCTCGTAGCTTTAATCAATTCAATATTAGGGAGTTTAAGAAAAGCCGAAACCTCTCTAATTTAGGGAGATGGCCGAATGTGGGTATAGGCCTTATGGGGTCTTCTTTTAACATTTTTGTGGTTTATTTAGTGAAGGAGCAGCAAGGTGTAGTGTCGACTTGGAGTAGCTTGGATCGTCGGAGTAGCTAGGCCTAGTCATCAATCGCGACAAAGGTAAGGTGCCTAAGGCCATTATGGATGGTGGCCGAATGTGTAAGTGTTAATATTGGAAAGTTCTTAATTTGGTTCAATTATTGCGAGCTGATCTATTTAACAATTGATTATAGGAGAAATCGTGTAGGAGATCTTGTCAAGGAATATCGCAAATCAGGTGTGTAACGAACCCTTTCATAGCTTAAAGCGATAAAATGTCGAAAAGCCGAAATGCCGAAATTCTGGCATTTCGAGGACTTGTGAGCAAGCGAACACTCACTAGTTAGTTAGAATCGATGTGACAGTGATCGAGAACGATGGAAACAAGAAGAATGTGATTTTGGCGTTCTTGGTAAGTTGGGCCTCGAGGGGTCAAGTGGGGCCCATTGGGCTTTCGGGCCCATTTGGGTAAAATTGGTAGAAAACGAAATCATTATATGGCATGATAAGACCGTTAAAACCATTATGGAATATAGGATAAATGGGCCTAGATGACGAAATTGGCTAAGTAGGGCCCATTAGGGTTTTAGGCCCAATAACTCGATTTCGCTAAAATGGGCCGTAATCACTTGTTTGCACCCATGGATTGTTAGTAATCGTTAATGAACATGGAAACCCTAATTTTGGTAAAATTACGAGATTACCCTTATAATATGAAAATGATCGTTTTGCCCTAGGTAAAATGACCATTATACCCCTAGGGTTTATGTATGATTTTAATACATGGGATTTTGATAAATATGGTATGTATGATATGCACATGAAATGTATGATATGCACATGATATGTATGATATGCACATGAGGTAATCATAAATGCATTGGGTTGGGTTTTATATGGATGGAGGAAGTGAAAAGGGCTTATGCCCTGATTATCAAAAGGGCTTATGCCCCGCTTATAAAAGGGCTTATGCCCCGCTTATTGAAAGGGCTTTTGCCCCGCTTATTAAAAGAGGCTAGGCCTCGGTTATATGATAAAGCACTATCTTGCCAAAGGAGAGTTTGGCGGGGTGGGTCGAGTTAATCCCACATGGTGTGTTGGTTGGTACGGGTGGAGAGTAGCGGATGGTGGGTTGAGTAGTCTCCCAAATGGGTTGCATTCTTTCATTGAAATCATATGTGACATTGAAATGGGCCTAAGGGCCATACTGTTTAAATAAAGGCTTGACCAAGAATATGAAATATGAAAAGGCTTCGGTCCAAGAATATGAAATATGAAAAGGCTTCGCCCAAGATTATGAAATATGAAATATGAAAAGGGCTACTGCCAAAGGCATGATTGAGATTGGATTTGGGCTTAGACCCAACAGTCCGTTATTGTTTTGGGCTCGAAAGGGCTTGTTGCACACCGAGTTTCCAAACTCACCTCCTTCCTTAACCTTGCAGTGAGCCTTGATGTGGGGACTTGGGTCGGAGAGGATTCAGAGTGGCCACGGTGATCATCTTTGGGCTTTTAAATAAGTGTTGGTTTTCATTTAATTTCCTTTAATTATTATTTATTTTTGGGTTGTAATAAGGCCAATTTTAACTTTCCTTTTATTTCTTTTCGGAATTATTTTAATTTTTAATAACTTTAAAAATTGGTTAATAATTATTCAAATGGGCTAGACTTAGGACGTGTTTTCAAAATGATACTTGTTTTCAAAATATCTCAACACCACGATTAATCGATTTATCAAAGACGTCCACTTAAACAAATTTAAACTCGATATAACAAAGTGTGGCTATGGTTGTGGGCATGTCTAGGATTGGATCCAATTAAAGAGCTTGGTACTTAAGCAGCCTTCATGGCTCACCTCCTCTGTCTCGGATACCTACCTGGTGCCCAGCTTCCATACACTTTGTTAACTCAATAAAATGTATGGTTTTAAAACACTAAAACGGAACGTGGGTTTTCAACTCCAATGTGGCACGTCAGATTCGGCCATAACGTCTGGACCGGGTTTCGGGTATTACAATTAGTGGTATCAGAGCCTAGGTTGCAACAACTCGGTTGTGGATCGGGTCCAAAATTTTTTTCGAAAACTTAGGCCTAAGAAGGGTATTTTTGGAGATGGTTTTTGAAAAGTTCATTTTAAAGATATTTTGCGGAGTATATTTGTTAAAATGGTACAAGTTTTTATGTTTTAAACAAGAGTTTCAAAATAAGGGTGCTTTCAAATCAAAATTTTAAATTTCTACCTCTATAAGCAAAAATATGGCTTTTTGAGTTTTAAATGGATTGGAGAAAGAAGTGGCATGCTGAATCCCGGCACCAAGTCTGTAAGTATACTCTCTTTACGTTATATGATATTGATATGATGCTATGAATAGAACGAGACCCTACTATGATACTCTAGATAAGGTAGAGTCAAAACCCTAGAATATCGAGACCGTAGCTAGGCTATGATTCGTGAAAATAGAAACTTTAAAATACTATCTCTGCATAAGACATATGAATAAATAGTAAAATTTTGAGATCTTTGTAGTTAATTGATATGTGTCTTGGTAATGTAGAGTATTGATATGGATTCGAGGGTAAGCAAAGTCTACCAACTTCGGGTTGCGGTAACTCGGAGCTCGGTACTGAGGCACTGGCCGAGTTAGTAAGGAAAGTGGTAGAGGAAGTATTGGATACCAAAATTAAGGAAATTAGGGAAACGCTTCAAGTAGGGTGCTTGGAGTGTAAGAAAAGGAAGGATTCTAGTTCTTAGAAAACCAAGCCTCGTTCTGTGAAACATGTTAAGGCACGAACAAACTATCCAATCTGCAAAAGATCGCAGCGGACGTCATCCGGTGAATGCCATAGGAAGACAGGAGCATGTCGTAGATGTGGGTCCAAGGAGCATCGAGCTCGGGATTGCCAAGTTTATTTTATTTAAATATATGTTACGAGTTGTATGCGTGCTTGATAAACGTTGCATTATTTTGGTAATTGGATGTTCTGGGTCGTACTAAGAATTATTTTTAATCAGAGTGCGCAGTGAAAGCATAGTGGCTTGACTTGAGTAATACGGTTAGTTGATAGTTTGAAATTTCGAGGACGAAATTTTTTTTAGGAGGGTAGAGTTGTAACATCCTGAATTTGGGGCCTAAAAGAGTTGGGTTTTGAGTCTGGGATTCGGATAGAAGAAAACCGAATAATTAAGAAGTTTTAATTATTATCGTTTAAGAAAGAATTTTTACTACTAGGAAATTCTTACTATATTTATTATTACGGATATTTTAAATTTTTATGAAATTTTAATTAGTATTATGAGATAAAATTATTATTATTAGAAAATTTTCTTGTATCTATTTTTATTGATTTATGGAAATTATAATTATTATTAGGAAAAAATATATATATATTATCGTATTTGAAATCTTCATTATTATGGTTATTATTATTATTATTATTTTAGTTTTAAATAAATTTAGAAGTATTTAAAGTATGGGAAAAATTGATCCAAGACTCTAGCAAAAATAATTATTTTTGTTCCTTTAGGGATCTGGGCATTAAGGTTTATTAATAAGTTAGGCTAAACTGGACATAAGGAGGAATCGGCCTAGTGGTTAGGCGTGTTAGCGATAGGAAGGGAGCAGGGTTCGATTCCTGCGTGCGCAAATGTGAGTTTTATTTTAGAAAACCAAGGGTCATCACAGTAGGCCTTATTAATTGTTCAAGCTAATTCATGTTAGAAGCAAGCATCGGCCCAATGGCAAAGCACGCTAGGAGGGTGTGGGAAGTGCACAGGTTCAAGGCACTGCAGCATAAATTGGGTTTTTAGTATCTGAGTTTCAGTTGGAATACGCTTTAAAGGAAGTTCTGAATGAAGTTTGACACAAAGAGAGCACGTAGTGCGATGACAAGCAACGTATGTGTGTGTTAAAGAGGTCGCGAGTTCGATTCCGTGCGTGAGCGAATCTGTTTTATTTTAAAGTGGGCGAGCTCAAGCGGTAAGGTTTATAATTTATTGTGACCATATATTAGCAAGGAAGGAAGCACAGTGCAATGGCTGGCAAAGATGGGCGTGGCGCTAAGCGAGGCGGAGGTCTGCGGTTCGAGTCGAGCGAAGGTATGTTTTAATGTTATATTTTTAAAATGAACGGACTTCAGCAGTAACCTTTAAGATAAAAGGTGACGGTATATTATTGAAAACAAATGCCCATCCAAAGGCCAGACGTCTTTGGGCAACCTGGGGTCCTAGGTTCGATCAGCGCTATGCGCAAAGGGTGATTCTTTTTGCTGAACGTGCGTGGGAAGGACCGTATGGAATTGAAACAGTACCAGTGCAGGAGGAGTCGGTGAGTGGGGGACTGCTTTCAAGATGGGAGTTTGAATTAAATTCAAACTTTGATTATGGCCATGAGTTAAGGAGATAAGGAAGGAATTAAAATTGGAAAATGATTTTATTTTATTCTAATCTTAATCTTATTTCTTTTGCTCTTATTCTTTTCTATTTTTCCTAAAAGTGAACAATTTTCTCATTTTTTTTAATTATTTTCTTTCCTTCTCTCATCTATTCCCTCTTTTCTTTTCTTTCTCCTCTTGCCAATTGTTCTTAAGCTAATCCTCTATTTTCTCTTTCGTTATTTCTTCCACAAACTCTCTACCTCTCATTCTTCCTCTCTTTCATTTATAGTAAAAGTGAACCGATCATTCTTTTCATTGCTAACCGAATATCAACAAGCCAAATCCAAAGGAGTCAAAGGAAGTCGATTGCTTTATAAAGGTATACACTTGTTCTTTTTCTTTTAGCTGATTCTTGTTATTTTAAAAGCCTTTCAACTCTTTTGTCAACACCCTTTTGGTCCATAACCACTTTTTCTTGATGACCCAAAAGCCAAAAGCACAAAGACCCTTGGGTGACTTGGTGGTCGATTCAGAGGATCCTTGTGGTACGGGTTCTGCTAGTGTTTTAGAGTTGCGACTGCGTTGAATCGGAGTTAACACGGGATTGAAACCGTTTGGGTAAGTGAACCTTGGTAAGTGCTCGTAGCTTTAATCAATTCAATATTAGGGAGTTTAAGAAAAGCCGAAACCTCTCTAATTTAGGGAGATGGCCGAATGTGGGTATAGGCCTTATGGGGTCTTCTTTTAACATTTTTGTGGTTTATTTAGTGAAGGAACAGCAAGGTGTAGTGTCGACTTGGAGTAGCTTGGATCGCCGGAGTAGCTAGGCCTAGTCATCAATCGCGACAAAGGTAAGGTGCCTAAGGCCATTATGGATGGTGGCCGAATGTGTAAGTGTTAATATTGGAAAGTTCTTAATTTGGTTCAATTATTGCGAGCTGATCTATTTAACAATTGATTATAGGAGAAATCGTGTAGGAGATCTCGTCAAGGAATATCGCAAATCAGGTGTGTAACGAACCTTTTCATAGCTTAAAGCGATAAAATGTCGAAAAGCCGAAATGCTGAAATTCTGGCATTTCGAGGACTTGTGAGCAAGCGAATGCTCACTAGTTAGTTAGAATCGATGTGACAGTGATCGAGAACGATGGAAACGGTAAGAATGTGATTTTTGGCGTTCTTGGTAAGTTGGGCCTCGAGGGGTCAAGTGGGGCCCATTGGGCTTTCGGGCCCATTTGGGTAAAATTGGTAGAAAACGAAATCATTTATATGGCATGATAAGACCGTTAAAACCGTTATGGAATATAGGCTAAATGGGCCTAGATGACGAAATTGGCTAAGTAGGGCCCATTAGGGTTTTAGGCCCAATAACTCGATTTCGCTAAAATGGGCCGAATCACTTGTTTGCACCCATGGATTGTTAGTAATCGTTAATGAACATGGAAACCCTAATTTTGGTAAAATTACGAGATTACCCTTATAATATGAAAATGACCGTTTTGCCTAGGTAAAATGACCATTATACCTCTAGGGTTTATGTATGATTTTAATACATGGGATTTTGATAAATATGGTATGTATGATATGCACATGAAATGTATGATATGCACATGATATGTATGATATGCACATGAGGTAATCATAAATGCATTGGGTTGGGTTTTATATGGATGGAGGAAGTGAAAAAGGGCTTATGCCCGATTATCAAAAGGGCTTATGCCCCGCTTATAAAAGGGCTTATGCCCCGATTATTGAAAGGGCTTTTGCCCGATTATTAAAAGAGGCTAGGCCTCGGTTATATGATAAAGCAATCTTTGCCGCCAAAGGAGAGTTTGGCGGGGTGGGTCGAGTTAATCCCCACATGGTGTGTTGGTTGGTGCGGGTGGAGAGTAGCGGATGGTGGGTTGAGTAGTCTCCCCAAATGGGTTGCATTCTTTCATTGAAATCATATGTGACATTGAAATGGGCCTAAGGGCCATACCATTTACAGTAAAGGCTTCGGCCCAGTAATATGAAATATGAAATATGAAAAGGCTTGACCAAGATTATGAAATATGAAATATGAAAAGGGCTACTGACCCGATGCATGATTGAGATTGATTTGGGCTTAGACCCAACAGCCGTTATTGTTTTGGGCTCGAAAGGGCTTGTTGCACACTGAGTTTCCAAACTCACCCCCCTTCCTTAACCTTGCGGTGAGCCTTGATGTGGGGACTTGGGCGGAGAGGATTGAGTGGCCACGGTGATCATCTTTGGGCTTTTAAATAAGTGTTGGTTTTCATTTAATTTCCTTTAATTATTATTTATTTTTGGGTTGTAATAAGGCCAATTTTAACTTTCCTTTTATTTCTTTTGAATTATTTTAATTTTTAATAACTTTAAAATTGGTTAATAATTATTCAAATGGGCTAGACTTAGGACGTGTTTTCAAAATGATACTTGTTTTCAAAATATCTCAACACCACGATTAATCGATTTATCAAAGACGTCCACTTAAACAAATTTAAACTCGATATAACAAAGTGTGGCTATGGTTGTAGGCATGTCTAGGATTGGATCCAATTAAAGAGCTTGGTACTTAAGCAGCCTTCATGGCTCACCTCCTCTGTCTCGGATACCTACCTGGTGTCCAGCTTCTATACACTTTGTTAACTCAATAAAATGTATGGTTTTAAAACACTAAAACGGAACGTGGGTTTCCAACTCCAATGTGGCACGTCAGATTCGGCCATAACGTCTGGGCCGGGTTTCGGGTGTTACATTCACACAATAAACATAGAAAATAATTTTAAAATATTTTTCAGACTCGAATTCGTGGTCCCAAAACCACCATTCTGATTAGGGTCTAAATCGGGCTGTTACAACTCTCCCCACTTAGGGATTTTTGCCCTTGAAAATCTTACCGGTGAATAGGTTCGGATAGTGTTCTCTCATTGTATCCTCTGGTTCCCACGTTGCTTCCTCAACACCATGTTTATGCCACAATACTTTAACTAACGGAATCTTTTTAGTTTGTAACTCTTTAATCTCATGAGCTATAATACGAATCGGTTCTTCCTCGTATGTCATACCGGGCTTAATCTCAACCTTAGTCAGACTAATCACATGTGAAGGGTCAGATCGATATCTATGGAGCATCGAAACATGAAATACATTATGGATCTTTTCTAACTCAGGTGGCAACAATAGTCTGTAAGCAACTGGCCTGATACGCTCTATTACCTCATACGACCCAATAAACCTTGGACTCAATTTACCTTGTGACCAAATCTGAGTATTTTCTTCCACGGTGAAACTTTTAAGAAAACTTTATCTACGATCTGAAACTCTATATCTTTGCATTTCAAGTCCGCATAAGATTTCTGACGATCCGGTGCTGCTTTTAGACCTTTACGAATTACTTTCACTTTCTGTTCAGTTTCTCTGATCAAGTCGACCCCGTGTATCTTATTTTCATTGAGCTCAGTCCAGTACAATGGCGTACGACATTTACGACCATACAAAGCCTCATAAGGTGCCATTTTGATACTTGATTGAAAGCTGTTATTATATGCAAATTCAATCAGAGGTAGGTATCATTCCCATGTACCTTCTAACTCGAGAATGCAACATCTCAACATATCCTCAAGTATCTGAATGATTCGCTCAGACTGGCCATCTATTTACGGATGGAAAGCAGTACTGAAATGTAACTTCATACCTAGTGCATCTTGTAGTATCTTTCAAAACCGTGATGTAAACCTCAGATCTCTATCCGAAATAATAGATATAGGCACACCATGTAATCTCACAATCTAAGAAACATACAATTCAGTCAGTTTATTTAGCGAGTAGTTTGTACATATTGGAACAAAATGAGCCGATTTAGTCAATCTATCAACAACAACCCAGATTGTATCTTTCTTGCTCGGTGTCAACGGTAAACCAGTCACAAAATCCATCGTGACTTTGTCCCACTTCCACTCAGGTATCGGTTGAAGTAATCTGGAAGGTACCTGATGCTCAGCTTTTACTTGTTAACAGACTAAACATCTTGCAACAAAGTCAAAAAAGTCTTGTTCATATTATGCCACCAGTAAAGCTGTTTCAAATCACTATACATCTTTGTACAACCTAGGTGAATTGATAACCGACTGTTGTGAGCATCATTCAAAATCATCTGAATTAACTCTGAATTCCTTGGAATGTATATTCAGTTTTTGAATCTCAAACAGTCATCAACATCAACTCTAAATTCTAAATCAGCCTCTGTATCACACTGAGCTTATTTCACTATCAACTCATTATCAACCTTCTGTGCATCACAAATTTGTTGAACAAATAACAGTCTTGCTTTCAATTCAGCTATTATCGAACCATCATCAAACCTAGCTATATGCTTATTCATTGCACGCAAAGCAAACAGTGATTTTCGGCTTAAAGCATCAGCAACAACATTAGCCTTACCCTGGTGGTAGTCAATCACAAGCTCGTAATCTTTCAGCAATTCTAACCATCGGTGTTTTCTCAAATTCAAATCTTTCTAATTCATCAAGTACTTCAGACTTTTATGATCAGAATAAACATTTCATTTTTCACCAAACAGATAGTGATGCCATATTTTCAACACAAACACGATAGCTACCAATTCCAAATCGTGTGTCGAGTAGTTCTTTTCATGTGGCTTCAACTGTCTCGAGGCATAAGCTATAACTTTGCCTTCCTACATCAAAACACAGCCTAAGCCATTTAAAGATGTGTCAGTAAAGATAACAAATTCTTTACCCAATTTTGGTTGAACTATCACTGGAGCTTCGGTCAAAAGGGCTTTCAACTGATCAAAGCTTTTTTGGCACTTCTCTGACCATTAGAATTTAACATCTTTCTGCAATAGTTTCATCATCGGAGCTGCAGTCATAGAGAAACCTTTCACGAACCGCCTATAATAACCAGCAAGTCCCAGAAAGCTTCAGACTTCAGAAACATTTTTCGGTGGTTTCCAATCAAGTATAGCTGAAATTTTGGTCGGATCAACTCGAATACCTGATGCTGATACTACATGGCCCAGAAAACTAATTTCGATCAACTCGAATACCTGATGCTGATACTACATGGCCCAGAAAACTAACTTCACTTAACCGGAACTCACATTTACTGAATTTCGCATACAATTGCTTATCTTGCAAAGTCTGTAACACAAGTCTCAAATGCTCGGCATGTTCAGCTTCATCACGAGATTAGATCAAAATGTCAACTATAAACACAACCACAAACCGGTCCAGATACGATCTGAAGATCCGATTAATAAAATCCATGAAAACAGTAGCTGCATTAGTGAGTCCGAATGGCATAACCAAAAACTCGTAGTGTCCGTACCTCGTTCGGAAAGTAGTCTTTGATGCATCGAAGTCTTTAACTCGCAACTGATAGTAGCCTGACCTCAAACCTATCTTCGAAAATACTGTAGCCCATTTCAGTTGGTCAAATAGATCGTCAATCCGGGGCAACAGATACTTATTCTTTATAATCACCTTATTAAGTTGCCTATAATTGATGCACATTCTCATAGTTCCGTCTTTCTTTTTCACAAACAACATAGGTGCACCCCATGGAGGGAAACTCGGTCGTGGCAAACCTCTATCTGTCAATTATTGCAACTGAGCTTTCAATTCTTTTAATTCAGTAGGTGCCATTTTGTACAGAGTTATGGATATCGGAGTCATCCAGGCATTAACTCAATACCAAACTTTACTTCCCGAATAGGTGGCAAACCCAGTAATTCTTCAAGAAATTCATCTGGTGTGACAGCCCTAAATTGACCCTAGTCGGAAAGCAGTTTCGGGACCGCTAAACCGAGTCACCAAAGTATTTGAATATGATATTTATTGTCTAAAATATGTGAATATGAATGTGTGTAAGTTTTAAACTTCGATTTAGTCGATTGCATGTGAATTTAGTTAATAGGACTTATGTGTGACACTTTTGAAATGTGATAGGTTAATCCATAAGGACCTATTAATGCATGTTGTATAAATGATGGGTTTGCATGTCAAATTACCCAAGTTTTAGATAGTGGCCGGCCATGGTATGGGTCATTGATGATAATATGTATTTTTCTATTAGCATTACTAGTCTACAAAATAAAATAATGTATTAAGAATAATAAAACATGTGGTGAATGGGCTCATTGCCGTAACTAGAAGAGAAAGAGCTTGGAGAAATTCGGCTATGGTGGTTCACTAGATTAAGGTATGTTCAACGTTGCTTTGGAAGTTCATACATCCTTTGGATGATTAGTCTAAATTCTAACTATTTTCATGCCGATTTGGGGTTGTATGGACAGTCCCATATGTTGCATTATCTTTGTCGGTTTAGGGACCAATTAATTGAGTTATTACAAGATTAAAAAGAATGGATTTTTGTTGTGATGAGCTAATAAATTTTAGTACTATTAAGTGTGTTCTTGTGGGATATAATTTTTGCTGCCTTGTGCTGTCCAAAATAGGACATATTGAATGTGCTGTAATATGTGGAGTAATTGGTCTGCTGCGTGTTTGAAATAAAAAGAAAACAATAGTTGTTAAATATTAGTTTTTGTTGCTAAACGAATGGGTTTAATTCATTGTTCAAGGGGCTATAGATTGGTGTTAATTAAGCTATTCGGACATGGTCTATAAGTGTTTGCAAATCCGGTTTAAGTGCATAGGTGCTAAATACCTTGTATTGGAAATTTTGATGTATAAGTAGAGATTAATTAAGATGATATTGGGTAAATTCTTAGCTTAGTTGTGTTAAGTATTCAGCAATATTCATAATAATGAATGTGAGAGTGTATATAAATACGTGGTTGTGCATAACTTAAGTAATCGACTACAATATATATACTTATATGTATGTTAGTGCCTTATGTATACACCTTGTGTCATTGACACATTCGAAAATAAATATGTATTAAAGTTATATTCGTAGTAGTTTAATGTGACTTACCAAGAACACAAATTTGAAAGCGGAATGGTGATAGACTTAAGTAGTAAATTGATTCAAATGAATTGGTTCTAAAATGTATATGAATGCCGTATGATTTTGTTTGATTGGGAAGTAAATTGTTGATTTAGCTCAAGAGCTTAGAGGATCAAAGTTGGATAAGGGAAAGGAAAAAGTGATCGAATAGCCGTGGATATCTAGTCGTCGACCACTTCCGAGGTAAGTTTTAAGTGATTAAATGTTGAGTAAATTCAATCATAATAGAACATATTGAGTTGATTTAATAAGATATGATGGGCCATGATATGTTCTAAGCTCAAATGGTAAGTTCTTAAGTGTTTGAGCTTGGAAATTTAAGTGTAATTGGAAATAATCTGCTTAGGACAGCAGCAGTAACGTGACTTTAGAAAATCACCATAAATTTATGGACTTGAATTAGAGTCTGAATAAAACATGAAATTAAAGCTTAATGAGTATATTTTCTTATAGAAGAAACCGTGTAAGCAAAGGAATTTCCGATAATGAGATATTTAAAGTTGTACGAGACAGTGCAGAATGACACTGTAATCCTCTGTTCTGTTTTTAGAAAATCATTATAAATTGTACAAATATTTTTAAAAGACAAAATTTGTAAGCTAGATTCCTTAGTGAGTATAGTTTCAAATGAAACAAACTAGAACATATTTTGAATTTTGTACAATGAGCAATTTGATTCGAAGTGAAGAGTGGTCAGAATAGTCAAACAGTGAAATAGGGGAAACTTTAAGAAAATATCTGGTATTGATTGGCCAAACCAAAAATTCTGAAAATTTGTTGGATAAAATATGTATGATTCTATTTTTAGGGAAAATTAACGGCACTTCATTTGGAGTTTCGTAGCTCCATTTACGAATAATTTAATGACTGTTGCTCAAGAAAAACAGCTTGTGCTGAATTTGTGATTATGTTGTAAACCTTAATAAAACTATTTGAGTTGCTTATAAGCTATCGATTAAATATTGGTAATCAAAGTACCAAATCCGTATTAAAGTGAAGCTATAATCCGTAAATGACTAGTATACCTAGTCAATTTTGTTATGATGAAATTGATGTACAAGATATATATATATGTGATAAGGCCTAATGGCCAATGTGATGAATGTGAAAGTGTATATATGTGACAAGGCCTAATGGCCGATGTGATGAATGTGAAAGTGTATATATGTGATAAGGCCGAATGGCCAATGTGATAAATGTGAAAGTGTATATATGTGACAAGGCCTAATGGCCGATGTGATGAATGTGAAAGTGTATATATGTGACAAGGCCTAATGGCCGATGTGATGAATGTGAAAGTGTAATGTGACAGGGCCTAATGGCCAATGTGATGAATGTGAAAGTGTATATATGTGATAAGGCCGAATGGCCAATGTGATGAATGTGAAAGTGTATATATGTGACAAGGCCTAATGGCCGATGTGATGGATGTGAAGGTGTATATATGTGATAAGGCCGAATGGCCAATGTGATGGATGTGAAAGTGTATAAATTTGATAAGTCCCGAAGGGCATTTGTGCCAGTACTATATCCGGGTTAAGATCCCGCAGGCTTTATGCGGGAATATTATTCTGAATTAATGTCCGTATGCTTCGTGCTCGTACTATATCCGGGTTTTGAAGACCCGAAGATTCAAGTAAGACTTTGATATTGAGTATCCGCAGTAAGTTACCATCAAATAAGTATTACGTATTTAAAGATGTTCAGGTACGTATTACTTACTCGTCGGTGGATTGATTTCAAAGTGACTTATTAGTATAAAAAAGGTATGTAAATGTGATCAATATTATAACTCCAAATATGAGAATGATCTAATTGGTAACGGTATGCTTGTATAATGAAGTATGGGATGAAATATTCTTATGTATTAGTGCATATTCTGCCCAAAGGCCTTATGATTTGAGTACGGGTTGGGTTCAACTAGATGTGCCAGTACAAGGTTGTGGATTCTGACTACTAGCTTGGGGATCGTCAGCACTTCATCACACTATCTACCATTACGGTAGCCATGAGATTGGATTATCTTATGGCATGTATAGAATAGACTAGTGGCGGAAGAATATTTTGGTTAATGTATATAAGCCATGCGAAAATGGCATCTTTTGAATGTTTACTTAGAGAAGTTTAAATTTTATCCCTGGCTGTGCTTAGTACTTATCTAAATGAATGATCTTTATTTCAAGAAAAAGTTTAAAATTTTACGGTTCTGACATGAGTTACAAGTCCGATAATGCCCCTTACCTATTTCGGCGACGGTCACGGGATAGGGGTGTTACATTTTATTAGTATCAGAGCTACGGTTTAGTCAATTCTAGGACTAACGTAGCACATGTGAGTCTAGTTATACATGCCATAGAGTGATAATATGATGGTGTGATGATTTCTAACAGTTAAAGTGTGTTTTTTTTTTATTTGTAATGAATTCCGATCCCGATCGAGCTGTAGTAGATGGTATTGAGAGGACTGAGACATGCTTATGATGTGTCAATATTGAGAAGGGTATAATATAAGTAAGTTTTGAGTAATTGAATTTGGTATTTAATTTAAAATGCCATGATATACATGTATGATAGATGAATGATGTCCCATTGTCCTTATCATAATAAGGTTATTGAGAAAGAAACCTTATACATGTTATGTAGCCGAATGGTTATTAGAGAAATGAACAAAGAAAGAGATTGGGGATATATGCTTTTGTGTGATTGCTTATTGAGCTGAAAGTTTAGTAAAAGAAGTATACATGTATTAGATTTGAATGATATTTACGACTTAAAGTCAAGAATCATGTTATATGTTTACATGTGAATGAATTGATTAAATTATAAATGTGATTTGTGGTATGTAAAACATGATAACATGTGAATAAATATGTATGAGACTCAGTGATGTGAATCCGGGCTTAAAGACCCGATGACTATAAGTAGAGATTGTGTCCAGGTAAAGACCCGATGACTATAGGTGGAGATTATGCCCGGGTAAAGATCCGATGGCTATGTGCAGAGATTATGTTCGGATTAAAATTCGCTGGCTTTGTGTGGAGAATTCATCCGAGCTAAAGGTCTCGACGATGATCCGGGCTAAGTCCCGAAGAGCATTCGTGCTGGTATTACATCCGGGCTAAGTCCCGAAGAGCATTCGTGCTAGTGTTACATCCGGGCTAAGTCCTGAAGAGCATTCGTGCTGGTATTACATCCGGGCTAAGTCCCGAAGAGCATTCGTGCTGGTGTTACATCCGGGCTAAGTCCTGAAGGGCATTCGTGCCGATGATGTGTAATCAGGCCTTCATGCCTAGCAGGCTTAATGCCGGTGATTCGAGCAAAGTTTAAGTGTTCATTACTATATGAATTCAAAATTAAATGAAAGGACACGTTTAAAGTGTACTTATATGATGTTTTATAGACTTGGTTAAGTTATTTCAATGTGTAATAACGAATGAATATAGGCACTATGTGTGCGAATGAATTGAGACACTGTGTGTGCGAATTCTTTAACCGAGCACTATGTGTGCGAGATCAGTCAGTGGGCACTGTGTATGCGAAGTGTGTTTCATGTATGACCTCGTGTGAGACGATGGCATTGATTTGTAATAGTAAGTAAGACCTAAAGAGAAAATTCGTTAAACGGACTAACCACTGGTGAACTAATTAGAGTCGGAGATTATACAACATTGTGCCAAATTGGTAATGAAATAAGTTCGAGACATTAAATTGACAAGGTATGTGATATATATATACATTATAAATATGAGATTCTCGGTATATGCAATTATATGTGCTATTGTGAATAAACACTATTTTGTTAATCATGTTCAAGAAATTATTTTGACTAAGTTTCGACATTTGAAAGTTGGTAAGAATTTCTGATAAATGGTGATAATTTTGGATATATGAGTTATGTGCTAGAATAAATCTCATGCCAGAATATTATATTAGGCTTTATGCTTATTCGACTGTATACGGGTAACGTTAACTATGAAAGAATGTGCTAAATGAAATAAATGTTCAGGTACGTGGAAGTTGATTTTTCCTTTGGAAATAAGTTAAGTTAAATATTGATGCAAGATGTTAACGTAATCTCGTATCAGCTTATATATGTTGCTGAATTGAGAATTTAAAACCTTCAGCTACTGTATCAGTGGTTACTTGAAATAGCCGAAGATAAAGGATAATATTAAATTCTTATTGATAGTGCTTTATTGATGAATGGGTGTGTGAAAGATTATCTAAGATACATGTGTAAAATATATATATATATATATATTTTCACAAGATGTTAAATGAGTGTTGTCATGAACCAAATGAATATATATATATATTTGAGTTATTCAGGCCTTGTGCCTAGTAGGTTTGGGACCGGTGAAGTGTATACTAGGCTAATAGCCTAATTAGTTGATGGCTGTCGAGTTTATTCGGACTTTGAGATTAAGTAGGCTAGAACACATGTGTGGGGTTCGAGCCTATACCTAGTAGGTTCGATGATGAGTAAATTGTGTTATACCTATGTGTGTTATTGCTGAAATGAAAAGTAAGTGAGTAAATGTCAATTTTGTGGATCTCTATGATTTATTATGATCAAACTAAGAAAGTTTCGTTAGTTAAAGCACTGAAGCGTAAGTTCGAAGTTGAGGAAACTAGGTGGGATCTAGAGAACTCAACGAGAGAAAGTTACCCTATCTTATTTGCCGGTAAGATTTTCGAGGACGAAAATTTCTTAAGTGGGGGAGAGTTGTGACAGCCCTAAATTGACCCTAGTCGGAAAGCGGTTTCGGGACCGCTAAACCGAGTCACCAAAGTATTTGAATATGATATTTATTGTCTAAAATATGTGAATATGAATGTGTGTAAGTTTTAAGCTTCGATTTAGTCGATTGCATGTGAATTTAGTTAATAGGACTTATGTGTGACACTTTTGAAATGTGATAGGTTACTCCATAAGGACCTATTAATGCATGTTGTATAAATGATGGGTTTGCATGTCAAATTACCCAAGTTTTAGATAGTGGCCGGCCATGGTATGGGTCATTGATGATAATATGTATTTTTCTATTAGCATTACTAGTCTACAAAATAAAATAATGTATTAAGAATAATAAAACATGTGGTGAATGGGCTCATTGCCGTAACTAGAAGAGAAAGAGCTTTGAGAAATTCGGCTATGGTGGTTCACTAGATTAAGGTATGTTCAATGTTGCTTTGGAAGTTCATACATCCTTTGGATGATTAGTCTAAATTCTAACTATTTTCATGCCGATTTGGGGTTGTATGGACAGTCCCATTTGTTGCATTATGTTGTCCAGTTTAGGGACCAATTAATTGAGTTATTACAGGATTAAAAAGAATGGATTTTTGTTGTGATGAGCTAATAAATTTTAGTACTATTAAGTGTGTTCTTGCGGGATATAATTTTTGTTGCCTTGTGCTGTCCAAAATAGGACATATTGAATGTGCTGTAATATGTGGAGGAATTGGTCTGCTGCATGTTTGAAATAAAAAGAAAACAATAGTTGTTAAATATTAGTTTTTGTTGCTAAACGAATGGGTTTAATTCATTGTTCAAGGGGCTATAGATTGGTGTTAATTAAGCTATTCGGACATGGTCTATGAGTGTTTGCAAATCCGGTTTAAGTGCATAGGTGCTAAATACCTTGTATTGGAAATTTTGATGTATAAGTAGAGATTAATTAAGATGATATTGGGTAAATTCTTAGCTTAGTTGTGTTAAGTATTCGGCAATATTCATAATAATGAATGTGAGAGTGTATATAAATACGTGGTTGTGCATAACTTAAGTAATCGACTACAATATATATACTTATATGTATGTTAGTCCCTTATGTATACACCTTGTGTCATTGACACATTCGAAAATAAATATGTATTAAAGTTATATTCGTAGTAGTTTAATGTGACTTACCAAGAACACAAATTTGAAAGCGAAATGGTGATAGACTTAAGTAGTAAATTGATTCAAATGAATTGGTTCTAAAATGTATATGAATGCCGTATGATTGTGTTTGATTGGGAAGTAAATTGTTGATTTAGCTCAAGAGCTTAGAGGATCAAAGTTGGATAAGGGAAAGGAAAAAGTGATCGAATAGCCGTGGATATCTGGTCATCGACCACTTCCGAGGTAAGTTTTAAGTGATTAAACGTTGAGTAAATTCAATCATAATAGAACATATTGAGTTGATTTAATAAAATATGATGGGCCATGATATGTTCTAAGCTCAAATGGTAAGTTCTTTAGTGTTTGAGCTTGGAAATTTAAGTGTAATTTGAAATAATCTGCTTAAGACAGCAGTAGTAACGTGACTTTAGAAAATCACCATAAATTTATGGACTTGAATTAGAGGCTGAATAAAATATGAAATTAAAGCTTAATGAGTCTATTTTCTTATAAAATAAATAGTGTAAGCAAAGGAATTTCCGATAATGAGATATTTAAAGTTGTGCGAGACAGTGCAGAATGACACTGTAATCCTCTGTTCTGTTATTAGAAAATCATTATAAATTGTACAAAAATTTTTAAAAGACAAAATTTATAAGCTAGATTCCTTAGTGAGTATAGTTTCAAATGAAACAAACTAGAACATTTTTTGAATTTTGTACAATGAGAAATTTGATTCGTAGTGAAGAGTGGTCTGAATAGTCAAACAGTGAAATAGGGGAAACTTTAAGAAAAAATCTGGTATTGATTGGCCAAACCAAAAATTCTGAAAATTTGTTGGATAAAATATGTATGAGTCTATTTTTAGGGAAAATTAACAGCACTTCATTTGGAGTTTCGTATCTCCATTTACGAATAATTTAATGACTGTTGCTCAGGAAAAACAGTTTGTGCTGAATTTGTGATTATGTTGTAAACCTTAATAAAACTATTTGAGTTGCTTATAAGCTATCGATTAAATATTGGTAATCAAAGTACCAAATCCGTATTAAAGTGAAGCTATAATCCATAAATGACTAGTATACCTAGTCAATTTTGTTATGATGAAATTGATGTACAATATATATATATGTGATAAGGCCTAATGGCCAATGTGATGAATGTGAAAGTGTATATATGTGACAAGGCCTAATGGCCGATGTGATGAATGTGAAAGTGTATATATGTGATAAGGCCGAATGGCCAATGTGGTGAATGTGAAAGTGTATATATGTGACAAGGCCTAATTGCCGATGTGATGAATGTGAAAGTGTATATATGTGACAAGGCCTAATGGCCGATGTGATCAATGTGAAAGTGTATGTAATGTGACAAGGCCTAATGGCCAATGTGATGAATGTGAAAGTGTATATATGTGATAAGGCCGAATGGCCAATGTGATGAATGTGAAAGTGTATATATGTGACAAGGCCTAATGGCCGATGTGATGGATGTGAAGGTGTATATATGTGATAAGGCCGAATGGCCAATGTGATGGATGTGAAAGTGTATAAATGTGATAAGTCCCGAAGGGCATTTGTGCCAGTAATATATCTGGGTTAAGATCCCGTAGGCTTTATGCGGGAATATTATTCTGAATTAATGTCCGTATGCTTTGTGCTCGTACTATATCCGGGTTTTGAAGACCCGAAGATTCAAGTAAGACTTTGATATTGAGTATCCGCAGTAAGTTACCATCAAATAAGTATTACGTATTTAAAGATGTTCAGGTACGTATTACTTACTCGTCGGTGGATTGATTTCAAAGTGAATTATTAGTATAAAAAAGGTATGTAAATGTGATCAATATTATAACTCCAAATATGAGAATGATCTAATTGGTAACGGTATGCTTGTATAATGAAGTATGGGATGAAATATTCTTATGTATTAGTGCATATTCTGCCCAAAGGCCTTATGATTTGAGTACGGGTTGGGTTCAGCTAAATGTGCCAGTACAAGGTTGTGGATTCTGACTACTAGCTCGGGGATCGTCAGCACTTCATCACACTATCTACCATTACGGTAGCCATGAGATTGGATTATCTTATGGCATGTATAGAATAGACTAGTGGCGGAAGAATATTTTGGTTAATGTATATAAGACATGTGTAAATGGCATCTTTTGAATGTTTACTTAGAGAAGTTTAAATTTTATCCCTGGCTGTGCTTAGTACTTATCTAAATGAATGATCTTTATTTCAAGAAAAAGTTCAAAATTTTACGGTTTTGACATGAGTTACAAGTCCGGTAATGCCCCTTACCTATTCCGGCGACGGTCACGGGATAGGGGTGTTACATTTGGATACTCACATACAACAGGTACTGATTCTATGTTTCTTTCAGCCACTTTACTGTCAAGCACATATGCAAAGTAAGCTTCGCAGCCTTTTCTCCAATATTTCTGAGCTAACATCGAAGAAATTACTGCTAGTAAACCATATAAATCACTAGATTCAATCTAAATAACCTCATCATTCTGACTCCGTAGATCAATGGTCTTTTTCTTACAGTTCACCACAACATCATGTAATGTCAACTAGTCCATACCCAGAATTATGTCGAACTCATCAAATGGCACCAACATTAAATCAGCCGGAAAGCACAAATCTTGAACCATCAAGGGACAATTCTTACACACTTTGTCAACCATAACAAACCGGCCCAAGGGGTTTGACACTCTAATCACAAACTCAGTAGACTCAACTGGTAGAGTTTTGCTGAATACTAATGTCTCACACACATAACAATGATTAGAACCAGGATCAATCAATGCAATTACATTAGTATCATAAAGAGTGAATGTACCAGTAATAACATCTGGGGATGAAGCCACCTCTCGCCCTGGAATAGCATAGGCTCTGGCAGGTGCACGAGCCTCAGATGTAACTGTTGTATCTTTATTCCCCCTCTGACTGCCACTCGCATTACCCACATTTCTAGGTGGTCCACCTCGAGCCGCAGTATTACCCAATCTCGTTTTCTATACTAGATTTTCTTCAGCTAACCCTGGGCAATCTCGAATGTAATGATCTGTTGATCCACATTTAAAACAGGCCCGATCATGCAATCTATAACTATCGGGATTACATTTACCATAGTGTTTACACTTGGGTTGATTTGATCTGACATTCCCCACACTAACGACTGAGGTAGCTCTCAAGCTCGCAGGTGGTCTATTTTGATCCTATCTGGTGTAACCTAAAGTGGCTCTAGAATGACTGAAATCATCTCAAAACTTCTTCGGTGTTGACTGAATGGACTTACTGAATGATCTCTTACGCGAGTCTCTAGCTTCAAAATCAGCCTTTCTCTTCTCTTTCCTGAGCTCTTCAGCTTTGCAGGCTCGCTCAACAAGTACCACAAACTCCTTTATCTCAAGTATGCCAACTAACAGTTTAATATCTTCATTCAACCCATCTTTGAATCTTTTACACATTATGGCTTCGGTTCATCGAATCAATTTGAATTTTGCATGCTTTACACTTTACCACAAATTGAAACGACCACACGATATTATTCACACATTTCCATATAATTCATTTAGAGTATTAATTATTAAAAGAAAAATATACATACCTACTTTAGTCATTAAATTACACGCAATTGGCCTTAGTGAATTTTAACCATTTCATGCACACACCACCAAGAAATACACCGATTAAATATACTAGTTAATGTGTCCAAAATTTCGTATTCAATAACAAAGTAATAGTCAATGTTCGGACATCTTAAATTATTGATCACTTAATGTCACTCATGGTTTAACTTTAACAGCAAATTCTTAATAACTACATTTGAGCATACAATCATATTACATAATTTAATAAGTAGTTACATATGTGTATTTGGTACATTATACCTTGGCCGAACATAATATTAATGCACATGTACATGATAAGCAGTTTACCCTAAAAAAAATAACGATCACACTTAGCATTGAAAACTTACTAAACAATCAACCAATTATTTATGAAACACATGCATTGCATATTTTTCCATCTTAACTAATTAACATACCAAATGCATATTGTACTATTATTCCTTCATAGTTGAATCTTCTATTTGAAATCATATTCATATCCTAAAACTTTCATCATCAATTACCAACAAACATGCTCATTAAATATTTTGACTCTATGATCTTACCATACCAAGTTCAAACATAATCAGCAAGCCATTCCCAAACATATAGTGCTTGTCACATATATTATACCTTCATAGCACGCAACTTAGTAGCCAAAATTAATATAAACCTTAACTAACATAACCAAATTCTAACATAATAACTTAGCCATTTTCGCATGGCTTAGATTACACATAACCGAAAATCCAGTTGACAAAAGCACACTCTAGCCTATAGATGCCATAATTCGAGTTTGAATATTAAAATACTGAAGCTGTAGATAGTGTTATAGACTTTGCTGATGATCCCCGAGCTTGTAACTTCAATCCAAAATCTATAAAACAAAGACAAATATACACACGATAAGCTATTTAAGCTTAGTAAGTCATAACCAAACAAACAAATTGATAACATAATCAACTTATTTTAACCAACCATATTACAATATCAATATCAAGCTTATTCTTAACTTTCAACTTCAATAATAATATACCTGAACACATATATCCATTACATTGGCCGAATGTTCACAAGATTAAGTCATCAAATCATTGTTAATTTTCGAAGCCAAATTCTCAATATAAAACCTAATATACATACCTTTGTATAAATAAGCTTTTAAATCAAGATAAAATTTATATACACATATTAACTAAGTAACCAAATATGCAAGATCATTATAAATATATGTATGTGAAAATAAAATCACACAAACAAGGATCATACTTCTTGCCCATAAGGCCGAATACACATGAGATATTTACACATATACTTTTCATTCATGTCACACGTGCTTGTAACTAATATCATAACACTCAGTTACCTTGTTGCAAATAAATAATATCATAACACTCAGTTACCTTGTTGCAAATAAATACTAAAGTGATACATACCTAATCACTTAGCTAGTTTTACATATTTTTTCCCCACTTATCGATGCCTAGTGAACCATTCGGAATTGGGTAGGACACTCGGATAATCACACATGTATTGTACAATGCCAACGTCTCAGACGTGGTCTTACATGTAATCACATATCAATGCCACTATCCCAGACAGGGTCTTACTCATACACATATATCGGAATCACATATCGATGCCATGGTCTTACTCGCACACATATATTGGGATCCTATGTCATGACATATGTATCCTAACTATTCCTAAGGTTCATACGGGGCTTTCAAACGTCGTAACTTAGTCGAAATGAAATCAGAATGTAGTAACTAAGGTTTTTCATATTCAGCCATAGTGTATATAATTTCATTCATTTCATTCCATCATACATATTTAATATTAAACTACAATTAAACACGTCTATTTGCTTATAAACTTACCTCAAACGATACAAAATGGAACAGGGCAACTAGTCGACAACTTTCGTTTCCCCTTGATCCAAATTCGATTTCTTTAGTTCTTGATCTAAACATATTAAAATTAAGCTCATTCAAACATATTTTCATTCAATTTAGTCCAACAACACATAAATAGGTAAATTACCATTTTACCCCTAACATTTACACTTTTTACAATTTAGTCCCTGTCGCACAAAACACAAAATATTCAAAATTTCAAGGTACCCATGTTTGGCTGAATATTCCTAGTGTTCATACAAGCCCATATATTTCATTTATTTTACATTTTAGTCCCTCAAATTATTATTTTTGCAATTTAGTCCTAATTGCTCAAAATCATCAAAAACTCCAATACAAAATATGTTAATCTAAAACATATCTTTGATGTTTCATCATCAAACAACAAAAATCACAAGCTATCAACAATTACATAACTCAAATTATTCATCAAAATCAAAAATTATAGCTTGGGTTTTGTAGTACTCGAAGCAACGATCTCAAAAACGTAAAAATTATCAAAAATCGAGCTAGAAATTACCTTGAATCAAGTTTGAAAGAGTCGAACCCTAGGTTTCTTCTCTCTTTTCTTTTGTTTTAATGTTTCGGTCATGGAAATAATAATATGAACATGATTTCTTATTATATGTTTTATTATATACTTATTATTACTTATTTTACTATTATGACCTTAATTATAAAATTATAAAATCATATATAACATACCCATTACCATACAATTTACTTAATATTGGGTTAATTGCAACATAAAGGCTTCCATTTAAAAAGCCAAGTGCAATTCAGCCTCTTTTAGAAATAACCCCCTAATTTTCATTTTATGCGCTTAAGTCCTTTTATTTAATCGGAAACTCAAACGACAAAATTAAATCACAAAAATTTCACAGACATAAATTCATAGTAGATAAACACAAAAAATAATTTTAAAATATTTTTTTGACTTGGATTCGTGGTCTCGAAACCACCGTTCCGGTTAGGGTCTAAATCGGGCTGTTACATATGATTTGAACAGCAACCAATGTAGAAGCACAACTTTTATAACTTTGATAACGGTACTGTAGTACTCTAAATTTTAGAATAGAAATTATGATTATAATAGATATAGCCATTTCCGTCAAATAGATATCTTTTATAGATAATCACATAGAATCATAAAAAAACCAGAATAACAAAATTTCCAACATCTTTTGCTACACAGAATATCAAAAAATTACAAGCCATATAGAATGATATCAACCCCGATGATATCCCAGAAAATGTCCAGAAAGAACAATATCTATAACAGCCAAATTTAGACCCTGATCAGAACGGTGGTTTTGGGACCACGAATCTAAGTCAGAAAAATATTTAAAAATTATTTACTGTGTTTATTTTGTGTGAATTTATATCTGTGAAATTTTCGTGATTCAATTTTGTCGTTTAGGTAACCGATTAAATAAAAGGACTTAATCGCGTCAAAGGGAAAATTGGTGGTTATTTCTAAAAGGGGACTTAATTGCTAATGGCTTTCTAAATTGGAGTATTTATGTTGTAAATATTCCATTAACATATTTTTGGGATGGTAAAGGACTTATATTATAAGATTTTAATATTATTTCATTAAGGTTATAAAAGTAATTTAGTAATAAACATATATTAGTTAAAACATAAGTTATCAAAATTCATTTTATATACATTTATTCTTCTTTCCGAAAGTTAAAACAAAGAAAAAGAAAGAAACAAAGCTAGGGTTCGGCATTATTCAAGCTCAATCAAGGTTTGTTTTGTTCGGTTTTTGATAATTTCTACATTTTTGAGATCGTTGCTTCGAGTACTACAAAACCCATGCTTGAATTTTTTATTTTGGTGAATATTTTGAGTTATGCCATTGTTTTAACTTGTGATTTTTGTTATTTGATGATGAAATATGAAAGATATGTTTTAGATTAACATATTTTGTATTGGAGTTTTTGATGATTTTGAGTTATTAGGACTAAATTGAAAAAATAATAATTTGAGGGACTAAAATGTGAAATAAATGAAATATATGGATTGGTTTGAGAGTGGGTAAAATTCGGCTCAACATGGGTATGCTGAAATTTTGTGTATTTTGTGTTTTGTGCAATAGGGACTAAATTGTAAAAATGGTAAATGTCAGGGTGAAATGGTAATTTGCCCATTTATGTGTTTTTGGACTAAATTGAATGAAAATTTGTTTGATTAAGATTAATTTGAATATGTTTAGATCAAGAACCAAAGAAATCGGATTTGGATCGGGGGAAAACGAAAGTTGTCGACTAGCTGTCCAGTTTCGTTTTATAACGTCCGAGGTAAGTTTATAAGCAAATAGATGTGTTTCATTGTAGTTAAATGCTAGAGTTACATGCTGTTATGAAATGTATGAATTTATATTTGTTATGGTCGAATGTGAAAAGGGTTGGTTACTACATTTTCGAATTCATTTCGACCGAGTTACGACGTCTGAAAGCCCCGTATGAAACTTAGGAATAGTTAGGATACATATGTCATGACATAGGATTCCGATATGTGTGTGCGAGTAAGACCATGGAATCGATATGTGATTCTGATATGTGTTTAGGAGTAAGACCCTGTCTGGCACAGTAGCATCGATATGTGACTACATGTAAGACCACGTCTGGGATGTGGCATTGTACGACTTGTGTGATTATCCGAGTGTCCTATCCAATTCCGAATGGTTCATCTAGCATAGGTATAATGAGTTGGAATGTATAAAATGAGCTATATGTTAGGTATGAATTAACTTGTCACCTACTTGAGAAAAGGTAAGTAAAAACCTTGGCTATTTGTTATGAATCTTGTAAAGTGAAAATTAAGAAAATATGTATATATGATATGTGTATTTGGTTTTGTAAATTAGTAGAAAGCATGTTATGAATAGTTCTTATGTATATGTGTATAAATGATGAGATACATATTCGGTTATATGGTTAACATATGTATATGAAATTATATTAATACATGAGTTTTGTATTTGTGTATGTGAACTAGATATATAATGAATATTCGCCTTGAAGGCTAAATGATAATGTGTAAATTTTGACTATATAAACATTCAATCAAGGTGATGATATAAATGGAAATAATTATATATGTTTATATATACTTAATATGAATATATAGATATAGATATAGATGATTGGATCTAAATGTGAAATGATAAAATAATCTGTTTAGTTTAGTTAATTTGATAACAACATTGGGTTATTTATTTGCTTATGACTTACTAAGCTGTGATAGCTTACTCTGTGTGTTATGATTATTCTATTTTATAGATTTTGGAGTCAAGCTACAAGCTCAGGGACCGTCAGCCAAGTTCATCACACTATCTATTGTTTTGGATCTTTATAAGCTAAACTTAAATTATGGCATGTATAGGCTAGATTTGGAGTTAGTTATTTTGAAAATGTTTGTATATTAGCCATGCAAAAATGGCTTAACTACCTTTCTTGATTCTGGTTTTGGTTTAGTTATGGTTTAAGTCTATTTTGGTCAAGATGCCATATGCTATGAACAATTATAAATTATGCTATGTGATTTTATATTAAGATTGGTTTTTTTGGTTTTGTATGTGGCATGGTAAAATTGGTCATAAATATGTTTGGTTGCTTTGGATGTGTTTCATACTGGTATACAACATATATGTGAATTTGATCATTATGTTTAGTCTTAATTTTACATGTCCTTGGTTAAAGCATTTTATTGAGCTTGATTGTTGGTAAATGATAATGGAAGCTTCGTATATGTATGTAATTTTAGGTAATAAGGTTCGACTCCCATAGGTGAAGGAAAATGTGTAATGTCTAATTGGTATATTAGTTAGTTTTTGATGGAAAATGTGTAATGTGATAATTAAAGTGATGGATGAACGTATGCTAGTTTAAATTATTCGGTTGCTAAATGGTAAGTGTTGCATGTATTGCATGATTATTTTGGTCGGTTATTTTTAGTATGTAATTAATGCTAAGTGTAGTCTTTATTTTGGAGTAAGTTGCACATTATATAAATGAGCATTGTTAGTATGTTTCAGCCATATGTTTATTTGGATGTTAATTGAATTAAGGTAGGTCACGTGGTTGATGAATAGAAATCAAAGCATATGCATGGCTGTATAGATTGTTAGTTAATTGTAAGTTATAAAATATGTATAAATGGGTTACTTATAACCGAATGCATGTTTTAAATTATGTTATGATGCAAACATGTGAATTTCACACAGACAAACATATTAATGCCGCATATATGGATAAAAGGGTTAGTAATGAAAATTTATTCCAATTGATGTATGATGTGGTGTATACATATGACTTATATATATATAAATATATCTATATAGGTCTAATATTAGGTAAATGAAGTTAATGATGTGACATATGTTTTGTATATGCAAACGTTGTAATTTCGATCTGTAAAATGAAATGCATATTTGTCTAAACTATAATATGATCGGTAGCACCGTAAAACCCCAATCCAGCAAAGGATACGGGTTAGGGTGTTACATTTTATTGGTATCAGAGCTACGATTTAGCTAGTTCTAAGACTAACGTAGCGTGTGCGAGTCTAGCTATACATGCCATATTATATACTGTAATAGTGTGATGACTTCTGACATTTGAAAATATATTTTCATATAGTAAATGAATCCCGATAGAGCTGTAGCTGATGATGTCGAGAGTGTAGCGCCTGCTCTTGCGCAAGGGATAGCACCGGTTGATTCTCGACTGATTTCGAGTAACCAGGAATGAGAGGCTAGACAAGCCTTTTTCCAAATGATGAATGATTGGTTTAATCAGTATATCCAGACTAACTCTGCTGCACAACAACCTCCACCTCTGACTAATCCATTAATAAACCGTAATTTATACATATTTTTACCCTATGCTTAACACATTTTATGGATGATTTTTCCTTCGAATTGGTGAATTCGATGCTCTTAATGCTTTAATTCCATATTTTATACTTAGGTGAGCATAGGAGAGCGAAAAGAACGAGAAATGGGCCAAAAACGGGGAAAATGGGCCAACGTATGAAATCAACACGGCCTGGACTTCCTCACACGGGCAGACCACACGGTCGTGTCAATTTGGAAAAATCGAAGCAGGACTCACATGGGTAGAACACACGCCTGTGCCATTCTAACAGGTTCGAGCACGGCCTGAAGTAGTCGCACACGGGCATGTCCTTGCCGAGCCCAATTTGAGTCCAACTCGAAAAAGGCTAATTTCGAGGGTTTTTAGGCATTCTAAAGCCTATAAATACACCCTAAAGGAAGAGGAAAGGGGACACGGAGAAAAGGAGGTAGGGAACTGCTCAAGGGAAGCCGATTGATCTATCTCAGAAGCTGGATTCACCATCAAGACTAAAGATCTCCCCTCAATTTCCCTTTAGGAGTTTTAGGTTTTCTTTATGTTTTGTATTCATTATTCTTCTGAGATGTTTTCCCTTTTAGTTTTGAACTAAATCCCCTAAATACCTAAGGGGAATGAAACCTAAGACGAATCTTGTTATTATTTTCTGAATTGTATGATAAATATTTAACTTGTTCTTAATTATGTGTTCTTAATTCTTGTTTTGATATCCCACATCTTGATTCAAGATAAGCTCTTATTCGGAGGAGGAATAGACCACCTAAGAGTACATTTGTCATAATTAAGCAGAGTTGATTACGCACCTAGAGATAGGGTGACAAGATTTTGCCGGATTAGGGTGAAACCTAATAAGAGGATCTATAGATCGAGTTAATGCAGCCCTAGGGTGTTAATTAGAGAAAAGTCTCAATTATTCAACCTAGGGATTAGGCGTTGTTAGTCTTGAATAGGGATAATAACATAACTTAGGGATCCCTACGAAACAAGTTAAATGAACAAATCGTCCGATTCGTTGTCAGAATAACAAGTGAAGTCTGGGTCGATTCTTCCTTAGGTATTGTCTTAATTCAATCGTTTTTCCAAAAGTAATTCCCCAATTCTATTTTCTGTGAATTCTTAGTTTAGATAATTAGTTAGTTAAAACAAAACCCCCTTATTCTTAGGCTAGATAATAAAAAGACAGTCATTACTAGTACTTTTAGTTCCTTTGGGTTCAACAATCTGGTCTTGCTAAAACTATACTAATGTTCGATAGGTACACTTGCCTACATCATGATAATAGTTAGTTTCAAGAACGATTAATTATAAATATATAAAACTTACCTGTCACGAAAATCACGATCATCCATCTTTGATGGCTGCTGTACCTCAAGTAAGTGCTCCGTTGAGATTGTATAAGCCACCTGTTGATAAAATCAGAAAACATGGGGCCGAAGGATTTAAAGTTATTGATGATGATGATGCTAAGTGGGCTGTGTTCTGGCTTTATAATACTATCTGTGTGTTTGATGAGCTATCCTGTACCACAGATGAATGTTTAAAATGTGTCATATCTTTGCTTCGAGACACAGCATATCACTGGTGGAATACCCTAGTATCAGTTGTTCCGAGAGAGCGGGTGACTTAGGAATTCTTTCAGACTGAGTACTGTAAGAAATATATCAGCTAGAGTTTTATTGATTAGAAACGAAAAGAATTTCTAGAGCTAAATTAGGGTCGGATGAATGTGACAGAGTATGAGCGAAAATTTGTGAGACTCAATTAGTATGTCAGAGAGTGTGTTTCGACTGAAGCTATAATGTGTAAAAGATTTGAAGATGGGCTGAATGAAGATATTAAACTATTAGTTGGCATACTTTAGATAAAAGAGTTTGTGGTACTTGTTGAGTGAGCCTGCAAAAGCTGAAGAGCTCGGGAAAGAGAAAAGAAAAGCTAATTTTGGAGCTAGAGACTCACGTAAGAGATCATCCAGTAAGTCATTTTAGTCAACACCAAAAAAGTTCCGAGATGATTTCAATCGTTCTAGAGCCACTTCGGGTTACACCAGACAGAATCAGAATTGACCACCTATGAGCTCGAGAGCTACCTCAGTAGCTAGTGCGGGGAATGTCAGATCAAATCAACCCGAATGTAAACACTATGGTAAACGACATCCCAGTAGTTGCAGATTGCATGATCGGACCTGTTTTAAATGTGGATCGATAGATCATTATACTTGAGATTGCCCAGGGTTAGCTGAAGAGAATCCAATGCAGAACACAAAATTAGGTAATACTGCGGCTTGAGGTAGACCATCGAGAAATACGAGTGATGTTCGTGATAAGTTTTATATTTATGATTGATCGTACTTGAAAACTAACTATTATCATGATAAAGGCAAGCGCACCTATTGAACAGTAGTATAGCTTATAGCAAGACCGAAATGTCGAACCCACAGGAACTAAAAGTACTAGTATTAACCTTCTTTTTATTATCTAGCCTAAAATAAGGGTATTTGCTTTATCTAAACTAATTAACTAAACTAAGAATGCACATGAAGTAAATTGGGGAAATACTTTTGGGAAAACTGATTGATTTAGACAATACCCAAGGAAGAATCCACCTAGACTTCACTTGTTATTTGACTCTGAATTAGACGATTTATTTACTTGACTCAATCCGTAGAAATCCCTAATTTATATTATTATCTCTCTCGAGACTAACAATGTCTAACCCTAGGTTGATTAATTGAAATCTCTTTCTAATTAAAACCCCTAGTGTTGCATTAACTCGATCTATGGATTCCCTTATTAGGTTTGACCCTAATCCGACAGATTTATGTCGCCCTATGTCTAGGGGTGCAATCGACTCCACTTAATTATGCTAGATCCACTCTTAGACAGGGACTTTTACTACTCTGAATAAGCACATCAATACTTGAATCAGTATCCTGGAATATTAAAGCAAGAATTAAGAACACATAATTAAGAACAAATCAAGTATTTTTCATATAATTCAGAAAATAGTAACAAGATCCGTCTTAGGTTTCATCCCCCTTAGGTATTTAGGGAATTTAGTTCATATATGTAAAAGAAAACATCTTAGAAGAATAATGATAGCAAAACATAAAGAAAACCCAAAAACCCCTGAAGGAAATTGAAGGGAGATCTTCAGTCTTAAAGAAGAATCCAACTTCTGAGATGGATCAATCGGCTTTCCTTGAGTAATTCCTTGCCTCTTACTCCGTGTCTTCCTAGGTTCCCTTTTAGGGTGTTTATATAGGCTTGAGAATGCTTCCAAATACTCAAAAGTGGCCTTTTCTGAATAGAACTAGACTTGGGCCCGACAGGGGCATGCCCGTGTGACACGCCCATGTGGAGTGGCTTAGGTCGTGTCAGAGTCTGCTAAATAGACACGAGTATGTGGTCTACCCGTGTGGGGAAGTCCAGGCCGTGTTGATTTCCCACGTTGACCCATTTTCGGCCCGTTTTTTGTTCTTTTTACTCTCCTATGCTCACCTAAGTATAAAACATGAAATTAAGGGATTAGGAGGATTGAATTCCACAAATCTAATGATAATTCATCCAAAAATGTGCTAAGCATGGGATAAAAATATGTATAAATTACGACTTATCAAATACCCCCATACTTAAGCGTTTGCTTGTCCTCAAGCAAAATCGTCAATTCACAATTAAGAATTCATTTTTCTCAACTTATAATTCCTATCAATAATATCTCAAAATAATCTATACATAATCATACATTGATAATTCAACTAAAAGAACATGAAAGTTTCAAACATTCCAAGTTGAGCATTTTATCACGAAAACATAGGTGTTTCGCCGCATCCAAGTAAACACCTTTGATTCAAAATATCACAGAATTCAACATCCTCACTAAAGATTCACTCAAATCACTCGAGGTGTCTAAGGACAACAAATTTAGCACTCATCAGTCAATATGAAAAGCTATTACCATAGGCTTGCGTGAAAATCAAATCTCCACCACTATATAATGAGATGATGCATCAATCAAAAAGTCTTTAGGGGGTTGTAACGTGGCTT
Organism: Gossypium arboreum; assembly: GCF_025698485.1. Classification (NCBI taxonomy): domain Eukaryota; kingdom Viridiplantae; phylum Streptophyta; class Magnoliopsida; order Malvales; family Malvaceae; genus Gossypium; species Gossypium arboreum. The sequence continues at coordinate 79,459,036 of NC_069081.1, read as the reverse complement.
TGGTTAGGGGGTGTGGTCACAAGCTGAAAGAGAAGGTTAGAATCGAGATTAAATTGAAAATTTACCTAACTAGAAAAATATTAAAGCTGACAAATTACATTCCTAATTAGATGATCCTAGAATTCAGCTTTTCTTCATGGTTAGCATTATTTTAAACCAAGCATTACATAATTTCGTAATATGCTAGACGACAAATCTCAATTGCAGCAACTTCGTTCGCTTTTTTTTTAAAAATAAATCAAGTAACATAGAACTTTGCTAACTATTAAAAGTAAAACATAGCTAAGCAATTTATTCAAATAAAATCTCAACAAAAATAGGGATTAAATTAATTGAAGGGATTTCAACAATAATGGGTTATGGGTTAATAATGAGGGTAAATCAATGAATGACTTGTTATGCTTTAGGGGGTTTACTAAGGGTTAATTATGAAGGTAGACTTTTATGGAGTGAGTGGGTTAAACCTAAGTGCCTTTATCATCATATCAAATCAATGCTGTGGTCTTGACATGCATAATCGACGCAAGTTCTACGATAACAAATCAATATTGACGCACTCATAGCAACAATAAAAGTGAGCATGAAAGAAATAATATATGCTCTAAAGGCTCAAGATCTCACAAAAATTATGGCTTTTTGATGTTAATCCTGTGAATTTCAACTTCAAGATAATACCTAAAATTGGGGAAATAACCTAAATTTTTTTTTAATTCTCAAAAATCAACTTATCATGCTGGATTCTCTAATTTTTTAAAGTTTAAACAATCAATGCATAAATGCCTATGTTGTAATTCAAGACATATCAATGAAAATCATAAATTAATCAAAATACATTCTAATAGTGATATCAGTGAGTCACGTGAGAATAAGACACAATCTAGAGATTTTTTCTAATAATGATATAAATAACCCCCCATACTTAAGATGTACATTGTCCTCAATGTACAAAGATAGATTTATTGAAAAATATAGATATAAGATCATAAGATAAGGAGAGAAGTGAAACTTCTTGAATGTTAAATGGAATCCTTGAATTAGAGTCATGGAAAGTAATCGGCTAAGGTAAGGGTGAGATTGGAGAAGGATACTTTGGTAGTGGTAGAGGTTGTTAATCCACAAGTGCTGCGCCAAAAGAATATTATAACTAGTGGTAGCTATGGTCATAGTCGAGCAGGGCACGGCAGTCGTGGAGGACCTTTTCCAGTGGAGTTGCAAATTCCTCAGTAATAGTGAGCTTTGAAGCTCATCATAACTGTAATAGAATCAATAGTTCTTTAGGAAATATAAAGTAAAGAAATGGCTGAAAACATATTTTGCTTAATATAAATTATAAAACCTAAAGATGAAATAAAAATAGTATTAAAGAGAAAAAAAAGTAATTTAAAAACATAAATAAAGATAAAAATAAAAAGTCTTCAAAAATCTTCATCGCCAGATGGTTCGCGAGCTGGAGGTGGCAATGGATGTGAATGTGTTGACAAATTTGATGTAAGGTTGCATCAATGTGATCAAAGCGCTAAAACATTGCTGCTCAAATCGAGTGAGACGCTCAGAGATGTCAAAGAGTGAAGCAGCCGCATGAACTGGATGATGAATAGGTGGTGGCTGAGATGGTGGATCCTTGTGAGGTGGGGGGAAATCATCAGTAATGTCCTTTGGGTCCTCCTGCTCGGCTAACTGGATGAGGCGGTACTAAGTAGGATCAAATCCACGTTATCACTTGATCATCCTCATATGGAGCATAGTCGAGATGCCCTGTGGGAACATCTGACTGATGAGAGTGAGGGAAGATGCTTGCACCGCCGTGTTGAGGAGACCGAAGTACAGTGCCAGGCGAGTCACACAAGGACCGATGGAAAAAACTCCCTTTATATGCCGCTCTGTTTGATGGCGAATGGCAAGGGCGATAAAATAAGCAAGGTCAAATACCTGCCCATGCACCATGCTCCATAAAAAGTAGGCGTCATTAGTGTTAAAGACGCCGGTACTCTCTCGACGTCCTGTCAGGGTGTGGGCTAAGATGACGTGTAAGTATCTCAGTGATGGGGCGAGAGCCGATGCCTTGGAGCAGCTAGTGCCATAAGTGGTCGAAGCAGGGACTAGGGCCTTCTAGCAATTTGAGGGAGAATAGTAGATGTGGCGATGGAGACTGTCAAAGTCGTCGTCATCGTCCATGAACTCCTCCATATATAGTTCTAATACGATACTGAACTTAGGCACGTTCAACTGACGAACTAAACCACCGAGACGAAACTCGACCGTTCTGGGATGATCAAACTCTGTCATTACGGGTTGAAGGTGGAAGGTCGAACAGAGTTCTAATGTGAGCTTGAGATATGTCGACTCGATGATCTCGAAGAAGAGCCCCCATGGGTCAGTAGTCAGGAGAGCCCGGACTGCGTGAGTGAGTTGGATCTGCCCTAGAGCAGTCCAATCGATGCATTAGCCTGCGCTGATGGGTCTCGCCCGGAGTATCTAAAAAAGTTCCTCTTGGGGTTCCAAGGGAAACTGTAGGAAGGGGTGACGCATGTCGGTAGATGCACTTGCTGATGTGGCTCTAGGTCCCTTCCGTCTTTTTAAAGCGAGGATGGGAGTTTTCTTACCACATAGATTTGACATGGTGTGCCTGTGAATAAAAAAGTAAGTCATCAATAATAATTCCTACATCTGGAAGTAAAGTCTGAGTAATCCAAAAAAAATGACTTGTTCATAAGATAATATGGACACAAATTCAAGCATGCTAAAAACAAAACATGGTGATATTGCATATGAATCAATAGCTAAATATAAGATAGACAGAGGGCTAAGGCTAAACCAAGCGAATGCTAAAAGACCAATCAAGTGATAGTGGATAAAACTATTAATAATCCTAATAATGTGGCCAAATCAAGCAAGAGTAAAGATCAATGAAACAATTAAGTAAATCTTTATCATTAGTAAAATTGGAAATCACTAAACATAGATAAGCATGCAAATTATTAACAATGAAAGCAATTATAAGTCAAGAAATCAATAAAAAAATTAAAAGAAAAAGTAATGGGTAAAAGGGAAACAAATGACTAATGAACGATAGTGGTGCTTGATGGAGGAGGAGTGTGGCGTCGGTGTGTGGCAGATGATGGCGGTGGTGCTGGCACATTGGTGGGGCGTGGGATAAGTGAAGAAAGGAAGAAGAAGACAGGAATTGTAGGGAAGGGAGGATAAGAGAGAAGATTTTGATGTGTATAGAAGAAAAAGGGGGGAAAAAGGGTGGATTTTGGGAGCTTAGGTAGTGATAGCGGCGGAGAGGATGGTGGCTAGGGTTAAGGTATTGGGGAAGGGGATGATGAATAGTGGGGGTTTATATAGATTTTGGGGCACACATCCGTGGGGCACGCCCGTGTGCCCTTAATTCAGCCTGTGTGTTTCGTGGTTTTCAAATTTGAGCGCATCTGGAATTCAGCCCACGCCTGTGTACTTTGGGAGTGTTGGTGCACACGATCGTGTCGCATGGTCGTGTCCTGCTTCGTTCGTTTCTCCCACACCCGTGTATATATGGGCACGCCTGTGTTATTTTGACAGCTTCGACTACGGGTGGTGGGCACGGGCGTGTCACACGCTCGTGTTGATTCCTCAGTTGCTACCACGACTTATAGACACGAGCATGTCGTACGCCCGTGTTGATTTGGCAGGATTGCCCACGGCTATGTCACACAGTCGTGGCAACGTATCAAGTCCCGTGTTTGGGGAAAAATTTTACTCTATTTTCACACAGCCATATCGAATGCCCATGTCACCGCCCGTGGTATGGACACGACCTAAGGCACGCCTGTGTGCCTAGCCATGTGAATTTGGAAAACCTATTTTTGAGGACTCAGTTAGTGATTTAGATGTTAAAAACTAAAATTTAAAGAACTCAACACTGTTAGTGCTCGGGTTGCCTCCTAGGAAGCGCTTATTTAGAGTCTAAGCTCGACTTACCTCTCTGTTGCATGGTCATGGTGGTGCGAGGAGTTTACACTCCTTATTCCTGCTATCAATTTTATCAAAATAATGTTTTAGACGAGTACTATTTACCTTAAAAGTGCCGAATTTGGGATGAGTTACCTCGATTGTACCGTATAGGAAAATGTTAAGTACCGTAAAAGGGATTGCTCCATTGGGTTTAGAAGTGGTAATATGAGAGTCTGCCTCATCTAATAGTGCTTTGTCTCCAACCTTAAGTTGATTTGATAAAACATTGAGTCCGTCATGGCGTGGTTTTGGTTTATCGTGTGTTCTCGATTTCTGTGTCCACCATTCATCTAGTTCCTCAATCTGTAGACTTTGCTTTTCATAGATGAGTGTTTTGTTGTTACTTGAACCTGGCTCATGTATGCTCTTCGAACGTGTTTCCTGCAAAGAAGGTTGCACCACATGATTAGTTTTAGTATCATTATTTATACAACCACCCTCAATATTCGATGTGTTACTAAAATTACGAGCTTGAAGAGTGATTGTTTCATCACCCACACGAAGTATGAGTTCACCTCTACCAACATCAATAATGGTTCTAGCAGTTGCTAAAAAGGGTCGTCGTAAAATTAAAGGTACGTCACTATCCTCTTCTGTAACAGCCCGATTTAGGGCCAAAACAGAAAAGCAGTTTAGAAACCACGAATTCGAGGTTAAAAAAAATTATTTTGATTAAGTTTTAGTGTTTATATTATGATTGCATAATCGTGTGAAATTTTCGTTGCGAAATTTTATCGATTGGGTGTTTAATTTGACGTTTAGGACTAAATTGAAATAGGTGAAAATGTGTGTGTTCTTGTTCATAAAGAACTTGATTGAAATGGAGGTTTTAAGTAGAGGTCCTTAAATGGAAATTAGACCATTATACTTTATATGGACAAAAATTTGGGCATGGATGGAATTTTTAGAAAGTTTAGTAGTAAGGGCATTTTGGTCATTTGCATAATAAATGAAATAAAATGGGAAAAATAACACAAAAATGTGTTCATCTTCATTTAGCTTGGCCGAAACTTGCATGTTCTCCATAGCTAGGGTTTGTTTCAAGCTTTCAAGCTCAATAGTAAGTGCATTCAAGCCCCGTTTTTAATGTTCTTACATTTTTGAAATCCTCGTAGCTCGGTTTACCTATTTCTACCATTATTTCGAGTTAGGGTTTATGTTTAAAAATTTACCCATGAATGATATGCATGTATTTTGATGTTTGATGGTAGAATATGAATATTTGAGGTTAGGAGAACGATCTTTTCTAAGCGATTTTTAGCGAAAACGAGCAAAACAGCATAATCGGTAAAAATACCTATTGTTCATAACTATGTGTTAGAGTGAGAATTTGATGTTGTCATAGAAGGGAAAAATGATCAGCATGTCATAAAACATAATAATAAGGGCTGAAATTAAATTTCCGAGCCTAGGGGCAAAACCATAATTTTGTAAAAGTTAGGGGGCAAAAATGTAATTTTTCCATAATGTGATTTTTGGATTGAAATAAATAGTATGAGTGTTAAATGAGCTAAATGTGTTGTTATAGATCAAGAAAGGCGTGGAATCGATCTCGAACGGGGGAAGGAAAAGGTTTTGGACTAAATTACAAAATTTCTATATTTTGCATCGAGGTAAGTTTGTATGTAAATAATACATTAACTTCATTTACATTTTTATATTTCAGCCTATTATATATATTTTAGCTGATTTTGAAGCATAAATCGACTATTGGAAGAATGGAAATAAGTAATAGAGAAAAATCCGGTTGAACATTCTAAAGATTGAATAATATAGATGGAGCGTAGCTAGGTCACATGTATGGTGCTGAGTGCACATCATGTGTACAAGAGAGCTATGAGATACTATGTAGTAGCTAGGTCACATGTGTGATACGGGATCTATCCTATGTAGACAAGAGAGCTACGGGAGAGATAAATGTAGCTAGGTCACATGTGTAATTCCAAGTGAAGGACACCATGTAGACAAGAAAGCCATGAGATAAACTGGCTAGGTCACATGGGTGGTACTAAGTGTTCACCATGTGTACAAGAGAGTCGAACTATATGAAATATGATGGTGGGGCTGTGTGCTGAAACCATCAAGTATCGAGGATTGATCCGAATTGTTCAACGGGATGGTTTTAAGGTGACATTGTAATCATGGACCTATACTTGTGATGTATGAAATGTGGTGAAAATGAATTATGATATGCATGTTAAAATGAGGTTAATACAAAGAAAGTGTGAAAGAGTGAATTAGAAATAATACTGTTTTGGACAGTCACAGTAACGTGAATTTGAAAAATCACCAAAAATAGTAGGAATTTAATTAGAGGCTGAATGAGATATGAAATTAAAGCTTAATGAGTCTGTTCCCATGTAAAAGAAACAGAGAAAGTAAAGGAACTGTATATTTTGAGATATTTATATTTGTGTGTGATTTGCTCAGAATGACTATGTGATCCCCTATTCTAAATTTGAAAAATCAGTAAAAATTGTACAAAACAAATTAAGAAATACAGTTTATATGTCTAGATTCCGTATTGAGTCTAATTTTAAATGAAACAGAGTTCATGGCTATTTGACTTGTGTACTAGGAGAAATCAAATTTGTAGTGAACAGAGGTCAGATTAGTCAAGCTGTATAACAGGGGAAACCTTAACTAATAAATTGTACCAATTGGCTGGACAAAAAATTCTAGAAAAATTTTAGTAAAAATTAATGTGAGTCTAGTTTCAGGAAAAATTTGACGGATTTCAATTTTGAGTTTTGTAACTCGAGTTATGATTTATTTAGTGAATATAGCGCAAGAGAGACAGCTTGACCAAAGTGGAGTAAATAGTAAAATTAAAAATTAGATACACTTGAGTTATTGTGTAAACATATTAAATTCTTTATTCATTATTTATTTACTTGCTTACTAAGCTATAAGCTTACTTTCTTTTCTCTCTTTTGTCTTTTAGTGTCGTCCAGCTTGCATAGGAGTCAAGGATCGTTGAAGATCTGCCTACACTGTCAATACTTTTGGGTATTTGAACTGAACATTTTGAATTATGGCATGTATAGTAGACTTAGTTATGTGTCATAATTGTCTAGGTTTAAAATATTAATTATAGTATCTGACCGATTATTTTGTACGAAGCCTTTGAAATTGGCTAGTATTGTTAAAGGCATATGTTATACTGATTCATGGTCTAATTGCACGCCATATTTTTGTCTCGGTTTTATTAAATAGTATGTACTATGATTTTTTAATACATCGTACCCTGTTCCGGTGACGGATACGGGTAAGGGGTGTTACATTTAGTGTATCAGAGCTATGGTTTAGTCGGTTCTCAGACTAATAAAGTGTGTGTAAAAGTCTAGCTATACATGCCATAAATATACTGTGATAGTGAGGTGACTCCTGATTATTCTAAACTGTGTTTTGTTTTAATATAGTAATGGATCCTGAAGGAACTGCGACTGATGATGCTGCTAGTAATGTGCCGGCTCCCACACAAGGGATCGCGCCTGTAGAAAGGAGACCTGAGACATTGAGATAGGGAGATGAGGCTCGGGATGCCTTTCTCCAAATGATGAACAATTGGTACACTGAGTTTATTCGAGCAAACCCAAATGCTCAACCTCCTCCACCCCCTCTCATACCTTAGACGGTTCCTGTAGCTATTCAAGGCATAGACTTGGTAAGAATGAACAAGCCTCCGGTTGACAAGATTCGAAAACAAGGGGCAGAAGAGTTTAGAGCAAAGATTGATGATGATCCCGAGAAAGCAGAGTTCTGGCTTGAAAATTCTACCCGTGTATTTGATGAGCTCTCGTGTACACCCGAGGAGTGCTTAAAGTGTGCTGTATCACTTTTGAGAGATTCAGCCTACCATTGGTGGAAGACTTTGGTAGTAGTGGTGCCAAAAGAAAGGGTTACTTGGGATTTCTTCCAGGAAGAATTCAGAAAGAAATACATAAGTCAGCGATTTATTGATCAAACACGGAAGGAGTTACTTGAATTGAAGCAGGGCAAGATGTCTATGGCAGAGTATGAAAGTGAATTTGTAAGACTCAGCAAGTATGCCCAGGAATGTGTGTCCACCGAGGCCATTATGTGCAAAAGGTTTGAGGATGGGCTAAATGAGGACATTAAAGTGCTTGTGGGAATTTTGGAGCTGAAACAATTTGTAGTATTGGTTGACCGAGCTCTTAAAGCCGAAAAATTGAACAAAGAAAGAAGAAAGCTGCTACTGAGGCTCGAGATGCCAGAAAGAGGCCGATAAGCAAGTCATTTCAATCTCAATAAAAGAGGTCCAAAGAGACAAACCCTTGAATGACAGTTTCAGCTGGAGATTCACACAGAGATCGTGGTAGGGCATATTCGAGGTCTAAAGCTCAGGGTAATGTGCGATCTAGAAAGCCCGAATGTCAGCAATATGGCAGGCAACATTATGGTGAGTGTTGGGGAAACGAGCGAGCTTGTTTCAGGTGTGGTTCTCACGAGCATTTTATCAGAGATTGTCTAGAGAATGTTAAAGAAGAAAAATTTCGGAGTGCTAGATAGAGTACTATCGCTAGTAGAGGTAGACCACCAAGAAATACTGGAAGTGGAGCTAGCAGTAAAACTGTAATGAAAGATTCAGCGGCGAGATCAGAAGCTAGAGCGCCTGCTAGAGTTTATGCCATACGTGCCTGAGAGGATACATCATCTCCCGACGTGATTACTGGTACATTTTCTCTCTATGATGCTATTGTTATTACATTGATTGTTCCCGGGTCTACTCATTTCGATATTTGTATGAATTTAGTATCTAAAAAGAAGTTGCCTGTTAGTTTACTGAGTTTACGATTAAAGTGTCGAACCCCTTAGGCCAATATGTGCTAGTTGATAAGGTTTGCAAGAATTGCCCATTAATGATTCAAGGTCACTGTTTTCCATTAATCGATCTGTTACCATTTGATGAGTTTGACGTTATTTTGGGAATGGACTGGTTGACATCGTATGATGCCAAGGTAGATTGTAAATGAAAACACTAGAGTTGAAATGTGAAAATGGTGAAATTCGTGGGTTGTAACAGATGAATCAAATAAATTGCTCTGTGGCGATTTCGCTTTATGTCTGTCTGAAATACATGAGGAAAGGGTGTGAAGCTTATCGGCCTATGTAATGAATCTTGAAATATGCGAATTGAAGCTTGAATCGATCATCGATAGTCTGTGAATTTCGGATGTATTTCGGAGGAATTGCCCGGATTGCCTCGAATAGAGAGATAGAGTTTGCCATTGATTTGTTGTCGGGGACTGTACCGATCTCGATTACTCCATATAGAATGGCTTCGACTGAATTAAAAGAATTAAAGGCTCAATTGAAAGAGTTAACAGACAAGGGATTTGTGAGTTTCTCTCCTTAGGGTGCTCCTGTATTGTTCGTAAAGAAGAAGTATGGCTCAATGAGGCTTTGCATTGATTACCGTCAGCTCAATAAGGTGATTATAAAGAACAAGCACCCGTTTCTGAGGATTGATGATTTATTCGATCAGTTAAAGGGGGCCACAGTGTTTTCAAAGATCGATTCGAGGTCCGGTTACTACCAGTTGAGAGTTAAGGAGTCGGATGTGCCAAAAACCGCCTTTAGAACAAGGTATGGACATTATGAGTTCCTTGTGATGCCTTTCGGCTTAACAAATGCTCCAGCTATATTTATGGACTTGATGAACCAAATCATTCGGCCATATTTAGATAAGTTTGTAGTAGTGTTTATAGAAGACATTTAATTTATTCTCGGGATGCGTCTGAGCACACCGAACACTTGAGAACCATATTGCAGATCTTGAGAGAAAAGAAACTATTTGCTAAGTTTAGTAAAAGTGAGTTCTGGCTTCGTGAAGTCAGATTTTTGGGACATATAGTCTCAGGTGATGGTATTCAGGTGGATCCGAGCAAGATTTTCGCGATCGTTGATTGGAAACCGCCAAAGAATGTATCCGAGGTTAAAAGCTTTTTAGGCTTTGTAGGGTATTATAGACGTTTTGTCGAGGGATTTTCAATGATTGCCTCTCCTATGACTAAGTTGCTGCAAAAGAATGTTAAGTTTGAATGGACTGATAAATGTCAGCAAAGTTTTGAAAAGCTGAAAGCACGATTGACTGAAGCACCAAATTTAGTACAGCCCGAGCTGGGGAAGGAGTTCGTAATTTATAGTGATGCATCATTGAAAGGCCTTGGATGTGTGCTTATGCAAGAGGGTAAAGTGGTAGCTTATACCTCGAGACAGTTAAAACCGCATGAGAAGAACTATCCTACACATGATTTGGAATTGGCTGCTATTGTCTTTTCCTTGAAGATCTGGCGACATTATTTGTATGGTGAAAAATGTCGAATTTTTACTGATCACAAAAGTTTGAAGTATTTAATGAATCAAAAGGATTTGAACCTGCCATAGCGAAGATGGCTTGAATTAATGAAGGATTATGAGCTAATGATTGATTATCATCCGGGAAAAGCAAATGTAGTTGCTGACGCCTTTGGTAGGAAATCTCTTTTTACTTTCAGAGCCATGAATACGAGGTTAGCATTGTCCGATGATGGGTCAATCTTAGCAGAGATGAGGGCTAAACCGTTATTTCTCCAGCTGATTTGTGATGCTCAAAAGAACGATAGTGAGTTGCGAACCAAGAGAACTCAGTGTGAATTGGGTTACGACTCAGATTTTCAAGTTGGACTAGTTGACTATTTGATGTTTCGAGACAGGATATATGTACCGAAAAATGATGAATTGATTCAGAAAATATTACATGAAGCGTATAGTGGCTGTTTGTCATGTGACAGCCCAAAATTGACCCTAGTCGGGAAGTGGTTTCGAGACCGCTAAACCGAGTCACCGAAATGTTTGAACGTAATATTTATTGTCTAGAATATGTAATTATGAATGTGTGAAAATTTCAAGCTTTGATTTAGTCGATTGCATGTGAATTTCCTATTAGTAGGACTTGTGTGACACTTTTGAAAAGTGATAGGCTAATCTATAAGGACCTAATAGTGCATGTAGTCAAAAGGGAGGACTTGCATGTCAAATTCCCCCCTCCAAGTGCTAGTGGCCGGCCATGACAAAGAGTGATGGGCAAAAACATGTCATAAAACATGTTGTGACAATGGTGTATGTAAGAAAGAAATAAAATAATGAGCATGGGAATTGAATAATGAAAGGGAAGAAAAAAAAAAGAGAATGGTGTGAGTGTCCCCCCCTTTGCCATGAGTTGAAGAAAAAAAAAGAAAAAAAATTGTTCATCCTTTTTCATTTCTTTGAGCCGAAGTTCTAAGGAAGAAGGAAGGGGTTCTTGCTTCATGCTTGGTTTGGAAGAGGATTAGGAGGAGGTTTGGCCATACTTGTGTCTAGATTAAGGAATGTTTGAGGTTGTGCCATGGGATTAATGCATGTTTTTAGTTGCTAGCTTGATGTTCTTATTAGCCCATGGTTCAAATCTTTGCCATGTCATGAGGATGATATTCGGCCAAGGTGGATGTTGTGTTAATGCCATTGCATGCTAAATATGAAGCTTGATAATGATACATGTGATGGTGGATTGAGGACTCTTGGATTTTCTTTTAGCATTTTTGAGTGAGACATTAAGTTCTTTGTTTAACCATGACCAAAATTGAAACGGTATGGTGTTGTGGTGTATTCGCCATGGTATATCCATAAGTATGATTTATGCATATTGCATGGTAGGTAAGATTTGAGCTTTGGATATATGTTTATATTTGGATATAAGCAACTTGAGATTCGCCCTTGCACCTATATGTATATATGTTTGCACATGATGTATTGGTATGACATATATACTATCTCAAGGTATATATTTACTTATGATGATGTTTGGTTATGAAGTAAATGATAGATGTGTATTGAACTACAATATGTAATGCATTAGTTAGTAAAATGTATGCCGTTCATGTGTGGTATTAAACATGTAATTGGCCTCAACATCAACATGCATAATCGGCCACATGAATGAGTACATAGGTTGATGTGTTGTTCGGCCATAAGTAAGCATGTTGAAGGCTTTATCTCGACCTAGAAAAATTCAGCTAAGGAGAGTACTAACTAATGTGTTGAGTTTGATGCATGATTTCACATGTATGTGACTTTAATGTCTAATGTATAAGTGTGGGCTAAGTGCCTTGTGTTCCTCTTTTCGATGCTCAAATGATTAAATCGATTTATTTATTTAATTAAGCTCAAGAGCAAAGGGGATCCAAATCCGATAAAGGGAAGGAAAAAGTGGTCGAATAGCCATCGAAATCATTCGACAACATCCGAGGTAAGTTCTTGAGTAATAGAGCTTAAATTATGATTTGGATTAGATCATGTTTTAAGCAAATCGAAATCATGCTCTTTGTGTGTGGATATTGAGCCGAAATTTGCAAGAGTGATAAGTGTATTGTGTTTGAGTTTTGCTAATGAAAATGAAATGCGAATGTGTCATGATTTAGTGTTAAATGTGCATGGTTATTCGAATGATGTCCGGGCTAAGTCCCAAAGGCTTTGTGCTAAGTGACCATATCTGGACTAAGATCCGAAGGCATTTGTGCGAGTTCCCAAATCCGGGTTAAGTCCTGAAGGCATTTGTGCGAGCTATTATAACCGGGCTATGTCCCGAAGGCTTTTGAGCGAGTCGCTATATCCGGATAAAATCCAAAGGTACGTGATTCGGGAATGAGCAATCTTGCTGTAAAAATTTCAGTTAATACGCTTGCAAAATTCCAGCAATGAGGTATGTTTTGTATGTGCTTTGAATTAGTTGAGCCCTTACAAATAAGTATTCGCTCAGTTGATAAACGAGCTACCGGCCTTTGGCTAAGTTGATCTTTTGTGTATGAACATAAGGGTTGGTAATGTGAAGTAAGTATGATATTGAGAATGTGTGCATATGAAATTATCCGTTTGGCTATATTAATGCTATGCTTTTGTTGTGCTGGAATCCCTTGCTCAAAACTTACTAAGCATAAATTGCTTACTCCGTTTCTTTGTTCTCTGTTTTATAGATTTTGGCTCGTCAGCTATCGGACTCGGGATTTTTGGAAGTCGAAGTCTCCCACACTATCAAATCCCCCTTTTGGTACAATTTTGGTTGAGCTTTGAAATGGCATGTATAGGACTACCCTTTGTTGTTTTTCAAGTACGTTTTGTGATGTATGTGTGTACAGCCATGCGAAAATGGCTCGTAGAAGTGGAGTATGGCATTAGACCATTTGTGTTTATGTATATATATATGGTTTCATGATGTGACTATGGACTGGAATGGAAGTGTTGGGCAATGATCAGCCCTTGGAATGGCTAAATATGATCTTATGTGGACCTGTGTATGACAAAACTCTAGTTGGTCCATGGAAACCACGAACTAGGTAAAGTTACCTTGAAAACAGATGCTGATAGCAGCAGTGGTGTGGATGTGAAAAATCACTAAAAATAGCAGGAATGGAATTAAATAGTGAATAAATTATGTAAATGAACCTTGATGAATCTACTTTCATATGGAAGAAACTAAACGGTCATATGAGTTGTATACTAAGAGATGTTTAGGTTTTTGTGAAATAGGGTCAGAACGGTTTCTGGAATCCCTATTCCGACTTTGGAAATTCACTATAAATTAACCAGAGATAATTAGGAGTCATGCCATATATGTATAGATTCCTCTTTGAGTATAGTTTCTATAGAAAGAAACAGAATCAGTATTGAATCCCTGTACAAGGAGATATCCAGGTCGTAATGTATGAAGATCAGTGTAGTCACACCCTGTAACAGGGGAGACTTTAACTAATAAACTGTACTAATTGGCCTGACCAAAAATTCTAGAAAAAAATGTGTAGATGGACATATGAGTCTAGTTTCGGGGGAAAATTTCAAAACTGATTTTCAAGCTTTGAAACTCAAGATATGATTTTTAAGGCGACAGTGATGCAGTAACCAGCTTGCCTGGAAATTTTTTTTATGGACTGTGAAAATAATTAAGTCTGTGTGCACCTTGTGTTCGACTCCGGTAACGGACTCGGGTACGGGGTGTTACAATTTTATTGGTATCAGACCTACGGTTTAGTCGACTCTGGGACTACCGTAATGCGTTTGGGTCTAGCTATACATGCCATTTTATGTGATTATTTGATAGTGTGGTGATTTCTGACAATTGAAATGTGTTTATTTATAGTAATGGATCCCGATCCCGACCAAGCGGTAGCTGATGATCTTGAGAGTGTAGCGCTGCTCCCTTTACAAGGGACAGCTTGGACTCTCAACCTAATGCTAGTAATCCGAATGATGAGGCTAGGCAAGCTTTTTATAGCGTGATGAATGATTGGTTCAACCAATACATTCGAACTAATACGGCTATTCCACAACCTCCATTCCCAACAAACACAACCCCCGCACCTACAATGCCTCCGGTAACTGACCAAATAAGGTCAAATAAGGCTCCAGTTGACAGAATCCGAAAACATGGGGCTACTAAATTTAAAGCTACGGATAGCGACGATGCCGAGCAAGCTGACTTTTGGTTGGACAATACTATCCGGCTACTCGATGAGCTATCTTGTACACCCGATGAATGCCTAAAGTGTACTATCTCCTTGCTATGTGATTCTGCCTACTATTGGTGGAGTACTCTGACTTCTGTTGTGCCCCGAGAGCAAGTAACTTGGGAGTTTTTCCAAACTGAGTTTTGGAAAAAGTATATCAGTTAGAGATTTGTTGATCAAAAATGGAAGGAATTTCTTGAGCTTAAGCAAGGTTCTATGTCAGTTACTGATTACGAGTGAAAATTTGTTAGACTTAGTAGATACGCTCGGGAATGTGTTTCGTCCGAGGCTATCATGTGTAAACGCTTCGAGGATGGGCTGAATGAAGATATAAAAATGTTCGTTGGCATTCTTGAAATACGAGAGTTCGTAGTCTTGGTCGAAGCGAGCTTGTAAAGCGAAGAGCTTAGAAAAGAAAAACAAAAAGTTGATGTGGGAACTGGAGAGTTTCGTAAAAGATCCTCGGGACAGTCTCTTCAACAGGCATCGAAGAAATTTCGAGATGATGTGGGCCGGTCTAGAGGCACTTTGGGCCTTTTAGACGAGATCGTGATCGACCCCACAATGGGTACACGAGGCACTTGATCGCCGGTGTTGGGAATGAGCGTCGAGACGGCAGTGCCGATGTTGTGGCAAATGGAATTACGAAGTTGTAGATTCCATGACCGCTCTGTTACAAGTCGGATCAGTTGACCACTTCATTAAAGATTGCCCGAGGTTGCCTGAACAAAATGTAAATCAGAGTGGGAAACCGGGTGCTACCACTACTCGAGGTAGACCATCTAGAAATACGGGCAATGCTAGTGGTGGTCAGAGAGGATCTAGAGATGCTACGACCAGATCCGAGGCTCGCGCTCTGCTAGGGCTTATGCAATCTGGCGCGACGCCGAGGATGCTTCCTCGCCGGATGTTATTACTGGTACTTTCACTCTCTTTGATACTAATGTGATTGCTTTGATTGACCCTGGTTCTACTCATTCTTACATATGCGAAACCTTAGCATCCAATAAGACTTTACCTATTGAGTCTACTGAGTTCGTAATTGGTGTCAAATCCCTTGGGTCGTTCGTGCTTGTTGACAAAGTGTGTAAGAAATGCCCCTAGTAATTCGAGGTTCTGTTTTCCGTGGACTTGATGCTTTTTCCGTTTGATGAATTTGATGTTATTCTTGGTTTGGATTGGTTGACCGTGCATGATGCGATTGTGAATTGCAAAAGCAAGACTATGGATTTGAGGTGCGCAAATAACGAGATGATCCGAGTTGAGTCTACGGACTTAAAGGGGTTGCCAGCTGTAATATCATCAATGTTGGCCCAGAAATATGTAAGAAAGGGGTGCGAAGCATACCTTGCGTATGTACTTGATGACAAGGAATTGGAAAAGAAATCCGAATCTGTGCCGGTCGTTTGTGAATACCCGAATGTTTTTCCCGAAGAATTACCGGGTTTGCCACCTGTTCGGGAGATAGAGTTTGGTATTGAGCTTGTACCTAGGACTACGCCGATTTCGATAGCTCCGTATCGTATGGCACCAACCGAGTTAAAAGAGTTGAAAGCTCAGTTGCAAGAATTGACGGACAAAGGTTTTGCTCAACCAAGTTTCTCACCTTAGGGTGCACCAGTATTGTTTGTGAAAAAGAAGGACGGAACCATGAGGTTGTGCATTGACTATCGTCAGCTGAATAAAGTGACGATAAAGAATAAATATCCGTTACCGCATATTGATGATTTGTTTGATCAACTAAAGGGAGCCTCAGTGTTTTCAAAGATAGATTTGAGATCGAGTTATTATCAATTGCGGATTCGAGATTCGGATGTACCGAAAACTGCTTTCAGAACGAGGTACGGTCACTACGAGTTCTTAGTGATGCCGTTCGGGCTCACTAATGCCCCTGCGGTATTTATGGATTTGATGAATCGGATCTTTAGGCGATGATTTGGACGGTTCGTAGTTGTGTTCATTGACGACATCTTGGTCTATTCAAGAGATGAGACCAAACATCTTGAGCACACGAGATTAGTATTGCAAATTTTACGGGATAAGCAATTATATGCTAAGTTCGATGAAGTGTGAGTTACGGTTAAGAGAGGTTAGCTTCTTGGGTCATGTGGTATCTGCATTGGGTATTCGAGTTGACTGAGCAAAATTTCAGCCATACTTAACTGGAAGCCTCAGAAATATTCTTGAGGTTCGGAGCTTTTGGGACTTGCCGGCTACTACCGACGGTTTGTAAAGGTTTCTCGATGTTAGCCACGCCCATGACGAAGCTACTTCAAAAGACGTTAAGTTGAATGGACGGAAAAATGTCGAAAAGTTTTGATCAATTGAAAACTTATTTGACTAAGCTCCAATTTTAGTGCAGCCCGAATCAGGCAAAGAATTTTTCATCTATAGTGACGCCTTCCTACTTGGGTTAGGTTGCGTATTGATGCAAGAAGGTCGGGTTGTGGCCTATGCGTCGAGACAGTTAAAGCCACATGAGAAAAATTATCCGACTCATGATCTCGAATTAGCTGCCATCGTATTTGCTTTGAAAATATGGATACATTATTTATTTGGCGAGAATTGCCATGTGTATTCGGATCACAAAAGTCTCAAATATTTGATGACTCAAAGAGACTTAAATCTGCGACAAAGACGTTGGCTTGAGCTGTTAAAGGATTATGAACTTGTCATTGACTATCACCCGGGAAAGGCTAATGTGGTTGCAGATGCCTTAAGTCGTAAATCACTTTGTTAGCTTTCTGACGATGAATGTGCACTTATGCATTCTACCCGACAATGTGTTAATAGTGAATTAAAAGCCAAACCATTATTGATTCATCAAATTCGTGAGGCTCAGAAAGTCGATGATGAATTGGTTGCAAAACGGGCGGAATGTGCTCCGAATGTGGAATCAGAGTTTCAAGTTGATGATGACGATTGTTTGAGGTTCAGAAATCGATTGTGTATTCCAAGAAATTCAGAACTTATTTCGATGATTCTGAACGAAGCTCATTGTAGCCGAATGTCAATTCACCCGGGGAGTATGAAAATGTACCACGACCTAAGACGTCAGTTTTGGTGGCATGGTATGAAACGAGACATTTCTGATTTTGTTTCGAAGTGTTTAATATGTCAGCAAGTGAAGGCGGAACATCAAGTGCCTATAGGTTTACTCCAACCGATCATGATACCTGAATGGAAATGGGATCGTGTAACGATGGATTTTGTATCTGGGTTGCCATTGTCGACAAGTAAGAAAGATGCGATTTGGGTTATTGTTGATAGACTGACTAAGTCGGCTCATTTTACCCCCGTACGTACGGATTTTTCATTGGATAAACTTGCTGAATTGTATGTTTCTCAGATTGTAAGACTGCACGGGGTACCTATTTCTATTGTATCGGATAGAGATCTGAGATTCACCTCGCGATTTTGGAAGAAATTGCAAGAAGCCTTGGGCACCAAGTTGCATTTTAGCACCGCTTTTCATCTCCAAACCGATGGTCAATCCGAGCGGATAATTTAGATACTCGAGGACATGTTGAGATGCTGCATCCTTGAGTTTAGTGGTCCATGGGAGCGGTATCTACCTTTGATGGAGTTCGCTTACAACAATAGTTTTCAGTCAAGCATTAAGATGGCGCCTTACGAAGCTTTGTACGGTCATAAATGCCGTACACCATTGTTTTGGACCGAGCTCGGTGAAAGTAAAATTTTGAGTTGATTTAATCAAAGATCTTTGAATGAAAGTAAAGATAATTCGTGAAAGTCTAAAGGCAGCATCAGATCGTCAGAAGTCGTACGCGGATTTAAAACGAAGAGATATTGAGTCGGTCCAGTTGCGTATCGATTGATTTTGCCCCCTGAACTTGAAAGGATTCACGACGTCTTTCATGTCTCGATGCTTCGACACTATAGATCTGATCCATCGCACATAATTAGTCCATCAGAGGTCGAAATTCAAGCCGATATGAGTTATGAAGAAGAACCGATTCGTATCCTAGCACGTGAAGTGAAAGAGTTGCGAAACAAAAGGGTTCCGCTAGTGAAAGTGTTATGGCTCAAGCACGGGATGGAAGAAGCTACTTGGGAACCCGATAACTCTATAAAAGAGCGTTACCCAAACCTATTTACCGGTAAGATTTTCGGGGACGAAAATTTCTTAAGTGGGGGAGAGTTGTGACAGCCCAAAATTGACCCTAGTCGGGAAGTGGTTCCGGGACCGCTAAACTGAGTCACCGAAATGTTTGAACATAATATTTATTGTCTAGAATATGTAATTATGAATGTGTGAAAATTTCAAGCTTCGATTTAGTCGATTGCATGTGAATTCAGTTAGTAGGACTTGTGTGACACTTTTGAAAAGTGATAGGCTAATCTATAAGGACCTAATAGTGCATGTAGTTAAAAGGGAGGACTTGCATGTCAAATTTCCCCCCCAAGTGCTAGTGGCCGGCCATGAAAAAGAGTGATGGGCAAAAACATGTCATAAAACATGTTGTGACAATGCTGTATGTAAGAAAAAAATAAAATAATGAGCATGGGAATTGAATAATGAAAGGGAAGAAAATAAAAAAGAGAATGGTGTGAGTGTCCCCTCCCTTTGCCGTGAGTTGAAGAAAAAAAAAGAAAAAAAATTGTTCATCCTTTTTCATTTCTTTGAGCCGAAATTCTAAGGAAAAAGGAAGGGGTTCTTGCTCCATGCTTGGTTTGGAAGAGGATTAGGAGGAGGTTTGGCCATACTTGTGTCTAGATTAAGGTATGTTTGAGGTTGTGCCATGAGATTTATGCATGTTTTTAGTTGCTAGCTTGATGTTCTTATTAGCCCATGGTTCAAATCTTTGCCATGTCATAGGGATGATATTCGGCCAAGGTGGATGTTGTGTTAATGCCATTGCATGCTAAATATGAAGCTTGATAATGATACATGTGATTGTGGATTGAGGACTCTTGGATTTTCTTTTAGCATTTTTGAGTGAGACATTAAGTTCTTTGTTTAACCATGACCAAAATTGAAACGGTATGGTGTTGTGGTGTATTCGGCCATGGTATATCCATAAGTATGATTTATGCATATTGCATGGTAGGTAAGATTTGAGCTTTGGATATATGTTTATATTTGGATATAAGCAACTTGAGATTCGCCCTTGCACCTATATGTATATATGTTTGCACATGATGTATTGGTATGACATATATACTATCTCAAGGTATATATTTACTTATGATGATGTTTCGGTTATGAAGTAAATGATAGATGTGTATTGAACTACAATATGTAATGCATTAGTTAGTAAAATGTATGCCGCTCATATGTGGTATTAAACATGTAATTGGCCTCAACATCAACATGCATAATCGGCCACATGAATGAGTACATAGGTTGATGTGTTGTTCGGCCATAAGTAAGCATGTTGAAGGCTTTATCTCGACCTAGAAAAATTCGGCTAAGGAGAGTACTAACTAATGTGTTGAGTTTGATGCATGATTTCACATGTATGTGACTTTAATGTCTAATGTATAAGTGTGGGCTAAGTGCCTTGTGTTCCTCTTTTCGATGCTCAAATGATTAAATCGATTTATTTATTTAATTAAGCTCAAGAGCAAAGGGGATCCAAATCCGATAAAGGGAAGGAAAAAGTGGTCGAATAGCCATCGAAATCGTTCGACAACATCCGAGGTAAGTTCTTGAGTAATAGAGCTTAAATTATGATTTGGATTAGATCATGTTTTAAGCAAATCAAATCATGCTCTTTGTGTGTGGATATTGAGCGAAATTTGCAAGAGTGATAAGTGTATTGTGTTTGAGTTTTGCTAATGAAAATGAAATGCGAATGTGTCATGATTTAGTGTTAAATGTGCATGGTTATTGAATGATGTCCGGCTAAGTCCCGAACGCTTTGTGCTAAGTGACCATATTCGGACTAAGATCCGAAGGCATTTGTGCGAGTTCCCAAATTCGGGTTAAGTCCAAGGCATTTGTCTGAAGCTATTATAACCGGGCTATGTCCGGAAGGCTTTTGAGCGAATCGCTATATCCGGATAAAATCCGAAGGTACGTGATTCGGGAGTGAGCAATCTTGTTGTAAAAATTTCAGTTAATACGCTTGCAAAATTCCAGCAATGAGGTATGTTTTGTATGTGCTTTGAATTAGTTGAGCCCTTACAAATAAGTATTCGCTCAGTTGATAAACGAGCTACCGGCCTTTGGCTAAGTTGATCTTTTGTGTATGAACATAAGGGTTGGTAATGTGAAGTAAGTATGATATTGAGAATGTGTGCATATGAAATTTGTGACAGCCTAAAATTGACCCTAGTCGGGAAGTGGTTTCGGGACCGCTAAACCGAGTCATCGAAATGTTTGAATGTAATATTTATTGTCTAGAATATGTAATTATGAATGTGTGAAAATTTCAGGCTTCGATTTAGCCGATAGCATGTGAATTCAGTTAGTAGGACTTGTGTGACACTTTTGAAAAGTGATAGGCTAATCTATAAGGACCTAATAGTGCATGTAGTCAAAGGGGAGGACTTGCATGTCAAATTTCCCCCTAATAGCTAGTGGCCGCCATGACAAGAGATTATGGGTAAAACATGTCATAAAACATGTTGGGACAATGGTGTATGTAAGAAAAAATAAAATAGTAAGCATGGGAATTTAATAATGAAAGGAACAAAAAAAAAAAAGAAAAAAATGGTCTCATGCATGCCCATAGCCGTGAGTGTGGAGAAAGAAAGAAGAATTTTTGTTCATCATTTTCATTTCCTTTGGGCTGAAAATTCTAAGGAAGAAGGAAGGAATTCTTGTTTCATGTTGGTTTGGAAGAGGTTTAGGAGGAGGTTTGGCCATACTTGTACCTAGATTAAGGTAAGTTTGATGTTTTGCCATGAGATTCATGTATATTTTAGTTGCTAGCTTGATGTTCTTGTTAGCCCATGGTTCAAATCTTTGTTATGTCATGGGAATGAAATTCGGCCAAAGTGAATATGGTGTTAATGCCATTGCATGCTAAATATCAAGCTTGATAATGATACATGTGATGGTGGATTGAGGATTCTTAGATTTTCTTTTAGCATTTTTGAATGAGATACTAAGTTCTTTGTTTAACCATGACCAAATTGAAACGGTATGGTGTTGTGGTATTCGGCCATGTTATATCCATAAGTATGATTCATGCATGTTGCATGGTAAGTAAGATTTAAGCTTTGGATATGTGTATATATTTGGATATAAGCCACTTGAGAATTCGGCCATTGCACCTACATGAATATATGTTTGCACAAGATGAATTGGTATGACATATATACTATTTTAAGGTGTATATTTGCTTGTGATGTTGTTTCGGTTATGAAATAAATGAGAGATGTGTATAGAGCTACAATATGTAATCGTTAATTAGGAAAATGTATGCTGTTTTTTGTGTAGTATTAAGTGTAAAATTGGCCTCAACATAGACATGCATATTCGGCCAAAGGAAGTAGATTGGTGTGCATGTATTCGGTTAGAGGCAACCATATTGAAGCCTTATCTTGGCTTAGATTGTTGACCAAATGGGTAATAAGTGAGGATGGTTGCGAATATACAAACATACATATGCATGTGTAATTGAATTATGAATGTTTAGCAAGAGGGTTAAACTAGTTGATTTATTGATTAAGCTCAAGGAGTTAAAGAAGGAGAATCAAGCAAGGGAAAGACGAAGGTCATCGAGTAGCCGACTTGGACTATTTTACCCAACACAAGGTAAGTCATTAAGCATATATTTGATATTGCTTAAATGATTGTAATATCTATGCAATTGTGTTTAATGAGATGAAATATATACAAATGTATGTGTATAAAAAGATGATATTGTTGAACGTAAAAGAGATAGTGAAATGTGTAGGAAGTTTGCTTAGGCACTAAGTGTGCGAGAAATAGATGTGTACGGGGACGAGATTGGCACTGAGTGTGCGCGCTTGTAATGTATGGCACTAAGTGTGCGAGTTTGGACTATATGGCACTATGTGTGCGGGCTTGAATCACATGGCACTAAGTGTGCGTGATTGAGTATTAAGCACTATGTGTGCGAACTCTACACATATCTCCGATTGAACATTTATATGGAGCGTGACTTCATCGAGATGAGTATGGACAGCGGAAAGAGTAAGTACCTTGAGTTCATGGCTAATAGATGCTATGTTCATGCTCGGGTGGAGTTGGTAAGATTTAAATCTATGTGATGATTTCAATTGCATTCCGTAAATAAGGTATCGTGGAATAGATGAAAGTTCATTTGATTGCATGATTGTCGCGAAATGAAATGATGTATGGAAATTGCTTCAAATATCCTATTGAACAGTATATGAAATGTAAATGTATGACTTGGTATGAGATTGATCCGAAGATCTAAGGAACTATGGTATAGTTCGGTATGGTGGAACACTTGGCCTTGTTTCATTATTTCATTTTATGATAATTGTATTAATGGATGGTTGTGGAATGCTTATGACTTCTCGAGTTATAAACTCACTCGGTGTTTTCTTGTCACCCATTTTAGGTTTTTGGACTCATCTCCTTTTGGGTGTTCGTGAATCACAACGAAGTCATCACACCGTGAGCAATTTTGGTATTGTCTTCTTAGTCAACTTAGGAGAACATTTAGCATGTATGGGCTATTTTGTTTTGTTAAATTTTGGGTTGTAAACTTTAAGCCATGTAAAATGGCCTATGTGGTCGCTTTGAGTGGGATGCTAGAATCTATAGCCACGAGTCTTAGAAACCTTAATTTTGATAAGGTGGCCATAATTTGTGTCACGATGATGGATGATTAGTAAGGCTAAGGAAGGATTCATGAAATTGGCATAGTCTCTGCAGTAACTGTTGCGGACGGCAGCAGTGATATGAGATCGAAAAATCACTAAAAATAGTAGAAATGGAATTAATAGCTAAAAAAATTACGTACTCGAAGCTTGATGGGTCTATTTTCATATGGATGAAACGAAACGACCATATGAGCTGTATTTTAAGAGATATCCAAGATTTCGTGAGATAGGGCCAGAACGGTTTCTGGATTCCCTGTTCCGACTTTGAAAATTCATTATAAATTAACCAGAGATAATTAGGAGTCATACCACATATGTATAAATTCCTCTTTGAGTCTAGTTTTTATAGAAACAAACGGCATCAGTATTGAATCCCTACACAAGGAGTTATTCCAGTTGTAACCCACGAAGGTCAGTGTAGTCGACCACTGTAACATGGGAGACTTTAACTAATAAACTGTACTAATTGGCTTGACCAAAAATTCTAGAGAAAAATCTGTAGATGGACATATGAGTCTAATTTCAGGGAAAAATTACAAAACTGATTTTTGAGTTGTAAAACTCAAGTTATGATTTTTGAAGCGACTAGTACACAGATTGGCAGCTTGTCTGGAAAATTCTCAATAAGTGGTTTGAAGTCTGTTAACACCTCGTGTTCGACTCCGGCGACGGTCTCGGGTTCGGGGTGTTACAATTTTATCCGTTTAGCTATATTAATGCTATGCTTTTGTTGTGCTGGAATCCCTTGCTCAAAACTTACTAAGCATAAATTGCTTACTCCGTTTCTTTGTTCTCTGTTTTATAGATTTTGGCTCGTCAGCTATCGGACTCGGGATTTTTGGAAGTCGAAGTCTCCCACACTATCAAAGCCCCCTTTTGGTACAATTTTGGTTGAGCTTTGAAATGGCATGTATAGGACTACCCTTTGCTGTTTTTCAAGTACGTTTTGTGATGTATGTGTGTACAGCCATGCGAAAATGGCTCGTAGAAGTGGAGTATGGCATTAGACCATTTGTGTTTATGTATATATATATGGTTTCATGATGTGACTATGGACTGGAATGGAAGTGTTGGGCAATGATCAGCCCTTGGAATGGCTAAATATGATCTTATGTGGACCTGTGTATGACAAAACTCTAGTTGGTCCATGGAAACCACGAAATAGGTAAAGTTACCTTGAAAACAGATGCTGATAGCAGCAGTGGTGTGGATGTGAAAAATCACTAAAAATAGCAGGAATGGAATTAAATAGTGAATAAATTACTTAAATGAACCTTGATGAATCTACTTTCATATGGAAGAAACTAAATGGTCATACGAGTTGTATATTAAGAGATGTTTAGGTTTTCGTGAAATAGGGTCAGAACGGTTTCTGGAATCCCTATTCTGACTTTGGAAATTCACTATAAATTAACCAGAGATAATTAGGAGTCATGCCATATATGTATAGATTCCTCTTTGAGTCTAGTTTCTATAGAAAGAAACGGAATCAGTATTGAAGCCATGTACAGGGAGATATCCAGGTCGTAATACATGAAGGTCAGTGTAGTCGCACCCTGTAACAGGGGAGAATTTAACTAATAAACTGTACTAATTGGCCAGACCAAAAATTCTAGAAAAAAATGTGTAGATGAACAAATGAGTCTAGTTTGAGGGAAAAATTACAAAACTGATTTTTGAGCTTTGAAACTCAAGATATGAATTTTAAGGCGACAGTGATGCAGCAACCAGCTTGCCTGGAAATTTTTTTTATGGACTGTGAAAATAATTAAGTTAAGTCTGTGTGCACCTTGTGTTCGACTCCGGTAACGGACTCGGGTACGGGGTGTTACATGTCAGTTCACCCTGTTAGCACAAAAATGTATAATGATTTAAAGAAGTTATATTGGTGGCCAGGCATGAAAAGGGACATTTCTGAATTTGTAACCAAGTGTTTGATCTGTCAACAAGTAAAAGCTGAGCATCAAGTGCCTTCGGGATTACTCCAACTGGTAATGGTGCCTGTGTGGAAATGGGATAGGATTACCATGGATTTTGTAACCGGTTTTCCACTGACTCCTAAAAAGAAGGATGCTGTCTGGGTAGTGGTTGATAGGTTAACAAAGTTGGCTCACTTTATACTGCACGCGTCTGATTACTCACTTGATAAATTAGCTGAATTATATATTGCTAAAATTGTGAGGTTGCACGGGGTACCTATGTCTATAATATCAGATAGAGATCCGAGGTTTACCTTGAGATTCTGGAAAAAGTTACAATAAGCTTTGGGCACAAAATTGAACTTTAGTACCGCATTTCATCCACAAACAGATGGTCAGTCAGAAAGAGTAATCCAAGTACTCGAAGATATGCTTAGATGCTGTGTTTTAGAATTTGAAGGCAGTTGGGAGAAATATCTACCTTTGGTTGAATTTGCCTATAATAACAGTTTTCAGTCAAGTATAAATATGGCACCGTTCGAAGCCTTGTATGGTCGCAAGTGTCGGACTCCTTTATATTGGACCGAACTTAGTGAGAAACAGATTCACGGAGTTGATCTAGTTAAAGAAACCGAAGAGAAAGTAAAAGTAATTCGTGATTGCTTGAAAGTCGCTTGGATGGACAAAAGTCATATGCGATTTAAAAAGAAAAAGATTGCATTTCGTGGGTGATAAAGTGTTCTTGAAGGTGTCACCATGGAAGAAGATTCGAGATTTAGCGAAAAGGCAAGTTCGATCCGCGTTTTATTGGGCGTCTGAGATTATTGAGAGGATTGGATCAGTGGCATATCGGTTGGCATTACAGGCAGAATTAGAAAGAATTCATAACGTGTTTCATGTATCAATGTTGCGACGTTATCGTTCTGATCCTTCACATGTGATTTCTCCAACAAAAATTGAGATTCGATCGGACTGGACCTATGATAGGTACCGATTAAGATTTTGGCTCGAGAAGTAAAATAGTTGAGAAATAAAAGTATAGCTTTAGTGAAAGTGTTATGGCAAAGACATGGAGTAGAAGAAGCTACGTGGGAACCGGAGGAAGCCATGAGAAAACAGTACCCAAACCTTTTTACCTGTCAGATTTTCAGGGACGAAAATCCCTAAAGGGGGGGAGATTTGTAACAACCTGATTTAGGGCCGAAACGGAATAATGGTTTCGAAACCATGAATTCGAGGTTAAAAAAAATTATTTTGATTAAGTTTTAGTGTTTATATTATGATTGCATAATCGTGTGAAAATTTCATTGCGAAATTTTATCGATTGGGCGTTTAATTTGACGTTTAGGACTAAATTCAAATAGGTGAAAAATGTGTGTGTTCTTGTTCATAAAGTACTTGATTGAAATGGGGGTTTTAAGTAGAGGTCCTTAAATGGAAATTAGACCATTATACTTTATATGGAAAAAAATTTGGACATGGATGGAATTTTTAGAAAGTTTAGTAGTAAGGGCATTTTGGTCATTTGCATAATAAATGAAATAAAATGGGAAAAATGACACAAAAATGTGTTCATCTTCATTTAGCTTGGCCGAAACTTGCATGTTCTCCATAGCTAGGGTTTGTTTCAAGCTTTCAAGCTCAATAGTAAGTGCATTCAAGCCTCGTTT
Source organism: Gossypium arboreum (assembly GCF_025698485.1). Taxonomy (NCBI): domain Eukaryota; kingdom Viridiplantae; phylum Streptophyta; class Magnoliopsida; order Malvales; family Malvaceae; genus Gossypium; species Gossypium arboreum. The sequence goes on along the minus strand of NC_069081.1, from coordinate 79,432,123 downwards.
TTAATGTTCTTTACATTTTTGAAATCCTCGTAGCTCGGTTTACCTATTTCTACCATTATTTCGAGTTAGGGTTTATGTTTAAAAATTTACCCATGAATGATATGCATGTATTTTGATGTTTGATGGTAGAATATGAATGTTTGAGGTTAGGAGAACGATCTTTTCTAAGCGATTTTTAGCAAAAACGAGCAAAACGGTATAATTGGTAAAAATACCTAATGCTCATAAGTGCATGTTAGAGTGAGAATTCGGTGTTGTCATAGAAGAGAAAAAAGATCAGCATGTCATAAAACATAATAATAAGGGCTGAAATTAAATTTCTGAGCCTAGGGGCAAAATCATAATTTTGTAAAAGTTAGGGGGCAAAAATGTAAATTTTCCATTATATGATTTTTGGATTGAAATAAATAGTATGAGTATTAAATGAGCAAAATGTGTTATTATAGATCAAGAAAGGCGTAGAATCGACCTCGAACGGGGGAAGGAAAAGGTTTTGGACTAAATTGCAAAATTTCCATATTTTGCACCAAGGTAAGTTTGTATGTAAATGATAAATTAACTTCATTTACATTTTTATATTTCAGCCTATTATATATATTTTAGCTGATGTTGAAGCATAAATTGACTATTGGAAGAATGAAAATAAGTAATAGAGAGAAAAATCTCGGTTGAACATTCGGAAAGATTGAATAATATAGATGGAGCGTAGCTAGGTCACATGTATGGCGCTGAATGCACATCATGTGTACAAGAGAGCTACGAGATACTATGTAATAGCTACGTCACATGTGTGATACGGGATGTATCTCATGTAGACAAGAGAGCTACGAGAGAGATAAATGTAGCTAGGTCGCATGTGTGATTTCAAGTGAAGGACGCTATGTAGACAAGAGAGCTATGAGGTAAATTGGCTAGGTCACATGGGTGGTACTAACTGTTCACCATGTGTACAAGAGAGCCGAATTATATGAAATATGATGGTGGGGCTGTGTGCTGAAACCATCAAGTATTGAGGATTGATCCGAATTGTTCAACGGGATGGTTTTAAGGTGACATTGTAATCATGGACCTGTACTTGTGATGTATGAAATGTGGTGAAAATGAATTGTGATATGCATGTTAAAATGAGGTTAATACAAAGAAAGTGTGAAAAAGTGAATTAGCAATAATATTGTTTTGGACAGTCACAGTGACGTGAATTTGAAAAATCACCAAAAATAGTAGGAATTTAATTAGAGGCTGAATGAGATATTAAATTAAAGCCTAATGAGTTTATTCCCATGTAAATGAAACAGAGCAAGTAAAAGAACTCTATATTTTGAGATATTTATATTTGTGTGTGACTCGCTCAGAATGACTATGTGATCCTCTGTTCTAACTTTGAAAAATAAGTAAAAATTATACAAAATAAATTAAGAAATATAGTTTATATTTCTAGATTCCTTATTGAGTTTAGTTTTAAATGAAATAGATTTCATGGCTATTTGAATTGTGTCTTGGGAGAAATCCAATTAAGTAGTGAACAGAGGTCGATCAATCGAAATTTGTATAACAAGGAAACTTTAACTAATAAACTGTACTAATTGGCTGGACAAAAAATTCTAGAAAACTTTAGTAAGAAGTAATATGAGTCTAGTTTCAGGAAAATTTTACGGATTTGAATTTCGAGTTTTGTAACTCAATTTATGATTTATTTAGTGAATATGACGCAGGAGAGACAGCTTGACCAAAGTGGAGTAAATAGTAAAATTAAAAAGTAGATACACTTGAGTTATTGTGTAAACATATTAAATTCTTTATTCATTATTTATATACTTGCTTACTAAGCTATAAGCTTACTTTCTTTTCTCTCTTTTGTCTTATAGTGTCGTCTAGCTTGCATAGGAGTCAAGGATCGTTGAAGATCTGCCTACACTATCAATACTTTTGGGTATTTGAACTGAACATTTTGAATTATGGCATGTATAGTAGACTTAGTTATTTTGTTACGTGTCATAATTGTCTAGGTTTAAAATATTAATTATAGTATCTGACCGATTATTTTGTACGAAGCCTTTGAAATTGGCTAGTATTGTTAAAGGCATATGTTATAATGATTCATGATCTAATTGCATGCCATATTTTTGTCTCGGTTTTATTAAATAGTATGTACTATGATTTGTTAATAACTCGTACCCTGTTCCGGTGACGGATACGGGTAAGGGGTGTTACATCTTCCATGTCTAGAAGAACAAAATCAATTGGGAATATAAATTTATCAATTTTGACAAGAACGTCTACAATGATACCCCTAGGAAATCTAATAGTTTTATCTGCTAACTGAATGCTCATCCTAGTTTGTTTGGGTTTCCCAAGACCTAGTTGTTTAAACCTTTTATAGAGCATGACGTTAATGCTCGCCCCTAAATCAGCCAATGCATTATTAGCATCTAAGCTACCAATTAAACAAGGAATCGTAAAACTCCCTAGATCTTTCAAATTGTTGGCCAATTTATTCTGCAGAATGGCTGAGCAAACTGCATTCAACTCCACATGCGATGCCTCATCCAACTTTCATTTATTTGCTAAAAGCTCCTTTAAAAATTTAATTACGTTTGGCATCTGTGAAAGAGCTTCAATAAACGGTAAGTTAATATGAAATAGTTTTAATAATTTAAGTACCAAATTGTTCGTCCGTGTGGTCTTTCCTTGTCGCACTGGGATATGGCACACGAGGTTTGTACTCTTTACTTACCGGTTTTCGATTACTGTGGTCCACCTCACCTTTACCTTTACTTACCACAATTCCCTTCCTCGGTTCTGGTCAAGGTTCAACTAACCCTTCTTCATCTCGAACGGTAATCGTATTAAGTTGTTCCCTTGGGTTAGATTTAGTATTACTCAGCAAGCTACCTTGTGGTCATTCAGAAATCAGTTTGGCAAGCTGGCCTGTCTGAGTTTTGAGCCCTTGGATCGACGCTTTTTAATTCTTAAGTACTGTCTTGGTATTCTGAAAATGAGTTTCTAACACCGAGATAAATTTCGTTAGAATCTCTTCAAGGTTCGGCCTTTTTTCCTGCTGGTAAGGTGGTTGTTGAAAACTTGGGGGATGATGTGGCCTTTGATTTCCTTGGCCACCCCACGAGAAGTTGGGATGGTTCCTCCAACCTGCATTATAAGTGTTACTGTACGAGTTATTTTGAGGTCTAGAATTATTGTTACCCATATATTGAACTTGTTCCTCTTCGGTGCCAGGGTTGAAGGGTGGAAAATCTGGGTTGTGCATTCCTCCATTTGAATCACACTTTATCACTGGATGTACCTGAGTAGAACCATATAAACCATCAATCTTTTTATTTAAAAGTTCTACCTGGTTTGACAGCATAGTGACCGCGTCGAGGTTAAAAACACCAGCTACTTTTGTTGGCTTTGTTCAGATGACTTGCCACTGATAGTTATTCAGTGACATCTCTTCAATAAATTCATAAGCCTCTTCAAGTGTTTTGTTGTTCAAAGTTCCACCAACGGCTATGTCGATGAGTTGTATTGTTGAAGGGTTCACACCTTTGTAAAAAGTTTGAACCTGCAACCATAGAGATAGCCTATGGTGAGGACACCTTCTTAATAGGTCCTTGTATCTCTCCCATGCATCATAGAGTGTTTCTAAATCCATCTGCACAAAAGAGGAAATATCATTCCTTAATTTAGCCGTTTTAGCCGATGGAAAGTATTTAAGAAAATTTTTTTTGGTTATTTGTTCCCAAGTGGTGATCGATCCTCGTGGTAATGAGTTCAACCACTGTTTAGCCTTATTCTTCAATGAAAAGGGAAATAACCGAAGGCGAATGGAATCATCAGAAACGCCATTGATCCTAAAGGTGTCGCACAATTCCAGAAAATTTTCCAAATGAGTGTTTGTATCCTCATCCTGCAAACCATCAAACTAAACAAACTGTTGTATCATTTGAATCGTGTTAGGTTTCAATTCAAAATTATTTGTAGCAATAGTAGGTCTAACTATACTCGATTCAACTCCTATTAAACTAGGTTTAGCATAATCATACATAGTACAAGGAGCAGGATCCTGATCTAATGGGTTCGCAATAGCCACAGGAGGTAGCAGATTATTATGATTATCAGCCATCTCCTCGGTTGTGGTTTGAATATCGTCCTCTCGCCCTTCCTCTATGTATTGTAGACTTTACCTTATCTCTCTGCAGTTTTTTCGAGTTGTGCTTTCGATCTCACTATCAAAAAGTAGAGGTCCTGACGGGTTTTTTCTAGTCATAAACTATAAAAATGTGCCAGAAGTAAATAAAAGAAAATTTAGTGATATAAACAAAATTAAAACAAAAATAAATTGCAATAAAATAAATGGCTAAAGTAATAAAAATTAAGCGTTCCTAATATCTCAGTTCCACGGCAACGGCGCCAAAAACTTGATGCGTGTGATAAGTTTTATATTTATGATTAATCATACTTGAAAACTAACTATTATCACGATAAAGGCAAATGCGCCCATCGAATAGTAGTATAGCTTATAGCAAGACCGAAATGTCAAACCCACAGGAACTAAAAGTACTAGTATTAACCTTCTTTTTATTATCTAGCCTAAAAATAAGGGGATTTGCTTTAACTAAACTAAGAATACATAGGAAGTAAATTGGGGAAATACTTGTTATTTGATTTAGACAATACCCAAGGAAGAATACACCTAAACTTCACTTGTTATTTGACTCTGAATTAGATGATTTATTCACTTGACTCGATCCGTGGAAATCCCTAATTTATTGATAAACTGTAATTTATACATATTTTTACCCCATGCTTAACGCATTTTATGGATGATTTCCTATTAGAATTGGTGAATTTGATGCTCATAATGCTTTAATTTCATGTTTTATACTTAGGAGAGCATAGGAGAGCAAAGGGAACGAGAAACGAGCCAAAAATAGAGAAAATGGGCCGAAGTACAAAATCAACACGGCCTGGACCTCCTCACACGGGCAAACCACACGGCCGTGTCAATTTGGCAGTTTCGAAGCTGTGATAACCCGAATTAGGGCCTAATCGAAATAGTGGTTTTGGGACCATAAAATTCGAGATATAAATAATTATTTTATGATTATTTTGAGGTCTATGATATGATTTCATGATTGTGTGAAAATTTCGTGAAGAAATTTTATGCATAAAGTGCTTAATTTGAAGTTAGGGACTAAATTGAATAAGTTGCAAAACTTGCATTCTAGAAGTTTCTAGTATGAAATAGCTTTGAAATATTAATTACGAGGTCTTAAATAGAATTTGACCAATTTCTAAGTTTATGGACAAAAATTGGACATGGATGGAATTTTTGAAAGTTTAGGAAGGAATGGGATTTTGGTCATTTGGATATTAAATGAAATAAACTGGGAAAAATAACACAAAAATGATCATCTTCTCCATAAGTTGCTGCTGAATTTTGCTCTCCACCATAGCTAGGGTTTCAACACTTTTATGCCTTGATTGTAAGTGATTTCTATGCCCGTTTTTATTGTTCTTTACATTTTTGAAATCCTCGTAGCTCGGTTTACCTATTTCTACCAATATTTTGAGCTAGGGTTTATATTTAAAATTTTACCCATGGATGATATATATGAATTCTGGTGTTTTATGGTAGAATATGAAGTTTGAGATTGTGTTAAACAACTTTTGCTAAGTGATTTTTCATAAAAACGAGTAAAATGACATAATCGATAAAAATACCTAATATTCATAAGTACATGTTAGAGTGTGAATTCGATGTTTCTATAGAAGGGAAAAATGATCAGCATGTCATAAAACATAAGAAAATAGGATGAGGTTTAATTTACGAGCCTTGGGGTAAAAGTGTAAATATGTGAAAGTTTAGGGGCAAAATGGTAATTTTGCCAAAGTTCGTACTAGGGGCTGTTTTGATGAATGTGTGTATTAAATAAATTAATTTGGTATTATAGATCAAGAGAAAAGAGATTCGAGTCAAGATCGGGGGAAAAATAAAGTTTACGAGGAATAAGCTCGACTATTCTCATTTTGTATCGAGGTAAGTTCATGTGTAAATAAGGTAACATAATTTTTATTTTAAGTGATTTAATGATATTTTTATGATATGATATTTATTATCATGAAATATTGTGCTTTGTAAATTATTATTTGGTAATACGCAAATTATGTGAATAATTTAATAAGTTGAGACGTTAGCAAATATCCATTTCTATATTCCGAAGAAGGCAATTGAAATGTGTAATTGAAAAGAATCCCGTTTGAACCTTTGCAATAGATTAGGGTACAAGTGACATGTCACTAGGATGGTTGAGTTCCGAACTCGTTGAATTGAGTCTGAGTTCGTGAGATGTAACTAGGCATCCAAGCTCGTTGAGTTGAGTCCGAGTTCACTTATGGATGCAAACTTCCGAACTCGTTGAGTTGAGTCCGAGTTCATGAAATGTAACTAGTCATCCAAACTCGTTGAGTTGAGTCCGAGTTCACTTATGGATGAGAACGTCCAAACTCGTTGAGTTGAGTCCGAGTTCGTGAAATGTAACTAGGCATCCGAACTCGTTGAGTTGAGTCCGAGTTCGCTTATGGGCGGGTTACATGGTAGCTTGGCTACATTTGTGGCACTTATGTGCAAACTTTCCATGTATCCGAGTTATATTCCGATGTGTTCAATGGGTAAAATTCTAGTGAAATGGAGGAATACTCAAGATGCAAGTGACATATTGGTAAGTGTTGTGGAATAGCCACTTTGGAGAGGTATGTACTTAACCCTCGGGTTGAGACTTGATACGAAAACAATAATATGGTAATATGATGAATGATGAATAGAAATGTGATACATGTTTTGGTGATATTATGCGAATGTTGGTTGGTATAATTGCTTTGTTAAGTTATTTGTTATTTGCATGTGGACTTATTAAGCATCTATGCTTACTCCCTCCTTTTCATTCTTTTTAGTTTTGACAAGTCAATTTGGAGATCGGGACGGTCGGAGGCACGCTCACACTATCACTGGACAATCGCGATATAATGACTTGAAATTTTTGGAAATATGGCATGTGTAGCATTCCAATCATTTTGTGTGTATAATCTTACGATATGTCCATGGATGGAATGGAAATGTTTGAGAATGATTAGCTATGGGAATGGCTAATCAAGTTTATATATGATAACTTGTATGCTTTATGTCTTAACTAAACCATGAAAATCCTTGGAAAGGTAAAATTTGCCACAAAACAGAATCAGACATCAGCATTGATGTGAATTTGAAAAATCACTAAAAATAGTAGAAAGGGAATTTAATGATGAATAAGTTATGGAATGAAAGTGATGAGTCTATTTTCATATGGAAGAAATGAAACAGGTAAATGAGTTATTTTTTATGAGATATTTATGTTTTGGTGGAATAGGGTCAAAGTGATCTCTGAATCCCGTATTCTGAAGTTAAAAATTCACCATAAATTGTACAAAAACAATTAGGAGTTTTACATTACATTTATGAAATACTTATTGAGTCTAGTTTTATAGAAACAAACAGAATAGTCATTGAAACTCTTTACATGGAGATATATGATTTGTAATACATAGGGGTCAGAGTAGCCGAACCTTGAAACAGGGGAGAATTTAACTAATAAACTGTAGTAGTTGGCCCAAGAAAACATTCTAGAAAACAATTATCAAGTAGATATATGAGTCTAGTTTCAAGGAAAATTTACGAAATTGGATTTTGAGTTTCGTAATTCAAGATATGAATTTTTTAGCGACTGTGACGCAATGAGCCAGCTTGTCTGGAAATTCTAAAATAAATTGTTTGAGCTGTTTAATTCATGAATTAAGTCCGTTAACATCTCGTGCTCGACTCCGGCGATGGTATCGGGTGCTGGGGCATTAAATTTGGTGGTATCAGAGCAGGTTTAGTCGGTTCTTGGACTAACGTGGTGTAAGTACGAATTTTGCTATACATGCCATATTTATATATTGTGATATTGTGACGACTCCTGGCCTTTTTAAATGATTTTTTTATAGTAAATGGATCCGAATCCAACTATGGCTGATGATGTAGAGAACAATGCGCCAGCTCCTACTGAAGGGGCGGTGCTGACTGAAAATTGACCTCCTACTGTTTTCCAAGGAGGAGGAGAAAGGGCTCGGGAAGCCTTTCACCAAATGCTGAATGCTTGGTATACAAATTTCATTCGTACGAACCCGACTGCTCAACAACCTCCCCCACCACCCTCAATTTCTCGACCTATACCCAGATGCCTTCAGGTATGGATCTAACGAAATTCCATAAATCTCCGGTTGACCGAATCCGGAAGCAAGGGGCCAAAGAATTCAGGGCAAATGTTGATGATGATGCTGAAAAAGCAGAATTTTGGCTCGAAAATTCTATTCGGGTATTTGATGAGTTATCTTGTACACCTGAAGAGAGCTTGAAGTGTGTTATATCATTGCTGAGGGATTCAGCTTATCATTGGTGAAAGACATTAATTTCAGTGGTGCCGAAAGAAAAGGTGACTTGGGAATTCTTTCAAGAAGAATTTCAGAAGAAATATATCAGCGAAAGATTTTTAGACCAGAAGCGTAAAGAGTTTCTCGAGTTGAAGCAAGGCAACATGACAGTTACCGAGTATGAAAGAGAGTTCATTCAATTGAGCAAGTATGCTAGAGAATATATCCCTTCAGAGGTTAAAATGTGTAAACGATTTGAAGATGGACTTAATGAAGACATCAAGGTATTTGTGGGTATTCTTAAGTTGAAAGAATTTGTGGTACTTGTTGATCGGGCTTGCAAGGCTGAAGAACTAATTAAAGAGAAGAAAAATACAGAGGCTGAGGCAAGAAATTGGAAGAAAAGACCGATGTTTTTACAAGAGATTTATGAAGCTCAGAGAAGTGATAAAGAATTACAAGCTAAAAGAAAACAATGTGAGGCAGATACAAGATCAGACTTCAGAATCAGCTTTGATGGTTGTCTGATGTTTAAAGATCGGATTTGTGTACCGAAAAATAATGAGTTGATTCGGAGGATCTTGCACGAAGCACACAATGGTTGTTTATCTATGCATCCGGGTAGTACAAAGATGTACAATGACTTGAAGCAAATGTATTGGTGGAACGGAATGAAAAGAGATATTTCCGAGTTTGTATCGCGATGCTTGGTTTGTCAGCAAGTAAAAGCTAAACATCAGGTGCCTTCAGGTCTACTTCAGCCTATCATGATTCTTGAATGGAAATGAGATCGAATTACTATGGATTTTGTATCAGGATTGCCGTTAACTCTGAAGAAGAAAGATGCCATCTGGGTGATAGTCGACAGATTGACTAAATCAGCCCATTTTATTCCGGTACGCACTGATTATTCTCTTGATAAGTTAGTTGAATTATATATTAGTGAGATTGTTAGACTTCACAGAGTACCTTAGTTGAATTATATATTAGTGAGATTGTTAGACTTCACGGAGTACCCTTGTCGATTATTTCGGATAGAGATCCGAGGTTTACTTCACAATTTTGGCAAAAGCTGCAAGAAGCATTAGGTACGAAGTTAAATTTCAGCACTGCCTTCCATCCACAGACTGATGGACAATTAGAGAGAGTAATTCAGATTCTTGAAGACATGCTCAGATGTTGCGTGTTGGAGTTCCAAGGAAGTTGGGAAAGGTACTTACCGTTGGTGGAATTTGCTTACAATAACAGTTATCAGACGAGTTTGAAAATGGCACCCTATGAAGCGTTGTATGGTCGCAAGTACCGGACACCACTATATTGGACCTAACTCAAAGAAAACCAGAATTATGGAGTTGATTTAATCAAGGAAACTAAAGAAAAAAGTGAAAGTGATTTGAGACTGTTTGAAAGCTACTTCAGATAGGCAAAAATCTTTCGCAGATTTGAAGAGAAAAGAGATCGAGTTTCAAGTTGGTGATAAAGTGTTTTTAAAGTGTCTCCATGGAAGAAAGTTCTTAGATTCAGTCGGAAAGGCAAGTTGAGTCCACGTTTCATCAGACCGTATGAGGTAATTGAAAGAATTGGCCCGGTAGAGTATTGGTTAGCATTACCGTCGAAATTAGAGAAGATCCATGATGTATTCCATGTATCTATGTTACGTCGGTATCGTTCTGATCCTTCACATGTGATTTCACCGACAGAAATCGAGTTACAATCGGATATGACTTACAATGAAGAACCGATTAAAATTTTAGCTAAGGAGGTCAAGCAACTGAGAAATAAAAGTATCGCTCTCGTGAAGGTATTGTGGAAAAAACATGGGGTAGAAGAGGCTACATGGGAGCCTGAGGAAACTATGAGGAATCAATACCCACACTTGTTTATCGGTAAGATTTTCGGGGACAAAAATCCTTAAAGGGGGGAGAGTTGTGATAACCCAAATTAGGGCCTAATTGAAATAGTGGTTTCAGGACCTCAAAATATGAGATAGAAATAATTATTTTATGATTATTTTGAGGTCTATGATATGATTTCATGATTGTGTGAAAATTTCGTGAAGAAATTTTATGCATAAAGTGCTAAATTTGAAGTTAGGGACTAAATTGAATAAGTTGCAAAACTTGCATTCTAGAAGTTTCTAGTACGAAATTGCTTTGAAATATTAACTAAGAGGTCTTAAATAGCAATTTGACCAATTTCTAAGTTTATGGACAAAAATTGGACATGGATGGAATTTTTGAAAGTTTAGTAAGGAAGGGCATTTTGGTCATTTGGATATTAAATGAAATAAAATGGGAAAAATAACACAAAAATGATCATCTTCTCATAAGTTTCTGCTGAATTTTGCTCTCCACCATAGCTAGGGTTTCAACACTTTTATGCCTTGATTGTAAGTGATTTCTATGCCCGTTTTTAATGTTCATTACATTTTTGAAATCCTCGTAGCTCAATTTACCTATTTCTACCAATATTTTGAGCTAGGGTTTATATTTAAAATTTTACCCATGGATGACATGTATGAATTTTGATGTTTTATGGTAGAATATGAAGCTTGAGATTGTGTTAAACATTTTTTTCTAAGTGATTTTTCGTAAAAACGAGTAAAATGACATAATCGGTAAAAATACCTAATATTCATAAGTCCATGTTAGAGTGTGAATTTGATGTTGCTATAGAAGGGAAAAATGATCAGCATGTCAAAAAATATAAGAAAATAGGATGAGGTTTAATTTACGAGCCTTGGGGCAAAAGTGTAAATATGTGAAAGTTTAGGGGCAAAATGGTAATTTTGCCAAAGTTCGTACTAGGGGCTGTATTGATGAATGTGTGTATTAAATAAATTAATTTGGAATTATAGATCAAGAGAATAGAGATTCGAGTCGAGATCAGGGGAAAAATAAAGTTTACGAGGAATAGGCTCGACTATTCTCATTTTGTATCGAGGTAAGTTCATGTGTAAATAAGGTAACATAATTTTTATTTTAAGTGATTTAATGATATTTTTATGATGTGATATTTATTATCATGAAATATTGTGCTTTGTGAATTATTATTTGGTAATACACAAATTATGTGAATAATTTAATAAGTATGAGACGTTAGTAAATATCGATTTCTATATTCAGAAGAAGGCGATCGAAATGTGTAATTGAAAAGAATCCTGTTTGAACCTTGGGAATAGATTAGGGTACAAGTGACATGTCACTAGGATGGTTGAGTTCCGAACTCGTTGAGTTGAGTCCGAGTTCGTGAGATGTAACTAGGCATCCGAGCTCGTGGAGTTGAGTCCGAGTTCACTTATGGATGCGAACTTCCGAACTCATTGAGTTGAGTCCGAGTTCGTGAAATGTAACTAGTCATCTGAGCTCGTTGAGTTGAATCCGAGTTCACTTATGGATGCGAACGTCTAAGCTCGTTGAGTTGAGTCCGAGTTCGTGAAATGTAACTAGGCATCCGAACTCGTTGAGTTGAGTCCGAGTTCACTTATGGATGGGAACGCTCGAGCTCGTTGAGTTGAGTTCGAGTTCGCTTATGGGCGAGTTACATGTTAGCTTGGCGACATATGTGGCACTTATGTGCAAACTTTCCATATATCCGAGTTATATTCCGATGTGTTCAACGGGTAAAATTCTAGTGAAATGGAAGAATACTCAAGATGCAAGTGACGTATTGGTAAGTATTGTGGAATGGGCATTTTGGACAGGTATGTACTTAACCCTCGGGTTGAGACTTGATACGACAACAATAATATGGTAAGATGATGAATGATGAATAGAAATGTGATACATGTTTTGGTGATATTATGCTAATGTTGGTTGGTATAATTGCTTTGTTAAGTTATTTGCATGTGTACTTACTAAGCATCTATGCTTACTCCTCCTTTTCATTCTTTGTAGTTTTGACAAGTCAATTTGGATATCCGGACGGTCGGAGGCACGCTCACACTATCACTGGACAATCACGGTATAATGACTTGAAAATTTTTGGAAATATGGCATGTATAGCATTCCAATCATTTTGTGTGTATAATCTTACGGTATGTCCATGGATGGAATGGAAATGTTTGAGAATGATTATCTATTGGAATGGCTAATCAAGTTTATACATGATAACATGTATGCCTTATGTCTTAACTAAACCTTGAAAATCCTTGGAAAGGTAAAATTTGCCACAAAACAGAATCAGACAACAGCAGTAACGTGAATTTGAAAATTCACTAAAAATAGTAGAAAGTGAATTAAATGATGAATAAGTTATGGAATCGAATCTTGATGACTTTATTTTCATATAGAAGAAATGAAACAGGTAAATGAGTTATATTTTATGAGATATTTAAGTTTTAGTGGAACAGGGTCAGAGCGATCTTTGAATCCCCTGTTTTGACTTTAAAAATTCACCATAAATCGTAAAAAAACAATCAGGAGTTGTACATTACATGTATAAAATCCTTATTGAGTCTAGTTTTATAATAAATAAATGGAATAGTCATTGAAACTCTTACAGGTAGATATATGATTTGCAATACGCAGGGGTTAGAGTAGTCAAACCTTGAAACAGGGGAGACTTTAAATAATAAACTGTACTAATTCGCCTGACCAAAAATTCTATAAAAATATTAGTAAGTATATATATGAGTCTAGTTTTAAGGAAAATTTACAGAATTGGATTTTGAGTTTCGTAACTCAAGATATGAATTTTTGAGCGACTGTGATGTAGTTAGCCAGCTTGTCTGGAAATTTTAAAATAAATTGTTTGAGCTATTTAATTAATGAATTAAGTCCGGTAACATCTCGTGCTCGACTTTGGCTACGGTCTCGGGTGCTGGGGCATTACAGAAGAATGATTCATATAGGCGTATCCCTGCTGAGCACAAGTTGAGTCCAATTCAGAAAATGCTAATTTTGAGGGCTCTTAGGCATTCCAAAGCCTATAAATACACCCTACAGGAGGAAGAATAGGGAGGCACAGAATAGGGCTAATTGATCCATCTCAGAAGCAGGATTCACCTCAAGACTGAAGATCTCTCCTCAATTTCCCCTTCAAGAGTTCTGGGTTTTCTTTATGTTTTGTATTCTTTATTATTCTGAGATGTTTTCTTATTTAGTTTTAAACTAAATCCCCTAAATACCTAAGGGGAATGAAACCTAAGACGAATCTTGTTATTATTTTTTGAATTGTATGATAAATATTTAACTTGTTCTTAATTATGTGTTCTTAATTCTTGTTTTGATATCCCAGCATACTGATCCAATATAAACTCTTATTCAGAAGAGGAATAGACCCTGTCTAAGAGTACATTTGTCATAATTAAGCAGATTTGATTGTGCGCCTAGACATAGGGTGATAAGATTTCGTCGGATTAGGTTGAAACCTAATAAGGGGATTCATAGATCGAGTTAATGCAACCCTAGGGTGTTAATAGAGAAAGGTCTCAATTATTCATTCTAGGGATTAGACGTTATTAGTCTTGAACAGGGATAATAACATAACTTAGGGATCTCTACGAAACAAGTTAAATGAATAAATCGTCTGATTCGGAGCCAGAATAACAAGTAAAGTGTAGGTGGATTTTTCCTTAGGTATTAGTGTAGGTGGATTTTTCCTTAGGTATTGTCTTAATTCAATCGATTTTCCCAAAAGCAATTTCCCAATTCCATTCTCTGTGAATTCTTAGTTAGATAATTAGTTAGTTAAAACAAAAACCTCTTTATTTTTAGGCTAGATAATAAGAAGACAATCATTACTAGTACCTTTAGTTCCTTTAGGTTCGACAATCCGGTCTTACTAAAACTATACTACTGTTCGATAGGTACACTTGTCTACATCGTGATAATAGTTAGTTTCATGAATGATGAATTATAAATATTTAAAACCTATCACGAAATCACGCGATCAAGTTTTTGGCGCCGTTGCAGGGGAGCTAAGGTATTAGGAACGCTCAATTTTTATTACTTTAGCCATTTATTTTTCTTGCAGTTTATCTAATTTTATTATTATTATTAGTTATTAATTTACTTTTTCCTTCTCTTAGCAGGTTTTTATAGTTTATGACTAGAAGAAACCCGTCAGGACCACTACTTTTTGACGAAGAAATCGATCGCACAGTTCGCAGAAACCAAAGAGAAATAAAGGGAAGCTTAAGATACACAGAGAACGAACAAGAGGACGATACTCAACCCCCAACCGAAGAGATGGCTGAAAACAAAGACAATTAGCTACCTCCTGTAATTGCGGTTAATCAAAATCCTGCTCCACGTACTATGTATGATTATGCTAAACCTTCTTTAACAGGAACTGAATCAAGCATAGTTAGACATACTGTAGTTGTAAATACCTTTGAACTGAAACCTAACACTATTCAAATGATACAACAATTTGTTCAGTTTGACGGTTTACAGAATGAGGATCCCAACGCTGACTTAGCAAACTTCCTGAATTCTGCGATACTTTTAAAATTAATGGCGTCTCTGATGAGTCTTCGGTTGTTTCCGTTTTCATTAAGAAATAAAGCTAAACAGTGGTTGAACTCATTACCACGAGTGTCAATTACTACTTGGGAACAAATGACTGAAAAAGTGTTACTAAAATATTTTTCGCCGGCTAAAATGACTAAATTACGTAATGATATCTCTTCTTTTGTGCAGATGGATTTAGAAACACTCTACGATGCATAGGAGAGATACAAGGACCTTTTGAAAAGGTGGCCTCACCATGGGTTACCGCTTTGGTTACAGGTTCAAACGTTCTATAATGGCCTGAATCCTTCGACTCGACAAATGGTTAACGCAGCTGCTGGCAGAACCATCAATAATAAAACACCTAAGATACCTATGAGTTTATAGAGGAGATGCCACTGAATAACTATCAGTGGCAAGTCATGAGGACAAAGCCAACAAAAACATCCGGCGTTTATAACGTCGACTCGGTCATCATGCTCTCTAATCAGGTAGAACTCTTGAATAAGAAAATTGATGGTTTTCTTAGTTCTTCGCAGGTTCACCCAGTAATGCAGTACGAAGCAAGTGGAGGTGGAACAAGTCATTCGTAATACCAACCCTATGGCCACAACATGGATAACGAACAATTAAATTACATGGGTAATAATCCTCGACCTCAAAAAAATCCATATAGTAACACTTACAATGCAAGTTGGAGGAACCACCCTAATTTCTCGTGGGGCAGTCAAGGAAATCAAAGACCACAACCACCTCCAGGCTACCAACAACCATCCTACCAACAGGAAAAGAAGCCGAACCTTGAAGAAATGCTCTCCAAGTTTATATCGGTGTCAGAAACTCGTTTCTAGAATACCGAGACAACACTTAAAAATCAACAAGCGTCGATCTAAGGGCTCGAAACTCAGATAGGCCAGCTTTCCAAATTAATCTCTGAACAACCACAAGGAAGTTTGCCAAGTAATACTGAACCTAACCCAAGGGAACAGCTCAACGCAATTAATGTTCAAGATGAAGAAGAAGTTGTTGAGCCTGAGCCAGAACCAAGACAAGAAACTGTGGTAAGTAAAGGTCAAGGTGAGGTAGATCAAAATAAAAACAAAATGGTTCATGTCGAATATAAACCTCGTGTTCCATACCCCAACGCGACAAGGAAAGACCACTTAGATGAACAATTTGATAAATTCCTTAAACTTTTAGAAAAATTACACATTAACTTACCGTTTATTGAAGCGCTATCGCATATGTCAAACGCAATGAAATTTTTAAAGGAGTTTTTAGCAAATAAGCGGAAGTTGGACGAGGCGTTGCATGTGGAGCTAAACGCAGTGTGCTCAGCTATTCTGCAAAATCAACTACCGAAACAAACTAAAAGATCCAGGGAGTTTTACGATTCCTTACTTAATTGGTAGTTTAGATGTTAATAAAGCATTAACTGATTTAGGGGCTAGTATCAACGTCATGCCTTACAAAATGTTTAAGCAACTAGGTCTCAGGAAACACAAACAGACTAGGATGAGCATTCAATTAGCAGATAAAACTACAAGATTCCCTAGGGGTATTATTGAAGATGTGCTAGTTAAAATCGATAAATTATATTTCCCATTGATTTCATTGTTATAGACATAGAGGAGGATAGCAACACTCTTTTAATTCTAGGAAGGCCCTTTTTAGCAACTATTAAAACAATTATTGATGTTGGCACAGGTGAACTCACACTCCATGTGGGAGACGAAACAATCACCCTTGAAGCTCGCAATTCTGGCAACACAATGGAAATTAAAGGTGATCGTCTAAACCATTCTACTAAAACTGACAATATGGTGCAACCTTCTTTGCAGGAAATGAGTCTGAAGGAAGTACATGAACCATTCTCAAGAAATAGTGGTGGACCCATTCATGACGATCGATGGCTACAAATCGAGGAGCTAGATGAATGGCGGATGCATAAACTGAGAACACTTGACAAACCGAATCTACGATAGAACGAGCTCAATACCTTTCCAAATCAACTTAAGATTGGGGATAAAGTTTTATTATATGCCGCTGATCCTCACATTGTCACAACTACACCGAATGAAGAAATCCCTCTTACAGTACTTAGTATTTTTCCATTCGGTACAGTTGAGGTAAGTCACCCCAAGTTCGGCACTTTTAAGGTAAACAACACCTGTCTAAAACCTTATTTTGATGAGATTGATAGCAGGAATGAGGAGTATAAACTTCTCAAACCACCATGATCATTCAACGGAGAGATAAGTCGAGCTTAGACTATAAATAAGAGCTTCTCAGGAGGCAACCCGAGCAATAACTGCATTAAATTCTTTAAAATTTGGTCTTAAACATCTAACTTACTAACAGAACACTTGAATACAGGTTTTCCACAGAGACACGGTAAAGAACACGGGTGTGCTTAGGGCCGTGTGAAAATAGGGCAAGGGTTTCCACAAACAAGGGCTACGATAAAAAGCTACGACCATGAGACATGGCCGTGGTCGAGCCTGCCAAAACAACATGGACGTGTGACATGCCCATGTGGAAGAACCGTGGGCAAACCTATTAAAACAGCACGAGTGTGCGACATGCCCGTGGCTAGCACCCATGGTCGAACCTGTTAGATTGACACGGGCGTCGGAGAAGCGAACAACGCTAGACACGGCCTTACGACACGGCCGTATGCACCCACACACCCAAGGAACATAGACGTGTACTAAATGTCAGACGCGCCCAAATTCAAAATTCGCGAATCACACGGGCTAAAATTGGGGAACACGGGTGTGTTACCTAGCTGTGTGGCCCAAAACCTATAATTACCTTGCACTATTCACTTTTTTCCCCATTCAAAAACCCTAACCCTAGCCCCTACAAGTCCACACGCCCTCTATACCACACTCGTGCACCGCTTCCCACTCCATTTTTGACGCTCAATCTCTCTCCCCTAGCGTTTGTTTACTTCTTTCACTTCTATTTTACTTATTTCAAATGCTTATTATCAACATAATCTTCATATCTTTTGAACTATTTATCATTTTTCTCATTATTATATCATTTAATTTGCATTTTTCTCATTATTATATCATTTAATTTGCATTCTTAGGTTGGTTATCATACATTTCGTGTTAAATCGAGTTATTAGGGAAACCTTATACCCATGACATTACTATGTTTATTTTCATGCTATTACCATGCCAATGTCTATCATTTAATTTGCATTCTTAGGTTAGTTATCATACATTCCGTGTTAAATCGAGATTAGGAAAATCTCATACCCATTACATTACTATTCTCATTCTCATGGTTATTTTGGTTGAGTTTGCTTCGTATTAGTAGTTTTGGCTGAAATAGTTAGTTCAAATTCATGACTTTTTACTTTTTCAAATTCGTTTACCTATTATTATTCTTTATATTACAGGCTTATAATGTCATCTTCACGAGGAAAGAAGGCCGTTGTCCCTACTTCGAAGAAGAGGAAGGGACCATCATCTTCTGCGAGTCCAACCACGAAAATTCGTCACCCTCTCCTTCAGTTCCCCTGAGGGCCCCAAGAAGAACTTTTCCAAATATTTCAGGCCTGACCTTTAATTGCGGGCTGCTGCATCGACTGGGCTGCCGTAGAATAAGTTTAGTTGGCTAATGCAATTCGGGCCCTCTTAACCACCGACCCGTGGGAGCTGTTCTTTGGGATCATCGAACCAACATACCTCGAGCTCACAATGGAACTATGCTCAACGTTCTATATTCAAACTGTAATGACGAACTACGATGATCCCAGTACAGTCCAGTTTCGCCTAGGCAGGTTAGGCCGCCAGCTAAGTGTCCAAAAGTTCGGTGCTACACTGGGTTTATATACGGAGAAATTTAAGGAAGGGAATGAGCTACATGCTCTCAACTGCCATATCCATTGTTCTCATTCACGGTGCTAGGACGCGCTAGTACCAGGTGAGGCCACCTACAATCCTAGCCGCTTCAAGGCATCAGCTCTCCCTTCATCTCTGAGGTACCTACACACCATTTTGGCTCACATGATTACAGGGAGGCGAGAGAACACAGGCGTCGTCAACACTCACGACGCCTATTCTTATGGTGTATGTCGCACGGGCACGTCATCGACCTTGCCTATTTCATCGCCCTCGTGATTCAGCACCAGATGGAGCGGCGTAGGAAAGGGGTCATCTCCATTGGCCCCTACGTGACTCGGTTGGCTCGACACTTCGGGCTCTTCAGCACCGCGGCCCAAGAATAATCCCTTACCCTCATCGGCCAAATGTCTCCACAAGGCATCTCAAGCATGCTTAGCATGAGGATGATTGAGAGGAGCCGACGAACCTACCCTCCCCAATATCGTCTCACGCAATCTACCGAGGAGGAGGCCTACGAGGACATTTCTGATGATGTCCCTCCATAGCACGAGGACCCACCGAGCCAGCCACCACCACCCTCTCGTCCAGTTCATGCGGCGACTTCATATGCTGACATCTTTGAGCGCCTCACTCAATTCGAGCAGCTGTATTTTCAATGATTTGACAACATTGATGCTACTCTACAGTAGAATTTTTTAGCACCTCCACATCTCATTGCCAGTCCCACCTCGCGAACCATCCAGCGATGAAGATGTCTAAGAACATTTATTTATTATTTTATGTTTTTAATTTTTATTAAGACTACTTTTTATTTTTATTAGATTTTAGAATTTTATTTTTAATTATCAATTTCAGTTATTTCTTTATGAATAATTATTCTTCCTAATATCCCCTAAAAAGTTCCTGATTTTATCACAGTTATATAGAGCTCTTAAGCTCATCATCGCATAAGAACTAAAAACTCCACCGGGAAAAGTTCTCCATGACTGCCATGTCCTGATCGACCACGACCATAGCTACAACTAGATATAATATTCTTTTGGCCTAGGACTTATGGATTAATGAAATTCTATGACCGCCGGAGTATCCTCCTCCACTCTCAAACCGATTACACTCCAAAACTCCAGTTTGAGGAATTCATCATACAGGAAGTTTCATTTCTCCCCTATCTTATTTTTATATTCTAATATCTATCTTTGTACATTGAGGGCAATGTACATCTTAAGTGTGGGGGGGTATTTATTTCATTATCATAAAAATCCCTAAATAACTGCCTTGTTCTCTTGAAAAGCTCTCATATCATATTTAGGATAAATTTTGATTGATTTATGATTTTAATTGGTATATCTTGAATTAAAATATAGGCATTTATGCATTGATTGTTTAAACCTTAAGACATTAGAGAATCAAGCCAGATTCACCATCAAGACTAAAGATCTCTCCTCAATTTCCCCTTCAGGAGTTTTGGGTTTTCTTTATGTTTTGTATTCTTTATTAT
Organism: Gossypium arboreum; assembly: GCF_025698485.1. Lineage (NCBI taxonomy): Eukaryota > Viridiplantae > Streptophyta > Magnoliopsida > Malvales > Malvaceae > Gossypium > Gossypium arboreum. The sequence continues at coordinate 79,411,862 of NC_069081.1, read as the reverse complement.
TCTGAGATGTTTTCTTATTTAGTTATAAACTAAAACCCCTAAATACCTAAGAGGAATGAAACCTAAGACGAATCTTGTTATTATTTTCTGAATTGTATGCTAAATATTTAACTTGTTCTTAATTATGTGTTCTTAATTCTTGTTTTGGTATCCCAGCATACTAATTCAAGATAAGCTCTTATTTAGAGGAGGAATAGACCCTGTTTAAGACTAAATTTGTCATAATTAAGCAAAGTTTATTGCGCGCCTAGACATAGGGTGACAAGATTTTGCCAGATTAGGGTGAAACCTAATAAAGGATCCATAGATCGAGTTAATGCAACCCTAAGGTGTTAATTAGAGAAAGGTCTATATTATTCAATCTAGGGATTAGACGTTATTAGTCTTGAATAGGGATAATAACATAACTTAGGGATCTCTACAGAATAAGTTAAATGAATAAATCATCCAATTCGTAGCCAGAATTACAAGTAAAGTCTAGATGGATTTTTCCTTAGGTATTGTCTTAATTCAATCGATTTTCCCAAAAGAAATTTCCCAATTCCATTCTCTGTGAATTCTTAGTTAGATAATTAGTTAGTTAAAACAAAAACGTCTTTATTTTTAGGCTAGATAATAAGAAGACAGTCATTACTAGTACTTTTAGTTCCTCTGGGTTCGACAATTCGGTCTTGCTAAAACTATACTACTGTTTGATAGGTACACTTACCTACATCGCGATAATAGTTAGTTTCAAGAATGATTAATTATAAATATTTAAAACCTATCACGAAATCACGCGATAATTTATATTATTATCTCTCTTGAGACTAACAATGTCTAACCCTAGGTTGATTAATTGTTTCTAATTAAAACCCCTAGTGTTGCATTAACTCGATCTATGGATTCCTTTATTAGGTTTGACCCTAATCCGGCAGATTTATGTCACCCTATGTCTAGGGGTGCAATCAACTCTGCTTAATTATGCTAGATCTACTTCTTGGATAGAGACTTTTGCTCCTCTGAATAAGCACATCAATACTTGAATCAATATATTGGAATATTAAAGCAAGAATTAAGAACACATAATTAAGAACAGATCAAGTATTTATCATATAATTCAGAAAATCATAACAAGATTCGTCTTAGGTTTCATCTTCCTTAGATATTTAGGGAATTTAGTTCATATATGTAAAAGAAGACATCTCAAAAGAATAATAATAACAAAACATAAAGAAAACCCAAAAATTCCTCAAGGAAATTGAAGGGAGATCTTCAGTCTTAAAGAAGAATCTGGCTTCTGAGATGGATCAATCGGCTTTCCTTAAGTAATTCCTTGCCTCCTTCTCCATGTCTTCCTAGGTACCCTTCTAGGGTATTTATATAGGATTTAGAATGCTTCCAAACCCTGAAAAGTGACCTTTTTTGAATAGAACTATACTTGGGCCCGACAGGGGCACGCCCGTGTGACACCCCCATGTGGGGTGGCTTAGGCCGTGTTAGAGTTTGCTAAATAGACACGGGCTTGTTGTCTACCCGTGTTGGGAAGTCTAGGCCGTGTTGATTTCCCATGTTGACCTAATTTCTCTGTTTTTGGCCTGTTTCTCACTCTTTTTACTCTTCTATGCTTACCTAATTATAAAACATGAAATTAAGGGATTAGGAGCATCGAATTTCACAAATCTAATGATAATTCATCCAAAAATATGCTTACCATGAGATAAAAATATGTATAAATTATGACTTATCAGCGGGTAATGCGAGTGGCAGTTAGAGAGGAATTAAAGATATAGTAAAAAGATCTGAGGCTCGTGCACCTACCAGAGCTTATGCTATATGCGCACGCGAGGAGGCTTCTTCCCCAGATGTCATTACTAGTACATTCACTCTCTATGATACTAATGTAATTGCATTGATTGATTGATCGCGTGATTTCGTGATAGGTTTTAAATATTTATAATTAATCGTTCTTGAAACTAACTATTATCGCGATGTAGGCAAGTGTACCTATCAAACATTAGTATAGTTTTAGCAAGACTGGATTGTCGAACCCAAAGGAACTAAAAGTACTAGTAATGACTGTCTTTTTATTATCTAGCCTAAGAATAAAGAGGTTTTTGTTTTAACTAACTAATTATCTAAACTAAGAATTCACAGAAAGTAAAATTGGGGGATTACTTTTGGAAAACAATTGAATTAAGGCAATACCTAAGGAAAAATCCACCTAGACTTTACTTGTTATTCTGGCTCTGAATCGGACGATTTATTCATTTAACTTGTTTTGTAGAGATCCCTAAGTATGTTATTATCCCTAGTCAAAACTAATAACGTCTAATCCCTAGATTGAATAATTGAGACCTTTCTCTAGTTAACACCCTAAGGTTGCATTAACTCGATCTATGGATTCCCTTATTAGGTTTCACCCTAATCAGGTAAAATCTTGTCACCCGATCTCTAGGCGCGCAAACAACTCCGCTTTATTATGACAAATGTACTCTTAGACAGGGTCTATTCCTCCTCTAAATAAGATCTTATCTTGAATCAGTATGCTGGGATATCAAAACAAGAATTAAGAACACATAATTGAGAACAAGTTAAATATTTATCATACAATTCAGGAAATAATAACAAGATTCATCTTAGGTTTCATTCCCCTTAGGTATTTAGGGGTTTTAGTTCATAACTAAATAAGAAAACATCTTAGAATAATAAAGAATACAAAACATAAAAAAAACTCAAAACTCCTGAAGGGAAATTGAGGAGAGATCTTCAGTCTTGATGGTGAATCCAGCTTCTGAGATGGATCAATCGACTTCCTTGGAGTAATTCCTTACTCCCTACTCTCCATCTCCCTTTTCTTCCTCCTCTAGGGTGTATTTATAGGCTTTGGAATGCCTAAGAGTCCTCAAAATTAGCCTTTTCCGAATTGGACTCAACTTGGGCTCGGTAGGGACACGCCTATTTTCTATTACTCTAGGCCCTGCTCGAGCCTGCCAAATTGACACGGCCGTGTGATCTGCCCGTGTGAGGAGGTCCAGGCTGTGATGATTTCGTACTTTGGCCTATTTTCTCTATTTTTGGTCCATTTCTCGTTCTTTTCTCTCTCCTATGCTCTCCTAAGTATAAAATATGAAATTAAAGCATTAGAAGCATAGAATTTACCAATTCTAAGGGAAATCATCCATAAAATGCGTTAAACATGAGGTAAAAATATGTATAAATTATGGTTTATCATTGTTCCTAGTTCAACTCATTCTTATGTCTGTGAGACTTTAGTATTTAGTAAGACTCTGCCTATTGAGTCTACTGAGTTTGTGATTAGATTGTCAAACCCCTTGGGCCGGTGTGTTATGGTTGACAAAGTGTGTAAGAATTGTCTTTTAATGGTTCGAGATTCGTGCTTTCTGGCTGATTTGATGTTGTTTCCATTTGATAAGTTTGACATAATTTTGGGTATGGATTGGTTGACTTTGCATGATGCTGTTGTAAACTATCAAAGAAAGACTATTGGTTTACGGTTCTAGAATAATGAGATTATCCGGATTGAATCTAATGACCTAAATGAGTTACCAGTAGTAATCTCTTTGATTCTAGCTCAAAAATATGTGAGAAAAGGTTGTGAAGCTTATTTTGCCTATGTGCTTGACAGTAAAGTGGCTGAAAGAAACATTGAATCAATAACAGTTGTATGTGAGTATCCAGATGTATTTCTTGAAGAATTACTGGGTTTGCGACCTATTTGGGAGGTAGAGTTTGGTATTAAGTTAATGCCTGGGACAACTCCGATATCCATAGCTCCGTATAGAATGGCACCAACAGAATTAATAGAATTGAAAGCTCAGTTGCAATATTTGACAGATAGAGGTTTCGCGTGACCGAGTTTTTCTCCTTGGGATGCACCAGTATTGTTTGTGAAAAAGAAAGATGGAACTATGAGAATGTGCATTGATTATAGACAGCTCAACAAGGTGACTATAAAGAATAAATATCCTTTGCCACAAATTGATGATTTGTTTGATCAGCTGAAAGGGGCTACAGTGTTTTTGAAGACAGATTTGAGATCAGGCTACTATCAGTTACGAGATAAAGGCTCTGATGTGCCAAAAACTACTTTTTGAACGAGGTATGGGCATTATGAGTTTTTAGTTATGCGATTCGGACTCACTAATGCACCTCCTGTCTTCATGGATTTGATGAATCGGATCTTTAGACCGTATCTGGACCGATTTATGGTTGTTTTTATAGATGACATTTTGATCTACTCTTGTGATAAAGCTGAACATGCCGAACATTTGAGACTTGAGTCACAGACTTTGCGAGATAAGCAGTTGTATGCAAAATTCAGTAAATGTGAGTTCTGGTTAAGTGAAGTCAGTTTTCTGGGTCATGTGGTATCAGCATCGGGAATACAGGTTGATCCGAGCAAAATTTTAGCTATTCTTGACTGGAAACCTTCGAGAAATGTTTTTGAAGTCTAAAGTTTTCTAGGACTTGCTTGTTACTATAGACGGTTCGTGAAAGGTTTCTCTATGATTGCAGCCCCGATGACAAAGCTATTACAGAAAGATGTTAAGTTTGAATGGTCAGAGAAGTGCCAGAAAAGCTTTGATCAGTTGAAAGCCCTTTTGACTGAAGCTCCAGTGCTAGTTCAGCCAGAATCAGGGAAAGAATTTGTTATTTATAGTGATGCATCTTTAAATGGTTTGGCCTATGTTTTGATACAGGAAGGCAGAGTTATAGCTTATACCTCGAGACAGTTAAAGCCACATGAAAGGAATTATCCGACACACGACTTAAAATTAGCAGCTATTGTGTTCGAATTGAAAATATGGCGCCACTGAAAATATGGCGCCACTATCTGTTTGGTGAAAAATGTCATGTTTATTCTGACAAAAAAAGTTTGAAATACTTGATGACTCAGAAAGATCTGAATTTCAGACAATGCCGATGGTTAGAATTGCTAAAAAACTATGAGCTTGTGATTGACTATCACCCAGGAAAGGCTAATGTGGTTGCTGATGCTTTAAGACGAAAATCACTTTTTGCTTTGCGTGCAATAAATGCGCATACGGCCATGTCTGATGATGGTTTGGTAGTAGCTGAATTGAAAGCTAGACCGTTATTTGTTCAACAAATTTATGATGCCCAGAAGGTTGATAATGAATTATTAGCAAAATGAGCTCAGTGTGATACAGATGCTAATTCAGAATTCAGAGTTGATGCTGAGGGTTGTTTGAGGTTGAGAAACCGGATATGTGTCCCAAGAAATTCAGAGTTGATTCAGATGATTTTGAATGATGCTCACAACAGTCGGTTATCTGTTCACCCAGGTAATACGAAAATGTATAATGATCTGAAATAGCTTTATTGGTGGCATGGAATGAAACGAGACATTTTTGACTTTGTTTCGAAATGTTTATTCCTTCAACAAGTAAAAGCCGAGCATCAGATACCTTCTGGATTGCTTCAGCCGATTATGATACCAGAGTGGACGTGGGATAGAGTTACTATGGATTTTGTATCTGGTTTACCGTTGACATCGTGCAAGAAAGATGCAATCTGGGTTATTATGGATAAATTAACTAAGTCGGCTCATTTTGTTCCAATACATACAGACTACTCACTTGATAAGCTGGCTAAATTGTATGTTTCTCAAATTGTGAGATTACATGGTGTATCTATATCTATTGTTTCGGATAGAGATTCAAGATTTACATTGCGATTTTGGAAGAAATTGCAAGATTCTTTATGTACGAAATTACATTTCAGTACTGCTTTCCATCCGCAAATAGACGGCCAGTCTGAACGAATCATTCAGATACTTGAGGATATGATAAGATGTTGCATTCTCGATTTCGAAGGTACGTGGGAACAATACCTACTTCTGATTGAATTTACGTATAATAACAGTTTTCAATCGAGTATCAAAATGGCACCTTATGAGGATTTGTACGGTCGTAAATTTCGTATACCATTGTACTGGACTGAGCTCAGTGAAAATAAGATACACGGAGTTGACTTAATTAGAGAAACTGAGCAGAAAGTGAAAGTGATCCGTGAAAGTCTAACAATAGCATCAGATCATCAGAAATCATATGCGGAATTGAAACGTAAAGATATAGAGTTTCAGATCGAAGATAAAGTCTTCTTGAAAGTCTCACCGTGGAAGAAAATACTCAGATTTGGTCGTAAAGGCAAATTAAGTCCAAGATTTATTGGGCCGTATGAGATTATAGAGTGTATCGGGCCAGTTGCTTACAGACTATTGTTACCACTTGAGTTAGAAAGATCCAAAATGTATTCCATGTTTTGATGCTTCTTAGATATCGATCTAACCCTTCAAATGTGATTAGTCTGTCTAAGATTGAGATTAAGCCTGATATGACGTACGAAGAAGAACTGATTCGTATTCTAGCTCACGAGACTAAGGAATCGCAAAATAAGAAGATTTGGTTGGTTAAAGTACTATGGCATAAGCACAGAGTTGAGGAAGCAACGTGGGAGCCAGAGGATGCAATGAGAGAACGTTATCCGAACCTATTCACCGGTAAGATTTTCGGGGACGAAAATCCCTAAGGGGGAGAATTGTAACAGCTCGATATAGACCCTGATTGGAATGTGGTTTCGGGACCACGAATCTGAGTCAAAAAAATATTTAAAAATTTTTTACTGTGATTATTTTGTGTGAATTTATATAGTGAAATTTTTGTGATTTAATTTTGTCGTTTAGGTATCTGATTAAATAAAAGGACCTAATAGCGTAAAAGGGAAAATTGGTGGTTATTTCTAAAAGGGGACTTAATTGCTAATGGCTTTCTAAATTGGAGTATTTATGTTGTAAATATTCCATTAACATATTGTTGGGATGGTAATGGACTTATATTATAAGATTTTATTATTTTCTCACTAAGGTAATAAAAGTAATTTAGTAATAAACATATATTAGTTAAAATATAAGTTATCAAAATTCATTTTATACTCATTTGTTCTTCTTGTCGAAAGTTAAAACAAAGAAATAGAAAGAAGCAAAGCTAGGGTTCGACATTTATTCAAGCTCAATCAAGGTTCATTTTTGTTCGATTTTTTGATAATTTCTACGTTTTTGAGATCGTTGCTTCGAGTACTACAAAACCCATGCTTGAATTTTTTATTTTGGTGAATATTTTGAGTTATTCCATTGTTGAGAACTTGTGATTTTTGTTGTTTGATGATGAAATATGAAAGATATGTTTTAGATTAACATATTTTGTATTGAAGTTTTTGATGATTTTGAGTTATTAGTGTGACAACCCTAATTTGACCCTAGTCGGGAAGTGGTTTCGGGACCACAAAACCGAGTCACAAAAATAATTTAATGTTATATTCTAATCTTATTATATGTGAAAGTGCATGTGTGAAAGTATCGTGTCTTAATTTTGTCATTTGAATGTGGAATTAATTAAAAGGGACTTATGTGAGAAATTTTGAAAATGTGATAGGCTGAACTGTAGTAGCCAAATATTGCATGGCTTAAAATATGGGAATTTGCATGTCAAATTCCTCATTTTTAAGTAAGTGGCCGGCCATAATGATGGTTGAATAGCCATATATACATTATATATTAATATTATAATAGTTAATGGCTTAAATTATGAAATAAAAGAAAATTAACAAAAATAAGAAAAGATGGTAAAAAGGAAAAAAAAAAACAAAAATGTTTTGTTCATCTTCTTCCTTAGCTTAGCCGAATCTTAAAGAACGAAAAGGGAGATAAGCCATTCGGTCACCTTTAAGCTTGAATTAAGGTAAGTAATTCATGTTAGTTCTTGAAATTTTAGCATATTTTAAGCTAGTTACTAAGTCCCTTACTTAGCCCATGTCAAAATTTTGAATTGTGTGGTGATATGAGTAATCGGCCGTGGAAGAATTTGAGGAAAATGGTTGTTGTCTTTATGTTTTAATGAGTAATTGTGGATGGGTGAAGTTTGAGCTAGTTAAATGTTCATATAGGTGGTTTGGGTGATAGGAAAAATCGGCTTGTGTGTATGTATAGTTGCCGAATGTGAATTTAGATAACATTTGTGTAGTATTTGCATTTTAAAATGATGGAATGGGGATTTAAGCTTGATAAAATTTTTGTTAAGAATGAATGAAAGAAATATGTGTATTCGGCTATGGATGATTGGATAATAAATTGGTGTGGATGCTTTGAATATTGAATATATATTGTTATAAGTTGAATTTAATTTGTTAAATTGTCATTGTGATTGCCGAATGTGTATATAGTCAAAGAAAAATTTGTTAAAGTGTTTAGTTAATTGACATTAGGTTAATGGTGTGTGTATAAATTATTTAAAATAAAAACTTTGTATGAGTATTAAAGATTGTATATGAATTTGGCCTTGGGAGAAATTTTAGTATAAAATGCTTGAATGTTAAATAGGTTATTGCTTTAATGACCAAATTTGCCAAAGGATAATGCATGAACTAGTTGATCAATATGTGTTAAGGAAATGTGAATAAATATCTATTTGATAAGCTATATATTTGGCTATAAGGTTAAGAGATATATATGAAAATATGATAAGCCATATGGGTTTTGTGTTTGTGTATGTGAATTAGGTATACAATGAATATTCAGCTATGAAGGCTAAAGGTTAAGTCATAGAAATTTTGGTGATATTCATATTCGGTCATTAGGGTTATATGTAACTTGGCTATGTGGGTTACGTGTTAAGGTAATTTACTTATTTGTTATGTGTATTCGGTCATAAAGGTGTACATAAGGAAATGTTAAATTAATGGTATTAAATTGCTTAATGTGATTAAAAATGTGTATGACCATTTTGTATTTGAGCTAAAAGTAGCTATATGACCTATTAAATTTCTTGTCATATTCGGCCATAAGCTAGCATGATGGGACTTTAATAACTTAAATTTGTTTGAATTAGCTCAAGAGTATAGAGAACCAAGGTTGGACAAGGGAAAAGGGAAAGTAGTTGAATAGATGATCTGAGACTATTCAAAAATATTCGAGGTAAGTTTTAAGTAGTTAAACATAAATAATATTCGATAATGACATGACATATTATGAGAATTAAGTATTACTTGTAATGCATGTATATGGTCGAATGGAAAATATATTATGGAAGTAAAAAAGTGATATGCTTTTATGATTAAATGATAAGTGTTAGATGAATATGAGTGAGATGTTATGTGTAAACTATCAAATGATAAGTGCAAATGTAAACTATCAAATGATAAGTGCAAATGATGAAATGTAATAAAAGTGAATAAAATGTAGGATGATATATTCGAATGATGCTAGTACCTAATTTGGTGTGATTGTGTTATATGAAAATTGTTGATTTGAATATCGTATAGTACTATTCGAGCCTTTGAGAGTAGCAGGCTATGATGCCGGTGAAATACTATTCGGGCCTTTTAGCCTAGCAGGCTCTGATGCCGGTGAAATACTATTCGGGCTTTTGAGCCTAGTAGGCTATGATACCGGTGAGATACTATTCGGGCCTTCGAGCCTAGCAGGCTATAATGCCGGTGAAATGATATCGGGCTTTGAGCCTAGCAGGCTAAATGCCGATGATTTGATGAAAGTCTAAGACTAAGATATCTCGTGTTAGAACGGAAAATGAATACATTCAATAAGTTAAGTTGGCCAGGTACGTATTATGTACTTATATGTGGGCTTGAAATGATTTGAATCATAAGTGTATAATGTAATACATATGTGAATAAATGTCATAACTATATCTATGATCATGATACATTCGGTCAAAGTATGTGAAAGTATTTGATTTATTTATGTTATATGAATTCATATTAAGTGAAATAAAAATGCTAAATGTGCATTATGTGCTTGTGTATATTCGGCCAAATGGCTATATATCTAGAAAATGGCCTCTTGAGGAATTGAATGATCGAAGTATAATTGAGTTTATTTGTTTGCATTGCTTAAAACTTACTAAGCTTATGAAAGCTTACTCTGTTTGTTATGTTTCTTTGTTTTATAGATCGTTGACTCTAGCCACTTGCTCGGGAATCATCAGCAACTCGTCACACTATCTATCATTTTGGTACTATTATGTTTTGGATCTGGTATTGCATATATAGAATAGACTATAGATGAATGATGTTTTGAGATGTTGTTGTATATAAGCCATTCGAATATGGTAACTTTTGAATGTCGGTATAAGTCTGAATTTCGATCTTTGATTTTTGTTTGGCTATGTATATAATTGCTAATGAACTTATGTAAATGTGGTTGTACAAACGTAGTGTTTTGAATTGGTAGCACTTCATAACCCACTCCGGCGACGGATACGGGTTATAGGGGTGTTACAATTAGGATTAAATTGCAAAAATAATAATTTGAGGGACTAAAATGAGAAATAAATGAAATATATGGATTGGTTTAAGAGTAGGTAAAATACGGCTCAACATGGGTATACTAAAATTTTGTGTATTTTGTGTATTGTGTAATAGGGACTAAATTGTAAAAATGGTAAATGTCAGGGGTAAAATGGTAATTTGCCCATTTATGTGTTTTTGGACTAAATTGAATGAAAATATGTTTGAATGAGCTTAATTTGAATATGTTTAGATCAAGAACCAAAAAAATCAGATTTGGATTAGGGGAAAACGAAAGTTGTCGATTAGCTACCCTGTTCCATTTTATAGAGGTACGTTTATAAGCAAATAGACGTGTTTAATTGTAGTTAAATGCTAGAGCTACATGTTGTTATGAAATGTATGAATTTATATTTATTATGGCCGAATGTGAAAAGGGTTGGTTACTACATTTCCGAATTCGTTTCGACTGAGTTACGACGTCCGAAAGCCCCGTATGAACCTTAGGAATAGTTAGGATACATATGTCATGACATAGGATTCCGATATGTGTGTGCGAGTAAGACCATGGCATCGATATGTGATTCCGATATGTTTTTAGGAGTAAGACCCTATCTGGGACAGTATATCGATATGTGACTACATGTAAGACCACGTCTGGGACATTGGCATTGTACGACTTGTGTGATTATCTGAGTGTCCTATCCAATTTCAAATGGTTAATCGGGCAAAGGTATAATGAGTTCGAATGTATAAAATGAGCTATATGTTAGGTATGAATTAACTTGTGAGCTACTTGAGAAAAGGTAAGTAAAAACCTTGGCTATTTGTTATAATCTTGTAAAGTGCAAATTAAGAAAATATGTGTATATGATATGTGTATTCGATTTTGTGAATGAGTAGACAGCATGTTATGAATAATTCTTATGTATAAGTGGATAAACGATGAGATACATATTCGGTTATATGGTTAACATCTGTATATGAAATTATATTAAGACATATGAGTTTTGTATTTGTGTATGCGAACTAGGTATATAATGAATATTCTGCCTTGAAGGTTAAATGATAATGTGTAAATTTTGACTATATAAACATTCGGTCAAGGTGATGATATAAATTGAAATAATTATATATGTTTATATATACTTAATATGAATATATATATATATATATAGATGATTGGATCTAAATGTGAAATGATAAAATAATCTGGTTTAGTTTAGTTAATTTGATAACATCATTGGGTTATTTATTTTCTTATGACTTACTAAGCTGTGATAGCCTACTCTATGTGTTATGTTTACTCTGTTTTTTATATTTTGGACTTAAGCTACAAGCTCAGGGATCGTCAGCCAAGTTCATCACACTATCTATTGTTTTGGTACCTTATAAGCTAAACTTAAATTATGACATGTATAGGCTGGCTTTGGGGTTAGTTATTTTCAAAATGCTTGTATATTAGCCATGCGAAAATGGCTTAACTACCTTGCTTGATTCTGGTTTTGGTTTAGTTATGGTTTAAGTCTATTTTGGTCAAGATGTCGTATGCTATGAACAATTATAAATTATGCTATTTGATTTCATAGTAAGATTGGTTTTTTTGGTTTTGTATGTGGCATGGTAAAATTGGTCATAAATATGTTTGGTTGCTTTGGTTGTGTTTCATACTGGTATGCAGCATATATGTGAATTTGATCACTATGTTTAGTCTTAATTTTACATGTCCTTGCTTAAAGCATTTTATTAAGCTTGATTGTTGGTAAAATGACAATGGAAGCTTCATATATATATGTAATTTTAGGTAATAAGGTACGACTATGATAGAATAATAGCATAATATATATACTTGGTATATTAGTTAGTTTTTGATGGAAAATGTGTAATGTGATAATTAAAGTGATGGATGAATGTATACTAGTTTAAATTATTTGGTTGCTAAATGGTAAGTGTTGCATGTATTGCATGATCATTTTGGTCGGTTGTTTTTAGTATGCAATTAATGCTAAGTGTAGTCTTTATTTTGGAGTAAGTTGCGCATTATATACATGAGCATTGTTATTATGTTTCAGCCATATGTTAATTTGGATGTTGATTGAACTAAGGTAGGTCACGTGGTTGATGAATAGAAATCAAAGCATATGCATGGCTATATAGATTGTTAGTTAATTGTAAGTTATAAAATTTGTATAAATAGGTTACTTATAACCGAATGCATGTTTTAAATTATGTTATGATGCAAACATGTGAATTTCACACAGACAAACGCATTAATGCCGCATACATGGATAAAAGGGTTAGTAATAAAAATTTATTCCAATTGATGTATGATTTGGTGTATACGTATGACTTATATATATAAAGATATATCTATATAGGTCTAATATTCGGTCAATGAATTTAATGATGTGACATATGTTTTGTATATGCATAAGTTGTAATTTCGATCTGTAAAATGAAATACATATTTGTCTGAACTGTAATGTGATCAGTAGCATCGTATAACCCCAATCCGAAAACGGATACAGGTTAGGGATGTTACAATATCACTCATAAATATTGGAATCCACAATAACAGATGCAATATAATCTTCATGTATTTTTAACAGAACAATAGCCAGTAGAAACAGAGTACTAGCATCATATAGACTTTACCGTCGGCTTATGTAACACCCTAACCCTTATCCGTTACCGGAATGGGTTACAAGATATTACTAGAAGAGACATAGCTTTTAGGCAATCACAAACATACTCAAACACGTAATTCAAATTCAAATCATTAATAAACTTAAATAATCAATTTAAGCTTTTTAAGAAACAATTTATAACATATTAATCAACTTGTATCTAATATTAAATCGTAAACAAATAAAGTCGACTATAACCTTTTGTCACAAAACATATGCGCATATCAAAATCCTTAAAAATAATTTGTATCAATTATTATAAGTATGAAATATCAAAGCGCACAAAAACAAAATTACATGCAAACCATTAACACCTTATAGTACTAAAATCACTATTCATTTGGTCACTTTTATAAGCATTAGCCGATTACCATGTGCTTTTCTATACAAGGCATTTCATTATTAAACCAAAAACAAATACAATGGAATTTATTCAATCAAGGATTTCATACATGAAAATTATAAAACATACATATTTGAGATACATACCATGTTTAACCTACCTCACTCGGAATGTAAATTTTAATTACAAGAAATGTCAAAATTTTACATTTCAAACATAAATAATCTAATATTCTCGTGATCATTTTATAAGGCTTTATCTAAATATGATCATGTCTAATACATGTGTTTCATGCAATGACCATTTCTTCACTAAACAAATTTCTATTATTCAATTAGCAACTATCACCTGACAAATAATAATCAAATTTCCATACCAATTGCCGAATACTAACATTCATGATATATATACTTATAACATTGCACATAACTTGACCAAATCAAATTTTAAATGTATAATTCATTGAAACAAGTTAACCAAATATTTATTAAAATCTATTCCATTTCAATAAGCAAACCGAATCACCAATCTATATACAAGTGTTAACCATAATAAGTGATACACCTTTCCAAACATATCAAATCATATACATTTATAAGTCCAATTCACATCTCAAATATATATATATATATATAAACATCACTCAAGACAAACAATTTTATACCATATCTCACAATCAAATTCAAAAGCCATTCATCTTTCACCAACCACTACAAGCAATAATCACATCTAACAATACACATATATATAACGTAACTGAATATGCCAAACACATCCAAATTTCAACCACATCATTTAATCGAACCATTAATCCATATTTAACAAATGAACAAGCCATTTTCGCATGGCTTTTAAACATATATACATACCAAAATCATATATGTCTATAAGATAATATAGCCTCTACATGCCATAAGTTCGAATTTAAAACCTTTAAAAGTACCGAGAATAAATGATAGTACGATTAACTTTACTGACGATCCCTGAGCATGTAACGATCTTCAAAATCTATAAAACAAAGACAAATATATACACACAAAGTAAGCTAACTTAGCTTAGTAAGCCTTAAGCAAATAAACAACTCAAAAGCATTATGTAATCAATTTAACTAAATTAATACATAATTATTAATTCTATTATGTAATCAATACATAACCGATTATATATATAAATAAAATTTCAATATCACATACTTGCTTATTAAATCACATATAGCTTCTTATATACACAAACATCACCATTAGCATCCTTATAACTTATATCACATATCAATAATCAACTTACCTTACTTTCAAGTAGGCAAATTGTAACACCCTGAATTTGGGCCTAGAAGTTTTGGGCCTTGAGCATGGGAGCGGTTGAAGGCAGCTTATAATATTCTGTTGTGCATGCAAATTTCGTTAATGAAGGCTTGTTTTAGTGGTTAAGTGTGTTGAGAAGTGTTGGAGAAGTCCTGGGTTTAAACTTGGACTCTAGCAAAACATTTGGTTTAAGGTGAATCAAACCCTGGGTGTAGTAGGTAGGCCTTAAGAATATTGTTGGAGAAATTGTGACACAAAAAGCCTTGTGGCTTAGTGGCAAGTAGCGTGTGGAGCATCTGAGGGGAGGTATGGGTTCGAATCCCATAGCAAGCAAAGAGCATTTATTTTGCTAACAGGGGGCGGCAAGAGTTGGTGTTGAATTTAAACTCTGATGTTGGAGGGATCCCACATCGGGAAGCTAACATAAGAGTGGATGGGAAGCTGGCTTTAAATAGAGAGAACCATGAGGAGAGTAAAGGTACCTTTCTTGGCTGATCCCTTTCGCTTTATGGCGTGCTCGTTTGGGTTGGGCGTCGGCTAAGAGTGCTCGGAGCGTGGATTAACTCCAGTCTCCAATCAGGTGTGTATTTATCACTACTCTTGTTGTTGGATGGCTACTTCGGGCCGCGATGGGTCGAAAGGGGCCATGTGGGCCCAATAAGCCTACGGACCCAATTGGATAAGTTGTTTGATTGTGTAGTAAATATTAGACTAGGCTAGGTGAATCGCATATCTGTGGCTAGGTTTGGGCTAAAAGGGCCACACGAGCGTGTGGGCCCATTTGGGCCGAGAATAGGCTTTAGGCCCATTTGTATTGTTATCCATGTTTAGAATACTTTAGTTTACCAATTACTGAAATACCCCTGTAGGGTAGAATTTTTGAAATACCCCTATAGGGTAGAATTACTGAAATACCCTTATAGGATAGAATTATCAAAATACCCCTATAGGGTAGAATTATCGAAATACCCTTGTTGGGTAGAAATACCGAAATACCCCTGTAGGGTAGAATTACCGAGATACCCTTGTGGGGTAAAATTACCATTTTGCCCCTAGGGTGTTAAATGACTGTTTTGCCCTTGTGGGCAAGTGACTGACTTGGACTGTGTAGTTGACGGATTTGATTGTGAATATATGTTGGTGATATGAATGACTTGACTGTGATTGTTTGATTCAAATATGGGCATGACATTCTGCATACATGACATGTTGCATGGGTTGGGATTTTGTACGGAGGAAGCGTTCTGGTGGCTATGCCACAAATATCTGTTCTGGTGGCTCTGCCACAATATCTGTATTTGGTGACTCTGTCACAATCATATTTACCGAAGGCTGTGCGCCAGTTATATTACCGTCACTAATGGCTATGTGCCGAAGTTATTACAGTTATCTATGGCTTTGTGCCACGTATTCTGTTAGGTGGGTTTGCCACATTATCTGATTCTGGTGGCTTTACCACAATATCTGTATCTGGTGACTTCGTCACAATATCTGGCAGCTTCACTGCAATTTCTGTGGTGTGTAGCAGTTGGGTGGGTCGAGTAGTCTCCCCACATGGTGTAAGGTTGGTACGGGGTGTATACTGGTGGATTGGGTTGGGATTGCATTCACATTCGATTTTGATTACATTCGATATTGATTCCGATTCGATTCATCACGTAATTCGATTCGATTCGATTACATTACTATCTTGATTCGATTCGATTACGTCACCTAATTCGATTCGATTCGATTACATTACTAATATTGATTCGATTCGATTACATTCGATTCGATTCGATTCTCATTTTGGTTCCAATTCGATAATGTTTCTTATTCTCTAATGGGCTAAGGTCCATCTTGTCTTGTCTGTTGTAATGGGCTAAGACCCGATTAGTCTTGAAATTGTAAGTAAAATTTGGGGCAGACTTTTAATTCTTTTAGATGACCTGATTGTTCCTTTTATAGTAGGGTATTTCACATCGAGTTTTCGTAAACTCACCCGTTTATTAACCTTTCGGGTAATTTCCACCTTAGATGCATCGGGGTTGCTAGGGGCTCGGAGGAAGCCACACACACTGTTTATGTTATAGTTTTGATTATTACCTTTAAATTATTTTATGTGGGTTGTAGTAAAGCCGTTGTAATTTTCTAGATTTCAAATTTGGAATTTTATTTATTGTTCTTACAATTGCTAGTATTAGAACATGATTTTCCAAAGCAACTCATCGCTATTCAAAACATCACGTAACATAATTGTTTTAAAAGTAAGTTTCGCAACTACCAAGATTTTTACAAAGTTGTTAAGAATGTTATTCAAATGAGGTTTTTAACAAGGTTTAAAAAGGGTATAAGTTTTAATTATTAAGAAGGGTTTTAATGGAAACATGGTTTTCGAAAAACACTTCAATGTGACACGCCAAGTTCGAGCCAAACTTCCAGGCATAATTTTTACGTACCTGTTCACTTTAACCTGATTTCACATTCATACGTAATTTATCATTTCCCGTTGAACCATTCGGATTTGAATATGATACTCGGATAATCACATATGTCATACAATGCCAACATCCTAGACGTGGTCTTACATGCTATCTCATATCGGTGCCACTTCCCAAACAGGGTCTTACTCGAATCTAATATGATGCCAATGTCCCAGACATGGTCTTACACGTAACCACGTATATCGATGCCAACGTCCCAGACGTGGTCTTACACGAAAACACATATATCGATGCCAACGTCCCAGACATGGTCTTACTCAGAAATACATATCAAAATCCTATGGTTCAAACATGCTTTCGGACATCAAAACTTAATCGAATCGAGCTTTTACATATAATTTCCATGTAATAGCCCAAAATTGGGTCTAGTTGGAACAGAGGTTTCAGGACCACAAAATCTGAGATATAAATAATTATTTTATGATTATTTTGAGGTCTATGATATGATTTCATGATTGTGTGAAAATTTCGTGAAGAAATTCTATGCATAAAGTGCTTAATTCGAAGTTAGGGACTAAATTGAAGAAGTTGCAAAACTTGCATTCTAGAAATTTCTAGTAAGAAATTGATTTGAAATATTAATTAGGAGGTCTTAAATAGCAATTTGACCAATTTCTAAGTTATGGACAAAAATTGGACATGGACGGAATTTTTGGAAAGTTTAGTAGTAAGGGTATTTTGGTCATTTAGGGGTAAAATGAATTAAAATACAAAATTAAAAGCCAATTTTGCTCATCTTCTTCACCATGGACGTGTATACAAAGGGAGACTCCATGGCTAGGGTTTTCAAACTTCCCAAGCTCAATTGTAAGTCCGTTCTAACCCTGTTTTTCAAGTTCTTTACGTTTTTTGAGTCCCGGTAACTTGATTTAGCTTATGCTAGCAATAATTCAACCTAGGGTTCATATTTGGAAAGATACCCATAGGTAAAATTTTTGTATTCTGGTGTTTTATGATACAATATGAGGTTTTAAATTATGTTAGACAACTTGTGCTACTCGGTTTTAAGTGAAAACGAGCAAAAGGGCTTAATTGGTAAAAATACCTAATAGTCATAAGTATATGTTAGAGTGAGAATTTGATGTTGCCATAGAAGGGAAAAGTGATCATCATGTCATAAAACATAAGAATAAGGGATGAAGTTTAATTCCCGAGCCTAGGGGCAAAAGTGTAAATATGCAAAAGTTTAGGGGCAAGATTGTAATTTTTCCAAAGTTTGAGTTAAGGACTGTTTTGAATAGTACATTAATTAAATAAGTAAAATATGATGTTTTAGATCCCGAAAAATGAGATTTGAACCTAGAATGAGAGAAAAATCGAAAATTGGGAAAGTTGGTAAAATGGCCGTTTTAATATCAAGGTAAGTTCATATGTATAATAAGTATTAATTTATGCATGTTTCAATGTAAAATTGATATATTTACTATGATCTCCGAGGTGTTGAAAGTATGTAAGTTGGTATGATAATAATACAACAATAATCTTGTAATTTATATTTGAAAATTAAATTTAGTGAATTAATTGAATTATGTTAAATTAAATGATTATGGTGCCAAGTTTATGAATTGATTTAAAAATATTTCTATGGTACATGAAGTGCATTGAATTATCATACATAAATGTGATTTCTATGATTATGGATATTATGGAAAATTGTAAGTTCATATGATTTTAATAAGATAATGTGTAATTTAATGTTATTGCGTTGATATTAAATGAGATGTAAGTTTATATGTAAGTAATACATCACTATTACTTGTATTATGATATTTTATAAAAATATTGGAAATATGTTTGTGGATAATTACTTGATTGGTGAAATTGTCGGAAAGAGAGAGAAATCCGGTTGAACCTTCTGAAAGATTGGATGATCTGAGATGGTATGTAGCTAGGTCACATGTATAGTCTTGAGTGCACATCATGTGTACAAGAGAGCTACAAGACATTATGATGTAGCTAGGTTGCATGGGTGATACTATGTGTACACCATGTAGACAAGAGAGCTACGGGATATATGTAGCTAGGTCGCATGCGTGGTTCCAAGTAAAGGACACCATGTAGACAAGAGAGCTACGAGATAAACTAGCTAGGACACATGGGTGGTACTAAGTGTTCACCATGTGTACAAGAGAGCCGAACTATATGATGGGTGGAGCTATGTGCTGAAACCACCAAGTATCGAGGATTGATCCGAAGTGTTCAACGGGAGACTCTCTATGTATTGCTTTGTGAGTTTTGTGATGAATATGTGCAGGAACATGGTTATGTGAATGATGTGTTCATTAAGTGACCAGGATGTGGTAAGGTTATAAACAAGTAAGTTATACATGAGGTTGATTTTATGGTGACCTTGTGATCATGGGCCTATACTTGTGGTGTATGAAATGTGGTGAAAATGACTTGTGATATGTATGTTAAAATGAGGTTAATACAAAGAAAGTGTGAAAGAGTGAATTAGCAATAAAGCTGTTTTGGACGATGGCGATGGCGTGATTTTGAAAAAGCACCAAAAATAGTATAAATTGAATCGAATATTTATGTTTTCGTGAGACCGATTCGAATGATTACGTAATCCTGCTCGACTTTGGAAAATCACAAAATTGGGAGAAAAATAATTAGAGGCTCAAAATTATATTTTTAAAATCCATAATGAGTCTATTTTCAAGATAAATCAACAACATTATCCGAAGTTACGTACTATGAGATAATTATTTTTAGTGAAGAGAGGTTAGAACTGTCGAGAAAGTGAAACAGGGAAATTTTAATGAATAAAATGTACTAATTGGCTAAACCAAAAATTATGAAAATTTTATGGTGGAACGATATATGAGTCTAGTTTCAGGGGAAATTTACGGATCTTAATTTGGAGCTCTGTAGCTGAAATTATAAATAATTAAGTCACTATGACTCGTGTGGATAGTTTGATGTGAACATTTATTAGTAAATTGTGAAATTGTACTTACAAGAATGCTATATACATTAAGGATGTGGAATGGAGAGGAGGAGGAGGAGGAAAATAAATATATGTGGAATACATGGAAACTATGGTATATGAAATATTGATATAATGAAATAAATGATATGTGTTTATAAGAAAACAAAAAGAGAATGTTATGTATCATGACATGCATATATATATATATATATATATATATATGACTAGTCTCAATGTAATGCTTGTTGGGTATGGAATTGAATTGAAATGTTTCACATAAACATGTTATTCTCATGCATCTGAATCATGGTATTTTATAAAGATATGATCTAGCTTTAAATATGAATGCTTGATGATTTAGCTGAAGATATTTGGTAAGATGATAATCTTGGTATAAATGTATAAGTGGTACTATAATAAACAAGGTAAAATGAGTATGAGAGACACATGTATGATGACATACAAATGCTATGTTTGTGGTTTAATTGAGGATGTTTAATAATTAAATGAATACCATGTTATATTCTTTTGATTTTGTATAAGTGTGTAAGAGATCAAGGTTGACCAAAGCTTGGAAAATAGCCTAGGTATATTCCACACAGGCAGAGACACGACCACGTGTCTCAACCGTGTATGGAACACGACTTTGGGACACAGGCGTGTGGAGCCTTAAAGCATGAAATTTCCAAGATTTTCGTAAGTTCTCGGTTTAGTCTCAAACCCTTTCTAAAGTATGTTTTGGGCTCCGTAGACTCAAATAAGATACTATGTGTAAGAGAATGAACGCTTTGAAATATGAATAAAATTTTATGGCTCGTATTTTAGTTTAATGTTTGTATGTTTGTCTGGTAACGCCTCGTACCTTAGCCCGGCCTCGGATACGAGTAAGGGTTGTTACATTCCAGGTATATTCAAATTCGGCTTTCATGTATATATTTTTACACAATTCAATTCAGCATATAAATCTAGTATTTATTCAAAGTTAACAACATTTATTTGCTTATAAACTTACCTCGAACGATGAATAACCGAAACGGGACGACTAGTCGACAACTTTCATTTTCCCCGATCCAAATTCGATTTCTTTGGTTCTTGATCTAAACATATTCAAATTAAGCTCATTCAAACATATTTTCATTCAATTTAATCCAAATACACATAAATGGGAAAATTACCATTTTACCCCTAACATTTACACTTTTTACAATTTAGTCCCTATTACACAAAACACAAAATATGCAAAATCTCAAGATACCCATGTTTGGTCAAATTTTCCTAGTGTTCATACTAGTCCATACATTTCATTTAATTCATATTTTAGTCCCTTAAATTATTATTTTTCCAATTTAGTCCTAATTACTCAAAATCATCAAAAACTCCAATACAAAACATGTTAATCTGAAACATATCTTCCATATTGCATCATCAAAAAACAAAATTCACAAGCTCTCATCAATGGCATAACTCAAAATATTCATCAAAATAAAAAATTCAAGCATGGGTCGAATAGTACTCGAAGCAACGATCTCAAAAACGTAAAAATTATCAAAAACTGAAACCAAACTAACCTTGAATCAAGCTTGAGACAAAGCTTTTCTTTCTTTTTCTTTTATTTAGTTTCGGTGATGATAGAATGAAATGAATATAAATTTATTTTATGTTTTATTATAATATATGTTAACTTATAACTTAATTACTTATTTATCCTTTATAATAAAATATGAAACAATTATAAACATGGCACTACCGTCCATCACAAATGTTTATGGTTTATTTACAACAATTCAACCCTTACGCTTTAAACTATCAAGTTTTCAATTTACGCGATTAAGTCCTTATATTAAATTAAGCACACAAACGATCAGTTTTTCATACGAAACTTTAACACATGCAAATTCACACATAATAAACACGGAAAATAATATTTAAATATTTCTGACTCAGATTCATGGTCCCGAAACCACCATCCCGACTAGGGTCTAAATCGGGCTGTTACATTTCCTATCAACACAATGGGATAGAATACCAGAGAAAGGTAGAGCAATGCTGAACATAACCCAAACAGGCCAACAATGCTTTCATCTATTAGTATGTTTAACTACCATTCTCATACGATAAGAATTTCATCCGAAATATTCAACTACATATATCTCTGAGAGTAATGGAACACACTGCATACTCAAAAAAGATCGTCGTAAGTTACTCAACTATAACCATTGCACTCAGTCATCAATACAATTCAAACATTATTCCACTGTCTAATTCTGTCATCACCAAGTCCATATTATCCCATCTCTAACAGAAATAAATCCAGAAGAACGTTTAGTTAATACATTCTTTTGATACGATACCTGAATAGGTTATTTCATTGAAGTCAACTTCTTCTTTAACCTTGACTTGGCATAATACGAATAGTTTTCAGAACGATCCAATATCTCTTTTACTACTGTCATCACTTGCTGACTCATTCTCTTATCTAACCACAACATTAATCTTTCAATCATGGAACTCTGTAATTCCACACTTGTGAGCTTATTCATTCTAAATATTTACAGATTTCTTTGTAACATTTATTGATAAGAGGGTAAAGGTAGTAAACCTCAAATTTAACTCTCTCACACATGCACTTAAAACATACTATCACAAATAGTCAGTTCATTTCTAATTTCACATTCTCAAAACATTTAATAAACATTTGCTTTTAATCACTTTTGTTCTTAATACATAGTTCATATGCCAACTCAAATCACTAATTCACAATCAAAGCATTTCATATAATAATCATAATCCAAATATCATAACTCATATGCTCATATACTTATAACATTTATTAAAAAAAAAATTTCATACTCTTTGATCGATACCTTTATGAGTTTCAACTCATATTCAACACATTTCCATTCAAACATTTTAGTACACATTCCGTACTATCAAAATTAGCTCAGTTGGAAAACTTATCTGTCTCATCAAAACAGTTTTCGTCAGAGTTGGGAGATATCACACTATCGCAGGTTAAATGTAGCATGTATAACTAAACTCACATTAGCTATGTTAGTTCTATAACCGACTAAACCATAGCTCTAATACCAACCAAATGTAACACCCCTAACCCGTATCTGTCACCGAAATAGGGGTACAAGGCATTACCGAATATTACACATCAATCACATATATTTATGCAATCATTATCATAAACTATTCACAGACATTCACATTTATCCCTTACAAGGTAATACGAAACCTTAAAACATGTATAAGAGTGGTTCCGTGTGACGGCCCTAAAGTGACCCTAGTCGGAAAGCGGTTTTGGGACCGCTAAACCGAGTCACCAAATTATTTGAATATGATATTTATGGAATTATCCGTTTAGTTATATGAATGCTATACTTCAGTTGTGCTTAAATTCTTTGCTCAAAACTTACTAAGCATTTAATGCTTACTCCGTTTATTTAATTCTCTGTTTTATAGATTTTGGTTCTTCACTATCGGACTCGGGATTTTTGAAGTCAAGTCGCCCACACTATCAAAGCTCCTTTTGGTATACTTTTGGTTGAACTTTGAAATGGCATGTATAGGACTACCCTTTTGTTGTTGGTCATGTACCCTTCGGTTTTGGGTAAGTTTGGATAGCCATGCGAAAATGGCTTAAATATACTTTGATCACAGCATTATAATCGTTTTGTATGTTGTCCGTCGAGAGGTATGGAAATGTTGGTAACGGTTAGCCATGGGAATGGTTATTCATGATCACTTTTGGTATATGTATGACAAACTCTAGTTGATCCATGGAGGATCATGAAATAGGTAAAGTTTACCTTAAAAATAGATGCTGGCAGCGGCAGTGATGTGGATGTGAAAAATAACTAAAAATAGTAGGAATGTAATTAAATAGTGAATAAATTATGTAATCGAGCCTTGATGAATCTATTTTCATAGGAAAGTAACGAAACGTTCATATGAACAGTATATTATGAGATGTTAAAGTTTTCGTGAGACAGGGGCAGAACGGTTTCTGGATCCCCTGATCTGACTTTGGAAATTCATTATAAATTAACCAGAGAGATTTAGAAGTCATGCCATATATGTATAGATTCCTTTCTGAGTCTAGTTTCTATAGAAACAAATGGCATCAGTATTGAAGCCCTGTACAGGGAGATATACAAGTCGTAATGCATGAAGGTCAGTGTAGTAGCACCCTGTAACAGGGGAGACTTTAACTAATAAACTGTACTAATTGGCCCAACTAAAAATTCTAGAAAACAATCTGTAGATGGACATATGAGTCTAGTTTCAGGGAAAAATTATGAAACTGATTTTCGAGTTTTGGAACTCAAGATATGATTTTTAAGGTGACAGTAACGCAGTTACCCAACTGCCTGGAAATTTTTAAAATGGACTGTGAAAGCAAGTGATTTAAGTCTGCAAACCCCTCGTGTCCGCCTCCGGCAACGTCTCGGGTACGGGGTGTTACAATTAAATTGGTATCAGAGCTACGGTTTAGTCGATTCTAGGACTACCGTAATACGTTTGGGTCTAGCTATACATGCCATTATGTGATTATTTGATAGTGTGGTGATTTCTGACAATTGA
Source organism: Gossypium arboreum (assembly GCF_025698485.1). Classification (NCBI taxonomy): domain Eukaryota; kingdom Viridiplantae; phylum Streptophyta; class Magnoliopsida; order Malvales; family Malvaceae; genus Gossypium; species Gossypium arboreum. The sequence continues at coordinate 79,387,197 of NC_069081.1, read as the reverse complement.
AAATGTGTTTATTATAGTAATGGATCCCAATCCCGAACGAGCGGTAGGTGATGATCTTGAGAGTGTAGCGCTGCTCCCCTTTAAGGGGACAATGCCGTGGACTCTCAACCTAATGCTAGTAATCCGAATGATGAAGCTAGACAAGCTTTCTATAGCGTGATGAATGATTGGTTCAACCAATACATTCGAACTAATACGGCTGTTCCACAACCTCCATTCCCGACAAACACAACCCCCGCACCTACGATACCTCCGGTAGCTGACCAAATAAGGTCAAATAAGCCCCCAGTTGATAGAATCCGAAAGCATGGGGCTACTGAATTTAAAGCTACGGACAGCGATGATGCCGAGCAAGCTGAATTTTGGTTGGACAACACTATTTGGGTACTCGATGAGCTATCTTGCACACCCGATGAGTGCCTAAAGTGTACTATCTCCTTGCTACGTGATTCTGCCTACTATTGGTGGAATACGTTGACTTCATTGTACCTAGAGAGCAAGTAACTTGGGAGTTTTTCCAAACCGAGTTTGGAAAAAGTATATCGGTCGAGATTTATGGATCAAAAGCGGAAGGAATTTCTTGAACTTAAACAAGGTTTCATGTCGGTTCCGACTATGAGCGGAAGTTTGTAAGTCTTAGCCAGATGCGACGAGAATGCATTTCCTCGAAGCCGTAATGTGTAAACGTTTGAGGATGGATTGAATGATGATATAAAGCTGTATGTTGGCATATTGGAAATCCGAGAATTTGTGGTACTTGTCGAGCGAGCTTGCAAAGCCGAGGAGCTCAGTATGGAGAAAAGAAAAGCTGATATGGGAGCAAAGGAGTTTCGTAAAAGGTCTTCGGGGAGGCCCTTTCAACAGTCATCGAAGAAATTTAGAGATGATTTGGGCCGATCTAGAGACACATTAGGTTTTTCTAGACGAGACCGTGATCGACCCCCTGTGAGTGCACGAGTCACTTCGGTCGCCAGTGTTGGAAATGATCGTCGAGACAAAACGGAGTGTCGGTATGGCGGTAAATGGCACTCGGGGAGTTGTAGATTCCATGACCGCTCCTGTTACAAGTGCGGGTCAGCCGACCACTTTATCAAAGATTGCCCGAGATTGTCTGAACAGAACGTAAATCAGAGTGGGAAACCTGGTGCTACTACTGCCCGGGGTAGACCATCTAGGAATACGGGTAATGCTAGTGGAGGTCAGAGAGGATATAGAGATGCTACGACCAGATCCGAGGCTCGTGCTCCTGCTAGGGCTTATGCTATACGCGCACGCAAGGATGCTTCCTCGCCAGACGTTATTACCGGTACTTTTACTCTCTTTGATACTAATGTGATTGCTTTGATTGACCCTGGTTCTACTCATTCTTATATATGTGAAACCTTAGCATCCAGTAAGACTTTACTTATTGAGTCTACTGAGTTCGTAATTCGGGTGTCAAATCCCTTGGGTCGTTATGTGCTTGTCGACAAAGTGTGTAAGAAATGTCCCCTAGTAATTCGAGGTTCCTGTTTTCTGGCGGACTTGATGCTTTTGCCGTTTGATGAATTTGATGTTATCCTCGGTTTAGATTGGTTGACCGTGCATGATGCGGTTGTGAATTGCAAAAGCAAGACTATTAATTTGAGGTGCGTAAATAACGAGATAATCCGAGTTGAGTCTACGGACTTAAAGGGGTTGCCAGCTGTAATATCATCAATGTTGGCCCAGAAATATGTAAGAAAGGGGTGCGAAGCATACCTTGCATATGTACTTGATGACAAAGAATTAGAAAAGAAACCCGAATCTGTGCCGGTGGTTTGTGAATACTCGGATGTTTTTCTCGAAGAATTACCGGGTTTACCACCTGTTCGGGAGGTAGAGTTTGGTATTGAGCTTGTACCTGGGACTACGCCAATTTCGATAGCTCCGTATCGTATGGCACCAACCGAGTTAAAAGAGTTGAAAGCTCAGTTGCAAGAGTTGACGGATAGAGGTTTCACTCGACCAAGTTTCTCACCTTGGGGTGCACCAGTATTGTTTGTGAAAAAGAAGGACGGAACCATGAGGTTGTGCATTGACTATCGTCAGCTGAATAAAGTGACGATAAAGAATAAATATCCATTACCGCGTATTGATGATTTGTTTGATCAACTAAAGGGAGCCTCAGTGTTTTCAAAGATAGATTTGAGATCGGGTTATTACCGATTCTGAATTCAAGATTCAGATATACCCAAAACTGCTTCGAAGCGAGATCGGCCACTCTGAGTTCTTAGTGATCTTTGTTTGGGCTCGCTAATGGCCTGCGGTATTTATGGATTTGATGAATCGGATCTTTAGACCGTATTTGGATCGGTTTGTAGTTGTGTTTATCGATGATATTTTGGTCTATTCGAGAAATGAAACCGATCATCTTGAACACCGGGATTAGTGTTGCAAATTTTACGGGATAAGCGGTTATATGCTAAGTTCGATGAAGTGTGAGTTCGGTTAGAGAGGTTAGCTTCTTGGGCCATGTGGTATCCGCATCGGGTATTCGAGTTGACCTAAACAAGATTTCGGCCATACTTAACTGGAAGCCTCAGAAATATTATCGAGGTTCGAGCTTTTTGGGACTTGCTTACATTACTACCGACGGTTTGTAAAGGTTTCTCGATGATAGCCACACCCATGACGAAGCTACTTCAAAAGATGTTAAGTTCGAATGGACGGAAAAATGTCGAAAAGTTTTGATCAACGAAAACTTATTTGATGAAGCTCAATTTTAGTGCGACCGAATCGGGCAAAGAGTTTGTCATCTATAGTGGCGCTTCCCTACTTGGGTTAGGTTACGTATTGATGCAAGAGGGTCGAGTTGTGGCCTATGCATCGAGACAATTAAAGCCACATGAGAAAAATTATCCGACCCATGATCTCGAATTGGTCGCCATCGTATTCGCTTTAAAGATATGGCGACATTACTTATTTGGTGAGAAGTGCCATGTATTCGGATCACAAAAGTCTCAAATATTTGATGACTTAAAGAGACTTAAATCTGCGACAAAGACGTTGGCTCGAGTTGTTAAAAGATTATGAGCTTGTCATTGATTATCACCGGGAAAGGCTAATGTGGTTGCGGACGCCTTAAGCGAAAATCACTTTGTTGCTTTACGAGCTATGAATGTACACTTGTCTATTCTACCCGACAATGTGTTAATAGCCGAATTAAAGGCCAAACCATTATTGACTCATCAAATTCGTGAAGCTCAGAAGGTTAACGATGAGTTGGTTACAAAACGGGCTGAGTGTGTTCTGAACAAGGAATCGTAGTTTCAAATTGATGATGACGATTGTTTGAGGTTCAGAAGTTGTATGTGTGTTCCAAAGAATTCGGAACTTATTTCGATAATTCTGAACGAAGCCCATTGTAGCCGAATGGCAATCCACCCGGGGAGTATGAAAATGTTTAACGATCTGAGACGCCAGTTTTGGTGGCATGGTATGAAACAAGACATTTCCGATTTTGTTTCGAAGTGCTTAGTATGTCAGCTAGTGAAGGCGGAACATCAAGTGCCTACGGGTTTGCTTCAGCCGATCATGATACCTGAATGGAAATGGGAACGAGTCATGATGGATTTTGTATCTGGGTTGCCAGTGTCGGCAAGTAAGAAAGATGCGATTTGGGTCGCTGTTGATAGACTGACTAAGTCGGCTCACTTTATCCCCGTACGTACGGATTTTTCATTGGATAAACTAGCTGAATTGTATGTTTCTCAGATTGTGAGATTACACGGGGTACCGATTTCTATTGTGTCGAATAGAGATCCGAGATTCACCTCGTGATTTTGGAAGAAATTGCAAGAAGCTTTGGGTACCAAGCTGTATTTTAGCACCGCTTTTCATCCACAAACCGATAGTCAATCCGAGCGGATAATTCAGATACTTGAGGATATGTTGAGATGTTGCATCCTCGAGTTCAGTGGTTCATGGGAACGGTATCTACCTTTGATTGAGTTCGCTTACAATAATAGTTTTCAGTCAAGCATTAAGATGGTGCCTTACGAGGCTTTGTACAGTCGAAAATGCCGTACACCATTATTTTGGACCGAGCTCGGTGAAAGTAAAATTTTCGGAGTGGATTTGATTAAAGATGCTGAACAGAAAGTAAGAATAAATTGTGAAAGTCTGAAGGCAGCATCAGATCGTCAGAAGTCGTATGCGGATTTAAAACGAAGAGATATTGAGTATCAGGTGGGAGACAAAGTGTTTCTTAAGGTCTCACCTTGGAAAAAGATACTCAGATTTGGCTGTAAGGGCAAGTTGAGTCTGAGATTCATTGGGCCGTACGAAATCTCCGAACGAGTTGGTCCAGTTGCGTATAGATTGATTTTGCCCCCTGAACTTGAAAAGATTCACGACGTCTTTCATGTTTGATTGCTTGACGTTATAGATCGATCCGTCACACGTGATTAATCCATCAGAAGTTGAAATTCAATCCGACTTGAGTTATGAAGAAGAACCGATTCGTATCCTAGCTCGTGAAGTGAAAGAGTTGCGAAACAAAAGTGTTCCGTTAGTAAAAGTGTTATGGCTCAAACACGGAATCGAAGAAGCTACTTGGGAAACCGAGAACTCTATGAAAGAACGATACCCAAACCTATTTACCGGTAAGATTTTCGGGGACGAAAATTTCTTAAGTGGGGGAGAGTTGTGACAGCCCTAAAGTGACCCTAGTCGGAAAGCGGTTTCAGGACCGCTAAACCGAGTCACCAAATTATTTGAATATGATATTTATTGTCTAAAATATGTGATTATGAATGTGTGAAAGTTTTAAGCTTCGATTTAGTAAATTGCATGTGAATTTAGTCAATAGGACTTATGTGTGACACTTTTGAAATGTGATAGGTTAATCTATAAGGATCTATTAGTGCATGTAATCAAAGGGGTGGACTTGCATGTCAATTTCCCCCATTTAATTACTAGTGGCCGGCCATGACAAAGGGTGATGGGCAAAACATGTCATAAAACATGTTGTGTTAATGGTTTATGTTAGAAATGATAAAATAATAATGGTTAGTAGGATGGTGAAAGAGAAAAAAAAAAAGAAAGAGATCATCATTCATGCTTCTTACTAGCCAAATAGAAGAAAGAAAAAGAAAGAAAAAAAATAAAAAAAAGCTCTCATGTTGTTCTTGGCCGAATAGAAGAAAGAAAAAGAAGGAAAAAGAGCTTTGAGGAAATCGGCTATGGTGGTTTGCTAGACTAAGGTATGTTTGATGATGTTCCATGAGATGCATGCATGTTTTAGTTGTTAGCTTGAGTTCTAGCTAGCCCATGGTTCAAATCTTTGCTATGTCATGGAGATGGTATTCGGCTAAGGTGGATTGGTGTTGATGTCATTTACATGCTAAAAATGAAGCTTTGTAATGATGCATGTGATGGTGGATTGATGACTCTTGAATCTTCTTTTTAGCATTTTTGAGTGAGATATTAAGTTCTTTGTTTAACCATGACCAAAATTGAAATGGTATGGTGTTGTGATGCATTCGGCCATGGTAGAAAGTAGAGGAGAAATATGACCAAGATTGAAATGGTATGGTGTTGTGATGCATTCGGCCATGGTAGAAAGTAGAGGAGAAATATGGTTGTTATTCACGTTATTTGGATGAGAAATGGTAGTAAGGTGAAGAGCAAATGTTAATGTTTGATTTACTAGTGTGTTATGTGTATTAGCCGAGTTTTGAATTTGAAACAAAATGGTATGTAGTCAATACAAGCAATCATATTTGTAGGAAGTATTAAGCATATAATCGGCCTCAACCTAGACATGTATATTCGGCCACATGAAATAGATTTGTGTTGTATGTGTTCGGTTAGAGGCAAGCATATTGATGCTTTTATCTTGGCTTAGATAATCGGCTAAAAGAGAGTGTGGGCTAAAATGTTGAGTTTGATTCATGATTCCATATATATGTGACTCTAATGCCTAATGTATATATGGCCTAAGTACCTTGAGGTTCTCTTTTGATGTTCAAATGAATTGTGTTAAATTGCTTAATGTGATTAAAATGCATGACCATTGTGTATTTGAGCTAAAGGGTGGCCATATGACCTATTAAACTCCTTGTCATATTCGCCATAAGCTAGCATAATGAGACTTTAATAAGTTAAATTTGTTTGAATTAGCTCAAGAGCTTAGAGGACAACAGTTGGATAAGGAAAGGAAAAGTTATCGAATAGCCGCCAAATCGTTCGACCACATCCGAGGTAAGTTTTCCAAGAATGGAACTTAGATTATGATTTGATTAGATCATGTTTTAAGCAAATCAAAATCATGCTCTTTGTATGTGGCTATTGAGCGAAATTGCAAGTGTGATAAGTGTCTTGTGTTTGAGCTTTGGTAATGAAAATGAAATACGGATGTGTTATGATTTATAAATGTGCATGGTTATTGAATGATGTCGGGCTAAGTCCGAAGGCTTTGTGCTAAGTGACTATATCCGGACTAAGATCCAAGGCATTTGTGCGAGTTACTAATTCGGGCTAAGCCCGAAGGCATTAGTGCGAGTTACTAAATCCGGTTAAGTCCGAAGGCATTTGTGCGAGTTACTATAACCGGGCTATGTCCCAAGGCATTTGAATGAGTAGCTATATCCGGTTAAATTCGAAGGTACGTGATTCGGGAATGAGCGATCTTGCTGTAAAAATTTCAGTTAATACGCTTGTAAAATCCCAACAATGAGGTATGTTTCAGATGTGCATTGGAATAGTTGATTCCTTGAATAATATTCGCTCGATCGAGTAATGAGCTTCCGTATTTGGCTAAGATGATCCCTTATGTATGAATATAGGGTTGGAATGTGAAGTAAGAATGATTTGAGAATATGTATAAATGGAATTATCCGTTTAGTTATATGAATGCTATACTTGATTGTGCTTAAATTCTTTGCTCAAAACTTACTAAGCATTTAATGCTTACTCCGTTTATTTAATTCTCTGTTTTATAGATTTTGGTTCTTCAATTTGTCGGACTCGGGATTTTTGAAGTCGAAGTCGCCCACACTATCAAAGCTCCTTTTGGTATACTTTTGGTTGAACTTTGAAATGGCATGTATAGGACTACCCTTTTGTTGTTGGTCATGTACCCTTCGGTTTTATGTAAATTTGGATAACCATGCGAAAATGGCTTAAATATACTTTGATCATAGCATTATAATCGTTTTGTATGTTGTCCGTCGAGAGGTATGGAAATGTTGGTAACGGTTAGCCATGGGAATGGTTATTCATGATCACTTTTGGTATATGTATGACAAACTCTAGTTGATCCATGGAGGATCATGAAATAGGTAAAGTTTACCTTAAAAATAGATGCTGGCAGCTGCAGTTATGTGGATGTGAAAAATCACTAAAAATAGTAGGAATAGAATTAAATAGTGAATAAATTATGTAATCGAACCTTGATGAATCTATTTTCATAGGAAAGTAACAAAACGTTCATATGAATAGTATATTATGAGATGTTAAAGTTTTCGTGAGACAGGACCAGAACTGTTTCTGGATCCCCTGATCTGACTTTGTAAATTCATTTTAAATTAACCAGAGACATTTAGAAGTCATGGCATATATGTATAGATTCCTTTCTGAGTGTAGTTTCTATAGAAACAAACTTCATCAGTATTGAAGCCCTGTACAGGGAGATATCGAAGTCGTAATGCATGAAGGTCAGTGTAGTCGCACCCTGTAACAGGGGTGAATTTAACTAATAAACTGTACTAATTGGCCCAACTAAAAATTATAGAAAACAATCTGTAGATGGACATATGAGTCTAGTTTCAGGGAAAAATTACAAAACTGATTTTCGAGTTTTGGAACTCAGGATATGATTTTTAAGGTGACAGTAACGCAGTTAGCCAACTGCCTGGAAATTTTTAAAATGGACTGTGAAAGCAAGTGATTTAAGTCTGCAAACCCCTCGTGTCCGACTCCGGCAACGGTCTCGGGTACGGGGTGTTACATTCCGGACTAAACCAATCACATATAAAATCTTCCGGACACTTAGAAAAATTTTGCAATCACAGGTCACACGCTCGTGTGAACAGGCCATGTGACTCACAAGGTTATCAAACAAGCCTGTGTCATAGGCCGTGTGAAAATAGGGCATACATACTGACTTGCACTACATGGCCGAAGACACGCCAGTGTGCCTTGCCCATGGTTGAAACTTACCTGGGTTACACGGCCAACCACACACCTGTGTGTCTAACCCGTGTACCCTTCGACATGGCCACACGCGCCTATATGCCAAGGTTGTGTGCTTCACACTGCCACCAGACACGCCCGTGTGTCAGGGCCATGCTCAAGACTGACTTTTAATTGTAGGACTATCCTAAGGGACATACAACTGTGTAACATGACTGTGTGTCACACATGGCTAAGACATACACCCGTATCTCTGCCCGTGTGGACAAAAATAGACCATTTGCAAAGCCAATTTGCCACCCATTTGGGTCTTCCCTACAAGTCCAAAATCAAGCATTATATATGCAATATTTTTAGCTAAATTCAACTCCATGTATCAATCAATCCATAATATCATCAACCAATTTCATGTTCATTCTTTATACCAAAGCATACCAAAATCACATGTCAAACATTACCAAATTCTCAACTATGAACATTCCAAAATGACCATTTCACTTGGCGACATATATATATCTCAAAACATATCACATTATTTTCCATTTCAAACCGTATTCAAATAACTAATGCACCATCAATGTTATACTCATCATTTTACCTCTAGGAATATGAACCATAAGTCGAAAGTACATCCAATATTTACCTCAATGTTCAAGTCAAATCATATAACCAATTACACCATACATATAAACCATGAAACATACTTCCCAAAATGAGCTTAATACATAACCTAATATACACAATATTAGCTTCATGATTAACCCATTTTCGCATAGCTATATATATACTCAAATCAAAATGAACCATATCAAAACTAGCCTATACATTCCACGTAACCAAAACTCAAAGCTTTTATTTACCAAAGCGATAATCGGATAGTATGATGATGTCTCCTACAACTTCCAACCCAAGCCAGTCTCTGAAACTCTATAGACATAGGAAAAACACACAGAGTAAGCTTTGAAAGCTTAGTAACCCGTAAGCAAATAAATCATTTCAATGATATTTACAAACCAATATCACTAAACCGAATTTAACAAATCTCAATCACATATACATTCATTGTACTCTTAACTTTGTATAACCACATTAAATAACTCCACTTATCTTAACCATGCTTTCAAATTCGAATAACAACTGTTAGCTCAATCATATAAATCAAGCTCGCACATATTCATTACATCACTAACCAAACCATGGTCATTTATTACAGTTCATACATAAAGTTATATCAACTTCTTTATAAACACTTCCAAACTCAAACATCCATAATTCCCTTATTCACATAACTAGATCCGCATACATGAATCATATAGCCAACCAAGATCAACTTTATTTTACTAATTATATATTACATACAAAGCATACACGAATTTAAACATTTTAATTTCCTTATCTATTCAAGTTTTCGAACCAAGTAATCATTTATCAAAGCCATGTTTCATGTTTCATAAATTTCATGTCCGAAACATAGGACCACAATTTCATATAACGAGCGTATATAACACATCATTCATTTATATACATTCATATTATTCGTTGTCATATATTTAACATATGGTCATATGATACATACTTACCTTTCATTTTTGAATTTCATAAACAAATCACATGTACCTGAATCAGATACAATTTTGCATAATTATTCATTTCTCGGAATGCCCGTTAAACCATTCAAAATCAATAAGGATACTCAGATAGCTCATAAGCTCGTACAATGCTAATGTCCCAGATGTCATCTTACATGTAATATAATATCGATGCCACTATCCCAGGCAGGGTTTTACACGAAATCTTATACGATGCCAATGTCCCAGACATGGTCTTACACGTAAATCACAAATCAATGCCAACATCCCAAACGTGGTCTTACACGATAACACATATCGGAATCCTATGTCATGACATATGTATCCTAACTATTCCTATGGTTCATATGGGGCTTTTTCAGACATTGTCACCTTAATTTTACATATTCAATCATTCTACACTCGAAACAGATTCTCCAAAGCTCAATTCAATTTGACAACATATATATATATATATATATATATATATATTTACAACTCAATTCAGCACATATATGCACAAACATTTCAATTTAACAAGATTTATTTACTTATGAACTTACCTCGGATGAAGACGAACGAATTGGGATGACTATTCAACAACTTTAAATTTCCCCTGATCCAATTCCAATTTCCTCTTTTCTTGATCTAAATTAATATAAGTTAAACTTATTTAATCACACATGTATTCGAATTCACCCAAAAACACATAAAAGGGCAATTTGCACTTTAGCTCTAACATTTCACATTTTTTACAATTTAGCCCTTATTTCTCAAAACACAAAATACACATAATTTCATTAAAATCTAGTATATCCGAATTTTACGAAGGTTCATAGCAGCCCATTTGTTTCAATTATTCCATATTTTCACCACTCAATTTATAAAATTCACAATTTAATTCCAAATAGACATTTTTACTAAAAATCACTTAATTAAACATGGTAACCTATCAACACATATTTATTTTTCATCATCAAACCACAAAAACAACAAGCTATCAACAATGGTAAATCTTAAAATCATCATCGAATCCAAAAATCAAGGCATGGGCTAGCTAAAACACGAAGCAACGATCTCAAAACGTAAAAATTATCAAAAACCGAACAAAATCCTTACCTCAATTTTAACTTCAAAGTGTCGAACCCTTGAAAAAAGTAAATGGCTTCCTTTTCTTTTCATATTCGGTCATAAAAGATGAACACCCACTAACTTATTGATTTGTTTTATTTATTTCTTATTAATATACCGTTTACTATATTAACCTTTGTAATTTAATTAGAAAACCATATAACATAAGCCCATAACCGTCCATCCCATGGTATAATGTCCAAATTACAACATAAGGATCCTTTCTTTAATTAATCAAAGCAATTAAGCATTTTAACAATTAGAATGTCACTTTTATATTTTACACGATTAAGTCCTTTTATCAAATTAGACAATTAATCGGTAAAATTAAATCACGAAATTTTCACACATATCAAATAACATGCTGTAATTACCAAAAAAATATTAAAAAATATTTTTTTACTCAGATTTCTGGTCCAAAAAACACTATTCCGACTAGGGTCTAAACCGGGCTGTTACAGTATATACAATGAACGGATCGGATCGACTACTCGAGAATTTTCGATTTCCCTCGATCTAATTTTGGTTTCTTTCTTTCTTGATCTATATAAATTCAAATTTATCTCATCTAATCACCTATTCATTCAATTTCATCCAAAAATACCTATTTGGGCATTTTTGCACTTTAGCCCTTAAAGTTTCACATTTATTCAATTTAGTCTCTATTTCACATATACACAAAATTCAAAAAATTCAATAATACCCATGCTTAGTGGAATTACCATAGTGCCCCTAGCAGCCCATATTTCACATTAATTCACACATTTAACCACACATTTTCACATTTTCACAATTAAATCCCTATTTGACATTTTTGTTAAAAATCACTTTACAAAACTTGTATAACTATGAACAATTATTCATTTTTCATCATCAAACATTAAAAATATCAAGATTCATCAATGGAACTTCACAAAAACATTGACAACTTCAAAAATTAAGACATGGGTTAGCTAGAATACAAAGCAACGATCTCAAAAACGTAAAAATCATCAAAAATCGAGCTCAAAACACTTACCAATTAAGCTCCCAATTGGCCGAACCGTAAAATGAACTAATTTTTTTCTTCTTCCGCCATATTCGACTAAAGAAAGATGAAATGAAGCTTAATTTTGATTTTGTTTTAATTAATATACATTGTTTTATTTAATTACCAAATTAACCTTAGTTAAAAACCATTAAAAACATCCATTTAATACCCATTTATGTCAAATTCCACTTTCAATGGTCTAATATCATCATAAGGACTTTTCATTTAATGAACCATAGCAATTAAGCACTTTAAACAAGTAGAATACAACTTTTGCATTTTACACGATTTAGTCCTTTTTCTCAATTTGAGCTATTAAACGATAAAATTAGCTCACAAAATTTTTACACATATATAATCACATGCTATAAACACATAAAATAATATTAAAATAATTTTTTGACCTAAAATTTGTAGTTCCAAAACCACTGTTCCTATTTAGCTAAAATTGGGCTACTACAATTTTACTATTATATTGCTTACTTTGTTGCTTAATAATTAGTTCATCTAAAAAATATAGTAGAAAACATGCAGCTTAGGAAAGCCAGACAAACTAATGAACAAGAAGCACCAGTGGTTGCGAATCCCTTCAATTTTCCAAACCCGAACATTGAGAAATATTTTTTAGAGCTTCAAGGGAAGATGTTCATACAGGAGAGAGGTTTTGAACCATTGATGCTCTTATGTAAAGAGATTTGGACATTAGTCTTGTACCGTAGGTGGGAACACTTTGGCATAATCCCGAAAGAACCCGCCATTGTTCCTGTAGTTCAATAGTTCTATGCATCACTGAGAGACCTAGATTCTAGGAGACCATATAATGTTGTTTGGGAAAGTGTAACAGTGAGGGGTAAAGCAGGGCATGTCACCCTTACAAGAATTTGTGAAATTTACGATGTACTATTACTTTGAATTGGATTTTCTTGATAATATTGATTTGATTTATTTTAAAGACATATATATGGATAATATTATAAATTATTTAACTAAGGGTAGGGGTGAGTAGAAACATCAATTGGGTACCAATGTACCAACATTTTTTAATCAAGCTATTATGTTTCCAATTGCAAAAATATGGATGAAATTTTTATACACTTAGATTACACCTATTCTAAATGTATCTAACATTAATACTTTCCAAGCAATTTTGTTGTATGGAATTTTGCAGAAGAAATTGATATGTGTTAAGAGATGGATTTACCATAGCATAAAGAGATACATAAGCGACAAAAAGATCAAGGTCTTTTTCCCTTACCTAGTGGTGACACTTTGCAAAAAGGTTGAGGTTCCAATGACAACAAATGAGCAATTCATGATGCCAACAAAGAGTTTCATAGAAGACTCTATATGCACTCAATACGTTAAACTTCAATAGAAGAAAATCGAAGATTGGAACTAGCACAGAAAATAGAAGATGGATGTCCCGACATCACTAGAAAGGAAAAAAGACATCAAAAGCACGGGAAGGAACTACGGGAAATGACATATCAGATATGGAGTGGATGATAAAATGGATACAGGAGATGGGCCTAGTTGGACAAGAATTCGTAAGGCAAAACAGGATACGAATACTAGATTTACCATAAAAAATACGAGTCGATGCAATTCCATCACCAATATAAGGTGCAATGAAGTGAATAAGGGGAATGAAGTGAGGACGATACAAAACAAGACTCTCAATAGGTAGATGATAACGACTATTATAAGGTATTTTTGTCGCAACAATCTTTGCGAAAAGGGCCAATCATCTGCAACCCAACCAAGCATGCACATTAGTTGGGAGGAGGCTCATCACGAGGCCACATCTCGGGCAAAGGGAAGGCTCCGATGGAAGGGGGAAATCGTCTCATTTGATGGTTGAAAATGATATTTAATTTTTGGGATTGTAAAACAATTAACTTGGATGATTTTTATTTTTTTAGATTAGGAGTAGACTTACATTATATATATTATGTTATAATTTTCTATGTAGGAACCCGACACAAGGAAAGCAATACAATTACGAGCTTTAAAGAACAAGGAAGGAGGAACTCACCATAAGGTTACAACAATGTCACGATTAATCGGCTAACTTTATTCCTTATATACTTAGGGATTGCACATTAGGGACAATGTGCTATTTAAAGTGTATGGTGGATAACATAGAAATTTTATGTTTTATATTATTAGGAAATTTATATTTTTATCTTAATTTTTATTTTTCTTGTCAAAAGTGTGCTTGAGCTTGTAGAAATAGAAGTGATTGGTTAGAAGCATGTATATAGGTTGATTGTGTTTACTATAAATTTGGCATGTTAGTGAATGATTTTAGAATTTCAATAACCAGTTTTCTAAGTTCTATATATTACATTGTAAATAGGCATTAAGTAATTGATTATACCAAATGAAAAAGATACTATAGCAAAACGAGCATGCTAGTATGAATAATAAATGGTTAGAATCTTAATTGCTTTATTGATTAAATTTGTGAAAATTGAGATACCTAGGGATGACCTAAGGCATTATTTTATATAACCTAAAGCCAAAAAGCCAACCTTATTCATCGATATTTAGTACCCATATTTGATCCAAAAAAATCTTTTTGATGAACCTTCATACAAAACCTGAAACCGAAACGTAAATTGTACTTACCCTTTTTGTTTGGTCCCTAAATTGTATGAGCATAGATGTCGAGCCATACATATTAAGGGATAGTAGATACGTAACGGTGTTTTTGAAAAATTAAAGCAAAATAGGGAGAAATAGCGCGATCTAGTTATTATAAGTTAAGCTAAAAATGTCCAAACAAAAGAAAAAAAGTCAAAATGAGCGAAAGAAGTACTAGAACAATGAGAAAGCATTATGAGTGAAAAGGTATTGAAAAACTCAAAAGTGACCTAAAAACAAGGTCACAAAGCTAGAAAACTCAGTCATTAGTGCACAAAACTCGTAAGCTGACCATAGCCGCTAGTGTTACATTGTGACTTCCTACATGGAGAAATAAAGAAGGTGAGAGAAGGAAAAATAAGGTGGTGAACGGGGAAGGGTTACTAAAGTGGGTGAATAGTGGACAATATGATGTGTCAAACTAATTTTGTGTTTGAAACTGTTTTGATGCTCCTTTTTCTTAAATTCCATACCAACTTTAAGCATCAAAACTTGACAAGTCGAAAAGTCTTATGTGACCTGGGTAAGTCTATTTGTGAACGGAAATTGTATTGAGTAATAGTAATAATAATTTTTTGTATTCTGCTAAGCATAATTAAATTACCTATATGATTTCTTGATGGACCAATATATTTAAGGACCTTGTTGCTCATATGCTTTGTAATGTACTGAATTTAGGTGTTTGAAGTTGAGAGTAGTAAGTCATTTACATATCATGCTAGAATTCTGTGTATTTATGATTACTCCTATTTACATTGTTGCAAAACTCATCTTTGTATTATATTTGCTCACGGGTCGTCTTTTATATTTTTAGTCTTTATGTTTTCGTGCTTGAAGACAAGCAATGACTTAAGCGTGAAGGAGTTTGATTTGCCATAATTCATTGTAGCAAATTAAACCATTTTCCACGTAAGGAGCTTATTTAAAATAAATTTAGCTATGTTTTTATTTAGTTTTCATTTTTAGTTCATAGATAATAAAAAAGTGTAATTTGAGCAATTTATATTACCTTAGGGGCCAAAGTAGGCCAAAAGGTAGGCTAACATATTCAGTAACTGTGCAGGACATTATTAGGAGGCATAGGAACATGAGACTCGCTGTGATGTTGCAACATAATGAACAAAGCACTCAAAAGGAGCAAATTACCTTCAGTGTCACAATATAGACAGAGGGTGTCATGACATAGCCCTATAATCAAGCCTTAGCTTATACACTTTCCATAAACATTAGCCAAATTAAGTCAATGGACGATGACCAACCCTAATTCTATAAATAAACAACTCTAAACACTTTATAGATAATTTTTATTCAAGGTTTAGTTTACGACTTTCAATTAGTTTTATTTTTAGTTCTCTTTAGTTTCTCTTGTAGTTAGGTTTCTTTTCATATTGTAATTCAATATTAGTTTTATTTTGTTCTTTGCAGAACTCGATTTGTGGAACAATCAACTTTTCATGGATTATCATTCGTGCTATTAAAAATATATCAAGATTATTCTTAAAATCTTTGCTTGAGCTATTCTTTATGTTTATTGTTTTAATCAAGTTTATGATGTTGATTAGATCCATGAGGAGCTAATCCATTAATGGGAGATTAACGAGTGGACGTGGGAGTAATTAACTTTTATGTAGGGTTTCTTAATGGATCAGTTGGTTGGGAAAGGAAGAGCTTCAAACCTTAGGCTTGACAACCATAGGAAGTCATATAGGTGGGAAAGAACCAAAATTTGGTATTGCTTATTCGTGAACACCTTACCCCAATTCAGCCTAGACTGTGAGGTCGAGAGATAAATAGTTCTTGCTAACTCATTAGGTTAGTGGAAGATCGAGAGATCTTACTAGGTTAATGACTAGTTGATTGGATAGAACCCAAAATAGGAGTTAGTTATGACCACTGAAGTGAGTTAGGCTTCTATCCTTAGAATTGATAAAATTTGCAAGTTGTTTCCTTTTGTTTTATGACTTTTTAATTATTTTTATAAAATATGCTTTTCTGTCATCTTAGTATTCATCGTAATATAGTTTAATTAAATTACTAATTAGATCTATTAACGTAGAAATTAGGATTAGTTTAGTTTCACCTCCCTTGGGTGCGATCCTCGGAGTACTCCAATACTTTGTTGTATAAATCTATATTATAATCTGACACGTATACTTCCAAAAACCATCTAACAATGATATTTGGTTTCAAGATTTATACTCTAGACATTAGTACGCCCAGAGGTGGTCAGGTTTGCATTAATTGATGAAATGAAAAATGAGAAAAAATGAATTAAGAGACGTAGATGACACGTATCATTATCCGCAATGAATGTGTTTTCTTGCCATAAACAAAAGATGACTCATGAATTAATTTATATCTCAGAATTGTTATTTAATTAATTTGAAATTAAATAATTGAAGTTCAAAATATAAATTAAATTAATTACGTCATCATAGTTTCATGAGAATAAGTTAATTAACTTAATTTGCTCATAGATTCTAGTACAGTAAAGTCATCCTGACTTTAACAAATTAGAATTGGGTTGAATATTTTAATTACCATATTTAATTAAATAAATGAATAAATAATAATTTTCGCATAGGAAAATATATTTACTAGGTTTGAATAAATTAAATGAGTTGGTTTAAAGACCAAATAACACATATAATTGACCAGATACTTGACGAGGGTTGGCAGACCCAATTTAACAACAAGGGGCGCCAAACCTTAATTCTAGAAGATGGTTGTAGCCACCCCTATGGTACAGTGCTTGTAGGAATTGTATTTTCCTGTTTAAATATTATTATTTAATTAACACTCGTTTGATTGGAACTCTTGTTGTTTTCTCTATAAACAGAGACTAAGGGCTAGGTCAGACATACACCTCATATATGTTGATATTTAATCAAAATATAGAAAACTTATTTTCCCAAATACATTTTATCTTTCGGCAAGAATTCGTCTTTCAGTTTCTAGCTCTTATAGTTACGGTATAAATTTTTCATTGATTTTCTGATAAAGCTCGCACTCTAAAAAACTAAGGTCAAGGATAGCAGAGAAGATCGAGTGGTTGAAAGCTGAAAATTATTTAGTTTGACTCATACAAAGCATAGGTATGATCCAGGTGAATAGGCTTATTGTTATAAATATCACAACTAGTCATTTTTTTAAGAAATTTTTAAAATTTCGTTGTAAGTATTCTACTATTTTTCAAATTGAATTTTCCAACTCAACCACCTGTCATACTCCACAAACAATTTTTAATATATTAAACAAGCATAAAACACAATTTTAATAAACAAAATATATATGAGAAACAAAACAATAATAAGAAAATGCCATCTTTTCTACAAACTATAAAAATCTAACCATTTATTATTCATACCATGAGGAGAAACTTTTCTAAATAATATTTAAAGGAAAAAAATTCTACAAACTTTTCTAAATAATAAGAAAATGAAAAATTGGTTGCAAACTTCAATTTTTAGTGGTTCAACCCCTATTGCCTATATTTACTATCTTATCTTCCCACCTTTAAGGACTTCTAAATTCATTATTTGAATTGATACGTTTCAAGAAAAGTGTATAACCTTTACAATACTATCTTTTTCTTAAGGCTTAGATGGAACCTTTTCTCCTAGCTTTTATGGCTAAACTAGAATCCTTCTTAATTTTTATGGCCTAACTAAAACTCTCTCAAATCACAGTTGGTGATATGAAAGAGGGTAAACAAAGAGACTACTGCAAGGTATGTGTTTACAAAAATTAAGCTCTCAAAGAAATTACAAAAATTAAGCTCTCAAAGAAATAAAATGGGAGTGATAAAATATCTAAAAATAAGTTCCTAGAGAATATTTAAATGAGAAATGAAAGAATAAAGATTTGAACACTTTTCTATTGATCTTGATGCTTGGATATCACTTCCTTCAGTATTGAAGTGTATTAATATCAATGAACAAGTTTGTGGACGTTTATGGCCATTAAGGATGGATTCTACTTGTTGGAAGCATTAATTTTGAGCTTAAAAACTATACCTACAACAGATGTCTCAAGATTTGGTAAGATGAAAACATGACTGAAAAATAGGCATTATATAGTGGTTGGCAGTCTATGTCTCGAGACATTTCGCCCAATGTCCCTAGATATACTGCCTAATGTCTCTAGACATGCAGCCAAAGTCCTTTACAATACTTCAAATTTTTCATGTCTCGAGACTTGCATGTCAAAGTCCCTTAAAAACATTTTAAACACCTTATAACACTTTATATTAACTTAAAGATATTTAAATAAGTTAAAACACAATTAAAACATATTTTTCAAGTATATTGCAAGTCTTTGAAAATGCTTACAAAATATTTGATAAAATTTTCGACCATACTTTCCCCAGATAACTTAGAAAATATAATACATATAAAATATCAAAAGCTCAAAACTAACAAATATGCTAGAATAAACAAAAATATGTACGTCAAAATCAGTACATCTTTACTGTTTAAAAAGAATAATTATATATTAAATAAGAATACCATAGCAAGCAATATATGTTATAATCAAAACACCGAACTCGTTGACTAAACCAGCTTCACAAGTATTTTAACAACCATAAACCGTTAATTCAGTTTTTGAAATAAGCTTTAATTAATTTATTTAAAACCAGGAAATTAAACACTGAACTATATCTTTTTTACAGTATAAAATAACAATAAACTAAGTCAAAAAAATCCTTTTCAGTCAAACATAAGTCTTTCACAAAATAAAAAAAGTAAAATTTATATATTCAAAATTTTAAGATTTGTAATTTCTTTATTTGGATAAATAATTGATTAAGAAAAAATTAAATTAATGCAAATTTAAAAATTTAGAAATAATTATATATTAAAAACAAATGATATAAAAATTCAACAAAATATCGATATATTTGTAAAACATTATAAGTAGTTTTAATAAAATAATATTTAAAAATATATTTTTAATTAAATAGAAATAATTTCTAGAGTTTAAAATTTTATTTTATAATGAAATCACCTGTATGAAATCAAATAAAATTAAGAGGAATTTAAAAAAAACCCACTTATTTAGGTGGAATTTGAGCTTTAAAATTCCCCATTAAAATTATCAATTATTTTAAAATTTTCCAATAAATTTACCCAAACAATTAAATCATTTTGAAAACCTTAATATATATATATATATAACATCCTAGTCATTTTCTCCTAAACACATCAATCCACTCTTTAAAAACCATATATAGAGCCTCCGATATAACAACAAACATCCATTTTAGGACTGCATGTATTTTACGACCAAATAATGAAATTTAATAATATTTTAAATAAAATATAATTTCAATAACATTTAACTAAATCACAACAATAAATTCAAAAATTTAAAAACATTAATATTTTAGTCAAACAAAGCCTAAACACTAAATAACGTTGACTTAACATCTTTTCTTTTTATCTAATAAGTTTAGGTTTTTTGTGATACAATATAGGTTCAAACTTAGAAACACATTTACAAACTACACTTTTAAATAATCGAACTTGTGGATTGAATCTTGATCATTGGCATAAATGAATTCATCTTAGTCAATAGATATATTACAACAAGTTTTAACATTTTCATTTACCTAATAGGTTTTATGTTTAGGCTAGCTTTAGTTATCCACCACTCAAGTTAACATATAAAATTGCTTATTGAAAATGAGGACTCCTAATTGTTCTCCCAACGAAGATGACAAGGGTGGGGCTTGTCAAAATGAGAAAGTGGATTCGGATGTGGTGATGGCGATAGATTTGGATCCTGACCCTCCTCTGTCACAAAAGGAGAGGATGATAGGGAAAAGTTCTCAGGACTTAGGAAGGAAGATTAGTGGATCAAACATTGATGAAGATGATGACTTTGCCTTTGTGGAAGGAGACATTATGAGATCCTTTGTCAACAGTATTTCGTCTATTAAGTTTTCGGAGAGAATTAACCAGTTATTGATCAATGATATGGCATTCATTGTGGTGATCAAGCTCTTAGGAAGGAGCATAGGGTATGCTACGCTCCAAAACAAAATTTATGCACTGTGGAAACTAAGTCAACCCTTTAGCTTGATGGATATTACTAATGGCTATTTTTTGGCCAAATTCCAAAATAAGAAAGATTACGAATGGGTACTCTCTCAAGGACCATCTTCAGCCAATATTTGATTGTTTAGCCATGGTCCATTGACTTTGATTGAACACAACCCTTTTTTAGTGTGGTCATGTCATGGATTAGATTCCTCGATCTACCAAGTTATATGTGTAACACCCCTAACCCGTATCCGTTGCTAAAATAGGGTTACAGAGCATTATTGTATAAACGTGACATAAAACATACATTTCCAAGCATTAAAATAAACATAGCATAATCCATTCATAAACACGCATATCATCCCTTAATCGAACCTTCGAGGCCTTAGAAACAATTTAGAAATGATTCGGGACTAATTTGGACACATTTGAATCATTTAAGAAAAAGTTAGAAAAATTGAACTACAAGGGTCACACGGCCGTGTTGCCAGGCTATTTGACACACACGGCTGAGATGCACACTTGTGTCTCAGGCCGTTTAACAATCGAAATAGGGACACATGGCCGTGTACCAGCCCATGTCCGTGCTAGTGTAACTCTCTAAATTAGGTCACATGGCCAAGCTGCATGTCTGTGTACCAGGCCGTGTGATACACATAGCTGAGACACACGCCCATGTCTTAGGCCATGTAACAATCAAAATAGGGTCACATGGTCGTGTCCTAGCTCGTGTCTGTGCCCGTGTAACTCTCTGAGTTAGGTCATACGGCCAAGCCACACGCCCGTGTGCCAGGCCATGTAACTGCCTGACTTGAAATCTTTAAAACCTGTAAGGGACGTGTCACAAGGCTGTGTGTCACACACGGTTGAAACACACACCGTGTCTTAGGCTGTGTGGACATGAAATTGGCCAAAATCAAGTCATTCCCATCACCCATTTCAAGCATGTACCTACAAGCAATTTACACCTATGACCAAGGCACCAAAACATACAAAAACATGCATAATATGACCAATTTCAATAGACCATTCATCTATCCAACCAATATGCCATATAGGCACCTCAACCATAATAAGAAAAAATATACCAAAACATGTTCATATTAATCACTGTTACCATTTCAAAACATACCATACTTGACCTATACCATGTCAATATAAACTTACCATTTGGACCTTTTTTCCATGCATCAATGTCACATAAGTGACACAAACCAACCATTTCCAAATGGTACCAAACAACTAACATATATATACAAACCAAAATCAACACTTAGCATTCAACCCAACTTTAAATATAATTCCACCTGTACATGCCATTATAACCTTGGCCAAAACATCACCTTTACATCATTGCTCACACAAGCTATAAAATGGGTCTACTCACACAAGCTGTGGGTCAGAATGTAAGCTACACAATGCTGCTCACACGAGCTGTGGAGTATCTGCAATAAATGCAGGTCCTCAGCCACCGATAGGACATTCCAGACCAACACCAGAAACATGAAAACCCTAATGACATGTCATTTGTATCCTACAAATTCCTATGGTTCAAACGAGGCTTGATAATCGTTGTGACATTGTTGGATTTACATCATTCAGTTACATAGCAATCAACATATTAACATATTAACATACAGATCAATATATAGCATTAAAACTATATATAATCATACGAACTTACCTCAATAAAAAAAGCATCAAAATAAAATCAACTAATCCGAGGCTTTAGCTTTTCCTCAATCTAGATCCGTATGGTGTTTATCTTTATCTAAATAAGAAAATTAAATCCATTTAATAAGCATACTAATCAATTTAGTCCAAAATTCATACTTTTGCAAAATTACACTTTTGCCCCTAACATTTTAACTTCTTTACAAATTAGTCCTTAAGCTCGTAAATTGAAATTTATGCAATTTCATCCACATTTCATAGTAGCTGAACATACTTGGGACCTATACAACCTTTTACAAATCAACATTTCACAAAATTTTCATGGTATTTTACTACTTTTACAAATAAGTCCCTAATTGACAATTTCATCAAAAATCCATTTACAAAACTTGTTTATTTATCAACAAGGACTCATAACCTTTCATTAAATTTAAAGAATCATGCAAACATGTTCATGTCAAAACCCTAAACTTTTAACAATTTTGCAAATTAGTCATTGGGCTAGATAGATTAAGCTACAACGATCTTGAAAACATACAAATCATTAAAAACAGGACAAATTTCACTTACATGCAAGCTAGCAGAGTGACCATGTAACAGCCCGATTTAGACCTTAATCGGAATGGTGGTTTCGGGACCATGAATCCAAGTCAAAAAAATATTTAAAATTTATTTTCTATGTTTATTTTGTGTGAATTTATATCTGTGAAATTTTTGTAATTTAATTTTGTCATTTAGGTGTCCGATTAAATAAAAGGACTTAATCGCGTAAATTGAAAAGCGGGTAGTTTATTTTGTAAAGGGCTTATTTGTTGATGGCTTTCTAAGTGGGAGTAGTTATAATGAAATTAGTCCATTATATATGGTGTTGGACGGTAATGAACTTAGCTTATATGATATTATAATTATTTCATTAAGGGTAAAAAAGGAAATGAAATAAAAAGGCATATTATAACATATTATAACATAAAAAAAATAAGTGCTCATATTTTCTTCCACCATAGCCGAAGCTAATAACCAAACAAAAAAAAGAAGAAAGGAAACATAGGTTCGACCATATTCAAGCTTAATCAAGGTATGTATCTAGCTCGGTTTTTGATAATTTTTATGTTTTTGAGATCGTTGCTTCGAGTACTACAAAACCCATGCTTAAAATTCTAATTTTGATGAATATTTTAAGTTATGCCATTAATAAGAGCTTGTGATTTTTTTTGTTTGATGATGAAATATGAAAAATAGGTGTTGGGTTAACATATTTTGTATTGGAATTTTTGATGATTTTGAGTAATTAGGACATAATTGCAAAAATATAAAGTTGAGGGACTAAATTATGAAATTGATGGAAAATATGGACTTGTATGTATATAGGGAACATTCGGCCTAACTAGAGTGTAGCCAAATTTAGTGTATTTTGTGTTTTGTGCAAGAGGGGCTAAATTATAAAAATTATAAATGTTAGGGGTAAAATGGTAATTTACCTATTTATATGTTTTTGGACTAAATTGAATGAAAATATGTTTGAATGAGCTTAATTTGAATATTTTTAGATCAAGAACTAAAGAAATCGGATTTGGATTACGGAAAAATGAAAGTTGTCGACTAGCTGCCTGATTTCATTTTGTACCGTCCGAGATAAGTTTATAACAAAATAGACGTGTTTATTAGTAAATTAATGTTATAATTATATGCTGTTATGGAATGTTAGAATTTAATTGTACTATGGCCGAATATGGATAAATGTTGCTACCAAACTTTCGAGTTCAATTCGACCGAGATACGACGTCCAAAAGCCACGTATGAACCTAAGGAATAGTTAGGATACATATGTCATGACATAGGATTCCGATATATATGTGCGAGTAAGACCATGGCATTGATATGTGGTTCCGATATGTGTTTACGAGTAAGACCCTGTCTGGGACAATGGCATCGATATGTGACTACATGTAAGACCACGTCTGGGACATTGGTAGTGTACGACATGTGTGATCATCTGAGTGTCCCATCCAATTCCAAATGGTTTATCAGGCAGAGGTATAATGAGAACGAATCTGTAAAACAAACTATAGATCAGGTAAGAATTTATTTGTCATTTATTTGAACAAAGGTAAGTAAACACGTTGGTTATTTGTTATAAATCTTGTAAGTACAAATTTAGAAAAGAAAAATATGTGCATATGATATGTGTATTTATTTTGTGATTGACTAATAAGCTTGTTGTAATATTTCTTATGTGTATGTGATTAAGTGATGAGGTACATATTCGGTTATATGGTTAATACATGCAAGTGGAAGTATAATAAATCACATGAGTTCGTGTTTGTGCATGTGAACTAAGTATGTATTATATATTTGGCTATGAAGATTAAAAGTTAATTTATATGAATTTTGGTGATATAAATATTCGGTCAAGGTGATAATATATAATATATATATATATAAGAGAAATATTTATTATATGTTTAAGTACATACTTAGTATGAATATATGTATTTATAAATGATTCGATCTACATGTGGTAAGATAAAATAATTTGGTTCATTTAGTTATATTGAGTAATTTTATTTGATTGTTGTTTGCTTAAAACATACTAAGCTGTGATAGCTTATTCTTTGTGTTGTGTTTACTCTGTTTTATAGATATTGGAGTCAAGCTACAAACTCAGGGATTGTTAGACAAGCTCGTCCCACTATCCACAGCTTTGGTACCTTTAAACTGAACTTGAATTATGGCATGTATAGGCTGGTTTTGAGGTTAAACACTTTGGAAATGAATGTATATATATAAAAGCCATACGTAGATGGCTAAAATTTATTATAGAAATTCGATCATGTTAGGCAAGGGTTATGTTTGTCTTCGTTTGTGGCTATGTGTTATGAATATATATAAAGTTTGTGATAAGTACTATGTGCTGGAGAGTGGCTTGCTCATACCGTTTAGATTTAGTCTTATATGTTTTATTAATTATAATTTTTGATGTGTTTGGCTTGGGTAATTCGGTGATGGAAATTTTGGGTGTGTATGTGGTCTTAAATAATATATTTCGGCTATGATAGATAATAAGTGTGATTTGCTTTTGATACGATAGTCAGATTATGAAGGAATTATTAAATATGTTAGTTAAAGTGATGACATTTGTATATTAGCTTGATATGTTTAGTTATTAAAAGGATAAGTGATGGATGTTGTTAAAGACTTATACTGGTGAGGTAAAACTGTTACATAATTAGGTTAGAAGACTTTTGCAATGATGTTTTGGTATATTCTGTTATAGGATATGTTTGGATGAAATGGTCTAGTTAAATTGAGATTCGGTACATGTTTGTATAAATATTTATGCTTATAATAAAACGACTTGCTTGTGACTTGATAGTTGCCACGATAATGTTTTGATTTATAATGTGACATTGTAATATGCATATATGTGCTTTCAAGTAGATATATATATTCATGTGTTAGGTTTATTTTTACTTGTGTTTAGGCAAAGGTAAACTTGGTTAGTTAATTAGATGGAAGGCCAACATAATTTTGTTCTGATCTCTCATGATATATATATATTACTATAATATTTATGGATTACTTGAGTAGTTTAATTATCTGTAAGGAAATAATTTGTGGTTGCTCATTCATGGTGTGCGAATGGTGCTTATATAATTATAGAACATTTTACGCATATAATGCTCAAGGTTATAAAAGTTTTTTTTAAAAAAGAAATGTTGCATGTTTCCTTGTTGGCATTATTTGATTAGTTTAATTCTTATTTCTTATGTAATATTAAATTGAAGCATTATAGTTGATTTAAAATTTTTAATAGTTAAATTACGATATAATTTGATTTGAGATTTATGTTAACCAGTAATGCCTCATAACCCTAATCTGATGACGGGTATAGGATAGAGGTGTTACATTTTATTGGTATCAGAGCTAAGGTTTTGTCAATTCTAGGCCTAGGTAGCTTGTGTGAGTTTAGCTATACATGTCATAATTATATATTGTGATAGTGTGATGACTTCTGACATTTGAAATGTGTTTTCATATAGTAAATGGATCCCGACAGAGCTGTAGCTGATGATGTCGAGAGTGTAGCGCCTGCTCCCGTGCAAGGGACAGCGCAGGCTGATTCTCGACCGATTTCGAGTAATCCAGAAAGTGAGGCTAAACAAGCCTTCTACCAAATGATGAATAACTGGTTCACCCAATATATCCGGACTAACCAGGCTGCACAACAACCTCCACCTCCGACTAATCCATCTTCCGTGCCTGCTGTACCTCAAGTAAGTGATCCGTTGCGATTGAGTAGACCACCTGTTGATAAAATCAAAAAACATGGAGCTGAAGAGTTTAAGGCCACTGATGATGATGACGCTGAGCAGGCTGAGTTCTGGCTTGATAATACCATCCGTGTGTTTGATGAGTTGCCCTGCACTCCAGAGGAATGTTTAAAATGTACTGTATCATTACTTCGAGACACAGCATACCATTGGTGGAATACTCTAGTGTCAGTAGTTCCGAGTGAGTAGGTGACCTGGGAATTCTTTCAAACTGAGTTCCGTAAGAAATATATCAGTCAGTGATTTATCGACCAGAAGCGTAAAGAATTTTTGGAGCTAAAACAGGGTAGGATGATAGTGACAGAGTATGAGTGGAAATTCGTGAGATTCAGCCGGTATGCCCGAGAGTGTGTTTCCATTGAAGCCATAATGTGCAAAAGATTTGAAGATGGGCTGAATGAAGATATCTAACTGTTGGTTGGCATACTTGAGATAAAAAAGTTTGTGGTACTTGTTGAGAGAGCCTGCAAAGCTGAAGAGCTCGGGAAAAAGAAAAGAAAAGCTAACTTTGAAGCTAGAGATGCACACAAAAGAACATCTAGTAAGTCATTCCAGTCGGCATCAAAGAAGTTCCGAGATGATTTTAGCAGTTCTAAAGCCACTTCAGGATACTCTAGATGGGATCAGAATAGACCACCGGTGAGCTCGAGAGCTACTTCAGTAGCGAGTGTGGGTAATGTCAGATCAAATCAACCCGAGTGTAAGCACTATGGTAAACGACATCCCAACAGTTGCAGGTTGCATGATCGGGCCTATTTTAAATGTGGATCGACAGATCATTACATCCGAGACTGGCCAATGTTAGCTGAGAAAAATCTGGTACAGAATACGAGATCGGGTAATACTACAGCCCGAGGTAGACCACCTAGAAATGTTGGTAATACGAGTGGCAGTCAGAGAAGGACTAATGATACAGCAATCAGATCTGAGGCTCGCGCTCCTACCAGAGCCTATGCTATACGTGCACGAGAGGAGGCTTCATCCTCAGATGTTATTACTGGTATATTTACTCTTTATGATACTAATGTAATTGCATTGGTTGATCGTGGTTCTACTCATTCTTATGTATGTGAGACATTAGTATTTAGCAAGACTCTGCCTGTTGAGTCTACTGAGTTTGTGATTAAAGTGTCAAACCCCTTGGGCCGATGTGTTATGGTTGATAAAGTGTGTAAGAATTGTCCCTTGATGGTTTGAGATCTGTGCTTTCCAGTTGATTTGATGTTGCTACCATTTGATGAGTTCAATATAATTTTGGGTATCGATTAGCTGACTTTACATGATGCTATTGTGAATTGTAAAAGGAAGACCATTGATCTTCGAAGCCAGAATGATGAAATTATCTAGATTGAGTCTAGTGATTTCTGTAGGTTACCAGTAGTGATTTCTGTAGGTTACCAGTAGTGATTTCTTCGACGCTAGCTCAGAAATATGTAAGAAAAGGGTGTGAAGCTTATTTTTCCTATGTACTCGACATTAAAGCGGCTGAAAGAAACATTGAATCAGTACCTATTGTATGTGAGTATCCAGATGTGTTTTCAGAAAAATTATCGGGTTTGTCGCCTATTCGAGAAGTAGAGTTTGGTATTGAGTTAATGCTTGGGACGACTCTGATATCTATAGCTCCGTACAGAATGGCACCTACAGAATTAAAAGAATTGAAATCTCAATTGCAATAATTGACAGATAAAGGTTACGCGTGACCGAGTTTCTCCCTGTGGGGTGCACCGGTGTTGTTTGTGAAGAAGAAAGATGGAACTATGAGAATGTTCATCGATTATAGGTAGCTTAATAAGGTGACTATAAAGAATAAGTATCCGTTGGCACGGATTGATTATCTGTTTGACCAACTAAAAAGGGCCACAGTATTTTTGAAGATAGATTTGAGATCAGGCGACTATCATCTGCGAGTTAAAGATTCGGATGTGCCAAAGACTGCTTTCAGAACGAGGTACAGACACTATAAATTTTTGGTTATGCCTTTCGGACTTACTAATGCACCTGCTGTTTTCATGGATTTGACGATTTGAATCTTCAGACCGTACCTGGACAGGTTTGTGCTTGTGTTTATAAATGACATTTTGATCTATTCTCGTGACGAAGCTAAACATACCGAACATTTGAGACTTGTGTTGCAGACACTGCGAGATAAATAGCTGTATGCGAAATTCAGTAAATGTGAGTTTTGGTTAAGTGAAGTCAGTTTTCTGGGCCATGTAGTATCAGCATGAGGTATTCAGGTGGATCCGAGCAAAATTTCAGCTATATTGGATTGGAAACCTTCGAAGAATGTTTCTGAAGCCCGAAGTTTTCTAGGACTTGCTGGTTATTATAGACGGTTCGTGAAGGGTTTCTCTATGATTGTAGCTTCGATGACAAAGCTATTGCAGAAAGATGTTAAGTTTGAGTGGTCAGAAAAGTGTCAACAAAGTTTTGATCAGTTGAAAGGCCTTTTGACTGAAGCTCTAGTGCTAGTTCAGCTAGAATCAAGTAAAGAATTTGTTATTTATAGTGATGCATCATTAAATGGTTTGGGCTTTGTTTTGATGCAGGAAGGCAGAGTGATAGCTTATGCCTCGAGACAGTAAAAGCCACATAAAAGAAACTATTCGACACATGACCTAGAATTGGTAGTTATTATGTTCGCTTTTAAAATTTGGTGTCATCACATGTTCGGCGAGAAATTTCATGTTTATTCTGATCATAAAAGCCTGAAATACTTGATGACTCAGAAAGATCCGAATTTGAGACAACGCTGATGGTTAGAACTGTTAAAAGACTACGAGCTTGTGATTGACTATCACTCAGGAAAGGCTAACATTGTTCCTGATGCTTTAAGCCGAAAATCATTGTTTGCTTTATGTGCAATGAATGTGCATATGACTATGTCTGGGGATGGTTCGATAGTAGCTAAATTGAAAGCAAGACCGTTATTTGTTTAACAAATATGTGATGCTCAGAAGGTTTATAATGAATTGATTGCATAACGAGTTCAGTGGGAGACGGATACTGATTCAGAACTCAGAATTGATATTGATGACTTTCTGAGATTCAGAGACCGAATATGTGTTCTGAGGAATTTAGAGTTGATTCAGATGATTTTGAATTAAGCTCATTTTAGTCGGTTATGTGTACATCCAGGTAGTACAAAGATGTACAATGATTTAAAACAGCTTTACTGGTGGCATGGTATGAAGTGAGACATCTCTGACTTTGTTGTGAGATGTTTAGTCTGTCAACAGGTAAAAGCCGAGCATCCGGTACCTTCAGGGTTACTTCAGCTGCTTATGATACCAGAATGGAAGTGGGATAGAGTTACGATGGATTTTGTATCTAGTCTACCATTGACACCGAGCAAAAAGGATACAATCTGGGTTGTTGTTGATAGATTGATTAAATTGGCTCATTTTTTCTCGGTACGTACGGACTACTCACTTGATAAACTAGCTGAATTGTATGTTTCTCAAATTGTGAAATTACATGGTGTGCCTATATCCATTGTTTTGGATTGATATCCGAGGTTTACATCATGGTTTTGGAAGAAGCTGCAAGATGCACTAGGTATGAAATTACATTTTAGTACTGCTTTCCATCCACAAACAGATGGCCAGTCTGAGCGAATCATTTAGATACTTGAGGATATGTTGAGGTGTTACATTTCGAGTTCGAAGGTACGTGGGAACGATACTTGCCTCTGACTGAATTTGCGTATAATAACAGTTATTAATCAAGTATCAAAATGGCACCCTGTGAGGCTTTGTATGGTTGTAAATGTCGTACGCCATTATATTGGACTGAGCTCAGTGAAGATAAGATACACGGGGTTGACTTGATCAGAGAAATAAAATAGAAAGTGAAAGTGATCCGTGAAAGTTTGAAAGCAGCGTCAGATTGTTAGAAATCTTATGCGGATTTGAAACGTAAAGATATAAAGTTTCACATCAGAGACAAAGTCTTCTTGAAAGTCTCACCGTTAAAGAAAAAACTCAGATTCGGTCGTAAAGGTAAATTGAGTCTGAGATTTATTGGGCCGTATGAGGTTATAGAGCGTATCAGGCCGGTTGCTTACAGACTATCATTGCCACCTGAGTTAGAAAAGACCCACAATGTATTCCACATTTCGATGCTTCAGAGATATCGATCTGACCCTTCCTATGTGATCAGTCCATTTGAGATTGAAATTCAGCCTGATATGACCTACGAAGAAGAACCAATTCGTATTTTGACTCGTGAGACTAAAGAGTTACGGAATAAAAAGATTTCGTTAGTTAAAGTATTGTGGCATAAACATGGAGTTGAGGAAGCAACATGGGAGCCAGAAGATACAATGAAAGAACGTTATCCGAACCTATTCACCGGTAAGATATTCGGGTACGAAAATCCCTAAGGGGGAGTGTTGTAGCAGCCCGATTTAAACCCTAATTAGAACGGTGGCTTCGGGACCTCGAATCCGAGTCAGAAAAATATTTAAAAATTATTTTCTGTGTTTATTTTGTGTGAATTTATATCTGTGAAATTTTCGTAATTTAATTTTGTCGTTTAGGTGTTCGATTAAATAAAAGGACTTAATCGCGTAAATTGAAAAGTGGGTAGTTTATTTTGTAAAGGGCTTATTTGTTGATGACTTTCTAATTGGGAGTATTTATAATGTAATTAGTCCATTATATATGGTGTTGAACGGTAATGGACTTAGCTTATATGATATTTTAATTATTTCATTAAGGGTAAAAATGGAAATGAAATAAAAAGGCATATTATAACATATTATAACATAAAAAAAAAGTGCTCATATTTTTTTCAACCATAGCCGAAGCTAATAACCAAAAAGAAAAAAGAAAAGAAACCTAGGTTCGACCATATTCAAGCTTAATCAAGGTATGTATCTAGCTCGATTTTTGATAATTTTTATGTTTTTGAGATCGTTGCTTCGAGTACTACAAAACCCATGCTTAAATTTCCAATTTTGATGAATATTTTAAGTTATGCCATTGATGAGAGCTTGTGATTTTTATTCTTTGATGATGAAATATGAAAGATAGGTGTTGAGTTAACATATTTTGTATTTGAATTTTTGATGATTTTGAGTAATTAGGACTTAATTGCAAAAATATAAAGTTGAGGGACTAAATTATGAAATTGATGGAAAATATGGACCTGTTTGTATATAGGGAACATTCGGCCTAACTAGAGTGTAGCCAAATTTAGTGTATTTTGTGTTTTGTGCAATAGGGACTAAATTGTAAAAATTGTAAATGTTAGGGGTAATATGGTAATTTACCTATTTATGTGTTTTTGGACTAAATTGATTGAAAATATGTTTGAATGAGCTTAATTTTAATATTTTTAGATCAAGAACTAAAGAAATTGGATTTTGATCGGGGGAAAACAAAACTTGTCGACTAGCTGCCCGATTCCATTTTGTACCGTCCGAGGTAAGTTTATAAGCAAATAGACGTGTTTATTAGTAAATTAATGTTATAATTATATGCTGTTATGGAATGTTAGAATTTAATTGTACTATGGTCGAATATGGATAAATGTTGCTACCAAACTTTCAAGTTCAATTTGACCGAGATACGACATCCAAAAACCCCATATAAACCTTAGGAATAGTTAGGATACATATGTCATACATAGGATTCTGATATATATGTGCGAGTAAGACCATGGCATCGATATGTGGTTCGGATATGTGTTTATGAGTAAGACCCTGTTTGGGACAGTAACATCGGTATGTGACTACATGTAAGACCACGTCTGGGACATTGGTAGTGTACGACATGTGTGATCATCTGAGTGTCCCATCCAATTCCAAATGGTTTATCAGGCAGAGGTATAATGAGAACGAATGTGTAAAACAAACTATAGATCAGGTAAGAATTTATTTGTTATTTATTTGAACAAAGTTACACCTTGGTTATTTGTTATAAATCTTGTAAGTACAAATTTAGAAAAAAAATATGTGTATATGATATGTGTATTTATTTTGTGATTGACTAGTAAGCTTGTTGTAATGCTTCTTATGTGTATGTGATTAAGTGATGAGGTACATATTCGGCTATATGGTTAATACATGCAAGTGGAAGTATAATAAATCACATGAGTTCTGTGTTTGTGCATGTGAACTAAGTATGTATTATATATTTGGCTATGAAGATTAAAAGTCAACTTATATGAATTTTGGTGATATAAATATTCGGTCAAGGTGATAATATATATATATAAGAGAAATATTTATTATATGTTTAAATACATACTTAGTATGAATCTATGTATTCATAAACGATTGGATCTGCATGTGGTATGATAAAATAATTTGGTTCTGTTTAGTTGTATTGATTAATTTTATTTGATTGTTGTTTGCTTAAAACTTACTAAGCTGTGATAGCTTATTTTGTGTGTTGTGTTTACTCTATTTTATAGATATTGGAGTCAAGCTACAAACTCGGGGATTGTTAGACAAGCTCGTCCCACTATCCACAGCTTTGGTACCTTTAAACTAAACTTGAATTATGGCATGTATAGGCTGGTTTTGAGGTTAAACACTTTTGAAATGTATGTATATATATAAAAGCCATGCGAAAATGGCTAAAATTTAATATATAAAATCGGTCATGTTAGGCAAGGGCTATGTTTATCTTAGTTCGTAGCTATGTGTTATGAATATATATAAAGTTTGTGATAAGTACTATGTGCTGGAGAGTGGCTTGCTTATACCGCTTAGATTTAGTCTTATATGTTTTATTAATTATAATTTTTGATGTGTTTGGCTTGGGTAATTCGGTGATGGAAATTTTGGGTGTGTATGTGGTCTTAAATAATATATTTCGGCTATGATAGATAATAAGTGTGATTTGTTTTTAATATACTAGTCAGATTATGAAGGAATTATTAAATATGTTAGTTAAAGTGATGATATTTGTATATTAGCTTGATATGTTCGGTTATTAAAAGGATAAGTGATGGATGTTGTTAAAGACTTATACTGGTGAGGTAAAATTGTTACATAATTAGGTTAGAAGACTTTTGCAATGATGTTTTGGTATATTCGGTTATAGGATATGTTTGGATAAAACGGTCTAGTTAAACTGAGATTCGGTACATGTTCGTATAAATAGTTATGCTCATAATAAAACGACTTGCTTGTGACTTTATAGTTGCCAGGATAATGTTTTGATTTATAATGTGACATTGTAATATGCATATATTCGCTTTCAAGTAAATATATATATTCATGTGTTAGGTTTATTTTTACTTGTGTTTCGGCAAAGGTAAACTTGGTTAGTTAATTAAATGGAAGGCCAACATAATTTTGTACCGATCTCTCATGATATATATATTACTATAATATTTATGGATTACATGAGTAGTTTAATTATCTATAAGGAAATAATTTGTGGTTGCTCATTCATGGTGTGTGAATGATACTTATATAATTATAGAACATTTTACGTATATAATGCTCAAGGTTATAAAAGTTTTTTTAAAAAAGAAAGAAATGTTGCATGTTTCCTTGTTGGCATTATATGATTAGTTTAATTCTTATTTCTTATGTAATATTAAATTGAAGCATGATAGTTGATTTACAATTTTTATTAGTTAAATTACGATAGAAGTTGATTTGAGATTTATGTTAACCGGTAATGCCTCATAACCCTAATCCGGCGACGGGTATAGGATATGGGTGTTACAGACCGAACCATGAAACCCTAGCTATGGCCTTTCTCCTTTAAAATTTTGGTGGATGAGCAACTTAGGAAGATGATACTTTTGTTTGTTTTATTTTAACTTTAACTAATTTATTAATTTACAAACTTAACCTTCATTTAACACCAAAATTTCATTAATACATTGCCATATACATCCAATAACTTCATTAATGGTCTAATTACCATCAAAGTCCTTTCACATTAAAGTTTCATAGTTATTTGATACCTTTAACTTATAGAACTCTACTTTTATACCTTTTACGATTTAGTCCTTTTCACATAATTAATCATGCAAATGTCAAATTTCTTAACGAATTTTTAACACAACCCTAATATAGTCCCATAAACATTAAAATAATAATAAAATAAATATTTACTCATTGAATTTGTGGTCTCGAAACCGCTATTCCTACTTTACCGAAAATGAGTTGTTATAACATGTAAAAAAAAAGATCTTACAACAGATTGGGGGCTTGGTTGGAAAGGTTGCTGTCGAAACCATTTTTTGAAAAATAGTAGTTGTTTTATTTTGAAAATGAAAATGGGGAGTCGCGAACAATCTTTTTTATTTAGGTGTGATCGGATTACCTTGTAATTTGATTGTTTTAATAAAATATTTTGTTCTACTAAAACAGTGATTTTAGTCTACGAAATTCGAGAAAATGAGTTCAGGAGTCGATTACGTATGAGGAAGGATTAGC
The DNA here is from genome assembly GCF_025698485.1 of Gossypium arboreum. Taxonomy (NCBI): domain Eukaryota; kingdom Viridiplantae; phylum Streptophyta; class Magnoliopsida; order Malvales; family Malvaceae; genus Gossypium; species Gossypium arboreum. The sequence continues at coordinate 79,352,206 of NC_069081.1, read as the reverse complement.
ACCCTTGTAATACCTAAATTTGGTACCTAATTGATTAATTAATGTCTTAACGTCGAAAATTGAAAACTCGAAAAGAATTTAAAATACGATCCCTTTTTTATTAACATTGACAAAAAAATGCTTGAATAAATTGAAACAAGAATTAAAGGCCCTCTCCTCTTGAGATAACAAAATGTCACATCCCGTAAGTTAGGACATGACATTTGAACCCTCGAAAAAGCTTGCCTTTTAGTTGTTTTATTTTAAAATTGTACTTTGATTTTTAAAAGGATATTCGGTTATTTAGATCCAACGAGAAAGATCGAAACCCCGTAAGTTAGAGCACAGCCTTCTCGATTTTCTAAACATGGGATATTGCTTTTATTTTTATTTAAAATTCATGTGTTTTAAAATTTGAAAAGGTATTCGACTATTTACGTTTAACAAGAAAATCAAAACCCCGTAAATTAGGGCACGATTTCTCGTTTTTTTCAAAGCGCTTATTTTGAAGAATTTTCCTTTTTTAAATTTTAGGGAAAAATTAATGTAGTATTAAAAAAATATACACTTAGTCGGGTATAGTATATGGCTAAACATAAAACTCATGTTTTTCAAACGATGAAGCGATACAAATTGCTAGCAATAAAAAAATACTATGCGTATTGGAACAATAATAATAATGATGACAATAATATAAAATACTAATAATAATAACAAAACCAACATTAATAATAATGATAACCACGGTAATGAAAGCATGAAATGCACCATAAATTAAAAACACCATATAAGAAAAATACAATATAAATAAGTAAATAAGTAAAATAAAATAGAAATAAAATGTACAAAAGTCCAAATTAAATAAATAAGGACCTGATTGCCATTAAAATGAAATTTAGAATATGAAGTTCAATAAAATAAATGCAAAGACATAAAAATGATTAAATTGCCATTTGAAATAAAGTTAAAGGGGCTAAAATTATAACAAAATAAACGCAAAAGGACTAAATGGAAGTTTAATCGAAAATTTGGGTAAAAATCGGGTATGAAAATAGGGTAGAGAACCATATTGAGATGCACGAATAATAAGGAGGGACCAAATGAGAGATTTTCCCCTCTCCTCCAAAACGGCGCCATTCAAATAGACCATATTGAAACTGAAATAAAATTCAAAGAAAAAAATAAAATAAAAAGAAAATTAGATTTAGAAAAACAGAAAATGGAGAAGGATTAAAACAGCAATTTGCCCACTTGGGCCTCGAAAGCACATAGATCCTCCACTAAATGGGTCAGGTCGCGCGGGTTGGCCCCCATACGGCGTCATTTTGGACTTTTAGGGGGGACTAAAACGGCACCATTTCATCCGAGTATTTAAACCCAAAAATTTCTTTAAACTTCTATTTCAGCCCTTTATTCCAAAAAAAAAAACAAAAAACAAAAAACCTTTCAAAAAAAACTCTTTTCCCCCTTTTTATGTCCAATGATCGGACCACCGTGGCTCCACCGTAGCCTCACCGTAAACGGCGGCTAGAATGCCAAAAGTCACCCTTTTTCCGATGAAAACAAAAAGGTAAGTTTTTTCCCCTCTTTTTTAAAACTCTTTTCAATATATATATGTATAAATAGTTTTAAAAGAAAGAAAAAATCAAGAGATATGTGAGTATCTAAACAATTTCAAAAAATAAGGAAAATAAAAAGAAAAGAATAAAATAAAATAAGAGCTTAGCCCGTGTTTGAACAACTTGTTTTTTCTTTTTTGATTCTTATTTGATTTCTGTATATATTTTTTTGTGTGTATATTTCATTATTTTGGTGGCCTTTATAGACGAAAGAAGTATACAAAATTTCTTTCTTGGTGTGCTGTTATCTTGGCATTTGTTTGCAGGTACAGAGATATGGAGGTCGTACGGGCATGTCGACTTGAAGGTGGCACTGGAGGCTGCTGCGGCGCAAAGCAGATGGGGCTAAGGTTTGTTTGGCTGAACCTAGGTTTAGGTTTTGGGCCATTGGGCCTGTTGCTATTATTGGGCCCTATGTTCTTATATTCGGGCTTGCAGTTGGGTCTTAATTTGGGCCATAGGTTTATTTGTAATTGGACTGTTAATAGGACTTTTATTTTAGTTTTTTTTATTATCTTTTTTTGTTATTTTTTGGTTATTTGGTTTTGGGCCTGGGCCAAAATTAGGCCTTACAGTTGCCCCTCTTTGCTTATTGTTGTGTAACAAGAATAGAGCAAAGACTTCAAAGAGGGCCAATTTTGCCTGGTCTTGCCGAATCTTGACTTCTTTGGTGCTCCTTTTCTTCAAGTAGTCCCACTACAACTTTAGGAAGATGAGACTTGTAGCTTCGATTTACTCCAGTATAGTTTCAATGAGAAGAGATTTGTAGCTTTGATTTACTCCGCTGGAACTTAAAGGAGATAATTTCAACCTGCTCCACTACAACTTCAGGGAGATAAAGTTTCTGTATTTTCCTACAACTTCAGGGAGATAAGGATTGTGACTTTGATCCACTCTAATGTGGTTTCAAGGAGAAGAGGTTTGTAGTTTTGATTTACACCACTACAACTTCAAGGAGATAATAATTGGTAATTTCACTGCAACTTCAGGGAGATAAGGTTTGTGAATTCGATCTACTTCACTGCAATTTCAGGAAGATAAGATCCACCATAATTTGTAGCTTCAATCTGTTCCACTACAATTCCAAGGACATAAGATTCGCTTTCTTTAGTCTGCTCCGCTGCAATTTCAGGAAGATAAGGCTGGTGGCTCCAATTTGGTTCACTGCAACTTTAGAAAGATAAGATCCCCCATAGTTTGTAGCTTCAATCTGTTCCACTGTAATTTCATAGAAATAAGATTCGCTATCTTCAGTCTACTCCGCTGCAACTTCAGGGAGATAAGGCTGGTGCCTTCAATCTGCTCCACTGCAACTTCAGAGAGATAAGGATTTTAGCTTCAATCTACTCCAATGTAATTTCAGGGAGAAGAGATTTTTAGTTTCAATCTACTCTGCTGGAACTTCAAGGAGGTAAGAATTTGTAATTTCAACCTGTTCCGGTGCAACTTCAGAGAGATAAGGCTGGTGGCTTTAATTTGCTCCATTGCAACTTTAGGGAGATAAGATTCGCCATAATTTGTAGCTTTAATCTGTTCTACTGCAACTTTAGGGAAATAAGATTCTCTGTCTTTAATCTGCTCTGCTGTAACTTTAGGGAGATAAGACCTGTGGCTTCAATCTACTCCACCTCAACTTCAGAGGTATAGGATTTGTGGTTTCACTGGTCTATTATGCTATTTTGAATAGGACCTGTAAAATTTGTTTGATGGCACTATTTATGCCAAATGATTAGGATGTCATGATCAGAATGTATCAAATTCTCCTAACTAGATGTGTGAGAATGATATTTGCATGAATGCAGAATGTTATGAGAATGATCCCTTCTTAATGTTTGGATTGTCATTGCTCATTGTTCATCAAGGTTTTCTCACTGACGCAATATCCTGTCATCTTATTCAGCTGATATCTTTGATAGAAAACCCAAAGAAATAGTCACAATTTGCTTATCTGGTTTGCTCCACTGCAACTTTAGGGAGATAAAATTTGTGGTTTCTTCCATCCATCCCACTGTAACTCAGGGGTATAGGCTTTGTACCATCTTTAATGCATCCCGCTACAACTCAAGGGTATAGGATTTGTATCTTCTTCAATCCATCCCACTGCAACTCAGGGGTACAAGACTTGTGACTTCTTCTATCAATTGATCTAGGTAACATGACCAAATGTGTATGCAGGAATATAAAATGTCATTTTTTCGAGAATGATCCCATTTTAATGCTTGGGTTGCTCATTATTCATCGAGGGTGTATCACTGACACAATATCTTGTCTCCTCGTTCAACTGATATTTTTGATAGAAAATCCAAAGAAACAGTCACAATTTAGACTCCTCTTTGTGAAACATTTCCAACCCTTAGGTTTGGTGAGTTCTAAACAACAGTCTTTTTCAGATTCATGTACTATTTAGAAGCCTCCAGAGTAATATGCATAACTTCTTTGTGAAAGTTTTATTAGTCCATTAATCATTATTTCAATGTAAAATACTTGAAAAGATCATAACAATGGACACGAAGGAAATTGATTAGTAGCATATCTCGAAATGAATTAATCAAAGATAACAAATGCAATAAGAAGGAAATTAACTTGAAATGAATAAGTTAATCAAAGATAGTAAATTCAATATGGGTAAGATGAAAACTAGGTGCCTCAGATATTGCAGGTTGAGCTTCTCTGTACGAACATCTTGAGGACCATTTTGAGCTTGACATGTGTTTAAGAGATCTAGAGTACTTTGTTGATGCTCCAAGATGTAGCATACCTCCTCCTTGTTAATTCAGGCATAGCAAGACTATCGCATGCCCCACTTTTTGTTTGAATTGCCTTTACGAGTTTTCAATTCAAAACCCCTTTGGTCTCAAAGCGCCCTTTGCGGGTTTTCGCCTTGGCCTCTCATTTTTTCTTTTTCTTTTCCCTTTTGTGTGTTTTTTTTTAAAATACTAAATGTGATTGAATCTAAATTCACCAGATTGGGAAAGTCCTTGCTATCCATCTCAGTCAATAGCAATTCTCCTCCAAAACAGGCGTTCTTTACTACATAAGATCCTTCCCAGTTTGGCATCCGCTTTCCTCTGAAGTCCTTTTGTATAGAAAGGATCTTCTTCAACGTCAAGTCCCCCTTGTGGAATTCTCTAGGACGAACCTTTCTATCGTAAGCTCGCATTATTCATTTTTGGTGCGTTTGACCATGACGGGTAACTTTCAACTTATTTTCTTCAATTAAGTTCATTGGATCCATTCTGCTTCATCCGATTTTAATTTATCCAAAGCTTGGAAAGAAGGAATCCCGATTTTAATGGGCAAACCGCTTCCATTCCATAAACTAATGAGAAAGGTGTTGCTTCGACGGAGTTCTTGGCCGATGATCGATAAGCATAGAGGGTAAATGGTAAGTTCTTATGCCAATATTTACAAGTCTTGGCCATTTTTCCTATAATATTTTTTGTTTTTTTTTGTTGCCTCTGCTACACCATTCATTTTGGGGTGATATGGTGTCTAATCTTGAACAGACTGCAAGCTTTTGATATCATGCTATTATGCATTATTAGATATGTTCCTTTCTGACATTCCTTGTTGGCACATGATCTCTTTTTTTTAGGGGGGAATTTGATGACTGCCGACTTTGTGACATCAGAATATGAAGCGACTTTCACGTACTTAGTGAAGTAATCAATGACCACAAAGATGATGATGTTTACTAGAAGCTTTTGACGAGATCGGCCCAATAACATCCATGCCCCACATAGAGAAAGTCTATGAAGAAATGAATAAGGCACATGAATCTTGTCTCCATAAATTTGGCATTTATGGTATAACTGATGCGATCCCCTTTCATGGTGGACCAATAGTACCCGAACCTTATGATTGGCCTGGCCATTGTAAAACCATTAGCTTGTGTTCTTCCGACTCTCTTATAGACCTCTTCTAACATTTTCTTAGCCTTAAAAGAATCCACACGTTTTAGTAACCTAGGTGTAACAGCCTGATTTTGACCCTATTCAAAATGGTGGTTTCGGGACCACGAATATGAGTCAGAAAAATATTTAATTATTTTTTGTGTTTATTTTGTGTGAATTTATATCTGTGAAATTTTCGTGATTTAATTTTATCGTTTTAGTGTCCGATGAAATAAAATGATTTAATCGCGTAAATTAAAAACTTGATAGTTAAAAGCATAAGGGCCAAATTGTTAGTGGCTTTTTAAAATGGAAGCCTTTATGTTGTAATTAGCCCATTTGAAGAAAGGGTGGATGGTAATGGGCATGTTATATATGGTTTTATAATTTTATTATTAAGGTTATAATGGTAAAATAAGTAATAATATGTATATGATAAAACATATAATAAAAAAATGTTCATATTATCATTTTCATGACCAAAGCACTAATAAGAAGAAAAGAAAAGAGAAAGCTAGGGTTCAACACTTACTCAAGCATAATCAAGGTTAGTTTTTGTTCGATTTTTGAAAATTTTTACGTTTTAGATATCGTTGCTTCGAGTACTACAAAACCCATGCTTGAATTTTTTATTTTGATGAATATTTTGTGTTGTGCCATTGTTGAGAGCTTGTGATTTTTGTTGTTTGATGATGAAATATGAAAGATATGTTTTGGATTAACATGTTTTGTAATGGAGTTTTTGATGATTTTGAGTAATTAGGACTAAATTGAAAAAATAATTTGAGGGACTAAAATGTGAAATAAATGAAATATATGGACTTGTATGGGTATGGGTAAAATTCGTCCCAATATGGGTATATTGAAATTTTGTATATTCTTTGTTTTGTGCAATAGGGACAAAATTAAAAAAAGTGTAAATGTCAGGGTAAAATGGTAATTTTCCCATTTATGTGTTTTTGGACTAAATTGAATGAAAATATATTTGAATGAGCTTAATTTGAATATGTTTAGATCAAGAACCAAAGGAATCGGATTTGGATCGAGGGAAAACGAAAGTTGTCGACTAGCTGTCCCATTCTATTTTACATCGTCCGAGGTAAGTTATAAGCAAATAGACATGCATAATTGTAGTTAAACTCTAAATATATATGCTGGTATGAAATGTATGAATTTATATATGGCATGGTCGAATATGAATAAACCTGGTACTATATTTTCGAATTTGTTTCGACCGATTTACGACGTCTGAAAGCCTCGTATGAACCTTAGAAATAGTTAGGATACATATTTCATGACATAGAATTCTGATATATGATATGTGAGCAAGACCATGGCATCGATATTTGACTCTGATATACGTGTGCGTGTAAGACCCTGTCTAGGGCAGTGATATCGATATGTGATTACATGGAAGACCACGTCTAGGACATTGGCATTGTACGATATATGTGTGATAATCTGAGTGTCCTACACAATTTCGAATGGTTCATCGGGCAAAGGTAAATCGTGAACGGATGTGTAAAACGAGCTAAATGATCAGGTATGAGCTAGCTTGTTGTTTACTTGAGATAAGGTAAAAAAAAAAAAGTAACTTGATATTTGTTACTAATTATGTGTGATACAAATGAAGATTACATATGAATTTAGTAAGTGTATTCGGCCTTGTAAATAAATGGTATGAATATTGTAGAATTGATTCTTGGATATGTGTATATAAGTGATCATGTATATTCGGTCATATAAGTGGTATATGTACATGAAGTTGTATTATGATTCTTGAGCTTATATAAATGCGTATGTGTATGTTTGATTATATTAAGACATTTTGGCTTAGAAAGTTGAATGATATTAGGTCAAATTGTTTAAGTGAGCATTCGGCCAAGGTAGATTTTGTGTATGAAAAGGTGTTATTTTTCTTATTTGTAGGTTGGAGGTTATGCTTGATAATGATAATTAAATTTGGGTTAGCTTAAAAGGAGTTGATTATATTATTGGGATGCTTATTTGCTTATGACTTACTAAGCTATTATAGCTTACTTTGTGCTTCCATGTTCATTCTGTTTTATAGATTTTGGATTCAAGTTACAAGCCCGAGGATCGTCAGCAAAGTCTATCACACTATCGACCGTCTTCGGTATTTTATAAGTTTCATTTTGGAATTATGGCATGTATAGGCTGGAATGTGTTTTCGAATGTTGTATTTTGGTTTATGTATAAAGGCCATGCGAAAATGGCTTAAATTCTATGCTTGAGTTTGTTTTGGTTAAATTATGGTTTGAGTTTATTCTAGTTATTATGTCTTGTACCATGGATGATTAGAACTTGTGTTGTGTGTGTGCATATTGAGATTTGTTGAAAACCAAATGGTCATAATACATGATATAAAAATGTTTGCTCAACTTGGACGCATTTAATATTAAGAAAATTTATATATGAAATTTAGGTTATTATGTTAGGTTAATGTGATTAAAATGAGTTGGTAATAAAGGATATATTGTAATGACCGAATATGATGGGAGATATATTGTATGTTTCTTTTAAATATGGTTCATGGAATTTGTGTCTTGAATATACATATGTATATTATTCAAGGATTGAATTATCTTTGAAAAGTACATTTTATATCATGTTTTGGTATCAAAATGTATTCGACTATATTTTCATATGACTAGGACTTATTTTGGTATATGTGTATTATTTAATATGCTTGTTTTTGGAGAATGGTATATAAATTTCAGTTAGCATTGAAATGAAATAATTATGAAATATATATAAATGTGAATAAGCATTAACTTTTTAAATTCAGTTATAATAACAATGTATGATTATACAAATATACATGTATAAGTCACGGTTATTAGTGTAATGAATTGACGAAGTCGTAACAAGTTAGATAGTTTAATTGACTTATCCATGTATTGCTTTATAGCTCGTAAAATATAATAAAAATAGGTCATTATATATTTACTTATATGCTCATGTTATTATGGTGGAATAAAATACACGTAGTTAAATAGTGTTTTTATAATGTTAGGTAAAATTCGATAAATGAAAGGGACATCGAGATATATGCTACTCATATGAAATGTGATGATGCGTACCTTTATAAATTTGAGTTGGCGAATATAAATTTGCAAGCTGACAGATTCATTTATTTATAAACTATTTGAATGCTTTGAATGTTGAGTTTACATATGCTATTTGAATATGATATCAATTGTATTGGGTTATAAGTTAAGAATTAGATCTCTATATAAATACTTTTGGAATGTGTAATTGTATCGAACTATGTTATGTCTAGTAATACCTTATAACCCTAATCTGGCAACAGATACAGGTTAAGAGTGTTACATTTTGTTAGTATCAGAGCTATAGTTTAGTCAGTTCTAGGACTAATGTAGCATGTGTGAGTCTAGCTATATGCCATATTATATACTGCGATTGCGTGATGACTTCTGACATTTGAAAATGTGTTTTCATATAGTAAATGGATGCTGACAGAGCTGTAGCTGATGATGTCGATAGTGCAGCGCCTACTCCCGTACAAGGGACAGCGCCAGCTGATTCTCGACTGATTTCGAGTAAACATGAAGGAGAGGCTAGACAAGCCTTCTATGAAATGATGAAAGACTGGTTTACTCAATATATCCGGACTAACCCGGCTGCACAAAAACCTCCACCCCTGATTAATCCATCTTCGATGCCTGCTGTACCTCAAGTAAGTGATCCGTTGAGATTGTATAAACCACTTGTTGATAAAATTAGAAAACATGGGGCCAAAAAGTTTAAAGCTACTAATGATGATGATGCTAAGCAGGTTGAGTTTTGGCTTGATAATACTATCTGTGTGTTTGATGAGCTGTCCTGTACCCCAGATAAGTGTTTGAAATGTGTCATATCTTTACTCCGAGATACTACATATCATTGGTGGAATACCCTAGTATCAATGGTTCCGAAAGTGCAGGTGACCTGGGAATTCTTTCAGACTGAGTTTTGTAAGAAATATATCAGTAAAAGATTTATTGATCAGAAATGTAAAGAATTTTTGGAGCTGAAATAGGGTTGGATGACCGTGATAGAGTATGAGCAGAAATTTGTGAGACTCAGTCGGTATGCCCGAGATTGTGTTTCTACTAAAGCCATAATGTGTAAAAGATTTGAAGATGGACTGAACGAAGATATTAAACTATTAGTTGGCATACTTGAGGTAAAAGAGTTCGTAGTACTAGTTGAGCGAGCTTGCCAAGCTGAAGAGCTTAGGAAAGAGAAAAGAAAAGCTGACTTTGAAGCTAGAGATGCACGTAAAAGAACATCTGGTAAGTCATTCCAGCCGGCACCAAAGAAGTTCCAAGATGATTTCAGCCATTCCAAAGCCACTTCGGGTTATTCTAGATGAGATCAGAGTAGACCACCTATGAGCTCCAGAGCTACCTTAGTAGCTAGTGTGGGGAATGTCAGATCAAATCAACCCGAGTGTAAACATTACCGCAAATGACATCCCGGTAGTTACAGGTTGCATGGTCGGGCTTGTTTTAAATGTGGATCGATGGATCATTATATTCGTGATTTCCTAGTGTTAGCTGAAGAAAATCTAGTGCAGAATACGAGGTCGGGTAATACTGCAGCTCGAGGTAGACCACCCAAAAATGTGAGTAATGCGAGTGGCAGTCAGAGAGGGACTAAAGATACAACAGTCAGATTTGAGGCTTGTGCACCTGCCAGAGCCTATGCTATTCGCGCATGAGAGGATCCTTCATCCCCAGATGTCGTTACTGGTAGATTCACTCTTTATGATACTAATGTAATTGCATTGATTGATCCTGGTTCTACCCATTCTTATGTGTGTGAAACATTAGTATTTAGTAAGACTTTATCTATTGAGTCTATTGAGTTTGTGATTAGAGTGTCAAACCCCTTGGGCTGGTGTGTTATGGTTGACAAAGTGTGTAAGAATTGTCCTTTGATTATTCGAGATTCGTGCTTTCCAGCTGATTTGATGATTTTGTCATTTGATGAGTTCGACATAATTTTAGGTATGGATTGGTTGACTTTTGATGATGCTGTTGTAAACTGCAAAGGAAAGATTATTGATTTATGATGCCAGAATGATGAGATTATTCGAATTGAATCTAATGATCTGAATGGGTTATCGGTAGTGATTTCTTCGATGTTATCTCAAAAATATGTGAGAAAAGGCTGCGAAGCTTACTTTTCACATGTGCTTGATAGTAAAGTGGCCGAAAGAAAAATTAAATCAGTACCTATTGTATGCGAGTATCTGGATGTGTTTTCTGAAGAATTACTAGGTTTGCCACCTATTCGGGAGGTAGAGTTTGGTATTAAGTTAATACTTGGGACCACTCTGATATCTATAACCTCGTACAGAATGGCACCTATAGAATTAAAAGAGTTGAAAGCTCAGTTGCAAGAGTTGACGAATAGAGGTTTCGCGTGACCGAGTTTCTCTCCTTAGGGTGCACCAATACTATTTGTGAAAAAGAAAGATGGAACTATGAGAATGTGCATTGATTATAGACATCTCAATAAGGTGACTATAAAGAATAGGTATCCATTACCACATATTGATGATCTGTTTGATCAACTGAAAGGAGCTACAGTGTTTTCGAAGATAGATTTGAGATCAGGCTACTATCAGTTGTGAGTTAAAGACTCTGACGTGCCAAAGATTACTTTCTGAACGAGGTACAAACACTATGAGTTTTTGGTTATGCCTTTTGGACTTACTAATGCACATGCTATTTTTATGGATTTGATGAATTAGATCTTCACACTGTACTTGGATCGGTATGTGGTTGTGTTTATAGATGACATTTTGATATACTCTCGAGATGAAATCGAACATGTCGAACATCTGAGACTTGTGTTACAGACTTTGTAAGATAAACAATTGTATGCAAAGTTTAGTAAATGTGAATTTTGGTTAAGCGAAGTAAGTTTTCTGGGTCATGTTGTATCAGCATCAGGTATTCGGGTTGATCCAAGTAAAATTTCAGCTATACTTGATTGGAAACCTCCTAAGAATGTTTTTGAAGTCCAAAGTTTTCTGGGACTTGCTGGTTATTATAGACGGTTCGTGAAAGGCTTCTCTATGATTACAGCCCCGATAACAAAGCTATTACAGAAATATCTTAAGTTTGAGTGGTCAGAAAAGTGCCAGAAAACCTTTGATCAGTTGAAAGCTCTTTTGACCGAAGCTCCAGTGCTAGTTAGGCTAGAATTGGGTAAAGAATTTGTTATCTATAGTGATGCATCTTTAAATGGTTTGGGCTGTATTTTGATGCAGGAAGGAAGAGTTATAGCTTACGCCTCGAGACAGTTAAAGCCACATAAAAAGAACTATCCGACACATGACCTAAAATTGGCAGCTATCGTGTTTACGTTGCAAATTTGGCGTCACTATCTGCTTGGTGAGAAATGTCATGTTTATTCTGATTACAAAAGCTTGAAATACTTAATGACTCATACAGATTTGAATTTGAGACAACACCGATGGTTAGGATTGCTAAAAGACTACGAGCTTGTAATTGACTATCACCCAGGAAAGGCTAATGTTGTTGCTGATGCTTTAAGCCAAAAATCACAGTTTTCTTTGCGTGCAATGAATGCGCATATGGCTATGTTTGATGATGGTTTGATAATAGCTAAACTGAAAGCAAGACTGTTATTTGTTCAACAAATTTGTGATGCCTAGAAGGTTGATAATGAGTTGATAGCAAAACGAGCTCAATGTGATCTAAATGTTGATTCTGAGTTTCGAGTTGATGCTGATGACTATTTGAGATTCAGAAACCAAATATGTGTCCCAAAGAATTCAAAGTTGATTTAGATGATTTTGAATGAAGCTCACAGCAGTCGGTTATCTGTTCACCGAGGTAGTATGAAAATGTATAATGATCTTAAATAGCTTTATTGGTGGCATGGTATGAAACGAGACATTTCTGACTTTGTTTTGAAATGTTTAATCTATCAACAAGTAAAAGCCGAGCATCAGGTACCTTCTGGATTGCTTCAGCCGATTATGATACCTAAATGAAAATGGGACAGAGTTACGATGGATTTTGTATTTGGTTTACCGTTGACACTAAGCAGGAAATATGCAATCTGGGTTATTGTGAATAGATTGACTAAGTCAACTCATTTTGTTCCGATTCGTACAGATTATTCACTAGATAAGCTTGTTGTGTTATATGTTTCTCAGATTGTGAGATTACATGGTGTGCCTATTTCTATTATTTCGGATAGAGATCTGAGGTTTACATTGCTGGTTTGGAAGAAACTGCAAGATGCACTAGGTATAAAATTACATTTTAGCACTTTTTTCCATCCGCAAATAGATGGTCAGTCTGAGTGAATCATTCAGATACTTGAGGATATGTTGAGATGTTGTATTCTCGAGTTTGAAGGTACATGGGAACGATACTTACCCCTAATTGAATTTACGTATAATAATAGCTTTCAATTGAGTATCAAAATGGCACCTTTGTACGGTCATAAATGTCATACACCACTGTATTGGACTGAGCTTAGTTAAAATAAGATACACGAGGTTGACTTGATCAGAGAAACTAAGCAGAAAGTGAAAGTGATCCGTGAAAATCTAAAATCAGCATCAGACCGTCAGAAATCATATGCGACTTGAAACGTAAAGATATAGAGTTTCAGATCGAAGATGAAGTCTTTTTGAAAGTCTCACCGTGGAAGAAGATACTTAGATTTGGTTGCTAAGGCAAATTGAGTTTGAGGTTTATTGGGCCGTATGAGGTAATAGAACGCATCGGGCCGGTTGTTTACAGGCTGTTATTACCATCTGAGCTAGAAAACATCCACAATGTATTCCATGTTTCGATGCTCATAGATATCGATCTGATCCTTCACATGTGATTAGTCCGGCTGAGCCCGGTATGACGCACAAGGAAGGACCGATTCGCATTTTAGCCCGTGAGATTAAAGAATTGTGAAATAAGAAAATTCTATTAGTAAAGGTATTGTGGCATAAACATGGAGTTCAGGAAGCAACCTGGGAGCCAGAGGATGCAATGAGAGAACGGTATCCGAACCTATTCATCGGTAAGATTTTCGGGGACGAAAATCCCTAAGGGGGCAGATTTGTAATAGCCTGATTTTGACCCTATTCGGAATGGTGGTTTCAAGACCATGAATCCGAGTTAGAAAAATATTTAAAAATTATTTTCTGTGTTTACTTTGTGTGAATTTATATATGTGAAATTTTCGTGATTTAATTTTATTATTTTAGTGTCTGATTAAATAAAAGGACTTAATCGCATAAATTAAAAACTTGATAGTTAAAAGCATAGGGGCTGAATTATTAGTGGCTTTTTAAAATGGAAGCCTTTATTTTGCAATTAGCCCATTTGAAGAAAGGGTGGATGGTAATGGGCATGTTATATATGGTTTCATGATTTTATTATTAAGGTTATAATGGTAAAATAAGTAATAATATGTCTATAATAAAACATATAATAAAAAAATGTTCATATTATCATTTTCATGACCGAAACACTAATAAGAAGAGAAGAAAAGAGAAAGCTAGGGTTTGGTACTTACTCAAGCACAATCAAGGTTCGTTTCTGTTTGGTTTTTGTATAATTTTTACATTTTTTAGATCGTTGCTTCGAGTACTACAAAACCCATGCTTGACTTTTTAATTTTGATGAATATTTTGAGTTGTGCCATTGTCGAGAGCTTGTGATTTTTGCTGTTTAATGATGAAATATGAAAGATATGTTCTAGATTAACATGTTTTTGTATTGGATTTTGTGATGATATTGAGTAATTAGGACTAAATTAAAAAAATAATAATTTGAGGGACTAAAATGTGAAATAAATGAAATATATGGACTTGTATGGGTATCGGTAAAATTAGGCCCAACATGGGTATATTGAAATTTTGTATATTTTGTGTTTTGTGCAATAGGTACTAAATTGTAAAAAGTGTAAATGTCAGGTGTAAAATGGCAATTAACCTATCTATGTGTTTTTGGACTAAATTGAATGAAAATATATTTGAATGATCTTAATTTGAATATGTTTAGATCAAGAACCAAAGAAATCGGATTTAGATCGAGGGAAAACTAAAGTCGTCAACTAGCTGTCCCGTTCCGTTTTACATCGTCTGACGTAAGTTATAAGCAAATAGACTTGCATAATTGTAGTTAAATGCTAAATATATATGCTGGTATGAAATGTATGAATTTATATATTCTATGGCCGAATATGAATAAACCTGGCTACTACATTTCCAAATTCATTTCGACCGATTTACGTCGTCCGAAAGCCCCATATGAACCTTAGGAATAGTTAGGATACATATGTCATGACATAGAATTCCGACATGTGATATGCGAGTAAGACCATGGCATCGATATGTAACTCCGATATATGTGTGCGAGTAAGACCCTATCTGGGACAGTGGTATCGATATGTGATTACATGTAAGACCACGTTTGGTACGTTGGCATTGTACGATATATGTGTGATAATCTGAGTGTCCTACCCAATTCTGAATGGTTCATCAGGCAAAGGTAAATAGTGAACGGATGTATAAAACGAAAGATTACATGTGACTTTACTAAGTGTATTCGGCCTTGTAAATAAATGGTATGAATATTGTAGAATTGATTCTTGGATATGTGTATATAAGTGATCATGTATATTTGGTCATATAAGTGGTATATGTACATGAAGTTATATTATGGTTCTTGAGCTTATATAAATGCGTATGTGTATGTTTGATTATATTAAGACATTTTGGCTTAGAAAGTTGAATGATATTTTGTCAAATTGTTTAAGTGAGCATTCCGCCAAGGTAGATTTTGTGTATGAGAATGTGTTATTTATCTCATTTGTAGGTTGGAGGTTAAGCTTGATAATGATAATTAAATTTGGGTTAGCTTAAAATGAGTTGATTATGTCATTGGGATGTCTATTTTCTTATGACTTACTAAGCTATTATAGCTTCCTTTGTGCTTCCATGTTCATTCTGTTTTATAGATTTTGGATACAAGTTACAAACTCGGGGATCGTCAGCAAAGTCTATCACACTATCGACTGTCTTCGATATTTTATAAGTTGCATTTTGGAATTATGGCATATATAGGCTGGAATGTGTTTTGGAATGCTGTATTTTGGTTTATGTATAAAGGCCATGCGAAAATGGCTTAAATTCTATGCTTAAGTTTGTTTTAGTTAAATTATGGTTTGAGTTTATTCTAGTTATTATGTCTTGTACCTTGGATGATTAGAACTTGTGTTGTGTGTGTGCATATTGAGATTGGTTGATAAACGGAATGGTCATAATACATGATATAAAAATGTTTGCTCAACTTGGACACAGTTTATATTAAGAAAATTTATATATGAAATTTAGGTTATTATGTTAGGTTAACGTGCTTAAAATGAGTTGGTAATAAAGGATATACTGTAATGACCGAATATGATGGGAGATATATTGTATGTTTCTTATAAATATGGTTCATGGAATTTGTGTCTTGAATATATATATGTATCTAAATTCGGTGATTGAATTATCTTTGAAAAGTACATTTTATATCATGTTTTGGTATTAAAATATATTCGGCTATATTTTCATATGACTAGGACTTATTTTGGTATATGTGTATTATTTAATATGCTTGTTTTTGGAGAATGGTGTATAAATTTGGTTAGCATTGAAATGAAATAATTATAAAATATATATAAATGTGAATAAGCATTAACTGTTTCAATTCAGTTATAATAGCAATGTATAGTTATACAAATTTACATGTATAAGTCATGGTTATTAGTGTAATGAATTGGCTAAGTGGTAACAAGTTAAATAGGTTGATTCGACTTATCCATGTATTGCTTTATAGTTCGGCAAATATAATAAAAATAGGTCATTATATATTTACTTATATGCTCATGTTATTATAGTGGAGTAAAATACTTGTAGTTAAATAGTGTTTGTTATAATGTTAGGTAAAATTCGATAAATGAAAGGGACATTGAGATATATGCTAC
Source organism: Gossypium arboreum (assembly GCF_025698485.1). NCBI lineage: Eukaryota > Viridiplantae > Streptophyta > Magnoliopsida > Malvales > Malvaceae > Gossypium > Gossypium arboreum. Next base: position 79,335,669 of record NC_069081.1, on the reverse strand, counting down.
TCATATGAAATGTGATGATGTGTAACTTTATAAATTTGAGTTGGCGAATATAAATTTGCAAGCTGACAGATTTAGTTATTTATAAACTATTTGAATGCTTTGAATGTTGAGTTTTCATATGCTATTTCAATATGATATGAATTGTATTGGGTTATAACTTAAGAATTAGATCTCTATATAAATACTTTTGAAATGTGTAATTGTATCGAACTATCTTATGTCCGATAATACCTTATAACCCTAGTTCGGCAACGGATAGGGGTTAGGGGTGTTACACCAAGTGTATCTTGATACGATCATGCGAAAACATCTTTAAATTCTTGAAATAACTCAATGACGTCCCGCTTTGGCTCTGTGGTGATATAAGCTCCAATCTTCACCTCTTTCTCTTCTCTTAGGGTCTCCATGTCCATTGACCCTTTCTAAAGTAGGATCTATTTTTCATATTGTTCTACCATCCTTAACAAATCAGGAGATAGGTTACAATCTTCGTCATCTTTGAAGTCCTGAGATCCTCCAAACACATATCTTGCTTAAAAGGAGATTCTGGGTTAGTAGCAGCGTCGCTCATGTCGTTGATATCTGGAGACCTGTTGTAGGTACGAAGGAATAACCAAAGAATAAAAGAATTTAAGGATAATTATTTATATGGTATGATCATGAATAAAGAATAAAAGAATATTTAAAGGGAAGTCCAAAGAACAAAAAAATCTAAGGATAATTATCTGTACAGTATGATTATGAATGAAATGGAAAGAATAAAAAAATATTTGCTCAAAATGACAGAAAAGATGCATTTTATTAAAATAAAAATGTTGAACATGAGCCTATTTCACAAAAGGATTCTTCTTACTTCTAGGCTTAAAGCAACAAGTGCGTTTTGAGCATTACTCTAAATTAGCTCTAAAAACTACAGCGATCTCTTCCACAGACCTATTGTTCAAAACATTCCCAAGTATGTAAGGGCAGACGCTCAGAAATTTCTATTCCCTAGTTTCCTCTTCGAATATGTTTTTAATGTTCATATTCCCCGATATTCCTTCCGGGCTTTCAGTAAATTCAAGGAATTCTAGTTCCTTATTATCCATCAGGCCTTGCACCAAGGCTCTGACTTTTGGATCTTGTGACCCTCTTCTTCATGGAACTCACACTAGTTCCCTACTTCTCCCGGTTTCTCCCCATTAATTCTCCTTCTACAATTTTCTTCCAAACCTCCCTCAGCGGGGTTTTTACTTCTGCTACATCTGTCTTAATTCTCTTCCCTACACTCTTGATTATCGCGTTTACCCCTTTGTTAGAATGGTTGGGTAATGGATTTTATGCACCAGATGGATCATCGAATTTCACAATACCCATTTTGATGAGTCTTTCGATTTTCTTTTCAAAAGTAACACAGTTCTCGATCGAGTGCCTTGTAATCATTTTGGGTATGGGGGTTGCATAGGTTTTAGGTAGAAAGGGAATACTATCAAATGATTCAAACAAACTTTGATACAACTCCCTATACGTGATTGGTATGGGCATGAACCAGAGCTTTTCTAAGTTCAGTCTTGGATTGGGTTCTTGCCTTGGGGGGATTTGATGGCTAGTAGTTGTTGTCTGTGGCTGGCTTACGATGATCGACTTTGACTAGCCCTTGTTATACATACTTGCATTATTCACCTCATTTTCCCTCTTCATCAGGGCCTTTAAAGTATTGATTTGGGAGCTCCTCTCTCGCCTTTTTTGTTTGTAACAATCTTCAAATGGTTTTGGGAGCTCCACTCTCGCCTTTTTTCTTTTTGCTAGATCATCCAGATCAGGGACAACAGGATTAATTGGATTATCCCCTGGACTAGAGCCTGAACCCATCGAGAAATTTAGCGGTGCCTCTATACTAGCCTGATATTAGGGTCTGATGTTAATGGACACCTTTCGTGGATACACATTTGGTTCTGCTTGGGTGTTTTTTGGGGTAAAGCATGGAGGATAAGTAGGGTCCTTGTTTTCGTCCCCGGCATTGACCATAGGGCCTTTTCCTTTTTCTAACCCTCCAGCTAACAACTGTGTTAACTGGCTCTTCAAGTTTCTTTGGAATTCTAGCATCTGATCCTGCATTTCTTGTTAAAATTTGGCCAATTTCTCTTGCATCTATATTTGCATTTGCTCTAATCTCTTCTACCTTTGGTCCATTGCTTCAATTTTTCCTCGTGTACTGTAACGATGTTCTAGGGTAATTGCCATGATTTGAAGGTCTTTTGTGAGTTTTATTGCATATGATGCAATGCGATGCTAATGCATGAGATGAATGCAAAAAGGAGGCGTTGATTCTGATTCAATTCTTTTAGAACAACTTTACTAGAAGACAAATATCTTTACATAAAACAGATACATATACGGCCTTGTCCTCATATTCCAGGCAAAGACATCAATCCTTTTCTTCATATTCGGATGTTAAGATCGAATCTTGTAAATCTTCCAAAAGATGTCTCTATTATCTTCTTTTTTCTTGATCCGGGCCGTGACATATTGTTCACTTATCCCCGCGATGGTCGTTATCTTCTTTAAGAAATTCGAGATGTTGATGGCTCTCGAATAATCTTGGTTGGCTTGAATCCTCTGGCAGTGAAGCAAAGTCGTGTATTCCTCCACAAATTATCACCCTTCTCTCGTTATGTTTACTCAGACCATATTTGGACGGCCGTATTATATTCCACTTTATCAAGAAATTCATTTTCCATGACAAGCTCTCTATTTAGCAACTAAACGTGAATCAACACCTCTTTTCTATGATGATGTAATACAATGCAATCATAAACAAAACAAAACAAAACACGTCAGTACAAAAGAACTAAACAACAAATAGAGCACCTATTCAGGTGACTACTAGGGTTTGGTGTGGTTCTACCTAAGGCAGGCTCTTAGGGCTCACTATATGCGGTTAGGTTCTAAGGTAAGGGAACCTGAACTAGAAGATTCCTTGATCCTCACCCATTAGAGGCTCATACGGATCGAGTTCAGTTTAGGGGAATACATTTCCCTATGGCTACACAGAGATGAAAATCTCACAATGACATAGGTAATGATGTATCCCGAAAGCGATCCACTATCCTGCACGGAGGTGAAGACCTCACGAAGGAATAGTTTCTCACTCTCACTTAAAAGGTATAGCCGAGCTGATATGCAATATGATGCACTAAGAGACTCGAACCAGAAGTAAACATATAAAATGACACAAACCCAAAAATGAAATGAAAAGATCGTAATTTTAAATTGGATTTCCACTTTTCAACCAAAAGATAGAAAATAATCAATTTACTGCTTGACTCTCTTATTTGGACCCCAGTGGAGTCGCCACGCTGTCGAAACCATTTTTTGAAAAAGGGTCGTCGTATTATTTTGAAAATGAAAATGGGGAGTTGCCACCAATCTTTTTTGTTTAGGTGTGATCAGATCACCTTGTAATTTGATTGTTTTAATAAAATGTTTCTTTCTACTAAAACAACAATTTTGGTCTACGAAATTCGAATAAATGAGTTCGGGAGTCGGTTATGTACGAGGAAGGATTAGCACCCTCGTAACGCCCAAAATTGGTACCTAATTGATTAATTAATGTCTAAACGTCAAAAGTTGAAAACTCGAAAATAATTTAAAATACAATCCCTTTTTTATTAACGTTGACAAAAAAATGCTTGAATAAATTGAAACGAGCATTAAAGGCCCTCTCATATCGAGATAATAAAATGTCACATCTCGTAAGTTAGGACATGACATTTGAACCCTCGAAAAAGCTTGCCTTTTAGTTGTTTTATTTTAAAATTGTACTTTGATTTTTAAAAGGAAATTCGATTATTTAGATCCAACGAGAAAGATTGAAACCTCGTAAGTTAGAGCACAACCTTATCGAGTTTCTAAACGCGGAATATTAAAAATATTAAAAATTCGATTATTTGACTATTTAGGTTTAACGGGAAAAGTAGAACCCCGTAAGTTAGGGTACGATTTCTCGTTTTTTCAAAATGCAAAATATGGCCCTATTTTGAAGAATTTTCCTTTTTTTGAATTTTGGGGAAAAATTAGTGTAATATTAAAAATATATATACTTAGTCGGGTATAGTATATGGCTAAACATAAAACTCATGTTTTTCAAACGATGAAGCGATACAAATTGCTAGCAATAAAAAAAATACTATGCGTATTGGAACAATAATAATAATGATGACAATAATATAAAATACTAATAATAATAACAAAACCAACATTAATAATAATGATAACCACGGTAATGAAAGCATGAAATGCACCATAAATTAAAAACACCAAATAAGAAAAATACAATATAAATAAGTAAATAAGTAAAATAAAATAGAAATAAAATGTACAAAAGTCCAAATTAAATAAATAAGGACCTGATTGCCGTTAAAATGAAATTTAGAATATGAAGTTCAATAAAATAAATGCAAAGACATAAAAAGGATTAAATTGCCATTTGAAATAAAGTTAAGGGGGCTAAAATTATAACAAAATAAACGCAAAAGGACTAAATGGAAGTTTAATCGAAAATTTGGGTAAAAATCGGGTATGAAAATAGGGTAGAGGACCATATTGAGACGCACGAATAATAAGGAGGGACCAAATGGGAGATTTTCCCTCTCCTCCAAAACGACGCCATTCAAATAGACCATATTGAAACTGAAATAAAATTCAAAGGCAAAAATTAAAATAAAAAGAAAACTAGATTTAGAAAAACAAAAAATACGGAAGGATTAAAATAGCAATTTGCCCACTTGGGCATAGAAAGCATGCAGATCCTCCGGTAAACGGGTTGGGTCGCTCGGGTTGGCCCCCATATGGCGTCATTTTGGATGTTAAGGGGGACTAAAATGACAACATTTCATCCAAGTATTTAAACCCAAAAATTTCTTTAAACCTCCATTTTTGCCCCTTATTCCAAAAAAAAAAATAAACCTTTCAAAAAAAAACTCTCTCCCCCCTTTTGATATCTGATGATTAGATCACCGTGGCTTCGCCGTAACCCTGCCATAGACGGTGGCTAGAATGCCAAAAGTCACCTTTTTTTCAGCGAAAAAAAAAAGGTAAGTTTTTCCCCTCTTTTTTAAAATTCTTTTTCAATATATATATGTATAAATAGTTTTAAAAGAAAGAAAAAATCAAGAGATATGTAGGTATCTAAACAGTTTCAAAAAAAAGGAAAATAAAAAGAAAAATAAAATGAGACCTGAGCCCATTTTTGAACAACTTGTATTTTCTTTTTTTTTTTATTCTTATTTGATTTCTTTATTTTTTGTGTGAATATTACATTGTTTTGGTAGCCTTTACAGCCAGAAGAAGAATACAAAATTTCTTTCTTGGTGTGTTATTTTCTTGGCATTTGTTTGCAGGTACAGAGGTACGGAGGCCGTACGGGCGTGTCAATGTAAAGGCGCGAGCGACGGTGGTGCTGTAGGCTGTTGCGGTGCAAAGCAAATGGGGCTAGGGTTTGTTTAGCTGAACCTAGGTTTAGGTTTTGGGCCATTGGGCCTGTTGCTATTGTTGGGCCTTATGTTTTTGTATTCGGGCTTGTAGTTGGGTCTTAATTTGGGCCATAGGTTTATTTGTAATTGGACTATTAATAGGACTATTTATTTTGGTTTTTTTTCTTTTTTTGTTATTTTTTGTTTATTTGGTTTTGGGCCTAGGCCAAAATTGGGCCTTATAGTTTCCAAGCTATACTTCAACATAGATAGTAGAGCAAGGGGAAGATTTGCACGTATCACGGTCTATGTTAGGCTGGACAAACCTTCACTCTTACAAATTCTAATAAACGAGACTCTCCAAAGAATAAAGTATGAATGCCTACCTGCTATATGCTTTTCATGTGGTTACTATGGACATAGAAAGGATTTATGTTCCTCGAAGGTGAATAATCTAGGGCCAGGTTCTAAAGGGAAACCGATCGACGGGGGAAGAATTAGAAGACATTAATGACACCTATGGTCTAGGGATTCTTGTGGAGAGACGGAGTAGGTGTATTCAATGGATGCTAGGAAGATTAGTTCATGGGAATTTTACAAGAAAATAAAGATTTAATGTGTTGAGTTCCCTAATGAAACTAAGAATTTTTAGGGGGTTCTATCTCTCTGTATCTTGTTGGCGCTAATAAAGTTCCAACTCTGTTGGTTGAAAAGTCTAGGCAGGCTACTTCTATGGGCAGTAGGAAATTTCTATTCTTTTATGGAATTGCCAGGGTATGCGAACACAAAGTTCCCCCGAATTTATAATGATTATTATTTAGAGTTTAAACCAGATATTGTTAGTCTACTAGTGTAACATCATGATTTTCGAGTTTTTTTGTGATTCTCGAGATTTTGGTAAAGTTTTTTAAAATTTGATATTTGGTTGTGAAATTCATAATTGGAGTGTGTAAATGGGCTTATGGAAGGCCCATGTGATGGCCAAAACCCAGTAGAATTTTTGAATTTTGGACTTATGAAGTTAAGGGCTTTGGATAGGTGGTCTTATTAAAAATTTTGGGTGGAATGTATCACAAAAGAGCCTCTGGTAGAGTGGCTAAGTGACGCCACTAGGGTGATAAAAAGGTGGCGTGTAAGTGGTTGGGGGGAAACCTGGGTTCGATTCTCTGTGATGGCAAATGTGATGTTATTTTTATACTTTGAGCATGCAGGAGTTGTAGCCGAATGGAACTCTGTGGGAGAGAGTTTGAATTAGTCAAACGCATGGATTAAGGAGTGATAAGGGGAGGGATTTTAGGGATTTGAGAGGGAGATAGAGTTAGCCAAATAGAGGGGATTGAAGAGAGGATTTCGGCAGTGGGGTATTAGGTTAGTATTTTCGGTACTAGGGACTTTAGGTTGTGCCGTTTTCTTCTTTAGGATTAGTCTTTTCTTTTCTTTTTCTTCTTTAGCCGAACCTACCACCCTTCCATTTATCATTCCTTCCTTTTCTTTTTCCAAAACCAGCCCACTACTCCCTTCCGTTCATCTACTACTTCTTTCCTCACCCCCACTTCTACCGAAAAGCCGCAAAAGCCAGAACTAGTGAAGCTAGGTGGTGCCGATTTCTTATTGACCAGCAACCCACTTTTTCCCTTCACTTTTTGGTGGCCAATCCCTTTATCTTCTAAGCTTTAAATTGTTCAAGAAGGGAGACTGTGGTAAGTATTCGTACTCTAAATCGATTCAGTAGTAACTGTTGACAAAAGCCGAAACCCCTATAGTTAAGGGAGGTGGATGATTAGAGATATAAGCCTTATTGGGCTTCTTCATTTGATTTTTATGGTTTGTGTAGTGGAATAGTTACGTTGGAGGAGCAGCAAGGCGTGGGGTGTCGATTTGGAAAAGCTTGGATCATATCGTCAGACACTGTGAAGGTAAGTGAACTATGGCCATTAGGGGTCTTTGGCCGAATGTGGTAAGGTAGATTTTGGGTTTGATAAGTATGATTTGTACACTAAAAGTGGAGGTGGATAATTGTAGGTTGCCGTGGGAGACTTCATTGGTTAGCGTCACAAAACAGGTGTGTAACGAACCCTCTTTCGTAGCTTAAGTCGATATATGCCGAAAAGCCGAAATGCCGAAATTCTGGCATTTCGAGGACTCGTGAGCACGCAAATGCTCATAGGTTAGTTGGATTCGCTAAGTTCGATGATCGGGATCATTGGAATAGGTAAGGGCACGATTTTGTGGACGATGGTGAGATGGGCCTCGAGGGGCTGAAATCGGGCCCAATGGGCTTTCGGGCCCATTTGGGGTAAATTTGATAGAAAATGGAACTTGGATATACTGCTTGTTAAACGAGTGGATCAGATGTAAAATTTGGATTATGAGGGCTTAAAGCGCTAGATCAACATTTGTAGGGCCCATTAAGGTTTTGGGCCCAAAAGCCCGAATTTGATAAAGTGCGTGAAAATCATTGTTTAAACACTTGGAGTTATTGATAATTGCTAATGAACATGGAAACCCTGATATTTTGGTAAAATTATGAAATTACCCTTATAATATGAAAAATGACTGTTTTGCCCCTAGGTAAAAATGACCGTTATACCCTTAGGGTTTAATTATGAATTTGATGCATGAGATTTTGATATACATGATTTGACATGATATGCACATGATATGTATGATATGCGCATGATCTATTCATATATGCATGGGTTGGGTTTTTTTATGATTGGAGGAAGTGCAAAAGGGCTATGCCCCAGTTTACCGAAAAAGGGCTTTGCCCCAGTTTATCAAAAAGGGCTTTGCTCCAGTTATTAAAAGAGGCTAGGCCTTTAGTTATATGATAAAGTAGCTATGCTGCCAGTGGTGTGTTGGTTGGGTGGGTCGAATGATTCCCCACATGGTGTGTTGGTTGGTACAGGTGAAGAGTAGCGGATGGTGGGTTGAGTAGTCTCCCCAAATGGGCTTGCATGCATTCTTTGATGTTACATATGATAATGAAATGGGCCTATTGTCCATACCGTTTACAGAAAAGGCTTCGACCGAGTGATATGAATTATGAAAAAGCTTCGGCCTAGTAATCGTTTAATGAAAGGCTTCGGCCTAGTATATGTTGAGACTGATTTTTGGCTTAGGCCCAGTATGCTGATATTGTTTTGGGCTCTGAAAGGGGCTTGTTGCACACTGAGTTGCCAAACTCACCCCCTTCCTTAACCTTGCAGGTGAGCCTTGATGTGGGGACTTGGAGCCGGAGGGGATTCAGAGTGGCCACGGTGATCGCTTTTGGACTTTAAAATAAGTAACTGGTTTCCTTTAGTTTACCTTATTTACTATTTATTTTTGGGTTGTAATTGGCCATTTTAACTTTATTTTTTTTCTTTTCTGGGATTATTTTATTTTTAATAACTTTAAACTTTCTGATAACAATTCACATGGGCTAGACTTATGGCGCATTTCCAAAACGATACTTGTTTTCAAAATAACACAATGTCACGATTATTTGGATTATCAAAGATATCCACTCAAATAAATTTCAACTTGTTATAACCAAGTGTGGCAATGGTTGTGGGCATGTCTAAGATTGGATTCAATCGAAGAGCTTGGTACTTAAGCAGTCTTCAAGGCTCACCTCCTCTGTTTCGGATACCTACCTGGTGCACAGCTTCTTAGCTCAACAAAAGTCGGTTATTTAAAACACTAAAATGGAACGTGGATTTTTAACTTCAAAGTGGCACATCGAATTCGGCCATAACGTCTGGGTTGGGTTTGGGGTGTTACATTTAGTGGTATCAGAGCCAGGTTGCAACAACTCGGCTGTGGGTTTCTAAATGCGTTTTAAATCAATAATTTCAAAACAAAGGTATTTTTGAATCAATTTTTAGGAAATTTCTATTTTTGTGACTAAATACATGTTTTTTTGTTTTAAATGGTTTGGAAGAAAAGGTGGCACACTGAATCCCTGGCACCAAGTCTGTGAGTATACTTTCTTTTACATTATGTGATATTGGTATGATGCTGTGGATAAGAACTGTGACCCTGCTAAGATACTTTAGATAGGGTAGAACTGTAAAACGGTAGGAATGAGACTGTAGCTAGGCTGCGACGTTGCGAAAACAATCCTTAAACTGCTATATTTCCATAAGACATCTTGTAATAAACAATTGAAATATTAAACTAATGTCATAAAATTCATAATCAGATAATTTGATATGAGTACGAGAGGAACTCGAGGACGGGGCCGCGGACGTGGTCGCAGAAGGGTGCAAGCAGAATCTTCATCCTCAGGGCATAAGCCAGCTGAGGAGGCATTCGTGCCACAAGCAACTGAGACTGGGTCATATGATCGGGCTGCGAGGACGATTCTTTGTCCCAAGCCATGTTAAGGGTTTTAGAAAGAGTTGCTGGAGCTAGCACTGGGACAGTAAATAGGGGATCCATCTCGGAGCGACTCCGGGGTAATGGAGCAGAAGTTTTTAGGGGCGTATCTGGAGTAGCCCCAAATGTAGTTGAATACTGTCTAGAAGAAACAGAGCAGATTATGGACAATTTAGATTGCTCTATGGAGCAAAAGCTGAAGGGGGTTGTGTCATTGCTACGAGACGAGGCATACCAATGGTGGATCACCGTAAGAGAGGGTACCCTGATTGAATGAGTAACCTGGGAATTGTTCAAGACTGCTTTTAAGGGGAGGTATGTTGGAGCTAGTTATGTGGATGCCCGTCGAAAGGAATTTTTGAATCTGACTCAGGGTAATAAGACTGTTGCGGAGTATGAGGCAGAATTCTTGAGGCTGAGTCGATACGCCAGCGGGATAGTTGCAACTGAATATGAGCGCAGTGTTCGATTTGAGGATGGCCTCCACGATGAGCTTAGGATACTGATAGCTCTACAGAGGGAGCGTGATTTCGCTACGTTGGTAGAAAAGGCTAAGATAGCCGAGGAAGTAAAACGAACTGAATGGCAGAATCGTGAGAAGGATCGACCCAGATTTAGGAGGGATTCTGGACTCCCAGGTGTTGCAAATAGGAATGTTAAAAGAGCTAGAATGGAGGAACCGGTCCAAGCAGTTCTAGTGAATACCTTTAGACCGTAGGCTTGCAGATACTGTGGTAGAGTACATATGGGGGAGTGTTGGAAATGAACTAGAGCATGTTTTTGATGTAGGTCAAAGGAGCATAAGTTCAGAGAATGTCCTCGGAGAGCAGCCCAGGATCTAGCTGCGGAGCAAAGAGGTGTCCAACCACAGCGAGGAGGACCACCACCATAGAGAGGTCATGGGCAAAGTAGAGGTGGCAATGGTAATGGACGTGGACATGGGGCACCTGGCAGGGGTACTGAAAATGCTGAAGCTCGATAGCCGGTGTTGGTTTATGCTGCACGGCGTTGTGAGGAAGGTGACGCTCCTAATGTTATAACCGGTACATTCTTCATTCATAGCACGCCTTACACTGCTTTGATTGATGTGGATTCCACTCACTCGTATGTTGCTTGTGATGTATCTGGGGCTTTGGGTGTGCTTCCTAAGGAGACTGTGAGTGGGGTATCGGTGATAATCCCTTTAGGACACTCGGTTAAGGTAGATAAACTCTTTAGGGCGGTGCCTTTGGAGACACAAGATAAGATATTTGTAGGAGATTTGATGGAGCTGCCATTTGGGGATTTTGATCTTATTTTGGGAATGGACTGGCTAACTAAGCATAGGGCGATGTTGGATTGTGCTACTAAGAGAATGGTAATAAGAACTGTCAAGGATGAGGAGATAATGGTCATAGGGGAGCGAAGGAACTATTTGTCCAATGTTGTCTCGGCTTTAAGGGCCGAGAAGTTGATTCGGAAAGGTTGTGAGGCGTTCTTGGCATTTGTAAGTCAAGCTGAACCTGAGGGGATAACTGTGGAATCGGTTAGGACCATTAAAGAATTTCAAGATGTATTTCCGGAGGAACTTCCTGGATTACCTCCAAACAGAGAAGTAGAGTTCGGAATCGACTTGTTACCTAGAACAGCTCCAGTGTCCATTGCGCCTTATAGGATGGCACCAAAGGAGTTGGTGGAACTAAAAGCTCAGATTCAGGAACTATTGGATAGAGGGTTTATAAGACCAAGTATTTCTCCGTAGGCACTAAAGGTTGTTCAGTAAAGAAGAAAGATGGGACCATGCAGATGTGTATTGATTATCGACAGTTGAACAAGCTGACGATCAAGAACAAGTATCCTTTGCCCAGAATCGACGATCTGTTTGACCAACTGAAAGAAGCTTTGGTATTTACTAAGATTGACCTTCGGTCAGGATATCATCAGTTGAGAGTCAAAGAAGTGGATATTCATAAGACGGCATTCAGGACTCGATATGGTCATTACCGGTTCGGTTATGCCTTTTGGTTTGACTAATGCACCGCAAAGATTCATGGATTTAATGAATCGTGTTTCAAATTGCATTTGGATTGGTTCGTAGTCGTTTTATCGATGATATCTTGTCTGTATTTGAAAATGTAAGAGATGCATGATGAGCATCTTCAGATTGTCTTTGCAAGTGCTAAGGGAAAAGCAACTTTATGCAAAGTTTAGTAAGTGTGAGTTTTGGCTGAAGGAAGTAACTTTCTTGGGGCATGTTGTGTTTACTGAGGGGATCAAGGTGGACCCTCGAAACATTGAGGCAATTCTGGAATGGAAGCCACCGAGGTCAGTAACAGAAATCTGAAGTTTTTTGGGGTTGGCAAGTTATTATCGAAGATTTGTGGAAGGATTTTCTGTGTTGGCAGCACCGTTAACTAAACTTATAAGGAAGGGAGCATTATTTGTTTGGACAAATAAGCAGCAAGAGGCTTTTGAGAAGTTAAAGAAGGTTCTAACAGAAGCGCTAGTGTTAATTCAACCAAAGTCTGGTAAGGATTTCACTGTGTACAGTGATGCATCACATGTAGGTTTGGGCTGCGTGTTGATGCAAGAGGGTAAAGTGGTCGCTTATGCATCACGACAGCTTAAGCCTCATGAGGTGAACTATCCTACTCATGACTTGGAGTTGGCAGCGGTGATTTTTGCGCTTAAGATATGGAGGCACTACTTGTATGGGGAGAGATGCATTATCTATACAGATCACAAGAGTCTTAAGTACTTGCTGACTCAAAAGGAGTTGAATCTTAGACAACGAAGGTGGATAGAATTATTAAAGGACTATGACTGTTCAATTGAGTACCATCCAGGTAAGGCAAATGTTGTGGCTGATGCATTAAGTCGAAGGACTATAGCAGAATTGAAGGCAATGTTTGCTCGTTTAAGTTTGTATGACGATGGAAGCTTATTGGCGGAGTTCACGTATAACAGCAGTTACTGAGCAAGTATTCAGATAGCTCCTTATGAGGCACTATATGGGCGAAGGTGTCGTTCGCCTACTTGTTAGGCAGAGTTGGGGGAAAGGCAAATACTTGGGCCAGAGTTGGTAACGGATACTGAAGACAAGGTTAAGGTTATCAGGTATCGGTTAAAGGAGGCAGCAGATGGACAAAGGTCTTATGCCGATCTGAAGTGTAAGGATATTGAATATGCAGTTGGGGACATGGTCTTTTTGAAAGTTTCACCTTGGAAGAAGATATTGAGGTTTGGTAAGAAGGGCAAGTTAAGTCCACGGTTCATTGGGCCTTATCGATTTATTAAGCTGATAGGGTCGGTGGCTTATCAGCTAAAGTTACCTCCAGAGCTGGATCGTATTCACGACGTTTTTCATGTGTCCATGCTAAGGCGATATCGTTCCAACCCAACTCATATCGTGCCAGTTGCAGAAATCAAAGTACAGTCGAATTTGACCTTCGAAGAAGAACCTGTGTAGATACTTGATCACGACGTCAAGGTGTTGAGAAGGAAATCAGTCCCATTAGTGAATGTACTTTGGAGAAACCATGGCAAAGAAGAAGCTACTTGAGAGACCGAGGAGGCGATGCATCAGCAGTACCCTCAACTATTTGGATCAGGTAAAATTTCGAGGCCAAAATCTCTTTAAGGAGGGTAGAGTTGTAACATCCTGATTTTCGAGTTTTTTCGTGATTCTCGAGATTTTGGTAAAGTCTTTTAAAATTTGATATTTGGTTGTGAAATTCATAATTGGAGTGTGTAAATGGGCTTATGGAAGGCCAATGTGATGGCCAAAACCCAGTAGAATTTTTGAATTTTGGACTTATGAAGTTAGGGGCTTTGGATAGGTGGCCTTATTAAAAATTTTGGGTGGAATGTATCACAAAAGAGCCTCTGGCAGAGTGGCTAAGTGATGCCACTAGGGTGCTAAAAAGGTGGCGTGTAAGTGGTTGGGGGAAACCTGGGTTCGATTCTCTGTGATGGCCCATGTTATTTTACGTTTTGAGCATGCAGGAGTTGTAGCCGAATGGAACTCTGTGGGAGAGAGTTTGAATCAGTCAAACGCATGGATTAAGGAGTGATAAGGGGAGAGATTTTATGGATTTGAGAGGGAGATAGAGTTAGCCGAATAGAGGGGATTGGAGAGGGGATTTCGGCAGAGGGGTATTAGGTTACTATTTTTGGCATTAGGGACTTAGGTTGTGCCATTTTCTTCTTTAGGATTAGTCTTTTCTTTTCTTTTTCTTCTCTAGCCAAACCTACCACCCTTCCATTCATCATTTTTTCCTTTTCATTTTACAAAACTAGCCCACTACTCCCTTCTGTTCATCTACTACTTCTTTTCTTACCTCCACTTCTGCCGAAAAGCCGCAAAAGCCGGAATGAGTGAAGCTAGGTGGTACTAATTTCTTGTTGACCAGCAACCCTCTTTTTCCCTTCACTTTTTGGTGGTCAATCCCTTTATCTTCTAAGCTTTAAACGGTTCAAGAAGGGAGACTGTGGTAAGTATTCGTACTCTAAATTGATTCAGTAGTAACTGTTGACAAAAGTCGAAACCCCTATAGTTAAGGGAGGTGGCCGATTAGAGATATAAGCCTTATTGGGCTTCTTCATTTGATTTTTATGGTTTGTGTAGTGGAATAGTTACGTTGGAGGAGCAGCAAGGCGTGGGGTGTCGATTTGGAAAAGCTTGGATCATATCGTCAGACCTTGTAAAGGTAAGTGAACTATGGCCATTAGGGGTCTTTGGCCGAATATGGTAAGGTAGATTTTGGGTTTGATAAGTATGATTTGTACACTAAAAGTGGAGGTGGATAATTGTAGGTTCCCGTGGGAGACTTCGTTGGTGAACGTCACAAAACAGGCGTGTAACGAACCCTCTTTCGTAGCTTAAGTCGATATATGCTGAAAAGCCGAAATGTCAAAATTCTGGCATTTCGAGGACTCGTGAGCACGCGAATGCTCATAGGTTAGTTGGATTCACTAAGTTCGATGATCGGGATCATTGGTACAGGTAAGGGAACGATTTTGTGCAAGATGGTGAGATAGGCCTCGAGGGGCTGAAATCGGGCCCAATGGGCTTTCGGGCCCATTTGTGGTAAATTTGATAGAAAATGGAACTTGGATATACTGCTTGTTAAACGAGTGGACCTGATGTAAAATTTGGATTATGAGGGCTTAAAGGGCTAGATCAGCATTCATAGGTCCCATTAGGGTTTTGGGCCCAAAAGCCCGAATTTGATAAAGTGCTTTAAAATCATTGTTTAAACACTTGGAGTTATTGATAATTGCTAATGAACATGGAAACTCTGATAATTTGGTAAATTTACGAAATTACCCTTATAATATGAAAAATGACTGTTTTGCCCCTATGTAAAAATGACTGTTATACCCCTAGGGTTTTATTATGAATTTGATGCACGAGATTTTGATTTAAATGATTTGACATGATATGCACATGATATGTATGATATGCGCATGATGTATTCATATATGCATGGGTTGGGCTTTTTTATGAATGGAGGAAGTGCAAAAGGGCTATGCCCCAATTTACCGAAAAAGGGCTTTGCCCTAGTTTATCAAAAAGGGCTGTCCCAGTTATTAAAAGAGGCTAGGCCTCCAGTTATATGATAAAGCAGCTATGCTGCCAGTGGTGTGTTGGTTGGGTGGGTCTAATCATTCCCCACATGGTGTGTCGGTTGGTACGGGTAGAGAGTAGCAGATGGTGGGTTGAGTAGTCTCCTCAAATGGGCTTGCATGCATTCTTTGATGTTACATATTATAATGAAATGGGCCTATGGGCCATACCATTTACAGTAAAGGCTTCGGCCCAGTGATATGAATTATGAAAAGGCTTCGGCCCAGTTTATGTTGAGACTGATTTTGGGCTTAGGCCGAGTATGCTGATATTGTTTTGGGCTCTGAAAGGGGCTTGTTGCACACTGAGTTGCCAAACTCACCCCCTTCCTTAACCTTGCAGGTGAGCCTTGATGTGGGGACTTGGAGCCGGAGGGGATTCAGAGTGGCCACGGTGATTGCTTTTGGACTTTAAAATAAGTAACTGGTTTCCTTTAGTTTACCTTATTTACTATTTATTTTTGGGTTGTAATAAGGCCATTTTAACTTTTTTCTTTCTTTTCTGGGATTATTTTATTTTTAATAACTTTAAACTTTCTGATAACAATTCAAATGGGCTAGACTGAGGGCGCATTTTCAAAACGATACTTGTTTTCAAAATAATACAATGTCACGATTATTCGGTTTATCAAAGATATCCACTCAAACAAATTTCAACTCATTATAACCAAGTGTGGCAATGGTTGTGGGCATGTCTAGGATTGGATTCAATCGAAAAGCTTGGTACTTAAGTAGCCTTCAAGGCTCACCTCCTCTGTTTCGGATACCTACCTGGTGCACAGCTTCCATTCACTTTGTTAGCTCAACAAAAGTCGGTTATTTAAAACACTAAAACGGAACGTGGATTTTTAACTTCAAAGTGGCACGTCGAATTCGGCCATAACATCTGGGCTGAGTTTGGGGTGTTACAACTAGAGCCAAGGGTAAGTGGGAGGAAAGCTGATGAAGTCACTGACAAGTTGGTTTCTCAATGCTCTAATAAAAAAACAGCTGGGAGGTCTAGTGGGACAAGGTGCCCATACTTTGGAGATTTTTTTTATTCTAATAGGTTGCATGATTTATGTTTCAAGGGTCTTTTGTTTACTTGGTATAGGGGGACTTTTGAATGTATTGATCATGTTTTGGGTAATAAAGCTTGGGTTCAAGCCTTTTTGAATTGTATGGTTACTTACCTAACAAGGCTTAAATCGGGTCATCAACCACTTCTTCTTAATTTTAATGCAGCACTCTCCTTGCCTAAGGGGCATCCTTTCCAATTTCTAGTAAGTTGGGTAGAACATTTATCCTTCTCAAATTTTGTCAAAGAGACTTGGAAGTATAACGACGACATGTTTGAGTCCTTTTATGTTTTAACTGCTACCCTTAAGGCCTAGAACAAATTTGTTTACGGTCATATTGGAGATCGTAAAAAGAAATTGTTTCACTCATTTTCGATAATACAGAAGGTCTTGTAACGTTTAGATTCAGATTTATTGGCCCATAAGGACACCCCTCACAAGTATTCATTGCCAGAATAGGGTTACGAAGTATTACCAAACTTATAACACAATTAAACATACATTTCTCATATACTTTTCCATTTTCAAATATAAAACATTCAAGGACAGCCCTCACCAGTATTCATTGCCATAATAGGGTTACGGAGTATTACCAAACTTATAACACAATTAAACATACATTTCTCATACACTTTTCCATTTTCAAATATAAAACATTCACATTCATTCATAATGTCCCTAATACGAGCCTACGAGGCCCAAAATATGCATTAGGAGTGGTTTGGGACTAAACTGATAACTCAAAAAATTTTTGGAAAAATTTAAAACATTTTCAAACTACAGGGGACACACGTCTGTGTGGCCAGGTTGTGTGTCTCGCATGGCCAAAGAAACGCAAGTGTGGACATTCAAAATGGGATTACATGGCCGTATCCCAGCCCATGTCTGACCCCATGTAACTCTCTAACTTGGGTCACACAGCCAATTGCACACCCATGTGCCCTTCAAAATGGCCACACATGCCCATGTGCCAGGTCGTGCCAATCCTATATGGTATACTGACTTATGCCACATGGCCAAGTCACACGCCCGTGTGCTAGACTGTGTGGAGCATACTGACTTGATTTCTAAATCAACACCAGGGGACACACGGCTGTGCAACCTGACCGTGTGTCACACTCGACTAAGACACACGCCCGTGTCTCTGCCCATTTGGTAAAAAATAGGCTATTTGCCAAGTTATCTTGACACCCAAATTTGCATACACCTATAGAAAACCAAATGGCACCAAATATGACATAAATAGGCATTCATCCAATCTCAAATAACCTTAATTCATGCCATTTCAATACCAACATATACAAGCACTACAGCAAAATAGACTTTTAGCGGCGTTTTTTTAGGCCTATAAGCGCCGCTAAACTAATTGCGGCATTTTGATAAGCGCCACAAAAAACACCACTATAGCTAACACCGCAAAACTTTACAGCATTAATATAGAAAAACGTAGCTATAGAACATGACCTTTAGCAGTGCTTCTCCAACAAACGCCGCTATAGAACAAAACTTTTAGCGGTGCTTTTCCCACAAACGCCGCTATAGAATAAGACCTTTAGCAGCGTTTTTCCCACAAACGCTGCTATAGAACAAAACCTTTAGCGGCGTCTTTCCCACAAACGCCGTTATAGAACAAGACCTTTAGTGGCGCTTTTCCCAGAAACGCCACTATAGAACATGACTTTTAGCGACGCTCTCCCACAAACGCCGCTAAAGAACATGACTTTTAAAAAAATATTTTAATTAAATAATATTTATTTCTATGATAAATATTATGTTATGTTTTATTTTAAAATTTAAACTTTAAACTATATACTTTTAAGGATAAAAATATTAATTAAATTAAATTTTCTATTAAAATTTTAACTTTAAAACTAAATATGAAAATTAATGAATTTCAATTTAGAATTTAAATATTATGCTTAAATAAATGAGCAATCTACCTCACAACTCATCTGATCTATATTAACTCGGCCAAACATAAAAGAAGCTACAAAACACGTAATAATTAACAATCATGGTTAAAGAAGCTAGTACAGAAGGTAGTTACAAACCCCTGTTTCAATAACAGCAAATTCAAGTTCTGACTAAGATAAACGACCATGGAATGCAACATCAAATAACATTCCACTTGAACAAGTTCTAAGCGTTGGCTTTTCCAGCTTAATGAGATTGAATCCTTTACTACACCTTTAATATCTAAAGGATGCAAAACCAAATGATCAGTTAAACCAACAAACTTGGTGAACAATAGAGATGTTAAAAATAAAAAATATATATAGCTATTAAGGCTAAAAGAAATATAACAAACAATTATGTGCTGCTTTAGTAGCACGTTGAACCATACTAACAAACAATCTCAATCATAGCTCTTCCATGTGTCACAAATAGGCATTCTTTCTAATGATTGTCTAAACTATTCAATTGTTTAACAAGGAACAATAGTATTAATTTGCAAAAAGTAGAACAGAAACATGTTGCACTACTGTTGTTTAACGTTATATAGAAATGTCTTATATAGCATAAAAGAGAACTAAGGCACATAAAAAAGAAGAAGAACACCAACTGATTCTCTATTGCTGTGTTGTTTCTCTTCCAAATCTTGAAGAGATGAATCAAGCCACTTCCTGGGGACAAAGAAACAAAGTTCTAAAGTTATACATATGATAGTTACAATGTCGCATAAGACATTTCAAAAACTTTTGGTGTCATTTCTTAAAGTAAGAGACTTCTAGTTCCTATTTAGAATGATTTCAAAATGAAACGGGATAATGGTAACAAGCTATAAATCCCAACTTTTTCTTGCCCAACCAAGAAGACAAAATGAGTTCTCAAAACTTAAAATTCAGATAGAATGAATATGATCAAAGCTAATATAATATAGCAGTCTAGTTCCACAATAATAAAAAATATGGAGCACAATAAGAATATTCAATTGCAAAGCCAAATGAATACAATTAAAACATAAAATGCCAAACATCAAAGAGACTAAGGCCAATATGCATGCCCGTAGTTCTTTCTTTCCTAAAATTTATGTTGCTATTAATTGAAATCAAAATAGTTTGCACCTTATATCCGTGTTACCCACCAAAGCAGTTAATGAAAAATATTCAAAAAGGTTAGTAAAGATCTTCCAAACATTAGCATTTCCATATCTTAACCAAGCATTGTAAAAAGTATTATCACGGATTTGTAAGAGAAAGAAGCAACTACAATCAAAGCAAATACGATACCAATTTATTTTCTTAACTGGAAATAAGCGTAGTTTAAGAAATATCACGAAGATAAAAAAGATAATGAATAGACATTTAGTAAAGCTAGCACATTTTAGGCTTGTAACGCCCTAATTTTTGGGAATTTTAAAAATGTTGGAAAAATTTAAAAATTCTATGTCCTGTTTGTTTGTCGTAGGATTAAGTATGGTAGTGGGCCTCTAGAAGGCCCAAGCTTAAGGTAAAACCTGGTAGTTTTAATTAATTTTAATTCCATAAGAAAAAGGGGTTCTGGTTAATTGGGCTTTTAGGAATTAATTGTGTAAAATAAATCACAAGGAAGCATGTGGTAAAGTGGCTAAGTGACGCCACTGGCAAGGCTATAAAAATGGCGTGTGGAGGCTAGGGAGAGCTGAGGTTCAAGTCACTATGACAGCAAATAAGGGATTAATTTTTATGAATGGAAAAGGTAAGTAGTGGAACTGAAGTGAAAGTCTGTCAGGAGAGGATTTAGGAGTTGATAAGGGATAGGATTTAAGAATAGATAAGGGAGGAAATCTAGGAGCTGATCAAGGAACAAGAGGTGGCCGGCCAAGGGACTTTAGCATGGGAATTTCGGCTAGGGTTAGTGCCAGTATAAATTCGACATTAGTGGTAAGTGGTGCCGTTTCCTGACCATTCTCTTCTTCTTTTCTTTTTCTCTATTCTCCATCCACTTATTCTTTTCTTTTTATTTTCCCCATAGCCGAATCCTTCAGCCACCCTACTCTATACCACCTTCCTTTCATTATTTTTAGGACTATAGCCGATTGCCTCAAATCTCGAAATCCCGAAAACTTGACTCCTTTTGTACCGATTTTTCCCTAGCCAAATCTCTTATTTTTCTCATCATCTTTGGCCGATTCTCTCAACCTCTAAACCCCAGGTTTCTGTCAACAATACCACAAGTAAAAACCCTCATACTTTATCTTTCTCTACACTTTTGCAAAAAGCCAAAATTCCTCCACTATCCTAGGGACATAGCCGAATACTGAGATCACTGAGGGCTCGACTTTGGTTATCGTTTGAGGGCTTAGAATCAGATCGTAATCAAGTAGGAACTAAGAGGAACGTTGATCGGAAGAATCGGTGGTAAGTCTTTCCAACTTAGTCTATCTTGCATATTTTAAGAAAAGCCGGAATCCCTAAAAGGTTAGGGAGGTTGTCGTTTTTTTGGACTTGTAGCCCCAAGGGGTTGTGATAATAGTATTATTTTGGTAATAGTGTGATTAAGAGGTTGTTGATCAAGGGCTTGGACAAGTGGAGCAAACGGATCTGGATCGAGACACTATTTTCGGCAAAGGTAGGAACGCTAAGGCCTAAGGTGTTGTTGGCCGAATATGGTAAGAAGTTAATATGTAGTTCGTTTTGTAGTAAGATTAACGTGGTAGTATTATAATTGTAGGCGCTTCATGCGTGGATCTCGTCGTGAATCGTCATAAAACAGTGTGTAATCGACACCTCTCATAGACTAGATTGGCAAAAGTGAAAAGCCAAATGCCTAAAAGTTGGTATTTTGGGAATTTACGAAAAGTAATGCTCGTAAGATAGTTGGGTTTGTATGTTTGGTATTCTCAAGGTAATAAACTACAAGACGTGCGATTTCGTGCATTTTGATAATATGGGCTTAATGGGCCAAAATCGGGTTCATGGGCCAACTGCTCAATTTGGTAAGTATCTTGTGAAGTATTCGATAGTACGTAAATGGATAGGATATGCATGAAAACCCTAGAAGTAGCTAAATCACTACAATACCCTTATGTATGGAAAATTACAATGATACCCCTAGGTGTAAATGACCAATATGCCCCTAGGGTTAATTTTGTCTGAGAAACATGTTGATTTAAATCTGTATGATGTATGCCATGAATGAATATTTATTGCATGGGGACATGGGTTATATTTTGGAGGAAGCGTCCTAGTGGCTATGCCACAATTATCTGATCTGGTGGCTCTGCCACATATTTTTGTTCTAGTGGCTCTGCCACGATTATCTCAGATCCGTGACTCTGTCACATTATTCTGCTCTGCGACCATGTCGCATAATTGCATCTGTGTAGCGGTTGGGTGGGTCGAGTAGCCTCCCCACATGGTGAAAGGTTGGTAAGGGGGTGTATGTGGTTGGTTATGTGTTGGGTTTTGCATATACATGAAATATCTGATCTGATCTGTTATGGGCCTATGGGCTTAATTATGTATTCTGTTCTGGGCTAAGGGCAATTTATTCTGTTTCTATGGTTGGAGCTGATATGGGCTATGGTTGGGTCAATTTTACACACTAAGTTTCCCCAAACTCATCCCCTATTTTCATCCATGCAAGTAATCCCCACCATAGTGGGCTTGAGCTGCGAGGATTGGAGTGGCCACTGCTCGCAATATTGATTTCTTCCGGTGATTTGGACTTCAATTTTCTTTACTTTGATGATTTGGGTTTTGTTATGTAATAAGGCCGCTTATGATTATTTTAATTGGGTTTCGATTTATAACTTATCATGATGACCTTAAATTATATTAACTATCAAAATGGGCTAGATCTAGGTTCGCTTTTCCAAAAACATAAACCGATTTCAAGTAACACGATTACAAACAATGCTTCGCTATGATAACATTTTACAAACTTAAATACGCTTTTATTCTAAAATAGACATAATTTCAATGGTAACCTAAAAATATACGCGATGTTAGAGTGTGGCAATGGCGGTGTGCATGTCTAGGATTGGATCCGAAAGAGCTTGGTACTTAAGCAGTCCAATGGACTCACCTCCTTTTTCCAGTTTCCTACCTGGTGTGCAGCTTCCATTCACTTTAACCCTCAATGAATTAATCCTTTGAACATCAAGTACGATTTCCTAGACTTAGAATGAAAAATGTTTTAATGTTTTGATGTGGCACGTCCGATCTGGTCATAACGTCTAGGTCGGATTTGGGGTGTTATGTTTAGTGGTATCAGAGCCAAGTTGCAACAACTCGGCTATGGAATGGGTTTACAAAAACGAAGATTTCAAAAAAAAAATTCTGTTTTTAAAATCTAGACTTCTGAAGGTGGCATTTCGAATCTCCGGCCCAAGCTTGTAAGTATTCTGAATTTTTCTGAATTATCTGTCTGTACTGAAACTTTACTAGAATACTCTAGATAGGATGCTACTGAAATCCTAAAAAAGCTTGCTAAATGACTGAAACTGTAGCTAGACATCGATTCTGCAAAAACCAACTCTAAATTACTGTCTGAATCATAAAACATCTGTAATAAACATTAGAATGATATTAATGCATAAAATTCATAATCAGATAATACGATATGAGTACAAGAGCCACTCGTGGAAGAGGCCGTGGACGTGGCCGAGGAAGGGCTCGAGCGGTATCTTCATATTCGGGACATATGCCGACGGCAGATGCACCGGTACCATCGGCAACAGAAGTGGAGTCTCATGATCGTGGTGCCGGGGATGACGCCCAGTCACAGGCTATGCTTCGAGTTCTGGAAAGGGTTGCTAGGGTAAGTACAGGCAACAGAGTTCGGGGGTCCATTTCAGAATGACTCTGGGCAAACGGAGCGGAGATTTTTAAGGGTGTGTCTAGTATCGCTCCGAATGTGGCAGAATGTTGGTTGGAGGCCACAGAATGAATTATGGATGACTTGGACTGCTCGGTGGAGTAGAAGGTGAAAGGGACCGTATCGCTGCTGCGAGATGAGGCTCATCAGTGGTGGCTCACCATGAGGGATGGAACCCCAGCTGATAGGGTTACTTGGGAGCTATTTAAGACAACCTTTAAAGGAAAGTACGTCGGGGCAAGTTATGTGGATGCCCGCAGGAAGGAATTTTTGAATCTGGTCTAAGGATGTAAAACTGTTGCTGAGTATGAGGCTGAGTTTCTGAGGCTGAGCCGGTATTCTGTGGGGATAGTCGCTACGGAGTATGAGCGTAGCGTTCGCTTTGAGGATGGACTCAGAGATGACCTTACGGTGCTGATTGCTCCGCAGAGGGAGCAGGATTTCGCGGTTCTGGTGGAAAAAGCTAAGATAGCTGAGGAGGTAAAGCGTACTGAGAGGCAAAACCGTGAGAAAGATCGAAACCGTTTCCGGAGGGATTCTGGACCTTCGGGTAGAGCAAATAAGAATGTCAAAAGGGCGAGAGTGGAGGAGCCAGTTCGAGCAGCTCCGGTGAATGTGGTTAGACCGCCAATTTGTGGAGACTGTGGAAAGGTACATTTGGGTGAGTGTAGGAAACGCTCCGGTGCTTGTTTCCGATGCGGATCTATAGAGCATAGAGTTAAGGACTACCCAAAGAAAGCTGATCAGGCTTAAGTTGCTGTACAGAGGGTTGTTCAACCCATAAGAGGTGGACCACGACCACCAAGAGGACGAGGACAAGGTAGGAATGGAAACGAAAATGGTTGAGGTCGAGGGGTGCCTGGCAGGGGTGCCGAAAATGATGAGGCTTGACAGCCAGCGCTGGTGTATGCGGCTCATCGTCGAGAGGAGGGCGACGCACCTGACGTCATAACTGGTACGTTTTTGGTTTTTAGCATGCCGTATACTGCTTTGGTGGATATTGGATTTACTCATTCCTATGTTGTATGTGCCATATCTGGGTCATTGGGAGTGCATTCTGAAAAGATAGTAAGTGGGGTCTCTGTGTTAAGACCTTTGGGCCACTCGGTTAGGGTAGACAAACTGTATAGGGATGTACCCCTAGAAACTCAAGGTAGGATCTTTCCTGGAGATCTAATGGAGTTGCCGTTCGGACAGTTTGACCTCATTCTGGGAATGGACTGGCTTGTTAAGCATAGGGCGACTTTGGATTGTGCTGCAAAATGAATGGTGTTAAGGACCACGGAGGGTGAGGAGGTTATAATGATAAGTGAGCGAAAGGATTATTTATCTAATGTGGTGTCGGCATTGAGGGCGAGTGGGTTTGAAAAGGTTATGAGGCCTATTTGGCATTTGTAGGCCAGTCGGAAGAGAAGGGATTGACAGTGGATAAGGTAAGGTCCATAAAGGAGTTTCAAGATGTTTTTCCAGAGGAGCTTCCGGGATTACCTCCAAACCGAGAAGTAGAGTTTGGAATCGACTTGTTGCCTGGAATGACGCCAGTGTCAATCGCACCATATAGGATGGCACCGAAGGAGTTGGTGGAGCTAAAGGCATAAATTCAAGAGTTGTTGGATAGGGGCTTTATTAGGCCAAGCGTGTCTCCATGGGGAGCACCGATGTTATTCGTGAAGAAGAAGGATGGTACAATGCAGATGTGCATTGACTATCGCCAGTTGAACAAACTGACCATTAAGAATAAGTATCCCCTGCCAAGGATTGACGATCTGTTTGACCAGCTTAAGGGGGCTTCTGTATTTTCTAAGATCGACCTTAGATCTGGATATCATCAGTTAAGGGTCAAGGAGACGGATATCAATAAGATGGCATTCAGGACTCGGTATGGTCATTACGAATTTCTGGTTAATCCATTGGGGCTGACGAATGCTCCTGCGACGTTTATGGATCTGATGAATCGGGTGTTTCAACCATTTCTGGATCAATTCGTAGTCGTCTTTATTGACGATATTCTGGTATATTCTAAAATGGAAGCAAAGCATGATGAGCATCTCCGTATAGTGCTACAAATGTTAAGAGAGAAGGAACTTTATGCAAAGTTCAGCAAGTGTGAATTCGTTGAGGAGGTAACTTTCTTGGGACATGTGGTCTCTGAGGGGATTAAGGTGGATCCTCGAAAAATTGAAGCGATTTTGGAGTGGAAGCCGCCTAGGTCAAGATGTCGAGATATGGAGTTTCCTAGGATTGGCAGGATACTACAGAAGGTTTGTGGAAGGTTTTTCGGTGTTGGCTGTACCTCTGACTAAACTCATAAGGAAAGGGGTACCGTTTGTATGGATTGAGACCCAGTAGGTAGCTTTTGAAAAGTTGAAGAAAGTTTTGACTAAAGCACCTGTATTAATTCAGCCGGAGTCTGGGAAGGATTTTACTGTGTACAGCGACACATCACATGTAGGTTTGGGCTGCGTGTTAATGCAGAAGGGTAAGGTGGCTGCATATGCGTCACGTCAGCTTAAGCCTCACGAGGGGAACTATCCTACTCATGATTTGGAATTAGCAGCAGTGGTCTTTGCACTTAAGATTTGGAGACATTACTTGTACGGAGAAAGGTGTATTATATACACAGACCATAAGAGTCTTAAGTATTTGTTGACTCAAAAGGAGCTGAATCTTAGGCAAAGGAGATGGATTGAGTTGCTTAAGGATTATGACTATTCAATCGAGTATCACCCAGGAAAGGCTAATGTGGTAGCCGATGCTTTGAGTCGTAGAACCGTATCTGATCTGAGAGCAATGTTTGCTTGTTTGAGTCTGTATGATGATGGCAGTTTGTTGTCTGAATTGCAAGTAAGGCCAACCTGGGTGGACCAGATTAAGGAAAAGCAGTTGGAAGATGAGTCTTTGGTCGCTCATTTTCAGTAAGTTAAGGAAGGGGAAATTTCAGAGTTCAGTTTAAATGGTGATGGAGTTCTGTGTTTCCGAGGAAGAATTTGTGTTCCGAAGGACTTTGATCTAAGGCTGACAATATTGAAGGAAGCTCATGGGGGACTATATGCCATGCATCCTGGAGGGAATAAGTTGTATCACGACTTGCGAGAATTGTACTGATGGCCTGGACTTAAGCGAGAAGTGACGAAGTTTGTAGGAAAATGTTTAACGTGCCAACAAGTGAAAGCTGAGGATCAATTACCTTCTGGACTGTTGCAGCCAGTAAAGATACCACTTTAGAAGTAGGAGAAGGTAACCATGGACTTTGTGAGTGGGTTGCCGTTGACACCATCGAAGAAAGACTCGGTATGGGTGATTGTGGATAGGTTGACCAAATCGGCCTATTTCATACCAGTACGTACCGACTATTTTCTTCAAAAGTTAGCCAAACTATATGTGGCGGAGATTGTGCAACTTCATGGAGTCCCAGTTTCGATTATCTCTGACCGGGATCCCAGATTCACATCTCGGTTTTGGCAAAAGTTGCATGAGGCATTGGGGATGCGGTTGAACTTCGGTATGGCTTTCCATCCCCAAACTGATGGTCAGTCGGAAAGGGTCATTCAGATTCTGGAGGACATGTTAAGGGGATCCTTGATTGACTTTCGAGGTAGTTGGGAGGACTACTTACCGTTGGCAGAATTTGCATACAATATGCTTATCGTGCTAGTATTCGAATGGCACCGTATGAAGCACTGTATGGTCGAAGGTGTCGTACACCTAGTTGTTGGACGGAGCAAGGGGAGCGACAAGTTCTTGGACCGGAATTGGTGGCTGATACTGAGGCTAAGGTCAGAATAATTAGGGACCGCTTGAAAGAAGCATCTGATAGGAAAAAATCGTATACATATTTGAAGCGTAAGGAGATTGAGTACTCAGTAGGGGATATGGTCTTTTTAAAGGTTTCTCCTTGGAAAAAGATATTGAGGTTTGGTAAGAAAGGTAAGTTGAGTCCGCGGTTCATTGGGCCTTATCGGGTTTTGAAGCGAGTAGGCCTAGTAGCTTATCAGTTGGAATTACCTCCAGATTTGGACAGGATTCACGATGTTTTCCACGTCTCCATGTTAAGGGTTATCGCTCGACCCTACTCATGTCGTGCGGTTTGCGTAAATTGAGGTGCAAACCGATTTGACTTGTGAGAAGGAGCCATGCAAATTTTGGATCGAGATGTTAAGATTCAAAAGGAAATCATCCCATTAGTAAAGGTGCTTTAGGCGTAATCATGGCAGAGAGGAAGCTACTTGGGAGCGAGGAGGCGATGCAAAGAACAATACCCTCATCTGTTGGATCGTGTAAATTTCGAGGACTAAATATCTTTAAGGAGGGTAGAGTTGTAACGCCTCAATTTACGGAATTTTAAAAATGTTGGAAAAATTTAAAAATTCTGTGTCCTGTTTGTTTGTCGTATGATTAAGTACGGTAGTGGGCCTCTAGAAGGCCCGAGCTTAAGGTAAAACCCGGTAGTTTTAATTAATTTTAATTCCATAAGAAAAATGGGTTCTGGTTAATTGGGCTTTTAGGTATTAATTGTGTAAAATAAATCACAAGGAAGCATGTGGTAAAGTGGCTAAGTGATGCCACTGGCAAGGCTATAAAAGTGGTGTGTGGATGCTAGGGAGAGCTGAGGTTCAAGTCACAATGACAGCAAATAAGGGATTAATTTTTATGAATGGAAAAGGTAAGTAGTGGAACTGAAGTGAAAGTCTGTCAGGAGAGGATTTAGGAGTTGATAAGGGATAGGATTTAGGAGTTGATAAGGGATAGGATTTAGGAGCAGATAAGGGAGGAAATCTAGGAGCTGATCAAGGAGCAAGAGGTGGCCGACCAAGGGACTTTAGCATGGGAATTTCGGCTAGGGTTAGTGCCAGTATAAATTCGGCATTAGTGGTAAGTGGTGCCGTTTCCTGACCATTCTCTTCTTCTTTTCTTTTTCTCTTCTCTCCATCCACTTATTCTTTTCTTTTCTTTCCCCATAGCCAATCCTTCACCACCCTACTCTATACCACCTTCCTTCCATTATTTTTAAGACTATAGTCGATTGCCTCAAATCCCGAAATCCCGAAAACTTGACTCCTTTTGTACCGATTTTTCCCTAGCCAAATCTCTTATTTTTCTCATCATCTTTGGCCGATTCTCTCAACCTCTAAACCCCAGGTTTTTGTCGACAATGCCACAAGTAAAAACCCTCATTCTTTATCTTTCTCTACATTTTTACAAAAAGCCGAAACTCCCACACTATCCTAGGGACATAGCCGAATACTGAGATCACTGAGGGCTCGACTTTTGTTATCGCTTGAGGGCTTAGAACTGCATCAGAATCAAGTAGGAACTAAGGGGGAATGTTGACTAGAAGAATCGGTGGTAAGTCTTTCCAACTTAGTCTATCTTGCATATTTTAAGAAAAGCCGGAATCCCTAAAAGGTTAGGGAGGTTGTCGTTTTTTTGGACTTGTAGCCCTAAAGGGTTGTGATAATAGTATTATTTTGGTAATAGTGTGATTAAGAGGCTGTTGATCAAGGACTTGGACAAGTGGAGTGAACGGATCTAGATCGAGACACTATTTTCGGCAAAGGTAGGAACGCTAAGGCCTAAGGTGTTGTTGGCCGAATATGGTAAGAAGTTAATATGTAGTTCGTTTCGGTAGTAAGATTAACGTGGTAGTATTATAATTGTAGGCGCTTAAATGCGTGGTTCTCGTCGTGAATCGTTATAAAAGTGTGTAATCGACACCCTCTCATAGACTAGATCGGCAAAAGCCGAAAAGTCAAATGCCAAAAGTTGGTATTTTGGGAATTTGCGAGTGTCGAATGCTCGTAAGATAGATGGGTTTGTATGTTTGGTATTCAAGGTAATAAACTGCAATCGACGATTTATTGCATTTTGATAATGTGGGCTTCATGGGCCAAAAATCGGGTTCATGGGCCAACGGGCTCAATTTGGTAAGTATGCGCGGTAAGTATTCTGATAGTACGTAAATGGATAGGATATGCATGAAAACCCTAGAAGTAGCTAAATCACTACAATACCCTTATGTATGGAAAATTACCATGATACCCCTAGGTGTAAATGACCAATATGCCCCTAGGGTTAATTTTGTCTGAGAAACATGTTGATTTAAATCTGTATGATGTATGCCATGAATGAATATTTGTTGCATGGGGACATGGGTTATATTTTGTAGGAAGCGTCCTGGTGGCTATGCCACAATTATCTGATCTGGTGGCTCTGCCACATATTTCTATTCTTGTGGCTCTGCCACGATTATCTGTATCTGGTGACTCTGTCACATTATCTATTCTAGCAGCTATGCTGCATAATTCTGTGGCGTGTAGAGGTTGGGTGGGTCAAGTAGTCTCCCCACATGGTGAAAGGTTGGGAAGGGGTGTATGTGGTTGGTTATGTGTTGGGTTTTGCATATACATGAAATATCTAATCTGATCTGTTATGGGCCGATGGGCTTAATTCTATATTTTGTTTTGGGCTAAGGCCAATTTATTCTATTTCTGTGGTTTGAGCTGATATGGGCTATGGTTGGGTCAAATTTACACACTAAGTTTCCCCAAACTCATCCCCTATTTTCATCCATGCAGGTAATCCCCAGCCATAGTGGGCTTGGAGCTGCGAGGGATTCGGAGTGGCCACTCGTTCTACAATATGGATTTCTTTTGGTGATTTGGACTTCAATTTTCTTTACTTTGATGATTTGGGTTTTGTTATGTAATAAGGCCGCTTATGATTATTTTTAATTGGGTATCGATTTATAACTTATCATGATGACCTTAAATTATATTAACTATCAAAATGGGCTAGATCTAGGGTTCGTTTTCCAAAAACATAAACTGATTTCGAAGTAACACGATTACAAACAAGGCTTCTGCTATGATAACGTTTTACAAACTTAAATATGTTTTATTTTAAAATAGACATAATTTCAATGGTAACCTAAAAATATACGCGATGTTAGAATGTGGCAATGGCGGTGTGCATGTCTAGGATTGGATCCGAAAGATGTTGGTACTTAAGCAGTCCAATGGACTCACCTCCTTTTTCCGGTTTCCTACCTGGTGCGCAGCTTCCATTCACTTTAACCCTCAATGAATTAATCCTTTGAACATCAAGTACGATTTCCTAGACTTAGAATGAAAAAATGTTTTAACGTTTTGATGTGGCACATCGGATCCGGTCATAACGTCTAGGCCGGGTTTGGGGTGTTACAAGGCTATTATTACTACACCCTTTCAAATGAAGGCTATGTAATAAAAACTCACTTTCGCAGGCATTCAACATAAAACCCATAAACTTGAGTGATCTGGCAAAAGAAAAGAATGACTAAAGATTTCGCTTGACATTTACTACAATAATTGGTTAAAAGCTCATATTAGAGCTTGAATTAAGTTAGTGTTAGATTGGTTATCTGAAGAAACCATCTTACCCTTATCCTTATTATTATTCTTTTGCATTTTCCTCTGGCTGACAAGATCCTTTGCCAACTCTTTCAATCTCATTTGCTTTAGATGTTAATCGATAAAACATAGAACAATAACCCAAAAATGAATAAATTTCAATCAAAATACGAAAAGGAATAATCATTTTCTCTACCACACATTAGAAATTATATTTTAACAAGGAAACAAATAGAGAATAAAAAGGAATTAGCATTTTTCATTCATTTCAATTGTTGGAAGTGTTTTTTTTTTCAATCTTAAACTTAAAAGATGATATATTTTTAAGACGATTTGAATTTAGTTATTCATTTTAACTAAATACTATTACTTTAGTTTTATTCATCAATAGTAAAAAATAGTAGTAAATGACCAAATTTACCCTAAAAAATCTGCATTTCAAATTACAAAGTTGATAGTAATAAAATGGAAAAAAATAGTACTTGATTTAGGAGCAAATTTTCAGATGTTTTACGGATCATAGATTGAGCGTTTTCTCTCTATCAACGTCGAGCAATGACGGTGCGGTGCTTGAGAATATGTGTGGCACCGTCAAAGACGAAAATAGGTTTAGTTTTTAGATATAAAAGCTTGCAAATTCTCCTAATGTGTGTTTCGAATCATTTCTCCCTTCTCATCTCACATCGCTTTCATGAATTGAACCATCCTAATACTTGCATATTCAAAAACAAAACACACACACACAAAGTAAATAATTTTTTAAAACAATTTAAAATTACAAGTGTTAGGGATTCAGAGTTCACCGATGGCGAGTTTCTTTTCGGCTACGGTTTCAACGGACACGCAGCGGCCAACGGGAGCTAGCAGTTCCCATAGACTGTGAACTCCTATTTTGGCTTGCTCAATAAGAATTCAAATACTTGCATATTCAAAAACAAAACACACACACACAAAGTAAATAAGTTTTTAAAACAATTTAAAATTACAAGTGTTAGGGATTCAGAGTTCACCGATGGCGAGTTTCTTTTCGGCTACGGTTTCAACGGACACGCAGTGGCCGACGGGAGCTAACAGTTCCCATAGACCATGAACTCCTATTTTGGTTTGTTCAATAAGAATTCAAAATCTTTTGTTTTTTTATCGTCGACTTGTATAAGCTGAAGTAGGAGGAGGAGTTACTGCTGTTGATGAGGGTGGTTGAGAAGAACATGAGCCTAAAGTAGCAAAAGTAGGGAAACGATGATGTTGAAGATGGTGGTGGCAAAGAGAAACACCTAAAGAGTGTTTTGAGGATACCGATTTTAGGGGGGAAAATTAGGGGTTTCGAGGGGAAAATTTGGGGATAAAATGGAGTGAGTTT
Organism: Gossypium arboreum; assembly: GCF_025698485.1. Taxonomy (NCBI): domain Eukaryota; kingdom Viridiplantae; phylum Streptophyta; class Magnoliopsida; order Malvales; family Malvaceae; genus Gossypium; species Gossypium arboreum. The sequence continues at coordinate 79,303,640 of NC_069081.1, read as the reverse complement.
TTTTATAGTATAATGATTTTTTGCAAAAAATGAAAAATGCCGCAAAAAATCATTTCATTTTGAACAAGACGACGCTGTTTTGCTCTGCTAAAAAATCTTTTATTTTGTCTGCAAAAATTATTAGTTAAGTGATTTTATAAAACATTTATTATTACTACTTTTTATAAATTGGATTTTATAATAAAAAACCAAGTACTCTCAAAATAAATATCGATATTTTAATAAGAAAACAAATGATTAAATGGTTGTAATTAATTATTAAGTTAGAATTATCTAATGTAAGTAATCAATCTCTCACATATCAAATTTCTATTAAAGATTGAGACGTTAATCATGATTTTATATTATTCTTTTCGATCTAATCTCCATTTTATTAGAGATATTTTTCCTAACTAAAATATAACTATTTTGCTAGATGTTCAATGTGGAATGATTTTAGTTTTTGTATTTCATTTTATTTGTTATAATTTGGTCCTATCCAAAATAGATAGTTACCTATCCATATCAATCATTACTTTTATTTATTTATTTATCAATTTTATAAATCTAATATTTAAATATATCAAATGGTTTAGATTAAATATTTTTAAATATAAAAGCATTAATTGATTGTATAAAATTTCATCATTTAACAAATCTCAAGTAAACCTTAAATCCTAAACCATTTAATATATATAAAGTTTATCTATTATCTCTTAAATAATTTAAACTATAATCATATTTTTAATATAATCAAATTAATATTATCTCTTTTACAATTATATAAGAAATTATTTAATATATAAATTAAAAACAATAATTAATCTAAACCCTTAACCCTTATCCCTAAACCCTAAATCATAAACCATAAACCACTAACCCTTAACCTCTAACCCCTAAACCTTAAACCATAAACCATAAACCATAAACCATAATCCCTAAACTCATAATCTATAAACCTTAAAATAGTAACTCCTAAACCTTAAACCCTAAACTATAAACCCTAAACTATAACGATAATTAATTCAATATTTTAAAATAAATACTATCTCTTTTACGATTATATAAGAAATTATTTAATATATAAATTAAAAAACAATATAAATTAAAAACAATCAGTCATATACCCAAAAACTTTAAAATTATTTTAAATAATAGTATTTTAAATTTTTTCATTTTTAACAAATATTTTCTATGTTTTTACTTTCAATATTTTCTACTTGTCATTATTTTTGAAGAATTTAAATATTCAATTAAATATAAATTGTATTTTAATTAATATAAATAAACTAGTTAAATAATAAATAGACAGATAAAATGTTTTTTGCAGCGTTTTTGATAAAGCGCCACTAAAGCTCGATCAATAGCGGCGTTTTTCAAAAAGTGTCTCTAATGCCACTAAAGCTCAACATAAAACGACGACATCTTACTGAATTTTTTGCGGCGTTTTTAATGCTCGATCTATAGTGGCAATTTGCAAAAGACGTCGTTAATGCCATTAAAGCTCACAGCGTTGTGCTTAATTTTTTGCAGCGTCTTTCAAAAACCCCGCAAATGGTCGGCCTATAGTGGCGTTTTTTAAAAAGGTCGCTTATGCTCGATCTGTAGCGGCATTTTTCAAAAAGCATAGCTAATGGTCAACCTATAGCGGTGTTTTTTAAAAAGTGCCGCTAATGGTCAACCTATAGCGACGTTTTTCAAAAAGCGCCGCTAATGCTCGATCTATAGCAGCGTTTTTCAAAAAGCGCAGCTAATGCTAGATCTGTAGAGACATTTTTCAAAAAGTGCCGCTAATGCTCGATCTATAATGGCGTTTTTCAAAAAGTGCCGCTAATGCTCGATCTATGCTAAAAACGCCGCTAAAAACCTATTTTGTTGTAGTGAAGGTACACAAATACCACAATATGCCATTCAATTTCATACCAAATCTCACTTTCACAAATCATCAATGTGGACACTTCCAATTATATATCATTTTGCCTAAACTCATAATCAAAAGTACCAAAGTGATAGCTTGATAGTGTGATGAGGTCTCCGATGATTCTCGAATCCAAGCTAGCTTTGATTTCACTATAAAACATA